>NC_086172.1:103066680-108921680 GCF_023053635.1 Elgaria multicarinata webbii
ATGGCAGGTGGAGCTGCTACTTTGCTGTTATAGGGTTACACATCTTTCATATAGAACTAAAGAATACGCAGAGGAGCAGCAAAAGGCTGCCAAGTTTTGTAGTATATTGCAGTACTGTGAAATAGTGCTGGCTCACTGTATTGGACTTCACCTTGCTGATCCTCTTCTTTTCTTTTCCTCCTCCTCCTCCTCCTCCTTTTCACATTGCACTATATGTAATGCAATAGGCACTTTCTCCTGCTGCTCCCTTTTCCAGTGTTAATTTTTCCTTTCCTTTTAAAAAATGTTATACATTTCACCTCTTTACTGGCTGCTACTTCTCCATTGTGGCTGCCTGGTTTTTCCATTCATAATTCATAATATCACAGTAGTGCTGCTTCAAGCATTCCAAATAGCGAAGTAGCCATTTTACCAATTCACAATATGTATTGGTGTTTTAACCTTTCAGAAAAACCCAATGGTGGGTGAGGGGTGAGAGGTGTGGGATAAACTACAGGGGCTTGGTTAAGCGCTTCCATTAAAATTCCATGGAGAGCATGGATAGGGGCAGGGAACAAGCCTCTATCATTGGCTGAGCATGACATTCAGTTCAACTGACAGGATTCTGTCCACCCAACCCCAAAGTAAGGCAGATTAAAGTGTAGTTTGACATGTGAAAGTGGGTTTTTTTTAGGTAGAGTCTTGTCTTGCTTCATGTGCTGATGATGGACCAATGCTGATTTCATGAAAATCCAGATAAAACCAGAAAACACTTCTGAATGTGTTGTCATGTTGATTGGCCCACAATGAGAGAGCTTATTATTTAGGCTTTTACTTGCATATATAGGGGATATGGTGAGTAAAAGCCTAAATAATAGATAAAATTTGACAGACATGCAAGTCCCACTTCCATTTAAGCATGTAGTTCTATGGCAGCTTTACTCACATATATCTACTTTCAGTGCAAGTATCGCAAGTGATGCTTACAGTTTGCATGCCTTTACTTTGCCTATAAAAAGAAATTGGCTTTTAATTAGAGCTGAGTTAATACTGTTTGTCTGGTTACGTCTCTTCATCTTGTTTTTCTGTTGAAAAGTGTTTCCCGTTTTAGGTTTTTTTTATGAATATTTTGACACATAGTGTTATTTTGATGCTGTTCTTCTAGGCACTATTTCCCTCCTCCTTTGCCCTCATAGTCCCATTTATCCACACTGTTTTTTAATTTGTAATAACTCATCTGATTTTGTTAATGGTGTCATGTAGGGTGACCATATGAAAAGGAGGACAGGGCTCCTGTATCTTTAACAGTTGTATAGAAAAGGGTATTTCAGGAGGTGTCATTTGTATGCATGCAACACCTAGTGAAATTCCTTCTTCATCACAACAGTTAATGGAATTTCACTAGGTGTTGCATGCATACAAATGACACCTCCTGAAATACCCTTTTCTATACAACTGTTAAAGAGAAGCCCTGTCCTCCTTTTCATATGGTCACCCTAGTTATGACATGACATCTGATGTGATGATGTAAACAAAATCATGTGGATCACCACAGCCAATTGGATTAAATGGAGGTGTGCACAAATGAGGCGGATGGCTGCAAGGGCAAAGAAGATGCAGGAAAGTGGGTCAGAAAGAGACAGTGACCAGAGGCAAAGGAGGCTGTGCATTCCAGCAGGAGCAGCCTTTGTCACTCCTGTACAACAAGCTTTGTCCGCTGCAACTCTCCTCTTTTGTACAATTACTAGAAAGTACACAGAGCAAAGGAGAAAGGTGTGTGTATGCTCATGCAAGTTGATAGATATGTATGTGTCCCAAGTCTGTAAAAGTTTAGAACTAGTGCTCCACAGAATCCTATTCATTAATCATTGAGCACAATAGATTTAAAATCTAGGCCTCCCCCCATATCCCCCCTCAAATCTTGATTTTGAAATATTTGAGCCTCTGTTGTAAAATGTTCTTGTGAAAGAAATATGTTGATCTGATATAGTAAACATTTCCAATGACTGGGTAAAATAGCAAAATCTTGAGCACAAAAGAGTTATATCAAAATAAGGCATTTCCCCAAATAGCCATAACACAAAACTATGCACTATGTAGGGCATTATTTTCTAGGGGTAGTGAAGAGCCATTTCTCTTTCCCATACATAAGTAAATAGCAGTGAGGAAAAGCTAGAAACAAAAACTCTCTCTCCCACTCTCTGAAAACAGTGACATTCATTCGGAGAAAAGCAGGGCCAGCTTTTTGAAAGCAGACTTCTTCAGCCCAACAATAACACACAATGAGTTATTGACTTGTTTTATATATGGATCTCTTTTCAGTAACTTTGACTCCCCACAGTCTGGACAAATGATTGATTTTGTTGTTAGAAAGAGAGAGCGCTTTTCCACTAAACATGGTAGTTCAAACTGCTTTTACTCCATTTGTTCCCCCACTGAATAGGGCCTTATTAAAATGCACTTTCCAAAAAATACCTGCAGCTGGCCTTTATCACCATGTTTTGTATATATAAATAAGTAATTTGTCCCACTCCTTTGTTTAGCAACAGACCATTGGGGAATCCCGTCAATACATATGGAGACTGATTATCACAGTATTTAAACGGAAGTGTATTGATCTGTATGGAAAGCATACTTCAGAATGACTGGAGCTACACATGAGTTGTGTGCTATTTGGTAACCAATATGAATATCTCAAATTAATTAGAATATTATGAACCATCCATTCCAACCTTATGTCCCATGGCCTTCAGTGAGAGAAATTTAAGCACACATCTGCCACGTACTGGCAATATTCATGTATTTCAATCTGTTTGTTACACTTGTATCACGCCTTTCCTCCAAGGGGTTGTATTGATTGTTAGGACTGACATTGGATATAACCCAAGATATTTAGAGCGGTATACATGGGATACTTGGAGTTACTCCATACTTTACATTTTAAACTCAGGTACAAAATGTATCCAGTTTAAATGACTTTCAGGAAAAGTTTTTAGGAGCACTTAGAGGACTGCAGCTAGAAGGGAACGACAAAGAATTCCCCTTGAATAAGTGTCCCAGCATGAGGGCAATGTTGGATATAACCCATAGTGTATTGCCTAATGGCAGCATATAGAAATTCCCAAAATAGCTTCTAACATAGCTAAAACTGGCTATTTTAATTAATTAATTTTTCAACAGAAAACTGTACTCAAAGGGGCTCACGACAAACAACTTATCAAAGGACAACATTTGAAAGAAAAAACCGTTCCTTACAAAATATGTCAATAAAAGGTTCAACTATAAACCAATTCAATAAATGTAAAAGGAATTAAATATTAAAATTAAAGAAGTGTTAAACAAAACCAAAATTAACAGGTCCCCAAAAGCAAACAATAAAGATAATCTACACTACTAATGCTGGTATGTAGCCGGGCACAGCAGCCTGGCTACATACAGTTCATGGGGCTGAAGAATGCTCAACCAGGGCTGCTATCTCATTCCTTCCTCCCCCATCTCACTTTTACTCCTTGGCAGCAGTAAAAGAGTGGTAAAGAATATTAGACCCCCAAACTTAATAATCTCATCACCTCCCCTTTAGATGACCATCTCTATTACTTCAGTTGTTGTGAAGCAAACAACTAACACTTGTCTTCCCCCCTCTGCACCTCTATTCCATGGTTTACAATTGTTTCTACATTCCTGATAAGTTGGAGCAAAAACACTCCCCAAAAAAACTGTTTGCAATTCTGATTAAAAAGAAATGCTCTGAGCTTGTGCAGCTTTTCATTTTCAACTCCTAAATCATAGCACCATCATGATTCATGGAGCTTGCTTCTGCTGTCCTGATGTTAAACATTGACTTGGGTATAAGCACAATTTTGTTGTCGGAATATTGAGATATTTTAAAGTAAAACTAATAAAATGAGCCTTTGTAGTGTGTGTGTGTGTGTGTGTGTCCAGCTGGCAGCCCAAACTATAAATGTCTTTAAAAAAAAAGAAAGGATGCTGGCATGGGAGCTGTAATGATGGCAAATGCTCTTCCCCAGAAAATCTATTAGTGCTGGTCTTTTTGGATTTATGAAGTTTTCATATATTGTTTTTGTAAAGAGAACATATGATAAAGATTGGTTTTAAAAATGTTCCATAATGCCACTCTGAAAGATAAGGCCAAGTCATTTTTGGTCAAGCATATTTAAGAAGAGAAATGTTAAGAAGACAAACAGGCTGCAGTCCCTACCAGGACCTGATTTAAAAAACCAAACCAAACCAAAAAGGCCTCATCATATATTTTCAAATATCTGAGAATAGAGGAAAGTCGTAAACTGGTGACAAAAAGATGCCAATGTTGGCACCAGATGGACCTCACTTGGGAGAGCATTCTACAGTTGGAGGGGCCACCACGGAGAAGGCCCTTTCCGTTATTGCCACCCTCCCTTGGATGAGTCACTCAGAGGAGGGCTTAGATGCTGATTATAGTATATGGGTATAGGTTCAAACCAGGGGAGCTGCTCCATAACCTATTGCATTCCCAAGCCTTGTAAGGCTTTATAATTCAAAATCAGCACCTTGAATTGGGCTTGGAAATATACAGGCAGCCTGTGCAAGCAGGCCAGAATCAGTGTTATATGCTCAGATCCTCACTATCAATCCAGCGGCCACATTTTGCACAAGCTGCAAAACTGCTGTGTATGTGAAATGCAGGCTTTCTTGTTCCCTCCCCGACACAATAGGTACAATAGTGACCCATAAAATAAGAAGCTAGAAAGAACAAACTAGGATTTCATGCAGTCTTAACAAGAGAGATCTATTAAATAGCACTTCCAGTTAAATTATGCCAAAAGTAGATATGTACTAGGCATAAGTGACAGGAGAATTGTGTCCTAAAAAAGAGAAAAAGAGGCATATTATCATTATGTCTAGATACCTGAAGGAGATGCTATTAACACTGCATAATAATTTCCCAGTGTGAAAATATACACTCTTGACTCAACTTTTATTTAAATTTGTATACACATATTATATATTTAAACAGCTTAATTCTCAACAGTATATAGAGATATTTTAAAATGCTTGTTTGCAAAATCCATATTTTGATAACATTGATAAGAGAGTACAATGTACTAAAATATTCTCCCAGTTTGTACTCTGTTAAAATCATCCTTTGAATCTTTTTTCTTATTATTATTTTGCAAGAAAGATGGCTTCATCCTTTCTATTCTGAAGATTACCTATCCATAGTACCTCCAGTAATATTACTTAGACTTTTAGTCCAGTTGGTACACCAATGCCTAATCATGTGACAGATATATCTCCTTCATCAGCAAGTTGCTGACAGGTCTAAGGCAATTCAAAAAGTTTCATAACCTAAGCTGCCTCTGAGACTGGAGGCTTCTGAGATTCCTGTCCCCTGCCAGGCTGAAGCTGCCAGGGCTGGAGGAATGTCAGAGGTGATCTTTGTCTCCCTGTCCTCCATGTTTACTGTTTTTTGCTGGGGCATTTTGGAGGGGAAGGGAAGGAGCTTGGAGGAAGCTCAGGATATCTTGGCCTCTCTGGTCTCCTCCCCGCCCAATGGAATGCCACCTTTCCTCCTCCTCCTCCAAGGTTGTTTTGCTGGCCTTGGAGGAACAGCTGGCATGGTTCTCTCCACACTGGCTGTGAGGGAACAGGGGGCAGATCTCTGATTCCTCCTTCCAAGGTTGGAGCGCTGGCTCTACCCTCAGGAGGGATTTTATGAGCAATCTCATGGGCCCTAGGATTGCTGCCTCTGAGGAGTTTTGAACTTGGGATTTTTATATCCAAACTCACTGGTTTTCTTTACTTGTTGTAAACCGCCCAGAGAGCTTCGGCTGTGGGGCGGTATATAAATGTAATAAATAAATAAATAAATAAGTATTAGATGCTATAGCTCAAGTCCTGAAGTGAGCTTCATTTAGCCAGTCTCCTATTTCATAGTGTTTGTTGTTGTTTATTCGTTCAGTCGTTTCCGACTCTTTGTGACTTCATGGACCAGCCCACGCCAGAGCTTTCTGTCGGCCATTGCCACCCCCAGTTCCCCCAAGGTCAAGTCTGTCACCTCCAGAATATCATCCATCCATCTTGCCCTTAGTCGGCCCCTCTTCCTTTTGCCTTCCACTTTCCCTAGCATCAGCCTCTTCTCCAGGGTATCCTGTCTTCTCATTATGTGGCCAAAGTACTTCAGTTTTTGCCTCAAGTGAGCAGTCTGGCTTTATTTCCTGGAGTATGGACTGGTTTGATCTTCTTGCAGTCCACGGCACTCTCAGAATTTTCCTCCAACACCACAGTTCAAAAGCATCTATCTTCCTTCGCTCAGCTTTCCTTATGGTCCAGCTCTCGCAGCCATAGGTTACTATGGGGAGTACCATTGCTTTAACTATGCGGACCTTTGTTGTCAGTGTGGTGTCTCTGCTCTTAACTATTTTATCAAGATTTGTCATTGCTCTCCTCCCAAGAAGTAAACGTCTTCTGATTTCCTGGCTGCAGTCAGCGTCTGCAGTAATCTTTGCGCCCAGAAATACAAAGTCTGTCACTGCCTCCACGTTTTCTCCCTCTATTTGCCAGTTATCAATCATAGTGATACTTCCAAAATTACTAATTTAAAATAAAGTTTGGATGCATAAAGTGTGAAGATGACTTTTTATCTAGTTGTAACTAAAATAAATGTAATTCAAAATGGAAAATAAATGAAAGTCGGTTGTATCTATGCTTTGGAAGGTCTCTTGTGTGCGAGGGCTTTCCCACTGCAGGAATTTTCCCCTTTCCAAGTTTTTCCTGAGGGCTAGGGGCTCTTCAAGAAAGGCCCAGGATGTGGCATGAGGAGCTGCAATGGGGAGAAGTGCACAGGGACACCCCCCATTGCATGAGTGGACTTCTTCTTGCACAAAGTCTGGATACAACTTGTTATCTATACATACTGTAGTTTAATTAAAATTAGCATGTTTGCAGCTGACTTTAACAGGCAATGGATTTTCCCTATGAATCTAATTAATGCTAGAACTATAGCCTGGAGTAGTTGAAACTTTTCCTATTTTACAATGCAAAAGCAATATTTCACCTTTTTCACTCAGTCTACTAGGTGCATCTGTTCCGCTAGATATCCATACACAGGCATAAGGGTTTAATAGGACATACACATGAAAAAATCTACTTATGTAGGCTCAAATTATGTGGTCAGTCCCCAAATTATATGAGGCAAATTACACCCTATTAACATCTTATGCCCATTCATGTGAATGTCTAATGGGACAGGTGTGCCCGGTGGACAGGATAGGAAGTTATAGTCCTGTTCCCCTATGGAGCATAGGAAAATTGGGGAAATCTACTGTTGAATGTGGACCATTAAATTTGATAGAAATTGTTGCTTCTTTTCACAAATATTGTCATATTTTCAGTTGGATTCTGCTATTGATGGCCAGAAAAAGAAAATCACAGACAAAAGCATTCTATCAATGAAAAAGGAAGAATTATCTTTAGAACAAGATGAAGTAAGTGAATGTTGTATTCCATAAGAAAATCACACTTATTAAGCACATAAGATTTTGTCCAAGTAACATTGCACTTTATTGCAAAGATGTTTTCCCCATGTTGTGGTTGTTGTTAATATCCTGCTCCATATATAGAAAATATATAGAAAGCATAGGAAGTTGCCATGGAGTCAAATCATTGGTCTATCTTGCTCCATATTATCTCACTGTAAGTATATTTCCAGGGTTTCAAACAGGAGACTTTACTAACAGCTATATCTGCTGATGCCAGGGACTGAACCTGTTTTTTTGCCTGCAAGGCATGTGCTCTACCACTGAAATGTTGCTCTTCCCCAAATTGATTACAGATGTGGCTCTGGCTCATATCTTCATATGTATTGATAACAAATGGCTGCATCATGAAACCAAGTGTGCATTAATTGCCCCTAATTATGTATTGCTTAGTTGTATTTCAGAATCTGAATATGTTTTTTCTTTGTAAATAGTATAATACATTTTTTCTAAGCAATCAAAATGAATAAACCCTTCAACCGAGCTACATCTTACATAATTCAAACAAGAATTTAGTTACTTCTTTTTTAACTTTCATTACAATTGTATTGCTGTTTCAAAGGAAAATATTAACTAAGTTCTTATTTGTAGGGGAAAACTGTAGTTTGCATTGTCAAGACATAGTGTGCTAATCATAAGATTCGACACGAAATATTGTAATGAAGAACTATTAAATCAAGCCTTTTCCTTGCAAAGCTTCATGCTGTGAACTTGACAGCATATTCTATAAATGAAATAATACAAAATTGCTGAAAAGCAAAAGTGGAGCATTATCTTCATGTAGATGTCTGGAGTACCTAAACCATATTCTTTCAGAGAAAAGATTGGGGAATTTTTCTAAGTTTATTAGAATACTTTAAGTAAAAAATCTTTTCTTGCTACCTTATAGCTTGAACTCTAGCAATGCTTCACATTTATTTAGAATCCCATCACTAATTATTATTCCTAAATAGTAATCCAAATTTAGAATTTATTCTACTTCTCAGGAGACAGTAGAAAAATCAATAATAATAATAATAATACTATACAATAACATCTTTCATGCCTATACCACCATAAAGTGGTTTTCGTTCAAACCACAGTGTTATGTGCTCACAAAGCAACTTGTGAGCTATCGACTTCTAGCACCCCCTACCCCCAAATCAGGCAGCATCAACCCATGAATTTGGGAGGAGGGATGCTGACACTGGAAGGAAACGTCAGCCACTTCCTTATGTCTGCAAACGTCCTTTGCATGTATACATACAGGGCCCTCTGGATCCTAGCTAAAAATGTTTTCGTGTTTTGGAAATATGTTCCCCATTATTATTTTTTACTAGCTGCATATTTTACAAATCTGTATAATTTATGTCTCTCTTTATTTCAAACTCGACTTTATTATGAACAAAATTATTGGAGCCCACAGTTGTGGCTCCAATAGATAAGGTGATCAGTAAAATAAGGATTCCATGGGGTTAAATAGAGATTAGGGGGATGAGTTGTTATAACTTTACTAAAATTGAAAGGGATTCAGCAATCTTCCTGGAAATCACACATGCCAGAAAAAAATGACTATTTTACATAACCTGAAAATTTCAGGAAGATTGGTTAAAGATTGAAGGAGAAAAGGGAGTTAACAGAAAAAAGAAAAAGAAAAACCTTGGTTATGCAAAAGTGTTTCTGAAAACATGTTGTAAAGACACTATAGCTTCCATATTTTATAGAATGCTGTTTTCATATTCCCTTATCCTCCCAATCTGGATTTGGGACTGAAAGACCCAGGAAAATCATGGGTTCATGGAGGGTAAGTTGTAAGCAAGCACAATTTATGACATTGCAAAATATCATGACTGATCACGGGGCACATCAGATAAGGCATCAGCCTTAGCTTCCAATTTCCTGGCTTTGTGGAGTTTTTTGACCAACGTGAGATAGCTTTATCTTCTGGTCTTTTAAATCAACAGGTTTTTTGATGATTGAATAAAAATAATGTTCTGCTGCATTAATAGCAAATTATATATTTAAAATTAGCATATGCAAAGCTCCTCCCCCCATTCCTTATTGATACCTCCTTTTCACATATTATTGACAAAGGTAAAATTTATACCAGAAATGCTTTTAAGCAGCTTGTTGTCAAAGTAGGAAAGGGTAAAGCAATAGCAAGTTAGGATGTCTCCTGCTGAGATAGAAGGTATTTTTATCCCATTTTATGCATCTAGAATCCTTAATTCTAGAGTAATTCTATAAACAAGAGAGCAATCCTAGGAGTCGGGGAGATGGGGGTTCTTTTAGTCCTCTGGTTTTTATTTAAACCCACGCATTGGTTTCGATGGGAGAAAAAAGATCTACTGCATCTCCACACTGGCGTAGTTAACAGGCCTGATCGGAGGTCTTTTGAAGGAGTGTAGGGGCTTTGGATTCAGCAGATCCCAAGCTACTCCCAACATCCCCCCAGAACGTACTATTTCAGGATCCATTGCTAGTGAAAACACTGGTGGTGGTACTGCTATGCCTGGGGTCCACCAGGTGGATACGTAGCCCCACTTTGCCCCCATTTTAAGCCCCTTCAGAAGTCTGTCTGAAAGGATTAGGATTGCTCTGTACATTTTATAGATTTTAGTGGAACTTAATTTCAGTTTTGTTTTCATTGCTGAAGATTTTATCCAAAGTATTCTGAAGACAAAAGCCTTAGCTTTGAAAAAACAAAACAAAACCCATTCTCAGTTCCTCATATAGTGTATTGTGCTAATAAAATGTATATATAACATATGTGTTGATACCATGTTAAAACTTGCCACTAAGTAGGATCGACGATGGTGCCAATGCCAGTATATGTATGTCCACCTTAGTTCTCTTTATGATTGCTGGGGAAGCAAACTTGTGAAAAGTGCCCTTCATTGTGCTGAACTTGGCAGAGACTGCCACAAGTTAGGCCTGGAAATTTGGATGGAATCTGGGGTAGGAATGGGAAGAAGTTCCTATTTCAGGAACTAGGTGGGAGGAAGCGAAAAGAAGCTAGAGTACTGAGAGGACCTACCACTATCAGCCTCTGAGCAAACCAAGTGTGAGAAGGAGCTGTGGCTGTGAGAAGCACCAGTCACTTCACTTCCTAGTCCTTGGGAATGGACTGTCTGATGGGTTGGCTGAAGGCAAACTACCTGAGCAAGGGAGCTGAGGAGTCCTCATGCTCTTTGTTTTCCTTTCTTCTTGTGGTCTGCCCTTCCCATTTTCATTTCTGATTTCCTCTTTGGCAAACTTAAAGGGACAAGTTATTGAAATATTATTAAAAGGATGAAGTCTTTAACTTACATTCCAAAGGGGTCTCTGAATACACTTTTTATTTTCTTCCATTTAACTGAAGGGCTATATTTTTTTTTTCTTATGGAAACAGTAAAGTGTTGTAGTAGATAGTCATGGCTACCCCCAGCTCTGAATAGACTGGCCTTCAGTGATCACAGTCATTTGGCATCACTATAATATACAAGCCCCTCTTTTAATCTTTATTATTGGTATTGATAGCGGCACTTTGAGGGACAACAGTATCACTCTTAACAGGTGGTGAGTGCCAAGAAGATTGTTGAGAAAATGGAATCACTAAGAAACCAAAGGGAGTACCCTGTTTCAAAACCTGCTTTAAAAACCTAATGACCAAAAACAAAAAACAAAAAAAGCACACCCAAGAGAAAAAATGCCCAATGAGAACTGAGCATGCCCAGTGGCTATGGAATGAAGAGTGACAGTTGGGAAAGAATGCCAGAGCACACAGGGAAGAGGAGAGAGTGGAGTGCCCTGGCTGGTGGAACCCTGAGCATGTTTTCAGGGGAGGGATATATTGCAGATTTTTGGTGCAGCAGGTCTCACTTGTTTTGTTAGTTTTTGAATAATTTATTTTTCTTCTGCTAGTCATAGGGAGAGGCAAGGAGCAGTGTAGGGTACTGTTGTCCTATGTCCAAAGTTTGGGCAATCTGCTGAGTTCTCACCACAGGTTTCACAGGGCACCACTTACAGCTGTTAATACTGCTTGTCCAGCAGGACTAAAAACGTTTTAATAGAACAAAGCAAAACCAAATACACTGATTTTATAGCATAATAAACGTTAGGTTAGGAGAGAGTGACTGGGCCAACGCCACACAGAGAATAGACAGGGTGTCCCTAGGTTCATTCTATATCCACTGTTTCTCATTATGTTGCTTCAAGAGAAACCTGTGACAGGTTTAGTTCCTTGGTGCTGAGTGTGTATACATTAATTCCTATATAAATACCTATAGTGTGCTATGAACACCCATAAAATATGCATAAACACATATTCCATATAACATACCGGTAAAAGCAACCCCATGGCAGAAGGCACTAAAAGACGGAAAACAAGTATATTTATCTATGCAAAGAAAGAAAAATATCTGACTTAACCAAGTTAAAACAAAGGTAGATACTCTTTTTAGCATCAACCCCATTTCTCTTGGTGCTTTCAGTCCATCCTTCCAAATCCATGCAGAATTTTCCTGCAGAATGATAAGTAAAATGTGTGTGTTTTCTGAAGCACAATGAGAGTGTGCATCCCCCCACTCCCGCCCAACTTATGCATACATAAAGCCTTCTTTTGTGAAAAGGATTCATAGGGTCAGATAATGTGTAAAGGGAAAGGCTATATATCTCACAGGCCTGCATGTTTCCACATGGATGCTTCTCCACACACACAGACTGAATTATGAACAGACCTATTAATACAGGGATCACAAAGGTCAAGTTTTGTCTTCTTTCAGAATAGTATTTGAATGTGGGTGGGTAGGGTGGGGAGAGGGATTTTATTTTAGAAAAAAAACTATTTACAAGGAAGAATTTTATAGGGGGGGCTTTATTTATTTGGTTTTTGCAGCATACAGAAATAGACAGAAAACATTAAATGTGAAATTGTTGATTAACATAGACTTGTAGTATTATGGGTTTTGGTCACTTGCAGATTGACCTTTGAAAGTGTTTTGTTTCCAAAGAAATAAAAATACAGGGAAGCCATTTTGCGGAAGAGCCTTTGTTGATAAAAGGTATGTTTGATGTAGTTGAAAAAACATTCAGAGCATTGCTTATGAATAACAACTGATGTTTCTTTCTTTTATAACAATGCAACTCTAAGTCCACATACAAACTTTCACTGAAGTAACGAAGCTGAATTAACAGGCTAAACTAATAATCTGTAACCTTAATAATCATTTGAAACAAGTTACATAGTAGTGGCATGTATAAAAAGAATAATTATACAGATGACTCTGAAGGGTCAAACAATATTCACTTAATGAGAAATAGTGGCATCACAGTAAAGCACTATCAAAATGTGTTTTAATCCAAAGTAAAGGCAACGTATTTTTTATCATATAGGATAGTATACAAACACAACTAAATGAGCTGCCTCATTTAATAGTAATGTTACCACCTTACATCTAACAATGTAAACATTTTTGGCATTTGTCTGTCTAACATTGCCTGCAGTCTTCCCTCAGTTTTGGAAACAGGGCAGAATAAGGAACATGTATTTATTTACCATATTCATTTTCTGTGCAGTTTACAAAACCGAGAATAAAATATAATCTTA
The DNA here is from genome assembly GCF_023053635.1 of Elgaria multicarinata webbii. Taxonomy (NCBI): domain Eukaryota; kingdom Metazoa; phylum Chordata; class Lepidosauria; order Squamata; family Anguidae; genus Elgaria; species Elgaria multicarinata. The sequence goes on from NC_086172.1 coordinate 103,079,761, forward strand.
AAATATAATACAGTGCATGAAATCCAACTAGTGCCCCTCCATCAACAGAACCTCTTTGGGATGGATCAACAGAAGCTTTTATTTATGGTGAGGAATTCAGAAATGTCAGAATTACTTATAGGACAGTACTTAAATATTAATATATTTTAAATTTATTTTTTTTAAAAATGAAGACATGATATCCTCTAGTTCAAAGGTAGCTCACTCTGTCCTAATAATTGAGGTTTAGTGGTCAGAATCACCAACATTGCACAATCTTCCCTGCTATGTTGTCATGCATTTCCTGTTCCCAATGCTGCTGTGTTATAGATGGATATTTCTACTGCATTAGTAGGATGTGAAGTAGAGACAGAACTACTACAGGCCCATTTATATTTATTTATGTATTATATATCCAAAGAATGTATATGCTAGTTTTTAGGACCGGGGTACCTAAATAGGTAAATATGTTATTTATACAGTATCCTATTCTGAAGGCCTCTCAGGTCCATCAGAATGGTGAAAACCACAAGTGATAGTACATGTTTTGGGGGAAGATATTCCGTAGAAGGAGAAGTACTGAATGGGATAGAGTGCAATTTCACATCCCATATGAAAATTTAAAAAATAAATATACATGTAAGATCTGGATGACTGATAGATAAACTCTTCCTATACATTGTGGGAGATTGCAGCATAGCTCTAAACACAGAGCAGGGAAAATAATAAAGTAAGGGGAAAGTACTGTACATGGAAACTACGTGAAACAGGTACAGAGATATCCTGAAGTGTAAACATGGTCTGATAGTTGCAAATGTACAGCACAGCTTTTTGGCAATATTGATGTCATTCTTTGACAATATTGCCTCCAATCTCTACACTCCTTCTCCCCACTTTCCTCCCTCAGCAGCCAATGTAGGGGTCTTTTGTCCTCTTTTCTTCTGCCACAAGATCAAACAAAAACAGTGACAACAGCAAGGTGAGATACGGAGGGGATGAAGAGGAATGCTTCACATCCTTGCCCCACCCCAATTTATTTTGCTCATTATTATTATTATTATTATTATTATTATTATTATTATTATTATTATTTATATAGCACCATCAATGTACATGGTGCTGTACAGAGTAAAACAGTAAATAGCAAGGCCCTGCCACATAGGCAAAGCAATGATTAAGAACATTAAAAGAGCCCTGATGGATCAGACCAATCTCCCATCTATTCCAGTATTCTGTGGTATATGGAAATCTCACAAGCAGGGCAGGAATGCAATAGCACCTTCCTACTTGTGTCCCCCAGTGACTGGTATTGGGAGGCCTTTGATACTAGATATAATATATAGCCATCAGGACTAGTAGACATTGATAGCCTTCTCCTCCAGGAATTAATCTGATCCCCCTTTAAAGCCATCCAAGTTTTCTGCTTTCACTAGATCTTGTAGTAGAGAATTCTACAGTTTAAATATCACTGTGTGAAGCACTACTTTCTTTTGTATGTCCTGTATCTTCCACCAAGTAGTTTCATGGGATGGCCCTATGTTCTAACGTGCAAACAAATGTTATATGTAATAATGTGTTCTACCAATTCACACAGAACAGACATTAAGCAAATCAACCTGTAATTTCTTGGATCCTCTCTCCCTGGATCCTGTTTATAAAAATTGGAACAACCTTAGCTACTTTTCAGTCCTTCAGCATAGAGGTCAATCTTAGGAACATATTATATATTTATGTTAGAAGATCAGCAATTTCACATTTGAGTTCTTTAAGAACTCTTGGATGGATACCATCTAGACTTAGGGGCTGTCCATATGGCATATTTCCTCCACAGTGGCTGCGTGGTGCTGCTGCACTGGTTATACAACACAGCTGCCATCTCGCAGCTCCGCAGGGCTTTCCCCTGAAGCTCTGCTTTTAAAAAGTCAGGGACTTAGCTTAACTTTTTCCCTTGAAGCAAGGTCACCACAGTCCTTCCACCGTGTGACCTTGCTCTGGTTGATCTGGAGGCATTCCTAGGCAGTTAGTGATCGTTGATTGGTTGCTGGAAGCTGGGCAGAGGGTGGGCTCGAGTACTCGGATAGCTGCTGGAAAAAAACATGCTCACTCCTGCCATGGGGATTTCCCACCCCGTAGCAGTGAAACCACAGGGTTTTCTCCAAAGCAGTGGCAAAGCGGTGCCATGAAGGCAACCTCTCTGTGATTTGTTTCTTACCAGTATGTCACAAAGGTCTTGCCTCCAACATTTGCCTCAGTTCCTTGGGCTCCCTTCCTGAAAATGTCAGTTCAGCCATATACTTGACCTATATTCTCTGCAGGTTCTCTACAATATCTTTGTCTTCCTTTTGTATTCCTGAAGTTCTAATACATTACCTATTTCAGTAAAGAAATGTATCTCCAAGTTTATTGATAAATATATGAAGCTGTTCATCTAGCTCAGCATTGTCTACATTGACTGGTAGTGACTCTCCAGGGCTTCAGACAGGGGACTTTCTCAGTCCTACCTGAAGATGCCAGTGATTGAACCTAGAACCAATTGCATGCAGAGCATGTGTGCTGCCACTGAGCTATGATCCTTCCCTGGTATTTTCAAATCACCTGGATCCTCCCCCCTCTAAATGCTGCCTTCCTGAATTAACTTTTTTATTGATTTCTGGCTTTGTTCCTCTTATATACCCCCCAATTTAAAATTAGACATTTTTTCTTGCATAAATCAAAATATATGCTTTTATTTGTGAGCTGTAGCCTGTCATTGTTAATGTGCATTTGAAAGAATTAGTTCAGTGACTAAAAAACTTTATTTAGAAAATGAACTATACATTTTAATAAAATGAAAATGATTACACGCAATATTAAAGCATCTTAGCATCTTTAACTTGGAGAAAGTAGAAGGCCATTGATTTAGTGACTTTTGTGCACTCTGTGTTGTGTGTTTATTTGCCTGGACTTGTTTTCCCCACAATAGATAGGTGGCAAGATAGGGAGCAGACATGGATATTCTTTATTTTCTGTCAGACTTTGCACAGAAATGTCATCTCTTCCCTCAGGTTTGTAATGAAAATTCTAATAGGTGTGACATCAACAATTGCCTCTTACTAACAGCTCTCATAATTTAACCCTTCAGGTGAACAAGTTGATTGATGAATTGCAGGCAGCCATCAAGAGCTACAAAGGTCACCTCTCTATACTTGCCCCTCAGTTACAGGCTGAACAGGAGCAATGTTCTTCTTATGTCTACCAACATATTAAAGAACTTTCTGCAGATACAATACTCTCACGAGGTCTGCAGCTAAAGGTAGGTGTAGTTTAATAGCTATCACAATTTGCCATCTGTGTTTTTATATGTTTCTTCAATGGTATTCCAAATATGTTCTAAATTTTAATTTTGATGATTCTAAGATGGGGATCCAGTATCTTTCTTACACTTTTCCAATATATTAGTAGAAAACGTAGGGATTAGGGAGAATTTTGTTGAGTTCAGATTTCAATAAGAACTTAGCAACTTTTTACTTCACTAATCAATATTCAAAATTGAAAGCAGCTATCCTTCAGTATTCACACATCTCAGAATTTTATGATGCAGTTCTTTGAAGAAAGAAAATGTGTATGAAACTGCATATATTAGGCAAAAATGTGTATATTAGTAGGGGGAAATTATTAAGGGAAATTGCTTGCCAAAATTCATATATTAGGAAACCTGCATACAAAAGGCATATATTAGGAAAAAAATCCACAAAATGCATACAAATGTCCATAAGGACTTTTTAAAAAGGTTGCAAAATGATGCAGAAACTGAAATTGACATAATTGTTCATCTTCAAGTAAAGCTAATTAAGAGTGCAATCCTATTGCTACTAGATACTGGCCCTGTTCAGACGACACGCTAAACCATGCTGCTTAACCACAAAATGGTTAATGGGATGCATTAAGGTTAATGCATTTCATTAACCATTTTGTGGTTAAGCAGCATGGTTTAGCGTGTTGTCTGAATGGGGCCACTGTCAAGATGGCCATAGGATTTTGTTGATTTCTGGGAACTAAGGTTGGAGCCAGGGCTCTGACTGCGGTTCCCAGAAACCGTGCTTCCCACCTCCACATAGTCAGTGTGGTTCTTCCCTGTCTCCATACTCAGAAACAGAGCATGGAGATGGGAGAAAGGGGGTGATCCCTGAGGCGGGAAGGGAAAGAGCCATGGAAGCTGTGTTATACAGCCACCTATGCACTGCCCGCCTCTCCCACTCTGAATCTCCCCAGCTAGACCTGGAGCACTGAGGCGAAGATCACCTCACTGCCCTGCATTTGACAGTCATCAGCCTCTGAGTTGGGGGGCTGACAACTATCTCCATATGATTGCATCCTAAAACAACAAATTAAAAATCTTTAACCCAATGGAGAAAGAGGGCCAAGATATCTATCTATCTATCTATCTATCTATCTATCTATCTATCTATCTATCTATATCTCCCCCTCTATTCAGGAACTTATTCCCAAGTATAAAATGCATGCAATTAGTACCAGTTATAAATGGTAGCCGATGTAGCTCTTACTGGCAAAACGCACACAGGTCAGGGCCCTATCTTAATACTTGCATGTATTTTCATTTACGAAATGGCTTTTACACTACATGTTAACATGTCAAGAAAAACTGTAGGCACAGATTTATTAAATGAAATAATTTTGTAAACCGCCTAGAGAGCTTCAGGTATTGGGCGGTATAGAAATGCAATAAATAAAATGAAATAACATTTTAAAATTTGCGCAATGGATAGTAACCACTACTACTTAGTGGCTTTTTGTTAAATTTATACCTGTTGAGGAAAAGTCTAGTTGCCATCTTCATAGTTGTCAGGGTTTCTCTAATTTAGCCTAACTAAATCATAGGATCATAGAATAGTAGAGTTGGAAGGCCATCAAGTCCAACCCCCTGCTCAATGCAGGAATCCACCTTTAAGCATTCCTGACAGATGGCTGTCCAGCTGCCTCTTGAAGGCCTCTAGTGTGGGGGAGTCCACAACCTCCTTAGGTCATTGATTCCATTGTTGTACTGCTCTAACAGTCAAGAAGCCCCACTCCTCCCATCTAAAACACAGCTAAAACACTGTAGTATACATAGTAATTTATTTGGGACTGGTGTGTATTTGAGCCTCTGGTAAATAATTTCTGATGTTTAACCTTATCAATAAGTTTGTTTTGTCCAATCACACATTTCTAAATTATTAATAATCTGCTTTTAAATTGATAACGTACTTAAGTATAAGTAAATTTGATAGTATCAAAACCTCTGTGAGATGTTGAAGGAAATGTGAAAAATCTGGGAATGCTGGATGAGGGCCAATAAACTAGAGCTAAATACTGAGCACTGTGGGTAGGTGGCTCCTGGATCTGGGAAGCTGGTGTACAATCTGTCTGGACAGGGTTGCACTCCCCCTGAATGAGCAGGTGTACAACTTGGCAGTACTACTTGATTGATCATTGTCACTTGAAACCCAGGTGGCCTTGGTGGATCAGAGTATCTTTTACCAGCTTTAGCTGGTTCACCAGCTGAAGCCTTTCCTGTACAGTGATAGCTTCACTACAGTCATAAATACTTTGGTAACCTTTACAAAGGATTATGCAATATACATGGATCTGCACATGTAGACACTCTGGAAGCTTTAAATAGAACAGAATTTGTTGGCTAGAATTATCTCTGATTTGTCTACAGCAGGGGTGGGTTACACAGCAGTTGTGAGCCACATGTGCTCCCCTTCTGTCCTTCGCTGTGGCCCCTGCTGCCCCGAAATTACGGGAAATTTTCTACCTGACCTTCCCTTTTTAATAGGTTAAAATCACACACATTCACAGCTATGCATGAAGGCCTCTATGTGCAATGCCTACACCACACATTATGTTGGCTATATGGGAAAAAGAAAGGTGTGCTCCCATTGGCTGGACCAAATGGTAGTTATAGACTTGAAGTTGGGAGCCTAAAAGGGGCAATGACTTTAAGTTGACTCGGTGTGAGACTGAACAATAAAATCTTTAAAATCGGATCCTGTTGAATAGGACACATCTTTTGGGCTTCTAGTTTCTTGATTGAATTAAAGCTGGTTGACTAAATATTACAAAAGGCACGTTCCAAGAGACAAGTAGATGGAAGCTTCTAGAATGAAGGGTACTACAAGGGGTGCCTGAGTGGTATTTTAACCTGCTGATCTATCTTGTGGTGAAGACACTTCAGGATTGGATCATGTTTCCCACCAGGGCTTCAGATCGGCCAATTCAAAAGTGGCCTCATGGGTTGCTTGACCATGATGATTTATTACATTTCTATATCACCATTTAACCGAAGCTCTTTGAGTGGTTTACAAGAAGCCTGAGTGAAATGGACCTAGATATGGGCATATTTGCACAAACAACCCACCATGGCTTATTTAAACCATGGTGAGCTGTGCCGTGTGCCAGCTGCCATTTTGAATATTCAAGCCACAACCACACCTTGTTGTGTCACCCGAACCAGACAGCAGTGGGTTGTGCAAGGGTTAAACAATCTTCACAGAATCCTTTCCCATTTTAGGGTTATACAAAGGTTATTTAACTCTCGCACAACCACCCCCATTGGGTTCAGATGACATAGCACACCAAATTTGTGGCTTGAATTTTCATCATGGTGCCCCTGGGCACCACACCCATCATGGTTTAAATAAGCCACTGTGATCCATGGCAATCATGCAAACCCAGTCAATAAGGCTCATTCAAGAGTGTCTGTTTTGGTTAGCAACTACATGCTTAAACACCTTGCCCAGGAAGGGGATGTTAACAACAAGCAATTAGCTTTTTACTTCTTCTGGGTCCGTGTTAGGCTTTTTCATGAGTGGCCTAGTAACTGCTTCCTTTAAAGTGACTAGCACCACTACCTCTATTGAGGAGTTGACAATCTCATGGACCCAGCCGGACATCCCCTCCATATTAGATGTAATAAGCCATGAAGAGCAAGGGTCAAGCACACAGATGGTGGACCCAACTTGAGCAAGCATCCTCAGGCCTCAACAACCAAAACTCATCCAATAAAACTTGACGAGTCAGTGCTCTATATACCTCTACAGATGGAACTCCATTAACTGTGGTGACTATACCAACACAAATACAAAATAGATGTGTACAAAACTCATCATGACTGTGTTTCTCAGTGACATCTATTAGTATCATCCATTTTAAGATTATATATACTACTACAGCAAGTCTATATATTAGATGATATTCACAGTATGAAAGGTTGGTAATTATAAAACAGTGAGGACTTTGCCTGCAACCAGTTTATGCTTTAGTGTTAAAAAGTAATGCTAATTTATGCTAAACATTATTTTTAGTTCTGGAGCCTTTTTAATGGGATATCAAGATCATATCATAATAATTGGATATAAAGATCATATCACAATAATTATAATTACTTCCCAATAACCTTCACATTTTTGAATGTTTACTGTGACTTTGAGCAGGACTAAGAATTCCTACTCCTGAGTGTAGACAAGGTAGTTCATGTACAAAGCGAACTGTGCCTTTTCACTCAACTTGCTGAGGCATTTAAGAAATTGGGGGGGTCACCATTGTTGATTTCCCCCACTTAAAAAGGCACTTGGGTTTATTACTGTGCTTATAAAGCTTGGGTTCTTAGAAATACATGTATACAGTCAAGCCATTGCCGTGTGCAGATTGTCATGAAATAAAACACTCTCAAATATTACATATTTCATATATCTTTGCTCTTTATACAAATGTTTTAATATAGTACTAGCACATGTCTGTCATGGCCAGTGGTGTGTGTGGAGGGAGAGATTGTGTATTTCAAGGACCCAAACTGCAGGTAGTATGTATCTGTATATTCTGTGCATGGAGACCCATTGCATCTCCTTGTCTAAGATGGTCAGGTCAGGTCAGGTTTTGTCCTTCTGCAACAGAGTCCCTAAGTGCAGTGCTTTTGAGTTCCATCCAGCTTGGACAATAGGACTTCCCCTTCCCCTTTATCCCCACTCAAATGTACTCTAGAGGATCCTGCAACTATTTGGAGCAGATTTGGGGGACATGTAAACGGCTCCAGCGGGAGGGGGAATTAATTCCACCAACAGCATCTTTTCCACTGGCAGACTTGAATGCAACCCTTCATTTTCTCCATGGGATTAATGGCAACCATTCACTTCTGTGGGAGGAGGTAAAGGAGTACTCCTTTCCCTTGGTGACCATTGAGAATTAAGCCTGCTCTTATTTGGATAGCCCTGCCCCAACCTGGTTTTAATTTCTTGGTCTGCTGGAGTGGGAGCTTGCTTTTATAGATTAGCTCTCTACCTAATAAATAAATTATGGGTTGTAATAGTTAGAATATTGGCCTAGGACTAGAGAGATCCAGGTTCAGATCCACTCTGAGCCATGTATGATGATCCTGGGCCAGCAGTTATTTCTAAACCTAATATATCTCAGGGGTTGTTGCAAGAATAAAATGGCAGATGGAGAGAACTATATGTACCACCTTGACTTCCTTGGAGGACAGGAGATATATAAACGTAATAGCTAACCATTACACTAATTTATTGTTGAATTTTAGTCTGATTTCATTTTAGTTTTTTTATTGTCTTTACTATGAACTGATCTGAGCATTTCAAATAAAACATTCTATTGCAGAATAAATTAACTACTGTGTACGTAATTGGCTTTAGTTGTTTTATTCCTCATGTTAAGTAATCTTAACTGGGTCTCAGTTGAAAAGGAAATACTGCTATACTACTTTTTCCTTCGATTACTTAGAAAAGAAAACACATACACACATTACAACGATATTGTCAAGATGTCAATCTCAGTGTGAGAGTAATCAAACATCCCCTGTTGGTGCTTGTTTGTCTCTTGATTCTATTTCCAATTTCTCTTTTCTAGTGTTTCTACTGTTCTGTAGTTTTGCTTTTGCTTTCACTGTTTAGCTGATACCCTGACAAGCTTCTTAGGTGGTCTGGCCAGGTGTTTTAACCAACATTGTGCCTAATATTAGAAAACTCTGTGTGTCTCGCATTGCTTAAACATTCCTAAGGCTCATGGATAGTGTACTAATTTGTAGTGTACTTTTCAAGAGTGTACTTTCCTTATTTCTGACTCTTATACTGATTCATGATTTCAATATGCAGTGATCTTAGCTAAAGTTCTCAGTGGGTTATATCCGTTAAACTAGTATAAAAATACAGGAGTTTGTGTTACTCTGCTAGTTATAAACACCTTGAGCATTGATTTGCAGAACAGTTTGTGCAATGTCTTATACAATGGCTTGTGAAACACCTTATGCAACAGTTTGTGCAGTGCCTTGTACAACAGTTTTTGCAATGGCTTACAGAAACTGAATTATAGTGTTGATAAAAATGGGATTTCTACAAACAGTAGAAAGTTTTTCACTGACCGAATGACACCATTGGATGCAGCCCATGTGTTTTATTGTAAAGTTAAGGTAAAGTTTTGATACTAAAGTGAAATCTGAATTGAGCTCTTATGTGTTTGAGGCTGAACTTCTAAAACAATTATTAGAGGGTAAACCACATTGAACAGAGTGGAACTTATTTTTGAGTAAACATGGATATAAACATGGATAGGTTTGCACTGTCTTTTATTTGTGCCCCCCTAGAAGTTTTAATTCGTGTCTTCTGTTCCTGGCAGACTACCTAATTTGAATGCTACCAAGGTGGGAGGGGAAATTCAAATGTTCAGAACAAAAGATTGATAACAAAATGTTAGGTTAAATAAGTGTTATCTAATGACCTAATTAGTAATGGCAAGAAGAGGCAAACATGATTAGATTGCAAACCCTTAAAACTGTTTTGGAATTTTTAGAAATAGCTGATTTTACTTTATTGGACTTGCTGGGAAGACTATTGAATAAATTCTAACCCACTTCTCATAAAACAATAGAGGATGGCTTATTATGAAAAGAAAATCCCAAATGTTAATGATACATAATTAAGAATTTGAAAATGTAAATAAGTAAAAAGAAAAGAAAAAGTAGCAGTTGTATTAAAGAGAAAATACATAAAGACACAAGCAGGTTCATAATGAATTCTGGATAACTAGCATAAAAAATAATTATGAAGATGACTTGGATGTTTTCCAAAGAGAAAAGGCTGCGTTACCCCTATCACGCCAGCCAACAAATTATTTAAGTAATGAACAGGTTTAAGACTGTTTTATTCCACGTCAAAAATGTACTTAAAGGTTTTGCTTATCAATTAATGAGCAAAAATATTTTGTAATGTACAAATACGTTGTAACATCAAAATATCAAAAAGCTTGATATACAGATGTCTCTAAAATGTATAAGGTCTAACTGGCAACTTTTGAGTAAGTTTGTTTTCTCAAAGGTATAATTCATAATTGCTCCTATCTAGCCTGAAAGGTGTATGTATATACCTTTTTTGTATGTTTGATTTTTTCAGGAATATTTAATAACAATAAGATAATTAAGACTGTGAGCCCTAATTAATGGGACAGTAATATTAGCTGTGAGGTAATTTGTACACAAAAAAGTATACATATGTGCTCATTTTAGAATGCAAGAGCCTTTTATTAGAAACTCACCAGGCCTGTGTACCTGTCAGCTAAATAGCCTGAACAGTGTTGAATGATGAACTTGCTACTTAATATGAGATACCCGATCCACACCCATCCAGCATGGCTTGCGAGGGGGTTGGTTGTTGTGACAGAGTGGAACCAGAAAGGAAATGAAGCAGTCCTGGTGCTAGGCACATGGACTGCCTTGTGAGGCAAGGGCAGAACAAGAGTATAAAAGTTCACCCCCGGCGTTCTTCAGGCCTCTTTCTATTTCAGCCCCACCCTCCCCCTATATCTTATATGGGAACCAAAATCTAGTCGCCTCCTTTTTTGGAGGGGCTGAGTAGGAATTTTCCCTGTCATCTAGTGATGTCAGGATATGGTTTGCCTTTGGGGACCTTCTTGTCTCATCTATTCGGCTATGCAGCAAGAGTGGGGATGACGCGGGTCAGTCTCACCAAACACCAAGTGTAGCTGGAAAGGGGCCGGGAAACCTTACCCCTGTTTCCAGCGGAGTTGCTCACCCTGAGGAGGCACGCTAGAGCCTACAGCTAAACAAATTAGATTCCCGCATGTTCACACTCAGACCCATGGAGGGTAGCATATCCATGCATAAATAAAGAGGCCCTCTTTTTTTTTACCCAAAGCTCTGGTGTCTGTGTTTTATTTCTGGTATTTCACCTTCTAATTGCAACACTCCACTTTAAGCTATTAGGATTAGAAGAATTAGGAAAAAGAAATGTTTAGGAAATAGTATTTCTTATTAGGCTATTAAAATCTAAGAATCTTTAACAAGCACACATTCTGGAAAACTGACTTGGGGCACCGAAATCAGTGAGACTTCTTTATTGCAGGAAATCTCACTGCAAAAGCTTATTAGTTACATGCTTCAGAGATCATATACCTGGTGGTCAGTAGCTATAGGCTCTAAGAAATTCAAGAACAGTCAAAAAGTAATCACTACAACCATGACTGAGATCCTCATCAACATGGCTCCCCTGTTGCCATCTCCATGGTTACAAAAACAGGTTCGAAACCCAGTCAAGGAATGGGAATTCACACACGCAAGGAGTCCTGTGCCACCACTTTCACATAATCCATCAGGCAATCAAAGGGCAAATTCTTGAAAGGCCTCAACAAAACCAACTTTGAATCTCTCATTGGTAACTCCAGGTTACATCGTTGAGGCCTATCAAGACCAAGGAAAGGCTTTTATATTGTATTTTATATTATGGTTTTATACTTTGAATGTTTTTAATTTTTGTGAACCACCCAGAGAGCTCCAGCTATTGGGTGGTATAGAAATGTAATAAATAAATAAATATTTTTTTGTGAACCACCCAGAGCGCTCCGGCTATTGGGCAGTATAGAAATGCAATAAATAAATAAATAAATAATAAACTCACACATGCAAAGAGTCCTCTTTCACATTGGCCTCCCACACCACATGTGTCCAGGAAGAGGAAAGTCCAAAAGTCATAGATCAAACCCAGTCTGCTGGTACACTGAGCTGATGACAAACAAAGATGTACAATGCACAGAAAATGAGAGTTCAAGTCTATTATTATTATTATTATTATTATTATTATTATTATTATTATTATTTATTTATTTATTTATTTATTTATATAGCACCATCAATGTACATGGTGCTGTACAGATTACACAGTAAATAGCAAGACCCTGCCGCATAGGCTTACAATCTAATAAAGTTGTAGTAAACAATAAGGAGGGAAAGAGAATGCAAACAGGCACAGGGAAGTGTAAAGAGGCACTGGGTAGGGTGAAGCTAAACAGTATAGAGTCAGAACAAACTCAATATTTAAAAGCTATAGGGAACAGAAAAGTTTTTAGCTGAGTTTTAAAAGCTGTGATTGAGTCTGTAGTTCTCAATGAAAAGTAGGGCTGTGCACGGACCCCTCCAAAGCGCTTTGTGGCCCGATCCGGAACTTTCGGATCGAGCCTGGACCGCTTCAGGTCGATTCGACCCTCCCCCGCTCTGCTCTGCAGAGCGAGATACAGAGGGATGGAGCGAGATTTTACCCCCCCCCCTTTCCCTACTTTGGAGAAGGCAATGGCAAACCACCCTGCTACAAAGTCTGCCAAGAAAACATCAGCGAAAGCAGGCGTCCCTCCAGGAGTGAACAATGACTCAAGTGCTTGCACAAGAGGTTGCTTTCCTTTCCTTTCCTTCCCTACTTACTTGCCTCTGTGGCAGATGGCAGAGGCAGGTAAGTGGGGAAGGTAGGACAAAATGGGGACCGAATAAGCCCTCCTTCCCCCTGTCCCCTTCTCTGGCTCCGCCGCCATCGCCACATGGATTGCGGTGGTAGAACCAGGTAAGCCCCCTCCCCCCACTTACCCGCCTTCAGCGCAGTCCAGCACATCGCCACATGGATTGCGGTGGTAGAACCAGGTAAGCCCCCTCCCCCCACTTACCCGCCTTCAGCGCAGTCCAGCACCAGATGATGATGGATCCAAACAGAAGTCTTTGGGCATTGCAGACGAGATGTTCCTAGCAAAGGCTCTGCACCTTTGCATCAGCTTAAAAGGGAAGGTGTGACAGTAAGACACCTCCTCTGCCTCACATGTCAGACAAAGACTTTTGGCCTTTCAGCACAGGACATGATTGCTTAGCCCTCCAGGATGTGTCAACCTGGGTGACCCTTCTGCAAACTTCTCCCCGACTCTGTCAGATTCTCATGGAGAACTGCTTCTTTCCAAGGCGCAAGCAGGTAGATGGGGAGTAGGGCAACTCCCCCTGGCTCTACACTGAGAACATTGACAAAGATAAGTTCACAGAGATTCTGACATTCCACAGGCTTCAATAGCCACCGCCGCCTCCTCCTCCTCCTCCTCCTCCTCCTCCTCTTCTTCTTCTTCTTCTTCTTCTTCTTCTTCTTCTTCTTCTTCTTCTTCTTCTTGTTGGCAAAATTGTGACATGCTGCAAAGTAAAGCACCAAACAAGGCTCCAATCAACCACCATACTTATTTGTACATATATCCTGGTTTTTTCCACTGGGCCTTATTCAAAGTTATTTTTTATTTTAGAAAAAAACAGCTCCTATAATAATAATAAATAGTATGTAGTTGCTCTGACCATACATGAGAGCAGCTAATTTCTTTATAGAGGTTAACACAGTATGCACAGGAGTTGTATTGACCGTGCATGTTTAATGCTTTGTCTTACATTTTAAGGCAGTCCAGGACTTACCCAAAAGGAAAAGCAAAGCATCAGTTCAGCTTGAGTACTATCATTCCCCTCTATTTTTGCGTTATTATGTCTCTCTTCGCTTCTCTGCACTTGGGTGGGAAATTGTTTTGGCTGTAATATAGGAAATAGGTACTGCTCAGTTGCTCTTAGTGTAACACCTACTGTGAGGTTTAACAGAACTTTTAACAGTTTGTTTAGTAGCAGTGGAAGAACTAATGTTGCCCTTGTGTGTTGTCACAGATTTTTCTCAGGTTGGCAGCTGGCACTGAAAACATGCTAATCTAGAGAGATGCCTTGTTCCACTGTGCCCTAGCATCTTCAAACATTGCAGAAACACTAGAAGTAGTCATAGCAATCATGTTCTTCTTGTAATCTCAATTCTGACAAAAGTCTGCGATAATGGACATAAGGTGTCTAAGAAAAGGGAAGCCTCAAATATTAGATGGTTCCATAATCCTGGACAGGAGTGTATATTATTTAGGTTGGCTGATATGATGTATTCCTGTTGTTTGCATTTGTCCCAGAAATGGGCTCCTTTCAGCCTGCATGGATACAAAGAAATAACCATATATGTACTGTATTTCCATTTTCCTATTTGCACCCTCCTGTCATCCTGCACTGGAAATTGTGCAATTCAAGAAAAGAGGAGTTGAGAAATTTCAAAAGAAAACAAATGTCATGCTAATTTTTATGTGTTATATAGATTCTAAAATGCCAACTTTAATATTTTATTTCTTTATATACTGAAACTATTTTATACATCCTACAAGTAAAAGCACTTTAAGTGTTTTATGTACACATCTTTGATGATGCTACTGCTCAAAGGTTTTTGCTTACCTCTTCTTCAGTCAATTTTCTACATAGAAAATGTGTGGAATCTCAAACTACGCACAGGCTACAGAGTTTGCAAGGTGGGGATATGATATGAACACAAAAAGTGCTGATCACATGGCATCTATATTCTATTGATACTCTTTCTTAGACTTGTACTCATGCAGTGCAGTGCTTACTGGAGCACAAGAGCACCCTATGTGTATATATTGTAAGAATTAGATCCCCATTTCTTTTCCTACAATACCAGTTGTATGTCCCATCAAATCATAAGAAATATGGCTTCCCAGTTGAGTAGATTCAACCAGCTTATAAATATTTAAACAAATACATAATACCATATTTTACTTTCATAAATAGTGTTTTTGGTTATGGGTAAATTTAATAGATTAAATATAACTCATACAATTAATTGGCTAACAGTTTATCAATAGGGTGACAGTGCTAGTAAGTGGTTCTTCTAATCCAGTCCCCTTCATGTTTCAAAGTACCGGTTAAACATTATTAAGAGGAGAAGAAAAACAGCTCTGGTGCATGGGGCAAAATACACCAATACATTCTACAGCAGAAGCCCTTTTGAAATTAATGCAATTGCACAGGAGTGTTTCCATGAAACAGTTCCAAATGAAAATTGTGTGTAGATCAATACATGTGATGACTACACACTTGCCTATTTTCTGATTGTACATGTACTGGGGGAGCTGCAGCTATCCACTACATTTTCTTTCATGCTTTTCCTTGCACAGAAATGCATTATGAGGTTTTCTACATGGGGTATTTATTGTGTGCTTGTCATTCCTTACTCATAGTTGTTTAGACAATGCCATGACCCTCCAGTTTCGTTTCTGTTTTTTAAGAGCACTTACCTGGGAGGTTTTTTTTTAGAGCAGGGGAAAACAGAGTATTATTTCTGAAATCGAAAGAAAATGTATTTTCCTACATGCGTAATTGTGTTATTCTGTTATAGCACAGATTATGTAGTGGGAAAGGAAAAGCTCTGTATAGAGCTTGAATCTCAATTCTTCACCGAAACCAAATGTTGATATGGGAGATTAACAGCCTTGTGACGAAAAACTCTAAATGCAGAAAACCGACATTTAAAATTGATTATCAGGATAAATTTGTATAAAAGTATTATTTTTAAAGTTTCTTCACACAAGTAATATCCCTGTGAATTTGTGTAGTCCAAAAATTCAAGTGACCATATTGGAAATTGATGATGACGACGATGACGACGACAATGGAATTTTTCATGAAAATAAATAAAAGCTGCCTTTAACTATTATTGTTAGTTAACAGGAATTTTTGAATAACCTTGCATATGACTTGAAATACATTTCATTTGATCACATTGCTAATACATTTTATAATGAAACAGTGCAGATGACCTCTTCTTTTCCTGTGAGAATTTTGTAAGTTAAATGCTAAATATTTTGAATAATGGGAGGCACAATATTATTTGGAATATAATATAGTACTTATTTACTTGATTACTGTTTGTTTTTAAGGTGTATGAAAATGGCAAAGATACTGGGGAGACCCTTGTGTATATTAACAGAAAAGAGATGGAAAACAGTTGTGGGAATCAACCCAGTGCTATGCTGGAGAGGGTAAGGTAATATGTGCTCTATATTTTTCCAGGTGTAAGCAATCAAAATTATTTTAAAATATATAGAATTAGACAGTATAGAACTTTATCTAGGGAAGAACTGATTTTGGTGTAAAAAACCAAATAAAAAACTGATTTTTATTCTGTATTCCCACATGCCTTCTGATAGTATATTCCCTGTTACTGGGCACTATCCAATCCTCCCCCTGTGTTGTCACTCATTCCCTTGCCCAATGGGACCCACCAATAGCACAACAGGGAGTTAGCACTTCCTAAAGTAACCCAGAAAGGAATGGAAACACTCATTTCCAGATCACCAGAGCTCACATTCATGTGAGCTCTGGTGACCTGCCCTGTTTCAGAAATGGCTGTCCATACTCATTTCCAATAGCTTTAAGAAATGCTAGCTCCCTGTTGAGCTAGAGGTGGGTGAGCTAGCTGCCATGCAGGCAGCATAGGATATTGCCCAAAGACTCTTATTTATTTATTTATTTATTACATTTTTATACTGCCCAATAGCCGAAGCTCTCTGGGCAGTTCGCAAAAATTAAAATCATGAAGAGCATAAAAACAACCAACAATCTAAAAACACAAGTACAAAATACAATATAAAAAGCACAACCAGCATAAAACCACTCAGCAAAAATTGATATAGGTTAAAATATGGAATTAAAACAAAAGTTTAAATTTAAGTTAATAGGTGTTAAAATACTGAGAAAATAAAAAGGTATAGCACAAATTCAAACCACCTGTATGCTCACATATAAAGTCTAGCTTATATTAATAATTGAGATACAATCATTACATAGTTATAGAAAAACGCTTTTGTATTTAAAGAAATAATTTCTGCTTTCATCTCTACTGTTTGATCTCTAGAGGAGCACATTTCCATTCTCTTTCCCACCATTTTGGGGACTTCTTGTTTGTCTTTATATAATTTGCATATAACGATTGCATTCATCATTAAAATGGTGACGAGGGACAATCTGATTCTGTTCATTTGTTTCACCATTGTCATTCATAGTGTGTGTCACCATAAGAACATAAGAAATACCATGCTGGATCAGACCAAGAGTCCATCTAGTCCAGCACTCTGTTCTCACAGTGGCCAACCAGCTATTGGCCAGGGATGAACAAGCAGGACATGGTGCAACAGCACGCTCCCACCCATGTTCCCCAGCAACTGGTGCACACAGGCTTACTGCCTCAAATACTGGAGATAGCACACAACCATCAGGGCTAGTAGCCAGCCTTCGCCTCCAGGAATTTATCCAACCCCCTTTTAAAGCCATCCAAATTGGAGGCCATCACTACATCTTGTGGTAGTGAGTTCTATAATTTAACTATGTGCTGTGTGAATAAGTACTTCCTTTTATTTGTCCTGGATCTGCCACCAATCAGCTTCATGGGATGACCCCGGGTTCTAGTATTTTGAGAGAGGGAGAAAAATGTCTCGGGATCCATATTCTCCATACCATGCATCATTCTGTACACCTCTATCATGTCTCCGCTCAGCCTCCTCTTCTTCAAGCTAAACAATCCCAGCTGATGTAACCTTCCCTCATAGGGGAGATGCTCCAGCCCCTTCATAATTTTAGTTGCCCTTTTCTGCACTTTTTCCAGTTCTATACTATCCTTTTTTAGGTGTGGTGACCAGAACTATACACAGTATTCTAAGTGTGGTCGTACCATCGATTTGTATAAGGGAAATATGATACTGGCCATTTTATTCTCAATTCTTTTTCTTATAATGTCTAACATGGAGTTTGCCTTCTTTACAGCAGCCACACACTGGGTGGACATTTTCATCGAGCTGTCCACCACAATCCCAAGATCTCTTTCTTGCTCAGTCACCATCGGCTCAATTCCCATTAGGTTATACTTGAAGTTGGGTTTTTTTGCCCCAACGTGCATCACCTTATACTTGCTTACATTGAACCACATCTGACATTTGGACGCAAACTCTCCCAGCTTGGAGAGATCCCTTCGGAGCTCTTCACAATCCCTTTGTGTTTTAACAACCTTAAATAACTTGGTGTCATCAGCCACTTCACTGCTCACTCCTAATTCCAGATCATTTATGAACAAGTTGAAAAGAGTTGGTCCCAATACTGATCCCTATGGGACCCCACTATTTACTTCCCTCCATCGGGAGAATTAACCATTTATTCCTACTCTCTGCTTTCTGTTCTTTAACCAGTTACTGATCCATAAGAGGACGTCTCCTCTTATTCCATGTCTACTAAGTTTATTCAGGAGTCTTTGGTGGAGGACTTTATCAAAAGCCTTTTTGGAAATCCAAGTAAACAATGTCCATCATGTCAGTCCCCATATCAATTGGGTCTTACAGTGGATGGTATTAGGTTTGTACATGGAAA
Organism: Elgaria multicarinata webbii; assembly: GCF_023053635.1. Lineage (NCBI taxonomy): Eukaryota > Metazoa > Chordata > Lepidosauria > Squamata > Anguidae > Elgaria > Elgaria multicarinata. The sequence continues at coordinate 103,098,326 of NC_086172.1, forward strand.
TTCTAGATTCAAATCCCCACTTAACCAAGAAGCTTCACAGGGTGACCTTGGGCCGCTCACACACTTTCAGCCTAACTAAGGCCTTTGCTAGACCTACCTTAAAATCCGCACTGGATGAGGGGAGAGCCCGCGATTCAAGTATCGTGGTATCTCGCCCTCGTTTACACACGAGGCACGACGAGCTCATGAAGAGAGCCATCGTGCCCGCCATTTTTTTCTTTTCTTAAAGGGGCCGGATGCGCATGAACACTTGTGCGCTTAGGTAAGTTGTGTGGTGTTTTTTTTTTAAAAAAATCATTCTCCCCGCTCCTGCCACCCTGCCCCCGATGGGCGCAGCTTCTTCCAGCTACGTGCGAGTAATTGCACGGAGCCGGGAAAAGCGGTGGAACGGGCTACATGCTCGCAGTCTCGGGCTCAGGGGGATTCCCGGGTATCAGCCCGGGATATAGCCTGGTCTAGCAATGGCCTATGTCTAATCAGCCTCACTGGTGTGTTTGATGGATGAAATGGATGGAATTAATCATGAAAGCTGTCCTGAGCTCCTTACAGCAAGACTGTTATAAAAAAAGGTTTTTGAAGAAGAAGGAGGAGGAGGAGGAGGAGGAATTCTAGTAATACTTCAGATTTGTATAGTGCAATTCAAGTATTCAAAGTACTTCACATAATTAACTAATACTTAGAATAGCGCTGTAATGTAGACCAATATTATCTCCAGATTGCCTTTCTGGACCTGAGGCTGCAAGAATAAAGAATCATAGAATATTAGAGTTGGAAGGGGCTTATAAGGCCACTGAGTCCAACTCCCTACTCAATGCAGGAATCCACCTTAAAGAATACCTGACAGATGGCTGTCTAGCTTCCTCTTGAATGCCTGTAGTGTGAGTGAGCCCACAACCTCCCCAGGTAACTGGTTTGATTGCCATACTGCTCTAACAGTCAGGAAGTTTTTCCTGATGTCCAGCCGGACTCAGGCTTCCTGTAACTTGAGCCCATTATTCTGTGTCCTGCACTCTGAGGATTGAGAAGAGATCCTGGCCCTCCTCTGTGTGACAACCTTTTAAGTATTTGAAGAGTGCTATCATGTCTCCCCTCAATCTTCTCTTCTCCTGGCTAAACATGCCCAGGCCTTTCAGTCTCTCTTCATAGGGCTTTGTTTCCAGACCCGTGATCATCCTCGTTGCCCTCCTCTGAACACGCTCCAGCTTGTCTGCATCCTTCTTGAAGTGTGGTGCCCAGAACCGGACGCAATACTCAAGATGAGGCCTAACCAGGGCCAAATAGAGGATAACCAGTACCTTGCACCTTTTGGAATCTATACTTCTATTAATGCAGCCCAAAATAGCATTTGCTTTTTTTTTTTTTTTGCAGCCGCATCACACTGTTGGCTCATATTCAGTTTGTTATCTACAACAATTCCAAGATCCTTCTCGTTTGTAGTATTGCTGAGCCAAGTATCCCCCATCTTGTAACTGTGTATTTGGTTTCTTTTTCCTAGATGTATAACTTGGCATTTATCCCTATTAAATTGCATTCTGTTGTTTTCAGCCCAGCACTCCAGCCTGTCAAGATCACTTTGAAGTCTGTTTCTATCTTCCAGGTCATTAGCTATCCCACCCAATTTTGTGTCATCTGCAAATTTGATAAGTGTTCCCTGCACTTCCTCTTCCAAATCATTAATAAAAATGTTGAAGAGCACTGGGCCCAGGACTGAGCCCAGCGGTACCCCACTCATTACCTACCCCCAGTTTGAGAAGGTACTATTGATAAGCACTCTTTGAGTCCTGTTCTGTAGCCAACTGTGAATCCACCTAATAGTTGTTCCATCTAGCCCACTTTTAGCTAGTTTGTTAATCAAAATATCATGGGGCACTTTGTCAAAAGTTTTGCTGAAGTCAAGATATATTACGTCCACAGCATTCCCACAGTCCACAAGGGAGGTTACCTCATCAAAAAATGAGATCAGATTAGTCTGACAGGATTTGTTCTTGACAAATCCATGTTGGCTTCTAGTAATTACTGCATTGTTTTCAAGGTGCTTACAGACTGACTTCTTTATAATCTGTCCAAAATTTTCCCAGGGTTGGTGTCAGACTGACTGGTCTGTAGTTCCCAGGTTCCTCCTTTTTGCCCTTTTTGAAGATAGGAACAACGATAGCCCTCCTCCAGTCCTCTCGCACCTCACCCGTTTTCCATGATTTCGCAAAGATAATAGGCTGTGGTTCTGAGAGTTCTTCTGCTAGCTCCTTCATTACTCTTGGATGCAGTTCATTGGGTCCTGGAGATTTGAACTCATTCAAAGAAATTCAGTGTTCCTTGACCATTTTTTATCAATCTCAAACTGCAATCTTGTCCCCTCAGCTTGTGCTTCACTTTTTCCAGGGGGGTCATAGACCCGCTTTTGGGAGTAGACTGAGCCAAAGTAGGAATTGAGCACTTCAGCCGTTTCTTTGTCATCTGTTATCAATTTGCCATCCTCATTAAGCAGTTGAACCACCATTTCTTTCCTCTGACTTTTACTATTCACGTAACTGAAGAAAGCCTTTTAGCATCCCTCGCTAACCTTAGCTCATTCTCAGCTTTAGCCTTCCTGACGCCATGTCGGCACTCCTGTGCCACCTGTCTGGACTCTTCTTTTGTAGCCTGGTCTTCCTTCCACTTCCTATATGTATCCTTTTTTGTTTTCAGGTCATCTCTAAGTTTTTTGTGGAGCCACATTGGTTTCTTCTGTTGTCTTCTATCTTTTTCCCTTGTTGAAATTGTTTGTAATTGTGCCTTTAAAATTTCCTTTTTTAAATACTCCCACCCATCCTGCACTCCTTTTCTCATTAGTCTCACTTGCCATGGGACCTTACTTATCATAGTTCTGAGTTTATTAAAATCAGCTTTCCCAAAATCCAGAGTACGTGTATGGCTACACTCCGCTTTTACTTCCTTTGAAAACAAAAATTCAAGTATGATGTGGTCACTTTCCCCCAGAGTTCCCGTAACTGCCACTTTATCCACTAAGTCATCCTTATTGGTCAATATCAAGTCAAGGATTGCCAATCCTCTAGTTCCTTCTTCCACTTTCTGTAGGAGAAAGTTATCCCCCACACATGTCAGGAATTTCTTGGAAGGGTCGCTTTTGGCAGTATTGGTCTCCCAACAGATATCTGAGTAATTGAAGTCCCCCATCACTACTACATCAGACTTCCTTGAAACACTGGCAATTTGTTTCTCAAAAGTTTCATCCTCATCTTCTCCTTGATTGGGTGGTCGGTAGTAGACTCCGATTATCATGTTCTTTTTATTCCTTGCTCCATTTATTTTAATCCAGATGCTCTCGATGGGGCTCCCAGGCTCATCCGCCTGTATTTCTGTGCAGGGATAGATATTTTTAACATGTAGTGCAACTCCGCCTCCCTTTCTATTTCTTCTGTTCTTTTTGAGCAAGTTATATCCTTCAGGTGCTATATTCCAGTCATGGGAGTCATCCCACCATGTTGCAGTTTTCAGTTATACCTATAAAGTTGTATTTGCCTTCATGTATTAAGAGTGCAAGTTCGTTCTGTTTGTTTCCCATACTCTGGGCATTCGTATATAGACATCAAAGACCATGTGCTTTGTGGTCTGACTTCATTCTTACATTGTTGTGAACACTATTTTTTGGCTTTCCTAAAATTATTTAGTGGTTTCCAGTTAAAGTGAGATTTGAATGAGAGACATCCCTAACCATTGTGCTATTCCAGCCAAATTTTCCTTCATTAAGTATATCCATTTTTATCAGAGTGCAGCAGCAGAATTCTAACTATACTCACAGAAACGGATATTATCACCATTGATGGTGCGCCATAGATCAGCCTTCAACTCTCATCAGCCCCATCAAGCATAACGAATATCAGGAATGCTGGGAGTTGCAGTCCAAAACATTTGGATGGCATCAGTTTGGGAAAGGCAGCTATAGATGATAACCATAGAACCAGCAAAAATTCTCAAAGAGATTAATACCAGATCTGGAGTAACATAATCAGTATTTTGTTATGTGTATTGTGATGTTTTCTGAACTGCTATGAACACTTGTGATTATTGATGCAGTTAGAACTACAGGTTATTCTATTGTAGTGCATGTTTATGCTCCAAACAGGAGTTAATAATACTGGGGGTGTACTAATACTGTCACAATATGGTCATTTATATGAGGCCTCCATGATATACTCAGTTGCAGAAGCTGGCAAAGGAGAATGGTGTATGAACCAATCTGCTGGAAAGAGCTTTCTGTATTCAGACAAGAGTGACAAATAGGAGGAGCGTGTGGAAGTGACTATATTTAGAGACATCATTATGATGCCATGAAATGGCAAATTGACCACAGAATGTGCAGTGTAGTAGCATTTGCTTCATAATGGATTCTGTAATTTCCAATAGTTCCTTAAAAGGTAAATGAAATTTTCCAAAAGGTATATAAATACAATGAGATTATGTTGGGTTGTGAACTGTCTCACAAAACATGCTCCTGAAGTTTAAATATTCCATTGAATTAAGCTGCATAGCACTACTTTCAATGGGAGTATGGTAAGGGGCTTGAACAGCTTCTGCCATGTCTCACCGTATATTCTTACACTGCTAAAATTGTTAAATGGGCCTTGCATTATTGTTGTTCAGCTATTGATCACCTATGGTTGGGCAGGAGGGTGGATGAGAACACAGTCCTTGTCAGACCTCAACAAGCTCAGTAAAAACACTAACAAAATGTACCTCCAAATGTGGAATGGGAAAACATAACCTTTATCAAGAGAGCGGTTACAGTATGTAGAAGCTAACTGCTTGTTCTGTACAACTGTCACATCTGCTTTCAGTCTGTATGCCAAAGGGTCAGAGCTCAACCATAATCCTGTTGCACCCCCTGCTGGTTAAAAGCCTGTGCTCATTTTGTTACTTTACACTGAGATAAACATTGCAGTCATTTCACACTTCTTTTAACATTCCATATGAATTTAATTATCGTTTGTTTGGACATCACTGGTTATGGAGTACAAACAATTTATTACAGATGTTCCCATTTTATTTTTATATCTTCCCTTGCCAGGTACAACACATGATTCACCAAAGGCTTCAGCATTCAGCAGCTTTCAAACCTTCAGGCCTCAGTCGTTTTCCTACTCAGCTTTTTGACGAGACTGGACAAGAAATTAAAAACCCACTTTTATTGCAGAATGAGCAAAAAATTTGGGTTTCTTATGGTGAAGATTACAGGTAGGCGCAAAGCGTTTAGCTCTGTCACTGTCAGCAGTCTTTGTGTTGTCAAACTGCTGTAAAGGGAAGTTTGATAGCCCCCAAGTAAAATCCCTTTTATTTTTATTGCAAATTCCAACAGAATTTCAGAGGTCTTGTTTGAGGCAGTATTGTTTGTGGAATATGACATCTCTGTCTCTGACTTACTGTCTTAATGCCTTGTCATAGTTCTTGATGTCTGCCTGTCAGCACAGCAAGAGGGATTTTTTCATGTCTGAATAGTCACCTTAATGATAGCAGATGGAAACACCACAGGGGGTCCAAGCCCATCACACTGTCATTGTCACAGACTGCCCTGACCTGTTTCCACTCCTCTATTTTTTTGTCCCTTTTTAAAGGAGAAATGGATGGTAATTGAAAAGGATCTTAAGCAAGATTTATCAAGCTGTACCAACATGATTCCCTACTATCATTCTATGTTTTCAAAAATATAAAATATTAACCTTTTAAGCACCAGTGATGGCAAAAAGAAAAATAAATTGGTAAAACTTGTAAAGTCTGACCAACTAAAGTTAAAAATGGAAGGCATCTAGGCCATTCAATAGTTCATTTATTTGTAGTGTTTCAGAAAATGTGGGTATTGTTTTTATAAAGTATTCCATGCAAATCTTGCAGTTTCCAGAGACAAAAATGGATGCATTTCAGTTACTCCTGAGTCTGTTTTGAATGAGATGAACTACTATAAAATTAACACTTATATCTTAAAACATCTGCATAGTCATCAGTAGAACACACTTGTTTACATTTGTGGTGTCACTGTATTACTAAGATACATCTATGTTTATTCAATTTAGGTATGTTTTTATACTTCTCATTCTGTTGCCATAAGACTATTTTATCTATTTATTGGATATATTCCCTGCCCTTAAGTGTAAAATCATTTCCATGTTTTTACTTTACATTTACATTTTCTATAGAAGGTTTTGTTTACATTTTTGTGTAAAAAATAGCAGGTGTTTTTTGACCATTAAATGTATAGAACCCAATGCAATCACTCATTCCTTTGTTTTAATCAGTATAGACACAGTGTATTCTGTACAATTGCTCAAAAGTAAATCCCACTGTGTTCAGTGAGGCTTACACCAGGTAAAGGTACATAGGCCTGTAGCTTAAATTTCTGATTAAGATGAAAAAGTGAAAATGCTATAAATATTATTTTACTTCCATCTCTCACCATGTTTTAAAATTTAAAATCTTAACATCTGATCCTAAACTTTAATATGGAATTAATTTCCATGTGTTATTCTGAGAACAGGGCTTGAGTTGTATTTTTAGTTTATATGTTTTGCAGAACACATACTAAGCGCTCCTTTTTATAGTGGCATCCTGTGTGGCATTAGAATTATGGTGTAACTACTCTACCTCCATACTTTGAGTCTGTGCTTGCTCAAAAAAATGAAAACAGTTCTCAAAGAATGTGTATTTCATGATTATTTTGAAAGTGAGTTTGCTAACAAAAAAACCTGGCATGTATTCTCAAATTTAGAATTTCTTATACAGATATTGTAATGGATCATTGTGAGTGTGAAAGGGAAATAAACTATTGTGAATTTTCACATTTGGTGTTGTATTCTATTAAAATGTACCTATTCAGGGTTTTTTTTTTTCATATCCTGACTTTTATCTCCACTTCAGTAATACTGATTTATTACTGTACTGTTAATCAAATGATTTGGATTAAGAAATATTACTGTGACCTGTCATAAGATTATGATCCAAAATGTCAACTCTTATTCTGCAGGAAGGAATTCTGCAAAGGAAAAAAATGTGTTAATATAGGAAAAAAGTAGTTTGTTTTCATTTGACTTTTTAGATAAACTTCCCTTTTGTTTATGTGTTCAAACTATTTTATGCGATTATATTTTGTAAGCATTAAAATGGTTCATAGTTTCTTTTATTCACTGCTTGCAAGAGGTTTTTTATCACTCAATAAACCTTTATTATACCTCTATGAAGGCAGAAGCACAACAGAGGAATTTGAGAGTAGTAAGCTTATGTATACTTCAAAAACTGAACAGAATGGAATATATATATATATATATATATATATATATATATATATGAATAACAAGTATATTTGTCTTCATACAAACAATATAAAAATATTAATTTTGTATAAGGAATTTCTTTTCATAATTCAGTTATAAAAGCAGTAACATGTCCTGTACTTGAGCAATTTCATTATTTTGTACCAACTGGAATCTGGCTCACTATTGAAGTTATCCATAATTAGTAGAGAATATATTTGTGAGAAGTAGCTAATTTTAAATAAGTAGATTTTGAAAATTGTCAATATTGATCTCCTTTGTTGATTGTCTTGAAATGGACACCCATAAAAGAAAAGAGAACCTGAATATTTCAGTAAGAAATTATTATTGAGTTTCAATAGTATTGTGCCTGGCTTCTAACATGGTTTAAGGGTGTTACTTCCATATGGATTAAAAAAGTGTGTGTGTGGTTATATACATGATATTTGTGTTGTTTAGACATATTTAGAATTCTTCTTTGAGGGTCTATTTCCCCTTGTGAAAACAGAACACCATTTCAGAAAGGTTTTTTGCAGGCAAGTAATAGTAGCTGAAGTGTTAATTTATAGTGGTCTCTTTTCCCCACTTTTGGGGTGGGGAAAGTGAACTTAAAAGTATTTCCCTGAAGCTTCTTCCGAAATTTGACCTCAATTAAAATATTTAAACAAGATTGCTGCCCTAATGAAAATTAACATTTTATAGCCAGCACAGTATGAAAGAACTATGCAGACAGAAGAAACAAATGTATTATTCAAACAGAGACATCACAACTGTACAAAAAGTGGTCAGATGCAGTAGGCATATAAACTGAAGAGAAATGGAGAAAAAATGAATTCTTACTTTCATTCTAGTTTTATTCCAATAGAAATGCACTTTAAAGAAAAAGGGATAATTGATTTTCAAAGGAATCTGTAGGGACATAATAAAAAATATCTGTGAACTTTATAATTTGATTATAATAAATGATTTTTACTACTATGACACCCTGTCCACACTTTGACCTCAGTATAATGGCTGCTTCACAAATGTCATTTGTTCTACATGGAGAGTTTTCTTTCTAGGAAAAACGTCGTGCATATTCTGGCCCTAATTTTAAGACATAGCAGCTTGCTTGAGTTATTTCTGTTTACTTTTGACTTGTTAAATAGATTGCAACAGGTTTGTCCTTTTCTCCACCAATAGGAATGCTTATGGGATTATTCCTATGGTGGAATATACCTTGGAAACATTGCATTAAAATTTAAAACTTTGTTATTTTTTCTGGAGAAGTTACACTATTTCCTGTTTATGTATGTATCTTGAAAAAAGATCTGTTCGGACATTCAATGGGACAAATATTCTACTCTGCAGAAAATATTTCAAAAGCTCTCCTCTATAGGACTCACATTCATTGAAATGGGAACTCTATTTTTTGGCTTCTGTCATGGTCTATTTTCTCTCACTGATTCTTATTTCATCCCTGCAAGTGTTGGGATGACAGTCAGTTCACTACCCCATTATTTCATCATGGTCAAATATTCTATGAAATCAAGGTCACAAGAACATAAGAAGAGTCATGCTGGATCAGACTAAGGGTCCATCTAGTCCAGCATTTTATTTATTTATTTATTTTATTACATTTATATACCGCCCCACAGCCGAAGCTCTCTGGGTGGTTTACAACAATTAAAAATAGTAAACATTAAAAGTATACAAAAATTAAAAAAACATAAAAACAGTATAAAAACAACAGTACCCATTTAAAAACAACCAGCATTCTGTTTCCACAGTGGCTAATCAGCTGCCACGCAGGAAACCCACAAGCAGCATATGAGTACAAGAGCACCCCCCTGCCCATCTTCCCCAGCAATTGGTGTAAATAGACATACTGTTTTTGATAGTGGAGATAGCATCTAGCTATCAGGAGTAGTAGCCATTGATAGGCTTATGTGCCACAATTTTTTCCAATCTTCTTTTAAAGCCATCCAAATTGGTGGCCATCACTACATCTTGTGGAAGGTCACACTTGTAACTGGCAGCCTATGTATTATTAATTTCAGGCGTAAGGGACTCTTTGTTCCCAGCCCTTCAGGAAACAGAATAGTGTGTGTGTGTGTGTGTGGGGGGGGGGGGGTGTGTGTGGTATTGTATGCAATCACAGAATTTGAATTACAACATAAGAAGACCCATGCTGGATCAGACCATCCCAGCATTCTATTCACACAGCAGGCAACCAGTATTGACCAGGGACCCACAAGCAGGACATAGTGCAACAGCACGTTCCCACCCATGTTCCCCAGCAACTGTTGTATATAGGCTTACTGCCTCTGGTACTGGATGAGTCTGATAACTTTACGAATAATTTCTACTCTCCCCTCCCCCTGCCCCCAGTAAGCTTTTCCTACTGGCCACATGTAATTCCTAGCATCTCTGAGCAGGATTCAGGAGGAAATATGGAATAAATAGACACAGACATAAGAACATAAGTGCCATGCTGGATAAGACCAAGGGTCCATCCAGTCCACCACTCTGTTCACACAGTGGCCAACCAGCCATTGGTCAGGGACCAACAAGGCAGGACATGGTGCAACAGCACTCTCCCACCCATGTTCCCCAGCAATTGATGCACCCAGGCTTACTGACTTGAATATTGGAGATAGCACACAACCGTCAGGGCTAGTAGCTATTGATAGCCTGCTATCCAAACCCCTTTTAAAGCCATCCAAATTGGAGGCCATCACTATATATTGTGGTAGTGAGTTCTATAATTTAACTATGTGCTATGTGAAGAAGTACTTCCTTTTATTTGTCCTGGATCTCCCACCAATCAGCTTCATGGGATGACCCCGGGTTCTAGTATTTTGAGAGAGGGAGAAAAATGTCTCCCTATCCACATTCTCCATACCATGCATAATTTTGTACACCTGTATCATAGCCTTCTTTTTTCCATGCTAAACAATCCCAGTAGATGTAACCTTCCCTCATAGGGGAGATTCTCTAGCCCCTTCATCATAGCTGCAACTGTTTCAGGTTCATGGATAAGAGGGATTTTAGTCAGCTGACTGGGCTTTTGCCCTCTGGGCTATTTACTAGAAGACATTCCAGGCAATCCACTTTTGCTATATAATATATGCATATTCATATATGTGCTGGCATTACATGTGGGCGATGGCTATTTTGGATTATAGTGTATTTGTATTATACTGTACATATAGTATATGTTGTGAACACTGTGTTATGAATGCAAATGCATCGAAATATACCAAGTTGCAGGCACTATTTTACTGGTTTCATTTGGCAAAACTGTACACTTTTGTATTGGCCTTTCTGATAACATGCAGGAATCACCAGATAACAATGCAGTCTGAGCCTCTTCCCCTCAGTCAAACGACTGTCGCTCATCATCTCAGGCTATCTCTGAGAGTCAAGCTAGCTTTGACATTGGCAACCCTAAACATGGATCAGTCTCAGTCATCAATAAGGGTGGAATGAGGTGTCTGAATCTTAAGCATAAATGGGGTGCCCTTGCCATTAACCTCTCCCCAGGCTGTCCCCTCCTTCCTGTACTTTTCTCTGATATCAGAGCTCACCTGGTTTGGCCCTCAAGCAGAACTGGTTGGGTGGAATGCTGAAACCTTAGGCCTGAGTGGAGGCACTGTGGGCTTACAGAACTTGTTGAACTACAATTTCTAGCATTCCTCTCCATTGGCTATGCTGCCTAGAGCTCATGGGAGTTGCAGTTTCACCACCACTGCCTGAGGCAGACAAGCTGAAAGCAAGCACAGGACTTCTAATTCTACACCCTTCCATCCTGCCTTTGGGGAAAGGAACTCTACACATGCTTAGGAACATTCAAACCTAGGTATTAGATTTTTTTTTTTTTTGAAAAAGCAAAAAGCAAAAAAGGCAACCCAAGTCTCATGTGCCTAGGAATCAGGATCACCACTAAATCCATTTTGTTTGGTGTTTAGAGGAGGGAACTCCACCTTATTTAGTATGGTGTTCTGGAAAGAGTTGGGCTTTAGCCTCCTAAAAGACACTGTTTTCTTGTAATTTGCAATATTTTCTCCACTCTTCATTACTGTTCTAATAAAATATTTTAATACTTAACTATTTGACAAATATTTGACCAGGCAAATGCTATCCATCTCATTCCTAGCTAATTACCACTACAACATCATTTATTTTAGTGCCTACGCTGTGCCAGTTTTTGCCTTTTGTCAGCAAACCCAGTGTTCCCCTTGTATCTCCCCTGTAGAGATGGTGCTTGAATAAATATTTGTCACCTGATCAGAGTTAATCTTAGCTGGTTGTTCTTATGGTCTATGCTTTTTCCTTTCTTCAAAGTTTAGCACCCCCAGTAGACTGAATGCTCAATTAGGGAGTTTGGTTAGGCCAGTCTCAATGACTCTTTTCCAACCAGCTGCTCCCAGGAACAGGAAATCCATTTCCCTTCCTCTGAAGGAGATTGCAGGCACATCCTTCTCACAAAAGCATTCTTTAAAAGGGCCACAAATTGTTGTTAGCATTATTTCATATTTGTTAATTACCCACATTGATAGTTGTATTCTACAAAATAGTGAGGTCTTCCGTTAAATTGAGAGCAGTTGTGGTTTGCCTTGGTGGAAAGCAGCAACTCAGAGCCACGTTGGATCTGCTCTGATACATCTAACCATACACTGTGCCTAGCACATCTTCACTACCAACTGAAGGTGGGTTGGGATGAGGTGGGGCAGCGGAGACAAGAAGGATCTATACTGCTGCAGGAGTGATGTTGATGCCAGGTTTTCCTACATTCACTTGTTTCTGCTGAAATATTTTTCATGTTTCCTCTTGAGCTTTATCATTTACAGTGTAAGGAAAAATAAACAGTGTGAACATGACCTTAGCTATTATTGATCGATTTGCAATTAGATTTGCTCATTGCAGATGATCACCTGGAACCTAGTTATACTTCTTTTTCCTTGTTTCTCAACCGTTATTTCTGCTTGGATATGAGCCAGTATTTCAAGAATAATTCAATTTTCTTGCTGTCCATAACCTATAGGTTAATAAAGATGACAAGCTAGCTGTGGTGAAAATTAATTCCCAACATGAAAGCCCCTGAACTGCACCATGGTGCTAGCTGCTAGATTACTGCTTTTTCCTTACCATCAAAAAAGAAACAGTATAAATTTGAATTCCTTGTTGCCAAATTCATTCTTAATAACTTCGGCTCTTATGTTCACTGCTTTATATGTGAATAATGATTGGTTTTGCAGCTGTTTCATCCCCCCTGTCCTACCCCTGAAAGGTCATTTTGATGATGTTTCCATTTTTCAGGTCTCCCTTAAATCCTGTCCTGAGTTTGGCCTTTGACAGAGTGACTGCAGCTGAAATGAATGGCATCACAGTTATTTCTAAAACACTTCTGGATCCCACTGTTGATTTCCTGCCTGGATGTGACAAGTACATGAACTCCTGCTTTATTTGAGTTTTCTGGACCACTAAGATGGGAGGGGGAGATTCAAATGTTGGGATATTTTGCAACTGTTGCTACAGTATGATAAAGAAATGATTACATTTCACTATATATCATAAAAGCACATAATGCAGACTTCATGGGATTTCAAGAGTTAACTCGGCAAATCTATAGCTTCCATTTAAAAATAGGGATGATATAAATATTTACTAATTTAAGACATTTTACCCTGCTTTCCCCCTTCAAGTGTTCATCAAAGTGGCTTACTATATATATATATATATATATATATATATATATATATATATATCCATAAAAACACATTAACAAATTAAAGGAAGCAGCAAACATGAAAAAAATCTATTGTGATAAGAGGTTGTGACCTGTAATATTTTGTGGGTAATTTGAATAAGAACTGATACATTCCTGATGCTAAAACATGTTGATCTAAAATCAGTTTAATGCACTAAAATGTGAAACAGGCCAACCTCTTTCTTTACTTGAAATAATTAGAAATAATTACATTCATGTAAGCTTGGATCCACAGAAATTTTTCACACTCACACACACACACACACACACACACACACACACTGCTCTTTAAAAACTTTCTCAAAAATTTAAAAAGCAGCCCTCAGCCCACATGCCATATCATAAACTATTATGGAAACTCCCCTCCATTTTAAAATGTCTCGTCATGCAGCATAAGGGGCTGCCATTCAAGAAACAGACAAAGATGAAAACTCTCTTAGATGTTTAGAAATAATTGTATATTGTTGTTTTAAACTTGCTTCCATAGATTTGTTCTTTTTTACATTGTTTACATTCTGTCTGCACAAACGCACACCTTGTTGTTTCAAGTTTCATTTCATTTCAGCTCTCCAGGAGTATCAGCACCAATGTTTGTCTGACATCACTGGGGGTGGGTGGGTTAGTCCTGGTGGAAGGCAACCAGCAATTGGTCACCTTCCACCAGGAAGAGGGCAGGGGGCAGCTGTGGTACCCGGATGGCAGCCGGAAACCCCACATTCCCTCTTCGGCATTGGGATTACTGTGGGGTTTTGGAGGGAGGCAGCACCAACTTGGTGCCGTGAAGACAGTGCCCATTCAGAACAACATTGGACGGGGCATGAGGGGGCTGCAGTGGGAGAGAATTGGTGGAATTTAGTGGTCTGATCACACAAGGTACCTCTGGACTCAGAATTCCTACAAATACTATTGGAAAAAATGTTATGTGGACTTCATATATGTTTATGCAGAAGCATTAAAGGTATTCTTAACAATTGGTTTTTACTACTTTTTTCAGTTGGGAAGCTTGTGCTGGATTTCCAGACGACTTTCAATTCACAAACCATCTGGAATATCAGACCTTGGAAACTGTGGACCCAGATAGCCATTTTATACAATCTAAGGTGAGCAATGAGGGTTTAAAATTGTTGTTGCAAAGCCTAGAAATTAAATACTTCTGCCTCTAGTAAAAATATATATAAATAAAAATAAGGGTTTTTTTTATACTAGTTGCTCCAGAATGTGGATGCAGTTGTGGGTCCAAAAGAGTTCAGAATGAGCATCCTATGTAAAGCAATTCAATGATAGATAGCACCCACACAGAGAAATTGGCTAGTTGCCTCTGCTAACATCATCTACTGGTACATGCTACCTTCCTCTGTTGGTGCTTAAAAGTGTGGAGAATGTCTTTGCGCCACTTGATCACTGCTCAATGGGCTCACTTACCCTCATCTCTAGCTAGCTGAACATTAGTTTTTTTCCAACCACAAGAAGGATAAGAGAGTGGTCAAAGGGCCAATGGAGGAACAGAATAGGAGGTGCAGTGGCTACATTCTGTCTCACTGCCTTGGAGCAGCAATTAAAATTATACATACTTGAGTCCCACATTGCCCTTCTATTCATGGAAGGGATTCTGATACAGTGGAGAGTCCTGCTGGCAGGAAGCAGGGAAGTTTATTTTTTGCCAGTTTCTCTTTCCCCTTGCAGTCCCTAGTACCACTTCCCATGCTATTCTGAAGAGTCCCCAATACTTCAGAGCAGATTTTTAGGGGCGGGGGGGGCAGGAAACTGCAGGAGGGATAGGGAATTGGCCAAAATGGCCTCTTCTCCCTCTTCCACCAGAGGGAGCATCTGTGAGCAGAGTTCCACTCATGGAAACATAGGACCCAAGTCTTAGAGTTAAAAGCTGTCAATCCTGGATTCAAAATGGGGGACTGCCTATATTGTTTAAAACATAAAATACTGATCATAACTGAAGAGACCGTAATTCTAAGTGGAAACAATACTATTTATGCTAGTTGTGAAATTCTCCCTATGATGTGTATAATTTTCAGGCAATCAGAGCTGGTGCTGTGTCATGTCAATAGAAAGCCAATATGCTAAATACAATTTCAGAGGTGAGGGAGATGTTCCTTTCTGTGTTGTTCTAACCTCCACTGTCAGAGACCAATTACAAAAGTGACTGGTTGTGGATATCCTCACTATTGAAATTACAGTCAGTGTTATTCCACTAATATCTGCTGTTCATGTACATGTGCTCATTGTTTCCTAAAGATAAACTGCGTCTTCAGATGGGCATTTTCTCCTGCAATTTACTGTTTCTTTCTGTTCTGGATTCTTTTCGGGATTTAAATGAGATCTTTATATAGCTGTTTTTTCTTTTTATGCATGATGCTATATATCATTTACAAGGGTTGGGTGGAGCCTGGCAGGATGTTATCGGTTGTCCACACCTCTGGCGTAGCCCCTCCCCTCCCCGAGCATGAAATGAAACACTTTCTCACAAGCTCAGAAGTCTGCGTCTTTGGAGATCTGCCCCCACCCCTGGAAGTCAGCATTGTCCCTGTAAAAGCAACAGTAACACTTTTCTTGTTTGTGTATACCGTTGGAGAAGAGATTGAGTGGAAGGGGGGGTTACACTTCTCTCCTGTGTGTGTGCACGTGGGGATTGAATAGAAAGGGCTAAAGGTTTTCTGGGCAGCACGTGCAGAGCAGCCCCCATCCCATCGTTAAGCGCTGATTTTTCACAAGTTCAGAAGTCTGCGTCTTCAGAGGTCCGCCTCCCCCAACCCCACGTGCAAATCAGTATTGTCCCTGTAAAAGCAACAGCAACGCTTTTCTCATTTGAGTTTACACCGGGAGAGGGGATGAAATGGAAACAGCTTGCATGTGCTCACATCTGTTGCAATCACCATCCCCTTCCCCGTTGCCCATCTGCTTAGGTATTCCTGAGATACGGAGCAGAGCAGGAGCAAAATGGCGGAGGGCCAGAGGGATGGGAGGAGACACTCCCAACTGATCCTGACATCAACACTGCACCACCCAAATACTGCCCACACAAAGCAGGACATAGTGCAATGGGAGGAATACACAGATGATGGTGGTTTCATCGCATGACTGCAAAAAAAGAGACTACATTTCCCCATAGCAAAATAACACGCAAAGGGGGGGTGGGGAGACATGAGACAACAACTGCATGGTGATGGCATCATGTAAAGCGCGTGGGAAAACCAGTGACCAAACCATGATGATCGCGTGAAAAAACGCCCGTCTAAAGCCGCTCAAAGACAATTGCGTGGTTTACCCAGTTTACAATTTGGTTATGTTTACCTTTAACATAACCATAGCTAATTATTACCACTGTAGATTGAGCTTAGCTTTGAGTTTTGGGATAAACAAACTCCAGACGAATTAAAATTGAAAGAATTTTTCTTTGGAGAATAATTATTAATTCTTGTTGATAAAGAAAATGAAACGTGAAAAGCAATAAAAGAGCGACAAAAGTTTAATATAAATGTTAACATTACAGTTTTGATTCTTGTTAATGGAGTCCAACATTTAAATGTGCTTCGAGGATGCAGGAGTTGCACATCTAAGTGTAAACAATTTGCAATGAATAAGTAATTTGAAATC
This sequence comes from Elgaria multicarinata webbii, assembly GCF_023053635.1. Lineage (NCBI taxonomy): Eukaryota > Metazoa > Chordata > Lepidosauria > Squamata > Anguidae > Elgaria > Elgaria multicarinata. Next base: position 103,114,985 of record NC_086172.1, read on the forward strand.
TTTTGAAAGCTAAATTCAAGGCAATGGGGCCAGATACCAGTGGTGTTTTTTTTTTTAAAAAAAAAAATCCCCAACATTAAAACTCATTGAGATGTACAAGATACTAAGAGGATTACGCACTAAAAAGGCAAAAGTCTTATGTTCTAGATGCTCACACATTAAGATTGTCGTCAGGTATATATAGTAATGCTCGACCCCCTGACTGTTGTTTTTAATCTTTTATTGACAGACAAAACCTTTCCAACAGAGTAAAATTTGTGACATATAATCCACATTCGTAAATCTGGGGATAGAGATAACCCAGACAATTATAGCCTGTTGCTCGTTTATCACTGTTGAGAAAGCTAGGCCATGTATCAGTGACCTGGGATACACTGCTGGCATTTTGTTTTGATAAAGACAGTGCTGGAAGCAATATCCTTGTGGCTGTTGGCTTTTTTTCTGGGCAATTGGATTCCTAATAAAAGCAGAGGGAAATTTTAATTTAGAGCACACGTTTGGAAGACAAAAATGTCAAATAATATGAAAGTATATTTTATCTTAAGTTTTACTTAGCTTTATTGCGAATTCTGTAGAATGCATAGTCTCTATATAGTGGATAAATCAACATGCACTTTCATAACATAGAGTTCCAGCAGAAGAATTTCACTAAAACCTCAGTTTTACAGAATTTCATTTAAACCTCATGTCTTTGTTGCTAGGACTTCAGAGAACACAGAAATCCTATTCAGAGATAGTAGTCACTTTCCTCACTCAAAAATACTTCCATCAGTTAAGAGTATGGTTTGTCCATCATAGTTTGTTTCTTAGTCAGGAGAGAGGAAGAATTTCAGAGATGGAAGGAAGGCCAGAAAGAACCTACTTCAGACATTCCCAGCCATTGCACTCACTCTCTGAACTTTGCCTCTTCTCATAATGCCTAACCTGTCAGTTTTTCTCTTCTTCCCTCACACTTTTTCAAAATTATGAAGTTCTGGGAAGAGGGACCATGCCAGCTAAGGCCAAAACTATGAGCTCTCCTTAGCTATTTGTGCATTGCTGATGTCAACTTTTGGAAGAGCAGTGTTCTGTTTCTCCTGACCATAGGGAACAAATGGTGGAGGATCTGAACATGCTCAGAAGTTTTCACTGCAGAGAGCTACAAACTTTAGCGAAAGCTTTAGCCGGATGTCTCTGCTGCTGTTTTCCTTCCTTCTTTCCCACTGGAAACATGATAAGTTTTGGAGATGAGGGAAGATGGGAAACTAGCAGGCAGTGGCTTGTTCTTTTTGAGAGTTTGTAAATTATTTTGAAAAGCCTGAGCTTTTCCCAAGATTTCTCCAAAAAGACAAGAAAAAATCTTAAAGGGGTTTGCCCACCTTTGTTAATAAGACTATATCTAGACTTTATGATTAAATATGTTAAATCTGAGTCTCTTGTTTTCTTCTGCATCAGATTATCAGTTCTGCTATATTGTTTATAATTTAAAAGGTTCCAAAAATCCACAGATATTGCTAGATGTTGTGTTACTTAAAAGTCTTAAAGTGTATCTCTATTGGGCAGTGTAGACAATTTTCACATAAGACATACAGCTTGCCTCTATAGTGCAATACCAAAGGATATATCTAAAGAAAAAAGTTATAAATATGAAGAAAAGAAAGTTAATACCATGATTCATTGTATCTGTTACTCCATTGCTCCATACTCCGTGGGAACTATAATCTCACCTGAAGATGGGTTAGAGGGATGTGGTGTTGTTTCTTGATCTGGTGTTTTTACGTAATATGAAGCATTATATCTCTTGAAGAACAGCATGGTATTAGTGCTGGGTGCCAACCTCAAATGAATACCGCAGGGACAATATTTCCTCCCCACTGCACCACAAAATCAGACGTGATAAGATTAAAGCCAGTGGCAGTGCTAAGAGGACACGGGGACTTACAGCAGGTGTTATGCACATGATAATGATCTTTCTCTCTCTAATTCCATCCATAACAATCTTCCACGCAGTTGTGTTGCCTCTGATAGCAACTTAGAAAGGAGAGGGCAAGTACATGTGTTGCTTTAAGTCCTTCAGCCTTTAGCTGGGGATTAGTAGAACATTAGTTCTCATTGTACAAAAGCTGTAGGGTTTCCCTTTTCGGTACTGCAGCAGCTGGCTAACAGGTAATATCAAACCGAGCATCTTTTGGGCCAACGATCACTTTGCTGTTTGTCAGTGTCTTTGATAGCCTTCTGAATACACCATGCCAAGATGATCACAGGCCCATAAAATCATATTTAGTTTTTAAACGGGGCTTTAGAGAATTAAAATGAGCCACGTACAGTAGCTTAGTTACCCCTCACTATAATTCTGCAAGGTAGCTCTGTGCTATTATTTGAATATCTTTTCCTTCCAATAATGTCTCTGTTGTTTTATGAGTAATGTATGACTCACATTGATGCAAATTTACTAAATGTGCTTTTATATTGTATTTTATATCATGTTTTATACTGTTTGTTTTATACTTTGAATGGTTTTAGTTTTTGTGAACCGCCCAGGGAGCTTCGGCTATTGGGCAGTATAAAAATGCAATAAATAAATAAATAAACTCCCCCTGTTCTGGGCAAGTTTCTATTCAGTTGTGAAAATTTAATTCTATGCACACGTTAGTCTACAATCCTAATGGGGCTTACGTATGAATAAACAAGTGTCAGATTGGACTATGAGTGAATGATTTGACTCAGGTTTTATGTCTCTAATTTTTAAAAAATCCAGAAATCAAGACTTTAAAAAAACAATCAAACAGTGTAACACCTTACTATTTCTTCATGATCATGACAATTTTCAATTTAGATTTCTGTAGGATGACATTCCATTGTAATGCTGCATAGAATTTTCTGTGTTTGTAATTTTTAATGTATCAACTTAATGTATCAATTAAAATGATATTACTCTGTCATTGGGTGTAGACTGATCCCCAGATGGTTCTACTCATGTCAGTTACCGTGGAAAATATGAGGAAAGACATTCCCAGAAGAAATAACCATCAAGATCTAATATCAGCCACAGTACGCTGGCCTCTTTTTAATATGTGGCTGATCACAAAGGTACCCCAATGAAAAGATACATCACCAACTTTGGATGTTTGTTATGGGAAACAGTTGTTGTTTTGGGTGTTACTTTACTTTTGGGGAACCAAAAGGTACAGGGTTAGAGTTAAATGTTCAGAATAAATAAACTCACACAATGTATAGAAGTAATGTTAATGTATTACACATCATGTTATCCAAGTTGTTCCTTGGTTTGGTGTGAAAACAAAAGGCAGTTGATTTTGATGAGACATAGCTGGGTAAAGCCAAAGGCAATTTCAGCTTTTGATGGTGGTCACATCCAGTGCTGTGCATGACATTGTGGTTGTCACTGTCCTTCAGTGGGCTCTAATCATCCACCAGGATGGAGAGAATTTAACATAAATTTTCTCATTAGAGATATACCTGTAGCCTTGTTTGTAAAGTGTGAGTATTGGGGGTGGGGTGAGGAGCACCAGTGCAACAAAGTCAAAGGCAGCTGCTGGGCAGAGGAGGTGAGCTTGGATGACAGCACCATTATATTCCATTGTATATTACTGCTGGTGAAGGATCCTTCAAACTGACATTGTGTAGAGACTTAACATTAAAATAGAAAATTGGACTATGGGTGACATAAGAATGGGTTGAATTGGGCAGCTTTTTCAATAAGAAAGAGTCACATCAGAAATAAAATTTATGTATTATTTGTCTGTTACATTTGTTTCCTGCCTTTCCTGCAAGGAGCCCAAGGCAGTGTACATTATCCTCCTCCTCCTCTGCATTTTATCCTCACAACAACCCTGTGAGGTAGGTTGGGCTGAGAGTCCGTGACTGGCCCAAAGTCATCCAGTGAGCTTCATGGCCAAGTGGGGACTAGAACCTGGATCTCCCAACTCCCAGTCCAACGCTCTAACCAGTACACCACAAACCAAATGTATACAGGAACCATAACCAATCTGTTTATATAATTTCATATAACTGCCTTGAATTTGATAGCAAATATGAAAGTCTGTGCTGCAGCCCAGCCTTAGCCATTTTTACTAAAACAAAAACAAAAAACCTCCCATTGTTTTCAGTCAGACTTACTTCCAAGTAAATGTGTTGCAGACTTAATTCCTAAAAGAAAAGAAAACGTAGCAAGCAATGAGAAGATCGCACCTGCAACAGCTGAGTTGCTCCTGTGTCCTTCTGCAAACTGCTGTTTTTAAAACAAAAGCCTTTAAGGATGTTTAACCAACATTCTTTTTTACTTGAGGTAAAACTTTAAATTGACTCAATGACTATAGATTTGTTGCAATCTTTGCAGTTCACTGAACTTTTTTTCCTGTGCATACATATTTCAAGTAAACTCTGTAGTTATAAGTATAGCAAGTGACACGTTATGGACCCTAAATCGTTGCACTGTGAAATATGCAGAGGAAAAGGACAAATGAAGATATCAAGGGTCTGTTCTATTTTGCACTGAACTGTAAAATGCCACCCTTGTTGTACAGAAGATCACTGGTTCTGAGCAGGGCTCATTGACTGCTAAGTTGTGGATAGTGTTTCAGTTTCTCCAACTGTTAATATCCTGAGTTATCCAGGCATAATGACCTCTCTATTTGTAACACATTGTTGAATTTTCTGGTTCTTTTAACTTATTCAACCCCCTTTTTCCCATTCATTGAAAGGCTGGAATGATTCTAAGTCGAGCTATGGTACAAAGCAGTCTGGCTGTTGGTCATCCAATCAGAGCTGTGATGCAGGATGGCATTCCTCTTGAAGGATATAAGTTAAATATGCAGAGAAGGTATTGATACAAGCATTATTATTATTTTACATACAGTTATTTAGATGAATTGTTAGCAGAAATTGTGCTTACACATTTTATAATTCAGTGGGTGAAACTGTATATTATCATTATCTTCTATTCTTCTTGGATTATTAAATTCCTTTCAGACATTGCATTTGCTTCTTTAACATGTTCAAAATAACCATTGAAGCTTCTATCGAAAATAACCAGGATGAAAAAATAGAGGAGTGATAGCAATAAGTATATTTACTATAGATTAGGATAGTTCCATTTCAATCATCCTGTCCTTTTACTGAAAGTGAGAAATGTTTGGCATGTGAGTCTTAAATATATATTAAAGATGTAGGGTGGGGGTCCCCAACACAGGGTCCATGAGTGCCATGATGCCAGTGGGGACCTCCGGTGGTGCCTACAAAGCTCTCCCCTTCCTGACCCCTTTTTAAAATTATTTAAGAAAACCCTTGGGAAATGTTAGGGAAGTCTTCCTTCTAGCCTCTAGCCTAGCTCTTTCTCTCCCCTGTACCCTTTACCTTACTATTTCCCTCTCCCATCCATCCTCTAGCCTTGCTATTTCTCTGCCCCCACTATCTCTTTAGCTCACTTTTGACTAGGGATGTCACGAGAGTCCTGTTGGGGCTTGAGCTTGGTGGTTTCTGCCTGCTCAGATCCCTGGATCCCCGCTTACTCATGAGGCGCCATTTTGTGGAAAATCGCAGGTAAGAATTTTACATAAATCATATTGTGCAAATGTCAGCCATAAATAAGGCCATTTATGCAAAATTACAGGCGTAAATGGTCTAACTACACCTATAATTTTGCATAAATGGTCCTATTTACAGCTGCCATTTGTGCGAATTGGCAGCTGAGGGAGCAGCGGGACACCGTGTCATTCGCCAGATGGCCACGGACTGCCTGGCAGTTCATGACGTGGTCAAAATGGTCAAGCAACTGGCATGGTATCCAGTGACCAGCACACAAGGCATGCAAAGGTGAGTTCACCCATCCCTGCTTTTGACTAGCCACATCTGCTATGGGAGCTATTTTTCTGTAGCACCCACAGCAATTTCTTGAATCCCCAAATGTTCTCAGGGTTTGGAGACCCCTGATGTAGGGTGTAGCTCAGTCACGGAGATGGTTATCTACGCTACCTGCTTGGATATGAATAAGAAAAAAGGCAGTAAAAGTCTTCCTCTGGACTTACCTTTGGAGGCTCCTCCTTTGGAGGCTCTTCAAAGATGATATCTTTGCTCATGGGAAGGTTTATGTAGGATAAGATAGTTCCACAGCTACCCAAGTCCTAAGGTGGGTAGGCTTTTAAAGGTAAGCACTAGTACTCCAGTGCAAAGTGCAAGGAAACAGACAAGGAGTTGGAACTAGAGGTGCTCTTTAAACACTGACAACACCGTTATCTTTCAGGCACCAGGTCAAGACTTTTCTCTTCTTCCAGGCATTTAACAGCATTTAACAACGCTAAGTTTGTTTTTTAACGGACTCCAGAACTGCTGTTTTTAAATGGACACTGTTGTTTTTATACTGTTGTTTTTATGTGTTTTAAATTTTGTATACTTTTAATGTTTACTGTTTTAACTTTTGTAAACCGCCCAGAGAGCTTCGGCTATGGTGCGGTATATAAATGTAATAAATAAAATAAATAAATAAATTTTAAATGTAGTTTAAAAACACACACAGATCTAAAGAGTCTCTCTCCCCTCACCTTCCTTTCCTCCCTTGCTGTCCTGTCTGCTTGATTTGTATTTTTGTGGGTGAGGGTTGCTACTGCTGTTTTTTGCTTGTTCAACTGGGGGATTTAGCCGCTCCTGTTTCCCTGCCAGGAGAGAGTGGGGGAGTTCAGAAGCAGCAGGAAGAAAGGATTTGAATTTGCACATCCCTCTCCTTCATCAGCAATACCGCCCTTTGAAAACACGCCCACAGTACAGCGCATTGAAAATGATAGATGAAAACACATGTTGAAATTTGAGCGATGTGTTTTCGCATGCCCAGAAGAACCAGACTTTACCCGCACCAAAATATTTCACTATAAGCCGGGGGAAGGGGGGAGAGAGAACCGCAATCACAGCAGGGCATAGTCGACTTCATCCGAGTCCTTTGCAGTTAAAGCAGACTATAATGTTGGCATCATTTGAGTCTTTTGCGTAGATTTCACTGCAACATCACAATGTAAGGCTGGTGGGATGAAGCTTATAATGTATTGCATCTCATCTGTCCAGAAGGTGCCAAAGCCAGCACATCAGCCTCTGCTAGTCAAATGCCACCTCCACACTGCAAACCTGATCATTAAGGAGGTGCAAGCTCATCTGAAGCAGGATAAAGACCAGCTCCCTGAACAGATGAACCACCCAACTACAGTATCTCTGCCTTGTCAGGGTTGAGCCATTAGTGCACAAATAATGAAACTATATATGATTATTCAGAAGGAAGCCCTATTGCAGCTTTCCCCAACCTGGTGCTCTCCAGATTGTTTAGACTACAATTCCCAGAATTCCTTGTCATTGGCTGGCTGAGGATGATGGAAGATTAAGTTCAAAATATCTGGAGGGCACCAAATAGGGGAAGGCTAGTCGAGTGTGTTCAGTATGGCTTGTTCTCAGTAATGTATGCATAGGATTGCTGTCAAAATTCCTTATGGTAATTATTGCCTTAATAATCATCTCTAACATCTGTAAGTTATTGCTTTTTTTCTGACTTAAAGATAGAAAATAGAGATTGACAAGTGACTTGTTGAACGTCACTCCACCAATCTCTGGCTACGGTTGTAACACACGCTGTTCACTAGACCCCAACAGTATATTATTATTATTATTATTATTATTATTATTATTATTATTATTGCACCATCAATGTACATGGCGCTGTACACAGTAAAACAATAGGTCTGAGTTAAAGACATAGGTGGAAGGAAGCATCATCATCATCATGGGGAAAAAACCTATCCCCCTCTCACTACCCTCCAGCCCCCTGAAAAGTCTTATATGGAGAACAGAGGAATTGCCCCAAACCAAGGAAGCAAATGATGTCTGGAATTTTAGGAAATTATGGGGTGGGGTGGGAAATTCCTGCATCTTATTGGAAAGCAGGATCAGAATTTGTCCAGGGTTTTAGGATAACCCATATGGCAGGCTAGAAATTTGAAACATATCCCTTTATTTGCTGTGAGAAGTCAGGCTTTGAAGTGCCTACACAAGTAGTGTTTGTTTTGATGAGAAGACAGTATAAACCTCATTGAACATAGTGGGATTATTTCCAAATAAACCATTGTGAAGTTGTGTTATAAATGGAATATGCTATGTGTTTTAAAGGCATTAACTTAAGAAATATTTCTCTTACAGAGAAAGAAACAATATATATCAATACTGGGAGTTTGGAAATGATGGCTCTATCCGTTCTAAGGTGTGTTTGATTTAGAAGTGTGTGTGGGTTTTTTAGTAGGAAAGTGTTGATTTTATGTATTTATTCCCCATCTTCAGACTCCCACATGGAGCCCATTAAGGTATGTGTGCATGCACTGTTGAAGAAGGCCTCCTACATGAATAATTTAAATGTTCTTTTCCCGTTTGCATTGTTGCATTGTCTGAATTGCCTCTAAGAATACCATAAAAGCATTTCATTAAAATATTTTTTCTTAAACATCTGTCTAGTGTCAGCTTTCCATTGTTACTTCCGTTATTAAAAGCTTTTGCCATTTTTTTCTAATCACTCTCATTCACTGATACGCTAATTGTGTTTATACATTCGTGGCTTGATTTGTATATATTAAATTACTGCAGTAGTCTAGCTGTAAATGATATTGCATTGATATAGGCCAGAAATCAATATTTATGATCAAATTACTCTCAATTGTATACGCTGCCTCAAACCTGTTTTAAGCAATTTCCCTCTCCTACTGCAGCCCCTTGTACCACATCCCAACCCTTTAATAAGCATCCTGCAACTTTCCAGGGAATCTTTTTTTGGGGTCAGTGGGAGGATAGAGGGGAGGATAGGCCAGATGGGGTGAGAAAAGCCCCAAGCAGACTTTGGCTCTCATAATATTGGATGGGACTCTATGTGCTGATCTAATGTCTGTGGATAAACTAGCTCACTTTCTTGTCTTCAATTCTGTGACATGAATTTACTGATTGTCCTTGAGAGTATATGCAGTGTTAAAGTTACCAATCTGTATAATGGATAGATATATTTTACAATGTTTTTTAAATGTTTGGTTCATTATTATTATTATTATTATTATTATTATTATTATTTTATTTTATAGCACCATCTATGTACATGGTGCTGTACAGAGTAAAACAGTAAATAGCAAGACCCTGCCGCATAGGCTTACATTCTATTAAAATCATAGTAAAGCAATAAGGAGGGGAAGAGAATGCAAACAGGCACTGGGTAGGGTAAACAGGCACAGGGTAGGGTAAAACTAACAATATAAAGTCCAAACAGCATCAAGTTTTAAAAGCTTTAGGAAAAAGAAAAGTTTTTAGCTGAGCTTTAAAAGCTGCGATTGAACTTGTGGATCTCAGATGTTCTGGAAGAGCGTTCCAGGCGTAAGGGGCAGCAGAAGAAAATGGACGAAGCCGAGCAAGGGAAGTAGAGACCCTTGGGCAGGCGAGAAACATGGCGTCAGAGGAGCGAAGAGCACGAGTGGGGCAATAGTGTGAGATGAGAGATAGGAAGGAGCTAGACCGTGAAAAGCTTTATACCTCTGACTATATAACAGAGCTATAACAGTATAGTCTGTGGCTGGGCTCAGTTGCTTGAAATGTTTGTTCTGTGTGTACTTCATTTCTTGCTTTGCACTTGTGTCACAGTTAAGCTGATCTGTGCTGGCCTCGTATCATGTGTGGATGGTATGATTTGGTGGCTATGAGATGAAAACACATGCAGTAGCTCTACATTTCAGAAGAACAGAGTGTTTTCTTTCTACAGATGTGTCAATTTCTTTCTATGAATGTCCTGGGGGGAAATGGGTGGGTGGGAATCATTTTTACATATAAGCACATTTAGCCTGGTTATGATGAACTTGAAATGTGAACTGTTTAGGTAGCAATTTACAAACAAAAACAGATACTCAAAAAATATCCCTTGTGGTCTGCATAGGACTGGGCATGGGGTGAGAGATGCTTGTGGAGAGGAAAGGGTGACAGAATCATGTTCAGTATTCAGTAGCTGGAAGACATGTTCACTAGACCTGGATGATCAGCAGGGGTTTGTGAGGAAGTGATAGGGGAGGGTGAGATGCGATACCTGAGTGCTCTGCCAGGGATTTTGCCTCAGCCCCGACCCCTTCTGCTTGTGGGAAGCCTGCAGTGATTGAGGCAGGACTTAGCCTTTTCCCTCTAATGATAATTTCAGGCTGGGATTTTGCAAGGCAAAAGTGCTTATGAGTGTTTGGCCAATAGTAGCAATAGTTGGGATGGAGCTCATATCAACTGCCAACAGGAAACATAGCTGCAAGTGAAAGTCTATATCTCCCTTTGAGTCTCCTGTGTGGGAGGTACTGCAACCAGCCATTGTGTGTGGGGTGGGGTGGGGTGTTTCACCAATACAGTTCAGAAAAGATGCAGGTTTTAAATATAGCAAAGGAGTGGGAGAGAAACATGGAGGACAGGGACAGCTGTTATATTTTAGTTCCCTTTGCCTTGCCTATTTTTGCATAGTGTTCTATCTGTACATTCCTTACTTGTAGGAATGGAGTGGGAGTTGGCATTGGGTATTTGTGTTTTGAGTCCTGAGGCAGAGGACCTGTAAGAGTCCTCGGAAGGCAAGTGTCAGCAAGGTACTCAAATTTCTGTCTCCTGGAGACAGGCTGTATGTGCAATGTGGCCTTTTCCATAGTCCTCATCACCAAAGTTTTCCCTTGAGTGTTCTAAGTGTGCATGACCTGGTGCCAGAGAAATATATCCTCATGCCATGCACCCTATGTTTTGGCCATGGTTTCCCTGTTGAGAAAGTAGACATGGGCATGGGCATGCTGTGATTGGGTGCAGAGTTACAACAAGTCCAATACTCCATCACTGTGAGGTGTGTAGGGTGGGCAGAGTTGTAGTGCTTTTGTTGTGTTTTTCCCCTCTCCATTGAATCCTCGGTTGTTGTCAGAGGTAGGACTGTGGTTTGAAGGAGTGCAGGGTTTCATGCAAATCCATTCCTCCCCTGTCCCATCCCACATCTCCACTCCATTTTCAACTTACACCAGCAGGCCTGTATCAGCTGAGTAGATATGCCAGTGCACAGATGCATTGGCCTAGTCTCTCAGTTTCACCAGTGTAACTCATGTTCAGCCTGCATAGCAGGGCTTCTATTAGGTAAAAAGTACAGGCATGGGTGTACATATTTAATTAAAAGGACGTTAAGGTATAAGAGGATAAGGGGTGTGGGCCCAGTATGTGTTGTGACTATTTGTAATATCAACTAAAGTAATTACATCTTTAACAAATGGTGATGTTTGTTACATGTTATAATCCACATATTTATTGTATATCTATTGTTGTGAGCCGAAAAGTTTTTGTGAATGTGAGGAACTGAGGAAATGTTTAGGAATATACATAACTTTGTATTCCTACTCTGTCTTTGTCCTTTCCTGCAGGCTTACCCTGAGTTTGTCCTGACCTACCTAGAGGAGCTAAATGTAAGAGAAGAGGTGACCCAGACAGAATACCGTACACACCATGGGGCCCAGTCTACAGTTCACGAAGAGACAGATAGCAACTCAACAGAAGAGGTCACTGTATCAAGCCGGAGGCAGGTCAGAACCAGTGGTGTTGTGTGTGTGTTTTTAAATGGGAAAATGTTTTGAAAGGAGATGATATAACTCTTCATTATTTGAATGCATTTGTTTAAATAAATGATTTAACTTGAATATGAATTGCACACACATCTGAGAAAGAGAAGTACAAATAGGAAAGAACCAAGATAGAACTTCACCCCCTGTTTTTCAATAGCTGCTTTCCCCATGAGATAATAGAATTTGCTAAAATTCTGTACCTGCCAAAAGAGCTATATTCAGAATAAGTATTATTATGGTGAACAGTATATTAATGATATATTTTTTCTTAATTTCCTAGGTTCTACAAAATAATGTCTCCAACTGCAATGAGAAGCAAGTTTCAGGACCTTTGGACGCCCACTTAATGCCTGAAGGTCCCTTTGGGGAGAATAGGCAGCTGACAGTGGCACTGGTGAAGAAACTGGAAGAGAAACATCCTAAGGCCTCAGCTCAAAGGTAAGCTACTGACAGAACTGATATTTATTGTTCAATGACATTAGATGTTTTCCTTCAGTTTTGTGTAAGATTGATTTCCTGAATATTATTGAAATATCTCAGAAGCCCTCTGGCTTGCAAGGAGACATGGAGTTTTGACCAAAACTAATGAAAAGGGGTGACATTTATGCAGTTAAAAAAATGATGTGTACACTTATCTTTATGATTATTGAGGTATTTATTGTTAACTTATTAGGATGAATCATGCAATACTACTAAGTTGTATTATTTATTGCATTGGGTCATTGTTTTTTATTTCTGTTTCTAAGACGTCTGTCAAATAAATTCCCTAGGCATTGTAAAATAAATTATCATAAATTCCCTTGGTGTCATACAAGGTAACATGTTTTTTTCTGCTAGGGATACATTTATAAGAGTCTGGCATTTATAATTTTGATATAGTTTTGACTTAAAACATGATACACTGTTTTAAAAGGTTAGAAAACCAAAACTAATTTACAAAAATCTTTATAACTCTGAACTTTTATGGTATTGAGGGCTGGCAGGCTAAAATAATGTGGAATCTGTGAACAATATTTAAATAATTTCTTACAGCTTTCAAAATAAGCACACTAGATGTATTCAGTGGGAATCTAGTACTCACATAGAGAATTGCATGAATATTAGCTGCTTTGTGCATGCATCCTAATATTATAATATATTTTCATGGTTTTCCTCTCCCCCTTGAGAATGGATGAGGCTTTGAGGTGTTCAAACTTCAAATGGAAAATTACGCTGTAAATTTGCATGCCAGATTTCATTTCACTGTCTCTTGCTTGGAGATCTTGCATTCTGCTGTGTTTCAGATTTTTCTTAGCTCCCTTAGGGGTCAACATAGGATTTCAACATGAATTGTGGAATGATGTCCTGCATATGCATACCAATTTCCAATCTGCTATCTCAAGGTTATATCCGATGATGTTGTTCCACTAATGGAGGCAGTTCCATAAGTGGAATTGGAAGGGGGCAATCCCCCCTCTTTCCTGCAGCATCCTGTGTGCTATTAAAACCTGTTCTGGAGTGCTGTGAAATCCTCTGGAGCACATTTTTGGGTAGTGCAGAGGGTTGCAGTAGGGAGTAGAGATGGAGAATGTCCTCTTGTGTTAGCAGATGTCTGCTAGTACTATGTTGGATTTAACCCTTAATCTCCAAGTACATGAATTCTTATAATACTAAACATTGGGTCAGTGTTACATCTGATCACAGCCAGTGTGAGCTTTTTAGGATGTTCTTTTTCTTTAATGTTTGAGCACCTTTTAGTGTACTTCTACCATTGAATGTGTTTCTTGTATTACATAATTTTCGTTTGAGAGAGAGCTAAGGAGTTTTCTTCCTGGCTTGGTCAGGGACTTGTCCCCACCCCATCCCTCATGCACGCACGCACGCACGCACGCACAATGTCATTCTTGTTAGAAGACTCTGCCTATCAACTGAGAGGAGGTACTTATCAGAACGAAAAACTCCCCGTCTCAGAACCTCTGAAATATATGGTAAGTTCAAATTTTCCCTTTTTTCCTGGCCCTATACAAACAGGTGTGGCTATTAAGCTGAAATGCAGAAGTGTGTCCTGAATGTATGTATCAAATTTCATCCAAAAATCTCATAGTTGTCATGTTACAACCAGAGTACCAAATGGATCAGTTAAATCAACAGTCTCCTCAATTTGGAAGGTGTTGGGGTTCAGCACTTCACTTACAAAGTCACCTCAAAAGGCATTCGTAAATCTGATCCAGTTCAAGCTGAGTTTAAATTTATGTAGCCTTTAAACTTAGCAGAAACTGAATTTACCATTCACTTACTATTTAGCTTGAAGATTTTGAAAGCCTTTCCTTAACAAAACTTCAGCTATTTTCAAACTCTGTTTTAAAATTAAATGAAGAACTAGCTTTAGAAATTAGTACTATAACTAAGAAATTGTAGATTAATAAACCTCAGTATTTAGCCGTTATATCCATGGTTTAGCTTTCTGTGTGAAGTTAATTAAAAATAAACATTATAGCTCAATGGTAGAGCACATGCTTTTCTTGCAGAAAGTGCCAGATTAAGTCCCTGGCATTTCCAGGAGAAAAATCAAGGTTGATAATACTGGTCTAGATGGACCAATGGTTTGACCCAGTATGGCAGCTTCCTATGTTCCTAGTTCAGGGGCTGTATCCAATGGTGACTGTCCGCAAGCGGCCAACCCACTGATTCTGTTGTGCAAGCACGGCTCCTCACTGCTTGCACATTAGAGATTTCGTGCATCTGGGAGCAACCCGAAATGAGTCAGTGGAGCTCCCATAAGAAAGCTTCGCCAACCTGCCCCTGTCAGGAGTAAGTTTCAGCACTGCCATGAGGCCTTATCTTTTTTAGCAAGGATTTAATTAGAACTAGCTTGGAATGTCAGAATCTGTGCAAGCTTATCTCTGTCAGTGTTCTGAGAGAAGAGCAGATGGGAGTAGGTTCTTATAACCCAGCATGACCTTGAGAGGCTGCGAAGCTGTCTGTGAGAACCCAATAGCAATAAGCCTGCACAGATTCAGACATTCCAAACTAGTTCTAATTAAACCCTTGCTAAAAATGACGAGGTCTCATGGCAGTGGTGAAACCTACTCCTGACAGCCCCATTCCAGAAGCAAGTGCTTCTGCTCATTTTGGGGCTTCCCCACAGAAGTGCTAAATCTCTGTTGCACAAGCAGTGGGCCCTGCTTGCACTACGGCATCTTGCACCACTGGATACCGCTCCAGGTTTGTGGTGATCAGTTATAATCCTGAATTCTGGTTTAGAGGTGCAAGGGAAATTGGTGCATAAGAGGATGGAGAAGAAGGAGCTCACTGTCCCAGAGGCTGCTTCTGATCCCTTAGCCCTAGTTAGCATTACTCCTGTGCCATCCTTAGGTGAACGTATTAGTGTATACACTTAAACAATCACCAGGCCCTCATCTTCACAATGTCAGGTCTGCAGTGCGGGGCGGCACGAGGTAGCGCGCCACCGCCTTGACTCTCCTTTCGACCGTCTACAGTGGAAGGAACACCAAGGCAGGCTTTCCGGGAGGCTCCAGTGCCGCTGCCACATCCGCCCACCCGAGCACAGATGCAGCAATTCTGGGGTGCCTAGGAGCATCCGTGCCCCCCACTTCCATGGGTTTGTTTATTTTTAAATTCTTCAGTTCTTTTCTTTCTTTTTTAAAGCTGTAAATGTGAAGGATCACATTTACAGCTAGATGAGGGGGAACAAGGGAGGAGGAACGGGGTGCTCCCTCCCTCACAGAATATCCAACCCCCCCCTTTAATGTTTCCCCCCGCCCCCTTAACAAGGCTCTGCAGAGGCACGGAGCCTGGCTCCAAGCTAAAAAAGTCAGGGCAACTGCCCAACTTTTTTAGAGCGGAGCTTTGGGGCTTTGCCCCTGGATCGCTTTGGAGTGGCGGCTGCGTCATGTAGATCACCCGCCGCCACTCCAAAGCTGCCGCAGGGGGAAAGTGCCCATGTAGACAAGCGCCAGGATTCACCAAATGTTGTGCAGCAGAATAGTATTGTATAAGCACAAGACAGTTAATATATTACGAACACTTCACAATACAAAGTGCTGTTCATTAATTAGGGTGGTGTGGAATTTTTTTCCTGATAGGATCTTCTCCTGCCCTTCAGGTAAGTTCTTTCCAAAGTCCAATGGGCAGGAAGTGGAAAACACTTGTCATATTGAACCTGCATTGGAAGTGACGTGTTAGCATGTCACAATGGTGGTGGACTGCAAGGAAAGGCTTCAGAGGCAGAGCAACATTCTACTTGCCTTATGCAAACTGTCACTGTCAGCATACCCCCTGGATCCAGAGTGGCATACATGGTCTCTTCTTATGTGATGGGACTTTTCCACCCCCACCTCCCCACTGCAGCCCCCTTGAAGTCAGGGGACCTTCTAGAATGGATGAGTCCTAGGGGAAGGGAGAAGAGGAAATCGGCAAAAATGGGTAGAGGCACTTTAAGAGAGCAAAGCTCCTGTACACATGGCTTCTCATGCCATCATTCCATAGGGTCATCCAACCCTCAGGAGCAGCTTTTCTGGGTGTAGGTGATGGGGTTGGGAGGAGAGGGGGCGAGAAATCCCTTTTGTGTGAAAGCAAATCTAAATTCAAGCCTATATCCACGGTTGCATCCACATGAATATGTGCAGAACTGGCATGCATATCTGTAAAGTGTATTCATCCTGTTTGCAGCTGGGTGCTGTAATTCCACTTAAGGGAAGCAGCTGAATGTCCCACACAGTTTTAAGTATATGAATGATCTCCATGACCTTTATGGGTAACTTACCTGCTTCAAATTCAGCCTTTCTTCCTCTTTTTTTAAAATCAGTTGTCCCACATCAGAAATTCATCAGGTTTAGTAGCTAAGCCCACTTTCAAGGAGATACCTTTTAAAAAGCGATCTCTTCAATTCCACTCAGTTGCTGTTAGTGACAAAAGCTTAATATCTTTTGGACTTGAAGTTGATAAAATTTGTCACCCATCTCTTTCCATTAGAAAAAAAGATTCTTATAAATTGTGGGTGAAATATTGAATGTAATTAAAAGCACTTTAATTTTTTTTGAATGAAAATGTTTTTTTAAAAATTCTACATATGCAATGTTGTTTTGTTTCTAAAAGCATAACACATGGGGTTCCTGTGTTTTTGTTAAGAAAAATAGACGTATATGCTTCCCTCCTATTTTACTTTGTGGGAAAATTATGATGAAACAAAACTTTTCACTGAAAATCCAAGGTTTTCCTCATGATTTATCTGCTGTATAAATGTTCTAAAGGTTAAAGCTTTGAATTGGGGACAAATTAGCTTTCATTACATGCTTTAGTTGCATCTTGACAAAATTACTCTGCTCTCTGTTTAAGCTAGATAATTCAAAATCATTTTTCCCCTCTTCCTCTCGCATACACCGCAATACAAATCTAACTCAACATGGTACAAAAGTAATGTAAATTCTGTATTCATTTTTTCCCCTGCCAGTGCAAGGATGCAGTTGTTTGCATTATTATATTAAATTGAGCAACTTACCTTTATTTAAATTGAATAGAGGTTGTTGGGGGAGAATTGTAACAGCCAACAAAGCATGGTGACCCAGCTTGTCACCCAGTGACCTGTGAGAAGGAAATAATGAACTGTGAGTAGCTGTCATCTTAACTGTTTCTGACAGTTTTGCTATGGGCACATCTGTGTTAGTTGCATGGAAAGGCCTTTGTTGTTTTCCCACTAGTGACTTTGCAGACCGCTGTGGGGTTTGCTAGCTGCCCTACTCCTACACCTCCCTCCCTCTTTAGAAAGGAAAGCAGCTGCCAATGAATGGGTTGACATTTCTTTTAATGATTTACTTGGCATTTATTTAATTATAAAGTACACATCATATTGAATATTAGCTGTTTTGGGATAATTTAAGTGAAGTTAGCAGTCTGTTGTAGTTACACTTTTGCAACTGGGCTTGTATTATTTGCACAATCGTGTTTAATGGTCTGTATTCTGTGAAGTTTTCCCTCCATATTTTGTGTGTGTAGTTAGTTTTACTTTACCCACTTTCAATTTTAAATAAAAGTTTACACCAACAACTTTTTACTCAATCCAAAAATTTTGCTACTACTTCTGCAACAACATTCCATGTAATCACCTATAGTAATCGGTTTATGTCATTGCTTTAGACTTAGAGCCTTCTGTTCCTATTTCAACTTCATAGTTGCGATTCAGAGATAAGAGAGCGGAAATCTGTGTTCCTGATGAGGTGGTTTTTTATTTTGTTTCCTCCCACAGCGCTCTCCCCTACTCAGTCCCACTACGTCCATGTGTAAAAAAATTGCTTTTTAAGCTTCCCTGACTTGAAAAAGTTGTGATACAGTGTGATAGAAGAGAAAATGATAAATGCCCTACTTTGCATACAAAATTCTTTGCATACATATAAAAATGCTCGCTGAATCAGTCTGATTGCTAAATATATTAATTGCTCTTCCTTGGAGTAAAGCAGATTTCCCCCCCCCCCCCTGAATCGAGTGAAATAAATCTGGAGTGTGCAATGGGAGAAATGGTTCTTTGTGGACTTTGGGGCAGAGCAGTTCATGACAAATTTGAGAAAATCATAGAAAATTTGACTCTTAATATTATTTTTAATTTCAATGAGGGAAGCAACCAATTTAACCAATATGTTGTTTAATATCCATTTTCAAATATGGCAATTTTATGAAAGTTTATATTCTCTCTTACAGAAATGACTGATGGTCAAACCAGGCA
Source organism: Elgaria multicarinata webbii (assembly GCF_023053635.1). Lineage (NCBI taxonomy): Eukaryota > Metazoa > Chordata > Lepidosauria > Squamata > Anguidae > Elgaria > Elgaria multicarinata. The sequence continues at coordinate 103,133,318 of NC_086172.1, forward strand.
AGGCACCATTCACACAGGTTCCAATTGTGTGAATTCTTTTATTTTAGAAATACCTAACAGGTTCAGGGGCACTGTTCTAAATCAGGACCCTGGTGAGTGGGTGGCTGGGGAGTAGGGTTTTTTTTAACACTTTGCACCTGCTTGGTTTTTGATTGGATGAGACAACCTTGCTTGATATCTGCATTGGGAGAGAAACTTCCCAGTGCTAAACAATAGAAGTCTTTTTCTATGCAAATAGCTGACAGAAGTGGCCCTGATCCGGATTGGAACTCCCTACCCCCCCCTGCCCCCACCCCGTGCCAGGGGCCAAATCCAGATGATCTCTTGGATGAAACTTATTTTACAGTTCAATTTCAACTAGGTTCTTAGGCTTGTTTTTGGAATGCAACTCCATCACACCAGCAATTTATCGCACTCTTGCCATGCCTTGTATGTGTTTTTGCAGTGCAGTACTCACATGATGTTGTCCCTGTTCTGCACTCATCTTGCCTCTTCCCCTCCCTTTTCTGTTTTATTTTGCAGCGGGGAAAGACTGTTTCCCCCCCCCCTCGGTCAGAAATAAAGCTGTTCTTACATCCCATGTATTGCTGTCCTTGCACTATATCAGACCATTCCAATTTTTGTTGGGGGCATGTGTGTCGGCTGACAAAAGAGGAGGGTGGGGCAGTTCTCTGCTCAACTGCTCAAACATGAAGGGGGAAGGAGAGAGGGTGCCCAAACACCCCACAGAGAAGGTGAGCAAGGCCACCGCCACCCTTGCCCAGACTAGGTCCCATTCAACTCTATGGTTCTTACTCCTGAGTAGGCATGTCTAGTTTCCTGACCAGAACAATGTTGGCTTCCCATTGCCATGCCAACAAAACTAATTGTAATACTTTCTCTTCACTTATGTTGTTTAATATGATCTTAGGGGAAAGCATTGTGTGTTGTTTTACCATAATTGTGGAGTTTCAGGCTGCCGTACTATTGTATTTGTGCAGAAATAAAAAAATACATTTCAAAATTAACTGCATGGGGAAGGAGAACATAGGGAGCAGGGTGGGAGATTTCGCCGGCACAGTTGCGATACAGGTGAAAAGATACATGAGATGAAATAGTGCAACAATGTGCAGATGTGAAAGTGCCCAGTGCTAGACTCACTAAGGAAATGGAGGAGAAAACTGTGGACTCAGAGCAGGGAGGGGGACGTAGATGTGATGGAGCTCTGGGTCTCCCTGTGAGATGACCTTTGCTGATAGAAAGCAGAAGGGGTGCAACCTTGTTGATTTTCTTGGACCACTTGGGGGCTTTCAATATCAACCATCTGAATGTGCTGCCTGGAATTGGAAGTGCTTTGTTGCAGTGGTTGCAGTCCTTACTTGCATGGTTGATTCCAGAAGGTGGTGCTAGGGGATTATTGTTCTTCCACTTGGCAGAACAGTATGGGCTTCCACAAGGCTCTATTTTATTTCCCAATGCTGTTCAACATCAACATGAAAGAAGCTATCCAAAGAGGTGTCACCAACATGTGAATATGTTCCAGCTCTATTTCTCTTTTTCAACAAATCTAGGTGAGGCAGTGAATGTACTGAACCAGTACTTAAACATGGTAACAGATTCAGTGGGCATGTTCACATGGAGGGAGAAATAAGCTACAATGGCTTATTTCCCTCACCACATGTGCTGGTTGCATACTGGGAAGATTTGCATAATTATCCTCGCTGGTGTGGCTAGCTGTGTTGCGTAAACCCAATGAGGGTGGGTTGTTGCCATGGTTATCGAGCCATCCCAGAACCATGGATAGCTTATTCCCCCCTTGTGGAAACCCAGTAATTGAGGCCGATAATCTGAGATTCATTCCAGACAAGGTGAAGGTACGATTAATGGGTGGTTTGTCTGCCCAGCTAAATATTGTTCAACCTGTTTTGGAGGGAGTTGCACCCTCCCTAAAGGATAAGGTATGTGGTTTGCAGATGCTCTTGATCCAGCACTGTCTCTTGAGGTGCGTGACTTCAGTGTCTCAGAATATCTTTTATCAGTTTAAATTGATATACGAACTGTGAACCTATCAAGATAGGGCTTGCCTGGCTACAGTTACCTATGCACTGATAATCTCTAAATTGGATTACTGCAGCTCATTATACAAGGGGCTGTCTTTGAAAATAGTCTGGAAACTTCAACTGGTTCAAAAAAAAGGCAGCAACATTGTTAACCGTGATGATAGATATAATCAAATTATGACAGCGTTTTGCCACCTGCCTGGGCTAAACATCATCTTTAAAGGCTCTTCTTTGGGGTCATTGGGACCTGCCAAATGACATGAGGTGAGTGGCTACGATGGAGAGTGTATTTTCAGTGGTGGTGCTCCTTCTGTGGTATTTTCTCACCAAAAAGGCTTGCCTGGTGCCTGTATTGTGATGTTTTTGGTGCTAGTTGGTTGCTAAGCCAAGAGCCAGATTCCATTTTGGAAAAGTTTGCAGGATTCACATCCAGTGGTAGGTGGAGCTGAAGGCAAAAGAAGCAGGGCCACCCCACCCCCAAATACAGTACCAAAAATATCAGCATATTGTAGTTTAAAGGTTTTACTTTGGTTAAGTAAGGGTTAATGGTGTCATCTGAACGATAGAGCCACATGAACAGCCATTACAGTGATGGAACCTGCATATCAGGCTTTCCCTTTCATTTATAGCCTTATAGTTAATAATCCTAGCACAGTTCTATACTCATTTTGTGTATGGAGGCTGCACAGCAAAGTAGATGTGTTAATCTAATCTTTAAATTCTCCCCAGAGGAAAGAATCCTGAAAAAGCAGCCGTCTGACTCCACAACACTCCTCCATCATTCCACCTCCTTTTTTACATAGATACTTTTCATTTGCTGTCCTTGATCAGTCCATTTCTGCAATTGCACATCTCATCTGACTTAAATCCCAGCAAACAGGATTGCATCCTGGAGTGTAGCTATCATCTCTACAGCAGGACTACCACCATTTCATTACTATGGGGTTGGAAAATTCTACTCTTGCTGCTGCTCTATAGATGGTACAAGTGAGCTACTCAGACATTTTAGTAGTATCTTTCAACATTCTGAAAGGCTTTGAGAAGGTGTGATCTGAGAGAAAAACATCACTCAAGAGGGGAGCTTGTGAGTGAAATGTAAAGACGTGGGGGGTTTATAGGGAGCGAATCAATAAAAAAAGAGTCAGTCTATTTGTTTTAGCAAGAAAGAGAAAGGTGTAATAAATACATGACACAGAAATAAAATTAAGTATATTTGAGAACAGAAACAATGTAAAATATTTATGCATGCAAATAAATTTTATAACAGTAATGATTTAAGGCTCCAATGGAGCTAAGGTAGCATTGATTTTATTCAGTTGGGTGCATGCAGTTCTAGTTGCCACATAATTCCTGTAAATGAGGTGTGTTTGTGTATATGTGTGGACTGAAAACTGGCTATCCTTTATAACAGGGACAGCCATAGGGTATCCTGGATTTTATTGGTAGCTTTCTGGGTGAATTTCAGTAGGTCAGAATAAGTTTCAGGCTCCCTTTTTTTTTTTAACTTGCAAGTAAAACATGATCTGCAAGTAAACTGCAGATAAAGCATGATCATTACTGACCTTATGTTAACTGGTTTTCTTTCAGCCTTTTGTGGGCCTCGCCTGGAATATAATTAGTTGCTTTTACCCATATCTGCTGACCAGTTTTAGAGTTTGTATTAGAAATGAATGACAGGTGCAAAATAATAGCTGGAAGTGGCAGCTACAGACCCAGAAAAAAGAAATGGCAGACCTTAGGGTTATAGTAATAAATAAAGTAGATCCAAAAGCCTGAAGTCTGCTAACCTATGCTATATATAATTATATAGACTCTTGTGTCATATGGTTGAACACTCAGTTCTGGAACAAAATGCCCTATAAATTCCTGGTAGGTTCTCATTCAGAGCTCTTGAAAATGGGTGGAGTATTCCATTGCTGAACTGCTCAAATATAAGCTATCCACCCCAAATAATTTAATATGCACTTAAGGCCCTGCAATTAAATCTCCTTGCTGTGTGTGCTCAGCTCTCCTAAAATATTCAGAGATATGGTTCTTCCTTTTCTTTCTGACGTCAAGTATTTGAATAATATCTAGTACTCTCTCCTGCCTCCATAGTTTCTGTAAGATAAACAAAGTCCCAAAATCATTTTCACACAGTATGCCTTCTAGTCTATTTACCATCGTTATAGGTCTCCTCAAAAGGCTTTTTGATTTGTCGGCATCTGCCTTCAGTTGAGCTTCTGAAAAAACAATCGCTCAATACTAATTAGTGATTTCTTACTAAGCCTTACGCCTTCCTGGCCATAGCAAGCCTTCACACTTTCAATCTGTGTAGAAACCTCTTGTACTACTTTAAAGTTATGCATCGCATTTGTAAATTGTCCAGTGCCTGTCTTTTTTCCCCCAAGCAAAGCAGCGGTGTTCTTAGATATATTCTGTTGAACTGTGTCATACATGTCTTTCTGGTACACCCTTATCAGCAACATGCCCTTGGGTCCCAGGGCTACAGCTGCTGCGTGTCTTTCTGCTACACCTTCATGGGCAACATGCCCTTGGGTTTCCTGATGGTACACTATCAGAGTTGCAGCTGTTTCTTCATCTGCCTTCAGAAATGTTTTCTCAGACATGTTCAGTGATGCCATGTAGTCTTCTTCACACACATTCTTCAAGCACTGCAAACTGGATCTTAATGCCAGAACAAATGCACAGTTTGGATTGATGATCCTCTGCAAGATAGTCTTATAAAGATCCTTTGGTACTTTGTCAGTAGACTGTGTGAAGAAATGGAGGTTGCTTTCCTGTAAGCCAAATTATTCCATTGTGCATATTCATGCAACCCTCCCTCCGCTCCCGTTGTTGTGGGTGAGGGTTGGAATGAGGAGTGAGATTGAGTGGGAGCTCTACCTCAGAAATTGTCACTCCAGTCTGCAGGCCTTGACAGGATCTTTCATTATACATTCAGTTCTGAATAGATTCCACAGTGCTGCAAGTTGCATGCATATTAATCATGACTATAACTGGGATAGGACCATTCAGCAAGAATAACTTCGGTTAATAGATCCTTGCAATGATACACCACATATATATTCTAAACATAAGTTGCTCTCTGTTGCTTTAATGTTAGTAGGTAGAGAAATTTTATAAATTGGCCATTTGTTGGGAGTAGTTAAGCAGATGATTGGATTAAGGGAACGAGGGGTTGAGGGAGGCATATAGGGTTAGCTTTGAGTCCTTGGGGAGACAAAAGGGCATGTGCTTTGGGATGGGTTAGTTCAAGTGGGGACAATAACTACCTTGGGTCAGAAACCAGGGGTGAGTGAATACATATGAGTTCTTCCCTGAAGGTTGTTCAGGTTTGGGTGTGTGGTGGAAACTTCTCTCAGTGTTGTGACTGGGGGATTAATGAGTAGGTACTGTTACTGAGAGCATATAGCCAAGATTTTTAATTTGTGGGCTTTGAAATTACAGTGCTGAAACTTGTCTAGTAAACATAACATAGTTTAATTATTTTTGGGGAGGGTTGTATGGCAAACTATGCTCCAGATTTTGGAATAGGGAGACAATTTTATAAATAAATAAATAAATAAATAAATAAATAAATAAATCTGCTACATGTGAGCCTGAGCTGGCAATTCTGTAGCAGAATAACATTTTAAAAAGTAGGAATTCACTTTGCTAGATAGTTACATAGTACTCATATTTATAAGCTTAGAGTGCCTTCAGTATTAAGGTGTGTTATGTGTATATACTTAACTATAAAGCAGAAAGAAGTAAACTGAGTATGTTTTAGAATAAATACATCTCCAGGCTTTCACACTGATAATAGTGGTTATTTTGTAATTGTGCTTGCCCCATTGCTTTTCTAGCAATCTGCAAATAATAGAAACAGTAGTGAATGGGGGGAAACAAGGAGGCTAGTAGATAGGGAAATCAATGACAAATTATGATTTTTCTCCCTGTTATAGATGTTCTTTTCTTGTTCATATTTCTGATATCTTAGTCATTAGGCATGGGATCGTTCTCTACCTGGTTGTTTTCAAACACAAACTAAAATGTTTTGAAGGACTCAGGCAATGAAGTTTCTACAACTGTGGAGATTGGTGAAAAGTAAGTTGAAAGGGAAAATCAAAAGGACCAAATCTGTCTGGAATGGTAGGGAATTATTCAAAACTACAATGATAGAAGCTCAGCTAGAATGTATACAACAGATCAGAATAGGCACCACCACGTCCACCAGCATGGTTAATGAGTTGTGTCAAGGAAGCTGTTAGGGAAAAAAATCCTCTAGAAAATGGAAGTCTTGCCCAAATATGAAGAACAAAACGTAATCCAAGCTGACAAAGAAGGATGCAAAAAAGAAAAGAATTTTAAGGAACATATTGCTAAAACATTTAGAGCAATAATAAATAATAATAATAATAATAATAATAAGAAGAAGAAGAAGAAGAAGTTGGTTTGTGAGACAGTTGGACAATTTGATGACCAAGGTGTTAAAAGAATAAAGGCAGATAAAGAGATTACTTAGAAGCTGAATGAATTCTTTGTATGTGTCTTCACAGCAGAAGATGTAGGGCAGATAACTATTCTTGAACTGACGTTTTCAGGAAGGGAATATGGGAAACTGAGGCAAATAGTGGTGACAAGAAATAAAGTTCTAGTCCTTATTGAAAAATTGGAAAGCAACAACAACAACAGATCACTGGATCCACATGGTATCAATCCAAGAGTCCTTAAAGAACTCAAAATTACACAGAAATATAGAGCAAGTCTTGCTGAAAAAGGATCAACATGGCTTTTGCAAAGGTAAATCCTGTCTCACTAGCTTTTTTAGAGTTCTTTAAGAACATCAATAAGAGTGATCTGATGTGAATAAGAGTGATCTGATAGACATAGTTTACTTGAACTTTCAAAAATACATTGACCAAAGACTCCTGAGTAAACTTAGCAATCATGAAAAAAGAGAAGATGATGCATCATCTTATGGACCAGTAACTACTTTAAGAACAGAATTCAGAGAATTAAATGGATAGTTTTTGTTTTACTTTTTGGAATTTTACAAATTTAGTTGTACAAAAATAAGTAAAATAATAATAATAAAAAACACTAACTGAAAATCCTGGATAGGTGAAACCATGAAATTGCCTATTGGGGTGGGTGGGATTTGGGCATCGGGGGGATTGGCACATTTATGCAAGGGTAAATTTGCACAAATGCAAATTTGCACAAATGCAGGATATTGAAAAAAGATCCAATTTCGTCAATTAGGGGACAAAAGGCACCCAACAATTTGTGAAACGCAGACAGAATGGTTTCACTGAGCTGGTGGTGACTTGGAATTGTGGTCAGTGAAAACATCACTGTAGTGTACAGTTGCAATGGAAAAGGCAAATTTCATTTTAGGGATCATTAGGGAAAGGAATTGAAAATAAAACTGTTTATATCATAATGCTTTTTTACAAATCTATGATGTAACCATTGAATTTTGTGTACAGTTGTGGTCACTGCACCTCAAAAAGGATATTGTAGAACTAGAAAAAGTGCAGAAAGGGGCAACTGAAATGATGGAGGAGTCTGGAGCAACACCCGTATGAGGAAAGGTTACAACATCTGGGACTGTTTAGTTTAGAGAAACGGTGAGTGAGGTGAGACATGATAGAAGTGTACCAAATTAGGCATGATGTGGATAAAGTGGATATGGAGACATTTTTGTCCCACTCATTATACTAGAACCCAGAGTCATCCAATGACAAACAAATGAAGTACTTCTTCACAGGATTCATTATGAAACTCTAGAATGTGCTATATCACAATATTTACTGATGGCCACCAAGTTAGACAGCTTTAAAAGGTGATTAGAGAAATTCATGGAGGAGAAGGCTATCAATGGTTATTAGTCATGCTGGCTATTTATTAACACCAGAAACAGAGGCCTGGGAATTGCTGGGAACACAAGATGGAGGGTGCTATTGTGCTCATTTTCTGCTTGAGGTAGGCATCTGGTTGGCCAATGTGCTACAGAATGCTGGACTAGATAGAACTTTAGATTGATCCAGCATAGCTTTACTTATATTCTTAATTTCTTGGAGGATTGTTTTGTATAGTATATTAATAGACAGTGCTACTTTTCTGTTCCCTTGCTCATTTCCTTCCAGCTATGGCAATATTTTTAAAACAATTTGTTATAATTATAAATAAACAGAACCTATGTGAATGTTATATCAGAGATAGGGTACGTTCAGAGTTAACCACTTGGAGTATAGTTTTCTTCCAGTTTGTTGTCATCAAGAAGTCAGGATATTTACACATATATTGAAAAATCTATGCTAATTACACCAGAACCTAAGAGGGGGGAAACACCCATGAGTTCATTGATGTGGAGTAAATCTTTCTATTTAATGCCTGTCCTAATATTTGCCCTGAAGGAAACTGAATATGCCAGCCACTTCCTAGGGGAGTCTCACATAGTCCAGATCCAGTAAAAATAATTGTTTTAGCATTAATTATTTTATTTGTTATATCCTATTCTTCCTTTAGAAACCTCAACATTGCTTACAATGGTCTCCTATCCAGGCAAAGGCACTGATCATCTCCACACCCACTTCAGCAGTGGTAGACATATAGTATCCTCCCAGATAATTCATCATGTGTGCACTACAGGAGATATATATATATATATATATATATATATATATCACACACACACACACACACACTGTGCAAAAGTTTTAGGCCAATCTGAAAAATGCAAATTAAAGCCGTTTATCTGAGCAGTAAGTTTTTATTTGTTCAAAAAAACACTACATGACCTTGAAGTTAACACAAAGGAACATTAATACAATGAAAAGTACCAAAACTTTACCATGCTGAAAAATAAAGTTTTTCCCAATCAGTTGTTTTCCTGAAGGTACAGCATGATGACTTTGACCAGGTCCCCTCTACCATTGGCTGAAATATCACCTCCAGACCATGACAGACCAGCCATCATGTTTCACAGGAGGCTGCAGAAAGGCCTCAGTGTACTTCTTCTTGTCAACTCTTCTCCTGACATATTGGCATCTTTCTGATCCAAAGATTTCAAATTTGGACTCATTCCTCCATAAGACTTTTTGCCTCAGGTTGTCATTCCATGCTTGTTGCCTTTCCTCAAGAATGGTTGGTTAGCCATAACACTTCTCATAATCAAAGCTTGTACTTTAGTGCCACATGACTTTGCCAGATGTTGAGCAAGCACTTCATTGGATTCCTTTCTGTCCCTCAAGGTAGAGCCCTCTAAGTACTGTTCATCAGGTACAGACAGCTTTGGGGGTCTTCCACTGAGTTTTCTGTCTTCGACTAGCCCAGTTTCTTCAGGTTTCTTTATGACAGCTTGAGCACCACATCTTGAAAATCCGGTTAGGCAAGCTATTTTTATTTATTTATTTATTTATTTATTTATTACATTTTTATACCGTCCAATAGCCGAAGCTCTCTAGGCAGTTCACAAAAAATAAAACCATAATAAAACAACCAACTGTCTAAAAACACAAATACAAAATACAGTATAAAAAACACCAAGCAGCAGAAATTGATATAAGATTAAAATATAGAATTAGAACAGTAAAATTTAAATTTAAGTTAAAACTAAGTGTTAAAATACTGAGAGAATAAAAAGGTCTTCAGCTGGCGACGAAAGGAGTACAGTGTAGGCGCCAGGCGGACCTCTCTGGGGAGCTCATTCCATAGCCGCGGTGCCACAGCAGAGAAAGCCCTCCTCCTAGTAGCCACCTGCCTCACTTCCTTTGGCAGGGGCTCATGGAGAAGGGCCCCTGTGGATGATCTTAAGGTCCAGGCAGGTACATATGGGAGGAGGCGCTCCTTCAAATAACCTGGCCCCAAACCGTTTAGGGCTTTAAATGTTAATACCAGCACTTTCAATCGGGCCCGGACCTGGACTGGCAGCCAACGAAGTTGTAAAAGGACTGGCATGATGTGGTCTCACCAGCCAGTCCTTGTTAGTAAACAGGCTGCCCTGTTTTGTACCAGCTGAAGTTTCTGGACCATTTTCAAAGGCAGCGCCACGTATAACGCATTGCAGTAATCTAAACGAGAGGTTATCAGAGCATGGATAACTGTAGCTAGGCTATCTCTGTCCAGATAAGGGCATAGTTGGTATATCAACCTAAGCTGATAAAAGGTGCTCTTTGGCACTGAGTTCACCTGTGCCTCAAGTGACAGTTCTGGATCCAAGAGTACCCCCAAACTATAGACCCGATCCTTTAGGGAGAGTGCAACCTCATCCAGGACAGGGCAAACATCACCTCGCTGGACAGATGAACCACCTACTAACAGTACCTCCATCTTGTCTGGATTGAGTCTCAGTTTATTAGCCCTCATCCAGTCCATTACCATGCCCAGGCACTGGTTTATCCAAGTAGGAGCGGAACCACTGCAATGCAGTACCTCCAACTCCCAGCTCAGACAACCTATCCAGAAGGATACCATGGTTGATAGTATCAAAAGCCGCTGAGAGGTCCAGGAGAACCAACAGGGTCGCATTCCCCCTGTCTCTCTCCCGGCAAAGGTCATCCCACAGGGCGACCAAGGCAGTTTCCATTCCAAAACCAGGCCTGAAACCCGATTGAAATGGATCTAGATAATCCGTTTCATTCAAGAGTGCCTGGAGTTCTCCTGCAACCACCTGCTCAAGCACCTTGCCCAGGAAGGTGAGAATTGCCTTGATGCAAAACTATGATTTTATGTCTGTCAAACTGTGTTAGCTTAGCCATTTCCAAACTTCTCCTCAAAGTACCCCAGCCATTCCACAAACTGTATTTGTTAAATTCCACCACCAGCACACCTCGTTCAGCTAATCAATGCCTCATTAAGTTGAATCAGGTGTGCTGGTGGTGGAAAACACAAGGAATTCTTGTTACTTTTTAATTGTATTAATGTTTATTTGTATTCATTCTAATGTTATATGGCATTTTTCTGAGCGAATAAACACTTGATGCCCAGATAAATAACTTTAAACATAATTTTCTTGGGTGGTCTAAGACTTTTGCACAGTACTGTATATTATACCTCATAGCATTCTTTTCTGCCTGTAAAGTTCATCCACCAAGGCAGTTGGCATATGGATTGCCAATTGCCTCTCTGGACAGTTCACAAACATTAAAACCATAAAGTACAATTTAAAGTGTAAAACTTAAGCCACAATATAAAACAAAACATAAAAGTAAAACCAGAATAAAATTGAGAATGCAATGCAGAGATGTAAAATTCCATCACCAAAGTCACTGACAGAGCTTTTTACTTTGAAACTGCTTTTTAAAAGAGAAAAAAAGAGAAACATTGAGAGGAAGCCATAGCTACTCCCATTATAATCAGCCCCTCCCCTGAAACCATTTTGAGAAATTAGAATTGCCCCTCCCCCATTATTGCAACAGCCACCCCAATTCTCCACCTGAGAATGAGATGGTGGATTGGGATGGCTGTTCCAATGCATCCCTCAGAAAAAGAAAAAAGCAGACAAGAGCAGTGGATTAAAAATTTCCAGTAGTGAGAGAAGCAAGTAAGATCAAACTCTAGTCAGGCTAAAGCTTGCTAGAACAAGAACATATTTTATTGACAATGGAATAACATCAAGGACAGGGCAAGATGGATTTCCCAGAGTAGGGAGTTCCACAGTCTGCAGTGGTAAAACCACTTTTATATGTTAAGAACATAAGAGCCATGCTGGATCATGTAGTCCAGCATTCTGTTCACACAGTGGCCAACCAGTTGTTGACCAGGGAACCACAAGCTGGACATGGTGCAACAGCACCCTCCTACCCATGTTCCCCAACAACTAGTGTATATAGGCTTATTGCCTCTGATGCTGGAGGTTGCATTTAGCCATCAGGACTAGTAGCCATTGATAGCCTTCTCCTCCAGGAATTTACTCAACCCCCTTTTAAAACCATCCAAGTTGGTGGCCAGCATCAGACCTTGAGGTAGTGAATACCAGAATTTAACTATGGGTTTAACTATGCACTCAAATGGTGGCAGAATACACAAAAGGGCATCCCAGTTGACCTCAGTAGACAGACAACACTGTATAGAAGGAGATGGTTCTTCATGTATCCTAGTTCCAAACCATTTAAAGTTGATAAACCAGCACTTTGAACTGAGCCCCCAAATGAACCAGTAGCCAAAGTAGTTGGAATAACAAAGGAGTCATATGCTTCAAGATAACAAAGGAGTTATATGCTTCAAAATCCACCTGTGGTCAGAACTTTTGCTGCTGCATTCTGTGCCTGATGGAGTTTTCAGATGCCTTTCAAAGGCAGTGTCATATACTGTGCACTACACTACTCCCATCTCGAGGTAACTAAGACATGCATAGCCACGGCCATGTCCACCTTTTCTAGAAAACAGGCACAGTTGGACCACCAGCCTAAGTCGGCCAAAAGAACTCATGGCAATAGTCACAATTTGAGTATCCAGGCGCAAGGCTGGGTCAAGGAGCACTCCCAGACTACAAACCTCATTCTTCAAAGGGATTGCCACCCCATCACATACAGAGGAGCAATAGCTCAGTGGTAGAGCACATGCTTTCCATGCAGAAAGTTCCAGGTTTAATCCTTGGCATCTTCATGCAGGTAAAACAAAACACTGGCAGGATCTACACTACTGCTTATAACGGTTTATAATGGTTATGACAACTGTTCAAGCCCAGGACACATTACATATGCAGTTTTCAAAACGTTTGTATCCTGCTTAGTGTAGATTGGGCCACTGGGAAGCTGCTGCCAGTCAGTGTAGACAATACAATGCTACAGTAATTTGACTCCGTATAAGGCAGCTTCCTATGTAGGTCTCTCCTATTAATTCTCTTGGGGAATAAGCATACATTTAATTAATGTCACTGCAAGCAGAGATTGAACTGAAACAACTAAGCAGCATCCCACTGGGAGCAGTGCCATACAGAAATATCTACAGTTCCTGTTGCACCTGCATTATGCCATGATAGTGTTGTGCTGGTGCTCCATCAGTGCATAGTGTGGTGCCGGAGTCTGCCGCTGGTCATATTCCCTTCCCTTTTTGACAATCTTTCCTGGTTCAGTGGCACTTGGTTTAAGCCAAGTGCTGTTAATACACCACCCAGTGCTTCTGCACCAGTGCAACCGATGGGATCAGGTTACAACACTAGAAGAAAGGAAGGGGATCCTCTTCTGATGGAGTGGGACCTTCCAGCACAGAACCAGTTTGTGAGCTTATTGGGTCACCTCCTTGCACCTCCCTGAGAGAAGTCGCTCTGGTGGGTTAAGGAAACTTTCTGAATAATGTGGGAGGTAGTGGAGGTATGCTTTTTAAAATCTAGATCCAGGAGTTTTACATATTAAAAATACTATTTCTTGGATCATTGCATTCATTTTTCTAAGGTTCTCTTAAACTTAGTGGTGATTGAAAGAAATATGGGAGAATAATCACCACATTTTGCCTCAATGAGCAGAATATCTGTGCAGGATCTATTCTCAACCTTCTTTTTTGTCACTCTGACAAAGCTGTTAAAACAACATTATTATTATTATTATTTATTTATATAGCACCATCAATGTACATGGTGCTGTACAGAGTAAAACAGTAAATAGCACGACCCTGCCGCATAGGCTTACATTCTAATAAAACCATAATAAAACAATAAGGAGAGGAAGAGAAGGCAAACAGGCACAGGGTAGGGTAAACAGGCACTGGGTAGGGTAAAACTAACAGTATAAAGTCAGAACAAAATCAAGTTTTAAAAGCTTTAGGAAAAAGAAAAGTTTTTAGCTGAGCTTTAAAAGCTGCGGTTGAACTTGTAGTTCTCAAATGTTCTGGAAGAGAGTTCCAGGCATAAGGGGCAGCAGAAGAAAATGGACAGGAAGTGAGGTGGGTGGCTATTAGGAGAGGGGTCTTTCTGCGATGGCACCCCAGTTGTGGAATGAGCTTCCTATGTAGGTTCACCTGGTGCCTACGTTGTGCTCATTTCAACGCCAGGTGAGGACTTTTTATTCTCCCAGGCATTTTAGTTTTTTAGTTTTGTTTTTATCTGGTACTGTATTTTAAATGTCTTTTTGCTAGCTTCTATTTGTTTTATTTTTATATTGTAGTTTTAAACGTTTAAACCTTTATATTGTAGTTTATATTTATTGTTAAGTATTTCATAATTTTAACTTTTGCAAACTACCCAGAGAGCTTTGACTATTGGGTGGTATAAAATATAAGAAATATAAAAAAATACTTGGAAAAATATCACAATAGGGCTGACTCCCAAGTAAGTGTGCATAGGCTTGGACCCATAATACCTCATACTAGTAAAGGTGCATTGATAACAAATCAATCCAAATATTTTATAATCACTGCAACATTTAGATGTGAATTATCACTTTAGGGAACGAAATTAAAGAAGACCTGTAATTAATCTCCTTAGGATTATTACCTCATTGATTACAAAATATATAACCTAATCATGCAAAGATGACCACAGCTTTTGTGCTGCTTGCACTGTTTCAAGGTAGTAGTCATTATCCTATCTTTATTCAGCAGCAACTCACTGACACGCTAATGCTGAAACAATGACCAATGCAGTTCCAGTGACTACCATTCTCATAAGAATTCATAGGAAATGCAGAGGTCTCCTCCTCCTGGTTCACTAAACATGATGTTAGCCACAGATAACTGCCCTTACATTTGCACAGCAAAAGTACCAGCCAATAGGTAGGAGTGTCATAACAGCATGGCCAGAGAAAAGTTTCAGGCAGAGCAAGGAGCAGCCCATCCAATTTTGCTTCTTTCAAATCTAATGCTGTAGCAGTAGAAGTCAAGAGACATTTGTTCCAAGCCCACATCATTCTCCCTGTTTTAATGCCTCTCTTCAGCCAATGTTTTCAGAACAGTGCACAACTGACATGTAAGGCCAGTTAACCTTTGTAAACCGCCCAGAGAGCTTCAGCTATGGGGCGGTATATAAATGTAATAAAATAAATAAATAAATAATATGATGGAAATAACTGTTTGGCAAATCAGTATGTGGGAGCCACTAGCTCCTTAGTGAGAGGGAGAGCTGTTACTTTCTCAATTTCCCATTGTCCACCTGGAAGGCACATTTGTGACCATTGTGTTTGGGTGCTCCAGACATGAATCTTTGTCCAAGAAGTGTTTAATTGGGGTGTGTGTTAGTGTTTGAATCTTGGACTGTGTTCCCTAAGCTGCCCCTAGCTCCAGGTAGCCACCTTTGTTTCTTCCCAGAGTGAAGTCTTTGAAACCCTGTTACCGGTGAAGAATTGGTGTTCTGCTAGATGGCTGTGCCCAAAGAGATGAGGAACAGACCTATGAGGACAATGGAAATACTACCTGTGTTATTCAGTTGCTGCTTAGTTTTTAGTATGACTTCTTAGGAATTGGGTATTTGCTACTCTTTTATGTGACATGTGTCTCTTCAGTATTGTTCACCATCACCACTTTGTTTTTATCCTTGAACACTCGCACCCTCCCAGTTTGATGCATCTGGGAAGTGCGTTGCAACTAGGGGTTTGATCAGTGTTTCCTTGATTCAGCATCTATGCACCTGATGCTGTCGTCTTGTGCATGTAGAAGGAGTTAATTGTGTTTCTGATGTTCAGCTTGCAAACTGATAGGGATAGGAGAGCTGTCAAGTGGGTATAATGAAATGTTTGGGGTTACCACTTTTGTTTTCTGTGCTTGCAACAGCAGGGGAGAAATGGCCCTGGGGGCTGGATATTATGTCAACTAAACTGGCCACTTCTCCACTGAATCCCCACCACTCCTGCTTTCTCTGCCCAATTTTGGCTTTGTCCCAGTACACAATATTTCTCAAAACGACCTGTTTGTCAGCTTATTTTGGGGTTTTATTACTGTTTTATGTTGTACATTGTACACTGTACACTACTTTTTTTATGCTGCATGAAATTGCTTAAAATAAGTTTTAAAAGTTTTTAAGGATTTGGTTCTGAATCTTCTCAACACATTACTTCTGCTTTGTTGCTTTGTTTTTTAAATCAGTTAAAGTACTCATTCTTCCCACAGAATATATATAAACTCTGATTTGTAAATATATATTTTTCTTGATCATCCTGATTTTTTATGATCTTGACTCAATGTTGTTAAGCCTAAAATTGCCATAGAATGAGATCCTTGGTTTTGAGACATTGTGCTGTGCTAACTTGGTAATTTTAATGTGGAATAAGAAATTAATGACCCAAACTTATAGCCCTAATTGTAGATTCAATTAAATGTTACGTCTCTATTAAGGCCATCATCAGATGAGCATTTTATTGCATGCTCATTACTGGGCACTCACGGATTTTTGTGGGTCATATTCACAACGTCATCTGTGTCTCGTGCACCTCCAGCCCCTTCTAGCCTTCTTCGGATGACAAAAAAAGACCCCAGTAAATCCAAATTATTTTTGAGATGGAACTTGTTGATATTGCTTGCTGTGTGCAGAAGAAGCAGCGTGATCAAAACAGCCCACTGATGGGCCATGTTCACGTTGTTTACTTCCTCTTTCAAGAGAGGAAGTAATGAGGGACAAACGCAAAGGCAGAGAAGTGACAGTAAGCAAATGTGATCTTCCCCCATGCGATGATGCTCTAAATCTTATAGGAAGATTACAATCAAAAGCATTTTATGAGAAAGACAGTGTCCTAATACCTTTTTAATTCATAAGCAGCTTGCTGTGATATCAAATGTATTTGTTGGTGGCATCACACTTTACCCATTTTATGCATAAGCTTTTTAAGCAGAACCTGCTTTTTCACACTGAGTTATAATTTTGTTTTGCTTAAGCTTATAAGAACCCAGGTAAAAATGACTACATTTATAGCAGTTTCCTCAGCTTGGCAGTCTCAGAGGGGGGAATTTCTAGATTAGTATATTTTTTTTCTCCTCCTTGTAAATATCCAACCCTCGATGTTAGTCCCATTAATGTCTAGTAATAAGTTAGTTCAAATAATATCAAGAAGACTATGTGGGCTTGATGGAAGTTAAATGTCCCTAAATCCTATGAATTGATCTGTAGGAGCTGTTTTCCACATGAGCGGTAGCTTCACCGAGGCAGACATCCGCAAACAGTGGAGGTCAGGGTGATGAAGGAGGAGCAGGCTTGGCGGCACACATGCACTCTATTCCTGACAGTGTTTTGCTTCGGCAAAGGGAAGTGAAGCGCACATGCCATGCTCAGTGGCATTTCCAAATGCAGCTCAGCTGGGGGCCTGTGCTTATTGCATCAGAGGCACATACCGAGGGAGGGGGGGAAGGAAATACATAATTTTGTCAAAGTAGTAGATCACAATCTCCCCCTCCTCCTTCAAAATCATCACCACCGCACACTAATAGCTCTAATAGATAGAGATTTTATGCATATTTCAGTCACAGCAGTATTTCTAATGCATATGTGAAAGGCTTCTAATTTATGTCTACCAACTGTGTGGTGCCCTTCTTTTGGGTAATGTCATCATCCTAATGGTGTTTCTATTATACTCAAAGGTAGTAAATGAGGCTTATTGGAGGAAGGTAATTGATTTTCACTGAGTGAAAATGTAAATAGCCATAAGAAATCCTATGAAAGACAAGCAGTTTGAAATTGTCGGAGAAATGAGTCACATATGCGGCTTACTGGTCCTTGTATTTGTTTTTTAAAAATGTGTGTGTGTGTGTGTGTGCTTTCCCCTGCCCTCCTGAAGCAAAAAGCAAACAATAATGTATTTCATATCATTTTATCTCAAATAGCAATACAATGGGAGAATGTAGATGATTTTGTTTTTGCCAGTTTTACAATATGCGTTATGAAAATGTATTAATCGTGTTCAAGAAGGGTAGTTCGTTTTGTCAGATTCCCCTCAAGTGGAAAAAGTCTGGGAATAATACTTCTGAAATCACTGTGTTAAAAAAGCAAAAGAAAAGAAAAAAAATCTTCTCTGACATTTCTGTGCTTTAATATAGTAATCTAATGAATCCATTTTCTGAATTGGGGAAGTGAGCCTTCCTTGTTTTAGAGTGGTCAGTGGGCATGACAAGATTTGTTCAAATGTCAAAATTCATAAAGGAATGGGTAAGTTAAAAGAAAACATGACCTTCGTGTTCTAAACTGCAGTGTAGTCACCCTTTTAGGGAATTGTTTTAGATCAGTAAATATAACCACCTGTGGTTCAGAACTCTTTACAATGTTTACTCTTTTTTTCTGTCTGCCAAGATAGTGTTTCTATTATTATCACGCCTAGCATATTATTTATTACCAAGAGCTTGTATAAGCATATTCGACTGTTTTCCCATCTATTTTAGTATTATTTCAGCAGTAAAACTGCTGCTGTTACTTACCACTCCACAGAAAAAAATTCAACTAAGAATGCAATATAAGATCTGCCTATCACAAATCCTAAAATAACAAGCACAACTCTAAAAACATTTTCAAAGCCATCAACACCTATGCAATACCCACCCCCACATGCTCATTTGGAATCACACACTGAACTCGAAGACATAAACAGACTGAATTGCACCGAACTCACAAAACACTGCATGCTCCATCCCAATTCATGCATTAAAAGAATGACGATCAATAGGAAAGAAGGAGGAAAAGGGCAGCTGGACATTGACACAATTTATGCTAAACAGATAAAACCACTCAGAGAATTCTTTCACACTAAAACAACAACAACCCATTCATAAAGACATAGTAAAAGCAGATCAAAATTACACCCCACTCAACCTAGGACTACAAAACGAAGACCAAACACGATCACACACACTCACAGAGAAAAAGGAAAATGGGGACAAAACACTAAATGGGAATCATTACAATATAATATAGAACCCACAAATAAACAAAGAACAATTGTACGAATGGCTAAGGAAGGGTGAGCTATTTCCTGAAACAGAGGGATTCATCATAGCCATGCAGAATCAAGTTATAGAAACCAAGAACTACCAAATAAAAGAACAGTGGGCATGTCTACACCAGCCCTATATCCCGGGGTATTCCCTGGATCATCCCAGTGCATCATCCTTGTACATTGAGCAGGGGGTTGGACTCGATGGCCTTATAGGCCCCTTCCAACTCTACTATTCTATGATTCTATGAAATGACACACAGGGGATCCTTGGGGCAACCTGGGATGGCCAGAGACTTCCCCTGGGATATACAGAACTGCAGAAAACCCAATTTGTCCATGGTCCCAGGACCATCCCGCAGAGTGCGGGCAATGTGGACGCTGCTCCTGGGTTGTCTCTTCTTGCAGAGCACTTAAAATTTGCATGGAGCTGCATAGGGGAAGTCCATGCCCATCAGGGGTGGAGGGTGGGGAGCAGGTTTGGGATGGTTGCTGTTGTTGTTGTTGTTACCTTTTGTGCTCCTTCTCCCTCTTCAGGAAAAAAATGGCAGCTGCGACGTCCTTCCAGGATGTCACATGGCCATCAAGTTGCTGGGGGAGGATCGTGGAAGCCGGTAAGTCCACAATGCTTCCCTCTCCCTCCCTGTACACCCTATGGTGTAGACATGCCCAGTGTAACAAGAGATTCATGTAAAAAATCCCATCAATTCCAATAAACAATAGACCAAGTAACGGGAGAATATAAAATTCTGGCAGAAATGGGCTATACAGACAGAAACAATTCAACAAATTCAACCGCATCAAACAGCCTACACCATAGTATACATACTCAACCAAAACAATCTTGAAAAATGCAGATCATAAAATATACTGGGACAGAACAATTCATATAGACAAGACAAGACCTTGCAACCGACCAGATGTAACAGTTATAGACAAATGAGAAAAACACGCTTATCTCATAGACATAGTAATACCTAATGACAAAAATGTTGTAGAAAAGAAAGAGGAAAAGAGAGAAAAATATGCACCACCAGCCATGGAAGTTAAAGAACTGTGGCAACAGGAAAAGGTCACAACTATTCTGTTAGTCACATCAGTCACCAACATGGGCCCCAAAGCTAATGTAGTGCTAGGAATATGCTATTGTCCCCCAGACCAAAATGCTCAGAGTGACCTTGAGATGGAGAATGGAATCAGGGAGACCTCCAAATGAGGAAGTGTTGTAATAATGGGTGACTTCAACTATCCTCTTGATGTCCTAAATGACTGTGCCCTGGAACAGTTGGTTATGGAACCGACCAGAGGGGAGGAAACCCTGGACTTAATCCTAAGTGGTGCTGCCCAGAACCTAATACGAGATGTAAATATTGTTGAACCAATCAGTAACAGTGACCACAGTGCTATCAGATTCAATATATGTTTAAGTGGGAAATTGCCCAGGAAATCCAACACATTCACACTTGACTTCAAAAGAGGAAACTTCTCTAAAATGAGGGTACTAGTGAAAAGGAAGTTGAAAGGGGAAATCAAGAGGGTTAAATCCTTGGAAAATGCATGGAGCTTATTCAAAAGCACAATAATAGAAGCTCAACTAAAATGTATTCCACAGGTTAGGAAAGGTAGCACCAAGTCCAAGAGATCACCAACAAGGTTAACAAGCAGTGTGAAAGAAACTATTGTAGAAGAGAGGGCTTCCTTCAAAAAAAGGAAGTCTTGCCCAAGTGAGGAAAATAAAAGGGAGCACAAGCTGGCACAAAGGAGTTGCAAGCAAACAATAAGAGATGCAAAAAAGCATTTTGAAGAGCACATCACTAATAATATCAAGTCCATCAATAAAGAATTCCTTAAAAAATAAAACCGGAAGCAGGAAACCAGCTAGGGAAGCAGTTGGACCATTGGATGACAATGGAGTTAAGGAAGTACTAAAGGAGGACAGGGAAATTACAGAGAAGCTGAAAGAATTCTTTGCATCGGTGTTCACTGCAGAGGATATAGGACAGATGCCTGCGCCTGTTTTCAGGAAGGGAGTCTGAGGAACTGCGGCAAATAGTGGTGACAAAAGATGAAGTTATCAACCTTATGGACAAATTGAAAGCAAAGAAATCACTAGGCCCAGATGAAATTGCAGACCTTCTCACAAAAATATGCAACATGTCCCTAAGCTCAGCCTCTGTACCAGAGGACTGAAAGATGGCCAATGTAACACCAATTTTCAAAAAGGGATCTAGTGGTGATCCAGGAAATTACAGGCCTGTTAGTTTGACATCTATTCCAGGTAAATTGGTTGAAAGCATTATTAAGGACAAAATTAGTAAGCATTTCCAAAAGGCTTTTGATAAAGTCCCCCACCAAAGACTCCTGAATAAACTTAGTCGACATGGAATAAGAGGAGAGGTCCTCTTATGGATCAGTAACTGGTTAAAGAACAGAAAACAGAGAGTACGAATAAATGGTCAATTCTCCCAGTGGAGGGAAGTAAATAGTGGGGTCCCACTGGGATTGGGATTGGGACCAATTCTTTTCAACTTGTTCATAAATGAAAGGGATTGCGAAGAGCTCCAAAGGGAGAGTGGGCATCCAAATGTCAGATGTGGTTCAATGTAAGCAAGTGTAAGGTGATGCATGTTGGGGCAAAAACCCCAACTTCAAGTATAACTTAATGGGATCAGAGCTGGCGGTGACTGAACAATAAATAGATCTTGGGATTGTGGTGGACAGCTCGATGAAAATGTCCAGCCAGTGTGCGGCCACTGTAAATAAGGCAAACTCCATTATAAGAAAAGGAATTGAGAATAAAACAGCCAGTATCATACTGCCCTTATACAAATCTATAGTGCAACCACACTTAGAATATGTGTACAATTCTGGTCACCACACCTAAAAAAAAGGATATTATAGAGCTGGAAAAAGTGCAACAAAGGGCAACTAAAATGATGAAGGGGCTGGAGCATCTCCCATATGAGGGAAGGTTACATCAACTGGGATTGTTTAGCTTTGAAAAAAAGGAGGCTACGGGGAGACATGATACAGGTGTACAAAATTATTCATGGTATGGAGAATGTGGATAGGGAGACATTTTTCTCCTTCTCTCAAAATACTAGAACCCAGGGTCATCCAATGAAGCTGATTGGTGCGAGATCGAAGACAAATAAAAGGAAGTACTTCTTCACACAGCACATAGTTAAATTATAGAACTCACTACTACAAGATGTATTGCTGGCCACCAATTTGGATGGCTTTAAAAGGGGGTTGGATAAATTCCTGGAGGTGAAGGCTATCAATGGCTACTAGCCCTGATGGTTGTGTGCTATCTCCAGTATTCAAGGCAATAAGCCTGTGTGCACCAGTTGCTGGGGAACATGGCCGGGAGGGTGCTGTTGCACCATGTCCTGCTTGTTCATCCCTGGCCGATGGCTGGTTGGCCACTGTGTGAACAGAGTGCTGGACTAGATGGAGCCTTAGTCTGATCCAGCAGGGCACTTCTTATGTTCTTATGGTTATATATTACTTTAGGAATCAGTATGCCTCTGTATGCCAGTAGCTGGGGAATATGAGCAGAAAAGTGCTTTTGTACTTATGCCCTGCTTGTGCACTTCCTAGGGGTATCTGGTTGACTTCTTTGTGAACAGGATCCTGGACTAGATAGGCCTTTGGTCTGATCCGGTATGGATATGTTCTTATGATGTATGTTGTGCAGCAACCTGAGAAACGTCTTTCTCAGTGGCTGCACCCAGACTTTGAAACTGTCTACTGATGGAGGGTTGTTTGGCACCCTCTTTGCAGGTTTTCTGCTGGTCTGAAAACCCCTTTTTTGCTTAAACAGGTGTTTGGTTTATAGAGCTGATTTGTCTTCTCTGCTGCTATGTTTTGCTTTAATGGTGTTTTAACTGGCTTATTTTTTGTATGTTTTGTATGGTCTTATTTGATTTGTTTGGTTTCATGTTGTTATGCTATTTTTAAATTGTGGATTTTATTGTTGTTAGATGGCTTGCATATATTTTATGGAAAGGCATGATATAAATATAATTAAATACGTACATAAATAGATTCATTTGCAGAGATGATAAAATCCATCTGTATATAAAGACTGATCTCTTCTAGCAGGCCTATGCAGTGGAATTTTGAGATGTTTTTAGAATCTTTTTAGAATGTTTTTTAGGATGTTGTAACAATGTATATTATGTTTTAATTAAGTTTTATGTATTTTATCATTTACTGTTGTTCCCCACCTCGATCAAAATGGAGAGGCGAGTAAGAATTATTATTATTATTATTATTATTATTATTATTAATGTACAGGCTGCACTGTTTCTGATTATAGATATCAGGCAGCTATGCATTGAAGTCTAGAAGTAGTAATATTAGAACAGGACTAGGTTCTTAAAAATCCTGAAATCCTTTTGCCACCCTGTTCTTCTGTAGGTGAATTTTTAATAATGGAAACATGAATGCATTTATTCTGATGCTTTGAAGAAATCAAGTCATTTTGTTGTTGGTACTATTGGCTGAGAAGTTGCTGTTCCAAAGTGTTGGACTTTGAGTTGGGAGATCCAGGTTCTAGTACCCACTCGGCCATGGAAATCCACTGGGTGACTTTGGGCCAGTCACAGACTCTCAGCCCAACCTACCTCACAGGGTTGTTGTTGTGAGAATAACAGGGAGAGGAGGAGGATTATGTACGCCGCCCTGGGTTCTTTGGAGGAAAAAAGGCGGGATATAAATGCAATAAAAAAATAAATACTCTAATCTGACGGGGTTTATTTATTTTTATTTATTTATTACTTTTTTATACCGCCCAATAGCCGAAGCTCTCTGGGCGGTTCACAAAAATTAAAACCATAATAAAACAACCAACAGGTTAAAAGCACAAATACAAAATACAGTATAAAAAGCACAACCAGGATAAAACCAAGCAGCAAAATTGATATAAGATTAAAATACAGAGTTAAAACAGTAAAATTTAAATTTAAGTTAAAATTAAGTGTTCAAGTACTGAGTGAATAAAAAGGTCTTCAGCTGGCGACGAAAGGAGTACAGTGTAGGCGCCAGGCGGACCTCTCTGGGGAGCTCATTCCACAACCGGGGTGCCACAGCGGAGAAAGCCCTCCTCCTAGGTTAAGTCCAATTGTGTCATTCTCCTGCCGAAAGCAATTCTGCCAGTGGAACCAGGAGGGGAGCAATTCTTCCTGCCCCCAGCACACCCTCAAAATTGGTTTGTAGTTTGATCCAGCATTCCTTTCAGTGGGCTCCATCACACCAATGATTTATGGCACATTCTCCATGCCTGGTATTTTATTATTTTTATTTATTTATTATACTTATATACCGCTCCCATAGCCAGGGCTCTCTGGGCGGTTCACAGAAATTCTAAAATTGAGATAAAAACAAGAATACAAAATTTAAAACTCTAAAACACAGTACATACACACATAGAGCATTAAAAACCAATTAAAAACTAAACATGTGGGTAATTAGGATGTGCCGCCATATGCCCGGGCAAAGAGGAAAATCTTAACCTGGCGCCGGAAAGATAGTAGTGTTGGTGCCAGGCGAGCCTCATCAGGGAGATCATTCCACAGTCTGGGGGCCACCACCGAAAAGGCCCTATCCCTCGTTGCCACACTCTGAGCCTCTCTCGGAGTAGGCACCCGGAGGAGGACCTTAGATGTTGAACGTAGTGACCGGGTATATTCATGTCGGGAGAGGCGTTCCGTCAGGTATTGTGGTCTTTTTATTGTGGTCAGTTTTGCAGCCCAGTACTGATATGTCGTCGTACATGTCAAGCGCTCATTTTGCCTCTTCCCTTCCATGTTTCATTTCTTTTTGGAGCGGGAAAAGTCTGGATTATTTTCCCTCCCTGCGAAATAAATGCTCTCTGCCCTCCCATGTACTTCTGTGGTTGCCTTCTATTGATCATCCTGTTCTTTGTTGGGGTGTGTGTGTCTAAGGGCGGTCTCGCTAACAAAAGAGGAGGACGGTGCAGTTCTCCACTCAACCATGAAGGGGGGGAGAGAGAGGTCCCATTTAACTCTATATCCTTACTCCTGAGTAGGCATGACCAGGGGTACATTTTCACCTTAAAAGAAATGTGGAAAATGCACCCTCCTTCCTCACAGCTCCCTCACTTTTAAAGCTAAAGAGATCAAAATTGGCACAGTGGAAGCTCTTAAGTAGAGCTTTCAGCATGCCAAGTTTAAATGAGATTGGTCCATCCCTTGATTTTTAGGATTTTCTTTTTAAATTCCCCCCTTAAATGCTTTTCCTGGAAGTTCACAAGTGCGATTTATTTATTTATTTATTACATTTCTATACCACCCAATAGCCGGAGCTCTCTGGGCGGTTCACAAAAATTAAAAACATTCAAAGTATAAAACAACAGTATAAAACCATAATATAAAATACAATATAAAAGCACAACCAGATAAAAACAGCAGCAATGCAAAATTACGAATTTAAAACACCAAGTTAAAATTTATTTATAGACTGTTAAAATGCTGGGAGAATAAAAAGGTCTTCACCTGGCGTCTAAAAGCATATAATGTAGGTGCCAAGTGAACCTCCTTAGGGAGCTCATTCCACAGCCGAGGTGCCACAGCAGAGAAGGCCCTCCTCCTGGTAGCCACCTGCCTCACTTCCTTTGGCAGGGGCTCGCGGAGAAGGACCCCTGAGAATGACCTTAGGGTCCGTGCAGGTACATATGGGAAGAGGCGTTCCTTCAGATAGCCTGGCCCCAAGCCGTTTAGGGCTTTAAATGTTAATACCAGCACTTTGAATCGGGCCCGGACCTGGACTGGCAGCCAATGAAGTTGGAAAAGGACTGGCGTGATGTGGTCTCGTCGGCCAGTCCCTGTTAGTAACCGTGCTGCCCTGTTTTGTACCAGTTGAAGTTTCCGGACCGTTTTCAAAGGCAGCCCCACGTATAATGCATTGCAGTAATCCAAACGAGAGGTTATCAGAGCATGGATAACTGTAGCTAGGCTATCTCTGTCCAGATAAGGGCGCAGTTGGTATATCAGCCTAAGCTGATGGATCACTTTTCCTTTTCTTTGATCATGTGAAGCTGTGCATCTCCAAGTTTCCTTTGTTCATGCGAAGCTGTGCATCTCCCTTACTCAAGAGTAAATCCCATTGATTTCAACTGCATTTACATCCAAATCATACTAAAATCCCACGCATACTTACCTTTGAGTAAACCCCATTGAACAGAGACAGACCTACTAAAATGAGGTGAAAGTGCCCAGTGCTCGACTCGCTAAGGAAACGGAGGGGGAAACCCCGGATGAAAACTGGATAAAAAGGTAGGTGTGATGGAGACCAGTGTCAAAAATAGCAAGAAAGAATGGTATATATCACATATCATTCAGAATACACTGGGTTGGCACCCAGAGTGGTTATCCATCAGAATGATATAAAGCAGTACATTGCTTTATGAGCTCACTTCATAATCAACCCTTTTTCATGTGGAATGTTTTGAATATCCTATTCAATAGTTTTGATAACCTCAATTCTACAAACACAGTGAACAAGCATTACAACATTAAAAAGAGCCTTCAGCCTCAATCAAGGAGATAGATTTAGGGACAGCAGAGAGAGGCATACACTTTCCCTTGCTGATATTTCAGACCATATGTGATTATTCATCAGGAGCACTGATATTTCTGGCCAATTCCCTGGTGATACAACATACTAAATGCCCTTTGTAATATAAACAGTACATTACTAAGACATGAATTCCTTTGGTTAAAGGAAGGGAGGGGTGTAACTGTTTAACATATGTCAATATTATTGCTATCATGAAG
Organism: Elgaria multicarinata webbii; assembly: GCF_023053635.1. Classification (NCBI taxonomy): domain Eukaryota; kingdom Metazoa; phylum Chordata; class Lepidosauria; order Squamata; family Anguidae; genus Elgaria; species Elgaria multicarinata. Next base: position 103,159,991 of record NC_086172.1, read on the forward strand.
TAGCAAACTAGTCTACAATCACCATGAATGAATTTAAAATAGAGTGCTTTTGAGTAATATAATCTTGGAAATATCAGAGCAGCCCTTTGAACCTTGTTGATAAACTTACCCTTTCCCCACTGACACTTGACATGTGCCCTAGTTTTTGACTCTGTTTCAAGAAAACATTTATAAAATTGACTGATTTATGAGAATGCATGAGTATTTTAGCATACTTGGTACATCAAAACTGCTGCAATACATTAATTAGGTTAATGGCATTGCTATACTGAGATCTAGTTTGTTGCAGGAAGGATTCCAAATTGAGGCTAGTATTCTAATCACATGTATGCTTCTCATCTTACATAGTCAGAACATGTCTCACTCATAAAAAGAAAATTTTAACAAATTTCAACAGTGAATATTTTCAGGTTTACATTGGTAATAATTTATTTTGCTGACTAACAGCAGATGAAATATGGGATGGCCAGTTTTGCATTATTGCTCTTTCTTTACATATACCTTCTCCTTAAGTCTACAGATTTAGCCAATATCCATTTACTGAGTATTTTGTTTCTGCTGTTATGCTAATAAGATGCTTTTTGAATTAATAATTTATTTACAAAGAATGCATGCAAACAGGGTAAACACATGTATCTCAGTAGTAATTCTTATTGTTTACTTTGAATTTAAGAATTTAAACTATTACAGTTTTGGTGTAATATTACTGTAAAGTTCTAAATTTTTCAGATTTGCACTTCTATCACGCAAATGAATTATCAGGAGGAGGATAAAGGGTGCATTTGACCTTCTTCTCCATTCTCCACCCCTTATATAGAAGACAAACGATGCTGACTCATTAGTATTCATAAGAAGTCATCAAAGTGAGATGATTTCCCTTAGAATAAATATGATTGAATTAGAAATGCACAGTACTGATACCATGACCCCAAGTAAATGAGTTTCTTCCCCTCCCCTAAATGTGTGTGTTGATATGCTTGAAGTTCTTCATTACTGTAGAATTATGATTATATTTCAAGAAAAATGTCTGATTCAATTTCCACATATAATTAAAAGGGTGTATAAAGGTTTCATTTGGGATGCTTAAGGGGAGTTATAAGCTCTGCACATTTTATAGGAGACAAAGTAGAAAGCATTGAAAATTGATATTTTCTTTAATAATTAAATAAGGAATTTGCAAATATTCCTGCTTTTAAAAGACGCTGATTGTGGCATTAAGGTTTTTTTTTAAAAAAAATAAAAATGCTAAAGATGAAAAGATACACTGTCTGATATTGTAGTCTTCTGCTGTGAACATTTATAAGCTCTATAATAACTGTGAAAGTAGTTGAAGTAAGTAAATAAGTAATAAAAAGCACATCAAAGTAGTTAAAATGAGACAGCCAGATGGCAGAGAATTGCAGTTCTTGCTGTAATTTTATCAAAATTACTATTGTCATGGCATGTTAGTTTTCATAAGAATTTGTACAGTCACTGATCTTATACAGACAAATTAATTTCAGGTTCTCTCATGTGTAGTCACATAACAGCTATACTTGAGCACGCACAAAAGAAAATTAAATAATCATAGTCACATAAACTTGAAAAGCAGCACAATTTCTTAAGTTTATTATTCCATAACATCTTGGGATCAGTGATCACTTCTCTTATAGTAGACACAATTTGATCTACAAAGGTACTTCTATTATATAGTTTCTACTGCATTTGATCTTCATTATGAAATGATAGAGCATTGGTTAATATAGTAGAATGCATAAGATTTTTTAAATATACCTAAGAGTTTCAGCCCCTCAAAGTTTAATACTATCATTCTCTTCTGAAGCAAGTAGGATGAACCATTTGAATTTAAGTCAAATGAACTGTTTACATTTGTTAAATATATTATCATTACATATCTTTCCAGTAAAATATAGCATCTTTTGAATGTCTCTGATGAGGGCTATAAGCGTCATGTAATAAAACTCAGCTCCAGGTTTTCTTGGATGAAGTTAAGTATTTGGATCCATTCCAATCTGGGTTCATGCACAGTTTGGGGACTGAAAAAAACTTAGATCCCTTGGTGGATCATCTAAGCTGGCAACCAGAACCCTCTGGTTGGTTCTGCTGGACCTTTTTGATGCATTCAGTACCATCAGCCATGGTATTCTTCTGGGATGTTTGGCTGCTTTATGCTGGTTCTTATCCTATTTGACTGACAATTCTCAGAAGGTGGTGCTAGGGGATTAATGCTCAGCCTCATAGCCATTGGCTTATATGGTTCCTTTTAATTTATCTCTTCTCATAATGAGAAGACAGGATACCCTGGAGAAGATGCTGATGCTAGGGAAAGTGGAAGGCAAAAGGACCAAGGGCAAGATGGATGGATGATATTCTGGAGGTGACGGACTCGGCCGTGGGGGAGCTAGGGGTGGCGACGGCCGACAGAAAGCTCTGGCGTGGGCTGGTCCATGAAGTCACAAAGAGTCAGAAGCGACTGAATGAATAAACAACAACAAATTTATCTCTGTTCTCTTAAACATCTAGATGAAGCCTGTGGGGGGTGTTTCATCAACATGTTGATAATGACCAGTTCTAGGCTATGGAAATTCTGAACTATTGCCTGGATGTAGTGTTGGACTTGATGTGAGCTAGAAAAATTGAAACTCAAGTCTAAGGTGCTATTAGTCAGTATACAAGCAAATTCAGGATCAGGAGTACAGCCTGTTCTAGATGAGGTTGCACGCACAGTTTCCATAATCTGGTACTGCTTCTAAATGTCCCGAACAGTGCTATGACCAGTGGAGTGGATCAAACTGCAGTGATAAATGGCTTGGTAACTTCCCGAATAGATTGCTGCAACAACATGCTCTGTGTGAGGCTGCCTTTGAAGAGTATTTGGAAACTGCACCTGGAGCAAAATACAGCAGCCAGATTTATTTCCAGTATAGATTTTCCAGACCATATTGCATCAGTCTTATATTAATTGCACTAGCTTCCACTTTGTTTCTAACTGCCCCTCCCAGCTTCCTCTTTTCCATGCGGCTCCCCCCATCCCCTGTAGGCAGTGTGGTCTCACTGGTCATCTTTTAGGAGGCCAAGTAGGATTTTTTTGCTCCTAACCTAACTTGGTTATGAGTTTTTTTTCACCCACTTCACACTGTATAACCGGTAGGGAGTATTAATTAGGTTAATTTGGTTCAATTTAATCTGGTCACATTGGAGAGTAGGCAGATAGATGCAGACATCTGGAGCATGCTTAATATTGGTGAGCATTCACAGTCACCGTTGTGGTGATAGGTAATGCCTGAGGCCAACAACTGGGAGCCCTGCAGCACCAGCTGATGGGATAAGGGTTACCTTTGAGGCCAACCCTCCTCACCCACTCAGAGCCCTGAGGCCAGTGGTGTGTGTGACACTGGAAGGCCTCCCTACCCCAAGAGGGGCAACCTGTGACAGACTCCACTTTGAGGGCTGTGAATGGCTCACCCAATCCTACCAGCGGCCTGTGAATTGGCCAAGAGAGGATGCCCGCTTAGGCCTTCACCCCTTTTGCAGATCTTTAAATAAATGTGGCCCATATTTAATCCCATTTCTGTGTCTCGTCTCATTGTTTCTCACCCTTCACATCTGCAAATGCCCTTGAAGTCCTTACTTCTGGTACCATGCTTGAAGTATTCACCTAGGAAAACACTTACTGCTCCACAATATGTGTGTAGTAGAGTGCACCACACATGCCAAAAATTGCAGTCTTCAGCATGGTAGGAGCAGGTGCAAACTACCCTAAGACAAAATAAAGACAATATTCTTATTGTTCTCTTAACCATACATTAGGGACATGAAGGACTTAAAAGTAGTAGGGTCTCACGGTATGGCATGCAAAGAAAAAGGAAAGCCTATGATAAATCAAGGAAAGAGAACCTATTTGTAATGAACAGTGCTATTTGAAATCTAAGGTATTTCATGTGTTAGTAGTTAAGCATATTCTCAAATGCAGTTTTAGGTGCAATCCTATGCTTATTTTGCCTGGGAATGAGTCCCACTGAACAAAATGGGACTTAGTTCTTCTGAGCAGACATGGATAGGATTTTCCTATAGGTTTTTAAAAGACGTGTACAGTAGAAACAGAGTGCAAGTTTTTTGAAGTTGATAAGGCAGCAACTAGTGCTTCCTTTCATTCTGGCTCTGCATTGAATCAGCAGTACCATTGAAGTGTGTTATACAATGTTCTTGGGATAGCCTATCAATCAACACTTCCATGTAAGGATACTGTGAAGGTCAATTTGACTTTCATAGCAAGGGTGGTTATAAAAACATTGTAATTAATTTGGCATTCATTGTTTAGAACTCATCAATGTGAGGTTACTGGGACTGGGGAATTTAAACATTTTAAGAAATAGTACAGTTGAGAAGCCAGATAGCCTGGCATCAATAAATGATCAATTGCTATAATAAATCGAGAAATCCATTTGTTTGCATTAAGAATATTAAGGGCCTTGCTAGACCTACCTCAGAATCCGTGTGGGAGGAGCAGCCAGCCCACACTACAAGTAGCACGGGCTGTCACTCCTTTCCACATGTCAGACGCAATGGGGAAAGGAAAGCCCCGTCGCGTCCTCCATTTTTTAAAAAAAGTTGAAGGGGCCATGTGCGCAGGAGCGCACCAATGAAAAGGTAAGGTTTTTTTTTAAAAAAATAAAGGGTTCCCTGCTCCCCCTGCCCCCGATTCCCCCCACAATGTCTGATACCCCCCACTCGTCCGCCCGCCCGCCCCCTTGCTCGCCCACTCGCTCGCCCATCCGCTCACCATGTCCGATGCCCCCTCCACCACCACCCTGGCCGTGATCTCCCCACCCTGGCTCCGCTCTCCCCCCCATCTCTCCTGCCGGGTCTGCTCTCCCCCCCTGGCCCCCATCTCTCCCCCCCCCCCGCGATTCCCTCGCCCCCGGCCCGATGGGCACAGCTTCTCCCAGCTACTCGCAAGTAAGCTGTATAGCTGGGAAAAGCCGTGGAACCAGCTACACTTTCCGCAACCCTGGGTGTCACGCACGCGAGAATGTCTCCTTGAATGTCTCCTTGTGTCTGTCTCATCTAATGAAAACAAGAGCCTCGACTCCAGTGCAAAAGTTAGCTTACAGTAGAGCAGAGGTTAGGTTACAGTGGTTGTTTAGTGAAGATTAGGAAGATCGTTATGCCCCAGTGTTACGTTCTGATTGGCTCATGCTGCTACTGGGTACTGCCCTATGCAGGCTTCAAATGCTGTACTGAATTCCCTGTTTTCTTTGTCTGACTGCTCGCCTTTGAAGAGACTCAGATCTTGATTACTAATCAATAAAGCGCTTTTGAACCCTCTGTTGCTGGAAATGTGGAGTCGTGCTTAGGGGCTGATTGGATCTCGTCCCTGGGTGAAGAACATTGATCTAACAATTTCCACAAGTGGATCTGGTTATCCTGGGTCAAGGGAGGGTTTAGCCCGGCCTGACCACGAGATCCCCTGTGCGTGATCTGCACGCACAGGGGTGAGCCCAGGTTTCAGCCCGGGCTAAACCCTCATCTAGCAACGGCCTAAGTTTCAGCCCATGAGACTATAACAAATCATACAAAGAAGATGATCTCTGTCCATTAGTTTTGTGATCACTTCGCTGGGTGAGGCCTGGAGGAATAGAAATGAGGAATTTGTAACAGGTCATTTGCACATTCAAATAAGCAAGGTAAATATACTTGATACTAATGCAGGCAAATGTAATTGACAAAGGTTAGGTCTCAGTGCAATAGAGAACTGCAATAGCATCCTAGAAAATAAAATGAATTTGTGATTTTATTATCACAATGGTAATTTCCATAAATTGTACTAAGTAATAGTGTCATACTCTGGAGATTTCTTGGCCTTGACTTGATTAATATTGTTGGTTTTATCGGCGGGTGTACACAAATTATTAAGCTTGCCAACACATATGAAAAACGTCAGGAAAAGTGGAAAAGACAATGGATAAAAATGGCAGAGGATGCCAAACGCTGAAGCAAGCAACTGGGCATTTTTAGCCTAGAGAAGAATTCCTAGGTGGTGATAGCAGACAATGCAATAAACAAGTGGGACCTGCAAAGAAATGTTGCAGTGTGAGTGCTCCTATTCAGTGTTCCAGTCCATCAGCCATGCCTTCCTCCAGATCCTCCTTTTAATCTGAACTCCTTTCCAGTTTTCCAAACTGGGAGTTAGCATTCCATGGCCGATGAGCATGTTCCGTCCTCATTGGGGTGTTCTGCAGTCACCTCCCCTTTCGGTTTCTTTTTGCTTTCTTTTTTCAAAAAGAGTCTGCTGTCTGTGGATAGTGCCATTTTGGCTACATAAGGATCCACCCCACTTCTGCACATCAAAAATGGAGGGAATGATACCTAAAACAATTTTCGAACAAAAGCTGCAACCAAAAAATTGATTACTAGAGGATACTCTAGCAAATCCAGACTTGGAACTTTAAAAGATATTTTAATCATCTGCCAGGAATGTCTTATATGGAACTGGCTTTCTCTGAGGATAAAATAATTAGAAACTAACATAAAAAACACCTGGATGGGAGGGAAGATTGGCAGAGAAAAAGAAAAATTAAGTAAATAATAACACGAGCAGCTGGAAGCAAAAAGAGAGAGACTAGCAGCTGATGCAGGAGAGAAAAGAAAAATGAAGAGTTACACTAACCTGTTATTACCACAAAACAATTTCTAAATATGGCTTTAAAAAGCATGTTTAACATCAAATATGTCTTATTTCATTAAAGCTACTTATACATCTTCTACTTAAGCATTAGGGAATCATTTTCACTTTTGGTTTTATTTTTGTTCTATACATTTAAAATAAAATAAAATTTAAAATCAAAATATTTTCCTGCTAAAGCTAAAACATTGTGGTAGTTTAGAAAGATTGTTGGTAATGGAGGAAAATTTTATAGGGTGCCGAGGTAGCTTATGGGCACGTGAAAGGCAGGTCATTCACCTCTAGAATGTATGTGAATCCTGTTTCCATAAGCTAACATTTTCCATATTTGTCTTGAATTCCCATTGGAGCAATGAAACAGTAGTTCGAAGAAAGCAAAGCATACCTCATGCTGTTTGCTCATCTGGTTTACGTATCTACAGATTTGTCACATAATTATGTGCTCATCATGATATTATCTAAACATTTTACAGAATTAGCTCCCAGTTATGTGGCACCTAGCATGTGGGAGAACTGATGCACCCATGCAGAATGCCTGTCATGTCAGAGTTCTGTATTTTTGCAGCTTCTTGTTTGCATGCTGCACTTCTAGGACTGGGGCTTCATGTTACTCACATAGCTCTAGGAATGATTATTTTTTTATTTCTCTTCTATCCTCTTGCCTTAAAATCCAAGTTTTCATTTGGGAGAACAGGGCTATCAATCGTTTTATCCTGATACATTTCTGTAGATTCCTACTCCTCCCCTCCCCCGAATGAATCTACTATAAGGAGCCATGGCTAGATCAGGCCTATATCCCGGGATTGTTCCGGGATCATCCCTGTGCATCCAAATGACACACAGGGATGATCCCGGGAACAGGCAGGGATGACCCCTCCATTTGCCTGGGATAATCCTTAGGTCTAGCTAAGGCCTTAGTCTTTCTTGCAGTGAAAATACCAATTTTTTCTTCTTGCACACTTGTATCCAATAAATGCTTTGTGCTGCCCTATTTCTAACACATTAAAAAATGAATATAAAGCCTCATCAGATAGGTGACTGCCATCTTGGTTTGGCCCCAGCCTTGGTTTGGCCCTGCTCTTGCCTTTACGTCAGTTGCATTCATTACAGACTTTAAAATGCATGCCATAGTCTTGACCTGCTCATACTTCTCATCAGTTCTTGCTCATCTGTATATGCTAGCGGAGCACAGTTGCTGCCCACTGCAGTGAACAGCGTCACTTAGCCCACACTGATGATTTGTGCTTGTGACAACTGAGTCTCGTGAATAGGTCACATACCTGTCCCAAAAAGCAACCTCCGCATGGATTGAAGAAGAAACCAAATGTATACTTTTGTGAGACAATCAATTTATGTCACTGTTAAACACTTACAAACAAGATAGATACATTTTCCGTTTGCCCCAAAGAAATTTGTTCAATAACAACTGTGAAAACACCACAGCAAAATATATGCCATGTTGAAGGAAGTATTAAATGGGAAACAGTGCTGGAGGATTAGAAGTGATTTTGCAGTAATTCCCAATAGAAATACTTTTTTATAAGTTGAAGAAGAAACCTGCATCTATCCATGTTACTTCCATCTTCTTTTAAAAGAATAAATGGAAAGTTTGATACACAAAAATAGAGAGGAAGTAGATTGATTGGTTTTTGATGCATATTGTTTTCTTTTACTAGATCCTGTTAGATAATATGTGTGAAAGTAGATCATGTGAAACAGGTGGATCTCAGGGATTTTTATTTTTATTTTTTTCTATTTTGCTTATAACAGGTTTTGGGAAGTGAAAAGTAGCTAGATTACCTTCTTGAAACTTTCTGTTGAAAGTATATTCTACACTAATTAAAATGGAGTACTGTTTCTGAATATGCACTAATTTGCGTGCACACAACAGAATCACTTGCATACATGTAAGATTTGCACACTTGGAAAAGTAGAGTTCTGTAATGTAAAAATGGAACCACCTTCTGCAACTAGATAGACAAAATGTAACTGTTTCTTTAATACCTCCAACGGCAAAACAGGCTTATAAGAACTTGCTAACCATTGTGCACTGAGCTGTCACCTTCAATGTACCTTTGAAACGCCGACTTTTTCTTAAAGGGGAAGATGGGAAACAGAAAGTGTATAGTTTCATTCACGCAGACTTTGTCAGAAAGTGCGGCTGTGATATGATTTCTGTCACAAACAATCTGCTTGAAATTTTTCTGTCTTTACTTTCAAACATGGAGTGGCTTGTCTGTTTTCTAACCCTAGGTGATGAGATCTGCTGCCTTGTCAGATAGGATTTGAGTTCACTCACTACCTGCTTGTTGACTACCGCACAGACTCACTATGGTGGCAGGGAAAGCCTCTAGGCCACTCAGCATCTGTCTCTTCTTGTAATTAGCTGCAGCCTTGTGTATAGAGCAGAACAGAGATTTTGTGCTGTAACGGGGCTTCAGGAAGACTTTCTAAGTGTTTGTTGTTCTTCCTGTTCAGGGTTAAGCATCATCTTATTGCGAGGGAAATGTGTGAAGCACACCTGTCAAATTTCACCAGGGTGCAAGTAGTTGTTTTACAACTATAATTAAGTACAACTATTAACTGTGGTAGGAAGTAATTATGTAATTCCATTCCATTCTTACCTTTTAGTACTCTCAATTTTTTGGTCCAAGTTTTGAAGTTTTCCTGTCAAAGGCTTAAACCACAAATGACAGTGACAGACCCATTGACCCTGTAGGGGGTAGGGGACCCAAAGTGACAAAGCCTTCCTCCTGTAGCCTACCTTCTCATGATCTATCACTATCACTCTGTTTTCCACCAGTCATCAGAAGTGAGCTCAGCAGGGAGAAAAGTCCTGGCAAAAGGGCTATAGGGTGATGAATGGTGAAAGAGGGAGGGGTCAGCTCCTATTAACCGTATTTGATGGGAGCTGATTGGGGCAGAGGTGGGCTTAAACGATAGTCACTGTCATATGTGGTTGGAACCTCATACACAGGGAATATTATTTATTTATTTATTTATTTATTTATTTACCACCATCAATGTACATGGTGCTGTACATAGTAAAAGAATTGAACAGCAACACCCTGTCACATAGGCTTACATTCTAATAAAATCATAACACAACAATACCTTCCAATTTATTGTTAAACAGTGCTGGCAAGCTGCTCAGCACAGAACATGTACAGTCTGTAACTCCCTGCTCTTGCAGTCGCACCTCCACGAACCTTTTCCTCTGTCTTTGAGCATCATCAGATGAGCATTATATTGCATGCTTGTTGCATGCTTGTTTTGCGGGTCCTTTGGATGATGAGACATCTGTCTCCTATGCAACTCCCACTCTTTGGGCTCCATCACACCAGCATTTTATTGCACTCTGGTCATGCCCATTTTGCCATTTTGCAGTGCAGTACTCACATGATGTCATGACGTCCTGCAGTCACCCTGCTCTTTCCCTCCATTTTCTGTGTTTTCTTAGAGCGGGGAAAGTCTGGTTTATTTCCATGCAGGATTAAATGCCCTTCCATCCTCGTGTATTGCTGTCCTTGCGCTATGTCCTTTGTTGGGGGCATGTGCTTTGAGGGGAGGTCTTGCTGACGAAAGAGGAGGGCAGGGTGGTTCTCCACCATCATGTTGTGTCAAACAAATGAGCTTGGCTGACTCAGTTTGAATGGTCTTTTGCTGATCCAACCCCATTCTCATTGCCCGCCGGCACCCAGCCAATGAAATATTAAATCGGTAAAACACTAGACAACAAAGCCAGAGCGAGGGGGGAGGTGCCTGTCCATCACATTGTCCATCAATGACAAGAACCAATGAACTGGAGGGGGAGGTCTTCTTCCTGGTGTGCAGGCAATTTATCCTCAGGTGTCCTACAAGCTGCTGATGGAGCCTTTCCCTGAATTGTTTGACAGGATGTTAACACAACGGACCAGTCCAGCCAGGCTCCAATACTGGATTCACCAGGATAGATGAAAGAAACCCAAAACCATTTGAGAAAGCTCAACTGCCTGCTTGAGGATATGATGGAGATAGCAAAGTAAGCCTTCTTTGCTGTCTTCACCACCACTCAGTAGGTGGGATTATGTGTTCTTATGCATGTTTGGTCGCCTTTATGACAAGTGTTGTATCACTTGCACTCCATCTTTTTTCTTCCCTGTGTTCTTCATTTGTACTGGTTCCCAGTCCAGACTGGTGAGTACTCCATTCTCAGGATTATAATAATAATAATAATAATAATAATAATAATAATAATAATAATAATAATAATAATAATAATTTGTTACCTGTCTCTCCCTCTGGATCGAGGTGGGGTACAACACAATTAAAAACAACATAAAATACATAAAACTAATTCAAACATTTAAAACCAGTGTATCATTAAAAGCAGCTGCACCATTAAACTCTTTGGTAAGCCACTAGAGTTCATTCCAGTGGAGAACAAAGACAAAAAATAAGGCCCTTTCAATGGCAAATAAAGTCAAGGACTACAATTGGACTATACCAGTAGAATTTCCAGCCGATCCAACCCCAATCTGATGTGATCCAAGCCATCTGGAAAACATTCAGCACAATCTTTCTCTGAAGCTGCTTCTTCCTCCTTCTCCAAAAGCAAAAAGAAGCCACACTCTGATGCCTTGCAGCCCAGGACATTTTTGGTTATTGGTGGCCACCTTCTTTACTTTTCCAACCAATGGGCCTGAACAACTATTTATTTATTTATTTATTTATTTATTTATTTATTTATTTATTTATTGCATTTCTATACCGCCCAATAGCCAAAGCTCTCTGGAACTATGCATTTCCTTGAGTCCAGGGAGTGCTGGGGCATATGCTATGCTTTTCTTGGTGACAGCAAAGAATGGGGATACGCACGCAGGGCATATATTAGCCTTAAAGTGACTCCACACATTTCTGAGGGGGTGTGTGTGGAAAGCATTTTGGAATAGAAATGCTCTAATCATATCTATCTTAAAGATTCGATAGTTCTAAGTATCAATAGATCTTAGAACTACGTATTCTATATCTACATATTCTACATATTCATATTCCCACAATAAAGATTTTCACTTCACCTACAGGTACAGAAATGTCTATTACAGGGCTGTACCATCCTGTCTCATGTCAGGTCTATGTGTGTTCGCCAAAGTTCCAGTGGTCTATCTGTGGCTACAGGAAGTGCTTGTAATTGCATGCTTGAAGGATGAATGTGCTTTGAATAGGAAAGGAGTGTTGGACATTTGTTTGTTAGTTTCTCTTTTTTATCCTATATCAATAGAGATGTATTAGCTGAGTGAAAAAAATACATTTCTCCTTTTACAATGATTCTGCAGGAAGTCTCAGTGGGTCTGAATCTTGTACAAATAATATGGGTAAAGCCAAACATTTCACTATTAACAATGCATGTCTTGAGTTGGGTTTTTACATATGCCATTGAGATCCATTCCTGATGTATGCTTTGGACCTTATAGTTCACAGACATCAATCAGTGGAATTTTCCCCATTGTATTATAGAACCTCATTATTTCCCTCTCATTATTTAGAAATGTCAGAACTTTATCTAATTTAACTGATAGTGTTAGCCTAATTAGTTATATCCATTTTTTAAAAAAATCTTGTGAAACAGGTGTGATCCTCAATAAATATGTGTTGATCCTCATTAAGTATTTCACATAAAACTACTGCCATGTCATGGTAAGCCATTTCTGGCATCTTACAGGTATTACAATATCAAGGAAAGTTAAGATCTGCATCATAGTCCTTGAAAATTTCAATAAACCACTGTGATTAAGGTTTATGAAAAGTGAAATCTCTTTCCTGATGGTTTAGTTTAAACGCATTAAAATCCTATTTGAAATCCCAAGTGTGAAAGAATTATTTGGGGGGCTTTATCATTCTGTCATAACCTAAAAGGTACTAAATAATTGCCGTTCACTCCTGTTGAGTTAAAATCTAAGTGAAGTGAAACCATTGTAGTCTCTTAAAAAAATAAAATAAATTTTATTCTCCCTTTTCTCCAAAGCATAATCACTTAGTTTAGCTAATGCCGACATGTATTCCCATAAGTGGAATTAATTGCCAATGATCTGTCACTTTTGCTTGTTTGTTCCCTTTTCATGCTACTGGTTGCTGTGTGTGCGTGTGCGTGTGCGTGTGTGTGTTTTCCAAGCACTAAGTTAAATAGTTTTGCTTGCGGGGGGGGGGGGGAGGGACTTTCTTGATGTCTGTATTTTGTAAGGAAAAGGCTGAATCCTGCACCTCATATTCTGCATGAGTTTTATCATGAATAATCTTTTACATCTGTAATCTGTATTCTGGAAGTCTTTAAGAAAGTTACTTCCACAATATGAAGACAATATATTATTTTTTGTAATATACACTGCTAATACTAATTAAAATATAATAACAGATATCTGCATGATCTCCCCATGACAACAAAACTGCAGCTGTTGCCTGAAAGCTCCTCATGATCTATGACTAACCCATCCTCATGAATCTACCCCCTCACCATTTTATACAATATCAGCCATGTTAGCCTTAGTGTGGGGTGTGAAAGATATGCTTGCACTTAGGGATGACTTGTGACCTATTGAGAGGCAAGCTTGCCATCAATGGCTGCTTTACTCTTTTCTTGTTTAGATGGAGATTTATTTCTATGCTGGAGGGAAAATGTACCCTACAATGAATGGGTAAACTCACAGATTTTCCCTTCCCCCTTTGGTGTCTGCTATGGGAAGCCACTGTGAAGCTTCACTATGGGCCTTGCTAGACCTACCTATTAATCTGGTGGGGAGTAGGGGCGAGGCCGCGCTGCAGCTAGTGCGGGCCGTTGCCCCAGTCTACACATGAGACATGACGGGGTAAGGGACAGCCCCATTGCGTCAGCCATTTTTTTTAACAATTAAAGGGGCCATGTGCGCAGGAGTGCACCAACGATAAAGTAAGTCTTTTTTTAAAAAAAGAGTTTCCCGTTCCCCCCTGCCCCTGATTCCCCCCACAATGTCTGATGCCCCCCGCCCGCTCACCATGTCTGCCCCCCGCTCGCCATGTCTGGCCCCTGCTCGCTCACCCGCTTGCCCATCCGCCTCCCGCTCACCATGTCGACTCCCTGCTTGCTCGCCCGCTTGCCTGTCCACCCCTCTGCTTGCCATGTCCGCCCCTGCTCGCTCGCCTGCTTGCCCGTCCGCCCACCCCGCTCGCCATGTCCGATGCCCCCTCCGCTCCCCCAGCCGCAATCTCCCCACCCTGGCTCTGCTCTCCCCCATCTCTCCTGCTGGGTCCGCTCTTCCCCCCTGGCCCCCATCTCTCCCCCCATGATTCCCTCCCCCGGCCCGATGGGCACAGCGCTCCTATGGAGCGCTGTGGCCTGTCCGCCGCTTTTTCCGGCTACTCGCGCATAAGTGCGGTAGCCGGGAAAAGCAGCGGAATGGTCCACACGCCCGTGGTCCCAGCCTCAGCCTGACCTGAGGCCCAGACCGTGGGAAAAATGGGCTAAATGGGGTTTCACTTACCCCGTGCCCAGGGAGGTTTCATCCCTGCCTGTGCGTCATCTGGACACACAGGGGCGAGCACCGGGCTAAACCTCCATCTAGCAAGGTCCTATATGTCTTTCTAAGGCAAAATGTTTACCCCTCAAGTGGGCCTTCACACACAGTATGTAGTTGATTTAGAATTTGATGTCCAGTGAGTCATCCTAAGTAGCTATCAAGTACACTAAATGGTAGTATTCAAATGAATTGAATTTTGCTTTATCATTTGTGGTGCAAGGTCCACTCCAAGAAAGATTTACCAGAGATAAAGAAGACCAGGTTTAAAGTCTTGTAGTACAATCCTCCACAGAGATATATTAAGCTAACCTTTATTATCTTTGAAACTGCAGGCTGGCACCTAGCTCACTATGAACTCATATTAATATGATGTAGAAATAGTAGTGCATTTATTTATTCATTTATTTATTTATATTTATACATATTTTTATTGACTGACTTTTAGTACATAGTGCATACAAGGCAGCACACATAAAATTAAAACATAAAATACAATAAAACTAAATCACAGAACCAGACAGCAGCATAAAAATAATTTTAAACTTAGGTCAGTTAAAATATAACAAAAATACACCTAACAAAAATGTCAGTGTTTTCAACAGCTCATTAAATATGAAACTGCAAAAAGACCTAATTCACAAAAAGTGGCCTGAATTAGATGTGTTTTTAAAACCTGTTTAAACGTTGGCAGATTTAAGGCCAGTACACACTTCAGTAGAGAGGGAATTTGACAATGTGGGGGCCACCATTGAAAATGCATTGTCTCTCACCTCTAGGGCTGATTCATGGGCAGGTTCGTATGGGTGTAAGTGGTCCATAAAACAACCTAGTCCCATACCATTTAGGGAAACCTTCCCTAGCCTGGTGCCCTCCAGATGCTTTGGACTACAACTCCCAGCATTCCTGATCCTTGGCCATGCTGGCTGGGGCTTTTGAGTATTGAAGTCTCAAATATCTGGAGGAGACTGGGAGTGTCATCAGATTGGGGGGGGGGGATTGCATTTCCCTGCCATCGCTTTTTTGTCCCACAATAGAGATGAGCAGCTTCCTCTTTCTTCACATGGGGAAAAAAGAGGAAGCAGAATGACCACGTGGCCCATTCAGTGGGTGTTTTTATCGCACTGCTTTTCATGCACACAGCAGGAAATGGCAGCAAGTAAAAAATAAAAAAAATGGATTTTCTGTGTCATATTTTGTCATGGAAAATATAACAGAAGGAGCGGGAGATGCAGCTACCCCTTTGAATTAGCTCCAGAAATGCACTAGCAACCATTGCAAGTGATACAGAAATTGGTGTTCAATGTTCCAGGCACCTAGTCTCCACCAAAATCTAGAAATTACTGGTCCATCTTCAAAGGTAGACCTATGTAGAGTGCAGTATAGTAGTCTAATCTGGATGTAACTAGTTCATGGGTAACTGATGCAAGATCTGATCTAGATAGGGTTGTAGCTAGTGTCCTAGCCTAAGCTGGTAAAAGCCGTTCTAGCCATTATTTAATGAAACAGTGTAGACAGACTAGTCTACAAAGTTGAGAACAGTTCTAACAAACTCACTAGTGCAGGCTTCCCTTCCTTGTGCTTTTAGTTTCACTTTTCCATATAAGGCATTTTCTTCATCTCTATTGAGGATCCCATTTCACTACAGCCACTAATGCCTCCTGCACCTCCACCTCTCCAGTTAGAGTTGAGTCCAGAAGGAGGACTCCCAAGCTATGAAATTTGTCCTTCAGGGGGAGTGCAATTCCATCTGAAACCAGTTGTATTTCTCTATCGAGATTGATCGAATTTCCCAATCCGCAGCAACGGTGGCCAGAATCGAACAGGGAGTTTATATCCCCACTGATTCTTTTACACCCCACCAACTGTTGTGCAAGTGGCCACCACCACTTGCACAATGGTGATTTAGCACTTCCAGGGCAACCCAAAATGAGCGTTTCCACCCATTTCAGGACTTCTCCTAGGAAACAATAAATATCCCTTCCATAAGCAGTAGGTCCCTCTTGCACATTGGAATCAATGAGACCTACTGTTTTTGGAAAGAAATTGGCAGGGGTGTAGTGCCCTGTTGGATTCTGCCCCCTGTCTTTTCTGAATTACATTTCAGTTTGTTCACCCTGATCTATACCAAAAATGTCTCCAGACACCTGTTCAGGTCTTCAGGAATTCTACAACCAACGCTGTTTCCATTCCCAAACCGGGACAGAATTCAGATTGCAATGGAACCAAATAATCAGAATCCCACAAAGTTTCTAATAGGCAATATGTAACCTCTACTTGTTTGGCATCAGAAATGGCAAATCTTGAAAGGAAAGGTAGGCCAATCCTGGATTTAGAATTTCAATATTACTATGTTTGTCAAAAATTTGTCAAGAAAAACATAATTGAAGGGAAAGTATCCAGTGTGGAAAGAGATCAAGAAACAAACAAAGCAGAAAATGAATAAAGAGAATGTGCAATGAAACGTAAAAGGAAGGAGAAAAATAGAAATATATTAATACACATGCTGTCTTTTTATAATAAATGTGTCTAATATACTAGGTATATATTTATTAATGTAGCACCATAGTTTGTTTGGCACTTTGCAAAGTATAAGAAGAAAAGTCCCTACTACACCAAAGGGTTTACAATTTAAAATTCCACACAGGAAGAACAACAGAGGAAGGGGAGGGGAGACAGGGAAACAAACAATATTCAGTTGTTTCAATTACATGTGCTTAGTCTTAGTTGCAGGCTAAATTACAATAGGGCATAGGAACTAGAGGATTATGCCAAAGGCTTCACAGAAAAGATGTTTTTTGAGGAGGGACCTGAAGGAAGTAAAAGAAGTGGCATCATGCAGGAATTCTGAGAGAAAGTTCCAGGCATACAGGACTGCAAGGGAGAAAGGGAAGCATCTTTTGAGGGACCAGGAAACCTTCAAAAGGCTGAGGGTGGTGGAGCAGGAGGAGCAAATGTCACAGGCAGGCATGTATCAACCTAAACCAGTACAGAAGATCATGGAAGTCTTCGAAGGTAACTACAAGGAGCTTGTGTTGGACAGGAAGATAGTGTAGGAATAGTGTCACATGATCAGAGAAATGAGAGAAGTGATTTTTTTTGGCGGGAAAATGCTGAATAGACATGAGAAGGCAGCCATGATGAAAAAGACGAGTGAGAAATATATTAAAATAATCTAGGCAAGAGATGACCAGTGTATGGACCATGGTTTTTGCTGAGAGTATAAACATGACGGCCTGCTTTTTAACAAGGTTAGAAAACAGGAGCATAGGAAGGTGACATACCAAGTCAGACCATTGACCTATCTAGCCCAGTATTGCCGAAACTGACTGACAGTGGCTCTCCAGGGTTTCAGCCAGGATTCTGTCCTTGTCTTACCTGGAGATACTGGGGATTGAACCTTGGATCTTCTTTAGTTCTTCCACTGAGTTATGGTGTGCAATCTGTGACCTCCAAAAGCCTTAATTACAGCCCTACATAGGTGCCCTGACTTCCCCTCCCCACCACATTCCCTTGTCCAGCAATTCTGATAGAGATCACTTTTTCCTTGCTGGTAGCAGCAGTGAGGAAAGAGCATTCTGTATCAGAATTCCTGGGGGAGAAGTGGAAAGAAAGCCCTCTGCTCCCTCCCCCAGTGATCTTCATACATATTGCTCTGTCCTCGCTGCTCCTAGCAGCTAGGAAAGAGCTATCTGTATAAGGATCACTGGGATGTGTGCATGTGTACATGACCCCCTGGCCAACATCACATGCAGCCCTTGGGGCAGAAAAGGTGGTGTGCCCCTTAAACAGGAAGAAGTGACACAATGTGGCTACAGGCTAAAAGTGGGGGACAAAGGAGTGAGACGAAACAAATATAAATCTAAGAGTATGGATAATAATATTGTCAGTGGATAAGAAAAGCATACAATGAGAAGAGGGCTTGGGAGGAAAGATTGTGACGATTGGATGAGGGAAAAGCAGCAATTGCAGTCTAATCCAAACCAGACAAAGGTGATCCTGGCCAGGAGAATGGCAAATCTAAGTTTAGGGATTCAAATAGGGGTGCACTACACTTGAAGGCCTCTCAAGTTTTCAGTTAGGATGTACTCCTGAATCCTACCCTGAGCCTGGATATTCAGGTGACAATAGTTGGCAGGAATGCCTGAGTGCAGGTGAAGCTACTGCTCCAAGTGAGCTCATTCCCTAAAAATGTCCTATTTGGCCATAATGTCACACATTTTAATTACATCTTGTTGGGACTTCTTCACTTATGCTTTACATGGGGCTGCCTTTGTAAAAAGTTTGGAAACTTTAGCTGGTTCAAAATGCTGTAGGTTAACTGTTCACTTGGGACAGTTAAAACAGTTTCACTGGCTGCTGGTTCATTTCTGGACACATAACATGCTGCTTATGTCCTATAAATCCCTACATGGATTAGGAACAGAATACCCAAAAGATCACCTTCTTCAATACAAACCTGCCTGGATTTTAAAACCTTCATGAGGTTTCCGTCTCTCTATCCTCTCTACCCAAGGTACCTTAAGCCTGGTACATAGCTTTACTTGGGTTTTATACATAAGCTCACAGTTGACATGCTCATTTTTATTTTATTTTATAAGTAAAGCTTATGCTTAGACTCCAAGATCATTTTCCTTATACGGTTTTGATGGAAAACTGCAGTGCAGCCAGTACACAGTTTTTAATAAAAGTTATTTTAAGGACATTTGAGTATGTCCTCTTCTTTTGGGTCACTGCATTTACATTCAGCAACAAAAGAATGTGGTCTTTATGCAGTATTTCCCTTTGAGCATTCAGTTTTAAATGCACAGGCCTAATGCCAAAGGTCAGTTCCTCTACGAAAGAAAAACACGGCAACTATGTGACATAATGTCACACAGAGAACTCTCTAATCTGTTTATTTCTTCTATCTATCCATTATGGGGAATTTTCTGTCTTTATTTTCGTTTTCCATTGTATTTTTTTTTTTTGATATACATATATCTTCCTTTGCTTTCTTCTTGTTACGACTGTTTTGAACTCTTAATATATCAGCTTAACAGAAACAGCACCTCCTGTCAGCTAGGAGGTGCCAATTTACTACTGTGGAAGACGGGCTGGGTTTTCACATTTAACTGGCAACTGTCCTTGACTTTCTAAGGAACAGCTGTACCAGTTGAAACCACTGTCAGTTGGCAGCATTATTGATGCCAATACAATTTCTTTTAATTATTTCTTTTGAGTTAGTCGTATAATATTATGTCTGTATTCACAGCTTTTCCATTTTAGTAGCCATACCCAGTTTCTTCCACAATGTAAACTATTTTGGAACTTGGCATTTTTTAAAATTGCTTTTAAGACAGACTTTTAAAGCTTTTTCATTCTGATCATAAGCATATTTATTTAGGGCCTACACAGGTGTTATGAAATTGCAAGCCCTCACAACCTCCACCTCCCCACCTCTCCATGTTTACAGCAACTGCATTTGGCTGAACGCAGTTATTGTCTTCTGCACAATCAGGGCTCCTGATAGACAGCGTGATGATAGTTGTATTACTCACATCCCTGCATAACTAGATCTTAAGAAGAGTGCAGGAGTAGTTACTAGTTACAAGTATATAAGTCCCACAGAAATGTGCACACAGAGACTTAACATTAATGAAGGCACAATCTTATACATGTTTAGACAGGGAAGAGTTCTGCAATTCCTAGCATTCCTGAGTAGGACTTCTTCTGTTTAGGAGAGTTGTAAGAGTTCTTTCTGTTTAAACATGGATAGGATCTCACTCTTAAATATCTGTCCATATTGACACAACAACCTGCTGTAGTCTTCTACCCCCTGCCCCAGATGTTCTGAAGTTCAACTCCCAGTCAGCAAGGCCAATAATAATAGAATCATAGAATAGCAGAGGTAGAAGGGGCCTACAAGGCCATCGAGTCCAACCCCCTGCTCAATGCAGGAATCCACCCTAAAGCATCCCCGACAGATGCTTCTCCAGCTGCCTCTTGAAGGCCTCTAGTGTGGGAGAGCCCACAACCTCCCTAGGTAACTGATTCCACCGTCACACTGCTCTAACAGTCAGGAAGTTTTTCCTGATGTCCAGCTAGAATCTGGCTTCCTTTAACTTGAGCCCGTTATTCCGTGTCCTGCACTCTGGGAGGATAGAGAAGAGATCCTGGCCCTCCTCTGTGTGACAACCTTTTAAGTATTTGAAGAGTGCTATCATGTCTCCCCTCAATCTTCTCTTCTCCAGGCTAAACATGCCCAGTACTTTCAGTCTCTCTTCATAGGGCTTTGTTTCTAGACCTCTGATCATCCTGGTTGCCCTCTTCTGAACACGCTCCAGCTTGTCTGCGTCCTTCTTGAATTGTGGAGCCCAGAACTGGACGCAATACTCTAGATGAGGCCTAGCCAGGGCCGAATAGAGAGGAACCAGTACCTCACATGATTTGGAAGCTATACTTCTATTAATGCAGCCCAAAATAGCATTTGCCTTTCTTGCAGCCATATTGCACTGTTGGCTCATATTCAGCTTGCGATCTACAACAGAAATAGTGGGAATTGTAGCCCAAGTCATCTGGAGGGCATCAAGTTGGGGAAGCTGGACTACAATGTGCATATAGACCTCAGTATTTTCTGGAGTTTCCCTATTGTCTTTTCTGAACCAGGTATGTTCCACATAGGGGTATGCACTGGCCCCCCAATTCAACCCTTCAGAAAACAGAACACTTTTGCTTGGACTGATTCAGAGTTGGTCTGCTTCAACTCAGTACTGAAGCTGTGTTGAGGTTCAGAAAATTGAGGCTTTTTGCTTCCCATTGTCTATCATGGGAAATAAAAATATGGCTATAACCTTTTTCTCTTGATCAGCATCGGATGAAGGCTGTAGGCATAATAGCCCCTTAGGAAGGGACCATGCCTGCCCAATGTCAGGAAACAGATACAGGGTGTTTGTGATACTTATCCTTATATTTTGATTTTTAAAAAGGGACCTGGTAACTTTTTCCTTGGCTAAATTGGATGAAAATGGCAGGGACAGTTTCTGACGGGTTCAAGCCTGCCAAATTTCAGAACAATAGCCACAGGATTTTTTGAGCAAGTGCAAGCTTGACATTTTGAGGGTCTCCAGAAGAGGATACACGTATCCCTCTATGCCCCTTATAGATCATTGCCCTGAAAATTACAGACAGCCTAGAGGTGTCCCTGAGAAAGAAACCTGCAAAGTTTTGTAAGGATGAGTGTAGCAGTTCATGTGGAAAGGAAATTCTCCAATTTGGGTGGTGGTGGTGATTTGCTTCCCCTTTCCTCCCTCGCTCCCCACCCTCGCTCCCCATGGCTTTATGGTCAATTTGTATGAAAGTGACACAGATCCTAGATGTCCAAAACCTTCAACATTTCAAAAGGATAGGTGCACGCTTTGGACTTTGTCTGAATCTGATTCACATCCCTGGTTTTAATGCACAATGGAGAATCCCCTAGTGTGAAAAAAATGTTAATGGGGCAATCCATATACACTGAGCTCCATGTCTGTGGAGCTTTGGATAGTGAGAAGTGGGTTTTAGATTGAAGTGTAGAGCTGCAGTCTTAAAGACACCTACTTTGTTTAATTGGAGCTTGCAGACTAAAGCCTTAAAATCACTCAGGGCTGCCAGTCTGGATTCAAGAGGGTACTAAACTGGTTGGAAGTCATTTCAATCTGAGGAGCCAGACTAGTAGACCAGGTGGAGGAACCGTATTGGCCCTTTGAGCAAGTTATCCCATGCAAAATGATAGTTCCAATGCTACTCTTGTTTGTGATCAACTGTGAAGCACAGCAAGCCAGCAATTCCATCCCCTGGCAAGCTACTACAGTGACACAGACATTCTGCTGCCACTCTTCCTAGTCTGAGGTCTCTGGTGTGTCACAATCACACCTCAGTTCTGAGACCAGCTTTTATGTCAACAGTGTAAGTCACAACAGATGACATGTAAAAGAACTTTATTCAACCCAGAACTGGAAACCACAATGTATATCTGCATGTTTGTCTATGAATTAACGTATGCCTGCATGTATATTGCTTTCAGAACTATTTCCCAAGGTTTAAATTAGTAGTCCGATTAGGAATGGGCAAATCTATTTCCGGGTCCATGACACCATCGCATTCCTTTTCCACATCAATCTAATTTTTTAATCCCCTCCAAATAGTATTTGAAACATATTTTAAAATTTATTTAAACTGTATTTCTCTCAAAATATATTTAAATGCACATTTTCTTTCAAAATATGTATTTAAATGTGTATTTTGAGATATTTAAACCGTCAAGAACTGCATCGCAATATTTGGAAAAGTGTGAAATCTGGTGGATAGCTACATTCTGATCTGCATATTAGTCTGTGAGGTGCAGATTAAGTTATTTTATACAGGAATTTACAAAGATCAAATTTCTCAAGCATTTGTAATTTCAACACTTACATCCAATTAATTAGTAGTTTCTTGGGGGGGGGAGTTACACAGATGTAGACCATTCAAGAATCTGATTTCAATTAGACAGTTGCATCATCTTCTAGTGAGTAAGGTGGGGAATCATTTTAAAACTTAAGATTTTAGGAAAACATTTAATCTTAGTTTGCATTCTTGAAGTTGCAAAAGAAATGAGTGTGAAGTTCTGAGAACATGACTTTTTAATTTGCCTATAAAATTCATGTAAAGGCACAAATGCAGCTTACTTCCAGTAACATGTGTTTAAGATTGGGATGTACAGCTGCGTAGGCGGGTTTTTCCCCTCATTATTTCCATTCAGAAGCAAACATTAATTGATTGTATTTTTAGATGCACACTAGTAAATGCTATAAAAACATGATACACCGTTATGTGTACTGTATCTTCCATGTATATGTGGTCTATTCTGTATAACTGTGAATGCTTGTAATATGTTTGTTTAATAAGGAAAGCAAATTATTATTATTTATATACATAATGAAAAACATTTTTAGCTATGCAGTGTTACTGTTGCCTATAATCAGACTATATTGTTTGTTTGCAAAACCTTCTGATTATGTATTGGGGAGGAAATCCCCTCCCACTAGTTTCTTGCATTCAAATATTTACAAAGAGATATGAACTACAAACCAAATACATTTTTAGGATTTTGTTATGATTTTCATTTGTGCCTCTGCAGGCAACAAAAAGCGAAAAGGGGCATTTTCTTATCTATCCCTGTTACATTAGAAAAGTTCATGCCCTGCTCTTAGCATTTTCCAACACAGCTGTAGAGTAGTTTAAAGCCTATTTTTTAAATAAGTGATGCTCAATTTGTCTTTGATGATCCGCATGATTCAGGTGAGATGGGAGCACGGTCGGGCCCTTATTTGCATAAAAATTAATCACAGAAAAATGTAAATTGATAAAATTTTGCCTGGCTTTTCCCCTCTATTCGAGAACCCATGGATGGCTCCCAGAAGCAATCATCTCAGTATGGGGCTGCATTGGATGCTGTACAAATGATCACATTTGTGTTGAATACTCACTCATTTAAATGTCAGCACTGATGGGGCGGTACATCAGTAGAAAAAAAATGAAAAATAAATACACAGCAGCTGAAGACTATCAAATCTGTGGGCACTCTTTAGAGATATATGATCTAATGTGAAAAAATTGCAGATTAATTATCCTTTTTCAAAATGGTAATTGTTTTAGTATCAAACTAGAAAAAAATCTGCAATTTATTTGGAATCAAACAAAAACCAGTAATGTTAAATACGTCATTACATCATTGTGTTTATTAGAAGGCTGCAATTAATTCCGAAGGCTCCAGTGCTGTATAAGATGAAACAAAAGAATGTTCCTATTAATTTTCAAGCAACTTCTTATCCTTTAGATCCATGCAATAAATATAGAGAATGTAGATTACTAATTTTGTTTTGAGTGTCTTGGTACCTAGGCTTTATAGAAAATATTTATGCAATATAGTGCATGAATATCATCAAATAAATATATTTTGATGGGAGTCATATGATATGCTGTATAACCACTTAATAAGCATTGCTGAATTAATCTCAAATGGAAAAATATCTACATTGCACAGATGTATATTTGTGACAGAAATTTCCCAGTGCATCTCAGAATCTGTGAACCTCTTTAGAACATTGTAGCAGTCATCTCATAAGATTTGTTTCTGTCTCTTTATCCTAATTACTTCTGAACTGAGAGTTATGTTAGTTAACAAGTGGCGATTCTGATTTTCAATTCCTGTAAACTGAGGTAGGTATCAAAAGAGAATTTAAGACACATCTTTATGCCTGATATAATGTGGAGATGCAGTGGCTCAAATTTACAGAGGGATGCTAATCTGTATGAGAAATTGAGATTACTAGAAAAACTAAATGCTTCAAAAATAATATCCAAGATTAATACCTTGGTGTGAACCTTTTCATCAAGGAAAACCTGAAGAAAAATAGAGGAAAAACAAAACAAACATACCCTTCCACAGTGCATTGTACCAGAGTGAACAATTTATTAGATGTAAAATGTTTAGCAAACTACATTCATTTACAATTTTTTTTTCATATATACCATACCACACACCCTAGGAAAGCATCCATCATACTCTTTGAAGTTCACCCTATCTCATCCTTCTGCTAAGAGAATACATGTTATCAGCTCCAAAGCCAAACAAACACCAACCACTGTCCCAAAATTATTCAAAATTAAGAAGTACGGATGTAGGAGAAATTACTTTCAAGTCAGTTTTGGTGAGGATTTACCTAGCTCGTGCCTTCTAGGCTGAACACAGACTTGGACGCAATCTGTGTTTGGAGTCAGTGCACTTCTAGGCTTGCAATCAGATTTGTGGGCCAAACAAATGTGCTTGACAGTACGCACACATTTGAAAACTGCACATGAAGAAATGTGTACTTCTGAAAATTGCACACAATTATACTTTAATCAATGGGAGAAGAATGCATACATTTCAAAGATGTGCACAATTGATGTGTATATTTGGGGAAATATGCATAAAAATGCATGGATTTTCATGCGAATCTGAATGAATGTCAAGATGGAATCTGAAGAACTTCCATGAGCTTAAGTTTTGCTGATTCGTGCATCCCTATTAAGATGTTGTATTCCTGGTTGCAGTAGGAACTTCATCATATTGTAATTTCAGTTTAACATCTATATAGTAAAGCCAATTATATCAAGCTATTATATTTGGTATAAAAAGCATTGTTATAGGCAGCCCTGCTTACAGACCAATATTGTCTCCTTAAAGCTCTAATCTTTTCTAGGTAGAACCTTCCCAACCGATCAGCTGGCTAGCTGGAATTGCCCTTGACATCAAATGCTGGGGTTGCTGAGGGCCTAACCTAGAGAAGCAATTTTGGACTGTGATTTTTGCTTCTCAAAGAAACCCAGTGTGCTCTTTGCTTGTAATTATTGAATTAGAAAAATACAGGCCACCAGCCCAAAGAATCAATGAGAAGGCATGTCCAGCGTTTCTCAGGAGAATAGAGCCCAATCTCTACATTTGGGACACCACCTCTACTTGGTAGGGAGTGCATCAATCATGGACCTCTCCAACAGGAGGAACATCTTGCTTTTCCAGACTGGCTTTGACATTTGAGCTAGGAACAGGATTCTTGGTAGAGCTCTATTTCTCTTCCTTTTAAGACCTTTGGTATGTCTACACAAGACTTTTATCCCATGGTCGTCCCTGTGTCTCCACATGATGCACAACCAGGGATGACTCCTCCATTTTCATGGGGTAACTGGTTGCCCAATTACCTTGATTTTGCCCATGGTCCTGGGACCGCCCCAAGACTACGGGAGTTGTGGGCACCCATCCCACCTGGTGGCCACTCGTGAATAAGTGCAGCACCAGAAGTAGGCATAGAGCCACGTGGTGTGGCTCTATGCCCATCAGGGGATGGGATGGCAGGGAGGGGGTTTGGGAGGCAATTTCAGAGGGGACGTTTCCCCCCTTACTTTTTCATTGGAGCAGGGCATCTCTCTTGCATGACCAGCCCTGCTGCTTCCAATTTTTTTTAAACAAAAAAATGGCCGCAACATCCCTGCTTCCTCCCTGGACATTGCATGCCGCATGTGAACCCATGGGGAGAATCTCGCAATCAGCATATCGCAAGATCCTCCCCCCTCCCTCCCTCTACAACCTTAGGTGTAGACATACCCATAGGGAAATGATTGTTGAGGAACTATTCTTCACCTGCCTGCCTTCTCCTGCAGATCCAGATTTTGTGAAGAAGCAACAAGATATGCAACAATGGCAGCTGGGGGTCAAGGCCCCTGACATTAACTTTGGGCAGAGGATTTCACTGCTTCAAAACCAGAGACCTTCAAGATAATCAAAGATAATAATAATAATAATAATAATAATAATAATAATAATAATAATAATAATAATAATGAGATTAGAAACTTCTCACAGTTGCCGTGCTACAGAATACTTCCATGGACACTGCAAATCAGGGTTTGAGCCATTAGCTCATCTTTACTGAAAGTGCTCATAGGCTAAACTATTCGGATTTAGATCTGGGTTTGCAGTCATGTTTGGCCAACTCTCCCTTCCAGGATAAGCCCTGTAAATGGCAGACCTAAACAGCAGCAGTCATTTGGGGCCTTTGGACTATTCTATAAGCCAGGGGAATTGAAAGGTTCCACCTCCACATGGAATTGCTCCAAATATGTTCTATCCCTTTCTTCAGGTTGTCCCATCTTCCAAGATGGTTCTTTTAATGGCCATCACTTCCTCTTAGAGTTTGGTATATTGCCCATTCATAAGGTGTGCCTATCTTCCATGAGAAAACAGTGGTGCATGGATCTACTCCTATTTCTGTGCCAAATATCAGTTTTCTTTTTCATAAGTCTTGGGAACTTGTTTTGCCTAACTTTTACCCCATTTCGGTCCATCCCATGGAAAAGGATTGGCACAAGCATGATGTCAGTGGGGCCCACAAATTCAATCTGGGATAGCTAATATTAGGAAATCAGAAATTATTATTATGTCCTTTAAACCATCATCCATCTCTTGGAAGATATCAGTAGACTGCTCTGCTCAGATTTTCATCATATGCTGATACAGTGGAACTTCTGCCCTCAACATATGCTGCCTTTGCACATAGCGTTCTGCAGAGGATGCTCATTCCCTGAGATATGGCCACTCCAGACACAACCCGCCGGCCCACCCAGAGGCGATGACTGCTTTTCTATATTCCAGATATAAAGACTGAGCCCTGTACTCCAAAGTAAGGAAATGTTGATTTACAGTAAAACCCTGTTCTTGTAAGGGTGCAGAGAGCAGTCTGTCCATCCTGGCACATGTGGGTGAAAGGGAGCAGGCAGGGATGCCTTTTGTCTGTCTCGTCGGCACTGATCATCAGTTCATTATTGGAATACCATCTCTCTCTTCTTCACTGTGCTATACTGCAAACAGTGGACAAAGTAAAATGAAAATGAAAATGAATTCTTATTTACAGGAACATATTTTAAAATCTCAGAGGTTTTTAATTTAGAAAATGTAATTAAAATAACAGCTATTCATCCACATAGAGATAATGCATTTAGTTCAGTGCTCAGTTTCATTATACCAAAACATCCACAGAATTACAAGCCATTTAGAACTGCATGGGCAAGAATAGTGAATAACTTTTCATTGTTTGGCTAACCCAGCATTTCTTTAAACTGTGTGGGCAGCACCTGTCCCCGGAGGCTGATAGCTTCACCTAATGTGCAAGACATGCATAGGTCTTCACTTTCTTATCCAGGAAGGCAGAGTGACAGCAAGAGAGAGGGAGGGAGAGATTTTTTAAATCTACGGGTACAATTGCAGTAGGACTTGTGCATATATCAGTGTGTGACAAAATGCCGCCAGGAAAAACAAAGAAACTATTTTATGATTATTTTATTTTACTCTAACATTGTACGAAATAACATACATCTGAAATAGTTACATTATAAGAAGAGACAGTTTTGATTCTTCTATAAATGAACTTTATTTAACACCTGAGCTGATACAGGCATTTGAGAGGTTTTTTTTAATGATACATATAAAAGGCCATTGCTTAAATATGATTTAAAAAAACTCATATGCACTTGTATAATCCCATGACTACAGTATATGGCTACTTGCTGTCTTAGAGGTAGAGATGCCAGCAAAGTTTACAAGGTTTTGCTTAGTTTTAGAAATGAAATTATGGTCACTCCACCAGAAAGACTACTCCACTGACAATGTCCACTAGTGTGGTATAGTGGCTAAAGTGTTGGACTGGGAGTTGGGAGATTCGGGTTCTAGTCCCCACTCAGCCATGGAAACCCACTGGGTGACTTTGGGGCAGTCACACACTCTCAGCCCAGCCCACCTCACATGGTTGTTGTTGTGAGGATAAAATGGAGAGGAGGAGGAGGATTGTGTATGTCACCTTGGGTTCCTTAGAGGAAAAAAGGCGGGATATAAATGCAATAATAAATAAAAATAATAAATAAAAATAAAATTTAAGAAAAGAAAGACACCGGGAAGAAAGAGCAGTCAATTGGGCTCAAGTGAACATCTGTCACTGTTCCATGGAATTTTGCTGAGACTTGAATGGCTAGGGACAAATTTACACCAAGCAGGATATAACACTTTGAAAGTGGTTTGAAAATGGTCCTGCCAAGGGTGACCATATGAAAAGGAGGACAAGGCTCCTGTCTTTAACAGTTGCGTAGAAAAGGGAATTTCAGCAGGTGTCATTTGTATATATGGAGAACCTGGTGAAATTCCCTCTTTATCACAACAGTTAAAGCTGCAGGAGCTATACTAGAGTGACCAGATACAAAATAGGGTAAGGCTGCTGCAGCTTTAATTGTTGTTAATTTTACCTGGTTCTGCATGCATACAAATGAAACCTGCTGAAATTCCCTTTTCTATGCAACTGTTAAAGATACAGGAGCCCTGTCCTCCTTTTCATATGGTCACTCCTGCCTAGGATGTCGAAATTGAGCAAGGCAGCACTGTTACAACACTGATCATCAGTTCAGGATTGGAAAGCAGTGCTCACATTGTTGTCTTCTAACAAATCAGCACTTGCCCAGTGTTGTTCATCCTTTCTGGGTAATAGAGTACTTGGACTCCCTTTTTTTAACCCCCAAGAGACCAGCGCTTCACCCTTTCTGTGAAACCTATAGTTTTACTCCTTAGTCATCCCCAGCTGAAATTAACCATGTATAATTACATTTGTTCACATTTGTTCTCTATTAAGGCAAAGGCCTTGCTTTTTCTTCCTTCATTTCCCCTTCCTTGGCTGCCTCCCCACTGTAATAATTTAGAATTGTATGCTCTTCAGGACAGGTATCTGTATCTACTGTTTATCTTACTCTGTAAAACACCTAAACACAGGGATGGCACTACAGTAATAATAATGCTGGACCTACTCTGATCTAGGATTAGAACAAGTATCTTGTCCATCATGTATAGTCTGTAGAGGAAATAGCTGTGTAGCAGGGGCAGCTTAAAATAGTCTGTGGCAGCTTTAAAATAATAAGAAATGGGGGTAACCTGGCATAGTGTTGGAGAGGGGATCATATAGAGTTCAAAGAGCTAAAAAGAGAAAAGAAAGGAAGAGGTCTTGCTTTCATATGGTAGCCTATTTCTGAGAAATATAAATAAGTGGGCCACTGTATTCTTGAAGAAAACGAACAGGTAAATGTGATTTGTCCTTGTCGGTAATGGTATGCAAATCTGCTCATTTTTTCTTACCTGTTTATTAGAAGCATGCTGATCTGGGCTGGTGTTCCCAAAGGTAATTATTACGTAGAATATCATGTTCAGATTATATATTGTGCTTCATTTTATTTCATTATGAGATTTAAAGCAATATAATTGTTAGCTGATAGAAGACAGAAAGGTCAACTTTAATTTTAAGTGTATGTGTGTTGTGGGTTTTTTTAAAAAAAAGCTTATTTCCTTTAACTCTTTTATTCCTTGTGTGTTATTGAATCCAACTTGGAAGCTGTAATACATTGAAAATGGAAAGAAAAGAAATCCTTTGAAGTATTCTGATAAGGAGTGTGTGTGGGGGGGAAATCTTCATTAAGACTTATTGCACTGAGATTTCCTGTGAAGAATCCCAATTATGGAAACAAGGAGGATTGTATGTACTCAGGGGCTACATCTGAAGCTAGAGATGCTGAATAAAGGCCCAAGTGACACAAATCCCAGACCTGCACCCCTTACGTCTGTCTAGTTTTATATTTTGAGCAACTTGTCACAAACACTGTTTAAACGGCACTGTGGTATCTTTTCTGTTTCCTGAACTATCTATCTTACTACTTGCCAGTCTGTCTTTCCCGCAAACATACCTGCCATACTTGTCCAGATTCTCAGTTATTTAATTGTTCCTCAGCACTAGTGCTACTATCTCTCTGTTCAGCTCATGGCCATTCCGTTTCTTTCCATTCAATTTTCAGCAGGATTAGCTCCATCATTTCTATTGCGAGAGAGAGAGAGCAGTTATGTTTTGGTAACTTTTAATGTTATTGGTTCTCCACTGCTAGTTAAACATCAACAAAGACAAAGAAAGAGCCACGGAGCTTTGAGGGTGAGAGTGAGGATTTGTAAGATTAGAAATCTGAAGACAGCTGCATCTTTGCAGATATGGAGTTAAGTGTTCATGGAGCATTCACTAGAAGGACACAATATTTCTGCTGGAGCAAGGAAAAACTTGCCTCCATCATTGGCCAAGGGGGTTCCAGTTTCTTGGCCCTTCTCCCTTTCCTTCGAAGCCCTCAATGTTAGATGCTGCCTGGTAGGCAGTGGGTGGTGGCCAAAGGGTAACACCAAGGATAAGAGCAGGAAACACTGCCCAAATAATCCTGGCACTGTATGGACACCATATTTTTCTGTTCCTGATACTACACTTGAATGTGATTGTATTATGCAAATCTTTGGTATACCACTTTATAAAGTATAGGATATTAGTATTCAAAATAAATCAATATTTTCCCTTCCATCATGTTTGCAATGGTGTGCTTCCCTATATAAAGTCACTTCCTGGCCATTGACAAACCATAGTTCAGGCTGCAGGTCTTCAGACTATATTGAGCCATTCCAGCCAGGGAGTGATTAACTTTCTTGTAATGCCTGAAGGTTAAGAACTCCCTTAATGCAACAAAATGGTCATTTGATCAGACCAGAAGAGTCTCAGGGAAACCTGTATTGAGCCCTTCTATGATTTCCACACAACTTGGATGGGTAAGGTGTCTGATTTTAATAGGAGTTCTTCAATGTGCTTGAGTAATCTGTCTTTTATTCCCATGCAGTTATACTTTATGGGGCAATATGACCACAGTAACCCAAGTCCTTAAGTCTCCATACACTGCAAGTACAGGTGGACACAAAGGAATCCATGCTCTGTAGCCAGACAATGCTCTAATTATTATGAGCTGAAGTCTTGGAATGAAAAATTTGTCAGAATTTGACAACCCTTCAAGTCAAATGAGAGCTTAGTAATTTTTTCCTTTCTCATTCCTTTGTTTTCTATTAAAGTTTTAATTCTTCAGAAGGGACTTGAATTGAAGTACAAAAACTTCTACTCGTGACCTAGCAGCCTAAATACTACTGACACTATTGGATAGCACATAGTTTTATAATGAAACCAATTTGTGGGATTCCTGCATTGAGCAGGGGGTTGGACTCGGTGGCCTTATAGGCCCCTTCCAACTCTACTATTCTATGATTCTATGTGGTCCCAGTGTTGCATAATTATTCAGATTGCCACAAATAAAAGAGAGAACATTGAATTGTGTGCACACTTTCCTGGGAAAACGTTCCATTGAACACAGTGGGAAGTACTGTCAAATAAACATGCGTAAGATCATGATATATGCTGGTTTTTTCTGAAGTTTACTCATAAAATTCCATATTTATTTATTACATGTATATACCGTCCCATAGCTTAAGCCAGAGCTTTCCAAACTGTGTGTCGCAACACGTTAGTGTGTCAGCTGTAGTGTGTAGGCGTGTCATGCGAATGTAACGAAAAACCTCTGAGTCTATGTGAAATAAGCAATACCAATCTGTATGTCTCACTGTGAAGATGGCCGGACCGCTCATCACACATAGGCCAGCAAGGATCTGGAAAATGCCAGTAAGGTAGAAACGTCCACCCTTAGTGAGAGTGAAGAGCTGGCAGAAGAACAGGAATAAAGACAACACACTGAAGATGATGGAGAGGATCATCAAAGCTTGGACAGACTGCAGCCATTCATTCATGGATGATGTTGAGCAACGAAATGAACTCAGAACCCCTAAGGTGGTGCAGTTCTGCCAAAGGTCTGTCGTGTACCCATTTCCAACGATCCATTGGCTGACAATTGTAGAAACGAAGAGAAGGACAAGCACGGAAACATAGAGTACAATGATTCCCAACAACAAAAGGAGCATTTTGGCAAAAGTGGTGGATAGCTAGCTCTGTAAAAGTCCGATCCCTCCTGGGCGACTGTCGCTGCTTGCTCCCCCACAGCTAATAATGAGTGCCCCAAAGACGGGTCAGATTCGAAGGCGGGCGCGTCTCTGTCCGAGGAACGAGTGGGCCCGGTAGGGGGCGGGCACTGAAAAGTTTCGCCTTTAAGCAGGAACAACGCCCCAATCGCAATACCAACTTGCATGCATTTTTACACAGCAAAGGTGCCGATTAGTATGGTGCACTAGTATATTCCCCTTCCGTCGTATCCTGTATGCGCACCACGGTCGAGGGATCATACAGGTACTGTGCATGCACAGTATGCATAATCGGGTCGAAACAGCTGATTCCGTGTCACTTCTGGTGACGTGGTTGCACCTGAAGTGACGCATTTGAGAAATTCCATGGGTCCAGTTTTTTGATAGAACACCGTCTCAACCGCCGCTTGATCGCAGCTCGACAAAATTGGCTCAGTGTGAAAAGTCTTGGAAATGTGTGTTATTATCTTGCAAATCATATATTTTTAGAAATATAATGCAAGGTTTTCATGAGATATGTTGTGCCCCCATACATTTCATTATTACAATTTACGTATGTGTCTGTATCTCTTATAAGGGGCTAGTTTAACCTCTGGTTTGCTAGTAAAACTGAATTACTGTGTTGCAAAATGATGCATGTCTAAAAAGTGTGTCATCAACATGAAAAGTTTGGAAAGCTCTGGCCTAAGCTCTCTGGGTGGTTTGCATGGCATGGGAGAAGAAGTGCTAAAATATCGGGAGAAGAACTTGGCTTCAAACGAAAGAACCATAGTCAGTGTTTCCTTTGCTTTTTTATATAGTCAAAGAGATTCATAGCATACCTATTGATTATGGGGTTAAAAAGTCTTGTCACTTTGTTTTAACCTTGCCTTGAGCTTTACACGCATGTTTGAAAAAGAAAGACTTGACAGCTATCTGGGGCAGGAGGACTTCTAT
Source organism: Elgaria multicarinata webbii (assembly GCF_023053635.1). Taxonomy (NCBI): domain Eukaryota; kingdom Metazoa; phylum Chordata; class Lepidosauria; order Squamata; family Anguidae; genus Elgaria; species Elgaria multicarinata. The sequence continues at coordinate 103,193,589 of NC_086172.1, forward strand.
TTTACTTCTTTGTTAGGCATCAGGGGTTGGGGGAAGCGATTGTATTAAGGCTCTCTGTAATAAAAGGGAAATGAAATAACATTAAATAGAATTAAATGTGATGCAGCTTTTGAAAACAGACGGCTCTCAGCTGGGCTTCCGTGAATCGCTGTTTCCATCTAGTGGCTAAAAATGAGAAATATTGGGCTTCACATTAGAGCTGATATTGAAAGCAGAGGCAGAAACCAGAAAGTAAAGGAAGCATTGTGAGGGCAGTTACACAGTCATTATATCACTACCTATTAATGCCACTGCAGTTAAAAGTTTGTCAGCTTTTCATTTATAAAACACAGTTTTCAGGGAGCTTGAACTTAGTTATTAAAACTCATACTACGTCGAAACCTGGCAGCTTAATTATTTATTATTATTATTTTATTACATTTATATACCGCCCCCCCAGCCGAAGCTCTCTGGGCGGTTTACAACAATTAATAGCACTTTCAGGAAAAGCCATGTGGTGTACACTGCGAGCGTTTATTAACAATAATGCACAAGAGCTGGCAGGATCCTGACAAGCCTTCTGATGTGCAACTGGATCCCAAACATCCCTTTGCTCCAGATGAAGGCAGTAAATCCCTCTTTCCCTCTCTGATACCAGCAGCAGCCCTATGAACAAAGAAAATATTATCTTTAACATGAGAGAGTACTAAATCACAAAGGTTCTTTATAGCAACAGCTCATTATTCAGAGTATTCCATGAAGCAACACCCACAATTTTAGAGGGACACCTTAAAATCAAGGCACCTATGCAATGACTTGCTGCCTTTAATTTTTTAAAAAAATACTCTGCTCTGAGTCAATGCTGGTGCCAGTGTCCCAGCGCAGAGCACAAAAAAGATTTATCCCTAGTTACCACTACAGCAGAGTGCAGAGTGATGAAAAGGTACCTATTCTGAGGGGCAATACAAGGCAAGTCAGTGATTGGACAGTAACTTCCCTTCTCCCACACTCCTTTGCTTTCTGAGTCCCATCTCTGTAAGTACGAGGCAAACAGAAGATTGGACTGCATTGGCTGGTTGCAATGTGTGTGGTGTTTGTTTTTAAGTCTTCCTTTTGGGGAAGGCAGAGGGGAAATTAATCCTTTGTGGCAGGACCGGCCCTGCCATTAGGCATAATGAACCACCCACCACAGGTGGCAGATGCTGAGCAGTAGCGAGATATTTGGAGGACAGAACTATGTGTGCCACTTGGGTCTTTTCTGCACACCCTAAGCTAGCCTGCTTGCCTCAGGTGTAGTGGAGGATGTCGCACCAGTGCCAGCGTTGAAGTAAGGTTAATCTTTCAGTCTGGTTATGTGTGATGTGGGAAGCACCATCTTGTCTTTCCTTCAGGCAGCAAAATATCTTGGGCCAGTGCTGCTTTGTGGAATAATGGAAGAGAAGGTGTTTGGAGGGTGAGATAAACCCATTCAAGGATAATTAATGTGCAGTGGTCTGTATGGAAAATTAAACTGCTTACATTTATGAAATAGGCATTGTATTACAAAATGCAATGCAATATCGAAAGAGTGGTTTTGGATTTGGAAGATCAAATCTTACCTCTATCTTGTATTCAATTTGTGGCCTAGAATCAATCACTTGTTTCTATCCAGTTCGCCACCCTATTTGCCACAGTGGCCAGCTAGATTCCTCTTAGAAGCTTATAAGGACACAAGGTCAACAGCATTTCCCTGTTGTTTGTATCCAGTATCTGGTGTTCAGGAAGTGTGTGTGTGTGTGTGTGTGTGTGTGTGTATGTATTATGTGTGTGATATGTGATTTCATGATCGTGAGAAAGAAGCCAGAGAAGTCTCTGTGTTGCCATATCTCATGATTTGTTGTCATGTTACCAAGTTCTAAAAATGCGTAAATGTGTTCTAGAAGGTCTTCTGCACACTTTAGCTCTTGGTCATATAATGTGTGACTTGACCTGTAATGTGTGGCATAGCTTATTTTCTTCACCACCACCACCCTCAGCTGGCCTTCAGTAGGGGTTAGGATCACTCTGTTATGGTATTATATTAAGTGCCCAAAGAACCAACTGTAATAGAAGTGGGGTGTAGGATAATTATATACATATTAAAGTAAATTAAGTAGGAGCAACAAGATGAAAGCCAGCAGAGAGAGAGAGAAAACAGCAGCAGCAGAGCATACAGGTACAATATATACAATACAGGTAATATATATTCAGGCTGGAACATGGGTGTTATTATCATGGACTTGAGAATGCAATAGATCTAAGAGAATCAAATAGAGTGGTGTGCAAAAAAAAATTAAAAAAAATTTTTTTAGCCACTTGAAATTACTCCCCAGTGAGAAATGTATTTAAAAAGAAGATAGTTGATACTTCTGATAAGAAAATATACTTCTTTTTGGTTTCAGATGGGCCATTAAACATGAAGGAACAAGTAAGCCTGGTCAGTGGAAACAGTCAAAAGTGGACAATCCTTTATGGAATAAGTTGACCTATATGTGGCCTGTGCTTCCAAATGGAGAACTAAACCAGGTAACTTGATATATGGAAACAGCACACAAATCTGTACATATCTACTCATGCACAGTTAAAATATCTCTGTACGTGCACAGGTTAAAAATATATGCTTATAAATGCACAATACTAGTGTGCATAATATTTGCTATATGAATTGCATGCTAAAAATGACATACTTAATTACTGATGAACCAGAAAGTTTCAGTAAACGTGCCCAAGGCTCCTACCTAGCCAGTGGGACTTTTTACCTTACTTCTTTGAATCGTAGCCTGCATGTCAGTGGCTATGAAATTCTCATCAGCTTCAAAAGTGTCTTGCAATGATGTGTAGGGAGTTGCTGTGTAAAATTAATTCAAATTGCTGCCCAGTAAAACCCAAATTTTGATGTATTTTCAGAAAAAAAATCAATTCTTTGATTCTACAGCAATTGTCATTTATCCCATTTGGTATTTTCCCTCTCAACATGTCACCCTCTCTTTTATTTTATTACCAACCTTATGTTTCTGATTTCTGAGGGTTTTTTGTTGTTGTTATTGGATGGACTAAAAATATAACTATTACCCAAGGACAAATAAACTATCTGTCATGCACAACGCGATCATTTAAATCTCTTTGCTGAAACAAAGTGTTATTTAGCCCATTTTCACTTAGTATTGCATATCAGAAAACCAACTCTAAAACATGACTTGTGCTACCAAGCTGTAGCATATGCAAGTGCTCTGAAATTATTGACAGTAACTCCTGATGATTACCATGTGCATATTATTGTTTCTTGTTCTCATCCATGACTCTAGCTGCTAAAACTAAGCAAGTTTTAATGTAGAAAGTACATTTTCTTCTACATATTAAGGTTTCAGTTGAGATAGAATTGTCTCATGAAGCCTCCCAGGCAACTGAGACATTGTCCCAAAAGCAATCTTCCCAGCTTCAGTTGCTCTGCCCTATCTGAATCCTAGAATCTTTAATACGCACTCATATACATGGACACATAGGCTCAGTACTAGCCCACACTCCCGGAACCTTGGTATCTTACTGACTTGGTCTTTTCCTGCTAACCAGTATGGCCAGGCCGGCATCTAATTTTGGTTGTACTTATTCCAGGTGCTGCCATGCCTCCTTCACAGCTTCCCACCTTCATCTTGCCTCCCACAGAAACTACACACATTTTTGTGTCTCCTCATATGTTTGTGTCTCCTCACATTTTGTGTCACACTACTAGTCACTTAAACGATAAAAAACATGTCGAAGGAGGAGGGTAGGACAAAAGTTCTTCTCCCAATAATAATACTATCTGTCACCAGTACTGTGCCACTGGTGATGACTACCACCTGCCAATGTAAATTAAAGAATGGTAGAAGGAAGTCAAAGCAAACAACCACCATATACTGAACTTGTGATTTTTGGTATGGTTTTGATTGTTAGAGTTATGCAGTGCTACTTCAGTCTATCCAATGAAGTGCTACTTCAGTCTATCTAATAACCATAGGCTATGTGGCATCGGCTCTCAGTCTGACCTAATCCAGTGGCAACTGGGTGAATTGTGGGAAAGTGTTGCATGCTGCTTCTCACATTTGTAGTTCTGTATCAAAGCACTGGACTGGGTGCAAGCAAAGCTTCTGTGTTGAACTGGGGAGGAGGATGTCATTGACGATAGACCTGTAAAGATTGGGAGGAAGAAACAGAAAATGTGATGTAGCAACTGCTTTATTGTAATACACAAAACCCTTATCATGCCAAGGGCTGTTTAGAATATCTACAGATGCTGTTAATATGCCATTTAAATAAGCACTGTAGTTTTCATAAATATATGACAATATTACAAAGGGATTTGTGACTGTGAAATAATCAGTAGAGGCGCTAATAATGAGGTTTGCTTAATGCTAAAATGCCAAGAGTGACTATTGTCAGGCAGTTTTAGTTATGTTTATTCCTTCAGAGATGGAGAAGACAGAATAAAATGGATTAATCAATTGCTCTTAAATATAGATGTGAATCGCCATGATAGCTTAGCACCTACAAATGTCTCTCTTGTGTTTCTGTAATCTTAGAAAGAACCATTTAATAACTTAACTGTTAACCACTGTTGGCTAAATCACATATGCAGAAGAGCTGGTAGAATGCACTTGCTTTTGCAGCTCGTATTCCTTTAGTCTCAGCCTTCCCCCACAAACCCACAATATGAGGATAACTGGTGCTGACCTACCAAGTTGTTTTCAGGATTAATGAAGTTTGCGGGCAAAAGTAGGGAGGCGTGCGGAATAACTAGATGAGACAAGTATGAATGGTATGAAATTAGGGGCATGTTTATTGAAAATCTGCAAAGGGAAATTGGGTAGGCCCCAATCTATGCCAGCAACTAGCTAGGCATTGTACAGGGTGAAACATTCTAGGCCTGCTGAATGGTGTCTGCGAGATCACCACCCCCAGGAGTACCCGTTTTGGGGAGGGGAAGCCTTCTCATGTCACACACACATGGGCCGCAAAACACCGGGTGAGGTGAGGTGTGATGGCCTCACAGGTAACCCTTATTTCCCCACCGGGGCTGCAAAACCCTCAGCAGAAGGCCTCAGGCATCACCTGTCACCAAAACAGTGCCTCAGAATCATCACCATCCCTGATTCCTCCAACGATGCTTGCCCCTCCCAGCCTAAGCCAAATGTGACCAAACGAGAACCGAAATATAATACATTTTCCTTAAGACACTTAAAGTGTGAAGTAGGTGAAAAGATTTGTAGCCCCGGCCAATCAGACTATGAGCCAAAAATTCCTTCTCGGATCCGGATAGAGTGACTGGATGAACCCATAGTGCATGTACAGGGAGAGAGGGAGGAGCAAAGGAAAAGAAGCCAGAGACTGGGCATGGCCAGATAATATTGCCGCAGTTGTCCCACCCCTGACCGTTGGCACGATCTGATCCCTGTCAAAGGGGATTTAGCATGTCTGGCTTCCCACCCACCCTCGCAACGGCCTCCCCACGGCCAGGCAAGCCAGACGCGGCCGGGGGGAGGGAGGGCATGCGTGTGAAGTTCTTTGACTGCTCTAAACTGCTGTGTATTGTTGTTGTTCTTATAATATAAATGGAATATTATTATTATTATTATTATTATTATTATTATTATTATTATTATTATTATTATTATTATTTGAAAGGCTTTTGACTGGCCCATTGAAGGGCTGTTGATTCCAAACAGTCCTCCTTTAAAGAAACCTGCTGGCAAGAAGTCCGACAGCTACATGCCTTTGAGACTGAGGGTTTTGAGAAATGGAGCGCAGGACAAACACAAAGCCGTCTCTGTTCTTGGACCTGACTGCACCTCTGTGTTGAAAAAACAGTAAGAAAATGGCAACTAAGTTTCATAACTGAATAAGCACAGTAACATTTTAGTTTTGTAGAAGTGCATCTTCATTTGTAAATGTAGTACTGCTTTCAACTTTTAATTTTAAAAGCTGTCTTACTCTCCAAAAGTAACTATCTATTTTACTTGGCAGTGGCAAGGGAAGCTAAGTTCACACACTAATTTGACTCCAAGTGATCACATTTGAGAATGCATGAAGTTGCTGGCTGGCCATGGTAACTTGAAGGCATCAGAGATATGAATCAGTCCCCCTATGTGGAGGCTGGATATAGGGCCATCATGATTTACACAGTAATTCTGACTCTTTTTCGAGTGGATGCAGTTGTACAGATCATGACTGCCATGCGTCCATATACAACTAGCACATCCATATTATAATAACTGGCTGCAAACTCACAAGTGACTGCCATGGGTAAGCAAATAGAGCCCAACCACCAATGTCTTTAGAGAAGTTATGAGATTATCATCCATAGGGGGCCTGGGGGTACAGAAATGATGATGATCACAGAATCATAGAATAGTAGAATTGGAAGGGGCCTACAAGGCCATCGAGTCCAACCCCCTGCTTATTGCAGGAATCTACCTTAAAGCATTCCTGACAGGTGGTTGTTCAGCTGCCTCTTGAAGGCCTCTAGTGTGGGAGAGCCCACGACCTCCCTAGGTAATTGGTTCCATTGTTGTACCACTCTAACAGTCAGATTTTTTTTCCTCATGGCTTCCTTTAACTTGAGCCCATTATTCCTTGTCCTGCACTCTGGGAGGATCGAGAAGAGATCCTGACCTTCCTCTGTGTGACAACCTTTCAAGTATTTGAAGAGTGCTATCATGTCTCCCCTCAATCTTCTCTTCTCCAGACTAAACATGCCACATGGATCCATATGAGCAAGAGGGTGTTTTCTGCATAGATCACACTGGACTAGCAACAGTGTGCTCAGCATCCAAGAAATAGGGATTAAATGTGCATCTATATGTAATGCAGTCCCTATGGCTTGGGTGGAGATATGCCTTCCAGTGAGTCTTGTAATGTGATGGTAATGTGCATCTCCATTCACTACATTGAGCCACCACTGCATGGTGCTATTACTGAACACATTATTTGTTGCATATGAGCCTATTGTATGCAGCTATCACTGAACTAATCAGGGCATTGGTCTACAAACTTGAATATATGTTATCTCATCCCACTGTTCATTTGTCATCTCTTGATTTTACATTAACAGGGATGTACTGTTTGGTATCATCAAAGACTAAGCCTTGTGTCTGTCCAATAACCAGAAGGGTGATGTCACACCAAACATAGCTGCCTTGGTTCAGAAATGGACTTGGTTCTCAATTAATGTAACTACTCTATATATTTCTATTAGGGCTGTGCTTCTGTTTGGTTCGGAGAAGTGATAGCGGAGCGGCTTGATTCGCCTCCGACAAAGGCAGAGACGAATCAGGTCGAGGGAGCTGCGGATTGAGGCAAAGCGGTTCACCTCGATCCGGAGCTCCGGATGTGTGGGGGGAGGGTGACTCACCTGGCGGCGGCACCACCGCAGTCCGTGCAGCAACGGCAGCCAGGTAAGGGGGGAGGGGGGCTTACCTGCCTCCGTCGCAGGCTGGCCCTCAGTTGAAGCCCGCGACGGAGGAACGTAAGGGGTTGGGGGGAGTTTTGCTTACCTGGCTCCTCACCACAGTCCATGCGGTGGCGGCGGAGCCAGGTAAGGGGGCAGGGGGGAGAGGGGCTTACCTGCCTCCGTCGCGGTCTGTCATGGGCTTCAACAGAGGCCCAGGCTTGAAGCCAGAAGAGGCCGTGGCCTTCTCTTCCAGCTTCAACCAGGGCCTCAATTGAAGCCCGCGACGGACCGTGATGGAGGCAGGTAAGGGGGCGAGGGGTTGGCTTACCTGGTGGCGGCAGCCATGCGGCGCCGGTGGCAGAGCTGGATCTCGCTCCGTTGAGCAGAGCGGGGGACAGCCGGTTCGTCCCAAACCAGTTTGGGCCCAATCCAGAAGTTCTGGATTAGGCCACAAAGTGGTTCGGGGGGGTCCGTGTGCAGCCCTAATTTCTATCAATTATATTGAAAACTCTGAAGAATATGACTACACTTTTATGTACCCTAAAAATTGACCATAAGGATTTAATTTGATATCAGCTTATTTTAGAAATGGGTATTAACAACACAATTTCAGTTAAATTTCCTTCCCTCATTACTAGGTTTCTGATGTTTTTCTTAGATGTTTTTAAAACTGGATCAAAGATAAATATTTCTCATTTCCATAATCAATTAGAGGTGTGGAGGGACCTCTGTAGTTAAGTAAGAGATCACAAAATTTCTGCATTAACTCATCTCATGCAGAGTATTTGTAAGCTGTAATTTTCAGAGTTTTAGATAGGAACACCATATAAAGAATGGTGAATGGAGTCTTTAATAAAGAATGATGACCAAGCTACCCAGGACTTTTCATCAGCTACAATGGAAGGGTAATGAAGCCTCAGGTAGAAAACAGAGCTGGTGCTTGATGAGGGTTTTCATGCAGCCCAAAACCTTGTTGGATCTTGACCAGCAGACAGCTGCATCACTGAAATATATCACACCACTTATTTTGTGTTGTTGTTGTTGTTATTTACTGGAACCAAAATGACAACACCTTTTATTGTATTAAATATGTAAAAACTAAAATGAAGGAAACTGGAGATAAATTGTAGTATATCAAGGGCCCTTTCAGAGATAATTTGGAATTATGTCCCCAACAGATTACAACAGCATAGCGAACTATTACAATTACATAGTTCCCCTTTCTGCACATTAATGCCCGTAGAGCTTCACTGAACCAGTTTCCATATGAAACTCTTAATTTCTAGTTGGATGACATATTTCTGTGTATATAAATTATATCTATTTGGATAAACCACTTGACAACGGTGAATATTATGCTTGGAAAGAGCAGATTTTATACATTCATTTTATATAGCAAAACTTTGAATATTCATATAGCAGTGAAAAGCTTTGATGTAAAGAATAAGTTAAATACATCGTTTCTCACATTGTTAACAGAGATGTCACCTTTTGACCTTTCTTTTAAGGTTTTTAGAACATCTGATGCTTTTTTGATAATGGTTTAATATTACTTTTTCAGATTGATTAAATACACTTCATACACCACTGAACAATGAGTAGCATTCAGATAGGCTGTCCACTGAGCTGCCTGCAAAAATGATAAAGTTAAAAAAATATATCTTCAAAGTAAAGTCAAGCCTGAAATTGAAATCTTTGACGCATACATCTCATAATTAGTTCTCTCTCTGCCAGATCTAAAATGTGAATATGCTGTTCTTAAAATTATTCAGATCTTTTCCCATAGAAATTTAATGAATGGTATCAGCTTTTTAAAAAGTTTTTCTCTAGATCTGAGGCAACATCTAAAAGTTCCCAGAACTAGCTTTTATGAAATTGATAAATCTCCATTTTAGGTCATGTAAGACTGGTGTGTGTGTGTGCTGCAAACCTCATGCCTGATGAAATGTGCATAACTTCTTCTCCAGCTGGGTTTAATAAATTTGCACACCTGATGTTGGTGTGAGGCCATAATGAGACCGTATCTCCACTGTGGAAGTACAGTACATTAACCAAGTTACGACTTCTCTACACCTGGTCACTTCGATCTTGAGTTTGAAGGGAGAATTGGGCCTGGAAGAAATGTATCCTATCGTGTCCCATTCAAGTCCATTTCAAATGTAAAGTTTGGCATTTCTGTGTAGGACACAGTATATAAATTTCATACAGCTTGGAGTGACATTGGTATACACATCTCATTTACTTGACATAGTGACTAGGATCTCAACAGCTTCTTCAGGCACATTCAAGATTTTGGGCATACCTGATGCTCCCTGTTTGCCGCCACAATTCCCCCCCCCCAATTAAAAGACATTTGGGAAGCTTTTCCCCCCAAATATCACCACTTGCCACCATGTTAAGCACCCCACAATATCAAAGCCCTCAAAATGTTTGTCACTGCACCTAAAGGACAACAAAGGATGTGTCTACCCTAGTCGTTATCATGGGGATCATCTTGGGATCATCCCTGTGCATCCACATGATGCACAGGGGATCCCAGGAACAGGGAGGGATGATCCCTCCATTTCCCTGGGATAAATGGGATGGCATTTAGCTCGATTCTTCCCGCAGTCTTGGGATCGTTCCAAGACTGCGGGAGGTGTGGATGCCCATCCTGGCTTAGTCCCACCTTCTTGCTAGTAAACACAAGGAGCCGGGAACCGGGCATGAGGCACAGAGCTCATCAGGTGCTCTGTGCCCATCGGGGGTGGGGTGAGGTGAGGAGCAGGAGCAGTTGTTTTTATATATAACTTACTTTTCATTGGAATGCGCGTGCATTCATCTGTCTGTAATAAAAAAAATAAAAAATGGCGGGCGCAACATCCGTCCTTCCTCCCAGGATGTCGTGTGCACATTTGGACAAAGGGGAGGATCTCACAATCAGAATATCGTGAGATCCTCCCCCCTCCATCCCCTGGTCTAGACATGCCCCAAATTTCCCCCCTCATCTTCCCATCATCTACAAATGGGATGATGCATTTTGGAGACTGTTTCACTTCAACCCTAAACAGTTTCCACTCTTATTTCCTTCATGGAACTATAGAAAATGTACACATTTGAAGCATCAAAAATTGGAGAGGATTTAAATATAAAAAGGGCAAATAAGTGGATGGATGTTTGAGTGCGCTATACTTGCGTCGTTTGAACTTGTATTGAAGTACAGTAATAGCTGAAGAAGAGCTTATGTGGGAGACAAGCACAAGATTCAAATGCCTGTATAGCTTGTGCAGCTCCCCTACATGAAAGCACAAAGAGCTCAGTGCTGTAGTGTCAGTGTTTTCTAATGTCCAAAGCCAGCATAACTCATAGCAAACACCAGTGATACCTGGAATATGACAAGCACTAAAGTTAACAGTGAAAACGGTGGTTTGGTGAAATTTGGCCAGTAAGTGGAGATTTTGCTGTTGTGCTTTATATTTTTCCATACATGTAATATGATTGATATATATATATATATATATATATGATCTTTTCGTTTTGAAAGTTTTGAAAAGTTCTCAGTTAGATAAGGTTCATTAATTTGCATTAGGAATACTGACCCAGAAAAAGCGCAGAAAGCAAAGAGACCCGCGAAGATGTACGCTGACACAGATTCAGAAAAAGAAATACACCAAACAGAATTTCAGCACTTTCTGGAACGGTAATCAAATCCATATCATAATCTATTGTTTTCTATTCAGACATTTTAACATGCATGTGTTAAGGCTTGGAGGGGGGGGCACCCATTATAACTGACTAATCTCATTCATTGTGCAGGTTATTCAAGTACTATTTCTGCTCACTTATTTAGTGCCATCAGTGCATATGGCACATTTGGAGAGTTATGGGCCCTGGTCAAAAGAGCTTGAAGTCTAAGGATACATTCATACTTTCTTTTAAGAAGCAGTAACTTCAAAACTTATTTCCTCCATCCTTGAATGTAACACCGCACACCACCCACTTTCCCTCTGCTTGCCAGATTCATTGTTTTATGTTATTTTAGATCCCAACACAGGTCACATTGGGCCTGTTGAGACAACACACTAAGCCATGGTTAGGCCACTTTTGCACCAAATGGTTAGTGAGTACGTTTTAACCATGGTCATGTAGTCACCATGGTTAGGAATGGTTCACATGACAGTCTAAGCCATAATGTTTAGCCTGTTCAGGAAACACACTAAACCATGGTTAGGCTGTTAACCCTTTTGCAGCCAATGGTTAGTGACCATGTTTAAACTGTGGTTATGTATCCATTATGGTTAGGAACAGTTCACATGACACACTAAGTCATGGTTTAAATGACCCACTAAACCATAATGTTTACCTCAAAATGTTTAACCACTGTGGCTTGGCGTGTCATCTGAACAAAGTCAATAAAATAATCATAGAAAATTCTGACAACAGAACAAGAATCATCTTAAAATACAGTTCTTAAGTACAGTGATGCAGCTTTAAGATCAGGAATTACAAAGCAGGTATCAACAACCTTAATCCCGTGCTCACTAACAAAACTGCTTCAATTTGGTTGGAACCCAGAAGAGCAAATGCCCCCTGAACAACCCTGTCTTTGTCATTCTGCAAAGATTTTGTTCTGCCATTCTGTACAGCTGAGGGATCACCAGTCTTGAAATTGCTCCCCATGGATAGGATTAGTTATTCCCGGACCTGGAACTATTTTCACTTTAACTTAATAAGGGCTCCCCTGAGATGCTTGGACTTACATGGCTCTTAAGCCATGAACAGGGTAAGCTCCACTTTGGGTTATAGCAGTGCTGGGTTAATTGATATTTCTAATGAGGAGTACAGTTACCCTGTTTATAATGTGCCATTTCCATTCCTTCTAGTGTTGGAGACTTAATGCAAATAGAGCTGTATATGCATGTTTTCGTTTGTTTAAAAGGTGCACCATGGTGTTGCATTTGCCTTTTGCTGCTAGAAGACTGTTCACCGGAAAAGGGGTGGAAATCTTTCTTTTGAAAGACTTGGAAAGAGATCAGTTGGTAAGAAAAATAAAAATGAAATTGGGAGCATTCGTGTTTATTCAGAAAATGCTGTTCCTGTAAAATGAGCTCATGATGATGAATGGCATTGTTTGTTGCTCCAAAATGTTACATGAACCCATGTATTGGGATGTGTTCTGTTTACTTCTTTCTCTTTTGTTACACTTGCCTTTTAGAGAGCGGCTTATTCCAGTCTATCGGGGGGGAAGCTGGCTCACTAGCAGCCCAGCATGAATGCTTACAGGGAACCCCCAGGAATGGGAGACAGTTGCTCTTGCCAGCTACTTATGAGCTGCAATACTCCAGCTTCTGGGTCAATATGAGGCAAGGAAGTCCCCCACCCATGCCCAGCTCAGTTCCAGCTTTTACAATGGAAATATCCCTTATCCATTTTTCCAAAGCAGTGGTAGCATTGCAGCTGAAAAGCAGCTCACAGGGGAAGGAAGTATTGCTGCCTGTGCCTGTTCTTATAGGCTTGCACATTCAGCGGTAATGGTGTCACTGCTGTGGTCCTAGGAGGAATGCATTGGTGGCTGGCTTCCCATGCAAAGTAAGAGGGCACCATAAAATACTCTGGAATGATGATGATGATGATGATGATGATGATGATGATGATGATGATGTTTATTTGTATCCTGCCTTTTGCCCAACGCTGGGCCTCAAGGCAGCCTTACAAAGTTTAAAACATACATTGGTGGTGGTGGGGGAAACAAAACCATAAATGTTTAAAATACACAACAAAATTATAAGACATTAACATAGATGGAGAGCCAGATTATTCTCCAAAGGCCTGCTGGAACAAAAAAGTTTTAGCCTGCTTCCGAAAGCCCATCAAAGAGGGAGCCAGCCTAGCTTCCCCGGGAAGAGAGTTCCAGAGCACCGGAGTAGCCACCGAGAAGGCCCTCTCCCATGTCCCCACCAAGCATGCCTGTGAAGATGGTGGGACTGAAAGAAGGGCTTCTCCAGAAGATCTTAAAGCATGGGCAGGCTCATAAGGGAGAATACGTTCTTTCAAATAACCTGGACCCGAGCCATATAGGAATATGGAATTCCATATGGAATTCATTTAGTTGTGCCATTTCGTCTGTAGTAAACACATGGAATCCACAGAAATTCATTGACTTGCCCCCCCCCCCCTCACACACAAAGCCGACCCCCCCCCCCACAACAGTTCTCAGCCACTTTTCTCATTGAGGTCAATCACTCCTACTGACTTTTATGGGAAATACGTAATGAGCTGAAATCAGGAATTTTGGTGAGATGACAACATGCCTCCTTCCTTACTAGATTGTCCAGTGTTTGTGTAATGGGTATACTATACTGTATTGGGTTTACTATTTCCATATTATTTTCTAATTGCTTTCTTCCTTATTAATCAATGTAACACACTCCTATAGGAGAAATTAAAGGAATGTTAGTTCTCAAGACACTCTTGAATCTAGTGCAAGTAGCAGGAGTTAGGCAGTCTTCGTTTACTTCTCTGACAGAAGAAGTAAAAGTGATGTTCTCTGTCACATTGACAAGAATGTCACTGTTGAATAATTAAGGCTACCCCAAACAGTACTACAAGACAGTACTTTTTATATTTAGACACTAAAATTGGATAGCGGTTACTGAAGACTGTCTCCGTTGCTACTAAACTGGAAAACATATACACGTATCTTGCTGTATCAAGGCCCCTAGGTCTTGGAACAAAGCCTATAACTTTACTAGCAACACACGTTTAACTCAGAGATGGTAAATAATGGATAGCCTCTGCCCTCAGTGAACTATCAGAGTAATAATTGTTATAATGGGAAAGCAGACTACAGAAATAAGTTCTGGGGCCTGTCTTCACGGGGTTTTTCCTTTGGCTTGGGTGTGTTGTGATGTCATTTGCAGCACATGATGTCATAGCCAGCGTGCTCCCAACCAGCCACTTCTACCTGGAAAAGCCACAGTATCGGAGAGTCCTTTTACTCTATTCTTTTTAGTTAGAGCAGCTCCCACATGCTTGCTTTGTAACGTGCCCCTGTGCCTCTACATTAAATCCTGGGTATGCGTTTGATCTGGCTCTGACCTGACTGTGATCTGGCTGCCCCTTCCCCCATTCACTCCTTTTCCTATTTTTCCTCTTGAGAGATGTCTTTGCGCTTCCTTATTGCTGCATTAATTCTGTTCTCTGTTACGGTTTTAGCTCCAAAGCTGCATAGCTCCAGAGTTGGGAACTGCGTTAATTCATTTCTTTGATGTAGTGTCAGAGCTCATGCGATACTTCTTGTAGTGGAGCTTATTTGTACTAGTGGGCTGCTCTCATAGGGAGCCAGTATTGTGGATTAGTTACTTCCCATTCATTATACTGTAGTGGCAGGGGAGGCTGGAGAGGGGCGGCTAACAAGCCCCTCTCCCCTTAATGATGTTGGTTCTACTGTGTGTGTGCTCCCTCCCCCAAACCGGAAGTATGTTTTTTCTGGCACTGAAAAGCTGGGTTTTAGGGATGGCTGGCTCTGCTGTGTACCACTGACAGAGCAAAGCCGATTTCAGCATACTGTGGAGGATAAGAACCTAAGAAGTGCCCTGATGCATCAGACCAAAGGTCCATCTAGTCCAGCACTCTGTCCACACAGTGGCTAACCAGCCATCGGCCAGGGATGAACAAGCAGGACATGGTGCAACAGCACCCTCCCACCCGTGTTCCCCTGCAACTGGTGCACACAGGCTCACTGCCTCGAATACTGGAGAAGGCACACAACCATCAGGGCTAGTAGCCATTGATAGCCTTTGCCTTCAGGAACTTATCCAACCCCCTTTTAAAGCCATCCAAATTGGTGGCCATCACTACATCTTGTGGTAGTGAGTTCCATAATTTAACTATGCGCTGTGTGAAGAAGTACTTCCTTTTATTTGTCCTGGATTTCCCACCAATCAGCTTCATGGGATGACCCCGGGTTCTAGTATTTTGAGAGAGGGAGAAAAATCCACATTCTCCATACCATGCATAATTTTTGTACACCTCTATCATGTCTCCTCTTAGCCTCCTTTTTTCCAAGCTAAACAATCCCAGTTGATGTAACCTTTCCTCATAGGGGAGATGCTCCAGCTCCTTAATCATTTTAGTTGCCCTTTCCACAATGTGCACTCCTCCTGTGCTCATGAAGATGGGGGCCTGGTTTATGAAAGAGAATCTTAAACTGTATATAGGCTTAAATTGCATTTGCAATTTTGCTCAGGGCACACGGCAAGAGAAATAATTTTGACAAACTCAGCTTTTCCTTTGTGGGCAACGGGGAATTAAATATTTAAGCAGGTGTTTAAATGACCAGAGGACGTTTTCTGTCTGTAACAGACATCTATCTCAATCTCGAAGGTGAAAGAACTACTTGCCATTTTAGTGAACAACTAACTGTGTTAAATGTGTGGCAATTTTTACTTTAATATTTATTGGGTCACTATTTCCTTTTTATCCTAGAGATTGCTTGTTTAAATTTTATTATGTAATAAAAGAACTATATTATATTATTACATTTTCATTTAATGTATGCCTTGAAGAAACTGAGAGAAATTAATGACTACTTTTTTATATATATAAAATCTATTCCTGTGGTTAACTTGTAAAGTACTTTGCTACAGGGCTTTATTTTGTTCCATTTTAAATACTTTTTACTTAAATATGAGCCATCTAATTTCAAATAAAGCAGGTTTCTACAGGATACCCTTCGACTTTGTTAATTTTGCTTTGTATTTTTCTGAGGGGATACGGTTGTTGCTTATAGATTTCGATTAATCAAAGTTAACTGTTTTCCCCTCAAAGCTGGCACTGTACTCTGCAACACAAAGTTTTTGGAATGCTTTAGTTAACATTTTCGCTAATAATATAATAAATGTAGTGAGGCAATATGGAATTTTGCTCAGAATATAAGCTCAGCTGAAGTATTTCACACTGTTTTTGTTTGTTTGTTTTGGTTGCTATATAATTTTGTTGTATTATTAGCTTTATTTTGTTATTGTGTTATGATTTTAGTGTTTATACCATATTTGTAAGCAGCTCTGAGTGCCTTAGTTGAATGGAAGAGGATACACCTGCTTTTAAAAATACATCATCTTATAAATAATTTTGAATGATTAAGCATTGGGTGTTTCCGGTACGTGAAACAAATTATCATTTTTGTAACAGATATATGTTTCATGTGGAGAACAGTGGATTGATCCCCAATGGACTATGGCTCAGCATAAGAAACGCCTCCAACTTAGTAACTTAGCATCTGATATAACTGCTATTCGTGCCTACTGTGTCATGAAGAACACAAAAAGTGAGCAGATTTCTATGCTGGTTTTGTAAAATGTGTGTGTTTAATATATGTAAGTAAGAATAGCTTCCGTAAGATGTATAAATGTGCAGAGATCGGGTTCACACAATCACCACCGCCACTGTGACCTGCTTAAGCCACAATAGGTTGTGGTACGTGCCAGGCAACTTTTGAATATTCAAGCCACGATGGGAGCTTGTCATGTCGCCCAAACCCTGCGAAGGAGGGTTATGCATTCATGTATTTATTTACTGCATTTCTATACCACCCAATACCAAAACCAAAAGGAGGAAAGCATCAAAAGGGAGAACCAGGTCCTCAGGATGCAAAAAGATTTATTTGTGCAAAGCCTGATGTGTTTCGGCTGGGTCCTTTCAAAGGCCTTCTTCAGGGGGCTGTAAGCATTAAAAGTACCTTAGTGGAGGTAGTTTATTGCTAGAGGAAAATCTGCAGACATCTTCTAACAAGTAAGGAATGATATATCATATTTTTGATGTATAATAATTTTATTTGGACACATGTATACAGGCTCTAATGGCCTCATGCAATGTGAATAATTTTTAAACACACACACACACTCACATACATACATACATAGGCCCCTATGGCAATATGTCTAATTAACTTTATAATATGAACATATGATAACGCTGTGTGTTGTCCCATAATGTTTCTAAATGTACTTTTAATGCTTACAGACCCCTGAAGAAGGCCTTTGAAAGGACACAAGCCGAAAAGCGTCGGGCTTTGTAGAAATAAATCTTTTTGCATCCAGAAGACCTGTTTCTCCCTTCTTTTGATATGTACCACCCAATAGCCAAAGTTCTCTGGGCAGTTCACAAAAATTAAAACCATAAAGTACAACTAAAGTATAAAAAGTAAACCACAATATAAAAGTAAACCAGAATAAACCTGAGCAGCAATGCAGAGATTTAAAATACAGATTTAAAACAGTAAGTTAAAAGACTAAGATGGTAAAATGTTAAAATACTGGGGAAATAAAAAGGTCTTCACCCGCAATCAGAAATATAATGTAGGTGCTGAGTGAAACTCTCTGGGGAGCTCATTCCACAGTCAGGGTGCCACAGCAGAAAAGGCCCTCCCACCTCACTTCCTTTGGCAGGAGCTCATGAAGAAGGACCCTGAAGATGATCTTAAGGTCCGGGCAGGTATGTACACGAGGAGGTGTTCTTTCAGATAACCTGTTGTTGCTGCAGTTAACAAACCACCCAGAATCCATGGTCTGTTTTAGGTTTGTTAACCACACCAACAACTCACCTGTGCCAGGTTCAGATGACACGACAAGCCACAGTCACAGCTTGAATATTCAAAATGTCTGCAAGCACTGCAACCCAACATGGTTTAAATAAGCTACGGTGGACTGATTGATCACGCAAACAGAGTCAGTGCCCTCACAGAGGAAAAGTTATCCAGCCAAAGATATGTCCAACTAAGTTTTGTAGGCGCATTAAGCTTACATTTGTCCCAGTGGAACTCAAAAGTGATTAACTTAGTCTGGAATGTGCCCAGTAATGTTATGTTACTGTTACCAAAACAATTTTGTAGCTGAAGTTAGACCTATTTTTCCCTTTTAGGCTCAGTCCAGTTGTGTGAGAGAGAATATATAACTTCTAGGTCCCAATGTTGGAATTGTAATTTGGTCTATAACCTCACCTGCATCCTAAAGCTGCCATAACTGTGCAGATGTCTTTCTTATGGCTTATGTTTCTTTGTTAATGTATTTATTATATTTCTATATTGCTCAATAGCCAAATGTTTGGGAATAGCAATATTGCAATACAAAGAACAGAGCAAATAGATTTTGTTCTGTATGAGAGACATAGTATAGCAAATGGGATAGATGGATTGGATAGATGGATAGATAGAGAGATAGAGAGATAGGATGAACTGGATTTTATGTGAGAACTAAAGCACTATTTTTAGCTGTTGTTTGTACTGGAGAAACTATGTTGAAAATATCTGCAGCCCTGTCTGTAATCATGAAAAAGAAATCTTACATTATAGCATTTTGGTTACAGGTAAGAAACCTCTTCTGTAACTTATTTAAGAGTTAACATTCTTGCATGCATTTTTCCAGATCTTGCTTTAGAAGTCAAGAATATCGTTGTTGGAACCAAACTTTCCGTCGGAAGAACTACAGTGGAATTTGAAGGGGGGAAAGTTGCTGAACAGCCTGAAGAAAGGCAAGCTGAAGAAAGCACTGAGAAAATAAATGATGACATAAATAAATGTTTGTAAGTAATCAGAACAGTTGCAATGCATATATTTAAAGATACCCTTTGTTGTGGAGGTAGTAGACACTTCAGAAACAAAAAATCCATTTATGAAGTGTTTCGGCTGCACAATTAGGATGCAAGCATAATTTCCACACAGTTTTACATGACATCTTACCTCATTATTTGCTCTTTACAATTTTAAAATATTTTAAATATTTTAATTGTTTCTCCATGTATTTATAATGAATGGAAACACACATACACACAAATAGTTAGCACTGATCTGGTTCAGAAGACACTTTAAATAGCTTTAACCGTGGTTTAAAGTGTCTTCTGAACCAGGCCACTATCTTCAATGGCACAAGTATATAGAATACAAGCATATTAAGGTATAGCTACAGAAGTCCCATTGCTATTTCACCTTCTGTTAATTTTAATTGATCTTTGAATTTTATTTTGCTCTGTATAGTCAAAAGTAATAGATATTACAAAACAAAGTTGGAAAATGTTTGTTTTAAATGCTGTGGAAAGAAATCAGGATAAGAAACAAAAATCTTTGCAGTAGTCATAGCAAGAAGACTTCAGAAAAACCAATGTCCAAATCCTTCCCAAGTTATTTTTTACATACAAAAGGAAAGGGAGAAAATAGGATGACTAAGGTCTGCATAGATGAGGTTATTTTTTCTCCCCCATCTTATACAAACCATTAAGCATTTTAAAACCCCATTGCTATCATGGAATGGAATTTTAAATCAATGGATTGGGTCCAAAGAACCTTAGTGTGATCAGAAGGCATTTCTGCATACACTAGAAGATGTCTGTGATTCCTACCAACTTTTTCTTTCAGCCGCAGCTCTCTGTGCCACATCCCATGCCTTTTCCAAGGGTCTTCCAACCCTTAGGACTGACTTATTGAGGGGAGCTGCACTAAAGGGGAGGTACCCAGAAAGCCCCTTTCCATGTTCTACCTCAGTGGGACCTAAAAGTGCTTGATTTAGGCTGGATAGTGCCCAATGTTATAAATTTCCTCCCATTTTAACTATTTATTCTTACGACCAACATATTTCATAATAAAGCAATTCAAACTTCATTGCTTATAACCAAAGAGCACCACAACAAAGAGTCCTGTGGCATCTTCAAGACTAATGGAGTAATCCTAACCCCACCCCCCAGATATGCTGGTTGGAGGGATGTAAATGTCCCTCCACTGAGGAGATAGAAGGGTCCCTTCACTGATGAGATGTAAGTATCCCTCCACTGATTGAAGGGCACATTTATTTATTTATTGCATTTTTATACCGCCCAATAGCCGAAGCTCCCTGGGCAGTGCACATCTGCCTTGGAGGCCACGGGTATACCAGTGGAAAGCCCCCCCCCCCCCAATGATCCGGCACTTAATTCTCTTCACCCACACCCCACTTAAGATTGCTCTGGGATTGCTCTTTACGACATTAATTCTAGAACGTCCTTTTATAGGCTAGAGCCTCGTTTTCCAGATATATCTCTATATAAAATGTTTCACCAACTACTGTCAAGTGTCCTTTCTCCAAAATATAGTATTGATACCTATTCAGCACTGAATTTGGTTTTATGACATTATAGAAAATGGGAATTGTAGTTTGTTGATACTGATGTTACATGAATATATGGGGAAAATGCAATTGGTGTGGTAGAGCTATTGTTGCCCCTGAGTAAGTGTTTGACCTGTTTGATCAGAGACCATAATGGAAAAGCGGAACAATTGATCTGTAGAGTTTGGGGTGGGGTATTCTAGCTTATCAGACCACTGTCCCATTGTCAAGTTTTTGAAAAATGATTGTCTGCACACGGCCTTAATGAAAGAGTGCGGCAGCTGGAGACAATGGTATTGGTTTGAAACTGCTAGTATAAAAACAAATTGTATTTACTAATTTGGGCAATAGGTGGCACTGTTGTTTTCTGAAATGTTGAAAAGCTGCCAGTATTAGAAATAATCGTTTCAAAATTATAGACTGGCTGTTAATGCTTTCCTATATGGAAAGACTAAGACCATGTCAGTGTATGATACATCCGTTGGGAAATGTTCATTTTACAAATGGATGAAAATATATATGGGGTGTCCTTGTATGCACCATCTTCTTGCAAATAAAAAGAAAAGAAAAAGTCCTAGAGAATACAGTTACAGATTTGGCAACTGCAGGTGTAATAACAGAGCATATTTCTCCAGTGTTCCCTGTTTGGACAGTACTGCCATTTCACTCTCTTGCAAAGGATGCAATTGCAATGGGATCCTCAAACAAAGTCCATTTGGATATGCTACTTTTTGTGTGTGGAGAGTAGATCTGTAAGAGACTTTCCTTCCTTGCAATAAGAGTATGTATGGTGTATAGGATACAAATCAGTGGACTGGATCCAGACTTGCCCCTCTGTGAATGGAAGGGCTCCTTTCAATCACAGAGGAAGCCAGGATCCAGCAGGAGCTCTCCACTGGAGTAAGGAGCCAAAGTAGATGTTTCCTCTGATCCCCATGCATCCATCCCCATGCAGCCCCCTGTACCACTCCCTACACTGTTGCTCTCCAGAGTAATTTTAGGGAGTAATTTTGACTCCCCAAAGTAATTTTAGGGAGTAAGAAGGAAGGAGTATTAGCGGAAAAATCTCCCCTCCCCGTTCTGCCGAAAGGAGTAGCTGGATCATTTAGGCCCTTTCTACACCTAAGGATTATCCCAAGCAAATGGAGAGGTCATCCCTGCCTGCTCCTGGGATCCCCTGTGTGTCATTTGGATGCAGGGCCAGTGCCAGACTATTTTGCGCCCTAGGCAGGCACACCGTACTGAAGCTGCCCCCCAACCCCAGTGCACGCTTCTGGCTTCGAAGCCAGGACGCTGGGGTTAGAGGGCAGGGGGGCGGCTTCAGAATGGCATGCCCAGGCACACCGTATTGAAGCCGCCCCCCAACCCCAGCGCCTGCTCCTGGCTTCGCAGCCAGGACGCTGGGGTTAGGGGGTGGGGGGCAGCTTCAGTACGGCGTGCCTGCCTAGAGCGCAAAATTGGGGGCACTTTGGGGGTGCTTCTGGACTCAGCTTTGCATCTGGGTGCCCAGATGGTGGCTGTGGTCAGGAGTGCCTTAGCCCAGCTTAGGCTGGTTCATCGACTACAGCTGTTCCTGGCGAAGTTAGACCTGGCCATTATGAAACCTGCCTGAGTTACTTGTAGGTTGGATTATTGCAATGTTTCCTTCATGGGGCTACCTTTGAAAACATCAGATGGTTCAGAATGCATCAGTTAGGATGTTAGTGGATCACCCATCATATCGTGTTACACCTATCCTGCAACAGCTGCACTAGTTGCCAATTCATTTCTAGGCACAATTCAACGTATTGGTGATTACCTTTAAGTCTCTAAATGGCTTGTGTCCAGAATATCTTAGGGACTGCCTCCTACCAGTCCAGCCTGCCCATCCCCTAAGGGAAGCCCTCCTCTACTGCCATAAATGACAGAGGCTCAATTGGTTGCGTCAGGAGAAAGGGCCTTTCTGATGGGGGCCCACAAACTGTGGAACTCATTGCCCCATGAGACTCAGATGCCCTCCCAACTTGTTGTTTTGTTTTGCCAAATGGCAGACCTTTGTTTTATTGGGCTAAATAATATTTACTCTCAATCTGATGATTGTGTTGTATCTGCTGAGATTGTCTTTGCTTTTGTTTTGTTTTATTGATAATTATTGCACGATGTAGTTAGCTTTAATTGTTGTAAGCTGCCCTGAGTGTTGCACATGCAATAGAAGAGCAGGCTGTTTCACTAAGTTCCCATTAAAATTAATGGGGACTAACCTGACCCACTTATTTCAATAGGACCTAAGTTCAACTAAGTCTAGATCCAACCTTATATATCACTATAAAATCTACCCTTCGCCATCTCAGTCTAATGCTTTCTATTTCAGATACCTCCTGCTGTTATGGTTTGTGGCTTTCTTGCTGACCTCTATCCTCAAAGAAATTAATTCCTTAGTAAAAACAAAAACAAAAAAAGTTATGTGCTTGAACCTGCAAAAAAAAATGTTTTCATTGGCAATTTGAAAGAACCCCATAAACAGCAAGTGCACTACTGATAAAGAGTATATATTTATTTTGAGAAGGTCTGCAAAAAGCCCTGGAGACAGTTCTGCAATTCAGTGTTTAAACATTTGAGTAAGCATTGCATTAAGCAGTTTTCTGTATTTGGTTCAAAGGCCTCACTTCCTGAAAGAAGAATTGGATTCTGTAAAGGGGCAGCTTTCCATAGCTTTACGTATATGAAGATAATAATAATATGTATGTAATTAAAGCTACGATCCTAAGTACACTTAGTTACTTTTAAATACGTCATATCATTGCTTCTGGTTTTAGCATTAATTTACTGGCTTTTCCATCATTATTGACCAGCTATGAGAATATTATATTGGACCATTTTTTAAAACCTATATTTTATTTTTTATTGGATGAGACAAGCCAGAAATGATCTGAATACCATGAACTGGATTAGAACCTTCTGATTGCATTAAGAATTTTGCCTGCAGGTAAATGATGGAACCTTAAACCCTTTGGACTGAAGTACTGGATTACAGAAATCTGTTGCTGCTGCAGTGTGATTCTCTTCACCTGGATTCGAATCAACGAAAATTCGGGTTTATATTCATTGAGGAGCAATCCCGTTGTCGTATAGACAGGGGCCTAGATCTATTATCCAAATAATTTAGGCTTCAATCCTGCGCACAATTCAGCTGTCATTGATTGACCTTTGTGGATTTTAAGAGCATAACTACATGTGGTCTTGCAGCCCCAGTACTTATTCAGCCCAAACTTTCATTGACATAAGGATAAAATCTCTAAATGTTTTAGTTGTTAATCTCCTTATGAAACTGAGTTTTAATTAATGATTCAAATCCTCATATCAAAGTTAAACTGGTAATGAACACCACTTCTCTAAATTTCTTTTATATCTTTTCAGGAATTCACATGCAAAATCCCATCTTAAAGTAGATGCATGCTATAAACCTACAAAATATACCTGGCAGCAAATTTCCTATGATTTTGATGAGGATTGCAGCTTTCGGAAGGAGAAAGATGAAGAGTTCTTTGAAGATGCAGAGTTATATAAGAAATACAGGTCAGATATTTATATTTTGTGCAAGATGAGCTGCTGCTATCTTTTGCATAGATGTTTTCATAGAAATTATAATTATGCACATTATGATTAAATTAAAATAGGGAAGTGGTTACAATTTTTTATAAAGGAAAATCCACAACTATTCTGTTCCTGATATAGATTTCTCCTTATGTCAAACCCTTTCAGTGTACATTGCAATTATATTGTGCTTTACTGTGCCAGCAATTTGCTTAAGCTGACACTGCCTATAATGCCAGGCTGATGTGTATAATGCAGACTAGATAGGTCAAATAATGTTACAGAAGTTTCAGTTCTACACTGATACACTGACCTGGTTCACACTTAACAAGAAGCCATCATGGGTAAATTTCCTTTTGAATATTCGAACTGCGGTGGGGTGCATCATAGCTTGTAGTTACATGTGAACCTGACAAGGGTGGTTTGTGGTGGTGATTGACAAGTCACCCAGAACCCAATCACCCCAATCACCCACTCTCACCAGGTTTGCATATAATGAGCCAACAGTGCGATATGGCTGCAAGAAAGGCAAATGCTATTTTGGGCTGCATTAATAGAAGTATAGCTTCCAAATCACGTGAGGTACTGGTTCTTCTCTATTCGGCACTGGTTAGGCCTCATCTAGAGTATTGTGTCCAGTTCTGGGCTCCACAGTTCAAGAAGGACACAGACAAGCTGGAGCGTGTTCAGAGGAGGGCAACCAGGATGATCAGGGGTCTGGAAACACAGCCCTATGAAGAGAGACTGAAAGAACTGGGCATGTTTAGCCTAGAGAAGAGAAGATTGAGGGGAGACATGATAGCACTCTTCAAATACTTGAAAGGTTGTCACACAGAGGAGGGCCAGGATCTCTTCTCGATCCTCCCAGAGTGCAGGACACGGAATAATGGGCTCAAGTTAAAGGAAGCCAGATTCCAGCTGGACATCAGGAAAAAGTTCCTGACTGTTAAAGCAGTATGACAGTGGAATCAGTTACCTAGGAAGGTTGTGGGCTCTCCCACACTAGAGTCATTCAACAGGCAGCTGGACAACCATCTGTTAGGGATGCTTTTGGGTGGATTCCTGCATTGAGCAGGGGGTTGGACTCGATGGCCTTGTAGGCCCCTTCTAACTCTGCTATTCTATGATTCTATGAGAAGCCCTTGCTGCACCACGAATATTCAAAATGTTTGCCACTGTTGCAGCAAGATGCCCTGCAGAGAAATGTATCCAAAGTGGCTTGTTATATGCAAACCAGGCCACTGACCTGGTTTACGTGACTCAACAACCCACTTTGGGTTCTCAGACTTGTTGTTTCAGGATGGCTTTTCATGACATCTGAACCCAGCAGTTTCCTCAAAGTGGTTTATTAAACACGCACAAGCCAGCCTGAGAACCCATGGCTTGTTGTTGCAATCTCTCTAATACCCCTTCTCTATGAAGTTTTGAAATTACACTAATCAGTTTACTCCTCCACTTCATCTTCTTCCTTCTCACTTTCAGGGAGATTTGCACATATTTAATCTTCCCCCCACATTTGAAGATATTTGCACAAATTTCCCCTTTTTCCCCTTAACTTTTGGAGAAATTTATGCAAATTCACTGTGCTTCAGTGAATTTGCACAAATCTCCCTGAAAGGTTTTTTAAGGTAAATTTGTGCAAATCTCCCCGAGGTGGAAATAAATCTACAAAATAAACTCTACTTTGACGTTTCACTCGTTAGTGGAGTAGGCTGATGAGTTTGTGGTGCAAAGACCCATGGGTTATGTGCCAAAAGTGGAAGGACTAAGGTGGAAACAAGCCACGGCAAACCACGGAGTGCCTGATGATCTGGCAGGAGTAACATCAGTTAGCAAACAGCCAACCAACCCATTGCAGCTTATTTTCAGGGTGAGTTATTGTGATGTACGAACTGACCCACTATAAATCTTCAAATAAGCTTCTTAGTAATCAGATTAGACATCCTATAGATAGTTAGGGTTAGGCCAAAATCTGGTACTTTATTTCACCACCATTCAATGTAGATAACATGTTAGGGCAGTTACTAAAATGAATCCTATGACAAAGATTAGCAATTCCTCCCAACCCCACCAAGGGTCAAATCTGCTACCCTCAAGCAATAAATATCCATCCATAATCCCATTTTTTATTTCAGCTGTTCTGATTCCACAAAATATTAGAATTAATGTGTGTGACCACACAAATGAATGGGCAGGAAATGTGCCCCTCCTTTCATTTGGAGTGGGAGATAATGGGTGCTGCTTTATGTATAACCCTCAGTCTCAGGTTCCCAACACACCTTCCATAGTCTTCTAAGATCTCTGCTGCTATCCAGGTTCTGACAGCCACAGAAATATTTCCCAAGAGTGCTGACAATACAATATCATAGTATAGAAGAGAAGGACATTCATAGGATATAGCTTTGTGGAAAGGAGAAGGGGGCAGAAAAACTGCATGAAAACTTTAAAAAAGCAGTCAAAACATCTGAAGTGATTATGTTTTGAGTTCCAGTGATTTCACATTTTACAGAATAGTTTGAGGAGATCTTCATTATTCCGTTACCAACTCACTGCTATTTTTTATACTGCTTTTTCTATGTTCACTCTCTATATCAATATGCACTAGCATGGCTATTTAGGAACTGAGCTAGGCTTCATTCAAATTTGTCTTTCTTGTTTTTCAAGTTTCAAGTTAATCACAGAGGAACATAATATAGCCCAGATAAAGGTGGTGTTTACTCCTGCATGCTGTCTAGAAAAGTGTTTTATGTGACTCGATCAATAAACTCCTCTGTTTTCCTCCAAGATCTTTTTATAGTTTCAATAGAACTCTTCTTCTGCACCTTCATGTATCCACCCACACAATTCTCAACATCTGTGCCCAGCTTTCTTTATATGCTGTTCTATATTTGACTTCAAATGTCAAAAGCACAAGATATAGAAATAAACAAATATTCCCCGCACTTCATTTGCTTTGCTCTGTTTTGTTTGTTACCATGTAATATGGTGTTCTTAGAGCATTTAGAACTAAATCCATTTTTATTGACTTCAGGCATCAACCTAAACTGACTGGAGAATTGCAGAAAGCCCATCATCAACAGTTTGAATTTAGAAATGGGAAGATTATCAACTGTAGCTTTCCAAATCTTGTTTTGGGTGTGGAGAATTCTGATCTGCATTCTGGGACTGAAGTGTTTTTGTTGGAAAAGAAGTGTGACGATATCAATCAACACTGGATCTGGAGAGAGGATAGCAGGTGCAAGTTCACTGGTAGACTCTCACAAGGATTACATTGCATTATTAGCCCTCACTTCTTCTTCTTTTTTACCATCACAGGGTTTTCCCATCAAACTATGGCAGTTTTCCATTTCACTTGTTCTTGAAGTGCAGACATTGTGTGGTTTCATCTTCCAACTACTTCTGAAGTTTCTGAGAAGGTCTCTAAAATATAAAAGCATAGATACGGGTATAAGAAAACAGTGAAAATTATAATTTTTTCTTACAAAAGAACCCACATTTTAATCTGAAATATGCCATCTTTTCTGTGAAGCTTTTGGCAACCCCCCCCCTCTCCTCGCACCCTACAGTAACAAAGTCTAAGCATCTATAAGTGCAAGAACCATATATTCTTCCTTTCTTTACCCTTGTCTTCATTTCCCTTATCTTTCTGCTATCTCCCTTGTCTCCAGTTCTAGACTGTAACCCCTTGAGGCAAAGACTTATCGTGATACTGCTATTACTACTACTACTACTAATACTGGTACACCTTGCTTTCTCAGCTACCTATAGCAGAATTTTGGTGACACACTATAAGACCAGTGAGGTTCACACTAAACATCCTGAGATGGGACATTGGTCAGTGAAAATGTATCTGCCAAGCCTTGTGTAAAACCAACTGTTGTTGATCAAAAATAAGAGCAACCAAAAAGCAACCCATTCCATTAGCAGGAAATATTTATTTTATATAATTTTGTAATATTTTGGATTCTATCTGACTTTTTTGTTCCTAGGACATTTCATCTTGTGATTGACCCAAACCTAGTGCTAGCAGTATCAATGCCCAACGTACTGAATGGCTTCCCAAAGGTTCCACTGGAAATGCAAGGGTGTCCTGTCATCCTTCAGGTAAAGCTGTTTGTGCAATCTGCTCTCTTGTATCTACTTACGATCACTACCACATGTGGTGAATTGGGCTTTTTAAATCCTGCCAAGTGTGAAATATTTATCCTTTAGAAAAACCCTCATCACCTTCAACCCCTGTGTGGTGAATACACCTATTTATCTTCCTTATTTCCACTACCACCCACTATTTCTGGTACAATCCCTTTTCTATCTTCATAGCAGAGTAGCTGGTATGGTTTAGACAGACCAGGAAATTTACTTCAAAATTGAAACAAATATATTAACGTTTATTTAAAATGTATTACAACAATAAAGAGTTATTTAGCAGAGTGGATATTATAATTATACTTTGTTTAAGGCTTGCTTAAGAGTCTATCTATCTCCCCTTGAGCTAGTTCATTTACCTTACTAATATCATTACCTAATTGTCTGCATCCCATCTCCTCTCCCATTTGTACTCACAGATTAGTTAATTCTGTTCCTTCTGGTCAGGGTCTTTCCTGTGAGGATTCAGCATGGAAGAGGTATTTCAGTTGCAGGTCCCTGAACTGCTTGTAGCTGATGAAATTGGGCTTAAACTTCCATATAGGACTGCTATGGAAAGTCTTCTTCTCCCCACAGACCTTCTCAGCTGCTGCCTTCTGTGATTTTAGTTCTCCTTCTCTTCTTCTCTTTCTCTGAACAGCCACCACTTGCTGCCATCTGTTGTTCCCTCAGCTCTGCTCCTGCTCCAGTGTTTCCTGGCTGCTTCCTCTTCTTCCAGCATCAATTTGCTTGCTCTTCTCCCTCAGTTTTTTCTCTGCTTTACTCCAGCTGACTGATTCCAGTGCTCTGAGAGGGCTATTCCTAGCCCATTTATACCTTCCAGCCCAGCCCTGGCACGGCACAAGCTCCCTTGCTGTCAGAGACCACTGCTGTTGCTGCCACCACATTGCACCCCTTTCCACTGCTGCCACATCACACCTCCATCACACACACCTTTGCTGCCATTGCATCAGCTCCATGAAAAGCTGCACAGTCACAAGAAGCGGCTGCCGGACTCTCATGAGAACTCACCTGGGTTAATCTTCCAAGACCTGGACAAGTTCTTGGGGAAGCCTGGCAGTTTGCTTCTACTGGCTGTGTGGCTCTCCATAGGGCTGATGTGGTCGCAGCAGCAAAAGTAGGGGCGGGGGTGCACGATAAGAGAAACAGTGCAGGCAGCTGGTCCAGAGAGACCCATCAGCCACTCTCTTGCCACGGCAGATGCCACAGTGGGACAGCAGCAGTGGGCTTTCCTGCCTGGGGTGGAGAGAGGGTGGTGAGTGGCAGAATTTGCCACTCTTTCCACTCCACCACATGATGTGGACACCTCACTCTGCTTCATGGGCCAGCAGGCCCTGTTCCAGCCAAAAACCCTCCCCCCACATCCAATCAGACATTGCAGTCTTGCCATGATTAAGCACCAATGAGTGGAATCAGAATATTCTTCCTGGACCTATCATTGCTGATCTTTGTCCCTGCCCCTTTTGATTCCATTGTCCAGTATAAAACTCCCAGTGCCATGATCATAAACCTCTGAAGGCCATAGGTGCCTCCCTTTATGTAACAACCCTTTCAGCTCTGCTGCTTCCTGGCAGGCTGCCAACTGAAGGCCATGTTAACTATTTGTATGCCAAATCATTCTTGGCCACAGAAAGCACTCACAATTAAAGATATTCATAATATTTTGACAAACCTTTACCTCAGGATTGACTGACCCTGACATCTATGTATACATACAAAAATACAAATAGATTGCCTTTGTGTTCAGTATATACAAGGAAATGCCATCTTTCATAATGCCATGGCTTTTCTCTCTCTTTTCTCTCTCCTACCAAAATGGCATGTTGTTTCATAGATCTAATGTAATTCCATGATACTCCCAGTGTTATAAAACATGCATAGTACCACAGAATACATTTAAACTGTTATCAGATATCCACAAAGGGCTAGGAAGTCCTAAAGTCTTGGACTCTTTTGTACATATATATTGAAATGTTCCATTTAGTATTCAGTAGACACAACTCCAGTCATGTTTATCTGTACCTCATCAAGCAGTAAGACAAAATTCATATAAACGAACAGCTAGTAGCGCAGCTGGTTTCCTACTGTACATTTATGAACAAGAGCACACAGTACACAAGAACAGGCAGAGTAGAATGTAAAGCTGAGAGGGAGCAGATACCTATTAGAGATGTGTCTGAGCTCTACTTCTACCTCTACTGACAAGAACCCACCCAGTGCCTAATTCAGATTCCCCATTCCACTCCTTTCTGATAGGTTGTATGTCAGATTTAGCCCTATCCCAAAGTTGCTTATACAGGCGTATAGGGTGCTTAATTGCTTGGAAAAGGTTAATCAGTTCCTGCAATGAGACAGGAGATAAAGAGGAACTGAGAGCTGAGGGATCATACACAAATTTCTCCTATTAATCTGCTTGGCCTGTTGACACTGAAGTTTGCATGTCAGTAAGATCCTGAGCCCAGGAAATGAATGATGAAGCTCTGTGCTAGTTGCCCCAAAATGTCTACTCTCTCAAAAAGCCAGACTCATGGCTACACTGGTGTTCACAATTCTGTTGCTTTAAATGGTGCGTAGTCTGACAGATATTTCACTGGCCCTAAGCTTCTTGTGTGGCACATCTGTGCTGTGGTAGTGAAGGAACCATGTTAGGTGCTGACTCTCATGGCCTGGAAGTGTCAACTCCTTGGCTAGAATGGAAAGCCTGCCAAATGCTGAACTTCACGCAGATCTATACTGTTATACAAGCTAATTTTCTCCCTTTTCTTTTGTATTTTCAATAGTCCTTTCACACTGGCTAAGAAAAGTACCAGAGAAAAGATTACAGGAAATGCAAAGGGCAGAACAAGTCTCCCCCAATTTCCTGTATATTCTTTAGTGGCAAATGTCTGCCAATGAATATGCAAAGTATTGCAAAGACTCTTACGTACAATACTATGTTATATATGCACAGAAATACAGAGAATGTAAAAACGGAGCTGCCAATCAGAAGTGGAATTACATGGAAACTACAAAGGTTCTTAGTGCCTTTTACAGCACAATACAGGACCAAGAAATTACAGCTGCAAATTATGCTTCTATTTGCACATTTTCTGTGGCCAATACAGAGAAAATAGACCAACTAGTAAGTATTTTTTTTTGTTTTCTCTGATAGAAAAGAAAATGATTAACTACACTAAATCAGAGGAGTGACTGTGAAGAGGTGCTTGCCTTGATGTATCTGCACATTTGTATCCAATAGGAACAGGGCCGGCGCTACCATTGAGGCCACTAAGGCAGTGGCCTAGAGCGCCAACCTAAGAGGGGCTCCAGGCGCACGTTGGCTGAGCTGCCCGCCCGGCTGGCTCTAGGATGTAGCTGGGCCTGGGTGGCTGAGATGGTGCCCCTTACCTCTGAGCGGCTCTGGGAGGGCTGCGTTTTCATTCCCCCATCTTGGGAATGAACACGGAGCCCCGCCCCTTACCTCTCTTCGCCTTGACACAAGCATCAAGGTGACGAGAGATAAGAGGCGGGGCTCCGTGTTTGCTCCTGGGATGGGGAGTGAAAAAAGCAGCCCTCCCAGAGCAGCTCCAAGCCGAAGCCAAATGCAGGGAACTTTCTGGAACGTGTGCAGCAACCTCTGCCTCCCCCCAGCACAGGAAAAGGGCAAAATCGGCCGGGGGGGGAGAGGACATGTTCCATCCTCCAGCTCCCTCCCCCCAGTGTGAACTAGCCCTCTCCTCCTGGGCTGGTATGGTCGCCAACCGAGGAGGAGGGGAAGAAGAAGATAGAAGAAGAAGCAAGCAAGCAGCAGCAGGAGGAGAAGCAGCAAATAGGAGAAGAAGAGGAGGAGGAGGAGGAGGAGGAGGAGGGAGAAGGAGGGGAGGGGGAGGAAGAAGAAACAGCAAGGGAAGAAGCAGCAACAGGTAAGACTAAGGTATGTGGGGGGTGCGCGTGCTGGCAGTGTGTGTATTCATGTCTGAATGGGGGGTTTGCTTTATTGAAATCAATGGGACTTGATAATAATATGATGCTGGTGACTGATGGAATAATTGTGACTTTTTCCTGCTGCCCCAGTTCTTTAATTTCCATAGCCAGTGCTGTTTATTTTCCTCTCTTTTCCTCTTTTCTGCAACATTTTTGTCATTAGGTATTGCTGTCAATTAGGTAGTTGTATTTTTCTTTTTTGTTTATCTGGGAGTAAGCTTTATTGAAATCAATGGGACTTGATAATAATGTGATGCTGGTTACTGATGGAATAATTGTGACTTTTTCCTGCTGCCACAGTTCTTTAATTTCCATAGCCAGTGGTGTATATTCAAGGCTGTTGGGTAAACCCCACTACCAAGCGATGAAAGGGGATGGATTAGGTGTGAAAACAAGAACCACAACTTGCAGAATCTAAACATCCCCTCGTCTCCCGGCCCATAGCTCAGTGACAGCCTGTAAGCTTTGGAAGCGGAAGGTTTCCAGGTTCTATCCCTGGCATTTCCAGTTAAAGGCACCATATTGTTATTGGTGGGGAGGAGAGATACAAATTCCTGCCATCTGTTCACCTTTCCTGACTAGTCCTGTTGTAGTGGCCCTAAACCTGTGTGTGTAGGCATATGAATGTGTGTGTGTGGGGGGGGGGGGGGGGAGGAACGTTGGACCCTGCCCATAATTCCACTTGTTTGTGAGTGGTAGAGGAATGCATGCATGAGAGAGGGAGTATAACAGCATGAAACACTCTCACCAATGAAAAAGTTGTCTTGTGTTTTTTTTTATGTGCCATTTGTCTGTCTTTAAATAAGTTGAAAGTGCACCTGAACAATGTAATAATGTAGCAGCTCCCCTGACATTTTTCACCTCTCTGCCCTGTGAACAAAATCTCCTTTTACCGTTGTGTTTGCAATGGCGGAAGTATGTGTTACACCGAGTGCCCTTTAGTTCAAAATGATTTGTGTGCCAAAACATTTTCTTTTGTATTTAAGAAAGATAATCAAAAATTGATTATTACTTATTCTTGCAATTTAAAATAAATTTAGCAGTTTCAAGTTTTGTGCTTATTTTTTCTACAAACCATCTGTTCTTAAAAATCGAAGTTGGAATTTTGGGGGTGGGGGTGGGGTGAAAGTAGCTCGCCTTGCCTAGGGCGCAAAATAGTCTGGCACCGGCCCTGAATAGGAATAGACATATCAAATATTTTACTTCCTCCCACCTGTGTAAGTGCAGAGGGGAGGCAGGAAAGAAGCTCAGCCAAAATCATATGATTCATAAACTGTTAGGAATGAATGGATCAGTCTATTTCCAGTCAGTGTCCGTTTTGCATGTGTTCATTCATACGTGTGTTCCAACCAGTTTCTGCATTGATCTACAATTTTTGGTGGTGATGGCAAATCGATATTTCAATACCTCCTTTCAAAGGAGGTATTTCACAAATTCCCCCTTTCTAAAAGCATTTGCTCTCAAAGTACACATTTTTGAATGTATTTTATCTCATATTTTTAAATGCGTTTTGGTATATTTTTGGAGCTGAGAACTGCATTGCAAGGTTCGCAAGAGTACAAAATCTGAAGGAGAACAGCATTCCAATCCCTAGTGTGATTTCCCTTCCGGAATGTTATGGGAAAGGTTAGAACGTTGTCCATCCTTAGAAACTGTGATGCTGTTTAGATATTGCAATAGGAGCACTTTTATGTGGGTCTGTGCCACAGTGCTGCTTGTAACATTTGAAAACCTGCTACTACTATGTGGGTGCAGCCAATCATACAGGTCCCCACTACCTCATTATTATCTCTGATCTCAGCCAGATTACAATTACAGTGCAGGGAGTAGTAACTCACGCTATTGGTCCTATTCAAATGAGGTGTACCTCTAAATGTTATAGCATGTTCCTGTAAAATTTTAAGGGTACCTATCGATGCCATAAATACGTACTTTAAAAAAAAATCAAACTAGAAGAAAATCTTTTATAGAAATAACACTAATTAGCAGCACAATTATATATATTATTTAAAAATTTCCAGACACGGGAAATAGGACTAGAATGAGGAATATGTTATTCAAATAGCTTGATGCTTAAACCTGACAAATTTGGGATTCTTTTAAAACACACATCATCATCATCATCAACTGGGGACGTTTGGCCTTTTTCATTTTAAAGAAGTTCAACTATTATTCTTTATAGGGCTACTATTTTCTTTCACCATGCGGAAAGCAGAAGGTAATTATATGCTTGGCTTGTGCAAGGACCATGAGAGGAAAGAAGGAACTCAAAAAGTTGCTCCCTGGTACTAAGTTTTCCTGTGCCTCTGGTTCTGAGGAAGGCAACCATTTATCCATCTGGCCCTATAAGTGTGTTGATGTTAACAAGGTTTGTGGCAGTGTTACTTTTTTTAGTTACACCCTTCCATGTATATAGTTGGTGCAATGAGAAAACAAACAATTTTAAGTTTTTTCTATTAAATGCTTTGAAACACTGGAAATCTGTACTTAAACTTCAAGATTAGAATACAGTTAAGGTTCACAAATTTTCTTGCTGGGGCAGTGGTCCTACTAGCTATAGGTTAATGAGGACCCCAGATAGCTGTGGCTGATTCTTAAGGGAACTTTCACCTTAAGTGTTACTTTAATGATTTCAGTGCTTACTCCTGACACTGACAGCAATTTCTGGAGTTGAATGCTGGCTTGTATTAAGTCCTGACCATGATTAAGATATTGTTTATCAGCCATAGGCTCCCATCTGTAAAATAGCAACAGTAGTGGTCTATCTCACAGAGTTATTATGAATTAATTTTTGGTTTGTATAAAGGAAAATTAAATGTCATTAGTTATCTTTAAAGTTGTGTGCATTATATTTTGTATTTATAGTTGCATTTCTTGGGCATTTTCTGCCATTCGTAGTATTCCCAGTTCAGTGGTGCACTGTATCAAGTGAAAAGAACCTTTCCCCACCGATGCTGATAATTCCATTAAAAGTCAACAACATGGGATATGGTTGACAGTATGGACCTTGGAGACATAGACACTGATTGCCAATACAGCAGATATGAACATAACACATCAAGCAGCTTTAATTATTGCAGTAAGAAGAGAGTTAGAAAATAATATAGCTGTTGTGAGGTTAGCAGAGGAGGATACTCACGTAAATATAAGTGTAGAATCGTCAGCAGTTTTTGTTGTCTCTACAGTTTCATTTAACCATGAACTTAAATATGTGGGGCAATTAGCAACGACCATTAGTTCAAGTGTTCCTGCCCAACAAAGGCATAGTCGAATCCACATTCTGTTTTATTAATCGCATCTAGGAAGTATGAGCTATAAATTAATTTTCTATTGAGCAATTGGATACATTCATCTTAATGTTTGCTGTTCAATTACTTCATTAATTGTACAGCTGTACGTCAATAGATGTGCGTACCCCCAAGGGTTCTTGAAATATATTAGACACAACTTTCACTAACATTTTTGTAAAAGTTCAGTGTTGTGACCTGTGTAGTTTGCAACTCCATACAACTCCATACAGATTTTTGTGAACCGCCCAGAGAGCTTCAGCTATTGGGTGGTATCAAAATGTAATAAAATAAATAAATAAATAAATAAATAAATAAATAAACAAACCTGGGGCCCGTCTTGATGTCAGCGCCATGAGGCCTCAGGCTCCTGCACTGGCGCTCCTTCCAGGCATCTGCATGGGAAAGAGTGCCAATGCAGAGTTGCCACCACCGCTGGGCTGAGCAACAGGGAGGGGGAGGAATGGGGCAGCTCTCCCCCCCTCTTTTTTATTTTTTAATCTGTAGATGTGAACCTTCGCAGCTACAGATTAGAAAAAATGGGAAACGAAGAGGAACGGGGCAGCCAGATGGAGGTCAGAGGGAGAAGAGCTGATTTAGGCACCGTGCGTCTCTCTTTTCCTTCCCCTTCAGCTGCCCCGTTCCATCCCCCCCATTTTGTTTAATCTGTAGATGTGAAGGTTCACATCTACAGATTATTATTTTTAAAATAAAATGGGGGGAAGCAATGGGGCAGTTGGAGGGGGAGGAAAAGAGGGATACACAGCACCTGAACTGGCCCTCCTCCAGCTGATGGTGACCAATCAGGGGGCGCCATCAGCTGTGGCATGCCTCCACTTAAAAAAAGTCAGGGTAAGTCCCCGACTTTTTTAAAGCAGATTTTGGAGGGTTTGCCCCTGGATGGCTTCGGGATGATGGCTGTGTCATATAGATGACCTGCCGCCACTCTGAATCCACTCCAGAACAAACCCCTCATCGAGACAGGCTCCTGTATGTTAACATACAAGGAATATGTTAACATCCTCCACTTTCTCATAAAGAATAATATTTGAAATTGAAACAATGAGCTACTTTTTTTAAAAAAAAAAACTTCAGTATGATTGTCATTAGAAGCAAAGTCATGAATGGATCTTGTTCTATTTTATCTTGAAGACTGATTTATCTACCTCTGAAGCTGAATCCACCTTGCATTATTTAGAAGACGTTCTAGCATGTTTGAGGACAGAAACCTCATTGCAAATCATCTCAGAAAAGATGTCTGCAGCTGTAAACCAGAAAGCAGTGAAAATAATTGCATACAAAAATGGAGCTGGTTACCAAAATGGGCAACTAATCATCGCTAGTACATTCCCTATGGTGAGTAGGAATCATCCAAAGAGATAATCATAATGGAATTGATAATGACAAGCAGTGGGTACCAATGATACAAGATCAAAATGGACCAGAATCTTGTGTCAACTTTCCCCTGGTGTGTGAAATCCTGACCTTATTGTAAATCTGCATGTGTTTGCCCTTTTTCTTTGTATGCCTCATGTTAGATCCAAAGCCTGTAAGAGCTTACTGTGGATCTGTTTTGGATCTGGCCCAAGAGGGGAGCATAGTGATAAGGATGACTCTTCTCGTTGATATACACATGCAATTAACTCATAATTTCAAGGAATGTTCATTTGTACCTCCCCCCAACATGCACACACTTCCCTGTGCGTTGGGAATTAATTAATTGTTTAATTACAATAAGCAGGCTGAGCAGCTTGTGAGCTAGTACGTACAAACAGGCAGCACTCCCAAAGTCACATCAGTTCCCAAAAGCAGATAATTATACATTATGTTTGAGGTACCCATAACTATCTACCCCCCCCACTCCCCCATGACTGACAATAGAACAGAATAGTACCACAGAAAGCTGTGAGCATGCTGAGGCTGGAACATAGAAACTGTGTACTTGGACTTCCAAAAGGGCTTTGGGACCAATGCTTTTCAAATTGTTCACAAATGACTTCGAATTAGGGTGAGCATTCAGGTGGCCAAGTTACCAAATTAATTAGGGTGAAGAGCTCCAGAAGG
Organism: Elgaria multicarinata webbii; assembly: GCF_023053635.1. Lineage (NCBI taxonomy): Eukaryota > Metazoa > Chordata > Lepidosauria > Squamata > Anguidae > Elgaria > Elgaria multicarinata. Next base: position 103,231,157 of record NC_086172.1, read on the forward strand.
ATCTGTCCAAACTACGGAGAGTGGGTATCAACATGGCAAATGCAGTTCTTTGTAAGCAAGGGTAAAAATCCAAACTTTACATATATGTTGATGGGATGTGAGCTAGCAATGCCTGCCAAGAAAGAAATCTTGGGATTGTGATGGCCAGCTTGATAAAAATATTGACCCAGTATGTGGCTGCTGTGAAAAACTCAAATTCATGTTAGGCGTAATTAGAAAAGGAATCAAAAATAAAAGTGCTGATATCATACTGAAAATCTATGGTGGGATCACACTTAGAATACTGTATACAGATCTGGTCACCACACCTAAAAAAGAACATTGTAGAGTTGGAAAAATGCAGAAAAGGGCTACTAAAATAATTATTATTTTATTATTTTTATTTGTTACACTTAGATACCTCTGACTATAATCCCTCAGCAGTTCACCAATAAATATTAAAATACATTTAAATACAATATTAAAAACACAACATTAAAACATTTCCATTAAAAGATTTCACATTTTCTGCCTCCTGTGGTACAAGAGAGGGTGAGTGCCTCCACAGAGAAGGCCCACCATCGGGGTACTTCATGGCGGTATTCTGTTTGTTTTGGAATGAGCAGCAAGGTCTCCTAATCAAGAGGCTGGAGCATCTTCCCTATGAGGAAAGGTTGCAATGTCTGGGATTATTTAGTTTAGAGAAAATGAAAGTGTGGGAAATTATGAGTGGTGTGGTGAAAGTCTATCTCCCATAATATTAGAACATGGGATCCAGGATCATCCCATGAAGCCAATTGGTGGGAGATTCAGGGCAGATAAAAAGAAGCACTTCTTCACACAGCAAATAGTTAAACTAAAAAATTCTCTACTACAAGATGTAGTGACGGCCACCAATTTGGATGGCTTTAAAAGTAGATTAGACAAATTAATAGAGTATAAGGCTCTCAATAGCTACTAGTCCTGATGGCTATATGCTATGTCCAATGTCAGAAGCATTATATTTATGTATACCAGTTGATGGGGAACATGAGCAGAAGGTTACTGCTGCACTCATGTCCTATTTATGGGTTTAGGGTGTGGAGAGTGGGTCTGCTCCACTCCAAATTTCAGTGGGGAGCTCTGATGACCAGGTTCTCTGCTCTAATTTTCAGAGTGGCTCCCTTGCTCTGCTTCGTTGGATTATCTATCAGAGAACTGCTCCATTTTCGGATAACTGCTCTATTATAGTCAATGGAAATTAACCAAAATGCTTACAGCTCTGTCATTTTTAAAGATAAAGAGATGAAACTTGGCACCATGTGAACTCTTAAGTAGGGATGTAGGCATACCAAGTTGGAAGCAGATCCAGTCATGACTTGATTTTTAGAGTTTTTTTGAAGTTCAACCTCAAACGTCCTCTTTGGGGTCTTGGACCTTGAGCAGTGCACAATAATAATTTTAAAAAGCCAGCCAGCTGGCAGTATATTATAGACAACAAGGAGAGGTCAGACAAGAACAATAAATAACTTTATTTTTTATATTTGTTTTCAAAGTGTATAAACATGCCCCATGTCTTCAAAACAGGAGATAGTACTACACACTTTTCCTTTCAAAAATGTTATTTTTAATGCTGCCTCCTTCTGAGTCTTTTAGTGGGGGTAACAGTAAACACACACACTAACAACAAAGGGGAACAGCAGATACTGGGGGTGTGGGTAAGGTAAGTATTTGAAGAAGGATTGGAATGGAAAAATAGGTAAAGAGACTTTTTGTTATTTTAAAATAAAAAATTTAGTGGGGGTAACAGTAAACACACACACACACACACTAACAGCAAGCACTGGGTGTGTGGGGTGAAATGTAAGGTAAACAATTTAAAAAACGATTGGAATGGAAAGATTTTTTGTAAGGGTAATAGGATAGAGCAAGAACACACACACACACACACAGAGTATCACAGATTGGGGTGGTACTAGGGTGCTTGGAAATTGGGTATTGGAATAGAAGAACTAGCACAACAGCAACAACAGCAACAGCAACCAAAGAAAAGCAGAAAACACCGAGAACCGCAGAGAGAGACTGCCAAGCAAACACAGCAAAAACAGCAAGCAGGAGCTCTCGCTCACTTGCTCACTCTCTGGCTGATTCTCTCTTTCTTTCCTGCTTCCTTCCTAATGCTCCACAAGCTAGCAAAGGTATGAATTCCAGGGCAAAGACATATGGGTTTTATCATTTGCAATCCCTCCCCCTAGGCACGGTGATTGGAGGGGAAAACAGGGACGACATTGTGGCTATTGTTAGCCAAAGATGTCAATTTCAAAACTACTCCTCCCTCATCCCTCAGCGTCTTCCTAATATGGAAAAGTGTCCATCAACATAAAATGACCCCTCATGAAACCTAAAAAACCTTTGGATACCTTCGGAGCTCCGAACAGCCTTCGCTCCGCACCACAGGTATTTGATGGTTTAAAAAATGGCCAATATCCACTTCATGAGATCGGACCTCCAATAGATATCCAGCAGACCCCCGGATTTGCCGAGCAGAGTGCGCACCCCTATTATGGGTTTTCCACAGGAAGCTGGTTGGCCATTGTGTGAAAATAATGCTGGACTAGATGGATACTTCGTCTGATCTAGCATGGCTCTTCTTAGGGATGTTCCTGGGGAACTGGACCCTCAGGAGGTGGAAGCCTCATGATTTATTTTTGTTACCTCTGCCTAAACAAATTAACCCAGGAGCCACTTCTTCTGCAGATGAGGGGTCTGGGTCTTCTGTGGGGGTCGGCAGCTGAGGTTGCAACCAAAAACCCACCACCCACCCCGCTTGGTGCTAGGTGCATTGGGAATGACGCTGTCCTCCTGATACAAATAGCAGTTGGAGGGGCATTTTTATTGGTACTGCAGGATGGAAGGAAAGTGTTAAACTCCCTTCTCCATGTCCTTTGTTCTAAATCCTGATCAGCCCCTGCTCCCTGCAGCTGGTATTTGCAATTGCAAAAACATTAACACAACATGTGAATTCTTGTTCTTTGACCTTGAATGTGTATTGCTTTCAGGCACACCAAAATTGGCAAATCTTGCAATCAGAGTGCTCCCCACTTTCTAAAAATCCACTGTGGTGTAGTGATTAAAGTGATAGACTAGGGTGACCAAAGTTCAAATCCCTACTCAGCCAGGAAGCTCTCTGCCTGACCCTGTACCAGTCACTGTCTCTAAGCCTAACCTACCTCATGGGCTTGTTGTAATGATTATATGGGTATGTGTGGAGGGATGGAGAACCAGGTACTCTGCCTTAACCTCTTGGAAGAAAGGCAGGAGTTAATTGCAATAAATAGTTAAAGCAAATGAAGTAATCTGAGGATGGTAATATAAGAATTTTAATGAAATGTTTTGCTTTAGTAAGCTTAATTATGTATTATTAACTTTCCCCCTTACTTCAGCTGCTTTCGTTATGTACAAGACGACTTGCACTTAACAGGACAGCTTGTAGACTGTACACCAGTGAAGGGGCCTTAATCCTTACCCTGCAGGATTTAGTTCTGTGTGCTGTAAATGATTATATGAGAAAGCAGGAGTCGGAAGAAAGAGATGAAGGAGCAACTTTTATTCCCTTCCCTAACGAAAATGCATCAGAGTTTCCAATAAAAGGTAAAATACCATCCTCAGCAAGTTCCCAAATAAATTTGTATTTAACTAGTATTTAGATTATCTGACTTCACAGAGCTAACCCTTTTTTTTTTGTAGTAGTAGTAGTAGTAAAGCTATAGGGAGCCTGTTTGCTGGTATGCTGCCAAGAAATATCTTGGAAATCTCTCATTTTGTTTTCCATTTTCACGAAGAATAATGGATCCTCATGGAGGAAAGATTAATGCTAGTACACTGTATTTGAACAAATATTTTTTTGTTTTTGTTTTAGGAGGCTTCTGCAAGCTCTAATTACAATAGTGATTTGCACAATGCATCTTATCATGAATCTTTTAATGGATCAAACATTACTTTTCAATTACACACATACGTTTTGAAAGTATATTCATTTGGCATACATTCATGTAGAAGTTGAAATCCAGTATGTTACTGGCATACTTCAATCTTTTGAGGCATTTCCCTGTAATTTCACATGGGAATCATGCTTGCTTATTTTAGCTAAACAAAGGCGCTAAAGGCCATGAAATGCAGAAGGTACAGCTTGTGAGGTATCCATCAAAGCTCAAATGAATACAAGTTGAGCAAAGTTACAAATTCAAAAGAGCAGACACTAGCAATAACAGTGGCCCCGATGGAAGTCCAAAACAAATAGAATCAAATTGGTGATAAACTTCAGTTCTGCAGTTTCAAGCTGAATTCTCCATTAGACGTTTGTTTTGTTGAAGAATTGTGATTTTAGGTCAGCAGCTGAGTTTCCTGAGAAATTAAAATGTTCTCCCATTGGGCTTTAGTCCATGACAGTATATGTTGCACCAATCCAAGGATGGGAAATGTATACCTGGCCCTACAGGTATTGTTGGACTACAGCTCCCAACATCCCTCAGCATTGGCTATGCTGGCTACGGATTATGGGAGGTGCAGTCCAAACACATCTGGAGGGCCACACGTTCCCCAGCCCTGGAATATTCTGTTTGCCTTTAAGGTGCGATAAGATTCTTTTTTGTTATTGTTTCAACATGGCTACCCCTCTAGAATTTATTTTAGCTGGTATTGCAAAGTATATTGGAGTCCCATTTTTCTTGATGACCTGGAAGAAATGAGCACTTTGCAGCCATACCCTGTTCAACGATGACATTTATTTCTTAAATTTAATTTACATTTTCCCTGTTACAGGAATAACAGATAAATGTACTATTCCTTCTCCCCACCCCACCCCCAAGTAACAGCATAAACAAATTTCTGTATTGTCTGTTTCTTGTTAAGCATTGCCATTCTAATCCAGTGATATATAGACTTATTTTTAATAGTGCAGTTTTTGGATAGAGCAGTATATATTCAAAGATGCACATTTGATCATTATCTAAAAGTGAAACATGGGGAAAGGGAGAGCTTTCCCATTTATATTTTTCATGTTTTTAATAGAGGATTGGTTCATTTTTGGTGCCCTTTTTACATGCCTATACTCTTTTATGTATTTGTTTCCTATCTATTATTTTCTAATCTTTATCAAATGTACTTAGTAAAAAGCACTCATCTTATCTGCTTCATCCCCCCTTCTTGCCTATTGATTTTCTAAGCAATCTGCTAGCCCACAAGAAGCTTCTCATTAAAAGTTTGCTGCTGCTTTGTATTAGGCATTCTTCAACTACTTACAAAGTTTACAGATCTTTATCCCATCAGTTCAAAAATGTAAAGAAAAAGCTAGGAAAGGTTAAAAACCATGCTAACTCATCAGTTCAGCAAAGTAAAGCTTGGCAATTGCCCATCATTTCTTCTTGCCAGCACAAGAAAAGGCCAAAACTTCTTTGAAACCTAGTAAATATAGCTGATGCCTATTGTATAAATAAACTCTTTATATTTATTTAATAAAGTGTTTACTTCATGGAGTGGATGAAAGTCTCTGATCGCAACATATAGTGGGATGGTGAGGGCCAAGGCTAAAGAAACAAACAGCTGAAGAAACGTTCAAATCTGAATGAGTTGTCATGTCGGAAAATAGTGAAGCTAAGTGTGAGAATAATGGCCCACTCCATTGTATATAAGCAATAAAAGCTATAGAATTATGTTTAAGGATCTGATGTCCATGGCAAGAGGTTAGCTGATATTATGACACTATGATCCAATCCCTGTTCAACTGTGAACAAGCCTTAAACATTAAATATATGATCATAAGCTAAAACCAAAATATGATATGATGTGAAAGATGTTCACTGGAATAGCAGTCCAAAGGAGATCTAAAGATAAACCATGCCGTTTTCTCTCACTAACCCTAGACAAGGAGGCAGAAGAGGAAATGAACATCGAGTCTGCATCATTGGTGATTACTCCAGATAGTCTGAACTTGATTGATGATTTTTTACTGAGCATCATTCTTAGAAATCCGGTTGAGGTCTGGGTTTCTTGCGGAGAACCTTTCTTGCCTTTGGAGAGTAAGTAATGAAAGAAATGGAAGTTGTTATTGTTATAACAGCACCTAAATGCAGAAAATTATTACGTTGCTATATTAAAAACATGTTATCTTAATATGTTTTCTGGCTTCCAAAGAGCTATTTTACATGTGCTTAGATTCTTAGGTGTGCCTAGTGAAATTTTTGACTTTTTCCTCCTTTGAATGGGAGACACCCCTCACACCTGACATATTATTTACAAATTGCCTTTGAAACTGCTCTCAGTTTCAAAAGTGGTTTGCAATGCAGGCTGTGTAAAACTAAACTCATGCAAAACTAATCTCACAGCTCTTGGGATATACTAAGATCGTAACTCTGTAAACTGAAAAATAATGAACTTGCTGTCGTTATTTTCAAGAATACAACTTATTTTGCAATTTGTGAATCATTTTTAAAAATGTGTTACTGTCAAACAAATCCTATGAACATTCCCTCAGAAGTAAGTCTCACTGAGTTCAATAGATTCTACTTCCACATAAGTGTTGGCAGTGTTGAATTTGTAAATGTTGCAGTCTGCTTTTTCATTCTATACATGTTCTGCTGAGATGTTTGTAAGCTCTGCAGTATTTTCTGAGAGAGTTTCTTATGAGGATACTTACCTTTTAATTACATATTTATAATTGGATCTGTTTAACTTGTTAACAGTATCTGGTGAGGTTGGTTTTTTTTAACTATTTGCTGAAATAAATCCAATTATGCTAACCAGTAATTTTTACAGGTCTGCAGGTCCAAATCACAGTGAAAGAAACAGTAGAATAGATCATGTTTCTTTTTTCTTCTTTTTTTATAACAGCTTTGCAAAAATCTAAGAGACAAGAACGAGAAAAGTGGTTGGAGAAAGATAAAATTCTAGCAGATCTGGATGCAATGAAACACAAAATGAGACAACTGCAAGGTCAGTATCACCGGGTGCATAGAATTCCCTGGAATCACATTATTTCCCCATGATTTATCGTTAATATAAGATAATAAACAAGGACATTTTGTTTAAGATTAGTCTAGTAGGCTTCTCCTCCAGCAATTTGTCTAAGCCCCCTTTTAAACCATCCAAATTGGTGGCCATCACTACACCTTGTGGTACTAAATTCATAGTTTAACTATGCGCTGTTTGAAGAAGCACCTGCAAAACTGTTGGAAAGAGTCTCCCAACTCTGCAGAGCCGATCTTGGAGGGTGCAGAGAGCTATGGTGAGAAGGAAGAATGAAAATTCCACTGATAAAAGCCTCTCATAGTCAGAGAAAACTCGTTGGATTCGGCCCATTCAGTTTAATCAAACATTACAAAGTCATTGCAGTTCTCTAGTCTAGAATCTTGTTAGAAAAGCTGCAATGCATAGATCTCAAATGGCAAATTCGCAGGAACGTATGAATGTGAGATATAACTAACAGACTATACATTATTCTTACAACAAAAATTATATTGCGTGGGGCCGTTCCATCATCACAACCTCCCTGCTGTGGCTCATCACTCCTGTGTGTTGGGGAAATGCTCTGGAACACCACGCAATCCCTTGTTGAGGGTCACAGCTATCCCAACTCATCCCTGTTCACATACAGAAGCGCTTTCCACTCACTCATGGGGTGCTTTGGACCCCAGCCAATATACCCAGATTTGGTACTGCAGGAAATATTAGACATGTGCGCAGTGGTATCCCTTTGGCTTTTTTTCTTGCTTGTTTTCCTGCAGTATTAAATTAAGATCCCTTCAAATCAGACATTCTAGTTGTTTTTAAAAAATGACTCATTAGGCCATCCCTGTTTTAGGGCGCCGCATAACACAATCTAAAGCAGCTACCTTGGTTCCCACTAAGAGTCCACTCCAGCCTGTGGTAGTGGAAGGAGGATGGAGTGAAGAAACTCAAGAAGAGATGAAGCTCATGGAAACTATACAACACACAGAGGTATGAAAATGTACTTTGTGCTGCATGGTTGATGAAACCCACACATTTTGAAAAACAAAACCCACACATTTTAAAAACAAAATTTATGTAGTGACAACATGGACCAGGACCTCATCCCACTACAGCTCCTGTTTGCTAAAAGGGAAGGTGGAAGAGGAAACATCCATAATGGTACACAGATAAGAGCAGAACTGCCCTAGGCAGAGAAATTTACTTTTTTCTTAGAGTTTCTTATCCAAATATTTTAGCTGCATGTTTCTTTTCCCTAAAATCTCCAGATGGTTCCTGAGAAAACTTTACAGCCCTCCCGTGGCTGCAGCTACAGTTTTACCAGCAAGATACTAGAGTGGTTTAAGCATGCGTTCCTAAAGAGAAATACTGTGATTCAAAGAGCAGTTTGGATTATGTCTTCAATAACTAATGTATTACATTTCTTAGAAGCATTCTGAAGTACAGAAACCCCCCCCCCAAAAAAATGTCTTAATAGAGCATTGCTATAAGACAATGTCAAAATATGTAAGAAACAGCTTGAACTACACAGGTATCATTTAGAACTAAAAAAGCAATTTTTTTGCTTTAGAAAATGTGGCCTTCCTACTCCTACCATTTCTACTGCTCCCTAAGTTTTAAACAGGATCAACACTTGGTACACTGAAGTACTTGAAAGCATAAACACAGTTTCACACCTATATGGTAGCTTTCAGCATCTGCAATTTATTACTTCTGAGGACGTTCTGGAACAGCTAAAGCAACTGCACATGTTTCACAAAGGTTTGGCCATCCTTTCTTTCCCCCCGCATGCAATGTGCTTGCCTCACAATTCTTGATGGGTGCTTCCCGGCGGAGGGGGTCCTAATGCTAACCACCAGAAGGTGTTATGCAGCTATTCTGCCCTTTATTCAATGGGTTTTCTGCTGTAAGAAAAAAGATGGAAGAAGCAGTGGGAAACCACAGGAGGATTACAAGTGGATGTTGACACCACACACACACACACACACACACACACACACACACAATTCCTTGGCTGAGGCAAAGTAATTGCATATTAAAAGCCTTATCTGGGAGCTTCTCATGATTGCTGTGTAAGCCTCAGGTGTTATTTGGTTTCTGGGGATAAGAAACACTGGATCAGCACTTAAGCATTCTCAAATATAAACTTATGCCCTAAACCACTCTTGCTCAATATGTTGAACAAATATTGTTGTGCATATTTGCAAGGTGACATAAAGATACTTCAGATACTTCATCTGTGGTTCTTTGTTCATTTGTTTTCATTTTCCTGAATGTAAAATTCTGTATAGCATTAGTCACGTAGTCTAACTCCATGACTTTGGAACAATTGTTTATCATGTCAGATGCACCTTTCGGAGCTTCAAGCATTACAATTCAAAAGAAGTTCTCCATTTTCTCCTAAACTACTTGCGGAAAGTCACAGAAATCTCTACAAACAGCCCACCGCCAAAAGAGTGTGGGCTTATGTGAATGGATGTACACCTGAGCAGGGAGCTCATGCCTGGGGGAAAACAATTTCAGAGGTAAAGCAGAAGAAATGCTTCTTTCACGTTAGTTCTGCTGGATGATTCTTGGTCACTTCCAGATTCTTAAGTACTGGGATTGCTCCTGCAAAGAAATTCCATATGTAAAGATATAATATAGGAGCATTTATATATGTGAACTCCCATGTAAGCCAAATATCTATTAATTAGTTTTAGTTATTACTGTAGTCCTATTAATTAGTTCTAGTTATTATTACTCCACAACCATCACCTCACCATTCCAAATCATTCTTGTTCTTTTGACTTAAGCCTTGCTTAAGTGCATGAATAAATTTACTATCTCTGCCAATAACTAAACACAAGAGTTTCCATTTGTGGTAGAAACAAAGTTTAAAAATCTAACACTTGATCAGTCTTTAATAAGGACAATTGTGTGAAAAAACTGTGATTGATTAAAGAAAATTTAGGAGTAACTAATTTAATTTTGATTGTGAGGAACTACAAAATTCTTCTCCCAAGCATTATAAATATCATGGCAAGAATGCAACCCAGGTCCTCTGATCTACCACATCAAAGACCTGGATAACCTATTACCACCATGTTGCTAGCTGTGCTATAATTCCCTTATGGACACCAATGTACATTATTTATATTACCTTTTCCCCATCATCTCTATGATTTTTAAGTGATGTAAGGTTCCACTTAGAAAAGCCTGAACAAAAAAACTATGAGAAATAAAGATTAAAATATGTTTTGTTAGAAGAAATTTCAAGAGATTCTTCGCTGAATTTCTGTTCCAGCATAATTTTGAGAGGCTAGGTTAGGGGAGAAGAGTAAAATTTCCAGTTCTTTGTATAATGTTATTGGGTTATTCCTTCCTATGATTCTGCATGGGTGTATGGCTGTGAAATTCTAGCACCTAGAAAAGCTGGATTCTGATACTTATATAAATTATATAAATTAAGAAGACTTTCATAAATGTGTTTATTTTGCATAATTCAATTTTGATCACTGGAATGCTTCTTTGTAGCCCCCATTCTGGATTCCAGATTTTCACTAGGCATTGCCCATGCATAATTTCAGTAACAAACAAGATAGTCCCTGCCTGCAGGCTTGCAATCCCAAAGACACAAAAGGGGAGAAAGGATGGAGGAAGAGGAAAATAGCACTAATGAAAGTTACAATATTTATTCATATTTATTGATACTTAATTTATATCCCACTTTCCTAGTGATTACCCAAGACGGCTAACAACAATTAAAACTAACCAACAAAATACAATAATAAACCAGTACAATATAATAAAAACAGAGACAAATGCAGCAGATAAAAGAGGCACCAGATAAAAATGTAACGATCTGATAAAACAACTGGCTGCCTAAACAAAAAGTTTTTTGCCATCCAGTGAAACACAATACAAGAGGGAGCCAAGAGAGCTTTGTGGAGCAGAATGCTTCACAATTTAGGTGCAGCTATAGAGAAGAACATAGAAAGAGGCATGTTGCGTCAGAACAAGAGTCCATCTAGTGCAGGATTCTGTTCATACAGTGGCCAACCAGCTGCTCATAGGAAACCCACAAGCAGCTCATGAGTGCAACAGCACTCTCTCACCCATGTTCCCCAGCAACTGGTGTATGTAGGCATACTGCCGCTGGTTACTGGAGGCAGCACATAGCCATCAGGACTAATAGCCATTGATAGACTTCTCCTTGAAGAATTTGTCTAACCCCCTTTTAAAGCCATCCAAATTGGTAGCCATAGTTTAGCAATATGGTGTGTGAAGAAGCACCCTGCAAAACTGCTGAATAAGGTACTAGTTAGACCTTGAAATTGGTTATTTGCCCATCCCCTGCCATGACCTAGAGCTACAGACAGTAGATTGGAGACAAGCAGTGCTTTTTAAATACAACTCTCTTTCCCATGCAATTTTGTTTTACTCTAGCAGCTCTGTATTGTGAAATTTCAGTCAAGTCCTTGACTCTCAGGCAAAAAATATGTTTGTCTTCAGTTCGTGGTGTATGTGAGAGAGAAATTCAAGATGGAGCCTGACACATTGACTATGTATAACGCTTCCCTTGAAATTAGCTGCGGTAGGCATGTGACCTCTGTTGTGACTGATGGAGTAAGCTCACAAACCAATGTACTAGTGAATACTAATGCAGTTTTTATGTTTCAGCTACTTGACAGCTGTACAACTCAGCTAAAAATACCACAGCCTGCAAAGACACTGTACACACCTGATGGTGACCAGCTGCAATCATGGGATGAAATAGAAAGAGACATGATTGTTTGTGTTTCCACAGGACATCCCTTTATGAGCAGAAAAGGTAGTTTATTGCAGTTCCAGAAGCATCTTTTTGTAGCTCTTAACAAATATGCCAAATATCTAAGAAGTGGGTGAGACACTGCTGACAAGGCTACTCCCTCTGTCTGAACACATCCATGGCTGAAGCCAGTTTGGCTCGTGGAAGTCTAGGTGGCAACCATGGCCAGTAGTGATGACAAACTCCTAGCCAAGTTTGAAGCTGGCCTGGTAAAAATGATTTAGTTTTAGATAATTCTGAATGTATTTTGAAATTAAAAAATTCAAATGGGGGGGGGAGTATTTTGAACTGAGGCCATTTGTGCTCCCAATAATGCCCCTGGAATCCTACCCACTGCCTATTTCTCCCTCTCTTATCTGTAGAATGAAGATGTGGCGGCAGTGGAATGCTTTAGCAGTGGGGTTGTGAATGTTTTGGAAAGGAATCTCCAGGAAGAATTAAGTGTAACTGGTAACATTAGTCATAGGTTATGACTTGAAAAGGGAGAGGACTGCAGACATCAAATTCCATGGGTTTTTTAAAAGTTGCATTGAATTGAAATTAAGCCTCTGATGTATGCACTAACACAGGTCAATGCTGTCAGTGATCATTATCAGTATTCCAATTTTCAAGGAACTCTTAAGGTTCCCAGTTTAGAAGTAATCCAGGTTCCCTAGATTTAATATCAGACTGGAAACAACCATCCCTAACAAGACGTCCTCTTCCAAATATGCTGCCACTTGCAACTTGCCATATTAGCAGCTTAAAATGTATATTGGCATGTTGTAAGAAATTGTTAGAGAAATCGTTTTCGTTATTGAAGCTTAAAACCGTTGTTTCAGCCATGAAGCATGACGTGGAAGTCAGAGCTCTTTATGCCAGAATTCGGAAGCAGCAGGGTCCAGAATCTACCAACATTATTGTCTCACCATCGGAAAAAGTTATAGAGAAGGTTGTATCATAAAATGTTGTATAATAGTTCTGCATACTATATCATTGGCTGTAAATTATGTATCGCTACTGTTTTAACTTTGTGAGGTTAAAGAAGGTTGGGCAGCTCCTGTCATGACCCAGATTCGATGGCCACCATTTTGGACAACATGGCCACTTGAGAAACAAGGGTTATCTACCTTCATTCAGCATAAAATCATCTAACATTTCTTGTGATATCCTCAGTAACATCTGGCACGCTAGAACAAAATTATATGAGAAAAGTCTTTAGGTAATGTTAGGTGGGGCCCATTCTGTATCCACGCTCCTTTGCAAGCTCGTTTTATCAAGAAACAAGCTTTAGACACTTCAGAAATGAGGTGAGATGCAAAAACCAGCTCCATGGTCCCATTTTGTAAGGTTTACTTTGCATACCATAATTTTATTGGGATGGACTTCTCAATCCAGTACGTTACTAGACATGCATAGCATTTCATGGCCTCTGGGCAACAGACAGCTAAGAGAACCCCTAATTCAGTTTAAAATGGTCCGTTCGCACCATATGCAACTGTGCACACATTAAATATACTAAGTTTCCACTTATTCCTGTGCTTATTGCATGCACTGGGTGTTTCTACACATTTCCCATTTCTGTGTCCAACATTTGCTGATATACCATTGCAACTGCTTTGCTGAACCAAGAGCCCAGTTTGTTTGATCATTTATATTGTATGAGTAAATTCAGAACAGGGAGAAAAGCATTAATTCTCCTACTTACCTCCTTTCGTAGAAAGCCATAAATGCAACATGGCTGTTATCAATTACTGCAGGGAGCTCTGTGCTGAACCTGATTAAAGATTCCTGTAGTGTCATTTGTCATAGGAAGGAGAGCTCATTGGAAGTTATTTATAGTTATTTGTAGTTAGGAACTTGATTTTTAGAGCAGTTTTAAATATTTTTAAATAATTGGGTAGAAACTGTATCTTCAGTAAAAAAAAAAAAGAAAACAAAGGAGAACAAACATTTAAAGTTAATTGTTGCAGAATTGTTGAAGCCACTAGAGGGGTACGTTATTTCATCAACTTAGTAAGTTAGTTTTTAAGACAAGTGAATATACAAATAGAAAATGTTTAGACAATATTTTGCATCCATGGCATTGTTATCGAAGGCTCTTTGCCTATATTAAAACCAGAATTGTATCCATAACAAATTCATTTGCAGGTAACTGAAAAATTGTTAACAGGTGTTTATTTATCTCCTTCCTCACAGTTTTTTTTTAAATCAAGATAGCTAAACAATCTTCTCTCATAACTGCATTCATATTCAGTGTGTAAAATGATAAAGAGCTGTGGATAACTCGAGTAGGCCTGTACCTCAGTCAATAGTACTCTTCTGGTAAAGTGTGTCAAACCTATTTTTCCATAGGATGAATAATTTATGAATTTCATAATTTACATATATGAGTAAGGGCCATTTCAACTATTACAGTTTTGCAACTACGGGAATAATTTTCAGTAGCCTGCACATGAACAAATGGCATGGTATGGTACGGAAAAACACAGAAATGATGACTGATTCACACAACCATTTTTAAATGGTAATGAGTTGGTGAATCCATGCACATGGCTAATGCTCCAGACGTTGTGATACATGCTGATATTACACTCACTAACTTTAACATGTGGTTTGGACAAGGGCAGGTGAGATGTGATCCAAATGTGGCAAAGATTTATGGGAGTATTTATATCACCACTGTATCAGAATGTTCCTATGACTCATCCGTAATAGATCAGTTTAGATATTGTTTTGAAATTCAAGATCTGATGAATCTGTTGGTGAGCTCATCCATAGTGTTTACTGAATCACATATTTCCCCACACTTATTGGTGTTGAAGTCACTCCTGTGTCCCTCAAAAATGTAACCTAGTCCTGTCAAGTAAATTCTGTTTACTTGCTTTTACCAATGCCCAGTATTTTTAAAAAATGATTCTCTTGAAATAGGTTATATGGATCTCAGGGTTGCATGATAAGAATTTGATCCCATTCAGTTGTCTAAAATACCTGATTATGTCAAATGTCTTGCAGTCTCCCAAAATTTTAATAAAGTTGGTAATTTCCGGTGAATCTACCTTTATCGATTTGAATCGGCACCAGGGGGAAAGTGAATTGGATTTCCTTTCTTTTCTTAATATCAGCAAGAATCCATTTTATCATTAAGCTAAAGTGCCACCTGATATCTGTGATCCTGACAGCTTTCTCTGAGAAATGTAATTCTTGCTGCTATGGAAACATTAAGGTAATGCAAATGGAAATCAGCAGTGACAGACCAGTGACCATACTGTATGCAGAATGTCCTCAGGAGAACTCCACATGTCTGCATATCTCATAGAGGGCTTTTCCTTAAACAGGTTCTCTAGCCATTATTAAAATGTTGATTTAGGAGCCCAAGAGAGTTTACTTGCAAAATATTTTCATATGTTATTTCTCTTTCTTCTTTTCGTCTTTGTCTACCTCATTGTTAGCCATCTCTTTTTAAAAACGGTTGTATGGAACCATTAGGGTCTCATCTCGGCACCCATTTTGCAATTTCAAATAAAATTCCTGGGTGTATTTATTTCCTTCAATCCCATTAAAAGAGAGGTTGTCCTCAGCTAAAAGTCTTGTCAATTAAGTTATTTTAAGAATTAAAGTCACATGTAAAATGAGCAGACAAAAAGGGAGGTACACATGACTGAAGTCTTGAGAATATCATGATTCTGATGAAGATTTTTTAAAATGCAATCATGTTCATAATAGCAATTTTATTCTTTTTATACAGGTCAACATGAATAGCTCTCTTCTGGCTCTTACATGCAGAACTCCTCAACAGTCCAGCAACTAGGTAAAGTAGTCCCCTGAAGTTAAAAAACACACACCCTACATAGTCCTGTTAGCCACCTCCAAGCACACTGACAGAGATATATGGCAGGGAAGGGAAAACCCAGTGCAGATAAACTACCGCTTTTTATGCCCTGCTGGGCTAGCATCAGCAGGGTGGAAGGTGGGAGTTTTCCTTTCCCCCCTTCTTCACTGATTTTTATTTTTTTATATATTTGCATTTTCCCACCCATTGATCCCAACAGGAGGGAAAATAAGAACACTAGCTCCAAGATCAGCATATTTCCCCCCTTTCCCAGGTCTGTGTCCCAGACTCGGGAACCACTCACCCACAGGGCTTCCGTCTTGCCAAGATTCAGTCTCAGTTTATTGGCCCTCATCCAGCCTATTACTAAGTCTAGGCACTGGTCCAGGACCTGCACAGCCTCCCCTTATTCAGTTGTCACAGGGAGATAAAGCTGCATATCATCAGCATATTGATGGCATTTAGCTCCAAATCCCGTAACGACCACTCACAGTGGTTTCATATAGATTTTAAATAACTTTGGGGACAAGATGGTGCCCTGCGGCACCCTATAGCTCAATTGCCAAGGGGCAGAGGAATGGTCACCCAATGTTACTCTCTGAAAATGACCCCGTAGGTAGGACTGGAACCACTGTAGCACAGTGCCTCTGACACCCATCCCACAGAGCTGATCCAGGAAGAGACCATGGTTGATGGTATCAAAAGACGATAAGAGATTGAGAAGAATTAACAGGGTTGCACTCCCCCTGTCCCTTTCTCAATAAAGGTCATCCATCAGGGTGACCAAGGCTGATTCAGTTCCATAACCCCAGACTGGAATGGGTCTGGATAATCAGTATCCTCCAAGAGTGCCTGTAGCTGCTCTGCCACAACCCTCTCAAGCACCTTCCCTAAAAAGGGGGTGTTTGCAACTGGATGGTAGTTGTCTAGTACTAACGGGTCCAGGGTGGGCTTCTTCAGGAGTGGTCGCACTACTGCCTCCTTAAGGACAGCAGAGACCACCCCTTCCCAGAGGGAAGCATTTATCACCCCCTGGACCCACCCAGTCAGACCCCCTCAGCTTGCTTTTAAAAGCAAGTGGATGGTCGCATTGTTGCAAGCACCTTGTCCATATCATCAAGCCACAATAACTGGAACTGATCCCACAAAATCTGGCAGATGGTGGCATCAGACACCTCAACTGAAACTGTGCTAACAACAGCATCAAGCTTGCTGTGGAGATAAGTGATTTTGTCTTCAAAGTGCAATGCAAAAAGGTCACAGCGGCTCCTCGACGGACCAGGGCCCATTTGCTGGCGAGGGTGTTAGCAGCCCTCAGGCCACCTGAAAGAACTCCACTGGATGCCTTCTTTGCTGCCTGCACTGCCACGTAATAGGCACGATTATGCGCTCTAGTGCATGCTCGGCCATCTTTGCTTCGAGTCTTATGCCATTTGTGCTCTAGCCGACATCCAGCCTGTTTCATTGACCACAGCTCCCTAGTATACCAAGGAGCAGAGCGGGCTCTACAGGGCTGGAGAGGGCACTCAGGTGCAATCAAGTCGATGACCCTCCGCATCTTACTGTTCTACAGTGAGACTAGGGCCTCAGATAGATCACCAGCTCTCTGCAGTATCTATCAGATACTGTCAAATATTGACTGATACTGCATTTTTTACGAACGTAAGATCCCTGATGGATCAGACCAAAGACCATCTAGTCCAGCTTTCTATTTGTAGCTAGCCAGATTTCCAGGAAGTTAAGCAGGGCAGGAAGATAAGAGCCCTCTCATTTTTTTGGTCTGTTATTTGTATCCAAAGGCATATGCCTCTGAATATGGAGATTCCTTTTACTTATCATGGCTAATCTTTCTCAATGAATTTGGCTAATCCTATTTTAAAGCTACCTAAATCAGTGGCTGTTACCACACCTTTTTGCAATAGAGTCCGTACACTAATTTTAGTTGTGTGAATAATTAACTAAAGTAGTGTGCAATCCTATGCATGTTTAGAGATGGCTGTATGGCGCATGCAGGGAGTTGTAGGGCTTTTCTTTCTGTCTAAACATGCATAGGATTGTGACCTTAATATATTTTTGTTATATTGCATCTCAGTGTCAAATGCAGATGTGGAATGTCAAATATTTACATATTCAGAAGATTTTTGGAGAATATTTGACATCAAAACTTTGAGGAGAAATTTGGAGAAAATACATTTGAGCTCTACTATCTTTGTTGCAGTTTTCTACCATGACCATTCCAAGATCTATATGACCTACAAGTTGGAAAAGAAATAAGGATGTCTGCAATTGTGCTGTGATCAGATCAGAACAGGCCTTTATGAATACATTAACTATGTAACTCTTCAAAAGTGTATCAGTCTCCCTATGCAAATACTACAACATTATTGTGTACATTGGATATAGACAACCAGTAACAAAATAGAGATTGATCTTCAGGGTTAACTGTACAGAGTTTGCTACCAAGGTTAAAAAAAAATAGTGTTCAAGTGGTTAAGCTTCTAATTTTCATTGCTCAGCCTTCAGTCTGTGATACTATATTATATCTTTAAAAGTTATGCAGACTGTATAGATTTAAGAATATGTTAACAAAGCCTAGAGTGTATGTATTCAGGTCATAGAATGTAACACTTGGGTAAAACAAATATACTAAATTAGAATATTTTGCTCTGCTGTCTTTCGCTTTTTTCAACTTTAAACTCTTGTTTTCCACAATGCTTGAGTTAATAAATTAACACTTTTCTATATGCATTCAGTAGTTGGGATATGGCATCTTTATTGCCCAGACTGCTCTGTGTTTCTCCATAAACTTTTATAATAGTTAACAGTGGGGGAAATTAGAATATTAAATCACTAGGGTAAAAATATTTGCCAACATTCCCACTTTTAGAACTCTGACAACCATTGAATGTCTTGATTCTGTTAGTCTGCCACAGTCACTTGACACATTTGGGTAGTTTGCTCATACTGATGTTTCTAACACTGCTTTAAAATCCTGCGCAGGATCTACACTACTGCATTATAACAGTTTATAATGGTACTGACAACTGTTGGGGCTCATGACACATTCCATATTCCAGTTTCAAACTGCTTTCAAAGTGTTATATCCTGCTTGGTGTAGATATGGCCCTAGTTTTCAGGGCAAGCACAAACCATAGCTTGCCACTTTGGTAAAAAAACTAAAAACTATACTTTGCCATGAATAGCATTCAGGGAATTGCTGCATGCAAGAGGAGGATTGGAGGAGGAGAGAGTATGCAAGGCTGAGTCTTCTTACTGCTCATTCACAAAACAGCAAACCTTGGTCCAGCATTACTTATGAAACCACTGAGAATATTAAATCTGGTCTGCTTGTTTTTCCACATGTTCAGGTTGTAGCTCTCTCATATGTCTTCTCAATCTGCTTTGAATAGATTTGTGTTGATGAGTTGTATATGTCATGAAGCAAACAGGTTCAGTGCTGTTTGTGCTGCTTCCTCTCTCTTTCCCCCTGTAGCCGCGTTTCCCAGCCCTCCAAAGCAGATTTTGCAGGCACTCGGGGAGGGAGCATAACCGCTTCATGGTTCTGCTGATGGAAACACACCCATCAGCAAAATGACAGCATTGGATCCAACCATTTGTTTCTTCACTGACCATATGGGAAGGGGAACAATGGGGACAATCCAATTAGTATAATAGCATACAATGGTGTCAGGTGAACAGGTTCGAACCATGCAAAAATGCTATTGCAGGATAGAGTCTTGGCATTTGATTTTGAATAATGAGAAATGGTGCACCAATTTTGGTGTGCCTCGTTGGTTATGTTTAAGCTTTTTTGTCATTCACATGGCTCTAGATGTGGGTGACCCTGACCGACCTGAAAGAAAACTGAAGCCTCCTCCTTGTGTTGTTTGAATGAAAAGGGCTCTATAGGTAGAAAGGGGCCATGGAGCATGTCAGTGTTCTGTACTGACCTGCTCCCAATTAAGAACAACTCCAGAAGTTTACAGAAGTTTGGGAACACAGGACTAGGTCCTATACACTAGTGCCACTGTTGGTGCATACCAAGGCTCAAGGCTCTGTATCCCCAGTAGTTTTTATGGTTTGGAGCAAGCCCTTCCCACTGACCCTGTATCTTGGGGCAAGTGGGGGGGTGCAAGGGCACACTGAGCACAGCCTGAACAGAAGCTCTGAATGCTTCCATGCATGTACAGTGCATTCAAGATCACGAAACATCATGGTACTGTTAGTTTTACCCTACCCTGTGCCTGTTTGCCTTCTCTTCCCCTCCTTATTGTTTTACTATGATTTTATTAGATTGTAAGCCTATGCGGCAGAGTCTTGCTATTTACTGTTTTACTCTGTACAGCACCATGTACATTGATGGTGCTATATAAATAAATAATAATAATAATAACTCCCATGAGTATCCAGAACCAGAAAACCTCCTGCAGCCGGCATGGTGTGAAATAATTTGTTTCCCATCCCCTAGAACCATCCTTCCCAAATCTAGCACCCTCCAGATGTTTTGGACCATAGTTCCAGTCAGCATTCTCAGAAATTCTGGGAGTTATAGTCCAAAAATATCTGGATGACACCAGGTTGGGGAAGGCAGGACTAGTCCTTGTCAGGCAGGCCACAGTTGATGCAGAGACTCTAGTCCCATTCTGATGACCTAACCGGTATACGCTAAAACCTAGAGACCTACAGCTGTGATGTGGACTGAATTGCATGGCTTGGAGGCCCCTTGCTTTCCCTACATAGGATTTCCACCCACTTTACCACACTCAAATGAGCCATTTCCCAGTTCATCAGTCCCAAAATGCACCATGTTAAACACACACTTCCATTGTGTGTGATTCTGCCTGTTTCTAAACTGAAAATTAAAGTGTTGCAATTTTTATGTATGTCTGCCAATGCACTGGGCTTTCACTAACTGTTGAGAAAATAACATTCTCCTCCACAAGGTCCTAGCTTAACTCCTGCTTTTATAGTAATGCCTCAAAAGAACTGTAAGTATTTAATATGATTATTCAGGAGCGAGGGGGCGGTCAGGCGGTCAGCTTGCAGACTGTTCCAGGCCATATATTTGGTTCATAAACGAACGATGCTCCAATTTTAGAGCTACCCACTTTTATTCGTCCGTAAATTTCTATTTCCTATAGCTAGACACTGTTCAATGTCAAAAAGAGGAAATTTGAAATATTAAAGCTGGGCAGTGAGATCCATGAAACTTCCAAAATTAAGCTGTTTTCTGGCCAGCAAACTGTTTTGAGAAATGTGGCTGTTGAAACATCACAAAAAACACACATCTATGCTTTTATTTAATGTTATTAACTACACAGTCTCTTACATCTATGGGTTTTCCCGTAACAGAGGGAGAATCTCCCCCAAGTAGTCCATTTCAATTGTGTTTACATCCCTTTTGCACTGCTGGAGAGGCCAACAGCATTTAACATGACACCTGGTGTGTGTTTTTTAAAGAACAAGATAGCACTTCCCGGTATGTTACACCATATCATTAAAGATCACTAAACTTTTTCTTTGCTGTTCCTGTCTCTTTTTATATGTCTGCCTTTTCTTGCTAACAGTAAAGACCAATATTAATGGAAAACCCATTAAAAAAACTATTATCCTATGAAGAAAAAGTGAATGCACTCAAGTGTAAAAGGAAGACTTATCGATCAATTTCCAGCTAAACCCAGCTTGTCTGACACTTTGCAACAGTGGAATGTGTTTTTATTGCATGGCCAGGTAGTTCAGATTTCCGGTCATTTTTAGTAAAGACCCTTTTTATAACATGGATAAAATTTTATCACAGGGCTATGAAAAGAAAATTAGGCTTCATAACTCACATCGGACCTTGAAGTAACTGCTTCTATAAATTTTTAAAACATTATCAAACTTAATGCACCTGTACTGACAAATTAGTGTTTGTCTCTCTCTGTGTGTGTCTTCCTTCCCCCCACCTGCAATTACCAAAGGATTTACTGATATATATATATATATATATATATATATATATATATATATCAGTGACTATTTCGAGAAAAAGGAAAACTCATCTGCCAGTTTTAATTAATTGATATTATAAGTTGAATAGATTTTGCAGGCATTTTAACAGCACATCCATTCTGGCTGATGTAAAATACATTTCACTGGGTTGACTTTCTTCTGACCTCCGCATAATGTACTGGTTAGTGTGTGGCAGTTTTGCACTGGAAATGCCATGCAACAGTGAAGTGTTTCCTCCTATGCACAAGAATTTGAAGTTGTGTTCTCAGTAGTTTGCAAGCTACATAAATTAGACAAGAGCTTTCAGAATAAATCAGCAATATGAAGTGAATGGTTATGTAAAGGACCTTGAGTGCCTTTTCAGTGCTTGTGTTATTATAAGTTATTTTTTTAAACTAGAAATTTGAGACAATGACATGTATTTTGGAGAAATATATTTTGCTTAAATCCTGGACAAAAATGTATAATATACTCAATAGAGATTTATCACAAAAATCTATGAAACAAAGTTATTTTTTAAAATATTTTTATATTTTCGGAGATATCCTGGGTGTCTGTGTCCTTTATAATAAAATGTTTTCAATCAAAATTAGATGCATCTGATGACCTGTATACATTCTGATGTTCACATCGATCTCTTGTGCACAACCAGAGCCCCATTAAATTCAATGGACAGAAGCAATCTGTGCAAGCAAAAGATGTAGCTACCTGCTCTGGAATTAATGGGGAACATCAGATTTTTTTATATTCCAGGAGCAGAAATCCAGGTGTACAAGAAAAATATCTTACAAAATTATAACGTCAAGTTTATGGAACACTTGGTTTAGGTCAAATAAGAAGCATTTGTATCTTTCAGGTCTATTTTTCCTCGCTGTTAGAGATCCCAGTATTTGATCGGATTTACACTAAGAGTAAAACAATTTTAAAGAACTGTTTAATTGCATATCAGGTTTATCAGTATTTATTAAATTCTTTGGTTCTGTTATTATTAAGACTTTAACTTTAAAATTGGTTGAAGTAGTTTAATTAACACAAATCTGGCATCAGAATGGGCAATATTCAAAAACCAGTGCGGAATATCTTCAAACTCTAGGACCCTTTGTCACTGACCTTAAGGAGGACATTTTTAAACAAAGAAACTTGAAAGACGGTGTTCAACAACAAACAGCTGAACTACAACTTATCAAGAGATTCTACTTTATATCATGTGGCTTGAATGGATTGGGAACAAAGGGTTTTTAATCACACTACAAGAACTGGTTCACACATAACAACAATCCATGCTTTAAACAACCTGTTGATTGTTGTGCACAAGTGGGAGAGAGAGGGCAAGTTATCTCCTGCCCACCCGCCATTTCCATTTTAAAAAATAGCCTATGGTTGGCTCATTATAGGTTGTTACTGTGACATGCAAAGCAGACACTTTGGGGATTAAGCAACCCAAAGTTAATCTATGGTTTGTTCAGGAATAAGCCAAAGTATTCAGTACTGGATGACGCGCTATCAACCTATGGACAGGGCATTTGTAGACTGGAAACATCTCCCACATGGTGTGTGGCCCCGCAAATCATGCATTAACTCACAGTTTGCTGCCAAATGCTGTGGTTAAATGCGAACAGGCCTCCTGTATTACTCAGCCCATCATTGCAACGATGTCTGTATTATCACCCAACACTTTTTGTGATAGCCCTTGTCTGTGCTGTCTAATTTGCCATTTCTTCTGGCCTGACCACTTTACAACCACTACTACCCAACCAGGTATGTATATATTCCTGTGACTCAGGATAACTCTCTGTACATCTGATGAACTGGGCTGCAGTCCACAAAAGCTTATGCCATAATAAATCTGTTAGTCTGCCACAACACTTGTTGTTTTTGCTACACAGACTAACATTGCTACCCTTGTGGCAATAGTTTTGAACTGCTTCTGATACATCTCCAGCAGATTATTGTTCTAAACTCTTATAACTGCAATGTAAGTCCTTGTCATACTTTTGCCAAGCTGGGAGGCAGACCAATGGTTAAGGTCAGTTTCTGGCACAGGCATACTAAAATTCAAAGAGTCAGAGGAGAATGATATGGCCGAAGACAGAGGAGAATGATATGGTTGAGGTCAGGTTCAAGTCTGGGCTAATAAGGACTAAGGGCCACAATTAATTAACTCACGATTTGCAGGAATTGCAACTGAACAGGCCCAGTAGCCAAGCAAAAACTCTAGCTTTGCTTTTCCTGTCCAGTCCCAAATTGGACTATTAGCATGCCTATAATCATATTTCCTACCACTGTATTCAAAATAGTATGCTCTATGACGTCCAAACACAGACACTTTGGGTTAAACAATCCAAACCTAACAAGTAATTGTAGATTAACTTCGGCTTGTTCAACCACTATAAACCCATAGTGTCTTGACTTGGATATCATGGAACAACCTCTGATTAGGTTAAACAGCGGTTGCATATTAAAGAGACAGCAGCACACGCCTAGCACATACTGTGGCAAATCATGGGTTAATTAACCTAGGATTTGCCACTATTATGTGTGAACCTGGGTCATCATGACAAGTTTCTCCGAGCAGCAAAGCCTGTAATAACAGTTATATAGGACCAGCCAGGTCTCCACCTTGGTGATCTGGATGAACTACTTCAACACAGAACTTTCCCTGGTTATTAGAATGATGGCACAGCAGCCCAGGGAAGTTCAGACAAGTAGGGAATAGGTGCCTGACTCTCCTGGTTTGAATCCCCTAGCGTTTACATAACTATAAAAGCAATAACATTAATAGTTCACTTGAGAAGGTGTATCTATTTTCCAGTAAGTTATTTACATAGACTCATACTCATTCTTCGGAACACTGACACAGCACTTAATTTGGTCCTGCAAAATTATTTTTATATTGACCTGGTTGTTATATTGATTGGTTGTTGCCTTACCCAGGGTTTGTCTGGCAAACCAACAACTCATGTTTGGTTTCTCAGTTCTTGGGTTAGTTGGTCCCTCCTCTTTTGCTCCCTCCCTCCCAGTATCCTACATACCTTTGTGGTGCCGTAGTACTGGCATGTAGAGCGACTGGGTCCAGGTTTTGTGGTGGTTGTTTTACTGGTTTTGCCTGCCACTTCTGTAGGCTGGCTAAAACACTCCATGCACAACCCACGGTTCTGGGTTTACTTGTAACAACAACCCATGCTTTAAATCCAGAGTTCACAATCCAATAAGAAACCATGATTCTCTTTCTGCATTGTTTGTGGTTAACCAACCACGGTGGTTGTTGTTGTTTTAGCACATATGGGTTTGCACATCACAACAACCCAGAATCCAACTACCTATGGGTTAAGTAAACCATGGATTAGTGTTATGTGTCTTCCATAATAAAAGCCAACATACACCAATTTTTCTCATTTCAGGGCTCTGTTTTTCTTGTCTCCCAGCATTAAAGAGCCACAATTTTTTCAGAGGTAAAACACATACTTTGATTGGAATGCCCAACAGTGTGGGAGTTCTGGAACATGGTTGCTGATTACAATTGGGAATTTCTCCACATTACTCCATGGGCTAGCTCCTAAAGCTATGCTTATTTATCACTTTGAACCTACAGACTCTGCATTCCTGCAAAAAAGATCTTAAGCAATTCCATACAGTGACAAAGTCATGCATAGCATGTAACTGGAAATCTCCAAAGCAACCATCTAAACATCAGTGGATCTAGCCCAATTTTGTCAACACTGACTAGCAGGTGCACTCCAGGGTTTCAGGCAGGATTCTTTCCTAACCCTACCTGGAGATGCCAGGGATCAAACCTGGGACTTTTCCATGCAATGCATCTGCTCTACTACTAAGCTAGAGCCCTTTCCTCAATGCAGCCACTTTTGATTTTATAGTTACTACCACTATACCATAGGTAAATAATACTTTAATGTTTTAATGTTTTAAATTATTAACAGCTTGAACTTCAATCCACAGATAAAATATTATGTATTGTTAGTTATGCTGTGAATTGGTTTTAGGTTTCTCTCTGCTGGTAAATTTTTGTGCTGCCATTGTTTTTATGACCTGTATTTAAACAGCGTATTTTATGTTGTGAGCTGCCCAGGGTACTCTGTTACTGGGTGGCCAATATAAATATTGTAAATAAATAAATAATAAATCTCAACCCCATGTTTTCATAAACATCATTATCATTTTTTTTAAAAAAGGGGTTATTCTTTTGGAGAACTGCTAGATCAGAATTAAAATACCTCTGTGTGGTTGGAAGGTTCGCAAAGCATTCTTGTCGGAAATAAGTTGTGAATGGTCATGGTTCTGAATACAGAAGTGCTTTGCTGGAGCTGCAAACTCTCCCTTTTATGCTATCAAGTATAATTTAAGCAAAAATAAATCAACAAACTAGAAATGCCATGTTTTCATTAAAACAGCATTTGATCTCATTAGTTGAGATTATGATGAAAGTGTAAGGGATGTATTAGTACAATCATTCAAATGGGAACAAATAAGAAGCCCTTGCAAATTTGTTTTGATTCTTACCATCCCGGATCTTATTATCTGTAGAAATAAATGTCTACATTTCTACTAAACAGAGCAGAAGGGCCTGTAGCTCAATAATAAGAGCATGTACTTTGCATGCAGAATCTGAGGATTGCACCGTTAGTCTATTAGAGCAAACACAAAAAAGACACCTTAAAAAGAAAGAGATTTTTTTCTTTTATGTGGCATAAACTTCCATTGATTACAGTCCAGTTAATCAGAACCGTGCCATGTATCTCCAGGGTGTGGGTGGGTAGGTGTGCATGCCCACGTGTGCGTGTATTATACACATGAATACACAACTGACCTGATCCAGGCCTCCCATATGAATGTCTCGATCAGAATGTAGCTCTTCATGCATTTCACATTTCTCTGAATTGTTGCAATGTTCCCAGCTCAAAAAATTCATCAAAATGTTTTTTTAAAATGTGTATTCAGAGAGAAAATGCAATCAAAATGTGTATTTCAATAAATATTTTCACACAGGTGTTGTTGTTTTTTAAAAAAATTAAGAGTAATGTGGAAACTGGGCAGAAGAGACTTGTGAATGCAAAAGTGACACACAGGGCTGGCATCAAGGGTGGGCATGATTGGGCACTTGCCAAGGGTCCACACTCCATCAGAGGCCCACCCATAAGAGGCCTTTGGAGCTGCTCCTCCTCTTCACCATTGCAACCTGCTTGTTTACATGCCTTTCATACTGGGCCAGGCAACAGTGGTGAGGAGGAGGAGGAGTGGGAGATGCTCACTGGCTCTCTGATTGTCAAGAAGTAGTAGCAAAGAGGCTGAGGAGCAATTGCAGGTAGTGACATCATGGTGGTGAGAAGACAGACTCAATGGGGGAGGGGGGCATTGGGGATATCTGGCCCAAGTGCCCTCAAAACCTGGAGCTGGCACTGGTGACTAAGGCTGTAGCTGGACCTAAGGTTTATCCCAGGATCATCCCGGGTTCGTCCCTGCCTGAGCGCTGGATGCCCTGTGTGGCACTTAGATGAACAGGTTTGATCGCAGGACAATCCTGGGATAAACCTTAGGTCTAGCTACAGCCTAACACTGGAAATACACTGATCCATCCCTACTGATAACACAATCTTCCTACCAAGCTCTGGCCCAAGATACTTTGCACCTTCAAGCATAGCCAATGAGGCAACCCCTACCTGAAGTGGAGCTCAAATGGCGCTTCACTCCCGCTTTATTTTAAAGTCTTGCTATGCTTCTCAGATACCAATAGCTGCCTTCATCTATTTGTTGCAGATGTAGAACCAGAGCATGTGCTGGCACTTTCAACTTTTGGTCAATATCCTGCCCTTCAATAAACCAATGGCAACAGGGGTCCTTGTTTGGGTGTGTGCGCTTGCCCTCCCTTGCTTGCCCCCCTGATGCTGCCACTGGTGTCTCCTCACCTTTGGAATGGCCTACCTTTGGAAAAGATCCACCTAGCATCTTTATTACTATCATTTAAGGCACCAGGAGAAAAGATTCCTGTTTTACCAGTCTTTTAAGAACTGAATCATTACATTCAATTGTAATGAATTACATTCAATTGTAATGTGCAGCTTTTCTTGTAGGTTTCCTGTAGTTTGTTTGTTTTAAAATTTACACTAAGAACAGGGGGCGATTTTCACTGGGGCTGCAGTGTCTGGGGAGAGAGGTTTAACCTTTCCCTCCCAAGTTGTGATCCTGACAAAAATTACCCTTAGGGGAAAAAAGCTCCTATTGGCATCAATGGGAGTTTTTCTTCCTCTAAAGTTACTTCCTGTGCTGGAGGGGGGTGGTTTTCATGTGGTTGGGAAAAGAACTTCCTCTGCCCATCTGCTGTGGTCCTAATGCAAATCATCCCCCAGGTTTAGTATTAATTTTTAAATTAATTTTAATTTTTTTTAAAAAAAAATACATAGGTCTTTACATTTCTTTATGTATCTTCAAAGCTGACAATACAGCAACAAGCATACTAATTAATTTTATGTATATCTATTTCCCATGCTGAAGTTCCCCACTACTGTCTCCAGCATACATATAGACAATGGCCACTGATAGACCTGTGAAATATCTTGGGATATTCACAAATATTTTAACTCTTCAGGGTGAATTTTCAGCAAAGGGAAGTTTATAAATAGTACAGCTACTATGATAGATTTGGCTAGACTAAACTCCACGAAAGGCCTAAGAATAGGAGGAGTGGTGTGGTAGTTGAAAGAGAATGGAGCCTAGAGCGATTGACGGATGGGGGAAGAAGTGACAGTAGTTTTGAGAAATTGGAAGTAGAGGGAAAGGTAAGTAGAAGAGGAAAAAGGGCAGCTAAACAAGACATAAAGGAGGTACAGAAATGAGGGAGGATGGGCCTGGGGAAAAGGCATGCACATACTTAGATTTCTCTTTTACAAACAGGAATGCAGCAATTTCAATAAAATTGAAATTATTTATGTAAATAAATGCCCCTGATCATACTGCTATCATAAATCCAGATAACTAATGGTTTCAGTGCATTCTGAAGATATACATATCAGCCAAAGGGCATGGGCCATATATTTTTGGTCAGGTCTGCTATAGTTCAAATCTATGCTGGAGTTTGCACATTGCAAAGACTGTGAGAGCTGACATGAACCCATAAATGTTACTTATTAATGGCCTCTATTAATAGCAGAAAAAAGGCTGTGTTAAATTGTTCAGATGGCTGCTCCGTTTTAAAACTGAAATAAATTTAATTCCGGTTGCTGCACGTAAGTGAAATAGGTCACTACCTTTACTACGGAAAGCTTTTCCCCCGGCCTTTCCCTTCACTGCTATTGCAAAGTCTGAGTATATAAAAATTCTATACTCTTCCATTTGGGGTTTTAATTATTTTGGCGTAAAAGGGGGAATAAACGGAAAATGTGCTTACGTGTTCCTGAGCTTTCCTTTGAGCTGAAACGGAGGTACTGCTCTTGCACCAAGTCACAACATGTAAAATGACATTTATTTTCTCTGCAAGGCTGCGTGACCCACTTATTCCTGTCCCACACTCCTGCTGAGAGATTTAATATTGAATGGAGATGGGGATGAACTCAGCCTCCATCCCAAGATTTCGCTGCTCGCTCGCTCTCAGAATCCTGTCCTTGTCAAATGTGCCACAGCTGCTACACCTGGGTGAGGCTCTGCCTGAAATAAGGAAATGGATTTCATTCCCAAACATGTCTAGATAACAGCTGAAGGTTGACTTAATGGCCTCCTATACTCCTGCACAGCATGACTAGCTATTCTGCTGCTTCCCAAAATGGATCTGTGCCACTCTAAGGGGTATTGTTTGATTTTCAGAAGGTAATACTGCTCAGAGATGGATTAACAATGCTGCTTCCTTTTTGTTCTGGTGGCAGAAGGGTAGCCTTTTCAATGCTCCTGGCTTGGAGCTATTACAATGCCACTAGCAGTTGAGATGTTGTTTACAGTACATGGTTTCTACGGTTACTGTATGTTTACCCATCTCTGAGCAGGCCATCCAGGCTGATTCTTCATTGAGGAACATATTTGCCACAAAGCATGGATGACAGGATACTGTCACCAGCCCAAATATCAGAGTGCTGTAAGGTACAGATGGAGCCCTTGAGGCATTTCACCATGGAATCTTGGAAGCGCTTCTCAAGCTATTCTGTTAATGCCATATGTGGTTATGGTTAAGGCAAGACAGACTACAGAAGACAAATCAAATGTATATCGAAGCCAATATCTACTCAGAATCAAATGTAGATTGCCAATGTAGGCTTACATTAACATAGTGCAGCACATTTCCATTTTACAGATGGATAACTAGTGATGGACGGATGTACCCTGAGCGAATTAGTTATTTACTCTGAAAGAAACAAATTTGTCCATGCGAGCTCCATTAATATGACATTGCATTCCGTGTATATAGATTTTGCACATGCACAATATTAAGGTGCATCCTGGGAGCTGTAGTTTAGAATCACATGGTGTGACATGACATCGTGTGTCACCATGTTATTTGATTGGTTGTTTTCATGCAGGCCGCCTGTGTGAGGATGCCATGAGATGTTTACTCACCATCATGATCACTGGTATGAAGATGGACCTTCAGAGTCCTCTTCCCCCAAGCCAGAGCTGTGGCAGCAAGGGCAGCAGCTCATGAGACTGCTTCAAGTACATTCTGGGGGTCTAGGTGGCAAAACAATTGGAAATTTAGGGGGTTCTGTGTACGAGTTTACTGTGTGAGCTCTGAAGGTTGCAATCAATTCCAAACTTAACAGTAAATTCATAATATGTTGATCCAGGTTCACTGCAAAGGTGAACACTACGAACAGTTGAGTTTTGACCAATCAGCCAACTGATTACAAAATTTGGTGGCATCACTATGGATAAGTGGGACTCAGATATTGTGATTTTTGCAGGGCCCTCTGTAAGTCAGTGTCTAAGCTAGCATATGAACCCAGATCTTTCAGGTCTAGAAGTATAATTAATAAGTAAGTTGCATCTACTGAAACTACATAAGCTACAGTGTGGGCAGTATCCAATGCTCTTGCAACACTAATGCTAGTGCCATTGCGCTAGTGTAAATTAATCCTAATGCAATGTCATTAGTGCTTGCTAAGTAAAGGGGGGAAGTGACAATTTGCCACTGAATGTCAACAGCAAATTGTCACTTTCCCCTCTTTTGCCTAGCAAGCTCTAATAACATTGTGCTAGCATTAGTTTACAGTCATGTGAAAAAGAAAGTACACCCTCTTAGAATTGTATGATTTTACAACCTCAGATGAACAACAACACATGACATATTACACCGTGTCATGATTTATTTAACAGAAAGAAAGCCAAAATGGAGAAGCCATGTGTGAAAAAGTACACCTTATGATTCAATAGCTTGTAGAACCACCTTTAAAAGCAATAACTTGAAGTAATCATTTTCTGTATGATTTTATCAGTCTCTCGCATCGTTGTGGAGGAATTTTGGCCCACTCTTCTTTACAACGTTGCTTCAGTTCATTGAGGTTTGAGGGCATTTGTTTATGCACAGCTCTCTTAAGGTCCCGCCACAGCATTTCAATCGGGTTGAGGTCTGGACTTTGACTGGGCCATTGCAACACCTTGATTCTTTTCTTTTTCAGCCATTCTGTTGTAGATTTGCTGGTGTGCTTGGGATCATTGTCCTGTTGCATGACCCAATTTCGGCCAAGCTTTAGCTGTCAGGCAGATGGCCTCACATTTGACTCTAGAATACTTTTGGTATGCAGAGGAGTTCATGGTCGACTCAATGACTGCAAGGTTCCCAGGTCCTGTGGCTGCAAAACAAGCCCAAATCATCATCCCTCCACCACCGTGCTTGACAGTTGGCATGAGGTGTTTGTGATGATATGCTGTGTTTGGTTTTCGCAAAACGTGGCGCTGTGCATTATGGCCAAACTTCTCCACTTTGGTCTCATCTGTCCAAAGTACATCGTTCCAGAAGTCTTGTGGTTTGTTCAGATGCAACTTTGCAAACCTAAGCCGTGCTGCCACGTTCTTTTTAGAGAGAAGAGGCTTTCTCCTGGCAACCCTTCCAAACAAACCATACTTGCTCAGTCTTTTTCTAATTGTACTGTCATGAACTTTAACATTTAACATGCTCACTGACACCTATAGAGTCTGAGATGTAACTCTTGGGTTTTTTGCAATTTCTCTGAGCATTGCACGGTCTGACCTTGGGGTGATTTTGCTGGGAGGTCCTCTCCTGGGAAGATTGGCAACAGTCTTGAATGTTTTCCACTTTTGAATCATCTTTCTCACTCTAGAATGATGGACTTTAAATTGTTTGGAAATGGCCTTATAACCCTTCTCAGATTGATGGGCAGCAGCAATTGCTTCTCTAAGATCATTGCTGATGTCTTTCCTCCTTGGCATTGTGTTAACACACCCCTGAATGCTCCAGACCAGCAAAATGAAAAAAACTTTGGCTTTTATAGAGGTGGTCATACTTGCTGATGATCAATTAATCACAGACATTTGATTGGCAGCACCTGTCTGCTACTTAGCATCTTAATTGCCATGGAAGCAGTAAGGGTGTAGTTACTTTTTCACACATGGCTTCTCCATTTTCGCTTTATTTCTGTTAAATAAATCATGACATGGTGTAATATGTCATGTGTTGTTGTTCATCTGAGTTTGTATTTACCTAATTTTTAGACCTGCTAAGCAACAGATGATTGTTATTATGTCCTGATATGTAAAATCATACAATTCCAAGAGGGTGTACTTTCTTTTTCACACAACTGTATGCTAGCCCAGCAACGCCATTAGCTTTAGCTTTGTGAAACCATTTGATATTGTCCTAAATTATTACCCCAGCAAAATATTTTTCCATAATGGAGGTAATTATACTTTAGGCTCCTTTGTCCAAACACAGGACAATAGTCTACACTGCCCTTTGCAATAGGGCATAACCGACCAGTAGAGAAACAAGAACTAGCAGTCCTTGAAACAATCAAAAATAAGTGGAAACGCTAGTTTCTGGAATGGGACAGGTCAGCAGCGCTTACAAAAAGGAGCTCCACTAACCTGCCCTGCTCCAGAAACAAGTATTTCCTCTTGTTTCTAGGGTTGTTTCAGAAACTATTACTTCCTGTTGCACTAGTGGTCAATTCCACTGATGCAACAGAACTAGCAGAGGGGCAGCAGCAGTATTGGTTACTGTTTACAGAGCACAAATCAACCTCAAGTTCAACATTGGTAACTCTCATTAATTTCAATGGCAGAGATTGAAACACATGCTTAATTATACAAGTGAAGGTAACTGAACTTAAAAGTGCTGGACTTCAGATGGACTACATCTATATAGAGCTGCCAATTTGCTCCAGCATAGACATCTCAATCCCCAGAATTTGAAGATGGCAGCCTCTTTCTCTTGTTGTTTTCTGCATTTTGTTCATGTTCCTCCAAGTTTTCATCCTCTCATCCTCTCCATAATGAAGAATGTATGTTGAAAAACTCTTAGTACTGATGTATGAAAAATAATCGTGCAATGGGCAGAACAGAGCCACGCATTTGTCTTAGTACACACCCTTCTTTAATCCTACAAGAGTAACTACCTACAATTTAATCTTTGTAAACCTCCCAGAGAGCTTCGGCTATGGGGCAGTATATAAATGTAATAACAACAACAACAACAACAACAACAACAACAACAACGTTGACACATATATGCATACTAGATTAGCTGCCTCCCGGCCAACTCAGTCATGTTTAGACCTGCTAAACATACGCCCACACTTCCAAACACGGCCATATCTGCCAGCATCACTTAACTATAGACCTCCTTTAGACCCTCCGGGAATGATGGAAGTCACAGTCCAACACATCTGGAGGGACCCAAATTGGGGAAGGCTGACCTAAAACATTGGTAATTACGTCTTGCTTACCTAATCCTGACATGCCGTATCACCTGCCTATCTCTGCTGTTACCTCTGATTCCATAGGTGGTTTATAGTCGAGAGGAATAAACAAGGGTACATCCAATATCATGCAAACTGGCATTCATTCGTGCAATGGGACTTTCCCTTTTTTCTCCCCAAACCTTCACCTCCCCACATGCCCCCTAACCTGCTCCAGAGGGTCCCCCAAACCTCCATTGGGAGCTGCAGGTGGAGATGGAATCTGCTGGCAGACACACACCACTAGCTGCAACCCCAAGCTACACACAGAAAAGAGATCTGCAGGCAGTGAAGGAAAATTTACTCACATGGGAGCTCCACGTATGTTGGAGCACTCCTTGGGCTGGGCTCTGGAGCATGGTCAGTGATGCTCCAATACTTTGCTCCAGAGACAACAGCTTGATAATTGTGAATTAAAGGAGTCGCAGTGCAAAGAGGTAATCAGGTATATGGTCACCTCTTAAACATGGGCACTCAGTGACATTAACTTGTGCAAGGGAAGGCCATAAAGTTCCAGGACGATAATGTATCTTTTGAGATGAGAGAAGGGATGTATTTTGACTTTTTTTTAGCATAGAATAAAAGGGATTTAGCGAAATATTATTGATGTACTTTGTGCCCACAAGAAAAATGTTGCGGGTGACCTTACACGTGAGCAGTATCTTTGTACTTCAGCATTCATTTTATAGAGATGAAGATGTGTTCTGCTTACATAAACTATGGCAAGAGATTAGGCAGTTTCAAGAGCTTGCTGAGCTTGGTCCCCAAAATACAAACGTCTTTGAAAGCTATGTGAATTCTGCTGAAATACAAATGTGTGTCTTCCTTCAGCCTTATCTTGACTGGTGGCATTTTATTCAATTACCTTCCATTGTTGAAATTTAGATGTTTCCACAGAAGTAATTACTGTATAGTGGGAAACTAAGCTTCTAGTATTGTGGACAAAACAGGATTGTCACAGGATGACATCTTTGGCATTTTAAGTTCTTATCATCTATTGTGATGGAACCAGTATAAAGCATTATATCTTCCTCTGTCAGGACCCAGATATGAACCTGATGAGCTATTTCTCTCTGGTGCTATCGGTTTGTGTGGTGTGTGGGTGTCTAAGCTGGTGGTTTCTCATGCAATCAATGGCTTGTATCTACACAAGCATGGTTGTAGTCCACACTGCATCCCCAAACCTGACATTCTACTGTGGTGTGCAGGCAAAATAGTATGTCTCATTGAAGAGGGAGAGGCTTTTGATCATTTGGCCTACACTGATGCTCTTCATAGACGTTAGTACTCCCCTCCCCTCTCATCTCTGTCATGGTTGGGCCCCTTTTAGAAAAAATAAATGTTTTTCTAACAAGGCAAACCAATAAGTTAAATGCAAATATAAACTATTTCCAACCTAAGCCCAAATCACAAAACAAAGAGAACATGATTAAGACTTCAGATAACTGACAGCTGTAAGAGGACAACCTGCACGGAGCATGGTCCCTGGGAAAGAGCAAAACCTAAGAGGAAGAACTCAAATCCTATAACAAAAATGGCTCAGCTACTATATGAAAGACGCTGCTTCTCAGCACAATGGGCTAACTGTTATTCTGAACTATGGACTTTATTCTGGTTTATGCGTTTTAAACCTGCCACATCTTCTGCTGATAGAGATGGGGCCTTGTAGCTGCAATCTGTTTTCTTGATCTGATGCCAGGCAGGCTTTTATGGGCATGCTTGGAAGATGTACTTCAACAGTTCCTTTTTATAATCTCTATCATTAACACCTCTTTGGCATCAGGAGAGACTTTCTTTGTTATAGATTGGAAGAGCAGTTGATTAAGCAGCCTTTTGCTGCCCTCTGGTATTTCTCATATTTTCTCCCTGTTTCAAATCTACCTTCCACACGAAAAGGTTCTGCAAAAAAAAGGAGGAGGAGGTTGTAGCAGGGCAATCGCAGCCCTTACCTCCACGATAATAATACCCTGTTTGAAAAATTTCAATCAAGCCAAAGCAGCGAGACATCTTTAATGAGGATTTTTTGACTGACCTTATGTTTGACAGGAGGTGGATTCTGGCACACTGTCAATTTTAATTCTGATCTTTTTGTGGCTTTGGATACCGCTGGAGATCATAGCTTTCCCATGCCATTCTTCTTCCAGCCTCTCAGCCTGTGGACCACTTTCATTTAAAAAAAAAAAGAAGAGAAAAAACATTGTTTCATTAGTGTGCGCCTCAGTGGTGCCAGTTTTGTCACAATAAATAAAATGGTCCTCTGTTATCACTTCTGTGAACTACAGAGTTCCCTGGGGCTATGAATGGGGCGGATACCGGTCTTCTCACAAAGCCTATTGTCAGCTGTGCTTGCATCCCTGGCTCTATAATGTTCTAGATGTGCAAATGGAAGCTAGCCTGATGAAGTGACTGGTTTGAAAGCACCTATCGTAAGAAGAAGCCTGCTGGATCAGAACAAGGAGCCATCTAGTCCAGCTTCATGTTTCCAACGATGGTTAGCCAGATGTTTCAGGGAAGCCCACAAGTAGCATTTGTCAAATAATTGTTACCAATAACTGAAGTGCCAATTAATATAGCTATTGGAACTGGTCCAATGTTTTATGTGGAGCTATACAAGGCCAACAACAATATGGTAAATCTAACCAATGGCCATATTTATTTAGTTACAATATTTTTGGGTCACCCTTCTGCTTGATAGGCACTTGAGAAGTTGTTCAATAAAAACAATACAAATAATAAAGTACATAAAATTGAAAACATTTTTAAAATCACAGATTAATAATATAACTAGCAAGTGGCATTTACCATTAAAAGCTCAGAAGAATACCATCTTTACAAGCCATCTAATGAAGGGGTGGCCAGAATGCAAACTGAGGTCTCCTGGAGATCAACAGTAGATTGGCAAAGATCTTTGGCTCCCAGATGTTTAACGGAAACAGCAAAAAGGCCTCCACCCTCTAAATTAAGCAATTGAGATGGAAGAAAGTGGGGCGACAGATGGATTTTTGTGTGCTCAGTTCTGGTATGAAGATAAATTCCTGGGCTGAGCATGTGCTCAGAGGTACCCCTGTTCCTTAATCCTAAGATTATGTTCCTCTTCCTCCATGTCTCCAGAACCACTAGTTTTCACATGGATTCAAAAGTTCTAGTTTTTAAAAAAGAAGGTTCCAGTTTTTAAAAAAGAAGGAGATCCTGCAACCCTAAAGTGTGTCTATCCTTGGTATAAAGGACGCTAAAGAGGAGCCTGTCCTAACCTCCCTGGGGATGGAGCTCTACAGCTGAGGTGCTGCTACACAAAAGGCCCCGTTGCATGTATCTACCAATTTCACCTTTTTTGGCTAGCTGTCTTGCATCCTCAAAGGTCTTCTTTTACCTGAAGCATGGAACATAGAGCACCAATGCAAGAGCATTGGGTAGAGTCCTCTAGGCCCTAGTGATCACTTCTAGCGTCAGAATGATTCACATTTATATTGAATAATTCTACTCTTTCATGAATTAATACCTGCTAGGAATACAGTAGTCCCAAAGGATGTCAAAATATATTAGGGAAAAACTCAGTAGAGGTGGTGGGGAAGCAACCAGCTCTGACACATTCACATTTGGTCTGGCAGTTTAACTGGCTGCTAACCAGTGCCCGGTATCAGGACCAAAGTACACCTCTCCTGAAAGGCATGCTCTGGTTGCCAATTGCTTTCCAGGCTGAATTCAAGGTGTTCGTTTTACCTTTAAAGCCCTAAGCAGCTTAGGACCTGGCGACCACCTGTCCCTCTATGAACCTGCCTGAGTATTAAGACCTGCAAGAGAGACCCTTTGGGGGTACCATTACCTGCAGAGGCCCTTTTCTCAGGCAGAGGTGAAAGACTTTCTCCTATTGACCCCAAACTATGGAATGCACAACCTAAAGGATTACAATTGGCCCCTAATCTCTTGGCCTTTGGAAAAGGATGGAGAGATGCAGCTATTCAACATAGCCTTTTAAGATGTGTCATTTTATATTGTTTTTAATCTTCTTGTTTTTACTTTTTTTTTGGTTTTATTTTGTACACTGCCTTGATGGCTTTTTTTTTTAGCAACTAAGGTGGTATATAAATGTTAATAAACAAATATTTTTTAAAAAAACATGGTGCAAAGCTGATAGCTACCGCAGTGCCAGTCACACTTCACTGGGGAGGGGGATACTAGAAACAGGGCCTCTGCCTAGTTCCTACACAAGTAGTTTCCTCTGACAAAGAAACCTGAAAAAGAGCGTCCTCTGAAGATCTTAATGTCTGTAATCAGTAATCCTATTTTACTAATAGTCTCACATAAAAGCGACACAACTCACCAATCCAAACATGTAACAGATATTATACTGTTTTCCTGTCACTGTATCATAATGAAGTTGCAAGACACTTTTCGGAAACTGTTAATTACCACATTATTCCTCAGGTAGATACTTCTAACTACAAATATTAGATCTGTTTGAGTGACAATAATGAGACTTTTCTGTCAGGTTTTGCTGCCCAGCACTGCATTTGTTTAATTTCTGTCTCCCAGTCCTTCACAATTCACCACCATTTTTCTTATTATTTCTGTGCTGCAAATATGAATGAGAGATTAACTGCTATCAGAATGTAGCTCCTCAAAGCAGCAAGGGCAGCAGTGTGGCTTTATCTTCTGAAGTAAACCATTTGGCTCA
Organism: Elgaria multicarinata webbii; assembly: GCF_023053635.1. Taxonomy (NCBI): domain Eukaryota; kingdom Metazoa; phylum Chordata; class Lepidosauria; order Squamata; family Anguidae; genus Elgaria; species Elgaria multicarinata. The sequence continues at coordinate 103,269,319 of NC_086172.1, forward strand.
TAATTTCCAAGGGGAAGGCCTGGGTTTCCTATTAAATAGTGTATTGATTGCAAGACTGCAATTTTTAGATACAAGCCACTGCACAGCCTCCAGGTTTGCTTTCTTTTTCCTACGGGGGGAATATCTGCATCCCACATCTACACAGCATGCTCTGTCAAAGGAATTAGTAGAGACAGCACTGAAAGGTAATAGGATTTGCCAAATGCTGCAAAGGCCGGGTATTTATGATAATGTGGAACTTTACACAGAATTCTGTTCAGGTGTCAGAGAGGAATGGTGTGGCAAGATCATAGTAAAGAGAGATTGGTGGGGAGGAACTTCTCTGAACTTCAGATGTCCTCACAGGGCTGGAGCCACAAAGATGTAAACACAAAATGCAGAAGCTCCATACTAGCAGCAAGACCTTATAGGCCCAGACTTTATCTGTAGTAGTTTCTGAGAACTGACAAAGGGTGCAGGAAACAAAACAAAGGGCAGTATCCTATGTCGCCTGTGCGCTAGTGGGACTCATTGCTAGTGCAAATGGGAAGCTAGCCGATCCGTAAACAAGCAGGAGCATTTGTTTCCAAAACAGGTCCGGTCAGCGGAGCTCACCAAAGGGAGTCCCACTGACCTGTCAAAATCCAAAACCAAGCATTTCTGTTCATTTCCGGGATTGCTTAAAGATCTGCTAGCTTCTGTTGCGCCAGCTGTGATTCTTGCTGGCACAACATAATAAGCTGGAGTGCAGTGGCCATATAGCAGATTGACCAAAGTGTGTGAAAGTTCTAGAGCGATCACCTTAGGGCTCATTCCTAAGAGATGTGCAGTGCATTTCAGCTGTATAACTGGTCCTGCAAAGTTTCAGGGGAGGATATTCCATGTTCAATCCTGCCCATGTATCGCAGTGGTTGTCACTTTGCATCTGTGATGCTGCAGGGTTTTGCGAGGGATCAGCAGTGAAAGCGGCACCGTGTAGATGACCCCAGATGAATGGCTCATAGCACTATAAATCAGAAAGCATTGTGCAGCTACTCAGCCTTCCCTTTCTTAATTTCCCCTCTTCCTTTCTTTTTTTGGAAGAAGTGGTGGGGAAATGCAAGGAGGTTACAAATGGAAGCAGGCCTGTAGCCCAGGGTGAGCTGTGTGTGTGTGTGTGTGTGTGTGTGTGTGTGTGTGTGTGTGTGTGGCCCCTGCTAAATTTTCTCTGACCCCCTAAACTTCTGTCAATTTTGTCTTTAAAAGGCCTGCAAACTAGGCCTACTCCCCACCCCCACCCCACAGAACTTTTAGACTGGCTACTGGCCTAAACGGAAGATGGTGACATCTGAATCCATCCTACATAAATTATATGAATGAGGCAGGGTGAATATAGAATAAAAGCATTGCCTGGAAGCATCCTCAGACATTATAGGAAGCAGCACAAGCAACTTGCTCATCTACTTCTGGCAGTTCTGATTTATACATTGTCTTTAACATGTTCCCAGCTTTAATGTTGAACTCATACAGTTCCTCCACAATGAGATATGCAAGTTGTTCCCACTTCTCAAGGTGATGCATTTCACTACAGCAGATATTAGCTTCAGACATTGATCCAGGGTCACTCATGCATCTTCTTTCTAAGTTCCTCTCTAATGCCTCAGTAGGATGAATTAATGGAGATGGAGAACCCAAGAAGATGGCAACAGGTTAGCCCCATTGTCATAGCAGACTCCATAGGTGCCTTCTCACCACAAGGTGTTATTGTACCCCACAATTAATAGTGCTTGCAGAAGAGGCCTTTATTGACCAATCACCTTGCCTCATTCATGGAATTGTACAGGAAGTCCAGCCACTGTCGCCTTTCCATTTGTAACCCTCCTTTGTTTTTCCGCCACTTCTTCCATCTTCTTTTTCTCTACACACAAAAATTAAATAAAAAACCATTAATGTATTTATTGGATACTTTTATTTATTAGACTGAATCGCTGCATAAATTCTTTCTGTTGAGAGTACTAGGAGCCCTCTGTCTGGAAGCATCCTGCAAGTGAAAACATTAAGACCTAGTCCCCTCAGTTCATGGTCTTCTTGCTCTTAGGGTGTCTCTACATTAAGCAACACACATCCTGCATATTTACCATAACTTTCTGCTTTTGGGTTCTTTGCAGTATTAGGATGGACTCCTTAGGCGGCAGACATGTGGTTTGAATCGAGGGAGTGCCTTCCTCCCTGGCACGTGTGCAAAGGAGGGAGGAATCTTGTTTTCGTGGCTTCACTTGTGCTGTAGCATTTCCTCGCAGCCCCCAGGAAAGCCAGGACTTACTTCTGAGTAGACGTAAGAGTGCACTGTAAGTCTGTAACCTTTGGCACACTTACTTGGGAATAAACCACACTGAACTAAAGGGGTGCTCTTGGTGGGGTAGGGGATCAGATTGGTCCTGCTTTGTTGCAGGGAGGCATTTTACCCTCTTCTTCCCCTGATTTTGTGCCATTAAGGGATTATAACAGTTTATCTCCGATCTTTTTGAAGATGGGATTAGGGTGGAAAAGGCGAGAGACATCCTGGCTGTTGTTGATGTCATGTAATCTACCTGGAAACTTCACGAGCATGCTATTATTATTATTATTATTATTATTATTATTATTATTATTATTATTTATTTATTTATATAGCACCATCAATGTACATGGTGCTGTACAGAGTAAAACAGTAAATAGCAAGGCCCTGCCGCATAGGCTTACAATCTAATAAAATCATAGTAAAACAATAAGGAGGGGAAGAGAATGCTATAAATCATTTGTTTAGAAAAGCCCTTAATTCTTACCAGCATGACATTTGTAGCATCTCAACAGTTTTACAATTGCTAGTTTCCTGATATGCCTTGTTTTGAAAGATTTCACCTGCATCAGCCATGGCTGAGTTACCACTCCATTATTTCTGAATATTAGAGCACTCCCTCCCTCTCCCTCTCTCTAATATATATATATATATATATATATATATATATATATATGTATGTATGAAACAGCAGAACTCCACAATTACTCTAACATTTGATCTGGGCCCTCTAGTAAGACAGCCGCTCTGGTCAAGTGGCTAGAGTGATGGACTTGATATGGGAGGCCTAAGTGTGACATGGGACTGATTGATGGAGTTAAGGAGTTCCTGTAACAGTAGCCGACACTGTGAGTGCATTTCGTTTTCTGCCTGTGCTGGAAATGATAAAGATGTGCAAATGCCTGTATATCACTCAGCTTCAGTGGAGGAAGATGTATGTTTGGAATGAAAATGGACAAAAAGCATTACAATATTTCAGCTTGAAGCTACAAATTATCCTCTCCATCTGCTAGCATTGCCAGTGAAGTGAGGGAGCTTTTTTCTTGAAATATATACCACTGTAGTCTCTCATGTATTCATTTAAAATATCTTCAACTTCCAGTTTTTCAAATTAGTTCCCCCCATCCCCTGGTCACTGGCTAAAACTGGTATCTTTTCATTTGTACCCTCCTCCAAGTTTGACTTCTAGGGTGATCATATGAAAAGAAGGACAGAGCCCCTGTATCTTTAACAGTTGCATAGAAAAGGGAATTCAGCAGATGTCATTTGTATGCATGCAGCATCTGGTGAAACTCCCTCTTCATCACAACAGTTAAAGCTGCAGGAGCCCTGCCCCCTTTTGTATCTGGTCAGTCTAGAGTGTACTAAACACAGCCCCCTCTTCATCCCAAACAGACGATCAGTAGTAAGTAACCAGAGCTATCTGAGATTCTCTACCCTATCTCAGATAGGGATAAATAGGCAGAACTTACTAGATCAGATTCACAAATATTTAGAAAATGTTGTTGCTGCATTTTTGGTTTTATTTTAAAAAAAGATTTAAAACAAACAAACTTGAAAGCATGTCTTTGTAACAACAGTGTAAACCTTCATTGCCAGCAGCAAGAAGTGCCTAAAGAACAAATATATATGCTTCAATTTTGAACACAGCTAAGCTGTTTAAATCCCACAGATTGGGATGGAAGTAAGCAGCATAAGTGTTTGCGGAAGAGGAGAAGTAAGCAGCATAGTTGTAGATAGGTTGGGAACCATGCTCAGTTGCAGGAACTATGAAACAGAGTGAATATTTGTGGCCAGAGGTTGTCTTAGAATTCAGAAGCATATTGACACAATTCCCTCGATACTTGCAAACAGATGATGTTAGGACTTGACTCCCGGGATCTACTGATGACATGTCTTTAATTTGACAGTAGACGTGCTGTGTCTACAAAATGTCACAAGCCCTCTGACATTTTCAGCATTAGGTTTTGTTCTCCCAAACCTAGCATTTGTAAATCGTTTGAAGAAACAACTGTCCATTTTGTCTTACCACTGAAACATGAAGTTTCAGTAGATTTTAGCTAATTTGTATGGCGCGCAAAGCACATTTTATTCCACAAGGGTGATCTCAGAATAATTAAGGCTGTGATGAAAGTGGCCTCAACAATTTGATTCATTTTTGTCCTCCTACTGAAACTGCAATTGCTTTGGGCTTTTTCTGATATTTGGGATTTTGTTGTTTTCCAAACACATGTCCTAGTACTGCCTTTATGCATTGGTGTCCCTGTCCTCTGCATCACTGTATTCTATGATATACTGTTACAAGACAGGATTGGTTAATATAGTACACCCAGCAGAGTCTATGGAAGCAGCTACCAAGGCCTCATCAATAGCATACCCACTGAGCTGCGAGAGAGCATTTGGGGCAGCTACTCTTGGGGATGTCCCAACATTAAATAGTGCAATCTTATTAAAAAAGGAAGAATCAGAATATGGAATTAAAGCATTAAAGCACAGAAATGAGGGAAATGGTGGCAAACATATTTCTTTCAACAGAAATGACAACATGACATTTGTCAACATGACATGCTTGAGCGGGCGGTTGCAGGACAACTCCAGGCACTCTTGGATGAAACAGATTATCTTGATCCATTTCAATTGGGTGTCAGGCCTGGTTTTGGAATGGAAACTGCCTTGGTCGCCCTGTGGGATGACCTTTGCTGGGAGAGAGACAGGGGGAGTGCGACCCTGTTGGTTCTCCTGGATCTCTCAGCGGCTTTCGATACCATCGACCATGGTATCCTTCTGGATAGTTTGCCTGAGCTGGGAGTTGGAGGTACTGCATTGCAGTGGTTCTGCTCCTACTTGGATGGCCGATTCCAGAAGGTGGTGCTGGGGGATTATTGCTCTGTGCCGTGGCTCCTAAGCCATGGGGTTCCACAGGGCTCTATCTTATCTCCTATGCTGTTTAACATATACATGAAGCCGCTGGAGGAGGTTATCCGGAGATGTGGACTGAGGTGTCATCAATATGCAGATGATACTCAGCTCTACCTTTCTTTTTCATCAAACCCAGGTGAGGCAGTGACTGTTCTGAACCAGTGCCTGGGCATGGTAATGGACTAGACTCAATCCAGACAAGACGGAGGTACTGTTAGTGGGTGGTTCATCTGTCCAGTGAAGTGATGTTTGCCCTTTCCTGGACGGGGTTGCGCTCTCCCTAAAGGATTGGGTCCGTAGTTTGGGGGTGCTCTTGGATCCAGAACTGTCACTTGAGGCACAGGTGAACTCAGTGGCAAAGAGCACCTTTTATCAGCTTAGGTTGCTATACCAACTACGCCCTTATCTGGACAGAGATAGCTTAGCTACAGTTATCCATGCTCTGATAACCTCTCGTTTGGATTACTGCAATGCATTATACGTGGGGCTGCCTTTGAAAACGGTCCGGAAACTTCAGCTGATACAAAACAGGGCAGCACGGTTACTAACAGGGACTGGCCGACGAGACCACATTACGCCAGTCCTTTTACAACTTCATTGGCTGCCAGTCCAGGTCCGGGCCCGATTCAAAGTGCTGGTATTAACATTCAAAGCCCTAAACGGTTTGGGGCCAGGTTATTTGAAGGAACGCCTCCTCCCATATGTACCTGCCCGGACCTTAAGATCATCCACAGGGGCCCTTCTCCATGAGCCCCTGCCAAAGGAAGTGAGGCAGGTGGCTACTAGGAGGAGGGCTTTCTCCGCTGTGGCACCCCGGTTGTGGAATGAGCTCCCCGGAGAGGACTGCCTGGTACCTACACTGTACTCCTTTCATCGCGAGCTGAAGACCTTTTTATTCTCTCAGTACACTTAATTTTAACTTAAATTTAAATTTTATTGTTCTAACTCTGTATTTTAATCTTATATCAATTTTTGCTGAGTTGTTTTATCCTGGTTGTGCTTTTTATACTGTATTTTGTATTTGTGTTTTTAAACTGTTGGTTGTTTTATTATGGTTTTAATTTTTGTGAACCGCCCAGAGAGCTTTGGCTATTGGGCGGTATAAAAATGTAATAAATAAATAAAATATAAAAAGTCAGAGTGCTGGGAATGAAGCTTCCATGGCAGATATCATAGAGCCCATTCCTAGAGTGTGGGCTTCCCTACTCTCTCATTTTTGCCAGGGGAGGTGACCAAATTCTTCCCAAACTTATTACAGCAGCACCTCGAAAAAAGAGGTAGCAATATTCTGTGGTTAACTAATGCTAATGTATGTTAGGGTGACCATATGAAAAGGAGGACGGGGCTCCTGTATCTTTAACAGTTGAACAAAAAAGAGAATTTCAGTAGGTGTCATTTGTATGCATACAGCACCTGGTGAAATTCCCTCTTCATCACAACAGTTAAAGCTGCAGGAGCCCTGCCCTTTTTTTGCATTTGGTCAATCTAGTATAGCCAAAGAATAAAAAAAATTATTTCTATATCTCTATCACTTACTAACTCTGAAGACCAATAATTTACGTCCCATAAAATTATCTGATCTCAAAATCATTTATGTATAGATTAGCCACCTCTGAGACCATTGCACATCCCATAGCTACCCCTTTACTTTGCCAACAGAAATGATTATTAAACATGCAATATCTTTACATCAAGACATTTCATTCAAAGACAATATGAAAAGTGTAGTAGACATTCTTTCTGGCCATTTCTACAACATATGTTCTGCAATTAATAATCCCTGGGTCTGTGGAAAGCTGATATTTAAAGACTTCATATCCAAGGGAGCTAACATATCATGTTTCTTTACTTTGATATTTTGGAGCTTAGAAAGTCAGTTATATAATTTTTATATACATTTATTTCTGGTATTAAGGCTTTTAGGGAAAAAATCTACATAAATATTTTGATAAGTGTTCTAAACTGAATTACTGTGTAATGCTATTGGACACCATAGAGGTGGGTGTAGCTTAGCACACAGAAAAGTATACAGAAAGGATGAGTTCTGGGATTAGCATTTTTATATCAAAAAATATATCCTATGGATAGACTTTCTTCTAAAAGTATATGAATGGTGCTTGTTATATCCTTAGAAGGATTTGCAGCCCAAGAAGTATAAGAAGCCGTAGGAGATAGTCTAATCACTTCTGCCTCATAATTTTCTCAGTCTTGTATGCCTATAACCCCTCCTTTATCTGCTTCTTTCATAACAGATGTATCTGAAGATACGTTGTGAATAGTTAAACGTTTGTGAACAGCTAAATGTTCTTGTCAAGTCAAATTTGGTCATGGACGGGATAAGGATTTCTCTATTCTAGCCAGCTTAATTTTCTGTTCTATTATTATTATTATTATTATTATTATTATTATTATTATTATTATTGTAGCCGAAGCTCTTTGGAGGGGGGTACAAAAAATTCCAGAACTTGAGGCGCCATTTGTCCTTGAGATTGGAATAAGCAACAATCATTAGTTAAACCTAAGCCGGATCTACACTAGTCTTATAACGTTGCTAGTGTCCCTTTCTAATGTGGTTCTCTGTATCGGTTCTCTGTATCACAGGGCACACTAGCATGACTTATGTTTAGCTGTAACGTTAATGCAGGGCACATCGTTAAATCCTTTCCATTGTTCTCCCTCTTCTCTGAGAGTAGCAGAGCTGCTGGGTTTGCTCCACCCACTGCCTGCCTCATTCCTAGGCAGCAGTGTAGGGCAATAGTCATAAGCACACACAAACCTCCTCCCAAAACATTTACACAAGTCCCAGGGAATTGCCTGAATGCATAGGAGCCAGGTACTTTGCTTAAGCTGGGCTGGGTCTGGTCAGGGTTTGGATGGGTGACCAAATTGAAAAGTTTTAGCAGCAGCCCTGTTTTGGACTGGGAGCAGAGACCCTTGTTAATTTTCCTGCATGGAGCTACAGCTCCTCAGCTCCTTTGCAAAGAGGGGGGAAATGTTAAAAAAAAAATCATAAAAAATCAACCGATGACCCAATTTGATTCAAATTTGGTATTTGAATTACTGTGCCAATTTTGGTGTCTTTATCTATAAAGCTTACACAGATGTAAGCATTTGTTTAAAATCCTGCTCCTGCGCCCACAGCAGCGGCTCGGGCGAATCTTTTGCAAAAGGAGCACAATTAAGGCAGGATGCATGGGAGTACTTCACAATCAAAGCAGATTCTAAGGTGGAAAACTTCTGAGTCCTTTGCATGCAATTATCAGTGATTGCACAGTATAACGCTGTTGTGATTTATCTGCTGTAGCAGATAAGATAGCAAACGGGGCGAAGGAAGGAGAACAGGAAGTGGGCGGAGCAAACCCAGCAGCTCTGCTACTCTCAGAGAAGAGGGAGAGGAAAATTACCGGTAGAACAAGGCACATGAATCTGTAGCCGCGCTGGAACTAAGAAATAGAACCTGTAAGTACAACTCATTTACAACATTAGAGACCCAGGGTCATGTGACGCTGTGCATCACAGTAACCCATTCAAAACGTTAGAATAACATCAGTGTAGATTCCCACCTATTGTAAGGAGAGGTAAATAATGTTTTTAAAGCCACTAAATAGTTAATGGAGTTGTGATGCTAGCTTTGGCTTCAACTTTTCCCTATTTTCTTTGCCTATTTCTGTTGTAAGAAGAAGATGCCTGTTAAGTTACGGTCCTGTTTAAAACTTGCAGTTGTCATCTGTCTCAAGTGTGATCAGACTAACTTTACTGACCATTAGAGCAGCACGACAATGGAACCTATTACCTAGGGAGGTTGTGGGCCCTCCCACACTAGAGGCATTCAAGAGGCAGCTGGACAGCCATCTGTCAAGGATGCTTTAAGGTGGATTCCTGCATTGAGCAGGGGATTGGACTTGATGACCTTATAGGCCCCTTCCAAGTCTACTATTCTATGAACTCTCCCATACTGGAGGCATAAATCTTGATCCAGGAAAGTTGTACACAAATCATTGAAGTTAGAATGATGCCATGGAAATAATATCTTAATATAAAAAAAACAGAATAGATCCAACCAAGGATATACTATATTCTGATGTGGAATAAGAACAAAAGAAAGTCCTTTATTCAGGACCTTGAGTTCACATTGAGTAAAGGATATGTTAGATAAATTTACTAACAAGTTTTCCTTCTGGTGAGCATTCTGTGAGGTCCACTATTCAACCTTCTCTTTCTGCCATGATTTATTAATATCCCTTGGGAAGATTTTTTGTTGTTGTTGCAGCCTAAAAAATATTACGTAGACATACTAGAATGTGGAGATTCCTTGTCACTATTCATATCCACCAAAGTGCCCCAGTCCATGATTGATTCCCACAATGAATCATTAACTGAACAATTGAAATGAACTCTGATTGGGTTTTTTTAATATAACTGATAGTATACTCTCTTGTTTGAATAATCTTCCTTATCCCTTAAGAATTTAATGTTTCAACTCCTTTAATTTCTCTAGAAAATGTTTAAATTCTTTCTCTAAATTAGCAAAGTAACTGGATCATCGACATTATGATTTTCCTATTTCCTTATCTATAAAGACTTGTAGTTCCCGATCTTTCTTGGTTCAAATTTCAATGAGTAAAACCATGAAATTAAGGGAACACTTGTTCAATATAGCACACCATCTTTGAATAAAGCCCTTTGGCCTGAAAGTGGGTCTGTGTGCTGTTTTTATCTGGTAATTGTTATTATCTTATTGTATTTTAATGGGTTTTATTGCTTTGATCTATTTAAAATTGTTTTTCTAAGCTGCCTTGAGTGTCATTTTCTGAAAGAAAAGCAGGGTGTAAATCAAATAAATAAATAATCTTTAAACATTCCTGGCTCTTCGAGGATCCTCAATCCTCTGGGTATCTCTTTAACCCTACAATACTCCAGGAGCATAGATACATGTTCACTTTTAAACTCCCTTTTCTGCAAATCTACAAGAGATTGCCAAACTTTTTCAGAAGCTTCAGCCTGCCACTATGTGAGGCTTTAATCCCAGCTGCTGACAACTTGCACTTTCCTCACAGAAGTTGGACTGTTTAATTCCCTGAGCAACTGAACATTTCATGCCACCACAGCAGGACCAGATCTACACCAAGCAAGATATAACACTTTGAAAGCGGTTTGAAAACGGTATATGGAACGTGTCATGGGCCCAACAGTTGTCAATACTGTTATAAATCGCTATAAAGCAGTAGTGTAGATCCTGCCCAGTTCAACCAATCAGTGAAGAAGCTTCACCGCAACAAGGACAATACAATCTAGATAACTTTGTTATCATGCAGCATGAATTTGGCATCAGTTGTTGAATTCACTGCCAAATGTTTCACCCCCTCTTTGATGTGGTTTCCTTTGGTTTAACATAATGATTAGCTCCTTTCATTCCCGTAAGTTACGCTAGCTGCTGCAAACTCTGCACTGAAGCCTTCTAATCTTATATGTAATTAGTAATTATAACATGCTTAATGTTGATAGGATCAGAACTTTCAGTTGCCAGATTCTTTTTTAAAATCCTTAGCTCTTATCTTTAGTTAAAAGCCAAAGTGGTTAATTATTTATGGTCAGCTTTATTGAGTACCTGCCTGCCTCTGGCTTACAGTATTTCAATAGCATCTTCAAACTGTTAACTGCCATCTGGACCATATTGCTGCTAAATCAAATTCGATAAACTTTACCCTTCCATTCTCTGAGGTTTATTCAAATGAAATGAAAGCTGGCATTAAATCCAATCTGTTTTCAAACTGTGTAGTTATCTTAGTTTCTGAGCATTTTGGTAATGAAGGGAGGGAGTAACAGTGTGATATAATTAGCTAATAATTACATTACAAGGTTGAAGTGACTATCTTCCTTGCTAATTGCTAGGGATTTGGCAAAGATACCTTCATCTATGTGAGCTGAATTTCTGTGTGAGAATTAGAGAGGTCACAGAAGTTTGTAATTACCTGGTTTCAAATATGAATTGTTCCACTCTGTAACACTTGGGAGTATTATAAATTCAGATTGACCTGTTTGTTGTAGACATACGCACAAAAGTTCTTTAAGATTAACTACATGGCCAGATCAATTGCCCAATCAATCTTTTCTTTGGTGAGTCTCTTCTCCATTCGGTAGAGCTGAGCTGAATTTTCACAAGTTTCACATCAAAATGTTTGGGTTAAGTGAGAGAAAGCTGAGCTTTTATTGAACAGCTTAGGGACTACACATGCAGTGCCGAAAACGTCTCCCACTTTTTTTGACCGTTCTCATTCAATTTGATAAAAAAGAAATTGCTTTCAACAAGAAATTCAAGCAAGTTGAAAAATTTGGAGAAATCCCCATGGGCTGGGTTCAGGTTTGTTGTACTTACCTTACAGAGGAGGTGGCCGAGGAGTGTTCGTGAGTGTACACTCTTTCATTGTACAATCATCCCTCCGGCAGCCTATAGTCTCCTCAGCTTCCCAGACATCAGTTAAAGCCTAGGAGGAGACATCATGAGGTAATTCCTCCCATAGGGTTTTTTCAGATCATGATGCACAGATATCCTGGGAGGCTGCAGAGCAAGGGAGAGATGTGTAATAGAAAGAAAACATAGACACACTGCTTTGCAGTGATTCGGTAATCTCATAAATATCACAAGAATAAATTATAAAACACTCTGAAAATGAGGCAGAACAATGGAAGCCACTTCCATGGGGAACATAAACTTTCAGGAAGACATAGCACTAGCTCTTCCATAGAGCTGGACACAACATTGCCCCCCCCCCTCACACCTGCATTGTGGTGGATGTAAAATGGGGGTTATGTTGCCAACACAGTTGATGCTGTTGCCACTTGCTGTGGCAGCACAAAAAAAACAAAAAGGAAGAAGTTAGAAGCTGTGCTACAACCACTACCAGCGCTGGAGGCTCCGATTTTCATGGGGCTGTGTAGACATTCCGGGTTTCATTCAGGCCAGCGAGAACTCTAAAGGAGCTATCTAAGGTGCTGTTTGGGGGATTTTATTTATTTTATTTATTTATTTATTACATTTTTATACCGCCCAACAGCCGAAGCTCTCTGGGCGGTTCACAAAAATTAAAACCATTAAGAACATAATAAAACATCCAACAATCTAAAAACCCAAATACAAAATACAATATAAAAAGCACAACCAGGATAAAACCACACAGCAGAAATTGATATAGGATTAAAATACAGAATTAAAACAGCAAAGTTTAAATTTAGGTGTTAAAATACTGAGAAAATAAAAAGGACTTCAGCTGGCGACGAAAAGAATACAGTGTAGGTGCCAGGCAGACCTCTCTGGGGAGCTCATTCCACAACCGGGGTGCCACAGAGAAGAAAGCCCTCCTCCTAACAGCCACCTGTCTCACTTCCTTTGGCAGGGGCTCACGGAGAAGGGCCCCTGTGGATGATCTTAAGGTCCGGGCAGGTACGTATGGGAGGAGGCGTTCCTTCATATAACCTGGCCCCAAGCCGTTTAGGGCTTTGTATGTTAGAACCAGCACTTTGAATCGGGCCCAGACCTGGACTGGCAGCCAATGAAGCTGTAAAAGGGCTGGCGTGATGTGATCTCGCCGGCCAGTCCCTGTTAGCAAACGGGCTGCCCTGTTTTGTACCAGCTGAAGTTTCCGGACCGTTTTCAAAGGCAGCCCCACGTATAACGCATTGCAGTAATCCAAACGAGAGGTTATCAGAGCATGGATAACTGTAGCTAGTCTATCACTGTCCAGATAAGGGCGCAGTTGGTATATCAACCTAAGCTGATAAAAGGTACTATTTGCCACTGAGTTCACCTGTGCCTCAAGTGACAGTTCTGGATCCAAGAGCACCCCCAAACTACGGACCCGATCCTTTAGGGAGAGTGCAACCCCGTCCAGGACAGGGCAAACGTATGGTTCAGCACCTTGAATGGCTCCTTTAGAGTTCTGGCTGCTTCTGACTGAAACCTAGAATGGATTCACAGCCCAATCAAAATCACCAGCTTCCAGTGTCTGCCGGTGATGAGCCTTACCTATGAGAATCTGTTGAAGAATTTCTCTTCCCCCTAGAGAAATTGAGTGAAATGGTCCACCCCCCAGTTTCCGTGCCCACACATAGGGTGCAGCATTTCAAAAGGCCATTTGGACACAACTCTAAATAGAACAACTAAAAGTATTCCTGTGCTTTTAGTTAAATTTGTAGACACTAGGTTCGCAATCTCAGAACACAGGCACCAAGGGAACTGTGACACACAAATTTTTCTTCCAAATGAGCTAATGTGTAGGAGAGCTCCTTTAGTATAAAATCTTTGCAAGCCCACATGACAGTTTAGGGCTAGTCACATGATCTAACACGAGGACTTATTGTCTTTTCTGTTCAACAACATAAAAGCAGAAACAAAATTATCAGGATTTTACAAAGTTAGTGACACCTTGGTGTAATTTAACGGCTAAAATAAAATTAAATATATCTGAGTCAAACCCCTTTGTAAAAGGACAACATTGCCTGAAGAAAACCTTTGATTTTAAGAGTAATTAAAAAGAAATGCCCATGACACAATAGTAATGATAGAACTGAGATGGCAAATCCATACATTTGGCATCCAACTGGCATTAATTTGCATGGAACGCATGGAACAACTAATAGGAGTGCTCATCTCCGTCATGCTATGCTTTTGAGCTTTCCAGAATTGTCTGGATTACCACTGGTGAAGACAGCATGATGGGACAAACAGACCTTTAGTCTAATTCAGCAGGGCTATGTTCTTATGGCTTATATCAAGCCCATCCTCAGGCAGGGTAAAATGATAGTTTGCTTTCTGAGAGATGGCAGTTCTAATTATAGACCAGGAGTTGGTCCTCTAGATGTTGCTGATCGCAATTCCCATCAGCCCCAGTCAGCATAGCCAATCGTGAGTGATGATTGGAGCTGCAGTCCAGACCCACAGTTTCCCCAGCTCTGTTATAGATCTTTTAGCAACTCAAAGCCTTAAGGAAAACAATAACTAGGTGAATCACAAACTTTGTCATAACCAGGATCTCCGTGCTGATGGATGCACCTTCTGTGTTTAAAGTGCTAAACTGTTTGTGAAGGCAATCATATCTGATTAGCAAATCTAAAAATGGTAAAGCAGAATATCCATCTACCCCAACTGGCACCAATGAAATGGTCTTAAACCCATCAGAGTACAGCTGGAATGATGTCATAGGTAGTTATGGCTGAACCCTTCCTTTTATTTGCAAAAGGGGATTGAAGTCTGTAATATCCTGAGACTCAATACCTGAATAAAAATCCTGGAAAAGGAAATGGAAAAACTTCACTTTCTTACCATGCCCAATATTAATTTCTTTGCAGAATATTTTTAATATGTCTCTTTTAATGGTAAATTATCATTTATTCTAAATCTGTCACATAAAGGAAGTCATAAGTCATTATTATTGACCTATTAGGGCTCATTTTATTTTCCTTTTAATTAAAAAAAATGTGTTCTTTGGGATAATATGCTTTTTGTTGGAACGTTCTTTTATTGGATCCATGCCTGGTAGGTTTTAATTTTTTTAAAAAAATTTTTTTTTACTCATTAAGGATACTTCCACAAATTTACCATGAAGACTTCAGAAACTCACTCACATATTTTGCTGCTAAAGTCGTGTTCCTGCTTAAGCAATTGAAGCAAATATTTCTGCACAGCAATTTATTTTTATCTGCTTTTCTTCAGTAAGGGAATAACCTTTGTTAATTTCAATGGGAGTTGCATGGAATGTATATTCCAGTCTATTTTGTCCTAGGCCTTTCAATGAAAAATCATTAGTTTCAAAGGCATTGAGGCTAGTCCACCCACATGGCCACATGGATCCATGGATCTTAGACACTAGCCTTGAAGCAGCAGCAGCTACAATAGTGATTGGGGCTATTATATCTGGACATTAGCAAGAAATATTTTTCTTCAATGTAGTGTGGGATTAATGGCTATCTATGGGCCCAGACACTGAACATCTGGGTCCACAGACCTGAATGATACCCTAAACCCCTCCAAAATGTGGATATGCAATTTCCCAATGCCTTTGCTTTCAGAAAACATAGCTGTCAAAAGTCCATTTCATGTCAGGAATCATGCAACTGCATCATTATTATGTGCCACTCATGGAAGCTCAACACATTCCAAATCAAGAGCGTGATTAACTTTTACTTATTATTACATTTATATTTATATCCTGCCATTTTTCCTCTTGCAAGGAACCCAAGATGACCTCACAACAACCCTGTGAGGTAAGTTAAGGTGGGAGTCAGTGACTGGCCCAAAGTCACCCAGTGGGCTTCATGGCCTAGTGGGGACTAGAACCCAGGTCTCCCCAGTCCAGCACTCCGACTAGTACATCACACTGGGGCACCAATATGGCTCTCCATTATCTTGCCACAGTCCTAATTATTAGATCAGGGGTGCACAAATGGACTGTATTGTGTGTCTGCTGAGCTGGCAAGGGCCACATATGTGCATCCATGCACAAATGGACATATAACTCACTCTCTCACACATATTGTGCTTGTTGTATATATTCTAATATTTAAAAATCTTCAATTTAAGGCAGGGTGGGCAACTTTTGCTGCATTCCCTTGGAGGTAAACTGTCAAAAACTGGGGTCGCCCTATGACCCGTCACACTCACAAACTACCCCCACTCACATTCATTCATGCTCCCTCCCCCACTCACAGTTACTTCCCCCTGTCCCCCATCATCACATTCACCTGTTCACTCCCAGGCCAGATCTACACTAGTCTTATAACGTTGCTAGTGTCCCTTTCTAACGTGGTTCTCTGTATCGGTTCTCTGTAGCTGTAACGTTACTGCAGGGCACATTGTTTAATCTTTTGTTGCTGGGTTTGCTCCGCCCACTGCCTGCCTCATTCCTAGCTAGCAGTGCAGGGCAAGTCATAAGCACACACAAACTCCCTCCCTCCCAAAACATCTTAATACAAGTCTCAGGGAATTGCCTGAATGCACAGGAGCCAGCCACTTTGCTGAAGCTAAGCTGGGATGGGTCTGGTCAGGGTTGGGATGGGAGACTAAATTGAAAAGTTTTAGCAGCACACGCATTTGCCCCGCTGGTCATGAGTTTTGGGCTTTGGACCCTTGTTAATTTTCCTGCAGGGAGCTACAGCTCCTTTGCAAAGAGGGGGGAAATGTTTTTTAAAAAATCATAAAAAATCAACCGATGACCCAATTTGATTCAAATTTTAAGGCAGGATGCATGGGAGTACTTCACAATAAAAGCAGATTCTAAGGTGGAAAACTTCTGAGTCCTTTGCATACAATTGTCAGTGACCGCACAGTATAAGGCTGGTGTGATTTATCTGCTGTAGCAGATAGGATAGCAAACGGGGCGAAGGAAGGAGAACAGGAAGTGGGCGGAGCAAACTCAGCAGCTCTGGGTTGCGACAGGAGAATTACCGGTAGGACAAGGCACATGAATCTGCAGCCACGCTGGAACTAAGAAACAGAACCTGTAAGTACAACGTTGGAGACCCAGGGTCACGTGACGCTATGCGTCACAGTAACCCATTCAAAGCGTTAGAATAACACCAGTGTAGATTCCCACCCAGCTAATTCAACTGCAAGCAAAAAAAAGAAAAAGAAAGAAAGAAAAAGAAATGCTCTAGGAACAGGCTCTATGGCTCCTGTCATAGAAGACCCATTCCAACAGTATCTCCAGAACATCCTAGGAACCAGGCAGGAATCTTTGATCACTGCATCATAGGACACTGTTTGAATGAAGCGTCTATGACAGAAACCATAGAGCCTATTCCTAAACCTTCCTCCTCCTCCTCTTTTTTCTTTTTTCTTTTTGGCAGTAGCAAATGCTGGGAGCCTTGGGGGTTACGAGACAGTGATTGTGGGTAGAGGGCTGCTTGTGGCCCATGGGCCACACTTTTTGCACCCTGTCTTAGATACATTCTTTACCTCTCACTGTGTATTATTTAATGTTACTATCTTTAAAGCTGTACAAATGAGTACATCCCTCATCTTAGCTGATTTTTTAAACAGAATCTCACATTTAAACTTGTAGCTAAAATTCAGTAGCCGATGTATGTGTGTGCCTGATCACATGGGTGTATAAAGTCGTAAAAGCATAAGAACCCTATTGGCTATAGAATCGGACTGGCTACAGATTCGGACTCAAAGAGTACTTATCAATGGAACCTTCTCAAACTGGGGAGAGGCAATGAGTGGGGTATCGCAGGGCTCGGTCCTGGGCCCAGTGCTCTTCAACATTTTTATTAATGATTTCAATGAGGTGGTGCAGGGAACGCTGATCAAATTTGCAGATGACACAAAATTGGGTGGGATAGCTAATACCCTGGAAGACAGAAACAAACTTCAAAGTGATCTTGATAGGCTAGAGTGCTGGGCTGAAAACAACAGAATGAAATTTAATAGGGATAAATGCCAAGTTCTACATCTAGGAAATAGAAACCAAATGCACAGTTACAAGATGGGGGATACTTGGCTCAGCAATACTACAAATGAGAAAGATCTTGGAATTATTGTAGATCGTAAGCTGAATATGAGCCAACAGTGCGATATGGCTGCAAGAAAGGCAAATGCTATTTTGGGCTGCATTAATAGAAGTATAGCTTTCAAATCGCATGAGGTACTGGTTACTCTCTATTCGGCCCTGGTTAGGCCTCATCTAGAGTATTGCGTCCAGTTCTGGGCTCCACAATTCAAGAAGGACGCAGACAAGCTGAATTAGTACACAGGGCAATCTCATACAGCATTACTGTTTCCAACAATGGGAGTAAAGAGTGTCCCAAAAGCCCACAAGCAGAGACAATAGGGTGCCACCATTATTTGCTTCCCCAACCCATTAAGGTCATTGTTCTATTTAGCCATCTATTTAGGTTGTATTTAGCTATCATGGTTAAAAGCCATCAGGCCTATCCTCCATGAGTTTGTTCAATTATCTTTTTAAGCCAGGGCCAGCATGTGGAGTGAATATCATCCCATTTATGATACAATCCTAGCCCAAATTACCTGGAAGTACATTGCCCTGGACTTAATGGGACTTACTTCTGAGTAGACATAAGTAGTTACCATAGTATTTTGCAGAAACAAATTCTGTAAGTTAATTTTATACAGCGTACTCTCTTTTTTGGTTATCTGAATGTTCTTTCAGACAATTTCATTGGTAGAACTCAAGTTCCAGTATTATGAGAGAGGCAAAAATTAATTGTTAATTAAGGCTGCAGTTCTATATCCAGTACAAACCTATACATGTCTCCAAAGAAGAAAGATCATTCAGTTCAATGGGGCTTAAGTAGATGTAGGACTGCAGCCTATCTTTGGAGTTAGCCCCCCTGAATTCAGAGTAAAGGATTGTGCTATAAATCCTGTATTTATTTATTTATTTGTGACATTGCTCAGTTGAGCTCAGTTAAAGATTTGATTTTAAACTAGACGTAATTTTCGTATATTTAGGACGGTTGGGTTCATGTGAAAAGTGTGTGGCGATTCCACAGAACTCATTTTGGTGATTTTTGGTGCCTGTGATTTATTTTATTTACTCATCATTTGGATGAGTGTGAATTCATTTTTTATTTTTTGTGGTATAGAAATTGATGGGGGGGGGGGTTTCATCTGTAAATGAAATTACTGGTTTTGTATAATGCTGAGCTTACACAAAACAATGTTTTCCCCACTTTAGTGTTCCAGATTAACAGGCTGGATCATATACTAAAGTTCTGGGTCCACAAACTTTCTGGAACTGCTAGATGTATCTCGTCTGTTGGTACACGTCATACGTATGTTTCCAAAATAATGAAGAACATGGTCATTTTGCCCCTCGTTTAAGATAGCTCAGTGCTGAGGAAGAATATTCACACTTTTCTACATGAGGAAGACTGAAGATAATTCAGCTAAGTAGATCCTTAGCACATCTGGAACCTTGCACAATAGATTACTTATCCAAACTGTTAATACAAGGATTTATACAAACATGAGGAAGAAAATGAAGCATGGTAATTATAGATAAATTGAATGGTGACTGTTGCTACAGGAAGCTTGGTCTGGATCTTTCTTTCACTCTCCACATCTTTTATTTTAAAGAAGGTTAGAGGCAGAATTACAATTTTCTAAGTAATTTCATGGTTGGTTTTGGTTGACACTTGATCAAATTACTAGAGATACTTCAGAGAAATAAAAGAAAAAAAAATAAGTGATTGAAGTGACTCTAGATCAATATCTTTTTGCTGATCATCTATCTCCAAGGCAAAATCTTGCTCAATGAAATTCCCCCTGGGATATCGTGTTGAGGCAATGACCACAGGAAATTTAACCCTTGAAATGGTCAGAGGTGACAATGATCAATCAATTGCATTCTAGACTTGAAAATTTGTGATGTCACCTTTAGTAACTCCATTGTTAGAGTATATGGCCAGATACTTTAATAGGATGGAGAAAAATGTAAGAAATAAAATTTCTATCTTAATGGTAAAAGTTTCTGATGTGCAAAAATCAATAGCTTCTCTTCAAGAAAAAAAAGATAATGAAACAAATAATTGCAGTTCTGCAGACATTGTAGATGGCTGTTATTCATGGCAATAGATAGAGAGAAGTCTTAAGAAATGCCTGATGTGCTTAAATGTTATTTTTGCAAAGATAGGAAGCTGACTTTTACCAAGTGAGACGCTTTGTCCATCTAGTCAACACTGATTGGCAGCAGCTCTCTAGGGTTACAGGCAGGAATTTTTCCAGCCCTACTTGGAGATGCCAGGGACCGAGCCCGGGGCCTTCTGCACGCAAAGCACGTGCGCTACCCTGAGCTCCAGCCTGCAAAATCAAATGTTGTAGAGCAGTGTGCTCCTCTTCTGGGTCCAGCTAGGGCTGTGCACGGACCCCCGGAACTGCTTCGTGGCCCAATCCGCAACTTTCGGATCGGGTTGATCCGCTTCAGGCTGATCTGACCCTCCCCTGCTCTGTGGAGCAGAGCGAGATCCGGAGGGGCGGATCGACATTTTGCCCCCCCTTCCCTACTTACTTGCCTCCATGGTAGACGGTGGAGGCAGGTAAGTGGGGAAGGAGGGCAAAATGAGGGCCAAATAAGCCCCCCTGCCACCTTACCTGGCTCCACCGCCGTTGTATGGACTGCGGCGCCAGCGCCAGGTGAGCCCTCCTCCTCCCCTTACCTGCGTTCGGAGCTCCTGATGGAGGCGAATTGCTTCGCCTCCATCCGCAGCTCCCCTGACCCAATCCGGATCTGCCTTTGGCGGAGGTGGATCGGGTCGCCCCGCTCCAGATCTGAATTGGAGCGGAGCACAGCCCTAGTTCCAGTCTGCCAGCCATACCCGCTTCCAGATTGCATCTTCTCTTCCCTGTTTCCTGTTTTCCCACCCTATTCCATAACCACTGGGGATGCTCATCCCTAGATAGGTTGTTTTTTTAAGGCTTCCTTCCCACTGAGATTTTTTCTACATTTGTTTTTTAGTAATTATTTCTGCAAAACTTGGGGTTTCCGAAAGCCTTCTAATACCCCCTGTTTGGCTATATAAGAATCCATGTTTGGAGTTTGCCATTAATGTATACCAGGGGTAGGCAATGTGTTGCCTGTGGGCACCAATGAACCCCTGGACATGTTTCTCAGTGCCTACCAAGGTGCCTTCATCTTCCCACTTTTTTAAAAAAATAACACATTTTCTTACCAGCAGATGGGATTACTGTGTAATGGGTTTCTCTTGGTGCTAAAATAGTTTTCTCTTTGTGGGTTCAAATGAATTGTTCAGTGTGTTGGCACTCAGACCCCATCTCTGCCTTGTACTCAAGTGTTTAGGAGAGGTTTCTTGTCCTTTGCCAGGCCTCCAATAACAGCCATTTTGTTGTGATGCCCAGGACTTCACAATTTACAGTCAGCAGTAGACTTTGTTTAATGCATTCCTTAGCCACCTTTCCAGACTTCCAGTATACAACATAAGATATCAAATTCCATATTAATATAACCAATTCATATAACTATAAACCAATTTTAAACAAATTTAAGAAAGAACCAGTTAAAACCAGTTAGAACCAGTTAATCCAAAACTTGAACAACCGCAAAAGCAATATATGCCTTTCACTTAGCCAGAAAAAACAAATACATTTTAATCCCTCTTAAAAACAACAATAGATGGAACCAACCATATATCTCTTGGGAGGGAATTCCCTAGGGCAGGAACCACCACCAAGATGGCCCTATCACTAGTCCCCACAAGCCTTACAGATCTTAATGGTGGGCCAGCAAGTAGCACTTCTGACAATGATCTCAACATACAGGAAGTTTCATAAGGGTGTAGGTGGTCCTGGACCCAAACCATTTAAGACTTTAAAGGACTTTGTATTTGGCCTAGAAATGCAGCTGGTACAGAATTGATGTAACATGATGCAGTTGACTAACACCAAACAAGGACTCAGGAGGCTGCATTTTTCACCAACTGAATTGGAAGTGTTTGATCCTGTTCACACAACACTCTAAGCCATAGTGGTTAAGCACTTTGAGCTAAACGTTATGGCTTAGTATGTCATCTAAACCATTCCTAACCATGGTGGCTGGCTACATAACTACGTTTTAAACGTGCCCACTAGCCTTTTGCTGCAAAAGAATCAGCGGGGCTTAACCATGGCTTAGCGTGTCTGAACAGTGAGTATAACAATGCTAGCAGAAGTATCAATTGGCAAAAATGTTGCCTCCATGTCATTTTGGCAGAGGGCCTTGCACATTCCCAAAGTGACTATGTGGGGGCCACTGCTCTCCTGAACCAACTCTAATTGTTGATCAAATGTGTGGCTTTGTGGTTTGCTTATTGATTGATTGAAAGTTTTATTTCCTGCCCTTAAGTATAAATACTAGTATCAGCAGCACATCTGACAATAAAAACCAGCTGATAAAACCATTTCAGCTAATATGTTTCAAAGGCTTGGGGACATTAAGTGATTTCTCCTGGAACTGAAAAGACACAAATTGGCTCCAGGTAAACCTTCCCAGGGAGGGAACAGAAAAGGGGTGTCATAATTGTAAAGACCCATTTCCTCATTTGTTACTCACCAAACCTCGGGCGGGGGGGACAATGGCAAAATAGTATGCTTAGAGCCTCAGAAATATATATTTTCTCCAGAGTTTTGCAAGCAGCTCTCCATCTCTTTCTCCTCCCCTCTGCATCAGAACACATGGTGAGAGGGAAGGAGAAAACTCTTGAAGTTCTGCACCCCTCCTCAAATAGGAAGAAGAGGCGGGATCTCCAGAAGCTCTGCTGCACACATAGAACCGGGCAAGAGGCTTGATGCATGGCTTTCTCCACCTATGTGCTTTGGGCCCTTTGGTTGCACCTGTGTCCTGCTTGTGGGAATATGGCCGACAGCTGGCTGGCCACTGGGTGAACAAAGTGCTGAACTAGATGGACCCTCCGTCTGATCTACCGTAGCTCTTACAGTTTTATGTTGCAGAGGAGAAGACCTGCATGTGAAATGTATTTCCCCACAATGGATTGCATCACACTGGATCAGGGCCATTGTCTGTATTTAGGCAGGATCTACACTACTGCTTTAAAACGGTTTATAACAGTATTGATAACTGTTGGGGCCCAGGCCACACTCCATATGCAGTTTAAAGCCTTTTTCTCCCATTGTCCAAGCACCATTTATTCAACAAGTCTCACAGAATAATTCATAGTTTTATTACCCTGATCAATGGGAATGTTTTATTAGAGGTCAAAAGGAAAAAAAAGAAAAATAGCAAAATTAGAACTGGAAATGGATTTAAGACTTCTAAAGCATAAATATGAACGGAAAGGATGCCATTTATTACCTTTAGAATTAAACGAGAGTCTTACGTGCCTATGGTTGATTGTTGGTTCCTATCTTCTGCTGAATTTCCTCTAATTCTTTTAACTGAGGCACAGTCTACAGGGGTGGATGGAGAACAGCACAGAAAACTCTCAGGTAACCTTCTTGATCTTTTCCTATTGTCACTTTCCTAATTTCTTGCTTTAGTCTAAAACAATTGAAGACTGAGAAGTCCCATGCAGCTCTGCCTTCACACCAGTGCTAAGAGAGCCTAAAAACCATCCCAGGCAATATGCTTTCTGTGAGGCTACTCTTGAAGGCAGCTCAGTAGCGACAGCTGGTGCCAAATCCCACAGCTTGCCTCCTAATTAACATCGAGGAGCAAAACAATACTCAGTTGGTTCTGAGGCAACTGCACTAGCAGCTTGTGACTTGCTGGGCCCAATTTGAGTTGCTGGCTCTTGCCTTCAAAATTCTTCACAGCCTGACATGCCTTAAAGGGGCCCTTTCTCTCTGTATGATGTAGTGGCTAAAGTGTTGGACTGGGAGTCGGGAGATCCAGGTTCTAATCCCCACTTGGCCATGGAAACCCACTGGGTGATTTTGGGCCAATCACAGACTCTCAGCCCAACCTACCTCATAGGGTTATTGTTATGAGGATAAAGTGGAGAGGAGGAGGATTATGTAAGCCGCCTTGGATTCCTTGGTGGGGAAAAAGGAGGGATATAAATGCAACAACAACAACAAATACCAATTTTAGAGAGCTGATTTGGGGTGTGTGTGTTTCATTTAACCTCATTACATGACATAAAAGCATCAAGTGCCAGGATTTGGGCATTTACAATTGTCCTTAACAACAACAAAGGTAGGCATGGTTGGGCATCTACTGAGGCCCTGCATCATGGCAGGGGCCCACTCACAAGCACCTCCTGGAGCTGCTTCACAGTTGCAACCTGCTTGATCACCTGCTTCTCCCTCTAGTCTGGACAATGGAGATGGTGAGAAGGAGGAGCAGTAGGTGCCTCTGCCTACTTGTTCACTGGCTCTCTGCCTGCCAAGCAAGCACATGCTAGCAATGATGAGAAAGAGGCTGAGCAGGGCCGGTGCGAGACTATTTTGCACCCTAGGCAAGGCGAGCTATTTGCACCCACCAAAAAAATTTTTTTTTTCCAACTTTGATTTTTAAGAACAGATGTTTTGTAGAAAAAATTAAAAGCACAAAACTTGAACTTATTATGTTTTCCCTTAAAACAGCTAATTTGTATAAAACTGTGACCCTTAAAGGTCAGTACTGCGCCCCTCTGAGGTCTGCGTCCTAGGCGGCTGCCTAGTTGGTCTAATGGTAGCGCCAGCCCTGAGGCTGAGGAATGATGGCAGCTAGTGGTGAGGCTGTATAGGACCAGGAGCGCTGAGGGTGTCTTGCCAAAGAGCCCTCAGAAACCTGGAGCCGGATACTGGTCCTAAGGTTTTGGATTTCTCTCCCTAGTGAAGTCAGAAATGACTCTTTATGGGTGTCCAGAGGAATAGTTCTTTTGGAAGGATTTTGGCTGCTGAGATAATTTGTAGTATGTTCAGTCTAAACTGATACGTTTTTATGAGCTTTGTGTCTTGGGGAAGTTTAGGTTTCATTCCTATTTTAATTTTGTATTTGTTTTTAATGTAAAGTGGGAAAAGTGGCATGTAACTATTTAAAATTATTAAATAAGTGCATACTGAACAATACTAAGGGTTTGATCATATAATAAAACTCCTGTCATCTCTGACTATTGATGATGCTGGCTGGGGCTAATGAGATTTGGAGTCAAACAATATCTGAAAAGCCTCGGGTTCGCCATGCCTAATGCGTGGACAAAGCTGTTCTTTGCCAACTCACAGCATGGCCTTTTGGCATTGGTATGGATGGTCGTCTGTGTTGTCATGATGTTTGGCTTTCCATGTATCTACACTAGCATACAAATACTGCGAACTAAAACTAGGGTGTCCATATGAAAAGGAGGACAGGGCTCCTGTATCTTTAACAGTTCCCTTTCCTTTAAAGGGAATTTCAGCAGGTGTCATTTGTATATATGGAGAATCTGGTGAAATTCCCTCTTCATCACAACAGTTAAAGCTGCAGGAGCTATACTAGAGTGACCATTTTAAAAGAGGGCAGGGCACCTGCAGCTTTAACTGTTGTGATGAAGAGGAAATTTCACCAGGTTCTCCATATATACAAATGACACCTGCAGAAATTCCCTTTTCAATACAATTGTTAAAGATACAGAAGCCCTGTCCTCTTTTTCATATGGTCACCCTAACTAAAACCTCCTTTCGTTTTGGCTACATGCAAACACTACCAATTCCCATGTGATGATCTTAGCCAACCTTTGGCCCTTCAGATGTTTTGGACACAACTCCCAGCAATCCTAACCACTAGCCCTGCTGGCTAGAGGTGGTGGGAGTTCTCCAGCACATCTGGAGGTCACCAGGTTGGGGGAGGCTTCCATTTAACCTGGTATGGCTTCCATGAGCATGAGGGAGGAGGATGCAAGTACTCAGTGATGTCGGAAAGGCTCTCTTTACCTGTTCAGAGGTTGTTGTTTTTAATGAAGTATATAATATTACTATATGTTTCTTAAAGGAGAGATGTGGCTAAATGAGTATGGATACTGGAAAATGGGGGGGGGGGGGCTAAAAGACCAGAACTAACAGTACCTGTGTGATTCACCCACCCCCAATTTACATCTCTGGATAAAATTGCAATTGGGAAAGACCTGGAAAATGAGGGCCCCAGTGTAAGGTGATGGTTCTTCCTAGTCTAGCCTTATTCAAGAAAACAAAGCAGCAGGTACTAATGAACACTATCATGGGAGTTTCTGTTATTGTCACTTTAGCTTTGTTTGCACCGGGGAAGTTGTAGTGAATATTCAATTTCCTGATGGGGCTTTAAAGACATTTAGCTCTCCAGTGCATCCACGTGGAACTCCTGTTTTCCCATGATTGGAAGCCATGTGCCTTTAGGGAGCAGGAAAGTGACTGAACGGGTGGATTTTACATCAGTTGAACTACACTCATTGCACTGACACAAGCCAAAGATTTAACAGGTTTGGCCCCTGGGAATTAGGAGTTAGCAATATGCCATGTCTACTAGTCAGATATAAAGGGGTATGTTTTGAGCAGTGTGTGTAAAAATTCAGTGAAAGAGGATCTAAAATGATGCACATTTAAACAGTTAGTGCTATGGTTATGTGTGTTTATAGCACAGGTTTCAGTGAATTAATAAACCCTGGGAAAAGATTGTAATCTCCTTAAACTACTTTCACTGGATTTTTAATACTACCTATTATCATGAGAAGCAATAAATAACATCTAGCACATTGCTATAAATATATCAATAACTACTAGTGACCACCCTGAGCCTGGAAAACATCAAAGCAACCTTTCCCAACTTGGTGCCCTTCAGATGTTTAGGTTGATAGCTCCCAGAATTCCTAACCATTGGTCATGCTTACTTTGGGTTGATAGGAGTTGGTCCAGAACATCTGGAAGGCACCAGGTTGGGGAGGGTTGCGTAATAGTAATTAGGGAATATCATGGGTCACCTGACCCACTTTGGCTTATTGCTATTAAGGGACTTCCTTGTTGGTCTGGCTGATCTCCTTGCAGTTTCATTGTTTGGCCAGAGCTTGGTGATAGTACAGAGATGAGGTTGCATCCCTTCCTGATGATCCCCATATTCCTGGTCCAGGACCTTCTGTGGTCTTGAGTTATGGCAGGTGCATTCTACACAGCATTGAAAACAGCCTCTACATGATAGTCTTAATACGTGCTTTGGGTGTTAGTGAAGAAATGAGATATTTCTTAAAGGATTTATTACAACAGAGCAATTTTGGGTGAATATAGCCACACATCTTTTTGCAAGGATGTAGTTGTTCTCTTTGTATTAGCATGTAGTGATGTATCTTACCTAATTGCAAGCACATGGAGGAGGAGGAGGAGGAGGCGGAAGCGGAAGAGGAGAGCCTTACAGAAAATACGGCACACACAGTGAGGAGGTTTATCTTTTCCCTGCCCAGCATGATCAGAGCCAATTTTGCCCCTTCCCCTGCATCTAGAGCACTTAGGGGGAAAGTCCACATTGGCACCATTGAAGAAATAGTTTTACAGCAGATCTTTATTCTGCTGCTGGCTTTTACTCTGGTTTTTATTTTTGCTTTTATTCTGTTTTAAACTGTTAAAGGCTTTTGTCTTGTTATATTTTACTAGATTGTTGTATCTCATGGTTTCATGAAGCCCCTGGAGAGCTATTGGGAGGTAGAGAAATGTAGTAAAATAAATAAAATAATAAATATAAACTCTGATTCAGATACAGACACTATGCACGGCCAGCTTTCTAGGAACCCCTTCTCTTCTGTGGTCCACAGTGAACAAAATACATAAAAACTGGGGCCTTGTGTAAATTCGAGAAGTCACATACATTCTAGTTGTTATTGTGTTGGAGCACTGGGATCTTCCAAGCAAGCTGCGTTTCTGTATTCCCACATCTGTTATTGATTTACTTGTTAGGGTGGGATTCTCAATGAGTGTACCCTAGCATCAATCCACTGACATCACCAGTATACTTCAGCTCAGGGTTGTTGTTGTTTGGTCAGTAAGAAGACAGATGTGCATACATATCTGTATTTCTCTAAAAGCGATGCTGTCACTTGTGCCTTTTGATGGAGCTTTCTTGTGGATAGAAATTTCCCATGGCCAGAGGCTATCCTTACTTTTTTGCCTCTGAAGCCACTCCTGGCCGATGCAGTGTAACTTCAGGCCCTGTGGAACACGCAGAGTTAACCTGTGAAATCAAGATTTTCACTGTGCAATGCAAGCTGTCACCCAGGAAAGCGGCATACAATGCATCTGTGAAATGTATGAAAAGAAGTCTAGGAATTCAGTTAATTAACCACATCAGTTTCTTAACGTGATCAATTTTAATTAAACTGAATTTTAATAGAGATCTGTGTAGTCTGTAGAGAGCAATTGCTAATTCTACAAAGCATGTGCTGCTTTTCACTTCAGATTTGCTCCCATCTAATTAATATGGATAGGGCATTAAGCCTTTTTGGACTCTGGTGGTTTTCATTTCATGACTATTAATGATTTTAATGAACTGAACTAATTCAGTAGTTTTCATCCCAGCGTTTCGGAGCTTTGTTCATCACAAATTTCAAGTTTATAATTGGTTTCCAGGTCTTAACAGTGGTCATTGATCAGCTCCAGCAGTTCCTTTTACATCCCAGTAAGAACACAAGAAAAGCTTTTAACTCTTTGCTAGCACAAACCTTCATTAATGCTGATGCAGCAGCAGTCGCGGTACCGAGGAGAAACAAGTCTGGCTGAATGGACATGAAAAATGGCCCTGATGTTCTGTCCAGAAAATGGCACTGTCTGGAAATTGAGTGGCGAGATGCATTGTGGAATCTAAGGCCACGATCAAAGAGAATTAAGGTGGTGTTTCAGAGTAATCCTATGAAAAGCACAAAAGAGACTGTTCATTTACAAGGCATCATAATAAGCTTTGCATAGTCAAAAATCTGGATGCAATATTGAGACTTCAGTTTTAATGAAAACAGCTTTTGGCAAAAGGGAGCACTGGAATCTATCAGTGAATCATCATTGATAAAATCTGCATTTACCATACTGTTTTGCCCAAGCACAGATGAAACCCTGATTCTGGGCAACAGGATGGCAGTGAGGCTTCAAGGACTCTTACAGTGCAATCCTATACATTTCTACTCTGAAGTAAATCCCATTGTTTTCAGCTGAGCATTCTTCCTGGTAAATGTGTGCAGGATTGAAGCCTTAGGATTCTCTAGAAATGCTGTAGGATTCTACGGGCTGAAATACACTTGATCAGAAACACAGAGCTACTGCTAAAACAAGGGGCCAACTTACATCCAAACTCAACCTCCTTAACCTGAGGATCAGTTTACCTCATGTTCTGATATGCTGAGCATTCCCTTGCCTAACCCATCTCAGCAGCAGCCAATGAGATGGAATGGAGATGTGGAAACATGAAACATCAGGACACAAGGTAACTTGAGGTACATAACTATACAGAAAATCAAAAAGACTAACACTAAAAGTTTGCAGCAAGCACTAGCAGCTACGCAAAACCTGGCCCCCTTATCTGTGAATCCTGATCAGCAAAGATGGCATTCCTTTGATCAGCCTGGCATTTTTTGTAAAATAGGTGTAACAAAAGCACAACAAATTTCTCGATTAAAAAGCACAATATAATAAAGCGTGCCCAACAGCTTCCACTTCCCTTGCCTCCCAAGTGCAAGGGCATTCAAGGTACGGAACCTTCTGGTATCTGCCCTCTGAAAGCATAGATGGTAAAACGTTAAATCGGGCTAACATAAAGGCTTTTCTAAATTTGTAGGTTGATAAATTGGTCAGATAATTTGCAGGTGCAAGTACCTTACTTCCAGACTACTACGAATGTAGATACAATAATAAAGCGTGGAATGCCTGTTGGGTAGCGAAGAGAAATTCTTTAATGTGGATTCCTGCACTGAGCAGGGGGTTGGACTCGATAGCCTTAAAGGTCCCTTCCAACTCTGCTATTCTATGATTCTGAAAGTTAGCTGTGTGTTTCACAGCTGAAGCAATACACATCAATGTCTGAAGGGGCCCCCTCATGAAGACCATTAATTCCGGGGTCTAAAATTACCTACCTGCACCACTAATAACTGGAGTTCATAATTCTGCAATTGGTTCAAATTAATTACAATTATGTCTAAAATCTGCTGTTTTAACACATACACACAAATTATTATCCTATTCTCGGCAATCGTTTATGGGGTCTATTTTATAACCTCCTTTTGAGAAAAGCTATTAATGAGTGGGGAGAAGAATGACTTTTGAGCTTCTATTCTGGTAAAAAGAGTGAAACAAATATTATGAGGAGGGAAATGTGATTACTGAAAATTAATGAAAATGTGAATTAATGAAAATGTGGGCCATAAACCTGTATGGGCACTTGAGAAATAAATCCTACTAATAAATTGGTTCATTTCTATTGAAAGTAGAGTAGGCATGCTCCAAGACTGATCCAGCAGTACATGCGGACAGCAGCCTTATGAGAAGCTGGAATCATAGGGACAGAGGAAGCTGTCCATCTAGCCCAGTATTGTTGACACTGGCTGGCAGCGGCTGTTCAGGGTTTCAGGGAGGACTTTTTCCAGTCCTACCAGGAGTTGCTGGGGATCGAACCTGGGACATTCTGCCTACGAAGCAGGTGATCTACCACTGAACCACAGCACACCCATGTTGATCAGCTGTAGGATGGAGAGTGGAAGGACTGCATCCAGTGCAGACTCCCTTCTAGGAACAATGGATTGGTGCAATTTCAACTTCTTCAGCAGGGCTTTGTGTGCACAGCCCCAGCTGCTGCATGTTGTTGCTGCATCATGCGTGCAGCACCTGTTACCCTAATGTTTTCTCATCAGCTATAGATACTCACACGCAAGCCTGCCTTCTATGCACACCTAGAGCCTAGATGGGCCAGTGTTTGTGTTTTGTTTACGTAAGACCATCCAAAGACACTTGTGCTATGAAAATATACTTACTGTCCTATTTTGTGTGCCTAGTCATGCTTAGTGATTCAGTTGTGTTGTATCAGTTGTATGAACCTAGCATTGTTCTTGATACATAAGCAATCCCCCATCTGAAGCAATCCAATGGATGATCCTTATGGGTGCTTGACTGTAGCAGCTGCTCATAAAATCTGGTGTAAATATCTTAAGACTGACATAAAGTGGAAATCAGTCCCTCAGTCTAGAGATGCATCTTGCCACAGTACTGCTGTGGCAATATTTCTTTACTGCTTACATATGGTGTGCCCACCTGATTTCCCCTAATTTTCCCTTCCACTGCAGCCCATTTCAACCACATCCTAGGCTATCCCAGAAGGTCCCCCAGCCTTCAGGATTGACTGTTGGGGGTGGCAGGGGGCTGCCGTGTGGATGGGACACTCCCTCCCTTCATGACCATTGTGAAAATCTGGATCGAAGTCCAGATCTTTTTCAGTGTTTCTTCTAGCTGTCATCCAGTAACTTCAAGGATGTAAAATGAAACTCTGAGAATGAGATTCTGCCACAGTCATCCAGTTTCCCAGTGGCAAATTCTGGAATGGAAGTTCAGAACGTGAACTGTAATTATCCATAACATTGATTCATAATATTGATCCTGAAGATTGGAGAAGAAATCAGTACTGGTGATTCATTGTCTGTTTGTAAAGTGGGTGTCCCGCTTGCAGACATGCAGAGAGCCAAAATGGAGGAAGGAACAGGGCTGAAGAAGGTCCCTGCATCAGGGGTCCCCAGTACAGTGTCTGCAAGTGACTCCAATGGCATCCATGAATGGGTCCTCAAAGTGGTGCCTGCAGGCATCTGAAAACATATTTTTAAAGTTTTATTTATTTTCCATTTTTTAAAAAAAATATACATAGATGGATTTGGATGAAATGCATACAGCTTTCTAGCAATTATAGATAGGCTTGAACAAAAGTGGGCCAAGCATCCAAATAAGTATCTATTTGAAGGTGGCATATGCCACCCTTTCAACTATTGAAAATGCTGTGAGGTCCTCAATCCAGTGTATTATAGGAGGTGCATGTTTATCTTTCCAATATTGGAATATTAGTCTTTTAGCTGTCAAAAATGTGCAGAGCATCCATTTATACTGACCATTTTTTTTAATTTTCATGAAGCAGGTAAATAATTTAAACAAGTGTGTACATCAGTGAATATTAAAGCATGTTCCAGCTGCACTGCCAGGAATTAGCTGAATTAGAACAATCCCTTATTAAAGAGATGTTGCAGTGACCAATAAACACGAAGCAGAAGTTTTTCTTTAATAAGACGCAGCCTAAGATCCATAGACATGAAAGGCAGATGCCGAAGCGGCAATCTACTGATTAGGTATTTTGTGGTGGTCAGGCCTGGCCCAAGGCAGGTCGCAACCTGAAGCAGGACGCACCATACAGCCTCTTCCCCCTCGTGGCTTCCTACTCCCCCCAAGAAGCAGCCACTCACTTGCCCTCCAGGACTTCTTGTGATTGCCCAACTTCATGCAGTTGCAGCATGGCCCACACTAAGGAAAGTACCCGGCTGCCTGGCAGGGCTGGAAGACAAGTTGGGGAGGCACAAGCCAAGGGGGGGTGAGCGAGCAGGCAAGCAAGTGAGTGGCTCCTGCTTCTTGGTCCTGCCGGCTGCCTTCATGGCCGGCCATGCAGGCAACCACCAGGACCAAGCAGTGGCAGACCCTTTGGAAAGGAAGAGCGCCGTTCTTCCCATCCTCTGCTGCCTGCTGCGCCCACTTCTTACCGCTTCATGGTAGGGCCAGCCCTGTTGGTGGTGTGCATAGCAGTATCCCAAATGTGACCATGGATCCAAAAATGTTGGGAACCCCTGCTGTGGATGGAAGGGACCCCAAGAGTATTTAGGGGAAATATGCTTTTTAAAAAGCCTCCCTCTCCTGAAACCAGGGCGGGGGGAGGGTTCATGCCTACCACTGTCATTGTGCCAGTAGTGCACAAGCATGGCCCCTCATTCAGCGGAGTTGGGAGTTGGGCAGAAGGGAAGCAAGCAGCAGCTTCAGCCTGGGACCTAAAGTAAGGCTTGGAGGAGGACCAAACTCAGGCCCACTTCCTCTAAGCCTAATTGCCTCCCCCCCCAACTTTAAAGGGAAAGGGGGTAAAGCTTAAGGGTTGTGCGTATGGAGGGGGCAACACAAATAGTTCTGGCGAATATGTGACCTCAAGTATATAACTCACTCCATCCTTTAAAGGACTTAAGACTAGGGTGGAGGATTTGCTTTGCCAAAAGTGTCATCCAGGTCCAATTTCTGCCTCCATAGAACCTCTTCAGCTGTGAACAGAAATGCCACCTTACTCTCAGAAAGGTTGTGGGTTAAATGAGATGCACATCCAAATGTTCTATGAAGTGCAGATGCGATTGACCAGCCTTGCAATGCTTTCCATGGAATGTGCCCTCAGACACGCAGACGCACCCCATTGGGTGTGCGTTCCATGAAAGGCAATGCCATGCAGATAGACAGTACAGGAGTCTGCTTGGACATCCATCAAGATGCAGGTTTAGTTTGAGTTGGCTGTTCTTGATCCAGTAAGTGGTACATGGGCGGAAGGCAGCTTCCTGAAATGGATCTCTACGATTGTCTTAGGAAATATGAGTGGGAAAGGAAGGAAAAAAGAGGGGAGCTATTGGTCCTGATACCTTTGGAGGCAAGATATAGCCAAAAAAAAAAGGGGGGGAAATGAGAGGGAGGGAGGAGCAAAATATAAACAATCAGTAACATTTTTGTGAGTCTGCTCTGGGATATTCACAAACGTAAAGCTGATGTCCAAAAAAGAGACATGTTTTGTCTCCCTAAAATAGAGTATATGCATCTTTTCCCCTCCCCCCTCTCTATATATCCCAAAAGGGATTGATAAATGAGGTTGTGGTGGTGAAGAGTTACCAGAGACACAGTATTAAGAGGGCTGCTAGATGGGAGGTTGTGGTTCCAGCGTAATAACTCTATTGCAAGCAGCAAAGCCAGGATTGTGATTTGCTAGTGGACATTCTGGAGTAAGTGTGCTCCTTGAAAAGAATCCATTCTCTCTCTCTCTCTCTCTGGGAAAAAGAAAAGAAAAAACAAAAACCAGGCACAGACATTGCAGTCATGTATCAAATATTTACATTTGACATTTGCATTCAGTCATGTCATATTTATTACAGGCATTACACACAAGGCATGGTTCAAGCGATGTTTGTGGGTGCATCCATAAATCATTACGCAGGCCATTTGGCCAGTCCGGCATGGATCACATTTCACCAAGAATTCCACTTTCTCCTTTGTAGATTCCAATGTCACAGCACGGCTTGTCTTGAATTTGTTGTCTGTTTGTCCACTAGGTGGCACTGATGTAGTCTAATGCCCCTGTATTGGATGTTTTAAAGAAGTTGCTGCAATTTGCACTCCCCCCACCACCATCTGAGGACGTCTTTGATGGTGCCACACAGCAATAATATGATCAGGGTGTCCCCGCCCCTTCTCTCCTCTCTTTTTACCATTTGCTCTTGGGAGGATGGCCTGGGCCCAGTGAAGGAATAAGAAACAAAACTCCAGCAGACACAGAAGATGTGCAGTGCAAACCTGTACATGTCTACTAAGAAGTAAGTCCCACTGAATTCCATTAGATTTTCTCTCAGGTAAATGTATATATGATTGCAGCCTAACAGCTCAAGCTTATATATGTCTACGCAGTCCCATTGCATTCGAGGCTTACTCTGAGACGAGTGCATACAGGATTGTAGCCTAATTTATTGATCCCAATGCATTTTGAGCCCTATGCTCTTTATCAGGAGACAGAAAAAACTGACATTTGTAATAATGTCCTGAGTAGGCTTTAGTTCCAAAAAGAGGTGATGACACCTGCATGGGTTTGTCTGAAATCATTTCATTT
This sequence comes from Elgaria multicarinata webbii, assembly GCF_023053635.1. Classification (NCBI taxonomy): domain Eukaryota; kingdom Metazoa; phylum Chordata; class Lepidosauria; order Squamata; family Anguidae; genus Elgaria; species Elgaria multicarinata. The sequence goes on from NC_086172.1 coordinate 103,303,831, forward strand.
CATTCATTCTATTTCTATACTGTCCCATAGCTGAAGCTCTCCGGGAGGTTCACAAAATTATAAAACCATTAAAATACATTATATAAAGAGTTTTTAAAAAACATTCACATAAGGACATAAAACAGATGGCACACACAGCAACAACATGTATCTAAAACAATTCTAAACAAACAGCCAGAGACAATTCAGGACTGGGGCAGATCTACACCAAGCAGGATATAACACTTTTGAAAACAGTATACAGAATGTGTCCTGGGCCTGAACAGTTGTCAAAACCGTTATAAACTGTTATAAAGCAGTAGTGTAGAATCTGCCCTGATTAAAAACAAAAACTTGTTGTATGCTGCCAGATGCCTGAGAGAATAGGGCAGTTTTAACCTGGTCCTGAAAAGATGACAATGTTAGTCCCAGGTGGGCCTCATTGGGGAGATCATTCATAAATGGGGGCCCTCACCGAGAAGGCCCTTCACCTTGCTGCCGCTCCACCTTTGGAGGAGGCACCTGGAGGAGGGCCTTGGATGCAAAGCACAGTGTATGGGTCTGTTCATGCTGGGAGAGGTGTCCCAATGTCAGAACCATTGCAGGATTCAATAGCACAATGTGCATAGATGTCAAATGTTTCTGTTCCCTGATGAAGAGCTTGGGGCTCAGAAGAGTTCAGGGTTCAGATTTATGTTGTTTGGATCAATACATCAGTCCCCTGTACCTGCTGGGTTTTTTTGTTTTATAGGGCTTATCTTTTGGCACATTTCTGTGAATTTGTACAGCTTTATTCATTTTTACCTCTCCCGTAATATCAATATTGCTCATGCAATGGACGACTCCATTGTAGATTTAAGACATTAATCATAGGAAAGGGATCAAGATTTAGTCATACTTCGAGAAGACTCATTGAAATCAATGTGACTTAAGTTAGCCATGAATTACCTACTCCATATACTGTATGTCAGCGGCATTCTGGAACCAATGGCCCCAATCCTGCTAAAGTTGGTGTTAACTAAGTCCCATTAAAAGCTTTTGAATGAATTGGTTGTAACATCACAGCGAAGAGTGGTTATGAATGAAAGTGGAAGATTGTGAACTTTTCACATGAGAGGAAGAGGTAATAGGAAAGTGTGTTAGGGTTACACGTGAACCAGGCCAGTGACTTCTCAACTGGAATCATGATAGCCACCATTATTTGATCAATTTGGTTGGTTTGATCTGATTTGTACTCCGCCTTTCTATCAAGAAAAATGACACTCAAATTGGCACCATTCCCACTGAACAGTAAAGTTCTTAGTTCATTTGCAGACAATAGCATATTTAAATTTAAAGCTGCCCATGGACTGGCATGAAAGCTAAATGGGGGAGGGATGAAGAAAAAATGGGCATAGCAAGAGAGTGAGGATAATCTTCTCTTACTTGAGCAAAGTTCAACACTTTCTCGTGGTAACCCTAGCTAAAATCTCTGGTATTGAAAAGGCTGAGAACCCTGACCTCTGTGCATCTGAATTTGTCCTATATCATGATCTCTCTCTCTCTCTCTCTCTCTCTCTCTCTTTGCAGGCTCTCTGTTCAGGTCACCATGCACACATACACACAGACAAACAAAGACACAGATATGGATGAAAGATGATAGAAAGGTACAGATATACATTTAAATATAGATCAAAGCTACAGGCATACATTTAAATATAGATCAAAGATGAAGTCCTCTCCTTTGATATTGCAGTACACATAGACACAGGTACAGACAGATTCATCAGAAAAAACTATTATTCAGGGTTTTATTTTGATTTTTTTTTAATGCTATGTAGAGTTTCTATTACTTTGCGGAATTGAAATATGGCCATTTGCTGTTTTCCCTTCACAAGGTTATGAAAGCAAAAGGATTGGTCTGCAAATCCTCACAAGGAATGTTTTGCAGGCCTGATCAAAGCATATTGGGCCTTATGATGGAACTGCTAAAGCATCTGAATAGCCTTTAGGACATCACAAAACAGCCACCGCAGCATGTGACTCTGGCATGCTTTTTATAGACTTACTGAACTATGCAGCTTAAAAAAAATTGTTTGAAACCCAACTACTGTATCCAATGTAGAACACAACAGGCGGTCAGCTTAGAATGAAACATATTTCACAAGAAAGGGGAAAGAAAACCTATTTGAGCACCAGTTGATGGAAATCAAATATGTTCAATGTAGTATTTGTGTAGTACGACCACAATTGTGAGGCTGATTATGATTTTAACAATGGATTTCAATTCCTACATATTTGTTATTTTCCCCACAACTCATGGTTTAATTAACCAATGGGTTGTTGCCTTACCCAGAGTTAACCCATGATTTTGTGGTCAGACAATTGAGCAAACTGCAGGCTGTTTTTCCAATTCCTGGGTTGTTTGGTTCTCGCCCCCTCCCTTCTTCACTGTATCCCACATGCTTTTGCAGCACTGGCATGTAGAATGACTGGTGTTTTTTTTTACCACTCTTGTCCACCATCTCTTTAGCCTGGAGAAACAACCCATGAAAAACCCAAAATTCTGGGTTCACAGTTAATGACAACTCAGAGACCACAACCTAGCAACTAACCATGGGTTCTCTGCATGGGTTGTTCATGATTCACAAGCCATAGTTAACCTATATTTCCAGGTTTGCACATAACAACAAATCATGATTCAACAACCCATATTATGGGTTGTCATTATGTGTGAACCAGATCAGCAAGTGGTCTTCAGCTAATTTAATGGCAGCTAATTTAGAGATTATTGTTACCTGTTTGCTACCAATCAATACTGAGACGACTTTGTACCAAACAAAAGTGGATGTTCAATAACTTGTCTCTTTTGACCATCACAGAACAAAAAGGCACAACATTTCACAAACAATTAATTAATCAGTCATAGTATGAAAGGTGCCTGAGCAAAAAACTCATTTCAGCAACTTGATCCTTGTGTTTTCTATTAAACATAGGATATGAACTGGCTAGCTGAAAATGGTTGCAAGACATTCCGATATTAAACTCAACATAAACACCAGTTATATTAGGCAATGGTGACAGTATGCTAAATGTTTCATCACTACAATATGAATTAAGATATAACCTACAGGGCTATTGCATTTTATGATGATGAGTTTAGGGTTTACCATTGATCTTTCAGGATCTGTTTTGAAGACTGCTTTAAGTCTGTACTTTTCTGCCAGTACATGGAACCTCAGGCTTGGGGACCAAATCCTGTCCTCCGAGAATCCTCAGATAGCTACATTCTTTTCCCCTGGCCCCTTCCCCTCCCCCCAAACACTGATCATTTGGTAGCCTCCCAGCTTTTGTGCAGTTTTTTCCCATTCTAAAAGGGTTGACATGTCTCTTCCAAGTGTAATAAATAATAATAAATAAATAAGTAGTAGTTACTGGCAGGAAGAGCTTTAAGCAATGCTTTGCTGGTACTTTTTTAGTATTTTGGCCGTGCCTCTCTTTCGTTTGCTCCATCCACCACTGGAATGTAGTCCTCAAGAGCTACTCTGCAATGAAACCTGGTCCTTGGGCTGAAAGTTCCTCTGCATCCCTGCCATAGACCTTTCCAAGGCTGCAGGAAGTGGCCTTTCCCAGTTTTGCTACCAGAGATCCCTCTAGGATTGGATCTAGGACCTTCTGCATGTAGCATATATGCTGCATAGTCCCACTGAGCTCTGGACCCTCATCTTGTTAATTGTACAAATGCCAGTGCCACACAGACACACAAATACATTTATGGCATTGTTATCTCATGTTTAGTAAGGTCTAAGATAGAAGTGGGCAGAAGGTAGATCTTTAGATGTTTGGAACTTCAAGTCCCAACATTTGTGACCCTTGGCCACAAAACTTGTGGAGAACTACCTTCTGCCCATTCATGGTCTAAGGAGGGGGGTAACTAATTGACAAATTCAACACATAGAGTTGGTATGAACATAACCACTTGATTGTGGGATGATTTTGATGTGAGCCTACATGCATTTCCACATATACATCATGCTTCCGAATTTCATTTATTGATTTATTTATTTACATGTATATCCCACCTTTTTTACTCCAAGGAACCCAAGGCAGTGTACTTTATTTATTTATTTATTCATTCATTCATTCATTTATTACACTTATATACTGCCCCCATAGCCAGGGCTCTCAGGGCGGTTTACAGAAATTCTAAAATTAAGATAAAAATGAGTATACAAAATTTAAAATTCTAAAACACAGAACATACAGACATAAAGCATTAAAAACTGTTAAAAAACTAAACATGTAGGTAATTAAGATGTGCCGCTATATGCCTGGGCAAAGAGGAAAGTCTTAACCTGGTGCCGGAAAGATAGCAGCGTTGGCGCCAGGCGAGCCTCGTCAGGGAGATCGTTCCATAGTCTGAGGGCCACCACCTAAAAGGCCCTGTCCCTCATTGTCACACTCTGAACCTCTCTCAGAGTAGGCACCCGGAGGAGGACCTTAGATGTTGAACGTAGTAACCGGGTATATTCACGTCATGAGAGGCGTTTCGTCAGGTATTGTGGTCCCAAGCCGTGTAAGGCTTTATAGGTCAAAACCAGCACCTTGAATTGGGCTCGAAAACATACAGGCAGCCAGTGCAAGCGGACCAGAGCAGGTGTTATATGGTCAAACTTTCTGGTTCCCGAAATCAATCTGGTTGCTGCATTTTGCACGAAGTGCAGCTTCCGAACCGTCTTCAAAGGCAGCCCTACGTAGAGTGCATTGCAGTAATCTAACTTGGAGGTTACCAGAGCATGGACAACTGAAGCCAGGTTATCCCTGTCCAGATAGGGGCGTAGCTGGACCACCAACTGGAATTTGTAAAAGGCACTCCATGCCACTGAGGTCACCTGAGCCTCAAGTGACAATGATGGGTCTAAAAGAACCCCCAAGCTACAAATCTGCTCCTTCAGGGTGAGTGCAATCCCATCCAGAACCGGTAGAACACCCCCCATCCTGTCAGCGGAATCACCTACTAACAGTCTTGTCTGGATTGAGTCTCAGTTTATTAGCCCTCATCCAGTCCATTGTCGCAGCCAGGCACCAGTTCAACACATCCACAGCTTCTCCTGCTGAAGATGAAAAGGAGAAATAGAGCTGCGTGTCATCAGCATACTGATGACAGCACACTCCAAAGCTCCGGATGACCGCACCCAGCGGCTTCATGTAAATGTTAAACAACATGGGGGACAAAACCAACCCCTGCAGGACCCCATACTTTGAGAGTCCACGGGGCCGAGTAATGTTCCCCAAGCACCATCTTCTGTATCCGACCCACCAAATAGGAGCAGAACCACTGCAAAGCAGTACCTCCCACTCCCAGCTCAGCGAGTCGTCCCAGAAGGATACCATGGTCAATGGTATCGAAAGCCGCTGAGAGGTCGAGGAGAATCAACAGAGTCACACTCCCTCTCCTGTCTTTCTCCCGACATAGGTCATCATACAGGGTGACCAAGGCTGTTTCCGTGCCAAAACCAGGCCTGAAGCCCTACTGAGATGGATCCAGATAATCAGTCTCATCCAAGAGTGTCTGGAGCTGGCCCGCAACCATCCGCTCAAGGACCTTGCCCAGGAATGGAACATTTGCTACTGGCCTGTAGTTACTAAGATTTTCTGGGTCCAAGGAAGTTTTCTTCAGGAGTGGTCTCACTACCGCCTCTTTCAGATGGTCTGGGTCCACTCCCTCTTGCAGAGAGGCATTAATCACTTCCTTGGCCCAGCCAGCTGTTCTATCCCTACTAGCTTTTATTAGCCAAGAGGTGCAAGGATCCAGTACAGAGGTGGTTGCGCAGACCTGTCCAAGCACCTTGTCCTCCTCCTCTCCATTTTATCCTCACAACAACAACCCTGCGAGGTAGGGCTGGGCTGAGAGTCTGTGGGACTAGAATCCAGATCTCCCGACTCCCAGTCCAACACTCTAGCCAGTACACCATACTGGCTCTGATGAATTTTGCATCATCAATGTTGCTTCTGTTCAAGCTAAAAGATATTGAGGAGAGGACCATGCACCCAGCACCTTCTGACATGCATGCAGTGCTCTAGCTCAGCTGGATGTCTTTGAGCTACTGCCCTTAAGTTGAAGCTCTGGGGATCTGGCTGCAAGTTGCTTGTATATGTTTTACAAGTTATATTTTTGCATGCACAAAAGGTGCTGTAGCACTGCAATTACTTTATAAGTTGTTCCAAAGGGCCACGTAGTTAAGCACTTTTAAAATGCAGAGCTTAATTTTTTCCCCCTGCTACATTGTAATTCATTGTTGGCCTTTTCCACAATGAATTGCTGGGATTAACCAATAAATCAGCAGAAAAGACATGCCAATTTTCTCAACAGTTGACAAATTACACTGCAAGCAGAGCACTATATATTCTATTTGTATTTTGAATTTACTTCATAGGGAAATTTAAGATTCAGATGCTTCTAAAATGCTTTCTTGTTTCTTTTATGTGGCCATATCACATTTAGTTATGCACAGTTATCGCTTCCTCCAGCAATGTTCAAAACCTTTTTGCTGGCAGCTACCCCCCAATATATGCAAGTCATATTTTTCTTCCTTTGATAATATTTACTTCTAAGGAAAAAATTACTTTGGTCTAGAAGAGTTCTAATTATATTGTCTGCCACTGTATCGCTTCATTTGTTGGGAGAGGCGAGCTGAATGTTAGTGATGCAGATGATTTCCAGCATATTGGAGAACTCAACACAAGTCCTACTTTTTATCTTACCCGCTTTACAGAAAGTTGCCATGGGGATTTGCCAGAGACCGGGCACAATCTGACAGAAAGTTCTCCTGCAGAAAAGAGCAGCCGCACATTTGGAAGGGGCCTATAGGGGAGATCTTCCCAGTGAAATATGTCCCATCCAGCATAGTGAAAGGAACCATCGAAAGTGAGCAGACTGCTCACAGGTCATTGGTTTGACAAATCCACAGTAGTTATGGGGGATCCATCTGTTTTTCCCACCCTCTTGTTAGCTTATTAATCCTGTCCCCACACTATACTCCAGTGAAATGAATCATGCAATAAGCCGTTACTAAACCATAAAATTTTAGCATATATCATGAAAAAATGACCATATAAGCTACACGTTCACATTACATGGCCTATTGTAGGGGGAAAGATTTGGGTGCAATTTTAAAAAATGGCAGAAGGACTGCCTTTCCATCAAAATTAATGCCATTGTTGACCTCCTTAACCCCCCCCCCCCCAAAAAAAACCTATAGTTTAAAGCCAAAATCACGTTTATATGTTGATTTATCAAGAAAATGAGAAAACAAGACAACATTTCAGTGCCATCTTGGTAAATGGTGGAAGGAGTGCTCTGACAATTAAATAATCTATTCTTTGAACTCCTTCATTCGAAAACCTATAATTTGATACCAAACACAAGATAGTTACCTCTGTGGTTGATGAAAACTAGAAAATTGTCCACCATTTAAAAAATAACATCTAAAATAGTTTTGTCCAAGAATCAGAATGTCTACCCAACTTATTATGTTAATCCAATACCACAAGATCTCATATCAGCAGAGAAAACCCCCAGACCTCAAAGATTTTATGGGGCTATAGTGTGGGGATAAATTTATATATAGAAACTTGGGCCACAGCTAGACAGAACCTCCAGTGTGTGAGCGGCTTTTAGGGCCTAACCAAGCTATTCACAATTCTTTCAAACATGGGGTACTGCAACAAGATGCACACTGTCTTACATTCTTAACTTTTGTGTCTTCTGACAAGATGCATTGATTTCCCCCTAGAGACACATAAAACTTTGAACCATCTCAAACTTAGGCCAAAGCTAGACCTAAGGTTTATCCTGGGATCATCCAGGGTTCGCCACTGCCTGAGCACTGGATCCCCTGTGTGTCACCTAGATGAACAGGTTTGACCCCTGGACAATCCAGGGATAAACCTTAAGTCTAGCTATGGCCTTGGTTTCTTGTAACTGCAGGGGTTTTTTTGGGTGGGAAACAATATTATTGTTTTCCCCTCTCTCACAGCTAGGAGACGTATTAAGAACACAGGAAGCTATTTCAGACTGATTTAGACCCTTGTTACATCTACCTCAGTATTGTCTATGACTCTACAGGGTTTCAAACATGATTCATTCCCAACCCTACATGGAAATGCCAGAGACCGAACCTGGGATCTCTTCCTGAAAGCCCTTCCCTGAAAGGAATGCATCACTTCTATATAATTGTAATAGGAAGCCCTTCTCCAGGTACCCTCAGCTGATGTAGAGGTTATGGAGGTAGCTGCAAGAGACAGTGCCTGGGCCATCACCCTCTTGCCCCCTCAATGCAGCCAATGAATCTGTGTTGGGATCCTCAGGGGGAGAAGAAGTGCTAGCCACAAAATGAGAGCCTTTTCCCTTTAAGACCTTCCACTACTCAAGGAGGGGATGGAGCCTGAGAGATGTGATCTGGATGCGTAAAATAGGGGTGTTCACGGACCCCCCGCTCCGCCCCACGGGCCAATCTGAAAATTTCGGATCGGCCCGCTCCGCTCCACGCCGCTCCGCCCATACTCCGCTCCTCTTCGCCGCGGAGCTCCGGCTCCGAATCGGGGCTCCGCAGTGGAGGGGAGTGGTGCCAGGTAAGGCCGGGAGAGGAGGGCAGGAGGTTTACCGGGCCCTGCTGCCATCGCCGCCTGTGTGGCAACGGCGGCAGAGCCCGGTAAGGGACCAAGGGGGAGGGGGGCCTTACCTGCCTCTGTCCGCGGTCCGTCGGCTTCTTCAATTGAGCCCACGGTTCAGCCAGGAAGTCTGGGCCCCAAGTGCGGCCTAGACTTCCTGGTTGAACCACGGGCTCAATTGAAGAAGCCAAGGGACCGCGGACTGAGGCAGGTAAGGGAGAGGAGGGTTGTTTTTTACCGGGCCCTGCTGCTGTTGCCGCATGGGTGACAGCAACAGCGGCAGGGCCCGGTAAACCCCACTTACCTTTCTGGCAGAGCTCCGGATCGAGGCAAAGGATCCGCCTTCACCTCTTCACCACGCTCCGCCGGCCCCCCAATCCTCTTCACCTCCGCCTTAAGGGGAGGCGAGGCACCCCGCTCCGCTTCTAATTCGCCGATTAGAAGCGGAGCACATCCCTAGTGTAAAAGGCTTCAGTCAAGTCCTGTACATTGTTGGAGCAAATTGCTCATTTGGACTTTTGCATGATGCTACTTTGCTCCAGTGTTTTCTCATCCAGGGTGGGCTTTTTTGTGGCTGTGCCGCAATTGGAAGTCCCTCCCATGGGAGTTCTGCCTGGCACCATCTTTAATATCTTTTATACCCCAGTCTCTCCACTTTCTCTGGGATTTTGATGATTCATTTTTCAGTTTAAATTTGACATATGGTTCGGGGTTTTGGTTGGCCTTCTGGTTGCTGCCTTATTTAATGGCTGCTTTTGTTTTAGTTTTGCATCACTGTGCTCTTTTATCCTGCTGACGCTTTGTATTCTTTCCTTTGTATTTTATGAGGTTTGTATTTTATTATTATTAAGGGATCCACAGTGCTATTGGGAGAAAGGTGGCACTGTGTTTTAAAAATGAACAAATTAAATAAAGAATAGTTAAGTACTATGTGGGGGTACCACGTCTTCACTGGTGATAAGGGTGGAACAGCCAATGAGGGCACAGGAGCAGCAAAGAGGCAGTCTTTTTGCCAGTCTTGTGCCCTTGTTGCCCCCCCCCCCAAAGGTAGCATCTGATTGGTTCACATCACTGCTACTCAATACATAATGGGAAAGTTTTGTTTTCCAAAGTACTGGTGCTGGTCCTGCAGGCTTGCCCTGCTGCAGGGACGGCTAGTGACAGGAGAGTGGAGGCCTCAGGTGCTGAGTAAGTGGGGCCATTGGAAGCACTAGAGGGGTGGGGGGTTGACTACTTTTTAATAGTTAGTGAAGTGCTACTCTCCTTCCTCCAAAGGTGTCACCTCGCACCCACCCAACCTGTCCATCTGTTATACAGAATTTTGCCTTGCTGGTACTGGATCAGGACTTAGGATAGCTAAGAATAAAATTTAGAGGCTTCTGATATCAGGTAGATCCATATTAAAACATCCGAACCACTGTACAAACATAGAAGTACTGATCAGCTGATGCTGTCATATGAGCAAGGAGATGCTTTACAAAAGAATTCGCTAGGAGATTAATTAAAGCAAAGCAAGACTAAACAACAAAAAATGACATCATTCATAATGGAAAAAAGAATACAAAGCTGGTTCACGTTCAGAGGGTTAAAATGCAAATATTGTTTTGTATCTGGGAACATAAGCAACACATTTGGTGCACCAGAGCTGGAGTACTTAACATTTGGGCTCCTCCCCCCCCCCATTTTTTTTTAATACTTCTTTCTTTGAATTGTTGCTTGATTAAAATAAAGCAAACAACTTTGACAGACACAGCTGGGGCACAATTGTGTTTAGCTTGATTGTGGAACTGCATCCGTTGCAGTTGCAAAGTGTGTGGTTTGCATGCAGATGACTCATTAACTGACCATTTGGGTGCGGAAATACTTGATCTATGCCAGAATTGCAAGAAAAAAGAACACAAAGCTGGTTAATCACCGCCTTCCCCATCCTAAACATGTGGATTTAGTTCTCTTCCATTGATTCTACTGACAACGCCTATCAAATAAGTGTGCTTCAAATCACAGCCTGTATTCACAATTTAGCACAGCTTCAGAGACCTCATTCCCTGACTTCCGAGGGTTAAAACAACTAAATGCAGGTGGCATTGCTGGCTAGGCAGGAGGGCTTTGCTTGTTTTCCTGACAAATGTATTGTTCTAGACAGCTATTGGTAAGTGCTTGTAAAGAGCCAGTTCCTGACCTTGGCCATGTTCTTCACTTCCTGAAATCGTATTAGCCTTCTGCTGAATGAATGCATGAGCAAGCTTTTAAAATCTAGGAATCCAGAATACAATGGTAAAACACACGCACACGCACACAGCCTTGCAACAACTCAGTATTGAATAGATTTTTATGTTAGTTGACACACTAATATAGACAAAAAACGTTTCGACATTTTAAGAGTACATTAATCTTTACAGCTTGTTATTGTGGGCCTAGCCTAGAACACTTCACTTTGAGAAAACTATTTGGATGAGGGCTATCACGAGCGATTGAAAATGATTATGATATTTCAGTATCCAATTTTTGCACCAATACAATTACTAGAGTTTTCTTTGAAGTTTACTCTGAGGCATCTACTGCTGAAGAGGCATGGGGCTTTTTTCTGGGTTTTTTTTTTTTTTTTTGAATAAATGAGTAATGTCTTGCGCCTTTGAAGTTTTTTCTACAAGATTCCCCTTTCTCAAAGGAGACTTTAGGTGAGTTCAAGGAACTCTTACCCATAAGTTACTACTTTGGATTGTGGCCAGTATTAAGCCTCCTCTAAATGAGTGATTAATTGCCTGGTCATGATTGTTTAGTCATGGAAGTTTTCAGGTCCATTACATGACATCATCAATTACCAGGACGTCTCCTGCGGTATTCCCTGGAAATCCCTGTATAAAACGAGCCACTTTTAATGGGGTAATATCCAGGGGAGAAGCGAGATCTTCCACCACTAGATGGCTCAGTCGTAATACAAGTGAAGGTAGTGGAAGTATTCAATTCAAAGCACATGGTCACCCATTTCCATCCATGTAATTCAGCCCATAACAATTGTGCCAAAGAACGAGGAAGCAGAAAGTCCCGGATAAGCAACACAATTTTCCCCTTAATATAGAGAGGCTCTTAGAGAACAGTAGTAGTAGTCACCAGGGCTGGGTAGTGTTACTAGTGAGAGGTTAGTGGGTCAGATGGAAGCAGTAGGATTGGGCACTCTGCCACTTATTTCCTTTTCCAGCACATGGGTGGCAAATTGCATGGATGCTTTAAAATCTTTTCAATAAACAATGTAACATCCATTATGGGGTTCTCATAAACAGAAAACAGGAACATCCAAATTGCTGTGTATATTCACTGTGCTTGCTCCATGGAAGGAATAGTTTAATGCAACTATGGTCCAGACAGTACAAGACAGGTAATACATTACATTGCATTATGAAATAAACATTTTAAAAAGTGGAAGTAATACAGTTATATCTTTTTTTTACAAATGTAACTGAAGATTAATAGTTGCAGGGAAGAGTCATTTATGAGTAATGATAATTTAAATGGAATTAATTAAGCAGAGAGACTGAGAGCGGTAAGCTCAGATAACTGATATTTTGCCTTTGTACTCTTGAAAGATGTCTATTTTTTGTTATATAAATACATTGTTTTTTAGTTTTAATTGTAATTTACTTTCTAGCAGCCTTCTCTGTTGCCTAAGTACACAGGTCCTAGTAACACATCTAAACAACAATTTCACTGTTGGAACAGTGAAAGGCAAGTTTTTCTAAATAGGCAATGGTAGAAAATTCAGAAAATGTAATTAAAATGGGGGAGTCACTTAAGCTTAAAAGAACTTTACTTTGGAGAGTTTTGAAGTTTCTTATCTCCTGAAAAATGGATTTTATGAGTGTGATCTAGCATGCTAGTGGTTTAACCTTTGCTCTAAGCTCCTGCTTAAGAACTTCCACAGGATTTCAAAAATTGCTCATAGGGTGCATGCAGGGAGTTGCTCTCTCCACAGGAGATGGTCCATTTCATTTCAGAGTATGAATTTATTGATTGATTGATTGCATTTCTATACAGCCCAATAGCCGAAGCTCTCTGAATGAGATGTGAGGCAACCCAGTCCATGCTTCCAAGGCAAAGTGCTTCCATAGGAGCATAGGAAGCTGCCTTATTGTGATTCAGACCCTTGGTCCATCTAGCCCAGTATATTTGACACTGACTGGGAGAAGCTCTCCGGGGTTTCAGGCAGGAATCTTTTCTCACCTACCTCAGGAAGCTGGGGATCGAACCTGTGCCTTTCTGCATACAAAGCAGGTGTTCTGTCACACTGAGCTATGGCCGCACCTTCCAAAACAATGTTCACTGTCTCTTTGTCCATCACTTTTCTCTTAGTCCTGCCCAAAGAAGACATGATCAGCAGTAGCTGCTCTCCTGAAAGATCACATACTGGAGTTCAAGGGAATTTGCAACTCCAGTAGGGTAAACATTTTTGCTCAAAGATCCCTGGATTAGATCCAGTGGGGTTAAAACATTGCAACAAAAGGTACAGACATAGGTAAATTGGTAAACAAAAAATAAACAAATTTTAAATTCACAATGATATACAAAAAGTGTTGGAGTCAGATAAAATATATCATAGCCCCATTGGCAAGCAACAGTATTAATGTTAATAGATTGCCCTTGTAATCTGAGATTGAAAATTTGTAACAGGGCTATAATATGTTTTATCTGACTTCCAACACATTTTGTGTATCATTGTGAATTTTAAAATGCTTAACCACCGTGGCTTAGCGTGTCGTGGCTTAGCGTGAATACGGTCTATGACAATTGCTCACATCCTAAGCATGAGCAAAACTGCTTGGCTGCCTAAAGGGAACTTTTATTAGAATACAAATCCATGTCATCCAGTATCCCATTTCATTTGGTCAACATTCTAGGGCCTATGATTTGTCGGTTCAGTCTGAAGGCCAAAAAGTGGGGAGGGGAAGCCCCCAAATGATGCTGTTGGGAAGCTGCTTTATACCAAGTCAGACTATTGGTCTATCTAACTCAGCATTGTCTCCAGTGATTGGCAGCAGGTCTCCAGGGTTTCAGAGTGTGGGCTTTTGCATACCAAACAGGTACTCTACAACTGACCTACAACCCTTCTCTCCCTCAGATATTGAGAATTCAATTGTACTATGTTGTATGTTCAATATGCTGAGGAAGACAATGCATTGAAATGTTGAATTTTTGTTGCTGCTTTTAAAATAATACTTTTAATGTGGTGGTGGTGGTGATGATGATGATGATGATGGTGGTGGTGGTGCTTTTATTATGGATGTTGCCCTGAGAGCTTCAGCTTCAGGGTGACTCATAAATTGAATAAATGAATGAATACATTATATAATAATGAGCATTGTTTAAAGCTTTGGCTCCCCTTCATTTGTTCATTTGTTCAATCTTTTGGACTAGTATGTCGCCCCTTCATGCACCATTTCTGCTAATTTAATATTAGCCACTTAGGACAGGGAGGATAGTGTGGTATAGTTCTCTCAGGACCATACTGTGGTAATATGTATGGGGGTGGGCATAGCTATATCTCTGAATGTGCCTTCGCATTAGAATCCCCCTGCATATGAATAGATGGTTCACCACGTGCAGAGGGGTGTGTGTGGGTGTATAATTCAGACAGGATACTGAAGTACTATGGTCACTCTCCTTGAATTGGTGTTTAGGGCATGCTGATTTTGCACATAACACAGTTTCATGCAGCAAGCATGAGTTACTACTCTGACTCTAACAGTGGCTGCTATGATGTATTTTGCAATATACTAGAAAGTTCTAATGAATAAGAATAGATACGTAAAGTATGAGATTTTAAAAAAACTGGTTAAACAGCATATAAGAAGGCAAAGAAGCAGATGAAGCTTGCTTCTTTCTAATACATGGCTAAATGTTATTAGGGATATAAACTGGTATTCTTTAATACAGCAGTAGAATTAGTATTATTCAATGATCCAGTATATGCTTTTTGTCCTGCTGTAATGCTGTAGTCATAAAGGAATTATTCTAAAACCAGTTTCATCCAGCTGTTATGGCTTCTAGCTAAGGAAATTGGGGGATTGTGGCCCTGTCTTATGAAGGTGCTCCATGCAAAAGTATTGACATTTAAATGTTTTTTCCTGTGCTCTCTTCAATCATAAGCAAAAGATTTATCCCTGAACTGCAAGCATAGGTTGTATTTCACTGGATGACAGTTCAAGTAAGGAGCATTTACACATTACTGCTTCTGCACCCATTAGTAGGGAGGTGCGCAGAGAAGTGATAGTGAAGCAACTAACACACTGCTGTTGATAAAGGTGGCTCATGCTTGAATTAACTAGCTTAAAATAACAAGTAGACCTGTAGATGCAGCCAGAATGTAGCAGGCTCTGTCTCAGCCTCCTTCCTGACATTTTTGCCAGCTCAACACGAGATTGGTTGGCAATCCTTGCATAGTTCACCACTGGAAATGTTTTGATCCTAGGCTGTCAGCCCAACTAAATTCTATGGCTTGGTTTTTCTACAAGGCGCAAACATAGAGTTTCAGAAACCACCATTGGAAATTGGCTTGTTTGAAATGAAACATAGTTAGCATAAACCACCAGACCCAACAAAGCATGGTTAAGAAAAAGAGAAAGCAAAAGCTTCCCAAATCCTCTTCCCAGGAGAGGGACGTGCACAAGACTCACCGTGGCCCATTCTGGCTCATGCGTGTTGCCTGAAACCATGGCTTAGTGTGACATGTGAATGTGTCTTCATTAATCATACTGGTTAGAGTTCAGGATGTCGGAGTTGTTTGTTTCTTTCCTTTTTTAAAAAAAACCTAAAAAAGCAAATCCAGTAGAGAGACCCATTTTCATGGCAGAAATAATACGTTTTTCTCTGAGACTGTGATTTTTGAAATCATGACACACTAAGGATTTACCTCTTTTAATAAAACATGCATTGCAATGCACAGGGATATATGTGAAGAGTGACACTTTATAACACATAATTGAAGAAGAGTTCAAGGTAATTTATTTCAGCATCACTGTGGGCCAAAGTTGACGTTATGCAAGAGACGAATGTAACAGTCCCCAAGCGATTTTTTTTAAATGAAAAACAAACAAAAGAGGTTGCAAGTTTGAGCAAAGGAATGAGAGGTGTGCGGAGGGTGTGTGTGGAGAAGGACTGCTTAACCCATTCCTCTCCAGCTGTTTTTCCAGAAGTAGCCATATTCATATCTATGGGTATCCATATATTTTTCTCCTCATGAGTGGAAAAGCAGACTGAGGACAATTTTATGTGGAAAGGGCATGCATCCCCTCTCCCTTGTCATTTTTCTGTCCAGACTTGAAATCTCCAACAGAGTTGCTTTTCACACACACACACACACACACACACACACACACACACACACACACGAAGAGTGGTGCATACATCTATCTGCCATGTAATATGTAATTTGGCCATCAGGCACATAAATGGATGTAAATAAGCAGGATGTAGGTCTGTGTACAAAATGCAACCGGGTGTGGCAGTGGGAGGAGAACTTTCTTTCCAAAGACCAAGAGCCGTCTCGCACACTCATTAGTTTTCAGAAGCCAGAAATACAACCTCTTGAAGCTGAATGCAAAATGACATGTACAAACATCAAAGATGCAGGAGGAGAATTCTTTGTTTATATGAGACGAAGCACGAAACTGAGCTAATTATCACCTTACTTTGCGTATTCCAAAGTGCAAGAACACTTCAACTGCCAATAATGACTTTATGTTTTTTGTGTGTGTGTGTGTTTTTTAAAAAATCGGGGCAGGAAAAATAGCCTTCCTACGACATAGCACTCACACAACTCACTCAGAGCAAGCGAAGCACTTTGAGATTGCAGAATCTAGCTTCGAGGGAGGTAGTAAAGTAGGATGTTCAAATAGGGGACTGTGTTCTGCTTTCTTAATCTCACTGTTATCTGATACGCTCTTATCCTTGCAGCTGTTTTGTCTGCCTGGCTTGTCTTCTCATTCATGCAATTGCAATTTTTATGCATGGGTGACTTTTCAGAAAGTGAGATTTGGGGTTCAGCCAAGGGGGAGGTGTTTTCTCAGAACAAAATATGTTTTCCTGTGCTACCAAGAGCCAGTCTTTTTTCTGCAGGTGTCATCTCTTGGCAAAGTTATTAATAGGCTTTAATCACTATGTGCCCCATGAAAATTTGCGCAAGAGTTATAAAGGCCAGGACACCTAACATGCAGGGCACCTCTCAAATTTAATTGACTTACGCCCCTCTAAAATGTCTTCTTGGTAGTCAAAAGATTATTCCCTCCCATTGCACATGATTTTATAAATGGTATCGCTTGCTCTTTCTGAGACAGTTACATTTGTCCCAAATATAATCTACGTACAGCCCCATCCTTTATCCCAGAGCCACTGGCCTCAGCACATGCAAATGGTTGCATAGAGCTGGGTGCAAGGACTACTTGGGAATGTCCCAACATGCCATTATGCTGATGATATATCAGGCCAAAGACATGGCATCACTTCCACAGCAGCTCATGCCAATTCCAGTGTAGCAGATAAAGCAGGATGTGCCAATTTTGTTTACCACAAACTTTGTTGATGGGCACTAGTTTAGACCAATGAAGCCCTGCAACAAAATATTGCTCAGAGCTTGGCTAAGGACAGAGAGCTGAGGCCTGGACCGGGTCTACTGTCATGAGCTTAAGGGAACATAGGAACACAAGAAGCTGCCTTATACTGAGTCAGACCATTGATCCATCTAGCCCAGGACTATCAGCACTGATTGGCAGTGGCTCTCCAGGGTTTCAGTCAGGAACCTTTCCTCACCCTACCTTGGGAAGCCGGGGATTGAACCTGGGACCTTCTGTGCTATGTCACATTGAGCTCCCCAACCCCTAGACTCCTTAGCAGTGGAGTGCATTGGATTGTTGAATGTGGGAGAGATAGGAGGGATGGGAGGGATTAACCCTCTCTTGTGTTGGTACCTTTTCCTCCCTTGTAGATGTGTGGCTCAGGTTGGGGGGAGAGTGCCAGTGGTCCAGATACCCAGTATTTTGTTATACCTGGTGGCTTGGACTTTGGAAAAGGAGGAAGAGACAGGGAGGGAATCTAATTTGCAGTCTTGCAAGAAGGTGAAATGGTAGAAAGGAGATCTGGAAGAGATCAAACTCTCCTTGCTCACTTCTCCATTTTCCTCATCTCTGATGTCCCTTTTTTCAGCCTTACCTAATCTGGCTCCATCCCCACTTTCTTCTCCCCTGAGCAAGCACATGGATTCCATTTTCCTTTCTTTCTGGGTTTTTTTTTTTTACACCCTTTGGGTTTTTTTAAAAAATGAATATTATTTATTTATTTTACTTCTGCATATCTTGGAAATCCCCAAAGTATGCAGAACGTGTGCACATGGGTGGTGCCAATTTGGCTACATAAGCATCGGCGCTCTTCCCTGCAGATTGGAAATCTTTTTAAATTGTTTACCCCAGGTTATAAAACATAGCTTTTAGCCATTATAGCTACATCAAACCTCCATGTTCAGAGGCAGCATATCTGCGAGAACCAACTGCTAGGGACTAATGAGAGGGGATGGCTTTCCCATTTGTGAGCTTCCAGAGACATCTGAGTAGCTACCATAGGAGGCAGAATGTTGGGGTAGCTGCTAGGGAGACCTCGGTCTGGTCTGGTCCAGCAAAGCAGCAGAGACTTTATATAGAACCCGGATCTATTGACTCCCAGTCCAACACTTGAGCCACTACACAGGGACCACGCGATGTGAGTTTCAGAACCAAGGTACTTACACAGCACTTCACAGGCCGCCATAAAAACATATCACTGAAGCCTTATGCAATCGGTATATTGTAGTGTCTTGTTTACAATGGGATTGCAACGTGAAGGTGCTGTACCAATAATATGTCTTTCACCACAAAGCCTTGACAGTATTTTTGCTTTCACTTCTCTATTTGATTACATTTTTTATTTGTTACAAACATACATACACCCACGAAAAATAGACTGTTTGGCTGCTCAATGACAGCCCCTGAACACTTGCGTTCTTTTTTTTTTTTTTTAAGTTTTGCATCACTTTTGAAAGATTCTCAGAAAAGGCTACTTGGACTTCTGGAATAAAAGAAATGCAGATCTGGGGTATAATCACTGAGAATGGTTTCCTGCATGTTCCTGCTTTGTGTAGGAAACATGTAGCTGTGTACACAGTGTGTACTGTGGCTGTATAAAGGTCCCAAGAATGTTTAGGGAGGTAATTTCACCCCTCATCCACTGCAAAACTATGCATGTTTTGTGATAAACATTGCATTAAAGTATGAATTAACAGTCTCCGTAATACACCACTAGCGACTAATAAAAATAGATGAACATGATTAAACAACTGGAAACTTATAGTTTCCCGAGGATTGAATTACATGATATATGCAAATGCCTGCAACAGATCCCCAACAGCCATTTTTTTAAAAAAAAAGAAAAGAAAAACAGCTTTAGGAGGGCAGCTGATTAGACTGGAGAAATGATAGTGGGCAAAGTTGCATAACCCTTTCCACCCAACTCACTGCTTTTCTGCCCCAGATCATCCCAAGCTACTTTTCCCCACAGTAAATATGTATTTGGAACACCATGAGAAGAAAGTGGCTGGGTGGGTGGTGGATTTAAAATGGCAACGGGGTAGAGAAATAGCTATGTCACCCCTCTTCTCCCAGCTACTTTTTGCACCAAATTTCTCCCTCCCCAAGCGGCTTTTCATTAAAAATACAGATGCCAGGGCTCTGTCACATGCATCTGTTATTGGCTGTGTTCGAACAACACAATAGTCAATGGTGGGTTAATAGTCAATTCCATGGTTGATTATTGAGGGGGTACTCCCCACACAACATGATTATAATCAACCGTGGTGTGGGTTTAGGCCAGCGCCGAGTTGACTGTTAGTCAATGGTGTGTTTGATTGACACATCCCCCACCCTCTCTCCCCCATCAGTGCTCCCGCTGGTATCCCATCAGCCATTGTGAATTCTGCTGGCTGTACTAGAGCGGCATTTGCCACTTCAGTCACTCTTGCCAGAGGACTCTGTAGTTGCCGAAAATAACCAACTGTAGGCAATGAAATAGTCAATGGTGCCTGACACATGACACAACAACAGTTGCAACCATGGTGTGAAAAAGTCCTGACAGACAACACAATAACCCATTGTTGACTATTTAACCCACTGTTGACTATATAACCCACCATTGGTTATCGTGTCATCTGAACCTAATCATTGTTTCAAATGAGTAGTGGTATATAAATATTGTTGTTGTTGTTGTTGTTGATGATGATGATAAAATTTGCCCCTCTGAAATGCTACATTTTCATTTTAAAAATGAGCTTTGTAAGTGAAATAATTTAATTAGCAACGTGTAGAAGTAAGGATGCAAAATAATTTTCTTTTTAGATAATTGCACTAATATTTGGGAAAGGAAGTGGGGGAAGAACAGTGAATACTGGAGCCTTTAGAAATATGGAACGACACTGGCTAGCTAGTAATGGAATTGCGTTTTGTCCTTTTTCCATGAAACAGGGAAGTCATTCTGCTCTGCAAAGTGCTATAATTATAAAGCCATTTGCCACCTCTAATGGGAGGACTTTTATTTCATAAAATATTAACAAAATATAATATCAGTGCCATAGGTTAGAAATAGTCTTATTTTCTCCATAAAAAGTCAATTTGTAACCACTGCAGAATGTCTTTCTTGGGATGACTCTATCTGGCAAACTGATCTTTTTATTTCAGTATCAAGATACAAGAATTAAATTAATCACAATGGATTTCTCACCTTTAAAGTAATGTAGCAAAGGAATTTGGTTGTGTGTTCATATTAAACTTAGATGTTTAATGCTTTATGTGCGTATGTTCTGTGTTTTAGAATTTTAAATTTTGTATACGTGTTTTTATCTCAATTTTAGAATTTCTGTAAACCGCCGAAAGAGCCCTGGCTATGGGAGCGGTATATAAGTGTAATAAATAAATAAATAAATAAATAAAGTACACTACTATCTTTCTGGCACCAGGTTAAGACTTTCCTCTTTGCCCAGGCATATAGCGGCACATCTTAATTACCCACATGTTTAGTTTTTTAATGGTTTTTAATGGTTTATGTCTGTATGTTCTGTGTTTTCGAATTTTAAATTTTTTATACGTGTTTTTATCTCAATTTTAGAATTTCTGTAAACTGCCCAGAGAGCCCTGGCTATGGGAGCGGTATATAAGTGTAATAAATAAATAAATAAATGTTTCTACTATGTTTATAAAATCACCTGTCAATCTAAGGTAATATTTGTCCAGAATATAAAATATATTTGATACCTTTAATAGACAATTTCTAACTATTCCCAAAGAGTCTGCAAAGTTTGATGCACACTCAGAACTATGATAAATAAGGTCCCATGGCAAATGAGCCTAATGAGAAAAGGAGTGCAGGATGGGTGGGAGTATTTACAAAAGGAAATTTTAAAGGCACAGTTTCAAACAATTCCAACAAGGAGAAAAGATAGAAGACAACAGAGGAAACCAATGTGGCTCCACAAAAAGCTTAGAGATGACCTGAAAACAAAAAAGGACACATATAGGAAGTGGAAGGAAGGCCAGGCTACAAAAGAAGAGTACAGACAGGTGGCGCAGAAGTGCCGAAATGGCATCAGGAAGGCTAAAGCTCAGAATGAGCTGAGATTAGCGAGGGATGCTAAAAGCAATAAAAAGGCTTTCTTCAGATACGTGAGTAGTAAAAGACAGAGGAAAGAAATGGTGGTTCAACTGCTTAATGAGGGTGGCAAATTGATAACAGATGACAAAGAAAAGGCTGAAGTGCTCAATTCCTACTTTGCCTCAGTCTTCTCCCAAACTTCCTGACTGTTAGAGCAGTGCGACAATGGAATCAGCTACCTAGGGAGGTTGTGGGCTCTCCCACACTAGAGGCCTTTAAGAGGCAGCTGGACAAGCATCTGTCAGGGATGCTTTAGGGTGGATTCCTGCATTGAGCAGGGGTTGGACTTGATGGCCTTGTAGGCCCCTTCCAACTCTGCTATTCTATGATTCTATAATGGCACTATGAATGTGTGTATTATTACAACATGGCACCAAAGATAGATAGATTGAAGATAGATAATCGTGCATTTCTAATTTTCTAATTTTCTGTAAAGGAGCTGTTGTAAAAGGTGTATACAATTAATAGGCCTTGATAAGAAAGGATCTCCCTAAACTGGGCCAATGGGCATTAAATGGCATTAATGGCATACACTGATGGGCTCTGAGCTTGCAGTGACTGACCAAGGAAAAAGCTTCGGCTATGGGGCAGTATATTAATGCAATAAATAAATAAATAAATAAATAAATAAATAAATAAATAAATGTAGATAGCTCAATAAAAATGTTGACCTGATGTGCAGCTGCTATGCAAAAATCAAATTCCATGTTGGGAATCATTGGGCAACATCCAATGGGGTGCTGCACCCCACCAATTCTGTTATTCCCCCACCAATTTGGTTTTGCAAGCACCCCTCCTGCCAATTCCATGCTGCAAACAGGACCCTCCGCTTGCCCAACAGAGATTTAACGCTTCCTAGAGGAAGCCTACAAATAAGCAGAAATCAGGGCCGGATTAAGGCCAGCTGAAGCCCTAAACACAGCCCAATAATGGTGCCCTCTTGGCCCTTCCATTGCTTAGCCAGCAAGACATTAAGACTCACTAAGTGCTGAAGGTGAAATAAGACATTAAAAACTCAGTTTTCTTCAAGGCCATCCCCCATGCTAGAACACACAACTATATTAAATATAAACTGTTTTTATTATACTTATTTAACACTAAATAGCAGCAAGCAATATAAGCCAGTTACTGACTTATAACTAGGGCAACAGAAGAAAAATACAAATTTTCATCACTGTTTTATGCATAAAACTGTTATAAGGGAAAAATGCAAATGGAAAAAATTACTGAAAACTATTTTTAATCTGGAATTACTTAAAATACAGCTATGGTACCTGTACTCTGTGTTGCCCCCTTTCCCTTGGTGCCCTAAGCACGCGCTTATATTGCTTAAAGGTTGGTCAAGGGCTGGCAGAAGTGCTTGTTTCTGGATCAGGAATGGTCAGCAGAGATCCTTTATGTGAACTCCACTGACTTGCCCTGATCTAGAAACTACCATTTCTGTTTGTTGTTGCTTCTCCTGGAAGTACTCAAACTCCGCTGTACACACGGTAGACACTGCTTGTGGAATGGAAGCGGATGGATGCAATGGAATCAGCAGGGGCACAGCACACCATTGGATACTGCTCATTAGGAAAAGAATTGAAAATAAAGTTGCCAGTTTCATAATGTCCTCATACATATCTATTTGTCACCACCCTTCAAAAAACTATTTACTGTTCTGGCCACCATGCCTCAAAACAGACATTGCGGAGCTCTAAAAGGTGCAGAAAAGGGCAACAAAGTGATCAATAGGCTGGAGCAACTCTTCTAGAAGGAAAAGTTACAATGTTTTGGAGAGTTTAGCATAGAAAAAAGGTGAGAAAGGGGGGACGTAACAGAAGTGTATAAAATAATACGCTGTGTGTAAAGCGGATTAGAGGTTTTTCTCCCTCCCTTATAATACTGGCACCTTATGTCTTCTAATGAAGCTGAATGATAGGAGATTCAGGACAGATAAAAGGAAGGACTTCTTCACATAGCGCATAGTTAAACTATGAAATTGGCTACCACAAGATGATGAGACTACAACCAACTTAAATGGCTTTAAAAGGGGAATAGACAAATTCATAGAGGACTAAGTTATCAGCAGCTACTAGTCATGATGGCTATATATTATCTCCAGTATAAGAATCAGTATGCCTCTGAACATCATTCAATGAAGAACGCAAACAGAAGGGTGCTATTGCATTCATGTCCTGCTGTGGGCTTCCCCAAGGCATCTAGTTGGCCACTGTGCAAACAGACTCCTGGACTATATAGGTTTTCAGTCTGATCCAGCCAGGCTCTTCTTATGTTCTTGTATAGTATTTGGACTTCACTGAGGGTTCATCTAGCATTTGATTGAACTGAAGATGACCCATTTTATCCTTCTATTATATTCAATTACCAAAAGACCTACCAGTTTAAGATTTCAGGTTGGCTCAAACTCCACAAAGCCAGGAATTGGAAGCTAAGTCTAATGCATTAAGAGACATGCTCTGTGATCAGTACTGTTGTTGTCCAATGTCACAATTATGCTTGCTTACAACTTATCCTCCATGCACCCATACATGTCCTTGGTCTTTCTGGCCAAATCCAAATAGGGAAGATGGAATGCCTGGGACCAGCAAGGATGCCCCATGTTGTTCTGGTACCATCCTGACTTATGAAGCATCTGAGCATTACTGTTTTGTTAGAGAAACCCTCCTGTGGGTTGGCACATCAGCTGACAGGCTCCTATGCTGCCAACATTTGCGATCAACACATAGGTTAGACTGAAGGGAAGGAAGCAGCTTAAAACTTCTTTCCCTCCAGCTTGGTCTGAAATGCATAAGAATTATGTCTGGAGAATGCAGATTCTCAGGTACATGTTCCCTGAACCCAACTTTTACTATGAAAAGCAGATTTCATAGTAAATTGTCAGGGCTGGAAAATTTACCCACAGAGGGTTAAGTCCTGGAAGAAAGAAAAAAACTGGACTTTGGCAGGTGTTACATAGCAGTGCTGGACAGTAAATGCCAAGGTTAATTGAATAACTGAATGATGGAACTATGACATCACACTCTGTGTAAAATGTATATAAAGCTATTCAATTGTGTAAGATGTGGGAGGATGAGGATGAGGTGTTGAATGTGGTTGTCATTGTTGTGAAATATATTGCTGGAAGATTTTTTTGTACTGGAATGTGATTTATTCTGAAAATCTCAGTAAAAACTCTTTGCTGAAGAACTCTTGTGTCTGTGAGTATTTTTCTTTCCTGAAAGGCTCTCTGTGCAGAGCGGAAGGTTATGAGCTGGACTTCTGTTGCTAGAATCTCTGTTACAGTACCCAACAGGAATATCCCCGGAATTTGCAAAAATCATAAAGTAAATCAGGTGAGCACATCCAAGTGCAGTTGTGGTCTATCTGCAATACATTGTTCTGACTGGAAAGGGCATTTGGATGAGCATCCATGGGCACATTCCATTGAAAGCAATGTAGTGCAGACAGATCCGCACGCAGATGCAATTTGGACTCAAATCTGATATAGGTCCACCTTTCTTGATCCAGCAAGTGTTATGTTGGCAAAAGGCTCCTTCTGTGTGCATTATCTCCTTAGTTGGAACAGGCAAGTAAACATGAGTTAGGGAAAGAGTGGGAGAGTATAAAAATGTTTCTCCTCTTTGACCTGCCCTTAGTCTTTTTCTTCTGCGTATGGGATGTAACAAGAAAAAGAAAGGTAGGGATACAATACTCAAGCTACAAAGTGTTTTTTTTTTGCAGTCACACATGTTATTTAGTAATCCTAACAGTCCTGACAGAAGTGACATTACTGTTGATATACAGTGCACTAACAGCCTTATAACTGCTTTCAAAACACAGTTGTATTTGGGAATCAAATGGTCCTGACAGAATGCTAGCACCTCCGTAGAAAAGCTACCTGTGCAAAGCAAAAGAAGACGCTCCTCTGAAATGGGGATATGTGGGTGGAGGAAAGGCAGGGGAAGGGGGAGATGGTTGTAACATGGGCCATGTTAATAGAATGATGAAAGGACTGAACCCAGTCTAGTCTCATCAGATATTTGGATTTTTTCCTATCTCTTCTTATCTTTGCCTTATCCATTCTTCAACAGACTTCTTGTCTGGTTTGACTTTCCCCTCGTATCTGCCTAACTCTTGGAAATAAGACTGCATGTACTGTGCCTTACAAATTTGATTATTTGTAACCATAATCAAATACATTAAATGAACAGAAAATTTAAACACACACACACAATTGCTGTTTACCTTCTCAATTGTCATTGTTTGCACATGTAGCTAAGAGGTTCAGGGAAGGCTTCGATAGGAGACATACGAGTGCTTGAGAAAGATCCGCCCTTGTTATGGCTCCTCTTTGGCCTACAATCTGGCACCCAATTAGACCCCATTGAAAATGTGTATATTTGTTTATTTATTGCATTTTTATACTGCCCAATAGCCAAAGCTCTCTGGGCGGTTCACAAAAATTAAAACCATTCAAAGTATAAAACCAACAGTATAAAAGCATGATATAAAATACAATATTAAAAACACAACCAGGATAAAATCAGCAGCAGTGCAGAAACACAAATTTAATATACAAATTTAAAACATCAAAGTTAAAATTAAGTTATACTGTTAAAATGCTAAGAGAATAAAAATATGGGAGGAGGCGTTCCTTCAGATAGCCTGGCCCCAAACCGTTTAGGCCTTTAAATGTTAATACCAGCACTTTGAATCAAGCACAGACCTGGACCAGCAGCTGCAGAAACATGGCCAAAAGCCCTGTTATAAAAAGAGAATATCCTCTTTTGCCAAACTTGAAGGAAGAGATATTCAGAGACTTCCTTTCTTCCTTGTGATGGTAGGTGGTGGGGTGGGGTGCGGTGGGGTGTGTTTAAATTGTCAGCACATCAATGTGGTGGTGAAAGGTTCTTCAGGTATGTCTTTCATGCAACACAATAAATAACTACCTAGTTTCACCCCAGGCTCATTATGTAAAGGCAAAGGAGGCTTTGGTTTAGAAGATGGCACCCATAGATTACACCAGATATGGCAATATTAGCCAAACTCTACACCTCTTTGATATCAGCCGTGCAACCCTCTCTCCCTCAAGCTGTTGCGGCAAAAAGAAGTTGGGCTGATTTTTATCAGCTGGAATTCCTCTCCATAGCTGCCTCTCCCTTTAAAGAATTGTGCATAGTTTTGCATATTGTTCAATGCAAATATTAGCAATTCACTTTCAGGGAATAGAGTTGGTATAAAAGCTCTTTATGCAGTGGGCCTTTGTTCTCTAATGAATTTTATGACCAATGGGGCTAGCAGATGCTTTCTCTATATAAAATAGTGAAACTTAAGGTGGTGGCTCCGATTGCAGTGGGGCTGTAAATCCATTCTGAGTTTCAGTTAAAACCAGCCAGAACTCTAAAGGAGATAGCCAAGGTGCTTAACCTTGTCCCCACTAAAAAATAACCCCAATTGTTTTCAGCACCTTTGGATAGTTCCTTTAGCATTCTGGCTGGTTTTAACTGAAACTCAGAATGGATTCACAGCCCCACCAAAATTGGGACCACCAGCCCCCATTATGTTGTGTGGATAAAGCTTTGTTGTTGTGGGCCGAAACCGCCACTGCTAGTTTCTTTTTTTATTGTTAACAGCTTTGTGCCCCCCCCCCATTCCACCCCACCCCACTGGAAGTCATGTAAGAGGATATCAACCTTCCTTACAATGCTGATCCAATGAAAAGGTATCCATCTACGTACCTTTCAATATTGGGGGCAAAGAAACAATAATAGTGGATTGCTTTTAACAGATATTGAAGGTAAAAGCAGTAAGAGGAAGTGAATCAAAAAAGTACAAATGTTCTGTTTTGATTGTAAAATGATGAGATTATAATGAAACCACTTTGAAAGGAATGATAATGCCAGGGGTAAAAATATTTCACAGTTGTCAAACTGCTCAGAAAGTGTTAACACGGCTCATTCATTTTCAGCAGCCATCGCAAGCTGAAAACATACTTTTGCTGGTCTGAAGCTGATTGATGTACATTACTCATATCAGGCTAATGGCACTTTATTTTCCAACAGGAGCGAGTAATGAGTGACCTTGAGTGCATATTGTTCTGCTGAAAGGTTTTGTTGCTCTGCTTAGTCTATGAGCACCCCCAAGGAAATGAGGGTCCAGTATTGGGTGTTTTTCAGCAAACCTCATTTCTTTCATGGCTTTCTGTAAGAGAATTTGATACAGGGATAGAAGCTAACCTCAGTGAGTAAATGAAATATTGATCTGTGCTACTCTGGCCTTGCCTTCACCTTGTCCCAGGGCTGTGAGTTACTGACTTTTCCGTTTTGGCTGTAATAGGAATTATTACAACAGGCCTGTGCGAGTAATTACTTGGCATGGCAAAAAGGAGGGTCCATCATATATTTCTGCAGAGACGCTCGTTTCCATCAGCCCAGCAGTCTGATTTTTTTGGCCCTGTCTTTCTGACTCTTGATTCAATTCTTTTAACCATCATTAATCAAGCGCCTTGTCAGTAGAAGTTTATCAAAAGTATTAAGTGAACAAGGTTGCTTGGCCTCCTTAAGAGAGAGAGAGGGAGGGAGAGGAAAGGTGGCCAGGAAGGGGGGGGGAGAACCAGCCAACGCAGGGCAGTAAATTTCAAAATATGGAAGGCTGGTTCCATGATATATAAGAGTGTCTCTTCAGCTAGAATGAGCAGTTTGTTTTAGTGATAGATATTGTAGTTTGAGCGGTGATAGAATCCTTCTCTGGTTTCTCTGTTGTAGACTATCGTTTATGAGAGACCGTGTGTTTCTAAATGGTGAAGGTCATGGCTGATGGCAAAAGTAAAAGCAGTGGTAATTCATTAAAAATAGTTAATAGGCCCTGCAGCTGACAGGGATAAATAGCAAATCACTGCAATTCAACCCGCAAGCAGCTAGCCGAGGTGATGTTTCTTCTGTGGTTTGCACTGCCCTCCAATTGCCAGACAGCTGTGAACATACACACAGACATCAGCAAGATTGCTTCCATCCTCTTAATAATAGATGGAGGATGGGTTTCCCGAGTGAATGACACTGCTACTAGATGCACATTTTGTACTTGCAGCTCAAAACAGATTGGCTTTGCATGCAGCTCTCTGTGATTTGTTTATTAACAACCTGGTCAGTTTGGCATGTCATGCTCTTATGGGCAGGTTGTATGGAATATTTGATCTAGGAATGCTTCAGAAGGGACCCCTACCCCATGCCATTACTTAGTTTCATTTCCCAACAATGTCAGCATAAATCAGGAGAACTTTTCCTAACTAAAGGATGCAATGATCCCCTGCCCCGCCCTATATTAGAACGGCTAAAATATTAATGCAAGTCTTGTGTTGACTATACATGCAAAAGGAGGATGAAAAGCAGATGCCTCTCACAGTAATGATCAGGAAGCAGGCGATTTGGAGGCTAGGGAAGTGGGTTTCCCTGGGTTCTGAATGAATCCTTTCATTGAACTGATCACCTATTGGGAAGGAAGGGGCACCACAAGAGCCTGGGCACCCACTATCCCCAGCTGCCATCCAACTAGACAGATATTTGTTGTTGTTACCATCTCCACTCAGAAGCAGCCTCATGCTGGACCAGCCATTTCCTTTGATGGTGGTGGTGGAATTCCCAAGAGTGGGTTAGTCTCGATACCTGAGCACATGCCAGGTGCTGTATGCAGGGATTTCATCAGGCAGAAATCTGTTCCATCATCCACATCAAAAAGTCTATGTATGGAATTGCTCTGGCTGGATCAGGGTAAGGTGATCACTTAAGCATCCCCCCCCCCAAAAAAAGAGAGGTTGCATCACTAAAAAAGAGAGCATCTATTTGCATATGCAAATGCATACGTATAGGTGCAGATTTAGAAATAATAACTATAATTTAAATAGAAATACAAGACATCTCACTATAGTGGAGAAGACCGACCAGGTGACTGTTGTGCCTGCTCAGTCTGTTGTCCAAGTGCTCACTGTGGATGGCCCCCTGCTGCTCCCTCCGTAGGGTTCATTGACTTTAAACCCAACTTGGACTGGGCCTTTGCCAGTTCTCCAAAACAGAGGCCTGTCCTCTGCAATGTCTGGCCAGCTTAGATCAGGGCAATCCTGTCTGTGTACATAGTGTATAGACATCCCTCACTTTGATATCTTCACAAACCATATGCGCTCATCCTCATTTTAAGCACCTGAAGATAGTTTAGGATGTTTAACAGTTTAGGATGAAGGCAGACTTCCAGTATATTCTAGTGAGGTGGTTTGAACACTCATTCTCTGACCTGGAAACCAGTGCTTCTGAATGCAGCGAGTGTGTCAAAACAGTTTCCACTATCTGTCTTCACCTGGATGTGTATTCTGCATCTTCAAAGGTTTGGAGAAGGTGCCATCTATTTTGATAGGAAGTATGCCATGCTAAAGAAAGAAATACAGCATTGGGTTTTGGGGTAAAGAAGGTTGCACAGAACTCCAGCATAGGCCTAATGCAAAGAATGGGGGAGAGGGTGTAATTTTTCCTCTTTCTGTTCATGCCAGGCAGCAAGCATTCCTGTAGTTATTCATGTCTGTGGTAGGAGGAGCTGAGCAGGCAGATCCATCTCCTCTCTTTTGCACTCCACTCCACTCAGCTACTTAAGAGTGCAGCCTTACCATCCCAATACTAATTTTTATGTTGGCTCTTCTACAGGGCTCCACAAATTCAGTTGCCATGGCAATCACCCTTCCTCCCCTCTGGTGACTGCCTTTCCCCCAGATGCTCAGCACAAAGATCCTTACCACACCACACCACACCACACCACACCACACAACATGGTCTCAGTCAATTGCAAAGAACCTGAACTAGGAAGGGATCTTTCATCTTATGCCAGACTTTTGCTGAAATGACAAAAAATTCACACACTTTCTCAGTTTGGTGTTTTTAAGCTAAGCTAAGATTCATTTCAGAGAAGGAAATGGAGATTTGGGCCTTAGCTAGACCTAAGGTTTATCCCGGGGTCATCCTGGGGTTGTCCCTGCCTGCTCCTGGGATATCCTATGTGTCATTTACATGAACAGGGATGACCCCGGGACAATCCCAGGATAAACCTTAGGTCTAGCTAAGGCCTTGGTGAAGGGAAGGAGTCTTTTTCTATCACTCCCTGTGTGGGGAAAGAAAGAAGCTACAGGAACCCTCTTCTTGCTTCCACCTTCTCCAGAAACAGAGTGTGATGTGATAGAAAAAATCACCTCTCCTCCAAGTCCCCTGCTCTCACCAAAGGATTTACAGGAGGGGAGAGGTCTTACCTCAGTTCATGCAAGACTTTTGCAGGAGGAGAAGTAGCACACGTCTCTCTGGTTGTTTGGGCCTTTCACAAATCTCAGGGTGAAGTCAGAGCAGACCCCTCCCCCCCCCCCGAGATTTCTGTGAGAACTGATTGGAGACAGGCACATACTGGCCTAGTTCACACATCATAGTGTGGTGGTGGTGGTGGTGGTAGAAAAAAAGGTTCACTTGTTAGTGACTTGGTTGTGACAACACAATCCTTGTTTGTTTCTGTGTGTTCACTTACCAAGTATTCCATGGATATTGCCTCATTTTGTAGTTGGGAAAGTGTACATTGTATTGGCAGGGATACTTTCAACTATTTTAGATCTTGCTCAAATGTGTAAAGCAAAAGGGCCATGAACGTTCCTTCACCATCAGCTTCTTGAAGATAAGTCAGGGAGCCATAACCAGCACGGCCACCTAAAACCAGTTCATGTATTCCTAGGAATTTTACACATTCCATTTTGTTTGGAGATATAACACCTATTTTCTGAATCTATTCAGTCACTAATAGGATATGAATCTCTTTCCCCATTGCTGACCTCTGTTCCTGTTCTTTCCCTATCATGTGAGATGTGGATGAACAATGTGTGAAAAATCCTTTCCAGATCTCTAGAGCAGTCTTCCAGTTATTAAAACTACTGACAGAGAAAGGCAGTTCCTAGTCTTCTTCCTCTGTATATATTCTGCAAGGATAGCAAAGAAAAGAAAAAGAAAAGAAAAAGGATAAGCACTGGAAGCACTGCAAGAATAGCCCTGAAAACCAAGTATTCCAATCAAGGATGGCTGCTGTGCCAATTACTATCAAAGCATTGCTCTCTATTTTCAGAACCGGCCCTGCCAATAGGCAAGTGAGTGGCAGCCTCAGGCAGCAAAGTTCTGGGTTTCATGAAAAAGCAGCAAACGGTTAGTTATTTTATTATTATTGTATTTTTACTGTGAAGGATGGGGAGAGGCACCTGTAGGATTTTCTGCTTCATTTGCCAAAATAACTTAGCTGGCTTTGGATACTATGTATTTTGACTTGACAAAGGGGGGTAGGGGGGCGGCCATTTGCTGCTCTCCCTCGGGCAGCAAAATAACTTGGGCGGATCCTTTTTAGGAGGAACAGAGTTTTTACATATTCCAGTGATTTAAAGCTGCCTGAACAGAGTGCCCAAGAACTTGGTACAAAACTGAGACACCCTACATCAGCCTATAGATCAGGGAGGGGTAACTTCTGATCTTTCTTCCCCAGTGTTATCAGCCTCTCCTGCCTAGCTCCATCCAGCAAGTCTCTGGACCCATCACCTGTTTGCTTGCCTATTCACAAGATAGGAAGGGAATGTTTCCCCCACTGTTGCTGCCAAGCCTTGTGTGGATGTTTCAAGTTCTCCTCCGCTCAATGTGGAAGAGTCCTGGCTGGTGAATACGTTTAGGCTGGTAGGCTGAGCTGTCCCCCAAACCTAAATATGTGAAGAACATATTTGCATGGTGCTGCTCTTGCAATTGCCACTTTAGTCCACTGGAGTTGGAATCAAATATTTTAATGTCCCCTGCATTAAAAAAAAGCAACTAATAATATGTTGTTTAGCCTAGCATTAACTGGGACTGGTCAATATGATCATGTGATGCCAGTGTCTCATCAGTAGCACTGGTTCCCTGTTTATTATTATTTTATTATTATTTATTTATTTATATAGCACCATCAGTGTTTCTGGGCCCACTTCAAAGTGTTGGTATTGAACTTTAAATCCCTAAACAGCTTCAGGCCAGACTACTGAAAACAGGGTTGAGCAACTTCCAGGGGTCAGTTGGGCCTCATTGTCCCCTTGGAACCCAACGTTCCTCCCTTTTCAAAATTCCCCCCAGCACCCAAATTTGATGGCAGGCTTCTGGATGGGCAATTCTGCTCCCTAATAAGTTACCAACGGAGAGTCAAAACCAGCCAGGAGCTATCCAAGGTTCTGAACTTATCTGGGGAATAGGGTTCCACACCATGGATAGCTCCTTTAGAGTTCTGAAGTCAGAGCCACTAGCCTCCGTTGCAAGTTACACATGCTTTGTTTTCTTTTAAAATTAGCCTTTCTTTCTTTCTTTCTTTCTTTCTTTCTTTCTTTCTTTCTTTCTTTCTTTCTTCTTTTAGGATTGTGTAATCTGTCCATAGAACTTTTGTTATTGAGTAGACTAAAAAAAGTACATAAATAAATATGTGCAAAAGATTTGACCAGGTAAGCATTCATATTTGGATCCCTCACCTATAGTAGAAAACAGAAAGCACATGATTCTTGTATTTGTGTAGTTCAGCTCCCAGACAAGAGTTCAGTGTTTAAAGTATGGAAGAAGCCATGCCAAAACAACCCCTAGTTTTTCTTCCTAGAGTGTCCATCTTAATGCAGTACAAAAATGGGTAACTTAGCTGCAGTAACTTGCTGTTTAGGGAACAAAATCCTGCAAATGAGCTTTTGTATACAATATACTTAAAACCAGAGAGCAAATATTTCAGCTGTGGTTCACGATCTGTGAATTCACACTGCACTTAGCTAGATCAAAGATCCAGCATTAGATTAGAATCGATATTGCATATTGCTGCAAAAATGACAGGGAATACTCTGTCATCCATGTTATATTTCAGGAGGAACAGTAGTTATGAATGCGTAAGAAAGTCAATTCCATTAAGAAGCAATTTCTTTAAAAGATCAGAACTGTGCTTACAGTTTACCTGTGATCTGCCCACTTCTGAAAGAAGCGTGCAGGAGATGCCTACATCTTAAATGTCAGAGCTCTACCTCTGAAGTCTAAATCTGCAGCCTTTTTTTAAAAAAAAACACTATGGAAATTTTATTTGTTTTCATTGTATACATTTAGGACTACAACAGACATTACTTTAAATGTATGTCTGGTAACAATGTCTTCTTTTACTCTAAAGCTGCCATAGGGCCCTGGCCCAGATCCTAAACCTCCGATACCCTGCATGCTAGGAACCCAGTCCAGATCAGAGGTCCTGCACCTATTCTAGAGTAAAAAAAAAAAAAAAAGATGTAGCACAGGAATCAGGAGCTCAAGCATTTTAAAGCTACAAATGGAAAGGTACATGCTGGAGTTTTGCTGATTGCAAATGTTATAGTGACTGAAATCCTTAACCAAGTGATCAGAAGACACAGTCATAAACTAATAAATCAGCCAGAAGTAACATCTGAACTGGCCTGACATGGTACTTTTTCACGGTATTCACACAATTTCCATGTTGCAAATCTTCACTCTGAAAATCTCACTATTTTTTGCTGTAGATAAACCCGAGGAGAAAGTGAGAAGCAGTTCACACCTTAACATTTAATTACAAGGCTTATAGAAAGTCAGGTGCTTTGAGATTCTGATTCTGCACAATTAAAATGATGTCTGAGGAGATTTGCTCTCAGTAGCACTTTTCAGCATGAAAAGTTATTTACAGCTTATATCTATATAAGGGAGCTGATTATTTGAGGCACTCTGAGAATCAGCCTTCCCTAACCTGGTGCCTTCCAGAGGTATTGAACTACAACACCCAAAAAATCCCAGCCAACCATGCTAGCTGGGGATGGTGGGAATTGTAGTTCAAGACATCTGGAGGGCATAAAGTTGATGATTTATAGCAGCCTTCTTCAACTTTATGCCCTCCAGATGTCTTGAACTACAATTCCCACCATCCCCAGCTAGCATCATCATTAGCCAGTGTGGTGTAGTGGCTAAAGTGTTGGAATGGGAGTTGTGAGATCCGGATTCCAGTCCCCACTCAGCCATAGAAACCTACTGGGTGACTTTGGGCCACTCACAGACTCTCAGCCCAGCCTACTTCACAGGGTTGTTGTTGTGAGGATAAAATGGAGAGGAGGATTATGTACTCTGCCATGGGTTCTTTGGAGGAAAAAAGTCAGGATATAAATGCAATAATAAATACATAAATACATCTGGCAGAGGCTGGTTCCTCAATGTGTTACCATATTGACTGTCCAGGACTGAAAGAGTTTGCATTTATCATGGGCCTGTGTAAAAGTAAGAACATAAGAGGAGCCATGCTGGATTAAACCGAGGGTCCATCTAGTCCAGCATTCTGTTCATACAGTGGCCAACTAGCTGTTGACCATGAAGTCACAAGCAGGACTCAAGTGCAGTAGCATGCTCCCACCCATGTTCCCCAGCTCCAACTTGCCTGGGTAATAGCTAGAAGCAGTTCAGGGTCAGATCTACAGCTCATATCATATCAATACGATCCCATCATGGTAACACTATATCTATCTTGTGCATTTACACCTCGTAGCACACACAATGATATCTGGTGCAGTATTTTGGATAATACAGAATAAAAAGCAGGAAATAAGCCTAGAAAAGCAGTGTACTGAATACGTAATGTGCTCCAACATCAGTGCACTTCAATACCGATAAAAAGCAGTAGTGTAGAGCTAGCCCAGCACCCTTTTACTTCATTAGGCAATGACAGGGGCTTGTCTATACACCCTATATACCCCATAGGGCTGTGCAGAGGTACTACGTTGTTTAAATGATGCAGCTGCCAACTTGTAGCCACATTAGGGTTTGGCCTTCGAAAGTGCTCTTTCTCATGGTATCCTTTTACCACGACTTTTTGGTTTGCTCTGATGCTATCACGTTGTTTCTCCTGTCTGTCAGTGGTGGCTTTGGTTTGGGAGCATTCCTAGGGGCAGTTCCCAGTGCAGGGTAAGTCCAGGCATTAGGCAGGGGGTGGGCTTGACAAGTGGGATGGTCTCTAGATAGTCTGCACTCCCTCCTGCCATCTAGGTTTAGGGCTCCCTCCCTGCGGCAGCAATGCTCCAGGGTTTGTGGGGGAAGCAGCTACAAAGACACTCACAGGCTGTTTGCTCAGAAGCAAGTCCCACTGTGTTCAGTGAGGTTTGTTCCCCTTCTCCAACCTGAAGTTCAGCCTGTTTTGAACTCCAACTCCCATCACCCCCAGCTGGCATGGCCACTGGTCAGAAATTCTGGGAGTCACTCATATGAAATGGCCTCATACAGTGTCATTGGTTCATCTAACCCAGTATGATCTACTCACATGGCTCAGGCAAAGGTCTTTTCCAGCACTGGTACCCAATAACCTTTAACTTGGAGACGCTAAAGATTGAACCTGGGACTTTAGCCCTGTTCAGACACTCAAAATGTGGTGAAAGTAAACACACGAGGAGGGGAAACAGGGATGAACCTTCTAGCCCTGCCCCCTTATTACCATTTTTGTTGCCCTCTGTTGGGGAGAGCTTCCTGTATTTGTGGAGATCCTTCCCGTGAAACTGAACCCTGGAAAATCAGGATTCTAAATCACAGGACAAGCCAGCATGGATACAGGAAGCTCACCCTTCATATGAAGAGGGAGATTAAAATGGCGACAGTGGGGGTGGGGCTAGTACACTCCCCCTCCTTGTCCATTTAGTACACCCAGATTCCAAATGCCTGAATAAGACTAGTCTGTATGCAAATCATGTTTTGTACCACTGAGCGATAAGACACTTCATTCCTGTGCTCACAGTTGTCACGTAGGCTTGCTGAACCAAGGTCAGGGAAAATGCTCTGGTAAACATTTGAAAAGTTCCTGAGGATTGAGACCCATGTGTTTCTGGGATTCATCACCTCCTTGCTTTTGGAATATCTAATCCACTGCTTTATAAAGAGAACATGCATAGAGTGTATCTGACATAGTTTTATATATCACGAAGTGCCCTCCTAGGTCCTGTTAATGCTAAAATGTTCACTGAACAATGAGAACCTCTGGACTATACACAATATCTTGGTTTTGTTGTTATTTTTGAACACGTAAAACCTTTATTATTATTATTAATAATAATAATGACATATCTAATTCATTTTGTGTTGTTCTCCAGAGTTTTAAATTAGGTAAAATGATATCTAGGCCAGCTTATGTTACTAAGAGTTGGAATGCTTTGAAGATCTAAGGTTTAAGACATAAGGATTCATGCAGAAAAGAACAAAAGGGGGTAAATTTTTATCTTAAGATAAACATTTACTCAAATACAGTGCATGGACTGTAAGCTGCAAATGTTTTTGGATTCTTGCAGGATACTGAAACAGTGAAACAAATCTCCTGGCATTCCAGAGTTTCCAGCAAGTAAAGCTACTAAGGCTAAAATCCTCTGCACACTTTATCTGGGACTTACTTCTGAGTAAACATGTAGAGGATCGGCCTTCATAACATTTATTTTGCAGAGAGATAAAAAGTTTAACCAGAGAAAAGCACGAAGGGTTAATTGGCACTGCTTTTTTCTGGTATTTCCCCCCCTACTCCAGGAAAGTCTTAATGGCAGCAGCCCAGACAGTTTCTTAAGGCCTTTCTTGCTCTTCTGTGCCCTTTATTTGATCATGTGCCAAGGCCTTTGAACACTGCCAAATCAAACAGCACAGCATCTTTAAAAGTTTGGTCTTGGGAGCTGTGGAATTCAGCCGCTGAAGTGCAATGCAGGATGTAAAAGGTGCAATTATACAGGACTTCCTGGACTTTTAGATTCAGAGTGTATTTCTTTTGTTCTGACTTTATACTGTTAGTTTTACCCTACCCTGTGCCTGTTTGCATTCTCTTCCCCTCCTTATTGTTTTATTATGATTTTATTAGCATGTGAGCCTATGCGGCAGGGTCTTGCTATTTACTGTTTTACTCTGTACAGCACCATGTACATTGATGGTGCTATATAAATAAATAAATAAATAAATAAATAAATAAATAAATAAATAATAATAATTTTAATCCTACCTCATAAGTGTCTGAAACTGGGAACTCTATAGATAAAATGACCCAAATGCTTTATTTGGCGGAGATATTAAGCTAGGTAAACCTAAGGTATGACCACAACATATGAAAATAGCACTTTCTTTCTTTAAAGTTCTGAGTTAACTAGGAAACCAAAAAATTCTGGGGCAAGAGTTGGGCCAGATCTACACTTTGTGCCATCTCGATACGATCCCATAGCGCTCTATTCCTCTTGCACATGTATGCCTCACTGCACACAGAATGGTACCAGTTGCATTATTTTGGATAATACAGAACAGAAAGTGGGAAATAACACTTGACAAATGCTATACAGCATATGCAATATCCCCCAAGAGTTATCAGTGAACTTCAGTACAGGGTTTCATCTGATACCAGACGCATCTTCAGATACAAATTCCATACAAAAACATACAGAAAATGTCTGCACCAGAACTCTTCACGTTTTACTGCATTTCATTTCAACTCCAGGCATCCCGTGCTAATCTTTATGTGCGGCCCATACATTTGCACTTCCATCTCTGGTGATGAGGGACACTACTGGGAGCAGATGTGAAATGCACCAGCTGTTCCCATGATGTGTTCCCCTGTAAGAAAACCCCATGTTGTAATCTCGACAAAAGATTATGCCCCTTTAATAAAGTACCGCCTTTTGTGTGAGCTGCTTCTGGGGAAGTGGGGCAATTCTGGGGAAGCATGGACAATCATTGACAGATCCTTGGTTGAGACGTAGGCTGCCCCAGTTTTTCATGCTCTCTTCGGTGTCAAATTATGTAAGAATGAGCATATCCCCATTGTTTGGGACATTTTGCTGCTGCAAATGAGATTATCTTTCTGGGGTTTTAGTGATCCGGCAAAGTTTAAAGCACTCTGTTTTTTTTTTTTCCTTCCTTCTTGTTTACCAAGAGGTGTCTCTAATTTCCACCTGGGTGAATAAGATGGCAGAAATAAAGCCTTGTGCTTCTCTTTGTGAACATATGAAAGTTGCTAATACCTGTTTTCACAGGCAAGGTATGAGTATAAATAACTTTAGGAAAAAACGATAAAGCCCTTAATTCATGGGAATGACTACTATCAGTTTCTAAATAGAGAAATATAATTGCCCTGATCCAGAATGCCCCACAGTGGCTCTCGTCTTGTCTGGCAGAAAAACACACACCTTCTTTTTGGGGGTGAATGAGCACTACATGTGCCTTCCAAATCCTACAGCAATTTCTGGGTGTTGGTAGGATATATGTGGAAACCTGTATCCATTCTTAGAGCTCCATCAGACGAGCGTTTTATTGCATGCTCGTTACTGGGCACTCCTGGATTTTCATAGGTCCCTCTCATGACATTGTCTGCTTCCCAAGCACCTTCCACCCCTTCTGGCAACCCCCCCCCCCAGTTAGTCTGACTTATTTTTTTGTGAGGGAACTTGCCACTATCTCCTGCTGTGTGCAGGAGAAGCAGCGTGATCCAAACAGCCCACTGAATGGGCCACGTGCACGTTGCTACTTCCTCTTTCAGTAATGAGCCACAAACACATAGGGGGAGAAGTGATGGTAAAGAAACCTGATTTTCCCCCATGTGATGACACTCTTAGATGGCCTTTGTTGGAAAGGGGCAAATATTATCAAGCAACTTGAAAGAGAAAGCGCTTGACTGAACTGGGCACTCAGCAACTTTTTTTTTTTACAGAGCAACCTTGGGCGGGGAAAGATTCTGTGGCAGAGAAACCAACACATCCATAACCCTGTTGTCTCACTGCAACTAGAGTGGGAGGTGGAGCAGACATACTTTTTTCATTTCACCTCTCAGTGACTTCACTGTGTGTGTGTGTGTGGGGGGGGGAAATAACTACACCAACCCCAGGGGGTGGTATAGCTTCTGGCCAATTTTGTGGACATGTCAGGGGAACAAGGGTTTTTGGATCCTGGGGACCACCCGAACATTTCCCCAGAATAGACTGTTTTGTCCCCATCATGACCAGTGGGATATCTACGGCATTGGAGCTTTCTACAGATGTACCGTGTGTGTGTGTGTGTGTGTGTGTTTGTTTGTTCTGGTAACATAGGTCATGGCTAGACCAGGCCTATATCCCAGGATTGTCCCGGGATCATCCCTGTGCATCCAAATGACACATAGGGGATCCCGGGAGTAGGCAGGGATGACCCCTCCATTTGCCTGGGATAATCCTTAGGTCTAGCTAAGGCCATAGGTGTCATTCCCCCTGTGGACCTCCCTCTCCACCAGCAAAGTCTTCTACCTGCTGTAAGATTGCATTCTTAATTATACTATGGCGATTGGGCTGAATTGTTACACATAAGAACTTGTAGGCAGAAAAGAGAGCTCTTTTTTAAAAATAAAATAAAATAAACTAGCATATATGGAGTATGCTCCTTTCAGCAGCATTTGTCTCTAATGTCTAAATTGCATTTTAAACTTAGGAAAGTTTTCAAAAGCAATTTGGTGGACCAGCATGGGGAGACAAATCCATGTCATGTATGATATGTGTTCTTGCAACGCCTGTTGTTGTTGGGAATATTGCAACTTCAACTGCAAGTTACTGGAAGGGGGCAGTCTTGCAGTTAGTTAATGCATCAGAATTTTGACCACAGCTAGCCTACATTATGGTTTCCTGTGGTTTCTTCCTTTTGTTTCTCCCCTCCTTCTGAACTCCACCATTGCTGGGAGCACATGTGTTTACTCTCTTGGTCCTGCTGGTGTCAATGAAACACAAAATGGACTGAACATACTGATTTTGAAACTATGTGCTGTACCTGCATTTTATATGCAAGAATATTGTGCATAAACTGTATTATGTTTTTTTCACCAAAGAAGGGTATGGTCTCCTTTTATTAAGATCGACTGTGTATATGTGTGACTGATAAATGCTCATTTTGTTTGCCTTTTGTTTTTCTCTGCTTATCACCTTTCTAACAGGAGGCATCATTACTAAATAACCCATCATTTGTAAGGAAGGTCA
The DNA here is from genome assembly GCF_023053635.1 of Elgaria multicarinata webbii. Taxonomy (NCBI): domain Eukaryota; kingdom Metazoa; phylum Chordata; class Lepidosauria; order Squamata; family Anguidae; genus Elgaria; species Elgaria multicarinata. The sequence goes on from NC_086172.1 coordinate 103,344,197, forward strand.
CAATTGTTCCTATTGTACAGTTGGAGGACCAAATGATAGTTATTTGCCCAAGACATCCAACATCAACATGATAGCAGAGTAGAGATTTATTCTGAATCATTCTAAGGGAACCTGAATGCTCTGATCAGGGAATACTCTGATTCTCCTGAAACCTGGATGACCTAGAGTTAGTCTTTCCTTTCTATATAATGCTAAGCTTTGCTGTATCTACAACCTTTTATTCAAGGAGCTTTGTATTAGAACTTACTACTCCAAGAACAAAATAATAGAATAGAAAAGCAAGCTTCTAATCGAGCTTACTTTCCCCCCACCCCGCCTTCTCTTGTAGTGTTTTAGTGTTCAGACTCCAATCTTTTCTACAGAAGATCAATACTGAACTTGTTTGCATTTACAGAGCTAACTTTACAATTGGTTTAGGTTCTGGGATGTATACAGAGGTCAGTTCAGCTGGAAATGCTTGGAGAAAAACTAAATCTCTTTTACTTGTTTGTATTTGAGTTGAGAAAATTGAATTGAGAAAAGAAAAATCCACTTTTCTTTTCAGAGGGAATAGGGTTCCCCCCCTTTTTCTTTTAATTGTAGCAGTTACCCGGTATTTGTAATTTCTCTGCAACTTGGAAGAGCCAAAAGTCATGTCAGCTTCCATTTGATATTCAGAACAGAAATAGGGAAGTAGCCTCTGTCTTCAGGAAGTTTTAGGAATGTTACCAACTGCATAAGAGGATTATTGGAGCAGCTCCTCCCTGGCCCTCCCTAGGGCTACTTAAGGCCTGTGTGCACTGAGGGAAGGCAGTAGAGGAGATGCCCAGGCCAGGGAGCTCATGCCATCAGCTCCTGAAGAGACTTTCAATCTACATGAAAAAACTATATGCTGGTGCTTGTTTGGGGTGGGGGTAACATTTCTTTGTTTCAGTATTTAAAAACTGTAAACCACCCACACACCTTAGAAAAAGTCAATACAGAAATGTAATATCTATCTTTCTATCTATCTAGTAGCAGCCTGCCTACTAACAGGGACTGGCTGGTGAGACCACATCACGCCAGTCCTTCTACAACTTCATTGGCTGCCAGTCCAGGTCCGGGCCTGATTCAAAGTGCTGGTACTAACATTCAAAGCCCTAAACGGCTTGGGGCCAGTTTATCTGAAAGAACACGTCCTCCCATATGTGCCTGCCTGGACCTTAAGATCATCCACATGGGTCCTTCTCCATGAGCCCCTGCCAAAGGAAGTGAGGCAGGTGGCTACTACGAGGACGGCTTTCTCTGCTGTGGCACCCCGGCTGTAGAACGAGCTCCCCAGAGAGGTCCGCCTGGCGCCTACGCTGTATTCCTTCTGTCGCCAGCTGAAGAGCTTTTTATATTCTCAGTATTTTAATATCTATTAACTTAAATTTAAACTTTGCTGTTTTAATTCCATATTTTAACCTATATCAATTTTTGTTGTGTGGTTTTATCCTGGTTGTGCTTTTTATATTGTATTTTGTATTTGTGTTTTTAGATTGTTGGTTGTTTTTACGCTCTTCATGATTTTAATTTTTGTGAACCACCCAGAGAGCTTGGGCTATTGGGTGGTATAAAAATGTAATAAATAAATAAATAAATAAATATCTCTGTTTATTGCTATAATTTTGATCACCAGATACTCCCAAGTCCATGATAACAGGCTACATTTAAGGAAGGGTTCAGATAATTATTTCTATTGAGCAACTTTCCCCATACCACTACTGTGGCACGTTGCAATCAAATATCAGGAACTTTATAACTGTACAACAAACTCGAGGAAGATGGAATGAGAGCCCTCTGGGATGAATGTGTGCATTGTATTTCCCTAAATCCTAATTGAAACAGATCCCTCTGGGTTTCATCAATATCAGTGCATTTTTGCAGTCTAATATATTTTATTTTTCCATTTTTTAATATTCTATTTGTGCATTTTATTTTAGTCCTGTCAGTATTTTTGTAATGTATGAAATGTAAAAAAAAAAGAAAAAAAAGATGCAATTTGTATTAAGTCAGTGGAATGGTGAAGTCCAAATCATAAGCATCTTTTCTTCTTGTTGGGGCCAAACTACATGGTTCTTGGCTTATTTATTTCAGTGTAAGCACACCTGGCCCCGATTTGGATTAGAACCATGGTACTCCAGGAAGGCGGATTTAAGAGTTCTCTCCCTCGCCTTTTTTCATCCCAAAATTTCACCCCCTACCCTATGGGGATTTCTAAAAAAGAAGAAAAACCCCCATCTCCATTGGAATCAATAAGAACTTTAAATTGGTCCTCAGTGTCATATCTAATGGACACTTCTATCTATCTATCTTTCTATCTATCTGTTTATCTGTTTGATCTCACCTTTCTACCCAAAAATTGTGCTCAAGGTGGCTAACTATAAAATCCATATTCAAAACAAAAAATTAATTAAAAGGTAAAAAAATCAATTAAAACACAAAAATAAGAGAAATATTCACCAATTAAAAAACCCTTTGGCAATAGACTAGCTTATATAAAGGACAGCCCTGAATAAAAAAAAACATATTTTCCTGCCAGTGGAAGGACAGCAGAGAGGGGAGCAACCTAGCCTTGCCAGGGAGTTCTGCAATGTGGGAGCAGCCACTGAGAAGGCCCTCTCTAATGTCTCCACCAAACATGACTCTGATTGTAGAGGTACCATGAGACAGGCCTCCCCTGGAGTTCTTAAAACCCAGGCAGGTTCATTGTATATTGATGGTGCTATATAAATAAATAATAATAATAATAATATGGGAGAAGGTGGTCTTTCAGATAGCCTGGTTCCAAGCTGAATAGGGCTTTATAAGTCATAAGCAGCAACACTTTGAATTGTGCCTGGAAACAGACTGGTAGCCAGTGAAGCTGTTGAAACAAGGGAGTCACATGCTGCCTGCCACCAGCCTCGGGGTTAACAGTCTTGCTGCAGGATTCTGGACCAGACCAGCTGGGATTTCAAAGGTAGCACAGTAACGTAAGGGCTCTGCTGGATCACACCAAAGGTTTATCTATTCCAGCATCCTGTTGCTAACAGCTGCCAGCCAGATGTATCCAGCAAGCCCACAGGCAGGGTACACAGACAACCACTTTCTCCTGTTTGCCACCAGCATCTGGCATTTAGAAGGATGCTGCCTCTGGACATGGAGGTACCATTTAAGTCAAACATAATCATTCATGCTGAAGGGTAATGTCTGCTTCTGTGTCTATCCTGTTTATGTGGCCAAAATGTTGTTCAGATTGGCGTTAAGGAAGAGGTTGCTATAACCACCTTAGTGTAAGCAGGACTGATGAAACAGGCAATTAATAAGCATATTCATGTCACCAGTGTCTCCATTATAAAGCCAAAGCAAACATTGTAGAGCATTTTTATACCAATGTACTCTGGAACGCCATTGCTGTTTTCCATTGTGGCTTGTTGTCTTTTATTTGTGTGGAGCCCAAAGCGCACAGTGTCAAACTAGATTATCTGAAAACACACTATACATAAAATTGCTTCTCCACCTGTAGAGTTCAGCCTCTTTAGGGATGACATGCATAAACTGCTTAACAGTTCTCTGCAATAGGACAGAATAGCTCAGGAAGAGAGCAGAAGTGAGAACCACTTGAAACCGTTTTAAAAGATGGTATTAAAGTCCTGATGAAGCAAATAACTTGAACACGTTTTTCATTTCAAGCATGTGAAGAGACTTTTGAGATGAGGGTTGTAAATTTCCATTGTCAGGTAACAGTGGAGGCCTTTGGGTTTTAGTGTGCTTCGACCATTACTAGGGTGACCATATGACCAGATTTGCCCAGATTTGTCCGGGTTTTTGATGGCAAATCCAGGGGGAGGGGAAATTCGGATTTTTTTTTCTCAAAGAGCAGCTCTAATGACAATTAACAAAAATGCTTATAACTCCGTCATTTCTTAAGATAAAGACATGAAACTTGGCACAATGGTAGCTCTTAGGAAGGGCTTTAGTCATACCAAATTTGAAACAGATCTGTTCATCCATTGATTTTTTAGGAATTTTTTAAAAATTGAGGTTTTAAAATTATTATTCTTTAAATTGTCATTTTTAAAGATAAAGAGATGAAACTTTGCACCATGAAAGGATTTCGGTAGAGCTTTAGCCACACCAAATTTGAAACAGATCCGTTCATCCATTGATTTTTTAGGAATTTTTTAAAAATTGAGGTTTTAAAATTATTATTTTTAAAATCGTCATTTTTAAAGATAAAGAGATGAAACTTTGTACCATGATAGGATTTAGGTAGAGCTTTAGCCACACCAAATTTGAAACAGATCCGTTCATCCATTGATTTTTTAGGAATTTTTTAAAAATTGAGGTTTTAAAATTATTATTTTTAAAATCCTCATTTTTAAAGATAAAGAGATGAAACTTTGTACCATGATAGGATTTAGGTAGAGCTTTAGCCACACCAAATTTGAAACAGATCCATTCATCTATTGATTTTTTAGGAATTTTTTTAAAAATGAGGTTTTAAAATTATTATTTTTTAAACTGTCATTTTTAAAGATAAAGAGCTGAAAGTTGGCACCATGATAGCTTTTAGGTAGAGCTTTAGCCATACCAAATTTGAAACAGATCTGGGGCCAATAGCAAACTCTGTTAACAACAACAGCAGCTTGCAATGAGTGAAGATACAGTCAGAAAAGATATTTGAGGGAAGGGGAGAATGTAACACACAGAGTATAGCAAAAGCTTCAAAGTACAGCAAAACCTAAAAAGTAGGAGTGAGTGAAGTTAATTTCAGATACATTGAATCTTTCACTTGTTCTTTATTTCAGTGATTTTAACATTAAGATGTTATGTAGAACAGATTTGTCTTAAATGTGTGCTGTAAAATCAGACATGTGACCAAGGCTATGTTCGGGTGGGCACGCCCCCTTGGTACTGGACACCCCCCCTTGGGGGCGACCATGTTGTCCTCCTTTTTGGTTTCCAAAATATGGTCACCCTAACCATTACAAATGTGTTCAGTCGTAGCTCACACATTCCCATTAAGTCAGGAATGGGGAACTTCTGGCCTGGGATCTCAATCCAGCCTCTGGGGTTCCTAAGATGGCTACGGCCCCTTCCCTGGCCTCTCTCGCTTCCCCCAATTGTTGGGTGATTTTTGCGAAGCTGGCACCCAGAAAACTCTCCCCACTTACCTGGTGCCTCCACCATCCACCACTGCAGATGGCAGAGGCACCAGGTAAGCCCCCCTCCCCCCTTTACCTGGGTCCACTGCTGCCGGTGGCTTGCGTCCGGCGGCTTCCACTCTGACGACGCTGAAGCCCAGAAGTAGGCTGCAGCTGGTGAAGTCACAATACTGCTAACTCATGAACTGCACTTAAAAGTGTAATGAATAAAGTATGCTATTATAACAAACCTGCAGCTTTAAAAATAAGTCCATTTAAAATGTTTTAGAAGAGGAAGCCCTCAAGTACACCTTACCAACTGAGAAGAATATGCTTCCAAAGCTGACCTTTATAAGGTTTATGACTTCTAAATCAACTGAAGGCAGGCAGTGATGCACTGCTGATTACATAAGAACATAAAAAGAGCCCTGCTCAAAAACAACGCATGAAGTTCATAGACTCCCCCCACTACTACCCCTCAGTAACTAGTTCTAAATGGTATACTGCCTCTAAATCTGGAGGTTCCATTTGTCTATCATAGCTAATAGTCACTGATATATCTCCATGCGCGTGCTTCCTCCATGAATCTGTCCAATCCCTTTTTAAATGGAATTGGTTGGAAGAAAGTACATTCTGGTTGTTATGATATTCAGGGCTGGGCAACCATCTGAATGATTGAAGGAGCACTTTAGTATCCCTGGATAGCGTGTTAGGACCAATCTACATGTCTTTAAACAAGCTTAACCTGAACACCTTTATTGGTATGGAGGGGGAGCAGGGAGAGCAGCTGTGGGACTCTGATCCAAAATGTGCTCCTGATTTGGATTGAACACCACACCAAAGTACTGTTTGCTTTTCTCCAAAGTAAGCATGCTTGTTTAAACAGAGCACAATGTATAGTTTGGCCCTGAGTTTCCATTCCATGTCAGAGATCCATGAACATGAAGAATTCACTTTAAGCCTGACTCAAACCATATGTTTTACATTCTGTGATCATATGCCCAGTGTATTGTATAAGGTTACAATTCTTTGTCAAAGAGAAAGGAGGAGGGTCATTTTGCAGTTGGCCATGGTGTTTAGACTACCAACAAGCCAATCTGACAGGTTCAATGATACAAAGGACTCCAAGAGGCAAACATGCAAGAAACAGAAAGTAAAGCCCTTCTCAGTCCCTACTGCTATTCAGATCTCCCAGAACCCTTAGCAAATACAAAAGTCAATATAAAAGAGTCGTTATATTAGCCAAGTTGAAAATGAATATGGAAAACACACTAGGGAGAAAGTCAAAGATGTTCAGTTTGATGGTAGTGAATAGGTTTCCTGCCATGCCCACACAAGCCAAGACCCATGTTTAGAGGAAAGAGGGGTCAGTATCATGTTGAGGCTAGAGCTTTTTGTTGGGATTTCAGAAACCCAAATTAAATCTCGGCTTAGGGCCAAACTAAATGTTGTGCAGGCGATCTGTGGTTCTATTTTCCTAAAGCTTGCCTGTGAGTTGGCGCAAGTTAGATTGGGGCCACGACACTGGTGAAGGCAGGGCTGAACTCTTTCCCCCACATCAATGCAAATCACCCTCATGAAGCTGGTGTTTGCCATGGAGGGGAAACACATACAGGTACTTTTCACTTCCATGCCTAATAGCAGCTTTCAGGTGGGTAGATGCATTTTGAACTGGAAAATCAGAAGGGGTGAAGTGTTAAACTTCCTCCCCCAGCACCATGGCCCTGATCAATGTTGCTCCCCCTTGCAACTGCTTTTATGGAAATAGTAAGGTGGCTAGAGAGCAGATCATGGATCTCCCTTGTAATATGTAGTTTGGTTTTTAACCATGTAGTTAACTGGGTGATAGTGGGCTATTCACTAACGATGCCCAGTCTTCATTACAGTGCTATGTTCCCGTCGGAGGAAGGATGGTGTATAAATATAGAAATATAACTAATAATAATATTCCAGGGCTCTGATTAACATCAACCCTGGCTGTCTTTTCTTCGTCCTGCTTTAGGAAACATAAACCCAGAACTCCTTTTGCTCCTTTACAATACTCTCCGATTGTAAACGGAATTCTCTATTTAATCTTGTGTTTCTTATTTGGTGGTCAGCCCAAACCATTATGACAAATACGTTTTAATGTAACCTAGGTTCTGCGAACATTTTGGTTCTAATTATGCTTAAACGTTGAGGAGGAAGTTGATGGGGATGAAGAAGCCACTCAGAATGTTTCCCACTACATCATCAAAAATGATTAAACCCTGTAAATATGAGCTTTTAAAATAAATAAATAAATAAATAAATAAAGAGTTCTCGGGGCTCTAAAAACACCCCAATGAGTTGTTCAAAGGATCATAGTGGCCCTTGCATAATTAAGCACTCAACTAAAATGAAGTTTATGTTGCCCAAAGGAATATCTGATGTACATGCAATGAAATAAATTCCCAAACCAGTAGATTAAGAGCCTTTCTACACAAGGCATTTATTGTGTGGATGCAATTCCTCAGTCACAGTATTTTGCGGGTGTTTTACACAATGTTCTCCTCCTCCAGGGCCTTTATCATGTTCTGCAACCATTTTAGCCGTGATGGTGGTGGTTTCCTAAAGGAAAGTCTGGTGTATCCCTGAACGGTGGCATGAAACCATAGTGTATTTATGCAATTCTGCTATACCACAGTACCACCTAGTGGTTGTGAAAGGGAACATATAGAAGTGCAGAGAAAGAAAAACTTGGGGAAAACGTGTGTAAAGGAGCCGATCTTAATCCCACAAAGAATCCATAAGCAGACACCTCGGTAAAATGGCAGGTTAAAAGCCTCTTGCAGAAAAGCCCCACATTCCCCTTGTCCTTAGCTGGGCTTGTGAACTGAGAAAGCAAAGCCTTTCTTTGAGGAGGTTGCTGCACAACGGCTAATGCTAACTGCTCTTGCGAATCTGAGCTCATTCTCAAAAATGTAAATCACAGCCCGTAAAGAGACGATTTCACAGAGAAGGAAGTCAATAGAAACAGTTTCCATCTGTGACCCTCTCTCACAGGCTCTGCGGGCATTGTTACCTCTTTCTCAATCAAACTCAGGTTAGAAGAAGCACTCTCTACAGTAAGCTGGTGTTACTAAAGAATAGCAGGATGTCAGCAAGTAACCTCAGAAAACCTGTCACTATGCTGAAAAATGCCTGCGGTAACCCTGACAGGCGGACCAAAGCAACACTTTTTTGAGAGGGAGATAAAAAGAACATGCAGTGCAGCTTCTGCATAGCAATGTACTGTCCAGAGCAAAGCAATGAATTCAAGGAATGCATGCTGCTGCTGCATCTAACTGTATCTGGTGGAAAAATAATACCTTATGTTCCCTGAGCAGTAAAATTAACATTAGGGGAGGGTAGTAGCCCCATGTAGGCCTGGGAGATGCAAGCATCTGCCACCCTCAGCGATATTTCAAGCCCCTGAATTTTCAACTTTTTTTAAAGTAAGTTTCTAGTCCTTTTATTTACAAGTGGCAGGCAGTTTCCTACCCAGATGCTCAGTGAACCTGTTCTTGGCTTCCAGTATTCTGGACAATGAATTCAATGGTTCTAAGATCTAAGATGATTCATAAGCACATGGCCCATATTTTTTAACTGAACTTTATTTTATGAATGCTTTTTTAAGACTACTAGAATTTAGGTTTATTTAGGCTCATGGCATTTCATCTTGATTTATGAGATCCCCTGCTTTATTGTTAGCTTGCACCACTAAATATTTATGGTGAAGGCCTTTATTAGGGTGGAGATGGGGAAAGGTAATGCTCTATGGATTTTACTATACACTGGATGGCAAACTCCAAAGCCCGGTTCAGTCGTAACTGAATGCCACATTTTTTCATCAAGTGAATGAGCCACTGCCAAATTTGGGTTCACGTGCTTCCCTTCTCCTCCCTCCTTTTATGTATTTGCATGGAAATTCAAAGCATCTGCTTCCAGTTTTAAACTAACCACAGCTCCATGTAATATCCAAACTTGAGAGACATGATTTCTTTAAATCAGAGGTGGGCAACTTGTGGCCCTCCAATTGTTTCGACCTATAACTCCCATCAGCACTAGCCAGCATTGCCAATGGTGAGGGCTGATGGGAATTGTAGGGCAAAACTTCTAGAGGGCCACATGTTGACCACCTCTAGTTTTTAAACTATGGTTAGCAAGAACAATCTAGGATCTGAAACCACAGCTTGATCTCGGATTGTTCTCACTAAGCAAAGTTTAAATAAACAACAATTCCCCAAACAAGGAATTGCAGTTTATTTAACATCAGAAGAAATAGTGTTTAGTCACCTCCTCTAGTGTGTGAATGAAGGGGCCTACCTTTATTCATTCATATAGTGAACATAGCATAGGAAACTGAGGGGCATGAAATAGTAGAGATACCTTGCATTTTGTCTAATCACCCTGAGGAAGGACCCAAGGGTCTGAAAAGCAGCAGATTTTGTAATAAACAACCTTTCTTCTACCCCTTTGCCTTTGTCTCCACTACTGAAAGCTTCCTCTTCCTCCCCCTTTGGTGAATATGCGCCATCCTACCTATTCACTTTGCTTATTTCATCTATTAGCAAATCCTAAAACTATGACTATTTTTCAGTACCATACCCAGCTACCTCACAAGCCTCTTTACTTCAGCACCTTCATCAAATTTATTCGGAGGTGGGTGGAGGAGAAATCAAGCTTGAGTAATTCCATAAGAAAGAAGTGAATACATACAATATATGTTTTCTGGGAGGGTGGTGGTTACAAAGGTCTTTGAGGATTGGGGCATGAAATGTGACTAGAATACTGGGGTGGGCAGCACCTAATACTCCACAGCAGCCTGGCCCAACCTGGCACCCTCCAGATGTTTTGGACTACTACTCCCAGAATTCCTAACCATTAGCTATGCTGGCTGTGTCTCATGGGAGTCGAAGTCCAAAACACCTAAAGTGCACCAGGTTGGGGAAGGCTGCTTTATAGACAGGACTGAGCAAGGAAAGGGCTGCTGCTAATACTCAAGATTCTTCAGGTGAGTCTCTTGGGTTGTATCCTGCACCCATGAAGGGTAGACCTTGTTCAGAATAACATCCATGGAAACCATGTGGCAGGAGAAAGTGGTAACTTCCTTGAAGGGGATCTGAGGGGGTCTCCTAAAGAGATTGATGGGTACACCTGCAAAGGCACAGAAGAGGACAACCTATATGCCTGAGCAGCTGTGTCAAGAACAAAGTGTCCCCTCCATTATCCCATGTTCTGTAACTTACTACTTTTAGAACATGCCACAGCACTGTATTTCAGTCACAGTAACGCCATCTTCCCCGTGCCAGGAGCAAGAAGGGGCCACAGTTCAGTAGTTGAACATATAAACTGGATATAGAAGGTGCCAGTTTCAGTCCCAGACATCTCAAATTAAAAGAATCCCTAGTAGCAAGGGTGTGAAGGATCTGTGCCTGAAACCTTTAAGAGATCAGTTGACAGTTGATATAGACCAGGTGTGAGAGGCCTACAACACAGCATGGGGGCAATTCATTACAAAATCTATAATAAGAGGTACTATTCTGCCAATTGGTTTATAATTATAAACAGTCAGTCAGGATTTCAAAACAACTATATCAGTTATATCTATGGAACGCTGGTATATTTCAATTTCAACTCTATAAAATCTTCATCAGGTGCTCCTGTACACCTAACAACCATTGTGGCAGCATCTACTCTTTGGTGACTGGTCCTGAGAGTATCTACACATTCTGGGAAGGGTAAGCTGAAAAAATCAGAGGGATTACCTCTCCCTTACCCCACTAATAAAGGAGGCTATTTTGCCTTTATCTTGACCAGCATACCACTCTAAGAAATTGTCCATTCAGGAAGCATAATTGTTATTTAAGAACATAAGAAGAGCCCTGCTGGATCAGACCATGGGTCCATCTAGTCCAGTACTCTGTTCACACAGTGGCCAACCAGCTGTCAACCAGGGACTCACAAGCAGGACTCGGTGCAACAGCACCCTCCCACCCATGTTCCCCAGCAACTGGTTGTTATAGGCTTACTGCCTCTGATACACTATTGATAGCCACCAGGACTAGTAGCCATTGTTAGCTTTGTCCTCCAGCAATTTAAGCCAACCAACTTTTAAAGCCATCCAAATGGGTGTCCATCATTACCTCTTGTGGTAGCAAATTCGGTAGTTTAACTATGCACTGTGTGAAGAACATTATCAGTTACTGTAAACTGTTACTGAACATATTAGGTCTACAGGAGTACCTGATGTAGAATATAGAGTCAAAACAGAAATATACTGGGGTTCCGTAGACATAACTGATATAGTTGTTTTGAAATCCTACTGACTGTTTATAAACTAATTGGCACAATTGTACCTCTTATTATTAAAAATGTTGGAACTAACTGGCTTAGTGGTGTGTTGTAGGCCTCTCATACCTGGAGTCTTTGTACTGATATTGTTATTGGGACCTTGTCCCTTTATTTTGTATAGACAGTTGGTATAGAACAGCTTTCCTCCAACCTGTCCTCCAGATGTGTTGGTTTGCAACTCACAGAATCGCCCAGCCAGCTGACTGGGGGATTCTGGAAGTTATACTGTAACACATTTGGAGGTTGGGGAGGTGCAGGGCAACATGGACCATTGATTTTGACAGAGTACTAACAGCAAGAAAGTTAGTCATATTGTAGTCCAAGACTATCTGGAAATGAAGACAATGCTCCATATATAGTATATAAAACGATATAGGCCTGATGCCTTGTTTTTGATTGTTTGTTTTGTTGGCTTTGCAAAGTGGGTGAATAGGAGACATAAACACAGAACTTGCAGTGGGACTTGCTTGCAAAACAATCAGAACTGGATATTGCCTTCAAAGCAAATCAAACACAGCTGGAGTGTTTACCAACATATCTGCAAGAGATCTCTTAAAAATAAGGTACCTATCTGCCAGAAGATCGTTCTTTATTTTCCTTTCTTTGAAATTGTCATGAAGCTTTGACTCTAGATAAGAGAACTATAATGAAATAAAGGAAACATTGTTTAGCTGTCAAAATGAATTTGATGTGTGACATGCATGGGAAGGAAAAAAATAAAGCAAGATTGGATAGTGGGTTCCTGAAATTTATGTGAGCTGGAGAAAATCCATTTTTAAAAAAAACAAAAATCAAAGTTAGCCCTTCAGGTTTGATTGAAACAACTACTTCGTTTGTTTGTCTCCCTCATTCATACATAAAAGGCAAAGGAGGTGGTGGCTATTGATTAGAACTACATAAATAAAACAAAATAGGATTTGATATTTTTGTTACCTTTTTAAAAAAACACCTTTGATTTTAAGCTTTATTCTATTTTACTGGCAGGAATATTAAGAGAATAATACACAGAGAAGAAATAAATACACAGAGAAGAAATTTTTGATTCATACTCTTGAATAAACATTAGAACACCAATAAAATACAGCCTGGGTTGTAATTCTTGTGGAAAGTGAATTTTAGTTATATAAAAATTGAAGTGTAAGATTCCAAGCCTGGAGACCTTGTTACCCAGCCCAGGTCAAACCAAGTTTGCCAGGACTTGGGAGGATGTACTAGGTAGGTGGCTTCTACCAACCACCACTGCATTCTTGCTTAGAACACTGGGCAAGGGGAAAGGAAGAGAACAGAAACATGATGAACCACAGATGTAAGGATATGGATCTTGGTACTGACTGTGCCTCACAATAGTCCCCTGCCCCCATAGCCTTAGGCTATTCAGGACAGACAAATGAAAGTATTTCTTTGTACAAAACATAATTAATTTCTCAAGTTTGCTTCAAAACATGGTCATTAGCATAGCCCTTAGCTAGACCTAAGGTTTATCCCGGGATCATCCCTGTTCATGTAAATGACACACAGGGGATCCTGGGAGCAGGCAGGGACGACCCCCAGGATGATCCCAGGATAAGCCTTAGGTCTAGCTAAGGCCTTAGGTAGCTTTGAAAGGGAATTAGACAAATCAGTAGAGGGAAAGTCTATCAGCTCCTAGACATGGTGGCTATATAGAACTTCCTCTTCATGATTACATAGAACTTCCAGGTTCAGAGGCAGTATTGGCACTGGACAGTGCTTGCTCCATGTTTTTGAGGGGATTCTCACCTCCATTGTCAGTAGCTGCTCTAGTTCCTCATTCTCTTTCTCATCATTGCTACCGCTTGCTTGCTTGCCAGCCAGAGAGCCAGTTAGCAAGTAGGCAGTGGCCCCATTCAGAAGACACCTTAAAACACAGCTTTAACCATGATGAACAAAGCAAAAAGCCTTATTCGCCATGGTTAAAGCCATGTTTAAGATGTCTTCTGAATGGGCCCAGTGGCACCTACTGCTCCTCCTTCTCACCATCTCCATTGTCCAGACCAGAGGGAGAGGCAGGTGAGCAAGCAGGTTGCAATCGTGAAGAGGAAAAGCAACACCAGGAGGCTCTTAACAGTGGGCCCCTGTCTTGATGCAGGGCCTCTGTAGATGCCCAACCATGCCTATCTTGACATCAACCCTGCCATTGAATACCAGTCACTGGGATAAGAGAGCACTAGTGCCTTCATGCCTTGTTGCTTTGCATCCGACTGCCAATATTGAAAACAGGATGGTGAACCAAATGGATATTTGGTCTGATCTTACGTTCATTATCTTCCTCCCCTATATTTAGCCATATTAATTTCAGTGAACTAAAGCATGCTTAACTCCCTGATGAATTGTGACCATAATGCCAAGCCGCTGAGAAAACAATAGAATTAAATCGAGGTAATATTCAAATGTGAAGGCATTTATTTCGGCGTAATGGTTGCCACCACTAAAAGAAAAAGAGTAGGCACACTAATTTATTAAAAATGCAAGACAATAAAGAAATCTTAATAAAATATTTTGTTTGCATTTATTCCTTTTTAAGTCCCAGATGCAAGTGTATTTTGAGAGTCAGCTTCTTATCATTCCTTTCTAAAGCAAGCAGACCTACTATGATGAGAACAGATTCTCAGTCATTTAAACAGGGTGGCCTTTACTGTATTTGTCAGCTTTTAAGAAGATGCTTTGGCAGTCTGAAGATAAGATCTTTGCTCTTTGTGTTGCATTAAAAGAATGCATAAGTAAACTTACAACCTATTCCTCTGCAGAAATAAGCCCCACTGGCTCCAATGGGGTTTTACACCCAAGTAAATGTGCATGAATTTGCAACCCACATAAGAGGAAGAGCAAGCTCCTCATTTAATTCCTTAAATGTTTCCAGAGGAAGCAAAGCATACGAACCCAAACAACAACAGCAACGAAAAACTCAAGGCCATTTTGACTTGATGAAGGCTAATATTTCAGGGGCTAATATTTGGAGAAAGTCCTTTGTTTTCTCTAATTTGTCCTTATGGATATTTTGGAAAGAAAACCTTGTCAAGAATTTAATTAAAATGTGAGGAGAGAAAGAGGGAGGGGGGAATGTATTCAGAGGAAGCCAGACCCTAAGAATAAGAAGGAAGAAGAAGAATGGGAGAAAAAAGCTGTGTAGAAAGGTTAAAATACAGACCTGCATTGTTTGCAAAAAGCCTGCTGTTTCCTTTATGTCTACCTGATCTGTGCCAGAAGCCCTCTTGAATTTCTACAAGAATAGAGCTTCAGATCATCTGCATTCAGTGCCAGAGTCACGGCCCTGGAACCGATAATTGCCTCTGACAGGATTTAATTACCTTCTCCAGGACCTTTTCTCTGTTTGATTGGAGACCACCCCCTGCCTCCGATCAAATCAGACAGTAATAACACACTGAAGCACAGCAGCCAATCACGAGTCAAGTCTGAACAGTGACCTTGCTGAGTAGAAGCTGATTGGCGGTGTCAGCCTTGTCAACTGTGTCAGTGAACCATCAGAAAAGAAAGGAGGGGGGAGGAGAGGAGGGGGAAAAGAAAAAGACGAGAACAGCAGATAAGAGAACAGCATTAATGTTAATGGAGTCTGTCAGCATGCGTGGCTCGAGGTTGCATTTCAAGTGTGGCGATGCACGAGAAACAAAAATTATGGCAAATCTAATGCAAACCTGGAAGGCTCATTCATATATATATATATATATATATATATATATATATATATATATATATACTTATAGCATAGCTGGAATAAAAAGATCCATGTGTGGAAGAAAATCATATTCCCAGAACTCACTTCCTGCAAAATATCTTGAGTTTTAAACCATCATGATTTTGTTGGGGAACTGGGAGAAAATATTTACATTTGATAAAGCACCTCAAGGGCCTGCATTTTCAGATTAACGACATGTGCTAAGAGTGTCTTTCTCATGGCCACCTTCATGCGGAACCTACGGTGTCTGAGGCTTTTTAACAAAGAAGGATGCATTCTTTCAGAAGTAATTTATTGAGGAAATAATTAAATGTGAAACTGTTGCATTGTAGGCATGCAAAAGTGCCCGAACACAGGTTAAAATGCAGCTAAAGCTGCAGCTACATGATTGGTTGAGCCAAGACTGATAGTTACTCACCATGTGTTGATGCTGTCATTTATCTGCTATGGCATGGGCTGAAATCTATGCTTAGCCTGTGTTGTGCTTTGGGGGACATCTATACATTTCAGAGGTGTGCAGGTGCTTGTTTGCCTTGCATTAGTATTCTGGTTACATGCCACATGTGTTAATGCATTGTGTGTCACTCTCCACCAGGCACTCCAAAACCATGGACTAGAGCTTCCTTCCCCAACCTGGTGTCTGTCTATTTTTTGGACTTCAACTCCCATCATCCCCAGTCAGCATGACCAATGGGCAGAAATGCTAGGAGTTGTAGTCCAAAATATCTGGAGAACACTAGGTTGGGAAGGCTGGTAGAGTGTCTATTTTGCTCTTGCTGTTCCTATCCATATTGTATTTTGCAGTCAGGACACCTTTGCTTTTCTAGAACCTGGTGGGAAACATAAGAACATAAGAAGAGCCATGCTGGATCCAAGGGTCCATCTAGTCTAGCACTCTGTTCACACAGAGCTGTCGACCAGGGACCCACAAGCAGGACACAATGTAACAGCACCCTCCCACCCATGTATCTCAGCAACTGGTGTATATAGCCTTACTGCCTCTGATGCTGAAGATGGCACACAGCTGACAGGACTAGTAGCCATTGTTAGCCTTCTCCTCCAGGTATTTATCCAACCCCCTTTTAAAGCCATCCAAACTGGTGGCCATCACCACATCTTGTGGTAGTGAATTCCATAGTTTAACTATGCGCTGTGTGAAGATGTACTTCATTTTATCTGTCTGGAATCTTCCACCAATCAGCTTCATGGGATGACCCCGGGTTCTAGTATTATGAGAGTGGAGGTTCTTACAGAAAGTCCACAAGAGCTCTCACATTCTGTCATTTTAAATGAACCTAAAGGGGTTAATGAAGGTGAATCCTTTCTTGCTTTGCCTATTGCATGTGCAAAGAGGGAAGTGTGATGAAATGGCAAAGTTCAATGTTCAACATTACTTAATATGTCCACTTAACATGTCTTCTGTCTTGAAGATGTATGTTAACATGGTAGCTGCACCATTTAAAGTTCTGAGCAGCACTGACCCGTGAAATGGTTCTCTCTAGGCAAAACCACTGGGAGCCGCAGTGAGGCTGACCTTCTGCCCAAATACCAAAATGCCTTATAACGACCTAACAACACCATTCAGAATGAGCTTCCAGACATATAATTCCTAGCACTGCCAATCCAAAGGCATTGGACCTTCTCGTCTGTCGCTCCCAGACTGTGGAATGGCCTGCCAGGAAAGATTCGTCAACTTAATAGTCTTTTCAAATTCAAGAAGACTATAAAGACTAATATCTTCCGGCAAGCCTACCCAGTTGAATTTTAAGATACTTGATGGTTATTTTAATATTGTATTAGTCTTATATGTTTTAATTCAGTTTTATGTATTTTATGGTATTTTTATCTAATGTTCCCCGCCTTGATACAGAGGGAGAGGTGAGTAAAAATTATTATTATTATTATTATTATTATTATTATTATTATTATTATTATTATTATTGTCAAGTATTCCCCCTGTTCATCCTTAAAGGATTTTCTGTGGTAAGAAAAAAAGATGGAAGAAAGAGAGGGAATTTTACAAGCAGAAATTGACATTGGCTATATGCAATGTAGAGATGAGTTTGGAAAATGTTTTTTTTAAGGAAGGAGGGAGAAAATGGGTTGAAAGTATAGATAATCCGCTCCTGAGGTCTCAATGGGAAATTTGGAGCAAATTTAAAGGGGAGCTGCTTCCGCGCAACTCTCCTTTGTCACCGGTAATAATGTTAAAGAATTTCCCAGAGGAACTGAAGGGTAGATTAAGTAAAATATTAAAAGAGAAAAATAAAATGAAATTAAAGGATTGGTTAAGAGATATAAATACAAGAGAAGATATGGAAGAGCTTTTAAAGGAGAAAAAATTATCTTGGTTAGAGTATAGGCAATTAGAACAGTGGAATAAAAAGTGGATTAAAGAAAACAGAGTTTGTAGAGAAATGACGAAGTTTGAGGAGTTAATAATTAAAAAGGAAAAATGTAAAGGAGGAAGTTTAGTATTAAAAGGGTTAATGAGCGAAATATATTAAATATTGCTAGAAAAAGGGCTAATGGATAGTTCAGGAAAAATGGTATGGGAGACAGATTTGAAGGTACAAATAGGGCGACAGAGCTGGGAGGGACTGTGGAAACAAAGAGTGTTGAGAAGTATGTCAGTGAGAATAAAAGAGAATTACTTTAAAATTTTGTGGAGGTGGTACCTAACCCCGATTAGATTGAATAAGATAAATAATCAGCACTCAGCAAATTGTTGGAGAGGTTGTGGGGAAAAAGGAACGTATTTACATATGTGGTGGGAATGCAAAAATGTACAAAGATTATGGAAGATGGTGTTTCTTGAAATTGAAGAAATAGTGGGAATGAAAATAGAACAAACACCAAAAATGGCATTACTGTCACTATTTGAAGACTTAAAATGTGGAAAAGAAATTAAAGAGTTGATATCGAGTTTGCTGACTGCAGCACGATTGATGGTAGCTAGGAACTGGAAGATTCAGGGGGAATATTCTATTGAAGAATGGTAAGAAGTTTGGGATATAGCTATTAATGATAAATTGACTTGTAATATAAGGTGGAGGAAAGGTATAACAAAAATAAATGAGTTTGAAGGAATTTGGAAACAGTTCCTAATATTTGTGTTTTCTAAGGGAAGTGGGAAACCGCCAGCGGAAGAAAGTATGAGATTTTGGAAGCAGGAATAGATCCCGAGGTGGGGGGTGCATTTACATGTTAAGATTGACTATATTTGTTACGATAGGATAGGTTATAGCTAATATTTATGCAATATATATGTATTCAACATTTATTTAAAATGTATGTAGTATGTTGTGTTGTTGTTTCTTTTTTGTATGATGTTTTAATTTCTGGTAAATAAAAAATTAAAAAAAGAAAGAAAAAAAAGAAATTGACATTGGGTAGTATCCAATGTTAATCCTACTTAGAGTAGACCCATCGAAATAAATGGATCTTAAATTAGT
The DNA here is from genome assembly GCF_023053635.1 of Elgaria multicarinata webbii. Classification (NCBI taxonomy): domain Eukaryota; kingdom Metazoa; phylum Chordata; class Lepidosauria; order Squamata; family Anguidae; genus Elgaria; species Elgaria multicarinata. The sequence continues at coordinate 103,362,847 of NC_086172.1, forward strand.
CGTGATCTAACAAGTGCCATTCATTTCAATGGATCTATTCAATGAAAGTAGGGTTAGCATTGGATACTACCAATTGTCTAGAAATGTACACACACACCGGTAAAATTCCATGAATGAGGCAAGAAGCACCATAAATTGTGTTGGAAATGTTTTGTCTGTGCTATTTTGCTGCTTCAGAATATAGCTGTCTGCACACCTACACACTCCTAGCTGCACAGTCATAAAGAATTGTACAGCTACAAATAAAAAGAAATTGTGTTTTCAGACTTCCAGACCGCCACCACCGTTTGAACAGCCACATTTTGTACCATATGCCACTTTTGGAACAACTTTAAAAACATCCCAAAATAAAGTGTGCTGCAATAGTCCAGTTTGGATGTAACTACGACATGGGTAACAGGTGAGGTCCAACCACTCCATGTATGATCACAGCTGATGTACAAGCCTAGCTTATAAAAGTCATGACAAAGGGACATAAGAAACTGCCTTATACTGAGTTAGACCATTGTACCATCTAGCCCATAATTGTTGACGCCACAGTTCTCCAGGGCTTCAGGCAGGATTTTTCCCAGTCCTACCTACAGATGCCAGAGACTGAACCTGGGACCTTCTATATGCAAATCAGGCGCTGCACCACTGAGCTATGGCACCTTCCCCACAAAAATCCTAAAGGTACACCCTCTTGCTCTACCCTGGCAGCAGGAAGCCAGAAGGAACTCAAACCCCAGGCACAAGAGGCATCCTTAGATAGTAGCCATGCAGAAGCTCTATTCCTAGCCCTAACTGCTGTCTGAAATTCATCACAGAGTGATAAGTCTAGGAGCAATCCCAAGTTTCACTCTTGATCCTTCAACCTTATCCAGGACTGGTTTAATACCACTGTCCAGACCTGCTGACTTCCCAGCCCACAGAACCTCCATCTTTCTGTCAGATTAAGTTTCAAATTCTTCATCCTCACCCATCACAGGCACTCATTCAAGAGTCTCACAGCCTCCCTTGGATTCTTAACAGACATGTATCTTCTGCATACTGGTAACATTGAAATCCAAAACTCTCTGAGTAGCTGCATAGAGATGGTAAAGAGCATTGGGGATAAAACAGAGTCTTGTGACCCCCACAAGCCAAAGGGATGGAACAGAAATCACCCAGTACTACCTCCTTGAGAAAGGACTGGAACCACTGTAATACTGTGCCATCTAAGCCCTAATGCTGCGGAGAGGTCCAGAAGAACAAAGAGAATTGCACACCCACTATCCAGTTCTCATCCAGGTCATCCAACAGGACAACTAAAAAGCAGTGTCCATCCTAAAACCATTTGGACTCGAATGGATCTTGATAATTAATTTCTTCCAAAGTGACCAGGAATTGAGGGGGCACTACTCTCTCCAATACCTTACCCAGGAATGGAAGGTTTGAGACTAGATGGTAGTTCTGTTGATGCAATGGTGGTGGTGAAGTAAGATTTGTTTGTTACTATCACTACCACAGTGTAAGCTCAAAGATGGTCTCTTAGCTGTGTTTGGTTATTTATCTATTTAAAATGTTAGCTCAAAAAATATGTTTAGTCTGCCTTTAAGGGCCTACAATGAGTTTTCTGTTATCTGCGCTCTAATTGTTGGCTCAATCGTTTCATCACCAAAAACTCCTCAGAGTTCCAAGGGGTTGAAATGACTATGGGATTCAGTTGAAGATGTATGGGACCATTGATGTCTATGGCCTGAGTCATCTCCCTCTTCCATTCAGAGGCTTGAGCTTGAGCAGGAAAAGGCTGCAGGAAAATCCCTCAGGGACTTCAGAAAACCTTCTGGATTCATCTGCATCCAGGGAAGGGCCATTATTATTATTATTATTTATATATATATAGCACCATCAATGTACATGGTGCTGTACAGAGTAAAACAGTAAATAGCAAGAACCTGCCGCATAGGCTTACATTCTAATAAAATCATAATAAAACAATAAGGAGGGGAAGAGAATGCAAACAGGCACAGGGTAGGGTAAAACTAACAGTATAAAGTCAGAACAAAATCAAGTTTTAAAAGCTTTAGGAAAAAGAAAAGTTTTTAGCTGAGCTTTAAAAGCTGTGGTTGAACTCGTAGTTCTCAAATGTTCTGGAAGAGCGTTCCAGGCATAAGGGGCAGCAGAAGAAAATGGACGAAGCCGAGCAAGGGAAGTAGAGACCCTTGGGCAGGCGAGAAACATGGCATCAGAGGAGCAAACGCCAAAGTTGTGTTGGGTTATTGTGCCAGAACTTTTCTCCTCTCTGGAACTCTGTTTGTGCTCAGAAACAAACACACATCACGCAGGTCTTACACAGCAGAGCTGGTTTATTTCCTTCAGGCTTCTGTGCAGTTCAATTCAGATCAGTTCAGATCAGCACACTGAGGCATACACAGAGAGCAGTGATCATAGAGCAGTGATCAGTAAGCAGTGATCAGTTTCATTTTACACAAGTGAGAAACTATATACAGATCTACACAATTCTTATCTACATTACATACAGCTGTGATGAGGCTAACTTAGAATCTTGGCAAGCTTCCCAGAACAGCCTCTATCTCAAGGTAATTGCCCACAGATAGTCTTTCACTGTTTAACCCTGAGATAGCCATACACACACAATTTTAATGACTAAGCAAGTATTTCTTTTCATATACTTAACAGTCCTCCTCTTGCGCATGTTGTTTAAATTGTGTTACAATCTGAGACCCAGCTTTAAAAGCATCTCTTTATGTTTTACCATTGATACTGGCTTTGTGAATAAATCAGCCAACATCATTTCAGATGGACAATATTCAAGCTTAATCCAGCCCTTCTGAATTATATCTTTCACATGAGAATAACGAACATCCACATGTTTAGTTCTTGGTTTACACTTTTCAGATGTAGCCATACTAATACATGCCTGATTATCCTCAAATGAAGTAGGTTCATAGGCTATTAGTAAAGCTCTATGAGAAACCTGTTTGCTTTGGTATTCATCTGAATAACGAATTGGAGCTTTGCGTTCCCTTTCTGGTCGCTTTGGCATAGTTACAGGCATAGTTTCCTCCTCCACAGTTTCTTCCCCCTCCCTCTCTTGCTGAGATTGTTCAGGAATTTCTTCTGTTTCTACAGCTTTCTGTTCTACAGGCAAACTTACATACTGTTTTGTTTCCTGCATTTGTTCATGAAAAACTACATCTCTGCTCACAATTACACTTTTGTGATATGGAGACCACAAACGATAGCCTTTTGTTTGTGTATCATATCCCAACAGTTTACATTCCAAACCTCTTTGAGCTAGTTTTCCTGGTCTGTTTTCTTTCTGAACATGAGCAAAACATTTACTTCCAAAAACCCTTATATGTGACACTCTAGGTTTTCTTTTGTAAAACATTTCATATGGAGTTTTTTCATGTACAGAGTGGTAAAGCCTGTTTAACAAATAATTTGAGGTGGACAAAGCTTCTGCCCAGAACAGATTAGACAATCCTGACTCTTTCAATAGAGCTCTTAACATGTTCTGCAAGGTTCTGTTTTTCCTTTCTGCAACTCCATTTTGAAATGGTGAATATGGAGCAGTAAGGTCATGTTGTATACCTTCATCACTGAGGAATTTTTTAAATTGGTTGCTAAGAAATTCACCTCCCCGGTCCGTTCTTAGATTAGCTATAGGTTCTTTAAATCTATTTTTACTCCACTTAACAAATGCTTTGAACTTTCCAAAAGTTTCACTCTTCTGTTTTAACACATACACAAATCCAAATCTACTGTAATCATCAACAATAGACAAGAAAAATCTGTTTCCTCCTTGACTTGTCTCAAAAGGACCTGCAAGATCTGCATGAATTAATTCAAAAATTCTTTTTGTTGTTCTCTCACTATGTTTTGGAATGTTTGACTTATGACACTTGGTTTCACTGCATACATTACATTCTACATAGTTAGAACATGGTTTGATTTTCACCCCTTCACACAATTCTGGAATCTTAGAAATTGTTTTATAGTTAGCATGACCAAACCTTTTATGAGTTAAATGGATACACTCTTGGTGTGGTTTGCAATTGGCTATTGTTTTTGTTGTGACTTTGCTGGCTACAACTTCATTTTTTGTACAAGTATTAATCACATACAAAGATTCTTTCATTATTCCTTGCACACACACCTTGTTTCCCTGTTTTATAGTACAATTTTCTTCAGTAAAACAAACCTCATACCCCATTTCTGTTAACTGAAACACACTTAGAAGGTTTGTTTCTAATTCTGGTACATATAAAACACTTTGTAGTTCAACTCCCAGACAATCAAAATATACATTACCCACACCACAAATCTGGATTTTTGTTCCATTTGCAAGGGTAACACACTTTTGCTCTGAAGTAGAAGTTTCCAAGGTTACAAATGAAAGTTTGTCTTTTGCCATACTTATTGAAGCCCCAGAGTCCAAAAACCAAGGATTCATTGTCTCTTTGACTCTTGCTAGAAGACACTTCTTTGTTGATTCAGCTTCATTCATGTTGTTCTCTTCTCTCCACTTTGCTGTTGACTGCTTTTTCTTCTTGTTGTTGCAATCCCGCCTTAAGTGTTCTGTGGAACCACAGTTAAAGCATTTCCTTGCCTTTAATGCAGCCACCACATCAGAAGATTTATGGCTTTGTTGAAATTCAGCCACAGGATGTTTAAAGCTCTGTTGTTTTGAAGCTTGTCTTCTTTCATAGGTTTCCAGTAGTTTTCCAGCTACATACTCGAGGGTTAAATTTTTCTCCTCTTGACTTTCCATCATGGTGACAACCGCGTCGTACGATGAATCAAGACTTGACAAAATCACATAGACTTGGTGTATAGTTGTAAACTCCATCCCTCGTGCCCTGAGTTGATTGAAGATTTCTCTCATGCTTTTCAAATGGTTTGACATAGACTCCCCTGGTTTCAGCTTCATTCCATACAGCTTCCGGGTTAGAATTACTTTACTGCCCGCTGTTTCTCTTTGATATACAGCTTGTAGCGCATTCCAGCACTCTTTTGATGTATTCAAAAACTGAATGAAGGAAATTTGAGAGTCTTCCACAGCTAATGCAATATCTGCCATTGCTTTTGCATCGTCCTTAAACCATTTAGCATTCTGTGGATCTGCTCTATCTGGTGGATCCTCTGTGACTACATACCACAGTTCAGCCTGAATCAGATACATTTGCATTTTGTAAGACCATAATGCATAGTTAGAGTCATTCAGCTTTTCCAACAATTGATGCAAACCAGACATATTAGCTCCTGCCATTTCCTCTGCTTTAGGAATTTGTATCTCACCGTCCTCCTGCTCAGAGTCCTCCTCAGAGTCAGCCGACTGAGATTCTTCCTCACTTTGCAGCACTGGCTTTAGCTTGATGTCTTCCTTCATCAACAGTTTTCTGTTTTAGCAGACTCCTGGTTCTGGTTCTGATACTGCACCGTTCCCATCAAGTTCTGGTTCTTCTGCCTGGATTAGGCTGGCGTAGGCTGGTCTAGGCTAGACTGGGCTGGACTGGGCCCATAACCTTTGTTGGGTTATTGTGCCAGAACTTTTCTCCTCTCTGGAACTCTGTTTGTGCTCAGAAACAAACACACATCATGCAGGTCTTACACAGCAGAGCTGGTTTATTTCCTTCAGGCTTCTGTGCAGTTCAATTCAGATCAGTTCAGATCAGCACACTGAGGCATACACAGAGAGCAGTGATCATAGAGCAGTGATCAGTAAGCAGTGATCAGTTTCATTTTACACAAGTGAGAAACTATATACAGATCTACACAATTCTTATCTACATTACATACAGCTGTGATGAGGCTAACTTAGAATCTTGGCAAGCTTCCCAGAACAGCCTCTATCTCAAGGTAATTGCCCACAGATAGTCTTTCACTGTTTAACCCTGAGATAGCCATACACACACAATTTTAATGACTAAGCAAGTATTTCTTTTCATATACTTAACAAGTTGATCAGGTAATGATCCGTCCATGACAATGGAAACATTTCTGGCTGCCCTACCCACAGATCATCCTCCTGAAGTTCTGAGCACAACACCAGGTCCAGAAGGTGACCTGCCATTGACCTCAGTGGGGCTTACTTCTGAGCAGACATGTATAACATTGCACTGTAAGTCTGCCTAGGATTGCAGCTTCCATTAGACTGGCTGATGGCCATATTTGAATTTAAGAAGCAATATTCACACAGGTGATATTGGCAGTAACCATGTATGGTTTTTGCCTCATAGCTTTGCTTTCTGGTATAACTAGTAGTCTGGACTGCAGCTGCTGTCTGCGTGTGAAACATTATGGTCCACATTATATAAGTTTTTATAATGCTTTTATATTGTATTTAATATTATGTTTTTAGACTGTTGTTTTATACTTTGAATGGTTTTAATTTTTGTGAACCGCCCAGAGAGCTCCGGCTATTGGGCGGTATAGAAATTTAATAAATAAATAAATAAAGTTGACTTGTGTGTGACTAACGGGCATCTGCATTCCACACCAAGAACCTTCCATCGCAAAGGCCTGATTGAATTTTGAATTAAGGACGAACAGTGCAATCCTCAAACATCTTGTGGTATGTTGTCAGGGAAATTTCCCCATATCCAGTAGGGAAGGAGCAAGTCCAGACTGGTCCAGATTCAGAGGCTTTATTAGAACTACACGTGTAGGAGAGAAGCCCACCTCCAGCAAGCTGAAGACTGAACTCTGTGCCTGTCATCCACATCAGCATACTTTTCTGCTCATCAAAGTTGCTCTAATGAAGTCATACTTTTCCCTCCTTTCTCCTGTGACTGATCACAAGTCCCATACATGTTCCATAAATGAAAACCATTCTTACATAAACAGTGCCATATTTTGGCAGCCAATGACCGGTACAAAATGTTGCATTCTGTTCTTTGATAAGCCCCCTCCCAAGGTCCTTTCGGAAAGTCCCAAGTATACCCTGACCCTTCCAAAATGCCCAGTTGAGACTTAGATGATAAACAATGAAGCGATGCACCTTCATGTCTGTGTTACACAGCCTGGTTCCTAACACAAAGCATGGCAGATAAGGAGCCAAGGGATCAAGACAGCCTTGAGCAGCCAGCCATTAGGCTTTCCATGTCTCCAAATTCAAAAGCAAGGAGGGGAGTGGGGGAAGGGATCAGAGTATTTCTGGGTGCTACTGCACTTTTCCACATCAGACGAAGGGTTTTAATGGGGTATTTTCAGATTTCCCTGTCAATGTGAGTGCAGATGGTTATAGAGGAAGGAGGAAATAGATTCCCAGGACAGGATGTAATGGGGCCCTTCCACACTTGGCCAACCCCCCACCCCGGTCCCACTGCATGTGCTTTCCCTACCACTGGCGGCTGTGATGTAGCACTTCTGGGGGAAAGCTCTGAAACAAGCAGAAAGGCAGCTTGTATCTCCTTCCAGAAATGAATGTTTCTGATCATATTGGGGCTTGCCCCTAGAAGCACTACATCATGGCCACCAGCGGTGCAGTCCAAGTGCACACCAGGTCCAGTTGGGCTGACTGCATGTGGAAGGCCTGCATTGGACTCTGCCCCTGGACTCTGAACCCTTCCCTCCAATAAGGGAAAGGACCCCAAGAAGGGGGGAAAGCTGGCTGGAAAGCTTAATGAGTGCAGAATCAGTCAATATTCATATATCTGTGTGGTATATCTGAATGTGTTGGCTGAGGCCATGATCTATATACTCTCCAGGGTCTTCGATGCCAGCAGCGCTATCTTAAGTTTACCTCACATGACAGTATAATTATTTTAAGAATTGCATTGTTGGCCAAATATTTCTCTGAGATGGTGTAAAGAAAACCAAAACCAAAAGGGGAAAGAACACTTGGTTTCTTTTTATTTATTTATTACATTTATATCTTGCCTTTCCATTAAGAGTAGTGTTCAAGGCAACTGTAATAATAATAATAATAATTAATAATAATAATAATAATAATAAGCAACAATAATAAGCAACAATTGTAATGATGATTGTGATGCCTAAAATAGTTCAACAGGTTCCTTAAAATATTAGAGGGAAAGAAGGGGGAACCCTGTATAATACAATATTAAATCATATTGTAGTTTATGAAATTACCTTCCATAATTGCACAGAGAGCTAACTCAGTTTCTTGTGTGCTCTCATTGCCTTGGATAAAAATGCCCAAAAGATGGATTTGACATGTTCTGTCTCAGGCTCCAGAATGTCTTTCTTTGCGAATAAAGAATTCTTGTTAAGGAGGCTGTGTCAGACAGACTGTCTGACAAGGCCTACTCCATGAAAATAAAACAAAAAACTTTATTCTCAAAGAAAGTGCTCAGGGTCCCAGTTGGCTCAACTGTCTCCTCTAACGGCTAGAAAATTAATACCTTGGTTTCTCTATTGCGACTATTGAGAGAAGAAAAAAGAAGCCAAGAGAAGCAGAGAATTGCAAGGTGGGGGTGGGGGTCAGATTTCCAAAATGCTCTTATGGAGTTTCCTCATTCCACACTCCTGGTCTTCAACTGTATCCCTTTCAATAGTTATTCCGGGTTCTAAATGGTCTACGAACACCTTCCTTTCACTTCCATGACTTTTGGATCATTCCTTTCACCAACATCATCCTCATACAGCAAATAGAAATTGTGTTGCAAGAAAACAGCCTTCCCCAACCTAGTGCCCTCCAGATGTATTGGACTACAGTTTCCATGATCCTCATGCAGGCTGTGAATGATAGGAGCGGTAATCTAGTAAATCGGAGGGGGGGCACCAGTTTAGGGGAAACTGTAATAAAAAAAATAGTTCTCGTTCTCTCTCTCTCTCTCTCTCTCTCTCTCTCTCTCTCTCTCTCTCTCCCCACCCCCACCCCAAATAGCAGCTGTAGGATTCAAGTACTGTCAAGTACAGAACAGAATTGCTTGTTGCTGAGCTCTGGGAGGCTTTTTTTTCACACTGCAACCCCAAATTATGTGAAATTGACTGGGTTTCATGTTGCGCTCTGAACCTTGGCTCAGGTTCAGTAAGGTTTTGAAACCTCAAGCTATATCAGAGCCAAAGCAAAGACAAGATTTATTGTTTTAGGTAGTAACCATGGGGAAAGGCCATTGCAACGGAGTTCTGGCAATAAGATTCTGGGCAATAAGAAAAGCTGACATGAACCAGATCTGGAGGGAAAAAGCCTTCCAAAAAGACTCACTGTGGACTATCTGCATGGCCTTTTTCATTTACGATGCACTACTGTTCACCTTAAAACAACTGGGCTACAAAATGGGCTACAACTGGGCTGCAAAAGGTGAACTCCTAAAACATCTCTATGTCTAGCCATTTTTCAGCAAACTCAACAAAGATCCTTCTGGCACCTTAGAGACTAACAAATGTATTACAGCATAAGCTTTGGCGGACTACAGTTCACTTCATAATATTGATGAAGTGGACTGTAGTCCACAAATGTCTATGCCAATAAGGGTGCAATCCTATGGATGTTTAGACAGAAAAAAATGTCCTAGAACTCCCAGCATTCCCCATTCATAGGATTGCCCTCTAAGCAGGTTAACCTTTAAGTGCTACAAAACTCTTTCTTGTTTTTGCTGCAACTTGGCTACCTCTCTAGAAATTGTTTCAGTGTATTGGTATCAAAACTCACTCAAGTAAATTTGGGACTGAGTAATTCAAGCTTCCACAACGTGGTGGTCACCAGGTGTATTGGACTACAATTCCCACCATCCGTAGCCAATGTGGTTATTGCTATGCTTGCTGTGGATGATGGGAATTGTAGCCCAACACATCCAGGTGGCACCAGGTTGGGGAAGCTTGGAGTAATTAATAGAGCTAACCTGGTTTTCACTCCAAGAATTTGATGCAGTTATTTTCTTTTAGCACGCAATCCTTACAAAACATCACAAATGTGAGAATTAATATAAGAGGGGATGCTCATAAAATTACAGGGGATGTCTTTGTTTTTATACATTCTAGGGAGTGTGTTGTTTTGAAAATGATTCCATCTGCTTGAGCGCAGTGCATATTTATTTGAAAAACCTTCCGAGTATATCTTCCTTTAATTTTTTTTTTTTTAAAAAAAAATATCATTAAATGGAGAAAACTGCAGCCAACTGATTATTCAGCTGGCAAAATGGAAATTCCAAGTTGCATAGACCGCTAATTGCGGCCTGCCCATGGAATGACAGGTCTATAATTTTTAGTTTTGTGTGCATTCAAAGCCAGTCACCTTGACTCTCAGCAGTCCATTATCTGCTGGCCACCAACCATATGATGATATTCAAAGAGTGACAGGTCTTTTCCATTATGGAATGATAAAATGCCCCATGCTTTATTTAGATAAAGCTTTCTTCTGAAACAGAACAACCAGTTGCTCATCTGATGCCTGCGTGTTAAAATGATGCTGAGGTGCTTTTGACTCCAGAAGTTTAAGAGGGTTTTTTGTTTGGTTCTCATGATATATTTGCTAAATGATAGGAATAGTAGTAGCATTCCATTATTTTGGCTGGTTTTAATAGTAGGCTTCAGAGGAAACACCAAACAGGAAACACTCAATTCTATGTACTACACCATTTAATTTTTATGGTTTTCTCCCTGCAGCTATCTTCTCTCTCTCTCTCTCTCTCTCTCTCTCTCTCTCTCTCTTTCTCTCTCTCTCTCTCTCTCAGCATCATACTTAATGACATACTTCTCCACGACAAACCAAGTGAACCATTCTAACAGAGATTGTGTGATATTTCCAGCTTCTGCCCTCTATATTCAGTTGTGTGGTCTTTATGCATACAGCACATTACATCCATCCAAGATGGAGACATTTTGACCCAGTTCACACAATTAAACAACCCATAGTTTGTTAATGTGGGAGTGAACATGCTGGCTTTTGACCACTCACCTGCTTCTGGTGTGCCAGACAACCCAGGGATGCCCCACCTCTGCATTGTTCTCCATGACGTGTGGTCCTAAAATTCTGGGTTGTTGAGAGAAAAACAACTCAGAATTATAACCCAAGAACAAACATGGGATATAACTCTGAGTTGTTGAGGGTTCACACATCACAGAGAACAACATAGGCATGGATCATCCTGGGGTTGTTTAGCACACTGGAAGTGGCAAGCATTTGGGAGCCAGATTGTTCAATTGCTCCTGCGTGCTCTCAAACAACCCATGGTTAACAAACTATGGTTTGTTTAATCATGCATACTGGGTCTTTGATGCAAATGTTTACTTATACTACATGTACCAAACAATAATTCTAACATGTTTATGTTAGAATTTTACATAGGACATGCCATATGGCAAGTCTTATGTAAAACATTCTAACAGACTGTATATATAACATTCTAACATAAACGTATCACCAAGTATTTCCAAATTAGTTGTAGGCAAAGAGCCTGGTCAATCCCTCAGAACTGCACACCGTTTCCAGCAGAAGTTTATCCAATTGGGTTCTCTCCGATGTACATGTCAGCTGTCCCCCCACCATTGCTGATTTAGTGCCAGAGTGGGGGAGCGGTACCTCAGACACTTTTACTTTTTTGGCCTGTGCTGTCTGCAAGTGAACTTGCTAATTGTCAATCTGCCATTTGAATTAACACACAGTGTTTAGTATGAAGATCAGCAGCACACAGTAATATACCTTGCAGGTATCAAGCACACTGACCAAGCCACCTGTCACAACACTAAAACAGACTTTGATTGCCCCTGGGAGGGGCTGTGCTCAGTGGTAGATCACATGTTTTGCATGCAGAAGATCCCAGATTTGATTCCCAGCATCTCCAGGTAGGGCAGGAAAGACTCCTGCCTGAAACCCTGGAGTGACTGGGTTTGCAGGATCATGGGGGGAAAGCTAGCCATGGTGGTTTATTTTCCCTCCCCGCGTGACCCACCTAACAAGCATAATTATCCTCGCCAAGTGTGGGTTGTTGTGACACCCAAACCCAGTAAGGGTGGCTGGCTGAGATGGTTTACAAACCACCCAGCAAGCCTAGAACAAGCCATGGATTTCAGGGTGGTTTGTAAACCAGCTGAGCCACCCACCCTTGCTAAGTCTGGATGTCATGGCAATCTGTGACTGGCAAGATAATTAGGCTAATTAGGCAGTTTGCAACCAGCATGCGCAGGGAGGGAAAATAAGGTACTTCTTCACACAGCCCATAGTTAAATTATGAAACTCACTACCACAAGATGTAGTGATGGCCACCAATTTGGATGGCTTTAAAAGGGGGTTGGATAAATTCCTGGAGGTGAAGGCTATCAATGGCTACTAGCCCTGCTGGTTGTGTGCGATCTGCAATATTCTAAGCAGTAAGCCTATGTGCACCAGTTGCTGGGAAACATGGGTGGGAGGGTGCTGTTGCACCATGTCCTGCTTTGTTGGTCCCTGGCTGATGGCTGGTTGGCAACTGTGTGAACAGAGTGCTGGACTAGATGGACCCTCGGTCTGATCCAGCATGGCACTTATGTTCTTATCACGTGAACCTGCCCAATGTCAACAACACTGGGCTAGATGGACCAAAGGCTTTTCTGCATGAGGCTTTTAACACACATCCTTACTAAAGTTTCTGCTTCTGGATTCTTTTCAAAATTAAGATCAGCTCCTTTATATGTGTTCCCCCTACCTGTTTTTTTTTCTTTCTCTGCCTTTCTATACGTTTAATTACACAACCACTAGGTGGTGCTGTGGTATAGCGGAATTGCACAAATACTCAGCGTCTTATTCTACTACTTCTAAATAATAGCATGCTTTTCCTCAATCTAAAAAAAAAGCTGGGAAAATGGTTGCAAAGGACATGAGAGGCCCTGGAGGATGACAACATCATGCAAATAGCCTGCAAACTACTGTGAGTGAGCAATCAGAAGCGCCTAATAAAAGCTTCATGCAGAAAGGCTCCAAGGGTCTGACTCAGTATAAGATAGCTTCCTATGTTCCTATGATCCCCAACTGTTGACACTTATGCCTTAGCTAGACCTAAGGATTATCCCAGGCAAATGGAGGAGTCATCTCTGCCTGCTCCCAGGATCCCCTGTGTGTCATTTGGATGCACAGGGATGATCCCAGGACAATCCCGGGATATAGGCCTGGTCTAGCCATGGCCTTAGACTGCAATGGGACAAGTCAGTGTTTAGAGTGGGTTAAAAAGGAGATGCTGGTGGAAAAATTGAGATTTCTTTCCCTGACACTCTGCAACCCTTTGAATGAGGTCCAAATTGCATCATCAGGAACTACATCAGATGGTTTCCTAATTTAATAATAGGCATGGGAGTGGTTTTCATCGGAATGGTAGTACATGAGAAGGGGAGACTTAACTCTTTGCCAATCCCAACTGTGATCCAAATGAAAATCCTCCTCCTTCCCCTCACCTGTGCAGCTATGGGGCTTACAGTGCGTGTGTGTGGAAAGCCCTAGTGTCCAGAAACACCAAACATACTACTGTGTAATTGTAGGCATTTTTAAATCTTGCCAACTGTTTCTATCTGATGGTTATTTTTATTTTGTGAAAGCTCCACCTGATGAAGGCTGAATCAATTTCAGGAATGACTTAAAATTATTCTTATTTGTTTCATGGTGCACTGCTCATTTAAGATACAAACATCAGTACACAACAATCTCCTTCCCTGTATCATTAACTTCATACTTTGAATAAGGTGCTCAGGATTTCTAAGCAGATACCAAAGTGTCATTTCCTCTGGCTGATTGATATTTATGTATTTTGTCCCTTATCTAATACTGAGCAGTGTGCAGAAGAGGGGTGCGGTGCGGTTGATCTTTCACACGATTTCAAAACTCTTGTCTATATTGCTGATTGTGTGCCTGTCTTCTTTGTCTGTCTTTGGACAGTGCTAAAAGAGAAACGCTTCTCTTTTTCAAATGTGTGGTTCATGTCTAAAATTCTAAACGTATCTCCAACTCTGTAGGTGAATCAGGATGGAGGAAGAAACAAGCCAAAAAAACTGAGCAGTTTCTCCTTCTAGGATGCAATGGCACTGACATACCTCTTACTCCACAGGGTGGCTTGTACTTAGGGAATTGTGTTCTTCATCCAATTTTCTTCGAATAATGAACGAATGCTATCAGGTTTATTGGTACTATCTAGCGCACACTTTTTGGGTGTAAATTATTTATTCCACTAATTAAACTGCAAGCAGTCATGGACAGTGAGCTTACTGAGGCAATTCCATACATATTGGCTGTAGTTTAATTATTTAAGAATTGCGATATCACTGGTAATACCAAATAAATACAGAGCTTATCAGCAGAAGCGCTTGGCTGCTTCTGAGTTTTTCAGACTTCAACCATTATTAGATGTCAATTAGATCCTGTATGGGAACTCAAAAGAACTCACCATATAATTTTTATTTTATTTTGCAATAGTGCAAGATTTCATCTTTTCTGTTCTCTTCCTTCTTAGGAAATAATGAAAAACCCTTTTTTCTAGAGCCACTCAAGTTTTGTCATTTTGAGCGTCAGCTGCTCTTCATCTGTGACCTGACTCTCTCCACCTCCCTGCCAAATTGCTGCCTATCCCCTTTATGTAAATATGATGTCTTCTGAGAATGAATTGTGTCACATTTATGTTCTGTACAGGGTGTAAGGCTGAAGACAGACATGCATGATAAGTGTGGTGGAAGTAGTTTTGAACACACATCCTCTCCCCTGAAAATAAATAAAATATCTTGGAATGCAGCCCAATTCAAAACCAATTCTACCCTGTGTCAGAATAAACGTCTCACTTAACTTTAATGCTCTCTAGGCACTAAATATGTTTCATCATTTGTAAGCCACCCTGAACTCTTGGAGATGTGCAGGACAGAAATGTAATAAATAAATGTTAAATGATAGCATAAATAAATCATAGAAGCACTTTTTATAGTCGGTCAGTGGCATGAAATATACAAGGTACATTGCACTGCTTAAGAGATTAACCTGGCCATACATTTAAGAAGACAGTGCTACACTCACAGCAGGTGAGCCTGATACTAGGCCATAAACAGCCAGATACGCATAACCTGTATGGTAGCCATGTGCCCTACTTTACAGAGTAGAGGACGTTCCTCTATATGAAAGGCTTCAGAGGACAGTCCTCTGTTTGAAGTCATCTTCTGTTTGAAGGGCTGCCCAGTTTAAATACAGAGCCATTAAAGAAGGGAGACCAAAAGAAGGAAGTACGAAATTGCCCATACCCCAAGCAAGGCAATTGGGTGTGTAGGGAGGAGTGACTTCACCCCCTTGGCTCAAGGTTTGGGCAGTCTGTCTGAGCATTTTTGGAGTAGAACATGCTATTCATTGGGTATTATGGTGGGATGGACTGCCCTCAATCTACTCTCCCCTCCCTGTAATGGTTTGCCCAATAAAAAAGTGAATAGGCTCAAGCCCATGATATGTATGGCAAAGGGCTTCAGAGAGGGGTAGAGGGACCTTTGGGGTGGCCAGGTGTCAATCCTCCATTTGAAGTCCAGTTTGAAGATAGCCAAAGGCTGGGTTAAAGATCAAGATGGGGGAGCAGGAGCTTTGAAGGGCACATCAACAGCCAGCACCTGGGCAGGACGCTGAGCAGACACACATAGGACACCTGGTCACAGTCCTCCCCATTGTGGTGAGATGTATTTCTATTTAAGTTATACTAATTATTCAAAACTATGCATCTATACATATGATTCATCATATGCACATTTTATGTTACATGGCAGAATTCAGACACACCCCTCAGCGATGCTCCTCCCCAGCCTAGAGGCACCCATGCATTATCCTAACTCCTCCAGCCATCAACATCATAGAATCATAGAATAGTAGAGTTGGAAGGGGCCTATAGGCCCATCAAATACAACCCCCTGCTCAATGCAGGAATCCACCTTAAACCATCCCTGACAGATAGCCGTCCAGCTGCCTCTTGAATGCCTCAAGTGAGGGAGAGCCCACGACCTCCCTAGGTAATTGGTTCCATTGTTGTACTGCTCTAACAGTCAGGAAGTTTTTCCTGATGTCCAGATGGAATATGGCTTCCTGTAACTTGAGCCCAATATTCTGTGTCCTGTACTCTGGGATGATTGAGAAGAGATCGTAGCCCTCCTATTTCAAGTCCTTAAAGAGTGCTATAATGTCTCCCTTCAGTCTTCTCTTCTCAAGTCTGAACATATCCAGTTCTTTCAGTCTCTTCTCATAAGACTTTGTTTCCAGACCCCTGATCATCCTTGTTGCCCTCCTCTGAATCCCCTCCAGCTGGTCTGCATTGGGTGATCAGGATTTCACTCCGTGAGAGGACAGATTGGAACCACAACCGCAAGGTAAACAGAGAGAAGGAACTTAATTAGGGATATAAGGTGGACTAAAGACTGGTGACTTAATGCCACTGAATACAAGGGACAGCAGTAAAAATACACAAATATTAACCATTTACATATTGAGTAGTGGGGCTGCAGGGTAGGATAAAGGGAAAGGCTCCATATACTCAGATATAAGCCTCACTGTGTTCAAAGGGCTTGTTCCTAGGTAAGTATGCATAGGATTGCAATCTCAGGCATCCTCTAAAAGAGTAATTTATTGCATGCTCATGAGTTCATTACACGACGTCATCAACAACCAGAATGTCTCCTGTGCTATCTGCTGGAAACCCCACTATTAAAAGAACCATAGATAATGTGGCAATATCTGGAAAAACACAGGATCTTTCACCATTAGATGGTGCTGTCTCAATGGAAGTGAATGGAGCATGCTTAGAGGGGAGATATTCAATTCAAACCACGTGGTTGCTCCTCTCTGCCTGTTTAATGTAGCCCATAGAAACAGGAAGCACAAAGCCCCAGTGAGGCGAGATTTCCCCTTAATGTAGAGATGCTCTTAATTGGTCTGCATAGAGCTTCCTGTACCAGCCGATACTGCAAATGTGGCCTGTACTGTGCCCTTATCCAACATCTTTCCTCTTTTCTCCCCCTCTCCTTACAAAGTAGATCACTACGTTTTAGTTGATCCTTATACAGGTATTTTAGTTGTAAACTGCCCAGAGAGCTTAGGCTGTTGGGCAGTATAAATATGTAATAATAAAATAAATAAATACTGGTTTGAATATTTATTTTATTTTTAGGGACCAACACTGTTTTCTAAGCAACACATGCAGTACTGCTGTGCCCCCCCTTATATAATACAATTTAGAGTGGCCATTTCAAAAATACCCCCCCACACACACTTTAATCCCTTTAGTGTGCCTTAGTTGCAACGGCATTTTACATTGATTTAGATTACTTCAACTTCAGGAGAATTAATCTCCATATCTTCCCCATCTCTTATAATCACTGTGGCACATTTTTTTAAAAAAATGAGGCTTGGTGTGATAACCACAGAGTTTGCCTCTCCACTGGTGAAGCTGCTGGTCATATTTGTAAACTATGAACCACGTGGTCCAACTGGATCTTTTGGGATGTTCTTATGCAACAGAAGCATAGGAGTGTGGCACTGGTCTGCAGACATTCACTCTTTACAATGGTGATGCCAGCCACATGGAAGAGTCTCATTCATGTGGTATAAGTTTCAATGGCTACTGTGCTGCTAACATCATGTTTTAATTAGACCCAAGTCTACCTTTCTGCAGATGGAAGTAATTTGATGGTTCAGGGTTTTTTCAGTCATTAAGACCAGCAATCCAGTTGTATCATTAAGTGTTACTGTGACAGTGCATCAAGTGGTGCTTGCTTGCTTGCTGATTCACTCATTTATTTATTCATTCATAAAATGTAATAAAAATTAAAATCCTCAGCCTTCAGTTCAGTTAGAACTCTCAGGCCAGCTTACAGTTGTGAAACAAAATAAAGCACCTGAAGAAGATCTCAATACTCAGGCCTTAGCTAGATCTACCTCATAGTCCGCAATGGAAGAGGGAAGATCCTCCATGAGATTACTGCGAGATCCCTCCTCCGTTTACACATGAGGCGTGACAACCTTTTTTTAAAAAAAGAGGAAGGAGCGCACGAATGCTTATGTGCTAAAGGTAAGGTTTTTTTAAAAAAAATTAATTACTTTTCCCACTCCTCCTACCCTACTCCTGAGGAGCGCTGCGCCTCGTGCGCGGCTCCCAGCTGAAACTGCGGCAGCGGGCCACACATTCTGCGGTCTCGGGCTCAGCCCAGGACCACAGAAAAAGTGGGCCCAAAGGGGAGGGTGAGATCCCGGGGCAAATTTACTTTAGATCTTGTGTAAAGGAAAACTAATATACTGATCAAATAGAAACAGGAAAAGAAATAATTTCATTGCTAAGTTGCCTTTGGATGCATTTCCACAACAGTTGTTTTCAGAAATAACACAAGATAAATAAATTAAAAAAAAAATCCTGCCAAGGTACACACTTGGAGCCAGACACAGGGACGTCTACAACTAATTTGCCCAGCCTTTACGTCATGAGATTGGAAGTCTGGTATGCATACTTATTGCAGCATGTTCCAGAAAGGTTCT
Source organism: Elgaria multicarinata webbii (assembly GCF_023053635.1). Classification (NCBI taxonomy): domain Eukaryota; kingdom Metazoa; phylum Chordata; class Lepidosauria; order Squamata; family Anguidae; genus Elgaria; species Elgaria multicarinata. The sequence goes on from NC_086172.1 coordinate 103,381,247, forward strand.
AAGTAATACGGGCAAAACAGATCCAACAACAAGAAAGGAGAATAAAAGAGGTGGTGGAGAGAGAAGAAACAGAGCATGATGGCACATTCATGCCCTCAGTGATATGAAAGGTAGGCTGAAATTGCTTGAACTTGCCAAGACATGCAAGTGTTAACTACCACAATTATAATTAATGACAACGCTTCACTCGATTTCAAGGAATAGGTACACATCATTTTTATTTATACACTTGGAAGTCATCTCAGCTTCGCATTCCGGTGTTTTAGAGCTTAAAAGTCCAACCATTCCACTTGAAAATGAAAACAAGCATGCATGAAAGCAGTGAAAGTATAGTTTGATCAACAGTCATAGTGAAGAGAGCGATGAAGTAACGTTGAAGCAGATATGGGGCAGAATGCAATGGGGTGTTTTGATTCCCACTGATTCTCTTCCACTCCACCAATTCCATTGCCCAAGTGCTCCCCACCTCTTATGCAACGTCAATTTAGTGGAACATCGTTTCTCCTGCCTCTTTCCAGAGCATTTCTGCTCATTTCAGGGCTTCCTCTAGGAAGTGCAAAATCTCCCTTGCATAAGCAGTGGGTCCTGCTTGTGGAACAGAATTTGAGAGACCCACCACTTGCAGAAGGAAATCGGCAGGGTGGAATCATCGGGGGCATATGTGCCCCCTTAAATTCTGTTGATGGGCCCCTTTGGGCACCAAGGACCACCATTCAAATGCATGAACTACTATGGAAGCAGTAGTGCCTCAGACTTGATTTGAGACTCTTTCCCATCACCTTCCCACCTATGAAAATCTGTGACCATCATGAAAACACAGGATGAGGGAGAGCCAAATGGTGGTGGGAGACAATAGAAAAGAAGATGGGAGAAAAAAAGAGATTCCATAACCTTTTTTTAGTTTATTACAGGTTTGAGACAGGGCCTGCCAGAACTTAGTTACAGTACTTGTTTGACATTGTATGACGTAATGCCTAGTAATAACTTTGAGCATGTGTAGAGTCCCTTTCCCTCAATTCTGACAATGGAGAACCCAAGCTGAGATACTCAAAATGCATGAGAAGATCAGAATGCAGTCATATATTGACATGCCAAACCTCTCACATTAGAAATTAAGCAACACATTTGTCCTCTAAAACCATTTTTTTCTACTTGCTTTACATTTGAGGAACTCTGAAGCAGTGTGAGTCTCAATTTCAACAGGCCCTTGTGTCAAAATAGATCAGAGGAGCCTTGTATAAGTGGTCAGCACTTCTGGGATTTCCTCATGGGGTGAATTCTTTATGAACTTTCCCCTAGAGATCAGTAAATTGACTTCTGCTATAGTCAAATCCCCTAATTTTCATCTGAGGAAGTACTACTATTCAAAACAAAACGTTAAATTGCTGTTTCAGTCTGTCTGTGGAACATATGTCAAAAGCCTGTAACTATTAGAATGAGCATTGTTCAGAATATATAACTATAAATCCTGAGCAACTTCAGTGGTACTCAGTCTACGGGCAGTTCCTTCCTGCTGTGTAGTCCTGTGATAGCCAGTTTGAATCCCTATTGAACTACTGCCAGAGAAGTTCTGGATACAGTTATTTAAATGTCCCATTCCATGAGGAGAACCCCAACCTTTTTAAATAGGGTTTCTCTTACCAGTGTAGTTTTATACTTCTCAACTATTGTCATCCTAAATGGAACCTTCCTAAATGGAAAGTAAGTGACAAATCTCAAGACCACATTTTGGACTTAATTTCAATATATGCTGCCTCACTTTTATTTTTTAGTCAGTTTGGGTTTCATTTAGACTGGGTGAAACAGTATAAAAATCACAATCTGTGCACATGGACAATTGTTTCACTGGTGAACCTTAAGGGCATTGTGACGACCCCCAATGTATATTGCTCCTTTATTCCTTTCCTGAATCAAAGGACCCAGCGCAGGTGCAAGTGTCAAGAGGCTTGGAATGCTGCAGCCGTCCCTGTGACACGCCTTCACTTCTTCGACCCCACAGCTATACAGCTCAACACCCTTACCCCAAATTTTCCCTTCCGCTGCCACCATAATCCTGTACCCTTCCCAGGTACTCAAAGGACGACACCAGTTGAAATTAAATATAATTTATTAACAAGTAGTTATTGCAGGTACAGAAGCTTAATGGTTTCTTCAGCTCTCAAGCATAATGGTTATAAAGCAGAATGCATAATGGTTTCAGTCAGTAATTTCTCTTAAATGTTTCACAATATAACTGAGGTTCTCCTGCCTACTCTATGCCTTCTAGGGTACACTATTCTCTCTCCCACACTCTAATACACCCAAAACAACAAAGCACGCAAACCCTTCCTATCTCTAATCCAAATCTCATCCAACAACATCATCATACCTTCTCCCCTGTCAGCAGCCGCATATATACTCCAGTCTTCCGACTCCTCCCATTCTTTCATTCCAATCCAGACGCTCCACACAAACATCCAATCAGCACTCTCCTTCCATCCAGCACTCACTCCCCCTCTATGGCCTTACCTACCAATCTGCTATAAATACACAGTGAGTACCTTCTTTAAACTTTTCAACCCTTCTTATTAACTAATAAACCTTTATATTAAACTTAACATCATAGTCTCTTGCAGTAGAACATCACAGGCATCCTCACTATCTCTCTCCTGATGCTTTTTATATGTACAGCTGTTTTAACTGTACACTGAAAAACATAAAGTGTGATGAACAAGTGTATGAAAATAAATGTACCATATAAGTATACCGCAATCAGATGAGATTGGCTGGTGCTCCCTGTTGAGAGTACATTCAGTGGCAAACCTGGGTTTTGCTGCTCTGTAATGTTTGAAATGGGACTCAGTCCAGGCCAGCAGGGAGAAAAAAGACTGCACAGATTGAAAATGAGTCCTCGAAGTCATAATCTACAACAGTGGTGGCCTCGAATCATTTAGTGAGTGTTGCTTCACGTTACAAGTGTGGCTGAGTTGTGTTTTTTTTAACGGACCCCAGAATAGCTGGTTTTATAAGGATACTGTTGTTTTTATGCTTTTTATGTTTTAAACTTTGTATATTTGTTTTTAATGTTTACTGTTTTTAACTTTTGTAAACCACCCAAAGAGCTTTCGCTATGGAGCGGTATATAAATGCACTAAATAAATAAATAAATAAACAACCACAGGGATGCCCCTTTGGTACTGTATCTGCATACCAAGAGTAATGTGGAGATGGGTACCATGGATGCAAGTCTACATATAGCAGGGGTGCACAACCTCAGGGCCCAGGGGCCCTATCTGGCCCTCTTGGAGGCCCTAGATAGTAGGGGTGTGCACGGACCCCCCACTCTGCCCTGCGGGCCGATCCAAAAATTTCAGATCGGCCCGCTCCGCCCATACTCCGCTCCTCTTCGCCGCAGAGCTCCGGCTCCGAATCAGAGCTCCGCATTGGAGGGGAGTGGTGCCAGGTAAGGCCGGGAGAGGAGGGCGGGGGGGTGTTACCGGGCCCTGCCGCTGTTGCTGCCCGTGTGGCGACGGCGGCAGAGCCCGGTAAGGGACCAAGGGGGAGGGGGGCCTTACCTGCCTCCGTCCGCGGTCCGTCGGCTTCTTCAATTGAGCCCGCGGTTCAGCCAGGAAGTCTGGGCCGCAAGTGCGGCCTAGACTTCCTGGTTGAATCGTGGGCTCAATTGAAGAAGCCGACGGACCGCGGACGGAGGCAGGTAAGGGAGAGGAGGGGGGGGTTACTGGGCCCTGCCGCTGTCGCCGTATGGGCGACAGCGGCAGGGCCCAGTAAACCCCACTTACCTTTCCAGCGGAGCTCCAGATCGAGGCGAAGGATCCGCCTTCACCTCGATCCTCTTCGCAACGCTCCGCCGCCCCCCCAATCCTCTTCACCTCCGCCTTAAGGGGAGGCGAAGCACCCCGCTCCGCTTCTAATTCGCCGGTCAGATTAGAAGCGGAGCACATCCCTACTAGATAGCACCAACCTTAACTCCACAACTACCAAGCTGGGAGGCTTTTGTGCAGTCCCCCCACCCCATTCTAACAACGTTGAAATGCCTCTTCTAAGCCTTAGTTACTGGCAGCAGGGCTGGCCTTACAGGTGGCCAAGTGGGGCAGTTGCCCAGGGAGCCAAGCTGAGAGGGTGCCAACATCACACCTGCACCAGGACCCATAAACCTTCTGGGTAGCCCTGCAAAAGTGATCACAGGTGGCACCAAAGGCACTCCTTACCTGGGGTCCTATTTATCCTAAGCCCGGCCCTGACAGGCAGTAAGAGCTATAAGCTAAAATATGGTGGTATTTTGACCCGGCCCCTTTTGCTTCTGGCTCCATTTCCTTTGCTTTTGGCTCCACCCGACACTGGAATGTTGCCCCCAAGAGCTTCTCTGAAATGGAATTCGGCCCTCAGTCTAAAAGTGGTTCTGCACCCCTGCCATATAGCATGTATTTTTTTTCTTTGAACAATTCTCAGTAACAATTTTCAACTAGCTCGGAAGCTGGGCCCACACTGAAGCACCTGGATGCTTCCTCTATTCTCATTCTGGGCTCATGAAAGACAAAAGGTGCCACAGATGGACAAAGGGAGAGGGAGAATCCCCCCAAATGTGGTTGCATGGATTGTCCCCGAGATTTGTTCAAACATGTTTGATAAAACTGGTAGTCACTGGGAAGAAATCCAGCAAATTTCAGTAAGGAATCAACCGGCTTTGGCTTTGATTCTCTTCTGTGCTCCTTTGTCCTGTAAAATAAAATCTTATCCGCGCACATGTGGAAATCTCTATGTAAATGCTGTGAGGACTCCGGGTATTTAACTATAGTCAGGGGCTTAATTCTCCCATCTGACATCCAGCTCATTTTCAATGTGGTCCATCATTTCTGGTATGACATTACTGAAAGCCTACTGATTAAAGCCAGCTCTCTTATGCATACTTTACCTCTGTGACCTATGAGTGGCTTGAAACCATTTGAACTCTGTCTAAATTGGATCCCCCTGGTTGTAAGTGTTGCTGCATGTCACTTCGGTGTCAGCTGGATGGAAATCTTGCTGCAGAGGATAAAAGTTCACAGCTCAGTATTAATCTACTGGGCAAAACTACATCTATTGCTTTCAGAGCAATAGTTTCTGATGACCTCTGACAGGTAGAACATAATGTATTTCCCCCCTTAATATTCATTAACATACAAACCCACACAAAACAACAAAAAATGGTTATATTTACAACATAGCACTTGTCACATAATTGTGTTGAATAAATACCACATGATGCTAGCATAATGAATATGGAGAAAAGGTTGATTAAAAATGAAGGTTTGCCTAATTAATAAAACATGATTGTTTCTAGTAGATGGTATGATTGCATGTTCTCTGTACACAAAATATATGAATTGGGGAGGGAGAATAAAAGCCGTCTCAAGGTTCCAATCATGGCTTCTGTTCTATGCAGTGAGCCCACGAACTGGATTTTCCCAAGGCCATAGAAGTGGTGGTGTTCCAGCAGCCACACATGCCCATAATCTTAGCCAGTTGCCTGGTTGCTTACTGCAGGGCTGCCCGGCGTTTGGCACTGCATTGCAGCTACTTGACAAACTCTGCTGGTGATCTAGTGCTAAAATCATGTGCGATTGCACATGAGTCCAGCATGCGCAGCCAGCTCAGCTCGTGTGGTGCTGGAACTCAAACCACACTAAGCAAAACCTGTGGTGGACATGGGCTCAAGAAGGTTATGTGACTGGGCCCTTCGCAATATCAGTTATCTGGAGACTCCTGCTTATAAAAGAACAAGAATCAAAGTTCCAATAAAGAGTACTGTAGTATGTCAGGATATTATGAACGTGAATCTTGAATTAACTGGAACAGATAATTTTGGATCCTGACCAAACATGAACTAATGTGTGGGAGCAGCCTACTACAGTATAATTATGGCAGGGATAAACAATCTGATGCCCTCCAAATGTTTTGGACTGCAACTGCCATCAGCCCCAGCCAGAATAGGCAATGGTCAGGAATGATGGGTGTTGTAGTCCAAAACTTCTGACAGGAACCCGTTTGCCCTTGATATAACAGGAGGGACCATGGGCCAGAAAATTCTTATCATTTTTTATGGAAGGGAGGCGGTCAGGATACCTAGAAGGACAGTGCTGGCGTCAACACCTGCCATCCTTTGGCAGCTGCTGGATACCCAGAGTGCTCTAGTGCAAATGATGGTTTATACTAGCGCAACATCATTAGCACTAGTGCTGGGACATACTCTGCCCAGAGCCTTACCAGGGTCAATTGCTGATCACTTCTCTTGGTTACCCTTCAATTATTATTTTTCTGGTCCAGTGCTCCAATTACTACCAGGGTGGCTGGGTTTAGCAACCATTTACATTTCCCACAATCCTCTCAATATAGCATCGGTCCAGGGATTTGTGAGAATTTTACATTTTGGCTACACCCAACTACCCAATGCTGCTCCTTGGGGACATGTTGCTGCCCACCACTGCTTCCAGGTATCCCTGCCAGGGTCCAACAACAGAAGACTGAGCCCATCAGAGAACATTTTGTCCAGGGCCCCCTCAAACCTGCAACTGTCCCAAGGGAGGCATTAGGACCAATTGGTCTAGTTCTGACTGGCTACACAGCTTTCCAGGAGCTCTGAGGGTGGGGATTTTTTTATTCGACTTGTAAATTTACTTAACTATTACATGCACCAATTACTGAATCCAGGCCACCAAGAAAATATGGTTGTGCCGTTCCTTCATACAATCCCTATGAAGGGACAGGTTTTAAATACTGAGTGGGAATGCATTTATAAACCCAGAGTTTTATAAGTTCCCATTTACAAGTATTAATTTAATATAAATGAGATCAGGCCCTGTCTTTTAATTACCATACCTTTTAAAAGCATTTTTATTGAAATGCAAAAATCCAATTATGCTAGCACCTGAAGCTATGACTGAAGTCAATTGAGCATGGGGTAAACAAAAATGTCAGAAATGCATTGTCATTCAAGTTGTGTGTTTCAATCTAAAAATTGATCAAAACAGAGAAAGAAAAAATAGATCAAAATCATAATGATACAAAAGAGTTTGCATGTTGTACCATTGGCGTACTCAACTCACTGAAAAAAATATGCATCAATATGCTCACTTTGTTGCTTGGTTTTTATCTTAGCAAAATCCCTTGTAATGGCAGCATGTATGATATTCTCCTGAGTTGCAGAGATAGTACATCAAATCCTCCCCAGCATAATAGTATGCCCTTTCCAATGCAATCAGTGATATTCAAGCTACAGCTGCAAAAAAGAAAGAAAAAAAAAGGCTGGTGTGCTTAGAAAACCTCTGGTTGATATCTTCCCAACTTTAACACAAAAGATCAACCAACCCAATCATTATGTCTTATTTAAGTTCTAATGATTTAAGGCGCATCTGTTTGGCCTACACCAGTCCTCCCCAGCCTTTATTCTACAAATAAATGTTTTACTCTAGACTCTAAATGATGGTTCTGACAAACTAGGCAAGGTGCCACATTTTGTAGTCTTGTGCCGTGCTGCCAGCAGTGTACAATACATATCTAGGCTGTGATATCTGATCCATTGGGTACCTTTGAACTCTGTGGTCCCATGATTTACAATATTTGTTTAAAACTTTAATTTCCAAGACACAAGACAGAACAGATACAGATACATAATGAATCTTCAATAAAGGAAGGCCCAAACATCTGTCCAAGTCCCAACTTATAATGGCAGTTGAATGCATCCACCAGTTTCTACAGGGCTTTGGAAGGGGCAGCAGGAAGGTAACGATATAGAACAGAACCTGCTATCACAGGAGTGGGCAACCTCTGCCCTTCCAGATGTTTGGGCCCCAACTCCCATCATCCCTAGCCAGCTTATTCAATGGTGAGGACTCCTGGGAGTTGTAGGCCAAACATTTGAAGGATCACAGGTTGCCCACCCCTGTTCTATCAGATACTGTTGTTTTGGAATGGAAATTATTTTTTCTACCCCTGAGTTGATATGTTCTCGGTCATGTAAATGTGGCATGTGAACATTTCAACCCCAAACTAAAAGCAACCCAAAGCTCGGACTGTTTCAAAACTAACAGTAAAATTTGAAATGGCTTTGATTTTAGTAGAGTGCTTCTGAACTTGAAGTCAGCCTTCACAGTGAGTTTACTGTTTAGAAATCTCAGTAATAGTGTTGTCAAGAAGACAGACTTTGGGCCAATACAGTCAAAATAACAAGCAGGGAGGGAGAGAATTAGCCTGCTTTGGTGTGACCAACAAAATCACAGTAATGCTGCAATCAGTTGTAACTCAAATATAGTTACTGCAATTAGTAACTATACCACCAAAAAGTTGCTCCAATAAAATATATAACTTTACTCATTCTGGATTTTGGGCCTTCTATGATAATGTTAGGGTGGTTTTCTCATGTAACTTTAGTTTGCCTCCTCCCTGTAATCAACTGTATTCTGTATGGTCAGCTGATGGCAGATCCTTAATAGCAGCCTCTATGAACTAAATATGAATTACGAGGGCATGTGATGAGGTGATCTCTGTGTCTACACCAGAATTATGTAGCTCTCTAACCCTGGAAGTCTGCCAAATGAGAGATAACATTTCTGGAAAGGCGATGGGAGAGTCAGATCAGATAACCAGTAGTTCTTGCGCCTTAGTAGACCCTTCTATTCTGCTCATATATGCATCGGCCAGACTTGCTTTTGGATGCAAAGGAGGGAAAAAGCAGACCCATGTGTGCATGTGCAGTAGTTATTAGTTTTGGCACATATACACACCAGGAAAAAGAGGGTAAGATGTGCTTGTCAGGTTATGAATCAGCTGGTGAACTAGTTTAAAACTCCCCTACAGATTTGCTTTCTGGATGGAGCCATGACATCTATATGTAGTTATACTAGTGATTGTACAAATTATTTCTGATTCTTCTTTGGACAAGCATTTGATGACTGGTGCCAATCATGGGGACATTTTCACTTGCAAATTTATATTGGAATTTTGTTGTAAAATGCTGTGCCTCAGGGAGAGTATATGATAAACATTTTCATTTATTTTTTATTAGTAGTGATAGTATTCATGAGGTAATGATAAACATCTGGATATTGTTTTGAAAATGTAAAATAAGAGCAGGGAGTGTTATTTAAAAGACATAGACATGATGGTATTACTTATGGTGGTGATTTCATTCTTCAGCTAAGGCTTTCCTTTCTTGGCTAAACATTTTCTTTCTGAAGAGCTGAATACTGTTTTAACTGCACTGCAAAATAGACAATGGAATAACATACATAGCTCGCAATTTATCATCTGCATTCTCTTTGCATTAGGTGTAACACTAACATAAAAAATCAGAGCTCCAATTCTTCCAGCTGTCTCTGTCTCTCTATAAACTATTGGTAGACATTTTCTGGCATGTCTTAAATACAGCCTCATGATCCTTTCTTGAGGCATATTGCCAGCTGATCATGGCTAAAGCAGAACAGAATCATTGCCATTTTTATAAAACAAGCAACTTTGGTGTTTTTACTAACAATCAAGCGGCATGCCTTTATTTTATTTTTGCAAATAGTTCCGTTTTGTTTTGACTCCATTTGGAGTTTTTTTAAAAATGCAGCGTCCCAGGTTGCTTTCTGCACTCTCCATATTAGCTGATAAAAGTTGCTACAATTGCTTCATGATGGGCTTACTCCTAGAAAGATGGCATCTTCTAATTGCTGAGGTTTCACCATCCTTTGCAATGTTTTTCTTACGTAGTAGTACGTTGTTTATTTTGATTTCTTGCTTTTGCCTAAAGACTTAGATGCATTGCCAGGATTTGAATGAGCCCTTTACAAAGTGTTCTCATTAGGCAAGTGGTTATGCGTTTTGTCTCCAGTGCCAAGGCCAAATATGGAATCCTTTGCAAATAACTGGTGTCAAACTTTGGGTCTTAATAATTTACTCAAGACATGTCACACAGAAGAGAATTCTGCATGATGTACAGAAGGGTGATTGTTATTTGTTTGTCCGAACAATTGTTTAAAAATAGATGTTAAACATTCCCCTAATTTTTACATTTGCAATGTTATTTTACACTCTTTGCCTGGCATTCTTCATATGCGCCGGCAGTATTTCTGTTTCATTATTTTTCAAGCACTGTTTGATGACACTGATTTAGCAGTTTCTCACAGTTCACTGCTTCAGTTTTCATCAAATTATATTTCGAGTTACACTAGACACTTTCATCATCAATTTCCATATGCCTCAAAGACATAAAGCGACCAGTTTGCCAACTCTGAAATTCAAAGGCTAGACAATAACTAGAGGAGAATGGTTTTCAAGTACGATGGAGCTGTCTGAAACAACACACTTAAAAACCTCACAATTGCTTTTAGCCGGGGACTTCCAAGGTATGGTAGCTGCTACAAAACATTCATTTTCGTGTCAAGTCAAAGGATAAAGGGAACACTATCCAGAGTATAGCTGCATAAAGATAAGGAAATGTCTCCTCATTTTGCAGGGTTTGTCCACAAGTAGTCTGGTAGACAGACAGATACAACAGTACCTTGAAGCTTAGTATAAGTGCAGCTTTTGGGACCATCCGATAAACATTTCTCTTTAGTATGACAATATTAAGCTAGATGGTTACGTCATATTATTTATCTAAACATCTGTCTGTCTGTCTGTCTGTCTATCTATCTATCTATCTATCTATCTATCTATCTATCTATCTATCTATCTATCTATCTATCTATCTATCTATCTATCCACCTATCTTCAGAAGCTGTGTGTTCTGCTTTGCACAGGAGAGTTAATAAAGTGATTTTTCTTTTAAATGGGGCAAAAACTGAAGCAAACGTGCTGTAAGAAAGCCCTGGCATTTGTGAACCATTTGTTTACGTTTTTTAAAAATTGTTTGGAAGTTGTGCTCACCCTGTTTCCTTCCCTGGAGTGCACATTGAAAGAGTTTTTAAAGTGACGGAACAGCCATTCTTCCTCTCTCCCATCACCCATTGATTAAATTCAGATGGCATATTTTTGACATTGGAAGGGAACTTGTGAGAGTATCACACAATGGCCTGTACTTAGGGCCAACAAGACTAGGTGGTGAACCTTTTAGCATTTAACCTGCAGGTTTTAAAATGCAGATTGCATCAGTTTGTGGGGGCAGGGGATAAATGGCTCAGAGCAAGCATGGAGGAGGATTTAACCTTTTCCTTCCTGCTACAGTCCTGAGGTAAATCCCTTTTCTGAAGCTGGTATTATTTACTTTGAGGAATAATGTGTAAAAGTATTTATCATGATAGTTAAGATATGTGCATGGATCAGTTAATTCATTTTCTTTGAATACATTATTTAAACCTGATTCATGGTGTTTTTTGTTATTTTACTTGCCACCTTCTATCAATTGTTTTCTCTCTAATACAATTTAGATCTTTCCTAACAATCAATCCCCCTTTTAAGATTTATATGCAGAGCAATCCTATGTAGGTCTACTCATAAGTAAGTCCCAGTGAGTACTAACTCCTAGGTATAGGGCTGCAGCCTTACTTTCTGAAAAGTTTCTGATAGTGCTTAGGGGCTAGCACACTGTAATTTAGAGTAATAGAATCATAAAATTGTAGAGTTGGAAGGGGCCTATAAGGCCATCGAGTCCAAACCCCTGCTCAATGCAGGAATCCACCTTAAACCAACCCTGACAGATGGTTGTCTAGCTGCCTCTTGAAGGCCTCTAGTGTGGGAGAGCCCACAACCTCCCTAGGTAACTGGTTCCATTGTCATACTGCTCTAACAGTCAGGAAGTTTTTCCTGATGTCCAGATGGAATCTGGCTTCCTGTAACTTGAGCCCAATATTCTGTGTCCTGTACTCTGGGATGATTGAGAAGAGATTGTAGCCCTCCTATTTCAAGTCCTTAAAGAGTGCTATAATGTCTCCCTTCAGTCTTCTCTTCTCAAGTCTGAACATAACCAGTTCTTTCAGTCTCTCCTCATAAGACTTTGTTTCCAGATGGAGAAGAGATCCTGGCCCTCCTCTGTGTGACAACCTTTCAAGTATTTGAAGAGTGCTATCACATCTCCCCTCAATCTTCTCTTCTCCAGGCTAAACATGCCCAGTTCTTTCAGTGTCTCTTCATAGGGCTTTGTTTCCAGACCCCTGTTCATCCTCATTGCCCTCCTCTGAACACGCTCCAGCTTGTCTGCATCCTTCTTGAAGTGTGGTGCCCAGAACTGTATGCAATACCTTGTTTTCTGCATTTTTTGTTTTGATAGCTCTCCTACTCCCCACTACATTTGTTTGTGTCCTCCTGTCCCCCATCCTGTTTTTTTAAAAATTACATGTGTTTAAACTACTGCTTCAGCAAAAACTTCAGAAAAAGAGAACTTGACAATCCTGTTAAGTTCCATTAATTTCAGCCCAACTTAACCCTACTGTTAGGCTCTTAATAATCTATGCTGGATCTCCGTATTTATTTTTGATGTTGTAAAGTGGCATGACGTCACTTATTGCTTGTTCCTAGAAAACTATTCACATTCCCCCCCCCCAGCTCCCCAAAATGGTAAAAACATAAGATCTCACTATGTAGGGCTATATTTAAAAGCAATGTTCACTGTCCAAAAGTAACAGAAAAGTCACTTCATGATAACCTCTGTCCATTAGAAATTAATATCAAAATTTGACCTCATTTGTGGGGAACTTCATTTCGGATATAGGCCTCAGGCTGACATTTTCAGTTAAGTTCACAGAGAGTTGGATGAATTATAGCTGGACTGTGATCCATCTGCCTTTTGAAAATCCCAGGCACATCAGTTTCCAAATCTAGTCCAGAGGGACTGATTAGGTTGACAACTGTTGATTGCAATGGTAAATTTTCTCCTATCACCAGGAAGATATGCCTTAATATAATCTTTTGGACTACTTGGTATTACTTATTTGTCACATTTAACCTGGACATGTTTTGCATCTGAAAGCCTCACTGACAAGGCAAAGAACTTCACACATGGAATAAATGTGGCGCAGAGAACAAATTTCGCCTTAAATGCATATGGACTGAATGAACATTTCTTGTCCTTTGGTATACATGGAAATGTAATATGCACACATTTGCTTTCATTGCTAATATTTGGAAAGCACAAGTACTAGAGACAGTATAATATGAAAGGTCTCTAACCAGATTGTGGCGTTCTAAGACTTCCTTGAAAAATACCCTCATGATACTGAGCTGAGTATTGAGAAGTAGAAAGACAGACAATATAGTCAAGTATTTAAGTCTGTGTGCTTTCTGCCGTCACCCACTCAATAGACATCTGAATAAATGATACTATTCCTGAACATGTGATTTTGAATGTTAAAACCTATACTGGTTAGGGTATAACCTATTCATAAGTGACACATATCAGATCAGCATGTGAAAATATCCTAAACTGGTCCTGAAGGGACATGCAGTATTTTCAAGATGAAACACTAGTTATTTGTAAAGTTGTTAGAGCATGTTGCCTATTACCTCAATGTGACTGGAGTTACTGCACCATTGTGTGGCTAGAGATTTACAAGATCGACAGAGCAGTAGTTGTTACTAGTGTTTGTGGTTTGGAAATTTATTTCCAAGAACAAAGGCAACTTCATTGTCTAGGTCGCAAAACTGTTAATGGTAAGTAGTTGTACACTGTAGCCAGATCTACACAAGGCAGGATATAACACTTTGAAAGTGGTTTGAAAATGGTATATGCAGTGTGTCCTGGGCCCCAACAGTTGTCAATACCATTATAAAGCAGTAGTGTAGACAGGGCCGGTGCCAGACTATTTTGCACCTTATGCAAGGCAAGCTACTGGCACACCCCCGCCCAAAATTGCCAACTTCGATTCAGCTGTTCAAGAAGAGTTTCTGAACTATGATATTTTCCTTTTAAGAATAAAAAAGGAAACCAGTTTTTTCTTAAAATAGCTAATTTATATAAAACTGTGACCCTTAAAGGGAACTACTGCACCCCTCTGAGGTCTGCGCCCTAGGCGGCTGCCTAGTTGGCCTAATGGTAGCGCCGGCCCTGAGTGTAGATCCTTCCTGTGTCTCATAGGGCCCAACACTGTGGCAGCAATCAAATATCTATAAAGTAGCAGGGTGGAAGTGGGGCAGAAGGGTTAGATCCTTCCTGTGTCTATGCTGTACCCCCTCTTGTAAAGAGAAATGACATTCTTGAAGGAAGGGGGATTGGTGAAGGTGCAGGAATGATGAGGGAAAAATATTAAATTGTGAGTTATTTATTTATTTTTAATTTATTTATTTTATTATTATTACATTTATATACCGCCCCATAGCTGAAGCTCTCATGAATGAGGCAGCGTGCTTACTGCCTAGGATGACCATATGGAAAGGAGGACAGGGCTCCTTTATCTTTTTAACAGTTGTATAGAAAAGGGAAATTCAGCAGGTGTCATTTGTATGCATGCAACACCTCTTCATCACCACAACAATTAAAGCTGCAGGAGCCCTGTCCTCTTTTGTATCTGGTCAAGAGGGCAGGGCTCAATGTCATCCTCTGGAATTCCTTTTTCTATACAACTGTTAAAGATACAGGAGCCCTGTCTTCCTTTCCATATGGCCATCCTACTGCTTGACTGCTGCTAAACCATGGACTTTCCGTCCATGGTTTGGTTAGAGTTACATATAAACCAGGAACTCTAGCTTGTGTCTCCCCAAATATTTTCTGGATTGTGGTGGGAGAGACAAGCTAGAGTTCCTGGTTCGCACATTGACCTGGTTCACAAGTAATAACAGTTTAATAGTTTAAGTATGTATTTTTGTTTATTTTTTTTTTTTTATTTGTGGCATTTGCATACCACTGAATATAATAAAATCCCTCAGTGGTCAACAATATTAAAAATACATTTAAATACAATATTAAAAACACAACGTTAAAAACACAACATTAAAACAACCAGTAAAAAACTATTTAAGGAGCAACAAAATGGTGCGGCATGATTACTTTACTTACAGTCCAGGGAAGGCCTGGGTGAAAAAGTGCGTTTTTAGGAGGTATTTGGAAGATTAACTTTTTTGCCTCTCAAACTGCATGATGGAGGTTTTTCCAAAGGGTGGGTGCCATTGCTGAATTGTGGATTGTTGTTTTGTATGAACTCTGCATTAGATTTTAACTATGGGTTGTTTATCGTGAACAACCAAGAGTTCACAACCCAACAACAAACCATGGGTTCTCTTCCTGGTGATTCGTGGTTAACAATCCATAGTTAAAACATAGTGCAAGGTTTGCATGTAATGACGATCCACAATTCAACAACCCACAATTCAACAACACAGAGGGGCTATTCGCACACCATGAATTGGGAGGTCATCATTTTGAATATGCAACCTCTCTTTGAAGGCATCATGCGAAGTCGTCGTTAAACAACCCTCGCAAACCAGGTTTATGCTGGTTAACTAACCCATGATGACCTTTGGTGTGTCATCTGAACTTGGTCATACTCAACCCATATTCTGGGTTGTTGTTATATGAGAACCAGACCATAATATTAACCAAACCACAAATGTAAGATCTGCAGTTTTTTTAGACACTCCTACTTGCAGTGAGAACAATCAGGCAGCGTGCATCAGCATCAGCACTCCGCTTTGTTCATAATACACTACAAATTTTTAAAGAATGATGAGTTGTTGTAACATGCGAACTGGGCCAATACGTAAACTCAAATACTTACATAAAAAGAGTACGCTATGTTTCCTATCCAAATATGATAAAGCCAGAAGTGGTTTTCCTTATGGGATGTGTACTGCTGAGCTGTACTAGGTGACTTCTAAAACCTTGCTAGAAGCATGTGGCTGGGTACTGTGGGAAACACAATGCTAGACTAGTTTGGCCTTTGGTTTGATCCAGCATGACTCTTATGTTCTTATCTCCATTGTAATACACTGGATTGTGTTACCGGTAATCAAGGCTCAAGTCAGCTCAGTTGAACATCTCTAACCTTCCTCTACTCTACTTCAGCAGATAAATAATTTTAGAGAAGCAATTTAGTAAATAATGAAGAAAACAAATATGTGTTCGTTATTTCATTTCAAAATAACTGTATTATACAAAGCAGGAATTTCAGATAGTTCTCATTACCTTTAGGGGGGTATCTATCTATCTATCTATCTATCTATCTATCTATCTATCTATCTATCTATCTATAATATTTGAGACCTGAATTCAAACTGCACAGTTCATGAAAGCATGAGTGGTCATTCCAGAATATTCTTCTCCAAAGACCACTCTGCTTCTGACATCTACTTCTAGGGGCCCATTATTTAACTATTAAACCATCCTATGTAAAGTAAGTGCCAAATATAAAGTAGCATCTAATACGTTTTGTATTCATCCTCACAGATTGAAATCTATGGGTATACACACATTGAGTTAAGATATCTACTTAACAGTTTTTTCAGCTTTATAACTGAAGTGTCCATGTAGCCTATTTAATGAAAATCTACCAATTAGTTTAGTCTGACTGGCAGTTTTTCCCATTATCCTGCATAAAATTATCTCAAAGTGCTAGAACCAGTAGAGATGGCGTCTTAATTAAATGTGTTTAGTAGTAGGTTAAACGTTTGAAAATCCCAAATGTTGCCTCTTCACGGCTCCTTTTGTAACACTTTCTCTTTTCTACAGAAGCCAAATGGGAATGTTCCAATCAGCTATTTAATTTAATTTAATAGGAACAAAGAGGCAGATGACCAATATCCTGTGAAAGAGCCCTGACCCGGTGAATAGAAAAAGCCCAGAGGACTGAGACTTCCTTCTTACTGCTCTTGACTGTTTTTTTCTTACTGCCCTATCAGCATTGTGATCAGCTCTTTCTCGGGCTGGGAAGGACTAGTGTGATGCAAAAGCCACATCCTAATGAGAATTATCTTCTCATTTCAAAATAAGGAGGAAATATGGATTTTGGATTCTTTCCTTAAGTCTGGAACTTCCCGGAATGTGCAACTGTTTAACTGTCACTTATCCCTCATTGTTAGAAGGGTGGGAGTGTGCATGACAAAAGAAATGACATTCCTCAGAAACAAAAGTCTTGTGGTATCTTAAAAACAGATTTGGGGCATAAGCTTTCATTGACCAAAGCCTGCTTTATCAGAGGCTTTTGATGAAAAGTTAAAATTTCAGAACAAGACATAGAGGGTATTAGTTTAGAATGTGAAACTGCAATAAATATTGGAATTCATTTTCATTTTTTCAGGGGTCCTAATAGCCACTATTTCTGTCCTTGATTGTTTTCTTAATTGAAAGTACTTCTAGGGGCTAAATGGAAGTGCTCTCTAGTTCTCAAGAATATTCTCTGAGTCTTTTTCCTTCTTGACCTTAGCTTTTGTGTGTCCAGTTCATTTATAACAGTTGACCAAATTTCTTCCTCTGATACAGAGTTTATCTGAGTAAAGTATAAAATAAGGTCAAAAGATGGGGCCTAGATGTACCCTTGCTCTATATATCTATCCAGCTCGGTGGGAGACAGATAATCAATTTTGGCTATTATATTGACTGTAGTTGACTCCTGCTTCCTAAGAAAAATATGTGTCAGTAGAGCCCCATTAACTGGTAATAGTAGGATCTATTCTCAAGTGATCCAGGCCAAAAACAAAAACAAAAAACCTATGGAGAAATTAACTGGATGCTATCAGGCTTTTGTTCATTATATTATCACAATAAAATTGCATCCAGATCATTGTACAAGAAACTAGAGTGCAATCCTAAACCCGCTTCCTTGGAAGTAAATGCCGTTGAACTCAATGGGACTTATTTCTGAGTAAACATGTATAGGATTTCACTGTACATAACTGCAATAATATTTTGGGTATTATTTATTATATTGCCATTTTATTCTTTAAAATGATATTTATGCTTGTTCAGAATTGTAAGCTACTGTGTTAAGGTTTTTTTGCTTTGAAAAATGAGGCATAAATAAACAAGCAGAAATATGTAACAAATAGAGCATCAGCACTTCAAAAATTCAGTAATAATGCATACAATAATGATCATAGTAATAAAGCGTAATACTATAACTACGACATTTCAGAGCATTACATTTAACTCATTTCAAGAACATAACCTGACTCCTTATTTCCTGTCTGTTTGGCCCACTGACTCCTATTTCTTTGGTCTTGCATACAAGAATGATCTCCTATCAGCAATGTCTAGTAAGGCGATGCACATTGAAACAAAAAAATTCCTAACTTCAAGTATAATCTGATGGGATCTGAACTGGTGGTTACTGAAAGAGATTTTGGGGTTGTGGTGGACAGATCAATGAAAACGTCAACCCAGTGTGTGGCCACTTTTATACAAATCTATGATGCAACCACACTTAGAATACTGTGTACAGTTCTGGTCACCACACCTAAAAAAAGGTATTATAGAGCTGGAAAAGGTGCAGAAAAATGATCAAGGGACTGGAGCATCGTCCCTAAGAAAGAAGGTTACAACAGCTGGGATTGTTTAGCTTGGAAAAAAGGAGGCTAAGGGGAGACATGATAAGCATGGTGTGGAGAATGTGGATAGGGAGACATTTTTTGCCCTCTCCCATAATACTAGTATCTACGGTCATCCCATGAAGCTGATTTGGTGGGAGATTCAGGACAGATAAAAGGAAGTACTTCTTTAACCAGCACATAGTTAAACTGTGGAATTTGCTACCACATGATGTAGTGATAGCCATCAATTTGGATGGCTTTAAAAAGGGGTTGGATAAATTTCTGGTGGAGAAGACTATCAATGGCTACTAGTCCTCATGGCTACGAGCTACTGTCAGTATCAGAGGCAGTAAGTCTATATACACCAGTTGCTGGGGAACACGGGAGGAAGGTTGCTGCTGCACTGTGTCCTGCTTCGACAGCTGGTGGACCACTGTGTGAACAGTGCTGGAGTAGGTGGCCCCTTGGTTTGATCCAGCAGGGCTTTCTTATGTTTTTAGCTGGATTTGAGTTTGTTATTCACATATCAACAAATCAGTGTATATATAATACTTACCCTTCCAATCTGAAAGTGATTTTAAATTAAAACTGTTACTGTCACCTATGCATGTTTACTCACCAATGATGGATTGGATAGGGTTGCATTGCACATGTTAATTTTAAAGAGCTGTTTTATGGGGTTGATCTTGACTAAGAGTTACATGCAGTTACATTCTGCCAGCAGTTTCTGTCCTGCTGATGGATGGCCAGTATTGGATATAACCTAAGAATGCAATCCTATGCATATTTAGGCAGAGAACGGTCCTGAAACTCCCCATTCTACTGGGAGTTGTAGAACTTTTTCTGTCTAAACATACGTAGGATTGTGCTCCAAATCTTATATCCATTTACCTGGGATTAAGCACGACTGAATTCAATGGGACTTGTACAGGACTTTGCTTATAGATTTGTGTGTGTGTGTGTGTGTGTGTCAAGGCCCATTTGCATAAAAACCCAAATTTATTTTGACCCCTTGTGCTTCTTGGAGGAAAGGTGGATTTGCATGTAATAATAAACAATCAAATGTTTTTGCACCCTGCTGGTTTCAGAAATTTAGTTTATAATGTCCAAAAAATCTGCCTAATGTGGGACCATGAGGGAGCTAAATGATGATGAAACCACAGTATATTGAAATAATTAGCAGAAACATAATGTAGAAAAGCAGTAAAAAAAAATGAAAAGGGGGATTGTGTTGTTTTAACTAACTTGAATTTTCTTTATTATGCTTCTGATCAATATTTCAATATACTATGGTTTTAATTCCAGTTTTTCTTATGGATGGAATTGTGAATGGATCCCAGAGTTTTGGCCCTTAATAATTTGCCAATGAATCTGCTATCTGGTACTGTGTAATAATCATCCATATCATTTGTAAAGTTGAGCATAACTAATGCACTTGGGGAGGGGCTGTAGCTCAATCCTAGAGGGTGTGCTTTGCATGAAGAAAGTCCCAGGTTCAATGCCTAGCATCTCCAAGTAGGGCTGGAAAAACGCCTGCCTGAAACCATAGATAGCTGCTGTGAGTCAGTGTCAACAATATTGGACTAGATGGACCAATGGTCTGACTCAATAAAAGGCAACTTCCTATATTCCACCTGGTTCCTACAAGAGATATGAGTACTCCATGTTAACTTCATGCAAAGTACGCGAGAAGCACGTATGAGAACTTGCAATAATCTAGAAATAATTATTAGGGTATTTTTTTGGGGGGGGGAAGTGCTACGTCTTGTTTGACGCCACATTATAAGCTACAGAAAGACAATTGTTTTTAAGAGAGTTGAAAGTAGTATGAGAGAAACTTAGTTACCTGTAGTGTGCATATATATTGATTTGGTCCCATTGTCACATGTGATCAAATATGTGTCACAGGCTTTTGAAATAATGCAAAACCCTGAAAACAACAACCCCTCATTAGCAAAATTGGATAAGTGTTCAAACTTCCACCTCTTTGAAGGGAGGGGAAAGAAGCACTGGTCTGGTTCAGATGTAATGCTAATCTATAGTTGAGTAGCATTACAAGGAAGAGGTAACCTCTTTGAGCTTTAGGCACTTGAGAAACTGTCCTGGGTAACACCTCCCATGGCAGCCACAAAATGGCTGCCATGGGAGGCAGGGCCAAACGCAGAGATAAGGTCTGAGCCCCAACAGCAAACAACTCATTGGGACCCACAGTTTTCAACACCAACAGAAACCTATTTCACAGCAATCCCCACCGCAAGTAAGAAAATGTGCTAATTTTTTTAAATAAGTGGGAGTGCCAAGAACCAGATGAGCCTTGGATTTTTCTGTTCCCTCTTTTTCTTCTCTAGAGATTTATTCCATTTTATCATTAGAAGCAATCATAAAAATATTCCATATTTTTAAAGTCTAGGTAGGTTCAAAGCTTTATTGGCATTATGTGATATCCTGTCTCTCATTAATTGTATAAATTTAAACTTACTTTCCCTTTACTTGGCTTGGGTGATTTTGTTTTAGTGACTAGTAAGATTCAGGCTCCAGTTCCCCTCTACGCACTTACTTGGGAGTTATGTTCCGTGGAACACACTTCTGAGTAAACATGTGCTGCATATTGTACTGTTGAAAAATCTTAGTGAACGTCCTCTTGTTTCAGTAGGGAGAAGGCTATCAAAAAATGTCCATCAAAAAGTGGGCAGGTAAGCAGTATTACAGGTGTGTGAGAGCTTTCCCTCAAAGGCTTCCTGATTTTCTTTGTAGTAAATCTGAGTGAATGTATTTTTTCATTCCTTTTTTTATTTTACAGTTTGGTTTTGGTAGAAGTGTTGCAACTGTCATTTGCCTGTTTTCTTATCGGAAAATGCCTTGAAAAACACCTTGATTCCCCCCCCCCCCCAAAGATGTGTACACCCAATCCCATAAGGGTAAAAAGGATTACTTCCATATAAATGTATTCAGGTTATCAATGGGACATTACTTCCACCATCTCTTACATACATGGGTTAGTATTAATTCCGCGGCGCCCCCCCCCCTGCAGACATACATTGTAAATACTTTTAAAAACCTGTCTCGTGGTTTTCGTAATAGGGAAAACAACCCCTACCCTACCGCTATTAATTAATAGGGTGTTGATGGTGACATAACGAGTATGTTTTGCACGGCACACCAGACCGTGCCTCCCGTGACCCAGCATTCTTGTATTCAGTCTTTCAGCTTTCAGGGGAGGGCGAAAGATTTGCAGCGATTTGGCAACGATGGGGGATGCTCTCCTTTTTTTTTTTTTGGCTGCGGGAGCGGGGGTGAAGTAAGAAGCAGCAGCAGCAAGGAGGAGCTGGCAGCCTCTGTGTGTGCGCGCGTGTGTGTGCGTGAGGAGAGCGCCTTGGCCGCCCTGTTTCCTGGTGCTCCCTGACCCCAGTGGCAGTCCTTACTCACTGCACTCTTCCTTCTTCGTTCCCCTTTCTCTCTCTCACTCTCTCTCTCTCTCTCTCTCTAGTCCACATCGAGGCTGCTCTCCTTCTTTCTTTCTTCCTTTCCTTCCTTCCCTCTCTCTCTCTCTCTCTCTGTGTGTCCGTCTTGTGTCTGCCTCTCATTTCCACTCCAGGGAACCTGGAAGGTCGAAGGTTCTGCCCTGCCTTGCACCAGCCGTCCACCTTTGCAAAGCTTTTCCTCGCCTTTCTCTCCCCCCCTCCCCGCTTTCCCTCCTCCTTTTCTTCCGCTTCTCTGTAACCAGCAGCTTTCTCGGCAGCTTCACCTCCTCCCCTCATGGATCGGCTCCTTCCCCAGCACTGAAGGCATCCTTAGGAATACACATCAACATCCAGGAAAATAAAAAGAGGGAGAGAAGGTAAATCATCCACCCCCGAATAGAGAGAAGGGACGGGGGTGGGGATCAGATGGAAGAAGGAAAGCGGGAGAGAGAGAGAGGGAGAGAGAGAATTACTAATAACAAAACACAAAGCCCTGGGTTAGAGGTGCCTTGTCATGTACAAGGGGATCAGAGAGGGCACGCAGCAGCAAACAATAATCGAGACGCAAACTGGCTGCTTATTTGCCATTCGACGAGACGATCGTGTGCAGAGCCGGATTCTTTTTTAAAAAAAAATCTTTATTTTTGTGCAAAAATCGTTGTTTCAAAAGGCAGGCTAATTTGCAGATCTGCGCGACTGTCTGTTTCTCTTCCTCCTTCTCTCTCTTCCTCCTCCTCCTCCTCCTCCTCCTCTCCTTTCTACCACCCTCCCGTTTCCAATGCCCCCATCTCTCCTGCCCCCCTCCGCGTTAATTTCTTGCCCGGCGGAGGGGGCGAAAGGCGGTGGTTTGGAAAATAGATTTGGCAGCGGAGATTAATTTTGCTGGCTGTTTACTCGAAAGTCTCGGGTGATCGGGGTTATAATGTTAGAGCACGACCGGGGGAGGGTAGGCCAAAAGGGAGCATTGTGCCGCGCGCCGCGCAGGGCTTGCCGGAGAGAGCGAGGCGGAACGGCAGACCGAGGGAGTGCAATGCAAAGTACAGTCCGCGTTAAAAACTGAAAACGTGTGACTGGCGGGAGGAGGAAGGTGTGGGGCGGAGTGGCGGCGGCGGGTGAGGGGGACGGACGACAACAAATGGTTTCTTCTTGCCATATTCTCTGCATTTCTAAGAGGCATATTCTGCCCCCCCCCCCGCCGCACACCTCGTTCCCACAGCAAAAGAAAAGGGGAGGGAGAGAACTGCAAAAAAGTAGTGGTTGCAAATGGGTTTCTTTACTATTCCGAGCTAGAGTTTTCCATGTCTTTCACATGCAAGCGAGACAGCTACATTTCTCACTCCCTCTCTCCCAAGCATGCTTTGAAACCAATGATCCTCCCGCGGCCTAAAGGGCACTTGGAGACCTTTAGGCATTTTATTGGGGGTGGGTGGGTTATGCGTATGGGTGGGAGGTGAAGCGGGGAGGGCAGAGAGGAAGGAAAAGGTGAAATTGCCAACGCTGTAATGCATGCGGTTGCAATTAGTATTACTATTATTCTCTTCACCCTTGCTGCATAATTAGGTCGTTACCTCCCCCCCCCGCAATCCGACCTCCTGCTAGTCGTGTAATGTAAAATGTGGGCTAGAAGAATCGGGGTGGGGGACGTTGTGGGGGGGGGGGCGGATCTCCGTAATTGCAGAGACCCGAGTAGAGCAGGATGAAAACTTTAAGCCCGCGCGCACCACCCCACCACCCCCGAGAAAAGGGGTTTAGAACAGGGGGATGACTCCACAACAATAGAGCAGTTGAACAGCGTGAAGCGTTCTAGGGAGTGAGGTAGGTTTTTTAGTGCATTTGATCTGGGTTATAGTGCTAGCTTGAGTGGAAAGGGGATGAATGACGTTGGGAAAGCGGGGGGTGGGTGGGTTGAAAAGCCAGGATGGTGCGGTGTCAAAGCTATTGGCCGCTGATTGTGATCAATCATTCTGAGCGCTGGGAAGAGGGAATGAGAGAGGCAGAGAGAGGAAACAGACCAAACACCCAGCGTGGATTCAGAGGAGTGCAGCCAGCTTTCCAGGAGAGTTGCCCAGAGAGAAGGGGGGAGAAAGTCTACCCAGCACCGCTTAGATGGGCACCGACTGACTGCCGCGAGGAGGTAGTGTGTGCAAATTGGTACCACTCTCTTTTTTATGCCACTTGCTTACTCTTGCCTGCCTCTGAACTAATGGTGCCTCGGGAAGTAGAGAATTTCAACAGAGGGATGGCTGTTTGCTCTAGGATTGCATCTGTAAGGAGAGAGGCTCACTGAAGGGATATGTGTGTAGAGTAGCAGCAGTTTTTGTGAATGGAAAACAGGTTCGGTTTCATTTCCAAGTTATGTTGGGGATACGATTTTTCTGGACACCATTTCTTTGCTATAACTTTTATTCCCCCTGCCCCCAGAAGAGCCTACCTGGAGATGTGAACAGAATGGGTAATGAAATACGGCTAAGTTAAAAAGATATGCTGGGCTGGGTGGCTGTAAACAGGGATTAGGTTCTGATCTGTTCAAGTTAGCGTTACACATGGTTGTAGTGATTAGATAAACTTATGCTAGAAAAGGTTGTACCCCCCCCTTTCCTTTGACATTCTTACAAGCTTAACAGTGTGATCCTATATCTTCTCAAGTGAGTGGATTGCAGCCTAAATCACTGGACCATTAAATTTATTTAGGTTGCAATCCTAAAGAAGCTTACTGTGGAGTAAGTTGCAATGAAATAGGACTTCCTTCTGAATATACATGCACAGGGCTGCACATTCAGTGTGTTGTTGCTTTTTCAAACCCAGAATAGCAGCCACTTGACATGAACCTGTCAGGAGGTGCGAGTATCAGTATCTTACTTCATTCTTTCCTCTTATTTCTAATTCTTCAAGAACTTCTAAATTTCTCCATACTAAAACTAGTCACAAGTAAAATAAATCCAAGACTCCAAATGTAAAGTGTGGGAGAAATGCCAATCCCCTTCACATTTGTATTTGTTCTTTCCATACTAGTGCAGTTGTGAGCTTGATTTTTAATTTTCATTTACTGTGTATAATGACGTTCTCGGCACTGACGTATTTGGTGATGCAGTAATGTTGGAAATGTTCGCAATGCTTTTTGTTGTGTGCTAAAATTGTGATATAAAATATTTAGAAATGCTTTGCCTTTGTATCTTTTATAGACTTGAAACTGAATCACTAAATTCATATCCTTTTGTGACTTTTTCCATTGTAGAAACATACTGTATTCTTGTAGGATGCTTTCTGTCACTCAGGCTATCCCCTGAATTTTACAGTAATATCTGATATAAGATTGTATTGCATAATGCAATAGTTGAGAGT
Source organism: Elgaria multicarinata webbii (assembly GCF_023053635.1). NCBI lineage: Eukaryota > Metazoa > Chordata > Lepidosauria > Squamata > Anguidae > Elgaria > Elgaria multicarinata. The sequence continues at coordinate 103,406,461 of NC_086172.1, forward strand.
GTATGTTTTCCATAATGTTAAGCACCTTACAGCTCTTTTTAATGCAAGAATTAAGACAATTAAAGAAATAATGAAGCACCATCTTCTTAAGGAATGATTACTGTCAAGAGAAGAAAAGAACTATCGTTGGGAGGCTAATATACATTTGTTTGTGAAAGTTTTGAAGTACTTGGCTTCTGTCTTAGATTTTCTTCAAAGAGTCCCTTATTAAAGCAGATCAGAATCAGGCACTTTGATATGAAAGCTGCTTTGCACTAGAAAAACATAAAAGGAAAATTAATAAAATTGAACTAAAATCAGTCTGCTTGGACATAATATATGAATTTTATTTACTAGTTTCAGTCACTGATAGACCTTTTAAAAGCCATTCGTGTACAGGGAGCTACATAGAAATAGAATGTGAGTGTAATCTTTTGCTTTTTATCTTAGAGAAACTAAACCTAAAAGAATTCTGTATATTTTTAAAATATTCTCCTTTGGCTTTGAGTTAGCTGAATGTTTTTCTGACAGTTAAAGTTTTGAATATTATCCTACACATACATAGGATTGCCCAAAACACACTTTATTTTTCTCAGTGAGTTCGATTTCTTTCTCCCTCTTAAGTTCTGTGAACTATAAAATGTAAAATTATGCCTCTTGCCTTTACTCAATTAATGAAAATATGGTGGCTTATCTTTTCTAAAGGGCAGAAAAAGGATGAGATTGTGTTTCATTAATGTTGTATTCTATCCAATAGAATCTGCTTTGGGGGAGAAAAAATTGGCCATGCCATTTCAACATTAGTCTCTAATCTACGCCAAGACTAAAATTCTAGCAATAAGTGTTTTTTTTCCTCCATCCCTAAGCTCTCAGGGCTAACATTCTTTTTTAATGACAGTCATTTCTCTAACGGGAAGATGTTTTCATTTGTATTTACTTTTCAGTGCAGTGCAATTATGCAGTTCCACACTGCACACTGTCCTCATAGTTAGTATCTCAAAAGAGAATTACAGTCTTCACAACAGAACTGCAATTGGAAGCAGGTGTTGTGTTTTACTGTTATGCAAAATAACAGTAAAATATAATTGTGGAGGAAATTAAGGAAACAGCTGCAAAGTTGGTATGGAACGTTCCTTCATTACAATTTGTAGGCAGTTATCTTGCACCACAAACTGGGCAAAGATTTGACGTAGGGAATCTTTATCTCCGCGCTATTATATATATTTTGTAATGTCAGAGCTTGAGACAAAGACCAGCAACACCCTTTCTGAAATATCCTGAAATACAAGAGATTTGGGGTGAGATCCGCTTGATGGGATCTTAACTTTCATTATTCTCGCTTTTCCTGTATATGGGATGAAGGAAAGAAATACCCTGATTCCTGGATAGGAAGTTAACCTGCCTAACATATGGAAGCCTACACAGGCCTGAGGTTGTAAAATAATAAAATAAATAGCCTATGGCAGGCCATCTGCCATTTGGAAGGCCTTTTTGTAGAATTTGGTGCTCAACTACATTTTAGAGTTAATATTTTATATATTATATTCAATATTGAATTTACACCTTGCAAATCTTTTTTAGTTAGATTCATTACAGCATAGTTGTAGGAAAAAATGTAGCATGGTCTATTGTATGTTCTACTTTTGCTGTTAATTGAGGATATTTACTGTTTTAGCAAGCACTCCTTTCTAGTTAAACCTAGTATATGCATGCCAACATCACTTTTTTTGCAATTACAGAAAATGCACACCTATTTTATCTTGGGAATTTAATAACACACCAGAAGGCTCAGGGTGAATCATAACCAAAAGCTGAAATTATTCCCAATTTGAATATCCATTCATCTTTACAGTGCTCTCTGCCACATTCTTTTAAGATCTTTTTGATATCTTTTGGGGGTATCAGAGTTGGAATTAGAAGTTTTGCTGTTTAGGCTTGTGCTTAATTTGTTGGCCTTAAGTATATAATGAGCCCATAGCTGAAGGGTGTATAACCATGGGGTGGGTGTAGGGATTTAAAACATTTGTGTAAATGGTAAGGACCCATGGAGAAATATGGTAGTGGGAGGAGGTGTGCACAGAATGCACAATAAGCTACCTGTTCCTTGGTGGCTTAACATACATCTTTAGGTGGGAAAGATTATCCTTAATCAGAATTATTTTAAGAAATTTGTTGTAGTGAAAGCAATTTGGAACAATGTAATGAGTAGGAGTGCTTCACAAACGTCTGCAATTGTATGGTGACCTGAATAAATATATATAATGAAGAAATGTCAGTAAATAAAAATGTGTCACTTTGGTTAAACAATGAAAAGTATAATAGTTCATAGTAATATGTTATAGTTTTGATTTATACTCTAAATTTTGGCTTGTACAGAATTTAAACTTTTGCTTAGAACGAAAAATTCTTCAAATTCAGGAGAATGATACACATTTTTCTCACATTTTTTATAAATTCCTTTAGATTAAATAATTAAAGTGGAGTGAGGCAGCCCTTAGTGGAATGGTAGGGGGTAGTAAATAGTGGAAAGGAAGCCATCTTTTGCAGCTTCCTTACTTTAGAACATGTGAATTCCCTTGATGGATGGACCATACCAAGGTCCACCTAGGCCGGATCTACACTACTGCTTTAAAGCGCTTTATAACAATTATAAAGCACTTTAACTGCTTTAAAGCACTATAAAACTGTTATAAAGTGCTTTAAAGCAGTAGTGTAGATCCGGCCCTAGTCCTCCATTCGGTTTCCAATAATGAGCTGCTAGATACTTCTGGATATTCACAAGTGGGACATGATGGTGATCTCCAATCCCTGTTCCCAGAATCTGGTATTTAGGACCATACATGGATGTTCTATTTACCTATCATAGCTAATAGACATTAAGAGACATATTCTTGTCTAGTGGGAGTCACCCCATCTTATGAGTTAATTATCCATTGTTATAAGAATGCATAATTCTTCTCAGTGTGGAACCCAATGCCAGTGAATTTGATGGATTTGATCCTGAATTCCAATATGATAAAAGAGGGAGGAAAAAATAAAACCATTTTTTCCCCACATCTTTCATAATGTTCTAAATTCTTGACATGTATATATCTTGGTCAGATTTTTTCTAAACCAGAAAGCTCCATTCTCATTAGTCTTTCCTTGTAAGCTGCTCCAACTCCTTGATCATTTTTCTTGCCCTTTTCTATAACCTTTCTAGCTTTGCACTATCCTATTTGAAATGGAGGGACTATAGTCCTGTACGTAATATAAATGTGGCCACACATTGTAATGGATTTATATAATCATATAACACTCCTTGTCATTTGAGCATTAACCTTGTGAAATGTGGAACATGCATGGATATTTTTGTTTGTTTGCAGTAATGTAAGACTAACTGTCTTTTATATAGCGTTATGAGAATTGTTAACATGGAACTATATTTGTAATGAATATTTGGAGGAGAGGGGGAATGAATGACATATTGGCACAAAGGTGTTTTGAGTTTTGTGGGCTTAGAAAAAAATCAGAAACAAGTACAGCTGTAATTAGCACACTGTATTTCTTAAAACTTACAAAGAGTTGCATATTATTTTTAATTTACTCTGAACTTCCTGAATGTACTTTAAACAGGTCAAAATAAGAAGCTTAATCACATTAGGTATAACAAGTGAGACCTGCAACAAAATGTTGCAGTGTGAAGCACTCCTTTTCCAGGATACTCCATTCTCTCCTCAATGACAATGAACAAGCATTCAATGGCCACTGAGCATGCTCAGTCCTTTGGGCTGTTTTGGACACTCTCTCCCATTAGGGTGCACCACCCCCAGTAAAAAAAATTCCTTAAGCCTGTTGATACATCCCTCTTGTGCGTGGATGATGTTGTTTCAGCTACATAAGAATCTCCATTCTGAGAATGCGTTTGCTATTAGTATATATGCTACTTTGGGACTAAGAATATATCAATACATATACCGATAGGAAGTCATTACAGGATAGGCTGAGTTCAATTCCTAAGTGAAATTTCAAACTGATAAATGCCTCTGTATTGTTCTGTTTTTCCAGAAGTCTGCAGAGTTCATGAGGAGAACTTTGGGTTCCAGTGTTGGCTGAAACACGATGCCCACCTCCATCCTTTGCTCTGGAAAGTTGTAAGTTGCTCATGTCTATAAAGAGGAAGCATGGCTCATGGAATTCCTTCACAAGGCAAAGTTACTATTTCAGTGGATGAATACAGCTCAAATCCAACCCAGGCCTTCACACACTACAACATTAACCAGAGCAGGTTCCAGCCTCCACATGTACACATGTAAGTATTATTAGTGCAATCACTTTGATTCTTGAATTTTTTTAAGCCACTTGGAATTATATCAAGCGATTTATTTTATCTGTATTTGATTCACATAATTTGCCTTTCATTATGCATACACTGCAGTCCAAATCATATTTTGTAAACTGGTGGTTTTTGTTTGCAGTGATTAATTTACCAATACTTTACCGTATTCTAATTCTTGGTGGTGAAAACCAAGCTAGTCATTTCAGAGTCATAAGGCAATGACATTGTAATCACAAGAGTAGAAAAACAAAGAATATGGACTTTTAAAAATGATTTGCCAGTATTTAAAGTAAATGTTTTAGCATTTCTCATGATAACTTTTCCAAGCATCTTTGCAACTTCTTTTCAAAAAAAGAAGTTGAATTGTTAGCCTGTAGGTTGGTCGAATTGTGGCCTGGGAGTTCATGTTGCTCATCTCTAAATTGATGGTAGGTGTGGAATTATTAGAATTATTGCTGGGTACCGAACATTTAAAAAAAAAATTGCAAGGGTTATCGGACATAATAGTGTTCAAAGAACTCCAGATGTCAGATGCTTGGTAAAGCTCAGCACAATTTCGTATGTGAGCTGCAGGCCTGGTAACAGACTTGTAGCTTTATTGATTTCACTGGAACTTGCCAGAGGGACATATTTCTTGAAAATGTGAACACCCTTCCCCCACTCTTTCCACTCAGCTGCGAAATAGGCCTAATTGGGACTAATTGTCTCCTGATCACTGAATCCTTTGTCCTCCTTGTTGTAAGGGGAACGTGTGCGGCATGCTGCATTCCTCTTACAACAAGGAAGACAAAGGATTTCAAGACTGCTGAACTATTAGTCCCAAGAAATACAAATACTGCATTAAAATAATGTTTGTGGCCCGAACTTAAACCAACAAAGGCAGAGCAAAAGGTCCTTTGCTCAGCCTGCTATGTTTTGGTATTGTGGCTTGTGAGATCATGCTGACAGTATAAAGAAATACATAGGCAAAGTGCTCCCTCGTGTGCGCACACACACACACACACACACACACACACACACGCACGGCGCATGCGGTTTAAGAACTAAGTGAAGTTTTAAACTCCTGATTCCTTCCTATTGTTTAGTGATGTCTGATATTTATCAGCTATTTTTAGTTTTTAGTTAAGTTCCTTTTTTTCCTAATGGTTTGATGGATAAGTTAAATTATAAAACAAAAGGGGCACCTCTTGGCCTCACATTGACCCAAAGCGAATGGGGTCTTTTATTCATCATGCAGAGTTTTTGCATAGTGAAAATTCTAAAGCTTGTTGTTACTTTAAATTGTACTTGCTAAGAGATACAAAATACTAGATAAGGTGGTCCCAGTCCCCATTGAACTAACTTGTTTTGCATTGGGAGTGCAAGCTTTTGAATAATGCAGAGCTCTTCATTGAACAGAATGGAAATACAACTTTTTTTCAGCAATACAGAAAGAGAGAGTGGTTCATTGCCAATGCTAATATTTTAATCACTTCAAAAATAGTTGCCTTTTCACTGACCAGTTAAAAAAGCACCTTAGACCATGAGCCAAAGAAAGATGCAGTTAGAATTATATGTTGGCAGGACTCTTATCCCCCCCCCCCAAAAAAAGTATTCCCTCTTTAAGCTGTATTGCAAGGAACTGTGGGAGTTGTGTAAATGTTAAAAGCAATTTCATGGGTGGGGAGGGAAGGACAGGGAATAAAGTTGGGAGGAAAGGGGGGAAATACAGCTCCTCTTTAAGTTTGTCCTTCCACATATCTGAATATGCAATGAAAAAATAGTTGAGAGAGAATTCCAGGCTGTTTTTATAACAAACTACTTTTAGGTGACTGTTGTATCTGACTGTAGGTGCATTTAGTGTTGACAATACATCAATTCAATATCTTTTGCATTAGCTTTGTATTTTAGAGATTTTAGATGTAGTTAAAGCTGTCCTATAAAAATGTTGGGGTTTGAGAAAGAGAAAATGTAGACTCCCACAGTGAAAACCAATCCAGTTTGAGTAACTAGGATGCTGCCATTTGATTTTAGTAGAAGTAGCATCTGTTCATCCTCCCCTACAACTACTTACTGACTTTAAAAAAAAAACCACCTGGTTTTAGTGCTAGAAATGGACAAAAGTAATTTAAAGCATCTGTAAGGGCAGCATTTGGAACAATTTATTTTGGACTAGGGATCCTTGTTGCTTCAACTTAAAGTATGAAATTTATGCCTTACTATGAAAGTTAAAGTCTTCGCAAGAGCTGTGCAGGTTGCCCCAGAATGGTCCAACGAATTCCATGAGGATATTCCAGGATAAGTGGTTGGGAATGCACCACTTCCGGAAAGGTTACATGAAAAGGCTTAGAATTGGATGATGTGCTTTTTGTGGTTAACAGAGATGGTGATAGCATTGCATCTCGATCCATTCTGTCCTTATGCACTTAACTTCACCTCGCAGTGATTTCAAACCAGAGGTGTGCAGGAGGCGCCTATGCTGCAGTGATACTTCCTTGCTGACTTTCATGCAAAAGCCTTGATAGCTGCTTTTTGGAAAATTTTGTGTAGAGAAGCAGGAAATGGGAGCTTAGTCCTTTTTCTGATGCAGCTCTTCCTCTCTCCTCCAAGCCACATTTCCCTCTGTGGGGTTCCAGTTACATATTTGCAGGGGGAAACATGAGGGAAAATAGCAGCTTGGAGGGAAGGCTAGTGGGGGTTCAGCGGAAAAGTGGTTGGCAGCGAAAGGGTTAAGCATTTCCTTTCTCTGTGTAAATCTCTTCCCTCCAAAACTGCTTTTATTTACCAAGAAAAAAAGGCCAGATTTTTATGAGATGCTTTTGTAAGTAATGTGTACTTTGCCCCTAGGTCCTGCACCACATTGTGATATGCTTCTGTAATCTCCTAAATATCATGATGTTATGGATTCAGGAGTCGTGAAAAATTGACATTTACATTACAGGGCTTCTTGGGTTGGTTCTCCAATATCCCAGGCATTACCTTCCTATTTAGGTGACTTAAAAGTGTTTCAGATTCTTTGTCAACTGAATAAACCACATCCTTTGTAAATTTATGAAAACTTACTTATTTTGCACAAATTACTATGATTGTGATGATGGCAGAATTTACTCTTTTTGTTGTGTTGTTGATGAGAATTCCAGTTTTTCAGTGGGAAAAATACACGTTCCATAAAGGTCAGGATTTTTCTATAATATTTGGCAAGCGTAATGGATAAATGTTTGGACTGAAAACATTACAAATTCCCAAATTCCAGGATTCAAATTCCCAAAGCCTCACTGTATGTTCTTCATAGGCTTGCACAACTTATGTCCTATCATACAAAATACCGCTCTGTATAGTTTCGATTCCTGGTTTGGCTGGGACTGCAAACTCTGGACGGTTATCAAGTACCTGACGGGCCACAATATGTGGCTTGTGTACTGTATTTATCTTGCTGGGTTAGACAATGATTGGGTTTGGATGACACGCTGTGGCTTGCCTTGGGTCCATGGTGTATCATCCAACCCTAGTCACTCTCTTTCAGCCTAACCTACTCATAGGCTCATTGTGAAGGTAAAGTGGGATAAACTAACCCCAAGAGCCGTTTGAGCCCCTTGGAGGAAGAATGAGATAAAATATAATAAATAGTTGCTTAGAATATTTAAACACAAGACATTTTCATCTGCATGAGAACATTCATTCATATATGTTTTAGGACCAGATATAATAATAAAAACTGATAGTGTGTCTTGATTAGAAATCCTTGTAACTCTTCTTAGAAAACACTGAAGTTGTCTTTGGGTGAAGAAAATTAGAGAATGTACTCAAGCTTTAATTAAGGGCACTTCTTTTCATAAGTACACTTGTTCTTTCTACCATGTAGTGCCTATACTAGTACAATTTTACTGAATATGACAAGAACATAAAACACTTCTTTTCCCCCAGATTAAAATTGTCCCACCTCTTTCCTGGGGTGGAAAACTTGTATCCCTTCAGATGTTTCAGCCTACATCTCCCATCAGTCCTCACCATTGGGTATGTTAGCTAGGGCTGATGGGAGTTTTAGGCCAAAACATTGGGAGGACTACAAGTAGCCCACCCATGCTTATCCAAACATTTCAGATGCTTTTCATTTCCAGTTTTTAAAAATGGGAGGTTTGGAGAACATAACACAAAACTCAGAAGAAAATAAATAAACCAAACACCAGCCACTGCATGGGCTGCTAGATCTTTTTATTGTAAACCGCCTAGAGAACTTTGGCTATCGGGCGGTGTATAAATGTAACAAATAATAATAATAATAATAATAATAATAATAATAATAATAATAATGATGCTTTACTTGCTTGTCCAGGTGCTTAGTGCAAAGCCTCCTTGGCGGAATTTCTGAGGTTTTTTGGAGCACCCAAGCTGAATCTGCAGATGTGACTTTGTGCAGATGGATAACATGAAAACAATTTTTGAATTAACAGGCCTGTCGTGGTTTAATTTACTTAACACTTTACATTGTTTACATTGTGGGATCCTGTCAGTTTACCCACAAAATCTTCACAGCCCACAGGTGGATTCCTATCTCATTCTCAGGAAATCATAGTTATAAGGGCCAAACTAAACATTCACTAAAGCATGCATGGTGGAGCTATGTGTGCTACCTTTCTCTGCTCTCCTGATTGGATTTGGATCAGGACCATGGCACTGCAGAAGAGGAGGATTTAACCCTCCCCTCCCAACTAGTTTTGTTTTTTGGAGGGGGTGGTGATATTCTACTTCTCCCCCATGGAAGGGAGGTGAAAAAGGGGAAAAGACTTCTATTGGAGTCAATTGAGGCGTTTCTTCTTTTTATAATACCCCCTTTGATGGTGGGGGAATTTTGCAATATATATATATATATATATATATATATTGGAGTCTAGAAGCTTAAAACTTCCTCTTCTGGAGTGCCATGGTCCTGAATCATATCAGAGTTGCATATGCTTACAGGAGAGTAGAGGAAGCTAGCACATGGAGCTCCACTAATTAGTTTGGCACAAATGATAATGGGCCTTAAGTACCTTTCTTTATTGTATATCCTGTGATTCCATTCATATGGTTTGTGGTGAAGCCATCACAAAGCAAAAGAGCTGTACTTTCTAATCTGGGCCATAATATGAGCTCTTAGGTGGCTTTGGGGAAATCTTTTGAGGTTACTTGACTTTCTTTAAAAAACAAAACAAACCCAAACAGAGAAATTCAAAGAGAAACAGTCAAAGAGAAATTGCTGGCATCCAAGTAATTAATAACTCTTTTAATTATAACTGATTTTCCCTTTTATAAATCTAATATTTATTTTTCTATTTGTGCAGGTTTTTATTGCAATTTTGTTTTAAAATCATGGTCCTTCTAAACAAGCGAAAGGAACTATTTGTAAAGGTCTTACTTCTAGGCAGGGTGGATTTGATTTAAATCAATGATTTAAATCAATTTGATTTAAATCATGATTTGAATCACTACTCAGAAAGGCTCCCCAAATGCACTCTATTCATTATTTTTTTTGAAACTTAGCACTTAAGAAGTAAGGGGTTGATTCTGTGTACAAAGATTTGCAATGGAACAATGGGATTGTGAACTCTGCCAACACAAACTCACAGATTTGAGAACTGTAAAACCAAGTATCTGTGATAATATCTTCTAGATAGAAAAATTGCCCAATAATCTTACAGAAACCTCAGGAAGAGCATGACATTGTGAATGGATTAATGGAATTCATTTACCAAAAAATTTAAACATTGCGTGAACATACAGTCTCATGCTACATAATTAAAAACTAATCCTTATTTCATTACGAATAACCTTTGGACTATAATGTATCTTAAATAGAAAACTATCTTTAGATAGATTTTTCCTCAAAAAGCATTTTATTAAAAAAATCCAATTTAAATTTTTAAAAATCTGATTTTTTAAAAAAATTTTTTAAAAAAAGCCTTTGATTTTTATCCACCCTGCTTTTAGGGAACAGTAAGAAGTCTGGCTTGTGTAATGCTGGCAGTAAAAACTTATCCCATGAGTTAAGACTGCATGCTGCAGTCAGGAGTTCTCATTTACATATCTACTCAAATAGTCCTTCCCTGCTTCTTTTGAGTAGGAAAACTTCGCAGTATTTTGGCAGAAATGTAAATAACACTCCCCACCGCCCCCAGTATCCTTCATGGGAATATCTCTGTCATGGATCTCTGCATAGAGGCCAATGAGATCAGAACTGATTTCATTAAAATGCTGATGAAATTATGAAAGGATTCAATATTTTAAGCTCTGTTCCTGGAAGTGGCTCCATATGAACAGACTGTCTGGAACTTGATTGCACAATTTCTGGGTACATACAGGACGGCATAGAGCAGCAAGCCATTGTGCTTACAGTGGCTTGATGCTGAATTAGCTGTTAGCATCATTAGATACGCTACATTTTAAGGGGGATTTATTACTGGTGGGAGAAATTTCCCATCTCAGTTCCAATAACATTACCATGATTGGAGAGACTCAGGTTCAAATCCTGTGTCAGTAATGTAGCTTACTGGGTGACCTTGGGCCAGTTGCTCTAGCTTAGCCTCCCCTATCTCACAGGATCATATTGGGAATGATGATCACTTTCTTGAGCTCTTTGGAGGAAAGGTGAGATATACATCAAATAAATGTGGCTTGGATCCTAACTTTTTGCTTTGTGGATGAAAGGAGTATTCATTCCTGGAAGGAGAGATGCATCAACAAAACAAAGAGGATTCAAGAATGATTGGATTTGGATGACACACCGCAGCTTGTCATGGGTTACTGAACCCATGACAAGCCATGTTGCCTGCAGGTACCAGGTTGAATATGCAACCCCCACTCAGGGGTAGTTGTGTTGTGCAAACGTGGTAAGTGTAGGCTCTGCAAAGGTTAACAAACCTTGCATAACCCTAAAACAGTCCATGGTTTATGCGAGGGTTGTTTAACCCTCACATAATCTATGCTGGTTGGCTTCATGAGGCACGATAACTCGTGAGCAGGGGTTGCATATTCAAAATGGTGGCAGCACATGCCTTGCACATACTGCAGCCTGTCGCGTCCTGTGAACAGTCAATGACTGGGTTCAGACAACACGATAACCAGTGGTGGTTTAAATAGTTGACAGTTGGATATTTAACACATCATGGATAATTGTGTTGTGTGGAGGTTATTTGGCTGAAATAGCCAAAGCAAATAACCAATGCTGTGCAGAGTTGGCTATTCGAACCACCATTGGTTATCTTGTTGTGTGGAGGGCACTGTTGGTTATTTCATCAGCCACAGAGTTGCAAGGCAAGAGCTGTCGAAGTGGTGGCTCCTGCTCTAGTCCAGCTGGCAGGACAGATTTTTTGGCAGCAATCGCTGATGGGATACTTGCAGGAACGTTGAGAGGGGAGAGAGAGCAGAGGATGAGTGAGTCAACTCAGTGTGGACTAACTCAGGGTCCTTCTCCCCTTTCTCCTTCTCCTCGTTCTTATTTATTTATTTATTTATTTATTTATTTATTTCTCACCTTTTCCCCAGTACTGGTACTCAAGGTGGTTTACAAGATTAAAACATGTACAATTAAAACATATAAATATAAATTTACAAAAGTTAAAATAGAATTAAACCTGCAGTAAAATTAAAAACAAGAAGTCTTTTGTACATTTGTGAATATGCACATAATATTTCTACCTGCTTTCTACTTTATATTTTGTGATTCCTGTTGTAGCATGTGCATCTGGGAGCAAAGTACTACGCTATCACCTTTGCTATTCTAGCTTTTTTACCCAGTTTCTAGCCTGATGTTTAAGAAAGACTGGCAAAAAAAGTAATTGAAGTTGTGGTTTTATTTAGTATAATGATAGAGAGCAGAACTGGGTGAGAACTGTCAACATTTTTTGATGAATAGGTCAGTTTAGTCTATAATTTTGACAATGACAATCACATTTGCAGTTCAAATTCTCGATCTTCCAGCATTTATGGAGGTTAAAATAAACAGAGCTTTGCTGAGCCAGCTGCGAAGCACCGTTCAGCGGCTTGTGAAAATATAGTTACGTTTGATTCCTCTCCAAGTCCGTCTTGAAACATCTTGCTTGCAGAAATTAAAAGTTTCTCTCGGATGATACCAAAAAAAAAAAAAAGTTTGAAAAAAAGGATCTTTTTCTCCCTGTTGTTTAATGTAGGAGATTTAGCTTAAAATCCCACCAATGTAATGAAGAATCTCTTGGATTTCACTGACCTCTAAATACTAACTTACCTACACAGTTCAGTATGCACAGCCCCACATATGAAGACATAATATTTCTAAAAAATCTGAAGCCATGGAAAAAAGGTGTTTTTTTTACTGTTCTCCCTCCCTCCTGCCCCCCCGAAATTTTGTGAAAAATTTGAAATATTTTGCAATAGTTGTTTTTCTAAACAATCCTAAACTTATGTTCTTGCTTTAACAACGCGCAATGCGTCTCATTCATAACTTGTACCACTTGTAAAATGTGTGGAGCATTTTTTTTAAAATTTAGGGTTAATACCTTCCTAATAAAAGAATACTATACTCAAAAGTAAGACCCATTCATGTTTACTGGAACGTATTTCCAGGTTAACACAGCGGTACGGCTGCAGCCTCTAGAGTTTAAATGCCTTGAGTTTTATAAAAGAAAAGTTGCAAATATATCCAATACTAGGGAGAAAGCGGCAGACTGCTGCACCTTATGCTACCTAACCGCATTGGCAGGATATTTGGACATCAAGTTAAATTCTATAACAACTTGCCTGATTCAGAGATCTGGACATCTTAAAGCAGTGGTTCTCAACCTTCCTAATGCCGCGACCCTTTAATACAGTTCCTCATGTTGTGGTGACCCCCAACCATAACATTATTTTCTTTGCTACTTCATAACTGTAATTTTGCTACTGTTATGAATCGTAATGTAAATATCTGATATGCAGGATGTATTTTCATTGTTACAAATTGAACATAATTAAAGCATAGTGATTAATCACAAAAACAATATGTAATTATATATTGTGAAATATTTATTTCTAATTAGAAATAAATGAAATTTTGTCTTGAAGCATGGTGTAGCATGGGTAACTTTCTTAATATAACAACAGTAAACTACATTGCTACATTTTGCGAAAGTATGCGTAAAAAGCCAACGTCCGTGCGAAGGTTGAGATTGCAGTGTCTCGGTTCCTAAGACCATCGGAAATATGTGTTTTCCGATGGTCTTAGGCGACCCCTGTGAAAGGGTCGTTCGACCCCCAAAGGGGTCGCAACCCACAGGTTGAGAACCGCTGTCTTAAAGGTTTGCACGTTTTTCCTGACATTTGAGTTAGCCTGATGAAAGTATTTCCCTAAAGTGGATTTTGGATTTTTTTCCTGCAGTAACCTAGCCATTCTCACTTGCTATTTATCCCCAATACATTCCAATAGAGTAGGCTGATGCTGGAGGCACTCTTTGAAACATTTTGTTGAAGCATGGTGGCTTGTCCAGGGAGACAAAGCTCTCCTCCATGCACCTCCTTGTTCTTGTTCATATTTATGGTGTCTGATTTATACATTGAGACAGTCTGGTTTGACCAACGTAAATGGGACACATTGCTGGCACATGATGGCATGCCTCATGTTAGAAGATCTGTAGGTGAACAAGCCCTTGATGGTATGGCTGATGCTGTGTGGCCCCGTGATAGCATCATTCAGATAGATAGGAGGATAAAATTAGAAGTGGGGTTTGTTGTAGAGGCTAATGTTTCTCTTTTGGGTGGTCCATTGTTACTAGTGAGTAGTTCCTTTAGGTTGGAGGACTGTCTGTAAGCAAAAACAGGCTTTTCTCCCACAGCTTTGAAAGGGAAGGTATTGTTTTAATGAATGTTGCTGGGAAACATGGGTGGGAGGGTGCTGTTGCACAGTGTCCAGCTTGTGGGTCACTGTGGGAACAGAGTGCTGGATTAGCTTGACTTTTGGTCTGATCCAGCATGGCTCTTCTTATGTTCTTAAGATATTGCTTTTCTTAATTGTCTGTACAGACATGGGCCATAGCTAGATGGGGCTTAATCCCCGGGATCGTCCCTGTGCATCCACATGACGCACAGGGGATCCCAGGATCAGGGAGGGATGATCCCTCCCTTGCCCCGGAATCTCGCCCTCCACTTTGGCCCCGGTTTTTCTGCGGTCTCTGGCTGAGCCCAAGTCCACGGAATGTGTGGCCGGGTGCCGCGGGTTGACCTGGCTCCGCGCTATTCCTCACGGGGAGCCGCGCACAGAGTGCAGCACTCCTCAGGAGCGCTGTGCCCATCGGGGGTAGGGTGAGGGGGGAGAGGGGAAAGTAATTTAAATTAAAAAAATTACTTACCATTTGCACACGAGCGTTCGTGTGCTGCTGCCCCTTTAAGTTAAAAAAATGGTGGATATGATGCCTCTCCTTCTGAGGTCGTCGCACATCACATGTAAACAAGAGGGATCTCGCGATAAATACATTACGAGATCTTCCCGCCTCAGTTGCAGGCTAAACGGTAGGTCTAGCTAAGGCCATAGCCTTCCATTGGAGCTTGAACCCAGCATGATCATGTTTCAGTTCCCATAGAAACCAACACATGTAGGTTTCCCTGGTTCAGATAGTCATGCACAATTGGATCAAATTGTTTCTTCGCCTGCTGGTGGGTGATACTGACTTGGATTCTCTTATTAGAAGACAAGTAGAAAAGCACCTCTAGATTTATAGTGCTTCGGGTTGTAATTTTCTGTCTTAGATGTTATGTATCTCTGATATATTCACACTTAAAGGTGTGAACGGCTGGCACTCCCAGCATTCAAGTACATGGCCATTGAAGTGTCAGAAATGTGTCAGAAGTCACACTCTGTGTGTGTTCTGATATGCATTTCAGCACTTTAGATGGCATACATATCAAAGACCTCTTACATCCCAATACTAACTAGGGAAAAAGTTCCATTACTTTCAGGGGGACATGGTCAAGTATATATTTTAGGAATTAAATCCTGACTGATAGAATTCAACTTCTATGGAGACCCTACCTTTGTTTTTGCTGAGAGAGAGGGGCCTAATCTACACCTATCATTTAACCTGGGGTGGACTTGAGGTCGTCCCTGTGGGTCCAAATGATGCACAGCTGATCCCGGGGTGAACTGGGGATGACCACGCATTTCTCCTGGGATATCTGGGATTGCTTTTGTCCTATTTTTTTCTCCAGTCTCTGGACAATCCCAAGGTCTGCGGGCGGTGTAGCTTTCCCTCCTGGGGAACTCCCTCTTCCCTGTGAGAATCGGCGCTCTGGAAATGTGGAAGGAGTTGTGAAGGGAGAGTTCGGGAGTGAGGGGGAGAGCATTTCTGCCATGTTTGTGATGCTCTCAGCTCCTTCCAGTGCTGAGTTTGTTGTGTGTGGTTTTTTAAAGAATCTTACCTTTACGCAGTATCGCCCCCATGCTGTTGTGCAAATATCTACACTTGTAAAAAAAATAA
Source organism: Elgaria multicarinata webbii (assembly GCF_023053635.1). Lineage (NCBI taxonomy): Eukaryota > Metazoa > Chordata > Lepidosauria > Squamata > Anguidae > Elgaria > Elgaria multicarinata. The sequence continues at coordinate 103,422,196 of NC_086172.1, forward strand.
ATGGCACCCCAGAACGGCCCTCCTTTACTTCCGGGACAGCTCGCGGCATGTGGCCCCTGAGGGACGATCCCAGAAACACAAAACCCTGTATCATCCCTCTGCACTCCCAGAAGGCCTCCAGGTATAGATTAGGCCAGAGAGAGGAAAACAGACATATTCTTTTGGACAGCAGGAAAAGGAGCTGGACTAAGGTCGATTCCTGCTCAAACATCCTTTTGTCAGTGCTGCCTCCCTTCCATTGGGAAATGGAAGAGATAACTAGAATCATTTTTTAAAAAGAAGAAGCTTCTCTCCTTTTCCATCTTCTGTTCCAGTTTGAAGAAGCTTTGCCCGACGTCAAGCAACATACCACCATTATGTGGCATTGAAGGCCTACCCAAGAAACCAAAGTGAATCTAATCCCTTGTGGAACCTTTTCTGTTCCCCCATCCCAATCCACGACAGAGACCTCTCTTGACAGAAAAGGCCATAGCAAATGTATTTGGCTGCTGTTACGTGGGTACCTGACTGAGGGCTTCCCATCCCCAGCACTTTGTTAACCCATTTGCTTCAGACATGTATCTCTAAAACAGCAGAGGCTTGTTTAAATACAAACATATTCTAGCTATGCATTTCTCTTCCTTTTAAGGGAAGGAGGTTAACTAGAGCTTCTCTATATTGTGTTGCCCAGTTGTATGGGTCTGTCTACACCTATACTTCTAGGGAGGCTGGCTTGTGCATAGGGCCTGCTTTTCTCTTTGCTTTATTCTTTCTCTGCATTTCTATGTCTTTCAAGATATCCTGTAATAAAAGTTCCTTGATTTTTCAGGTTCTTGGTAAATGCTTTTATAATTAGGCTGTTTTTGTTAATTCTTTATACAGTGCCATCAGTGAGCATGGCACTTTACATAGTACTGAACAGGGAAATAATATACATGATTACAGTTACATATACTTAGGCTTAGTTGTTTTTGCAGTAATTGGTGTGTGTTATCAATAAAAAAAAATCAGTGCTGAAGGTACTGAAACTCCCACAGTTTTCACTTCCTGGGGACTGAAGGAAATAGCTTCTCCCCTCCCTACAATACCATTTTGGCAACTTCAGTATTCTTTTGAAATATGAATACCAGAACTGAGAGGTCCTTCTTAGTGATAGTAGTAGTTGTGGAATGCTTTGCACCAGAGAAGTTCATTTGCCACCGAATCTGTATTCTTTTTGTGGGGAGGCAAAGACTTTTCTTCTCCCAGTGTCTTAAGGGATTCTTTGGGGATTTGTAATGGTTTTTAAGTTCTATTTATTAAAAGTTTTAAGACCTATTTATTCTAGATTCTGTTGGTTGTTTTTTTTTACTGTGGTGTGTTTTATATTGTAATGTTTGTTTGTTTTTACTGTTGATACTGTATTTTGATATTTTAGTATTTTTATGAATGCTGCCCTGAAAACTTTGATTATCAGGCAGCATAGAATTGCCATGAATAAATAATAAATTAGATGCAGAATTTCAATAGCAGTCCAATTAATTTGGGCAAAAAAGGTTGAAATCACTTAATTTTCTAATCCCGTTAATTTATTCACAGGTTGCACCAGCTTGGGTCACAGAATCACATATTCCATGAACTTGGTTGCTCTTTCGTCTCCAGTGTAGTTTGCATTTGCTTTTGTTGAAACTTGTTATGGAACATTCCCAGTGTACTAAGTGACAGAGGTTGCACTGTATAAATGCCCCTGCCCTATTAACTAAAGAAATGAAGTTTCTTTGATGTTGAGGGAAATACTATTGGGTTTGCACACAGATCACTGCCCTACAGGTAGTAAGACTGTATTGAGTTTAAGAGGATGCTGAAGCAAATGTATATTCTTTTTATGTAACTTTTCATTTTCCTGTGAAATAGACAACACCTCATTTATAAAATTTCACCTGAAGAAACTAAGACGTGTATAGTGCATTGTGTGCTATTATTTTTATTATATAGCAAAAAAAGTCAAAAACAAAAGTCAACCAATACAATGACTTTAGTAGATAGATAGATAGAGCTTTTATTGTTTCAACCAATGGTTACAACAAGCATAGAAGAAAGATACATAGATAAAAATCAGATAAAAACAAAACTTTGTGACTTTAATAGTTTAATAGTTATTCAGGGCGTTTTGAATCATATAATTGTTATAAAGAGCAAGGCCTTAACTAGACCGGGCTTTATCACGGGGCGAACCCTGGGATCATCCCTGTGCGTCCACATGACGCACAGGGAATCCCGGGATCAGGCTGAGCCCAAGACCACGAAACGTGTGGCCCGTTGCCATGGTTTGACCCAGCTCCGCGCGATTCCTCGCACGGAGCTGGGAGCCACACACGGGGCGCAGCACTCCTCAGGACCACTGCTCCCATTGGGGGTAGGGTGAGGGGAGCGGGGAAATTAAGTTAAATTTTTAAAAAAGACCTACCCTAAGCGCATGAGCATCCGTGCGCTGCTTCTCCTTTAAAAATAAAAAATGGTGGGTGAGATGCCTTTCTTCCTGAAGTCATCGCACCTCACATATAAATGGAGGAGGGATCTGGCATTAATCACAATGCAAGATCTTCCCTCCTTCATCCTGGATTATCAGGTAGGTCTAGCTATGGCTTCAGTGTGACAAGAAAAGTTCTTAAGGAATAAATAAGAACTGACCTATCGAAGGTAACTTTATTTCTTTTGGAAAATGAAAAGGGAGAACTGAATAAAACCAAGAAGTATGTGCTCAGTGGTTTTCATTTATTAAAAATATGCCACCATTCAGGGCAGGATCCTTTCCAAGGCAGTGTACAACAATAACATGCATATAATAACATTTATATAATAAAAAATGGATGTGGTTAAAAAAAGAGCAAATGTTCCAAAATAACAACAAACACCAGCATAAGACAGAACCTACAATGCAATTGCAGGTATAACCCAATCTGATAAAATATAATCAGGGGAATAAACAAGTAAATCTTCAGGGCCTTCTTAAAAGCCTTAAAAAGTTTAAAACAGCCTTGAGTCTCACTTCCGGCTCCAGGTTGTTTATAATGTAGTCACTTAATGTAATGTGAAGAATTGGGGCCATTAAAACGTTTGTTCTGAAGAAAGTTTCTCTCGTAGGGTAATTCCATCAGGCTTATAGTACTGACACAGTAGCATTGTATACAGTTTTTTTGTAGAGTGTGGTACACAAGGGTCAAGGGCCAAGGCTTTAGGAATCTTGAATTCTTTCTTATTTACACCCACAGCAGTGAATAGTTACCAAATTTGGCTCTTCCCTTTTATTGAACAAAGCCCATCTCAAGTTGTGATCTGGGATGTTGTTATCTGTTGTTACCATATGACCTTCTGAAACCAAGTTTTTCTAATTGCTTCTCAAATGAATTCTCCTCTTCCTTGAGTTCCATAGAGTATCCTAGGGAAACCAATATGGCTTCAGTTACTGTACTTATTGTTTATACTTTACTAGGGCTTAGGGCTGATACAAATAAACTGAAATTGATTACTCATAGGCTTCTCTCTTGGTGTTTTTAGTATGAGAGTGATGTCTTAGCATTATTATTGCTTGGTAAGTGATGACTGGAAAATCCCCAAGTACAAAGCTGGGCATCCTTTAGAGATGGGCCGAACAAACAGTCTAGATGTCTTTCCTGTCCTCTGTAGGCTCAGGAAATGATCAGTTTTATTATTATGAGAGGCTTTGATCCTATGTGGGCCTTATGAAACATGTCACACAGAGACAGAGGGTTGCTTTGCGTGATCCATCAGCCGATGATGTATTATTTAAACCACAACAGGCTATTTTATTTATTTATTTTATTTTATTTATTTACAAAATTTAAATACCACTCCCCATTCACAATTTCAGAGCGGTGTACAAGATAAAATTAAATAAAAATGAAATAAAACACCTTAAAATAGATTTTTAAAAGCAAAATTAAAGGTGAACTGTGAACTGTGGCTGGTCATTAAGGAAAGGCATCCTTGAACAAGACATTTTCAGGAGGCGCCGAAAGGAATACAAAGTTGGCATCTGTCAGAATTCCAGAGGCAGGGAATTCCATAGGAGGGGGCCACCACACTGAAGGTTCTTCGCCTGGCGGACTCCAATCGCAGGATGGGGCTATGTGGAACCACCAGGAGCATACCCTCGGATGACCTCAGTGACCGGGCAGGTTAGTAGGGGAGAAGGCACTCTCTCAGGTGTCCTGGTTCCAAGTTGTTTAGGGCTTTGTATAAGAACCTTAAACCTGGCCTAGTAGCGAATAGGCAGCCAGTGCAGTTCCCTCAGCAGAGGAGTTACATGCTGGAAAGGGACAGCTCCAGACAACAGCCGAGCTGCAGCATTCTGCACTAGCTCCAGCTTCTGGAGCAGCTTTAAGGGCAGCCCCACATAGAGCTCATTGCAGTAATCCAATCTTGAGGTTACCAATGCCTGTACCACCATGGCCAAGCTATCCCTGTCCAGGAGAGGCCGTAGTTGGCGAACCAGCTGAAGCTGGTAAAAGGCACTCTGAGCAGCCGTGGCCACTTGAGCCTCCAGCGACAGATGGATCTAAGAGTGCAACCCCATCCAGAACAGGCAATGAACCAATCTCCCAGTCTCGGGAACCACTCACCCACAGGGCTTCTGTCTTGCCAGGATTCAGTTTCAGTTTATTGGCCCTCATCCAGCACATTACTGAGTCTAGGCACTGGTCCAGGACATGCACAGCCTCCCCTTATTCAGTTGTCACAGGGAGATATAGGTGCGTGCCAACGGGCTATGGTGAATGTCGGTGTGTGTGGACGCCATATTGAATTCTCAAGCTGTGGCTTGTCATGTCGTCCGAACCCAGGCAGCAGGGGTTGTATGAGGGTTGAACAACCCTCACACAACCCATGACTGTTCTAGGGTTATGCAAGGGTTGCTGTAAGCCCTGCACAATCTTTGCTACCAGTGTTTGGACAACTCAAGAAGCTGCAGTTGTGGCTTGAATATTCATAAACGGCCCAGCTCACTGTGGCTTAAACATGCGAACTGGGCCAGAGAAACAGTAATAGATATGGAGAAAAGACTCCCCTCCCCCCATTTTAGGGTGTAGCTAAGGATTGCTTTGTTCCAGAGCTATGAGTAAACTTGGTGTTTGAGCTGTTTTTTTAAAAAAATAAAGATGTTGAGAGTAGAAAACTATTACAGTTCTTTGACAGCAAACATCACTTATACCATCATGCACCTAGATCTGATAATATATACTCATTCAGCATACTATAAAGACCCCCCCCCCACCCATGGGCAGTGATTTTGGGAAGGCTGAAGCAGGTGTGTGTGTGTGGCACATTACATGAAGTATTTTTAAGAGAAGACCTTGCTATTTACCACATTTGCTGTTCGTGTGGCACAAAGAACTGAATGCAGAGACTAGGAGCAGTAGGGTCAGCACATCACTCTGAAATGTTAACCACTATATCAAGTTTGTGGAGAAGTAATGGCATTATTACTGCACCTCAGCTTTCAGTCTATAATACACAGAATACAAGGCCAAACTTGCTGGTGTTAAACCGCACTTCAGCTGAATGCTGCCTTCAAGTCATGTATTGCTGCCTGCCAGGTGCTTGACAAGTCCCTGTCTTGTTTTTGCAGTCCTTGGCAGTCACAGCAAAGCTGGAGGTTTTTATTAACCCTGTGTGTTCTGCTTGTGGCTATTGAGGCTTATTTATGTATTTATATCTATATCTCGCTTTTCTGCCTACGAGGGCCCTCACTGCTGTACAATCCAATCCAATAAAAAAGATAAAAATAACAAAACAAAAGTAGAACATACTAAACAGAATTTTAAGAGCCAAAGGCCTGGTGAAAAACACAGCCTTTACTGCATGTCTAAAAGTCCACAGGGATGGAGGCAGCTTGATCTCCCTTGGAAAGTAATTCCACAGTCTGCATAGATATTGGCCTCATTTGAGCGAATCTGTACCTATGCAATTCTGCTCTTTTGGCTATGGGGGAAATGTGCATTTTTGGCCATTTTAATTTTTTTTGGCTTATTTTCCAGAGGTTTATTTATGCCACCCCTTATTTGATGCACCGAGGATTTCCCCTTCTTTGGGTGAAATCATGCAAGATTTTGAAGGTTGCTCGGATACCTCCTGACCAGGGGAGGCTGCTTATGAACTGGTCCCGATCCTGCAAACCTTTAAGGATTTATAGAATGGCAACAGCTATATGATCCCACCTTGCTGCATGACTCTATAGGCGAGTAAATTAACCCATGGTGCCTGACAGATGACACAATAACCCATGGCGGGTTAAATAATCCCTGCTGCAGACTGGGTTATCAGAATGGGCTATTTTGGGCAAATAACCCATCATGGATTAAAAATTCCCAACAGACAATACGATAACCCACGATAGGTTAAATAATCCATCGTGGGTTATTGTCTCATCCAAACCTAGTCATTATCTATGCTTGGGAGGGAGTGGCAGAGACTTGGCATAGATGGTGGTGATGATGGTGATAATCAACACCATCATCATCATCATCATCATCATCATCATCCTTTAAAACCTGTATAAATAGCCCAGATTTTGGGATAAGCTTTTAAAACTAAACAAACTTGTTGAAGGCCATATCTTTGTAAACACTTATTCAATTTGTCTTTATCTTTTCTCTTGAGGAAGAACTGAGAATCTAATTCTTTAAACATTAGTTAGGAAGTTTCTGTTCCATTTATGATTGGTTGAAAAATGTCATAGAGCACTTCTCAGAACGAGCACTTCCAGGCATTTAATGAGAGATCAGTTCACCGTTACAACCTTTTGGATCCTTTGGAGATTGTTTTACATGTTTATACTAGAAAAGTAGTTTCTAGACTACTTTTTCTACTAAGGATGCTATCATTATAATGAGGCAGCATGGATCAAATGCAGCAATACAAGTTTTTAGACACCCTATGAGAATTAAAAGGAAGATAATAATTCTCTAGGGGTATTATTTTTTTGCACTGTGACCTTTGATTGTGTTTTGCCAGACTGCTTTGCATTGCTGCATCTTAACCCTGCCACAGTGTTAATGGGAAAAAGCACAGTCTTTGTTTATCTCTAAATTTGATACGTCAGCTTGGCAACAAAACTAAGACCTTTAACTCACAGAGTTTTCACCATTTGTTTTTAATTATCTGTGGCTATAATTTCTATTCCTTGTGGGGAAATGGACTATTTTGGTGCGTGTGGCGCAGAGCGGTAAAGCAGCAGTTTCTGCAGCTGAAACTCTCCCCACGGCCTGAGTTCGATCCCAGCAGAAGCTGGTTTCAGGCAGCCGGCTTGGGTCGACTCAGCCTTCCATCCTCCCGAGGTCGGTAAAATGAGTACCCAGTTAGCTGGGGGAAAGGTAATAATGGCCGGGAAAGGCAATGGCAAACCACCCCGCTATAAGGCCTGCCAAGAAAACGTCAGCGAAAGCTGGCGTCCCTCCAAGAGTCAGTAATGACTCAGTGCTTGCACGAGAGGTTCCTTTCCTTTCATAAATGGAACATTTTTCTCTGGGCAAAAGAGAAAATCAAGTTCTGTTCTCATTGGTTTCAAGAAAATTAACTGTTCTGAATGAATATTTTCAGCCGTCAGTTGGCTAGATCCATTAGTGGGAAGATGATGGTGGAAAGATTCTTGACAATTTAGGCATGGTCAAGATTAAAGAAATGCATCCCAATGTGAATGCAAAATTCACTTTGTAATGAGATACTTGCAAAGTGGCCTACTTTACTGATAATTATGTATTGTATGTGACCAAACTCTTCCCTTGAGCCAATTTATTTATTAAAAAAGTTACAATTTCCATTTAAAATGCACTGACTTTCACTCCCCATATTTTATGATATGTTTATTTTGTCAAGGATAAAAGTAAACAGTTTGATTTCAAAGCCTTTGTCGTCAGTAAAATTTGACTATTCAATATGCAATGTAGACAAAGGCTATGTTTCTAAGAAATGTATATAATACCAACTTGGAAGATGATTTTACCTTGTGTCATATTAGAAAGAAATACTGCTGTTTCATTTGGTGCTGTGTTGAGGGCAACAGAGGCAGCCACACCTCCTGTCTAATAAAATACTAAAGGAATGTAGTAAAATAGCAGGTGAAGAGTTCCTATGGGGGTATTAGGGAAGAAACAATATGAATAGAAGATGAAAGATGAGCAATTGATTTGAAAGAACGAGAAAGCAACCAGTAAGGAAACTGGCATTAAATTTAGCTCTCCGCTCATATCCTGCACCCAAATAATACGATGAATATCTGGCTTTTGCTGTCTTCGTATGGGTATGAAAGCAAGCCTGGTGTACAGTTCAGCAAATGAATGTGACTTATTACTGGAGTTCTAGTATTAGAGACTGACCAAGATTATCCATGTTTATTATGTTCTTAAATATAACAACCAGTATTAAACCACCCAGTTGTCTTATAATATGCCTGAAAGCACATGGACATCTTAGGATATTGTTCAGGCCTGAACAATATTGAAGGTATGGATGCAGTTGGAGTTGTAAAATTTCTGGAAATTTTGAAGCCATGGGGGGAAAAAACACTTGTGGGGGGTTTTCCTGAAAAAAATGGAAGTTTGGGGGGAAATGGAAGAATAAGCAATATTTATTATTTTAGTGCTCTTTTCTGATCTAAAGTCACTTTGTTGTTTTAGGAAAGCATTCCCCAACTTGCTGTTGTCAAGATATTTTGGGCTTCAGCTTCTGTTCAGCCTCAGGCAGGATGGCCACTGGTCAGGAATGCTGGGCATTGTAGTCCTAAACATTTGCAGGGCACCAAGCTGAGGAAAGCCACTTTAGGAAGGTAAAGCAGCCTTATGTTCCTAAAGTTATATTACGTATAACTTGGTTTACTCATAAAATTATCATTATATTTGAAAACTAAAAAAATGAAATCAGTAAGTAAATTTCTAATTAAAAAACGTTTCCCCCTTGGTTTCAATATTTCCAAACATTTTACATCTCTAGTCTTTCTGCTAAAGCCTTCTTATTACATAGTTTTTAGGAAATGTGAGGTTGGGGCATAAAGGCTTGGTAAGACTATATTGAACACTGTCTTAAATTCTAAATGAAAATATTTCATAATCCAAAGCATGCCTGGTTTTGGTTAATGCATTGATCCACCTGGAAATTCCAAGCATGCTGATTTCAGTTCCATCATGGACCATGGGAAGATGCCTAGTTTTTCTCCTCCTTTTATAATACTAGAACCCTAGATCATCCAATGAAGCTGAATATTGGGAATTCAGGGTAGATAAAAGGAAGTACTTCTCCACACAGTGAATAGTTAAACTAGTTCAGTGGCAATCATTAGATCTTCAACAAGATCTAATAATGGCCATTAACCTGGACAGACAAATAAATGGTGGAATAGTCATGATGGCTATATATTACCTCCACTATTGGAGACAGTATGCCAGTTGCTAGGGGACATAAGGGCCTAAGCTAGACCTACCGGTCTAGCGGGATGGAGGGGTGAAGATCTCACAATATTTTTATCGCGAGATCTCCCCCTCTGTTCACATGCAGCACACAACGACCTCAGAGGGAGAGGTATCACGCCCGCCATTTTGTTTTTTCCTTAAAGAATAAGAATTGCACGAGCACTTGTGTGCAAAATGTAAGGTGTGTTTTTTTTTTATAAAAAATTTATCCCTGCTCCCCCACCCCACTCCCAATGGGTACAGTGCTCCTGAGGAGCTCTGCGCCCCGTGCGCAGGTCCTGGCTCCTCGTGAAGAACCAGGACAAACCGTGATACCCGCCCATACGTTCTGCGGTCTTGGGCTCAGCCCGAGATTGTGAAAAAAGCGGGCCTAAAGTGTAAGGCGAGATCCCGGGGCAAGGGAGGGATCATCCCTCCCTGATGCCAGGATCCCCTATGCGTCATGTGGATGCACAGGGACGATCCTGGGGATCACCCTGGGATTTCTCCCCATCTAGCTAAGGCCAAGGATGAAGGTGCTGTTGCACTCATGCAGGCTCACCAGAGGCAGCTGGTTGGTCTATCTGTGAACAGAATGTCAGACTAGATAAGTATTTGGTCTGTTTCAGTATGGCTCTTATGTTCTTATGGTGGTGCTGGGACACAATTCCAGGGATTCAGTCAGGGTTATGTCCAATGTCAAATATGGAAATCCAGAGAATAGATGGGATAACAGAAATATAAGTCAAGAAGCTGATACTAAGTTCCAGCATCTAGTATTAGTGGTAGTGTTAACCTCAACCCAGAGCATAGCTGCAGGCCATTAGTACAACCTGAGAAAAGGCCTACTCACAAGCAGGTCATGCTCACAAGTTTGCCTTTTCTTACGAGGAGTTCCTCAGAACTCCTTGTGTCTCGCAGCTAGATGAGCCTTGATCTTTAGAAACCTGCACTCCCTGCATACCTGCCTCTGAGTCTGAGAGGGGTCTAACTATGTCATGAGGGTTAGGGCTGAGAGCTGTTTTTGATGAGGACCCAGGATCCACTTGATCCATCTCAAGGTCCCCAGACAGAAGCATTTCTTCTGTGATGCTTGGCTCAGGAGGGTCCCTGGCATCCTCTAAAGAGGAGTTCTCCAGAGGAGGCGTGGTGAGCAGGGGCATTAAAAAGTGAGGAGTGTCATACCTGTTACCCATGCATTTTGGTATCATCCCAGTGAGATATACAAGCTACCACCACATTAGGCAGTTGTACATCATAGTCATGAGAAGGCGTCACAATCAAATGTTTAAGACATTCTGTTTACATAATTACACCACAACACTATCAAGGAAGTATAGCATAAACTAAGATTTCAGATGGGTTAAATGTAGGCAGAGGTAATATTGGTCATTTAGAAAAGTGGCAGAGGCAATTAAAACTCTTGGTAGGTAAGAGAAACTGGAAAGTGTTTCCCCAAGTGTGAATCTTCCCCCTTCATAATGGGGAGGGGAAAGGCAGGAATCCACATGTGCAATTTAAATGAGCCTATATTCCACTTTATAAATATGCACCGGATGCAGGGGAGAAAACCCGGCACACTCTCCCAGGATGCTGTTAGGGCCAAGCTGAATCTCATTAGAGACGACTTCAAAGATCAGTTCCGCATGTCCATAAAAACAAGTGTAAATTATCTTGTGTGAGCCTGCTGTTAGCAGTTCCACTGTTACATTATGCATGATTCTAGACTGTACATAGTATGAGCAAACTGCACTATGTTCCATTAGTGTTTTTCATTTTTATGCTAAGCCTTTCAGCTTAGCATTTTATTGGTGTTATTTTGGTATAATACATTATTTGACTTTTTATTTATTTCCTTTTGCGTTTGCTGTTAACATTGAAGCAAGGCCTATATAGGCCTAGTAAGATTCCTTAGTGTGGTTACATTATTAAAAAGTAATAACTCATACAGGCCACTCGGCTTTATTGACAGTTTGACCTGCTTTCGCATTCCATTTTGGAGATTGCTACTTTGCAATGACTGCATTCAAACTGAATGTAGAAATGCTTCCCTTGACACCTCATTGAATTTCTTTCTGTATATATATGAAATTAATAAAATAGCAGGTTAGAAACTTAGTAATGCACACTTGAACTAATCTACAGAGTACCATCCTTCAGTAACCATGGAAATGCTTGATAATGCTTGGGATATATTTAAAATCAGAGTGCTTCAAATTAATGTGGATAACATGTAGAATGGTTTGTTAATGCAAAACTTTAAAAATGTATTTAAAATTCATGTTGTGTAAAGACACACGTGTGTGCTACACACATAAGTATTAATTGCAACAGTTATATCCTTAACTGTTGGCTTCATTACTTTCTTATTTAGTGTTCTTGCCATAAGATTTTTCTCTCCATGTATTTTTGAAAACTAAAAAATAAACCTTTTAAGAGAGGAATATAGCGTAGATATGCCATCCATGTGTACTTTTTATCCCTCAAAGCACATTTTTCGGTTATTAAACAACTCAATCATATTTTTAATGATTATATACAGGTCTTCCAGTGCCTATGTTTGCCTTTTGAGTCTTTCAAGCAAAGACTTTCAGGTGATGCTCCATGATACTGGTCTCGAAAGACTGTCAAAAAACTGTAGTGTTCTAGATTTTTTTTATATCTGATTGATAAAGGTAGAGAACCCACAGTTTGTTGTTGGGTTGTGGGTTGTTCATGGTTAACAAACCATGGTTTGTTATCACGGCTGGATTCAGAGAACACAATAATCTACATTTCAACAATTCACAGTTCAACAACAAACCACACTCAATCCATAGTCAACCCTTGAGTGTGAGTTACTACATTGTGTGAACCCAGTCATGTGAATGGCATTAAGCATAGTATGCAAAAATGGAGGATAACTACAAAATATTCTCTGTAAAAACATAAAATCTGTAAATTTAGGATTTTTATTTTAGCATTCACATTTATGTCTTTCATTTTACCTTACATTCCTACAATTTATTTTCTCATCGTGAATTTTTAACTTGGAAGCCTATCTATGGTTTTCTAACTGTCTTTGCCATGTATTCTTTCCTTTCTTTTTATCTTAAAGGTGCAATGATTCTATCTTCTGTATGAGTTGTTATTGTTATTCCTTATGGACCACTAACTATATCATTCTGTTTAACTTCTACAAAATTCTGCCACTATTTTACATGTTCCCCAAAAGATTTAATTTTGCCTAGAAACATGAGTTATGAAGGATCTAGCTGCACAGGACAAATCAAGCTATCCTTGAAGTTTCCTGCCAAGAGCTGTGTACTGACATGGACAAAGGAATGTCCCCCACCCCAATTCAACTATTCAGGAACTGAGATTGCAAATGTATTTACAGGAATACTGTAAATACCATTACCAGTGCACTTTCCATTATTTTCTTATATAACTACAGGACAATTTTCTTTCTTTTGTGTACCTGGCAATTGTCCTTCCCTTGCAAGTCTTTCATCACCAAAGCCTATATCTCGGGTAGGAACTGCTGGGCTTTGTTTTGTATACAGTTCTGTTAGTCTCCCCTTCGGTTCCCCTGGATAGTCCCCTGTTCTCATCCCTTAATTAAATGAGTTTCCACAGATGTGGGGCAATCATGAAAAAGGCCCTGTCCCTGGTACCTGCCAACCTAACATCTCTTATTGACTAGTCATAGAGCATGTCCTTAATAGCTGATAGTATAACTCAGGCAGGCTTGTTAAACTTAGTTGTCACTTTCCCAGCATTCTAATCTTTGTGTCCTCCTGCTCACTGAATTTCGCTGCTGGTGTGCATATGTGTACGTGCCTCAAGGGAATATTCAGGGGGAAACAGGACTCTATTGAGCTCTATGGGGATTACTGTGCATGGACACTTCTAATTTCAAGTACATCTTTTTAAGTTTAGTTTGGGCCAGAATATAAAGTCCTTCTGTCAACAAATGAAATCCTGGAGACATTTGGCAAGAATTTAATATCCCATTTTAAATAAATGACTATGGCCGTAGCTAAACATAAGGTTTATCCCTGGATCGTCCAGGGGTCAAACCTGTTCATCTAGGTGACACACAGGGGATCCAGTGCTCAGGCAGGGGCGAACCCTGGATGATCCCAGGATAAACCTTAGGTCTAGCTTTGGCCTAAGTTTCAGATGGTTCAAAGTTTTATGTGTCTCTAGGGGGAAATCAATGAGCCTCATGTGGCGCAGAGCGGTAAAGCAGCAGTTTCTGCAGCTGAAACTCTCCCCACGGCCTGAGTTCGATCCCAGAGGAAGCTGGTTTCAGGCAGCCGGCTCGGGTTGACTCAGCCTTCCATCCTCCCGAGGTCGGTAAAATGAGTACCCAGCTAGCTGGGGGAAAGGTAATAACAGCCGGGGAAGGCAACGGCAAACCACCCCGCTATAAGGCCTGCCAAGAAAATGTCAGCAAAAGCTGGCGTCCCTCCAAGAGTCAGTAATGACTCAGTGCTTGCACAAGAGAGGGGGAAATCAATGCATCTTGTCAGAAGATACAAAAGTTAAGAATGTAAGACAGTGTGCATCTTGTTGCAGTACCCCATGTTTGAAAGAATTGTGAATGGCTTGGTTAGGCCCTAAAAGCCGCTCACACACTGGAGGTTCTGTTTGTTGGAAGTTATAATGTTGCCTCTGGCTGAAACAACATAATGACTGTGGAGTTCCCTTTATCCTTGGATCATCAAAAAACAAGAAGGCATGGGATAAGAAATGGTCATTTTAAAATATCAAGAAGTGAAAACAATACAACTGTAATGCATTGCCATTATGGTAGTGGTGCATCCTTTAAAAAGTAGTTGTGGTGCCTGTCTCTGAGACCTTTTATGGACTTGACAAGTGACGAAGGAAGATGCTAGATCATTAAGGTTGGGGAAACATGCTAGATCATTAAGAAATCATATTAGATGTAGAAAAGATGGAGATATATGCCTTTAAGTAAAGTGGAGTGCAGATCCTTTGTTATAAATACCACTTATTATAAATAAATCATAAATACGTTATAAATAAGTACTACTCAGAAGAGTCTTGCTTATGACCGGACACGAGGAGTCCGGAAAAGGGAGATATTGGCCCTCCCCCTTTTCATGGCTCCATTTGGAGCAGTTACTGCAGTAACCACAGCAGTATCTGCTCCATTTGCCAGATTTTTTTAAATTATTTTTTTAATCTTACTGTTGCTCTTGCAGAAGTTTTTGTAGGAGTGACTGACAGTTGCTGGGGGCGCCATGATAAATTGCCCCACTTCCTACTGCTCTGTCATGAATTTTATCAAATTTCCCCATTTTATCAATGTCCTGGTCTATGTCATTCTCCACTTTTGACCCCTCCCACACCTTGTATTTGCCCCCTTGCTTCACTCAGCAAAAAGGTGAGCTCGGCGATATCTCATCTTTCCACACTTGCTCAAGTAAGGGTTAAATGACAGGAAGACACTCACAAGTTTGAGTTCAATCCATAAAAGTGAGAGGATTATGTTGCCAAGCGGGAGATAATGGCACCCCTCTTCTTCTTGGTGCACCTTCACACACACCCTTTTTGGTGCTTCTCAATTCTGCAAATGGGTTCCTTACTATTATTTTTCATCTGGTCCTTGGCAATGTGTGGAAAAGGGGCTACTGATCAGAGCAAGGAGAGGGCTGGGATGAAGAGATAAGGCGGGTTCTACAGCAAAGTAGCCTGGGATATGTACCGGAGCTGGCTGGAGGACTGAGGGGGAGAACAAGCCACAGCAAGCCCTATGATCTGTTGAGTGTAGCATGTTTTTTTCTGAAAACAACCAAACCACTGTAACTTATTTGCAGGGTGGCTTATTCGCAGGGTGTGTGAACCCAGCCAATAGCATACATTTCCCGTTCATTTATTTTTTACTTTTAAGAGGGAAAAGCTGAAGGCATTGGTCTGGTTCGCACATTATACTAGCACATTGGTGTGTGTTTTTACCCATGGTTAGTTGCTCTACACAGGGTTTGTCGGGCAGACTGTTGAGCAAACCATGGTTTATTTTCTCAATTCCTGGGTTGTTTGTTTCTCTCCTCCTTTGTCCATTCCCTCCTTTTATCCGAAATGCTTTTGCAGTACTGTAGAACTGGTGTGTAGATCAGCTGTTATTATTTTTTACCACTCTTGCCTGCCACCTCTGTAGCCTGGTAGAATACCCCATCAACAAGCCACAATTCTGGGTTCACATGTAACAACAACCCAGACTTCAATATATTGTTAGTGTTACATGCAAACCATGTCACTGAAGACTGTTAGTATATATGGGTTTTCTAGGGATAGGCAATTAACAAAAGCTATTTACAATTTAGGATATAAATTTGACTAGTATAGTATCCATTGTAGGGTATAAATTTCACTAGATATTTTGTTCATTCATTATGTTATTAATTTTATGAAAGAATGCATTTTGAAAAGTGGGAAATTTTCTGTGCAAAAATATAGTTGTGAAAAAATGGTCCATCTTGGACCATTTTCCATTGAAAATGTTCAATCCCATATCAATAATTCCTGTCTCTTAAGAGTTGTTGCAGGTATAGGGTATTGTGCATTGGAGCAGTGGATTGCCTAGATGCATACAGAATAGTTTCCTGCGCTGATTCCATCATCTCAAAATGCTATTTGGATTTGGTCTTTTTTAGTTACTGCTTTTATTTTAATTCAGTGGTATTCTTTCTGGAGTTATATTAGCCAAACCCATATTAGTCTGACTTGGAAGGAAATAATCAATTTTATTTTTCAAACCCCACATTTTGTTCAACCGTGGCAGATGATGTTTGAAATGGCCAAAAGATTTTTTAAAAAGTAGCAGTGATAGTCATGCTGTAGGGTTGCTAACAGGGCATGAAATAACATCTGGCCAACGGACATTGGAGGTCTGATTCGCCACTGTAGCAGTTGATTGAAATGTTCCTTTCCCAGGTTTGGCAGTTCATGCGGCATTCATGTCACACTGTCCCGGGGGAAACAAATCGAGCAATTGTGAAGTGATTCTGCTGAACGGATGCTGCAAAGCTAACACTGCACAACTCCACCTCTCATTCATGATGCGAGTCTGCTTTTCAAGCTATTTTTAATAGCTTTTTAAACTAAATTTTAAACTAAAAAATAAAAATGGCTAGTTAGTTTCTGGAAGGACAACAGGCATAGGGGCTCAACAACAGAGGCTTAAGCATTAGGACCAAGAAGTGAAGGTTGCTTACTAAGTTACTTTCTTACGAAGTTACTTTCTTACTAAGTTACTTTCTTACTAAGTTACTTTCTTACTTGCTAAGAAATTTAGTTCTTAGTAAGTAGAGGCCAGCCATTGTACTGTTATTTTTAAGGAATTGAATGTTTAACTTTATTTACTTTTAAAACAAACACCCAAATAGTGAAAAGTAAATTAGGGAAGAAAGTACTGTCAGCTTCCTAATGGAAAATACCCATTCCTGCATCAGGCTCAGGCTCTACCCCATACCAAAAGTCAGACTTTTAGCTATTTAAAATAAGCATAAAATATATGTTTGAGATTTTAAAGCCATCTTCATACGTATGTTCTAGTATACAGGAACAAAAATAATGCAAAATATTCTTAAGGCATTTGTAAACTTTTCATTAGGCTGACTGTGTTAAAGAGTTAACCAAAGGTACTTTGCATTTTAGGTTTGTACTCTGCAATTAGCTGCATTAACCACACATATTCCTGTAGCAGTGGTGGTATTTACTCCCATAAAAGCATTATGTCTCATTACTGGGGCCATAGCTCAGTGCAACAGAGAACATTCTTTGCATGGAAAAGTTCTGGGTTCAGTCTTGGGCATCTCCAGGATAGGCTAGAAAAGAATCCTGCATGAAACCCTTCAGAGGCATGCCAGACATTGTTGACAATACTGGGCTAAATGGGACCAATGTTCTGAGCACTGATGGTGCAAATTTACAAGAAATTTCCCTCCCATTGGTTTCAGTGGGAGAAAAAAATGGGTTGTATCCAGTGGTACCTGTCCAAGAGCAGAACAGAAACTACTGGTGGAGGAGATTTCCCTTCCCCTTGACATGCCCTACCTATTAGTTCCATTTCACACTGAGACGTCCATGTATTGCAATGACATGTATGTATTCATACTTTGTAGGGATAATCACATGAAAAACATGTGAAACAAGGAAATACCGGGCCCAAAGTGTATGGCTCTATCCCGGGGCAAGGGAGGGATCCCTGATTCCGGGATCCCCTGTGCATCATGTGGATGTACAGGGATGATCCCAGGGTTCACTCCATGATAAAGCCCCATCTAGCTAAGGCCTAAAACTCAGATGATAGGGTGTTCCTATTATCAACCTATTACTTCCTATTACTTCCTTGGACCTGGAAAATCTTAGTAACTACAGGCCGGTAGCAAATGTTCCATTCCTGGGCAAGATCCTTGAGCGGGTGGTTGCGGGCCAGCTCCAGACATTCTTGGATGAGACTGATTATCTGGATCCATTTCAGTCGGGCTTCAGGCCTGGTTTTGGCACGGAAACAGCCTTGGTCGCCCTGTATGATGACCTATGTTGGGAGAAAGACAGGAGAGGGAGTGTGACTCTGTTGATTCTCCTTGACCTCTCAGCGGCTTTCGATACCATTGACCATGGTATCCTTCTGGGACGACTCGCTGAGCTGGGAGTGGGAGGTACTGCTTTGCAGTGGTTCCACTCCTATTTGGCGGGTCAGATACAGAAGATGGTGCTTGGGGAACATTACTCGGCCCCGTGGACTCTCAAGTATGGGGTCCTGCAGGGGTCGGTTTTGTCCCCCATGTTGTTTAACATTTACATGAAGCTGCTGGGTGCGGTCATCCGGAGCTTTGGAGTGTGCTGTCATCAGTATGCTGACGACCCGCAGCTCTATTTCTCCTTTTCATCTTCAGCAGGAGAAGCTGTGGATGTGTTGAACCGGTGCCTGGCTTCAACAATGGACTGGATGAGGGCTAATAAACTGAGACTGAATCCAGACAAGACTGAGATGCTGTTAGTAGGTGATTCCGCTGACAGGATGGGGGGTGTTCTACCGGTTCTGGATGGGATTGCACTCACCCTGAAGGAGCAGGTTCGTAGCTTGGGGTTTCTTTTAGATTCATCATTGTCACTTGAGGCTCAGGTGACCTCAGTGGCATGGAGTGCCTTTTACAAACTCCGGTTGGTGGCCCAGCTATGCCCCTATCTAGACAGGGATAACGTGGCTTCAGTTGTCCATGCTCTGGTAACCTCCAAGTTAGATTACTGCAATGCGCTCTACGTAGGGCAACCCTTGCTATGCCATGGTCATAATTTATTTATCAAAGGTCAAGGGGAAAATAACGTACTGAATCATGTTTATATATCTGTCACCACGCTCTACACAAGTGATTGTCTGGCATCCTCTTGATGCGCTCATGTTCTAGTTAGCCATCTTGTAGAGGAAGTTTATGTCCAGCTTCAGTTGAAGTGGTATATACTTGCATCAGCCTATGATATTTGGTAATTTTAAGGTCCAAAAGAAGGAATTACCTGAGAAGACATAGATTTAGGAAGTGCTCATTATTTATTGCACTGCAAATAATACATTTATTAATTACTTTTCTTGAGGAATCTGCCACAGTAGATAAGAGACTTCCAGAATCGGAAGACACAAAACACAAAGGCTGTAGAAAAATGCCCACATCCATAATTATAACAACAACA
Source organism: Elgaria multicarinata webbii (assembly GCF_023053635.1). NCBI lineage: Eukaryota > Metazoa > Chordata > Lepidosauria > Squamata > Anguidae > Elgaria > Elgaria multicarinata. The sequence goes on from NC_086172.1 coordinate 103,441,320, forward strand.
ACAACATTTATTTCTTACCTGCCTCTCCATTTGATTGAGGCGGGTAACAACAGTAAATATAAAATACATAAAACTGAATTAAGAACATAATATACATTGTTAAAACATCCTAAAACATCCTAAAATTCCCCTGGATAGGCCTGCCGGAAGAGATCAGTTTTGATAGCTTTCTTGAATGCTAATAGACTGTCAAGTTGACAGTCTCCTCCGGCAGGCCATTCCACAGTCTGGAAGCAGCAGAAGAGAAGGTCCTCTGGGTGTAATACCCATCAGCCTAATTTTGACTGACTGAAGTAGATTCTTCTCAGAGGACCTGAGTGTGCGGGGCAGATTGTATGGGAGAAGGAGATCCTGCAGGTAGCCTGGACCCAAACCATGTAGGGATTTAAAAGTGATAATAAGATAATATCCTTATTAAGCCAACTCAAGGTCAGGGGAAATGTGCAAATTTTCGAGAGCCTTAGATCTCTTCATCAGGAATATGTTACAAAAACCAAGTTCGTGAGGAAGAACAGGTGTTGAACAGATCAGAGTATATTCTCTGGGGCTAGCTGTAAGGTATAAAGTGTAAAGCTTTATACTATATGGTAGTAGTAATGATCAGAAACTTCAAATGGAATACATCTTGCCATTTTCTTCTGCACAGATCCCTCCCACTACAGTTTTAGTGTAGATTTAAGGAAGGGTTTACATGTAGGCATGCCTTTAAAGAACTCAAAGTTTAGTACTGCTCATGGTTTTGTAGCATATCTATGGTCTGCAACTTCAAAAGGAGTTTTTACACATTCTTGAATATTCCAATCTTTAAGGAATTTAAAGAGTCTTCTACAGTTGGCTGAATTATTCATTGCCAATTTAGCCCTTTGTTCTGTAAATGGGGCATTTGAACCAAACCTGATTTCTTCAGTTGATTTTGTGATTCATGTTTGCTGACCAAGTTATGAAATATTATGGTCTGAAAACTCCTTACTCAGACCATTCCAAGTGCATGTTGGTCAGTTAAATCACCTCATACTTTTTTGGTCTCTGACGATGGCTAACGATTTTATTAAGAGCTTGGTAAATAATCAGTCATGATGTCACTAAAATGAAAGGAAAATTATGAACAAAAAGGAAAGAAAAATTATGAACGAAGCGGGATAAGAAATTTCTTGGACCGCAGACCTACATCCAGTTATATGCTTGCAAATCTTGCAGAAAGCCACACAATGTTAAGTATTCACATCTGGTACAGTTTATCAGTCTTGATGAGTGTTTTCTAGTGTTCCAGTTAGAAAGCAAGGTAAATATATAGCAAAAAAAGACAAAACAAATAAATGGAAATAAATAAATTTAAAATGATAGTTTTGGTAATAGTTGGGGGAAAGCCCATAGTTGGGGGAAAGACACCTGAAGAACCTACCTGAAGTTCTGCTGCCAGCAAAATACATATCAGTATTTACATTTCTTTTGAAGGAATTCATAAACTGGTTTACTGCATCTATTGAAATGAATGGAGCAGCCCACACATGTATTAATTTCCTTTTGCCCATCACAATGGATGCAGTCCATACTCTTGGGAGAGAAGAGTTGTCTGTTTCTTGTTATATTAGAAGATGAGATCTCCAGTAAAACTTGACATCTATGACCTGTACAAGTTTTCTGTGATCAAAATAAAAATGCCCTTTCAGACTTTAGGTCTGTGATGTTTTGGTATTAAAATATTTAGCAAAACATACAATTGGGGCTAAAATCATTGACTAATACATTAGCTTAATCACTTTGCTCTTTAATAATCATATTGTTATGCATTAAAATGTACCTTTTGGTTCTTTTTTAATTGGAATAATCTGTGGAACAATATTCTTTGCTAATGGCCATATTCCCATCAAATATATAAATCTCTTTGAGCTGGCACTGGCATATGAGACTTTTGTCCCAGAATGGATAAATGAATACATCGTCCACATTTTTTTTTACTCAGCAGAGTACAATGAGTTCAGAGGAGGGCAACAGGGATGATCAGGGCCTGGAAATAAAGCCCTATGAGGAGAGACTGAAAGAACTGGGCATGTTTAGCCTGGAGAACAAGATTGAAGGGAGATGATAGCACTCTTCAAATACTAGAAAAGTTGTCACACAGAGGAGGGCTTGGATCTCTTCTCGATCATCCTGGACTGCAGGACACTCAAGTTACAGGAAGTCAGATTGCGGCTGGACATCAGGAAAAACTTCCTGACTGTTAGAGCAGTACGACAATGGAACCAATTACCTAGGGAGGTTGTGGGCTCTCCTACACTAGAGGCATTCAAGAGGCAGCTGGACAGCCATCTGTCAGGTATGCTTTAAGGTAGATTCCTGCAATGAGCAGGGGGTTGGACTTGATGGCCCTATAGGCCCCTTCCAACTCTACTATTCCATGATTCTATGATTCTACGAGATTTTTTTTCTTTAACATATTGAGTTATAACCTCTATTTAGTTATACAAAAATTTAAATGCCCCCTTTCCCCCCAACATACCTCTGAAGATGCTAATAGGGGGCATAGAATGAAATTGGCATTAAATTTATTTATTTATTCAAAATGTCTATGGGCGCAATCCTGTGGTCCTAGGTGAGCATCCCAGGGATCGTAGCTTTTTTTTTTTTTTTGAGTCCTCTCCCTAAGACTGTAGAAACTAGAACAACCTCACAATGGGGACTCTGTGTATATCATGATTTTCCATGACTTTGGAATCATTCCTAGACACGTAGGTTCATTCTTTCGCTTAAAATGTAATCAGTAAGATTGCATTTGCATTGCTAGTACGTAAATCACATAAGTGAAATTACATTGCTTGCATTTCATTCTCCATCATAAAATGTTATATCGTGCAGCTTGTCTGTCTCTCAGTCCTTGAACTTCTTATGCTGACAATTTTCTTCTACATTTCAGAGCAAGATAATATATACTTACTTTAGTAGGCAGAGAAACCCATATTATCTAGCCATGGCACCATCTGCCTTGCACACTCACGCAAAAGATTTGCAGAAGACAAACTCAGTGAGCAGTTGAGTTTCTATATATTCAAAATCTCGTGTGCTATTGTATAAGTGGAGTTTGCTAATCTGATTTTCTCATTAAGGGTAGCTTCTGTTCAATAAGTAGTAAAGCTTTAACTTTGATTTGTGGATGTGTACAATGAGGCATTTCAGTATGTTTGACTCCCAAACTGACTTGTGTTATAATTGCAAACTTTATTACCATGTGTGTTTTTCTGTCTGTATTTTACTGATATAAAGCAGAAGGTGAAAGAATTTTTAAATTGAGTTTCTAAAAGTATCCTTAAGGCATATTTTTATCTTGAGTATAATTCATTTTTGTAACTCACTGAAAAATAAATGATTTAACACAGGAAGAATAATTGACAACAACCTTACATCAGTGACATTGGTGATAAATAGGAAAGTCCCAGGTATTCCCACTGATATTTCTTTAATTCATTAATTTTTGAAGGTGGAAATATAGACACAAATTTGTTCATAGATAACCTATAGTGTGGTTGGCCACAAAACCTCTTCTTACTACATTATTAATATAAAAGCTCCTTTTTTCATACAGCAAGCCTTTCTCACAATCCCTTTGGCTTATATTTGTTGTGTTTCAGCTAGACGCTGTGGAGAAGTTATAAAAAATAAAGGTTCAGCAATGTTCATTAGGACTGCTAGTGGCAGTCAGTGTTCCGTTAGGACACGGAATAACGGGCTCAAGTTAAAGGAAGCCAGATTCTAGCTGGACATCAGGAAAAACTTCATGACTGTTAGAGCAGTACGACAATGGAACCAATTACCTAGGGAGGTTGTGGGCTCTCCCACACTTGAGGCATTCAAGAGGCAGCTGGACAGCTATCTGTCAGGGATGGTTTAAGGTGGATTCCTGCATTGAGCAGGGGGTTGGACTCGATGGCCTTGTAGGCCCCTTCCAACTCTGCTATTCTATGATTCTATGATTGGCAAAGGTTCATCTTCTATGGAGGTGTAAATGCTGAAAGGGGCAGTCTGTAAGAGTCATAATTGCTCAAGGCCAAACTATATGACAACCTTCTTCACTATGACAAGTGAAGAAGGGGCTATAAAGATATGTTAAATTGAAGGAAGATATCTTACTATGGAAAGACCTTTGTTTCTCAAGTTGCAATGAAGGACTTTCTCAAAGGGATTGTTAGACTACAGTTCTCTTGATAACAGTAGTCTGCTAAATTACTAGAAATGATTTTCCTTAAAGGGTAAAAAGTAATTGTAACAAAAATGAGACTTTCAAGTTGCTTAGAAAGTATGAGCTACAAAATCACATGTATTGATACTTTGGCACTTAAGCAGATTTAGCTGCTCTTGCCTAAGTAGCACATGCAGCCATTTTGCAGATATTGGTACTATATCAGATACCACTACTGAACTGTTGTGGGCTCACTGAATCCTATCTTTCTTCCTTATTTAACATATTGTGCATATGCATGCATACTAAGTCTTTGGTTTACCTTTAGCACCTCCTTTCGGAGGTGTTCTTCCATGATTATATTGGCATAACTAGTATCAAATTTGGACAGGAGTGGCTGAGGTCAAGGCTATATTGTATGTACTGGTAGCCACTACCTATAGAACATGTGGATGTTTGCTAGTGGCAGTCAATATCTTTGACAATCTTCCTTTTGTTTTGCAATCAAGATGCTAGATAGTATTTACTGAGCTCTATACTTCTAGTAATATTGAGACGGCTCATTTAGGACTATTGTCCTGTATCAATATGCTTACTTAGTATCAATATGCTTATTCCCAGGGCTAATCTACAACTGCAGCCCTTTCACAACGGAAGAGGCATGCTCCCAAAGGTTCCACGCTTCCATGATCGGGGAACCTTTGGGTGACTAATCTGTACTGCAATTAGAGGAGTGCCGTAGTGGAAGCACATGTGCTCTGTTACGTTGGTTCTGCATGTGTATCAGTAGAACACACATGGCTAGGGCTAGGCAGATAGCTACGGGGCACAGGATTTTTAAAAATTACTCGTGAGGTATGCCCAGGAGCACAGATACGCAGCAACATATGGGGGGATATGAACTGTGTTGAATACGCACTCCTGTGCATAGATACGTTTATTTTTTTAAAAAATACACTCAGTAGCAAAACATGCCAATACCCATGCACACGCTCCTCACAGCTAATTGGCTGTTCGCTGAGCCCAGAACTCAGTGAACAGCGCCAGCCTCGCAAAAGGTGGGCACACCACTTTATGCTGAAATTATTTTTATTGGACTACTTGTAAAAATTAAAAGCAATAGCATGTATTTCCCTTACATTGTTTAAAATTGTTGAGGGAAACTAAAGACACTAAAACTGTTGACACACTGGTTTTAGCACATCCAAGGAACCTGATGTGCTGAGGTTGTCCATTCATCTAAGTTAGTGGCTAGCTACAGTAATGGAGAGGATGAGGGCTAAGAGACAAGGGAGGGCACTGTTGGTAGGAGCTTCCTTGGGCTGGATAACTTGGATTTCATCTATTTTGATGTGGGTTGCACTCCCCCTAAAGGACCAGGTTTGTAGCTTGGGGGTGCTCCTGGATTAATCACTGATCTTCCCCCTCACTCACCTTTTTCCCCCTAAGCCAAATAGTCACAGATGTTGTAACCTTTCCTCAAAAGGGAAGTTGTTGATCATTTTAGTTGCCCTTTTTTGCACTTTTTCTAACTCTACAATAGAGTTGGAATTTTAAGTAGGAGTTTTAACTCATACTTATTTCTTGGCTGCTTTTATCTCCAGTTCTCACTGCACCATAACAGGATGGTTTTATATTGTATTTTTATAATGCTTGTTTTAGGGTTAGACGTTAGGGATTATTTTGCAATTATATTGTGTTGGCTTTCTATTGCTTTAGAGCTTTCTATTTTATTGTATTTATTGTATCTTACCAATGAATCAAGGGCAACTTATCACTCTTCTTCTTTACTAACAATGGGGCTTACTCCCTGGTAAGTGCATTTAGGATTGCAGCCTAATTGTTCTTGTGTCTATCAATAACTACTAGTCATGATGGCTAAATATTACTCCCAGTATCAGAGGTAGTGTGGCTTTGAATACCAGTTGCTAGGTATAATGAGAAGGAGAATGTTACTGTGTTTAATGTCATGCTTGTGGGCTTCCCATGGGTGTCTGGACTAGATAGGCCATTGATCTAATCCACCACAGCACGTCTTATGATTCTCCAGAAGCCAGAGATTTTGAAAAATAGAAACAAACAATAATGGAGATATTAGAAATGCCTGCTTTAGTTTTATAAAGACATTGCAGTCTTATCTGTTTTAAAACCTTCAAACCTAGTTCTATTTCTGAAGCTTCTTAGTTCAGTCATGAGTGCAGTAAAATGAGGGAAGAAATGGTCAGGTCTAACAGGATGGCAAGATACTCAAGTTTTTGGATAATGCTGAAAAACGTCACTTGTTACTTTAAAAGCAAGAAACAGGAATATTTTAAGTATCAGTGGCAAGAGCTAGGTCTAGCTTGTCTCTAGTGAAAAGAAAGTAGTGAAAAAGAAAATATCTTACCACCTTAGGCTTCAGAGAAGTACAAAATTCTCTCTGACAGCCAGATTATAGATTTGGTGAGGGTTAATTCTTTCCAAGGCATTTTTAGACAGGCGAAGAAATGCAGTGCGCTGAAGAGATATTGCTTAAAGGCCTCCCCTGTAACAGAATTTAGAAATAAACAAGTTTAGTGATGCATTCATTTGTTAGGCTATGCCTCTTTGTTTCTTGATTGAGCTCAAATCCTTCCATTTCTGTTCATAAGCTGCTGGTGGTGGAGCGCTTTTGGTAATCCTAAACAATAGCCAGGTGTTAGTTGCTGAGCACTCAACAACTAACAGATTTTACACAAACACTTCATAGATATTGCTCTTGTGTGTTTGCTGAAAGTGAAACAAAAATTAATGAAACAGATGAAAAGAACATTTAGTCTTGGGACTCATCTCAATCTGCAGTCCTTTGGGGAGTGGGGAGGGACGATCACAGAGCTTTCCACTTTGGGATCATCCCTCAGGGGCCACACGCCAGCGAATTGTATGGGAAGTAAAGAGAGATGTTCCGGGGTGACATTTTTTTTAAAAAAAGAGGAAGCAATTACACAATTGCGTGGGCGCAATCCTGCATGAAGGAACAGTTTTTTTTAAAAGCAAAACAAACTCGACAGTGGAAGATGGCAAGCGCCATCCCACAGATGGCAAAAATGCTAACCCCCCCCCCCGATGCCCACAGACTCCCCCTGCACAGCTCCGTGCCTGTTTCCTGAGCCCTCTACTTGTGGGGAAGAGGAAGGACCCCAGGAAGGAGAGCCACACTGCCCGGGGAGCTCAGAATGGTCCCGAGACGGCAGGGAAAAAACAGTCCCAGCTATCTCAAGAGAACTGAGTGCTCGTCCCTGGTTCACCCCGGGATCAGCTGTGTGTAATCTGGACGTGCAGGGATGACCTCATGATCATCCTGGGATAAGTGGCAGGTGTAGACAAGCCCTAGGTTTTGATTTGACCTGCACAGCCAATTAGGTGAATTCATTTTTGATTTGGATTAAGAGTGTTTCTGTGGGGTGGGGAAAGCAAGAAACTGAGGTGGAGGAACCACATCTTCCTAAGTTTTGCTGGCAGAAGACGTGTCCTCGTCTCCCCCCCCCCTTTTTAATTTTTTTTGGCATTTTACAGTAGTTTATTTTCCCTCCCGTTGCTCCCATCGGAGAGGGATATATCCTATGCCAGCTTCAGGGCTGGGTTAGTTTCCTCGTTTTCCAGGTGTGAGTTAGGGCCACTTGAGGCTTTGGATCCGGTGTATCCACAACTTCTCTTGGCTTGCTGTGATACACCTCCATTTCGTCTTCTCTGACATTGTAGTTCCGACATCAGAGAAGCACCGGCTATAGATCTTTCTACAGTCACAAGTAGGAGACTTCTCCAGACCACTCTTTCCATCCTTGGAGAGGGAGATCTCAAATATGTACAGGTCCCGGGGCAATGCCCTCTGAGGGACCATAAGATTGTCCCCTTACAGTGGTAACGTGATTTTTAAACCATGGCTGCAGGATTTTTGAGGGTTGGGAAATCTATTTATGTATTCGTTCATTATTATATTTATTTGTTAGTTATCTCATAATACAAGTTCTCTAGGTGACATACAACAATCACAATTTAAAACAAGATATAATCAGAGAATACAAAATCACACTATCAGATTCATCACCTGTAAATCTCTAGGGGAGAGAAGCAAGGCTTGGGGAGAAGAAATGTGTGATCCTGCTGGTTAAATCCTTTATGCCCCCCCCTTTTGCATTTAGGACTGCATTCCCTCTGGAGTAATCTGTCTGGGACCACATGCTAGTGGTGGCTTGGGCCAAAGCCAAAAGCGGTTGCCCCCCCTTTTCTTACCCTATCTCCCACCCACCCCTCTCATTCTTTTTTTGCTTTCTAACACCCCTTCTTCTTGTCTCTACTGCTCTCTGCCCAGCAGAATGCCTGGGAAGTCTTTGCCGGTTGTCTGAACTGATCACTTACAGAGAGCTTTTCAAATTAGGTTGAGGGCTGCATGAAATTAGGCCAACGGCCATATATGGTTCTAGGGCACAGGTTGCTCACTCTTGGTTTACATTAGCATCTCAAGGTCATAGACAAGCAACGAGCTTCTTATTATCCAGAAGAAACGTTCCTTGCAGTCTTTCAAGTAAGACCTAATATATTTCTTTTGCTTCATCTTGGAGCACCATGGTTTGGTTTAGGAAGGGATTTTTGCACAGATCAAATTTATTTATTTATTATTTATTTATTACACTTATATACCGCTCCCATAGCCAGGGCTCTCTGGGCGGTTTACAGAAATTCTAAAATTGAGATAAAAACAAGTATACAAAATTTAAAACTCTAAAACCCAAAATAAAACTCTAAAATTGTCTAGTACTTCTTGTCCTACATTTTGCAATTTGACTCACCTACATAATCTTGATTGTTCTTTTTTAAAGATGTCTTCAACACAGTGCATCCCCCCCCCTTCTGCCTTTTTCAAGATTCCTTGTTTGGATTATAAATGTCAACCTCTGGGGAACTGATCTGTTCTAAAAACTGTTACCCACTGTCATATTTTACGTGCGCTTCCAGCATGGGCAAACTAGCATAGGCTAGGTAAAATTCTTCTCCTTCATGTGTTGATAACTTTTTATGTGCTGGGAATTTTGTATATGGGATCATTCAGAGTTATACTCCCACTCCCAACCTGCATCTAAAGTGCTACAATCTGGCAACAGATTCCTTCATGACATTGATATTGATAACCATGTGTTTCATGTCTTTGGGCTATGGATTGACCTTGATGGCTGTCTCATCTTTTCGAGTTCTATGAGTCTTTAATTTTAATGAATGTCCCAAAGATAATAGTCTGATTTAGAATTGTTTCCAATAGAAAACAGTAAAAGCGATACAGTCCCTGAGATTTTACTTGTCCGTAAAACAGCAGTGTCTGCAAATATACTCAATGGTTTTGTTACAATTACAATTATTTTCTTTTCAATATGCTCTGAAAACATATAAAATATCATATAATAGCTAAGATTTGTAGGAAGGCTTCCTCCTCTCAGGCCAATGGAGGCTGGTGGCTCTGATGTCAATGGGGCAGTGAATCCTTTCTGGGCTTCAGTCAGAACCACTCAGAACTCTAAAGAAGCTATCCACATGTTGGACGTACCATCTGGTTCTGATTGAAACCCAGAGCGGATTTACCACGCCACTGATATTGGTGCTGCCAGCCTCCACTGTCTTAATCAAAGTTTTTATTAATGTCTGCCATAGAGAGTTCAGATAGCTTTTAATACATGGGTACATAATCATTTTAGTGTCTGTACTACATAGGTTAAGATTTTTGTCCATTTGGCTACTTGTTTAATAATGAATATATTTAATGGATTTAATTGCCTAAAGTAACATCACTAAAAAATATAAAATATGTTTTGATTAAGAGTTGCCATTATTTAGGCATGCCTGAAAGCTTGTGTGTGTTTAGTAAAATTTTTGACTCCCTCCATTCCCCTGCCCCTCCTGAATTGTTTGACCCCACCAGGCTTTCCACAAACTGTTTCAAAACTGGGTTAATGTGAGGCCTGCGGGGGTGAGGGAGGCTGCTGTTTGAGAAACATGTCCTAAAGCTGTTTTCAAAGACTTTGCTCTTTTGTAAGTCAAAATGGGGGCAACTGGGTTTTACCCAGCAAGAGCCCTTCCTTTGCCTTTGAAAATTGTTTCTTGGCCTTGTTCTGTCTTCTGTAGAAAGAAAGCTTAATCGTATAGCAGAGCAGCATGTACAACTGCTGGCTTTTGTGAAGAAAAATGGTCATTTTGAGGTGGAATGAAGACTGAATTGCATCTTATTCCCGGAGAGGGTGCTGCCTTCGGGTCAGAAAGTGAAACCTTTGGAAAGACTATACAGAAGCTCCCTCTTGCACTGTATATTTTGCTTCCAGGTGAACAGCTGGTTTCCTATAGCACAAGGCAGAAAAAGCATGGCTGGCTGGGGAATGCTGGGACCTATAGGACTTTTTTTTTTCTATCTAAGCATGCATAGGATTGTGCCCTTAGTGGAGTAAAAATTAGCTAAAATGTCAGAGATTCTATGGAGACACAGAGCTCATTTTAGCAGGCATCTTCCTATACTTTTGATACATATTCATGTCTGGCAAAATTTGTTCATACAGTGCAAACATGATATGAATTTGACTTCCATGTGTCCTATCCTGTAGTTAGGATTTTCAAAATTAATCCTTGAGGTCATGCGTTTAAAATGATACACAAGGATCCTACTCAGAATCACCACCTCCGACAGACATAAACTGGTTGAAACAGCTGGGAAAGTTATTTCCTTTGATGAAGAGTGATTATGTGTGAAAGGCATTTGGAGTTCGTACCTTAACTTTTAATTTAAGTGATTAATTTAATCACTTTTTGATATCTACTATTGAATCAGTGTTGCCATTTGAAATGTGGGATAACTTTCTTTTGGCTTACTGTACACTTTCAAAATTACCTTTGCATTCTTAAGGAACACCAACATGGTTTTATTTTCGAAGAAAAGTGAAATCTCCAGGATGCTGCAGACTGATCTAGCATCAAATTATATGCTTGTAGGAGAGCAATGACAAATCTTGATAAAATAGTTAAGAGCAGAGACACCATACTGACAACAAAGGTCCGCATAGTTAAATCAATGGTATTCCCCGTAGTAACCTATGGCTGCGAGAGCTGCACCATAAGGAAAGCTGAGTGAAGGAAGATAGATCCTTTTGAACTGTGGTGTTGGAGGAAAATTCTGAGAGTGCCTTGGACTGCAAGAAGATCAAACCAGTCCATACTCCAGGAAATAAAGCCAGACTGCTCACTTGAGGGAATGGTATTAAAGGCAAAACTGAAGTACTTTGGCCACATAATGAGAAGACAGGATACCCTGGAGAAGAGGCTGATGCTAGGGAAAGTGGAAGGCAAAAGGAAGAGGGGCCGACCAAGGGCAAAATGGATGGATGATATTCTGGAGGTGACAGGCTTGACCTTGGGGGAGCTGGGGGTGGCGACAGCCGACAGAAAGCTCTGGCGTGGGCTGGTCCATGAAGTCACGAAGAGTCGGAAGCGACAACGAATAAACAACAAAAATAGTAAAATCACAGGATACAAACATAACCGGACTAAAAGTTCTTTGTTAATGAATAATCATCATCATCATAATCATAATCTTTACATGTTATTGCCTCACTATTGGGATGCAATATTTTATATTAATTTCTGTGCAACTGTTCAGTGTACAAGTTGTTATACAGTCTTTATATTTCCTGCCCTCATAATAGCTCTGTAAGGTTAGAGATGGCCCTAAGTTGCCAGCTTTTTCATCACAGAGGCATCAACTATCAACTGCTGCACCTCAGACAGAAGTCCAGAAGGTTCGCTGTCACCATCACCACATCTTGTCAGGAAAAAGCTACCTGATGTAGGTCTTATACACAGAGCATTTGTCAGAAGGGGGAGGGGAAAGCCTTGCTCTGGGCCATTCAGTAGAGATACCAGCCTGTGTACCAGGCTGTGAGCAACTTGTAGCCTTCCAGATATTGTTTGGACTGCAATTCACATCAGCTCTAGCCAGCATTGCCAATGGGAGTCACAGTCCAACAACATCTGGAAGGCTACAGGTTGCCCACTAGATCAGACAGTGCCAATTTTACTTCTCTTGCGTCAAGTTGGAGTGTATCATTCATCAGTATCCTGTGTTGTTCACAAATACAGGAAGTCATGCACTCTTGAATGTCCAAAGGCAAGTTAATGTAAAAACTGGTGTACATTTTATGCTCATCACAGGGACAGTGTTTTCAGAATCATCCACGCGACATACTTAATAGGACATCCACTCATAAGTCTTCCTGCATGAAGAGTGCAGATGCAATTCTGAGTTAATTCTTAACTTCCTCACCTTAAATGATGATCTGAACATCCCTTACTACCTCATCAAGATTATGAATTCTTTTTGTAGTCCCCTTTTGCTATCTGCAGTTCATTTGGAACGGTGATAACTGTGCCATCTTCAAGTGCCATCCTATAACAAAGTAAATGAAGTTCAGTTCATTATCCTGAGGTCTGAACCAATGCCATTTTATTTCTGTCATTAAGACACTCTTACGACTGTGGTACTTGCCAACAAGGTTAGGGTTAAGAGCTTGTCAGCATTACTCCTTTTGGAAAGAGAGCCTTTTCTTGCTGTAACTTCCAGGCTCTTAATTCAGATAGTTTGAAGTACACTGGGGTTGGGCATGTTCTTCTTTTATAGAGTTTAAGAACTTGGCTTCAGCTTCAGGTCTAGTGGTCCAAAAAAATCTGCAAATGTATGAGACACTCCAGAGTTGGCATTTGAAGTACATTAAGGGAAGCAGTTGTTCTACTAACAATGGTAGGAGAGTCAAGATCACTGCTTTTCGACTTTTTGTTTCCAGTTTCATTGCTGACATATTGTGTAGTATTGGGGAAGTAATTACCTTCTCAGTCCACGCAATCTATTCCCTGATCCCTATTTAGGCATTCAACTAGTTAATTTCAACATGGCTGGAATTCTTGGCTAGGTCTGGTTGGTGTACAGCTTTAATATAAGGTCTTCATTAAAATGTTGTTGTTTCTTTCTAGAATCAGGCTAAATCACGTTCACCATACTAGAAAAGAACTTGTTCATCCGGAAATGACTGAAGGAACACATTCTTAAAGAAAAAAAAAAAAAAATCATTGGAAATCTAGTGACCAGATTGAAATAGTGACGATGAGTTTCACTTGTCCAGAACTTGAGATATCACTGGTTTTGGGTGACCAGCATATATAGAACTTAGATATATGTGGACTGTTGGTGCAAAAGAGGACAAAACAGTTCTCCTTACAATTAATCATTTTACTCCAAGTATCATCAAACACTTCCATATAAATGTTAACAGATGAAACTATGAATGTCTGGCAACTGTTGCTTTTTTTTACTTTTGTGCATTAAAACAATGTCAGTATCTTAAGTTTTTAACTGATATATATATAAGAAGGACCGAGGGGACAGGAGCAGGCAGAAGTAACATCGGGGCCTGCTCCTGCTGGACTCTTCCCCCACCCCCACAGGGCAAACTGCCATCTTGGCCCTATGGGGAAGAAGAAGGACCGAGGGGACAGGAGCAGGCAGAAGTAACATCGGGGCCTGCTCCTGCTGGACTCCCCCCCCCCCCCACAGGGCAAACTGCCATCTTGGCCCTGTGGGGAAGAAGAAGGACCGAGGGGACAGGAGCAGGCAGAAGTAACATCGGGGCCTGCTCCTGCTGGACTCTTCCCCCCCCCACAGGGCAAACTGCCATCTTGGCCCTGTGGGGAAGAAGAAGGACCGAGGGGACAGGAGCAGGCAGAAGTAACATCGGGGCCTGCTCCTGCTGGACTCTCCCCCCCCCCACAGGGCAAACTGCCATCTTGGCCCTGTGGGGAAGAAGAAGGACCGAGGGGACAGGAGCAGGCAGAAGTAACATCGGGGCCTGCTCCTGCTGGACACTCTCTCTCTCTCTCTTTCTTTCTCTCTCCTCCCTCCCTCCCTCCTTGACTCCTTTTCCTTGTGTGTCATGTCTTTATTAGATTGTAAGCCTGAGGGCAGGGACTGTCTTTTTTGCTAAGTGTAAGCCGCTCCGAGAGCCTTTTTTGGCTGAGGAGCGGGGTATAAGTATGATAAATAAATAAATAAATAAAATAAAATAAAGAACATTACTGCTTTGTGTGTAGAAGATGCTTCTATATACTTACCATAATCATGAGTAGACAGGTAAAATTTCGGGAAATGTTGAAGCTATGGGGAAAAAACCATCCGTCCCCCCTTTTTTCCCAGGAAAAAAAAAGGAAAATTTTCAGAAAATTCAATATTAGCACTTTTTACAGATTGAAGGACATAATTGAAAATCTAATTATGTACAACTTGGTTGGCATAAAATTTTCAGATTTGGTATATTAAAAGTACTGTGTATTCAAACAATTATTACAAATTGAATTTACTTTTTAATTTTTTTACTTTGTGTGTGTGTTAAAAATGGAGCTATAAGCTCCTGAACTGTAAGGAATGTCTTTGTTTTTGCCAGTTTATGAGGAGCAGGCAAAAAGCAATTTTTTTAAAAAAAAACCCAGAAGAAACATGAGTAACAAAGAAAATTATTTATATCTCCACTAGTCCTCCACAGTGTCAAGCAGACATAAAGCACCCTTTAAATATATTGGAAATATTTTGCCCCATGCAGCAGAAAATTGCCTTTGTGCTGTGCAGATACACCCCCCTTCCTGTAGGGGAAATGATTTTGACAATTGAAAATAGCAAATGGGTTTGTAGGAAGCTAGGGAAGTACAGTGAAAGTATATAAGCAAAAGGGAGTGTCATAGTCTTGATGAATCTACAGTATTCATCCCTAATGCAGAGAGACAGAACTGAACAAGAAACTTTAGAATAGCCTTCTCTAAGATGGTGCCCTCCAGATGTGCAACTCAGGAATAATAATAGACTATATCTCCCATTCATGATGGGTGGGCACCAGCTTGGAGAAGGGTGCCCGAGAGTAATGCCCGAGAGTCTTCTTTTTCTTTTTTCTTTTTCTTTTCTCCCTCTTCCCTCCCCATCCACTTTTCCTTGTGTGTCATGTGTTTTTTAGAATGTAAGCCTGAGGGTAGGGACTGTCTTTATTGATAAATTGTAAGCCGCTCCGAGAGCCTTTTGGCTGAGGGGCAGGATAAAAATACTCCAAATAAATAAATAATGGAAGCAGAAGTTGATTTTCTGGAGGATACCAAGATTGTAACCATAGAGGACTATATGCTTACACTGTGATGCTTTTCTAGAAATTAAAACTAGAGAAAAAAAAAGAATCCCTTTGTAATAACAGAGGAAGGCAGGCAGGCAGGTACCAGATAAACATATGCTAGCATGAATAATCATAAGTTGTGCCTAGGTTGGCAGTACAGTCTCAGTGAATGTGGTCTGTGATAGCTCCCTTATTAATTTAAGAATGGGGTGTGTGTGTGTGTGTGTGTGTGTGTGTGTGTGTGTGAAAATCCATTAATTGTATCTTACATTTAAGATTGCTAAACAATTATATGGGCTATATAATTATTCAGCATACCCATTATTTTGGTTTTCTTTCCTTTAAAAATATTTGCAAGTGTGAGCAAGATCTTCAGTAAATATAGATCATTCCTTTGCCATCTAAAAGGAGAAGGACCCCACAAAAACAGGTAGAAAAATGTAGGTGCCATCCCTTACAAGTTATTTAACAACTTGCAATAATTTTTATGTGCCACATTCTGGCAATAGTGGAATAATTTGCCTTCTATATTTTCTAGTGAAAAAAACTGAAAAAGAATTCCAAGTTTAATATTGAAAAAGCTATGGTCTCACAACAAAACTCATAACTATTTTGCTGAGCCTAGTTGAAACCAAGGAATCATAGATGTTCCAGATGAATTAGAAATGGTATTCTTGCATATACAGAGTAAAATCAAGAGCCAGTGTGGTGTAGTGGGTATAGTGTTGGACTAGGAGTCAGTAGATCTGGGTTCTAGTCCCCACTTGGGCATGGAAGCTCACTGGGTGACTTTGGGCCAGACTCTCAACCCTGCCTACCTCATAGGGTTGTTGTTGTGATGATAAAAATGGAGAGGAGAAGGATTATGTATGCTGCTTTGAGTTCCTTGGAGGAAAAATGGCGGGATATAAATGCAATAAATTAGGTTGACCATATGAAAAGGAGGACAGGGCTCCTGTATCTTTAACAGTTGTGTTGAAAAGGGAATTTCAGCAGGTGTCATTTGTATATATGGGGAACCTGGTGAAATTTCCTCTTCATCACAACAGTTAAAGCTGCAGGTGCCCTGCCCTCTCTTAAATATGGTCACAGTATAGCTCTGCAGCTTTAGCTGTATTGGATTTTACACAGTTATCATCTTTGTTTAGCTGGTCTGTGATATCACCATTTTAGTAGAACTTATATGGTGTATGTGTGTGTATGTGTTCATGACATGTATGAAGGTGTTCCATTTGTTAATGGCACCTCCTTCTGTTCACTTACAGCACAATTCTATAAATCCTAAATAACACATACGGTGTCTTAATAATTTAAGATAAAAGTTCCAGATCTGGGGTCAGTACTTCCAAAATCCATGTTGTCAAATTATCTTTATAAGTATTGGCATTAAGTTATAAGTGTAACACATGAATGTAATTTTGAAATACTTTCATTACTAGTACATTTGGCTGCATCTTTTGAATTGAGGGTGCTTCATGAGATAAACCATTAGTTTGCTGTGGGGTAAAACTGTAAATCACTTTATTGGTGCAACAATCTAAATAAGTAGAGTACTGTTTAACAAAGGTAAAAACAAAATGCTAATCATCCATTCTTCCTGAGAAATGGTGCTCTGTGTGTGTGTGTGTGTGTGTGTGTGTGTGAGAGAGAGAGAGAGAGAGAGAGAGAGAGAGAGAGAGAGAGAGAGGGAGGGAGGGAGGGAGGAGGCATATATTTATTTGTGGTGTGTTATTCTGATATATATCAGCATTTATATTATGAAATATCGGACACAATCTACCATCAATAAGAGTACATCCATACACAGGATTCCCATAGGCCTATTTTCCCCCTCCCACAACTATGTGTTCATGGATATATACAGGCAGCATGATGGGGCAACAGAGAAATGGAAAGTCTGTACGTGCTCCTCTATATTTCTGGTCTCAGTAGAAGTTACTGGTGCTTGGAGCACAAGTAACATGCATTGGGTTGATATATCCAGATAGGGATACATCAGGTTTGTTCAGATCTTCCATTCTCTCTAATATCCCATTGTGTTGCCCGCACATGGGCTTGTGCATAACAGCGCTTTACTGAACCCTATGGGAAACTTCTTCAGGAATGCTACACCTACTTTTTGAGTGAACTATGCCCGCTGTGTTCAGAATATTTGAAGAGAGCTTTGGTGATTGGATGCTATAGAAAAGTAATAAATAAATGAAATGTGTGTAGCAAGTTTGATTTTAATGGGATCTCTTATGTTTGCTTTAGGGTCGACCCTATTCCATACGACACCCCGAAGCCAGCAGGCCACACACGGTTTGTCTGCATCTCAGACACACACTCCAGAACAGATGGAATCCAGATGCCTTATGGGGACATCTTGCTTCATACAGGCGATTTCACTGAGTTGGGGCTGCCGTCTGAGGTTAAGAAGTTTAATGACTGGTTAGGTAAGGAATTACTGCATTGTGGTGACCCCAATTAACCTTTGCTATCCAAGTGTCACTTTCAGCCTCCTAATTGTGGTAGAGCTTTGAAGAGCATTCACCCCACCACCTTGTCGTCTTGTTATGTTATCTGTGTAGTCAAAACATGATTCTGTTAATTAAGCATGGTTTTATATTGTTTGATCTAATATTTTCAGTACCTGGTGCTTGGTCATCTGGCGTCCCATGATGACAAAAGCTGAATAGTTAGATGGCAGCTGTGAGCTCCCTGCTGAGCATATCCTGAACGATACCCAAGTTTCTGGAAGCATGCAAAGGAGAAAGAGCAAAACTGCTACCATTTCTCCTACTTTATGCAGTAGAAAATGTGGCTGAAACGGGACTTTATGTAGCAGCATAATGCTGTGGGATGAACATATGTTTCAGATAAAGGGGTGCAGGCATATTAACCTCCTGATGACTGATGGCTCCTCTTATGCTTTATACAGTCTCCAAGGAGCAAGGCACCTGTTATAGGGCTAAATTATGCTAAGAGTATCCTAACAGCCCATTGATCTTAGCGAGCCATTAATAAGTTGACATGATGGTTCAACAAGTAAAATGAAAAACAGCAGCGATTGCACTAAATCGAGGCAAGGGCATATTCATGTTATCAGGTATAGCGGTCCTGTGTGAAATTTTGAGGCCGATTGTACATGGGAAGGAGACTTGGGGAGATTAGTTAAAAGGGGGATGGAGGGTAGTAAGAAGACTCAAATGGCAAGATGACCCTAAAGAATGAGCTGGCCTTCTAAAAAAAAAAAAGCAAAAAAGCATCCTTGTCAAAATGAAACAGCATCATTATATAAAAAGTCTTTTAAAGTATGGCTCTGACATTGCACTCGTATGACTTCTGTCTAGTGACCGTGTCTCTAAAGGCCCCTAATGACATCATTAAATCCCACTGGATACCCTTGGAAGGCCCTTGGGGAGATAACAGAAGTGAAATTTTGGTTCATAAAAGGATTTTTAAAGTTTTCTTTTCTAAACAGAAGTATGAAATAGCTGCTCTTTCACATTTTGGCCCTTCTTTACCCCTTCCCTCTCTCTGTCTCTACTGACCATCTTCCACCTTCTTCTCCATTCCTGTTTGATTTATTTTCCATTCTTTGTCTTATTTTTTACTTTGTTTTCCGCTTTCTCTTGCCTCTCTCTCTCGCCTTTGAAGGCTCAAGTACTCTGTTTGAGTGCTAATAGTGTCTGTCTTGCATTACAGGGCTATAATAATTAAAAAGCAACTCTTAATTAGTATTAAACTTATTGTACTTTTTTTTTGAGTTATAGCCTTGTTTCATAAGGATAAAGCTCTCTATCCCCTCTTTCTGATATAGTGCATAAGGGAACTGTGTACATTCGGTTAGGATCAGCAAGTGACAATTGCTTTGGCTATTTGGCGGTATAAAAATGCAATAAATAAATAAATAAATAAATTTATAGCTTGGAACCAAATATATCTTGCATAAATGGAAAAGTACTTCAGCCTGCGCATACTAGCACCGCTGAATTCATTGTCCTGCAGTAGTCCTCTTTGCTTCACTCACACTATCCCAGAGGGCTTGTTGAAAGGGAAGAGAGCCAGAAAAGCCCACATGGGCAAGTGGGGTTGTGTTTGATTTTCTTTGGATTCAAAACTAATTAATTAATTGCCCTTCATCAAAATTTGATTCCAGGGTGGTTTATAAAATAAAAATAAAATGCAATTACAATGTGGAGAACTTCCTAAATGCCCCTCTTCAAGGCTGCAGACCGAATCTCCATCAGCACCTTCAGGTGCCACAGAGCTGAACTGTGGTCAGCTTCTATCCTGCTCTAAGCTAGAGAATAATGGCTAATTGATTCAGCAGCAGAAAACCCAGCAGGGACTATTAGTGAGATCTAGTTCCTTCAAAATTCTCTCTTGTTCTCCCAGAAATCCTATGCATATTTAGACAGAAAGAAGTCGAACAACTCCCAGCATTCCCTAGCAAGCATGGTTGGCTTGGGAATGCTGAGAGTTGTAGGACTTTTATTTTTTGTCTAAACATCCAGAAACCCATGTTTTCATGTGTGTTGGGTATTGCCCCCAGAAGTGCTATATCATGGCCTCACATGGTAGGTGCTGTATGTGGACCTGGGCTGATGGGGGTCGCTGTGTGTGGAATAGGGCCTGCCCGGCAGGGCTGGCCACACACACACCATCCTTGCAGGGTTCGAAATGACCTTGGATGTAGTAATCTAATTCAATCCAGGATTTGTAAAGTAGGATGCACCTGCAACATATCCCTGCCAGGTGGCTGTCCAGGTTCTGCTTAAATACCTCTAGCAAAGGACACCCCCCCACACACACCTGTTCCACTCTCAGACTGCTTGTTTCATTAGGACGTTTCTCCTAACGTTTAGTGAATAATTGCTTCCATGCCATTTCCACCCACTGATTCTGTTGGAGTAATAGGGAACAAGGCTGCACCACTTTCTGAATGACATTATCCTCCCCTTAATCTTCAATTCTCCACTTCATACCAGTGTCCAGATGAATAATAATAATAATAATAATAATAATAATAATAATAATAATAATAATAATAATACAAATCGTACATTAATAGGGAGTATAAGTGCCACATAAGGAGAGCCATGCTGGATCAGTCCAAAGTTCATCACACAGGTCTCAACAGGGAACCCAAAAGCAGGACATTTCATTTCATTTTCATTTATTGCATTTTTATACCGCCCAATAGCCGAAGCTCTCTGGGCGGTTTACAAAAATTAGAACTACAACAATATTTAACAATATACTAATCAGCAACATCACAATAATACTCAAAAATATACTAAATACAAGTTCACAGCAAAACAAACCAGATAAAAAGATAAAAAGAAAAGAAAGCTTGGTTGGAACAGCGTTTCTCCCCCTGAAGCAGCGGCTCTCTTCAGCTCCAGCCTTGCTTTTAAAGCCTCCAGGTGGTGGGGGGGAGGGGAGCAGGTGGAATAGCTCACCCTTGGTGGAACAGCGTTTCTCCCCCTGAAGCAGCGCCTCTCTTCAGCTCCAGCCTTGCTTTTAAAGCCTCCAGGTGGGGGGGGGAGGGGAGCAGGTGGAATAGCTCACCCTTGGTGGAACCCTTCAGACAGGAACAAGTCATCAGCTGGAGACAGAAGGTCTGCCTGTACTGCAAGGCCATCGCTTAGCCACGTGGTAATCTGATTCGTCAAGATAACAGCAACGTCATATTCACACAGGAGAGCCCACTTGTGTTCCCCAGTAATTGGCATACAAGACATGCTGCTTCTAATGCTGGAGGAAGCATATAGCCATCATAACTAGAAGCTATTGATAGCCTTATCCTCCAGGAATTTATCTAAGTAGAAAAGTCTGCATAGAGGTTTGGCTAAGCAAACTGTTTAAGATCTGGTCTTCAATGCAGCTAACCAAAGTTTCTTCTTTTGTCTCTCAGTTTTTCTTGTACCACTTCTGTATCTCATTCACCAAACCTAACCTTCTGCATCCTGTCTTTGCTGTTTAGTAACTATCAGCTAACTTCCCCCCCCACTTGGTTCCCCCCCTTCTTTTCCTTGACTGATAAATTTTTATTATTGGTTTTGCATGAAAGTCGGCTGGGCTTGTACACTGCATGACCTTTGTGGTCACTTAGTGATTACACACGCCTGCTGAGGTAATTTATTCACTTTGTTTTGGTGTGAACATATCCCAGGGGTCTTGTAACTGCTGTAATCACTTGACCCTAGTGATTGTTAAATGCTTTAAACACAGTTATTTTAAATTTATAATTGTTTTCATTAAAAATCCCTTATAGTAACTTAACTGACCTTGCAGTAAACACAGCATTATAGGCTGAGAGTAAAATTAAAATTATTATGTGATAGCCAGTATATTTTTCTCAACCTATATTCTTAACATTATTATATCACAATGCAATTCTTACTCTTTGTATTCAGTTGTATATAGAACAAATAAGACTCGTAGGCTGTAACCTACACTTACCTGGGAGTAAGTCCTATTGAACCCCATGGGACGTACATTCCAGTAGAATTGCACTATCAAGTATGTAATTGGATTTGTTGCATAATGCAAAATTTCTTTTCATTTGTTGTGTACCTGGAAGTGGCTAAAAAAATTATGAGTACTGAATGGAATGTGAGATGCAAGCATTGTTTATTAAGGTGAATTTTGAGGTGCTGTGAAGGTGTAAATGTATTCTGATCCATTGGGCCCAATATTGTAAATACTTCTTGTGAGCAATCCAGCAGCCCACCATTAGTACTTCTTGTGCAGTTGGCTTTCTATGTCTCTATAATAAAATCCTGAAATCATACTATCATATAAAAAGAGGATGATTTCTGCTGCTGTTGTTTAAATCAGAGCTTCATTAGCTTTGTTGTATTGCAGATTGTTGATGTGATTTCTCTCTATTACTACATTTTCTTCAGGGACATTTTGCCACTCCAAGAAACTATACTTGTTTTTCTAGGACATGCAAGATGTGTGAGCCAAACATTGCATCCTTTGCAACATCACAAGGGATATTGGAGCACACCTCTTCGATTATACCCCCTAAAAATAATCCTACCCCAAGCAGATGTTTGCATTCCTTGTACAGTTAGGCTGGCCCTGTTTTCCCCCCTTTATGTTATGACCACTACATGGGATACTTCTTGAAAGGCATCCAAATTAAAACTCATCTCCAATGCGGTTGTGTTGTGCAATTCAGGGGTGGGAGCTTCGAAGGGTCTGGGAGCCACATTCCCCTACCATGGATACTCAGGGTGTATGTACACATGTGGCCTGTGGGTGCATGTGACCTATCCCCGTTGTCAGGATAGGTATGGTTGGGCACCTACTGAGGGACCACACCCCAGCAGGGAGCCCACTAACAAGAGTCCCATGAACGTGCTCCTCTTCACCGTTGCAACCTGCTTTTTCACCTACCTCTCGCTCTGGACCGGTGTCAGAGCTAGCACAACTAGTCCAAGCAGCACCTAGTCTGAAGAAGTTGTAACATCTTCTGTAACATCTTCTGCAGTGATTTTCAGAACACCTTGTGCAATGCCTTGATCAACCGCTTGTGCAAGCAAAATCAAAGTATTCAATTTAATACTTGTGCAAATAACCAAATCCAAGAGTTTTATTATGGTCATAGACCAGCAGAATAAAAATACAGTAATTATAAAAACAAGCCAATTAAAAACAGGGAGACAAGAGTCACTGACCAACAGATTAAATAACTACAATTACAACTGTTGTAAAAGTAATCCAGTTAAAAACGGGAACAAGAGTCATGTATCTGAAACACAAGATGTCATAAACATAATACTAATGGTACCTCTGCAAAGGCTTGCTTATCCTTGATTTACCATCATTTTTTGGCAGGTGATAGCAGATGCACAGAATCGAGCTACATTGTATGTAATTTGGGGGTTCCGGTCTGATAATAAATATTCTAAATAAAATGCTTCAGATCTCCCTGTTTTTTTTTAAAAAAAGAATTGAGATAATAAGATCTTTGCGGAGGTCATGGTAAAAAGGACTGGAGTAATACATGGGCTTCAGTTTCCACACTTACCATGTCACATGGGCATAATCACTCTTGAACAGGGATATTGTTATATCTGCCTTCCAAGCGTGCAGAAGGTAGAACATTTAATCTGGCTAACATAAAAGCTTTCCTATATTTGGGGATTGATAGGTTTGATGTATAATTTGTCATTATAAATGCTTCTACATAGTCCTGATAGTTGGAATGGCGTGTAGTCAGTCTCAGGTGGTTTTGGAGTTCAAAGTTTCTGATTCGCTGTGTGATAGCCTTTTGGGACAATGTCCTTTTCCATTTGGATTGAAATGGGTCAGTCCATGTCAGTGGGGCAAGACCCACAGGACAGAATGCCAACTTTAGCTAGAAATTCATCTTATATATCAGCATTCGTGCCTCCACAGTGATTTGTCCTGCCTCTAGCTGTATGATTTGATACTTGTGCAAATATAAAAACTGGGTTTCCGCAAGTAGTAGAAGCTAGCAAAATATCCCCATTGAACACAAACCAATAAAATGTTATTTTTGATTTGGACTACTATCTTTTTAGTTAAACATTGGCCACCAACACTTGTTTCTGTACAAATGCACTGGTGTATATGAAGGACAAATCTGGTCTGAACATAAATTTTTAATCAGAGAGTTCATTATTGACATAAATCAGGCCTTAATGAACTTAATTATTGAGGCTTTGTTGACTCTCTGCAGTGTTTTTCTCCCTTTTTTGGCTTGTATGTTGAGACATAGGGCTCATCTACACCAAGCAGGATAGTCCACTATGAAAGCCGTATATAAAAGGCAGGAGCCACACTACTGCTTTATAGGGGTATTGAAGTGCACTGTCAACTGTTGGGGCCCATTGAGACGTAATATATACCGCTTTCATAGTGGAATATTCTGCTTGGTGTAGATGAGCCCATAGATATCGGTAGTGCTTTTCTCAAGATATGTGTCTCTGGGCTAAAGCTTGGGGTCATGCTGATATGAGACTTTTGGGATTAGAGAAAATAAAAGCATTTGGTTTAACCTTGACGATATGTTTGGGAGGGCAGAGATAAGGTGGCAGTTCACCGTGAGCAGATATGAGCCGATTATCAGTTTTAATCCAAATTTGGGTCTGTTAGCACATGCTAACATTTTTGCCAGGACAACTCACTGTGCATAACAAACACTCTCCTCCAACAACCTAAAAGACGGCTTAATACATGGACTTCACCAGATGGCCGACACCGAAATCAGATTGACTACATCCTTTGCAGCCAAAGGTGGCGGACATCTATACAGACGGTAAAAACAAGACCTGGAGCTGACTGTAGTTCAGATCACGAACTTCTTATTGCACAATTTAGAATCAAACTAAAGAGAATAGGGAAGACCCAGAGATCAGTTAGATATGAGCTCACTAATATTCCTAATGAATATGCAGTGGACCCTATCTGCTAAATCTAGTTCCTTAAATCTTAAAGCCTTTGACTGTGTGGATCATAACAAACTGTGGCAAGTTCTTGGTGGTATGGGGATACCAAGTCATCTTGTCTGCCTCCTGAGGAATCTGTATAACGAACAAGTAGCAACGGTAAGATTTAAGGTACTAGATTTAGTAGATAGGGTCCCGGAAGAACTATGGACAGAAGTTCGCAACATTGTCCAAGAGGTGGCAACAAAAAACGTCCCAAAGAAAAAGAAAACCAAGAAGGCAAGATGGCTGTCTGCTGAGACACTGGAAGTAGCCCAAGAAAGAAGGAAAGCAAAAGGCAACAGTGATAGGGGGAGATATGCCCAATTAATTGCAAAATTCCAGAGGTTAGCCAGAAGAGATAAGGAATTATTTTTAAACAAGCAATGTGCGGAAGTGGAAGAAGACAATAGAATAGGAAGTACAAGAGACCTCTTCCAGAAAATTAGGAACATCGGAGGTAAATTCCAGGCAAAAATGGGTATGATCAAAAACAAAGATGGCAAGGACCTAACAGAAACAGAAGAGATCAAGGAAAGGTGGCAAGAATATACGGAAGATCTGTATAGGAAGGATAATAATATCGGGGATAGGTCAGACGGTGTGGTCAGTGAGTTAGAGCCAGACATCCTGAAGAGTGAGGTCGAATGGGCCTTAAGAAGCATTGCTAATAACAAGGCAGCAGGAGACGATGGTATCCCAGCTGAACTGTTTAAAATATTGCAAGATGATGCTGTCAAGGTGATGCATGCCATATGCCAGCAAATTTGGAAAACACAAGAATGGCCATCAGACTGGAAAAATCAACTTATATCCCCATACCAAAAAAGGGAAACACTAAAGAATGTTCCAACTATCGGACAGTGGCACTTATTTCACATGCCAGCAAGGTAATGCTGAAGATCCTGCAAGGTAGACTCCAGCAATTCATGGAGCGAGAATTGCCAGATGTACAAGCTGGGTTTAGAAAAGGCAGAGGAACTAGAGACCAAATTGCCAATATCCGCTGGATAATGGAGAAAGCCAGGGAGTTCCAGAAAAACATCTATTTCTGTTTTATTGACTATTCTAAAGCCTTTGACTGTGTGGATCATAACAAACTGTGGCAAGTTCTTGGTGGTATGGGGATACCAAGCCATCTTGTCTGCCTCCTGAGGAATCTGTATAACGAACAAGTAGCAACGGTAAGAACAGACGGAACAACGGACTGGTTTAAGATTGGGAAAGGAGTACGGCAGGGTTGTATACTCTCACCTTACCTATTCAACTTGTATGCAGAACACATCATGCGACGTGCTGGGCTTGATGAACCCAAGGCTGGAGTTAAAATCGCAGGAAGAAACATTAACAATCTCAGATATGCAGATGACACCACTTTGATGGCTGAAAGTGAGGAGGAGCTGAGGAGCCTTATGACAAAGGTGAAAGAAGAAAGTGCAAAAGCTGGGTTGCAGTTAAACCTCAAAAAAAAAAAAAAAAAAAAAAAAACAAGATTATGGCAACCAGCTTGATTGATAACTGGCAAATAGAGGGAGAAAACATGGAGGCAGTGACAGACATTGAATTTCTGGGCGCAAAGATTACTGCAGATGCTGACTGCAGCCAGGAAATCAGAAGACGTTTACTTCTTGGGAGGAGAGCAATGACAAATCTTGATAAAAGAGTTAAGAGCAGAGACACCACACTGACAACAAAGGTCTGCATAGTTAAAGCAATGGTATTCCCCGTAGTAACCTATGGCTGCGAGAGCTGGACCATAAGGAAGGCTGAGCGAAGGAAGATAGATGCTTTTGAACTGTGGTGTTGGAGGAAAATTCTGAGAGTGTCTTGGACTGCAAGAAGATCAAACTAGTCCATACTCCAGGAAATAAAGCCAGACTGCTCACTTGAGGGAATGATACTAAAGGCAAAACTGAAGTACTTTGGCCACATAATGAGAAGTCAGGACACCCTGGAGAAGATGCTGATGCTAGGGAAAGTGGAAGGCAAAAGGAAGAGGAGCCGACCAAGGGCAAGATGGATGGATGATATTCTGGAGGTGACAGACTTGACCTTGGGGGAGTTAGGGGTGGCGACAGCCGACAGAAAGCTCTGGCGTGGGCTGGTCTATGAAGTCACGAAGAGTCGGAAGCGACTGAATGAATAAACAACAACAACAGCGCCTGCAAAAATGTAACAACGCATTTTAAGTCTGTGATGCCATAGCAATGTTTCCTGATTTAAAATGTTTACTTTGGATAATTTCTACCCAGTCCATTAGAATATAACTATGTGTCCCATAGAATATGGCAACATTCAGGCACCTAGAACTATCATCAGTATGCTATCATCAGTATGCTGACAACACGCAGCTCTATTTCTCCTTTTCATCTTCAGCAGGAGAGGCTGTGGATGTGTTGAATCGGTGCCTGGCTGCGACAGTGGACTGGATGAGGGCTAATAAACTGAGACTCAATCCAGACAAGACTGAGATGCTGTTAGTAGGTGCTTCCGCTGACAGGATGGGGGGTGTTCTACCGGTTCTGGATGGGATTGCACTCACCCTGAAGGAGCAGGTTCGTAGCTTGGGGGTTCTTTTAGACCCATCATTGTCACTGGAGGCCCAGGTGACCTCAGTGGCACGGAGTGCCTTCTACAAACTCCGGTTGGTGACCCAGCTACGCCCCTATCTAGACAGGGATAACGTGGCTTCAGTTGTCCATGCTCTGGTAACCACCAAGTTAGATTACTGCAATGCGCTCTATGTAGGGCTGCCTTTGAAGACGGTTCGGAAGCTGCAGCTCATGCAAAATGCAGCGGCCAGATTGATTTCTTGAACCAGAAGGTTTGACCATATAACACCTGCTCTGGTCCGCTTGCACTGGCTGCCTGTATGTTTCCGAGCCCAATTCAAGGTGCTGGTTTTGACCTATAAAGCCTTACACGGCTTGGGACCACAATATCTGACGGAACGCCTCTCCCGACATGAATATACCCGGTCACTACGTTCAACATCTAAGGTCCTCCTCCGGGTGCCTACTCCGAGAGAGGCTCGGAGTGTGGCAACGAGGGATAGGGCCTTTTCGATGGTGGCCCCCAGACTGGAATGATCTCCCTGACGAGGCTCGCCTGGCACCAATGCTGCTATCTTTCCGGCGCCAGGTTAAGACTTTCCTCTTTACCCAGGCATATGGCGGCACATCCTAATTACCCACATGTTAATTTTTAATCGGTTTTTAATGCTTTATGTGTGTATGTTCTATGTTTTAGAGTTTTAAATTTTGTATACTTGTTTTTACCTCAATTTTAGAATTTCTGTAAACCGCCCCGAGAGCCCTGGCTATGGGAGCGGTATATAAATGCAATAAATAAATAAATAAATAAACTGAATTAATTGATGGGTGTTGACAGCACAGATGACTTGTTCAGCAGGGAAGAGGATTCAGTCCTGTCTCCCTCACATCCACCCAACAAGTGATCAAAGATGATGGCACTGGCAATCTATAGTGCCCTTTTGTTTGAGTAGTTCCTGATCCAGCTAGGGTTTACCTCAAGAGTTCTGCTTCTATTTATGGAATCATGTGGGTTTAAAAACAGGCTCTGCTTTCCCCAGAAAATATAGTTAATGGGATATATTACTTGAGTAAATTAAGAAAACCTGAACTGATAATATTATAAATATTATGAATCAATATTATGTCTTTAAAATGTATTTATTTAATTTAACTCAGTTGTTTTATTGAAGATTTTATCTTAGCTATTTGTTTCAATATTTTTTATCCTGCACTTATTTTCAGATTGGAGACCCAGTATTTTGTCTTGTCCATAGCTGCTGGTCCAGGCTGTACGCTTTGCTTAGTATTGAAGGCACAGCATTTTAAGAATATAGGACATGACAGAGCTGCTTATTTTTGTTCTGTAGAGTGATGAAATACACAAACATGAAGTCCTGTGGTGTTGCCTAATTTATACTGAATGAAAATAAATAAAATATGGAACAGCCCTCACAATTACCAGTATCTAGCCATTGTATTTAGGGTTTTGTTTTTTTAAAAAAGTCCATATTTATAAACAATAGGGTAATAATGATGAATTCATTTAGTATTCTAAGCTAAATTAAAGCAAATGGCAGTTTGAAAATATGACAATAGGAAACAAGTTGGTTTTTTTTTTAGTAGTTTTGATTTATTTTCTCATTCTGGTGCTTACCATCTGGCACTTATTTTACCCTGTATTGCTTCATTTGTTACATCCAGAATAAAGATTTCGTGTAAAGAGCTGTTTTGCCACATTCAACTCTTGGCTCTTGTTACAAATTTTGCATGTCTTCAATAGCTGTGATTGAACGGAAGTGCTGATTAGGTTTAAATGTCCTTGGGGGCCTTCGATAGTTTTACTACATCTTTGGAAATGATTTCTCTTTTTAGGACACTACTTTCATTCATTAGATAGAGGATGTCTCACTTTGAAGGCCTTAATCCTTATATAATAAGAGGAATCTCCAGTAGATGTTTTGAAAGTGCTGACTTGGCACAAATAACAGCTAGGATTTGGAGAACAGCATTCTTAGCTGCGGCTTCTCAGTTCTGAAATTACTTCCCTTTTGCAGTCTGCTAAAATTCAAGCATGTGCATTTCCAAAAGTCTATAACCATTTAGACATGTATTAAAAGATTGCATTTAGATGTAGGCCTGGTTCAGACAACACGCTAGACCATGCTGCTTAACCACAAAATGCATTCCCTTAACTATTTTGTGGTTAAGCAGCAGGGTTTTGCGTGTTGTCTGAACCAGGCCACTAAATTAATTTTGCATATTTTTAAAACATATTTTAAAGTGTTTTATAGTGTTGATGTTTTGTTGGTTATCAGTGCTCAGTCAAAGATATAAGCAGGTATATAACTAAATGCAACTTAATTTTGAATGCTTAGGAGTTGCTCTTTGGTTCTATTTGGCAATAGATTCTCTGTAATTCCACTAACTGGACTAGAGCAAATGTTGGTTGAATTAAGGCCCATTAGGCTGCAATCCTACACACCTACCTGGAAGCTCCATAGAATTCAGTGGGACTTACTTCTGAGTAGACATGCTAGGATTTTGAATATTTTTTTAAGGTCTATATTTGCATTTGTTCAGAAGTAACTATCTTAGATTCTGTCCTATTCAAGTTTTCTAGAATTATAAAGTAACTAGTGAAAAGTTAATGTTGACTACCAGCAAAATGAAAGAAAAAGGCTCCATTGGGAAATCTTACCAGTTTGTAAGCATAACCTTCCTCATTATATGAATTTCTTAGAATTATTTGCTGGAATTGATTGTTTAAAAGTAGCATAGTCTGCTTTCAAGAAATCAAAGGGCTAAACATATATTATATAATGGAAAAATTAAAAAGAAAGTATCAGTTAACTTAGATTAACTGTGAAGAATAACCATGTGAAAGACTCACACGGATTACTTCGAATTCCCTACACATTTCTATTAGATTTGTGTGCTTTAATGATAAGTAAATGTCACTATAAAAGGATACATTTCCATTCATTGTTTTCCCATGTATTGTTGACTTATTCATATACAGTTTCTGTGTTTCTTTTCCACTGCATCAAGGGAGAGAAATGCAGCAAATGGATGCATGCACATATACAATAAAAACAAAATGCAGAATTGTTTGCATTTGTTAGGACATTTTTTCAGTGCTGTGGAGGTACAGCCTTGAAACAAGTATTTGGGTTGGTGGAGAAAGCACTGCAGATTTTAGCATAATGTGTGGTGTTCAGAGAAATTTTTATCTCATCATAAAGATTAGCAGGCTGTGTAATTCAATTTAAAATTGGTCGGCAGTGCCCCATCTATTACAGAGCCTTTTTATTTTATGTTGTATACAGCTATAAGGCCCAGGCTAGGTGACAGACAGTATTTAGGGCTCTGTCATTGCTCTCATTCTCTTGCTTTGGCTTAGCCATAATTGGTGGTGAATGTGAGCATTATGATAGAATGAGTTAAGAAAATGCTTGCTCAACTGAATGTATCCTGGGCTTGTCTTGTGTGGTAGAAAATGAATTTTTTCTGGTCAAGCAACCACTGAGTGAAGGTCTGCTAAAACCATTTGCTACTAACAGGGCTTGAGCCTCAAAACTCTCATGTTAGCATTTATTCACAGTATCAGAGGAATTGTTGTGTCACCGAAAACCAGCATGCAGCAACTTATGTTAATGCAAGGGTAGCAAACCCTCACCTTATTGTAATTACCCATACTAGGGGGTTAATCAAGGTTCCTAGAATTACTGTCTTTATTTTCTTTATTACAAGAAAAATGGGCAGCTTTCTGAGCCATGCTTCCTACTGGCTATTAGTGTTCTGTTTGACTTGCTAATTAATCCTCTGGTTCCACTGGGCTACTAAACCGCATCTAAGTCCTGACATTTTTTATTTCCTTTATTACGTTGTGTATGCCTGACTTCTTCACAAAGGTGATGCAGGTTCATCCTCTGTAAAGAAAGTGGTACAGGTACATCTTGTGTTGACTAGGGGAGCGTTTTAGAAAATTGTTGCAGATTGTGGAAATAATTTATTCTGCGCATATCTTGCCAAGGAAAGCATGGTGTTGATGGAATCTGGTGGCGACATTGTAAAAACCTGCATTTTCTTATCAGCAAATGTTTCTGTATCGTAGTCCAAAATAATGCTTCTGTGGTGAATTTGTCTGTAATTATTGGTCGTAGAATGTACCCGCAGGAATCAATTCCTTAAAGACGAACACATTTATTGTGGCATAAACTTTTGTGGACTACAGCCACTTCCCAAGGTAGGGAATGTTATCCTCTGAAGAAAGGTATGGGTGAAGTGGGTAAGGTATGAGTGTAGTTCAAAAACATGGGATCAAATTGCAATTAAATATAGAGTACAATCTGTAACAAATTCAATTAAACCTTGTCAAGAGGTGTGATTCTGAGTTGATTTCCACATAGCACTAAATCATAGTTTAGAGCTACATGAATGAGAATGGATAATTTGGGTGTAGTGTTGGGCTTGCATTTTACTCCACTTTCTTCCTCCTCCTGTGCTCTTGCCAGACGGACAGAGGCCTTAGCTAGACCTAAGGTTTATCCCGGGATCGTCCCAGGGTCGTCCCTGACTGCTCCCGGTATATCCTGTGTGTCATTTACATGAACAGGGATGACCCCGGGATGATCCCGGGATAAACCTTAGGTCTAGCTAAGGCCATACAGAGTTTCGTTTTATTGTTAACAAATCCTGGTTTAGCAGGATTACATTTGAACAAGGGATCCTGGTTTAAAACAAAATGTGATTAAACAAGCCAACTTAACAACTCATAGTTTGAAACGGCTTCTTTCAAAACTTACCAGAAAATTTTAAAACCAGGTTCCTGGTTTGAATGTAACTTTCCAACAATGATAAATGTCATTGGAATATAAATACGTCTCAGTGTGAAATGGGACTAATAGGTAGTGACAACAAAACTGAAAGTGCCTCAACAACTGCAGTAAAAGTTAGTTGGAATAGATGAGTGGTTGTCAGCATATCATGCACATTTCTTCGGTTGCCAAAATGAAATTGTGTGTCAACCATTTTCAGTACCTTAGGGTGTTTTTTCTTAAATGTATTTTTATTTATTTATTGCATTTATAGAGCATCTTTTTTCCTCCAAGGAACCCAAAGCGGTGTACAAAATTCTTCTCTTCTCCATTTTAACCTCATAACAATAACCCTGTGAGGTAGATTGGGCTGAGAGTTTGTGATTGGGCCAAAGTCATCCAGTGAAATTCCATGGCTGAGTGGGGACTAGAACTCCCAGTTCATCACTCTAACCACTGTACCATACTGACTCTTTATTAGCTGCCATGATGATGTCAGCTTGCTGTTGGAAATGGAATGGGACTACAAAGATTGACACTTGAATCACACTACGGGCATGTCTACATGGGGCGATATCCTGGGGATCATCCCTGTGCATCCACATGACACACAGGGGATCTCGGGAGCAGGGAGGAAAGATCCCTGCATTTCCCTGGGATATTGCCCTACATGTTTTCCCCGGTTTTCCCCGCGGACCTGGGATCATCCCGAGACCGCGGGATGTGTGGGCGGCTGTCCCAGTTTGTCCTGACTCCTCACGAGTAAACGCGAGGAGCTGGGCACAGAGCTCCTGAAGGGGGGGGGTAACTGGAGGGTTTTGTTAGTTTGTTTTTATGTTATTATTTTCGTGGAAGCACTTGTGTGCTCCAGCTCTTCTTTTTTAAAAAATGGCCGCATGTGGACTGAGGGGGAGGATCTTGCAATCATAAAATCGCGAGATCCTCCCCACTCCTTCCTGGAACGCTGGGAGGTCTAGACATAGCTTAAGTGTTCTTTAAATTTTCCTCCCCAGATATTTCATGTCAAATACTTGTGGTGTATTGGAACAAAAATTAACTTGGTTTTCTTAAATTGTAAGCCTATGCGGCAGGGTCTTGTTATTTACTGTGTTATCTGTACAGCACCATGTACATTGATGGTGCTATATAAATAAATAATAATAATAATAATAATTAAAGCTTTATTTACCAAATACAAGTGAAATAAACATGCTAAATTAGATCTCTCCAGGGCAGAGATGGGCAACTTGTGGCCCTTGTGCTGTTTTGGCTATGCTTCCTACCAGCCCTAGCCAGCATAGCCAATTGTGATAGTTGATGAGAATTGTAGGCTAAAACTTTGGGGAGGGGGGGTTCATAAGTTGCCCACCCCCCATGTATCAGAACATTTTCCAATGCAAACTGAATATTTTCCCAAGCAAATGAACCTAATTCGTACAGGAAAAATGTTTGGAAAGCCCATGTCACTAGTGTTACAGGTGGAGGGAAAGGAAAGACGGAAATTGAAGTGTGCTGGAGGAAGGTGAATAACTGAGACAGAATTAGGTAAGAAAAGTATAGCAAGGTGCAAGTGAAAGAGAAGACTAGGCCTGACACTGGGCAGTATCCAATGGTGTCATTCTGCAGACTCAAATAACACTAGCAGAGCACTGAATCTTACCGTTGTGCATTACAGTTTCACAGTGTGATGCACAATCAGTTGTGCAAGCGTAATGCGCAACTACTTCTATGGTCGTATTGGCATGGCACTTTTGGATACTGCCCATTCTATTTAATGGTTAGGTTAAATATTCAAATAGCATCAAGCTGGGTGGATTGATGCTAATTGCATTTTTAAAAAAGAACACCCCCCCCCCCCAACCCTTCAATATAAAGAAATATTTAATGTTGAGTCTGGTTTGGCCTGAGAAGCCTTTGCATTTTACAGCTAAGAATCTAAGTGAGTTACTCAAATAGGTTCTGAATGCATTCAGAAGGTGTTATCTTAAATAACCTTGGGTAAAAATGTTTTCACAAGATACTGCCTTTTATCTAAAAAATGTATGTAACCCATTGCTTGAGGGCACTGAGGACACATTGGCTACAACTAGAAAGTGAAATTTCTTCATTGTTGCACTTGTCTGAAAAAGCAAAAAAAAAAAAAATGTTCTAGTGTAGATGGTCACCACACTAAACCATATTGTATTGGCCAAGTTTTACTGCTGAGTTAATGGTGTTTCAGAATATTTGTTTTGTTTTGTTTTTTATAGAACAATCAGATTTTGTATATGAAAGATCTATTGCTCTTTCTCTTGGGAGACATGCTAAATATTCTTCTGTCTCAAGACTTCCCCAGTGGACTGTCTGGTACTGCTGCAATTAGAATACGTTTGCTGAAATTTCATTTTGGCTACTGAATAAAGGAATTTCTTATGCCATGTATAAATTAATGCTAAGTAATTCTTGGTGCGTGCACTAGTATAGGCAATCTATCTTGGCAGTAAAATATTGTTTCCTCCTCCTCCTCCTCCTCCTTCTTCTTCTTCTTTGTTTTTTCATAACAGGAATGCATAGTTTTGGGAGCCCTTACTTTGACAAATGGCTTCTCTACCTAGATATGTTTAAATGATTTCCAGAAACTATCTAACTGACTGACTAGAGAAGACACACCATAACAGCTATATTAGAAGCATAGAGCCATTAATAAACAAGTGCTTCCGTAAGACCAGCTGTAAAAACAGTGATGGCAGCTTTGAGGTGAAGGTGGGAAAACCTTTCTGGTGGAGAATATAAATAAGATGCAAATCGTTACAGCTTCTTAAGTGATTGAAGTGACAATTATGTTAACGTTCCCTGTTAATTACCAGTTTTGTTGAAGTGTTCTTATCTCTCTATGTCATGGTGCTTGAGAGTTGCAAATAACACCTTATACGTAGCGTGTGTTTGTTTTAACATAACACTAAAACCTGAGGCTTAAAAATAATTTTAAAAACTATATAAGGAATAAATGGGAAGGAAATTAAGAAATGCACAGTTCACCACTTATTAAAAAGGCTACTTGCTCTTGCCTTACAGTTGCAAAGTATTTATTTTGCAAATTATGTACAGAGGGTCTTCATACAAGGATTTTCTGTGTCATGTGACATGATATAGCAATTGCACCTGCAAAGGTAGCCCAGTATGCAGAACATTATCAGGTCCTGTCATGGAGATGAAATATTGGTGAAAGTTTTGGCTGCTTGTTTATCTCGGTGATCATGTTTAGATTATTTCATAATAAATTAAAAATATTATTAAAATTACTTAGGGGAAAGTCCTGGTAGAGCCATCTCTATCTTCTCCCCCCCTCTGTGTGTGTGTGTGTGTATTTTGAATCAGCAAAAGAAATAAATTTTAGACAATGGCTGTTGACAGAATACTGCATTTTACAATAGGAAATCATGCCATATTCCCCTTGTAGGTTGTTGGAAAAAATAACTTCTACTGTACTCTTTGGTGCAACTTCAGAGTGAACCTCTTTGTTGCTCACTAGGCTATCATGAGTGTTCATCTAAGCCCTAGGTCACAGTTGAACTCAGGGAGTTTGGAGGGACAGACTTGGTACTAGACACTTGCCTTTTAACCCTGAACGTCCTCTTTTGAGTGCATAGAAGAGGAAGCTCTGCTCCTTCCTGCTATCCTCACCTTCCCAAGTGGTAACACATACTCCCACCTTCCTCAGTTACCTGCATCTTAGAAACAGGAGAAGTGATAATATATTGATTAGCTGGTAGTAATGTAGTTATTCCAGCTTTAAGACTTTTGTAAGGGTCAGAACAGACATTACTTTAAATCTGTGTCTAGCATTTACATCTTTTGTTTATTTTCACACTAGAATAGTGCAGGGGCCATGATTTGGATCAAGACCCTAGCATAGGGGTAGGACGGGGAGGGGCTTTTAAGATTCATATTAGGGCCTCTGTGCCTACAGTAGAGTAAAAATGAACAAAAGGTGTGGTTACTGGACACAGAGTTAAAGTAATACTTGTTTTGTCCCTAAGAAACTACATATAAGAATAAAGAAACAGAACTTAAGTAATGTAAAAATTTAAGAAGTGCTGTTCTGGATCAAATCAAATACCTATCTAGGCCAGCATCTTATTTCCCATAGTTGTCAACCAGATCCCTCTGGGAAGCCACAAGTACAACATGTGAGCAATAGGCCCCTTCCATTGTTGTTACCAACAGCTGGTATTCAGAATCATGCTGCCTCTAATTCTAGAGGTAGCATGTAGCCATCCTGACTAGTAGCCATTGAGAGAATTATCCTCCATTGAGGATAGCATTATCCTTTATGAATTTTAAAGTCATCAAAGTTGATGGTCATCTCCACATCTTCTTGTTGTTTATTCGTTCAGTCGCTACTCCACATCTTAAGGAATAATAATAATATAATATAATATATTTCTTTATTACACGCCTCTCCCTCTGGATCGCGGCGGGGAACAACATAAAATACAAAAATGTTATAAAATACATAAAACTTATTTAAACATATAAAACTAATTTGTTGTTGTTTATTTGTTCAGTCGCTTCTGACTCTTCGTGACTTCATAGACCAGCCCATGCCAGAGCTTTCTGTCGGCCGTCGCCACCCCTAGCTCCCCCAAGGTCGAGTCCGTCACCTCCAGAATATCATCCACCCATCTTGCCCTTCGTAGGCCCCTCTTTCTTTTGCTTTCCACTTTCCCTAGCATCAGCATCTTCTCCAGGGTATCCTGTCTTCTCATTATGTGACCAAAGTACTTCAGTTTTGCCTTTAATACCATTCCCTCAAGTGAGCAGTCTGGCTTTACTTCCTGGAGTATGGACTGGTTTGATCTTCTTGCAGTCCACGGCACTCTCAGAATTTTCCTCCAACACCACAGTTCAAAAGCATCTATCTATCTTCCTTCGCTCAGCTTTCCTTATGGTCCAGCTCTCGCAGCCATAGGTTACTACGGGGAATACCATTGCTTTAACTATGCAGACCTTTGTTGTCAGTGTGGTGTCTCTGCTCTTAACTCTTTTATCAAGATTTGTCATTGCTCTCCTCCCAAGAAGTAAACGTCTTCTGATTTCCTGGCTGCAGTCAGCGTCTGCAGTAATCTTTGCGCCCAGAAATACAAAGTCTGTCACTGCCTCTACATTTTCTCCCTCTATTTGCCAGTTGTCAGATTCCCTCCATGACCTTGGACTCTGTGGCTCTGTCTATAACTGGTTCGCCTCCTATCTAGAGGGTCGCTCTTTCAGCGTGTCGGCTAACGGCAGCTCGTCCTCCTCCTTTCTCCTTTCAGTAGGGGTTCCGCAAGGCTCGGTGCTTGGCCCGCTGCTGTTTTCTCTATACATGCTGCCCTTGGGTAAACTTATTCAATCTCATGGCCTCCAATATCACCTGTATGCCGATGACACACAACTATACCTCTCATCTCCGGAACTTTCTCCTGATGTCCACGATCGTATCTCAGCATGTCTTTCAGATATCTCAGCCTGGCTGCTTCATCGCCGTTTGAAACTCAATATGGCAAAAACTGAACTGCTTGTTTTTCCTCCTAAACCTTCTCCTCATCTCTCATTCTCTCTTACTGTCAACGATGTCACGCTTACTCCGGTCAAGGAAACTCGTAGCCTTGGCTTTATATTTGATTCCTCGCTCTCCTTTATTCCTCATATCGAGGCAGTAGCTAAATCTTGTCGTTTCTTCCTGTATAATATTGCCAGGATTCGACCATTTTTGTCTGTCTCTTCTGCCAAGACTCTCGTTCACGCACTGGTTATCTCTCGGTTGGACTACTGCAACCTCCTCCTCTCTGGCCTCCCCTCATCTCACATCAGTCCGCTGGTCTCTGTCCACCACTCTGCTGCTAAGATCATCTTTCTGGCCCGCCGCTCTGACCATGTCACTCCGCTTCTGAAATCTCTTCATTGGCTCCCAATTCATTCCAGAATCCAATATAAACTTCTCCTGTTGACCTTCAAAGCTTTTCACGGTCTAGCTCCTGCCTATCTCTCCTCTCTCATCTCACACTATTGCCCCGCTCGTGCTCTTCGCTCCTCTGATGCCATGCTTCTTGCCTGCCCAAGGGTCTCTACTTCCCTTGCTCGGCTTCGTCCATTTTCCTCTGCTGCCCCTCATGCCTGGAATGCTCTTCCAGAACACCTGAGAACTACCAACTCAATCACAGCTTTTAAAACACAGCTAAAAACTTTTCTTTTCCCTATAGCTTTTAAACTTTGAGTTTGTTCTGACTCTATACTGTTAGCTTCACCCTTCCCGGTGCCTGTTTACACTTCCCTGTGCCTGTTTGCATTCTCCTTCCCTTCTTATTGTTTACTACAACTTTATTAGATTGTAAGCCTATGCGGCAGGGTCTTGCTATTTACTGTGTTATCTGTACAGCACCATGTACATCGATGGTGCTATATAAATAAATAATAATAATAATAATAATAATAATCAAGCTGGTTGCCAAAATCTTGGTTTTTTTGAGGTTTAACTGCAACCCAGCTTTTGCACTTTCTTCTTTCACCTTCGTCATAAGGCTCCTCAGCTCCTCCTCGCTTTCAGCCATCAAAGTGGTGTCATCTGCATATCTGAGATTGTTAATGTTTCTTCCTGCGATTTTAACTCCAGCCTTGGATTCATCAAGCCCAGTACGTCACATGATGTGTTCTGCGTACAAGTTGAACAGGTAAGGTGAGAGTATGCAACCCTGCCGTACTCCTTTCCCAATCTTAAACCAGTCCGTTGTTCCATGGTCTGTTCTTACCGTTGCTACTTGGTCATTATACAGATTCCTCAGGAGGCAGACAAGATGGCTTGGTATCCCCATACCACCAAGAACTTGCCACAGTTTGTTATGATCCACACAGTCAAAGGCATTGTTAAAATAACAGCCAGACTTCTTAAAATTTGACTGGGTAGGTTTGCCCAAAGAGATCAGTCTTTATAGCATTTTTATATTCAGAAAGACTGTTGAGTTGGCAAATCTCTCCCAGCAGGCCATTCTACAGTCTGGGAGCAGCAGAAGAAAAGGTCCTCTTGGGTAACAGCTATCAATCTAGTTGATCTAGTTCATTTTAAACATTTTTCAAAGATTGGAAGCCTTGAACATCTAGGTGTTAGCTAGACCTAAGGTTTATCCCGGGATCGTCCCGGGGTTATCCCTGTTCATGTAAATGACACACAGGGGATCCCGGGAGCAGTCAGGGATGATCCCGGGATGATCCTGGGATAAATCTTAGATCTAGCTAAGGCCCTAGTTTCCTGAAATAGCTTAATAAATCCTCAGAAGTGTTGGTCCAGACTTTCTTTCACAAAACAGAGAGGATGGTGTTTGAGCTTTCTCTGACTTTGATCTAGTCCAAGTTAATCACTTGGAAGTCCCATTGATTTCAGTGGGAGAGTTAAGAACATTCTTGGTGCTCTCCCACTAACAGCAATAGGACCAGAAAGTGCTTAACGTTGGCTTGATCCTGCCCTACATTTTCGCTGTTTTCAAAGCAAATTTTGCCGCAGCAAGATGTGAGGAGTCAGATTTCTTTCATGTTTTTCTTTCTAAGCAATGTTGTTTTGAAATTCTTATTAGCAGTATCCACTAGTCTCTGAAAAGCAAAAGTATTTAGAAATGAAAATCCCAGGATTATCCTTCACCACCAATATGAAGTTGATAATTAGCTTAATTACAGATAGAACAATTGTTTCATAAGGTGACCTTTTCCCCTCTTTCTATACACCCTCTATTTCCCTTTTTACTAAGAAAAAGAAACCTATTAATTACTATTGTAAATTGCAGAAACAAAAGCAGATAATGTTAGAAGTATTTTCAGGGCTGTTTGCATTAGGTTCTTTGTTTGGGATCAGGTATTCTGAAGTTTCGAAATGCAAATGATTAAAATTGACTCTTATGTCTTTCTGCAAGATAATATCCACTTCTGCAGAATTTGTTCAAAATCTGGAGATTAGGTTATATAGTGAATGAAGATCCTACAAAGAAATAGTTTTGTGTATTGATGCCTTTAGAAATATTATTTGATGGCAATAAAATGTACTCCAAAATTCCCTCCTGAGTGGAGAAAATGGAATTTGTTTGTAGTAATTGCATTTCCAATCATTTACTCTCTCACTTTCCAATATAAGTTAAGCCAATTGAAACCTATGATTTGGTTTTTCTTAGCAGCAAAAGTACCATGTAAATTGATCTGTGATGCATTTCTAGAAAAGGCTTTGAAAGTTTTGAAATTGAGATCGCGTTTTCTTATTAGATTTAGAAAGTACGAGGATTCATTTCTGTATTTTAGGCTAATGTAATATTAACCAAAAATGTTCTTTTTCAATTTTGCTTTAATGAAATTCAAGACACCATTTCTGTTTAGGCCCATTGGTAAGATTATTTCCATGGTAGTTCTCAGTATATATGGTTCAGTAGTAAAACAATTTAAAATCATACTAAGAAGCTTGGAATACAGTTTGGGGGCCTGAGTATTTTATACTTCTGAAAAGCTCGTCATTATATATTAAAGATAAGAAGAGCCATGCTGGATCAGACCATGGGTCCATCTAGTCCAACATTCTGTGAGTGACCAAAGGAAAAATGGGTAGTCTGTATAAAAACAGAATTTTGCATCTCAATCCTGAGCTGCATATGTGCTGTGGTGTATACCTGGAGCTCTTGTGTATTCTCCATTCACTTCAGTGGAAGATGGCTGGATACACACATCATTTGTGGGCAAGGGAGCTTTGGGTACACATAGAAGATCTCACTTTTGTTCTTCTGTTTTAATGTTCTCTTAAGATTGTGGAGTGAGGGGCCTTTATCAATAAACCTGGATGCCAGCTTTGTCCCACTCAGGGCTAGTTATATGAGACATTAAATATGTGGTCTGACATCATATGTATCTTAAAAATTGAAAAGAGCAACTGCTGGGAGCCTCAATCAGCGTAGGGACTAATGCAGTTGGGATAAAAACCTTAATATTTAGCCCTTCCCCACTGCCATTCTGACAAGAATTGTTACAATGACAGGGACACACCCATTGGTGCTATGGGAGCTTTCCTTCTCATCCAAATAGCAGCAGGTTTAACTTCATGTATTGTCTGGCCCTCAACCAGCACCATTACAGGACCTAATGATATCAATCAAATCATCAGGGACTCATCCTCCAATATAATACATAAGCCCTCACCTGCCACTGCCAGCAATGTCCTTCTGTTGCCTTCATAGGACAAACAGAGCAGAGTCCACACAAAAGAATAAACTGACACACATCTAACATCGGTACTGGTAGCATCGAGAAACCAGTGAGAGAAGATTTGAGTCTCATAGGATGTATTGCTACTGACCTGAAAGTCACTATGCTTCAGCCAAAGTATTTCAAATACCATTTAAAATAGCTGAACTAAAATTTATCAACAGTCTCATGGTATACATTTAGGACTTAAAAGGAACCACAGTAGTTCTGTCCCACTGTAGTTAGCATAGCTAAATTAGGAAAGCTTTTGCTGATGTGAATGAGCACTGTGCTTATATTCAAAAATGTTATAGGCTGCATCTCTTATACTTCACTGCCTTTTAGACCACCCCACTGTGTACATTTCCTCCCCCCCCCCACCCATGTGTGTGTAATATAGATAGATAGATAGATAGATAGACAGACAGACAGACAGACAGACAGTTGAAGACAACACTTCATGCATCTGATGATGTGGACTTTTGTCCACAAAACCTTATGCCATAATAAATCTATTATTTTTTATGGTCTCACAAGAATTGTTGTTCTTGATGATGATGATCTTGAAGCTACTGATACAAAAGAAACTAGCAGTGCAGGCTTCCAGTAGCTTCACAACTTTTCTGTGCAGCTAATCATAGATAAGAATACGATAAGGTGTAAGGCTAATTACGTGAGATCTGCCAGACCTGATTTTGCTCATTTTTGTTTTAAACTGAAGCTTGAGCAGTGTAGATATACAGAAATTTTGAAAGTTCAAAAAAGTTCAAAGCTTGAGCTTAGCCCATGGCATCATGGGCTTTACACTAGTTTATATAAGAATATGGTACTAGAGATCTACCAGACTGATTTTCATAATTTTGTTTTAAACTGAAGCTTGAGCTGTGTAGACATGCACAAAAATGTGAAAGTCTGAAAACATCCAAAGCCTGAAATTCATTTCCTCCATGTCAAACAGGCAGGGCAGCCCCTCCTTCAGCAGGATGATGGGCAGCCCTGCTCCATCAATCAGTGTGGCATGCAGGCAGCCCCTGGACCCAGCTGCATGGTTAAACTATTGCTGCCAGCTGAGAGGAGGAAGGGGATGGAATTGGCCAATGC
The DNA here is from genome assembly GCF_023053635.1 of Elgaria multicarinata webbii. Classification (NCBI taxonomy): domain Eukaryota; kingdom Metazoa; phylum Chordata; class Lepidosauria; order Squamata; family Anguidae; genus Elgaria; species Elgaria multicarinata. The sequence goes on from NC_086172.1 coordinate 103,483,818, forward strand.
GGGGGGGGGGGGCATGGGGGAGAAAGTGGGGCCATCAGCATGCAAGTTTTGGAGGGGGGATTCATTATGCGTGGTCCACATTTGCATTATTCATGAGCCCCTCTGTAGTGAGGGGCAAAAAAGTGGGAAAGGAGCAGGACTACTGGGCTTTACACTAGTTCTAAATTATTTTTGTGAAAATAGGGAATAATTGCCCAAACTGGGCTAAGACCTATCCTAAATGTATTTCTATTGTAATTTATTGTGTCATCTGCTTCCAAACTTTTGGCCTTTTTCAAGATAGTTCCATTTCATTTAAATTGATTCTTTCAGTAGATTCAGAATTCAATTGATTGTCAAGATATATTTGTCATAGCAATTAAAATGTATGAAAGTTACAGTTAAAATTGTATACACAAAGAACAACAAAAACATAGTGTAGTGTTAGAATTATATATATTCATTTAAGAAAGATAATCTTTGATATTTGCAGCATTTTCAAAGTGGGTACTTTAGTAGCACCATCCCCGTTGCCCTCACTAATCCAATGTAAAAGCTGGGTATTTTTCTCTGGTGTCATTACCTTACAGCGGTAAATGGTTTAAATATATACATATTTCAGTCATGACTGCTTTCAAGTATCAGGAGCTATAATAATTTCTATCTCATTAGCATTTGGTAGAATCCAAAGGTTCCTTTCCTCTGGCAGAGTCTTCTTTCTCTGTTGGAGGAAGGTTGGATCCAACCCACTGATCATTAGAAAAATAATTAGTTTTATTCCATTTCTTGTTTTAAAAAAATTAAACGAAAGTATTTGAAAACTGACAACATAACTTAGATACTTTTCAATTGTTGGACTTGCAATTCTTGTTCCCAGTAGTCATTTGCTATCTAAAGTTGCAACCTATATATGCTGCTATGTGTACACCCATTAATCAAATAAGGCTTGTCTGTGAGTAAACATGTATAGGATTGGGATATAAAAAAGTAATTGGGACATCATTACAAGACTAAAGAAATATTGAGAAATAGGTGGTAAATTCTAGGGAAACTGATTGATAGAAACTCATGGAGAATCCCATTAACCATCTCATCAACTGGCATGCATGATTAGAAAATATAATATAAAATAGAAACCATGTCAGGGTTTTTGGAACAAAATAACCTCTTATTTATGTAGTATGTTCCTTTTGTTATTGTTGAGCATGGTAAAAATGGATATTAATCACAAACAGTTACATTAGAATAATGTTATGGTTGAGACATAAATTTGTAGAAGCAAGTAATCCCGTTGCCAAATTGCTACTGGAATTTCAAACTCGTCCCATAGTGCAGTGCACATGGCCGTTTTCAAATCTCTTATTCCAGTTGGTGATACTAAGTTACTCAGATTTCTAATGAACCTGCCATAGGGCAGGTAGGTGTACTAATGTAAACCTGTAGTTTGGGAATGACTTACCTTCTGTTGGTTTGGGACCACACAGACCTATTAACTTCTCCTGGTGTTGTGGACTCTTAATAGAGATCTAGATATGCTCTTATTCGCTCAGGACTTCAGGATTAGCTGGGGCTCCATTAAGTTTCCCCGCTTTCATGGGTTTATGGCTCAACCTTGGCACTATTGTAACGTAGTTTTTTGTGTTTAATGTTTCTTAGACCTGGTTTTCCATTGCCAGCATGGAAGGAACCCTAATGCATGAGTTTCAGAGGAGAAGGTAGCAGTCTGAACCTGCTGTGTGGCTCGATCAGCAAGCGTGAGTATTAACGCTAGAGCTGTCAGGCCTTGTGAAAATTAATGAAGCCTGACGGTTACAGAGTGAAAGGTCAGAGGCAGAGCTTGCTCTTACGTAACATTTGTGTTTTGTTGTGTCTAACAACATTTTCAACAAAGGAGAGCTTTTATGTGTGAGCCTTAGATTTATCGCAGGACTCCATAGGTCCCGGCCTTCGCTTTTCCCTGTGCTGTAGCCTTGTGTTTCTCTTGCATAAAACCAAAACAGTTCAGCTGTTTGCTCTTCTGCCCGCCTTGATTGATTTTCCATATGCTTCTTGAATGTACTTCCAGCCGCTGTCCAAATCAGATAGGGCTTTTGAAAAGTATTTTTTTGTGAGCGGTTAAAGCAGTGGCGATGATGAGATTGTTCATCACAAAGATTTGCTCATTAGTTTTGTGGAATGCCTGGTGTTTGACATTATGTGTGTGTGCGCGCGTGTGCATCTGAATGATAGTAGTGTCAGTTCCCTGTTGTGTTGTTTCCTTTTTTTCCAGCTGGGGATTATATGTGAAAGGTGAGAATTATCTTTGGACAGTTTAGGCAATATAGTTATTTTGCTTGTAAGATTGTTTAAAAGGTGCAGCTCTGGCTACATCTTAGACCCATTGTCTGTGTTCTTAAGGTAATCTGTTAGGTGTTGAGGATGTTGAAAAGAAACAAGTACGAACAAACCATAGGACTTGGACCGAATGAGAGTATAAACAATCTATTCCTAGCACATGTCTATACAGAGCAGCTCAGCAGAAAGCCCAATGAGCAGAAAGGGAGGGTTTCCAAAATGATTGGGGGAAATCCTCGTCTCTTGGGAATCTGTGAGTCCACCAAAGTATCTCTTTGTGCTGGAATTTCTCTCTGCTTTTTCACTTTTTCTTATTGTTGCTGTTTTCTCACTTGCTGGGTTGTGGGAAACCAATTCACACACATGGTGACTGTATTTCCTGCATTTAATATCCTCCATCATGCATTTACCCACACTTTCAAGGAGGAAGTAACTTCCTCTGTGGAAACTCAGGCAACATTATATTCACCTATAGGAAATTAGATGGCATGTATGAATAGAGATTATTATTATTTATTTATTTATTTATTTATTTATTTATTTATTTATATAGCACCATCAATGTACATGGTGCTGTACAGAGTAAAACAGTAAATAGCAAGACCCTGCCGCATAGGCTTACATTCTAAAATTTCTGGAAATTTTGAAGCCATGGGGGAAAAGTTGGGGGTTTTCACAGTTTTTTTCAGGGGAAAATGGAAATTTTCAGAAAAATTGATTTTTTTTTTTTGCAATGTTAGCACATTTTACAGATTGAAAGTCATTTTGTTACTTTAGGAACATAAAATGTAATTATATACAAGTTGGTTTGGCATAAAATTATCCCATTTGGAATATTAAAAGTACAGTGTCTTCAAGCAATTATTACAAATTGAACTTTTTTAAATTTTTACTTCTTTTGTAACAAATGGAGCTACAAGCTCCTGAACTGTAAGGAACAAGTTAACTGTAAGGAACCTCTTTAGTTTTGCCAGTTTATGAGGAGCAGGCAAAAAACAGAAGAAACCATCAATATGAGTAACAAAGAAAATTATTTATGTCTCCGCTAGTCCTCCACAGTGTCAAGCACAAAGCACCCATTCCCATAAAAAGAATTTAGAAAAAGGGAGGACCAAGTTTCAATGAATATGCATGAAATTTAGACTCATTTTCTGAGCCATAGCTATCACTATCAATTTCAGTCTCTGCTTCAATGGCAGTGCCCCCTAGAGGCAGAAATGTGTCTTGCTCTTGCATTTGAGAATTGTAGTCTCAGTTTGCAACCTAGGATTTGCTTGTCCTCTGTGCGCAGAAATTGTAATAATCTGAAGCTGTACATAGTTTTTAGAAATCATTTGGAGAAGGAAATACCTAAACACCTTGTCTTAAACTTTTTATTCATCATGTTAAAATAAAACATAATCCATTTTTTCTTCATAACTGATAGAGAATGCAGTCTTAATATCAGGAAAAGTCCCTCAAAACATGTCCACTATGCTCCGATATCATTCTAACTGGAACCTACCCAAATTAGGAAACTTGTTCTTCCTAATATTATTAGGTCATCAGTGCTGGTGGAGGAGAAATAGCTTAAGTGTTAGTGATCCTCACTAAAAGGGCATAGGTTGTTCAGACAGTGGAACTTCATATTTGCAACACGTTAAAAGCCATGCTGGATCTGACCAAGGGTCCATCTAGTCCAGCACTCTGTTCGCACGATAGCCAACCAGCTGTCAACGAGGAACCTACAAGCAGGACTGGGTGCAACAGCACCCTCCTGCCCATGTTCCCCAGCAATGGTTGTATATAGGCTTACCTTTGATGGCACAATAAGTGAATAGCTTCTGGGAGTCCTTATGCCTAGCTAAAGAGGAAGACTTCTGGAAGACTCACCAGCTGCAGTGTTAAATACCATTGTGAGTCTGCTTTATTAGTTTGTCAGCAGGGACTGTGTCAGTATGGGTGTTTACTGGTGTTCTTCCCTTCCCACATCATCACACTAAGCATTTTTAGCTGCACTGCTAAACCATGAATCATTTTAGTTTTCATACTTTTAAAAGAAATGGCACTTGTAAGCCTGTAAGTGAGAAGTACTTGAAACTATGATTGGCACCATTTAGTTATCTCCACACTGTTATACTTTTATGTTTCTGAATTTAATGGAAATGAATTCAGGTTTTCCAAATCTGAATTTGGAAATAAACTCTACTAAAATCGGTGGGAGTTATCTTTCAGATATGTTTAGGAATGAGGTACTTAACTCTGGATTATATTGGGTTGAATACATATGTAGTCATACTAAGAATAGACACATAAAAATAAATTGGACTTAAGTTTGCTGCGTCCTATTGATTGCAATGGGTCTACTTTTAAGAATGAATAAATCTGTAGCCAAGTCCTAGTTTTAATTTTAGTTTATACAAGTCATTCGGTTTTCAGTACAATTGGCTTGTAAATATATCAAACTAAAATGTTTATATTCAGAAGTTCATTATAAATGTATATGTTAGTATTAAATGCAGTACCATGTTTTATTTGTTCAACCTTTTCTCCAGATCTACTGCTATAATTATCACTTGACGTTTATGAGGATTACATTGGACCTTAAAGAAAACTGTTTTCAATGTTGTACGCTGGAGACGTTAAAACATTATTTTACCTGATGGATACAACATCTTGTAAATACTAAATGAGCCTTGTAAAGCTAATCAGTGCCAACAAGGCAATGTATCAGCTTAATTTATAAATTGTATCAGAGAATGAACATGTGCTATACTGTTATTTATTTAATTTTTAAAATATTTTTGTCAACAGAAGTTAGAAAGAATATTCATTTCTTAGGAATACAGCAGTTTTATTGATGAAGTACTATTCTTGCCAGGAGGTGATGCTATGAATGGCACCCACAAGTTCTGTAATGGTGTGCACTTTATTCTTGTAACTAGTTCTAAAGACTTGTCATGAATGGGGTGGGGATCAATGAACAAAGCCTTCTTTTCAGTCTCATTTTTGTGTGTAGGGCTGGCTTTGAAGAGAACTATGTTAGTTGTTTGACTGTTAGTTGATTTGACTACTTTACTTTAATAAGCAAGAAATACTTCTTTTCTGTTTCCTTAACAGAAAAGGGCTTTGGGGGTGGGGGGGTGGGGAGAAACTAGAGTGCTAGATCAATTCTTCCTCCTAGGCTACTTTATAGCAAACTTTATAGCATTTAAACTCAGCCCCATGAATTATTACAGAAGGAATGACGTACATCCGTCAAAAATCTGGTGAGAAATGCTATGATTATAAGGAAGTATAGCCATGCTCATATATTGCTCAAGTTAGTATACCTGGGCCTCAATAGTTAAGAAGTAGTTTCAGATTTCAAGACCCAGTTAATATGTCATGGCATCAATTCCTTGGCTGTTTAACCCAGGAATTGCGGGTGATGAGCAGAGCATTTCAAGCCATTTCCGATTTTAGTTAAAAACTCATAGTCCAAATCAGAAAATTTGGGTTGTTTATGTGTTAAACAACCCAAGGTTAACCCAATAACAAACCACAGGCAATGTTTCCCTAGTTGTTAATTGAAATTGCAAATGGTTCATGCACAGCTCTCATATTCAGTTCATCCCTGGCAATACCTAGGATAAACAAACCAGGGATTGCTGCCATGACCATTTTGTTGTTGTTTATTCGTTCAGTTGCTTCCGACTCTTCGTGACTTCATGGACCAGCCCACGCCAGAGCTTTCTGTCAGCCGTTGCAACCCCTAGCTCCCCATGACCATTAATTGACACATAATTGACAATATATTGACATATAATCAGATCCTCAGTGGGTATAAAATTATAGCCAGTGCAGCAGATAACTCTCTTGCTATGTTAACTAATCTAGAATAATGCACCATTCCCCATTGCCATAGACACAGTGGATAAACATGCAAAGGAATGGAAGTTAATTCACTCTCTTGCCACTATATAACCCTTGATTATGACTGGAACAGTAGTTGAAGGATATTTAGAGGTAATTTGTCACCCAGAGGATCTGGTTTAAACTTTAATTCTTCAGATGTCTTACAAATGTTGCTGTTTATATCTTTCTTTGGCATATTTGCACACAGGGCAGTAAGAGTTTTTGCCTCACACAAGAATACAAATATACCTAGTGTGTCCTCAAATGTGATTTTTTTTTAAAAGAAAATGGGGGACACAGGTGTCTTAATTAAATGCTTTTTGTTGTTGTTGTTTCAGGAAACTTGCCATATGAATATAAAATAGTGATTGCTGGGAATCATGAACTGACATTTGATAAAGAATTCATGGCAGACCTTGTTAAACAGGATTACTACCGCTTTCCCTCTGTGTCCAAATTGAAACCAGAGGACTTTGACAATGTTCAATCACTTCTGACAAACAGTATTTACTTGCAAGACTCTGAGGTAACGGTGAAAGGATTCCGAATATATGGTGCCCCTTGGTAAGTCTCAGTTTAAACATTCTCTGCTCATATATATACATATATGGTTAGTTCAGCTATATGCAAACGTTCCTACCTCAACAAATTCTGTGAGAAAGTATTGAGAGTAGGCTTGTCAGTATTTGTTTGTTTGGCTGTTTTATTTTATAAATTCGTTACTACCGTATTTCTTCAATTCTAAGATGCCATTGATTGTAAGACGCACACTAATTTCAGTACCACCAACAGAAAAAAACCTTTGATTCTAAGAAATAATAAACGCACCCGCGATTCTAAGATGCACCCCGTTTTTAGAGATGTTTATATGGGGAAAAAAGTGTGTCTTAGAATCGAAGAAATATGGTAACTCAAATTTACATGGGCAGATGCTTGAACAATTTATATTTCCTGGGACCAAGATTACCAAGTATTTTGCATTCCAGTATTTAGATTTAGAGTGGAAATGTTGAAGCTTTGGTTTCTAATGTTCTGGTTTGTATATTTGAAATGGTACTATTCCAAGAAGTCAAAATTGTGGGAGAGATGTCTTCATTGATATTGTGGGGAATTTTGCTGAATTCTGTGTTTTAGACTGCAATCCTGTACCCGCTTACCTAGGAATTAAACCCAGGAAATTCAGTGGGATTTACTTCTGAGTAAACGTGTACAAGATTGTGCTGTGGTTGGTGCAGCATAGTAAAGTTTTAAAATAAATACATTAATAATAAACGTCAAGAGCCACTATAAAAGCACAGAGAGATTTGTTTTAGTCACAGCAGTAAAGATTGTATTTGTTTGAGTGAGTAAATGAGGTTAGAAACAGAGCATGGCTTTCTGTAGTAACTGTGCATGCTGTTTGACTAGTGTAAAACTGTCCAACTGCTACCTGATTTAGTAGGATGCCATTCCCTTCTAACAAACAGGTTTCATATATAAACCAAACTGAGACGTCATCTGATCAATGCGTTCTATTCCCTGCAAAGAAGAGAAACATTGTGCTCTTTGAAAGACACTGTTAATGAAGGCTAATGTTAGCGTGCTTGTTCTTCCAGCTCTTTTGTTGGTAATTTGCTAATTAGATACTGCCCATATTTGAGATACATGGTGTAACAGAGATGGTGCATGCATCTACTGATTACAACGGAGTTCCTCTTCATTTAACCCAGTGTGAGCAAAAAATGAAATGCTTATGTTTCCAAGACAATATGACTTATATCTACTGCCCCATATTCTCTGCTGTGGATATTTTAAATGAAAATGCTATCATTATTTCCCCCCTCCCTCTGGTTTCATATCCTGCTATTTGTGATGGTTGAAGTAGGATTAGCCCTTCTTTAATTTAAAGCATTTAGAAACAACAACAACAACTCAGCCTAAACATTACCTGCATCAAGAAACTCAACTGCAGGAGTTTGCCACAGTTAATAATAGTGAAATGGAATCCATATATAACAGGTTATTTGAGTTGCTGTTCTGAAGCATATCTGGATGATTTGTAGTTCAGGATAATCCATTTCCCCAGTGTGAATAAGGGCTGACCCAGATGTGATGGGGCCATCATACACCTGTCCCCTCCCTTCACATGTAAAGGAAGAGGCGCAGGAGGTCTTAGTTTAATAGTAAAAGGAGAATGTGGGAGAGGGGTGGTGCAGCTCCTCCAGTCTGGGATGCAGGATGGAGAGAGAAAAGCTGTTTCTCCTGTGTACTGTTTTTACCATTAAAGACCCTACTCTCATTTTATAAATGAATGGCATGGATACATTAAAAGGAAAATGTGCCATCAGCAAAGTGTCTAGTCAGCAGAAGGAAGCGAACTCTTTCATTTAAATTTGTGATCATGCATTACCTGGTAGGTGATACTTGTTTCTGCATCAAAGATGATCAGCATCTCTGATTACAAGTCTCTCTCTCTCTCTCTCTCTCTCTCTCTCTCTCTCTCTCTCTCTCTCTCTCTCTCTCTCTCTGGGCTTATCTACACCAAGCAGGATATTGCCCTATGAAAGCGGTATATAAAAGGCAGTATTGAAGTGCACTGCAGGATCTACACTACAGCTTTATAGTGGTACTGAAATGCACTGAACAACTGTTGGGGCCCATGACACATCTGCACCAATAAGGATATAACACTATGAAAGCAGTATATGGTATGTGTCAATGGGCCCCAACAGTTGTCAATGCACTTCAATACCACTATAAAGCAGTAATGTTGCTCCTGCCTTTTATATACTGCTTTCATACCACTTTCATAGTGGAATATCCTGCTTGGTGTAGATGAGCACCCCCCCCCTCCGTGTGTGTGTGCGCCTAAAGAAATCAGTTTCTGAGTTCTGAGTGCACATTTTTAAAAATTATAAATCTCAGTATTAGCATTTTGTTTAAATACTTTTGACGTTGCCAAGTATATGAATGTATGATATGCCTAAGGTGGATCCTAATTGGCAGAGATCATTTTAATTCAGTTTAAGAAAATCTCTTAAAGACATTTAAGAGTCATTCCTCCCCCACCCCGCAAGTATCTACTTGCTGTTCATTGAAGAAGACAAGGGCATCTAAAGGCCTCAGTATCACAGTGTGGATTTGAAGATGGAGCTAGAGGGCTAAAAGCTCTGTGAGCTCTCTGGAATGTCAGTAGCTAAGATTATGATGATGAACAGTTTCATCCTAAATGTGTGCGCTTTAGACAGAGACTAGAAATTTGCAGGCACTCTACAATTAAATAAGTGGTAATTGGATTTAGTGAAAAAAGGTTTATTGCTATTTCCAAAGCGGAGAGAACTATGAAAATTTTTGCAACATTTGAGGGGAAAAAATCTGCAAGAAGATATATAATGAAATGCAGTTTATTCCATATTACTGGGACTAGTACTTTCTCTGAAGCACTATAGATATAATCCAGGTTCACTAAAGTCAAAGGTTTTGCCATTGATGTCAATAGGACATGGATCGTACCCTTCCTTTGGAATTAATTCCTGCTGAAATCCCAGTAATGTGTTTTGGGATCAGTGTGGGTGTAATCTAAATCCAGGTACTTTGATTAAAGTGAATCAAGTTGATAGGCTAGGAGGAGGCTTTTAAAAGATGTCAGATCTTGTTTATTCAGTATCTTAGCCTGTGATATATTTTGTTGTAATATGAGAGCTGCTGATTCACTGATGCATGTGAAAAATCCCACTTTTGCTGCAAAAATGGAGAGTAATATTTTTAAAATCTAGCCCCAAATTTTGAATGCTGAGCAACTGAGAATTAGATGGTGTTGGGTTTTGAAGATTGGGTTTCTGCTGTGTTTGAAGATTGGTCCCTTTCTATCCTCAACTCTGAGAACTGGATCATGCTTTCTTTAGCTATATCTGGAAGCCATGGCATTTTGCATATTGCATGCATGAAGGTAGGATCTTAGCTATGAAATATTAAGTCATAACAAATTGGGAAGAGATGTTCCCTAACCAGAGGCAGTTGGCCGCAGCATGACCTCCTGCCTTCAGCAAAAACTGTTGAACATTTAATGATTCCTCCCATTGATACTGGGATTACCTAGGGCAAAACCTCTTCATGGCAGGGGTTGCATCGTAGAAAGCAAAAGGGAAATTGAGCCCCACCGAAATGAGATTTTCTAATATAAGGCTGTAATTTGTGTCGAACTGTGATTAATTGCAGTAAATAAATGTTTAGAGCAACCCATGGTGGGAAAATTGAGAAGAGGTGAGAGGTTTTTAAATTCATGTGTTTCTTTCGGTTAAAGAGACTGACCGCTGTGATTGTGGGATGCTTATTGCTGATACTCTAATGACAGCTTTCAGTCAAATATGAAATCCATTTTAAACCTTCGACTCTTCTCATTTTTCTGGCTCCATTGGAAGAGGGAAAAATAACATGAGTTGCAGAGAAAGAGGAAGTTTTAAAATTTTATTTAATGTAATGATGCATAATGCTGTGCATTTCTCACACTATGCAGATTATTCTAAAGTCTACATAATGATTCATTGTCTACTGTGACATACTGTGAAAATCTAATCTCTTTGAACTCACCTCTAGCTAACGACCCATTTTCTATTTGGAGGCATTGTAACACATCTTGAAACAGCTGGGTGGGAGTACACTTATTGTTCAAATGGAAACACTTTATGTTTATTAGTTGATGTTTGCCAAATGAAAATGTCTAGCAAAGGAACTCTTTATCTTCCCCATGAACTTGTCATTTGCCAATCCTATTGCTAGTATCCAGGAAAAAAGCCAGTTCTAAATGATCCCACTGGGGCCTTAGCTAGACCTAAGGTTTATCCTGGGATCGTCCCGGGGTCGTCCCTGCCTGCTCCTGGGATATCCTGTGTGTCATTTACATGAACAGGGATGACCTTGGGATGATCCCGGGATAAACCTTAGGTCTAGCTAAGGCCTTGGATTCATAAGGGAAGCAGTCAGTCTAAGGTTTGGGCAATGTTGATGGATTCACCTCTAGTTAAATTTGCCAATGATACAGAGCTTATATATGCAAGATCCTAGGTTTATTTCCTGTAATTTCCACTGAAAATATCTTGGGTACCTATGAAATATCCCTGCCTGAGACCTCAGAGAGATGCAGCTAGTCTAGTTCTATCTACAACATTGGGTAGAGATGGACCAGCAATTTAAATCCTGTACCCTGTGCTTGTCAATTTTGGTTAAAAGGTTCACATCCCTTGTAGAGGGCAAACTCTGTCTGCAATCATATACAAACATACCTGGGAGTAAGTCCTATTGAACTCAGTTGGACTGACTTCTGAGGAAACATGTATAGGATCTCACTGTAAGAGCCTCTATCCCCTCCACTCCACATGGTCTTATGTATTTATAGAACAAACAGCTTTATGTTCAATACTATGCTGTTTATGTGAGGCCATCTAGCTAGAATGGGTGGGCAACTTGTTACCCTGCGGATGTTTTGGCCTAAAACCTTCACCATTCAATATGCTGAAGAAGGCTGCTGGGAATTATAGGTGAGAACATCTGGAGGGCCACAAGTTGCTAGAAGGACATCCTGGCTGCATTTCTGAAAACAAGTATCAAAGAGTGAACACTAGGTTTCCAAGATTCTGAATTTAAAGAATTACCAGAATCCTTGCATGCATTCAAATGCTTCTGTGTGCTCACGCCTGTTTTGTAGATGTCCCCTTCTGACTGAAGCTCCTGGAGCATTATTGCAACCTTTTCCACAGGGCTTCCAAATATTCCTAAATAGCTTTTCAGTCAGAAAGAGAGCATCAAAAAGAACCAAATAAGCCAGGATTCATAAACAAAGAACAAACCCTGGTTTATGATCATAGCTTGTAAAGGTAGCAACAAGCCAGGAGCCCAAGTTCAAAGGACCTTAGCTACACCTAAGGTTTATCCTGGGATCCTCCCGGGGTCATCCCTGTTCATATAAATGACACACAGGGGATCCCAGGAGCAAGCAGGGACGACCCTGGGACAAACCTTAGGTCCAGCTAAGGCCGAAGACTTTGATTTCTGGTTAGTTTATCTGCTCCTACTGGAGCAAATGGCCTAAATGCAACAGTAAGCCAGAGTTCTCTGGAATCAGTGACAGAGGCCACAGCTAGACCTAAGGTTTATCCTGGGATCATCCAGCGTTCACCCCTGCCTGAGCACTGGATCCCCTGTGTGTCACCTAGATGAACAGGTTTGACCCCTGGACGATCCAGGGATAAACCTTAGGTCTAGCTATGGCCACAGTAGCATGGCAGCCAATTTTACCTGTTCAACAGGAAAATTGCCTGCAAGTTCTTTTTGAAGTGCAAGATATTGCAGCTGCTTCCTTTTTGATACTGCTCCCCACATCTGATGGCTGGAATTACTTCACGGCCCTCTTAGCAACTCTGGTGACTGTGTTTTAGACTCGTGCACAATGTAGCAAACTTACTGTCCTATGGCCTGTTGTTGTTGTAGTTGCTGTTGTTGTTGTTGTTGTTCTGCTTGGTTGTTTTTTCTAGCATGATTTTTTGGTATTTTTTCTCTCCCCACCCCATCCTAGTTTATAATTTTAAAAAAAGAAAAGAAAGAAGCTTCAAAATCCAGATCTACCTGAAGTTATGGGCGAGTATTGTCTCCAGATGAAGTTTGATATAGCCACTTCAATGGAGCATCTAGCTGATTGAGTGAGCTTTACAGTGCAGATAGGGATATGTATATGGATGGATGAGCATGCACATGGCAATCCTCAAGAAAGTTTGCTTATGCACGTGGAAGGATTACGCATATGCACCGATTTCTGGCTGAATCAGGGCAAGTCTCCAGGCTGTGACTCTGTGAGAAGTTATGACAGATCTTATTTCAAAGAAGTTTTTTTTCATATGTACCTGTGTCCCACTTATCTGAACAATAAGCATATCCTGAATCTATCCTTGGGGGCAGGGGAGATGCAGGTGCACTGGGTGAAAAGCTCTTGGGCTCTAAAATGGGAGATGCTGGCTGTTTTGATTTATATGTTTATTTGGAGAAGGAAAAAAAATCCTCATTCACTGCTTCAGCCGGTAGTTTTAATTTAAGGAAGAAGAATCAAACAAGAATAACAGCTGCAATTCTCAGGGTTTCAGGTTGTCAGAGGTTTCTAAAGAGTAATTGCCATCAAATTGGGAAAACTGACTATAACCCATATATTTAGAAAATGTAAATTGCCAACTCAATATAGCTATAGGAAAGAAATATCAGTCCATATTCATTACAGGTGATTTCTCATGGTACATCTGAAAGCTTTTTAAAGACCTAGGAGAATTCAAGTAGTGCCTCCTAACTTACAATTTAGTAGAATTTGTATGTAGAAAATAACTTACAACACACAGGAGCATTCATGTGTGTTTGCAATTGGAGTGTGCAGTGGTGCATATCGACAGTCTCTAAGGTGTAGAAAATGTGAGTTTTGTCTGATGTGCTTGGTAATATTTAATGCCATTAGGTGTAGACTTGCTGAAAATGGAACAAAAACTCATGGAAAAAAGGAGAATCTCTGTAGAGTTAACATGTGGCCTCATTTTTTTTTCATTATTATTTTTTTTTTTTAGAACCAAGATGTGACATTTTATCAATGTGACTGTGTCTATACATGTGCATATTTCATTGTAACTTTGACCCAAAGCTGAACATTTCTTTAGCATGGATTACTTCTTGTTTTTACTTTGGTCATCTACACTGACATATTCTTTTTGATCGACAAACTCCTCAGGGAGCTCATCTGGCTGAAGAGTGGGTTAAAAAAAAGAAAGCAACTTAAAATATATCTTGTAACTTGCAAAGGGGTTTTAGTGGTCAGAATGTGGTAGTGGAGTCTCTGGTAGCCGAGCTGCCTAATGTGGCAGAAGGGGTCACTGACTGAGCTTGTCATGTCCTAGAGAAAGGCGGGACAGCAGAAGGACGTAGAAAAGGAAATGGCTTCCCTGTGTTGAATCGTCCCCTCGCCTGTAAAGTGAAAGTTTACAGAACATAGGAAGCTGCCTTATACTGAGTCAGATCATTCGTTCATCCAGCCTAGTATTGTTGACATTGACTGGCAGCAATGGCTCTCCAGGGTTTCAGGCAGAATTCTTTCACACACGCACACCTGGAGATGCCACGGATTGAACCTGGGACTTTCTGCATGCAAAGCATGTGTGTTGTACTACTCTGTTATGCCCCTCCCCATAGTCAGTTCTTGGTCTCTTCTCCATAGATACACTCGTATTACATGCATGATGGGAGATCACGTGATGACTGGGCAAAAGGGCTGCATGGGTAGCTGTTCATGTGTAGGGGCTACTCTTCAAATGCCTGCCCACAACACTCGAGCCCTCTTCACAAGTGTAAGTCATGAAGGGGGCTCGTGTTGTGCTCAATGTTATTGGAGCTAGATGGCTAGCTTCTGGGTTGCTGAATTGGCACAATTAGATTTATTCCTACAATTGTATTCCGCCTTTCTGAAAAATAATCCGGGCAGTTTACAAATAAGCAACAATAAAACAGCAAAATAAGTGTAACTGTTGTTTGTCAGCAGCACAGCATCTTTACTTAAAACAATATTCTAAAAAGCAGTACTTCTGAAATAAGACTGCCTCTACTGTTGCCCTAAAAGCAAACCATGGGAGGTTTTTCAAAATCATTAGCATCTCATCTGAAATAGTCCTGTATCTGGTCCCCATCTGCCCTATGTCCAATGGCAGATGATCTCAGAGAAGGCCCCCAGAGGTAGAACAAATTTCTTGGAAAGGCGCATTTTGAGGAAAGACAGTTCTTGTAATTCTATGGTTCCAGGGCTTTGAGGGTCAAAACCAGCATGTTAGATTGAGTTTGGAACCAATTAGTAAGCTGAGTATGGGATTCATGTAATATTATCTGACCTTCCACCTCTGGACAAAATGCTGACCACATGCATTTTGAACTAATAAAAGCATTTGGACTTACTTGAAGCATAGGTGCATGTAAAATTCATGCAATGAGTGGTGTATCTTACAGACATATACAGGTATTTCCATCGCCGAGAGAGCTTCGGCTATGGGGCGGTATATAAATGTAATAAATAAATAAATAAATTTATAATATACCATTAAATGCTTCTGTCTCATTCATTCATTCTCTCTCCACCACCCCCATGTAATCCTATACATGTCTGCTTAAGTAAGTTCCATTGAGTTTAATGGGGCTTAGGTCAGTATAGCAGCCTTCCCCAACCCGGTGCCTTCAGATGTTTTGGACTACAGCTCCCATCATTCCTGACCATTGGCCATGCTGGCTGGGCTGATGAGAGTTGGAAGTCCAAAACATCTGCAGGGCACCAGGTAGGGAAGGCTGAGGCATAGAATTGCAGCCACTCTGTGCAATCCTGTATCTACTTTGAAGTAAACCCTATTGAGTTCAATAGGACTTACTTTCAGGTAAGAGTGTGTAGGATTTCAGGCTCAATGGAATATTACAAGACCAGTATATTTCCTTAAGGTACTTGAAAAAGCTCGAAGAAATAATGCTCTTATAAGAGCATTATCTCGTCTGCCATTTCATTTGTCCCTTGTCTAGCTTTCATGGTTTCATCTTGGCTGCCAACAAAACTCCAGACATTTTGGCTATGTCAACAAAATCATAATGGTTTTACTGAATCATTTTTGTCTTTTAACTCAACAAACCTCTAGTAAGGAATAGCATATTAAGAAGGCTTCTGTGGCTCTTTTAGTACGTGAGAGGGGAAACCCCTTTCCTTCTCAACAGGAACGGGAGTATCCTGTAGCACTTTTGTCAAGTTTACCTTATTCAGGTCTTCAGAACAGAATCAAAAAAGATGTTGGTGGGTCCCGTCCCTGTCATTTCTCCAGGAATTTAATCCATTGGGTAATCAGAAGGTCTTGAACAAGCATCTCACTGCAGTTCACCTCTGAGAAGTACAGGGTTTCTATGGTGAAAGCATATTATTTTAAAAAACCAAAGTATTTATTAGTATAGATAACATGGTTTACAACTCAATTGTGTGCCTGTCTACTTAAAAGGAACTCTTAATGAATCTAATGGGACTTACTCCTGGGTAAGTGCATACAGGATTAGAGCCATTTATTTTTTTATTACATTTGTGTACCTAAAAAGCCTTAAGAGTATAGCCTAAAAAAGTAAAACCAGATTATATCAGTCTACAGCTTCCACGAAACAATGTTTTTCTTTTTCTCGTTGTTATAATTTGGTCTAAAACGGCTGGTTTCACTCAGTCATTTGTCATAATTCTTCAGGTTCTTTATCTTGCAGTATATTGCTTCCCCCCCTCCCCACACACACTGCATTTACAATTATATTTTAGTACAAATAGCCATAAAGTTGTTACTGCTTTCCATTGCTTTCATACTTTGCCTTTACACTGTCAGGAAAGCATCAGATTTCCCCCCCAATTATAAGTTGTGTAATGCATCATGGATTTTGCTGACAGTCTTCAAGTTCTTGAAATAGCGAGCAAATTAACAGCAGATATTGAGTCGGTAGGATTAGAAAAACCAATTGGCAACTCACATGATAGGCTTCAGATATACTGATGGGGAAAATGGGTCTCATTTCTTTTATTTTCATAGTCTTACTTGGTAATTAACTGAGGCCTTTAAAAAAAGAGAAAAGGAAGAGAAATCGCCATGTTCAGCAATAAAGTTTTTCATGCCTGTTAGTACTGAAGTGTGTGTGTGTGAGTCAGGAGGGATAATACTGGTTCTATACAACTTTGTCATGAACTCTGGCATTCTTTAGTAGAAATCAGAGGTTCAGAAAAAAGCACTGAAAAGAATAAGGTCTTGTGTCTCTGTGTTAAACAAATACACACACTGCATAACATAGCAGTGTTTAAAGGCGCAGGCTCTTGTTTCATTTTTCTTGGCATTTGTCCTTCAGCCCTCTCATTATAAAATTGAAGAATGTTACTCCCTCAAGTCTAAAATTACCAGGGTTTGTTGACATTTTTTGCCTCTTTGGGAATGTCACTGACTCCTTTTAAATCTTGCTGAGATCAGTTGACTTCTAACTGAACAATCCTTCTATTTATTTTCAAATGAAAAGAAAATAGAAAATATGAAGATGTCATTAAAAAACACACACATTCACCTTGATCCAGAATTCTTTTTTGTTCTCTGGTGCACACATGGACTTCTTGTACACATGGGCTTCTCCATTTCTTTCAATAAAGGGGTCACAAAGAGATTCATGTGTGCAAAGAAATACACATGTGGCTTTATTTCCTTCATTGAATTAATGGGTGTGTGCATTGAACCCCATGCAACCACAATATTGGATGTGGTGTGAGCCTGACACGTCCCTCTGCCTGGTTGAGACTCATCCATGTAGCACTTAAGCATGGTTAGCACATGCACTAATTAGCAATAGTCTTAATGTATCCTATTTTTGAAAATACCATGAAAATACAAATATTTTATCACGATCTTTTGCTTTGTGTGTTTTTGTTTTTGCTTCGTTGTGACCAACTTTTGCAGGGGGCAGGGGGTTGTGATTAAAATTTGGCAAGTGTGGTTCTAACTCTCTTGCTTGTAGAGAAATGCATAAAAATGTGGTTGCACTGTTGCAGAAAACCAAAGATGTTCAAAACTAACCCTGAATTTTATAATGATTTTAAATCAGCGTTCTTTTTTGGCTATGCTACGCCCATTTTGAAATGTCAGTACTTGCAAAGTTGCAGTCCTAGGAGATAACCCCATTTATCTCAGGAGTTCCTAAGAGATCATTACATTAGCTCATTTTATGTATGCTTACCATTTGAAATGCACACAACCATGATTTGGAAGTTAATTGCATTTGTTTTAAATTCAGGCATCCTCTGTTACAATGAGAATAATGCGTTGCTTCTCAAGGTGTAAGACAGGCCCATTTACAGGAATCGAAATAGCAAGCAGAGAAAGTGTGAGGTTCTCCTTGATATCTGTGTGTCTTGATTGAGTCAGTAGAATGAATACCACTTCATTCCACCCTGTCCCAGTCAATAAAATACAAGAAGCCAGTGGTAGTCATTATAACTGGTGTTGTACTGGGAGAATCTTCTATTATTAGCCATCCTCAAAATCGGCCAGTTCACACATCATGGTGGCAAATTGTGGGATTTGCCAGGAATCGGGCTGTGTGCGAACCTCTTCCACTTTCTGTAAACAACCTCCAGTCAGCCTCAATTGGAGGTTGTGAGCATGACATATGAACCCAGACTCCTGGGTTTAGGGGTTAAAAAAGCCATGGTTAGGGAAAACTGAAAGTAAATGCTAGTAAGATCCTTCTTCCAGCTGCGCAGGAAGAGTGGAGAACAGGTAAGTGTGTAAGCCTAATGCTTTGTTCAGGCTGCTTTCTGTTCTTAAATATAGTGCTAAACCATGGTTTAGTACTGTGTGCAGTGGAGCCTGCTAACTCTGTTATCCATAGTCTCTGATGCATATGCAAGTGCTTGGGCTTCCGCATTGTAACACCAAGTACTGCCTTTGAAGTTCACCTTGTTTTGGGGGAATACTTGGGTGTGGCACTGAGGGCTACTTTTGGAACTGGATGGAGGAGGCTCAGGAGCTCCTTTCCACACATGGTATTTGCTGTGGGAGCCTTTGTGACCAAATCTAAATATATAACTTGGCAATAGCCCCATTCAGGCAACACGCTAAACCATGATGGTTAAGTGATTTTGAGTTAAACATTATGGCTTGGTGTGACATGTAAACCATGACTTAATGTGTTGTGTGAATCATTTCTAATCATGGTGGCTAAATAACCACAGTTTAAACACACTCACTAACCACTTGCTGCAAAAGGGTTAGTGGCCCAATCATGGCTTAGCATGTTGTCTGAACAGGCCCAGTAAAATTGGATTTGTTTCACCAACTATATTTATAGTTTTAAACCAGTATTGCAGCTATTCTCAATCTGGTGCCTCCAGATGTGTTGGACTGCAACTCCCACCATTGCCCAGCCAGCCATGGTCTTGATCAAGTTCCACATTTTTTATTGCTTCTGGTAGCCAATCGTTGTATTTTGTGGCTAGCAAAGCTGTGCTTTCTGGCTTCCTTCTCCACAGAAGCAAAGTCACTGTGTCCCCTTTATACCTGTTGCTTGATGAGAGGGTTTTGGAAGGGATGAGCAGTAGATAGTGAATGTGTGTCTTTGTATCAGTCTGTCCTTTTAAAGTCATGCCACTAATGCTACATCCCAGTACAAAAGACATCCTGATACCATTTTGAAAGTATCCTTCAATGCCTTCTTGTGTTGCTTTGTCTTTGTTTTTAAAGTTATAATTGTTGTGGCAGAGTACATTGGAGGCTTTCCCCTGCTGATCACTGGAATTTAATTTCTTGTCATGACCTAGCAACCATATTTGTGAACACTGACCTGAATAGTGAAATCTGATGCAAATACATTTGTGTCTTTAGCAGTAACAAACTAATTATTACCGACGTCAGGCCTCAACTGATGTCTGAAAGCCCTGAGTCCTCCAGCCCAGATATTAGCTGCTTCATTGGGTTGCGCTTTGTCCATGTTGACCTTTCGTGTCTTATAGAACACAGTTAAATAGCAATCTTATACCAGCACCCTTCTATTTAACACAGTCCAGACAAAAATTCTTGTAAAGTGTGGTGTAACGAGATTTGCTATTCACTAAGTACTGACTTAATAATAACTTGGGGGTGGGAATTGGGCTCAAAATGTATTTTTCCTTAAACATCTTGTTAACAATATTATTTATTTTCATTGCACTGTTAAGAAAAAGTTGTAGAGTATCTCTGAGAGCTATGCTTTTTAAAAATAAATTTCTGATGCACTGTAAATCTGAAGTAACTTCACTGTACTTGACATGTCATTGGATAGAAGACAAATGAGGGAGCTGTGCAGTATAGGTTTTTCAAAATAAAATATATATATTTTAGAGCCAGAATTTTCAAAACTATAATCTGTTGTAATGTATAACCTCATAGATATATTTCAACCCAGCTATAGCTTGTCTGCTGTTACACAGCTTAACAAGCAACTGGGACGCAGTTTTCCCATGTATTGCTCTTCAATTAGATTTTTTCCTTTTTCTTGGTCATTTCCTTTTTGCTTGCTTTCCTACAGACCCCTTCTTTCTGTTCTTTCCCCCATTTATCAGAGGAATCATTCTTCCTATATTGATTCATTTCGACCTATGTCTGGAAGCAAAGGGAATCAAATTAACTAATATTTTACTTTTGCATGAGATTAATGCTAATGCTTACAAAGAGGGAAATACATTCCCGTGATTTAATTTTCATTCTCTGGTTGATTCTCAGTGATTTAATTTTGCAGAGCGTGGTCTCTCTGCTTATTGTCTTTTGAGCTCATATTGGGGAATTAGAGATGGAAAACTCCTATTATGCTGTCTTGCAAGTGCTGAATTGTTCTCGGTGCTATCATCTTGAGTGCTTGTCCATTCTAATTTTAAATAACTCAAGCAATGAGGCTGTGTAATTTCCTCCTGGAGACTGTTGCTCTGTGTAATCAATGTTACTGACAGGAATTTTCCATGATATACAGTCTACAATTCCTGCCCTTTAATTGGAGCCAGACCTGGCCAGGATAAGGCCTCCAAACAGTGGCTTATGATGCTCTCCTTTGAAGAGGGTGACATCCATCCAAGTGCAGAAACAACATTATCATACTTCATATTCAGAGTTCCTCCAGAGTAGTTTCCAATTACTTATGGAATTTGGTGCCCTGAATCTTGGGACATTGAGCCCCCAATTACTGAGAGTGTATTTAATGTAATTCTGTGATCACCTGCAGAAAAAAAAACCCTTTTCCTACATGGTTCTCATAACTAACTTGGTCTTAATGTGTAGCTCTTCCTATCCTTTTTTTCACATTTTATAATATTCGTACTTTTAAAAAACTTCATTCAACTATGTGTACATAACTGTAACTAAGGGGTGGGAAAACTTCTGGGGCCCACAGGCACATTTGGCAATTTGAGAAACTGTCCTGAGCACCACTACAAAATGCGTGCACTGCAGGTGAAAGCATTGGCCTGTAACTATGCACCACCTTAATTTCTGAAGAATATCTTTGAACACCACATTTGGTCCAGAGGTGTTCATAGGAAAAGACAACGGGAGCAGCTAGAGGCTTTGAAGCAATCCCAGGTGCCAGTAAGAAATTTTGTTATATATATATTTTTCAAAAATAGGAGGGGTTGTCTCAAGAAAGGGCCACCGCTACCATTAGGCAAACTAGGCAGCTGCCTAGGGCGCAGACCTAAGAGGGGCACAAGGCTGTCCTTTAAAGGTCACAGTTTTATACAAATTAGGTGTTTTAAGAAAAAACATAATAAAAGGAAAATATAATAGTTCAGAAACTCTTCTTGAACAGCTGAATCGAAGTTGGCATTTTTTTGGGGGGGGGCAAGTAGCTCACTTTGCCTAGGGCACAAAATAGTCTGGCACCGGCCCTGCGTGCCCATGGGTGCTGTGTTGCCTACCCCTGCTGTAACTGCTTGGTTTTTTCAGGGTTGTGGAGTCGGCACATAAAACCTCCAACTCCGACTCCTTTAATTATATATCGATATAGGAAATAAATTTTCTATATATTTCCTACATCGACTGCAAGCACGCAACTTTTTAGAACCCTAACGTGTTAAAGCCCGGGTCTAAAGGCTATAGCTAAGACATTCTGTTTTTTTAATTTTATTTATTAAAGAAGCCCAAAAATGAAAACAATGAGGTTATAATTTCTAAAATCCAAATAAAAATATCCTTTACTGTGTTACATGATATGCTCTCATTAGACCCGTGTACAACTTGCACACGTTCTAATGAGACTCACACACACACGCTTGTAAGGAATCTTTAGACCTTGGTCATAGAGCGTCTGTGGCTAAGTAAGGTGATTCTTATCTAAATGAATTGCTTGACCTAGCCTTGTGATTGCTCTCAGCCCCATTCCTGTGTTTTTTCCCCTCATCTCTTTTGGAGATGGAGAGGTGAAGACACCTTGACTGTTGGCTGCCTCAAAATGGAGTCTGTACTGCTTACTCACAGGAGAGCTACTTCGTAACAACTGTATTTTATTCAGTTAAAAGTGAAAGTTTGTTTTTGTACTTCCTTTCCTTCCTCCCCCCACTCCCTCCCTCATACACCCCAAAAAAACTCTTTCTTCCCCCACAAACAACCCAGCGGGGCGCTTACTGCAACCAGCCAAGATTACCAAACTCCTTCTTGTGCTTGGAACTCACATGCTTGGAGCACCTGAGTCATGGTGACTCGTCTGAGCCTGCCTGTGAAGGAGCAGCAGCACTCTGGAAAAGGCGACACATTGATCCATCTTTTTCTCTGCTGCTGCTGATCCACTGAGGGGGTCTGAATTTATCTGGCCAGCTAGATTGTGAATCCAGGATTTTTGTCCAACCAGCCAGAATATTTTGGAATTGGCTGGAATCCAGGACAATCGTGGCTTTCAGGGACATATCGCAACTCTATATACAATTTAAATTTATTAGGAGTTGGAGTCGGTACATTTTTACCGACTCCGACTCCAGTAACCCAAGGATTGCTTCCGACTCCGACTTCACGACTCCAACTCCACAGCCCTGGTTTTTGTCATTGTCAGATCTTTTGCAGGACGTTCTGCTGTCCTGAAGCTCCACATACCTTTGTCTATAAATGCTGAAGTTGAGGAATATTTATCCAGACCTCTTGCAACATGGCATTATGATTGCACTTCCATTCTTCCAGTAAAACTTGACGCACATGAGTGGGTTAAATGCTGGCATTAAGCAAACAGTGCTTCATTGTGAGCTAGTGCATGACATTCCAATAGCTTGAGCGCTCTTATGTATTCTCTCTCTTTTACTTTACTTAAATCTATGGCATTTAAAGGATAAAAAGTGTTTATAGAAGTACTGGTAATTGAATCTCAGTATCTTAGATATGGGTTCCTGAAACTATATTACTTGCTAAAAAAGTAAAGAAAAAAGTAACAGCCCCAAGATGGAACACCAGTCTCTTTTCCTAGACATCTCCTTCTTAATTGTTGCATCCGCCCACAGTATCATTTTAGGTGATACCCATATTGTATCATGCATAAGTTACCAGCCAATTTTCAGTTAACTGTTTTACAGTGCTTGTGTTCGTGTGCAATGATAAGCTAGAATTCCAGAGAATCCCAGCTTATCATTCAGAAGCAGTGTACTAGTGTACACAACCTAATTTCTCCTGCATGACTTCTTCTACCAGCAAGAACAGCTAAAGTAACCAGAAACTGGTCTGGAGCAAAGGCTTAGCATTTCACCCAAACTGGAATTCTTGGCTCATTGCTCCCAAACAAGTCAGGAATCAGAAACCAACTACAAACTCTGACTTCAGATTCTAGCCTGTTAGGAGTCCAACAGACCAGAAATCCCAATCCATACATAAGACTCAACTTTTGCTTTCTAGTTGGTTTCTGGTTATTTTATGGGAGGAGCCAAACGGGAGTGATTGTGCAATGTGTACCAGCACACTACTAGAATTCTAGCTTATTGTTATGAACAAATGTAGCCACCATGGTTTCAATCCAGCTTCATTACACCAATAATCTAACATGCGCCAGTGATTTGGAACAGATTTGGAGAGGACATAGAAGGTACTACACCAGCACTATCAGTTCTGTAGGCTCAAATAGGAAGCTTGCACCCTAAATGCCTGTCTTCCCATCCTTAAATTTATTTTCACATTTTATTTTTCATTTTGTGAAAAGTAAGCCACTGCCTATTTTATTAACACTATATCTATAACTCTGTACCTCTATATCTCTCTGCACATTCATGCACACAACCTTTTGGGAGAATTTCTCTGTGTGTGTGTTTTAATACATCTCAATCTATTCTGTATGAGTAACCAAACTTTTATTTACCTCTTTCTTTCAGATCATTATCTTAAATCCCAAGGGCCTGTTGATTAGATGCTAGCCACCCAGAAACACTGACCCATGCAAGTGTTAGTAATGCAACACTTATTACCCATAGGTTGTTGGCATGGGGATGCAGGCACACAGGATAAGAACCATTTAAACAAGACACTGGTATTTTGAGCCCAACACCTTTTTAAAATAAGCCCAAAGTAAAACTTGAAAATAATACCAGCCCCAAGCGTATACTGCCCACCTTCCTCCTTTCCCATTGTAGCATTCTCTTTCTTTATGTTATGTCAATTCATGTGACAGCTATTTTGAGGTAACTTTTCAAATGAAATTCTTTGGAGTACAACCTCAGAAGCTTTGTTAAAGACAATACATGATTCCATCTACTACATTTCCTTTACCCATTGATTTCTTAATATGATTTAAAAACTAATCGGATTGTGTTGGCTGTAATCATATATATGCCGCTCAAATGATCTGAGTTTCTTGTTGTGTGTATCTTCTCTCTAAATAAAATTGGGCATTAGTTTAGTCAGAGAATTATGATGTTATTCATTTATTGAAGTAGAAATTTCAGCACTGGCAAGCTAATAATGGCCGTGATCTTTCTATGTATTTTTGTTTGTTCTGCTTTTGCTTTGAATGTCAGTACAGTATTATTCTTCTAAGCACAAATACCTTCTCATCTTTATATGGTTAGATCAGGAGTTCTTAAGGCTAGTCCTGTCTAAAAACATAAAGACGTGAGTATTGTAGTACTGATTCCTTTGCATATGCTGAAGTGAGTATGCATAAATGTCTGTCATGTTCTTAGTACAATTTTTGTGTACTTAAATTTTTTAGAAGATTGATCTATTGTTAATTACTGTCGTAGCTGCTACAATTCACTGCTGTAGTCTGTGTACAATAAACCATATATTGAGGAGAGCAACTTATGGTCCTGCATGCGTTTTGGCCTAAAACTTCTGCCCTATAGCACCTTAGTGATGTAGGGCAGAATATTTTCCAGAAAAAAAAATCCACTGCCATATGTTTGCAAGGAAAAAGGTTCATTTCTAAAAATGCAATGTTACAAAAAAAAATTAATAAATAACATAATGAATGGGATGTGGTATATGAGGATGAGGCAGAGGCAGCTTACATTGGGAAGAGGGAGCTTTCATGAACAAACTTCCCACTCACATTTCCTTGAACAAAACCATTTATTTACATATGTTTTCCCCAGAAGGAGCACAGTGGGCTACAATGTGGAGAATGGGCATGGAAGATCTGTTGTGCATGTCAGCTTATGTAAATTAGTTACTGTTTATGTAGGACTAGGGTGATGAGAGTTTTATTAAAGATAGTGGATTGGTTTCAGCTTCTTTTGCGCTTAGTTGGGAGCATTCCCTGAGTGGAGTTCCACTCAGAATGCTCCCACTGGTAGAACATGGGTAAGCTGATATTTGCCAAATTCCCCTTCCTCTGCAGCTCACCCACACCTTTCTCACTGTTCTGGAAGGTGACCCAACCTTCCTGAGCAAATTGTTGGGAAGCAGGATGGGGCGTGCAACAGGAGGAAGGAATGGACGAAGATAATCTTTCCCCCCATTCTGTCAGCTCTGCTAGATCAGGAAGCTTCCAGAGACAGAAGGAGCCCTCCCGTCCATGGAATGAAGATGCGTGATCCCAGCCAGTCTGTGCAGCTTGTCCACATATGACACAGAAAGGACAAGGGAGCTGTTCACACACAGCTCCCTGAAAGTGTAGTTGCATTTTGGTGGACACATTCATGGAGCTAGTCAGTTGCTAGCATGAAATTAACATAACAGTATCGTCAGGAAGCATTCTGTGACATTCCGGAAGTGCTTGCAGTAGTGTATTATTGTCTGAATCAGTTTGAAATGAATTGTTTCACTAGGTACACGTAAAAGTACCCACTGACCATTTTCACACAATTAGTTACCCTGCAACTGCTCTTGTTGCCATGGTGAATGGAGGTTAACACACCATACAAGTGGAAAAGGAAAGCATAAAGGTTCACATTGCTCCATTTCTTGCCACTTGTGTAGATTTCATTAAAAAGCACTGTGTTTTAGCGGACACGAGGTATAGATATCAGTGATGAATTCTCTGTGTGCCATTCTTTCACATTTGTATAAGAAGCATAACTGTTCTGTGATTTGCTAGTGCTTGTCAAATTAATGACTGAAACATAAATGGGTAAGGACACACTTAAACTCTGTTTGGTGGATTAGGCCATGAAGTACCATACAATTTATATCCCACTGTATCTGGAATCCTTGTAATAAGTATCTTTTGCTTGATGGTTTGCATAGTACACTGAAAACATCCTCACAGAAAACTGCTTTGTCTAGCCAACTGTGTCACGATTAGCTGAATAAAAGCTGCCTTGGGATGTTTTGGTTTAGAAAAAAATACTTCCAGTTTGATTTTTATATGCACAAACCTATTTGCTATACTTGGGTTGTAATGTATTGCGGCGTAATCAATGATGGCCACCTTGTTCACCGCCAAGAGCGATGCTTGAAATATGTCATGAAACTGGAGACCATGGCTAATTTTAGTTGTGTGTAATGTACAGAATTTGCATATGGTTTAATGAACATGGCTAGTTCCAGAATACAGTTAGTGGACATATTGCACTTAATGTAGAATATTCTTATCTTGAAATGGATACCATCGAATGAGAAAATTGTAGAGATGGATGAATCAATCTATTTGCAGCCTGTGTCACGCTTGCATGTGACTCATAAGACTGCTCTGTCCTATTTCCACATGAATCTGACTTTTTTAAAACTCCACACAAAAATGTCTTTAAATACCTATTTTTAATGCATTTCCTCTCAAATTTGCTTTTTAAAATGTATTTTGATAAGAGAACTGTATCACAACGTTCTGAGAAATCTGGAACATGATCTGCACATTTGCCTGGGAGGCATGGATCAGGTCAGTTTATTAGAATTCACAAAAATGTTCCTCAAGTTTCCCTAGAAAAATGTGCCGTTAAAATATTTTCCCATTTAAATTTAAGAATCTTGAGACATAAAAAGCAATGTTTGATTTTATTTTCTCTTGATTCCTTGTCCCTGATCTTTTAGCAATTTTGGCCACCACTTTTCTGCTGTCATTTCAGTAAGTTGTAAGTATGCCAATTGTCCTTTGGATTTTGTCCAGCATTGTGACATAATTTCTGACTGTTGATCTGCATGAACTCTTTTGGTGTTGCGGGTAAAACATCTAAAGGGTTTTCACAGCTCTCACTCAGAGGATTTGTAGATCCTCAGGAGCAGTGGAGTAGGTGGCACTCGGAATCTGTTAAAATAATCTCCCTCATTTTCTGCCAGCAAGGTTATTTGGAGTAGAACTCTGCTCTGGGTCGCTTCCACCATCAGAATAAAACTCTGGATACTTGAAAATTCAGCCTACTTGACTGAAAGAAGGGTAGAAATATTTTAATCATATTTCAAAGCAGTGGTAATACATTATGATTGCTGTGGCAACACCAGGTAGACATGGTAATGGGGCCAGAGTTACCACAATGTTCATAGGTGTTTAAAGGCACTTTATGATTTGAATCCAAGGGTGTCCTTCTGCTAGCGGAAATGAAACCGCTGATGAAAGGGATTTACCCCCACACTCACTGCACCCCCCTTCCACAGCATGCCCCCAGACCTGTTGCTTTGTGAGGACTGTGCATGGTGGGGAGAGAGGACGTGGAAGTCATGTTGTGCTAGTCGTAGTCTGCTGATATGATGCTGGATTTAAGTTTATGTGTTTGGTGTGGAAAATGCCAGTGTTTCCTACAGCAGTCATAATATATTGCTATGTTTACGTTCATTCATGCTTATAATTCAGATTTGTTTGACGAAAAATGGACTCATTCATTCTTGGGCGTTCACAGTTACCATATGCAGTCATATAAATAGCAAGCTTGTAGAATTTGTTTCTTTGGTTTACTTCTAATGAAAGAAACAAACCAGAATCCCCTTGCGGGGGTTTTGTACTGAATTGCTTCTTTCCCAAATGTTTCATTGAGAAAGAACACGATAGTCTAGGCAGTGAAAACCTACACTCTTTTTCTATTTCTATCAAAGCCTTGTTGAGATGTATGGCCTGCTATTGTATGTTTATTCAGGCATCAATCACAATCAAGTCTCTTGCTAGTTCATCTGTAAGGGCATTGTAATCCTATTTTTATCAGTTCCTTCCTGCTCACTAGACAGTTAAAGTAGCCTGAGCAGGGGTCAGAAATATCTTAATGGATTTGGTTCCCAGAGATATCAGTGACCAGAGGAAGAGTTTTGTTGAAATTTCTTCCTGAACTGATAATGAAGAGAAGCAATGGCAAGGTGTAGAAAGAGATGGTGCAAGCCAGAGCATTGGGTGGCAGGTACTGGTAATATAAGGGCCAGTCTATGTGGAGGATAGTAGAGCTAATTAAGAAGAAGAAAATGATACTAAATAATAATGTTAAATATTGCAGATTAATTGTTTATTAGAATTTGTTATTGTATAGCATCATCTATGTACATGGTGCTTTCCAAAAAAACAGGTATGATAGGTCAATTGTTTATGGTCACAACAGCTGTACATTTTGCATTCTTAGACTATCTTTAATCGTACCTATTATTGGAATATACAGGAATGGGAATAGTACTTATTTTCTCACTCTGTGCTTTTTGCTGTTTCTTCACAACTTGTTCACAACTACTGGAACTTACTTTACTGCTGTTACTAGTAGTATTACGCAGGTGTGCAATGTTCTCTGTCGTTTCTTTGCAGAATTTAATGAACCTAAGCCCATTGATTTCAGTTGCTTAGGTTCCTAACTGCATAGGATTGATTTATTCGTTTGAAAAAATCTAGCCCCCAAGTTTTCTATTGCTTACTGTGTTTTGCAATTGTAAAGATACCGTTTTAGTAATAAACTGAAAGTGTATACAGTCATGAGATCTAAATGTGAATGTACAGAAACGTTTCCTTTTAAACTTAATACTCCAAAAACCAGTTTGGCTATTCCAGTAAACCCTTCAGTAGTACCTCTTTTGTTTGGTTTGCTTAATTGCCATAATATGAACTCCTTGTTCAAGTAAAGTAAATATGCCTATTTTCCTTTGACAATCATTGGAGAGTAATGGTGCTTGTTTTTCATGGACACTTCACAAAATAGTGTGAAATTCTATCTGTAATTTATTCATTCCATATTAAAATGGAAATCGATTAGGCTCATATAAAACTTGTGATCAACCAAAAGACCAAGGAGTTAGAGGTTCCATGCAGTCATCTTAATTTTAACTAGTGATTATTTTTTCCTTTAATTTCACTGGAGGTGTATTTCACGCATTGGAATCCCAGGAGCTGCTTAGAATCACACAGAGTTCATGGTAGCCCAAAAGAATTTCTGGCTTCTTTTATTTGAGCAGCCTAGAAGCTCCAAGTTGTATCACAAACTGCCTTTCATCCATTCCAAAAGCAATTTGCTGTTCTGCATTTTAGGTGGCTTCTGTTAAAGAAAGACCAGTCTAAAATGGCTTGGTTTCATTCTTCTTTTGAAACTTCTTTTAACATTGTTAATACATTTAAAAGCAAAACTTTTTTATATTAGAAATGGAAACTCTATACAATTGCCTATTGTCTTTAACACAAATCAGTAAAAGCAGGTATATATTATGAGCATGAAACGTGAATTTCTCAGCAGCTCTATACAACAGTACAACATAAAATCTTTAGTTGAAGCTAGTCCCATGTGCATTTTTAAAAATCTTTGACACATCACATTGAACAAATTGGATCTTTGGCCTAATGAATTAGATCGTATCTATTGTCATAGTAGTTTGCACACATTTTTTTAAAAATAATGTGAATAAAATATCTCCTATAAACATACGCTTACACATATGTATTATAGGTTAGTACAAAAATACTTAAATGCTTATTTGTATGTTGTTTGTTATGGGGCACGTCTGTAATTATATGAAATAGTTCCTCTTCAGTTGACAGCATTTCATCAGAATAATTTCTGCTTTGTTACTGAAAATACTGGTTGCAGAGAGCAAGCTTAGTAATTTATGGCAACTGTTGATTTCCTGCTTTGCATTCCCGAGACTGTGTTCTTCAGCAAGCGTGGCAATTCTTCAAAACAATAACCCTGAGGGTAGCTGAGAATCTTAGCTTCAAGCACTAAATCTAATTTTACTATTCCATGACTCCCACTGGATATACTTGGCTGTTAACTATTCAGTATAGAAGAGCTGCTGTTCAGCCTTGCATAACGTTATGGAAATTATATTTCAAGACCCACAGACTCCCAGCTTGGGATCCCAGTAAGCTGTGAAATTGCAGTGAGTTTGCTGAGCTCAGTTAGACAGGTTTGAAGTCAGCATTGCCTGTGGTATAGCAATAAAGACTCCCCTGAGGAAAACCAAATGAAGAAAAGTCCCCCAAATTACACTGTTTTTGTTCTTTTCAGTACAGTCACATTATTGCTACAACAGAGTAGAAGAGAATTTCCTGTTCTCTTGCAAACTCTGCTTTCTGTATTTTATTTATCACATTTATATATTGCCCCATAGCTGAGGTTCGCTGGGTGATTTAAAATATATTACTGTAATGCAGCAGGTAGAATAGGCCAAAGTAAGGTAAAAATCAAGTTTAAGAATAGATGTATGTCGAAGCATGATTTTATATGTAATAAGAGTAATGATGTTTTAAAACTGTATCCGGAAGATTCCTTTTGTAGGTGCTTATGTAATGCTCCCAGTCTCTGTGGAATTATGTACTACCCATCTATCCCCCTCATGGCCTTCCCCCCATACCATGTTAGAACCAATGCTGAAGCTCTATTCTGGATTATTGTTAAACACGGTTAATAGCTGCCCTGATATAACCCTTAACCATGTTTAAGTTTGGAGGAGGGAGGATTGTGGGAATTTTGAAGAGGAGATGGTAAAGAAAGAAGTGAACTTGCTGCTCCTGATCCACTTATCCCTGTTAGGGGACAAGGAATCATGCTTTAATTTTTGTGAACCGCCCAGAGAGCTTCGGCTATTGGGCGGTATAAAAATGTAATAAATAAATAAATAAATAAATAAATAAATTTAATTCAAGACTAAAATTATATCCAAATACAATATCAAGCCAAATACATTATAAAGAGACTGGTTCACTTCATTTGTCCTTAAGAGGACAAGTCAGTGCTACAATATTATTGCATTAAAATAATTAGATCGTACAGTTCTAAAAACTGCTATGATTTTAAACCTACCAGCACTAACCCCAACATCTCCATCTTTAACCAAATATTATTACTGCCTTCATACTTTACCAGATTTTTAATAGGTGAGATACTTAACATGGAGTCTTGTCTACCATAAAAACATATGCAACTTTGGAGTGAAAGCTGTCTACATTTCTTATTCTGTACAATAATGAGACAAGAAGTATCATTAGAGGAATCTCTTGTGGTACCAAAAATCTCATGATTAAGAAGTGATGATAATTCTGTACTTTGTTGGGGAGGTTTGAATGAGGGCCTTTCTTCTAGAACAGGGGTCCCCAAACTTTTTGCACCTTTGGGCACATTTGGGAATTTGAGAAACTGCTGTGGGCAGCCCTTGAAAATGGCTCACCAGGAGAATGTGGCTAGTCACATAATTCTCACATAAAAGTTTGAAACTTCTTTCAACTTGGAAATAATATGCATATATTCCAAACACTTTAGCAATCCTAAGATTGAATTAGCCTCTAATGAAACCTTCCCTTTTGATTAACTTTGAGTCTCACTTGCTTTCATGAGTTTCCTTGCAAAATGTGATGTGACAGCAAGTGTCTTGACCACATCACAATGTCAATCAATCACTTTTTCTTTTAAAATATGCTTTGCTGTAGGCCACTCTTCCATTGTTTACAAAAAGTAAAAATTGTTAAATCTTGGGCTGGTTTTCCAGAGGAAGGTTCCTCCATTGTTGTGGGGCAGCCATTGAACATACCTCTGCACCTGCACACAATGTTTTATTTGGCAGAGTTGCTGCAGTGGAATGGGGAAATTGGCTTTGCAAAAACAGGATTTTATTTCTGCTCTCAAAAATTTTCTGGATCCAAATCATGCTGTGAACTGACTTGGATACCATCTTGTGGGAAAGTGGCATACAGATAATGTGGATATTTTATTTTTGTAAAGTATTTTAGTTGGGGATTATGTGTAATTTTAATTTATATTATTGGAATTTAAATAGACTAGACAAATGAATTAGAAAGTAATAAAAACTCAGGTGATAACCTTCTAATGAGACCATCATAAACAACAACAATAAGGAATTCTATGAAACTAAAAAGTTTACATTCTCTCTTAGCAATAGAAGTCAGTCCAACAGAAGGTAGCATTCTACTCTTCTGTGGTTCTAAAGCAGCTACCTCCATTTGAAGTTAATTCCATTAAAGTTAACGGAGGGTGTTTACTAAAATGTGATCCAAATGATTTTTACTATTAAATCCTAAAAACACAAAAACTTTGATTTAACTCTACGTGATAAAATCTCACCATCTTGCACATTTTGATGGCAGAATAGAAAGACTGCATGTGACCCACATTCAACCTTTATGTTAACCCAGGTTGTTGCAAGGACTGCATTGACATCTGAGAGCTTTTAAAGTTAAACTTGTGAACTTGAAAGTAGCAATATTAAATACTGTATGAGAAGCTTGTCAGAAGGTCTTTATAAAAGCAATATCGTGGCTCCTTTTTATAAGCTCTACACATTTTCAGTTAAAAAACAACTGAAAAAGTTAGAGAATTTTTGTCACTGAAGCTGGGAAGAAAAAGTATATTTTATATGATAATTCATATAGTAATATTTAATTCAGTGGTCTCCACTATTTTTCAAAATTTCATTGTAGTATAGCTGATTCAAGTGCACAGCCAAGTCTTTTTACTTTTTCAGAACTTGAACTTTTGACTTGCTCTGCAGCAGTACTGGAACAGAAGATTGTGCACTGGACTTCTAGCACCAGCGCAAGGGACCCTTGTCCTCTTTTGTAAATACCAAGAATGTTTTTTTGAATGTTGTAGATGTGTTGTCAATGGGTAATGTAACATGAATATGGTTTTGAAAGGGTCCAGAAGAGTACTTCCAAAGTTATAGTGCCCTGTATGTATTTTGAAAATGGCTCTAAAAAAAAGCCACAACATTATATCAAAATAGCACATCTTTGTAGTGTTGCAAGTTTGAGACGTGCTATTTGCAACATATCTAGGATCTTCCTTACAGTTTGCACCTCTCACACTCACTTTGACATTACAGTGATGTACGTCTTCATCCATGTTTTGGCTGCTTCCCTGAAAACAATTTTGAAATTGCATATAGCAAACTGTCACTTCAGAAACCTCTTATGTTGGTATGGATTAAGAACATAAGAAATACCATGCTGGATCAGACCAAGGGTCCATCTAGTCCAACACTCTGTTCACACAGTGGCCAACCAGCCATCGGCCAGGGTTGAACAAGTAGGACATGATGCAACAGCACCCTCCCACCCATGTTCCCCAGCAACTGATGCATACAGGCCTACTGCCTCGAATACTGGAGATAGCACAGAACCATTAGGGCTAGTAGCCATTGATAGCCTTCGCCTCCAGGAATTTATCCACCCCCTTTTAAAGCCATCCAAATTGGTGGCCATCACTACATCTTGTGGTAGTGAGTTCCATTCTTGAGGAAATGAGTTAAGTAGACTATCAGAACTGTTTTCTTATGTACATATGTTAGAAATCTTACTCACTTATACTTACCAAGCAGCTTCACACATATTTGTAATATCCATGGCTGAAAGCTTGGATGCCATCATCAGACCTTGTACCAGGTTTGAAGTGCCCTTGGGCAAGGTGTCCTCCATCCCCTGAAGTGTCAACATTGTGTCCCCCCCCCCAATCCCCAGCTTACCAGTTGGTGGGTATGGGCAGTGGCAGGGAGAGGCGCCAGGCCCTTAATAGAAAAATAGTTTTGCCAAGCATGTCAGTCACCTGTTCCTGGCAAGTTTGCTGGGAGAGGGGGCACCAAAAGGACAATTTGGGATCATCACAGACAGGGTGGCACTGACACACTTTGCACAACCTATATTATTAGTATTAGTATTAGTAGTAGTAGTAGTAGTAGTATTGGCACCAGTCCTGAAAGGAGATGTGTCAGGCTGGGCAGCTGCAGCAGCCACCATTTTATTTCTCTCAAAAGGCCTGAGGCATTGCTGTGGAGGGGCAGGGAAGATGGCAGCACCTGCAGCCACCAGCCTGATGCTTCTCCTTTCAGTCCAGGGCTCTTAGCCAACCACGCCATATATTGAAGCCAGGCTTGCTTGCCTAACATGTTCTTTTCGAGTTATACTCAGCCAAACACAGCCGACTAGGTATGACCAGTCTGGCAACTAAATCAGAATGTTCCTGGTGCATACATGGCTGATGCAATGTATTTTGCTTGGTTGGTCCAAGGTTTTGCAGGCTTTTCCTATGGACTATATTAAATTGCAATGTCCCTGGAAGGTGAGGGTCTGTATACAGAGTAACAGCTTTTTAAAATAGTTTTTCTTTTAATTGTGAATCCTTGTTTAACTGGGTGAACTACAGTTGTGAGAGTAGGAAAGCCCCAATCCAGGGTCTCTGCAGAATGTAATGCTAAATGCTTTTCCACATTTGCCACATTGCAGTTTTAAGAGAGGTTGCTTTCTGTGCTTTTACTCATCTGTCACAGTGGCAATATGCAGTGACATTTCTAACTGCTAGCATGGAAACAAGATAAAAAGTGCTTGGGACAACTGGGAAATTTCATTTAGACAGAATGTCAGACCTTAGTCTCCAGTGTAAATACTGTAGCATTGCCATGTCCAGCTTTATGATATCATTTTACGTAAAATTATATCAGAGTCTGGCTATCAGGAAGGAAAAACTATCGAGATGGTTGAAAAGAATTCCATTTAACCTACAATTTAAGCAGCCCTGCACTCCCTCCATACTGCTGCCATTTTGTAATGGGTAACAAATTTTGAAAAGGCACCTAGAGTTAGAAAAGCTCAAACACTCAAAAGAAGCCCCTAAGTGAAGTTCTGAAAGTTTGTTAAGCCTCTTTAGCATAACCGCATTATTCTTAAGGATCAAGTTCATGGAGCTAATGATTATTTAGATTTGCACAGTAACCGAATACCAATATTTCTGAATAAAATAGGCAGCAGTGTGGCTCCTGAACAATCTTGTGGCATGTATTCATAAGCCATTCCATTCATTTCTCTGACATGTTTAATTTTTTTTTAAAAAAAAACATGGGTAGGGCAGCTTTCATCCCATTGCCAACTCTTTTATCTTTAAAGCATCAGGTTTCAGGAAATCTTTCTGTCTGGGCCACAATTTCAAAGACTTCTCAGGACTATTCAGAAACTTTTGATTCTCATAATTTTGAGTATACGTTTCTTTTTTCTCACCCCAAAAAAGAAAAAAAGAACAAAGAAAGAAAAGAAAAATAGCGTAAAAATGTTTATGTTCTGAGTTACTTCACTTCCTGCTATTGAGGGCTGTACATTGTTTGAAAAGATGCTGTGTTTATATACATTATGGTTAGGGCTATGGCCATGGCTATTGTTGAAAGATGTTACACAGCCATTTATCACAGTATGTCAGCAAACCCATTGTAAAAATGTCCTAGTAGTTAAATGAGGCTTAGCTTTAATGGGGCTGTAAGAAAGAAATAGTTTCTTTTATCGTACTGTAAATATGGTTCCTATAGCAGTGTCATTAGGTTAAGGTGCAGGCTGCCTTCTATATTAACAATTGTTCCTGCAGCAGTAAGGAAATAATTCCGAGACACATTTTTAGTGAAGTTCTTGAAGAGAGCATTATTTGAGCATGCTAAGATTAAGCAAAAATCAAATAGAAGCATTGCAAAACAACACGATGAATGAGACACACTGGCCATAGAAGTGGCACAGCAGCTTGATTTTTTATGCTCTGTGTTTGAGAGGAGTTCAGAAGACTTTTGAAAAGCTGCTTTATGGGAAAAGGTTTAAAGAACTCAAGGCCACATTTCCTTGCTTCTATGGAATCATAAAAATGGGAGGGAATAAAAATTACTTTGTGTAGGCCAATCCATTTATTCACCAGCCCCTTCTCCCCAACCCTACACAATCCAGACAACAATGTAGCCCTATTCAGTTCTTATTAGTCCAGAGGATTAATCTCCATCCTGATGAGCATTGCATGCAGAGAAAGAAAAAGTGCAGGGCAGCACATGCTGATCCTGTCCCCAGGTTGCCTCTCCTGCTGCCACCTCCACCATATTTTCCACCCATTGGGGCATCTCTGTGGAGGTGAAGCCTGCCAAATGTGTGTAGTCTCCCCCCCATGAACTGAAAACGTTATTGCTCAGGATTTCAGTGCATGGGAACAGCTTACACATGTCTGTGTTTTCTCTCTCTCTCCCCCCTCACAAACTGAAGTAATAACAACTGAAGAGGATTTATGACACAAGTAGAAAGCAAGTACACTCCAGAAACAGGAGTGAAGAGCAAATAGCTCTAGAATCTAGACTGGAGATGGTTCATGGAAGCAAACCAAACCAAATGTTGGAGAGCGAGGCAAACAAAAACCTAGGTCTAGCCAGCTTGACTTCCCCAAACCCAAATATGGCAGTTAATCACACCTCCCAGTCTACTGATGTCAAGATTATTTTCTGATACATGTAAACATCTTGGGGTGCCAATGTCCAGGAAAATTAGGGGGAAGTTAGAAGAAAAAACCCTTTGTTTACTTCTTTTGAGAGTTCTTAAACATCAAAACCAAAATCACAACATATCCTCCATAAACATATTCATTCCGTTTTAGAACTTGATCAATAGTGCTATTGAAGTCCAAGACCTCTGGCTTAACTATGGATATTTTAACATTGTTTTAACTGTTTTAATAGTTTTACTGCTTTTAAATTGTATATTGTCTTAACTTGGTTTATGGTTTAATTTGTTTTTAGCTGTGTATATTTACTGTTTTTATACTGTATGCTTTTATCTGTACGCTGCCCTGAGATCTTATTGATATATGGTGGGATATAAATGTTTTAAATAAATGTTGCCAAAACTCCAAAATAGTTTTTTACAAAACGCTAGTGATTTCTAGTGTTGAATTATACTGTTATTTTTTAATGTGCACTTCTTCCTCCCTTGAAGTTTTAACAGTGGGTATGATCCACTGTAGTCACTCTGTGAACAGAAGAAGAGTTGCAACACATTTCTCCTTCCATGAACAGAAGCACCTTCTATTCATGGAGTAACTACGTTGGATTTCACCCAGTGTGTTGAGGTTGTTGTGATTGCCGTTTAGTTAGATGGACATTTCTTAGGCTGTTGCATATGCCATCCAGCTTTATATAGCAAGCAAAACGAATGTACATGGGTGTATCCAGTATAAAGGAAGTATGTGTATTTGGTAGCCTTGGTTTATTGACTTGGTTTAGATTACGATACCTTAATTCCACTGCACTTATGGGTGATCATTAGGGTTTTTCTAGGGTGTCAAAAAGAAGAACAGTTGTGCTAAAATAATGAGAAATGCATATCTAATTTAAAAAGAAGATAATTCTCCATTGTGGAGATCCCTTGTGGGCACAAGACATCCACTGCACACAGGCGTCTTCCCGATTCACTCCACTTCTATGGAGAGCTCTCTCAGCATGCTGACGTAAGACTCCTATATGCAAGCCTGAGTGCATATGGGGTGTGGATCAGGATGTCTTTTGAAACATTAAAATATTATATGCTCGGCTAAAGTGGAGTTTTGCTAGGTTTAGTTGCTTGGAGATTTGCAGCATCAAGTTAACTTTTTAAACCTGCTGACAACCTGGATGTATTGATGTCTACTTTTCAAAGAGTGAGACATGTGGGGGGTTCTTCTGTTGAAAGACCTCCATGGACCAAACTTGGTGGGTTTTTTTAGCTGGGTCAGCATAGTCAGTGGCTGTGAAATTCATTTGTTGTGCTTTTGAATCCTAATCTTTATGATTTGCTCTAAATGGAAGACACAGATTTTTTTTTAAAAAAAATCATAATAATTAGACTTTTAAGGATGTATAAAATAACTTACAGCGTAGCCATAAACCACAGAGAGACCCTCCTTCACTGACTTATATTTCAACCATTCAAAGTCTCTTTTCATATGCTAAGGTTTTTCCTCCTTGGCACACCCCTTTCTTGTAATAAGGTTCTCTAGTGGAGTTCTCCTTTGGATACTCTTGATCACTTGCTTCTTTCCATTCTTTAGGATTTCAGGGTCTTCTTTCTTGTTGAATTGTTTAATGTGTACCTTCTGCTTGCTCCTCTTTTTCTGCACTCTCTCATCTTTCATGAGTTATACTAGGTTACTTACTGTCTCTTTCCTCCTTTATTTTTTCCCCTTCATGGTATTTCTAAAGAATCCCTTTACTCTATTTTACTACAGCCAAAATCTTGGTTCATGGTCTTGTTATTTCTCACTATGATTACTGTAATCTACTTCCCTCTGGCTTTTTTTTTTTGCTATACCTCGACCCTTTTGTTTCTCTCTGATACTCTGCTGCTAAATCCATTTATCATGCCCATCATTTTGATGACAAAACAAGTGTGCTCTTAAAGACTTTCCATTGCACTTCTTTGAATTCAGCATAAGCACACTGATGTTTCCTTCTGGCCTCCTACCAATGTCAGTCTTTGATTTCATCTTCCGGACCTTAAAATGCCTTTTTCTGAGGTATTTCTTTCATGATATCCTCTCATACAGTTGCCAAATGTATTTATTTCCATTTTTAAATTTTTTTGTGTGGTTTTTGGAGGGGGGAATGCTTTATCCTCCCAAGGCGGTTTTTTATAGTCAGTAAAACATGATAGCGTCATGCAAAAACAACAGCATCAAAATATTAGAACATAAGATCATGCACATAAAATAAAAGAATCAGGTAGCAATAACAGCATCAAATAAAAATATTTCAATAGCGACAACAGATAAAACAGTTATAGCACCACAAATCATCCAAAAAGTGATTGGTATAAAAAGAATAAAGAGTCTTCTGTCACCTTAAAGACCTGTAAATTAAGGGCACAATCCTATGCATATTTAGACAGGGGAAAAAGTCCTACAACTCCCAGCATTTCCCACCCAGCATGGTTGGCTGAGGAATGATTATTAGGATTGTACCCTAAGTAATTTAAGTTTAGTCCACTTAATCAGATGCATGAAGTATATGTAGATATAGATAAAGATGTAGTTGTAGTGGCAGGAATAGGGGGATTGTAAATAGTGATGTCAAAGGAGAATAAAATGTGGAAAGTACAGATAGCAATCATTGCCTTATTCAAGAAAAACGGTCTCTGGAGCCTCTCTAAACGCCTTCAAGGAAGAGCTAAACATATTTCCCTGGGGAAGGCATTCCACATCTTTTCCTATCTTCCATGTGTGATTTCACACAAACATTTTCCTGGCACAGACTGGCTTTCTAATGTCACCTACTTCCATGTATTGATGGGGAATAATTGGATCTTTTGGAGGATTCTAATAGGATGTGATCATAGATGAACTAGGTTTACATTGACTTGTGATCCCAGCGCATGTGAGAACCTTTAATATGTTGCAATAAGGAGATATTTTTGTGTGTGCTTAATGTAGACTTATAAGCACTAGTTTGGCTGCCATATTCGGCCAGGAATTCTATGCAGGCAAGTGAGCAAGCTGAATGAAGTACTCCATTTTTCCTTTGCGCCCAGCATTCTTTCCTAGCCCTACCTGGAGAACCCAGGGATTCAACCTGGGATCTTCTGCATGCAAAGGATGTACCATGGAACTATAACCCCTATGGCCCCACATACTTCTAGGGAGCCAGGTTTTGGAGAATTGAACCCCAAATCACTCATCCTGACAAGGTTAAATATTTTAACATGTCACCTAGGAGGAAAAAAGACTGGAGGTATATTTGGGGAGGGATTATTATTATTATTATTATTATTATTATTATTATTATTATTATTATTTTATTAATAATTTATACCCTGCCTATATACAGAATGCCCTAGGCGGTTTACAAAATTAAAACAGTATAAAATAATCAAAATACCATAGGTAGCATAATTTTTAAAAAAACAATTTAAAAATATAAAATAATCAATAAAACCCTACAGCATAAAAACAATTTATAATGGTCAGCAATAAGATTCTAATATTATTTATAGTTATCTTGTGTTCTCCCCCACCCCACCTATTTGCCTTGATAGCAGTTGTCTGTTACTGCATGCTTTGATCTGGCTGCATATTTGGACCTTGGATTATGTATCAGCTATCAATATTGCTTCTTGTCAGTCTAATTTCTGGTTGCCCGTTGGCTCCTGACACCCAGCACTTTATCAAGCATTTGCTGCTTGGCTCCTATTACTACTGATCTCAGCATTGCTAATAAACAGCAACACCAAGGCTATATTTTCTGGTTCCTGTCAGACTGCTGCTTTCCTGGGTGAAATAAAAGTCCTATTAACATGCTCCTCCTCATTGGCTCTGACAGCTTGATTAATTAGCTCCTCTCTTTAGATGACCTCTGCACTGACATGACAAGGAGGTGAATATAAAATGAATAGTTTGTCCATATAATGGGCTACTGTAAGTTTCAGAGTTTTATCAGATCAGACTGTCTGGGGCTGGGAAACCTGGAGTATAAAATCTATACTCCACAGCTGTGGAGTTGTGAGCTGCAAAGCTTTATAGCATGTTTCAAGAAGTCAAAACAAAACAAAACACAACTATCAAAGGAGAGCAAATATCCAGCATAGCTGCTGTTTCTATAAAAATATTATTTGCTTGTACTGTCATGACCCCATAATACAAATGTAATCCTTTTTCACATTTTCAGATAAAATGGCCATTTGTTTTCAATAGTTTTGTTGTTTTTTAATTGCAAAAATACGGCATATAACTCTTTGGGCATGCATTCTTCCATAAAACAGTAATGTAAATTCGTTATTATACTACCTGTAATGTTAAATTTTTTTTGTTATATATTTCATTCATATTCAAGAGATTATACCTGTAAAAAATTAGCCTCAAAACTTGCTATACAAGGCCCCAAACCATTGTCCCTTTAACCCTTTTAAGTCACATTAAAACACAATGTTTTAATCATCCCCTCCTGGTGTGTGGTGGTCCCAATCCAAATCAGGGCTGCATGTACTTACTCTAGACCACACCACATAATTAATTTAACATATAGTTTGACTCTCAGTTTCATAAAATGTCTTGTGTGGATAATGTGTTTTGTGGGGAAGGATTGATCTGTTTGGGAAATAAGTATTAGTAATTATTTCTTTTGGATGTTTTAGTTTATGTGAGAAGCCAAAATTCGGATGTCCCCTTTAGTTATTTTCCCTCAGTGATGCAGTTAGGTAATTTAGGGTTCAGTTCCCCTATGCTAGGAGATGTAGGACTTTTTTTCTGTCTAAACATGCATAGGATTGTGCCCTTAGACTTGGGACTTAATGGTCTAGTATGCCCCCCCCCACTTTAAAGAGTAAAATGTATTACTTACTTGTTTCAAAATGTGGTAAACCAGCCCTACTTTGTTTGATGGCCCTCCTGAGAGAGTTCAGTCATACCTATTAGTGAGTAAATAAACTTAAGATGAAAGTCTTACAGTCCAATCCGATGCATTTACCCAAAAGTAAATAGTAATCACATAAGTCAGTCATGTTTACAGCATGTTCCCCACAGAAAACATGATGAAGGGCAGAGGCCTGTTCCTAAATGCTTTGTAGTTTAGAAAACCAACAGAAGGAAGACTTGATAGAGATTTGTAAAATTAATAGTATGGCATTGATAGACTCCTCCCCCCACTCTCATTATAGTAAAAAAAATGATTGACAGTATATTCAGGAGACATAAAAGTATTTCTTCACATAACATAATTAATAATTAGAATTTACTGCCACAAGATGTGGTAATGGCCACTAGCAAAGATGACTTTAAAAGTAGATCATAGAAGAGAACTCTTTATCAATGGCTACTGGTCATGGCAGGCATATGGAGTATCCACATTCAGGGGCAATATGCTGGCTGGAGAATGCTGGGAGTTGTAGGGTTTTTTCCTGTCTAAATGTGCATAGGATGGCGCCTTGAAAATCAGTTGCTTGGGGTGCAACAGCAAGAGACGGCAATTGCTGTAGTACCCTGCTTGTGGGCTTCCCAGAGGCTGGCCACTGTGGAAGACAAGATGGTGGACTTGATGGATCTTTTGGTCTGTTCCAGAAGAGTTCTTATGTTATTGCTCCAGGACTTATAAAGAAACTGGTCTAGCTGCAGCAGACACAGTTGTGTGAAGAAGGTTGTTGCATTGGGTTTATGTCTTACAGGATTAGATGGCAAATCTACAATCTTAAGCACACTTCTTTAGACGCCAGTCCCCTTTAATTTAGTGGGTTAATTTTAAGTAAAATAAGGATGAGGGCACAAGTGTGCAGTTCATTGCAACCAATGTATTCAGTGTCTCTAACTTCAGGCACGCTACTTAGAGCGCAATGATCTGAGAAAAGTTCCCGTTAAAGGCAGCAGACTTCCTTCCAAGTAAAGAAATTTTAGGACCACTGTGCATGGTTGCAAAAGGAGGTAAGGATCGATGACCATGACCTACTTCTGAGGAGACATGCTTAGGATTGGATTGCACGTTTACATTGGAGTAAGTCTTACAGCTACGTTGTAGGCAGTAAGACACAACATAGCCTCGGCTTCCGTGTTACCAGAAAGTTCTATCCATTCTTGGAAATTAGGGGTCATGGAGCCACCCATAGAATCATAATACAGTGGTTCTTAATAACTATACTTCATGATTCCACTCAAGTTCAGTCTTAACATTTCTGTCAAACTGGGTTTTTAAAATCAAATATGTGGATCTCAGGATTTTCTAGAAACTGTGAGGTTAAAGGGGTCATCTTTCAGGCAACAGAACAAAGAGAGGTGGGCTTAAAATTAGATTTTGTATAAACCAACCCTCATGTGAGCTGACCTCTTTATTTAACAATTTCGAAGCGAAAAGAAATGAATGACCCACATTTACTCTGATCTTTTTCAAATTACAAGACAAACCCTCCTCTTAACTCAGTGCTTCTACATGTATAGCCCCAGAACTGTTCTTTCCAAACTCCACAATTGTTTCTTTTAATCTTACACATTATTGCCTAGCCCCTCCTGCTAATTAGCTTTTCTCTGGTTCTGTTGATGGAGTAGCTGCATTGCTCTCTTTGATCCCCATATATAGCCT
This sequence comes from Elgaria multicarinata webbii, assembly GCF_023053635.1. Classification (NCBI taxonomy): domain Eukaryota; kingdom Metazoa; phylum Chordata; class Lepidosauria; order Squamata; family Anguidae; genus Elgaria; species Elgaria multicarinata. The sequence continues at coordinate 103,527,197 of NC_086172.1, forward strand.
GAGTCCAGTAAATTAGCTGAAAATGCTTATGTGTAGTATATATACAGTGCTTTGGCTTAGTGGGGAGAAAGAGTACATCCACAATAATGTGAGCCTCTGCACCTCATAATGATACTGTATCCACATGTAAATTATAAAGCATGATTCAAATTATTTCTATTTACAAAACAAATACACAGTGGACAATATTAGATTCACATGAAGCCTGCTGTTTCTTTTTTAGACTAACAGCTTTGTAGGTCTATTGGCATGCACACACACATGTATATGCAACATTGCATGATGATATAAAAATTGCATAGTCCACCAAAATATTATTATATCACAACATTATTTTTTATTTATAAAGCTTATCAATAGCCTTTCCACCTAAAAATATACTCAAGGCAATGAGTATACATTATAAAAACCCAGCAGTTGGGTTTTGTTTTGTTGTTTAAAAACTTGATAAAGTTTGAAAATGTGCCTGCAAAATGGGCGGGGTATAGATGTAAGAGGAAACCATGATTTTCTGCTATGTTAAGTTATGGCGAGCTTTGAGACCATCCATTCTCTTCTTTCTTCTACATTTTCTCATGCCAAAGGAGAACACAGTCTTTTGCTTCCAATGTTAAACTAACCATAATTCCCCATGTCATCCATGCTTGGGGAAATATGATTTGTTTAAACAGTGATTTGAGAACAAGCCAGGATTTGAAATTACGATTTTGAACCTGGCTTGTTCTCAACTAACCATGATTAATCAAATATGGCTCCCCAAGCTTGGATGTCACTGGAAACTGTGGTTGATTTAAAATAAAAACTGGAAATACTTTATTTCCTTCTGTGGCTTGTGAAAGTGAAGAAGATGAGTGGGGGGAGCGAGTTAGGCTGAGGTTCACCACAGTCTCAAATAAGGAAGCCATTGTTTTCTGTAGCATCAGAACCCAGCCACTGAGTTAAATACATATTGTTGTCATTCCAACACCCACAATCAACTGACATTGAGAGTGCATTTTTATAGACTTTTTTGCACAAGAATGTAGCTATTTTTAGAACGTGTAGTAAGAGGGAAATACATTCCTAACAGACATAATTAAAACAAAATACTTTGACAGTTACATTTAAATTTTAAATTGTACATTTATTTTAATCATTAATGGATTTGCCCCAGGGCACTTACTATTCATACTGTTTTGAAGTCATTTTTCACAAAAAGCTTCCCCCCCTTCCTTTAGGTCTTTTTCTCCCACCCACTTTTGCAGTAGAAGATTAAACATCTTGCTGATGGATTTTTCTACTGAGATTGCCGGAATGTTTTTTCCCCATAGTCTATAGAGAAGAACTATAGCTATTATAACTGAATCATTATAACTGTAAAATACACCACATAGGAAGTGGTGTGTTCAGTCTTTTCTCTGTTGATTATTGTTCGTATAGCAGCAAATGTGAGATGATGTCTTTGTATACACTGCCTTTAACTGGGGATGTATGAATTAGCCAAACTTGAGCTTGCCAAAGTCCTCTAAATTCCAGATAACAATTTATCTGTTATATATTCAGTCTCTCTGTCTTTATCTGTGTAGTCTCATTAATGTTAGAAACGTACCCTGCACTGCATTGCAATATATAAATATTACTACAAAATAAGTTTGTTTGTTTTCCAAACACTCATGGGACATTTTATAAGAAACAATGGCAATGGCTAGACCAGGCCTATATCCCGGGATTGTCCTGGCATCATCCCTGTACATCCAAATGACACACAGAAGAAACCGGGAGCAGGCAGGGACGACCCCTCCATTTGCCTGGGATAATCCTTAGGTCTAGTTAAGGCCAATGTCACACCTTTGGAAAGTCTAGACGGGCCACAGTGCCAGTTGATTCCCTCAGAACAGTTCAAATAGATTGAGGAAGCATGACTTCTGTTTAGAAAAACCACATTTACATTTCCCTAATAGCATTTTCTCAGTATGACTATTAATTCTATTTTCAGTATGTTGCCTACAACAACACAGCAGGTTTAGTTCTACATCATGTACAAATTATTGGAAGTTATGCAAGGAGAAGGGTTCATGTACTTCTCACAGTATCATCAGAAGCATTCCACTGCCTTTGACCCTGGGATTAAGCTACCGTTCCTACCAACTGGAACAATTATCCCCCCAGCCTTTCACTTCTCTGTTGCACTTTGACTGAATGGTCTAAGTTCCCCAAATGGATGAAGCTCTGTTTTATAGTTATTTCTTCTAGCTTGGTATTGTTTGAAAGAGATTACATCATATTCTCTCCCCTCCCCCCGTGTGTGTGTGTCTGACAGAAACGAGAGGGATTTAAAAAGCACTGTGCAACGTCACATCTGTAAGCACCTAAAATATAATAACACCTCTTTCTGTTTGCTCTTAATTTTAAATGAACTTAAATTTGCCCTAGAGTCAAGTTTGAAATTATTTTTATAATTTTGCAATATTCAGATACATCCCAGAGCTCATTAACTAGCGTGCAGTATAATTAGGGGCTCAGAAACCTCAGAAGGTCTGAAGTGTTTCTTGTTTCCAGTCAAGCAATGGAAAGTTAAAATCATTATGCAAAGCTTACCTTCAGCTCCAACTTCGAAAGACATTTCATTTCGTTCCACATCTCCGCAGAAATATTTGCTGGCCAAAGTTGGGAAAGTTGGATATATATGTGTACAGATGCCTAATCCAAAGGGCAGAATTTGGATTTTAATGCAGCATTCCTATCTTTTAGAGTATGGAATTCTAGATGTTCTCCGTGGTTTTCAGTATGTTTCAGGAATTCTATTTTGAATGAGAAGGAGCAAGTGGAAACAGAATGCACACGACATTTGTGCTTACTGCTCTCCTCTTATTATTGTCATATTTGAAACTGCTTTTAGCCTCAGTTCTTCAGTGGTTTTTTTTTAAAGTTGCTCCTTTGGTCCCAAAGTGCCCTGAGGAATCTGCAGTTAAGACACAGTATTGCAGCCGGACATCCTCTTGTTTTACAATGTTATAGCTATTCACCATCTGTACTTCACACAAAATAACCAATCAGGTTCATTGCTTGAATGTCTGAAAACAGCTCCTTAAGCCTTACAATGATGACTGTTGTCAACTGCTTAAACACAATAGAACAATATTTTCCAGTGCTAAATTATCTGCATGAAAGAAACAGGGGCCTTGTGTGGAAATGAAAACAAAAACAAAACAATCTTGAACATTGTTCCCTTCCGTTCCAAGTACAAAGTACCCTTCTTCGGCCTTCTGTTTGCTAATATAAATTCTTAGCAGCCTGAAAATCCCTCTGTACCCAAGGAAACAAACACGCAAACAAAGCATCTGCAATGCATGACCCTGATAGGTTGTGTGAGAGAATGACCCTCGTGCGACAGATTCCAGTCACCCGAAGGCTAACTTGACAAAGTCTAACCCATACCTATCCCTGAAACTGTGAGGTGAAGCGAGATCCAACTTCAGTTGGGTGGATTGAGCCCAATGCTAGGACAACCTACCCCAACCCAGTAGCCATTGATAGCTTTACCATCTATGAATTTATCTACTCCCCTTTTAAAGCCATCCAAATTTGTGACCATCACTACATCTTGTAGTTGTGAATTCCATAGTTTAACAATGCACTGTGTGAAAAACTATCTGTCCTGTATCTCCCACCAATGCACTTCATGGGATCACCTGGGGTTCTAGGATTATGAGAGCAGGAGGAAAATGTCTCCCTATTCACTTCCTCCACACCATGCATCATTTTGTACATCTCTGTCATGCCCCGCCCCCGCCGTTACTCTTTTTTTTTTTTTTTAATGAAGACTAATGCTTCCCATAACCACTCCCTGTGATACACTCCCATTGTGGGTGGGGACACCAAATGTTGGCACACATAGATGGTACTCTCGGAGCTTCCCCCTTTTATCATAAAAACTAAATATTACTTTAAAAATTGATGATGATATTCTGCTTGCTTTAGTCCTGTAAGAAACATATGGCAGAAAGTTGAATTCATTCATTAGCAAAACTTCTGTACCACTTCTCAGTGTAAACACATCCCAAAGTGATTTTTACAAAAGTATAAAAACAAACACACAAAAACTACATATCCATGCTTTTCAACCATTTCCTCTCACATGTGATGAAGTAGATGTGATTGCTTTATTGGCACAGTTCAATGAGATATGTACCTATTATCTCTTAACCATTAGCCCTTTCAGCCATAGATGATTTGGGGCCATTCAGTGCATCTTAGCCAGACTACTTAACAAGAAGTTATTCCATTTTATCCTTCTGATGATAAAATCCAATAGCCCCATACGTGCTGCCTTTTATTCCACAGGGGAAGTGTGAGATACAGATGTGCTTGGTAAATAAATATAAATGTCTATCATTGGTTCCCTTGAAATAAGAAATAAAGAACAATAGTAGCTGATCTTAGAAAATAAATTTAGGAGCTGTCTTTACTGAACCAGACTTTTTGGCCCATCCAGCCTGATACTCCCACATGTGCTGCACATGTGACTGCGATTGCCCCGAGTTGCAGCATGGATAACCATGTCGTCTGAACCCAGCGAGGTGCATGGTGTGGGTGGCTTCTTACCCATGCCACACACCATGGCTTCTGGTAAGGGTTGTGGCATGGATATAAGCCATCCCTGTCGTGCACCGTGCTGGGTTTGGATGACATAGCAACCTGCACTACATTGCAGGGTAATTATGCAAATTGCGAGGGCGAGAGAAGAAGCCACAATGGCTTCTTTCATGCCTGCAATCATCCTAAAGCAACTGCTACTGTATTTCTTTGATTCTAAGACACACTTTTTCCCATATAAACATCTCTAAAAATGGGGTGCGTCTTAGAATCGCAGGTTTCCCCCACCACCACCTTCAGTTCCTAAGCAGACACACACTCACAGAAGGGTTTGTTTTCGGGGGTTGTTCCATTTGTTCTGGCTACAGGCCCCAACCGGCCCTCTCAAACCTCTCACATTGCTCCCCAAGCGTTGCTTGAAGTGTTGCTGGGCAGCTAACGGTGAAGCCGCGCCTCTCCCTGCTCATGGTGTGGGCGCCTGCACTGCGCCCGGTGCCTCACGCTGGCAGGGAGCGTCCCAAACACGGCCCTGCACATGCCGCTCACACCCACGCACAGCGACCCAGGCCAAACGCTGGGCACGTGCAGGATCCTTCGGGGCGGCTCCGGTGTGGCAGGGGGGGGAGGAAGGGCTACGCCAGGTTCCAGATGGCGGGGGCGTGCCCAGGCATTGCCACCACCACATGCACCATGCACTGGTGACCCTCTCCTCCCTCTGACGCCGCAGCTGAAACGCCGAGCCACCAAGCATCCCAGCAGCTAGCCAATTCTACTCGTAAAAGATATTTATTTTTTCTTAGAATCAAAGCTTTTTTTCTGTTGGTGATACTGAAATTAGTGTGCGTTGTACAATCGATGGTGTCTTACAATCAAAGAAATACGGTATATTCTCTGACTGTGGCTCTCCTGGGACTGATCCAGTGCCCACTCATAGCCTTGGAGATATGAGGGACTGAACCTGTGCCTTGATTCATGCAACACATCTGCTCTGCTAGTAATATGTGGGCCCTGAATAACCTAAAGGTCTCTATCACAACTACCTTGAAAAATGAGTTTGTTTTCATCTTTATAGGTCTCAACACCACAGTTTTGATTAGGTGCCCGCCTCTGTGTCCTTATAAATTACTAACAACCGAATAGTCACAAGAGAAGAGGGCTTTGTTGTTAAACCTTAACATTATACGTGGGTCTCAAGAAAATAAAACATGCATACAGAAAGGATTTTCGTTTTGTTTTTTAATTAAAGGTTCTTGTTTAATACATCTTATGCTTTCACCCATGCTTGTGTTTATCGGCTCAGCCTTTACAATAGTTTTCTGTCTTACCAACATGTTTTTTCTAGTCACTTCATTAAATGGAGAAAGGGCACAGATGCATGCTAATATTTGTGCGCTCTGTGTTTTATTGAAAGGCTCTTCTTTATTTTGCAAAAAGGTCACCTGTTCCCTTTTCAGTTCATTCAGTTCAGGACATTCTCTGTTATTACATCCCAAATGTAAAACTGAAATAGATACTCTCAGGCCATATTTACAGGGCAGTCCTATAATTGAACAATCCTGAGAATGCATATTTAATGCCCTGTCCTGTAATTTTTGTTCTGCAAATGGAATGATCTCCCTCCCTAGTAATCAAGGGTGTTTGTGCGTTTTACTTTGAGTGCTGATGAAAATAAAAAAGGCTTTCATTACTGTTATTACTTGAGAGTGTTCCTTTTGAGATGGATCCGAGGTACATATGGGCTATGGAAAGAATATTGTTCAAAAAAATTGTCCCCAAGCTATTTGTTCATTGTATTAAGGGAGAACAGAGGTTCTCTATACAGGCTTGTATATACAACATTCATGGTTTTGTTTTTTGTTTTTTAAATTGGAATATATGTTACAAAAAACCCTAACAACAGGTTTCTACAGCCACATAAACTTGTGAATGTAACTAGAGCTTCAAAACCCAAATACAACATTGTGAGTGGGCTAATTTTTATGCTAGCTTTGTGATGTGGTCACAACATTCTTTAATAAGCTACGGACTACTGGTTTAAATTTCATGTTACCTTTGAGATGTGGTAGCTGTTAAGATGCAGAACACGCAACACTGCTCCAAATGTGGATCCCACTCAATTTGACATCTCAGAAACATCTACACTTCCAAAGTAACAGAACAGTTTGTAGTATATATGTGTATACATTACTACTGAAACCTGCTGCTGTGTTGGTTCCAGCAGGAGAGGGAAGGAGGAGGGCAACAAAGCTGGTAAGGGGGCTGAGGAAAGATTGAAGGAGTTGAGGATGTTTAGTCTAGACAAGAAACAATTAAGAAGTGATATGATAGGACTCTTCAAATATTTGAAGGGCTGTCACATAGCTGATAGAGCAAACTGTGTCTTCTTTTTGCTCCAGAAGATGGTACCTGAATGAACAGGTTTAAATTAAAAGAAAGGGATTTTTACTGAACATTATTTATTTATTTATTATATTCTTATACCGCCCAATAGCCGAAGCTCTCTGGGCGGTTCACAAAAATTAAAACCATAATAAAACAACCAACAGGTTAAAAACACAAATACAGAATACAGTATAAAAAGCACAACCAGGATAAAAACCACGCATCAAAATTGATATAAAATTAAAATACAGAATTAAAACAGTAAATTAAATTTAAGTTAAAATTAAGTGTTAAAATACTGAGAGAATAAAAAGATCTTCAGCTGGCGACGAAAGGAGTACAGTGTAGGCGCCAGGCGGACTTCTCTGGGGAGCTCATTCCACAACCGGGGTGCCACAGCGGAGAAAGCTTCTTGACAAGACAAACCTTGACAGGACAAACCTTGAAACTTCTTGACAGGACAAACCTTGGGAGGTGGTAGACTCTCTTTCATTAGAGGTTTTTAAGCCACCAAGGATACTGTAGTGGGAAATTTCCTGCATTGGCAAGGGATTGGACAAGATAACCTTTGAGGTCCCTTCCTGCTGTATGATTTAATGGGTAAGAATTAATTTAGCTGGAGCACCTTCTAGGTCACATTTGTACAGAGCAGTGCTTCTTCCTTCCTTGTGTGTGGGGTGATGGTGGTGATCTTATGATATCATGTGGTTTATACATCTATGAGCCTGCACACAATTTCCCATCTCCTTCATGGAACAAACAATTTCTGAGCAGGAAGCAATAAGGAGCCTTGTAGTTTAGGAATTACCTACCTGCTCTCTTCACTGCCTCTGGATAGCCTGGGAGCAGTAAGAAAGCTCCCAAACACATAATCTACCAACCAGCTGGATCATTGAGGTGCAGTAGGCTTTGAGAGGAGAAGAGCCATAGCTTAGTGGTAGAGCACCTGTCTTCAGTCCCCAGCACCTCCGGTAAAGGATTCCTGGTAGCGAAGCTGAGAAAGACAGGAGGATGTGAAGAGCTGTTACAAGTCAGAATAGACAAGACTTCAGCTGTTGTGGGTTGTGATGAGGGTTTAGCCCGGTGTGAGGCCTGGGCTCCCTGCTGTGCGTGAAGATGACGCACAAGAGATCCCGAGGTCAGGCCGGGCTAAACCCTCCCTTGACCCGGGATAACCGGATCCACTTGTGGTCTGGTTTTCCTGCAGCCCCAGGCTGAGCTGGTTCTGTGGCTTTCCCCAGCTGCTCGCTTACTCGCCATCGACCCATCGGGCCGGGGTGTGTGTAAAATCACGGGGGGAGATGGGGGCCAGGGGGGAAAGAGCGGACCCGGCAGGAGAGATGGGGGGAAGAAGAACGGGGCCAGGGTGGGGAGATCGCAGCGGGGGGGCGGAGGGGGCATCGGACATGGTGAGCGGGGGGCGGACGGGCGAATGAGAGGGGGACAGGTGGGCAAGTAAGCAGGGGGCGAACATGGCGAGCGGGGAGTGGATGGGTGAGCAAGTGGGGGACGGGCAGGCGAGTGAGCGGGGGGGCAGACATGGTGAGCGGGGGCGGACGGGTGAGTGGGCAGGGAGCATCAGACATTGTGGGGGGGAGCGGGGAACCCTTTATTTTTTTTAAAAAAACTTACCTTTTCGTTGGTGGGCTCCTGCGCACATGGCCCCTTTAATTTTTTAAAAAATGGCTGACGCGACGGGGCTTTCCCTTACCCCGTCGCGTGTTACATCTAGCTAGGGGCGACGGCCCGCGCTAGCTGCAGCACGGCCTCGCCCCTACTCCCCACCGGATTATCAGGTAGGTCTAGCAAGGCCCTGGGTTAGATGGCCAATGCTCTGACTCCATATAAAGCTGCTTCATATGAGACATTAGAAGCATTGTAGAAGAGGAGGTGAAAAAGTGAGTTTAGTAGGTAAGCAAAATGGGACAATGTGCCAAAACAAGCTGAAGAGTGAAGAATTTATGATTAACAACTGGTGGGCCAAATGGCAGTCCTTCATGTCTAGATCTAGTCTCGAGTGTTGCTAGTTCCTGCCACTATAGCTATTTATGTTAGCTCCTGAGTTGGATTAATCATTAGGCTAATCACTAGGTTAAACATGGTGTAGAACAGGTTAGCGTCTGTATGTGAGGAGCAGAGTAAACTGAGCTTCATTTTAGTTCTTCACAGCATTTAGTTCATGGTAGCTGTTTTGTTATCAAGTGATAGGAGTACTTTCCTAATTAGAGGGAAGTTAGTAGGCAAATACCCCTCAAGGTGGCTTAAAAATATCTCCCTGCAAAATGCAATAAAATCAATGAACATTTAGAACATCTGTAAAGAAATAACCCTATGCAAATCCAACCAGCAGAAAACAAAAACAAACAGCAGCAGCTGCTGCTAAGCAGCCAAAGGCACTTCTGAACAATTTTTTTTGACACATTTCTTGGGACAGAAGGGAGTTGGGCAGGTAAGCTTTTTAGGTGCAATCCTACGCATGTTTAGACAGAAAAGGGTCCTACAACTCCCAGCATGCTTGAAGTTGTAGGACTTTTTTCTGCCTCAACATGCATAGGATTGCATCCTTTGGGCATAGCTAGATGGGACGATATCCCGTGTATCGCCCCGGGATCCTCTCTGTGCACCCACATGATGCACAGGGTATCCTAGGAGCAGGGAAGGATGATCACTCCTTTCCCTGCGATATCGCCCTACCCTTCCGTTGCGCTTTTTCTGCAGTCTCAGGATGATCCCGAGACCATGGAACATATGTGCGGGCTTTGCGGTTGTCCCGGCTCCTTGCGAGTAACCGGGGAGGGCAAGGCTTGTTTTTTTAAAATAAATAAATAAATTGGGGTGGGGCAGGGGGAGGGTAAGGGGTTTTCTTTTTTAAAATTCACCGGTTTGCGCACAAGCACTTGTGCACTCCTTCTCATTTTAAAAAAAATGGTGGCCACAGTGTTGCACGCCGCATGTAGACCAGGGCGACGATTTCGTGATAATAAAATTGTGAGATCGTCGCTGTACCGCTTTCTCGTCTAGCTGTGGCCTTAGTCTACATTAGGGATGGGGAGAAGATCTTCAAAAAGATCTCTGAATGAGTTACAGTAGATCACCTAGAACTTCTGACTCTGTTTAACAATAGCAACAATGTTATTGCCCCCAGAGTTGTACTTCTACGATAGGTATGTCAGGGGATTTTGCAGTCCTTTTATTACATAGTACCTTGTGGCACTGTATTCTTTAAACAAAAATACCATAACCACTAAAAACAGAATTTAGCAGTAAACTCAATCCTGCTTTTAACAAGCATATAGAACTGTGTTTCTTATTAGGATGGGAGTTTGGGAATATACATGTGTGAGGATATAACCCTGGCCTGTTGACCATGTCTTGAAATGGAGGCTTGAGCTGGGTCCTACCCCTTCTGGTCTTGGCCTCAGGTGCAGTTGGAACCTTTCTTGAAAGCAGGCACTCACATGCAGAGAGGAGATGGGAAGCCCTCTGGTTTGTGTAGCATTCCTCTTGCCCTACCTTTCCTGAGATTCTCCAAGTACTAGCCCAGACAGCATCCTCCAAAAGTGTCCCAAACCATAGTTTGTCAGTTCAGATGTTACAAACAATAGTTTGCCAGTTCAGATGTCGTTACAAGTAACGACAGTTTGCGAATAAACTTTCAAAGCTTATTGTTTTCAGATCCTGGTTTTGCTGGCGAACCATGATTTATTGGATGGTATTGGTTCCAACAACATGACAAACGATGGATTGGTGCTACATCTGAACTATCTTACTGTAATGGACAAGACTGGTCTACACAATCAATATTCATATCCTATGACAAAATCAATACACAGCTTCTCTTCCTGACACTCAGTAGAGACTTAGGCCTTAGCTAGACCTAAGGATTATCCCAGGCAAATGGAGGGGTTGTCCCTGCCTGCTCCCAAGTTCCCCTGTGTGTCATATGGATGTACACGGATAATCCCAGGACAATCCTGGGATATAGGCCTGGTCTAGCCATGGCCTTAGTCAGTGGCTCTTCTAAGGGGGAAACCCTCAGTTCCTTGCTGCAGACCATCCTCTGATTTTTCCACATTCTCTCCTATTTTACACAGATTAGAACACATGCTTAACAATATTATGTGAGAAAGTATGGTGAATTCCAAATGGGAAAGTGCAATGGAGGTTATCATAAATTCAACCTCATTAGCAGTCAACAATACTTGTTACTCTACATATTTTTGCTTGGGAAGAAAACACTTGCTAATGTGTCTGTACACCATAGTTATTGTGCATGATTGTGAAGAACAGGATGACCTAAAAGGTGTTCTCATTGAAATCTAAATCTGATCCAGAAACTCGGTTTTATTGCCTTTGTTTAGGGAGGGGAAGGATCTCGTGCTAGCTTTCTAACAAGCCTCTTTTTGCTTGAAAAACATGAAGATGGCATAAGGCAAATGTCTTTAATTAGTGAAGATACACAATCATTAACAGCAACCCCAAATGGGCATAGTTTAATCTCTGGGGTGCTCTCGGATATTTTCATATGCAGTATTTATTAACTGCTTGTGAGATTGTTTAATGTATTGCAGAGGATGCTTTAATGCTTTGTACTAGCAGATGTTGCACTGATGAAGAGGTTTGCAAGCTTTCTTACAAGTTGGTTGTCTCTAGGTCACAGCTAAACATGGAAAGCTATTTGCTACAATTCATGTGCATGTGGTCGGCCACAAGAGAAGATGCTTTTGAGCCCTTGGGTAAGGGGCTCTCTAAAGTTCAAAGCACAACTCAAGAGAACCCAGAAGCAGGTTAACCAGTTGCATAGTAAATCAAGGTTTGTAACAGTGGCCGGTTCAGGTGTCACAACATCCAGGAATTTTATGCTTGTGGGTTTTCCACAGGCAACTAGTTGGCCACTGTGTGAACAGAATGCTGGACTAGATGGCCCTTTGGTCTGATCCAACATGGCTCTTTTTATGTTCTTGACCCAGTTTTGTTTTAAAACCCTGGGTTGTAGTGAGCGAGAGACCACGCTGCCCAGTTGCTTCCATTGCAAGTGTTGTGTGCAAACCAAGAACTCTGGCTCGCTGGGGAGAGACAACCCAGAGTTGGAAGCCCGAGTTAAACCTGAACCAAGCCATGATTGCTGCTTCACCAAAAGCTGGGCTGATGACAATTGTTAGTCTGGAAAGAAAACAGGTGGCAGATTATGTCCCCTTCCCCATCATGTAAAAAAGACTTCTATAACCCTACTGTTACTCTTGGACGTTTTTCTAATGGGACTATGTAACTACCTGAATATTTTGCTGTAACTACAGTCTTATTTGTCTGCTCCTTCCCCCACCCCACCCACCATCCAAGGTGGACTTCCACTGATGAAAAGAAATAGATGTATTTTGTGTTGTGTCTGTGCTATAATAAAATTATTTGGGAATAATTTTAAATTAGGTGAAAAAGTAGTTGGATTATTATTTTACATCTTAAAGCCAATGCAGCGATCAGGCAGCCTGATTTCCCAGTGAGTTTGTAAAACATGGGCATGTAGACTGTATAAAAATGCAGAGAACTGAAGAGGTGGAAAGAACTGACAGCAGGTCCAGTGCAGCCTTGCCAATTAGCCCACAAGTGATTAGCCTGCAACAATTTTTACTAGCTCTTTAAGCAGATAGTAGCTTGCATTTCTATGCTCTGCACAGAGGAGAAGAAGCCTCCCTTCCACAGATAGCATAGAAATACAGGCTACTAATTTTTTTTAAGGGGAGGGGCTGTGGCTCAGTATGGCAGAGCACCTACTTTTCATGCAGCCATGTTCAATCCATGGCTTCTCCAGGTAGGACTAGGAAAGAAACCTGCCTGAAACGAGAGCTGCTGTCAGTCATTGTCAACAGTATTGGGCCCGATGGAACGAAGTTCTGACTCAATATAAGGCAACTTCCTATGTTCCTTTGCTATTTACCAAGCTGTCATTTGTCCCTCCTTCACCAGCCCTCTGTGTGTTTCTGATGGTCAACAGGGTAAGATACTTGTCCTTGGGCATGTCTACACCAGCCATTTACCCCAGGATCGTCCCGGGATCGTCCCTGTGCCAAATGACACACAGGGGATCCCGGGAGCAGGCACCGACAATCCTTCCATTTTCCTGGGATAATCCTTAGGTGTAGAAAGGGCCCTTGTCTATGGCTAGCTTGGAAATCAAGCGGGCTGGTGGAGAGGGGATGAAGTGATCTGTTTGCCTTTTGCCGGTCCACTTACTCACCTGTATGGAGTTCCTGGTTGTCTAAGGCAAGTTGTTCAATACAAGGGTGGTCTAGTATTTTGTCAGCTTCACTTGTTATGTTGGACAGCTAGTTAATGCAAGGGAATGAAGTTAGCAGGAGCTTAAGTTGGTTCATACATTGCCCTGGGAGAAGGCATTACAATAAAGAAGGCTTTCATCTCTTCTGTCACACAAAAAGGTTTGTGAGATAAACACAGGTTGCCAGCAGAATTGTCTTCTCTACCACTGGAGCATCTCAGAGCTGTGGGAGCATATAGGTATTCTGCATCTATTTTTCAAACATCTTCCAGTGTCTCTCATAGCTATAATATAACAAAACCGAGATCTTGAATATAAATATCCATTGCCATATGAGCAAGCACTTCAGAACATCCTCCCCCCCCCCCCCAGCTAAGCATCATTGTTTGAAGAATAACCTTTGGCAACCACTAGTGCCCTATGGGGAAGTAATTATTCATAAGAATCAATCCTGTAACCATCATTTGTATAATTAATATAGAAAATTATAGCTTTTCAGCATTAAATCTCTTCTCTGTGGCAAAAATGTGGTTCAACATTCCATCTTTCTTTCTTTTGGAGACTGTGGCCAATTGGGTAGGATCAGTATGACAGTGGCTGATACCCATTTCAATATAATTGTTTCTCTGCTCTTTTGTCTGTATGTAATCATGAAGAAGCACAACCTACAGAGAGTTTGCATTGCTTCACAAATTTGAGAAGCAGAAACATACCTTTCTTTGATAGTGACACAATGTATCTTCTTTCCTTCAAAGGACACCGTGGTTTAATGGATGGGGCTTTAACCTACCCAGAGGTCAGTCTTTGTTGGACAAGTGGAACCTTATTCCTGAAGGCATTGATATATTAATGACTCACGGACCTCCTCTTGGTAAGTGGCACAAAAGCAATGATGTTCAGATATTTTCAATTTAAGACCGTCGTCGCTGTGCATTTTCGCTCAGAAATTAAAGGCATTCAGTGCAACATATCTAATCAAGGGTATGAGGTGCAGGGCGGTGGGGTTGTCACCTTTCCATTCGACCATGTGCAGTTGTACCTCATTTATTTATTTATTACATTTTTATACTGCCCAATAGCCAAGGCTCTCTGGGCAGTGCACAATTAAAACCATAACATACGATAAGTATACAATAAATTTAAAAGGTTAAAAATTTAAGAATGCAATATAAAATCAGATAATTTACAGTTCAGGGAAAGCCTGTGTGAAAAGGTACATTCCCAGACCTGGGAACCACCAGTCCACAGGGTCTCTCTCTTACCGGGATTGAGCTTCAGTTTGTTGGCTCTTATCCAAGTCATAACTGTATCCAATCACTGGTTCAGAACGTGCACAGCCTCTCCAGATTCAGATGTCACAGAGAAATACAGCTGGGTGTCATCAGCATACTGGTGACACCTTGCTCCAAATAACTGAACTCACTAAATACTTCCTAATAAAACCTTTTCGTACAGCCACTGGTTAGCAATAACAACAATCTGGAGGTTGATTAAGATTCTGTTTTAAATGCAGCATTGCAGAAATGCAAGTCATTTTTTTTTAGAAATGCTTTTTTTTTACTCTAGTTTCTGAATCCATGCATTGAAAGTTGTGTATGGGCATATGTAAGGAGTATCCTGTATAAGGTCCATGTGCTCCAAATGTCTTACCGATCTTGCTGCTGTAACATTCACTTTGGTACTCTTTATGCATTACAGCAGTGGCATGGGAATTGTTTATCTGTGGCTTCATCCCATGTTGCTGCCCAAAGCCCCAGCACCAGGGCAGGTTCTTCTAATGCAGTTATCAAGTTGTGATTCAGGGCAATGATCAGGTCAGGTGGGAAGAACTTACTCTGTTAGCCTCATTCCAGTAGGACTGGGCCTTTCCTGTGGATGAAGTCACGGAAAAGTGGCTCCCAACTGCAGCTATATAAAGGCCACTTGTGTTACAGATTGCCACTGCCTCTTTACTTCTCTCTTTCGAAATGCTCTCTCAATTGCCAGTGTTCCTCCTTCCCAGCCAACTCCAGTACTGCCATTACTCTTCCCCAGAGGGTGCACAGCCACGGCCAGTGCCATTACTTGGAGTTGTTCCATTTTCTCCTTGCCCCCCATCTCTCTGTTTACTGAGGGCTGGATGATGATGCATAAAGATGAAACTTAGCTGGGATCTTCCCACTCTGGCATAAAGTCTTAGTAATGTATGAAAATGCAGCGAAAGTTCAGATTTGTAACTATATTTTTGCTTGCTTTGGGGTGGGGGGTACATAACAAGATGAAATGACATTTCAGATGTAGTAAATTTCTTTAATTTTGATTGTGAATTACAAAGTTGCATATAATTAATTACAATTACTAAAACAAGAAATAGTATTGTAGCACCTTAAAGACTAATGAATGTATTATTATTATTATATATAAATTTGTATCTGATGAAGTGGACACGAAAGCTTGTGCAATAATACATTTGTTAAACTTTAAGGTGTCACAAGACAGTGGACCTATTCACATGTAATGCTAAGCCGTTGTTGTTGTTATTATGATTATGATTATTATTTATTACATTTATATACTGCCCCATAGCCGAAGCTCTCTGTGTTGGGAAGGGAACCACAGTGGCTTAGCATGTTGTGTACGGGGAGAAAAACCCAACAATGTACCTAATAAAGCACCCCAGACATCCACACCCTGCAATGAGTTTAAGGGCCCCTGACGCGGCTTACTGTGTCATCTGTTGGGCTCCCCATGGTTTAAAATGGCTGTTCCACAAAACAACAAAAACACAAGCCTCTATTCATAGTTGACTTCGCTCATCTCCCTCTTCGATCTTTCCACCTTTCTCATCTTTATGAATGTAGTATTGCAGACCACAGACCTCTGTAATAATTGATGTCAGCTTTTATGGATTTTCTGCATTATCTATAAAAGTTAGTGGCTTTTCCTTTCAAAATAGTCAATTAATAACAACTTCCTAAAGAGTCCGTTCACTATTGACCTGTACTGCTTTTTTAGTGGCCAGGTTTTAGGAATAACTTTTTATTGGCAGACTTTGCCTCTTTGAAAGTCATGGATGGTTACTGCTTTGACTCAGTGTGTGAGGCTGCCCCATTCTCTTCAGCAGATAATCCTATTGCATTCACGAAGTATAATCATTGAAGAACACCTCTCCTACTCCAGATACTCAAAATAAAAAGGCCACAAGATAGAAGGTTGCAAGATATACACAGAACTCTGCCGGAAGAGGGTTTGGCCCTTTCTCTTCAGTGTTGGGCAATGCTCTATGCACAGAATTGTTTAAATGGCCTGCCAGAGGAGACTCGTCAACTTAACAGTCTTTTAGCTTTTAAGAAAGCTATAAAGACTGATCTATTCCAGCAGGCCTATCCAGTGGAATTTTAGGGTGTTTTTAGGATGTTTTAATAATGTACACTAAGTTTTTAATTCAGTTTTATGTATTTTATACTTATTGTTGTTCCCAGCCTTGATCCAAATGGAGAGGCGAGTAAGAAACATATTATTATTATTATTATTATTATTATTATTATTATTATTATTAATATTCCTCAAGACTGAAGAGAATCAGGTAGGTTCATGTGATTTATTATATGCAACTCATGTGTTTTACACTGTGCTATTTGGGATTTCGACTATTTAGCACAGACGAAGGGCTAAAGCTAATGCTGCCCATGTGTGGAAAAAATAACCATGATAAGCCATCATTACCTGACCAGTCTGGCAAAAACCATTAAGGAAAGAGCAGGGGAGGGAATGGGGTGATTCACCGCTGCCGGGAATAAATGTCATAGGACCTTATGTTATGTAAAAGAATATATATACCTGTAGTTTAATAAATCAGATTGCGTGGAGAAAGATGTTAATCGGGAAAGATGGGGCATCCTTCAAAGGAGGTGGGGGGAACTCAGAAGCCTAAAAGAGACAAAGTGACAATGAAAAGTTTCTTAAAAGCCATTGTGTGCTTTAATGGAGATGTTAGGGTTACAGATAATGCCATAAACCTTCAGTGAGTTATGGCTTCCTGAAAGTCTACATGAAACCTTACCTGAATAGAGAAAATTAAGAGTATTGATTACATTTTGCTTTTAGGTTTTCGAGACTGGGTTCCAAAGGAGCTACAAAGAGTTGGCTGTGTGGAACTGTTAAACACAGTGCAAAGGCGAGTCAGACCCAAGCTCCATGTCTTCGGTGGAATCCATGAAGGTAATGAACTGACTGGAGACGAGGATATTTGCTGAGGCAACAGTAGAGTCAGTCTCAATGGTATTCAGTGTCAAAAGGGGATTTTCACACAAATATCATTGATTCAGTTACACTTGATGTTTAATCAGGACTTGGATTTTATACATTGTGAGGGTCCTATTTATTACATTTATTACATTTATATACCGCCTCATAGCCGAAGCTCTCTGGGCGGTTTACAATAGTTAAAAACAGAAAACCTTTAAAAAGTATACAAAATCTAAAACCATCAAAAACATAAGAACAACAGTATAAAAACAACAACATCCATTTAAAAACAACAGTATGGTAATTTGTATAAAATTACCATATAAATTAGTATAACATCATATCTCAAAACCTCCCCATAGTATCAGATCTGTGACAGAAAAAAAGGGCAAAGTGACATGGGGCAAAGTGGTGGACAGTGGTTGAATTCATAGATTTGGGAGGGAGTGAAAGTCCCTCTTCTCTAAGGGCATTTTCTATCCTCCACGTGTCAAGCCATATAGTCTATAAGGGCTGTATAGTCCATATGCCCAGTGGACTTACGTGTGAATAAACATGAAAAGGATTGTGATGTCATCCCTGTTTGTGACAAAGGACAGATTGGGATAGGGCTGGTCCTGTCATACAGCATGACATAGAAACCCCACTCATGGGGTGGGATGGAGTTGAATAAACAAAGGCAGGAATTAGTGCCTGAATTGTTCAGCAAGACTTTAAAGTGTTGGACGCTCACGCATCAAAGTGTTTTTAGGTGTTGGCTAAAATGAGGCCAAGTGTGACAAGGAAGTAGGGTTTTTGAAAATGTTTTGAAAAGTATGATGTATTTTAAGGTTGGTTCCAAAGCAGTGAATAGTTACACCACAGAAAGGTGGGGGGAGATTCCATCTTGAACTTGAGTAATGCCATCAATCACAGTCTGAGCAAAGCTATATATGAAATTTTGCCAAAGGACGTGTTTTGGAGGGAAGGAGGGAAAAGAACATAAATTCTAATACCTGACCTCTGATGGTTCAGGATCATTGCTTAGCGCAATCTTAGAAGAGTGAGAGATGCTCTTCAGAAAACCTGAGACAATGTGGCGTGGGGAGAACTGTGCACCAAGATCACCATTCAAGTGATGCAGAGAAGATAGCAATGCTGGTGGCAGCCCTATTTACAGTGCCATTGAGGAATTGTAAGGCACAGATTTGAGTGTATCCAGTCACTATGCCCTCAAAACACCAACCCGATACATCCTAAGGGTTAGTAGATAAGAGCACAATCCATTTTATTTTATTTTATTTTTACTCTGGCCACTGAAGCCTGACCAAGAATCTCGTATGATCGGCAAATGTGGAGAACATCTTTGAACAATTTAGACCCAGTCAAATAAAAGAAACCATGTATAATTGTTTTATCTGCAGCAAGTGGCTTCATTCTGCATATGTTTCTTATAGAAAGTTCAAGATGTGAACAACGTAACCCAAATACTAGAGCAGAAATGAAATATCAAGTGAAATGGATTTTTAAAAAAGCTAATAGATGTTTCAGATGAGCTTTTCAAAACATCCTGCTAATGTAAATTTCAAATCAGGGCAATTTCTAGTGTAATAAGCTAGTTTCCGTAGCCTGGCATGAGGCAATGAGAGATTACTTTAAAATACATTGTGTGGGTTTTTTAAATATTTAATGAACTTTATTAGCTTTTATATCCTAGTGAGATAAATACTAGCCGTGCTGTCTGGGAGAGAGAGCAAGACTTTGTGACCCTAGAACTAAAATGTACACATTTAAATGCTTTATTTTTCACACCTCCTTCAACCCCTCCCGGATTTCTCTGCCATCTCTAATTAAGCTCCCCATGGGCTCACAGAGTTGGGGAACTTTGTAGATGAGAGAAGATGGCTATGTTGCATGGCATTGTTGATTTTTCCCAAGTCCTCATGACTTTAAAGCAAATGAGTTTTTATGCCTGGGTTAAAGTCCTGTAAACAAGGACTCCATAATGAAAAACACTGACAGAGCCTTAACCACAGCAGCATCCACATAAGCACCATTATGCATCTAGGAAAAGATGGGGCATTTTTGTATAAATATTAATGCTCGGATATCAACGTGAAGTGAATACCAGAAGAAGGGGGGAAATAGAGTTAACTACAGTATGCAAATTGGTTGCAGCTTTTGTAGTTGGATGCAAGTTGAAAGTAATCAAACTTCCAGTGGCATTAGTATTAAGCTGATGGAAAGCAAAGGGCTCTTAGCATGGGAGATCATTATAAAAAAACGAGCGTGAGGCACAGCATAGTACAATTTAAGTTTACGACTAGGTTGGTAATGCATCCTGTAAGTATAAAAGGTATTTAATGAGCATTCACGAGCACTAAGATGATACTGAATGCTACTCCTATGAATTGTCCCATCCAAGAAGCAAAAAAACCCTTGCTCATTAAAATGAGTGGAATAAGACTTGGCTTGAATTATTATTCTTAATGGTTAAATCTTAATGCTGCAATCCACATGCACAGAAGCAGGTTTCTGCAGACGTTTTCCTAGCTGGAAGGGGAATCACATCCACACACTGATGCAACTCCCTAGCCCAGTCCAAGAGCCAGGGCTGCACTGGTGTAGCCGTTCTACTGAAATCTTGCCAATCAGCAGTTAGGGAGGGGATGCAGGGAGTATGGAAGGCTGGATTCAGCCCCCTCCACTCCCTCTTGTCGCTAAAGAGATGCTTATTTTTTTTCCAAAAGGCTGCACATGCACAGCCCTCAAAACTCATTCTTTTGGAACAGAACCAAAATGTAGCATGCAGTTTAATGAGGGCAAAACTGCACTTGTTCTAATGCAGCTCAGTCATGGTCTGTAGAAGTCTTCATTCACAGGACATAAATTTGCAAACTAGTGATGTTTTGTCTTCTTCTCCCATTTTATTGAAAAACAAGAACTACCACTATTAAAGTAACAATCCAGAAGGATTATGGAGAGGCATTCAGCAAATGTGAAATTGGTGTTCCTAAAGGTAGCCCAGGTTTTGCCCTTAGTATCTTAATTATTAATGACAAAAATCTGTACTAAATATATAAAAGCAGTAACTTAAGAGAATCAATGTTTCCTTATAAACATTTAAAAGGAACAATATTTACAGTATTTACAGTATATAAAAGGAATAATAATAATAATATATTTATTTGTTACCCGCCTCTCCCTCCTGCAGTTTGACTCTTTCAGTTTAAATGTAGTTATACAAAATTATTTTTGGATCAGAAACCAGTGCAGAACAAGAGATTTGGCAACAAGTAGCTTATTTTCATATTCATCCCCCCCCCCATAATAGACAGTCCGCAGGCCAGATGTCATCAGTGGGCATGACAACAATGGCCACTGATGTCATTGCCTCGCCTATTTTAGCCTTTCTCTGTGCTAAGTGAGGCACAGAGTTCCACCCGTCTCTTAGTGCAGAGAAAGGGATTCAGCCAGCACCGGGATGAGCAGCCATTCCTCCCAGTGCCAGTAGAGTTCCTGGTTTATCATGACACATGGCGTCCCTGTAGGGGAGGGGGACATTACACTACTTGGCCGGCAATAGGAAGAACAGCAGCTCCTCCCAGTGCTCCCAGTGCTTGGCCAGCCTCCCAGTGCTGGCCAAGTCCCCTGCCACCCACATCCCTGCTGTTATCTCCGACCTCCAAGGGGAATTCCTGCAGGGAAGAAGCTCAAATCCTGCCCTTGGACGAACCCAGGGAGGATCCATGGGCGCAATTAGGGAGCCCAGCGGATTAGGCCCATGGGCTGGGGGTTCTGCATCCCTGTTCTCAACTGTTCCTGCCTTTTAATGAGGAAAAACAGCAAGTGGCAAATGTTTCATCCTGAGATATTTGAAGCACCATCTCAAGAAGAGCTGGTTCAGGATGCATAGATGAGGTAAATTTGTCTGTCACCTTTTAAATAGAATATAGTGGTCACAAGAGTTAGCAGCATCATGGCACTGCCAACAGTATAGAGAGGGAGACAGAGCTGCAATCTAGATCAGATTCTGCAGAGGAAATCTAAGCTGTGGACCCATTGCAGCTCATTCCAGTTCCATCTTGAAAACTGTTTTGAGGAAGGCATAATTGAGATCAAACCAAGCTTCCTTTGTCTCCCCAGTTTTGTCCATTTTTATATCTATTCCACAGCTGCATAGTATCTGCACTCAGTGCTGCAGCAATGATGGCAGTAGTTCCATCCTTTGCTTGCACCCAAGTGGGAATCTGGATGGGTTCATGATGTTGACAACAAATAAATCACAGCATTAAGCCAACACAGTTATTGCACTCCATCCAACCAACGTCCCAGGCTTCCTATTGTGAACATCAAACCTGCCAGCTCTCTGAAGGTGCATTAACACAGATGTTTTGAGGATCTTGGGTTTACAATGAATGCACATTCTATCCCCACAATCTATACATGTGCAAGTCTTCAGAATGTGATGGATTCCTGCCTGTCCCTGTCACAGCTAGGAGTAACTACAAGGCCAGTGCTAGTTGTGTATGGCTGGTGTGTGATTTCAACACAGGGCACTATTATGCAACATCCTCCTGTTTTTTTTTTTAAGGTATGCTCACACCACTTCAAGTATGATTCTTACCCCTGAATTGGAGGTGCACAGATATGGAAAGGGTTAACCTGCTTAGCGGGTTTATTTTGTCACTAAATGAGAGGGGGGAAAGCTCCTATGCCTAATCAGAGAGACTGAGAGCATGTTTAGCCTTGAAAAGAAAAGACTGAGGGGAGGGAAACATTAGCACTCTTCAAGTACTTGAATGGTTGACACACAGAGGAGGGCCAGGATCTCTTCTCAATCATTCCAGAATACAGGACACAGAATAATGGGCTCATGTTACAAGAAACCAGATTCTGGCTGGACATCAGGAAAAACTTCTGTACGACAATGGAACCAATTACCTAGGGAGGTTGTGGGCTCTCCCATGCTAGAGGCATTCAAGATGCAGCTGGACAGCCATCTGTGAGTTATGCTTTAAGGTGAATTCCTGCATTGAGCAGCGGGTTGGACTCGATAGCCTTATATGCCCTTCCAACTATTCTATGCTTGCTGGAGAATAAGTTCCATTTATTAAAATGGGATTTCCATCTGAGTACATATACATAGGGTTGGGTGGCAGAAGAGTTGGGCAAGGTTTGGGTGGCACAGTCCTGGAACATTGCAGGTGACAAAAGGTGCAAGGAGCTATGGGGGAGGAGGGGGACTCTTTTGTGTTCCCTTCTGTTATAAAACTAAGGCTTCTTTAGCTCCAATATCTTCATTTGTTTTTTGAACAGGTGGTTCTTATTAAAGCAACAGCCTGTTGCATTTTTTAAAATGGAAATTATGTGGTGAGTTCTTTGGAATACTCAAAACATTTTGAAAGGCTTAGCTGAACTCGATTCCAAAGGCCTGCTAAGGAGCTTTTTTCCATTTTGCCACCCTGAGGCACTGTACTAGGTCAGCATTGTTTATTTACATTATAGTAAGTGTGACACATTTTCCCTACAGGTTACGGCATTATGACAGACGGTTACACAACGTACATTAATGCCTCAACATGTACAGTCAGCTTTCAACCCACCAACCCACCAATTATATTTGACCTTCCAACCCCACAAGGATCATGAAGTTCTACTGCATTGGGAGAAGGTCTATAAACTGCCATTTTTCTAATTAAAAAACATCCATTCTCTTAACATGTTTCTTTACAAATAATGTGGGGCTTTTTTGTAAATTGTTGGTACAAAAGGAAAAAAAAAGATAGAGGTTGTGCTTTTTTGGAAATGCAGCATCCATTTGAAATCAATAAAGCATTGTGAATTTGTAAAATGAAGTTTTATGTTTTCTTAATTAACTTGCCATTGTAAATTGTTAAGTGTTCTCAAAAGGACAGCCAAGCTTTCTTTTAATGAGTGAGACACCTTATTTTAATATTATTAAATAAGATTTAAAAAGGCAGCATTTTTTTTAAAAAAAGACCCAAATTTGCACAACTGTTATTGTTTGATTTTTTTAAAAAAATATTTCTAGTAATAAAATGTCACCCTCTCCTTTCCCCCCATCTTTATTATAATACGTATGCACCCTGACCCAGAGTTTTGTGTATGTTCTTGCACAAATGTGTTCCGCAATCCAGTACAGAGTGTGAGATGTGATTATGCCTATTGAAAAGAAATGGGCTTAATTAAGCATGTCTAACTCAGTTTTGGATTGTGGTCATGGGGCTGTAAAATAGGAGGAGTCACTATTCCTTTCAGTTGACATTAATACTTCGGTATGTGACTCAGCTCCCTCTATTGAAAAGAATGGAGAAGCCATTCTTGGTCTGGAAGACTTTCAGGCTTATCAGAACTCCTGTGCCCACTGCAGATCACTCTTGCCTATTAATGGGAATGCATCAGTGAGGGGAAAATAGCCTTTTAGGTTTAGTTTTGTCTCTGCCTGCTTTAACGACCAATTAGATAGCAGCATCTTGTATGTAATTATCTAAATTGTCACTCTGTTTGGGTAAGTTTCTTAAATTATTTTAGCTTTAAAAATACGGGGATGAAAACTGCAATGAGCAGGTGTTCCATGCAGTAAAAACATGTAAATGCGGACTCCTTTTAAATATGGATTTTTATATATATTTTTTGTGCATTATAACTAAGTGAGGCATTTAATATTGCCAGTGTAGCATCTGCAAAATTATGCTGTACAGCACATCTAAATTATGAAAGATGTGACACATTTTTTTCCAAGTGCTCAAGGCCTTCAAGAGCTTGAGTTTAAAATCTTTGTGCAGTTTCAGGCATGTATAGAATCAAATGAATACAATCAAGCCTAACTAAAATAAGGCTTTGTTGTCCTTTATATTTAAAATATTCTTGAATTGTCTTTCCATTTCTTTTTTTCCCTTATTTTGCACTGTGTGTAAATGCAATCTTGCTAGCACAAAATATTGTTGCAAATAGTTATTTCTGTTCTACCACTTGTAAATGCTATTGAGCTTTATTCTGTTTTATGTTATCTTCATGGAATTTAGGAAAGCAGTTGTTTCTTTAAATTTATTGCGATATTATATATCTAGCGGCCTTTATATGCAAATAAAATTGCAAGATTTTTAAATACTTCTTGTTTGGGCAGTCTTTTTATGATTCCAATAACTTTCAGAGTTGAAGTCAATGAACTAGCATTGCATCTCTCCCAACTGTACAAAATTGTGCTCCAACTAAAATTATTAGAATTTCTAAACAACTTAAAAGCCTTGGTTGATCCATTTAGGGCACACGTGCAGAACCTTTTTCAGCCTAAGGGTCAAATTCCATTTTGGAGAAGCTCTTGGTGACTTGAAGGCAAAGGGGGTGGAACCAATATATATATATATTAAAAAAAAAAAAAAAAACCAACCCCACAAAAAAAAACCCAAACCAGCATGTTTTATCTAAAAGCCTTTACTATTTTATTTATTTATTTATTATTTATTTATTTAATTACATTTATATACCGCCCCACAGCCGAAGCTCTCTGGGCGGTTTACTGCCAGTAACTGAGGTTTAGGAGAGGCATTTCAGTATTTTAGAATGGGGGGAATGTGCACAAAAGCTGGTGAACCACCAAACAATTCATGGTTGGGAGAAGGGGGTATGGACTCCTGGGGAACCCTAATGGGCCAGATTTGGCCCCCAATATGTGGTTCTGCACCCCTAAGCTAGGGGCTATGCATGAACACATGGAGGATACTGCAAGCACGATTCCCCAGTCCTACAGATGTGCGCACATAACTTGTCTTACAACACTGGTATCCTGCCAACCAATTGTTGAAAGAGGTTCGCAAGGACTAGATGCAATCTCCACTCTTCCTTCTGTACTAAATAATTGGTTGGTGGGAAGCCATGTGGGTACAATCCCAACCATTCACCTTGTATTCTGTTGCATCAGAGCCACTGGGTAAACTTGCATTGCTTTTTCCCTACACTACCAAGCTCACTCCCTTCTTTGGGACGCCTGTTTGACTCAATCCTTTGGCAGTATTCCTCTTCCAACAGGCTTCTGGAGCAGCAGGAAGATGGCTTCAATTAGTTGCTGTAGACACACACATTATATTTTATGAATGGGCTTCTATATTGTTTTTACTGAATGGTTTTTATTGAATTTGTATCCATGATATGGACAAAGACAGAATAGAAATGGAATGAATAAATAAATAAATATACTCACACAGTCTTTGCTCGTTCTGTCCTCTCTCTATTATACACCCTCTCCCCATTCCATTTGGTCTCTAAGCAGCATTTGCTGGACTCAGATCAGTTAAAACCCACAAACATTTCTACTTTTCAGAGATCTCAGTTGAGTCATAACCAATATGAATGAAAAACAGTCAGGCTTTTTTTTTTTTTTTAATCAGCCATCAGCAACACATGTTTCCTCTGAGGTATGCTGGCTTAGCGTATTTTCATTTAAGTCATGAAATTTGAGAACCTTCTATATCACACAAGCAAAATTATGCACTGATTTATCTAGAAACAATTAATTTTTTATTATTTCCCCCCCCCTTGAAAATGACTTCAGTAGGTCATTTGTTGCTTGCTTATTGACAGTTCTTCACTAGTATTTGTGAGTTACATTGATTCCTGTTCGGGAGACTTAAGCTTGTAGTTAGGTTTAATCATCTCACTGAAGTGCCTTAAAATATTTAATTTTAGTTGGAATTTTACCTTTGTTATTTTTTCTTCTTTGTGGCCAGTAACTAACTACATGACAGGCATTAAAAGTAACAATGTTAGATGTTCTTCCCCCTCTGTTTTCAACAGGCGTTTTGCATCTGGTTTTCTTGTTTCCTGATTATGGGTGTCAGTCTGCCAGAATTACGTTCTTTTAAATCCCACTTCATTAGAATTTAACCATTTATTTAATCATTTCCTTCAAATCTGTGAGATATAAAAGTGCCTAACTTTGCCCCAGTTCATACCTTCAGCCAGAGTGGTGGTGTAACAGTTGTAGAGAGGAAGCCTCTACCACTCAAATAGGCTCCAGTGTATTCATGTATTTATTTGCAATATTTATATACCACTCCCCATTCAAAATTTTGGAGCGGTTTACAAGATAAAATAAAAACAGAATAAAACACTTTAAAATAGATTTTAAAAGAAGCAAATTGTACAGTTAACCGTGGCTGGTTGTTAAGGAAAAGCTCCCTGGAATAATGACATTTTCAGGAAGCGCCAAAACCTCCAGAGGCAGGGAATTCCATAGGAGGGGGCCTACCACCCTGAAGGCTCTTTCTCTGGTGGACTCTAATCGGAGGATGGGTCTATGTGGAACCACCAGGAGCATGACCTCAGATGACCTCAGTTACCACGCAGGTTGGTAGGGGAGGTTGCTCGTGGATATCCTGGTCCCAAGTTGTTTAGTGCTTTGTACACAAGTACAAGAACCTTAAACCTGGCCCGGTAGCGAATAGACAGCCAGTGCCGTTCCCTCAGCAGAGGAGTTACATGCTGGAAAGGGGCAGTTCCAGACAACAGCCGAGCTGCAGCATTCTGCACTAGCTCCAGCTTCTGGAGCAGCTTTAAGGGCAGCCCCATATAGTGCGTATTGCAGTAATCCAATCTTGAGGTTACCAATGCCTGTACCACTGTGACCAAGCAATCCCTGTCCAGGAGGGGCTGTAGTTGGCAAACCAGCTGAAGCTGGTAAAAGGCACTCCAAGCCGGCATGGCCACTTGAACTTCCAGTGACAGAGATGGATCTAAGAGTACCACCAAACTACAAACTTGATCTTTCAGAGGGAGTGCAACCCCATCCAGAACAGGCAACTAAGTAAACTAAGTGTAAACTTAGCTTTCCATATACAGGGCATTTCAGGTGGTGGTGGGGAGTTTGTGTGATCAAAACAAATTTTCATAATCAACGATTCATAATAAATGAAATATGGAAGATTCAGTTCATATTGGAGGCGGTGTGGTGAAGGGTAGCGGGGAGGCTTGAGCCGCCCCTCCCATCATTCTATTTTACTGCTACCTCCAGTTGAAAGCATGAATTGTGGTTTGGGTTGGATAAAATGTTGTATATTTTATTTGTTTGAAAACTGCCCAGACAGCTTCGGCTATGGGCGGTATATAAATGTGATAGATAGATAGATAGATAGATAGATAGATAGATAGATAGATAGATAGATAGATGTAGATCGATAGATAGATAGATAGGCGGGCTGCACGATAAAATGTATTTTCCAAATAGACATAAATTGGTGGAAATTATTGTTGATTCACTCTCTGGTAGCTATCATAACGTAACACTTTGCCTATTCTCTCTCTCAGTCTCTTAAAAATAAGAGTGTACCTTTGTGATTAGCTTGTTCTTTTTTACAGGCTTAGTTCCAGGGACTTAACTGTATTATGTGATGCTGCTTGTGTCCCTATTATTGTTTCTACTATTGGAAGTCCATTTAAAGTTACCACTGTCATCAAAGGGGTTTGGAACACGCATCCAGAGTCTAAATGAACTATGATTCTGTCTGTCCTTCCTTTAAGCTGTATGAGAAGGTCCCATATGACTATGCAAGAACTTCTCACTGGAAGAAGGAGTTACCAGTGTTCAGTCTTTTCAAGTGATTGATTAACCACACTGTAGTCGATTAACCTTTCCACTCTGAAAGAGCAGCTTTCATCTAGTCATCTTGAAAAGGTTGAAAGCAGTCAAGGCCTTATCAAATGGGGGATGCAGAACAGGGTGTTCCACCAAGGTGATTGGTTCCCCTAGTTCTCTGTGTCTAGTGAATTCAACAACCCCAGAGGTCAAGCATTTATTAGAGTAAGAGACTTCCAGATCAATCTGATCTACTCCAGGCAAATTCTACCAGGATTATGCCAAAACAGTGTCTAAAAGACAGATTGATTAAATAACTTACGGCTGGTTATAGATAATTGTGTTAAAGTTACCAAGGAATACTAAGGAATAATTTTTCTTACAATGCACATTATGTAGATAAATACTGAAATCAATAATTGCTATGTCATATATTTTGTAGACATCCTGTAAGGCCTGAAATATTTTCTAGATATAAGCTGCCTTTCAAACCTTTATTTAGTACTCTAAAGGCCATTATTCCGTTCTTATTCTCCTTGATCTAACTGCAGCCTTTGACACGGTTGATCATGATCTTCTTTTAGATTCCCTTCATGACCTTGGATTTTGTGGCTCTGTCTATAACTGGTTTGCCTCCTATCTAGCGGGTCGCTCTTTCAGCGTGTTGGCTAATGGCAGCTCGTCTTCTTCTTTTCCCCTTTCAGTAGGGGTTCTGCAAGGCTCGGTGCTTGGTCCGTTGTTGTTTTCTTTATACATGTTGCCCTTGGGTAATCTTATTCAATCTCATGGCCTCCAATATCATCTGTATGCTGATGATACACAATTATATCTTTCATCTCCGGATCTTTCTCCTGATGTTCACGATCGTATCTCGGCATGTCTTTCAGATATCTCAGCTTGGTTGCTTCATCATCGTTTGAAACTTAATATGGCAAAGACTGAATTGCTTGTTTTTCCTCCTAAACCTTCTCATCATCTCCCATTCTCTCTTACTGTCAATGATGTTACGCTTACTCCAGTCAAGGAAGCTCGTAGTCTTGGCTTTATATTTGATTCCTCGCTCTCCTTTATTCCTCATATTGAGGCAGTAGCTAAATCCTGTCGTTTTTTCCTGTATAATATTGCCAGGATTCTCTCATTTTTGTCTGTCTCTTCTGCCAAGACTCTTGTTCATGCATTGGTTATTTCTCGGTTGGACTACTGCAACCTTCTTCTCACTAGCCTTCCTTCTTCTCACATCAGTCCGTTGGTTTCTGTTCACCACTCTGCTGCTAAGATCATCTTCTTGGCTCGCCGCTCTGACCATGTTACTCCACTTCTGAAATCTCTTCATTGGCTTCCAATTCACTTCAGAATCCAATATAAACTTCTCCTGGTGACCTACAAAGCTTTTCACTATCTAGCTCCTTCCTCTCTCTCCTCTCTCATCTCACACTATTGCCCCGCTCGTGCTCTTCACTCCTCTGATGCCATGTTTCTCGCCTGCCCAAGGGTCTCTACTTCCCTTGCTCGGCTTCGTCCATTTTCTTCTGCTGCCCCTTATGCCTGGAACGCTCTTCCAGAACATTTGAGAACTACAAGTTCAACCGCAGCTTTTAAAGCTCAGCTAAAAACTTTTCTTTTTCCTAAAGCTTTTAAAACTTGATTTTGTTCTGACTTTATACTGTTAGTTTTACCCTACCCTGTGCCTGTTTACCCTACCCAGTGCCTGTTTGCATTCTCTTCCCCTCCTTATTGTTTTATTATGGTTTTATTAGAATGTAAGCCTATGTGGCAGGGTCTTGCTATTTACTGTTTTACTCTGTACAGCACCATGTACATTGATGGTGCTATATAAATAAATAAATAAATAATAATAATAATAATACTCAGTATTTCATTACAATAGGCAAGGAAAGTAGATAACATCTTTGTCACCAATTTAAGCGGTGGACAACAAAATTCATAACTCTCCATAATCCATTTCTATGCCCCACATCTGTTTGAACAATTATGTATCTGACTATTACAGTCAATGTGAATATTTGAGTTAAATGTCTAGGGACATAAGAAACTGTATTTCATAAAACAAAGGTATTTTTCACCCCTAACACTGACACACAGTTGACTTTGACTTTGACTTTTTTTTCTTTTTTAACTATGTAAAGATTTCAAAAAATACTAACAAAAACTGCAGGGTGAAGATGTAAATACAACTTCCGTTCTGTTTTGAGATCTCAGTCTTAATATGCATTCAGCCCCTTCATCCATAATAACCGCTTCTCCTGTGACAAACCCTGCTCCTTATTTGTGTTCACCTGTGATTCAATTAAAAACCTATTAAACATTCTATTATGATTTAATCTCGACAAGCTCTGGAGTTATTAACCTTTGTCTGAGACCAATCCATAGGTTGGTCATTTCTGAAGTCAACAACTGAAAACCTTTGAACTCACTTGGAGTGCTCTTCATTATGTTTTCTCTATGTTGCTTTCTCTCACATTCCCTGCAAGGTTGATGATAGCATTGAATAGGTATGGTTGATGATTTGATAGCCCAATGATAACACCTTGAGATTGAAGCTAACTTCAGTCAGACAATGAATGGATGATGTTAGTTGGGCAACTGGAACAAATCCCAGAAAAAAGCAACTGGCTGGGCTAGTTCAAATGCTGAAAATATTTCCCTAGGAATGGTTGCCACTAAGGGTTGCTCTGTACATGTAGTCCTCCCAGCCTTTGTGCCTTGTTCCATGGTCTCCAGTATCCTTAAACTGCTTAGGTCAGGGGTCTAACATCTCTTTCAGCCCAAGGGCCACATTCCAGTGAAGGGCAGGGCCAAAGGCAAAAACGGTGGGGCCCAAAATACCAGGTTATTTTAAAGTAAAGTTCTTACTGCCAGTAGAAGAGGCATTTTAACCCTTTTTTAGATTGGGGAAACAACTGCACAAAAGCCAGGATACGACTGAACTATTCGTGTTTGGGGGGGAAGGAGAACAGGGACAGGGGGAAAGGGCCTAGCCAGCTGGAGAACCCTAGAGGCCTGGAGGGGCCGGAATGGGACCTTGGGCCTGAGGTTCTGCACCCTTGGCCTAGGTCTAATTGTCTTTCCTGTACACCACTGGGATTGTTAAAATCAGCCAAGATATAATTTGCCATGTCTGCTTCATGTTACCACAGCAAGTGGCTGCCTCATAACTATGCCACTTCCCACCCTTGGAAATGTATGAAGCGAAGCATTGTTTAGCAATAATCTGGAGGGTTTCCGGTGAGGGGATTTCTATAAGAATAAGTCAGCCATCAATATTACTTTCCCCATGTCTTTCTTATATGAACTGGGTATGCAGATAAGGGACTGTTTTCAGTTGGTTGTATGCTATCACAACAACCCACGTGAAAAGGGTAGACTCTTAATGTACATTGGACAGCTTTGTTTGACAGCTTTGGAGTATCAGAGATATTCTCACAACGACTACAAGTATCCCCTGAGTATGAAAATTAACTCTGTCCATTTGTGGTCCAAAGGCAAAAGGTTTATGACACTGGCTCATACACTCACTGAACTCATTGTTTTCTTCAAGTAAAGTTAAGTTCCTTCCATAGGAAATGTTTATTTGGGAAACACTGCCTAGAGAACAGTGTGTAGTGAGAATACATAATGTATAGCATCCAAAGGACTTTTGATTTCAGAGTTTTTGTGTTGTCTTCAAGTTGTCCATTGACATCGCAGTCAATCACTTCGAACTCTCCAACACCTCATCACATTATTTCCCTTCTGCAAGCGAATGTGAGAAATAGTTTAATTTAGTTCAGCTCCACTGCAGGCCATTAGTTGTGTGCCTTCCTTAAAAGTTCTGAAGTGAAGCCACATAGACGTTCTACAAGGTTGTCAAGTAGGAGCCCATTACAGAAAGATGCTCCATCACGCTTGTGCAACATTTCAGTGTCACTATTGGCTTTGGTTTACTCTGAGGAAATCAGGTATGCAGGAAGGCATAATCTGCCTACCTGATTGATACCACCCTTCACTACTTCTCTTCAGAGAAGCACTCAGTTGTGTTTCAATCAGTTCTCCTGCACCAATCGGATAGAACTGGACTCAATTTACTACTGTCGTTTCAAGGATGAGCACCACTGGAAACAGCTTCTCCAGACAATTGGCAATAGCATTAATCCTGTGGGCCTAAGGCTCTTTTTAGCTGGCAAGGTAAAGTGTGTGGAATATTTTCCCCATATTAGACAAGGCTTTAGAGAGAACCAAAGATGGTCTGTTTTCCGATGCCCTTTAAGCATGTTGTGTTTTTATCTTTTTACAGATATTTTTATACTAGATTTCTCCTTTGGGAAATGAGTGGCTGGTAGCAATCTATTCTATACCAGATTCTTTATTCTAAGCTATTATTTAGATTTATACAAAGTAGAGCACACAATTCATTTTGTTTTTTGCCATGACACTGGTTGTGAATCAAAACACATAACCGCAGCCCTTCGAAATGCCTCATTATGCTGTGAATGTGTGCTTGTGTATTCCACAAGTATTCCCACTTTTGGGAATTGAAGACCCTCCACAATCATTAGATCTTCCCAGTTACTGAACAAGCACACCTGTACACAGTGTGTAACTTGTTACAGCATAAAAATTCAGGGTTGCATCCAATGGTGTCATTCGGCTAACAAAAATGTTGCTGTAGCGGAAACCAAGTTCCAATTTCTGCACGAAGGGAGAATCCAACTAAAGTTCCACTTACTAGGTTTACAAAATAGTCAGCACAATGACTTGTGCAGCAGGAAAAGGGAGTGTAGTTCAGCTATTGCAGTGATTTCTTCCATTAACGGCTTGTTGGTGTTAGGCCTTACTCTGAACCCAGGAAGCAGTGGATCTGGGTTGAGAGATAGGAATTGGCAGTGCACTACTTCCTCTTGCTGCTTTTGGCACTGAAGTGTAAGGTGTTGTAGAAGGAGGAAGTGTCAGGAAGTTGCTGCTAGTGTGAGAATGTGAGCCCTTAAAAGAGCTGCTGGACTTGGGAAGGTTTTGTTGTTTAGAGGGCCCAGCAGTTCTATGCCTTGTCCTCCCAGAAAGGAAAAAGATGGGGACAGTCCAAGTTCTACCTCCTATCTGTCACTCCCTGAATGGTACGCTGTTGTGGAAGATATCTGACTGCTAACTGAGGATTAGGATACTGGATTGTGGTTCTCCAATCACCTTTTTTCTTTCATGGGACTGGAGTTTGGTATGTATAAACAACATACTACTATAGCGTAATGTTCTTTCAAGCTTGAAAATATTTACTGCATCTGGTGCAATATCACTTTGAAATAGAGCAACCATCTGTGTTGATTTGTCACCTGAAAATAAAAATGATTGTGATTCGAGCATTTTTGAAACAGGCCTCAGAGAGTGAAACCCACTATTATTTTGGCTGCATGTGAATAACATGGCCCAGCCAGATTTCTAATAAGGTCCATTTGATCAAACTATGTCTCAGGACATAGCCTGGCATTTTATTTTATCTTACATGGTTTTAAGATCAAATAAACTTTTATGGTTTAAAATTTTGTATATTTCTTTTTAATATTCACTGTTTTTAACTTCTGTAAACTGCCTAGAGAGCTTTGGCTATGGGGCAGTATATAAATGTAAATAAATAAATTAATAATAATAATAATAATAATAATAATAATAATAATACATGTAGAGGGTACTGTGTTGAGCTCATTGAAGACAGTGGGGAAAATTTAGATGGATTTTGAGAAATCAGGGATTGTATCCTGTCATCTTTTCATTACTCAAATGCATTTGTGTTTTGTGACATTAGCAT
The DNA here is from genome assembly GCF_023053635.1 of Elgaria multicarinata webbii. Taxonomy (NCBI): domain Eukaryota; kingdom Metazoa; phylum Chordata; class Lepidosauria; order Squamata; family Anguidae; genus Elgaria; species Elgaria multicarinata. Next base: position 103,561,025 of record NC_086172.1, read on the forward strand.
ACAAGTGGTGCAAATGGGCCATGAGCTCTTGAAAAATAAAAGGTAGGAAAGGTATAAATATCTTCCATGGTGATTTTTTAAAAAAGTCTTATTCATTCAGCAATATTTCCTTGGGATGCACATGCTTTATGTTGAAAGCCTAATCCTACTTTTAATTTTTCCGACCCTCTCAGAAGAGCTTTTAGACACCATGTAATAAATTTCTTGCTTAAACTGTGTCATGATGGATTTAGTCCCTGATGTAAAGACATGCTTGAATGATGAGGGCAAGTAAGCGCCATGGCTTCACTGATGATTTAGGATTTGCAAGCTTTTATATGGAATGAGGAGGGAAAGCTGGCTTGGTGTCAGCAGTCATTACAAACTGTCTGGGATGTGCTTTCCCACCACAGTGGCACCTGAGAGATTGCTTAGTAACTAGATTACTATGAAAACAGACTTTTCCAGGGGAATGAGTTATGTATCTCAACAGCCATACCAATATGCAAACAACAAAAGCTGGAGCTGTGGATTCAGCAATATTATATTTTTACTGCTATGATTATTTACATAAGTGCAGGATATGCCAGAGAAGCATTGCTTCCTTTGGAGATTACCAAAAAATATCTTCCACTAGAGTCTTGACAGACTGCTTCTACCCTAACATTTCATAAAGGATTTGCTATGTTGATCACTGCTGGGCTACTAGGGCGACCCTAAAGACCATCTAGAAGCTTTGATGCAAAATGTGGCAGCTAGGCTACTAACTAGTGCACAGTTATACCCTGGTATTGAAAGATCTACAATGGTTACCAGTTGTTTTCCAGGCTCAATTCAAGCTGTCAGCTTTAACCTATGAAGCCCTAAGCAGCTTAATGTCTGGCTATCTAGGAAACCACCTATCTTGCTATGAATTAGATCTGCAGGAGAAACCCATCTGAGAACACCATTTCTCATGGAGCCTACCTCACATGCACACATGAAAGGGCTCTTTCCTGTGTCACTCCCAAATTTTGGGATGTACTTCCCTCAGGGTTATGATAGGTCCCCCACTCGCTCTGCTTTTAGAAAAGATGCGGAGACACACCTTTTCAACTTGACCTTTTCAATTGTTCTTAGTGGGCTTTATTGCTGTTTTTAATGCTTCAGTCATGTTTTTATTGGTGGTTTTAAAGTTCATGTTGTTTTTTTATTATTTTGATTTGTTGTATAATACCTTGGTGCTACTGCTGCTCCTCCTCCTCCTCCTTCTCCTCAGAAACACAATATAATAATACTTAAATAAATATGTGTATATTTCCAAATGTAAGGTGAAAGAACTTTCCAACAATAATTTCAAACAAATTATACAATTTGGATATGTACACTCTATTGGAAAAAACAAAGTCTGGAAATTTGAGTTGAAGTCCAATTCTCTGACTATAATTCATTTGTTTGGCCTTAAAAAGCTTTAAACAGTAACTTCTCCAAAGGATATATATATATATATATATATATATATATATATATATATATATATATATATATATATATATAATATCCCACCTTTATTCCTCTTGCAAGGAACCCAAAGTGGCTTATATAATCCTCCTCCCCATTTTATCCTATATGTGATAAATATATGCTATATAAATGCTATATATGTTTAATATTGCATCAGCATATCTTGGGTTTTACTTTTCCATATAGTGGGTCACATTAATGCTAGGACTGGGTGAACATTCAGTTTTCCACTGTCAGTATACTTCAGCTCAAGAGCACTTTAAAATTGAATTAACAAAGATGTTTGTCATTTAGCTTCATGTACTTGCGTGAATGTTCTTATGATAATCCATGCATAAAGAGAAGCATTTAAGAATGTAATGTGCAACCTCAGCATATTAGTGATCCTCCAACAAACAGGCATATATCCTAAGAGAACGAAAAGGACCAGTGGCATTGCCCAAGTGGTTGAAATACTTTAGGCCACATTGACATGAAAACAATACTACCGAGCCTTTTAGAGGTATTCTTGCCACAGAGTAGCCATTTGCCGCCATCATGAAGCACCTTGGCTCAACCATTTTGGTTTCATTGGGAATGTGACTTGGTACTGATATAGTACAATTTGCAAGTTTCCTGCCATGAATCCTCCATTAACATGGACAAGGGAGTGATCCCCACCTGCTATTCAGAGAGTATGAGACCTCCTGAGATCGTAAGGACCTAATCTTCCTCCAGTTCTAATATAATCAAAGCTTCAGTGTACTACGTGAGTGAATATGCAGAGTCCTGAACAGTAAAGAGTACTCGTACAACAAGTATTGTCAATCCCACTCCCAGTGGGTATTTTGTTAAAGAGTTGCCTCTGCAGAGGGTACAACTGCCCTTTCAGGACCACCCTCTTGTACCCCAGTCTTTTCCCACCCAAGTCTAGAATTTCCCTGTCATCCCAGTGTTCTTGGATACCTTCTTCCACACCTGAGTTTAGCTTTGCTCAACTGAGTTTTCCCTTTGCCTTCTCCCAGCTTCAGGCTAGTGTCTGCCTTGTACTCTGGAAACATCATTCCCACTTCCAGTTCCAGACAGGAACATAAGAAGTTTTCCGGTCACTACCAAAGCATAGTTACATGTTCAGTGAAACTATGAAATGCCTATATTATTCTGTCAAAACAGAGGGACAAACAGATCTAGCTCCCTAAACTCCAGTTTGTGTCCTTTAGGGCTTTGCTAGACCTACCGGGTGTTCCGTCATTGAGGAGCGGTGAAAGCGGCTTTTCCCGTTCAGCCGTGACGCCTCATCATCCACACCTGCCTTCGATTTGTGGCGGACGTTTGAGCCGGTTGTGCTGCTGTCGCCGCGAGCACGGTTGCGCAGCCAAACCGGCCTGATTGCCGCGGCTTTTTTTTCCGCTCAGCGCACAGTTTGCGCAAGTCCGAAAGACCGCAAACTTGCGCAGCTGTCCGCGATGCCGGCGGCGGCGCCGGAGCCGCCGGAGCCGGCGGCGGCATTGCCAGTTGAAGTGCTGCTGGTGCTGTTGAGGGTCAACATTGATGCGGTCACTTCCTGATGGGGGTCGTGGCGGGTGTAATATGACCCGAGGTCAATCGTCTGCATGGGCACTCTGTGCCTACATCTCCCATCATGCCTCTGAGGTGTCAGCGCCGATGACCGCCTCTGTGCCCTCTGCCCCATCCCAAGGAGCCAACCCACATCTGGCCGTAGCCATGGCAGCAGCCCACAAACAGCTCTGCCCTCTGCCAGCCTGGTACGCCCACCACGAGGAGTCACCAACTCCCCATGAAGGCGCACTGTGGGATGCCCGGCTTTCCGAAAACTGACCCACGCAGAGGTTGCAGTAGAAAAAACAGGCGCACATGCCCCAGCAGCGCACCAGCCACTTTTCCGATCCTCCGGTCCTGCGCAAATTGTCACTGTGGAAATAAAAAAAAAGCCGCGCTGCCCCAGCTGGCGGGCTGGGCGCAAATGGCGGAGGCGGCTTGACCGAAGCCGCTGGCCACTCCCCTTAGCATGCCTTTTCCTGACCAGTGCGGACCGCAGTGACCTCACATCCTCCCACACGTACTCCGAATTAGCACGGGCCGCCAGGAAAAGGCACACTAGAACTCACTTTTTTAAAGTCGGGAGAAAGAGGCTTCACCGCAGGATAACGACGGATCCTGGTGAACGTCATCTGGAAGCCTCGACACGACTGCGGAAGGTAACGCGCGCTACAGCCTCGTCTAGTAACGCCCTTAGACTCCAGGAGCCTCTGATCACACAGTAATGACTGCAGTAATGATATCCTTTCCATTGGGGCAGTTTATCCAGCACAATTCAGCCAAGACTTATTGCTCATGCCTATAACAGTAGGTCACCATATGGCTCACATCTGGCCTTGTGGAAATATTCCATTACATTTTCCTACTCATAGAGGTGGTTATTTTAGGGGAAATTCTCAAGACTGCCATAAGCAGGGCTAACAGTGCCAATGGTTTTGTAATCCCTATTAATCACCATCACAAGAATCTCACTCACTTAATTTGACGATCCTCATAAATGTGTATAGAAGGTGCAAACAGGAGTATGTATCTTCCCTTTCAGCCTATCTTTTTGGCATGGCAAGTTTTGAAATAGGAAGGCATCTTTTTATGGTTAAAAAGCATCTATTTATTTAAAGAGGAAAAGGTTTGAACCAAGAATGATTGCATCTTAGAAATATTAGAGATGATTTTAATCAAAAAGCTATAAATATAGACTTTGCTATCTATATTTAGAATTCTTCGCCTCTAGCTGTTTCCGATTGGAGCTGAAGGAAATACTTTTCTATAATAGCACGTTATGTCTGACAAAGCTGCCAAGCCAGCAGTACAGCATTCACTCCCAGTTTCTAAATAGCTTTTATCTGATGGGAAAAAGTGAGTTTCCTCTCAGCAGCCTAAGAAGTGAGCACATCTTCCTCTGTTTAGTGTTTGGAAAGATGGAATGTTTTGACTGCTTCCAATTGCATTCTTTTTTATTTTTTTATTTTGACGAATTGTTTTTAATAAAAGAATTTAGCAAAGTTAATTTAAATACAAATTATTCAGGGACAATAGTGTCTGGATATACACATTGCAACATCATCCCCACAGGAATATGGGGGAGGGTGTTACAGTATGTGTTTTAATTGTCTTGGTGGCCTGTGTGATATGTACAATTTCCCCCTGATTTTATCTTTATCTTTGTTTCCAAGGGCAAATTCAAAATTCCCTAGTCATGTCTGTAGAGTTGTTGCTGAGGAGTTTGAGTCACTGAGTAGATGTAGTAGTGTAGTGCCTTTTAATGTCACAGTGTTTCACTGTTATTAGTGTAGGTTGTGCAAGCTTTTAAAATATGAAGGAAGCCGCTGTGGAGGAGCGTTCTATAATGATGTTGCCCGGGAGATCTGATGCTTGGCTGGAAAGCTGGGACCTAGGGAGTTCTCAGCCAGTTGTCTCAGGTCTCCAGCATGTTTACTACCAAAGCACAAGCACGTCTGCCAGGAAAACAGTGACACCTCTAGAGCAAGGTGAAAGAACCTGGATTTCGGAGCTCAGGATAAATCCTACTAGAGCTTTGGGGAGATCCAGTTTTGGCAAGGGATAGGAAGTAATCGCCACTGTTAGGGGCTCAGAGTCAGGGCCAGACCTACCAATAGAGAGGGTGAGGTGATTACCTCCAGCAGCAGATGCTGGGGGCAACAGTGGTAGGCTCCCAGCTGTTCCTTTCTATTGGAGCACAGGGTTGTGTATACCACATTTATTTATTTATTTATTTATTTATTTATTTATTATTACATTTTTATACCGCCCAATAGCCGAAGCTCTCTGGGCGGTTCACAAAAGTTAAAACCATAATAAAACAACCAACATGTTAAAAGCACAATTACAAAATACAGTATAAAAAGCACAACCAGGATAAAACCACACAACAAAATTGATATAAGATTAAAATGCAGAGTTAGAACAGTAAAATTTAAATTGAAGTTAAAATTAAGTGTTAAAATACTGAGAGAATAAAAAGGTCTTCAGCTGGCGATGAAAGCAGTACAGTAGGCGCCAGGTGGACCTCTCTGGGGAGCTCATTCCACAACCGGGGTGCCACAGCGGAGAAAGCCCTCCTTCTAGTAGCCACCTGCCTCAGGGGCTCACGGAGAAGGGCCCCTGTAGATGAACTTAAGGTCCAGGCAGGTACCACATAACATGTCCCTAAAAGAGCCTGCTGCTTCAGGTGTGGTGGAAGAGGAAGTTATTGCCAGTGTTGAAGTAAGATTCAGCTGCATTCCAGTCAGCTTGTATATGTGGAATGGGGGGACGGGGGGGGGGGGCTGCCATCTTGTCCCTCGACTCAGGAAGCAAATGGTCTTGGGCCAGCCCTGCTCAGAGTCCAGGATGTCACTTTACTGTCTGCACAAAACCCTATTTGAAGCAAGTCAGAGCTGCAAAAGGGCAAAGTAATTTTGCAGCTCCTCTTCATATTGTTACACAAGAGAACACCCTGCTAAGATAACCACAAGATTGAGAACAGAATCTCTGCAAGGGACAGTCTATTCACAGTGGTTATTTGGCTTCTTGCCAGCTTACAAACTGGAACACGAGATATTGAAAACCCTTTGGGGTGAGGGCTGGGGGTGGGGAGGGAGACAACTGTGTTTTCGCCCGGCAACAGTTCCAGCCTATATTATTAATCATGGAACAACATAGGACAGACAATGTATTCTTGACATGCTTAGGTCTCCAGGGTTAAAATGTATTTTAAGCTTGTGCTTATTTTGGGGGACGTTTGTTGCTGTTATTGTCAATCCTATGCTAAAGCAATTATTGTCTGTGAGGGTCACAAAAAGTTCAGTATTACTGGAAACGTACAGTACTTGGTATTAATGGCCTGAACTGCTGAGCAGCTAGAAGACTCTCTTAAAGGGACACTGGGCAGCAATGGTTTTTCCAATAGATGATTCCAATCCTAGTTGCCAGTTTAATTCCACATAGCCATTAACAGTAACTTTTCTTGCTGCTAAGAAACATTTCTGTGATTTCTTGACTGCTTTGTATTCTCTGCTGCCCTCTTGCTCCTCTTCCCCATTGGTTCTCTCATTAACTTAAATTACAATCATCTCATCATCCCAGTGAGGTAGTCTAATTTTATTGTTATATTAATCTTAAATATAGCAGTGTTAAATGCTGCAGGTCCAAAAATGTGTATCTCCTCTTTTCTTCCTTTTCACTCTCTTGCTCCTTCTCTGTGTCTGGCTTTCTTCTTTCCCTTCTATTTCTCCATATTTTTCTGCCACACCATAACTCCCTTTTCCCTTCTCCATCTTTGAAAACAACACCTTAAAACAACAACAAAAATAGTGCTAGTACTTCTGATGTGACCCACTTGAAGCTGTGACCCATTTGTAGGTTGCAATACAAGACCAGTGGATTAAGAAACCAAGCAGGGAGCGGGTGAAGGAGGAGAGAAACAACCCAGGTACTGAGAAAACAAGCCCTGGTTTGTTTGATCATCTGCCAGACAAATCCTCGGTAGGGCAACAAACTAAGGTTTAAATAAACCATGGCTGGTATTTCTCAGCCTTTGTGGATGAATGACTCCTGTATTTTATAGATATATAGTGTCTTCCACCCTGTTAAAACATAGCAATATTCCTACCTTAAAAATCAGTAACAAATGTATGAATAATACCAATCTATTGCCTTTAATGGACTAAGATTTTAAACCTACACATAAATATTGTTCGGACTTTTTTTAATGCTTTCTAAGTGATTTCCTACCCCAAATGAGCTATGTTATTGATTGCAATATCGTCCAATAAGTTGTTCTACGAATTGTCACTGCAACCCCTATAACAGTGGCAAAGCCCTAAAGATAATTCATCCAGAAGTCACCCAGTGGATCCCTCTTTCCTGCATTTAACCAACCATAGGAAATTTGAAACCGAGGAATAAATTTGTCCTGAAGGAACCCTTATTAGAGTTGCTTTCTCACAAAATTAAACAAGACATTCCTATAGCTGGCCTTCAGTCGCTGGTATCCAGTGAGAGCACATTTCTCTCCTTCAGAAATTCAGGTAGAAGAGAGATGTAAGAGGAAATCAGGGTTCATTTTGCTCCAAGCTTTTCAAATAAGCGTAGAAGTCTGTTTTTCTGGCCCCTGTCTGCCTGCCCACATGCTCTTTTGCTCGCAATTGCTGTTGCCACCACCTCTTCTGCTGCTCCTCTCTGTTTTGTCATCTTTACTCAGCTGATGGCAGAGGAGACGGGAAGTGGTATTGAGCGAGAGGCAGACAGAGCGCGCACAGGTAGGCAGGGGCAAGAATGACTGCTTGAACCAGTGCTTGATTGGCTGGTCAGCTTTTTTGACAATTCAATCAGGCTCAAGGCATAGCTGAAGAATACGTGGAGTCCTCTTCTTATATATTGTCTGATTATTTATTTATTTATTTATTATATTTTTTAATCTGCCCAATAACCATTGTTTTCTGGGCAGATTACAAATAGCTAAAAGACTAAAATGCTACACAAACTTTTAAAAATGTAAAATACAATACCAATATTTTTTAAATAAAATAAAATAAAATACTACAAAACAAACAGAAATAGATAAATTAGCTGCATTAATCTAGATTTAGATCTCTAAAATGCCTGAGGTAAAAGAAAGGTCTTTGCCTGTTGCTCAAAAGATAACAATGTAGATGCCAGCTGAATGTCTTTGGACAGAGCATTCTACATGCAGGGTGCCACCACTGAGAAGGCCCTCTCTCTTGAAGTTACCCCCTAGCTTCCTTCAGTGGGGGCAGTCAGAGGAGGGTGTCCAAGGTTGACCTAAGGACAATCAAGGCTGAAATTTCTATCCCAAAATTGGACCTAGAGCCAGACTGAAATGGATCTAAAAAAGTCAACTATCTAAGAATGCTTAGGGTTGATCAGCAATCACACTCTTGAGCACTTTGCCCAAGAAGGGAATATTAGCATCTGGCCTACAGATGTCCTCCACTTCTGAGTTTAGGTTAGGTTTCTATGGCCACCCAGCAAAAGGAATTTACAACCTCATGGACCAACTGGGCATGCCGTCCTTATTAGATGTAACATTCCAAGAGGGTCAAGGGCTGAGCAAAGAAGTGATTGGTCTAACTTGTCCAAGCACTTTGTCTGCATCCTTATGCCTCAACAATGGAAATTCACCCAATACAGCTGGACCAGGCAGTGCTGTAGTTACCTCTGTAATGGAACTGTACTAATAGAGGAGATAGTCATACAAGCAATTTTATCTTCAATGTGTCCTGCAAATTTATCACAGTGAGCTGCTGACCAATTCCCTTCCAAGATCAGATTGTAATAATAACTCCACCACCCAAAACAGCTCTGTTGGGCAATACTGTGAAGATGCAATGGAGGTGGAAAAGAACGCCTTCTTTATCACCCTACCTACCATACAGTGGGCACAATAATAAGCACTAACCAGTGTTCAGTCAGATTCAGCACAAGCCTTTCTCCACTTGCATTCCAACTGATGTCCTGCTTGCTTCATTGCCCTCACCTCTAAGGTGCACCAAGGAACTCTCTGCCAAGGAGGAGAGGGCACTTCAGTCTTAGACCTCTCCTGAGCAGGCAAAGGGCGGCTCTGCTTGTCCTCAGCAACAGAAACACCAATGTCCCATTGGGAATGGATCCAGAAGAAAGGTCTCCTGGGAACATTAGCAAACCTAGTCAACCACTGTTCTGTTGTTCTTGATGTCATTTTAATCCCATCTCAACATCATGGTTAAGGAACAGGAATTCTGATCGACGGTGGCAATAAAATCCAAGCAATGAAATGAACTATCTGTAGAGAATGTCCTGCTGCTGGGTGTTTCTTTACCTCAACCCAACTGAAAGAAATTAACTAGTGCCAAATAAATGCAAATCTTTCACTAAATGACTCCAGAAAAAGTCAAGTTAGTTTTACCGTTACCATATATTTACATTCTCTGTGTATAAGCATTGACTTTGGTGTGGCACACAATTTTTCTTATGCCCTAATCAAAACTATCCTGTGCCACATGCCATGGGCATCACAAACTAGTAGGTGGGAATCACTGCTGTAACAGGTAGGCCTGTGCTCCTTCAAAGACAAGATATGAGTTGGCTTTCACGGATGTGTCTTCTCTAAATGCTCACTTCCACACAGCATCCACAACAGTTGAGCTTTGTTGTGGAAGAATGAAACTGAATTCGTGCTCAACCATAGTTGAACGTTTATCTTTCTGTCCAACCTGGTTGCTGGGAATGTTGGAAGCATAACAGAGATAAGAATGAAAAGGCACGTTGTGGTTTTAGAAGAACTAGAGAAATTATAAATAATGCTATGGCTGCAACTTCAAATTTATTTCATGCCAGACCAGCTATGTTTTAGGCCCATAAACATTATTCCTCTGTAGAGAGCTGGGAGTTTTCAGATTTATTGGTTAGACCCATGGCCATCACAAAAGAAAATTACAAGAGGAAACAAATCAATACAAACCAATATTAACCCAAGTATAAAAGAGAATGTAGAACGCTTTATCATTTTCCTAGACATTTGTCTAAATAGTCCTGAAGAGTATTGCCTCCATAAACAAATAATCTGAACTGTTTTATAAAACATTTTTCATATTAAATTCTTCCAATTTGCAAGGATTCTTTGAAAGGTTACACATTTTAAAGTAACCTTTGTCTTAATTTCAGCATTAGCAGAGGCTGAGGAGCATTAAGTGAGGGTAATAGAAAACACATGCTCCTCTGAATATAAAGTGAATACAAAAATATTGAGGACTGTAAAGAAGAGAATTGCGTAAATCAGACATGGAAATGTGATCAGTTGCGGTAGAATTCCTTACTGAATGTGGAAGTGAGGATGGGAAAACTGCCAGTGTAGTTACTGCTGAATTAGTCACTATTAGAGCTGTGCACAGCCCCCCTTCACTTCAGAGACCAATTCGGACCTTCCGGATCAGCCCCGATTTGACTCGGGGTGCTTTGGGCCTGGGCTGAACTGCTTCAGATCTGGATCTGAAGTGAGATCCAGACACCCCCAAGTGGGTTAGCCATTCCAGGTTCCTTGGTGCCTGCCATGCAGCTGCTTAGCAGTCACCCAGAAAAGCCAGGTGTGAGGCTGACTGGGAGTCCATGACTTCTCCATGTGAAGCCAAACATCAGCCTAAGAGAATGAACCAAGCCTATGTATCACTAGCCATATTGAGGCATTCCATGTATAGCTTTAATTAACACACGAGATGGGCATGCTGGCTCTGCTCCCTTTCATCACCCTTCTCAATACCTTCTCTGTGCAGAGGGAAACACTTTGCAGCAAGGAGCCCTTGGTATCCATGGAGGCTCCTAGCATGATTTGGAAACCTGGTTTTCCAGGATAGCAGACAAAGGTAGAAATGGCAGACAGTCACCCTCAACAAAGAGAGGGTGAGAATAACCTCAACAATAGAAGGGAACGATAATCTCCTTCTCTCTGCTAAGAAAAAAATTAGGATGAGAGCTGCATTTGACAGTAACACCACAAAGCAAAGGGGTGCTGTGGAATTTTTTATTTTATTTTATTTTATGTATTACATTTTTATACTGCCCAATAGCCAAAGCTCTCTGGGTGGTTCGGAAAAATTAAAACCATGAAGAGCATAAAAACAACCAACAATTTAAAAACATGTATACAAAATACAATATAAAAAGCACAACCAGGATTAAAACCACACAACAAAAATTGATACAGGTTAAAATATGGAATTAAACAGCAAAGTTTAAATTTAAGTTAAATTAAGTGTTAAAATACTGAGAAAATAAAAAGGTGTTCAGCTGGCGACGAAAGGATCACTACATGATTCTCTTTTTTCTGCAACTTTACCAGTGTCAGGTGTGCTTCTTCCTCCATCTGCAGAAGGCATCACCGTATGATATTGTATGATATTCTACAAATGTATAGTTTGTAGAATATCACTGAAAACTAGCAGAATTGCAAAAGGAGAATTAATGTTACACAGCCCAAGGAGTATGAGATAGATTTAAGGTATTGCCAAGGACAGAAAAAAATCCCAGTGACTCCCAACTTTTGGAATTGCTGCTGCAGAAATACAACAAGGTAAAGGGCATTATCCCGATCTTACTGGAGACAATGGCAGGACAATGGAGAGTTTCTGTTAACTTCAAAGGGACTAGGATCAGACTGAAACTTAGATGAAAGGATATTGCTAATGTTTTCCAGGCAGTGGCTGATTTCTTTTTTTTAAGTGCTCACAGCTAAAACTTTACCCTTACAAGCTCCAGTCATTTTAACAGAGGTTACAACCATATAGTGCTCTAAGGACTGGGCTATTCTATCCATGACAGTTATGCCCACCTCTTAGGACCATGCTATATATTACACAGGAGATTCATAATCAGATCTTCCCAACATTTTTATTATGCTTTAACAGTAGCAAAAGATCGGTGTAGCAGAGCCTTTCAGTCCGCACTGTTTTCCCCACTCTAAATCCACTGTCCCACATGAAGCTAAAGTTACCCCCCCCCCCGCCCCCAGGGTGGCGTCCTGCTGGGCTGGGTCAGTCTCAGCATTAAGACAATTGAGGGGCCAATCAATGACAAGCCAGTAACAGGCAAAAAAGTCAACCACAGAAGTGTCAGTCCAGCAAGAGAGCAGTTCAAGGCAGGAGTATCACTCCCTATCACTCCCTATCACTCTCACTCCCATGGATGGTAGGCTGTGTCTTATTCAGCAAGAACTTTTGTTCCATGTCTATTGGATACCATAATGGCCCCATTCAGAAGAAACCTTAAACCATGGCTTTAACCACAGTGTTTAAGACAGAAAGTAGTGCTGTGTTCAGAAGACACCTTAAACCACGGCTTTAACCATGGTGACTAGGGCCACAGCTAGACCTAAGGATTATCCCTGGATCATCCAGGGGTCAGACCTGTTCATCTAGGTGACACACAGGGAATCCAGTGCTCAGGCAGGGGCGAACCCTGGATGATCCCAGGATAAACCTTAGGTCTAGCTGTGGCCTAAGGCTAAAAGCTTTATTCACTGTGGTTAAAGACGTGGTTTAAAGTGTCTTCTGAACACGGCCTGGCTTTCTGGCTTAACCACCATGGTTAAAGCTGTGGTTTAAGATGTCTTCCAAATGGGGCCACTGTCTCTTTAATACAGGATTGTTTAATTTGGTTAACTGCTGGCAGTGCAATGCATCTAATGCTTTTTTAAACGTATGTTTTCACCATGTTCAATAGTTGCTTCCTTTGGGGAGGAGCTTATTGTACGGATAAATTTTGTATTGGAACAATCTTTAATATTCACTAATGTACTTGCTCTTTTAAATTATCTCCTTCGTGGAAATTAATGAATGGTCAGTGTAAATAGATTCTCCGAGCCCTCTTGACAGCTAAAAGATTGATATTATAATATTTCAATGATAAATGCTCATCTCTCTAAAGCAATTTTAACATTTGAATGGGTGGCATATAGACACTTAAATGTATATATATTAAAATGACTTTAAAACAGAAAAAGAAAAAAGTATGCCTTTTAAAATTTGTTATTTTATCCACTTCATTTTAAAATGTATCCACTAATATATAATGCATTTTGCAATGTTTATAATGCCTTTTCTCATACAAGACTAAGATTTGAATGAAATGGAATATGAAATGATCTAACACAGCCTTCCTCAATCTGATGATCTCTATATGTTTTGAATTACAACTCCCTTTATCCCTGTCCATTGGTCATGCTGTCTAGGGCCAATGGTAGTCCAAAACATCTGGAGTGCACCAGGTTGGGGAAGGCTGTTCTAACATATGGGGCATAATTGTATATGCAAGCAGTGTACTTAAGACCACAGTGTGGAATAGCGACCTTCTTAACACTCTTTACATTCTATGTCAAACACTCTATCAAAGTGGCTAACAAGTGCATTTTTCCTGTTCCAATACACAGAAGAACAGATAGTTTTCCTGGACCTTAGACCTCTTATACTATATTTTGTTTTTATTTGACAGTGTGGCTATGATAAAGTGCCCTAGTGAGGACTTCTATCACATGACTAAGTTCTGTGTCCTACAAATGTCACTTTCTATGGATTGCCAGTTCTAGTTCCAAACCATTCTCAAGGCATTCTCAAATACATATTTATTGATTTAGGCTTTGAGAAACTCTCTCCCTGCCCCTTGCAGGCACCACTGATACTTGTGCTTCAACAACCACTTGTCTTTGGATATGTTGTGTACAAACGACTCCTGAAAATGGAGTTAAGTGTGTGAAGTGTGTCTTTATGTTTTGGCATGATCCCAGAAAAACGGAGCTTATATAATCATCAACCTCATGTGAAATTATGGCAGGATCTACACTACTGCTTTATAACAGTATTGAAGTGCACTGATAACTGTTGAGGTCCATGACACATGCCATATACTGTTTCCAAACTGCTTTCATAGTGTTATTTCCTACTTCAGTTTTTTCAGTCCACCTTTCTCTGCGCCTGATGCAGATTTTCTGATGCATCCTGACTTCTTCTAGATTGGACTGGGACAGGGAAATGTACCAGAAATGGAGATGGAAATGGTTATACAAATGGTTATCTGTGTTTATCCCTGTGCCTCTGAAGCCCTACTAGGGCGGGGCCTCGAGTAAAGGTCCGGCTGTGAGACCTACTGGATAAGCTTGGTTCAGAGAGGCACTGTTGCTGTAGGTCTGCTGGTCCTGGCTTAGTTAGGAACATAAGAAAAGCCATGTTGGATCAGACCAAGGGTCCATCTAGTCCAGCACTCTGCTCACACAGTGGCCAACCATCTGTCGACAAGCAGGACAGGGTACAACAGCCCCTATAGTCCATGCTACGCAATATGGAAGTCCTTGCAGTTTTTTAAATTTTTCGTTTAGCATACGTTATTCACACTGTTCTGTGGCATTGATTTTAAAATTGGAACACAATGGAAGATACCCTGCAAACTTCCACTGAAAGCGAAAAAAAATATTCTTCACACAGCTCACTTCAGTGCACTGCTAATTTTTTTGTGAACCGCCCAGAGAGCTCAGGCTATTGGGCGGTATAGAAATGTACTAACTAACTAACTAACTAAATAAATAAATAAATCCATCCCCTCACCACCAGCAGAGGATATCAAACATCTACTGTTCCTAAACTGGGAGGGAAAGGCAGGGTAAGAAAGTAGAGACACCTACTTCTTGTAGAAAAATACCAGGCTACAGTAATACCACACATCACCCCAAACAGACAGGTCCGAGGGCTGGGTAAGTAGCAGATAACAGTGCATATGTTGTAGACCTCGGCTGGCCAATGCTGAGAGGGAAGCTAAAGGGAAGCAAGAGAACTCCCACTGTCTTCCCTTCAGCCTGGGATTGGGACTGGCCTGGGAGGACGCACACCCTAAAGGCCAGTCCCCCATCCCCCATGGTGTGGTGGTGAGGAGTGTTGCCCGTCACTGCTTGAACCTTAAGGGAGGGAAGAGTGGCAGATGCATGGTGGCAACAGTGGTGGCGGCAGCAGAAAAAGGGGAGGTAGCAGGGGGAGATATCGCCATAGCAGGAAGGAAGGGCATGGGGTCCAGCAGGCACAGTTCTTGGAGGGTGTTAGTGCAACTGTGAGTATTGCGTTGCTAACCTCTGGCTTAAAGGATCATGAGGGTGAGGGGAGTTAGACTCAAAGAATGTGCTTCTTCTCCATTTCCCTCCCCACCCCCTCCCAGTGCCCCTGCGGATTTTGATGGGTTCCAATATGTACTATCAGTTTCTAAAACCTCAACTGGGGAATGTACCACATTCTTGTAGCTGCAGGGAAGACAGTTGATGTATCAAGGGGATGGCATTGAATCATTCTATAGCATTTCCTCTACTTACTTTACATCTGCAGAAGCACTTTGAGAGTGCAATAAACGGCAAATGCCAAGTGTTCCATAACTGCCTTACATTTAGTGTGCATCAATCAAAATAAGTGCACAGCGGAAGCCCCATATAGTTGCAGAGTTTTCAGGATGGGTTGCTATGGCGCTGCGTAAACCACTACAGGCTGGTTCATACATGCATGTTCATCAGTTGCTAACTGCAGCATCTCAAGTGATGGTTTGAATGTTACCCATAAGAAAGACTCATCTCCCTTCAGCACAGTGCTTTTTCAATAGAATCAGCTCATGCATTCAGCACAATTCCTCAACCATGTCTACTCAAAAGTAAGACCCATTTATTTTAATAAGGCTTACTCCTAGCACAACCCTATGCATGTTTAGACAGAAACGAGTCCTATAATTCCCAGCACTCCCCATCAAGTATGGCTGGCTGGGGGATGTTGGGAGTTGTAGGCCTTCTTTTCTGTGTAAACATGCCTAGTACTGCACCCTAAATTACTCACGTTTCAACCAACAGTCTTTAAACAGGTTGCAATGAGACCATTCTGGAGTGAGTCCATGTGTAGAAATTTGGGGCATTTTATTCAGTGTTATTTTATTTGTATGTTGGATGCAAGTGGTAATGATCTTAATAATTATGGATAGAGGTATTTCAAAAGAGCCCAAAATAAACTAGTCATCTGACAATATGCAGTCTGCCTCTTTCACATCATGGAATGTATGAGAAGGCACCAGACTCGAATTTATTCTCCCTCTGAAATTGGTACCTTTAAAGAATTGCCTTCCTTTATTGCTTGCAAAGACACTGTCAGGATAAATAATGATCATGAACTTCAACTTTAAAGAATCAAAGTTCATTGTATTGAAGGAGCCCTATTAAAAGCTTAGATTGTTCTTAATTTGATTTACTACAGTCAATTCCCTAGAGAAACAGAAAAACACACATACGAAATCAATCTGCCATAGCTACGGAAGGGCAGTTATTTTAGTTAGGTCTACCCAAAAGATTGAGATCATCTTGAGGAAGGGGCTCTGTTACTGGGTATCATAAAAACAAGCCGCTGCTAAGACGAGTTTAAATTGAAACCGGTTAATCAGAAGCTCTGAAATGAGTAGGAACAGATGATAAACCTCTAGAGGCAAAGCAGAGCAAAATTAATAAGACTTTAAAGGGACTTTTTTCTTACTTTCCACTACGTTCCAGTGTGATAGCAACAAGCTCCTGTTTCAGTTTTCCTCCTGTTTCTTAATTATTCTTATCTGGATAGTTTTGTGTGATGTCAGCTGCCTGGTCTGTGATCTCTGATACAATTTATTTTGTTTTCTGTGCAGCTAGACTCTCTTGGCCTGTGTCTACTGCTACTTTCTGGCTTCATTTTACATGTGAGCAGAGATGTATGAGGAATTAGTTTCAGTTCGTTTTTGATCAGGATCCTTCCAGTTTGCACCTTCCGGACCGAACACAGACTTGCATGCAATCTGTGCTCAAAGTCCATACATATCTGAGCTTTCCATGTGATCTGCAGACATTGTTCGAGGGGCGATAGGATACTGGGGATTCCCCTCTCTGAGATCGGAGACAGAGATCTGACCTCTCCCCCCTTCCCCATGCCCTTACAGCCAGTGTGGAAAGAATGCCAGCTGCCCACAGAGGTCAGAAAACCTACCTCAAAGAAGTGGGGAAAGAGGGCATTTTGGCTGGCAGGGAAGGGCCAGGGTACGAGTTATCCTGAGCCTCTGCCAGCCTCCTCCTCTCTCTCTTTGAAGCGCCATTGCTAGATGGGCAAAAATGCTTATATAATTAAATATGTAGGGTGGAGGATGGGAGGTGAAGATCGTCTCCAACAGTTTCCCCACCCTGCATTGGATGATCGAAAGCCTCTGAGTTTGGGGACTTTTGATCACTGAGGGTATAATCGAAAGGATTGCGCACAAAATCAAAGAAGTTGTCAGTTTTTAATTCTTTAAATCTACTGTCCTTTCCTTTAAGACAAACCTAGGGCAATAATAGATGCATAACCTCCCAAGGTTTATCTTCTCATTAAGACTGTCTTTACAACTCCCTGCCAAGAGTAGTAGATCAACTCCAGCAGATCAACTAAACTTTACTTTAGGGGATTTTGAGATCTTTCACTGTCTGGAAACCCTTTGAGATATCTTATCCAAAACATAAAATGAAAAAATTCCCTTAAATCTAGAAAGCTGAGGTCATATTCCTACATCAGTGGGAGGTCTTGGACAAAACTACAACCCAGACTAGTTCTGGAGGGTGTCTCCACAGTGCCGAGTGGGCGTTGCATCCCTCAAAAACCCTGCGCTTTTCCTCTCCCAGGGTGGCGTCGGATAATCCTGATGCTGAGGAGGGAGCATGGTGGTTTGGGGCAGCCATCCAGGGACCAGAGATGCCCCCACCCTCTTCCTGGTGGAAGGTGACCAATCACAGTTCACCTTCCACCTGGCACTGCCCGGCCATGCCTCCAGAGCGAGGCTTTGGGGCTGTCTTGACGCCATCTTGTGCATTGTTGCCTTGCTCTGGATAAAAAAGCCTGGGTAAGTCACCAGCTTTTTTTCTTCACAGCTTTGGCAGAAAGCCCTGGGGTTGGTGCACGATTACAGCAGTGTTGTATAATCGATGCAGTGCCACTGCACACCCACCCCAGGGCTTTCCAAGTGTTTAGACAGCCATCTGGTGCCCACTTGAGTGAACTTTAGGCTAGCATGGAACTTTGCTATTCCGAAGAGAAGGAAAAAGAACTGAGATGAGAAACAGTATCTTACAACACAACTTCATAAAGCACCTTTAGGCATGCAGGACAAAGGGTTGCATATCTAGTGTGACTTTAATTTTATATGCAACCCTTTGTCCTGCATGCCTAAAGGTGCTTTATGAAGTTGTGTTGTAAGACACTGTTTCTCATCTCAGTTCTTCATCAGTAAAATAGGAATAAAAGGTGATCCTAGCAGATTACTGTAGTCATGTAAAATAAGGAAATCATATCATCTATCCATCATCTCTTAGGAAAAGGGTGAACTATCCTAATATACTTGCTGCCTGTTAGCTACCGAGCCACATACAAGGTTATGTTATCCTACAAAGCCCTAAACAACTTGGGACCAGGATATACCTAGCAGACCGCCTTCCTTTATATGCACCCAGATAACAACTACAATCCTCAGATGAAGCCCTAGTGGCCATTCCGAGATGAATGGAATGCCGCCATGAAGAACCTCATCAGTGGGCCTTCTCTGTGGCGGCCCCAACCCTCTGGAGGACCCTCCCTCATGCAATTAGGGAGGTGGAAAACATAACACCTTTTTAACGTCTCCCGAAGACATACCTTTTTACACAGGCTTTCCCTGGTCTTTAGTGTAGCTGTTTTTATATTGCCTTTTAAACTTTTAATGTTTTAAATTTATACTTGTATTTTATGGTTTTAAATTGTGCACAGCCCAGAGTATATATTACAGTATAAAAATGTAATAAATAAATAACAAACAAACAGAAGATGCCAACTTAACCTTTCACAAAATGTACTGCAAAAATCTTGATGTACCTTTAAATCAGCAGGTAAGGTTTTTGCTTATACAACATAGAAAACTCATGGTAACTGTTGATTACTTCATAATATCCCTATGATGATAGTAGCATTTTTTAAAATCTTTTTTTGGTAATAGCAATGGGCCAACAGCATTAAAAATATAAACTGTTCAAAATATTGCTCAGCCAGGCCTAATTACTAGGAATAGCAAAGTTCATACAAACAGCATCACATCCGTAATGAAAAGTTGGTATTTAAAGTGGAGTCGTTGATATGGGGAACATAATACCATCCACTTCATTCTTCTTCAATACCCCACCCTAACCCACACATAGGTGCAGAGATCTCATTGGCCACATTCAGCACTGTGTATAAATTCAGAGCAATAAGCCCATCTGCTCTGATGCTGTACAAACATAATTGATTTTTCTATAATGACCCAATTGGCTAAACGTGGTGAAAGCCACATCTTTAACTTGAACACGCCATAGCAGGTGTCTCATAAGCTGAAACAGTTCTGCACGCTGAATCATAGTTGTCACTGCCAAAGTTATAATCTATGACAATATAGGATAAGATTAGGAGGATTCTAGCTGTTTGTGTTATTTTCCACCCAGCTTATCTTTTAATAGGTCGGCTGCTTTATTGTACTATACCTACTCCTTTCCCATTGCATAGAACAGCACCATGCAAAAGCAGGAATGCATTGAAGAAGGCTTTAGCTGCCAGCCTTGAGTATCAAATCTTTCCTATCGCTCCATCGGGGACTATTAAATTACTGTCAGTCTCCAGCTGGGACCACAACAGCTTCCACTGTGCCCAACAGAGCACAGTGCATTATTCTCACACCACTGCTGAGAATGTAACCCCTCTCCCTCCCACTTCTTCCTGAGCATTCGACTCTAATGGGCTACTAAGAACAGCCTAAGAAGGAGCGACTTGTAAAATCATATTGATGGTAATGTGATTGATGCAATGTCATACTGACTAGGTTCGCAAAAGATGCTAACCGACACTCAGTGGTTGATTGTGGGTTGTTGTTGAACCGTGGGTTGGCATGTTGTCTGAACCCAGGACATTTTGGTTTAACAATCCATGGTTCAACAACAACCCCCACACAACCACTGAGTGTTGTGTGAACATTTTCTTCATCCTTGATTCCCATGATCTTTTTATTTTTGGATTGTATTTCTGTACCACCCTTCATAAAATGTTCATGAAGTAGCTACTGGCATTGTGTGTCTTATTGGGCTATGGCTTGCTGTATGGGCAAAACATAGAACTTTTCTTTTCTATGACAGGCTGGTGATCAAAATGGCTCCTTGCCATGGTTAACTCCTTGAGGTTTGTACAGGAGAGATACGACACAGCATGATATGTATTACTTAGCAGGAATTACAGACACCCGATCAATACAAAGTCATTTCTCCTTTAGAAGCACTTTCCTGAGAGGATGTAGAAAAATCATAGAAACACCTTCCCACCCACCCCAGCTAGCCAGTATTCACGATCATGACAATGCTACATTTCACCATGTTTTAAGTCATCTTTATACAAAGGCAACTGCCCTTAATTTAGCTCTTACTAAAATGTGTCGGGAGATTAAGACTGAGTTGCAAATTTCAAGTGCTACCCTGGGATTTAGAGGTTAGACTGAAATCATTAATACAGCCTCAATCTGAACCATTTTGATCACTAAGTATAAATTCCTTCATAAGTACATAAATCCTGAGAAGTGAGGAGGCTGAGCCACCCATCATATATGGCCACCGTATTCACCTTGCCTCTTTTGCCTCGGAGTGAAATGCTGTCCAATAATTGCTTGAATGAGAAATCAATATGATTTTACCCTTCTTTGTAAAACACTCTGAGCTTAGAACTTCTATCTCTGCTAAAGCTTTTTGTATTACGGTGCATTTCTTTGCCTTTTGGTTTAGCCAAAAGATCTAAAGTTGGATCCAGATTTATGCTGGATCAACTGTGCTGGTGGATGTGGAGTCCCTGCCGCCTTCTTGCCGATGGCTGTCCCTCTACCCCCTGAAAATGCTACACAGAGCATCAAGCAGAATGAACTTCTGAAAATGGAGCCCTTCCTCTTGCGGTAGGCAGATCCTGGATCCAACTCCAAATCTGAAGTGAGTGGGATTTTGCTGGAGTAACAACTCTCCCCTTCCCCGATACACACCCCTGTCATAGTACTGTACACTACAATAATGGGCCTTTAAAAATTATTGAGAGAATTTTACTTCCATGTCTACCAAGGCCTTCTTTCTTTTAAATTTTGGTAGGGTGGTGGTGGAATGTAAGCAGCTATGGAGGGGAGGATTAAACTTCCCCTTCTTGTGTGTGGTGGTCCTGATCCAAATCAGAGCCCCACACATTGACTTTAGAGTAAACAGTAAAAGATGGGAAGCTAGGGTGGCCACGTGTTCTTTTTTACAGAAGGGCTACCAGAGGACTGTGCTCTACTTTGAAGTTGTCCACTATTCGAAGGGCTGTCTGGTCCAAGTCCAGTAGAAAGATAAAGAGCCATGTGAAGGGAGATCAGGTTGACAGTCAACAGCACATAGACAGCAGTTTGAGAAAGGCACACAGGTCACTTCGTCCCAGTCTTCCACACCTTGCTAAAGTGTACCGTATTTCTATTTAAATTATAATAATTCATTCCAAATGTGGATCTATACATATAACTTTGCATATGCAAATTTTATGCAAATTGATGTCCTCTTTTGTCCTCTTTTTTGGTTATGTATTTCTTCTTCTTTTGGCAATTCACAAGTGGCCAGCCCATGGGAAGCTGCACATTATGTAATTAGAGTAACATGTGGCTTGACCCAGAGTCAGGAGTTCAATTATTTTAATTTATTTATTTATTTATTTATTACAGTTCTATACCGCCCAATAGCCGGAGCTCTCTGGGTGGTTCACAAAAATTAAAAACATTCAAAGTATAAAACAACAGTATAAAATACAATATAAAAGCTCAACCAGATAAAACAGCAGCAATGCAAAATTAAAACACCAAGTTAAAACTTATTTATAGACTGTTAAAATGCTGGGAGAATAAAAAGGTCTTCACCTTCAAGGTAGGTAAAAGGTGTTCATGTGTTCAAGGTAAGTTAAAGGAATGTGTGTGTCTGGGGGCAAGAACAGCATGCTTCTCCCCCTGTATCCATGAGTCAATATATGTAAAATGTTCATGTGCATATGCATGAGGGCTCTAGGAGAGAGGCACTAGCCATGCATTCATTGTATGTAGTTTGGTTGCCAAAAAGAGGGCTAGTGTGTAGAACCAACAAATTGGTAAGAAACACAGATGTTCCTGCAGAAAAATCACGTGTTGTTTGAAACATGAAGGGGAGCAGAAGGGTGTTTCCTTCACACTTTCCAAAATGGTGCTTTTATTCATAGACTGATTCTGAAACACTTTTTTTTTTTAAGAGGAGGGATTGTTACTACTTTGAATGATCTTTTTCTTGTATGGAGCGATGGGGAGATAGAATATTAACTCACTCATACACACAAAAAACCTTTACAGAGCATTAAGGTTTCCTTGCAGAACTGGAGAGCTAAGGTTACTCTTCTGAAATCGGTTAGGAAATGAATTGGTCTTAGCAATTCTCAGAGGTTTATTATTTACTCAGATTGTGCTATCTATCAATTATGATTGCATTGACAGTCTTGGTGATTTAATTGGGGGGTTTGACAAGGACAGTTATTACCCTGTGTTGTGACAGCTGTTTTTGATATCAGAAATTTGTCAGCCTTCTTCCTGGGAGCTGTTGGGTGAATGGTTGAGTGGCTCAAATGAGAGCTTTCCGTGTTTTCACACACATAGAGCCCTTGCCCTTACCTCGCCCCAGCTCTCAACATCTGTTGATAAACTAAACCCTACATAAAACATACACATTTGTGATATCAGTAAGCCAGGAACATGCCAGACTCCCATTATAAAACAATCTACTGACTCATCTGACAAACTGCTTGAAAGCTCAGGAAACTAATTTATGACCACAAAAGTTAGTACCTTTCAGTAATGGCCTTCTACGTGTCCTTCAAATTCCAATGTTTTAACTTCATCTGAAGTTTTGATGTAGTTAGAAGTGCAACACTATTTTATAACTGAACCATCCTCACTCTAAACTAAACATTTGGAAGAACATCATCTAAACATTTCCATAACTCTTCTTGAATTGGGCATTGCACTTTCTCAAGGCAAACATACCTTAAAACACGTAAAGAAGGGGAAAAAAGAAAAATGCATTTGTTGTAATATTAACATAAAACAAGATGCAAAGTATCTGTTTTTGACCCAGGCTCACTTGGTTTTCAAAATATCATAGCCAGATTCAGAGTTTTCAGATTTTCAGATTTGTTCCTGAGTGATGCTTTACACAAGACTCCTTGATTTCCTGTGCCTTGCAGCCATAACTATCCTAGCTCAACAGCTTGAGTTTATGGAACTCACAGCACGTGTAATTCTTTTTAGAAAAACCATATCAGATTAAGCTGATTTTCAAGGATTTCTGGCCACAGATAATCCAAGAGAATACTAGTGGCATTTCTTTCCTAGATACAGCAAATTCATATGACCAGTAAAAAAAAGAAAGAAAAAAAGAACAACCACACTTTAGGCCTGGATTGCAGTTTGAGGAGAATTAGTTGGTTGATATACTATTGCTTTACTAAGGTCTGGAAGACTTGTGGTAGTTTACCCAACCATAATCTAGACCTGTGGTAGAACACTTAACAATATCTCTTCACTGCAAGCAAATTGATTATTCCCCATTTTCAGAGGCCACACTCAATAGGCCAAAAATAAACATGGCATGAGAAATCTATGACTGAATCTCCCAGTTTATTTTACTTTAAAACATCCACAAAAGGCTCCAGTTTTGATTTCAGCAGCAATGCTAACAATGGATTGTTTAATTTTGTGCCTGCACTTTCTCCCTCTGCCCTCACAATGAAAACTGGGATTTCGCCCCTCTGGGGAAAAAAATATAGGTATCTGTATTTTTCTCCCAGCAATGATACTAGCAACATGTGTGTGCACGCACGCGCGTGAGAGAGATTGGGAAAATGGGGAAAGGTTTAAAATATTCACCTACTGCTAAGATCAAAATCAGAGCTCCCACTCTTCATGATTACTTGAAGGAAAAAGAAAAGTCAGGAGCTGTGATTATGGGTCTCTGCTGTTTTAGCCCCCAATTTGTGTGTTTCAGCTATAGCTCTGTATTTAAACATTTGTAAGTTAATAAGTCTACAATTAAGTTTCAGAAGGAGTTGTATGAAGTCTGAAACAAGTTTTTTCTATGAAGACCAAGCCTTTATGAGACTTCCCCACCCACAAGTTAATCAACTCTAAGAAATCTCTCCCTGGGATTGTGAGATAAGGGCACCCAACCTCAGCCACTTAAAGCACTGGTTTGCAGCGGGAGGTGTGTCTAACAAGAAGAGGGTGCCCTACCAGTTCCCTCCCTTCCAAAGAGATATCTGGTGCTACGAGAAGAATCCATTTCCGTAGTTATGCTTGGCCGTGTAAAAACACACACACAAAAGCATGAGTATAGCCTTCTACTGTCCCCCTGGCTCAGAGCCAAAGACTGCCCACATGACTGGGTTACTACATGTCCGATTGATGCTTGCGCTGTATTGGTTAGAGAAGATCAAGCCTAATTCCCTGTGATCGCAATATTGACACTCACAGCTAATTAATGTCTAAGCATCAAAGTGATTATCTGCAGGGGGAATCTAGAGATTTTCTATACACAGCAAATAAATAAATTAAATGAAAGAAAAGGAGGAAGCTAGTGTGATACGTCACTCGCCATGTAATGATAATAACAATACTTTACTGCTTGGGTCCAAGGACCATTGCAAGGAACTCGCCATGTAATAAAGACACAAAGCATCATTATATTATTTTAAATGACAGGAATTGTGAAATTGCCAGAATAAAGTGCAGAGCTTCACCAGAAATGCTTGGCTTTGACAAAATTACCATAAATGTATACAGATGATGTAATCAGGGATCAAAGGAAGTTACAAATATTGAATGAAATTTAATGGCAACCAGTTTAACTTTGATGTTTAATCAGGGAAGCCCATAGCAATGCGAATGTTATCAACATTGCCTGCGGCTGAACAGCTTTGAGGGACATATAGTATATCTGAATATTGAGAAATTTGTACAAATTGACATTTTGTTTCTGTTTTCTGTTCTAGTTCCAGAGCATTAGACTGACATGGGAGACACAGTGGATTTATATAATCAGGAGGCTTGGATTTCGAGAAAAATTGAAAATTCTGCTGTACCATCGACAAACTCATATTCTAAAAATTTAAATCTCAGGCACATTAGAATGTAAGCCTATGCAGCAGGGTTTTGCTATTTTATTGTTTTACTATGTACAGCAACATGTACATTGATGGTGCTATATAAATAAATAATAATAATAATAATGACAGATTGTCTGCCTTCAAAATACATACAATAGGGGGATCTATAACTATTCAATTTTTAAAGCTCATTTATACATAAAACTGCAGGTTATATATCTTTGGAAAGTGCATGCTAAATTTATTCAGATTTATGACTGCCCCACAGTAAAGGCTTCCCACTTGTCTTGAATCTCCACAACTCAGTGAAAGAGATTCTTTACTTTTTCAGATGGGGGAAGTAAGTATGAGAAGGTGATTTATCAAGCTCAATCCCCACACTAGGTGCTTGGGTAGCTTTGAAACTGAGCCCAGGCTGCAACATCCATGTCAATTCCACTATATTGTACAATCAATACCAAAGACATGATAATGATTTCTTAATTTTTATAGTATGTTAATGTAGTGTAGTGATCAAGAGATACGGCTGTAAATCAGGAATTGCCCAGATCTAATTTGCCTCTGCTATTAACTTGTTTGGTGGCCTTAGGAAACTTCTGTCATTCAGCCTCAGAATCCATCTGCAATATGAACAACATAACAATCCTAACCAGGGCTGCCCAGATGGAAGAGCAACTTGGGCACTTCCCACTGGGCCCAGCAAACCAATGTCCCTCTGTTCTTGCCACATTGCTCACCAGAGCCCCATATATTCCTTGGATCTTGTAGGCATCAGTAGAACCCCCAACACTATATCTCCCCAGGCCTTACTCTCTAGACAACCTGATAATAGCCTACCTTATAGGGTTGTTGCATGGAAAATTGAGAAAATGTTTACAAAGTGCTCTGAAAGCTTTGAAGTGCTAAATATAATGCTGCTGTTGCTGTTTATCATTGGTCTTAGCTAGACCTAAAGTTTATCCTGGGATCATCCCGGGGTCATCCCTGTTCATGTGAATGACACACAGGGGATCCTGGGAGCAGGCAGGAACGACCCTGGGACAATCCCGGGATGAACCTTAGGTCTGCCATCATCTCAATTAATAGTATTATTACATTTATAATTATTATATAAATACAATATAAAACCATGAGAAGAACTATAGAAGATGTTTTTTATTATTATAAAAAGGGTAGTTAGAAATAGAAATATGGCTAGGAATATTTTACTGAAGACTTGGAATAGCTATCTGAGTTTTAAGGGAGAGAGGCCAAGAGAGAGAACATAATTTCAAAATCCTTAGCTTATTTTTAATTTATAGTCCTTGGGAAAAAAGTAGAAGAGTGGATAGCCCAATCATTTATATGCCTGGGCAAAAGCAATACATCTATATAAAAGTACAGTGATATATTTCTGTTGCTAGTTTAATGTGCTGCTCTGTGCCCTGCGTGTTCTGATTCATTGGAGAGCAGCAATCATGTCGACAGGAGCTGTTCTTCAGTTCCCATCAGCGACAACTAAAGGCCAATTCAAGGTTGTGGTGGGGTCATGAATCTAACATAGTCATTGATAGAACAATTTCCCTTCCACATGACACTGTCAGAGGAGCACCCCAGGAATATACAGTAAGAACAGCCGCTGGTATCTATATCTTCTTGCTCTCTGCTCCTCTTGTCCCACTTCTCCACTGTGAATCTACAATGGCCTCAAGGGAACAAGGGTGGTAGAAAACTGGACCCATCCTTACAGCCCTTTTACTGGGGTTGCCAATGATTTTTTTCTAACCTGCCCCTGCTCTTGTGCCTTTAACAGCATCCGGACATGTATATCCAAGCTGGTGCTGAGGATTATCGGCATGCCAAGAATATTTTCATGTACTGATTCCTGCATATAAGCTACTGATAAAGGCACAGGAGCAAGACAGGTGATTTCCTCGGGTACGCTGGCAACCCTATGGAGATGTAATACAGAAATACATAAACATGTGTGATGTTATGGCTAAGGAATAGATTCATGTCGATGTTCTGTACTGAGAAACTGCTGGACTATCAGCATGATCTAAAGCATCTAGAGTCAATGCAATGATTATTGTGATTTCTTCACAACGCTATGAAAGTTGGCAAAGTATGTTGCACAAATACTGCTGCACAAGGCAGAAATAATAAAATGCATCTTTTCTGCGGGCATTTTGCTTTCTTTCAGCTTCCTTATATAATGCTTCTGTTTCAACTTATTTCATCTAGGAACATGAATTATTTGTCACCGTGTGTCCTCATTTACATGCGTCTAGTCCTGCACAAGTATGTGAATGAACATGTGTTAGGATCTTTAACCAAAAGTCATGGTGTGTTGTGGTAAGAATTGGGTACCCATATGGGGAAAAGCAGTATATCAGAGTAATCAAATATGTGAGCTATTTATTTATTTTAAATAGTTTTAAACCATCTTTTAGTGTCCAAAGCCTACTCAGGGTGGCGCACAAAATAAAAAAATAACATTAAACATCAGAAATAATTAAAGCCAGTGACAATAATAAATCAGCCATCTCACCCCCTCCCACCAAATACTAAAATGAAAAAAACATTTGCAATCAAAACCAACCAGAAGACCTGTAAAAAAAAAAAAAAAGAACTCAGGAGAAGACCATGGAAAACAAATAAGCCTTGAGGACTTTCCTAAAGGCATATAAAAGGTAATAACATGTGCATGGGACTGTCAGCTATTCTATTGATCTGTAGAGAGGGTTGAGACAGAGGGAGAGACTGAGGGCTTTTCAACAATAGGTATTTATTGTGTGCTAGTCATTGCCGACTCACAGTTATTTATGGGTTCTTTAGATGAAGTTGTGATCCTCCATTTACGCTTCTATGTCCAAAGAACACTTTCAGTGAATAAATGTTGAAGGCAGGCTACATGTAGCTTTCAGAAAACACTCTGAGAAAGGCTGTGATGGGGAAGCCTAATCAGGACCCGGAGGATGTTAACAACTACAGGCTAATATCCCTTTCCTGGGCAAGGTGCTTGAGCGGGTGGTTGCAGGACAACTCCAGCCACTCTTGAATGAAACGGATTATCTAGATCTGATTTCATGCCTGGTTTTGGAACGGAAACTGCCTTGGTCACCCTGTGGGATGACCTCTGCCGGGAGAGAGACAGGGGGAGTGCGACCCTGTTGGTTCTCCTGGACCTCTCAGCAGCTTTCGATACCATCGACCATGGTATCCTTCTGGATAGGTTGTCTGAACTGGGAGTTGGAGGTACTGCATTGCAGTGGTTCCGCTCCTACTTGGATGGCCGATTCCAGAAGGTGGTGCTGGGGGATTATTGCTCTGTGTCGTGGCTCCTAAGCCATGGGGTTCCACAGGGCTCTATCCTATCCCCTATGCTGTTTAACATATACATGAAACCACTGGGGGAGGTTATCCAGAGATGTGGACTGAGGTGTCATCAATATGCGGATGATACCCAGCTCTACTTTTCCTTTTCATCAAACCCAGGTGAGGCAGTAGATGTTCTGAACCAGTACCTGGGCACCGTAATGGACTGGATGAGGGCTAACAAACTGAGACTCAATCCGGACAAGACGGAGGTACGGTTAGCGAGTGGTTCATCTTTCAGGTGAGGTGATGTTTGCCCTTTCCTGGACAGGGTTGCACTCTCCCTAAAGGATTGGGTCCGTAGTTTGGGGGTGCTCTTGGATCCAGAACTGTCACTTGAGGCACAGGTGAACTCACTTGCAAAGAGCACCTTTTATCAGCTTAGGTTGATATACCAACTACGCCCTTATCTGGACAGAGATAGCCTAGCTACAGTTATCCATGCTCTGATAACCTCTCATTTGGGTTACTGCAATGCGTTATACGTTGGGCTGCCTTTGAAAACAGTCCGGAAATTTCAGCTGGTACAAAACAGGACAGCCCGTTTACTAACAGGGACAGGCCAGCGAGACCATATTACACCAGTCCTTTTACAACTTCATTGGCTGCCAGTCCAGGTCCGGGCCAGATTCAAAGTGCTGGTATTGACATTTAAAGCCCTAAACGGTTTGGGGCCAGGTTATTTGAAGGAACGCCTCCTCCCATATGTACCTGCCGGGACCTTAAGATCATCTACAGGGGCCCTTCTCCATGAGCCCCTGCCAAAGGAAGTGAGGCAGGTGGCTACTAGGAGGAGGGCTTTCTCCACTGTGGCACCCCGGTTGTGGAATGAGCTCCCCAGAGAGGTCCGCCTGGCGCCTACACTGTACTGCTTTCGTCGCCAGCTGAAGACCTTTTTATTCTCTCAGTATTTTAACACTTAATTTTAACTTCGATTTAAATTTTACTGTTCTAACTCTGTATTTTAATCTTATATCAATTTTGCTGCATGGTTTTATCCTGGTTGTGCTTTTTAGGCTGTGTTTTGTATTTGTGCTTTTAACTTGTTGGTTGTTTTATTATGGTTTTAATTTTTATGAACTGCCCAGAGAACTTCGGCTATTGGGAGGTATAAAAATGCAATAAATAAATAAATAAATAAATAAATAAGCAAGGCTAGAATGTGCTTTCAAATTTTCCACTGAATCCCATGTGGCACAGAACATAAAATCTTGTTGGTCTAGTGTAAAGCCCATGTTGCCATAGGTGCTAGTAGTCTGAGGGTGAAACATGCTGTGAAGTGCCATTCTGGGTAGTGCACAGCAATAAGAAAATCCCACCTATTGGGAAGCCTTAGAGGAGTTGGACTTTTAAAGTTGCTGAACCAGCAGATGACATGGCTGATGCGCTCCCAACTCCACGGAAGCAGCAGCATCTTGGCTTAGTCTTTGGGTGTTAAATATTTAAATATTTATAAATATTTGGGTGTTAAGATTACAAAAAATTTAGAAGATTTGGGAAGTGAGAATTTAAATGGATTGAAAAAAGAATTGGAGGAAGAGTTAAAGAGGTATAAGAAACTGAATCTTTCCTGGTTTGGAAGAATAGCTTTAATAAAGATGAAAATTTTACCTAAGATTAATTTTTTCTTTAGAATGTTACCGATAAGAATTTCAGTGATAGAATTAAAAAGATGGCAGAATCTTATAAATAATTACTGCAATGAAGGGAAGAGATCAAGGATTAATAAAAGTAAATGGTATTTAAGCCAAAAGAGAGGCGGACTGGGTCTCCCAAACCTTGAGTACTACTATCTAGCTATTAGGTTAAGACATGTTGTTGAAGCAATTATAGGGGTAGGGGATTTGAAATGGATGGAGGAAAATACGCTAGGGAATATTGAGTTGAAATTGCAAAATGTGTTTTTTAAGCAAAAAGGGAAGGGTAAATGGCTTAATGATTTAGATAACCAATTTCTGAAGTTCCATTGGGAACTTTGGGATAATTATAAAAAGGAATTGTTTTCAAGTAATTCCCCCTTAACACCGGTGATAATGTTAAAGAAATTTCCTGAAAATTTAAAGATGAGGTTAAGCAAAGTTTTAAAAGAAATAAATAAAATGAAATTAGGAGAGTGGTTAAGGGGGATGAATACAAGAGAGAGGTTGGAAGAAGTTTTGAGAGATTTGGAATTAACGTGGTTAAATTATTTTCAATTAGAACAATGGACTAAAAATTGGGTAAGAGAAAATGGAGAATGTAAAGAGAGGACGAAATTTGAGGAATTAATTGAACAAAAAGAAATAGATAAGGGACAAAACATAGGGATAAAGGGGTTAGTGAGTCAAATATATAATATATTAGTTGAGAAAGGAGGGCTGGATAGTGCTGGGAAAATGGTTTGGGAGACTGATTTGAAGATACAAATAGGACAACAGAGGTGGGATGGACTATGGAGACAGAGAGTGTTGAGAAATATGTCAGTAAGAATAAAGGAGAATTACTATAAACTTGTATGGAGGTGGTACTTAACTCCGGTTAGATTAAATAAGATTAATAAACAGCTTTCAGCAGATTGTTGGAGGGGTTGTGGAGAAAAGGGAACGTATTTACATATGTGGTGGGATTGTATACATGTGCAAAAGTTATGGAAGATGGTGTTTTATGAGATTGAACAGATTGTGGGATTTAAAGTAGAAGTTACACCAAGGATTGCATTACTCTCACTGCATGATGATCCTAAATGTAATAAAGAAATGAAAGAATTGATAACGAACCTACTGACAGCTGCGAGGTTGATAGTAACTAGGAATTGGAAAATTACAGGAGATTATTGTATTGAAGAATGGTATAAAGAAGTGTGGGACATTGCTATAAACGATAAATTGACATGTAATATAAAAATGCAAAGAGGCATAGTAAAAACGAATGATTTTGAGAGTATATGGAAAAAGTTCCTGGAGTTTGTATTTTCTAAAGGAAGGGGGGTTCCACCAACAGATGAAACTATGAGTTTTTGGAAACAAGAATGATATCCCGAGGTGGGGGGAGCACTGTTATGTTTATTATATTATGTTTAATAGGTTAATATTGAATATATGATAGTAAGGTATGATAATATCTTGTATTAAGTGATTTTGATTTGTGTTTGTTGTTTCAATAATAAAAATATTCAAAAAAAAAAAAAAAAGCTTCAGTTTAAAACAAAGATGAGCAAAATCATTCTGGTAGATCTTGGGTAGTAAGCCTTACACTACCGTATTCTTAAACAAGGTGCCAATAATGGCTGACTAAGTATGTACCAAGAAGATGTTTGGCTTGTTATTGCCTGGATAAGCCTGTGGTTTTATGATGTCCTCTATAGATGTTTCAGGGCTTGTCTTCATTCCATCTGAAGAGATGACTATCTCACTACTCACAAATTTACAATTCGTCATAAGCCCCACACTCAATTCAATGGGATGTACTCCCAGGTAAGTGTATATAGGATTGGGGCCTTACGCAAGTAAAAGCATGTCCAGAGCAAAGTGGCTATTTGAAGATAGTGTGCAGCTTCTGGTGCTGCTTTGGTGTCATTGTTAATCTTGGGTGGCAACATGTTTGGATGGTAGCAATATTATATATTCTAGACTAGGGCTGAAGAGCATGCCATGTCTGGATATAAACCTGCCACGACAGCTGTATAGTACAGCTTGCAGGTGCTTGATAAATCTTTTGTCTTTGCAGCCTTGCTGTAATGTTTCTCCATTCATGGCTTCAGGATTGTGGGGATCTTCACTACAGTTTGAGAGAACAACTAATTTTAAATAGTGCAGTGCCATTTTTGCTTTAAAGGAAAAGTAACTTTTGATAAAATTCTCATGTGTGGGGTTCTTGTGCTTACCTTAGTCATGAAGTAGCTGGCAGGAGTGTGTATGAACACCCTTTATTTCATTGTATCTCTCTGGTGATATGCAGCCTCCCTGGCTTCCTGCGCTTCAGTTAAAAGTCATAGGGAACACATCATGAGGCAAGTCCTCTCCCATGAGGCTTTTTCAGATTGGTAAGTGTGGGCAGCTGGGGATGCTGCAGAGTAAATGAGAGATGTGTAATAGGAAGAAAAGTGTGGCCAACATGCATTGATAAGGTAAGCTCAAAACCACCAGCAAAATAAATTCTAAAGGTCGTGAGAATGAGACAGAAAAACAAAAGCGAAGAAAAGTTTCCAGAAATTAGATTACAGATTTTGATACAGTGCTACTCCACCTGATCTGTGGAGCTGGACACAAAACTGCCCCCCCCCCCAGCTGCTACAGGGATAGTGGAGAAGAAGCAATATTATAAGCATCCACATGGAAGTTTAGATGTATTCACAATCACCCCACAGAAATTTCAGACTTGGGAGACCCTGGAGGAAAAGCTGACTCCTGAAGAATATCAATTAGAATGGAGTCAAAAAAATTTAAAGCATGTTTTTTTTTCTGAGAAAAGTTCTGCGATTTTACATTTTTCTTACCCTACTAGGCCACTTTGCAGAATTGGAGCATTGTGGAGGATGCAACATGGTGGCCAGGCTACCAACACAGTTGCTACTATTGCTACTTGTGCTGGCTGATCTAAGAGCCAGTTAGACCAGACTTTGGGATAAACCAGTTGTACTATTACTGGCATCAAATATAAATTGGGTAAATAACCTACTCAGCAAGTAAATTCTTTCCTTGTAGTTTATTGATAAATAACTAAATAATCTTACCAAATAGCTAGATAAGCTTGCAAGAGGTAAACAGTAAATCAAAGAAACTTACCTACAATAATAGAGAAATATCCAATGTAAAATATTTCTTCCTTTTGAAGCAAAAAAAAATCCAAAACAGTTAATCAGTGAATTCCCAGGCACGTTTCTTTACTGGGAGCTAGGAAATCTTCTGGTCTGACAGCTAAATCCACAACTACTCCCAGCTATTTTTTTGTATCAGAACAACTGGAGTCTATCTTAGCAGTGCTGATGTCCATGCAGGAATTTCAGAATGCACTGCTGTGGTTTGCAGCTGGAAATCTATAACTTCAAATAAGAAGAGAAACATTTGTACATTGATAAAAGGCTCTCCAGGGTAGGGTATTACATAAGCCTTCTGAAGCATGGAGAGAAAGCTCTCTTTTTCTAGTGCTACATTATAGGAGCTGTCTAGTACAATCATCTTCACTGAACATGATCAAACTCTGGATATGATTTGTGAACACTTGTATAACATAATTCAGTAAACTTTATGTATCTGAATGACCAGGTGAAAGGGTGGGATTAAAATAGCTGCAGTTAGGCCATCCACAAACCCTGAAAAAGTCCTTCATTGTGAGAAGATATGCTTTAACTAGCTGCACTAAAGCTGGGCAAACACATTTTTGCGAACCTGTCCCCTTAAAAACTTGCAAGCCTTCCTATGGGCCTGTTCAGACAACATGCTACACCATGATTAGGCGGCTAGCCCTTTTGCAGCAAATGGTTAGTGAGCATGTTTAAACCGTGGTTATGTAACTACCATTGTTAGGAATGGTTTTCATGACACATTAAATCATGGTTCACACGACACACATTTTTATCTCAAAATGTTTAACTACCATGGTTTAGCGTGTCACCTGAACAGGGTCTATAAATCTGTCAACCATTATCAGAGAGAAATCACACCATTGCTTTGTGTCAACACACATTTCTTACTCTGTAAGGAAACATGGGTATGTGATTTTCACTTAACTCCTATACTGTTAGACTGGTGGTTTTCATGTTTTTTTGTTCAATGCCCTAAAATAGAATTTTAGGCTATGTTCCATACATAGCTATGAAGCACTTCCCTGTCTACTTTTGCCACTGGGCTATAGCAAATAAAGCCATCCATTGCAAATAAAGTGGATGACACATTTTGTCAAACTCCATAATGTTTTTCCTGTATTCTATATCTATCTGTTTCTGCCCATTTTCTCCAAAATTTCTGACATTTTTCACAAGGGGAAGATGCACTGATTTAATTTGAGCGTGGAAACAATGAATTCTTCATCCAAATGTATAACTGTAATTGAATCCAAGTGTCCAGTCCATCAGTGAACTAACGGGTGTTACAAAAAACTGCCTTTATAAATCTGAGCAACATGGCCCTTCTTAAAAAAAGAAAGAAAAAAAAGTGCCATTGTTCACAAGTCAAAATAGTCCTTCATCTCAGGTATACCTTCAATTGCATATACTATTAGGAATATGTGGGCGGATTCCACCAGAACACTGTCCTAAAATAATAGCATATGTACCTTTAAGAAAAACAAAGGCTTTCCTGTTGGTTTCCTAAATCTTCCATAATAAATTTAATTATTTGTTTGTTAAAAAATTTAGAGCCTCGTGTGGCGCAGAGCAGTAAAGCAGCAGTTTTTGCAGCTGAAACTCTCCCCACGGCCTGAGTTTGATGCCAGCGGAAGCTGGTTTCAGGCAGCCGGCTCGGGTCGACTCAGCCTTCCATCCTCCCGAAGTCGGTAAAATGAGTACCCAGTTAGCTGGGGGAAAGGTAATAATGGCCGGGGAAGGCAACGGCAAACCACCCCGCTATAAGGCCTGCCAAGAAAACGTCACCTCCAAGAATCAATAATGACTCAGTGCTTGCACGAGAGATTCCTTTCCTTTCCTTTCTAAAAAAATTAGGGGGGGCAGAGAAAATTTAGGGAGGCCTGCCCCCCATCTCCCGCTGGCTACAGACCCAATGGAGGCTGCCTCCTGCTGGAGGTAGGGGTGTTCACAGAGATTACATTACACAAGTGTTCCATCCACAAACAAGATGTCCCAGTAGCTAAATCTAATCTTTAGAATCAGGCTCCAATAACAATACACAGAGAGAACCACAGAAAAGAGATAACTGAGCAGAACTGGGAATTCGGCAGCAAGAGAAGATGGATTAGGAAACTGTGCATAATAGCTAAGGCTCTTTAGCAAGGAAGAAAATGAAGGAGGAAAGTGGCTTGAAAGTGGTATTTTTAAAAGATGCATGGGCCATTCCAGGCACACATTCTGGCATGGCAGAAGGCTCAAAGTCAGGAACAATAAAAGGAAATAAAATGGGGAGTGCCGAAGAAGGGAAATAAGGTAGGGTGACCATATTTTGGAAACCAAAAAGGAGGACAACATGGTCGCCCCAAGGGGCATGTCCAGTACCAAGGGGGCGTGCCCACCTGAACATAGCCTTGGTCATGTCTGATTTTACAGCACACATTTAAGACAAATCTGTTCTACATAACATCTTAATGTTAAAATCACTGAAATAAAGAACAAGTGAAAGATTCATTGTATCTGAAATTAACTTCACTCACTCCTACTTTTGAAGCTTTTGCTATACTCTGTGTGTTATATTCTCCCCTTCCCTCAAATATCTTTTCTGACTGTATCTTCACTCATTGCAAGCTGCTGTTGTTGTTAACAGGGTTTGCTACTGGCCCCAGATCTGTTTCAAATTTGGTATGGTTAAAGCTCTATCTAAAAGCTATCATGGTGCCAACTTTCATCTCTTTATCTTTAAAAATGACAGTTTAAAAAATAATAATGTTAAAACCTCATTTTTTTAAAAAAATCCTAAAAAATCAATGGATGAACGGATCTGTTTCAAATTTCATGTGGCTACAGCTCTACCTAAATCCTATCATGGTACAAAGTTTCATTTCTTTATCTTTAAAAATGACGGTTTTAAAAATAATAATTTTAAAACCTCAATTATTAAAAAATTCCTAAAAAATCAATGGATGAACGGATCTGTTTCAAATTTGGTGTGGCTAAAGCTCTACCTAAATCCTTTCATGGTGCAAAGTTTCATTTCTTTATCTTTAAAAATGACGATTTAAAAAATAATAATTTTAAAACCTTAATTTTAAAAAAATTCCTACAAAATCAATGGATGAACGGATCTGTTTCAAATTTAGTACGACTAAAGCCCTTCCTAAGAGCTACCATTGTGCCAAGTTTCATGACTTTATCTTAAAAAATGACGGAGTTATAAGCATTTTTGTTAATTCCCATTAGAGCTGCTCTTTGAAAAAAATAAATCCGGATTTCCCCTCCCCCCTCCCAGATTCGCCATCAAAAACCTGGACAAACCCAGGCAAATCCGGTCGTATGGTCACCCTAAATAAGGGCCAAGAATAGAAGAGGAAGAGTTACGGTAGAAACATTAGAACAGAAATAGACCCTTGAAAGGTGAAGTCAAAAGTGGCAGGAAGCTGAACCAGGTAGAGTGACCATGAGCTTTATCACACCAGCATTATACTGTGCAATCACTGCGAATTGCATGCAAAGGACTCAGAAGTTTTCCACCTTATAATCTGCATTGATTGTGAAGTACTCCCATGCATCCTGCCTTAATGTGCAATAAAGCAAAAAGATTCGCCGTATTTAGTCCCTACATTTTGAGCGTATCTTCCGAGCTGCCGCTGGGCGCAAGAGCAGGATTTTAAAGAAATGCTTACATCTGTGTAAGCTTTAAAGATAAAGGCACCAAAATTGGCACAGTAATAAATATTAGGGAGAGCTTTAAGCATACCAAATTTGAATTGAATTGGGTCATCCGTTGATTAGGGTGACCATATGAAAAGGAGGACAGGGCTCCTGTATCTTTAACAGTTGCACTGAAAAGGGAATTTCAGCAGGTGTCATTTGTATGCATGTCGCAACTGGTGAAATTTCCTCTTCATCACAACAGTTAAAGCTGCAGGAGCTATACTGCAGCTATACTGTGACCAGATTTAAAAGAGGGCAGGGCATCTGCAGCTTTAACTGTTGTGATGAAGGGGAAATTTCACCAGATTCTCCAGATATACAAATGACACCTGCTGAAATTCCCTTTTCAATACAACTGTTAAAGATACAGGAGCCCTGTCCTCCTTTTCATATGGTCACCCTACCGTTGATTTTTTAATGATTTTTTTACATCCCCCCCCTTAAATTCACTTCTTGGTATGCAAAGGATCGCTGTTGCCCAGTAGCAAAAACAACAGAAACCGCAAAAGCTTAGCGCTACAGGGATAATCCGAGGGAAGCAGGTACGTGGGTTCATATGAAAAGGAGGGCAGGGCTTCTGTGTCTTTAACAGTTGTATTGAGAATGGAATTTCAGCAGGTGTCATTCGTATGCATACAGCAGTACCTGGTGAAATTCCTTCTTCATCACAACAGTTAAAGCTGCAGGAGCCCTTCCCTCTTTTGTATCTGGTCAGGCTCCTGCAGCTTTAACTGTTGTGATGAAGAGGGAATTTCACCAGGTGCTGCCTGCATACAAACGACACCTGCTAAAATTCCCTTTTCAATACAGCTGTTAAAGTTACAGGAACCCTGTCCTCCTTTTCATATGGTCACCCTATACCAGGTAGAGTGCAAGGACAGAGATAATTTTATTATTTTGAACTGGCTAGAGGGGACGTGGGAGATGCCTAACTGGTTTGTGTTTTGGGCTTTAATATTGCATTACTCCAGAGCAGCCTCTAAATGACACAAATCGGCATCTGGATTGACTTGTTTCATGACTGAGTTTGCCTTTTGTGAGTATTTTCTGAATAATTGGATGGATTTCGCTTTGAATCCAGTAGTGTTGTTCAAGAGTAAATGATTGCTACCTTAATTCTGTTGATGATTTATATGAGCATGACAACTCTGATGAACAGACCCTTATGTTTTTACTAAGCAATTTACAAATGTTCAGATTTTAGATGGGAATCTCCTATGAATTTGCTAATAAATAGCTGACCATTGAAGCAATATCAGAGCATTATTCACCAGCATATCAGAACACAGGCGTTTGTTAGACATTTAGGTTTTAAAAGGACAGTGTTCCTCTCTGTATTTTTGAAGACAGAATAAATTTAAAATGCTGCTGCTTATTGATTTATGCTCTTTATAGTGGACATGGCTTTTTATTAAAGAAAGCAGATATTCAATAGTGTTAACTAGTAATGGGAATTGACTTTTCACTAATTGCACAGAGGCTGGCATTAATACACTTTAATAGAACTTGGGGCTTGTCTACTTCTGATCAATCCTGAAAGGTTTTTCTTTTTTGGCAACTTGCTGTGGTCAAAGGATTTCAGCAACAAGATTATGGGAGATATTTTTCACTACTTTAAAAAACCCATCCATTTAATAGGACAAGGGCCATTACATGATGGAATAAGCTAATTAATGCAGAAGCTTCATTTCATGCTTTGACTCTTGATGGATCATTATTCCCATATGGTATACCATGCTGGCCTTCATCTTTTTGCATGCAAAAACACTGGCTGTATGCCTTTGCACATACCTACAGTGTAATCGACGGGATTTACATATGCATAGCTGTGTGCACAAGTGCATTCTATGATCATGATCTAGCACATGAGGTACAGAACCTCAAGTCCGGGGGCTAAATCTTGCCCAACTGTGGTCCTAATCTGGCCCATGATGGTTCCCCGGATGTCCATGTCCCTTCTCCTGATCCCACCCCCCTTTTTCCTGACCACCAGTTCTAGCAGGTCAGACCCATGTAGAGCAAAGTGAGCTTCTCCATTATTTCCACAATTCCATGTGCTCTTCTTAGCAATGGAGCTTCATGTGCTCATGGAACTCTGGACTGAAGACCAGGTATTTTACTCTCTCATAGTGATTTCTCAGGACTAAAGTCACGCTAACACTAGTCTTCAAATTACTGTATATTTCATTTCATCCTGCTATGTGTAGGCTCATCGTCACCATACATTTGACTAACCCTTATCGAGTGATATATCATTATTTTACATAGTACTTCAAAGAAATCTTAAGGTTGATTTATACAATCATTTCATGAACATAAGTTAATTTTTCCAGAGGAGTTGTTTGTGATAAGCTCGCATTGTACATGATTGAACACGGGGTTGAATATGTCCCAGGAAATCTTTCAAAAAGTGTCTTGAAGCAGAACTTGATGAGTCAGAGTCCTGGTTTGCACAATCATTTTTAACCACAGTGGCTTGAGGCATGTGCCAGGAGCCCGCAGGTGCCCGTTCGATAACCCAGTTCCCATTCGTAGGTTGTCATTTTGTCCAAACATGGTGAGGGTGGGTTGTTGGCTTGGCTAAAAAACACACATCCACAACCCTAAAACAGCCTATAGTTTGTGGATGGTTTGTTAGCCACACCAATAACCCACCTTCACTGGGTTTGGACAACACAAAAACCTATGAGAAGGAGTTGGGTTATGGAACAGGCACCCTGCATATGTCACAAAGCACGGTGGATTATTTAAGCCACCATAGCTGAAAACGGTTGTGTGATCCTGCCCAGAGCAGTTCTAATAAGAAGAGAGAGAGAGAGAGAGAGAGAGATGGGTGGACTGAGTTTAGATGCAGGAGCAAAGCCATGCAGCAGGATATTTGCTCTATATGTGTGTTTGTTTGTGCTGTTTATAATTATACACAGTGTTCACCTTCAGCAGTGCAAGGGCAGCTCTGAACTAAAATTCTTTAAAAGTGGTAGTTTCAATAAAGACAATATTGGATGGCAATGCCAAGATGGATCCACTTTACAGATCTGTACTATATAACAGCTGTCATCACCTGTCATCGCACTGATGGGTTAGGAGACAGGAGAGGATGTCTGGAAAAAGTGCAATTGCTCCCCCCACAACATATTATTAGTAGCAGAATAAAGCTCTTAGGGTTGACATTCAACAATGCTGAACTGATGGCTTTGGTGGAAGGGATGCCAGGAATAGGTCTGGGTTTTCACAATCCAACAGATAGTCATCGTTGTGACCACACTGTTTCCAGGGGCAAAGCTGTTACACCCTTTGATCTGTGGGACGAAGGGCAAGGGAGAGAAAGAGACTGGGACAAAGGGAAGCGGGAAGGAAAAAAAGAGTGGCCCAGGGAAAAATGGTGACTGTGCTACAAGCCTTTAAAACATCGCCTTTCCTCTTTTGTGATGTGATGAGGGAATGGCTGTCATGTTCTGTGCGTTGGGATGTGGACACCCTGTCAACACAAAGGCTTTTCAGATAATTGCGCTACATTGGGGAAGGAATCCTTTGGATTAGGGCCTAGGGCCTACTCCACAGCACATAGCTGCATGGTAAATCCAGCCTCGATTATATGAAAGGGATGGTACAAAATGCGCCAGAACACAGACAGTAGGCCTAAGCATTTTGGCAGCTGCTGTCCTTTTTCTGTTTTGTTTTGGCTTCCCCACTCTATTGGTATTTTCTTGCTGGTGCCTCAATTCATCAAATGAAAGATCAAGCACAGCTTATTATTCAGAAGATAACCTGTCGGTGGCTTAGTGTGGCTCCTATTTCAAGGCTTGTTATGTGACTGGCAATAAAAGGTGACTAATATACTGTTAATTAATATCATGTCCTCCAGCTAATTTATCACATTATTAATCAGAGCGATAAAGCCAAAGGGAAGTGAGCTTACCTACAGTCAACTCAAAATTCAGCCCATGATACCAAAAATGGGCACCTCAACCAGAACGAAACTTCTGAATGCTTCAAAAATGTGTGCATTGTATTTGCCAACCCTTTAACTCATCCCCCTGGAATATGTTATACAGAAAGACAGAATTTAAAGTGAAAGGGCAACCAATTCTGATCATAACCTTGGCTTTGCACTTCAAGTAATTATCCTTTAATTGCATTACACTATTTGAAATAGAGCCATAATTGGAAAAAAACAATTTGACATTCCCTGATGCTTTCTCTGACATGCGCTATTTGCTTTTTATTCAAATGTAAATTTTCTCTATAATACTGTCAAAGAAAAAGGAGGGGAGAAAGAAAGCAAAATTGAAATGTCAGTAACAATTTCTGACATACAGAGAGCATCAGCAGCAAGTGCAGAATAGCAGGCAGGGTTTGCAGTTCAACCTTTAAAAATACCAAAATGTAGAATAAGCATAAGCAGAGGTGGAAAACCACTGCAGTCCCATTCCTTAGGGATACATGTCACTTTTGTACCATGCAATCAAAACATCAAATAAGTTACCAGCCTTAATTGTGTGATGAATGACCCTTAAGTGTACACACTGGAGAAATGTAATATGAAGAATCGTTTTCATCTAGCATAGGATTCCAACCAAATGCTTACCTATTGAGAAAATCTTAGGATTTGTTTGAAAACCAAGCCTAGCAAATTTGTGATTGACTGTTAGCAAATGGGTCTTGTTCCCACATGCGGTAGAACATGGGAGCAGGTTTCAGCCTTGTGTGCAAGGATCATGGTGTACAAGATGTGATCCAGATCACAATCCAACCATTTCTTTTTATGTATGTGCATATGTAGCTCTAGGATTGTCTGTGATGTAGAAGTTGCATTTTGAGCAATATTTGGATCTTACATCTGGTGGGTTTCTGGGAAGATTTATGCCACCCCTCCCCATAAAACGTGACACAACTCCTATCTTCTCAAAATTTGGAATTGATAAAAGACAGACAAAGAAATATAGGTTCTGCAGGACAGCTGAGTCAGAATGGGTGAAGGGGAAGTTCACTGTGTATTTGCAAATGAAACCCCAAATCCCCACCTAGACATTATTGCCAGAGAAGCCATTCTAGCACGGTTTGTGATATGGGACTATCTTGGTTGGTCACAATGTAAAAGCAGAGAAGCCTGATTAAATGAGGAGCCAAGGTGCTTCCTATGCAAACAGATCTACCAGGCTGGCCCTACCATTAGGCAGATTGAGGCAACTATTTCAGGCAGCAGATGCTGAATGAGAGGGACTGGTAGCAAGGCATGCAGCTTGCCCTGTACCTCCTAAGATAGCCTGCTGTTCTGTGGTGTGATGGAGGACCATTTTTCTAACCTTCATGAATATTACGCAAATTTCATCATAGAAATACACACACACACCAGTGGAAAATTGACATTTCCCCCATAGGCTAAAGCATGGGCATGCACATTTTGGGGGGATTTTCACATTTTTGCGAGTATGAATTTGCACAAATTCAAAACAACAACACCCAGTTCTGTTGATAGGTGGACAGCAGAACAAAAGGCACCTGACAATCCGCAAAACACATTCTGGATGGATTTTGCACAATCTATATATCCCTAGAACCTCCCAGACAGCTTCTGCTATTGGTCAGTGTAGAAATGTAATAAATAAAATAAAATTCATGGTAAGAGAGAAATGTACATGTACACAGGTCACAAGCAGCTATGAGTTAAGGTGAGCTCCCACACTGCATGGTCAACACTTGATGGAAGCAGCATCATATGCCAAAAGGCCATTATTGATAAAACACTGCAGACACAGTTTTCCTATTACTTCAAGCACAATGCCTTTCAATGCAAGCAGCTACAAACAAGTGGGTGAGTAGACACTGAGCAATTTACAAGCATTTGTGAATCTGGCCTCAACGATGGGTCGTGAGATGGTCTTTGAGAAGAAATTCCCATTCTTCTTAGATGAGAAGCTGAGAATACTGGCTTAATGGTTGCCAGTTTGTTTTCAACTCCATTTCAAAGTGGCTTGGGTTATCACCTTTAAAGCTCAAGGACCTTAGCTAGACCTAAGGTTTATCCCGGGATCATCCCTGTTCATGTAAATGGCACACAGGATATCCCGGGAGCAGGCAGGGATGACCCCGGGATGATCCCGAGATAAACCTTAGGTCTAGCTAAGGCCAAAATGGCTTAGGGCCAGATTACTTGAATTCCACAGCTAGATCTACGCTACTGCTTTATAGCAATATTGAAGTGCACTGAACACTGTTGGGGCACAATCCATATACCACTTTCACGGTGTTATTTCCTGCTTTTTATTCCACATTCGTAATGATTTGAGACAAGGTGTAGATCTCTTCCCACATCATTCTTCCCATTTATTCAGGTTTTCACGGTAGACTCTGCTTCTTGAACCACCACTTGAGGTGTGATTGATGGGAATGCTGGAGAAACGTCTCCTTGGTGAAGCCAAGATTCTGTTTTAAAATGAACAATTTTAATATGCTGCTTTATCTTTTTACTGATTTAATTCTTATGTTCACCACTCTAGAATCTATTTTAGAGATGGAGCAGTATATAAATATTGTAAATAAAATCAAATAAATAAGACTGTGGAACTCTCCGCTATGGGAGAACTCTCCTTAGTGGCATTTAGATGACAGACCCAAATGCTATTATTTCAGCAGGCTGGTTGAAAAACTGGTTGTTAATTATTATGCTGATTATGATCTGCTTTGTTACTTGGTTTGGTTGCTCTTAATTCATCATATGATTAAAATAAAACTAACTTTATTGTTATTTGGAAGGACAGGATATAAAGCTTTCAAGATATATAATCCTCAATTATTCTCTGGATTCCCTTTCATGTTTGCAGTAAGAATAGCTATTAACTGATACTCTTACATTGTTCTGAGCAGTGCCCAGAACTATCATCTAACTTTAATAATTTAGTTTTCATAGTTCAAAAATATCTCCCAACATGGAAGAAGAAGAAAAATCCTACTCTAAGACAACTGTGTTCACAGGCTAAGATTGCTCATTTGTTTTCCCATATCACATGTCAAGAGTTTTCAGCTGCAGATTAGTTAGTATCTAGTTTCTTTACAGTTATTCTAGCTAAAGTCCACAGAGATGAACAAGAAAATGTTTCCATTTTCTTTTGAGAATTTTGTTCTTCTGTCCCTCCTGTTTCATCAGTCAACCTGAATTTCTTTTAGAAAGGTGGTAAAAGGGTCAGCCAAAATTTCCCTTTTATATATATATAAAAAAACACCTAGCACATTATGTGGAAATTTGTTCCACTAAAATCGATGGGTTTTATGTCCATGTGTTGGCTGCAATCCAGAACACAATTATACATGCTTACCTCTTACTGACTCCAGTGGTGAGTGTTTAGGTCCAAAGTTTTATGACTAGACCTCTATTATTATTATTATTATTATTATTATTATTATTTATTTATATAGCACCATCAATGTACATGGTGCTGTACAGATAACACAGTACATAGCAAGACCCTGCCGCATAGGCTTACAATCTATGCCCACGTTGTGTATTGTCCATAGTTCTGATTCCATTCAAGCAGATTTGTTGGTTCTGTAGCAGTCTTCAGCAGACATAACTACACCAAACAGGAAAAGACAAAGGATCAAGTGTCTATAATTCCCCCACCCCCTACACCTTATACGGTTCCTTGGTCATAGATAGGCAGTGCCATCTGAGGT
This sequence comes from Elgaria multicarinata webbii, assembly GCF_023053635.1. Taxonomy (NCBI): domain Eukaryota; kingdom Metazoa; phylum Chordata; class Lepidosauria; order Squamata; family Anguidae; genus Elgaria; species Elgaria multicarinata. The sequence goes on from NC_086172.1 coordinate 103,605,779, forward strand.
TCTCTGTGAGCAGAATTTTCATATTTCATATGCAAACACTCATAGTGGGTTGGGATGCTATTGAAAGCAAGTCAGATGCCCAATTTGCCATTGCCTTACTTGCAAGTAAGCCGAAAGAAAGCAAATGTTTCCAGTTAAGATTTTAGTGATACTTGATAGTGTAATTCTATTTCGAGCCATTGACAACAATCATCCTACATCCATTTAAACCTACTGATTGAACTGGTTTATGAGTTTAGGTGGTATGGAATATGGGAGAAAAAATCACAACAGACTTTAAGAGCTGAAATCAAAATTGGCTGTTAGTTTGCTTTTGTTATCCACAGCACAAAGCTATTAGATTAATTTAAACAAAGAACAAGAAGTCATCTGAAATCAATTTCATTCCATGAAAGATGAGAGTGAGTGAGCTTGTGGTCATAATAGATGCTCAGCTATAAAGCCCTGAGCTTGATGGAATCAGTGTCAAATCAGACTAGTTGGTCAGTCATTTAGTAATCTGTTTCATGAGCAGGAAAGGAATATTTAAATTTACAGTTTATTTTTGTAAAATACAATTGAAATGACCATATTTTACCAATCCTGATACACAGGATAAAGAGGATGTAAAAATGAATGGAATGGATTTTTCCTACAGTGATCTACTGTAACTACATTCTTTCTGTTCAAGAAACCTGCCAAATCACTGGGGAATAGAATTACATCATGTGCATATAGTATGAACTGACAAAGTACTGTATACAGGCTTTCCTGACAGAATTTGCTCAGTTATGATTAAGAAATGATGCCAAGCTTTTAGAAACATCATTCATTGGAGTGCTTTTAAAGTTGCTCTGTTGCATGCCTGCAATCCTTCCTCATATGGAGCAGCTTTGCACATGGGAACAGCTGTGAAAAACTCCATGCAGACCTCTTCCATCTCACTCTCCAGCTGGCTTTTGGCAAGAGTTTAGATATCAATGGTGCCACCAGAAAAAACTACACTAGGGGAGGTGGAGAATGAGCTACGTGCCACATGTTAGAATTCTGGAAAAATACGTTTCACATTCCTCAGCGTATTGAGATGGATCCAGACTTGCCTTTCTGTGAATGGAAAGCCCCCTTCTATTTGCGGAAGGAACTGAGATCCAACAGAGGCTACTGCTGGAAGAAGGTGAGGGGAGGTGATATTTGCTGATTCCCCCTTACCCCTCCCACACTGAGCTTTTCTACATGAGGCATTTATTGTGCACTTGTCATTCCCTACTCACTGTTGTTTACTGGTTCTTTAAATGAAATTGTGACCTTCCAATTTTGCTTCTGTCTTTAAACAGCACTTTCAGCAAGGTTTTTTTTTAAAGAACAGGGAAAATGTGGTATTATTTGTGAAAGTGAAAGAAAATCCTTTTTCCTTATTGGGTAATTGCGCTATTCTACTACACTGCAGTGCCACCTAGAGGTTATGTAGCAGACAAGCAGGAAAGCAAATACATTTTATGTAATGCTCGGATCTCAATTCTTTGAGAATCTCAATTCTCAAAGCAGATACATTGGATTAGCAGCCTTGGGTAGAAAAACTCACTATTCTGAAGAGTCTTCCAACTCTCCAGGGCAGATTTTTGGGGAGTACAGAAGGCTGCAGGTTGAAAATCACCTCCTTCTTCCTTTGGTGGAAGTGTCCCATAAATGGAGTTCCTCTCCCCGGAACTCTTCATTCAAGACATTTTCTCTAAACTAGGGATGAAAAACTTGTAGCCTTCTGGATGTTTTGGCCTACAACTCCCATCATCCCTTATCATTGGCTGTACTGACTAGGGCTGCTGAGAGTTACAGGTCAAAAAACTTTGATGGTCACAGATTCTCCTCCTGTTCTAAATGTAAGTCCTATTGATGGAATTTCAGACAAGCATGCTCAGGTTTGCAGCCTTATTTTAATCTGCAGTTTAAGATTGAGTTTCAATTTGTATGTGGAATGTGCCTTTCCATCAAATAACAACATGGAGCCAGCAATGGAGGGCTGGGTGAATGACTTATCTGGATGAGTTCTTTTCCCTCCTAATGGTAGGTATGCTATGCCATTTACCAAATGCAATTGATTGGTAACATTTGAACAGTAATTCAACAATAATGTTGATATATAACAAAACTAACAAGAGTGCTTATATTCTAAGTTTGTAATTGTATGCATGATTACATAAAAAAAGGGCCTACAACTCTCATCGTGACAGCCAGCTGTGCTGACTGGGGGATGCTGGGACTTATAGGGCTTTTTTTTCCTGTCTAAACATGTATAGGATTTCACCCTAACCCACCCAAACCTATCCTGCCCCTTACCAGAAACAGCCTCCTGTGTTTAGAACAGAGACAAAGAGAGATTTTTAAAGTGAGATTTTTGCAGAATAAAATTAAATGCAAATGTAATTTTCACACAAGTTTCCTTTCTGCTTAGTAAATTTGAAACTGAAAAGAAAACTCATTTGATTGGTTATTTTGTTATCCACGATAGTTTATTTTAAAAAATTTCTGCAGGAAGAATTGTCAAATTATATTATAAAAATTTCTTCTGCAACCCTATAATAAAGTTTCAAACCATTTCAACAGCATTTAGCAACTGAACTGATAATTATAATTAGCACCTTTAGAAGAAAAGGAGCATAGTGGGTGTGGGTTTTATTTCAGTAAGGTCATTCGAATCAAGCCCTGTCACATCAAGTGATTAGAGATCTATTGGAGCAGGTGATCAACTGATCTGTTATTTATTATAAGAAATATTTATATTTTATGTATGTCATATTTAACAAAACAAGAAGAAAAGTTCACAGCTGCCTGTTACAATTTTACCCTCTAAAGTGAAAAATGGGGGGGGGGGAAAGAACTTGTTAGTAAAAAAAAGAGTCACATAGCCTTCAGTCCAGAGAAAGTTAGCCATACCTAAGTACTGATGAAATTAATGAGACTTGTCAATCACAATTAACTCATTGATTCAGTAATAGTCTCATTAATTCCAAAAGCAATTAGGTGTGACAACTTTTCTTTGGATCAGTTATAGTTTTCAAAGGAAGTAAAAGCATTTCAGTCTGCTATGTAATATTACACACCTGAATTACATTAAAAAGTTTTCAGTCTTGTCTCTCAGCTCACTTAGAACTCTCTTAATTTGGTTTTCCACCGGAAATGCTATACCATTATGGATATATGAATGAATCTTAATAGTTATAGTTTTATACGGTGTTGTGATAGTGTAATATGGAGAGGCAAAAAAACATTTTGCAGCCTGAAACAAAGGAGAAAATGGTGCTTCCCCCAATTCTACATACAAAAGCTGAACTGGGTTGCCAGCTGAATTTTACTTCAACCCTGGCGATGGAACAGCATCTTTTATTGCACCTGGGAGTAGAAGCAGGCCTGAAGCCAGCCTAAACAATTTGGGGGACAGGATGCCCAAAAAGTAGAGGGAGCAGTTCATCTGGTTTGCAGGCATTTTAAAGACAAAATTGTAAACTGTTTTTTTTAAAAAACAAAACAAAAAACCCAAAGTCATTTGGTTGTTAAAAAAAAAATGAGGGCAGAGAAAACTGAGGCAGGCCAGGCCCCTGTACCCCACTCTTGTCTACAGTCCTGAATAGCAGGCGAGCTTAGGAACATACCGGGTGGGCTGCATGGCACACACAGGAATGTCCTCCAACACCTTGCTGCCCCTCAACACCTGCTGCCTGATTTGACTGACTCTCTCTCTCTCTCATATGATGGGGCTGGTCCCCAACATGGACATCAAGTGAGAAGTCGCTTAATTAGCCATTGTATAGCAATGCCTTTTAAAAAACCAATCAAAATGTCACAAAGCTCTGAGCAAGCTTCAGGGCCGGTGCTACCATTAGGCCAGTTAGGCAGCCGCTTAGGGCGCAGACCTCAGAAGGGCGCTCTGTGTGTGTACGCTCCTCCATGTGACCAGCGGGAGCCTCGCCGGCCTGGCCCCCTTCCCGCGCACTGCCCGGCCAGAGAGGGGGCCTCATGGGGTTGGACACTCGGCTGGCTGGCTGCACGGCGCTGCCTCCTCGGGAGGGAGGGGAGCTAGCTGAACCTGATCCGATGATGAGGAGGAAGAGGAGAGACGCGCATAAGTCACGCGCATAAGACACGCAAGAAACGGGACAGTGGGGGACACTTGCCGTCTGCGCTTGGGCTGGTCTGCTTGCGAGTAAGGGCCGTCCAGGTCTGGGGGACTTGCTCCCGAGGAAATGGCCCCAGAGATTGAAAGCGAAGGGCCTGAAGCTGCCCAACACCCCCTGCCCATGTCAGCCTCCCCGGGAGCAAGATTTTGAACTCCGCTGGGGCGGACCCAGCGAGGAAAGCCCCTTTGGGGTCCCAGACAATTAGTGTTATTTCTTTCTCCAATGGCTCATTCCGGGCTTAGGCTTGCAGGAGTTATTGGTGCTTGGTGCTTTTTTTCCTAATTGCTCTTCGCCACTTTGAGGATGTAGATTCTTTTCTTGGGAGGGAGGGAAAGTCACGGTGAAGGAGGGGAAAGACACGGGAGAGCCTTCAAGGGCCACGGAGGGAAAAGACATGCCCACACCCCTAGAGAAAGGGTCACAGAATGGAGCCGGCTGGCTACACAGGCTTGCTGCTCTTCTAGCCAAGCCTCCTGCCCCTGCTGAGGAAGGCTGTTGCCGTCGGTTCCCCCCCCCCGCAAAGAACCAAGCCGCCCACTGTTGGAAACAGGTTAGATGGACCGTTGGTCCAATCGGGCAAACCAGTTCTTAAGAATAGCAGCCAAATCTCTGTTCCAAAAGGGCGCCATTCTCCTCCCTGCCAGAGGGTTCTGTGCCTCTTTAGCCTACTGCCGCCACTACCGCCAACCAGCCCAATGGAGAGGGGAGCCGGCTCAAATCCATCCATTACCTTCTTAGATTCCAAGGCTTTGTTTACAAAAGAAGAATAAAAAGAAAACATTTTTGTTTGACTTTTAAAGTGGGCCCCTTGCTTCCTCCCTCCGCGCAGCTTCGTGCCTAGGGATGGGGCTTGGCTGGTGGGAGGGGACATTGTATGATGCTAATAGTACAGATTTTAAAATATAGACACACAAAACTAATAGTTACTATTAAAAGAATCCATTTGGAGGTGGAGATGGGGATTCAGAAGTCCATCGAACCAAAGAAAAAGGCAAATATCAATTTTTCTGTACTAGGTCTCTCAAATTCTCAATGTCGGGCCTATACTTCAAATAGGGAAGACAACCCTTTCTGTTTTTAAGGAAGTGGAGGGGGTAGGAGGGAAATGTAGAGGCCCCCCTTTTTCCCTTCTAAGGTGTTAGGCAGGCACCACTAAGAAAATGCCCCCTCCCCTGGTATTTTTCCTGCTAAAAGTGCAGAGAAGAGCAACTAAAATGGTGAAGGGGCTGGAGCATCTCCCCTACGAGGGAAGGTTACATCAACTGGGATTGTTTAGCTTGGAAAAAAGGAGGCTAAGTGGAGACATGATACAGGTGTACAAAATGATGCATGGTGTGGAGAATGTGGACAGGGAGACATTTTTCTCCGTCTCTCAAAATTATAGAACCCAGGGTCATCCCATGAAACTGATTGGTGGGAGATCCAGGACAAATAAAAGGAAGTACTTCTTCACACAGCGCATAGTTAAAGCATGGAACTCACTACCACTAGATGTAGTGATGGCCACCAATCTGGATGGCTTCAAAAGGGGGTTGGATAAATTCCTGGAGGCAAAGGATATATCAATGGCTACTAGCACCTGATGGTTGAGTGCTATCTCTAGTATTTGAGGCAATAAGCCTGTGTGCACCAGTTGCTGGGGAACATGGCCAGGAGGGTGCTGTTGCACCATGTCCTGCTTGTTCATCCCTGGCCGATGGCTGGTTGGCCACTGTGTGAACCGAGTGCTGGACTAGATGGAGCCTTGGTCTGATCCAGCAGGGCACTTCTTGTGTTTCAAATGTTGTGCTTTTTATTTTTTCTACAAAACATCTGTTCTTAAAAATCAAAGTTGGCAATTGGGAGGGGTGTGTGCAAGTAGCTCACTTTGCCTAGGGTGCAAAATAGTCTGGCACCAGCCCTGGCAAACTTTCAGGTTTTCCAGAACTCTTAACCAGTTAGGGGTCCCCAAGACAGTGCCCACAGAGACCTCCAACAGTGCCCATGAAGCTTTCTGGTCCCTACCCCATTCTAATATTTATTTTTAATAAAAACTTTGGAAAATCTTATAACCCAGGTTCTCCTTCCTGTTCCTGGACCTGCTGCAGATCAACTGTTGGCACTGGCAGGCAGAGAAGTTGATTTCTGGCCAACCCAATCTTCCACAAACACAGACCTTTCCCCTTTGTTCTCTCTCGGTCTCTTGCCTTGCTATTTATCTACTCTCAACCCATTTCTTTGCTATTTCTCTCCCTTCCCATCATTAACCTTCTTTCTCTCCCCTTTACCTTCCCATTTCTCCCTCTCTCCTGACCTTTATCCTCAATAGTTTTCTCCCCCGCCTCTCTTTAACTCACTTTTGACTAGCCAGGCCCCCACAGTAGCCATTATGTGATAAACCTCAGCTATCTTGTCGTTATGTCCACTGCTGTTTTTCAAATTCTCAAATGTGTCCATGGGTCCAAAAGGGTTGGGAACCCCTGGGCTAGATGTTAAACAAACATGGAGTGGGGAGTGTAAGAAAAGAAAGATGACCTTGATGTTGGCCCAAAGTCTGCATTTAACAGCCATAAAACAGAGGGGAGATAGTGTTTTGTAGTCGTAATTGGATTAACTTCACTAGCTGTAAGAAAGATAGCAAGATGGATTCAGGGTTGTTGGGACAAAATAGAAAAAATGGCTGTTCCATACATTTTTGAAAATGTAAAATCAAGTTGTTAGTTACTCAGTTCTGTCTCATTACCTCATTAGTAAACAAAGCAATGAAATATTCTTGGCAAATGTAGGAAGAACATAAAAATATACAATGTACATGAATAAACTGGGAGAAGGAGGTATAAATGATTTACTTCTTTTATGATTAGAATATTGACTTTATCCTTAACATTTATTTAAAATGTGCCTGACCTTATAGCTCTGGTTCTATGAAATTAATCTCATTTTCTGATTTATTATTCAGTTCAACATTGTGAACAGGCTAGGGTGAATCTATGAGTCTGTTTGAAACCCAAGTGGACTTATTTTTAGTTCTCTGAATACTACAGCCATGTTTGTAGTAAAGTGATGCCCTCTGCTGGATCTAATAGAGTAGTTTGCAGAAAAACTTAAGGATATCCATATTTTCCATCTGTAAAAGCAGTGATTATGTTGAACTGACAATAGGTAAATAGGAAAGCTGGTATTGTTTTTCTTTTATGATTTTATCAAACTAGATGCTTTCAGTCAAATGTTTTGCTGGCTATTGCAATTTAATATGGGAACTTCATCCTCTCACCCTTGCAGTTCTTGGTCATGTTGACCTTTCCCCTCTGCCCATTCTCTACCCCAATTTGTCTTCCTTTCCCTGGCTCCTACTTTCGGCCTTCTCCTCTTGATTGCATTCATCAGGACTCCGCACTGTTCCTACCTGTATTTCCCAGTCCCTCCTCCTGCTTTGCTGGGCCTCCAACTTGTTTAGGTGCCCATCTGTTCTTTTTCTAGATTCATACTCCAGGGTAGGATCTGAGCAAACTGGCAGACAGACACTCTGCCTGCCCCTTTCCTCCTTTATGACATGACGAGAGTTTAACCTGTTCTTGTCAAAGGTTTCGCCACTTGCCAAAAACCACAAAAATGACAATAGCCGAACTCCAGAAGGCTATTGTCCAGAAGGCTCTTGTGCATGCAATATAGTGTATTGCATGCACAATGAAAGTCCGGGCTAGGATCAATAATAAACCGTCAGAATGCTCACTTGAGGGAATGATACTAAAGGCAAAACTGAAGTACTTTGGCCACATAATGAGAAGACAGGACACCCTGGAGAAGAGGCTGATGCTAGGGAAAGTGGAAGGCAAAAGGAAGAGGGGCCGACCAAGGGCAAGATGGATGGATGATATTCTGGAGGTGACAGACTTGACCTTGGGGGAGCTAGGGGTGGCAACGGCCGACAGAAAGCTCTGGCGTGGGCTGGTCCATGAAGTCACGAAGAGTTGGAAGCGACTGAACAAATAAACAACAAAACACCAAAAGAAGTAAACTTTTCGGTACCCGTTTCACAAGCTCTCAAAAGCCCCATTCAGTTGCTAGAGTCAACACGTGAGGAGCGCTCTAGCCCTGTGCCCTCCTGTATTTCCATGGAGGTCAACAGTTTGAACAGGAGAGACTCCTGTATCAGCAGAGGCTCCACATGACACAGGGCCCTGATTTTTTTCCAGAATTCTGGCTGGTGTGGAAACCCTTCTCAAATACGGGAGGTTCTTCTGTTCAGTCCATGGACCACGAATACAGAGCTCTGGAAATGCACGAGTAGAGGGGAGTGGTTACAGCACTCCCTCTCCCCACACATTGACTGTACTTGAAGAAAGAACGTCTGAAAATAGAGCTAACGACTTCAAAAAATAGCTTGCACTAAACTATTACTAGATCATGAAATCAGTCCACAGACCAACATAATGCATATTGAGGTAGGAGTCTTCAGTAGCCTGTACATAACAATTCTAGTCCAACGAAAAGCACAGTTGGGAATCCTCACTGGCAAGAAAGGTGGAGAGACAGTTTCAAAAAATTCCAGTTCAGACCTTCCACACTTAATAGCCTCTCTCTAATTTCCATAAATTGAATGCATGGCCCACATATATCCAACATAGATGCAATTTCTAATTTTGTCTGTAAAAAATGGAGAGAATTATATTGGTATAATTCAATACACCCAAATGTGGATATATGATGCGTCTCCCTGTTGTTTAGTGCAGGAGTAGGCAGAAGGTAGATCTGGATCTACTAGTAGGTCTCTGGGTGATTTGCAATAGCTTGGCAAGTATTTCTGACTCTTATTTGTTTAACAATAGCAACAATATAGGGCTGTTCACACAACATGCTAATCCAAACTCAGTGGATGGTTTGTCGAACTGTGGGTTAGTGTGTTCTCTTAACCCAGGACATTTTACATAGGGTGACTTGCTAATCATGCAATCATTGACACCCACCACTCTAAATTATACTGCTGAAAAGAAGAAAGTTTGGGGTAACCAGTAGTGGATTGTTGTATAAAAGGACTGTGAGCTCAGTTCAGTCCTGATACTCAAAACAAATTCCTGGACTAAGAATTCTTCAGTTTTAAGTATATGTCTTTTCTTTTTTCTTTTTTTACCAGACTCCTGTTGTTGCATCTCAGGATTCTAGTAAAAAGCAAAGTAGACCTACTTGTGGAGTCTACTGAAGTCTGCCCACCCTTGCCATAGTGCATTGCACAGTTTTCAATGTTTGTTCTGTTGAACCCATTGCTCCTGGATCTCCAATTAGACAAATACTAAGATCATGTGAAATATGACCAATAACAACATTTAATTGCCGTACAGTGCAATCCTATGTTTTCTTAGATGTAAATTGCATTGAGTTCAATAGGATTTACTCCTTCTTAGTAGATATGCTTAGGATTGGAGCCTTAGGTATTATGCCACTTGATGCACTGATAATTTAATAGTTGCATTCCACCTATAGATGTATGTGAAAGGTATAATCTGTAATTGATAGTTTGCTATTTAGAAAAAAAAATGTGCAAAGCTAAACCAAAAAGAAAGGCTTACCCTCTTTTGAACTCCTTTTGAGCTTTCCAACTCAATGATCGTGTAGGTATTGCTTTGCAATGATAAGAGGTACAGGAAATTTAATAGCAATATGATTTTTAAAATGACTGCATCTCTTTAACGTTAATACAATATTTTTAATTATAGTTGCTTTTAACCTTTGATCTGGTTATATGCAGGTGTAGAAATGAAGTTATATCTTTAAAATCACCTTAATCGATAAAGTCATTTCCCAACATGATCAGTCAGTTTAGAGAGAGAGTCAAACTTTTAAAAGTGTCTCATGAAAACTGATCATTGAGAGGGCTCACCTTCCTGAGTTAAGGCAAAGCTACTTTCATAAGGTGCAAGAGGAATGGCATATACAATATAATTGTGGGTTCTAAAATAAAGAAGTTGTAAAAAAAGAAAAAAGAAAAAAAGAAACTCGACTAAAGTAGTTTTGGCTGCAATCCTACATCCATTTACTTGGAGGTAAGTTCCATTGAACTCAATTGGACTTACTTCTGAATAGACATATATAGGATTGTGTTGTAAAGCTTGGATTGAACAGAAGAAATAGTTGATTACTGGATTCACCATAGATAATATAAGCAATGGTTTTAAAAATCACAGACAGGGAGATTAGGGTCAAGTGGAGACATAACTCTGCTAGATTCTAGTCTTGGTGAGAAAACACAGGAGGGTTACAAATAAGAGACAACATCATCTGGAGTCCCTGTAAAATTTTGCAAATGATGGAGGACGATGGCCCTATAAATGCCTTATCTGGAAACACTCTGAGAGCACTGCTCTTGGTATGATTCAGCTTGGCTAGCACATGCGACCCAGCATGGTACTCTGTAGTTGTTACTGTGCTCGAGTAAGGTAGGGGAGACTGAGTTCAAATCTCTACTCAGTTGTCCATGCTCTGGTAACCTCCAAGTTAGATTACTGCAATGCGCTCTACGTAGGGCTGCCTTTGAAGACGGTTCGGAAGATGCAGCTCGTGCAAAATGCAGCGGCCAGATTGATTTCGGGAACCAGAAGGTTTGACCATATAACACCTGCTCTGGTCCGCTTGCACTGGCTGCCTGTATGTTTTCGAGCCCAATTCAAGGTGCTGGTTTTGACCTATAAAGCCTTACACGGCTTGGGACCACAATACCTGATGGAACGCCTCTCCCGACGTGAATATACCCAGTCACTACGTTCAACATCTAAGGTCCTCCTCCGGGTGCCTACTCCGAGAGAGGCTCGGAGTGTGGCAACGAGGGATAGGGCCTTTTCGGTGGTGGCCCCCAGACTGTGGAATGATCTCCCTGATGAGGCTCGCCTGGCGCCAACGCTGCTATCTTTCTGGCGCCAGGTTAAGACTTTCCTCTTTGCCCAGGCATATGGCGGCACATCCTAATTACCCACATGTTTAGTTTTTAATTGGTTTTTAATGCTTTATGTATGTATGTTCTGTGTTTTAGAGTTTTAAATTTTGTATACTTGTTTTTACCTCAATTTTAGAATTTCTGTAAACCGCCCAGAGAGCCCTGGCTATGGGAGCGGTATATAAGTTTAATTAATAAATAAATAAATAAATAAATACTCAGCCATGAAACCAGTCAGTGACCTTTGGCCAGTCACTCTCAGCCCTGATTGCCTTACCCTTGTATAGACCTGCATGAACGCTGCGGTTATCTTCATTGATTCTCCTGGTTGTACCACATCCTGCAGATGCTAATCTGACAATGACCAAGAGAAGAGAGTTCTCCATGGCAGTGCATCATATTTTGGAATAGCATCCTCCCAGATAAGATGTGAGCCAACACTGTTGCAATTTTGCCACATGCTAAAGATTATTTCATCAATCTTGGCAATTGGTGGCATGTAAGGCTAGCTATTACGGTTTTAAGTCACTCTTAACCATTATGTATATTGGATAGTCTTGGATTTTATTATATTTGTACATTGTATGTGGAATTTTATATGTTTTACTCTTAGTCTTGTATACCACCTGGAAATGGTAATATAACAGGCAGAATAGAAATATTGAAATAAATAAACAATTCCTTGAAGCAATGGTGAGATAAACATATACACAATTTAGGAATAGTCTCTCAGCTATAATCTATTGAGGCAGTAGCTAAATCCTGTCATTTTTTCCTGTATAATATTGCCAGGATTCGATCATTTTTGTCTGTCTCTTCTGCCAAAATGCTTGTTCATGCACTGGTTATTTCTCGGTTGGACTACTGCAACCTTCTTCTCTCTGGCCTTCCTTCTTCTCACATCAGTCTGTTGGTTTCTGTCCACCACTCTGCCGCTAAGATCATCTTCTTGGCTCGCCGCTCTGACCATGTTACTCCACTTCTGAAATCTCTTCATTGGCTTCCAATTAACTTCAGAATCCAATATAAACTTCTCCTGTTGACCTTCAAAGCTTTTCACGGTCTAGCTCCTTCCTCTCTCTCCTCTCTCATCTCACACTATTGCCCCGCTCGTGCTCTTTGCTCCAATGATGCCATGCTTCTCGCCTGCCCAAGGGTCTCTACTTCCCTTGCTCGGCTTCGTCCATTTTCTTCTGCTGCCCCTTATGCCTGGACCGCTCTTCCAGAACATCTGAGATCCTCAAGTTCAATTGCAGCTTTTAAAGCTCAGCTAAAAACTTTTCTTTTTCCTAAAGCTTTCAAAACTTGATGCTGTTTGGACTTTATACTGTTATACTGTTAGTTTTACCCTACCCAGTGCCTGTTTGCATTCTCTTCCCCTCCTTATCGCTCTACTATGATTTTAATAGAATGTAAGCCTATGCGGCAGGGTCTTGCTATTTACTGTTTTACTCTGTACAGCACCATGTACATAGATGGTGCTATATAAAATAATAATAATAATAATAATAATAATAATAATAATAATAATAATAATAACAACAACAACAACAACAACAGGGCCATTCACCCATCTTCCACAGTAAATGAACACAGAACAATGGCTTGGTGAAGGGAACCTTGTCATACTAGTGATTTCAAATCCATAGCTAGAAATTTAACACAAATAGTGATATAACAAGTTGCTCCTTCTCTTTCAGTAGTTCATGAACCGTGACCAGGAAAGACGTTTGTAGCAAGTTAAAAAAGTGAGCTCAAAATCCTTTAGTAGCTCTCCCCACACCCGATCGTACATAGACATAGCTTTAAAACAAAAAATCACTGAGCTCTGAAAAAAAGCTTTTTTCTTGTTGTTTCTCTTCAGAACATTGCACTCCCATTATTCAGGTTTAGGGCAAGTAATTTCTTCCTCTGATAGCGGAGGCACAGGAATATGCATTGTAAGCCTAATTCTGGCATTACTAGTTTACTGTTTCTACACTTCAAAAATGTCTACAACTTAACATGTAAATGAGACCTACCTCATAAAGTGTCTATGACGGTGTCAATTTAGCAGGCAATGTATTTTCCACCGCTAGGTGGCTGCCGTGAGGTTTACCATTTCCCAAAGGTTTGTGTGTGCGCTGCTTAGCCTTTCACCTCAGGAAACTGAATTCAAATTGAGTCAAGGGCATAAGCAAAATGAGACTGATGACCTCCAGCCTGCTCCCATGTAAAAATATAGCCACATGATAAAAAGCCACGAACTTCTCTAAAACAGGGAATCTTTGTTCTCCCAGTTCCAGGCTTCCATGGTGAGAAAGGCTGAAGGTCAGACTTGAGATACATTTGAAATGTAGAGATAAAAGCCGACTCAATCTGCAGGCTGAGCTTTTTGTAGTGTTAGCAGTAATTACATTTCATGAGTCAGAAAAGCCAACAGGCTGAGAGGACCAACCACAGCACTTGGGAATTTGGGAAAGAAATGAGAAAAAGATAGGCAGCAATTAGTACTTGTTATGCTGAAGTGAAGAGTATAAACCTTTACAAAAACTTCACAAATATTGAGTGGGTGTGGGTGTCTAGCAGTAATTATTAATTGCACAAACTAATAGCCAAGGGGCACTACAATATAAGAGTCATTTCATTTCCATGCTTACATGTAAACAGATCTTTTCTCCCTTTCCAGTTACTTGAAAACTGTAAGAATATTGTGGAAATTGCAGTTCCTCAGTCAATTAGCATCCCAGAAACTGTTTTGTCAGTTTTCAGTCCATAAATGAAAATATTTGCATCATTAATAAACTTGGTATCTAGGCTCAAATTTAAGCAAATGTAATTAGCCACACTGCTTATATTTCATTTCTGCCTGTTGAAACTTGAATTCCCTTTTAGCCCAAAAATGGTGCAGTAGAAAGTATCCTATGCATGTTTACCCAGTCAATCCCACGATATTCAATGGTGCTTAAGCAACAAGTAAGCATACATAGGATTTTAGCCTTAATGCATTTCACCTATCGAGTCCAGCATGGCAAGTTATTTCTAACCTAAACTTGAACGTTCAAGTTTACCAGAACAAATCAATGACACATCTGTATAGGGGCCATACAGAGCGGCCAGACTTAAGGCTTGTAGTATCTACTTTTTTTTCCCTTTTCTTTTTTACTGTATCCCTAAAACCCACCAACTGGATCCTGTCACAAAAGACATATAGATGGGTCCTGTTCAGAAACTACTTGTACACTACACTCAACATCTAAGGTCCTCCTCCGGGTGCCTACTCCAAGGGAAGCTCAGAGGATGGTAACGAGAGGGCCTTTTCAGTGGTGGTCCCCCAATTATGGAACGATCTCCCTGATGAGGCTCACCTGGTGCCAACATTATTATCTTTTCGGCGCCAGGTCAAGACTTTTCCCTTCTCCCAAGCATTAAACAGCATCTGCTGATTTTTTAAAAACTGACCCCATAATAGTTGTTTTAAATGGGTATTATGTTTTTATGCTTTTTATTGATTTAAATTTTGTATATTTGTTTTTAATGTTCACTGTTTTAATCTTTGTAAACCATCCAGAGAGCTTCGGCTATGGGACAGTATATAAATGTAATAAATAAATAAATAAATAAATGGGCCCTTCCACACAGGACCTGCCCCTTACACCCTCAATCATGTGGAGAGGTCTACCGCCATTCAAGCAAACACAAGCAGGCCTCCCATTCAGACCTTGCTGCTTCAGAACAAGGTCTGAATTGTGGGGGCGAGACTGGCACTTGCTGGGACATGGGAGGGGGTGCTGCAGCATGCCCTGTCCCCTACTTGCACACTTATTCTATCCTCTTTAAGGTGAACTCCTGAACAGGGCTTTAAAATTAAAGAACTCTGAGCTCAGGAATTTGTTTTGAAAACAAAATTGAATTTAGCTCATGGTCCTAGACAAAAATCCATTCCTAGTTACCCCAACTCCAGCAAAGGAGATCGTTACCTTGTCGTGGTGCTGGAGCTTGAGCACCTCAAGGATGCCATGAGCTAAACTGTGAAGGGACACCCAAGACGGGAAGGTCATGGTAGAGAGGTCAGACTAAATACGATCCCTGGGGAAGGTAATGGCAACCCACCCCAGTACTCTTGCCATGAAAACTAAATGGATCAGTACAACCAGAGATATGTCGGTATACCATCGGAAGATAGGACCCCCAGGTCAGAAGATGGTCAAAATGCTACTGGGAAGGAACAGAGGATAAGTTCAACTAGCCCCAGACGTGATGACGCAGCTAGCTCAAAGCCGAAAGGATGGCTAGCGGCCGACGGTGCTGGTGGTGAACGACGAATCCGATGTTCTAAAGGTCAACACACCATAGGAACCTGGAATGTAAGATCTATGAGCCAGGGCAAATTGGACGTGGTTATTGGCGAGACGTCAAGATTAAATATAGATATATTGGGTGTCAGCAAACTGAAATGGACCGGAATGGGCCACTTCACATCAGATCAGCACCAGATCTACTACTGTGGACAAGAGGATCACAGAAGAAACAGAGTAGCCTTCATAATTAATAATAAAGTGGCTAAAGCAGTGCTTGGATACAATCCAAAAAACGATAGAATGATCTCAATTCGAATTCAGGGTAAGCCATTTAACATCACAGTGATCCAAATATATGCCCCAACCACAGATGCTGAAGAAGCAGAAGTAGATCAGTTCTATGAGGATCTGCAGCACCTACTGGATAATACACCAAAAAGAGATGTTATTTTCGTTACAGGAGACTGGAACGCTAAGGTGGGCAGTCAAATGACATCTGGAATTACAGGTAAGCATGGTCTAGGAGAACAAAATGAAGTGGGACATAGGCTGATAGAATTCTGCCAGGACAACTCACTGTGCATAACAAACACTCTCTTCCAACAACCAAAAAGACGGCTTTATACATGGACTTCACCAGATGGCCAACACCGAAATTAGATTGACTACATCCTTTGCAGCCAAAGGTGGCGGACATCTATACAGACAGTAAAAACAAGACCTGGAGCTGACTGTAGTTCAGATCACGAACTTCTTATTGCACAATTTAGAATCAAACTAAAGAGAATAGGGAAGACCCACAGATCAGTTAGATATGAGCTCACTAATATTCCTAATGAATATGCAGTGGAAGTGAAGAACAGATTTAAGGGACTAGATTTAGTAGATAGGGTCCCGGAAGAACTATGGACAGAAGTTCGCAACATTGTCCAAGAGGTGGCAACAAAAAACATCCCAAAGAAAAAGAAAACCAAGAAGGCAAGATGGCTGTCTGCGGAGACACTGGAAGTAGACCAAGAAAGAAGGAAAGCAAAAGGCAACAGTGATAGGGGGAGATATGCCCAATTGAATGCAAAATTCCAGAGGTTAGCCAGAAGAGATAAGGAATTATTTTTAAACAAGCAATGTGCGGAAGTGGAAGAAGACAATAGAATAGGAAGGACAAGAGACCTCTTCCAGAAAATTAGGAACATCGGAGGTAAATTCCAGGCAAAAATGGGTATGATCAAAAACAAAGATGGCAAGGACCTAACAGAAACAGAAGAGATCAAGAAAAGGTGGCAAGAATATACGGAAGATCTGTATAGGAAGGATAATAATATTGGGGATAGCTCAGACGGTGTGGTCAGTGAGTTCGAGCCAGACATCATGAAGAGTGAGGTCGAATGGGCCTTAAGAAGCATTGCTAATAACAAGGCAGCAGGAGACGACGGTATCCCAGCTGAACTGTTTAAAATATTGCAAGATGATGCTGTCAAGGTGATGCATGCCATATGCCAGCAAATCTGGAAACACAAGAATGGCCACCAGACTGGAAAAAATCAACTTATATCCCCATACCGAAAAAGGGAAACACTAAAGAATGTTCCAACTATCGTACAGTGGCACTTATTTCACATGTCAGCAAGGTAATGCTCAAGATCCTGCAAGGTAGACTCCAGCAATTCATGGAGCGAGAATTGCCAGATGTACAAGCTAGGTTTAGAAAAGGCAGAGGAACTAGAGACCAAATTGCCAATATCCGCTGGATAATGGAGAAAGCCAGGGAGTTCCAGAAAAACATCTATTTCTGTTTTATCGACTATTCTAAAGCCTTTGACTGTGTGGATCATAACAAACTGTGGCAAGTTCTTGGTGGTATGGGGATACCAAGTCATCTGGTCTGCCTCCTGAGGAATCTGTATAACAAACAAGTAGCAACGGTAAGAACAGACCACGGAACAACGGACTGGTTTAAGATTGGGAAAGGAGTACGGCAGGGTTGTATACTCTCACCTTACCTATTCAACTTGTATGCAGAACCCATCATGCGACGTGCTGGGCTTGACGAATCCAAGGCTGGAGTTAAAATTGCAGGAAGAAACATTAACAACCTCAGATATCCAGATGACACCACTTTGATGGCTGAAAGCGAGGAGGAGCTGAGGAGCCTTATGACAAAGGTGAAAGAAGAAAGTGCAAAAGCCGGGTTGCAGTTAAACCTCAAAAAAACCAAGATTATGGCAACTAGCTTGATTGATAACTGGCAAATAGAGGGAGAAAACGTGGAGGCAGTGACAGACTTTGTATTTCTGGGCGCAAAGATTACTGCAGACGCTGACTGCAGCCAGGAAATCAGAAGACGTTTACTTCTTGGGAGGAGAGCAATGACAAATCTTGATAAAATAGTTAAGAGCAGAGACACCACACTGACAACAAAGGTCCGCATAGTTAAAGCAATGGTATTCCCCGTAGTAACCTATGGCTGCGAGAGCTGGACCATAAGGAAGGCTGAGCAAAGGAAGATAGATGCTTTTGAACTGTGGTGTTGGAGGAAAATTCTGAGAGTGCCGTGGACTGCAAGAAGATCAAACCAGTCCATACTCCAGGAAATAAAGCCAGACTGCTCACTTGAGGGAATGGTATTAAAGGCAAAACTGAAGTACTTTGGCCACATAATGAGAAGACAGGATACCCTGGAGAAGAGGCTGATGCTAGGGAAAGTGGAAGGCAAAAGGAAGAGGGGCCGACCAAGGGCAAGATGGATGGATGATATTCTGCAGGTGACAGACTTGACCTTGGGGGAGCTAGGGGTGGCGACAGCCGACAGAAAGCTCTGGCGTGGGCTGGTCCATGAAGTCACGAAGAGTCGGAAACGACTGAACGAATAAACAACAACAACAACAATATATATATATATATATATATATATATATATATATATATAAAATATCTCTTTGATAAAATATCTCTTTGATACTTTGGCCACATAATGAGAAGACAGGATACCCTGGAGAAGAGGCTGATGCTAGGGAAAGTGGAAGGCAAAAGGAAGAGGGGCCGACCAAGGGCAAGATGGATGGATGATATTCTGCAGGTGACAGACTTGACCTTGGGGGAGCTAGGGGTGGCGACAGCCGACAGAAAGCTCTGGCGTGGGCTGGTCCATGAAGTCACGAAGAGTCGGAAACGACTGAACGAATAAACAACAAAGTTACCCCAAGTTCTCTTCATTTCAGTGGTATAATTTAGGGTGGTGGAGGAAGACATATTGCTGTTATTGTTAAACAATTGGGAGCCAGAAATCCTTACCAATTTACTGCAAACCAACACAGAAATCTGCCCACCATTGGTGTAAAGATATAATCTATTATTGCTCACAGCTTCATCCAGGTATGCAGAGCCTAATATGTAACAAGAGTCAAATATGTAATCCTTATCAGCATTTGACAAGAAACTTTCTAAATCACAGCCCTTCTTCCTGATACCTGGTAGCATGTAGGTTGTAGTGTTGGTGTCTACTAATCCTGAACTGCATTTTCAAGCTTATTTAAATTTAGGAAAAGAGATAAAGTACAATTTCAACCAATTTGTATTGGAAAAACATCTACCATGCCCTTAAAGGGAAGTAAACGCACAATGACAGCTGTGTGTTTAAGTTTTCTTTTTTGGTTTATCCCTGCCAGCTGTCCTGGCATTAATAGTCCAGCCCAAAGTTTGAAGCCATCTAATGGAAGTGATGGAATAACATCCGTGGTCCCCAATGCTAGCCATAGGAATCCAACTCAGATCCGGTTGATAGTCTCACACTGTGGACAACGAAGATGGAGAACTAAGAGTCTCTTTAATGGGCAGCGCTAAGTTAATGAAAACTAGGTGATCTAAACAGTAGCCCTCTGATACCTACGCTCAACAGGAGAATATGCTAGATAAATTCATAGGATCAGTAGAGCCTCCAGCTGGTCAGCAGTACAATTGTTTCCTGTCCCTTCCTATTTTTGATTAGTTACCGATTAATTATCCAGTCCGTCTGCCTGAAGTTCAGTTAACTACACAATGACATCATGTTAAGTTTAAAGATTTTTAATATCCCTTTTCTCATGGAAAATCCAAAATCTTTAGAACACAACCCTAGAAAACAAATGGTGGTGGGTTTTATAGAGCAACCCTATGAATCTTTACTGCATGGTAAGCCTCACAGTTTTTAACGGGGCTTACTCCCCAGTGTGCATAGGACTGCAGTCTTAGTGTTGTATCCAACCAGTGAAATGGATTTTCCCCGTGCACCCCTCCAAAATCTGCTTCAGTGGGCTGGTGGACAACATGATCAAAATATTAACCTCCCGATACTTATGCCTAGTAGTGAATGAACAGCAGCACTTGTTAAGTGACCCTCTGGAGATTTGGGGGATCCAGAAGGAAGTGCAAGTTTACTTACATGACACTGGAGAGAAACCTTAGCCTCAATTTTTGAATTTTCCTGTCATGATTAAATGGCAGAAATTGAATTCATTACCCAGTAATTCAACAAAATTTGTAATTACGTTAGCATGTAATACTATAGCCATTTTTATCCCCTTTCTCCTACTGCCAATGTAACAGCCCTTCTGCATCAGATAAAACATGTACCAGGATGGAGTTTTGTCAGATTAAAAAGCAAAGGAATAAGCACCAAATATTTCAGTTCAAATCAATTTATTTATAAGCACGACTAGAAAAAACACAGTAAATACAGAACTGTTATTCCTCTTGCAAACAGGTTCATAAGGAAACTATATTTACTTACAGTAAAGGCTCTTGATAAGTCCCTCACCAAAGACTCTTGAGCAAATTTAGCAATCATGGAATAAAAAGAGAGGTTGTTTTACGGATCAGCTAAAGAATAGAAAGCAGAGTAGGAATAAATGGTAAATTCTCCCAATGGAGGGAAGTAAATATTGGGATGTCACAGGGATCTTTATTAGGACCAATGCTTTTAAGAACACAAGAAGAGCCATGCTGGATCAGACCAAGGCTCCATCTAGTCCAGCACTCTGTTCACACAGTGGCCAACCAGCCATCGGCCAGGGATGAACAAGCAGGACATGGTGCAACAGCACCCTCCCACCCATGTTCCCCAGCAACTGGTGCACACAGGCTTACTGCCTCGATAGCACACAACCATCAGGGCTAGTAGCCATTGATAGCCTTCGCCCCCAGGAATTTATCCAACCCCCGTTTTAAAGCCTTCTTTTCATATATAATCTAGAATTAGGAGTGAGCAGTGAAGTGGCCAAATTTGCCAATCACACTAAATTATTTAGGGTGGTTAAAACAAAAAGGGATTGTAAGGAGTTCCAAAAGGATCTCTCCAAACTGGGAGGATGGGCATCCAAATAGCAAATGTGGTTCAATATAAGCAAGTGTAAAGTAATGACATTGGGGCAAAAAATCCCAATTTAAAGTACAACCTGATGGCATCTATGCTAGCAGTGACCAATCAAAAGAGAGATCTTGAGATTGTGGTGGCCAGCTAGATGAAAACGTCCAACCCAGTGTGTGTCTGCTGTAAAGAAGGCAAACTCCATGTTAAGAAAAGGGACTGTGTCACCATATTTGCTCAAGATTCTGGGACATCTTCCCCATGAGGGAAGGTTACAATAGCTGGGATTGTTTACCATGTAAAAAAGGAGGGCAGGGGTAGACATGATAGAAAGTTATGCAAGGTATGGAGAATGTGGATAGGGAGACATTTTTCTCCCTCTCATATAATATTAGAATAAGGGATCATCCTATGAAGCTGATTGGTGGGAGATTCGGGGCAGATAAGAGTACTTTTTCACACAGCACGTAGTCAAACTGTGGTATTTGCTACTGCAAGATGTGGTGATGGCCACCCAAGGGAGTTAGATAAATTCCCGGAGGAGAATGGCTATTACTTCTGATAGTTGTGTTATTCCAGTAATAAGAGGCAGTAATCCTATGTACACCAGTTACAGGGGAACATGGCTGGGAGAGTGCTGTTGCATTCATATCATGCTTGTGGGTCTCCCATCGACAGCTGGTTGGCCGATGTGTGAAGAGAATAATGGGACTAGATGGGCACTTGGTCTAATCCAGTAAGGCTCTTATGTTTTTAATATTGTCTCTTGGTCTAGTAGAAACAGTAATGTTTTCATAACAATAGAACAGATTTTTCGAAATGGCCTTGAACATCACATTTTTTCAGTATGCACCATCAGTTAACACTCCTGGAACTTACTGAGAAGTATGCAGAGAACTGGAATGTGTGTTAACATACATGGAGCAGAGTAGCCTCCATTTGGATTAACATTTTATGTTGAGTCACAGAAATATCCAACATTTTCCTGAAGAAGTAGACAGAAACAGAATGACCCACTTGGCACGACCACTACCCACTATGCCTTTTTAAGCCATGTTGAGCCTTGACTCATGCCAGGTGGGTTTTCAATATTCAAGCTACAACTGCAGCTTGTCATGTCATTCAAACCTGGGGGCTGTGGGTATAGCTCATGGCCTGCTGCTCTGTTATGCAAAAGTTGCTTAATCCATGCATAATCCACAATCCATGGGTTCAGACAACAGGACAGGACACAGCTTGAATATTCAAAATGGCTGCCAAGATATGCTGCAGCCCACTGTGGCTTAAATAAACCATGGTGGGCTGTATGATTGTGTGAACCAGCCCAACAAAGTTAAATTACTGTTTTCATTTTCATTTTCACCAACTAAACACACAAAAAAAATTAGCATCAACAGAATTGGATAACATAGTGTACAGCAATATAACCTGCAGCTCTGTATCTGCTAATATCAGAAAGTATAAATGATTTTATTTTGTAGAAAGCAGTAACCAAAATTATTACTTTTATCATATTGTAGCCTTTGCTACTTCCAACAGACTAAAAAAAATCAATCTGTTCAAATAGCTTGCCAGCAGTTAGGCAGGCCAGTGAAGAGTTTTAAGCGATGGCCAATTTTTGTACATATCTACACAACTTTCATTTTGTAACATATGAAATTCATTAACTCAAGAAAGGTTTATCAAAACATTCTAAAGTTATTTTTTAAATGTTAACTCTATATTGACTTGGATATAAAAAAAATTGTAGACTGCCACTAGTGTGGTCTACTAGAAAAGCCAGAAGCCATAGTAATACCATACTGTAGCTTTTTGATTGATTTAAATAGGAAGCAAAATGTTCTTTTTATGAAAATGAGATGCCAGGCAGAGCAGGTGTAAAATTTAATAAGCATTCCTACTGTGAATTTCTCTTTACAAGAGAATTTACTAGCAGCTGAGCACAATTAATTCAGATACGACATAACTCTAGCCAAGAAGTAATATAAAATACAAATAATAGCAAATTATTTTAGTAACAATTGGTCATATTTTGTTGTAATGGACAATGAAATGGTTGCACTATTGCCCCAGTGGTATATACTCCAGTCTTCTTGGAGCTCATTCACATTTCCCCCCATGTCAAACAAGGGGGTAGCTCCACATATGCAAATCAGAGCACCTATGGACATCTAAGTTAAAGGCTATGGATTCAATTTCACCTTTGCTAGATTCCAATGACAAAATGCCACCAGCTTATTTGCTTCCATTACAGTTAGTCTTTCTAGGTCACAACAGGTAATAGGATACATTTATGACCGTGGGCAAAATCAAATCAAGCTCCAGGCATACTACTTAGAGAAACCTTCTAGGTCTTACATGTAATTTATGACCTTAGTCATAGTTTCAAATGGCGGTCAGCTCTCCTGACCAGGTCCCATTTACACAGATATGATCTCATACTCCAGGGTAGGCCACTTTGTGCCCTCCAGATGTTTTGGACTACAACTCCCAGCCAATGTCAGGTATTATAGGAATTGTAGTTCAAAATATATGGAGGTCACCATGTTGCTTACCCTTGCCTTACTCCCTGAGGTGTCACAACCACAAAAATGGCCCGTTTCACCCTTATGTTCTATTAGCAATTTTCTTAATTTGAGGATATATTAAGTTATTCTATATCCTTATGAAGAACAATGATTATGGCAATTTATAAAACAAGATTCTGGCCTCCCATATCATTTACATTCAAGTAACTAACTTGTATATTTCTTAAAAGTTAGAGAAGACTGTCCCAGAGAGTAAACTATAAAGTCCTCAAGCAGTGACTTGATAACACAAATGCTGCCTGAAGTTACATCTTTGGTAATCGCTTTCCTCTCATTACAAGCAGTGAAATACTATTGAAAGCATAGGGTAGAATTCCTTTGCATTCAGATTTGAGGGAAAAAACAACATATCCAAATATTTGCACTTTTGAAACTGGCCAAGAATTTTCTTTATTGAAAAAATTAAAATCTGTCATCTTCTCAAAAGACTGAATTTGACAATTCATATTTTGTATCCACCATGCAACATCTGTATCAAATTATCAATCAACCAACTGCTAATACTGCTCATGGTGCTGCAGCTTAAAGCATCTAAAGTAGTGGTCATGTTTTTGAAATTGGCAATCCTGGATTTTTCCTATGTGGAAAGACGGGAGATAGATGGGGAAAGTATCTTCTATACAGAGCACATAGGCTAATACTCTTCCTGTTAATCCATTTGCTCATTAATACATTCTCAGATCGCCAAGCAATGTTCTAGTTTTGTTTCTGTAGGCATGGCAATGAGGTGTAATTATGTCTGACTCTCAGCCTTCACATAAACCACACTGAACACTAACTGGAAATCTTAAGAAATTCTATGTATTTTTATATGTGAAAATCAACATGTAGGCTATCCCGCTTGCTTATTGCGAATAATTTCTCCTCCTTCTATCTCAATTTGCTCATACAGCCACTTGCGATCACAACGGCATTCAGGTCCACACTTGGTGGAGCCACACTTAGGACAAGCATAGAAACATCCTAGGCAATCTTCATCAAGACAGTCACAGAGGTCTATCCCACTATAAAGCAGAAATCCTTGGCTATCATATACTTTGCTCTTCGCGGGAATTAATTGCCTGGAGAAGAAAAAGAGCACAATTAACAGCAATCTGTACTAGTAGACTCCATTTTAAGTCACTGACAATTCAGTTTAAAACTCTTGATAGTTACATTTACTTGGGTTAATTCTTAGGCTGAGAAGCAATAGATATAAAAGTGATAAGCCATTCACAAAGAGGCTATTGAGCGACCACTGAAAGATGGGAGTCTTTGCAGAAGCCATCACACGTACAAACCGTTTGGCATATTAACAAGCCCTAAAACATGATAGTTTCTCCATGAAATAGGTCTGATCCAAGTAGCAATCTGAAACACACATCACATGAAAATGTTTTTTGGTGGCTCACATATGAGTGCTGTAATATACGGGAGCAGCTTTGTATCTCACTATTAAGAAATATACTAAATAGTTAAATCCATATTATTTGTTGTAGTATGAAGCAAAGATCTCTTCTTTACCATGTATTCATATGCTAGTATTAACAGAATAATACTAGTGCAGGTTATTTTGGCAATGACATAAAGAGTTCATAAGACAAGATTGTGTCCCTGTTTCATACCAAAATGCCACGAGCAACATATAGAACCTCTGGTTGCAATACTAAACATTTTGGATTAAGTGTGCTTTGAGACTTTTCAAGTCAACATTTTAATTCTTTAGCTCCATGAACTTAGTTTGAATTGTTTAGTTAGAACTGATTTAGGACATTCTAAGAGGAAACCTAGCAAGGACATTGAGGAGGGAAGTGATGTAAAAAACATGTCCATGTTTAGTATTGAGGGTTGCTTCCCAGAGCACAATGGTATTTGTGAGGGACAGCAGTGAAGAATTTGCCCACCCATGAGAGCAGTTAGGTGAGACTGTCTTTTCTGCAGTGCCCCCACACTTTTGGAACAAGATGCCATTGGAGGTCTGCTATGCTCTCTCATTGCAGGCTTTTAAGAAAGCCCGGAAAACATATTTAACTTGGACTTTTAAAAAACAAACAAACAAATACAATCTTGAAACCTCTTGTTACACTTACTCAAGAAGACTATGCAGGTCACTTATGAGCTGGCTTCATTCCTTTGTTCACACATTGTCCAATGATTGCAGTTCTCATTTCCCCTCCCAAAGGGGAGGGGTTTCTATTACTGTACTCCTGAACATACATTTCAGCAGTCAGAGTCACTTTCTTCAACGTATATAAGAATATTGATCCCACTGCTGCAATCCTAAACCCTAAGTCAACCCAGACTGCAAAACAGATTTATTGTCACAAAAATGGGTTGCTTGGGGCAAATATACATGGACAAAAAGTTGATGTAGAGTTGTCAGGGGGAAAACCAGTATATTCACAGATAAATATAGGCTGGAGACAAACTGAGTATTTGCAGTTTTTCTCCCAAACAGCATTTGTTGCTATAACCCCAATCCAGCATTAAAAACTTTATAATCAGTCAAAAGTAATAAGATGACTGGAGCCTTTCTAATCTACTATAGGGATCTGGTGGCAGTGGGGTGGAGATAGGAGGAATAGGGAGAAAGAATGCATAACCTGGCTACAGTGATGTCACAAGTAGTAGACAAAAGGAGTTGCTGCTGTGGGCAAGGAATTCATCTTCCTTTTCAGTGAAGTAATCTTTTCCCTGATTCAATATAGATCATACAAAAACAAACAAACAAACACAAGACTATACGGCTGATTTATTCAGAGCCCACCTTGGGCCATAAAATCTTATCAAGCACTCAGAACAGATCCTCTCAACTCAAGAAGATTTAAAGCACAGTCCAGATACAAATAAAACCTCCCCCCTCACAAGGGTACAAAAGGAAGGATAAGTGTAATCAAAATGCAGGAAAAAACCCACCTGTCTGAATTAAGAGAAGTGCTTTTTGTTTGCAGCCTTCTTTTTTCTCTTTTGTTTGCTTCTGGAGCAAATCCGGTATGCCGTCCTGGATTAGCAAACTGTAAGGACTTCAAGGCCTTAGCTGTGCGCCCCTGAACAAATACAGACAATATCATTTGAACCAGCAACACAAAGCTTAATACATATGCTACGGCTAATCAAGTTAAGAGTTGTCACATCTTGTGTAAAAGGCAGGCAGAAAGCTGAGGCCAAGTGTTACAAACTCCCACTTAGTAGAATTTCCTACAGATGCTGAGCACATGAATATAAAGGGGATATGGTTAAATCATATGCCCCGTTTCCACGAACAGGTTACCCATTATGTTGTACAAAGACTATTACAGGGCTACATGAAAATGTGAACAAGTGATTGTGGCATAAAGCTATGTCCCCAATATCCTTTTGTTAACAATATCACTTGTTTGTATTCTAGGCTGCTCATAAGTGAGTAGTGGTAAGGAAAGAAAAAAAGGCAAAGGTATTTTCTTAGGCAGCAGAGAATAAATTGGCAATGAGTACATCCTCATTGATGCAAGTTAATGGAAACAGAAATAGTGAATTGTAACTTTAATAAGTAAATGGGTCACTTCTTCAGTTTTGTCTTTGCTTCCCCTTTCCAAAATTTAGCTACAGTACGTTAAATACTGTATTATCTCATTACTAAAGATAAAAAACAACATATTCTTCCATTATGGTGATTTTTATTGTTTGATATAGATAACCTCCTCTATCAAGTTCTGTAGGAATTTCTGAAGATTGTGCAACTTCAGATTGCAAGTAATAGATAACATTTCTGAATGCTCCACTTTGTGAAGTATACCCTGGAAGTAGAATAGTAGTTTAACATGGAGCCGCTAAATTAGAACCCCTATTCTGGCTATATGGGAGGGTGGTTTTTGTTTTTTTACATTTACAAGTAGAATTTTCCACAGGGGAACATTTAAAAAATGTATCCCACCACCTGCAATCTGAAGTAGTACAATCTACTCTAACCCTTCAAAACTCTTACACCTTGTTCTGCTAAATGTATAGAATAGGCTCCAGTTTTCATGTTGTGGTCTCACCTTGACTACTATGAATTAATTCACTCCTACTCACTGTGGGAGAGTTCAGATGATCATATCTCAGCTTAATAAACTGATATAAGCATGAGCCAATGGGTAACTATGGCTAACAGCTGTTTAATAAGCCAGGATATTAAACCAACTTTGGTTTAATATCCTGGCTTGTTCAACAGCTGTTTGTCTCCATTTCCAGGTTTGGATGATACAGGGAACTACAGTTAATTGAAGACTTCCCAGTTTGTTTTGCCATCTCAGCTCACTAAGCCGAACATGGTCAGTTTCCATATTCTTATGTAAGGTAATAATCGCTCTTCCACAGGTTTAAGGCTGATTCATACATATGTAATGTATCATGCAAAGTCTTGCAGTTGGATATGTTAATACTCCATTGACAGTTATTGCATCTGAGATGATGTGAGGTCATATCAAAGCTCCATTTTTTGTGTTTGATTTGTGATGGCTATTTCACACATGCACATCATTCTTTATGTTGCACTTATTGAGTGACCATACATGTGGGAACTGTAGAATACCTAGTACACCATTGATACTTAAGAGGTTTTAAAAGAAAAAAAAGAAAACACAAGACCTTAGTGATGCTATACTTTTTGTGCAGCCCAATCCCTTAGTACATTTATTCAAAAGTATGTGCCAGCTTTTTCATTGGGGCTTCCTCCCACATAAATGTGCACAGGATTGCAGCCTTAGTCCAATATTTAGATAGGTGAAAAAAATGGTCCCATATACATACGTCTGAATCAAGTCTCCTTCGCTGACGGTCTTCAGAATCAACCTCTGCATTTCCATTTATTATTTGTGTACATTTTGGACAAAGCTTCCAGCCAGGTATAAACTGCCGTCCAAACTTGGCACTTAGAAAAGTTGCATCATCTATGTCAATTGCATGCAAGTTTTTCCTTGAACGTTTTTTGTGCATATTAAAAGGATCACAACATGACTTTTGCAAATCTTCATATCTATCAAGGTAAACCTTAGCATGATGGAAGCAGATTGTATGGTTCTCTGAAAGAGTTATCCCAGTCCTAAGCTGAAGGAGTAACAGATCAGTTGATGACAATTCTTGCTTAGTCTTGAAGCCAGTGTGACAGGTAAAGTATGTTTTATGACAATCACTGCTAGCTTGCAGCTCATTTCCAATTGAACATGGATCCATTTTACTTGACCAGTAAAATATATGTCACTGTCTACATTTGTCTTTGTCGTCTTTAGCAGCTGTTACGAGGATTATCCTGGAGAAAGCAGTGAAGTAAGTGAGATTCATGCTGCACACCTTTATTTTCAACTAGATCCAAAACAATATCAACCCTAAAATTAATGTTCAAGATGTATGTCCCATACACTTATTATTGTTTCTAGGATGCAGTTGAATTACACAATTCAGTTCTTTTTGCAGGCAACATTTGTCCTTTAAAAAAAATGTAGATAATCATGATTTTTGAGTACAGAAGAGAAACTTGGGGCCCAAACTTTAGATCTGGCCCTGTCCTACTGGAACGTACAAGTCTAAATATCAGAGTCCCAACTTGCAGCTTGAGTGCAGTTGCACAAGAGTTTCCATCAGATTCCACGCATGAAGTAACTGCTACCCCATTTAAGAAGCATCTTATGGGCTTTTACGGACCAAAGGAATGCTAGCACTAGCCTCAAGAAGTGGATAGAAGAAAGCTGAGAGCTGAGGCAGATGGAATGGCTTCTCTTTGCCAAGTGAAAGGGTGCTTTAGCTGCAATGACACAAGCCTCAAACTTTCACAGATAATTCAGGATGCTCATGGGTAAGATTGCCAAGCCAAGAATGGATACTTCTCTTAATGTGACTCTTGGCATTAAGAGTTTAGGGCTCCCCACAAAACAAGGTAAACCTTGTTTGTTTGAAACTAGGACATCAAATTGTTAGCAAATTATCTAGTCTTCTATTTATGTGGAACAATCTGGCAACAGACCTGATGGAAAATCGCAAGATTTTTGTGGTAAAAAGTTGAAAGCATTGTATTAAATTAAAACTTACACTGATAACAACATTCAACAAGATGTCCCAGAAAACATATTTTAAAGACAAGCTCTCGTTATTTTCATGTGCATAATTTGTATGCATGGAAACAGTTGGAACATGTGTGTCTTTGTACCTTGGAAATAGACATCACAAATGTATTTTACTGAATACAGATTATTCTTCACATTAGAGGTGCATCTTCAAATCACTTCCATTATTGATCTTAAAGCGGTAGCAGCAACAAGAAAATTTGAATTTACATTTTCTAATGGTAGTTCATACAATTATATATTCAAGCAGGAGTAAGAGCTAGAGTTGGCAAGAAGGATGGTGGAAGCAAAGCCAACACGCAGAAGCTGCTAAGCCACAATCAACATTACAGATATCTAAAATATCTTCAAACAGACATGCTTCAAAGCAGACCAGTTAAAAAACAACCCAGCCCTGCAGCTTTTCTTCTCCACAAAGCAAGAGTTGTATGTTCTCATGTTTTGACTGATTTTTTTTTAAAGGCCAGACTGAATTTTTAATCTGAATAACTAGGATGTAGTTCTTTAAGGTAGCTTCCTATGTTCCTATAGTATTTGTCTCAAATACTCTCAGAGGTCAAGATCCAAAGAACTGCAGGGGTGCATATAAATGCTTCTGCACATGCAAATGAACCTCTTGGATTGCTTTGGATGCTTATAATCTTCTAGAGCAGCTTTTCCTTCAGGAGGACAGTGTGTCAAGATGAGATTGTCTTCAAAAGTCCAAATGTGCGGCTGGAGGCTTGCAAGCAGCACTCTAGAGCCTAACTAGAGTCTACTTTAAGTCTATTCCTCTTGCGTCCTTGAAGAACTTGTTTTGGTACCTAAACCAAAATTATATGAGCAGTTACATCTGGGGTTGTTTTAATTCTCTGTCTTATTTCTCATGCTGCTATTATATTTTGCATTCTCTATTCTGGTCTAGGTCTTTGTACGAACTTGCTACAAAGAACAAAACAGATTCCAGCCTCTCTACAAGTATTAGGCTACATTCGGAAAACAGTTTCACTTCTGCAGCTCAATGCTAAGAGACAGGTTTTTGTTTTGTTTTGGTTCAGTGATCACAAATTTTAATAGAAATGAACAAGACAAACAGAAATTATTTAACTGTTTCATAATTTTAACTGAGAGCATCCTACTTTGCAGACCTAGAGACCTGCTGATAATCTAAATCCATTTGGATTTAGACATTTGAAAACAAATGTATAAAAATGTATCCAGGCCCAACTTAAAATGAAAGGCACACGGTTTGAAAACTGTTGTCACTGCAATGTTTTACAATCTGAAGCTTCAGTTTTGCTCAGCTCTGATTAAACATATTCTAAGTGAGGTATGATAGTGGGCAAATGTTAGTAAGAACAGAAGAAGCCAAGGATATTGCAACAATTTCATGTAGGCGTGAAATGTAGAAGATAAACTGCTGATGCCCTATGAAGCGCTCATTAAAAACTTAGCAGGTGGTGTTACTGAGAAAGCAAGAAACAACTGCTGGTGTTTACAAAGAGAAGGGAAGAGGGAAGAGACACTATGCTGGCAGCACTCAGACATGGGAACAAGATGGAAGAGAAGGAGGAGAAACAGCAGCAACTTTATGATTGCATTCTCTGTTACTGATAACTGGCATGTTTCTCCTACACACCTAGAATTGCATTTTTAATGGACAGGTTCTTCTTGTTTGAGATTTTCAGTTTCTTCAGAATGTCAGCATGTGACAATACACACTGCAGTTTTGCCTTTGGTGAACAGGCTGCCTGAGAGCTTCAACACAATCTCAAGACACAGGCAACTGACTACTGAAAGTGCTCAGATACTTTATCAAGCGTGGGTATTTCAATGACCACTTCAGCACTATGTAAATGCTGACATACTAAACTTTAGTAGCTAAAGCACTATGGGAATTAGCTTGAAGGGGCAGATGCTATCAACCGGATGTCTGTTTTTCTGGAATTAGAAGTAATTCCTAGGCAAGGCATCAAATAGGAAACTGTTTTAACTTTTCCTCCTCACTCCATAGTTGATTCCTCTTTGTCTCCCTCTCTCCCTCCACTTTCTTAGTCTAGCTGCCTCTGTCCTGCCATTTTGAAACTAGGGCAGTCAGCTGGGAAAATGATCCTACTGGTTCACACTCATGATCTCTACCCTTTCCCTGCTTACTACCTTCCTGGCCTTGGCACCAGATAAGTTTGTCTGTGGGGAGCAAGGGGGAACAAATGACAGCAGGGGGTAAGGAAGTGAACTTGGGGAAAGGAGGACAATGAGCTACCAATGAATAACTATTAACAAGGCAACTATCTGTTGGACAGCAAGAACTATTGGAAAGGTTATCACTCGTCCAATGAAAGATCGCTAGGTGGTCGGTGCTTTGAAGGACGCAGCTGTATTTTGGTTTGCCACTAAAATGTGGTAAACTTGTTTTTAAATTATTATTTTAATAATTTTATAAGCTGACTACCTTCAGATATGTCTTATGCAATGGTATTATTTTTAATTATCACCTAATTTGAGGAGCTTGGAATAAAAGGAGAATTTAAATGTAAGTTAAATTAAACGGTTCACACCACACTCAATTTCAACTTATATTTTGAACAGTGTGTGTGTTGGAAAGCTGGATGGGGTCAGGAAGTTACATTGGTTAATGCAACATGTTGCACTGATCATGTGACTATGGCACAGTGGCTGGGCTGTGGCAAAAGAGATGAACCTGGTACTGGTCCCAGGC
The DNA here is from genome assembly GCF_023053635.1 of Elgaria multicarinata webbii. Lineage (NCBI taxonomy): Eukaryota > Metazoa > Chordata > Lepidosauria > Squamata > Anguidae > Elgaria > Elgaria multicarinata. The sequence continues at coordinate 103,637,803 of NC_086172.1, forward strand.
AATCAGTTGTTTATGAGGAGTTGCAGGGAAGGGAGACCACAATTAAGACCAGAGCCTTGCCCACAGCATCACAGGCTATCAGAAGCTTTCTGGAAAGGGCCTTTTGAGACAGGATAGCTCTCCTAAGGGACAGGAAAGCATTAAGTATGGAGAGTCAGCTACAATGCACGGCTGGCAGAGAGCTGGACAGGTGGATTGAAGCTACTTCGAGAAAACTCCTCCCACAGTTATAGGCAAAGGAGGTGCCCAACCCAATAGTGCTATAGATATCCCATACGCAGGAGTCTACAAATAGTCATTTAGACCATGCATTTAATTCTGGTGAATTGGGAAGTCACCTTCAAATGCTCTGACTCAATGGAGAGAGGTTGGGGATGGGGGGGGGCAGGGTGAGAGCCCTCATAGACACTGGGATGGGACTAGGGCGCACACTCTTTGCCCTTTACATGGGTTGCAATTCCCTGTCCATGCATAAAGCCTGAATAGGACTAATGTGAGTCTATCAAGAGCTGAAAGTTGCTGAGCTCCGGGAAGGAAAAGAGAGGGTAGGAAAGGGGGTTGATATAAGTATGAGGTGCAAAACCTCCTGTCTCTGCACTACAAAGGGATGTTTCAAAAGCAGACGGAAAAAGAATTGCATGCCCCTTCCCCACTTATATAATTATAAAATGTTTTGGTTTGGGTCTGACAGCTCTCTAGCACTATATAAAACAATGGGGAGGGAGGATTTTGGGCAGGAGATGATGTTCATTACCAGTATTGCGCTCCTGAAACTGCCCCCTTCCTGCCACCCCGAGAAGTATGAACAGAACTACAAGGTTTCTGGTTCCAAGCTGTCTGAAGCCTTGAACAAGAACACCCTTTTTAGGGGGTGAGGAGATACACTGCAACATTATGCTGCAGTGATTTGAGTTACGACAGGAGTCAAAACCAGGGGTGGGGGACGATGACTGAGAACAAGACCGAGGTATCAGCTTGCTCAGCTAAAACTTGATGTATGCAGAAGTGCAAAACATTTTTTTAAAACCCACAGAACTCCTCCCAAATGGAAAAGAAAATGGAAAACCAGCAGTGAATCGGTTTGCTTGATTTCTCTACAACTCAAACTATTCAGGTGGGAGGGCATAGTTGGCTGGAATTCTGAACAGGAGCACTCAGGAGGGTACAAATAAAGACTGGTTCAGGGACAGATACAAAGAACCAAAGGGGACAAGGGGAGAGTTTGAGGTGGAGAGAAGGATTTTTGTGAAGACCTTTTAGACAAGAGTTGTTAAAAATCAGGACTGGAATTTTTGTGTGAATTATGTTCTTTAGTTTTTTATAATATACTTGCAATGGAGGTGAAGGGAATGTTTAATTTCAGAAGAAAAGAATGCAGGGGCTCAAGCCTCAGGGAGCCATGCCATCTGCCCTATAAGCCTCTTTCACTGAATAGGAGCAAACTGCATTTACTCAGTAGGAAGAGGCATTCTGAATACGTTCAGAGTATTCAGAATGTATTGTTGCTGGCTAGTAAAATAATTGCCAGGTACCAGGCCCAGCTGCAATCTCTGAATCCCCTGTCCATTACCAATGACACATTTAGAGGATGAAGCAGAATTAGGAATACACTTAGACGAACGGACAAAGCCAGCAAACATCTCTGAGCCAGGCAATCACATGAAAACAAAAGGAAAGGAAGAAGTAGAAGAAGCTCCCCATCATTACTGATTGTAACTCTGGCCATACAACTAGGATAAATTTAATGTTCCACTTACTTGTATTCAACCTCGAAAACCAGCAATTACAGCATAGCATAGACAAATATTAAGGCAAAGCAGGCTTTAGTTGGGCATCTGCAAGATGTTTTACATAGACAGGAAGTGTACAAAACACATGATTTTGCAACACATAAAACATCTGAGCATGTATTATTATTATTATTATTATTATTTATTTATATAGCACCATCAATGTACATGGTGCTGTACAGAGTAAAACAGTAAATAGCAAGACCCTGCCGCATAGGCTTACAATCTAATAAAATCATAGTAAAACAATAAGGAGGGGAAGAGAAGGCAAACAGGCACAGGGTAGGGTAAGCAGGCACAGGGTAGGGTAAAACTAACAGTATTATTTATTTATTTATTTATTTATTTAATTACATTTATATACCGCCCCACAGCCGAAGCTCTCTGGGCGGTTTACAACAATTAAAATGGTAAACATTAAAAGTATACAAAATTTAAAAACCATCAAAAACATAAAAAACAGTATAAAAACAACAGCATCCATTTAAAAACAACAATTCTGGGGTCCATTAAAAACAAACTTAACGTTGTTAAATGCTGTTAAAAATGCCTGGGAGAAGAGAAAAGTCTTGACCTGGCGCCGAAAAGATAACAATGTTGGCGCCAGGCGAGCCTCATCAGGGAGATCATTCCACAGTCGGAGGGCAACCACTGAAAAGGCCCTCTCCCTTGTTGCCATCCTCCGAGCTTCCCTCGGAGCAGGCACTCGGAGGAGGACCTTAGATGTTGAGCGCAGTGTACGGGTAGGTTCATGTCGGGAGAGGCGTTCCATCAGGTATTGTGGTCCCAAGCCATGTAGGGCTTTATAGGTTAAGACCAGCACCTTGAATTGGGCTCGGAAACATATAGGCAGCCAATGCAAGCGAGCCAGAATCGGTGTTACATGCTCAAATCTCCCTATTGAGATTTGAGTATCTTGTAAGATGAGTTCCTCTCACAAGAGGAAAAGGAAAGGCTATTTTTGTTGCTTGCTCGTTCGGCCTCAAGCCCATGCGCCTTCTAAAAAATTGCTCTGGAACGTGGCACCTCCCCAAAAATCTGATCCTCTGGAACAGTGGGGGGAATGAAGGAAAGGAAAGGAACCTCTCGTGCAAGCACTGAGTCATTATTGACCCTGGGAGGGACACCAGCTTTCGCTGATGTTTTCTTGGCAGGCCTTATAGCGGGGTGGTTTGCCGTTGCCTTCCCCAGCTGTTATTACCTTTCCCCCAGCTAACTGGGTACTCATTTTACCGACCTTGGGAGGATGGAAGGCTGAGTCGACCCGAGCCGGCTGCCTGAAACCAGCTTCCGCTGGGATCGAACTCAGGCCGTGGGGAGAGCTTCAGCTGCAGAAACTGCTGCTTTACCACTCTGCGCCACACGAGGGGGTTAATTAAAGTCACTTCCCCCACTTCCACCTGTAGTATCTTCTGCTAGATCTCAAGGCGTTCCGTGAATGGAAAGAGCCCTTGCATTTGTGGAAAGGAACTCGGGATCCAAGCCTTTCCAAGAATTGCATCCTACTGATTTCGAAAGGATCGCTTACTGGTTGCTGGGATTCTTGTAAAGAATACCTTGGTCTAATCCAGCAGAGCGCTTAGATGCCCAAGCTGCTGTGCACACTCAGGATAACTCAGAACAGATGAATTCGCCCTCAACTTCTAAGAAACGCTTAGTGTGCACTCTTGCTTTGTACATTTAACACGCTTTGGTAGTCCATGGTAAATTCTAATAAAACAGAACCCGTCTCTTTATGTGGGGGGAAAACCCAATCAAATTTCAATTTTAGAAAGAGGCAAGCAACAGCTAAGCAACCTTGAGCCATGGCATTTCACATTTAATAACTGAAGCACAAATGGTGGGTCAGGGTAGCGTGAGTGCATTTGCAAGCACCATCGAAGCGCATGACGCTTTATAGCGTTACATAAACAATAGAGGAAGAGAGGCAACATGGATAGAATGTGCACAAGCAGAGTTGACAATACTTTGGTTTCATTTCAGTTGGAGGGGAGGGGTTAAGACAAAGGCTTCATGGGACAGGTGGGGTTTTGAGAAAGGAACTGAGAGAGAGAGAGAGAGAGAGAGAGAGAGAGAGAGAGACTGTAGTCAATGCATAAATATATTTTTTTTCCTCACAAGCTCATCCATGGTTTCTTCCCCCAAGTATCAGTTCTCCCACTTATCCTCCAGCAATTTGTTTTTGAGTGCTCTCCAGCTGGGCGAGGCAGCCACGGGCAAGGTCTTTACAACTGCCTGCCTCTTCTCTCCCCCTCCTGCCTCCCCCAAGCCCCATGTGACAACTCATGACGCAGGAATGGATTGTTCTGCACAACAAGCTTCCTGTCCATCAACGAGGCTCTAGCCTTTCAGGAGGTACTGATTATTGTTTCTGTACTACAACACAGCAATTCCCATTTTGAATTAGAATGGCACTGGTCCTGATCGAGCATCAATACCTTGATAATTATGAAAATGTAATGTGGGGAGGGAGGAGATCCTCACAACATAGAACAAGCTGGCTCACTCCATTTTCCTAATCGTAGCTATTGGTCTTGAATTATCTAAGCTTATCACAACAAACCCATGTTTGTCACCAACTGTACATTCAACAAGGAGTTGCAGCCACTCACCATTTTCTGATCAGTACATCTGATAGGCATGCATATTTGCAAACCCTTGTTGCAAACCCATGTTGTCACATTTGTAAGTAAAACATCTTAGGTGTACACAGAAGAACGTAGTGTGTAAACTAGCTCTCTTATTAGTTACATACAAATGGAGTGGCAAAATTGATTAACCCAGATTACAGCAACTTTAGCCTATTCAAATTTATATGTGAGAGTTTGCACCCCACCCCCTCTTTAAAGGCTACATGCACACAAAATTGGGTACATGTGTATCTGTTTAGATATTGAATAGGCTCATGGCTGCAACACCCAAAATGTATACAGATGTATTGCTGCACAGTCAGTCACACTTCTGAGGGACTGCTTTGTAAAACCTAAAAAATGGTTTTACCAAGTTGAAACACACACAAAAGTGAAAGTGTACACTGTGGCAATGACAACTCCACCGTATTGCATTCAGGTTTCTGAAAAGCTATTATCTGCTGATTTTTCAAAGCAATGAAATCACTTGCTTTGTATCAACACTTTCTGCAGTTTCTGAACCTGTACCAATTTACCACAGGACCCTATGTCCCGAACTATGATTTAAGGACAAGAAAGGATTCCATGGGACATGCCTGTATCTGACTATATAGGAAAAGGCGGAACATTTTACCAACTTTTTTAAAAGGTCCATGCAGGTAGCAAATACAACCTCTAACTAGTAATGAGATATACCCGTCATCTGCTCTGTGCCAAACCTACCTCACAGGATTGCTATGAGGACTGAAAGGGGGAAAGGAAGGACAACCCTGAGCACTTTGAAAGAAGGGTGATATTATATATATATATATATATATATATATATCCCAACTATATCTATTTAACAGTTGCAAACATAAAAATAACTCTAGCCTTGTTAAAATCAAAATGTGGGGAATAACATGGAGTATAATCACTTTACACAACACTCTCTCCCTTCCATGTATTCACCCCCCCCCACCCCCCAAATATTATGTTCGACTGCTTTAAAGTCTCGGGTCCCGAGTTTTCTCCACCGCCCCCCACAGGAGGAAAAAATAATCATTTCCTTAAAGCTTCGTGGCTGCTTGCAAAGTGGAGAACGAAACAAAAGCGTCCCTTTCTTTAAGCTCCACTTCTTCATAGGAAAAAAGCATTTCCCCTAAAGTTTAGCGGGGACGAAGGCAGTGCTGCTCCAGGACGGCTCCCCGCCGGCGCTTACCTTGCCATAGGCTTTCCTTCGGCCCAGTCCTGTCGTCATTCCGGAGCCCACCTCACCCGTGGCCGCCATGACGCCCAGCGGTCCCTCACGCTTCCCCCGTCGACGGAAGGAAACGGAGAGGCTGGGAGGCGCCAGGGAAGGGGCTACAACGGTAATGGCTCTCTAGCGAGACTTCCGGTTCCTGATTACCGCGGGAGGACTCCACCATGTGCGGGGAAAGGACGTAGCAGGAATTAACGTGAACGCTTCAATAAAGCAGATGAAGCCAAACGGACGCTTTCGTGCTTTGAAACGATCGTGCTTTCTACTCAGGCTTCAAATATTTTCCACGGCTCACCTTTCCCATTAAAGGCTATATGAGAGGCAGAAGTTCAACAAAAACAAATGGCATCCCACCTGTTGCGAAGATACACTGATGGGGTCTCTCAATGGCCCAGGAAGGTTGTCCAGGAGAACATAGCAGATGACGCCTGTGGGTCCTATGTCAGTGGGGCTGTGAAGCCACTCAGGGTTTCAGTCAGGACCAATCAGAACTCCGAAGGAGCTATCTGAGGTGCAGAGCCTACTTTTTGTTGGGGCGAGGGGGAGGGTTCAGCACCTTGGATAGGGCCTTTAGAGGTTTTTTCTGAAACCCAAAGCGGAGTCACAGCTCCACTAACATCGGAACCACCAGACTCCACTGGAATTTAGGGCACAATCCTGTACATGTTTAGGCAGGGGGGGAAAGGGCCTGTAACTCCCAGCATGCCCCAAGTCAGCCATGCACGGCTGTTTAAAGCATGCTGGGAGTTGAAGGATTTTTAGTTTGCGCCCTTCGATAGCTTAAAAAGGAGAATAGAGAAATGGACGATCAGGTTAATGGAGCCAGTATGCTGGTTGCTGGGACACAGGAGTGGAAGGGTGCTATTGCATTCCTGTCCTACTTGTGGATAAAGCTATCCGTTGCAACTAGTAAGGATTGCAAAGGGCTCATAGTAGTTCAGCTAAAGGGCTCACTTCAGTCATCAATAAGCAAAACACACGAAACTTTGTACATCCAATACCAGCCTTTTAACTTGCTTGCTCTCTTCTTCCCTTCCACACACATTTTTTTAATAACCCCAACTCGAACCCTGCCTGCTTTATTTTAAATTATTACGTTGCATTTATGTACTTCTACCAGTCTTGCTCCGCATGTGGAAGACTCGAATCGGAACAGGAAGTGATGGCTATGAAGATCTGTTGGTTGCTTATATCTCTTTGCTCCGAGGGCGGGGAAAGAATAGGAAGTGAGCCCAATAATATGTTAACGACTAAACTTACCATAGCGCATGCCTAGCAAAGCCCTCCCTCCCCCTCCCCCTCCCCCTCCCCTCCTCTCTCCTTCTTCAGTCTTGAACCCAAAGATCGAAAGTCTGAACGAAGTTAATGGATTACAGAAAGTTACTATGACGCTGATCTATGGTTGGATCGTGCTCCTAGTAAGCAAAAGTAATGAAAAATGCAAAAGTAACAAAAGTGATAGACATTTTAGGTTGCAATGCAATGCACACTTACCAGGGAGTAAGACCCATAGAACATAGTAGGGTTGGCTTCTGAGTAAATATGCATACGTTGCACAGTTAGTAAGCGGGGAAAAAATCATCATTGTTCAGTTTTCATTTGCGTGTTTTTATTTATTTATTTATTACATTTCTATACCGCCCAACAGCCGAAGCTCTCTGGGCGGTTCACAAAAATTAAAAAACATTTAGAGCATTAAAAACAACCAACAAATTTAAAACACGCATATGAAATACAATATAAAAAGCACAACCAGAATAAAACCACACAGCAAAAATGAATATAGGTTAAAATATGAGATTAAAACAGCAAAGTTTAAATTTAAGTTAAATTAGGTGTTAAAATACTGAGAAAATAAAAAGGTCTTCAGCTGGTGACGGAAAGAAAACAATGTAAGGAACAGTGTTGGGAACTGATTAGCTTCATTTTTAAAAGATCTGTATATGGCCCTTAACAGTTAGGGAGCCCGTTTCAGTGAGATTAGGGCAGGATCTACACTACTGCTTTAAAGTGCTTTAAAATGCTTTATAACAGTTTGACAACTGTTGGGGCCCAGGACACACTCCATGTACAGTTGTCAAAACTATTATAAAGCGCTTTAAAGCAGTAGTGTAGATCCGGCCTAGGTGTGTGCAAGATCGATGTGTACAGAGCAGAACTGGATCGGTTTTGATTCTTGTTTAAAAGGACAACTGATTCTGAAAACGTCATACGATGTGCTCGGCTTCGCAAACTTAAGAGCCGCTACACACAATGCATCTATGCCATGAAGGTAATGTGAGAAGCTCACATTAAGAAACCAAAAGTTGCTTTGCATTTCCACTCACTAGTCCTGTCCTCTGGACTAACAGAGAACAATTCTTGTTCATCTTCATGACAGCTCTTCACATATTTGATGACCGCTATCTTGTCTCCCCTTAATGGAGCCTTCTCCAGACTAAACATACTTCACCATAGAGGCTCCTCCTCTAGACATTCTCCAGTTTGTCAATATCCTTTTCAAAAGTTGGCATCCAGAACTAGATACAATACTCCAGGTACAACCTGACCAGTGTAGAATAGAGTGGAACTATTCTTATGATGCAGCCTGAGATGGTATCAGCTTTTTCAGCAGCTGCATCACACTGTTGTCTCATGTTCAGCTTGTGATCTACTGAACATGAGCTTCTGCTATTGGGCGGTATAGAAATGTAATAAATAAATAAAATAAACAACTTTTTCACATGCACTGCTGCCAAACTAGGTCTTCCCTATCCTATAGTGTGCCACTGATAGTTAATTTATTTATTCATGTATCAAAATCTAGGACTTTACATTTATCTCTGTTGAATTTAATCTAGTTGGTTTGGGCCTAATGTTCCAGTCTGTTCAGATAATTTTGAATCTTGATTCTGTCGTTTCTGCTATTCGGTGTCCCTCCCAGCTTTTTGTCATCTACAAGTCTGGTAAGTACTGTACAAATATCAAGTTACTGATGCTGTATCACAGTTGTACAATGGAAAGGTGTTCATATTGCTCCACAGGCGTTACCATCATTCTGTATGTAACATAAATAGTTTGCACTGACATCTATGTATTTTTCAGAGGTAGGCAGTTCTGTGCACAACCATTTCCCCCTCCCCGTGACTTTTTCTGAGCACAGTAGTAAATATCTTTCTAGCAGCAGGCTTTAGTACTGATTCAGAGCCAGCAGAGGGCAGACCAAGTCTTATTTTGGAATGTATAAGGTTCTGGATACAGTCTTTTTAAAAAACCAACCAACCAGAAATTCATAACATCTAAATTGGCAGCTAGAAAAGAGATGAGGAAGTTGAAGATTTTTCTTGAGAACAATTTTTACTCCAAAAGTGCTGTTATGTCGCATAGTGAAAGGGGACAAAAGGATGTACAAATAATAATAATAATAATAATAATAATAATAATAATTTTATTTCTTACCCGGCCTTTCCATCTGGATCGAAAAGGACATACAAAGAATATAGTTTATAAAAAGTAACAATCCTTTGTTCTTTAAAAATTAACCCATAACAGAAACCATTTTAGTTTTTTTCAGTATCTGGATTTATAAATAAGGTTGTATATAATCGAGTTATTGAATGTTTCCTTGCCAAAGAGCCAGTGAGCAAGCAGATGATGGCAGCTGCTGTTCCTCCTTCTCACCATCCCAGTGCCATTCACTTTGGGGCCAGAGGGAGAGAGTGGGTGAGCAAATAGTGAAGTCCAGGGCATTGTTGACAGTGTGGCTAGTGCATGAAGCTCAGCAAGCCCTGCAACAGGTGGCCATGTGTCCTACTTTACAGAGGGCAGTCCTCTCTTTGAAGGGCTGCCCAGTCCTAGTCCACTTTAAAGATAAAGAACCATTAGCAGGGGCCTTGAAAATGCCCATCATAGTTAACTGTTGGGACTTGTCTACACACAGTATATACTCTGTTGTGACTGCAAAGTGGCACATTACATGATGCAGCTGCCGATTCACATCCACAACATGGTTTTCACTGTGAAGCTGCGCATTTCTGAGTTCTTGTTTTACTGTGTATTTTTACTTTGTTCTGCTATTGCCACAATTGTTTGTGCATGTGTCAGTGGTGGCTTGAGTGTGGCTTACATTGCTCACATGTGTACACATGTGAGTGCAGCTCATGTGTAGACACCTCTGAGCATGTGCAAAGCATCATGAGACTGTAGGGTAGGGGACAGGATCCAGGTGAGCATTTACAAATGGTCACCATGGCAACAGTACAGTACAATTGTGGGATGTAAATAAGGACAATGTGTAGATAATGCAAAGATTAAATGAACTGTAGCTGTACAGGTGTGCAGTTACAGGCTATAAAGTTGTGTATAGTTGTAAAAAAAAATACTTAATTCCACCATTACTTAATCTTTGCTGTGGATTACCAGCGTGTGACAATGGTGCTCTGAATTTTCCAGGCAAGATAGTCTGCATTCAATCCTGCCCTGTATTACTGTTGTTGCTGCTTTGCAGCTGTGATGCTGCAGGTTTTGGGGGGGGGGGATCAGCAGTGAAAATGCCCCCCTGGAGAGCAGACTGACCAGGCACACAAAGGTTATTTGGGGCATGTCTACACCACACATATATCCCTGCGTCATCTCTAGGTTGTCCCTGTGCATCCAAATGGCACACAGGGGATCCTGGGGTCAACCAGGGATGACCACAGCCTTTCCTTGGGATAATTGAAACCAAGGATGTCCTGGTTATTCCGCGATCTTGAGACAAACCCAATGACTGCGGCTGGTGTGGCGCGGCCTCCAGGGTCCTCAAATGGGCACGGAGCTGTGTGTGGTTGCTCCGTGCCCATGGGGATGGGGGGAGCAATTTTGCCATCCCTGGGATGGTGTGTGTGTGTGTGGGTTTCCCTTACTTTTTTGCAGCGCACAGCTCTTTAAAAAAAAAAAAGCCACTGGTGACATCCCTCTTCCCTTCCGGGATGTCGCGTGGCCGTATAGATGCTGAGGGAGGATCGCGGAAGCATGTAAATCCACAATCCTCCCCCTCCCTCCCGCTACACCCTTAGGTGTAAATGAGCCCCTAGTTACAGTCTTCCCCAGTATGGCAAGGTGTATTATAGTTCTATTTAAATTACAATAATCTCTAATTTCGCATGTATACATATATGTTGGCATTTGAAAATTTTATGCAAATCTGTGTCCTCTTTGGTCCTCTTCATTGGTGTTGCATTTCCCCTTTTGGAGGGACCCTACTTCCACTACTTGTTGAAGTGGTATTTCATCCACAACGGTTAACCACCAAAACACCCAGCAGGGGCAGTTTTCACAGTCTCCTAGTCATCTATTGCTTATTTATGCTTAGATTGCAATGGTTCGTGGGCATGGCTGCTGCATTTGTGCAGAGTGCCTATGCTGTACGTGTAAGTACTGAGCAGGGCTGCAGGGATAATATGAACATCAGTGCTTTAACCGCTGTCTTGCTCAAACAGAGATGAATAGTTTTCAGTCTGTGACATTCCTCTGCAGTCTCAAGAAATGCATTTCCTGTATTGGGCCTCTGTGTGGTGCTCATCTCTTTTACATAATGTGTTTGTCCCCCCTTTGGAGTCGTTCTGGATAATACTGCTAAATGCTTCCCCTTTGCCATAGTATCAAACTAGTTGGAAATAATAATAATAATAATAATAATAATAATAATAATAATAGCTAATAAGGCTGAGGAAACAACATGTTTCCCACTGTTTAGTTAACCTTCAGTTGCTTAGTTTTAACTATTTAATCATGCATTCATCAGACACTAAGATGATGATGATGGTTACTATTTTTTAAGATGAATTTTGATCACAACAAATGTAGCAAGCGACAGCTCAAATTTGAGAAATCATTTTAATGAGACAAACAACCTAAAATTACTAACATGCTAGTGGGTAACAGCATGCCTGTTGCCTGTAGTGCAACAGAATTGATTTGGAACATGACAGCAGATGACAACACATTCGCATTCTAAACAAATGAACAATGCCATTGGTTTAATCAGCAGTGTCACAGGATAAGGATTCAAGAAAGACTCAGGTGATAGCAGGAAAGAGACTGTGATGGAAACCCATCCTTACTTTTCGAACTGGATTGGCTGAAATCCTAAGGGTGTTCTACTGAGATAAATGGGACTTCCTACAAAGATGAGGAATGTTCTGATTGGAATAACATTCCCGAATTGTTCATGATACTTATGGTAAGAGCAAACTTTGTGTCTTGGATAACTCCTTTAGAGATCTGACTGGTTTGGACTGAAACCTAGGGGGATTTAACGTCCCACTGACATCAGAGTCATCAGCCTCCATTGCTGTAGACAGAGCACCAGTCCAACGAACATCGCAGAAACAAAAGAAGTTGCCTTATATCAAGTCTGAACATTGCCCCTTCTAGCTTAGTTTTGCTTATTCTAATTGGCAGCAGCTCTCTGGGTTTTAAACAGGATTCTTTCTGACAGATGATGCCAAAGATTGAACCTGTAACCACTATATGCAAAGTATGTGTTTCATCACTGAGCGATGTCCACTCCAGACTAGAGAAATATTAGGTTACTTTTATAAAAAGTTCACAATAACTGCTCTGGCTGCTTCTGAGTCCAACAGCTACTTGGCTGGCTTTCTTTCTTTCTTTCTTTCTTTCTTTCTTTCTTTCTTTCTTTCTTTCTTGTTGTCTGCTATTGGTTAAGAAGAAGATCCATATTCTGAATACTGTTCTGTTCTGTCCCATGCACAAAATTAGGGGATTAGGGCCACCGTGATACTGTGGCAGACTAAGGACAGGACCAGGGAGATCCATGTCCAAATTCATACTGAGCCATGAAGGTGAATTGGTTCAGCCACTACCTCTCAGGGCAGAATCCAATAGGGTGCTTATAGCCCTGCTGATCCCATTCAGTTCCACAAGCGATGAGTCCTGCTGATTCTGTTGCACAAGCAAGGGAAATTTAGCACTTTCTAGGAGAGCCCTGAACTAGGAGGAAATACTCATTTCTGGCAGGAGGCAGGTTGGCGAAACTCCCTTATGCAAGTGCTGCTGAACTGCCCCCTTCTAGAACTGAGCATTTCTGCTCGTTTCATGTCATCCTGGAAGCGCTAAATCGCTGTTGCACAAGCGGTGGGGCTCGCTACACAATGGAATTGGCAGGGCATTAGAAAATTGGCCAGGGTGCAAGTGCCCTGTTGGGTTCTGCCCTTAGTCAGCCTTTCCCAATATGATGCCCTCCAGCTGTGTTGGAATGCAGCATGGCCAGCTGGGAATTGCAGTCCAGCACATTTGGAGCAAATCAGAGTGGAGAAGCCTGGCTGAGTCTAATCTACCCTGCTTGTTGTGACAATAAAAATTGGGAAAAGTTAATGCTGCCTTGGCCTCCTTGGAAGAAAGATGGGTTATTAATAATCACAACGCAGCTTTTAAATTGTTTTTTTAAAAAATTAATATATATGTGGCTATTGAAATTGATAGTGGATTTTAATATGCATCTGAGTCAGGTATCGTTAAAGAGGATTGCTAGAGAGTCATCGGGGGGAGGGAGAGAGTTAGATGGATGTCAAACACTATTAAATGTTTATAAAGGTGAGTCTGAATATTGTTTTCACAATTCAGACAGGGCTGGCTGGGAAGCACCATGGAGCTGTCAATGTGCTACTTGCTGGATTCTCGAAAACTTGTTTGCCTTGTCTTCATCCAACTATTAATAGAAAGCCATTCTAAAGCCAATTTATAATACTTCTATCATATATTGGCGCAAGTTTGACAGAGAAGCCAAAAAGTGCCATCAGTCAAAAATGGTGGTAAGAGTTCCTTCACAGAATACTTCCAGCTGTGGTGAAATTAAGGAATAAGGAAAGATTTTGTGGGTATCGGTTAGCACCTCAATTTATATTAAACATCAAAGGAAATGGTTATAAATTGTATTTTACCAGTGGAATTCATTGAGTAATAGGCACCCATTTCATTCTTACTGGTGGCAGTCCAGAATAAAATCAACATAATAGAAAACTGGGATAAGGTGGGGTATGTAGACTGCAATCCTAAACACACCTACTCAGAAGAAAGTCCCATTGAGCTCAATGGGACTTTCTTCCAGATAAGAGTATATAGGATTGCAGCTTCAAAAAGTGAATTTTTCATAAGGGATGGAGAAATGTTTCAGGGAGGTGTGTTTCTGTTAGAAGACAATGGCCAGTTTCTTATTCGCCGGTAGTGCTAATGTAAATGACATTGCACTAGGAGAAGCTACCTCTAGCACAATGCCAATGCCATTTTCTGGCACGACAATTTCTCCTGGAAAATGTGTTGCATCAGCAAACACTATTGGTGGTGCACTAGAGGTAGCTTACATTAGCACAACATAATTTATGTTAGCACTTGTACTGAATAGGGTACTTCCCCATGTAGTTTGATATAAACAGGAATTATACAAAAAGGGATGCTCAAATTAATTGCTTCTTAAAGCGACATCAATGACAAATGAAAGGATTTTATATGAAGCATGGGGAAAAAGGGCCAGATGAATATGAGTGTCTGTGTGTGTGTGTGTGTACCACCACTTCTCTTGGATTGCAATCCTATGCACACTCTCCTGGAAGTAAGCCACAGTGAACATTATGGAACATATTTCTGAGTAAACATGCATAGGATCTCAGTATTAATATCCGATAATGATCTTTTGGACCTCTTAACAGCTTCATCAGTTCACCAAGATGTCTCTTTCTGTGTGCATCTTGTGCATACAGAGAGAGATATTTGGGAATTGCCTCATAAGTCCAAATCTCTTTTCTACTAGAGCTTCACTAATACCAATGCGTTAGCATCTTTTTTTTAATGAGTTCATCTTTAATGGTGGGAACTAAGCTACAGTGTACATGTTTTAACTTGCAGTATCATTAATCTGTTTCATTTGTTTTTATTTGGCCATAGTAGCCAGAATCCAACATAGCAGGCTTATTTCAGTAGGCTTAAGGACACCCAGCTCTTTATTGGATTGTTTTGGGCAGTGTATATTTTCTTTAAAATGCATATATTCTGTTGATTTCTTTTTCTGAAATATAGCATGTAATGTATCTATGTTAAATATGTGTCAGAGAATGATACTGAGTCATAGGAAATTAAATCTCTGGGTTACTCTCACCCAGCTCTGCCCTCCTGGGTACTCGGTGCAGCACCAGCACAGACTCGAGGGCCGGGGAGGGGGGTTGCCGTGGTCTATAGGAATACAATCTCCCTCTCTAGGCTTCCTGTTCAGTCGAGTGCTGGTCTGGAGTGTTTGTACTGTGTGTTGGGTACTCGAGACAGATTAGGGATTCTGCTGGTGTACCGTCCACCCCGCTGCCCAACAGTCTCCCTGCCTGAGCTGACGGAGGTTGTCTCGGACCTGGTGTTGAGGACCCCCAGGATGGTGGTTCTGGGGCATCTCCATGCTGAGGCTGCTGTATCCAGAGTGGGTCAGGACTTCATGGCTGCCATAACAACCATGGGGCTGTCTCAACATGTCACTGGCCCTACACATGTAAAAGGACACACGCTTGATCTGGTTTTCTCGACTGGACAGGAGGATGGTGATCTGGAAGTGGGGGAACTAACATCTACCCCCTTGTCATGGTCAGATCACTTCCTATTGAGGTTTAGACTCTTGGCGGCCTTTCCCCTCTGCAAGGGTGGGGGGCCTATTAAAATGGTCCGCCCCCAGAGGCTAATGGACTCCGATGGATTCCAGAGGGCTCTGGGGGATTTTCCTGCTGATATGGCCGGTGCTCCTGTCGAAGCCCAGGTCGCTCTGTGGAATGCAGACTGTGGACTGTCTTTTTTGCTAAGTGTAAGCCGCTCCGAGAGCCTTTTTTGGCTGAGGAGCGGGGTATAAGTATGATAAATAAATAAATAAATAAATAAATGCAGAAATGACTCGGGCAGTTGACACGATCGCGCCCAAGCATCCTCTCCCTCTGAGCAGAGCCCGGTCAGCTCCTTGGTATACACCTGAGCTGAGGGCAATGAAGCAAGAGGGGAGATGGCTAGAGCACAGGTGGAGGAAAACTCATGCTGGGTCTGATCGAACACGGGTTAGAGCTCACTATCGAGCCTACTCTGTGGCGGTGAGGGTGGCAAAGAGACAGTTCCTTTCCACCAGCATTGCATCTTCTCAGTGTCGTCCGGCGGAGCTTTTCCGAGTGGTTCGTGGCCTGTTACACTCTGGGCCAGGGCGTGAGATAGTTGATCCCTCGGTAGCACGCTGTGACAAGTTTGCACGGCACTTTGAAGATAAAGTCACTTAGATTCATTATGAATTGGACACCACACTTAATGCAGCTACATATGTACCTGCCCGGACCTTAAGATCATCTACAGGGGCCCTTCTCCGCAGAAGACCTTTTTATTCTCTCAGTATTTTAACACTTAATTTTAACTTAAATTTAAATTTTGCTGTTTTAACTCTGTATTTTAATCTTATATCAATTTTGCTGTGTGGTTTTATCCTGGTTGTGCTTTTTATACTGTATTTTGTACATGTGCTTTTAACCTGTTTTATTTATTTATTTATTACATTTCTATACCGCCCAATAGCTGGAGCTCTCTGGGCGGTTCACAAAAATTAAAAACATTCAAGGTATAGAACAACAGTATAAAACCATAATATAAAATACAATATAAAAGCTCAACCAGATAAAAACAGCAGCAATGCAAAATTACAAATTTAAAACACCAAGTTAAAATTTATTTACAGACTGTTAAAATGCTGGGAGAATAAAAAGGTTTCTAAAAGCATATAATGTAGGTGCTAAGCAAACCTCCTTAGGGAGCTCATTCCACAGCCGGGGTGCCACAGCAGAGAAGGCCCTACTCCTGGTAGCCACCTGCCTCACTTCCTTTGGCAGGGGCTCACGGAGAAGGACCCCTGAGGATGACCTTAGGGTCCGGGCAGGTACATATGGGAGGAGGCGTTCCTTCAGATAACCTGGCCCCAAGCCGTTTAGGGCTTTAAATGTTAATACCAGCACTTTGAATCGGGCCCGGACCTGGACTGGCAGCCAATGAAGCTGGAAAAGGACTGGCGTGATGTGGTCTCATCGGCCAGTCCCTTTTAGTAAACGTGCTGCCCTGTTTTGTAACAGTCGAAGTTTCCGCACCATTTTCAAAGGCAGCCCCACGTATAACGCATTGCAGTAATCCAAACGAGAGGTTATCAGAGCATGGATAACTGTAGCTAGGCTATCTCTGTCCAGATAAGGGCGCAGCTGGTATATCAGCCTAAGCTGACAAAAGGTGCTCTTTGCCACTGAGTTCACCTGTGCCTCAAGTGACAGTTCTGGATCCAAGAGCACCCCCAAACTACGGACCCGATCCTTCAGGGGGAGTGCAACCCCGTCCAGGACAGGGCAAACATCACCTAGCCGGACAGATGAACCACCCGCTAACAGTACCTCCGTCTTGTCTGGATTGAGTTTCAGTTTATTAGCCCTCATCCAGTCCATTACTGTGCCCAGGCACTGGTTCAGAACAGCCACTGCCTCACCTGGGTTTGATGAAAAGGAAAGGTAGTGCTGGGTATCATCCGCATATTGATGACACCTCAGTCCACATCTCCGGATAACCTCCCCCAGCGGCTTCATGTATATGTTAAACAGCATAGGGGATAGGATAGAGCCCTGTGGAACCCCATAGCTTAGGAGCCACGGCACAGAGCAATAATCCCCCAACACCACCTTCTGGAATCGGCCATCCAAGTAGGAGCAGAACCACTGCAATGCAGTACCTCCAACTCCCAGCTCAGACAACCTATCCAGAAGGATACCACGGTCGATGGTATCGAAGGCCGCTGAGAGGTCCAGGAGAACCAACAGGGTCGCACTCCCCCTGTCTCTCTCCCGACAGAGGTCATCCCACAGGGCGACCAAGGCAGTTTCCGTTCCAAAACCAGGCCTTAAATCTGATTGAAATGGATCTAGATAATCCGTTTCATTCAAGAGTGCCTGGAGTTGTCCTGCAACCACCCGCTCAAGCACCTTGCCCAGGAAAGGGATATTAGCCACCGGCCTGTAGTTGTTAACATCCTCCGGGTCCAGGTTAGGCTTCTTCAGGAGTGGTCTAATTGCCGCCTCTTTTAAAGAGGCCGGCACCACTCCCTTTCTCAAGGAGGCATTTACAACCTCCTGGACCCAGCCGGCGATCCCCTCCTTATTTGATGTAATGAGCCATGAGGGTCAAGGGTCAAGCACACAGGTGGTCGAACGGACTTGGCCAAGCACCTTGTCCACATTATTTATTATGGTTTTAATTTTTGTGAACCGCCCAGAGAGCTTCGGCTATTGGGTGGTATAAAAATGTAATAAATAAATAAATAAATAAATAAATCCTTGATTAATATTTGAGAATATATGGGCTCTATTATTCCAGTAATTCATAAACAATAGATAGCTTCAGCAAATCTATCATGTTTCTGTCTGCCTTCTCTGCTCCAAGTGTATGCACCAGAGTGTGCGTAGTTCCAGTATTTGTTATCTGCCTGATCTCTGTATTAGTTGTGTGAAAACAATCTAAATACAAATAAATGATCCATATCCACCCCTCCCCCAGTACTATATACAATACAGGTAAAATTCTGCCTCTGTCATTTCAAAAATTATACTTGAAAGAGGGACAATAACAACTCACCTCTCACTCTTGCAAGGACAAAAGGAATAAAAATGGCAGAACTCTTGTGTGCCAGAGGGAGCAATTCTATGTCTCCTACACAGTGTCTACGGGGTGGGCATAGGATTATTCGGTTTCCTGACTCTCAGGCAGGTTCCTGAGCAGAAAGCCAGGAAATCACGCTCCCCATTCCCCTCATAGCTGGCAATGAGACAACGGCACTGGCTACCTCTCTGGCTCAGAAAACAGGAGTGAGGAGTTGAGAAAAAGGAGGTGTTCCTGGGGGCAGGAATGGGAGGAGACTAGGGTGGCTGCATTACACTGTTTCCTATGGCTGCCCCAGCCGCCTTCCTCTCTGAGGTACTGGTGCTAGATGGGTGAAATGGCCAATCTAGCAGAAATGCAGGCCAGGCCTCCATGCTGCTCACCCTCTGTCTAGTATTCCTGTCAGCTTCCCAGTTCAGAGCCTGATGGGAATTGTGATAGGATTGCAGACTTAATATGTTATCTATATTAGCATGAATTAGGCCCATTTTACATATAGACTGTACAAAATAATATACATACTTAGAAATAAGGAGGATTAAAATGAATGTATTTGTTTGTAAGAAGCCAGGAAATGCTTTTTAATTTGACCCCTCAATGGAGGTACCCCATAACATTATTCAGTTCCTGATACAGAAACTCCAGCTGTACCTCTCACCACCACCCATGGTGGCAAAAGTAGAGTAATAAACTGAACACTGACTTTGGCCTAATCTACACCAAGCACTATTGTACTATGAAGTGGTATGAAAGCAGCATATAAAAGGCAGGAGCCATACTACTGCTTTATAGAGGTATTGAAGTGCACTGATAACTGTTGGAGCCCATTGACACATACCATATACCACTTTCATACGTCTGTATCCTGCTTGGTGTGGCTCCTGCCCTTTATATATTGCTTTCATACCACTTTCATAGTGCAATATCCTGCTTGGTGTAGATTAGACCATAGTCTGTAAATTAATGACAGCCAAATCTGCCACACTTGCTCCTGGGAAAATTGGCCCGATTCCTAAGATGTAGACAAAACTACAACTGTAACAATGTAGATGTCGCTCCGTTATTAGAACATCAAATAAATTACTAACACATTCTGGTTCTGTTCCACAGACTCATGCTCACGGTAGTGAGCTGTATGCTGTCTGATATTCATGCTTCATGCCTCAGGGTTGTGCTTTTGTTGTTGAGATATTACATTTCCTAATACTCAGATGTCAACATTGGAAAACGATAGAAAATGTGTTTGGAATCTGCTTACCTCAGTGAAAATGCTGCCAGGAAATGACAAAGTGGTCAGATCCTCTTGCATTGAAACACTGGATAGTTATAACATGCAGAGCAACTGAGATGTCTAAAATGACTGAGTTCATTCAGCTGAGAGGCAACAGAACATACACAGTGGCATTCAAAGGCTCAAGGTCCAGCTTTATTAATGTTATAAGATTAGGTACACATTGGACATTAATTGACATACATGAATTTATTTGGCCTATTGTATTGTTTGGATTACTTGCAACTATACTTGATTCGTACATTTTCTCTTTGTTAATAAAATGTAAACATTTCCCAACCAGCAGGGGTTTTTTAAAGCAAAATTTCCAACTGCACAAATGCCCTGTCAGACACCTCCCTGCCCCCAACCAAGCCAAACACATTATTTCTCTTTCACGACTGGACAGATTATCACCAACACTAGTAGCACCTTAAACTTAAAGACAGATTGACAGGGCCACACGGATACCCAGGAAGGTCAACAGAACAAGAGAAGTACACCACTGCTTGTCACCTACAGCCCCCAATTGAAACCACTGCAACGGATCATCAGTGAACTCCAATCCATCATCAGCACAGACACTTCGCTCTCACAAGCCTTAGGAGGCAGACCAGTCCTGGCCTACAGACAACCTCCCAACCTGAAGCAGATGCTAACCAGCAATAGTACACAGGACAGAGACACAGACAGACGGACCAGACCATGCAATAAACCCTAGTGCCAACTCTACCCCTACATCTATTCAGGCAACACTGTCACAGGACCCAGAAACATCAGTCACACCATCAAGGGCTCTTTCACCTGCATGCTTATATAAATTGTGTTACATGCCATCCCTGACTTTGTCTATTGTTAAGTTCTTAATCAACACATACACATAACACGTGTCTTATTTTTTTCACCACTTTTTTCAACTGCACATTATCAGATTTCTAACTGCACATTTCCCCCCGACTGCACATTTTGTGTCCAACTCCACACTAAACACCCCCTGCCAACCAGACAATGAATGATTATAATCCCCCTCACTCCCAAGCAGATATGGATATGCAAACGAGCCCCTCCTTCTTTGTGCACTCTGTGGACATGGCCATCCCCTTTTATGCCTCATGACTGGGTTGGGTGCAGAAGGGAAGAATTTACCAAGGAATTTAGGAATGTAACAAGTTGTCCAGGAAGAGCCTCAGCGCCAAGTGGTTCTCAGTGTTTACATCAGCCTGGATGTGCATGATGTCTCCCAGCTGGTACCTGTTAGAGGCTCTCTCAGCACTCCAGTACTCATTAATCGGACACAGCAAAATGGTCAGCCTTTTTTCTACAGAAATGGTAGAGCTGAAGGGGGCCCAGATTGGCTTGATGGCTTTGCTACTCACATTATCTCTCCTTGGATAGCGACACCCAATAAGAACTTCATCTGAGCTGGTTGACTGGGTTACTTCCAGGATAAGTACAATAGTAGAAGCTTCTGCTGTAGACTAGTGCAAGATTTATTGCTCCTTGAAGAACTTGTGTCCACCACAATCCCAAGGGAGATGTCAGGGAATTGCTACAACACAGAACACCAACTCCTTGCCTGTGTTTTACTTTGAGCTGAAATGCAGGCAGGATTCAAATAGTCATCCTTTTGGTGAACTACGCAGAGTTGATATGCAAAGAACTTGCGCTAGAGATGCACATTCCAATGCAGTGCTATTTCCATATATGTTAGCATTATTTCTCTAGAAAAACCCAGATCATGGACATCAAAACAACAGCTCTTAGTGCAGAACATGAAGCCCACTGCCAATATAAAGTGTAGGCAGCTCTAGTTAGCGACAGTCTCTTACCATGTTTATGTGTACAATGCTTGTACTCAGTTGGATCCCTAAATACACTGCTGCTGTAATACACATAACAAGCATATGAGATGGCGTTCCTGCCTCAACACTCTCAGAGAAAGCAGCCTTTGCAAGCCTTGAAGGCAAGGCATGTTCCAGCTGGAGGGTGGGAAGAAATGTCCCAGTCCTACCAATTAAATATCTACTTCCTGAACCTTCTGGAGAAAAATAAAAGCCATGCATACTGTGCAATGCTACCAGCTGTCTCTACACTTCCTCTACAGGGAATTGGCATTATCATTTGCTGATAATTTTGACATGCATCCACACACACCACTGTCAAGTCAGTAGATGCTTTCGCTACAAATAAAAGCAAAGAACCTTAGCTGTAGTTAGCTTTTCCTAAAAACGATTTGCCAGGACAAGATGACAAGATTCTAAGGACTAGATCCTGCCTTCCCTTTTCCCACCCTGAGCAGACTGCGGAGGCAAGGTAGAGAGGTTCAGGGTAGTAGTGACGGGGAAAAAAACCCTCTATTCTGAGTTGGGAAATGTGTAGATTGTGAACGAGTGGATACAGTATATACCCGGTGTTGAATCTCTTTCAGCTTGAGAGACAAATTCCATTTTGGAGAAGCTACTGGGCTCTGCATTCAAGTGGTAGGTGAGGCTGAAGGCAAAAGGGGTGAGGCTGAAGATACTGGCATAGTTGAGCGTAAATTTCTTACTGCCCACAACTAAGAGTTTCTCCAAGCTGGAGGTTGACAGCATCATGTAAAGGACCTGCAAACTTCAGTGAGTAACCAATCTCAATCATAAGATAAATGTTTAATTTCAACTTTTTAGAAATTGGGGGGGGGGCCTAGACTAAATCTGGGAAATCACCAAATGATTGGTGGTCAAGGGATAGGGGATGGAGCCAGGGGACCATCTAGAGAACCCCTGAAGGCCAAATTCGGGCACCAGGCAGCCTGTATTTGGTCCTAGGGCCAGAGGTTCTACATCCCTTGTATAGGATTGTGTGTTTGCCTGAAATGCAATTAAAAGGGAGGGAAAAGATATGTGTGATTTCAATATGTGGGGTGGAATGAATGGAAGGCAGGAGGATCACAAGACACTTCTAGCTTCTTGTGGAAATTCTTGAAGTTTCTCTGCTACCAGCATTCTGCATAGCATGTACAATGCAGATCGGAGGAACTGCTACAGTAGATGAAGCTAATGCAAGGGAGGTGGTGTTTGCTATCTTTAGCATTTTCAATCTTTGGTGGATGCTCTGTTGAGAGCCCTAGTTCTGCAGCTCTGTCAAAACCCTTTCATAAACACATCCAGTAGCATGGGAGCTGCTTCCCCATAGTATGGTAGCAGGCCAGAGGTGAATGAGTGTGAATATCCCAATTATATGGGTAAAGGCCAGTCTCTCTTGATCGGCCCCTTACTCCTGGTGGGGAGCCCATCAGGTGGAAAATATCCATGAGATCAACTCCATCCATGAAGGTGTAGGATCTTCTCTCTCATCAGAGTGGGGATTGCACTATGGAGATACAGTGCAATGTATTTTGAAGAGTATTTGCTTGGAGGGAATGAGATAAGAGTGATTCCCAGTGAATCTGAAGCAAGGTGTCTTGCCATGGGCACTTCCTAATCATGTCCTTGGAGAGAACTGGTCTGGATGAAATATCTTTATTGCACTGAGTATTGCAAGTTGACTTGAACACACTTTTTTTTAATGAGTTTGGACTGTCATGATTACAACTAATGGGCCTATCGCAATGGTTTTGCATGAAGCATTGCATAATGGGATTCAAGAACGTAAAGACTGAGAATCTCCATAATTCTGGCACTCTACAGATGTGTGAGAGAGAAACAGCCAGTTGGCATCTTGGATTTAGCGAGAGCCCAGAGCTTCTAGATCGAGTCAGCTGAAACTGGGAGTGCATTCTTGGAGTTAGTGAATATTACAAAGATGCTGCCCAATCATTGGTGCTCTCTCTTTCAAAGGAAACCAAACCCTTTAATGCTGCCTCTGGAATGCATAAAACACAGGTATTTGCTGTGGGGTGTTGTTTCCATGGAGAGAAATTGTGAGCTAGCAATTGAGCCAGAAGGAACGAAGCAGCAGCAATAAGAACCACAACAGCCCTGGCAGATATCAGAGAACCAAGACAGCAAATGGAGGGCCTTAAAGTAAGCCTGAAGATAGTTTAAAACAGCTGTCTCCAACCCAATGCTCTCCAGCTGTGTTGGATTTCAACTCCTATTGCTATGGGGACTGAACACATCTGGAGGGCACCAGGTTGGGGAAATCTGCTTTAAAGGGAAGTCTGGGCAGGCTGGAACCCTCCCAGAAGCTGCTGAAGCAAAGCCTGGAATTTTCACATCAGGAAGTAAGAATTTTTTTTGGACCAGAAGTGACAAGAAGTTAAAACTCAGGTGTACCTGAAGTCTCACCTCATCCTGCCTTTCACAAGCGGCAAAGCTGTAGGGGTAATTTCAGGATTTTGGGGGCTGGGGGCTGTTAGCATCCATGTTTTTAACCCAAATGTCTCCTTGCGGAGCACGTATCTTCACTCACTTAAATAGAGAGATGGGTTTGTCTGAGCTGGCAGAAGACATTTCTGATTGGTTAGAGAGCTACTGAGATTCAAATGAAAACAACAACCTTGGGGAATTGGCAATGCAAAAGGTGCAAGAGGGGAAAGTACCTCTTTGCACTCTCTCTCTCACACAATTGTGTTGAAGGGAGGTCAAAAAGAGGCTCCCAAGTGCCAAAAGATAACATTTCTTCCTGTTTTGGGGAGAGATCATCAGCCAGCTAAACAGACAATGGGAGTATAGTGAGCAGACTGGGGCAACTGCTTGCTTCCAATAGGTCCTGCTTGTATGTTTGTCAATAAAAAACAAATGCTTCAAAGGTACCCAAGTCTGGGGGTTGGTATTGTTGGGCATTTGCCAAGGTGCACTTACCAGCAGGGGCCCTCTTGCTCTCCTCCTTGCTGTTGCTCATCTGCCCTCTCCAAGCTTGTAAGGAGTGACAAGAATGAGGAGATGGAGCAGCACCCTCCACTAGCCTTGCGTTCTCCTGCTGTGTGGTTGTGTATTTGCTTCCAGAGGGAGAGGGCAAGCAAATGATCAGCAGTGACAATGAGAGCTCACTGTGGAAGAGGATCCCACTGAGGGCATTTTGTCCATGCCCCCCCTCCCAACACCAGGACACCATGAGCCTCCAATCCATAGAGCTGGCACTGAAAATATTATAGGGCCGGTTCACATGTTCACCCCATCCCACAGTGACTTATTTAAGTCACACTGGCCTGTGCTGGTGGCCATTTTGAATATTCAACTCCCAGTGGGTTTTTTCCATGCCATGGTTTTCTGTGTCATCCAAACCCGGATGGCAGGGATTGTAGGAGGGGGAAACAACCTTTAAATACCCCATGGTCTGTTGTAGGAAACAAGATACTGTAGGCTGTGGTGATTCTGCGAATCCAGTCAGTGACTGGGTTCAAATGATCACAAAGGCAAAATAAGCCATTGCTGGTTGTTTCCCTTCCCTGCGTGTGCCAGCTGTGAGCTGCCTAATTGGCATTATTATCCTCACCAGGCGTGAATTGTCATGATCTCCAACCCCAGCAAGGCTGGCTGGCGTGGCTTAGAAACCACCCTGAAAACCATGGCTTATTCTAGGGTTTCATAGCCACCCATCCTTACCAGGTTTGGATGTCACAACAACCTATGCCTGGTGAGGGTAATTATGCTAATTAGGGAGCATGTGCAGGGAAAGAAAACAAGCCAATGTGAGTTATTTTTTCCCTCCATGGTCATGCGAATCCACCCAGTGTTTCCAGTGCTTCTCATCCAAAGGAAAGTAAACTGCCCTGGAATGTTTTATTGCTTGGAGAAGAGTAGAGCACATCACATGGCAAGTGAATTAACAGGATAGTGAATATGTGTCAAAATAGATTGTGGTGTAAGACAGATACCAGTTTTTTGCTCTTTGTGATACAGTGTAGGCCCTTAAGAGAAAAAGGCTTCAGCAGTTCTCATATCCACAGGCCACTATACTCGATTACAGGAGACTTCAACCTCTCTTCCTTTTTCATTTCACGGTGTGGCTACTGCTTTGTTGTTCTCTTTCTTCATTTTTTTTTTAATGTAATGAGATTTGGTCTACTGGAGCATTTAAGATTGAATCCAGGAGCCATTATTTGTGCTTTCCACTAAACAGTGAGCTCCATCAAACATACTTTTTTTTTTCCTGGTATGCATCCACAATTTCCACCTCCATTTCATTAGCGTGTCAAGCGCTGGTCACTTTCATGTGCATGCATTGTTGCACTCTTTCACCTTGTTTATCTTTTCACCTGCGCTGGCTCACATTTCCTGGTATCACCACTCTACCCTGCCCCTTCTCCTTCCCCCTCCAGTTAATTGGTTCTTGTGGTTGATGGACATTCTGATGAATGTTGGTGCCTTCCCCCCTCGCTCTGGTTTTGTTGTCTAAAGTTTAGCGATTTAGTGTTTCATTGGCTGGGCAAAAAAGTACAGTGAGCAAAAAAGAGGGAAGTTGAAATGGTTGGATGATAGAGCAATGAGAGTGGGATTGGAACAGCAAAAGTCCGTTCAACTGACTCGGTGCACTGCAGAAGAACCACACCCTCATCTTTCATCAGCAAGATTGTCCTTCAATGCACGTTCTGCACAAGGACAGCACAAGGAAAGCACAAGGACAGCAGTACACAGAGATGGAAGGGCGGTTCTTTCCCACAATGGAGAAAAATACCACACTTTCCGCACCCAAGAAAAACACAGAAAATGGAGGGGAAGAGGCGAGATGACTGCAGGACAGGGATGACATTGTGTGAGGGTTGTGGGGCAAAACGGTAAATAAGGCAGGATGAAAGTGAGATAAAATGCTGGTGTGATGGAGCTCAGTATAAACCATCCGAAACATTCATGCTGAAGAGAAACAATGGAGAGGAGAGAGAGAGAGAGAGAAAACACTGAAAAACAACTTTTAGCCTCATCTCTAGGGGATGAATGTTCCCAAGATGAAATAATTAACATCAAAATAATCCCAACGTGTTGCTACTGTCAGAAAAGTGACTAGATAAAAATGTCACCTTCCCACTCAATCTATCTGCCCCCATGTGCCTTTGAGTCATATCTTCTCTCATTTGACTGACAGAAACAGTTTAACTGTTTGAGCACTACACATTGACATACTGATATGGAAGAAGTGAGCTGTAGTCTCTGACGTCTCCTTGTGCTTATCAGTCCAAAAGATCCACTCACTGTCCTATTTGGAGATTCTAGCCATCTTTATGTCAATGCCGGGCTGGGTGGGAATCCAATGAGCACCCCTCAGTTTGCCTTTCCAATCCAAAATAAGCTTAGTTTACTGGAGGAAATAAAGTAGCTGAGAAGTGTATAGAATTTATACAGTGTGAGAAAGAGAGGTTGGTACAAGAGGGGAGAAGCCAGGCAAAGAAGGAAGGAAACCAGGAATGCATACCATGCCAGTTTCCTGCATTTTATCACATGCAAAAATTCAAAAGGTGACTGTTCTCTTCCATGTAATCATTCCTAATGGTCAGTTTGCACATGCAAACACATTGCTTGGCTGATTATCACTTGATACTGGAATACTTCAGGAATGTGTGAATTTATTCAGCTGAAGATCAATGGAGATGATCTTGTGGTGGTATGGAAATTGATTTTGCTATTCTCATCAAGTGATGAACACGTGCAAACCAACCCATAGTGCCTCATTGTTTCCTGCTATGGGGCTTGTTCAAGCCCATTCTTGCGCATGTAGACACATGGAATTTTTAACATGGGAAAGGCTGAGTCAATGCAATCTTGCAATTAGCTGCTCACTCTGGGCGAGTAGTGATGTCTTCCAGGTGAGTGACTAGCTTGAGAGTATATAATACTGACACCTTGTGGCTGGGTTAAATTCTCTGAATTTATGTACACCCTAATTTATATATCTGGAAATGGATCTTTGCACTGGATCCCAACTTGGATGTGGGGTGACAAAATAACAAGTGCACTGGTATGAGATCATAGCTCAGTGGTAATGCACATACTTTATATGCATGATAGTCTCAGATTCAGACCCTGGTATCTCCATTTAAAAGAATCTTAGGTTAATTGGGCTGGGAAAGATCTCAGCCAGACCTCTTGGAAAGCAGCTGTCAATCAGAGCAGGCAATACTGGACTGGATCACTCAGTGGTCTGATTCTTGTATGGGTAGCTACACCTGTTTTACAACATCTTGTATGCAAGAGGATGGGGAGCTGAGCTTGCATCATTACACAGACTATCAGCCTGGACAGGATGGCCTTGCTTAGGCAATGTGGACAGTAGAGTAGAAATAGGTAAACCTGTACGTTGTTGAAAGTATGTAACTTATTTGGAAGGGAGCATAGAGCCATAGTGGGATTGAGTACCACAGATCCTCCTGCAGACAGTGCTCTTGAGAATAAATTTAGCCAGTCTTTGCTCTAGACTTTCTGTAATCACTTGGTGCATTTTCACATTCAAGCAGACTACAAGTTAGTCATTAGCACTTAGGCCTGAAATCATAAACTGCACATGTTTAATATACCTTGCTTTCAATTTTTCCAGCTTTTCTAGGACTTACTAAAAATTAACTAATTTGCCAAGTGGATAAATATCCATATTTGGTTGCCTGGACACAGTATGCCTCTAATTAGCTTTTAAAATATGGCATCACTTGATAGTTCTTTTACATGTTAATGTTACAGCATCTTGTAATTGGACACAATTGAAATATTTGGACCTCATAAGCCATTTCATAATCCTAGCGATGCTTGCAAGCCATATTTCTATTTCTAAAGTTCTGTGGAAGATATTTATTCGAAAAGGATTAAGGCCATTGAAGTGTAATTGGTTTCTTAGCCTGAGAGTGTATGGGTCAGGAAATAAATATTACCTTGCTGAAATAATGAATGTGCATTCTGAGCACACCTATGTAAATTGATTGCTTTTTCATATTTAATACAGTGTCAGAACTAGTCATGGAAGCTAGATAGTGAGGAGGAAGGGTTTAATAATATTGTTTATTTATCACACATGTATCCTTCCATTTCAGTAGAGAAGGCATATATGGGGCTATCTCAGATGATTATCTCAGGCCTTAGCTAGACCTACCGGTTAGCCCGCGATGGAGGAGGGAAGATCTTGCGTTGTGTTTATCGCAAGATCCCTCCTCTGTTTACATGTGACGCTTGATGACCTCAGAAGGAGAGGTGTTGTGCCTGCCATTTTTAAAAAACTTAAAAGGGCAGCAGAGAACAACCGCTCGTGCGCAAATGATAAGCATTTTTTAATTTAAATTACTTTCCCCTCTCCCTGCACCCTACCCCTGATGGGCGCAGCACTCCTGAGGAGCACAGTGCCCCGTGTGCGGGTCTCAGCTCCTCATGAGGAATCTCATGGAGCTGGGTCAACCCACGGCACCCGGCCACACATTCCGCGGTCTCAGGCTCAGCGCAGGACTGCGCAATCCCCGGGGCCAAAGTGGAGGGCGAGATCCTGGGGCAAGGGAGGGATCATCCCTCCCTGATCCCAGGATCCCCTGTGCGTCATGTGGATGCACAGAGACGATTCCAGGGATCACCCCGGGATAAAGCCCCGTCTAGCTATGGCCTCAGTTGATCATCACAACAATTTTGTTAGGCTGATATATAGCTATAGCTATAGATAAACATATATAGATGATATCAAACGATGTACCAAAGGCCACACAGTGAGTTTCATAGCGGACCAGGGATGTAAACCCAGGTCTTTCTAATTCAAGGCCAAACACTGCACCAGTTTAATGCTAGACATATCCTACTTTATAGTAAATAGTGCCACTTTTCAGTAAATCACGTTGTTTACAAAGCAGTGGTACTTAAAACCAAGGGCTCTAGCAAAGTAAGCATATTGAATTGCCTCAGAAGTCAGGATTGCTCCAAAACTAGCTGACCTAAAGTAATTTTTCATCCAGCACATGTCTCTTTCAGGCTAGGGCTGTGCATTTTGCTTTAGATAAAAGCCTAATAAATGGCCTTGGATTTCAGATTAGAAAAGGTACATGGGTGAAGTTGGTTAGCAGGGAAGAGTGAACAGGAGAGCGCACTCACCTGTAAACATGTATCAAAAGAGATGTTTTTGAGGATGTTCTCAGCATACAGTACAAGATGGCATCTGTTTGAAAAATATTGTTTTAATTTTCCTGAGTAGGTTTATTTCGAATTAAGACTTAAATGTTTCAGTGGATTTCAGTAAGCAGTTACAGTGTTTGGAAGTTAGAAATTATTCTCAGCCAACACATTGTAATGTGTAATTTTAAACCACCCAGTAAATACCTTTTGAGGATATAAATATGATTTATTTTCTAGAGCTGTAATGAAATGAAGGACTTATCTCAGATCATAAATACAATATCCTCATCATCAAACCCTTAAATACAAGGTTTGATGATGAGGATAAATACCCGTGCAATTTGATGCAATTGCTGAATTTGGTGTGTGTCTGTTTTTAAAACAAGTAAGTTTCCTCCCCCTCCCCGCCACAAACACAACTCAGTCCAGTGTCCAATGTCCAGAACAACTTGACAAGTACTGCATGGTATATGATTCATGGGTTAGGATTCATGTGTCTCATAAGATCTCAGTTCCACATCTCAAACATGATGTCATTTTCCAATAGAGACTATGGAACAGCTTATTATCCATTAACTCACTCAACATCAAGATCCATATACCCAAATCCAGGCATTTTGGCACTGGAACTTCAGATCAGATGCATGAGGATCTAGGTATGCAGAGATGGGTCCCAACACAAGGACCTAATTGGTTCTGTTGCATCAGCAACATGAACCAGACTCAGAAAAGACTGCCATTCATGCTGTTGAGCCCACAGTGGGGTACATAACAGCACATGCTGTGCAAAATGGATACAAGAATGGATAAGGGATAATCAATTTGAGCGCTTCCACCTGAAAATGGAAAAGTACAATAAACATTCTAAAATACATAAATAAAGGGGCTTAATGCTCCATTCTGTGGTTACTTGAGATTTTCAGGGGAAGCTAGTAAGTATGTGATGACAGTCAGATTAAGCAGGTCATGTCCCATCCAGTATGAAGAGTCAGGTCATAGTTGATAAAGTCAGGTTAAAAATATATAGTCCAATCAAAGTAACAGCCCAAGGCATGACAGGTAGCGTCAAAGCAGAAGAAAATACAACCTTTGATAGCTCTAAGTGGGTCTTGTTGGCTGGAACTCTCCTACAACAGGAGGATGTTGTCTCAGCAGAGAGATAGAACCAACAGAAGTCTTATGTAGGCTGACAAGACTTGTACTGTGGACAGCTTAACCCTTCATGGAAGAGCTGACTGACTGTTAAAGGACTCTCATCTGCAAGAGGGCCATGAATAAGATATTAGCTGTCCTATAACAGTCAGTCAGCTGGATAATCCTCTGCTGCATGCTGGAAGGACCAAGGGCTGGGTGTCATCCCACTTACTGACTCCCTTACATAGAATTTTTGAAGGGTTTCAGCCACAAGGATTATCCTGCCCCCCAGCATAATAATATTTGGATTTCCTAGCAGTAAGGCCTTGGATGTGTTGGTTGCTCAGGAGGCAGAGCTGGCATATGGTTTGCCAAGAACAAGATCTGACTATTGCCATTTCAGTTACAGTGGATCTTTAGGCCACTTTGTTAGGCACATTATAATGCAATCTAATGCAATCTTGTTGTGATTCTTAACTGCAATTTTTATACCTTATTACCTGTTAAGCAACTCTTATTGGGTCTGTGCAGAACTTTTATTCCCAGCGGCTTCTTACATACAGAAACTGGTCTTTGGAAATCTGTCAGCCCTAGGCAGAGAGATGTCTTGATATTTATATGGACATGTTATACCCAGTTGAAATAAATGATCTATAAAGATTAGTTTATGAGGCCTTGGGGCTTTATTACAGCTTGTTGAGATGTAGCAATGTTCAGAAAATGAAAGATGATACAAATGAAAACCTGGATGTATATATGTTTCTGTAGTGTAGCAGCTAAGATTGCAAGATCATCTTACCATGAGTTCACTACGTGGCCAATGTGGGAACAATAATATTGACCTAGCCCACCAGCTTGCTGGAAGTAGATCCTGAGATAATGTAAGATTGTAAAGGGTTTTGATCTCTCCAAAACAAACTATATAACAGTGTAATGCTCCTGCTTCTGTTATTGTTTTTGTTTATTATATTGTTTTGTCTCCTTTCAGTTTGTTTTGCATCTATGTGTGAAGATTTATTGAAGACTCACTATGGCTCATTCACTCACATTTCATGGGAGATCCAGAGATGGTCATTGTCCTTTTATAATCCACCTCTGTTTTCCTAGCAATTCTCTTGACTACTTGCTTAATGCGGAAAATCCGTTCAAGGCGGGAGAGGCTGCATATTTTACTTTGATGGTGTGGACAGGAAAAATGCTTCCACACTATATCTTATCTCTGTCAAGACTTTTTGTTGACTGAGATGAAGGACAAGTTGCTCTCCCCACCCTCCACCTCCATTCCTCATACAAAATCCAACTTGGCTGACAGGTGATCTGACTTGCTGCACCAGCCTGTCTAGTATGTACAGGCAAAATGCTATTGAGGCTTGTTGGGGCTCCTGGGACTTTAATTAAAATGTCCTTGTTTGCAAGTCCTTGTTTGTTTTATTACTTCATATTGATCACAGATGAGGGAGCAGTGATGAATAATTTCTTAATTGTTCAATATCCTCTTTTGATAGCCCCTTTGCTAGATTTTGTTCTGGGGAACAGGATGGGTGAGGAGACTTTAGCTACTAATTTCTCTTCCTCCACTCACCCACCCCCATTCTTTTGGAATAACACTATTTTGCTATTAAAATGGAAATAAAAAACAATTAGAGTTAAGCCGGAGGGTAGGAACAGAAATGGACATTTGGGAATTAAGATAGGCTGTTCAAGGGGCAATTAAAATGCCTTTTAAAAATGTTTAAAATAAAAAATACACATTCTCAAATCATTTTAAATCAGGGAACTTGCAATCTACTAACTGGGTGGCACATTCAGTCTGGGAAGGCTGGGAGAAAAGGTAGGTCTTTAACTGGAACCTGAAACATGCCACAGTTGGCATCAAACATGGATAACCTACTGGAAAGTAACTGGTTCCTCTGAAATTTCAGCAATGGATGTATGGAATGACCAATGTAGAGCAAAGGTGGCTTCTAGTGCAAATATTGCAAGTGAAACCATCTCATATATCCCAAGACTTTCTTGTAATTCTTGAAGCTGATGATGCCATGTTTCTCGCCTGCCCAAGGGTCTCTATTTCCCTTGCTCGGCTTCGTCCATTTTCTTCTGCTGCCCCTTATGCCTGGAACGCTCTTCCAGAACATTTGAGAACTATAAGTTCAACCGCAGCTTTTAAAGCTCAGCTAAAAACTTTTCTTTTTCCTAAAGCTTTTAAAACTTGATTTTGTTCTGACTTTATACTGTTAGTTTTACCCTACCCAGTGCCTGTTTACCCTACCCTGTGCCTGTTTGCATTCTCTTCCCCTCCTTATTGTTTTATTATGATTTTATTAGAATGTAAGCCTATGTAGCAGGGTCTTGCTATTTACTGTTTTACTCTGTACAGCACCATGTACATTGATGGTGCTATATAAATAAATAAATAATAATAATAATAATAATAATAATAATAATAATAATAGAATCTTTAGAAATCTTTATAATTTTCTAGGCCTCCTGTCAGGGAAAATAAAATAGAAAAGCAATCTACCTTAATCGGGGTGGGGTGGGATACCTGACCATGAAATAGATATGTTGTCTATTTTCAGGTCAAATTTAATGAAAACATTTATATGCCTTTAAAGGTTTTTCCATATGAAGTGTTCTTTGAGTGTCAGGTATGCTAATACAACACATCTTGCACCCATGAGACACATAAGCATTCTGTCAAACTGTGCTTGTCACTGCTTGTCCCAACTATTCACAGTCCAAAACAGGGGCTATACCGCAGAGCCCTGTCTATAATTGGCGATAATCATTGCCTTTTTCAACATCCTATTTAGTGTCACGGTGGTAAGAGAAAGTCATGGAGGAAGCTGTTATCTGGGTGTTCCTTCTAGAGGAGTTATGAGTCCCATTTCTTTTAGTACTATCAGTGGTTTTACCAACCCTAATCATGGAACTAGAACCAGGAGAATTCTATGGTTATGATGGTATAGTGATGTTGCTTCAGGCTAAGCTCTTGTGCATCCTCCCCAACTTTTTTTAAAGGTTCCTGCAATGAATGGGCATTGATATGAGAATGGGGTAGGCAGGGTGATGGTGATATCTTTGTGAATATTCACCATATTTATTTGTTTAGACATTTTTTTGCCTTGCCTTTTAATTACAAAGGCCCCCATGGTGGTTTACAACAAGTTAAAACAATATGCTATATAACATTAAAATGCAGCTAATAAGGGACAGCTAAAACAAGCACACAGATGGAGTCAAGTCATATTGATCATAGCAGCAAGGCAGAAAACCAGCTAAACCACTCCAAATGCTTGGTAAAATAAAAATGTCTTCATGATTTGCCTAAATGCCAAATGAGAAGGAGTCAACCTGGAGGTTCCATAGTTTTGGCTTCATACCTTCCTTCTTTTCTAAATAAGGGCTGAACCAATACTTATGAAGCCTGTTAGACAACTGCATATTCTGGAAAGATCAAACTCCCCACAACCAATGAAAAATATGCACATATCCCCCCCACAAAGAAAACCATCATAGGAAGCTGTCTTATATCAAGTCAGGCCATTGATCCATCTAGCCCAGTATTGTTGACACTGACTGGCAGCAACTCTTCATGGTTTCAGGCAGGAGTTCTTCCAGCCCTACCAGGAGTTGCCAGGGGTTGAACATCGATGCATGCAAAGCAGGTGGTCTACCACTGAGCTACAACCCCTCCCTGTATTCCCCTAATCAGAATTTCATGCAGATGAGAAGTGGGAAGGATGAGATGCCTATGAGAGTTGCAAAGTTATGCTTGTATGCTGTGTCTTGAAAAAAAAAAAGCTCCTATCTAGAAATCTCAGGTTGAATTTTTACATTCTGCCTTCCTTTGTCCTGTTGAAAACTAAAATGACAATATCTGTGATAAATCAACGCTGAGAATGACAAGCTGCATTCTTAAAAAGGCTTTTAAAAAGTGTGGCAAGAAATTTCAACCTAAGATTGTTTGACTTGATTTACTGTAAATTGGCTTGTTCCTGCATATTAAGTAGCAGTTGGGCTTTGATAACACTCAAGTTAATCAGCCTTAAAAATTAGGAACGTTACAAAATCTTACACATGGCAGCAATAGCTCCCAAGTGAACAAAGGCCTTTAGGAAAAGCACTCTCTGGGTCGCTGTATCAGTAAGTGACAATAACAGAATCCTCAGAATAGCTACTTGAGTGACAGAGAGGGGGTGGTGCCCTGCACATATGTGATTGGATCCAGCTCTGCCCTTCCATTTGTGGAGGGAACTGAGACCCAATAGAAGCTTCCTTCTAAAGCAAGGAGATGAGGCAGTGGTGACTAGTGCCCATTGGAACTGTTGGGGTAGAGGAGAGTGAAAGACCATGCCATGCACTTGAGCAAAGGTATGTGGTTGTGGTGGGATTTCTCTGCAGAGGAGAGAAGAAGCAGAGGGTCACCACCCCATTCATCCTAAATATAAAGCCACCTCTGGGATGAGGCAGCAATTCGGGTCCAGGTTATTTGAAAGAACGTATTCTCCCTTATGAGCCTGCCCGTGCTTTGAGATCTTCTGGAGAAGCCTTTCTTTCAGTCCCACCTTCTTCACAGGCACGCTTGGTGGGAACGTGGGAGAGGGCCTTCTCGGTGGCTGCTCCGGTGCTCTGGAACTCTCTTCCCGGGGAAGCTAGGCTGGCTCCCTCCTTGATGGGGTTTCGGAAGCAGGTTAAAACTTTTTTGTTCAAGCAGGCCTTTGGAGAATAATCCAGCCCTCCATCTATGTTAATGTCTTATAATTTTGTTGAGTATTTTTTAATTGTTTATGGTTTTGTTTCCCTCCCCCCATGTATATTTTAAACTTTGTAAGGCTGCCTTGAGACCCAGCATTGGGCAAAAGGCGGGATAATAATAATAATAATAATAATAATAATAATAATAATAATAATAATAATAATAATAATAATATGATGTTCTTCCAGATGGTCTCCCAGCCCTCCAGAACAACATGAGAGGTGGTCCTGGGGACTGTAGTAGGAAGGAAGAATCGGAGAAAGATGCCACCCTGCGCCCTTCCTCCAGCACCATCAGGCCTCTGCAGAGTTCTGTGGGTGCTAGATCCAACCCATTAATGGTTTTTGAGCTAAGAAAGCACTATTGCATTTGCTTCCCTATGGAGAAAACAGACATCTTTCTTTCAGGTATCACTTCCATTCTGGATAATCCAGCAGTCAGACCACATTTCAGTGTTGCTTCTCCCCCCTAGCAGGGACTTCCATTCAACTGCCACTGGCTATGCCATGCAACTCTCATGGGCATCTCATCCTCCCCACTTCTCATCCACATGAAATTCTGATTGGGGGAATACAGGGAGGGGCTGTAGCTCAGTGGCAGAGCACCTACTTTGCATGCTCCCCACAACTTGGTGCCCTCCAGATGTGTTGGACCACAACTTCCATCATTCACATGCTGGCTGGAAAGGCTGCCTTCTTGTCCGAGAGGCAGAGAGGCAATATATTCTAAAAGATTATTTGCAATGGTGAAAGACAGAATGACTTGTCTTTAAAGACAAAAATGATGTGCTGTTATCACTCCAGATGCAGAATGATCCCTAAAATCATTCTGCATCTGGAATGTGGCAACCAGGACTATTCTATAGAGTGTCTGTAACAGTCAGTGGAGGCTACTGGTTCCAATTTTGGTGGGGGTCTGAATCCATTCTGGCTTTCAGTCAGAACTCTAAAGGAGCTATCCAAGGGGCTGAGCCCTAGGCTGTGAGATCATTTCTGGCCCAGGGTTACCCAATGAACTGAGTGAGGATTTGAATCAGAGGCCATAGCTAGACCTAAGGGTTATCCTTGGATCGTCCAGGGGTCAAACCTGTTCATCTAGGTGACACACAGGGGATCCAGTGCTCAGGCAGGGGCGAACCCTGGATGATCCCAGGATAAACCTTAGGTCTAGCTGTGGCCTGAGTTTCCCTGTTCTGAGTCTAAGCACCACTTCACACTGGCTCAGTATATATTCCATTCCAGTGTTCAATCAATGACATGTTTACATTTCCAATCTGACCTTAATCCATACATATATTTTAATCCCAGTTTGATGTGCCCAGCAAGGCTGGTGATTTATTTACGTATTTTAAGCAGCAGCAACAACAACACCCTTCCTGTCCCTGCTGCGTGGCCAATTGCGTTTTGAAATCTGAGGACACTTGCAATGTATTAGAAAAGGCCCATCAGATCCTAGCCTTGCCATATGGTTTAAACACCTCTGGGATCACTTAATAATGGAAACACTCACTGATCAAATGAAGCAACTGAAAGGACAAGCTAGGCTCAAAATGTTTTACACCACCTGGTATCCTTTTCTAGATTGCATAGATCATATCCAAGCTTCACCTGACAATGTAAAAAACACTGCTTACTTGTTGAAGTGCCTGTAATGTTGCCATCATCTTTTATTTGATGGATCTCTCTATCTGTGTCTTGGAAGTTAGGTTGTTATATTGTCGTTCTTTCATTATTTGTATTCATTTATTTGATTTGCACCCCACCTTTCTACCAAGAAAATGGCACTCAAGGCAGCTTACAATTACAGATAAATAAAAACTTGATTAAAACAATAATAAAACAAATACATTAAAAGGACAATTAAAAACACAACAATAACAGAATAAAAACAGTACCCAACTCATTACATCTGCTTACATGCCAAAAGCCTGCTTGAATAAAAAGGTCTTTGCCTGCTAGCAGAAGGACATCAGAGTTGGCCTCCTTTGTCATGGAGTTCCACAGCCTGGGAACAGTCACTGAGAAGGCCCTCTCTCATATTACTACCAAACACAACTCTGAAGGTGGCAGTACTAAAACAAGGAACTTTCCTGAACATCTTAAGACCTGGGCAGGCTCGTATGGGAGAAGGCCATCTTTCGGGTAGCCTAGTCCCAAGCATTATAGGGCTTTGTGGGTCATAACCAGCACTTTGAATTCTGCCTAGAAATAGATCAGTAGGCAGTGAAGCTGTGATAACAAGGGAGTTGCATGCTCCCTGTAAGTGCCCCAGTCAACAGTCTGGCCACAGCTTTCTGGCCCTGCTGAAGTTTCTGAACAGTACCTGTACCTTACGTATATCTGTATTATCTATTATTTTAAAATGAATTTTAAATGTGATATGAGTGGTGGCTATTCAATAAAAAGGACAGGAGCTGTACTAGGCATCTAGAATTTTGTTTTGTTTTGGGATTATATTGCTGACAGACTCATTTGTTTCATGTTTGTTCATAATTCAAATATCATTTGTTTTGGTACTCATATTTTTCTTTGAATGTTCACCCGCTTAACATTTGATATATTTCCACTGGAGATGGAGAGATTACATCGCCAACTGCTTCCTTGGGAGCACTATTTTGATTTTGCCAAGATGCCTCAGACATGCTGGGGCACTATGGGGTGGGGGGAGGATGGTACTACCATACACACACAAAATGGCAGTCCCCATTAATGGATGCAGCTCTTCTTTTTTATTCAGTGCCCCCCAAGTAGCTCAAGACAGCTATGGCCACTGGTTGTAGAAAATGGAACTCTTTTACCTCTGAATGGAATAAATGGGCACAAGTGGGTGTTCCTCTGCATTCACATTGGAATTAATGGAAACGAAGTGAAATGGGCCCCATTTAGTTAAGTTTTTCATTCATCTTGAAACAAATGCACATCCATAGTCAGGACCCTGGGTCCCATCTTAAACTCTAAAATACTGGTGGCAAAATGTCTTGGTGGAGAGGGGAAGTTCAATAGCTTTTGCTTATTTTAATTCCTTTGACCTTTCAGGACAGGTTCATTTTGTTGCAATGTATTGTCCATTGATGCTATTAAAATGAATTGGTAGCTTAATAGAAATTAGTTCACTCAACAAATGTTAAGATCAGAGCCAAATTAAGAAAAACATTGAATGAAGGTAAAAATGCAATTGAAAAGAAAAGATATCAATGAATTCCTTGGGTTGCTGTGCTTGGCATGTGTAAAAGAATTCACAAAACAGATGGAGTGCTAGCATGAAAAATCAATGCAATCTGATGCACATATTAACAGAGAAAATGTAACACTGCAGCGAGGTTTTTCTTTTCATTTCATTTCTTTCTTTCTTTTAACATGGAAGCTTTAAAATTTAGAATGGGGTACAGCAAGCAGATTGGAGCTGTACAGATTGCCAAAGCTAGCACACACGTCCCTGCTGCAAAGCACGTTCATCTCAGCCCAAGAGCAAAGAACACAGTGTAGGAACAGAGTGATTTGTGTGTGTGCTGCCACATCATCTGTGAAGATTCTCAGACCACTTGAAATGGAAATATGGAGCAGCAGCCAAAGCCCTGCTCGGTGAAGGGGATGAAAAGATGACTGTTTGTGGCAAGAATAAATGTGTCAAGGATTTGGAGAAGACAGATCAGAATGGGCATGGGGCTTCTCAGAAGGACTGCTGGAATTTAGAGGGGGTTCACACATGCTTGAGAGCCTCGTGTGGCGCAGAGTGGTAAGCGGCAGTTACTGCAGCCGAAACTCTCCCCACGGCCTGAGTTCGATCCCAGCAGAAGCTGGTTCTCAGGCAGCCGGCTCAGGTTGACTCAGCCTTCCATCCTTCCGAGGTTGGTAAAATGACTACCCAGCTAGCTGGGGGAAAAGTAGCCATGACTGGGGAAGGCAATGACAAACCACCCCGCTACAAAGTCTGCCAAGAAAATGTCAGCAAAAGCAGGCGTCCCTCTAGGAGTCAGTAATTACTCAAGTGCTTGCATGAGAGGTTCCTTTCCTTTCCCTTTCACACATGCTTGACCATCACTTGATTGTAGCATTAAGCATTGACCATTGATTGTAGCATTAAGCATTGAATGAGCCATTGCAGAAAACCACAACAGCACAGATAAAACTTTCCTGGCAACAGGAATACTTTTCAGTGGAATGTTATGGTTGTGTGGTTGAGCTGGAGGCAGGAAGCAGCAACCACTTCTGAGCAACAACCA
Organism: Elgaria multicarinata webbii; assembly: GCF_023053635.1. Lineage (NCBI taxonomy): Eukaryota > Metazoa > Chordata > Lepidosauria > Squamata > Anguidae > Elgaria > Elgaria multicarinata. The sequence continues at coordinate 103,677,521 of NC_086172.1, forward strand.
AGGTGGGCTTCCCAGATTAATCTGTTGGCACTATGGGAGCAGAAAGTTGGACTATATAGACCTTTGGTCTGGTCCAGCATGGTTCTTCTTACATTCTTAGGGAAGGGGAAGGACTATTGCTCACTGTTGGAGCATCTGCTTTGCAAGCTAAAGGTCTGAGGTTCAATTTCTAGTGTCTCTAGGTAGGTCTGGAAAACTCCTGCCAATAACCTCGGAGAGCTTCTGCCAGCCAGTGTAGACAATACTAAACTAATGGGACCAATGGTCTGACTTGGTATAAGGTAGCTTCATGTCTTCCAATATTATGGAAGCCCATGTCTTTACTGGTGGACATCACTTGACAGTGGTAGAAAACATTTATTTAATTTAAAGCATTTCATCACTATCCTTCAAGACCATGTTCTAACCAAGACAGCTTACAGTATAAAAAGTATAAACATATTAACCAAATTATATTAAATATTTTTTAAATAAAACAAAATAAAACAGTTGCAATGACTAACATATTATTTTTCAATTAAAAGTCAGGAAGAATACATGATTTTTAAAGACCCTCTCCTTTCACTTATCCTAAATTTCCCTCCAATCAATTTCATTGGATGACAACAAGTTTGAGCGCTTATGAGAGGAGAAAATCTTCTCTCTGTCTACTTTCTCTGTGGCCTGCATGATTTTATATTTATTTATTTTCTTTCCTTCATACACTTTTAGATTGACCAATAACCAGAGATCCTTGGGTAGTATGTACAGGTAAATTAGAAACATAAAAATACAACACAATACTAAAGAAATGATAACAATATAATGAAACCAGAGTAAATCTAGTAGCAAGGGCTAAGAATAATGCAGCATATTATAAAACAGTAAAATCAACAGCAAAAATACAACAATTCTAAAAACACCAAAACAGTTCTTAAAATGCTGTTGGGGGGAGGTGAGAAAAAGGCCTTTACCTATTGCCAAAAAGACTATGATGTAAATGCCAGGTGAGCCTATCTCCACAACCAGGGTGCCATCACTGAAAAGGCCTTCCCTCTTGTAGCCTTGTTTGGCCTCTGATGATGATCTTCGAGTTTGGGTGGTGGAGGTAGATAAGGGATGGGATGCTCCTTCAGGTAATCTGACTCCGGGCCATTTAGGGCTTTAAAGTAGGGGTGTGCACGGACCCCCCGCTCCGCTTCACTTGCAGATCCGCCATTTTTCGGAGCGGGTCGCTCCGCCCCGCCCCCGCTCCGCCCACTTCCGCTCCGCTCCGCCCGGAGCTCCGGATCGGATCCGGAGCTCCGTTTTTGCCCCCCCATAGGCTTGCATTGAAAGCTAAAAAAGTAAACAACTTTTTTTCCGTTGAAGTTAGAAACCTCACGTTTGGCACCATGACACCTCATGGGCGTATACACACACACGCCAAGTTTCAAGGCAATCCCATCATCCCCTGATTTTTGGCGAATTTTTGAAAATCGGGCACCCCATTCACACCCCTTGGGATAGCTCCGTCAATTTGCATGTTACAAACCTCAAACTCGGCACCAGGGCAGCTTATCCATGTGTCCACATGCACGCCAAGTTGCAAGCAAATCCCATCATCCCCTGATTTTTGGCGCGGCTCTACCCTCTAACGCACCTCCCATAACCCTAATTCACACCCCTTTAGATAGCTCCGTCAATTTGCACGTTAGAAACCTCAAACTCAGCACCATGATAGCTTATCCACGTGTCCACATGCACGCCAAGTTTCAAGGCAATCCCATCATCCCCTGATTTTTGGGGAATTTATGAAAATCGGGCACCCCATTCACACCCCTTGGGATAGCTCCGTCAATTTGCATGTTAGAAACCTCAAACTCGGCACCAGGAGAGCTTATCCATGTGTCCACATGCACGCCAAGTTGCAAGCAAATCCCATCATCCCCTGATTTTTGGCATGGCTTAACTCACCCCAAATTGTCCCATTCTACAACTACGTCAATTTGCACGTTAGAAACCTCAAACTCAGCACCATGATAGCTTATCCACGTGTCCACATGCACGCCAAGTTTCAAGGCAATCCCATCATCCCCTGATTTTTGGGGAATTTATGAAAATCGGGCACCCCATTCACACCCCTTGGGATAGCTCCGTCAATTTGCATGTTAGAAACCTCAAACTCGGCACCAGGAGAGCTTATCCATGTGTCCACATGCACGCCAAGTTGCAAGCAAATCCCATCATCCCCTGATTTTTGGCGCGGCTTAAACTTTTTAACTCACCCCAAATCAAGTCCCATTCTACAACTACGTCAATTTGCACGTTAGAAACCTATCCTTTGGTCCCATGACAGCTTACCCATGTGTCCCCATGGACACCAAGTTTCAAGGCAATCCCATCATCCCCTGATGTTAGGGGAACTTTTGAAATTTGAACACTCCAGTATGTCAGGGATTTAAAGTTGCAATTGCAGACAGCTCAATGGGGCCAGTTCCAAGGCAATCCCAACATGCCACGAGATAACCCTAAATCTTCTGGCACATTTGAAAAAGGGATTATTGAATTTGATAAAGTCTAAGTGAGCGCAGGAAGGACTTCTCCCCTTAGTCAAAGCAAGACACATACACCATCGCTGCAAGGCGGGAAGGGGAGAATTATTATTATTATTATTATTTATTTATATAGCACCATCAATGGAAAGCAGGCAGGCAGCATGCATTGTAGTGCCGCAAGGATGGCTTGAGCACTAACGCATAGCAAACCAACCCATAAGTGGGCGCAAAGTGAGGCAAAGATGGCTGGTTGTTTCTTTCTAAGCCAGCAGTTACGCCTTGAGGGGCACAGAGGAGGACGATTGGGAGCAAACCAGGCACCAGGCGGGCAGAGAGGCAGGCAGAGTAGGCGAGGAGTCAGTCCTGGCAGATGCCCCACCACAGCAGCACCCCGGGGGAGGCGGGCAGGCAGGCAGGCAGGCTGCGGGCATTTCTGGGGGCACAAGGAAGTGATGGCTGGTTTCTAAGCCAGCATTGCAGTTAGTCACGCATTGCAAACGCAAACCATCCCAGCGAGTCGGTCACCGAGGAGGACAGGCTAGCAGAGGGGCAGGCAGAGTGACATGTCATAGATCTAGTATTGGGGAGGAGTCAGTCCCGGCAGATGCCCCAACACAGTAGCACCCTGGGTGGGCATTGGAAAACGCCATCTTGTGGGTCAATACTTCCCCCACCCCATGTCCTGCAGGGTTGCCTGCCTAACCCTTGTGGGGATGGGAGATGGAGAGCTTAGAGTGGCAGTGCCAGCAGCAGCCTTCGGCTTTCCCCTGGAACCAGTCGCCTTGCCCGCCTCTTTCCCCAGCAAGATCGCCTGGTGCTGCCTATGAAGATGCATCTTCATGCTGCTGGTTCCATAATGCCCTGTCGATGAACCCCTGCTTAGGCTGAGTTTGCAGTGGCGACAGACAGCAAAGCGGGGATCCGCTCCCAACTCAAAGTGGTCCCACACGATGCTTGTCTTTCGTTTCTGTGGTGACACCACCAATTGCCCGCCTGAGCTCTCTGGTGTTGCCACAGAAACAGGGGTGTGGGATGAGACTGGGGAGAGAGCCTCGGCCTGCTGCTGCTCCTCCTCAGCCCCCACATCCTGGAGGCCCACCGCCTCCTCCTCCTCCCCCCCCTCCACTGTGCTGAGGACCTCGTCTAGGTCCATCAGCGGGCTCGTGGGCTGAAAGGAGAATGAAGGAGTTGGGGATACTCCTCCTCCTCTAATGGCACTGCTGCCACGTGCCTCTTGCAAACGGGCACTTTTCCCATTCCCACCCTCAAAAAGAGAACGCCGGGCACAAGTTGCAGAAGAGAGTGGCTCTGCCTGCTGCTTGTCCTGCTTCTGTTTTGGAGCAGTCAGCCAAGGAGTTGCCCGTTTGAGTTTCACAGGAGGAGAGGAAGCCCTGCTGGCAGACTGAGCCTTGCTGCTTTCAGCACGCCTGCTTTCTCTTTTCATGATGACTAACAAAATATTAATACTACTAATACTATGTATAAGGTACTACTAAGAATATGTATAAGAAGAATATAATATGTTTAAATGTAGGGAAATGGGACAAGAACAATAAAATATACTACTACTAATATGTATGAGAATATACTACTAAGAATATCTACAAGAATATAATAATATGTTTTAGAATATTACTAATAAATGTAGGGAAATGGGACAAGAAATGGGACAACCACTACTATAAGAAGAACAAAATATGAATACTACTACTAATATGTATGAGAATGTATACTAATAGACTACTAAGACTATGTCAAAGAATATAATAATAATATGTTTAAGAATAGGGAAATGGTGTGCGTATGCTTTCCCCAAAATGCTCAATCTGTGGCTGCCTGTTGAACTTGACAAAAGCAGCCCACTCCGTCGAAGTTACACAGAGAAGAAAAAGAGAATCCAATTTTTTTGGTATATTTGGTATATAGAAGATAGAAGGAAACACAATCAGGATTTAAGAGAGGGGAGGGGGAAAAAGAACCAACCACTACTATAAGAAGAACAAAATATGAATACTAATATAATATGTATGAGAATATATACTAATGGACTATGTGAAAGAATATAATAAAATATGTTTAAGAATATAAATGTAGGGAAATGGGACAAAAAGTGTGTGTATGCTTTCAAAAGAAAGCTTTCACAAAAGCAGAACAGTCAGGCTTTAATACAGGGAAGGGGGGGGGCAACCAACCCAACCACACACTCCAAAATTCAAAAATAAAGTTTATATTAAATCAAAGTAAGGGGAAAACACAGGGCAAACTAAGCTACAAGTCAGAAAGAAGCAAACAAACACACACACGCGCCAAACTAAACCTATATTAAATTAATCTATCTCCAAAGCAGGAGCACTAGCTAAGTAAGTGTTCCCTCCACGAACGCCAACCCACAAAGAGACACAAAACAGAAAGTTCTCAGGGTGGGTCTGCCTTAGTCCCCCCTCCAACGCTGGGATTGGAGGAGGATGCTTTCTGAGGAGATGAATTCTCATCAGGATTGGGAGTTGAATGTGCCTGTCATCGCTTCCAAAAAAATAATAATAATAAAAAAAAAAAACCCAAACCCCGATTTTTAAAAAAATATTGCACGTGAACCACAGCACGCAGAAAGTTGAGAGTGGTCTCAAAATGACCCCCATCCACGACTCTCTGTGCACAAGAATTTTCAGAACGATAGCTTAAACCCCCCCCCAGTTATCCCCGATTCTTTCCCTCAATGCAATCCTATGGGCGAAAAGCCGAAACGGAGCCCCGCGGTTGACCCTATTTTTAAAAAACTTCTAGCCCGCGACCCGTACGATGCAGAAAGTTGAGAGTGGTCTCAAAATGACCCCCATCCACGACTCTCTGTGCACAAGAATTTTCAGAACGATAGCTTAAACCCCCCCCAGTTATCCCCGATTCTTTCCCTCAATGCAATCCTATGGGCGAAAAGCCGAAACGCAGTTTGAGCCCCGCGGTTGACCCGATTTTTAAAAAAATATTGCACGTGAACCACAGCACGCAGAGAGGTGAGAGTGGTCTCAAAATGACCCCCATCCACGACTCTCTGTGCACAAGAATTTCCAGAACGATAGCTTCAAAAACAACGTAGTTATGCGCGATTATTTGCCGCAATGCAATCCTATGGCGAAATGTTTTCAAGATGGCGACCGGAGCGCTCCGACTGAACTCGGAGCTCCGAAAAATGGTCGCTTCTCTTCGCCTTGCTTCTAGGGGGTCCGCGGTCCGCTCCTACTCCGCCTCTGGGTAAGGCGGAGCAGGCCAATCCGCTACTGCTTCTACGCTCCTAATCGGAGCGGAGCACATCCCTACTTTAAAGTTTAAAATCATCACTTTGAATTGAGCTTGGGAATGGACTAGCAGCTAGTGAAGATGGCAAATTACTAGGATAATTTGTTCATTTCAGCCAGTCCAGTCTGGCTGTCCATTCAAGAATGAAAAAAAAAAAAGAAAAAGAAAAAAATGGGTCCCTCACTGATTAGGTGGGCTAACACAAACACTTAATCCTTCTCTAGGAATTTATCTAATCCTCTTTTATAGCCATCCAAGGTGGTGGAACTCATGTATATTTTAGGGCAGTGAATTGGATAGTTTCACTATGTGCTATGTGAAGAAGTACTTCCTTTTATATAACCCCCACTCTGATTGACAGTCTCATATAAAGAATTGTGTAATTCGCTCTCTCAACAACAACAATAGCAATTTAAGAGAAATGGAGTCACTCTTGTGCCTTGGCTGCAGTTTTGCATCCTGCAAAAAGCCTGCTGAATGTTCCCAGTGTTTCCACAAGCTGTCTTGAATTCTGTGTTGAGTTCCATGATTGTGGCATTTTTGTCTATTGACCCAATCACATTTTAGACTACTATTACTTATGGTGATACCAGCTTCAATTGAATTCTAACATTGTTATCATCCTGCATTTCAGTTTTGATTTTGAAATTTACGATAGGAATTCCCCCGCCCCATTTATTTTGCAAAGTTGACCAGCATCTCTGTAAAGTATTTCCTTCTGCCATTATTTGTCAGTTAGATACAGTAGGTTAGTCGTTCTTTTGGGAGAAAAACAGACAAAGTCTCACCTCACACTGTATTTCTCCTCATTAGTGTAATGGAAAAAATCATTCACTCCCTCAGCACCTTTCTTCAAAATCTGGTAGAACTACATTATCCTTTGCAAAGAATAAAACCTGGGGGATCTTGTCATTTCTATTTTACCATATTTTCTGCTTTATTTGCTCACCAGCATCACATACAAAACAAGCAGAGTAGGGTAGAGCTGGGGAGGGGGGCAAGTTGTGGCCCTCCAGATGTTATATAGACTACAACTTCCATCATTCCTTACCATTGGCTATGCTGGTTATGACTGATAGGAGTTGTAGTTGAAAAACATCTGGAGGGCTACCCCTAGATTACAGGAAGAACTGCTGTGTTGCTGCTCTGCATTTCAAAGAGGGAGGGCAGATCCCCTTCCTTCTAGACCTGTCTACAAAGCATTAACTTGCACAATAAATGCATAGTTAGTAATTGTTGCAGGGAATGCAAATATCTTTCTTCCAATTAGCACAGAGAAATTGCATTTCTCCAGCAATAAATGACAATATTTTATTTTTGCAAATGTGAATATCGTTACATGACTGTCATGGATGCCTATTTGTAAGGGGGCATAAACACTACGGTGAATGGAGATATACCAATTCCTCCCATGCCATGGGTTAGAAAATGCCTGAAAAAATTATAATTTTCAAGTTTAGTGCTCTGAGATTTAGAGCTCAGTGATTTCCACTCTAGTATCAGTTCAGCAGTAAGACTGATGCTGAACCCAGTCTTCCACCATGTCTGCAGGGATGCTTATGTAGTTATTAAAAATTGTAAACAACACAACACAACTCTGGTTGTAGCTCCTCTTCCTCCTCAAGCAATGAACCTCCATTTTGTGAATTTCTTAGCCCTCGCTTTTATAATATTTAGTTCTAGGCTGTTTGCTTCCTCTATCCATTAGTGTACACCAAACCTACCATGTTCATTAAACAAAACAAGAATCTAACAGTAAATTCCCTCTTCCTGGTAACTGCTACAAGACTGGTATAATTTGTATTAATTTACTGTCAGTTTCTGCTCTATGGGTATTTCCAGATGGAAGGCTCCTAGTGCTATGTATCCAAAGGCATTGTGCAGCTATTCTATTGGTTTCTCCTTAATGAATTTTCCATGGCAAGAGAAAAGACAGGAGAAGCTGTGGAAAAACATGGGAGGGTTATGAGTAGAAGACCACATTGTCTGCGCCCATCTCCCAAATTCCATGATCGACGCAGGGTGATGGCAAGACAAAAACCTCACCTCGAAGCACCCTTTGTGTTTTTGCCTTTGCTGCTGCTTTCAGTGTGTTATTAATATGTGTTAATGACTGGCTGTCATTTTTATGCATTTTATATTTTGTAAGTGACTCCTTTAGTGACTCCTTTTTGGGAGGGGGAAAGTCGGATATAAATTCCTTAAATAAATCAAGTAAGTAAATAGTAGGCTAACCCTCTCAAATATTGTGTGTTTTACTCAGTTGCCTCAGATGTACTATTCTTTTTGTACTTTTATTTTGTAGTTTTAAGACCAAAGTCCTACCCCACAAAGACAGAGAAAGAAAAGTTTCTCTGTATGTCTCTGGCTTAGTCCCCCCTCCAACATTGGGATTGGAGGATGCTTCACATAGGGTGATCACTTATCAGCACAACTGGGAGATGAAGCTGTCTATCAACGCCAAAAAAAGCTTATTTTCCCCTCCCACTTTTACCCATTTAATAAAAATTCATTGCAACCCAACCGCTGAACAGATGTTTCTGAAAATCTACACAAATGACCCTCAATGAGCAATCTCTAAGCTCAATAATTTTCAGGGCTCTATCTTTAAAAATAAAGAAGTTATATAGGTGTTTTTTCACCCAATACAATTCAATACAAAAAACCGTCCAAAATGGTGTCCGGAGCTCCGGATCAAGGCGAAGCAATCCAAATCAAAGCGAACCATTTTGCTTCAATCTGGAGGTCCCTAGACCTGATCCGGATCTGAATTTAGAGGGTCCGGATCGGGTTGCTCCGCTCCGGATTCAGGGATCTGAAAGGGAACGAAGCACAGCCCTACTATTTTATGCTGTACCTTGAGGTTTTAATTTTTGTGAACTGCACAGAGAGATTTGGCTTTGGGGTGCTATAAAAATGTAATAAATAAATAATACAAGACTTATGCTGGCACTAAGAGAGAGACACAGAAAGACAGACAGAGAGAGAAATCTTTTTTTTTTTTTTGCTAATTAGTATCTCTGAGAAAGGCACATGGCAGTACGTTTCAGTATTTGCCCAGTCAGCTATATAAACTATGAGCCAAACTTCATGTTGCGCTGAACCATATCGCATGTAGCTGAGGGCGACTGTAGCGTAAGCGCATGTGGCTCCAATTTGGACCATGACCACAGCACAGTGGAAGGGGCAGATCAAATCTTCCCCCATCTTTGCTTCCAGCTCCCCACCCCCCATAAGGGAAATTAACTTTTTTTTTAGCATCCCCTTTTGTTAATCCCATGTGGGGGAGTGGAGGGTCAGAATTTTTTATGTGGGGGAGGGAGAAGTTTTAACACTCCTCTCCTGATGTGCAGTGGTCCCAATCTGAATTGGACTGTGCACGCTTACACTGGAGTTGGGGTGGGCATTGGTTCCTGGCAAATTTGATAGGCTGTGTATGGCCCCCCATCACCCACCTGGAGCTGCACCCGCCACCGCTGTTTTCCCCTGATACAGCCTGAAATGGAATAAAAACAAAACTAACCTCCAAAATGTTGCTGTGCAGTAGCTACAGAGTGCTAAAATTGGGAAAAAAATAGTTTGCAAACAAGCCAAATTTGTCCATTTCAATTTAATTTTTTTTTAAAAAAAACACCCTTCTTGCCTGCAATGGTGATGGGAGGGGGAGTACAAGGGACAAAAATGCACCCTGGATCTCCCATAATTGCTCACTCCTGCACTAGAGTAAAGAAAACGCAACCCCTCAGCTACACAATTAGCTAAACTTGTAGTTTGGCTCTAGCTTTGGGGGTGGAGTGGGGTAGCGATGCTGAAGAATCCTTGGCTGCATCCAATGGGAGCAGGGCCAGAACTACACCAAGTAGGGTATAGCGCTATGAAAGCGGTATGAAAGCGGTACATAAGAGGCAGGAGCCACACTAATGCTTTACAGCGGTACTGAAATGCGCTGACAATTGTTGGGCCCTGTTGACACATCCCATATACCGCTTTCATACCATTTTCATAGTGCAATACCCTGCTTGGTGTAGATCTGTCCCTTGGCTGCAATGGCAACTTTCTGTTCATTTCAGATTTCACAAACATCCACAGAAGGCATTTGGCAAAAGCCAAAGCATAATATTATTTAGAAGTAGCCTCACTTCACTCAACATTTTTTTATATATAATTTTTATTATTTTTTTAAACACATACAATAATCACACTACTTCAACTCAATATCCCGCAATAATAAAACTTAAAAACTTAATAAAATAATATAATAATATCTCGTGCACCCCACCCCCCGGGAAAATTATTCTCCTTTCCAAAATGGTAACATATCCTGCCATGGTTTACTCCCTTTCCCTTTTCCTAATACACATTTAACAAATGCTCTCCATATCTCTTCAAAATCATTTCGCTTCATCACTCCTTTCTTAACTTTAATACTACTTGTGAGCTTGTCATTAATAGCTATATCCCAGACTTCTTTATGCCATTCTTCCAATTGATAATCCCTTTGTTCCTTCCAATTCCTGGCAATTATTAATCTGGTTGCTGTTAATAAATTAGTTATTAGTTCTTTACTATTTTGCGTACACTTCACTCAACATTAATTAAGGCTTAATGCCGGTAAGTGAAACTTATCAGGAATCAGTGCCAAAGAGAATAAGGCGGTCAAGCCTCTTTCTAAGATCTACCAGTCTCTGCTAAAAAGCCACATGCTTCTGAACTCTAAGCTTTGGAGGCGCAGCCTTGAGCGAGTCATTTGACCTCTTTATGTCGCATTTCACAATAACGAAGTCTGCACAGGGTGGCATGGGTGTGACCAGGAACAGATCTGCTTATCTTTTTACTGCTGGTTAGCATAATTGCTCCGCTTGCAAACAGTAATGTCATTTTCTATGTGCTATTAATATCCTGACTTGATGTGCTGCAAATAACCTGAAATGATATGATAGAAATTAGTGACATTAAAAGGACAGTTTTTTCTTTCTTTTTCTTCTAATTTGAGATATGACACCCATCCCAACCTTGAAAGCATTAGTGAATATTTAATAGATCAAACGTCTGCCAAGAGGACCTAGATTGAATTATTTAAGTGAAGCCCAAACTCTGGTATATATAACCTCTTTTATTCTGAAACTTGAGGGCCAAAATCCACAGACCCCTGGTTCCTGGAAAATTTGATCAACAGTTGATCAGCATTGCATGCTAAGTGCCTTCATTGGGCTCTGTTGGGACAAAAGGGAGATCTGACCATCTGAGGAGGATAATATTAACCAACTAGGAACTCAGTATTTTAGGGAAGTGAGAATGCATTCTTTTTAAGGAATGTTTCACTTCAATAAGGTCTAAAGTGGTTTCTTGCACAGCTCTACAGCATCCCATATAATAGTTTTTTTAAAAAAAAAAAACAAAAAAAAAAAACCCCTATATATCTTGCTTATAATATCCCAATTTCTAATGTCTGTATTTCAGCCACCAAGGCCTGACTGAACACTGGAGCAACTACCTGGGGGCTGTCTTCATGGTGCTGGGTTAATCCCTCTCCATTGCCAAACCCTGCATTCTCACTGGGTCATGGTGGTGGCAACTTGACCTAATGAGGGGAGGCAGTGAGGGCTTTCCGGCAGCAATTATGCTCGCTGGGCCCACCCATCCTCCTCCTGTGTCTTCTGGCAACCAATAGGAGGCCGCCTTCCACCCAGGAATGCCCTCGGAGTGGCTCTTTGTGAGGACAGACTGGCAGAAGAGCTGGGCTGACCTTGCTCTGGCTGGAAACATTGGAGTAAGTCCCTGACTTTTCAACCACACATCTTTGCCTCTTTATCCCAGGGTGGCTTCGAATCTGCAACTGCGTCGTCTAACTGATGCAGTGTGGATTTGGAGCCATCCCAGGGCAAAGATGACATCAAGAAGCCCCCTGGAGTTAGACGGGGCCAGAGTCAAATAGAGAGTTGATGCAGGGGAGCCCAGTAGAAGTGGAAATGTAGCCAGACCGGGGAGGATATAAGGCAGGGCTGTTGAATCTCTTTTGGTCTGAGGGCCAAATTCAATTCTGGAGAAGTTATCAGGGGATGCTTTCCAGTGGTGAGTGGAGCCAAAATGCAAACAGAACAAAACACCTCCCAGCATATTTTAGCTCAAAGCTCTTACTGCCAAGAACTAAGCCTTAGGAGAGACAGTTCAACCTTTTAAAATGGGAAAAAAATGGGGAAAAGCTGGAAAACCACTACATGAGTGCTAGTTGGGGGAAAGGCAGTGGGGCCAAGGGAATGGGTGTGGTCACTAGGGGAACCCCAGGGGACTGAATTGGGACTACAGGCAGGATGGATTTGGCTGGAGGTCCACACTCCTGATATAAGGGCTCAGCTGGACAAAGGAAGGAACTGATATAAATTATCCTGGGGAAATGGAGGGATCATCCCTCCCTGATCCTGGGAATAAAATGCTTCACACACAAAGATAGTTGCTGCATGCATTTAATGCACAGAAATGGCTGCTGTTTATCATTAGAAGGGAGATTTAAATAGTAACCACAGAGGAAAACATACCTATTCTCCCTACATTCATTAACTTATTTTATGTGCTAAATAGTTACCTTAAACAAAATAAATTAATAATAATGATAATAATAAAAATAATATATTTATTTATTACCCTCCTCTCCCTCTGGATCGAGGCGGGGAACAACGTGGAATACAAAATATTGTAAAATACATAAAACTGATTAAAACATATAAAAATTAATACATTATTAAAATACCAGCCAGCCATCTTAAAATTTGACTTGGTAGGCCTGCTGGAAGAGATCAGTCTTTATTGCTTTTTTATATTCAGAAAGACTATTGAGTTGGTGGATCTTTCCCAGCAGGCCATTCCATAGTCTGGGAGCAGCAGCAGAGAAGGTCCTCTGGCTAACTTGCTGTAGAATTGACTAGAAATTACAGATTATTATTATTATTTTTAAAAAACTGCCCACTCTTTTGTCACTCTGTTCCACTTGAATGGTAGTGCAAATTGTGAGCCAATTTCCACCTTAAGTAGACTTCAGGATCAATCTTAAACTGTGCTGGAGCTGACGAGTCTGCTAGATATGCTGATGGATTTATAGATATGACTAAGTTCTCTGTGTGCAGAAATATTTGCTGCCTTGCAGTTCCTCATCTTCTTGACTGGACCTCTCACCTTGCCTCCACATTGCTTTTATAGTATCATTTGTGACATCTAGGACATTCCTAGTGTCCTCATTATGTCATACCCCGTTTCTCTAGCCTTGGGGAGTGTCTTCTCATTCACTCCCATGATCATCTGAGTTACACGTTGCTATACAGAAGCCTGGAGAATTTCACTGTGGTTTCAGCCTAACATTTAGGGGAACAGGCTGAAACCTCAGTGAAATTCTCAGGGCCAAAACTGACATTGCCACATAATGCTGGCAACTCAATACCAATTTATGGTTGCCCTAAATTGATATTGCCACCAAAATTGCAAGCAAGATGTTTCCAGAAGTGAGCAGTATATTGCACAATATTATCACACAACCACACATCACGCCACCATGCATTTCACCATGAATTCCTCAGGTGATTTCTTAACTGTTGCTTTCTCCAGTCCCAACCTCCCATTCACTCTTTGAGGAATGCTACAGCAGAATTGCTTCATGTTCTCCTGGTCTAATATAGAGAGATTTGGATACTCAGGGTTTGGTTTCATAAATTCATGATTTATGAACCTCTAACTGAGTGTTAGGATCTCATGCTCCTCCCTTAGTGCACTGGTTCCAGTGTTTCATTCCTGGCCTGTATGAAGCCAGAGTTCTCTGTCGTGTCTGAACTCTGCCTTAATTGCAGTTAGCAAGCCAGGTTAATAAACCAGGATCCTGGTTTATGAAGTTGGGGAATGGCCAGTAAGTAAATGGGGAAAAACTAATATAGTTTTCTTTGAAAGAGCTGAAAATAGAAAATGCCTGTGGGTAAAGGCAGTGAAACACATCAGGCCATTTAAAGAAATGTTCTATAGCACCTTTGGATATGTCTTTAGGCTTCTATTGGGGATTGGTTTGAGATATTGGAGAAATCCATCACAGATTCAAATGAGTTCGGATTTCTATGAATCCATCTCATGGATTTTGCAGTGGATGAGCTTTTCCCAAGTCACATGGGTTCTGTGGACTTGCAGTCCAGCTTTTCACTTTCTGGAATTTGACACAAATTTAGTCACAGAAAAATATGAAAAAAGGAATCCCAACTAAAAACGTGTAAGTGTGCATGAACGCAAGTTCAGGAAATTGAGAAAAAAAAATCTGTCTATAAGCAGGTGATGTAACAAAAAACACCCACCAATCAGTGAAAAGCAGAGGGAACGTATCCTAAGATTGGTGCAGCTCTCATTTCTAGAATGATGTGGGAAACCCCAACACTCATCTGGATTTTAGACAGCAGTAAGACTCCAGCTAAAGAATCACACAAAGGTTTGCCAGAAGAAGTGGTGTTTATTTATTTATTACATTTTAATTATCACCTTTCTGTTCAAAGACACCCAAGTGGGTTGCAAATTTATTTATTTATTTATTTGTTTACTTATTTATTTATTTATTACATTTCTTTACCGCCCAATAGCCGGAGCTCTCTGGGCGGAGCTCTCTGGGCAAAAAAAAGAAGCAGGTTCTCAGGAGGCAAAAATAAATTTATTAAGAAAAAGCCCAATGTGTTTTCTTATTCTGAGGCCTTCTTCAGGGGGTAGAGAAAAATGTCTGCAGACTTTCTCACAGTCAAAGGATTGTTTCCCATATTATTCTACTGGCAGCGCATCCTGAGAACCAGTTTCCTTGCTTTGTGAACCGCTTTGGATGCTCACCTCCCTCCGCTTTTTCCAAAGACACAGAAGGTCACAGGCAACCGGTATTGAAAACATTAGGCAGAATTCAAAGAGGTGCTTACGCCCCTTCCTTCCCACCAATTTCCTTCTGGAAATGGTGGGTCCTGCCAATTCTGTTGCACAAATGGGAGCTTCCGTTTTTCAAGGGAGATTTAGTGCGTCTTTAGGGCAAGCCCTGAAACAAGCAGGCAGGCCAGCTCTCTTATGCGAGCTCCACCAAACTGCCTCCTTCTGAAAATGAGGCTGCTTGTGCAGTGGAATTTGCTAGGCGGAAGAGAATCGTGTGTGTGTGTTAACACACCCTTGGATTCTGCTCAAGAAAAACCAGAGCAACAAAAACTCCAAACAGAGGTTAAAGTTTAATGCTGATTTTAAAGCACAGCACTGCATTTACCATCCCAAATTAGCATTAAATTACAATAAAACACCAGATTATTTTTTTTAACAGCACATGTAGTGCTAAACAGTGAGGCGGCCTTGTGTGCTTTCTTACGGAAGCTATTCCAAAGCAGTGGTATCACCACAGAGAAATCTCTGTCCTTGATCACAGTACAGGCCAGTTTGCACACTCAAACAAGCTATGGTGGTTTATTTTATTTATTTATTTATTAAATTTATATACTGCCCCATAGCCGAAGCTCTCTGGGCAGTTTACAAAAGTTAAAAACAGTGAACATTAAAAAGTATACACAATTTAAAACCATCAAAAATATAAAAACAACAGTATAAAACAATCCACATCATGTGCATTTCCCTAATTACCCACCTTTGCACAGCTGGTTGTGCATCCAGACCCAGGAAGCATGGCTTGTTTGAGGGAGAAACAAACCTCAAACAACAGGGTTTGATTGTGCAAACCAGGTCAATATCTCACTTTACAAAAGAAAGTAACTAGAAGCATATGTCATTATTTTCTGCATGAATGCTGATTTAAGTTGCCTTTCATGTTCTTGCTTGTAGGTTCTAGCCATGTGGTAAGATATATTTTTGTTAGGGGTGTGCACGGACCCCCCGCTCCGCTTCACTTCCAGATCTGTGATTTTCGGATCGGCCTGCTTCGCTCCGCCCCCGCTCCGCCCATGTCCGCTCCGCTCCGCTCGGAGCTCCGGATCCGGATCGGAGCTCCGTTTCCCCCCCCACAGGCTTGCATTAAGCTAAAAAAGTATACAACTTTTTTTCTGTGAAAGTTAGAAACCTCAAGTTTGGCACCATGACACCTCATGGAGGTATACACACGCACGCCAAGGCTCAAGGCAATCCCATCATCCCCTGATTTTTGGGGAATTTATGAAAATCGGGCACCCCATTCACACCCCTTTCCATAGCTCCGTCAATTTGCATGTTAGAAACCTCAAACTCACCACCATGACAGCTTATCCAGGGATACACATGCATGCCAAGACTCAAGGCAGTCCCATCATCCCCTGATTTTTGGGGAATTTATGAAAATTGGGCACCCCATTCACACCCCTTTCCATAGCTCCGTCAATTTGCATGTTAGAAACCTCAAACTCACCACCATGACAGCTTATCCAGGGATACACATGCACGCCAAGACTCAAGGCAGTCCCATCATCCCCTGATTTTTGGGGAATTTATGAAAATCGGGCACCCCATTCACACCCCTTTCGATAGCTCCGTCAATTTGAACGTTAGAAATCTCAAACTCACCACCATGATAGCTTATCCAGGGATACAGATGCATGCCCAGACTCAAGGCAGTCCCATCATCCCCTGTTTTTTGGCGGGGCTTAAACCTGCAGACATCTCAATGGGGCCATTTCAAAGGAAATCCCAACATGCCATGAATTGGGGAGTATGAATCTTCTTCCACACTTGAAAAATGGATTTGGAACTTCCAAAACTCCAAGTGAGCGCAGGAAGGACTTCTCCCCTGAGTCAAAGCCAGACACACAAAACATCCCTGCGAGGCGGGCAGGGGAGGAGAGAGGGAAGGCAGGCAGGCAGGCAGCAGACTTTTCTGGGGGCATAAGGAAGTGAGCCAAGGATAAGCCAGTAATGCATATAAAATGGAATAAATAAATAAATAAACAAAGGAGGGATGGAATTAAAAGCAGCAGTGTTGCTGAATAAACAACAAGAACTTTTTTAAAAAGGCTATATCTGTCTTTTACCAGCAATAGGGGGACGTGCCCGGGGGAGGGGGAAGCAGCAGCTGCCGATTTGACTGGTGGTCAACCAGTCTTTTAAGAAGCAAGGCTGTCAGTTCAACTCATGAAAGACATTGCTCCACCACTAAGAAGTAGAACTGTCACTTCAACTCATGATAGGCATTGCTCCACCGGGTGACTCTCTTTGGAAGGCTCTGTTGGCCTTCCAAGTACAGGAGAGAGTGGGGGCACGTCCACATGGCATGCCCTAGGGGAGCTCATCCCCTTGCACCACATCTTTTCAGTTGTTCCCCAAAGTTAGGGTGGGTAGCAGTGCTGTGTTTCTATCTCTTATTATTGGCTTAGTATATGATTTCACAGGTTGTGTTTGTGCATTTGGTGAGGCTACTGTTTTAAAAAACACTGGGAAAAGTCCGTTCAGACTAAGAAAGAGAAGTTCCCAGAATCCCAAGTTACCCGTTTTGCCTATCCCCTCCTCCAACTTTGGGATCATGTGATCATGACCAGGAGTTGACTCTGCCCCTCAGCCCTTCGGAAAAGGTATTTTTCCCGCCGGTTTTTTAAAAAATTCTAGCGCGCGACCCGCACCACGCAGAGAGCTGAGAGTAGTCTCAAAATGACCCCCATCCACGACTCTCCAAGCACAAGAATTTTTAGAAAGATAGCTTCAAAAACAACACAGTTATCTGCGATTCTTTTCCACAATGTAATCCTATGGGCAAAATGTTTCAAGATGGCGATAGAAGCGGAACGCGGAAACCGGAGCGCTCCGAAAATGGGCGCTTCTCTTCGCCTTGCTTCTAGGGGTCCGCTGTCCGCTTCTACTTGCTACTCTGGGCAAGGCGGAGCAGGCCAATTTGCTCCTGCTTCTGCGCTTCTAATCGGAGCGGAGCACATGCCTAATTTTTGTAATGCAACAATAGGACAACAATGATTTGTTTGGTCTAAACATTCAGCAGACAGACGCTCAGAAAAATATCAAACAAAAGCAGAACACTGGTTATGTCAAAGGTACATGTGGTAGGCTCTTCCAATAATACATAGGCATCTCTCTCTCTCTCTCTCTCTCTCTCTCTCTCTCTCTCTCTCTCTCTCACACACACACACACACACACACACACACACACACACACAAAATCCAGGCAAACGTAAGAGGCTGATAATCTAACGTTGACATTTATGAAAAAGCCAAGGTTCCATGTGCTTGATAATGTATATGGATCCCACGGGGTGACTTTAAGGAGGAAAATAAGTCTTTTCCTCCATTATATTTTGCTGTGACCATGAATCAGGCAACATCAGGTACAGCATGGTGTCAGGTTTTAGACATAATAATCCAAATATATGAAAACACCGAGGTCTTGTGGCTTATAATTGCCTTGTTAGAAACTCAGCTAACAGCTATGGTTGAACTTGGTGTGAATTCAGTAATTATCAATAAACCATGTTATGGAATGACTGACAGGGCTAGAGGTGAAACACAGCTTGGAACAAAATTTCAGAGTTGGAATTCTACCTTTAGAATTGCAAACTATTCAAGTTTTGCTTTTGAATTTTGTCTTTGAGGGATATTAAAAAATAATTCTGAAAGCACGTTGTTGCATTTTAAGGGAATAATGTTAAGTATGAATTTACATACTTTTACACCTTGTTCTGCACCTCCTCCAAATCTCTGAATCCTAATGAGTTAAGCAAAATTCCAATTAGGAAAAATATGAATTAGATTTTGTTTCCAAGCAATTACAAGATAGGAGAATTTGCTAGAGATTCCCTCTGACCCATTCATTTTCACTTTACTTAGACTTTCTTTAGATGCAGCATTTACTACAAATTCAAGTTTTGCTGTTGAAGATCACACAAGTACTTACAAATGGAGACATGACAAAGTAGGGGTGTGCACGGACCCCCCGCTCCGCCCCGCGGACCAATCGGAAAAATTCGGATTGGCCCGCTCCGCTCCGCGCCACTCTGCCTATACTCCGCTCCTCTTCGCCGTGGAGCTCCGGCTCCGAATCGGAGCAACGCAGTGGAGGGGAGTGGCGCCAGGTAAGGCCGGGAGAGGTGGGCGGGGGGTTTAGCGGGTCCTGCCGCCATCGCCGCCCATGCGGCGATGGCGGCAGAGCCCGGTAAGGGACCAAGGGAGAGGGGGGCCTTACCTGGCTCTGTCCGTGGTCCGTCGCCGTCTTCAATTGAGCCCGTGGTTCAAACAGGAAGTCTGGGCCGCAAGCGGCCCAGACTTCCTGGTTGAACTGTGGGCTCAATTGAAGACACTGACGGACTGCGGACGGAGGCAGGTAAGGGAGAGGAGGGCGGGGGTGTGTGTTACCGGGCCCTGCCACTGTCGCCGCATGGGTGACAGCAACAGCAGCAGGGCCCGGTAAACCCCACTTACCTTTCCGGCAGAGCTCCGGATCGAGGCGAAGGATCCGCCTTCACCTCGATCCTCTTCGCCACACTCCGCCGGCCCCCCCCAATCCTCTTCGCCTCCGCCTTAAGGGCAGGTGAAGCCCCCTGCTCCGCTCCTGCTTCTCCAGTCCGATTAGAAGCGGAGCACATCCCTATGACAAAGGGATTGGTTGCTGAGATTCATTTTTTTTCCAGAGCCAATTCCACAATTTGAGCTCACCAGGATCTTAGCTCCTGCTCATAAATCCATCTGGGGAGAGTAACATTTCCAATGTGCCATATTCGTGTGATTTTCTAGGATCATTTCAAAAACCACATTTGGTATTTCTAAATTGGCACTCTGGGGCAAAAGCAAATTAGGCCTTTGCTAGACCTACTGGATATCCCAGAATGGAGGAGTGGTGATCTCGTGTTGTCAATAACACGAGATCCCGCCCTCGTCTACAGGTAACACGAGGCGACTCAAGTAGAGAGCCATCGCGTCTGCCATTTTAAAAAAAGGATCAAAGCGCACAAAGCGCCAAGGTAAGGTTTTGTTTTTTTTAAATTGGGTTTTCCCGCTCCCCCACCCTGCCCTGATGGGTGCAGCGATCCTGGGGAGTGCTGCGCCCTTTGCGCTTCTCCTGGCTCCTCGCAAGTAATTGTGCGGAGTTGGGAAAAGCCGCGAAAATGGGCCACACGCTCGCGGTCTCGGGCTCAGCCTGAGACTGTGAGAAAAAGCAGACCCAAAGGGATAGGCTTTATCCCGGGGCCAGGGAGGGTTGATCTCTGCCTGAGCCCGGGATCCTGTGTGTCATCTGGATGCACAGGGGCGATCCCGGGTATCATCCCAGGATAACCCCTGGTCTAGCAAAGGAAACTGATGAGTGTTTTGTTTGTTTGTTTGTGATTTTATGATGGTTTGAGTTTTATTATTGTTTTATTATAAATTTATTTATTTATTTATTTATTACATTTCTATACCGCCCAATAGCCAGAGCTCTCTGGGCGGTTCACAAAAATTAAAACCATTCATAATATAAAACAACAGTATAAATATATATAACCATAATATAAAATACAATAAAAAAGCTCAACCAGATAAAAACAGCAGCAATGCAAAATTACAAATTTAAAACACCATGTTAAAATGTATTTATAGATTGTTAAAATGTTGGGAGAATAAAAAGGTCTTCACCTGGCGTCTAAAAGCATATAATGTAGGTGCCAAGCGAACCTCTTTAGGGAGCTCATTCCACAGCCGGGGTGCCACAGCAGAGAAGGCCCTCCTCCTGGTAGCCACCTGCCTCACATAAATGGCCCCAAGAGTCTATTATGTGGAAGGGAAAATGATAAATGTATTAAGTAAATAAAACCCACAGGTTACCATTTCTTCTATCATCAATCCACTAAATTGCAGGGATGTGAAATAATATGTTATGGAGAACAAAGGATATTTGTGGAAATTTTGAGTGGAGTGGAATCCTTTCGAAGAATTTGGATGTGAGGGATTTGAGTGGATAAAGCAGCTGCATTAGACCCTCTTAAGTGTTAGTTTAATGAGCACCATAAGAGGTTCTGGATTCATTAGACACCATCGCATGCAAATCCAAAAGAACATCAGCACAGGCAGAGAATAAGAGGCATTTCAAGGTAATGAGAAACATCTAGAAAGAGAGAAAAGAGACAAAGGCTGGTATTTGTGTCACCCAGGGGTATCTGAGATGTATGTTCCGGGATCTCTTAAGGCTGAGGTGCTCCCATTTTCTCTTTTTCATTACTTAAATCTCATCAATCCACATGGTTGAAGAGGCAAAGTGCTTCAAATTACAGGGACGAAGAAAGCTGCCTTATACCAATTCAGATTATTTTGTCCATCATCTTGACCAGCATTGTTTACTCAAACTGATAGCAGTTCTTTCCTATGAGATTGTTGCAACTCCCAAACTCTTAGATTGTTGGTTGTTTTTATGCTCTTCATGATTTTAATTTTTGTGAACCACCCAGACAGCTTTGGCTATTGGGCGGTATAAAAATGTAATAAATAAATAAATAAATAAATAAATAAATAAATAAATATTATTTGCAAGTGTGTGATGGTGATGAGAAGGTTTAATCTTCCCCTCCTGGTGTGTGGTGGTCTCAATATGATCAAGCCAAAAATACCAGGGACCGGACCTGGCACTTTCTGCATGCAAAGTATGTGCAATACCTTAAATGAACAGGGACATGCATCTTCACTTATGCTTGGAATAATCTGATTGACAAGAATTGGATCATAAATTCCCTTAGACTTAAGTCAAGCCATTGAATATGTCAGTCAGAATTGTCTATATTAACTGGCAGTAATTGCTGTCAGGAGACTTTTCTCAGCCTTGCCCATAGATGCCAAGGATTGAACCTGGGACATTTTGCATGCAAAACATTTATGGAGGATAAAATTTCCCTCCATAAATGTGCAGGGGTGGATTAAAGCAGAATCAGAGGTGTGTGTATGTGTTTGTGTTTATGCGGGTGAATGGTTTGAGGGAAACAATTGTAAAACATTGTTAAAAAATCAACCAATAAAAGGGATCTCATTCAAACTTGGCGTGTTTAAAGTTGTACTTAAGCGCTATCATGGTGCCAAGTTTCATCTCTTTATCTTTAAAAATGAGGGAGCTGTAAGCATTTTGGTTACATCCATCACATTGGCTGATGGATCTGGGATTTTCCAGTTACCTACAAAGTTGTTGATTGTTTTGTTTGGGATTTTGGCTGGGAAGAACAGATGCACTGATCCTATATTGTTAAGTATTATTAATTGGGATTTGGAGAGGGGGGATAAAATAACTGGGGTGTGGAGCATGAAAACGGGGGACGCACTGAGATCTTTAAATGCTGAAGAAGGGGCGGGGGCAGCCTTGGCGATGCTTTTCCAACAAGGCATGGGGAAAAGAGTGTGTGAAAGTTGGGAAGCTGGCTTGACATTAAGCAAAGAGGTGGTGAAGTAAGTCCCCCTGTGCTGTCAGAAGGACTGCACACCTGGCTGAAAGTCCTCCTTGCTCCCCCCATAGCACTTCCCAAACACTTTGTGGACTTCTGTGACATAAGGAAGTCCAGCCTGTGACTCCCAAACTTTAACCATTGTGATCTCTCCGGTGTCAGGAAAGCTCTGTGTAAATAAATAAATAAATAAATAAATAAATCAGGTCCTGAGTGGAGGCACCCATATCCAATACCCAACAAAAAACAATGAACTGGAGGGGGGAGGAGAACGGGCGGGGTGGTGCTGGCGCAATAGCAGAAGCGCAAACAAGTGAAAAGAAGTGAAAGGGACCAGTGCTTGCCCTGCTAATGAAACAGAGGTCAAAATTGCAAGTGCATACCAGGAAAAAAAAGGTACGTGTGATGGAGCTCATTGTTATGCTTTGGGCAAATCTTTGTGTAGCTTGTTTGCATGCAGTACTTGGGACAGGAAGGAAAAATCAGAGTAAGAATTCGTGTTGTATTGAACTTATTGGTTTTATTTGCTGATGTACTTAGGTCAATGTACATCTGCCAGAATGTGAGTTTTATTCTTTCCAGAATATTCAGTTTGCTGAGATATGTGAACAACCCAAATACCTAACACTGAAAAAGTTTCAGATCGCAAGGTAAAATAACCCTGCCTGACAATGCAATTCTCTAAGCAGCGAAAGTGTAAAAGTATCCACTTCCCTTAAATCTTTTGATAGTTGAATAAAGCCCATGCAAATTTTGCATGCAGCAACACTACTTATCTCTAAAATGATTTAGGGCATATTCAGCTGTCTAAATATTTCAGGAGATTTCTTCATGTGCTTTTGATCACGACAGTCTATGTTGTAGTGCTTCCCGTGGAGTACATTATTATTTATTATCTATTATTTCCTGCTCATTTTCTCCTTGCAAGGAACCAAAGGCAGCTTACACAGTCCTCTCTCCTCCTCCTCCTCTCTTATTTTATCCTCACAACAACCCTGTGAGCTAAGTTAGGTTGAGATTCAATGACTGGCACATATTCACCCAGCAAGCTTCATGGCCGAGTGGGAACTAGAAACCAGATCTCTCAGTTGCCAGTCCAACACTCTCACCACTACACCACAATGGCTCTGACTTTTTTCTCACCAAACGTCTCATTGATTCCTATGAAACTACATGAATGATAAAGCCTACTGCTCTGTAGGCACATGTGCGGAAAGAATTTATGAAACTCTGCTTGTTCGCTGTGTACTATGTAACCAGACCATTTCACCAAACAGGTTTATTTATTTTTTTGCTTTGCAAGTATCGGTTATCTAGCTTTCTTGCAAAGGTTTTATGTGGTTGCTGTCCCCATCTAGATTTTAAACCCTCTATTTTTCCTGCGAACTGGACAACTGAATCTCCAAATGGTCCTCTGCCATGACTGGTAATGGTGCACCATCAACACACATGAAACAACATTACAAGTGGGGCAGAATTCTCAGAAAAAACAGCATTTCCCCCCCAATTGTTTGCTATGAGAGCTCATAAATACCTGCCCAGTTCAGAATTGAATAGAAGGAGGCTCTCCCATCACTGTTAAATATATTAATCTCATCCATTCTTGCAGCGTGGGAAGGAGAATCAAATGAAGGTTGTTTCGTGTGCATTTTCTATATACAAGAAGGTTAGGATTAAGCCAACAATTTAATTAGATGTGTTATGACTGTTACATCAAGTTCTCATCCAGATGTCTGG
This sequence comes from Elgaria multicarinata webbii, assembly GCF_023053635.1. Classification (NCBI taxonomy): domain Eukaryota; kingdom Metazoa; phylum Chordata; class Lepidosauria; order Squamata; family Anguidae; genus Elgaria; species Elgaria multicarinata. Next base: position 103,701,432 of record NC_086172.1, read on the forward strand.
GGAGCATTAATCGTAATTGGTAGAGTCAGTTATAAGATCAAGGCCAAGTTGCCCAGGCAAGAAGTGAAAAAGAAGATACGACACCCACAGACACACAGATTGAACTGGATAATCCTAATGACAGCCAATCTATTAAAGAGAACATATGTGTCCTCTGATAGTCTGCACTCTGCACACCCACCAGCTACTGAGTATATAGTCAGATAGAAATCAAGCTACAAGGAAAACATCAGGAGGGCACTGTTGGCAGGTGATGGCATATATCACATTGGAGGATGAGCCCCTGATGACATGGTCAATATTATTAGATCGTGTAATACCGTTGCCGTTCAGAACCTAATATCTCCAGTCATGCCACAATGCGATATATACTAAAAATACCCTCCCCTTCCCAGGAGGAAGTAAAATCAGCAATGTTGACAGCATTTTCTATAATCTGTGGTAGCAAATGCACTACCAGTATCACTTAATCCTGGGAAAGAGAGAGGCTCAACAGCAGGGTGGCCACTTATGGGCAAAATGCAATGTAAGTCCTTCTTACAGTAGACCCATTGAAATGAATGGAACTTAAATTAGTCATAACTAACTTTAAGTCCCATTCATTTTAATAAGTCTGCTTTAAATAGGAAATGTATCTCCAAAAAAAGAGTAGGAAAAGGACACTGGTTTGCATAAAATTTGTGTATGTTGATATAGAGAGATACAAATTTAGAAATAGTTATTATAACTTTAATAGAAATTAAGAACATCTCACCAAAATGCAGAAGGCGGTGACCAGGAAACCTTTGTGCCTGCCTGTTTAGTCTGCTAACTCTTGATGGGCAACAGTTCTTATGATTCTTTATTGAATTGACCAACACAACCTTTCAAATAGAGGACATCTTCAAAGAGAGGACTGGCATTTGTAAAAGAGGACACCTGGGGCGTGTATGTTTGTTGGCCTCTCCCACCTTCAATAGAGCACTCTGCTGCCTGCTATCTTGATTCCCATTCCCAAGGTGAAATCCCCCTCCCCCGCACTTAGGAAGGGAACACGGTAATAAGCAGAGGAGAAAATTAGTGTGTGAACAGAATCAAGAGGGCCTACTTACTGCAGGCTTTATGCCTCCCTCACTTTTGTTCACAGAACATTCAAACAGGAGTGTGTACACTGTAGAGCACTCCTGCTTCAAATTTTAACACTACCTCAGGTGACCATGTGTCCTACTTTACAGAGGACTGTCCTCCATTTGAAGGGATGCCCAGACCAAGGCCTGTTTAAAAAGAAAGAGCCCTAAGAGCTTTTCTACACAAGACCTTTTATCTGCTGTATCTACTTTTGGTTTTATCACTGAATAGAGATTTGAGCACTACATGAAGAGCATTTCCTTTCTACTTTTCCAGTGCATGATCTCTAGGTGGCACTGTGGGGTAGCAGAATAGCACAATTTCACAAATGGAAAAAGCATTTCCTTTCACTCAATGTGAAAAAAAAAAACTCACTGAAAGTGCTCTTTAAACACAGAAGCAAAACTGGAGGGTCATGACAACCATCTTTCAGGGATGCTTTAAGGTGAATTCCTGCATTGAGCAGGGGGTTGGACTCAATGGCCTTATAGGCCCCATCCAACTCTACTATTCTATGATTCTAAAGAACCAGTAAATAACTGTGAGTAGGAAATGATGAGTGCATAATAAGTGTGTCATATAGAAAAGCTCTAAGAAGAGAAAGCCCAGGGGCTTTGAAGTTGCCCATCCACAGTGAGCACCTGGACAGGAGACTGAGCAGGCACATAAGTCATCTTGTCACAGCCTTCTTTATTATGGTGAGATCTATTTCAGTTCTATTTTGAACCATGTCATTTCTAAATTTGCATCTATACATATAAATTAGATTATGCAAATATTATGCAACATTGCCTCCTTTTGTTTTCTTTTTTCTTTTTCTTTTTGGTGATGCATAAGTGGCCACCTTCTCCCCCAGCTTCTTTTCTTGGGAGGCAATAGAGAGGCCCATGGATCTACCAGTCCCTGCCGGTTTTGTCCTGCTTCTTCTTCACCCTTTGTCTCACAAATGCCAGGCTTGTCTTTTGATTGTGAGGGGAATTTTAAGTCACAATGTGGTGGTGTGGATTGCAATTTAGCTATCCTTTCCACAGCAAAGACAGCTGTCCTCTCAGCGTGCAGGGACAGTTATGTTTTCTTCCACTTCCCCAGGCCTCTCCTTTAAATGGTGTTTCATTCAGGGGTCCTCATTCCTATGGTAACTATAGACCATTTTTAGCCTTTTCCCCATGGGATTTACTAATGTGGAAGCCCATTTAACATCCTGCCATCATCTAGAAATAATATTTTCAGATTAAATGTAAATCATTATATAACTTTGACAAACAACAATCCCAATTTCCAAAATATTCTTCAAAATTTCAGCTATAGAATGCCCCAAGCTTGCCCTCTTCATGGCACTGCTGATAAAAATAATATTAGAGATTCGCCAACTTTGGGCAAGACAGCTTTCTGGGGTTATAATCTTGCTAGTTGAACTCCTGCTTTTGTTCTGTTAAGAATTCTCTTCCGTGGAACAGCGTAGCTAGTTTATTTGAAAAAACTCTACCAAACCCATAATCAGCTCTTGGTTCCTGCCTTTTCTCCGCCATTTATTACTATAGATTTAAATGTTTTGCTGACTTCTCTCCCTTTCTATTTGGCTCATTACAGTTTATCAACAGTTTTAAAATGAACTTCAGCATTACAGCTAGCACGAAAAGTTATGTGTACATTTATTTCATGCGGTTTCACTTTTCAGGGATAAAGATTTGAAGGAGAATTTTGGGATCCTTTCACAGTTTCTCTCTAGTCTTAATGTTAGCTTCATTCTATTCTTTTTTTTATTGCCCACATTAGCCTTTTCCTATAATATTTATGTTACAGAAAATGATGTAACAAACTTTTTCTCCCTCATAAAAGCTTCTCTTTACTTTCATTAAAGATCTTCTCTGTATTCTTTAGACTGGTAATATTTTTATTCCAGTTCATGAGACTTTTTTTAAGGAAAGACATGTGCCATGATTCACACTTCATTGTTGACCTTAGTTCCGGCCTGCACCAGCTCTTGGGGCTCTTCCAGGGGGCGGGGCTTAGGAATCCCCTTGGAGTGCATCCCTGCTGCTATCTCCAATCTGAGATCAGAGGTAACAGTGGGGAGGTCCCCTGCTGGTACATGCCAGCAAGAGAACCCCTTGTTATCTCCAGTTGGAGTTAACAGCAAGGATGTGGTACAACCTGGGCATTGGGACTAACCCATGCTGGGGACAACAAACACTCCCCCCCCCCAATTGGTGAGTCCCAATGTCTCTCGTCCTGGTGGTAGAGGGGGTAAGAACATGGGGTGAGAACAGTGGTCTCCCATGTGGGCAAGTCCTATTGTGGGATGGAGGTGGGGTGGGTGAAACCAGTTGATTCCCCTTTGTACCTCTGCCAGAGAAGTGACAGAGACTCAGACACTTCTCTTTTGACCACCCAGCCTCCTTTCCCATTGCCAAGGCTTAGATAGTAAGAGAGTTTTGCAGCTGATGCTGTTATGTCCATTGAAATCAGTGGCTTTGTGACTCCTCTTCTTCTCCCCTATAATGTGAGATAAGGATGAAACATCATCACAAGTTCCTCTAACTCTAATCCATTCCTTATGCTGCCTGGAGAAACTGCTTCATGTTGCTTCATGGTAAGGCTGGCCCTACACTGACGTCCAATGGCAGATCACCCATTAACTGGAATTATTCTGGAATATGTTAATGATCAGTATATAAAATGTAGACAGACAATATAGATTTTCACAGCCCCAAACCAGCCCGAGTTAGATGCAAGCTTCTTAATGTGCAGCTGCTCCAGGACAGTTTATACTAGGAGTGGCAACTTGTAGCTCTCCAGATGTTGTTGAATTTCAACTTGAATCAGCCATCACTAGCATAGCCAATGGTGAGGGATGATGGGAGTTGTAGTCCAATAACTTCTGGAGAGACACAAGTTGCCCACCCTTTTTTATATGATACCGGGAAGTATATCCTTCTTGTTACACATGGAAAGCCTATTGATCTGGCTTGGAATACCAACTTTGGATAAATGTAAAATGGGGACCAGCATGTAGCCATGGCAGGTTTCCATGTTTAATAGAGTGAAGCTAACATGGGCTGATACCTGGATGCCTTACATACCTCTCACTTGTGTGTCATGGATAGCAAATAAAGGAATAATTTAAGAATAGATTAGCTGGGCCAGCAGTTGCAAACCCTACTGGCTAATGGGGGATTTCTGTTCATACTAGGGAGGTACAGATTTTATTAAATCTGTTCTGTCTGTGTTTTGCAGATTATCAAGCTTCTTTTTTTACATCGTCCACTCATTGACAGAATGAGATTATTTTTACTAGCATTGGGCTCTACTTGTGCTAATTCACATTAGTGCTCATGCACATCAGAGCTAATGCACCCTTGTGAAATTTCACTAATGCAAATTAGCTAATGAGAATTAGCACAACTAATTCGGCTCACAAGTGCACCGAATCCATGTGACTTGGAAAAAAAACCCCAATCTGCTGCTGAATCTGCAGGTCGGATTCATAGAAATCCAAACTCATTTGGATCCGTTGCCAATTTCTTTGACAGCTCTGATCCACAGATGTTTATGCATTAACCATTATAAGCAACAATGAGAAATTTGTTCCTCTTCCATTAGATAAAAATTGATCTGCTCACACAGAACACTTTTGTTTGGCCTCTAGTGTAGATGCTGCAGATGAGATCACTGGCTTTCAGTAATTTAGTCCTATTTGTAAAAAAGTAAAAGGGTGGGGCCCTGCAACAAAATGTTGTAGTGAATCACCAGTGTGTCTTTGTGTGTTTCCTGAGCCTGTGGCTGAGAAGATTGAAAAAATAATAGAAAGTATCAAAGATTGGAATCCTTGCTGCACTATCAGTTTGTATGGAAGTCAGTGTAGCATGATGCTTCTGCGTGCAATGGACAGCTGGATTCGACTTGGAAGGAGGTCTAAGGAGGCAATTTAAGTAGACTGACCATTGTTGCAACCTGACAAGTATGGTGGACTTTTGACTGGGACTCCAAACCACCTTCAGCCCCAGTTCTGGCCTGCTTTGTATGGCTGGTGTCAGGTCCTCTGAGCTTATCACCCTGTAAAGTAAGTGTTTAGAATAGCGGTCTATATTTTATTTTTTGTTTGTTCAGTTAGTGGTAGATTATGAAAGTGTATTCTATTTAATTACAATTTATTCTTACTATCCCATTTTCTATGTATATTGTTTATGTACATAACCGTATCCCTGAGAATGGATTTCCCCCTAAAATGTGATGGGCATAGAATACATTTTTTTTCTAGTATCCAGAGTTTTTCTCTTGCTTCCCCCCACCCGCCTGCCCAGTAGGTGCTATTCCAGTTTTGTGTCTATCATCTATACTTATAGAATACTGCACCCAGGGCCTGGCTCCTGACCAATCTTCAGCGTGAACTACACTGCAGGGCTGTCATAAAGCACTCTTTCCCAGCCACCACCCTTCCAGTTTGCAATATTGGAACAATGAACTGCATTTGCTTTGGGATTTACATCAGCAGGGTTATTTTTAAACGTTTCGCACTAAGAACTGAGATAGAAAGATCAGAAATTCTTTTCTTTGATGCTACATTTTGGGTTTTTTTTAAAAAATGGGTGGATAAGTGGAGTGGTGCTCTGTCCTGGCTACATGAAAATCCTGGGCTTCTCCATTGATTTCTGTGGGCAGCTGTCTTTGTCATCACTGGGGGAACATTTAAAAATAGCTTCTCAATGTAAACCAGGAAATGACCTATAAAGACAATGAGATGGTTCTTTCTACTCTTTTTATATGTCTTCTTCTGTGTCCTTTGCTCCATTTCTCTCAGGACAGGAGAGAAATGGAGCAAAGGATTTTCTACTTAACTCCTCTTGTCCCCTTGACTTATCTCCCAGCTAGCTTTTCCTGCCTGCCTCCTCGCTTCTTTTCAACCAGCTCCTAAGCAGGGAAGATCCAGAGCAGGAAGAAAGGGATCCATAGCAGGAGGAAGAGGAGCAGGAGGGAAGGGAGCCACTCCCATAGCTCAGAGCATGCATAGTCCTCATTGGAGTGTTTTGTGGTCTCTCCCCTGCATTGCCCCCACTCTGATTTTTGAAAGATGTTTTGTACTTCCTTAAGCCTGTACTTCTGTAAAGATATTTTGTATTTCTGTGTCCCCTTTGCAGGTAGATACCTTCCTTTTGTTCTCAGTGGCCCTGCTTTTGCTGCAAAGCTATTGTCACTCTGGGGCTCAGTTCTGTATTAGTAGGAGGGAATAGCCATTGGGGATTGATCCCCTCAATGGCAGGACAACAGGACTGTCTGTTCATTATCATATGATGGTTGAACACAGATGCTCTGTGTAAATCTGCCCTTAACTTCCATGGTTCGTCCACAGACATTTGCATACCTTTGCACCACTTGGGATCCATCTGGACAGATGTGAATGAAGCCATTTTGTCCTTTCTGCTGTTTATCCTCAGTGCTTCCTTTGGAAAAGAGCAAGGAAACCCAGGCAGAAGCAACTGATACACCAGGAGGATTCCATTCATATCACAACAGGTTGGCATGCCCTGTTTTACAGTTCAAGCAGCGTATGAAAGGGACAGACTGAGTAAATGAGCCTTTCCTTTAAATAGAGGTGGGCAATGTGTGGCCCTCCAGATGTGGTTGAGCTCTAGTTCCCAATAGCTCTGGCCAATGGTCAGGGATGATGGGAGTTATAGTCCCAAGAAAAACTGGAGGACCACAAGTTTCCCATTCCGGCTTTAAAGTCTATCAACGAAAGAGATTGCTTAGGGAAAAAAGCATGAAAAACGTGTTTTCACAAAGACAGGAGTAGATGGCTTGTTGCAAATTTACAAATTCATTTAAAAAAACACCAAGAAGTCTAACTGCAACAAAATAAAACTTTTTTATTATTTCAAAGGAACACATTTATTTACAGAAACATTTTAGAACATACACTAAATTGCATCCTTTCATCACAAGTCCTTGCTTGTACGAAGTGTCTTTGACAGATCAATGGCCCCTCAAAATTCAATGTCTCTGACTTACTGCAAGTATGAAATTAGAAGTGTGGAAGGACAGTTGCGATTGGGCTGAAAATACAGAGAAAATATCCCTGCCCTATGCTTTTCCCTTTCAAAATATTTTTGGAGCCATATTTTTTCCAGTAAAGTAATTTTCAAGTTAAAGAGAAACATTACTTAACAGAGATACCCAAAATAAGAGAACAGCCTATCTCTAAATTAATACATATATAATTTAGACTATTATACTCCGTACCAGAAGTGCGGTGTATGATTAACATATATGAGAAAACTGTATTTTAGTTATAACAGAGGTGGGCAGACTTTAGGCTTCTACTTTGTTTTTTTAGTAAAACTCTGAGATGCACCAACCAGAACCTGGTACAAGAGACATACGCTTATGGCATGTCTAGATGAAGTGATATCCTGGGAATCACCCCAGGATCATCCCTGTGCATGATCCCTCCCTTGCCCCAGGATAGCTGGGATGGTTTTAATCCTGGCTTTCCCCCCAGTCTCGGGATTGTCCTGAGACAGCGGGACATGTGGACAGCCTTCCTGGTTTCTTCCTGGCTCCTCGCGAGTAACCGTGAGGTGCCAGGAAGCAAGCACAGGGCACAGCGCTCTTCAAACGCTCCCTGCCCATTGGGGGTGGGGGTAGTGGGGTTGGGGCTTCTTTTTTTTTGCTTACTTTTTCGCTGGAGCACTTGTGTACTCCAGCTCCTGTGTTTGTTTTTAAAAGTGGCGGGCGCGACATCCTCCATCCTCCCGGGACGTTGCGTGCCGCATGTAGACGGAGGGGGAGGATCTCACAATCATCATATTGCGAGATCATTTCCCTCCACCCCACTGGTCTAGCCATGCCCTCAGAGTGCTGTCTAAAACAGACATCAGAGGCTTCCCCACTGAACATTCCTTAGTCTGCAAACCTGCACACAGTTATGCACGGCTGACTCCCGCTGAAATCAAAGTGATCTATCGACATGGGACCGTAGACCAGACTGCATGCTTAGACAACTTATAATAAGCAGGATAACATGTAATGAAGAACATGTGGGGAGGTGTTGCTTGCCAGTAGGGAAACACCTAGAAATATTAAATGGGTAATAAAGAGAAGATGGTAGTAGGAGAGAGAGAGAGAGAGAGAGGGAAAGAGAGAGATTCAGCACTGGAAAGAAAGGACGGTGGACTGGGAGCAGAATGTGGAGGAACTGACTTTAAAAAGCTTTAAATGAGAAAACATTTTTACTTCAGACATCGCAATAAAGCCACAGTGAAGATGAATGAAACTAGTAATATTCTTTGCACATAGAATTGTATTAAAGTTGGCAGTATTAGCTCCACACTCTGTTCCTTTCCTTTACGTTCATTACTGGGTTTTTTTTAAAAAAACAACAACACGAAAACAAGGCATGCAATACAAGGAAGAACTCCATGAATTCTCACTCCCTGATCTGATTCTGACCATAGGAACAATAACTTGGCTCCAATCCTCTCCTGGTACAGTCAGTAATGTCCATGTCACAAGTCTCACAGTGGCATTCTGTTGCCACTGGGTAGGAATAAAACGATTCCGTGTGACCAGCACAGCCTGGGATCTTTACAGTCTCATACATAATTGCCTTGAATGTGCAGACTTTCTGGACATATTTCTTTAGTAGGAGGTACTTATCAATAGGATCCTAAGGATGACAAAATAAAGACAGACTGGATATTAAATGCATTTGCTAATGTTGGCCTTTTAGCAGTGATTAACCATAGCTTTCTATTATTTTTAAGAACTCAATCAAAAATTATACTGATTATATTCTCTCATGATTTCAGTGAACTTTGAACAACTCACTAAACTAAATTCAATTCCTATTTTAGGATCTGTCATATCTGAAACACTTGTTACAGGATAACATGTTCGGTATCCAGTGGGCAACACCGTACACATGTTGCTCAACAGCAAAACAGGCAACTCTATAAACTGGAACAAATTTTAAAGTGCACAATGTCTTCCCAAGCAAGTGATCATTTGCTTATTGCTTTGGACAAAAACTTCAAGATGGAGTCCATGGTGCTTTGGGGTTCAGCCTTACATGGTACTTAGTGTATAGAATTCAACTATCTGCTAATGAAATCCTTGACCACAGCCTGCTGTCTGATGCAGAAGTTATCCTTAAATGTGCAAGGTATCATGGTGTGAATTACATAAATTATATAAAATCACACTTTCTGTTACATACATGATGGGATCTTCAACAAGGAGTTTGACTTGCAAATCCCCTGGAACTTCATACCACTGTGCCAGCAGGGCCAGCCTAAATGCAGGATGATTTGTGAGATCTATGAATTGGAGTTATCCGTATGTGTCTGGGGAGACAACTGTTATTTGGAAGTAAGTCCTTCCAGGAAACTGGAGTGTGAAACTCCAATCTCAAGGCTGAAATCCCAATGTGCACTGTAACACAACTGCTCTTATGTCTGAATAAACATGCATATAATTACTCTGTTGGCGTATTTATTTGGAAGTACATTCTACAAACTTTCTTCTGCTTACATGTACTTAAGATCACAGGGTTCCAGAATGATTCCTGTCAATGATCTCAACTGGCAAGGATAGAATTATTATTTTAAAAATATATTTTGCTAAAGTGTTTGTCAGAAACTAGAACCATGGCTTAAATGGTATTATTTTGGAAATACTTCATTACTCACTTAGACTGATGGATCCTTACCTTTGTGAAGCAATAGCCAGAGCACCAAGTTGCATTCACGCTAATGCAAAAGCCACACTCTTCATTCTCCACCACTATTGTGACATTGGACAGCTCACAGTGATTACAGCAGATTGTTTTCCAGCAAAGTAACAGGACATAGAAATTAATTGTCTTCATCCTGTAGTGCAAATCAGAGAATTCAGAGGCACAGGAGCAGCATTGCTTATGGTTCTACATACCTTTAGGAGCAAATAACATTAGTATTCTTTGTACACTGATACAAAGTCCAACATTTAAAAGGAGAGAGAGGATGGATAAACACAGAGTATCATCAACAAAATAGATCTTTAGCGTTATTGTTAGAAGATAAGGGATTTCTTTAATTTGTGTTTGTGTGTGTGTTAATCTGATTATACTTGAGAGAAAATAAAGAAATAATCAAACACATTTCCACTGAATAGACCTCTATTGCTCTTACAAATAAGTTATTTTATGTTATCAAAAAGGAAAACAGAATAAATGCATTAAAAGAGGCAGCAAAAGATTATTACTATTTTTTCTTTTTAAAATGAAGTTTTTGTATCTAAAGTTTTACAAAGTCCTTGTCATTTCCCAAACAGTCTTTATTAAGAATCTGATGAAAAGTTACCTGAATTAGATTTGCCTTGCTGGAATTAGTTGTGGAGAGAGGAAAGCCTCACATTGTCCTTTTATACAAAATCAGATGTAACTTACACCTGGAGGATTTGCAGGGTATTAAGATAAATGGCATTAGTTTAAATCCTGATGAGAGAGAACAAATATTTAGCCAGACAGTGAGATAAAACCTTGTAAAAAGATGGCCATGAATAATGGTGTTGAATTCCAAATAACAGTTAAGAATTTCACCAGAAGGAACTGACTTGTGGCTTGTTAAATTTTGTAATAGTTTTTTTTATCAGCAATATTATAATGCAATAAAGCCTACCACAGCCTATCCCAACCTGATGCCCTCCAAATGTTTTGGACTACAACTCCCAGCATTCCTGATCATTGGCTATGCTGGCTGGTGCTTATGAGAGTTGAAGTCCAAAGCATCTGGAGGGCACCAGGTGGGTAGAGCCTATGCTATGCTAACCATGGACAATGACTTGGACATTGAGAGGTGTTCTGAAGGACCGAGAGGTGTACTGAATGTAGGTGCCTGTCTGTCCCATCTTAGGCCTAATCTACACCAAGAAGGATATTGCACTATGAAAGTTATATTAAAGCAGTATATAAGACATAGAAGCCACACCAAGCAGATTATAGCACTGTGAAAGCAGTATATGGTATGTGTTAATGGGTCCCAACAATTGTCAGTGCACTTCAATACTGCTATAAAGCAGTAGTGTGGCTCCTGCCTTTTATATACTGCTTTCATAGTGCAATATCCTGCTTGGTGTGGAATAGGCCTTGGTCTACATGCTCTTGCCTGGGGCTTAAGCTCCATGGGTCATTATTATTTGCCTACAGATGATGATGATGATGATGATGATGATGATGATGACTTTCTCATTCATGGCGGTTTTTCTAGATGAACATGACAGGCTTTGCCAAATCATGCTGTCTTTTACAGATTCAGGAGTTTCTGAAGGTTTTCTGTATAGTTTTTTTGATAGGGTTGCTGTTCCTTCTATGGATGTTCATGTGCTTGTTGTTGGTACATCCGTGCTTTCAATATTGGTATTCTGTTGTGCTATTTCTTCTTTGATTTTTGGAATTTCATGTTCTGTTAGCATTTTGTTGTTGATTATAACTCTTTTTTGATCTATTAGTCTTTGTTCTGTTACAGCGTCCGTTAGGTGGGGGTATATTTGCAGAACTAGTCTATGAAGTTCTGTTCAGTATCCTGATGCTATTGTTTCAAGTTGTGTGCTTTTGTAGTAACAGCGCATAACGTTATGTTTCATTTTCGTCTGACCAAGCTAAGCGTTGCCTTGGGTGTCCTGCTTTGGTGATTGCCTGTGGAGCAGGCAAAATGCGTCTGGGGGAGTTTGGGTGGTTGTGCTTTGCCTTATTCATTGCCTGTTCATTTCCATTTTGGCTGACTGTTAGGTTTGTGCAGCATTCTCGGCCTTGACACTGCCCATTCAAGGCTTTTTTTCTAGTGTTAGGAACCATTTTTCACACTAACAGTATTAGTGTTAGAAACCATTTTTTCACACTAATGCTTGCATAGTGACTGTACTTTGTTTGAAAGCCTTTTTTCCTTACAGTATGGCAATTTTAGTGTGAGATATGCAGGGTTTTTTTCTTTCAGAGATCTTAACATGTGGGACACGGTTCACCCACCAAGAAATATGCTTTGCCCCTTCTGTGTCACCCCCCCCCCCCGAATTTTTTTCCTGGTGCCACCAGTGTCCCCAATTCCATTTCTCTTGCCAGTTCACAAAGACAAAATAAGTACATAGCTTAACCATGCTTTCCCCATAGTAGAATGCCTGATGAATAGAAATTGTTACATTTTAGGCCATAGGATCATAGAATAGTAGAGTTGGAAGGGGCCTATCAGGCCATCAAGTCCAACCTGGATCAGATAGTGTCACTAGCATTATTCTCTCCTGCTTCTGAATGTGGTGGTGCAAATGGTGACATTACCCAACTGTCTTTGAAAGCGTTGCACTGATGCCTCTGGCAGCTTTTCATCATCATAAGTTGCCATGTAATATTTGTTCTACCCCTGCCCCCCACAATTTGTTTCCTGTTCTGTCTTGTGAGTCTACTTTCTCACTGCCATTGTCACCAGCTGGTATCATTCCACATCTCTTTTCCTCATTATTGCTACCACTTGCTGGCTTGACTGGCAGAGAGCCAGTGAGCAAGTAGGCAGTGGCATCTACTGCTCCTCTTTCTTGAGTTGTTCACCACAGCCCCAAGATCTCTTTCTTGGTCAGTCACTGCTAGCTCAGATCCCATCACCTTGTACTTGCAATTGACATTTTTTTTGCCCTAAGATGCATCACTTTACCCTTGCTTACATTGAACCACATTTACCATTTTGATGCCCATTCTTCCAGTTTGGAGAGATCCTTGCAATCCCTTTTTGTTTTAACTAACCTAAATAATTTTGTATCTTCAGCAAACTTGGCTACTTCACTGCTCTCTCCTAATTCCAGATCATTTATGCATAAGTTGAAAAGCATTGGTCCCAATACTGATCCCTCTCAGACCGCCCTGTTTACATCCCTCCATGGTGGTGGTGGGGAGGTGTATCCATGTCTTACTCTTGTGCTGTTGAAGCATGGAGCCTGAGGCAGGTCTGAATTGGTGCTTGATAAAATATTCATCTGACTGGTTCTCCATAAGCCCAAACTGTCATTGAGCTCCCTCTGACAATAATTTCCCTCTACACATGTGGAAACAGAATTGGTGAGAAAAACTCAACTCCATTTTAAAAACAAGGCCCCAAATGGCTTATGTGAATAAGCTGCTGGAGATAACAAAACTAGTTAATAAGAACTAATTAGCATTCTTGTGCCAGATTCCCAGCAATACCAGTACTATTCTGAGGGAAAGCCACACACACAATTCTTTCTTATAATTCTTAGTGCCCAGCCACAGAATCTCAAGGGACATAACAAATATATCTTGCTAATACTAACAAATTTCTAATACTAACAAATGGTGGGTTAAGTTAGCCAAAATTAAGCGCATGTTTTTGGTGACAGTTCTTCAAGGAAGCCATGCTGGATAAGTCAGAAGGCCTTGCTTGTGAATGAGTAACTCTGGTGATGTAAATCAACAAACTGAATGACGACCATTTTCTCCTAGAAAGGGGATCCTGCCCCTGCTGTCTCTTTTGGAAAGACGGTATCAGAGGAATGTAATGTTCGTGTCCCATTCCATAGAAACCATATAACGTGGGCCCCCGAGTCTGCTGTTTCTCACTGTTAAAAGGTTCCTTGCAGTCTTTTCAAATCTTTCCTTATCCGCCTTGTTGTCTTGGATTTCCCAGCTTTGGCTGCACTGCCATTGTTGTACCCAGTTAAGCAATCACACCCACCTATTACTGCTTGGGACCCACAGAAGAGAGCACTTGCAGGGCTGCTCCCAATCTCTGCTTCCAAGCAGAAGAACTGTGAAATGCTTCAGTAGCCTTGTTTCTGAGCTAGCAGTGAATATACACCAACCTTTTGTCTTGGAAACCTAATTGATACTCGACTGCCTATTGTTAAGTGGATGCATGCTCTGAGGAATCAAATCATTATCTCCTCTAGCTCACCTCTCCCCTGTTGCTGTTCATCACAGCATTGCCTTGCTATGAAAGACAGGCAGATACCAGTACATTTAGCCTTCGTTTACTTTCTCCTTACATTAGCTTGCAACATTTTGCTCCGTGTTCTCCTTTGCTGCCCTCTGTGGTCGTCCCCCCCAATCTCTCCACCCCTTCCTAGGATCAATGCACTTCCCCCCTGGAGAGACAAATGATATATCCACACTACACACTTACATAAAACACAATTAGCATTTTTACAACTTTAGACTAATTTCAGTCTTGGACTAGTTAAACTGGCATGCCTTGCCCCACCTCCTGCACAAGTATGCTGGGAATTGTATGGATGCCTAAATTCCCTACTACCCTATTTCTTCGATTCTAAGACACACTTTTCCCCCCATATAAACATCTCTAAAAATGGGGTGCGTCTTAGAATCGCGGGTGTGTCTTAGGTTTTTTTTTTCTGTTGGTGGTACTGAAATTAGTGTGCGTCTTACAATCAATGGCATCTTACAATCGAAGTAGACATTCTTACTCATAGCACTACAGTTCCCAAGATTCGGTAGAGAGAAGGAATGACTGTCACACTAATTTTTGAGTCATCTGTAGTGTGGAGGCAGCAGGAATATCAACACCCTTGGGCAAATGGGCCGGGATGTTTCCTAAACTCATGATCCATGCAGAGCTAGGGTGGCCACTCCTATCATCCCAACAGAGGAAAGGCAACATCCCAAAAGAGGACACAGATCTGAATAAAATGTGCATATGCTAATGAATATGCATAGATGCAACATTAGAGATGATGATTTAGGCCTAATCTACACCAAGCAGGATATAGCACTATGAAGGCAGTATGAAAGTGGTATATGGTATGTGTCAATGGGCCCCAACAGTTGTTAGTGCACTTCAATACTGCTTTAAAGCTGTAGTGTGGCTCCTGCCTTTTATACCATTTTCATAGTGCAATTATCCTGCTTGGTGTAGATTATGGCTTAATTTACATATAAATAACACACATTTCAGTGGCAAAGACTGTGATCCAGGGCCAGATCTATACCTTGTGTCAAATCCTTACAATCTCATCATGGTAACACTGTATCCCTCTTTCACGTTTTTATCTTGTAGGACACACAATGACATATCTTGTGGTATTTTGGATAATGTGGAATAAAAAGCAGGAAGTAACACTATGAAAGCAGTATATGGAATGTATAACATGCCCCAAGAGTTATCAGTGCACTTCAGTACTGCTATAAATGAATAGTGTAGATCTAGCCCAGGTGAGCTGTGTGCCTGCTCAGTCTGCTATTCAGGGGCTATTTGTTGTAATTTCTTCTTCTTCTTCTTCTTCTTCTTCTTCTTCTTCTTCTTCTTCTTCTTCTTCTTCTTCTTTTTTTTTTTATTTTTAAAGCAGCCTTGGACAGGGGAGTCCCTTCATATAAAGCGCACCTTCAAATATAGGATGGCTTTGGGAAAGCCCTTCAAAGAGAGGGCTGCCCTGTGGTGGGCCTGCTGAGGCTTATGCACCAGCCAGGGCCACACCGTCTAGAATGCCCTGGACATCACCATTCCCACCTATTTGCTCACTTGCCCTCTCCCTCTGGCCCCGAAGGAGCAAGTGAATGATGGTGATGGTGAGAAGGCAGAACAGCAGCTGCCATCATCTGTTTGCTCATTGGCTCTTTGGCAAGGAAACATGATAAAAATGGTGAGGTGGAGCCAGCTGATGGCAATGAGAAGGACTCCCATTGATTTGCTGGGAATACTGAGGTGGTGCCCCCAAACATAGCCCCCCCCCCACTGCAAATCTAGAGCTGGAAATGGACCCTCTGCAGAATTTCACCAAGCTGAGGGCACTATTAATCTCAGGAAGTCCCTCAGATCAGGTTATGATCTCTCGAAGTCTCATTTCCAGAGTTTTTGAAGCATTTTGTCCCATGATTTTTGGCCTGATAATTGTCATGCTGTTTAGACTGCCACCATTCCCATGTCATAAATGGAAAAGGAGACTGAGTGGGAAGGATTTCCTAAAAGGCATCTGATAAAGTAGGAATTTAACTTTAATGACTGATGTCCATTGCAACACTGGCAGGATCTACACTATTGCTTTAAAATGGTTTATAACAGTAGTGACAACTGTTGGGGCTCAGGACACGCTCCCTATACAGTTTTCAAACCATTTTCAAAGTGTCATATCCTGCTTGGTGTAGGTCTGGCCAGTCCTTTCCGCCTCTGATCAACTGCAGCTTTCCCCCTTCATAGCTTCAAACATATTGTAAAGAAAAAAAAACCCACAAGAGAGAGTTGTCCCTTTGCCAATAAGATAATCAAAAAGAAGGTAGAAATACAGGGAATGAAAACATTCCAAATAAACAAAAATTTAAAAAAGATCAATGGATCACTGCTGAACTTCCATCAGATTGTTAATCCAAGAGTAGCAAAGCGGTTCCTATTTTATTACCCAATGATTCTGTACTAATCTGTGCCACATTGGTCAATGCTACCATCTTGTTGTAACTTTGAACATTCAGTAAATTATGTTGGCTCTCCTGAAGTAATGAACCTGGTTTGAAAAATCATGTGTTTTACAGATGGAAACTTTTCAGACTTATTTTTATTTGACTTCTTTGTTTTTATAGGTTCAGAAGGCAAGCCTCAAGCTCTGCAGTAGTTCCGAAATGGCTAAACACATGGTGTATTGTGGTAACAGCTTTAATGAGAGGTGCTCAGTTCTAACTCTCAGTATGTATGGCAAGATGGTGTGTTTGTTATTCAGGTAGTATAGGCACAAAGCTTAATACAAAGTAATGTAATATTATTGCCAATTTCTTCAAACTTCATATTAGCTCTAACTTCTTAGGATATTAAAAACCAACTATCCTGGGATTTGTTTTGAGACCTTAGAGATTTATGATTGCTGCAATGCTTCGTGTTTTGGATCTTGTTAAATTGATATGTTTCTGGGTAAATTGAATAGTGTCTGTATTTGAAAGCTGTTCCTCATTGAAAATGTGGCTTAGGGCATTCATGTGGATTTTGAAAAAATAAATAAATATACGCTCTATTAAATTTCCATGCAGTGCAGGGGAATGAAAATGTCATACCCTAAATTGGGAACACTATGCTCAGGAGAACCAGGATAGTGTGGTGCAGGGATGGGCAACTTGGGGTGTATGTGTCCAGGGGCCACTTTTGCCCCCCTCCCAGATGACTCCAGAGGCTGTACTCCTGCCACTGTAGCTCTGGCAGACTTGGTGATGGCAACACACACACAAAACACAGTTGTTTTCAGGCTAAATTTGTTTTTGCCTTCTGTATCCATTTGCCACTGAACTTTGGTGGCAAACTGCCAATGTTTTTGCCACTGCAAATTTTGGTGGCACAGCTGTGGTGGAGGCTGCGTACGGCCAGTAAAACAGTATGTTGCCCATCAATGATCTCTTGGTTAAAGAGTACAATTTGGAAGAAGACAGCTGTGCAGTTCATGGCACAGGCTTAGGCAAGTCACTAGCCCCTAATGAGGCATTCTATTGTTAACTAACATCTGAAGGGGAAGAGCAAGGATGAGAAAGCTAGCCCTATCCCCTCTGTCGCTGTCGTCATTGCCCTCTATGAGCCCATGGTGAACGTCTTCAGTGGGAAGACTTTTATATCCGCTTTTGATGTAGGACCCTGATTTTCCAAGGCTCCACATCATTCAAGAGAAAAGGCTCCCTGTTGCAGAAGTTCACCCTCAACGGGCCGGTTTGCATGACACGAGGGTGGCTAATAAGCCACAGTGGCTTGTTAGTCATCCTGCATGTGCTGGTCGCAGGCTGGCCCAATTTACATAATTAGCCACATTGTCGTGATTTCTCATGTTATCCAAACCTGGTGATGGTTAGGGTTGCTGGGGTGGTTAAAAAACCACCTGAACTTATGGTCTGTTGTGGGATGACATGAGAAACCACGGCAGGGCTTGAATCGGTAATTTGGCATCCAGGGGCGCCGCCACCCACCATGGCTTAAACCAGGTCAATATGTGGAGGGTGATGAGGATGGGAATGGAAGTAGGATAGACCTAGCATTCTAGTCCTCCCATGCTTATTAAATTTAAAAATAGAATGTCTGAGAATGACTACTTTCTCCCATCCTAGAGCTTCCCTAAATGAGTGATATATTGCATGTTCGTGATTGGCCACTCCTGGAAGTTTGTGGGTCTATTATACCATGTTGTCAATGTCCAGGATGTCTCCTGCACTATCCCCTGGAAATCTCTTTAAGAAAAACAAAGATACTGTGGTATTATCTGGGAGGTTGTGGGATCTCCCCATGTGTAAACTTAGCATTTCACTGTAATTCCACTCCTGGATGGCACTGTTTTGTTAAGCTCAATGGAGGCTTTCCGAGAAGGGAAGTTTTCAATCCAAAATCACATGGTCATGTGTAAAGGACCATGTCATGATGGGAAGACTGCAGAAGACTAAAGCCCAGTAAGGATGCCAGATTTTTCCTGTGTGTAGAGAAGTTCCTAATCTGCATTACAGGGTTATTTTTGTGGTGGTGAGATTATAATGGAAAATAGTATGCTGCCTTAAGCTTCATAAAGGAAAAGTGGTCTATCTATCTATCTATCTATCTATCTATCTATCTATCTATCTATCTGAGATGTATCCTGATCTGAAAAAAACAAGGCAAAACACTTCTGCCATGTCAAATTAAACGTTGCTTTAGGTAAGGCATCATTTATAATTGTGTGATCAATACACAGGAGTGGTGTACACACACTGGTGGTAATCTTTTGTCAGGAATGGTTCTACTGCGAGGGCATTCCAGTCCACACCATTTGTCTTTAGAAAAGTATGAGATGAGATTTTGCCCTGTGTTGGACCTATGGAAGCCAATACTGGGGAACCCCAACCTGGAGAAAATATGTCATTGGTGCCTTGTGAGCATGCTCCAGGCTCAGCTATAAAGTCGTAACTATCAACAGAGGCAGGTCCCTGGTGATTTGTGTGAGGGTAGTGGCAGGTCACTTCCTCTTTCACCACTTGTGTTAGCCTGTGGTGAGAGGGCAGGTTTAACATGAGGGGATATGGCGATATTTAACATCAGAATATGGCGTCTCCTTGGATTCTATGAAATTATTGTGTTAATTTATTTGATAAATATTTTCTCTCTCTCTTGGCATCTGTTAGTTCCAGGGTGGATTTGTCTATTTTAATGGTTCATCCAAATGATTTTAAATATACTGACTGCTGAAGTATGGTATGAGGGTTGGCTCTTCCGTTCCTATTACAGAAATTCTGTGTACTTTCCTCCCCTCTGTGGCCTCTGCTGGTGGATATAACCCTAGGGGCGCAATGCTATGCATGTTTAGACAGAAAAAAATGTCCCACAACACCCAGCATTCCCACAACTTCCAGTGTTCTCCACTCAGCTGGCTGAGAAATGCTGGGAGTTGTAGGACACTTTTTTTCTGTCTAAACATGCATAGCATTGCACCCTAAGTGGTAAAAATCTGGATTGTATTTTATTACCCCATTGTTTGTTTCATGTATTCATGAAACTTGCATTGATTGTCTGACTTGGTGTGCTAAGACTTGAATTGTAACTACGTTTAGAGGTTGATTGTTCTGTTTTTGTTAGAGAATTGTATATATTATTTTTGTTGGATATTTTATTTGATACCACTGTATTTGTTTCTGTATGATGGTATTGTTAGCCACTTTAGGCTTCTTTTGGAGGGAAAAGTGGGATACAAATAAATGATGGTGATGACACAATGAGCTTTACTTCAAAGTAAAGTTCATTGAAGTCAGTTGAACTTACTAATAAGTAACCATGTTTAGAAACATGTTGAGGTGCTAATGGTGGAAATCTTGAATAGGCCTGGGCACACTGTGGGAATTCAACCCATAAGCCTTACATAGTAGCCTAAATGTACCACTGCTGCCACCTAGTGACTTTTTAGAACACAAGAACAACATAAGAACACATGAAGAGCCATGCTGGATCAGACCAAGGGTCCATCTAGTCCAGCACTCTGTTCACACAGTGGTCAACCAGCCATTGGCCAGGGATGAACAAGCAGGGCATGGTGCAATAGTACCCTCCCACCCATGTTCCCCAGCAACTGGTGCACACAGGCTTACTGCCTCGAATACTGGAGATAGCACTCAACCATCAGGGCTAGTAGCCATTGATAGCCTTCACCTCCAGGAATTTATCCAACCCCCTTTTAAAGCTATCCAAATTGGTGGCCATCACTTCATCTTGTGGTAGTGAGTTCCATAATTTAACTATGCGCTGTGTGAAGAAGTACTTCCTTTTATTTGTCCTGGACCATGCTGGATCAGATGAAGGGTCCATTTAGTCCAGCATTCTAACACAGTGGTCAATGAGCTGTCAACCACCCATGTTCCCCAGCACCTGGTGTATTCAGCATATTCAACTCCCCCTAGGCCTCTGTCGCTATGAAATCATGCAATTGGGTGAAGCTTATTTACCACAATGGTGACAGCATCTTATAGTACCATTGTATGGGTAGAAGCACTGTGACTCCAAAATGCTGCATAACAAGTAGAAACAAACAGGTCAAATGGCTCCTAGCATAGAGACACAGGGGTGGGAAATGTTTTACTTAGTGATTTCTACCATTTGTTATGCGGAATATCTTTCTATAAAAGAAGAAAAGAACAACAGATACTTAAACCAGAAGTCTTTTCTGATCCACAAATGAGTAAATCAATAAGACCATCTTTGAATAGCCTGCTGTAGGGGTAATCTGAGCATTTTAACTGCTTCTTTGCATGGCACACCCATTGGAAATCTACCTAAGGGATGGCCAATGCAATGTTTTTCCTCTGTGGAGGAATACACACAGGGTCCGTAACATCAGAAAGTAAAAAAAAAACCTATGTGGATTTTTAGGAAAGAACCCTGAGTGGAGCAGGCAGCAATATAGCTGCTTGTTTGCAAATCATTGTGGGTTTTATCCTCAGGAGTATTATTCTGTGGGGGTAAATTACCACATCATTCAGAAGTGGTCAAATTGAACTCAATGTTAATTATTGTTATGTGGAACATCTTTCTATAGAAGAAGAAAAGAACAACAGATACTTAAACCAGAAGTCTAAGAAAGCATGTTTAGGATCATAATGTAGACCATCTAGATTAACCCCTTAGGTTGTAATCTATGCATGTTTAGATAGGGGGAAAAAGTCCTACAACTCCCTATAATTCCCCAGCCAGCATGGTTCCCTCGGGCATGGTGGGAGTTGTAGGGCTTTTTTCTGTCTAAATATGCATAGGGTTGCCCCCTAGATAACATTCCACAGTTATGGTCAATGTGGAACTTCAGCTTCCATGATATTTCATCAATGTTCAGCTTCTCTGGAGGGCTGTACTCTGATCTTTGTCTGATTCTGTAAGTTAGAGTAAGCAGAGTCTGCATTTTACTAATTGCCTTGAAGAGGGGATTTGGGCAGCTTTTCTGACCCTCCAAAACTCCTATCTTCCATGCAACTCCCAAAGTACAGGTCTACTTTTCTATCTGGCCACCCCAGAACAGATGGCCTCCTGGTTTCTACTGCCCCCATTTTAGGAGGGACAAGACTGGCCCAAGACGATTTGCTGCCTGAGATGGAACAAGGAATGGAACCCCCTCCCCCAAATCACATAAAACAGCAATATTACATGCAACAACTATGAAAGAATCTGACGGATTCATACAACCAGGAACCATATAGTAGCTACCGAAATGGCTAAAACGTGGAACCTGTATCACACAGGAGTTGTCTATAGCTCCCAATCACATGATTAAGAGAAGCACTGCAATGTAGTTCATCTGGTAGGAGACGCCACCTCACATTTTCTGGACAATGTTATTTGTATGTCCATTTTCATGTTTTGGTGGGATTCACAAATGTACAGAACCCCATTAAGGCACCATTTTGTATCCAGCACACATCTCTATTCACTTATTTTCTCTGGGATTTCATCTGGTAAAAGTACTCATTTATCTGAATTCTCTCTCTCCCTCCCTCCCCACTTTGTACTTTGCCTTTGTACCCAAAAATGACACCCAAGGTAGCTTACAGGCACAATTAAAATTGATCAAAACAATTCATTAAAATAAAATAACACACACACACACACACACACACATTACAATTACAAAATTAAAGCATCATCATCATCATCATCATCATCATCATCATCATCATCACCACCACCACCACCACCACCACCACCACCATCATATAAAATAACAGACCCACTTACAAGCCAAAGGCCTTTTTGAACGAAGTGATCTTTGCTGGCAGAAGGACAATAGGTAACCTAGCCTCCCTTGGGAAGGAGTTCCACAGCCTGGGAGCAACCACTGAAAAGGTCTTCTCTTGGGTCGCCACCAAACATGCCTGTGAAGGTGGCAGTCTTAAAAGAACGGCCACTACAGAAGATCTTAAGGACCAGGTAGGTTCATATGGGAGGGTGGTCTATCAGGAAGCCTGGTCCCAAGTCATATAGGGCTTTATAGGTCATAACCAACAATTTTACTTCTGCCAGGAAACAGACTGGCAGTCAGTGATGCTGCTATAACAAGAGAAACATGTACTCCCTGTAACTGGCCCTGGTCACAGTCTGGCCACAGCATTCTGGACCAGTTGAAGTTTCTGAACAGTTTTCAAAGGCAGGCCCATGTACAGCATTTTACAATAGTCCAAATGGGATGCAACTTGAGCATGTCTGATCATGGCCAGATCAGACATCTCTAGGAATAGGCACAGTTGGCACACCAGCCTCAGCTGCACAAACACATTCCTGGACATCACTGAAATCTGGGCATCCAGCTTCAAGGCAGAGTCCAGAAGTACTCCCCAAATGCACCTTCAGGGAGTGTACTCCAACTGATCTGCCTTTCAACTGACAAAAAGCATGCCTCTCTTGTCTGGTTTAAGCTTAAATTTGTTTGACTATATATTAGTCTAGCACATATTTTTTTCTTTCCTAGCATCAGTCCAAATGCTAGCAAGAATTGCTCTTTGAGCCATGAAAATGCCCATTTAATTTGTTTACTAGATTTGTCAGTAAGCTTTCTGAACAAATGTGACCCAAACTGAGCAAATACAAAATGATGCTTCTCCCCCCCCCCCAAAGCTTTAGACTTAAAGAATCTGTGTTAAATGGAGCAATATTGCAATGTCCTAATAAGGAAATTAATTCCAGACTTCATGGTAGAAAAGTCTAGGGAAGCAGTGAATGGTATTAGTCAAGCAAAATAAGTGAACCCACATGCTATGTTGTAGATCAAGATGGGCACGGACCAGAATTCGTGTCAAGTCTTGTTTCAATAAATTTTTACTAGGGGACTGCAGCTTTCAGAAAAGATAAATTGCGATTTCTAAAAAAATCTTTAAGATTAAAGGATGCATTTTCTTTCTTTTTCTTTTTCTAGAAATCTAAAATAACAAAACCTCACTAGGTTTGCATGCCTATATAACAAAATGGCTACACTTGCCTAATTTCACCTAGTGGTGAGCAATTCCAGGGGCACAGCACTTCAGGCTTAGGGTGCATTCTTGTTGAGATGCCCATGAGCCTCTGAACTTTGTGTATGTGTTTGTTCATGACTAAAGCTCACTGGTGGTGGGAGGCCAAGGAGTACCTGTAGGCCTGACCATTGGAGGGTACCTGTAGTCCTGGCCCTAGGTGGTCTACGTTAGCTCCACAAGTGATAGAAAGGGACACACAGTGGTAGCCCAGCATCAGAACATGAGAGAGCACGCTGTGGAAGTTTGAGGCAAGACTAAGGCTAAGGTAAGAACCTGTGGATGTTGACAGGGAAACATTCTGCCTCTGCTTCTGTGCAAATATCTGCAAGAGACATTGCCTCAGTGGTGCTTCCTGAGATAGTCTAAACAGAAGTTCTCCCCCATTGCGAGGGTCCTTGAAGTCCTGGGACACTTTTTTTCAGCTGCAAATTGATTTTGAGTCTGAGTCCTAGGCAGTGATGCATGTCAGCTATGCCTGCATAATTTGTTATCAAACACTGATAAGCTGTGTTGTTAGTTTTCACTATTTGGCAGTGTATACTGGGCCCATCATTAAAGATTTTGGTGAGAACTGTATCCAACAGCTTTTACAGACTGCTACAGTGCCATCTGGTGGTGGTTTAAGAAGGCTGATGAAATGCTACAAATAATTGTTCCACTCCTTGTTTTTACATAGGGAACTTTTAGGTGAGGTTTTAATCCTGAAATAACACTTCCTCACACATGGAATTTTACATCTGTCTGTCTGTCTGTCTCATAGAATCAGAGAATAGCAGAATTGGAAGGGGCCTACAAGGCCATCGAGTCCAACCCCCTGCTCAATGCAGGAATCCACCCTAAAGCATCCCTGACAGATGCTTGTCCAGCTGCCTCTTGAAGGCCTCTAGTGTGGGAGAGCCCACAACCTCCCTAGGTAACTGATTCCATTGTCGCACTGCTCTAACAGTCAGGAAGTTTTTCCTGATGTCCAGCTGGAATCTGGCTTCCTTTAACTTGAGCCCGTTATCCAGATGTCATCATCTTCAGTTTGAACCCTCTTGAGTTTTTCTACTGTTTCTTTTGTCTCTTTTCTTACCAGGAAAAAAAAAACTCTTAGGGAAGAAAAGGCAGAATAGTTCCACAATGTCTTTTGATTGGTAGCCCTAGAAACCCTCCATCTGGAAGCACCAATAGTAATTGTCTCAAACACAGTTTAAAAGCCCTGAGCTACCTTTTGTCTGCATTGCTCGCTAAGGACCTCTTTACATTTTATATAGCATCGCTTGTCTCTTATGGATTAGGAACCCAGCACACTGTGGGAGGGGTTAATCCTTTATTGGGTCCTTTCTCATTAATGCTGCATTCCCCAGCCTGTTTACCTACAGAAATCTTGTCAGACTCCTGCTCCTCCTCAAAGGCATTTCCCTGTATGGATTCTCCAAGTCAGTGCATACTGACAGGGTTCCACTTGGTTTCCACCCCCCCGTTCCAGCAGAAAAGTAAGGAAAGTTCAGACTTGGTCCAATCATTTTATCCTACAGTTAGATTTTTTCTTAAATGGCCATGTTTCTAGCTCTCATCGAAAGTGGGAGAAAGTAAATGTTGGATGTGAAAATGGAAGCTGTAATACTTTTTTTAAAAAACCTAATTGTGGCCTGACCCATCAAAGGCAAGAGCCTACTTCTCAAATGCACAATGTTATGACAACATTAGTTCCATGTTGAAATGACAGAGAAGCTGGCTGGCATGAAAGGAATTGCCCTATTCTCTCAGCCACTGTTTTGTTCCTTGTCTTTGATGGACAGGCATCTCTTCAGTGCAGAACTATCATCCCTTTCCCCCTTGCATTTTGCTCTTATCTTTTACCTTTTCCACCTGACGCCTTCCTCTTCTATATGCTATCATGACTTGTTAAATTCCGAGAATCAATATGAAATGTCTAGCTGCAAGATTAGACTGATCTCCTCACCTTCTCCCAATTCTTAATTTCCTGTTTGAATTACCTCTTTATCAAGTTTTCAAGTTGCTGCTGCAGCTGTCTCCTAAATTAAAATACATGTGAGTTTTATGATGTGATGATGATGTTCCGGGGATAAGAAGACGGGTTTGAGCAACACCTGTTCGATGTGGAGAATGTGCTGAAAACCCTTGCCCGGAGCCGGAGAGCGACATCCGTTAGGCATACCTCAGCCATGTCTTGTTTTCAAATTACAAGTTGTCCTATGACATTGTGACCCTTTGAAAATAGTGCTCCTTTTTGTTGTTTTTCCATATATTGATTCCCTGAATAGTTTCGATGCCTTTGGGATAAAGTGAGAATGATTGCACACTGAACCTCAACTTACAGTGATGGTCGGTACAAACCCCCCAGAAGAACTATCACAAGTTGATTTGGAAATGTTGATTACTTTTCTGGGATCATCTACACTACAAATGTATTATTATTATTATTATTATTATTATTATTATTATTATTATTATTATTATTATTATTATTATTATTTCTTTAGGTGTGCAAAGGCTCCCAAGTTGCTTACAGATCAGTAAAAAACAACAAGACAGTTCCTGCCATGAGGAAGGAAAGGGAAAACGGATGGGGAAGGAAGAGGGGAAAAAAACAGGCATCAAGTTACAAAATTCTTATAGCAACCATCAGGGATGGAAAAAGTTTAGGGGGGAGGAGGATCTGAAATCAGCTTGTGTCTCAGTAGAGCTGATGGAGTGGCAATGGGTCCCTGCTCTCCCTCTGTTGCAACCTGATGGAATGACTGCTTCTAGGTGAGTGGAACTGTTATGGGTTTCTCCAGAGAATTCTGGGAATTGTAAGTTGATGAGGAAATGTGAAATTCTTCATTTGAAATTCCCTCCCATCACAAAAATGCTATTTCTGGGGATTGCTGGGGAAAATAAATGTTTGTTAAATCACTATAATACATACTTCTATTTTTCTCTCCTTCCCCCTGCTATTGTGGTCTTAATCTCTTTGTTTCATATTCATCCGTATTTATTCTTTCTGGAAGAGTTTAATCCTCCTGCCCTCCAATAAGGTATGATTTTACACAATTGTAACTCCACTAATACATCTAAGAGAGAATGACAAAAATGGGGTCAGGAGAAACATTGAGATGGGATTGTGAAGTAGCTAAGTGGAAACAAATTTGCAGATGACCTTGGACATAGTGATATGTGCAAATACAGGAAGCATGAGCAAGTCATTGAAGCCCCAATGGGAACTCTCCCATCTCTCCCATGGGAGATGTAGTTACACCATATGTTCCTCTCTGCAGGGAAGACGCACAAGTCCGCACCTCAGATGTTAATGAGTTGTGCAGATAGAAGAAACACAACAGGAAAGCAGTCAATTAAGCAGAAGGGATTGTACAGTGCCTAGCCCCTGCCGGCACTAAATAAAAGTTAAACAGTAGCACCAGTGCTGTCCTAGTTCTAAAGATATAAGTGCATGTCATTTATTATAAGAGTTTGGGAGAACATCCAAAATGTCTGGGAATCCAGAAATATGTAGGGTTATGCTGCTATAAATAATGAAGAGTGGATTCAGATTATTAGGTGCCAATAAAATATCATCTTAATGGGTTGGATCCAGATTTAGAGCATGGAACTTGGTTGATAGAAGTGGGATTTCTCCTGTCTCTATGGCAGTCTCTCCAACCCCCTGAAAACACTTCAGGGGATACTAGAGAATGAAGAGAGCTGTGGTGCAAAGTAAGGGGGCTCCCTGAAAATGGGGTAAAGGTGCATTCCATAAACAGAGCCCATCTGACAGATCCTGGACCCAACTCTATGTATAGTCTGTCACACTCAATAGTCTGTCACACTCAATAGTGCCCCAAAGTGTCGAACATGTGTCTTGGATTCAGATCTTGGATCCAGTTCTTTCTTAACTTGTAACCAGGGGGCTGACTTCATGGCACTGGGTTGGCACCGCTCCGCTGCCAAACAGATGAAGGGAGGCAGTCTGGGCTTTCGGGTGGCCATTAGGCTTGCTGGGCCTCCTTCCTCTACCTTCTGGTGTCTAATGCCAGGTTACCTTCTGCCCAGGAATGCCCCCGGAGCAGTGCCCAAGATTGGACAGATGGGGAAGAGATCGTTGACCTTGCTTGGGCAGGAAAAGTTGGGTTAAGTCCCCGTCTTTTGTGCTCCGCATCTTTGGCTCTTTGCCCCAGGGTGGCTCCGAATCTACAGCTACGTCATATAACCAATGCAGTGTGGTTTTGGAGCCAGCTGGGGGCAAAGACAATGTATAGACAGCCCCCCGGGATTCCTTGGCCTGGATCATACAAGGCTCACAATTTGTTTTTGTGTGGCACATCCTTCTTTCTATCATGTGAGATGGGGTGTGTGTGTTATTTATTCATCTATTTATTACATTTTTATACTGCCTAATAGCCGACACTGTCTGAGTTCCATTTAGGAGGCTGTTCTGCATCAAAGAATCATTTGTGCGATGCCCCTCCCACTCCAATAAAGCACAGGAAGAAGAGATTATGCAAATCTGACGTATGAAAGTAAAAGCTTCACCATGGAGCGTCCATCTTACACATTACATAATGTTGGGGATGGGGGCGGGAAGGGACACAGGCCTCTTCATTTCATTTTTGTGAACCACCCAGAGAGCTTTTGCTATGGGGCAGTACAGAAATATAATAAATGAAATGAAATGTTCTTCACCACATAAAGATAATCACCAGGCCCTTAACTGTCATTGAAACCAAAACCCCATGCATGCCTCTGAGGCAATAACTCTTGCCACTAGCTTATCATAGAGTTGGAAGGGGCCTATAATTCCATCGAGTCCAACCCCCTGCTCAATGCAGGAATCCACCTTAAGCATACCTGAGACTGTAGGAGTTCTGCCCTTCTTTTAAGTATTTGAACCCGTGACTCAAAATATCAAATATAGGGGAGAACATTGCACTTTTTTTGCCATCTACAACAGAAGTCTCCAGGTCTCTTGTTTTTCCTTGCCTACTTTTGCCATTTCCTGTTTCTGAATTTCTAGAGATGATTATAAGTCTTGAATAACCTGCTTAGCTGAACAGAGGTTTAATTAATATCACGTAATACCCACCCCCAGCTGTTAAACCATTCCTCTCTCAAGACAACAAACATGGTGAAGATCATGATGAGACATATTAAAGCAGTTGGCATGACAGCATCTGAGACACCAACATTGTTTCTGTTAACAAGCAAATGCAATCATGAGACATCAGCAGTGCTTGGATATTTAAATGAAAAGTTCTATTTCGGAGAATTACAACATGGCTAAAGGACATTCTGAATTCCCAAGGTAAGTTCCTACTGATAAATGAAATCAGGCTTAGGAGGGGTTTATCTATGTGTAACAAGCACAATGTAAGATACAATTATGGTACCAAGTGTTCAACAGAAAAATGGATTTTAAAAACATGTTATAGGGTAAAACATATTATCCAATGTGACACATTAATCAGGTTTTACATCCAGAAAATTTGTCACATTTGCAATCTGCCCTTCCTCAGGGTCACACATGGCAATCTCTAACAGTCATTCTAAGCTTAGCTGCACATCATGTCCATAATGTGAATATCATAAAAAATGATGCTTTCTTCATGAGTTTTCCTTGTCCCTACTGTAACATCTAGGAGCATCCACCATGTGATGTAGCCACCTCATATTGTGAATTTCTCCAGTTCCACCAAATAAAAATGTACAAGGTCACTGAAAGGGTTAAATAAGAACATAAGAAGAGCAATGGTAGATCAGACTAAGGGTCCATCTAGCAGGACATGGGTGCAACAGCAGCCTCCCACCCATGTTCCCACAAACTGGTGCATTTTAAGCTTACTGCCTCTGATCCTGGAGGTTGCATTTAGCCATCAGGACTAGCAGCATTCTCCTCCAGGAATATGCCCAAACCCCTTTTAAAGCCATCCAAATTGGTGGCCATCACCACATCTTGTGGTAGTGAATTCCATAGTTTATGCACTGTTGTACCCTTCCTTCACAGGGGAGATGCTCCAGTCCCTTGATCATTTTAGTTGCTCTTTTCTACACTTTTTCTGGCTCTACAATATTATTTTTTTAGGTGACCAAAACTGAACAGGGAATTCTAAGTGTAGTCTCACCATAGATTTGTATAGAGGCAATATGATACTGGCAGTTCTAGTCTCAATTCCATTTTTAAATAATATGTAGCATGCAGTTTGCCTTCTTGACAGCAGCTTCTTGACATTTTCATTGAGCTGTCCACCACAACCCCAAGATCTCTTTCTTGGTCAGTAACCGAACAGAAGACTGAGGGGGCTACTTCAAATTGCAGGTGGCTAATTTGATCTGGAATGGTTGGATGGTCCTAGTGATGGTTTTGGGGAGACCTACAAGAACCCCTTCTAAAAGTCCCAGACTCATAATAAAGAAGACACCAGACTTATATTCCAGATGCATGGCTCATGGGCAAGAAGACCCGGGAATTGTGATTTTATGCCAATTAATATTATGACATAACATTATGTCATACCTGTAATCTAGACTTCAAAGAACTAGCTTTGAAAAGAAAAGAAAAGCAATCTCTTTTGGCAAATGCCTTTTTTTGGCTAAACTGAAAGTAAGGACATTGTGACCTGTATCTTGCAGAGCTAGTGATAACAACCAATGGAGAGGGGAGTTGACGCATGCTCTGGAATGATAAGGGATGTTGAGAATGTCCTTACTCAACGTCTGTTGGTTTGGGAAGTCATAATAAAGAACACAAAAAAGGGTAGGGAAGAAGTGTAAATGGGGTAGATGACTGATTTGTTGTTGTTGCAATTTTCTTAAAGTGTTTAATACATTTAATGCATTTCAATTTACTTCTGAGATTGTGGTGATGTTTATCTCCTTGGGCTTGTGTTGGTGACATATTGGGGTATCTTGAACCCAGTTGGTTTAGGTCCTGAAGCTAAACAGGACAAAATTAAAAGAAGGTATGTGGGATAACTCACAAGATTATTATTGTTAGGTGTATAACCTGTCCTTCCTTGCAAAGTGCCTATGGTGGCTAACAAGACAGTCACATCTTGGCTGTACTACTGTAATGCACTGTATGTGGGGCTGCCTTTGAAGATGGTTGAGAAACTTCAGCTTGTGTAGAATGTAGCTGCCTGAGTATTGGTGGGGGGTGAGTCAGACAACACACTAAGCCATGGTTAGGCTGCTAACTCATTTTCAGCAAATAGCTAGTGAGAGTGTTAAACTGTGGTTATGTAGCTACCATGGTTAGGTTTGGTTCACACCACATGCTAAGTCATGGTTCACATGACACGCTAAGCCATGTTTAGCTCAAAATGCGTAACCACCATGGCTTAGCATATCGTCTGAACACCGTCAGTGCCTATACTGCACCAACTGCACTTTACCGGTGTGCTTCCAAGTTCAGGATGAAGTTAAGCAATCACTCTAAAAATGCATGGAGAAATTCATCAGGGCCAACTGAGTAAGTGCACTACATTTTTGGAGGAGACTTTTTTTTTAGACATCACCTGAACTAAGTCAGAAGAACTGTCTATTTAACTGAGTTTGCAGTGTATGAAAACACCTTCCACATGCCTTCCTCAGGCCACAGCTAGACCTAAGGTTTATCCTGGGATCATCCAGGGTTCACCCCTGCCTGAGCACTGGATCCCCTGTGTGTCACCTAGATGAACAGGTTTGACCCCTGGACAATCCAGGGATAAACCTTAAGTCTAGCTATGGCCTAAGTCGCCAGCAGGAGTTTTACTGAGAACAAAAGTTTCTTCAACTCTTGTCATTTTTTTTTGCAGTACTCTTGTGAAAAGAACAAAATTCCAATTATAACAAAATTTGCAGGCAACGGTACACAGAGGTTGGAACTCAATAGAAATTTGTTTAAAGAAAAAAATTGTGTAATATCCGTATGGATTCTCCTGTTGACATAAAGGGCGAAACCTGGCTACTTCTTCCCATTGAATTCAGTGCACTTGCATTCACTGTTTCTGTATCTCATTTTAACTGTGGTTTCCACCTCTGTATTTTAATTGCCTCTGTATTTCTAATGTATTTTGGGTTGGACTTGATGACCTCATAGGCCCCTTCCAACTCTACTGTTCTATGACTCTATCTTGCATTTTATCTGGTATTAAATTGTTGTTGTGAGTGCATGCACATGAGAAGGGTGGGATATAGATTTGCATATAAGCAAACAAACGTACGAGCAAACATTGGCCTTTGTGTGTTGGAAAACCGAAAGAAGCACAGGATTTCCTGACATACAGGAAACATGTACATCCTTGACACTCAAGTGGCTTTCCTGTGGCATGTCTGTAAATTGTTCCATTTAATAGTTCCTTGGAAGATCTAATTGGCATTGACGTAAAACCAGCTGAGGCCTTTGCCTGGAGCAGCAATATGATTCTCTGTCAAAGTAATAGTGAACCTCTGCCAATCAGGAGCTAATCTCTTAACCTTTAGGTATATTTGCAGAGAAGGATTCAGGATCCACAGCCATCATTACTGTGCAGTATTTGTTAGCTAGACCTCAGGACTGTAATAGCATGGCCATCAGAAAAGATAAGCAAAGGCTGTAATCTTAAACTCTGTTTATTTATATGCAATATTTAAATACCTCTCCATATCCAAAATAGATTCTGGAATGGTGAACATAGGGGAAAAAAACAGTAAAATGATAAAAAGATTAAGATAGCATATTAAAATTATTCAACTTAACACAAAATACAAGGAAAAACGGTGGCTGGTCAGTTGAGAAATGCTTTCTGGAAAAGAGCTATTTTCAGGAGGTACTGAAAACAGCTTGCCTTCCTGCCAGGGGCAGAGAGTGCTTGTTTAACCACCAGGGAAGAGAGTTCTAAAGAGAAGGGGCCACACACTAAAGGCTCTTCTCCTGGTGGACTCCAATCGTGCACTAGGTCCACGTGGAACCACCTGGAGCATTCCCTCCAATGATTTCAGTGACCTCACTTGCGAGGGAGTAAATTTCAGAGCACAGTGGAATTTCAAACATATATAGGGCTGTGAATGGTGCTCACTGAAGTTCATTTGTATCTACAGATTTTCATGTGATTCGCTATTGGAATTTGTGGGGGGGGCACTTTGCCTAAGGTTGCTTCCAGATGAGGGATGCAATCACTTCATTCACTAAATGGTGTGTGTGTGTGTGTGTGTGTGTGTGTGTGTGTGTGTGTGTGTGTGATTTTCTTCCATTTTTGACTGTCCCCTGTTTTCCCATGGCTTCATTAATCTTAACAGAAAATCTGTTAAGGAGGGAAAGGCAAAAAAAGAAAAAAGCTCTTCAGTGGCACAGAGTGCCTTCTACCAACTTCAGATGGTGGCCCAGCTACACCCCAAACTCTTTGGTAACCTCCAAATTAGATTACTGCAATGTGCTCTACATGGGGCTGCCTTTGAAGATGGTTCAGAAGCTGCAGCTTGTGCAAAGTGCAGTGGCCAGATTGATAACCAGAACCAGAAGGTTCGAACATATAAGACTGACTCTGGCCTGCTTGCACTGGCTACCTGTACGTTTCTGAGCCCGATTCAAGGTGCTGGTTTTAACTTATTAAACCTTACATGGCTTGGGATCACCATACCTGATGGAATGCCTCTCCCAACATGAACCTACCCGTACACTACGCTCAACATCTAAGGTCCTCCTCCGAGTGCCTACTCCGAGGGAAGCTCGGAGGATGACAACAAGGGAGAGGTCCTTTTCAGTGGTGGCCCCCAATTATGGAATTATCTCCCTGACGAGGCTTGGCTGGCACCAACATTGTTCTCTTTTTGGTGCCAGGTCAAGACTTTTCTCTTTTCCCAGGCATTTAACAACATTTTTCTTAACTGACCCCAGAATAATTGTTTTAAATGGATATTGTCTGTTTTTATGCATTTTATAGTTTTAAAATTTGTATATTTGTTTTTAATGTTCACTCTTTTTAATCTTTGTAAACTGCCCAGAGAACTTCAGCTATGGGACTATATATAAATGTAATTAATTAATTATTATTATTATTAATAATAATAATATTGATTGGTAGCGCTAGGAGTTCTCTTAGGTGATCCTAAATGTACTTACTATGGAGTAAGTCTTACTGAACTCAGTGGAACTAATTTGAGACCAGTTGTGCTGCATTGTTAAAAGATTTCATTCCTCATTTCTAGGCAGCCACATCAAACATAAAGCTGTTTCAAGATGAAAAGGTTGAAGATTGTTGGAAAGTTGCATTTACATCTGTAGATTTGCCTTGTGATAACATAAATGCAAACTATTTGAAATGCTGCACTGTTGGTATTTGCCACTACAGCAATTGGCCAAAGTAGATTCTAATATGCTGGAAGTGCAGTAAGGAAGAGGATGACTTCAAGCAAAAGTGGTGAGCAGGTGGGAAGATGGGTTCCTTTTAGAAATATGTTACAGTGATATGACTGCAGTGGAGGCTGGTGGTTCTGATTTTGGTGGTGATGTGAATCCATTCTTGTTTCAATCAGAAGCAGCCAGAACTTCAAAGGAGCTATCCAAGATGCTTAAACTATTTGTGAGATATGGTTCAGTACACTTTACAGTTTTGAATGTTTCTGAATGAAACCCAGAATGGATTCACAGCCCCACCAAACCCAGAGCCACCAGCCTCCACTGTATGCTTGGCTGGATATCCTTTGCAATCAAACTTCTTTATATATTATGTGGATACTTAGAGAATTCAGTTTGTTAACTGTTGCAGCAATGTTAGTTGCCTCTAAACAACTTCTGGTTGTAAGATCCATGATTGAGCGGCTTCATGAGACTTGGCATTTAGCCCTGATGGCAAAACGTATGCCATTTGTGCACTTACTAAATGAGAAGCAATGCTGTGAAATCTTTGAAAAACTTTGGACTCTCTATTTGCTATACGAATCCGTATTTTAAAACAGGCAGCTGTGCACCTAAGGCTCTCTTATTGCTATTCTAAAAGATTAGATTTCCATGTATCTGGTGTAGTTACAGGGAGATTATTTTTTTTATAAGCCCACTGCAAATTTGTTTTGAGCATAGGATCCCATGAGATTTGTATGCATGTTATGGATGTATGATTTTTATGGGTTTTATAATATTTTATATATCAAGAAAAAGACCGGAGATAACTTGTTCACCGGCAAATATTTATCCATACTGGTATATCTAAAATTGTTCCCTTTCCCTAATAACTTTCCCCCAAAATTCACAAATGGTAGCCAATTATCTAACAGATCCCATATACACTACCACTCTAATTTTAATTCACAGTGTTAATTCATACACCAGGTATTATGAGGGAAAACGTCCACATTTGCTTTCATTATTTTCTTTTAACCGCATGCAGCTTATTTGAATTTCTTCCTGAGGAAACCTGACTATCGATTGAAACAAACTTTTTAAGAGGAAAACAACATCATGTGCTTTTTAATTTTTTTTTTGCAAGCATACCACCTGTATATATTAAATCACAGATATTGCATCTAAAGAAACAGTCAGCAGGGCTGGATGCAAAATATGAGCTGCCTGCCATATGACTGATTTGACTCTGTGCCTTAGTTTTTCAAACCAAAAATCTATTACTAGTAGATTTATTTTAGTCTTCGTCTGGTCTGCGTTCCAAGCAGCAAGCTTGTAATTACTTTTAAATAACCACTGTGTGATTGAAAGTTGATTTTTGTCAGCTTTGTAACATTAAAAATTTAGAAGAGGTAAACATTGGCTTGAATCCAGAACACACACAGTGGACTTCCATGTGCACACAGGGAAGTGATTCTGATGACAGACTGATGCACTATGTTGGGTGTTGCTCTGGAGGGATCCTAACTTAAAGGGTGTATGTGTGGGTATGCAAAGGGCTACCACTGGAAGAGGGTAGCTGAAAAGTTTCCATGCGTGAGCAGAAATAACTTCACATTTCTCCAGATGTAAGACAGATTTTATAACACATCTAATCTAGCAATCCTAGAGAGAGTCTGGAAGGGGGGGGGATGGATGCTTCAGATTCCTGGATCTGAGGTCAGAGACAGCACTCCAACCTCAGACCCATGAGTCCGCGATCACACCCCCTCTCCCTGGCAGCCACTGCAGAGAGAACTGCACTGGTGACCTCAGAGAAGACCTCAGAAAGAGGGCAGAGAGAGGACTGCGGAACTGGAGGATACAAGTTAACCCCACTTTCTTTCCTTCCCTCTCCGAGGCTTCATCGGGTCCGTAGTTTGGGGGCGCTCTTGGATCCAGAACTGTCACTTGAGGCACAGGTGAACTCAGTGGCAAAGAGCCACTTTTATCAGCTCAGGTTGATATACCAACTACGCCCTCATCTGGACAGAGATAGCTTAGCTACAGTTATCCATGCTCTGATAACCTCTCGTTTGGATTACTGCAATGCGTTATACGTGGGGCTGCCTTTGAAAACGGTCCGGAAACTTCAACTGGTGCAAAACAGGGCAGCATGCTTACTAACAGGGACTGGCCGACGAGACCACATTATGCCAGTCCTTTTCCAGCTTCATTGGCTGCCAGTCCAGGTCCGGGCCCGATTCAAAGTGCTGGTATTAACATTTAAAGCCCTAAACGGCTTGGGGCCAGGTTATCTGAAGGAACGCCTCCTCCCATATGTACCTGCCCGGACCCTAAGGTCATCTTCAGGGGTCCTTCTCCGTGAGCCCCTGCCAAAGGAAGTGAGGCAGGTGGCTACCAGGAGGAGGGCCTTCTCTGCTGTGGCACCCTGCCTGTGGAATGAGCTCCCTAAGGAGGTTCGCTTGGCACCTACATTATATGCTTTTAGACGCCAGGTGAAGACCTTTTTATTCTCCCAACATTTTAACAATCTATAAATTTTAAATAACATGGTTTTAAATTTGTAATTTTGCATTGCTGCTGTTTTTATCTGGTTGAGCTTTTATATTGTATTTTATATTATGGTTTTATACTGTTGTTTTATACTTTGAATGGTTTTAATTTTTGTGAACCGCCCAGAGAGCTCCGGCTATTGGGCGGTATAGAAATGTAATAAATAAATAAATAAATAAATTCATCTGGAAAGGCAAAAATACTCATCCAGGTAGAATGTAGAGCAGCAG
Organism: Elgaria multicarinata webbii; assembly: GCF_023053635.1. Taxonomy (NCBI): domain Eukaryota; kingdom Metazoa; phylum Chordata; class Lepidosauria; order Squamata; family Anguidae; genus Elgaria; species Elgaria multicarinata. Next base: position 103,738,066 of record NC_086172.1, read on the forward strand.
GAGGAGTGCAAAGGTGAAGATCGCCTCTGTTAGTCCTCCTGCTCTGCATTGGATTTCTGTAAACTTCTAGGTTTGGAGATTTATGGCCACCCCCATTGGATTGCACCCTTAGTTTTCTACTTATTACACAATTTGTTTCAAATGATATCTTTAACATAAGCCTAAAAGGCTAATTATTGGTTCATTTGCACATAGTTCCAAATATGTCAAAAAATGTCCCATTTTCTCCCCAAAAGTCTGACTGTGTCCTGCTCTAAATTGAGTCTAGGTTCTTTGTTAAGCAAACTCAGGGACACATGCAATAGAGTAATCAACTTAGCAAGCAAAAAGTCAAGCACAGTTTCAACAGGCACATACCAGTGTTTTTTCTTTTTCTTTTCTTTTTCAGAGCAAGGTCTGAGGCATAGCCAAAAGCCAGGAGATCAATCAAGTAAAAATGCAATCAAAAAGACAGGTCAGATAGACATCCAGGGATCCATTGCATGGAGCTCCAAACACATAGGAAGGTCAGGGAGAAAACAGGATACAAAGACTAGAGCTAAAGATCAAATGTTGTTTCCAGCAGCTCTCAACTTACAAGTGAGAACTGATATAGTTAGAGCTACTAGAGCCCCACCCAGGGCTCAGCTGCATCATGCTACACACCTTGCTTCCATGGAGTGCCTTTCTCTTGAGGAGTCCTCTTTGGGAGCTGAGCACTTCTTCTTTAAGGAGCCCTAATAACCTGTGTCTCTTGAGGTGATGATGTGCTCAGGAACTAGGTGGTTGCTTGGCATCCCTCTGCGCCTCAGAAACTGAGCTTTCTGCTTCTTGAGAAGGCAGAGCTGAAAGTATCAGCCCTGAAGGGCCAGGGCCATCTTGGATAGTGCCAAAGTCTCCTGAGGCAACCTGTTCCCTGGAGACATATGGTTCCGACGGTTCCAGCTCTTCCTCTAATGAGGAATCCCCACGGGGAATTCTGACACTGTGGCACAGTTGTAGTCTGAATTATGTTATGTGGGTGCTTGATATCAGGAGTGGATGGTAATGCTTCATGGTAGGGGACTTGTAAGCACATGCAACAGGACTACATCCAGTGGAGACTGGTGGCTCCAATTTCGGTGCGGATGTGAATCCATTCTAGTTTCAGTCAGAACCATCCAGAAGTCTAGACAAGTTAACCAAGGTGCTGAACCCATTTTTGGGGATAGGGCACACCACCATAGATATCACCCTTAGAATTCTGGCTGGCTCTGACTGAAACCTGGAATAGGTTCACAAAATTGGAGCCACCAGACTCCACTGTCTACATCTTAGACAAGCAGAGCATGTTCTGTGTGCTGTGCTCATAGGCATACACTGGTGCCATGCCCAGGTGAAGTCCTTGCCACTTTATTATGATTTTATTAGAATGTAAGCCTATGTGGCAGGGTCTTGCTATTTATTGTTTTACTCTGTACAGCACCATGTACATTGATGGTGCTAAATAAATAAATAAATAAATAAATAATAAAAGCACACAGGTTCTACTTAGGCCAGATCTACACCAAGCAGGATATTCCACTATGAAAGCGGTATGAAAGCAGTACATAAGAGGCAGGAGCCACACTACTGCTTTATAGCGGTATTGAAGTGCACTGTCAACTGTTGGGGCCCATTGACACATACCATATACTGCTTCCATAGTGCTATATCTTGCTTGGTGTGGCTCTTGCCTTTTATATACTGCTTTCATATCACTTTCATAGTGCTATATCCTGCTTGTAGATCTGGCCCAGATTTTTACATGTCAAGAGCAGACAACCACTAGACCCTACAGAATGTTGGCTAGTTTCCTCAGTCAGATTTAACCCTGCACTGGTAGCAGAGGATCCTTCAGTGACGAAGCAGTGATTAAGTATTAGAAACCCCTGAATGACTCATGTGTATGCTAAGGAATGGGTAGAGGCAACAACCCCCTGCCAGTGAAATCCTCCTGTGCTGAATTACATTGCTTCTATGGTTGGAAACACAATTTTAAATATGTCAGCAATTACATGAATGCTTACACTGGGAGAGTCAGTGTGGTGTAGTGGTTATAGTATTAGACCAATGCGCTAAAAATGTCTTCACTTTAAAGTGATTGTTTATTCGGGGAGGGAATTCTAGAGTCTTACAATAAGAGAATCCTCTAAGATGATGGAGACCCAGGTAAATCTACCTCAGCCATGAAACTCACTGGGTGACATTAGGCCAGATTATATCTCAGCCTAACCTACTTCACAGGGTTGTTGTGAGGATAAAATGACTGTGCGTTCACCACACTGTCTTGAACACCTTGGAGGAAAGACAGGATATTACATTTCTGTCCTATGTTTCCTCCCAAGGAGTTCAAGGCAGTGTACATGATTAAAAAATAAACTGTTGGAAACAGTTTAAATCAATCCCATAAAGATTGATTTAAAATTTTATTCTAAATGTTCCTTTGCCTTCGCAGGTAAGTTGTGCAATGTTCTGAGGTCAGAGCATACAGCTGAATGAAGAAGTAGGATTGTTAAAGGCTGTTTGTTAACAATTCTGAAACCTTTGAATGCTCTTTGCTCTTATCCCCAATGTAATCTTGCTTGCTTTCCCAACCAAATCTACTGCTTAGAATACACAGGATGGATTTAAAATATCTCAGCAGTGTTTGTCAAAGGATTTAATATGACACCTGTTGTTTTCCAGGGTTATCTGCTCTGTTTTTCATGCCTTCACATTTGCTGTATGTGTGTTTTCTTTTAACAGCATTTAGTTTACTTTAGTTTCTTCCTGAGGAAAAACACAGTTATTGAAGCATAATCTTTTTAAATGGGGGAAAATAGTACACTTCTTTTACTTTTATGGCCATACCGCCGATATACATTAAATCACAGATATTGCATTTAAAGAAACAGACAGAAGGGCTAAACACAAAATGTGAGCTGTCTGCCATATGAGTAATTTAACTTGGTGGCATTTGTTTTTCAAACTGAAATCCTTTGAGTACTGAGTTTATTTTAGTCTTCATTTGCCCATGTTCTAGGCACCAGTTTACACTGGCAGGGATTTAAATTGATGTAGGAGAGTTACTGGTTTATAGTAGGTGAGAATCACAGACAATGCACAGACTGTGCTATGGTTGGATATAGCAGTAATGTAACAGCCAAAGATCATATTTTACAAACAGTTCAGAGAATCCTTTCTATGGATAATATAAGGAACACTTGCAAAGGAGTATGGATTCAATCCCATGCTTTCCTAATTATGGATAAACACAGGGCTGGGGTGGGCAGAAGGTAGATCTGGATCTATTGGTAGATCTCCGGTTGATTTTGTTAACAGATGTGGCTGAATAAAGCAGACTTAGGCCGTAGCTAGACCTAAGGTTTATCCCAGAATTGTCCTGGGGTCAAACCTGTTCATCTAAGTGCCACACAGGGCATCCAGCGCTCAGGCAGGGATGAACCCAGGATGATCCTGGGATAAACCTTAGGTCTAGCTACGGCCCCAGGCTAGATCTACACTACTGCTTTATAGTGGTATTGAAGTGCACTGTTAACTGTAGGGGCACAATCCAAATTCCATATATGGCTTCCATAGTATTATTTCCTGCTTTTTATTCCACATTTATAATGATTTCACACAACGTGTAGATCTGGCTTGAATCCAGAAAGTGAAAGTCTTGGCAGAGTTTACTGAGCTATAAAGCAGCAGAGTAAATCAGGCCAGGCTTCTCACAGAATGAAACCATCACCACTACTAATACTACCAAAGAACACAGTGAACATACTAGGTTTTTTCTTATGCACAAGAAACCCAGGAAAAAAGGGAAATGTATTTTTGTCTACTAGGCAACACCTCCCTTGTGACCCCTGATTGCACCAAAAACCCTCTGATGCATCCAGAGATGATAATCTCAGCACCCTGAGTGACCATAAGAACATAAGAAGTGTCATGCTGGATCAGATTGAGGGTCCATCTAGTCCAGCACTCTGTTCACACAGTGGCCAACCAGCTGTCGACCAGGGACCAACAAAGCAGGACAGCACCCTCCCACCCATGTTCCCCATCAATTGGTGCACACTGGCTTACTGCCTTGGATATTGGAGGTAGCACATAACCATCAGGGCTGTTAGCCATTGATAGCCTTCTCCTCCAGGAATTTATCCAACCCCCTTTTAAAGCCATCCAAATTTGTGGCCATCACTACATCTTGTGGTAGTGAGTGTCATGGGCTGGGCCCATGGTCCCTTTAAGAAAACATCTTTGTATTATCCCAGAGAGAAGGAGATGGGTTTCTTTGTGTCCAGAGGGAAGTAGCAAGCTAAATGCCAAGGCCTGCTTTCACGAGAAGCACCTGGCATCTGATAAAGCCTCCCCGGGCTGGTACAGGGGGAGAGTAACAAGTTGCAGCTGTGCAATGTCTGGGAGCATTCCCCCTCCCTTCGGGTGAGGTGTGGGTTGCTAGGGGTTTTCAATTGGTCAGGGTGGGTCTGGTGACAAGGGGGTGTCAGAAAGAGATAAAAGCTTGGTCACCCAAGGGTCCAGTCTCTTTCTTGTGGGTGTCAGGAGTCCAGTGTGTGTGTGGTGAGCAAGAGCATCCAGGCCGGGGTGGCTGGATGGCAGAAGCCCCACATGGCCGCTGAGGGAAGGAACCTAGTTTGAGTGGCGTAGAGCCGAGTTGAAGTGAGCAACAGAGGTTGAATTGCAGTGTTAAGTGTTTGTTTTGTTTTAGAATAGGTTTGGGTACAAGTGGGCAAGGGACCTTGCTGGAGTTTCGGCTGGTGGGTGGTTAGTGGGGAGTGAGTGCAAATCCAATTGGTTTGAGTGTGCAAAAAGGGTGAGGGTGAGGTATTAGTCCCTGCTGTCTGGAATGTGTCATTCCTTTGTCCATGTTTTTCCCCCAAACCTCTTATATGTTTACCTTAATGTGTGGACCCTTAAGGAAGTGTGTTTGTGTGAAGAATAAAAGTGTTTGGTCCCTATCTCCTGTGTGGTTTCGTTCCTTGAGAACCTAGACTCCCAAAGGGTTAAAATGTGGCAGCAAAGGGGCATGTGTCTGGGCTGGCCAGGGGAATCGCTGAGTCAAGCCTGGCACTTTCATCACAGTGAGTTCCATTATTTATGTACTGTGTGAAGAAGAACTTCCTTTTTATTTTTCCTGAATCTCCCACCAATTGCCCTTGTCATTGTTCCTACTGTCTTAAAGTTCAAAGGACAAATCAATTCTGAGCTTGCACCTTTTTAAAAATATGGTTTCCTGCCTTCACTATCCCAATATATTTGCAGTAGATCTGCAAAAATTTCTGATTGCAAATTCTTTAACAATAGCAGTGACAAAATTACTCCTTCCACTCTGGAAGGAGTAGTGTGGAAATAAGAAAGCTTGGGAGAAATACTAATGGATTTTTGTGACCTCTGTTCTGGTACTCAAAACAAATCCCTGTCTAAATTTAAGTATTTGCCTTTTGTAGGAGGCTCCAGTTGGTAGAATTCAGGCTTTTAGTAAAAAACAAAATGGATCCCATAAGCCTGAGCTCTGCCCACTCCTGTCATAGGGAATAATTGCAAAAAACTATGGCCCCACGTCACTGATTTCTTAATAGTGCAGGAACACCAATTAGCATATAGATCTCCTCCTCTTTCAAGGATTGCTCAATTACTTTCAATGGAAACATCATTTCTATGTGTACATGTCTTTGTGCATGTGAATTGAAATGAAGCAGCCTGTATTGGAGTGCATGTAAGAAGCTTGGTAGGGTTGTTTCTCTGCCAGTTACCTTTTGCATTCTTCAAGGGCTTATTTATTTATTACATTTTTATACCGCCCAACAGCCGAAGCTCTCTTGGTGGTTCACAAAATTGAAAACCATAATAAAACAACCAACAGGTTAAAAACACAAATACAAAATACAGTATAAAAAGCACAACCAGGATAAAACCACACAGCAAAATTGTTATAAGATTAAAATACAGCTTTGGCAAAACTCCGCCACTCTGTGCTTTCCATGTAATGTTGGCGGTATTGAACACTGGAAGTGGATTCATCGCCCCACTGACATTGGAGCCACCAGCACTGGGCTATAAGTTTCTTAATTTGGAACCCAGCATTTGAACTCTTGTCAAAGCTGAGCCTACTCTCTCTGACCTATGACAAAATGTCCTGGATACAGATGGACTTAATTTAGCAGCCGCACAACAGTGAAGTATTCTGATCTTACTGTAATCTTTAAAGAGCAAGGGGACACAAGGTTATTCCCTTATGCTATTTCCATTTCTTTATGCTGCAGTGCAAAGGAAGGTGAGAAAGGAGGCCAGCAGTTGACACCAATGTGTTGGTAAATTGCTGATTTCCTCCATTTGCTGATAACAATCCATAGACACAGGGGAGCTTTGGGTGGGAAACGTACTACAGATACCAAGGATTATTTTATTTTATTTAACATATTTTACCCCATTCTTTAGTCTAAAGAGCTCCCTGAGTGGCTTACATAAAACCAATAAAATGAATAATAATCAATAATCTATAGTAACCAATAAAAATAAATAACAGAGGCCTGGCTGGGAAATGACAAAAACAAAATGGATCCCATAAGCCTGAGTATTAGCCCTGAGTATATCCCAGTATAGGCCCAGACCCTCCCAGCTGGGTACTGCATGAGCAAGCAGGCGAGGGAAAGTGGGCAGTGGGGGGTGGGACAAAGACAATCTTAACCTGACCAGACTTCCTGTCTGGGAATTGAATAACATTGAATGTGTGTTTCTGCGTCTGAAGACCAAGGGATAGACTGGGGATTCTGCTAGCATACCAGCCACTCTGCTACCTATCACGCTTTTGTTCCATCTTCAACATCCCATTCAAGACCAGTTTGTCAGTGGTTTGTGAATTCATGGCATCCATGATAAACATGGGGCTATCCCAACTGGTCTCTGAACCCACACATTCAGCAGGTCACATTCTCAATGCTGTTTTCAGTTCCAAACAGATGGATCTGTGGGTGGAGGTGATAAATAACTCCGTGTTGTCACTGACAGGTCATTTTCTGGTCAGGGTTAGTATCATGGCTACTATCCACCCCTTCAGGGGTGGCAAACCTATTAAGATGGTCTGCCCCTGAAGGCTGATAGATCCTCTTGGATTCCAGATAGCTTTAGAGGGTTTTCTAAGAGTATCGTCGACAATCCTGTTGAAGCCCTGTTCAATAGATGGAATCAAGACTTAACTAGGGCCATCAACACAATTGCCCCCAAACATCCTCTCCGACTACTTCTAACTGGGCACCTTGGTATACAGAAGATCTGAGGGAGTTGAAGTTGGAAGGATGATGACTGTAGCACTGATGGCAGACAACTCAACTTATATCCAACAAGACATGACACAGAGAACATCTTCGTTCCTATGGGGTGGCAATATGCGCAGTGAAGAAAGCTTTCTTCTCTGCACACATTGCATCTGTGAATTCACATCCAGCAGAACTGTTCAGGGTGGTGAGGGGTCTAATTCAGACACCTTCCCCCTATAACTTGATTCTAGAGCCTTTGGTAGCTCACTGTGATGCCTTTAACGATCATTTCACAGATAAAATCTCTCAGATAAGAGCCAACTTAGATGCTGTCATTATAGCAGAAGCTGACAATGGAGTGTCCAGTAACTCTGCAAGTAGGATTACACTGGATCAGTTTCAGTTAGTGAGTACTGAGGACATTTTAAAGCTGCTCGGATGAGTGAGAGAACAACTTGCCCTCTCGATTCCTGTCCTTCTTGGCTGGTCACTCAGGGAGGAGATACAGTTAGACTACAACTACAACGTATCTCTCAGGGAGGGGAGTTTTCCACCATATTTAAAAGAAACGGTGGTACGGTCGCTTCTGAAAATGTCCTCCCTGGGCCCCTTGGACCTTAATAATTACATACCAGTATCAAATGTTCAGTTTCTGGGCAAGGTAATCGAGAGGGCAGTTGCCTTCCAACTCCAAGCAGTCTTGGATGATACAGATTTTCTAGACTCATTTCAAACCAACTTCAGAGCAGGATATGGAGTTGAGTCTGCTATGGTCGCCTTAGTGGGTGATCTTCGCTTGAGTATTGAAAGAGGGACTGTGTCCCTCCTATTACTTTGGACCTATCAGCAGCTTTTGATACCATCAACAATAGTTTCCTTCTAGAACAATAGTTTCCTTCTGGAACAATAGTTTCCTTCTGGATTGGGAATCAGGGCACTGTGCTCCAGTTGTTCCAGTCCTACCTCTCGGGTAGGTTCCAGATGGTGATGCTTGGGGATAGCTGCTCATCAAAGAAGGAGCTATTGTATGGCATACCACAAGGTGCCATTCTATCCCCAGTGCTGTTCAACATCTACATGAAACCACTGGGAGAGATCATCAGTATGCTGATGACACCCTAAAATATTTCTCTATACCTTCATAACAGTGTCAGATAAGGATAGTGTGTCTCCAGCGAATGAATGCTTGGGGGTGGTAATGGGCTGGATGAGGAAAAACAAGTTGAAGCTGAATCCAGACAAGATGGAGATGCTTACTGTAAGGGCTCTAACCTGGGTTTGGAGCTGTGTCAACCAGTTCTGGATGGTGTTACACTCCCCCTGAAAGACTGCATTCACAGCTTGGGGGTGCTTCTGGATCTGTCACTCCAAATGGCAGCTCAGATAGATGTGATGGCCAGGAGTGCCAACTATAAGCTTCGCCTGAAACACCAGCTGCACCCTTTCATAGAGTTGGAAGACCTAAAGACAGTAGTACACATGCTGGTAACTTCGATGCTCATCTTCTGCAATATGCTGCACATAGGGCTACCTTTGTATCTAGTTTGGAAACTTCAACTTGTTCAAAATATGGCAGCCAGGTTGGTCACTGGTACACCTAGGGGTGAGCATATTACCCCAACATTAAAACCACACCACTGGCTGCCAATTAGAGTTGGTTATTACCTTCAAAGATCTACATGGTTTGGGTCCAGGTTACCTGCGGGATCACCTTCCCCTGTACAATCTGCACCACACACTCAGGTCCTCTGGGAAATTCCCAACTGTTACCTAGGCTGACAACTGTTACCTAGGGGACCTTCTCTTCTGCCACTCCCAGACTGGAATGGCCTGCTGGGAGAGATTCATCAACTTAATAGTCTTTTCAAATTCAAGAAGACTATAAAAACTGATCTCTTCCAGCAGGCCTACGCAGATGAATTTTAAACCTAAGAATTTTAAGATGTCCTGATTGTTATTTTAATATTGTATTGGTTTTATATGCTTTTTTAATCAGTCTTATGCATTTGATTTATGTTGTATTATTGTATTTAATGTTGTTCCCTGCCTTGATCCAGAGGGAGAGGCAGGTAAGAAATAATAATAATAATAATAATAATAATAATAATAATAATAATAATAAAAATAATAATAATAATTTAAAACAGAGTCGTGAATTGCAATAGAGAGCACCATTACAGTCAAGATCTAAAACTTATTTATAGATACATGCTATTTCTAGGCTGCCCTATAACAGATGTTGTCTGGGCAGTTTACAAGATAAGAACAAGACAAATTCATGGAAGATAAGACTATCAATGGCTGCTAGTCATGACAGCTAAATAGAGGCAGTATGCCTCTGAAAACCATTTTCTGGGGAATACGTGTGGGATATGCTTTCATGTCCTGTTCGTGGGCTTCCCATAGGCATCTGCTGGGAACAGAATGCTGAACTTGATAGGCCTTTGGTTTGATCCAACCGGGCTCTTCCTAAACTTAAAATAATCACAGTTACCATAAAAATAATACAATGCAATGCAGTGAATGAAACACCATGGAGTAAAAATGACCACTTAAAAAACAGAGAGCTAGGGAACACAACTCTGTAGCATGAAATTACTACTGCTACTACTACTAGTAGTAGAGGGATAAACATCTGCAGACTTTAAACACTAATAAACAGCTATGTAAATGAATAAATTAAAAAAAATGCTTGGGTAAATAAAAGATTTGGATCGGGACCATGGTGCTCCAAGAGGGAGGATTTAAGCTTTCTCACCTCCCATTTTTATCCTGAAATCCCACCCTCTGTAGTTGCAGAGTTGTTAAAAAAGAAAGAAAAAAAGTCTCCATTGGTTTCAATGGTGATTTTTTCCAACCCCCTCCACATGTGTGTGTGTGTGTGTGTGTGTGCGTGTGTGTGCGTGTGTGTGCGTGTGTGTGCGTGTGTGTGCATGCATGTGTGCATGTCATTTCAGGACGAAAATGGGAGATGGGAAATCTTACATCCCCCCTTCCAGAAGTGTCATGGTCCTGATTCAAATTTGGGCTGTGCCTGGTTCCACTAAAGTAAATAATGGGACTGTGCATAGCAAATTATGCTATGCATGATTTCGTGAGCATTTCCTTCTGGGAAGCTGTGTCCTCACTGTGGGAGGCTGTGTGGATCCAGGGTCAGCCTTCACAGCCATCTGTGGACCCACTGTTAAAGTCTCTAACTCTGGAAGACAATCTAACTTGGACACGAGTGATTGCCACAGATACATAACTTGGCCCTAAGAATGTGAGAACTCAAGGAGAGCCCTGCTGGATCAGAACTATCCAGTCCAACATCCTTTTCCCACTGTACCCAAGCCAATGAATGGATGGATTGTCCTGACCAGAATACCTTAACCCAGCAGTGATTGCAGGTGAAATGTACTCCAAGCCACAGAGGCTACATGGAAACTCCGTTCTCTATAATAAGAACAAGGAGAATGGGATTCTAGAGGAAACTGGATGCATGACATGGAGCGGGAGGGGGAGAAAGAGTGTGAGAGAGAATGACTCAACTTGCTTGCCAGATATAATTTCTTTTTCATAAAAGTTTGTTTCTTTATAGTGATTGATTTTTGTGACAAATCACATAGTGCAAGTAGTTCACTAGAATATAATGTAGAATGAACTATTCAGTTTCTTTGTTCCCCGGATAGTCATTGCCTCTCCCACACTCTAATAATAACTGGGCTTATAGAAACATTTGTCTCTGTTTCATACTATGGGTGAATCTGCTTTTTAATAATAATAATAATAATAATAATAATAATAATAATAATAATAATAATAATAATTGTTTGACGCTTTGGGAGTGTTTGACAGCACTCACATCTGGATCTTCCTAATGAGTTCAGGGCTGAACTGAAATTCAAACCAATGGCTTCTTGGCTCACAGCTCACACATCTTTAGCCACTGCCTTATACTAGGTGAATATCCTCAGTCACATGTGCACGTGAAGTTCTGTGAGTACATGTGTATCCAGTGAGCTTGGAAGTATTAGGATCTTTTGCAGAGGCATGGTGTGCCTATGACAGATCTGACACTGGCCTCATCTACACCTTCAGGCCTTCTGGGATGGGGTGGAGGATCCCCAGCTTACCTGCTTCCGCTATCATCCTCCTGCATCTAAATGCCAGCGTGTCATCCCAGAAGTCAAGAGGCACATTCCAGGGTGCTTTTTTTTTTTTTGGACAATGAGGCCCTGATTGGTGCCCCAACACACCAAGAGCCATCCTGGAGATGGTGAAAATGCTGTCCCCCACCCCTGATGGGCATGGAGGGGCCCCCACAGCTCCATGCCAATTTGAAGAGCCCTGCTACTCACAAAGAGGAGGGAGGACCTGGGAGCGCTCGCCACACTGCCCACAGTCCTCAGGGTTGTCTGAGAGGTCATCCCTGGTTGACCCCGGGATCCTCTGTGCATCATTTGGATAACCCCGGAATAACTGGCAGGTGTAGATTAGGCCATGGATATGGTCTTTCAGCAAGAATTTTGGTGCTGGCTTGGATGGGACAGAGGATGACAATGTGAACTGCAGACCAAATTATTCAAAGACAGTTTAACTATAGGACATGATTGGGGAGACCAAATGGCTGGCTAGACTCCTGTGTAGTATTTATTCTAGTAGTGGCCTAATCTACACCAAGCAGGATATCGCACTATGAAAGTTGTATGAAAGCGGTATATAAAAGGCAGGAGCCACACCAAGTAGGATATAGTGGTATGAAAGTGGCATATTTTGTGTGTCAATGGGCCCTAACAGTTGTCAGTGCACTTTAATATTGCTATAAAGCAGTAGTGTGGCTCATGCCTTTTATATACTGCTTTCATAGTGCAATATCCCGCTTGGTGTAGATTAGGCCTTAGAGAGACTTCTTTAGAGGGAACATAGGAGAGAGAGGAGCTCCTACAGAAGCTGTTCCTTGGTATATCTGTTTGGCAGTAAGTAATCATATTAACTTCTCCTTTGGTGTGATGTATTAATGTGAGTGAACCCCTAACCTATTATACTGGGAGTCCCACAAAAAGTTGAGGAATACAGTTCAAAAATAGAATTTGGAATAAAGAGCCCTGGAGCAAGGCTTTTCCTTGGATCCCTGACTACTTGAAGCAAAATAACAAAAACAGAAAGAGGCAAAAGAACTTGCCTCCTTCCCCTGTCTGTCTCTCTGTCTCTCACTCTCTCTGGTTGCCTTTGAAATGCCTCAGCAAAATGTGCACTAGATGAGTAAACCACTGTGCTTAAAGGCAGCAAGTCATTACAGTGACACCACTCTCTCACACACTGCAAAGCTCTGCTCCCTGAGAACCTGAGAGGCCCACAAAAGATTAATGGATTACAGTTGAGTACCCAGTACAGGAGGCCCACAAGTGTCCCAAACAAATATTTTAAGTTCACAGTGTCATCCAAAATGCCATATTATGGCTGAACTCCTCAGTAACAAATGCCAGAATATTTGGAAGGTGTATCTAGCCCAGTATTGCCTATTCAAGTCTTCCCCAACCTGGCACCCTCCAATTGTTCTGGACTCCAACTCCAACATTCCTAACCATTTGCCATACTTGCAGTGGCTGACAGGAGTTGTAGTCTAAAACATTTGGAGCATACCAGGTTGGGGAAGACGGACTGTTTTGATGAACCAAGGCTGTCTAGTGTTTCACAAACATGTCTTTCACAGCTTCTGCTTCCTTCGCCTAACTGGAAATACCAGGAATTGAACCAAGAACTTACTTCATCTGCTCTACTATTGAGCTATGGCAAGTCTCAATACCTCCCCATGCCCTGAAATGTATTTATTTTCCTGATTTCTATCCCTTTCTGCTCCCTGCCCTCCACTGTACTTGTACTTGCTCATGCTACCACAATGAATTCTTCAGGTTGGTCATTGCCACATTAGGACATATCTGTTATAATGGTCATTTTAGTGAATGTACTCACTGCATCCAATGTATGTTTATGCATCCCTGGTAAGGTAAAGCAAGGTGTTTCAGGACCCTGGACAGATCTATGCTGGCTGAAACTCACTCAGGAAGAGTTCTTCTCTGCAAGGTCTGGACTTACCGTTATCTCCAAATCCTCTGAGAAGCTGTGAACTTCTTATAGGATCATTGTTCAGTTCTGCAGCCACTGGCTCTTATGGTGTGGAGATGGTGACGATTGCATCGGGGGCGGGGGGATGCCTTCATGGAGTCTGCATGTTTCCAAGCCCAATTCAAGGTGCTGGTTTTGACCTATAAAGACTTACACAGCTTGGGACCACAATACCTGATGGAGCGCCTGTCCTGGCTTGAACCAACCCATATGCTATGCTCAGCATTCAAGGCCCTCCTCTGGGTGCCTCCTCTAAGGGAGGCTCAGAGGTTGGCAACAAGAGAGAGGGCCTTTTAAGTGGTGGCCCCCAGTTCTGCCAGGTTAAAACAGCCCTGTTCTCTCTGACATTTGGCAGCATATAATGAGTTTTAATTAGGTCCTGGATCATCTTGGCTGATAGTTTAACACATTGTTTTAGACATATGTTGTCTCTGTGTGCTGTTTGCATAGTTTTTACATAAATGTTTTTTGTACTTTGTATAATTGTTCTAATGGTTTTTAATTGTTCTGAACTGTGCCCAAGAGCTTTGGCTATGGGGTGGTATAGAAATATAATAAAAGAAATGAAAATGAAGTGGTAAAGCCAGATCGTCCTGAACGTTCCTAGAGTAGCAGATGATGGTTTACTGGATGAAACCTTCTCCTCTTTAGAATCCTCCTGTGAGAGGAAACTGAGGCCAGAGAACATGACAGCCCCAACCACACCTGGGTACTGGTGGTCAATGGCAATAGAGGTCCAAGATCAGAGATCAGATTAACCAAAGGACAGAAGGAGGTTGTGATGGGTAGGAAAGATCTGCACTATATTTGCATGGCTACACAAGAGATATCTGAGAGCAAATGCTAATTCCCATGCGTATCTTCAATTAGGCCACATTGCAAGGCTGTTTTTACCTTTGGTGTGGCAGGAGCATCCAACAACCAGCCAGTACCTTCATTTAAAAGCATTATCCGTGAAAAATGGATATGGCAATATGGCCAATGTGATAAGAATTTGGAAAGCAATTTGTACAGGTGAAGTCCTAAATAGGGTGTGATAATAGTTCAACATTATCCCATTGAGCTTTTGCATACCTTCAAATTGCAAACTTGCAGTAAAATATCCGAAAGGTAGAAGTGCATATACAGCAATGATGAAGAAAAGTTTCTTCCTCCCTACACCCGTTCTGTTCACCACATGATCCAAACTGCTGAGTTTGGCTTGGGTGTTTAGGCACTCCAGGAGATCTGTGCTGAATCCAGTATTTACTCTTTTCTTTAACAGAGCCTTTTTCTGTTCAAATAACAGGGTGCTCAAATCACATTGTTCTCTCTCCCCAACCCCTCCATAATATAGTCAGCAGCTTTAAGGGGGGGGGGAACTAATTAAAATATGGGGCATGAAGGAAAAACTTTTATCAATATGTGTAGGCAGTCAAAATGCAATGCCCAAGATCATAAATCAAATAAACAAATAGAAACATAAGTTACTTTATATTGAGTCAGAACATTGGTCTATCTAACTTAGTATTATCTATACCAGGGTGGCCAAAATTCAGACATGTGAAATCTACATTTCTTTTATTTTATTTTGCTAGAATATAGCAGTCCACCAATCAGAGACAAGTGCAAAATAGTGACTGAGAGGATGGAGCCAGATGCAGAATGGTCACTCAGGAAGTGGAGACAATTACTTCCCCATGAGCCTGAATATACAAGTTCAGATCTATATCAGAGTGACTACAGATCCGAGATTTTAGCATGACACTCTAAAACAGGACAACAGAGCTGCACAAAGACCCAGGTAGAGTGTATATTGCAGCCCCTTTCATTTCCAAGCCACTGCTGTGAATGTATATCATGCAATTGCTGTTTCAGATGTTAATGAATTCATGTTTCAGATGTTATCCACTCTGTGTTTGTAATACAACCAAGTCCCACACATCAATTCATAGTGTTGTTATTGCAGGACAAATGGGAATCATGGGAACTGATTCCTCCCTAGGAATCAGTGACCTAGGGAGGTTGTGGGCTCTCCCACACTAGAGGCCTTCAAGAGGCAGCTGGACAAGCATCTGTCGGGGATGCTTTAGGGTGGATTCCTGCATTGAGCAGGGGGTTGGACTTGATGGCCTTGTAGGCCCCTTCCAACTCTGCTATTCTATGATTCTATAATTCTATGAGGAGTCACGTGTGCCCTTATCATTTGGGTTTATAGTATGAACACATGAGTACTGTGCATGAGAAGTGGGAGTCCTTGTTGCTTTCTCAAGTTCATTGTCTTTTTCTGTTTGGCAAATGCATGCAGTTCTGTTCAGCTGTGCAAGAATAAAGGTTTTTTTTTTTAAAAAAAAGATGGTGTAGTTATTCACAGCTGCGCAGCTGCATAGGTGGAAAACATATGGGCCTCCAGATGTGTTGTCCTGCAATACCTATTAGTCCTAGGCAGCATAGCTAATGGTGCAGGATGATGAGGGTTGTATGCCAAAAACATCTGGAGGGCCACAAGTTGCCCACCTATGATTTAGGCCTACATTCACACTTGAAAAGGCAAAGGTTTCATGTGCTTGTCTTTGGGGCAGAAGAGAGTGTTGCAAATGTCTACTTAGATTTAAATCTACCAAGATTTAGGGCCGCCTAAGAATTCATATTTATTCTAGTGGGAAACAAAGGAAAAGGTATATGAAAATTAAGTGAACTCTGGAGAAAAAACTTGGAATTAATGGTGTGCTTCTTCTTGTGTTTTTCTCTAGGCAGTGTTTGAACTTTAGAGGTAATATTCAGGCTTCAAGGGACAATTGAAAGGCAGGTTGCTTATGATTAATGTTCGTGACATGGAAACAAATTTCCAGCCATTGACAAAAGCTAAAAAAATAATAATTAAAAATCCCTGCTGCTGTTGCTACCTTTTAATTATTTAACTGAACAGACCTTAGGCAAAGCAATGGCACTTTCCAAATCCAGTGTTGGTTTGCTTGAGGCTGTACAATGCACTAAGAGAATGCTTTACTTGAAAACAAAACAGCCAAAGAAAATGATAGGAAAATGGAGATGTAATAGCCTACATTGTAAAATACTTCAAGAATACCAGGAATACTTAGGAATAGTGCTGAGCTGAAATGTATGTGCATGCATTTGCTGAAAATTTCAGTCCCTGTAAAACACAGGGCATCTTTTGTTGATATTTTGTGCATTCCTGTGAAAGGGTGCAAAACTATTTGCAGGAGAGGTGTTGTGGGGCGGGGGGAGGAGAAGGAACATGTCACTGGGCTTTTCTACACAAGGCGTTTATTGTGTTCTCATCATTCCCTACCCATGGATGTTTACAGATTCTTTAGACAACACCATAACTCTCCAGTTTCACTTCTGTAAATAACCAGCACTTTCACGAGGTTTTTAGAGCAGGGAAAATGCTGCCTTTAATTCTGAAAACTGAAGAAAGTGCAATTTCCTTTTGTGTACTTGCACTAGTCTGCTAAATCACAGTGTTGCCTAGGGGTTATGTAGTGGAAAAGCAGGAAAGGAAATACTCTTTGTGTAGTGTTCAGATCTCAGTTCTGTGATGGAACTGAAAGAAGATACAACGCATTAACAGCTGATTTTCTTCATGTAGAAAAGCTCACTGTTACATCCCCTACATCTACCTGACCTCTCACACTGCTTCCTTTCTTACTGATCACTGAAAAAAAGCCTACAGCTACAATGAGATGATCCATAGCTGAAGGAGAGAAGGCTGTCCTGGTTTCCTGCCTCTTGGTGGCCATTGGCTGTAGTGGACCAGAACCTGGAGAGGGTGAGTAGGAGACTAAGGTCCAGCCCACCATTTCTCTTGGTGTACTGCCTGAATGGAATGTATTAGTCCACATCATGGGAGGGCTGGCTGTGTCCGTTGGGTCAATGCTCTTTGCACCTGATCCAAGAAGGTCTAGCTGACTAGTTGGGGCAGCATGTGGATACATTTCCCATCATGTTCCACCAGGGAGGAGGACAAAAAAGACATCGTCATTGCTTAAGCCACATGTCCGTGACAAGTTTCTTTAAAAAAAAAAAAAAAAAGTCTGAATGATGCATTGTTTTAGAATGAATCACTTCAAATTGCTTCAGTTAAACAAATTAAATCACATCATTATAAGGAATTATATGTGGGGCCTCTTAAAAAGCAACTTAATGTCGTGCTTCCTGAAGTGATTCATCTTGTCTGAAAAAGAAGAATTTTCTTTCTATTTGAGGAGAATATTAATGTACAAAAATAAATAAATAAAAATAGTATGAGCTGCTTAATGCTTTTCCGACCCCAAATAAAGCTCTCCATGTCTTTATAAAAGTCAGTGTTCTGTCATACTCTATCAGCTTTCCGTTATACTTCACCTTGACCAAAGAACAGCACCCAGACCAGGCCCAAAGCAGTTCTGATTCTTAATGGCTTCAACTTAGGGCACTAGTGTCACCAAAGGCAGGACCATGTTTTATTCCCATCCAGTGTTTTTTCTGATCCTCTGTATTTTCTCCTCAATAAGTGAATGGTACTAGAATTAACTTAGGCTGCATCTGATCATGTTGGATACTCTGCTCAAGCTGGAAATAATAGTGCTGTTTGGGCAGTTAACCCCCGGCTGGCAGTAGCTAACCTTGCTGCCCTCTGTAGCTATGCCAAAAAGTAAAATGCTGTAGTTGGGATTACTTGCCTTTGCTGGAACTGTGCCCACTATCTGTAACACTGGATGGTTCATCCCGCATTGACTGACGGCATGGCTAGACCAGTTGGGTGGAGGGGGAGGATCTTGCAATATGGTAATTGTGAGATCCTTCCCCTCAGTCTACATGTGGCATGCAACATCCCAGGAGGAAGAGGACATTGCACCCGCCATTTTGGATTTTTTTTTTTTTTTGTACTGAAGATGAGCACTCAAGTGCTCTTCTGAAAAGGTCAGTTTTGTTTTAAAAAAATCCCACTCCCCTCACCACCACCACCCTGATGGACACAGAGCTCCTGAAGAGCTCCATGCCCAGTTCCTGGCTCCTCGCATTTACTCGCAAGGAGCTGGGAACTAATCAGGACAGCTGCCCACACATCCTGTGGTCTTGGTACGATCCTGAGACCGCAGGAAATGCCAGGATTAAAGCCATCCCGGCTATCCTGGGACAAGGGAGAGATCACCCATCCCTGCCCCTGGGATACCCTATGCATTATGTGGACATACAGGAATGATCCTGGGGTGATCCCCGGGATATCGCCCCATCTAGCCATGCCCTGGGACTTCTCTCTCTCTCTCTCTCTCTCTCTGTGTGTGTATGCACTGCAGTACAGTAGCCCTCCATCACACCTATTATACATAATGAAATACATTTTTCTAATATACAATAGAATACGACTGCCAACCATTTCTAGCTTAGTTTTCCTCTAGTTTTTCTCATATACATGAGTCAACCTTTGATGGAAACATGCTTTAATAGGGCTTACACATAAGAAAACTCCAACATGAAATTCACAATGATTACGAAGAAGAAGAAGAAGAAGAAGAAGAAGAAGAAGAAGAAGAAGAAGAAGAAGAAGAAGAAGAAGAAGAAAGAATAACACCGGACCTCTTTTGAAAGTCTTTATTTCTTTTCTCTGTAAGCTTTTCTTTCCCATTACATACGACACAAAAGGCTGTCTGATCGACATTTCCAAAACAAGGAACACTTTAGAGATTTGGTGCCTGTAATGACGAATCTCCATTGTATCGTTTGGGAGCTCAGATGTTCAGGAGTAGGCTGCAGCCTAAGGAAGAGTATGCTCTACTAAGAATAGTTTGTTTCAATAGTGGAACTTGATTCAGAATTCAAAGAAATGTAACCTGAGAGTGCTTCCACATGAGAACTGGATTTGCTATACAAGTGCTGATTCCACAGTATGTACTATTAATTACATTTATCTTCCATCTCTTTTGTGTGACGGAACTCATAGGTAGTACCAGCTTCCCATCCAGACCCTGAACAGACTCAGCTCTGCTTAGCTTTAGCAAGGTTACTGCATCATGCGCCTTCAGACAAAAGCCTGTCGTCATCCTGCATGGTATCTTCTTTTTCAGAAGCTATGCTGGCAAAACGTCACCCCCTGCCCTCTTTAATTAAACCACCCAGCTCCACCGCTGCTGCATGGGGAACTTCACACATGCACATTCACCACCGAAATCTCATGCCAGTATGCACTGGGAATGGATCATCACAGATACATCACTGCAAGTAGAGCTTTCGTTTTGAGTCCCCTGACTTCAAATGCAATACTTCTTGGTGGAGTGAGTTCATTCAGTTAGCTGTCAGTCATCAAAGTATCATTTACACTTGCAGTGGAATGAGGTGGAAATAAGGTTGTACAGTTCTGAGATGACAGAATGAGCTCTACCACTTCAGACTGTTGGTGAGGAAATTACTTTAAAAAAAGGCTCCCTTGCATTAAAAAGAAAGAGGGGGAAAAACTGGTGTCAGTCCTTCTCTCTTTAACAACCACTTGTGGGGTGGTTATTATCATCATCAACATAATCATCGTCATCATCATCAATAGGGAGGATTTCAAAATGACACCCACTGTCTTTAGTCAGAAGTACTGCAATCCCACTCTACCATCTCATTCTGCTGCATGTGTAAACTATACAGCAAGCAAGTACAGAGAAATTAGATTCTCTTGATGTATGTGCGAACCAAGTCCTGGTATAGAACTGTATTTGTATGTCACGTTGAGAGTTACTGCCCAATAGCTGGGGCCTAATGTTATTAGAGGCATATATTTTCCAGGAGGTCAGGGACATTAAAATCATTCATAATAGCAATAGCAATGATGAAATATATGGTGACAACTGTGTCACAGTATTATAAGAGATATCTGACCATTCTGAAGTCTACTGTAGGAATTGCAGTATCCCTAAATGATCCTAAACAGCCCTTTTAGCCATGTTTGTTCAGAAGGATCTTAGCCTACATGGATTCATTTTGTTTGTTCTGTCATTCTATATTTCATTTTGATCACTTGTGTTGTTGTTTGATAATCATCTCCCAATCAATTTCTATGCTATATTTAAAGCTGGAGCTGGCATGAAGGACGGGCATAGCTGGGCACCTGTCAATGGCCCACATCCTAGCAGGGGGGCCTGGCAAGAGCCCCCTGGATTTACTCCTCCCCAGTGGCAGCGCCAAGGTTGGGTGGAGGGGGGCAAGTGCCCCCAAAACAAGGAGCTTGCCACCCCAGTTGCTGGACTCCAGTTATAAGGGCTTGTGTTCTGGGACAGCCAAGAAGACAGTGGTAGTGGGGACAAGGGGTTGATCTGCTTCCAAGCCAGTTCTTGGGGGCTTCAAGGCCTCGTTGTCATGGTGATTAATTGTGGCTTGTTTTAGAAAGAGGTGGGGCAGGGTGGGAAGGTCAGGTAGGAGTGAGTGAGGAAGAGGAGAGCGAGTCACGTGCCAGGCAGGCCAGGCTGAGGCTCCCCAAATAAAGAGCAGCCTCAGTGAGTGGACGCTGCCGACGCCTTTCTTCTCCTTTTGACATCCCTGCTGGAGCGAGATCCAACTAAAGAGACAAAAGCAAGCCAGAGGAGGAAAGAAGGGACAAGAAGGGACCAGGTCGCTGCCTCTGCTTTCTCTGCAGCCACCAACTGCGCCCCATTTAAATTAATTATGCTTTAAGTATGTTTTTGGTATCAGCCTCTTTTGCCCTGTGTATAATAGTTCTGCTAAAGTTTTATTGTTTGCTGTTTAACCTTTGCGTATCTGGCTAGCTCAGTCTGAGCAGGGGCTGGGGGGTGGGGTGGGGGCAGGCAGTTTCAAAAATATCACTATTCCCATCAGAGCCCAATAGATTTTTGTAAAAATCGTTTCATGGGGTTGTGACTGAATAGGGAATTAGTTTAAGTCTGTGCTGCCATGTTGTGTAAAATATTTTTTGGGCGTGTGTGTGTGTGATTTACAGACTGAGAAATTCGTGTGTGTGTGTGTGTGTGTGTGTGTGTGTGTGTGCCATAGAATCACCTTCCAAAAAAGATGCCAACATCTTCAAACTGTTCACTCGCACGGTGTTCAGCCTAAAAATCCATCTGCCTTCATTAAAAGAAAGTAGCCGTGATTGCACCAATTATATCTGTGAGCATACATGCTATTGATAACTAGAAACCTGAAATCATTGTTATAATGGGAATATTCTATGAAGGGCTGTACTAATGGCACATCCAGAACCTGATGTCTTAAGCTGGGGTGTAATGGCTCACCATATGCCCATGTTTGTATATAATTGTCATGATGGCATATGACAAATGGGACTACGTTAAAGAACATATTGTTACACTCCTGCACTCCTGTCCTGAGAGGGGTGGGAAGACATAATCCAGGGGAGTGGGAAAAGCAAAAAGGCTGAGGCCAAAGTGGTGGGGACAAAAATACAAAAAATACCAGCATGTTCTTCTTAAGACTCTTACTGCCGGTATCTAACCCTTCACAGGGCCATTTCAACCTTTTACAATGGTGGGAAAAATTCACAAAAGGCAATAAACTACCAAAAGATTGTGTGTGTGTGTGTGGGGGGGGGAAGGGGGGCTAGTTGAAGGGGATGTGGCCATGTGGCATGTGGTGAGAGATTGGCACTCTTGAAAAGCCAGATTTGGCCCTAAGGTCCTGAAATTCCCCAACCCTAAGCTAATGAGCCCCTTTCTGTTTGGTGCATTCTCCATGATGTAACTGTGATATAGTCTCACTCTGGGGCATTGTGTTGGGTGACCATATAAAAAGGAGGACAGGGTTCCTGTATCTTTAACAGTTGTATTGAAAAGGAAATTTCAGCAGGTGTCATTTGTATATATGGGGAAATTTCCTCTTCATCACAACAGTTAAAGCTGCAGGTGCCCTGCCCTCTTTTAAATCTGGTCACTCTAGTATAGCTCCTGCCTCCTGCACCTTTAACTGTTGTGATGAAGAGGGAATTTCACCAGGTTCTCCATATATACAAATGACATCTGCTGAAATTTCCTTTTCTATGCAACTGTTAAAGATACAGGAGCCCTGTCCTCCTTTTCATATGGTCACCCTAGCATTGTGGATATTTTTAAATGGTGGCTCAATGCTACTTGATGTGTGTGGTGGGGACAGATATCAGCACAGCAGTGGGCCCTGGCAACTGGCCACGGATGCCATAGGTTAACATCAGACCTCCTTCCAGCTTTCACTTCTGGCCTATCGTGACATCAGTCAGTGGGTAAAGAGGCTTTGCTAACTTGTCAACTGCCAGCTTCAGAGGAGGGCAACCTCAGGACTCCTGAGGTGATGGCATTGAGAGCCAATTTGGCCTAGTGGTCAGAGTGCTGGTCTGGGACTCAGGAGACCTGTGTTCAAGACCCCACTCAGTCATGTAGCTGATTGGGTGACTTTGGGTGATACTCACGCAGTTGGTGATACTCAGCCTAATCTACCTCACAGGGTTGTTGTGAGGATAAAAATGGAGAGGATGATGACTATGAAATTGCCTTGGGATCTTGGCCAGGAAAAAGGCAGGTTATAAAAAAAAAAAATAAGCTTAATCTGTGGTTGAGGTGAGCTCATTGCAGTCAACTTTTGCAGTCCTGGCATGTGAGCCTGTTTGTGACATCACAGTAGTGGCTCCGCCCATGGCTGGGGAGGATGTGCTCACTTGGTTGCAGCTTCAGAAGAGGGCAGCCTCAGGGTCTCACAGGTCTCACGCAAGCAGCAATAGCTACAAGTCGCCTGGATGCACCTGCCTCTGAGAGAGACATAAGAAGAGTTGAAGAAAGGCTTGTGTGCAAGGACACACACACACACACACACACACACACACACAGAAGGGGGAGACTTGGACAAACATATCACCCAAGATGAGGTATGAGGGATGGGATGTATTGCATTTACTCCCCAAAAAAATGTGGTTTATTTTTAATTATTTATGGGAAAAGTTGGTGTATTTGTTTATGGAAAGCTGTTTATTTCAACAGCTTAGGATCAGTCTAACTTAAGGAGCATCTTCTTCCATATGTTCCTGCTTGACTCTTAGGATCATCTTTGGGGGCTCTTTTCTGGGTGATGCCACACTCAGGGGTGGGATGGATAACTTTGCCCCACAGGTCAGTGGAGGCTGATGGCTCCGATTTCAGTGGGGCTGTGAATCTATTATGGGAGTCAGTCAGAACTTTAAAGGAGCTATACAAGGTGCTGGTCTAAATTGGGGCTAGGGTTCAGCACCTTGGAGAGAGCTCATTAAGAATTCTGGTTGATTATGACCGGAAACCCAAAATGGATTCACAGCCCCATCAAAATCGGATCCACCAGCCTCCACCACTTTTCTCCCCTGGCTTCAAACTGCTTGGACTACAAAGCTATGTGTTGGTTAGGAAAATCTGCCATCTAGTAGCTGAAGATACCCAACTGGTAGGACACAATGAAATTAATGAAAATGAAATTTTCACCCTGCTTTATTATTACAAGCAGGACTGGCATCTCTTTATCTCACTAAAGAGAGGATGCTTTCCTTTTACTACCTACACAGGGGATGTCTTTAAAATATTGCACCCATGACAATTTGAGGTGACAATACAATAGTCCGACTGAGGGAGCAAGCCTATAAATGAAGATAGGACTGCAGCCTAAATAGGAGAATACAGGCAGAGGCACACAGGACAATTTTGGTCATCTTTTCTTCTTTCCAGTGTTTCTGGAAGCCTGTTTCCTGGAGACCTTTGACTGACCCTTCCCCACATCCCAGGCCAGCATGAGCATGGCAGCTGAATCCCAGAACTCACCCATGGGATGTCCATCTCAACTCTTCATGGAAGGGAAGCAACATCCCATATCTCTCTCTGAGAAAGGCTGGGGATGGCAATTCTCAAACTCAGCCCCAGGCTTGTCTTTGGGTTCGTGGCTCTACACATCTGTCATGAGATCTCCTGCAATTCCAATACACCTCCCCTTGTGGAAGATGGTGGGACAAAGAAGGATCCTAGGATTTCTTCCCTTTCAAGAAGGATTCCTCAAAGCTGTTTCACTGTTCCAGGGACCCAGAAGCCAGGGACATTGACAAGAGCCCTGCAACACATCATGGGAGCTTGTGTAGCAAAAGGCACACCAGACAAGGAGACTGCTGCCTGCCCATCATCCCCACTGCCTCCAGCGTCTTGCTCTCCCCATCCAGGCAGACCACTTTTCCTGGGCCTCCTGCTGACCCAGGACAGCTTTTTCCAGCCCAGATGGAAGGGGGAGGTCTCTCACAGCTGAGCACCAGGTTTTATTGGCTCCAAACCAGACTTTGTGAGCTCAAGTGGGCCAACATCGAGCTGAAAAACTGAACATTCAAAACCAATGGAAGGCTAATGAAGCTGCAAATGTTCCCCTGACCCATCTTGGGGAAGGTGTCATCTTAGTTCCCCTGGAAAGGTTGGCGGATGTCCAGGCAACTCCCTATTTCCTGAGCCAGAGCCCTCTCTTCAGTAGTTATATGGCCTTCCTTGCTGAGACGATGCAGGTGTTTGAGGGAGTCTTGCCCAGGGGCCCTCAAAAACCTGGAGCCAGCACTGGTTAAAGCTTTTATTATTGATGCCTTACAGTTCCCCTCCTTACTTTCCAACAATATTTACCTGTTTTCAGTTCGCTGACACTGATTAATTTGTTCAGTTTTATGCTACCTCCTTCCCAAAGGCCCAAGACACCTGGGTACCATCAACTTATCGTTTGGCTTAAGATGCAGGAGCACAAGTAGATGCTTGTGAATTAATAGCTGAAGCATTAGTAGAATCACTGATGGCTTATTGAAGAACACTTCATTTTTCAAAAGAAAAACAGAAGGAGCAAGTCAGTCTCTTAACAGCATATACTTACAGTACATATTTTGCTGAGCTTAATGGGGCGCATATGATTATGCAAGGAACACACTTAAGTTGAACACTTCAGAGATCATTCGATAACAGACATGCACTGCATTATAATGTCACAAAAACTGCCAAAGGATCTGGGAAAGAGAAAAATGTGATATATTTGCTGTGGTGAACCAAAATTGATATCATTGCATAAATTGACAAAAAGAATGATAGTGTAGGCAAAGGAAACAAGTGCACTTAGTATACTGATACTCTGAAATGTCTCAATAATGACATTGTTGGTGAAATGTGGCTGCACTGTTAGGGAACTGAAATATACGCAATAAAAAAGTAAGAGCCGAGGGTCTATCTAGTCCGTCATTCCGTTCACACAGTGGCTAAGCAACTGCCTGTGGGAAACCCACAAGTATGACGTGAGTGAAATAGAACCCTCCCACTCATGTTCCCCAGCAACTGGTGTACATTGGCATACTGCCTCTGATACTGGAGGTGACATATAGCCATCAGGACTGCTATTAGCCTTTGATAGCCTTATCCTCCATTAATTTGTTCAGTCCTCATAAAGTCATCCAAACTGGTGGCCATCACTATGGCCTTTTCTACACCCAACGATTATCCCAGGAAAATGGAGGGATCATCCCTGCCTGCTCCCAGGATTTCCTGTGTGTCATTTGCATGCACAGGGATGATCCCAGGATGATCCCTGGGAAAAAAAGGCAGGTGTAGAAAAGGCCAATGTCTTGTAGTCGTAAATTCCATTATTTAACTCCATGCTGTGTGAAGAACTTCCTTTTATCTGTCCTGAATCTCCCACCAACCAGCTTCATGGGATGACGCTGGGTTCTACTCTAGTATTATGAGAGAGGGAGAAAAATAACTTTCTCCACAACATGGAATATACTATTTCTTGATAACATTACATTGCTTTTATTCACTTTTCCTTGTGTAGGGAGAACGTATCCTTAAAATACCATGTGTTTTGGTATAAATTACACTGCATACTTCTGCAGTGTACTCAGAAGTGATGACTGGTGTGTATGTGTGTTCAGTTTATGACATCACTTATTATGGTTGGATATTTGAAAGGATTCCAACAAATAGTATAAAGATATTCCAAGCTAGATTAGACAGAACAAGGACAGGACAGCCAGCATGGTGTGGTGGTTAGGCATTTGGAGTAGTACACCATAGACCCGGGTTCAAATCTTCATTCTGCTCAGCTGTGACAGTGAATAATATAAGTAGTACAATGAGCCATCACTCTCTAAGGCCAATAACAACTAATTTTTGATCATATCCATAATCAAGTTATGAGAGAGGTAGTGTGGTACAGTGGTTAGCATGCTGGATGAAGGTGGGAGATCCAGCTTCAAATCCCTACTTAGTCATAAAGCTCATTGTGGGTGACTTTGGCTAGGGTGGCCACGTGTCCTTTATTTGAAGGCTGTCCTCTGTTTGAAGGGCTGTCCAGTCCAAGTCCAGTATAAAGGGAAGTAAGTAAGTAAATAAGTAAGTAAGTATTGGGCCTTCAGATTGCCTCTGAGCAGCAGACTGAGCAAGGCACACAAGTCACCTAGTCACAGCCTTCCACACTATGATAAGATGTACTGCGTTTCTATTCAAATTATAAGACTTATTTCTAACTTTGTCCTCTTTTCTGGTGATTCACAAGTGACCACCCTATTTGGGCCAGTCACTGTCTCTCTCTGCCTGGACTTTGGCCTTTCAGTCCTTTACTGTTAGTAGGATTGTAGTAACCCTAGGGTGACCATCTGAAAAGGAGGACAGGGCTCCTGTATCTTTAACAGTTGCATAGAAAAGAGAATTTCAGCAGGTGTCATTTGTATATATGGAGGACCTGGTGAAACCCCCTCTTCATCACCACAGTTAAAGCTGCAGGAGCTATACTAGAGTGACCAGATTTAAAAGAGGGCAGGGCACCTGCAGCTTTAACTGTGGTGATGAAGAGGAAATTTCACCAGGTTCCCCATATATACAAATGACACTTGCTGAAATTCCCTTTTCAATACAACTGTTAAGGATACAGGAGCCCTGTTCTCCTTTTCATATGGTCACCCTATACAGTAACTCTTGCCACATATTTTATATATGAAGAGCAAGTGGTGGGAAATTTGAGAAATGGAACCAGACCGATTGCATATATTGAACCAACTGGCATAAAGTCCCCTTGTGCTAGTAAAAGACCTGGATGAGAGAAAGAACAGAAAGGGAATACATGCAATGTCAATAAAGTGAAATTATTGAAAGAATAGCATGGATGCAATGCAATTTTCTTTCCTCGGGCACCAGGTGTGTTCTTTACTTAACTATTACTAATTAAGTGATTTGCTATTTTATGAGTCATAAACTGAGCTAAAAGCATTTTCCCCAATTTGTGATGAAAACACAAGGATTTGTTTCATTTGATGAGTGCCACATTTAAATGAACACCCTTTGAGCTCTTGAACTTTGAGTAGTTCACATGAGTAACTCAGACTTTTAATTAATTCATGTTGTCAGTTTTGATTTTATTTACTTCTCTTCAATGACTGACACAAACTGAATTAGTCAGAAGTTACAAAAATAAATCACAAACCCTTGAATTTACAAATGCTTAGCACAGAAGTGCATATCCTTGAGGTTTAAACAGATTACCACTTTACTATTCAGGATCACTTGGAATCGCCATAGGCTTCAGTAACACCCATGGAGAAATAGGTCAACTGAAAGATTCAAATACATGATTGGGTCCAAGGCCATTCAGTATTTAAACAAGCATTATGATTACTATTAAACTTGTCAAAAACTTGATGATTTAGAAGCTGTCTGCTACAACCTCTTAAGATGATTGTGGGTCATCTTATTATTAAGATACTTAGTATCTTGGTGACCTCACCATGCAATGACTATTTGTTTTTGTTTTTAAATAGCTTTGCTGTGGACGAGTTGGTCATCCGAATCCAACCAAAGATACTAAATAATCTGAACCCATTATCTGACGGTGCAATCCTATATGTGTTTATGTACACATAAGCCCTATTGAGTCTAATGGGGTTTATTATTATTATTATTATTATTATTATTATTATTATTATTATTATTATTATTATTATTGCACCATCATGTTTACTCCCAGGTAAATTCATAGATTTCCCAGGACAGGACTCCAAAGGGGCCTTTTGTGAGCGGCCAATGCATGCACAGCCCCTACCACTTGGGGCTGCGATGAAACACTTCTGGGGACAAACATGAAAAGATGGGAAATGCTGGTTTCTGGAAGGGGCAGGTCACATTTCTGCTCATTTTGGGACTCCCCCTCCAAATGCTACATCACAACTTCCAGCAGTAGGAGCTATGTTCTCACCAGGACTGGTGAGGCTGGTTGCTTATGTAGCAGGACCATGAGGGGGCTGGCCAGTGGAAGACCCCCATTGGAACCTGCCTCTAGTTCCAATAAAAATTGGTCTGGATATCTTGAAGCCTGTGATTAGTGTCTGACTTGGGCAGTTTTGGGAAGAGGATGGACAGATACGTGTCCGAAGGCATGTAAGTATTTATTCAGAAGCTTGCAGAGTTGTTAGTTTTGAACATCATTTTTTCTGCTATAGCATATTGTGCCCCCATAACCTTCACCATTGGCTCAACTTGAATTCTGAACAGAAGCCTCTCCACACTCCTTCACAGAGAAGATTTCCATTGTGATATCCTACTCAGTTTCCAGAGGTAAGGAGTGCTGAAGAGGAGAATGCTGGGTGGGGATGATGGGAATTGTAGTCCATCAGATCTGGAGGGCATCAGGGAATCGTAGTCCATCAGATCCAGAGGGCATCAGGATTAGTAAGGGTTCCTACTTACTAACCCTTTTGATTAACCAAAAGCCCAATGGCATCCATGAGTGATGTCACCATGTCCAGGAGTCAAGGTCAAGCTAAGTGGGTAAGCGACCACCCTCCCATTATGCAGGCCTATCCTAAGGATTACTTTGTTGATGTAGCAGCTCATGATTGGTTGTGCAGGTCCAAATGCTGCTGACACATAGACCCAGTTCGCACAATCACCAGCACTGGGTTCAGATGACATGGTAAGCCATGGTGTCTGTTTGGCATGATCTGAATATTCAAAATGGCTGCCCACCACACCTTAAATAAGCCATGGTGGACTGCAGCGATCGTGCAAACTGGACCATAGACCCAACCCTAGCTGAGGTGCTGGTACCAGCTGTTGCACTGATGCCCAGCTCTCTTCCTTCTGCATACACATCAAAGGGGAACTTTGTAATAGGAGGATTATATCTGTGGCATGGAAAGAGGTTTCTGGGGGTGTGTATTTTTGTAATGGAAAAGGAATAATTGAAGTGCTGACAAGAGGCATCAGCCTTAGAAACAGAAGTTCACTCAAGGACTAATGTCACACTAGTAATGAGCTGTGATAGAAAATAAATAAACAAATAGGCCTTGGCATGCTTGGCTTTTATGTACCCTCACTAATGTGATGTGTAAATCAGATTTTATCGGGTCTAAATTATTTGAGACAGATGATGAACCAACCTTGAGGAGACACCTAATTGATATTCTGCTCAGGGAGAAGATGCGCACACCTTCCGTGATGTTCCCTGGCCCTGACTCTCACATGCCTACATCTTTTGATATTATATAATGAAATACCATCCGTCACACCCAGTATTGTCAGGCACCATTCAGAGAGTAATTAATCAATACAGCAGAGCCTCCTACATGTAGACAACTGGTGGGAAGGGGAAGAATGTAAGCTGTGACCATGGCAGAGGTATGATGCAGAGGAGGAGAAAATGCCCGTAGGAGTATAATAGCATGCCATTGTAGATTAAGTAGGAGTCTATCTAAAGGCTTGGGAAGCTGCTCTGAGTAGTGAGCTAGATGGACCTCTGGTAATGAGATAGCTCTTTATAACTTTATCACCTGCTTGATAATAAACTAGGTTAAACATTCTGCAGTCTATGGATTTGGTTTCTGCACTGCTTATTCCTTTTGTATGTCATGATACATTTCCCACATACTGTATCCTTACTAAAAATAGCTTCACAACTTGTAGCAATGACAAGGAATAAACAGTGTTCAATTTCTCTCCTGACACATCAAAAACAAGTAGTATTTCCTTCATCAGAAATATATTTTCAAATCTTCCATCCCTTCTTCCTTCCTCAACTTGAGGAAAGCCTACCTATATCATTACTTTATACAAAACCCATAACTGAGGGTGATCTTTCATCTTATGCTATTTGTAATAAACCACTGGCAAGTACTTTGAAAGCTGTCAAATTCTCAAGCCTCTAGTCTTCTGGGGATGATATTAATGGAAATCCTCTACATTCTTTGAATTGCAATGATAAGCCTGAAAGCTTCATCCTGTCCTGTATTACCTCTGAATGCAATATTCTCAGCCTCTGCATTTTGTTTACTTGCTCACAAGGAGAAAAACAACAGACTGAAGACGGAAGAGGGAACATTTTAGATGCAAAAGGCAAGAAGTCCCTGAAAATCATAGATATTTGGGGAAAGTGAAAATCATGATTTTGTTCTTTGGGGGAAAAAAAAGGGAATGAGAAGACTTTTAATATATTACCTCTGAAAGTTTGGCTGGCGGAACATAACTAATGGAACAGCAGACAGATTATTCTGGGGGATTTTAATTTTCTCTTTAATGTAATTTCAACATTTAATTTCTTGAATTTGAATAGCTGTGATGAACACTCACTGTATTTTACTCTGTACAGCACCATGTACATTGATGGTGCTATATAAATAAATAAATTAATAATAATAATAATAATAATAATAATAATAATAATAATAATAATAATTTTCTCTTTTACCTTCCTTGTGCCTCCCTTTTATTCAGCTTTGTGATGCTAAACATCCCGCTCAAATCTAATTTCAGCCACAAATTTGCAAGCCACCATCTCAGGCTCATCAGTGTGGGAATAATAATACTGACTGATCTTACAGTATTAAGTATTACTGATATAATATTTGTGAAGTACTTTGATGACTAAAATGTGCTATATAGGCTCTTATCCTCCTCCTCCCACTGACGCTAGACGCTGACTTCCTGGTCTCTCTTCTGTCTCTTGTACCACCGTCCCCTTACGTTCTCATCCTCTGCTTTCTCTCTGTTGACAGAAATATTAACTCAGCTATGTTTTAGTCGTAATAACTTTATTTATATACTGCATTTCCCATAAAAGCATAGTCTTCAAAGCTGTTCACAAAATAACAACAACAACTTTGGCAACAGTCTGAACACAAACACCGTTCAGATACCTAACCACAATGGCTATCATACATTAGTATCACCATATAACAATTGTTTGCTAGTTTATTAACAGCTCATAAACACAAAACATAGCAAATCAATAGGTCAATAATACCAATAACATAACCATTATATCCACATTAAGAAATTGACTCAGTGATTCATGTTATGAAACTGAACAATAAAATACTTCTCTCTCCATGATAGAGCAGTTCTTGCATGCATAAGTGATTGCTTCAACAGATGGAGCATCATTCACCTGGTGCGGGTGGTGCTGCCCCACCACACATGTGCGGTGAATGAAGGGAGCTGCTTTCATTAGAGTGCCATATGCACGATGTGGGGGTGGGATTATTGGGATTGAATCCAATTGTATCCAATAAATGCCTCTGCTAATGGAAGAGGAAAGAAGGATGTTTTTCTGATTCTCCATTCACCTGCAGAAAATCTGTATTCCCTCCCAAAATCTGCTCTAGACAGTTGGGTCACCCTCTAGAAGAGCATGGGAGGTGGAGTGGGGAGGTATAAG
This sequence comes from Elgaria multicarinata webbii, assembly GCF_023053635.1. Taxonomy (NCBI): domain Eukaryota; kingdom Metazoa; phylum Chordata; class Lepidosauria; order Squamata; family Anguidae; genus Elgaria; species Elgaria multicarinata. Next base: position 103,770,078 of record NC_086172.1, read on the forward strand.
GAGAATGGAAAATGGGCAAAATGACCTCCTCTCCTCTTCCTTTAGTAGAGGTCTCCACTAGACAAATATATCTATTCTGCCTTTCCCAGTGTTTTCTCCCTCTTTCGTCCATACCTTTTTATAGACTTTTAGGCCTCAGCTAGACCTACTGGTCTAGTGCGACAGAGGGGTGAAGATCTCACGATATTTTTATCGTGAGAGGGAGAGGACATCACAGCCACCACTTTTTTTTTTTTTAAAAAAAAGAAACAGAAGTTGCCCCCGAGCACTCGTGCGCTCAAAGGTAGGTTGTGTGCGTGTGTTTTTAAAAAAGCTCTGCGCCCCATGCACGGGTCCCTGCTTCTCATGAGTAACTGCGAGGGGCTGGGACAAACCGTGACACCCTCCCACATGTTCTGTGGTCTCGGGATCATCCCAAGACTGTGGGAAAAGTGGGCCTAAAGTGTAGGTTGGGATCCTGGGGCAAGGGAGGGATCATCCTTCCCTTATCCTGTGATCCCCTGTGCGTCATGTGAACGGACAGGGACGATCCCGGGAAACACCCTGGATAAAGCCCTGTCTAGCTATGGCCTTAGACTGTGAGTCTTCAAGATAGGATTCTCCCCCCCCCCATTATAGTTACTATATCTAAAACCAGGGGATATGATGGACTATCAGTCTTAGACAGACAGAGATAACCACGAAGGGAAATTACAGGGAACACAGCAGTTTCATAACAAAAAAAGAAGTAGGTGGCTCTAAGTTGTTCGTCATCAGTTTTCCACAACCCCACAGTCACCTCTGCATATCCTATTCTCCATCCTGTCCTCATGGTTTATCTGCTTTGGGAGAATAAGAATTTCACTGGTACTTTCTGCCTCCTTAGGGAGGATGTGGCGTTAAGGCTGGCGAGCCTTGACTCCCAATTTCCCTGCTTTTTGGTGCTTGGTTGAAAACTGTACATCCTTAACGTTGTTTTGTAAACCGTAGGTTTTTTGTTTATTGAATAAAATATTTTAGGCTGCATTTTATCTGGAATCCCACTATTTTTTAAAGAATATATCAGATACGTAGAGTTGCACCAAGATAACTGACTCTGTAGTGAACGAGACCTGCCACTGTCCAACATTTGCCAAACTTCCATTCTACATTTTCTTTACTGCATAAGAGTTCTAGGTATTGTTCAGTAAAGGTGGCTGTTGCTGTGTTGATGCAACGTACAGGGTAGGCTCACAATGCTGGTGCTCAGCACGAATGGTGATAGTGTCACATCGGCAGAGCAGTCCTTTCATGGATCTTACACCCTTATTTGATGGTGCAATGGCTTATCAGAACAAGATGTTATCTGTACACAGAACTGAGGGCAAAGAGTAGGTAACACTTTTCTCAAGGAGCTCCTCTGCAGTAGCAACAAAGAATAAGCTGCTGAACCTCTAGCATTTTTCATGCTGCAGATAAAAATAGAAAGCAGGTATCTTTGTGTCCAACCGGCTTATTGGATGCTTGTCATTCAGCTTATTGGTTCATAGAAGCGAACTGCTCAAAGTAGGTAGGAAAAAAGGATTAAACAATCTCTACTCAGCTGTAGATCAACGTGATGGATAATATTAGAATCTATTGGTGTAGTGAAAGCAGAGCTTATGTACGGGAGAGTTTTCTCAGGAGCTGAGTAAGGATGCTGAAAAGACATTTTACTGAATCTAAGGACTGCTATTATTCACTACCTTCCTTTCTGGTACAAAGTATGTTTGTCTGACCTGCACATTGCTCTTTAAAAAGAAAAGAAAAAAATGGGTGGGGGGGGGAAAGAATACAACAAAGAGAAATATTCTGTTCCATTCTGTTCATAACTCTCAATTTTGCAGAAAGTGGTTCCTTGTGGGGAACACTGACTAATGAAAGTCAGGAAGGAACGAACTATACTAGGCCTGAACCCATTAAACTAAACACCAGCCCTATATTGTGTCACATGAGGTGCTGGACAAACCACCTCCTGTTTTTGCAAGCAGCAAAACAGGAGATGTATTTAACACTGGGGTTCCAGTGTGGTTCCCGTGAGCACCAATGTGCCCGCAGACACCTCCCATGGCACCCTCCAGGCTTCCTCTCCCTCAGGAATGTTGTAAAAGATTGTTTTATTGTATCATCATCATCATCATCATCATCATCATCATCATCATCATCATCTCTCTTTTCTCATTTGTGGCAGTTTTTTCTAGACGGGCATAACGGGCTTTGTGTACTCATGCTGGCTTAGTGGTTCAGAAATGTCCTCACTATTGAACATGTTTTAAGTATGATTGTTTTCTAGATGTTGGTGTAGATATATTTTGGTAGGCCCGGTTTCTGAAGGTTTTCCTATAGTTTTTTGATGGGATGATGGTGACTGATGCTGCTGTTGTTGTTTGTGTTGTTTTTGTTGGGTGGCTGGAGTGTTGCAAAGCAACTTGCTGGCCTCAAGCACCAGCGTGTTGCTTTTATTTCCAAGAAAGTCTATGTAGGCCCCAGAGGGATTCTTAGAAAATAATTTATTTGTGAACTATCTAGGAAACTTTGGCTATAGGGTTGTAATATACATACAGAAATAAATAAAATAAAATAGGTTATCAGGGACTGGACTGGGAAGCAAACCTTGTAATTTGACCAAATTAGTTTGTGAATGTTGCTCTTCTCATGTCTCAGAATCATATCCCCACTCGCCTGCTGACCTTGGGCCAGTCATGGGCCAGATCTAAACCAAGCAAGATATGAAAGCAGTATATAAGAGTCAGGAGCCACACTACTGCTTCATAGTGGTATTGAAGTGCACTGACAACTGTTGGGGCCCATAAGACACATACTTTTATACTGCTTTTATAGTGCTATATCCTGCTTGGTGTAGTTCTGGCCGTCGTCTCTCAACTCAACTTAGCTCACAGAATTGTTGCAAATATAAAATGGGATAACCCCATTTACACAGGGTGGCCACTTACATATTGCCCCCAAAATAGGACAATAGAGGACACCAAGTTGCATGACATTTGCATATGCAAATAGGTATTTATAAGTCCATATTTAGAAATAACAACTATAATTGCAACAGAATGTTGGAGATCTCATTGCAGTGGAGAAGACTGGCCAGGTAACCAGGCTGCCTGCTCAGACTGCTATCCAGTCGCAAACTGCTGATGGGCAACTTCAAGGCCCCTGCTGCTCTTCCTCCTTATGACACTTTGACTTTCGACCAGACTTGGCTTGGGCACCTCTTCAAATAGAGGCCTGTCCTCTACCACCTCTCCAAAAATAAAGGACTATACTTACTCTGCAAAGTAGAACACGTGGCCACCCTAAATTATGCTCCTCTGAGGTCCTTCGCAGAAAGCAAGCAAGCAAGCAAGCAAGCAAGCAAATGGATTGTTATAATAGCTAACTAACAATAAAGTTGCAAGCATGCCTCTGTCATGGCTTTTGGCTAGCCAGGAGCATATCTTAGCAGCTAATTGAAATGTGCATGAACAACACATTTTAAATTGGAGCCGGAATATCTGTGAAATGATCTGAAGTATGACTGCCTGTGAATATGTGTGGCTTTGCCATTTGACTTCACTCCTTAAGGTTGCAATCTTACACACACTGACTTCTGAGTAGACGTGAATAGCATGGCACTGTAAGTCTGCTTAACGTTGTGCAGGTTGAAATGTAATCGAGACCAACATAGTGCCACTGGATTTCTGTACTCCAATGCCAAAGCTAATGTTGACTGGCTCAGAATGAAGGCCAGTCTTGTGTATCGGCATTATGTTAGTCCTTTTATAAGCTTAGCGCACATAATTGAGAATCATTGTGTGTAAAAGGGATTTGGCACGTATAATTTTAGCCATCAGTCACAAACTGTCATTGACATAATTACATTGTTTAACAGGATTAAGATTAAAGTGCAAATTTGCTACATTGCTTCTTTTTTGCTGTTTTATTATCTCTATTATTATTATTTTTACAACATTTTCACTTTAAGGAATTTTAATAAAGTCATAATGCCTAGCATTCCCATCTATGATTATGTGCTCTGAGAAACGCTTGGGTTAGTTTGCAGGAAAACAATACAGCCACAGAAAAGAATGAAGACTGGCCCTTTAAGCATTACCTTAACAGGTGCCCTGATACTGCCGCTGATCAAATGCCCTGTTTGACTGTGCCATTCAGATTCTGCTTTCAGCAGGGGCATTCCCAACAAAACTCCCCCCACCCCCATTACACTATTAGCCTTAGGTGGAAAAAGTTCACTCTCAAAAATACATTATAGTGCACTGGTGGACAACTTATGATCTTCCAGATGTTGCTGGACTGCAGCTCCCATCATTCCTCACCATTGTCTAGGTTGGCTAGGACTACTGGGAGCCCTAGTTCTGCAACCTTTAGAGGGTCACAAGTTACTCACTCCTGTTACAGGAAAAATAGGGCAGAAAATAGCTTTTTGGACGTTTTGGACTTCAACCCCCAGCTTTCCTGACCATTGGCCAAACAGGCAGGAGCTTATGGGAGTTGAAGTCCAAAACATCTGGAGACATTTCTTCTGCCCATCCATGCTTTAGAGAACTTTACACTTCAGAGTAGTTTAGCAGAACTTCCCCAACCTGGTGTCCTCCAGATGGACTTCAAATCCCATCAGCCCCAGACAGCATGGATAATGGCCAGAAATTCTGGGAGCTGTGGTCCAAAATATCTGCTTGGGAAAGGCTATGACTACTCAAATGCCAGCCAAGATAATGCAAGTAAAAAGGGAAGTGTCTATCTATTCAAGGCACTTCCTTGCTTACAGTCTAAGAGCCAAACTGAACATTTGTCAAATGATGCTTTGTTGAGCTACGTGTGATTAGTTTATTTACTTTAGTGTAACTGTGCATGGCCCTGATTCAGACTGGGACCAAGGAAGTCTGAGAGGAGGTGATTTAATCTTTTTCCCTCCTATTTTTGTCCTAAAATTCCACCCAGGCTAAAAAAGGAAGAAGTCTTCATTGGAATCATAGCAGTGCTATGATTTGCTGATGCAAATTTGATGAACATTTAGTTTGTCCCTAAGACTGAGGGCAGAAGTAAAATAAAAAGGAAGCTCACAATGCTCTGAAGATATTATCAACTATATATTTTTTAAAATATTTATTAACAACTGTCTCTAGCACATAAGTGAATTGAATGCTCCTCTGCCATTCTTGGCCCTTTATGCTCATTTCCTTGCCCAGTTGCTCTTGCCTTTTCCTTTTCCTAGGAAACAAAGCATCCTATAACAGGGTACCTGAGACGTAAGTGGCACAACCGCCTCCTGTTTTTATAGTGGGGCACAGAAGAATGTTCAGCAAGGGCTCAATTATTCAAGGTTACATTCTGAACCCTGTGATATTTGTTATGATGATTTTCTTTCTGTCTCATATATCAACATTGCTGTAACGATCTTATTTAAGAAAACAGTAGTGTAAGGCTTATAACTTGAGATCTACTTGACCAATTTTGCTCATTTTTGTTTTAAGCTGAACCTTGAGCAGTGTAGATGTGTAGAAAATCTTGAAACTTGGAAAAAGGTCAAAGCTTGAGTTGTGGACAGCTTCGCTAGGAAGAAGGGAGAGGGATGCAGCAAAGGGGAGTTTAATGCACATGCCCTACACTGTGCATGTAATGTAACATGTAACAAAATGCATATGCATGTATAATACTGCTTACTCCGGTGATCTCTTGGAGTGCTGGGCCAGGCACAGAATGTTGGGAAAGGGGCTGAAGAAAGGTCAGTTGGTGATAGATGGAGTAGAAGGAAAAGGAAGTGAGGAGAATGAGCTGAAAGGACATCAGAGGGAGAAGAGAGAGAGAGAAATCTTACATTACATGTTTTTTACTTCAAATTTCAAGGAAGGGTTAATAATCTTTTAAAAAAGAACAAGAAAAATGGGTAAAATATTTTTATCCAATCATTCTCAGACTATTTGCACCTTCCCATGACAACATGGGATTTGCACTAGTATAGAAAATATTAGAATGTAGAACTACTGGCTTTATATAACAACAAGAACAACAACACCAAACACTTTCTGCTCAATTTATTATTATTTATTATTTATTAATTAAAACATTTATATCCCGACCCTATATCACCAGGATCTCAGGGCAGCATACACATAAAATCATACATATAAAATAAAATAATAAATATACAATTCTAAAATAAATTAAACCATTAATATATTAAAACCAATATGAAATTTTAAAACAGTAAAATCCAATTAAAATAAGACAATGTGCAGGCTGGATTTAGCCATCAAGAGCTTTGTTAAAAAGCCATGTCTTAACCTGGCACTGAAATGAAGCCAGTGCCAGCACCAGTCGGGCTTCCAAGGGGAGGGCATTCCACAGCCAGGGTGCCACAACAGAGAAAGCCCTCTCCCATGTCCCACCAGAGAGTATATCTTGCATTGGTGGGGCACGGAGAAGGGCTCTTCTGACAGGTCTCAGGTCTCAGGTAGGCAAATATAGGGAGAAGCACTCCCTCAAGTATCGAGGTCCCAAGCCATTTAGGGCTTTAAACTAGGGGTGTGCACGGACTCCCCGCTCCGCTTCACTTGCAGATCCGCCATTTTTCGGATCGGGCCGCTCCGCCCCGCCCCCGCTCCGCCCACTTCCGCTCCGCTCCGCCCGGAGCTCCGGATCCGGATCCGGAGCTCCGTTTCCCCCCCCCATAGGCTTGCATTGAAAGCTAAAAAATTATACAACTTTTTTTCTGTTCAAGTTAGAAACCTCATGTTTGGCACCATGACACCTCATGGGGATATACACACGCACGCCAAGTTTCAAAGCAATCCCATCATCCCCTGATTTTTGGCGAATTTTTGAAAATCGGGCACCCCACACACAACATCCCTGCGAGGTGTGTTAAAAAACACGGGGAAAAGCCCGTTCAGATGAAGAAAGAGAAGTTTCCCAGAATCCCAAGTTACCTGTTTTGCCTATGCCCTCCTCCAACTTTGGGATCATCATGACCGGGAGCTGACTCTGCCCCTCAGCCCTTTGAAAAAGGTATTTTTCCCGCCGATTTTAAAAAAAATTCTAGCCCGCGACCCGTACGATGCAGAAAGTTGAGAGTGGTCTCAAAATGACCCCCATCCACGACTCTCTGTGCACAAGAATTTTCAGAATGATAGCTTAAACCCCCCCCAGTTATCCCCGATTCTTTCCCTCAATGCAATCCTATGGGCGAAAAGCCGAAAACGCAGTTTGAGCCGCGCGGTTGACCCGATTTTCACAAAAATATAGCCCGTGACCCGTACGATGCAGAGAGGTGAGAGTGGTCTCAAAATGACCCCCATCCACGACTCTCTGTGCACAAGAATTTTCAGAATGATAGCTTCAAAAACAACGTAGTTATGCGCGATTATTTGCCGCAATGCAATCCTATGGCGAAATGTTTTCAAGATGGCGACCGGAGCGCTCCGCCTGAACTCGGAGCTCCGAAAAATGGCCGCTTCTCTTCGCCTTGCTTCTAGGGGGTCCGCTCCTACTCCGCCTCTGGGTAAGGCGGAGCAGGCCAATCCGCTACTGCTTCTACGCTCCTAATCGGAGCGGAGCACATCCCTACTTTAAACGTCATTACGAACACCTTGAATTCCAACTGCAAATATATTGGCAGCCCGTGCAATTCCATTAAGACTGGTGTTATGTGGTCTGTATGAGAGGTCCTAAGTTCTGTTGCCTACCTGTTGTTGTGACTGAATCGGTGGCAGGGAAACAACAAAGACCTTTGGGCACTGAATATTTCATGAATGGACACAGAAATAGCCGACTATAATAGAATTGTCAAAACATTCGTAAGAGGGTAGGAATTCAGGTTAGGCTGACCCAGCTTGTCAGGGTGAGACAATGAAATACCTACACTTGCACCTTTATCCCTGTCACCAGTAGGCAACAGATCTTGTTTACCAGCATCCTTTCATTCTGCTGGTGATGGGCAATGCACTAATGTGATGGTCAAGTGTGTTTTCCATGTCCGATATTGAATTTGTGGCTGTCAGAAGAATTCCGATCATGCATATTATGGGGTCGCTGGCAAAGCACGAACCCATCTATAATGTTATTACCTTGCTTTTTTGAGCGTGAACTCTTCATTGTCACAATTGCTTTTAGGGACCTTTCGAAATGAACAACTTGGTGACAGGAGGTCCGTTGTGGCTGCACAATCTCACTCTGAGAAAGGGGCCTGGCTGTGAAGGCAGAGGGCACCTTAGAAATTCTGTACATTCAGGCCTGCAGTAGGATTTTCACACCCACCCACACACCTCCAGTGTCCTATGACATAAGTAATATATAATGTGGGGATAGACATGTAAAATATAGGTTGGATCCAGCTAGTGTCTCTCCACTAGGGATGTCAGAGAAATCCACAGTGGATTCAAATAAGATTGGATTTCTGTGAACCTGACCTGTGAATTCTGCAGCTGACCATCTTTTTCGGAGTTAAGGGGGTTCCGTGAACTTGTGCACCATTTTTTAAAACTTTTGTGAGGGATTTGCATGAATGTGCCCTTGCACACTTACACTACTACATGTTTGCAAATGAATGAACTTCTTGTACAAAAAATCAGACTCCGTTAGCGAGTAGATGACGCAACGAAAGACACCCGACAATCCACAAAACACAGATAGAACGGATTCAACAAAAGCCCTACACCTCTACTCTTTCCTGATGGCTCTTAGATCAAGTAGAGGCTTCCATCAGCAGAATGTGAAGGCAATTTTTGCTAATAACACCTCTTGACTGCAATCTACCCCCATGCCATTTCTCATGCTGTTCTGAAGGTCCCTTAACCCTCCAGAGCCTGTAGAGCTGTGAGTCAACCATAGGGACAGTTGCTTCTGGGGCAGAAACAGACATGATCTGAAGCATACATGTATCTGATTGGCTTTCTTCAATTGCAATCTATCCTGGTACTAACTGGCTACTTACATTTGCTTCTGTGGGATTTAAAAACAAAACAAAACAAAACAGATGTATGCCCTCGTAAGCAATCACTTGCAAAATATGCCTGCTTTTATCTTTGCCCAGCCTCACCAATGATCTGATGGCAATGAAAGGAACCTCAGGACCAAACTCCCTCTCCATTCATTCATTTAATTCATATATCACCTTTCTATACCGCACAATAGCCAAAGTTCTCTGGGCAGTTCACAACATGATACAAGATAATACAAAACTTTGAATGTACAAAAAATTAAAAAAGTCAAAGTAACAAGAAAACTGCCAGAACTTGATTAAAAACAACAACTCCACAATTAAAAAGCCCCATCATATGCCATCAAATGCCCGGGAGTAGAGGAAATTCTTCACCTGGTAACAGAAAAGATGACAATGTTGGCACCAGGTGGACTTCACTGGGAATAGCATTCCACAGTTGGGAGGCTACCACTGAGAATTTGCTATTCTCTGAACCTCTGTCAGAGGAGACACTTATAGAAGAGCCCAAGATGTTGATCGTAGTGCATGGGTAGGTTCATACAAGAGAAGTGCTCCATCAAGCCTGTGGTCCTGACCCATGTAAGGCTTTATAGGTCAAGACCAGAACCTTGATTTGGGCTCAGAAACCTACAGGCAGGCAGTGTTACATCAGAGCTCTGTTTGGAGCTCCTAGTGTCATTTACTTCTTAGGGACTGGAGTTGTGGTGCATAGAGAAGTCTTGCCACTCCCCCCCCCACCTTGCCATGTTGCATCCCAATCTAGATTCTTCTCCTCAAAAGCTGGTCTGCGCCAAGGAGGGGAACACTTCTGGGCTTGAATGCTGAAGTCCACAAATTCCCCCTTGCGTGTCTAAGGTCAGCTCTAGCTTGGAATGGGGCTATGGTATAGAGAAAGTTGCCCTGCCTGTATCCTGCAGCCCAAAACAAAATAGAGGGCTCCCATATATAATGTGCAACTGGCCTGAGAAGAGGCCATCCTCCACTGCATGTGTGAGTGTGCTTTGACCCCACCTGCTCCTGACCCAGTCAATGCATGCATGGGCCACTTTAAACATCTCCTTTACCGAAGCAGCTGTCAGCTAATGTTTCAGTCTACAAGACATCATAGTTATCTTAATTAAAAAGAAAAAGCTACTGGAAAACGTGTGGGAAGCAGGAGTGAAGTGTGAAGGAAAAGATGATTAAATGAATGCACGTAAGCTTAGCTGTCCAGCCCCAAAGCGATTAATTACAAAAATGGTTACTGAAGTTTTTGTAAATCACAATTCCAGCATCATGAAGAAGTCTCATGGCTTCAAGTCTGAGTTTCAATTGCCTTTGCTTGTCCAGGGTTACACAAGTCATCTGTTTTAGGGTCTTTCCATTTGAGGCTTTTATTGTGTAATCACCCTGCCGCATGCATGGGATTTGTGTGTCCAGACATGTCATTTTCCATTTGCACCCATCCCATATTTTCCCATTGCTTCTTCCATCTTTTTTTTAAACACAGGAAATTCATTAAGGAGATATTAAATATCTGCACAAGGTGTTCATCATTGGTAGTGCTCGGAGCCATCCATCTGGATGTGCCCTTATTCGAGACCGAAAAGTTAATTTTCAACAATCTTTATTTGTCCATCCACTGTCTGTAACAATTGTGACATGGACACTTTTACAAATATACACTGAAGACCTCTGAGGCCTACAGGTTACATGCATGTGCCATAAGGGATGCAGAGGGAAGATGGCTGAAGGCTGTACAACTCAAACGCAGTATCAGTGTAGCGACAGCAGTAGAGAAGGAGCAGGCAGGCAGTACAGGTACTATCAAGGTCCGCCTGCACAGTGGCCTTTAGAAGGCACAGGTGCAAACCTAAGGACCACTGCACAAGCATACCTTGATACCAGTGGGTTTTATTCAGAATCAGCCAAGATGCTGAACCCTATCCCCCAAATAGGTTAACAACTTGGAAAACTCCTTTAGAGTTCTGACTGAAACCCAGAATGGATTCATAGCCCAAGCAAAATCGGAACCACAAGTCTCCACTGACAGATAGCATTGAAATAATGTGGCCTAAGAAACAGGCCTATCTTGCCTCTGAGTGCTATTGGGCGGTATAAAAATGTAATAATAAAATAATAAATAAATAAATAAATAAATAAATAAATAAATAAATAACAATACTTCCTGATGGGCAAAGCAGCAGACAACACACCACTTTACAGGTGATTATCTCACCATTTCCCTTTTCCAAGCTGTGGAAAGCTGTTATTTGATTTACTACAATTCCCACCATCCCTGACTGTTGGCTATCCTAGTAGGGGCTAAGTTGGAGTTACATTTTATTTTCTCAGGCTGGCTAAAGTGGATCAAATGTGTCTACTGGTATGTTTGATTTCAGCATGCTGGCCTTCATGTTTCATTTCCTTCATCCTTGCACCATGACTGAGAATGGCTAATTCTGCTTTTTTGTTCACATTGGGAACATTTTTGCTGTAAGGTTTGCCATATGAACATCTTCAAGGCTATATCATAGTCTATTTGAAGTTTGATGGGCCTTTTATGAACACAGAGCCAAGTGGACAGAGTTTGTACTGGTTTTTCTTTCTTGATGGAACTACGCAAAATGAGGAAAATCTGAGGCTGCATTCTTGTATATCTACTCAGATGTAAGCCCCATTGCATTCAATGGGACTTACTCCAAGGTAAGTGTGGACAAGAGAACCACTAAGCTATTCAACTGTTGAATCAATGGTTAATTAAAAAAAGTTTTAAAGCAAATTTCAAAATGTTATTTACTTATTTGATTTGTGCTCCATCTTTCTACAACAAAATGGCACTCAAGGCAGCCATACAAATACTTCCTTTTGTATATTATATTTAGGGTGACCATATGGAAAGAAGGCCAGGGCTCTTGTATCCTTAACAGTTGTATTGTTTGAAATGAAATTTCAGCAGGTGTCATTTGTATGCATGCAGCACCTGGTACAATTCCATCTTCATCACAATAGTTAAAGCTGCAGGAGCCCTGCCCTAGAGTGATCAGATACAAAAGAGGGCAGGGCTCCTGCAGCTTTAACTGTTGTGATGAAGAGGGAATTTCATCAGGTGCTGCATGCATACAAATGACACCTGCTGAAATTCCATGTTCAATTAATACAACTGTTAAAGATACAGGAGCCCTGTCCTCCTTTCCATATGGTCTCCCTAATTATATTTAATGCTTAGAAGTCTAATTTGTAAATTCAAAATTCATTTTAATTGTCTAGTTTTATTCAATTATAATATTGGCTTCTACTATATCAGGGGTGGGGAACCTTTTTCAGTCCAAGGGCTGAATTCAGTTTCAGAGAAGCTCCGAGGGGCTGCATTCCAGAGGTGGGTGGAGCCAAAGAGAAAAGGGGTGGGGCCAAAATACAAAAAAATACCAGCATGTTGCAGCTTAAAGCTCTGACTGCCAGTAACTAAGCTTTCAGAGAGGAATTCACTGTGAGAATCTTAGGAGGACTAACAATGGATTGTATTATTATTATTATTATTATTATTATTATTATTTATATAGCACCATCAATGTACATGGTGCTGTACAGATATGCTGTATAGATAATTTTGTTTTTGTTTTTGCATGAAAATATAGCAGCTGCTTTGGATGGTTCCCTGCAAAGCGATGCCACGACAATTTTCTTCAATGCAATGGTTATTATGGATGATGATAAAATCAATTTTAGGGCACAGTCCACAAAGCCAAATTTCACTATTTTAAAGCATTATTGATGGTTTTTGAGCACACAGTTAAGCACATTTAATCAAATGGTCTCTTCCGTTGAAATTAATGCAGGAGGTTAAAAGTTAAGCATGGCTGGATCATGCCCAGTATGACTAACAGCAGTTGGGATTTTCCGGCACTCATCCGCTTGGATGCATCAGGGGCAGGAGACTTCCGAGAAGTCAACCTTGCTGTCTTTCTCCCTGTCATTTGCAATGTAATTTGTGGGTAGCAAAAGCCAAAACTGGAGAGATTCAGTAATATTTGTATGCCATTCTTGGTTTTTATGGGTTGCCATCAATCAGAATGTGTCACTATTTCGATTATTTTTAAGGCATGTTAGGCCTGGTGAGGTATTCTGTCTTTTGGCATTAGACCTTGTTGGTTGGAAGCCAAGATTTAATGGAATGACTTTCTAATTATAAGCCTGGATATAGAAATTAATTTCCAGCACCTGTTTCCTGGGCAGTATCAAGGAAAGGAAGATGTTGATAAATGTGGAAGGGTTCTGGGTTCTGCATATCACCAAGAGATGCTGTAAGATATTCCCTTTCATGTGCCACTTATATGCATGCACAATACTATGTATTATACATATTGGGCCACAATCCATCATAGAGGCCATCATGATGGCCATTGATTTCAGTGAGACATAACTGCATTTTTTTTATTGGCACTCCCTTCTGACACCTTTTCAGACATAGACCTATGGATTTTGGCCATAGTATATCATTCATGTATCACACTTAAGTCTACGAAACACATATGACAGTGGTGCTCTCATCAAGACAAATGAGAAATCCAATTACTATCTTAGGGGAGAACTGTAGCTGAAATTCCCTGATTCTTCTACCAGGGATGTTAGAATACAAAAAACACATATGAAGGGCAGGATCACAACAAAAAGCCATTCTAGCATGAGTCTAGATCAGCTTTCCTTCACCAGGCACTAGCCAATGGGCATGCTGGCTGGGTATGTTGGGAGTTGCAGTCCAACACATCTGGAGAGCACCAGGTTGGAAAAGGCTGGTGGAGCTGGTTGAGAGGGCAACTGTATTGGGGTGGTTTCCACATCCGCCCCACCTCTACGATCTCTATATTATTTTCCCAGGCGTGCCTTTGGGCAGGGGTCATGGGGGACCAGTTTCATGATGCCCCTTCAATGTAAATATCTGACCTTAGCATGAAATAATAATAATAATAATAATAATAATAATAATAATAATAATAATGTATTCATTAATTTATTACCCACCTCTCCCTTTGGATCGAGGTGGGGAACAACATTAGTACAGGAATCAACACATTTTAAAAATTCTTGATTTTACATTAACCTGGGTAGGCCTGCCGGAAAAGGCTAGTCTTCAAAGCTTTAAAATCACAGAGAGAGTTAATATTACGAATCTCCTTCGGCAGGCCATTCCATAATCCAGGGGCGACAGAAGAAAAGGTCCTCTGGGAAACAGATGTCAGCCTGTTGGCTATCAGTTCATTTCTGCACCCACTTCAAGATACTGGTTGTTATATAGGCACATTAAGGGACATTTATGCAGTAGAGGCTGGTGGCTCCAATTTTTCCATGAATGGCTCCTAAGCTTGCTGAGGACTACTAGCTGCAGCAGCATTTGAAGCAACACTGGCTGACACACTCTTTTACAAACCTATCATAGCTAAAGGCATCATAAAACCATCATAGTACATTTAGGTTGCAATCCTACACCCAGTTACCTAACCGAATGGGACTTCTGCATAGACTTGTATAAGATTGCAATGTCAGGTTGCAATTCTAAATGCACTTACTAGGGAATAGAGGATAGTGGCTCCAATTTTGGTAAGGCTGTGAATCCATTCTGGGTTTCAGTCAGAACCAGCCAGAACTCTGAAGGAGATATCCAAGGTGCTAAAACTATTTTGAGGATATAGTTCAGCACCTTGGATAGCCTATTTAAAGTTCTGGCTGGTTCTGACTAAAACCCAGAATGGATTCACTGCCCTACCAAAACGGGAGCCACCAGCCTCGACTGTATTGCAGTGTCCACTTCCCACATCAACCTGCCCAGATCTTCTACCGACTGAGTCCCTTCTCTGGGTGCCTCTGCCATCAGGGATAAAAAGGGTGGGGATCAGGGTTCACCTGTGGCACCCAACTTGGGAGTTCCTTCCCTAGAGAAGCATCCCCAGTATCTACTTAAATATTTTTTTGTCAAAACATTTTTTGTCCAGTCAATTTTTTTGTTATACTAAGCTTTTAACTACCTCTGATCTTCATTAAAACTGCTGTTCATTTTGTTATGTAGCCTTTCAAAACGTTACTAGTCTTTCTGTATTTACAACGGCTTTTCATCTCCTTCTGTATTTTATCATGTTTAATTTGCATTGAGCAGCGCCCTGGGTATAGATTATGAAGAGCGGTACACAAATGTTAGAAATCAATAGATATTAACCATTCCTATGACTTCTTTGCAGAGTATACAAATTGCCATTCCATGTTTCTATCCTCACAATCATGCTATTATGGCAAAGTAGTGATTGGTCCAGATGTATCTAGCATCATGCCTGACTTTTCCTTGTCCAATATTACACAATACCTGCTTTCCCTTCTCCTTTTCCCCCAATGAAACTTTTTTTTCTTTTTTGCATGAATGTCTGGATAGCCACACCAGTTGGGCTGTGTGTGGGTTTTTAATTTTATATCTATATCTATACCTATATTTATATGTATATCTATATCCATCCATCCCTTGGGTTGCTTGAGTGGAAAGTTTTATTAGAGTATCTATAATTTAGTTTTGGAATATTTCTTTCAATAATTAATAGATTAATACCAAAAGCGAATGCCAAAGAAAGGTGAAAGAGGGGGGAGGGGGGAGCAGTAGGGAGGAAAGAAAGGGGGGAAAAAGACGGGAAAAGGACGAGGTGTTCGTGGGAGCACCGGCCGCCAGGGGCCGATAGAGAGCTGGAAAACCTGGGGAATAAATCAGACCTAGCCCAGCCGTTTGTCCTTCAGTGGATACGTAAACACAATTGAGAACTGAGCAGGAGACTTCTGCAAAAAGCGGAAGCCGGGAAAGGGACGGCGGACCAGCGCGCCAACGAGCGCAACAGTACTTGTTCGCCCCAGAATGTTGAGCTAATTGATGCGCGGAGGGCGCTTGAGAGGCGATCGGAGAAATCCGAGAGGGAAACACCCCCCCAGCCCCCCACCAACAAAACCCCTGATAGATTATTCGATTGATACCTAGTGTATTCTTCTTATTGGTTTTTGGGGACGGGAGGGGTGGCGCAGGGCGGGAAACAACAACAATGGTACCAACCCCGAGCAACAACAAGTGGACGCTGCTGGTCGAGCGAGTGACTTTGGATGCCAGCATCGCGAAAGGCGATGCGAAGGGCTGCAGCTTCAAGCGTGCGTGAGGGCGGGGGGCGGCAGGGAGGCACGGGGGGGGGGGGTCGGGTCTGAACCGCCACAAGGCAGCGCGCCGCATCTTCTTTGTCAATAGCAACAGCCTGCCTCGATGCGAGGGACGGTTTCGAACCGGTGATTTACAACCATTGCTCGGCGCGAACGGCTGGGCTGCGAAAGAACAGCGAGACGCACTCGCGACAGCCATAATCTCATACCCTTACAGACGAGCTCCCGAGGTGACTTCTCTCCTCCACCCACCCCCAGCGCCCGAAAAGCCCCCCACCTTTTTATTTTAAATACTTCTGCTGGAGTCTGGATTCTCTCCCCCCGCCCCCCTCCTTTCCATGAATGGCTGCGTTTTGGTCAAGCTGGAAGCCGAAAGAAGTGATCGCCGGGCGCTGTAGCCTGCATTCCGTCCCCAAACTCGGGGTCTCTCCGCACGGCAGCCTTACTCGCCTCGCACAGAAGAGAAGGAAATCGCTCGTCCGCCTGTAGCCTCCACTTCTCCTCCTCTTCCTGAGCGATACACCTGTGAAAACAGGTTGCTCGGAAAAACCTCGCTCCCTCCCCCTCCAATGATCTCGATTTCTCTCTCTCTTTCTGCAGATCCAGAGCGCTGCCTTTTCTCTGCCTACAGTGGTAAGTAGACAGGAATGCCCCCCCCCCCCCACTCCGCCGCCTTGCATGATGCTTAGGAGGTTTATTTAGATATGCGCTACGGCTCTCTTAAGAAGATTGTCTCTGAAGCATGCTTTTAAATGCTGTGTGCGTGTGCGTACGTATGTGAAAGCTTCAGTGCCTTTGCTGGGGGACTATTCTACATGCAGCGCAGTATCTTCTCTCTAATATTTCCATAACTCTGCCTTTTCAGTGAAAACTGCCATCATTAATTTTCAAATTTTGGAAAGTGTTTTGAGCATCCTTTGACCTAATCAGCTCTAAAGATGTAACTTGCAAGGCGGCAGATTGTATATTTTGCTAAGGCAATGTATTGTTACGGGTTCTGGGTGGCATTTGTGTTGTTATTCTCTTTGATTATACGTATATGTCCATTCATTTATAGCCATGGTGGATACCTGCAAATATTTCCTACCTTGATGTGTGTAATCCATTATTGTATTTATAGATCCTTAAACATACATATAAAGACAGCACAGACAATGAAATCACACATTTGCAATATAGATGCTCAGCCAGATTCTCTCCTTAGTAATAAAAGCTGTGAAATACTATATGTAGCCACACATCATACCTACCTATGCACCTAGCTATATTATACTTACACCTATTCTGCATCCATACCTATGCTATGCAGACATATCTGTCCATATATATTATGTAATATAGAGTTACCTCCATACATTGTAGATTTGCATTTAAAATCCACTCCCTAGGGATAAAAGAATTCTTGAGTGAGATGTGGGTGTGTATATGCCTGCCTAGTCCTTTAACTATATCTATATATAGACAGATGCACACAGACTTAGAGAAATTGTGTGTGCAATGTGGGTGGCTGTTACAAAGATTGGGAATGATGAGTAGTGCAAGGAGGCAAAACTGAATGCTTTGATATGAACTGCCATCATTTGCATCTCTGGATTATGACCCATCCTTTTCCCCCCCTCCCCTTCCCCCTTTGTTTGTTTGTGTGCATGTATGTGCCTCAGGTTAAGTGCGTCTACTGCATGAGAATAACCAAAGGGTGATCTACTCCCTTCTCTCCAATGGGGAACACAGAGCCAGCTTTTCAACCTCCTCCTCCTCGTCCTCCTCCTCTTGCTATGGTCGGTTCCACCACCCTGGGTGATGCTATCCCAAGCTTAAGACCTTGTTGACAGACTGGTGAAAGTGGGTGTGTTAAGACCTCCTCACTGTGTAAACAAAGCAAAGACTGGGAGTTCCTTCAACTTTCTTAAATAACCATCTTCATCAGCAACCTCCTTGAGAGGCAATTGTGAGAATAGTGGCTATTTTGCACTTGATTGTTTTGAGGAACTCAAGACCTGATGCGTGTGTATATACTTGCCCTCCATATTTTGCTTAGGTGCACTCCTTGCTTGATTCAAAGTGTCCACAGGAGATCATGAACTCAGATCTGTGGATTTTTCATGAACTACTGAAGAATACATTAAACGATGGGATGTCAAATGTTAAAGGTCACGGTCCAAGGATACTTCCTGACCACCTCCGAAGATTATTGACTCTTCTGTCCTTGTACAAACAACCTTCAGTAATTTGTGTCAAAGCCTCTAGCCAGTAAGAATGGAATCCATCTTTTTGACAAACAGGCAGATGGAAAACACAGGTGTGCTAACGTGATGGGATAATGCTTCCAAGAAATTATTTTCCAAACTGCCATGGTCGTGTCCTTCTCATGCAAAACACCCAGTGATGACTATTGAGAAAACGGACGTTTCTTTCCCTTCTTGAGACTTCTAAACACACAAAGACATCATGGAGGTTGCCATGGTAAGTGCAGATAGCTCCGGGTGCAACAGCCACTTGCCCTATGGATATGCAGCCCAAGCAAGAGCCAGAGAAAGAGAGCGACTAGCACAGTCCAGGGCAGCGGCAGCAGCAGCTGTAGCAGCTGCAACCGCAGCTGTGGAAACTGGGGCTTCTGAAGGAGGAGGAGGAGGAGGAGGAGGAGGAGGGCCTCATCATCACTATCACCAGGAACAGAGTCGTGGGGCTTCTTCATCTTCTTGTGGTGGGAATACATCACGCAATGGCTATCATCAGAGTAGTAGAAAAAAGAAGCAAAGGAGGAAAAAGACTCACTGCCTTGGTGGCAGGGAGTTTGGTGCCTCTTTCCCTTGCTCAGAGCTGCTGCCCCTCAGTGGTTCAGAGGAGAAGATCCTGAAGGACTTAAGTGAGGAGGAGGAGGAGGAAGAGGAGGAAGAGGATGGAGAAGATGAAGAAGACGAGGAAAGGAAGTTCTACTACAGTGATGAAGAGGGTGAAGATGAGTTTTCATTTACAGACCAGCCCCCCGAAGATGGTGCTGGACCTGGGGGCTACACCTCTGTCCGCTATAGTGAGTACGAGTGCTGCGAACGAGTGGTCATCAATGTGTCTGGCCTGCGATTTGAAACCCAGATGAAGACCTTGGCCCAGTTCCCTGAAACACTGCTGGGGGATCCAGCAAAGCGAGGCAGATACTTTGACCCACTCCGGAATGAGTATTTCTTTGACAGGAACCGGCCCAGCTTTGATGCAATTTTGTACTACTATCAGTCCGGTGGGCGACTGAAAAGGCCGGTCAACGTGCCGTTTGACATTTTCAGCGAGGAGGTGAAATTCTACGAACTTGGGGAGGAGGCCATGCTCAAGTTCCGAGAGGACGAAGGGTTTGTCAAGGAAGAAGACGACAAGGTGTTGCCTGAAAACGAGTTCAAGAAGCAAGTGTGGCTGCTCTTTGAGTACCCTGAGAGCTCCAGCCCAGCTCGAATCATTGCCATAGTCTCTGTGTTGGTCATTTTGATCTCCATTGTCATTTTCTGTCTGGAGACGCTGCCAGAGTTCAGAGATGAGAAGGAGCTCATTCTGACCCACAACTTGGAGAATGTTAACGAGACGCTACAGCTACAAGGTGGGGGCCACACGATCTTCAACGACCCATTTTTCATTGTTGAGACCGTCTGCATCATTTGGTTCTCCTTTGAGTTTACAGTCCGCTTCTTTGCTTGCCCCAGCAAAACGGTCTTCTTCAAGAACATCATGAACATCATCGACATTGTTTCCATTTTGCCTTACTTCATCACCCTGGGTACGGACCTGGCCCAGCAACAGGGCAGTAATGGCCAACAGGCCATGTCTTTTGCCATCCTGAGGATCATCCGGCTTGTCAGGGTGTTTCGCATCTTCAAACTTTCCAGACACTCCAAGGGTTTGCAGATCCTGGGTCACACTCTCAGGGCCAGCATGAGGGAACTGGGTCTCCTGATCTTCTTCCTTTTCATTGGAGTCATTTTGTTTTCCAGTGCTGTTTATTTCGCAGAGGCTGATGAATCTGCCACCCATTTTCAAAGCATCCCCGATGCCTTTTGGTGGGCTGTGGTGACCATGACTACGGTTGGTTATGGGGACATGAAACCCATAACTGTGGGTGGGAAGATAGTCGGTTCGCTGTGTGCCATTGCAGGTGTGTTAACCATTGCTTTACCAGTGCCAGTGATTGTCTCCAACTTCAACTATTTCTATCACAGAGAGACTGACAACGATGAACAAACCCAGCTGACGCAGAACGCAGTCAGCTGCCCATATCTTCCAACAATACTCAAGAAATTCCGAAGTTCATCATCTTGTTCTACAGAGGACAAATCAGAGTACTTGGAGATGGAGGAAGGGGTTAAAGAGTCTCTTTGTGTAAAGGAGAAAAAGTGTCAGGTCACAGGAAATGGCAATGAGACAGCAAAACAGAACTGTGTAAATGCAAAATCTGTGGAAACAGATGTTTAACTTTGATTGTTTTCAAACCTATTTATGCATTAAAGAGTGCATTGGTTAAAAAATGAAATATGCAAACGGGAATCTGAAACAAGCAGATAGAAATATGCCATTTGCTGGTTAAACATGAATTACAAAGCATTAGTAAACTTGTATTACATATCAAGTAAATGATATACCTTGTGGAGGGGGCTTTATCTGAAGTAGTTTCAAAGTTTATATTTTTACTAGAATGCAGGTGTTTTGCACATGAGGGAGACAATTATACTTTTAAGGAGGGTGTGTTTAACTATCCACCTCACTCACTGCCCACTGGTAAAAGTTAGCATTTCAAGGTATTTACTATGTAAGAATCAATGAAGTTCAATAGCCATGTATTCATTTGTTAATGCTTTAAAAACAGCTTCCATAATTCAGTGGATTTCATAGTCTTTGATTTCAAAATGCTAAGGATTATTGTGGGGAAACTTATTCTATTGAAAGTCCAAATTTAATCTTAAAAATTTTAAAGGTTTGATGCATTTTTTAAAAACACACACACACACACAACCTTGAATATTCAATTGTTAAAGATGCTACGGAGCCCCCAGAAATGGTTTATTTTTATAAGTCTTTTGGAGAACTTGCAGAATTTGTTAAGTAAATACGTGGAAGAACTGAAGTAAGAAAATTATTTAACATGGTCTGGATGTGGTGGAAAAGTGACTGGATTGCTTTTTTTGCACTACTTTATATGCTGGAGATATTCAGACAGAGACTTCATACTGTGAATGTTTACTAATGTTCAATGACAATCATTGGAAGAGTGAATCCTGCATCTTTACTTTCTTGTATTATTTTTTGCGTGATGCTGATTGGCTACTCGGCTAACTTTACATGAATTCCATAGTCTTTTAATTATGAATATCTGTTATCTGGAGAAAAAAATGGATTGTGAAGTAAAATTTTATAATCATTTCCCCTCCTAAATCGATGTTTTCAAATCATGAATCAAAAACAGCAACATACAAGCTCATTCATTTAGTTTGTTAAAGGGACAGAAAATTCCTAACAGGTGTTTGCGTGTGTATTTGTATGTTTGGAGTGAAATAGCAGGGAATGGTAATCAAATATAGCAATAGCCATGGATAATATAAAACATATCCAGTGCAGAAAAGATTTCACAGGTTCAGGTAATAATGTGATGTATGTTTCTTACTACCTAATTTAACATTTGGAGTCCATGAGTAATGTATGCACTTTGACACTGGTTAAATATTTCTGTGTACTGGAAGGGGACTGAAATAGTAATACATTGTTGAACTGGTACGGTAATTGGGATGAGCAATCTTTAGCTGGCAAGTGTGCTATTATTGGTTCAGTATTCCTCCCCAAGCCCCAGCTTTTAATTGCAGCATGCATCCTTCGGTGTGGGTTGAAACAGATTGGAAAGTGTGAGCTTTGTAATAATGCTTAAAAACTAGGTATTAAAAACCATTAAATAGGTATTCATCCAATTCTACCTTTGGGACAGTACTACAAGCTTTTCACCGCAAAACCCCCTTTATAGATGGTGGGAACTATGGCGATGTAGTGACTTGACAATGAGATGCACTTTGCATTCTAGAACTGAGAGCGTGATAAGAAAGTGGTATTATTCAGGAGCAATGCTGAATCCAAAATTATTGATGATAGGCAATATGGGTTTGGTTGAAGTGTCAACTTCTGAACAACACAGATAACTTCATTAGAAGGGCACTTTGAGGCCTTGAGTTGGAATTCTAAGAAGCAAAGTCCATTTACAAACCAATCATGTACTGATGCAAGAGTGAGACAGAATAGAAAATTCCAGACCTGAAAGGAAGAAATAAATTTCCTTTGGACAAAGGAAAAAAGCCCCAGATTCCTTAACTCAGTGGTATTCACTATTTTCATGCAGAAACCAGTTTGACTCCATGCACTGTCACCAAAGCCACCCCAGCACAGGTCTATACTGAGTGCTCTCTCACCCCTCATTCCATTTCCCCTCCACCTCCCACAGCTGCACAGTGTACCATTGGAGCTAGCCAATGATGTTGCTCTTTGACTCTTGGCCTTCTACCTCATCCCAGCTAATTGGCTGATTGCTCTTGCTTGCTCCTCCTCCCCTGCCCTCAGGCACCTTACAGCTGACAAGTGGCAGGTCTCCTGACTCCTAACCTCCAAAGCCTCGTCACAACAACTGGCCCACCTCTAAGCAAACATGACAAAGCTAGAGAGCTCATGCTGGGTGTGAGCAGCCCCTGCACAGGGAGGCAGAGGGCCTTTTGAGATGGTTGGGAGCTGTTCTTGGCCTTCGGGCCTTGATATGAAGAACACTGCCCTAACTGGTACTGTCAGTTTTTAGTCACACCTTCTCATAGTGACTTGAGTTTCTTGTCCTGGTGGATTTTTTAACTTTACTTTTTAAAATAAGAATAATTAAGGCTGCGACATTTTATCGGTCT
Source organism: Elgaria multicarinata webbii (assembly GCF_023053635.1). Classification (NCBI taxonomy): domain Eukaryota; kingdom Metazoa; phylum Chordata; class Lepidosauria; order Squamata; family Anguidae; genus Elgaria; species Elgaria multicarinata. The sequence goes on from NC_086172.1 coordinate 103,793,094, forward strand.
GTCTCATTAGTTTATTTTGAATGCAAGCATTTTCCATGGGTAGCAGGTGCTTAAAATTGTTCTTTCTGACACACAGAAAGGAATACCTCTCTTAAGATTGTGCCTGCTGCAGTACGTACACAGATCATCTAAAACAAAACATGGGTGATGAATGCTTGCCTTGACCCTTCAGAACTAATGTTTTAGTCGTATATAAGCTATAATCAATCCTTTAAAATTCCATAGTTAACTGAGGCCTTAGCTAGACCTAAGGTTTATCCCGGGATCATCCCTGTTCATGTAAATGACAAATGGGATCCTGGGAGCAGGCAGGGACAATCCCGGGATAAACCTTAGGTCTAGCTAAGGCCTGAGATTTCTTTTACTGAGCAGTGATAACAACAATAACAATAAAGAATTTGGCCTGGGATAGATCTACTTTAGCTCTTTGCAGATTCCAGCATTTTACATTATACAGACGCTTTGGTGCTGGTGCATTGTGCTTGGGGATAAGCCAGTAAACACATGATATAGGGATATAGAGCTGGAATAAATATTCACAATACTAAAAATTTGAATTCAATTTCTGAATGTGAAATTTTACCTCAAGTTCTTTGTTAATATCTCTTCAACTAAGTTTATTTGGGAAAGCATACAATGTGGGATGTCATATGTTGTTACCCACCAAATACTGTGTAATTCTAAATTCTTTTCAAATAATCAAATAATATCTGATACTAGTCACCATGTTATGTCATTTAACAATTATGTCATTTACCAATTACTAACGCCACTGCATATCAAGAATCACAAGCTACGACAAAATACTAGCTGCTGGTTTATGTCGACTATTAAAATACTGTCAGATATGAAATAATGCATGCCCAGTATCCAGTACTGTTCAGCTATCAAATGCTAAAGTCAAATAGCATTGGATGATGAAATGCAGATATCAAATAATCAGTGTTTGGCGAGCATTCAAAGAAAATCTTGTTACTGTTTCACACCAAAATTCACAGAGGAGAATACTGTGGAGAATTTCTGGAGGAAAATTGGTTTCAGCTCTAGTGCTTTGAAATGGAAAATTGCTTGTCTTTGTATCAGTCTAGTATTTGCCGATGTGTGAGCACATGACTAGCTTTCTCTGTGTTGGGGACAGAAGTGAGATAGGAATGGGAGAGCCAATTCCGTCCCTTTGCTTTTGGTCTACACATTACTAGAGCCACATGGCTGCACCCTTGAAGATTTAGGGTGCAAACCTATGCATGTTTAGACAGGAAAAAGGCCTGAAACTCCCAGCCTTCCCCAGCCAGTCATGCTGGCCTGTGAATGCTGGGAGTTTCCGGCCTTTTCCTGTCTAAACGTGCATAGGATTCCCCCTCTTAATATGTGTGGTAGTTCACCACATAGACTCTGCTCTCCCCTTTATCCTTTTGAGAATTTCTGTGTTGTTGGCAGCTATTGGGCACAGTGTGTAAACTGAGCAATGTAAAGCATCCATGTGGGGAGCTGCTCTATGCATTTTTCCCTATCATGAAGCAATGGCTATGTTGAAGCTGTTTCAGCAGGCATCTGTGCGGCTTGCATAACTTGTAGATTGCCTTGTGGTGTGTCCTGGTGAAGCTCAGGCCTTCCTGCTCCCCATCCCCCATGTAATATGTCACCATATGAATCAATTTTTAAAAGGGAAGCTATGATAGAGCTGCAGGCATTTCTTTGGGACTCAGGTGAGATACTTTTTGAAGCAGCTTTCCTCATGACAGTCCTGTAGAAATAGATATCTAGTCGCTTAAAGCCAGCAAGAAACAAGGTCACTTCTCATTTTGATGGTGTATGTACAATTTGTTTCCTACCTTTCCATCAAGGAGCTCAGAGTGTTATATACGATATCAAATTTTTTGAATAAAATAAAATAAAATATTTTTTAATATAGAAATAAATAAAACTTGCATAAATTGACAGAGAAATTAATTGAGGGTTTGCTAATATAAATCAATAATTCCAGTTCCTTGAGTCACGTTTTATGCTTATAAAAACCCTGTGAGGTAGGAAGTCTGACCGCATATTTGAACCTGTGTCTCCCTGGCCCAAGTCTGATAAAGCTATTCTGCTTCATCACATTGGCCCTGCATGAAACAAACAGTTATCCCGCTAAAGATGAATTACTACACATAATTATGAGCACTGCTGTATAGACCAAAATAATCCAGAATATATATGGATTAGGTTTCTAATAGCTTCCAAAAATTAAATTGTGTTACTAGATTTATGTCATGTGATAGAACTGTCCAATAGGGAGAATTTCTTGAATGTCAGGATCATCCAATCTCTGTCAAAAATACTAATCAAAAATGGCTGAACAGGGGATTTGCAAGGCTGTCATAGTACAAATTAAATGTGATTTGTTTCAGGATTGTTGTGTAAACTTCTGCTTAACATTGAACCCTTTTGAGGGTGGGGTATTGCTTCCTCATTTATGGTTTTAGTGCTAAATTGTGCAACCAGCAATTCAGGAAGCTTTGGTCTACACACAGGGTCATGCTGTAAACCGCCCAGAGAGCCAGAATTTCTGTAAACCGCCCAGAGAGCCCTGGCTATGGGAGCGGTATATAAGTGTAATAAATAAATAAAATAAATAAATAAATTCATGCTGGGGAATGGAAGGTAATGTAAGCATTGTGAAACTATCGGAAGTAATTAGTATTGATAGATTCAGCATTTGTGGGAAATTGGGAGACTTTATTAGTACAGTGAATATCACTGCAAACAATGGTCATAGGTGGAATGTAGCAGTAGGGAGGAATAGAAATGTCTATATGTGTCTACTCAGACATAAGCCCCTTGATTTTAATGGGTCTTATTTCCAAGGAAGTGTATATGGGATTGCAGCCTTAAGTCCAAGGACATGATGGTGAAACTGTTTATTTTAAAGGATAGAGTAGCAGTCAGCAGAGAACTTCTGCAAGAACCAAGATGGCTTGAGGTATGAATGAGCATATGAAAAATTAGATTCATGGAATTGCAGCACTGTATGGCTAGAAGGGATGTGAAGTTTCTCTATTAGTCCATTCTCTTGCCCTGAAAAAATATCCTCCTTAGCCAGGAGAGATGAATGAGTGTCTCCTGGATTATGGGGCATTACAGGAGCAAGTACAATGCACCTTGCCACATGGACCTGCAGGACAAATTCAGAAATACACAGTTTGTAATGGCCAGGCTGTTAACTGAAAATTCAGTGTAAAGTAAAACAACATGCTTTCAGTATAACCAATAATCGTGAAACCAGAGGTGTGTTTCCTGAAGCGAGCCTTTTCTTCCAGTGCAGATTATCTATATCTGCATGTGTATCACTTGCTATCACATCACTAGTTAAGGTCTGGTAGGAATAAAATAAATAATTGGAAAGTCAAACATCCTTTTCAGATGCTTGAACAGGGCTCAATGAACACATGTGGGGGAAAGAGGAGCATCATGGAAGCAGGCTCCTCCTTCCTATGTGCAGATGAATGTGAGCAGCTCCCTACAAACATAGGGTGACCAACTGTCAGGATTTCCCCGGATTTGTCCTGGTTTTTGTTCTTTCCATGGTGTCAGGGGGGATTTTCTATAATTTTCAATAATGTCCTGGAATGACACACCTTCCCCTTTAAGGCTGCCATTAGCATGGCAGGAGGGAATGACATGCTTTCTTGAGGCACATCATTCCCCCACCCTGAGCTCCAATTGAGGTCTTAAAGGGGAAAGTAGGTCATTCGTGGACATTATAGAAAAGGCCCCAATTGGAGTGGATGGTGGTGGTGCAGAATGAAATCCTTTCCCCATCTCCACTCCAATCGGGTTCTTTAAGGTGGCGGGGGAATAAAGTACTTTCTGCAGGACTCAGAAAGCTGCTTCCCCACACACACACTAGGTGTCCTCTTTTTTGGTTTCCCAAATATGGTCACCCTATACAAACACTATAATAAAGATGTGCTGGGAGAGGAGGAGGAGTCTGCTTCTGTGATGCCATTTTTGCCTACCTGTTTTTATCAAGTGCTGTATGAATGTCTGAAAACGGTTATTGATTGATATGTGAATTATTCCTAAGGCTTCAATCCTATACCCGTTTAGGGCCCAAACAGATATTACTTTAAATCTGATGTAGCTCCTGTGTTAGTCCCCCCATTTTTACTCTAGAGTAGGTTCAGGAGACTAATCTGGATCTGGGTCTTTCCCCCACTATGGACTCAGCCCAGATCAAGCCTTCTGCAGCTACTCTAGGCTAAAAAGAAGAAAAAGAAGTAGGTGCTAGATACGAATTTAAAGTAATGTCTGTTTTGACCCTTACCTAGCAGTTCGCCACATGTAGTTCAGTGGGATTTAAACATGTCTAGGATCAAGTCTAGTCACTCATTGGTAGAGGGAAGAACTCTGAGGCTAAACCAGCACAAGACTGTAAAGCAACTTTGACAGTGTGTTTCACCCTGATATGTGGTCAAAATTCCATAAGAACAGTATTACAATTTGGCCAGAACATAGGATTGACATCTTTTTCTTGTAATTCTCATACGTTTTCTAGCTGCTTGGGAGTAGTAAGGTGCTTTTTTCAATGCTTCTCTCAAATAGGCAACTTTATGTGGAATTATTTCAGTCATCTCGGTAACAAAGGATGAAACTTCTGTGGCTTTATTTGGTCCCAAACTGTTCAGGATATCTTATTTGGACAACGTCATTAAAATTGTTATGTTGTTATTAGAACATTCTTTCTCAAGGTTCTTTAACATGGCTCTCTTCTGGGGGGGCGGGGAAGTCCTAACGTTGTGATACGTTGGTTTCTAAAATCAAAAACCAATTTCATACAGGCTGTCTGAAGTGACTACACTAAGTTCTATGAAATCATAACAGAAGTCTATTTGTTTATACTATCCTGGCTTAAACGTGGTGTGGTGTAAAGTAAGACTTGCTCTGCTAAAAATAATAATCATGATCTGCCTGTGTGAAATGAAATTTTGTTTGGAGTCTTGTTAATATTCTAAATTAAAGGCATAATCCAGTTAATGGTAAATGTTACTTATTGAAGTCCATGGAATGGGGGAGAACTGAGCACATGTTTAAGAAATTCTAGGCACTTAAAGTACTGACTGTTGGCTGGATAATTCTTATCATTCGTAGGGCTTGAATTATTGGGGAGATACATGGATGCCTAATGAATTCCCCAAGCCTGACCTTCTGCTTGCCTCCAATTTAGCCAAATTATGCCTCCTCTTGATTTCTAACCAGTAGCCAAGGGGGTCATCACAAAACATAAGGAGTGCCCACCATCTGCCACCCAGCACCCACCCCTGTAATTTGAGCACTGATCTTTCATTTACAACAAATGTACATTCTGTAAACGGTATCTCTGGAAGGTCGTATAGCCTCTCATAGGTTCGGTTATGAATATTTCCCAGTTAAGATAAAGGGGCTGATTCTCCAGTTCATGATTGAAAATGCAAATCTCTTTTCTTTGTTAGAGTAAGGATGGTTTCTCACATAATGTTGGTATACAGAAATAGTATTGCATTGAAATAAATATTGCATTCATGAGATCTTGGGTACAGCTTCAGAAATGCTGCCTTTGAATGCACATAATGCAGAAAAGCATTACTTGTTTATGTTTTATTTTAAGTTATAAAAAGGATAGAGAAAATGTGCCTCCAACCTATTTTTCTGTGGAGCAGAATGTTTATTCCATTTCAGCCAGCAAAAGCACAGAAACCCTTCGAGCGATATCATTTTTACCTCATTTGTGTTGTTTCTGATCTATCTGTCTTCTTCTCATAACGACAGTGGGTCGTTATGTTGCTGTGGAATTTGGGTTAACAAGGAATATGTAAAGTTGCACTGAATTATAGTATTAGAGAACAGCTTTAGTACTTTTCACTTTTGCACAATATTTTTGAAATAATCTGCTGAGTGAAGATATTTGTTATGCATCAAATGAATACTTTTTCATTCACACAGAATACAAAACAACAACTGAGAATAATACCATATCTTTTTTTTTTTGATAAGAGCAATGAAAAGGTTTGTAGTTAGGGTATTAGGAATAAATACAAAGCTTTACATCTTCTGATTACAGGTCCATTTCTAATTATAGGTTCATTAAAATGTAATTAAAGTAATGTGAATTTAGTTACTAATAATTAAATAATAATCTAGAATTATTATTTCTAATTCTCTTTTTCTAAAATTAGAACATATTATAGGGGCTTTTATCTGCAAATTCTTGGCTAAAAATTGGTACATAAAGCTTACATAAAATAAACCTGTTCAGTTTTGTTCAAAATCTGATAGAGCATTCTGTTTGATGAAATATAGGTAAGTATTATGTTTGCTTTGTTGCTCGGTTTGTTGTACTTGTGTTTGTAGATTTCAATGTACACAATTACTCAAGTTATGAATTAGGATGGAAGCATTGAAGCATTTCTTGGGGCAGCACTAATTATTTTATGTTGGGGGATGGGACATGGAATACAATCCAGTCAATCCAAATCCCATTCATTTCAATCAAATAACTCTCTGCTTATCTCTCCAAGTGAACTGAATGGGAGATGAGATATATTGGCCCTGTTCAGGCAACACACTTGGTGGTTAAGCATTTTGAGCTAAACATTATGGCTTAGTGTGTTATGTGAACCATAACCTAGTTTGTCATGTGAACGATTCCTAACCATGATGGCTACATAACCATGGTTTAAATATGCTCACTAACCATTTGCTGCAAAAGGGTTAGCAGCCTAACCATGGCTCAGCGTGTTGTCTGAACAGGCCCTTTACTTTTAACTGGATTGTGGCCATAGATTTTGTTTACTCTCTTTTGTTTTAATTTATTGTAGGTTCAGTTTTTGCAGGAGTATTGAATGGTATTTATTTTTAGTGACTCTTCTTTTGCAAAAGAATAGTCCTGTTAAAGTGATTGGAATTGCGCTGTTATTGGTAGGTAATTGGGAGAAATGTGTTAGAAAATCCTTTCACTTACCTTTTGTTTAAAACAAACCAACAAACAAAAAGGCCTCAGGGATAAAACAATTGCTCTTTGTGAATATTTTCTAGAAACTCAAAGGAAGCTTGTATAGTTGTATTAGGTGGACATGTGTCCTACTTTAAGAGGACAGTCCTTTGTTTGAAGGCATCCTTTACTTGAAGGGCTGTTCAGTCCATATTTGGTTTAAAGATTATTAAAAAACACACGCAAAAAACATAAAATTCAAAGGGGCCTTGAAGTTGCCCATCAACAGTTACTTCAACCTCAGAATGAGTAGGAACACAGGCTATGTCATCATAATCTTCCCCCTCCATGCTGAGATATATGGGATTTCTATTTATAGTAATTATTTTTAAATCAGCATCCATGCATATATACATTAGCTGATGCATTTTTAATGCAAATCTGTGTACTCTTTTGCCCTCTTTTCTGGTGATGTGCAAGTGGCCACCCTGAGAGACTGGGATCTGTTTCCACCAATACAGAAAGTGAGAAAAAGCATTTACTTATGCAGCATTCTTTATTGAAGTTAGAGGAGTGTGTGTGTGTGTGTGTGTGAGAGAGAGAGAGAGAGAGAGAGAGAGTTCAGGGATAACAAAAGTGATACTCTTATCTCTTTGTGTTGGGCTTCCTATTGTGAGGCAGCTGCCTGCTGTGACTGAAAAAATGATTTATGACAGCTTATCTGTGATAGCACTAGCTCATGTTCGAATGATAAAATGGCAGCTTTGATCATAATGTGAAAGATGTTTTTTGTGAATTTGCTATAGGTTCCATGATTGAGGAGGTCATTGGGTGGGTTCTTCTAACTAGTATGCATATGGTTTAATTTCCTCCTTTTTCTTGTTTTCTTCATATTGATGCAGCTTCTAATGAAATCATGGCAGTTTTCCATCTGTACAGAGAAGCATGAGTAAATGAAACCTGCAAAGGACAAGCGATTTAAACCAAAGGTACATTTCATTTTCCCAACCAAAAAAGAAAGAAAGAAAAAAAAGATAAACTTGTTTGAAGACAGGAAGGTTCCAGAAGGGTAGTGTGGTTAGTGTGGTTAGCAGCAGACAAAATCATAAGCCCTACAAATGAGATCCTAGCTTCCAGTGAGTTCAGTGAACTAGGGCTTGATTTTATGATTGTCATTGTCTCCATCCTGAATGTTGGTCAGTGATGTTTTACTCCATACTAAACACCAAAGGTATTTAAGGCTCTAAGAACCTTGCAGTAGAAGATCTGGGCCTTCTTTGAGATCACTGTATCAGTTCTACGTAAGAAGGACAAATTTTGCATATTGTGTAGCTGTGAGTTGAAACAGGCAAAAGAATATTATCTATTTGTGTGGTGTTTTTTCTTTTCTTTTTGCATTTATGAAATGTGAACTGCAAATCTCTCTAGTCACAAAACTTGCAGTGCAAACTGGATTGATATGGAAAAGATGTCTGATTGCATATTTAAGGAGTACGTGTCATCATATTTTTATTATGTCCTGAATGACAAGCTTTTGACAAATATTATTCTAGCAATAATCCTCCTTCCTCATTTCAAATTATATAGTTTAGGTATTATGTAGCAATTGAGGATTTAATTCTGCATCCATTTACTTCCATTAGGTATTTCTAGGCATTATTATGACCAAAGATATATGGCTCAGACAAAGACTAAAAGCCACAAAAATGGCAGTTGAATAGAGGCCATTCACGATTTAAGGCTAGGATGCAGCAATCCCCTTTTGCATACACAAACGTTTTTGTGCATGTGGAGCAGCTATTTTCTCCATGCAAGCAGCTCACATAGGAGGTTTTCATGTGGAAAATCAAACTGTGCAAAGGAAACAACAGGACTACATATAACTAGTATTTTGGCTTTTGATTCTATGAGTGACAGAAGTAGTTTTTATTTCTCATATAGCCCTCTGGATTACAGCCGTAATCCCTTAATTCATGGGTATCTAATTTCAGAATGAACATTGTACATTAGGCTCTGTGAATGAATTTTGGAAGTGAGAGAATTTAGTATGACAACCCTTCAGTGAAACATGAAATACTAACCCTTGAGAAGGTTAGTATTTTACGTTGATCTTCATGCCACAAATAAATCAATAATTCACCTTTCAGTTGTCCTCTCTGCAACAGATTTTACATGGCTAACCCCCTGACATTTTTGTGTAACTAAGATTAAGTGTAATTGTGGATTAAAGGGTTTGCCAAAGGGGGGGGGGGAAATGGGGAGATTTTCTTTCAAAATAAAAGAGTGGGCACAGATTTTGAGAGGTGGAAGATAAGAAAACAAAATCAGACATCTTCAAAACAGTATAATCTCAGGAACTTGAAATTAAGGTTACAAAAATGGCAACTAGGTTTGGATGCCAGATTAAGAAACAATGAAGAGGGCAGACGAGATCCTGACCTCATGTTTGGGTTTGTCAGCCTTCTTAAAAGTGACTTGGTAAGGCTTTTGTCCTTCTCATGTTCAGCCACTAGGATGTAACAGTGTTATGATAACCGCATTGCCTGCTTCTATGTTATCTGAACAAGAACGTTGCCTAATTTGCATTTTAGGGACACAAAAAGGCATTCTGGTGTTTCTTTGGCTGTTGTTTTTCCAATTTAAAAATAATTTTTGAAGGCCCAAATACGAACATGTGAACAAATAATACATGCCAAAAGAGCCAGTGTGGTGTAGTGGTTAGAGTGCTGGAATGGAAGTCGGGAGATCTGGGTTCTAGTCCCCACTCAGCCATAAAGCTCACTGTGTAACTTTGGGTCAGTCACAGACTCTCAGTCCAACCTACCAGACAGGGTTGTTGTTGGGAGGATAAAATGGAGAGGAGGAGAGATGTACCCTGTCTTGGGTTCCTTAAGGAAGAAAAAAGGTGGGATATAAATGTAATATATTATATTACATATAATACTCATGTAATATATTTCCGGCCTTAGGCGTGGGCGGCAGTTGAAGCCGCCGCATGGACTGCAGTAGCGGACGATGGAGCCAGGTAGTCCCCCCTCCCCCTTCCCCACTTACCTGGCTCTGCTGCTGTTGCCTCATGGACCGCTGCGGTGGCAGAGCCAGGTAAGCCCCCCTCTCCCCTCCTCCACTTACCTGGCTCCGTCGCCGTCGTCGCATGGACTGTGGCGGCAGTGGAGCTAGGTAAGCCCCCCTTTCCCCTTCCCCACTTACCTGGCTCTGCCACCATCGCCACATGGACTGTGGCGGCGGCGGATTTGGGAGCCAGGTAAGCTCCCCTCCCCACTAACCTGGCTCTGAAGCTTCGGAACGGTCCGGACCACTTTGAGTCAACCCAGATCTCCCCAGATCCGCTCTGGAACCGGGCTTAGGAGGTCTGGATCGGCCCGCTCCGCTTCAGATTCGGGGATCCGTAACGGAGCAGAGCACACCCTAACACAACTCATCAAAGGGACAGCCATTTTGAGTTTATTGCAGAGAGTTTAACTTAAAGACAAATTTTTGTTTTTTTTTGTGGCATAAACTTTTGTGGACCAAAGCCCACTTTGTCAGATGCTTGATAATATATAGTATGTGTGTTGGTTCAAATTAATGTTTTTATTGTAGAAGTGAATTGTAACATGGCCAGCCACAAAGCAAGGTTTGCCCTGTCTGCTAATCTACTGTTTCTCCTGCAGTTCAGTCTTCACCTTGTAATTATTGTGGGGAGAGTGCTGAAACAGTCTTCATATAATTGTTGATCTATTTTGTGGCTATAATATCTAGATTCCCCTGGATCACATGGATAATAATTTCCATGCCAGTGCCAGCTCAAGGCTGGTTCCAGTATCCTCCATGTAGAAAGTAAGTATGATGTGTAGACTGGACAATACAATGGGAACAGGGAAGCAGATGTGGAGGTGAGCAGTTTGTAGCAGGGTTTCACAGAGATGCTGATGTGGGAGGGACAGGAAGTGGTGCTTCACCAACTGCAATGGTGGAAAGCAATGTCTTGCTATAGGGCCTTGCGATGGTAGAAACCAGAGGGGGTTAACATGGGCAGAGGTTACTGGGGGGCAGCTTCCTGTGTGGAGGGTAAAGTTGCAGGGGATGAATAGCCTTTTAAAGATGGGGAATGAGCCTGAATGGGTCAGAAGGATAAAATACAGGAAGTGGAGAAATGAAGAAAGTCAAGGGGAAGTGATCCAATGGGTTCTCATTGATTTGGGCTGCTTTCAGATGAGGCTTTTATGATGCCATTGCCCTGCCTCATTCAGAGATTTCTACAAGGGGGACAAGCAGTGTTGTCTTCAACTCATAACCCCCCACCCCCACCCCCGGTGTTTTCCCACCTCTACTTCTGCCTTTTTCTTTAGTGCAGGAATTCTATTAAGGAATAAAAGAACAACTGCACAAAGACTTTTGGTTGCTAGCCCTAGGAGCTCTTTGTCTGGAAGCAATCTTTAGGGATAAGGGTAGGTAACCTGTGGCCTCCTAGATGGTTGGGCCTTAAACTTCCATCAGCCATTGCCAGTCTAGCCAATGGTGAGGGATGATGAGAATTTTAGGCCCAAACATCTGGAGGGCAACAAGTAGCCTATCCCTGCCCTATGCAGTACTCTCATACTGGAAAAAGGGAGTGATTCTTGACTAGTATAGCCAGGGTTCCGTAGTAAGCCTCGCCTATAAATTAAATTTAGATTACCACATCTGTTCAAAACTACTTCTGCATTCTGTCTAAGCCTCTATATTCCCTTATGAAGTGAATGGAAATTTCCAGTGCTAAGGAATGTTAGATGGAGCCTTTCTTAGTAATGTTCTGAAATTTCGATGTATGTGCTGTAAGATTTGAAGCATACTTTAAAATGTATGGTGTGATGGATAGACCAGCCCAAGCTTGATTAGCATTGAAGAGTTGCACTGAGAGATGAATAATCAAGCTAGTCCTGCCTTTAGGCCGTTTTGGTGCCAGTGTAATATTTTACTTTGGTCTCTCTTTGCTCTCCTGATAGCACCCATTTGTCTTTTCATAAGAGCGTTTGCATCGAGGCTTATGTAATTGTGAAAGTTCCTTGTAATTTGTTGCAGTTTGTTTGGAGCACAGTAATGATATGCCACAAGGCAAAACAGGTTTCTGTTGCTTAGAGATGAATATCATGATTCACTAAAGCTACAATTTGTACTTGGGAACTTTACAAAGAATGAATGACAGAAGTTTGGAAGGGGAGAGGTGGTTATGAGAGTTTATCAGGGTTCATGTCTTTCTCTGTTGACTTAGTTGATCCCATACCGTACCACAGACCTTATGGATGCATGCCACTACCTTCTCAGCCTTCTTCATGCATCTTACAATAAATCTGATATACAACCATGTAACCATGTTGACTCAGGTATGAATCCAATTGATTGCAGTGGCAGATACCTCCAAAATTTTTTACTCAGGATTGCTGCTTGTGGTTCATACAGATGTACAGAATTAGAGTGCTGAGCCCACTGTGGAAGCCCACTCACTGTGCTTTGTTCTAACGTATCATCTCTCCTAAGTCTAACTCAGCTAACCAGTTCTGTATATTGGGAACAAGAGCTGGCCGCGCACAGCTCAGATAGGCCAGAACTCAAACCATCTGACCCCTTCCCCAAAATAGCCTTTTCAACTATTTTGATAATGATTAAGCTTTTTTTTTTTAAAAAAAAAAGAGTAGAAGAATGTTCATTCATTTAATTATTATATATGCTGCAAATTAAAACTAAAGGAAGTACTTCTTCACACAACACATAGTTAAATTATGGAACTCACTACCACAAGATGTAGTGATGGCCACCAATTTGGATGGTTTTAAAAGGGGGTTGGATAAATTCCTGGAGGAGAAGGCTTTCAATGGCTACTAACCCTGATTGTTGTGTGCTAACAACAATATTCGAGGCAGTAACCCTGTGTGCACCAGTTGCTGGGGAAGATAGGTGGGAAGGTACTGTTGCACTATGTCCTGCTTTGTTGGTCCCTGTTCGACAGCTGGTTGGCCACTGTGTGAACAGAGTGCTGGACTAGATGGCTCCTTGGTCTGATCCAGCATGGTGCTTCTTATGTTCTAAAAAGGCAATCAGTGCACCTGAAATATGATGAGAGGGGAAATAAAATAAACTGAATCAGCATTTGATTTGTTGATTCACTCAACTGCTTGCATTCTAAACCCAGGTGGACATTGGGCTCACCCTGCTGGGGAAAATGCATGTCGATTCTTGGCTTTGGGAGGTGGAGGTACATTTTATATGTAAATATTAGTGGTAATGTGAGTTGTACAAAATCCTCTCAAAAATATTCACATTCCCCAAGGTCTGTTGGGGATTATGCACAATGGGTACAGTACTATGAACAGATTATGTGCACATTTTCCATCCATAAGGTGTGGTGAATGTACACAATGGCTGGTTGTTGTGCATGTTAGCCATTCAACTAACATTCCCCCTAATATATAGATCCTTGGTCCCCTAGATGCCATTTTTGATGCTAGCAGTTAACAAGGCTAGTATCTTGAGACAGTGACAGGATGAGCCAGTAACAGGTATGCACATTTCAAAGACGTTAATTAAGCCATGTATTTGATGTCAGAAATAGTCACGTTGGTGGCGTGACCGATCTCAGATGGTGCCAATTTCCTATACACTCTATGTAGCACTTAAAACACATTAGTGCTGGGTAGGAAGATGGATGCTGAGGCCTTCCACTGCCTACACATATATTTCTCTGCACCCATTTCTTTCAGCTGTTTTCCTCCAGTCTTCGAGCCCACAAAAAGAAAATCAGTGGGGAAGTTGCAGTTTCAGGTGCACAAGCACAGACAGCCCCCTTCCTACTCATATACTCTAAATCCTCTTGGGATTTGGCAAAGACATGATAACACCCAGGTCTGTTGTTGTCATATCTAGTTTGGCCCTCTGTCAATTATAATAATTTGAAAATGTAAAAAAGGAGCAGCTGGAAAATTAATTCATTTGGGATGTTTGGTTTTTTTCCTGTTCTTTTGTCTGGATTACACTCATAATATTGAGGGGGGAATGATTTTCATTTATTTGGCATATGTAAAAACCTCTATAAAGGCATTGTGGTTTTAGGAGAAATTGGAGTAAAATTAGGATGAGAAATGAGTTTGGTTTCCATTTCAATGTATCTCCCATTCAGGCATTTTCAAAGTGTGTTGTTGAAACATGCAAAAAGGGTGCATGTGCTAGCCATGTCTCCTCTGTTGTCGCTTTCATTGCGCTGATTATTCCAGATTATCTAAGGTTCTGCTTTGTGTGGAGAACTGCTATGGATAGAAGAAGCTGTCCTCTTCACAAAGTTGGTCTCCAGACATTCAACTCACTTTTTAGAAAGCCTGAATCGGATTGTAGATTTACCAAATTCACATTTCCTGAAGCCAAACACAAACCGGAACACAGATGTCAAAATCCATGCTTTCCCAAAGTTTGCGATGCTATTTGAGAAAACCAAAAATGTTCATGGAAATGTGTACATTCGAAAAGGTGCATACAGAAATGCTTACTTTTGAAATGGTGCATACAAAAATGTATATATTTGGAAACATGTACACAAAATGGTTTATTTGATGAAAAAACGCACAAATGTGTATATTTAAACTGCACACAAATTACATAAATTAAAAATGCACATCTTTTCAAAAACTTGCATGCAAATATGTACAAATTTTCACTAGGACCTTTTTTCTCTTGCAATTTGATGCGGAAATGGGATAGAATGAACTTAGCTGTGGTAAAATGAGAACCTGAGAGAAATCGACCTGAACAGATTCATCCATTGCCTGTATGCACCAGTTGCTGGGGGACATGGGTGAGAGGGTGCTGTTGCACCCTGTCCTGCTTGTGGGTCCCTGATCGACAGCTTGGTGCCCACTGTGCGAACAGAGTGCTGGACTAAATGCACTCTAGTCCAGCATATAATGTCTGAGAAAGAAAGCTCAGGACTTCTTACTCTGACAGCAAATCTCTGTATTTTGGCTTAGGTCTCTGCCCTGTCCTCTTAAGCCAAACTGTGCCCCCAGAATTCATAAAAAGCCTGTGTCCTGCCGCTGAATGACTGCCCTTATTAACTATCATGATTGGAAGAGCTGCCATCTTACGAAATTGGCTCCTCTTGACTGGCTAGGATTCTAGCACAGCCATTGGAGGCTGGTGGCTTCCATTTGATGGGGCTGTGAATCCATGGTATGGAACCTATTTTGGGGATGGGACTCAGCACTTCAGATAGCTCCTTTAGAGGTCTAGCTGGTTCTGACTAAAACCCAGAATGGATTCATAGCCCGACTGAAATTGGAGCCACCAGCCTCCACCAAGCACAGCTGCATTATAGTATTTAAAATTTGGAAAATGCATCAGTATGTGATTTTAGGGGAAACCTAAAAGTTTCTGTTAAAATCTGTTACACTCTCTTAACATGTGTTATTTAGTGGTGGATAGCTACGATAAGTGGCCTTTTCCAGGTGTGTCTAAACATGGTTGTGAAAATTAATAACTGTCAAGATTAACTCCTTTAGAGTGCAATCCTATGCTCCTTTATACAGAAGAAATGGCTGGCTGGGGCATGCTGGAAATTGTTGGGCTATTTTCTCTCTAAATGTGCATAGCATTGTATCTTTCGCCAAGTACTGAACAGAAATGGAAGTGACAGAATGTTGAGGAAAAAGCAAATAGTCAATATTATGTTAGGGCTTCTCAAAGCAGAGAGTGGGGTCAGGGGACTGTCAGTCAAATAAAGAGATGAGTGAGGAAATTTCCCTCATTCTGCTCAGGTATAGATTGTCCCATTATGTTTCTGTAGTCCATGAAAGGCTACACCTTGGCCCTTTACATTTCATCAAGCAGGGTGGCTTAAGCTCCCATGGTTGCTTGTCATTAATACAGTACTGAATGATACATTTGTGTGTTCAATATCCTTTGGCTATAATTCTAAGAGGAACAAAAAGCCTTCAGAACCTTAGTTAGAAGTGCAGCTTATTGATATAAGTCACACATAACAACAGCACAGTTGTTTTTAAACCTGGGTTGTTGTGAACAAATGACCATGCTAGTTCACACAGCTTGATTGATTTCGCTGTGAGTGGGAATGGCTAAACAATTCAGGGACACTCCTGGGTTGTTTGTCATGACTTGTGAACCAGGAACTCTGATTTGTCCTTCTTCCAGAAAGCCAGTGTTGGAACCCAGTGTTATACTTAAGTTCCACTAGCAGACTCACTTGCTCGTATGCAGTAACCCAGATTTTATTGTGCCATGAGAACCAGGCTACTGTTTACAACTTGCTTGCTTGTTTTTTGAGTCTGCCATTGCTTAGCTCTGGGACACCACAAAAGGCTGGTGCCATTGCAGTGTTTATGTCTGTGTAGCAGCTGTTTGCAGGTTTCAGGCACTCTGTGAATGGCCATTGAAAACAGCTTGGATTAGATTTCTGTAGCTGAATGAAGTCATGCCAAATGGTGACTTAACAGTAATACACAGTTATGCACAATTGGGATTTAAGGAGGGACTATGTTGGATCTGCTTTTTTATTTTTATGACTAGCTTTCAGGTGTGAAATGAAGAGATAAAATTTATCCATCACTTGTCTTTACTTTGCTTAGCAGCATTAAACTGGCATATGCCTAAGGTGATTTTAAGGTGGTGGCAGGGGAAGGGAGGAAACTACTAATACATCACATTTTTTTCTGAGAAAAATGCATTGTGCTGTTCTGATAAACAAAATCCTTTCCATCAGTAACTAAGGGTGCAATCCTATGCATGTGTAGACTGAAAAATGTCCTACAACTCCCAGCATCCCTCACCCAGCATCCCATTCTGTCTAAGCATACATCGTGTTGCACCCGTAATTCTTTTAATAAGATAGGAACTTGCTTTAACATATATATTGTTGTGGAATTAAACTTTATGGACCCTCCGGTAAGGAACAAAACTGAGCATGTTAGGGTGCCCTTAGTTTATAGCATGAACAATATTCAATCCAGGAAAACTTTGGATTAGAATGGAGACAGTGATATGTCTGAGAACTAAAATGCCAAGGGTCTCAGAAAAGATAAACTGAGTTAACCCTATAGTTATTGGTTTGGTTTCCTCTCCTCAAGTGCAGAGTCATAATGAAATCTATGATTTTGGCTAAGCAGTATAGACAGACATGTTGTTGTTTTTTACACACGATACCCCTGTTTCGTGAAGGCATAATTCTGTCCAGCAAATATACATGTGTGTAAAAGATATGTTGCCCTTTGTAGCAACATTTAGTCCAGCCTCCTGCAGCTATCATGTTCCACACCAATTGGTGCACCTGGGATGGAACCTGGGGCCAAAGTACAGAGTCCCCTGCAGTCAAATAGCCACCCAGAAAAGGACAGAAGCAAGCTCCATTTTGTTCCTGTCATCATGATGGTGCTATGATTTAAGTGAGTTTAACGTGCAACACTGCACATGCTCCAACTATTTTTTTAAATCAGGTTGGCAAACAGTTTGTTGTTACCTAACTGCACAACTGACCCCACGTCAGCTGAGGCTTGATGTTATACTCAATCCTGGGGCTTCCCCTTAACCACAAACATTTACCATCCCAGCCCCAGCATCCATAACCTTGGTTATAACAAAAGAAAAAAGAAAAAAGACTATGGCTATGGAAAAGTGGGTGGCAGGGCTGGCCCTACCATTAGACAGGCTGAAGCAGTTGCCTCAGGCAGCATATACTGGGAGGCAGCAGCAGGATGTTGGAGGAGAGTGCTGTGGGTAATGTGGCCTGCCTTGCACCCTCTGTGCTAGTGCGCTGCCTTCAGTGTGGTGGAGGATGCTGGTTTCATTGCCAAGGTTGAAGGAAGATTCAACTGCTAGTCCAGTCTGGCTTTTACACAAGGAACAGGAGGGATTACCATCTTGTCCTTTGCCTCAGGCAACAAAATGTTGTGGGCTTGCCCTGGCAGCTGTTAACACCCATCCAGCCACTTCTCTTATATCTTGGTCATAGCTCAGCAAAGGCTGGATCTATGTTCATTGCACTTGTGCTCTTTGTAGTCTCTACAATCCTTATCCCTACCTGAGCTCTCTTTTACCTTAGGAAAACAGGAACCCAGAGTATTTCTCTGGAGTTAGACTAGTAGAAGATCCTTTCAGAAGCACCCCAAAATCACTTCAAACTAACTCTGGAGTTATTTAGTATAGTGCAGAACAAAGCATCTGAGAATATATGTCTAGATACACATGTCCTCCCTCTACCCATGTTTTTTAATCAATTTAAAACTGTGTTTACCACCTACATCCTTTCCCCCATTGTATTCTAGAGTAGGCATGGGGCCTCCAATTAAGTTCAGGAGTCCGGCAGGGGTGGGGGGGCTGTTAAGATCTGGATGTTTCAAAATGTATACATTTTTGTATGTAGGGTTTTTTTTGGGGGGGGGGTTGGGCAAATTGAAAATCTTGGAAATGTATTTTGGCTGAAAACTCCATTCTGGTTAAGAGGTTTGGGAAGTGCGAATTTGGTAAGTTTTCATTGAAATGCAAACTAAATTAATTACACAAACACGCATAAATTAACACACAAACACACATACGGGGAAAGCATGCATACACTAAACCCAGATGGAATACCCACCACACCCACATCAAAACAAGAAAACCAGCTCTATCTATTTATCACACACACACACATATGCACAGAACAGGCAAAACTGTGTAAACCGCCCAGAGAGCTTCGGCTATGGGGTGGTATATAAATGTAATAAATAAATAAATCACCCCACTCCAGTCTCCAGGATGCTCCTAACCACCTCCTAGCTTACTCCCTGCCCCCGGGTACTGGGCATGTTTCAAAATGAAGCACTGTAGTGTAGCCACCTGATGTTTTTTTATTTTCTACATAGGGCCCAGAGCATTCTGGGAAATAAAGATGGCTCTGAAGCAGGTGTGGGAAACCTCTTTTGGCCCAAGGGCTGAATACAATTTCACAGAAGCTCTCAGAGGCCACATTTCAGTGCTGGGTGGATCCAAAGGCAAAGGGGGCGGGGCTAAAATACCAGAACCTTTAAGTGTAAAGCTCTTACTTCCAGTAACTAAGCCTTAGGAGAGGCATTTCAACCTTTTAGAATGTAGGAAAAATTGCACTAAAGCTGGGAAACCACCGAAGGATAGGTGGTTGGAGAAAAGGCGGTGCGGCCAGGGGCATGCCCGTCTGGACAAGCCTGGAAGGCCAGATTTGAATCCCAGGAGGGCTGGATTCATCCCCTGGGCTTACGGTTCCTCACCCCTGCTTGGGAGGCTGACACTTCATTTTGCAGCTTCCCAGCTAATTCTTTTTTTTTTCAATTAAAGAATGTAATCAATCAATCAATCAATCAATCGGAGGGCCAGGTGGCATGGAGAGTGCCAGGGGAGGGATTGGAGATACGAGAGGTAGAAGTTGGTGTTGCACAGGTTCTTCTGAACTGCTGTCATGTTCCGGCTTCAATACTTTGCTGGAATCCTGTATCAGGATTCCATCAATCCTGATACAGTGGGAGCAGAGTGCAGTGTTTGTATATGTGTTGGTGATTTTCGACATTGGAATAGCAGGAGGTGCATAAACATGGAGGGCATCATATTTTCATGGAATATTCCCTTTTCATGGATATGCAATTGCCTCCCTGCTCATCCAGCCACAGCTCACATATCACCCAGGCACATTTTTGGGGCCATGTGGTGTCAGTCCTCCTCAGTAACCATTGTGACCTGGGGGGAATCCGCACGTCGTTCTCAGGGCGCTTCCATCCGCCCCCAGTGCACCCCGAAAACGATCGTGTAACTCGCCTGTAAAAGAGCTGAGGAAGAAGCGTCCTTGCTGCCGCCGCCGCCACCCGACTCCCTCCTCGACAGCCGGCTTGGAGAGCTCAGCAGAAGAAGGCGGGGTGGAGAGCAGAAGAAGCTCTCCACCCCGCCTTCTTCCCCCGAGCTCTCCGTCCCAGCCGGCGAGGAGGGAGTTGGGTGGTGCCGGCGCCGGCAAGGACGCTTCTTCCTCGGCTCTTTTACAGGCGAGTTACACGATCGTTTTCAGGGTGCACTGGGGGCGGATGGAAGCACCCTGAGAACGACGTGCGGATTCCCCCCTGTACTAATAGGCTACCAGACAGGCTCTATTTGGTAATGTAGGTACCTGCAGTTAACAGGTATGGTAGAAGTGGTCTGTGTCATCACAGGGGAACCTGAAGAATTTTGGGTTCATGTGGTTTAGCTGTGCAAATCTTGTGTGTGTTTGTACGCGACACATCTAATGCCTATCAGCGATGGATGTTCTTTTATTTCAAACACCCTGAAAAAACGAGACAAGCCTTTAGCAACTAGGTCAATGCTTTAAATGCTACGTTTTCTTGCTCAAGGGTAAGTGTCTGTACAAAACGGCTTTTACCTGCATTTAATGCCTGCTCTTAGCAAAGAAAGCCGAAGGAGTGCACGCATGCCACAGCTCATGGGAAATTTCTGTGCTTAATTACACACTCCTAACGTTATATGATATTGGTGTCATTGTGACATTTCTACCTGGCTGAATGTTAAGAACCCACCAAGAATTGTATTTTCTTGACATTTGTTTAATTCTGCAAATATTGATGCATGTTTTGTACCAAACATGACTTCATCTCACAGCTGCCATGCAAATCAGCCAGTTTATGTGGGCAGATCCTCAGTCAGTGTAGCAGATTGCATGTCATCCCAGAAATATGAATTAATAATATTAATTGCTTCACTCTGGGTGCTTCATTTAATTGAGTAAATATGACAATTGCCCTTTCCAAACCACATATAGCAATGTCAGCCTTGAGGTTTTGATGGTATGTTGCATTTTATATTTTAGTAGATGTTGTTTAAGATGACCAGACAGGGAAGCTTGATAAAACAAGCTGTTTAAAAAAAGAAAAATCTTCAAGGTTACTCATCACCAATGAACATATATATATGAGCAGGCAAGCAGGCTTGTAAAAATGGGACTGGGTTAGTAACATTTGTGAACATATTTACAAAGTTGTATTTCCCCAGTCTAATTCCCCTGAGAGGAGCCAAAGCCATATCAAAAGACACTTGTCCTTTTCTTGTAGCTGTGGTTCCTTGTATTCAGATTAGTGATGGGCCATGCATTCCTATGCACATTTACTCAGAAGCAAGTCCCATTGTGTTCAATGGGACTTACTCTCTAGTTGTGCAGACTGATGGCTCTGATTTTGGTGGAGCTGTGAATCCATTCTGGGTTTCAGTCAGAACCACCCAGAACTCTAAATCCAGAACACCACTAGCCTCCACTGCTTCCATCTTTTTTAGGGTAACCGCATGGAAAGGAGGACATAGCTCCTGTATTTTTAACAGTTGCCTAGAGAAGGGAATTTTAGCAAGTGTAATTTGTATGCATCCAGCACCTGGTGAAATCCCCTCTTCATCACAACAGTTAAAGCTGCAGGAGCTGCGCCCTCTTTTGTATCGGGTCACTCTAGTATAGCTCCTGCAGCTTTAACTGTTGTGATGAAGAGGGAGTTTCACCAGGTGCTACACGCATACAAATGACAGCTGCTGAAACTCCCTTTTCTATATAACTGTTAAAGACACAGGAGCCCTGTCCTCTTTTCCATATGGTCACCCTAAACTTTCTGTCAGGATGCAATGTTGGGCAAAGTATAAGGCAGCTGGTCCAGTTATTCAAGGACTATCTCAGCAGCAACATAACTTGAACATAAGAAGAACCATGCTGACTTATGCCAAAGGCCTATCTAGTCCAGCATTCTGTTCACACAGGACATAACTATCTACCTGTGGGAAGGCCCAAGTAGGTCATCTGTGCAACGCTACTCTCTCATTCATGTTCTCCAGCAACTGGCATACATAGGAATACTGCCTCTCATCCTGGAGGTAATAAATAACTGTCATGACTAGTAGCCATTGATAGCTTTATCCTCCATGAATTTGTCTAATCCCCTTTAAAGCCATCCATGTAGTCGCCATCACTATATAGAATCATAAAAGCATAGAATCATAGAATAGCAGAGTTGGAAGGGGCCTACAAGGCCATCGAGTCCAACCCCCTGCTCAATGCAGGAATCCACCCTAAAGCATCCCTGACAGATGGTTGTCCAGCTGCCTCTTGAAGGCCTCTAGTGTGGGAGAGTCCACAACCTCCCTAGGTAACTGATTCCATTGTCGTACTGCTCTAACAGTCAGGATGTTTTTCCTGATGTCCAGCTGGAATCTGGTTTCCTTTAACTTGAGCCTGTTATTCCGTGTCCTGCACTCTGGGAAGATCGAGAAGAGATCCTGGCCCTCCTCTGTGTGACAACCTTTTAAGTATTTGAAGAGTGTTTTGTGGGAGTAAATTCTATTATTCAACTATGCACTTATTTACAATGCTTTTATCACTATGTTATTTCTTTTTTGGTTTCTCATGCACATTGTATATGATTTCAGTAAGGGGTTGCACAGTAAGGGGTCTACAATATTTGTTTAGTAATTACTTTTTCGAAACAGTTATTGCTTCAGTTCGTTCCAGCAGAAAGAGAAAAGGGGCAAAGTACAAATTACAGAATTGACAATAAACTTGCAAATTAGTTATTATTTATTAATACCTGGTTTTGACATTGTGGCTTGTTCATTAATGTGGTTTGTAAATAAACCAAACAGTTTTCCAAGTTTGGATGCAATGGGGAAACCAGTTTAGAACAACTGATTTGTTCTAAACCACAGCTTTAAATCTCATCCCCTCGTGTGCAAAAGGGAAAGGGGGGAGTCTGAGGCTCTAGGTCACCCTTCCCTAGAGTTAGCCTGAGCCTTCCTCTAGGGTGACCATATGAAAAGGAAGACAGGTCTCCTGTATCTTTAACAGTTGTATAGAAAAGGGAATTCCAGCATTTGTATATCATTTGTATGCATGCAGCACCTGGTGAAAGTCCAAATGCCAAAATTCCTTTTTCTATACAACTGTTAAAGAAGCAGGAGCCCTGTCTTCCTTTCAGTATGGTCACCCTACCTCCTCTCCTTCCTCCAGCACCTCCCACAAATGCTACCCGGAGGGCCAGAGGATCCTGCTTAATGGGGAAGGCTGTGGTGTGTAAGGAAGAGGGGATTCCTGAAAATCAGGCAGAGGCACATTCTGTGAGCAATACCCCACTCACGGAAGGTGCTTCTCCCCAACTTGGGGAGATTTCCCCATTCCCTCTCAACCCCTCCACTCCCACACCAGAGCCCAACCCATTCAGTTGAGGTCCCTGACACTCTTTCTAGCATTCTTTGGATCTGAACTGATTTTTTCCCCACACTTACATAACTGTATTTAACAGTGTAACCTTTAATGATGAGTAATGTAGCCTTAATTTAGAAAACAAATTCCTACAGCACTTTAAAATGTAAATGCCTTTTATTCAGACCCATTCTTGATGCTCAGATTCTTTGTGTGTTAAGAGTCACAGCTGCTCTAAAAAGGATTGGGGTGGGGCAAAGTATTCCTATGTGCCCTTGCCAAAAAGTCAAGGGGAGCTACTTGAAAGGATGTTTTGAGAAGCTGCTAACAAAGTATTTTTTTGGGTGTGTGTGTGGATAATCTGAGCTATATGGAGTCATGTGAGTTAGAGCTACACACATTATAGAACCTCTCCCTAAACCAAGGGAGTCCCCTTTAATATCAGTGAAAGAATGGCTTTGGACTCTTTTATTTATTTGATTTGTGCCTGCCTTTCTACAAAAAAAAAGTACTCAAGATGGTTTAAAGACACAATTAAAACTGGTTAAAGGCAGACTTTCAGGAAGCCTAGTCCCAAGCTGTATAGGGCTTTGTGGGTCATAACCAGACTTTGAATTCTGCTTGGAAACAGACTGATAGCTGGTGAAGCTCTGATAACAAGGGAGTCACATGCTCCCTGTAACTGGCCTCTGCCAAAAGTTTGGCTGCAGCATTCTGGCCCTGCTGAACTTTCTGAACAGTTTTCAATGTCAGCCCCACGTAGAGCTCATTCCAATGCTCCAAACAGGATGTAATTAAGGCATTCATGAGGTTGGCCAGATCAGAGATCTCTTAGAATGGGCATAGTTGGCACACTAGATGCTGCTTTGTGCAAACACACTCCTGGTCTCTGCCAAGACCTGGCATCCGGGTTCAAGGCCAAGGCCAAGAGTACACCCAAACTGGGAGCCTAAGGCCCTTTCTACACCTCCCAGCCTTTTGGGAGGGTGGGGGAGGATCTTACAATATTCTGCTCGTGAAATCCTTCCCATGGATTCACACATGGTATGCGACATCCCAGCAGGAAGGAAGGATATTTCGCCCACCGTTATTTTAAAATAAAAAATGAGGGAGATGAGAGCAATTGCGCTCCCAACAGAAATGTAAGGTTTGGTTTCGTTTTTTAAAAAAACAATAAACCCGACCCCACTCCCCCCCCCCCGATAGGCATGGAGTGCTCAAAGAGCTCTGTGCCACGTGCCTGTTTCCCATTTCCCATTTACTCATGAGGAGGCAGGACAAAATAGGGGCAGGTGCCCACACATCTCCCTTGGTCCTGGGATGGTCCCGGGACTGCAGAAAAACTGGGGAATCCCTGGTTCCATTTTCCCAGGGTTTCCCTGAGGTCATCCCCGGTTGACCCTGGGATCCCCTGTGGGTCATTTGGATGCACAGGGATAACCCTGGGGTTACCCAGGGGAAAAACAACCATGTAGAAAGGGTGTAAGACTTCAGGGGGAGTGCAACCCCATCCGGCATAAGTTGAATCCCTATTCCCAGATCTGCCTTTTGACTGATCAGGAGCACCTCTGCCTTGTCTAGATTCAGCCTCAGTTTGTTTGCCTTCATCCAGTCCATTATCAACATCAGGCACCGTTTTAGAACTAGAACAGCTTCCTTGGATTTAGATGGAAAGGAGAGATAAAGTTGGGTGCCATCAGCATACTTGTAGCACTGAACCCCCAGCTCCAGACAATCTCTGCTAGCAGTTTCATGTAAATGTTAAATTGCCTCCCTTTGCCTCCCACATTGAATTAATTAGGGAAGTCTTTTTGCAAGGGAGCTCTGTACGGCCTTGATGGTAGGTATGTGTGTGACTGTGTGTCTGCATGTGTATATGAAACCAATTGCCTGAGGCTCTCAGTTGCTGTTGCTGGATAGCCATCTGGCAGAAATGCTTACCTCTAGGTTTCCTGCATTGAGCAAGGGACTGCATTGGGTTGCCCACAAGGCTTCTTCCGACTCTATGATTCTATATCAGGGCAGGAGGGAATCTGATCAGCAAATGAATTTACTACTGAAATTGCGTATAGGGAGGTTATACCTGATCCAGTATCATGTTCAATAGCAAGGAGTATTGCAAGTTTAACCTAGGCCACAATTAGATTGTTGTTGTTTTTTAGTTTAGTAATAAATGGTTGCAATACCTATTTTTACAAAGTGATGTAGTTTTCAGTTGCTGTGATCTTGCAGTATACAGTATGACTTCTTTTGTTTTATAAGGAACTTGCATCGGTTCGCTATATGGATTTGGAGATATGGATGGGTGTGAATTTCCATTCACATGTCAGTGTGGATAGGAATATGATTCCACAGTCACTGTGTCAGGTTGCTGCATTTGTGCACCACTGGATCTGACCTGTTGCCAATTCTGAGACATAGAACTGACTAGGATTATAGGCTAAAACTCTCTAGGTTGTGTGTCAAATTTGATTAGAAAGTTAGTCATTTTTTCCCAGATTTTCAGAGGTCCGCCTGGCGCCAACGTAGCTATCTTTTCGTTCCCAGGCATTTAGCAGCATATGTTGAGTTTTTAATTGATCCTAAATCTATTTTTAGGTCTGGCTGGCAGCTCAAAGATATTTTTTAGATGTATGTTGTCTCTATGTATGCTGTCTGTTTTTATGTTTTTAAATTTTGTATGTAGATTTTTAATGTTTTAATCTTTTGTGAACCGCCCAGAGAGCTTTGGCTATGGGATGGCATAGAAATAAACAACAACAACAACAATAATAATAATTTGGGATTTATAACTTTAAAAGCATTGCCCCACAAATTCCAGACAGCCATGTGATAACTGTAATATTGATAATCTCACATGTCATATATCAGACAGTTGAAGGATAAGGAGAAATGATGGCCTTAAACTAGGTCAATATATGCAGGGGTTTCTGATTTTCTTCTAAAAGAGAACAGATCCATACCTGCATGGACATTTCCCTTTAGCACACAGAGAAGAGAAACAGAAACCAAAAGGATGCTGCACTTGACCTATGACTCCACGTACTTTTTTTTTTAACATCACACACCACAATGCTATGGGGACTCCTTATTGTAGAACATTTCCAGATACAAAAGATAATGGAGGAAGTCATGTACATGAATCGCCATGTACACAGCAGAGTCAAACCAGATATTGAAGTTATGCCCTAAATTATACCCCATCTCTGTCATCTCTCTTCCTGTATAATATCCTTAGGTGACACCAGCATTGGTATCAATGCCAAAGTCTGTTGAATTCAACTTCTCTCAAACATGCATCCATTTCCATTGCTTTTTAGAGGGACAAATCAACAACTGCCATTGTTATAGAAATATGGCTTGTAGGCAGCCACATCAGAATGTTTCAAGGGCATTCTGACCATACGGAATACTACATTTATCTCAATCAGAAACTGCAGAAAATACAAGATACCCAGATGATGTTTGTCACCAGAATCCCTAAGACAGTTGATCATCATAGGCACTGACCTTCAATACCACTTTCAACATTGCCAATCTCTAGGAAAAGCGAGAAAAAGGCATTTTAGTTTATTCTTAAAGCTTTTTACCTTACTTGTGTTTGTAATTGTCTGCAAGTAATGATTTATTTACTACTGTGCTCAAATGTACTTGCATGTTCCAATGTATAATGAAGCTAGGCAAGGGAGATGTCTAATGAGAGATTTTCCATTTCCTTCAAATCAAATTACAGCCAGCTGTAGGCTCCAGTTACTTGATTCTCTAAGGGCCCAGTTTTAAGCCAACTGTGACTCATCAAGAATTAGGAGTATCCTGAATCTGGATAGATTGGACTATCGTATTCCATGCTAGGCTTGATAGAACTGTCAACTTGGAAACTTCACAGTTGTTTTCTCTGAAAGTCATGTTGTATGGCTGTAGGACATAATCAGTTGAGTGAATGGTCTGCTTCAGAAGTAATGGGAAACCAGTTTCCCAGTACGTGAATAAGCCTGCAGAAGCCTCAGGCTGGTTTATTCCCCCTTCCCCCTCTCCTCTTTGGGTGGCAGAGGAGGAGATTGAAAGTGGGAACTTTTACTTTTAACATAACCACAGTTCTCTGTGACATCTGAATTTGGGGAACTGTGATTTGTTTATACTCTAGCTAGTAAGAACCAAACCAGCACCTATAAGGGCTAGAAACTTAAAAGGTGGAAGCTGAGATTATTTTGTGCCCAATACCAAGGTACAACTGGGGAAGTGCCGAATGCTTATAGTTTTTCTTTAATGTCAGATAATGTGTTGACAGAGGACATAGCACCCAGGAATACATCTTGAGTAAGACCCATGGAAATGAAAGGGAAATACCCAAGAATAGTGACTGCTGTTCATATCAATGAAAATTGCACAGGAAGTGTTCACTGGACAATAGGAAAATGTACTAACAGCCTAGCATGCTTGCTGAGAGGAAAGTGGTGCTGCATTCAGTCAGACTTACTACCTGGTAGTGTGCTTGAGATTGCTACTTAATCTGCATTCCTACATACACTGAGTAGCTGAGACTAAGCCCTACTTTGTATCAGGAATATTTAATGTCTTTCAGCCTGAAACGCTGAATTCAATTTCAGAGAAGCTCTTGGGGGCTGAATTCCAGGGGTGTGTGGGGCTGAGGGTAAAATGGACAGGGTCAAAATACCGAGATCTTTTAAGTATGAAGCTCTTACTGCCAGTAACTAAGCCTTAGGAGAGGCATTTCAACTTTTTTGAATGTGGAAAAAATGCACAAAAGCCAAGAAATCACTGGTGGTCAGGGGAAAGGGCAGGAGGCCAGGGGAAATGTGCCTGGTCATCTGGAGAACCTTGGAGGGCCAGATTGGAAACTCCAGAGGGCCACTTTTGACCTCCAGGCCTGAGGTCCTGCACCCCCACTGCAACGTGAAACCTGGATTACATGTGTCAGCTCCCCTTGCGATTCACAATCAGGGTTACAAATCATGGGAAGTTCTACAAGGATGGAACTGACTCCCTTGTACAGACGTGCCAACGTGTGGATGGCTGAAGGGCAGGGTGGCAGTGGGGCTGGGCCCACTCTTCCACTCCAAGGGATCACAGCAATTAAATGCCCCAAATAGGTCGAAGGTGGCTGAATAATCTTCACTGTCAGTGCCTCTCAAGATTTCTCTGAACCAGTACAAAAATGGCTTACACGTTATGATACAGGGGTGGATATTGGACAAACGTTTAGAAGAAATAAGGCTATATTCACCAAGCCTATTTTCATTTTTCACCTATAGAGCGAGTCCATAAATCCACTGCAGCACTTAACTGTCATAATGTAATAAGTGCTGAATTTTATATGATTTTTGGTAATGTTGAATAGTTTGTCCTTTGCTGAAAAATTGCTACAATAAATCAGTATGAGTTTCAGACTAGACTTCAGTCTTTTAAGCCATCGAGCTTTCATTATTTCTCTAGGAACAGAAATGAACAATCTTAATGGATCCATATGATGGAGGTGGGCTGCTATTACATTGAATCAATGATGGTTTATAGTACACACAAAACAATTTTACATTACACATTACCCTTATTCTGGATAGAGAAGACGGCTGGACTGGTGGTGAATTTAGCCCGAGTTTTAGGGCCATTTCAAATGATTTCATCATGTACTTTTCTCTACACGGATTGGAAAATGTGCTTATTTTATAACATGGGAACATTAGCCTTCTGACAAAACTTCATGCATTAGAAAATATGTATTCTTTCCCCTCTAAAGTATTCCATAATCTCAGGTTCATTCCTTGTTCCCTTTTTGCCTTTCTCTATGATGTCCCTTCAACATTTACCACTCTGCTTTAAGCTGGCTGCCTTCAAAAGAGGATGAAAGTAGACATGCTGCCACATTCCATGCAAAATCACCTTGGGTGCCATGTTTTGGTGGAAAGGTGAGATATAAATCAAATTATTGTTATACTACTACTACTAAAGATTTCAACAGAAGATTTTGATTTCTGCTGAATTGCTTGCTGGATTGAAGACTCCATTCATTGGAGTCTGCGGTCAGATCTGTCCAGTTCCTGAATTCCTCATGATGACTTTGGACACTTGCTAGTGTCTGAAAAGACATTTTGCGTATGGTGCATCCCAACGATGTGGCCTGTATAGCATATATTGATCCCTCTTCGCTGTCCCTGTGGAGTCATCTGGAGGTGCTCAAGGGATAGGAAAGGCTCTCTCTGTGTTGTACGAGCTGCAGCCTGTAGTAGGATCCACATGCTGTGGATATTTAATTAATTAATTAATAGTATTTTATACCTCAGCAAAAAAACAAAAAAACAAACAAACAAACAAAACAAAAAAAGGCTCCCGGAGCAGCTTACAATCAATAAGTAAAGATTTAGGGCTACATGGAAGCATTTCGGGTCATTGTGTCTACACTGGATCCTCTGTGGTTTGGCAGGGAGGAGGAGGTTATCAATAACTACTAGCCCTGATGATTATGTGCCACCACCAGTATCCGAGGCAGTAATGGCTAATCTATACCTGCAGGCCTTCCAGGACTTGGGGGAGGGGGAGGGACTTGGGCTTTCCAGCTTCTGGGATCATCCTCAGGGTCCAAACACCAGTGCATTGTCCTGGAACTAAAGAGGGATTTTCTGGCAAAGTGTTTTTTTTTTTTTAAAAAAAGAAGAGATGTTGCGCAAAAGTCAGTTTTTAAAATCTTTTTTTTTTAAAAAAAACTTGGTATCAAAACCACTGAGAACCATCCAGGGATGGTGAAAATGCTCCCCCCACCCCAATAGGCACAGAGCCCCCCCCACAGCTCCATGACCATTTGAAGAGCCCCGCTACTCATGGGGAGGAGGGAGGACCTGGGAGCGCTCACCACACCATCCTTGGGGTTGTACTGCGACCGCAGGACCCCAGGATCACCTGTGCATCATTTGGATTCACAGGGATGGCCTCCAGCTGACTTCAGGATAACTGGCAGGTGTAGAATAGGCCCATGACTGTGTGCCCCAGTTGCTGGGGAACATGGGTGGGAAGGTGCTGTTATACCATGTTCTGCTTTGTTGGTCCCTGGTTGACAGCTGGTTGGCCACTGTGTGAACAGACTGCTGGACTAGATGGACCCTTAGTTTAATCCAGCATGGTACTTCTAATGTACTTAGGGATAAATGCACTACCAAAGAGCATGAAATCTTTGCAGAGGTACTTTTAAGATGGTGCCATCTGAAGATTGACAACCCCAGGTGAATTAAATAGCAGTTGTAGAATACTGATCCTTGAAGGACTTTAATGGTTTTTTTCCATTTTTCATTCTCTCCAAAGAAAATTATGCATGCATAAGTGCAAGAGTATGTTTAACTATGCACTGAAACCCCATTGATGTCAATGAGGCACAAGACTTATATAGACATCACACACACATATACATTTATACCATGGATAATGCATTTAATAAGAGAAAGCAGTTGGGAGTGATTTTTAGCAGCTATGCTGGAGGGGAGGGGATGCTTAACCCTTGTCCTAATTCATATCTTCCCCTCTTCCAAGATACTTTCCCACCATGGGGTTCCAGAAACATGTTTTGAAGTTAAATCTTTGTCTGGAACCCTATTTTGGGGAGGCAGTTTGGGGGAAGGGAGTTGCAATGAGAAAATAACTGGCACTTCCTTTCTGCCACTTGCCCACTGAAAATCACTCCCTCGTGAAGCCGGCTTTCCTTATTAATAGCGGGTTTGGGGATTTAAATACCTGCGTATGTGTGTAGTGTCAAGTTAAGTCTAAACACAGTTAGGTTTCTTTGTACTGCACTTATCACTTGGAAGCAAGTCCTAGAGCAGCGGTTCTCAACCTGTGGGTCGGGACCCCTTTGGGGGTCGAATGACCCTTTCACAGGGGTCGCTTAAGACCATCGGAAAACACATATTTCCGATGGTCTTAGGAAACTGTATTGACTGAACTATGTCATGTATCATCTTTTGTATTATTAAAGCTATTGTTATGTATTATTTTCATTAGCAAACCATCCCATGACAATGGATCGTGTAGAGAAGAACGAAAATAATTTTATGGTTGGGGGTCACCACAACATGAGGAACTGTATTAAAGGGTCGCGGCATTAGGAAGGTTGAGAACCGCTGTCCTAGAGACTTCAGCAGAGGTTACTTTCAACCCTTTGTACCTAGAATCAGAGATAGTTATAAGGTATCCTTCAGCTAACAAACAGAAGATGGATATTGTTCAGTGTCTTCTTAAATGAAGTAAATTAAACTGATGTTGCAAGTCTTTTAATTAATATGCATTACGAATTAAGAACTGAATCTGCATTGTAAGAACTGAATCTGCATCTGTATGTTTTTAGGATGGTGGCTATCAGGTTCTGCTGCCCTTCATATGCTGCCCCCAACCGCCAATAAGGGATTGGAAGAAGGTAGAAGTGGCAGAACCCCTGCTGAGAGAGCATTTAATTCCTGTTCAAAAAGTTGTAAATATAAAAATGGCAGATCTTTAGGGAAGAGTCTCAGTTATCAGACATGTCTACCACTCGGGTAACTCCAGCCTGTTTTAATTTCCTGAATCCAATAGGACTGTGTCAGTCCCCAGATATGTCTAGCCTAAAGCCACCCCATAACCCGGCACTTCCCACATTCCAGAGCAACACTGGCCACTGCATCACATTGATTCTATTAGCATCTTGATGCACAGGTGTTGAATACAAGAGCTACAATAATTTTTTTATATCTTATTCACTTATTTCATTCCCTTTTTATTTTTTATTTTGGATTTTAGGGCAGTGTATGCAATAACAAAAATACAATAATAAAGCAGTAAGTAAAATCCATAAAAAACAAACATGCAATGCATTAAAATGCTTGGATGAAAAAGAAAAAAGTGTTTGCCTGGTGCTAAAGTTGGTACAAGGCATACTTCTTTAGGATGGATATTCGATACCCAGGGGATGGGGGCACCACTGAAAAATCCCTCTCTCTTGTTGCTGAATAACACTCCTGGTAGAAGAGGCAAATGAAGGGGGCTGGGTTTGGAGAGTATCACAAAAACATGGGTGGATTGATATGGTAAGAGGCACTCCTTCAGGAATTTAGGTCCACACACACACACAAAACAAACTTTCTCCCCAACACAATTTTTAACCTTCTTGTCAGAAAATTCAGTAAGCGAAGCAGTCTTCATGATCAAACTCATCGTGGCTATGAGGGACACCAATAGCTGTTGTTTGGATTGCTTAATGGTATTTATAGCTCTGAAGTTGGTAGTTTCAGTGGGAATTCTCCCCATCTCTGTTGACTTTCCCCATTTAACATGTCATTCTGTGACCGTGCTTGTAAAGCTGGATAGCCTGACAGCACATTTGTGCAACTGCATCTAGTCTGCTTCAGGGCTGGGTCAGAGTGGGCTGTAGGGGCTTGATATGGCTGGGGGCAACATTTCACAGGCAAACTAGATCCAGGAGCAAACTCAGAAAGCTGAAAAGATGGGCATGTTTGCTAAAGTGCTTAGTTACTTTCGGAAAAGCATCTCACAAAGTCAGGAGACACAGATGTTATTCATGGTATAGTTGTGTGCCTTTATATCTGTTTATATCACTTTGAGGCCATGTTCCCATGAACAGCTCCTTCCGTTTAATAAAATCTGAATGTATACGTTCCAGCTGTTTTAAACCTTCCTTCACTTTCTCCCGAAATTCCAATTGTGTTTAAAAAAAAAAGAAAGAAAAAGAAATAAAGGGTGGAAAAATCCGGGGTGGAGATGGAATTTTTTTTGGGGGGGGGGGAGAACAGGTAGGGGGAAGGTCCTATCCCCTTCCCAGAGTGCTGTGGTCCCAATACTAATCAGGGATATGCAGGATTGCAGGAAGGAAAGAAAAACAATAGTGCATAGCTCCAGAATGCATGGATAGCCAAACATTTAATTAATTAAGTCTTTAAGATCGCCACAGTTTTATACTAGATACAACTAAGGCCTTTGGGAGGTTAAAGTTATGGTGACTTTACTAGCTCATCCAGGCATAGGATGGGAAGATGAAATAAATACAGGAAAGTCTTCAATTGTTCCTGCTTTACCCGAGAAAAGTTGGAGGATATGTTTATGTTTTAAAAACTCTTCCCGTGCTGTTCTTATTAAGAGAAAAGCCAACTCAGGAAGAAGTACATTGATGGTGCTATATAAATAAATAATAATAATAATAAGGGAGCAGCACTTTAAATTCTCTCCCCACCAAAAAAAAATTCCCATGGAAAACAAATAGTTCACACACACACACACACACACACAGAGAGAGAGAGAGAGAGAGAGAGAGAGAGAGAGAGAGAGAGAGAGAGAGAGAGAACAGTGCACCAAGCAGGATATTGCATTATGAAAATGGTATATAAGAGGCAGGAGACACACTACTGTTTTATAGTGGTATTGAAATGCGCTGACAGCTGTTGGGGCCCATAGACACATACCATATACTGCTTTCATACCACTTTCGTAGTGCTATATCCTGCTTGGTGTAGATCTGGCCTGTGTATCTATTTTCCTCTCAACACTAGTAGAGCAGATACAAATGCTAGGATGGCTTTGTCACACACAGTCCTTTTTCATACAACATATTCATTTTGACTGAACATTCACATTATGTTTGTGTGTGTGTGTTGAAATCATACCTGGTAGCTTTGTGTCTTCATCAGAACAGAGCCTATGAACATACAGACTATACATATGTATCCTCTCCCCAGGCAAGCAGAGTCAATGTGGTGTAATGGCTAGAGTGTTGGACTGAGAGTCAGGACATCTGAGTTCTAGTCCCCTCTCGGCCATGGAAGCTTTGAGCAGTCACAGATTCTCAGCCCAGCCCTACCCCTACCTCACAGGGTTTGTTGTGAAGATAAAATGGAGAGAAGAAGGATTATGTACACTGCCTTGGATTCCTTGGAAGAAAAAAGGTGGGATATAAATGTAAAGAAGAAGATCCTCCTGGGTTCTCAAGCATGCATAGGGTCAACATAAATATGATGTCTGAACAAGTCTTATGTGTGGAGAGAAAGAACGGATAATGTATTCCCAGTAAAGAAGCAAGGCATATGACACCTACAGGAGAACCTGATGGCAGTGTTTGATGTGAAGGTAGCCTTAGCACAATATAGGTGTTGTGGGAGATGCCATAGGTCAGTGGTAGAGTACATACTTTGCATGTAAAAGGGTCCAGGTTGAATCCCTGGCATCTCATGTTTGGGATGAGAAAGATGTGTCTGAAATCCTGGAGAGCACCTGCCAGTCAGTGTAGGCAAGGGCTGGGGAACCTCTCGCCTGAAAGCACGAGGCCCGTGGTCTCTCCTCTGCTCCTCCCTACCAGCAATTAGGCTTTTCAAAAGCCTCTATTAGTGTCAATGGAAGTATTTTTTTAAAATTCCAATTTCTGCTGGGGAGGGAATGGCTAAACTCCCGCTACACTGACATCCCTTGAAAAATCACACCCACCCACACAGCAATGGAATTTCTATAAAAAGTCTCCACTGGTGCCAATGGATGCTTTTAAAAACTCTTAATTGCTAAGGGGGGGATTTTCTGTCAGAATCACTGCTAACCTTCTCCTGTGCATTACACACACCCTTAAATGGCTCTTTCCCACATGGCAATTAGGCCCTTAAATAGCCTCAGTTGGCACCAGTGGAGGCTTTTTAAAGTCTAATTCCTGTGTAGAGTTGGGGTGGGGCTGAGAAGAGGCAGCTGTGGGGAGAGAAGGACACACACACACACACACACACACACACACACACACACACACACACACACACACACCGACCGACAGACCAACTGACCCTGTTCAGACAACATGCTAAACTATGGCTAGACACTATCCCTTTTGCAGCAAATGGATAGTAGGTTAGTGAGAGTATTTAAACCATGGTTAGGTAGCCACCAGGGTTAGGAATGATTCACATGACATGCTAATTCATGGTTCACAAAACACAAAATGCTTAACCACCATGCTTAGCATCTCATCTGAATAGGCTGAGAGAGAGAGAGAGAGAAAAGGGAGCACACGCAGAAAGAAGGGAGTCAAAGAGGAAGAAAGGGAGATGAGAGAAGGGGACGGGAATGAATGGTGTGTGAGCTTTTGTTGTGTATGAGGGAAAGAGAGAGTGGGCTCCAATCCCACTCACCACTAACACATGAAAACCCCCCCCCCCAGGTTTCCAGTGAGTAAACATGGCCTTGGGTTGAATAATGTCCCCCACCCTTCTGTAAACTACACTGAGCTAGGTGGATGAATACATTACTTTATATAAGGGTTGGCTGTACGGGAGGGCAAGCTTAGCAGTTGCCAAGCTGAGGTAAAGCTGACCCTGGAGTGGGGGGAAGGGAGACACCAAAGGCATTCTTCACCAAAGGCTCCATTGATATGATGGCCAGCCCTCTATAAGCAGCCTTCTAAGCATCCTGTTCATGGTACAGAAATAAGATTTGCCTATTGTGAACAATTTTTAGATTTTTAAAAGTTTCAAGTTCACTTCAAACAGATGAGGAAACCTCACAAAAATGAAAAGTAAAAGTGATCAGTTGAATGCAAATAGTAGGTATTTTATTTATTTATTTATTTATTTATCGAATTTATATTCTGCCTTTTTTCTTCCTTAAGTAACCCAAGGCAGCATCCATAACCCTCCTCTTCTCATAGAATCATAGAATCATAGAATAGCAGAGTTGGAAGGGGCCTACAAGGCCATCGAGTCCAACCCCCTGCTCAATGCAGGAATCCACCCTAAAGCATCCCTGACAGATGGTTGTCCAGCTGCCTCTTGAATGCCTCTAGTGTGGGAGAGCCCACAACCTCCCTAGGTAGCTGATTCCATTGTCGCACTGCTCTAACAGGAAGTTTTTCCTGATGTCCAGCCGGAATCTGGCTTCCTTTAACTTGAGCCCGTTATTCCGTGTCCTGCACTCTGGGAGGATCGAGAAGAGATCCTGGCCCTCCTCTGTGTGACAACCTTTTAAGTATTTGAAGACTGCTATCATGTCTCCCCTCAATCTTCTCTTCTCCAGGCTAAACATGCCCAGTTCTTTCAGTCTCTCTTCATAGGGCTTTGTTTCTAGACCTCTGATCATCCTGGTTGCCCTCTTCTGAACACGCTCCAGCTTGTCTGCGTCCTTCTTGAATTGTGGAGCCCAGAACTGGACGCAATACTCTAGATGAGGCCTAACCAGGGCCGAATAGAGAGGAACCAGTACCTCACGTGATTTGGAAGCTATACTTCTATTAATGCAGCCCAAAATAGCATTTGCCTTTCTTGCAGCCATATCGCACTGTTGGCTCATATTCAGCTTGTGATCTACAACAATTCCAAGATCTTTCTCGTTTGTAGTATTGCTGAGCCAAGTGTCCCCCATCTTGTAACTGTGCCTTTGGTTTCTATTCCCTAAATGTAGAACTTGGCATTTATCCCTATTAAATTTCATTCTGTTGTTTTCAGCCCAGCACTCCAGCCTATCAAGATCACTTTGAAGTTTGTTTCTGTCTTCCAGGGTATTAGCTATCCCACCCAATTTGGTGTCATCTGCAAATTTGATCAGCGTTCCCTGCACCTCCTCGTCCAAATCATTAATAAAAATGTTGAAGAGCACTGGGCCCAGGACTGAGCCCTGCGGCACCCCACTCGTTGCCTCTCCCCAGTTTGAGAAGGTTCCATTGATAAGTACTCTTTGAGTCCGATTCTGTAGCCAACTGTGGATCCACCTAATAGTTGTTCCATCTAGCCCACTTTTAGCTAGTTTGTTAATCAGAATGTCATGTGGTACTTTGTCAAAAGCTTTGCTGAAGTCAAGATATATGACGTCCACAGCATTCCCACAGTCCACAAGGGAGGTTATCCTATCAAAAAATGAGATCAAATTAGTCTGACAGGATTTGTTCCTGACAAATCCATGTTGGCTTCTAGTAATCACTGCATTGATTTCAAGGTGTTTACAGATTGACTTCTTTATAATCTGCTCCAGAATTTTCCCAGAGATGGATGTCAGACTGACTGGTCTGTAGTTCCCAGGTTCCTCCTTTTTGCCCTTTTTGAAGATAGGGACAACGTTAGCCCTCCTCCAGTCATCCGGCACCTCACCCAT
Organism: Elgaria multicarinata webbii; assembly: GCF_023053635.1. Lineage (NCBI taxonomy): Eukaryota > Metazoa > Chordata > Lepidosauria > Squamata > Anguidae > Elgaria > Elgaria multicarinata. Next base: position 103,830,353 of record NC_086172.1, read on the forward strand.
CTTCCATGATTTTGCAAAGACAATAGACAAAGGTTCTGAGAGTTCTTCCGCTAGCTCCTTCATTACTCTTGGATGCAGTTCATCGGGCCCTGGAGATTTGAACTCATTCAAGGAAATTAGGTGTTCTTTGACCATTTGTTTATCAATCTCAAACTGCAGTCCTGCCCCCTCAACTTCTGCTTCACTTTTTCCAGGGGGGTCATAGACCCGCTTTTGGGAGAAGACCGAGGCAAAGTAGGAATTGAGCACTTCAGCCTTTTCTTTGTCATCTGTTATCAATTTGCCATCCTCATTAAGCAGTTGAACCACCATTTCTTTCCTCTGTCTTTTACTACTCACGTATCTGAAGAAAGCCTTTTTATTGCTTTTAGCATCCCTCGCTAATCTCAGCTCATTCACAGCTTTAGCCTTCCTGACGCCATTTCGGCACTTCTGCGCCACTTGTCTGTACTCTTCTTTTGTAGCCTGGCCTTCCTTCCACTTCCTATATGTATCCCTTTTTGTTTTCAGTTCATCAATAAGCTTTTTGTGGAGCCACATTGGTTTCCTCTGTTGTCTTCTATCTTTTCTCCTTGTTGGAATTGTTTGTAACTGTGCCTTTAAAATTTCATTTTTTAGATACTCCCACCCATCCTGCACTCCTTTTCTCTTTAGGCTCCCTTGCCATGGGACCTTACTTATTATAGTTCTGAGTTTATTAAAATCAGCTTTCCTAAAATCCAGAGTACGTGTATGGCTACGCTCGACTTTTGTCTCCTTCATAATCAAGAATTCAAGTATGACATGGTCACTTTCCCCCAGAGTTCCCGTAACTGCCACTTTATCCACTAAGTCATCCCTATTGGTCAATAACAAGTCAAGGATTGCCGATCCTCTAGTTCCTTCCACCACTTTTTGTAGGAGAAAGTTATCACCCATACATGTCAGGAATTTCTTGGAAGGGCCGCTTTTGGCAGTAATGGTCTCCCAACAGATATCAGGGTAATTGAAGTCCCCCATCACTACTACATCACACTTCCTTGAAAAACTGGTAATTTGTTTCTCAAAAGTTTCGTCCTCGTCTTCTCCTTGATTGGGTGGTCGGTAGTAGACTCCGATTATCATATTCTTTTTATTCCTAGCCCCATTTATTTTAATCCAGACGCTCTCGACGGGGCTCCCAATCTCATCTGCCTGTATTTCTGTGCAGGGATAGGTATTTTTAACATATAGTGCAACTCCACCTCCCTTTCTATTTCTTCTGTTCTTTTTGAACAAGTTATATCCTTCAATTGCTATATTCCAGTCATGGGAGTCATCCCACCAAGTTTCAGTTATACCTATCAAGTCGTATTTGCCTTCATGTAATAAGAGTTCAAGTTCATTCTGTTTGTTTCCCATGCTCTGGGCATTAGTATATAGACATCGGAGACCATGTGTTTTATAGTCTGGCTTTGTTCCTACCTTGTTGCAGACACTATTTTGGGACACTGTTGGAGCTGTTCTCTGTACTGTGGTGCATTGGCCTTCATCCATTGTTGCCTCAAAATTTACGTCTCCCACCCCCGTAAGATTCAGTTTAAAGCCCTCCTGATGAAGTTCTTCATGCTGTGGCCGAACTCATTCTTTCCAGCCCTTGTGAGGTGCAACCCATCTCTTGCCAGCAGTCCATGTTCCAAGTAGCGTAGCCCGTGGTCCCAGAATCCAAAACTCTCACGACGGCACCACCTTCGAAGTCAGTCGTTCATCCGGAGTATTTTTCTTTCCCTTTCTAATCCTCTTCCAAGAACCGGGAGGATGGATGAGAAAACTACCTGGGCCCCAAAGTTCTTCAGTTTCCTTCCCAGAACTTCAAAGTCTGAAATGATTTCTTCGTAGCTCTGCTTGGCGACATCATTTGTTCCCACATGGATGAGAAGAAAGGGGTATGTGTCCGTTGTCTTTATGAGCTTCGGTAACCTTTCAGTCACATCTCTAATCTGTGCTCCAGGGAGACAGCACACCTGGCGAGTCCATGGGTCTTCACGACATACTTGGGTTTCAGTCCCACGCAGCAGGGAGTCTCCCACAACGACTACTCTTCTCTTCTTCTTGGTTGACCTACCTTCTGTCCCTTGGTCACTGTTGCATGGTGTCTCCTGTACTTCCTCCTCTGCAAACTGTCCTTCAGTCTCATTCTCCAGAAGCTGAAAGCGGTTGTTTAACTCCAATGGCCCCACCGGTGCAGAACGCCCTCTAATTCCTCCTCTCCTAACTGTCACTCTTTTCCAAGGAGTTTCCTCTTCATTGGCTTTCCTCCCCTCAGCATACTCCACTTCGGCTTCAGCTGGCTGTTGTTCTTCAATCTCATGTGCTTCTTGTTGCTGTTGCAGTTCCACCGTTCGGTCTAAGAACTCCTCGACTTCTCTTATTCCTTGGAGGGTGGACACTCGCTGCTCAAGTCCCCTCACTTTTTCTTCCAAAAGTGCCACCAGCTTGCACTTGTTGCAGGTATACGCCATGTTGAGCTCAGGCAGAAACACGAACATTGCACACCCTTTGCAGGTCACCACCTCTAGGGACTCCTTTCCATCCATATTGTCGATTTCTGCTTTGGTTTTTTTCCTTTTTGATTATAGTAGAATTGCCTTTGCTTTGTTGTGTCCTCTCTGAAGGTACACAACTATATGAGGATGTCTTAAGGGAAAGTAATCTTTTGGGGTTTTTTTGCTTTTGTTTGGTGGTGGTTTTGTGGGGTTTTTTTTCTCTTTATGTTTTTCTTTTTTTCCCCCCCCCCACCTCTTTTTTATTTTTATTTTTTTATTATTTTTTATTATTTTATTTATTTTTTAAGAGGCCTCCCCCTTGACCTCCCCTGCCGAACTCCCCCTGTCAAACTCCTGTTAGCTCTCTCTCTGGGAACTGGCTTACTTTTCTAGCTTCTACTTGAGCTGGGCCAGCTGCTCTTCCCTGCTTCTGCTTAGCTCCAAGTCAGGAACCAGAATGAGGTCACTGAAATGCCAACAGCAATCAACAACAATCAACAGCAATTAGGCACTGATTGCTGAGTCCAACTGACAATCAGGCCACTCCCCCTTCAGCTCCTGCAGCAACTATTCACACCGACCTCTCACTCAGCACTCAGCACCCATCTTATCCTCACAACAACAACCCTGTGAGGTTGAGCTGAGAGTCTGTGACTGGCCCAAAGTCACCCAATGTGGAGTGAAGACTAGAACCCAGATCTCCCAATTCCCAGTACAACACTCTAACCACTACACCACACTGGCTCTGGTATGGAGCAAATATTACCAGTATACTTTTCATTCAAAGAAGTGATCTACAGCAACCATTTTCCTATAAATGCACCATCTTCCTGTCTCTCATCACAAGCTGTATTATAGTTCATACATTTGATCATTTGGTCAAATATGCAATACTAGAATGTCAGGGATATTTCTTTATTGTGGAATACCAGTATTCACCCTGACAGTCCACAACAAATGGAAGAACTTTTTTTAAAAAAAATCACACTCCTTAAAATGAACAAGGAAGTGGTGAACACCAACAATGTGTCTTCCCTCTCTCTTCAATGCAGTCACCATTTGGGGAATCTGTCCTCCACCCCATCTCAACCCTTTTATTTAGTCCTTTCCAGACTAAATTGCCCCTACTTCAGTACTGGAGTGCATTTTTCTTTTTAAAAAATGACAACAGAAGTAGTGGAGAGAGCTACCTTTTCTGCAATAAGGTTACCCCTTCCCATGTACCAAATGGGGAATGGATTATCACAGCACTGGTGGCAGATCAGATCTAATGTTAGTAAAACATTCAACATAGAACCTGTCTATTTTTCATTGGCTGGGAAGGCTCAAGCATGTCTTACATTCACTACCACCTAAGTTTCTTGTGATGACTTTTAAAGTGTTTTGGTTAGTCATTTCTGGGGCATTCTTCAGACTTGTACCAGGAAAACAAAGAAAGAAAGAAAAAGATCAACGCCTCGGGAGTAAACATATGGATGAAATATAGAACTACGTAAACTGTCACAACATGCAGCTGATTTCAGGCTTCCATTCGCAGGTTTGTGTCACCTTCCTAAGCTGCCTTCAGGTTCTTCTTTTGCACTGATTCGACTTTTCCTGACTACAGCAACTCAAGTCTGGTAATCTATTTGTCCACATGGTATTTGGACTATGACCTCTCCTGGAGAAAACTTCCACCCATTCACAGACATACTTCAGCAAATTTTATCTAAATGTTTGCTGACATAAACGCTTAATATTCGGCATGGAAAGGTGGCCAAGCAACCAAACAGAATGTTCCGGAATGTTCTAAATCTCGCAACACCAGATGTTGACTACTATGGAAGAACTGAGCAGGTGACATTGCAGGTACAAAGAATATGTGGAGGGGAAGAGGTTGGGAATCACAGCTTCTGGCCAAACCTCAGTGTGTTTATCAGAACTTTCTCACAGAACCTATGTGTATGCACAGAACTAGTTATTATTTGTTTGAAGTATTTTTATGCTGCCCCTCAGCAAAAAAAAAAAAGGCTGCAAGACTGGCTTATATATAGTCAATTACACAAGAGAGTCTCTGCTCACAAGATAACAATCTCAAAAGATGTGACACAGAAGGAAAAAAGAATGGGGAGGGAAAAGGGGGAAACATTTAGTACTTCAGCAGGGCTGGTAAAATGACCTTGCTTCCCCCTCAGCGCAGCCTGCTGGAATGGCTGCTGGTGGTAACAGTTGAGGGAGGAGGTGCCTTCATGAGAGAAGCCTTTCAGCTGGGCTGGTAGAATGGCCTTGCTTTCTCTCTCCTTTCCCTCCATAAAGCCTGCTGAAACGGCTGCCAGTTCCTTTTTACAGACCCAAAGATTCCAGTTTCCAGTGAAACAGATAGAAATGTGCCCGTGAGCCTCTGTGTAAAAGTTGTAGTCATTCAACAGAAATAGAAACAAAAACACATGGGCAAGGAAGGGTGTGGGGAATGTCCATTGTGGGCAAGATAACAAGCATAATGGATTTTTCTCTTTTTTATTGTTGTGATTGTTGTTGTTGTTGTTGTTGTTATTAAAATGCACAATGATAATGCGTTCACTCTTCAAAACATATCTCTTAAATAATAGGCTTTTTCTCTCAGCGCCAACCTAAATGGTTGAAATAACCCAGCCCAGAGAATAAATGAGAATTTGTCTTGATTCATAGCCTCAAATGGATGAAAATATGACATCTAAATATGGAATGTGATGCAGCAAGAGGTTCTTCTAACTTCAAATATCCCATGCAGAGGAGGTTTTTGAGGCACAACTTCCTTTCATTTGGTTCTTGGAAGAAGAGATCACTGGGAACTTACAATGTTTTGGGATTTATTTACAAATACATAGGTGGAGGCCAACTGTATTGCAGTTCTGCAACTAGTAAATCCACTGCCCCATGAAATCCTTAGAGATATCAAAAGGTACCTTCCAGAGCTCAAAACTAGTCTCCCGTGTGTTTCCCTTAAATGCTTCTATTCTCTCTCTCTCTTTCTCTCTCTCTCTCTCTCTCACACACACACACCCACACACCCACACCCACACCCACACCCACACCCACACCCACACCCACACACCACCCATTAGTCATGTCAACATCTCACTTCAACTGGAGTGAGGGAGTGGAAGAAGATGAGTAATCTTCTCTGTTGACTCTTTGCCCTTTCTGAATATTCCAGAGTGGTCTCAGTATCAAGAAGCAAACTTCTAACAAGTAGCTCCCATTGAGTGACATCACCTGACTATCTTGAGCTATTAATGTTCCCTTTCCAAATCCAAGCTGGTATCCAGCATTGCTTCAAAACAAAGTCACAGTGAATGCTCTAGTCACACTAACCTGTTAGCAAACTATAACAGAAAAACCGAAGAGCCCTGCTGTATCAGACCAAAGGCCTGTCACCAGAAAAGAGGATACTGATTTGTATACATTTTGCATATGCTGCTTCATATGTATGGGTGCAAATTTAGAAATAATTACTATAATTTAAATAGAAATACAATACATGTCAGCTATGCCCAAGTGAGCTGTGTGCTCCCTTCTTATGATTCTTTATCTTTAAACTGCCCTTGGACTGGATAGCTCTTTGACGAGAGGATGCCTTCAAACAACAGAGGACCATTCTCTGAAAGCCTGTCAAATAGAGGACTATCCTTTTTAAAGTAGGATACATGGCCACCCTAAAATTGAAATGGCCACCCACCATTACTTGGTAAGTTGAAGGCTGTTGTGTGACCTGCAAACTTGGACATTATGGGTTATTTGTGGGTTAAACCATCCAAAGTTAACCTATGATTACTTCTTAGGTTAACCTTTGGTTGTTTAACCCATGGATAACCCATAATGTCCAGGTTTGCACATCACAAAATAGCCTCCATTGGGCTGATCGGAGGTTTATTATGTGAAGTGGCAGTGGCTCATGAGTGGCAGATGAACTGGCAAATCATGGGTTAAACCATAGCTTGCCACCAGTACATGTGAACAGGACCATTATTTTCCCTGAATATAGTGTTGGCATGACTAAGGCCTTTGCTGAGGCCTCAGTGGGGGCTGAGTAATTTCTAAACTATCCCCTGGGTACACCAGTTAGATCCAAGCAAAGGATTTTTACCATATGTGAGTTCCCAAAAGCAGACCTGGCCTGTTACTGCCTAATAATAACAATGATGATGATGATGATGATGATGATGATGATGATGATATAGATTTAAAGAGCTCCATCACAACAGCAATTTATCACACTCTCACCATGCCTGGTATGTGTTTTTGCAGCGTGGTACTCACATGATGTTGTCCCTGTCCTCTGCTCATCTCACCTCTTCCTTTCCCTTTTCTGTTTTATTTTGGAGTGGGGAAAATCTGGTTCCCCCCCCCTGAGCACACTAAAGCTGCTCCTCCATCCTATGTATTGCTGTCCTTGTGCTATATTGGACCATCCCATTTTTTGTTGAGGGTGTGTGAGTTGAAGGGTGGTCTCATTGACAAAAGGAGGGTGGGGTGGTCCTCCACTCAACTGCTCAATTATAAAGGGGGGAGGAAGAGCCCAAACACCCCCCAGAGAAGGTGAACAAGGCCGCTGCCACCTGTGCCCAGACTCAGTCCCATTCAACTCTATGGTGCTTACTCCTGAGTAGTCATGTCTAGGTTTCTTGACTAGAACAATGTCGACTTCCTGTTGCCATGCCAACTGACCACAAACTTCTCCAAAAACTAATTGTAATACTTTCTCTGCATTTATATTGTTTAATATGATCTTAGGGGAAAGCATGGTGTGTTGTTTTACTGTAATTGAGCAGTTTCAGGCATCCATACTATTGTATTAATACAGAAATAAAATAGTATTAAAAATTAACTGCAGGGGGCAGGGTGGGAGATTTCGCTGGCACAGTAGCGATACAGGTGAAAAGATACATGAGCTGCAATAGTGCGACAACGCACAGACGTGGAAGTGCCCAGTGCTAGACTCACTAAGGAAACAGAGGGGAAAATAGTGGACTCAAAAGTGTGTGGGGGGGGGGGATAGGTGTGATGGAGCTCAGAGTATGGTTGCACAAAAGAACAAACTGACTTCTCATATCAATGGCTGTTCTGGTAACACTGAAATAGCAGCTGCAGTAGTTATTCCACATGCTGTGGACACTGTCCCAGAAGAATACCAATCGTTTTAAACTCAAGAAGCAAACACTGTTGTTGAAGTTAATGGATCAGGACAGGCCAAACTAAATGTTACACTTGGGATGCATGAATACATTGCTGACATTTTCGGGGTGGTGGTGAAGGAGGAGGGGCCAAAATCAGCCATATAGGACCCAATTTGGATTGCTGCCATAGCGTGGGGTGGGTTCTCCTGCTGACTAATAGCACTTCCAGGCAAGGGTATATTGCTTCAGGAAATTGGTTCAGAGGAGTGTGTGTGTGTGTGTGTGTGTAGATTTTTAAAAAACTGCCCACGCTAGCTGCTACTCCCTTCCCTGGTTTAATGCTAAATTGCAACTTAGGATACATTTTTTTATTGTCCATATATGGTCCTCTTTCTCTCACTCTCCTTTTCCTAAAAGGAAAAGGAACACAGTGGTATTGCTATTGTGATTCAGCTTGTTTTCAGCTTGCCTTTTGTTTTCAGTTTAACTCAGCTTCCCAAAGTGTGTGTGTGTGTGTGTGTGTGTGTGTGAGTGAGAGAGAGAGAGAGAGAGAGAGAGAGAGAGAGAGAGAGAGAGAGAGAAAGAGAGACCCTGTTCAGCAACACGCTAAGCCATGGTGGTTAAGCATTTTGAGCTAAACATTATGCCTCAGTGTGTCATGTGAACCATTTCTAACCACATAAAAATGTTAGATGAGCCATGTTGGATTAAACATACAGCACTTATAAACTTCTTTAACCCCACCCTGATCCTCCCAAAACGTGGAGGTAAGAAGCAATGAATGAAGCAAGTCTTGCTGTAAGGAAGGAAGCAGCTGCTAATTAAGGTAAAGGAATAGCAGCTGTTGCCGCCTTGAGATTTGCCCCTTCCTGCTACTTTGAGGGCTTCTCCACACCAGCTTTTCATCCCACGACTTTACCGAGACTTCTTTGTGGGATTAAGATTGGCCCTTTAAAAGTATTTTCCCTGTTGTTTTCCTGGGGAGTTCCTTTATCTGCAAGTTCTATAAGTTTTGTTATACAGCCACTAGATGGAGCTGCGGTTATAGCGCAATTCTGTCATTACACGTTGAGATTCAAATCGATTCAAACTGCAATTTTTTTTTTTAAAAAATAGCTCTTTATCCCCATTACAAATAAAGTCATGGAAATGGTCGCAAACATGGGAGAGGCCCTGGAGAGTGACGACATCATGTACAGATTGCAGGATAAAACCCCAGTGTGGAGAAGCCTAAGACTCATATCTCCCTTCTCCTGCTCTCCCCATCCAGTAAAAAAAGCAGCCGCTCCAGCCACCCTACCACAGACAGCTTGAGAAGGTCTTCTCTTGAATCTCCACTAGATGCCCAGCTGCTGGCTGCTGGACTGAGAGAACAGCCTCCCCTGAAGATCTTAAAAGAATCAGCCTACTGGTTGGGGAACAGAAAGGAGGGCCTCAGAAGCTGAGTTAGGTTAAAATAATGTCTGTCTGGCCCTCGAATAGGGCTTTAAAGGCCAAAGTCAGCACCTTGAATTGAGGCCAGAAACAAATTGAAAACTTAGGGTGCAATCCTATACATGTTCAGATGGGAAAAGTCCTATAACTCCCAGCATTCCCCAGTCAGCGTGCATAGGATTGCATCCTTAGTGAAGTTGGAATAAGACTGGCATAAGAAGATAAGAAGAGTCATGCTGGATCTGACCAAGAGTCCATCTAGTCCAGCATTCTGTTCACACCATGACCAAACAGCTGCCCACAGGAAACCAACAAGCAGGACATCAGTGCAAGCCCCCTGCTGACCCCAGACTATAGCCTGGCTGTAGCATTCTGGACCAACTGAGACTTTAGAGTTTAAATGGAATTTTGGCAAATATGGTCTACATATTTGGTAAATTCTGATTCTGTATAAACCACAAGCAGGACATGAGTGCAACAGCATCCTCCTGCTAAACCCAGACAACAGTCAGGCATTCTGGACCAACTGCAAAATATGGTGGCCATAAAGAATCAGTTCCAGAAATGGCCTTTTGCAGCCTATGTAATTTGTAGCTTTAGATCTAGGAAAGACAGAGCCCCTATCGTCCCTAAAAATGGCAGCTCTCATGGAGGATGGACAGCTGCAGGCCATGAGTGGGTGGATCAGGTAAGTTCCATGGCTGGGTGGAGGCAGTGGCTTGACCTCATCCCGGATCAGGCTGAAGCGATTTGGACCTACTCTAGACCACTTCAGCCCAATCTGGTCTACAGTGGGCCAAATTGGCCTGCTTCGGTTCTAGATCAGGTTCTAAAGTGATGCACAGCCCCAATTTTAGCACTTTTATTTATTTCTTGTTACATTTCTATATATACCATCCAATAGCTGATGTTCTTCTATGCATTTGATCACATTTTACTAATACGATACCTCCTTGGTTCTATGAAAGTAAACTATACATTTAATTTTGCCATGTGAAAATTCACAGCATAAAACATGTAATTGTGGCCAGGGCCATTATGTTTTATTTTTCGCTATTGTCTTGTGTTTCAGTCTTTTCAGTTTTAAAATGAGACTCTTCCCTGAAATTTTAATATAATATAATTTAATTTCATAGAATCATAGAATAGAATAGCAGAGTTGGAAGGGGCCTACAAGGCCATCGAGTCCAAACCCCTGCTCAATGCAGGAATCCACCCTAAAGCATCCCTGACAGATGGTTGTCCAGCTGCCTCTTGAATGCCTCTAGTGTGCGAGAGCCCACAACCTCCCTAGGTAACTGATTCCATTGTCATACTGCTTTAACAGTCAGGAAGTTTTTCCTGATGTCCAGCTGGAATTTGAAGTACTTTTATCCTGCCTTTCAGGGCAAAACCCTCCAAGGCGGCTGACAAAAGATAATTAGCTTCATATTCATATCAGAATAATTTATGCCCTATACAAGGGCTTGGAAACAAAGTATAGTAAACATGTGTGGAGGGGCACCTGCTAGCCCTGTCCCTCTTCATTTCCATAGCTCACTACACATGGAGGGTGACTTTTTGATGGGAGAGGCTCCTCTATCTGTTATGGGATTTTGAAAGGGTGAAGAGCCTCCATTGATACAGGAGGCTCACCCCTTCGGAAAGCCACCCTCCGCATGTAGAGGGCAATGGAGATGAGAAGGGTGGAGCCACTGTGCTAGCCCTCCTCATGTGCATAGTATGCCTGCAGAGGGCTTTAGCTTCATATACATAGCAGGAACATTAAGTATCCTATCCAAGTGCCATGTTTCCAGTCCAGAGGCAGATCCAATGGGGGTGCTTCTGCCCCTGCCAATTCTGCTGAAGAAGGGGCCACCACTACTTGTACAATGGCAATTTAGCAGTTCCGGGGCAACCTGAAATGAGCAGAAATGCACATTCCTGGAAGGAGATAGTTCAGCAGAACTCACATAAGGGAGCTCTGCTGACCTGCCTTCTTCCCAAAATTCGTGTTTTCACCCATTTTGGGGCCTCCTCTAGGAAGTGCTAGATCTCCCTTGCATAAGCAGCAGGTCCTGCTTGTGCAATGGAATTGGAAGGACCCAGCACTTGTGGAAGGGAATCGGTGGGGTGTGTGTAAGGGAGTCAGTGGAGAATGTAAGGTCTGCATTGGATTCTGCCTTTAGTGATCTTCCCTTTCCCCATCCATCTTTGGTCCATTCTGTTGCACCTGCTCACCACAGATATTCCCAGCCCACATGTCTTCCTCCATCCTTGCTCCATGTCCCTCTAGGGATGGTTCAATACTTCAGTCTAAGAAACTTTATTCCAATGGGGGAAAGATTTTGAAATCTGAACAGCACTCGCTTTCAGGTACGGTTTTCGTAAAAAGACATTTGGACTGTGCAGTTGGGTTTTAGTGACTGGCAAAGAATGTGAAAGACAAAGAATTGATTGGGCCAATGTTATTTCTGATTACTGAACATTTAAAAGCTGGATGCAATTTTAAATGGCTATAATGCTATTAAATGTTATGGCAATTCACACCAGCACCGTGACTTCAAAAATCAAGCACCAAACCTTTCATCATTTGCCAAAGGTGCTGATGCCAAGACCCTGCTTTCAAAAACTGAGCTGTCTGCTTTTATCATTTGGAAAGAGTCATGTAATGACTCATTTAATGAGCTCCCAGCTTCTTGATATTCAGGTGCTGGTTTAGGAATCTGCACAAAGCCACACACGGTTGCAGACTTACCGTGTATTACACTCCCGAGAACGTTATACATGCTTCCAAAGCAATTTGGGATACCTGCCAAACTGTTTATATTTACATTTGGAAGCATGTCATAGAATAGCATTTGTGTTTCACGTAGATCTTCTACATGGTCACCTGTGTCCTGGGCTCTACCAGCATTTAACAATGGTTCTTGCTCTTTTAAGGAGCTGGAAACAATTCTCCAGCCAGCGTTACAGTTTAGTGCTGGATTCGTAGTGTAGACACACTTTGGATGAGTTAGAAGAAAAAGTCTATCATTGGGCAGAATCCAGTGGGGTGCTTATGCCCCACTTGTTCTCTTATGCCCTGCCAGCCAGCCTCTACAACATTGATTTTGCACTTCCAGCGCAACCCCAAATGAGTAGAAATACTTGTTTCTGGAAGGAGGTAGGTTGGGGGGCTCACATAAGGTAGCTCTGTTAACCTGCCTCCTTCCAGAAACAAGCATTTTTACTTGCTTCAGGGCTTCCTTTAGGATGAGCTAAAATTCCCTTGTATAAGTGGTGGGCCCCACTTACGGAATGGAATCAGTGAGACCCACCTCCTGTGGAAGTGAATTGGCAGAGCAGAAGGGAATCAGCAGGGGTGTAAACACCCTATTGGATTCTGCTCATATGCGTCTCTTTAAAATGGTTCATCCCATAATTTAGACTATCACAGCTTCATGAACATTAAAATTAGAGATGATTTCAGTCTGCCATTGAACATTATGAAGCAAACATCTGTACTGTATACATACCTGTAGGTTCTGTCAATGCTTTTCACTTTAGCCTGGGTTGCAGGGTTCTGCTATGGGTCAGATCTTTAGTAGATGTTATGTTGGGTCAGGTTTCTCAGGGAAGCAAAAAGAGAAAAGAAAGGCACCACATAAGCTCCAAGAGGGACTGGGGGGCCGAGAGTGTTATCTGTATGTTGCTGCAACAAGTAACAGATCGAGATTGAGCCTTAAATAGGAGTTTGGCTACGTTCAGGCTGGTTGGCTCCACCTCTACACTGACTGAGGCTTTGCTTCTTAAAGAGGCCTGGAGTGTTTTAGGAATCTCAAGCTGCAACCATATGGGATTGGTTGTGGCATTCGAGTGTTCTCATAGCCAAATTCCATCTTAAGTGCCAAAGGTGGGGTATAAATCAAATAAATAAAAATAAATTGATCAAACTTCAGTTCATCATTCTTGGTGATTCATCCACCAAACAAAATAATCTACCAAAACAAGGAATGGCTGTTTAACAGTCTTAATATAAAAAGAGAGCTGGCAATGCATTCACAGTACTTTTATCGGCTTCTTTATATTGCATAAGTTTTTATGATGTAAAATTTACCAAAATTCTTAAAAACTTGAGGCCAAGGCCATTTGTGATGAGCAAGACAGCCTCCTCAAGAGCCAAACATATTCTGCTATTGACCAGAACTGGGATGGGTTACAGTAGATCCCTACTTTATTATCATGATGACCATATGCTAAGGTAGGGTGACCATATGAAAAGGAGGACAGGGCTCCTGTATCTTTAACAGTTGTATTGAAAAGGGGATTTCTGCAGGTGTTATTTATATATATGGAGAACCTGGTGAAATTCCCTCTTCATTACAACAGTTAAAGCTGCAAGAGCTATACTAGAATGACCAGATTTTAAAGAGGCCAGGGCACCTGCAGCTTTAACTGTTGTGATGAAGAGGGAATTCCACCAGGTTCTCCATATATACAAATGACACCTGCAGAAATTCCCTTTTCAATACAACTGTTAAAGATACAGGAGCCCTGTCCTCCTTTTCATATGGTCACCGTAGCTAAGGGCAGCAACACATTTTACTTTTTCTAATACAGAGATGAATTTCTGTCTTGGACAAGGTGTGTATTTTGTAAGTTTTAAATGGCAATACAAATCTCTGTTTTTAAAGGGATTGGGGAATTGCTCTGTGAATTGGCTTCTCAATGCCCAGAGTGGAAAGGATACCTGCTTTGCCATATAAGTATTACAAAAAACTATCTTTCTTTAAGACAGAGAAGCCTCAGAAAAAGCATCAAGTGAAGCAGGCCTGAGACACTGTTGGGTCAAGCTCATTTAGTAAGCTTGAAGCATGGAATGAGATGTGAAAATCAGGACATCTTTGGACATCTTCACTGATGAAGGGTGAGGACAGCAAGTGAGTCAGGTTGCTCCCTCACATGGTTCTTGTGCATGTCTGTTTGGGAACTCACACATCTCTTACCATCTCCCCACCAAAAAAGTATACACATGCAGAAGACGTAGGTATTGCTCACACATCCCTCCATAGGGCAGATGTGTAAAGAGTTCCCATTTCAGACGTTAGAGTAAAAGTGTGTGAAGAAAATTTGTGAGTTGATAGATTTCCTATAGCTACCTCTAGTGCTCAGGCTGTAATGCCATAAACACTTTCCTGGAAGTAGGGATGTAGAAGAAATCTGCAACAGATTCAAATGAATTAGGATTTCTACGAATGTGATCTGTGGATTCCGCAACAGACTGTCTTTTTCCAAATCACATTGATTCTATGGACCTGCGGACTGGCTTTTTACTTTTGGGGGAATGTGCATAAATACACATTTGTGCAAGTGTGCATTTCAAACAGAAATGTAAGTTCAGGAAATTGTGGGTTTTTTCCTGACACTTGTAATCCTACTTATGTTCCTGTTCAGGGTTGGAAAGTGACATGTTCACATGATATGCAAACAGGAACAAAATTCTCATACATCTCAAAAAACAAAACAAAACCCCTCACACCTGATTCTGTCAATGATGTGGACGATGGAACAAAAGACATCTGATAATCTGCAAAACACAGACAAATTGGATTTAACAAAATCCTTACATCCCTACCTGGGAGTAAGCTGGTTGAACACAATGGGTCTTACTTCTGAATAGATATTTATAGGATTGTATTGCTTGTCATTCACTCATTCTTGATTGTCTTAAAATGTACACATCACCTTCCCACAATCAGTGCACAGAACAATGTATAGCAGTTGCTTCCAGCTAGCAATTTCCATCCATGAGAGAAGTCTAATTGATTAAAAGTGCTAATAATAATTGTCCCTCTTATATTCAGCATAGTTACTTCCAGAAAATGTTTCTTTTCCCCATTCAATATACTTTTCAGAGCGCTTTATACAACCTCTTAAGAGAAAGATTTATGGTAATAAAACAGAGAACTAAAATGTCATGCTGTTTGAATGATCTTAAACACCGCTATACTTCAGAGCTCTGTTTTCATGATTGATTTGTTCATCATGGACTGTTCAGGCAGGAATGAAGATATGTGTAATGCAGACACTGTCCGACCTTAAACAAATAAGGAATGGGTTCATTTCTCAATGTGTGGTTATGTGCATTCCCAAGGTTGTTTTGTTTTTCCTTTTTTTTTTTAACATAGCAATGCTTAACTGACTTCTGCAAGAGGAATAATTTATGGAAAATACTTGTCATCTTTATAATCAGGAATGTGCTAATTTCACATATCCATACATCTGATATACAACGTCAAACCTCCATTTTAAAAACTAAGATCCTAGCTTTCATGATTATGGAAAATATATGAAAATGTGTGAGAGAAATGTTTGCAGAACTGCCCCACTCAGGCTAAATGGTAGGGCCAGCTCCACGTCTGCCACATTTCTTGTTTTAGATCACAAACTGAAAATGAGCCAACAGTGTGATGTGACAGCAAAAAAAAAAAAAAAAAATGCTGTTTTGGGCTGCGTTAATAGAAGTATAGCTCCCAAATCATGCGCGGTACTGGTTCCCCTCTATTCGACACTGGTTAGGCCTCATCTTGAGTACTGCATCCAGTTCTGGTCATCACACTTCAAAAAGGATGCAGCCAATCTGCAGGGGGTTCAGAGGAGGGCAACGAGAATGATCAGGGGCTGGACACAAAGCCCTATGAAGAGAGACTGAAAGAACTGGGTATGTTTAGCCTGGAGAAGAGAAGTTTGACATGATAGCACTCTTCCAATACTTGAAAGGTTATCACACAGAGGAGGGCCAGGATCTCCTCTCAATCATCCCAGAGTGCAGGATACGGGCTAACAGGCTAAAGTTACAGGAAGCCAGATTCCGGCAGGACATCAGGAAAAACTTCCGGACTGTAAGAGCAGTATGATAATGGAATCAGTTACCTAGGGAGGTCATGAGCTCTTCCACACTAGAGGCATTCAAGATGCAGCTGGTCAACCATCTGTCAGGGATGCTTTGTGGTTGATTCCTGCATTGAGCATTGATGGTCTAATAGGCCCCTTCCAACTCTACTATTCTATGATTCTGTCCTTCCCATTCCCTCTTCAAGACCATCATTTGTAGGATATTACAGTTGTGGTTGCATCATAACTTTCTGAGACTTCAGGCCTGCTCTACTACACAGATTGGTTTGCCTGCCATGAAGATAGTAGATGCCCAGAGGGCTGCCATTGTAGTAAAACCTGAGGCCTCTGAAGTGAGAGAGCAGAGACGGAATCTACTTTCTGCTTATGTTGTGGCAAGAATCTGTGGCAAGAACAGAACAATATGTCTCGCTGTGATAGCAGGGAACAAAGATTTTTTTGTTGTCACTACAGCATCTGTGAACTGCTTTCTATGTGATGAATGGTATGGCAAATTTAGGCTGCCCCCACCCACAGATACGTTCTGTCTGTTCTTCAGAGCTGGCCATCTAGTTCTCAGGCAAAATTACTTATATTTGGCATGTCCTAGAAACCATGACTTTGACAACGTATTCTGAACTCTAGTTTTGTCTTACAGTCATCATTTTAAAGCCACCTGCTTCTCTGTGAAAAAGGAATTATTCCTGGAACAAGAGAATGTGGGTGCAAAGTGTACTTTCCTATGATTATATGTTTCCCCACCCCCCGCCTCTTGCATGTTTTGTGGCTCAGAGCACCTCACAGGGGAAAATTGTATTTCCTTACCATCACTTCTCCACCCGCACGTTTCTCCCTCATAACTTCCTCTTTCAAAAGAGGAAGTAAACAACGTGCACGTGGCCCTTTCTGTGGGCTGTTTTGATCACGCTGCTTCTCTTGCACACAGCAGGAGTTAAGCAGCAAATTCCGTCTCAAAAATAATTCAGATTTATCGAAGTCTTTTATTGTCATGCGAAGGAGGCTAGAAGGGGCATGAGGCGCGCAGGACACAGATGATGTCGTGAATAGGGCCTTCAAAAATCCGTGAGTGCCCTGTAATGAGCATGCAAACTGATGCTCATCTGATCATGCCCTCAGTCTTCCCTTTCTGTGGTATGAATTGAGGATTCGAGCACTGCTCCTCATCCACTGACTCCTTTGGCCTTGCCTCTCATGAGCTCTTGGCTCCATCCCTGATAATCCCTTGGCTCTGCCTCTGATGACTAGCCCTCCATCCCAGCATTCAGAGTGGCTACCGGCATGGTCTAGAGAAAGTTGATAGGGGAACATTTTTCTCCCTTACTCAAAATACTAAAACCCAGGGTCATACCATGAAGCTGATTGGTTTGAGATTCAGAACAGGTAAAAGGAAGCACTTCTTCACACAGTGCATAGTTGAACTAATGCCTTCCTTCCATGCCTGGCGGGGTGGGCAACGAGGCATGGAGGTGCGACATTTTAAATCTCTGCATTGCTGCTTGGTTTTATTCTGGTTGCACTTTTATATTGTGGTTTAAATTTTATATCGAAGTTGTATTTTATAGTTTTAATTTTTGTGAACTTCCCAGAGAGCTTTGGCTATTGGGCAGTACAGAAATGTAGTAAATAAATAAGTAAGCATAGCCTTCAGCACATCCCATCCAGTTGCCAGTGTTTACAGCCTAATAATCTATTGTAAATAATTTCTGCAGACGTTTAGCCTGACCAACCCCTCTGGGAAAATCCGGTTTGACTGGATGTGGATCCCAGATTTGGCCCTCCGGATGGAGTTTTACTCTATTGTGTAAAGCTCTGGAGAAATCAGGCCAGCAGCCATCCCTCGCTGTCTCCTGGGCCGGCTCAGAAGACAGCCTGGGATGCAGCATCGAAAAACCAGGAAGTGGTCTCAACTCTCACAAGTCTTTCGTTGAGATCCACCTATCCAGGGAAAGGTGGGGCGGGACGTGCGTATGCGCCAAACACAAAAGACATGGCTACTGGCAGCAGCTGAAGAGCCAAGGAGCAGCGATGACAAGCTCCATGAATGAGGTCAGACAGTTCACCAGTAGCTAGTTGGTGATGGAGCGGAGGACAAGAAGGAAGAAGAAGCAAAGGAAAGAAGGAGCGGCGGCGTGGAGGTGGAGAAGGCAGTGGCGAAGAAGAGGAGGAGAAGGTGCAGTAGCAGCAGCAGAGGAGGAGGAAGAGAGAAGCGGTGGTGCAGACAAGAGGCAAAGTAGAAGCATCACATTTCGCGGGCGAATGGGGTGAGGCGCCACCGCCTGGGTGAGTTAATGCAAACACACACACACACACAAAACCCCAACCCTGTTATTTTGAGCACATGCTGATTACTTGGTTGCCTGGGCCCGCTCTTTGTTTAGCCGCAGTGCACGCAGCATATCCTGCCCTGGGCTCCAGCTTCCTCCCCGCTTTCCAGGCATGGCGCGCCCCGCACGTGGCTTGCCTGAGCTTCAGCCAGTAGGGCCTGCCCCAATCTCCTCATCCTCCAGCAGCTGTGCTGCCAAGGCAATATTCTTTCTGTGGGGCCTCCGGAGAAACTCACTGCCTCACCTCTAATGGGTGCTTTAAAAATAAAGCCTCTCCTGCCCAGGGGAGAGCTTGTATTTTATCCCGATGGCCCCAGTGGGCGAGGAGAAGAGAGGATCTTTCTGGTCTCCTCATGAGAAACTAGCTGCCTCCCCTCTACTGGGCACTTTAAAAAAAAGTCTCTCCTGTTCTTTCTCCCAGATGGCCCCCAGAGAAAGAAAGAACATCACCTCCCCCCTCTACTAGACGGATTACAAAAAAAGGAAGATCAGTGCAATCCACAACCTTTTGCTTCATTTCTTCACATTGAGCTTAACATTCATGTGTCTGTGTGAGGGATTTCCCATTTTATCTGTTTTTCCTTTAGTATTGTATCATTTTGCTGCAGCAGTTGCTTTAATCTCTGTAGCAGGGCATATTGATCATTTCATTTCCCTTCACCACTGTTCTTATGGCATTGTATTTATACTGTATTTATACTGTTTATACATTGTATTTATACTGTTATACTGTTAGTTTTACCCTACCCAGTGCCTGTTTACCCTACCCTGTGCCTGTTTGCATTCTCTTCCCCTCCTTATTGTTTTACTATGATTTTATTAGATTGTAAGCCTATGCGGCAGGGTCTTGCTATTTACTGTTTCACTCTGTACAGCACCATGTACATTGATGGTGCTATATAAATAAATAAATAAATAAATAATAATAATAATAATAATAATAATAATAATAATAATAATAATAATTTATCTCTTCATGTTACGTTTTTATCATCTTAATTTCTCTTGAAGCTTTTCTTTTTGCTCTGAGAGCAATAGCACTTCTATGGGTCTTTGCAATACATTTAATGTTATATCTATTGGATTATAAAATTATTAGGGATGTGCTCCGCTTCTAATCGGACCGGCGAATTAGAAGCGGAGTGGGGTGCTTCGCCTCCCCTTAAAGTGGAGGCGAAGAGGATTGGGGGGCCAGCGGAGCGTTGCGAAGAGGATCGAGGTGAAGGCGGATCCTTCGCCTCGATCTGGAGCTCCGCAAGAAAGGTAAGTGGGGTTTACCGGGCCCTGCCGCTGTCGCCCATGCGGCGACAGCGGCAGGGCCCGGTAACCCCCCCTCCCTCCTCTTCCTTACCTGCGTCCGTCCGCGGTCCCTCGGCTTCTTCAATTGAGCCCATGGCTCAACCAGGAAGTCTAGGCCACACTTGCGGCCCAGACTTCCTGGTTGAGCCATGGGCTCAATTGAAGAAGCCGAGGGACCATGGACGGACGCAGGTAAGGCCCCCCTCCCTCTTGGTCCCTTACCGAGCTCTGCCGCCGTCGCCGCATGGGCGGCGGTGGTGGCAGGGCCCGGTAAACCCCCTCCCTCCTCTCCCTTACCTGCGTCCATCCGCGGCCCCTCGGCTTCTTCAATTGAGCCCGCGGCTCAACCAGGAAGTCTAGGCCTCACGGCTTAGACTTCCTGGTAGAGCCACGGGCTCAATTGAAGAAGCCGAGGGACCGCAGATGGACGCAGGTAAGGGAGAGGAGGGAGGGGGGCCTTACCTGGCACCACTCCCCTTCACTGCAGAGCTCCGATTCGGAGCCAGAGCTCCGCGGCGAAGAGGAGTGGACTATGGGCGGAGCGACCCAAAGCGGAGCAGGCCGATCCGAAATTTTCAGATTGGTCCACGGGGCAGATCGGGGGGTCCGTGCACACCCCTAAAAATTATCAAATTACATGTTGTCTGTTGCAGCAAAAATAACAAAGAATTTTGTGGCATCTTAAAGACTAATAAATTCATTCTGGCATGCACTTTCATGGACACAGACCTCTTCTGAATCACAAGACTTTTTGTTAAAGTTACGAAGGATCCATGCAGTAGTATACATGTTCCTGATTTTAATTCTTAATTTATTTAGGATCAGCAGTGCTGATAACTAATAACTCACCCAAGTTCATGCCCATGTTAAAGTCATAGAGTGACACCAAATCAAGGGATGATATAACTCAAGCCTCTGCACTCATTGTTTGCCTGAGCTTCCCTTCCCCAGCAAAAGCTTGGGGAATGTATCTGATGGGGCTTTTAAGGTGAAACAAGGTGGATGGGGGACTGGGTTATGTTACTGCCAAGTTGTCAGCCCTGAAGTTCTTTGTGTATAAACCTAGCATCAGAAGCCAAACTTTGTAGGGTGAAATATTAAATTCTGCCTTGGAGGCTCTATAAACCTCCTGGCTGAAAAGGATATGGATACAGACAGAGGCCGTTGCTAGACGAGGACTTAACCCAGTGTGAGGCCCGGGTTCCCTGCTGTGCATGCAGACTTCGCACAGGGGATCCCAGGGTCGGGCCGGACTAAATCCTCCCTTGACCCAGGATAACCGGATCCGCTTATGGCCCGGCTTTTCCGCAGCCCCGGGCTGAGCCCGTGGCTGAGGAAGGTCTAGCTACTTCCGTGGCTTTTCCCGGCTGCTCGCTTTCTTGCGAGTAGCCAGGAGAAGCCGCGCACTGGGCACAGCACTCCATAGCAGCGCTGTGCCCATCGGGCCGGGGGGGGGGAATCACGGGGGGGGGGGGGAGATGGGGGCTGGGGGAAAGCCATCTGTCAGGGATGCTTTAAGATGGATTCCTGCATTCAGCAGGGGGTTGGACTCGATGGCCTAATAAGCCCCTTCCAACTCTACTGTTCTATGATTCTACTGTAATGTTCAGATAACTAGGGAGGGAAAGAAAAGGTTGTGTTCATGAGCATATGCCTAAGAGTAGTCTCTTACTATCAAGCCAGTCTCGTTATAGCCAGGTCTGACTGTTGGATACTTTGGAGACAGGCCTTCTAATGCAGTTTTCAAATCGACAGCCAGATCTGCCTTCTCTCTATTCATGAATTAGGCACTGCCTTCATACTTCGATCGCAACAGCAGACAGAGTTTTCTGTCCCCCTTTTTTATACAGGATTCTGCTTGGGATTCTGCCAGAACAGCTTGCCTGCCTGCAGCTTTCCATTTGCTTCCTCGAATGGCTGTCTTTGAATGGCTGAGCACTTCACACATGCTCAGTAGTACATCCAGGACATCTGGCTCTTCATTGTAAGGGAACAGCTGCTTAATGCATCAGGAGATGAAGCATGTCTCTAGTACTAAAGGCAGAAAACTTGCAGTTGAAGGGTCTGGGTCTGTTCCACGCTATTTCTAGCATGTGAAGCAGTTCCATTTCTATTAATCTTACAACCTGGCTTTAATCAATGGCCTAATGTTTATAGTCATCAGGTGCAAGGTCATCTCTCAAGTACAAAGGGTTCATGATGAATAAAAAAAATACTTTCCCAAAACTTGGCATATTTAAGTAGCATTTTTAATTCACTTAAAAAACATTTTAAATGGATGGTTGTAACTGCTGCGGGGTATATATTTTAACATCTGGTGGTTAGCATTAACCTTTTAATGTCATTTGGGAAATAATATTATTACCAGAAAAGGAAAAGGAAAAGAAAAGAAAAAATTCCAGAAAAGCCTTAAACACTTTTATTACTTGAAGCTCTTAACATTTAGGATACATTTGGCTATGGGTTTGCAGAGAAACAATTCTTACATTCATTGGCTAAATAAATGTCATCCAGTCTATGAAAGTTTTCTTAGACTGTTTTGGCTATGACATTATTTTCTGCATATATTGGCAGATCTCTGCAAAAGAGTTTGATTTTTTTTATCACACACACACAAAAATCAGGTTCCAGCCAGAAGTTTGGAAAGAAAGGGGATTTGGGAAACAGTTATTAGATCAGCTGGTTCAGGATGGCATGGCCACAGTGGAACTTCTATCAAAAGAAGTGACTTTGCTATTGGCTGAAAAGCCAGATAGCTGGGAGAACAACAATATCTCCTGGGTGATGTGATAACCCTCTTCTAATGTCACAAAGAGCTTCATCAGGTGTTCAGAGAATGGGAAAAAGTGAAATGAATGGCAGCTGAATTGTCTATGGGAAAGTCTACGGCACTACTCAAGTCTCCTTTGCCATCCAGCAACACTGGAGAGGATCAACTTGAAAAAGGACTAAGCAGGAGAATAGAGAATTTGGAAAATTCATTGGTGGTGCCACGGAACATCCAGCAAGTCCTCAGAAAGGGGGTGGGGGGAACAAACACCCACTGCCCTCATTCTTTAGAATATGTGAGGTGAGTGCCAACCAGCAGAACCCTAGGGAAACTGATGGCCAGGTGGCTGAAGCAAACAGGCAAAGTGTTGATGTCATTATCAAGCTGACACATTGGGGAGGAAGAAACTAATTCACTCAGGGTTGTAAAAATAGCCTTTGGCAGACTGGAAAGGAATGGAAGAGAAGAGCCAAGGATTAACCTTGGCTATTGTTGAATGCGATGGTGAATGAGGTTTAGTGGGTATGGTATATCTGATCTCATCTCGGAGGCTGCTCTTGATATTCTATCAGCAGGGACACATGAATTCTTTAAAATACTCTTCTTGTAATGGTAGAACTTGCTTCTCACAAGCC
Organism: Elgaria multicarinata webbii; assembly: GCF_023053635.1. NCBI lineage: Eukaryota > Metazoa > Chordata > Lepidosauria > Squamata > Anguidae > Elgaria > Elgaria multicarinata. The sequence goes on from NC_086172.1 coordinate 103,853,330, forward strand.
AGCACAACACAACAATTTTGGTGGCATCAAAGACCATCGTCTCGGTCTCATGTCAATCATGCTAAGAGTTCTGTCCTCTTACAGCATAGTGATACCTTTTGTCAGTCATGGTTACAGACAAGCCCAGTGTTGTAACTGAACTCTCAAGTGTATCTCTCCTGCTGGTATCATACACTTGTTCCCGCCTATTCCTCACTCTACTTGTGTCATGAAATGCAATTAAAGACTCTGCAAGGCAGGGATAGGCAATGTTTTTGGAATGTGACATTTTGAAAAAGTGTCCTGGGGCCTGGGCACCATCACAAATTGTTGCCAGGGGTAAAATGTTCAGAGTGTACTTATGTCTGAATCCTCACATTTCTTGCCTCCCCTCGGGATTTCACATTTCTTGCCCCCTGTCTGGATTCTCACTGTTCTTGTTCCCCCTGTCTGGATTCTCACTTTTCTTGTCTCCCTCAACCTCACAGCCATTTTTGGGCAGGGGGCCTTTGCCCCACATCTATTAATTTAGTGGAGCAATTGCTCCATTGGCTGTAATAGGTGGGGGAAAGGGTGCCCTGCCCAAAAATGCCCTGTTGCCCCAAGCGTCCTTCATGGTGGGTAGGCTTCCTCTCCCCTCAAGCCATATTTTTTTTTGGCAGGACACCCTTTCCCCCACCTCTGTTAAAGTCAAGCAATTTCTGACGCCTGCTCTGAGGTAACAAATTGATCTCAGTAACAAAAAATCTTTTCACTGAGTAAGATATAAGCATTTGTCACCAGTTCTGTTCTTCTCAGCCTAGGGCTTATTGAAGTCTTAGGCCATTTCTACACCTGCCTTTTTTCCAGGGATTGTCCCGGGATCTTCCCTTTGCATGCAAATGACGCACAGGGGATCCCCGGAACAGGCAAGGATGATCCCTCCATTTTCCTGGGATAATCCTTAGATGTAGAAAGGGCCCCAGAGATTCAAGGTGATCAGTTATTATTCAGAATAGTGACGTTACTTCATTTCAACTTGCAGATGCAGAGAAATAAAATGTGCATATTGTGCCCATTGCAATGTATCTTCTCACAACATATAAGTTAATGAATATAGTGCTATTATCACAGTACTCACACCAGGCCTTCTTGTAAATTACCACAGGTTATGTGGTTGCTGCAAACAAATATACATCTCCCACATTCAAATTCACAACTTTAGTGGAAATAGTCTTTTTTTTTAAAAGGTGACTCTTCACCTGAACCAGATATACATTAGCAAAATATAGTTCCACATTTCTCAGAAGTTACCTTCTGTGGTTCCAAACTTCTCCAAAGTAATCAATTTTAACTCCTGTGAGAGGCCGGTTCACTTCCCATTTCAAAGTGTATGTTCTTCAAGGGAATCATACATTAAATACATGTACTTAATGAGAATCTAAGCAGGATAGTCACATACAAACAGATAATTAACTACTATGAAAGCATTTCTCTGTATGGGTTGGCAAACTTTCTGCATGCTAGCCTAAAAACAGTAAGTTAAAAATCATTGGAAGAAACTTAGGACAGGAACCCCCAGAAGCTGCAATGCAGTGTTGCTGAAATGCCATGCTAAAGAATTTCTAGCTCAGCTTTCCCCAATGCCCTCCACATGTTTTGGACTAGAACTCTCAGCATTCCTAACCATTGGCTGTACTGCCTGGGGCTGATGGGAGTTGAAGTACAAAACATCTAGGTTGGGGAAGGCTACTCTAGCTAATCAAGCTGAAATGTCAGATTTCTGAAAAAGAACATGTAAATCAGGACTGGGGAACTTGTAGCCCTACAGATGTGTTTGCTTACAATTCCCATGATCCCCCACCATTGGCTATGCTTGCTAGGGCTAATAGGATTTGTAGGTGAAACATGTGGAATGCCACAAGTTGTCCACCCCTGGTGTAAATAATGTTAAAACACAATTTTGTTTCAAAAAGTTCAGCAATTTGCGATGACTGCAGACGTTCATGCACTTTTAATTATATTTCTGTGATGTTGGGATTTACAGATGGACAGCAAAGGTGGACTTTCAGCACCCTTACATTTACAAAGTGACATTTGCAAGCCTGGAGCAATAAACACCAGCCACCTATTATTTACTGGTCTGAAGATCCTAAAGCTCTTGCTACATTTGAATATATACAGGTGTCAATTTGGTTTGGATGCTTATTTGGATATATAGACTGCCTATATTAATGTATGTATTTGAAAAGGAAGTATCAAATCTTTTTTCTTTTTCTTTCATTAATGGTTTTGTGAATGATTATTGTGGATACACTTTTATGACTTTCTTTTTCTTCCTTCCCCACTTTTGTTGCTAATTTCCTCCTTTCTTCTTTTTGTTTTTGTTACATTTGCAAATAAAATTGTATATATCTAATATTTTATATATCTTTATATATCTCCAGCAGAAGATAGAAACATATAATAAAATTTAGTTACTTCAAGACTTATCCTTGGAAAGTAGAGACAGTCCTACTCACAGCTGTCCTTTCTTGTAAATGACAAGAATTTGACAAGCCTGGTAAATGAGAAATTACATCGTTGTTGGAATGTTACAAGAAAGTGCTTTGGTTGGAAGTGCCAAAATCATGGGAGCTTCCACAGAGTGAACACATATACTGGATTCCCCGTATACTCCTGCTCAAGGGGTTCAAACTAGTGCTGTGCCAAATATTTCTCCCAATGAAAATTTCGACCATTTTCATTCAATTTGATAGAAAAGAAATTGCTTTCGAAAAGGAATTCAAAGGAGAAGAAATTTCAGAGAAATTCTCATGGGTTTGGTTCAGGGTTCTTGTCTTTATCCTACTTATGAAATGATTGAGGAGTGTGCACGGTTGTCCTGTCTTTCATTGAACAATCTTCTCTCTGACAGCCTACAGGGCTTCTTGGCTTCCTACACTTCCCACCCTGGAGAAGACATCATGAATTTATTCCTCCCATTGGGCTTGTTCAGATCAGGAAGTGCAGGCAGCCTGGGAGATTGCAGAGCAATGGAGAGATGTGTAATAAAAAGAAAAATGCAGACAGTACCCTCAGCCACCTCACAGTAATTAGGTACGGTAAAAACACCACCCATCCACATTCAAAATAAATGATAAAATGCCTTGAAAATAGGCAGAAATATGGAAACTTCTCTCATGAGGGAAGCAACTTTTCAGGAAACTGGAGGACAGATTTTGTCACTGCATTTGCTTCACCCTTTCCCTGGAGCTGGATGCAACACTGCCCTCCCCCACCTCATACCTGCTGCAGGGCTTTCAAGGAGAGGTGTTGCCAGCACCTGTATTATCCACAATCACCCCTGAGTATCCACAATCACCCGTGATAAATGTAACATTTGGAAGAGCCCAGAGAATGGTCTTTTGCAGTGGCAGTGCAAAAAAAAAAAGGGAAAAAAAAGGAAAGGAAAGAAACCGTAGGGGGAAAAAAGAGACACTATTCTATAACCCTTACCAATGGTGATGTCTAACTGAGAAATAGCTGGAGGATTTCTCCCTCCCCTGGATAAATTCAGTGAAATTGCCCCCCCCCCACTCCAATTTCTATTCCCATAAATATGGTGGAGAATTTTGAGAGGCCACATATACACAGCTCTACATCAAATTGTGTGGCTTGCTTCTTTTTCACTCAGTAAATCAGCCCCAACATTATTGCGCAGTTTTTTTTTAATTGTCCTTTCCAATGAATCATGAAAGTCATTACAGCAGCTGAACAGAATTCATTTTGAATGTTCCAATGCTGGGATTAATTGCCAGCCACACAAGAAGTAAATTGAACTGTAGTTGTGAAACCTGTTAGCTCTCTGCCCTTGTTTCCAGGATACAATTCATTCTTTCACACACATCCCTTTCGTTGACACCCCTAGGAGGCACCTTATTTATTTATTACATTTATATACAAAAGTTAAAAACCTTACCTGTGTGATTGATGCCAATAGAGGGCCCTTGTGGGTGGAACTCTTTACACAGACCCTTGCCAATGTGTGACAAACTATGGATGTAGCCACCACATCCACTGTGATTGAGATAGGATGATAGCTGCTGATCATAGTTTGGGTGACCACACCTTTTTGCCAGATTCTGCAGTTTCTGAGAATTTTGTAAACCACCCAGAGAGCTTCGGCTATTGGGCAGTATAGAAATGCAATAAATAAATAAAATAAATATGAAGATCCATAGAATGTTTCACAAGAGGATGAAGGTAATCCTTCTCTGCTCCTTCCAGAATCTTGCCACAGTCTGAGCACATCAAGGACAATTACTGCACTAACAAGTGGGCCTGGTTCGGATCCTAGCACTAATGTGAGATGACGCGTCCTCACAAAATGGCACCATGGACCTCATGCCAGATCATATAAGTTGCTGTTGCCTGCTTGGTTGGAGGAGGTGCTGGTAGTGGCGGTGTGTATGTGTGAGTGAGAGTTCTGCAAGTAAGCAATTTATGTGGAACATCTTCCGCCTCCACCTGATGAAGAAAGGCCAGTATTCAATGGGGTTTTACCATATCTATGGACTCCGTGGTCTGAAATCACTTCTGAGATAGAGTGTCAGCTCTGTTAAGATAAATAAAATTCAGGGTTATGAGAAGCCTTCTGGGCAAGCAGCCAAGGAGAAAATTTCTATGAATTAACAAAATAGACAAATCTTGTTTCTGAGATAATATATGAAATCCTTTGTTAAGGAAACTGTTATTCACTTTAAATAGATTCTTTAATAATTCTTGGCCCAACAATTGCAAATAACACAAAAGTCGGTCGGTGTGTGTGTCAGTCCTCCAATATGTTCTACATTTGGGATTGAGTGTTCACCCACAAGCTGCATGTTTCATGGCAATTATAATACACACGTCTGATGCATCCGATTGTGTTAAAATCTTTCTGGTAGGTAATTATGAACCAATTTCAAATAGTGTTGAGCTGAAGTATTTCAAGGTGGGGATCAGTTGAAAATGACCTCCAAAGATTTTTGTGATCTTCTGGGGTTTGGAGACTTTCTCCTATCTCCTATTTGTGTGTATGTGTATTGAGTGGTAGCAAGTGGTTAAACTACATGGTACATTAATTGCATAGCAGTGAGCTGAGCCTTATCTTTTTTTAAAAAAAAACACCACCTCCACCACAACTTTAGCATAAGTGTACGTCACCCCCATTCAGATCACAATCAGTGCACATTGAAAGTCCACCCTCCTGCATGAAGATTTTTTAAAAGTATCCATTGGATCAATGGAAGCTTCCCCCTGCTTTTTAAATTCCCTGTGTGGAGTGGGGGTGGATTTGGGGATTCCAAGAGGTGGGAGGGGAGAATTTGATTTGCTCCTCCCTATGTTTGCTGATCTGAATCAGGGCCACACACACACTTTCACTCTAAAGTAAAAAAAAAAAAAAAAGCAAAGAGAAAGATAAGGATCAGCTACATGCTATGTAATTAATATGTGTACTTTAACCCAGAGACTTTCTTCTTCTGGAAGAGAAAAGGGGGGGAAATGCTGCTGGTTCAAGGAGCAGCTGGGCTACAAAAAACAGCAGCCCCAAAGTGTTCCTCATTCAGAATGGCCCAATGGGAAATGGTCAGTGGGGGTCAGCCATCTTTTCTTTTCTTTTATTTTTAAACTAAGAATACCCCTGGAAATGGCACTATGTTATGACGTAACATTGCTACTAGGCCATAGAATCATAGAATAGTACAGTTGGAAGGGGCTTACAAGGCCATCAAGTCCAACCCCCTGCTCATTGCAGGAATCTACCTTAAAGCATACCTGACAGATGGCTGTCCAGCTGCCTCCCTAGGTAATTAGTTCCATTGTTGTACTGCTCTAACAGTCAGGAAGTTTTTCCTGATGTCCAGCTGGAATCTGGCTTCCTTTAACTTGAGCCCATTATTCCGTGTCCTGCACTCTGAGAGGACCGAGAAGAGATCCTGGCCCTCCTCTGTGTGACAAACTTTGAAGTATTTGAAGAATGCTATCATGTCTCCCCTCAATCTTCTCTTCTCCAGGCTAAACATGCCCAGTTCTTTCAGTCTCTCTTCATAGGGCTTTGTTTCCAGACCCCTGATCATCCTGGTTGCCCTCCTCTGAACCCCCTCCAGCTTGTCTGCATCCTTCTTGAAGTGTGGAGCCCAGAACTGGATGCAATACTCAAGATGAGGCCATTCTTAAAGAGGAGGAGTATTACTGGTTTGCTACTTTTTGAAGCCTCAGCAAAGCTCTTTTGCAGTAAAAGAAAGACTGCAAATCTCTTTCACCTCGTATTATCAGGGTAAGCCAGGCTCCCCAGAGAAATATGGGGTTTTCTCCCAGGGCCAGTGTCAGAGCTGGGAATGGTTAGGCACCTGCCAAGGGCCCACAGCCCAGCAGTGGCCCACTCAGAGGAGCCTCCAGGACCTGCTCCTCTTCCTCAACATTGCTACCTGCTGGTTCACCTGCCTTTCTTCCTGGCCCAAGCAATGGAGGTGGTGAGAATGAGGAGCACTAATTGCCACTGCTAAACATCATGTTCCACCCTTTGAGCTGTAGTTATTGAAGTTTGTTATGTCTGATTTGACATCCTTAATTCCCCCTTTCCCTCTAGCCCATAAAGATGCCCATTTTGTAAATTTTGATTAACTGGTTCTCCTAACATCGCTTGTTCATATCCCCCATTCACCTTATCCAATTTATTTAGAAGATCATTGTTGTCTAAACCAATTTGTCCAGATCCATATAAGTGTGCAACAGCAAGAGGCTGTTTCTGCACTGAACCAGAGATTTAAATAATCCATAATTGCAGTAATCTCTGTTTAGTCCTCTTGTTTAGTAGATATAGGGCATGTCTACAGCATGCCTTTTTCCCTGGGTCGTCCCTGGGTCACTCCTGTGCATTCAAATGATGCACGTGGGATCCCGGGGGCAGGCAGGGATAGCTCCTCTTCTGTAAAAAGAATAAAATAGAAATTGGCAGCTGCAATGTCCCTCCTCCCTTCTGTGATGTCATACTACCACTCATGTCTTTTTTTATGGTAGTACTGTATCTTCAGTGAACTGTATTGTCTCCGCAATTCCACAACTAGTGTGCTATCAACTCATAAAAGCCTAGCTTTTGGAAACCACGGTAGATATAAATGGCAGATCATAACCGACTGTTTCAAGCACCAGTGTTCTATGAAAGATCTTGTGGCATGGTGATTGTGGGAGTTGTCTGAATCTACACTATTGTCTAAACTCAGACATACAGTAGATGTACATGAACCATTCTTTGCCTTCCTCCTTTTCAGTCCATCTTTTAACTGAAAGACTCTAATGTAAAGGTGCCATGCATATACAGGTTTTTCAGGGGCAGTTTCACAGATACATATTTATTGCTTGATGTTTACAACATTACACAATTGCTTCCATGTGTGAACAAGCCCTCACAGATCAAACAACACAAACAGAACTTTCATACCTTCCTGACATCACTTCAAAATGCAGCGCCCTGTAGTGGTGTTAGTTCCCACATTCAACTACTAATCATATTTTTATTTATTTATTGGTCACATTTCTATAACACCTAATAGCTCAAGCTCTCTGGGTGTTTCATGAACTGTACTGTAATTAAATGTAGAGAAATCAAGGCATATACATGATCTGAACCTGGATTGGATGACCTGCAGATGAATGTGCAAATCAATTCTATTTAGAAACATAGTGTTTGAGCTGATGCAAGGTCATAGAATCATAGAATAGTACAGTTGGAAAGGGGCCTATAAGGCCATCGAGTCCAACCACCTGCTCAATGCAGGAATCCACCTTAAATCCACCTATTTTTAATTGTTGTAAACCACCCAGAGAGCTTCGGCTGTGGGGCGGTATTTAAGTGTAATAAAATAAATAAATAAAGCATACCTGACAGATGGCTGTCCAGCTGCCTCTTGATTGCCTCTAGTGTGGGAGAGCCCATGACTTTCCCAGGTAACTGATTCCATTGTTATACTGCTCTAACAGTCAGGAAGTTTTTCCTGATGTCCAGCCAGAGTCTGGCTTCCTGTAACTTGAGCCCATTATTCCGTGTCCTGTACTCTGGGATGATCAAGAAGAAATCCTGGCCCTCCTCTGTGTGACAACCTTTTAAGTATTTGAAGAGTGCTATCATGTCTTCCCTCAATCTTCTCTTCTCCAGGCTAAACAGGTATATTGTGCGCTATCAGTGATGGCCCATTTACACACGCAAGGTATCACTTGATGTTGGAACTATCAAATGATGAGCCTACCTGCATGATTTAATCATGTTTAGCTTAGAAAAAAGGGAAGTAAGGGGAGACGTGATAGAGATGTACAAAATTATGTATGGTGTAGAGAATGTGGATAGGGAGACATTTTCTCTCTCTCTCTTGTAATACTATAACCCACGGTTGTCTCATGAAGCTGATTGGTGGGAGATTCAGGACAGATAAAAGGAAGTACTTCTTCATACAGCACAGAGTTAAACATTGGAATTTGCTACCACAAGATGTAATGATGGCTGCCTATTTGAAAGTCTTTAGAAGGGGATTGGACAAATTCATGGAGGATAAGACTACCAATGGCTGCTAGCCCTAATGGCTATATGCTACCTCCGGTATCAGAGGTATTATGTCTATGTACACAGGTTGCTGGGGAACTTAGGGGTGGGGGATACTGTTGTACTCCTGTCCTATTTATGGGTTTCCCATGGGCAGCTGGTTGACCACTGTGTGAATAGAATTCTGTATGAGAGGAAACTGGGGTCTGATCTAGCATAGCTCTTCTTATGTTCTTATTGTCCCAGTGAATTGCCTGGAGGCTCACGATGCTGCCATGCTGCCTAAGCTAATCTATTCTGGGACTGGTCAGTGTCTGAATGGGAGATCACCTTGGAACCTTCACATTTCCTACCTTGAGTTCCATGATGGAAGAAAGGTAGGATATAAGTATACTGAATGAAATAATAAATACATTAAAAACCCAGCCTGAAGAGTGACTATCATCCCAGGTAGGCATGGCTTTATGATTCCTTTCTCCTCCACTTGTATAATGAATGTTTCCCAAGATCCCGTTTGCATTTCAAGCACTTTGGCTCCTACAATGCAATTTTTTCCATCCTCTCTTTAATTTGTCTGCCAATGAATGTCAGACCTATTGTGGGAAGAAGATGTACATTTGAACTGACAATGTGAGTGATTTGCAACAGGCCTATGCTTTAATAATGCTGAGACTGAAGAGTATTAATTAGGAAACTAATCTAGAGTGCTAAATATAATTAAAATGAAGTGATTTGCCACAGAGTTCTTTAGAAAACCACGATTGATGTCTCGTGGCTTTCTTCCAGGTCAGAGGGCAAAAGATATGTAGGCCACTCCAGTCTGTCTGGAAACTTATTTACATTTAATTTATATCCTGCCTTTCCATCATAAATAGTGCTCAAGGTGCTAAACACTAGGGTTGTGCAAAGTAGGTCTTCCCTGCCTCAAAATTCAATCTGGAGCTCCATAGAAGTGATTCTCTGCCTTGATTTCAGAGCGCCCCCTCCCTCTCTCCCCCTCTCTCCACCTCATTAAATTACTCTTCTAAGGACCATTCAGTATTTGGGTAACTGGTATTAACAGAAATGCTTACAACTCCCTTATTTTTAAAGATAAAGAGTTAAAAGTTGGCACAGAAATAGCACTTAAGGAGGGCTTTAGTCCCACCAAATTTGAATCAGATCAGTTCATGCCTTGATTTTTAAGGACTTTTTTTTAAAGAATTCCCCACTCCAGCCTTCTCCAACCTGGTGCCCTCCAGACCTATTGGATGGACACACACCCTTCACCCAGCCACTGAAATAAAGAGACTTCCTGTGCCGACTCAAGTGAAGAAGCTTTCTCACTCACCATGCCAGCCTGCTAGCCCAGCATCACATTCACACTAGAAATGTGGATGATTGACTTCTATGAGCCTGAGCAGAAACTCTCTCCCTCTCCCCCATGGCCAGAATCACAACCAGTTAGTGTTTCCCACTCCCCCAAACTGCGATTGGAGGAGAACATGGTCAGGGACAGTGCTGTGGCTATTCCTAATTGGTTAGTCAATATCAAAACTACCCCTCACACCACTCAGCATCTTCAAATATGGAGATATTCAATTTAGACACACACACACACACACACACACACACACACACACACACACACACACACACACAGAGCAAGATAATTCCGGAAGCTCCGATTGGGCATGTCTCCACTCTGATATTAATCGATGGGTTTGGAAGCATCTAATCTCTGCTCTGGAAGATCGCATGCTCTGCTGATGTTCACGGTTACCAGATGGTTCTGGGGTGGAGTGCACACCCCTACTAAACACTACATTCTGAGCTGGAAGCCCTTTCCCTGTACTTTTGATGTTTGGGGACTGATGAAGGAAATGCACTTTGCATTTGCTCAAACCAGTACTTATTTAATACGTTCCAGCACTTAAAAATGGATTCTGATGCTGCATCCTTGGCACAAATGAAGCCCCAAGTATTCTCTCCAGACAAGGATTACTTCTGGACTTTGGGCATCATAGTACACATTTCAGAAAATGGAAATATGGTCTAGGATAAGATGGTATCTCATTACTCAACTGGACACTATAGCTGCCATTTTGGGAACACAAGTATCAAAAGAAGGTGGTAGCAATGTCAATACTCCCAATGGAATGATTTATAGCTTTATATGTATTCTGCCCTGAAGTATAAACATCGTTTTAGGAATGATGGTGTCCTCTTTTCTTTTAATCTTTTAATGCCTTTTATGCCATTCCCAGCAGGGAAACAAGATTTTTCAGCAAGACAATATATCAAAATATTCATTCTCTTCCACATGCTACCCACCATTTGTCACCGTGCACTTTTATTGTAAGTCACACGGAGCAGGCTCTGAGCCATATTTAAAATACCGTTACTCTGGAGCTTTTGAGGTGGAGAGGGTAGCCACCTAAACAAACCCATAAATAAATATATCCTGCCTTATGCACACCTTCAGATGATGAATGCTTTCTCTTTTTAAAGCCTGCAGCCGTTCCTTAGCATTCTTGTGTGGTAGCTTTGCTTCACCTTAATCTGTTTAAGTAATGCCCGTCTCTTGTTGTAGCACCCAAGAAAAACTGCCATCCTTTTGAACTTGTGAATGTCATCTGCCCTCTGATTCCAGCTCACCAAGGTGACGTTTGTTGGCCCTGCATTCCTTGCTTAATGGAGTTCAAATCTCTCCCAAACAGCTTGATTCATTCCCTCTGTTAACTTAATTCAAAGCATTTGATAAGGCAGATCTTCAATTAGAGCCTCCTTGCACCGTAAGGCAACAACATTCAATATAACATCAATTCTCCAATGCAGAAAGATTTCCTTTCTCTTCTTTTCCTGGTCTGCATAGTTTAATTCCTTTCTGGAGCTTCATAACTTCATTGGCTTGGATCCAGAATCATTGAGTGCTCACTGGCTCGTTGTTCTGCCAATGGAAAGATATTGCTGGTGGAATGGGACTGCCATGTCCTCTCCTGCAGCTCCCTACATATCCTCCCTTGCGTATTTCCCCCCTCCACTATAATGGTGGCTCTACTGCAACTTTCATCATCCCTCTCTATTGGCTATGCTGGCTAGTGCTGATGGGAGTTGCAATCTATCAACATCTAGAGGGTCACATGTTTCTCATTGTTGGTTTGTGCCATACTAAAATGCTTAGCCTTTTAGGTGCTACTACAAGACATTTTATTTTAGCTTCATATGAATTTGCAGGTATTATGTAACTGAAGGCTGGTGCACTGAAAACAGCCACCACAAACAGCGCAGTTTAAAATTGCTCTCCAAGGAAGAGGTGTCTCAATGTCGCAAACCATTCTTATGCAACTGCTCAGCAGATTTTCTCTATGCTTCCCCCCATCGGCATGATGAACTGCTATACCTAAAGCCAGCTGCCCCAGTGAGCAAATTTTAAGTACCTTCTATGTGTAGGGTGACCAACTGTCAGGATTTCCCCGGATTTCCCCTGGTTTTTGTTCTTTCCATGGTGTCAGGGGGGATTTTCTATAATTTTCAATAATGTCCTGGAATGACACACCTTCCCCTTTAAGGCTGCCATTAGCATGGCAGGAGGGAATGACATGCTTTCTTGAGGCACATCATTCCCCCACCCTGAGCTCCAATTGAGGTCTTAAAGGGGAAAGTGGGTCATTCGTGGACATTATAGAAAAGGCCCCAATTGGAGTGGATGGTGGTGGTGCAGAATAAAATCCTTTCCCCTCCTCCACTCCAATCGGGTTCTTTAAGGTGGCGGCGGAATAACGTACTTTCTGCAGGACTCAGAAAGCTGCTTCCCCACACACACACACACTAGGTGTCCTCTTTTTCGGTTTCCCAAATATGGTCACCCTATCTATGTGGCAACTCTTTTGTGTGTACCACCTCAGCTACTTTGAATTTGAACAGGCTGAATAGGCAATACCACCTCTATTCTATAATGAACAGGATGCCTTGGCTCAATGGGAAGACTGGAAACTTACAGGTTAGGCTTTGAATAAATAACGTAACACTGTGTACTGGAAAAAAAATAATTGACTCTTTGACCTTGGTTGAGATACACATAATGGATGCTGGGGGCACTGCCACTGGTTTAGTTTGGCTGGACATTTATCCTCCTTTATGCATGATCAAGTAGCCCTTTCAAGGACAGTGGCATTTTCATAGCATACAGAACCATGCCATGCAAAGCCAAACAGATGAATGGATGTCAGCGAAATATGAGTGGCTTTGTGAGGTCTCTGACTTGACTGTTCAAAGTTGTCCCTGTGAATGGGTCTCACAGATAAAGGGGATGATGAAACTCACCACAGGTGAGATAAACAATTGGAGAGATGCAACTAATCCATCAACACATTTAAGCGTAGGGATAGGTAAACAGGTGATGTCTGAGTGCACCAATTTTCTCCAAATGTCAGCTCTCTGCTGGCCTCTCCTTGATTTGCACTTGCAAATCACTGTTTGTTTTGCGCAAAAATTATGCAGAACAAACAGCCACTGAACGTGAACGTCGTGTGAGCAAATTTTGTACAAGTTTTCAAAATTGCAAACTTTCCCCCCCACAGATGAAAGTGTGGGAGATTTAAAATATGCACATTCTGATAAAGTTGTGCATATTCAGAAAGTTGTGCATTTTAAGGATTATTTTTTTTTGCATTTTAAGGAAGTTATGCATTTTTCAAGTGCACAATTTGTAGACATGAAGGCAAATTGAGGATTTATTCTCAGAGAATATGTGCTCCCATTTGCATTTGGGATTGAGAATGGGGCATTTTGAGTGATTTATGAACTGAAACAAAAACAGCTACTGCTGTTGCTCACTTGCTCAAAAATCTGCCCCCAGTCGATCATGTGGAAGAAGTAGGCACAGTATAGAAGGGCTCTCTCATATTTGCAAGGGGTTCACTGAGGACATCTTGCCCAGGAACCAACTCAAACTTGAAGCTGGGTTTGTCATCAGGCAAATAACAGGCAAAGGAAAATGATGGGTGCACTTTGCCCGGCCCTACCCACATCAGAAGGTTGGTAATATCTATCATCTATTGATCTGCTTGCTGCATTCATATTGCCTCTCTCTCTGATAAAAATATAAAATAGCAAGGTATTGGTGGTTTCTTCAAGAGCTCCCAGGTCCAGACGTCTCCTCTTTTCATGCCCATTCAGGTACATAGGTCTTTAAGTATTCCCTGGGATGCTGAGCATGAGGATGCTTCACTTGGACTCTCACAAGACATTGGTGGTCTGTTCAGGAGGTAATGACATTATTTTTATTATTTACTAACTGATAGAGCGCTTGACTATATGACTTCCCTGACCTAGTCTCCAATGCTAATTGAATTTCTCCCACAAATTGACATCCTCTTAAGTCACCAGAAAATCCAGCTGGACTATAATATGGCAATATATTGTTGAGACAGAGCTATCACCTTCACACACATCCCGACACAGCTTATGCCTTTAACAGCTAAGAACACAAGAAGTGTCCCGCTGAATCAGGTCAAGGGTCTGTCTAGTCCATTATCCAGTTTCCACAGTGACCACCCAAATGCCTTTGGAAATGTAACAAGCAGGTCATAAAGTTATGAGCCTTCTCTCATTATACTTTCAGAATCTGGTATTCAGAGGTTTACAGTGTGACAAGTAGAAATTCAATGGCAAAAGTAGCTTGAAAAAAAGGAATACATATAGATAAATCTCTCACTCTCTCTCTTTCTCCTTCCCTCCCCCTCTCCCATCTGTCTTTCTCTATCTATAACATGAAGTGTACTATTGTTGCTTTAGTTACTAATCATAGTTCCAAGAATGAGGGAATACTCCTTAGTGTTGGTTTTCAGTCAGAAGTCTGCCTGAGACTCTGAGTAAACAGGGCCTGATGAAATAATGGTTTAACTCACCATAAGGTAGCTTCATACAATATTTGTCTTTTTCTCCTTATCGTCCTCATTATCATCATCACCATAATTGTGACTGTGTGGGCTTTAACACTTCAACAGCCAGTGTTAAAGCCCACAATTTGCAAAACTAACTTGCTTTTGATCACTGCAATTCTTAAATGACTCGATTTCCCATGGTAATTTATCCGCAACATCTAAGTAGCAGGCAGCAATGAAAACAGTATTTCGGTTCTACAGGATTTAGATGACATTGCTTGAAAATTAATCTCTGTTTGGTTTGCTGTTATAGGCAGAGTATTTAGCTGGGAGATATTTCAAAGGGTCAATTACATATTGATTTAAATGTTGGCTTTTTTCCAGCCTGCCAGCCAAACAAAAGTGTCAGTGGGAATAAAACACATGTCGTTAGATCATGGGATGGATCCAACAAAAGCCTTCTGTGGACAGATAGGATCCTACATTCAGTAGGAGATGTTTGATCCAGCTGAGCTTTACTGCTGGCTGATTGGAGGAGGAGGAAGACGAGGAGGAGAAGGAAATCTTCATCGATTTCACCTTGCCACTGCAGTCCCTTACACCTCCCCCCCCCAAGTATGCTCAGGAAGGTTGGGGAACAGTGTTGTGGGGCTGTACGGGGAGGGTAATTTGGCAAAAGTTGCCTCCCTACCCACTTTCTACCAGTGGGAGCGTTCTGAGTGGAACTCCGTTCAACTGGCAGAATGAATACTCTGGATCCAACCCATAGAATCATAGAATAGCAGAGTTGGAAGGGGCCTACAAGGCCATCGAGTCCAACCCACTGCTCAATGCAGGAATCCACCCTAAAGCATCCCTGACAGATGGTTGTCCAGCTGCCTCTTGAAGGCCTCTAGTGTGGTAACTGATTCCATTGTCGTACTGCTCTAACAGTCAGGAAGTTTTTCCTGATGTCCAGCTGGAATCTTGCTTCCTTTAACTTGAGCCCGTTAATCCATGTCCTGCACTCTGGGAGGACTCAATTATTGGCAGCCTATTATGTCTGTAGATGATGCACATATGTTTGTGCTATTATTATTTTGTGTAATTTCATCCTGACCTACTTCCTCTAGTCCTATTCTTTTCTTTTGTTGAGTCCATGAACAAGACAGCGATCCTAAAATTCCATGTCCACACACTTGGAATGTCCGTAATTTTCCTTGTGAGAAATTGCCAGTACGGTTTATTTGTGTGAACTGGCAAGCATTAAAAAATGATGCAACAGCTTCCTTCTGAGCAGCTGGCAGGAAATGTTACAGAGAAACCTGTGTACAGCATGTGCACCAGTCCTGCAAGCATGATGCTATAATCACCAAACCAACAGGAAGATTGTAAAGTACGTTGTACATTATGGCATATGACATTGTTAATATTAACAGCATCCGTGCAGTTAATATTAATTAATAAGTATAACATATAATAATGATTAGTTAGTGATTGGTATTGATTTCTGTCATACAATTAGCTTCTGGGAAATATAATGTAAAAAGCTGGAACTGGTGACAGAGCAGGACCTTAACTGGTTAATTAATTAAAAACATTAGGCCCTCTATGTATTGTCTGTTGTCGTTTGTGCAGACTTGTGCAAGGTTTCAATGAAAAATAATTGTTATCTATTTATATCCCTTAAATGTCTAGGGTAGCTAACAAGATAATATATAATGGGTTGGCTTTAGACTTATTCAGAGTGGATCCCCTAAAATCAGTCTCATCGATGTCAATGCATCTACTCTAAGAATCAGTAGTTCTGAACTGAACCTTGAACCCATATATGTAAAACATTTGTAGGCCACTTTTAGCATAAAATGCTGGTTCTATACCATATATTAGACAAAGACACAAGAACAGTACTTAACTAAAAAGAGAGGGGGAAATGGTGTGTTTAGGGGAGATAAAAAGCATTATCAGATGAGCATTACTACCCACTTACAGATGTTTGCGGGTCCTTTTGATGATGTCATCTACCTCCCATGCATCTTCCACTTCTTCTGGCCTTCTTTATGTCACAAAATAGACCCCAGTAAATCCATTTGTTTTTAAAATGAAATGTGCCGACATTTCCTGCTGTGTGCAGGAAAAGCAGCGCCACTGAATGGGCCACATGGTCCTTGTTTACGTCCTCTTCCTTCCCCCATGTGAAGAAGTAGGAAGTATCATGGGTCAGAAGCAGGGGGAAAGCGACGTAAGGAAACACAATTCCCCCACCCTCCATGTGATGACGCTCAAAGAGATGCATACCCACATTTCAGATAGTGGTTTATTTAGAGAGAGATCAATCCCTGAGGACAATTTAGGGGGTATGTGTAGTATTTTCATCTTGAATACATTACACCTTTAGCGTTCCTAAAACCACTAAAGTGATTTAAGACCTCAGAATCTTTTGTTTAAAAAGGGATAGAAAGTTATGTCTTAAGGTTTATAATATGTATGCCCATGTGACACGAATTGTGAAGCATACGCTACTCAGCACTGTTTTATCATGCAGTTTAATTTTAGTAAAAAATTGTTTTGACTAAGTGGAAACAAATAATAACAACAACAACCCTGTTGTGTTCACAGCCTTTCATATGTGGGCTGAATGTGAAAAGATAAATTAAACTGTAATTTCTTTCTTCTCTATGACTGCCTGTAGGTGGAGGGCGGTGCTCATTTTGTAGCAGGATCATGAATGTCAGTATTTCCGGCTTATATTTATTTAGGTTGTTTATAATGCAGCCCCATAGCTTGGAATAAAATACAAAATGAAGGCTGGTTCATTCTACAGCTCACTGTCCTCTTTCTATGGGTTGGAAACCCAGTAGGATGGAGGGGGAAATGATTGCAAATCAGCACCTCCCACTGTTTGAATTTTCCTCAAAACAAAAGTTTCTGCTACCTCAAATGCCCACAAATGTCTCCTCCCCACCTCTGAGGGACCTTTGTGTCCCATGAAAGTGGTGATGGGGAGGATTTTGTCAAACTTGGATCCTCAAAAGCCGCAGGAATAATGGTATGTGATGACATACTGTTGTAATCATTGTTCCAGCTCTCCATGTATCTCTTTAAAGCACTGTGATTGGAAGGAAAAAGGAAGGCCCTGGTAAAGTCATTTCCTAATTGGAAGATACAGCTATCAATCAAATGGGATCATCGGACTGGCGGGAAATCATGTTTCCTTACCATGGGCTCTCTTGCTGGTTCTCTTCCGCTTTTGAAACAAGCACTTTTCATGGAAAACAGACCAGCAACCATGTGGCCTGTAGATTTCAATGGGGATAGCACATTAGTGCTACCTCAGAAGAATCAGATTAAAACAGGTTTATTTTGTGATCCTAAAACTGACAAAAGAACTGTGAGATGCACAGGAGGCAGACGGCATTGTCAAAAGGACCCGCTAACATATATGAGTGCCAGTAACGAGTACGCTATAAAACGCTCATCTGATGAGGCTCAAAGAACTCTATCCCACTCCACTGCCTCTCCCTTCTTCTCTGGTAGCAGAGCTTGGAGACACTTGTGGAAAGTTAAAAAAAATGTATCAAATTGGCCAGATAAAATAACAAAACTTCTGACTGCCCCAGGTGGTTCCAAATCCTTCAAATGAGCCCACTTTGACTCAGTCTGCTTAGTACATCATAGATCTGAGATTTTTGCACACCACTGCCACATATGCTTAGGTGGGTTATAATAACAACAATAACAACAACAATTTTATTTATGTATTACCTGCCTCTCCCTCTGGATTGAGGCAGGGAACAACACCTCTCAAGCCTTTCTCAGTCTCAACACCAACACCAACACCAACACACACACACACACACGGAACCCAGAAAAAGCAATACCTTGCGCACTGGATCTGATGTTTGCTTCAACAAAATAGTTCAGTTGACAAGCAAGCTGCTATTCTATTCAGCAGTATAATTTTCTAAAAGGATTTCAGATGTGAACCTGGGTGGAATGCCCAGCAGTGGCTCAGTCTAGAAGTTGCAAAGGCATAAATCATGGTGGCAAAGTTAGCATTAGAGAACAAAGGTCGAAAACCTCCTGGGAAAAAATAGCATTGGCAGCCCAGGGCTTCTTTCTTGTCTGAACAGACACAACCTGCAACCACTCTAACAGAAACATGCTCCCCATAGTTCCTATGCAGACAGCTGAACACAAATGGCTAGGCTCTTAACAAATCTTCCTGCTGTTTGAAAAAAGGTGAAAAAGCAATGGGTGTTTATCTAAATGAGGATCTTCACTTGTCCTCATTTAAACTCCTTGACTGGTAACACTGAACTCTGTATCTTATCTTTAAACATCATTATGACCATGAACCCTCTCTCTCTCTCTCTCTCTCTCTGTGTGTGTGTGTATAGCCATATGTGCAGGATTCCACATAGGGTGCAATCAATTCCCGTTTCTTCACTCCACCGTCTGCTCCCATCAACATGGCCACAGACGTGCATGTGGAAGCAGTACACTGGGGCATTATGGGGATTTGGGTGGTGCATGCCTCCTACATTCCCACCTAGCCCTCCCTCTTTGGAAACTTGAGTTCTGGATCAGTGCAGAGAGGGAGGTCCGCATGGGGATGTGGAAAGCATGCACAACCTCTTTAGTTCCTCTAATGTCCTTGGATGCTGCTTTCATGTACAGGCACCAGGAAAGGGTGGAGAAGAAAGAAACAGGACTTTATTGAGCATGACAGGGATTCCATCCATGTACTGGCACACAGGGAAGGTTTGGACTCCATAATTATGGATCTGTTCTATATTCTTACATGTAGTAATTACACAAAGGTATGTAAGAAAACTGCTGAAGAAATCTCGCACTGCACTTTTCTTTCTTGATAGTGTGATTGTGGCCTAATCTACACCAAAGGTGATATTGCACTAAGAAAGTGGTACATAAAAGGCAGGAGCCACACTACTGCTTTATAGCGGTATTGAAGTGCACTGACAACAGTTGGGGCCCATTGACACATACCATATACCACTTTCATCCCCTTTCATAGTGCTATATCTTGCTAACTGTGGGCCTTCCTAGACGAGGCCTTAGCGTGCCTTCTGACCCGGTTTCCCTGCTGTGCGTCCAGATGACGCACAGGGGAATCCGGAGACAGGCCGCGCTGAGGCCTCCTCCAACGCGCCATAAGTGAATGCGCTTATGGCGCGCCTTCTCCGGATCTGGGGAACGTCTAGGGACTTCCGCTGCTTTTTGCGGCTCCTCGCTTACTTGCGAGGAGCCGCGAAAAGCCACGGACCTGCCTGGCACAGCGCTCATACGAGCGCTGTGCCCATCGGCCCAGGGGGGGGGAAGAGAGGGGAGGGTGAAGGATGGCAGGGTGGGTGGCAAGGGGGGAGGGGGGGTGAGATCGCGCCACCGCCGCCCGAGCAAGCAGGAGAGCCCCTTGCCACCCACCCTGCCATCCTTCGCCCCCTCCGTTTAAAAAAAAAACAGTAAAAAAAACCCTTACCTTCTCCGACGTCTTCGGGCCGCACCCGGCCCCTTCAACAAAACAAACAAACAAAAAATGGCGGACGCCGCAGGGACGCGACGTCCCTGCGCGTCATGTGTGTGGAAGCGTGGGGGAGGCATGCTAACGTTAGCGCGCCTCGGCCCCGCCTCCCTGCCAGCGTAAGCCGGCAGGTCTAGTAAGGCCCCCAGTCTCCTGCCTCTTATATATCGCTTTCATACCACTTTCATAGTGTAATATCCTGCTTGGTGTAGATTGGGCCTAAGTGAGCAGTGGATTTCTGTAGAGCTGGTTGTAAATTTGTGTTTTCACTGGTTAAAATTTTATGTCAACAATACATTTCAGTCTCCCTAAGGGTTACTTTTTACTGGAATGGTAAAATGAACCATGAAAGGAAAAGCTGCATCTGTTGAATTTTTGCTTGTCATACAGCTGTTTAAAAGCAGAAATATTGTACTAAAAGAAAACATAGCAAACATAATTCTAGCACTTAAGTGTGTAAAATTTGACCTGTCACTCTATATAGATTAAACAAGCACACGGCAGTTTTTGGTCAGAAATAAAGAAGAAAGGGGGGGAAGTTCTCACTGCAAAATAGAACAGTGCCTACCACTCTTACCAGAGTGTACTTTTTTTGCAGCATGTCCTCAGTAATATCTTATTTTTCCCCTCCTTGCTGCGAGAAGATACTGTGAGGCATGCAGCTCTAAGTTATGAGTCATCCCAGGGTGATAATTCCTGTTGTTACATTGGTGGTGAGGGAAGGGAGAGTGGGAATACTGCTGTTTTCTGTGGAACATCCTGCTCCTGTACTGGGGCTATTTGAGACAATTTCAGTCTTTTGACTTCAACCTTCACAACCCTTTGTGATTGTTACTTTCATATTTCCTCCTCAGTATTCCTCGTCTCCCTGCCGAAATAAAAATATAGCTCATTGAACAGGGCTGACCAATCCTCAGAGTACAGTGGGAAAGTTGATCTCTGAGGGGTTACAGTGCCAGCCCTACCATTAGGCAGAGTGATGCCTCAGGTGGTGAATACTGGGGAGTAGGCAGTGGGAGTGAGATGTTGGAACACAGAGTGGTAGGTGCCAAGTGGTCTGCCCTGCAGTCCCTAAACTAGTCTGCTCCCCCAGGTACCATCACGACAGGCCTTGAGCCAATCTACACTTGTGCTTATAACGTTTTTCCCTACTACTGGAAACGTTAAAATTAGGGTTGTTTTTAAACCTCACCAGGCACACTCAGGGATTAAAGCATTACTTACCTCTCGCTTTGATGTTAGTAAATCATTAAAGCAGGACACACTGTGTCTTGTGTCACTCTAGCAAGGAGTTTCTTTTTGTCGTTTGTTCCAGTGATCCACCCACTTCCTGTTCTTCTGCCTTCGTCCCCCACCCCGCTATTAACGTGAGGAGAAATGCAGGAAGCTGTTGTTTTCAGCACCAAAAAGAAGTATACACGCCCCCAGGAAAGCGATTGGCTGAACATCGACGTTTGAAATATCAGTGAGATGAAACAATAATGAAGTAAGGGGGCACATACGACGTCATGCAAAGCTTTTAAAATGTAACAAAAGAAAAACAATGAAAGAAGGGAAATACAATGAAGCTAAAATGTTTAAAAAGTAGTGACATGTGACCCAGTAAGTAATCATAACCCTTCCTTAACGTTTTAAAGCATAAGTGTAGATCCTGCCCTAGTGTTAGATAGCACAAGGTGACAGATTTGGGGTCATAAAAGGCCATCCAATTTGTTGCTGTTGTTGGTGCCATAAGTAATTTAGACAGCTTTAGGTACTATGTACTTTGACTTGTTGTTGGTGGTGTGGTGCCATTTTCTGTACTGCTTCAAGCAGCAAATTGTCATGGGCTGGGCCTGCATACAGTGGGGACACTGTCCCATCAGTAGTGGTCAAGCAAGATTCAATTGCTAGTCTGGATGGCTTCTGTAGCCGTTCACTAGCAAAATGTCTGGGGCAGACCTGTAGGGTGTTTATAACATGTAGCAAATGATTTTTTAAACTATTTTTAAAAAATGTACTTTTATACTGTGATTTAAAAATTTTATATTTTATATTGCATTTTATGCTTTATGTTGTTGTTTTAAAAGCATTCACGCTTTTAATCTTGCGTGAATGGGGCCTTTATGGCCATCATTTACGCAGCTTGGGAAAGATGCAATGGAGGCTCCGGACAAGGGCAGATGGCTACTGGGCAGTCGCTGAGCTGTGGGGTGCTTGAAAAGTGGGCCTGCAAATGTGCCGTAGCCCAGCAAGCTGGGTCCGGGGTGGTGGTGGTGGATGCTGGAGAGTCTGCTGGACTCCGGAATCCAGTTGGATGCCTGCGACACCCCTAGCATAAAATACAATACTCTTCCTGAGGCATCTGTAATGTAAAAGCACTTCCTTTCTTGGTCATGACCGTGAAAGCACTTCCTTTCTTGGGCATGACCGTGAAAGCACTTCCTTTCTTGGGCATGACCGTGAAAGCACTTCCTTTCTTGGGCATGACCGTGAAAGCACTTTCTTTCATCATGGGGTGGGTTCAGGGTCCTTTCCAATTACAAAAGAAACCATTCTAATTTTTGTGAACCGCCCAGAGAGCTTCGGCTATTGGGCGGTATAAAAATCTAATAAATAAATAAATAAATAAATAAATACCTTTAACTTCTGATCTAATAACTGTAGTTTCACTGTCAAACTTTCCCTTTCTCTTTTTTTATTAGATAGTTCAAATATGGAAATTAATAATAGTCAGATGTAATGAGATTAAGCAGCTAGCAAACCTAGGCAAAAATATTCCACCTGTACCATGCGGTGTTAATTGAACAAAACAAATAACCTAGATCAACAGCAGGAAAGATTAATTTTTTCACATTAAGAACATGGAAACAATCTACTGGCTGAAAGGCATTCCTGCAATGGATAATTGCTCATTACAATATTATTTTTAGAGTAAATTCACATTACGTCAGCTAATATAATAGACTAAATTTAAAATCAAAGCAGCTCCAAGGTGCAATGCAAAATGGGAAAACAGACTGAAAATGGGGTAATTCATAGTGCTGTGCCAAAGATTTCTTCTGTATTTTTTCTGTCTGTACTTATTACTCTATTTGATAGAAAAGAAATTGCTTTTGAAAAGGAATTTCCTTCCTTCCTAAAATGTCCTTCTCAAATGAGAAGAACATTTCAGAGAAATCATCATGGGTTGGGTGCAGGGTTCTTCTGCTTACTTATACAGAGGCCAAGGAGTGTGCATGAGTGTCCTGCCTTCCATTATGCAATCATCTCCCTGGCAGCCTGTAGCCTCCTGGGCTTCCTGCACTTCAAGGCATCATGAGGTAATTGCGAGACAGATGCAAGAAATGAAGAGACGACACACAGAACTTTGGGTTTAAACAGGGCCACATTTTATTAAAGATCTGCAAAGGTGGTAAATCCTATCGGGCATCCAGCATGGCCTATTTATAGACCTTTCTGAGTACGAGCGAGCATTCTTGGCCAGTGGGTTGGCGCTGCCTCATTCGCCCTCCCACTGGCCATTCCCTTTGTGAGGTAGGGAGACGTTCCCTTGTCACCCCCAAACCCAGGCCACTGGGCTCAAGGTGGGGTGAGAAAGGTTGGCCTCAGAGGTAATCCTTATCTCCCAGCCCGACCACAAGGCTCAACACTGGGACCCCTCAGGAAATTACCTGTCACCGCAACAGTGCCTGTTAAATGCTCACCATTAAGATTCCCTCTGGATGCCCGATCCTACCTGCTCAAAATCAAATGTGACCAAATTAGCTATCCAAGTCAAATCAACCTAATTATGCTCCCAGAGTGGAGTGTGGAGTAGGCGAAAAAACTCATGGCCAAATTAGGACATGAGTAAAAAATTCCTACTCGGCCTCCTAATGGCAACCAGCAAGCTCACACTGTCTACAGGGAGGGAGGGAGCCGCGCAAGCAAAGAGCTTATGGGAGGGGTAAGTGCCTATTTAATAAGCACTCCTTAACCCCTCCCATCCCAGTGGCACCACCCGAAGTTGCCCAATAAAAATTGGGCACGTCTCTCCACTTACCCCGCCCGCAATTACCTCCCCACGCCCAGGCTTTGCTGGGCATGGGAGAATGGTCATTCCTCCTATAGGGCTTTTTCAGACTGGGAAGTGCAGGCAGCCTCGGAGGCTGCAGAGCAATGGAGAGATGTGCAATAGAAAAGGTGGGGGGGGGACACCTCACACTGTATCCTCAATCACTTCACAGTGATTATGTAAGCTGAAAACATCACTGAAATTCAAAATAAAAAGCCCCGAGAAGGAGGCAGAAAGGAAGCCTCTTTCATAAGACAAGGAAATTTCAGGAAATTAGAGTGCAGACTTTGGTACAGCACAACCTCTTCCAAGGAGCTGGACAAAACACTGCTTCCCCTCACACCTGCATTTCTGAGGATGCAAAATGGTGGTCAGGCTGTCAACACAGTTGGTGCTGTTGGGACTTGCAGTGGCAGCACAATATCAAACAAAACCCCATAGGAAAAAGAAAGAAGCTGTACTACAGCCCCTGCCGATGGTAAACCCTACCTGTGAGAAAGTGTAGGAGATTTTATCTAAAATGTCTGAATTCAATGTGAGAATTGAAAAACCTTGCATTTGAAGTGATGTGAGCTGATATAAATGCCCATCAGTGAAATGAGCGTGTTACATGAAGTGATAAATATGCATATGTGAACCAGTCCCCAATTGGCTCAGTTGTATCGAGCAAAATTGCAACTTTCAGATCTGGATTTTCCTTTCCAGCATCTCACCACTGAGCATATTTGTATGTGAAATACTGATAGGGTCAATAATAATAATAATAATAATAATAATAATAATAATGATAATGATAAAAAATTGATTCGTTACTCGCCTCTCCCTCTGGATCGAGGTGGGGTACACCACAAATGCAAACATCATATAACTAATTAAAACATTTAAAACTAATACATTATTAAAAGCAGCATATTATTAAAAGGCAAATTTAAAATTCAACTGGGTAGGCCTGCTGGAAAAGATCAGTCTTTATGGCTTTCTTAAATTCCAGAAGACTGTTAAGTTGATGACTCTCTCCTGGCAAGCCATTCCACAAACTTATGTTAACCGGATTAACGAAAGTGGGGTTTGTTCTTTAAGGTTTTCAGGCACTATTTCATAGGCCTGTGCAGGGAGCCCCTGACCCACTTCAGGGGCCACTTCAGAGCTTCTGAATCAGCCCTGATCTGCCTTTGGGTGCTTCATGTCTGGTCCAACTCACTTCAGATCTGGAGCGAGATCTGGACATCCAAAGTGTATTAGATGTTGTAGGTTCCCAGGTGCAAGGCTAACTGGAAGTCCATTGGACTCCCACTTGCCCCACTCCCTGCTGCCCCCCTTGCTCACCCCTGAATCTGTTGAGCTGCTGCCTCTGCCCACTTGCAGGGTTTTCCTGACCCATCTGGCAGCTGCACATCCTTTTTTGCCATTTTTAAGGAAGATGGTAGCTCTGTTGTTTCCTAGATCAAACTACAGCAGCCATAAAGGGCCATTTTGGGTCAGGTAATTCCTGTGGGAGGGTGAAGGCAGCAGCTCACTATTGGTCTGGATCAGACCAAAGTGGCCTAAAACACTTCAGGTCCAGTCTGATCTGCTTCAGACCACTTCAGCCTGATCCGGGCCCTATCTGGATTAGGACAGAGGCAGGCCACATCAGTCCACTTTGGTTCAGGATCTGGAAGATCTGGACCCAAGGAGGTGTACAATGCTGTCATTTAATAGTTTAATTTAGTTTGATGTTGTTTAGTTTAATGTTTATATTCATTTTCTGTTAAAAACAAAATAAACAAACAAAAAATCCCAATTAGCTCATACTTACATGGGGTGGAGGAAAATTGGTGTTATGCATGCACTGCTAGTGGGACTTGCAACAAAATGGTGCATTGTGAAGTACATCTTTTCAGTGTTTGCTTATTTATTTATTTATTTATTTAAAACATTTATATCCCGCCCTATATCAATAAGATCTCAGGGCGGCGTACAGATAAAAACATACAGTATAAAAACAGTAAATATACACAGCTAAAAACAAATTAGCCATAAACCAAGTTAAAACGATATATAATTTAAAAGCAGTAAAGCTATTAAAACCGTGTTCCAGACACAACTTCTTTCAAGATACTCCATTTCATTACATTCCCCACCCTAATTCCAGTTTTCTATTGCCCCCCAATAGACATCCTGGAATCTGAGGCAAATGAATTTGTTAAGTGATGGGTGGGGGGGATCTACACTACTGCTTTAAAGCGCTTTATAACAGTTTTGACAACTGTTGGGGCCCAGAACACACTGCATATACAGTTTTCAAAATGTTTTAAAAGTGCTTTAAAGTGCTTTAAAAGCAATAGTGTAGATCCCCCGGGAACTATTTACTATTGCTGCAACTAGCAGAAACCCCACCCCCAAAAGTAGAACAGATTGAGCGTTATACCCTTCTTTAGTAAAGAAAAGTTAAAAATAGTTTACTCACAATGTTCTTGTATGTAATGTGCAGATTACATAAAAGAGTTTTCAAAAGCACAGTTTGTTCCATCCATTTGTGTTAGCTAACACCAGCAGGAGCAAGTGAGCAAACACAAGTGCTCCCAGCAATGGATAAGTTCACAGAGAGGGGGGGAGGGCAGGGGAAGGAAGGGGGGGGGGAGCAAAACTAAGAAACCACAGGGAACCACATTGTAGGCTATAGTAGGGTGACCATATGAAAATGAGGATGGGGCTCCTGTATCTTTAACAGTTGTATTGAAAAGGAAAATTCAACAGGAGTCATTTGTATATATGGGGAACCTGGTGAAATTTCTTCTTCATCACAACAGTTAAAGTTGCAGATGCCCTGCCCTCTTTTAAATCTGGTCACTCTAGTATAGCTCCTGCACCTTTAACTGCTGTGATGAAGAGGGGATTTCACCAGGTTCTCTATATATACAAATGATACCTGCTGAAATTCTCTTTTCTATGCAACTGTTAAAAATATAGGAGCCCTGTCCACCTTTTCATATGGTCACCCTAGCTATAGAGATCCTAAGGCTAGGTGTGGCCTACATCTCCATGAACTAACTAACTGTAACACTGTCCCCTTCCAGTAACTTGCAAACGAGGTTGCAATATTCCCAACTATCACTCCCCATTTGACAGTCTGGGGTAGGTTCCCCCCCTTAGTTGTCTTCTTCTCCTTCTCCTCCTTCCTCAAGCATTGGACATCTCTTGGTATGCTGATACCTCCTTCTGGTCTCTCAGTAGCCCCGTTTTGGCTACATAGCCACCATAACTCATCCCTTGAGTTAATTGTTTGTATGTATGATGATATACATCTTTACAATATAATACACTGTACTACAAAGCGCCCCAAACCTGAACTTCTTTATGACTGTGAACCTTCTCTTCAAGAACTTGATTACCCCCATTTTCTTTTCTGAGTCACTCTGCTGCTTGAAGCTTATAATGTAACTGCCACCCACTAATTTACTTGTTGAGTCAAGTGAAGTGATTTCATATTTAAGCAGACAATCACCCAGGCCAAGAACGTGCAATCAGTTCCAAAGCAAACTCCCCACTTGCTTTCAGAAGCAGCTCTTAAAGAACAAAAGTCAAAATGACACAATCTATCCCTGAGCTGGGCGACTCAGTTCAACATGGTGTCCCTCTTTTGCTCTTGCGCTCTGCTGCTGTCACTCTTTGGTCTGTTTTAGGTGATGAATTGATTGAGTGATTGATTACATTTTTAAACTGCCCAATAGCTGAAGCTCTCTGGGTGGTTCACAAAAATTAACTGGGGATTGGGTTGGGGGCAAGGTAGTCTAATGGGTAGAAGATCTTAATTTTTTAAAAAAAACAACAACCAACAAGGTACTGGATTTGATAATCTTTGCATGTGTTCCATCCCTGTAATGCTGTATGATTTTTGTTTCGCTACAATATCATACTGTCTTTGAATCTCCCAGGAGGACCGTAGTGTTAATTAACACTCACAGAGCTTTATGCTGAGCTCCGGAGGGAAGTGGAACTGCTTGTTATATGATTTGCCACAAAGAGATAGAATTAGGGGGAGCGCATGAGTGCCAGTGCTAGAGTCAGGAAACGATGCTAATGAATGCTTTCATTTAAAAAAAATACTTCGATAAAAGAAATCCAGAAGATTGAGCCTGCCTGCACAGTCAAACCAAAGATGGTGCACCACTATCATATATGCAGTCTCCCAGAGGTGGGGGTTGCATGGAAAAAAATCTGTGTAGTTTTGTGCTTGTTTCCCCAAAGGCATGCATCAATTTTGTGTATTTACTCTGCTGGTAAAAGAGGAACTCAACCTTCTTGTCTAGGTTCAAAGTTATCTCTGGCTCATATGAACGCTAAGCACCGAACTTCTCTTTCTGGCAAAAGCAACAAGATAAGAATGTCCTGCATCCATCATTGTCTTAGGTTGTACAAGGATGTTATTGGAAATTAATTAATTAAAGCAATGATAACAGTCAATGCATCACCCTTGAAAATATATCTTTGTCCTTTTTTTTTTGTAGGTTTTACCTTCTGTCCTGCAGCACCGGCATGAACAAAAAAGCAAAGTTAATCAGTTTAATTAAGCTCTTTACATCCTAATCTATTGTTTCCATGCAATTTAAAAAAATGTACTGTGGAACTAATTATCCTATTGTTACACTCTATTCAGCAGAATGTATCTTAAAGGTTTTTTTAAAATAAAATAAATAAATACTGCACAATTAATTTTACACCGAACACAATTCTTAAACAAAGTGCTGTAGGATCTTGATTCTTTTTTTTTTTTAAAGATCTAATTATGAGGACATAATTAAAGTTTCTTGAATGATCTCACACTTGAGTTTTCTTGGGAAGTGGAATGGAGGGAGATGCTGCTCTTAGTGGGATGCTGTGTCTGCTGCTCTTAAATGGGCATGTTGCTAGGAGCTTTTATAAAATTATTCTCTGTGTACTTTGTGGTCTCAGTCCAATTATAGTTAATCAAATGACTTGCTGTTGTGAATGTCAATTCCCATGACCCCAGACCAGGCCTGAGTGTACACTAAATTGTAAATTGCAGCTGCTTATGCAGGAAAGCATACACACATACATACAGAACAAGGAAAAAAGAACACGGCCAGATCTACACCAAGCAGGATATAGCACTATGAAAGTGGTATAAAAGCGATATATGGTATGTGTCAATGGCTCCCCTGACAGTTGTCAGAGCACTTCAATACCACTATAAAGCAGCTCCTGTCTTTTATATACTGCTTTCATACCACTTTCATAGTGCAATATCCTGCTTGGTGTAGTTCTGGCCTTTGTAAGAACACATTTTGCCCACCTCCCCAAAATGTTCATCCAAAAATCCAAAGTTGATAAACAAGAATATGAATAATGCATTGGAATACAAAAATAGTGTACACAAATGTAATTATCAAAATATATTCTTACACATCTTGACACATGAACATTATCATATGATCCATCACTATAATTCACAAAACCATTTCTCCTGTATCTCAACTGTGAAAGCTGAAGTCCATTTAAGGAACCCTATTGTAAGTACCAGAATCTAAATCTCATTAAAAATATGGTGTATCTGTGAAATTCAATCCTGCTGGGGATTATGCAGTACAGCTGTCATCTATTTACTCCATCACTTGGCCGGATTAACTTTCACACATGATGAGGATAATAATTTTCTCTATTCACCTCTGCTCAAGCTGTGAGATCAAGCTGTGGGGTGAAGATTCCTAACCTGGCTGGCTATAATATGCTTTGAACAGGCCACTCAGCACTGATCTGGGGCTCAGTCAGCCCTACGAATCATTCACATTTTATGGATTAAGACTGCATGTGTCATGTACCCACTTGGAACATGTTTGCTGAAGAATCTACTCCCACCTGTTCCACTATACATAAATGTCGCAGGTAGCCATGATTGACTAGTATTTCCTTTTATTTGCTCCCAGGTGTACACACAGTGAAATATGTCCATAGAGTTTCTTCAAATGTGACAGAGTTCCTTTAATATGTGTAACAGGCCTTACAAGAGTGCTAGGAAGCCTGGATTCTTGTATTTCCTTCTTAGTAGGGGAGTCATCAGACAAGCGTTTTATCACATGCTTGCTACTGCCCACTTATGGATGTTCTCGAGTCCTTTAGATGATGTCACCCACATCCCGCTCCTTCCACTCATTTTTCCGTCGCAAAATAGACCCTTTTTAATCCTACTTTTTTTTAAAAAATGGAATCTGTTGTGATCTCTTGCTGTGTGCAGGAAAAGTGGTGCGCTAAAAATGCCCCCTGAATGGACAATGTGGTCTTTGTTTATTTCCTCTTTCCTCTCCAGGAAGAAAGAGAAAGTAATGAAGGCCAAAAACAGGGGTGGGGAAGTGATGCTTAGGAAATGAGATTTCCCCCTGTGTGGTGACGTTGTAGGTCTATAAATCAATTGCCAGATGAATGAGGATGCAAGGTTAAAAAAGCTGGATGCAATGGACAAAACTGATCCCGTATATGGTGATCACCGTATATGGTGAATCCATACTCAGCAAGGTACCATGTGTATATTAGAGCAATGTGTGTGCTTTTATTCCTCGTGAATAGGATTGTTGAACTGATATGGGCTTCATATTCCAGGTCCAAGATTATGACTCAATGTATTTAGCATCAGAAAGGAATTTCCACCCTCTTCCAGATCAGAGTTACTAATGATATCTTCACTAGTGCTATCTTCTTTTGGCTTGAGCACAGGGCTGTACTGAGAAATACTGTGGTGGTGGTGGTAGTGATGGTTGTGGTGGCTGTAAGAGTAAACTGTGGGGGGACACCATGAAGTCAATGGCTTAGATCCTAACTTTTCTGCCATTGGTGTTAGCAAAGTGGAACAGCAGTAGGGGATGCTTCAGCTAGCAGAAGAGAGGGAGGAAACTCAGGCTGATTCCCCCTTCCCTGTGCAGCCGTTGGGGCCCTGGAGTATTCGGGACCTCTGAAACAGTGGGGGAGGGGAGCTGCAGGAGAAGGATGAACCAGCAGAACACCCCCTTCCAGCAGTGGAGTCTTCTACTGGATCAAAACCCTTCCGTTAGCTACGTTTGGATCCAAGCCAATGTGAAACAGCAAAAAGTTAAACATGAGTAGTGCAAGATGTTTAAATGAAAATAAATAATGATTCCGTTTTAATAAAATTGGAAAATAAATCCCAAATAGTGAAACCATGGCCAACGGAAGGCTGTAAAAAGGTGACTATAATAGACAAGCAGAGGAACCACATAAATGCTGACCCCTTCTCTTGGTTTGGAAAATACAAACAATGGAAGGAAATAAAGGATAGCATCCTACTTATCAATCCTCCCAACCTTGTTGTACTTATTGGCCCGAAGACAGGAAGGCTGTTGCAGGTTTACCTCCCACAGTGCAATTGAGCAGAATACTGTTTGCACATTTCCCTTTGTAGCTTGAGTAAAAGGGCCAGTTTAACTTTCTTTTAAAAACAAAAAACAAAAATGGAAGCTGAGAATTCAGGGTGGGGATAGATCCCCTCCTCAAAGGTCTGATTGTGGCACTTTGTTTGCTACTGTTTTTCATTGTGGAATTATACGTAAGTAGGATTCCTAACCTTCACCCCCAGAAGTTGACATATACAGTAGCAGACATTTAATTTAAAGTGCAAAGGATCCCACTGGTTGACCTTCAGGTAATTCCTATCCTGATGATCCAACAGCTATTACCATGTTGTTGTAGCACCATAAGACATTTTTACCATGATTGTAAGAGAAAGAAACACAGCATGAGAAATAAAGTTAAAATGAAAATAGTTAGCAAATGAGAGATTAAAGATAAAATCCTGGTCTCATTAACATCAAAAAGGTAAATTGCTTCGTGACCATGGGCGTTACTAGACGAGGCTCTAGCGCGCGTTACCTTCCGCAGTCACGTCGAGGCTTCCAGATGACGTTCACGAGGATCCGCCGTTATCCCGCGGTGAAGCCTCTTTCTCCCGACTTTAAAAAAGTGAGTTTTAGGACGCCTTTTCCTGCTGTCCCGCGGTAATTCGGAGTACGTGTGGGAGGATGTGAGGTCACTGCGGTCCGCACTGGGCAGGAAAAGGCGTGCTAAGGGGGAGTGGTCAGCGGCTTCGGTCAAGCCGCCTCCGCCATTTGCACGCAGTCCGGCAGCTGGGGCAGCGCGGCGGAGCGGCTTTTTTTTTTTATTTCCCCAGTGACAGTTTGCGCAGGAACGGAGGACCGGAAAAGTGGCTGGTGACTCCTTGCGGTGGGCAGCTACCGTGGCCGCATAATGGCGGTGCTGTACGCTGCCTGTTAGTGTGGGTACCAGGCTGGCAGAGGGCAGAGCTGTTTGTGGGCTGCTGCCATGGCTACGGCCAGATGTGGGTTGGCTCCTTGGGATGGGGCACAGGGCACAGAGGCGGTCATCGCCGCCGACACCTCAGAGGCATGATGGGAGATGTAGGCACAGAGTGGCCATGCAGACGATTGACCTCGGGTCATATGACACCCGCCACGACCCCCATCAGGAAGTGAGCGCATCAATGTTGACCCTCAACAGCACCAGCAGCACTTCGGCTGGCACTGGCACTGCCGCCGCTGCCGCCGCCAGGGCCGGCGGCGGCATCGCTGACGGCTGCGCAAGTTTGCGGTCTTTCGGACGTGCGCAAACCGTGCAGCGAGCGAAAAAAAAAGCCCCGGCAATCAGGCCGGTGTGGCTGCGCAACCGTTCTCGCGGCGGCAGCAGCACAACCGGCGCAAACTTCCGCCACAAATCGAAGGCAGGTGTGGAGCATGAGGCGTCACGGCTGAACGGGAAAAGCCGCTTTCACCGCTCCTCAACGACGGAACACCCGGTACGTCTAGCAACGCCCCATGTGAAATTAGACCATTTTAAATAGCAGCACTTTCAGCAAAATAAGCTAAAGTTGACTGTAATGAATAAAGCTAATTAGTAATTTCAATTTTTCAACTTTTTTCACTAAAAGATTACAATAGCTGGTCCTTATTCTGGCAAATGGAATCTCATAGCCTTTTCCTTCCCTGCTGCACTACAATGCCACTGTGATAGTTGTTAAGTCCTCTTTAGCAGCCAATTTTGTTTCCCCGATTTGGGCGACAGCTCATTCACACATCTCCCTGCAGTTTCCACAATTTCATTTTCAGAGGGTGCTACAGATGGCTGAGCAACACTAACATTCATCGTACAATTACTTCTTTAACAGTCAGCAGTCAGAACTATTGCGAATGATAGGAATGTTCTAGTTAGAGAAATGGCAATGAAACCACAGCCCTTGTCTGCTCTGGAGTTTGTCTAATTCATTCATTTATTCATTCACAGTAAATCATCATCATCATCATGATTATTATTTATTTATATAGCACCATCAATGTACATGGTGCTGTACAGAGTAAAACAATAAAATAGCAAAACCCTGCCGCATAGGCTTACATTCTAATAAAATCATAATAAAACAATAAGAAGGGGAAGAGAATGCACCAAACAGGCACAGGGTAGAGTAAAACTAACAGTATAAAAGTCAGAACAAAATCAAGTTTTAAAAGCTTTAGAAAAAAGAAAAGTTTTTAGTTGAGCTTTAAAAACTGCAATTGAACTTGTAGTTCTCAAATGTTCTGGAAGAGCGTTCCAGGCGTAAGGGGCAGCGGAAGAAAATGGACGAAGCCGAGCAAGGGAAGTAGAGACCCTTGGGCAGGTGAGAAACATGGCATCAGAGGAGCGAAGAGCACGAGCGGGGCAATAGTGTGAGATGAGAGAGGAAAGATAGGAAGGAGCTAGACAGTGAAAAGCTTTGTAGGTCAACAGGAGAAGTTTATATTGGATTCTGGAGTGAATTGGAAGCCAATGAAGAGATTTCAGAAGTGGAGTTACATGGTCAGAGCGGCAAGCCAAGAAGATGATCTTAGCAGCAGAGTGGTGAACAGAAACCAATGAACTGATGTGAGAAGAAGGAAGGCCAGAGAGAAGAAGGTTGCAGTAGTCCAACCGAGAAATAACCAATGCATGAACAAGAGTCTTGGCAGAAGAGACAGACAAAAATGATCGAATCCTGGCAATATTATACAGGAAAAAACGACAAGATTTAGCTACTGCCTCAATATGAGGAATAAAGGAGAGCGAGGAATCAAATATAAAGCCAAGACTACGAGCTTCCTTGACTGGAGTAAGTGTAACATCATTGACAGTAAGAGAGAATGAGAGATGAGGAGAAGGTTTAGGAGGGAAAACAAGCAATTCAGTCTTTGCCATATTAAGTTTCAAACGACGATGAAGCAACCAAGCTGAGATATCTGAAAGACATGTCACCTCTCCATTTTGACTGAGGTGGGGAACAATTGTAAATATAAAATACATAAAATATTTTATGTATTTAAAATACATATCTAAAAGAGCTTCCAGAGTGGTGAACATTGGAATAAAACAGGAAAAAGAAAGAAGATTAAAACATTGTTCAATTTAAAATTGTTCAATTTAAAACAAAGGACCAATAAAAACAGTGGCTGGTCAGTTGAGGAAAGCTTCCTGGAAAAGAGTTGTTTTTAGGGGGCGCCGGAAGCAGCACAGTGTTGGTGCCTGCCTGACTTCCGAGGCAGGGAGTTCCAAAGAGAAGGGGCCACCACACTAAAGGCTCTTCTCCTGGTGAACTCCAGTTGGACCAAGGTCCATGTGGAACCACTAGGAGCATGCCCTCCAATGACCTCAAGGACTGGGAAAACCCTTTCCATATTTTCTAAGCTAACAGTATCAAAAGACAAAAGCAAGTTTCTCTCCCAAATTCAGCCACATGGTATTGTATTAGTGAAGGAAAATGAGTGTGCATGAGCAATGGACTGTTTATTAGGTGTGTACGGACCCCCTGATCCGCTTCTCTTCCAGATCTGCAACTTCCGGATCGAGTCTGCTCCACTCCGCTCCAATTTGCCTATTGTCCGCTCCGGTTCGCTGCGAAGCTCTGGATCCGGATCAGAGCTCCGCTTTCCCCCCCCATAGGCTTGCATTGAAATCCAAAAAACCCTACAACTTTTTTTCTGTTAAAGTTAGAAACCTCAAATTCAGCACCATGACACCTCATGCACGTATACACATGCATGCCAAGACTCAAGCCAATCCAAGCCTCCCCTGATTTTGGGGGATTTTTTGAAAATTGGACACCCCATTTTCAGACATGGACTGTTCTCTGACATTTTGACAGATAAAAACTTGGAAGCAGGCACATCCGCATTCATGGCAAGTTTCAAGCAGATTCCATCATCCCCTGATTTTGGGGGGGGTTTAACCTCTAACGCAGCACCCCTAACCCCAATTCAAACACCCCTTTCTATATCTCCGTCAATTTTCAAGTTAGAAACTTCAAGTTAGGCACCATGACACCTCAT
Source organism: Elgaria multicarinata webbii (assembly GCF_023053635.1). NCBI lineage: Eukaryota > Metazoa > Chordata > Lepidosauria > Squamata > Anguidae > Elgaria > Elgaria multicarinata. The sequence continues at coordinate 103,888,632 of NC_086172.1, forward strand.
GCACGTATACACATGCATGCCAAGACTCAATCCAATCCAAGCCTCCCCTGATTTTTGGGGAATTTTTGAAAATTGGACACCCCAGTATCTCAGGGATTTAAAGCTGCAGACAGCTCAATGGGCCATTTCAAAGGAAATCCCAACATGCCATGAATTGGGGAGTAGATAAACCTAAATATGAATCTTCTTCCACACTTGAAAAATTTATTTGGAACTTCAAAAAGACTAAGTGAGCGCAGGAAGGACTTATCCCCTGAGTCAAAGCAAGACACACACAAACCATCCCTACGAGGCGGGCAGGGGAGGAGGGAGGGAAGGCAGGCAGGCAGCAGACATTTCTGGGGGCACAAGGAAGTGCGGCAAGGATGGCTTGTTTCTTTCTAAGCCAGCAGTAACGCATTGTAAACCAACCCTGTGAGGCAGGCGCAAGGAGTGAGCAAAGGATGGCTTGTTTCTTTCTAAGCCAGCAGTAACGCATTGCAAACCAACCCTGCGAGGCGGGCGCAAGGAGTGAGCAAAGGATGGCTTGTTTCTTTCTAAGCCAGCAGTAACTCATTGCAAACCAACCCTGCGAGGTGGGCGCAAGGCGCCTTCCTAGACCTGCCGGCTTACGCCGGCAGGGAGGCGGGGCCAAGGCGCGCTAACGTTAGCACGCCTCCCCCACTCTTCCAGACGGCGGAGCCGCAGGGAGGACGCAAGCCCTGCGGCGTCCGCCATTTTTTTTTTTTTTTGTTTAAAGGGGCCGCGGGTGGCCCGAAGACTCTGGGAAGGTAAGTGGCTTTTTTAAATTATTTTTTAAATGGGGGGGGGGCGAAGGATGGGAGGGTGGGTGGCACGGGGGGAGGGCGGGCGAGATCGCACCGCCGCCCCCCGAGCAAGCAGCCGAGCAGCGCTTGCATGGGCAATGCCCGGGATGGGGCGGCATTGCCCGGGCAAGCGCCACTTGGCTGCTTGCTCGGGCGGCGGTGGCGCGATCGCACCCGCCCTCCCCCCGTGCTACCCACCCTCCCATCCTTCACCCTCCCCTCTCTTCCCCCCCCGCCAATGGGCACAGCGCTCCTATGAGCACTGTGCCAGGTCCGCGGCTTTTCGCGGCTCCTCGCGAGTAAGCGAGGAGCCGCGAAAAGCTGCGGAAGTCTCCACACTTCCCCCAGCCCTGGCCTGAGACCAGAGCTGGGGAAAAAGCACGCCATAAGCGACTTAGCTTATGGCGCGCTAGACCAGGCCTCACTGCGGCCTGCCGCCGGATTCCCCTGTGCGTCATCTGGACGCACAGCAGGGAAACCGGGTTGGAAGGCGCGCTAAGGCCTGGTCTAGCAAGGCCCAAGGAGTGAGCAAAGGATGGCTTGTTTCTTTCTAAGCCAGCAGTAACACATTGCAAACCATCCCTGTGAGGCAGTCACAGAGGAGGAGGACAGGCGGGCAGAGGGCCAGGCAGAGATATGCCATAGATCTAGTATGGGGGAGTCAGTCCCAGCAGATGCCCCACCACAGCAGCACCCCGGGGGGAAGGCAGGCAGGCAGCAGACATTTCTGGGGGCACAAGGAAGTGAGCCAAGGATAGTTTCAAAGCCAGTAATGCAAACCATCCCTGTGAGGCGGGAGCAACACAGAGAGATGCCTTTTCTTTTGCATCCCATAACTAGGAGGCTAGGAGGATAAGAGTAAAGCTTTGTAAACAACAAAGCGTAAAGAGTAAACAACAACAACAACAACAATAAGGAGTTGAACCACAATGAAAGCCTGCCTGACTTCACTGTAGAGGAAAAGCCAGGAGAGCTTGGGCTATGGGGTGTAAATATAAAATGGAATAAATAAATAAACAAAGGAGGGGTGGAATTAAAAGCAGCAGTGTTGCTGAATAAACAACAACAAGATTTTTTTTAAAAAAAGGCTATGTCTGTTTTTTACCAGTAAGAGGAAAGTGGATGTGCCCAGGGGGATGGGGGTATGCCAATTTTTGACTGGCCCTAAGTAAGTACCAGTCTTAAGAAGCTACCTGTCACTTCAACTCATGACAAGCATTAGCTTCAGTCTCTCCACTGGTTAACCTTTGGAGGGCTCTGACGACCCTCCAAGGGTGGGAGACTGTGTGTGCACTGGGCATGTCCACATGCCCTAGGGGACCTCATCCCCTTGCACCACATCTATTCAGTTGTTCACCAAGGTTAGGGTGGGTAGCAGTGCTGTGTTTCCTATCTGTTATTTATTTGCTTAGTATATGATTTCAGGTTGTGTTTGTGCATTTGGTGGGGCTACTGTTTTAAAAAACACTGGGAAAAGTCCGTTCAGACTAAGAAAGAGAAGTTTCCCAGTATCCCAAGTTACTAAGTATCCCGTTTTGCCTATCCCCTCCTCCAACTTTGGGATCATGTGATCATGACTGGGAGTTGAATCTGCCTCTTAGCACTTCAAAAAGGTACCTCTCCCGCTTTTTTTACCCGATTTTTTTTTAAAAATATAGCAAGCGAACCACACCACGCAGAGTGCTGAGAATAGGCTCAAAATGACCCCCAGCCACAACTCTCTAAGCACAAGAAATTTCAGAAAGATAGCTTTAAAAACAACACAGTTATGCCTTAATCTTTTCCGCAATGCAATCCTATGGGCGAAATTATCCAAAATGGCGGGCGGATCGCTCCGCGAAAAGAGAAGCGCTTCTCCTATGGCTGCTTCTCTTCGCCATGCTTCTAAGGGTCCCCGGTTCGCTTCTACTCTGCCTCTGGGCAAGGCGGAGCAGGCCAATTCGCTTCTGATTCTCCGATTCTAAGCGGAGCAGAGCACATCCCTACACTCTTTTATTTTACCCTCCTGTATCCAAGATACATCTCTGGCTAGAGACAACCTTGGAATAGTTCATTCGCCATGTAATGGAACACTATTGTCAAGTTTATTGCTGTGAACAGAATACAAAAGGATCACGCAACTGGAATCAGATTAAAATATACCTTCTTTTGCTGCTAATGATTGATAAAATCACCATACACCTACATTATCTGTAAAGGTCATAAGGTTTTCCATGAGCTGCAAAATCTAGCTGGTTGAAAGCATGATGGTAATAGCGTCTGTTGCACTTTGGAACTAAATGATAGCGTTTTTCAAGTACCTAAAAGGTTGTCACACAGAAGAGGACTGCAACTTGTTTTTTTTTTTTTATCATCCAGGACTGTAGGATGGAAAATAAGGGGCCTAAGTTACAGGAGGGCAGGTTTAGGTTGACGATTAGGAGAAGGTTCCTGACAGTCAGAGCAGTCGTACAATGGAATCAACTGCCTAATGAGGAGGTGGGCTCTCATGCTAGAGGTGTTCAAGCAGAGACTGGACAGCTATCTGTTGGGGATGTCAGGTCTCTCCACTGAGTAGGGCTGCACTGACTAAGGCATTGGATTCTATGACTTAAATGGTCCCTTTGAACAGTATGATTTTATGACCTTTTCCAGACAAATTAGCTCCATGGGCAATGACTGGGAACCCCTTCCATCCCACTGCTATTATGGGGAAATGTCTCTGGAATTCCCTGCCCATTGAAATGGACTTCCTTTGCCATCAAAGTCCCCATCATTTCAGTACCAGGTCAAAATCCACATATTTGCCCAGGCATTTTAAGGTATCACATTGGTTGGTTTGCTCTGCTGTTTTTGTGATATTTAATTATTGTACTGTACTATATTGTGGCAGATTTTGTTTTTTATGCCTTTTGCATGCCAGCTTGATATCCTAGGATGAAATGCAGGTTAAAAATACTTTAAATTAATAAATAATATTCCAGCCAATGTGAAACAATGATAACTTAAAACTTCTCTTTCTCAACCATTGGAAAAATAAATCTGCTTTACATTTCTGAGGTATGGAACTTTCAGTCTTTCTGGAGGTTACTAATGCATCTTTCCAAAAACCAGAAAAACGGGAGCATTTTTTCAAGTTTCACTTCTTTGGTTGCAAGAGTAATTTGACCCATGTCATCTGTATTCTTTGGAAGGAGATGCTTTGGCCTGTGCAACATGCATTTTGTTCCTAATTAAAATATACATGACAGCTTTTTTATATTTCAGCCCTGTGGACCTTGATCATCCTATTTCAGTTCAAAAAGTCATTATCCACTTACGTCATACTCTCTAATTAACTGTAATGCAGAGATGCCCTTTGAAAAGGAAATGGTATAGACATTTTGGGATAAAGGATGCCTTCAGAATGTTTAGATGAATGGATATATTTCACAACAACAACAACAACACTGCTCTAAAATAGAATCTAAGAAAACAAAAGCAACACCAACCACGTGCACACACAAATTACAACTAGGCTTTCTCTCTGAAATTGCTGTTTTGGATATCCCAAAAGTAACTAGCCTTAGACCTCACCTTGCCAGGTAGAAGTGACTTGTATTCCAGATTCTTTGAACAGCAGATGGTCAATTTAATAAGTTATCAGTGACCATTATGAATGACCATATTCAGGCCTACAGGAGGAACTGCTTTGCATAAGACAGCAATATCTGTAACAATATTTATTTATATGTATGCAGGTATGTATAAAATTATTTCAGGCCAGAAAGGGCCCCAAAGGTTACTCACAATTTAAAACAAATGAGGAATGTTATGAATGTCTTTAGCACTGATGCTCAATATTTTAGCTGTAATTTGGTTTAGTATCTGGGGTATGCACAGTTTTAACCGAGTACAATTCCTACATTTAGTCCTCGTAAGGTGTTGACTTCTGAATGTGTGAAGGGGCCTGTAGGAGTGGAGTGTACAGGGCTAGCTCCATCCCCACTATGATGCCCCATGTGTAGACAACACCTCTAGTCAAAGCAGCACAATTGGTTGAACCTGAAGGGGCCACTTTCATTGTGTTTAAGCTTCCAAATGTGAATGAGAACAAGAACCTTGGCCAATTAGGGTCTTGTCTCCATGCTGGAAAGCCTACACATGGGACGAAGGTCTTTTAATCTCAGTCAATCAAGCCTGGGTTTGGGAGCGTTCACACATTCAGACATGAACACTTGCAAAGGGCTTTTATTTTGCAAGATTAGCTTCTTTTTAATGCTGATTTTGAACCTTAATAACCTTTAGGGATTGGGACCATGGTATCTGTATGATCTCCTCTTCCCACATGTAGTAACCCACGATGGTGCATTTATGGCATTCAGACAGAGCCTTTGACGGAAGAGGAGAGATCGCAAAGAACTATTAGTAGCCCTGGAGCAAACTGCTCAGGATTTTGGAACACCTCAGTTCCCTTTCTATCAATGGAACCAGCAAAATAGGTTACATGGAGGTTTTGTAGGTCTTATTAAAGGCAACTCGGACAGAGCTGCCTTCTTTGCAGAGGTCTGGCTGTTTTCTTGTGGTGCCATGAACTTATGTTTGCACCTAGACAACTAAAGCAGCAGTTTAGGATTAAATTACTGATAAATGGTCAGCGCAATCCTAAACACATTTACACAGAAGGTAATCCCATGGAGTTGGGCCATATGCCTTTGTAAGTGTGCTTAGAAGGATTGCCACTAAGGCCTTAGCTAGACCTGAGGTTTATCCCGGGGTTGTCCCTGCCTGCTCCCAGGATCGCCTGTGTGTCATTTACATGAACAGGGATGACCCCGGGACAATCCCGGGATAAACCTTAGGTCCAGCTAAGGCCTAAGTAACTCTCAGGTTATGGTTGTTGTATGGTATCATTTAAAACTGGCATTGAAATATTTTGAACTAATAAAGAAAATCCCAACTGCTGACTTGAAATCAGGTTCTTTCTGTAGAGGTTTTGTATCCATCAAGGCTGAGGTAAGTGTTACCTATTTTAAATGCAGCCCCCTCCCTCCTGAAATATGTTATTGATATTGTTGGATATATGAAGGAAATCCCCAAATGAGGTGTTGGTAATGAATTGCAGCTCTCCCATTGCAGCGAAATATCTAGTTCCAGATGGCCATTTGGAATTCACTATACAACCTTGAATTTATAGGTTCATGCCTGAAACATAACTCTTATTCCGTTTTGGGGATTGCTGTTCAGCTCTGCCATGCTGTAAAACAGGTTACTTTGTTGGGGTGACCATATGAAAAGGAGGACAGGGATCCTGTATCTTTAACAGTTGCATAGAAAAGGGAATTTCAGCAGCTGTCATTTGTATATATGGAGAACCTGCTAAAATTCCCTTTTCAATACAACTGTTAAAGATACAGGAGCCCTGTCCTCCTTTTCATATGGTCACCCTAACTTTGTAAACCACTGGATCATTGATTCTGTTTTTTAAATTGTACTCAGAGGTTCCCATAAGTGGAAATACTTCAGGCATATACAATGCCAATCCTGATTTGATCGCATGGCAAGTATACAGTGTGACCAACCAATACACAAATTAGAAAAAGTCCATAATGCATGTACTTGCAAATCCCATGTTGACACAATTTGCATGGCAGCTTTGGTTTGACCGTCACAACTGATGACTAAACCAAGCCAGGCAGATTGATCTGCAGGATGACTGGGGACCATCAAGCTGGACTCATATAAACATGATGGTCCGCTATGGTGCAGTACTTCATAAATTCTACATCGTGAACACAAGTGAGGAAGAGGTAGGGGCTGACAAGGACATGGGAGATCGAGCTGAGAGGTTGATGAAAATGTTCATTTTCATGCCAGTTAAGAAAACATCAAGCTGGACATGGAAAGCTGGGGATGTGAAAGAACAGGCTCTGACAAGTTGGAATAAACTGGATCAGATAAATAAGACCTAAGGTACAGGGATAATTCCCTAAGCCCAAGACACCAGCCTCTAAAGGACATGTTGCCTTCTGGTATAAGGATCATTAGATAACAGGAGAATGTTAGCTGTATCCCAGAATCCCCCCCCACACAAAACAGTGACAGTAGCTCAGTGGTAAGGTGCATGCTTGCCATGCAGAAAGTCTCAGGTACAATTCTGGACATCTCTAGCTAGTTCTTAGAAAGTCCCCTGTCTGAAACCCTGGAGAGGTGCTTCTAGTCAGTGAAAATCAGGAGTAGGCAACATGATACTGATACCTTTCTTGGTGCCCACCAAAGCGCCTGACTTTTTCTACTCTCTCCCCACCTCCATTAAGACACTTTCATACTGGCAGCTGGTCTTACTTCTAAGCAAAGTGAGGGTGTCCAGCTGCTGCTAGCTTCATTTCTCATGAGTGCCTCTTTGCATTCTGCGCTACATGGTGGGGCTCAGATACATCTTTAGGAAATTAAGATGGCAGCTGGCTGCAGGATTATGCTTTCTTCTGTAGCACGCCAAGCCACCAAGCAACAACAACAAGGGGAAAAGGAGAAAAGTTGATGAAAATTGTGGATTCAAAGGAGTTTAATGTATTTTGGCTCCAGACGCTACCTTTGCTTTGTACAGTCACTTGGGCAGGTTACTTGTCCTTTGTGACTAACCACACTTCCCATGGCTGCCATTTTGTGGTGGTGCCAAGGACAGTTTGCCAAATTTTCAAATGTGCTCACAGGTCCCAGAAGCTTGTCTACCTCTTGTGTAGATTAGCCACCCCAAACTGGTGCCCTCTGGATATGGTGAACTACAACTACCAGCACCAGCACTCCAGCCAGTATTTGTCAAGATCCTTGGTGATATTATTAAAGAGAAAAAGCTCTTCAGACAAGCAAAGAAGCCTTTTTGGAATGGTTTAGCTGTGAACGCATGCCAAAGCAGAATGTTGAAACATCATACCAATACTTCTGAAAACTGAGCAATGGGCATTGCAGTGTGCTCCCTTTTTTTATCCTAGCATTTTTGGTTGGGTTGTTAACAATGAGAATTTAAACATGGCCATTACTGGTGAGGAATGTTTTGTATAGCAAGACAAAACGGATCCATTTCCAGCAGAGCAAATTGATGGGTATTAGAAAGGAATGTGCAAGGGGAGTTCCCTAGCAACAGATCTGATTAAGACGAAATGTTAAAATTGGGATGAAACTGTTATGAATTAACCAATGTTTAGATTGTCCTATCACACATTCCTTTTATTTCGGTTGCTTGTGATATTACAGTATCGCCGCTCAAGGGGGAGTGTGTAATGCAAAGCTTCGTTGTGAATTAATTTTGGCTGACAGTGTTCTTAACAAGTGACAGTTCTAAATATAGCCTGAGGAGCAAGAAGACATTGCCCTCAGGTTGGGCAAATCACACTGCAGTTGCTTCCCCCCTGCCCCTTAGATATAAAAAATAATAATCAAAGATTGGGAATAAAATATAGAATCACCTTTTCTTCTGCTCAAGGATTCTCTCTCCCCCTCTCCCCTCTCCCTTGTAATGTATAAAAATAATTGTTAAAGTGTTTATGGGAGCATGGCATCATTTTGTTCCAGATTATTTTTGTGCTCTTGTACAGTATGTGACAGTATGAAGTCAGTCACCATATGCTCTTTGGAAGAATTCTGAACATCGATTTAGGCTGCATGGCCCAAGATTTGTAAATGCGCATTTATTTGCAAATGTAAATGCTGCATTATAGCCAAGGCCCTAGGGCCTCAAGGTAGCTCAAAAACCTAAAAAATACAATAGATCAATAGAATGTAATATAAATTGACAGTGCGATCCTAAACATGGCTACCCAGAAGTAATACCCATTGGGTTCAGTGTGGAACTTACTCCCAGGTATGTCTGTACAGGACTGCACTGTAAATCATTTAAAAAAACCCCTGATAATACTATTTTTTATTTTTTTTAATTATGATTACATTTACATCCCACCTTTTTTTTTCCTCTTGCAAGGAACTGTAAGTGGCTTACATAGTCCTCCTCCTCTTCATTTAATCTTGAGAATTTCAACACAAATATCAACCGCGAGCCAGAAACAACCTCTATCCAAGAAATGCTCTTCTGAATTGGAAACCATTTTATATCTATGTAATTGCCAAGAAAGATGTACCTTCCTTGGCAAGGGGTTCTATAGGTCCTCATTCTATTCCTTGTCCACCAAAAATCAGATAAATTATGTGAATCTGCAGGCTACAGCTGCTTTTCTAGAATGTATTTTAGTGACCTCAACTCACTTTAACTACATTTTGTATACAAAGCCAAGGCAGGTCTACACTTCCTGTGGCAAATATGATTGCTGTTGATACACTAGTGTTACAGTTTTTTCGCCAGCAAACGCACACCAAGTATAGATGGCATACAGTTCCCAGACCCATGTACGTGGATGTTTAAAGTCATGGATATGTCAACCACATATGCTGTGTTTGCTGTGGGAAATGTTGGTGTAAACAGCTTGGAACTTGGCTACCTCAAAAACCACCTTCTTCCATGTGGTCGTTTTTGCATACTCTTGCCATCATCTGAGGCATCAGTCCTTCAGATCCCTGGCCTCAGGAAGCATTTTCAGAGGTGCACCTATAAGGTCTACAGAATTCCCTGTGGTTGGATCCACCTTGTGGAATGCTCTGCCAGAAGAGATCAAGCTGGTCCTGGCATTACAGAATCATAGAATCAGAGTTGGAAGAGTTCTCGGAGATCATCTAATCCAATCCCCCCTGCTCAGTACAGGTTCTGCATTGTAAGATGCAGCTACAGCATCCTGGATAGATAGCCACCCAACCTTTCCCTAAATAGCTCCAGTGAAGGAGAACCCACGACCTCCTGAGACAATCTGTTCCACTGGTGAACAGCTCTTACTGTTAGAGATTTCTCATAATATTTAACTGAAATCTGCTTCCTCCTTGGTTGTCCTGTCCCCACCCCCGCCCTTTTATAGTCATCTGTTGTTCTTACAAAATGTTATGGCTCGTTGTTTGTTAATTTGGGGTTTAAAGGTTGTTTTAAATATTGCTGATTTTGTCTGTTCTCTGCTTTTAGTTTACTCTCAGGGAAATAGGTGGGATATAAGCTTTTCATAGTAAAAACACATGTGTGTGCACAACAATCACATGTGAGGACCATTCACTGTAGTTAAAGTTTTTTTTAAAAAAAAAATTACACGAGGCTACTAATTGTTGTTGTTGTTGTTTATTCGTTCAGTCGCTTCTGACTCTTCGTGACTTCATGGACCAGCCCACGCCAGAGCTTTCTGTCAGCTGTCACCACCCCTAGCTCCCCCAAGGTCAAGTCTGTCACCTCCAGAATATCATCCATCCATCTTGCCCTTGGTCGGCCCCTCTTCCTTTTGCCTTCCACTTTCCCTAGCATCAGCCTCTTCTCCAGGGTGTCCTGTCTTCTCATTATGTGGCCAAAGTACTTCAGTTTTGCCTTTAATGCCATTCCCTCAAGTGAGCACTCAGGCTTTACTTCCTGGAGTATGGACTGGTTTGATCTTCTTGCAGTCCACGGCACTCTCAGAATTTTCCTCCAACGCCACAGTTCAAAAGCATCTATCTTCCTTCGCTCAGCTTTCCTTATGGTCCAGCTCTCGCAGCCATAGGTTACTACGGGGAATACCATTGCTTTAACTATGCGGACCTTTGTTGTCAGTGTGGTGTCTCTGCTCTTAACTATTTTACCAAGATTTGTCATTGCTCTCCTCCCAAGAAGTAAACGTCTTCTGATTTCCTGGCTGCAGTCAGCGTCTGCAGTAATCTTTGCACCCAGAAATACAAAGTCTGTCACTGCCTCCACATTTTCTCCCTCTATTTGCCAGTTATCAATCAAGCTGGTTGCCATAATCTTGGTTTTTTTTTTGAGGTTTAACTGCAACCCAGCTTTTGCACTTTCTTCTTTCACCTTTGTCATAAGGCTCCTCAGTTTCTCCTCGCTTTCAGCCATCAAAGTGGTGTCATCTGCATATCTGAGATTGTTAATGTTTCTTCCTGCGATTTTAACTCCAGCCTTGGATTCGTCAAGCCCAGCACGTCGCATGATGTGTTCTGCGTACAAGTTGAATAAGTAAGGTGAGAGTATACAGCCCTGCCGTACTCCTTTCCCAATCTTAAACCAGTCCGTTGTTCCGTGGTCTGTTCTTACCATTGCTACTTGTTCGTTATACAGATTCCTCAGGAGGCAGACAAGATGATTTGGTATCCCCATACCACCAAGAACTTGCCACAGTTTGTTATGATCCACACAGTCAAAGGCTTTAGAATAGTCAATAAAACAGAAATAGATGTTTTTCTGGAACTCCCTGGCTTTCTCCATTATCCAGCGGATATTGGCAGTTTGGTCTCTCGTTCCTCTGCCTTTTCTAAACCCAGCTTGTACATCTGGCAATTCTCGCTCCATGAATTGCTGGAGTCTACCTTGCAGGATCTTGAGCATTACCTTGCTGGCATGTGAAATAAGTGCCACTGTCCGATAGTTTGAACATTCTTTAGTGTTTCCCTTTTTTGGTATAGGGATATAAGTGAATATGCAGTGGAAGTGAAGAATAGATTTAAGGGACTAGATTTAGTAGATAGGGTTCATTAGGAATTTTTTACATGAGGCAATTCTGCCATAAAACTTTTGCTTTTATGGCAGAATTGAGTTCCAAGGACTACATGAAGGGTATTTCCTTTCCTGCTTTTCTGCTACATTATCTATAGGTGGCACTGTGGTGCAGTGGAATAGTGCAAATATATAAGATGAAATTGCACTTTCTTTCACCATCAGAAATAATATTCCATTTTCCATGCTCTAACAAAAACTCATCGAAAGTGCTGCTTACAAACAGAAGCGAAATTGGAGGGTCACAACATCATCCAAAGAATCAGTAAACAACCATGAGTAGGGAATAATGAGCTCATGACAAACACCTTATTTAGAAAAGCTCGTGGAGTGGGAATAAGGTGCATTTTGTTGTTTCATTGCATTTTAAAGTTTATGGATTTTCAGCTAAGGAAAAGAGACATGGGTGATTTTCCAGATTAATCTAGTCAACAAGATGTGACACATGTGTTCCTAGAGCAGACTTCCCCAATGTGTGACCTCCAGATATTTTCAACTACAGTGGAAGTTGTAGTCCAAAACATCTGGAGGGCATCATATTGGGGAAGGCTCTCTTAGGCCTTAGCTAGGCGGGACGAAATTCCGGGGCGATCCACATGATGCACAGGGGATCCCGGGATCAGAGAGGGTTAATCCCTCCCTTGCCCTGGGATAATAATAATAATAATAATAATAATAATAATAATAATAATAATAATAATAATATCATTTCTAAGCCGCCTCCCCATTTTGATCGAGGCAGGGAACAACAGCAAGCATAAAATACATGAAACATTAATCAAAACACAGGGTAGGGATCTCGCCCTACCCTTTACCCGAGACCGCAGAATATGTGGCCAGGTGCTGTGCTTTGTCCCGGCTCCTCATGGTTCCTTGCGAGGAGCCTGGACCCACCCATCCGAGATGGGGTGGGGGGAGCGGGGAAAATATATATTTTTTAAAAAGTATTTACCTTTTGCACACGAGCGCTCATGCACTCCGGTCTCTTTAAAAATAAAAAAATGGCTGGCGCGACACCTCTTCCTCTGAGGTCGTCATGCGCCGCATGTGAACAGAGGGAGAGATCTCTCGATTAAAATATTGTGAGATCTTCACCCCTCTGTCCTGCTAGACCACTAGGTCTAGCTAAGGCCTTAGAGAGGAAAGATTCAGGCAGTAATGTGCATTGACTTTTGATGTCATTGTGTGCGGGGGATAAAGGGATCTTGTGGAATCAGGGTGTCTGAAACAAAAGCCCAGTATTATCAGCTGTCAGCACAGCAAGCTAGATTCTCCTTATAATTCTTCCATTGCATTGGTGTTGCTTCAGGGAGTGCAGCAGCCCTAAAGACAGGTTACATGATGATATTTTATTAAAAGCATCCTCTGCGCCCCCCCATCAAGGGTGTCTCTGTTTAAGCAAAAAGAGGTATAGTCCACCATTGCTTGCCTGCCATGAAGAAGTAAAAATATATATATAAATGAATGGAAGAACAATTCAACAAACTGCCACCCATTTTTCTTAGTCCTAAAGCAGAGAGATCTGCTGTCTCATCCCCATCTGCTGCACTCATTGACATCCACACTGAGCATTTGCTTCTGGGTAATATACTGTAAGAGAATAATTAAGAAATGACATAATTACTGTTGGTTGGGAACATAGACTCTGTATGTTTTGCAAATGGTGTATATCATAATCTGTTCTAATTACATTACATTTTAGTCATGCACGGGTCTAATGAAAACACATCCATTTTCTTCAATGTATGCACGGATTGCTGTAAATGCTGGGAGAAATGTAAAAAAGGACACATACACACACACAGGAAGAGAGAGAGAATCCACGCAGCCTAATTATTTCAAACATTCTTTTCCATTGAACAGACACAGGCTCAGCAAACAGGATCACTTCATTAGTCTAAAATTGACACAGCTTTCTGAAGCCAGTATTACCATATTTCTTCGATTATAAGTCGCACTTTTTCCCCTAAATAAGCAGCTCTAAAAATGGGGTGCGCCTTAGAATCGATGGTGTCTTAGAATCAAAGAAATACGGTATGTTCATGACTGTGGATTGGAATTTCACAATTCAGGGGAACAACAACAACAATAACAGGATTCATATCCCACTCCATATGTGACAAAATTCCCAAGAGGTGAACAATAAAAAGAAAGAAAAAAGAATAAAAATGGCAGAATTCATTTTTTTTAAAAGCAGTTTGTGCCAATAAAACTATGGCTGGTTAATCAGGGAAGAGTTGTTTAAACAAAAATGTCTTCAGCACTTCCCAAAAATAAAATAACATTGGTGCCTGCTGACATCAACTGGTAGAGAGTTCCATAGAGAAGGGCCAATGCAATAAAGATTCTAGTCCATGTGGTCTCCAAATAGACCATAATTCCATGCAGAACCAACAGGAGCGCCTCATCTGATAACCTCAGTGACCAGGCAGTCTGGTTAGAGAAAAGGCATTCTCAAATTTTCAGTGTCACTCAGTTCACCATTCCCACAATCATTGTAAATAAACCATGGTATACTTCTCTTATCTATATAAAACCTATACATTTCTGAACAAGTTATGACCAGGAAACAGAATTCAGCTTAGAGCTATGCAACAGCAGCAGGTTTGATTCTTTATGGTTGGCATCACCAGGACACCCTTCTACTGCTATAATAACTGACTGGTTGCCATTAGCTCCTTTGGAGTAACAAACACTGTACTTGGGACACTCTTGCAATGTAGAGAAAACCTGTCCTCAGCCCCTGACGCTGTATAGCCCAGCCACACACACACAAGGCTCTTAGTGTGCTGGGTGTGTATGTCTGTGTGTGTAATGTATATTTCTATGCACAAAGCATGCAACGATGCACTGTATCTGTACATACACACACACACACACACACACACACTCCTAAATTCCATCCCTTTCATCATTTTAGATATTACTGCTTGCCAATGCAGGTCAACACAGGTTTGTGGTGCACATGGAAACAATAATGTTGAAACACACTTTACCATATGCGCTATCCAATCAAATGTAAAGGATGCACATTAGGATGCATGTTATATTGCCATTTTATTTGTACATTTAAGTTTGTTTTGGCTACTTACTTTTGTCCAATAATCCCAGATGAAAAGGGATAATCATATCTCTCACCTAGCCGGGGACATGTTTGGGGCAGCTTTAGAGTCTAGGACAGTTTCCAACTATGGAAGATCTCACACTTCATATTTGTTCATTCAAATTGGTATGTCTGGACAACTCTGATATCATTAGCAAGATGTGAATTGCAGGTCATACACTGACAGGAGCAGAGCTGGCACTTGAGCAAACAACAGAGACCTTTAGATGAAAGGGTATGGGAATCTTCTGTTACCTGGGACACTAATTTAGAGATGTCTGAGTAGCGACCTCACCCACACACTTGAGGTATAAGTACTGGTATTTATTCGGATTGACAGCAAGCAACAAAAGTAGAGCATAGAAAACAACAACGACCCTTAGGTCAACACATCTCCCTCCCAAGGTCTAGGTAGGACAATGGAAGCCTGTGCCCTTTGTCTGTACTCACAGTTAGACCTAGGAGATGGTGAATGAATAGGGATCCTCCAGGCATGCAACTAGAGGGGGCTGCAATAAGTTGGAGGGTACATAGCAGCAACAGGAACTGGGGTGTGCTGCGATGAGGAGTGCTTCCACCAGCAGGTGGCAGCTACATGAACTGTGCTGTGCTGTGATGAGAGGCTCCAGCAGGTGGTGCTACAGGAACTGGACTGGGGTGCGCTGCAATGAGAGCTTCCACTAGCAGGAAGCCGGTGTGGTGTAGTGGCTAAGGTGTTAGACTGGGAGTTGGGAGATCCGGGTTCTAGTCCCCACTCAGCCATGGAAACCCACTGGGTGACTTTGGGCCAGTCACAGACTCTCAGCCCAACCTACCTCTCAGGGATAATAATAATAATAATAATAATAATAATAATAATAATAATAATAATAATAATAATTACCTGCCTCTCCGAGACGGGGAACAACAATAAGTATAAATACATAAAATCGATTAAAAACATAGTACACATTATTAAAACATCCTAAAAACATCCTATAATTCCACTGGGTAGGCCTGCTGGAAGAGATCAGTCTTAATAGCTTTCTTAAATGCTAAAAGGCTTTTAAGTTGACGAGTCTCCTCTGTTGTTGTTGTGAGGATAAAATGGAGAGGAGGATGATTATGTACTCTGCCTTGGGTTCCTTGGAGGAAAAAAAGTGGGATATAAATGTAATAAATAAATAAATAAATAAATACATTTTGAGCCTTCTACACATCTCAGAAGCTTGCTGGTCTCGTCAGCATTTTCAGCGGTGCAGATCAGGGCTGGCCTAACCACTGGGGCCAACTAGGCAATGGTTTAGAGTGCCAAAATTCCAATGGGACATTATTATTATTATTATTATTATTATTATTATTATTATTATTATTATTTATATAGCACCATCAATGTACTTGGTGCTGTACAAAATATACAAATAAAATAGCGATACCTTGCCTAGAGGCTTACAATCTAAAATTGTAACCTGCTCTAACTATGTAAATGTCTGCAAGAGAGAGCCTTCACCTGCACTTCTGATGTAAACCATGTAAGAGATGGCATGTCTAAACCATGTTAAAGATTGTGCTCATGAACCTGTGCGTAGTATTTAGTCCAGATAAAGCGGAACACAATCATGTGACTGTATTGTTATAAGGAAAAAGGAATGTTCGGCATCATTTACTGGGCCACTGATATGCTGCTCAACATATGAAAAGATGCAGGAAGGGGGTGACAGTAACATTAGACAAGCCCCAGTGCCAATCCAGAATCCAGATCTAGAGTTTTCTGCTAGTGGAACCATCTCCAAGCAGGGTTCCACTTAGAATGCTCCCACTGGTGGAAGAGAGGGTGACAGATTTTGCCAGTCCTACTACCCTATGCAGCCTCTAGCACCTCCCCTTCTGTTTCAGTCAGAGGGTCCCCCAACCCTTTGGAGCAGATTTTTGAGGGTGATAGGGGACTGAATAGGGAAGAAGTGGTTGGCAAATGTCAGCTCCACATCTGTTCAACCAGCAGAAAAGCTCTGATGCTGGATCAAAAATCTCCAGTGGATGGAAGGAGTCTTTCCACCCGTGGGAGGCTTTAGCTGGATTCAATCCATTGGTCCCACTCAGAAGACACCTTAAACCATGCCTTTAACCATGGTGGTTAAGCCAGAAAGCCAGGCTGTGTTCAGAAGACACCTTAAATCATGGCTTTAACCATGGTGAATAAAGCCTTATTCACCATGGTTAAAATCATGGTTTAAGGTATCTTCTGAACACAGCCTGGCTTTCTGGCTTAACCACCATGGTTAAAGGCATGGTTTAAGGTGTCTTCTGAACGGGCCCATTATCTCATGCTAGGAGGAGGGGTTTTATTTATTTATTTATTACATTTTTATACCGCCCAATAGCTGAAGCTCTCTGGGTGGTTCACAAAAATTAAAACCATAATAAAACAGCCAACAGGTTAAAAACACAAATACAAAATACAGTATAAAAAGCACAACCAGGATAAAACCATGCAGCAAAATTGATGTAAGATTAAAATACAGAGTCAGAACAGTAAAATTTATATTTAAGTTAAAATTAAGTGTTAAAATACTGAGAGAATAAAAAGGTCTTCAGCTGGTGATGAAAAGAGTACAATGTAGGCGCCAGACGGACCTCTCTGGGGAGCTCGTTCCACAGCTGGGGTGCCACTTCCTTTGGCAGGGGCTCACAGAGAAGGGCCCCTGTAAATGATCTTAAGGTCCTGGCAGGTACATATGGGAGGAGGCGTTCCTTCAAATAACCTGGCCCCAAACCGTTTAGGGCTTTGAATGTCAATACCAGCACTTTGAATCAGGCCCGGACCTGGACTGGCAGCCAATGAAGTTGTAAAAGAACTGGCGTAATGTGGCGTAATGAAGTTGTAAAAGGACTTGTGTAATGGGTTGCTGCTAAGCTGAGCGTATGAAGATGTGACAGATGGGAAGTGCCCCTTCCCTGTAGATAATTTGGTGTTTTTTGGTTTGGAATGTTAGCGAAGAGGGGCTGGCTTCTCAAGCTAGTTCAACTTGACTTTGTCATAACTAACTTTCTCACATCACAGTTTCCTATTTCTTTTACATTTATATGTTGATCCTGTCTTGCGCTTCCTCCACGGTGCCTAGATTGGCATACGGGGCTCTCTCAAGTTGTCTCTCATCCAGATACTTGTTGAGCCTCAACCTGCCTAGGCTGAGGAACAGAACGGCAACTGCTACATGAAATATGACGCACAGGCAACCATGTAGTCAGCAGAGATCAAGGATCAGAAGGTACACTTTTGTAGGTATGATGTGCTAATTTTTCTACAAGCTGTTTTAAGAAATTAAAAAAGCCTTGCAAAATGATTAAGTATCTACTAGCAAGGGATTGTAATGAAATTGTAAACAAGAAGAAAGGTCACAATGACAGCAGTATAACTCAGGGCTAGAGTTCAGGGTTAGATAGTCTTGTTCAGTTGGATATCTCCAGGTATCTACCAGTGACAGACATAGGATTTACTGCTTTGCTACCCGGGGAAGTGAAGCTGAGTTATTCTGCTTTTTGATCCTCAGTTATTCTGGTTATTTAGGTTGTGTGTGCCTAGGGAATCAGAGTAATAGTGGGCCCCTTTGATACTGTCCATTTGGCACTATGTTTTCTTCCTCTAACCATACCCCTTCCCTCTGGGACATCTTCCCTTTGGTCCTTGTCCCTCTAAATTAAATGCATATCTGGTTCGGCATGACAAAGTAAAACAATACTTCAACTCTATAATAATGCTCCATGAAAACCCATTGGAGTTTTGACACCAGATTTCATATGTGTTGGACAGTACTTGAAGTACAGATTTCCAACACGTTAACTATGATGGCAATTACTCTTTCCACTGCGAATCAAATCTACGTTATGCAATCTGTTGTGTTGGTAAGAGCCACAGCTCTTAAGCAAGAGTTCAAGGGAACAACTTTAAATCAAACTGCAATTACTCATATGATTTTGCAAAATTATAGTAATATATTATTCCATTGTGCAGATCACTGCATCCAATACAGACAACAGTAAACAAAATCAATCTAGGGCTTACACAGGATGACAGCACACGCGGGAGATCAAGCAAGCCAAACTAATTCTTTCTCAGATTCAGACAAGGAGACAAGTTGCATTTGCGTTTTATTCATTTCTTTATTTACAATACTTCTATACCTCTTAATATATTAAAATCTTTAAGTGGCTTACATTAAAAATGTCATAAGACAAAAGCAAGATAAAAAGAATAAATAATTAGAAACAGTTAAGAACATTTTAAAACATTTAAAAACATTAAAGGGATGTGTAGATGTAGGGATTGGAGGGAGAGGATCTGATGATATGGTGATCACAAGATCTTCCCCCTCAGTCTACACGTGGCACACGACATCCCGGGAGGAAAAGGATGTCGCGCCCACCATTTTTTTTTAATTGAACATGAGCACAGGAGCACTCCACCAAAAAGGTCAGGAGTTTTTTGTTTAAAAAAATAATCCCGCTTCCCTCTCCCACCCCCTGATGGGCACGGAGCTCCTGAAGAGCTCCGTGCCCCGTGCCCGGTTCCTCATGTTTACTTACGAGGAGTGGAGACAAAACTGGGATGGCCACCCACACCTCCCGCAGTCTCGGGATCATCACGGCACCACAGGAAAAACTGGGACAAAAGTGTAGGGCAATATCCTGGGGAAATGCAAGGATCTTCCCTCCCTGTTCCCGGGATCCCCTGTGCATCATGTGGATGCACAGGATGGATCCTGGGACGATCCCTGGGATATCGCCCCATCTAGACATGTCCTATGTTAGCATAACAATGAAATAGGGTGGTAATAGAGTCTTACTGGCCTGTGGAAATAGGTGTTTTCATGAGCTATTTAAAACTTGCCACTGTATCTGCCCAGGCATTACATGTAGGAGATTGTTTCAAAGCATGAGTGCCACCACTGAGAAGGCCTGCTTTCATACTGCTACTAGATGATACTCCATTGCCAATTGAATAACTAGTAAGGGCTCCTCAAAAAATCTCAGGAGTTGACCAGGTATATATATGGGAAGATGGTCACCTAGGTATCCTGGTCCTGAGTCATTTAAGGCTTTGTATGTCAGAACCCTGAGCATGGCTTGGTAGCTAATAGGTAGCTAGTGCGGTTCTTTTAACACAGGTGTGAATGTCTGGGTGCTCCACTAAGCATCCTAGCTGCTGTGTTCTGCACTAGCTACAGTTTCTGAACCAGTTACAATGGCAGCCTCAGGTAGTGTGCATTACAGTAGTCTAACCGTGAAAGTTACCAGTGCATGGATCACAGTGGCTAGGCTGTATCTGGCCAGGAATGGCTGTAGTTGGTGTACCAGCTGAAGCAGGTAATGGGCACCCCAAGCCAATGAGATCACCTTACAAAGATGGATCCAGAAGCAACCTCCCCCTCGCCACACACACACAAGAGTACAACCACATCCAGAACAGGTGAATAACCCAGTTGCGGGACCTGGGAATTTTAAGCTGAAAAGTATTGTGGATTGTTGTTTATTTATAAGGATTTGATTATTATTGGAAATGTATTTTTATCTCTTCCATCCTGTGCTGTTTACAAATATTTATGTATTTTACACTTTGAGATAAATGAGATTATATAATGTTTTCTATATTATTTGAAATTTAATAGACTAGAACTTTGGTGTTTTTTTTTCATCCTGTATGGTATGTTTATATACACCTTAAGATGGAATGAGTGTTATAGTGTCCAATCTAGCAGAATATTAGTATATGAAATCAAATGGTGAAATACAAGTAGTCATTTAACAATAACTGCAGACATTCTGATGTATGGTAAGGAGTTAATTAAAACTGGGCACAAGGAAATGAATTTAGAACAGTGGAGATTGTGCAAACAGTATCTGATGAGTATCTTGATGAGAACTAGATTTAGAATGTAAGGTTAAGAAGTTGGAACTGAAACACAAACACTGATTGCATGGGAAAATATTGGAGTCAATGGAAATAAGTAGGAGAATGAATTAAGAAATATATAAGAAGTGGGAAAGTCTATGTTGTTCTAACTAGGCATGTGCTCCGCTCCGATTAGGAGCGGAGAAGCAGTAGCGGATTGGCCTGCTCCGCCTTACCCAGAGGCAGAGTAGAAGCGGGCCACGGACCCCTAGAAGCAAGGCGAAGAGAAGCGACCATTTTTCGGAGCTCCTAGTTCAGGCGGAGCGCTCCGGTCGCCATCTTGAAAACATTTCGCCATAGGATTGCATTGCTGGAAAGAATCGGGGATAACTGGGTTGATTTTTAAGCTATCGTTCTGAAAATTCTTGTGCACAGAGAGTGGTGGATGGGGGTCATTTTGAGACTACTCTCACCTCTCTGCGTGGTGCTAGAATTTTTTAAAAAATCGGCGGGAAAAATACCTTTTTTGAAGGGCTGAGGGGCAGAGTCAGCTCCCGGTCATGATCACATGATCCCAAAGTTAGAGCAGGGCATAGGCAAAACGGGTAACTTGGGATTCTGGGAAACTTCTCTTTCTTCATCTGAACGGACTTTTCCCAGTGTTTTTTAACACAGTAGCCCCACCAAATGCACGAACACAACCTGAAATCATATACTAAGCCAAGAATAAGAGAGCACTGCTACCCACCCTAACTTTGGGGAACAACTGAAAAGATGTGGTGCAAGGGGATGAGCTCCCCTAGGGCATCTCATCGTGGACGTGCCCCCACTCTCTCCTGTACTGGAAGGCCATCAGAGCCTTCCAAAGAGAGTAAAACGGTGGAGCAATGCCTATCATGAGTCGAAGTGAGCGTTTACTTCTTAGTGGTGGAGCGATGCCTATTATGAGTTGAAGTGAGCGTTTACTTCTCAAGTTCTTGGTGAAGCAATGGCTTTCTTGAGCTGAACTGGCAGCTGCTTCCCTCTCCCCCGGGCACATCCCCCTATTACTGGTAAAAGACAGATATAGCCTTTTTTAAAAAGTTCTTCTTGTTGTTTATTCAGCAACACTGCTGCTTTTAATTCCACCCCTCCTTCGTTTATTTATTTATTTATTTATTTATTCCATTTTATATGCATTACTGGCTTATCCTTGGCTCACTTCCTTATGCCCCCAGAAATGTCTGCTGCCTGCCTGCCTGCCTTCCCTCTCTCCTCCCCTGCCCGCCTTGCAGGGATGTTGTGTGTGTCTGGCTTTGACTCAGGGGAGAAGTCCTTCCTGTACTCAAGTTCCAAATCCATTTTTCAAGTGTGGAAGAACATTCATATAGGTTGATCTCTACTCCCCAATTCATGGCATGTTGGGATTTCCTTTGAAATGGCCCCATTGAGAGGTCTGCAGGTTTAAGCCCCGCCAAAAAACAGGGGATGATGGGACTGCCTTGAGTCTCGGCATGCGTGTATCCCTGGATAAGCTTTCATGGTGTCGAGTTTGAGGTTTCTAACGTGCAAATTGACGGAGCTATGGAAAGGGGTGTGAATGGGGTGCCCGATTTTCAAAAATTCCCCAAAAATCAGGGGATGACGGGATTGCCTTGAAACTTGGCATCCGTGTGGACACGTGGATAAGCTATCATGGTGCCGAGTTTGAGGTTTCTAACATGCAAATTGATGGAGCTATGGAAAGGGGTGTGAATGGGGTGCCCGATTTTCAAAAATTCCCCAAAAATCAGGGGATGATGGGATTGCCTTGAAACTTGGCATCCGCGTGGACACATGGATAAGCTATCATGGTGCCGAGTTTGAGGTTTCTAACGTGCAAATTGACGGAACTATGGAAAGGGATCTGAATGGGGTGCCCGATTTTCAAAAATTTCCCCAAAATCAGGGGATGATGGGATTGCCTTGAAACTTGGTGTGCGTGTGTATACCCCCATGAGGTGTCATGGTGCCAAACATGAGGTTTCTAACTTGAACCAAAAAAAAGTTGTTTACTTTTTTAGCTTTCAATGCAACTCTATGGGGGAAAAAAACGGAGCTCCGATCCGGATCTGGAGCTCCGAGCGGAGCGGAGCGGAAGTGGGCGGAGCGGGGGTGGGGCGAAGTGGCCTGCTCTGAAAATCGTGGATCTGCAAGTGAAGCGGAGCGGGGGGTCCGTGTACACAGAAATACTTTGAAAAAGACAATAAAGCTGATACACACAGCTCTAGGGCCAGCATAGTTTCCACCCCTTACCCCATGCTCCAGGGTCTTGTCAGAGGAACGGGACGGATTTTGATTCTGTGGATTCATAGACCCTCATTGAATGCCTCCTTTCTACTTCACTGACATTGGAGCTCATACAGGGAAGGCTTAGAAAGTCAGATCTCCGTTTCTTAGAGTGGACCTCTTTCTTTTCTCTTGAAAAGGAGATCCAAAAAATCCTATGGCTGTTGGAATGCCAAGGACAACAGGATTGCAAGCCTTTACAGTAGTAGAGCATTGAATTTCCAGCTGGAATAATATGAGGTCCGGAGGAAAGAATAAATAGTGCGCACACGTGGAAGACGTCCCATTGTGACTTGACGGGAGAAGAAGACTCAAACTCTGAGAGGGATCAACATCTAGCTACTGGTCTTGGCCACTTCCAGAGAGAGAGAGTGCTACCTTGAGCCACCATAGGTAGCAATGGGCTGAACTCAAAGGGAAAATACCAAAGGCATTCTTTGCACGGAAAATGCACCTGAGTGTAGGGATTCAATTAGTTGGTCGCTTTCCTCTACATCTACATCCTTTACAGTCTAATAGTTAAGATAGCTTGGGTGACATTTACAATTATTTGGTTATTTGCTGATTAAGTCTTCCCCATATTGACTGCTAGCTGCATTTTCATTACTGGCATTGATGTGCCATGAATTAAGCAAGAAATCCTTGCATGTCTAATTGCTCACTTGTCCAAATGAAGATTCAAAATGCAAATCAAATGGGGCTATACCAGAAGAATGTTAATAACTGTCCTCAAAAAAAGGTCATTATTAAAGAAGAATTTTTCACCTTGCCCTCTCTCTACCCAAAACACATCTCTGTAGACAAGTCACATTGCACCGTGTCGCTTCCTGTTCTGTCAAGTGCCTCCAGTTATTGCACGTACCCCAACATTATTCACATTGGCCAACATGAGTCAACTGTCGTGACAGCGTTATGCTCTTAAAGGAAACTTGGCTTTTTACAACATAGCCTGTCATCTTTCCTGAAGTTCAATGTTTTAAAAGCAACACATTCTGGTAGTGATTTTACAAAGACTAACTTACTTGTGGAAAGGAATATGTTGTTTACATTCTAGTAGCCATGGTGACAGAGGATGCTCTCTAAGATCTGATGCAACAGTGCATTACCAAATGATCGAGCCAGAAGGGATCTTTGAGGTCCTCTAGTCTAACCTTCTGTTCAACATAGGATCTGCATTGATCTGCCTGAGTGGAACTATTATTTCCTGTGATCTGGATATTATTATGCTTCTATTAAAGCACCTTAATATTTGCATTAGATGCATCACACAAAAGCTCTACACACACACACACACACACACACACACACACACACACACACACACACCAGCATACTTCAGAGCCTGATTCAGAGATTCTGACCTGACCCTGATCTATATTGGCCTGATACAGACCTGGTCCACCATGGTTTGGATCCTGATCTGAATTGAGATTTGGACATCTGAATAATTTGGATTTGCATTTTCCCGGGTGCCAGGCTATCCATCCCTATCAGGAATCTGTTAGATTCTTCCCCCTTCCCCAGCTGCCTGCCTCTGAACCTGGCTTGCTGAGCCCCTGAACCTGCCTGCAGACCCACACAAGCAGCCAGGACTTACTGGACATAGCTGAGGCATGTTGGAATTGTAGGGCTTTTTCTGTCTAAACTTGCATAGGGTCGCACCCTTAGTATTTTATTATTGCTTTATTATTATAAAAAATACAATCCATCCAAAGATAAGCACTTTAAAGTCCTATAATTTTATTCTATTTACCCCAAACAGGATTTCAGGGGTGTGCATACCAATTGGGGGTCTAAAATGCTTAGCTCTGGATGGATCATTCTTGATGTTCATTTAAAATAAAATGCCCAGTTACGCAATGTGCAAGAAAGTATTCTATTGCTTACAAGAAACTTTGGTTTATACATACCCAGTCACTACGTTCAACATCTAAGGTCCTCCTCCGGGTGCCTACTCTGAGAGAGGCTCAGAGTGTGGCAACGAGGGACAGGGCCTTTTCGGTGGTGGCCCCCAGACTATGGAACGATCTCCCTGACGAGGCTCCCCTGGCACCAACGCTGCTATCTTTCTGGCGCCAGGTTAAGACTTTCCTCTTTGCCCAGGCATATGGTGGCACATCTTAATCACCCACATGTTTAGTTTTTTAATGTTTTTTAATGCTTTATGTGTGTATGTTCTGTGTTTTAGAATTTTAAATTTTGTATACTCATTTTTACCTTAATTCTAGAATTTCTGTAAACCGCCCAGAGAGCCCTGGCTATGGGGGCGATATATAAGTGTAATAAATAAATAAATACATAATACAAAAAATTAATAAACAGCTAATGATCACTTTACAGTTAGAAGTTCTGGTTAAATAAAGGGTTTATCTACACTTTCCCCAATGAATTTAATGGAAATGAATTATGTTTAGAAAACTTTCTGTAAACCCTTTGTGGATGTATGTTGCTTGCTAGTGGGGGTATTTGCGTGCTCTCATTGACTGTTTTTTGTGGTCCAATTATGTGTTTTAATGGGATGGCTTTAATGGTTTGAATAGTTAAATGCATTTTATTATTTCATCCAAGTTGCCCTGGGGATATTGCTGGATCGAAAGATGCAGTAGAAATCCGCCAAGAGGTGTTCCTTCCTTGCAAAGTACCAAAACACTTAACTATACATCAGTTGCGTGTTACCCAATAAAAGCACAAAATGGAATACTGGAAATCTTAAACTGTATTCAGGCATTCACCTGCACATGATCACCGCCCCATTAGGAGGGAGAGAAGGGTGATGCTTGAAGGCCTCACCCCTTCTGTTGTATCCTCATTGCTTGAGCCCATGGCCTTCTGTGTGCTGGAGGGGGAAAGTATGAAGCAAGAAATTAGGGCCAGACCTACACCATTGCAGTGACAGCAGTTAAGACATATTTTATACTCGATATATTGCTTTTGTAGTGTTATTTCCCACTTTTTATTCTGCATTATCCAAAATACCACAACAGATGCCATTGTGTGGGCTACAAGGTATAAATACACAAGAGGAATATAGCATTCCTATGACAGGGTTGTATCGGTACGACGTGAAGTGCAGCTCTGGCCCTGATCTACACATGTAGGCTCACATGTGATTTGGAAGCACAGAACACAAGCAACAAAAATAAAATGCATGAAAAATTGGAAGACTGAAAACGCCTTGGTCTTTTTCATATACAGCAAGGTATGAAAAAAACACACACAAATAAAAACAACAGTGGAATACTTAGCAGTTGTCATGACAATGTCCATCACTGCACCTTTAAAAAGGATGTCAGGCATTTTGTTTATTCCGACAGTGATTGTAACTTTTTTTTTTTAAAAAAAATATATATTGTAATTTTGATTCTTTTTAACATCAGTTTCAGTACTCATTATTTTTAATTAGAAATAGTGTTATTTTTCAACTCAGGTAAGGTGGGTATTTTGTGCATTTGCAAGAGGACATCAATAGATAGTGTTGCATTTTCACCAGCTCAAATATAGGACTGCTCTGCCTATCATGATTGCTTGTGGAATGTAGAGATGAAATAAAATGTGCTGAAACTTTGTAATCGGAGTTTGGCTGAGTTTCAAACTTCATTTTTGAAATTCTACTTTGAAAGTTACCGGGTTGGGGGGGGGGGAAGGAGGGCACGCTGAGTTTTATGTCAGCCTTCATGCCAAATTCAGTATTTTATGGGCACAATCCTATGCGTGTTTAGACAGAAAAGAAATCTTACGAGTGGCTGGGGTATGCTGGGAGTTGCAGGCCTTTTTTTCTTTATAAACACAAGAACGTAAAAGCATAAGAAGAATCATGCTAGATCAGGCCAAGGGGGCATCTAGAACAGCATTTTGTTCACACATGGCCAACCAGCTGCTCATGAGAAAACCACAAGCAAGACATGAGTGTAACAGTACCCTCCCACCCATGTTCCCCAGCAATTGGTGTACATTGGCATGCTGCCTCTAATATTGGAGGTAGCATATAGCCATCAGAACTAGAAGCCATGTTTAGGATTGTGTCTTATATTATGCTTATTTTCTAAGCTTATTTATTTTTTATTACATTTTTATACCGCCCAATAGCCGAAGCTCTCTGGGTGGTTCACCAAAATTAAAACCATAATAAAACAACCAACAGGTTAAAAGCACAAATACAAAATACAGTATAAAAAGCACAACCAGGATAAAACCACGTAGCAAAATTGATATAAGATTAAAATACAGAGTTAGAACAGTAAAATTTAAATTTAAGTTAAAATTAAGTGTTAAAATACTGAGAGAATAAAAAGATCTTCAGCTGGCGATGAAAGCAGTACAGTGTAGGCGCCAGGCGGACCTCTCTGGGGAGCTCATTCCACAACCGGGGTGCCACAGCGGAGAAAGCCCTCCTCCTAGTAGCCACCTAAGCTGCCTAAATCCAACTGCATCCCTAGCTTGGATTGATGGCAAATTAATGTTGGAAGCTTCTTTATGCAGGTCAGACTATTGGTAGGGTGACTATATGAAAAGGAGTACAAGGATTCTGTATCTTTACAGTTGTATTGAAAAGGGAATTTCAGCAGGTGTCGTTTGCATGCGTTCAGCACCTGGTGAAATTGCCTCCTCATCACAACAGTTAAAGTTGCAGGAGCCCTGCCTTCTTTTGTATCTTGTCACTCCAGATATACTAGAGTGTGTTCTCCAAGAGTTTCAGTTTCTCTGAAATAGAATTTGGTCCCTGAGCCAAAAGAGTTTCTGCATCCTTAGTCAGCTCTCCAGAGTTTTAAACAGGAACCATTTCCTACCTTGCCTACAGATGCCAGGGACTGAACCTGGGACCATCCGCAAATTAAAGCCTGGGGTCTACTGCTGAGCCCTCGTTACTGAAATAATAACTTTTTTTTTTTTTACAAACACATTTTAGTTACGAAAAGTGGATTTAAGAATTTTTCTGCTCTTCATTTCAGTCGTAACTGTATTTCCCTTTCCCTTGCATCTAAGTGATTCTGCCTTGAATGAAGATAGCTTAGTAAGTAGGTTTTTAAGACAGATGGTACTGCTGATCTGTCTCAAGGAGGACTGTTAATCAAAAACATATTGCTAAAACAAACACTTGAGCTAAAATGAAATGCAAATAGCAACAAAATATTTGGATCGCACAAAGTGTATTTTGGTATAACATTAATTTGTCTGTTGAGTGAATGTTTATAATAAACTTTCATGTTCAGTTGCTCCAGTCCAGCAATCTGTTAAGTTTACTGTTGGATTTAGGTTGCTTAGAAAATAAACCTAATGTAAAGATACTGATTTTTGAACGCTGTTATTTAACATTATTGTCATATAGTCTGTTGTATCTACTTCTTCTAAAGTAATTTCCAAAGTGGAATTTCAAAAAAGGAAGTATGAAGCTCAATAAAATGAGGCGATGTACATTATATTACTTGGATGTTGGTTTCATTTGTGTCTGGGACCAATTTAAGAAGCTGTTTTTGACCTTTAAAGCCCTAAATGGTATGGGTGGGACCAGGCTATTTTATTTATTTATATATTTATATATTTATTACATTTTTATATCACCCAATGGCCACTACCTTGGCCATGTAAGTCTACCTAAGCATGTGGATCGATATCAGAGGCCCGGCTGTGTGGTGCTCCACCATTTCTTACAGCGTGGTGGTTGACTACTTGCCTGCTGTCTTCACTGCAGGAACTGCCACTGTGTGGGAAGACCCAAAGTATGTGGGAGAAGCCCATGCTGCAGCTTGTTTTCCTGCCTGTATTACCTCAGAGTGACGAGGTTGGCTTGGGACGAGAGTCACACTGTGGGCTTCTATTGGAGAGTTTCGCTTCCATTGGAAAGTTTTGGGCTGCAGAAAGGAGTTCCCATGCTATCATGATCTCCATGCTATGGAGATCATGTGAGGAGGGATCTAAGTTGTGTTTCTCTCATTACAATGCTTCTTTGAGAATGCATTAACTGGAACTTACAGAGGAACTTACAGAGGTGAAAGGCACATGCTCCAAATTCCTCGGCTAAAATTTATACGCACACACACACTTGTTAAATCCGATGTCCTTCCCTCCTCCCTCCTGCAGCCCTCTGCATTGTTCCAAAAGCTGTTCTGGAGGTGTTTCTCAGTCCTTCAGAGCAGATTTTGAGGGTGTACATGGGGAGGGGGAATTGCTCCCCCTTCCTGGTTCCACTGACAAAACTGCTTCCCTCAGTGGGATGACACACTTGATTGAACCCACAAGATCCATTTCTGTAAAATACATTTGTTCCAAAATATTTTTCAGATGGTAAAGTTTGTGTGTGTGTGTGTTGGAGGGGGGAAGTTTAATTTATCTGAGAACAGAAATAAAGTGCTCGCTCAATGAATAGCTTGCTATGAAACCCTTGAATGGCAGGGTACAAAGCTGTGGAAATGAAAGGAGGATATATAAAAACTAAGTGTGATTGAAGCTTTCGGTGTATAAAATGTTCAATGACTTAGCATCTTGTTTTGTTTTCTTAGGTATTCAGCAAAGCCTAATTAGGATGAAAGGTGTTAATGGGGAACGGGCTAGAAATAGAATCTGTGATCAGAAGTGATGTGTTGATTCTGCACTCTTCATCAAGGAACAACCTTTTTATTGGTGATTGTTGGTTTTCTGTTAGTTTTTTTTTTTAAAAAAACCTCCCTCCCTAAAGTTGGCCTCTTCTTTTCTTTTCATGGACTAAATAAATCCTAAATTCATAGCACTTTTCTTCCTTTTCTGCTATAGCATTCATAAACAGCATTTGTAAAGAAATGCACATAATAAGCTCTTTCTTCCCTTCTACTTTTTTCTTTTTACAGGTCAGCTGAACTGTCTGAGGTTGTGAGAGCTTGCTATTAAAATATATATCAGAAGTACAGAAGAAGAAGCTGAGAAAATGTGGGCATCTGATGATGAGTTTTTACAGGGTTCATGGTGGGAACCCTATAAAAATGTTTTGTTTTGTTCCAAAGGGGGCATACACTTTGGCAGACAAAATTTGAAACAGATCCGTTCATTCGTTGATTTTTTAGGATTTTTTTTAAATTGAGGTTTATAAATTATTATTTTTAAAATCATCATTTTTAAAGATAAAGACATGAAAGTTGGCACCATGATAGCTTTTAAGTAGAGCTTTAGCCATACAAAATTTGAAACAGATTTGTTCATCCATTGATTTTTAGGAAATTTTTAAAATTTGAGGATTTATTTTTTTAAAAAATATATTTTTAAAGATAAAGAGATGAAAATTGGCACCTTGATTGCTCTTAACAAGGACTTTAGCTATGCCAAGTTTGAAACAGATCTGACCATCCATTGAGTTTTAGGATTTATTTTTTTTTAAGTTTGAGGTTTTAAAATTATTTTTTAAAAATAATTTTAACGTGGCGACCATGTAGTCCTCCTTTTTGGTTTCCAAAATATGGTCACCCTAGCCTAGGAGCTCCATCAAACCAGTGATTTAGTGCACTCTCACCATGCCTGGTATGCGGGTTTGCAGCACGGTACTCATATGATGCTGTGCCTACCCTGCTGACACCTCGCCCCTTCCCCAGCCTTTCCTAGAATGCCTAAAGTCTGGATTATTTTCCCTAAGCGTGTTTAATGCACCCTTAAGCCTCCATGTAGTGCCGTACTCACATCTTCCTTTGTTGGGGGGCGTGTGCTGTGACAGGAGACTTGCTGTTGGCTCAAATGGATTGCATCAGGTCCTGGCAGGGAAAAGTGATCTTTCTCAGCAGCCAGCTCCAAGCCTCAAAAGAAAACCCAAACCTTGCATCCCAGGTTTTTTTTTTAAATTGTACAGTGCCTGAATCTCTGCAGAGACAGGATTATACTCCCTCGATGCCCCCCAAAGAGCCAGACTAAAGGGTTATTCCAATTTTGCCGGGAAGAAAGGCAGTCTGGTTGAAGTACTCAGCTGACAGGATCTGCTTGTATATGTCTTGTGAAGGAGGGGAGGAGCAATCAGTGAAGTGGAGGGAGAAAAAGAAGGGGCAGGGTGGAGTGGAAGAGCAAACCAGTGAAAGAGCAGCATACTCAGGTGAAAGGAACCATAAGCTTGACACACTTATGCATTGGAGGTAAAACAAAAAGCAGAGGGAAAGCAGGGAAAAATTAGAAGTGACGGAGCTCTATATATGGCTACTCAAAAAGTAGTCCCACCGAGTCCATTAGGGTAAGTGGGAATGGGATTGCAGCCTCAGTCATGTGAACATGTAGAGTGAGTGTGCATAGGCAGGTTGGTGGCACTGAAGTGGCAGCACTGCCCCCAACCTACTGTCGTGGTTTGTTTCAGATATTCAGATGAATATGTAAAAGTTGGGGAGGTGGGTGGAGCCTGCCATGATGAGCCTTCCTGCCTACATACGTTTGTTCTACATACTCAAACAACTGAAAAGGACATGTATTTAATAATCATTGTTATTTGTTGTTTTGTTTTAGAAGCAGCACAGTGTTTACCCTTCCTAACGAGCATGTGGGCAGAAGAGAAAGAAAAAAAATAGCTGTGTTTAATTATGTAAAAATGAGATTGCCACCAAAACAGTACAGCAAACTGTACTATAAAATGAGAAAAGTCAACATATTGTAGATCTAGACCTACAATCTAGATCTAGACCTAGCTCCATCACACCAGCATTTTATTGCACTGTTGTCCTGCCTTGTTTACGGTTTTGCCCAGCAACCCTCATATGACATCATCCCTGTCCTCCAGTCATTTCGCCTCCTCCCCTCCATTTCCGTCCTTTCCCAGGATGGGGAAGGAGTGGTGTTATTTTCTCCTCATGGGATAAAACTGCCCTTCTGTCCATGTGTATTGCCATCCTTGTGCTATGTCACAGAAACTCCCTTCTTGGGGGCATCTTTGTTGAAGGGCAGTCTTGCTAATGAAAGAGGAGGGCATGCCTGAGCATTGCAATGGATGATCTGGGGTTTGGGAGTGGGGAAGGGGAGACAAAGCATTTGGGGAATAAGAGATTCCCTGGGATTTGCTGCCTGCTGCAGGAGTTGTGAGGGCAGAAAGGAGCTCAGAAAACCGGGCATCACAAGGTCTTTTCCTTCCACCCCTCTCAGTGCTGCTGCCCCTCCTGTTGATCACTGAGATCTGTGAGCTGGAATGAGAAGTCTCAAAAATTAGATCCCCTTTGACCACCATGCCACCTTGAAGCCTCTGGTGGTCAATTGCAAGTTTAGTTTCATATACTCTGTCGGACAATGCTGTGAGCAATGAGAAGGAGAATCATGAGATCGTCTCTGTTCCTTTTCATCTCATCGGATCATGGTATGGGGTTCTCACGTGGAGTCCCAAGGAAGGAGCTGCCAGCCCCACTACTCCCTCCAGCCTGGAAAGGCTCGGCTGGTGTCCCAGGCTGCCTCATTCTGATTCTGTCATCATTCAAGATTAGCACAATCCCCTCTCTGTCCTGGAAAACGTGTGTGTGTGTGTGTGTGTGTGTGTGTGTGTGTGTGTGTGTGTGTGTGTGTGAGAGAGAGAGAGAGAGAGAGAGAGAAACTTTAGGTTCTCCTGTTGGCTTCCAATTTCACAAGGTTGATTCCTTGGCTTCCCAATTCTGGATCATCTTCCTAAACAGAATAAACAACCAAACTCCCTCCCCACATTCTCTTTGCAAAATGGTAGACTTCTCCAGTTTAATTTGCTCACCAAAGGACCTCACAGCTCACTGTTGTTGACAAAGAAGGCATTAAGAGATTTCTGAGTAGAAGCTTACAAATTTTCCCATCTCTCTTTCCTCTATCCCCCCCTTCCCTGCATAAATAGTACTGAAAAACCACGAGATCTGTTTATTATGCAAACTTCTGTAGTTGTTTGGCGTAAGGATGCCTAATCAATCAAACACTAAATCCTTAAAACAGTAGACAACAAAACCAGAGTGAAGGTGGGGAAGGCACCCATGTCCATTTTAATGTCCATCAACCACAAGAACCAATGAATTGGAGGAGGAGGAATGAAAAGGGGTGGGGTGGGCGAGCAAAGTGGCAATACCTGGAAGCATGAGTGGGCACAGGTGGAAAGGTAAACAAGGTGAAATAGGCTATCTCTGATAGGCTATCTCTGTCTAACTACCGACCTGTCTCTTTGTTGCCGTTTGTTTCAAAGATCCTGGAGTGTGCGGTCTACTCTCGCTGTCTTGACTTTCTTTCTAGTAACTCTGCTTTGGATCCATTTCAATCTGGATTCCGTCCTCTGCATTCCACCGAAACAGCCCTTACTAAGATCACCAATGATCTCCTTACTGCCAAGTCTAAAGGCCATTATTCCGTTCTTATTCTCCTTGATCTAACTGCAGCCTTTGACACGGTTGATCATGATCTTCTCTTAGATTCCCTTCATGACCTTGGATTTTGTGGCTCTGTCTATAACTGGTTTGCCTCCTATCTAGCGGGTCGCTCTTTCAGCGTGTTGACTAATGGCAGCTCGTCTTCCTCCTTTCCCCTTTCAGTAGGGGTTCCGCAAGGCTCGGTGCTTGGCCCGTTGTTGTTTTCCTTATACATGTTGCCCTTGGGCAAGCTTATTCAATCTCATGGCCTCCAATATCATCTGTACGCCGATGATACACAACTATATCTGTCATCTCCGGAACTTTCTCCTGATGTTCACGATCGTATCTCGGCATGTCTTTCAGATATCTCAGCTTGGCTGCTTCATCGTCGCTTGAAACTTAACATGGCAAAGACTGAATTGCTTGTTTTTCCTCCTAAACCTTCTCCTCATCTCTCATTCTCTCTTACTGTCAATGATGTTACGCTTACTCCGGTCAAGGAAGCTCGTAGCCTTGGCTTTATATTCGACTCCTCGCTCTCCTTTATTCCTCATATTGAGGCAGTAGCTAAATCTTGTCGATTTTTCCTGTATAATATTGCCAGGATTCGATCATTTTTGTCTGTCTCTTCTGCCAAAACACTTGTTCATGCGCTGGTTATTTCACGGTTGGACTACTGCAACCTTCTTCTCTCTGGCCTTCCTTCTTCTCACATCAGTCCGTTGGTTTCTGTTCACCACTCTGCCGCTAAGATCATCTTCTTGGCTCGCCGCTCCGACCATGTTACTCTGCTTCTGAAATCTCTTCATTGGCTTCCAATTCACTACAGAATCCACTATAAACTTCTCCTGTTAACCTTCAAAGCTTTTCACGGTCTAGCTCCTTCCTATCTCTCCTCTCCCATCTCACACTATTGCCCCGCTCGTGCTCTTCGCTCCTCTGATGCCATGTTTCTCGCCTGCCCAAGGGCCTCTACTTCCCTTGCTCGGCTTCGTCCATTCTCTTCTGCTGCCCCTTACGCCTGGAACGCTCTTCCAGAACATTTGAGAACTACAAGTTCAACCGCAGCTTTTAAAGCTCAACTAAAAACTTTTCTTTTTCCTAAAGCTTTTAAAACTTGATGTTGTGCAGACTTCTACTGTTACTTTCTACTGTTAGTTTTACCCTACCCTGTGCCTGCTTACCCTACCCTGTACCTGTTTGCATTCTCTTCCCCTCCTTATTGTTTTACTATGATTTTATTAGATTGTAAGCCTATGCGGCAGGGTCTTGCTATTTACTGTTTTACTCTGTACAGCACCATGTACACTGATGGTGCTATATAAATAAATAATAATAATAATAATAATAGTGCAACCATGCATGCATATGTAAGTCCCCAGCACTTGACGCACTAATGAAATGGAGGTGAAAATTGCGGATGCATATCAGGGGTAAAAAAGGTGTGATGGAGTTCAAAGTGTCCAATCATTACAATCCCATCATGGAAACACAATATCCCTCTTGCACATTTCTACCTCATAGGCCACCAGGGTCAGTGCCAGACTATTTTGCACCCTAGGCAAGGCAATCTGTTTGCACACACACCCCCAAAACAAATTGCCAAATTTGATTTAGCTGTTCAAAAAAAGTTTCTGAACTATTATATTTTCCTTTTATTTTATTTTTTTCTTAAAGCAGCTAATTTGTATAAAACTGTGACCCTTAAAGGTCAGTACTGCACCCATCTGAAGTCTGTGCCCTAGGCAGCTGCCTAATTGGCCAAATGGTAGTGCCTGCCCTGTAGGCCACACAATGACTTTTGTATTTTGGGTAATGTGCAATAAACAGCAGGAAGTAACACTATGAAAGCAGTATATGGAATATGGAATATGCCCCAATGGTTATCACTGCAATTCAATACCTCTATAAAACAGTAGTGTAGATCTATCCCTAGTCTGCTCCATCTTCTGTGTGACACCTTCAACTGTTCCTCATGGGTCCACACCCCACTTCACTATCCTGGTTGACCTGCTCTGGACATGCTCCAGTTTGTCCATGTCCTTCTTAAAATGTGGTGCCAAGAATAGGATACACTTCTCTAAGTGCAGTTGTCTTGAGGCACACACTTTGGGGTTTGCCGGGTAAACCATTACAAAGAACATAAAAGAATCATTCAGCAATAGAATACATGCCTCCTTATTCTACTATTCTGTGACTGTTGGCTGTTTATTTTTTATTTTAAAAATACTCCTCCAGACAATTCCCCCTGGGATTTCTTTTGGTCCAAAATGACTGATTCACCTGCCCAGCGAATTGCCTACGGGTATGTTTATGCTTCCTCTCAGAAATGCAGGATAATATTTTCAATTGTTTAAAAGTAATTCCTCTAGCTTGTATTCCTCCTTAAACAAGAGCACCACCAATTTAAGCATGGAATGGCTGTAATTTAGAAATTAAAACAGATTTGCCAATGTGGAATCCTGAAATGTGTGAATCTCTGCTAGCCAGGAGAGGCCCTCTCCTGCTTGTTCTCCCCTGAGCTCTTCATTACCAAGTATAACAGAAAAACTGAGGTATGAACCGTAATGAGAAGCATAGCTCCTGGTTATACTTTAACCCTGGGAAGGAAGGAGAAATGTTTAGCATGGAATGGACAGAGAACTAGTGCTCTGTACGTATTGTTCTATGCACATTTTAAAATACATACTGTCTCTTCTACAGTTCTTTTGGCAGTAGAGAAAGGAAAAGAAAATATAATGAGCTTTGGGTAGACACAGGAATGGTAGCCCATGCTTCTGTTAAAATATTAACACTTCCTCACCTTCAGAAGAACTGAAAAGCTATTTCAGAGGTTTTCTGGAAGGTGTGAATGTACTGTTCCACCACTTTAACAATGTCAACTGTATTCTTTCCCCCCTCTGAATTGCTCCAGAAGAGAGCTCCACGATAACTTCCATCTCGTTCACACATTGCTTTTATTCATTGTTTATCTTATCTTCCCAAGGTTAGGTGGCAACAAAGCCAGGGGAAAAAACACCCGCTGCTATTTCTCTACTTCTGTTGGTGGCTCTTTTATTTGACCAAGCAAAATTTCAGGAATAAAGTCAAGGAAAGAGGCTTGTAGAGCCATTTAATTAATCCAATCATGCCTGACAAATGACCTGATGCTATGACCTGTTGCACTGAAGCAGAAGATCATAAGGTGGTGCTTATGAGCATTGAGCAAGGCATGTTTGCTGAGCATCTGGGAACAGGGAAAGGCTGAACTGAGGGGTGGGCCCACAGAAGTCTGTGCCAACTGTGGCTAGAAATAGATTATAGGAAGGGGAGGGAGAACTGGTAGTAGGCAGCAGGGATGTACATCAGATTTGGCAAAAGCCCAAGTCAAATTGGTCCCTGTTGGACTATTTCTTCCTGTGATGAAGTGGTCTTCCCACTGAATGACCAGAACTGAACCTGGGCCTTTCGTGAGGTTTTGTTTGTGATTTGGTGTCAGAAGCACAGGCAATGTGTCTTCAAAAGTAACATCTTTCTGTAAACATGAATGAAAGGGGAAGATGTGGAATGTGCGTCTTCTAGGTCCAGCTTCTAATTACAAGGCATGTTTTACCAAAGGCCCTCTAATGACTGTGCTCAAGGATGGGACTGTTAGATGGCCATTCTTCTAACACCACTAGGACTCACTATTTTAAAAAAGGCTTAAACTGTTTTCAGTCAACTCCCCAGCCCCTGCACCTATACTTCTGAAACTTTGCAGGAGGCACCTCTATTAAGGGTTCAATTTTCACAGAAATTGCCCTCAAAAACAGGGGGAAAGCACTCGCCCCTTCAATTTGAAGACTCTCATCCACATAAACCATTCTACCTTTCTGAAACACGGCAGTCTTATTGTTTAGAGCAATCTCTATGCCGTCAATTTCAGGAAAATGGTCTACAACAAACATGAGGTAAGTGCATCCTTTTTTGTGTGTGTATACCATCAAGTTGTAAAAGCTGCTCTTGCACCAAAATTGCAGCACATATTCATCTAATCTAAAAAGAAACAAAAAGATATTGTCAGTCACTTATCCTCCCCAAACTATAAAGGTAGATAGCATAAAAACCACTGCACATTCCCGCCCCCTGTGAAATGTGGCAGCTTCAGGGATAATCCCTTCCTAAGTGGCTATTAAAGCTGGTGGGTATATGCAAATTTCATATAATTCTGACAAACAGAAAAATATTACAGTCATTTTGAATTTCCCAAGACAGTCAGTGGAAGGCACAAAAATCCAAGGTTTTGAATCCTGGATTCAGCACCCAGGTTGAAGCAGATTGCCTCTGAACCAGACTGTGAAGAACCAGGCCATTTTCTGAAGCATTTTGATTTGATAAATGGCCTGATTCTTCTTAGACTGATTCGGAGGCTTTCTGCGTCAACTAAGGTACTGAGTAACACATTTGCCTGAGGTGGGGTCATTCTTCAGTTGCACCTTTCCTTATTATTTATAGCCCTGCTCTTCTTCTACAGACTCAGGGAAGGAAATATGGCTCTTTCCCCAACTACTACTTCTTCTTCTTCTTCTTCTTCTTCTTCTTCTTCTTCTTCTTCTTCTTCTTCTTATTATTATTATTATTATTATTATTATTATTATTATTATTATTTGTGAGGTAGGTTGGGCTGAAAGGTAGCAACTGGCCGAAGGTCATCCTGTGAGCTTCAGAGCAGAACCTGAGTCTCATCAATCCTGATCCAATTGTCAAACTAATACACCACACTGGCTCTCACCAGCTTTGTAGAATGGGAGGGTAGCACTGTCTTGTTCTTTGACTCAGGCAACAAAATGCCTGGGCCCAGCACTGCCAAAAAGTATGGCTGATCGAACATGACTGTATGTACATTGGTGTGTGTGTGTTAGGGGTTAGGGGCTGGAGAGCCTCAAAGAGCTCTTCCTCGCTCAGATGGTTTGACTGGTTCTGAAATGTTAAAAACTTGGAGGCCTTGAGGTTGAATTAACCTATTCATTTATAGCCAGAACAACATGGTGGTGTGATGTGGACTAGCTGTTCTGGATGGCAATAGTGGAATGGAGAGCAACTTAAGGGAACCGAAACTGGCTGTGTTTACACAAGAACTTTTATAGCCAGATTTTGAAATCTTATATGCACTTACCTCTGAGTAAACTCCTTTCAACTCCACAGAACATACTTCTGAATTTATATGTATGGAGTTATATTGAGATCTCATGTACATTAACTTGTAAGTAATGGGAAGGGTTAAAGAATGCCCGTATTCCATAATAGAGGCTCATTCTTGTATTACGATCTCTGTGCGTACTCTATAGTAAACAAGAAAGTATCATGTGCTTTGGCCATGAGTCTTGGCTTGTTCTGTCTTGGCAGAATTTGTGGAAAAGGTCAGGCTTTTGTTGTTGGTTTAACTGGCAGATCTTTAATAAACTTTATTTGTTTAAGCAAGTATTATGACTTTCCCACGTCTTTCTTTAAAAATGGTAGCTAATTTAGAATCGTTACTGTAATAAGCGTTTGCAATAAGTGTCTCAAAATATGTACTTCACTGGAACTAGGCCAATGTAGAGGGTATTTTCATTTTGTAATTTTCCGTGATGATGGGAATAGCATATGATACAGGATGTTACAATTCCTTAGAGGGCCTTTGTTTCAAAAGAGAAGCAACAAAGGATATGATGGCTGGGACTCAAATATGTAACACTCCTGCAGACAGGCAAGGTCAAAGTTCAGGAAGATAGCAAAGTTCCAAAAAATAACAATGAGGCAAAAGAGTGAAAATGATTGCAAATCATAAGAAATGGTGAAAAGAGGATGTAGAAAAGACTCACACCTTCTTCTGCAACTAATTTTTGCATGCATGATTGTGCTATTGGGAAGCAAGCCAAGATTGCATCTGTCTTTCCTCCCTCTTGTCTCTCATCCTCTATGTCTTCCCCTTTGTGGATCAGGAGTTTGAAGCTGCCTCCTCCTTCTCACAACTTCACATTTCCTGGAACATCAGAAACAGCAGCAGGCCTAGAAGCAGCAAAACCACAGAGTTGCTAACGCTTTGATACTTTCTACATCTGCCGACATATTGCAAGCTTCTGCGATCATAAAAGCAGTTTCTTGGGGTTTAAACTGTGACCCTCTCCAATCTTTTATTCTTTTTTTTTAAAAGGACTAATGAAGGTGTACTTTTACAATTTGACAGTGGGAGAAGGAGCAATTATGTGAGCATGGCTAAGAAGTGCAATTTAAGCACATCAAAATATATCCTTTTCTTTCATGGATCAAACTATGGCCTTTGCTAGACGAGGGGTTAGCCCGGTGCGAGGCCCAGGCTTGTCCCCGTGCATCCAGGGGATCCCGGTCTCAGGCAGGGGTCAAACCTCCCTGGCCCTGGGGTAACCGGCACCGCTTGTGGCCTGGTATTTCCCACGGTCTCGGGCTGAGCCCAAGACCGCGGGCATGTAGACCAGTCCGCTGCTTTTCCCGGCTACCGCTTTCCTCGCGAGTAGCCAGGAAAAGCGGCGGACAGCGCTGTGGCTGTCAGAGTAGGGTGGGGAGATGGGGGGGAATCGGAGCCAGGGTGGGATGGGGGGGGAAACGGAGATCGCGGGCATGGGGGGAAACGGAGCCAGGAGGAGATGGGGGGGAAATGAAGCCAGGGGGAGGGGGGGAACATCGGAGCCAGGGGGGAGCGAGGAACCCTTTAAAAAAAAAAACTTACTTTTATTGTTGGTGAATTCCTGTGCACATGGACCTTTAAAACTAAAAAAAAATGGTGGATGCGATGGGTCCTTTCTGCAGTCCATTCCATCTTACGTATAGACAGGGGCGATGGCCCGTGCTACTTGTAGCATGGGCTTGCCCCTCCTCCTGCACGGATTCCAAGGTAGGTCTAGCAAAGCCCTATGATTCTGATTCAAAGAGCTCCATCAGACAAGTGTTTTATTGCATGCTCATTATTGGGTACTCATGCATTTTTGTGGGACCCTCTCACAATGTCATCTGCCTCCCACGTGCCTCCTGTTCCTTCTTACCTTCTTCGCACAACAAAAAACACCCCAGTAAGTCCAACTTCTTTTTGAAGACAGAAGTTGCCGCTATCTCTTGCTGTGTACAGGAGACACATCGGGATCGAAATGCCCCACACTTGCAAGTTGTTTACTTCCTCTTTCAAAAGAGGAAGTAATGAGAGACAAATGTGTGGGCGGAGAAGTGACAGTAAGCAAACACAATTTTCCCCTATGTGATGATGCTCATACTATCCATGGCCCTGAGCTTCTTGGAGGAAGGATGGAATATAATGTGGTAAATAAAGCAGATGTTATTTACACATCTGGGTTTTTTTTTTTTTTTTTGCTACTATAATACTTAGTTGTAACATCTGAATGTGACCCTGAGAAATAAACCGGGTTAATGTTTGGACAATGAGGAGCCACAGCTGAAGAGTAGACTACACGTTACAAGAAATGCAGTCCTTCTGTCAAAAATGGTAGTCCCCTGTTCAGTACCCTTCCCCTTTAAGTTGTTGTACAGCTTAACCCCTGTCCTGACATCAATGACCTGCTGAACATTTCTCTATCCAACGAATTCTCAACCCATGTCCTGCTGAGCATTTCTCTATCCTGGCAATTGATGATGTGTTGTGGTGCTAGAGGGGGGTAATCTTGCAATAGGGGTATCATTTTTGCCATTAGCTCCTTATAATGTCCAAAGGCTGGTAGCTGAAATCCAGAACCAAATATAATGATAAGGAAATGAAAGGAAAGTTGTTCATCTAAAGATCAAGCCAAGGGAGATTGAAACAAGAACATTGCAAGGGCAGAAAACTATGACTAAGAGATTTGTACTATATATTGGTGAGGCACCTTTGGAAGGAGATAACATCAGATTGTATCTCAAATCCTTATAGAGTGCATGAAGGACATTCTCTCTCTCTCTCTCTCTCTCTCTCTCTCTCTCTCTCTCTCTCTCTCTCTCTCTGACACAAACACACACACACACACTCCTGAGATCCCTGATAAGCACATTTGGACATCTTCTGGATGTGTGACTACTGTTAATGTGGGATGAAAAATGCAAGTGATCCATTTTTAAACAATGCAAATAAATTATGTTTGGAACTTCTGAGCATGCACAGTCTGTATCAAAATAATGCTATTTCCATGCATGCACTCAGATGGTTAGATAAACACTGAAAGGTCACAAGAAAACAACCAGTCAGAAATGTGGCACATAACGTGGAAATATCTGACGTCATGATGCACTATGCATTTCCAAACTACAGCATCTAAAGTGTAGTTTTATTTTGCATAGTGCCAAAGCTCATTTACATATAACAAAAGTTCATTTTAATGGAGAACTCTCATCTGAGCTTACATGGGAGCATCTGCAGACACACCCCACAAGGTAATAACAAATTCACCAGGGTCAAGTTTGCCCATCACTAATGATAATGTTCCCAAGTAGGCTCATCTCCATGTCCCAATATCTGAGGCCCATTTTGCTGGGATGTGAGAGTGGGCTTTCTTTATGGCTGCACCAAGGCTGTGGAACTCCTTGCTTAAGAGTGACCTGCCATGCTTCTCTCCCCAGGATAGCCACTTAACCATCATCATAAAAGAGAGGGTGCATCACAAAAAAGATGCAGATTTGCACAACATTTTCATGTTTATATGTGTAAGTGCAAATGTAGGTAGAATGACTATAATAGAAATACAATATATCTCATGATAGTGGGGGAGCCTGTGATCAGTTGAGCTGTCTGCCTCCTCAGTCTGCTGTCCAGATGTTGTTGACGGGCAATTTTATGGCCCCTGCTTTGCCTTCTTATGGTTCTTCATCTTTAAACTGGGCTTGGACTGGACTGCCCTCTGTAAGGTAGTACACATTGCCACATTACCCCTCCTTGACTACTTTTTGCCATCTCATGAAGACTTTTTAACGTTGACAAGTGTTTAGCTTGTTGAGTTCTTAATGCTTTTGGCTCCTCAGAACTATGTGTACTATTTTAAGACTACTTCAAATTGTTGTGTTGATTTTATCTGTTGGCCTGTGCTTTTAACATCTGGATGTTTGTGTGTGTGTGTGTGTGTGTGTGTGTTAGTATTGTGTTATAAGCTGCCTGTGTGGGTGTATAAAAATGGAGAGGTGGGGATATACATTTTCTTAATAAATAATAAATCAATAAATAGACCAAGGAGAAGACATAATGCAGCCAATCGGCACATGTTAAATGGAGGTAGTCTTCATTTAAAACTGGTCTAGATGCCCTGACTGGCTACAGTGGGCTGTTAAGACAACCCACTAAGTCATGGCTAGGCTGCTCACCCATTTGCAGCAAATATGTATCCACCATGGTTAGGAATGGTTCACATGACACAATAAATCATAATGTTTAACTCATAATGCTTAACCGCCACGGCTTAGCATGTCATCTGAACAGGGTCACTGTCTAATAAGCTGTTTTTCTTTTCTGGCTCCAAGAAGTGGAGTCACATAAGGATGGGAGAACAAGGGTTGTTCTAACTCTCTAAAATTCTCCAAACTTTACTTCAAAGCTTGTTTTGTTCCTGTTCTCGTTTGTGACCTCTTTTTCTGTTTGTTCAAATGGGAAAAGTTGTATATTTTTGAGAAAGTTGCACATTTTTGAGATGCACCTTTTGTGACTGTGAATGCAAGTCCAGGAATTTTTGAACATTTTTGGAGAATATGTGCTCCTATTAGCATTCAGGATTGTAAGCCGGGTCCTGAGTGATTGACCAAGTGATTGACCAAGGGCCTTGCTAGACGAGGCCTTAGCGCGCTTTGAGAGCCAGTTTCCCTGCTGTGCGTCCAGATGACGCACAGGGGAATCCGGGCTCAAGGTGCACTGAAGCCTCCCTTAGCGTGCCATAAGCGAAGTTGCTTATGGCACGCCTTTTCCGCAGCCCCAGCCTGAGGCCGGGGCTGTGGAACGTCTAGGAAGGTCCGTGGCTTTTGGCGGCTACTCGCTACTCGCGAGTAGCCAGGAAAAGCCACGGACTGAGCACAGCACCACGAGCGCTGTGCCCATCGGGCCGGGGGGATCCTGGGGGAGGGGAGATAGGGGGGCAGAGGGCGACACACGCGACGGCGAGGTGAGGGGGGGGCGGAGGGCGACACGGGATGGCAGAGGGTGACGACGGGGACGGGGAAGGAGAGGGAAGATGGGTGACACAGGACAGCGAGGGAGATGGTGGAGGACGACACGGGGGATGGCGGAGGGCGACACGGGGGAGGGGGAGGGAGGGCGGGGAAAGAGTGGGCAGGAGGCATGGGAAGGGATCAGGACCGGATGGGGGGTTTAAGTAAAAATAAAACCTTACCTTGTCCGGAGTCTTCGGGGCGCACGTGGCCCCTTTAACAAAACAAAAAAATGGCCGACGCTGCAGGGCTTCTGGAGTCCTTGCCCATCGGCCATCTAGGAGGTGGGGCGGTACGCGTTAAAGCTAGCGTGCTGTCGCCCCGCCTCTAGCAAGGCCCCAACTGAAACACAATTCTCACACATCCCTATTGCGATATGGAGAGGTAGCTTGTGCCTTGGAATTAGGAAGTTGAGCATCTAGCTTTATATGCTGCTAGATTCTTTTTTAAAACAATGGTGGTATACTTAAATCTCATTACATGGTTAAACCAATGTAAATCAACACTGCTATTATATTCTCCTTCATAAACCTTCTTGAA
This sequence comes from Elgaria multicarinata webbii, assembly GCF_023053635.1. Classification (NCBI taxonomy): domain Eukaryota; kingdom Metazoa; phylum Chordata; class Lepidosauria; order Squamata; family Anguidae; genus Elgaria; species Elgaria multicarinata. The sequence continues at coordinate 103,932,265 of NC_086172.1, forward strand.
TACACTAGATTGCTTAGTTTAATGGTCTGGCATTTATGCTATCATTAGTGCCTTTCTTATACTTTCATTGCTAAGGAAATGGAAGGAGATAGAAACTGTGGAATTCTGACCATGTTTATCCTGGTTGTGCTTTTATATTGTATTTTATATCATGGTTTTATACTGTTGTTTTATACTTTGAATGGTTTTCATTTTTGTGAACCGCCCAGAGAGCTTCAGCTATTGGGCAGTATAGAAATGCAATAAATAAATAAATAAATAAATAAAGTATGAACATATTTACAGAATGTATTTATAGAACATTTTAATGGAGTTGCATAATAAGTTCACTTTGTATTTTATAATCCAATCTACACAGCTCACTGTGATAGAGACCCTGAGTGGCATGTAGAAGGTCCCATGTTCAATCTCCAGCATCTCCAGGTAGGGTGAAGAAAAAAGCCCTGCCTGAAACCCTGGAGAGCTGCTGCCAGTCAGTGTCGACAATACTGGGATAGATGGACCAAGGGCAGCTTCCTATGTTCCTGTTTTCATTCTGAAGAAAGTTCAGCTGAGGTTGTACTAAGTGTGCTTCAAACTATAGCTTTGGAGTTGTGTGTGAATCTTCTGGAAAGGCCACAGAGATGAGCGCATCCTACTTCTCCTTCTGAAGCTTTTGTTGGGCACTAATCTTTATCATTTTAGGCTTCTGATACATGTACTGAATTTTACAACCAGATCCCGAGGCAGCACCCTGCCTCAAAGTTAGAAGAGTAGAAAATGATGTCTGGTTCCCCTGCTTTGAGCGGAAGAGGGATGGATAAAAGTGGTATGACTGGAACCTTGATCTAATAGACATGGGAGAGCTTTCTGATCTCAGTTACTGCATACCCCACCTAACCTCAGAACCAATTCTGACATAATGTTTTCCTGTGGATTTCTGCCTATGTCTGATCATGGATCTTACTTCCAAAATCTGTATGGATTTTATTCTTCGAGTTAGTATTTTCACAAGCAGAACTCAAATGTTTTAAAGGGGGGCAACTTTGAGCATGCGTGGAGTGTTATTTGATGACTGCCAAATGAGAACATCCACTCCCAGCAAATCTAAGACTGGGGGATAAACTTGTAGTCCATAGGTTCACAAATGGATCTCAACCTTTAGCAATAAAATATCAGTCAAAAGGGTGTCACACCTTTATTTACATACACAGTTTCATTTATTGGCTGTGGGCAGACTTATCAAGGCAAGATCACAGCAACGATTTACTACTATTACTGCTTCTGCTTCTACAGAACTGCCACTGCTCTAAAACTGTTTTGTTTTCAGGTGGGTGCTTGCGCTTCTTAATCAGCTCAAACAATTGAAAAAAGCTTTCACAGCTAGTCCAGTCTATGTTGTCAGTTTCATCTCAGTGATAAGGAGAGGTGAGCAAATGTGACAAGCAGGCAGAGAGAATGAGATAAGTCATGGCAGTTTCTCCCTCTGCAGAAAAGCAGGACACCTTGCCATATTAACCCACAAGGAGGAAGAGGTGGCAAAAGAATGAGAGTTCCCATGCCCGGCAGAAATCTTAGCTATAATTGGCGGCCACGGTCTTTGCTAGGTAAAACTGTTGTAGAAAAATGAGAAAAGATTAGGATAAAACCATTTCTTTCTAATGTTTCTACACTGGTTCGTCCTTCCTTCCTTTTTCCTGGAGTAGCTGTGCAGTTTTTGTGTAGCACTGGATCAACACCACACTTTGGCTCTCAAGGCCAGATTGAACATGGCCTTCATTGCATCAATGCAATTAACGTGTGCCTATTTTTGTTATGTAAATAGGAGCCACAGGGAAACATGAGCAGTCTGGGACCCCTAGGGTGTGTGAAAAAGTTTTAATTCTTTCACTAGGAACAGAGGAAGCTGCCTTATACTGAGTCAGACCATTGGTTCATCAACACTGACAGGCCATGGCTCTCCAGGGTTTCAGGCAGGAGGTTTTCCAGTTCTACCTGGAGATGCCAGAAATTGAACCTGGGTCCTTCTGCATGCAAAGCTGATGCACTATCACTGAGCCATGGCCCTGTACTCACTGTGCGATAGGACTGACCAATGACAAAACAGAACCCTTCTGAAGGTGCAATTTGCACTTGAAGGGAAGCCAATGGAAGCCCTCCTTGAAATCCAAATAGCTTCAGAGAGGTGATTTTTGTTAGGATTGTGGCTGTGCACATTAATTTCATCCACACAATTTACATCTGGTTTGGCCCTGTGAAATGGGCAGTTCTGGAGAACTGCTGTCTGGATTGATGACTGCCATGGTGTCACATTATTGCACTTTTCCAACATACACAGATGATGCCTTGCAGCACATGTAAACTGCCCAGAGAGGTTCAGCTATTGGGCAGTATAGAAATGCAATAAATAAATAAATAAATAAATAAATCTTTGGAGGCTTCTGCCTTAGTTTGCCAATCTAGAGGGAGCTGCCTGCCTGTTTCTTCTATGCACCAAGTAAAAGAAGAAGGGAGGTAGTGGCTGGATCTTTGCCCACATGCTACGTTTTCCTGTTTCAGTAGCAGACCATCTTCTATCTCCTATTCCTGAGCACCCACCACCCTGCCCTCTAGCAAAGAGAAGTCTGCAACACCATGCTGTAAGAATTAATCATCTGTTCATCTTTACTGGACACAATGATGAGATTTGGCAGTATTTTTTCCAAGAGAACTGGTAACATGGATGTGTGGCTAAAGCTATACTGACACTAAGGCCTAATCTACACCAAACAGGATGTTGCACTATGAAAGCAGTATGTAAGAGGCAGGAGCCACACCAAGCAGGATGTTTGAGAACATCCCCAGTCTCCCTTTTCCCCTGATTTCTGTGTAGACAGAGGGCATGTCTACATGAAGGGTTTGCCCCCGGGTGGCTTCGCAGTAGCAGCACGTCATCTACATGACGCAGCTGCCATCAGGAAGCCATCTGGGGGCAAACCCTGGAAACTCCGATCCTAAAAATTTGGGCACTTACCCAGACTATTTTGGCAGCAGAGCCCATGGCGCCCCATGTAAAAGAAAAAAAAACAAAAATGGGGGCGGGGAGGAGAGGAATGGGACTGTTCCTCCCCCTCCTTTGATTTTTTTTTTTACTATCTGTATTTAGTATATTACTATACTATACAGATAATAAAAATAAAAATAAATGGGGGTGGGGAGGAATGGGACATCCAGAGGGAGGAGATGTGGTTTACTCAAAGCCCCATTACATCTAGTCAAATGCTCAGCTCCCGTCGCTTCTTATGTCATCGCTCCCATGTTGCTTCCTGAAAACAGGAAGTAATTAGCCCCACTCAGTCCAGTAGGAGAGAGCTTCAACAGGACTTAATGAGGGTTTTTTTTGTGGCGCAATAATGGGCAGAAGGGGTGGAGAGGCAGACAACGTCATGGGAGCAATTCGCGAGTGCCCATTAATGAGCGTGCTTGCATCCTCCTCTGGGCACCTCTTTCCTCCCTCCCTCTCTGGTTTTCACCACCTCCTCCTCCTCCTCCTCCTCCTCCTCCTCCTCCTCCTCCTCCTCCTCCTCCTCCTCCGGAAAATTCGCACTTGCATTCCTTCCCTTGCAGATGATGGGAAGGAACACAAGTGCAGGTGCAAGGTGCCTCGTGGCGCCAAAACACCCCCATAAAGATTTCATATATAAGCAGTACTAGTTATAATCATGGCTAGATTAACTATTGTGGTAGATATACTTCAGAGAAGGATCTCAGCCAAAATGGCAATCCTGCTTCAATATAATAAATTTATCTGCTTGTAGAAGTCATCTTTGCTGTTCTGGGCTCCTTTACTCCTCTCCTCCCCAACTGTTCATAACATCCACAAAATTCCATTCCCATGATAAAGGGGCAGGTCCCATTTTGCCAGCTGCGGGGAAAATTAAAATATTCGTATCTTACCCCAGCAAGCATAGAGAATGTGCTATGTATACCATATGACAAATGTTTAGTGTTGAAATGGAAGGATGAGAGACGAGTATGTCTCTCTTGCATGGGAGAAATTTACATGTCTGCATTTTTATAGCAATTCTACCCTTGTAGATAATCAAGAAGGCTGAAATTGAGGGATGCACCAGCTGTGGTTGTATCCAGGGCTTTGGATGTTACATCAGCTGCAAGAAAGCAGCTCCATGCATGTGATTCCTCTGCTTTAGAATTGTTGTAATGTGTATGGCCAGACAACATGGCATCCAAGCACCGGATTGGGAAATTGAGGTCTGGATCCCTGCTCAGCCATGAAGTTCATTGGATAGCCTCGTGTAAATCACTGTCTCTCAACTCAGGCTAACCAACAGGCTTGTTTTGAAGTTAAAACTTCAGCCTTTGTTTCTTTGAGGAGGAATAGGAGACAAATATGAGAAATCAATGTACAGATATAGGCTTGAATTTGTTTGAAGTTCTGTTGATCTCAGTACAACCACTAAAGAGGAAAGGGCTGAAGGGCTTGTTCCATTGTATCTAAAAGCGCTACTTCACTGTGAAGAAAAAATACAGATTTTTTTTTTTTTTTTTTTTTTAGAGATAAGAACAGTTCTCTTTGACTCTGGAATGCAAGAGTCGGTAGATACCAAAACTATGTGCACTGACTGTCAAGCAGAAATGTGCCATGCAGATTAACAACCTGTACAGCACCATGTGCATTGATGGTGCTATATAAATAAATAATAATAATAAAAACCATGCAGATGAACATCAAGGTTAACAATTAGCAATCTTACATTTTTAATGTGTAACGTCATGCAATCTGTGCTAATATTCCAAGGTTATGTTTTTGAGGAAAGCTGTTGTCATCTTAGAATGTCTTTACCAAATACCCAAATGAAAGACAGGCATATATCACTCAAATTCAGGCATTAGAAACACACCAATAAAACTAACTCATTTGCAAATTATTACTTACATAATAAAAAACATAAAAATTATGCCACAAGCAAGCTATAACTAGTTTAGGGTTGTCAGTTTTTTTTGTTTTTGTTTTAAATGCTATTAGCAACCAATTTATTCTCCGGTATAAAGAAATAATTTTAGTTCCCAAGGCTAGTTGCATTAAAATGCATGTCTATTGGTTCAGAAAAAAATGGGATCTCAATATGTCTCTTGTTTCTCCACACTTATGGAGAACAACATTATTCATGGTGAATACGTGGTGTAGTGGCTAAAGTGTTGGACTGAGAGTCGGGAGACCTGAGTTCTAATCCCCACTTGGCCATGGAAACCCACTGGGTGTTTTTGGGCCAGTCACAGACTCTCAGCCCAGCCTACCTCACAGGGTTGTTGTTATGAGGATAAAATAGAGAGGAGGAGGTTCCTTGGAGGAAAAAGGTGGGATAAAAATGAATAAATAAATAAATAAATAAATAAGCAAGCCTTGGCTATTCTAGACCTTCTTCCTCAGTATTCTAAATGAAGGTGTCCAGGCTGAAAATTAGGGCTGTGCACGGACCCCCCGCTCCGCCCCGCGGGCCTATCCGAAAATTTCGGTCCGGCCCGCTCCGCTCCGCGCTGCTCCACCCATACTCCACTCCTCTTCGCCGCGGAGCTCCAGCTCCGAATCGGAGCTCTGCAGTGGAGGGGAGTGGCGCCAGGTAAGGCTGGGAGAGGAGGGCGGGGGGGTTACCGGGCCCTGCCGCTGTCACCGCCCATGCGGTGACGGCGGCAGAGCCCGATAAGGGACCAAGGGGGAGGGGGCCCCAGTGCGGCCCAGACTTCCTGGGTGAACTGCGGGCTCAATTGAAGAAGCCGATGGACCGCAGACGGAGGCAGGTAAGGGAGAGGAGGGCGGGGGGGGTTACCGGTCTCTGCTGCCATCGCCGCCAGTGCGGCAACGGCGGCAGAGCCTGGTAAGGGACCAAGGGGGAGGGGGGCCTTACCTGCCTCCGTCCGCGGTCCGTCGGCTTCTTCAATTGAGCCCGCGGTTCAACCAGGAAGTCTGGGCCGCAAGTGCAGCCTAGACTTCCTGGTTGAACTGCGGGCTCAATTGAAGAAGCCGACGGACCGTGGACAGAGGCAGGTAAGGGAGAGGAGGGGGGGGTTTACTGGGCCCTGCCGCTGTTGCTGCATGGGCGACAGCGACAGCGGCAAGGCCCGGTAAACCCCACTTACCTTTCCGGCGGAGCTCTGGATCGAGGCGAAGGATCCACCTTCACCTCAATCCTCTTTGCCATGCTCCGCCGGCCCCCCAATCCTCTTCGCCTCCGCCTTAAGGGGAGGCGAAGCACTCCGCTCCGTTTCTAATTCGCCGGTCTGATTAGAAGCGGAGCACATCCCTACTGAAAATAGAGAGTATGTGGCTGTTCAGCACCTACCCAATGGGAAACTTCTTTAGCTCTGGACTCAGAGCCTCATGGTACTAATGGTAGTAGCAGAACTACCATTAGTTCTTGGGTTTAAACAGCAGAACTGTTTAAACCCAAATTTGCTACAGTCACAAAGAAAGCAAGGGATGGGAGTCCAATTTATCCAATAATTTATTTATTAAGATGTACATACCACCTTACCTGCTCGAAACTAGGGGTGTGCACGGACCCCCCGATCTGCCCCATGTGCCAATCCGAAAATTTCGAATCAGGCCTGCTCCGCGTTGCTCCGCCCATAGTCCGCTCCTCTTCGCCACGGAGCTCCGGCTCCGAATCGGAGCTCCGCAGTGGAGGGGAGTGGCGCCAGGTAAGGACCCCGTCCCTCCTCTCCCTTACCTGCAGAGCCCGGTAAGGGACCAAGGGGGATGGGGGCCTTACCTGCATCCGTCCGTGGTCCCTCGGCTTCTTCAATTGAGCCAGTGGCTCAACCAGGAAGTCTGGACCGCGGACGGACGCAGGTAAGGGAGAGGAGGGAGCGGGGGTTTACCGGGCCCTGCCGCTGTCGCCGCATGGGCGACAGCGACAGCGGCAGGGCCCGGTAAACCCCACTTACCTTTCTTGCAGAGCTCTGCATCGAGGCGAAGGATTCGCCTTCACCTCGATCCTCTTCGCAACGCTCCACCGGGCCCCCAATCCTCTTCGCCTCTGCTTTAAGGGGAGGCGAAGCCCCCCGCTCCGCTTCTAATTTGCCGGTCCGATTAGAAGCGGAGCACATCCCTACTCGAAACCCATCAAGGCAGTGTACAATAATTTAAGACAATAAACATTAAAACAATAAAAACAAGAACATTAAACACAGTAAATAAATAAATAAAATAAAACTACAGAAAGAGCATCTTCACATCATTTCTAAAGGCCATGAGAATGGGGGCTAATCACAGTTCTTGAGCGAGCACATTTCATAGTTTGGGGGCAACATAGGAGAAAGCCCTTTCATGCTTATCCAACAAACAGGCTTCTGTAGGTAATGGTGCCCTTAACAAGGCTTCTCCTGCATACAGATCATAATACCCGGGTAGGTTCATAGTGAGACAGGTGGTTTGTTAGTCAGATCCTAAGCTGTTCATGGGTTTGAAGGTTAAAACTAATAGCTTAAATTGGACCTGGAAAGTGCAGGTCTTTCAGGACAGGTGTAATGTGGTCCTAATACTATGCTCTGGTTGGCAGCATAGCTGCCACATTTTGTACCAATTGAAGCTGCCAGACACTCTTTAGGGGTAGCTCCATGAAGAGCACATTACAAATAACAAACAACAACAACAACAACAATAAACCATGTAACAGGAGGATGTAAAATTCTGGCAAGAATGGACTATACAGACAGACACAATACAGCTGCAAAAATAATTCACCAACAACTGGCCTTCAAATTCAATCTTATCAAACAATCTACACCATACTATACATAGTCACCTGAAACAATCTTGGAAAATGCAGATCATAAAATATACTGGGACAATTCATACTGACAAAACAATACCTTGCAACCAACCAGACATAACAGTCATAAACAAAAAAGAAAAACACACATACCTCATTGACATAGCAATACCAAGTAATAAAAATGTTGTTGAAAAGGTAGAGGAAAAGAGAGAAAAATATTCACCACTGGCCATGGAAGTCAAAGAACTATGGCAACAGGAAAAGGTCAAAATTATTCCATTAGTTACATCACTCACCGGCATCACACCAAAAAACTGTACAGAAAACCTTCAGAAACTGGGCCTACCAAAATACATCCACACCAACATCCAGAAAGCAGTCATAATTAAAACATGTTCAATTGTCAGGAAATTCCTGAATCTGTAAAAGACAGCATGACCTGGCAAAGCCCATCATCTTTGTTTAGAAAAAACGCCATGAGTGAGAAAGAGATTAATAATAATAATAATAATAATAATAATAATAATAATAATAATAATTTATACAGCACTTTCTAACAAAGCACTGTTACATCATTTATGGCACGCTATGTTTAGAGCTTTTGTTAATCAGCAGGACAACCTGGCTATACAACTCCTAAGAAATACACCCGTTTCCTTCCTTTGGTCATGGCTCTGCGTACATTTCTCCCCTCGAGGATGTACCCATGCCATCATTCCCAGCTCCCTTATTTTATGTTATTTTTCTGTGCTGGTCCTTCCTTCATTAGTGCAGTTTTAATCATAGCCTGAGTAAATGGCATGTTAAATAAAAAGAATGAATAAGATTTAGAGCACATCTGGGATTAGCTGCGGGGACTCACCTTTCGAGGCTGATCCCATGGATGGCTAAATGTTCTGTTGGTCCTTCTCATGGATACTTTCCTACTTTCTGCTACAGACACATTATAATCCATATAATTTGGTGTCTGACAGACAGGGCTGTTGCTAGGCACCAAAAAGATTTGGGGCCAGGCCCATAGGACACAAATCTGCATAAAACTTGGTGGCAAAGCCAGACAATTACTTTCTCATCTAAATAATGCCAAATAAAATAAAATTTTCAATTAATTTGCACCCTGTCCCAGATCATTCCAAACCAATTGAAAAGTTCTTTTTTTAAAAGCTTAATTGCCATGCAGGAAAAGATGTTTGGTGTGTGTGTGTGTGTGTGTGTGTGTTCCTGCATGTGGCGAAAGAAGAGTTAACTCTTCCCTCACCAGTGGTAATCCTTCTTGAAAAGTGCCTCTTGCATGGCAATTAAGTTAAGAAACAATCTTCCATTGACACCAGTGGAGACATAGGGCTCTGAGGAAGAGATCGGGGGCCCTAGGAAATAGATTTGGGCCATGGGCTCCAGCCTGGTGACACCCCTGCATGAGGTTGTGAAGTATGGAGGCTTTTGTCTAACTCAGTAGACTGGAGGGGGCCATAGCTCAGTATGATATAGCACATGCTTTGGATGCAAACAGTCACAGGTTCAATCCTTGGCATCTCAAGGTAGGGCTAGGAAGAATCCTGCCTGAAAACCTGGAGAGCCGCTGCCAGTCAGTGTCAACAGTACTGGCCTAGATAGACCAATGGTCTGACGTCAGTATAAGGCAGCTCCTATGGCTTGAGGACCATGCAAAATCTACATTTATATGCCAATTCTTCATTTCAGGAAAGGAAATGTGTCAGTAGGCCAAATTAAATGCATTGAAATGTTATTCATCATTGTGATGGGAGAATTTGTACAAACAGTAACTATTCTCACTCTACCTTGCCATTAGGGACAGACTAGCTAAGAAACTGATCTACATCCCTGCATATGTGTTGACTCTTTTGTTAAATTCTGTGCTATGCCCAGCTAATCAGCAGCTGGAATTCTCACAAGGGCGTTTGTTTGGATAGGCATCAATAAAACATGGTTAAAAAATGTAGCTCTGCTCAATCAAAGAGCCAACTCCTAAAAATACATTTTTGACAAGCTTAATTTCAAGCTTAATTTCAAGTTGTTTTATTCTTTTACTATGTACAGCACTATGTACATTGATGGTGCTATATAAATAAATAAATTACTTCTTAATAATAATAATAATAATAATAATAATAGGTATGTTTTATAATAATAATAATAATAATAATAATAATAATAATAATAATGGCTTTTTTTCTGTAAAAGACCGCATGACTTGGCAAAGCCCATCATGTCTGTCTAGAAAAACCGCCACAAGCGAGAAAGGGATAAAATAATAATAATAATAATAATAATAATAATAATACATTTGAAGTAAATGAAAGTAACAATAAACTGAACGTGGGAACCTTAGTAAATCCTAAACACATGGCAGACCTCTCTTTTTATCGTTGGTGAAATTGTAGAACAATTGTATGCACATTAGCCGACTTGGCTTACCTTTGACTTTGTCTCCATGAATAGGTTTCATTTCTTATTATTGTAACTTAACCCTCTCATCAAGAGACAATATCTCAACTCCCATTTCACTTCAGACAGGTTGAACTGTTTGCACTGCCAATAAGGCTGGATATCCCACAACAATATCCCAGAGGGCTAGAGGGTATCTTGTTAATTTGCTGAATAAAGCTGCAAGAAGACAGGTGTAAGATGTCCCCGTGGAAATTATGAAACTCAATAACACAACCTGTCCCTTGGGTTGTAGCCATTTTTAAACATGACACTCTTTTTGCTTGCATCCCTGTTGGAGATATACTGGATTCTAACACATTTTTCTTTGTACCGTTCTATAAATTAATTGGGCAGTTTTAGAAAATTTTGTGATCACATCTCTCTTACCTTGGCTGCATCTTGCAGCTCTCGGTTTTAGTTTTGTCATGCTCCTGCTGATCTTTATCCTGTATTTTTATATTTTGATGTTTTATTGATTGTAAGCTGCCTTGGGGATCCATTTGGGCAGAAAGGCAGGGTAGAAAGTGTGAGATAAATAAATACATTAATATAAATTCATACATTGGGCTTTTAAATATCTGCAGATGGACTTCTGTGCTGGAAGCTGCACTGAATGCTTTTGAGATTTTTTTATTTAGGATTTATTTCTTAAATACATACACAACGTTCAGAAGCCCTTCAGAAAGGAAAACATAAAAGCTTTCAGTGGATAATCTGTACAATTCCTGGTCTCAAAACAGTATATTGAGCTGGGTATGGCAGCTTGACAGGGTCAGTTAGCCTTTTTCATCTCACATTTCTTAAAAAGACAACTTCAGCACAGAATTAATACAGATTATCCTTTCCCAAGTGGTAACCACCACAGTGTGCAGCGCATGCCACCATGGAACTCACCCATGGATGCTTACTTGGCCCATTCCTAGGAAGGAGCATCGAAAGGTGCCTTCTACTGAGTCAGAACATTGGTCCATCTAGCTTAGTCCTGTCTATGGTGGTTGCCAGTGACTCCCCAGGATTTCCAGCAAGAGCCTTTCCTAGCTCTGCCTAGGCTAAATCTACACAACTGCTATTTATTTATTTGTTTGTTTGTTTATTTATTAAAACATTTGTATCCCGCCCTATATCACAAGGATCTCAGAGTGGCATACAAGTAAAATCATACAAACAATATAAAACAATAAATATACACTGCTGAAACAAATTAAACCATTAATAAGCTAAAAACAGTATAGAATTTAAAAACAGTAAAACCAATTAAAGTTATGTATAGGCTTGGTGAATTTAACCATCAAAGGCTTTGTTAAAATGTCATATCTTAACTTGGTGCCAAAATGAAGCCAGTGCCAGGGCATTCCACAGCCGGGGTGCCACAACAGAGAAAGTCCTCTCCTAGCGTATGTCTCACATTGGTGGGACACAGAGGAGGGCTCCTCTAACAGATCTCAAATCTCAGGCAGGCATCTATAGGGAGAGGCATTCCCTTAAGTATCGAGGTCCCAAGCTGTTCATAGCTGTATTGAAGTATACAATCCACATTCCACATAATGCTTTCATAGTGTTATATCCTACTTTTTATTCCACATTCGTAATGATTTGACACAAAGTGTAGATCTGACCCTAGAGATGCTGAGGACTGAACCCGGGACCTTTGCATGCAACGCCTGCACTCAGTCACTATGCTCAGGCCCTTCCTGGGCTTGTTCTTCTGTCAAGTCAAGACCTTGATTTTTGAGCAAGCATTCCTGATTGGATTTCCTCTCTGTTCTTTCACTGAGGTTTTCTGGCTCTACTTTTTATTCATTTATTTATTTGTTACATTTCTATACCACAGAAGATCCAAAGCTCTCTGGGCGGCCCATAGCTATTAAAACCAAGAAATATAGCATAAAACACAATATAAAATTTAAAAGTTGGAAACTACAATATAAAAGTAAAATCAGAATCAAGCCTCGCAGCAGTGCAGAGAATGAATATGCAGTAACAGATTTAAAACAACAGAACTATTTCCTATTCTCTTTCTGCTGTTCTGAGCTTGTTTTTGCCTTTTATCATTGCTACGTTTGTTCTGGTGTTTTTGTGCCGTTGAAATTTTACGTTTGTATTGATTTTTTAAATGCTGTTTTATTTATGTTGTCGTTCTTGGGTGTGTGTTTCTTTGCTTGATCTGCTTTATTATGGTTTTGTTAGCTGCACTTCCCAGAAAGAAACAAGTGGAGCACAAGTCTAGAAAGTAAGGGAGGGAGAGAAGGAAAGATGGAAGGCTGGCAGGCAGGCAGGACCACATGGCATTCTAGTTGCTTGTACTGTCCTGACAAGCGGAAAGGAGAATGGTACCAATTCTCTATTTTCATACTCTTCAAATACTTAAAAGGTTGTCAAACAGAGGAAGGTCAGGATCTCTTCTCAATCATCCCAGAGTGCAGGACATGGAATAACGGGCTCAAGTTACAGGAATCCAGATTCCGCCTGGACATCAGGAAAAACTTCCTGATTGTTAGAGCAGTACAACAATGGAACCAGTTACCTAGGGAAGTTGTGGGCTCTCCCACACTAGAGGCCTTCAAGAGGCAGCTGGACAACCATCTGTCAGGCATGCTTTAGGGTGGATTCCTGCATTGAGCAGGGGGTTGGACTCGATGGCCCTGTAGGCCCCTTCCAACTCTACTATTCTATGATTGTATGATTCTATGTATTTCTAGTCAGGTGTAGAAATATGTAAGATTTCTGTCTCTATGGAGAATATTCTGTCCCCTGGGCAGTCTGGAGCAGGAGAGGTTTACTGAACAGTTTGTCCAGATGCCTCTTGAATGCCTCTAGTGTGGGAGAGTGCACAACCTCCCTAGGTAACTGGTTCCAGTGTCGTACTGCTCTAAGAGTCAGGAATTTTTCCTGATGTCCAGCCGGATTCTGGCTTCCTTTAACATGAGCCCGTTATTCCATGTCCTGGGATGATTGAGAAGAGATCCTGGCCCTCCTCTGTTTGACAACATTTTAAGAATTTGGGCCTTCCTAGACGAGGCCTTAGCGCGCCTTCTGTCCCGGCTTCCCTGCTGTGCGTCCAGATGACGCACAGGGGAATCCGGAGACAGGCCGCGCTGAGGCCTCCTCCAATGCGCCATAAGCGAATTCGCTTATGGCGCGCCTTTTCCCCAGCTCCGGCCTCAGGCCGGAGCTAGGGAACGTCTAGGGACTTTCACAGCTTTTCGCGGCTCCTCGCTTACTCACAAGGAGCCGCGAAAAGCCGCGGACCTGGCACAGTGCTCATAGGAGTGCTGTGCCCATCAGCGGGGGGGGGGGCGAAGGCTGGGAGGGTGGGTGGCAGGGTGGGTGGCACGGGGGAGGGTGGGTGCGATCGCGCCGCCCGGGCAATGCCGCCCCATGACAGGCATTGCCCGGGCTTGGGCGGCGCGTGGCGCGATCGCACCCGCCCTCCCCCTGTGCCACCCACCCTGCCACCCACCCTCCCAGCCTTCGCCCCCCCCGTAAAAAAAAATAAACAAAACACTTACCTTGTCTGCCGTCTTCGGGCCACACCCGGCCCCTTTAAAAAAAATAAAAAATGGCGGACGCTGCAGGGACGCGACGTCCCTACGCATCCGCCGTGTGGTAGCCTGGGGGAGGCGCGCTAACGTTAGCGCGCCTCGGCCCCGCCTCCCTGCCGGCGTAAGCCGGCAGGTCTAGCAAGGCCCTTTGAAGAGTATGGAAATATAGAATTGGTATCATTTAAAGTGAGAAACTCATACTGGAATCATAATCATAGCCACTGTCGCAGCTATCGCTTACCCCATCCTGACCTCAAGGGAAGCTTTTCTCTTTGGGCTGCAGGGTGGGGAAGTTATAGGCAGAATCTGAGTGGCCTGCTTGAGATGATGGGTTGTGCTGTCCACCCTGGTTTGCTCACAGAAATCAAGTAAAGGTAGTACAGTGGAGCCAGTATGGGATATTGGATTGCTCCAGCTTGAGATGGACAAATCTGTTAATTTCAGTTTGTCTCAGTTTCTCATTTTAAATTTGGTTGTTCACAACCTTTGAGACTTTTCCCAGTCTTAAGTTCTATCAATCCCATACGTTGAGATTTTTTATTTAAAAAAAAAAGGTATGAGAATTCTTACATGTTTTTGTCTGCATTTTTTCTAATACATGCATGTTTGTGCACAGTTTTGCCTAATATGCACATTTTTTGCAAGGGATTTCCATAATGCCTTTTTACATTATTTCCCCACTGAACACATTTTTGTGTGCATCCCCGCAATACACACATTTTTTTTACACATTGTTTGGAGAATGCGACTGCAAAATTCAGAGAAGTGCGAATGTCAAGCGAGTTTCAGTTTGGAAGTGTAAAATTGCGAAAGGTCTCATTAAAATGTGAACCAAATGGATTTCTCCCCCATCCCGAGCTCCAGCAGTATCCCCAGCAGCAGTGTCTCCAGCACAGCACCTTCTTTCCTTTTCTCGAGACATGCCTAGCTAAATCACACAAACATCTTCGGGCCAATGAGAGGTGTTTGGGCCCCTTTGCATCACAGTTTCTTATGCTGCTCTGGTAATAGCCACAAGAAGAAAGCACATGGACTGGCCATTTATCATGATTAATTCCCATGCTAACATTGCCCTGAAGATTGCTGACAATGGCATAGGAAACCAGGCAGAGAAATGGCTGCCATGCTATTCAAGTAATTAGAGTGCAATCCTACTTGGATGCTCATCAGCCTTTGAACTCAGAGGCTGACAGGAACCCATTGCAGAGTGGGAGCAGCATGGAGATAATCTTTGCTTCTATGCTCCACCCCCCTGCACTGTGAGTTTTAGCCAGATGGGTGTTTTCACCCATCTAGCTGAGATGTCAGGGAGGGGGAGAGAGGGAGGTTGTGAGTGGCAGGGGAGAGTTCATATCCCCACTTTTCTAGTCCCTTGTCCTACTCCCCCCACTGGCACACCCTTTTTTCTCTGCTCTCCAAGGTCACATTTGTGGCCTTGGAGAATCAGCCAGTGATATTCTTTCCATGCTGGCTGTGAGGGGACAGGCGGGGGAGTGGACTCCTGAGTGGACTCGGAGCCTTGCCTCTGACCTCAGATCCAGGAATCTGAAACATCCTCTCCCCCTCCCACAATCCTGTCAAGGGGCCATAGGATTGTTCTCTCAATGAATCAGTGCTTGGAATATACTCCTCAGGAATATGTTCCTTTATATCTGTTCACCACAGACTTTGCATGCCTACTGCTGTGCTTTGCCTGTGGATGGGCCACATGTTCCCATGCAGGCACATTGACGACAATGTGATTTCCTCAGGAATTTTCTTACTATGATCTAAACAAGAGCACAGCAAGGAAAACACAAATGCAGCTGCCAACTGGAGGCTTTCTACTGGCTGTTGAGTGTTACGTGAATTCTCCCCAGGGCTTGTTCTGGTCTTGTGTCTCTCATCACTCAAGGGACTATCATTAAATTCTGTCAACAAGATTCCTTTTAACCCTAATAGTTATTTCTGCCTTTACTTTAAGCTGCTTTACATCAGCTTGTTAGCTTGGCTAGTTTTATCATAATTTGTGTCAAAGCCTTTTAGCTCTCAGATTAATTAATACACCAGTTTTCAATGGTTGCATGGTGCACAGGGTTGTCTTCAAAGCGATTGCAGGGCATGACCTGGCCAGTGCTGATGTCTGCTATTTTGGGAGAATTTCAGTCTGCATCCATGTGCAACTTAAAAAGCATGTAACTTATTTTTAGTAGAGTTATTCATACTCCATGATTACTTAGCATCTCACAGTGTTCAGGGTACTTCCATGTTAGTATCTTTATGACAGCCCTATAAAGTAGGCTAATATTGTCATCATCACTATAACACAAAGTTGGAGCTGTGTGCAGGAAATCTTCTGTTAGGATGGAAACAACAGGTAATGAACCCATTCCCCCCCCATTCTAATGCTTATGTGGGAGTGAGGGACAGTTTGAGTGGGAGTGCTTAACCCCTCCCCTACCTGAGTGTTTGCAGGTGGAAATGAGCAGGTGGGAGAAGTGTTAAGTACTCCCACTATGATGCTCACCATTTTAAAAGGCTTTTTCTTCCAGCCAGACTCTGAATTGTGAAACAAGTATGGCGGGCAAATAAAACACCTATGTATATGTATGGGGGGGAGGGGAGGGGGGTATTTACATGGGAGAGTGGGTGGACCAGGGAGGAGTTAAATATTCTTTCCCCCTATCTGCTGATTCTCCTTTGCCAGTTTCCCCATTCATTTCATTTCATTTATGACATTTCTATACCGCCCAATAACCAAAACTCTCTAGGCAGTTTACAAAGATTAAAATACATAGCAAATAAAATATTACACATAATATAAAAAATTAGTTTAGCTATAAAGATATAAACAGAGTACACATACACACACATCCAGCCAACACACCATGACCTGATTAAAATCATACCATGTGCTGCCAAACGCTTGAGAGTAGAGGAAGGTCTTAACCTGTTGCTGAAAAGATAACAATGTCAGCACCAGGCAGGCCTCAAAGGGAGTTCATGCCATAATTAGGGGGCTGCCACCAAGAAGTCCCTCTCCCTTGTTGCCACATTCTGAGCCTCCTTTGATGGAGCCACTTGGAGGAGGGCCTTAAATGATGAGCATCGTGTATAGGTAGATTCGTGCTTGGAGAGGTGCTCTGTCCAGTAATCTGGTCCTGAGCTGTATAAGGCTCTATAGGGTAAAACCAGCATCACTCACAATTGTCTGGAAAAACATGATTTGGCTGAGATAATTTGTTGCTTTTGCGGACAGACTGAGGATACTTCAGTCTGAAGGCTCCTAATAGAGGAGTGGGGACCCTGCGGTCCTCTAGATGTTGTTTCACTTTAACTTCCATAAGCTCCAGCCAGCATGGTCAGTGATTAGGGATAATATGAGTTCAGGGCCCCAAGTCCCACACTCCTGTTCTAGCACATTCATTGCTCTTCTGCTGTTAACAGCATGCAGAAATGCAATAGATTTTATACACTTTGGGGGGGGGGAGGACATAGCACTTTTAGAATCATAGAATAGGAGAGTTGGAAGGGGACTATATGGCCATCGAGTCCAACCCCCTGCTCATTGCAGGAATCTACGTTAAAGCATCCACCTTAAAGCAAGTGTGTGCATATCCCTCCATATTTCATCCACCTAGTTGCCATGATCTAGCCATGTGGGCAAGAAGCTGTTGATTTACTTGAACTCACCATTTCAATCCATGTTTAAAATCTTTTAAAAACATATTTTAGTGAATATAAAAAACAAATTAACAAACAAGACCTCTAAAATGGCACTGATTGGGAAGTCTGGAAAGAAGTGTTTTTTGCCTTTGTTTTTTAAAAAGCTACTAACACAGGAAAAGAAATATTGTGATGAAGTAAATTGGCGACGATAGACTTACCCACCCTAATATGTCACCAATAACACACTTCTTGAAAAAGATGGAACAGTAGAACAAGAACTATCTGTACCTGTGGAGATCACACGACTGTTCTGTTCTTTCTCTAATGGATGATTTTCTGCAGTCTGAAAAAAGAAGAAGAAAACACAGAAAAATGATTTTATGGTAATGTCACATAGATGCCCTGTAAGAAGTGAGTGAACAAAGTGTAGCTATTCCATAGTTAATGCTTAATGTGGAAGCACTCTAAGAAGATAAATGCTCATGGGGCTGTATGGTGGAACCTATGCTTGCAATCTGTCCAGGAATGTATACTATGACAAATATTTGCCCCAGAAGGCTGTGCACCTTGCAATACTTCTGTTCCAGCCTGCATAATGGGGTAATTTGCAAATATTTCTCCAAAATAGAATTGGTCACATTTTTCTCATAGGTATACCTCTTTCATAAGTTTATAATTTTCATAAAGAAGCAACACAGAAGCCTTTATGCTATGACTTCTGACTGAATTTTCACTGACCCAGGAGCCTGTTATGGAAAATATGAAATTATATTAGTTGTGGGTGCTTCAGATAAGAAAGTTGGGAGGAAAAATGAACTGTTTACTGGACTATTGCCTGCATGTCTGTTTATGTGTGGTTATGATGCAAATAAGTGAACATAAAATATTGTAAAAGTATTTATTTATTTATTTTATTTTATTTTATTTATTTATTTATTACATTTTTATACCGCCCAATAGCCGAAGCTCTCTGGGCGGTTCACAAAAATTAAAACCATAATAAAACAACCAACATGTTAAAAGCACAATTACTGTACCTGTACTTACTAAAAGTAAATAAATAAGCAGGGCCTATGAAAGAGAATCAGGTCTGGGGAACTTAAGGAAATGTGCTCGCAAAAGCTGACAAGATATAAAGTACATTTATTACCCCAAATTATAGTTGAGTGAGATATTTTACTGTTTTACTACTTTAAAGGCAGTGCTCCTAAATGAGTCTTAAAAAGTCTAAAAGACGTGTTTTCGTTGCAACTACTATGTATTCTTGTATATTTAATGATCTTATATAATGAAATGTTACTTTAGATTTTAAAGTAAAAGATGAAAAGGCTTGGCTGATCTCTGAAACTTACAATTCCTTGGTGACACTTTGCTCCTGGAAAATGGCATGGAATAGGCTGCCTGCTGATTCATGGGGGCTCATCAGACAAGTGTTTTATAGCATGCTCATTACTGACCACTCTCAGTTTTTTGGGGGTCATTTTGATGCCTCTGTCTGCCTCCCATGCATCTCCCACTTCTTCTGGTCTTTTTTCCATCATGAAATAAGATGGAGAAAATCCATTTTGGGGGGCCATAGCAAAACTTGCCACCATTTCCTGCTGTGTGCAGGAGAGGCAGTGCGATAAGAACATCCACTGAACAGTTCAGGTGGTCATTACTTGCTTCCTCTTTCTTCCCCATGTGAAGAAAGAGGAAGCTGTTTGTCCCTATTGTGGGACAGAAGCACGAGGCAAAGTGACGGTAGAGAAACACGATTTCCCCCCTTCTGAAGATGCTCACGATCAAGCTAAATGCAAACATCTCATATCATAGCCCTATACAAGGACAAATCTCTCATAATACACTACTGTAGGACATTTTGGTCTAGATAAGAGGTTTGCAATGAAATCCTATCCTTTGGGACAGATATTCCTCTCTTGGGTGCCAGCATATTAAATGTTTAACATCAATATGAATGGTCCTCTTTCCTGCTCAAATACCTTATCCATACTTGCAGATCCACCCACAGGTCAAGACCAAATGCTGCCCCAAGCAACTGCTGTCTTCAGCACCCCCTTCCATTTGTTCGGTTTTTGAATAGCTTATTTTTTTTATTGCATTTGTAGCTCATTTCATGGCCATGATGCTTGATTTGCATGTATGTTTTATGTCATAAAATTATACATTTGCATGGATGTGATCACAATCAGTCACACGTACACCATTTGTTGTAAAATTTCCCATGAATTAAAAACAGAGGGCAGGGTCCATCAGTGCCCCACCACTGGTGTCAATGATGTTTTATTAGCATAAACCAATGTTTGTACATTTAACTAGTTCTTCCTAGGGCAATGGAGCAAAGTGGCAATTTGCTGCTGAACTTTTTCTAAAAGTTACGTTGCACTAGCATTGCTTTACACTAGTACAACATTATCAGCTCTAGCTCCAGGCACAGTTGGAGCCTACCTATTGAACATTATGTAATGCCGGTTATGTTGGTGAAGGGTTGCCCACTTCACAATTGAAGGTGAACAATTTGTACTTCTTGTTTTTGCTGTTGAGTGGACAGTTGGGTAGGAAGCATGTGTCAAGTGCCCCCCAAGCCTAGTGCTCCCCAGAGTTTCCTTGTCTACCTGTCACTAAATCTGATCCTGCCTATCTTAAGTATCTTATACAGTGATAAGTCACACTGATTTCAAAAGTGGAATTTATTTGCACTTTTATGCTTAGAAGCATGGGGTACAAAATTATGGACTGTAATATTATCATAGTTAATTTATCTCACCTACATGAGAAAACAGAGTAGTGCAAGCCTAGAAAGCTAACCTGTAGATCTCACTTCATTTACAAAGTTTTATGAATAATATTGAGAGGAAGGTTCATAATGCTGGGTTCATTTGATATTTGATCTCTGCAGAAAGAACTTCTTCAGATGTTTCCCCAATTTGTAGAATCATTCACATGCTGTACCTCATCAAAGAACTTCTCATGGAAGAAAGAACTGGCAGTTAATTACTTTAATGAGAAAATCAGAGAGGCTGAGAAACACATTTGCCTGGAAGCCACACCTTCTGATCTGGAACATTTACTCTCCACAATCCCAGATGTGTGGAGGTGGGCTGAGGTTACTCAGTAGTGAGTGAAATGTGTTCTTTGTGGACATCGTTTGATGTCACTCCACAGGTACCAAGGCTGAAAGCCAGTAAATCCTGGTAAGAATCTTTGCAGTTTCTACTATTGTACAGTGCTGGGAAATCCATGACCATATTCCAGCCCATACATATGGAGCTTCCCCTTTACCAGCTGTGGAAAGGAAAAGAGGTCTATGTTCAAATGGCAAATACCATGTCATACCTGGCAAATACTGCCATTGGACTGATGGCTGGTGTGAGCTTGATGCACCCAATACACATTGCTGTCTTAAGCAGGGAAGGAGAAAAGGGAGAGGAAAAGGACTATTATTATTTGTTATTTATATAGTGCTATTACTATAGAGATGCTGGAGAAATCCACCACAGACCTGAATGAGGTTGAATTCCTGAGAATCCAACCAGCAGAGGCCACAGTGGACCGGCCCTCCATGCTGGTGCATCCTTTGGATTTCAGTGGGGGTGGGGTGGGGGTTCTGTCAGTAAACAAGGCAAGATAGGCCAATTTCAGTCACAATTACCATACCTTGGGCAAATTAAGGCCATAATCCATGTATTTTATGCATTTTGCGGCTGTAAAATGCTTAGCTATGCATAAATTGTGGCTGCCATAATTTGCCCAAGATATGCTAATTGCAGCTGCAATTTGCATATCTTGCTCTGTTTACAGAGAGGAAAGAACTGCCAAAATCCCAAGGATGCTCTGGGAAAACCCGCTGAGTCCCAAGAGGGCTGGATTTTCCCATGACAGACATCACCCCCCTGGGCCAGACTTTGGGGGATTCACACATCCCCAGGTAATACTATGTAGCTTTTTACAGAGTCATTTAAGGTGGGGAAAACCTGGCCTATTTAATTGGTAGATGATTTAGTGTGTCACTGAGGCATTTCTTCTGGATTCTTTGCTATAGTGGTATAAACTGGTAAATTGGGTTCCCCCCCCCCCCCGGTTCTTATTGTAATTGTATAGAAACCGAATGCTATGAGTCATGTTGAGTGTCTTTTCTGGCAGAAAATGTGACAGGTAAATGTTATAAATAAATTAAATTAAATACAAAATAAAATAGAATGAAATAAAATAAGACAGGATCATACCCAAAGGAGCTTGCAATCTAGGTTTCAACAGTCGGAGAAACAATGAAGGGAGGGGAGAAAAGGAATGGGATTGGGTAATTTTTCTTCTTCTTCTTCTTCTTCTTCTTCTTCTTCTTCTTCTTCTTCTTCTTCTTCTTCTTCTTCTTCTTCTTCAAAATATTTCCCTCAAAAGCAGATTATGCAATCAA
This sequence comes from Elgaria multicarinata webbii, assembly GCF_023053635.1. Taxonomy (NCBI): domain Eukaryota; kingdom Metazoa; phylum Chordata; class Lepidosauria; order Squamata; family Anguidae; genus Elgaria; species Elgaria multicarinata. Next base: position 103,954,071 of record NC_086172.1, read on the forward strand.
ACAAACAAAAACAAATACAAATACAACAATTCAAAGCAGCACAAAGCATTCATATTTAAAGCAGTCAACTTCACAAACATTAAATAATAATAATAATAATAATAATAATAATAATAAAAATTCAAATGCCCATCAGGTAACAATAATAACCTTTGCCTTAAAAAGAAAGAAAGAAGCAAACTGAAAGGTCTTAAGGGCCCATTTCAAAGATGATGGGGAAGGAACAGAACATATATCCTGTGGAAGGGCGTTCCACAAGTGAGGGGACGCTGCTGAGAATGCGAAGATGTTATGCCAGGGCATCACCATTGACACAGGCTCCCAGTCTGTTTCCAGGTTCAATGTGAAGTGCTGATTTTAATCTTTAGCGAGGAACCCTATGGCCCTTAGAAAGTGCCTGAGGTGCACTAGGATACTGGGGATTTTCTCTTTTGTGGCATAGGAAGGAGAAAGCCCTGGTCAGATTTCTTCCCTATGGCCACTGCAAAAAGCTCTGTGGCAGTTTCCTCTCCCAAGATCCCAAGTGTCACAGTATGAAGGGAGGATGAGAAGGGATCATGCCAGTGGGTGGAGAGGAGACAGGAGAGGATGTGGAACTTCCACATCCACGAGCCTCTCAGTTCCTGCTCCTGAACAAGCTAGATGGGCTCAAAGGCCTGTCTAGCACAAAATAGTACAAAGATGAAAAGGAGACAAAAACTCCTCTGTCATTCCTCCTCCCTCCCTCCGTATTTTATTTATTTATTTAATATAATTTCATTTCTATACTGCCCAAGAGCTGAAGCTCTCTGGGTGGTTCACAAAAATTAAAACCGTAAGGTACAGCATAAAATATAAAATATGCAAGCTTTAAACAACAATATAAAAGTACAACCAGAATAAAACGTAGCATCAATGTAGAGATTTAAAATACAGATTTAAAACAGCAGAGCTAAAAGACTAGGATGCTATAATGCTAAAATAGTGGGGGGGGGCAGTCTTTCTAGGATTGAGGGGACAACCCCTAATGTATGGGTGTCGGGGCAAAAAGGCTCTGTGCCTCTCTCTGCATGGAAAGCAACTCTGTGGTGTTTGCTGGAACTGACTCACATAAATGAGCGTCAAGTGCCTGCTTGCTATCCAGGTTGCATCTGGACTGGGGCTGGACTGGGTTGGGAAGGGACACAGCTGGCCAGTTCTTGCACGTGCCAGCCTAATCAAGTAGATTCTTCCTGAGCTGCTTGCATCCTGATCAGCACGTGTGGTGCGGGAAGGGACTTGGCTGAGATAACAAAGGGATTCCCCCTAGTGTCACAAAGGAGTGTGTGGCTTAGGGAGGGGGAGGGACTTGTGGAGGGCAGGGGGTGGGACTCACGGAAGGTGCTCATTTTCAGTGGCATTTAGGGTCTTTACAGTTTCTAAGGCTTCTGAGTTTCTTGGCTGCTGACATTTCAAAATCCACCTGTGCTTGATTTTATTAGTTTATCTTTGCCGGGTTGTGTTCTCTTGTAATTGTATTTTTCTCATTTTGCACTGTGCTTTAATATGTCACCACAACAAATACTATAATAAAAATAAGAATCTTGGGTGCAGTTACAAGGGGCTGTAGGTCAGTGGCAGGGCACAGGCTTTGCGTGCAGAAAGTCCCAGATTTGACCCCAGGTATCTCTAGTTAAAAGGATCGGATTGCAGGTGATGAAATCAAACTCTCCCTGAGATCTGGAGTTCCACTGCTGCTCAGGCTAGACGATGCTGGGCTTGATGGATAAATATTCTGACATGGAGGCAGTGAAGCCTGGTGGCTCTGATTTTGTTGGAGATGTGAATCCACTCTGGGTTTGTCAGAACCAACCTGAACTCTAAAGAGTTACCCAATGTGGTGATCCTATTTTGATAATAGGGTTAAAGCACCTTAGATAGCTCCTTTAGAGTTCTGGCTGGTTCTGACTGAAAGCCAGAATGGATTCACAGCCCAACCAAATTCAGAGCCATCCACCTCTACTGGATTTAATGTAATTTCCTGTGCTCAATTCTGTGGTAGCTTCCTATGCTCATGGTGTAAGATAGCATTATGCTTATTATTCTTGCTGGTGTTTGGTTGATATTAAGATGGCCACCAATCTGGATGGCTTCAAAAAGGGGTTGGATAAATCCCTGGAGGCAATCAATGGCTACTAGCCCTGATGGTTGTGTGCTATCTCCAGTATTCAAGGCAGTAAGCCTGTGTGCACCAGTTGCTGGGGAACATGGGTGGGAGGGTGCTGTTGCACCATGTCCCGCTTGTTCATCCCTGGCCGATGGCTGGTGGGCCACTGTGTGAACAGAGTGCTGGACTAGATGGACCCTTGGTCTGATCCAGCAGGGCACTGCTTATGTTCTGATCTAGGTTGGGTGTTGAGCTCTGCAAGTTATCACCAGATCAGCCACCCAGATGCCAGTCCACAGTCCCCCGGGCTTGCCTGACTCAGTGGGTGCTGAGTCGGGCAAGCATGGGGATCCCTGCTTACCTGTGAGCCACCATTTTGAAAAAAAAAGGCATAGGTAAGCTTTTTATGTAAATTGCCATTGTGTGCAAAATGGTGGCTGTAAATAGCACCATTTATGCAAAATAGCAGGTGCGATTGTTTAATTAAGCCTGCAAACACTGAAAAGCCCCTATTTCATGCCGATATCAAACATGCCTCTGATGGGTTCAAATGCATCCCCAAATGCTTAGAGCTGTAATATGCATTTTGCTAAACCTTGGTCACTTTGTAACAACATTTGGACCTTCTTCACTAACCCTGTTCTGCAGCAGGGTTGGTGGCACTAACACTGGCTTAAAGTATTTTATGTTGGGGTTAATGGGATGGAATCATAGAGCTTGCTGGCAAGAGCGGCCTGAATTACCTAGGCCGCTCTAGCTGGCAAGCTTCATGTCCACTGCCGATTGCTGCTGTGCTGATGCAGCTGCTCAAAATGGCTGCCAGCATAAAGTATAGTGGGCGGCGTGAACAGGACGGCGCCCACAGTGTCACAAATAGCTTAGAATCTGCTGGCGACCATCCTGGGTGGCGAGAAAGGAGAGGAATACATATTCCTGAATGGTGAGTGTTGTCTCTGGCGATGGAGGCAGTGATCATCAGCTTCAAGCACTCAGCATAAAATTAATGCCTGAGGAGGGAAGAAGAGGACCTAAAATAGTGGGCACTAAGGAACTTGTACCACAAGGGATGCTGGGATACAGGGCGGAGCATTCGGAGGATTTGGGAGCTCAGCAGAAAGGTTTGTGGTTAGTGTGTGGTTTAGGAAACTGGGAATTGGGCAGGTTTTATGGCGTCTTGTGCAACAGCACGGCTTGTGGTTAGTGCTAAGCCCAGAGCACCACAGTTTCGCTAACCACAGTTCCTGAAATGTTGTAAACAAGCCCATAGATACTTAGCTTTGCTTTTCTCCTGGCAATTGGGTTTTTTCCTTGCTTTGGGGAATTATTGACTTTGTCTAGGGAAAGATGGAAAAAGTCAGGCTGTGATTAGGCTGAACAGTGCTCTCGGTTGAATCGATATTGATGGGAGTTCATTTCATTCTTCTTCTGCCTCTTGATTAAGTACTTCCAAAGGAGTTTGTTTTACCAATGTGTGAAAGTGACAGTGAAGGGCACTTCAAGTACTGTTCGTTTTTACTGTCATGTGGTGGAATGATCTTCCTTCAGATAATGGAGAGATTTTTTTGTTGTCAACAGGCCAATAGGCAGTTGCTGAGAAGGTACAGGAACATTTAACCCTCTTCAGAAAAGTAGTCATGACAGCAACAGGGAGAGTGGAATGGCATGATAGAATATGGACATAAGAATATATTTGCTAGATCAAACCAATCCCCTATCTGACAGGTGTGAGTGTGTGGATGGTGTTCATGCATGTGTGTTCATTCAGGGGCCAGTCCTGCAACCTCTATGTGCTTGTCTTCATCACCCCCAGCATTCATGCACATACCCATTCATACTCGCACACACACACTTTCATGACACACATGCATGAAGCCCATCCATACACTCACACCTATCAGGTAGAGTGAGGCAGTCACCTCAGGCAGCAGATCTTGAGAGGCAGCAGCAAGGTTTTGGAAGGCAGAGCTGTGGGCCGTGCAGCCTGCCCTGCTCCCCTAAGCTAGTCCGTTGGCTCCAGGAGTGGTGGAAGATGCTGCCCCCTTGCCAAGAGTCAACTTCCTGTCCAGTTGGCTTTTGTTCATGGAATGGGAGGGAGCAGCATCTTATCTTCTGCCTCAGGCGACAAAATGACTTGGGCTGGCCCTGTGGTTTTGCATGGCTAGCAATGAGGGTGGCTCCACCCACTGCTGGCATACAGCCCTCACCGTGCTTCCATGGAGCTAATGCAGCCCACAGGCCCCAAAACATAACAAAACACAAAACACTGATCCCCACTCCTGCGCTAAAGCTGGCAGAGGAGACAAGAGCCAAGCATTCCTTTAGAACCAGGGCAGGATCTACACTACTGCTATAAAATGGTTTATAACAGCAGTGACAACTGTAAATTAAACTCAGCATCTGGTCTTTAAAAAGAAAAGAAAAGAAAGAAAAAACCTGCCAGAATGCTGTTATCTTAGTTAAAAAGACAGAGTGTTGCGTAAAAATAATGCACGCATACAGAAGCATTTACCCTAACCATCTGTTCTGTTCTATTGAGTTCTCTGAGTGGTTTAACTTTTGTAAACCGCCCAGAGAGCTTCAGCTGTGGGGCGGTATATAAATGCAATAAATAAATAAATAAATAAATATTGCGTTCTATTGAGACAACACCATCTAGTGGCAGAAGATCCTGCTGTCGCCCAGCTATTACCATTTTAAACGTAGATTTCCGGAAGATTCAGCAGGAGACATCCTGGTTGTTCATGATGTCATGAAATCAACCCAAAAAATTCTATGAGTGGCCAATCCCATGCAACAAATCACTCATTTAGAGGAGATCATAAAGCATAAACCAATGAGACAATGAAATACAAAGTCAAAAAGGGTTAGATTCTTATAATCAGTAGTGGCATAGAAGCTCATAATACTGGGGTTAGGGGTCTCAGGGTACAACTGGTTCCTTTGTGCCGTCTCTGGGATCGAAGTTTAACTCTCTTGCTGTAGCAGCAAAAGCTAACAATGCTTTGTATTGCATGCCCACCTATTTGAAAAAAAGTTTGAGCAGTCTAGGAACCAGATCGCTGGTAGAAACCTGCACATGTCTATTTGGGTATGACGAGGTTGGGATGAGTGAGAAAGAAGTGGATAAATACCTGTCATTTAACAACGGGGCAATTTAAAAAGAAAAGAAAAGGCAACAAGGAGCTTTTCCTCTGGGACAAAAATTCTGCATGTTCTCTATTTTTAGGAGAAATGAGAGAAAATGAAAGAGAAATGTAAGAGAGGTTAGATATATTATCTTCATCTTTCCTTTAAATGTTACACTGTATATTTAATCTAAAAGGTAAATCCAGTAAGCTCAGAGATCTAGGCACAAAATAGTTGAAAAATGTAAATTAATCTCAGCATCTGGTCTTTAAAAAAAAGAAAAGAAAAGAAAGAAAAACCCTGCCAGGATGCTCTTATCTTAGTTAAAAAGACAGAGTCTTGTGTAAAAATAATGCATGCATACAGTAGCATTTACCTAAAGTGCTTTAGCTGTTTAACATTCACTAGACATACATATCTAGACAGAGAGGCAGGGAAAAGAGACAGCAGAGAAAAAGATGCCACCATTTCTCAAAAGACATTGAGTGGCTTGTTCTGATGCCTTGCATTATGGTGGGATCTAGTGGGTGCAACTGGAAACACCTATCTTCATACAAAGACAATGACAACACGTGTTAACAGCATAACTCCCTAACATGTACAAGCCGCTGTCCCTCTACCATCTCCATTCTTGCTTCCTTCCCCAAAGGCTGCACCAGTAGAAGGAGATCCATTTGAATCAGTGACAAAATTACTAGGGTTCACCACTATTTTTGTGTTTGTGTGTGTGTGTGTGTGTGTGTGTGTGTGTAGTACATGGGTAGTTAAAGGATTTGTATCTGTCATTCACACTTTGCCCTTGTAAATGGTTGAACCAGCCAAGCTCTCACCTGCTCATGTTGAAACATCACAGCATCAGCTGCACTTGGAAAGTTTCCAGACTGATCAGGCTTGCCCTTTCTCAAATCCTTGTTAAGCCATTGGCTCTGGTGTTGGGAGGCCTTCATTGGCTGCTGGTACTTTGCCTCAAGACTGCCTTTAAACTGCTGTGAGTTGGCTTCCATTTCTCCCTGGAACAATTTGAATTGCTCCAGGATTGTGGCTACTAATCCATCCATGATGGCTGAATAAGATTTCCAAAGTTTCTCTCTAAGGAGACACAATCCTACATATGACACCAGTGTTATATGCTCCCCACTTTTCCAAGCAGTGATAAGTTCCTGCAAAGCAAAACAGTACAGGAGATTTATGGAGTTTCTGTAACATTTTAGTTTATTTATGAATATTCAAGTTGAGCATAGATTATGATATGTACATTACCACTCTTACCAGAAGCAAATGCAGTGTCCTGCATCAGATCCCCAGAAAGACAACCCTAAAGGGTGCTTCCAGAACTCAAAAGTAGCTCTTCCTGTCTGTCTCAGGCAGGAGCTACACCATTGCTTTATAGCGGTATTGAAGTGCACTGCAGGATCTACACAACTGCTTTATAATGGTACTTCCTATCTCTCCTCTCTCATCTCACACTATTGCCCCGCTCGTGCTCTTCGCTCCTCTGATGCTATGTTTCTCTCCTGCCCAAGGGTCTCTACTTCCCTTGCTCGGCTTCATCCATTTTCTTCTGCTGCCCCTTATGCCTGGAACGCTCTTCCAGAACATTTGAGAACTAAAAGTTCAACCGCAGCTTTTAAAGCTCAGCTAAAAACTTTTCTTTTTCCTAAAGCTTTTAAAACTTGATTTTGTTCTGACTTCATACTGTTAGTTTTACCCTACCCAGTGCCTGTTTACCCTACCCTGTGCCTGTTTGCTTTCTCTTCCCCTCCTTATTGTTTTTTTATGGTTTTATTAGAATGTAAGCCTATGCGGCAGGGTCTTGCTATTTACTGTTTTACTCTGTACAGCACCATGTACATTGATGGTGCTATATAAATAAATGAATAAATAAATAAATAATAATAATAATAATAATAATAATAATAATGAAGTGCACTGACAACTATTGGGGCCCAAGAGCTTCGGCTATTCGGCGGTATAAAAATGTAATAAATAAAATAAAATAAATAAATAGACCAAGCAGGATATAGCACCATGAATGCTGTATGAAAGCGGCATATGGTATGCATCATGGCCCCCAACACTTCAGTACCACTATCAAACAGTAGTGTGGCTCCTGCCTCAGTCTCACTCCAATTCAAACTGCAATTTCTTTTTTCCTCTATCTACAGAGAGATTTGGATTACATCATTCTTATCTGGCAGGGAGGCAAGAGAGAATGGTTTGCCTTCACCAAAGTGGTTTTCACTTTCCAGAGGTGTCTTCAACAATTTCCTGCCCATCAGCTATTCTGGCCCATCAGTGAAGTCATTTGTCTGACAAAGGATCTGGCTGTCACACTTGGCCTCTAGCCATTAAGGAACTTCAAGCTGTCATTTGTCCACCCACCAATCCACAATATGCTTCCCTTCTACTGAAACACTGGTTCACCTACAACAACCAAGGCTTCTGTGCACAATACTGAGCAGCTGTCACAGCACCTACCTATCATTAGATCTAAATATATTCCTGGTTTGTTTACTCAGCCTGCTTCTTCTTCTGTATTTCCTTGTATCTACAGGCTGGCAGGAGCAATGGACAGCAGCAACATGTGGCCACACCATGTCTTTAAACAGAGTAGTAGGTGGGATTCAAACCACTTGTAGTAAATTTGAAAGTAAGCCAATTCACCTCAGGCAGGACAGCTGGGAGCAAAGTGGCTCAACACAAAATGGTTTCCAAGGCTACATTAACAAGCAAAAGAGCAGCTTATTTCATGTTTCTGAGGTAAGGCTTCAAATTCTCTCAGGAAATATCTGGCTTTTTATTCAGCCTGTATTTTCCTAATGTTCTGGAGGGCATGAAATACTATTCTCATTGTGTCTGAGGCAATTTCAAAATCTTTCAGGGTGAAGTAGGTTTACACCCCCCTCCCCCACCTCTGCCATTTCCATTTTCAGCAATGGTAATCCTTGTGCAGCTGATACTGAAGTAGATATGAAAATTCACATGATCATCCAGGCCCCATTGAAATTGGGGGTGCCATCCCACCTGGGCCAGTATTTGATAGAAATACATGAGATTAGAGTTGTATTGGGACCAATGACAACAGTGGTATTCACTAATCCATCTTTTCAATTTACTGAATTGTAGAGAGATATTCAAACCCCCCCTCATGTGTTGTCAAAATGCCTGAGGGGGATCATGGGATAGCTCACCCTGCCCCCAACACTGTCACTTATGCTGGCCACACTTGCTGGCAGATGATCGTTCAGCATCAGTATGCAAAGCCCGTGCTCTATCCCTGAGCTACACTCCTTTCCTTCACTATGCAGAAAAAATGGAGTCCTGCTGGCCACAGCATGTAGAGGAAGGGAGTTGATGAAGAAGAACAAAAGGTACAGCAGCTTCAGCCTCACTTGGTATCTCAGAGCATTTAAAACTGTTTGTGCTACTTCTGTATTAGGATTTAACAACCCTAAGTAGGTATTGTTGACACCCAGGATTAGGGCTGCTCTGAATTTTTACCTGCGCACATTTTCAGGACCAAAGGGTGCTTTAAATGAAATGCTCCCAGAATGCCTCCCTACAGTCCATTTCCCACAGTACATGGCAGTACATTTTTCACAGCATTTCCCAGTTCTTGTTCACCCCCTGTTGGTGCGTCAGTGCTGTTTCTTCTCATGGACATCCTTCTTTCCCGAGTGATCCCAGCCTATCAGGGACCATATGGGAAAGTAATGCTATCAATACATCGCATAGCCTATCAGATTTGGCAAAGTGATAATATCAACAAAGGCAAATAGTTCCTATCATAAAATCATAGATTCAGAAGAGGCCATTTAGGCCATCAATTCCAATGCCCTGCTCAGTGCAGGAATCCAGTTAAAAGCATCCGTAACCCAGACAGATGTCCGTCCAGTCTCTGCTTGAACACCTCCAGCAATGGAGAGTCCACCACCTCCATAGGCAGTTGGTTCCATTGTCTAATGCTCTGGCCTTTAGGAAGTTTTCCTTGATGTTCAACCGAAATCTGCCCTCCTGTAATTTAGGCATGTTACTCGTTGTCCTACAATTTTGGATGATAGAGAACAGGTTGTGGCCCTCTCTGTTAGGTACTTGAAAAATGCTACCACATCCCGCCCCCAGTCTTCTCTTCTCAAGGTTCTTGGCAGGGAAGCCTTTGCCATTGATTAAGAAGAGGAAAGGGAACATGTCCAATGGCTAGGCAACTGTGTCATACTGACAAACCCAAGAGCATTGAACTGCAACATTCTTGCTTGCTTCTGGGCATCCCTGGGAAATCACCAAAAGAGGGAATATTTTTCACAGTATGCGATAATGTTCTAATCATACTCATGATGGTCATCCTGGGTCACTTTAGGGATTGTTTCTCAAGACAGAATGTCTATTGACTCCAGAGTTTTGAATGCTCCTGTAGCATGTGGCTTGGATGGTTTCATTCTAGAATGCCAGAAAAATCTGCAGTGAATTCAAATGAGTTTGGATTTCTACGAATGCAACCTATGGATTCCGCAGCAGACTGGCTTTTTCCCAGTGGCATGGATTTTGCAGGCCAGTGGACCATTGCTTAAAAACTTGTGTGTGTGTGTGTGTGTGTGTGTGTGTGTGCAAATTTGCACTTTTGGGCGGATTTGCTCAAATTTGCAAATTTACATTAATGGACAATCAATTACATTAATTATATTACATTAATTACATTAATGGCAAATTGAACAAAATTCGCAACAAAAGATGCCTTATGATCTGGAAACGCAGACAGAATAGATTTAGCAAAATCCATACATCCCTACTTCATTCTCTCTCCCCCTGTCATGTGACAGATGCTGACAAAATAAACTGTATTAAACATCAGGTGATAAAATAAACACAGAGATTCACTGCACAGATACCTTTAAATGCAGTACTCAGTGGGGTTGCCCCAGGCAGCACTATTATGCATGCATGGGACCCAATCCACCAAGAGATTCTGCATGCAAAATTTGATATCTGTACATAGATCACCCTTAGAGAACTGAGGGGTGTCACCTCATTCCCTCCTCCCACCTCCAACCATTTTTGTGTCCTTCTGATGTGACTGCATCTCTGTAGCTGACTTTTCCCCCCCTGTAACTTTTAAAAAAATATATTTTATTTTTGTAATTTATAGTTCTGGTTACATAGGCTAAATATTACATCATATATATACATTCAGTTTCGATACAAATATATAGTCCCGCCTGGATTAAATGTTATATAATATAACATTCACTAATTTAAGGGTATCCTGGAAATTGATTTCTTTACCCATACCTATGCTCTCCATACGTCTATATATGCCGATGGAAGTGTTCTCCCATTTTCTTCTTTATTTACAAATTCAATAAATTTCCTCCATACCACCTCAAATTTATCTTCGCTTTGTTGTCCTCAAATTTTCCTCAGTTTTGGGGTCAATTTTTCTAAAAGGGCAAATTGCCAAACTCTTCGGTACCAATTATCAATATGAAGCCCTTTACCGTCTTTCAATGCTTGGCTGTTAGCCACCTATCCACCAATAGTAGATGGCTTATTAATTCCTTATTGGACAGCTTGCTGTCCACTCCTTCATATAAATTTAAGAGAGCTCGGTGAGAAGATGGGGGTGAACCCATTGTCCAGTTATTGAACTGATCTCCTGGAACACTTTCTTCCAAAAAATACTCGCCTTAGGGCATGACCACCACATATGTATATACGTCCCTACTCTGGAGCATACTCTCCAACAGTCTGGGGATCTCCTGGTGCACAACATAGATAGTCTTCTGGGCATCAGATACCATCTGTTGGTCAATTTTAACATTAATTCCTTATTTTTATTTGATATTGTTTTAAATGGGCATCTGTCCCACAATGCATTCCAGTCTTTACCCTCAATTCGAATTCCTAGGTCTGTTTCCCAGACCATCCTAAGAGAAATCATTTGTGCCAACTTCCTGAGCCTTTATCCACTTATAAAGATTGGAGGTCAAACCTTTTGTCATTCCTCCCCCCCCCAGTAACAGTCAAGTGGGAACACCTTTACACTGTCCCCTCCTCACGGACCACTGTGGTCCAAAAGGGCATTTGCCCCAATCTTTCCTTAGTCTCATTATGTAAATTCATATGAATCCTATTTGACCCAGCGTCTTGAGCCCATTCTGAATTCCTATCCACTAAATCCTCATTTATTTCAAAATACATCTTGGGTTGGATCTAGATTAAAGTGTACACAACTGGACTGATGAAAAGAGTCTTCCCTTCCCCTTTTGCCCTATGGCAGGCCCTCCAACCCCCTGAAAGCACTATGGATAGGTTTGGGGACCCTGCTGAATGGGGCAAGCTCCGGTGCACTGGTGAGGAGGGATCCCTGAAAATCAGGCAGAGGCACCTTGGATGCGTGGAGTCTTTCCATTGATGGAAGGCGCTTCCTGGATCCAACCCCTTGGTTTTTTTGCATCATTTTAAGTGTCTCATATATTGTTCCTTATTACCTCAAAGCCGCCTACATGCTGGCTGCAGATGTTTGTTTTGATTTTTATGTATTTTGCTTGTGGTCGTGACACCCTCCCACAGTTGCATAAGCTTCAAAAGCAAAACATTTCTGCCTAAAGATAGGCATAAGACTCCAATGATCTCAGTAACCTAGTGTTACCTACATTAACATATTTTGGGCTGCAATTCCCCAGAATTGCAAATCCAGCATTTGGGCTGCAAACTCAGATTTGTCTGATCTCTGAAGCAGTTGTCTTATCCAGTTCATTCATCTGGACTCAACAGCTATCAAACCCAGGACTTCATACTAGCAGGTCAAGTCATAAGTTTTCCACTGAGCTGTACCCCCATCTCCATGAGATAGTTGACATTTTATCTGGAATAAATTCTTCAAGGTGATGTCTGCAGCAATCAGATAAGATCATTGGAGTGAAAAGCAGGGTGGTGTGACAGTTAGTGTGTTGGACATAGGCCAGGACAACCCAGGTAAAAAAAACCCACTTAGCCATGAAGCTGATCAGATGAATTTGGGTCAATCAGTACCTCTTGTAGCCCAATCTACCTCTGAGGGCTGTTGTGAGGATAACATTAGGAAGCTTCGTTAGACACCACTTTGGGCTTCTATGTGGAAGGGTGGAATACAACTGCAAGAAATCATCATTTTTGTCCGCGTTCGCTGGCTAAGAGAGGAGATTTATGGCTGTCATTATCAAGTGCGGAGGTCGAGCCAGAGAAACTGCAGCTGGATTCCTTCGTTGGCTCTGATGCTGGCAGAGTTGAATAATGCTGTCCTGGAGTCACAGAGAAGGGCTTCTGGATGCAGACAGAGTTGAGGTCACAGTTCAGTAGAGAGTCCAAGTGCACAGGGAGCTGGATGGGCTGAACACTGAGGTGTGTGCGTTGTTTCCAGCATCTTCCCCAGCCTGCTCAGACCCTTTTGATTCTTAACCTGACACCAGGTGCTGGCAGTTAGCCCTGTAGCTTGAGAGCTCTGGCATCCTGCCAATGCTGTTCCCTCACTGTCATGAGCCTGCTCTCAGCTGGGGTTGGAGGAGCCTCCTGATCCCCCTTCATCATCATCTGACTCTGTTAAAGGGACTCCAGCTGGGTCATGCCTGCCCTCTGAAAATAAGGGGCCTTGTCCTTCTTTGCTGCTAGTCCCTTCCCCAGGATGTGCTGGAGCTTGCTCTTCCCCTTCGTCCTCTGATGATGATATTTTTTAATAATGTGCTGCATTTAATAATGTTATAGTTTTAAATGTTTTGAGTAGTTATATGTATTTTATGGTGTTTGCATTTGTGTTGTACTCCGCCTCAATCCAGAGGGAGAGGCGGCTAACAAAATTATTATTATTATTATTATTATTATTATTATTATTATTATTATTATTATTCTGGGGGAGGCATGACAATTTGAATAATTCCAAGTTAATGGTGGTTTCGGTGGAAAAAAAAGTAGAGGTAGGCCAGATCAACACTAAGCAGATTATTGCACTATGAAAGTGCTATGAAAGCAGTATATAAAAGGCAGGAGCCACACTACTGCTTTATAGCGGTATTGAAGTGCACGGACAACTGTTGGGGCCCATTGACACATCCCATATACCTCTTTCATACTGCTATATCCTGCTTGGTGTGGCTCCTGCCTTATATATACCCCTTTCATAGTGCTATATTCTGCTTGGGGTAGATCTGGCAGTATTATTAGACTGTTAATTGAAGACATATTTTTTAATTGATATCTACCAGAGTTGATGACAGGATCAGGGCTCTGGAAATTTTCATGGTCTTCTCTTCATGCTTACAACAACGAGTATTATGCATTCTTGCAATATCTGCATTTAAAAACACACACCACATTTTATCCTTTTCAAACCAATTTCTCCTACACTTTTATTAAATTTTGCTCTATCACCTTTCACAAAAAATAAATTAGGATGAGAGCGCCTCAGTAATTGGAATAAATAAAGTGCACTCTACATGAATACATCCACCGTAAAATAAGAACACCAAATGTACTAGCCAACTTGCCCACACAACCCAATAGAAGTCATTGATGGTATATCGACAGCCTGGGGAAAAAAGAACCAATTCTCATGCAGTTTATAAAACACACAGCCAAGCTGCTAACCTGGAGGCAGTTCTTATTCATCCCAAGTGAGTAGGAGAGTAGCTATTTACAGGCATGTTCATGCACACCTGGAGTGGTAAAAAACTAAGTAATGGGTGGGAGGGCTTAAATGGCCTTCTCTGTTACTTCACTTGTGAAGCACATGACTAACATCTCTCACCCACCAGCTTTACAGCTGCTTCTACATTCCTGATCTGTTAGAATGTTTGCCAACATTGATTTAAAAACAAATTTAAAAAAACCCTCTGAGCATGTGCATTTGTGCAGTTTGAGGCCACTTAAATCATAGCACCATCATGATTACAGGAATAAAATGGAGTTTACTTCGGATGCCTAAAAGCCCTCATCACTTGCAGCTCTCTGGGTGGTCATTTGGGAATCCCCTGGGCTGTGGGATCCTGGACCATGGCTCCAAGGCCCAGCCCTAGCTGCACCACTGTGCATCTCTAAAATGATGCTGCTCAACACATCTGTTGAATACTTCTAACTAGCTTCAGGGCACAATCCTACAACTCCCAGCATTCCTCAGCCTGTCATGCTGGCTAGGAAATGCTGGGAGATGTAGGACTTTTTTTTCTGAGATCAGGTACTATATCTGTAATATGCTACGGTTCTTTAATATAATTAGGCTGCAGTTCTGTCCTATCCAGTGTCCTGGGAGTAAGCCTCAATGGAACATATATTTAAGTAGACACACAAAGGATTGCCCTGTTAAATGCAAATAGAGAGCTGTGTAGTATGGTGGTTGAAGTTTTGGCTTTAGCCCTTGGAAATCTGGGTTCAAGTCATGCTCATCCATGAGGTTTACGGCATGACCTTGGGTCAATTGCCCATTCTCTGTCTAACCTACCACACAGGGTTGTTGGCACAACCCTACCTAATTGCCCTGAATGAAGGTTTAGAATTTTGCCCAAAGACACTTAGGTTCAATCTTTCTTCAGTCCTTACTGCATGATTTTGGGCAAGTCACTCTTTCTCAGTCTGGCCTACCTGATATGGTACGTTAAAATATAATAAATAGATAAATGTTTACATTTCCCAAAGCCTAAGCAAATGATATAACTTTCGTAACATTTGCTCCAGTTCTGGGGATAAGGAAATGTACACGAATCCTCATATGCAGTCCTCATTATAATAAAAGCTTATGAATATTTTAATTACTGTCCTTTAGTTTTTGGTTTTAAATTTGTCTGTTTACTCTGATAGGAAAATACATAATACCCACTGCCAGGGGTATTGTGGTTATTATGCTGATTTTTCTTGCCTTCTGCTATAGTTGGTAAGCTTACATATTGTATTGCTTTCTCACTTCAGAAAAATGTGCTATGAATTTTAAACACGGGATAATCCAAGATGCCTAATCCAGTCTTCTAGATGCATAAATAGCAGAGTGCACTAAAAGAAGCTTTCATTTCAGGATCAACATTTCCAAAGTGGTTAGTTCACATGCAGTTTCTGTCTCTGATTGCCCAGGAGGTTAAATTGCTCCATCAAAAAGTCCATTCAGTTCAGGAATGGGTTGTTACTTTTGCCTTTGAACTCTGTTCCTCTTGGTTCACTCTGAGCCTTTATCTCTGGATATGGAGGGATGACATCAAGGAGGCAGGTACGGACCCACATAAACATAGGATGACTGTATGGAAAGGAGGACAGGGCTCCTGTATCTTTAACAGTTGTATAGAAAAGGGAATTTCAGCAGGTGTCATTTGGATGCATGCAGCACCTGATGAAATTCCCTCTTCATTACAACAATTAAAGCTGCAGGGGCCCTGCCCTCTTTTGTATCTGGCCATTCTAGTATAGCTCCTGCAGCTTTAACTGTTAAAGATCAGCTAATACATTCAAAAACAAGGTTCAAGATGGTTGATACAAAAGAGGGCAGGACTCCTGCAGCTTTAACTGTTGTGATGAAGAGGGAATTTCACCAGGTGCTGAACCCATACAAATGACGTCTGCTGAAATTCCCTTTTCTGTACAACTGTTGAAGATACAGGAGCCCTGTCCTCTTTTCCATATGGTCACCCTACACACACACACACACACACACACAGAGAGAGAGAGAGAGAGAGAGAGAGAGAGAGAGAGAGAGAGAGAGAGAGAGAGCTTTGGTGGGTGCTTTGGAAGAGATCTACTGTATTCTTGGGTTAGGTTCTGTGAATCAAGGTCATTAATTGCACAATCCTATATAAGTTTAGACAGAAAAAAGGCCTACAACTCCCAGCATGCCCCAGCCAGCATGGCTGACTGAGGCATGCTGGGAATTGGCCTTTTTCTGTCTATACTTATATAGAATTGCACCTTAACTCTGCTAGTCTATGAGAGACTTCTTGGCAGGGTCAGAAATGAACAATGCCAGTTTAAGGGCTTGAAGTCCCGAGTGGTTGAGCTGCACGCACAGAGGTTGATTTAAAGAAGCCGGATGCCAACGTGTCATCACTGAAAAATGTGGGAGTGTTTCGTTAATGTGCATCCACACAAGATGTATCAAAAGAAGGCAGAACTAGTTTCTGCCGTTCATTGCACAAATTAGCCAAAGAACCCATGATGCATTTTTAGTCTCTAACCCTTAAGGTGTGTGTGGGGGGGGGAGGCAGGCGGGTATCTAATGTCATCAGTCATTCTCCATAAGTGGCAGTGATGATTTCCAGGAAGATCTTGATTGTAATATTATTGCAAGACCTGCTCTGCAATTCTTTCCAATCTAATTAATTGATTTGCTCCTTTATTGAAGCTAATAAACTCGCTCTTAGCCATTGGAACTGAGGATGATGTAACACGTTAAAAGAGAGAGCAAGAGCTGTAGCCCAGTGTCACATCTGCTAAATGTCTTTATGGAGAACATTACAAGAGAGGGATGCTGATAGAGTAACAGCAAGGCCAGCAGTCTCAGCCTAGAGAATTCTATTGTTCAATCGGATTTTCACAGTGTTTCGCAGGCGAAGTAATTGCAATTCCACCCCCTATATGTAAACTGATTGTCCCAATTGTCATGCTGGCATTTAAACTTCAAGTGGACAGTGATTACTCAACAGGGCATCATACCAAAAGCAACAGATTTCTTTAAAGTTAAGCTTAGCTATTACGCTAATGACTTTCACTAGTCTCAGGACAAATAATTATCGCTATGTGGACAGCATGATCGCCTGTACTGATTGAACTCTAGCAAGTATAACTATGCAGAGAAGAAAATGGTGTAATGCATGACATCTCATATCTTCTAGTGGTCTCATTTTTAAGGCCAATGAGACTCAAGGAGAACATGGCAGCCCATCTCAATTCTTTTTTGGCTGTCTCACTGGTGCCTTGACCCATCTGTCAATTCCCATTTTTCTCATTTTCTCATTTTTCCGATCAATTCATCTCAAATGTTGAGAAATGTCTACAGTCCTTTGTTGGGTTTGCCCTGTCTGTTATGATATGTCTCCCCTCCCAGTTCACATGAAAATTCATAAGCATTTTTGTGCACATTTCTCCTAATACATGCATTTTGTATGCATTCTTACTGAATATCCAGTAGAATTTTAGGATATTTTTAGTATGTTTTTAGGATGCTTTTAGGATGTTTTTAAACAGCGTATACCATGTTTTTAATCAGTATTTCATGTATTTTGTGCTTGTTGTTGTTCCCCACCTCGATCCAATTGGAGAGGTGGGTAAGAAATATATTATTATTATTATTATTATTATTATTATTATTATTATATACACATTTTGTAAGCAATTTCCCAAATATAGTGCATTATAACATTACTTTGCACACACACACACTTATTATTATTATTATTATTATTATTATTATTATTTGTTATTGTTATTCGAGACCCCATTGCAAATTAAAAGATGTGTGAATCTAATAGGATAGTTGAGTTTTGGCTCACATACTGGTTTGAAATGCAAACTGAATTTTCTGTCCTATCCCTAGGGGGGCATGTGTATATAGAAACATAGGGAGTATGTTTGCCAGTTCAGGATCCCTCAGGTCAGTGGCTGGCGCTGTCAAGCATGAAGTACAGTAGGCAGAGATACTATGACCAGGCAAGGTCAGAAAGCTAGGCTAGTGTTTTATACCATGCCTGGCCAATCCAGAGGGTTGATACTGTTTGCCAGCTACAGAGACTGATGTTGCATACATTTTCTATGCCTAAAGAAAGCCTTGTAGTCTAACACTCACAGTATTTATTTATTTATTTATTTATTGCATTTTTATACTGACCAATAGCCAAAACTCTCTGGGCTGTTCACAAAAGTTAAAACCATCAGACACAAATCAAAGTATAAAACAAATAGTATAAAACAAACAATAGAATAAAACACAATAAAAATAATATATAAAAGCATAACCAGGGTAAAACAGAGCAGCGATGGAGAGATTTATACAGATTTTAACTAGTGATTTAAAATACAGGTTCAAAACCACAAGTTTAAAAGACTACGATGATAAACTGTTAAAATACTGGAAGAAGGTCTTCACCTGGTGTCGAAAAGAGTATAACGTAGGTGCCAGGCAAACCTCTCTAGGGAGCTCATTCCACAGCCAGGGTGCCACAACAGAGAAGGCCCTCCTCCTGGTAGCCACCTGCCTCACTTCCTTTGGCAGGGACTCACAGAGAAGGACCCCTGAGGATGATCTTAGGGTCCAGGCAGGTACATATGGGAGGAGGCGTTCCTTCAGATAACCTGGCCACAAGACATTTAGAGCTTTGAATGTTAATACCAGCACTTTGAATCGGGCTCAGACCTGGACTGGTAGCCAGTGAAGCTGGAAAAGGACTGCCATGATGTGGTCTCATTGGCCAGTCCCTGTTCACAAATGAGCTGCCCTGTTTTGTACCAGCTGAAGTTTCCAGACCATTTTCAAAGGCAGCCTCACATATAACGCACTGCAGTAATCCAGACAAGACGTTATCAGAGCGTGGATAACTGTAGCTAGGCTATCTCTGTCCAGATAAGGGCACAGTTGGTATATCACCCTAAGCTGATGAAAGGTGCTCCTTGCCACTGAGTCCGCCTGTGCCTCACGTGACAGTTCTGGATCCAGGAACAGCCCAAACTATGAACCTGATCCTTTAGGGGGAGTGCAACCCCCTCCAGAACAGGGTGAACATCACCTAGCTGGACAGACAGTTTCTCTGTCTTGTCTGGATTGAGTCTCAATTTGCTGGCCCTTATCCAGTCCATTACTGCGCTCAGGCACTGGTTCAGAACAGCCACTGCCTCACCTGGGTTTGATGAAAAGGAGAGGTAGAGCTGGGTGTCATCTGCATATTGATGATACCTCAGCCCACATCTCCATATAACCTCTGCGAGTAGTTTCATGTAGACGTTGAACAGTATAGGGGATAAAATAGAGCCCTGTGGAACTCCATGGACTAGATGCCATGGCACAAAGCAATAATCCCCCAGCATCACCTTCTGGAATCAGCCATCCAAGTAGGAGTGGAACCACTGCAATGCTCAGACTGCGATGCCTCCATCTCCCAACTTCGACAATCTATCCAGAGGGATACCATGACAGCTGTTAAAGATACAGAGTGGAGCACTGGGAAATACAAAAATTTTAAATTACTTGATTTTTTCAAAATAATCCATGCTAGTCACTTAGGTGTAGATTATTTGGGTTGGCTGTTTTGCAACCCAGGCCTAAGCTACACGAAGCAGGATATTGCACTATGAAAGTGGCATGAAAACAGTATATGGTATGTGTCAATGGGCCCAAACAGTTGTCAGTGCACTTCAATCCCACTATAAAGTAGTAGTGTGGCTTGTGCCTTTTATATACCAGTTTCATACCACTTTCATAGTACATCCTGCTTGGTGTAGATTAGGCCCTGGTGTGAAGTTAACTGAGACTGCAACATTAGTCATTTCAGAGAATTCACTTAGGCATGAAACAGTCACTCACTAATTTGGTCCTCTGGTGGTTGGGAGCTTCAATGCTGTGTTTGGGTCTGTAAATAAAATCATTTGTTGGAAGGTTGCATTAGAGCTATCAGTGCCCCTATGAGACAGAAGACTGTTTATGAATGGTGCCACTTGGCTGACTGATGCTGGTGTTTCTGGTGCAATCAATCTTTCTGATGCTGTCCACATATGGTCCATGTTCTTTACTGGAAATGACCCCTTTTAACATTTTAATATATTGACTGTTTATCTCATAGCCAGACTTGGCTCCAGAGCTTCCCCTCAACCCGACTCAGTGACTCAGATGCAGCTGTTGCTCTCTCAGCCCCAAAGAGATGAAAGGGATGCACTGAGATACCTAAAGAGATGCCATGCTACTGATCCAAAGAACTGACGAAAATGCCCTGTGGTGATTAGAGTGCCATGAATTTTTCATGATGGTCTCCAGCTTCTTTGTTGAAAGCTTGAAAGTCAGCCCAGGTATATTGAAAGGATTGCTCAGTTAGTTCTCCAGATGTTCCCTATGCCTAAGGAAAATCCGTGGGCTTGCCTCTAAGCAAGAAGATAAGTTAAGATGCACAAAGAATCATCCAGAGGGGAAGTGGAGTTGCTAAAGAGGGACAAGAATGTGGCTGAGGAAGATGCAAGCTCCTGCCCCTCCCCCCACAGCTTTTGTTTACATGTTTATTGGACAAAAAGGTGAAGGTTGCTAATCTTATATTGATTAGTTGTGCTGGGGTCAAATGAATGATTCCCTATTTTGTTTCCTTAGGTAATCTTTCTGGGTGTTAAATAATAATATGAGCATCTGTGGTTTGTTCCTATATTGCATGCATGCGGATGAATGCAAACATTCCCCAGACTGCATGCATCACATGCCCAAGAGAAATGTTGCATGAGCCAACCTTTAGAGGCCATGAAAACAAGTTTTAAAATCTCTCATTTCCCAGTGTCCCTGGTTAGCTTTGACGGGACAGTTTGAGGTCAGCAAAATTATGAGTTTTATACAAGCTGTGAATGTAGCATCTCTTGGGACACTTCTGACTCCCCCCCCCCGCCCGCAATTGTCTGAATAACTCATTTTGATACAATTTCATTGTGACAGTGTTATCATGGCCTTCAGAATTTTGAATTGACATCATTTTGTCTCACTCCACCTTGACAGGCTTGATGGTGCTGTCACAGAATTGAATTAACATCATTTTTGTTTTGGCATTGTATCGTGGTCTCCACAGGCTGGAGCTGATGACTTGAGAATGGTCTTTAGAAATGTGACTATTTTTTTCTCTCCCTAGGACTGACACATGAAAGTTTCTGCAACAGAGGGTGGATACAGGATGGGGTAAAGTGCAGGTTTATATCAAGATGGACATTTTATTTATTTATTTATTTATTTATTTATTTATTTATTTATTTATTTATTCTAATATTCATTAGCCAAAGCTCTCATGACAACATATATAATAAAAGCAAAACAATAAAAGCCGTAATAAAAGTATTATTTTAAAAGCAGCCCAGGGGGGTGGACTCGATGGCCTTATAGGCCTCTTCCAACTCGACTATTCTATCTAATTCACCATTTAAAAGAAAGAAATATATGAGTAGCTAAAGAGAAAGAAGATGCTTTATATCACAGCATTACACATATTAAAATAAAGCAAGCATCTGTTAAAAGCCTGTTAAAGGCCTGGGAGATTAAAAAAAAAAAAAACTTTGCCTGGTGTCGAAAACCAAAGAAAGTTGGCACCAGGCAGACCTCTCTAGGGAGGGAATGCCACCATTTGGAGGCCACAGCAGAAGTTGCCCACTTATAAGTAACCACCCACTGAATCCCAATGTGTGGAGGCATTCAGACCATGCAGGATGCGCATGGGTTTTTAGATTTTTCCAGTGTAATTCCAAATGTATTTATTCTGACTTCACTACCACTGAGTTCAATGAGACGTATTTCTTAGGAAGCTATCCACCTAGAACTACACAAACAAAGCATTTATGAAGCATCTGGTGGATTGCAATAATGTGTCATGTTATGCGTGACCTGGTGATGCAATATTATGCAGGTCTGATCTTGATTCATGTTCTACCTACCCAGCTTTTGTATTTGCCCTTGTTCCCCTCTATCATCCTCTGGCAGGTTAAACTTTTACTCTATCAGAACAGAAGGCAAATTCCTGAGATATATTTTATTTTATTTAAAATTATTTCTAAGCTGCTTGGTGAAATCCTTGGTGTTCTATTTATTTTATATTGTTTGCATGATTGTAACTGTATGCCGCCCTGAGATCCCAGTGATGGGCTCCATCACACCAGAGATTTATTGCACACTCCCCATGCCTGGTATGCAGTTTTGCAGCCTGATATCCACATGATGTTGTCCACGTCCTGCACTCATTTCAGCTCTTATCCTTCATGTTTCATTTCTTTTTGGCGTGCAGAAAGTCTGGATTATTTTCCCTCCCTGCAAAATAAATACTCTCCTCCTTCCCGTGTATTTCTGTGGTCGTGTTCTATTGACCATCCCATTCTTTGTTGGGACATGTGTGTGTCTAAGGGCAGTCTCGCTAACAAAAGAGGAGAGTGGTGCAATTCTCCACTCAACCATGAAGGGGGAGGGAGAGAGGTTCCATTTAATTCTGTGTTCTTACTCCTGAATAGGCATGACCAGGGGTACATTTTCACCTTAAAAGAAATGTGGAAATTGCACCATCCTTGCACACAGCTCCCTCATTTTTAAAGATAAAGAGATCAAAATTGGCACAGTGATAGCTCTTAAGTAGAATTTTCAGCATGCCAAGATCAACCCAACCCTTGATTTTTTAGGATTTTTAAAATCCCCCCTCTTTAAACCCTTTTCTTGGTAGTCCGCAAGTGCGAAGGATCGATCATTTGATCATGCTAAGCTGTGCATTTCCAAGTTTATAAAATAGTGATCTGCTGGTTCCCTGACTCAAGAGTCAGTCCCATTGATTTCAACTGCATTTACATCCAATTCATACTAAAATCCCATGCATGCTTACCTTTGAGTAAACCCCATTTTAGTACGTCTGTCTATGTTCAATGGGGTTTACTCAAAGGTAAGCATGCATGGGATTTTAGTATGAATTGGATGTAAATGCAGATGAAATCAATAGGATTTACACAACCCTGCAACCCTCTCCAGTTCACACTCCAAAGCCTTCAGGCAGGATGAGGGGGAACAGGCGTAGCCTAGGCAACAGGCAATAATCACAAAAGTACGTAGGAGAGAGACAGAGTTTTCCTGAAGTGAGTTCAGTAACAAGAGAAGTTACTTCCTAGGAAAAAGCAGTGCAAGACTCTAGGGAGGGTGAGGTGTCCAACTACCACCATCCAATGAACTGTAGGGGGAGGTAGAAAGCAGATCTGAGAGAGTGCATCTCTCAACAGAACAACAGCAATATGCTGGTGCGCAGGAGAGGAGAGGTGTAAAGATGAATGAAACGTAAAAGCGCAAAGGTGTAAGTGCTCAGGCTTTCATATGCTATGGAAACGAAGGAGGATAATTGAAGGGCAAACGTGTAGGTGTGATGGAGCCCAAGGGTGGGTTACAACTGTTCAAATAAATAAATAAATAAATAAATAAATAAATAAATAAATAAATCCTTTCAAGGCAGCATGGAAGATTTTTTTTTAAAAAAATATCAGATATAATAACAATTCAATAACTTTGAATTCAACAGAAGTTTCATAAAAATGGTGATCACTAATTTCAAGAAACAATACGAACAGACATTACCCCCACAAAAAAACAGCAGCCCAAGATATTACAAGAAGGCCAGTGAGACAGGTGAGTTTTCAGAGTTTGCCTGAAAACCTACAAAGAATTCCGATGGAAGCTGATTCCAGAGGTGTGATGCCATCATTCCAGGTGTGAGAGCCAAACTAAACAGTCTCCTAATCAAGCATAGTGGAACTATGCATGATGGATTTTCCTACTCTAATGTAAGCACGCACAGTCCCAATTCAGATTGGGACCTTGGCACTCTGTGTGTGTGTGTATGTGTGTGTGTGTGTGTGTGTGTGTGTTACACCTTCTCCTAGCTATTTTCTCAAAATTCCACCCTCCCTGCAGAGGGTTAAAAAAGAAAAGGAAATGTCTCTACACTGAAGGGTTATTTTTCCTTTTTCTTATAACACACCACCCCATGCGTTATGTGTGTGGAATTTGGGGGGGGGATAAATGAGTGCGGGGTGAGAGATTCAATCCCACCTCCCAAAGCATTCTGGTCCTGTGCACATATAGAAATGTAGGGGAAACAATTAGGGGAACACTGAGAAGAGAAGACCCTCTCTCCAGAAAGGTGACTGGAATCCAAAGCATAACAAGAAGTTACTTCTCTATTAGCTAAGTAAGGGCAAGATGCCTGGCCTTTAGTACATACTCACAAAGTCCAGGATAGTTCACTAGCTAGGTGTAAGCCTCTTGCTTCAGCTACATGAGATGCTCAGCCAGCCCACTGCCTATCAATTGCAGGAGCCAATGTTGCACACAGCTATTCCTTTCTGCTGCTAAAAGGAGTTATGCGGCCCGACCTTATGAAGTCCACAGTAACTCAGTAGATCAGGCCCAAGCTTAAGGCTCAAATGACGTGATATGTTTGGTGGCATCATTCTTTCCACTGTGGCCATGGCTAGACCAGGCCTATATCCCGGGATTGTCCCTGTACATCCAAATGACACACGGGATAGCGGGAGCAGGCAGGGACAACCCCTCCATTTGCATGTGATAATCCTTAGGTCTAGCTAAGGCCTGTGGTTCCTTAATAATGGAAGGCTACTTTCTAGAGCAGGGAGAAAGAGAGAGAGAGTGGCGGGGGGAGAATTTCCCTTCTTGTCATTTGGCAAAGTTGGCTGATTTCCTACCCACAGCAGAAAACACACTGGGTACCATATCTTTTTCACCACCAGGGCCAGATCTACACCAAGCAGGATATAACACTTTGAAAGCAGTTTGAAAATGGTATATGGAATGTGTCCTGTGCCCCAACAGTTATCAGTGCACTTCAATACTGTTATAAAGCAGTAGTGTAGATCCAGCTCTGCAGAGGAACAATGTGTGGAGAACAAATTTTGAATGGACATACAGCAGGGATGGAAAGGGGTAAGCACTAAGCAGCCCTATCCCTGACACTCTTCCCACTCTTGATTTCAGCCTCCAAGGCTGCTTTTCATATTAAAACCAGCAACAACCCCAAACTATTAATGGGGAAACAAATGTAAGGGCAAAAGAATCATACAACTGAGAATCATGTCATTTGGACCCCCAAGCTTTGAGGTTCATAATTCAAGATCCAGAGTCTCTGAAACGGTCAGAAGATAAGTGTGTAGGGTGGGGGAAGAAGTAGGGAGAGAGTTCTCGGAGGATTGCTATTTCCTTGACACACTGGCATAAGGTAGGTTGATGAAGAATTCAAAATCTTCCTAGATTTGAAAAGGAAGAAGCAGAATGGCATGTTTGTGTCATATGGGTCCAGGAACTCATTCTTATTGACTCCAGGTGTTCCCTCCATGAAAATCCCTGCCCTCATCCTGCTTCAGAGAAGAGTCCCAGTTTTTGCATTCCTGTTTACAGCTTCAAATCAATGAAAGTAACTACATTTTGTCACTGTCGGCTGAAAGAACTTATTTTGCCCGCTGCTTATCCCATTATTGTTGCTGATCTCATGGGAGGAGAGCCCTCCTGGGTTTGCTCAAACACAATTTAA
This sequence comes from Elgaria multicarinata webbii, assembly GCF_023053635.1. Lineage (NCBI taxonomy): Eukaryota > Metazoa > Chordata > Lepidosauria > Squamata > Anguidae > Elgaria > Elgaria multicarinata. The sequence continues at coordinate 103,979,562 of NC_086172.1, forward strand.
TTGGTATGAAAACACTTGAAAGACCTACTGTCGAGATGCTCTCCTTTTACAAAAGTGCACAGACCATTTGGCACTTCTATAATTGCACAGATTTTTAAAGATGGAATGTATACGATAATCCCAGTTAGTCCACATAGCAGCATGAAGAAGTGCAGAGGATTGTTAACAGTACTGTGAAAATCATTCGTTTTGTGGTTAAGGAACTAGAGGGCTTGTGTAGAGCTTGGTAGCACATGTACAATTGTCAATATTCTTCTCAGGGCTGGAGAGGAATGTAGGGGGATAATTAATCTTACTCTTATTGTGGTGTCATCCAGTGCACAGACACAGATGAACCTGAAAGTGGTGCACCTAAAACTGGAGCACTTCTTGGACATGGCTATAGCACAAGACCGTTGTGATGTTCATCACTTTTAAGCTTGTGGTAATCACACATCTCCCATAGCCTCATTGGACAGAACACGGCAAAAGTGGCTCTTCCATGGTTTGGTGTGTGTGTGAAAGGGGCCAAATACAGAGGGAATTGTGCAATCATTCTAGGGATGTGCAACTCTACAAAACTTGAGCTCGTCACAAATTCTCCAGCTTCTACTTCAAAGCTCATTCTGACCTGTGTCCAGTTTCCCTACTGTCACTTTTCTGTCCCAGAATAGGGAGAGCAGCTTCCTCTTTCTGCACACAGGGAAGAAAGAGGAAACAGCATTAACCACATGGCCCATTCAGTAGGTGTTTTTATCATGCTGCTTTTCCTGCACCAAGCAGCAAATGGCAGCAAGTTTTGCCTCAAAAAATAAATTTAAAAAATCGGATTACCCAGATCTTATTTTGTCTTGGAAAATAGAGCAGAAGGAGCAGGAGATGTGTGGGAGGCTGATGGTGTTATCAAAAGGACCCACAAACATCCGTAAGTGGCCAGTATCGAGTGTGCTATAAAACACATCTGATGACGCGCCATATAAGATTGTACGCATGTTTGAGCACATTTTATCATTGTAAGAATCACTTTTTGGTTGGCAGATGCAAGAGTCTATGTGGTTGCATAGCATGAGGACAGTGCTGGTTGGTTCCTGAGAGGTGAAGACCAAGGGAGCAGACCTGGGAGGGGGATTTCTCTCTCTGGTCCACTTCCAGGGCATATAAAAAGAACTCCCATGTGGATCCAGCCAGTGTTGGTCCTGACTTCTCCAATCCACCCTTCCTAATTTCTTATATTGCTTTGGACCATGTCCACGCACTGGTTGAGGGAGGTGGGAAGGGATTTTATCAAAGGGCATAATTGCCTGCCAGCTTGCAGGGTTTTCCTCCCTTCCCGACAGCAATATGTTTGCTTGGAACATTACGATCATTTCTGTCACATATACATTACATTGGGGCAGATCCATAAAGGATCCTGGGTGTGAGGACACAGAGCTCCAGCTGGCATGCCTGCTGCACTCCTAGGCTGCAGGATAGATCCATGCAAACAGTCCCCAAGATCCTACCTCCCCTTTTGTTATCCCAGCAGCTGGGGTGTCAAATTCCAAGATCCATTCCCTATGCCATGCAGAAACTCTGTGAACTGCAACAAATAAAGTTGTGGCCATTTCCAATAAGCCTTGTTGGTACAATTATATTGGCTCTCAGTTTTACTACAAATCTTTCCACAGATATTAATGTCTGGCTGGGAAGTGACGGTGTTTTATACATTTGTGAAGGCTTTTCCATCTGTGTGGTGCAGTTTACTGAAGAAATAGAATGGGGAGATTATTTGCATTATTTATTTATTTATTTTATTTTATTTATTACATTTTTATACCGCCCAATAGCCGAAGCTCTCTGGGCGGTTCACAAAAATTAAAATCATCATAAAACAACCAACAAGTTAAAAATACAAATACAAAATACAATATAAAAAGCACAACCAGGATAAAACCACGCAGCAAAATTGATATAAGGTTAAAATACAGAGTTAAAACAGTATAATTTAAATTTAAGTTAAAATTAAGTATTAAAATACTGAGTGAATAAAAAGGTCTTCAGCTGGCGACGAAAGGAGTACAGTGTAGGCGCCAGGCGGACCTCTCTGGGGAGCTCATTCCACAACCGGGGTGCCACAGCGGAGAAAGCCCTCCTCCTAGTAGCCACCTGCCTCACTTCCTTTGGCAGGGGCTCACGGAGAAGGGCCCCTGTAGATGATCTTAAGGTCCGGGTAGGTACATATGGGAGGAGGCGTTCCTTCAAATAACCTGGCCCCAAACCGTTTAGGGCTTTAAATGTCAATACCAGCACTTTGAATCGGGCCCGGACCTGGACTGGCAGCCAATGAAGTTGTAAAAGGACTGGCGTAATGTGATCTCGCCAGCCAGTCCCTGTTAGTAAACGGGCTGCCCTGTTTTGTACCAGCTGAAGCTTCCGGACCGTTTTCAAAGGCAGCCCCACGTATAACGCATTGCAGTAATCCAAACGAGAGGTTATCAGAGCATGGATAACTGTAGCTAGGCTATCACTGTCCAGATAAGGGCGCAGTTGGTATATCAGCCTAAGCTGATAAAAGGTGCTCTTTGCCACTGAGTTCACCTGTGCCTCAAGTGACAGTTCTGGATCGAAGAGCACCCCCAAACTACGGACCCGATCCTTTAGGGAGAGTGCAACCCCGTCCAGGACAGTCTTTTTGCTTTAATTTCCATTTGCAGGCATTCATGTTGCCAATTGGTTCCCCCCCCTTTCTGCCTATTGAGTGCATATACTGAAGGAATTGAAAGCTGTTTGGATTTATCATTGCTGCTATCCAGAAGATGAAGCACATCTTTTATCCTCACTTGACTTATTGGGTACTTGTCCTCAAGAAGAAGAAGAAAAAGTGAATCTTTTGATCATTTTTGTTGGGATTAAAAAAATAGTGAGACTGTATTATACTTTACCTATTTGTTTCCATTGGCATCATAAGAACATATAGGCGCATATACACTGGCAGCCATTCCCAAACCAGATGGCTGAAGACACTTGTGTAATATGACAAAACAGGTAAGATTAATTCTTACGTTCATCTGGCAGTGTGGGAGCTGAAGCAGCGCTGCTCCGTCTGCTGCCGCCAGGGAACCATGAAAAGCAGAGACCAAGTAGGAGGTGTAAACTTTTCACATCCGTTCATAGAAGTAACAGGAATGTGGAAAAACAGAGCTTTTATCTGCAAAGGGACTCCAGTATTCATATAGCAGGTACAAGCACTGTTTTGCATTAGCAGCCCCATGTTGTCTTGTTAGGACATACTCTTAAATTACATAAGAACATAAGAGCTATGCAGTATCAGACCAAGGTCCATCTAGTCCAGCATTCTGTTCACACAGTGGCCAATCAGCTGCCCACTGGAAACCCACAAGCAGAACATGAGTGCAGCAGCACCGTCCCACCCATGTTGCCCAACAACTAGTGCACATAGGCATACTGCCTCTGATACTGGAGGGTACCATATAGCCATCAGCCATTGATAGCTTAACTTCCATGAATTGCCCAGTCCCAGTTTAAAGCCAACTAAATTGGTGGTGATCACTACATCAAGTGGAAGTGGAGATGTATCATAATTAATCTAGATAGGGGTGGAGTGAATATTTGAGAGATGGTGCTCTTTTTGGTGGTGGTAGGGTACTTATATTCCACATCACATTCTGTGGATGCTTAGGTGGGAGTAGTTGCTCTATCAGCTTTGCCTGATATGCCAGCAGTCATTTAGAGTGCATGCTCATTACTGCCCATTCAAGGTTTTTAGTGGGTCCTTTCGATGATGCTATCCACCTCCTATGCATCTCCCACTCCTGTCCTCCTTTACATCACAAAATAGACCTCAGTAAATCTGATTTTGTTTTTGGAAATAAAATGTGCCACCATTTCCTGCTGTGTGCAGGAAAAGTAGCATGATAAAAACGCCTATTGAATGGGCCATGTGGTCATTGTTCATTTCGTCTTTCTTCCCCTATGTGAAGAAAGAGGAAGTATCATGGGATGGAAGCGGGGGAAAGCGATGACAGTAAGGAAATGTGATTTCCCCCTAGTTTGATGATGCTCTTAACTTTCAGTTATCCAGGCTCCATCTTTGTGTGTGTGTTTTAGAACAATTTTGAGAACAATCCCAAACTGCAAATGACGGGAGTCCTCATTGGGCTGATTCAAGTATTCTTCCAAATGCTCCAAACCCTCTTCCAGGTTTTCTTTAGGGAAAATCTGAATCAGCCCTATTTATTTTGCGGAAAGCCAGAATGGTTGAAGGGCGTTGCTTCCCTCAAAGGAGGAGGCTACCAAGGCATTTCTATATGAATCACAAATATGATCTCTATCTAGTCAGGAAACACACCCATAAACAGTGGCATATGTAGAAACATTAGGGGATAGGCTCCACTGTGGTTGAATAATTCTGGCTTTTAGGCACTCTAAAAGTAAACCTTTGGGGGATTTAAGAGTGACATGTGCCTCCAATTTTAATTCAGAAAATGTGTACGTCATCTTTCAGAAGTCTACTAAAAGCTGCCCCATGGCATACTTTTACTAAAGGCTATGGCACATGACAATACTTTAGTTTTTTTGGGTTTTTTAAAGATTCGTTATGATGGTCATACAGCCTTTTGTGAGTCAGATGCCATGAGAGAGGGTACATGACTAAGTCAGGTTGGAGTACTGAACATTCAGAGCTAATCTAGGCAAGCAGAAGAATTATGCAGTGCAGCTTATCTTGGATGGTATTATTTTGCATTTCAAGCAAGGCAACCCCATGAAACATAAAGAAACCCCACCCACCCCCGCTCTTTAGGTAGAAAACGAGCACATTATGGAGAATGTTACCCTTGGCATGCTATTTTCTAGGGACAGGGAGGGCTCTTTGTTCATGTGTGCTTGAGTATGATATTCTCGAAGGTGGTATAGTCCAGGAAACCATGAATTGTTTAATTCTACTGAACACATAGACCTGCTCTAAGTGGACTCCTACCCATGTCCAAAAGCCCAAACCTGGTAAAAGTAAGGCATTGACTGACTTGTGGTGCTACAGCGGTGTTCTAGCAGTGGGTCTTTGGCAGGCACCCATATAGCATTAGATTGGCAGTTGTGGCTTTGTCGGAACATAATGGGAACTGGATGGGCAGGATTAAGAATCGTAATAGCTAATTAATTCACAGCTTCTATCAAAAGAGGCAGAGTCAAAGGGAGGAAATTCTGCAACAGTACAAGGGGGCTTAGCATTCACTGGTTACATGTGCACCCATGTATGGAAAACAATAAAGCAGCTGTTTGGCAGCAAACTCCATGACTTGCCAACAGCAGTGAAATGAATGAAGCTTTTGCAATTCGTGAAAAGAACTCTCATGTGAGCTTTCTGACAAATGTCCTGGTTCATATTTGCTCTCTGCGTGTCTCCTTTTCTGTTTCTTTAGACTGCTTATGCTCAGTAGCCACAGGACAGTGCAGAGCTATGCACACTTAAGTCTCTTAAAGGTCAACATTGACTTCGGCACACCAAGCAATCTGTTGGATTCTGGATGGTTGTTTTACTTTTGATTTTGAAAGCAATAACACAACTTCTAGTGGCACCAGTTAATAAAGAGGAGATATGTAATAAAGAAGAACATTTCATTAGTCAATGGGACAAAAACATATTTGACTGTTAAGAGTCAGCAATCTTACACCTGATAAGGTTGCTTACCACACTCATTGGTTTAATGGCCATCATTTGATAAAACTACCACACCTCAGGCAGGGCCCCTGGCAAATGGCAATTGAAGGATGAGGAATGAGGCCATAACAGCTAGATTTTTGCAGCTGCACCAAGAAACAAAGATGTGGACATCAGATGTTGAATAAACTAGAGCCACAATTTTATTAAATTACCACAAAGGAGATCTGCAAAAGAATAAGCTGTTTGAGTATAGTTAATGCTAACTAATAAAGCTGAGCCTAACCTGGTCAGAGGCTGGCTATCTCCATCCTCTGGCCACCCCTTCTGGTGTGGAAGGGTGCCTTCATGAGCCACAACCCTCTCAAATCTCACGACTCCATTCAGGTGACAAAGGGATTTGTGCAGATCTGGCAGCCCTGGTTGGCAAACCTTGGTACCTCTGGGTGTTCGTTGATAGTTCACCCCAATATGCCCTATCCACACTGCTGTTTCCAAGCCATGATCATTCTGGCCTCATTGTAAGCTCCACCATCCCACAGCAGCTAATGGTCCCTGGTAATTTAGTACAGAAGAGTCAACGACTAAACACCTTGTGACAATCAGGGCATTCAGCAGAAAACACCTACTCGATCCAACAGGCAATCAGCCATTGCTCATGCTTACTCATATCTAGGGTAGATGCCAACCAAACGGCAAGAACACTGGGCTTGAGTCAGATTCTGTTTATACAGACCCATAGGCCCCACCCCAAGGCTGATGTTCAAAATGTAATGTGCATACACACATTGTAGTACCAGCATGATCTTAAATGCCAAGTTGTTACCCCAGAAGTTCATATTGTGAGTATTAGGAGCTCTTTACAAACAAACAAACAGACAACGTAAGTGAATCATAGAATCATAGAATAGTAGAGTTGGAAGGGGCCTATAAGATCGAGTCCAACTCCCTGCTCAATGTTTTATTTATTTATTTATTTATTTATTTATTTATTTATTTATTTATTTATTTCACTTATATACCACTCCCATAGCCGGGGCTCTCTGGGCGGTTTACAGAAATTCTAAAATTAAGATAAAAACGGGTATACAAAATTTAAAATTCTAAAACACAGAACATACACACATAAAGCGTTAAAAACTGTTAAAAAAAACTAAACATGTGGGTGATTAAGATGTGCCGCCATATGCCTGGGCAAAGGGGAAAGTCTTAACCTGGCACCGGAAAGATAGCAGCGTTGGTGCCAGGCGAGCCTCGTCAGGGAGATCATTCCAGAGTCTGGGGGCCACCACCAAAAAGGCCCTGTCCCTCGTTGCCACACTCCGAGCCTCTCTCAGAGTAGGCACCCGGAGGAGGACCTTAGATCTTGAACGTAGTGACCGGGTATATTCACGTCGGGAGAGGTGTTCCATCAGGTATTGTGGTCCCAAGCCATGTAAGGCTTTATAGGTCAAAACCAGCACCTTGAATTGGGCTCGGAAACATACAGGCAGCCAGTGCAAGCGGACCAGAGCAGGTGTTATATTGTTGAACCCTCTGGTTCGCGAAATCAATCTGGCCGCTGCATTTTGCATGAGCTGCAGCTTCCGAACCATCTTCAAAGGCAGCCCTACATAGAGTGCATTGCAGTAATCTAACTTGGAGGTTACCAGAGCATGGACAACTGAAGCCAGGTTATCCCTGTCTAGATAGGAGCATAGCTGGGCCACCAACCAGAGTTTGTAGAAGGCACTCCGTGCCACTGAGGTCACCTGAGCCTCAAGTGACAATGATGGATCTAAAAGAACCCCCAAGCTACGAACCTGCTCCTTCAGGGTGAGTGCAATCCCATCCAGATCCGGTAGAACACCCCCCATCCTGTCAGCGGAGTCACCTACTAACAGCATCTCAGTCTTGTCTGGATTGAGTTTCAGTTCATTAGCCCTCATCCAGTCCATTGTCGCAGCCAGGCACCGGTTCAACACATCCACAGCCTCTCCTGTTGAAGATAAAAAGGAGAAATAGAGCTGAGTGTCATCAGCATACTGATGACAGTACACTCCAAAGCTCCGGATGACTGGAGCTAGTTTTGATTAATCGTAGTTTTAATCCTAGTAAAACAAATCTTAATGTGTTGCCCTAAATAAGACCTGCTTTGCCTAGATCACCATGGACCTATTCTTTGAGGAACATTAGTCAGTAAGAGCTTTAGTTTTTGAATAGACTACTGCCTGGGCAGAAATGACATGGAGTGAAGGACACAGAAATCCAAGTCAAAAGTAGCTGAAGATTATGGATGCCTGGAGCTAATTATGTTAATGTAATTTCAAAATTGTAATTTCCCTTCCTTGGGACAACCTCAGTGCTTAAGCCTTATGGCGATGATTACTGAGGGCTTGAGAAAGAGTAATGTGATCTTCAAAAGTAATTTCTCTCTTGATTAGAGAAGGCTTCAGTTTAATAATTTAAGTTTAGCCTTGGCCATTGTGTTGCTGTTCATTGATTACTTAGATAGGCACACCCTGCTCGCAGTCTCTAAAAGGCTGAACGGTACTCTCTAAGAATATCCAGGGTAATGTAATTATGGAGTCTTTGTCAGTCTTCCTCAACCAGGTCTTATCTAGTTGTGTTGGACTGCAACTCCCATAAATCCCAGCCAGCATGACCAACTCATCTGGAGGGCCCCAGTGGAAGGCTGTTCTGGGTTATATCCAACATAATGCTAGTAGGAAAAGTACAAGAGGTAGCATTCTGCTAGAAGTTGCACGATCTGCTGGTGGTTGTGCAAGCACTAGGAGAACAACTAACAGAAGCATCTCCTAGCATCATAGTCATAATGAGTTGTGAAGTGTTTGCTCAAACAAAACCAAAGTTTTAGATTAGCCCCTTGCACAAGGTTGAAAATGGGGTATCCATTCATGCTAGAAACTTCTGTGTTAGCAGAATGCCAGCACTTGACATAGTCCTCTAAGCCTGCAAGCCTTACTTGAAAGGAGAGATGGGTGAGCTTTTCATTCAGTTTGGTTTTTTGAAAAGAACTTACCAGAATTCACCATAAATGGAACAGAAAGAACTTGAGATTTTAAAAATTTGAATGTGAAGAAGAGCAAAATGGATAGATTCATCCTTCTGGACACAGGAGTTTGAGCGCTTAGCACTAAAAGTCTGGATTTGAATCCCTGTGCATTCAACCATGTTTTGTGATATTAAATTGGGGTTCCAACCTCTTATTTTCCAACAGGCTGCTCATCTAACAGCAACATGTCAGGCAGGTACAACATGGTTCTCTCGTATCTATTGAACTGTGTGGTGTAGCCAGTGTGGTGTAGCGGCTAAAGTGTCAGACTGGGAGTTGGGAGATCCGGGTTCTAGTCCCCACTCAGCCATGGAAACCCACTGGGTGACTTTGGGCCAGTCACAGACTCTCAGCCCAACCTACCTCACAGGGTTGTTGTTGTGAGGATAAAACTGGAGAGGAGGAGGATTATGTATGCCGACTTGGGTTCCTTGGAGGAAAAAGGCAGGATATAAATACAATAAATAAATAAATAAATCTTTGCAGATGGGTGAGAATTTTGTTTTGTTCACTTTTGATAAGAACTTACTAAAATACACACTTCTTCATAAATGGAATCAGGGCAGTATACAACAGGGCTCTTATGGACCCACTGATTCTTTTCCTCAAGAGGTGGGTCCCACAGATTCTGCAAGCAGGACCAACTGCTTTTTGCAAGGGAATTAGTGCTTCCTAGAGGAAGCCCTGAGATAAGTGGAAATCCTCATTTCTGGAAGGAGGCAAGTCAGTGCAGAAATGAGAGTATCTGTTCATTTGGGGTTGGTCTTGGAAGTGCTAGATCACTGTTGTGTAAGTGTAGGGGGCTTGTTGCACAGTGGAATTGGCAGGAAGGGCATAAGCACACTGTTGGATACTGGCCTATGGTTTAAAGAATTCAAATGTGGGAGATCTATCTATCTATCATCTATCTATCTATCTATCTATCTATCTATCTATCTATCTATCTATCTCATGGCATGTACCTGACAGTCTACATGAAAGTCCAATGTACTGAAATTAAAGGAGCCTTTTGCTTCCCCACCAGAATGAGGACACTCTAAGTTAAGTTAAAAGTCACAGTTCTATTAACTAATAACAAGGATTCATTACAAGCATATGCAAACAGGTGCAGATATGGGTGGGTGCCCTCTAACTTCAGGAGCCTTCAGGAGCCATTGTCTCCTTCTGGGCCATACCCCTCCAGCTCTAGGCACTGGATCGAGTCTGTTACAGATCAGCACATTGATGGGACACATGACTGCTAGAAACATTGCTGCTGGGTAGCATTCAATGGGTTAAAGCCTCCATATCCCACACCCTCTTCAGCAGAGATGGGAACCCCCAGCCTGAAGGCCTCTGGAGGTTCCCAATCCAGCTCCAGAGGCTAGGGCTCCCTCCGTGGAGCTTGGGGAGGAGGTCGGGACAGGAATCCTCTTGCTATCTCCATTCCCCCTTCCCTGCACAAGGAAGGTGAAGGTTACATGAGCTGGCTGGGTGCACTTGGCCAGCACTTTCAGGGGCTCCAGCAAGCAATGGAACAAATGTTCTTTGTTCCTGCTTGTTAATTGCTGCAAGGGGAAGCAACAAACTGGAGTGAGGCCAGCCAAGTCGTGTCCCCTTGCGCACTACTTGCCAATTTTATTAGTCAATTCAGAATGAGAGGATCTCTTACAGACATCGCATAGCATAGATCAGGCACTCGTCTCTATGACAGCGGGATTGCTCCTCATTAAATATAAACCCAATTTTTCATTGATTCAAATGTAAGTAAAGAGCATCACACTGCAGCAGCAACAGCTATTTATCTCCTATATTTCTTTGTAGTGCAGTTATACATGCGCACGTGTGCATTATTGCATTATGGGATATATGATGCTATCGAGATGAGTGAAGTGCTATAGTTCATATGCGGAGCTCTGCAGATTAATATAACAGCAAAAACTGGAACGGGGGAAAGTAACAAGGCTGCAGAGGAGGATGGAAGCACATTTCTGTCTCTTTGTTTATGCGGAGCTCCATAGGATCAGATCATTCAACCCAAAAACTGCACGAAAAAAGGAGCCAGCCAATACGTGGGAAAGCGCGAAAGTGGCCACCCACGTTCTCCTACCCTCAAAACTCCTCCCACCTGTCAAAATGCGGATTAACTTCCCCAATGACACATAATGATAATGCGGAGCAAACTTGGACAGGAGCGAAAAGTCACGGTAAATCGCTGATGCGAATATGCGCATTATCTCAGTTAAAATGTGATGTTACTGCAAACGGATGGCTGACTCATGTGTCCCCAAATGAGAATATGCACAGCTACATAGGGGTAAAAAAGCTGTATAGACAAGCCCCAGGAGAAACACGTTAATTGTTGCCTCCCTGGCTTGTCCCCTTCTCTCTCCATAGGTGACCTTGGACATCGGATCCAACATGTATTCTTAAGTTTGTGATAAATCTGGCATGTTCCTGTGAATGACCCCAGCAAAAAAACCAAAGCACATAAACAAAAAAGGGCAGATGGGGCAGGAAAGAATATTGACAATGGTCCATCTATTTGTTTGAAAGAGTGTAGATGTTTATGAGTTGCTGTGTTCAGGCTCATTTTTAAAAGTAGTTTTGACTCCCATATGTACAATGTCACAGGTTACAATGCATGTGACACAAGGCAGAGGCAGATTGGCTGGTATGAAACCTCTCTCTGAAATAATCATAAAAAGAGCCATTTTGAAAGAATATTCTATTCTTCATCAATTACGGATGTGGGTTTTATTCTCTCACACACACCTGCTCCTCTCTGTCTTAGATTTTTAGGTCATTTGAGCTTACCTCTTCTGCTTTGTTCCTTCTCTCTCTTTTTTTTTATTTAATTAGCTCATGAATTGTGCTAAGGGAAAAAGAAATCTGCTAAATACGGTTATGTGGCTAGAAATAAACAAGGAGGCTGTTTTCAAAACTGCTTGGGGCAATGCTTGCAAAAGTCCAAAGAAGTTATACCAGCGCTACAGAATCCATCCAGTAATATCTAGAATACTATCACTAGATGTTGTATAGCAGCAGCCTTGTGTGATGAGGGATGTGGTATGGTGAGATTGGGAATGACTACGCAGAATCCCAAAGGAATTTTGGGTCATGAAAAGCTAGCCATTTGTTTTAATGGATTTTTTGGGGGCAAGGAAAATTCCAAGCAAGGGAGTGCCAGAGACAATGGGGAGCAGAGTGGAGGGAAAGAGTTAAAGCCTCCAACTATCCACCAACATAGGGTCCCAATCCAAAGCAGCCCCCCCCTGCACTTACTTTTGGGTAAAAACAAAGAATAGTATCCCTGCTAGCTTCACCTTCAAAGTAACATGTATCTTGGTTCTGAGTCAACTCTGCATAATATTTAGTAATAACCTCATATAAAAGGACATTTATGCCAGACAGCATAATATCTTGATGTGAGCGATTCATAAGTAAAATTCCTTCTTTATAAAAATCACAGAAATGTGATAGATTCAGATAGGTCAATTTTCTCTACAGTCATAACGAAGGCTAGAAAATGTGTCTACAGAGTGCCTTAAAGTTTCCAGAACTGGAGTGCCAGCAAGCAAGATTTAGGTATGTAATATCTTCTGATATGGATGGGAGTTAAATCATGATATTAAAAAGTAACCCTCCACCCATACCCAAACAATGAACCCTTTGCAGCACTGACACACATTCATAGATAACCTTGTCCTCCTTTAAATAGTTCTGAGCTCAAACTTGAGATTTATTTTGTTCATAGACATAGCTCCTCCGCCCACAATCTGGATTGGGATTACACCAGGGAGCAAAAGTTTAAAGCCTCCACACCCCCATATTTGATCTGGATCAGGACCCCTTTGCTTACCTTTGAGAAAAAAGAAACACACAGTTGCAAGCCATGCGTTCAAAATAGTATGTAGCTAGACCCTGACACAAACTGGGAAGTTCTTTTTGTCTTGAATATGAAGGGGAAATGTGAATTTTGGTAAATTCTTATGAAAAATAAACTTAAATGAAATCCTCATCCATTTGCACCAGCCAGATCCAACAGCATAGAAAGGAGCATGTTGTATCTGTCTGCCATATAGCTGTTAAAGACAAGATGCCTGTCAGAAAAAAGGTGACAAAACCAGTTCGGTACTAACTTAGGCCCTGGCTAGAAGAGGGGGTTGGAGGGTGACAATCTCACCATTTTATGATTGCGAGATCATTGCCCTCATCTACGTGCAGTGCGCGGCATTGCAGCTGCCATTTTGGATATTTTTTTAAAAGGAAAAGGAGCACACGAGCACTTGAATGACATGTAAGATTGTTTTTTTGAAAAAACCACCCTCCCCCTCCCCCACCCCACCCCCGGTGGGCACAGAGCTCCTGAGCCCAGTTGCCAGCTCCTCACGGTTACTCGCGAGAAGCTGGGACAACCCACAATGCCTAGCCACACATTCTGTGGTCTTGGAATCATCCCAAGACCATGGAAAAAGCAGGAAAATAGGGTAGGGCAATATCCCAGGCCAAGAGAAGGATCATCCCTCTCTGCTCCTGGGATGCCTTGTGCATCATGTGGATGCACAGGGATGATCCCAGGGTGATCACTGGGATATCGCCTGGTCTAGCCATGGCCATAGTTGAATACACAGGGATTCAAATCCAGACTCTGAAGAGCCTGGGCCTCAATGGATAAAACAGCCACTTTCAGTTTCTCCAACATTCATTTTTAAAAATAGATATCTCAATTTCTTTCCATCCTGAATATGTCGTTTGCAAATGTTGGCATCAAAAATGAACTGAAACTAAATTCCTGCTTTTATCATTCTTCCTTTTGAAAAAGTGATCGATCTTGAGAGCGTTTAGGTGCAATTTAAATAATCAGCTGCTAGGATGGTCATGATAAAACCTAGCTAAATATTAAGACTATTAAGTCTACCATGATGAAAAGGGAGACGTTACAAAAGCAAAGGGAACAAACTGAAAATAATGTCTTGCTCTGACAGGACTGCTTGAGAACCAAGTGATTATGTGCAGTTGGTTGTTCTGAACAAGGCCATTACTGTCACATTGTGATTTACAGTAATTTGGTACACCCCCTTGCCCTTTAATTTAATCCATAGCAATTCAGAACGGAAGCTAATTGAGGCCATTGTGATGGACGGTTTTGACTGCAACAGGTTTTCAAAGCAGCCCTTAGGTATGCAAACCTGTCCAAAACAGTAGTCTTTAATAATTAAGGCTATTTCAACAATTGCATCAATATCAGAGGAAATGCAATAAACAGTAGTTCCTATTTCAATTATAGGAAATTGCTGCAGTATTTAAATCACTAAAATGTTTCGAGATCTTGTTAACTCTATTACTGTATTCAGTTCAGCTTTCCTCGTTGCTGTTGTTGCAAAGAGTAGCACTTTAACCTTTAACATAGAGCTACTAGCTGTAGAACAAAGTTTTTGGATACTATCGATGTGAGGTGTTATAAAGATTCAGATATATGAATGCAACATGATTGATAGGTTATTAAAGGTCTCTGTGTGTTTGCCATTCATCCACCTTTTTTTAAGAAAAACAACAACATTTTCCTATTTATATATGACAATCAATTTATTGATAGAAATCCCTCTGCCAAAAAGCACTTCATTATTTTAAAATTTGTTTAAAAGTTGACTGTCCACAGCTTAAAACTAGGGGTGTGCACGGACCCCCCGCTCCGCTTCACTTCCAGATCTGCGATTTGCGGATCGGCCTGCTTCGCTCCGCCCCCGCTCCGCCCATGTCCGCTCCGCTCCGCTCGGAGTTCCGGATCCGGATCGGAGCTCCGTTCCCCCCCCCCATAGGCTTGCATTAAGCTAAAAAAGTATACAACTTTTTTTCTGTGAAAGTTAGAAACCTCAAGTTTGGCACCATGACACCTCATGGAGGTATACACATGCACGCCAAGACTCAAGGCAATCCCATCATCCCCTGATTTTTTGGGAATTTATGAAAATCGGGCACCCCATTCACACCCCTTTCCATAGCTCCGTCAATTTGCACGTTAGAAACCTCAAACTTGCCACCATGACAGCTTATCCAGGGATACACATGCACGCCAAGACTCAAGGCAGTCCCATCATCCCCTGATTTTTGGGGAATTTATGAAAATCCAACACTCCATTCACACTCCTTTCCATAGCTCTGTCAATTTGCACGTTAGAAACCTCAAACTCACCACCATGACAGCTTATCCAGGGATACATATGCACGCCAAGACTCAAGGCAGTCCCATCATCCCCTGATTTTTGGGGAATTTATGAAAATCGGGCACCCCATTTACACCCCTTTCCATAGCTCCGTGAATTTGCACGTTAGAAACCTCAAACTCACCACCATGACAGCTTATCTAGGGATACACATGCATGCCAAGACTCAAGGTAGTCCCATCATCCCCTGATTTTTGGGGAATTTATGAAAATCGGGCATCCCATTCACACCCCTTTCCATAGCTCCGTCAATTTGCATGTTAGAAACCTCAAACTCACCACCATGACAGCTTATCCAGGGATACACTGCACGCCAAGACTCAAGGCAGTCCCATCATCCCCTGATTTTTGGGGAATTTAGGAAAATCAACACCCCATTCACACCCCTTTCGATAGCTCCGTCAATTTGCACGTTAGAAATCTCAAACTTGCCACCATGATAGCTTATCCAGGGATACAGATGCATGCCCAGACTCAAGGAAGTCCCATAATCCCCTGTTTTTTGGCAGGGCTTAAACTTGCAGACATCTCAATGGGGCCATTTGAAAGGAAATCCCAAGAGTATGAATCTTCTTCCACACTTGAAAAATGGATTTGGAACTTCCAAAACTGCAAGTGAGCGCAGGAAGGACTTCTCCCCTGAGTCAAAGCCAGACACACACAACATCCCTGCGAGGCGGGCAGGGGAGGAGAGGGGAAGGCAGGCAGGCAGGCAGCAGACATTTCTGGGGGCATAAGGAAGTGAGCCAAGGATAAGCCAGTAATGCATATAAAATGGAATAAATAAATAAATAAAGGAGGGGTGGAATTAAAAGCAGCAGTGTTGCTCAATAAACAACAACAAGAACTTTTTTAAAAAGGCTATATCTGTCTTTTACCAGCAATAGGGGGACGTGCCCAGGGGAGGGGGAAGCAGCAGCTGCCAATTTGACTGGTCAACCAGTCTTTTAAGAAGCAAGGCTGTCAGTTCAACTCATGAAAGCCATTGCTCCACCACGAGAGCTCTGAAAAGTGGAACTGTCACTTCAACTCATGATAGGCATTTCTCCACCGGGTTACTCTCTTTGGAAGGCTCTAATGGCCCTCCAAGTACAGCAGAGAGTGGGGGCACGTCCACATGGGATGCCCTAAGGGAGCTCATCCCCTTGCACCACATCTTTTCAGTTGTTCCCCAAAGTTAGGGTGGGTAGCAGTGCTGTGTTTCTATCTCTTATTATTGGATTAGTATATGATTTCAGGTTGTGTTTGTGCATTTGGTGGGGCTACTGTTTAAAAAACACTGGGAAAAGTCCGTTCAGACTAAGAAAGAGAAGTTCCCAGAATCCCAAGTTACCCATTTTGCCTATCCCCTCCTCCAACTTTGGGATCATGTGATCATGACCGGGAGTTGACTCTGCCCCTCAGCCCTTCGGAAAAGGTATTTTTCCCGCCGGTTTTTTTAAAAATTCTAGTGCGCGATCCGCACCACGCAGAGAGGTGAGAGTAGTCTCAAAATGACCCCCATCCACGACTCTCCACGCACAAGAATTTTTAGAAAGATAGCTTCAAAAACAACACAGTCATCCCCCTTTCTTTTCCGCAATGCAATCCTATGGGCGAAATGTTTCAAGATGGCGATAGAAGCGGAACGCGGAAACCGGAGCACTCCAAAAATGGGCGCTTCTCTTCACCTTGCTTCTAGGGGTCCGCGGTCCGCTTCTACTCCGCCTCTGGGCAAGGCGGAGCAGGCCAATTCGCTCCTGCTTCTGCGCTTCTAATCAGAGCGGAGCACATGCCTACTTAAAACCATTAAATCAAGCTGGTTTTAATGCTGTTTTAGACTGGTTTTGTCTAATGCTAAATCTTGATTTTGTGTTGATTTTTGTCAACCTAAGTTAATTTTAGGTTTGTAATAATGTATTATGGCATTCTTTCATGTTAAAAGCTGTCTGGAGCACTTTACCGAGCCAAATGATGGGATGTTGATTAGGGCTGAGTCAAAAGTGTTGGACATGGCTTTCAAGTAGATTTTTGGCAGTATCAACAATTGCCCACTTTTGGGAGACAAGGGTTGCTACAAACAGATTAAAACTATTTACTTGTTTAGAGCGAAGGCACTGGTGATATGGGATGTATTGTCCTCACTCTAAATTGGCTTGCCTTGTGTTTAGTGACATCGTCACATAGTAAGTTCTGATTGACTACATTTCATTGTGATGATATCACACTGACCAAGTGATTCTTGATTGATTTGGATGATCCATGTGGCAATTCCCAGAACGGAGATCACCCAAAATGGGGCTGATGGTACAGCAGACAGAGAAAACAATGGCCATGAATGGGAATGAAAAAAGTGAACATGCACATAATTAAGGATCCCCCTTCCTCTACTGAAACTTCTTAGCCTTCCCCCTACAAATAGAATACCTTTTGCCTCAAAATGTAAATTTAAGTGCAATCCTAAGGAAAATTTCAAAATTAAAATGTAAGACATGGAAGGTAAGCGAGAATATCCATTTAAAACTATTTTAAAAGAGTAAAATAAAAATGGGAAGGGGAATAGAAATGTACAACATAGGAACAAGCAGTAGCTCCCTTAAAGCATCCTCCCCCAGCCTGGAACCCTCCAGATGTTTTGGATCACAATTTCCATCTGCCCAAGTCAGCATGGCCAATTATCAGGAATGATGGGAGTTGCACTCTAAAACATCTGGAAGGTGCCAGGTTGGAGAAAGCTCTCTTAAAGGATGCTGGAGAACACTGACAATGCAATCGTATACATGTATAATCAGAAGTAAATCCCATTGAGTTCAATGCTCCCAAATGAGGCAGCCAGTGAAGAGCAATCAAAGGAAACATGACAGAGAGGCATTTCTTACACTACTTAATTGGTATAGGAGCTTCAGGAAACTGGGGGCATGTCTACACCTCCTGGCATTCCCGAAAGAAGGGGGAGCATCTCATGATATGCTGATCGCGAGATCCTCCCCCTGGGTTCACACATGGCACGTGACATCCAGGGAGGAAGGAGGATGTTGTGCCCCCATATTTTTTTTAAAAAAAGATAGGAGCTGGAACGCACCTGCGCTCCAGCGCAAAAGTAAGTAAAAAAAAAAAAAGGCCCGACCCCACTCCCCACCCCACCCCTGATGGCCCTGGACTCCTTCCCTCTGATGACCCTCACTACTCGCGGGAAAGAGGGAAGAAGTTGGGATGGGCGGCCACACCATCTGCGGTCCTTGGGATCAACCCGGGATCATGCCAAAACCGTGATGAAAGGGTATGGCAATATCCCAGGGAAATGCAGAGATCTTCACACAGGGACGATCCCTGGGATATCGCCTGGTGTAGACATGCCCTGGGATAACACTGGTAGTCTATCAACAACTCAGACCATTAGCAATACCAATATTGGAATAGTGTCATTTTTTTTTTTCATTAGATGTTGTAGATTATGAATTTTGATATGGGTGGCTCACATTCTTGGCAGCATCAAGTTACTTAAAAAACCAAAATGGCAGCCCATGAGTCATCTACATGGCATGTTTTATTTTAATTAAGTTGCATCAAATAGAGGTTGTATGTTATCAAACAAAATGTACCGTTGAAAAGAAAGAATGGCATGAGCTGTCGTCAACTGAAGTCACCAGCAGAGATAGTGGGATTTTAAGGTTTAAAGAAGTCAGGGGTAGAGAAAAGAAAGAAAAAGTTGGGGGGAGGGGGGAATCACTTCATGCCACTACCCTTTCCCCATTTAGGGGTTGGATCCATATGTATGGTGTATCAACTCCACCAATGGGAGTGAGCCTTCCCACTCCATCCTTCTTATGGCCGCCCCTCCAGCCACCTGAAATGCTACACATCAAGTCAGGAGACCCTGATGAATGGGACGAGCTGTGATGTGTGATGGATTGGAGAGAGTCCTCCATAATTGGGTGGCAGGACCCTCTGCTAGCACAGCCCTTCCTCTCGTGGAAAGTCCCTTCCTCTTGCAGAAGACAGATCCTGCCAGGCTCTCTCCAACATTGGGCAAACACTGAAAAGGGAGGAAAGGAGATGAGGAAAGAAAGGGGACATGACATAACATGGTTAGGGTGATCACTGTCATGTCCCTTCATGTTTACATAGGCTATTGCATATTTTCACTCAACTCTTTGTAGCAAGTCCAAAACAATGCCTCCATTCCCCCCCACTATGCTCAAGACATACAGCTGTTCTGCTTTTAAGGGACTTTGGATTGGCTCTCTGCCAGTCAAACACAGTCGTCTTGCAAAGAATGTAGTTAACAGCTTGTTTCCATTTCAGTCACTTCAGTCTTTACTCTGCATCTCAGGGGAGAGACTCTGGGCTGCTTCCATGAACTGTTAAATAGGTGACAGATGCTCCAGTGTAATCTGTCTCATAGTATCATTTCATAGGATGATGTTCTGGATCCTGGATTTGGGTAGGCTGATCCAGAACTTGAGGGTCTGGGTTTGCTAGTGATGCAAGTGAGGGAAATTGTTGTTTCAGTTTGAGAGATTCCAAAAGGTTCCCAGTTGCTTAAAATACCTGCTGCCACTGGCTCCCAGTTCCCCCGTCCAAATCCAAGCAACTTACCTTGGGGTAGGGTGGCCACTTATCAAAGAAGAGGAAATGCATCATCAAAGAGGTCAAAGGAAGACACTGTTTTGCATGAAATGTGCATATGCTAATGTATATGCATGCATGCAAATATAGAAATAATTATTTTATTTTCAGTTCTTATGGTTCCTTATATTTTAGCTGAAATTGAACAGGGCAGCCTTTCAAACAGAGGATGCTTTCAAATAGAGGATAGCCTTCTGGCAGCCCTTCAAACAGAGGACTGTCCTCTGTAAAAGGAGACACCTGGCTACCTTACCCTTGGGCCAGGGAAAGTTGGCAGTGGAGATGAGACTCTGGACATTTGGAGGCCTCTGGGGAACATGTTTCTCCACTAGGGATGGGGCAGGGACTACCAGTTCCATCATGCCTGGTGGGAAAATTATGTTATTTGTATCATTTCCACCAGGGAGAATATTAGGGGTGTGCATGGACCCCCCCCCGCTCCGCTTCACTTGCAAATCCACGATTTTTGGATCGGGCCACTTCGCCCCGCCCCCGCTCCGCCCATTTCCGCTCCGCACCGCTCGGAGCTCTGGATCCGGATCGGAGCTCCGTTCCCCCCCCATAGGGTTGCATTGAAAGCTAAAAAATTAAACAACTTTTTTTCGGTTCAAGTTAGAAACCTCACGTTTGGCACCATGACACCTCATGGACGTATACACACGCACGCCAAGTTTCAAGGCAATCCCATCATCACCTGATTTTTGGGGATTTTTGAAAATCGGGCACCCCATTCAGACCCCTTGGGATAGCTCCGTCAATTTGCACATTAGAAACCTCAAACTCGCCACCATGACAGCTTATCCATGTGTCCACATGGACGCCCAGACTCAAGGCAGTCCCATCATCCCCTGATTTTTGGCGGAGCTCTAACCTCTAACGCACCACCCATAACCCTAAGTCACACCCCTTTCGATAGCTCCGTCAATTTGCACGTTAGAAACCTCAAACTCGGCACCATGATAGCTTATCCATGTGTCCACATGGATGCCAAGTTTCAAGGCAATCCCATCATCCCCTGATTTTTTGGGAATTTTTGAAAATCGAGCACCCCATTCACACCCCTTTCCATAGCTCCGTCAATTTGCACGTTAGAAACCTCAAACTCGCCATCATGAAAGCTTATCCAGGGATACATACGCATGCTGAGACTCAAGGCAGTCCCATCATCCCCTGATTTTGGGGGAATTTTTGAAAATCCAACACCCATTCACACCCCTTTCCAATAGCTCCGTCAATTTGCACGTTAAAAAAACCCCTCAAACTCACCACCATGATAGCTTATCCAGGGATACATACGCCGCACGCCAAGACTCAAGGCAGTCCCATCATCCCCTGTTTTTTGGCGGGGCTTAAACCTGCAGACCTCTCAATGGGGCCATTTCAAAGGAAATCCCAACATACCATGAATTGGGGAGTAGAGATAAACCTATATGAATCTTCTTCCACACTTGAAAAATGGATTTGGAACTTCCAAAACTCCAAGTGAGCGCAGGAAGGACTTCTCCCCTGAGTCAAAGCCAGACACACACAACATCCCTGCAAGGTGGGCAGGGGAGGAGAGAGGGAAGGCAGGCAGGCAGGCAGCAGACATTTCTGGGGGCATAAGGAAGTGAGCCAAGGATAAGCCAGTAATGCATATAAAATGGAATAAATAAATAAATAAACGAAGGAGGGGTGGAATTAAAAGCAGCAGTGCTGCTGAATAAACAGCAAGAAGAACTTTTTTAAAAAGGCTATATCTGTCTTTTACCATAGGGGGACGTGCCCGGGGGAGGGGGAAGCAGCAGCTGCCAATTTGACTGGTGGTCAACCAGTCTTTTAAGAAGCAAGGCTGTCAGTTCAACTCATGAAAGCCATTGCTCCACCGCTAAGAAGTGGAACTGTCACTTCAACTCATGATAGGCATCGCTTCACCACTAAGAGAAGTAGACCGCTCACTTCAACTCATGATAGACATTGCTCCACCGGGTTACTCTCTTTGGAAGGCTCTGATGGCCTTCCAAGTACAGGAGAGAGTGGGGGCACGTCCACAATGAGATGCCCTAGGGGAGCTCATCCCCTTGCACCACATCTTTTCAGTTGTTCCCCAAAGTTAGGGTGGGTAGCAGTGCTGTGTTTCTATCTCTTATTATTGGCTTAGTATATGATTTCACAGGTTGTGTTTGTGCATTTGGTGGGGCCACTGTTTTAAAAAACACTGGGAAAAGTCCGTTCAGACTAAGAAAGAGAAGTTTCCCAGAATCCCAAGTTACCTGTTTTGCCTATCCCCTCCTCCAACTTTGGGATCATGTTATCATGACCGGGAGTTGACTCTGCCCCTCAGCAATCGAAAAGGTAATCTTTTTTACCCTACTTTTTTAAAAATTCTAGCACGCGACCCGCACCACGCAGAGAGGTGAGAGTAGTCTCAAAATGACCCCCATCCACGACTGTCTAAGCACAAGAATTTTCAGAACGATAGCTTCAAAAACAATCCAGTTATCTATGGGCGAAATGTTTCAAGATGGCGATCAGAGCGCTCTGTGGAAAGAGAAGCGCTCTGAAAATGGTCGCTTCTCTTCGCCTTGCTTCTAGGGGTCCGCGGTCTGCTTCTACTCCGCCTCTGGGCAAGGCGGAGCAGGCCAATTCGCTCCTGCTTCTGCGCTTCTAATAGGAGCGGAGCACATGCCTAGAGAATATCCTCTGAAGGCTTTCTCCCTGGTGGAAATGACATGAATAGCATACAGATTTGTGGCAAGTCAGGCCCTGCTCATCCTCGGATCTGCTTATGAGCATTTGTCAGGGTCACTTGCTTTTTGAGCAGCCCAAGTCAAATGCTCATGACATTCCTAGCGTTAATATTAGGTGTGCCTAATGCTTCTTGGTGGAGAGTTTTCAGAGGCCATTTGTGCACATCTCTACTTGACAATTTGTGCACACACAAGAAAATCAGCAGTGAGTTCATATAACCTTTAGACAAAGAAAAATAATGAGAGAGGAGGGCAGGAGAGTTTTCTGTGTTATAATGTGCTAGTTAGTATCACTTCAAAGCAATAGAAACAAAAGGTAGGAAAAGTAATTTGTGGTCTGGAACATTATTTACTTTATCCTCCATCTTTCTGCCACATATACTGTAACTAACTGTGAATGAAGGATTTCCCGGTTTTGGTGGTGGCCCTGCCTTCACAGTGCGACGTTGCTGCTGCTTTGCCGCTAAACCCTGTGGTTTCACTGCTGTGGAGTGACGATGTGTAATCCAGATTGTAGGAAGGAGCGCAGGATTTTCTGGTGGTCATCTGGGTACTGGAGATTGCCCCCCCCCCGCTTCCCAGCTTCCAGAGACAAATCAGTGGTCACCATCCATCCCAGAACATCACTGGCTCAATGCCTGAATGAGGTCACAAGGCAGAAGAGCTGTGGTGAAAAAGCACTCTGAAGCAAAAAGTCAAGGTAAGTTCTAGGGGTGTGCACGGACCCCCCGCTCCGCTTCACTTGCAGATCCGCCATTTTTCGGATCGGGCCGCTCCGCCCCGCCCCCGCTCCGCCCACTTCCGCTCCGCTCCGCCCGGAGCTCCGGATCCGGATCCGGAGCTCCGTTTCCCCCCCCCATAGGCTTGCATTGAAAGCTAAAAAATTATACAACTTTTTTTCTGTTCAAGTTAGAAACCTCATGTTTGGCACCATGACACCTCATGGGGATATACACATGCACGCCAAGTTTCAAAGCAATCCCATCATCCCCTGATTTTTGGCGAATTTTTGAAAATCGGGCACCCCACACACAACATCCCTGCGAGGTGTGTTAAAAAACACGGGGAAAAGCCCGTTCAGATGAAGAAAGAGAAGTTTCCCAGAATCCCAAGTTACCTGTTTTGCCTATGCCCTCCTCCAACTTTGGGATCATCATGACCGGGAGCTGACTCTGCCCCTCAGCCCTTTGAAAAAGGTATTTTTCCCGCCGATTTTTTAAAAACTTCTAGCCCGCGACCCGTACGATGCAGAAAGTTGAGAGTGGTCTCAAAATGACCCCCATCCACGACTCTCTGTGCACAAGAATTTTCAGAATGATAGCTTAAACCCCCCCCCCAGTTATCCCCGATTCTTTCCCTCAATGCAATCCTATGGGCGAAAAGCCGAAAACGCAGTTTGAGCCGCGCGGTTGACCCGATTTTCACAAAAATATAGCCCGCGACCCGTACGATGCAGAAAGTTGAGAGTGGTCTCAAAATGACCCCCATCCACGACTCTCTGTGCACAAGAATTTTCAGAATGATAGCTTAAACCCCCCCCCCAGTTATCCCCGATTCTTTCCCTCAATGCAATCCTATGGGCGAAAAGCCGGAAACGCAGTTTGAGCCGCGCGGTTGACCCGATTTTCACAAAAATATAGCCCGTGACCCGTACGATGCAGAGAGGTGAGAGTGGTCTCAAAATGACCCCCATCCACGACTCTCTGTGCACAAGAATTTTCAGAATGATAGCTTCAAAAACAACGTAGTTATGCACGATTATTTCCCGCAATGCAATCCTATGGCGAAATGTTTTCAAGATGGCGACCGGAGCGCTCCGCCTGAACTCGGAGCTCCGAAAAATGGCCGCTTCTCTTTGCCTTGCTTCTAGGGGGTCCGCGGTCCGCTCCTACTCCGCCTCTGGGTAAGGCGGAGCAGGCCAATCCGCTACTGCTTCTACGCTCCTAATCGGAGCGGAGCACATCCCTAGTAAGTTCCCAACTTTTCTAATTCACAGTTTTGTGTATTTGCCCTGTGATGGCTGTGAGTCAGCGGCTGCATCGTATAATAGACACAGCACTGAATAGCAGCCACTGTGGGGCTCTGAAGATGTATAGACAGCCATGGTGTTCCTTAGGCACCGAAATAGGACACAGCTTTGGTGCCCCCCCCCCCCGCCTCAATTACTTGTTCCTTTGCCCATTTTCTTCTCACACTTTCTGTGAGTCCTGCTTGCTACAGAGGGCAGGAGAGAAGATTATTGGTTATATTCATTATTATACTTATTTCTATCCCACCTTTCCCCCAATAATGGGACTCAAGGTGGATTTAACATATAGAATTAAAACATATAAATAGAACTATGCAAAAGTTTAAAATATAATTAAACCTGCTGCAATATTTAAAAAAATTAAAATACAAATAACAATGTTAAAAAATCCAATCCAAGACTACGTAAAAGTCTGCTGGAATCTGTGGCAGAAGGCACAACATCCTTGTGGCTTTGTCCTCTCTCAGTGCCTTGGACATGGCTAGGGGACTGTAGTGTACTGGCCCTCCTGAAATTTCCATGCCAGGAAGTACCTGAGTTAATTTTCAGGAGCTGTGCTTGTAGTTCCTGTTCATCCTTGCCTGCAACACAATGCTGTTCAGTAAGATTTATTAATTAAAGTTGTTGTTGTTGTTGTTGTTGTTGCATCCTCTGTGTTGCCTTCTCCTTGTGATTAATTTCAGAGACCACTACCATCTCCAGATGAAAGCCTGGTTGCCTTAACCATTCCTGTGCTGATGTTCGTAATGTCATTCAAAAGACCTTAGATGTGTAACTGTTCACAAATCAGATTCCATCACTGACTCAGGATTAGACATGGGTTTACGTGCACCACACATAACAATCTTTTGTCACCTGACTTAATTGTGAGCACATCACCTTGAATGACATACAAGAAGTTTGTATCCGTATAAGTCAAGATTTGTTTTTGGGTTGTTGTTTTTTAGAAAAGGGGTGGGTATAATGGAAGTGAAAAAATTGCAATATGTCGAATGGTATCCGACATTTAATAATGATATCCTATATTCCATAATAGTTAAATATTAACTATTTATATTAAAATAGGGTTTGTTTTTGGCTTTTGCATATCTGTTTTGAACAGGCAATGGCAACTATTCTGTTTGCAATGCTCTGCTTTTCCAAAACATAATTAGTTTCTCCCTCTCCCATGCTCTGATATTCAAAACGCCACGCTGTTGATGCTCAGTAATATTTCTTAGATTTATAATCCCTAGCAGCTGACTTCAAAACCAATTTCTGTCCCCCTTTTCTTTCCTGGGAGTTAAAAAGACATCTAAATGTCTAAATTTTGTAGCATGGCTACTGCAGACGCTGCAAACTATATCTTGGCACCTCATTGCAGGAACATAAAGAGAAAATGCAAATTGTTTGATTAAAAGCAAGAACACGTCAAAACATGTTAGTGAAAAAATGCACAGTATGATATAACATCATTTGCATATTTCAGATTCCCAGGGTCTTTTGCCTTACCAAGATGCTGTCAGAGTTGGAGAGTCACTGCAATAAATTATTCCATGCCTATTTGTCCGACTGGCTTTGTGTGTTCTTTGGGTCAGTTTTCTACTGACATTCTTACAAGTGAGTTTTGTCTTTGGCAGTGTATGGCTGGTGACAGTAAAATGCTATGTGTGTACCTGCATCTTTCTTTGGTCCCTTTGTCTCTGGAAAAATGGGGAGTGAGTTGGACCTTGATTTGGCATTTATTTATTTATTACATTTCTATACCGCCCAATAGCCAAAGCATTGGGCCAAATTACTTTCCCCCCCACAATGCCCACGTGGGCCACCTTTAGGTCTATGATGAAAGAAAGTTGGAATATAAATGTAATTAAAAAAATAAATTTGTTTGTAGATTTATTATTTATTTATTTAACACCAACAATGTACTTGGTGCTGTACAAAAAATACAAATAAAACAGCAATACCCTGTCTAGAGGCTTACAGTCTAAAATCACATTAAAACATATGAAGGGGGAAGGGGTTAAAAAAAACAGAAATAAGGGAATAATCATAGCAATAAGAACAGTAAATCAGGATAAAGTACCAAAAGCCATGGAAAACAGATGAGTTTTCAAATGCGTTTTAAAATCTAAGATGGAACTTGTAGTTTGTAGATGCTCTGGAAGAGCATTCCAAGCAAACGGGGCAGCCAAAGAGAATGGGCGAAGCCGGGCAAGAGAGATAGAAACTCTTGGGCAGGAGAGCAACATAGCATTTGAAGAACAGAGGGAATGAGGGGGATGGTACAGTGAAATGAGAGAGGAGAGATAAGAAGGCGCAAGACTATGACACAATTTAAAAGTCAGCAAAAGAAGCTTATATTGAATTCTATATGGAATGGGAAGCCAATGAAGAGATTTCAACAAAGGAGAAACATGGTCAAAGTGAAGGTTCTACTGTAACACTACAGTAGAACCTTCTTCCTGCAAATGTGATGGGTGGGATCCAAAATTGCTATGGCTGGATCTTCTTTCTCCCCTATCTGATCTCCTGAGGCTCTCCCCACAAGACAGCCATTTGTGACTCCTGAAACCTCCTTCTGGGACCTCTGTAGTACCTCTGCTACAGCATGAGGAGCTACACTCAGAGGAAAATCTGGAGAGTGTTTAGGTACAGGCTTATAAACAAACTCTTTGATCTTGGCCTCTGTGCATAATTGTAATTTGAATACTAAAAGTATAACAAAATTATTACTCTCACTCAGTTTGGAGACCCTCTTTCCCATATAATCCACTTGTACCAGTGATCCTGTGTGTGCAATCCTAAACATCCTTGTGAGGAAGATTTTTTTTTTAAAAAAAAATGTTTAGGATTCGATTGTAAGAACGCCTTTTTG
Source organism: Elgaria multicarinata webbii (assembly GCF_023053635.1). NCBI lineage: Eukaryota > Metazoa > Chordata > Lepidosauria > Squamata > Anguidae > Elgaria > Elgaria multicarinata. Next base: position 104,006,684 of record NC_086172.1, read on the forward strand.
TGTTGTGTAAAGAAAATCCCTAGAAATCTGGCAGTTTCATTTGAAGGGTCAGGAAGAAGCATGCTTGCTTTCCTATAATCTGATGAGTCTCAAATTTCTCCTGTTTCCCATTGCAGAAAAAAAAAAGGTGCAGTATGCTATCTTGCTAACAGTGCAGAACATTTGGGCTTGCATAGATACCAGAAAAAAAGAGAAATTTCTACATCTTTAGGAACACGATCCAGTGGTCACAGGCACAAGGTGTAACATCAGAGTTAATGAACGCCAGTGGCAATAATAAAACAGACATCCCACCCCAAAATACTAAAAAGACAAAAACTAATTGCAGTCAAACTGCTCAGCAGTCCTGTAAAAAAACACACACACACCCAAACAACAACAACAACAACACACAGTTCAGGAAAAGGCCAAGTGAAATAAATGCATCCTGAGGGCTTTCCTGTAGTAATAGGGCTTGATGGACTTCAGTTGGGAGTGCATTCCAGATGTGGGGCCAGTGCTGAAAAGGGCTTCTTCCTTGTACCCACCAACCTGACTGTTCTCAGAGGTGGGCAAGCAAGAAGGGTCCCAGATGCTAACTTTAGTGTTGGTAGCCTGGTATAGGTGAAGACAGTCCATTGAGTAAATCGCCCCCAAATATATAAGGCTGTAGAGGTTAAAACCAGCATTTTCAGTTGGGCTCCGAAGCACACTGCTAACTAGCTCAGCTAGCACAATATAGGTGCCACAAAAAATGATGGCCTAGCCTCCACCGAAATTTGGGTGGCTCCATTCTGTGCAAGCTGAAGTTTCCAAACTGTCGCTAAAGGCAGTTAACATAGCGCATGGCAGCATGAATAACCGAGGTTGTCGAGAGAGGGCTAAGTCTGGCAGATTTGAGATTCCCCAGTTATCAATGCCTAGAGGAGAACTCCCCAACTGCATATTTGATCCTTCAGTGGAGTGCAATCTTATGTACAACTAGTTGTACCATCAAAGTAAGTGAATAAGGGCTCATTTCTATGCATGCTTAAGCAGGATCTACACTATTGCTTTAAAATGGTTTATAACAGTAGGGAGAACTGTAAGGGCTCACAACACATTCCATATATAGTTTTCAAAACATTTTCAAAGTGTCCTGCTTGGTGTAGATCTGGCTTTAAACAGAAGGAAGTCTTACTGTAGAACTTTTCTCTGTCTAAATATTCATAGGATTGCACCCTACACGCAGCTTGGGCATAACACTGCAGTTCTGTGTATGTTTACATGGGAGTAAACCCTCCCTCACACTCAGCTGAGTTCCAACTAAACTTTTATGCACAGGATCATACTGTATTCATGCCTTTTCATACAAAATGTTTCAAGTGAAATGTTTCACTTGTGAATGTTAATGTAAGGCCTTTAAAACAGACAAAGTGGGGGTTTCATTCAATGTACAGATGTGAGAAATGCAACAGATGATTCAAGCATCATTTATGAAAATGGTTTACGTTTAACTCAATTTAACTGCTTTTCAAATGCTGTCATCCACTGAAGAAGTACAAGTGGAAAAACAAGATGCATTCAAACAAGTTATGTTTTGACAAACAATGTGGAATCAAGATTTTATTTGACAACAGCATCAGGATTGATTGCATAAGAATGAGTTTGCTGGGCAATAGGATGACATGTTTTTGTGAACAACTTTTGTGAATTATACATTTAGCTGTATGAATTTTATTTGATTAAAACATTTTATATAAATGGTATTTAAAATTTACTAAGAAGAGCTCTGAATCTAGGGATATATTGACACTGTCTCTCTATAAAACAATAAGGTGATGCATGGTGATGCGTGGCATGGAACTTTGTATGCTGGAGGTTCCAAGCTATGACACGCTGGAGATTCCAAACTATGAGAAGAACTTTGTACACTGGAGGTTCCAAGCTATGAGAAGAACTTTTTGTTGCTAAGGAACAGGATATATGAACACAGCTGATACAGCTGGCATTGACATATCATTGCTGAACCAGCAGGGAAGGGGGAGTAGCTGGGAGGGAGGGGGGAGAGCGGTGTTGGTGGGGAAGCCCAGAGAGGAGGCTGAGTGGCTACTGAGCAATAATGTACTAGCATGCACAAGATGGTCTGCACAAGTCAAGCTAGTTATTTATTAAGTCATTTCAGTTTATAGACTGAAAATATAAGAGCTTCCTTGAGTTATTCTGAATCTAACTGGAAAGCCTAACAGGAAACAAGCACTACTTGCTTTATGCTTGGAAGGATTCTCATTTCTTCTTTAAGCTCCGGCCATTTTGGAATTCTCTGATTCTTACTTCACAAAGCTCCATGCTTTTTGGTTCCATTCTGTCTGAATTCTTATTTTTACTCCAAAAGTAGATTGGAAATAGTGAGTGCCAAAAGCAATCTGCATGATTTCAAGCTTCTGCCAATGAAGGCTGACCTTGTTTATTTCTCTGGAAATAGCTGCAGGGTATAATTGAATGTTTGCAGCCCATAGAGTCAGAGTGCTGGAAAAACAGGCCAAGGGAAGGAAAACACGTTGTAAAGTCTTTCCTAGTGGATTAACCATCAATTACTTTTGCATTCATCGAGCCTTTGGATACAACACTACAATGCCCTGCCTGTTGTTAAACAGATGACTAGACACTCCAAGTAAACAGCTACTAGATATAGTAGCTGGCACTTAACTCTTGGTCCATTCATCCTATGTGCACTGAGCAAAACAAACAAACAAAACACTCCCCCATTGGTATTTCATAACTATCAACATGATACAACTAAGAATTAAACAATTTTAACTATGGTTTATTTCAAGAAGAGAAGTGCAGGGTACTCTATGCATGTCTATTCAAATGTGGCCCCTATTCAAATGTGGCTACTGCCTTTCATATACCTCTTTCATACCGCAATATCCTGCTTGGTGTAGATTAGGCCTGTGTGTTCACTAACTTGAAAAGGTACCACTGATAAAGCCATGACATTTTTTCTTCACAAATAAGTTTAGCTCTAAATAGGTGAAGCCCTGTCACAGTTTTCACGATAACCACTGCCCACCATTTAAAGCCACAGTGATGCTGCCAGGAGGTTTTTGAATATTCATGTTGTGGCTTTTCTTGTCGTCCAAATCCTGCTGGCAGGGGTTATATTATTATTATTATTATTATTATTATTATTATTATTATTATTTATTTATTTATTTATTTATATAGCACCATCAATGTACATGGTGCTGTACAGAGTAAAACAGTAAATAGCAAGACTCTGCCGCATAGGCTTACAATCTAATAAAATCATAGTAAAACAATAAGGAGGGGAAGAGAATGCAAACAGGTACAGGGTAGGGTAAGCAGGCACAGGGTAGGGTAAAACTAACAGTATAAAGTCCGCACAACATCAAGTTTTAAAAGCTTTAGGAAAAAGAAAAGTTTTTAGTTGAGCTTTAAAAGCTGCGATTGAACTTGTAGTTCTCAAATGTTCTGGAAGAGCGTTCCAGGCATAAGGGGCAGCAGAAGAAAATGGACGAAGCCGAGCAAGGGAAGTAGAGGCCCTTGGGCAGGCGAGAAACATGGCATCAGAGGAGCGAAGAGCACGAGCGGGGCAATAGTATGAGATGAGAGAGGAGAGATAGGAAGGAGCTAGACTGTGAAAAGCTTTGAAGGTTAACAGGAGAAGTTTATAGTGGATTCTGAAGTGAATTGGAAGCCAATGAAGAGATTTCAGAAGCGGAGTAACATGGTCAGAGCGGCGAGCCAAGAAAATGATCTTTGCGGCAGAGTGGTGAACAGAAACCAACGGACTGATGTGAGAAGAAGGAAGGCCAGAGAGAAGAAGGTTGCAGTAGTCCAACTGTGAAATAACCAGCGCATGAACAAGCGTCTTGGCAGAAGAGACAGACAAAAATGATCGAATCCTGGCAATATTATACAGGAAAAAACGACAAGATTTAGCTACTGCCTCAATATGAGGAATAAAGGAGAGCGAGGAGTCAAATATAAAGCCAAGGCTACGAGCTTCCTTGACCGGAGTAAGCGTAACATCATTGACAGTAAGAGAGAATGAGAGATGAGGAGAAGGTTTAGGAGGAAAAACAAGCAATTCAGTCTTTGCCATATTAAGTTTCAAACGACGATGAAGCAGCCAAGCTGAGATATCTGAAAGACATATGATCGTGAACATCAGGAGAAAGTTCCGGAGATGACAGATATAGTTGTGTATCATCGGCATACAGATGATATTGGAGGCCATGAGATTGAATAAGCTTGCCCAAGGGCAACATGTATAAGGAAAACAACAACGGGCCAAGCACTGAGCCTTGCGGAACCCCTACTGAAAGGAGGGAAGGAGGAAGACGAGCTGCCATTAGCCAACACGCTGAAAGAGCGACCCGCTAGATAGGAGGCAAACCAGTTATAGACAGAGCCACAAAATCCAAGGTCATGAAGGGAATCTAAGAGAAGATCATGATCAACCGTGTCAAAGGCTGCAGTTAGATCAAGGAGAATAAGAACGGAATATTGGCCTTTAGACTTGGCAGTAAGGAGATCATTGGTGATCTTAGTAAGGGCTGTTTCGGTGGAATGCAGAGGGCGGAATCCAGATTGAAAAGGATCCAAAGCAGAGTTACTAGAAAGAAAGTCAAGACAGCGAGAGTAGACCGCACGCTCCAGGATCTTTGAAACAAACGGCAACAAAGAGACAGGTCGGTAGTTAGACAGAGATAGCCTATCAAGAGTAGGTTTCTTGAGAATGGGAGAGAATGTAGCATGTTTAAAAGCAGAAGGAAATGAACCGGAGGACAGAGAAAGATTAATAATATGAAGCAAGGAAGGGAGGATAGCAGGAATAAGATTAATAAAGACGCGAGAAGGAATCGGATCACGAGAACAAGTGGAAGGCTTCGAAGAGCGCAGTATTGTAGACAGTTCATCCACTGAGACCGAAGGAAATGCAGAGAAATTTGCAGGAGGAACTGACAGATGAGGAACAGGAACTGGAAGAGGAGCAGAGCTGGCCAGATCAGAGCGGATAGTTTGGATTTTAGCATTGAAAAAAGAGGCAAAGTTATTAGCAGACAGAGAGGCGGGGAGAGATGGCGGATTAGGCTTCAGAAGAGAATTGAAGGACGCAAAGAGCCGCTGAGGATGCCTAGCATTTGACTGGATCAGCGTTGAGTAGTACTGCTGTTTGGCCAATGAAATGGCAGAAGAGAAAGAGGAGAGTACAAATTTGTAATGGACAAAGTCCGCCCAGTCCCTGGTCTTACGCCAAAGGCGTTCAGCTGCCCGGAAACAAGAGCGAAGGTAGCAGAGGGAAGAGGTGAGCCACGGTTGGGGTTGAGAAGGGCGAACTATCCGAGTTGTAGATGGAGCAAGATTATCAAGAGTTGAAGATAAGGAGGAATTAAAGAAGGAGACAGCTGAGTCCAAGGAGACAGCTGAAAAGACAGAAGGAAGGGAGGAGGCTAGAGACTGGGAAAAAGCCTCTTAATTGATAGATTGCAAGTCACGACAAGAGCGAGAAGCGGGACGTGAAGGAGGAGGATTATGAGTAATATTGAAAGAAACTAGGTGATGATCTGACAACGGAAAGTGAGCAGTAGAAAAGTCCAACACAGAGCAATTCCAAGTGAGAACAAGGTCCAGACAGTGTCCAAGGGAATGTGTGGGTGCATCAGACCAAAGCTTAAGATCATAAGAGGAAGATAATGAGTGAAATCGTAGAGCTGCAGCATCTTGAGGGTCATCCACATGAATATTGAAATCACCCAAAATAAGAGTAGGACAGTTATCAGAGAGGAAAAAGGACAGCCTCGAATCAAAATCAGAGATAAATTTTGAGGATGAGCCTGGGGGGCGGTACAGAACTGCAGTCCGCAGTCGCAATGGAGAGAAGAGCCTCACCACATGTACCTCAAAGGAGGAGAAGCAATGTGAAGATGGAATGGAAAGAGGCTGGAACTGGCACAAACTAGATAATAAAAGACCCACACCACCACCCCGATCCTCTGGTCGACTAGTGTGAGAGAAAGAGAGTCCTCCAAGAGAGAGGGCAGCAGAGATGGCAGTATCATGGGCAGGAAGCCAGGTTTCAGGAAGAGCAAGGAGGTGGAGAGACCTAGAGATAAACAAGTCCTGGATGACAGGGGCCTTAGAAGCAACAGAGCGACAGTTCCATAAGGAACATGAAAAAGGCAGCTGAGAAGAGGGGAGACACCGAATAGGAACTAAGTTAGGAGAGACGAGATTGGAACGAGCCATAAGGAACAGATATGAGGAGAAAAGAATTGAGAGGAGACAATGAGAAGATCGTGTCCTGAGTCAGAAAGTGGCAGCGACCACTGGGGTTTTTCCTCCGGAGTAGAAGTTCCGCTTGACCGGCTTCGCGCCCACGGCAGAGAGCCACAGGCCGAGAGCCCTTGTGCTCGCGCCGAAGGCTCGCGCCTCCAGCAGACTGGAGGCAGAAGTACCTGAAAAGGGGAGGAGCAGATGCTGAAATTCAAACAGACCAATCCCTGTTAGTCAATGTTGCTCAATGGCTTCTGAGGAGAGCTAAGTTGCTGCTGTTCTTCAAGCTGCAAACTGCAGCAGACTGGAGGCAGAAGTACCTGAAAAGGGGAGGAGCAGATGCTGAAATCCAAACAGACCAATCCCTGTTAGTCAATGTTGCTCAATGGCTTCTGAGGAGAGCTAAGTTGCTGCTGTTCTTCAAGCTGCAAACTGCAGCAGACTGGAGGCAGAAGTACCTGAAAAGGGGAGGAGCAGATGCTGAAATTCAAACAGACCAATCCCTGTTAGTCAATGTTGCTCAATGGCTTCTGAGGAGAGCTAAATTGCTGCTGTTCTTCAAGCTGCAAACTGCACATGACTTGTGCAGACCATCTTGTGCATGCTAGTACATTATTGCTCAGTAGCCACTCAGCCTCCTCTCTGGGCTTCCCCACCAACACCGCTCTCCCCCCTCCCTCCCAGCTACTCCCCCTTCCCTGCTGGTTCAGCAATGATATGTCAATGCCAGCTGTATCAGCTGTGTTCATATATCCTGTTAAACAATCCTTGCATAACCCTAGAGTAGACCATGGGCTATGTGAGGGTTGTTCTACCCTTATATAATCCCCACTGCCCAAGTTTGGATGATACAACAAGCTGCAGCTGTGGCTAAAATATTCAAAATGGCCACTGGCACATGCTGGCATGTGCTGCAGTGCACCATGGCCTAAATAAGCCATGGTGGGTTATTTGATCATACGAACCAGCCTTCTGGCTTATTTTCACCCACCCCATTGGACCATCAAGCCCAGGGTTGTCTGCTCTGATTGGCAATTAATCTCCAATGTCCCAGGGAGAGGTCTATGTCACTCCTGCTACCTGAGGTTATTATTAGAGACACCAGTTGAACTTGGAACCTTCTGTACACAAAGCATGTACGTTACCATGGAGCTATATCATTGGAAGGGAGTTGTGGCTTCCTCATTAGAAGTAAACTTCAGAGGCTAACTCTCATTCCCACCTTTGAGAAACACTATTACATAACAAGGCTTAAAATAGCAACATTTAAAGGCAAGTAACCTTCCTCCTATACCACAGGGGTCACAACAGGATGTATGATAAATCTGTGTCTCCACAGAGGCTATTTAAAATAAGTGGCTTGTTTAAAAGAAAATCACTCTCCCCATATGCAGACTGTACAGTGTGTGCAGAAAGTCAATGAAGCCCCCGAAAAATCAATACCAGAGGGACACGAGAGCAAATGTTGTAAAAGAGCAAACTTGAAAGGAGCTGTAACAGAAAGCCGGGAGAACCTCAAAGCATCATCAGAGCTCCTTTGTGTTGTGGAATTTAGGCTCTCTTGCACCAACTTATTCATAGTGAAGGTGCTTCTGCAAGGAATAGGCCTACAAGTGAAGAATAAATAAAATGGAAAGCATTTGAGGATTTGATTCAACTCAACCACAAACTGAAATACTCTGCTCATTCCCCCTTGTTATCCCATATGCTTAGAACTGTTTCCCAGGACACAAGTGTTCGGCTCTCCTCAAAAACACCTTTTCCATGAAGCCTTTCACACAACCTAGGGATGTGCAAGAATTTTGTTTCTATTTGCATAAGACCAGAAAGTGCCTTTTGGGACCCCCAAACACAAATGTACAATGTGGGCGCATCTTGTGGGCAAAGCTGGCATTCCTGAGCTTGTGATGGTCATTCCCAAAATGCCTACTTGAGGGAAAATGCACACTTTTAAAATATGCATTTTGGAGAAATGTGCATGTTCACACTCTGGTCAATGGGAAGAAAGTATGCATTTGTGTGCGCACCACTGCGTGGACAGAATGCTGGACTAGGTGGACCCTTGGTCTAATCCAGCATGGCTCTTATGTTCACCAGTGGAGGCTGGTGAGTCTGATGTCAGTGGGGAAGTGAATCTGCTCCGGGTTTCAGACAGAACCAGACAGAACTCTAAAGGAGCTATCAAAGGTGCACAATTTGGATAGTGCCTTTAGAGTTCTGACTGAAACCCAGAGTGGATTCACTGCCCCACTGATATTGGAGTGACCAGACTCCCCTGGTGCACACTTCTTCTTTTTTTTAAAGTGCATCCAATTGTATACTTTCCCCATTTGAAATGGGGAGGAGGCAGAGCTTGCAATCAGGAGTAGGAATGAGATGGGCTGAACTTCGAAGTGGTTTTCGAAGAACTTGGGTGGCTCAAGTCTCACTGATTCTCCCATCCCTAACACAACCTCTACACCAAGCAGGATATTACACTATGAAAGCACTATGAAAGTGTTATATAAAATGCAGGAGCCACACCAAGCAGGATATAGAGGTATGACAGCAGTATATGATATGTGTCAATTGGCCCCAACAGTTGTCAGTACACTTCAATACCAATAGAGCAGTAGAGTGGCTCCTGCCTTTTGTATACCACTTTCATACTGCTTTCATAGTGCTATAACCTGCTTGGTGTAGATTAGGCCTCAGTCACCATGTCATTCCTCCATGCTCCTATTCTCTCTTGCCAACTTGGATATACAAAAAGATTTCATTTGAATAGAAAAACAAATGTCTTCCTGCCCCACAAACTGCCAAAGAAGAAGAAGGCCAGGCCTGGTTTTAGGGTCTTCTTCCCTCATGTCTTTGGCCATGGCTAGACCTGCCAATATTCCGGGAATTGCCCTGGGATCATTCCTGTGCATCCGCATGACACACAGGGAATCCCAGGAGCAGGGAGGAATGATCTGTCCCTTACCCCGGGATATTGGCATAGCCTTTAATCCCATTTTTTCCACAGTCTTGGGATGATCCCAAGACCGTGGAACATATGGGCGGGCATCACAAGTTGGGGTGGGGGGTTGTGGGGATATTTTTAAAACACACACACACACACACACATTTGCCATTTGAGCGCTCGTGCGCTGCTTCCTCTTTAAAAAACAAAACAAAATGTTGGGTGTGATGTATTCTTCCTCCTAGGGCGCTGCGTGCCACGTGTAGACAGAGGGGGAGATCTCATGATAACCATAACGTGAGATCATACCCCCTCCGTCGCACTAGACCGGGTAGGTCTATCCATGGCCTTCGTGTATTCATCTCTCTAATTTTTTTTAGCCTGGTGAGAATCCTCCCAGGAAACCATCACAGCATCTTTATCTATTTTTCCCTGGCAGAAAGGATGTTTCCTTTGCTATAGCCTTGATAGAGCAGTTTCCCTTAAACATAACAAGGTTGGCTGATAGCTCCCAAGTCAGGGTGGTTCATTCCAGTTCTGGTAATCATTGAATAAAGCCAGGGCTGTTAACCCAGAAGCTCTACTGCCAATCATGTTGGCTCAAAGATGGGTCCAATTCTCACACACTACGGTAAGTCACCCTGTAACAAAGTCTCATCATGTGAAACTGAAATAACTTCAAATGGCTTCCCTGTTGTTTATGTTTACCTCTGCTTCTCCTGCCTCCAATGTTTCCTTGGAGTCATTTTTTTTTAAGATTGTAAGCTTCTTGGGGGCAGGGGTCATGCACATGGATGGTGCTATGTAAATATATTCTGTGCCAATATTCCATATCACACAATCACATGCAAATGCCGATAAAAAGTCAATTATACAGAATTCTAGGTGAACTAAACCTAAAAGTAACAATAAATCAAGAGCATGCCTTGATATTCCTGTCTAAGATTTCAAACAAGGTCCCAATCTTTTCCAAGCCTGATCTGTAGCCTGATGAAAATGATACTCAGCTACATCCTAAATTTGAATTAGTTTGGGAATAAGGGCCTGATATTATAAGACTGTGGGTTGAGTATTTTTGGAATGAGTTGTTCTTATGTTAAAGTTGTGGTTCTTGGCAATCTGCTTGGCACAGAGCAGAAGAGGCTTTTCTTCCCAGTGCTTGGTATGACACAATGGACCCATTCAGATGACACCGTTAACCATGTTGGTTAAGGCTTTTTGGTTGAGGAACATGCTTAACGGTGTCATCTGACATGTGTTTTGCCTAACCATGTTCCTCTGTTAACCACATTGTGGTTGGCTTCACTAACCTTGATCTGCAGCAGGGTTAGCAGCACTAACCATGGTTAAAAGTGTTGTCTGACATGTGTTTGTGGTTAAGGGCCCAAAATCACAGAATTTCCACTACAGAGCAGCCTAAGTAGCCTGCTCTAGCTGGTGGGGTGTATCGCTGCTCCGGACTGCTGTTTGACTTATACACTTGCTGCAGCCACCGTTTTGTGTCATCGGCTGCTTTTTTCAAGTGATAACTGCTCTTTATAGTGTTGCGGACTTAGGGTATTATGTTTTTATTCCCCACCTGCATTTCCCCGATACTAATCAGGTGTGTTTCCTACCTCATTGCTCTGCCATTAGCCCACCACTAGTCCTAATATTGTGACATCTCTGTTTGATGATGTGGCTCACGTGTGCATTTTGGACTGTGCTGGCTGACCCGCTCAGAATGGCCCCAGAAAGCGTACGGCATCAGGTACTCCTCAAAATGGCTGATGGCATCTGCTGAAGCTTGCAGACCCACTCAAAAAGGCTGAAGGAGCAGAACGGTGCTGCCGCTCCTTCATTAACCCCCCAAAACTAAAACTCCTGGCCTCTGAAACAACAGCATAGCAAGACAGAGAGCACAGGAATCACTCGACAAATGGGCAGATTTATATTAGTAATGGCTGCTGAAATTGTTGCCTGAACTAAAATGGCGGGTGCAACTTCAAGGACTCCTAGCACAAGGACTGCTGGGATATCAGACTCAGAAGCTCATCTAACCAGTTTGTGGTTAGTGTATGGTTAAGGATTCCTGAGCCACAAAAGGGTTAATGGTGTTGTGCGCTAGTGTTCTGTATGTGGTTAGCATTAACCACAGATGAACATGGTTAAGCTAACCACAAAGCACTGAATGTCATTTGGCAGGATCTACACTACTGCTTTAAACCGGTTTATAACAGTAGTGACAACTGTTGAGGCTCCCTATACACACTCCCTATACAGTCTTCAAAACGTTTTCAAAGTTTTATATCCTGCTTAGTGTAGATCTAGGGCCAATACTGTTGCTCTGAGTCGCTCAGCTTGACAGTTGACATGAAGATTAGCCAAAAGGGGCTTGCAGCTTGGGCTGAATGGAATGCATTTAGCTAGTGATTTTGTCATGGAATATTGTGCATCTGGAAGAGATTAAACAATATATATGAATTTATTAAAACACACTAAACTGAGTGCCTCACAATTGGCTTAAGGCACAGTATAATCAGGAACTAGATTTCTCTGAAATGTTCTCCTTTGAATCTCCCTCCCCCACCCAAAAAAAGTCCTTTCTTTTCTATCACATTGAATGAGAATGGTCTTTAAAAAATGTGGAAGAAATATTTGGTAGAGCACTAATGAAAATTTCAGAACTTAAGAATGAGAAAAGGAGCATAGGAAGATTATCTTCTTAATGCTAGAATGCTTTAGATTCAGCAATACTCAGTAGGAAGTCTGGAAAACCTCATTCATATTTGCTGAATTCCTTTGTCACGTAGCCAGGTGGTGCTGTAAATATGGGGAGGGAGAGATAACTCTAGGGTGACCATATGGAAAGGAAGACAGGGCTCCTGTAGCTTTAACAGTTGTATAGAAAAGGGAATTTCAGCAGGTGTCATTCGTATGCATGCAGCAATTGGTGAAATTCCCTTTTCTAGACAACTGTTAAAGCTACAGGAGCCATGTCCTCCTTTCCATGTGGTCACCCTACTAACACGAGACATAGAAATATATCATATGCTTTCCATTTTATGGAATCTATGGCACCTGAATGTATCACAAATGTATCCTAAATCCAGTCTACTAGGCCACAGTGTTCTTACTTGACAGGGAATAATAGACCAATCATAATTTTAGCCACCAAAGAGATATAATAGCATTATGTATGAAGGATCTTTTGAAGAATAATATGCTGCTGCCATCTGAAGGATTAATGTCTGTTCTGTGCCTCCTAAGGAATAAAACTCAAGAAACAAAATGAGAGGGATGAATTAATCCACAAACATGGTTGTTGTTGTTGTTGTTGTTTTAGCCCGGAATGGGAAGGGGGAGCTCATCTCTCTCTCTCTCTCTCTCTCTCTCTCTCTCTCTCTCTCTCTCTCTCTCTGTGTGTGTGTGTGTGTATAGCTATAAGGGATACTTATAGCCATAAAGGAATAGCATTGGGAAGAATGTTCATTTGTCATTGTAAGTCTCCTTGTGTATTGTGAGTTACCTTAGGGCATGTCTACACTAGTGTTTATCCCGGGAATTGCCCCGGGTTCATCCCTGTGCATCCACATGATGCTCAGGGGATCCCAGGGGCAGGGAGGGATGATCCCTTCATTTCTCCAGGATAACCAGCACCACTTGTATCCCAATTTTTCCCACAGTCTTGGGATTGTCCCGAGACCACGGGACGTGTGGCCAGCCATCCTGGTTTCATCCCGGCTCCTCACGAGTAAACGCGAGGAGCCAGGAACTGGGCACAGGACATGGAGCTCCTCAGGCACTCTGCGTCCATCAGCAGTAGGGAGGGGAGCAGGATTGGCGGGTTTTTTGTTTGCTTTTCACCTGAAATTTTTACTCCAGCTTTTCATGTTTTTTTCTTTTAAAAATGGCCGCCGCGATGGGCCCGATGCCCACGATGTTGCGCTGCCCATGTGGACTGAGGGGGAGGATCTTCCAAGTAGAATACCATGAGATCCTCCCCCTCCCTCCCGGAACGCCTGGAGGTCTAGACATGCCCTTAGTTTCAGACTGCCAAAATATAAATTGGAAAGGTGGATTTCTCAACACTTAGACATGCATCAGCCTTTCATGATATAAAGGAAATGCTTAACGTCTTTGCTGAATTAGGAAGGAGACGTAGCTCCATGGCAGAGCACCTGCTTTGCATGCAGACGCTTCCAGGTTCAATCCCTGGCATCTTCAGGAAGGGCTAGGAAATAATACTGCCTGAAAAGCTGCTGCCAGTCTGTGTCAATAATGCTGGGCTGGATGGGCCAATGGTCTGAATCAGAGTAAGGCAGCTTCCTATGTTCCTAAGGAACAGAAGGCTTAGTGCTTGTAACCTTGGTTTCTGAAGTAGTGGCTGTCACTACTCCCATAAAGGTGCAATGTGAGTACAAAGGGGCTGTGAGGTTGTGCCATTAGCCCCACCCTGATCATCACGTTCTTCGTTCTGGCTTCCCATGTAATCTGGGCAAATGTCTAGAGCATGGAGTTTGCTGTCCTCCTATAGGCTCCTGGTACGGTATTATTTCCAAACTTACATGGGGATCCTACATAAGTACAGCATGTTCCATGCTGCAGGTGGGAAGCCGGAAGGACTGGCCCAACAGTAGGAGTGAAGTACTGCATCTCCATTGTGTTTGTATTGCCCCTTTGTGTGAGTGATGACTGAATGAATATAAATAAAAGGAAGGACATGTCAAAACATGGATGTATTCAGCAAGAGCAGGACTTCCTGAAGTCTCCGATATGACACCCCCCCCCCACATTGCTATTTACGTAAATTTAAAAATAAAACAGGAAAAGTCCCCAAATTTTAGGAAAAGCCCTCAGCTTGGCCTGCAAATGTGACCCGAGCTGGGAGTCTATTGAGCCCAAGGGGCCAGATCCACAGTAATGGGCATCCCTAGTTGTGGTGATGGAAGAAGCTCAATTTCATATAAAATTCTAAATGAACAAGAGAGCAAGAATATGGGTCCGTACTACACCAATTGTCTTCTGTCCTGGCATTAGCACTGCGTAAGCACTTTCTACTGCTTGTGCAACAGGGCTTTAGCACTTCCGGGACAACCCAAATCAAGCAGACATGCTTGTTTTTGGAAAGAGGCAAGTTGACGGAGATCACAGAAAGGAGCTCTGCTGTCCTGCCTCCTTCGAGAAATGAGCATTTCTGCTCACTGCGGGCCTTCCCTTAAGAAGTGGCAAATCTCCCTTACATAAGTGGTGTGTTTCACACCTGCAGTGGTACTGGCAGGAGGGAATTGGTCAGGGGGAAAAGAATCAGCAGAGGGCATAAGTAGGGATATACGAACTCCCCACACACCCTGTTCTACTCCCAGTCATCAGGCTCTTGCCACCTACCTGACCCTGGCATGTGCACGGGTTGAGCCGCCTGTGAAATTAGCAGGAGACAGGCGGCTTGTCTAGTCAGGCAAGCATGGGTGGCTGAGCTTCTTGTTGAGCTTTGAGCCCCAACTTGATGCTCCCACCTTCCCTAGGCATAAGCATCCTATTGGATTTTGGTCATTCTGTATTCCTGGTCCCCTTCGCTTTAGCTTCTATCACAAGACACAGATATTCGAAAATCCTAAGAGTGGATGGGAACCAGGGATGCATGTTCCATGCTAAGGGGGAAGTTCTGAAGAGAGTCTGCAACTGCATTCAGCTAAACATGGTTACAGGCGTCTGTGCAATTGGGAATCCTGTGCAATAGGGGTCACATGAGATCACAGCCTCTCTTCTGACTCTCCACATCAATCTGGGGATCTCATGGTGGTGGGCTCTTTCATGTGAAGGATTTTTTAAGGTGAAATAGTTCTGAACTATAAGAATAGTTTAGTCATTACAGGCTATTAGGTAATGGCTCAGAAATTAGAGATATGATGAATCCTGCCCCTCTCTCCCTGCAAAAGAGACATTGTTTTTTCTGCCTCTTTCTTAGGGCCTTGCTAGACCTACCTGTTAATCCGGTGGCGAGTAGGAGTGAGGCCGCGCTGCAGCTAGCACAGGCTGTCGCCCCTTTCTACACGTGAAACACAACAGGGTAAGGGAAAGCCCTGTCGCGTCGGCCATTTTTTTAGCACTTAAAGGGGCCATGTGCGCAGGAGTGCACCAATGATAAGGTAAGTCTTTTTTCTTTTTTTTAAAAAAGGGTTCCCCGCTCCCCCCTGCCCCAATTCCCCCCCACAGTGTCTGATGCTGCCCTGCCTGCTCACTGCCCCTCGCTCGCCCCCGCTTGCCATGTTTGCCCCCCGCTCGCCATGTCCGCCCCCGCTCGCTTGCTCGCCCACCCATCCACCCAGCCCCCCACTCACCATGTCCAATGCCCCCTCCGCCCCCCCACAATCTCCCCACCCTGGCTCTGCTCTTCTCCCCCCCCGGCCCGATGGGCACAGCACTCCATAGGCGCTGTGCCCAGTGCGTGGCTTTTCCTAGCTACTCACGAGTAAGCTGCGTTGCCAGGAAAAGCCACGGAACCAGCTAGACATTCCGCAGCCCCGGGCTCAGCCCAGGGCTGTGGAAAAACTGGGTCACAAGCGGATCCGGTTATCCTGGGTCAAGGGAGGGTTTAGCCTGGGTTGACTCTGAGATTCCCTGTGCATCATCTG
This sequence comes from Elgaria multicarinata webbii, assembly GCF_023053635.1. NCBI lineage: Eukaryota > Metazoa > Chordata > Lepidosauria > Squamata > Anguidae > Elgaria > Elgaria multicarinata. The sequence goes on from NC_086172.1 coordinate 104,022,503, forward strand.
CATGCACAGGGGTGAGCCCGGGTATCAGCCCGGGCTAAACCCTCGACTAGCAACGGCCTTAGAGAGGGGGAGAATTAACAAAAAATCTTCTTGGGGATGGGGACAGCATTTCCATATACCTTTTTAAAGCTTAGCTGGTTGCTGAGGGACTTCTTTTTAACCCACTCCCAGCGCTTGAAGGAGCCCACAGATATTCCTGAATGCCTATTGAAGACCATGCAGCTTTGCCCTCTCCAGTAGGCATTCAAGAAGAACTCCTGGGCTCCTGCAAGTGCTGGGGTTGTTTAAAAATAAATAAATAGGAAGAGTACCCCTCAACAAAATTCCTACCTCTCCCAGTCTTTTTTTCCAGTGTATTCACTTTCCCCCCACACCATAAAATGCCCAAAATGGAATAATTGAAATTTTCAGCACAGCACTATCAGAAATCCTTGAAAATGACATTGTTGACCTAACCTTGCTTGAGATCAAATCCCTATAACTGAAGCCACTGTATAATATATTACCTTCGCTGATTATTTTTTCATTTTGTTTTTGTTACAATTTTTGTTCACTCCTTAAGTTCTTTGACACATTACCTCAAACATCATGCCCTAAAACTGTCTTCCTAAATTTAGCTGATGCAACTGTAAAAGTAAATGATAATTTATGTGTCACAACAGCAGACACAAGTAGGCTTTTATGTGCAAATTTGAGATGGGGTGTGTGATCAAAACATTCAGCAAAGTTGGAAAATAACACATCATACAATGACAAAGCATCTTTCTGTCAGTCAGAAGCCAAGCGTAGTTAAGGGCTGGAATACTCCAGTGGGCAGCTATTGGGCAGCTATCACAATCCAATCTACCTATCAGGAAAAAGATGCTATTTCCTAATTCACTATTATAAAAATATCCCAAACACTGTAAATGCAAAAATAAATTAGATCAATGTATTATGCTTTATTAATGGGACAATTTTTTCAGATTTGCAGAGGACATTTCAGTGACGGTCATCAACATTTCACCACTGACTTTTAGCACACCCCAATAAGTTTTATCTTTTCTAGTACATATAAATGAGCGTTCTGTGGCTGTGTTCATACAACACAATAGTCAACAGTGGATTAATAATCAACTTGACAGTTGTTTATCTAGGATGTACTCCCCACACGACATGATAATAATTACTAGAGTTGTGCATGGTCTCCCCAATCCACTTCAGATCCTGATTCGGACCTTCTGAATTGGGCCTGATCCAGTTCAGGTTGATTCAGAACTGCTTCGGATCCAAATCCGAAGCGAGATTTGGAAGTCCGAATTTTTTTCCTATAGACTTGCATTGGAAAAGAAAAATGCCTATAACTTTTTCATTTTTCAAGATACACACATGAAACTGGGAACCATGATAGCATCTAAATAGATCCTTAGTCATGCCAATTTTGAACAAAATCAGATCATCCCCTGATGTTTAGGGAATTTTTAAATTCCCTCCCCACCATTTACAAAACTGCATTCATCTCTGTCATTTTTCAAGATACACACATGTAACTTGTACTATGATAGCTTCCACATAGGACCTTAGGCATCCCAACTTTGAAGCAAATTGGATCATCTCCTGATTTTTAGGGAATTGTTAAAGATTTCAGCATTCCTTCCATTTACAGAACTGCATTTATCTCTGTCATTTTTACAGTTAAAGGCATGTAACTGGGCACCATGATAGCTTCCACATAGGACCTTATGCATCTTGACTTTGAAATAATTCAGATCAAGCCCTGATTTTTAGCAATTTTTTAAAGTTAAACCTCAACCATGATATCCATCAGAAATAAAATGTGTATTGGAAGGAGAAAATGAAAGTGCATCTCAGGACAATATTAGCACTTCAAAGGGATCTCAGTGTTCCCTTTGCACTATGTTCCCTTTGGATCCACATTTGCACATTTGGATCCACATTGTTCCATGTTTTTTGACTCATGCTGTGAGCCCATTCCATTCATCACCAGACTAAAATGACTTTTGTCTGACCAAAGTATTACCCGAGTGTCAGATTAGACAAGGAGAGCCTCCAATTTAATTTCAGATTTAATAAATTAGGTTTCATACTGCACCTGCACCACAGATTTTTTAAAAAATAATAAAAAATGAAGAAATTAGCTAGGAAAAGCGATCAACAGCAACATCAGTTCACAGGTGTTTTATATGGATTATCAGTAAGTATATCTGTGATGAAAATGACTCATATAAAGTTTGTCTAATGTGTTTATCCTTGAATGAGTAATTAATTAAAAGAAATAATTGAAGGCCTCATTCAAAGCCCTCTGAATTCAATCATAGTTCCTCCTGTTTGAATCCCTTGGTTGATAATGCCTTCCATATACTGAGACAAGGAGAGTCTAAACAGCTATATCTTGAACCAACAATCTATGGATTTTCTCTTCAGCCACATTTTTTTGCTGGAATTTTGGTGCTGGTGTATGACCTTTGCATTACCCATGTGTTTTCTTGTATTCATACACAGACCGCATTTGTATGGTGTCACTCAAGATCAAGGTTGAAATACTGTACACTTCTGTGCAAACTTGACTGACCAATGCATTCTTTGGTGTGGGGGATTCTAGGGACAGAGAAAGCATAAAAGTGTATTAAGTTCACATATCTATGCACAAATGATCTTTTACAATACAGCCTTAAATGGAGACTCTCCATGCATGATGGCGGATATCCAGACATCACAAGCACTTGTAGCATCATGGTTTTGTTTAAAATTGCACTTTTATTTTCAAAAAGAGGAATAAACAATTTCAAAAGAATGCATGAATCTATTTGGAGGAAAAGACTACAGTGAATGAATGAATGAATGAATGAGGATTTTTCTTTGGTTTTAATTGGTCAGGGAATTGTCTCTTCTCATTTGACCTTGAGGAGGAGACAAAAACAGAAGTCTTATGATAAGTCTTATGATAGGTCTAATATTTTTCTCTAGTTTTATTTTCTATTGCAGTATAATAGTGGTTTTCAAGAACAAGTTAGCCAGGGGGTTAAGAAGAAGATAATGAAGAAGAAAAGAATACGGATATGTATCCCATTGGAGACAAAAGACAGCATCTTGATTTAATATGAATTTGAGTACACATCCATTGAATTTAACAGACAGTATCTGAATTGGGATGAATGTTTCTGAATATATTCTGATATGTCTCCAATTAGGTAGGCCCTCAAAGCAAAAATTAAAATAAAATAATATCTTAGACACTCTGCAAAATATGCATTGTTCTCCATGATCATGACATGGAAAATTAAAAGCTGTATTTATTTATTACATTTATTTATTTATTTCATTTATATACCTCCCCATAGCTGAAGCTCTCTGGGTGGTTTACAAAACTGTACACACAAAGACATATAAAACAGTGCATCATCCATATTGAGCAGATAAAAAAAAACAGGTTATCTGAGCTCTCTCTTCTTAGCACAATGGAAGAAAAACTTTCAACTTTTCCAGTAACAACAAGAATGGTGTTGGCTAAACAGTAAAATGCATAAAACAGTTTGTCTCTGCCAGGAAACTTTGAGGTGCAATAACTTCTCTGCTAATATCTTGATAAAAATTGCAATATAATAAAACATGCATCACAGTCTCTGAATCCCATGAACCACAGGGACAACCAGGTTGCAATAAAGGCAGATGTTAGAGCATTCATACGTCCAGTATAAATGCACCCCAAGGCATATAAACATGAATAGTTTTTAGATAGTTAGTCCTTTGCTCCCAATTGGGAATTGAATGCTAAAAATAGAAGGAGAACAAAATCTAGCAGCCAAGGATATCAATACAATTGCAACAAAGGAACTTCTTTTGCCTTGCCCAAAGGAAAATCTTCAAATGGAGAAATATCCATTTCCATTATTTTATAGTGTACTTCCTTCAACCAGCTATTTCTAGTCTTGCCAGATCATAGAACAGTTGCAAGAGTCCTTTTGGTCAAAACAAATTGAATCCATCTAGATAAAGTAGACACCCAAGGTGTGCATGTTGTGGAGTTTCATCCAGTTTTCAAGCATAACACTGCATGATCCACACACCTGGGGACCCCCAGAATTGTTCTAAGGAAAAATGACAGGATTATTTCAACCTCTTAATGTATGCCCTGTATCCAAATGGCTACATATAAGAGTTGGAGTATAATCTTAGCACGAAATACCTGTAAAGACATATGTATTAATTGACCACCCATAGGATCTTTGGAGAAGTGCTACAAAAATAAAGAGATAGGGTTTACATCCCTAGAAAATATCTCTTAACTGTTCCTAAAATCATGCAAAGGGAAACATCATAAGAAAAACAGTACCAACAGCTCTTTCTGAATCCTGTTCTTTCCCTATCATATTAAGATGATGGCGGCAGTGTGTATGCAGTCACTCCCACAAATCTAATATGGACTAATGAGGGTTCCCTGCTAGGGGTTGTTCAAAAGCATCACCTACTTTATGTCCCTCCCTGGGACTTTGTGCACTCTCCTATCCCTGTAGCTCCCTGGGGTGCACCTCACAGTTTGAGGACAACTACAAAGTAAAATACATGGCTGTCATTTCTTTTAAGGGAAGAGGCAGTAGAATGAATTCAACTATCCCTGATATGCCTGAAGTGGAGTAGTTTGTTCATTAATGTTTTCTACAGAAATTGACTTGTCTGTTATCTGTTTTTGCCACTGTTTTTCCAGCAAGCCATAAGTGTTCAACCAAGTCTCAGTGTTTCCTCTGCACATTGGGTTTTAGATTTTGCACCATGTCTTGAAATGACACTGGGTTGCAAAACAGCCAACCCAAATAATCTACCACTAAGGGACTAGCATAGAACATTTTGGAAAAAATCAAGTAATATTAATTTTTTGTATTTCCCAGTGCTCCACTCTGTATCTTTAGCAGCTGTTGCTGTAATGCAACTGATCCTTCCTGATGAAAGATGTGCATAGTAGCAGCTGCTTAGCTGTGAGGAAAATTAAACCATTGACATTAATGCCAGGTGATTTGTTGTAGTAATAAGAATAAATTATTCAGTCCAATTCCCTATTGATATTGCTATGCACCATGATCACTTGTATTCTTGTGCATTCAGTTTACTTGATCTATTAGCACGTTTGAATGCTCTTGGCTATTTTATTACATCAGAATTTTAAAAGATTGGAAAAAATGTTAAGACAACCTCCCCAAAATTCACTTTTACCCCCAGAACATTTCTTTTATGTTCTGACTCCAGTTAGCGGATGACAGGTACTATTTATTTATATCAGTGAATTTATCCTTGAATTTGTTCCTTTCAGTATTTTACACTGACCTATAATAATCGCTACATTTCTTGCTTTATAACATTGGTAGAGGTGGTGTCAACAGCATGTTTTTAGTGTTCTCTACTACTGTTCAAAATGTTGCTTTTTTGTTTTTGTTTAAACAAAGCCCAATGTTAGATTTAAAGATATCCGTTTAAGCAGAACAACATGATTCTTCCATAAAGACACGTCAATAATTTTGTAGCTGTTATTTTTATTTTGAAAAAAAGAACCCCTGGTGTAGTGATGAATGATTTCACAACTCCTCGATACCCCTATCTAAATTCTGAATGGGCTCAAAAAATAAATTAAAAATCACCTCCCGACATTGGTCCAGTGAATTGTTGTTGTTGTTGTTGTTGTTGTTGTTGTTGAAGAATCTGGTTTTGGACTTGGACTTTTCAGAACCTGTTCTTTGTCAGAACCTTAACAAAATTTGGCTTTGTGACATCTTCAGGAGTCTAACATAGCCTGGAGGCTCCCAAACCAGCAATGTGCACTTGAAAAATACACACCACTCATTCTTTTTGTTTCATTTTTCATTCTTTTTGTTTCTACACTGATTACAATGGAGACATAACCTTATTTCTGATGTCTATAACTTTGGAGTTTTCCATCCAAATGAAATGGATTTTTAGGTTTTGACTATAATGCATTAATGCTGCCAACTTACAAATAGTTTGGATAAAAGGTACACACACACACACACACACACACACACACACACACACACACACACTCTTCTCTAAATTGCCCATTACCTTATGCTTCAGATTTGATAGTTTCCCCTCTATGGCTAGAAAAGGCTCATGATTGCAGAAGTTGTCCTTGAGAGGTGTTACAAAATTTCAGAGTCTGGGCTAAAAATGCCTGCCTGCAGCCCCACAGTAGGTGTGTTGTGCCTTCACTCCTGTAATGCCAGAACAGGGTTCAAGTCCTGTCACTTACCAAGCACTCCAATGTCCCCCTCCCTACAGGATTCTTTCTGAATGTGTCAGTTGCTAAGCAATGCAATGTTCTGCCTCTTGTCAGTTTCAGGAATATCTCCCATGAGAAATGGTTTTAAAAATGAAACAAAAGAATTTCTCATAATGTATCTGTTGATGGCTGTGGAGGTCCCAACACATTTGATACATCATCATAACAGGAACTTGGGCAAGACAAACCAGGGCTGACCCATGACATTTTGCTGCCTGAGGCAAAGAACAAGATGCCACACCCTCCCAGCCGAACTGGCAGTTGAATCTTTTTTCAACACTAGTGATGGGAGAGTGTTCTTCACTACGCCCGATGGCAGCAAGCTAGCTTATCCTGTACACCAGTTAGCCCCCATCTTGACAGCAGCGCATTGGTGCTGGGAGGCCTTGGGCTCCCGCACTTGCATTGCTTCCTGGCATCTGCACCAGAAGGAGCTTGAGTGTGGAGTTGCCACCGCCGACCATTGGGGAGGGGGGAGGAACGGTGCAGTGAGAGGGGGAGGAAGACAGGGAAGCGAGCTGGCTTTCCTCCCTCTGACCTCCCTTTAACTCCCCATTCCTCCCCCCTTTTTATTTATAGATGTGAAGGATCACATCTACAGATTAAAAAAGGGTGTGTGGAAGGATCACAACTATAGATAAAAAATAAATAAAAAAGGGAAGGAAAGGAACAGGGCAGCCAGAGGGGGAGGAAGAGAGGGATGCGTGGCACCCAAACCTGCCCTCCTCCAGCTGATGGTGACCAATCAGCAGTTGCCATTGGCTGTGGCACGCCTCCATGTCCAAAACATCAGGGTAAGTGCCCGACTTTTTTGAAGCAGAGTTTAGATGACCTGCCACCACTTCAAATCCACCCCAGGGCAAATTCCTTGTCAAGACAGGCCCTTAGAGAGGGTTTCATCCTTGGGCGGCATAAAATGGCAAAAGAGAGCACACAGCAGGCAGTGTGGCACAGCCCTCTTTCCTCTAACACCTTGCTACTTTCTCCCAAAATCTGCTGCCTGAGATGACCACTTCACTGTGCCTAATGGTAGGGCCGGCTCTGTCACAAACCATAACAAATGTATCTTTATTTGGCACTAGTAAGGATGCAGGAACTACGTTTCCTATGGTTCCTGAACCCAGGGATACTGCCCAGCCTGATTCATAGTTGACTCAGAGGGAACCTTTCCATTTGCTCTTCCAACTCTCCTTTTCTGAGTCTATCACTATCACTACACCAGTGCAGCAATTAGTACCACTAAAGCAGGGGTGGGCAACTTCAGAGAATTGGAGGGCTGCATTGGACCTCTTGGAACCCTCCAGGAGCTGCAGTCCTTGCATTCTGCAGCCACCCACTACTGCAACCAGAAGTGGCCACGGAGCTGCATGCCCAGCAATTCTGCTGGGAAACATGCATCTTGGTTCTCAGCAGAATTCTTGGGAAACTGGTAGCGTGGCTGTGCTGGGGGCCACACCATGGAGGCAAGGGAACCCAGTGGCTCCCACATGTGGCCAGGAGAGGTATTCACAGTCCATGGGCCATGTGTTGTTGAACCCTGTACTAAAGGATGAACAAAGCAAACTAATTTGTACACAACTCAGGATATTCCATTCTATTTTGTCATTCATTTGTTAACTTCTGGTAGGTTAGCACTGGGATAAGGAATACAACAGTCTCAACTAACAACCACATCCCCAGAAACCTGTACCCCAAATTGCATATCACTTTAGTTACATCATCAGCATGCCCCTGGTTTGCAACCGTATTGCATTGGTCACTGTGCATTTCTTGTCTCTTTGCTCCAGTAATGTCAGCATAGTGTGCCACTTAGTTGCATGTAGGGAGGGGCAGAAAGAAAGATGGGCAGAAAATTGGAATAGATTTGGCATGCAATGTAACCACAAAGCTGAGGTTATGGGGAGGGGGCGTGACCTCTAGGACTTGTGGTTCAACTTTGGATCATTTAAGCATATATATTGGAATGGTAGCAAAAATTGTCTAAGCTAAAGCAGATGCTTTGATGACTAACTATCAACATCAATTCAGAAACATATGGACACTAATGTCCACCAAAAGAAAAGGAGAATTCAAGGTGGCCATTATCAGGCATGCATAATCATGCCAGCAATAGTGTCCAATACAAATTACTTCTATTATCAAGAAATAAGAGAGTCAGAAGCAAATGCCAAAGGCTCCAGATGGAGCAGCAGAATTTTAAAATATGCTATGCACAAGTAGCAAACTCAAGAGGGTATAAAGGGCAATTCAGCCAGAAAGGCAAGAGGAAGGACAAGAAATGAAAGCCAGCCAAAGCTCCAGCTGACCTCAAGGGCATTTTGTAATACAAAGTCAACCAGTCCCTTCCCTAAAACACGATGGGAACATTTCCTCATATTTAAAATAATTTGATGTTTCAACTAAAGTCATGCAGCAAACAACAATCACCTCAGCTTGGCAAAATATGGGCTGACTCACACCTGCAGAATGTATTACTCAATAACGCATTACTCAATAATGCACTCCTCAGGGTTTCCTCTATGTCCTGGACTCCCTGAGCAACTCCTTAAGGATCTCTGCCTCCTTAAGAGACCCACCTTCCTTCTTTTTACCTTCTTCTTCCCAGTAACATGGGTTTTAGGCTTTAGTCATGGGGTGACTGTAGGAGTGTGGACTCCACCCCGGAATTATTTGTGAACATCCGCAGAGCATTCCATCTTCCAGAGTAGAGATTGGCCACTTCCAAACCCATTGATTAATATCAGAGTGGAGACATGCCCAATCGGAGCTTCTAACGTCTCCAGAATTATCTGACTATTTTTCAGGCATCAGTGCTGTGTGTGTGTGTGTGTGTGTGAATTGAATATCTCCATATTTGGAAGATGTTGAGTTGGGTGAGGGGTAGCTTTGGTATTGACATCTGTGGCTAACCAATTAGGAATTGCTACGGCGCTGTCCATGACTGTGTTCTCCTCCAATCACAGTGTTTGGGGGAGTGGGAAACACTAAATGGCTGCTGATACTGGCCATAAGGGGGGCAAAAGAGGGACCACATTTCTGCTAGGACATATATAAGTCAATCATCCACAATATCCCTATGAGGTATTGTAAGGTAGGGTCATTATTCCATATGAAAGACCTCATGGCTAGCCCTAATGTTTAAGCTAAGACTGAAATAGGTTTCCAGTTCACATCCTCTTTAACTCTATTATACCATATTTCAGGGATATCATCATAGACTGCAATATATACTGCAATATCAAATACATTAACTAGCAGGGGAACAGAATTCGACCACCAAGATTTGTACATTAATTATCTTAATTACATTCCAAACATTTAATGCTGCTAGAGGTCTTTAGTGTGTGATTTTAGCAAGGAAGTTCTCTACACCAAGCAGGATATACCCCTCTCTACATTAAATCAAACCACTAAAAATATTCCGGAAAGCAAATGCAATAGAATATGCTGGAATATCAATTCAAATTACCTGAGGGGTATGTGTGCAATAATAATAATAATAATAATAATAATAATAATAATAATAATAATAATAATAATAATAATAATATAAAAAGAGAGAGAAGGAAATGTATATGGTAGCCATGCGTGAAATTGAAAGCAGAAAGAAATCATCATAGCAATAAAGTTTAAAAGTGTGTGCAAGAGAGAGGGGGGTGTTGGTAGGAAATAAAAATATGTTGAAAAGAAACCATTGGCACAGAAAATTTGGCCATTTTAAGTTCTTGTATGTTCATTTGCAACCTGTTACTTTGTAACAAGTCTTCTAGAACTTTTTTTAATTGTGCAAAGAGCTTTTAGCTTTCCTCACAGTTACATATAAGTCAGACCTACCAACGGTTCCTATCAAGGGTATGCAAGTCTTAACTTATGGTGATTAACCCTTCAGCATTCTTTTGCATTCAGTTGAAAATGCAGACCGGGTCTTCACAGCCAAGCATTTTGGGTCTGGGCTTCACATGCTCCAGTGCTAACAGGACAGGGTGTGTGTTCTATGGCACTGATTACCACAGGTAAGCAATTTTGTCAAAACTGAAAGTGTTCAGAACATAAGATGGGCCATGATGGATCAGACCAAAGACCTAGCTATCAGGACTAAAAGCCATTGACAGCCTTATCTTCCATGAACAAGTTTAATCACCTTTTAAAACCTTCTAGGTTGGTGATCATGAGCACAACTTCTGCTAGCAAATTCCATAGCTTAGCTATGCAATGTGTGTCTGTCCTGAATCTCCCACCATTCGGTTTCATTGGATAACTCTGGATTCTAGTATTATGAGAGAAGGAGAAAAACTTCTCTCTGTCCGTTCTGCACTATGTAGAATTTTACAAATATCTACCATGTCCTCCCACAACTGAACATCCCCCCCCCGCCAATGTTATAACCTTTCATCATAGTAGAGTTGCTCCAGCCCTCCACAGTGGAGTTGATCCAGTAACCATATATTCAACAACTGGACACAACAACATACACAGACACTACTGCATGGAATGATTTTTGATTTGGGGCATACAACCTACACCATTGAAATTCACAGAATTGAGTTAAAGGAGCAGAACTATGTCCCATAGAATGAAAGAGGTGAGACGCAGGTCCTGGATGAACTAGGGCCACACCTTTATTTTAATTATAACAGCAAATCTGCAGCAGGACAATCTGTGCCAGAATTGAATGGCAACATCCTCATCCTCCTCGTAGCACAGATAAGTGATTCTGTCCTGGGCCCAAGCAATAGATGTTTCTGCCTACATGTGGTCAGCAGTTCTTCACCTGAGAGAAGCACTCCCAACTCTGTAGCCCCTCGAGTTCTGTGACTTTGACTGAGAACTTCAGAAATGCCTCAAAGGGCTTCCTTTCACCATGACTGGGTCCCCCAGACCTTAAGACACACATTACAATCCGCAGGACATGGGATGTTCATACGAGCTCATATGGTCACACCGCATTTAAGGCACATATGGGCAACCCACAAGGCATAGGCTGCTAGTGGCCCTTAGCGGCTCTCTGTGCAGCCCATGGAGCCCAGAGTGCACCTCAGACTTTCACCCGCCATCCACCTGATCAGCTATCCCTGGGTGGCAGGCAACAGGCAGTGATCTTGGGTGGGATTCCTGTGTGGAAATAGGTTCTAACCTTGCCCCTCTTAGTAATCATCATTAAAATCAATGTTTGGTGCAGGGGTCAGAGGTTTTAACTTCAACTCCCCCCATCCATAATCCTATCAGGATTGCTGTTCTTCAGTGCTGCTGCTGCTGCTAATAATAATGATTTTCATTTCTATATCACCAAAGAGCCAAAGCTCTCTAGATGGTTCACAATGCAAGTTATAAAATCTCTAACATTCAGCATTTAAAAGATTTTAAAGATTTTTAAACAGCTAAAACATTTACAATACATTTAGTGGACCTGCCAAATAGAATTGGGAAAACAGCAAGCTTGATGAGGATCAATGTGTGGGAGAAGTTAGAGTTTCCAAGGCTAGGGATCCCACTCACTATTAGCAGCCGGGAAACAATTGTCCCAATTAGGATCATTGGGGAGGGGTGGGAGGTGGAGATACATGTGTGAATAAATGGCTGTGAGTGAGCTTTTGCGATACACAACAAGAATGAATCTGTATGCATATGGGTTCTGGCTCCATCCACTGTCATCTCACTCATCACCAGCCATGGTGGTGGCCCCTTTCACCTCTGGACAAATCTGTCAGTATTTCTCAATTTTCCAGTCTTAAGTTTGGTTCATCCAAAAATTTGAGAATTTTCTCATTCTTATTTTTTTTTAATCTCATATCTGCTTTTCTTTGAAGTAGGCTTTAATGTGATTTTTTTTTAAGTTCACATGACAATTCAAATGCATTTTTGTGTGCATTTTCTCTATTACACACATTTTGCATGAAATATTGCCCAATATACACAATATTTCCCTAATATACTGCATTCTTAAATGTAATTTTCACTCATATATGTACTTTTGTGAGCACTTTCCCCATAATATATGCATTTTTAAATTGGAGAATTCCACTTGGAAATTTGGAGCAGTGCAAATTTTGAAGGATAACTGAATTTTCCTTTGCGTATTGGTTTGAAAGTGGGAAATTAGGTAAGTTAGCATTTAAATGTGAACAGAATACATTTCTCTCCATCTCTGTGCCCTGGCTGCTTTTCCTGCATTACCCCACACTGCCATTGTAACTAATCTACTTATAACAGGACCATCCTTTCCAATTCCCTATTACTCCCTTACTGGATCAGTGTGGAGTAAGTAAAAATCCCTGAATCCCAATGTCAATCATGTTTGCAGGTTAAAAAAATAAAATCCTACTTGGCACTGAAGGAGTCCTATATTATGTGCAAGCAGACACCAAACAAGATTTGGGTGGGGCTGACCCTGGGGGTGGGGCACAGACTTCTCTAGTTCCAAGCCATGCCACTGTGTAAATGCTGCATACATGCATCTACATGGACTCATGCTTGTCCCACCTCTCCCAGGAGCAAATGCAATGCCCTCTCCATGGGCAAAACACCCTCCCTGAGCCCCCTCCCTCAGTGAGTCTCAGGGCCATTGTCACAAGCTGCTATTGCTCCTCATCCTCTTTTCTCATCATTGCTACCCATTGCTTGCTTGAGCATGAGGAAATAAGCAGTGGAATCTACTGATCCTCCTTATCACCACCATAATTGTCTGGGCTGAAGTGAGGGCAGGATACAATTGTGAAGAGGAAGAGCAACACCAGGGGCTTCTGTGAGTTGGCCCCTGCTAAGGTGTGGATCTTGGCAGGTGCCCAACCATGCCTACCTTGATTGTGACCCTGAACAAATGCAATGCAAATGCTAGTCCCCACTCCATTCACTTGGGGGTGAAGAAGTCCCCAATGTAAAAAGAGATATACAGTCTAATATTATGCAGAATTAGGCTTGCCTAAACCAATTGAAATCAAGTGGGTTAAGGGTACCTAAGTCTGCACAGGATTGCAGCCTTAAAGAGAAAAGAAATTCCTTGAGAGAGCTACACCTAAGGGTGTAGAGGGAGGGAGGAGGAGGAGGATCACAGACGTATCTGCTTCTGCGATCCTCCCCCATTCTGGAAGTAAGGAGGGACATTGTAGCTGCCATTGTATTTTTTTACAGGAGAACATTAAAAAAAAAAAACCCTGTGCTCACCCCACCCCATTCCAGGGATTGTGAAATTGCTGACCCCCATGGGCACAGAGCCACCCTGCATGGCTACGTGCCTGTTTCAGGCCCCGGGACTGCATGGCACACCAGCCACAGGCCTTGGGATGGTCCCAGGGCCGTGGGGAAAATTGGGATAACTGGGCAACCAGTTATACCACAAAAATGAAGGAGTCATCTCTGCATGCCCCCAGGATCCCCTGTACATCAATTGGATGCACAAGGATGGTCGAGGGATGACCCAAGAATAAAAAAACCCTCGTCTAGACATGTCCTGAGACACAACATGGTTAATCAAAACTAGGGCTGTACAGGGACCCCCCAATCCACTTCGTGGCCCGATCCGGAAATCTTTGAAATCTGGTCACTCTAGTATAGCTCCTGCACCTTTAACTGTTGTGATGAAAAGGGAATTTCACAAGGTTCTCCATATATACAAATGACACCTGCTGAAATTCCCTTTTCTATGCAACTGTTAAAGATACAGGAGCCCTGTCCTCCTTTTCATATGGTCACCCTATATTAGTAGACTCCGCATTATGGGCTTTTTCATTGCGTGGACCAGTACCTCAGGAACTTTTACATCCAGAGGTGATTTGAAGGACAGATAACTATTCTCCTCCAACCAAGGGTTACATAATTAACAAACTTTTGACTTCCAGCAATACAGACAACAGGGCAATGCAAAGCAGAAACACGACCCTTGGGTATTTTGATGTGGAGAAAAGAGCCTGATCATTTAGACATTACAGCTCTCATGTGTGATAACAGCAATGTCTATTAGCTTTCATCACTTTAACCTGAGTTCAATTGCTTAGCAGTAGGGGAAAGGCAAATTAGATTTAAAGGATTAAACAGATAGGTTAACTACAAATACTCCCACTCTGAATCTGCTTAAGAACACAGTTTCAGGTACATAATGAATTTGAACTAAAGGCAAAGCACACAAAGAGCAAAATGCAGTTAAAGCTAAGTGCTCCCCCTCCCCACAAGCCCCACTGATTTCAACGGGGGAACTAACCATGCACTTAATTTGCTCCTGTTCAGTTCAGTGGGACTTAAAGGTGCTTAACATTGACTGGGGTCTTGGGGTGGGGTGAGGCGGCATGCCGCCACATTGGCACTCCTTGCAACTATTTACAGTGGAAGGAGTACAATTGTATGTTTTCCGGTAGGTGTCATCACTGTCACTGCTGCACCTGCCCATCCGAGCACACATGTGGCAGTTCTGGGGCACCTGGGAGCATCTGTGCCCCCTCTTCCAAGGTTAGGGGTTGTTCATGTTTTAATTGGCCTATATTTAGTCCCTTTACCCTGGCTTTTTGTTTTTAAAGCTGTAAATGTGAAGGATTGCATTTACAGCTGGGGGTGTGTGAAAAAAAGGGGAGGAATGGGGTGCTCCCTCCCTCACAGAATATCCAACCCCCCTTTAATTATTATTATTTTTGAACAAGGGTTGGCAGAGGCGCAGAGCCTCACTCCAAGCTAAAAAAGTCAGGGTAAGTGCCTGGCTTTTTAGTGCAGAGCTTTGGGGCTTTGCCCCAGGATCGCTTCAGAGTGGCGGCTGCATCATGTAGATCACCTGCCCCCACTCCAAAGCTGCCGTGGGGAAAAGAGCCTGCTTAGACAAGCCCTTGATCTGCTCACAGTTTTCAATATTTTGAAAACAAATGCATGTTCTGTAATAATTCACATGAATGGTAAACCCCCATTTTCATGGGACTTTAAAAGCAACAATCCTTTGCCCAGTCAGCTGGGTGTAAGTCCCACTGGACCAAATGGGAATTATTGCTAAGTAGACATGCATAGGATTGCACTGTAAGCATGGTGTTTGAAAGGACTGAATTCACTTGATAATAATTATCAATAAAGCTATAGTTAGTCAAGTCATCTGCTGCAGGAGTACTTTGACTTGTTTTTTTATTTTGTTTTTTTAAGCTTCAGATTAAAGCCCACTTGATTGGCAGAGCTCATCAACCTCCAGGGCACCGTGTCATGTTTGCTGTGGTGTGAGGTTTGCTTGTTTGCAGTAGAAATTGCTATTGAAATTCCAGACACACACATCACCACCAAGTACTTCCAAGCCCAGAAGTTCAGAGGGAATGTTCAGTAGCTAAGAAAAGTATTTACAAAACTCCCACTCCTGTATGAGCTGCCTGAAGGTTCAAGTTTTGTTTATTTCCCTTCCTAGTATTGTTTCAAGCATAAACATAAGGGCAAAAGGAGAAAACAGAGAATGCTGGGAAGTGGGGGAAATTCAAATTAATGTTAAGCTCTCTCTCTCTCTAATATTGCTTATGAAATGTGGCGGGCTGACAGTGTCGTAGACCAAAGACCTCTATTTACTCACAAAATGGATAGCTGAGGCCCAATTCACCCCTGTGTCACTCTAGCGTTATGCAAGCAAATATCCCCACACACATACACAGAGAGAAAGCCAGCTAAGTTGTAGGCACTGCTATAACATTGGAGTGGTGATTCATATGCTGAACACAAGTGAAGAAATAGGATCCCAACCACACCATCCTGCCTGTGGGTCTTAACCCTATTATGGGTTAGATCACTTCAAAGTGGCGACTCAGTGCCTGAATTGCTTGCCATTTCTGCTAGGGGTTTGCTGCGGGAAAGGAGCATGGTAATTATAAGTGCTGGTTCTACTTACATCTCCTGAAATGAAACTTGAACTACTGACCTAAAATAATAATAAAAAAAACTTTTGTCCATCTTCCTTCCTTTTCTTTCAAGCAGCTTTGTAAAAGCATCAGGCTCTATGTGGCTGTAACAGATGATCTGCACTTCTGGTATTCATTCATATACCACCTAATAGCTGAAGTTTTCTGGGTGGCTCACCTCATTGTACACAATTGAAGCTGGGATTAGAAGCATTTCTCTGCCCATGTGTAACTAGGTCAGTAGTTCCCCAACTTCCCAGAGAGAGCTATAAATGGAACTCCGAATTCATCAAGGATTAGGGCTGCCCTATCAAAATATGATAGCGATGGACATGGAGGGCATTTCTATTCTAGTGGAAAGCTAGGGTGACCATATGAAAAGAAGGACAGGGCTCCTGTATCTTTAACAGCAGGTGTCATTTGTATATATGGAGAACCTGGTGAAATTTCCTCTTCATCACAACAGTTAAAGCTGCAGGAGCTATACTAGAGTGACCAGATTTAAAAGAGGGCAGGGCACCTGCAGCTTTAACTGTTGTGATGAAGAGGAAATTTCACCAGGTTCTCCATATATACAAATGACACCTGCTGTTAAAGATACAGGAGCCCTGTCCTCCTTTTCATATGGTCACCCTAGGAAAGCTGCACTCCTAAATGTAGTTATGGGGAGGTAAGCGCCATTGAAACAAACAATATTTGCTTTCTAGTCATCTTGATTTGGGGAATTGAGACAAAAGCCAAGATTCCAAATGAACCCCCACATTACCTTTTATTGGACCAATTGTGTTTGTAAGGCATCAACTTTGAGGTGACACAAGGACTTCTTAAGGGAGCAGTAAGGAAAAGTAAATAAAGGATGTACATTTAAATGCATAGCGCTAGAATATTCTTTAACTGGGTTGTTTTTACATAGATATATTCAATGGGAGAGTTTAGGGGTCAAGTTAAGCTATAGTTTAGTGTGGTGAGACCAAGCCACAATGAGGCGGAATTTCACTGTGGCTTGTTCTCATCACATTAAACTGTGGTATAGCATGTTATCTAAATGCAATCATTCTGTTCTGTGGAGTTCTATGACCACTGAAATCATTAGGGGTAAGCTGAGTTTTCATGGACAGAACTCATTTTATAGGAAATAGGCACTACCCCCATTTTGACAGATGGGCTGTGCCACGAAATGTCTAATACACCCCTCATCTGCTTCCTGTGCATTCGATTGCATAAGACATAGGGATTCTCTTGAAGCTGTCGGTGATGGTTGTAACATCCATAGCTACTCCAAATAGTTGACTTTGATGGCAACTCCCACCAAAATGAGTGGGAGTTATTTACCAGCAAATGTGACTGGACTGGGTGCAAGACTACAGTGACAGCCCAAGCAATGCTATCAGACAAGCAAACTTAATAAATGCGCAAGAAGGAAAGTTCAAGCTCTGTCGCACTCCCATGAGAAGCAGTAAATCAAGTTAGAGAACAGCTGGCAAGTACTTCAGGTGCTCTTAATGGTGGTAATGATATATCTGGCACAATGCATTAATGGGCACCATCCCACCAAAGTGAAGCACTTTGAAGTCCCATTTATTTCAATGGAAAAGTTAAGTAAATGCTGCAGGATGTATGCTAATTTGCAAACAAGAGCCAAGCAACACATTATATTATGATGAATAATAATCTTTTCCTGATAGTTTTCTTTTCTTTTTAAGAAAAGTACCCATGGCAAGCTGAAATGTTGGGCGGGAATCTGTGTGTGTGTGTGTGTGTGTGTGTCTGTTTGAGAGTGAGTGAGAGAGAGAGAGAGAGAGAGAGAGAGAGAGAGAGGCTGAATTCAGACAATTGAAGCCAGAGAAGCAACCATTATGGCTGCTCCCTCTGCCCCATGCATGATACATGTACACCCGCCATTTGCATTATCCCCATGCTGCAGCACGGGTTGCCATGTCATCTACCCCTGGTGCATGGCATGGTGGTGCTGGTGGGCTTCATACCCAATCTATAACCTCTACTGCACGTTGTGAGTTTTAGGATGGGTACAATGTCCCCCACCTGTCCTGCCATGCTCAGACATCATGCCAACCCACATTGCAGTGTGGGGAATAATGCAAATGGTTTTCATGTGGATGGCATGCATGAGAGCAGCCATGGCGGTTGAGAGAGAAACAGGGTAGAAGGCAACTAGCACCTCATGGCCAATTTAAACCGTGAAAATGGCACAGGTGAAAAGGAAAGAAGGTATATAGGTTTGTATGTTAAAGCTTAAGGCAGAGCAGTATCTAGGCCATATTGTGTCACACACTCCTCTAGTCCATTCTCCCTCAACCATGGTCTTGATCAAAATCTGAACCCTACAACTGCCTTCATCTTTTAAAAAATTGATCCTGTTAATGGACTGGAGATACAATTTTGAAAATGAAAGTGATGAGTATATTCATACATGGTCCCCAAACCAGAAGAACCCAAAGCAGGTTATAAGGGTGAGAACTAAAGATAACAGGATGCAAAACTATCACAACCTGATATCTGGGCTGCTAAATCCAGTGCATAATATAAACATTTGCTGAGCTATCATTGCAAAAATATTACAAAGTCAAAGCCAGCTTATTAGGAAATTGGTGACCATCCCTTAAGGCAGCATGAATACTATACCTAGAGTGAAAAACAAACAAAAAGATTATATTCTGGTGTTAAAGAGCACTCCATAATTCCTTTTGAAATCCTGTTAAATGTTTTCATCAGTTCCAGGTCTCTAGTCTCTCATGCCAACTATGCATTGCTTATTTGTTGAGACCCAGATCAGGTCTATTTATTGAGGGTTTTGAGATTAGAAATGCACAAATATTTGAGAATCCATGCTTAAAGCATTCTGGAATTTAAGAAACTTTATTTCCTACTGGGTATTGCCTTCAATACATGCATAGAAAATGATGTGTTTGCTTTCTATTCTGTCTTTCTACTCATGCACACAAACAGTACTGATTTTATTAACATGACATTGATGAACGTTACTTTTCTCCCTCCCTTCAGTTGCTGTTGTAGTTATCTTTTCAGAATCACTGGCTTAAAACTAGTAAAAAACAGGAAGATCTTGCTTGGAATTTGTCAGTTTCATTTTAAAATGTCAAAATCTTACTTTCTTTCCATCTTGAGTTCTGTAAAGTTTGCCACACATTTTGCAGTGATGGTGCTATGAAAGGACAGACAGACAGTCATGCATGCAAGCACAGAGGAACAAGAGAGGTATTTTTTTGATGTAGATGGGAGAAAACACATTAAATATTTGCAAGACAGAAGAAAATTGACTAAATAGTAAGAAGATATTCATCAGACAAATCACTTCTTGGTGGGTTGATTTAGGGACTTCCTAGATGAGGGTTTAGCCTGGTGCGAGGCCCGGGCTCCCTGTTGTGCGTGCAGACGACACACAGGGGATCCCGGGGTCAGGCCAGACTAAACCCTCCCTTGACCCGGGATAACCGGATCCACTTGTGGTCCGGTTTTTCCGCAGCCCGAGGCTGAGCCCAGGGCTGCGGAAGGTCTAGCTAGTTCCGTGGCTTTTCCCGGCTGCTCGCTTACTCAGGAGTAGCCGGGAGAAGCTGAGCGCTGTGCCCATAGGGCTGGGTGGGGAGATCACAGACGGCGGGCGGAGGGGACATTGGACATGGCGAGCGGGGGGTGGACATGGCGAGAGGGGGTGAGCGAGGGGGCGAGCGGGGCGAGCGAGCAGACGGGTGAGCGAGGGGACGGGCGAGTGGGCGAGAGCGGGCAAGCGGGCAAGAGTGGGCGAGCGAGGGGGCAAGCGGGTGAGCGAGCAGGGGGCGAGTGGGGGGCATCAGACATTGGGGGGAATTGGGGCAGGGGGGAGAAGGGGACCCTTTGTGTTTTTTTTAAAAAAGCCTACCTTCTGTTGCTGGTGCGCTCCTGCGCAGCCTACTCCTTTAAGTTCTTAAATAAAATGGAGGACGCGACGGGGCTTTTCTTTCCCCGTTGTGTCTGACGTGTGGAAAGGAGCAACAGCCCACGCTACTTCAAGCGCGGGCTGGCTCCTCCTTCCACATGAATTCTAAGTTAGGTCTAGCAAGGCCCTGTGTCACATAATTCACTGTAATCAATGGGAATTATACAGAGTACAAAGGACTAATATCATGGGCATTGTGCTTAGTCATATATTCTTGCACATATGCAGAATCTCATTTTACCAGAAAAGAACTTTTGGAGGACAAGATGTCCTAGCATTCTGTGGTGGAAAAAAAAATAATCATATTCCAAATCAGGTACTTATCAACTTTGATGACTTCTCCAACTTTTTTTTAAAAATGTGTTTAACATACAAGAATTTTCTCTCTTGTTCTTTACTTCAAATATTGAGAAGTATTTGAATAGAGTCAGCATATGGTTCTGATTGGAAAAATCTTCTTCAGCAATGGTTTCTTTCTTATGCTTATCTCCAAGTGCCAATTTATTTGTATGGACCTAGCTAAAAACCTCAACAGTTGCATATGTACTGTAGGTGGTGTGTATAAGTATAATATTGGTTGTGGGTAGCTAGGGAAAAATCTCATAATCAAAGAGAGATGAGTCCTGATCAGAGTGGTACTCAAGAACACTGAAGTGTAGGCAGGAAATTGACCTACATACTAAAAATAATACCTTGAGTTACTGATAGTCTATGTGCCAAATCAATTTTTTCCAACCTCCTTTCACAAGGCCTTCTTCTCAATTGGTTTTCACGAACCCACCCATCTGTTCAACTGCCAATTTCCTCTTGCTTATTCCCCAAGGTTATCTGACCAATGAGTTATTTTTGGTATTGGGCCATGCACTTCCCAACTTTGTAGGGATGTATGAGAAATTAGTTTCAGGTTTTTTTGTGATCAGAATTTTCCCACTTCACATCTCCTGGATCTGAATGTGGAGCCCAAAGCAATCTGTGGCTGAAGTCCATACATTTCTGAGCTTGTGATGCAATTTGCATATCAAAAAGCATTCAAATGCATACATTTCAAAAATTAACACAAAAATGTGTATTTTTGAAAAATGCACCCAAACACACTTTAATCCATAAGTGAAAAATACACAGAATTGATGTACATTAATAGACGTTGTCTGGCCCTCTGGGAGAAACTACCTTAATATATATAAGGAGACAATGCAACATATTGTTCACTATCTCATTCCTACACTTACTGTGCATACTCCCCCTCCTCACATTTGATGGCCTTCCTCTCACTCAAAGTCCTGTAGATTGTTTTAAAAGCGCAAAAAAAAAAAAAAAAAAAAAGGAAAAAAGATCCCTGTAGTATGTCATGGTAGAATATAATTTTAGGCATTGCACGATTGAAGACATATTTTGACAGGTTATATATATAGCCTGCAGTTGGCCAATTGGGCTTTGCTGATTGACAGGAACTGAGGTCTCTGCCTTGTGCACGAGTATTCCATTTTCTGGTGCTGTGGATCTGAAATGCAGACATTTCTAATCGGGGCCAAACACTTCCCACGTAACATGCTCTGTGCCTTATGTTGCCCAGGCAACACAATTTGTAAGTGAATGAGCTTCCCTGTCAGAAAGTTGTATATCCTAGGAAGAACTCGAATATGTATGTGTCAGAGTAAGAAGGGAAGTAAAGAGCAGGGCCAAAGAAAGCCAGGTCCAGTAACAAGATGGAAATAGTTTTCTATGTGTAGATACACATTAATTCTATCCAGATTTTCCAATATGTTTGAAACTCAGAAGAATGAGAGTGAGAGAGAGAGAGCAAGAGAGAGACAGAATGAGAACTATTATATGTAAGAAAAATCTATGAACTTACTGCTTCTGGTCTGAAAAATATGACTATGGGTGATTCCAGATGAAGCCTTTAATGTGCTATCAACTTGGCTCAAGCACTGAATTTTACAGAGGAGCCACATAACCACTGCTAACCTGTCCCCCCCCCCCCACTGGTGGACAGAAGGGAAGAGGAGCCAATACAATCACTAGAGATGGCAATGAAGCATTGAGGATAGGAACCAATTGAGGGATCCGAATTCTCCCAAGGGAGACCATCCTTTATACTGCCCAAAGAGAAAGAAGACCATGTTAGTGGCTATGTTTCCTCCTCCATGCTGACATATTAGGGATTGCTGATGGTGGCCCACTTTCTGGGTTGGGGCCTTGACAGATGCCCAAGACTGCTGACCCTTCATGTTAGTCCTGTTCAAAGAGGAGATAAAAAAGTGGTACAGCATTACAAGAATGCTATGATGTTGTGCAGAAGGATGTACTATTGAAAAATTATGTATTTGTTATTCATACCTCAAATACAATTCAAATCTGAATTATTCTATTGGCAGAAAGGACTGAGATCTGTGGAAGCACCCAATGGACAAAGAAAGGAGAAAGGCATTTTTAACTAATTCCTTCCTTCCCTGCAGCATCTTGTGCCACATGCCATAAGGTTCTGGAGGGTCCAACAATCCTCCAGAGCAGCTTTTCAGGAAGCACAGGGGTCTCCAGGGAGAACATGGAAATGGCAAAAATATGCCTCCCCAGCTCCAGAAGAAATGTCTTGTGAGCTAATTTATTTATTTATTTATTGCATTTATATACAGCCCCATAGCTGAAGCTCTCTGGGCAGTTTACAAAGTCTGGATGCAATCCAGAACATGTATTGGTATTTAGTATTGGAATTATTTTTTCCTGCTATATTTAAGATATTTTATTTTGTGAAAACTATGTATTTGCGAAAAAAGAGGCACTTTGTACAGAAGAGTTCAGTTGGAAGAGATGGATATTTGAATGCATGCCCATTTAGCCTTCACCATTGGTGAAGACCGTGGGCTGCCAATCCAACCCACAATGCATTGCTTTTGCTGTCTAAAGAAATGACCAAGTGTCAGTTCCCACCACCTTCATGGCAAGACTATTCTGGAACTGGATGGGACCTCAGAGGAGAAGGGTGACCTAGTACAGGGATGCCGTTGCTGGGAAAAATGGCCCGTTTTGTGCTCGTCAGATTTCTACGGTGCACCTGACTTGGCTTGCATTTGTGAGCTGAGCTGGGAGTTTGTTTCCAAAATCTGGGAACTTTTTTTCTTTTGGCAGGATGTGTGTGTAAAAAGTAATTTGCGCAGATTACTCAAATGACTGCCTAATATCCACAAATTATGCCCCAAATTTACATAATTTGCACAAATTGCTTTTTACACAAATTACAAACACACACACACATGGATATCTGCAAGCTGGCCTCACTCAGTGCAGATTGAGTCAGGGCAACTGACAGGAAAGCAGGCCAAGCTGACTGATACTCACCCACCTGGATGAATTCCACTGACATCCCTATTCTATTGTTTGTGGGTTTCACTGTCTCTAGTATTTGTGCTGGTCAAGAGGAGTCAGAAGATGCTGATAGTCCCTCCCCCAAGATCACCATTCAGAGGGATGCTCCACTCAGGGAGATAGTAGCATCAAAATGCTCTGGACACATTCCCTCCATTCCAGACCCACCAGGATTACCCCTAAAAACAGAGGTGGTACCGTGTCTGAAGAGAGTCACAGAATCAGAGGAGCAGTGCCTGTCTGTCAGCATATCAAATATCTCTGAGTATATTCATGAGGAGAAAGCATGCTTTGAAACTGGATCCTACTGACAAGCCAGGAAGGGGTGTGACAACAGCACCTATAAAGCTGCCCAGTTGGCACCTAGCTACTGCTGAAACAACATCTGTCTTGTTGTGCTCTATGCTGGACAACTCCCCTATTAATCTGAATTTCCTTAATCCTGGCAGAGACGACTCTTCCTGGTGAAGCAGGATTTGACATGCATGCCAAGAAATGGGACACCACATTTGATAATTGACTGACAATTAAGAAATTTGCACCTCTAAATTTGATTTTAAAAATGCCTATATATGTTAAAAGTGAGTCAGTGAAGTGTAAAGATTAGCATGGTGGATGTGAAGTGGGGAGAATTGGGTTCAAATACCTGCTTAGCCATGAAACTGAATAGGTCATTTTGGGGTGTGCGAAAGAAGCCAAACGGCAAGGGGTGGAACCAAAAAAGGAGTTTTTAAACAATGTTATTTCGATAAGCCTTTCTTGAAATTACGTTTATTCAGACAAGCCAACGAGTTTCAGTTCCAAAAAATTGGGTACTTCCTCAGGGCAGTTTCAAAAACCAGCTTTAGTTCCTTGTACAAATGCATTTACCAGTTATCTCGAGCAAATGGAGGGGTTGCCCCTGGTTGCCCCCAGGATGCCTTGTGTGTCATGTGGACACACAGAGATGACCTAGGGACAACCCTGGGATTGAAGTCATGTGTAGACATGCCTTATTTTGCCCTGCGCTCCTTAGAAGAAGAACAGGCTATAAATGTCAGTGATAATAAATAATGTCTATTGTTTTTGTTTATCCTCTTTTCTGCCTCCCCGCCCCCCTCCGTCTCCTGATGATTTACCATGCTAGCAAATATAATAATTTCCTTTTTGACATTCCAATATTGCTGACTCAGTGTTAATTTATTAGTTAAGCAATCATTGAAAGCAATCATGACCCCTGTATTTCATGAACATTTGTGAACTGCCCAGAGAGCTTCGGCTATTGGGCGGTATAAAAATGTAATAAACAAATAAATAAATAAATAAATAAACATTTATATTAAGCTTGAAAACATTTGCTTTTGTTTATAAAATAACTCCTGGAAATATGTTCAGCAGAGAGAGAAAAGTGGTTTGAGGGAACAGATGAGCAGCAAACGTGTGTGTGTGTGTGTGTGTGTGTGTTCTTCATCAAATAAAGACCTACATTTGTGCAATTTCTCATCTGCTCTGGATAGCTTCATTTCCACCATCTGTGGGAAATCAAGCTGCTTTATCAACAAACATCAAGTTATATTTTTAGAAAAACACAATGAATGGGTCTATGAATAGACTCTCAATTAACTATAATGGAAGACTTTCTCTCTTTCTCTGTCCTGGTTATGCTTCAACAAGAATGCTTGGCTTTATTTTTGCAAGATTGCTGCTATGCTGCTCTAATTGGTTTTCTCTGTGGTTTTTTTCTTTTTTTCATCTCATCAAAATCTGTTTTCAAAGGAATCCTACAAAAGTGTTTATTCAGTCACTGAATGTATTAATGTGTTACAGGCTATGCCAGCAACTGTGTGCCTGCCAACTATGCACTGATCACAACAATCACATTCAGCGTGCCAATTATTGTGCCAATTCATATACAAAGGTGGTCGGGAGAGCAAGTTCCTTTGCACTTCAGATCACTGTATTTGCATTGTATACAGTAATCCAATGACACACACATCACAGCATGGGTTGCTCAATAAAAATAGAGTGATCTGTTGTTTTTGGAAGGTTTTTCTTTTATATTACAGATTGAGTGTCTTCAGGAGAAATCCAAATAGCTGTTGACATAAAGGAAAATCTGTCCCTTTGCAGAGACATTGGTTTGAAAGTTATACTGATTGCTCTCAGAGGAATTGAGTTGGCTGTGCTTTTTCCCATGTGAAGAGAACAGTGGTATCTACCATTCTGATCCAGGTAAAATGGTACTGTGCATGGGATATGCACTTGCACAAACACAAGTACATCCTCCTCCTCTTTTACTTGAGCTATGAGCACAAAAGCTCTGGTGGATTGGGTCTGTGTACCCACCAACAGATCAATGATCAGAATGGACACTTCTGATGGTGGGATTTATTTAGATATCGTACCCCAACTTTTATACAAAATTTGTAGTGTGACTTATAGAAATTCAGTTAAAGCAGCAATAAAGCAAAACCAAATCTCTCTCTCTCACACACAGAGACTAAATAAGAAGTAAAACAATAGAATAATGAACATTGACAGCAAGAGAACTTCAAAATTACTGCTCATTATAACCTTAGACAAATCAGTTCTTGGCCTAGCATCTATTGTTCACAAAATGGTAATAAACAAGAAATAATATTGAGGTGTGAGTTAGTATTCAAATATTTTAAAAAATACATAGTGAATGAACTTGCAAGAAAAATGTTCATATTATGGATTCCTACTAAGCGGATCACACCCACACCCACACCCACACCCATACATCTTCCCAATCCCACACACATTTCTATCCTGAAACTTCAAAATTCAGAATTGTCAAGTGTGCCATCCGGGTCCTTTATGTCTGAAGACACCATATTTCATCCTATAGGTATCCCAGGGAGTCTATCCTGCCTGTCAGACTAGAATCACAAGACAACTAACCTACTACAGACATGGCCTTTCAGGAGTATTCTTGCCCAGCCATGACCAGCACCAAGTTCGAGGAGGCCCTGGAAAAGTTGTCTTATGTCCCCCCACCCTTTCCCTAAGCACCATCACTGTCCAGGTCTGTCTAGTGAGCTTATTGTGGGAAGGGTTGCCACTTGTGGATCACCCCAAAAAGACATGCAACAACAACAAAACGGAAAAAGGATACATGTTTGCATAACATTTGCATATTATAATACAGTACATGTCACCATAGTGTGGAAGACTTGTGTGTCTTGCTCAGTCTGATGTCTAGGTCCTGTTGATAGGCTACCCCATGATGCAGCTTTTCCTTCCTTCCTTGTCTTTATACTGGACTTGGACAGGGCAGCCCTTCAAACAGAGGAGTGTCCTTTGTAAAGAAGTACACCGGGCTACCCTAGCAGCAGTGGGAATGGGCAGCAGGAACAGGCTGCAGTGATAATAAGTAGCCCTGAAAGGAATGAATGGCGGAGGTTTCAGCCACCTGGTTCTCCCCTATGAACTATCCTGTGCTGAGCACTGAGAGAAGTGCTGGCTGGGTGGTTTCATTTCCCCCTCCCCATGATTCTGTGGCCTGATGTAGTGTCATTGAGGGACTGACCCCAGATGCATTATGGGGAAAGAAGCTCATGGTTGTCTTGCTTTTGGTGCTTGCTGAAGACATTTTTTATTTAAACAAGCCTTCCCTGACTGACTATCCCTGGTTTTAGATAACATAAGCTGATTTAAAATATTTAGATTTTGTATTTTGATCTTATTCTTTCTTTTGATTGTTTACCACTTTGGAATCTTGCCAGTTGCAGAGCGGTCTAATTCTGTAAGTAGGTAGTAAATCAATGTGGGTGGAGCAAAGATGGCAACAGAGGCAGATGCATAGGAGAGCTCTCTCTGAGGCGACCGTAAAACTCATTAGATTTTTATAGTTACAGTTTCTTTTAGAGTAAATCAATCAATTAATAGAAAAACTGAACCCCTGCCCACCACCACCGTGAGACATTTCATTGAAACTACCTGTACCCGGTGTAACATACGCTGTTGTAGCTTATCTTAAAGTTTATTAAATAAATATCATTGCAGGGGCGCAGGCTGCTTGGAGGCCGCTGATACAGTGCCGTCTGGCAGACCTGGGGGCAGGGAGGTCAGGGGGAGGGGGAGCAGGTGTCCCCCTCTCCCCAGAGTTCCTGTCAGCCTTGGGCCGCCCATCCAGCTCGCATGAGATTAGGCCGGGGCTCGCAGCAGGCGAGCGGCCTCTCACCTGGCCACCAAGGGCCCTGGCCGTGCCTTACTCATGCTCCGGACCATGGCGCTGCCCCCTTCATGTAGGGGGGGGGGAGCGAAGAGGCAGAAAATGGTGTAGGATTACCTTGGAAAGCCTGAAGGAGTCGGGCAAGGGGCTTAGCAACCTGTATCAGCTGACGTTACACGTTGTTACTGTTGCTTAGCAACCTGTATCAGCTGAAGCCTTTACGAAAACATACCTAAGCGTTTTATAGAGAGAGATTTCTCCCCCCCCCCGCAAATTTCCCCCCCCAATACTTTTCACTTTTCTTCCCCCACCTCTCCACTAGCTGCCAACAAACAAAGGAAGAGGAATATTTGGCATAGCACTTTAAAATGAAGGTGCATTGGAATCAGCTATGCAGTGGGCCCTTTGGGGTGCCAGCATTTGCATGGCCATGTCATCTACTAGTGCCTGGGCTCTGCCTAACATTTCAAGGGCTGGCAAACACGTTCAGCAAAAGCACAGGGCACAAGCACACCTGGGATGGTGCCCCTTCAGAATGCAGGTCTGGGTCAGATACTTGAATAAACCCCAAAGAAAAGAAGCTTCCAGCACATAGAAAGCTGGAGTGTCAGAGAGAATAATCTAATCTAGAAACCTTTCTACTCGCATACTACAACAGGGAAACAATTTTTTGTCACGGGGCAGCACTGAATCTGTCTTGCAGTCTTGCACCTGCATGCTGAACTATTACAGTCTCAGGAATGCTGTACTGATGCCACATGCTTTCACTGAATAGATAGTATGTCATCTCTGTTTGTCTGGGAAGATTAGTTTACATTTCTTTGGTTAGATGAACTATGAGTCTATGGCAGGATCTAGACTACTGCTTTAAAATGGTTTATTTACTTATTTATTTATTTATTTTTATTTACAGTATTTATATACAACTCCCCATTAATTTTTTTGGAGTGGTGTATGAGATAAAATAAAATAAAAACACATTAAAATAGGTTTGTTTTGTTTTTAAAATAACAGCACTGACAACTGTTGGGGCCCAGGACACATTCCATATACTGTTTTCAAAATATTTTAGTATCATATCCTGCTTGGAGTAGATCTGGCCTATGACTTTCCACCTATTAGGCTTGTGCATGGATTGCTGCCCCCCCCCCCCCAATTGCTTCAGAGACTGATTTCAAGCTTCTCAGTTGGCCCTGATCAGTCTTGGGCTGCTTTGGGCCCAGGCCAACCCTCTTCACATCCAGATCCGAAGCAAGATCTGGACACCCAACATGGGGTGACTGTTGCAGGTTCCTGGGTGCCCACTGAGCACCCAGGTAAGGCAGGTGTGACATCAACCAAGAGTTCATCAGACTCCCCACATCCCCACTCGCTGCCCTGTACCTGGAGACACTTTCTCCACCTTCCCATGGGACTTACCTGACCTATCTGGCAGCTGCCCGTCCATGATGAGCGCTGCTATTTTAAATGAAGATGGGGGCTCTATCTTTTCCAGAAATGGCTCATTACAGCTGCCATCGTTTGTGACCTTAAGTCTAGGAAATGACAGAGCCCTCATCTTCATCTAAATAGTGGCTCTCATCAAGGATGGGTGGCTGTCAGAGGGGTCAGATAAATCCCATGGATGGGCAGGGTCAAGGGCTCACCTTGGCTCAAGACTGCCTCACCCTGATTCCGGGACCAATCCTGATTCATTCCAAAGTTGGTTAAATCCTCCTGCTTCAGTTCAGATTTGGGGATTCAGGACTGAAGCAGTGCACAGCCCTACCACCTATGTCTTAGCTTGGTTTACAAAAGTTAAAAACAGTGAACATTAAAAACAAATATACAAAATTTTAAACCGTAAAAAGCATAAAATACAAACAAAAACAGACAATCTGTTAAAAGCAACTATTCTGGGGTCAGTTAAAAAACTCAGCATATGCTATTAAATGCTGTTAAATGCCTGGGAGAAGAGAAAAGTCTATCCTACCAATGCTTGTGAGCTCTCCTTTCTCCTTTGGTGTTTTTCATCCTGCCTTCCTGGCTACTTCTTCCTAACTGTCAGGCTCACCAAATTAAATATTTCTGGAAGATACCTTCTAGAAACCACTCACATCCTCACACCTTTCCCTGGAAGTTTTCCTTAATGTCAGTCCGTCTCCATTGTCCTAAACAACCACTCTTGGACCTCATTGAAAAATACAATTGCATTTAGATTAGATCATCTGTACTTTTATTTTTAAGAATTATTTTTGTCCCTTTGAATAAAACGAGCATTTTTGGTTGGGATAAATTAGCATTGAATTTACCATTCAGTCCACCCAAGAATTGTTGGTCCATTTTTTCTCTGCTGTAATTCTGTTCTTGGAGAATTACTGTCTCTACAATTGATGGCTTGTCATGTCAGTTAAAGTTCATTTCCCTCCTCTTTAAAAAAAAAAGAAAAGAAAAGAAAAGAAAGAAGTAACCTTTTGCACATGCCAATGTAAATCTAGGTGACGCTATATTGTCTCTGGGAATAAGAAATCTCCCCCCTCACCCCCCAAGCCTGTAATAAAGGAGTTAATAAAAGCTTCTGCTAAAGTCACTCCAAAGTGAAATGCTGTCAAATTAATCCCAGCATCAACATGAAATACTAAGCAGAGTTGGTCTCCCTGGGAGTGCAGTGATGCCATCAAAAGCAACAGCAAATAGAAATCCATTTTGGCCACACAACTGTGTCTTATTTTGACCCACCCAAGACCTGCTGCATTGCTTGCACAGTTTGCCATAGGGCTGTCTGTCAGGAGAGGAGGAAAGTGTGCTGCTACAGTCTGAAAAGAGAAGGAAAGCTCCACAAAAGGAAAAAGAATCTCTCCCCCTCACTCTCTTCCTCTCCCCCCCCCCTCTCTCCTGTCCATAAAAGGATTTGAAGGAAATTCTGGCAATTTGGCAAAGAGATGAGGGTAAGGAGAAATAAAGATGAGGATCAGTGGAACACTTTCTAAGTACCATGCTTAGACCTGAAGGTGTCTTGCTCCCTTAAACAATGAGTAGACAACCTGCACCCGAGGGCAACATGTGGCCTAATTTCCAAAGCCATCTGCAAGCAAACAGTTCAGACATCTGGCAGAAGCCATCTCTCCCTCCCCCACCTCGACAGCCCACTGAGTGGTGAAGAGGAAAGAATCACACACACACACACACACACACACACACACACAAAGAGAATGTGGCCCCAGCCTCTTTTGAAGTAGCTGTGATCCCCCTATTTTCATACCAAATGCCACTATCTGAACCCTACCCCTCTTCACCCTTACACATTGCTGATGGCCCTGTAGGCTGCAGTCATTTACTCTGCAACAGGGTGACCATATGACCGGATTTGCTCGGATTTGTCCGGGTTTTTGATGGCAAATCTGGGAGAGGGAGGGGAAATCCGTTTTTTCCCCAAAGGGCAGTTCTAATGGGAATTAACAAAAATGCTTATAACTCCATCATTTTTTAAGATAAAGACATGAAACTTGGCACAATGGTAGCTCTTCAGAAGGGCTTTAGTCATGCCAAATTTGAAACAGATCCGTTCATCTGTTGATTTTTAAGGATTTTTTTAAAAAATTGAGGTTTTAAAATTATTATTTTTAAAATTGTCATTTTTAAAGATAAAGAGATGAAACTTTGCACCATGAAAGGATTTAGGTAGGGCTTTATCCACACCAAATTTGAAACAGATCTGTTCATCCATTGATTTTGTAGGGATTTTTTAAAAATTGAGGTTTTAAAATTATTATTTTTAAAATCGTCATTTTTAAAGATAAAGAGATGAAACTTTGTACCAGGATAGGATTTAGGTAGAGCTTTAGCCACACCAAATTTGAAACAGATCTGTTCATCCATTGATTTTTTAGGATTTTTTTTAAAAATGAGGTTTTAAAATTATTATTTTTTAAACTGTCATTTTTAAAGATAAAGAGCTGAAAGTTGGCACCATGATAGCTGTTAGGTAGAGCTTTAGCCATACCAAATTTGAAATAGATCTGGGGCCAGTAGCAAACCCTGTTAACAACAACAGCAGCTTGCAATGAGTGAAGATACAGTCAGAAAAGATATTTGCGGGAAGGGGAGAATGTAACACACAGAGTATAGCAAAAGCTTCAAAGTACAGCAAAACCTACAAAAATAGGAGTGAGTGAAGTTAATTTCAGATACATTGAATCTCTCACTTGTTCTTTATTTCAGTGATTTTAACATTAAAATGTTATGTAGACCAGATTTGTCTTAAATGTGTGCTGTAAAATCAGACATGTGACCAAGGCTATGTTCAGGTGGGCACGCCCCCTTGGTACTGGACACGCCCCCTTGGGGGCGACCATGTTGTCCTCCTTTTTGGTTTCCAAAATATGGTCACCCTAGCAACAGCCTACATTGGCTTCTGAAGCGTGGTGGATGAGTAAACCATAACCATTCTCTCCCCCATCCCCCCTTTTTTTGTTTTGAAAATGTAAGAATACCAAAGCATTTGAGGTGGATTTTGTTTAGAAAAAAGGCAAATAATGTGTGTGTGGGGAAAATTTGTGATTTGTGATTGGTCAGATTCACTGTGCAACACTTACATTCTATTTGTCTTCCATTCTATTTCATCACCCAGAATTCCCCAGTAAACTAAGGCTCTATGTTTCAAGAGGGGATGTTTGGGAATGATTCTGTCAACAGTCCATTCCATTCCATTCCACAACAAGACCAGGGCTTCGACAGGAGCACCAGCCATGTAAACTTGAAACTCCCTGAGTGTGTTCAGGAATCCAGCAGATTCCATATTGGGTCTGCTATCCCTGCACAAGGGAATGGCTTTAGTCAATCTAAACCTCATAAGGAAGTGGTCTGGCCATGACAACACTGTCACAGAGATCCCTGATCTCCCAGACCTCTAGTTAACCACCAGTGCCTCTGAAGGATTGTGGATTAGAATTATTGTCTTTACATAATAATATTCTTTAAGACAGGTTGTTGAACCTCTTTCAGACTGAGGGCCAAATTCAATTGTGGGGACACCCAATGGTGGGTATGGCCAAAAGCAAAAGTACCAACATATTTTGGCTTAATGCTCTTACTGCCAGTAACTTGGGCCACAGCTAGATCTAAGGTTTATCCTGGGATCATCCAGGGTTCGCCCCTGCCTGAGCACTGGATCCCCTGTGTGTCACCTAGATGAACAGGTTTGACCCCTGGATGATCCAGGGATAAACCTTAGGTCTAGCAAGGCCCTAAGTCTTAAGGGAGGCATTTTTTTCAACCTTTTAGAATGGGGAAGAAATCACTGGGAAAGCTGGGAAGCCACCAATTAATAGGCAGTTGAGGTGAGGGGAGAGGAGAGGAGGGGAATGGGAACCACTTGGTGACATAGGGAAGGGGCCATATGGAGAATCCCCAAGGGGCAGGTTGGAATTTAAGGAAATGTCTGAGCTAGTTTATAACGCACACAAAATGAGTTCTTCCTGTGTCACAGAGTTGATACAGTTCATACAAGAGATGTTGATTTAAGGCAAGCTCAGGCACCCTTCAAGTGGTTGCCCAGGTTCATTTGTATATTAAAAATGGGCCTATCCATATTCATTGAATCTGTTCCTACTTTTTGAGTCTAACCAGCATTCTAATGCACATCTTGCTTTAAGTGCACACTGAGTCGTTTTTCATTTCATATTGAGGAGAGTATGTACAAACCCCAAAGGGCTTTAAAACATTAGCTGTGCCCGTCTCTCCATTATTTTGAAGCTGCTGGTGCCAAATTGTGTCTGTGGACTTCCGTCTACTTGATGACACCATGCAATGCAATATACAATGGGGTAAGCTCCAACCAAAGAAACCCTTTTCAAATGTGCCAGTGATGCTGCTTTTCTTATCCATGCTGCACTGCTGCAGAAGACAATGGGAACGTTTGAGCTAGCACTGATTATCCAACCCAGCCAGATTCAACTTCCCTTAGGGACTATTGTAATTCCCTTTTTTCCCTTTGGTTGAGCTATCGGAACTGACCCACAACAGTTAGCCGACAACCCTAAAAATAGAAACAGCTTCTGTTTTGTCTCATGAGCTACCATTATGCCTTGAGGGGCTTTTGTGAAATCTACATTGGCAAGCTAAAGCCAACTCCTCCTTCCTGGAAGCGAAGAGAAGTGGAGCTGCAGTAAACTGCCCTATATTTCAGCAAACTCAGGCAAACAGTATCCTTAAGGCTCACTGACTTTCAGCTGCTCCCTTTTCTATCTATGGCCTGGCAATACTGAAGTGGAAATGATCGCAACATATTTTGGGAATGCTCTTCTGCAGAAAATCAACAGCCACAGAGGGGGGTTCTGTAACCAACACTAATTGTTTGCAAGGCTGAAAGGATTCAGATGGCCATAGAATGCCTATGATAGTCCCATTCACTGGAAACCTTTGATAGAACATCTGAAAGAGATAGAGCAAAATGATGCATTTGTTTGTGGATTTTAGTATTAAGATGGGGAAAGAGGAGGGATTAGAGAGAAATGTAGTATGATTCTGTGAATCCAATGTATGAGACTCAGATAAATTATAAGAAAGAACTGAATTTGATTGAAATTAGTTGGCATTTTTGGCATGAAGAGGGCTAAAAAAGTACTTTAACCTTACCCTTAAATGTTTTATTGTAAGTGTAGTTGTTTTATGTATACCTTTGTTCGTATGTATTATATGTGATGTCTGTGTTGGCGATGTTTAAAGAAAAATATTAAAGTATCTAAAGATAGTCCCATTCACATAACTAAACACAGGGAGATTCAGCAGTTTCATGGTGGCCATGTCCACCCCAGTCTTCTGGTGTCCACCAGTTCTTCTGCCCAGAGTCTGACAGCCTACACCTTGTACATGTGTAGGGTCCACATGCCTAGGAACACTACACAAGTGGGGTCCTCACTCATGTGGGGTACCTAGGTGTGTATGTCTTCAGTAGGCATGTGCTCCACTCCGATTAGAAGCGCAGAAGCAGGAGCGAATTGGCCTGCTCCGCCTTGCCCAGAGGCGGAGTAGAAGCGGACCGCGGACCCCTAGAAGCAAGGTGAAGAGAAGCGCCCATTTTTGGAGCGCTCCGGTTTCCGCGTTCTGCTTCTATTGCCATCTTGAAACATTTCGCCCATAGGATTGCATTGTGGAAAAGAAAGGGGGATAACTGTGTTGTTTTTGAAGCTATCTTTCTAAAAATTCTTGTGCTTGGAGAGTCGTGGATGGGGGTCATTTTGAGACTACTCTCAGCTCTCTGCATGGTGCGGGTCGCGTGCTAGAATTTTTTAAAAAACCGGCGGGAAAAATACCTTTTCCGAAGGGCTGAGGGGCAGAGTCAACTCCCGGTCATGATCACATGATCCCAAAGTTGGAGGAGGGGATAGGCAAAACGGGTAACTTGGGATTCTGAGAACTTCTCTTTCTTAGTCTGAACAGACTTTTCCCAGTGTTTTTTAAAACAGTAGCCCCACCAAATGCACAAACACAACCTGAAATCATATACTAAGGCAATAATAAGAGATAGAAACACAGCACTGCTACTCACCCTAACTTTGGGGAACAACTGAAAAGATGTGGTGCAAGGGGATGAGCTCCCTTAGGGCATCCCATGTGGACGTGCCCCCACTCTCTCCTGTACTTGGAGGGCCATTAGAGCCTTCCAAAGAGAGTAACCCGGTGGAGAAATGCCTATCATGAGTTGAAGTGACAGTTCCACTTCTCAGAGCTCTCGTGGTGGAGCAATGGCTTTCATGAGTTGAACTGACAGCCTTGCTTCTTAAAAGACTGGTTGACCAGTCAAATTGGCAGCTGCTGCTTCCCCCTCCCCTGGGCACGACCACCTATTGCTGGTAAAAGACAGATATAGCCTTTTTAAAAAAGTTCTTCTTGTTGTTTATTCAGCAACACTGCTGCTTTTAATTCCACCCCTCCTTTGTTTATTTATTTATTTATTCCATTTTATATGCATTACTGGTTTATCCTTGGCTCACTTTGTTATGCCCCCAGAAATGTCTGCTGCCTGCCTGCCTGCCTTCCTTCTCTCCTCCCCTGCCCGCCTCGCAGGGATGTTGTGTGTGTCTGGCTTTGACTCAGGGGAGAAGTCCTTCCTGCGCTCACTTGGAGTTTTGGAAGTTCCAAATCCATTTTTCAAGTGTGGAAGAAGATTCATACTCTTGGGATTTCCTTTCAAATGGCCCCATTGAGATGTCTGCAAGTTTAAGCCCCGCCAAAAAACAGGGGATGATGGGACTGCCTTGAGTCTGGGCGTGCATCTGTATCCCTGGATAAGCTATCATGGTGGCAAGTTTGAGATTTCTAACGTGCAAATTGACGGAGCTATCGAAAGAGGTGTGAATGGGGTGTTGATTTTCCTAAATTCCCCAAAAATCAGGGGATGATGGGACTGCCTTGAGTCTTGGCGTGCATGTGTATCCCTGGATAAGCAGTCATGGTGGTGAGTTTGAGGTTTCTAACATGCAAATTGATGGAGTTATGGAAAGGGGTGTGAATGGGGTGCCCGATTTTCATAAATTCCCCAAAAATCAGGGGATGATGGGACTGCCTTGAGTCTTGGCGTGCATGTGTATCCCTGGATAAGCTGTCATGGTGGCGAGTTTGAGGTTTCTAACATGCAAATTGACAGAGCTATGGAAAGGGGTGTGAATGGAGTGTTGGATTTTCATAAATTCCCCAAAAATCAGGGGATGATGGGACTGCCTTGAGTCTTAGTGTGCATGTGTATCCCTGGATAAGCTGTCATGGTGGCAAGTTTGAGGTTTCTAACGTGTAAATTGACGGAGCTATGGAAAGGGGTGTGAATGGGGTGCCCGATTTTCATAAATTCCCCAAAAATCAGGGGATGATGGGATTGCCTTGAGTCTTGGCGTGCGTGTGTATACCTCCATGAGGTGTCATGGTGCCAAACTTGAGGTTTCTAACTTTCACAGAAAAAAAGTTGTATACTTTTTTAGCTTAATACAAGCCTATGGGGGGGGAAACGGAGCTCCGATCCGGATCCGGAACTCCAAGCGGAGCGGAGCGGACATGGGCGGAGCGGGGGCGGAGCGAAGCGGGCCGATCCACAAATTGCGGATCTGGAAGTGAAACGGAGCGGGGGGTCCGTGCACACCCCTAGTCTTCAGCTCTTTGGTTTATGTGTGTGAATTGGAGGGTGGGATTAATGGATCTGAGTGTTGGTGGGTACAGGACTAGCAGATAACCCTGCTCCCTCCGTAAGACGTAGAATAAAAAAAAATTAAGAAAGTCTGAAAAAGACTGAAATGACCCAATGGTGTTGGCAGAGCAATGGTTGATTAAGAGCTGTAAAATCCTTGGTTGGATCCAGACTTAGTTATGCTTAGAGTAGACCCACTGAAATAAATAGGATTTAAAATAGGCATGACTTTCAAAGTCCCACTGATTTCAGTGGATCTGCTGTAACTCTGACTATGGGTAGTGTCCAAATGTGTCACTGTTCCACTACCAATGATGTTGCACTGGTGTGCACTGGCAGAACATAACTAGTAGGGGTATGCATTCCGCCCCAGAGTTATCTGGGAACCCCAAAGTGATCTGGGAACTGGGAACATCCGTGGAACATTCAATCTTCCAGAGAAGAGATTGGCCACTTTCAAACCCATTGATTAATATCAGAGTGGAGACATGCCCAATTGGACATGCCCTTCTAAAGTCTCTGGAATTAGCCTGCTCTCTCTCTCTCTCTCTCTCTCTCTCTCTCTCTCTCTCTCTCTCTCTCTCTCTCTCTCTCTCTCTCTCTGTAAATTGAACATCTCCATATTTGGAAGATGCTGAGTGGGGTGAGGGGTAGCTTTGATATTGACATCTGTAGCTAACCAATTAGGAATGGCCACAGCACTGTCCCTTACTGTGTTCTCCTCCAATCGCAGTGTTTGTGGGAGGGAGAAACACTAAATGGCTGTGGATTCTGGCTTTGGGGGGGAGAGGGAGCATGTTTCTGCTTGGTCTCATAGAAGTCAATCATCCACATTTCCACAGTGTGAAAGTGCTGTTGGGCTGGCATGGTGAGTGAGAAAACTTCTACAATTGAGTCAGGCACAGAGGCAGCGTCTTTATTTCAGTGGCTGAGCTTCCAGCGGGGGGTCCATCCAATAGATCTGGAGGGCACCAGTTTGGAGAAGGCTGGAGTGGGGATTTAAAAAAAAAGATCCTAAAAAATCAAGGCATGAATGGATCTGAATCAAACTTTGCACAGCTAAAGCTTTCCTTAAGAGCTATCACATGGCCATATTTTATCTCTTTAGCTATAAAAATTATACAGATGTAAGCATTTTTGTTAATTTCCATTTAAAAATCCTTAAAAAATCAAAGCATGAACTGATCAGAATCAAGATTGGTGGGGCTAAAGCCCTCCTTACATGCTATCACTGTGCCAAGTTTTATTTCTTTATCTATAAACCTTAGGGAGCTGCAAGGATTTCTGTTAATACCAGTTACCCGAATACTAAATGGTTCTTTGACAGGTAATTCAATGAGGCAGAGAGAGGGAGCTACACTAGAAATTGTGGCAGAGAAACACTTCTATGGAGATTCAGATCAAATTTTGAGGCAGAGAAGACCCACTTTACACACCCCTAATAACTAGCCCTTACTAGGGCAATGGAAAAAAGCAGCTTTTTGCCACTGAAATTCTACAGCAAATTGCCACTATTTCCAGTAGCCCTGGCAAGCACTAGTTACATTGTGCAAGGTTTGCTTTCATTAGTACAACATCATTAGCACTAGTGCTGGAGTACAGTTAGATTGTCTGTGTCTGATAGGGGCAAAATGCCAGTTTTAGGGGCATAGCTAAGCCCCCTCCCCATGTCCAATTTGCCTCAATTTTTGCATGTAGCTAGCTAATGGCATTCACTCAAACAACCAGGCACCCTATTCACTCATACTCTCTCCCTCCCCCCCCCTCTCTCTCTCACACACACACGCACACACACATTAGTCTTGCCTTCTACTTGCTTCTTCTCTTGCTTCTTCTCCTCTTGATTCTTCTTCTACTTCTCTTGCTTCTTCTCAGTCAGCCTAGATCAGTGCTGGGGGGCGGGGTGCCTGGAGGACATGTTCCCAGAAGTCTGATACAGGCCTTCTCCTGAGGCCACATTGTGCAGACCCAGGCTGAGCTCCAATCCAGAGACATCGGTATGAAGCCCCTCAAACCACCCCTCCAAATGCCCCCCAACTCAGAGCCCCCAAACAAGCTTTCCCCCCGAGAACCCCACCCCTGCCATGAGCCCCAAACACTCCAGCTTTTGAATGATAGGTCTCAGAGTCCTGTGCTTGAACAGTCATGTTAGCATCCCAATGGGCTTTTGCCCTTTGCCCTTTGCCACACATGTGCTGCTGGTCCGTTTGCCCAAGGTGCATTGTGGTTCGAAAGGGGGGTGGCTGGTGTTATGATTTGAAAAATGATCTCCCAGCTTTTGTGTGTTCAATTCAGCCATAACCATAGGTTTTGCCACTGATACTACCCTAAGTCTGCATCCAGCCCCATAGTATTTGAACAGAACAGTTGAAAACATGCTTCTCTCTCTCTCTCTCTCTCTCTCAAATTAAAATCAATAGGATGTAAAAGGTCTTAATTACTTGTTGTACACATGGCGGTGAGCACTATGTTGGAATAGATGATTTGTAGCAAATAATAGTGTATTTATTACCTTGTTTAACTGCTTAATGAGCTGGTGAAAGAAATCAAACTAACAGAGACCAAACTTTCACTGATTGTACTTGGGCTTCATTAAAAAAAATCAAACAGATCTAATTTAACAAAGCTGAACTCTGCAAGCTTTCTCAAGCTTTTGATCTGAGTATGAAGGAGATTAACAGGGGGAGGAATGATTTCCCATTCAAGTCACAAATTGAATAAGTCCTTTTAGTTTTAGCCTTAATGAAGCTTGTACTGGCTAAAACAGAGGTGTACAAGTTCAATCACTCTGATACCCACGTTTATATTTGATTAAATCAAAAGGGTCACAAACAAAATTCAGGGGGAAATATCCTAAGTGGGAGAACTCTAAAAGCAACCTAGTGAGGACTGTGGCTTAGAGGCCACAGGATGCCTGACTTGACCGTGGTGGGGACAAGTTCAAGGCCCTCAATGTTCTGAAAGATCTACACTTTTTTTTTAAAGAAAGAAAATGATTCACATTAGCCAGAATCCAAAGAACAGTGACACTAACTAGTTCCAGAAACCCAAAGATGTTTCAGTCTTTTCCTCCCCCTCAGACAGAAACCCCTCCCCCTTATAAGCTGCCAGATGGCTTTTGAAACTGGTGGGAATTATGATATGGTCTTGGGAGGTGGGCTGGGCTGGACAACTGTTCAAAGAGGAAATAAAAGTAAATCATTCAAACATTTCTTTTCTACATTAGTTCTAGAGGATCTGGAAGTATCCTCTGAATGTCTGGCTGGCAAATAGCACAAGTGTGTGTGTGTGTGTGTGTGTGTGTGTGCAACAGATATTTGCCCCAGAAGCCTTTGCATTTGGCAACATTCCTGCACCAACATGCACATCAGCTACCTTGTAAAACAGAGATATTGGTTTTCCAAATTTCTCTCATAAATTGCAAGACCCTCCTGAGCTATGATTTTCATCAAGAAGCAATGGAATGTTAAGAGATACTTATTTTATTTTGTTATTGCATTTATATCCTGCCTTTTTTCCACCAAGGAACCCAAGGTGGTGTACATAATCTTCCTCCTCTCCAATTTTATCCTCACAACAACAACCCTGTGAGGTAGGTTGGGCTGAGAGGCTGTGACTGGCCCAAAGTCACCCAGTGGGTTTCCATGGCCGAGTGGTGACTAGAACCCAGATCTCCCAATTCCCAGTCCAACACTTTAGCCACTACACCACACATTCCTGTATTAAGGTTAAACTAGTTTGATTCTATCAAGGCATTCTAGCTAGGGATGGGTCAAATGAGTGATGTTGAGCTCACCAAGGTCTTCTGAACTCTGAGCTCACTGCTCGTCCTTTCTCAACTTGTGCTTCCATTTGCAATCATTGTTTGTTTCACACAAATGGGGAAACTGAACAAATTGTACAGCTGTAGAAAGTGAAAGTTGTGCAAATATCCATGAATTTGCACATATTTTCAAAATTGCCCAAATTTCTACTGTAGACTAAAGTGCGGGTGATATAAGAATGGAAAGTTTTGAAAAAGTGGTGCATATTTCAACTATGCATTTTCTGAACATAAACATGAAGTTTGGGAATTTGCAAACATTTTCAGAGAAAATGAGCTCCCACTCACATTCAGGATAGCAAACAGGACCTTTTTAAGTAATTTGTGTACCAAAATGACATTTTCATACATCCCCAATTCTACCATTTGTGGTGACATCCTATGGCTTTCCACTGGTCTTGAAGCCATGGAAACAATTAAATTTTCCCAGGTAAACTCAGGAGAATGCAATATGTATCTCAGATAAGAAAATTGTGGGAAAGGATAAAAGCTCACTAGACTATTGTACATGTTCAGACTATGACACGAATAAGTGAACATAAAATATTGTAGGAAGTAAACAGGACCTACAAAACAGAAGCAGGTACCATCTTGCTTTGTGTATCAAAAAATGCTGACAGGCTATGGTGTAAATATATTACTTTCAAAAATCATATCTGGGAACTTTGGGAGAAAAATTAACTAATTGTTAGAAAACATCTTGTTTTGTTGGAAACATATGTCAGCAGTTCAAAACAAATAATGTAAGTATGAGAGCCAAAACACAAAAACTCCAGGATTTTTCACTTTTCCTTGGAAGGACAATAGCACTGGTCCTCATTGGCTTTATTTTGTTACATGCTCAGTAATGTAAAGTAAGTAGGTTTTATCTTTAAAGACAATGATCCATGTTTTTAAATATTTTTTGCTTGCAACCACTTTGTATTTTATATGTTTAATGCTCTTATATCAAATGTAAAAACTGCTAAAAAATTTAAGTAAAATATGAAAACGTATGCCTGATCTCACTGTCCTCTGTTTAAAAAATATGTGTGGAAATACACAGTATTTTTAAAATTACAATTTTCATACTGACACTTTGTTCCTGGAATATGGCATGGGACAAGTTCCCTGTTGATCCAGGATCAAGCTAAGTACAGAAATCCCATATCATAATATCCCTAGGCAAGAATAAATCTGTCACAGTTGCTGTCTCCCAAACTGTAAAGCTTTCCATGGAGAGATTTGTGACACCACTTCTTTTCCCATGTTTAGATCGTTATTCAAGATACACTTGCTCAAGCAGGCTTTTATTGCTAAAGAGAACTGCTTTTGAAATGATTTAATCAGCCACCTCTGGTGCTGTTATGTTTTCTCTTAAGTCTTAATTTATCAACTTCAGACAGTTTTGAGTAATTTTGGATCTGCCCAATCTGGTTTGGGGACAAAAGCGGACTTGAATGAGGGGAGTGCAACCCTCTTGGTTCTCCTAGACACTTCAAGAAGGATGCAGACAAGCCTTATAGGCCGCTTCCAACTCTACTATTCTATGATTCTATGTGTGTCACTGTAATATAATAGCGAATATTCTGTACTTCAGAATTCCACATTTGATGAAGAAGGGTTAGGTATGGATGGACTCACCCGCATCCAATTTGTCGGATGCTTGCCCCACCACTGCCGCTGTCCACCCTGATCGGCGCCGCACAAACTCCTTTTGAGGCTCAGTGAGCATCCGGTGATGTCACGAGCCCATCCGCCCTTGTCTGGAGCCTCCATTGTGCATAACAATGGAGGTTCTGGGAATTGTTGATTTCCCCCATGGTGTAAAGCATGTCCGTAAAAGCCCCCTGTTTAAATGTGTGAATGCTCCATTTTTGCCTTTGCTCTTGTGTAAATGGGGCCTTTATGGCTGGCATTTATGCAATGAAGAAAATGCATAATTTCTGAAGCCTTCATTATTGTGCATAATGGAGGCTATGGATGAGGGTGGATGATTGCTGGGCGCTCATCTGGCTGGGTGGGCATTTGAAGCATGGGCCCATGAGTGCTCCATGGGTGCCTGACTGGGTCCAGGGGTTGGATGCAGGGGAGTCCATTGGAGTCCCACGTCCAGAAGGGACTAGGGACTGCATCTGGTCAATGCCTATATGGGGGAAGTCCTGGGAATCCTACATATGCTACCTCGAATTCCTTTATGGAAGAAAGGCAAGATATACATGAAATAAATAAAAGTGGTCTTTTCTTGTAACAATGAGTGGAAACTTGTGTTCATAAAATAATGAGTTAGCTCAGAATTAAGCAAAACTCTCTTCCCCCTTTACAATTCTCAGTCACATTCCAATCTATACTGAATTGCAAATGCAGTGATGAAGTACTGATTGACTGAACTGTTGTGATGTCATGGAATGTTCACAAATTAGTCACATATCTGCCAAGAAGGGAGTGATAGTCCTACATATAGAGTGTGTTTGTACTCAAGAAGTACTCAACTCTAACTACTTTGTGATCTTGGACACCACATTTGGCATGCACCTGCCTTAGTGTTTCAAATTCTACCAGCATCAGGCAAGCTAATATAAAAATAGTTTTGTGTTTTGATCTGTAGCAGCAAGTTTTCCTAGTTTCTTATTATAAATGACAGTTGATTACTAAGCATGTTTATTCAGATGTTAGCCTCACTGAGTTCCATAAGTGCAGAAAAGGGCAACAAAAATGATCAAGGGGCAGGAGCAACTCCCCTGTGAGGAAAGGTTACAGCAGCTGGGGCTGTTTAGCTTAGAAATTTGGTGAGTAAGGGGGAGATATGATAGAGGTGTACAAAATTAGAGGTGTAGAAAAAGTGAATAGGGAGACCTTTCCCCCCGTCTCTCATATTAGTAGAACCCATGGTCATCCCATGAAGCTGATTAGTGGGAGATTCAGGAGAGATGAAATGAAACATTTCTTCACACAGCACATAGTTAAACTATAGAATTCACTTCTACAAGATGTAGTGATTGCCTCTAATTTGGATGACTTTAAAGAGGGATTGGACAAATTCATGGAAGATAAGGTTATCAATGGCTACTAGTCCTGATGTCTATATGAATGCTTCCTCCAGTATAAGAGGCAGTATGCCTATGTACACCAGTTACTGGGGAACATGTGTGGGAGGGTGCTGTTGCACTCATCTCCTGCTTGTGGGTTTCCCATGGGCAGCTGGTTGACTACTGTGTGAACAGAATGCTGGGCTAGATGGACCGTTGGTCTGGTCCAGCATGGCTCTTGTTAAGACTTACTCCCAAGTAAGTGTGCTTAGGAATACTTTGTGAAATGCATAGTGTTTTAGCTCTTAACTTTGCCTACAAATCAAAGAGGAGTGCAATTCAATCAAAGAGGAGTGCCATTCTTTGCCATCAATTTTTAGTATCTCTTCCAGAAGTTCAGTT
This sequence comes from Elgaria multicarinata webbii, assembly GCF_023053635.1. Lineage (NCBI taxonomy): Eukaryota > Metazoa > Chordata > Lepidosauria > Squamata > Anguidae > Elgaria > Elgaria multicarinata. The sequence goes on from NC_086172.1 coordinate 104,066,522, forward strand.
TCTTGGAAATGGACATGTATTATTCTTCTGACATTACAGTTTCAAGACATACTCATGGCTCTAGAGAGTACATATGTGTCTTTCAAATAACGTAAGAAGTGGCTGTGAGTATGCCTATTTTCATTTGTGAAATGTTGTAGGACATTCTGTCAATAGTTATCCAATAATTTATAGCCTCATTTTGATTCTATATAGATCAACTACACCAAACAGATTATAGGACAGCTCCATATATCAGTCTTTATATAGCTTGTTAGGTACATAAATCTAGGCTTTTATCGTCACACTAATATGCATTTCAGGTTATACATGAAAGAATATTGATTCTCTTTTTTTCTACTCCCAATGTTGTTATTGGTGCTTGAATAAATGTTAAATTAGAGTTTGATTGATTCAAACTGACGAAGCATTAAAAAGACATGTTTCTGGCCAGTATGGAAGAATGACATGATAATAAGGAATGTGACACACAGAAATTACAATGCACTTTGTTATGAACATGTCATGATTTGCAAATCTCACTTTTAATTTTTTTATATACTATGAATTATTTTGGCTGTAAACCACAAGCTACTTACTCAGGAGTAGTAACATAGAGATTAGTGAAACTATTCCATCTACAGTAAGCAATATAGAACAACCCCATGATATATTAGTACAACTGAAAAAATATTTGCACATATTCTTTCAATGTTGATTAGCAATGTCCTCATTTAATCAACAAAGATGAATTCAGGGATAATGCTGTTTTGCATTATTTTCCTGTTTCCAGTTTAGGATTATACAGACTTGTCTGTGAAATTGACAGTGTAATGTATTTCTACTCAGAAGTAAGTCCCACTGAGATTAAAGACCTTTACTCCTAGGTAAACTGGTATGGGATTATATGACTTCCAGTTAGTGAGTGTATAGGAGGGACCGTGGCTCAGTGGCAGAGCAGCTGTTTTGCATGCAGAAGGTTCCAGGTTCATTCACCGGCATCTCAAAGTAGTGTAGGAAAAACTCTTGCCTGAGACCTGGAAAGCCATTGCTGCCAATCAGTGTAGACAATACTGCGCTAGATGGACCAATGGTTTGGCTCAGTATAAGGCAGCTTCCTATGCTCCTATGTCACTCAAATTTTGGACCTTGGTTCATATATGAACTTTTTAACTTGTAATATAATTGCTCCCCACCTACCCCCATCTCTGGCACTTCATTGCCTTTGATCAAAGTTTTCCAGAATCTATAGAAAGATCATAAGCATCCCTCACCTAAAAAAGTTACTTTAGACATTTTCTTATTTGGCCCTATTTTATCTCTTTCAATGCACATTGCTACAATGTGCACTAAAATGCACATTAAAGTTAAGGGCTTTGCTAGACCTGCCGGCTTATGCCGGCAGGGATGCGGGGCGGCAGCGCGCTGTCGTTAGCGCGCGCCGCCGCAGCTTCCAGATGCCGGACACGCAGGGACGTTGGAGCCCTGCAGCGTCCGGCATTTTTTTTTTAAAGGGGCCGCGTGTGGCCCGAAGACTCCAGTAAGGTAAGGGTTTTTTTAAAAAAACGGGGGGGGGGCAGGAAGGATAGCAGGGGGGGTGGCAAGGGGGGAGGGTGGGTGACAGAGAGAGCACCACGCACCGCCACCCGAGGAAGCAGGCGAGCGGTGCTAGCCCAGGCAATGCCGCCCCATGCCAGGCCTTGCCCGGGCAAGCGCCGCTCGCCTGCTTTCTCGGGCAGCGGCGCGCGGTGCTCTCTGTCATCCCCCCTCCCCCTTGCCACCCCCCTGCCATCCTTCCTGCCCCTCTCTTCCCCCCCTAGGCCGATGGGCACAGCGCTCGTACGAGCGCTGTGCCAGGTCCGTGGCTTTTCGCGGCTACTCGCGAGTAAGCGAGTAGCCACAAAAAGCCACGGAAGTAACTAGACTTCCCCCAGCCCCAGCCTGAGGCCGGAGCTGGGGAAAAGGCGTGCCATAAGCGACTTAGCTTATGGCGCGTTAGATGAGGCCTCAGTGCGGCCTGCCGCTGGATTCCCCTGTGCGTCATCTAGTAACGCCCTAAGTTTACATAGCTGAGAACACTCATAGAACACTCAAAGTGGTATTTTGGTAACTGAAAGAAGCATATTACAAAGATGGTTGTCTGTTAGCAATTCTTAGGTTTGTGTCATCCAATATGTTAACTTGTGAACATGGCTGCAATCTGTACTGTACAGTCATCCTCTCAATTATGGTATTCCCATCAGTTAGGTTTATTGGGTAAAACCTTTCTGTCTCCCTTCAGAATTCTTTTCCCCTCACATTCTTTAAGTACAGAATTATAAATGTTGTTCTCTAGTCAGGCACAGTTGCACAGAATGTTGTCGTGGCCTGCAGCATTTCTCACCAGTTCCCTATGGTTAAAAACAGGAGTGGGCAGAAAATATAGCTGCAGATTTTTTGGACTTTATTTACCAGTATTCCTGACCACTGGCCAGGCTGACAGGGGTTTCTGGGAGTTCAAGTCCCAAACATCTGAAATCTACCTTCCAATTTGTCAGCCTCCTTCATAACCTTGAAACTGGACTACTGTATTATATATGGCGCTGTCTTTCATGGCTGGTCATAAAATGTCAACTGGTACACAATGCCTCAGCAGTGGACCACTGAGTGCTCATTATGGTAACATCCTACTATCTAGTTGCATTTACTCCTGATTAGCTTTAGGTACAATTCAAGCTTTTGAAAAGACTTAGGACAGTATCCTATCCTACGCTGTTCATACAGCAGTGGGACCCACTGTTAGTGCAGTTGGGAACTTGCAGTTGCTAAAAGCAACGCAACCTTAGTGCAAACACTCATTTATGGAATGGGGCAGATCAGCAGAGCCTGCAGATGGAAGCTCCACTGACATGTCCCAGTCTGGAGATGAGTGCTTCTGCATGTTTTGCACAATGAAGCACTAACTCCCCATTGTGCAAATGGTGGGTCCCCCTGGCACAACATAATCAGCAGAAGCACACCAGTCTTATTGGATACTACCCTTAGTTCCCACAGACTGTGAAACATAAAGCCACCACCTCCACCACCTCCTCCTCCTCCTCCTCCTCCTCTCCTTCTCCTTCTCCTCCTCCTCCTCATCTATCAGCCAAATCTGTACGACAAAAGCCATTTAAAGAGGTGAATATGAGGCAGAAGGAAGGAAATGAGCCTTGGATCACTTAGAATCATAGAATCATAGAATAGCAGAGTTGGAAGGGGCCTATAAGGCCATTGAATCCAACCCCTTGCTCAATGCAGGAATCCACCCTAAAGCATCCCTGACAGATGGTTGTCCAACTGCCTTTTGAATGCCTCTAGTGTGGGAGAGCCTACAACCTCCCTAGGTAACTGGTTCCAGGTGGCCGGGTGCAGGTGAGGGAAAGAGAGATGAGCAATGACTGTTCAAACTTAAAGGTGTCTTCCTCAACTGTTTTAAAGATATGATATAATATGTAAATGCTGACATTGAAACTCTTCCATTGGGATTTATGGAAGAGCTCAGAATATTGTGTTTTAAGTGTTCAGATATCAAAGACAACAAGAAAGTATTGACATCTCCTGTACTTGAGGTTTATTCCCCACTCATATAACAAGTATCCTGTTCATCCAATAAATGCTAAGGAAGTTCAGCCAAAATATTTAAGGAATCCAAACTGGCATTCCAAGGAATTGTTGGACATCACTTTCATTGCTGTTATCACAGAGAAAGCCGGTAATGTCCTAGTAATAAATTCATAAGAAGAAATGGAAGTTTTTACCATCATGTGAAGAGTTTTCCTTATCCCCACCGTTTTTGCATTTTCTATCCCGCCATGAAATTAGAGTTTACACAAAATTTTATATCGTTTCCAGAATTTTATTTCTCAGAACTAAGGATTTGTTGGTCCTCAACTGAAAGTGTAAGCATTACTGTTCTTTCTATCCCTTGCTCTGCCCTGTTCCTTTTCAGAGGTGTCTGTCAGATGTTAAATTCACTATATTAGGTATGAAATTTACTTATATTTAATTAGCCTTGGGAAAGATTGATTAAAGGCAGGGATGACAATTTGAATTTGGATTTTTATATAAAAATCCAATAGAGTAACAGAATCGTGTTTCTAGTAGTTTGTGAATTTTGCCACGATATGCGAGTAGGTTAAGCTTAGTTTTTATATCAAATTCCAAATTCAAATTGCCATCTCTGTCTTTAATCAATCAGATGATGACATTTCATCCATGTATTTAACAGGTAATTGCATGTCCTTTTTCCTGGAAGTAGGCTGAAGGTTTCTGCCACTATTAAATCACATAAGTGAATAAATGTCACTTTAATGGAACATGATTTGAGATCACCACAAGAACAAAATGGAAAGCAAACAGCTACACTTCTCTCTATTTATATGTGGAGAGACTGTAGGTGTTGGAGGGGTGGCACTGCAACATCTGTAGTTAAAAAGTATAGATCTTTACAGTGCAAACATACACAAATTTACTCAAAGGGAGGTCTCACTATGTTCAATGGAGCTAGGTTTACAGCATTAAACATCTATATGCCTGGCCACTTGGGTGCTCACTCTATGTAATTGCCCAATAGGGAAGGGCCATGGTTCAGTGGCAAAGCACATGCTTTGCCTGAAGAAGGTGCCAGGTCCAGTCTGTAGCATCTCCAGTTAAAAGGATCCAATAATAAATGCATTGAAAGCATGCACCGATGACAGGCAGAGTACACAATACTGGGCTGATATAAGTTGGGATGTTGGAGAAATCCGCAATGGATTCAAATGTTCGGATTTCTATGAGTCTGTCCTGTGGATTCTGCAGCAGACTGGCTGTTCCCAAGTCATGTGGATTCTGCAGACTTGCGGATTGGCACTTGCACACTACTAATGCAAATCAACACAATTAGAACAGAATTACGGTTTAAAAAGTCAGTTCTGTCAATAAGCCGACTATAGAATGAAAGACACCTGTCAATCCATGAAACTCAGATAGAACAGGTTTAACAAAATCTGCACATCACTAGGCAGTCAAAAAACAAGTGGCTACCTCCTATAGCTTGACAAAACTACATGCCCTAGGCATGGCAAAATAGAAGAGCACTGTTTGGGGCTCAAGTGCTTTCCCAAATGTTAACCGGTTTTTTTTAAAATGGTAATGCTTTTCTTTCAAGATAAGTCTCCCCAGCCCCAAACCTCTCCCTACACTGCATCTTCCTCCCAAGGTATCAACATTAAAATCCATCATTGCTAATAAGAGCCCAAGCAGTATATACTCATATTGTGATTCCCAGTCAGACTGGATTGCCAGAGTGGGGTGGGCAAAGGAGGGGAGAACTTTCCTCGAAATATTCCTCCTCCCCACCTGCTTTCCCAGTGCAATGGGGCTCTTCTCCTGTGCCCCTCCCCCTCCCTTCTGATCAGCTCTAAGGCTCCGTAAGTGTCTCTTTCACACTATGAAGTCAGATCAGGACTCAAGGAATAAACATTCTTTAAAAATCAAATACATGGGATTTAAAAAAAGAAAGAAAGTGTGTGTGTGTGTGTGAACCTTAAACCCTTCACTCACAAAAAACCCTGGTCCCTAAATACACAGCACTTCCAGAGACAACTACAACAAAATCACACACCCCTTCAAATTTGTGCTGGAAGAGAGACTCATTGCATGCAATAGAATTTACTTCTGAGTAGACATGTCTTGGATTGAATTGAAAATCAAGCAGCAGCAATGATCAAATGAAGAATAAAGGAACAAACACAAAGTAAGCAAGTTGTTAATTGTAGGATTATTGTGCTGGAAAGGAGAGGAAATTCTCAGTAAATTCTCATCTCTCACCCAGAGCTTCATTATACAACGAGGGCCCAATGACTGCTTATGGGCATTAACAAGGGATCCTACATCATTGGTCACTGGTACCAATCCCACAGTGCATGAATCAGTGCTAGCAGCTAGCAGACTTACATTGATGAGAGTTGTAGTCCAACACCTTTGGAGGGCACCAGGCTGTGAAAGGGCTGCTCTAAACAAAAACAGAGAAGTAGGTGGCCCTAAATTGTTCGTCATCAGTTTTCCACAACCCCACGCTCACCTCTGCATATCATATTCTCCATCCTGTCCACATGGTTTATCTGCTTTGGGAGAATGAGAATTTCACTTGCACTTCCTGACTCATTAGGGAGGATGTGGTCTTAAGGCTTGTGAGCCTTAACTCCCAATTTCCCTGCTTTTTGGTGTTTGGTTGAAAACTGTAGAGCCTTAATGTTGTTTTGTAAACCATAGTTTTTTTGTTTTTGCTTAATGATATGTGTAATATGTGAAGGGATCTCATATTAGGAGCCAATGCTGATGCTCAGCACTGAACAATTTAACATCTGAAAAGTGATCTTGCTGTATAAGCCTAGCTAGAAGTTAGATAATATAATCCCATGGATGGGACAGACTTGTAAATAGATTCTGTTTCATATCCCAGTATATCCTTGGCTGTAGCAAAGAATAACCATTGTTGAAACAAGTCTTATCAGGAGTTGAGAAATAATCCGTATTTATGAACTCCAGTGCAGCTCAAATACATGTTTTCCACCTTGTGTTCTGAAACCAAGCTCTGGCATTAAAAAGAGATTGCAGGACAAAGCCATGGTGAACTTTGGAACAAACAAAGTCTTTCAATAGATATTTTCTTAACACATGAGTAAATGTATGTTACTTAAGCAACAGGAGAAGGAAACTTGTTAGATTGGATCTAAGAATGTACTGCTTATTGACGTGTTGGGCAACTATCCATCTAGTGTTATTTTATTTGCAAAGAAGAGCCAAAAGTTAATGCTTTCAATTACAGGGCTGTGAATGTTTGGACTCAGAAGTGTAACTCCATGTTGAGTCCATAAGCTATGCTTATGATAGAGGTATAGTTCTCCTCGCCTCAGAAGCTACAATCATGGTTACTAGGAAGGAGTTCATGTGCATAATGATGCACAGGTGTAAGAGAGTGAACAAGAATATATATATATATATATATATATATATATATATATATATATATATCTCCAATGATAAAGGGTCTAAAGTGGAGGAGCTCAAAACATCTGGAGGGCCACAACTCCCTTCTGCTGTACCCAGCATAAGCCAATGGTGAGAAGGCCAAATGGTGAGAAGCCCAAAATATCTGTAGCGCCATGAGTCTAGGGCATTGTTAAATGTTTGCATTTTCAGTGATAACTCTTGGTCTCAGAAAGTGTACATTTTGTATGAGATTGCACCATGACATGATAAAGTCCTAACTCAGGATGGATATAGTTGAGGCTGGTGGCTCTGAAGTCAATGGGGCTGTGAATCCGCTCTGGGTTTCAGCCAGAAGCAGTCAGAACTCTAAAGGAGCTATCCAAGATCCCAAATCCATTTTGGGGAAGGGATTGAGCATTTTGGATAGCTCCTTTAGAGTTCTGACTACTTCTGACTGAAACCCAGAGCCCTACTGAAATAGGAGCCAACAGCATCCTCTGGATGGCCACATTTATTGGTATAACAGAAGACATTTGCAACTTGTTCCAGTAGAGGAGGATAGGATGAGAGACAAACTAAATCAAGGAAATATGTCACAGGAAAGGATGGAAGAACAAAAATTACTCGATAGTACTATTGCTACAGTGGAGCCTGAAGTGGCTCCAACACAGATCAAACAGAATATGCAGAGCACAAGAAAGATGTATTTTTAGCAATATTGATGTTTATGATCAAAGGAAATGGAATTTGCTTTTAATAAAAAAGGGGATGTGGAAATAGTGCATTGTATATAGTATACTGTATGTAATATATATTGTTGATTTTAATTAGAACTCATTGCAACAGGGGACACTAGCTCATTAGCTTCCTTTATTTGTGCATGTGAGATCATTGTACTTTTAGGCATGTATACATTCAGTGTTATGAAGAAAACTTTCTATTGATTTTGAATGGCAAAATTGACCTGAAATGTCCTTTGTGTTGGTTGTAAAAAAATGTCACGAGCTGCAGCAAAAAGATGTTGACATTAACGTTGCTTAGAATGGACAGCTGGGTTTTGGAGGAAATGCCAGTTAGTTTTACATGGCATAAAAGGACTGGAAAGAAAGGTAGGAGCCCTTTTACAAATAAAGAAATAATGGCAAAAAAAACAAGGTCTTAAGAATAGTGACCTAATGGGCAGCTAGCTTCAAATGTCACTGCCACACTCACTATCAGACCAGTAAAAACAGGGATTTTTAAAAGCTAATTTAATTGTGAAAAGTGCAATAATGATAAAAGGCTAAGATTTGTCTTTCTTGAGTGTCCTTAAAAAAACTTTTAAATTTTAAAGTAAAATTATCTTGAACAAATTGCAGACTTTGGATTGCCCCTTTTAGATACTCAGTCATGCTCATAGTCACAGTGGAAAAAAGCAAAACAAATACACAAAGGTCTTATGGCACCATCAGTATTTATTGTAGCATTAGGTTGATTCTTGTTCAGGGACATTTAGAGCATGGGTCACCAAAACCCTGAGCACATTTTGAATTTTGAGACCATGTCATTGGAGCATTCACAAAATGGCTGCCATGGGAAGGGGCTTGTCCATTCACAAAATAGCTGTCACAGTGGGCATGGCCAATCCCAGAAGGCAAACTAGTGAGGCTCAAAGAAAAGAACTTGTCCAAGCACCTAACCTCAAGGCAGAAATGGAATCTGAATTTTGATACACAAAACCTCTCTTTTGAACCCACAGTTTTCTGCCCCACCCATAACACCTTTTTCACAAAAGGCAGACTGATGAGATTAAGAGAAAAATAAATTAGGCAAGACACTGCATACAAGGCAGAGGTAGGGTTTGAACCCCAATGCCAAATCACACACTTGTGCCCAGAAGTCACATGAACAGGTCAAGGACTTTATGGTCTGCAAGCTACCCTACTGACAATTGAATCTGAAACAAAAGAAAATGGTTAGTTATTAGTCCCCATGGAAAATAATTGAGGATTCATCACATAATTTCTTTCTTGTAAGCCTGGAAGGCAATATATTTGAGCTGAAATGGTTCTAAAATTGTTTCCAATTGATCTGTTTTAGGCTGATTTGCAGACTCTATTATGTATACAGAACAATTTATCCATCCTTTAAAAAAAAACAAATACCCCAAAACCCATGATATAGATCAGGATTGGGGAACTCTGGCCAACCTGGGGTGGGTGGGTGGTGGTTCATGACACCGGATTGGTGCCGACATTGAGAAGGAAGCACAGGGTTTCTGAGCCAGAGCCACCACTGTCCTCTTCCTGGTGGAAGGCGACCAATCGGGGGTCGCCTTCCACCAGGCACTGCCCAGCTATGCCGCTGCTGTGACTCCAGAGAGAGGCAAGGGGCTGTCTTGACACCATCTTGAGTAGGTAAGTTCCTGACTTTTTTTCTTCACAGCTTCAGCGGTGTGTGTGTGTGTGTGTGTGTGTGTGATTGTGTTGTCATATAATGGAGGGTGTGCCACCGTTCACCCATCCTGGGGCTTTCCAGTCCTCTGGGGTCTAATCCAATCCTCTGGGGTCCCACAGACAGCCTCACCTCGTTCCCCTGGCCCCATCTTCTTTTCCCCAATGACCAATCATTGGGGATTCCCCCAGCTTTTGTCCAGTCCCCCCTCCCATTCTAAGAGATTGAAAGGCCTTCCTTAAGGCTTAGTTACTGGTACTAACAGCTTCCAATATGCTTGTAGTTTTTAAAATATATTTTTGATCCAACCCCTTTTGCTTTCTCCCACTCTCCTGCTTTGCCTTAGAGGTTCTCTGAAATTGAATTTGGTCCTTTTGCTGAAAGAGATTCACCAACAATTGTATAGATGAAGAAAGGGCATTTCTGTATAAAATGGATTTTTGGCCAGAAGCCATTCTAGGAAAGCAAATTAATTTAAATTTTCCTGTTTCAGGTTTGGAACAGTTAAATATGATAGCAGGTCTAATGGGGGGAAAGGCAATTTCCAAGGCAATTTTTAAAAGAAGATAATAACTATGATAAAAAAAAGACGACTGGATTTCAATATAACATTTCTGTGGTTATTTCCAAACACTGTTTTGATTAATTGGCTAAAAATGTAGAAAGTTTTAATTAGTCCTTTTAAGTAGCAAAATATTAAGCTTTCATTTAAGCCTTCCAATTAGGACTCGATGTGTGTTTAAAGGATTTTTTCACAGTCAAAATATCTCTCATTACTAATTGTTGTTATGAATGCATTTCACCTGAACATTAAGATACTTTGCCAAAATATTCAAGCTCTTCAGTGCAGCACTAGAAACTTGAATCTCATGCAAATAAGCAACAATGATTTTGGCCATGTGGTTGGAAAATGTTTCAAATGGAAGGTGTGTGTGTGTTCATAAAAAAATCCCTGATTGAAGTCAATGGCACTTAGTGGCTAAGGGGTTCTTTACACAAAAATGTATCTTATGATGAAAGTCTGTGAACTTGGGTGTGTTTGTACCATATTTAGGCAATGCTCATTAGCTCTATCTGGCCCACTAAGGCTCTTACAAACTAGACAGGATCAAAAACACCAATTAAAAAAAAGGCCAACCAATCAGCTATATTTTACAAATTGTGCAGTACTCAATAATTTTAATACATTTCATTGAAATGAATGGGGCTTCAGTTAGGCATGATTAACCAATGTCCCTTTCATTTCAATAGGTCTATTCTACGTAGGTTTAACATTGGATACTATCCATATAATTCACACAACTTTAAAAAATCAATGTGACAGTGGTATCAGACTTGCAACTTCTAAAGACTTAGAAAAAAAACTTTATTATAATTAAACTCAAAAGGTCTTTTCTTTGATGCTTCTTAACAAAACTTCTTGGGGCAACTTCCCTTTCAGTAGCTATCTTAACAAAACAAAAAGATGAAGGTGAAAAATGCAAGCAGCAATTTAATGCTAAGCTGAGTCCTCCTGACACAATTTAAATATGCAAGAGAAAGGCATGAAAATAGAATTCTACTGAGGTTTACTATTCATTAAGTAGCTGCTATCTCCAGGCCATGGCTTTTAGTCTGACTTCCAGCTACATTGCCATGGGATGAGATAGTTGGTGTTCCTGCTGATAGTATGTGCTAAAGTCAGTCCAGATTTTGATATCTCCACCATCTGCAAGTAAAGCTACTTTTCTGCTGAGTGACAAAATTCTGGGGCTAAGCAAAAGTACTCTCCCAAAGTTCTCCACACTACCTCTGTGTGGTAAATAGCTGTGTGTGTGTGTGGGGGGGGGATTTCACAAAATATTTTCTGGGGCAAGACAAAATTTCCCAACACTTCTTTGGGAACTGGAAGAGAACTGTAGGCTAAGAAAAGGGAACTGGAAGGTCTCAGGGCCAAGCCATTTGTCTCCTCCAAGAATATTAAAATTATCTTAACAAGTTCTAAAACTGGACCCACAGTTTTCCATCTATTCACAGACAGAAAAAATGGGGAAGCCATTTTGCTAAATATTCTCCTGAGGACTGAAATTCTCCAAATATTCAGGAATAGCTAAAAAAAAAAGCATCCTGTTTCATTAGAATTTAAGGCTTGCAGGGGGAATGGAGACAATCAGGTCAAGTAGGTCAAGTTAAGCATAGACAAGTAAAGTTGTTTTAATTAGCAGTCAGGAAAGTCAGAACCATGGACAGCTCCCTGTGGACTTTGCTAGCTGGAGCTCTTGTCCTGATATTAGAGGGATGTTATCTCACCAGAGGTCTGAAGTCAGTTGATGCTGCATGTAGGCTGATCAGACCTTTGTTAGAGTCCCCCCTCACCTCCTTGAAGAAGCCAGCTGTGGTTTTTAAAAGGACATTGACAGCTTTTGTATCCATTGAATTCTATGTCATAGAGATGAAGGTGCTGCTGGGGGCCGATCTTCCGAATAGGAAGATGATGGTAGGGCCATGTTGTCCAACTAGGAGGGCATGGAAGGATGTACCAATGGTCCTACCCTGGGTGGAGCAGCCTATACCTCCTTGGAGTCTTGCTTGGGGCATTGCAAAGCCAGGACAACAACAACAAATCAATAATTTATCATAATGTTTTCCAGCATTAGCTGATTCCAATGTCCACTGTCCAAGATGCACCCAACTGCTTATCTCTATTCCACCATGGCTGTAAATCAACACTAGCTAACTATGGGCCAAACTCCACATGGCATTAGATGAATTTTTGTGCCAATGTTGGATTTCCTTCCAATTCAAATTCTAGCTCAAGAGGAGGGAGAGAAAAGGTTAAATCTGCTCATCATGTCTGCTCTGGTCCTTTTAATTATCAGCCTCCCATCTGATGAAATTTGCAGTGATAGTTAAAGGCAAAGTTGCATTTAGCGCCATGTCTAGTTTGGCTCTACACATTGCAGCTGGCACAAGCTATGAAAATAGGCCCACATTCTGATGCTTTGTTGAATGATTGTCCTAAAAAGGTAATGTTGAGGTTTCAGTCCCAAATTATTTAATTGTCATGTATGAATGATGAATACTGTGCCAGCACTCAAAGTTATCTTTCAACTGTAAAATGTTCAAGTTAATTGGGATGCACTGTAGTAAAGAGCATAGTTAGGAATTGTACCTTTGGCAAGTTGGAAACAAATGGTTTTTCAGTGCATGGACAGCTGCTCAGCCCATCTGTGCCTAGGCCTCCATTAATTGGATTTTACATCAAAACAACTTTGTAGTAAATGGTCTTAAAAACATAATTGGAAGAGTTGCTGCTTCTATGACAGGTGTACTATTAAGCAACATGTTTTAGTTGTTTCACATCATGACCATGGCAACCTCATCTTTATGGCCTTTTGCTCCTGTTATATCACAAACTAAGATTAAGAATATTAGGAATGATGAAAATATATGAGAATTTGTGATTTCCCATCTAATGGAAATCCTTTTTTTAAAATGTAAACCACCTTAGATGCTTTATTGCCCAAAGGACTATACTAGTTTGTACCAGCTCAAAATGTGCATATTTATCTATCAAAGACATGATCATCAAGTTCAAAAGTGATGGAAAGTGGGGACTTTGGGAAAATGCTGGTTTTTGAAGAAGAAAAAACTTCATTGGCTTTGGGAAAAAGCCCATTGCTCTGCTTGCAAGGTGAACTGGGGGTCCAAGAATATTTGACAAGCCCCAAATTGGCTGGATTTTGCCACAACGGCCATCCCTAAGTGTATGCCTTGTTTGCTAGTAGAATTGCACTCCTGGCAGACTTCTGGGAATGTGATTCTGCTTGCAAACAAGGCATGTGCTCCCTCATGCTTTGTTTCCTTGCAGAATTGCCATTTTTTTTTGCCACAATTGAGGCAAAATTGGCAAGATGCTGCAAAAACAGCCATGAGGGGCATAAGCAGCCTACAGGCTGCATGTGGCCCACCGTTGCTCTAATGCCTCTATTGTTGAAGACATGCTGACACATAGGAATGACATATCTATAATGAAAATGAATACTGAATGAGGTGGACCCTTGGTCTGATCCAACATGGCTCTTATGTTTTTATGGCTACTTGTCCTGATGGCTATATGGCACCTCCAGTATCGGAGGTAATATGCCTATGTACACCAGTTGCTGGGAAGCCGAACTGGGAGGATTTTGCAGTCATGTCCTACTTGGAGTTTTCCACAGGCAGCTTGTTGGACACTGTGTGAACAAAATGCTGGGGAAAAAAAGAGACCCTTGGTCTGATCTAGCATGGCTCTTCTTATGTTCTTATGATGCTTATTTAAGCTTTCATGTTTTGGAATTCCTGGGAGGGGGGGTAACCCCAGTGCCAGTAGGTGAAAATGGTGCAGTGTGAAAAGAGATTTGCAACGATCCCTTCGGTAAGTTCAAACAGCAAGGAAATACATCTACTGTATGTTTACCAGGGCAGAAAAAAACTTGGTTTGGAAGAAAAACAAATCAAGTGCAATTTAACCAAGAATTATCGTAGATTACCAGCCCCTCTAGGCCCAGGATTCGACTGATTCTGAGGTGTTATGTAGGCAGAACCCCATATATAGGCTTCTACTGAAAAACTGAAACTGCTTCCTTGAGGAGACTCACATGGCCTGCTCCTGCTGGACCTTGAGGGTTAAAGAGACAGAACATAACAAAACACTATAGCATTGTGTTTGTATTTTTCCTCTGGCTTTAAAATTTAAAGTTGTGGGAGGGGGATCTAACTCTCTGATACATAATAGCAAACATTTCATCTCATGAATTTTTAAATACTATTAATAACATGAATGATTTATGCTTCCTGTATTTAATCAATTAATAAAACATTGAAAAAGAAAGTACTAAAGAATCACTAGATATAATTATCTGAAGAGACATTGTCCTGAAACAGGAATTAGAATATGCAAACATAAAAATACACGAAGAGCCCTGAATGATCAGACCAAAGGCTTACCTAGTATAGCAACCTGTTTCCCACAGTGGTGATCAGATGCTCATAGGAAGCCCACAAACAGAACATGTTTACTCTGGGGACTAACAAAACTATTTTGAAAACTGGCACTGATGCATCTTGTACAGCTTTTTGCCTTCCAGTCTTCTTTCCAAGAATCTCATCACTCTGGATAGAAGGTTCATTAGAAATTATCATGCATTAATCCAAACAAGATGCAGATGTTTCCTCATTTCCTGGTTTGTAATTAATCAAAAGCTGGCTGCTCTGCTTTGTTGTCATGCTTGTCCCTTCCCCCCATTCACTCACCATCACCTTGAATGCAATGCAAAGTAAGAAAAATGTCCACCAACGAATGCTCTGAGGATTTTTCTTGTTGAGGCAAGAGATTGAACCAATGGCAAAAAATCAGTAGAGACACTGAACACTATCCATCGCAGAAAACATAGAGCTCCAGCTTCTTTTGATCTCTTTAGGGATGGAATAGTAGTAAAATAAGGAACAAGTGAGACATTAAATGTATCTGAAATTAACTTCACTCACTCCTTCTTTTGTAGCTTTTGCTGTACTTTGAAGCTTTTGCTATACTACGTGTGATACAGTTTCCCCTTCCCTCAAATATCTTTTCTGAATGCAAATCCTTCACTGGATGACCATAATCTCAACTTTCCTAACATTTAACACTTTCCCCCATCACCTTTCTCATATCCATACTCACAGATTCAGCAAACTGCTACCATTCAACAAATGAAGGATTTGACAAGTGCAGAAAAGTGCAGAAAAATCTAGTACAACAAACAAGCAACCAAGCTTTCAGAAAGAGTATACTCTGCAAACCCTGCAAACATTAGCCATGGAACAAAATGGACTCCACTCTCACTAGCACCTCTTAGCTTGTTTCAGCTTCTGGTTTATTAATGAGAAAGTAATCTTAAAAAATGTCATTATACCTCTGGTTCATTAGCCATGTAAACAAGACCATGGCCAGTAGCAATACAAAGAAAGGCCAGAACAGATGCCCATTATCACAATGTTAGGCAAGGATCTTTCTCTCCTTTTATCCAAATATTTCCTGAATTTACACTTCCTCAATATGCAGAGAACAGAAATCCCAATCAGGGACCCAAAGAAAGCTGCCCAAAGAAATGACAGAAACAAATCCCCTTTGATTTCAGTAAAGCTTACTCCCAGATAAATGAATATGGGATTGCAGCCTCTTCACATCTGTTCACCTTACTCTAGCAAGTGCAAGCCCCTCCTGTCAAAGATAACTATGCACTCACAGAACCTGGCCTCCTGGATCATGCAACCAGGAGGTACTCTTCACAAAGATGGTTTCATTATTATTATTATTATTATTTATTTATATAGCACCATCAATGTACATGGTGCTGTACAGAGTAAAACAGTAAATAGCAAGACCCTGCCGCATAGGTTTACAATCTAATAAAATCATAGTAAAACAATAAGGAGGGGAAGAGAATGCCAACAGGTACAGGGAAGGGTAAGCAGGCACAGGGTAGGGAAATCCAGTCACACTGAAACAAGTCAAGTGAAGCCAAGCTATGCCTATGCTGGGACAGAACAATTCTGAGACAATACTTTGCAATCAACCAGACATAACAGTCATAAACAAAAAAGAAAAACACAACTACCTCATTGAGATAGCAATACCTAAAGACAAAAATGTTCCAGAAAAGGAAGAGAAAAAGAGAGAAAAATATACAACACTGGCTATGGAAATTAAAAAACTGTAGCAGGAGGGAAAAGTTACAATTATTCCATTAATCACTTCAGTTACCAGCATAACCTCATTTTTTAAAAACAGAAAAGTAGGCCTACCAAAATACATCCACACCAACATTCAGAATGCAGTCATATTTAAAACATGCTCAATAGTCAGGAAATTTCTGAATCAGCAAAAGACAGCATGATTTGGCAAAGCTTGTCATGTACATTTAGAAAAACCACCACATGCAAGAAAAGAGGGAATAACAACAACAACAACAACAACAACAATAATCTGTTAATTATTTTAAAGGTTTTTTTAAGATGGATGAACAATTATCAGCAATTGCTACAATATACATCATGCCAATTGCATCAAACAAATTGGAGAGGAAGGTCTATGGGTCAAAATGCATTATTAAAGGAAATGAATTAGTGTCTTCTAGCACCAGTTAGAGATCCACTTCTTCCTTTGCAATACAGAGCAAGTAGGCACAAATAACTCAAGCAAGCAAGCCAAACCACTTACCAAAGCATAGGTTGAGCTATTTTGCTGGTCAGAATTTTCCATAGCAGAACTTCAGTGGAAATACCTTAATGGGAGACTTGCCAGTAACAGGTTATATTCCTTCATAATGCCACAGTAATTGAATACACATGAAACTCTGGTGCACTGTGTGACCTTGGAGTGTGCCACACACATGAGAGCAGAAAAGTTCAATTAATGTGTCACTGCTACTAATACTGGATATTAGGGAGAACCACCAGCCAGTTGCCACACAAAAGGAAACAGTAATCCTAGTACTTAGCCAGATAATAACATGCAGTCAACACCAAGAAGCCATTGTTTACATGTCAGACTGTTCTGGATGAGCCAATAAAATTTGCTCCCATAGGAAGCCACTTTTTATTGTTAAATAACCATACAATTTTCTTATTTTCTTTGGAGTTGTTGAAGAGCAGATCTTGAACCTGGACTGGGTAGGGCTAAGGATGGTTCAGTGGTGGAGCACATGCTTTGCATGCAGAAAGTCCCAGATTCAATCCCCAGTTTCTCCAGGTAGGGCCAGGAAAGAATCCTGCCTAGAACCCTGGAGAGCCGCTGGCAGTCAGTGTCAACAATATTGGGCTAGATGGACCAATGGTCTGACCCAATATAAGACAGCTCCTTCTGTTCCTAAGACTGTGTGTGTTTGCACATGCAGGCGCACCTTGCTTTCACCTACATTCTTTGTACTCAAACTACCGAGATTGAATGTGTGCCACCTGTATTTTTCATATGATATATTAATAGGTACACATTTATTTGTACAACTGTAAGGAAATACAAAAAGCTGGTTTTTTAATTATAATTGACTGCATTTCATCCAACCACCACTTAGCCTGCTCTGGGATGGGTAAAAATCTATGGATACTAAGCAAAAAGCTCAAAGAACGCTTTGGAAACAACTGAAGCCACCTCATTGCTCATCCATTTTGTTGAGCAATGCAATATGTGTGCAGGTAGGCCACAAATCTCAGCTACAGCCTGGATCACCATGTGGGAGGGACTGGAGGATGCATTTCCGGAAGTGCAGAAACGCAGCCTCCAAGCCCCTCCTGCGCAGCCATCCAGGCTTCTTCATGGCTGTCGCTATGCCATTGGCCAAAAAATGGAGGAGCTTGGATGGTGTGACTTTTCTGGACATTTAATTAATTAAAGTATTTATTTATTTATTTATTTAAGGATTTTTATGCCGCCATTCAGCCAAAAAAGCTCTCATGGCGGCTTACAAAAGTATTTCTTGACAGTCCCTGCCCACAGGCTTACAATCTAAAAGACATGACACAAAAGGAAAGGGGACTGGGAGGGAGGAGGAGGAGGGGGAAAAGGAAAGCAAATTCAGGCACTACGATCTTAGTTGTAAAGTTCAGCAGTTACAGATGACAGCAGGAGGGAGGGGGCTCTCAGCTGGAGCTGGACTCAGGCACGGTGGAGAGGTGCCTGGCTGCTGCTTCCTCCCTCACTGGTGGCCTCTGCAGAGCAGAGTATTTCCCCCCCTCACCCTGGTTTGGCCCCCTGGGCAAGTAGTCACCCTGGTAAAATCTATGTTAAAAAATTAGAGAATTCCATGAAAATTAGGTTTTTGTTTAGTTGTGTTGACTGGCAACTCTGGTAGAGGATTAGGGGAAAGAACAGGATCTTATACATTATGTAACCTCTATATCCAGTTTTTCATTACATACTGAGCTTATCCTTAGGGTGTTTTACTCTAGTTTTTTCACAAACATATCCACGATATACTAAGATCCACCAACTCAATAGTCTTTCTGAATATAAAAAAGCAATAAAGATTGATCTCTTCTGGCAGGCCTACCCAGTTGAATTTTAAGATGTCTGCCTGTTACTTTAATAATGCATTAGTTTTTATATGTTTTAATCAGTTTTATGTATTTTATAATGTTTTATATTTTATGTTGTTCCCCGAGTAGAGGCGGGTAACAAATTATTATTATTATTATTATTATTATTATTATTATTATTATTATTATTGGGAAGACGAGACTATATTTTCTTTCATGATGGGATAAGCTCTTGAATTTTTATCACTGTAGATCCTAACAAACAGGGTTCACCACTAGGGCCAGATCAACACAAAGCAGGATATAGCACAATGAAATGGAATCAGTTACCTAGGGAGGTTGTGGGCTCTCCCACACTAGAGGCATTCAAGAGGCAGCTGGACAACCATCTGTCAGGGATGCTTTCGGGTGGATTCCTACATTGAGCAGGGGGTTGGACTCGATGGCCTTGTAGGCCCCTTCCAACTCTGCTATTCTATGATTCCATGAAAGCAGTATGAAAGTGGTATGAAAGCAGTATATGGGATGTGTCAATGGGCCCCAACAGTTGTCAGTGCACTTCAATACCACCATAAAGGAGTAGTGTGGCTCCTGCCTCTTATATACTGCTTTCATAGTGGAATCTCCTGCTTGGTGTAGATCTGGCTTAGGTATTTATTAGATCAGGTGGAAGTGCTTACACAAGTATTGCAATCCTTGCCACACCTTGTTTGTTCATGGGCGTTGCAAACATACAAGGCCATGGCAGTGGTGTTCATAAGATTGGTGGCCTGTGTAGGCAGAATTGTTGGAGGAAAATGGGTAGAAATTGACTTAAGAAGTTTGGACCTGGGGCAGCCCAATTATGGGACTGCCAGTGTTGTGTCATTAATTCACTTGCTGTAATTCTGCATTCCTTTTCGAGTTGTACATAACTAGCCATCTTCCTCTATAGCAGCAATTGGAGAAACCTAGAAGATCAGCAATATGCCAGTGGTGACAAGAAATAGGATCTCCTTCCTTCTACAAACACCCATGCCTATAGAGTTTTATGATGTCAAAGGAGGCAGGGCAATATAATGATGTCATGAGGCATGAATGGCTTTTAAGGTAAATATTTCTATCAGTAACCAGAAAGAAGTGAACAAAATATTAATTATATACAGTGGGATTCTCCACTAGGTCTTTATATGCATGCTTCCTCCGCTCATATAACGGATACTCTTTGTTTTAAATGGCTGCAATATTTGATTTTCTTTCCAGAGTGCAAAAATTTGGCAATTCATGTATTTGAAAGATTTTCACATATATGCCTAATCGATGGTGCTTATGTCTTCAAACATGCATGTACATGTGCTTGCACACACAGAGAACATGCATACCAAATATTGGTACCAAATTTTGGTTTGAATAAATTGTAAGTTGGTTGGCCACTGTGTGAGCAGAATACTGGACTAGAGGAACCTTTGGTCTGAACCAGCATGGCTCTTCTGATGTTCTTGGGTTCATATTTCGTATCATAACATCTTACATTTTTGCCCCACTGTAGTTTAATTAGGATTTATGTGCCATACTTGATGTGATGGCAAAGACCCATCAGGTTTAGCACAATTGCATAAAGGGAGATATGACTGAAAGAGAGGGAAAAGCCACATAGCTGGCAGGTGCTAAACGTTTCCTGTTCCTAAGCTGGTTTTTCACAGACAGGCTCTGATGTTGGAAGTGAACCAACAAAAACCACAATAAGAAAATGCTGGGAGGTAAGCCATAATAGACCAGATTGGTCTTCAGGACTCATTACATGTGAACTCTTTTTTGGTTTAAACTGGGCCCCAAATCTTCACTCTATATGTGACTGAGATAGACCAGTCTTTAAAACAAGGATGGTGAACATGCTGATAGCCCTCAGTTGCTGTTGGACTACAACTCCCATCAGCTTTAGCTAGCATAGCCAATGGTGAAGCATGCTGGGACTTGCACATTCACCACGCTTTAAAGCAAGGGGTCCATCACTATCACTACTACTCTGCCCCCATGTTTGTGCTATCAAAACCACCAGTCCTGTTTTTGGAATGACAAGAAAACTATGGTTTGGCATCACCCACATGCCAATGGTGATGATTGCCTTATTGCTATAATTTTGCCCTGGGTCTGTTATTTATTTGACTTCTTTGGGTCAACTGGAGGCATTTTACTGTCATGCCTGTCTGGATCTCTACTTGCAGCACACAGAGGACTAGTAGATCCTTCATAAATAAGGTCCGGTGTTCTAGCCTTCTGGAGTATGTAGGAGGGCGGAACTAGATGGCCTATAAATCCCTTCATAATTTGCAGTTTTATGAATAATAATAAAATTGTTAGGTGCTTCATAAAAATGTATTTCTTTTCCATAATTTCCCCCATAACTGGAGAATTTATGTAATGGTAACGTAGCATTAGACATAGCTAAATGTATATGATTACCTGATGTATGCTAGGATGAAATAATGTTATCCAGTTTTGAATCAATTGTACCAAAGGAACCTTATCCTAATCAGGACTCCATTATGTTATGCATATACCAATATTACTTCAAAGACTTTCAGATGGTAGTAGCAGAATAAAAATAAATTAAAATAGCTGCATTGAATGAAATAATATGATAGATTACAGAAGCTATAATGCCATGCCATGCTTTTTACATTTGGTACTTTAACTCAATCATTCATAGGGCACAGAAACATTTTGCAGAAAATGGAGGAAAGCAGAATGAAACTGCTAGATTAATGCCTGCCAGTTCAAGAGCGATTGCCCTTTTCTTCAACAGGCAACTTAGCATTTAAATAATGTGTATCAAATGTTCAAAGAGTTCTACATTTATCACAACCATCCTTAAACAGCCTGGTCATAGTTTCCCTGTTGCAAATGAGGAGCTAAGAGAACAGGAGTTTGCCGAAAGCCGCCTGGTGAGTTCATTTTGAAGGTGAGATTTGAAATAGTGACTTCAGCTCACACACTGAGCTGCTACACTCAGCTCCCTGGGAGTATCATTGCCACCTCTTAATCTCAGCCTAGTTCACATTTTCTGAAATGGCCCTACAATTCTATTTTGTATTTTGCTTAGGGTGATGATGAATGTGACCTGTATTTGATGTGATTCTTCTTTTTTAAAAAATGTTTGGCACTTGTCTTTTCTTTCTTGCTCCTTTCTAACCTCTGCTAAGTGTTTTGAAGTACTCTGAACAGGAAGTTCCAATTTGATTTGCTCCAAAGAACTATCATGTAGAAATTCTGTACTTTCCTGGCAACTCTGATTCAGTTATTAATCTGTTTTTGTTAGCAGGCAGAAATAATCCATCTCAGATGTATCAAGTAATTCCTGACCAGCATAAACTGAGCATTTTTAATAGTAAAATGCATACAAAAATGCATGTTTTATTATAAAATGCATACCTTTTTGTGTGGATTTACAAGGATGCTGCAGATTAATGTGGAAATGGGACAGAACAGACTTATGAACTAATGAATGCAAAACTGACACTGGTTGAATATAGATCGATTTGTCCATCCGTGATTGGCAGGCACCATTTTAAATTCACCTCGGATAAAGAACTCTCAGAACTTGTTTGTCAGTCTTGGGTGGGGGGAACTAGTATGATATTTAGATCATAAGCAGTGTAGAAACCAGGTGAGCTAGTCGAAGTGCTAAATCAGTGCCATGCCATTGTAAGGAATTGAAGGAGAACCAATAATCTGAAGCTCAGTCCAGGCAGGATGGAGGTACTGTTAGTGCAGGGGTGAGCAACTTGTGGCCCTCCAGATATTTTGTCTGACCAATCCAATGATCCGTCAGCATTGGTTGTGCTGGCTGGGGTTAGAGATGTGTTTTCAAGCAAAGCTAGTCGAGGTTCTCCAAATTCCACCTCAAAGCTCATTCTGACTCATCTCCATATCGGATTGCAAGTTTTGGGTTTTTATTAAATTTGCATGAAAATTTGTATATATTTTCATGTGCATTTTTCCAAATGTGCCTAACCATTTTGCACATTTGTGAAATTTACAGATTCTTCTGTTGATGCATACGTTTCAAATGTACCCATGCTGTTGAAAGCATGGGGGGCGGGGAATGTTCTGCAAATCCCATTGCAAGTTTGGAAATTATGGACTTCGACCACAGATTGCATTCAACTCTGTGGCCTTAGCTGGACCTAAAGATTATCCCAGGTAAATGGAGGGGTCGTCCCTGCCTGCTCCTGGGATCCCCTGTGTGTCATTTGGATGCACAGGAATGATCCCGGGACAATCCCAGGATATGGGCCTGGTCTAGCCATGGACTGTGTGTGATTTGGGAGGTGCAAAGTCAGTAAATTCTGATAAAAAAATGAACTGAAATGAATTTCTCATACATTCCTAACTGGGGTTGATGGGAGTTGTAACTCTCGCCCGCCCAAGGGTCTCTACTTCCCTTGCTCGGCTTCGTCCATTTTCTTCTGCTGCCCCGTATACCTGGAACGCTCTTCCAGAACATTTGAGAACTACAAGTTCAACCTCAGCTTTTAAAGCTCAGCTAAAAACTTTTCTTTTTCCTAAAGCTTTTAAAACCTGATTTTGTTCTGACTTTATACTGTTAGTTTTACCCTACCCAGTGCCTGTTTACCCTACCCTGTGCCTGTTTGCATTCTCTTCCCCTCCTTATTGTTTTATTATGATTTTATTAGAATGTAAGCCTATGCGGCAGGGTCTTGCTATTTACTGTTTTACTCTGTACAGCACCATGTACATTGATGGTGCTAAATAAATAAATAAATAATAATAACAGTAATAACCAAAGCACCTGGAGAGCCACAAGTTACTCACCCCTATGTTAATAGCTGGTTTACTCTGTGGCTGCTGCTCCACATATTCTCAACAGGGTTGCACTCCCCCGAAAGAACTCAGTTCATAATCATAGTTTGGAATGCTCATTGATTTGTCCCTGTTACTAGAGGCACAAGTGCCCTCTGTGGCTCAGACAACCTTCTACCAGCTTAGGTTGTTACACCATTTATAATGTTACCTGAATAGGGAGAAATTGGCTCCAGTGATCCATGCCCTCACAACCTCCCATTTGGATTACTGCAATGCACTGTATGTGGGGCTGCCCTAGAGAATGATCCAGACACTTCAGCTGTCGCAGAATATGGCTGCAAGACTGCTAACGGGGATCAGGCATTACAAACATATCATGCTCGTACTTTTATCATCTTCACTGGCTGCCAGTCCATTTCTATGCTCAATTTAGAGTGCTGGATTTGATTTGTAATGCCCTTCGTGGTTTGGTTCCTCGGAACATGGGTGGGAGGGTTCTGTTGCACCATGTTCTGCTTGATCATCCCTGGCCGATGGCTGGTTGACCACTGTGTGGACAGAGTGCTGGACTAGATGGACCCTTGGTCTGATCCAGCCTGGCACTTCTTGTGTTCTTATTCCCTTTATGACTATGTATTATTTATGTCTGTAGCTGTAGCTCACAATATCTGCACCACATTAGTGGGTTCCAATGTGTGAATCACTGGTCTGGTTTATTCTCCATTTGTATTTCAGTACCAGAGTCCTAATAAATTCAATTACATGTCCTTGGTGTGTTTTATCAGATTTTTTTTTAAAAAGTCATTGGCTGCTTATTACCATTGCAAACCACTTTTATTACTTGAGAATGAGAATTATAAAGTCACATTCTCTGTATGTACTAGTCTGGATAGAAGTCTGTGAAAGAACAATGTGTAAAAAAGATGAGAAATTATAGGGTCAGCAATGATTTAGAAAATGAGGCCAGGTTTAAGATAAACCAAGACAATCTTATCTGGCCTTATAAAGTAAGTTAACATTTAGGTCTTATGACCAGCCATTTGGTGTAGAAAATGTGTCTGCAAGTTTTATAATTGTTATTTTTGATAAGGACTTGTATTTGCATAACATAGTAGTTCAGTGGAGTATTGTTTATATAAGAATACCTTCAGCTCTTCAAAACTTGGGATATGAAAGCTTCCCTTGGCTCAAATTATAATCAGATTGTGAATTGCAAGTGTCATCATCAAAGGCCCTGAAGAAAATAAAAGATTGCTTCTTTCTGAGATTCACTCACAATGTTTTGCAAATGCATGTTCTTGTAATGCCTCAAGCATTAAAGTGTGGATGATGGTACTTCCTAGAACAAAGCCTTCCTAGAACAAAACCTTCCAAAATACTTCCTAGAACAAAACCTTAATCTGCAAGTGGCCCAGGAAATGTTCACCTCCTTGCTGGGCATACAAACAAAACTCAAGACATTTTGTCTTGCTTTAGGCAAAGGAGAAGATGCCACCCCCTGTGCTCCATTTCATGTCCAGAAGCAAACTGGACTGACAGTTGAATCTTACTTCAACACTGGAAATGAGGTAAGGTTCTCTACCTCTCCATTATTCTCTGAAAACTTCCCTTAGCCTACTAGTTCCTCATTTTAGGGGGCTTAGGAGCACAATGAGATTTGGGGAAGTGTGTGTGTCGGGGGGCTATTCAGAAGTTATCCTTTATGTATTCCAAGAATGTCTACAGCTTGAAGTGGGGCCCTGCATACTGGCTCTTCCCCCAACATCTCTGCTCATGCCAGTTCCACACACAGACCTTTCAACATTGGTTGAAGCCAGTGTTATTATTTCTTTGAGCAGACCCATTGAAATGAGCGGGTCTTAAGGAAGGATCTACACTACTGCTTTTTAACAGTTTATAATGCTATTGACAACTGTTGAGGCTCATGACACATTCCATATATCATTTTCAAACCACTTTCATTGTGTTAAATCCTGCTTAGTGTAGATGTGGCATAAGCTAGACTAACACTGGATACAACCTGTTGGGTGGAAAGTCAGAAGGGGGAATTTGCATATGACCCCATCCCATGTGTCTGTGAACCCCTATCATAGGGGTTCCCAATCATGTGAAGCCTATGCATATACAGCCCAAAGGGCATTGTGAGCCAGATCTTCTGCCCAGCATGCAGGGGTGAAGCCAGCAAAGACGGGGAAGTTTGAGATGGGGGCAGTGTGTATGCAGTCCTGCTCCTCTCTTCTTGGAGGATAACTTCTAATAGTCTCTCTCTCTCTTTCTCTCTCTCTTTGCATGGACATGAGCATGCCCATCCTCTTCATGAAGGGATGAATTCAAAATCCAAGGCTTAAATCTCACAAACTTAAAAATGCCTGCTTAAAATATTTCTTTCCGCTATGTGGTTCAGACATGAATTCAGAAATAAGGCACTACATTTTGTTACATAATAAAAGTCAATGGGCCATTTCATTACAATATGGGATGATACATTGTTTTATTATATACCTTGGAAAGTCAATAGCAGGAATTGAATTGTATTATAATACCAATGGGATTTGTTTGAATGCAATGTGCTTCAGAGATCAACTTGGAGAAGAAATGGAATGGTATTAAATTATTTGTTCTGCCCAGATGCCCATGAGTAACTCTCTAAGTATTTGATCTATTTGATCAACAGGTACAATCAATCCTGGAAGCTCCCCTTATATTCCATAGAGAACCTCTTGAATAATGCAATGAATTTTGAAAATATATTGAGGTACTGGGAACATATACACTGCAACCACTTTACTATTCAGAAGTGAGTGAAAAAATACAAGATAATTTCTGTGTGCTGTTCCTTAAAAGTTTCTTTCTAACTACTTCTTACCTTAAAATTATTAGTCATTGCTTTTCTTCACAGACAGATATATATCTTCTCTTTGCCAAGGGAGTTAATGAAATCACTATTTATTTTGGGGCTTTTCTATATAGTAAGCACAGCATTACACAAAAGTAGGGCAAAAATTAAGGAGTGTTCAAAGAAACTTGGCAGAAATGATACCTTCTTATCTGGGATTCTTTGTAGAAGAGTTTGTGGCCAATGCTACAGTCCTAGCCACATTCAAGTCCCATGAAATTTAGTGGGGCTTATTTGTAAGATGACATAAATAGGATTGCCCTCCAAATGTGCAGTGCTATTCATGTGTTCAATGAGGCTTACTCCAAGCAAAATGTTGCAATCCAAGATTGTAGCCCAAATTTCATTAATTTCAATGGACCTTAGTTAGGATGGAAGCTTTAAGAAAGAGAAGTATCTGAAAACATCAGGGAAAAGGACTTGTGGGGTGCAATGTTACCCACTCTACATGTTTAGTATCTGTATGAAGGTATGCGTGAAGAGGGCTTTAGTGTTTTAATTGGTTTTTTTGTAAGCCATTTTAGTACTGAAAAGAGGAATCTAAATTAGTGCTGTGCAAACATTTCTTCCACTTTTTCTATCATTCTCGTTCAACTTGATAGAAAAGAAATTGCTTTTGAAAGGAAATTCAAATAGGGTGACCAGATGACCCGGAAAACCCCGGAGACCTCCAGTAAAACAAAGGGTCTCCGGGGCAACCACGCCTGGCCCCCAAATTCTGGGGAAACAGGCACCTGTCATGTCCCTAACTCCCTCCTTGCCTTGATGGGGCCTTCTACATGGCCAGCACCATTGCACAGGCAAGTAGAAGGACACACTGGCGTGAGTGGAGGCGGCTAGAAGGATGCGTTCTCGGACTTTTGGGAATGCATCCCTGCCCCTCCCTGCCTTGATTGGAGCCCATGCCCGGTCAGTTCATCAGGGAATAAGGTGCATGGGCATAGCGAGCTTGCTTCCTCCCTCCCTCCTGGCCTGGCATTGCTTCCCTCTGGCTTGTTGTTCCCTTGGGCTTGCTAGGGATTGTTGTTTCCCTCCCCTGCCCAGGCCTACAGCTCATGCCTGACTGTGTATTATGATGATGATGATGATGATGATGATGCCTTGGGTGAGTAGGTATTGTATTTTTTAATGTTATTTTATTGTTTGCCTTGGAGTGTGTGTGTGGCTGTAGATTATTATTATATTCTGCCCCCCGCCCAACCTGGTTAAGTGTGTGTGTGGAGTTTTTTTCTTTAAATTATCTTGGGGAGGGTGTGGAGGTTTTTCTATGCTGTGTGAGTGTGCAGGGGTGTGTGGATTTTAATTTTTATTGCCTTTGATGAGTATGTGTGAGGTGTGTATTGTTGTTATTTCCCTTGAGTGTGTGTGTGAATGAATTTTTATTTTCATCTTTTTGTTGTACTAGATTTTTCTGCACTTGTCAATTGCTTCATTTATTCAATGGTAGCAGTATGCTGAATCTGTGAGTATGGATATGAGTGATGGGGAAAGAGTGTTAAATGTTAGAAAGGTGAGACAGCTGTAATCTAAATCAAATAAAATAACAAAGAATGCTAGTTTCACAATGTAAATTGACATGAATTTTCATGTCAACAAGATCTCAAGACATTCCAATACAGGATAGCAGGAGCCTGATTTTGTGCCTTTTCCTCTAGAGCCCTTTCTTTTGAAACAAGTAGCAAGAGCAATTATAATCTGAAAATTGGATTGGGTGATTGGGCTACCCTAATCCCAGGGATGTGGCTCCAATCCAAATCCTCCTTCATTCATGTACATGAAAGAACAATAGCCTCATATGTATTGGACTGGAAACCTTTTATCAAGTATATACAAGAACAGCAAAAGGATGATTTATTTGTCTGTGGCTTTTATATATAACTTGTACCTTTGCCTATAATATATATACATTAGCTTGTTGTTATGAAATTCATACATGGCAATCTAGAAACAACAGATGTTTGCCATCTGACATGAAGATTGCTTTAAATGAAATATAGCCTTATGTATTGTGTTTATTTTAGTAGATGTATGCGTGGTGTAGTAGTTTGTATAGTTTGTAGTGGGTTGTGGTTTTTTTGTACCTTATGTGTCTGTTTTTTGTGGGAAATAAATAAAAGTATCAATTGAAAAAAACCAAATCCTCCTTCATTCAGAAGCAGCATGGTCCCTTTGAATCTCTCTCTCTCTCTCTCTCTCTCTCTCTCTCTCTCTCTCTCTCTCTCTCTCTCTCACACACACACACACACACACACACACACACACACACACAGACACACATATGAGATCAAAAGACTGGTCCCCTCCTATCTCACCTAGGTTATTTATTTGTGAACTTATTTATTAGTCACCTTTGGGCCCAACATATAAAATAATATAAAGCATGTAAAATAATTCAGTAAACTAAAATACATAGAAATTAAAACAGGGGGAAATGTCTTTTTAAAAACATAGCAAAATTACATTTTAAATCACTCAACATCAGGCAGACCAAAGAGATTTTAATGGCCTGCCTAAAACTAAGGAAGGAAGAAGCTAATCTCATCTCACTAAGCTGTCTATGTGGTGAAACATATAACAGGGCCAGAGAAACAGATCTTAATAGGATCATATGGGCTCATATGGGATGTGGCAGTCCGTCCTTCAGATATTGAATCCCCAAATAGATTAAGGCTTTATAGGTTTGCACAGCACCCTTTACCCTCAGAACCTAAAATTTCTTAGATTTTGTTCAGAACGTTCATACATGTGTGGGGAGAAATTCTAACCATAACCTTTTCTTTCATCCCTTTCCTCTTTCCCTCACAGCAGCTCTGTAAGCTACATACCATAAGATATTGCCCAGGAAAAAAACCACCTCTATCAGACCTCTGACTGGATTAGTAAAATGGTCAGGAAGAAGAACAGGACTGCTGGTGAGAAGCCAAAACAGCAGTTGTGGAAAGCAGAAAATTCAGAGGTACAAAATGAACATCTCCCTCTCAGCCGGTGAAGTTATGAGAATGAGTAAATTTCTAATTGCCCAAGATTGTAAATAATAATTGCCAGTGATTAACATGGCAGACTGACCTATTCTGGTAGGCCTATCCAGTGAAATTTTAGAATGTTTTTAGGATGTTTTAAGGATGTTTTAATCATGTATGCTATGTTTTTAATCAGTTTTTAATGTGTTTTATATTCACTGTTGTTCCCTGCCTCGATCCAAGTGGAGAGGTGGGTGAGAAATATTATTATTATTATTATTATTATTATTATTATTATTATTTGCTTGAAAAACTCCAAAGCACTGGCAGAGCATGTAGATGCTACATCTCATCCTTCTCCCCAACCTGTTGAGGACAGGCCCATTGCCTGAAGTGGCCACCTCAAGGCAGAATGAAGTGGCCACTTCGGGCACTGGTTTGGGGTATAATGAAAGCACAAGAAATGTCATGATTTATTAAATTTCTATAGTACCCAATATCTGAAGCTCTATGCATTATTATTATTATTATTATTATTATTATTATTATTATTATTATTTGTGGGACTTTCCACTTGAGGAGCCAAAATATCTGTGCACCATGCACCTTGACTTGCTTTTCCACTTCAGACTGCAAAATATCTTGGGCTTGGGCTTGCCCTCGTTCTGGAGATACAGCAAGGAGAGCACTGGATGAAAAAGGGTCTGGCAGTGCTACGGTACAGAAGGTGAAATGTCTGTATCCTTTCTCTCACCAGTCTAGAATTTTTGATGTGGAAAACAGGATGTCTTGTGTTGACAGTTAACACTCCCAATTCTCTCTCTCTCTCTCTCTCTGGCTGGATCTACACTACTGCTTTAAAGCACTTTATAACAGTTTTGACAACTGTATATGGAGTGTGTCCTGGGCCCCAACAGTTGTCAAAACTGTTATAAAGTGCTTTAAAGCAGTAGTGTAGATCCTTTCTCTTTCTCTTTCTCTTTCTCTTTCTCTTTCTCTCTCTCCCTCTCTCTCTGGGTGGGTGGGGTATCCTGGTATTCTATAAGTTCTGAATTTTAAATAAAATATTTTTACTGTATTTTACATTAATTCATGTTACAAAAGACAACAAAAATTTGGGTAAAAAGAGAAAAGCTTGCTCAGGTTCTTTTGGCTTTCTGACTCAGTCGAGATAACATACATTTTAGTGCTGATTGCAGGTAGGTTTTCATTTTCATTCAAAATTGAGTTTGAAGTGAGTTAATGCTGTGGGTCTTTCTGTCTGTGTAATGAAAGAAGAGAACCTCTTTGACCACAATGATACTCCTAAGGGAGCATTGTAAAATACTAGAAATAATCTTTTCACTGCATTAAATATTTAGTGCAGCAAGAAAGACTCCCAATAAGATACAGAATAAATAGTACAGGCTGCTGCAACACATATTTCTTTCTTTATAGTATTATAGAGTAGTAGAGTTGGAAGGTGCCTATAAAGCCATTGAGTCCAACCCCCCTGCTCAATGCAGGAATCCCTGACAGATGGCTGTCCAGCTGCCTCTTAAATGCCCACAACCTCCCTAGGTAACTGGTTCCATTGTCATACTGCTCTATTAGTCAGGAAGTTTTTCCTGATGTCCAGCCAGAATCTGGCTTCTTGTAATTTGAGCCCATTATTTGAGCCCATTATTTGAGCCCATTATCCTGTACTCCCTGTACTCTGGGATGATCAAGAAGAGATCCTGACCCTCCTCTGTGTGACAGTCTTTCAAGTTGCTATCCTGTCTCCTCTCAGCCTTCTCTTCTCCAGCCTAAACATGCCCAGTTCTTTCAGTTTCTCTTCATAGGGCTTTGTTTCCAGACCCCTGATCGTCCTCATTGCCCTCCTCTGAACACCTTCCAGCATGTCTGCATCCTTCTTGAACTGTGCTGCCCAGAACTGGACACAGTACTCAAGATGAGGCTAACCAGTGCCAAATAGAGGAGAACCAGTACCTTGTGCAATTTGGAAGCTATACTTCTATCAATGCATCCCAAAATAGCATTTGCTTTTATTGCAGCCACATGAAACTGTTGGCTCATATTCAACCTATGCTCTACAAAATTCCAAGATCCTTCTCACTTGTAGTATGGCTGAGCCAAGTGTCCCCCATCTTGTAACTGTGTATTTGGTTTCTTTTTCCTAGGTGTAGAACTTGGAATTTATCCCTATTAAATTTCATTCTGTTGTTTTAAGCTCCAGCCTATCAAGATCACTTTGAAGTTTGTTTCTGTCTTTCATGGTATTTGTTTCATCTGAAAATTTGATAAGCATTCCCTGCACCTCCTCATCGAAGTCATTAAAAAAATGTTGAAGAGCCCTGTGGTACCTTGCTTGTTACCTCCCCCAGTTTGAGAAGGTATCATTGATTAGCACTCTATGAGTCCAAATCTGCAGCCAACTGTGGCTCCACCTAATAGTTGGTCAATCTAGCCCAGTTTTAATTAGTTTGCTGATCAGAATGTCATGTGGTACTTTGTCAAAAGCTTTGCTGAAGTCAAGATAAATCATGTCTGCAGCATTCCCACAGTCCACAAAGGAAGTTACTGGATCAAACAATGAGATCAGATTAGTCTGGCAGGATTTGTTCTTGACAAATCCATGCTGGCTTCTTGTAATCACTGCATTGTTTTTAAGGTGTTTACAGATCGACTTCTTTATAATCTGCTCCAAAAAATTTCCCAGTGATGGATCCCAGACTAAGTGGCCTATAGTTCCCAGGTGCCCGCTTTTAGCCCTTTTTGAAGATATGGACAACATTAGCCCTCCTCCAGTTGTCCAGAACTTCACCCTTCTATGATTTTGCAAAGATAATAGACAAAGGTTCTGCGAGTTCTTCTGCCAGCTCCCTTATTATTCTAGGATGCAGTTCTTGCTTGCTTTCCTTTAAAAATCACATGCTTTGATCTAATGTTCTGGGCTAAAAACACTACACTGAAACACATGCAATTGGGAGCTAAACTAGAAGTGATATCAGCAGGCCATCCTTTCGTTATTTAATTTTCTGTCCTGATCAGGTATAATGTACATTTTCACATATGTAATGGTGTAAGGTGCCCTACACATAGGTGTGTGTGTGTGTACAGCATCTTAAATCAAGCTCAGAAATGTACAGGTGGCCAGTGCAAGCAGGGCAGAATTGGTGTTCTGTCTGGCCACCACATTTTCACAAGCTGCAGCATCCAGACCATCTTCAATGCTACTTAACTCATCTAGGACATAATCCTATGCATGTTTAGACTGAAAAAAGTCCTACAAATCCCAGCATGCCCCTGGGCTGGATCCTGGGAATTCTAGCCCTTTTTCTATTGAAATATGCATAGGATTGCACCCTTAGTGTAAACAAACATGCATTTATTGCAAACAAATATGCATAGTGCAATGTTACTCATATCAGCACTGTTTCTTGCATCTTCTTCATCTTCACTAGGGATGTCATGAGCCCCCAACTGGGTCTGGAAGTCTAGCAGACTCCCCCACACCTGGACCCCCAGACTCTGCTCACTGAGCCACAGAGCACTCAAATACCCACTTGTCAAGCACGCAGCTGTCTGTCCCCATAGTGAGCCACCATTTGTGTTAGAAATCTTCATTTTACACATGTAATATAGAAGAGCCATTCTGCCACGCCCGGCAAGGCCTGGACATGGGGAAGCATTTGCAAGCGGGGGAAGAAAGGAGACGTGCCTTGCCCTGATTGGCCAGAAGCAGGTGGTGCCACTGAGCTGGGAGGCGTATACATATTGGCTTATAAATAGGCTCTTACCAATCCCAGTTTCCTCTTTGTTTGCGTGGCTCCCTCCCTCCCTCCTTGTAGACAGTGTGAGTTCTCTGGTTGCCATTCGGGGCTGAGTAGGAATTTTTTGCTCATGTTCTAAATTGTTCATGGGTTTTTTCGCCTACTCCACACTGTAAGACAGCCTGGGAGTATAAATAGGTTGATTTAGCATTGCTTATTAATTTGGTCAAATTTGATGATAGGCAGGAAGGAATGGGCATCCAGAGGGATTTTCTAATGGTGAGTATTCACAGGCACTGTTGTGGTGACTGATAATTCCTGAGGCCTCCCAGTGTTGAGCCGCGTGGCCAGGCTGGGAGATAAGGATTACCTCTGAGGGCAACCTTTCTCACCCACTCATAGCCTTGAGGCATGTGTCGGGACTGACACTGGAAGGTCTCCCTACCCAAAAACGGATTAAAAGTACTAGTGTAGATCTAGCCATGGTCACAATGTCATAGATGTTCATCTCATTGTTGTAAATCTGCACATTCAAAGGAGTTTGATCCCCAGAAATGATATCTGTTTCTAGGTCATGAGAACATCCAGACATTATTAGTTCAGTCTAGTTTCTCTTCAGTGACTTGACTGACTCACAGGTTGTCAATAGTCTCAAGTCGGCTGTTGGGCATACTACATGTTACACACAAATTTGTGGAACATTTGATATTTCAACAATTTTTAAAAGAATAAAAAAAAAACTTCAGGAGGGGCATTTAGAGTACAGAAGTCTTACATGGGTCAGGACTGCAGTACTTCATGGAGCACCTCTCCCGGTATGAACCTACCTGGAAACTACGATCATCATCTGAAGCCCTCCTCCGAATGCTGCCTTGGAGGAAGGCTCAGAGGGTGGAAACAAGGGAGAGGGCTGTCTCAGTGGTGGTCCCCCAATTATTTATTTATTATTTATTTATTTATAGGCCTTAGCTAGATCTAAGGTTTATCCTGAGTTCATCCCGGGGTCATCCCTGTTGATGTAAATGACACACAGGATATCCTGGGAGCAGGCAGGGAAGACCCCGGGACGATCCCGGGATAAACCTTAGGCCTAGCTAAGGCCACAATATTTATATAACGCTCCTGATTCAGAATTTCAGAGCAGTGGACAAAATAAAATAGAATAAAAATGCATTAAAAGAACATTTTAAAGGAAACAAAGTACAAAATAAACTGCGGCTGGTTGTTAAGGGAACCCTCGACCCACTGAGGTCCGCCTGGCACCAATATTGTCATCGTTTTGGCACCAGGTTAAGACTGACTTCTACTCCCTGGCATTGGATGGCATATGATGGGATTTAATGTCTGTTGTTTTATGCAGTCCTGATATCTTACTGTAACTGGTATTTTAGAGATTTCAATTGTTTTTAAATGTTGTGTGTTCATGTTTTTATATTATGTTTTTATTTTGTTGTGTAATTTTATATTATTATTTCTTGTTTTTATCTTGCAATTTGTGTGACCTGCCCAGAGAGCTTTAGCTATTGAGAGGTACAGAAATGAAATAAATAAAATGGCATGGTCTGAGTTTGTAAGTCACTTTGATATATACAGTACAAACTGATATATACAAACAGACTTTAATATGTTGCGAATGGAGAAGGAAGTATGGAATAAAGACACAGACACTAGAGCTTGGGATAAACTAGGGCCTTATCCTGTGTGTCATTTACATCAACAGGGATGACCCCGGGATGAACTCAGGATAAACCTTAGATCTAGCTAAGGCCTATAAATAAACAAAGGAGATTCAACCCCTCCCTGGAACTGCATGTGAAAAGTGCGCCAATCAATATGTACTAATCCCAGGCTACTTGCCTGGTTTAAGGGTGAGCCACTCTCTTAAGCTAGAAGTCAGGTAAACAGCCCCTTTTTTATACAACACCTTGAGAGTGTGGGGAGACCTCCCCATGTCATCCCCACACAGAGCTGTAAAACCCTGAGTAGATGAAGCAGGAGGATCTTCAAAGGCATACCATATCCAGACACGTGAGCCGTGAAACTCACGAGGAGCAGGAGCTCTGGCTATGCCGATCACCTAAAAGGTGCCAGAGTGGTCACTGTCCCTATTCTGGGATAGCAAATTCCTGCACATCCTGCTGACAAATTGACCTATTTATCTGCCCTCCTTAAAACCTCCAGTATGGAGTAGGCAAAACCTTATAAAGGAAAAATTCCTACTCAGCCCTCCCCACAAAGGGAGCGACTAGCTAAGTCCCATACTAGAAGAGAGAGTGAGGTGAAAAGACAGAGAGGCCAAGAAAGGGGTGGGACCAGCTTTTATAGGCTTGGCCCCGCCCCTGCTTCACGTGGCCCACGTGTGCAACATGTGAGGCCTACTGCAACTACTGTTTCTCCCCCTTGCGCCATGCCGGCCAAGGAGGATAAAAGACTTTCAGGAGGAAAGGATCTGTGCTACTCTGCTCTGAATTTGATAGGATTCAAGCCATTTGACTACTCACTCAATATGCAGGTCATGTTCAGTGGAAAGAATGACTGATGTAGTGGCCATTTTACTAGGATGCCACCCTATTTAATTTCCAGTCATACTGTCTGGGTAACTGCAATGCCTTCAGACAAGGTAGTTAATTAGAGCATGTCTTCTTTGGTGTGTGTGTGGGGGGGGGAAGGGGAGAAAATACAGACTCCTCATTAATGAGACCACTTCTTCATTCTCTCAGCACCAGT
This sequence comes from Elgaria multicarinata webbii, assembly GCF_023053635.1. Taxonomy (NCBI): domain Eukaryota; kingdom Metazoa; phylum Chordata; class Lepidosauria; order Squamata; family Anguidae; genus Elgaria; species Elgaria multicarinata. Next base: position 104,102,107 of record NC_086172.1, read on the forward strand.
GAAGTTATATTATAGACTGAATTAACCATGGTGTTAAATAGATTGTTTTGAACTGTGTGCTTTTGGGAAGCCTTAAACTAATGTTGAACATAAAATGTTAGCACCCGTCATTAGACATCATGCAACGTAAGAAATGAGACTGCACAATGTTAGAAATGATGTACATTCAATTTACATTTGCAATTCACCTCGTATGCAATCAAACAAAGTAGATTATCAATAGTTCCTTCATTATGAGAAAACATATATTTCTATGTTACACAGTTGAATTTCAATTCGGTAGGCTCTTTGGGCATTAGTAGCAGCTTCAAAACAGTAGAACCTTTGTGCAATACTTTTTTTCCTGGAAATTTGATGGAATATAAAATGGTGGATAGCAATAACCCTCCTGAAATATGTTTACTGGCTATTCATGACAAAATTGGTCAATGGAGCCCCTGTGGCTAGAACCTGTTGTTGTTTATTCGTTCAGTCGTTTCCGACTCTTCGTGACTTCATGGACCAGCCCACGCCAGAGCTTTCTGTCGGCCGTTGCCACCCCTAGCTCCCCCAAGGTCAAGTCTGTCACCTCCAGAATATCATCCATCCATCTTGCCCTTGGTCGGCCCCTCTTCCTTTTGCCTTCCACTTTCCCTAGCATCAGCCTCTTCTCCAGGGTATCCTGTCTTCTCATTATGTGGCCAAAGTACTTCAGTTGGCTAGAACCTACCCAGATGAATTTTAAACCTAAGAATTTTAAGATGTTGTTGTGATAGTTATTTTAATATTGTATTGGTTTTATATGCTTCTTTAACTAATTTTATGTTTTATATTTTATTTGGTGTTGTTCCCCACCTCAATCCAGAGGGAGAGGTGGGTAATAAATAAAATTATTATTATTATTATTATTATTATTATTATTATTATTATTATTATTATATTATTTCAAATTGTACAAAGGTGTATCATCCTTTTCTCTTTATGGTGTCATATACAGCTGTCTCTGCACTAATAACTGCACAAAGAATTTCCTATTAAATGCATGCAATGGTTTCTTCAGTTACTTATTTTCTTTGTTGATATTTCTTTAGTGATCTGAGAATAGAAAAAAGATTACTGGTTATTTAGGCAATAGCCTTCCAGAGTACTGGTTTTTTTTTCCAGTGTGTGTTTTCCTTTATACATACCAGTTTCATCATTCAAACCAGGCTCTACTGGGCTAATGGGACAAGTTGGAACAGGGTCACAGAACCCTCAAAAGCCCAGGGCCCAATTTCATTCCCCCAGGACACATCTGAGGCTACAACCCTGCCTGTCCCAATGGCAATTTTGTTCCTCAAATGGCTTCTCTCAAAGAGAAATCATTGTTCTTTTGTGGCTGCACTGCTGCATTTTGGCAGAAAAATTGGTGATGTGACAGCAAAGGCGGGGGGCACAAAGGAGGGCATGAGAGGCTGTGTGTTTCCATAAACAATTATCCGCACGCTTCCTCCCCTTCTCACCCTTACATGCATCCATTCTTGAAGGCCCCATGGATACACACCGAAACCTATGCCACATCTAGGTTCTGATCTGCTGCCCAGCTGTCTTTCTGGATCTTTTCTTTTGCTGGGTTGATCCAGTGCCATTTAAAACTATTGCTATTTTATCTATAGTTGTTTCTAAACAAATCTCTCTTGATTTCCTCCTCCTTAACAAGCACAAAAGGCCAAAGCATATTGCTATCTAAGGCCTTTGATAGACCTAAGTGAAAATCCAGGGGAGGGGAGGGGAGACCTCGTGTTATGAATAACATGAGATCTCACTCTTGTTTACACGCGAGTCGTGACAAGCTCAAGAAGAGAGCCTGCCATTTTTAAAAAAAACCTTTAAAGGGCCGGCTCCATGAGAGGATGAGCGGCAAGGTAAGTGGTGTTTAAAAAAAACAAAAAACAAAAAACTTGATTTACCCGCTCCCCCCACTCTAGCCCCGACGGGCGCAGCGCTACTGAGTAATCGCACAGAGCTAGGAAAAGCTGCAGAAACGGGCCACATGCTTGCGGTCTTGGGCTCAGCCCGAGACTGTGAGAAAAAGCAAGCCCAAAGTGTAGGGCTTTATCCTGGGGGGAGAGAGGGATGATCCCTCCCCAAGCCCTGGATCCCCTGTGCGTCATCTGAATGCACAGGGGTGATCCCGAGGATCAGCCCACGTTAACCCCTGGTCTAGCAAAGGCTTATGTAAAAAATGGGAAGTAGATTGAAAATGGAGTAACCAGTTCACTCCTTAGTCATCAGTGTTTTTCTCAGCAGTATATCATTTGATTCCACTATCTACATATTGTACCTCTTTCCTGGAAGACTATTAGAACAACTTGAGATATTCCCAAGTGGGAGAGATTAGTTTTCTAGTATGACAATGAATTATGAGCCTGATGCATGAACAGCAGTGAGCATTCAAGCTTCCCAAAGGTTAGAGTGAAGATTATTTTATTTTGGTTCTTAATGAGCCTGCCATTTATTTCACAGAGAACTTTGGACGTGATTTTGATAATGAGAATGTGCAAGTTGAAAATTCAAATGTGTGAGTTGATTCCACTAAGATGAAAGCTTGGCAATTTTTCATATTTCAGGGAGCATGCCTCTCAAATAGAAATGTCAAAACAACTTGCTTAGTTCAATCTCATTATCATGAGCCTGTATACCCTTGTGTCATGTGCTAAATCGTGTAAATATTATTTCAGATAATTGGCCAAATAAACTGAAGCCTTTGTGTTAATAAGTCTGTTCAACATCCTGTTTGTTTATAAGTAATATGACTGGAAAGATATACATTATTTGCTTCAAGTTCAAAATCTCACATCAACCCCCATACTTATCCATTTTGAAAGGGGCAATAAAATGCAAAATGTTCCACAATGAGATATATCACTTGAAGATTGAGGTATCACAATTAAATATGGTAAATACGTGCTAAGCTAGACAAGATGGCATTGGAATTGTGATTGGGTATCACACCTTTTTACATCTTAGAAGCAACTGGGAGGGGGGGAATCCAGTTTAGATCACAACTGCTGACGGGTGTGTGTGGCTTCAATATGTTCCCATGTGCCATTTTCTGAATCTCTCCCTCCCTCCCTCCCTCCCCCCTCTCTATTATTATTATTATTATTATTTATTTATATAGCACCATCAGTGTACATGGTGCTGTACAGAGTAAAACAGTAAATAGCAAGACCCTGCCGCATAGGCTTACAATCTAATAAAATCATAGTAAAACAATAAGGAGGGGAAGAGAATGCAAACAGGTACAGGGTAGGGTAAGCAGGCACAGGGTAGGGTAAAACTAACAGTAAAAAGTAACAGTAGAAGTCTGCACAACATCAAGTTTTAAAAGCTTTAGGAAAAAGAAAAGTTTTTAGTTGAGCTTTAAAAGCTGCGGTTGAACTTGTAGTTCTCAAATGTTCTGGAAGAGCGTTCCAGGCGTAAGGGGCAGCAGAAGAGAATGGACGAAGCCGAGCAAGGGAAGTAGAGGCCCTTGGGCAGGCGAGAAACATGGCATCAGAGGAGCGAAGAGCACGAGCGGGGCAATAGTGTGAGATGAGAGAGGAGAGATAGGAAGGAGCTAGACCGTGAAAAGCTTTGAAGGTTAACAGGAGAAGTTTATATTGGATTCTGAAGTGAATTGGAAGCCAATGAAGAGATTTCAGAAGCTCTCTCTCTCTCTCTCTCTCTCTCTCTCTCTCTCTCTCTCACACACACACACACACACACACACACACACACACACCCCTCTTTCAATTTAGAACATCACAGGGAGGGGGAATATTGCAGTACCCTAATAGTATCAGTATGATTAGCAGGAAATTGCATGCTGCTTTGCATTTAGGTTCAGGAAGCATGAATTACATATGTTTGGTCAGAGATGTGAACTGAAAACAATGCCCAGGAATTAGGTTTATTGAACATAAGAAGAGCCCTGCTGAATCAGACCAAGGGTTCATCTAGTCCAGCACTCTGTTAACACAGTGGCCATCCAGCTGCCCATGGGAAATCCATAAGCAGGACACATGTGCAACAGCACCCTCCCACCCAGGTTCCCCAACAACTGGTGTGATGCAAATGCTGTGCATTACTGGGATTATTAATAACCAGTTCATTTCCAGCATTGCTTATTATTTCTTATTTCCAGATAGTTTTGCCAAACCAACATTCAAGACAAGAGTTGCTGTTCACAGATGGAATCTCTCTGGGTGTTACTGTTCCTTCTTAATTCATTCAGCTATTTGTACGCCCTCCCCTTCATACAATTCCCTCATATTAGTAGCACATTGTCCTAGCAATACTTTGAAGGGTTGTATCCCCTGTTCAGACAGAGCGATTTCAAAATGAGTCTTTTTTCTAAAATTGTTTACTGAAAGATCATGAAGAAACTAAGATAAAAGTGGTATGTAATAAGAAGTGCTACTTCTTTTAAAATTTAGGGATATATCCAATCATACACTACCGCTAAAGTAAATTATATTGCTTTACCATAGGAAACTGCTGTAGCTCAATGCCAATAACATTAGCTGGAGAGATTTCCTTCAAAATCTGTTGCACTAGCTAATGCTATCAGCATTGCACCAGAGCTCTCTTTCGATAGTGCAGCACAATTTACATTAGTGTCTAACTGGATACTGCCAAATAGCTGCAGTTCTATACCCATTTATCTGTAAATCCCCTTGAATTAATTGGGGCCTATTTCTGAATAGACATGCATAGGATTGAACTTCAGAGGAGTATTGTGCTTTGAGTTTGTATGAGCCAAAACAATTGAGGCACCTGCTCTCAGAAATGCACTACCTCTCATTTCTGGGTTGTTGTTGTTGTTGTTGTTGTTATTATTATTATTAAGAATGATGGCATTAACTGCTTAGATTGATATGACCTTGGTTACCTACTAAGGGATTCAATCACCAGCTTTAAAATATTACAACATCCTTTGTGGATGAGTAGCAAAGTTTCTCTTTCTCTTTTCAGTGCTTGTTCTGTTGCGTTCCAAGCAATCTGCTAGAGCTTGGAGAATGATAGTAAGCTGTCGTGGGTGTTTCCAGATGGTCGTTTTTCCACATGGTTGCTAATAGACTTCACAGAGGCTTTAGGGTGCATGTGTTAGAGGGAGGGTGTTGTGGGGGAGGGGGAGGGAGCGAGGTATCATTATTGGTTCAAGGCCATGCCAAAGCAAGACAACTAACTGGCAGGCTGATGTGATGCCTCATTGGGTCCTACAGCTGCTACATTCACGTGAGACAAAATAGTGTCGGTGTGGCGTACTCCAACAGTTTGCCCAGCCAAGTAAATATCATTGCCAAATAATTGATAAAACTACGGTTTTAGATTCTGTCTTATCAAAGCTACACACATCTGTGAGCTTGTCAATCATTTACACAGCACAATCCTTTGCATGGCTACTCAGAAGTAAGTGATTCCCAGGGAAATCTGTATAGGGTTGCAGCCTCAGCATTTTTTGTTGTTTTGAGACCTTATTACTATGACATACTGTTCTATCCTTCTAAATAAAGTATTATTTAGGCTTCGGTTGGACACTTATCCAGGAAGAAAGTGTTATTCCTGTGGTACAGCAGAAGGCAACATAACTCATGATACAGAAGTTCCATATGAGCTGAGCCGTGTGAAGAAACAAACAATTCAGGCATTTATGTGGAGTGTCCTCCTCACCTATTATGTTTCGAATGATACAGCAAAATGTGCCTGCTTCCCTATCACAGAATCAATACCTTCAGACCATGTAACTATCCAAATTGGGCCTATATAACTTATGTCACGTTCTCCTGCTTCCTGCCTGAAAGCAATGGCCATAGCAGGAGGTATTAACTAGGGAAGAGTGGGATTTTGTTTTTAATAAGGACTTACCAAAATCCCCAATTTTTTTCATAAACAGGATGAGCAGACCTTGACTACTTTAAAAAATGAAAGTGTGAGAAAGGAAAAGCTCCACCTAATGAGCATTTTATTGCATGCTCGTTACTGGGCATTCACGGAGTTTGCTCAGGTCCCTCATATGATGTCGTCTGCCTCCTGCTTGCCTTCCACCCCTTCTGGCCTTCCTTTGACAACAAAAATAACCCTCATTAAGTCTGATTTTTTTAAAAACTCAGAATTGCTGCTCTCTCCTGTTGTGTGCAGAAGAAGCAGAGCCATTAGAACAGCAGACTCAATGGGCCTCATGCTTGTTGTGTACTTCCTCTTTTGAAAGAGGAAGTAACTGAGGAATGAAAACAGTGGCAGAGAAGCGACGGTAGGGAGCGTGTCTCCCCCCCCCCCCGATGTGATGGAGCGTTACATTTGAAAAAAATGTGTTCAAAAAAAGAAAAAAGGAACGTGTACTTTGAAATGTGCATTCTCTCCCCCACCCCCAAATATGCATGTGCCTGCTTTAGCTTGTGGGAGAAAAGTGTGCACCGTTGAAAAATATGCACAGAAATGTGCACTTTCTGCATTTGAGTTATCTGAAAAACAAGTCAAAAATTAAAATGGCAGCAATCCGAAATAAGTGTCTTCGTTATGTTTTTCAGAGAATTTAGGAAAGCTCAAAAACTGCTGGTTCTCCCATCCCTAAAAATCAGGCTTAGACTCTGGCCATATCTAGACCTAAGGTTTATCCCTGGATCATCCAGGGGTCAAACCTGTTCATCTATGTGACACACAGGGGATCCAGTGCTCAGGCAGGGGCGAACCCTGGATGATCCCAGGATAAACCTTAGGTCTAGCTGTGGCCTCAGTGTGTATTTAACCTTGTTTGTAGTGCTCAATTGGGGTTGCTATCCTTATCGTTAACAGATACCTGGCAAGCAGGTACAACATGGTTCTCTCCATGCTGACAACTAGGGATGTCAGCAAAATCTGAATGTTTTTTGTAGTGGATTTTGCACATTCAGGGCATGTCTATACCAGCCATTTATCCTGGGATCATCCCTGTGCATCCAAATGACACACAGGGGATTCTGGAGCAGGCAGGGATGATCCCTCCATTTTCCTGGGATAACCCTTAGGTGTAGAAAGTAGGGCTGTGCTCTCTTCGGTTCAGAGAAGCGATAGTGGAGCAGCCTGATTTGCCTCAGACAAAGGTGGAGATGAATCGGGTCGGGGGAGGGGCTGCGGATCGAGGCAAAGCAGTTCACCTCAATCCGGAGCTCCGGACGCAGGCAAGTGGGGGTAGGGGGACTCACCTGGTGCCGCCGGCGATGGATCCAGGTAAGGGGGCAGGGGTGGAGGGGGGCTTATCTGCCTCCATCACGGGCCCTTAGTTGAAGCCCGTGATGGAGGTAGGTAAGGGGGTGGGTGGGGGAGTTTCGCTTATCTGGCTCTGCTGCCACCGCAGTCCATGCGGCGGCGGCGGAACCAGGTAAAGGGGCAGGGGGGCTTACCTGTGTCCATCACGGGTTTCAATTGAGGCCCTGGCTTGAAGCCAGAAGAGGCCACAGCCTTCTCATCCAGCTTCAACCAGGGCCTCAATTGAAGCCTGCGACAGACCACGATGGACACAGGTAAGGGGGTGGGGGGTTTGGCTTACTTGGCACCGGCGCCACCACCGTCCATGCGACGATGGCAGCGGAGCCGGGTAAGGGGGCAAGGGGAGGGAGGCTTACCTGTCTCCGTCACGGTCCATTGTGGGATTCAACTGAAGCCCCAGCTTAAAGCCAGAAGAGGCCACGGCCTTCTCTTCCAGCTTCAACCAGGGCCTCAATTGAAGCCCGCAACAGACCACGATGGACACAGGTAAGGGGGTGGGGGGCTTGTCTTACCTGGTGCCGCCACCGCCGCCATCCATGCGGTGATGGCGGCAGAGCCGGATCTCACTCTACGGAGTGGAGCGGGGGGAGGGTGGATCGGCCCGAAGCAGTCTCATCATGAAGATTTTGTTTGATTAATTATTTTAAAACGAACATACCAAAATGCACAGATTTCTTCATAAATGGGACAAAAAGAACCACACACACACACACACACACACACACACATATTTGGGGGGGGGGGAAGGAAGTTAAATTGATAATTCATCAATTCCTGGGGTAAATACAACTTAAGCAACCTACTCTAAGCAAAGAAAGTCCATTGAGTCTATCTTATCATATGACTGTATCACCACACCCCCCCCCACAATTCTCCCCAATGGTAAACGTAGTCTGTATCCATAGGAAAAAACAGTTCCCTTTGAGTTATTGGGCAGTGAACAATTATGATTCACAACCACATTGCCTATCCCATCCGCTATTCCAAAGGAATGTGTGGATCAAGAAACATGAATAAGGTTGAACTTCTGTGCACATCTATTTGGATACAAGCTTTATAGAAAACTGGGATTTACTTCTGTAAAGTTGTATAGGATCAGGATGAATGCGTTCTTTAAAATAAAAAGGACTGAGAAAGGGAAAGACATATAGTATGCTTTTAGGATATTTTTAGGATGTTTTAACAATGTATACTATGTTTTTAATCATTATTTTATGTATTTTATACTTACTGTTGTTCCCTCCCTCGATCCAAACGGAGAGTTGGGTAAGAATTATTATTATTATTATTATTATTATTATTGTTGTTGTTGTTGTTGTTGTTGTTGTTGTTGTTGTTGTTTCTGGCCCTATGGCATTCAAGAGTTTTTCCTGAATGCAAGGAGTTGGATCCAGGAACTGCCTTCCACAAAAGGAAGGGAGCATTTGTGAGAGAAAGGGCTCTATATAAGGTTCCTCTGCCCAATTTTGGGGGATGTCCCATTTCCCACCCACCCCACTCTCTCTCTCTTTCACACACACACTACAGCATACTCCATTCAGCAGGGTCTCCTAGCTCTCTGTGTAGCATTTTCAGGGGCTGCTGTGGGTATGAGCCGCAGGTGGGGAGGTCTACTCTGTCAGTGCAGTGGAATCCAGCCTAAATCTGGATCCAACCCAAAATGTCTACTCACTAAAAACAACAATCCTTTTTTTTTTTGCAAGCAATTTACTGAAGAAAACTGCATTACAATTATGAAGGCTGTGTCAGGCTTCTCAAGGCTAAAAAGCAAATGAAAGCTGCAGGACAATGCAGTCAGAATACAAATGGTAATACTACAAATTTTAAAATCATCTGTTACTGATGGGCGATTAGTTCTTGTAAGCAAGCAGAACACTCCCTGCAGCATAATGTGCACAGCCAACTAAAAGAGAAAAAGCTGGCAGCGAAAATGCATCAATTCCTACTAAAATTATCTTGTATACTTCCCCCTCCCCCCTTTTTTTGCCAGCTCATAAATGATTCATGAAGTAAAGTTGGGGTTCATAAATCTAGGCTAAAGAAGTCAAATAGCAGCTGTGCTTTGCAACTGACCACAGTATTATCAATATCAAATTGGCCTTATAGTTTGCCTTGGTACAAGTTGTTGTTGTTTCCTCCGCTGCCTTCTTTCTTTTTCTTTTCTTTTCTCTCCACCTAATTTATTGTATGTCAGGATTGCATGTGATATTTCAATGTGAGTGCTGTAATATTTCACTTGAATGGTGCCATCTTTCTCATGTAATAAGCGTTTTTTCTTCCCACTGAAGTGAAGATGCTCACCATTCACTGAAGCCGGTTTTGATTGGGATTATACTATCCCCCAGTGTAAGAAATGATTGTGCCCAGAACCAATAAAAGTAAGTCTTAAAAGGGTGTATGTCAGGGGAATTGGGGGCAGGATGTGTTTCTAACTGAGAAATAGATTCTGGTTTAAAAATCATAGTAGTCTGGCAGAGAACTAAGATGGTTCAGTCAGTGAAGGGTGAGAACTACTCTCTGAACACTCTCCCATGCATAATGTGAGAGGCAGAAACTGTGGCAAGTTGCAAACACCTTTTAAAAACATTATCTGTTTATACAGGATTTCCCCAGCCCAGAATGGACTTTTTTAGTGCTCTGTTTTGCTGTTGTTTTGCTGTAACGTTTTATATGGCATATTTTATATATTCTATTCCATATGCATTTTAGTGAAAACCACTTAAAGTTGTTATTATATGAAGTGGTATATAAGTATTATGAATAGTAAATAAGTGTTCTTATTCCTGGACTTAATCCACAGGTTCTAAATTTGCCTATAGGAGGTGCAGCAGAAGGGTGTGGATTTAGACAAGAACCAATGGGAAGAGCAAGGGTAGGGTGACCATGTGAAAAGGAGGACAGGGCTCCTTGCATAGAAAAGGGAATTTCAGCAGGTGTCATTTGTATGCATGCAGCACCTGATAAAATCTCCTCTTCATCACAACATTTAAAGCTGCAGGAGCTATACTAGAGTGACCAGATAAAAAAAAGAGGGTAGCACTTCTGCAGCTCTAACTGCTGTGATGAAGATGGAATTTCACCAGGTGCTACATGAATACAAATGACACCTGCTGAATTCTCTTTTCTATGCAACTGTTAGGAGCCCTGTCCTCTTTTTCATATAGTCACTCTAGACGGTTATGCACTTCTCCCTTCTCCCCTCTCTCTTCCTCTTAAGCAACATCAATGTTGTTACAACAAACATTTGCATGTGACTTTTTAATCTCAACCTTTCCCCCATTCTGTTTATAAAGAGAATTGGGGATTTGGGTAAATTCATCTCAAAGACAAAATTCTCATCTATCTGCACTGACCAAATTCAATAGGTACAGCTGGTGGCTCCAATTTTGGTGGGGCTGCGAACCCATTCCAGGTTTCAGTAAGAACCAACCAGAACTCCAAAGGTGCTGAACCTATCCCTAAAATGAAAGTTCAAAATAATTCAAAGCTTGGCCTTTAATAGCCAAACAGTATGTTTCCCTACCCTGGCTAGGAGCCTGAGGCAGTCAGGTCAACTTCAGCTCCCACTTATTTCTGTGTTGTGCAGGGAGAAAAACACAAATGTGGAGAATAGAGGGAGGGCGTTAGGCTTTTGAACAGCAGTGAAAACTCTGTGGCAGTGGTAGAGGAGGAAAAGAAGCGGCCCTTGGAAAAGCTGGGTTTAAAATGTGGGGGAAGAGGGCAGGAGGTGGGCCTGGGGCCTGAGGGGAAGAAGTGAATGTCATTCAGGGGTAACAGGTGCGAGGGAGCGAGGGACAAAAGTCCTCAGTTGCATTGAAGGAAAGTAACCTCCATACAACTTCTGGAGGCCTGACATAGGCCTTAGCTAGACCTACCTCATAGTCCGTGATGGAGGAGGGAAGATCTCGCATTGTGATTAACACGAGATCCATCCTCTGTTTACATTTGAGGCACAACGACCTCAGGAAGAGAGGTGTCGTGCCCACCATTTTTATTTAAAGAGGAAGGAGCACACAAACGCTTCTGCGCTAAAGGTAAGGTTTTTTAAAATTTTAATTACTTTTCCTGCTCTCCCCACCCTACCCCCTATGGGCGCAGCTCCTGGCTCTGCGCGAGGAATTGCACAGAGCCGGGTCAAACCATGGCAACGGGCCACATGTTCTGTGGTCTTGGGATCAGCCCAAGACCACGGAAAAAGCGAGCCCAAAGGGGAGGGCAAGATCTTGGGGCAAGGGAGGGATCATCCCTTCCTGATCCTGGGATTTCGCCCGGTCTAGCTAAGGCCATAGTGGTAGGCAAGAGACAGTACGTTTTGCCCTCACACTCCTAGCTCCCATAGCGACATGGGCTTTACACTAGTATTCAAGAGAATCTCTATAGGTCCATCTAGAAACTGTCTCTTAAAAAGATAGGTTACATGTTCTCTGAACCCCCTATTAAAATTTCAACAGAAGAACATATGGATGACCATATCCAGCTTGGTGTGATTACATAAAATATGGAGTATAATGTAGGGATTGCTCTCCTCAATCTCGCTCAGTTTTTCCCCCTGAGCTCCTCACCCTGCCCGGCCCTTCACAGTTACAGTCATGGATCCCTCAAATGAGCTATATTTCCTAGACTGTACCATGCTCAGCATTACTCTGAGGCTAGATCTACACTACTGCTTTATAGCGGTATTGAAGTGCACTGATAACTTTTGGTGGCACATTACAGATTCCATACACTGCTTTCATAGTGTTATGTCCTGCTTTTTATTCCACATACTCCCAAATACCGCAATAGATATCATTGTGTGTCCTACGAGGTAGAAATGTGCAAGAGGGATATAGCATTACCATGATGGGATCATAATGATTTGACACAAGGTGTAATCTGGCCTGAGTGACAATGGAGAGGAGGAGAGGAAGAAGGATCATAGAATCATAGAATAGCAGAGTTGGAAGGGGCCTACAAGGCCATCAAGTCCAACCCCCTGCTCAATGCAGGAATCCACCCTAAAGCATCCCTGACAGGTGGTTGTCCAGCTGCCTCTTGAATGCCTCTAGTGTGGGAGAGCCCACAACCTCCCTAGGTAACTGATTCCATTGTCGTACTGCTCTAACAGCCCTTCTCTCACACCACCCTGATTGAAATTGTTATGGAAAACATAAGTGCCATTATATGTACTAGGCCTGGTAATATTACTATTATAAGTACATGTGTTAAGTATTGGAGTCTCTTTATTTCATATTGGAATAACAAATGCAAGCAAACCAATGTGTTGAGTTTATTGTGATATGGATTAAAATATCTGTTTATGTATAAGTTAAGGATCAGAAATCTTCTTCTTCTTCTTCTGGATTCATACTGCTATGTTATCTTTCCTTTTTTAGTTACTACAATTATGATTTTTGTTATTCTTTTGGTGTAATTTCAATTCTATATATAAACTATACATTCACACACACACACACACACACATATTTATTCAAATAGGGATACAAACATTACATTGAAACTATATGGAGACAGAGGAAAAACCATTGTGCCCGACAGACATGGAGATACATATGGGGAATCGCACCATTCAATGCTGATTAAATATCTGCAATGTAAATGCTCAAATCATTTTGTTCAGTGGATATTCATACACACTGAACAAAATGAAGAAGACAAAAGCTTACTCTCTCCTACAGGACACGAACAAACCTGTTGCTTAGGCAACAGAGAAATTGCCGTAAAACATTAGGCAACTAAAATGGACTAATTAAGCCATGAAGCGCTCTATTCTGCTAGTTTCCTATGTGGTTTTCAAATACCATTTGACTATCATATTAAGAAAGGCCTTTTGCTAAAGGTTCATGGCTCATTTTATAATCTGTGACGCTGTTTTGACATGCTTCCCTTAAGTGCTTATAAAGTGTTTATACCTAACAGTTGCCTTGGATTAGTTTAATTAACAATGAAATGGCACTTCTAAGTCAAGTGTTTTGAAAGTGGAGTTTCTCAGGGTGTAAGCCAGATGCCAGATGCAAGCGAATAAACTTAATGTTGTGTATTTATGCTTCCAGATTAGGAGGAGACAGTGAACAAATTCAGGCTTCGTGATATTGAAGGTTAACTTGGCAGAGTGTGATTCTCCATTCTATGATTATGCATCTGAGAGTGATAAAGGTATGTTGCTAAATTTCTTTATGCTAGGCATATTTCTAGGTATTCAGCCTGGACATTTTACATATACTTCTTTCCAACTGCTTGTAATGATGTTCTTTAAAGAAAACGCACACCAAAAACCTTCCAGAGAAAACTACCAGTTGGACAACTATAAAAAACAGTAAACTTTAGTAGGATGAACTCATCATTGGAGAAAACATAGCAACAAACAACAGATCGTTATGTGACCACTGTTTGGGAGCAATGCCCCAATAAAAGATAATCATCAAACACCCCCCACCCCCCCTAAGGATCTGAAGCTAAATTAGTTCATAAAAGAAATAACTGAAACAAAATGTTTTTGTTCAGTGTTTCAACCAGCCAGCCATGCCTCCTTTCAGGATGATGATGATGATGATAGAAAAATTGATGCTGATAACATCCCCCTTAACTCCAATGGTAATGATGGGAAATTTCCCAGCGAACTTAAAGAAGGATTTAGAAAAGGAATTAAGGGAAAAGGAAATAATTAAATTAACAGACTGGATGGCGAAGATGGATAGTAAAGAAAGAATAAAGGAGATATTAGGAGGGAGGAAAACTTCCTGGATTGAAGCGATACAACTAGAACAATGGACGAGGAAATGGATAAATGAGAATAAAGAGTGTAGAGAATATACAGAGTTTGAAAAGATGATTATACTAAGAGAAGGGTGGAAAGATAGTTAGTAAGGGTATAACGAGTGGAATATATAAAATATTGCTGGAAATTGGAGAACAACAAGAGCATTTTAAAATGATATGGGATCAGGATATAACAAGACAGATAAGTAAGCAGAATTGGGAGACGATATGGAATCAGTGTATTTTGAAGATTATGTCGGCAAGAATAAAAGAAAATTATTATAAATTGGTATGGAGGTGGTACTTAACACCATCAAGGTTAAATCAGAATGATAAGAAATATCCTGATAAGAAATAAGAAATAACAATAAGAAATAACGATAAGCAATATGCTGGAGAGGATGCCAGGAAACTGGCACTTATTTTCATATGTGGTGGAATTGTGAATGCATACAGAAGTTTTGGCAAATGGTGTTTAAAGAGATAAATGAAATAATTGGATGGAATCTAGAGATATGTCCAAGTATAGCATTGTTGTCAATATATGAGAAGGTTAAATTATTATTATTATTATTATTATTATTATTATTATTATTATTATTATTAATTTATATAGCACCATCAATGTACATGGTGCTGTACAGAGTAAAACAGTAAATAGCAAGACCCTGCCGCATAGGCTTACATTCTAATAAAATCATAATAAAACAATAAGGAGGGGAAGAGAATGCAAACAGGCACAGGGTAGGGTAAACAGGCACTGGGTAGGGTAAAACTAACAGTATAAAGTCAGAACAAAATCAAGTTTTAAAAGCTAGCAAAGAATTAATAACTTATTGACAGCAGCTAGATTGATGATAGCCAGGAAATGGAAGGAACAAGGGGAATACCAAATAGAAGAATGGTATAAGGAGGTCTGGGATATTGCTATTAATGATAGGCTCACATGTAGTATTAAAGTTAAGAAAGGAGTATTGAAGCGAAATGATTTTGAAGAGATATGGAGACCATTCGTGGAGTGGTCTCCATATCTCTTCACGTTCGTGTTAAAAAGGGGAAAGGGTGTAAACCTTTGCAAGAATTGTTACAATTTTGGAAAGGAGAATAAAGGTCTTGGGGGTAGAAAGATTTTTAAAAAGAAAAAAAATGATGATGATGATGATAATAATAATAATAATAATAATAATAATAATAATAATAATAATAATTCTTACCTGCCTCTCCCTCTGGATCGAAGTGAGGAACAACATTAAAGTGAGGCAGGTGGCTACTAGGAGGAGGGCTTTCTCCACTGTGGCACCCCGGCTGTGGAATGAGCTCCCCAGAGAGGTCCGCCTGGCGCCTACACTGTACTCCTTTCATCGCCAGCTGAAGACCTTTTCATTCTCTCAGTATTTTAACACTTAATTTTAACTTAAATTTAAATTTTACTGTTCTAACTCTGTATTTTAATCTTATATCAATTTTGGCTGTGTGGTTTTATTCTGGTTGTGCTTTTTATACTGTATTTTGTATTTGTGTTTTTTAATCTGTTGGTTGTTTTATGATGGTTTTAATTTTTGTGAACTGCCCAGAGAGCTTCGGCTATTGGGCAGTATAAAAATATAATAAATAAATAAATAAATAAATAAATAGCCACATAAATAACCCCATAGCCACAATAACTCAGCACCTGAATTTGCTATTGATATAAACAAGTGCACCCCCACCCCGGAACAAAATGTTGCAGTGAATCTATGGTAAGTGTAAATTACCTGAGCCTGTAACCAAAGGGGTTAGCATCCAAGACAGGAGTCCCTGCCTTAGTGTGTGTTTCACTTTATGCCCATTTCCCTCCTCCCCAGTGTGATAAGTCTGCATACAAGTCAATGGAGCATGAGATGTATAGATGCAATGAAGTGGTTGTTTGGGCTCAGGAGGAGCTCTGAAGGGCTCAGACTCTCCACATAGGGGCAGTATCCAATTGGACATGAGCACTAATGTAAATTATGTTGCAACAGTGTAAGGGACTTCTAGAGCAATAGCAATAGCATTAGCTGGTGCAACAGGTTTTCAAGAAAACCTGTTCAACCAGCTCTTCTGTTAGCATTGCACTAGAGGTCTCTTATGCTGGCACAATACAATTTGTGTTACTACTCATATCCAATTGGATGCTGCCCATGATATTATTATTATTATTATTATTAATAATAATAATAATAATAATAATAATAATAATTTATATAGCACCATCAATGCACATGGTGCTGTACAGAGTAAAACAGTAAACAGCAAGACCCTGCCGCATAGGCTTACATTCTTGAAAATCATTCATAATATGCCACCAATCTTTTAGTCTCAAAAGATGTTTAGAATAAACCAACCATTCAAATGATTTTTCTTGAACTTACTTGAACTATGTACTCAGAATTTAATTCCACCTCTCCAGTTGTCTATTCCATTATTATTATTATTATTATTATTATTATTATTATTATTATTTATTTATTTATATAGCACCATCAGTGTACATGGTGCTGTACAGAGTAAAACAGTAAATAGCAAGACCCTGCCGCATAGGCTTACAATCTAATAAAATCATAGTTGATTCAGCTCAACAAATAATATCTATGAGGATGGTCTATACAAAGAAACTACAAGTGTATGAAATGCATGTAAAGTTGGTGCATTATGAGTGGTTTTATTTTGGTTTGGCACTATTGTACCATTCCTTCAGTGCAAATTATTTTAGGAATATTCTGTAACTCAGAATAAAACTGTAGCCCTATGGAGTGTTTGCCTGCTCGTTATGTATGGCTGCAGTATGGAGGGGGATGCAGATGTGCACATAAGCCCCTCCTCCAGCAGATCTGGGGCCAATCTACACCAAGCAGGATATAACACTTTTAAAATGGTATGAAAATGTATATGTAATGTGTCCTGGGCCTGAACAGTTCTCAAAACCCTTATAAACCATTATAAGCAGTAGTGTAGATCCTGCCCTGGGCACCTGTTACCCAGTTAGATGTTCATGTTAGACCTTTGTGCTTTAAGGAGGTCTGAAGAGAGCTTCCAAGGGTGTGTAATTGAATGCATTGACAGAGTTCATGCAGTTGTGAACCTTGCCTTAGCAGCTGGATGTACTTATAAGCTCTCACCACTAGGGCTGTGCATAGACACCTCCCCGCCCCGATCTGCTTCTCATCCAGATCTGCAAGTTCTGGATCCGGTCCACTCCTCTCCGCAGCAATCCACCTATGGTCCGTTCAGCTTCACTGCGGAGCTCCGGATCTGAATCGGAGCTCCGTGTTTTCCCCCATAGACTTGCATTGAAATTCACATGCCTATAACTTTTTTTCTGTTAATGTTAGAAACCTCAAAATTGGCACCATGAGAGCTTATCCAAGTATCCACATTCAAGCCCAGTTGAAAGCAAATCTGAGCATCCCCTGATTTTTGGGGAATTTTTGAAAATCCTACACCCCATTTTCAGAAATGGGATTTACTCTGACATTTTTACTGATACAAACTTGAAAGTGGGCACCCTCACAGATGCCATCTAGATCCACATTCATGGCAAGCTTCAATCATCCCCTGATTTTTGGCGATTTCCCCCTCTTTTAACTCACCCCAATTCAAGTCCCATGCTAGAACTCTGTCAGTTTTCACGTTAGAAACCTCAAAATCGGCACTATGAGAGCTTATCCATGTATCCACATTCACGCCCAGCTGGAAGGAAATCCGAGCATCCCCTGATTTTTTGGGAATATATGCAAAATCCCCCACAAAAAAGGACAGTATGCCCATAAGGAAACCATACCTGCCCATAGGTATCCATTGCAAAGTGCTTGCCCATAGCAATCAATAGCACAGATGATTTGGGGGAATCAAGATTTTTTTTTTAATAACGATCTAAATCTCAGGTGAAACACTTCCAAAAATGCACACACACACCATGGAATCTTAAACAGGGTGAGTGTGCAATGCAGCTGCCTTTTATCACACAGAAGGATACCCTGAGTCAAAGCAAGACACGCACAAACCATCCCTGTGAGGAAGGCACAGAGAAGGACAGGCAGTATGCCCCTTTAGCACTGGGAGCAAGCATGCCAGAGGCTTGTGGGTTTGAACCACAAAGCCCATCATCTAGTACTTCTCCCAGGCACCAGGAGGGCAGAGAGGCTGGCAGAGATGTATGACTATGCCATAGATCTATGGAGAAGTAAGTCCCAGCAGATACCCCACAACAACAGCACCCAGGTGGAGGCGGGAAGGCAAGCATGCAGCAGACATTTCTGGGGGCACAACGAAGTGAGCCAAGGATTGTTTCAAAGCCAGTAATGCAAACTGTCCCTGTTAGGTGGGAATAACACAGAGAGATGCCTTTTCTTTTGCATCCCATAACTAGGGGACTAGGAGGATAAGAGTAAAGCTTGTGATCCTTGCTTCAGAGTTGATTGACTGCACTGTGATCACACAGCCATTAGTAAATAATAATAATAATAATAATAACAATAATAATGTTAATAATAATTCAACAACAATAAGAAGTTGAACCACTTGACTTCACTGAAGAGGGAAAGCCAGGAGAGCTTTCGCTATGGGGTGGTATATAAATTTAATAAATAAACACAGCAGGGGTGCAGCAGTGTTGCTGAATCACAAGAAGAAGATTTTTTTCTTAAAAAAAAGAAAAAAGGCTGTGTCTGTCTTTTACCAGTAAGAGGAAAGTGGATGTGCCCAGGGGGAGGGGGAACTGTGCCAATTTGACTGCTCCTGTCTAGGTACCAGTCTTTCAGAAACTACTGCACACTTCAACTCATGACAGGCATAGTAGCTTCATTGGCTAACCTTTGGAGGGTTCTGTTGACCCTCCAAGGGCAGGAGTGTGCACTGGGCACGTCCACATGCCCTATGGACATCATCCCCTTGCACCACATCTATTCAGTTGTTCACCAAGGTTAGGGTGGGTAGCAGTGCTGTGTTTGCTATCTGCTCTTAATTTGCTTAGTATATGATTTAAGGCTGTGTTTGTGCATTTGGTGGGCCTACTGTTTCAAAAAACACTGGGAAAAGTCCGTTCAGAGACTAAGAAAGAAAAGTTTCCCAGTATCCCAAGTTACTAAGTATCCCAATTTGCTTATCCCCCACTCCAACTTTGGGATTGGAGGATGCTTCATCAGGTGATCACGATTGGGAGTTGAATCTGGCTCTCATTGCTTCAAGAAAAGGTACCTCTCCCGCTTTTTTTACCCTATTTTTAAAAAAAATATAGCAAGCAAACCGCAGCACAAAAACTGCTGAAAATAGGCACAAATGACCCCCACCCATGACTCTCTAAGCACATTCAGTTTCAAGGATGTAGTTTGAAAAACAAAAAAGTTATACGCTAATCTTTTCCGCAATGCAATCCTATGTGGAAAACATCCAAAATGGTGGGCGGAGTGCTCTGCCTAAAAGCGAATTGTTCGCTTTCAGTCGCTTCTCTTCGCCATGCTTCGCTAGCCACCTGATCCGCTTCTCCTCCGCCTGTAATGGAGGTGAATCAGGCCGCTCCGCTATCGCTTCTAAGAACCAAAGAGAAGCGGAGAACAGCCCTACTCACCACATCTTCCTGCTCAATGCACAAAGATGTAACTGGGAACCAGGCACATAGGGAAGTTGGAGGCAAGGCATGCCCATATCCGCTCCCACACTTTAACCCTTTAAATGCAAGCAGGAGAACAGGGCTGAAGTTGTCCGAGAATGGTGTGTGGCTAGTTGCTGCATTTAATTTTCTAAGACTGATTTTCTTTTACTTAGTAACTTAAAACATTTATATACCATCTTTCTAAAAAAGATTTTTAATCAAGGTAGCAAAGAGAGACCTATATTTATAAACAATACACAATCGAATCACTGTACATTAAAACTACAATTGAAAAGTAGAGCTGAGTGCTGCAAAGAACAGAAGCCATCAAAAATAATTTTTAAGAACTGAACCTAAAAAGCATGCCAGAGAGAACATTCTTGGCTGCTTGTCCAAATGTGAGCAGTGGTAGAGCTAAGCAAACATATATTCTTAGGGCATACTACCTTCTTGGTCCTGTCTCTTGTGCACACCCACCACATTTCAGGCAGCAGACTAAGGGGAGGCATGGAACAATATCTCATTTGATGAACTCTAGGCTTTGGCAGATTGATTTGGGCAGAGGTAATTCTTAAGATATTCTGCTTCAAAGAGCAGAAATTTAAAGGTCAGTATCAGCACTTTGAGAGTGGAAACAAATTGTTATGGGAATATAGGTTCATTATTTATTTATTTATTTATTTATTACATTCATATCCCACATTTTTCCCTCCAAGGAACCCAAGGCGGCATACATAATCCTCGTCCTCTCCATGTTATCCTCACAACAACAACACTGTGAGGTAGGTTGGGCTAAGAGTCTGTGACTAGCCCAAAGTCACCCAGTGGGTTTCCATGGCTGAGCGGGGACTAGAACCTGGATCTCCCAGCTCCCAGTCCAACAGTTTAGCCACTACACCACACTGGCTCTCTTTTTTATGGCAGCAGTAGGAAACCTCCAGCCTATGGGGTGAATTTACCCCATGGAGGGATCTCCACCATTCCTGCCCCTGTCCCAGGCCCCCCCTCCCTTGACATCATCCCCACCCACTTTCACATTGCTCTGTGCAGAGAGAGGCAAGGAGCTCTGTGCCTCTCTAGGCACAAAGGGCCTCGGGCTTTGTGTGTCACTCAATGCCCCACTTGGGATAGTGAGTGGCATGTGAAGGAGGCTCCTGGCTAAGGCAACACTTGGAGGAGCAGCTCCTCCAAGCACCAGCAGAATCCCTTTGTGTGCCCCTCACCATTCAAGGAGACGAAACGACCAACTCAGCTGGTGCTTGGAAGAGTTGCTCCTCCAAAAGCTGACCAATTCCCTTTGTGTGCTGCCCATTTTGTGCATCACTCACTGCCACAATTAGGATGTTAATCAGTGCACAAAGGAGGTCCCAGACTTGGATGGCACTTGGAGGAATCGCTCCTCCATGCACTAGCCAAGTCCCTTTCTTCATGCAAAGAGAGGCGTGAAGAAAGAAAAACTGGGTTTATGGGACATTTGGGGAGCCCCCCAGCCCATCAGGTTGATCCAAGGGGGCAATCTGGCCCATGGACCAAAAAAAGGATCCCAACCCCTGCTTTATGGACTAAAAAAAAGCAACAGAGAAATATCATATAGGAAGAGCTAGACGGTTTTTGTCAATTCTAGAGTTTATCAATGCACCTCGAACAAAGGTTTGAGTAATCAGAACAGCCTTCCCCAAACTGGTGTCTTCCAGATGTTTTGGACTTCAACTCCTGTCAGCCCCAGCCAAGATGGCCAACACTCAGGGATGCTGGGGGCTGTATTCCAAAATGCCTGGAGGACACCAGGTTGGGGAACTGAGGCAGAACAATAGTTTTGATTAGAGATGACAGAGAAGCTCACAGTATCTGGGTTTGGTTATGAGTTTTTGGTATTCCTAATGCTAACATCAAAGAAGAGGTAAGTCCCCAAATTCTACTCTGCCTCAGTTTAAAACTGGCTTCTGAATATAGAATTGGCAAGAAAAATGAGCTGAGTTATTTCTGATAGGGTGGGATACCCCACTTCCAAGTCAATCTGACATAAGTGTGTATATTTGGGGGTGTAGGGTGGGGGTCATCAATCACTAGTTTTTGATTGTCATTAGCAAGTTTCTAAAGGAAAAACTTGATTCCAGGAAATTTGTCCCACATTCCCATGAATTTGATAATCTAAGACAGCCCTGCAAGAATATTTTGCTATTCAGTTGTGTTTCAACATTTTTGCTGACAAAGAAAGCCATATCAAACATTTAACATTCTTCCATTCTGCCAGATAGTAGAATCAAAAAGAACTAGAAGAATCTAAATTAGAGGTACATGCAAGTCTTTCTCATAAAAACCTTTCTTTCATTCATCCACAGGGTACAAGCATAAAATGAGGAAAACCTCATATATTTCTTTGGCAGGTTATAAAGAATATATTGATTACATGTTTAATGGAAAAAGGGAGGTTAAACATCCTAACTAATACTTACATTAATGCATGTGACCTTGTTGTGCCCTAGGAAATTTATACAATAATTCTGGAACTCCTATTGTAAGGTAAGTTTTGAGGAGCATATTATCTGATTTATATCTAGAACCCACCTGATACAATGAACTGACTAGTCAGGGTGACCACAAAAAAGGATGCGGTCAGGATAATTAGAATTTGTATCTGTGGCTTGGCCTCTCCAGCATTCTGTCAACTTTACTTAAGATGAACTCGTGAGCCATTTGATTTCTTCTCAGAGTAGCAACCGAAGCAGCAGCAATTTATATTCCTCCCCATCAGGAAAAGAAAAACAAATTGGAAAGCTTTATAGAAAATCAGTTTTTGTTGGGTATGTTTGACAGTTGATAGGAAAAATATGTATAATGAATATCTTACAGCTTTTTGAGTCAACAGAGAGAGGTATATTGGCTACCCAACCACCAGGCTCACCACATAGTATAATGCAGAGACATTTGCCTCTGTCCCCTGTTCCCATCTTGCTTCCTAGAAGGAATGAATTTAATTATCAGATAAGAGCAGCAGCCATACTGAGCCAGAGCAGTGGCACATCTTGTACAGTACTCTATCTCTAAAAGGAGACATAAAGAAGTCCTGCCCATATAGTATTGTTCATTCAAATGTTATTGTTTGTTAACACAGAAAATATACCAAATATACAATTTCCTTATCTGAAAATGAAGTTCGAGAGGGTTTTCCCCCCCACAATGGTTGCTTTCCTGAAAGCTGTCTCAAAGCTCTCCATGTGGAACAAATTTGTTACTAGCCCTTAGGGATTTGAAGAAACTTTACTACCTTATACCTTCCAGCAGATTTGCTTTATGCTTATTTTTTGTGGGTCTCAAAATATTTGCACTACGATACTATTTTTCTCAGCACCACATTTCCCCTCTTCTTTGCTCTCATTGCCATTCACCTCATTCAGCTGCACTGCCATTTAATCTAACTGGTTCTGGTAATCCACATGATTTTGTTGAAAGGATCACCTGTTACATCTGGCATAATAATGTATTAGTTATCCATAAGCAAAATCATCTGGATGTTCATACCAAATTGAATTAAGTAGAGGTGTGGACAAATAAAGATAGGAAAATGAGGGCAACAGCACAAGGATGAACTGAGGTCATCCCATGAAGCTGATTGTGAGAGATTTAGGACAGAGAAAAGGAAGTACTTCTTCACACAGCACATAGTCAAACTATAGACTTCACTACCGCAATACATAGTAATGGCGACCAATTTGGATGGCTTTAAAAGAAGGTTAGAGAAATACACAGAACAGAAGGCCATCAATGGCTACTAATACTGAAGGCTCTATGCTACTTCCAGTATCAGAAGCAGTATGCCTATGTACACCAGTTGCTGGGGAACATGGGTGGAAGAGTTCTGTTGCACTCATGTCCTGCTTGTGGACTTCCTGTGGGCAGCTGGTTGGCCACGGTGTGAACAGAATGCTGGACAAGATGGACCCTTGGTCTGATCCAGAATGGTTCTTCTTATGTTCTTAAGAAGCTTAAACAAGAATAAAATGCAAGGTATGCTCTACCCCTGAGCTGTGGCCTTTCGACATTTTTTTTTGCATTGAAATTGTAAACATTCAATTACAAAGAGCACAATTTCTACATCCACTTAGCCTGTGACTGAATGGTATGAAAGATGATGGTGGGTGGCAGAGAATCTGAAAAGATTGAGGACATTTGGCTTATATCTGCTTCCAGACTCTCACAATGGCTTGTACAGTAAGGTACTGACTTATCAGTTGATTATATTTTATAACATGACAGAAAGTGTGTGCAGCACCTCATCCAGTGCTCACAATCTGGGATCTCTTATCTTTATTAATACACTCCTGTACTATTGGAATGTAGCAGGACAGCAGTTCTAGGGGGCATGCACACTGGGTAATTGATTATTGCTTCTCTGAGATAAATTATGAGTCTGGGAGGAGATAGGAAATGGAAGTAGATGTTATTCCCCATGAGCTGACACGGGTACATGGAGTGCAATTTTAAAAAGCTTTTAAGTGATGTCTCTATCTGTACTGGCATTAATGTTTACAGTCCCCAAAGGTGTCCATATAACTTGCCTTCTGATCTAGACATATTTCTTCACAGCATTACTTAAACCCTTTCAAAGTGCAGATTCACTGTCTAATGTAGAAACGTGCCAAGAATATAAGGATAAATGTTTTTTAAAGAGATCTTAAATGATGGGATTGTGAAATCAGGAGAAAACAAAGGTCTTATTCGACTGAGAGGATTATAATTTTCTGATGTTTCAGCACATCTGATGTCCTCAAATGAATGGAGGTAAGGTACTTCAGCCTGTGTTGGTCCACTATCAAACCAAACAGGTCACTGGGCTACTGGGGGACACCACAGGCTATGTTCTCTGTGTTGGAATAGCAATGGAAGGTGATCACCCCAATAGAGGTGCAAGCAAAGGGTTAATTTATTCTTGGTGTTACCAGATGCCATGCCAAGGGTCACTCAGGGTGCTAAGTTAATTAACTGCTCTGGGTGTATCAAGGGGACTTGAGTGCAAGGAGGCATTGCAGGGGGCAGGGGGATTAGGAATGTTTGTCACCAAGAAATCTGACCCTTTGGATTCTCAAACTTCCATGGTGTGTCTGACGCTGTTTTTGTGAGCTGAGCCACATGTTTTCCCTGAGTTCTGGGGACGTTAAATCATTTTTTAAAAAACCTTGTCTGTAATTTGCACAATTAAAGATTTGTGCAAATTATAGTTGTATATTGTGCAAATTTGCATGATTTGTGCAAACTATGTCCTTTTTTCACCCTGGGTTTCTTGCATGTTCAGTATGTTTTGTAGTAGTGGTAGTTTTATTCACATAGAAACCTGACCTGATTTGCTAGGGTGACTATATGAAAAGGAGGACAGAGCTCCTGTATCTTTAACAGTCGCATAGAAAAGGGAATTTCAGCAGGTGTCATTTGTACATATATAGAGAACTTGCTGAAATTCCCTCCTCATCACAACAGTTAAAGGTGCAGGAGCTATACTAAAGTGACCAGATTTAAAAGAGGGCAGGGCACCTACAACTTTAACTGTTGTTGATGAAGAGGAAATTTCACCAGGTTCCCCATATATACAAATGACACCTGCTGAAATTTCCTTTTCAATACAACTGTTAACGATACAGGAGCCCTGTCCTCCTTTTCATATGGTCACCCTAGATTTGCCCTGTTGTTTTCTACATCTGGCTGCTTAACCAGGATGTTATCTCTTTTTAATTCAGTAAAGTTTGTCAATCTCTTCGCTTTCTAGATTCAGTCTGTTTTATCCAGCTACTTGTGCTAACACTTTGTACAGGTGCTTGCTTTCAGTTTCCATTTAGTCATTAGTCATGTTGCTGCTTCTTGACATTTACTAGTAAACATTAGAATTGTTATCACAAAATTTGTTTTGACTCACTACCCCTAAATGATGTCATGTCATCAGCAAATCTGGCCACTTCAATGCTCACCCCTAACTCCAGATCATTGATAAACAAGTTAAAAGGCACTGGTCCCAATACAGATAATTAGGTACCTCTCTGTTTGCATCCCTCTATTGTCAGAGCTATCTGTTTATTCCCACTCTTTGCTCTTCATGATGGATGGATGAGAAATTAGTTCCAGTTCATCTTTGATCAGGACGTTCCCAGTTCATACATTCCAGACTGAACACAGACTTGGATGGAATCTGTGGTTGAAGTCCTTACATTTTTGAGCTTGCAATATGATGTATGAACCCCCCAAAATTCTGTGTGACAGCAAACATACATTTGAAAAAAGCACATGAAAAACACATACTTCTGAGAAATATGCACACATGTACTTTAATAAATGGGAGAAGAATGCATACATTTCAAAGATGTGTACAATTGATGTGTATCTTTGGGAAAATATTCATGAAAATATGCATGGATTTTAATGGAGCTGATGAAAGCTCACAATCTGATTTGGAATCCAGTCAGAATGTGGTTTCAGTTGGAATGTGGACAACTTTTGTGAGCTTGAGTTTTGCTGATTCACACATCCCTACCCTTTTATCCAGGTACACTTTTTCCTAGTTACTCTTTATCCAGTTATCTTTATCCATACGCTTTCTGTTCTTTAACTAGTTACTGATCCATAAGAGGACTTCCCTTATTTCATGACTGAGCTAAGTTTGCTCAGGAGTCTTTGATGAGAGCCTTTGTCAAACACTTTTGGAAAGTCCAACAATGCCTACCAGTTCATACATTCTTTATTTATTTATTTATTTATTTATTTATTTATTTATTTATTTATTACATTTTTATACTGCCCAATAGCCGAAGCTCTCTGGGCAGTTCACAAAAATTAAAACCATTATAAAATAACCATTATAAAATAACCATTATAAAATAACACCCCTTACGCCTGGAATGCTCTTCCAGAACATTTGAGAACTACAAGTTCAACCGCAGCTTTTAAAGCTCAACTAAAAACTTTTCTTTTTCCTAAAGCTTTTAAAACTTGATGTTGTGCAGACTTCTACTGTTACTTTCTACTGTTAGTTTTACCCTACCCTGTGCCTGCTTACCCTACCCTGTACCTGTTGGCATTCTCTTCCCCTCCTTATTGTTTTACTATGATTTTATTAGATTGTAAGCCTATGCGGCAGGGTCTTGCTATTTACTGTTTTACTCTGTACAGCACCATGTACATTGATGGTGCTATATAAATAAATAAATAATAATAATAATAATAAAAGCACAAATACAAAATACAGTATACATCCTGGGAGGTTCATAAGCAGAACATGCTAGAGAGAGCCAACTCTTATCATTTTTTCCTTGTAACTAGCAATAAACTGTATAATGCTTCTGAGCATTTAGAGCTACTCTGGTGAAGAACCTCTGATCTTCAAGAGCAGGAGTGGGAAACCAGTGGCCCTCCAGATATGGTTAAGGGAGAGGAAGCCCGGATACAGCTCCAACTGAGACCCTCTCTAGCTTTCCACTGCCATTGTTAAAGCCACCTGAGGGAAAGGAAGCAGACACCTCTTTGTTGTGCTTTGATCCTGCCATGGAAACATGCTCTGCACACCACTAGTAATTAGATTTGTATTTATTTATTTATTTATTAAATTTATATACCGCCCCATAGCCGAAGCTCTCTGGGCAGTATGCCATCATTGGAGGACTTTAAGGACTTTAAATAACTCCCATCAGCCATAGATTACCTTTTACGGACATAATCTATGTGACATTACTGTTAAAGAAAAGATCTGAATCATCATTCTTACACAAGATGGCAGCTCAGGGAAGGAGTGGGTGGCAGCTGAATGCTTGTGGACCATGTGGTACTTACGGATGGGTCTGGTGAATGCTGCATGGTCCACAAATGGAGGGCCGGAAGGCTGAGTAGGAGGGGGTCCCATTGGATTCCACCCCTGTTTTGGGTGCCCATGATATCCCTAGGGTAACATTTAAATGACCAAACACTTAAATGACCAGTCAATTAAACATTCTAACATGAGTTTTATCAGGTTTTCTTTTCTTTTTTTCTTTTTCCCGAAAGAAACCCATTAGACTTTTGAAACTGCATGCCTGATTAGAGTATGCTTTTCTGTTTCCCAGGTAATCACAACAATAATCCTGGTCCTGTTGTTTCATGTAGCAATCACAGGAAGTTCCATCCATCATTCATAATAACAGTAGCATTTGTCAATTTAATCTCACCACTGTTTTCAGTGATAATCTCCTGTGCAAACAAAGAGGCTAAAAGCAATTTATTCTGTGCCCTCTTTTGGGTAGGCTGTAGATTGATTACAACTCAACAACATGTAGGTTAGATTAATTTAATTTGATTTCTTAGTGAGGAAATAGTTTTATACTTTAAAATCTCTCCAAGCTACTGATTGCCACTTTGTTTGCTCACTTGTTTTCATATGAGCAGAAATGCATGTAACTGGGCAAAATTCATCTTTGGGGAACACATTTTGTCTCCTGTTACATCCAAGAGGAGAATAATTCCTGGATACACAGGAAGAGCCCCCCCCCACTTACATGTCCACCAGCTGCACCTCTGACATGGAGTATGGATCAGCATATTGATGGCATGTACCCCAAATCTATAAATACATTCTTCTATGTAAATGTTAAGTAGCATGGGAGGCAAGATAGATTCACATGGAATTCCATAGGCCATTGCCACCTTATGGAACCTATCTTCTAGGAAGGATAGGAGCAACCACAAAGTAGTGCTGTTTAGTCCTATCCCAGCTAGGCAGTCCAGAAGTGCACCATGGTCAATGGTACTGAAAGATCCAACAGTACCAGTGAGACACACTTTTTTCATCCAGTTTCCAGTGTAAATCATTGATTAGGATGACCAAGTCCATGGCTGGAAACTAGAGCAAGGACAATGACATGGGGCTTAATGGAGATCTGAAACACTCATTCGTCACATCTAACTACTACAAAACAAATCTGCAGTCATCCCCTGTCAGTCTGCACTGCAGAAAAGAGTGACTGTATAGCCAACTTGGTCCAGATGAGCTGTCATAATAGTTTTTATGCCAGTGTATAATTATTTATTTTTGCAAATTTGATCCCACTGTTCTTGCTAAGGAAATAATCCTGAAAGATATATCCCAAGGCATATTAAAGGGGGAAAGACAAAATACTCTGTACAACAATGTGACTTTTCTGAGATTTCCTCAGAGCAAGGCATTGGGCAGGTGTACCGGGTGCTCTAGGACAGCAGTCACCATGGCTCTCTAGAGTGCTAGGCAGGCTGATACCTCACTCAAGGTATCATCTTGACACTCTGGAGTGCCACACCAGCACTCTCTCTTGCTATGACATCTGACAAGACTATTCAGAGCAGCCATCTGCCTGCCCTTTGCCTTATTCTGAGATGCTCAGAGTGATTGCCACCAAACTGAATGGTGTGGGATAAATTCTTGGAGGCAAAGGCTATCAATAGCTACTAGCCCTGATGGTTTTGTGCTAACTCCAGTATTTGAGGCAGCAAGCCTGTGTGCACCAGTTGCTGGGGAACATGGGTGGGAGGGTGCTGTTGCACCTTCTGCTGCTTGTTCATCCCTGGCCACTGTGTGAACAGAGTGCTGGACTAGATGGACCCTTGGTCTGATCCAGCATGGCACTTCTTAGGTTCTTATGCCCAAAGTAAAGCATAGGATGGAAGGTGATCACTCAGGAGAACTGTTCCACCCTATTCTCTTGCTGTGGCTGCAAGAAAGTGGGCACTGAAGCTAGGATGGTGAAGTGTGTGTTCCATGCAGCAGTGGAGGGGCATGTGGCTGGCAGTGGGTGGGTGTGCACAATCTGCCATCCTTCTGGATCTGCTGCCTGAAACAGGTGATTCAACTTGCTTCATCGGTGAGCTGGCCCTGAAACCAGTGAACTGATGTGGCTTTTTAAGAATGTAAAACAAACAAACAAACAAAACCCTTGGGTACATATGCGTATAAAGTAAGGTAAACTAATCCTCCAGTTACCCCTCCCCCATTCCCAGACAGTTTCTCAACCCCTCCCCGAACATCAGGGACATTATCTTTTGTCCCCTTCCTCCACAAATGGACAAAAGGAACTTGTCCAAAAAAATTGTCCAGCCCTAGCTCAAAATAGAGTTCTGCTTTTGCTATGCTTAGGTTGAATCAAAGGGTTTGATCAGTGATGTGCTAAACACACCATAGGTTGTAATTATTATTATTATTATTATTATTATTATTATTATTATTAGCATTTTTATACTGCCCCATAGCTGAAGCTCTCTGGGTGGTTCACATAAGATAAAACACTTAAAAACAATATACAATATACAAACATGTATGATGATTTGGTCATCAAAGATTTTGGTGCAAGTTCAAAGAGCAGTGTGGGCAATAGAAATTACACTGTAGAATATGTTCTAATGTGTCTCTAACGACTTTGCATGTTTTGCCACAACGGCACCCATAATAGATTTTTAGTATGATGCATTACAGTTATCACAATGATTATGTGATAAGATGGGAGATTCAGATAATCACAGCTTCCTTCACCGAAAAAAGACAATATGTGGGACATCCTTTGTGAGCCAAAGATTAGTTGTGTGAAGATGTTACCCATCATCAGCTTCCTTGCCAGAAAAGTCTGAACTAAATTTCAGCATTCTTCAGGAAAAAATCCATTTCATAAAGAAATAAATATTTCTTAAAGGCGAAACAGCTTTTTACCAGGTGTTGTAACTAACTGCGTGAAATAATGAGATGTTGTCTAGCAAGAATAAGTTATAGCAGAATGGCTCCAATTAATTGATAGAAAGCAGGTAATGATGACAAAGAGAAGCTCATTCCAACTATTTCCAGAAACTTCTGGGACCTTCCTATCTGCAAAGCTATCCCAAAAGTTGCTGAACCCCTTCTTCCAAATATAATTGGTTAATTGCTGTTGCTGAGGGATGAGTAATGGTTGAAGGGTTAGTGTTCTGGTCCTTTCCAATGAAAAGTGTATAAATAGATTGCAACATCTTTTTTCAGCTCCCAAAGATAAGAATTCATGCTTTTAATTTATATTTTCAACAAAATAAACACTAGACTAGAGTCAGTATTACTAATGATGAATGAGGGATGTTAAGTTTTTTGTTAAATACATTCTGTTTTTGGTTTGCAGAGTGTCCAGCACCTTTTGTTCAATCTTCCCCTCATTGATGGAATCAGGTTTTTGTTTAACCATAAGTTCTTTGTACGTACACTAATTTGCAAGCATGCTAATTCACATTAGTGCTAATGTGCATTGGTGCATTCAGGCATCTGTTGAAGGGCACATTAGCAGTAATGCAAATTACCACAACTCTCCTGTAAAAGTGAAAAACCAGGCTGCCAGTCCATGGAGTCTGTGGCCATAGCTAGACAAGGCGAAATCCCAGGGCGATCCCCAGGATCGTCCCTCTGTGTCCACATGACGCACAAGGGATCCCGGGAGCAGGGAGGGATGATCCCTCCCGTGCCCCAGGATCTCACCCTCCCCTTCGAGCCCTCTTTTTCCACGGTCTCAGGATGATCCCGAGACCACAGAATGTGTGTGTGCATGTCGTGGTTTGCCCCGTTTCCTCACGGTTCCTTGCAAGGAGCTGGGACCCGTGCATGGGGCGGAGAGCTCCTCAGAAGCTCTGCACCCATTGGGGGTGGAGTAGGGGGAGCGTGGATTTTATTTTTTAAAAAAGACTTACCTTCTGTGCATGAGCGCTCATGCGCTCCTCCTTCTTTAAACCAAAAAAATTGTGGCTGCAATGTTTCATGCCACGTGTAGACCAGTGTGATGATCTCGTGATCATAAAACCGCAAGATCATCACGGTACAACCCCCTGGTTTAGCTGAGGCCTGTGTGACTTGGAAAAGGCAGTCCACTGTGGAAAACTGGGTCACAGAAATTCGAACTCACTTGAAGTTGTTGCAGATTTCTCTGACATCCCTAATGATGATTGAGTGAGGCTGTTTCATTAGAGAATTGAAGGATGTTGTGTGTTATGTATAATAAACCCAGGAACAGGTTAAATCAGTCCAGTGTGAGTTGCATCAGATGGACAGCAGTGGGTTTGAGGGATGATATACTATTTCAGAGCTAGGTTGTTTGAGATTACCACCTACACTAATATAATCACTAATATATATTATTGAATAAAAACCAACATTAATCGAACCTCTCAGAAATAAAACGCCACAAATAAACGCCACAAATCTGCACACTCAGAACTCCAGCTGTAAACAGTGTTATAATTTTTGCTGCTTTTCAGATTGTGCCTTCTCTCTTACAAGATACTGAATCCTTTGATTCTCTCTGTGTCCAAACAGAATAATGTATGGTATACCAAAAACAGTACCAAGAAAATTTTAATTCTTTGCAGGGTTGAATTCAAGTACAGGGCAAGATCAGTTTTCAAACTTTCTATCAATGTACCATTCATTATCATCTAAAACATGGAATACTGTGAAGAAATAATTCCCTCTATTTCCAAAGTTCATGGGTGAGTGGTGATCCTTATGTGGCCAAAATGACACTACTGACACACAAGAAGGAGGTATTAGTATGCTCTGGAGAACCCTGAGATTTGCAAAGTACATTTAAAAAAAAAAACTGATGAAAATCTAGGGTGGGGAGGGACCCCGAACAGAAATGTCCCTCTCTCCCTCCCTCCCTCCCCTCTCTCTCTCTCTCTCTCTCTCTCTGTGTGTGTGTGTGTGTGTGTGTGACATCCCTCTTCAAGCAGGGAGGTCTTCCTGCTCTGGCAAGCTTCCCTTCTTGAGACAGAGTGCTTTGAAGGTGCAGGTGGGGCCAAGTGACAGTTGCCATGATCCACACCTTCAAGTTTTCCAAGCCAAAAGAAAATAGCTGGTGGGGGTAAGCCGGAACCCGCCTTTCCATGTACGCACATGGGCAACATTGTGTTGTGGAGCCTTGGTTCTTAAATTCTAAAAGGCAGAGATTCTCAGCTTTGCTTCTTTTTCTACGACTTGATGTGAGCAAAGCCAAAGCGGACAGTAAGCTTCTAACTGGGATAATCTGCTCTTTTGACATCCCTAGTTGCTACCCGAAATGCATTTACTTATGATTATGTTCCATAGATTTCAGTGGGATTTATTCATTCATAAATTTAGGGCCAGAATCCTTTTAACAAAATTATATGTAGACTGGTTCCCTAGTGACGTTATCTACAAATGCTTTGGTAGACATAGTAATGAGACATTGGGAATATATTTACATGCAGAGTCTTTGTTTCTTATGTTCTATGGGTCTCTGAGAATAAATTGGATAGTTACTCCTCATATATAAGGAGCTGCTTCTATATATAAGATCCTCATATACAGTATAAGGAGCAGATACTTCTGTATCATGGCACATCATGATTTATACATGGATTGTAGTTGTAGCCACTGTTTATGTAAACCAGAAAGCAGGGAAATGCAAAACCTGACTATTCCCCCCCCCCCCCCAGCAAATATCTTTGCGCTGTTGAAGTGCAATATCACTTTTTTGGGACACAATCCATGTAAAGAAACTTTTACTGAGGTAAAAATTAAATTTGTCAATATGTTATATTTGGGGACAGCTATTATGCAGATGACAAGTAAATAAAAGGATTCACATTTTATGGGGGCAGCAGAGCTAGAGAAGCAATAATTAAACGTTGCATTTTTAATTTAACATTTTTTTTTAAAAAAAAGAAAGTGGTGTGCTACTAATATAGCCCCCAAGGGCTGAGCTTCCAGATAGACTGAGAAATCCACAACGTGGTAATTAGCACTGGGACAACCCACAGTATCATTTTTTCACAGTAGTGAATATGTCTTTTTTAAAATGAGGGCAGGATTTTCCAATTGTTTTAATATGTCTGTTAATGCAGATACTAGCTCACACCCAATAGGTTCACCAGCTTATTATTTCAAATATTAATATTGCTTACCACCATGCTGCAGTCAAATTCCTAGATGCTTTGCTGACCGTTACAATAAGACATGCTGCTAGTGTATTACGCATGTGTCTCCGTTCTGTGAATGGTTGGATAGTGGGAAGAGGGTCTTTTTAGTGGCAGCACCAAATGTGGAACGTTCTCCCCCAGAGAGGCCCACCTGGCACATGTGGGTAGTCAACGAAGTTGTCATTTTGGCATCAGACAAAGACTTTCTTATTTTATCAGACCTTTTAAAATCTGGTTTTGCCTTTTTAAACCTGGGCTAGATCTACGCAACTGCTTTATAACAGCACTGAAGTGCCCTGATAACTGTTGAGGCACAATCCATATTCCATATACTATTTTCATAGCATTATATCCTGCTTTTTATTCCACATTCATAATGATTTGACACAAGGTGTAGATCCGGCCCTGTTGTAAATTTGCCCTATTTTATGCTGCATTTTAATCTGTTTTATCTTCCCATTATGAGCTATGCAGAAAACTATTTTATTATGAGGCAGCCTATAGTCACACAAACAAATTACGCACAGCATCTTGTACAATATCACCACACCCTGCCCCCCCAACCTTTATTATTTTACAGTTGCTTGAGAATTGATTGCAGCATTTATCTAGTTGGGACACTGTGCAATGAGAGTGCAATCCCATTAGAAGGAAGGGCAGATTTACACCTTTTGTCAAATCATTACGAATATGGAGTAGAAAGTCAGATATAACGCTATGAAATGGGATGTGTGATGTGGATTGTGCCCTAACAGTTATCAGTGCACTTCAGTACTGCTATAAGCAATAGTGTAGATCTAGCCAAAGTCTCCAGTCTTGGAGGCTTTCAAATATCTGATGCCCTGTTGGGCTGCTGCCAGCAGGGCAAAAAGAGCAACGGAGGCAATTTTCACCTCTCCATCCTCCTTTATGCTCCCCTTCCCTCTGGATGGGCTTCTGAGAAGTCTCAATGCTGGGGGAAGAACCAAGTCTGAAGAGGTCATCTTATCCCCGCTATCCTCCCGTCCTTGCTTCACATCATTAATTCTTCTCTGTCCTCTGGCTCATTTCCCTCTGCTTTTAAACATGCTACCGTCTCTCCCATTCTCAAAAAACCCACTCTTGATCGACTTTCTCTGTCTAACTACCGACCTGTCTCTCTGTTGCCCTTTGTCTCAAAGATTCTGGAACGTGTGGTCTACTCTCGCTGTCTTGACTTTCTCTCTAGTAACTCTGCTCTGGATCCCTTTCAATCTGGATTCCGTCCTTTGCATTCCACTGAAACAGCCCTTACCAAGATCACCAATGATCTTCTCACTGCCAAGTCTAAGGGCCATTATTCCGTCCTTATTCTCCTTGATCTAACTGCAGCCTTTGACACGGTTGATCACGATCTTCTCTTAGATTCCCTCCATGACCTTGGACTCTGTGGCTCTGTCTATAACTGGTTCGCCTCCTATCTAGAGGGTCGCTCCTTCAGCGTGTCGGCTAACGGCAGCTCGTCCTCCTCCTTTCCCCTTTCAGTAGGGGTTCCGCAAGGCTCGGTGCTTGGCCCGCTGCTGTTTTCTCTATACATGCTGCGCTTGGGTAAACTTATTCAATCTCATGGCCTCCAATATCACCTGTATGCCGATGACACACAACTATACCTCTCATCTCCGGAACTTTCTCCTGATGTCCACGATCGTACCTCAGCATGTCTTTCAGATATCTCAGCCTGGCTGCTTCATCGCCGTTTGAAACTCAATATGGCAAAAACTGAACTGCTTGTTTTTCCTCCTAAACCTTCTCCTCATCTCTCATTCTCTCTTACTGTCAACGATGTCACGCTTACTCCGGTCAAGGAAACTCGTAGCCTTGGCTTTATATTTGTTTCCTCGCTCTCCTTTATTCCTCATATCGAGGCAGTAGCTAAATCTTGTCGTTTCTTCCTGTATAATATTGCCAGGATTCGACCATTTTTGTCTGTCTCTTCTGCCAAGACTCTCGTTCACGCACTGGTTATCTCTCGGTTGGACTACTGCAACCTCCTCCTCTCTGGCCTCCCCTCATCTCACATCAGTCCGCTGGTCTCTGTCCACCACTCTGCCGCTAAGATCATCTTCCTGGCCCGCCGCTCTGACCATGTCACTCCGCTTCTGAAATCTCTTCATTGGCTCCCAATTCATTCCAGAATCCAATATAAACTTCTCCTGTTGACCTTCAAAGCTTTTCACGGTCTAGCTCCTGCCTATCTCTCCTCTCTCATCTCACACTATTGCCCCGCTCGTGCTCTTCGCTCCTCTGATGCCATGCTTCTTGCCTGCCCAAGGGTCTCTACTTCCCTTGCTCGGCTTCGCCCATTTTCCTCTGCTGCCCCTCATGCCTGGAATGCTCTTCCAGAACACCTGAGAACTACCAACTCAATCACAGCTTTTAAAACACAGCTAAAAACTTTTCTTTTCCCTATAGCTTTTAAACTTTGAGTTTGTTCTGACTCTATACTGTTAGCTTCACCCTTCCCGGTGCCTGTCTACACTTCCCTGTGCCTGTTTGCATTCTCTTTCCCTCCTTATTGTTTACTACAACTTTATTAGATTGTAAGCCTATGCGGCAGGGTCTTGCTATTTACTGTGTTATCTGTACAGCACCATGTACATCGATGGTGCTATATAAATAAATAATAATAATAATAATACATGGTCTCAGCATCTCCTCTCTCTCCTTTCCTCTGTCTGCCCTCTGGAATGCCTCCTTTCCGCTCTCCCTGGAGTCTCATTTGTGACCTTGAAAGTAGTCACTGTGGTTCTTTTTGCAGTGGCTAAATGGGGGGCAGGGGGAAGGATCTGAACCCAGAGTCCCCCTCCTGAGGTCATAGCAGTGTCTACAGTCTTGGGACGGAGATCCCCCCCAAACCCTAAGGTACTGTCTCAAGGACCACAGGAATGCTCTTTTATTTGCAATTGAAGATCTAAGTTTCTCAACAACCACTCAAAAACACACACAACATAATGGTTCATTACCTCTCTGCAATGCAATATCTGTAAAAGGATTTTGGTTTGGGCTGGTACACATTAGTCTCAGCTCCTGGCTTGGCCCCTAGTTTGATCCCCCATAACTCCTGCCCCCCATCTCAATTCTGACAGCTGCCTATAACTCATTCCTGAAAGGAGCAGATGTGATTTCATGTAGGACATGTTCACATGAAAGCTTTTATGTGTCAGAATATCCCCCCTGGCCTATTTTTCATCACATATATGTCAACATATTAATGGCTGAACCTCTACAGTTGCTTTTTAATGTCTTCAAAAGCTAGATGAAACACAAGCACAGCAAAGTACAGCTGAAAAAAAGCAAAGAAAAAAGAAAGAGCTCAATTCGATACATATGTCTACCTCTTCTGTTTATGCTGTTTCCTATATATAATCTAAAGCCAGATATGTTCTGAGAGTTAATGAATGTTAAGTATTGACCAAAATCTACAAAATTGCTAATACTCCCATCCTATTTTGAAAATAAAATGGAAGAGGGTATTTGGAAGCTATAGAACTTTTGTATTGGGGGAGATTAAAAATATAATAAAAAAATAACCATGGATACTTGACGTGGTTGATATTCATTCAGTAAAATATCAAAGCATAAGACTGAAGCTCCTGCAGAGGCCTGACCTTCACTTAAGAATCAAGTCTGTGTTGCGAGTGGGAAAGAAACACATGTAGGAATTTTAAAATAGCACATTCTAATATTTTGTAGTCACTCCTACCCCCACCCTAATTCACTAGAATACATAATACTGGAAAGGCCTTCTGAAAATGTACAGACCACCTAGCATTAAAACATGCTCCATATCTAGCCCTGTTTTCTACCTGGTGACTTCGGCCCCCAGACTCGGCTTGTGTGAGATTTTCATTCAGTTCATTTCTTGATAAGAACTTACCAAACTCTGCAAATTGTTTCATTAATGGAAGAACATGATGCTAAAATATCTTGAATGTGGGATAAACTGAAACTGACATCCAGGCCTCTGTGCTTATCTCTCAAAGCCTGGGTTGGAATACCTGATTATTCATCCATGTAGAGTTGCAACTTGTTTTTCTAACAGGCTAGCATCTAGTTTAGCATCTACATGGCAGGCAGGTACAACATGACCCTCTCCATGCTAAGAATATTTGTATTAATTGAGTTTGACTGGTGCAGATGACTGAAAATTTGTGTTTGATAAGAATTTGCCAAAATTTGCAAATTTCTTCATATACTACAGAATTTGAGATATCAAATAATTGAATGTGGAAGAATGCAAAAGTGACAGATTAGTCCATCTCTACTTCAGAAATATGTATGTATTGCACTATTGCAAGGGAATCCTGTTTCTAATGCTGTCCCAACCTAGAAGCATCTGAAGGAATGATAAGACATTGAGGGTCAATTAGCTTGCTTGGGTCAATTGCCATTTGTTTCCCTCTATACCTGTAGTGTTTCTGTCTGTACCCATTTCAACCTGGCTGCATCAGAGGAAGAGGACTGACACCAAAGCCCATTCCATCAGGTGAGCTGGGACCAGCTGACATTTGACTCTTAACTCTCCCAGGAATTGTCTTCTCAGTGGCCTTTTGTCACTACAAGATCACTACAAGATAAATGTTGTATGAATTGGCAGTGCTAGCCCAAGACATTTAGCTGCCTGAAGTGCTTCCAGATGAGGCTTCATTTGTGCAATCACCCTGTGTCAACCTCTGAATTTTACTGGGGGTTGTTGTTTTCCATGTATAACCCTCCCCTGTTTTCCTATCACTTCTGCAGTCTTTTTTCTTACCATAAGAACTGTTAAAGAGGGAAAGATGAAATAGCTGCCCAATGCATTTTGATTGATAGCACTAGGAGCCATATATCTGGGAGAACCCCTGAAGCATTCCTAAATGGTACCTACCCCCCTAAGACTAACACTTGAAAGAGTTTGTTTCGTGATTCAGACACCAATTCCTGCCTTCTTCCATCCCCTGCTGCTCCTGCTAATGGTGTTACCTCAACAGACATCTACTGAATTGCTTGCTTTCCTCTTCCCTTCCCTCTGTATTGTTTCTACTAGATTGTAAGTCTGCAGAAAGGGTTTTTTAAATCTCTGCATTGTGCTTAGAAAATGTGAATTGCCCTATAAATACAACAACAACAACAACAACAACAACAACAACAGGGATGTTGTCCGAATCCTCTGCTCTACCTCATAGGCCAATATCTGAAGACTAAGGAGACAATATTAGACAGGTTACCTACTAACAGACACAAAATTAACCAAGGAATTAGATGTAAGACCTTTGAATAATGCACCCTTAATGAGCAAAAGCATATCATTTTAACAGAGACAAGGTTGAGATGTGATTACGCTCACCTGTAGGTATATTTGCATATGGAAATGTCACCTGATAAAAGCAGGCTCTTTAATTCTCTTCACTAACGTATAATGGATATGTTATTGCAGCTGAGATAATTGAAGTCTGAATGGATGGTAGAAGACAGACTTGAACAGCACAATCCTATACATATCTCAGTATGTCGGCAAAGATTGCAGCCTAAGAAGTGTGCAGTTTCAGGGATCTTTGGAATCTTCTTCACACGAGATAATATTTCCTACACAGAACTCACTGTCTTTGTAGGGGTTTACATAACCATTGCATTTTTAGTTAATTCTGTGTGAAATTTATCTTGTATGCAGAAGCTCACAGAGGCTATGGAATCATATTTTCTTCTTGGCAGTTGTACCCATGGGATGAGCCCAGAAGGGAAGAAGCACGTGAGAAAATTACATTCAAGTTGAAAAAATAATCAGCATTACTTCCTTGTACACTGAAGACAAATATATATGTAATATAAGAGTTTGGGGAGTACAGGATGAGGAGACAGCCTTACAATGAATGAATTTGTGGCAGAAGTGAGTACTGTGGACAGACATGAACTCATTGTTTCCAGAGAGCAATGTGCTCCAGGGTTAAAAACTTGAGTACATCAAGCCAGTCCAATGGTGAATCTAACCCAATAGTGCTTGCTTGCCCACTTTGTTGTGGGCTCTGGGGCAATGGCCTTTTTCAGCCTAGTTACCAGAGATTCTTTAGCTGAACATATCATGTGGACATATGAAGCTGCCTTATAGTAAATCAGATCATTGGTCCTTCGAGTTCAGTATTGCCTACTCTGGGGTTCACCAAAGTCTCCAACAGTGGTCTTTCCCATGTGGCCATTTACATGAATTGAATTTCAGGCTTAATGCATGCAAACTATGTGCTTATTGCTTAGCTATGGTCATTCCCATGTCAGATACTGGGTCTTCAAATGCAATTCACCACAAGGACTGGCACCCATACAGTGGATTTTTTCATCTTACTCTGAAATGTACCATTTAGTGTTGGGATAATCAAACCATCAACTCATCAAATTTCCTCTCATTCCCCTGCACACACACACAGAGTAATACATTTGGCATGGATTATGTCCCCAGTGATGGTGACATATCAATTAGTTCAGACAATGAACCTGGGACATTCTACAAGGAAAGTATGTATGTTCCACTGAGCCATAGCACTTCCTCCTTCCATGGATGGTATGGGTTGTTTTAGGCCTTAGCTAGACCTAAGGTTTATCCTGGGATCGTCCCGGGGTGCTCCCGGGATATCCTGTGTGTCATTTACATGAACATTTACATGGCTTGGGACCGCAATACCTGATGGAACGCCTCTCCCAACATGAACCTACCCATACATTGTGCTCAACATCTAAGGTGTGCCTACTCTGAGGGCCTACTCTGGGGGCCTACTCTGAGGGCACTCTACTCTGAGTGCCTACTCTGAGGGAAGCTCAGAGGATGGCAACAAGGGAGAGGGCCTTTTCGGTGGTGGCCCCCTGACTGTGGAATGATCTCCTTGATGAGGCTCACCTGGCACCAACACTGTTATCTTTCAGGCGCCAGGTCAAGACTTTTCTCTTCCAGGCATTTAACAGCATTTAACAATGCTAAGTTTGTTTTCTAATGGACCTCAGAACTGTTGTTTTTATACTGTTGCTTTTATGTTTCTGATGGTTTTTAAATTTTGCATACTTTTTAAATGTTTACTGTTTTTAACTTTTGTAAACCACCCAGAGAGCTTCGGCTATGGGGCGGTATACAAATGTAATAAATAAATAAATAGGGATGACCCTGGAACAATCCCGGGATAAACCTTAGGTCTAGCTCAGGCCCTAGACCAGCTTTGCCCTGGCAGTTGGAAGGAGTGCTGGGAAAATATCGCCCACCAGAGCTACCAGTACTGGGGTTCAATGCGTCTTTTTCTTTACATGGGGTTGGATCTAAGTATATGATGGAGAAATGATGCTAATGGAGGTGGGCATCCCCCTCCCCCTCCTTCCCATGGCAGTCCCTCGAGCCCCTTCAAAATGCTGAATGGAGAGTCAGAAGACTCTA
Source organism: Elgaria multicarinata webbii (assembly GCF_023053635.1). NCBI lineage: Eukaryota > Metazoa > Chordata > Lepidosauria > Squamata > Anguidae > Elgaria > Elgaria multicarinata. Next base: position 104,143,062 of record NC_086172.1, read on the forward strand.
CTAAATAGGATGAGCTGTAGTGTGTGTGGGGAGAGGGAAACCCTCAAAAGTGGGCAGAGGAACCTATCATAAGTGGAACCCTTTGTGTGGAAGGAAGATCTGGAATCCTACCTATGGACTGCTGTGTATTTCCTACTGTTTTTTAAAGCCTCTGTAAGCCCTATTTCTCTCTTATAGACATCATTGTTCTCCATTCCACTGGTTTTCAAGCTACACTGACCCAGGAAGATATTGGCCTATGGCCATTCTTGAATGAATTAGCTTTCTCAAGGTTCTTTTAGCTTCCATTCCCAAAGCAGATAATACAAATGTACTTAGATTTTCCATATTCATCCTGTACATAAATCTGTCTATCATTTTGATTGAGTCATGATAATTATTTGTAACATAATCCTTCAGGAGGTAAGATTTCCAAAAACAAATGCTTGATTGAATTGATCTAAATATTAGCCCTGAGTTGAGATTTGCAATGGTGCTATTTGCTCTGGGTAGAATCTCCAGTATGCCACTGGCAGAGGACTTACAATGCAAGAAAAAAGAGACCAAGAATCAGTGGAGGCTGGTGGCTGATTTTGGTGGGGAGTGAATCCATTCTGGGTTTCAGTCAGAACCAGCCAGAACTCTAAAGTATCTATCAAGGTAATTAACACTATCCCCAAAATAGTTTCAGTACCTTGGATAGCTCCTTTAGAGTTCTGGCTGTTTTTGGCAAAACCCACAATAGATTCACAGGCCCACCGAAATTGGAGCCACCAGCCTCCACTGCTTAGAATGAAAACAAGAACAAGATTATGAGATTTATAAAATTAACCCATGATTGTACAGAGTTAAGTTAGAGGTGGAAGATGCTAGCTACAACTATACTGTGCTGATTCTTTAAAATTCTTGCTGTTGAAGAGATTAAACAGACTTGGAGCATTTGAAGTTCTGCAAACATCTATATATGAGAAAAACAACACAGGGTTCCCAATTGGCTCTGAGTGTAAGGTCCAGCCGAGGGCAACAACTTGTAAATATTGCTGTTTCTAGTGTGGGCTTTTATGAGTGATACAGGCTGCATTCGGCAACCAGCAGCTGAGTGGAGCTTGCTTTTCATGCAGCTCACGGATTCCTCTATGCACTTGGGTCTCAAAAGAAGTAAAGAAACAGAATCGGTGTTTGAGGAATCCAGTCTTGCACACTGATAAGCAGAATAATGAATACTGTTTTCTTCCACAGAGGAAAAGTTAAAAAAAGAAAATGTTGAATAAATATGTAGAATGAAAGTACACTAAATCCAGTTTTCATGCTAGAAAGACAGTGACCATCAAGGAAACATAAATACATTCATGGGGATACTTAGATAGAGAGCTTTGGGATTGGAAGCTGCTACAATGGTGCAAAGCAGTCCTAAAAATATGAGCAACTGGAGTGGCTCGTAGAATGGCACTCACTGGCATCACTGTGACAGCATCTCCTGTGAGGTGGGTTATTAGAATGTTTTATATCTATTTCACTACATCATTGCCATCACATATTAGGTAGAAATAGGCATGTGCCAACCCCTGTAGGAGGGGTTTCTCATTTGTAAGGCAGATATGGGTGATACTCTGTTTTTGGTCATGCAGAGCTTTGTAAACTAGATTTGGACCAGAAAACTCAAAGGACCAGGGACAGCAAAAGCACAACATTAATTGATGAGGAGGAGATTAGAAGATTTTCCTTGTTCCATTTCTTTATTGTTCCACAAGTCACTCTGCCCTGTGGCCCATTCCTTCTGAATTCTCAGAGGTTAACTCAGAGGTTTTCTACAAAATAATTCCAAAACTGGAGCATGTGCATCTTGTGGCTTCTTTTAGTACATTTGCGCCTCTTCTTCTGTATGTCCAATATGGGCTGGTTGTATTGGTTGTGCTTAGGGATTTTGTGGTGAAATGCCCAGCAGCCAATGGCTGTGGTGTCAAAGATTGCAGAAAAATATCCCAGCTTCCCAGAGAACTAAGCTGCCAACAACCAGAAGTTTGCAATCCAGGTTCTGTGAGGCAAGGAAAAATTGTCAGTCTGACATAAAGAAATGATTTTTGTTGCAAGCTGAGATGCAGCCTTTCCCCTGAACCCTGGGGATTTTTTTGTGCATTTCCCCCACAGGTTCTGCCATATATGCAAATTTCTGAGCAAATTGCACAGATTTCTAAGCAATTTGCACAAATTCTGGCCAAATTTGCACAAATTTTGGCAGAATTTGCACAGATTGCTTAGAAATGTGAGCACATTGCTCAGAAATTTGCACAAATTGCAGGACCCCGGGGGGAAATGTACAAAATGTTAAAGAAAATCCATGAATTGGCCCAACTCGCTGCAGACCAAGTTGGGCACTGCAGTGGAAACCAGAACAAAATCTGGATAGGAAAACATAGGAAAACCTGTTGAATCTACTTTCTAAACAGATTTCTCTGACATCCCTAGATCTAATCAGCTAAATCTGCTGTGAAGTGCAAAGTGGGGTAGTTATGCTTTGGATAATTTTTTTTAATTTTTTTTTATTGTGAATATCAACAAAACAGAACAGAAAAAAATATTGTGAAAAAACCCAAACCCATACATTACGTGTATAAGTTTATTGTCATTTTCCATCATATGTACCATTCATTTAAAAAAAAGGAGAGAGTTATACAAAGGTTTCAAGAAAAGCAGGCCAGATAGTCGTATATTTATCCACTTGCAAGTTGGGTCTATATAACACCCGTTCAAAAGTTGATAATATTATTAGGTCCTTGATCCATTGCATTATGGGAGGTGTGGATTTGTCCTTCCAATATGATAGTATAAGTCTTTTAGCTGTCATAAGGGCTCTGAAGATCCATCTGCACTGGATCATTTTTAACCATCCTGCCCATATGTAAAAAAAACTTGTGTCTAAAGGTTAATTAACATGTGCTGAGTGATCATGAGAACACTCCCTCCTAGAGCATAGGTAGGCAGTGTGGTGCCCATGGGTGCCAGGGTGCCCTCAGACACCTTTGTTGCACCCATCAAAGTATCAAAACCTTCCCACCCACCCACCCCAAATAGGTTTCTGTTAGCAATGTAAAATATGAGTTTAAAGGAGTTGTTTATGCATTGGGACTCACACCACACCTCTGCCTCAGAATAAGCAGAGCACCAATTGGGTGAGTTACTTGTCCTTTGTGAAGACAAAGTAAACTCCTATGGTAGCCATTTTGTGGTGGTGCCCACAATAGTTTCTCAAACTGCCACAGGGTCCTACAGGCCCTGAAAGGTTGTCTACGCCTTCCCTGGACCATTGCTCAACAGGATTTCAAGAGGTAACTCCAGATTTTTTTTTAAAAAAGGGGGATTTGTCACCTTTTTGTTTTCTTTGCACCAATTGTCCTACAAGCTCTTGATGCTTTTTTGTTTTTGTAGCATATCATCATCATCATCATCATCATCATCATCATCATCATCATCATCATCATCATCATTTCTCACCTGCCTCTCCCTCTGGATTGAAGTGGGGAACAACATAAAATACAAAAATATTATAAAATACATAAAACTGATTAAAACATGTAAAGCCAATACATTGTTAAAATGACAGCCAGACTTCTTAAAATTCGACTGGGTAGGCTTGCCGGAAGAGATCAGTCTTTATAGCTTTTTTATATTCAGAAAGACTGTTGAGTTGGCAAATCTCTCCCGGCAGACCATTCCACAGTCTGGGAGCGGCGGAAGAGAAGGTCCTCTGGGTAACAGTTGTCAATCTATTTTTTGCTAGCTGAAGTAAATTCTTCCCAGAGGACCTGAGTGTGTGGGGCGGATTGTACGGGAGAAGGCAATCCTTCAGGTAACCTGGACCCAAACCATGTAAGGTTTTAAAGGTAATAACCAACACTTTATACTTCGCCCGGAAACTAATTGGCAGCCAGTGTAGTGATTTTAAAGCTGGTCACCCCTAGATGTACCGGTGACCAACCTGACCAATCAGCTATGAGAAAAACAGAAGCCTATTTCTATGTACATTCCCCTCCCCCCTCTTCACAACAGTGGAGAAAGCCTGATCAGATTTGAATATTTCTGGGTAGTCTTTTTTTTACAGCCAGTCATTCAAGCCTTTCACTCCAACAGATGTTGTGTTTATTTATAGTTCAGGCACCTCAGATGAGCTAATTCATCAGATGGCCTTGGAAAGCAGGATAAACTGCAGAAATAACAAATAGATGTACTGAACCATGAAAGACAACATTAACGTATTTAAGGTGTGGCCAGAAAGCAAATCTTCCCTTGCATTGTAAGGCACTGGGGTGTGTATGAGTGTGTGCATGTATTCTTCTTCTGTATTGTGCAGCACAGAGCAAAAACAAAGGCAAATTCTAGGTAAACAGATGATAATGGCCTCTCTTTTCTCACCACTTCTCTTATTATTTGTCATTGCTAGCATAGCTAAGAAAAGGATGTCCAGCAAAAATGAACATGATGCCATATCAAACGTACAATAGAAACTTGACAGGGACCCAAAGTCCATTTTATTTTATATTTTTGCAAAAACTTTTCAGCAACCATTCAATTTCATTTAGTTTCTTTTTCATTTCATTTAATCAAATTGGTACAGAAAAGTTAAATATCTCCAAGTCTGACAAAGTAGGTGCACTGCCTGTTCTGGCTGGGCTTGCATTCCCTTTCAAGATTAGATTCATCTGAGGATACTCCTAGACCCATCACTGTCATTTGAGGCCCAAATGGGCATGGCAGCTCGGAGTGCCTTTCACCACCGTTGGATGGTTCATCAGCTACAGCCTCTCCCGGGCAGGGATAGCTTGGCCACAGCGGTACAGGCACTAATAACCTCAAAACTGGCTTATTGCAATGCACTCTATGTGGGACTGCCCTTAAGGCTACTCGAGAAGCTGAAGCAGAAGGATGCAGAATACAGTAGCTTGGCTGTTGTCAGGAGCTGCCCCTTTTCAGCATGAAACTCCTTTGATGAGGGAATTGCACTGGCTGCATACTTACTTCTGGGCCAGGTTTAAAGTTTTGCTATTAGTGTATAAAGCCCTAAACAGCCCTAAACGAGCTTACCCTTCCCCAGCATAAGAGAGAGATGCTTCTCCCTTATCAACTTGCCCAGTATTTAGGTCTTCAGATAACATGCTCCTGGTGGTTTCACATAGACCTATGACCCAATTGGAGTCCACCTGGAGAAGTGCCATCAGTGTGGCAGTCCACTTTCTCTGGAACTGTCTGCCTCTGAAAGTCAGACAGGTGCCAACATTGTGTTGTTTTCAGTGCCTCTGGAAAACATCTTCATTTCAGGAAGCCTTCAGTTTTTATTCTGTTTTTAAAAATAACAATTTTTTTAATGTGCTGTTGCATTCTTTTATCTTTTTATCTTTTTTCTCCAGCCCAGAATCAGCTTAGATGTGGAGCAGTATATAAATGTTTTAAATAAATAGTAACATGATCAAATAATACCACAGCTCTTACAGGGCAGCATATAAATAAAATAAGTAAATACATAAGTATGCTAGAGATAGAGGTGAACTGGAATTCCCCAGATGATTTTTTTTTCTTCTAGAAAATTTCTTGGGGGATGCAAAATGGTGGCCAGGCTGCCAACACAGTTGCTGCTTCTACCACTTACAGAAGCAGCAAACAATGAAAAGAAAAGGGGGTAAAGAATACAGAAGTTGTGCTAGTGCCATTGTTAATGGTGAGCCCTGGGAAACGATTTCCTACCGCCAGAGAAAATGGTCCCAATTTCTGTGACCACAAATAGGATGGAGCCATTGAGAAGAAAACAGCATTGGGTTGTGTATTTTGCTGAATCTTGCTACCATCTACTAAAATCTCTGTACTCTCCAATTTGAAATCTCAAAGTCCCCCCGCCCCGACCGATGTGTGACTTGACAGCAGGGGCTCTTTTGCTGAACGTTAGTGACAAATAGTTCCAGCGCACTGTGTATATTGAAGCATGGAAAGCATAAGCATTTATTAGCAATAAATGTTAAGGAGAGTGATGGATTATAATAGCTACGGAGAGAATGGTAAACAACAGCATTTTAATGAACCTTGAATTCTTACTGTTGCTATGTCGACTCCTTCCTAGCAGCAAATGCTTGTAATATCCCATTTACAACAGGACTGGTTCATACGAAGTTCTTCAAAGAGGGAAAGAATGACATTTTTTTCTTTGCCTGTGAAGACACTATACTTGTAAACAGTGTTTGGTTTTTAAATGTTAAATCATCCAAACAATTTCTGTTATATTGTTTACAGCAGCAACAACAGAAGTACTGCCTTCATTCATATGAATGGAAGGTATTGTTTCTTTGGTGATAAAGGCTTCCAAAAATATGGGCTCTCCTCCCATATTTACCCATCATCTGAGTCCCTTCTCAAAATGCCCCCATATATCGAATGCCCTCTCCAGAGGAACACCGGGTCCCTTAATTATGGTCTTTCCAACCGCAGGTGAAGACACTTCTTCTCCAGGCATTTTAGAGAATTTTTTATAGGCCTCTTTAATCTTGTTGCACGCTTTAGTTTTGTTTTTATTGTGTGCTGTGGCTGTATTCGTATTCTTATTATTCTTACATTTATATCCTATAATTTTTCCTCTTGCAAGGAACCTAAGGCAGCTTACATAGTCCTCCTCATCTTGATTTTAGCCTTACAACAACCCTGTGAGGGCATGTTGTGACTGGCCAAAAGTCACCCAGTGAGCTTCATGGCTCAGTGGGACTAGAGCCCATATCTCATGAGTCCCAGTCCAGCATTCTAACCACTATGCCACACTGCCTCACAATATGTCAACAATTTTATTGTTTTTTTCAAAAATATCGGACTTGTTTAATTATTGTTGTTTTATCGGTGAAGCGGGGTTGTATTTTATGTTTTGAATTTGTACACCACCCAGGGGACTTCAGTTTTTGGGTGATTAAAGACCAAACCCCATGCATGTTGGGACTGAAAAAAAGTCCTACAACTCCCAGAATTCCCCAGCCAGCTATACTAAACTGTCTAAACATGCATAGGATTGCACTATAAAACATGTAATAATTAAATACATAATAGAAGAAGCTCTTTGCAATATATTTATGCAGGTACACAATATTTCTTTCCCGAGAAGAACACTTTGTGTGTGGGGGGGAGGGGGGGAAACATCCAAAGCAATGAGCTCAGTATCTTTCTGCTGCTTAAATACAAACCCTTCCATTGAACCGGGCACCATCCTGTGCTAATGTGTGTAGCAGTCTGCCAGTTCCTCTGGTTTACACTAATAAGCTGGCAAGGTAGTTTGTGCAATGACTTGAACTACAAAAATATAAAGTGTGTTCATTCACCATAGCACGCTTGGCTACAACAAACGCATGTTGTTTCAGAAAGGATCTGTTGTTGCTTTTTGCTATTTCATCTTTAAAATCCTCCACCGGCACTGGGATGGCAATTAAACAGCTCATTCCTTTTCTGAACTGCAGGACTCACAATATGGGTTCTCAGAAGCACAGCCTGAGATGCCAATCTGTGAATGGAAGGGCTCCTTTCCGTTCATGAAGGGACTCTGATCTGGTGGAGGCTCCTGCTGGCAAAAGGGGGAAGGTGACTTTTACCAATTTCTCCTTCCCCTTGCACAGGGCTGGCATAAATGTTGTGCCCAGGGACAAGAGTCCCCTGAAGTTGCTTCTCCTCTTCACCAGTGCAACCTGCTTATTCACCTGCCTCTTGCTCTGGACCAGGCAATGGTGGTGGTGAGGAGGAGCAGTAGATGCCACTGCCTATTTGTTCACTGGCTCTCTGCCTGTCAAGGAAGCAGTAGTAGCAATGATGAGAAAGAGAATGAGGAGCAATAGCAGTGAGTGACAATGCTGGTGAGAGCCACCGAGGGACAGGGCCCATTGAGGGTGTCTTGCTCAAAGGTCCTCAAAAACCTGAAGCTGGCACTGCCCCTGAAGTCCCCAGTGCCACCTCCCACACTGTTATAGAATTACCCCAACCTACAGAGCACACTTTCAGAGGTCTGCAGGGGGAATCAATTTCCTGCCTTCCATGAGCGAGACAGTATCCCATGAGCAAAGTTCTTATACAGAAATGTAAGGTCCAAGACAATGCAATTCTGTGGTTAGAGCCAGTGTGGTACAGCAGTTAAAGTGTGGGATTGAGAATTCAGAGACCCAGGTTGGAGTCCCAACTAGGCTATGAAGCTCACCGGGTGATTTTGGGCCACTGAGACTACCTCACAGGGTTGTTGGGTGGATACAGTGAAGAGGAGGAGGATCATGCATGCTGCTTTGGGCTCCTTGGAAGAAAGGTGAGATCAAAATGTACTATGCAGAGTATGGCACTAAATTTTGGCATGGGAAAATGGAGTTCATTGTGGAAATATTGTTTCTCAGCATAACCTACATTACAAGGTCGTTGGAAAGATACATGAAATCAGAATTGTAGACCATGTTGAAGGCTGAAAAGAGAATTGTAGAACATACTGCAATCATTCTTAAAATGCAGCCCACAAATTTCTTATAGTCCACCATGTACTTTCCGATGATCCATGAGGACAGGTAGTCCAACTTTTCAAGCTGCCTTCCATGTGGTAACAATAATGAAGAAGCACACCAGAATAGTGGTTTATTATACCACAACCTTTTTTTTAAAAAATGTGTAAAATCAATTAGGATGTTCCTCCCATTTTAAAACTCACTGCATTATAAATACATAAGAAACATGCTTGCTCTATTCCTTTTAGAGTTTATACATTTTTGTTAGTCTTGAGTGGGTACTGAATCATGTCCAAAAAGTCTGACTCCCTGCTGCAGAAGTGATAAATATTGAAGACAAGATGCCCTTGATGTTTGTCAGTATAAAATGTATGCAATCTATCATTTTACATAATGCCTTACTTACTGTAGCTGAAAACCAATTTTCACAGCAGATGAAACAACAAACTTCCATCTTTCAAAGTCTGTCAGTACTCTCTCTCTCTCTCTCTCTCTCTCTCTCTCTCTCTCTCTCTCTCTGTGTGTGTGTGTGTGTGTGTGTGTGTGTATAATGTATATATGAAATCTAGAGTAGAACAACACCAACTTGTCGCATGTTTGGTTTGCTGGACAGTAAAGGTCAATTCACATGACTCTGGAAGCAGGCTGAAAACGGAGACTGAGGAGGATGTGTGGGCTGTTTGCGTGCTTGTGAAATGCTGGCACTTCATACCATTTCCACCAGGGTTGTGTGAACTGACCCACGTTCGGTAGCTGATGCAAAAGAAGACAAACTCTAAGTAAGCAGTTTGTAGACCATTTTTCTTAGCATTCTATAGAAGGCATTATCTGCCTGTAGTGGTAAAGCAGTTAAAGGACTGATTCTGTGACTGATTCCTGTGACTTGATACCTGTGAATTCTCATCTTATCTGCAAGTGTAAGTGTACAAAGCCCTTATTTGACAACCAGAAGAATATTAACCCTTTGGAATTTAGATGTCCCAAATCTAAATCTAGTCATCAGGACGATTCTTTCTACAATTCTTTCCATGGCCTGCTTTCGGCTTGAGGCCTGGGCCTCAATTGAAGCCGCCGCCAGACCACAATGGAAGCAGGTAAGTGGGGGGGAGGCGGGCTTACTTCCTTCCGCCACCCGCCATGGAGGTAAGCAAGTGCGGAAGGGAGGGAAAAATGGGGGCGAATCTCGATCCAACTCTTCGGATCTCGTTCCGGATCCGGAGTGGGTCGGGGGATGGTTGGATTGACTCAAAGTGGTTCGGGCCCATGAAGTGGTTCGGGTGCTGGTGCACAGCCCTACCTAAGACCTTGCCAGAACAAGGTTATACAATCAGGCAGCAAAAACCCAGATAAACTGTCCAAGAAGCCCGGAATAAAACAGGAAAATTTTTGGTGTCAGCAGGAAACTGTACCAAAGAGCTGGACTTGGTTGTTAGTGTATTTGGTTGAGGTTGAGGTTTAGAGAATTTGGCCTGAAGTAAAAGACGTCATTAGAGGCTTGCAGCAGCTACAGTGTCTAAAGAGTCTTTAAGATGTGCCAGTCTTTTGAAAACCCCAAAGTAAATATTAGTAATCTCTTATGTGCAAAATATCCCTTTAATAAATTACTTGTTCAATAGTTCATCTTGTCTCTTGTGTTGGTGCCCATCTCATGCCTAAGCCACTTATACCAGCTACTAGGAGGGTTTAGAGTATTCTAACAGAATTGGTGGCAGCGAAAAGTTATGGTGGCAGAGAGTTCCTTAGGCCCAGAAGAATAAACTTTTGCTATAAATAAGAAACCCCATAGGTGGAATTGCCCAGTGAAGGAGCAGTTTACACACAGGTAAGGGCAGTGTTGGGAAGAGGAAATCCCCTATAGTCCCCTATGTGCATTAAGCAATGCATATCGAAGGCCCTTTCCCTGTATTCAAATGAATGAATAAATGTCAGTGGTATGATGCCAATAGCAGCAGTCTGGCTAGCTGACACAGTCCTGCTCCCTGCTTGTGCTTTCAGAAAATCTGAAAAAAGTGGGGGAAAACCGCAAAACCATTACAAAGTTACCGGGCCAAGCACGTCACTTACCCTTGTTGTTAACCACAAGCCTTTAAAACAAAACAAAAACTTTGCCCGACTTCTATAGCTGTCCACATGACAATGTTCAAGCGCTGAGTCTGCATAGCTTTATAACCAAGGTTAATGATGGAGGCTGAAGACAGGGTCTCATTTCAAATATTATCTCCTCGCTCATATAATTGATTCCTTGCTCATAAATTGTGTGTTCTGTTGTCTACCATAGAAAAGGACATGCTTCCCCCCTCCCCAACTCCTCCTAAAAATAAGCCAGTAATTCAATTTCCTTGCTGCTTCTCAGAAGAAACTGTTCTCTATCCTGCATTCGCAGCAAAGACTCACTGCATCCCTGCTGTGGCTGCTTTAGCAGCGTGATGGGTGAGCAGCTCCATTCCCTGCAGTGAAGGAATTCTGAGACAGCAAGGAAATGAAGACTACTGGAATTAACTGCTTCAATGCATGACCCTAACCAATGCCTGACACTTCCCATGAGGTTGTGTTGTCTCAGGAGGAGCTACGTCAGGGGGTGAAGTACCTGTGACCTTCCAGAATGTTGCTGGACTCCAGCTCTCATCAGCCCAACCAGCATGGCAGATGGTCAGGGATGATGGGAGTTGTGGTCCAACAACATCTGAAGGGAGGCAGAAGTTCCCTAGCCCTGAGCTAGGTCACACAAATGAAGAGGGAGCTGAGCCAACAAGAGTCAAATGATGGAAGCAAAGTAGGGTGGACCAGGTTCAAAAGAGAACAGGGTTCCTGCACTTTTTTTATGGTTGGGTAGAAGAGGCAAGCTCTACCTGCTGACTTTCCCTCTCCTATACAATTATGAAAGGCAAACTGTACGCAGAAGGCACAATCCACTTGCCCCAAAATCAGCATTTGATACAAAATGGCATTGTTTCTCAGATTGCCATGTTATATGTTGGACTGGGACTTGGAAGATCCAGGTGCTAGTGCCCACTTGGCTGTTAAGTTCACTGGGTGACTTTAGGCCAGTCACTGACTCTTTGCCTAACCTACCTAACAAGGTTGCTGGGAGGATAAAATAGAGAGGAAGAGGACCATGTCAGCTACCTTCAGTTCCTCACAAGCGAAAAAAAGGCAGGATATAAATGTAATAATTCAAAAATAAACATGGAATGGCATTGTCTTTCTGCCTCTTCCACTGGTCTGCTTTGCACCTTTATTCATTCATTTATTATTATTATTATTTTATTATTTATTTATTTAGCACCATCAATGTACATGGTGCTGTACAGAGTAAAACAGTAAATAGCAAGGCCCTGCCGCATAGGCTTACAATCTAATAAAATCATAGTAAAACAATAAGGAGGGGAAGAGAATGCCAACAGGCACAGGGTAGGGTAAGCAAGCACAGGGTATTTGGCTGGTACCACACCTTTCTAGCAAAAATGGCACTTAAAGCAGCTTACAATCCCTAATAAAAATGGCTAAAAACAATAATAAAGCATATATAAAAATACAATTAAAAACTATATTAACTATATTAAACTCATGACAGTAACAGAGCACGGGTGACTCAAGCTTTCTCTCTCCTTTTCCAGCAGGGCCAGTCCTGCCATAAAGCACAGTGAAGTGTCTTGCTGCAGGAGGCATCGTGACTGGGAAGCCAGGGGAGGGGAGCGGGAGGAAAAGATGAAGGCAGAATTGATACTTGAATGGTGGAGTGTGGTGGGGGTAGGCAGAAGGAGGAGAAGGTGCATCTGGACTCTGCTTCAGACAGCAAAATGTCTTGGGCCATATGGTTTACCAGGTCATATACAGAAGGAAGGAGGGTGCAGTTTGGTATGGCTGCTATAGCAGGTGGGTGTACATACTCAGTTTGCAGTCTGCCTCTTAGCTCTACTCCCTAAGCAACACAGAAGTGACTTTGCCAATTTCAGTCACTGCCTTGTTTATTCCTTTGAAATAAGTATTCTCTAAGAATTCCATTACCAATGGTGGGCACTGGCTACTGGAAAGGCCTATGGTTTGATACAATACAGCTCTTCTTAGGATCCAGCTTACATAGTATTGGCATACACTGCAATGTTGTTGTTGTTGTTGTTGTTGTTGTTGTGGGTTTTGTTTTCTTACACACTGGCAATGCAAGCCCCCCCCCATCTAGATTGAGGCCCTAGCATTGGGTAGGGGGCTTTAAATCTTTGAACCACTGTAGGCTCAATCATGATTGGCTGCCCTCACCTGCAATTTAGATCCCCCTGCAAAAAATGCCTTTTTGGTAATGGAAACTGCATGGATGGGGTGGGGGCAATCCAGATTGGGGCTGCAGCAAAACTAGGGATGGGGTTCAGAACAGAAGAAGAGTCCTCATATATCAGACCAAAGGCCTGTCTAGTCCAGCACTTAGTTCACACAATGGCTAACCAGATGCTTATGGGAAGCTTACAAGCAGGACATGAAAGCCATAACCCTCTTCTGCTCATGCTCCCCAGCAACTGATATTGAGAGACATACTGTTTCTGATACTGGAGGTAATGATGGTCACGACCAGCAGCCACTGATGGCTTTATCCTACATGGATTTGCCCAATCCCGTTTTAAAACCAGTGATGTTGGAGACCATCACAACATCTTATGTAAGCAAATTCCATAGTTCAACTACATTCTGTGTAGGGACGTTCTTCTTTTTGTTTCTCCTGAATCTCCAATCATTCAGCTTCATTGGATGACCACAGGTCCTAGTTAGTAGCTACAGCATTCAACAGCCTCATATAAAAAAACTCACCAAAAAGATGGACCACAAGTTCTTGTATTATTAAACACACCCTCTTCAACTGGAGCTGTTGGCCAAAGACAGCTGCTCCTGATTTTTTGCTTCTGATGTTGGCAGCAACTCAGTTTAATCCCAAGGCCATTTGTCTCGGGAGGATTTTGAAAGTACATAGAATGTTAAATTAACTGGACCTAGGCTCACCAATCTTTTTTGGAGCTCCCATGGAAAAAATAACTCTTCTGTGTCCCTCTCAAGTATGCAGTTGAGCCCTTTCCTCAATAAACAGCATATAAGTGAAACATTAGCTCTGCTCTCTGAAATGAAGAAATACACGTGCAGAAGGTACATTTTCTCTTTTTCATAACTGAAGTCTTTGCATAACTGTTCTTTAAAAAACACACATCTCAGTTTGAGCTGGAATCAAATCTAAAGAGAATTCTTGGGGAGAGACAGAAGAGCAGTTGGGGAAAAAGAGGAAGCTGGAGATGCACGGGGAAGAGCCAAGAGAAGACATATGGTACAGATGAGGCAAGGAAGTGTGGAGGGAGATTGTAGGAATCCAAGGGACACAAAGCAGGATAGTTGGTGGTGCTGTGCCAAAATATGTCCTCCCAATATCCTCAAAGTTGTCTTCTCCTGTGAAAGACACTTCTGTCTTCTCCCTCGTTGTCAGGGCACTCCAGAATTTCTTTTGGTAGTGTTTACTGTATCATTGTGAGATTATATGGTTGCTGTATATGTTCTTTTCGTTATTCACATATCTCTCCATGATGCTGCAGCCTCCCTGGCTGCCCATGCTTCCTGATTTGAAAAAGCCCCTTGGGAAGTGTCACCTCATGTCATGTTCCCTCTGGGCTTTGATTGAGGCGTGGGCACCAGGGAAGGCTGAAGACCACTGGAGGGGTGATTGTACAATGAAAGACAGATCACACCCATCTCAGCTGCCTCATAATTGAGGTAAGCACAAGAATTCTGCTCTCCACCCATGAAAATTTCCTTTCCTTTGAATGAATGCATCTCATATGATGGTCCCCTGGCTTCCCAGTCACGATGCCTCCTGAAGCAAGACACTTCACCCTGCTTTATGGCAGGACTGGCCCTGCTGCAAAAGGAGAGAGAAAGCTTGAGTCATCCATGCTCTGTTACTGTCATGAGTTTAATATAGATAATATAATAATTGTTTTTAATTGTATTATATACACACTTACTCAAGTGTTTAGCTGAATTTCCTCTGTGTCCTAACATCATTACAATGTGTGTTTCCTTGCCTCCACTTCCACATCATTGCTAGTGAGACTGGAGAAATGCACATTTTGATGTCAGTGAATGAGACAAGATGAACTTGACATTATGGAGGAGGCAGGCAGAAGTCAACACTGAATGGTCGTTTTCATTAGCGCCTCCATGTAGCATGGAGTTCCATCCTTACTATACAGATTGAGCCATTTTGCAGCATCTATATTGGTCTGGAAGAGGCATAAAAGGTGCACCTATTGCTGCTGTCAAGTCAAGTACAGCATCAAAGTGGCACACACAAAAAACCCACCCAAAAATGAAAAAGCTTTAAGAGCAGTCCAGTGAGGAGATTCCTTTGGAAACAACAAAACCCACTCTAAACAGCAGGAATGCCCATTTTCTAAATACTGATAGGGCACCTCTAAGTATTATTTATGGCATGTCAGGTAGCCTGGCTTGTTGCAGCCTGTACTTCAAAGAATAGATTTTCTCAGAAATTAAACTCAGCTAAGACCTTGTCTACACCAGCTGTTCATTTTAGGATAATATCGAAGTCATCCCTAGCAGGCCACATGACACACAGCTGATCCTGTGGTGATCTATGGATGACCCTTCAGTTATTCAGGAATACCACTGACTGCTTTTGTCATGGTTTTTTGGGCATTCTCACTACAATCCTGAAGTCTGTGGCGCGAAGCTGTTGCTGTTCAGCATGAGTTTCCAGCTCGGTGAACAGCCAACCCACTGTCAGGGGCGTGTCCAGCGGTTTCAGAGGTGTGCTTTCAGAAGCTCTTCTTCTTCTTCTTCTTCTTCTTCTTCTTCTTCTTCTTCTTCTTCTTCTTCTTCTTCTTCTTCTTCTTCAGTGTGTATGGCTCTGATTCAGTTTATGACCACCACATATGGGAAGGGTAGGATCAAACCTCCTGCTCACACACTATTTGCTCCCTGAAATTTCTCCTACCACATGTGGTGATTAATAAGAGAAGAAGAAGCCTCCATTGGCATTAATGGAGGGAATTTTTCCCTTCTTTTTTTAACCCCCATGCTGAGGGGAGAGATTGGTTCGAGAAACAAATGGTGGCGGTGGGAAGGGTTCATCCTCTCCACCTGGTGCATGGTGGTCCTGATCCAAATTGGGGACATGCATACCTACTTTAGAGTAAAAAATAAAACGCTTTAGCTACATGCTACATGATTAGCTTAACATCTAGCGTGTTTTTCTATCCCAGTCGAATACAGTAAATTTATGAGCTTCCTCTTCCTGGTCATAAAGGACATTCAGCTCCAAGTGACAGTTGCCCTGGGAGTGGAGAGCACAACAGAAGCACAGTCTGGTAATCTAGAGGCATTGGGAGGCTTCACATGCTCTCCTCCCCCCCCCCACTAATAGCATAAAGACAAGGGGGAGACCAACCTGGCCAATCCATGGACCAGAGTAGCAGCAGCTACAGTATTTCCCTACCCTTCCAGAAAAAGCAATTGGCTTCTGCTAACAGTTGCTCTGGTCTTGCCCCATCCATTGGCCAAAAGAATAAGAACCATCAATGTCTATCCAAGCAAAAACACTAGCAGAGGTAGATTGGCCTTGCCCAAAGGGCTAATACCTGCTTATATCTGGCCTCCCCTCCACTCTCTTCTTCCCTTGCACAGCTTGTCTTTTTTCGTTTGTAAGCCTGATGTCACTGCCTGTCTCTTTCTTTTTATTGATGTGAGCCACTTTGGAAGACCATAAATTATTATCTGAAAAGCAGGGGGGAAGGGAATAAATAAATAAATAAATGAAAGAAACCCCAGCTGTTGAATAAGGAAAAGCCCACCAGTTGGCTAAGATTACACAGGTATAACTAAGCCTGATCACCCAAATACAGTGTGTTGCGGAATAACATGGTATTACAAATGGAGAGGAAAAACAGAATATTTTCTGCAGATGTCTAGAGGAAAAGCTCTAAGCTAGCTAGTTGACCAAATATAGATTGTGGACATTAAACTTGTATTGTAAAAGACGCCTGCACAAGGAGACGAAGATAACTCCTCAAGTTTTCTTTTAGACATTAATGGAGTTAGTTCTCCAGAGACCTTCTGGGTTCTGATACAAAAAGTTCCATCCAGCTTAGCCATTCTTTTCTTCCCCTTATATATTAATGGAAGAGGGAATAGAAATTACATTTCTGGATCACTCTGCAGCTATTTATTGGAGTGCCATAATGAAAGTGCTGTGTGGCAAAAAACCAATACAAAATAAAATGTACCTATGGCAATATGGAAGACATTGTACAGTTCAAATTTTGTTCCTTTTTATTTATTAATGAAGAGAAAAACATCTTTCTCTCAAATTTTAGTCACAGATAACAAGGTGTCAGCCAGTGAATAGTGTTGTTTATGTTTGGTAGCCACCATACCATTTTTTTAGATATTTCAAAGAATATTAAATAGTATATGATCTGTAGCCATAAGTACAGTACAAAGAACAGGGAGTTTTCAGTGGTGGCCCCATCCCTGTAGAGCTCTCTGCCATGAGATGTGTTATGTTTCCTCTTTGACTGATTTTAAGCAGGCCTTAAAGACTTGGGAGTTCTGGGCTGCTTTTAACTCAGGCGACAGGTAGACCTAAGGTTTATCCTGGGATCATCCAGGGTTCGCCCCTGCCTGAGCACTGGATCCCCTGTGTGTCACCTAGATGAACAGGTTTGACCCCTGGACGATCCAGGGATAAACCTTAGTTCTAGCTATGACCTCAGTAAGGCTGTTGTTCCCTATTTGTTTTCATTACCGTTATTATTTTTATTTTAAAATTATGTATCTATGATATTAATATTTTGTGACTTGAATTGTTTTATAAATCTCTTTTTTATTGTAGATTGCCTTGATTGGTAATTGGTACTGAAAAGAAGTATATAAAGAGTAATAAATGACATAGAAATTAGGATATCACATCAACAGGGGGAAAGGATAACAAGGTCTCTGTACCCTTTCCACCAAGTCACCTCAATTTGTTCAGTTTTCATGTGGCGAGTTGAAGAATCCTGGATATACAGCTCGCAAATGCAGGAATGAGCTTGGAAGTTTTTGATTAAGAGCATAAAATTAAGAGCATAAGATCTAAGACATATCTAGCCCAGTATTTTGTTCACACAGTGGGCAGCCAGCTGTTTGTGGGAAGCAGGGCATGAGTGCAATAGCTCCATTCTACAGATGTTTCCCAGCAACTGATATAGAGGCAGATTGTCATGAATTCCGTCTTATCTCCCTTTAAAACCATCTTGGGGCAGCATTCAAATTCTGCTGCTGCATTCATGCTTGATTTGTTGTGCAAGTGGGACCCACCACTCACAAAAGAGAAAGCTAGCTGTTCAAAAAGCAACCCTGGAAATAAGGGGAAATACTTGTTTCTGGATCAGGACAGGTCAGCAGAGCTTCCTTCTGTTAGCTTTGCAGTTTATTGCTGGGTAGCCCTTGAAGAATGGAAATGGTCCAATAAGCAGCCTTTTAATGGAGGGGTTATTATTTCACCATAATGTCATTTATTCAAACTTGTCCTCTGCACTAATAATTGGTTCAAGAGGCCCACAAGACATCTTATATAACAACAGAACAATATGGGCAAAATTCTATGCATGTTTAGGCAGAAAGAAGCCCTACAACTCCCAGACAGAAGACAGACCTACAGAATCCTAGGAGATGTAAGGCATTTTGTTTTCTGCCAAAACGTGCATAGAAGTGTGCCTGAGAAGCCCTAAATGTGGGGGTCTGTGTCATGTGCCTTGTAACCATTTTCTTTTTAAAGCAAGTACATTGTTAATGATAACACTATGATTAATTTATGGGAAGGAATTAAAAATAAAGCATTAGCATTCTACCTTGTTATTAACAGCCTCAAAAACAAAGGATCTCTATGTCACTTAAAAATAGGAACCATTTATCTTAGCTGTATCACCATAAAATTAAGGGCAAAGATGACAATCATGCGAGATGCATAACTTTTAACTGATAGTATTATCATGCATGACAGCTTCCAATCAGTATAACCGTTTACTCCAAAGTAAAAGCAACACTTGGGAAGGAGGTGAATCCTGTTAAAGAGACCAAAGAGTCTAACTTCACCTTAATTAAAAAATCTCATTGCATTTGTTTTATAAATAAATAAATGCAAGCCTCCCCCACCCCCAAACAAGAGGGTTGAAAAGATGATTATAGTGTATTTTTAAGGAAACTAATGTTTATATTTATAGGAGGCTGGAGAGCTCTTCTTCATGCTTTAGAAACACTCGAGAGCCTTGACTTATGCAAAGCAGAAAGCAGAGGAATATATCCACTTAGGAATGGAAGAAACTGTCAAGTTCAATTTCATTCAGATTTGCATTTTTCCAGTGCTAAGTTCATTCTGCATCACATTGCAAAACAATATTATAGTCCGCATTAAAATGTGCATGCATTTTCATGCACTTAAAAAACAGTTGCATTTTTGCATGCATTTTCTCCAAATCTACATTTGTATGCACTTTTGCTAATGGATGCATTTTAATTTATTAAATAAAGCATTTTTTGTTTATTTTTGCAAACATGTACATTTCTGTAAGCATTTCTAAATGTACACATCTTTAATATGTTTTTCTTTTTTTTTTCATATGGCAACACAGACTTCAGAAATGTGTGAATTTTGGCAGCAACCTGCATTCAGAAGAAATTTCTTACCCATTCCTAGCAATGACCTGCTAACTGAGTTCCAGTGCATATAGTCTTCTGCATTAACTTGAGGATGAAACTAGATATGACGTAAAGGGTGCAATCCTATGGGATGCCCACTAACTCCCGAACTTGGAGGCTAACAGACATCCTGTGCAGGGCTGAGGAGTATGGAGGTGATCATTGCCTCCATGCTCCTCTCACCCTGCATTTACACTAGATGGGTGATTTCATCCATCTATCTGGGGCTCTGTGGAGAAAGAGGGAAGGAGGCTGGGGCAGCTGGAGGATTCTTCATAAACTGGCCACCTTGGTCTCTCCCCCCCCCCCCACTCTCTGCCCACAGAACCAGCCCCTTACCCTCCTCTCCAAGCTCAGGTTTTCAAGTTTCTAGAGGCAGCAGTACAGTTCTCTCCACACCAACTCATAGAATAGTAGAGTTGGAAGGGGCCTATAAGGCCATTGAGTCCAACCCCCTGCTCAATGCAGGAATCCACCTTAAAGCATCCATGACAGATGGTTGTCCAGCTGCCTCTTGAATGCCTCTAGTGTGGGAGGTGAGTGGACGAAGGGGAGCTTGGACTCGTGGGTCTGAAGTCAGAGTGCTTCTCTGGCCTTGGACCCAGGAATGGAAAATATTCTATCGCTTCCCTCCGACTCTGTCTAGGATTGCTCCCTGAGGGTGCTATCCTTAGACAGAAAACGTCCTATAACTCTCAGCATGCTGGGAGTTGTAGGACTTTTCCTTGTCTAAACATGCCTAGGATTGTGCCCTAAATGTATCTTTGCACTCACCTTAATTTTCCCTCAAATAAGTCTTTGCACCCAATGTATGAACTGAAAGGAGCTTCAAAGCAGAAGTTTTCTTCAGGCATACATCAAGGGAGATGAAAGGGTTGATCTCCCCCTCCTTGCCAGATGGATCCTAACAATTACCACAAACACGCATACACACACACACACACACGTGTATATTTGTATGTGTATATATATATATATATATATATATATATATATATATGTGTGTGTGTGTGTGTGTGTGTGTGTGTGTGTGTGTGTGTGTGTGTGTGCATTAACGGCAAAGACCCATTTCATGTCTGGTTTGGCCCTGAAAGAGCCCATCCCAGCAATGCCACATTGGCGAAAGACATTTGGCTAATAAAGCAGCCAGCGAATTCTTGCAGGCATCAGTTCTTGCTTGCTCCTAAATGCTTCCTTATTCACTTCAAAGAGAGTACCTGGCAATGGATAGCCCCCTTATGATATACAATGAGCACTATGCAGGGGGGCAGGGGGCAGTCCATCCCTACCCCTATCTGAAATCCTGGAGAATTGCTGCCAGTCAGACGAGACAATACTGACCTTGAAAGATCAAAGTCCGACTTGGTAGAAAACAGCTTCCTATGCTTCTTCCAGCAAAGTAAACACAAGCCTCTGCACAACAGGCCTGGCCTACAATACATTTTCCAGTTTTATGTTATCACTTTCACTGGTGCATTTCATAGTTACTATCCTCTGACATCATGGCTTGGGCTTACAGTGGGGGGGGGGGGAAACTAACAGGAGCACTTACTGTTAGGGGGAAGCACATTTTGTAAGGGCAAAGCTGCATCATGTACAGCAAAGCCATGACAACCACAGAGTTATGTTCAGGCAACGCAAAGTCAGCCAAAAGACAGAACACTGTGAAAGAGACTGGCTGGAACATTGTCATCCACACAAGAGAGGGAGGTTGCTTCAGCCATATGTAGAGGCCTTCTTGAGGCTGGTTGGTGTCTTGTTCCCACCCCATTTGAAGAGCTGTCTGTGCCATCAAATGATCCAAATCTGCAGCCATTGAATCCTACCACTTGGGAGCATTGGAGCTGGCACTGAGGTTTGACTTCCAACTCTGAGGAGGCCAGCATAGCAACATCTTCTCCTCCAGAAGTGGGTGTGGGTGTGGGTGTCCTCGAGAGGGACCTGCTCCCTGTCCAAGTCATTCTTGAACCTTTACAGTCACTTGGAATAAAGCAATGTTTTGAACTGTCATCATGCCTTATAGCTACAAGTGGAATTGCATGCTCAGAAATTCCTTAAAACCCCTGGTTGTCCAGATTGAGGGCCATCATATTAATACACAGTGCTTTATTTAAACTGAATGCTATTAATTTTACTACAAATACAGTGGCAACTGTTCATGTTCATTTTGTCACTAGGAAGGATAAGGGCCAGCTCTGAAAGACTTCCCATTGGAATGCTCTAATCTGTGCACTAAATGCCCCGGCTTCATAATCTTTTTAAAACACTTTGCAGATTATTGCCACAATCCAGCACAAAGTTATGCACCTTGGTTTCAGTGGGATGTACATATGCTTAATTGTGCACTGGTTTGAGGCCTGCAGATATACATGATGTGCTGTGTACAAGACACGGAGTACTTGGTATTTAACATTTAAGCACAGAAGCAGCCTGTCAGGCCTTGTTGTCATGATAACTGTGGGGTTCTTTGGAACGCAGAAAACCTGAGGTGAATTTTAGGGAGGGAAGAAAAAGAAATGCTGTTTGAGGAAGGTTAATCTCACCTGTTTATTTTATCCAGTAAAAGAGAGGGGGACAGAAACATGGTTTAGCATTTGCTGTCATCACTATAGCTGTGAATATTGGTTGGGGGTGGTCTTCAGAATCTGATGAAGTGGAGAATAAATAAAACTGAGAAGTGGAGTAACCATAAGGCTGTAGGCGTCCTAGTAGGAGACCCAATACCCAGGCAAACTGCAATTAGTAGCAATTAAAGGGGAGAATTATTTTTCAGTACAGCTTCTTTATTACAAATATGTAATCCAGCCAGTTTTTATTGACTTTAAGAAGCTACAAATTCTTCTATTAAATGCCTTTGG
This sequence comes from Elgaria multicarinata webbii, assembly GCF_023053635.1. Taxonomy (NCBI): domain Eukaryota; kingdom Metazoa; phylum Chordata; class Lepidosauria; order Squamata; family Anguidae; genus Elgaria; species Elgaria multicarinata. The sequence goes on from NC_086172.1 coordinate 104,165,122, forward strand.
TGTGAACTCATTTTGTTCTTTGTGAGAGCTTGATCACACAAGCACTAGCTGTAGTCATAATTAAGTATGCTTGGCGACAACCTTTTTGTTTGGGGTGGGGGTAATCCACTGTCCACAACAAGCCCTAGTGGTGTGTGTGTGTGTGTGTGTGTGTGTGTGTGTGTGTGTGTGTGTGAGAGAGAGAGAGAGAGAGAGAGAGAGAGAGAGAGAGAGAGAGAGAGAGAGAGAGAGAGAAATGTTTTTAGTGAAAACTCATATATGCCCAACATGGGTGCCTAAATACTTATTGATTAGTTTTATAAATCACACCCTCCATTTACCAGGTACCTAGAAGAATGTACAGTTAAAAACATCACATAAAGGTTTTATCTTAAAGGTGGCCTAACATAATTTTAAATACATAAAGTAATTTTAAATAGTACCATGAAACACAGGAGCAATGGTAAGCATCATTATTAACCAGTCTGTACCAGTGAGGTACACAATTATCCTAGTTAGTTTTTCAGGATGTTATTTTAAGAGTGTTGAGATAATGAAGCCCAAGGTATTAATTACTTTGAAGCCACATTAGGAAAGTTTAGTGTTTGCTTAAGTTTCTCCATTCAAATCAATGGGACTTCAATGTCCTTAACTTGGCTGAATCACACCCAGGATTAATGTGAAGGAGAATAAGGGATATAATTTAACAGCAGCTTATTTATGCACACTGCCTTTTTAAAGACAACTTGTGTGGGGGACTCAAGGAGTCTTCCTTAAATGGCATCCTCTGGATACTTATGCTGAATTAAAAGTGTGTCAGGGGTTCTTTAGATTAAGGCGAAATCATGTTTCCTTACCGGGGCTTTGCTTCCTGCTCCTCTTGCGCTGCACTGCATAGCCAGAGAGGGGCGATCACGTGGTCTATAATGGAAAACTTCCACTCCTCTCACTGCTCATAGCCCTGCAAAGAACAACACCCTCTAGTGTGTGATTTGTAGTGCAACTTCCCCTGTACATGGTAGGAAATCACAAGATATTTCAGCAGAGTTGAGATATCAGTTTTTTTTGTTTTTTGTTTAAACAGAATTACCGGGGGAAGGTGTGAGAGAGATGCAGAAGGTTGCTGATGTCATCAAAAGCACCCACAAACTTCAGTGAGTGGCCAGTCACGAGCATGCCCTATTTCACCTGTGTGAAAAAGCTCGAAGTCCCATTAAGTTCAGTAGGACTTACATGTAACTGAGCATAGGATTGCCACCTATATTAACCATGAGAGGCGATTCACAATATACATGGGATGGGTTGTGCTAATATAGTTTTTACAAAGCTGTCCACAACATTTACCTGGAATTTTGGAAGGAGCTGTGGGGTTCTTTGGAAGGCAGAGAACCTGAAGATACCTGAGGTCTTGGTGGGAGGAGTCAGTATGAATTCCTGAGATGATGGCAGATGGGGGGAACAGTTCACAACTATTGTACAAAGTTTGCCCAGTTCATATATTATGTTTGTGCACAGAAGTCCACCCATGGATAGTTGGGATGGCTTGGTTGTTCAAAAGAAATGAGTTCAATGTGAACAAGCCTTAGCAGAGGAAATAAATCGTTATATAAAGACTGCACTGCTCACCACAGTTATATCAACTTTTGAGGTGCATGGGAATGTGGGAAACACATCCAGGACATTTTTCCAGATCACTCCAGTTTAGGCTGATCCCAATTCATGGAAATGACAGCTTTGCTTCTGATTTTGGAAGAGCATAATGATCTGTCGATCTGAAGATGAAGTAGCCCAGCTGTCAGGAACTCATTTTATCCATCTGCATACACAAAACAAAATTGTGTAGAATGGATTATGATATGAAGCATTTATTATGTTTTGTCTGTGGGCGAGCTGAAGAATGTTATCATCTTTGTCCTGAAGTACTAGCTGTCCCCAAAGGCATCCTCCTCTAGAACAAATTGCTGGTGTTAAGTATGGGGAGGCTTAGAGGAAAGCCACACATTATGAAGTTCGTTCTATTTGCAGCGTTACAGGAAACTCTGTAGAGTTTTTGTCGAATGCAGTTCTCAAGGCTACATAGTTGAAACAAAGACCAGAACTGTTCGTTTCAATTGCACATGAATAGCAAAGGGCAAGATCTTGGAAATTATGGATGCAGATACACATGTGCTATCCAAGCTGGTCTTGTGTGCTGTGAGGGTTGTTGTTTTGACTATTAATATGCAATAAATGTCATTGTTCTTTTTCTCTTGTTTGTTGTCATTGTTGTTGTAGTGGTGGTTGTTATATACATTTAGGGATTCTATAAGATCCTAAGACTAGACCATACTGGACTAGATGAACTAATATTCTGAACTGATGTAAGACAGCTTCCTGTGCTAGCCGTGTTCCTAAGTAGTTAACTACTGATCTATTTTGGTTTGTTTAAACGGGTTTAAACTGTAGTGACCTCTACACCAAAAAGATCCAACATAGTGTGGAAATTAGTGATTACAATGTTGGATTCCTCCAGCTTCCATATTCTGCAGTACAGTTTTAGACTTGCAGCAGCACTGCAAATGGATATGAAATCATAAACTTTTATAGTACTCTTGGGGCCTTGCTAGACGATGCCGGATAAGCCGGCAGGGAGGCGGGGCGATGGCGTGCTAACTTTAGCGTGCTCCGCCCCGCCTCCTAGATGCATGATGCGTAGGGACTATGGAAGCCCTGCAGCATCGGCCATTTTTTGTTGTTGTTGTTGTTAAAGGGGCCACGTGCGCCCCGAAGACTCCAGACAAGGTAAACGGGTTTTTTTTTACTTAAGCCCCCCCATCTGCTCCTGATCCCCTCCCATGCCTCCTGCCCACTCTTTCTCCATCCCGTCCCCGATCTGTGCCACCCTCGGCCCTCCCTCCCATGTCAGTGCCACCCTCGGCCCTCCCTCCCATGTCTGTGCCACCCTCGGCCCTCCCTCCCATGTCTGTGCCACCCTCGGCCCTCCGTCCCGTCCCCGATCTGTGCCACCCTTGGCCCTCCCTCCCATGTCTGTGCCACCCTCCACCCTCCGTCCTGTGTCTGTGCCACCCTCCGCCCTCCGTCCCGTCCCCGATCTGTGCCACCCTCGGCCCTCCCTCCTGTGTCTGTGTCACCCTCGGCCCTCCCTTCCGTGTCTGTGCCACCCTCGGCCCTCTGTCCCGTCCCTGATCTGTGCCACCCTCGGCCCTCCGTCCCGTCCCCGATCTGTGCCACCCTTGGCCCTCCCTCCCATGTCTGTGCCACCATCGGCCCTCCCTCCCGTGTCTGTGCCACCCTCGGCCCTCTGTCCCGTCCCTGATCTGTGCCACCCTTGGCCCTCCGTCCCGTCCCCGATCTGTGCCACCCTCGGCCCTCCCTCCCATGTCTGTGCCACCCTCCGTCCTGTCCCCAATCTGTGCCACCCTCCACCCTTCCCCTCTCCTGCCGGTCCGGTCTTCCCCCCCCAGGATCCCCCCGGCCCGATGGGCACAGCGCTCGTATGAGCGCTGTGCCCAGTCCGTGGCTTTTCCTGGCTACTCACAAGTAAGCTAGTAGCCGCAAAAAGCCACGGACCTTGCTAGACGTTCCGCAGCCCCGGCCTCAGGCTGGGGCTGCGGAAAAGGCACGCCATAAGCGAATTCACTTATGGCGCGTTAAGGGAGGTCTGAGCATGGCTTGACCCCGGATTCCCCTGTGCGTCATCTGGACGCACAGCAAGGAAACCGGGCCTCAAAGCGCACTAAGGCCTCGTCTAGCAAGGCCCTTGGTCTGTGATTGGTGGAGAACATGTATTTTATTTATTTATTTATTATTTTTATTTATTGCATTTATATACCGCCCCATAGCTGAAGCAAAACATTGGATTGGACCCAGGCTTCATCATAAATCACATTTATTTCTATAGGACTATTCAAAGTATGACACAATCTGGATCCAACCCAATATAATTTATAGTAGTTGAAACCAGTGGGGACAATGTGGAAGTGTTTTGGGTGTGTATGTTGGATTATAGGAAGGGGGCAATATCATTTAAGAACCACTCTTAAAGTTGGACATAATGACTAAATCCAACATAAGTCCTACTTAGAGAAGACCAACTGAAATGAATTGAACTTAGTCGTGACTAACTTAAATCCCATTCATGTAAGTAAAATTTACTCTAAGAAAAATGTATGAGGTATTCTACCTAATAGAGCCCCAAACTACATTTGAACCAGAGAGTTAAGAAAAGCACATTGGTTTCTAGTTCTCTGCCCACTCAAGACAACTTATTCTGTAAAGGCTTCTCTGAAAATTTCACTGATTGGGGAAGGAGCAGCATAAAAGAATACTATAAATGTACCTTTTGGTTCACAATGGCAAGGTTTACTTTACAACACTATAAAATGAAAATGAAAGCCAAGAACCATAATCTGAATTTATTAGGTGGGATACATAAATACCTCAAGCTGGATGCATCTGGCTTTCAGGGTGGATGTTTGCTGCAGTCATTATGAGATCTGCTGAACAACAGTCACCAGAAGCAGCAGGCGACAGCATTCATTACATTCCTGATCAAGGGAGCAATTTCATCCTTTGAAATTTGTCCGTGCACATTACAACCTTCATCAAAATAATGAGGCAGTAGAATTTTGATCTCTCACAGTCTGAGAAAGCCAAAAAACGATAACACTACCAATGTATACATTTGAGTGTTTTGGGGCTAATTTTATGTGCTTGTCATTTTTGTTCACTCCACTCTTTCTGCTCTTTGTTCTTTATAGCCTCAGCAAGCTCTAAATTAGCTTGTTTCCTAGAAGATGGTAAAAGAAGTGTTGATGCCAAGATGTGTCTTACTAGTTTGCGTAATATAGTTTGTTATCATGGGCCTCTAGACCATCGGAAGACCCAGGAGATGGTAGAATCCATGAAGCATTGATTAGGATGAATGGGAGACAACAAATATTTATACAGTCAAGTTCTTGTTGATTATATTAAATGTTATTGCAATAAATTAATAGATCTAAGAACGAAAATGAAATATAAATGTAAAATATCCTACAGCTAGGCACAACATTTAGGGATGTATAAGAATTTCATTTTGCTTTGTGTTTGACTCAGATTTGCTCTATTCTCACCTCCAAATATGAACACAAATGTGACAAATTTCTTCACATTTTCCTGAACTTGCATTTGCATTCAAAAATGACACGCTTAAAATATGCATTATAAAAGCAAATTTCTTTAAAATATGTGTATTTACTCTTAGGTCTGGGGGGGGGAGTGTGCATTTCGGTGCACACTTTCAAAAAATGCACACTTCTGCATTCAAATGAAAAGAAAAATAGATGGTAATGGAAAGCAAGAGTGAGGTGGACTGAGCTTTGAGGTGGAACTCAGGAAAGCTTGATGAATTTGAGCCTTACTAATTCTCCCATTCTTACTTAAATTCCAATTGACAAGCAGATCCTCAATATTGGCATCAAGATATCTACCAGCTACATTTGACTCTTGTCACATTTCAGTAGCATCAGCACAACATCATGTAAAGCCAAATCCTATCCACGTTTATTTGAAAAGTCCCACTGACATCTTCCAGATTCAGCCCAGAATAATTTTGTGAGAAACCAAGAAGTGTCTTGACTTTCTGCTTGAAACAAAATAGACTTGGGACCATACAAGTGTGCCTGGAGATGGAATTCTATAGAGTGCCACCACAGAGAAGCCTTGTGGGGGACTCAGAACTGGATCATGTGTACTGTGGCACCATGAGACTTTCCAACTGGGTAATGGTTGGATGGGAAAGGCCCACAAGAACAGCCTCAATATCTAGTTCCAGAGGCTTACCACAAAAGCTTACCACAGCAGCATGGGAACTTTTCATGGGGATGTGGCTCTTATTATTCAGATGTACCATGACTAGCAGCCCTCACCAAATCCTCACTTCCCTGGGATTAGTTCTGATATTCTACAGAATACTATGGTAGCATGAAACTTCATCTGGATTATAAAGCATCTAAGGTAAAAATGTAGAACACTTCAGGTTGGATCCAGATTTAGGTGCATGTAACTGGGCTGGTCATGGTGGACTTCCTGTCCCCTGTTGTCCACAGTATATCCACTCCAAGCTCCTGAAAATGCTACACAGAGGGAGGCCCAATGAATGTGGCGAGTTGTGCTGTGAGTCCTCAAAAATCACTTTCCCTGAGCAGAGCCCTTCTGTGAATGGTTGGCAGATCATAAATCCAACCCTTACTACAGCCACAGTCTGAACTGAACTGAAATATTAAGACAAGCATAGGAAATTGCCTTTTTCCAGGCTGGACAATGGGTGGTATCCAATAGTGGTTTTATGCTATCGGAAGGCATTTCCACTTGCACAGGGCACCCCGTTGTCACCAATACTCACCACCTATCCACTGCAGAGTTCCATGATAAACCCATATTATTTCAGATGGACTCTCAACACTCAAGAGCAGTTTTGAAGAGAGGGAATAGGGCTGCAGTAGGTAAGAGAGATCAGCCAAAATTTGGTCCCATTTTTTATGAGGAGGAGGAGGAGGAGGAGCTCATCTAATAAAAACTTAGGCACCAACAGGAAGTACCTCTTAATGAGTGCATCAATTTTAGGGGCAAGTTTAAGTCTGTAGCGGCCACCCATTTGTGGAATGCCTTTCCCAGGGAGAAGCCTTCATCTTCACTATATAAGTTTAGACACCAAGTTAAGACTTCCTCTAAGCAGGGATTAAATCTTAAATCCATTGCTCTGATTATTAACTTTACTGCTGGCTCTTTAATATATTAAATGTTTTAATATTTTCATTGTTGTATTTATTGTCTTGTTTATTATTTTATTGTCATTTGAGATTTTTTAATTATAAACTGCCCCAGGCCAGCAGGAGTGGAATGTAAAATAAATAAATACATACTTACATGCATAAATAAATGTTTGCCGGAATGCACATAATGACAGTCAAATCAATTACTGAAGAAAACCATTTATAGGACAAAACCAAAAGTTAGGGTGGCATGTAATTAGCTTGTCAATTCCAAAATACTTGGTTATTCATTGCCCTGCACCTTGTGGTACATATTTGTAGCTTCTTATCAGACTGACAGTGTGTTGCACTCACTTGTCACTGGCATAATTGCTAAGGTGTGCAGAAACATGTAGTTAAGAAATTGAAAAAATATCACATTTAGCTATGGTGACAGTTCTCTTCTGCTTGCTGAAAGAGTTTCCTCACTTCCTACCTGAGCTAGCCCATGCAATAGATTAGGAAAGCATGGAAAGAAGACTGCATTACACTATGGTCCTTTTCCTCACAAGTGAAGGAGACAATCAGGGTCATCCGCATTGGACAAAGTTGTTCCCAATGCTGCCTGGAATGCTATCAAACCTCCTCTCTTTCCTTACCCCCATAAAACTGCTAATGCCATTCTTTCTTTTCTACCAGCATTCTTCTCCCTGGCTTCCCTTGCATCTTTATATATCTCCAAGCAAGATCATGGGCTTGTCTATACGGGCGCTTTGCCCCTAGATTGCTTCAGAGTGGCAGCAGGTGATCTACATGACACAGTGGTGGCAGGTGATCTACACTCTGAAGCAATCTAGGGGCAAAGCCGCCAAACACCACGCTAAAAAAGTCAGGTACTTACCCTGACGTTTTTAGCTCAGAGAAAGGCTCCACGCCTCTGCAGAGCCCTGTTAAAAAACAATAATTAAAGGAGGGGTTAGAAATCCCACCAGGGAGGGAGCACCCCATTCCTCCCCCTTGTTTCCCCGTTAGCTGTAAATGTGATCCTTCACATTTACAGCTTAAAAACAAGAACAAAAAAAAACAAGTCAGTCGCATTTTTTAAAAAACAACAACTCTACCCTAAGAAGAGGGTGGGTGTGTATGTTCCCAGGTGCCCCTGGACTGGCCACATGAGTGTTTGGGTGGGTGTGCACAGCAGCGCCGGAAAGCCCGCAACTGTGCTCCTTCCAATGTAGATGGTCAGAAGGAGCATCAGTGCAGCTGTGCAGCAGCTCGCACCACTGGGCGTAGTATTATTGACATCATGAGGATGACGGACATATCTCTAACTCTTTCCAAATGTGTGATCAGGTTTAATGTATCTCGGATTTTCTGTTTTTTAAATAGAAGCCATAGTGGGCCCCAATCAGGACTGGGACTGTAGCACACAGGGAGGGAGGTTTTGACTCTTCACCCCAGTAGCAACTTCTCTCCCGTATCAAATAATAGCTTCTGTGGTGATGGTGGGTCTTCATCAGGATTACATCACAACAGTAAGGTATTAAAACCACCTCTTCCTGAGCATCCCTTCCTATGGCTGCTCTTTGTTTTTTAAACACACACACACAAAACGAGATCACACATTTAATAAAACGTGTAGTTTGGCCCTGAGATCTAGCCAGAGACTGTGGTCATCAAACAACTTTAGCACCAGTTGGCACATTTTTATTTGGAATTACGTAAGTCTTTTTGTTCTTGGTTGTTATTTCTGATATTTGGTTTTCTGGTACATATTTTTCTCCGAAGAAGTATAATCGACTTTAAATGTCCTTCTGAGATGGAAAAAATGGAATCTTAATATTATACATAGATCCTGCTCCAACACAGCTGTGCACCTTGATTTCCCCCACAAAAGTGGTTTTATTTGCAGTTTTTCTATCTGTCTCCCCAGTTGTCTCTGTGTCAGGAGGAGACATTAAGGAGGTTCCCTGGAGAGTATTCCACTTCAGTTCCCCACAGCTGCAATTCTAAATACTCTTTTTGGTGAAGCACGGTAAACTGAAATGGAACTCAATAAGCTGTGTCTAGAATCCAAGCTGTTATACACCTTGACCATCACTGAGAGCTATTTTAGCAGACTTCTGCAGTGCTAAGGGATGGGTTTCTTGTTTGGAATGAAACATTAAAAGCCCTGCAGGGACCACCAGGTTGTTGTTATACTGAGGCATATCTCAGTCGTAAACACAAAGTATATCAAAGTACAGGCTCTCTTCTGAAACTGCTTATGGTTGTGAACTGCCCAAAGAGCTTTGGCTATTGGGTGATATAGAAATGTAATAAATATATAAACAATCATGTATCCCACGATGTTTTAAAGCAGATATCCAAAAACATAAAATGACTGACTGAGGAGACCTAGGTTCAAATCCCCACTCAGCCATAAAGTTCACTGGAACTCAAATATCCTACAGTTTTGTATTTAGTTTAGTTTTTAGGATATTATTGGGCTAAATTTTGTATTTCCAAGTCAGTTTCAGCCAAAACGTTAATAGTCGAGAGGTCAACTGTTTAGTTAGAATGTAGTGGAGAGGAAGTTCTGCTCAAAGAAGCAGGAAATTATGAAGTTCAACAGAGGAAAGTCAGAGGAAGTTTCTGTAAGGGTTAAGCGGATCTTGGGACTGGCATGTTTTTTAATGCATGAATTTTATGGTTTTTATGGTTCTATAGGAGGGGAGATAAGATCCAGACCAGCTGCATGAGGGGGAGAAGACGGAGCCATCCGATTGTAACTGTCTTGTGGCCTTGAGTGATTAGCCATCCCGGGCTGAAGTGTGAAGTAACTCCTTGCATCAAAGCTGAAGGGAGGGGGAATGGAGTGAAAAGGATAGTATAAAGAAACCCTGTGAAAAGAACAGGGAAGAGTCGGCTGAGTCTGATCTGGGTGACGTATGATCTGTAGTTTTAGTTTTTTAGCTTGCTTACTCTGGGTTCTGGTACTTTATGCATGTAACTAAGTTTTATTCTGCTGAATCCCATGTATTTCCTACCCTTATCCTGAATAAATGGTCTTAAACCTCATTCTGTGTGAGCTTTGAGTGTCCAAACCAAGGGTCCGTGCTAAATCCAGTCTGAAGCCAGCGGTTTGCTGGGCGTTCTTTCTTTACAGTTTCAAATCAGGAAACAGAAACATAGTTTGCAGAAATGAACAAGAAAATACCCTCCTGATTGGGTGGGGCTGGGGAGCGAGAGAAAATAATTTTGGAAGATAGAAGCCAATGGCAGAATGGTAGACAGACAGGGATGGAAGGAAGGAAGCCAAGAGTCGTAGATGAAAAAGAATCAGAGCTGAGCTGCTAGAACTGGAGAACTGGTTGAGAGGCCTGGATTAATGACAGTGAGATATTGCTTGGATAAATGACTGGGATAAAATAGGGACACAGTCTAGTTAGGTTAAGCTGGATATTTTTATTCCTGATTGTTTTATTATTCTATTGCTCATATGTTGTTGTCATTTTGTGGTATGTGTGTTTCCATTCAGATTTTAAAACTCCCATTGACATTTTCCTTCAATAAAAAGTTAAATTGTGTGATCTCTTTGGGGGGAAAGGTTACCCACAACACCTCTAACAAACAACCCCCACACTACCTAAAGTAGATATCTGAGAACCAGCAGGTTTTAAGGTTAGTTTGGGGAAGGAAGCAGCAGCAGAATGGTGGTAATGGAAAATCCACAGGAAGAGATGTCAAGAAGGAATGTGTGGACGCTTTTAGGCTATAACCACCCCCCTTCCACTCACAGAACAGACTGTTGGGTCTGTCACTGTCTCTCACAGGATTCTTGTAAGAAAAACATTGCGGTGTGGGGCTGGGAGGGGGCAAGGGAGAGACTAATGCATGCCACCATGAGCTCCTTGGAGGAAAGACAATGCAAAATTGCAATCATCAACCCATCAAATGAGACAAGCAGTTGTTTGCAGCCATGTCTATCATGCAGCTATTTTTCTTAGAGGGCCAGAATTGGTTGTAGCTCCCCACAGGATGCATATTTAGTGGTAATGGATGCCTGGTTTTGCTATCCCATTGTGAGCAAACCAGGTCCTGCAGATGAAAGATCGTGGCCTGCAATGTAACAGGGCCCTTTCTGACACATCATTTCATGGTGGAATCTCTGTATTATAAATTGTCTTACTTGGGAAGCTTTCTGAATCTTCCATTTTCTAGTGAAAAGGCGAAGCCTCGGGTAGAAGCAGGCTTCGTTCAGCTGCGTAGATCATGCTACTTTCTGCCTGTCATAGTGCCTGAGTGCCTGCTGTCAGTGATGCATTTATGAGCTCTCCGAAAATGAAAATGCTGGCAAAACATGTAAACCATTATTACCTTCCCCCTACATTTACAGCTTAATGACACAACTTGATTACATGGTGAAATGCTTCATCCCATAGCTGAAGATTAAAGCAGCACTTATTTATTTTCAGCTCACAAAGCCTTGCCCGATTCATGCACCACCTTCATCAGCTTGCTTTTTTTTTAAAGTAGGGGGGAGGGGAAAAATCATGCAGCATGTGGCCAATGATCAGCTTTTGACAATGTTGGGGATTTGCAGATTTCCTTCTGCTGAATGCAGAACCCACATGTACATGCAGTGGAATATCCCTTTGCTGCACACTGTTCTCTCGGTAGGCAGAATGGAAGCAGTACCATAGCTTAACGCTTTGCTTTGTTCAGGTCAAGGAGAAACCAACTCTGTTAGCAAACTTGATTCTCCACAACATCCATGCTGTTTTCTGAATGTTGAAGAACAGCACAGATTTATGGCCTACGGGGGATCTGACCCTAAGATTTTAATGGTCCACTTGACATGAGAGACATGTGGATAGAGTGACAAAGGCAGCTACTTTTCCTATGGATGGTACCATTAGAGCTTGCCTATTAAAAAAAAAGAGAAGAGATTGGCTTCGTGTGTAATTTAAGGCTTGCCCTCATCACCCATTCATTCACCTACACACCTCATTGTCCCACCAGGCCAATACACAGCTGGAATGCATAAGGCATGAACAATGTGATTTACTTTATTATTAGGAATAAACTCTGAAGAAAAGGGGAAAGTAAAATGGGGAATTGGCTCTTTCTTTCTTTCTTGTGTGTGTGTAATGCAACTGGCCCACAGATAAAACAATACTTGAAGAACAAGGGCCAGTTCTACACCTGGTGTAACATCAGTCCAGTCCCATCATGGTGATGCTATATCCCTCTTGCACATTTAGACTTTGTAGCACACACAATAATACTTCAATACTGTGACAAAAACCAGTAGTGTAGCTCTAGCCTAGATGTGCTGTGAAAAATAGTTACCAAAGAATGGGAAGATGACTCAAATGAATCATGATTAGCAATAGCTACTTACAAGGAATGAGAAAAAGCGGGTCCTCTTTGGAAGAACGTGACCTCAAGATCTTGTGTCTAGTTGAGCTTTTCCAGGTGGTTCAGGGCTTATTAGGCTCATGGGGTGACCCCGAAATGAACATTCTGTAGCTTACTTTGACAAGTTTGCTCAATTTTTTCATTGACAAAGTTTTTCAAATTTCACCTCTTGGATGTGGTAGTTTACGCAAGGCCTATAGAACAGCATCAGAAACGACTGCCTGTCACTGTTGCATGGATTGATTTGATTTCCCTTGAGAATGTTGATAGATGCTTTGGGTTGCGAAAGCTACCACCTCCAAATTGGAGCCATAGGGCTCATCTACACCAAGCAGGATATTCCACTATGGAAGTGGTATGAAAGCAGTATATAAGAGGCAGGAGCCACACTACTGCTTTATAGCGGAATTGAAGTGCACTGAGAAGTATTGGGGCCCATGACACATACCATATACCGCTTCCATAGTGTTATATCCTGCTTGATGTAGATGTGTCAATGGGCCCCAACAATTGTCAGTACACTTCAGTACCACTATAAAGTGATAGTGTGGCTCCTGCCTTTTATATACTGCTTTCATAGTGGAATATCCTACTTGTAGATGAGCCCATAGTCACCATGGCTGGTGAAAGCCCACTTCAGTGAGCTTGACAGATTTCTGGTGAAAGGTGTAGATGCCTCTTTGGAGCAGGTTAGAGTCTCACAGGTTTTATCAATCATTTCCTTGAACCCAGTCAACTGAAAAAAGGGGAGCTGGTCCTTGCATATTTACCGCATTGATCCCTATTTTTGTAACTGCCAAGCTTGCTTAGTATATTGTTTTCATTGTGGCTGTTCTTAGGGATGTAGGGATTTCGTAAAATCTGTTCTATCTGCATCTTTGGTTCTGTCATTTGATTTTTGCCACTTTCTCAACTTTGTGTGAATTCACAATCGTAAAAATGTGTGAATCCCCCCCCCAACTGCTCAAATCCCTCCCAAATGTGCATTTCATGCTTTAGCCTATGGGGGAAAGGCACATTTTTGGCCAGTGTATTATTAGCAGTAGCAGTATATGTCTATGACTAAATTTGTGTAAAATCTTGAATTTTTTTTTTTTTTAAAAAAAGTCTGCAATTGCGCCAAATCCATTTAACTTAGAAAAGCCAGTCCACTGTGGAATTTGCAGGTTGGTTCACAGAAATCCAAACTCATTTGATTCTGTTGTGGTGCAGAGTTTGATAAATAAGGAGACGAGACAACTTTACAGCTGGATTTAAATAGGGCCACATTTTATTAAATGATCTGTGAAAGGGGGTGAATCCTACCGGGCATCCAGCATGGCCTGTTGCCAGGCCCCTGAAGTTGGGTGAGCCATTCATGTCCCAAGGTTAGGCGCTTCCTCTTTCGCCTTCCCCTGGGCCTGCCCCTTGTGGGGTCAGGGGACCTTCCTTTGTCATGCCCTAACTCACGCCATCCAGCTCTGAGTGGGTGAGTAGGGTCGCCCCCAAAGGTAAGTCTTATCTCCCAGGTAGGCTGTAAGGCTCATAGCTGAGAGCCTCGGACTTACCAGTCACTGTGAACAGTGCCATGTGAATGCTCACCATTCCCACCCACCCCTCTGGATGCCCGTACCTAGCGCCAAATGCAAATGTGACCAAATTAGAACAGATTAACCTAATTAATACACCCAGACTGTCTCACAGTGTGGAGTAGGCAAAAAAATTCCTGCACAATTCAGTACAGGAGTAAAAAAATTCCTGCTCGGCTCCTAACGGCAACCAGCAAGCCCACACTGCCTACAGGGAGGGAGGGAGCCGCGCAGCAAAGAGGGGGAGAGAGGAAGAGCCCTCTATTTAAAGGCTCTATAACTCCACACACCCCATGTGGCACCATACCAGCGCCAGCCAAACGCTGGCAAGGCACGTCTCTACTCTCCCCCGCCCACAAACACCTCCCCACGCCCAGGCCATGCCGGGCATGGCAGAATGGCTATTGTGGATTTCTCTGACATTCCGAGCTGTCCTGAAGGTGATTCAGAGGCTAGAAGTTGTGTGAAGTGTTGCTGCCCACTTCTTGACAAGTATTGGGATGTGTGCATGCATATACCAATTGCATTCCCTGCCCATATTCTTTTGTGCCCAATTCAAGGGATTTATTTTACCTGTAAAATCCTAGATAGGACTGAAGCTACATTCCTTTCCTTATATCAGCCTGTATGCCAGCTGTGATCATGCAATCACCCATCCCTGCATACTCCTCCTATGTGCCAGGTTAGAATATCAACAGAAGGACATTCTCATGTGGAAGACTTCTACACACATACATTAGTATGCATTCAGAGTCCCTTCTGACATGCTCTGAATGTGCAGAAGGTGGGGGCAAGGCCACTAGGCAGATCAGCAGCTGAGGGCAGGGCTAGCCTAACCCTACAACCCCCTCACCACGTTCTTTCAACTTGTGGCAGGGGTTATGTGAACCTCCTCTGGTGGCAGAGCCTTTACTGCTGCAATACCTAAGCTCTAGAATGTCCTACCCATTAAGATGAGTAGGTGATTTTCATTCCACAAGAAAGAAAACTTTTAAATTTCAGTTTGCACTTGACTGATTTTGCCATAGTTGTTTGGCTGTTGCAAGAGCTGTTTTTTCTACTATAGTTAATTCAATGTTTGTTTGGCTTTAACTGTATTTTTATTTTTTTATATTGCCTTAGTCACTCTGGAGAAGCAACCTAGAAGTTGGATCTGTCTATCTATGGATCTGTCTATCTATCATTAAAAGAAAAGGACTTGAATAAAAGCACATCTAGGGATGTCACAAACATCTGGTTGGGGGCCTGGGTTTAGCAGGTTCCCGCCAGCTCCACCCTCCTAGATTGGAGTCCGTGGAACCTCATGCTTTCCTGATTTGGTGTGCACCAAACCACCATTTTGCTGAGAAATACACACAATGGCAATTTATGGAAAAGGCTGAGCCACCATTCTGCACAAAATGGCAGCTTGGTGGAGCACCAGGATGCCACGCACCACTCGCTGGGCACCTGTGGATTGCCCGATGGCTTGCCACAGGTGGAGAACAGGACTGGTAGGGGTCTGGCAAGTGAATTTGCCCATCCCTAAGCACAGCTTTAGTGTATTTGGGCAGTATCCATTGAGATGCTGATGTCCCCTGACAATTTTGCCCTGACAATTACCTTTTGCAAGTGGTACCCACCACTTGGGGAAATGAGATTTAGCACTTCCAGGGGCAATCTGAAACGAGCAGAAATGCTTGTTTTGGGAACAGGTCAGGTCAACTGACCTTATGTTAATATTGGAGCTCCGGTGACCAGTCCCAGTCCAGAAGCAAGCATTTCCCCTCATTTTGGAGCTTCCTCTAGGAAGTGCTAAATTTTTGATGTATAAGCGGTGGGTCCCACTTGTTCAACAAAATTGGTGGGATCAGGGGCTGATCTACACCAAGCAGGATATAACACTTTTAAAACGGTATGAAAACGGTATATGTAATGTGTCCTGGGCCTGAACAGTTGTCATAACCGTTATAAACCATTATAAGCAGTAGTGTAGATCCTGACCCACTGTTTGCCGAAGGGAATTGGCGGGGCATCAGAGCATTGATGGGGGCTTAAGTGCCCCATTGGATCCTGCCCTTTGTAAGAGAGGGATTACACAGGAATAGGCGCTCCTGAAAATATAGAGAAAGAAATGGCATCAGGAGCAAGGACACAATGCTTAGAGAAAGATGGAATTAGTACATTTTGCAATTCTCCAAAGCAGCTCATCTCTAGTCTTAAGAGATGGGCAAATGTTGTCGTGATTTGATCCTGTGAGGAATCGAGGGAGCTTTTTGACATCTGACAGCTACTTCTGTTTGCCTGGAGCCTGCATCAGAAACATCAGAGATATGATCCTGATAATCCTGAAATCCACTTAGTACTACTACATTTTTTCAACTGCTTGAGTACCAAAGATACTACAAGGAAAAAAGAAAAATAAACAACACATAAATACAAGAGACTATAAAATTACAGAAGCAATACTGAATTATTTGGTGGTGGTAGGGATGTGATACTTTCATCAAACTTTTAACAGAAAGAAAATGATCCATGCTAAATCTGGCACATCAAAGAAATAAATGAGTAGCTTTGCAGCCAATATAAACAGGTAGGGTCGAGAAGTTTGGCTCAAGAGATATGTTCTACAAACCCAGGACGAAATTACAGTCCTGGTTAGTTCACCAGTGAATATTATGCACTGGTGAGAAGGGTGAAAACCATATTGTTGAAAAAGCTAAAACTGACCAGTTACAGAATCCAGAGCTATCTAAGTTTGCAACATCCTGGTTGGTAACCAAGCTCCAAGCAGAGACAAGAATATCACCACAGCCTCAGAAAACAACTGGAACACATTAAAAGAACAATCTTATGGTCCCTAGGTATGATCCCAGGGAACCGTGGATTGTTCAGAAAAAAATCTCCAAAGTCTCAGACATAATTCCAACAATCAGAGAACCTCCCCCCACCTCAGATCTTCCCAGCCACCAGAGGTTTCCGCGATGACTTCCTCTGTGAGATTGGAGGTAGAAATGGGAAAGCTGTGGTAGAAATGGGTAAGATGAAGCATGCCATTAGGTAGAGAGGGAATAGCTGACATTCTGAGGGACCCTTAGCCTTCCCAGAGCCCAACCATGCCTCCAGAAAGTTAAACAACCTCTGAGGCTTATCTAACTGATGGTCACTTTTTGGAGGATGGAGAGGCAAAAAATGCCTCCACCATTTCTTCCACCCTGCTGGCAAGAGCCTGGCAGAGCTTTGGACAGGACACAGTATCCACAATCTAAGTGCTGTGTTGCTAGGTTTCCTTGCCCTTAGGATTGCACTCTAAATGTTTTATTTGTTTATTTAGAAAAAATAACAGTCTTCATAGTGGTTACATAAACAATAATTTTGTCCACAAGTGGATGCAGTTCTGTAACTAACATGGTTTATTAAACTTGTGTATGAGGTGATTCTATGAACAGAATTTCAAAGAGCCTATCAGATTACATTGGTGATAGCAAGATGAAAAATGACATTTTTTGAGATAAATTAAGAAACTTGCAGTTGACAGAGCTGTAATACAAAAGCAAAATGGCTAGCTGGACTTCTAGCATGGTGAGCTGAATAATAAGGCTCCATCCTGCACATTACTTGGTTTTCAATGCAAATGTTAAATATTACAATTTCCACTTATCTATCTCCCGTTGATTACTTAAATTTCAAAAGCTAAGCTAAAACATCACTAAGATCAGGGGTTGGCAACCTGGTTCCCTCCAGATGTTTTGAAGTACAAATTCAATAACCCATTTTCATTGACCATACTGCCTGTGGCTGATAAGAACTGTAGTCTGAAACATCTGGAGGGCACAAGATTTTATATCTCTGCTAAATTTCTCTAAACACTTAAAGATTAAAGTCGCAATCCTATACACACTTACCTGGGAGCAAGTCCATGGAATTCAGTTGGCCTACTTCTGAAAAGACATGCACTGTAAATAAGTAAGAAATTTCCAGTGAAATGTTAGACTCTATTTACACTACAGTCAAACCAATTTGAAGTAAACAACAACAATATTTTCTTTTAGCTTCCTCTAAAGATGTGCATTTTTGGCTATTATACATATTTTTGCAAGCAATTTTATGAATATAATTTTTGAAATTAAAAGCCAAATTACAACATAATAAAAACCTAATATAAAATCATTAACATCCAAAAATTAAACCAATTTAAAAGAGCTGAAACATTTACACATACACATTTTTGTACACATATTTTGATTGAAAAATTAGGAGAAGTATGAACTTTAATAGAAAACTGAGCTTGAGTTTGTTTATTTGTTCAAAAGTGTGAAATTTGGTAAGTTCATATTAAAATGCAAATGAAAAAAATCTTCTCCATCCTGTATTGAACATTAAACGCATCAATGAGGAAAGGGGTTTATTTGATGCATTTCTTCATTAAATTAATAAGTATGCAGCATTTAATTTTCTTTTTTGTACTATAAGGAGGTTAAAATTGGCTTGGCTTCTCTTAAAACAATTGCCAAGTCTTGCAAGATTAGATATGCATAGACATCTCTTCCAGTAAGCATAATTTTATCCTGGCCATGAAAGAATATATGCTTGACCTGTCATTCTAGTGAACATGAGAAAACACCAGAGGACAGTTAGCAGAAATGACAATTCTTGGTTTTGTCATGTTTCATTTCCAAATATATATTCGTGAGAAGTAATCTCCTGGAAATGACATGATTCATTTTTTTCATTATATTCTGTAAGATATTTATATTTCATTCTTTAATTACTGAAGGTGGTTTCTTTGTTGTTTCCTTTTATGGATTTCTGCTTTGAAAATTAGACAGTGGGATAACAGCATCAAGCATAAATTTTAGCAATTGGAAGTCCATCTCTGGAGCACATGTTCCACCTTACAACACTTTGTGCATTCATGTTTTCATAACACTTTATTAATCTTAACTCTTGGGCAACCTTTGTCAATTGCCACAGCCAAGTAAAGGCTAAGAACCCACTTCTAACAAGTGCTGTCAGTTCTCAAGGGATGTGAATTCCCATGCCAATGCCTGTATCACTGGAAATGTCCTGGATCACAGCATGTATCAGGGAACAACAGTAGTGAAACAGCTCAACACATACAGTAAACCCTCATTGCTCCTTACTTGCCCTACGTATTGGCTGCAGCAGAGCAGCTAATATTAAATCTGCCACATATCTAGTTGATTACAATGCCATTTTCAGGGGGGGGGGGATTGTAATCATAGAACCATAGAATAGTAGAGATGGAAGTCCACCCCCTGCTCAATGCAGGAATCCACCTTAAAATGTGGAGCAAAGAAGCAAAGGTGGAGCCCTCACAATTGGTTAAAATAAGCAAACAGAGAAGGACCTTGTAAGTAAGTTACCCATCTGAACAGAGCTGGAACATTATGGAATGAAAGCTGCATGTAATATACATTTTATTTCTTAATGAATGTGTCCTATGGGTTACACAATGTAAAAGAAATATTTTGAATAAACAGAATGAACAATACGAACACAGTTGATTCTCTCTAAATACCATTCAGGTTTTCCACGCTTAAATAGATTACAAAGGGCTTGTAATTAACCCAATAGGTGACAATTGTCTTCATTCTAATCCCCAAAGCTAGTTTCTCTACTGTTCCACAAAAGCATCATGTTAAGTAATGTGACTAAGGATGAGTGAAAATTTTGTTCAGTAAGGTTTTGATAAAGAACTTAGCAAAATTCACAAAGTTCTCCATATTTGGGACAAAAGGAAGTTGATTTTGGGTTTTTTTTTAAATCAAATATGGGAGAAACAGAAACGGATCGATTCCTCAATTCAGGCCCAAAGCTTTGAACAGCTTTTAAAAGTCTGGGTTTGAATCATTGTGTAAACAACCATGTTAAGGACTTTATTATGATTGCCACTACTTTTTTTCCCTAACAGCCACCTCATTTAACAGCTCTAAGGTAGAGAGGTACATCATGGTTGCCTCTTTGCTGGTAATAGCTATACCTGCTAAATTTCACTAGGAAGGATGGAAAATTTCATTTCAGCTCATATGGGTAAGAATTTAACAAAAGTCACAGACTTCTGCATATGTGGGAGAGAGAAAAACTTGAGGGTTTGGGTTTTTTTAAAAAAAAAATGGATGTGGGAGAAAGTGAATCTATGAGATTCCCCAATTCCTAGTGAATGAACGCTTGTTTGTAGGGGGGTATTGCAGGGCAGGTGAGTTGTATCAGATGCAGTCTCCAAAGCCAGCATTCCCCACAAATATTGCTTTATGATGAGCCAGGACAACTTGTCATTCACCAAGCCTCTTCCAACTCTTCAGCCATGTATTAAGGCTTGTCAGGGGCTTGCAAACCTTCCGATTGGTGCAGTTCCAGGCAGGCAGCAAAACTCAGAGATTTATTGAGTCCTTGGTGGGCTGCCTTTCATGGTTTGAAGGGTCCATCTGTCATGGTGGATCAGAAGTTGTCCAGGGCTGAATTTTATGATCACATGCCAACAAGCTGGCCACATTCCAAAGTTATATTTCATTTTTTAAATTATTTTTTAAAAAGTTTCCTAGCATGTTACTTCAGGGGAAAAGGCCAATAAGAACAATCACTAGAAAAATCTCCAAGTGTCTTCAAAGTGCCACTTTCTTTACAGGGTAGTAATTTTTTAAATAGTGCTTGCACAGTTAGATCAATTCCTGTTGACATCAGGGTGTTGGTCTCTTGTGTTATTTTATGATCAGATCTTCTCTCTGATTGATCTTTGCTCACCAGGATTCTTGTAAAGCAGGGACTTTGAACCTCTTTCAACCTGGGGGCCAAATTCCATTTGGGAGAAGCTCTTAGTGGACACATTGCAATGGTGGGTGCAAAGGTAAAAGGCGCAGTGCCCAAAAGAACAGCATATTTTAGTTTAAAACTCTTTTGTCAAGGGACTAAGCCTTAGGAGAGATGCTTTAATGGGATGGAGAGAAAAAACTGCACAAAAGTCAGGAAATCAACGAATTGTCAGTGGCCAGGGGGAAGTCGCATGCATGGCCATCTGAAAAATCCTGGAGGGCCAGATTGTAACCTTGGCTCTGAGGTTCTGAACCCGTCACTGAACGTCCTACATCAGTTCTAAGCTCTTGCTCTGAGCAACCGGGCAACATGGCAAGCTTCCAGCTAAGACATTTTCCTGTACCACCTATCTCCATCTATTCATTACCCTCCTCCAAGTAGTCCTCCTCCTTCACCTCTGCTCTTGTAAATCACAACACTACAGTACTCAGGCATCTTGGAAACATTACTTAAGCACTTGAAACTTAACTAATTTCTACCACCTGCGTAGAACTCTAGAGAAAGTCATCTGCTAAACAGTTTCACATTGAAATGAGCTAATCTTAAAGCATAATTTCTTGCCTACAATTTATTCATTTTAATTAAAATGCTTAAGAACAAAGAATCTCATATTTTTATGTGCTCTTCTCTACAGAACATTTCCAGGAGATATTAAAAGAAAGCCTAAATAATTAGACTACTTCATCATATTATAAAAATTACCCTTGCGATCACTGTGTTACAAAAGCATCCAGTTGTTTGGCATCCATGGGAACTCATAGAACTTGCAACAAGATGGATGCATACATAGGAATATATTGATTTTATTAATTACTAAAGAATGCTACAAACGCTTTCCAGTTTGTATCTCATTTATCATCAGACTGAATAATAATTTGTGAAACAGATTACTCTGAGTGACAACCTTGTGTAGACATTCAGTAAATGGGTGGAGAAGAAAATCAGAATTCCCCCACCCCCCGAGATTCTGACCTTCATGCATTTGAGGTTCTAAACAATCCCTGTGCATAAAACTGTATAACTATCAGCTCTGTACATAAGATCAGGGAACCTGCAGTTCCATATCATGTGGCGAACATTTAACACATACAATTTCTGCATATGCACTCTCTGTTCAGGCATTTGAATGAACAGGAGAGATAGGTGTCAAATTTAAAGCATCTTAGTCTAGCAGCTGCAGGTTCACTGGTATATTGATGGTGCTATATAAATAAATAAATAAATAATAATAAGGTCATTAGCACAAATAGGGATCAGGCAAAAGTCAAGGTCTCAACAGTTTAGATCACAGGCAACAAGGTTCCAAGGCCACACAGCAGACAAAGGGCAGGCAGAAGAAAAGTCAGTGTTCAGTCCAGAAGTCCTCATGCCAGGAATCAATCCTGTGCTTGATTTACACTAGCGGTTTTTATCAGTATTGAAGTGTACTGATAACTGTTGGTGTAAGTTATATATTCCACTCTTCTATCATTATTTCCTGCTTTTTATTCCATATTATCCAAAATACAACAGCAGATGTCATTGCATGTGCTACAAGGTATAAATATGCAGGAGAAATATAGCATTACCATGATGGGATCATACCAATATGACACAAGGTATCAATCTGGCCCAGATACCCATCAAGGAACAAGGCAAGCTGGATTCAGGAAGGTCTGGTCCACTGCCGCCACCCAAAGGCCCTATTACCACCACCTACTGACATCAATTAGCCCAGCAGGAACCCCTTTCTCCCTTAATAAATGAAGGAAAGGTTCCCATTCTCCCAAATCCCATCTAACGTGATCAACAGTCTCTCTTACTCCACAGTCTGAACTGAGGCCCAGTTTCACCCACACTATATTAAATAGGGATGTGCTCCGCTCCGATTAGGAGCGTAGAAGCAGTAGCGGATTGGCCTGCTCCGCCTTACCCAGAGGCGGAGTAGGAGTGGACCGCGGACCCCCTAGAAGCAAGGCGAAGAGAAGCGCCCATTTTTCGGAGCTCCGAGTTCAGGCGGAGCGCTCCGGTCGCCATCTTGAAAACATTTCGCCATAGGATTGCATTGCGGCAAATAATCGCGCATAACTACGTTGTTTTTGAAGCTATCATTCTGAAAATTCTTGTGCACAGAGAGTCGTGGATGGGGGTCATTTTGAGACCACTCTCACCTCTCTGCGTTGTCTGGGTCGCGTGCTATATTTTTGTGAAAATCGGGTCAACCGCGCGGCTCAAACGGCGTTTTCGGCTTTTCGCCCATAGGATTGCATTGAGGGAAAGAATCGGGGATAACTGGGGGGGGGTTTAAGCTATCATTCTGAAAATTCTTGTGCACAGAGAGTCGTGGATGGGGGTCATTTTGAGACCACTCTCAACTTTCTGCATCGTACGGGTCGCGGGCTAGACGTTTTTAAAAAATCGGCGGGAAAAATACCTTTTTCAAAGGGCTGAGGGGCAGAGTCAGCTCCCGGTCATGATGATCCCAAAGTTGGAGGAGGGCATAGGCAAAACAGGTAACTTGGGATTCTGGGAAACTTCTCTTTCTTCATCTGAACGGGCTTTTCCCCGTGTTTTTTAACACAGTAGCCCCACCAAATGCACAAACACAACCTGAAATCATATACTAAGCCAAGAATAAGAGATAGAAACACAGCACTGCTCCCCACCCTAACCTTGGGGAACAACTGAATCGATGTGGTGCAAGGGGATGAGCTCCCCTAGGGCATCTCATTGTGGACGTGCCCCCACTCTCTCCTGCACTGGAAGGCCATTAGAGCCTTCCAAAGAGAGTAAAACGGTGGAGCAATGCCTATCATGAGTTGAAGTGAATGGTCACTTTTCAGTGGTGGAGCAATGCCTGTTATGAGTCGAAGTGAGCGTTTTACTTCTTCTCAGAGCTGTTGGTGGCTGTCAGTGTCTTGAACTGGCAGCTACTTCCCCCTCCCCCGGGCACGTCCCCCTATTGCTGGTAAAAGACAGATATAGCCTTTTTAAAAAAATTCTTCTTGCTGTTTATTCAGCAACACTGCTGCTTTTAATTCCACCCCTCCTTTGTTTATTGATTGATTTATTCCATTTTATATGCATTACTGGCTTATCCTTGGCTCACTTCTTTATGCCCCCAGAAATGCCAGCTGCATGCCTGCCTGCCTGCCTTCCCTCCCTCCTCCCCTGCCCACCTCGCAGGGATGTTGTGTGTGGGGTGCCCGATTTTCAAAAATTCGCCAAAAATCAGGGGATGATGGGATTGCTTTGAAACTTGGCGTGCGTGTGTATATCCCCATGAGGTGTCATGGTGCCAAACATGAGGTTTCTAACTTGAACAGAAAAAAAGTTGTATAATTTTTTAGCTTTCAATGCAAGCCTATGGGGGGGGGGAAACGGAGCTCCGGATCCGGATCCGGAGCTCCGGGCGGAGCGGAGCGGAAGTGGGCGGAGCGGGGGCAGGGCGGAGCGGCCCGATCCGGAAAATGGCGGATCTGCAAGTGAAGCGGAGCGGGGGGTCCGTGCACACCCCTAATATTAAACAGATTGCTTCAAACCACACAACATCCAGATAACACTGAAAAACACAAACTTAGCAAGCTCAAACAAGTTGATTAAACAATTCAAAATCTCATAAACTTGGACAAAAAAAAAGAAAGACCTCAACATGCAGTGGTACCTTCTTCCCTGTGTTTTTCCCTATCTGGTCAATCAGCCTTACACTGCCGTTTATATGTGGAGGGTGGCAGAGCCACACCCAAGACTCAGCTCTGAGCTGTTTAGTGACTGCAGCTGAAAAGGACCTCCTTGCAAGCAACCCTCCTATGTGCAAATAGGCCTTTCTTCACAAGGAGGCCTCTGGCTCAGTCCTTCTGAGTTCCTGACTTTCCAGGCAGCATCTCTCCTGAGGACTGGGGGTTTCTCTGCCTCCACCACTGAGGCCCAGTCTCCTCCTAATCTACTGGCAGATCCTGGGCATTGTGGATGGCAGGTGGTTCCTGGTCCTCCAGCACTTCCTCTGAGAAGTCTTCCAGTGGGGATATACAGTAATAGTCATGATCCTACATATTTCCCAGTCTATTCACTGAATGTTTGCACAAGAAAACAAAACAAAAACCACTTGGTTTTATGGGTTAGCAGGGATTTGGACTGGGTTTTCCCATGTCCAAACTCAGCACACTAGTTACTGCACCAACTTGTCATCTAGAATTTCCTTTCATTTTTTTCAGGGATTATTGTGCATTTATTATAACACTGGAAAACTGTGGCTTTTCCTCATAAGTGTTAGCACCACAACTAATGAGACTAGAGACAATGAAGAACAGTAGTCATCTGATTAGCAGAGGAGATGTATCTTATGATGTATTTCTACTGTCAGTTTGGGTTACAAGCTGATATATAGTCATCTGGGGTAAACCAAATTCAGAGTGATGAGCAACTAGGGATAGCAGCTGAAGAGCTACTGGAGATTTAAGAGACTTTGCATGTCATCTCAGCCAGAAACCTGCTGTTAAAAATGTATCTCTGAAATCTAGATGGTGTTTTTCTTTTTCAGAGAAGAAGTGCAAAGTTATTTAATAAAACATGGAGGATAGCAACCACTAATAAGTGGACGTTGGAGTTTGTGGGCGGCTCTGGATGTCATTGCAGTCCAAGGCTGGTGGTTACACTTATACTGGTATGCATTTTCTCTAACCTTGCAAATAAGTCTAGAACACTTAATTGCCTATAAAATGGTTACTAGTAGGGGTGTGCACTCTGCACCAAAAATCGGGGGTTCGACAGATCTCCAACGAACCTCTTAACTCACGGTGCAGTTAGGGGATAGTTCAAAAACTGATGGAAGAGATCTGTATCTGATGGGGTTTTTAGGTGAGGAGAAGGCTTGTTTCATGTTGATGGATGGCTAACTGAACACTTCCATATTAGGAAGATGCCTAGGGCTGATGGGGGCGGGGGAGTTTTGAGATTGACAATCATGTTGCGTAGGAGGAGGGAATGCAAATGATAAAACCTATTCTTCCCCTCCTTGGAACTCATTCCTCGTGGAGCGTTGGGGAAGGGAGAAGGAGGAGAGATTTAGAGGGAAAGAGAGAGAGAGAGAGAGCGCTAGCTCTCAGTCTGTGTCTGCTGTGTCTGCTTCATTTCTAGCTGCTGAGAGTGATAGCTCCTGCTTCCTTTTTTCTTTCTTTTTTGACTGGGTTGCTTTTCTCTTTGTGTGTCTGTCTGCTTTTATTTACTCATCCCACACTCACCCATTATTGTGTGTGTGTGTTCTTGTTCTACCCTATTACCCCCACTGAGAAATTTAAAAAGAAATTAAGAAAAATAATTTTATCTTTCCAACTTTTCTTTAAATCCCAGTTTGTCTGTCTGTCTCAGTCAGTGCGTTTGAATCGAAGTTGCTTCAAAGCACCCCACCCCTGTGTGTGTGTTTCACTCTTACCCAGTCTACTCCCCACCAAAACTATATAAAAATACAAAACATCTCTATCTTTCTATTCCAATACTTTATCTACACACACACACACACACACACACATCTAGTCCATTGTGAGTTCTGTGGTGTGTTTTCTACAGTCTGTCTAGTGTGAGTGTGTGTTGCAGCACACATTTTTTCAAAATTCAAGGCACAAGCAGCACACATTTTTTCATGATCAATAAAGGTTTATTAAGGTTTATCATTACATCATGAGGCATGAAACGGGTGCTGCTGCTGGTTTTGGCCATGTTTGGAAAGGGTGCACGTGTAGGGTGACTATATGGAAAGGAGGACAGGGCTCCTGTTTCTTTATCAGTTGTATTGAAAAGGAAATTTCAGCAGGTGTCATTTGTATATATGGGGAACCTGGTGAAATTTCCTCTTCATCACAACAGTTAAAGCTGCAGGTGCCCTGCCCTCTTTTAAATCTGGTCACTCTAGTATAGCTCCTGCAGCTTTAACTGTTGTAATGAAGAGGGAATTTCACCAGGTTTTCCATATATACAAAAGACAACTGCTGAAATTCCCATTTCTATTCAACTGTTAAAGATACAGGAGCCCTGTCCTCCTTTTCATATGGTCACCCCATGCATGTGGCAGCAGCGGCCCCTCTTCCTGAATGGTTTGATGGGAATTTTTTTTAAAAAATCCTAAAAATCAAGGGATGAAGGGATCTGGCATGACTAAAGCCCTACTTAAGAGCTACCAGGGTGTGAAGTTTCAATTCTTTATCTTTAAAAATGATGGGGATGTATGCATTTTTGTTAATTCCCATTGATGATTATAGCATGGTTCTCTGAAAATGGAGTCGTTTTTCCAAACAGTAATCCAGCGGTGTGGAGAGATGGACCCCCTCTGAAAATTGGAGCGGTGAACTCACTCAGTGGAGCTCTGCCCCAAATTTCAGGGAGGAGAAGAACAGCTCTTCACACTCCTAGTTACTAGCTTGCCTGCCTCACACAACCAACCAAATAATCTGGGTCTCCATCTATGCTAAGGACTTTTAAAATTGTCATGTATTTTAAATGTTTAATGTTTTAATATTGTAATAAATTTAATATATTTTTAACTTTTGTATATTTGTTTTCACAGGTTTTAAAATGTATATGTTTTAAATTTTGTAAGGCTGCCTTGAGGCCCAGTACTGGGCAAAAGGTGGGATACAAATAATAATAATCATTTGGGAAATATTGATAATCTGAAAGAAAGATGAATCAACAAACTCTTTCCCATTCTATAAAAGTTTCCTGACTCATCACTTAGGGGCTTTCAGATAAGGCTTTTACTGGGCAATTTCCCTGCTTCATTCACATAACTTTACAGGGAATCCGGATTTCATCATCTTCCACATGTGTCTCTCTGTGTTTTGCCACCATCATTTCACTACTACTTGCCACAGACCACTCAGCAGCAAGTGGCTGGCTATTTCCAAGCCTATTATAATAGCTTTTGGAGAATCTTAGCTCATCATTCTTATCCAATTATACATAAAAGAGGAATCCCGTAACTTGGCCATCTCTGTAATGATCGAAAAAGTGCATATTTCAACTCTGACAGAAATGAGGTGAAGAATTCTGCAAAACAAAGCATCTCACTGAACTGGTATTTCTGTTATTCCAACAGCATAAAGGTTGCTTCCATGGTGATCAAGTAAAAATGCCTGGACCATGTGGAAGAAGTTCATGATCCTGCTCCTCCCAACACCAGCTAGGGCTGTCAGAGACATCCACATTGGTACCCATTTATTATTATTATTATTTATGAATATGACTACAGATTCTGTAACAGTCCAGATTTTCCCATCAGGCAGAGTCTGCAGACTTGCAGACAATTTTCTTAACTTTTAGGTTAAGAAAATTGCAATTGTGCAATTTGCATCATGGTAATTGTGCAAATTGCATCATGGCAAAATACACAAAAATAAAAAAAACTGACCCAAAATTTGCAGAAATTGTGCGTGAATTCATGTGCGTGAATTCATGCAAATTTGCATTTGTACAAAAAACACATTCGCGCAAATTTGGAAAGTGAAAAAAAATGCTGCTTCCATCAATGATGGCCCCTGACAATTCGTGAAACACAGACGAACAGATTTTACACACTCCGTACATCCCTAACCCCAGCATCCATTTTCAGGAAACTAGGTTACTACTGGAAGCCATGGCATGGGCTTCTTTTGCTTGGTCTTCAGCTTTTCACGTTATTTCTGTGGGATGGGAAAGAATACTGGAATTCTATGAGTCCCTGGGATGCTATGAGTCCTGGGCCCAGCAGTTATGCTGCTGCTGTCCTCAGACCTACTTTACCATATGTACATTTTAAGTCTTTAAATATGCCTAACAGCACAATCTTATAAAATCACACTTGAGTTCAATGACACTTCAAAATAAAAGTCCATAGAATGCAGCCTAAGAATGCAGTTGGACTCACTTTTGAATAGCCATGCAGAGGATTGTGCTGTTAATGTCCCAGTTCTATGGCTATAGCAAATATTGCAGCATTTAGTGTCAAGCACAATGTTTCCTTTACCAGACTGTCATCATACAAATTCATTGACCTTTTTCCAGAATAGGATGCCATGGTTCTGCAGCAGAGGAAGTTACTGCCAAGACTGATGCCATCACCAACACCTCTCCCAAGGCCATGGGCACTCAGGAGGGGGGACGCTGGGTTCTAATCTCTCCCCACCCAATCCCTTGCAGGTGCCATGGAGAGAACCATGACATCTCCTTCTGAGGTCGCAAAAGCAACTTTGGGGAGGTGGAACAGGATGTATCCCAATAGGTGGGGAGGGGAGGAAAGAGGAGAGGCTTGGATCAGCAGTATCCTGTGGTCTCTCCAGCCCCAGTCCTGCCCCTTGCAGCATGACCACTCTAGATGAGCTCAGGAGCACACCTAGAGGGGGAAAAGAAAACCAATCTGGAGGATGGAGAGACAAAATTTTCCCCCATCACTCCTTCTACTCTGTCAGGTATCTGCCCATAGAGCATAGGATATTCAGAGCACTCTGACATCAGGTTGTGTCCTAAATCTCTTTTCACTTGCTAGTTGTCACTCTAAAGCTCACACTTTCTGGATGTTGCAAGGCTTAATTAGTCTCCCTTTCCTCATCTTAGTTTTTTGAGATTTTATTAGGTCATCCCAGCACATTTTCAAAGCTATCTTTTTTACATTAAGCATTAGGCAGTAGAAAGGGAGATGGAATCCCAAATTCCATGTTTACATGGCTGAGTTTCAACCTCCTCACCATTGCTTGAATGGGAATTTCTGTTGTGACAAGATTTGGTAAATACGCAGAAGTCTTCAAGCTTCATTGCTCGTGTTATTCCTTCTATACTTGCCTATAAGAGAATATCTGGAAAACTGAATCACTTCCACACAATCATTGCTAGTAATGGGCTCAATCAAAAGACAGTACTCCGCCAGGCATACGTTTCAAAATATCTGAATCAATGACAGATGTGGATAGTAAATGAATGACTGAACAAACAGAGCCACTGGCTAATTGTTACACCTGAAATGGCAAAATATCTGTGACCATGCAAACCTCTTTTGCATGCATAGTCTTTTCAAATGTCCAATTATGATAAAGCGGTACATATCAGATTGAAATGGTCTAATTTCTAGGAAATATTTTGCTACATTTAACCATAGTTGCCTGGCCATATTTTCCTACCTCCTGAAGAATAAAAATAATGTTAGAACTCTCATGAATCCTAGCAGTACATATGGGACCTGCGACATGGGCCAGATCTACACCCTGTGTCAGATCATTACAAATGTGGAATGAAAAGCAGGATATAACAGAATCGAATGTGGATTGTTACCAGTGCACTTCAACACCACTATGAAGCAGTAGTGTAGATCTAGCCAAAATGAACACATTTTTAGTGTTCTAGCCAGCCAGCAATGCACTTTCCCCTCTTCCCAATTTTCCATTTGTCCAGGGCTGGCCCTACTGTTAGGCCGACTGAGGCAGTCACCTCAGGTGGCAGATGTTGGGAAGCATCAGCAAGGTGTTGGAAGAAAAAGGTGTGCCAGGTGGCCTGCAATGTGACCTCTCAGCTAGCCTGCTGCCTTCTATTGCAATGGGATGGTGTCCCATTGCCAGTATAGAAAAAAGATTCAACTGCCAGTCCATTCTGCATTTGTTCATGAAATGGGAGCGGGCACCATCTTGTTCTTTGCCTCAAGTGGCAAAACGTCTTAAGCTGGACATGCATTTGCCTCTGTCACCTTCCCATAGCAACATACTCAGTCCTCATTGGGCTATTCTGAGGTTCCCATAGTGTGTGTTTCCTCCTTAATTTTTTGTTTTTGTTTTTTGTTCTTTTGCAAACTTTGGAGTCAAATCTGCTTCTGCTTATGGATGGTGCTGCTTTGGCTTAGTAATGGACAAATCTGTTTCACTTTCTATCAAATTTGCATTTTTTATCCCAAGCAGAATTTCATTCTGTCCCATCAGTTTGCAAATGATGTTTTTTAAAAAGATCCGCAAAAAAAATGGACAAATCCGTACACATTTTAAAGCATGTATGTCTTTTTCTATGTCCTTAATGTATGCTTTTCTATGTGCAATTTTCCCTAATGCATGGAGGTGTGTGTGTATGTGTGTATGTATGTAATATGAAAGAACTGAATCACTCAGTGAAGTGCAAAATCCAAAGGATAGTTGCGTTCCCATTCATACATTAGTTTAGGACTTGCGAATTAGGTGAGTTCATATTAAAATGCCAAGCAAACAAATTTCTCTTACATACCTATTTTGGCTACATAAGGAATCCACCACACTTCCCAACATTCCATTCCCTTCTAGCATCAGAGTCTGATGAAAGTGTCACTACTGTGTTTTGTTTGTTTGTTTGTTTGTATGTATGATGGTTTTAATTTTTGTGAACTGCCCAGAGAGCTTCGGCTATTGGGCGGTATAAAAATGTAATAAATAAATAAATAAATAAATAAATAATAAATACTGGCTATCAAACGGAGGGGGGAATTAGGGATTTTGGAGAAATCCACAATGCATTCAAATGAGTTTTGATTCCATCAATGAATAGAAGATGCAAAGGAAGACACATTACCATCTGTGAAATACTAATGGAATAGATTTACCAAAATCCATATATCCTTAGGGGGAACAACCATCCTTCCTTCTTACTTCCAAGAGCTTCAGCTATTGGGCGGTATAGAAATGCAATAAAACAAATAAATAAGCAACCATTGGAAGATGACAGTGCAAGCAGGGAAGTGCCTTAGCATCATACAAGCACAGCGGTACTGGCTAACTTCCTCTGATGTGGCTGCTGGCTGCTAACACCAGTGTGGGCAACCAATCCAAATCAGTGAGCAACCACACACATGTATGATGGAGGTGCCCCCTGCCTCTAGTATGATCTCCCCAGAGCACAAATTGCCCTCTGACCTTGATCGCCATGCTGGGTTAGCTGCCCTTTCTCCCTGGCAAACCTCTTTCCCAGACACTGCTGCACTGGCCTTTGCATCATCTCCAGTTTTATTTGTGTAATTGGATCAGCAGGAGGGAAAATGACTTCCTTGCTGCATGGGATCAGTGGTCAAAAGCAAGCTATGCAGTTTTTATGACATGAGAATGCATCCAGAAGCTTATGAGAAAGTTTCAGAAGTTAAAACGTTTTAAGAATCTTTTTGTGAGCACTGAATGCACACCTGTTGTTTTCCCCACGTTCTGGGGGAAAAATAGGAGGAAGCAGAAACCCTTACATAATGCAGCACCATTAGTTTATGTGTGTGTGTGGGGTGGCAATTCAACCATTTCCTGTTCAAAGATAACATAGAGAAGGGTGTTAAAGGAAAATGTTGTGCTCCACCAGTGGCAAGCTAATGAGAATGACAGCATCTCGCAAAGTGCCTGTGTCACTGTGGATAATAGCATTGTGTCAATAGAGGGAAAGTAATTTTGCCTTGCCAAATGACATTGCATAAATGTAAGTGTTGAATGCTTTGGACAGCTAGTCCATCTTGATTGTTTCTAACTCTATCCGATGCATTGGAGACAAACAACAATAACATTAGGAATCTGGAAGTGGAATATACACATTTTAAGCCACAGTGACACGTTTCCAAATATATCTGCATTCAGCGAGCTTGTGATAATGCAATCAGAAGTCACAGAGATTATAATACTGGTAAGTATTGGCTAATTTGGAATACTGTCTATTTCTAAACCATCCAGAGAGTGTTGGCTAATGGGTAACATAGAAATGTAATACATAAATAAAATAAATAAAAATCAGTAGATTGCAACACATTTGATAAAAACATGATCTCTATGTCAGAAGTTGAAGCAATGCCATTTTTGTACAGAATTAGAAAACACAGAAATTAATAGCTCACGAAGTTAATAGCAACCCCAGGAATTAGAGCTGTGTGCTAATGGCCTCTCAAAACTCTCCATCCTGTTTGTTGGCAGAGAAACTGGGGAAACAATTTCATCAGATTTTCCAAAGGGGAAGAAAAATTCTCCAACAGTTTCAATAATAATAATAATAATAATAATAATAATAATAATAATAATTCTTATCCGCCTCTACATTTTAATCGAGGCGGAGAACAACAGTAAATATAAAATACATAAAACTGAATTAAAACGTAATATACATTGTTAAAACATCCTAAAAACATTCTTAAAACGTCCTAAAATTCCACTGGATAGGCCTGCCGGAAGAGATCAGTCTTTATAGCTTTCTTGAATGTTAATAAACTGTTAAGTTGACGAGTCTCCCCCGGCAGACCATTCCACAGTCTTGGAGCAGCAAAAGGAAGGTCCTCTGGGTAATACCCAACAGCCTAACTTTGACTGAGTGAAGTAGATTCTTCCCAGAAGACCTGAGTAGGGCTCTTCCTAGATCAGGGTTTGTAGTACAGCTTCTTTCTATTTTCATAAGTGGCAACAGCAGCCACTTAGAAAAAATATTTATTTAAAAGAGATCTTTTCAATAAAAAGCAGAGGTTTATCTAAAATCTCTTAAGTGATGATGGTCATGATGCCTTCTGAGAAATTTTGGATTACTGTAGCTCTAGGTATCATTCCTCAGGGTTCTGCACCTTCCCCATGGTCTTTTCCAGAAACTGTAACTCAGAAATTCTAGAATTTTCTCAAACCATTGAAAAAGCTGGCTTTAATCGCTCGTGAACACTTCACATCAGTAGGGATATTCACTTTAATGCAGGTTAGAGTGTCTATAAGCTGGATCACAATGTGCCATCATTACATCAAGGTTACATGCTCAAATGCCCATGACAGTTGATACCTGTTAGCTCTTTGGATGTTTTTGTAAAAGCTCTGTTAGTACAGTGCTGTCATGTCATCATCAAAAACATGACACAAAGGTTATAATCTTTTCCACATCTCTGCTTCACCATAGGTTATAAGGTTTCAATAACTGTTTAGATGGTCATATAAATGTACCAGAAAATTTGAGAATGAAATTATGGTGTTGCACTGTTGTAGCCTGTGCTATGTTGCCATGAACCACAAGACTAGAGGCACAACAGCACTTTATTAAGCTGACTCTCAGTTTTGATGCCTCTAGTGGGCATATAATCTTGCTCAACATTGCCCAGATTTGGGCACATTCACAGGTTTAGGACAGCAAGCAGACTTAGATTTTTGTGAACTGCCCAGGGAGCTTCGTCTATTGGGCAGTTTAAAAATGCAATAACTAACTAAATAAGTTATAGATGAAGCCCAAAGCCCAAGCAGAATTGGGTCCCTTCAGCACATTTCTGGTGCATCCTGATGTAAAATGGAGCCACCAGAATCAAGGCAAGGGCAGAACAATTGGCTTTGTTACCAATTCATACTAGGAGACACAGGCCTTAGCTAGACCTAAGGATTATCCTAGGCAAATGGAAGTGTCATCCCTGTCTGCTCCCAGGATCCCCTGTGTGTCATTTGGATGTACAGGGATGATCCTGGGATGATCCCGGGATATAGGCCTGGTCTAGCCATGGCCATAGACATTCTTCTCTCCAAATCGTGACTTTGGGGTTTGCTTTTCTAAAAAGCTGATGATTGAGGGGGTGTGGCTGAGTGATTGACAGATCCATGTTCTAAGCCTAGGGCATGTTTTACCAGGGGATCCATTAACTGTGCTTTGTGGGAGGGCAAGGGTGAGACCGTAAGATGGACATGCTTACAACACAAGCAGGCTTCACTATGAAAAAGAGACTTAAATTGTTTTTCAGTAATCATTTTTTAAAAACATTTTTATACCGCCCAATAGCCGAAGCTCTCTGGGCGGTTCACAATTCCCTAGACCCTGCTCCTGTACTTCTGAATCTTTGTAGGTTTCTGGAATGGGGACAACTCTATCAGGTGTGAAGTTTTCATGCAAACTGCTAAAAAAAAAGAGGTGGGTGAGGAAGGGTAAAGAAAACACACACACACACACACACACACACACACACTTGATGATTCACTTTTCACATGAACTGTTGCATCTATCTTTCTGAACCTTTGTGAGTTTCTTACTTAGGGACACTACTATGTGGTTTCTTACTGTGTTTTCAGAACAAATGTCCATAAAGGACCATAGCTCAGGGCTAGAGCACCTGCTCTGCATGCAGAAGGTCCCAGGTTCAATCCCCAACATCTCCAGGTTGGGTTAAATTCCTGCCTCAGATCCTGGACAACCACTGCCAGTCAGTGCCAACAATACTGGGCTAGATAGACCCATGATCTGAGTCAGTATAAGACAGCTTCCTCTATTTCTAAGGAACACAGTGGGACATCATCAAAACTTTCATAAACATTGCTGTGCCTATCCATCTGGAACTTTATAGGCTCAGTACCCTCAAAAGGGGAACTATCCCTCCAAATGTAATCCAATTCTGTCCATAATTTTTTAAAAAAAGTTATGGGGAGAGAGAGAGAGAGAGAGAGAGATGGAGAGATGTGTAGCAAATAAAAACCTACACCTATTCTTTTGAAATTGGGCAAGCATAACAGGCTACTATGACTGCAAATATAATCCAGTTCTGACCAAGATAAAAAATTATAGTTATTTCTTGATTTCTCATGATAGTCAATGGGAGGCATAAAGCATCAGATTTCTGAATCTTTGGCTCGAGTTTTTTTACCTGAGTCAAAGCAGACAGTTTCCAAATTGGTCCAAGCAGAATTAGGCCATTTTTCAAAGCACTGAATCCAAGTTAAATCTGGGAGTCTCTGCATACCTCTGATAGCCAGTATGTTTCACATGATAGCAACACCAAATTTCACCGAATCCTTTGATAGGCCATAAACATTTGAAAGAAATATTTATGGATTTTAGCAATGAAAGAAGCTTAGTGGGCATAAGACTTGAGCAATTAAATGGCAATGTTGAATCCATCCAATCCAGAAGCGAAGTGCAGAGTAGTCCTCCCGAAATTGAATACATGCCTACAATACGTTCTCCATTACTGGAGAGTGGTTACTGAAAATGAAATCCTGATTGCACTTAGTCCAGTGTAATTGCAGCTCCAGAAACCACTCAGCAAAAAGTGGTTTCAGAATTGGAGAAGGCAGTCTCAAAAGCACTATCCTGGATGAAGCACTATTGAAGCCTAAATGCATGGACTTCAAAATTAGGTCATGAGGTTTGTGCTGGGCTTGTACCAAACAAGCAAACAAAAAACTTCTGCTGCATACAGTTATTACTTCCGCCATTGCAATGTTTCCTTTGGTGGGATAGAAAGAAGAGGGAGGGTAATTTTCTGGCAATGTGGAGGACCCATGCTTACTCTCAACCATTGTGTGAAGTTTTATACTTGCTCAACAGATTAGATAATATGCTAGGGCTATTGGCTACTAGGGTGTGAGCTCTGCACTGAAAATCTGGGGGTCTGACAGACCTCCAACAGACCTCTAAAATTGCAGTGCAGTTAGAGGGCTGTTTTAAAACCATCAGAAACACGTGTTATAGTTAGAAGATCATTTGTATCCCCAAATGGATCCGTAGATATCCAAAGGTTTTTTAGGTGACGTGAGGGCTCATTTTGTATTGATGGACACCTAACTGAACACTTCCATATTAGGAAGATGCTGTAACTAAGGGGTGAGGGGCAGTTTTGAGATTGACATCTGTGTCTAACAAATAGCCACAGTCACCTCCCTGTCCCCACTCCAATCACAGTGCTTAGGGGGAGGGATTGCAAATGATATAACTCATTTTCCCTCACCCTGAAACTCATTTGCTTGCTAGCATGTGGAGTAGTAGGAAGGAAGCAGGAGAGAAAGAGTCCAAGTTCCACTCCCCATATGCACTTCATCTTCTCTCAAGAGAGTTTGCAGAACTTTCAGAAACTAACCTCCTACAAAAATTGAAGTCCTCCCATGTGTGTTGACTTGGTACCATATGTTTAAATTAAGGAAGCTATGTCTTAACTAGAATAAAATTACAACCATTTTTTTCACTTCTTGAAAAAATGATGTTGGCTGAAAGGAAGGATTTAGGGGGAAATGGCTCACATTATGAAAATAATGAAAACCATTCCGTGTAAATGGTTGCCCCAGGAAGTGATGACTGCTGCCAGGCAGTGTAGATCCATGCAGTCTCACAAGCCAGTATTAGGATACTGAAAAGAAACTTGTGCCAAAGGCTGATCTGTGTACTGCAAGTATGAACACAACGTGGCCAGGCATAAAGTCAAGAGAAGAAGGGGCGGCGAGAGAAAAGTTTGCTATTACTAGTATTAGAATTTTTTGAAGACAATACTCATGTTTATATGCTTTGAATATGTATTATATTTATGTTTGTTTCATAGGGAGAGTATGAGAGCACACACCCACACACCCAAATTCACCCCATTAGAGCAAATGGCCTGGGAATGCAGCAGATGTCTATTTTTATAAGCTGAAGATACACAACCATGCATCAGCAAAGTAAAGGATAAAAGGTCCTATGCAGTTTCAGATGTGTGATGGGGGGGGGGGGTTGCAGGTGTTTTTTTTTAAAAAAAAATCTTAAAAATCAAGGGATGAAGGGATTCTTCTTTAAACATGGCACAACTAAAGCCCTACTTAAGAGCTACCATGGTACCAAGTTTCATCTCTTTATCTTTAAAAATGACAAAGATGTATGCATTTTTGTTTATTACCATTGATGATAATAGCTCCAAAAACAGAACGGTTTTCTGATGAATAATCTGGTGGGGTGGAGAGATGGACTGCCTCTGAAACTGGACTGGGGAACCTTCTCAAAGGACCTCTGCCCCAAAGTTCAGGGAGTAGCAGACCTGCTCTGCACACTTCTATTAGCTACATCCAATAGGGATAAAGGACAATTGTTCCATTGATTATTTTTCAAACATTTACCAACATCACACCTCCCAAGCCTCACAGTGAGCTGTGACAAACTTGTCTTCTTAAATCCACATTTTTGCAAGTTTCCCAATGCAACTCATTTTAGGAAAAATGTGCATTGAAACTTACATAAGGGGAAAGTGTATATTTTGAGAAAAGTACACACAGAATGAACATTGGCAATGTCAAGTGGAATTCAGAAAAACACATTTGTTTAAGATGTGTGTAAAATGGTGACATAGGAGTTGATGGCTATCCATCTTTGGGAATGGAGATCCAACCTTGTAAACCTTCTCCATGAGGCTGAGGAAAGGTCCCCAGCTGGTGGTCCTCCTTTGATATCAGATGGAGCAAAATGAAGGAATGTCATGTATATGCTGGCTGTGGCTATGAATATGCAGGTTTAGAGACTTCCCATTTCCCTGATAGATACCTGGAACAATGGAGTCAATGGGTAGCAAACTATTAAAGGGGTGGGGGGAATCCTACCTCTGGAAAAAATAAAGAAAAGAAAAATACTATCCCTTTCTGTTCTGTTACCATGAGCCCAGCAGGCCATAGGAAGAGGCTGTTCCCTCCACCTGAGATTCTTCCTCTTCCACCCAGTTCTGTGAAACATTTATTTAACATTTAATCATATTTAGTCCATATTTAATCTATTAGGAAAGAATAAGTTCCTTTTACTATCACTTAGAAGGCCACTTAGAAGGTCTAAATTGGGCGAGCCATTCACCACCCGTGGGTTGGCACTTGGCAGTTCGCCATCCCACGGTCTTACCTCTTTTGGGGTAGGGAGACCTTCCGGCACCACCCCAGCACAGGCTACAGGGCTATGAGTGGGTGAGGAGGGTTGGCCTCAAAGGTATCTCGCCAGCTAGGCCGATACCTTATCTCACCAGCTAGGCCGCTGGACTCAAAGCTGGGAGCCTCAGGTATTACCAATCACCGTAACAGTGCCTACGAATGCTCACCACCCCAGAACCCCTCTCAAGATGCCTTTACCTATGGCCATGGGGGGGGGGGTGTCAAGCCACTTGCTTAGTCACTCCCCTGCTCCACTTAGGAAAGATTACTTTTTTCTAGCCCCTCTGCAGATTAATAAAAACCAAATCGTTTCCCCAGGTCAGATAAATGAATCCCATCCTGTCTATAGAGCTCCCTCCAGGACAAACTTATAGCCTGATGTTGGATGCTAAAGTCGCCATGCCTAAGCAGATCCCTGAAGATTTCAGTATTAACCTTTTTGCATGCTTTTTCCATAGCCCTACGGTCGCTGCCCTTCCGCCAATTCAATCTGGGGAGAACACAGGAACATATATCAGTACGTCTGGCCAACGCGGTCAAATGATCTGGAAATTGGGAATCACTTGCAAAACGAGGGCTTTGCCTTTTAAAAGCCCCAGATCATTTCATCCTATGTGTATAAGGAGCACCCAAGGTGGGCCGCTTAATGTTTGCTTCTGGAATAAGGTGGGCAGGAGGCGCTCCCATCACCTACCATGTTTGCCCAACCATTGGATGTTGGCATACTGATTCATCCAAGCAGCGTTCTGAAGCTCGACC
The DNA here is from genome assembly GCF_023053635.1 of Elgaria multicarinata webbii. Classification (NCBI taxonomy): domain Eukaryota; kingdom Metazoa; phylum Chordata; class Lepidosauria; order Squamata; family Anguidae; genus Elgaria; species Elgaria multicarinata. The sequence continues at coordinate 104,203,954 of NC_086172.1, forward strand.
TGGAAGCCTTCCTGCTAGTCCAGCTGTTGTAACCTTCCCTCACAGGACAGATACTCCTGCCCTTTTGATCATTTTAGTTGCCCTTTTCTGCACTTTTCCCAGCTCTACAATAGCTTCTTCTTCTTTTTAACTTTTTAACCTAAAGTTATGGCAATTAATTTTGCAAAGCAAAGCCAGTTTTAATGTGAGTTTCAGAGGTTTCTCCCCACACCTCTTTGCAACCCCAATACAAAACGTTTACCATTTAAGTTTGCCTACAGCCAGAACTGACATACATTTGTTCTTAAAGAGAAGCTGTTTTCAACTAAAAGTTTTCAATTAAAGTAATTGATCAGTTATATTACTTTCTCTTGTTTTGGCTTCAAGTTGCCATAGATTTGAAATTTAAATTGCTTAAATTGCTAATGGATATATTACATGCTAAAAAGAACCTTTATGGATTAAACTTAATGTATTCTTAAATTGTTTGGCTGCAGTTCAGTTGGTTTTGATCAACGTCACTACCTTTATTTAGAGAAATAACTATTTGTTCTATCAAGCAGAACATTTTTGCGCTCTCTCTCTCTCTCTCTCTCTCTCTTAACAGCTCTTTTAAACAGCTCCTTGAACAGGGGAACTAATATTTAAAGAAACTAACATTTAAAATGTGCTTTTCTGCCTATTGTGTTTCATTGGTGGAATATCAGCAAGCATTCACAAAGTCCTCGCGGAAGAAATAAAAACTGCTAAGCCTTTCAGGTAAAAGGGAAGATCGATGCAAGTTAATTTGAATTAGATTGAATACCATCTGCTGGACGTGCTGGGGCAACAGGACAGGCAGAGTTTGACAGGACAGGCAGAGCTCAAGATGCAGATAGTACACCGAACAGGTGTTATGGCTTGACATCTGCTAGATAACACCTGCTTTTGTGACACCCCATGAGGCCCTTGCATTCTGCAATATAGGCCATAAGGGTGGGCAATTTCACCTGCGCTCACCTGGGTGGGCGCTTACCCTTCTGCCACAGCTGCCTGCCCTCTCTTGTCTGGCCACATGAGCCTCTTCTGAGGTTTGGCTTGGCTGAGCGAATGCTCAGCAGCCACATTCCCTCATGCCAAAGTTGTGCACTTCCCCTTCCTGGATCAATGGTCCTTGCCTTTGACACAGGAAGGGGAAGTGTGTGATTTCGACATGGCGGGTGGCTGGCTGCCAAGCACTCGCCAGGGCCTGGCAAGCACTCAGCTAGGGGTCCGCACTCATGTCAGGAGTGCCTGACTGAGCCTGGGGTGGTGGTGGATGTGGGGATTTCTGTCTGACGTCCGTACCCAGTCAGGCCCTTGCAGCATCCCTACTCATCATGATACTGACTGGATGATGTGCTGAAGGGGCCTTGATCCAGTTGCTGGAGAAATCCTCCATGGACTTGCATGAGGCTGGATTCCTGAGAAGGCAACCTGAGGAGTCTGCTATAGATTGGCTCTCCCTGGCAGCACCTCCTCTGGATTTCAGTGTGTGTGTGTGTGGGGGGGCATCCCTCTGTAAGATACACCAATTGCCATATTTTGAGAAAATTGTGGCTGCAGTTAGCCTAGTTTGCACAATTTACAGCTGAAAATTGTGTAAATTATGCTAATTATAGCTGTAATTTGCACAAAATATGGGAATTACATCTGCAATTGGCATTCCTTGTCCTGTTTACAGAGAGAGAGAAACACCAAAATCCATGATTGACCCCCACCTGGATCAGACATTGGGGGGATTAACACATTTCTATTTTGGCACCACCAGCACTCTAGGCTTTCAGGAAGCCAGGCATATTAGGCCATACAGAAAAGCATGCCATGCCCAGAGAGCTCCGGCTATTGGGCAGTATAGAAATGTAATAAATAAATAAAAATGCCAGCCTACAGAGGGTTAGCTGATGCACACGGCTGAATGGTGCCCACTAATTTAGTGAGCCAATTAGGATACACCAGGTCCCATAAAGCCCTTATAACCAAGTCAGCTTATTAGTCTGAACAATTTGTCTTGAATATGAGGATGCTGCCTGCCTTTGACAATGAGGAGTTTTCCTGATTGCTGCCATGGATTGGGCCCTCTGCCTACCTTTGATCTTGCATCTGAATCTGCCCCCGCAACCCTCTTTGACCATGAACATCTGCATGACTCCAACTCCACTTGTCTCTGGCCTTTTCATCCAGCACCTGGCCTCCAATAGTTCCATGACCAGCCGTGTTGAGATAATGGCATAATCACTTATTACTTTGGTAACCAATGTTATGCATTATGAGTTTGGTATCCCCTGCCGTGAAACCATATTTAGCTTATGGCTTATCATAGTCTCCCTAAATGAATCAATAACCAAGAGAGCATTTATCAGGGATTGGTTTGGTTCTGTTGCAAGAAGGGATGGGCAAACTCACCTTTGCCTGCCCTGTAAACCACTCACTGGACCTCCACCAGTTGCCTGACCCTGTTTGTCATGCACGGCAAGCCGTCAGAATGTCTGCAGGTCCCCGGCCAGTAGTGTGAAGTATCCCACTCTTCCAGCGGCTGACATTTTGTGTAAAACGGTGGCCGTAGACAAAATTTACACAAAATTACAGGTGTAAATGCAAACAAGTGGCTCATAGGCATCCCCATCACTGCCTGCCAATTCCTCACTCTCTCCTTGTAAGTGGTTTGACAGGTAGCAGGCCAGGTATCCTGCACCACCTGCAAGGAAAGACAAGGGGTTGGTGGGTGGTGGTTAACCATGAGATTGCCCAACTTGGCACACAATGATCTGAGCAAGCATTGCTTGCTGAGCTCTATCCCCAAACCATATCCCCCCAACATGTCTAGTAGCAAGTCTTTTTACAAGATGCCTTAGTCATGGTCCTTCCATCTGCACAGTTATTGAATGATTTTACGAGTCGTTTGGTATGTTGGCTACAGTCAAGTGGTGACTGACACTTTAGTACAAGCAAAGTACTTGATCAACGTAACTTCCTGCACAAGTCATCCACATACCAACCCTGAAGCTCTGGACGAATGTAAATGTGTTTTTAAGTTCCTCAGCAGATAGATGCTAGGAAAGAACTCTCTTTTTATTCCTTCCTAGCATCATTTTGAGCACTATAAAAGAATGCTTAAGAAAAGAAATCCCTAGATCTGTTTTTCATTAAAGTTCAGTAGTTCAGGGGCAACCCTGAAAGTAGCATTCACAGTTCTGAGATTTAGATAATCAATAGCTGATGAATCATAGAGATTCAAAGTATGAGCTGGAAAATTCTTAATTCAAGTTTCTTTCCAATCACAAACGGACTTGGCAGACTCTTCCTACATGCTTATATAAGGAAGGATTCAATATATTTATGAAGGAGAGGCATAACAATGGAAGCTCCACTGTCAGAGGGAGTATACCAGTGAATATCAGATGCTGGAGACCAACAGGGGAGCACTGTTGCCTTCTTGTCCTGTCTTAGGCTTTCTGTGTTTCACACGGAGATGGAATCCATGCGAGCCACAATGGCTATATGCTACCTGAAAACCAGTTATACCTTGGAATACTAGTGGCTGAGGAACAACATAGAAAAAAGACTTTCATGTATTGCTTGTGTGTTTCCCAAGAGTCAAGTGGTTGGCCACTGTGGGAAACAGGATATTAGGTTAGGTAGGCCTTTGGGGCCTTGCTAGACCTGCCGGGATAAGCCGGCAGGGAGGCGGGGCGACGGCGTGCTAAGTTTAACGCGCGCCGCCCAGCCTCCTAGACGGCCGACCCGCAGGGACGACGGAAGCCCTGCAGCGTCGGCCATGTTTTTTTTTTTTTAAAGGGGCCATGTGGGGCCCGAAGCCGCCGGAGAAGGTAAGGGTTTTTTTTTTAATTTAATCCCCCCCATCCGCCCCCCTCGCCGTCTCCTTCGTCGCCCTCCGCCCCCCCCCACCATCTCCTTTGTCGCCCTCCGCCCCCCCACCATCTCCTTCGTCGCCCTCCGCCCCCCCACCATCTCCTTCGTCGCCCTCCGCCCCCCCACCATCTCCTTCGTCGCCCTCTGCCATCACCTCGCTGTCTCCTTCGTCGCCCTCTGCCATCACCTCGCTGTCTCCTTCGTCGCCCTCTGCCATCACCTCGCTGTCTCCTTCGTCGCCCTCTGCCATCACCTCGCTGTCTCCTTCGTCGCCCTCTGCCATCTTCCCCCCCCCCCCGGATCACCCACCTCCTGGCACGATGGGCACAGCGCATCGTGCCAGGTCCGTGGCTTTTCGCGGCTCCTCGCGAGTAAGCGAGGAGCCGCGAAAAGCCGCGGAACTCTCCACACTTTCCCCAGCTCCGGCCTGAGGCCGGAGCTGGGGAAAAGGCGCGCCATAAGCGACTTCGCTTATGGCGGGTAAGACCAGGCCTCAGCGCGGCCTGTCTGCGGATTCCCCTGTGCGTCATCTGGACGCACAGCAGGGAAGCCGGGACAGAATGCGCGCTAAGGCCTCGTCTAGGAAGGCCTTGGTCTGATCCAGTAAAGCTCCTTTTATGTTCATCAGATTCCACATGGTTTTCTTATAACAATGCTAATGCCTTAGGCAAGCTATGGGGAAGGGCCATAACTCAGTGATGGAGCATGATCCCAGGATAAACCTTAGGTCTAGCTTGATCTAGAGCTCCATAATTCATGGTGCTTGAAAGTGAGTGAGAATGTGTTTAAAACAACAATAACAATAACTATTAGTACTACTACTAGTAATAGTAGTGCCAAGTAAGAGTTCAGGCCTAGAAGAGTGTTTATTGTATTTATATACCACATAGCCTGAACTGGTTTGAAGAAGGCATTTATCTCCTTCCAGACACACTTAAAAGTATCTGTATGTGAAATATCTCCAGGGGAAAATAATAATTACTTATAGTCTAGGGATGTACAGATTTTGTAAAGTTCATTCCATATATGTGTCATGGATTGTTCTCTCCATGAACAAACTGCTCATCATCCGCTCATTAGTGGAATGAAATTTCCCCCCCCCCCCAATTTCTCGAATTTGTGCAAATTCACACTTGCACAAATTTGCATGCACAACCACCACATGCAAAAAGGCATAAATCCCTTAAAATGCACATTTTCATGAAGGAAATGAACATTTTTGACTGGTATTTTTTAAATTTTACATATTTTTCTACAACTGTATTTGTATAAAAATACCAGAAAGTGAAACAAAAACAAAAATAGTCCACAAGTCCATAGAACCTATGTGACTCAGGTAAAGCCAGTCCACGGCAAAATCTACATGTTGGGTTCATAGTAATTCAAACTTATTTGATTCCATTGCAGATTTCTCTGACATCCCTTCTTGTAGACAGGTTGATAGAAAAATGTCTGATTTCTATGCTTGATTGTGTAGTACACATTCATTGTATGCACCAGAAGTCCACAGCCTTTATCACTGAAAAGCTGAACTGAACAGAAAGTGGAAAGCCAACACAAATGGCTCCTAAAGAATTAGATTTAGTTTTGCAGGCTAAATTAAGTGCATGGCTTTTTTAAAAGGACAAAGTCTTCTCCATTCAAGGCTTATAAGTTGAAGCCAATGCAGCTAGCCTGTTGCATTTTGAATGGAAGAATCATTTGTGAAAGTGATGTGCATTAATACTTCTCCCATTATGCCTGTCTGTTCCACTCTTGTAGGCAAGCTCAGCAAAGGAAACGTACAAGAACCCTGCTGGGGAAATGCCACCAAGAGCAGAGTGCTTATATTTCTTGCTTGCTTTCTGCAAGAGAACAGGAGGAAAAAGAAGCACAACGATGAAAAGCACATGTACGGACACACGAGCTCCATGCTCGTGCCCAGAGACAATCGAAAAATGAAAGGGCACACTAACTTATAATAGGGATGAGATTTTTCTTTTAAAAAGTGGGTGACACTTATTTTAGGCATTTTTCTCTGTTATGAAAGGGAAATGTGCTGGGTCTTTCCACAGAGGCTTGTAAGAGGCAAGGGCCACACCAAGCAGGATATAGCACTATGAAAGTGGTATATGGTATGTGACAGTGGGCCCCAATAGTTGTCAGTGCACTTCAATACCGCTATAAAGCAGTAGTGTGGCTTCTGCCTTTTATGTACCACTTTCATACTGACACACCAATATCCTGCTTGGTGTAGATTAGGCCTTTGTGTGCAGGGGAAGGAGGGAAACAGGTTTGTGCTATGATATCCTTCCCCAGCCTCCATGCATTGAGTTCAATGTCTGCACATTGCCTGAGAGCAAACATTTGGAGATACATCGATTGTTCCTGGCATTTAGTTACTCACATCCCACCTTTCTTCCACCATGGGACTTAAGATGGCATACATGGGAATGGGAATGTCTCCCATTCAAGTACTGACCAGATTTAGACCTGTTTAGGCTCAGAAAGGTAGCTGCATCATGAGCCCTCAAAACAATATTCCAGAACAACCTCAACTGAACATGCAGTAGAGCTCATTCCGATGAGCATTTTATTGCACGCTCGTTACTGGGAACTCACAGATTTTTTTCAAGTCCCTCCCATGATGTCGTCTGCCTCCTGCATGCCTTCTGTCCCTTCTTGCCCTCCTTGCGTGGCAAAAAATCTCTCCATAAAGTCCGATATATTTTAAACCCGGAAGTTGCTGCTCTCTCCAGCTGTGTTTACTTCCTCTTTTGAAAGAGGAAGTAACTGAGCAATGAAAACATGGGTGGAGAAGCGATGGTAGGGAGCATGTTTTTCCCCATGTGATGGAGCTCTGGGGTTGATTAAAAAATTCAACATATGCTGCTAAATACCTTGGAGAAGAGAAAAGTCTTGACCAGGCAACGAAAAGATAACAATGTTGGTGCCAGGCGGACCTTGTCAGGGAGATCATTCCATAACGGGGGGGGGGAATAGAGAAGGCCCTCACCCTTGTTGCCATCCTCTGTGCTTCCCTTGGAGTAGGCACCCAGAGGAGGAACATCACAAGGGGGTTTGAAGTGACTTGCTACAGGAATAATGTTATCATCAACAGCACTGTACTCTAGAGTGATTGAGTGATTTCGGTTCAGGAGACAACAAGATACACTCACTTGTTGTATGGCTTACTGCAAAACCATGGAGAAACTTTATGTCATCAGATATTATCAGGGGCAGGATCTACACTACTGCTTATAACGGTTTATAATGGTTATGACAACTGTTCAGGCCCAGGACACATTACATATACAGTTTTCATACCGTTTTTAAAGGGTTATATCCTGCTTGGTGTAGATCGGCCCCAGCAGTGGTGGGGATGCAACTCTCTAAGTTAGCCCTGTTGACTGGGAGTGATATAAGTTGTAGTCCAAAGTTGGAGGGCACCAGGTTGGAAAAATGGACCCTTCTTCTTCTTCTTCCTCTTCTTCTTCTTCTTCTTCTTCTTCTTCTTCTTCTTCTTCTTCTTCTTCTTATTATTATTATTATTATTATTATTATTATTATTTATATAGCACCAACAATGTACTTGGGGCTGTACAAAATATACAAATAAAACAGTGATACCCTGCCTAGAGGCTTACAATCTAAAATCACATTAAAACATATGAAGAGGGGGAAGGTATCATATCATGATAAAGGTCAATGATATGGACGCTGAATTAAAATGAGCCCTTGCAGTGGTTTTAATAAAATATCTTGATTTAGTCCTAGTGGAGGTGTGGTGCTGGTTCAGAGCAAAAAGGCAGCATTGCTTTGCATTTGCATGTTCTGGCTTTCAGGGAATGAGCAGTGACCTTCCCCCAGCCATCTCTGTCATGATCTTGGGCAGACAAATGCCAAAGGCAGTAGAAAAGAATTGGAGCTTTTTTCACACAGTCTGTGAGCAGCAGCACGCTCTTGTTTTGGAAGGTCAGTGGAGGGGCTTCTGTGCGTTTTGACATACTGCAAGAGAAGTGACTAAAGGGGGCAGCAGTGTCCATACGGTGCTCTGGGCACTAGCTTTATAGCAAGTAAAGACAAATCCCATGGGTATTGACTCTATTGGTTCACCTTTTCTAGTTCCATTTCCCCCCACGTCAAATAACCCCAGGAATGTTCATTTTGTTTAACATATAGCCAACTGGACACATCAGATATACTAATAGCAAACTCAGTTCTCCAAGCATCAATCCATATGTAGGCAAAGCTGCACAATTTGTGCACAAAGAGGGTGGTATCAGCAGAAGTACAACAATCAAGGGCAAAGAAAGAAAAAAGAAAACCCCACCTAAGGGCACAATCCTATGCATGTTTAGGCAGAAAAAAAAGTCATATAATCCCCAGCATTCTCCTAAGTGATTGATTGATTGATTGATTGATTGAATGAATGAATGAATAGCCCCATAGGAACTGAGATGATCAGAAAACACAGAACCCTAACTTAGTGTTGGAGGGGGCAGAATGGAATGCAGTGGCTTGAATCCTGAACAGCAGCACTCCAGATCAGGGTTGTCGTGAGCATCCAGCTGGATCTGTGAGGGCAGTGGACTTCCCTGCTGCATGTAGCCCTCACAGTCCCAGTTGGGTGCACTCAGCATAAGCACGGAGTCACACCCGAACACTCACAAGTTCTCCACAAACACTTGGCAACCACCTGCCCTGGCTTCTGGTATCATGCCCTTTCCCTGCCCTGCATTAATGGTGGCTGCCATTATTGCAGTGGGGGGTATTGCACAATTTTTGAAGGTTCTGGAAGTTTCACATTTCTCCCTTTCACATGGAAGGGGGAAATTCACAATTTCTGGATGTACATCCCCCACTGTGCCAATGGTGGCCTTAAAGGCCCTATTAATGCAAGTAAAGGTTGCACAATTTTGCCCACCCACCCTACTCCATTTTGATGCCGGCGCCTGCCTTTCCCACTGAGTGGAACTGCTTGTGGGTTTCTTAAGCAGATTCCAATTTGGCCTTCAAAAGAGGGGTGGATGAGAATTTTGTTTGAGTCCATTGTGAAAAGAACCTACCCCAATTAATACATGTCTTCATCTAGGTTGAGATTTCCAAAGTTCGAATGTGGGAGAAAGCAACAATGATGGATTCGTCCCTCAAAGCAAAGGCCTGGACTGCTTAGTTCTTAAAAGTCTGGGTTTGAGTCCTGTGGATTCAACCATGTTATTGCTGAATTAGGGTTGCCAGCTCTAACAGCAGGTACAACATGGTCCTCTCCTTGCTGGGAATAGTTGTACCGATTGGATTTGGCCATTTCAGATCATTGAGAATTTCATTTCAGTTCATTTTTGGTAATAATTTCCCAAACTCCACAAATTTCTTCATATTTGGAACAGAAAGAACTTGATATTAAACAAAAAACAAAAAAGCTCAGAACCAAGTCAGGCCATGTGGTAGGCCTTGCCAATCTTTTGTGGAGGCCTCTGGTATGTTCCACTAGAACTCATCATACAGTGAGTCTTTATTGCATGTCACTGCCACCACTTCACATCAACAAAGAGACCTTCCTGCATGTATGTCATTGAGCTGAACTCACTATGGCTTAGTGACTTCCCATTAGTAACCAGAAACAATTTGCTCCCAACTGAAATCCAGGGATAAAATCCAACACAAATCCTACTCATGACTAATTTAAGTCCCATTCATTTCAATGGATCTACTCTAGGTAGGGCTTACATCGGATTTTACCCCAAAAGTTCCTTTTCAATTCTGGTTGGAGAGAAATTTGGGGGCATCCCTGGAGATCCCAGCACCACAGATCATGTGTAGAACAGTGGAAGTCCCTCTGTAAGGAATCTAATCTCAATGGAATTACTTATTAGAAGTGATACCATAATGAGTCTGATAAACGGACAGATTCTGCAAAGCCCTTGAAACAGGAAAAGAGAGGGAGCTGCATCTATTCCTTCCCTTCTCCAGGACCTAAGTACTCAGTACTCCTGCTGCTGGAGGTGGTGGTAGTGGTGATATAGTACCAAAATTTGCTGAAAAAGCGTGGTTTTCTAAGGTCCCAAATTGAGGCAGCTGGAAAAAATGGGATGATGGGTGGTTATTCCAGGTTCGCTGGCTAGTGCAGTCTATGGCTAGTGCAGTCTATGAGTTTCTAGACTCAATTCAAGGTGTTTTGTTAGCACCTCTAGAACTGTTCTTAAACCAGGAAATTTAAAGGACTATTTCCTCACATATCATCTTGTAAATTCACTGAAATTGCCTGGGGTGAGCCAATTTTGCATGTCCTGCCACCAGCTATCAAGACTGATCTCTTCTGGCAGGCCTATCCAGTAGAATTTTAGGATATTTTTAGTATGTTTTTTAGGATGCTTTTAGGATGTTTTTTAAACAGTGTATACTGTGTTTTTAATCAGTATTTCATGTATTTTGTGCTTGTTGTTTTCCCCACCTTGATCCAATCAGAGAGATGGGTAAGAAATTTATTATTATTATTATTATTATTATTATTATTATTATTAGTAGTAGTAGTAGTAGTAGTAGTAGTAGTTTGAGAACTACAAGTTCAATCGCAGCTTTTAAAGCTCAACTAAAAATTTTTCTTTTTCCTAAAGCTTTTAAAACTTGATGTTGTGCGGACTTTATACTGTTAGTTTTACCCTACCCTGTGCCTGCTTACTCTACCTTGTTCCTGCTGGCATTCTCTTCCCCTCCTTATTGTTTTACTATGATTTTATTAGAATGTAAGCCTATGCGGCAGGGCCTTGCTATTTACTGTTTTACTCTGTACAGCACCATGTACATTGATGGTGCTATATAAATAAATAAATAAATAAATAAATAAATAAATAAATAAATAATAATAGTATTCTCTGAGGTGTGGTGAGTGGGGATGTGTGAATGGGCTTTCTCCATTCTGGCAGTGAAGTCTGCGCTAGCAGATCCATATGGCCTCCTCCCTGATGCTGCCTGAAGATATTTCTATTCAGGAAGGCTTTCCAATGGCCAGCGAGTATTAATATTCAGTTGCCCTGTTGTTGATTAAAAAAAATCAAATCTGCCCATTGGTGTTTTTTGTATTTGCTTTTGTTTTAATTTTTTTGTGGCTATTTTAATGATGTGAGGGCATTTTTGTCAAAGCGGAAAAATAGGATAGGAATGCTTTTCCAAATAAACTGCATGAGTTTCAGTGGGTTTTGTTTTAAAAAGGAATTTAATAAAATCCCAAGGGCTAATGATTTAATAAAATCATATATTTTCAGCTGGATAGTCAAGAGAAAGGATGGAATTGCTATGGGGGCAGACAGAGGCTGCACTGTTCTCGGGTCTATAAAAAGTTACTGTAGTACAGACTGCTCCCTAAAGATCAACTGCTCTGTATAAGGTTGACATTCGCTGAACTGGTTTTCATGCCATCAGGAGATAAAACAATTGCTTCATGGCAGACCCCCACAGGAGTCATCAGTTCCAGTTGCCACTCTTCTTACAGGAACAGCGGCTTCCATTTTGCCATGAGCCTACAGGATGCAGGGGACACTGTTGGCACAATCTGTTATTCCATGGTAACTGAGGTGATTATGGCATGACAGTGAGTCAGGCCAAGCATGGGGCATCCCCTGGAGAGCTGTTGCCAATCAGATGACAGTTCTAGTGAGGGAGGGAGGGGAGAGAAATTCATTTGGTTTGCATTTGAATGTGGACTTAATTTCATACTTGAGTTTCCCTGAATGTGCCAGATTTGTTGTAGGCTCATCCATCAACAAGGTTGCCTTATGGCATTTCTAGATTTGTAAGAAAATGTGGGGATGCCTGCATGGTGGTTACTGTGACTGTTATGTGTGCAGGACTGATTTAATCATGGTTGCAAAAACTTTCTTGGTGGTGTATTAGAGCAGGAATGGACCAAAAAGCCATCTAGTTCAAGGTCTATTGAACTAGCAAGTAGGGCTGTGCTCCGCTTCGCTTCGGAGCGTAAAAGCAATAGCGAGGCGGCCTGATTCACCTCTGACAAAGGCACGGATGAAGTGGGTTGGGGGGGGCTGCAGATCAAGGCGAAGAGGATCGAGACCAAGCAGATCCTTCGCCTCGATCCGGAACTCCGAAAAAAGGTAAGTGGGGGTTTACCTGGTGCTGCCGCCATCCGTGTGGCAACGGCGGCAGAGCCAGGTAAGGGGGCAGGGGGGAAGGGTCTTACCTGAGTCCGTCAAGTTCCAGCAGCGGCTTCACCTGAGCCTGAGGACTCAAACCGGAAGACCAGGCCGCAACCGCCTGGTTTTCCTTACCTGGCGCCGCCGCCACCACCACTGCAATCAGTGTGGTGATGACAGCAGAGCCAAGTAAGGGGGCAGGGGGGAAGGGTCTTACCTGAGTCCGATGCATTCCGGCAGCGGCTTCAACTGAGCTTGAGGACTCAAACCAGAAGAACAGGCCGCGGCAGGTAAGGGGGGAGCAGGCCTTACCTGCCGCCACTGCCACCACCACTGCGGAGCTCTGATTTGGATCTGGAGCTCTGCAGCGGAGCGGAGCAGACCCTACGCAGATCGACGCAGGGCAGAGCAGACCCAATTCCAGAATTTGCGGATTGAGTGCGGATCCGATCAGGGGGGTCTGTGCACTGCCCTACTAGCAAGCCTAGATAATCCAGCCCTCTTCCTAGCAAGATGCAGGCCACAGTGTGGCACAAGCAGAAAGGTAAGCCATACAAAGGAGCCTGTGGAGATAATATGGACATAACAACATGCCTATCAACATTCTGGCCCAGTTCAGAGATAGCAACAGCCATGGTTTGTTGTAACATGAATAAACTGAAATGAGCCTTAAGAACATAAGAAAAGCCATGCTGGAACAGCACTCAGTTCACACAGCAGCCAACCATCTGTCAATCAGGGACCCACAAGCAGGACATGGGCTCAGGTAATTTCTCCTTTCCCTTTGCACGTGAAGAGGAAATATTTTCTCATGTAGACCATTCCTTGGGGGAGGACACACACACATTCATGTGTGGAATAGAGGACCAGATCATACATCAGAGGGGTCAGGGGACTTAGGAAGCAAAATAGAAAGCTCAAGTTATCAATGTATCCAGTTACAGAATTTTTGGTCTCACAACTATTCTATGGAGAGTGTTTCAAAATTTAACACCCTTAAATAGTTTTCTTCTTCTTCAGACTTTCATCCTATTTTTTTAAATATCCAACTCATATCCATTCATTCCTATATCAACAACCTTTTGGGACCAGCAGACAAACCTCTACTCTGTAATACTCTCTTATATATTATAGATTATTATCTAACCCCATCTAACTCCTTCCTATCTAACCTATTGGTACCAATCTGGTGCAGTAAGGACACATTCGCTCTGTAGCCTGTTGCTCAATCTAATCTGCTTTCAGTACTTTTTTTTTTATCTGAAAACTCTGACAGAACATTTTCTTCTCTCTTGCAACCTCTAGCTTCAGCACTTTGCATTTCCCTTAGCAATTCACTCAGAAGAGGAGGAGGAGGAGGAGGAGGAGGAGGAGGTGGTGGTGGAGGAACTTGACTTCTATTTTTATTGTTGTAGTAGCTATAATATACTGGAATGTCTCAAATACAAAATGCTGTACTAGGTGTGGCATCGGTCTGATCTAGCTAAGCAAGTCTTCCATTTGTAGAATGTAGTCCTCTAAAATTGTAGTCCTTGAAGACTTGCTTCAGAGGGTCTCCATAGAAATGGAATCAACCCTGCTTAAGAGCTCTAAAGACCGCTGTGTAAAGGATTTATGCTGATGATCATTTTGCCCATCCAAAGTTTGCAGTATGTTCTTGTGCACAGTAAGACATCACACAAGGGAATGCATGTAGATAGAATAACAAAGGAGGAAGGCCTGGGAGGTTTATAAGAGCTTTGTCTTGATCCCAAATTCTGATTTGGTTCAACAATGGCCACTTTCAATTTAGGACTTCAGTCAGACAGAAGTCTGAAACTCAGCAACTGAAGGAGCATGATGTATATGAAAACAAGAAAAATGCTCACCCTATAAGCCTTGTGGACCTCTGGACCACCAGATGTTGTTGGACTACAACTCCCATTATCCTCAACCATTCACCATGCTGGCTGGTTCTGATGGGAATTGGAGTCCAACAACATCTAGTGGACCACAGATTCCACTCCTTTCCCTGTCTTATGATTTTTCACAGAAGTTTGTGGGATGTTTTTCTTTTTTTGTAAAAATCCCCCTTGGGCCATTTTCCGACTTGGCATGTGAGTCATGTGATTGATGTTAAAACAGAACAGAAGAAAAAGCCAGCTTCAGCCTCATGCAAGTAAAAACACCTCAAGACCAAATGTCAGTTACCAGTCAGTACCTTCCTGTGACAAAATGGCAGCGAAGGAGAGGTTTAAATAGACGTCACAGAGGCTGGTGACACCATAGATGGTGCTCAGTGGTGGGATACATGTTTAAAACGGGGGGAGCAGTGATTAAGTGTGTGAGGTAAAATAAGTGAAAGTTGACACTTTATTCTATATCCCAGGAGAAAGATAGAAAAGGGGGAAACTGCAGATGAATTAAAAGTTTTGTTAATAAAGCATCTAAATTTAGTGGTGCTGGTAAGGTATCCACTGAAATGATGCCTTCTCACAACCCTGAGTTTTTAGCTTTTCAGCGAGAGAAATGGCAAGCTTAGATGAGACAAAAAGAAAAAGATGTTACAAAAAGACAAGAAGATCTCTGTAAGTAGATGATATTGCAACAAGGCTATAAATAATAACAACCATTTCCTCTGGACTCAAAAGAAAAGAAAAGAAGAAGAAAACATTTGGTATCGAACTCGGTTCTGTCCTTCATTTTAAAAAAGGAGGGGGGAATGTGACAAAATGATATTTTGTGTTATTGTTTATATTTGTATATTTAACTGTGTGGTTTAACATTAGGTTTTCTGTGGACAGTTCTTTTATTTTCAGGAAACAGTAAGTGGGAGGGGGAGTTAGAATGGTGGGTCGTGTGACTGGTGTCACCTGATTGGTTGGTTTATTTGAAAGAGGGAGAGAGAGAATAAAGGGAGAGTGAAGTGACAGTTTGGCAGTTTTGGAGTTAGTTAGAGAGTTAGTCAGATGCCTTAGCTAGACCCAAAGTTTATCCTGGGATTGTCACGGGGTTATCCCTGTTGTGGCGCAGAGCGGTAAAGCAGCAGTTTCTGCAGCTGAAACTCTCCCCACGGCCCGAGTTCGATCCCAGCGGAAGCTGGTTTCAGGCAGCCGGCTCGGGTCGACTCAGCCTTCCATCCTCCCGAGGTTGGTAAAATGAGTACCCAGTTAGCTGGGGGAAAGGTAATAATGGCCGGGGAAGGCAACGGCAAACCACCCTGCTATAAGGCCTGCCAAGAAAACATCAGTGAAAGCTGGCGTCCCTCCAAGAGTCAGTAATGACTCAGTGCTTGCACGAGAGGTTCCTTTCCTTTGCTTCATCTCTGTTCACGTACAGTAAATGACACACAGGATATCCCGGGAGCAGGCAGGGACAATCCCAGGATATACGTTAGGTCTAGCTAAGGCCAGAGAGTTAGGAATTAGTAAGGGTTAGAGTGAGTTGGATTAGTTAGAGGTTTGTTTCAAGATAGGATTAGGAAAGTGGGGTTACAGGATTTGGAGGCAGTTAGTATTCCCTGGGAGGTGAAGGGGGGTAGATTTATGCGTACAATTTAGAACAAACTTAAAGTGTCTTTTAAAATCTTTCACTTATGACTAAACGTCATTTTGTGATTTCAACCACATCAGCTCAGTCATTAATGTTACTTCAGTTGGTAAATACACACTCACACTCACACACAACTAAGTAATTAAAAGAAGATGTATTGTTCCCTCATTCTTTTAGAAGATAAAGAATAGAGTGGTGGCAGCGAAAGAGAAGTTTAAATTGACATCACAGAGGCTGGTGACGCCACACATCCCTTGAAGGATCCATCCTATTGTTAGACTTTGCCCAGGTACATAGTGTTGCATACTGCTACTAAAGTCACCAGAATATATATATATTCTCTCTCTCTCTCTCTCTCTCTCTCTCTCTCTCTCTCTCTCTCTCTCTCTCTCTCTCTCTGGATTCAGACCTTCCCTCAGCCCTGAAGCAACTTGTGTAGTCTTGGGATAGTCAGTGCAGACTGATTGGCATATCATCCTCCATGTGACAAAGTCTTCCTTCTGAGAATTCAACACTTTATTTTTGCTGGGTGATAGGTTTGTGTAAAATAGCACAACACTGGAAACCGAGGTGGTGCCAGATGGGAGAGGGGCGAGAGACCTCTCCTGACAACTATCCCCCCCCCCAATCTGCACCCTGATTTCAACCCCGCTATGGCTAATCAAAGGGAAAGCACATTGGCCCTTCCAGGTCTGTTTTTTCCCCCCTCTCTCTCTTTCTGGTGCACTGTTTGGAAAAACGAAAAAGCTACCACAACAAAGAACTCTGTTGCCAACCAGCATTTTCTCTGCCTGATAACCTGAATATATATATATATATATATATATATATATATATATATATATATATTCAATCCCAATCTGGACCAGATTGGGGGATGGGGAGGCTGTAGACGGAGGGGAAACTTCCCCCTCTTCATTCCACGGAATGAAGTCAGTGGGATGTGCTAACTGGATATCACTAGCTATATCTATACCTTTCTGTACTTTTCTATTTATTGCTTTTATAAAGTAGGTTTTCAAACCACACCTGAAAAGCCTGTATGACACAACATTCATTTGTTCTACAAACCACCAGAAGCAGTAAAAACCCAAAACAACTCCCATCAAAATAGTACTTTACTGAAGGTAGGAAAATGAGAAGAATCAAAACAGAACCAAGAAACTATTTCTGGTGTTCCTAGAAAACAGGCTTTGAAATCTCTTACTTGTGATGTAAGTAACTGTGATGTAAGTAGGTTTCAATTCCATAAATATTGGTGAGTGTATTTGGCTGCTTTCTGTATTGAACTGACTGTGTGATACATCTGTTGTACACAGTAACAAATGAGGAAAAGAATAGAAAAGTCTGGGTTCTTTATTAACGATAAAAGGTATATCCTACTTTTCTTTGCTTAAAACTGAACATGACTTACTTCCATAATATTAAGACCCAATCTGGTGTAGTGCTTAGAGTGTTGGACCATTGGACTTGGGAGGCCTGGGGTTCTAGTCCCTACATAGCCATGGAGCTCTCTGGGTGTCTTTGGGCCTGTCACTGATTCTCAGCTAACCTACCTCACAGGGTTGTTGTGAGGATAATGTATGCCACCTTGGGCTCCTTGGAGAAAAGGAAGGCTATAAATGTTAGAAATAAATAAGAATTAAAAACTAATAACATGGGTATCACAATTCAAAAGGCCCTTCCTCTTGTTCCCAGCAAGTGAACATCTTTCAGTGGCAAGTCAATGGGAATCAACAAAAATGCATACATCTCCATCATTGTTAAAGATAAAGAGATGAAACTTGGCACCATGGTAGCTCCTAAGTAAGGCTTTAGTCATGCCAAGCTTAAAGCAGATCCCTGCATCCCTTTCTTTTTAGGATTTTTTTTTTAAAAAAAAACCCTCCCCGAAACTGCACAGGACCTTTTATCCTTTACTTTGCAGATGCAAATGTGGTTGGGGGAATTTGGTTCACCCCTAAAAGAAAGAGCAGTTGACCATGAAGTGACAGGAAGAAAACAAGCCTTGGCAAGTCAGATGAGGTTAACAAAAGTTGTTTTGACATTTTAAAACATAAATTTGGAGGGGGTGCAATGCAACAAGCACCATATAAATACTGGTTCATTTTAATTTACTGAAAGTGTTTCTTTGGTGCCATTTGATTTCAATTTCAAAAGATATTTTATTTCATCATTGTAGTTAAGAACTATCAATGTAATTAGATATTACCTTTAAATAAGTTTGATTTTGCTATCTCATAGGCATATTCATAAATTGTTTTTATTTAAGATTTAAAATGAACATATTAGGGGAAAAGATGTGTTTTTACAAATTAATATCCTCAGACATGCAAGGTCATTTCTAGGAGAGAAAACACTCTAAAGTGAAGATCACAGTCAGGTTTTGGTAAGTATAAGAAAATTATAGGCCAGAACCAAGTGAAGAGTAGGAAAATCTGTCTTCACGTTAATTACAACTCAAGTATCTGCTGTTGTATTTTATTATTTTTAGCCTAATCTAACTTCTCTTAGTCATTGGTGTTAGTCATCTAACCAGAATGACTAACAATCTACAGAATAAGTATTTTAAAAGAGAAATAAATTCAAAGAATGAAAACAGAGATACCATTTGGGACACTAAACAGTTTGTATTCTGTCCCTACCCATCATCAACGTCTTTAAATTCTTTGATTTTTGGAGTGAGGCATTCAGACATTCTGTGAATGCATGGATGGGGAAACTTGATCGCAATGGGAACTCCTCACCCCTCTGCATGACCAACGTCTATATATTGATCATAAGATCTGCATAAGGCTCAAGAAATCAGTAGTTGAAAGAACTTGCCAGTGGAGATACTAGCACACTAGTGTTTAATGCAGAGGAAATGTTGAACAGTCTGTCACCAATTTCCAGCCCCTGGACTCTTGCAGGGCTGCCCTCCTCTTGCCACACCACCTTCAGTGGCAAAAAAAAAAAAAAAAGGCTGTTTGCCACTGAAATGTGGTGGCAAACCACTACAGAAATTCACTTTCGCATCTCTGTAGTGTAGTGATCTGTCACCACATTTTGGTGGCAAGCCACCAATTTTTGTCCCTACACTGCCAAATTTCAGCACTGCAGGGGTGGTGGGGACTGCACTCAAGGCCATGCAGGGCACATGCGGCCACATATTGCACAGCCCTGATATAGGGCCTAGACTAAAAGAGTGTGGGAACATCAAAATGAGATGGGCTACCAGTGTTTATACACTGTGCCCCTTCTATCCCATGCCCCTAGCTCTCATGTATGTGGTAGCTCATCTGCTGAGCCCTTCGGTCTTGGGGTGCTGCTATTTAACACAAGGTTGGTCCACAATTAGATCTCGCACATTCATGATTTAATCATGGATGAGAAGGTCAATTTGGCGCATATTATTGACACTTAGGTAGGTGAGCCGGGTGGGGTTGATCTGATCCCCATGTTCTGCCTGCCTGGCTACACAATGCAGTAACAATATAGGCTGGACTGTTGAGGTGGGGAAGTCATTGGTCCCATTCAGACAACACGCCAAACAATGCTGCTTAACCACAAAATGGTTAATGGAATGCATTAAGGTTAATGCATTCTGTTAACCATTTTGTGGTTAAGCAGCATGGTTTAGTGGGTTGTCTGAATGGGGCCATTGTGGTTTACAAAACTTAAATATCTCTCACTAGGAAAACCTTCCACTTTGGAGTAGGCTTTGAGGAGTTGCACCTACTGTTGGGAGATAGACTGGGGATGTTATGGATGTACTGGCAGAGGTGGTCTCAATAATAGTGTCCAAGCCTGGGTCCAAGGCTGTGCACAGCCCTAGTAAATATATGGTTGCATTAAAGGGTGGTTCCTGCTGTCCTTAAGGAGACAGTATTACAACCATTTCTGAGAAACCCACTCTGGACCCAATGATATTTGACAAATATTGCCCAGTTCCAAATATACCTTTGCTTTTAATAGTTATCATATGCACCTAGCTAACACTGAGATTTGTCCATTATTAATAATACAATCAACATGGATATGAGATGTGCAATAAAGTATTGCAATATACAGTGCTCCAGTTCAGGACTCCAGCCAGCCAGACATGTCCTTTTCCATTCCACCACTCCATTCCTCTCCCCTGTCTGCCCCAATTCCTACCATCAATAGACAATGAGTCTGATAATACCCAGTCCTTTGGGCGTGATCACTGATAATGCCCAGTCAAGTACTTTTCTAGGAATCCACCTTCCATTTTGAGGGTCCCCCCACAAAGCATATATATTTTTGTCCATTTGCAAACTTGAGTGTTCTCCAAAGGCTGCTGATGCTTTCACCTTGGGCCAGGTGCATCACTTGGAAAAAGTGTTTGCTATTAATATATAGGATAAGAGATTGAGTTTACAACAGCTGTCCTTCCCCAAGTTCTAGGACGGCCTATAAAGATGAGCTGGGAGATCATAAGTGCACTGTTTGTTAGGAAGTAAATGAAGTGCAGGTTGAGATGAACAGCTGTTCATTTTAGCCATGTGAAGGTGAGATCATACTCCAAGTGTTCAGATAAGTTCTTTAATTCAGGCAGATCGCTGATTAATTCCAAGAAGCAGTCAACAAATAAGCTATTGAAGATCCAGGAAAGTGAAATCCATTTTAAATTGCATCTGATTTCCAAGAGGAAAAAGCTCCAATAAATACAGTCAAATTGAAATTCTGTGTATCCTTTTGCACAGCTTGGTGAAGCATTGAGAGGTACAAATACCATTGCCCCATTACAGGTACAGCCAAGTGCATTATGGTACATGGATAGTAAATGACTGTCTGTGTATTGGGCTTTTTTTTTTAATGCCTTGCAGTCAGAAACTGGATGACACTCTTAATTTAGCATGCACAACTGCAGATGCCACCAAATTACTTGATGCTTCCTAACCATCCATCCACAGGAAGCCTCAGGCTTCATTCCACAAACTACTAAAACACCATACCTAAAATGGCCTAGTCCTGTTTGCTTACATATGTCTAAATGGTTTGTGAATTGCCCTGTCCATCAAATTTAACTGTGATAATTTGATACAGGGTTTTTTTTATTACAACCCAGTGAATTTTACCCTTTTCCTATCTTCTTTTATTCACTCATTTCATTCTGAACCCTTGATCCCACTGTTGTCATCAAAGAATTGATCAATTAAAATATTTTATTGTAATATTTGTAATTATCACTATTCACATTCCTTACTTTAACCTTAGTATTAAAAAGCATATTATTAAGTTGCTTTCTGTATGAAATCTTTTGGACTATCCATCCTCTCCTTCTAGTGTATCAAATAAATTGTTTGTATATTCTACCCTCTTGTGGCAGTTTGTGATATGACAATGGAAAATAATTCATTCTCCTTTTTTCTATTTTGGATTTTAATATTCTTTCTTATTTTAAGTGAGTTGGTACAGCTAATACAGTCTATATTTTTTCTGCAAGTACCAACAGAACTCAAGCAATATGAATTGAGATATAGTGGAAATTCAAATAACATAGATAAATCTAAAAAACCAAAAACAAACCACAGACTACATGCCTATAGAAATCCATAGATGTGCCTTCTAGAAGTGGGATTTTTTTAACTGACATCACTGGGGCCATAAATGCCACTCTCGTCAAACATGAACTCCTGCGGCTTGTATATATAGCTCTTCTCACTGTCCCATTTTGTGGTGCTTTGGTGTTCCTGGCGTGCAGAGTCAGACTAACAGCTATGCCTCTGAAGAATCTTTGGGGTCTAACACAAGAAACAGAGTCTCTCTGAGTGTGAAAGACAATAAGTGAAGAAAGCCTCTTGAAATCATGCAACACATTAACTGTACGTATGTTGTGAGTGCCTGACTGAGTCTGGGAGTCCAACAGACTCCCTTGCGTCCACCCCCTGGGACCCAGTCAGGCACATGCGGTATGAGCGATGCACATGAGCCCCCTACAAGCTCTTGGAAGCTGTCCGCACTCACTGTCAAAATTGCACACTTCCCCCACTAAATGAAGTGCACAATTTTGGCAGAGAGGGCAGATGGCTGCTGAGTGCTTGTCGGGCAAAGCCGAGCCCCAAAAGAAGCATGTGTGGCCTAATGAGGAGGGGCAGACGGCGGCAGTGATGGGCCCCACCCTTAATTTCCCATGCTCAGGTCACCCACCTCAAATTTCCTGTACTCAGTGAAACGTGGTGAAGTGCTGATCATAGAAAAGTTGGTGCCTTCAACCTCCATTCCATGGTCACTCCCTGCCCGTAGCTCACCTCAGGCCTTTTTTCATGTATCTGTTGTGGTGTGGTTGCTCTTCCACTGTTGTGATGGATAATATCTTATTTAGGTATTTCTTTCACAAATTTATATACCACTTCCCAGCAACATGATCAAAAATCTAACAAAATAACAAAACAAAACAAAATCACAGATCAGCAATATAACTGTGGCCAAATCTACACCAAGCAGAATATAGCACTATG
Organism: Elgaria multicarinata webbii; assembly: GCF_023053635.1. Classification (NCBI taxonomy): domain Eukaryota; kingdom Metazoa; phylum Chordata; class Lepidosauria; order Squamata; family Anguidae; genus Elgaria; species Elgaria multicarinata. Next base: position 104,225,951 of record NC_086172.1, read on the forward strand.
GAAGCAGTGTGAAAGTAGTATACAAGAAGCAGGAGTCACACTCCTGCTTCATAGTGGTATTGAAGTGCACTGACAACTGTTGGGGCCCATTGACACATACCATATACTGCTTCCATTCCACCTTTATAGTGCTATATCATGCTTGGTGTGGCTCCTGCCTCTTATATACTGCATTCATACTGCTTTCATAGTGCTATATCCTGCTTGGTATAGATCTGGCGTATAACTGTAGTTAGCAGGATCACTGGAAAGCCTGCAAAAAGAAATAGGACTTCAGGAAAGTTGCCTGTCTGATCGCAATTGGGAGCACATTTCAGAGGATGGTTGCTGCAACAATAAATGCTCTATTACTAGCACTCCTAAGGTGAGCCTTATGCCGAAATTTGAAACACATTGTCAAGGATGTGCAAATCAGGGAAACGTGAGCTCATTAAAGTTCTCGAAATTCCATCTCAAAGCTCATTTTGACTCAATTCTGTATCAGATTGTGATCGTTGGTTATTTTTTATTTTCTCATGAAAATCCGTGTGTATTTTCTTTTGCTCATCTTTGAAATACATGCATTCTTTTCCCAGTGATTAAAACCTATTTCTGCACGTTCTTCAAAGGCATATATTTTAATGTGCATTTTTCAACTGTACGTATGCAATCGAACACAGTTTTTTTTTTTTTTTTGCCCCACAAATCACATTGAAAGTTTGGAAATGTATGGTCAGATTGCCTCTGAATCTGTATTTGGTCTAGAAGGTGTGAAATGGGTAAATCCTGATTAAAAAACAAACAAACTGAAACAGATTTCTCATATATCCCTACACATGGGTCATCTAGACAATGTGGGTACTTTCTACAAGTGTTCCATATCCAGTCAGCAGCAGCCAGTGAAGTGGATTGGGGGGAGGCGCAGTAAATGGCCACTGCCACTGAGTGGCAACCAAAGAGGAAAGGAGGCAGGAAGAGAAGATGAATGCCCATCAGACTTGAAAAGTCAAAATGGACTATAATTTGGTGGTAGAGCACAAGTGTTGCATGCAGAGCGTTTCAGGTTCAATCCCTAGCGTATTCAGTTAAAAGGATCAGGTAGGAGGTGATGTAAAAGAACAACAACAACAACAACAACATGCTAGACAACGGCTGTCAGTTAAAGTAGATATTACTAGTTTAGATGGACAAATAGTCTGAGCTGGTTAGGGCTGTATCAGAAATTCATTTAATTCATTTTTTGAAAAATCAAGATTTACCCAGTTCACACATTCTGGACCAAACAAGAAGTTGCATGCAATCTGTCCATACATTTCCAAGTTTGCAATGTGATTTGTAGACCAAAAAAAAAAAGTGCCTAACAGCATCTGCACATTAGAAAAATGAGTACTTTTGAAAAATACAAATATGCTTCAATCAATGGGAGAAGAATGTGTACATTTCAAAGGTGTGCACAATTGATGCTTATATTTTGAAAAAAAATGCACAGATTTTCATACAAAAACCAACAACAGTGTTCACAATCTGATGTGGACTCGAGTCAAAACATGCTTCAAGATGGAATTCAGAGAACTTCAACAAGCCCATGTTTTGCTGATTCACACACACACATCCCTGGAGCTCATGTAAGACAACTTCCAATTTCTGGTGGCCAGTGGTCCTCAGAATAACATAGCATGGTTCCAAGGGGGAATTGTGGGAAATAAAAATGGAGGACCATTGGTGCACAACAGTGAGTGGGAAAATAAGGTAAAGTTGAGAGGTGCCATTTTCAACCCCCATTTCACTTCTCCCAGCACAGATTTTGGGCAAATATTTTAATGGGAGAACTTTGGGCTTAGTCCTATGATTGTAACTTCACATGTCTTGAACAGGAACCCTAGCACTGAAGGTAGATTCTGGAACTTAATCTTAGTGATTGGTCTCCAGTCTACATTAAAGCATGCAAAGAATACCACTTGTATCCCTACGTCTCCCTCTGCAGCCTTGGCATAAGAATTACCCCCTAGGATCAAGTTGCACAAACCAATGTAATCTCCTTGAATAGCAGCCCTCTGCATTAGGGGACTGTGAATTTTTGAACACCAAGGAACATTATGGAGCACAAGCTATTGTGCAAGCCAATCTATTCATTGCACTAGCTAGATATTATTCTAGAATGATATTAAAACATATTGCTAGTATAATTTCACTGCTTGGAGTTCTGAACTCTGTGGCCTGCAAGATTCTTGTGCCCTTCTGGGCTGAAGCTGGCAAGGAAGGAGGAGTGGTGGAGATTATATTTGCCTCCTCGCTCTCCATTCTTTGCTTTTTTACTAGATGGGCTTTTCAGCCCATCTGCCAAGGGCACTTCAGAGGAGTTCAGGGAAGCTGGAAGAGCCTCAGGACAAATCATATCCTGACCTCTCCTGTCTCCTCCCTTCCTCATCTCCTGGAATGCCCCCTTTCTCCCATTTCCAAAGTTAGGTTTCTGACCTCAGAGAATCAGACAGCACAGTTTTCTCTGCACCAGTTTTGATGGGGCAAGGGAGGGAGGTTGAGCTTTTGACTGCCCTTTTGGAGGTCAAAGTGCTGTCTCCAACCTCAGAGGGGGGAATCTGAAGTAGGCTATGGTCTCTGAGACACTCACTCATGGACCATAGGATTGGTGTCTTAAAGATTAAAAAACAAGGAAACAAAAATTGATCAATTAATGCCTTCAATTAATGTCATCAATATGCGGATGACACCCAGCTCTACCTTTCCTTTTCATCAAATCCAGGTGAGGCAGTGACTGTTCTGAACCAGTGCCTGGGCACGGTAATGGACTGGATGAGGGCTAACAAACTGAGACTCAATCCAGACAAGACGGAGGTACTGTTAGTGGGTGGTTCATCTGTCTGGCGAGGTGATGTTTGCCCTGTCCTGGACGGGGTTGCACTCTCCCTAAAGGATCAGGTCCGTAGTTTGGGGGTGCTCTTGGATCCAGAACTGTCACTTGAGGCACAGGTGAACTCAATGGCAAAGAGCACCTTTTATCAGCTTAGGCTGATATACCAACTATGCCCTTATCTGGACAGAGATAGCCTAGCTACAGTTATCCATGCTCTGATAACCTCTCGTTTGGATTACTGCAATGCGTTATACGTGAGGCTGCCTTTGAAAATGGTCCGGAAGCTTCAGCTGGTACAAAACAGGGCAGCCCGTTTACTAACAGGGACTGGCCGGCGAGATCATATTACGCCAGTCCTTTTACAACTTCATTGGCTGCCAGTCCAGGTCTGGGCCCGATTCAAAGTGCTGGTATTGACATTTAAAGCCCTAAACGGTTTGGGGCTAGGTTATTTGAAGGAACGCCTCCTCCCATATGTACCTGCCTTAAGATCATCTACAGGGGTCCTTCTCCGTGAGCCCCTGCCGAAGGAAGTGAGGCAGGTGGCTACTAGAAGGAGGGCTTTCTCCGCTGTGGCACCCCGGTTGTGGAATGAGCTCCCCAGAGAGGTCCATCTGGCGCCTATACTGTACTCCTTTCGTCGCCAGCTGAAGACCTTTTTATTCTCCCAGTATTTTAACACTTAATTTTAACTTAAATTTAAATTTTACTGTTTTAACTCTGTATTTTAATTTTATATCAATTTTGCTGCGTGGTTTTTATTCTGGTTGTGCTTTTTATATTGTATTGTGTATTTGTGCTTTTAACCTGTTGGTTGTCTTACTATGGTTTTAATTTTTGTGAACCACCCAGAGAGCTTCGGCTATTGGGCAGTATAGAAATGTAATAAATAAATAAATAATAAATCAGTGGCCAAGACTAGGGGTGGACAAACTTACTGAAGCTCAGGTCACACGCAGCTTGCTGGACCCCCACCACTGCTTGACTGCTCATCGCACGTGGTGACCCGTTGGGGAGTCCACCAGCACCCGGTGAGTGGTGTGCAGCCTCCAACTCCTTCACTGAGTCACCATTTTGCATAAAAATTGTGGCTCAGCCTTTTTGACCATTTGCATAAATGACAGCTGTAAAAGGGCTATTACACTCCATTACAGGCGCAAATGGTCTAAATAGACTATTTACCATTGTAATTTTGCATAAATGGCCTCTTTACAAAAAAAAGGTTGAGCTGCCATTTTTACATAAAATGGGGGATTGCCAAGGAAGTGGGAGTCCTCATGCTTGCCCAACTCAGCTCCTACCAAGTCGGGGAAGTGCAGGGATCCTTGGACTGGTGTCAGAGGGGCCAAACTGGTGAGAAATCACCAGGCCTCAAGCCCAGCTGGACACCCGCGACATCCCTAGCCAGGACAGTAGCTGTTCTGCATACTGCTATAATTCTGCAACTTACTAGAGAACAAAGGTCTCCAAAGTTAGTCATTTAAACCAGCCTTGGGAATGTTTTATAACAGCATTTCCCCAGCCTAGTAACCTCAAGGTGTTTTGGGCTACAGCTCCTAGGATTCCTGGCCATTGACTGTGATGACCCCCACCTTATACTGCTCCTTTATTCCTTTCCTGAATCAAAGGACCCAGCGCAGATGCAGGTGTCAAGAGGCTTGGAATGCTGCAGCCGCCCCTGTGACACGCCTTCACTTCTTCGACCCCACAGCTATACAGCTCAACACCCTTACCCCAAATTCTCCCTTCTGCTCCCACCATAAACCTGTACCCTTCCCAGGTACTCAAAGGACCACACCAGTTGAAATTAAATATAATTTATTAACAAGTAGTTATTGCAGGTACAAAAGCTGGTTTCTTCAGTTCTCAAGCGTAATGGTTATAAAGCAGAATGCATAATGGTTTCAGTCAGTAATTTCTCTTAAATGTTTCACAATATAACTGAGGTTCTCCTGCCTACTCTACACCTTCTAGGGTACACTATTCACTCTCCCACACTCTAATCCACCCAAAACAACAAAGCACGCAAACCCTTCCTATCTCTAATCCAAATCTCATCCAACAACATCATCATACCTTCTCCCCTGTCAGCAGCAGCATATATACTCCACCATCCTCTGACTCCTCCTATTCTCTCAGGCCAATCCAGACGCTCCACACAAACATCCAATCAGCACTCTCCTTCCATCCAGCACTCACTCCCCCTCTATGGCATATTTACCAATCTGCTATAAATACACAGTGAGTACCTTCTTTAAACTTTTCAACCCTTCTTATTAATTAATAAACTTTTATATTAAACTTAACATCATAGCATCATGCAGTAGAACATCACATTGACCATGCTGGATGGGGTGTAGAACTGTAAGTATACATACCTGTTCTGTCTGATTTTAAACATTCAGAACCTGCCAGTACTCAGTAATCCTGAAAGGCATCAACATTTTCAAAATAAAATGTCACTGTAACCCAACTGGTGGAAAATGCCATGATTCTTCTATTCCAGATTTACTCTATTGTTGAATTGACTCCTCTGACACAACATCTAAGATCCTCCTCCAGGTGCCTACTCCAAGGGAAGCTCGGAGGACGGCAACAAGGGAGAGGGCCTTCTCTGTAGTGGCCCCCCAATTCTGGAATGATCTCCCCGATGAGGCCCACCTGGTGCCAACACTGTTATCTTTTCAGCGCCAGGTCAAGACTTTTCTTTGCTCCCAGGTATTTAACAGCATATGTTGTTAACTGTCTTTGGCCTGGCTGAGAGTTTTAAAATGGTTTTAAATGTTAGCTGTTTTTATATTTTTATAATTTTAAGTTTTGTATATTGATTTTTAACTTGTTGGTTGTTTTATGATGGTTTTAATTTTTGTGAACCGCCCAGAGAGCTTCGGCTATTGGGCGGTATAAAAATGTAATAAATAAATAAATAAATAAATAAATTTTAAAGTCCAGTCTTTTAATCTTTGTGAACTGCCCATAGAGCTTTGGCTATGGGGTGGTATATAAATGCAATAAATAAATAAATAAATGAAGGAGATTCTCATTTGCACCGGGCTTAAACACACACACACACACACACACACACACACACACACACACCTCCTTGTCCTTTAAAAAAATAATCATCTGAATAGTCCATCACTTATATGTCAAGTCTGCTTTCTCTCCATTTTCTTTTACATTACAAAATAAAAATAAAATCCAGAGTAGACATTCCCATTGGCATTGTTGTAGGAGCGATGGATAACCTTTTAGTTCATAAGAATTCTTTCTTTCTTTCTCATCGCCTTGACCCTAGCTTGAGCTAAATAGCTTTACAACTGGTTGCTATACAAGGAAAATGAAACTAGAAACATTCTCTGGAGCATCAAGGAAATATCCTCATCTGGAAAAGAACTCCCTAGAATATGAACATTTCCCTTTCTTTTTAAAGCTTCTTTCAGTGGGGTGGTTAGCTTATGGCTTTGTGTAATTTCAGCTGGCTGCCACAAACAATGAATAAACTGGGACTTTCTTGCTCTCCTATAGCATAGATAGGGATGGGCTTTCTCAACTATTCATTTTCATTTGTACACAGCCAAACAGGTTGACCATTTTGAAGAATCTTGGGGAAAGATCTCTAAGGCTGCAGTCTGATTGTCCTATTGGCCTCAGTGGGAGGAAAGGGGTTTAAGCAAGAATAAAATATCAGAACAAGCACCATTCCTCCCTCTCTCCCTTCTACCTTGAATGTGTGAGTCCAGCAGAGTTTTGGATAAGGGGGTTCCTTAGGCCCTTTCTACACCTAAGGGTGTAGTGGGAGGGAAGGAGGGAGGGAAGGGGAAGGGTCACGGACTTACCTGCTTCTGCAATCCTCCCTGGGCATCTAAATGGAAGCACGATGTCCTGGAAGGGAAGAGGGATGTTGTATCTGTTGCGCCTGGCATTTTTTTTTTAAAAAAAGGCAGGAGCTGGGAACGCAACTGTGCTCCAGCGAAATGTGAGTAAAAAAAACAAATAAAAAAGCTGCCCACTCCCCCAATCTCCCTGGACTCCCTCCCTAGCCTGGTTCCTTCCCTCTGCTGACCCCCACTACTCATGGGGAGGTGGGAAGAAACTGGGACAGATGTTCACACTGCCCACAGTCCTCGGGATTATCCTGGGACTGCAGGGAAAATGGTGGTTTTGTCCCTGCCTGCTCCCAGGATCCCCTGTGCATCATTTGGATGCACAGGGACAATGCAGGGATGACCCCAGGAAAAACCCATGGTGTAGAAAGGGCCTAAGTCTTTGGAGCTCCCCATCCTTAACAGTAGGATAGGTCTCCAGGGGACTATTGTATTTCCTTATTCTGGGTTGTATCCAGTGGTGTCATTCCACTAACAGAAGCAGATTCATTAGTGAAAGCAGGACCATTTCTACACCTGCCTTTTCTCCCCGGGATCATCCCTCTGCATCCAAATGACACACAGGAGATCCCGGGAGCAGGCAGGGATGATGATCCTTCCATTTTCCCTGGATAATCCTTAGGTGTAGACAGGACCCAGGAGAGGGCAACCCTCTGTCTACCCTCAAACTGGTCTAGAGGTCTGGGAAACACTCCAGAGCAGATTTTCAGGAAGCATAGAGGTTTGCAGGGAAGAAGACAGAGTGAGAAAAATGGTCATGCTAGTGGATGCCCAGTAGCGTGACATTGGATTTAATGAATGATTGATTCCACAGGCAAACAGCTGCAATAGCAGTGGTTTTGCTATAAAGAAATACTTTTCAGCCCCCTCATCCGTGGCATAGAACTGGGTCCCTCCACATCTAGTATCACTAGAGAATGGTAACATCCCCCACTCTCATTGATTTCATAATTGGACTCATTTAATTGAATTATTTTCCTTTTTTAAAAGTCAGAAAATAACTTGGTTATTTTGTTAGCATGATTGCCAGCCCTTTCAGACTCTGACATGCTCCTGATGATTAGAAAGCATCCAATTTTTCCCTATGGTTGTACACTAAGAGGAAAATCATTAATGACAAGCTTAGTTTTGGAGAAACTTGTCCACCATTACTGATCTTCTCTTTGTTCTATTCTGGTAAATTCCCAAAACCAGAGAGCTGGCTCCAGAGTTGCATATAGCAGAACTCTGCAAACTGGATGATCCCATGGACAGAAGGAAGAAGCAGTTATTGGTGATTCTCTTATAACCTAATGGGATTCTGAGCTGGTGGTGACTGAACAAGAAAGAGATCTTAGGATTGTGGTGAACAGCTCGATGAAAATGTCTACCCAGTGTGTGGCCGCTGTAAAGAAGGCAAACTCTATGTTAGGCATCATAAGAAAAGGAATTGAGAAGAAAATGGTCGGTATCATACTGCCCTTATGCAAATCTATTGTGTGACCACACATAGAATACTGTGTACAGTTCTGGTCACCACACCTAAAAAAGAATGTTATAGAGCTGGAAAAAGAGCAGAAAAGGGCAACTAAAATGATTAAGGGGCTGGAGCATCTCCCCTATGAGGAAAGGTTACATCAACTGGGATTGTTTAGATTGGAAAAAAGGAGTCTAAGGGGAGACATGATAGAGGTGTACAAAATAATGCATGGTATGGAGAATGTAGATAGGGAGACATTTTTCTCCCTCTCTGAAAATACTAGAACCCAGGGTCATCCCATGAAGCTGACTGGTGGGAGATCCAGGACAAATAAACACAGCACATAGTTAAATTATGGAACTCACTACCACAGGATGTACTGATGGCCACCAATTTGGATGGCTTTAAAAGGGGGTTGGATAAATTCCTGGAGGCAAAGGCTATCAATGGCTACTAGCCCTGATGGTTGTGTCCTATCTCCAGTATTCAAGGCAGTAAGCCTGTTGCTGGGGAACATGGGTGGGAGGGGGCTGTTGCACCATGTCCTGCTTTTTCATCCCTGGCTGATGGCTGTTTGGCCACTGTGAGAACAGAGTGCTGGACTAGATGGACCCTTGACCTGATCCAGCATGTCACTTCTTATGTTCTGATGTTCTTCTGTCCTGCATGCCCTATGCCCCTGAATATGTACCGGGGGTGGGGGGTGGGAGTTGATGCTGGGGTGCTACAAAAATCACTATCCCTTCCTCTTCCTCCAGCAGAACCTTCACTGGATCCCAGTTTCTTCCACCAATGGAAGGTACCTTTCCATTCATAGACAGACAACTCTCAGTCTGACCCCTAAGGTTCCCCAGGAGACAGTCTGAAAAACACTGGTGTAAAATATGTAAGTGGACCATTGTTACTGAATGTGATCCTGTTTGTGCATGCAGTCACATGTATACCCATGTTCACATTCTCACAGTTACACAGGGGCCTTTAGACATTGGTCACAGAGCATCCATAGCTTAAAGAAGACCTCGTACCGAAGGATTCACACTAACACCTATTATTATTATTATTATTATTATTATTATTATTATTATTATTATTATTATTATTATTTAGAATATTTATATACCGCTCCCCATTGAAAAATTTCAGAGCGGTGTACAAGGTAAAATGAAAATAAAAACAGAATAAAACAGTTAAAACAAAATTTAAAAAGAAGCAAAAAATAGAAATCCAAGGCTGCATGTTAAAGAAAGGCTTCTTGGAATAAAGATGTTTTCAGGAGGCGTGAAAGGAGTACAAGGTTGGCGCCTGCCTGACCTCCAGAGGCAGGGGATTCCACAGGAGGGGCGCCACCATGCTGAAGGCTCTTCCCCTGGTGGATTCCAATCAGAGGATGGATCTAGGTGGAACCACCAGGAGCAGGCCCTCGGATTACCTCAGTGACCGGGCAGGTTGGTAAAGGAGAAGGCGCTCTCTCAGGTATCCTGGTCCCAAGTTGTTTAGGGCTTTGTACACAAGTACAAGAACCTTAAACACTTAGACCATTGCACATGTAATTTTGCATAAATGGACCTCTTATCTTTTTGTATAAATGGTGATTTACAGAATAGGCCAAGCTTGGTGGAGCAGTGGGGACCTCCAACTTGGCAGGCCCCGAATTGGGCAAGTGTAGCTAGGGTGGCCATAATTTGGAAACCAAAAAGGAGGACAATATGGCTGCCCCAAAGGAGGTGTGCCCACTTCAACATGCCCAACTCCCAAGATGGGACCATCTTGACATGACCGGCCCCCAAGGGGGTATGGTCTTGGTCACATGACAATATGGCCACCCTAAAGAAGGCATGCCCACCCCAACATGCCCAGCCTTAGAAATTCCTTAGAAACAGAATAAAATCTCTTAGTGCAATTAGCCTACCTTAAAGGGCTGTTGTGTTGCTAAAACAGTTTGACTAAATGCTCATCATCATCATCATCTAGTAACCACTTTCCACAGATAAACATGCACAATTTAAGGAGGATGGCAAGAAGAGAGGAAAGACCAACCTCAAAGCCCTACTTTCTTGCCACTTGTGACTATTTATTATTATTGCATTTATATCCTGCCTTTTTTCCTCCAAGGAACCTGAAGTACCATACATAATCTTCCTCCTCTCCATTTTATCCTCACAAAAACAACCCTGCAAGGTAGGTTGGGCTGAGAGTCTGTGACTGGCCCAAAGTCACCCAGTGGGTTTCCATGGCAGAGTGGGGACTAGAACCCAGATCTTCCAATCCAACACTTTAGCCACTTGCACCACACTGGCTCTCTTTAAATGATTATAACTCAGAAGCACCTATTTTCTCTAGCCAGCTTCACTACTTCTACAGCAGCCTTCTTCAACCTGGTGCTCGCCAGGTGTATAGGACTACACCTTCCAGAATTCCCAACCAGCATGCTGGCTGGGAATTATGGGAGCTTCAGTCCAACACATCTGGAGGGCACCAGGTTGGGAGGAGGCTGATAGGAATGGCTATGAGAAACAATTAAATGGGCTTATGGGCCAGCAGAGAGTTATGCTAAAGGCAATAAAATAAAATAAATCCTTGCTTCAAAAGTAAGTAAGTAGATGAGTGGTACTGAGTTGATAACATTATTATAGTCATATGATATAAAAAGAAAATGATCACAACAAATGCTCTTAAAAGACCAAGCAATTTTGCAAATTAAGCCTTGAATGTATTCAAGAGTAGGTATTACCATTCGACAGCTGAAAACTGAATAGCTCAGAAAGCTTCAACAAAAGCAAACAAGACCAAACTCTGCTTTTTCTTTCAACACTAGTGGATATTAATCTCTCAAACCAACAACAACAGCCAAATCAAAAGGAGGCACCTCAATAAGATCACAACTTCCTGCTCTATTTCTATTATTCCAATATTTAGGAAATTATTTATTTGTAACTATTTACAGTCAGTGTTCGATTACGATCTCTGCTTTGAACATACATTGAAAAAATGAAGGAAAATCCATCTTTAGGTCTTTCTTAAACCACCCTAAAAACAAGTTCAGCACCTACGAGGTGTTAAGTTATAAGATCCAAAATTCATAATCACTAAAACAGATTAAAAATATCATGGTAGCAGTAAACTGTTGCACTCTCTATTTTGCAATGGCTCTGTTATGTGTGTAATCTCTTCTAGAGCTACACAAGACAACACAGACTTTAACATTGTTATAATTTTAATCCAGATGACAAAGTCTAAAAGTATTTAAAGTGGCTTGAGAGGTGATGTGTAATCATCCTGCACCTGTGGGCTCTAGACACGTGCCATCCCCATGACATAAAAACAGCCCCCCCAAAAGGAAAGCACCACAAGAGCATCTGGTCCAGTACTCTGCCAGGGATGAGTACCCATCTACCCCAATGTTCTTAATGAAAGAAAGAAATATCAGCAGTCCTGTTAGTTTGTGCAGCACCAAAGTAGAGACAGACAGACAGACAGACAGACAGACAGACAGACAGACAGAAAAAGACAGACATAAGACCCTTCCCCCACCCCAAATAAAATCCAAGATACAAAAATGACACAATTCAGATCCCAGACAAGAACACTTTTCAGGGGGGGCGTCCTCTCCTCATCCCTACGTTAAGGAGGGATCTATCCTCTCAACATGTCCAGACTTGTGAATCTTGCCATGTGGAGTGTCCTGAATTCAACTGGGAACCAAGATGAAGCTGCAGGGAAGCCCCTTCCTGCCGACTCCACCTCTTTCATGCCATCTCATTTCATGTTAACCCATAGAAATGAACTGGAGCTCTGGAGCCCTTCGTGCCGACACAGGTGAGTGGCTGGTCTTCCTCTGAGCTGCCATGGCAGCTGGCCAGCCATCATTCTTCTTGGAGCACACATGTGCCCCATGCCTCTCCAAATACCCACAACCCCTTTCAATTTGTGCGAGGCGGGGAGGGCACGTGTGCATCTTCTATTTCTCCAGGAATTGCTCAGATCAGCCACGCTAATGACGTAGCACCTATGCCATTTGTATAGCTGCCACGCAAATGGCACAGCTAATCTGCGCACCCTTGGAGGACACATCCAGCAATTTTTCCGGACATTTGGGAGGACTTTGAAATCTCCCCCCGGATCCCGCTTGGGGGTGGGATTTCCGGACATGTCCAGGCAAATCCGGGCGTGTGGTCAGCCTAGCAGCGGTCTGTGGACTCCAGTCTGGGGGCTGAGCTGGCAGGAATTTTGTGTATGTTTTTTGGGGGGCGGGGGTTCTACTTTTGTGAATTGTTTTAAATAAATTTTGCAAAGCTGATGTGAAGCACTGTACATTTGCACCCAAATGTGCTGTTTGTAGTGGAATTTTGTTCCTTTGTGACTTTTCTTCACAAGCACTACAAGGTCCTGATGGAGGCCCTAGTTAGGCCAAAAGGTAACTCATAAATGCATTAAATAAAAATAAATAAATAAATAAATAAATAAATATTTTCAGTGAGATTTATTAAGGTATTTGGGGATCAAGAGGTACAGCACAAATATGTACTCAAAATTAGCAATAGTGTGTGTGTGTGTGTGTGTGTGTGTGTTTAAAAATTGTCCTATATTACTAGCTTTATTCTTGTGGAGGTGGGTGGGGAGAACCCTATTTTTATATTCAGGTTCTTATATTTGTACATGTGTAAATATTTAACAGACTTTCCCCATCTTATTCTTCCTTCTCAGCCATTTAGACCAGGCCTTTTAATCAAACACAATATTATTATTTTTATAGCTAATGGTCAATGTTCTTATTAGTGCCTGGCAATTAAGAAATTGGAAGCAATCTGCAGTTGGAAGCTGTACATTTCTGAGCTCACAATGAAGTAAAACTTTCATTAATTATAACAATTCACATATGAATTGAAAAAAAAACTTAACAATCCTTCAGTAGGGCTCCACCCCTTATTTGTAACACAATCTGATATGGACTTGAGTCAGAACAAGCTTTGAGATGGACATTTGGCAAGCTCGTGTTTTGCTGATTCGCACCTTCGTAATGCCAAGCAAAACAAGGGAGGCTTCTGAGCATTCAGCTGGGGAAAATCCATTGTGATATTAATACAAGAAAAGGCAAAGACTATGGCAGATTCTATGGGCCCAGATAGTTGTAACAGCTAGGGATGTGCTCCACTTCTAATCGGACCGGCGAATTAGAAGCAGAGCGGGGTGCTTTGCCTCCCCTTAAGGCGGAGGCGAAGAGGATTGGGGGGCCGGTGGAGCGTGGCGAAGAGGATCGAGGTGAAGGCGGATCCTTCGCCTCGATCCGGAGCTCCGCCGGAAAGGTAAGTGGGGTTTACCGGGCCCTGCTGCTGTCGCCCATGTGGCGACAGCGGCAGGGCCCGGTAACCCCCCCCTCCTCTCCCTTACCTGCCTCCGTCCATGGTCCCTCGGCTTCTTCAATTTAGCCCGCGGTTCAACCAGGAAGTCTAGGCCGCACTTGCGGCCCAGACTTCCTGGCTGAACCACGGGCTCAATTGAAGAAGCCGACGGACCGTGGACGGAGGCAGGTAAGGCCCCCCTCCCCCTTGGTCCCTTACCGGGCTCTGCCGCCATCGCCGCACAGGCGTCGACGGCGGCAGGGCCCGGTAACACCCCCCCGCCCTCCTCTCCTGGCCTTACCTGGCACCACTCCCCTCCACTGCGAAGCTCTGATTCGAAGCCGGAGCTCCCCAGCGAAGAGGAGCGGAGCGGAGCCGGCCGATCTGAAATTTTCGGATTGGCCCGCGGAGCGGGGGGTCCGTGCACACCCCTAGTAAAAGCCCTTTAGTTGAAGGTGGTTTTGGATCCAGCATTGTACATGGGTCCAATTGGAGTAGCCAGTCTACACTACAGTATGAAATGCTACCTGTAAATAGTTTGATATGACGAGATAGACATTGTGTGGAATGATTTTATAAATTAGCAAAAAAACTTCTGGCATGACATCTACATTATGCCAGTACTTCTCCAGCTTCACTGGTTATGAATCCAGGTCCAGGTCAGATTCAAAGTGCTGGTATTAACATTCAAAGCCCTAAATGGCTTGGTGCCAGGTTATCTGAAGGAACACCTCCTCACCTACACAGAACCCAAGAGCATCTTCAGGGCTCCTTCTTCATGAGCCCCTGCCAAAGGAGGGCCTTCTTTGCAGTGGCGCCCTGGCTGTGGAATGAGCTCCCTAGAGAGGTTTGCCTGGCATCTACATTATACTACTTCTGACACCAGGTAAAGACCTTTTCATTTCCCCCAGTATTTTAATGTTTTACCATCCTGGTCTTTTAACTTGCTGTTTTGAATTTGCATTTTAAATCTGTATTTTAAATCTCTGCATTGCTGCTGGGTTCTATTCTGGTTGTACTTTTATATTGCGGTTTAAGTTTTATACTGAAATTGTACTTTATGGTTTTAATGTTTGTGAACCACCCAGAGAACTTCAGCTATTGGGTGGTATAGAAATGCAGTAAATAAATAAAGAAATCACAGGGGTGGAGGAGAATTTCACTCATTTTGATAAGGGACTTACAAAGTTTGCACAACTTCATTTGATATACGAACCAGTGTGCCATTATCCTCCAGTATTCAAACATTTCAGAATTTTGCAAGGCAGTTTCCAGAAACAAAAATATGCATAGAAAAGTGTGTATATTAGGGGGAAAGTACATTGAAAGTTCATACATTTGGGGAAAGTGCACACAAAGCATTATATGAAGGGAAACTGCTTCCAAAAAAATTGCATACGTTAGGCAACCTGTGTACAAAAAGGGGGTATTATGGGAAATTGGCACAAAAAATCCATCCAAATTATTTTGGATGGACTTCCCTCTCCCCTTAAGTTGCAAACCCATGTGGAAATGGGGTTGAATAAATTTAAAATGGGAAAAATAAGATTGAGGGAAACCAAACCTGACAGATTCATCCACCTCAAGCATCACCCTTAAGACCATCTTAGTTCTGTCGGCTTTTAATTGCCAATATAACGTTTATATGCTCTAATTTGTGACATTTCTGGAAATGTGATATACAAATATTAACAAATAATAAATAATTTAATTTTGGATCTATCTATAGAAAGGACAACTTGTGGTCCTCCAGATGTTTTGGCTAGATGTTCATGGAGCTGTTGGCTGAAACATCTGGAGGGCCACAAGTTGCCCATCCCAATCTATTTTATCTTCCTGTATTGTATGTTTTAAAAGCATTTGATTAACCCGACAAAACAATAGAATGGGCTTGAAATCAAAATAAACAAACAATAAATGGGGGGGGGGAATCTAGGTCTTTGTAAAACCATTTTCCTTACGTGTGCTTTCTTATCTAACCATCAGCATGCTTGTTTTAATAAAGATCTTAAAAGAAATAGAATAAAAAGTACTTCCCAGACATTTACAAGTATTTTTTCCCTGTTAAATACTGTCAAGAAGATGAATAACGCCACTTTCTCTAGAAACAGCATATCCGCTCAGGCTCATTTAGACACGCAGAGGTCTGAAATAGCCTCCTCATAATCCCCATAGTGACAGAACAGTAATTGTTCTGGGAGGCCACAATGAACACGATGAGTCAAGGAAGGAGATGTTGTTTCAATTGATCTCATTTATTGTTAGGAATTGACTCTGCTGTCCACCATCTAAATTTAATGTTTTCTCTTTCCCAGAGGATTTATCACAAGTTTCCATACGCTGTTGTTTCAGTAACTAAGCTGTCACTTCGTAGAATTCACTCTCCATCAGACTGAAAGAATCTCATTCATTTTGCTTTTATTGCACCTCGGTTGAGGGCCAAAGAAGTGCAATACTGTGATGTTCACCAAGAGAAGACATCCTGTGCTTAGGCAATTCTGCCTCCGGTCATTGTGCGCTTGGGCCCCCCTTCAGGAAAGTTTCCCGTGGGATGCGTGTGGATAGTCTGCCTCTTCCAATTGCCACTCCTGTTGAAGTCTTTCCTGAAAGGTTGCAGACTAGACAAAAAGAGTCACTCTGACCTTTCGAGAAGCATCCAATTTCTGCTTACATGAACTCCTATTCTCATATAGTTGTACTCATTTATAAAGCACCTTTCAACTGTCACAATAGTGGGGGGGGGTGCGCTGAGAGTTTTCTTTCAGTTCAGTTTTGATAAGACCTTAACAATATTCACAAAGTTCTCCATATTTGCGACAAAAATAACTTGAGACTTAAAAAAAAAAAAAAAAAAGGAATGTGGAGGGAAAAAAAGATTTGACCATTCAGGCCCAGAGCTTTGAGTGCTTTGCTACTTATAGTGTGGGTTTGAGGCCATTTCTACACCTGCCTTTTTTCCAGGGATCGTCCCAGGATCATCCCTGTGCATCCCAGGGGATCCCGGGAGCAGGCACAAATGATCCCTCCATTTGCCTGGGACAACCCTTAGGTGTAGAAAGGGCATGAATCTCTATGAATATAGAGGTGTTCATAATTAGAGTTACCAACCCTTGCTTTCTGACAGGCTCCTCATCAAACAAATCTCAAGTTCCCTCCATCCTATTTAAAAAAGCAAATGAAACGAAATTCTCACCAATCCCTAGCTTTGGAGGAGAGGTGCAGAGAATCCCCCAGTGCCCCCTCATCTGTAGGTGGGGTCCTGATTTGCTTATTTATTTAGAAGTGGAGGCAGCAGAGCAATGAGAAGCCAGGTCTAACTACCATTTTACTTTCTTACAGTACTCCCAACATAGTGTTGCTCCATTGCATTGTGGGGAATTTAAACAGTGACAAGTTCCCTGGTTTTTCTGGGAGTACCAAGACAGAGAAAAGAGGGGGTGCCAGCTATAGGCCCTATCAGAATACTGTGAACCCAGCAGCCACCCAAGGATGCCAGGCTATGATGGCGGCCCCAAATTTTAAGTATGGGTCTATTCATTTCCCCTTATAGGACTCCATGTCTAAGAGACAGAAATTCAACACCTGTGCTCACTAAACCAAAGTAACCATCACAAGGGTGACTGATCTCCCTCTGGACTCACACACTCCATCTCCCATTTCCTCCTTTGGCACAGCCCTGAGGAGGAATTCAGAAGCTTTCTGTTCTGTTTTTTATTATGCCAGCCAAACCTGACAGCCTGTGCTTAATCTTAAAAATAGTTTGTTTGAAATGACTTCAAAGTTTAAATTTTAAGGCTAGCTAATTTCAACAACCGTAATTCAGATTAGGTTCAGATGACACATTTAACCATGGTAATCTAAAATGGAAGTGGGCACTTCTGAACTCCCCACAGCTGTGCTAGAACAGAAGAGGGGAGTATGCTAGCCCTGGAGAGGCTAGGTTCATTCTGGTGATGAAAAACCATGGTTTATCATGATGTCTGAACGTTGCCAATGTGTGGTGCTTCTTGTGATAGAGAACTGTTGTAATAGTGAAAACGTCACTTGTTGAATTTGTGTCCCTCATGCAGCTTTCAATGACATAAGAGCCTTGCCAGGAAAAGGTGTTTTCTGCTCCAAATGCCAGCCTCAATTCAGCCTTTATATGTTACAATAAATATACTACATTTCCCTAAGTTTGCTACTCTACATTTGTTATCCTGGACTGGACACTGGGATTCATCCAGTTTTGGATGGGGTTGCATTCCCGCATGAAACATCAGGTTCCATTTTCCTCCCACAGAAGCTGCATCCCTAAAACTTGAGAATAAACTCTCTGGCTGAAGATCTATACTACTGCTTTGAAGTGCTTAAAAGCACTTTATAACAGGTTTGACAACTGTTGGGGCCCAGGACACACTGCATATACAGTTTTCAAAACGTTTTCAAAGTGCTTTAAAGCGCTTTAAAAGCAGTAGTGTAGATTCCCCATTTGTTAGAGAAGTAATGTTTTCCTTTGATTTTTTTTTTGAGCCACATGATGGCAGTATATATTAAGTCATCAACAGAGCTATCGGAACGAGGGGGGCAGAGAATCTATTTCCCCTTTTCCAAAAGTTGAGTTTTGTCATTAAAGTAGTTTTTCTATCTATCTGTAAGGACACAGGCATCGGAAGATTTATTTATTTATTTATTTAAATCTATATAAATTAAAATGAAAAAGACCGTTCGTTACTGTCGTTATATCTCCGAAAGTTCTTCACCGATTGCTTTGAAATTTTGACACAGCGTTGCGTTCGAATACGCGAGCGTTGTTATATAACTATGTTCTATATGGGGGTCAAAGGTTTGTCTTAAAATCGAAGAAATAGGCCTCCTCAAAGCCAGTCCTGCTGATCATTGTGACATCGCCAACCAGTAGGCCAATCCACTGCCTCTGCCTCCTCTCCTATTTGCATATTCTCTCGCAATTGGCTGAGTGAATATAGATGTCACACCTGTGACAGTTACACGTTCAGAAGAAAGGTAACTGCCATGAGTTTCCAGTAACCTCCTCACCGTAAAAACATGCTTTTATATCTCCGAAAGTTCTTCACCGATTGCTTTGAAATTTTGACACAGTGTTGCGTCCGAATATGCGAGCGTTGTTATGTAACTATGTTCTCTATGGGGTCAAAGGTTTGTCTTAAAATCGAAGAAATAGGCCTCCTCAAAACCAGTCCTGCTGATCATTGTGACATCACCAACCAGTAGGCCAATCCACTGCCTCTGCCTCCTCTCCTATTTGCATGTTCTCTCCTATTTGCTCTTATAGGTCATTGTGACATTGCCAACCAGTAGACCAATCCACTGCCTCTGCCTTCTCTCCTGTTTGCATGTTCTCTCCTATTTGCTCTTATAAGTCATTGTGATATCGCCAACCAGTAGGCCAATCCACTGCCTCTGCCTCCTCTCCTATTTGCATATTCTCTCACAATTGGCTGAGTGAATATAGATGTCACACCTGTGACAGTTACACGTTCTGAAGAAAGGTAACTGCCAGGAGTTTCCACTAACCTCCTCACCGTAAAAACATCCTTTTTTAAAAACCAAACAATCTGCTTTACTTCATCCAAATAATGCCTCGCAGAAGATCACACTTAGGTTGTCGTACTCGCAGAGTGGAAGCACTGCGACGAGAAATTGCAAATCAGACTGAGGAAGAACGGGCATCAGCAAATGAGAAAAAAAGAAAAAGAATGCCTCAAATACGTGCCAAGGAACCAGCCAAGCAACGTTCAGCCAGACTTGAGGATGCACGGTTGCGAGCACAGCAATCGCATTCTACAGCTTCAGATCTGCTTTGTTCTCAAATAGAATGAACGCGACAGGCTGAGAGGGGCTGAAAGACGTCAACGAGAAATAGCACATCAGCGTCAAACACGACTCCGTGGTAAACAATCACACGATTACAATCGCCTTGCATTCCAGTACAACCCAGCTGATGATTATAGTTTGAGGTGGCATGTTCTCATCGGCACTATGACTGAAGTGTGTCCTTATTGCAAGGCTCTTAAATTTAATGGAGAAACAAAAGGAATGTGTTGCGCTGCTGGAAAAATTAAACTGCCTCAACTTGGAGAACCACCAGAGCCATTACAAACTTTGCTTGCCGGATATACCGCAGAATCAAAGCATTTCCTATCTAACATCAGGAAATACAACTCATGCTTCCAAATGACGTCGTTCGGCGCAAAAATCATCACAGCTCCATTTATGCCAACTTTCAAAGTCAAAGGACAAATTTATCATAAAGCCGGCTCCTTCCTTCCGTTTCAAGATAGTCAACATAAATTCCTACAAATGTATTTCATTGGTGATGGCAATGATGAATTGAATGCACGCTGCGGAATTTATACCGGCATAAAAAGGTCCGTCGTTTCAAAACTGCAACAGCTACTTCACGAAAAAAACAATTTAGTACATTTGTTCAAAACAGCAATTGACATGATGCCATCTGATACACACAAGATTGTTATTCATGCTGACAAAACGCCTGCTGGAGAACATGTGCGAAGATTCAATGCTCCAACTATAGACGAAGTGGCAATTGTTATAGTCGGAGATCAATCTTGACAGGACCTTTCAAAGGTGAAGATGTCCTCATTCCTCGCATTCCTATGATTCCAACAGATATGCCATTTCAATTTAAGAGATTGCAATTCCCAATTCGATTGGCGTTTGCAATCACCATCAACAAAGCTCAGGGCCAATCTTTAGAATTGTGCGGTTTAGATCTAGACACAGA
Source organism: Elgaria multicarinata webbii (assembly GCF_023053635.1). Taxonomy (NCBI): domain Eukaryota; kingdom Metazoa; phylum Chordata; class Lepidosauria; order Squamata; family Anguidae; genus Elgaria; species Elgaria multicarinata. The sequence goes on from NC_086172.1 coordinate 104,246,253, forward strand.
TTGCTTCTCACATGGACAATTATATGTTGCGTGTTCTAGAGTCGGCAAACCAGACAATCTCTATATCTACACAATGGAACAACTAAAAATATTGTATATCCACAAGCATTGTGAAATTAAACATATTAGAAACATCCGCTTTGTCTTTTTTTTCTTTTCAATTTAACCAGACTGAGCCACAGCAACGCGTGGCAGGGTACAGCTAGTTAAATAAATAAATAAGATTTGGCAAAAATGGTGGGGGTGGGGAGGGACCTCCAATGTGCATTCTAAAATGAATGCATAACAATAGCAGCCATCAGCTAGATCTTACAAACCTCAGCTGAACTAAGTGGCAAATAAAGGACTTGTTCATAAAAGCAAACCACATACAAGACATCCTGAGTCAATCTGGAATAGAGCCATGTTATAATTAGAAGTGGTTAAGAAAACCTTTGTCTTGGTCATTACTGGCTTAACCATTTTAAGCCAACAGAGTCATTGAATCGCAATTGCACTCCATGGCAGAGGATTTATGGGGTGCTCAAAAGACTAGGCTTTTCAGGCTTTGTGAGCAATTACAACTCCATCGTTCTATTTAAAGCATGCACATTACAGGCCTAAGCCAATATTAAACCAAAGCTGTATACATGAAGGAAGAAAGCATACCAGTTCAGTAGCATTATTTCAGTAGTGGTGAATGAGAATGGTTGCCAGAGCCTTAGTAGCTTTCAGCAGTAGCTTTCAGTTAAATGAATTGTTCAGAATATAGGAAGTAGCCTTATACCAATAGCTAGACCTAAGGGCTGTCCCTGGATTGTCCCGGGGTCATCCCTGTTCATGTAAATGACACACAGGGGATCCCGGGAGCAGGCAGGGACGACCCAGAGATGATCCCGGGATAAACCTTAGGTCTAGCTAAGGCCCAAGTCTTACCATTGGTTAGCCTTGTCTACATTGACTGGTACTGTATTTTCAGGGTTTCAGACAGGGTTTCCCCCCAGTCCTATCTGAGGATGCCAGGGATTTTCTGCATGCAACACATGTGCTCTACCAGTGAACTACAGCCCTTTCTGTGCACATAGAGTAAAATTTCCATGGAGGAGGTTGATTTCATCTACCATTGAATTGATTAAGGAAACTTTTAAGAGCAGGAGAGATCTCATATTTGCCCCACATGTTGGGTTAGGGTGCTGGATTGGCCAAAATTCCTTAGCCTATATGTCATGTATGGACTACCAGAGGGATGGGAAACCTGCAGGCCATGGGCCTGCAGGGTTTTCTCATCTGGCCCCACAGCTACTTCCCCTTCTGCCATGGAGGGAAAAGCACTGATCTCTGACCAGCAGCTTATTGGAGATTAGTGCTTTCCCCTGCTTAGCATGAAAAGACTCTTTTTCTCAGTGCTTATCAGAGATAAATGTTTTTTTCAGGTGGGACAAAAGGTGTGGCGCCAGGGGGCAAAGTTGCTGAATGATTCAGTAGGGTGACCATATGGAAAGGAGGACAGGGCTCCTGTATCTTTAACGGTTGTCTAGAAAAGGGAATTTCAGCAGGTGTCATTTGTATGCATGCAGCACCTGGGGAAATTCCCTCTTATCACAACAGTTAAAACTGCAGGAGCCCTGCCCTCTGTTGTATCTGGAGGCTTGAGAAGCATCTCCTCATCCCCATCCCCCACCCACAGCTGCAATGGCTCTCCTGCAGTCAAGCAAGCTGAACGCAGAATAGGATATCAGTGTCTACAGTGTTTAATAAATAAATGGGTAAAAGTAATGTCTTCATGACTGAGTTTTCAATAAATGTTTGCCTTTATATGTAAAAGAATCCCTGGATGCACATCTTTATGAAATGTACTGCACATGCCTATGTATACACAATGTTTTAAAAAATTCAACAACTCTACTGCAGATGTTGTGGGTGGCCAAGACATTGCCTTCTTTCTCCAATCTTATGAGTAATTAAGTTGTAAACAAGAAAGGCTTCCTCTGAGATTCTAATTAGAAATGGGAGTATTCCAGTATTGAAGGGGGCAGGCATCAGTTTTTTGGAGTCAAACCTTACCCCTGCATCCACGTCAGATGGAACCCAGGCCCTCTGGAGACAGGACCGGATCCATTACTGCCTGCATTCATTTCTGAGAGCCCTACCCACTACCCTCTGCTTTCTCATACATACCAAGGGCTCTGGGTAAAACAAGGTTTCATGAAATCATGAGGATCCTCAAGGATCCTCATAATTTCATATGATTTTTACAGAGCAACTCCCATGATCCATAATCCAATCACAGAGCTCATTGGCCTCCACTGGCTGAGCCATGAAAATCAGGGATCTACCACTTGTGGGTGCAACCATGGTGCAAAACAGGGATCTGAGGCAGGGATCCTCATGGATCATCAGGATTATAAGACAAATACACTGAAATACCATCATATCACAGATCATATCTGCTTCCATGGACTGAACCATAAAAATCATGGATCCACCATTCATGGGCATGACCATGGGCACATCTTCACCAAGCAGGGCCCGATCTACACCAAGCAAGATATAACACTTTAAAAACATTATGAAAACGGTATATGTAATGTGCCTGAACAGGTGTCATAAACATTATAAACTGTTATAAGCAGTAGCGTAGATCCTGCCCAGGATATTCCACCATGAAAGTGGTATTGAAGCAGTGTATAGCAGTATATAGGTGAATGAAGGCCAGGTGAAGACCTTTTTATTCTCCCAACATTTTAACAATCTATAAATACATTTTAACATGGTGTTTTAAATTTGTAATTTTGCATTGCTGCTGTTTTTATCTGGTTGAGCTTTTTTATTGTATTTTATATTATGGTTTTATACTGTTGTTTTATATTATGAATGGTTTTAATTTTTGTGAACCGCCCAGAGAGCTCCGGCTATTGGGCGGTATAGAAATGTCATAAATAAATAAATAAATAAATAAATATAAATGGCAGCAGCCACACTACTGCTTTATATCAGTATTGAACTGCACTGAAGGATCTACACTACTGCTTCAAAGTGGTACTAAAGCTCACTGACAACTGTTGGGGCCCATGACACATCTACACCAAGCAGGATATTCCACTATGAAAGTGGTATGAAAGCGATATATGGTATGTGTCATGGGCCCCAACAGTTGTCAGTGCACTACAATATTGCTATAAAGCAGTAGAGTGGCTCCTGCTCTTATATACTGCTTTCATACCACTTTCATAGTGGAATATCCTGCTTGGTGTAGACAAGTCCTTAAGACACAAAAACATGGATCTGAGTCTTGTATGACATCCATATGCAACCATAATCAAATCATAGATCACACTGTTCAGTGTGAACCAGATTACTGATCCCGTATTTGAGTGTTCCACCGCAGTACAAAACCATTGATTTGAGGGACATATCCTTAGAGCTGAACCTTAAAAAGCTGAACATGTACTAACTTCTTTAAAACCCTGGGTTTTTATGAATGAGTCAGCGTGCTATGGCTTGCTGCCTGATCTCTCCTGCTCTGATTGAGAACAGCTAAATAATTTAGACATGTTTCGTCCTTGTGGTGTTTGTCATGATATGCAAACAAGGAAGTCTGGTTTTTCCCTTTGTGAACAAACTATACAAATAGCCCCAAGTCCATAATCAAATCACCTATCGTCCTTCCATACTCCCTGCCCTCTAAAATGCATATATCAATTGGAGCAAGGTGTTCCCATGGAACAACAACAGGTATATGAGGAATAGATCCTCATGAACCATTTTAATCATTTTTATATGGAACACCTAAAATCAAATGTTAAGTCACACTTTACAACCTTATCTATAGAGTGCATCATAAAAATCAGCGTGGATCCACACGTTGCACAAGCTTTGATCAGAAGCAGGGTCCTCATGATTCTTGCACACAAGCCCCACTATGCAAACTCCCATAACAGTAGAACCCAATGGGGTCATCACATGAAGCTGATTGGGGGAGGATTCAGGACAGATAAAAAGAAATACTTCTTCACACAGCGCATAACTAAACTAGGGAATTCACTACCACAAGATGTGGTGAGGGCCACCACTTTGGATGGCTTTAAAAGGGGGTTGGATTAATTCCTGGAAGAAAAGGCTATCAATGGCTACTAGTCCTGATGGCTATAAGCTACCTCCAGTATCAGAGGCAGAAAGGCTGTATATGTTAGTTTCTGGAGAACATAGTGAGAGAGTGCTGTTGCACCATGTCCTGCTTGTGGATCCCTGGTTGATGGGTGGTTGTCCACCGTGTGAACAGAGTGCTGGATTAAATGGACCCTTGGTTTGAACCAGCATGGCTCTTCTTATGTTCTTATGATGTGCTCTGTGATGCATGGTTTTGTGGGTGTCCTCTTTAAATATCATATGAAATCATGAGGATCCCTGAGGAGGGTACTCCTGTGAGGCTCCTCTGCTATCCCTCCCACCTCTGTAAATAACAAAGTGAGGAGGGCAGTGGGACATATGGTGGCCATTTATGATTTCCCCCCAAAGAGGAAGTGCATCATCAGAAAAAGAGGACACCAATTTCCATAAGATGTGCATGTGGTAATTTACATGTATAGATACAAATTTAGAAATAATTATTAGGGCTGTGCACCGCCTTGGGCTGAATCCCCAAAACCGAGGTGAGGCGTGTTAATTTGGCCCACCTCGCCTCAGTTCAGAGTCAGTTCTGGGGTGGCCCAAGATGGCCCGAAGCCAAAGAGGATTAATACCAAAGTTTCAGGACTCCTTGGGCCACTTCAGATGGTGCTGGACTGACCTCCCTCTTGACTAGGAAAACATGACATCCTCCTGAAAGCTAGGCTGCAATTTCAAGATATCATGGGGTCTCTGGGCTGCAAACTATGGTGGCTGTAAAGGAAAAATGGCCCTTTGTGGCCATCGTAGTTTGCAACCATAGATGTACTAAAACAGAGCCCCTGTGATATCTTCAAATCATGGTCTGGCTCTCAGGAGGACACCACATTTCCTGATTGTGGTGGTGATGGTGGAAGCGATGGGTCAGTTGTGGTGATGTGGCAGCAGCAATGGCACGGCAGTGGCAGGTGAGCAGGTAGTTCCAGCAGCAGCAGCTCTGGGTTGGGGGGATGAGGGGGGGAGTACAGAGTTGGGAGTCCAATGGACTCCAACCCAGACTTGCTCCCGAATTTCCTGGGTGCTGGCCGTGCGGCAGGCTGTCACTGGGTGTGTGTGTGGGGGGGGGGGTAAGCTTGTCTCAGCTTCAGCACCGAGGCAAGGCAGCCAACCCCTGAAGCACCCCGAGGTGGTCTCCAAAATGGCCTCTGAGGCAAATCAGGGGGACCATGCACAGTCCTAATAATTATTATAATTTAAGTAGAACTACAGCACAGCACAGCACATCATAGTGTGGAAGGCTGTGACCAGATGGTCTGTTTGGTTTGTCCAGTCAGCCATCCAGGTACTACTGATGGGCAACTTCTGTGGTGCTTCAGTTTGAGGGATTAAACATAAAGGTGGAACAGTTGAGCCTGGGAGTGTCTGGGGAGTGGCCCTTCACAGGAACAGGCAGAAGCTAGTTGAAGGCCCATGCAGCTGACAACAATTCCCAATCACTACAATCCCTATGAAAGACTTGTCAGAACTCAGAAGCGACAATGGAAACAACTATTGTTCTTGGTGCATTGTCTTCGTCGCTTGCATTCCACCTCCTTCCTCTTGCCTGGATTTATCCTGACCTTGGACCGGACCCTGACTACTGTTTGACACTTTCCTAAATCCAGTGTTGTTCGACCGGACTTCTGACAGATACTTCAGCTTTTGATTATGGACGGTGTATTGAGATTTCCCTTCTGCTTATCGAGTTTAAAACTGGTGATTTACAACAACTTAAAGCCCCGCCTCTTCTGCCTGATGATTCGCCATCCTTAAATGGGGCTTAGACTGGAGAGCCATTCAAACAGATGGAGAGACCCTCAAATAGAAGATGCCTTTAATATAGATGACAGTCCTCTGACATCCTTCACATAGAGAGCTGCCCTCTGTAAAAGAGGACACATGGTAACCCTTTTCAATAATTTCTCTGTAAAGTCCTGCGCCTATTGGGCTGTGTAGCACAGCAATTATATTATGGCCATTGGGGCCAATGGGTTCAATCCACTCTGGATACAATTTGGAGTTTGGGTTATTTTATTTATTTTTAATGTCTAAAAGACATTAGGCAATTTCCCTCATATATTATTTTTGGAGTAGACAGGGGCCACTCATCAGTCATTTTAATTCTGATTTCATTTGCATCTGCCTGATGCTGCTATAATTTTTTTGACTGGAGTTATTCCCATTCCAATTCTTACAGATGTAAAAGCAGAATAAGGCCACAAGGGTCCTGATGTACTATGCAATAAATGGCTCTGTGCTATACAGACTATGCAGACCATAATATTTTGTTGCCTGAGGAACCTGTCTTAATAGCAGTGTTGGACAGGACCGCAAGAATCTGTTTCATTTGCTGTCTTTCATTAATACCATGGGGAAAGGGGGAAGGTTGACGTGACCTCCCCCTCCCTCCTGTAATGTGACACTATAAAACAATCAGACAAGAGTAAGTAGGTGTTTACAGAGGCTGGCATTGATTTTGGTGTTTCACTATTGTTCCTGGTGGGTGGAAAAAAATCAATTGCAAACACCCGGTGTTGGTTAATACAATTTTGTTAAATTGAAAAGGAAATCTCCCAAAGAAAGGAAGGCTTTTAGTGTCTTGTTGCTAAGCCAAATAACATATGAAAACTTTGAATGAGAAATGCAGGCAAATCTTCAGCTCCAAAGTCATCAGAACCATCTTCTGAACCATACTTTTCTGAAGAGTTAGGCCTAATCTACACCAAGCAGGATATAGCACTATGAAAGTGGTATATAAAAGGCAGGAACCACACTAAACAGGATATAGCACTGTGAAATCAATATATTGGCCCCAACAGTTGTCAGTGCACTTCAATCCCGCTATTATGCAAAGCAGGGACTTTCTTAAACCCTGAGTTCATTCATGAATTTGCTGGGTGGCCTTACGCAGACAGCTGGCCCTCAATTTCAGCCTCCCAAGGAGGAAATACGAATACTAGCCTTCCTTACACAAAGAAAAATTATTGTAGGTTCTGTTCAGGAACCTTGGGCTTACCTTACTAATGAAGTGACCAAGGTGTGTGCATGGGTGTCCATTTTGTCTTCGTGTAACCATCTCTTTGGCAGCCTGTAGCCTCCTTGGCTTCCTGCACTTCAATTAAAGCCCAGGGAAGGATTCATGAGATAATTCCTCCCATATGGCTTTTTCAGGCCAGGAAGTACAAGCAGCCTTGGAGGCTGCAGGGACCACACAACTCCCCTGTTAAAAAAGCTCCACTGTCTTCCAGTCTGTTTCTGGGTACAATTCAAAGTGCTGGTTATGACCTATAAAGCCCTATACGGCTCAGGTCCAGGTTACCTGAAAGATGGTATTCTCCCTTACAAGCCTGCTGTCTTCTGAGATCATCAGGGGAGCCATTCTCTTGGTCCCACCACCATCACAGGCATGCCTGGTGGGAATGCAAGAGAGGGCCTTCTCAGTGGCTGCCCTGGGGCTCTGGAACTCCCTTCCAAAGGAAGTTAGACTGGCTCCCTCCCTGGTGTGCTTTCAGAGGCAGGCTAAAACTTTTTTTGTTCTGGCTGGCCTTTGGGGAGTAGTCTGGGCCTCTGCTTATTCATTGTTTTATATTGGATTTTTTAAAATTATATTTTTAATTTTTGTATATCCCTATTGATTTTAACTGTACATGTTTTAATTTGTAAAGCCTCCTTGAGTCCCAGCACTGGGGAAAAGGGAGGAGGAGGAGGAGGAGGAGGAGGAGGAGGAGGAGGAGGAGAATCATACTGCTCCCTTGGCTACCTTGCAGTGATTAGGTAAGCTCAAAAATACTGCAAAAATAAATTATAAAAAATTCTGAGAATGAGGCAGAAAGAAAGCTTCTTTTTGAGGGGAAGAAAACTTTCAGGAAATTGGAAGACAGATTTGGGCACACACTAGCTCCATCTCTTCCTGGCAGCTCAACACAATGCCACCCCTCCACATCTGCATTTTAAAGGAATAAAAATGGTGGCCAGGCAGCCAACAGAGTTGATGCTGTTGCTACTTGCATTGGTGGCACAAAAACAAACAAACAAACACGATCCCTTAGGGAAACGAAAGAAGCTGTGCTACAAACCCCGCCAATGGTGAATGCTAACAGTGAACCACTGTTGGAGAAGTTCTCCTTCCCAGGAGAAGTTCTCCTTCCCTAATTTCTTTGCCCACAAATTGGATAGAAAATTTTGAAAGGTCATTGGTGCACAGCTTTTATTTACATAGATGCCTTACTGACATGTGCGTTCAGGCTGCAAGTAATGTAAGGAGCATAAACAAAAGGAACTAAAGGATGCTACGGGGCACACATCACTGGGGGAGAGGACAGACCCCTGTTATAAATTTGTACGCATCCCAGAACAATGTTTTCTGGGCACTGCTTCCTCATAACGAGCCTGAATACTCTTTGATCTGTACATTCTTGCTTTCATTTGAACCTGCTTAAATGATGGGGGGAAACGAATGGAACAGAGATGCACAAGCTTACACCAATGGGCATCATGTCCTAGCTTATTGTTCCACCTATATCCATATTTTTTCATTATGCACAATGGACTTACTCTGATTGCATTGCCATCACTCAAAAGAAGGTTCTTTCTCTAGTGTAATTTCTTGGAACTTAGTGGAACCAATTCCTGATGTATATGTGTGTGAGTGTTGAGGACTTTCTAAGTGCATGCTTTACGGTATCCGAAAATAGATGTCAAACTTTTAACAATCTGATCCAATTGTGAAAAGATATTGCCCTAAACTTACCATTTGTAGCAAATATATGGGTGGGAGGTGTGGATGGAATCTGAGCCAACTGTTTACATTGCCTGATTGTTCTAAAGTTGGCTGTCTCCAGCCACAGTATGGTACATGCACAAACCCATTCACTTTCCTATACACTTAAAGGAAACTGGCAATCTGGAGGCATCCTAGAGTTTAAAGCACCTGCTGAATCCTTAAAAGGAGAAGAACACTTTAAACATTTCATGCTTTGCCCTATCCTTTACTATGTTAGCCCTGCATGAGAAATTAATTGCTCACTTATTATAATACTGACAGCATCTTAGTTTGGGTGTGAAATGCTCCCACACATGACTCCTACTGCAGTGGAAAGGGGGGGGCGTGTTCTACAGGCAGGCAGTACGATCGTGAAATAAGAGATGTAATTTTTTTGGACTCCCATGTTTCTTCCCCAGCAGGGGGCACAGCACACACACAGCAGGATCTCACAATTCGGATCTGTAGGTGGCAGCACCCTAGAGATAATTATTGTCTCTGTAAAGAGATTTCAGCAATGAAAATATTTTGTCTTTTCCCCCACCTACTCATTGTTCAATTTAGATGTTTCAGCAAGTGTCTGGGTTTAATACAAAATGATCCCTGCAGAGATCTGTTTCTCAGCGGTGCTTGTCATTTTAAAAGAAGTTCTTTTTTAGTGGAAACTTTCCAGAAGTACACAAGAGTATACAGTGGACCTGAGCTATAGTCCCACTAGCGCTGTGCTACTCTTATTTCAGAGGGGTGGGGGGACTTGGGATATTTGTGTGAAGAAGGGTTTGGTGACTTTGGACATGTTTCTATGGCACGTGTGTGTGTTTGTTTGTGTGTGTGGAACAAGAATGATAGGTAAAGGAATGTCAGTAACATAGTCATGATGATTATACTAATGCTTTGGGTTGAATATGAAGAGCTTGAAGATGGATGTCTGTGGCGTTACACCCCACAAGTCAGTTCCCAAAGGAATGTCTGCAGTTTGTAAGTCTGTGGTCTTTAGAATGTTGGCCTGAGTGGGCGGAGTTAGAATGTCTTGGGAGCGGGGAGGAGTGATATATAAGGGAATGACTGAGGGGCTTGAGAGAGCTTTTCAGGGAGACTTGTTAGGTACTCTTAGAGTCTGTAGTGCTCTCTGTTTATGGTACTTAAGTTCTGGGAAATTTGAGAGTCAGTGTAGTGAGTGGTGTCTTTAGAGTGTGGTGTGCACGTAGTGGAAGTATATTAATCAATACTGAGAATAAAGAAAGTTCAAGAGTGATTGTGTGAGAAAAAGGAAAGCGCGAATGTGAGAGTGACAGGATTGTATGAAAGGTTTGAAAAAGGTTTTTAAATGTTATTTGAAACAAAGCTTATGAACTTTTAAAAATAAATTTTGTTTGTTTTGTTTTTAAACTACCACAAAAATCCCACGTGTCTGTTTGGCATTTATCATCTTAAGTTTACACATTTAACAACCACTCTGACAATCATTCACCTAAGCAGATATAACTCACAGCGCATTATTATATATATTAAAATCCATTCTCCATTTTAAACCCCTTTCTCCACATAGTTTGGAGGAAGGTGGTTTTTATCCCTTGCCTCAGGCGTATCAAGTGGTGGTGCTTGGCTTGAGCAGGGAGTAGCCTCGGCCGGGTCTGGTGTTCAGAGCCTGTGTCGCCCCATAAGAAGTGGTGGCAGCCGTGAGGTCTGGTGTTCAGAGCCTGTGTCGTGTCAATGTCACCATCATGTTTGAAAATGGGCACCAGAGAAGGGCCAGATTTACACCAATCAGAATATGGCACTTGGAAAACATCTTGAAAACTGCATATGGAGTGTGTCGTGGGCCCCAACAGTTCTCACTACTGTTTTAAACTGCTTTAAAGCAGTAGTGTAGATCCTGCCAGGGGCACCTGTGCCAACAGCTTATAAAGACAAATGATGCCTGTGAAACATTTCTGGTAAATGGGACTTACAGAAAGAGCATCCTGCTTTGTTTAGCAAAGTCAGTGGCTGTGCATATTGGGCAGAATCGGATGGCGCACTTACGCCCCTGCCAATTCTCTTACACTCCACTAATTCCACTGCACACGCAACCCCAATGCTTGTGCAACTGAGATTTAGCACTTCCAGGGCAACCTCAACTGAGCAGAAATACTCATTTCTGGAAGGAGGCAGGTCTGCAGAGCTTGTGTAAGGGAGCTCCACCAACCTGCTTTCTTCCAGAAACAAGCATTTTCATTCATTTCAGAGCTTCCCCCAGGAAGCGCTAAACCTCCCTTGCATAGGCAATGGGTCCCATCTGCGCAATGAAATCAGTGGGATGTGCTGCGTGTGGATGGAAACTAGGGAGGGTGGAAGAACCTGGTTGGATTCTGCCCTTCATTCTGCAAAACTGGAAAGAAAGAAGAAAAGAAAAATACCACAAATGCACACAACTAGACTCAAAATTTCCAAGCTTTGGCCATTCATGAAAAGATATACTATAACAAACTGCAAAAATGTTGTAAATTGCAATTAATATGGAGAAACTCTTTTCAGCTGTAGGCAGAGTAACATGAATTTCTACAATACTAATTTAGGACTGTGAAGAGATATGCATGATACTGATTTGCCCCTTTTTCTTCCTTTTATCTTCTTTTTTTTACACACACACTAAGGCCTTAGCTAGACCTAAGGTTTATCCTGGGGTCATCCCTGCCTGCTCCTGGGATATCCTGTGTGTCATTTACATGAACAGGGATGGCCATGGGACGATCCCAGGATAAACCTTAGGTCTAGCTAAGGCCACAAACAACACACACACACACACACACACACACACACACACACACATTTGTTCAAATCAGGATGCTTTTCCTTTTTTAATAGTGGTCTATAAAAAGAATGGAGGGAGGCGTGATCAGGAAGAAGGAACTGTCCGTTGTTTGTATTGTATTGAAAAAACATGTGGGGAAACTCCAATAAATTATAACAGCAACAGCAGCAATGACAACAATCCTAGGCACCTATCTCCTTCTATTGTACCACTTATTAATGTTTCTATATAAACATGAAGTACCAAAGAGTGAGTGTGTGTGTGTGTGTGTGTGTGTGTGTGTGTGTGAGAGAGAGAGAGAGAGAGAGAGAGAGAGAGAGAGAGAGAGAGAGAGAGAGAGAGAGAGAGAGCAGGTGGGGAGAGAGTTCAGGATATATAAGAGACCATCTTCTCTCCTATTAGTTTTACCATTCCCTAAGATCTGCTTTCTCCCATGCCCCAGCACTGGCTAAGCCATGGCTGGTCCAGACATGGGAAAGGGGCACCTCTGTAGCCCTGCCTAGATTGTGGAATATCTTAATTTAAGATATCTATTTGGCCTGCTGGGCTGAAGACTTTTTCTTGATGCAAACCCCACTGTGTCAGTTTTAAATTGGTATTATCACTCGTTGATTAGTTGTATTGTTTTTAGATGCTAAGAAACAAATGCAAGTGCATTGAAGATGTGATATAAATACATAGAATAAGTGAATAAAAGAACAAAGGAAGAATAAATAAATGTCTTGCATGACTAAATAAATGCTCATACAGAAAACCAAAACACATTGAGATCAATTCTCTGACTTCAGTATAGCTTGGGCATCTGTGCCATCCCACAAGAAGTAATGGGAATTTTCATATGAAATGAATGCTAAAATGTTTAATAGAATGTGCAGCTTCCTTTGGACTCTTCAAATCCGCTAAGCCATTGGGTGCGAAGAGAAGCTTCAGGCAACTGGATTCTAATCAGGAACATTTTCCTTGCTCTCTGCTTAGCCTTGTGTCAACTGATGGTTCCAAATTACAAAATATAATCCATTGATTTGATAGACCTGTATTATGGATTGCAAGTGGCTATATAGGAAAAAATAAAACGTTGAAAATGGGATGTGCTATTGCAAAAAATTGAAAGAAGCAAGCTGCACTGAATGTGTGTGTGTATGATACATGACACAAACCACCATTATAAACCAAGTTGGTTTTAGTTCATCCTCCCACCCTCAACATTAATGGTGGGGTGTGTGGAGGAAATCACTTGAAAATTGGCTGTCTTTTTGGACTTCTGGGACAAATTAGTGCTTTGATCAGAGAATGAATTATTTCATTAGCATCAGTGGGGACAGGGGACGGTAGTACAAATGGAATATTTAAGTAGAGAAATTAAATTATAAGAAGGAACTGATGGTGAAATGGGGAATCCTGACATTTGAAAAGGCCTGTTAATTGCACAGCCAGAGTTTAATAATAAAAAATGTAATTGGAAGAGCTGAATGGCAGCTGCAGTGGAGCCCAAACACATGTATTGTGTGAAAGAATGAATAAGCATCAATGTCAAAAAGAGAAAACAAGTTGTGTCCTAAAATGCAAGACTATACCGATAACAGTTTGAACATCACATGAGATCAGCCAGGTCATCACAGAGTAACAAGAGACCATTTATTTGTTAATCTAATTGCATATTTTTGTCATGGCCCTGGCTTCAAGTGATAGCCAACTCACAGTTGGAGGAGAATGAGCTGATTGAGTCCATTCCAGGGTTGCTTTACCACTGGCTGATGAACAGGACCATGGTCTGGATTCTGACCCTGAGGCTGATGGCTCTTCACTTGGAGCTATCCAAAGTGCTGAGGCTCTGCTGCCTTTGCCTCATGAATTCTTCTAAGGGCAGGGCAGGGTAGCTATATTATTACTTATACACAAGGAACATGGTTAGTTTCTACTTTAGCCAGCCACTTTTATTTAGAAGGAAAAGCAGGCATGTGGGGCATTGATTATGCATCCAACATAGACTGGGACCCTGCTCTAGTTTCCTGACAAACCTCCCCCATCCCCATTGTTATTTGCCCCTCACACAGGTATAAAGGCACCAGACCACTTTTGGGAGTTTAAGACTGTACTCACGACAAGGATCTGCAATGTGTTAATTTTCTTAACCAAGCAGTGAACAACTTGTAACTTGAGGGGTGAATGGATGAAATCCAATTACATTTTTCCTGTTGACAGAACTGCTTCCATCAGTTGAATCAGGAGGGGGATGATTCCCTGCTCTGGTCAGATCCTTTGGAGCAGATTTACAGGGGGGATGTGGTTGGAGGCTGGTGGCTGGAGGAAAAAAGGAGAAAGTCCTGTTGCATGAGTGGACTTCCACTCACATGATGTTGTCTTCTGCCCAATTCAGAGAGACATTCTTTGACAGGATCTACACTACTGCTTTAAAATGGTTTATAACAGTAGTAACAACTGTTGGGACCCAGGACACACTCCGTAGACTGTTTCCAAACTGTTTTCAAAGTGTCATATCCTGCTTGGTGTAGATCTAGCCTTTGGCCTTAGCTAGACCTAAGGTTTATCCCAGGATCGTGCCGGGGTCATCCCTGTTCATGTAAATGACACACAGAATATCCCAGGAGCAGGCAGGGACAACCCCAGGATGATCCCAGGATAAACCTTAGGTCTAGCTAAGGCCTTTGTCTCCTATATGAGCAATAGGCTCAATGCCTGGATTAATCAAGTAGCTAATCAAGGTTTATCATACACTACTCACAACAAGGGTGAGTCAAGGAGAGTTCTTGGTGCCAAAACCCACAGCCACTGGCCAGTAAGGGAAAGCCTCCAGATCCCAAGGTCAGCTTCCTTTCTACATCCCTAGAGCTGGCTGGAAATAAGAGGTCACCATCTCTGCAGTCTCCAGATCCCTCGTGGTTTTCACTAAGGTATCCTATTTACCTTTCATCCCTGCCTACATTTCCTGCCAGTTGTGGCCAATAAGAAACATTACCTAAATTAGCCCGACCAGGAAACAACAACACCTCATTGGCCTAAACACTACTGAATAGCCAAACAAGGGAGAACCCATTAACCAGCCTACAGGTCACTGAGCAGATTGAAGATATCATTAAAGAATAAAGAAAATATAATTTTATAGCACTAGAGCTTAGCTCTCTCCCCCCACCCCCTGCCCCGCTCTCAATCTACAGGAACACCAACAAATCTTACTCAGCCCCACAAAATGACTGGCTAATCCCACATTGCTAACCAGAGATGGTGGGTTGCTATACACATTGGGTACAACAACTGGGAAGGGAAGAGCTGCCTTTAAAAGTTCCCCAAATCCCTGGATGTAAATCATGTTCCTTGTATTGTGACGTAAGGGGTGCCTGTCTCGCATGTCCCCATATAAATCTTAAGGGAAAGCAGGGCAAAACAGTCCCTGTCACAGGGAGGTACGCATTTTGTTACATCCATTCCATCTGCGTTGTGTGGATTGTCAGGCATCTTTCATTCTGTTCTCTGTTCATTGATGGAATAAAATAATATATATATATGATGTATGCTAATTTATCATGAATTTGTGTAATTGCACACTTGTGCAAATCTCCCCCAAAAGTAAAAGCAAAAGAGTTTGCAAGTCCACAGAATTTGGGCAACTTAGAAAAATCTGGGGCTTGTCTATATGCCTTATATGTTATGGCTGCACAGTTGTGCCCCATTGTTTAAATGATGCAGCCACCAACTTGCAGCCACATCGGGCTTTCCCCCATGAAACTGTGCTTTTTTTGAGGTGTTGTTTTACCACAACTTCTTATGGCACCATATTGTTTCTTCATCTGTCAGTGGTGGCTTCGGATCAGGTTAAGAAAGTGGGCAGACCAAGGGACAGATCCCAGTGTAGGGTAGGTGTGGGGATGCAGGGCAGGGATTAAGGGGTGTCCTCAACAAGCCTCATAATGGCCGCCACCATGATGTAAAAGTTGAGAAATGAAAGTAAGGGCAGTTCAAATGTATAATGCATAAATTAAATGAACTGTAGCATGGCCCATGTCTAATGTGGAATCCACAGGTCTGATTCACAGAAATCCAAACTCATTTGAACCTGTTGAGGATTTCACTGAAATACCTACTGTGTCAGAAGATGAAAAATGGGATTGCACCCAAAGGCGCTGTTTACTCTAAACAGAATCCTCAGAGGCAAATAGCAGTCAGGGAGAATTTTTAGTGGAAAACTGGGCCCTGCATGTCTGCTTTTTTCTTCTAAATAAGCACGCTTAACTGAACATGTAGCTTGGCCCTTGATTATCTTTAATGTCCTCTAATGCCAAACTGTCATTCAGGTCAAAGACAATCTAAAGAGCCATGCTTTGACTTACATTACTTGAAGGCTGGTGTTGAATGTTGCAGCCTTATTATTAATATAATAAATTGCTTCAACTAGGTCAACTTGTATATATGTGCACTGATCAGGGACCTTGGTTGTGCTTTTTATCCTGGTTGTGCTTTTTATACTGTATTTTGTATTTGTGCTTTTAACCTGTTGGTTGTTTTGTCGTGGTTTTGATTTTTGTGAACTGCCCAGAGAGCTTCGGCTATTGGGCAGTATAGAAATGTAATAAATAAATAAATAAATAAATTGGGCACAACAGAAGGCCAATGCACTTGTGACAATCCAGGACAAAGTTACATATCGTAAGGGAGTCGTGTATCTGGTACCACATGCATCACTCCATCCTTGAATGTGTACTGCAGCCAATTGTCACTCTTGCAGAGCAAATCCTCATAGGATCGCTGTTGCTGTAGCAAAGTGCTTAGCATCATCTTTCTTGAGGCATGGTTCAGATGGTCAAGTGCTCACATGGGACAGTCCACTTATATGACTGTACCCACATAGCAACTATGTGGGCAGTTGCTCCATTTCTCCCTCTACTGGTGACATTCTGTTCACATAATTAAGGCATTTATATTATATGCCATCAAAACAGGTGATTTAGTCCAGAGCGGATTTCTGTTCATATGAAAATGTCTAACATTAAAATTCATCTAACATTAAAAATTAATGAAGAAATCCACTGGTTTCAATAAATTGGAAACCAAAATTTCTATGCATCTTCCCCTAGAATCCAAAGATTAAGATTAGCCTTCTTCGCTGTACAAACTGTACCACAAATGCACCGAAAGGCATTTAGAAGCTGAAAGCAGTTTTAATGCTAGCCATGTGGTTGTGAAATACACTTTCTCTGGATATTACAGAAGGTGATGTAAGTCTTGTTTGAGTAAACTGTTAATTATGCAGGGCTAACCATATACAGGGCTATTTTAATTCAATTTATTGTTTGTTGTTTCCGTTTGAGTCCTCAGAATATGGACAGTATGAAATTTTCAATCAGATGCTTCAAAGCAACCTAACATTGCAAATTGATCTATGGAATTATTCCCTTTCTTTTAAATTGGATATATCATGACTCTATTTTTAATGCATAATTTCTTTATTTGTTCTTTCCATCTGAACTGAAGTTCCTTCCCTCATCTCACCATGCTATTTCCCCAAGCTTATTAGCAACAGCAAAATAACTGCTGCTTATGGTCTAGTGGCATCAACTTAAATTAATGCAAACAAAACCTTTAAACCATTCTTCAGCATGAATGTATTTTATTTCTTAAACTTTCATATGCAAAGGTGTACACATATTACATCAAGGATTTGAGAGAAAATTCTTCTCAATGCCATTCTCCTCTTGCATTTTTACTACATCGTTATCATTCAATCCAATCTGTTATTCTGGGACCTCTTGCAGAGGCTTGATAAAGATGTTATTTCATCCCACACTTCCATGGGATTGTATCCAGTTAACCCCTCCTGTGCCTTCTGTCAGCAGAAGTGGGTACTGGTGCTTTAACACTTTCCCCCACACTATGGTCCAGATGTGGCTATGATTTCAGTTGCAAAAAATAAATAAATGATGAGCTATTCATTTAATGCATCACTTTTGGACAATGAAAATTACTGGCGGAGGGGGAGGGGAAAATCCAGATCAGAACCACAGTGGAGAGGATAGGGTTAAAGTTCACTTAACCCCATCTTGGGGTCCTCATCTGGATCATGCCCCTGCATTGACTTTAGAGTAAATAGAAAGACATCTGCTAGCTACATGTTCAACATATGATTTGAGTCTTTGATTCAGGACTGGCAGTAAGGTTTCATTTATTGACCAGCATACGAAGACTGTCCTTCTACTTTATTTAGGGGACACTTAAACCAGGACAGCCAGTCCAGTTCCATCTGTGTCTCATTCAAGGTCATCTGGGCACTATTTAATAACAAATATGGACCCCATGATGAATGTGTTTATGGTCAATTAACTATTTGTCACAGTTGTCAGCTCTTCCACACTAGAGGCCTTCAAGAAGAAGCTGGACAACCACCTGTCAGGTATGCTTTAAGGTGCATTCCTGCATTGAGCAGGGGGTTGGACTTGATGGCCTTATAGGCCCCTTCCAACGCTACTGTTCCATGATTCTATGATTCAGTTTTAGACTCCTCTGAAGCTTTTTTGGTTTTCCTTAGCAAGAACATAATTTTTGGTGAACAAGGATCCCCCCAATTCTTTATATTCTTTATATTTTGGGGGAAAGCATCTGCCAATATCACTCTCATACTTCAAGGAAAATCTTCTGCTGTATGCACTTGTTCATAGCTGCTTTTTGACATTTCTTAAGTTTTGTAGAGTTGTATTTATTTATTTATTTATTTATTTATTACATTTCTATGGCTCCTTGGTGGTTTACAGGACAAAGCTTAAAACCATAAATGCAATAACATAGTAAAACATAATAAAAAATCATACATTTAAAACAGAACAAAACCAAGTAGTAACCAAGATAAGGCCAGCAGTAGTGCAAAGATCTAAAAATGCACTAGCACAATTTTTAAAATGGAAGCACTGAAAAGCATGGGGAAATTAAAAAAAGGTCTTTGCCTGGTGCCAAAAGGATCGCAATATAGATGTCAGACAGTACTCTGGGGAGGTAATACCATTACCAGGGTGTCACCACTGAAAAGGCCCACTCCTTAGTTATAAATGTACTGCTGTTGTTGTGGGTGTCTTTATTTCATTTTATAATGATATTGCTTAAGTTATTCTTTGCCGGTAGGCTTTTCTAGAAAATTCTGGTTCTTTTATTTTTTTATTGTTTGTGTGTTGGCTTTTGGATATCATACTGACTATCTTTATAGAAAAGCAGCTTATAAGTATTTTTAATAAATCATAAATATATCATACTTTTGGCAGTACCTAAAACAGATTTTCAGTCAACAATATTTAGAACAAACCAGCCATTTCCAGTTTTATATTTTTTTTATCATCATCATCATCATCATCATCATCATCATCCATTTGTGTTCTGGGAAATCTCATTCAATGGGCTGGAAGTTGTGTTCAAATGAAAATCAGCCCAAGTAAAAGAGGAAAGTTTTCAGAGTTTTCAGCATTTAAAACATGCACTGAAAACTCCCCAGAAAAACAGTTGCATGGGACTTCATTAATTTTAATGTGGCTCCTGACTGAAAGTCTCCGCAAGCATACATATTAGAATGTATGGACATATTAGTAGGCTATGTTGCAGACTGTCTGTTAATTCACAGAATCAGTTGGGTAATGTTAAGCATCCAGAAACAGCTTGCAGAACCTGAATATTATTCATCTTGTTGTGGGTTGGGTAATCATTGATTGCCTTATGTTTGCATTTGAACTGGATTATATCTGATGATAACACACTGACCTCCAAATAAGAAAGAAAAAATAGAGTGTCCAGAAATTTTGAAACAAAAGTTTGAAAGACAGAAAAAGAAAGAAAGAAAGAAAGAAAGAAAGAAAGAAAGAAAGAAAGAAAGAAAGAAAGATTAATGAAGTTAGCTTGACTTTAACATTTCCTTTGCCTGCAATAAAGTGAAACAGTTCTGGACACTTCTATCTGACCTGATTAACAGAAGGCTAACTTAGCATTGGATGCTAAAGTATATATGTATGTTGTCAGCTGCCTTGACCTTTTTTTTTGAAGAAAGGCAGGATATAAATGTTCTAAATAAACGTGTTTTCATTGCTATATTTTTGTAAATCTGCTCTGTTTCAGTCCTTATGTTTTTTAATATTGTGCAGTCTCCTATTCTGCTGCTGCTGCACTCCTGCTATTTCTGTTATGCTAGCAGGACCCACTACTAACACTTCCTGAAGCAACCCCGGAAATGAGCAGAAGTGCTCATTTCCATGAAAGGACAGCAGGGAACACCACCCAGAAGGGAGCTCCGCTAACCTGTCCTGATCCAGAAAAAAGGATTTGGGCTCGTTTATGTTTGCTTAAGGATCTGCTAGCTTTCTGTCGAACTAGCACTAGGTCCGATGAACACATCGGCAGTGTTGGATATTGCCCAATTTATTTAAGTTATTCTGTAAAGTTATACAAATTATGGCAGCAATTCTATACAATGTCGTGGGACATATTTTGAATAGACATTCATAGAACTGATATGTAAGGCAGATATATCACAACAAGCCTTGCATATAAGGCAGATGTATCACAACAAACTTTGCATGAGGATGGTTTGCATTAGAGACTATTTGTACTAGAGCAACCAATGAAATTTCAGAAAGCCCCAAAACAAAACTGATGTGCATACAAAATACCAATGTTGTAGTTTGAAATTTGTCATTTGACTTTTAGAATCACAATTTGGGGTGTGTGTGGACTGTCCAACAGTTTGGGAAATTGTAATTTATTTGAGGAGGTATTTCCTGATTGATAAAACAAACAAAGGCCATTTCTCTAAAGTTATTCAATGCTATTGCAAGACAGCTGTCACTGCTGCTCTGCTCCAGCATGTTGGATGATATCAAATATTGACACCTAAATTTCTACTGCTGTCAAATGTTGTTAATATATATGACAACCATCAGATAGAATCAAATATTATATGTGAGCCACTGTCATATGTTGATGACTATTGCAAAAATCAGTGGATGGCAAACACTAATGCCACATATCAAACATTCCACAAATACCCATAGGATCAGAGACAATTCAAAGAATATTCACCATGTACCTTCAAGGGGAGAATTCCTCAGAGGAAAATTGGTTTTAGGTTTAGTAGTATATTTCAAGTTCTACTGAAAAACTTGCCAAAGGAGTATAAGTCACTCAGATAATAGTGTTCCCACCATTTATCTGTTGAGTGTCCCCGCCACCACTACAGACACACACACACACAGCCACTTTGATTTTATTGAAGGAAATCTTCTGGTGATTAATAACATCAAAAATTAAGTTCACTTTCTCTTTTTCTAAGCTATCAAACTAAAAAAAAATACTCAGATAAAAGGTTTGTTAGAAAAATGAAAGCTCCAAGAAATCATTTTGATTTCTATTGTAAAAAGCATATTTTGTGAGAAGACAAATTATATGCAATATTACATTAGTTGTCTGTCTAAATTAGAGGTCCAGCACACTGGCCCACTCCATTTACCCCCAAAACAGTTTGGGCATGCTGGATTGTATAACTCTAAAGAGTTAAAAGTGTTTGTTTCACAGGAAATTGGAAGAAATTTATCTGCGCAAGTGAAACTGAAAGGTCGAATGTGTGACTCATATCTATTGACAGATGGAATGAGCATAACATAAGCAGACAGTGACTAGAAAACAAGCAGGTTGTGTGAAAGTATTTTTAGAGCCTAATTTCTACCCAGCTGTGTCATCTATGAATGGAAGAAGTTTGCGAAAGTTACCTAGAAGCTGCCTAATTTTTTTACGAAGTGGAAGTTAAAAATACCAATGGGGTTTTGAGATGTATGTGAGACCCAATTGGCATGGACAACTAAGGGAACGTGTTAGGAGCTCTTCCCTGTAACAAACAAACAACTAGGCACCTGTGTGGCATCTTATATGTTAATAATGAACTCATTCTTGGAGTGTGAATCCTTCTGTAGCCTAGCCAAAATGGTGTCAACAATGCACAAGAGGGAGGCATCAGTAAGCTTGGAGGAGCCTCTTGCGTTGCAGAACTATAACAAATCTTTAAGAAAAAAGAGGGAAACCCCAAAATAGCTCTATGAGGATTGTACAGTGCTTAATATTGCAACATTTTGTTACAAGTCCTGCTTGTGAGTTAACAAATAGTCATGTGTTACCTGAGATATGTACTGTCAAATTTCAGCTGGTTCATCCACTTTTGTTTTTTCCAGCTCTCCCAACCTTTTTCTTAACCCAAACCTTTTCTGTTTAAAAAAATATAAACATGTTTTTGTAGACAAATCATAAAGCATTGATCTCTGTGTTCTGGTGTAATATGGAGAATGGTACCAAGGACTTAAATGGCCATGGTCTTCAAACTATCTGGTTTAAAACAAGCCCATTGAAGCTCTGAGGAGGAAGCAGTTCTAGAAGAAAGTGTCTTATCAGTCACTCTTAATTTTAGATGGCTCAGGTGATCTTTGAACGGATCTCCTGTTGTTGGTGCTCCTCCCTTTACAGAGGGTTGAATTCGTTGGCCATTTTGTCCCGGCTGATGTCAGCGGCCTTTGCCAAAGGTATCTGTCTAGTGCCTGTGATCCAGCACTGCCCCCTGGGGCCTACACATGGGAGGGCAGGACCTCCTCCCTCAATTGTAATGCAGCAGTGGCTAGCATGTTCACCTAGGGAAGGACCTCACCAACTGCCAGTCATCCCAAGAGTGGGGTAGAAAGGGATTGTTTATATTTCATTTACAGAATGGTGATTGGTCTTGTAAAATGCAGCAGAGTTACTAAAAGAGAGAACCACAATGATTCCCACACACACATTTCCTGGGACTCTTTGTGGTAATATATGTCTTGCAGGCTGGAAAATAGCCCAGTGTTATACTCCTTTTTTTAGCAGAGATTTTAGAAATACATTTGTTTTATTCATTTGATGACAGAAATGTAAGTGCCTCATTTGGGAGGGTGGAAAGTGAGTAGGATTGAAAGTGAAGATTATATTTAGCCCTTGTGATTGAGGAATGGCTTTGTAGATGATCCAGGTTATGAAATCACATCACTCTCAGCATCGCAACCGTTACTTACAGAACTGAAACTGTATCCCACCCACCACACACACAAAAACCACCCAATAGTCAAATTATTATATTTCTATACCATCCCATGGCCAAAGCTCTCTGGGCAGTTCACTAAAAAAAATTAAAAACCATTAAATTACATTATATAAAGTATAAAATTGTCCATGTAAGGACATAAAAACAGATAGCAACAACAATCCCCCTTCTGAGCCTCTGTCACAGTACTTTTTGTTAATGTCTGATCACATTTCCTGTGGAAGAGCAAGCAGACAGAGAAATTTGTAACGCAAATAAGCATTCTGGCCAATGTAGTTATTGCTTGCTCTTTACAAACCCAACTCAGGAAAGAGCCATGTTAGGGCTTCAATCATGTGTGAAAGGAAGGGTGCTTAGAGGTATGTAACTGAGACAAAGACATCTTACCTGTCACAGAGAATGGACAATAAGAGAAGTGAGCTGAGAATACTTACTGCAGTGGTGGCATTGGTAGACCAGGGCATGAGGATAAAGCAGAGTTGTGTTGGCCAGACGATAACTACATAACAACACCTACGGGGCTTCCGTGGAAAAAATGCTCAATTTCTCAAATGGATATGATGGACCCGTAAGTCCTTTTCTTTAGGTCTTAAATTTGCAAACTGAAAAGGGCTCCTAACATGATGAAACTGTGGGGAAATATGTAAGGACAGGAGAATAGTCAGATGAATGTCTTGTGTATGACACTACATTGGATATAGATTTCAGGATCCAAAAATTTACTTGCCTGCTCCTTTGTCTCTCAACTGGCCCCCAGAGTCCCCTTCCCCTAATGCTTTCTTGGGGGACCGGGGATCCTGCTGAGTGGAGTGAGCAGGGTTGAGAGCCACAAGATAAAAATGCAGTAAATAATACATAAATATTGTAGCTGCTTGCACTATGTAGACTGAAGCTCCATAGATGGAGTGATTTGGTTAAAAATACTTTTAGGCCCCCTTTAAGGGTAAAACCCTCTCAAGGCAGCATACAAGATAGCATACAAATAGGCAATAAATATACAATAAAATAAGTGTAAGAACAGATTATACCAATAAAACCTGCAGTTCCAAGATTATGGAAAGACCAGAGAAATCAGGTGGGCCTTCACAGGGCCTTCTTGAAGACCTGCATGAAGGACCTGATGAACTCCCAATGGAAACTTATTCTAGAGATGTAGGGCCACCACTGAGAAGGCCCTCTTCCTTGTAATCACCAGCCTAAACAGCTTCATGCCAGGTAAGTCAGTAGGAGCTCTGTTGATGACCTTAAAGTACAGGCAGGCTGGTCCGGGAGATGGCAGCCCTTCAAGTAACAGTGACAACCAATGCAGTATCAACATCAGATGATCAGATCATGCAGCCCTCATAAAATATGTGGAAGATTGATGAGGTCTATTTCTCTTTATTTCTTTTACAACAGACACAGAACTGAGATAATGTGAGCGATGTTACACAGGTAACAGGAGCCTGCTAGAAAGGCTCCCTATAAACGGAAAGCTGATGCACCCAGAGACATTACACAGAGAAATGGAGTTGGCATATAATAAGCAGCAGGGGGAGACATTATAAATCTGAAGTCATACCTTTCCCTACTTTCTAGAGCTGTGCTATTTTTCCATACGTCAAAAATGAAATCCCTCTAAATTAATTCCTCTTTGCTTTATTTCCACGAAGAGTACATAGACAAATGTGAAATACAAGAGGTCATTTTTCTTACCTGGTTAACCTATATACATCAGGACCCTACCAGCTGTTGGCGTAGGAGGAAACCCTGCATGTTCTGCTAAGAATAATATTTGCTTCTTAACCTCTTCTAGTGCTGTCGTCATGGTGGATAAATTGGCTTCCTTGCTTAGGTATACAGATGGCAGCTCTCTGGAAGAAACTGTCCAACAGTGCATGATGTTTGGGAATTATTTCCAGCTTGCTTGGTGGGCAATGGAGTGGGGAAAGAGGGAAAGGGTGTAGGGAAATCAGTATCTTGGAGAAAAATAGAAAAACCTTCGTTTGGCAGTTTATTCCATCTGTAGCTTCTGCTTACTGAGACCCACTGTCCCATCATATATCAACCAGTGGTGGGACACAGGGACTCTGATGAAGATCTAAGCATGTAATGGTGTGTACATTAAGTTCCTAGACTGTATCTTTTGTTGTTACATCTGAGTTCAGGACTGGATGGACTTTTATAGAACAAGGGTGGACAATGTGTGGCTTTCTATGACCTTGTTGTGATGACTTACTAGTGCACAAGAGGCCTCTCAGAATTCTTCACCCTATTTGTGGGTAGAGATTGAGGGACAATTTCACCAAATTTCTCCAGGAGGTGGAGAAATTATCCAACAATTTCTCACAGGTAGGCATCACCATTGGCAAGGGTTGTAGAACAGCTTCTTTCTTTGTTTTTCCTACAGTTGGTTTTGTTTGTTTGTTTGGAGGGTTGTTATTTCAATTGTGTTGGTAGCATGGACCCCATTTTGCATCTGCCACAATGCTCCTTATACCTAGCATCACTCCAGGGCATTGAGAGGAGAGAATGCAACCACCACAAAGAATAATGGTGAAGAAAATGTGGAGAATTATATTTTTTCTAGAAGGTAAGAAAAGAAAAATCTCAGGAATTTCCTAAATGTTTCTTTTCTCATGAAAGGGGCTTCCATTTTTCTGTCACATTCTCAGGGTGGTTTACAATTTATTTTGAATGTATGTGGATTATAACCTTAACATGGCTGAGGGTACTGTCTATATTTTTCTTTCTATTACATATCTCACCATTGCTCTACAATCTCTCAGGCTGCCTCCACTTCCTGATCTGAAAAGCCCCTAAGGGAGGAATAAAATTAATGATGGCTTCCCCCAGGCAGGAAATGTGGGAAGCTAGGGAAGCTACAGGCTGCCAGAGACATGATTGTAAATGAAGGACAGGACACACACACACTCCTCAGTGATCTCATAAGTAAGGTAAGCACAAGAACCCTGAACCAAATCCATGAGAATTTCTCTGAAATTTCTTCTCCTTTGAATTTCTTTTCAAAAGCAATTTCTTTTCTATCAAATCAAATGAGAACGGTCACAATTTTCATGCGAGAAATTTTCGGCACAGTACTATGCTAAGCCACAGTGGTTAAGCATTTTGGCTTAGCATGTAATGAGAACCATGACTTAGCATGTCATGTGAACCATCCTTAACCATGGTGGCTACATAACCACAGTTTAAACACACTCACCTACCATTTGCTACAAATGGACTAGCAGCCTAAACATGGCTTAGCATATTGTCTGAAAAGGCCCCATATGTTGTTGGACTGCAACTCCCCTCAGTCTAGGGTGACCATATGAAAAGGAGGACAGGGCTCCTGTATCTTTAACAGTTGTATTGAAAAAAGAATTTCAGCAGGTGTCATTTGTATATTTATTTATTTATTTATTTAATTTTTATACTGCCCAATAGCCGAAGCTCTCTGGGCGGTTCACAAAAATTAAAACCACAATAAAACACCCAACAGGTTAAAACACTATATATGGAGAACCTGCTGAAATTTCCTCTTCATTACAACATTTAAAGCTGCAGGTGCCCTGCCCTCTTTTAAATCTGGTCACTCTAGTATAGCTCCTGCACTTTAACTGTTGTGATGAAGAGGAATTTACACCAGGTTCTCCATATATACAAATGACACCTGCTGAAATTTTCTTGTCTATACAACTGTTAAAGATACAGGAGCCCTGTCCTCCTTTTCATATGGTCACCCTACCTCAGTCCTAGCCAGCATAGCCAATAGTGAAGGATGATTGGAGTTGCATTCCAACAACATCTGGAGGGCCACAAGTTTTCTACCCTGATATACGCCTTTTGCCCATACAATGGCCTTGAATGCCTTTTTTTTTTTTTTTGCAGAAACATGAGCTAAAAAACAATCAGTCAATAGTAACTCATATAAAACTAATAAAACCATGATGTATTCTCATGGGCATGAGCCTTGTGACTGCATAGTGCTCCTCCCTGTTTCTTCTTCTCTCAATGCAACAAAGGGAGATCATTTAAAGCTTCCATTCACACTGCATAACATAATGTCAATGCCAATTTTTCATCCCAAAAGGGGAATAGTGGTTTATTCAAACCATAAATAGTAAACAACAAAGATATCCATCTATAGTTTAAACTCAGTTTAATATCCTAATTATGGTTTAAACAAATCAAACTTTCTGATCTTTGCATGAAACTCTTTGATTTCTTACAACAAATGAATGGAAGTTTTAAACTTTGTTTTCTTTGTGTGCTTGATCATTACATCTGACTTGGAGCAGATGCAGTTTTTAATTTTAGAAACATCAGATTTTCTGACTGTTTGATGTGAATGTTCCAAAGAGTGATATAATACCTAGGATCAGATGGGAATCTCATCCTTACAAAAGAGTCACAATTGCACATTGAGAAATAAAAATGTAAGGGCAGAGCCAAATTAAATGAAAATAATGGGGAAAGCAGCTAGCAGAAGAAATACTGTGATGACTGCATTAGTCATTTCATATTTCAGTCTGTAAAAAGCTTCATGAATTAATTTTACTGGAACTGCTGGAGATGCTTTCATCTGCAACAATGCAGACTTGATGGGAAAGGAAACTGTATCACAGACCTCATGGCCGATCTTCACCATGTTACATGGGAAATAATTTCCAACCTATATAACACCTCTTCTAGGGCTTAAATTTAATTCCTTTGTCATTATCGTTAAAAAAGTGAACCTGGCAAGTTGGATTCTCCTTGAAAAAAACAACTAATGACTTCAGCTCGACTGTGATCCAAAGCTCCCAAATCCCGATTTTATATGACATTACAGTGAGCAACCTGCCTGAGTTCAAATGGAACTGTGCACACATTAGAATCCTAAAATTCAATCCAAACTTTGTCATCCTTCTTAGGGCATGTCTACACCAGACTTTATCCTGGGGATCACCCCGGGATCATCCCTGTGCATTCACATGATGCACAGGGGATCCTGTGAGCAGGGAGGGATGATCCCTCCATTTCCACGCAATATTGGCAGGCCCTTTTGTTCCATTTTTTCTATGGTCCCGGGACAATCCCGAGGACCTCAGGTGGTGTGGGCAGCCATCTCAACTTCTTCCCTCCTCCCTGTGAGTAGCGGGTGTCATCAGAGGGAAGAAGCCAAGATGGGGCCAACACAGGTGGGTGGGGAGTGGGGTTGGGGCTTTTTTAAAAAAAACTTACTTGTCCTGGCTTTGTAAAAAAAAAAAAGCAAACAGGTGTGACATCCTGTTTCCTTCCTGGATGTCGCACGCTCTGTGTGTGTAAACCCAGGGGGAAGATCTCATGATCAGCATATTGCGAGATCCTTCCCGCTCTTAGAGACATGCCCTTAGAGTACACCCACTGAAATGAATGAATGGGGGTTGAGTCAGTCATAATTAACTCAACTCCCATTCATTTCTAAGTATGACTAAGTCTGGATCCATCACTTTAAGTGTGCACCAGAGCTGCAGGATGGAGATTAGAAGGGAGAAATCCAGAGAAAATATCCACCTCTTGAAATAAAAGCCCCTCTCAGACCATCAACCCTGAGACACTGACAAGGGTGTGGGATGGCATCATAGCGGTATACATGCATACCCATTATACAGGCATTCAGTAGACTATGAGAACAGACCCTACATAAGGGGTGGACAGATCTGGGAGACAAAATGGCATCTGGGGCTGCTGTAGGTTGTTTGTAACTCCAAAGGGTCAAAAATACCATGCACACAAGCAAATGTTGACCCTTTTGGTGCTCCATAGCTGTTCTGGGTGCCATTTTGTTTGCCAAAAAACCCAATGAAACAGAATTTTGGGGTCTGTTCTGAATTTCAGGGGCTGGCACGGGCTGCACTGGAGGTCTGCATGTTGCCCATCCCTGTCTATATGCATACAAACTGGTGTGTGTGTGTAGAGTAAACACAGGGGCCCCAATCCAGATTTGGAACCCTAGTGTGTGGGTCAGGAGTGGGGTTAAGATGTAGATCAAGGCCCTGCACTTACACAAGAGTAAAAATAGGAGGAGCCATAACTGCTAGATATGGATTTAAAGTATTGTCTTGTTTGGCCCTAGGGCCCATCTTCCTAGAAGTGATTCCCATTATCACGACATTTGAAAACGTGATTCTACAGTCACAGATATCATCACATGTAATCTATGCAGGTTCTGTCAGGTCATCCAATCTTTCTGCATGATGCTTAGAATGTTTCAGCAGGGGATAGGAATTTTTTTAAATGAATAATAACACCTCACATCAGTACCTGTTGGGATGACAATTATGCTTATTGTCGCAGACTGTAGTGAGAAGCAAAGAGAAGTTGCTCTGCTCTGTGATAAACATTTCAAAAGATAATGAGACTCAGCTGAGCCAAGTTGGCTAGTTTGACAGGGGCAGGCGGAAGGATGGACCAGACCACATTGTTTACAGTCATGAGGGAAGAGCAACACCATGGGAAACAATCAATGATCAGCATAAGTCAAATATAGTCTAAATTGCTCCAAAATTCCAACTGAGGAATAATTGACGTCAAGAGCTTGCTTGCTTGATTTCCTTCTGCACCATACAGTCAAACTGCCTGCAGTGACCAAGTAATAATAACGGACTTTGTTCCTCAGAAGGTAGAGAGTTTTTCATTCTTATTTTCATGTTCATGCTGTTTACAGATATAAAGGCTAGGCAGTTCTGTCCTTAGAAACTGACCCTACCGTACATGTTCAGTCTATATGTGCTGAGATTCCAAGTGAGAATAGACTGATGAATAATCCTGCATTACTCAGTTCCTGTTTGTAACTTGTTCTGCCTCTGGTTCTTTGTGAAAATGCTGGGTAAAAGAATAATTGCAATTAGACTAATGGAATAAAGAAGAGGAAGAAGAAAGAAGAGGTGGACTCACCCTTTCTGCTACATTATGGTCACTTACTTTACACTTTTAATGCTTACAATTACTAGTACAACCTCATTCATTCCTAAAAGGTTTTGGGAAATAATCAAAACATTATGGAATGGAGAAGATTCAATAAAGAAGAACAATCTGTTCACAGGGTCACACTGACATGGAACCTAATTGGGAACCATTCTAATAGGTAGGTCTCTTAAATAAATGCACATTTTACCATTGCTTTCTTTGCCACAAGAAACTCTAACCTGTGTCAAAGTTGGGTACTGCAATCGTAGGTATTTCACAACTCACAAACACATTGTACGTCCGCACAGCAGATTTAAATCATAGCTCTCAGCCAAGCAACCCTGGAACTTGTGGTTCTATCAGTGGTTAAAGGTCAGTGGAAAACAGAACGCTGAGCTTGATGGGTCATTGGTCTGATCCAGTAGGGCTCTTCTCATGCTCTCTCTCAAATAACTGTCAAGATCTTCAGAAATTCATAATTCCATGGCATTTTTCAGAGGAATGACAGTAAAATTAGTTTGTTTGGTTCCAATAAACTGATTTTGAATTTGAACTATAGAGGTACCTATGATGAAAGTGTTGACAGCTGAATAGGAAAATGCTTCTATGAACTTTTGCTACAACAGCAATTGTAGATGATATTTAAAAAACAAATGTTATTGTTGTTTTTATCTTGAGTTGTGTTTTATTCTGTATTTTATTATTATTTATTATTATTTTTAACTTTTATTTATTATTATTATTTTTAATTTGTGCTAGTGCACATTTGTGACAGTGTGTATTAGTGCTAATGTGCATTAGCATGCCTGCATATTAGAGCTAATGTGCACTTGTGTTGATGCATATTAGTGCAGATGTGCATTTGTGCAGATGCTCATATTTGCAAACAGAAAAAAATCTCATTTAAAAAAATCCAATTCTATCAATGAGTGAATGACAGAATAAAGATGCCTGACCATCTGTGAAATACAGGTGGAATGGCTTTAACAAAATCCATACATCCTTAGGTGCCACAGATAGGCCTATCCTGATTCCAAGCTTTTTCGGTGCAGACACTGCAAGTCAAGGGCTGCATATATACATCATCTTCATCAGTTCTCATGAAGCCACAGCAAACCATTAATACAAAAAATCCTAAGGGATTGTTGGCTCATGGGTAATGTGTGATTGAAATATAACAACTCTGAATAGCTGTGGCTAAGGAGCAATTAAAATGCTTTTAATTACTATTTTAAATGTTTTATACTGATGTTACAGCAAAGAAATTCAGAAAGCAATGAACATGTTATACCCCCTCTGGAGGGATCCTACTCCTCCAAGGAGGTACAACTCCCAGAGATGGATGATGCTGTGGAACCTGTCAGGAGATGTGGGGGAGCCTGGGTCTTCATGGGAGAGGGCCGCAAGTCTGTTCCCAGAGGAAGAGGGGAGTTCTGCTTCTGAAATGGAGGTTAGCGACCATCCAATCCCTGAAAGCATTGTTGCTTCAAGAGGCAGACCAGTAGTGTCTGCTTCCTTGGGAGCATGGCCTGTGATGTCTGCAACTGAGCCCTGGGTGGGGCTCAAGAGCCTCTGGTAATATAAGCCTACAGTATCAGCCTATCCATTGTTGGAAACAATGTTTCTGCAACTCAAGTAGCCTGGTTTTGACTTGCATTTAGACTGCTTGCTACTAACCTGATGCTGCATTTAAACTGTGTTTCTACTATTGTATTGTATTGTATTGGTACCCTGCCTTTCTACCAAAATAATGATAATAATAAATGGCACTTAACTGTTACCCTGTGTGTTTGACTTTGGCTGTTCCTCAGACCTCTCTCTTGGATTGAAAAGGCCCTCCTTGCTTGGTAAAACTGTGCTTCACTGTTTGGCTACTAAATTGACTTTCCGATTCTGTTCATCCCTGTATTTGCATAGCAAAGAGCTGGACTTATTTGGAGCAGGACAGTGTAGCACTCATGGCACATAGTAGCACACAGGGCCCCCTTCACTCTGGAGTATGGGCAGTAGTGTTGGGTGAGAAGTTCATTTCAGGTTTTTTCCCTGAATTTTTCTGAGTCCTTATGAGAATGTGTATGCATTTTCATGAGCCCAGAAATTCATACACATTTGTGTACACTTCTTTCTAATATACACACTTTTTGCGAGCACTTGCCCCCCTGATATATGCCTTTTTGTATGTTTTTTCTAAAAAAAAAAAAAAAAAACTGGAAAACTATAGCGCAAGATTCAGAGGATTGCGGAAACCAATGATAATTGCTTTCTAGTTTGAGTATTAGTTCAGTGCAAATTACATGTTCATGTTATTGAATGATATTAATGAATCATTTATATTAAAGAAATATCTAATTGATGAACAGAGTGCAAAATTACCTTCCTGGGAATGGCTGTTGGAAAAAGTATGTTTTTAGGAGGCACTAAAACCCCCAAAATTGATCTTAAGGTTAAAAATGCTGCATTTAACAGCATTTAACAACACGAGCTGAGTTTATTTGTTTTTAACGGATCCCAAAATAGCTGTTTTTTAAGGATACTGTTGTTTTTAATGCTTTTTATGTTTTTAAACTTTGTATATTTGTTTTTAATGTTCACTGTTTTTAACTTTTGTAAATCGCCCAGAGAGCTTCAGCTATGGAGCGGTATATAAATGCAATAAAATAAAATAAATAAATAAAATAAATGGGCCCCTTTGGGACAATGAAAATTACATGCATTGACCCCCAATCC
This sequence comes from Elgaria multicarinata webbii, assembly GCF_023053635.1. Lineage (NCBI taxonomy): Eukaryota > Metazoa > Chordata > Lepidosauria > Squamata > Anguidae > Elgaria > Elgaria multicarinata. The sequence continues at coordinate 104,278,665 of NC_086172.1, forward strand.
ATATTAAAACCAGTTCAGGGCAAGGAGTTAAAGCCCCTTACTACCACCAACCCATATTATGCCCCAAATCTGCATCACTCCAGCACTTAGTTTAGAGTAAGTAAGAAAGATGCAGCTTTAAAGTAAGGTATAGCTTGGTCCAGAGTCAGAGCTAGATGGGGAGAGAAAGAGAGGACTGAACTTGGAGCTGAAGTAACATAGATCCCATCTTGAATGTTGAGCCACTTTCTGGAGATCTCATGTGAGGGCTGTGGATTTGCTGTCATGCTATGCCTCCACGTATGCTCAGCTTGCATTTTATATATATATATAAATTCAAATATTAAAGAAAAATGAGTCCCCAGTGACCCCCTCTTTCAAAAGGGAACCAAATAGCCGAAGTGCTGCTCCCAGAACTTCTCAGTGCCCTGAAAATTCGGGAGTGTATAACATTGGAAACAGTGACCAGTGTACTATCAGATTTAATATAAATTTAAGTGAAAATTGTCCAGGAAGTCCAACACAGTCACATTTGACTTCAAAAGAGGAAACCTCTCCAAAATGAGGGAACTTGGTAAAAAAGGAAGTTGGAAGTGGGAGTCAAGAGGATGAAAGCCATTCAAAATGGTTGGGCCTTACACAAATTACAATAATAGAAGCACAGCTAAAATGTATACCACAGGTTAGTCAAGGTTGCACCAAATCCAAGAGTTCACTGGCATGGTTAACGAGTAGTGTCAAGTGAGCAATGGGAGAAAAGAGGGCTTCCTTCAGAAAATGGAAGTCTTGTCCAAGTGAAAAACAAACCTGAAAGGGAGCACAAGCTTGCATAAAAGTGATGCAAGCAGACAATAAGAGGTGCAAAAAAGCCTTTTGAAGAGCATATCGCTAACAATATCAAGGCCAATAATAAATAATTAGTTAAATATATCAGAAGCAGAAAACCATCCAGGGAGATAGTTGGACGATTGGTTATTATTATTATTATTATTATTTATTTATATAGCACCATCAGTGTACATGGTGCTGTACAGAGTAAAACAGTAAATAGCAAGACCCTGCCGCATAGGCTTACAATCTAATAAAATCATAGTAAAACAATAAGGAGGGGAAGAGAATGCAAACAGGTACAGGGTAGGGTAAGCAGGCACTGGGTAGGGAAAAACTAACAGTAGAAAGTAACAGTAGAAGTCTGCACAACATCAAGTTTTAAAAGCTTTAGGAAAAAGAAAAGTTTTTAGTTGTGCTTTAAAAGCTGTGGTTGAACTTGTAGTTCTCAAATGTTCTGGAAGAGCGTTCCAGGCGTAAGGGGCAGCAGACGAAAATGGACGAAGCCGAGCAAGGGAAGTAGAGGCCCTTGGGCAGGCGAGAAACATGGCATCAGAGGAGCGAAGAGCACGAGCGGGGCAATAGTGTGAGATGAGAGAGGAGAGATAGGAAGGAGCTAGACCGTGAAAAGCTTTGAAGGTTAACAGGAGAAGTTTATATTGGATTCTGAAGTGAATTGGAAGCCAATGAAGAGATTTCAGAAGCGGAGTAACATGGTCAGAGCGGCGAGCCAAGAAGATGATCTTTGCGGCAGAGTGGTGAACAGAAACCAACGGACTGATGTGAGAAGAAGGAAGGCCAGAGAGAAGAAGGTTGCAGTAGTCCAACCGTGAAATAACCAGTGCATGAACAAGCGTCTTGGCAGAAGAGACAGACAAAAATGATCGAATCCTGGCAATATTATACAGGAAAAATCGACAAGATTTAGCTACTGCCTCAATATGAGGAATAAAGGAGAGCGAGGAGTCGAAGATAAAGCCAAGGCTACGAGCTTCCTTGACCGGAGTAAGCGTAACATCATTGACAGTAAGAGAGAATGAGAGATGAGGAGAAGGTTTAGGAGGAAAAACAAGCAATTCAGTCTTTGCCATGTTAAGTTTCAAGCGACGATGAAGCAGCCAAGCTGAGATATCTGAAAGACATGCCGAGATACGATCGTGAACATCAGGAGAAAGTTCCGGAGATGACAGATATAGTTGTGTATCATCGGCGTACAGATGATATTGGAGGCCATGAGATTGAATAAGCTTGCCCAAGGGCAACATGTATAAGGAAAACAACAACGGGCCAAGCACCGAGCCTTGCGGAACCCCTACTGAAAGGGGAAAGGAGGAAGACGAGCTGCCATTAGCCAACACGCTGAAAGAGCGACCCGCTAGATAGGAGGCAAACCAGTTATAGACAGAGCCACAAAATCCAAGGTCATGAAGGGAATCTAAGAGAAGATTGACAATGGTGTTAAAGGAGTACTGAAGGAGAACAAGGAGACTGCAGAGAAGCTGAATGAATTATGCTCATCGGTCTCACTGCAGAAGATATAGGACAGATACCTCATGCTTTCAGGAAGGGAGTCTGAGGAACTGAGGCAAATAGTAGTGACAAAATTTGAAGCTCTCAACCTTACTGATACATTGAAAGCAAATAAATCACCAGGCCCAGATGGTATCTGTAGACGAAGGTTGGAGTCAATCCAAACTTCCTGCAAGGTAGGCCCTGGACCAAACGTCCTGTCTTCCCTGGCCACCCCTCACCCTAGCCCTCTTCCCAACCGGGACAAGCCAGAGATTCCTGGAATAAAAACACACTCAGCTAAGGGCCAAAACAAGTTTAATACCATTCAGCTAAAACTAACATGTAAGGTTTTGGCCAGAGGTAGCAGCAAATAGGGGAGGGGGAAAAAGAGGACGGGAAGAGAGGGGAATCAAAGGAAGGATGACAAAAGGATAATGTACTAGAAGCCAAGGCTCCATCTAAAACCTTCAAACACACAACCCACCCCCAGCTATAAAAGCGGCTAGCCTTGTCTCAGGAAATCCAGACATTTAAAATAAACAAAAGACCCTAGCTTACTCCGAGCAGCTGTCCCATGTTGACTTGGGTGTTCTTCCTCCAAAACCAGAACAGAAGATGCTCATCCCAAACAGGATACCCTTTTTATCCCCTTTTGGAATTTAGGGCCCCATGACCTCCCTGAACCAACCCCAGCTCTGCCTGGCTCCTAACAACCCTCCCCTAATAGGGAGGGCTTCACCCTCTTTCTCACAACTGAACCCAATTATCCTAACGACCAGGGAGATAACCTGCAGGTGAGAGGCCCAATCTGACCTTGGAGTCTCGGCGCCGAGAGTTCCACACTCCCACCCCCACTTAACATACCATCATAACTACACAACACATACCAGAACAGCAAGAATAATACAATTAAAGAGCCAGTACAGCCAGCAAGCCAGCAAGGCCCCATGTCCTTCACAGTATCCATCTAGAGTTTGTAAAGAACTCAAATAAGAAGTTGATTTTTGAACAAAAATATGCAACATGTACTTTGTACCAAAGGACTGGAAGATGGTCAAAGTAACACCCATTTTTTAGAAAGGGGATCCAGGGGGGATCTGGGAAATTTAGAATTCTTTGAGAGTATCAAGGAACATGTAGACAAGGTTGATTGATTGGCCACTGTGTGAGCAGAGTGCTGGACTAGATGGACCTTTTGTCTGATCCAGCATGGTCATTTCTTATGTGATTCAGTAGACATTATTTACTTGGACTTCAAAAGGCTTTTGACAAAGTCCCTCACCAAAGACTCTTGAGAAAATTTAGCAGTCATGGAATAATAGGAGAGGTCCTTGTATAGATCAGTAAATGGCTAAAGAATAGAAAGCGAAGAGTAGGAATAAATGGTAATTCTCTCATTGGAGAGAAGTAAATAGTGGGGTCCCACAGGGATTCTGTATTGGAACAAATCCTTTTTAACTTGTTCATAAATGATCTAGAATTAAGAGTGAGCAGTGAAGTGGACAAGTTTGCTGATGACACCAAACTATTTAGAATGGTTAAACAAAAAGGGATTGTGAGGAGCTCCAAAAAGATCTCTCCAAACTGGGAGAATGGGCATCCAAATGGCAGATATGGTTCAATGTAAGCAAGTGTACAGTGATATACATTAGAGGGGGATCCTAACTTTAAGTATAACCTACTGGGATCTGAGCTGGTGGTGACTGAAGAAAGAGATTTGGGGGTTGGGGTGGACAGCTCAATGAAAATGTCAACCCAGTGTGTAGCTGCTGTAAAAAAGGCAAATTCCATGTTAGGCATAATTAGAAAAGGAATTTAGAATAAAACTGCCAATATCATACTATCTGTGCTGCAACCAATACTTACAATACTGCATACACAATACCTAAAAAAATATTGTAGAGCTGGAGCATCTTCCCTATGAGGGAAGGTTACAACAGCTGGGATTGTTTAGCTTGGAAAAAAGGAGGATAAGGAAAACATTATAGAGGTGTACAGCATCTTACATGGTGTAGAGAATGTGGATAGGGACACATTTTTCCCCTCTCTCAAAATACCATAACCCATTTTTCTTTTTGTTTTATCCTAATAACTTCATCCAACAAACACAGATATGCAGCACATTCCTAGGCATTATTCAGAAATAAGTCCTGCTATAATTGGTGGGGCTTACTCTTAGGTAAGTGTGCAGGGGATCAGAGCTGTTAACTCAGTAACTGGTTCTCTAGCAATGGCAGGGTTAATTCAGTCATCCAATAAACATTGGTGTCTAGCACACACACACACACACAATTAATGCACTGTAGGTTTATACGTGCCTTTTCTGCTTTCTTCTTTGCTTTTTATTTTTTTTTAAATGGATTTCATTTATTCTTTATACAAGTGGAACATCTTTAATACGCCAATACAGAAAGGTTCTGAGAGGGCTTGGTAATACCCAGATAGTATACTCACACACGACAGAACAGATTTATTTGCAAGCTGTCTCTCATTGTAATTCCTTTTACAGCAAAGATGGTACGATCTTACCAGCTTTCGTGGGGAAGGGAACAGAATCCCCTGTGAATAAATGGCATCCGAGATATATTTCTTTTATATATTTTTGTCCTTAGGAAAAGAGATTTAATTTAATCAAAACCTTAGAGATGAAATAATTAAACCTGTAGAACAACTACAGTTTTTTTCTTTTCTTTATTGCTAATTAGTCATGGTGAGGTGCCATTTTCATAGGATGCACAGTCCCTAAATTTAGCTGTGGAATATTACATTGATCACACACCAAAAAAATCCCGTCATTGATTCTCTGGGGACAGTGGGACGTCAGCATGTGCGTTTTGGTTCAGACCACCTTTCACCTATTAAAGGGGTGCTTTTTTTTATCCCTGCTGCACCTAGCAACAAAATCTGATTGTACCATCCTTAACCATTTGAGAACCATAGCAGACTGATTTTGGGGTCTCCCCTCCAAATCCTTTGCCTGGGTGCAGTGCAGCAAAATACTGAAATCACTGGAAGGAATAGATGCATCTTCATAGTGACTGTTTCTGTCAATCAAGCTGTTTTTCCTTTAAACAGGCACTGAAGCCATTCACTGACAGAGCCTTGTCATCATAGTGTAATATAACATTTCCGATACTTTTGGGGGAGGGGAGGCAGGAGTTAAATTGCAGACTATGTGACCCTATGTGTCATTCTTAACAAGAGAGGAGTATGGTATCATTATTTAAGCAAGTGTGTGTGTGTGTGTGTGTGTGTGTGTGTGTGTGTGCATGCGGATATATAATTTGTATATATATTTAAAGCCAAAGTGTTTAAATAGCAATATTTAGAAAGAACTCATAAAAAGACCTCTCTCCCCTTGCCTGATTGGTGTGGCACACATTTGATCTAATATGCCCAGACACTGACTTTTCCTCTGGGGAAGGGCCCTTTTTGTCTGCATCCTTTGACTCCTATTGTCAAACTAGCATCCCCACCCCAAGCCCAAAATTGTCACACAACACAGATTGATAATAGGTATCCTGCTTATGACATTTAGCAAAAAGTTTAGCTCAGTGGAATGGGCTGAAAGGCCTGCCCCATCTCTCTTGTCCCCTGATAGGGCTCTTGTGACTTTGCACAGGATGCAGAATTGCTACAGGTAAAGCTGTTCTCCTCAGTGGGTAGTCTCGTGAATTTCTACTTGTTACCTGAATGTAGTATATGTGTGTGTGTGTATGTGTGGCAGGGGGACACAAGGAGTCAGACTTAGGGTGGATTCCTGCATTGAGCATGGGGTTGGACTCGATGGCCTTGTAGGCCCCTTCCAACTCTGCTATTCTATGATTCTATGATTCTATGACTATTTTTCTGTGAAAATTTCGGGACCTGTGTCACTTGCTTCCACCTCTGTTTGAAATCCGACACTGCAAAATATGTCACAAATAGGCTTATCAATTAAGTGGGAGTGTCGTGTGTGTGTGTGTGTGTGTGTGTGTGACAGAACATGAGCTATTTGAAAGGATTATTTCCAACCTAAATGGATATTTGCATGCAGGGTTCTTGCCTCCTTCACATCTGTTGCAGGATTATTCTAGACTCCTAATACACATGAATAAAAGAAGTCCTTTTTTTATGAAGGTCAAGGGAGTGCAGCAGACAATTACAACAGGAATATGAATGGGAGAAGTGTATGGGTATGAAGAGGGCCATCTTGCTTTATTGTAGATGTCCATGACATCCACAAAGGAACATATTTCCTTCTCCCAATTGAAAAAAATGACAAAGCACTCCCTTTTCAAACTTTTCACAATGATAGCCTATTCTCATATGTATTGCTGCGGCATAACAGGCTTGACTCATTGGCAGATGACACATCAAGCAAGAGGGATTTGAAAAGGTGCTGCTAAATTTCACCGACAAAGACATATACAGGCAGACACGCGCACGCACACACACACTCACACAGAGCATTTGGAGAACAGGAAGGAAGGAAAATTGCTTTTGCGATCCTTGACTTATACATTTGTATAAGGTAGAACATGATGAAGCATAATGCAACTCGAGGGGCTGGAGCCGCTCCAGTGTGCTGTGGGTTTCATGCTGTTGTCAGGAAATTAAAGTGCTAAGCAGAGAGATAGATTTCAAGCTCTTTTTCTTGAAAAACTACTACTTCGGTTAATGTGTCCTTCGCAATAGTGGAATTAGAAAGGTCATAGGTAGGATCCCCTTTCACCATGGCTTGCACTGAAAGGAAAGTAGAAAGAAAATGGACAGAACATTCTGTGAGGTACTGAGAATTCGTCCCAGGTAACAACAAATCCATATATCTACTCTTTTCTCCCCTCCCCACCCCATTATGTTGTCTTTTGTGGTTGTAGGCCTTTTGTGGTTGTTGTCTTTTGTGGAGCAGGCTCTGCTCTACGACTGTGCCCTCTGTCACAAGGCCAACTGCTCCCAGATCCACGTGTAACAAGGAGACCAGGCCAAAGAGAGTGACCCACTTCTGTTTGCCATTCCCTTTCAATGACCTTTCCACTGCCACCAGGTAAAATTCTTTATTTTCCTCATCGCCCTCCACCAAACATTCTTAACACACTCAGGGGACTCTTGGTTAGTATGGGGTTTGGGTTTTAAATGTAGGATGGGTAGACCAACAAGAGAGGAGACCACAAAGTTTAAACTACAACATTTTAAAAGTTAACTGAAAATATTATTAGGAAAAAGGTTTTAACATCTGAATGGTTATCACACACACAAAACAAAACCATAAGAGCAAAAGGATAAAAAATAACCAGGGTTAAATGCATCCAGCTAGCTGACAAGAATGTCCCTATTTTCTCTAAGTTCTTCTCAGCAACATCTTACTGCCACTTCTCAGCTTTTCCAAGCATCCAGTATCTCCCAGAATCCAGCTTCTATCAAGCACCCCTCGGGTTTTCTTTCTCTTGCTGATTTTTCCCTTCCAGCCTTCCTCTACTAAACACTGCCTTTTTGCCTCAACTTTTTATATGTTAAAGCTAGCCTGTGCTTTTGTAACAGACCAACCAAGAGGACTCACCTTTACCGTACTTTACTCACCTTTACTCTAATCCACTCTCTTTACCTCCTCTAGTTTTGCAGACTTCATGGCACTGAAGCCTAGTAAAACATTAACTGAATTTTTGTCCTTTAGGATATAAACACAAAAAGAAAGTTAACCCCAAAACACCCAAACTGAACTATATATAAAGTTACAAGGCAGTTCTATTCCTTCACACACTCCAACACCCAGACAGTGGGGGACAGGCTGATCAGGATGCGATGGTGGGGATGAAGCAAGCAGGTGCAGCTTTGCTCTCACACCCGTGCAATTGTTATTTGAGAAAACTGAACACTCAAGCCGTGATCTGTACTGACTCACTGTTGTGCATTAAACCATGTGAGCAATCCAGTTTCAAGTGGATACCTCTGCCATTGTGGGGTGGGGCCAAGAAAGACCATCTGAAACAACCACAGAAAAACACCACCTTTGGTTATGCACTTGAGGCACAGGTGAACTCAGTGGCAAAGAGCACCTTTTATCAGCTTAGGCTGATATACCAACTGCACCCTTATCTGGATGGAGATAGCTTAGCTACAGTTATCCATGCTCTCATAACCTCTCGTTTGGATTACTGCAATGTGTTATATGTGGGGCTACCCTTGAAAACAGTCCGGTAACTTCAACTGGTACAAAACAGGGCAGCACATTTACCAATAGGGACTGGCCAATAAGACCACATCACGCCAGTCCTTTTCCAGCTTCATTGGCTGCCAGTCCAGGTCCGGGCCCAATTCAAAGTGCTGGTATTAACATTTAAAGCTCTAAACGGCTTGAGGCCAGGCTATCTGAAGGAATGCCTCAAACCATATGTACCTGCCCGGACCCTAAGGTCAGCCTCAGGGGTCCTTCTCTGTGAGCCCCTGCCAAGGGAAGTGAGGCAGGTGGCTACCAGGAAGAGGGCCTTCTCTGCTGTGGAATAAGCTCCCTAAGGAGGTTTGCCTGGCACCCACACTATATTCTTTTAGACGCCAGATAAAGACCTTTTTATTTTCTCAGTATTTTAACAGTCTATAAATTAATTTTAATAGTTAATTTTAACTGTTTTAAATTTGTATTTTAAATGTGTATTTCTGCACTGCTGCTGATTTTATCCTGGTTGTGCTTTTATATTGCATTTTATATCATGGTTTTTATACTGTTGTTTTATACTTTGATTCGTTTTAATTTTTATGAACCGCCCAGAGAGCTTCAGCTATTGGGCGGTATAAAAATGCAATAAATAAATAAATAAATGCAATGTGCCCTGTTCCAAAACAGCACATAATGTGATGTTTCTGTGCATATATAAAGGATATCCTACTTCCTCAAACAACAGCTCCCATCCTTCATCTGTGACTTCATGAGGCGTAGTAGAAGGATTCTGTTTGATAAATTGAGTCTGAGCCCAATCATAGGCATTTCCACTATTTATCAATCTCCTATCAGCAAGTGATGAGAAATGTGTGTTCATGCTATGAATCAGCCCTAAATACCTTTGAGGCATGCCTATGAAACTTCTTACATGCTTAAGATTAAGCAACTGTGCATTTACCTGATGAATTAGGCCTTAGGATACTGTGCCCATTTTTAAAAATGGAAATACTGCACCTTCTTGTTTAGCTACAGAAAGATTTTATCTATTAAGGATCAATTCAAACATTATAGTCCAGGTGTGGACATCAGGCAAATGATCCACTGCATGGCAATGCTTCATGTATGGGTTGTATTCATTGTGAGCTCCTTACAATATTTTCTGGTCTGTAGATACGGTGGCCACTTAAAGCACTGCCAAAAGGAAGAGGTCGAAACATTTGCATAAAATGGGCATATGCTAATTTATATGTAAAGAGGCACATTTAGAAATACTGCAATTTAAACAGAAATACAATATATCTCCCCATAGTGGGAGAAGGCTGGGGTGAGGTGACCTGTGTGCCTCATCATTCTGCTGCCCAGGTGCTAACTGTTAATGGCAACTTCAAGGGCCCCGCTCTCTCTTCTTATTCAAAGTGCTGGTTATCACCTATAAAACCCTTTATGGCTTGGGTCCAGGTTATCTGAAAGACCGTATTCTCCCATGTGAGCCTGCCCATGCTATGAGATCTTCTGGGGAGGCCTTTCTCTCAGTCACACCAACATCCCAGGCATGCCTGATGGGTACGCAGGAGAGGGCCTTCTAGGTGGCTGCTCCAAGGCTCTGGAACTCCCTTCCCAGGGAGGCTAGGCTGGCTCCCCCTGTGCTACACTTTCGGAGGCAGGCAAAAACTTTTTTGTTTCAGCAGGCTTTTGGAGCTACTCTGGATCTGTGTTAATGTATTGGATTCCCTCCCCCTTTTTGATCTGTTACTGCTTTTAATTTTTTTTAACATGTTTTTAATTTTACTGTAGGTTTAATTCTATTTTAACGTTTGTAAATTTATATTTATATGTTTTAATTGTACAGGTTTTAATTTTGTAAATTAAGAGATGGACTCTGTCCTCTAACAGAGTACACCTTCAGTTTAAATGACTGTCCTTGGCCATCCCTTTAGAGACTGCAATGTAGTACATCCTACTACCAGAGGGTCTCCACACTGCCACTAGTGTCCACCAGAAACATGCAGAACTGATAAGAACCTCAAAGAGAACATAAGAAGCTTGAAAGCATTATGTGTCCCCCCCACACACACACACACTTCATGGAATTCTGCCATAGGTTAAGGTTACCTCCATGTGGTGTTGTCCATGAAGCAGCCTTCAGAGGCTGCCCTATGCTTGGATTAGAGAGAAAAAAATCCATTCTGAAATCTAAGCAAATGAACAGAAGAGAGCATACTACAGTTTTCTTTTGGGAGATCTCTGATTTAGTCAAGTCTGACAGACTTGGGAGTGTCTGAGTTTCCTTCACACTTGCTGAGCAAACTGACAAAACACTGAGCATCACAAGTCTTCACATGATTACTTGTATAAAATAGTAAGATTTGCTACCGGAATAGAAAATAGCAATAGTAAAATACCACGTGGGTTAACTAGAAGAGGAGAGTGGAAGAAAAACAAAACATGACAGGAAACAACACAGAAAAAGCAGCTAAGCATCTGTTAACTTCCTAAGACATGGTATACTTGAATTCTGTTTTTAATTCACCTCATCAACTAACACATTGGATGGTGGCTTTAGGCAAGCCACAATTCTCTCAACTTCAGATCTGAAATAAGGTAATAATCTGCAGTCTGCCTCACAGGGATGTTGTAAGCATTTCTGAAATAATACATGCTTTGAACAGTTGAAATATGATATATAAATGTTGAGTGTTATTGTTATCTTCTCTTCGAGCCGACAGGTAGTACAGCACTCAATTCTTGCAGGTGCAACATGTGGAAGGATTGAACCACAACAGAAACAGGCACATATTCAATGTGCATGTCCACTGGTGCACATGGGCAATTTGTAAGAAAAAAACAACCCCAAACTGTCCATTGTATCAAATTTCAAGTCGCCGCCTGAAGTGGGGACCAGCTGCCGCCACATCCTCCCTCCTGATCTACCTGCCCACCCACTCGCTCCTCTTGGTGTGTGTATGTGCATGTGCCTCAACAGCCAACCCGCTTGCCCTCCAGCTGGCTTACTTTTATCTGTGGGCATGCATGCACCCGCCTCCCCAGCACACTGCGCCTCCCCTCCCGCTCTGCTCACTTGCTCTGCCCACCTGGTTGCTGGCCGGCCAGCCTACCTTTCTTTGTGTATTCATACACACCCACCTCCCCTGTGCACTGCCCATAAAGTGTTCCTGCCTTTAGGAGCAATGAGGCACCTGCATATTGGGCAAAGTATTGTGATACTTTGCCCGACACCGTGCAGGTGGCCAGCAGGACCAAGAAGCGGCAGACCCTTTAGAGCAGGAGAGTGTTGCTCTTCCCATACTCCACCACCTGCTGCTCCTGCTTCCTCTTGATACACGGTAAGGCCGGCCCTACTGATTGGATATGCAGCAGCCTTGGGACATATGTAGCCTTGGGACATTGTATTTACTATGCTAACCCATAGTTGAGCAGTTGAGAAAGCTTTGTCCTTATTCTGAATTGGCTTTGTTTGCTGATTGCAGACCTGTGTTTTACCTTCCAGACACAAGTTCATAACCCCGATGGCCTTTTGCTGCAATGGAGAAAGGTCTTCAGTCTAGTGCTCCATATAGCTGCAGAATAACATGTAGCTAGGCCCTGTAAAATGCTATAGAAATAAATAATTTTAAAAATAACACCCTTTTATAGCAAGTGGTTGCCGACCCGCAGTAAAATGTATGGGGTTAACATATCTCACTTGTTTACCTATTAAACTGGGGGAATACTTTAATAGCCACCTATGGGATAATAAAGATTGATTTTTCCCCTCCACCGGGTTTGACAGAGGGTTCTTTGATAGAATACAGAGGCACCTGCAAATCAAATCACGGGACAGGGGAACTACCAGCACCAGAGTATATTAATGCCCAATTGTCACTGAACAGATTGCAGAAGAGAACAAATCTTTCCACAGATAGATAGAGCAAAGACAAGGTAATAATTCCAGCTGCCACAACTATGAAATGTTTCCATGTCTGTGTAGGCGCTGGAGTTAAAGTCAGCAAGGAAAGTAAAAGACCGTGTGTTTTCTAGTGATAGATGTTTGTATTTGTGTTGTATTCCTGTGAAAGATGTCTTAAGATGTGGTGACTGTCTTAACACCCACGTAACACAATCCTACTTCTTTTGTGGACTTTTCTAGGTTTCTTCCAATGTTGTTTATTATTATTATTTAATGAGAAGGGAATCCCATATTTAATTTGCTCATATTTGCAGATCAATAACCCAATCTTCTTTTTGACACTGAGTAGGACGGCCTTTGTATGCCTCCCACATTCTCAGTCCTAACTTGCTTGTGCTGTAATAAAATTGAAAAGTTGAGAGCATGACAGGGAAAGAATTTCCAACTTGAATGTTTGAAAGACATTATGAAACAGCTAAGCACTTTCTTTGGTAATGTATAGAAGTTCTGTTAACAGAGGTGAAATTGGACTCATAGGAGATTTTCCTCACATTTAAAAGAGACTTGTTTTCCTCTCCCAAAAAGAAAATAAGCCACCCACTCCCATCCATATGTTCATGTTGTTGTGTGTCATGCAACTCTGAAAACTGAGGCTTAAATACAAGCCATTTAAGGTTGCACATTTACCAAGGGGGAAAGTCCCACCGAATACAGTGGGGCTTATATCTCAGTAGACATGGATAGGATTGCACTACAAATGCATATTTAATGCTGTTTGAAATAGTCTGAGATTGCCTGAGATGAAAAGGGAGTATTTTAAGAAAATATTTAGGTGCAATAGCAGTGCATTTGGTAAAATGCTACATAAGTGATAGGGATATAGGGAGGGGAGGGCAGAGCTCTGTGTGAGAGTACATGCTCTGCCCACAGGTGGCCCCAGGTTCAATCCACTACCTGAAGGAGAGGAAGGCCTATTACCCAGGGAGGAGAGGGCGCTGGCTGCTGCCTTCCTACTTGCTTGCTGCATAGGGTGACCATATGAAAAGTAGGACAGGGCTCCTGTATCCTTAACAGTTGTATTGAAAAGGGAATTTCAGCAGGTGTTATTTGTATATATGGAGAACCTGGTGAAATTCCCTCTTCGTCACAGCAGTTAAAGCTGCAGGTGCCCTGCCCTCTTTTAAATCTGTTCACTCTAGTATAGCTCCTGCAGCTTTAACTGTTGTGATAAAGAAGGAATTTCACCAGGTTCTCCATATATACAAATGACACCTGCTGAAATTCCCTTTTCAATACAACTGTTAAAGATACAGGAGCCCTGTCCTCCTTTTCATACGGTTACCCTATGCTTGCTGCTTGTGCTGCTGCTGTCATCATTGCCACCACCATCATTATAACTACTGCTCCTCCCTGTGGACATCTGCCCAACAGATTGCCACTCCCTGCAGGACCAGGCCCCAGGTACTGAGCCAACTGCTGTGGACAACTCCCACCTGCCCTCCTCCCTGGAAGGGATATATAAGCTGGCTGGCTGAGGTGTCCTGGGAGAATCATCACCTGCAGGAGGTGGTGGCACATTGCCTGGGGAGGTGGATTGTTGTTGCCGCTACTACCACCACCACCCTCACCCTACTTATTTACTTTTTTCCAGGTTTTGAGCTATGTGCCTGGGATGGAGGACACAGGGCCAAGTGGGGGGATCTGAGGGGTGCCCAATCAGTGTAGTGATGAGTAGAGGAAGCTATGCTATTGTGAGGACTTGCCAGGGAAGGGGAAATGCAGTGGAGACAGTTAGTGGCTGTGCTGTGTTCTGGTCCTCCCTGCACCCACAGGTTTGTTGGTTGCCCTATCAGCCTGCCCTCAGGTCTCTGGATGCTGCTTTTAAATGCATAGTAAGACCCCCCTCGTTCATGACTTAATTGTGGATGAGGCAGCTGATCTGGCATGTATAACTAAGACCTGGGTGGGTGAGCAGGGAGGAATCAGTCTCTCCCAGCTATGCTTGCTGGGGTACTTGGTTCAGCATCAGGGTAGACATGAAGGCCAGGGAGGGGGTGGTTGCTGTGGTCTATAGGAACTCCATCTTCCTCTATAGGAACTCCATCTTCCTCTGTAAGCTCCCTGTTCATGTGACTACTAGTCTGGACTGTTTCTACCTTGTGTTGGGTCAGCAGGACAGATTAGCAATTCTGTTGGTGTGCCACCCACCCCACTGCTCAACAGACTCCTTAGGTCAGTGGTTCTCAACCTTCTTTTGCTCCATTCCCCCCTTTCACCATTGTTCAGAATATAATTCCCCCCTTCCCAATATAGTCTCATAGCATGGCCCCTTTTACATTCTCAGCTCCCATGTGTTGCCCCTTTAAATGGGAAGCTTGAAACTTCTAAGATTGCGATGGGAAAAGATAGCAAAGGCCTGGCTTTTGTAGACTACATGACACTTTTCTGGGACGTTTTTAATAACATGTGTAGGAAGACATAATCTACAGGACATCATACTTTGCTGAATAGTGGTCCCAATTCCCCCCCTGGAACCCTAAAATCCCCCCCCCCGTTGAGAACCCATGCCCTAGGTGAACTGACGGAGGTGGTCTTGGGTGCACTGCTGAGATCCTCCAGACTGTTGGTTCTGGGGGATGTCAACATTCATGCCAAGGAATGCAGAAATGACCCAGGCAGTTGACACAATTGCTCCTGAGCGCCTTCTCTTGAATAGAGCTCATACAGCTCCATAGTAGCGATAAAACAAAATAGGAGACAGCTTGAGTGCAGATGGAGAAGAACTTCTAGTGGATGCAATCAAACCCTGGTAAGTGTCTATGGTAAGGTATATTCAGGGGCAGTGAGGGCAGCAAAAAACCAATATCTTGCTGCCATTATTAAATCATCAATCTGCTGCCCAGTGGAGCTTTTCAGAGTTGTCCAGGTGCTATTACAAGCTGGACCCAAGGACATGTAGAACCATCTGAAGCCTGCTGTAATATATTTGCTAGGAACTTTCAGAATAAAATCTTTGCCATCTGCCAGGACTTAAGACACCAGTGTTATAGCAGGTGAATCAAGCAAGGTATCCAGAGCACAGCCTTGTCCTGTTTACTTGGATGAATTTCAGTTGGTACAGCCTGAGGATGTTGACAAGGTGCTTGGACACATTTGTGCAACCACCTCTGTATTAGATCCTTGCCCCTTTTGGCTAATAAAAGCTAGCAGGGATGGAACAGCTGGCTGGGCCAAGGAAGTGATTAGTGCCTCTCACTGAGAGGGAGATGTCCCGGACCACCTGAAAGAAACAGTAGTGAGACCATGCCTGAAGAAATCTTCCCTGGACCTGGGAAACCTTAATAACGATAGGCCAGTGGCAAATGTTCCATTCCTGGGCAAGGTCCTTGAGCTCATGGTTGCTGGCCAGCTCCAGACACTCTTGGATGAGACTGTGTGTTTATTCATTCAGTCGCTTTTGACTTTTCGTGACTTCATGGACCAGCCCACGCCAGAGCTTTCTGTCGGCCATCTGGATGAGACTATCGGGATCCATTTCAGTCAGGTTTCAGGCTTGATTTTGGCATGGAAACAGCCTTGGTCACCCAGTATGATGACCTATGTCAGGACAAAGACAGGGGCAATGTGACTCTGTTGATTCTCCTGGATCTCTCAGCAGGTTTTGATACCATCAACCATGGTATCCTTCTGGGACAACAGTCTGAGTAGAGAGTGGGAGGAACTGACAATCCTCACCTACTTGTTCTTTAACACACCAGGCCACAATACCTGATGGAATGCCTCTCTGACATGAACCTACCCGTACACTACACTCAACATCTAAGGTCCTCCTCCGGGTGCCTACTCTGAGGGAAACTCGGAGGATGGCAACAAGGCAGAGGGCCTTCTCAGTGATGGCTTCCCAATTATGGAATGATCTCCCCGATAAGGTCTGCCTGGTGCCAACATTATTATCTTTTCAGCACCAGGTCAAGACTTTTCTGTACTCCCAGGCATTTAACAGCACATGTGGAATGGCCTGCCAGAGGAGATTCTTCAACTTAACAGACTTTTAGCATTTAAGAAAGCTATAAAGACTGATCTCTTCCGGCAGGCCTATCCAGTGGAATTTTAGGATGCTTTTAGGATGTTTTAACAATGTATACTATGTTTTTAATCAGTATTTTATGTATTTTATACTTACTGTTGTTCCCCACCTCGATCAAAATGGAGAGGCATGTAAGAAATAAATTATTATTATTATTATCATTATTATTATTATTATTATTAGTTTTTAATTGACCCATGGTTGAGAATTCAAAGAGAGTTCAAAGTTGCTTTTAAATGTATATTGTACATTGTCTGTTTTTATCCTTTTATGGTTTTAAATTTTGTATACCAATTTTTAATGTTCAACTTTTTAATCTTTCTAAACTGCCCAGAGAGATTTGGCTGTGGGGTAGTATAAAAATGTAATTCATCATCATCATCATCATCATCTGCATGCAGATGATGATGCATGCAGTAGTAAGGCATGTAGCTTCTTTGTCACAACTAGTGGGTTAGGAAACCTTTACCCTACTGCATAAATAACCAGGACTGAATCATACAGTGAGCCTCTGTATGTCTACTCTCAAGTAAGCATGAGGAGCACATCTCCTCACAAGGAAAAGCTTCTGCAGCACAATCCTCGGAAGTAAGCAGGACTGGATCACTCCATAGCTTCTTTCCCAGGACCTGGCCCCTCTCCTGGCAGGGAAAAGCTCGTATCTTTGATCAGCAGTTGATTGCTGCTAAGAGCTTTCCCTGGGTAAGCCATGAGAAGGGCAGTCTTTTTCAGTGCTCAGTAGGAAAAAGCTCTCCTTTCTGATCAGCTGCTGCTTGGGAATAAAAGCTTTTCCCTACTGAGAGAGCGGGGAGAGCCTGGGGCAGAAGCTGGAGGATTAGCAGGGTGCCCTTGGCTTCGAGGGATACACCAGGACCAGGCCATGTGCCAAGGGTTATGCATCCCTGGGCTAGATAGACAAATAGTCTGACCTGGCATAACACAGATTCCTATTTACTTACTTCATCTAAAATTATACATGCCTATCTAGCCTTAGCATCTTACCAAAAGTGATTCTTGTCAACATATGGATTCCATACTAATTTACAGCAATAATATTTGAATTACAGTACTGTGATCTAACCTGATATAGCAGTTTATTCACACTTTACTCAAGCATGAATGGAAGTATGATTACATGGGATTAAATTTACAGCTTTGTACTCATGTAAACATAAACAGCAAGTGTTCCAGACCACACATGTGTTTATCATCTCTCAGGTTTTAAAAGAGTGCTATTGCGTAAAGCCTGTTTACAAATCAAGCAGTGTTGCGGGGGCGGAGAGAGACCCTTTAAGCCTGTATTCTACAGGGGAAAATGTGGAGGTTGAAAATTAAGGGTTTTAGACAATCATTTAAAGGGCATTTTGAAATAAATACCTGATTCATTCATATAATTACCACAATCCAGCAAATTTCTCCACACAGAGAAAGAGGTTTCTTCAACTTGTTAGAACTAGTGCTCTGCACAAGTGGCCTCTTAAAATCCTCCACCCAATTTGTGGGTAGAGAAATTGGGGGGGGGGGACAATTTCACCCAATTTCTCCAAGGGGAGAAGAATTTCTCCTACAATTTCTCACAGATAGGCAGCACCATTGGCAAGGGTTGTAAAACAGCTTCTTTCTGTTTTTCTGAAGGGTCTCCCCCACACACATTGTTACTGCAAGTGGAAACAGCAACAACTGTGTTGGCAGACCAACCCCCATTCTGCATCCTTCACAATGCCCCATATACTTGGTATCACTCCAGGGAATTTAGCTGAGAAAATGCAGCCATCACACAAAATAATGGTGATTAAAATATGAAGAAATTTCTGAAAAGTATCCTTTTATTTCTAAGGGGTAAGAAAAGAAAAATCTCAAGAATTTCCTGAAAGTTTTCTTTCCCCAGAAAAGCGGCTTGCATTTTTATGGGTCATTTTCATTTATAGTTTATTTTGAATGTGTGTTGATGTTTTTGACCGTACCTAATCACTGTGAGGTGGCTGAGTGTACTGTCTACATTTTTATTTTAATTATACATCTCACCATTGCTCTACAATCTCTCAGGCTGCTTCCACTTCCTGAGGAATAAATTCATGAGGAAGCGAAGGAGGCTACAGGCTATCAGAGATGACTATACAATGAAAGACAGGGCACTCAAATGCATTCCTCAGTCATCTCATAAGTAAGGTAAGCACAAGGACCCTGAACCAAGCTCATGAGAATTTCTCTGAAATTTCTTCTCCTTTGACTTTCTTTTCAAAAACAATTTCTTTTCTATCAAATTGAATGAGAATGGTAGAAAATTTTGTGGGAGAAATTTTCGGCTATTCATAAAGAAAAAGGCCACTGCCGGTCAGTAAATAGAGATTCCTCAGCAATTTCACAGTTGGGGGAAGTTACCTGTTGAGTAGAGGAAAGGAAAGAAGGCATTTTGGGTTTGTATTCTACTGTATCCCTCTGGCAGCAGAAAAGGTATCACTGGTGAAATGGATTCTCCCACATGCATCCCTCCCCAAAATCTGCTCCAGAGGGCTGGGGGAGCTTCCAAAGCCAATTTGGTGGATGTGCAGGAGAGGAAGTCCCATTGTGTGGGTACGTCTTCAGGTGGAACCCACATAAACTCAGTCTAGGTGCTTTCTTTCCACTTGCAACCTTTCTAATTGGTGATCAGGTCTGCATACAACGCAGTACAGGTAAGCATATTGTTTGGGTGCCCAGTGCTGGGAGGGAGGAGCCAGATCTCAGAAGAGGCCAGGACTCGCATTTCCAGAGGGAGGCCTCAATACAAATATGTATGAGACCGAAAAGGTCCTGTTGGAAACCTGCTCATTTCTGTGATTGTGTGGCGCAGAGTGGTAAAGCAGCAGTTTCTGCAGCTGAAACTCTCCCCACGGTCTGAGTTCGATCCCAGCGGAAGCTGGTTCTCAGGCAGCCGGCTCCGGTCGACTCAGTCCCCCATTCTCCTGAGGTCGGTAAAATGAGTACCCAGCTAGCTGGGGGAAAGGTAATAACGGCCAGAGAAGGCAACGGCAAACCACCCCACTATTAGGCCTGCCAAGAAAACGTCAGCAAAAGCTGGCGTCCCTCCAAGAGCCAGTAATGACTCAGTGCTTGCACGAGAGGTTCCTTTCCTTTCTTCCTGTTGTCTGGTGGAGTTTGTCTTTGGTGGATTGGATAAATGGTTGTTTGGGAGCTCCCAAAGTAAAGCAGCAGACACACAGACTTTTACTATAGTTACATCATTCAAGTAGCAGTATTTTTTCTAATATGGATGGAACAATTGTGATACAAAAGTGTAGATCCTGCCTTCATTGGAAAACAATGGTATCTACTATGAATTTGACTTGCATTATTCTAGGCATACAGATTATTATCCCAGTTCTCCATATTTGTGGCTGTTAATGATTTTGCTCAAACAAGTGAGAGTTGTTTATGCACTCAGAACTGCCATCTTACAGTGTAGTTGATTGTCATTAGAAGTCAAAAGGGAAAAGTTAATTGAAATTCCCCAAGTTTACATCATCCTTCAAGGAGAGCAGGCCTTTGTTTCTATTTAGGATTAAAAGATCTCTTTTAAGAAGCAACCGAATGCATCTAGGCTTCACAGGTTTCTCCACACATGAATGCCTTAATTAAAATGAAGTTAAAATTGTAAAAAAAAATCCTTGTGACACAAGTTTTTTTTTAATGCATTGAGGCAGGAGCATTGCTAGGCACTTAAACAATTGGGGTTCCATACCCATAGGACACCAATCTGCATAAAATTTACAGAGAGAAAGAGAGAGAGAGAGAAATATTTACTAGGGTTTATTTAAATTTTGCAGAAGACAAAGCTGGCCAATCAATTTCCCACCCAAATCATGCCAAATAAAATAAAATATCTAATTAATTTGCACCCCACCCCCAGATCAGTAGTTAAATCAGTGGTTCTTCAATTATAATTGACCCCACCCCCAATGCAATTAAGCTTCTGATGAAAAGTTGGAAGGGTTACCCCCCCCCCCCCAAGCTTAATTGCTACTGAGAAGGATTGGGGATGGAATTGCAGCATGTGGGGAGGAGAGGGTTAACTGTTCCTTCCCAGCTGCAATCCCCTTTGAAAATTGCCCCTTGCACAGCAATTAAGGTGAGGAAAAACATTTCCATTGGCATCAGTGGCGCTGTGGGTAAATAGATTTGGGGACAGGCCTCATGGGCCCCGGACCTAACAATGCCCATGCATTGAGGACCTGAGAGCAGTTTGATGTTCAGTGTAGCTGGAGCTGTGACGGCACAGATATCTGAAGGGCAGGGCTGGCTTTGAGATACCCCCGAGGAAGGTATCAGCTCCCTCTGCATGCACACACCTCCTAGGGCTTGTCTATATACTCCATATACACTGTTGTGGCTGCACAGTGGCACTCCGTTGTTTATATGATGCAGCCGCCAACTCACAGCCACTTCATGCTATTCCTTGGGAAACAAAAATAACGGTAAAGATATATAAGGCATAAATTAAATGAACTGTAGTAGTGCATCTGTGCTGCTATAGGATTTGGGCCATTATTGTCCTATTCTACATTTGCATCTTTAAGACTGAGTATAATGTCAGACCTGGTGCTTAGAGTTCATTTAGATATGGCCAAATAGTCATATTTGTCTAACATTTTGCCTCAGTCTGGAAAGTCTTTATTAGTTTGTTTTCTACAGTGCTTGTTTCCTGTATAGAATTTACAGTCATTGTGTTTAGAATGTAGGCTTTATTTTCCAATTACACCTAACTTTTCATAAGGTTCCTCTCTCTCTTTTTGCCTCAAAATGAGCCCTGAGTCACTTGGGGTAACCAAAAATGCTATATTATATCCCAGGTTTTTATGAGTCAGTTTTGATCAGCACTCTCCTACTAGCTAGGTATCATGGCATAAAATTAATTTTACATTTTTAAAAGCACACTGAGACAATTTTCGATGTTTAATTTAGGCCTTACCTTGTTTTTGTTTTTGTGGGAGCACATTAACTAGTAATAAGCAACATTCTTCTGTGTGCCATGTATACCAGGAAACAGTTTGGCTCTTCACCAGCCTACTCTTAGTAAGCATTATATTATCCATTTTACAAGTTCTCTGCCCATACTTTACCACAGACATACAGTTTTACTGGCCAGTTTGTAACAAAGCAAGCATAATTTCATTCATATAGGGATTATATGACACTAATTTGCAAATTTGGAGTGGGGGCAGGGTTGGGGTGATGACGGTTCCCTCAGCAGAAGAGATTAAGATTTGTCCAACAAAAATCATGGCTTTGTAATAGACAGCACAGTCATTAAATGCATAAGCAATGATGTGCATATACTTGGGATTCTTTGTTCATTTCCCCTCTGCCAAATCATTGTTCAAAATGTTCAGTGTTGCTCAAAAAGTAGATTGTGGTGGGGAGAGGAAAATGGGGGTGGATGGTAAAAGAAACTTAAAATTCACAGATGCAGACATTGATCACGCATGCATATGGTTCTGCTTCAAAACTTCTCTCTCTCTCTCCCCACTCCTGGGCTTTCATTATAATCAGTGGATTCACAGGCCCACTGACATCAGAGCCACCAGCTTCCACTAGTATTAATGCTTTAGAAGGGCTTTTGTGCCATCCGATGAATTTGTCCTTCCGTCGTGGTATCTTTTAGTACTTTTGTAACTTCTCTGATGTGAAACATGTGCAAACTCTGCTCACCCTGCAAGAATTCTGTGCTCTTAAAATTCTTTTTAACTGCCCTCAGAATTCTTATAGATGAACATGATCCTGCAAATTCAAGTGACGGGCTCTGGAGGCACATGAGACTGGCACTTTCCTGAAGCTAAGCAGGTCTAGGTAAGGTTAGTATTTGGAGGGGAGGTTATCTGGGAACTCTATATAGCCACTTTAAGTTCCATGATAGAAGAAAGGTGGGATATAAATAAATTGAAATCTCGCTTTAAGCAAAATTGGATGACAACCCCCTTTTTTGAAGTTAACCACTGTACTGTGTTAACCTTCTTTTGGAGGGGGATAGAAAGAGAGAAACTTCTGACCAAATGTGAGCACTGAGGTCACAGATGCTAAGGGAGTAAACCACCCAGTCTTGAGCATAGTTTGCTTCTTCTGTTATTAGGTGTGTAGCTGACTACATAATCTTTTTATAACTTTTTTAAAAATTATCTGCTGTGACTTAAATTGACCTTTATTTAATCAATTCAAGTATTTTTGAGAACATAAATGACTTTAACAGGACCTTAATTATTCTAGCTTGAGTTGGTTTGAATAATGTTTCTCTCTTGACTCTGCTCTGTGGTGTTAGCTTGTGTAATATGAAATACCTGGCTAATGTAATTGTAGTTCCCACTAAATCTGCCATTCAGATACTGGAAAAATCCAAAACTACTTCATTTCACACCCGAACTATGTCAGGCCACTACTGACAGTAAGTGCTTACAGTGTCTTTCAATATGGTATTTAAGTGCCTCCAGTTTTACTGATATCCAGGCCTATTTGAGAGCCTAGGGCCATGGCTAGACCAGGTCTATATCCCAGGATCGTCCCTGTACATCCAAATGACACAAAGGGGATACCAGGAGCAGGCACGGATGACCCCTCCATTTGCCTGGGATAATCCTTAGGTCTAGCTAAGGCCAATGTGCTGGTGTAATAGGTAGAACTGGTATATTTGGGCAGGATTTACACTAGTCCGGTTCACGCCCATCTGGAACGGTTTGGGCGCAAGGCGGTTGTTGCAGGGGGGGGGGGAAGCGGAAATAAAGAAATGATTACATGTGTGCCAAGTACGCGTGCAATCCATGCGAGGCAGGGGTGGAGCCAGCCTATAAAGGTGCACCCCTGCATGGCTCCGGCCTCTTTCATTTTCGGCCCCCACCCTCACTCCCTTTAAACCAGTGTGGGGCAAAACCAGTTACCTCCTTTGCAGGAGGGGCTGAGTAGGAATTTTCCCTGGCTTCTAGTGATGTTCAGGTTTTTGCCTACTCCATCTGGATTCAATCTTTAGAAAGGGTGGATAAATAGGTCAATCTTAATGGCAGGGTTTGTGCGGGAATTGGGGGAAGCAGAATAGGGATGGTGAGCACTCTGGCACCTTTATGGTGATTGGCAGATCAGAGGTCCTGCTCCTCACGAGCTTTGCAGCTTGCGTGCCAGGATATGGTTTGCCTTTTGAGACCCTCTGGCATCATCTACTCGGCTATGCAGCCAGAGTGGGGATGATGCGGAGTGGTCTTACCAAACACTCAAGTGTAGTTGAAAGGGGGGCGCGGGTTACCCGACTCTACTTCCCTTGCTCGGTTTCGTCCATTTTCTTCCGCTGCCCCTTACGCCTGGAACGCTCTTCCAGAACATTTGAGAACTACAAGTTCAATCGCAGCTTTTAAAGCTCAGCAAAAAAATTTTTTTTTCTAAAGCTTTTAAAACTTGATTTTGATCTGACTTTTATACTGTTAGTTTTACTCTACCCTGTGCCTGTTTGGTGCATTCTCTTCCCCTTGTTATTGTTTTATTATGATTTTATTAGAATGTAAGCCTATGTGGCAGGGTTTTGCTATTTTATTGTTTTACTCTGTACAGCACCATGTACACTGATGGTGCTATATAAATAAATAAATAAATAAATAAATAAATAAATAAATAATAAACTGAGTGACTTGCCCTGAGGGACAGGCTAGAGCCTGTAGCTAAACCAATTAGATTTCTGCACATCCACACACAGATCCATGGAGTGAGCATCTCCATGTGTAAATAAAGAGGCCCTAATTTTCCACAAAGCTATGGTGTCTGTGTCTTTATTTCTAGGAACTTCCTTCTACCCTCACAACTGCTTTAAAATGATTTATAACAGTAGTGACAGCTGTTGAGGCCCAAGACACACTCCATATGCAGTTTTCAAAACATTTTCCAAGTGTCATATCCTGCTTGGTGTAGATCTGGGTGGTGATCCTTATGTAACCACAAAACTCAGGGGTGAACTTGGGGCAGTCCATATCTTTCAGCTGAAACTATTTTTTTGTGAGGATGAATGAGGAGAGTGAGAGTTGAGTAGGATA
Source organism: Elgaria multicarinata webbii (assembly GCF_023053635.1). Classification (NCBI taxonomy): domain Eukaryota; kingdom Metazoa; phylum Chordata; class Lepidosauria; order Squamata; family Anguidae; genus Elgaria; species Elgaria multicarinata. The sequence continues at coordinate 104,303,156 of NC_086172.1, forward strand.
GAGATATAATAGATGAATTGAATGCCTCATGTTGATAAATGATTTGCTAAAGATATTTTTGCAAAGGGGAATATACTGGTACCTCTCTTTTTTCATGTGCATTGAAGATGAAAGTGCTTCATGGAACAAATTTTCAATGCACTACTGATGAGCAATGGAAAAGAAGTCAGAAATGCCATTTTACCCCTCAAGCTTTATTTTCATATTTTCAAGGACTAACTGAGGTGGGTGGTGTAAGGTCTTGATTGAACTGTAATCTTTGACTAAGAGTTCTGTTGATGTTAATTTCTTTCTTGTGATCAAATATTTAGGCCCAAAGCAATGGTCCTGAGATTGCAACATGTTTCTGAATAGGTAACCTTTTCATGCATCTTTAAAATAACTCCAGTTTATTAGTGTTTCACTGAAGATTCACTTGCATCCTACAGCTGGTCCAAGTCTTCTAATTTTATTCAATTTATTTTATACAATTTCATCCATCTTGTTTTATTGTGTGAATAGTGTGTAGGTGTTGGTGGTTTTCTCTTTATAGCATTCTTCCTGTTGGCAGGGCAGTTTCACCAAATGCAATTTATCAGTGTTGAGCTCAGTTTTGTTAATCATGGGAAATTGATTTTCTTGGAATCCTGCAGTGTGACTGTGTCTCCTACATTCAGGTCATTTTGTCCTTTGTTCATATTGAGTCTTCTGATCTCTTTATAGCACCTAGTGATGTCAGAAATTGTTTCTGCTCATTGCCCAGTGCTCAGTCCTGCCGCTCAACTTCCTCCCCCCAACCCCTTTTTTCCTTTTTAACCTGATTCAGACAACACAACAAAGGTGAAATTCTATTTGGAAATTTCAGATTTCGAAACATACATACACATACAAGTATTTTCCTTTCTAATTTGATGAATTCTAGGCTTGCCTTTTGTATTTAATTAAGAAGCTCAGATATATTAGACAGCAACATATGTCTCTGTAGATTCTGCTTTATGTAAATAATCATATTGTAGTATTGAATATAATGTGTCCCAGTAAATATTATAAAACTATTAAAGGTAATGCATGTGGATCTGGAGTACCTTGAGACCAGTGGAATCCCCATATAAATTCTGAGCTTTTTAAAGAAAAAGAAGAAAATACGTTTGATAAAATGTTTATTTTTTACTATTTAATAGAAGGGTGCAGCTTAATCCTAGGCATGTTGATGTATAAATAAATCCTACTGAGTTTAGTCACACTTATCTCTATGTAAGTGTGGATAAGAGTGTAGTCCTAAAATTACAGGGCTTATTGGGATCTTTTTTGGGAGTGGGGAAACACTGGGCTAATCTACACCTGCAGCCCTTTGGAGAGTTTTCCACTTCTGGAATCATCTCTCAGGGACCACATGCCAGCAAGTTGTCCTGGAAGTAAAAAGGGACATTCCGGGGCACCATTTTTTTTAAAAAAGAGGAGACATTTGCACAATTGCATGGGTGGGATCCTGCTCGAAGGTGAGATTGTTTTTTTTAACACACACACACACCCCAAACCCGGCGCTGGAAGATGCCAAATGCCATCCCAAAGGTGGTGAAAATGCTCTCTTCCTCACCCCCGATGCCCACAAACTGCCCCACACAGCTCTGTGCCCATTTCCTGAGCCCTGCTACTCATGTGAAAGAGGGAGGACCCCAGGAGGGAGAGCCACACTGCCTATAGACCTCAGTATCATCCCGAGATGGTGGAAAAAACAGGAAAAAATAATCCCAGTTATCCTAGGAGAACTGAGTGCTCATCCCCAGTTTACCTCAGGATCATCTGTGCATCATTTCCATGCAGAGGGACGACCTCGTGACACTCCAGGATAAATGGAAGGTGTAGAATAGGCCAACGCTGTAGATAAATATTATTCCAAGTAACCTAGAGTGAGGGATGACCTCTTCTTCACATACCCCCTCCATGGTTTCAATCAATGCATAGAAGAAAATGAGCTGTCTGGCTCTGCCTCAAACCTCTGCAGATACACCAGTGGAATTCACTACCACAGAATGTAGTGATGGCCACCAATTTGGATGGCTTGAAAAGGGGGTTGGATAAATTCTTGGAGGAGGCGGCTATCAACGGTTACTAGTTTGGATGCCTATGTGCTACCTCCAGTATCAGAGAAAGTAAGCCTACATACAGGAGTTGCTGGGGAACACTGGTGGGAGGGTGTTTTTGCACTGTGTCCTGCTTGTGGGTCCCTGGTTGACAACTGGTTGGCCACTGTGTGAGCAAAGAGCTGGACTAGATGGATACTTGGTCTGATCCAGCATGGGTGTTCTTATGTTTGTATATTCTCTTCATATGCATTGGTTAGAGGTAAGAATGTTCCCTAAGCAGTTGTATAAATCTAAGGATTGTACTCGAAATTGAGGACTCTGGTGTGACTTCAGCTCCCTGTACACATGTAGAAACCAGTCTTGCAGTCAAGCAGATTAACATGACTGAACATGTGGAGGGAAGACCTAAAAGTCACACCATAGTTAAGTATTTTTGACTTTTTCATGTATTCCATCTGAATGTATGAAGGGCTCTAGCGAATAAGTCAACAAACCTTACCCCATAGACACACATGCATGTGGCAGCCATGTTCCCCATCAACAGGCAATCAGTGTGTGTATAGATGTACACATATAGATCGCCTTCCATGGGAGCAGGAACCTGGTCAACCCCATGTTTCCCAACCCCATGGAGGAGTGTGCATCCATATTGATGTAGGCTGTCTTCAGTCTGACAACAGTTGCATAGTAGGCAGTATAGCTGATGTGCATGTTGGCAACAGTGGAGCATGGTAGCACTGCTCCTTCATGTCAGCTCCTTCACACTTTCGTTACCATCTGCTTGAGGGCTATGAACACCAGGACATTTAGCTTTTGCTTCTCATCCATTGATACCCCTAGCTCATGTTCTGACACCTTCAGATACTTTTTTTTTAAAAAAAAAACAAAAACTAAATATAACTTTATTGAACAAGTTGCTTAGCTTGACATTCCTTATAGATCTTCTCTTCAGTCCTTGGAGAGAATTACTTCTCAAAGTGACAGGCACACATTCTAGAATCTCCCTCTAGGATATTAAATCTCTTGCCAACTAAATAAATTATTTTTCTACAATACAGTGGAAAATATTAATGTTTCTACTCAACATTAATTTGTTGTTTACATAAATTCCATATGGCAGAGCTACAGTGCAAGCCTATACATGTCTACTCAGAATTAAATTCCATTGAGTTCAAGGTGGATAACTTCCAGGTAAATGGGTGTAGGTTAGCCGCCCTTTTCTCTCAAATGGTTTGAGGGATGTCTCTCTGTTGCAGGATGTTCAATATTTAATTTTCTCTGTCCATTTTTCCGCCACAAATGTTACATTTTTATTTGTCCCTATCTTCATCTTTGCCTCACGAAAGATTTCTTGGTTTCTTTGAAATAAGTTTAATTTTAGGTAGTTGTATGACCTCCTCTTCATAACAAGTATATTGCAATAACATATACATAGGTAATCTCTGGCATAGACCTGCCAGCTGTCTTCCAATGGATCGAGCCAAATCCACATCCAGACCAACCTGTGAAGTCAGCCACATGGAGGGAGTTAACATCTCACCTGGAAGATCCATGGGTGTGGGCAGTGCTTTCAATCATACACATTTTTCAGTCACCATACTCACATTATTGCCTCTGGAAAGTGCTGCCACTGTAACTGTAGGAGCATGAAGTCAGACGTTCATTCTTCCACACAAGTCTTAGAACTGTTCATCTAATCATGCATGGAGAGGGGAGCAGGTGTGTGGGATTTGTCCCCCCCGCCCCCACTCCCTATGTGCATTTGGCAAAATTGTTCCTGTTCAGATATTCACTGATTTAATGGACAGAGCATACATTCATACAAATTGTACATGCCATGTATAGTTCCTTTCAGATATGCCAAATGTGAATAAAGGGTTGGGGTTAGGATCAGTGATAATGACCAGGTCATCATCCCTCTACATTCTGCACATTCAGGAGGAAGAGGATTAACCCTGCTCTTGCCAGGAGGCAGCTCCCCTTTGCCTGGTCCCTACCCTTCAAGCTCCGGAGGTCGGGACAGGGGAGGGGGGGAGCAGCTCCGTGGCGGTGGGTAGTGAGATCCCTGTGTGGACTGGCTGTGGTTAATCTGTGCAAAGGGGCCCAGGTGATCAGGTGGGCATGCAGAGAACAGCAGGGGCAGAGGAAGCATCCTTTCATGCAGGAGCAGGCTTCTTTCCCTGCTTCTATTGAGAGCTGGGAGAAACAGAGCACAGAGGCGCTGTGATGGCAACTGAGCTGGAGGGTCGTTGCTAGCTGGGATTCCAGGCTGCAGCTCCACACGACCAGGATGAGTTGTCCCAGGTGAAGGTGGAACTGGAAGAGTCCCTAGCCCCCCAACTCCGGAAAGGGACCAGCTGGACAGCTTCAGACATGGGCAGGGTGGATGGCTCCAACACGGGCCAGTGTGGAAACCCAGGAGGGGCTGCCTCAGCACTGGGCAGTCCAGTTGCTTAGATGAGCTAAAGGCCTCCTAAGCAGCAGGACAGGATCCCACTCTGAAGAGTCCTCAGCTGCCCAGTTATCTCCTGGGGCCGACAGTGAGATATATTCAGGCTAACATTTGAATAGTGCTTCTGTCCATAATGCCATTCTGCATGGAGGAACTTTTAGTTGTCTGAAACAGTCCATAACCATAGGTTGGAGACCTCCCTGTTTGCTGGCAACAGTCTAGTCATTGCTGGTCATTCCAAAACAAGTGGAATATCACCTTGAAGTTCCTAGATGGTGGGCCTTCTCTGTAGTGGCACCCACCATCTGGAATAAACCTCCCTTGTATAGTTCAGGAGGCAGAAAATGTAGCTCCTTTTAAATGCCTCCTGAAGTTACACTTGTTCACCCATACTTTCCCTGGGCCATAAGTAAACTAAGTATGCCACTTCATTTTACTGCTTCATTACACTGCTCTTTTATTGCAGTTGAAAGGTTTTTTTATGCTGTATCTTAATGCTATGCTTTAATATTGTGTTTTAATGTTGTATTTTAATGTTGTGAACCAGTGAGAGATTTTATTATATTCAGCAGTATATAAACATTATAAATAATAATAATAATAATAATAATAATAATAATAATAATAATAGATAATTCTGAGCCTGCCATATTTAATGTCTTGCTCATTAATGTATGCATACTTTTAGTGTTCCCGTTATGATTACTTAGGATTAATTCCTGGCTTTCAGTCCAAGACAAGCTACAACATTTGCACCAATGTCAAAACTCTATGAATAAAGTGGAAACAGTTGAAAGTCATGCCCAGGATTTTACGTCACCTTGAGCATCCTATCTGGGCAAATGGCAACTTATTCATACATATTACATACATACATAAAATGGGATAATGAGTCATTAAGAGATTACCATATAGTTACTTACACTTGCTAAGTATGCATCACTATGTAAATACACTCTTCGGTATGAATAAAAAATACTTGCTCTTTTAGTGAGTAACATTTTAAAACAAAATATTGATCCATTTCGCAACTTCTTCCATGATTTTGGCACCTGCTCTTTCCAAGAAATACTTACAAGTGACATGAATCTTATAAATCACAGAGTAACATGTTGAATTATTTCTCATCAAATGACATACCAAATTCATTATAGGTATGAGATTGGCAAAAATAGTGTCCGCAACAATGTAGGAACAAAGCCAGACTATAAAACACATGGTCTTTGATGTCTATATACTAATGCCCAGAGCATGGGAAACAAACAGAACGAACTTGAACTCTTATTACATGAAGGCAAATATGACTTGATAGGTATAACTGAAACTTGGTGGGATGACTCCCATGACTGGAATATAGCAATTGAAGGATACAACTTGTTCAAAAAGAACAGAAGAAATAGAAAGGGAGGCGGAGTTGCACTATATGTTAAAAATACCTATCCCTGCACAGAAATACAGGTGGATGAGACTGGGAGCCCATCAAAAGCATCTGGATTAAAATAAATGGGGCAAGGAATAAAAAGAACATGATAATTGGAGTCTACTACCGACCATCCAATCAAGGAGAAGACGAGGATGAAACCTTAAGAAACAAATTGCCAGTGTTTCAAGGAAGTCTGATGTAGTAGCGATGGGGGACTTAAATTACCCTGATATCTGTTGGTAAACAAATACTGCCAAAAGCGGACCTTCCAAAAAATTCCTGACATGTGTGGGTGATAACTTTCTCCTACAGAAAGTGGAGGAAGGAACTAGAGGATCGGCAATCCTTGACTTGATATTGACTAATAGGGATGACTTAGTGGATAAAACGGCAGTTACGGGAACTCTGGGGGGGAAATGACCATGTCATACTTGAATTCATGAATTGAATTCATGAATTCATGTCTTTCAGATATCTCAGCTTGGCTGCTTCATCGTCGCTTGAAGCGTAACATGGCAAAGACTGAATTGCTTGTTTTTCCTCCTAAACCTTCTCCTCATCTCTCATTCTCTCTTACTGTCAATGATGTTACGCTTACTCCGGTCAAGGAAGCTCGTAGCCTTGGCTTTATCTTCTACTCCTCGCTCTCCTTTATTCCTCATATTGAGGCAGTAGCTAAATCTTGTCGATTTTTCCTGTATAATATTGCCAGGATTCGATCATTTTTGTCTGTCTCTTCTGCCAAGACGCTTGTTCATGCACTGGTTATTTCACGGTTGGACTACTGCAACCTTCTTCTCTCTGGCCTTCCTTCTTCTCACATCAGTCCGTTGGTTTCTGTTCACCACTCTGCCGCAAAGATCATCTTCTTGGCTCGCCGCTCCGACCATGTTACTCCGCTTCTGAAATCTCTTCATTGGCTTCCAATTCACTTCAGAATCCAATATAAACTTCTCCTGTTAACCTTCAAAGCTTTTCACGGTCTAGCTCCTTCCTATCTCTCCTCTCTCATCTCACACTATTGCCCCGCTCGTGCTCTTCGCTCCTCTGATGCCATGTTTCTCGCCTGCCCAAGGGCCTCTACTTCCCTTGCTCGGCTTCGTCCATTTTCTTCTGCTGCCCCTTACGCCTGGAACACTCTTCCAGAACATTTGAGAACTACAAGTTCAACCGCAGCTTTTAAAGCTCAACTAAAAACTTTTCTTTTTCCTAAAGCTTTTAAAACTTGATGTTGTGCAGACTTCTACTGTTACTTTCTACTGTTAGTTTTACCCTACCCTGTGCCTGCTTACCCTACCCTGTACCTGTTTGCATTCTCTTCCCCTCCTTATTGTTTTACTATGATTTTATTAGATTGTAAGCCTATGCGGCAGGGTCTTGCTATTTACTGTTTTACTCTGTACAGCACCATGTACATTGATGGTGCTATATAAATAATAATAATAATAATAATAATAATAATAATAATAATTATAAAGGAAGCAAAAGCTGAGTGTAGCCATACACGTACTCTGGATTTTAGGAAAGCTGATTTTAATAAACTCAGAACTATGATAAGTAAGGTCCCATGGCAAGTGAGCCTAATGAGAAAAGGAGTGCAAAATGGGTGGGAGTATTTTAAAAAAGAAATTTTAAAGGCACAATTACAAACTATTCCAACAAGGAGAAAAGATAGAAGACAACAGAAGAAACCAATGTGGCTCCAGAAAAAGCTTAGAGATGACCTGAAAACAAAAAAGGATACATATAGGAAGTGGAAGGAAGGCCAGGCTACAAAAGAAGAGTACAGACAGGTGGCGCAGAAGTGCCGAAATGGCGTCAGGAAGGCTAAAGCTGTGAATGAGCTGAGATTAGCGAGGGATGAAAAAAGCAATAAAAAGGCCTTCTTCAGATACGTGAGTAGTAAAAGACAGAGGAAAGAAATGGTTGTTCAACTGCTTAATGAGGATGGCAAATTGATAACAGATGACAAAGAAAAGGCTGAAGTGCTCAATTTCTACTTTTGCTCAGTCTTCTCCCAAAAGCAGGTATATGACCTCCCTGGAAAAAGTGAAGCACAAGTTGAGGGGACAGGATTGCAGTTTGGGATTGATAAACAAATGGTCAAAGAACACCTAATTGCCTTGAATGAGTTCAAATCTCCAGGGCCCAATGAACTGCTTCCTAGAGTAATGAAGGAGCTAGTGGAAGAACTCTCAGAACCGCTGTCGATTATCTTTGTGAAATCGTGGAAGATGGATGAGGTGCCGGACGACTGGAGGAGGGCTAACGTTGTCCCTATCTTCAAAAAGGGCAAAAAAGAGGAACCTGGGAACTACAGACCAGTCAGTCTGACATCCATCTCTGGGAAAATTTTGGAGCAGATCATAAAGAAGTCAATCTGTAAGCACCTTGAAAACAATGCAGTGATTACTAGAAGCCAGCATGGATTTGTCAGGAACAAATCCTGTCAGACTAATTTGATCTCATTTTTTGATCAGGTAACCTCCCTTGTGGACTGTGGGAATTCTGTGGACGTCATATATCTTGACTTCAGCAAAGCTTTTGACAAAGTGCCCCATGATATTCTGATTAAAAAGCTAGCTAAAAGTGGGCTAGATGGAACAACTATTAGGTGGATTCACAGTTGGTGACAGAATCAGACTCAAAGAGTACTTATCAATGGAACCTTCTCAAACTGGGGAGAGGCAACGAGTGGGGTACTGCAGGGCTCAGTCCTGGGCCCAGTGGTCCTCAACATTTTTATTATTTTATTATAGGGAACGCTTATCAAATTTGCAGATGACACAAAATTGGGTGGGATAGCTAATACCCTGGGAGACAGAAATAAACTTCAAAGTGATCTGGATAGGCTGGAGTACTGGGCCGAAAACAACAGAATGAAATTTAATAGGGATAAATGCCAAGTTCTACATCTAGGCAACAGAAACCAAATGCACAGTTACAAGATGGGGGATACCTGGCTCAGCAATACCAAAAACAAGAAGGAACTTGGAATTGTTGTAGATCACAAGCTGAATATGAGCCAACAGTGTGATATGGCTGCAAGAAAGGTAAACGCTATTTTGGGCTGCATTAATAGAAGTATAGCTTCCAAATCGTGTGAGGTACTGGTTCCTCTCTATTTGACCTGGTTAGGCCTCATCTAGAGTATTGCGTCCAGTTCTGGGCACCACACTTCAAGAAGGATGCAGACAAGCTGGAGCGTGTTCAGAGGAGGGCAACCAGGATGATCAGGGGTCTGGAAACAAAGCCCTATGAAGAGGGACTGAAAGAACTGGGCATGTTTAGCCTGGAGAAGAGAAGATTGAGGGGAGACATGATAGCACTCTTCAAATACTTAAAAGGTTGTCACACAGAGGAGGGCCAGGATCTCTTCTTGATCCTCCCAGAGTGCAGGACATGGAATAACAGGCTCAAGTTACAGGAAGCCAGATTCCGGCTGGACATCAGGAAAAACTTCCTAACTGTTAGAGCAGTACGACCAGTTACCTAGGGAGGTTGTAGGCTCTCCCACAGTGGAGGCATTCAAGAGGCAGCTGAACAACTATATGTCAAGTATGCTGTAGGGTGGATTCCTGCATTGAGCAGGGGGTTGGACTCGATGGCCTTATAGGCCCCTTCCAACTCTACTATTCTATGATTCTGTGTGTGTGTGTGTGTGTGTGTGTGTGTGTGTGTGTGTGTGTGTGTATATATATATGGTTAATGAAGATTTTATTATTAATTTTAAAATTCAGGAACAAGCTCTTTGAACTTAAAAATTAACTTTTAGTACTGTGTGTGTATAACATCTGAACACTCAAATTAGGGCTTCATCTCAAATGGCAGGACAAGCAATATTTGTCTCACTTTGGCAGCAGGTTTAGGAGCTCAGCTTTAGTAGCAGGCCATTCTCTACTAATTTTTATTTTATTTTTTTAAAAAAGAAATGCTGCTATTTTAGGAAACAAAAATAGTATTCCACTTTTGATAGCCTGGTTGCCATTTTGTTTTCCCCAGAATGCTCTGGATACAGAATTCTCCAGAATTGTGGGGGTTAAATTTGGGGCAACACACACACACACGGTATAATAGATGAACCACATCCAAAGCCAATCTCATGGGCCTCTAGAGAAGTCCATACAACAAGGCACTATAGTCAGGAAAGTCCTGTCATGAATGCAGAAGAAGGCAGGTAAACTAAGGCCTTAGCAAGACCACGACAGAGGAGGAAAGATCCTGCGATGTGATTATCGCGAGATCCCTCCTCCGTTTACACGTGAGGCGCGACCTCAGGAGGAGAGGCATCGCGTCCGCCATTTTTTTTAAAGCGACAGGAGCGGACTTGTGGGGTGTAACGCCACAGTGACCTGGTAGCTTTTCTTTCCTGGAGGGTCACTACTAACCACCAGCATCCAATCAAGAGAATGGAGTTATGGGAGCTTACCAGGCAGGCCTATATGGGAAATCAAAGCTCTCTGCTGGTGAACACCTGTAATCCTCTCTGTCTCAGTCTGATAAGCAGCTCACCCCTGGAACCAAAGATGCCAGTTCATGACACACAAAAAGGATTTTAGGAACAGCAGACTGACAACCATTTAAAGTAGCAAAACTACAAGGAGATGAAAATCTCAGTGTTAATTGCTTTTTTTTAGAAAAGGGAGGATGCAGCAAAATGCAAAATATTAGCCTGATTCTCTTATTTTCCGTGTGCGATGGATCTCTCTGCCTGGCTCTGGTGGCTCAGAGCAACCTTTCCTAGAACTTTGTTTTAGGAGATTGGCCATGTCCCTTTGAGGAGCCAGCATATGCGGCTTCTGGAGAAGCTCAAAGCTGTTACTGGCGTACCCTATTCACCCTCCCTGTGAGTGTTTGCCTAAAGGATTGTTTCAGAAAAAAGAGCCTAAAGCTTCCTAACCATCGTTCAGCTTTAAGTGTGTTTGGGAGACTCTGTAACCATTAAGCTTGTCTACCATGTGATTTCCTCAATAAAAGGTCTCACTGATGTGAGTGTCTCGTGTAAGCTTGCCAGCACATGTGAATGCCAGAGGGAACATGCAAGAACACAACAAATATAGAGAAACTTAAAGTAAATCTGGACAACCATTGTGACATCTCATTATAAACATAGACAATTATGGTACTTCTTCTCCCAAAAGGAAGTGCATGGTTTAGATAGGCCAGAGGCATTGTGTGGGAGAAGGGGTGGATTTAAGACAGGGGGAGGGGGCAGAACAAAGTAATGGGAAGAGGAAAAGCTGGTGCCGTTTTCCTCATGAACACCCTCTCCCAATAGCAACAACGGTGGTGTAATGTCAGAATCCTTCACCTAGTAATCACTAAAATAATAATTTTTAATGTTAGGAAACAAGGATAAGGCCAGCCCATTGCTATTTACCTTAGTACGTTCCAGCATCAATTACCATGGAGACTACCAAAGACTGTGAATCTTTCCCCCTTCCTTTCTGCCATTGGCCTTGTTCTCTTGTTCCCCTCCACCCCTCTCTCACAAGTCATTTCACCTTCTCCAAAACAACAGATATGAGCTACCCTTTGTATGAAGGGTGACCTAACCCAGCAGGATTTGAAAATGCTTCTCATGAATCTTTCAGCAGAAGAGCATGCAAATCCAGGCATGATATTAACAAAACAATTAGTGCTGGAAAATATTGGCATTTAAAAAGTATTTATATGCATAGATCAAAACACCTGTTAAGATAATTTGACATAGGCCACTGAAGCATAAATAAAAAAGGGTTAATAGCAAGAAGAAACAAAATAAATGATTGATGTTCTGAATGAAACAATATGCAATACAGAATTTCTAGGCATAGAAAATAAACAGACGACGATGATGATGATGATATTAATAATATCATCTTAGTTAACTATGGGGATTTACACCTAGATTGCAATGCTATACTTACTTACCTGGCTGTAAGTTTCATTGTGTTCAATGAGATTTACATCTGAGTAGATGGTCAATCACAGGACTGAGAAAGTATGACAATTAGCACAGTAATAATAATGGTGAAGTATATAATGCATTTCTATAGGGGCACAGGAAACAAACAAACAAAAAAACCCAGAATGTGGTATTGGGTGCAGAATAGTTCAGCTTCCTGAGAATCTCAGTTTTCTTTCCTTTTTAAATAGCATGTTTCTGTCTCTCTCCTTTGCAACGTTATGCTTGAAGTTGAAAATGTGTAGACCAGATATGCTTGAAACTGTGTAGACTAGGGTGGGTGGGAGGGAGAACTCCAGATGTTTAGGACCTCAACTCCCCAAAGCCCCTGCCAGAATGGCTTACGGTCAAGAATGCTGAGAGTTGAAGCCCAAAACCATTCTCCCCACCATCGGTGTAGACAACGCCTGCTGATCTTTCACAAGCCAGTGAGGACCTGGATGGCACATGTCCTTTTCCTTCCCTATGACTAAGAAATACAAAACACATTAAACAAAACAATTGAAGTTGCAGAATCAATTATATAAAATAAGAGAAATTGCTTAGAGTACATAATTTACACTGGTCACATATTTTAGGTGCAGAGTCTGCATTTTCTAGCTGAGGGATTTTTTTAAAAAAACAACTCAAGGTTCACACAGCTTTCATAACAAAGTATCCTCATATATAACTTCAAAGCATTCTGGATGTGTAAAACGTATGTATGTGTAAAACGTATGTATGCCACATGCTTTTTAGAACATTTAGCTATGGACCCTACTCAGAGAAATCAGTTTTGAACGTAAGTGATGATCAAAGATGTAAATGTAGCTGGACAATAGTAAAAATAATGTATTCAAATTACCCATCCTTATTTTATAGGACATTTGGCAAAGAGAAAAATCCATCAAAGTACCACCAAATGGTAACTAGATAAGAATAAATATACAAATAATGAACTACAGTTAAATTCTCTTAAAGAAGACTGGTAAAACCCAAGGAACTCTAAGGCCTTAGCTAGATGAATATACAAATAAGATAAGAATAAATATACAAATAGTTTGCAAATGAACTACAGTTAAATTCTCTTAAAGAAGACTGGTAAAACCCAAGGAACTCTAACGCCTTAGCTAGATGGGGATTTATCCTGGGGCGAACCCCAGGATCATCCCTGTGCATCCACATGATGCACAGGGGATTCCGGGATCAGGAAGGGATCATCCCTCCCTTGCCCCGGGATAGAGCCCTCCACTTTGGGCCTGGTTTTCCGCGCTCTCGGGCTGCCGCGGAACGTGTAGCCTGTTGCCGCGGGTTGAGCCAGCTCCGCACGATTGTGAACATTGAAATAAAGTTTGTGAACATTGAAATAATTTTTTATTCAGTTTGTTTTACTAACACACGAAGAAGGACCCCTGAGGATGACCTTAGGGTCCTGGTAGGTACATTTGACAGGAGGCGGTCCTTAAGATAGCCTGGCCCCAAGCCATTCACAAACTTTGTTTCATAATAAAACTTTTCAGACCCTTGTTAAAACCTCTCATCCAGTCCTTTCTCTCTTCTCATACATGCTTTCCTTTCTCTCACGCCTTCACTCTTGAACTTTCTTTATTACCGTATTTCTTCAATTCTAAGATGCACTTTTTTCCCTAAAGTAACAGCTCTAAAAATTGGGTGCACCTTAGATTCGATGGCGCCTTAGAATCGAAGAAATACGGTAATTACATTTGTCGAGTCTGCAGCAGGACAGGCGGGGAAAGAGGGTAGGGGGTGAAGAGCGAGCAAGAGAGAAGGGAGTGGAGAGAGAAGCGGGGGGGGAGAGGGGCAACGTCTTGGAGCATCTCAAACGTTGCCGCCGGGAGCCGGCTGGGAGGGACCCCAGCTCCGGCAGGCCAGCGAGCTTCCAAAGAGCTCGGCCTCGCCTCTGTTAATGAGATGGGAAGCGGAAGAATCACCTGAGCAGCGCTGGTTGGGCTCGCCCGCCCACCCCCTCCCATCCGTGTGAATGGTGCAGACCAGCTTTTGAATGTATGTGTGGCTGTCCGTTCCCAGGCAGGGGACAATTGGTTCCTGCTTCCCATTCATGTAACCTGCCTCTATGTGTGTGCGCGCGTGTGTCTGTGTCTCGCTCGCTCCCTGTTCCTCTCCCCCTCCGCTGCGTGTATGTACCGTAAAATTGCTTTGCTGGCTGATTGGAGAAATTTATTTTTTCTTTGAATCAAAGCTTTTTTCCCCTGTTGGTGGCACTGAAATTAGTGTGCGCCTTAGATTCGATGGCGTCTTACAATCGAAGAAATACGGGTATCAGGATTGTTTAATATATACCAACTGACTATCTGCACACTACATTCAAAAGACAACCCTCTTTACCCTGATCCTCTAATTCTTCCCTCGAATCAAAGTACTTTTAAAAACACACACACCCCTTATCACCTAAGTCACTCCCTTATATATCCTCCTCCCCACTCCTAAGATATTCAATCTCCACCCACTCAGGTCAACATTCTAAACACAATAGACTTAAAAATGCTAGACATACATTAGGGAACTGACTTGTGGGGTGTAACACCGGACACTTTTCCTTTATTCTCTCGTGCTGCCTCCCACAGTAAATGCATCTCATACTGGAGTGCTGGTTTATTGCTTTCTTCTTCAACTGTTGACTCACTGCATGTATTTCAGAAGGTGCAGGACCTCCCAGGGGCTTCACAATTTCTCATGAGGCTTCTGCTGCACGCCCCATGTCTAAGCATTGATCTAGTTTGAGATCAGCGTCTCTGAGAAGTCGCTCTCACAGAGAGTGGTCCCAAGTGCCTCAGACTATTCTGTCCCTAATCAAAGAATTTGTTACATTTCCAAAATTGCAAGTTGCAGCCAGTGTGCACAAGGCACTGACATAGGAGTCAATATTTTCACCTTCTGATTGCTCTCTGGTGAAAAATTTGTGCCACTCAACTGTTTCATTTTGTTTGGGGGAACAATAGGCATCTAGGGCTCCCAGAACTGCTGTCAGGGTAGAATCTGTGCTCATCTTTAGAGTGGTGCACACCTCTCTGCCCTGTTCCCCATAGAGATAAAACAAAAGCTTTACTTTCCTTGTTGTGTCCTCTTCTTCCAGTCAGATCTGTGTACAGCTTGAACTCTTCCTTCCATCAGGCCCAGCGCTGAGCGAGGTTGCTGTCTGTGAGATCTAGAGATGCAGGAGGCTCCAAACCAAATTCCATAGCTTCAAGTTTCTAACTGCTATATTTTTTGAGAATTTAAAGTTTATCTGCTGCCACCATGTTTAAGTGGTAAATAGAAGGATGCAACAACAGCTAGACCTGTAACTCATGCTTTATTCAAAACTGAAAGTAGAAGCCCCCATGAGGCTAAGTGGTGTTCCCTTGAATAGTTCCCCCTGGGAACCTGTTGTCCTTGACTTCAGTTCCACTAATGTTACAGTGTCATGCATATATTGGGTTCATAAAAAAGAGAGGTGGGGCTCTTTTCTGGTTATAGGGTATCTATGAAAATTGGGTGCAACTCCAGGCCAATGTTTTTCAGCTGTGTTCTAGCATAAGGGTGGACAGAGAGTAAATCTCAGATGTTTTGGACTTCAACTCCCAGCATTCCCAATCATTGACCATAGTGGCAGGGGCATCTGGGAATTGAAGTCCAAAAATCTAGAGATCTGCTTTCTGCCCACCCCGCCTAGTGTTTCCTTGAAACCTTATCATGGGTTCCCCATTGAGAAGATCAAAAAAGGGAGGCAAGCATCCATGAAAGATAGCTGGCTTGGCCAGTGCCTTGCGTAAACTGATTGAATATCCTAGAACATTGTGTTGGTTCATTTGATATATTTTTACATCCTGACTTATCATATATAATTCCAGGATAACTAGATCATGACTCTGAATCTGCTGCAATGCACAGGAGTATGTAGCAAGCAGGAGGTAACTTGGCATACAAGTCAGTGGGAAATAAGCTTTCCTCAAAGTCCGAAACTCCCTGCATTAGATTTACAACCCTGCTGCAGAATCCATCCCAAGTGACAGTGATTGTGGAAGAAATTCAGTAGACATTATTCTCAAAGCTAGTTCATCTGCTTCCAAAGAATTTCTTTTGCTGTTGTTATTATTATTTTGCTTCTTTTTTTATGTGGTCCTTATGAACATTTGTGGTTTCTCCTTTGTAAGCAACACCCCAGCCTAACCCGTGCCCAATGCTTCATCACTGAAGGTACAGATCACAAGAAGATGTTTCCAACACTTGATACACATCCTCCAGCGGCAAGATATATGGGGATTGTACAGAGCACTTCCAGTGCTGAGACATTGTCCCTGAAAGTACTGCCTGACTCATCTTCCTTCTTTCTTTGAAACAAGCTTCTTCAGTTTCAAGGTAAATCACAGAACATCCTGTCTTGTTAAAAGGACTCAACCTGCAACTCCAATGTATGAATCAAAACAGAATTCAGTTCTCTCAAGGAGCATTACAGAACATTTCTTCTAAGATACGATTAAGTATAGATCATATCAAATGGCCCACATATGTGCTTCACTGAAGTCCTATGGGACTAGAATGCATATACAGCCTTGACATGCATAGCCAATGCACGTCAAGGCTGACAGTGGAACCACACCTCTGAGCTGCACCCCCAATGTATGCTTAACTCTTGACCCAGGCCCAACGTCCACAGGCTGGGACTGTCCTTGAGACCATGAAAAATAGAAGCCTGAATGAATTCATGTTGCTCTATGATAGATGTACAAGTTGAGAGCAAGGTTGCATTTATTATTTGTAAATGGTAAATGATATTCCAATTTATTTTTATTTTTAAGCATGTATCCCACCACTGAGTTTACTAGATCACTCAGAGTGGTTTACAGTATTAAAAACATGCTAACAATAGGAGAACTGGATGACAAAACCCTGCAAAAACAACCCCAAACCAGAAGTTATCTTCAGAGGCCCTTTCTACACCTAAGGGCCTTCGGGGAGGGAGGGGGAGATGATTCCGGACTTTCCTTCTTCTGCAATCCTCCCTGGGCATCCAAACGGAAGTGTGACATCCCAGAATGGAAAAGGGACATTGTGCCCTTGGCCGCCTTTTCTTTTTTCTTTTTAAATACAACAGGAGCCGGAGCACACTTGCAACCCAGCGAAAAGTAAGTTTTTTATAAAGCCATGATCCCACTGGTCTCGGTTATCTTGGGGAAATGGAGGGATTGTCCCTGCTTGCTCCTGGGATCCCCTGTGCATCATTTGGATACAAAGGGACGATCCAGGGCAAAATCCAAGGTGTAGAAAGGGCCAGAGGTATATGATGGCCCAGCAGGTAAACACATTTCAAAACTTTAGGACATTTCTGATCTCCAAGATGATAGTTGTGCTAGTTCAGGACAAAAATGACAGTTTCGCTGTCATTAATACAAGAAATTTTATTTTTAACTGTGCTTACTGCATTCTGGGATGCAAAATTTGCAGGGAGTTTTACTACGATCTCCAAATATTTTTGTTGATGAAATATTTTCCGTTTACTTAGTGAGAATTTGTTTTATACCTACACAATGCTACGAAAGTCAAGCTGGCGACATACATACATTTGTTGCAACAGCAGTAAAAAGAAGTTTTAGTTGTGTCTGAGGAATACCGCTGTAGGTGAGCCTATCCTGTCATAGCACACAGTCCATTCATTTATCACCTGCATTAACAAGCTGCTGATGGTGAATAAAATGAGAAGGCCAGAACAATATTATGCATTCCACAGGCCAAACCCAGATGGATGTCATTTAATTGCATTGACGTCAGTAGGAGATCCATTCATGGAATGAGAGCAACTTAGGCCCAGAGGTTATATGTAAATAGATTCTTCCTAGATTTTGTATTTTGCAGTCTTTATATATCTTCATTTGTGACTGTCAGTTTTCCCTTTCTGTGTCATAGCAGGTTCCGTCTCTTTTCTCAGAGGCAATATTTAGCCATTGTACGAAGAAAATGATCTGTATGGAAAAAAAAGGGATCTTGAAATGACGGTGTTTTACTTTTCCTGGTTTTTAGTGGCAAAGAGGGAATAATGTGTATTATTAGCACACAGTAATAATTGAGCCATGGGGAAATCGTCTTACAAATCAGGGGGAAACAGGATTATGTTCTATTGAGAAATTAGTTTTTCGATGCGACATAAATAATTCAGTCACTCTGTATCTAATTCTATGACATACTCATTTATTACCTGTTGATGAAATCTTTCTACTGAAAAAAAATATCAACAGCCTGGAATTCATTTGTTAATTCCTATAAAATATTGGATATAAATGCCAAGTATTGGACATAATGCAATGAAATCCTATGCATGTTTAGACAGGCAAAAAACAAAATAAAATCCTACAACTCCCATGTGTAGCTGTCTGTCGAAACATGCATAGTATTACACCTTAAGTTATATTATTCCAATTGTGTTGTGGGCAGTAGGAGTTTGCCAAAGCATATGAAATTTAAATTTTAAGATTCAGATAAATACCCCCAATTTCAGGTAATAAAGGATTTAAAGGGCTGCATCAGAGAGAAGAAGGGGTGTGGCAAGGTGAAGTAGCTAGGTTTCTCTTTGTTGCATCTACAATGGACAATTTGCCACAAAATGGCCAGTTGTAACCTTAATGTGGACAGCTGCAAACATGCAGTCATATGTACAGCTTCTTTAAATTAGTGTTTTATTGCACACTCATGACTGGCTACTCACGGATGTTCATGGGTCATTTTGACAATGCCATCAGCCTCCTCCTGCATGTCTCCTGCTCCATTCCCCAGTTTTAGTGGTAAAAAATAAACCTCAGAAACCCCGATTGTTCTGAGATATATTGGTATTTGTCAGGTTTTCCTGCGGTGTACAGGTGAAGTTGCACTATAAAATGGCCACTAGAGAGCGCTGTCCCATTGAATTGTATCAGCCATGTGGTTATTGCTGTCTTCCTCATGTAATTACAGCTTGTTGCAAATGTGGAAGAGCCACGGTAAGGGGCTGCAATTTTCACCCATCTGAAGGAACTCATAGTCTCTATCTACATAATAAGGTGAGTTTTAACACAACTTTCAGTTGTGGGGACATGATGAAATTCACTTCAGTACATGAGCAGACACTGCAAGCAACTATTGCAGTCACAATGAGACTGCTGTTACACTATGATAACAGCAATTAGCCACCTCTAATCTTTTGAAACCTATATGAGAAAGCACTGGGGCAGCTGGCAGAAGTGTAAGAAAATGTATGTATAGTTCTAGGGCTGTATGCAATATTAGTCTGATTTAAGTCCCACTTATTTCAATGGGTCTATTTTAAGTAAAACTAATTTTGGATATAACCTATAGCTTAGATTATAAAATGTGTTCATGTGAAGCTTCTTGGTTTATCAATTCATAGTTTACCATAAGTTAGGAAAGCAACCCGAGAATTTTTTTTATTATTATTATTGTTTTGGATAATATGGTATGGGATTGGTTACACCAACATTGCACATTACACTGTGCGACCTGACGTAGTTCGGGATACATCATCCTGCACTTTTGCTGTGTGGCTGGTGGAGTCACAGGCTGTGAAAATTGGTATAGTGTATCTTGCCTGATTATAATATTTATTACTATTATTATTATTAATTACCCACCTCTCCCTCTGGATTGAGGTGGGGAACAACACTAAATAAAATATAATACATAAAATTAGTTAAAAGAGCATATAAAACCAATACAATATTAAAATAACTATCACAGCATCTTAAAATTCTTAGGTTTAAAATTCATCTGGGTAGGCCGGCCAGAAGAGACTAGTCTTTACTAGTCTTAAACTCAGACAGATATTAAGCTGACAAATCTCCTCTGGCAGGAAAAGGTCTGCTGGGTAACAGTTGCCAGCCTAGTTGTGGCTGACTGGAGTAAATCCTGCTAAATTTTATTTACTTCTTTATTACGTTTATATCCCACCATTTATCCTCCAAAGAACCCAAGGCATCATACCTAATCCTCTTCTTCATTTTATCCTAACAACAACCCTGTGAGATAGGTTGGGCTGAGAGTCGATGGGCTCCATCACAGCTATTTTTTCACCTCTTGTTTGTCTCCAAGTTTTTTACCACCATTTCATAAGTGCATCAAGGGCTTCATTACACACGGTCCCTTTCAATTGGGTTTTCACTTGGGTTTTCACTTGTTTGCTCTTCCATTTCTTCTCCTTCCTCCTCCATTTCATTGGTTGTGGTACTCTGATGGGTTTGGGCTCGTTCCACTCCCTCACTCTGGCTTGGTTATCTAGCAATTACATTTAAGGTTTCTTCTGGGCTCAGTTTCAGCAGGCAAGGGGCGAGCAGTTGGAGCACTAAAAAGTCAATTCAACCAACTAACAAGTCCCTACAATGACCGTGCTAGAGGAAGAGAACCGCCCCACCCTCCCCTTTCATCATCAGGACTCCATTAGCACATGCACATACCCCAACAAAGGAAATAATGAGAGAGGAAAATAATTTGGTTTCCCCACACCAAAATAAAATGCAACAAGTGGGAGGGAGAAGGGGGAAGATGAGTGCAGGGATGACGTCATGTGAGTACTGCGCTGCAAATCTACTTACCAGGAATGACGAGTGTGCGATAAATCGCTGGTGTGATGGAGCTCTATGACTGGCCCAAAGTCACTCAGTGAACTTCCATAGCCAAGTGGGGACTAGAACCCGGACCTTCTGATTCTCATACTGAATGTTGTCTAGCCACTGCACCACAGCTGAAGAAATTAGATGGACTGACTGACTTATACACAGATACCTCATATATCTATGTGTATGTGATGTGTGTGTGGTTGGTTGTTTAGACACACCAACAAGGAAGTCTCTTTAGACAGCAAGGCCAGGGCAGGTAGTCCTTGGCTTTTGGGTCAGGCATGCTCACTGCTCTGTGCACTTCTCAAACTCTGCTTTCTATAGCTATAGGTGCCTTCCCTTCTTCTGTGCCTTTCCCTAAATGCAATAGGAGTCAAGACTAACCAAGGTGGGAGGGGGGAAATAGAACACATTAGGAAAGCTGGGAGTTTTTCTTGCATCTGGCCAATACACCAGGTAGAACATGTCACTTACCTTTGGCTTTCCCTGTGCAACTCACCTGGCATATCTGCTTGTCATTGGCCTGGTTCAGACTAGGGCTGTGCAGGGACCCCCCAATCTGCCTCGGAGGCGTGTTCGGAGCTCCTGAAGCAGTCCCAATCCATCTCAGGGTTGCTTCAGGGTTTGCCCGACTTGCCTCGGCACCGAAGCCAAGGCGAGATTCGGGCCCTCCCCACTTACCTGCTGCCTCTGCCTCCTCCACCGCCTCCTCCACCTCACTTCTGCTGGCTTCTGCTGCTGGTGCCGCAAGTTAAAATAACCAGGCCGTGTGCGATTTTAAGATATCGCGGGGCCTCTGTTATTAGTACCTCTATGACTACTGTAGTTTGTGGTGGCCATAGAGTACCTCTATGTGACCAGATCTTACATCCAGTTGTTGTGTTCATAGTGTGGTCTGCCCTTCTCTTAGGAAAGAGGTTGGGAAAGCATGTGTGGCCAGCAGGATACTTTTTGGAATCTTGTTGTGAATAATTCTTCACAGAATGGAACTCTTTTCTAATCCAAATGTCATTATAATAGAGTTAGCTCTTCTGACTGGGTGGAAACGCTTTTGAAATCTCCTTAGTGTTTCACGGCCCTCGGAGGGTGCTGCTGGGGATGGCAATGAGGGTGACTCATCCTGCCATATACTGGCAATGTAATATTAAAGAAAATAAATAACAGGAATGAAAAGGCATTAAGTGAGGAAATGAGGCATGAATGCATGAGACAGAGGTTAGCCTGGTGTATGTAAATGGATATTGCCCAATTACTTGAGAAGTAGAACTTAGTAAGGAAACTCATGAATGAACTGAGACAAGCATTGACTTCTTAAAATGGCTGTTTTTCACCTAGCATTCATATCTAACCAACAAATTGCTATTTTCTTGTCATTCCATGGTGCCTGAGATGGCAGTCTAGTGGTAAACAGGATGTTCACAAATGACTTGTGCTTGTTAGCATATCTCTATTTGTATGCCTACCTGATTTTCCTTATTAATATATTTTTCCCCAGTGTATCAGGTTCAGAGACATATAGCTGTTAAATGCATTTTATTCACTAATTTCAAATAAGGTGAAGGTTGAAACTCAGAAAACCCTGTCCATCTCCCTTTGTCCTGTAGTCCTGGGTCTTGAAACCCTTTTAGGCCAGGGGCAGAATTCTATTTCGAATAAGCTTTCAGGGGCCCAATGGTGGGCAAGGCTGAAGGCAAAAGGAGTGGGACCAATATATAGATTTTAAAAGAATCCAGCATATTTTAACTGAATGCTTGTGTTGCCCATAACTAAGCCTAGGCAGAAGCATTTAAACCTTTTAGAATGGAAAACAATGCAAAAGTCAAGGAAACCACCAAACCATGGGCAGTTGTGGGAGTGGGGCCAGAGGGATTCCCATGCCATCCCTATGCCAGAGTAAATGGGCTTTTGATTTGATCCAACATGGGTCTTCTTATGCACGTATGCCTTCTAAATGTTTGGTTGATTCACCAGCTAACAGGAATCAAGATATTTATGTAGCTATTAACTAACATATTTAAATCTTACTCTTCATTACAGTTGCGGCTCTCAGAGCAGCTAGCCATCATACAATTATATAAAATTACCTTATAGAAAATTATAAGGTATTTATTTTGAAAATGTCTATGCTACCTTTCAGTAAACACTCTCAGGATAATGCAATGAAATAATAAAAACCAGTAAATAGATAAGACGGTACAAAATTTAATGGCAGATGCAGCAATTAAAACAAACCGATGAAACAAATGCATGAGGCTAACTTACATTGCATGTTGAAATGGGCGGGTGGGGGGGGGGGAGGTCCTTCTGTTAGATCAATGTTCTTTTCACCCAAGGACGAAATCCAAACAGCCCTTAAGCACGACTCCACCATTCCAGCGACAGAGGGTTCAAAAGCGCTTTATTGATTAGTAATCAAGGCCTGGTCTCTTCAAAGGGAGCAATCAGACAAAAGACATAGGGAATACAGTACAGTATTTGAGCTTGCAAGGGGCAGGGCCCTGTTGCAGCATTAACCAATGAGAACATAACACCAGAGCTTCCTTATCTAATGCAAAACAATCCCTTTGTAACAGTAAATTACTGCAAGTTAACTTTCTGCCTGGAGCCGAGAGGCTATTGTTTTAGTTAGATAAGACAGTTACATGAAGACACCCTTGAAGACGCCCTGGTACGTGACATTTCGCCTGGTGTGTAATGGATACTTTACAGCTTCCTTTAAGAAATGGAGGTGGTTATGCTAACACTTCCCTGGTACTGAAATAACATAACAGTTTGTGCCAGTCCCAGTGGTGAGAAGAATCTTTCTGGGGAGAAGATTCATGGTCACTAGTTTCAGATGGCTCGGGTGCATAAAACATTCCAGATGATTTTGGCGTGCCAGTGTGGTGCGGGGACTTCAGGCTTGCAGGACCCACCAACCAGAGCATAATGCAAAAGATATACATTTAGAATTAAAGAATTCTGAGCCCAGAAGTTTATTTTGCATATTTTATTTATTTATTTATTTATTTATTTATTTATTTATCACATTTATATGCCGCCCCATAGCCGAAGCTCTCTGGGTGGTTTACAAAGATTAAAAAGATTAGATTAAAAAGACAGAACATTAAAAATCAGTATACAAAATGTAAAAACATAAACATAAAAACAGCTAAGATTTAAAACAATTTTTAAACACTTAGCCAGGCCAAAGCTCAACACATGCTGTTAAATCCATGGGAGAAAAGGAAAGTCTTAACCTGGCACCAAAAAGATAACAATGTTGGCGCCAGGCGAGTCTCATTGGGGAGATTGTTCCATAATTGGGGGGCCACCACAGAAAAAGCCCTCTCCCTTGTTGTCATCTTCTGAGCTTCCCTTGGAGGACTGGATATCAGAACTAAATGGAGCTTACTGTCTTTCCATACAACAAGCAAAAGATATTTCTAGTTATCCCAAGCTTTCTTCATTTCAGCAGCAGGTGGGGTGAAAGTAATGTCTTTGTTACTATTGTTAAATGATTGGCAGTCATATATCTTTGCCAATCTACTGCATATCAGTAGATCCAGATCTGTTTTCTGCTTACCCCATGGTAGAAGTCCACGTGATAAAATAACTCAATAAAATTACAGTTAACCTAAAAAAAAAGAGTAAAAATCACAAACAATAGCAATACTGAATCAACAGCCAAACCTATGTCAATTCAGATCAAAGGACACCCTGAGGATATCCAATGGTGTCTGTCCACCAGCAGTACAGACACTCTCGATAGAATGGATCCCCCAATCTCCCCAAACCTCCAAGCACCCCAAAACTTCACTGGATGTTTGGGGGATCTTCCCAATTAGATTGGGGGGGGGGGCTGCAATGGGAGGGTAAACTCCTGCCACCTATACACACAAATGGAGGAAGTTACAAAGGTCTCAAATTTGGCCAGTCACCCAATCCCTGTTTCAGAATCACACACTTTTCTGAGCATGAGATGGGCCATGCATGCCCCATCAGCAATGTGGTCCCTCTGCTGCTTTTTATTCCAAGTTTCAGCTGTTCCACAAAGTTGGCCTATGGCCAACAATCCAGTACAATCCAGCACATGCAAAATGATAGCACTCCAATCAATCCCAATAATTATTTCACATTTGGATTGGGATGATGATATTTATTTATTTATGTATTTAATTCATGTATTTACAACTTTTATATACACCCACCCACACACACACGTCTAACCAGATTCCAGACAGTGAACAATAAAAGATGAAAGAATAAAACACCGTATTAAAAACTGTTATTTTTTAAAAAACAGAATAACAGTAAAAACTATGTCTGGTCAGTCAAGGAAGGCTTTCGGAAGTAAAGATGTTTTCAGGAGACACCAAAAACAAGACAATGTTGGCACCTGCCTGGTCTCCAGAAGTAAGGAGTTCCATAGAAAGGGGGCCACCACAGTGACGGCTCTTCTCTGGGTGGACTCCAATCAGGCCATAGGTCCATGCAGAATAACCAAGGGCATGTCATCCAATGTCCTCAGTGACCAGGCAGTTGGATAAAGGAGAAGGATCTCTTTCAGGCATCCTATTTTGTAAGGAGCCTAGAGATGCTAAAGTCAGTGAATCATTAAGTATATTTAATCTCTCCCCCCACCCTCCAGTCAGTGTCCCTAGAAGAATCTGCATGGGGGAACAGATGTAACTATGAACAGAGAACAGAGCTGCAGAATTTTATGTTTCCTGGCCCTGGATAAACTTTTTTTTTCCTTCTTTGATTCATGGAAGATGATTTGGCCTCAAATGTACATTCAGATCAACAATCCACTAACTACTGAAATATTTCTTTGATAGGTATTATTGTAGACAAGAAGATGAGAAGCTCAGGAATTGTTTGTTCTTCTATAATGAAAAGAGAAGGCAGGCTTGTGACATGAATTCATGAAATATGAATAGTTTTGGTTCAATCCATTCCAAGTGAAAGACTCCAACTGATGCAGCTAAATCAACAGTCTTGAGTGCCTTGTGAAGCACCATAGGTTCAGAAATGAAAAATCTAAGACTGCACTCCTATGCACTCTTACCTAGGATTGTCCCACTGAGTAATCTTCCATAAGAGTGCGCTGCAGAGAATTAAAATATTTAAAAATGTATCTCTGATAATAGTTTATGAAAGGGAAATTTGAACTAATATGCTTTTAACTGTGCTACTGCAAAAACATACACCCCCACTTCAGAACGTTACATAACGTGAATATGATTGTGGTGAATATGGAGTGTATGGTTGCCCAGTTTGTTTTGTAGGTGAGCAAAAAGCTCCATACTTCACTGCTTATCAAAGCACAAATAAGATAGAATTAATAAAAGCAACAGCTTGTGCTGAACCTGTGACATTTCCACAGCATTCCTTGTTATTGTCATTATGTGGATTGTGGTTGCACACACTTCACAAGCACCAGTGGATGTTGGATCCAATCTATTACATAGCTGGGTTCAGTTGAGCCCAATGAATTCAATAAGCCTAAACGATACCTTGTCCCATGAGTGGATGGGGAAACTGCAAAACAGTGTGCCCACACAGTCCTGTTTACCCTTCCCTTCCAGTGGCCTTTTCCATTGCCACCAGCTTGAAATGTTTTTTTCCCCTTTGGCTATCTCCACCAAATTAGCCTTAAAACAATCTTGGGCCGGATCTACACTAGTCTTATAACGTTGCTAGTGTCCCTTTCTAACGTGGTTCTCTGTATCACGGGGCACACTAGCGTTACTTACGTTTAGCTGCAACGGTACTTCGGGGCACATTGTTCAATCCTTTCCATTCTTCCTCTTCTCTGAAAGTAAGCAGAGCTGCTAGGTTTGCTCTGGCCACTTCCTGCCTCGTTCCTAGCCAGCAATAGTCATAAGCACACACAAACTCCCTCCCAAAACATCTTAATATAAGTTCTAGGGAATAGCCTGAATGCATAGGAGTCAGCCACTTTGCTGAAGCTAAGATGGGCTGGGTCTGGTCAGGGTTTGGATGGGTGACCAAGTTGAAAAGTTTTAGCAGCAGCCCCAGCTGTTGAGATTATTTCAAACACACCATTTAAGCCCCGCTGGGCATGAGTTTTGGACTGGGAGCAGAGACCCTTGTTAATTTTCCTGCACAGAGCTACAGCGATCTTTTGAGCGCTCCTCAGCTCCTTTGCAAAGAGGGGGTAAAAAAAAAATCATAAAAAATCAACCGATGACCCAATTCAATTAAAATTTGGTATTTGAATTACTGTGCCAATTTTGGTGTCTTTATCTATAAAGCTTACGCAGATGTAAGCATTTGTTTAACATCCTGCTCCTGCACCCACAACAGCGGCTCGGCCGAATCTTTTGCAAAAGGAGCACAATTAAGGCAGGATGCATGGGAGTACTTCACAATAAAAGCAGATTCTAAGGTGGAAAACTTCTGAGTCCTTTGCATGCAATTGTCAGTGATTGCACAGTATAATGCTGGTGTGATTTATCTGCTATAGCAGGTAAGATAGCAAACGGGGCAAAGGAAGGAGAACAGGAAGTGGGCGGAGCAAACCCAGCAGCTCTGCTACTCTCAGAGAAGAGGAAGAGGAAAATTACCGGTAGAAGGAGGCACATGAATCAGTAGCCACGCTGCAACTAAGAAATAGAACCAGTAAGTACAACTCATTTACAATGTTGGAGACCCAGGGTCATGTGACGCTGTGCGTCACAGTAACCCATTCAAAACGTTAGAATAACATCAGTGTAGATTCCCACTTGGTCTCAGGTATCTACTTTAGATAGTATGAAGGTGATTGGTAATTAGACAGGGTGGGTAACTCAAAGAGCCAAACACACACACACACACACACACATCAAGACCACAACGTTTCAAATAACAAGTTTAAATTTTACTAAAGAAAAATGTCCATAGGAATAAGTTTTAAAATCTGAATAGACACACACACACACACACACACACACACACACACACCCCATATGAACAATCGGGTAATAACATAACCCAGGATAAGCACATGTCCATACTTTATCCAGGTTTCTTATCAAAACAACAGCATATTGTCACCATACCAGCTCTCTCAATTGGTGACTCTTTCTTTCTTCTCCTTTTTTGATTTTCCCTACATGAGCGATTTATTGCATGCTTATGATTGGTCACTCACTGATATTTGTGGGTCCTTTACATGATGCCATCAACCTCCATGATGTCTCCTGCACCTTCCCTTGGTAATTTCACTTTTTAAAAGATCAGAGATAATGCACTATTTAAAATCATTGTGAAATATCCCCAGTGTGTAAAGCCAGTGTTGTGCTATAATGCAGCCACTAAATGGTGTTGTTTCATTAAACTTTATTATATTTATTCATTAAACTTTATTTTATTTCATTAAACCAGAAGGGAACTTTTCAATTACAAATTGCTATTGGTCACTGTAACAATGTCCTCTTTTAGTCCCCTTTATTTCCCTCTATAATAAATGGATCCCAACTATGGAACAAGTCATCAGAATGCTACTCACTGATCCTGTGACACACTGACCCGTTAAAGGCTTTAAGCCATGTTTTTACTTGGTGTCGGAATAAAGTCAGCATTGGTGCCAGATGGGCCTTCAAGGGGAGGGCATTCTACAGTCGGGGTGTGATGACCGAGAAAACCCTCTCCCACGTCCCACCATAGCATATGTCTTGTGTTGGTGGGATGCGGAGAAGGGCTCCTCCAACAGATCTCAAGTCTCGGGCAGGTATGTATAAGGAGAGGTGCTCCCTCAAGGATCGATAGAATATCTCCCAAGTAGATCAGGGCCTTCAGCCTTATTGGGCTAAACATTAAATGTGGCTTATATACATTTGCTAATGTAGAAAGGCCTCCAGGATGGCAGTATTTCTACAAATATTTATTACCATTAGGACTACTTGATAATACTGCACTTGGTGTTGGAAAGAACATAGAAATGACACTACCTTTGTCCAGTTCTCACCATACTTTTCCTAATACTAGCACTGTGCGAAAAAATTCTCCCATTTCCCCCCACCCAACCATTTTCATTCAATTTGATAGAAAATAAATTCCTTTCAAAGAGAAATTCAATTTCATAGGAATTATCATGGCTTGGGGTAGGGATTGGATTCTAAACTGTTGAAGGTTTGCAGCCTTAGTGCATTTGTATGCGTTTATCATTTCAGTGGGAATGTTAAGCCCAATGGGCCTTTAAAGTGGTTAACTTTGGATGGATTCTGCCCTTAATTATTCTCCAGCACTGTTAAGTGCAGAAATGTTTTCAGAGGAGTCTCCTCTTTACTTGCTCCATGCTGCCATCAGCCTTTCATTTTAAACAGCTGATTATTTTAGCCCTCCTATGAATGGATTCCAAAATATTCACTTTTATTAGTAGTATAATTCAATCAGTGTTAATTTAGAAAGCATAGCCTGCACCCATCTGTGTTTGTTTTACAAACTGCAATTAAAGTTATCTAAAATAGAAGTGCTGTGATTAAATTAAATCGCATTTTCATTCAGGAGTGCTTGGGTGGCTCTCTTATTTCTTTTATGCAATGAGGCCACTTTTGTGAAATAATGCACTAGCACATTTCACTGATGGAGGTTACAGCTCCTCCTCCTCCTCCTCCTCCTCCTCCTCCATCATTCTCTTTCAGTAAGGAAACATTATGAAAGCAAGACTTTATGAAAGCAAGACAAACAGACTATTTCCTCCTGGTATGTTCCTACCTAAAGTCCATACTAATTATAGCCTCAAGTGTGAACTTGTGTACATTTGATACCATTCCAACAGAGCCAGCCAGCAGTACAGTGTTGCTCTCTCGAGTCTATTGACTAGCACTGTAAACATTACTTTCCTTGGGATACTACTATTCAGCAGTTGGCAAACATGGAGTACAGGGTCAATATATTTTCCTTTCATCTAAAATTAAAGCTCATCTAAACTGATCATCCAAAATGTTTTAAAAATACAACCAGGAAAACCAGGAATCACCTTCATTGTTAGGACGGCTTCCACTGAGCCATGGATGTGTGGGAATTTGAAAAGAAAATGAATCGCAAGAAGACCTTCCTTCCTTCCTATTTTTAATCATCAAAGGGTGGTACCACAAAATATGGACTGATATAGACTTAGTTTTGTAAACCTGAAACACTTCAGATTGCCAGTAGTAGGAGGGGACATACATGAGTGGGAGCTTCCCCATGGGGGGGGGGGGGTAGAGTACGACAATGGAATCAGTTACCTAGGGAGGTTGTGGGCTCTCCCACACTAGAGGCCTTCAAGAGGCAGCTGGACAAGCATCTGTCGGGGATGCTTTAGGGTGGATTCCTGCATTGAGCAGGGGGTTGGACTCGATGGCCTTGTAGGCCCCTTCCAACTCTGCTATTCTATGATTCTATGATTCCTACACAGAGAAAACTTACAATATCAAGGGGATGGCTAGACTAGAACCTATCTTCCTAAAATCTGTTGTCATTTTTAATGTGGATGGTGTTTTGGGGTAGTTAGTCATACATAGAGTAGACCCATTGAAATGTATGGGATCTAAATTAGTCATGATTTACTTGTGACTATGTAGGACTGATATTGGATACTAGCTTTTTTATTGTTTAATAAGGGGCATCCAGTCATATCCACCACCACCACCCCACACATACACCTGAAGTTTGAAGTGATAGAGATCAGACATAGGTTTGCCAGTTTGGAAAAAATTGGGGCATAGTTTAGCCATCATGCTTAACATCAGGTAGATTCCAAAAGCATTTTGCTGCCTCAAGTGGTAGACAAGATGGTTCCTTCCCCATTCCATATGGAAAAGTTCACTAAACTGGCAGTTGGATCATACTTCATTGCTGGCGATAGGACAGCATCCTCCACTGCACCTGAGGACAGCAGGCTAATGGGGTAGGACAAACCATGCAGCACACACACCTTTTCCCACTCAGTGTCTGCTGCCTCAGGCAGCTACCTCATGCTGCCTATTGGTAGAGCCAGCCCTGGAAATGGAGGACTTTTCATACAAATAACAAAGCAATAACCTATTGTGGGAAATGTGGAGTATTGGAAATAATGAGGTGGACACAAAATTGGGAATTAAACAGGGCCACATTTATTAATTGATCTGCAGAAAGGGTAAACCTAAGCGGGCATCTTCTCTAATCTGGCCTCATGCCATTGTTTTATTGGGTGAAACATTCATGGCCTGAGAGTTCACCATCTCCCAGGCTTCCCCTTTTGGGGTAGAGAGGCCTTCTGTGACACCACCCCTCATGCCGCGGGGCTCCGAGTTGATGAGGAAGGTTAGCCGCAAAGGTAACCCTTATCACCACCAGGTGGGCTGCGGGGCTCACAGCTGGGGAGCCTCAGGCATTACCAATCACTGCAACAGTGCCTCTGAATGTTCACTGACCCAAACCCACTCAAGATGCCTACACATACCTGCCTAACATCAAATGTGACCAAATTGTTAACAGCACCAAATCAACCTAATTATTTCTCCCCGCTTGTCTTACAGTGTGAAGTAGGCAAAAAAACCTCATAACCAATTAAAGATTATGAGCAAAAAATTCCTCCTCGCCCTCCCCCCAAATGATGACCAGCAAGCCCACACTGCCTACAGGGAGGGAGGGAGCCGTGCTTCAAAGAGGAGGAGGGGAGGGGCAAGAGCCAATTTATGGGTTCGGATTCCCCCTCCCCTCTCCAGTTACGCCACGGGGAGGCCACAAATGGTGTGCCTCCATGCCTCATCTCCCACCCCCAGCTACAATAGCCTCCCCATGCCCAGACTGTGCCTGTCATGGAAGTAAGGCATATCAATCTTGACTGTGTCATCTTACGTGGAGTGGTTGCCATAAATATATATTTTAGGCAAATAAACAGACCCAACCAACGAAGCGGGATGTGCACTAACAAAACAGTCAAAATTCCATCATCATATTGATCATTACGTTATCATAAAGGCAGAGAAAACGAAGTGAACTGAGGTTTACTTGGGGGATTAGGCCTGAGTGTCTGAATTCCTAGAGCCAACTCAAGAAGATTCTTGAACAAGGATTAATTAATTTAAAGCAAACAAGCAAGAATATAAAACCAGGCATACAAGAAAATAAGCCTAGTGTTAACATGCTAGCTCGCACACTGTCCTTTTAAAAAATGTTAACAGCTAAGAGCAGAAAACATTTCTTTAGACAAACATCAGAATGTAATTGCCTCTTGGAGGCTGATGTAGTTATTTTCTTAGAAATGCTTGGCCTGTTAGAAGTGAAGGATTTTTTCCTCATTTGAAATTTTACTGAATATGTGTAGGAGTATGGTTATAGGAATTTGTTGGTATAGTATAGAGAAAGAAGCTTTGGGGGCATAGAATGGGTTTAAATGGATGTACAAGTAATGGGGTAATGCTTTAATATTAAGGGGGCAAATAGGAGTACAAGCACTGTATCAAGGTGCTGTGGTTTAGATAAGGCCTGATAATTTGATATTGGTCAAAGACATTAGTCAAAAGAACTTGTGACTTGTAGCAACTGCATGTATTCCTGTTAAAGGAACTGGGTGAAAGGTCCAGGGTGATGGAAAGGTAGAGTTGTGGTTTAGAAAATTCATAAGAACCGCCCAGAGAGTTCCGGCTATTGGGCAGTATAGAAATGTAATAAATAAATAAATAAATAAATAAGATTAGAGAAGTAAATCAGACAGTTGACCACATGAAAAGCAGAAGTAATGTCCAGTTTAGAGATAAACAAGTATGTCAGAAAAGATGGAACATTCTGGGAAGAGGATCATCTAAATTGATGATGTGGACCACTAGACTTAGATATTTTAGTATGAATTAATATGTATTTGGATATGTATTTTCCTTGAGAAGTCTGCAGGCATCTCATCCAGGATGTTGCTCTGAGCCTAACAAGTAGGCCTCATTGACTCCTTGGTTTTGCCGGGGGGAAATGGAAGTCCCTCTGCGGAGAAGAGCTCCTTTGAAGAGTCAGTATGAGTGATGCAGAATTTGTGAGTATACAGATACTCTTCTTTCTTCTCTCAAACCATCAAGACCCAAGCTGACTTTTCAGCACTGGCTTGAACCTAGTTGCTAGGCCTAAAACCATGCTATTTCTTGAGAAGGGGAAGAGTCCAACACCAGTGTTGTCATTGGGTGTTTGTGTTTCTCTTAGCAAAGATTTTGTTCTCCAGAAATCTGCCAGACCTGTGAGTATATTCTTTTAATTATTATTAATTTATTTTGCTGAATGGAGGTTCAAGTGTCTGTTTAACTTTCTTAAACTGCTTTAATAAATGTTTTAAAGCTGTAACAGTTTCACTGAGTTTGTGAGTCTGAGGGCATGTCTACACCAGACGATATCCCGGGGATTGTCCTGGGTTCGTACCTGTGCATCCACATGATGCACAGGGGATCCCGGGAGCAGGGAGGAAAGATCCTTCCATTTCCCTGCGATGATATTATTATTATTATTATTATTATTATTATTATTATTATTATTATTATTATTTATATAGCACCATCAATGTACATGGTGCTGTACAGAGTAAAACAGTAAATCACCATACCCTTTTTTCTCGGTTTTTCCTACAGTCCTGGGATGATCCCGAGGACTGCTGGTAGTGTGGCCGGCTGTCCTAGCTTCTTCCCACTTCCCTGTGAGTAGAGGGGGTCACCTGAGAGAAGGAGCCGGGACAGGAAGAGCCCAGGGCCATAGAGGGAGGGAAGCAGGGTCAGAGCTTTTTTTTTAAAAAAACTTTTTTGCTGGAGCACAGGTGCATTCCAGCTCCTGTATTCTTAAAAAAGAAAATGGTGGGTGCAACATCCTCCTTCCTCCCTGGACATTGCGTGCCATGTGTGAACGCAGGGGGAGGATCTCGCAATCAGCATATCACGAGATCGACCCCCTCCCTCCCAGATTGCTGGGAGGTGTAGACATGCCCTGAGTGAAGTCAATCATTCTGGTACTTATCTCTAGAGGTTTCATCTACTATTGTGGGGAGCAATCTTGTGGGGTTTTGCTGAAAGGGATTGAAGGAATCTCTACTTCCAGGCAACCTATGTTCAGTACCTCTCAAGTAAAATGTTATAAATACTTTTCCCTATACAAGGAAGGTTGCAAGGCAGGTGAGCAACCAAGATAAACATAAAAGAGAGAGATAGAGTAATCTCAGGATGCTATAAATGAATTTATTGGAGAAGAGCCCGATGCGTTTTGGCCTCTTGCTTTTGATTAGGCCTTCTTCAGGAAGCTTTTCTGCCTGGCGTTCCGAAGGAGAACCAGCCCTTTTAACCAGAGCCTTGGAAAAGGCTCCGCAGTGATGGGGAATGTCTTATCTGCAATTGCAAGGTTTGCAAAACATATCTGTACAAAGACAAATTGAGCAATATGTACACACGCACACATGGACATATCGAACGGTGAACCATCGCCACTGTGCAAATCAAAAACATCTTAACAGAGCTCTTGACTTAACTGCAACAGGAAAAAAACCTTAGCGTCGGCCAGATTCCATCTCGACATCAGGAAAAATGTCCTGACTGTTAGAGCAGTACAACAATGGAACCAGTTACTTAGGGAGGTTGTGGGCTCTCCCACACTAGAGGCATTCAAGCGGCAGCTGGACAACCATCTGTCAGGGATGCTTTAAGGTGGATTCCTGCATTGAGCAGGGGGTTGGACTCGATGGCCTTGTAGGCCTCTTCCAACTCTACCATTCTATGATTCTATAAGATATGTGAGGTTGTGCATCCATTCTTTGGCTTTATGTATGCATTTGTAATCATGGTTGTTGTTTCTTAAAGGATACTTACATCACCAATTTCTTTTAGGCTGCCTCCCACAGGACTGCTGATCTATATGTTGATCAGTGTGAGGGAGAAAAGCCCTTTCCAGTTGAAATAGAAGAAGTCATGACAGTGATATTAAGCTGGACTTCTTTCGTTTCCTTCCCACAGGTCAGAAGGTCCTTAAAATTGCTGAGGGAATGCATCAGGTTGGTACTACAAGAAGAGAGGAGGGGGTGAACTCTACTGGAGTAATAAACTGGTTCAGCTATGGTATTGTACATAATGAGGCATCAATTTGTTATTGGGGTTAATAGCTCTTCACACAAAATGGTTCTGTTACAGAACACACATCACAATGATGCAGTTGATGTCTGCAGCACGCACATCTTACTGCCGATTTAAATTTTCTGTTACCAACCAGCTGAAGTACTGTAACAATAAGCCAATATAACTGAAGATTCGTGATGGGTGAAACTCCTGTTCATGAACCATCTACAAATGTCAGCAGTAGGAGTTTAGCCCATCTCAAGATGTTATGTGATTCAGCTCTGAAATTATTATTTAAAGAGAAAGAATCCTCATTGAATCACTCATGAAATTTGGGGTTTAAAATGGCATTTTTGTATTTATTTCCCAAATGCTAAAAATATACTGTAACTATATGTGCTAACATAAAATCTTATTGGGTAAACCAGACTATGTTCTACCTTTTCATGTCATTGCACCCCTCATCATTTCCCCCACTTGGCACTATAATTGTGTTGCTTCTATGAATGAATTGGACCTTGCATAATTTTCAGATAGGTCCTATGTAATATGGTTACTTACAGCAGTGGAAACAGTGGGTTATATCCAGTGTTGTGCCAGTGAAAGGGAGCAGATAGAGGTGACTTCGTTGTCCCCTCCTTTCTCTGCCAGCAGCCAGAGCCACCCAGCCACCCCCAAAATCTCTCCTGAGAATCAGGAACTCTGACCCTCCTGAATGGAGTGGGCTGCTGTACAGTGAGAATGTTTATTAAAATTCAAATGTTGATTCTCTACCTAATAATAATTATAATAATATATATTTATTTGTTACCTGCCTCTCCCTCTGTACAACACAAATTGCTCTCAATGCATGTGTAATTATGTATTCTGATGTGTCCATCTCCACCATCACGTCCTCCTGCTGCTATCCCTTTGATAGCTGTGAAGTGTGTGCTGTGGAGTGTACTTCTAATAGTGATGGTGTCTGCTTATCCATGGATTATCCTTCTTACCTTGTCAAGATAGGGAGATACACTGTTCTAAGTGTCATACACAACTAGAGTTCTTCCTTTGACTTCAGCACTATTAAAAATGTCAAACAAGGAAACCTTTCATTTGACATTTATCTCAACCGCCATAATGTAGCTATAGATAAATGTCAGGTGAGAATATAGAACTGTATAGCTACTACCTGTAAAGATATATCTCAAAAAGAAGCGCTGATTTGAAAGGCTTGTGGTCAAGTGAGGTGCTGCTCCAGCAAAGGTTGCAACAGCTGAAGAGCAGAAACATTTGAAACATCTGAAGAAGTCAACATTCTGCGTGGGTTTTAGAGCTTTTCACAATACTTAAATAGTATATGGCTGTGTTCTTCCTAAGAAGAATACCCGCATCCTACATAACTCTGTAGACTATGGCCCCCACTCACTTGGTAGTTGTACGTGACAGCTGGTTTAGAGTATTTATATTTCATTGACCTTATTACTGTAGGGAAATTTGCCATTATTATCTGTCAAGCAAAGCCCTTCTCATTTCACTTTCCCACTCTTTATCTTGACCTGATGGTTATGATGAAGAATTATATAAATGTAACCTATCTTTTGCACATATCCTTGTGCAGACACCCACTTCCTAACCAATATTTTAAAATCATCTGTGCGGTTTACAACATAATTTTTATTGCCAATGGGTCTGAACAGGGGAAAAAATCTAATATGTATTGCAGTGTGATTTAAATACAGCCAACTAAGTTTTCTTTCTTGATCAAACTTTCTGGATGAGCTTCTCTTCACAGAATTCACTTCACAAGAGTGAATGGATGTGCTGTCAAGAACATGGTCTATGATTGCTTTGCCAAGCTTGCATCTCTGCCCACATTTAATTCAGCATCCCAAATCTGCCACAAAGTTCAGTTGAAATGGTGACTTCACATATGTAGATTAAATTACAAGTGGCAGCTATGTGGTTAATAATTTCATGATTGTTTCACCACCTGCCAAACTCTGACAAAAACCATGCAACCATAATCACAACATGGTGAAGATAGAGAGCCCCGGATTTTGTCATGGTTTCATTTGATGTGCTGTGTTGGCTCTCAGATGTTAGGTTGTAGGTTTGTAATCAACATATTAGATGGTAAGCCCAAGGACAAACCTTCTGACAACCAAAATCACTTTTGATAGAATAGTAGAGTTGGAAGGGGCCTACAAGGCCATCGAGTCCAACCCCTGCTCAATTCAGGAATCCACCTTACAGCATCCCTGACAGATGGTTGTCCAGCTGCCTCTTGAATGCCTCTAGTGTGGGAGGGCCCACGACCTCCCTAGGTAACTGGTTCCATTGTCATACTACTCTAACAGTCAGGAAGTTTTTCCTGATTATTCTCACCAGAACAATTACAGTTACTTGATTGTCGTAGGGTGGCTTCCTTAGAGAGCCTTGTGCTAGGATTCCTCCAGCCACCATTTCCATTGAGTGTTCAATTCTATTTAAAAAGTCAGTAGATATGCCTGATTGGACAAATCAGAAGTTAACTGCTTTAAAAAAAAAGTGTAAATGAAACATTCAAATGACATGCAAAAAAGGGTAATCTCTGAACTATGCACGAGAGGAGAATCCAAATAAATTTGTGTTTGCACAAGTGATTGTGCATTACACTTGCACAACCTATTGTGTAATTGGTTGCATATAACACTTGTACTACCCATTGTGCAAGCAGTTATGCATCCTGCTGCCATGGCCCATTGTGCAACTGGTTATTTATTTATTTATCTATTGCATTTCTATACCACCCAATAGCTGAAACTTAAATTAAAACCATGAAAACCATTCAGAATATAAAACAAACAACAGTATAAAAACATAGTATAAAATACAATATAAAAGCACAACCAGGATAAAACAGAGCAGAAATTAATAGTTTTAAAATACAAATTTCAAACAGCAAAGTTAAAAATTAAGTTGATAAACTGTTAAAATACTGAGAAAATAAAAAAGGTCTTTACCTGGTGTTAAAAGGAGTATAGTGTAGGTGTCAGGCGAACCTCTCTAGGGAGCTCATTCCACAGCCGGGGTGACACAGCAGAGAAGGCCTTCCTCCTCGTAGCCACCTGCCTCACGTCCTTGCCAAGGCCTTATGGAGAAGGACCCCCGAGGATGACCTTAGGGTCCGGAAAGGTACATATGGGAGGAGGTGTTCCTCAGATAGCCTGGCCCCAAACCATTTGTATCAGGCCCGGACCTGGACTGACAGCCAGTGAAGCTGGAAAAGGACTGGCATGATGTGGTCTCATTGGCCAGTCCCTGTTAGCAAACGTGCTGCCCTGTTTTGTACCAGCTGAAGTTTCCGGACCATTTTCAAAGGCAGCCCCATGTATAACACACAGTAATCCATATGAGAGGTTATCAGAGCATGGATAACTGTAGCTATCTCTGTCTATATAAAAACACATATAAGGCCTAAGCTGATAAAAGGTGCTCTTTGCCACTGAGTTCAACTGTGCCTCAAATGACAGTTCTGGATCCAAGAGCACCCCCAAACTATGAACCCGATCTATAGGGGGAGTGCAACCCCCTCCAGAACAGGGTGGACATCACCTAGCCAGACAGACAAACCACCTGCTAACAGTACCTCCATCTTGTCTGGACTGAGCCTCAGTTTGGTGGCCCTCATCCAGTCCATTACCAGAACAGCCACTGCCTTATCTGGGTTTGTTGAAAAGGAGAGGTAGAGCTGGGTGTCATCTGCATATTGATGACACCTTAGCCCACATCTCCGGATAACCTCTCCCAGTGGTTTCATGTAGATATTGAACAGCATAGGGGATAAAATAGAGCCCTGTAGAACCCCATGGCCTAGATGCCATGGCACAGAGCAATAATTCCCCAGCACCACCTCCTGGAATCAGCCATCCAAGTAGTAGCGGAACCACTGCAACACCCAGACTGCAACATCTCCAACTCCTAGCCCAGACAACCTATCCAGAAGGATACCATGGTTGATGTTATCGAAAGCTGTTGCGATGTCCAAGAGAATCAACAGTGTCACACTCCCCCTGTCCCTCTCCCAGCAAAAATCATCCCACAGGGTGACCAAGGCAGTTTCCATTCCAAACCTAGGCCTGAAGCCCAATTGAAATGGATCTAGATAATCCGTTTCATTCAAGAGTGTACAACTGCTTGCTCAACCATAATGGGCAATGACTTACATGATTAAAACACTCAGAGGAGCTCCACTCATGCTATTTGAGTTTGCAAAATGGCACTGTTGAGTACTGGCCATATCTATCTATCTATATCTATCCATCTCTGTGTATGTGTAGTTCTTTCATAACAACCTAATATTAATATAACCCCTTCAATCTGTCAGTATGGATGCTATTGCTTCTGTTTCTGCTGGCATTATGATAACGTCTGTGACTATTTCCATCAACATTAATGGGTGTTAAACAGGAGCACTAGTTCTGACAGGCAGCAAGCTTCTGTTTTCTTCCACTAGGTGTAGCCCAATTCAACATCATCTCTCCTCAGCGTTTTAGAATTAGCTGCATATTCTCCACAATCATGTTGAGATGTGTGAAATGAACAAACCAAGTGTTTATAACTGTGAGGGAAAGAGGGTGTTGATGTTGAACTTGAAAATGTAGATGAGGAAGCATATGATGTGTGAAGCATATGGCTATACATATGCATGAAGTTTAGTTGAGCGTATGCATCACAAGATCGTAATGTGTGATGAAAAAGTGGCCGATGGGGGAGAGGGAGGTGCAAACTATGAAATAAATAAACCAAATCAAACAAAATATGGGAATCTCCTCCCTGTACCTGTTGGTGTTCCCCATTAGGAAAATATGTGTATCACTATAGTTCATGGACTACATCATTCTCTCCTTTGGGTTATTTTATTCAGTTTTGACTGGGTATCCTCTATCAAAGTATCCTCTATGGAACAATGTGTATGAACGATGATTGTTCTACAGTAAATTGATCTTCTCCTGAGTCACCATGTTAACAGACAAACGGCAATAACTTTTTGAGCTTTTCTTCATGAGGCTGTTAATTCTCTGTATCTACTTTCAGTTCTGTTGCAGAATTGAGATCTCAGGACTACATGAGGACCTTTTCCTTTTCTGGTTTTTCACTACATAACCTCTAGGTGGCACTGCAGTATAGCATAATGGCACAAATGCACAAGAAGAAATCCTGCTTTCTTTCACTTTCAGAATTAAATGTCATATTTTCCCTGCTCTAAAATAAACTCACTGAAAGTGCTGGTTAGACACAGGAGTGAAACTAGAGGGTCACGATTTCATCTAAAGAACCCATAAACAACCATGACTAGGCAATGATGAGCACACAGTAAATGTTTTGTGTAGAAAAGCTCTTCATAACCCCTATTTAAAAAATGCAAAATACCTGAACAGCACTTGTGCTCATGCTATTTACTCCCTTTTCAATTCCACACTTACAATGTTTGAAAAACCTCTGCATTGTTGTTGTTGTTTTTAATATTGGTGCCTCAAGTAAGCCAATGGTCATGGAGTCCTATTCACTAATGAACAGCCAGTTCTTTCTTCCCACAAACCTAGTTCAGTCAGCTCCTGCTGGCATGTTCCAGCAATCATGTTGCCTGTCCTCTCTTCACCTCCATTCTACTGAACTACTTGTCAGAGGAGAGAAAAGAAGAACTCCAGGCTCATGATTACTGAGTGCTCGTGAGGGGTGGGATCCAGGAATATTTTCTCCCATCCTCCTCTTTCCTCCTAAGCACTTTGTTTTCTGGTGGTGATGCATCTGAGAGCTTGGTAGGTCCAACTAGCCTTGAGAGAAAGCACAAGCTAATATGCTAGTATGCAACAGTAATTTTTGTTCCTTTACATCAGATCTTGTTGGACTCCACCTCCCATCAGACACAGCCAGCATGGCTAACAGCCTTGAATGATGAGAATTGTAGTCAAAACCACCTGGAGGGCTACAGGTTCCCCACTCCCACTGCAAAATAAGGCCAAAGATCTCTTAGAGCCCCTACCCACTGACTCAACAGGAAAATATTTCCCAAAGGCTAGACAATCTGCTGCAGAAGAAAATGGGATCAATATTCACAGGGAAGTGATGGTCATGTCCTGTTGTGTTATTTCAGAACATGATATTTTCAGAAATGGCAAATATTACACATCAAACTATATATGTCACACCAGCATTGGCTCTATTAACAGTATGGGAAGAACAAAATGTAAAAGTGACATCTAAGGAATTAATCATGTTCATGCTGATGGCAGCTTGCAGGCTAATGTCAAAAAGTTGGAAAACTGCAAAACTTTTAACACTGAAGCCTTGGTACATGGAGCTGTGGCAAAGAGCTGCAGCAGTGAAATTGCTGTATCAACTTAAATTAACTAAAGGCGAAGTTAAACTATTATTTTTATGCAATATGACATTATTTTATTTCCATTTACAAATCAGGGACTTATGTAGCAACATCTATCAAAGCCTTTCCTCAGATTATGGAAAAGAAACTTGCTATAAACTTCATTTGCTATTAGGAAGAACCATAAAGAAAATCTCCAAGCAGCCAATGGGTTCCACTCATACTTTAAAATCTGTAAAGTAAAGGGCGGAAATATGTTACATGTACTACCTTTCCCAACAACAAGACTTTAACTTGATGTACTTTTCTTTTCTGTTTGCTTGTTTATGTATTTAAAAATTAATACAATCTTATTTAAAAACACATACAAGGATATCAACCATTATTGATATGTACTGCATTGTTATTGTTAGTACATGTTTAGCTTCTATTCATTTTAATGCTTATTGCTTTTGGGCATAATAGTCCAAATTCATCTTTTAAAACGTCTTTATATTATGTGCCCTGGCTGTCTCAAGTTACAGGAAGCCAGATTCCAGCTGGACATCAGGAAAAACTTCCTGACTGTTAGAGCAGTACGACAATGGAACCAGTGACCTAGGGAGGTTGTGGGCTCTCCTACACTAGAGGCCTTCAAGAGGCAGCTGGACAACCATCTGTCAGGGATGCTTTTGGGTGGATTCCTGCATTGAGCAGGGGGTTGGACCCGATGGCCTTATAGGCCCCTTCCAACTCTTCTATTCTATGATTCTATACATTCCCATGAAAAAACTTGGATAGAACTGCAGTTTCATAGCAGCATGTCTACAAAAACAAGGTCTCTAAAATTCTCCTCTTAATTTTCCTCTGGATTTTGAATTCTAAATAATCTGGTCTTGTTTTTACCCTCCTATTTTTTAATTTCTCAATTTTGTTCAGAACATTAACACATGCAGTTTGATGCATCTTTCACCTCGTTCATGACTCCCCGCTGGTTCACATTACCATTACACAAGTGCACAGTGAAAAAACACTGCAAAAAAAGTGGTCACAGCATCTTAGAATTGGAAGGCAACTTGGAGGTTAGCTAGTCCACACCAACTCAATACAGAATCTGCAGTGGATCATTTCTGATAGTTGGCCTTCTAATTTATTCTTAAATACCTCCAAGGAAGTGATGTCCCAGGAGATAGCTCATACTTCAGTAAATGTGGGGCTCTCCAGAGCACCCAGAAGTGGGGGGATGCTCCTGCAAGGTCCAGCCCTGTTAAATACTGTATCTTCTGTTTTCATTAAAATCTGCTTCCCTGCAATTTCTAGTAGGGGTGTGCACGGACCCCCCGCTCCGCTTCACTTGCAGATCTGCCATTTTTGGATCGGGCCGCTCTGCTCCGCCCCCCGCTCCGCCCACTTCCGCTCCGCTCCGCTCGGAGCTCCGGATCCGGATCGGAGCTCCGTTTTCCCCCCCCATAGGCTTGCATTGAAAGATAAAAAAGTAAACAACTTTTTTTCTGTTCAAGTTAGAAACCTCACGTTTGGCACCATGACACCTCATGGGGGTATACACACGCACGCCAAGTTTCAAAGCAATCCCATCATCCCCTGATTTTTGGGGAATTTTTGAAAATCGGGCACCCCATTCACACCCCTTTCCATAGCTCCGTCAATTTGCACGTTAGAAACCTCAAACTCGCCACCATGAAAGCTTATCCAGGGATACATACGCACGCCGAGACTCAAGCAAATCCCATCATCCCCTGATTTTTGGGGAATTTATGAAAATCCAACACCCCTTTCCATAGCTCTGTCAATTTTGCACGTTAAAAAAACCCCTCAAACTCACCACCATGACAGCTTATCCAGGGATACATACGCACGCCGAGACTCAAGGCAGTCCCATCATCCCCTGTTTTTTGGCGGGGCTTAAACCTGCAAAATTTGGAACTTCCAAAACTCCAAGTGAGCGCAGGAAGGACTTCTCCCCTGAGTCAAAGCCACACACACACAACATCCCTGCGAGGTGGGCAGGGGAGGAGGGAGGGAAGGCAGGCAGGCATGCAGCTGGCATTTCTGGGGGCATAAGGAAGTGAGCCAAGGATAAGCCAGTAATGCATATAAAATGGAATAAATAAATAAAT
This sequence comes from Elgaria multicarinata webbii, assembly GCF_023053635.1. NCBI lineage: Eukaryota > Metazoa > Chordata > Lepidosauria > Squamata > Anguidae > Elgaria > Elgaria multicarinata. The sequence continues at coordinate 104,346,134 of NC_086172.1, forward strand.
AAACAAAGGAGGGGTGGAATTAAAAGCAGCAGTGTTGCTCAATAAACAGCAAGAAGATTTTTTAAAAAAAGGCTATCTCTGTCTTTTACCAGCAATAGGGGGACGTGCCCGGGGGAGGGGGAAGTAGCTGCCAGTTCAACTCAAGACAGCCATTGCTTCACCAACAACTCTGAGCTTGAGAAGTAAACGCTCACTTCAACTCATAATAGGCATCGCTCCACCACTGAAAAGTGACCATTCACTTCAACTCATGATAGGCATTGCTCCACCGTTTTACTCTCTTTGGAAGGCTCTAATGGCCTTCCAGTGCAGGAGAGAGTGGGGGCACGTCCACGATGAGATGCCCTAGGGGAGCTCATCCCCTTGCACCACATCTTTTCAGTTGTTCCCCAAAGTTAGGGTGGGGAGCAGTGCTGTGTTTCTATCTCTTATTCTTGGCTTAGTATATGATTTCAGGTTGTGTTTGTGCATTTGGTGGGGCTACTGTGTTAAAAAACACTGGGAAAAGTCCGTTCAGATGAAGAAAGAGAAGTTTCCCAGAATCCCAAGTTACCCGTTTTGCCTATGCCCTCCTCTAACTTTGGGATCATGTGATCATGACCGGGAGCTGACTCTGCCCCTCAGCCCTTTGAAAAAGGTATTTTTCCCGCCGATTTTTAAAAAAATTCTAGCGCGCGACCCGCACGACGCAGAGAGGTGAGAGTAGTCTCAAAATGACCCCCATCCACGACTCTCCAAGCACAAGAATTTTCAGAATGATAGCTTAAAAATCAACCCAGTTATCCCCGATTGTTTTCCGCAATGCAATCCTATGGGCGAAAACCTCCGTTTGACCCGCGCTGTCCCTGTTTGTAATGTTTGTTTACCCGATTTTTTAAAAAATATAGCACGCGAACCACATGACACAGAGAGGTGAGAGTAGTCTCAAAATGACCCCCATCCACGACTGTCTAAGCACAAGAATTTTCAGAACGATAGCTTAAACCCCCCCCCAGTTATCCCCGATTCTTTCCCGCAATGCAATCCTATGGGCGAAAAGCCGAAAATCACCGTTTGAGCCGTGCTGTTGACCCGATTTTTAAAAAATTCTAGCGCGCGACCCGCACGACGCAGAGAGGTGAGAGAAGTCTCAAAATGACCCCCATCCACGACTCTCTGTGCACAAGAATTTCCAGAACGATAGCTTCAAAAACAACGTAGTTATCCGTGATTATTTGCCGCAATGCAATCCTATGGGCGAAATGTTTTCAAGATGGCGACCGGAGCGCTCCGCCTGAGCTAGGAGCTCCGAAAAATGGTCGCTTCTCTTCGCCTTGCTTCTAGGGGTCCGCGGTCCGCTCCTACTCCGCCTCTGGGTGAGGCGGAGCAGGCCAATCCGCTACTGCTTTTACGCTCCTAATCGGAGCGGAGCACATGCCTAATTTCTAGCCATTAGTTCTAGTCTTGCCCTGATAGTCCTTCAGATATTTAAAGATAACTATCATGTTGCCACTTAATCTTCTCTTTTCCAGGCTATACATATTCATCTCTTTCAAGCATTCCTCATAGGATTTGGTTTTTAACCATGCCAAGCTCCTTGGTAGCTATCTTTGTACAGCTGTGAGATGGGTAGTCTGGTAAGCAAAACCCTTCCCAGTCAAGCTTGTCTGTCTAAGGTGCCTTTCATTCCCTTATTGGCAGGCAAATTACTCACTGCCCCCCCCCCACACACACACAAGCGCCACAATAAACTCCTGGAGTGTGAAGAATCTGAAAAAAGGCATTCCCAGTGGTGAAATGTGGGAATGTTCCCCCTGTTCCAGTTCTTACTCAGTAGGGATTTGTCAGGATTATTGCTCGATCAGGGGCGGGTGGTATTGTAAGAGGAGGGATGAAGCTGCCCTTTTAAGGGAGTCTGCCCACTCCTTTCTGATTGGTCCAGCAATCACTCCTCAAGGGGTGGATCCAATATACCCACAGACAGCTTTAAACTAGTATGCTGTTCTACACAGGGCCAGTGCAACGGGTTGGAATCCTGAGGCCATTCCTAAAACCCCAGAGTCTTAGAATGGCCCTCCAGATCTTGTAGCCCTCTTGCAGCTACTCCTTGACATTATCGGCACATGGTCATCTGCCTACCTGCTCTGGAGGGTGAGCAGTGATTCTTTCTCACAGAGTAGGCAGTAGTGGTAGCAGCTCTTCCCCACTGCAAACTGATCTCATAGCCCATTGGCTGTCCTGGTGAAAAAACAGGCCACAACAGCAGTGATGGGTCTGGCCGCATGTACTGGGAGCCCCACAGGAGGGAGATTTTGATTAAGAGACCCTTAAAACCTGGAACCAGTACTGATCATAGTAGTAGTAGTAGTAGTAGTAGTAGTAGTAGTAGTAGTATCCTGACTTTTGCCCAATACTGGGCCTTAAGGTGGCCTTACAAAATTTAAAACATACATTTTAAATCCTATGAAAAGAAATACACAAAAGTTAAAATATATTAAATATATTACAGTATTAAAACATTAAACATTTAAAATACATGACAATTTTAAAAGTCCTTAGCAAAGACTGAAGAAGATCAAGAGCCTGAAAGAGTTGATCAGAATTTTGCTCATACGAGGAGAGTATAATTGATGTATAATATAGTACATTCACTTTTGCATTGTCAAAGTTACCTTGTAAAAGTGCCCAGGTAAATTTTGCTGAAACAGAGATGCTGCTGGGATATTTAGTGGATTATATTCTGTCATGTGTTCTAACTTTTAGAAGTGTTATGGGAAGGTAGGGGTTGATTAAGACATCTTGGCTTTATCTATTATTTATAAATTCATAGCCCTGAAAAGGCCCTGAACTGCGAAATCTCTTAATTCCATGAGAAATTACTCTCAAGTGATTTATCACTTCTTGCAGTTGTATTACGAAAAGACTAAGGTCTGAAACAGCTCTTGGTCATTTGAATCCAATTATACAACGTACGTACATGGGCAAGCAGAACATTTCAAAATAGCCAGCTGTCGCTATAGCTGCACGTCACTTTTGTCCCAACTGCATTGGTTACAGGAATACCTTTGCACAAAATGAATCCATTTTGATCTTTCTTTCTTTCTTTTGCTTGGCAAAGATATGGTAGAACAGATTTTCCTTAGACTCCAATAGACACAAATGAGCTCCCTAAGGATGAGCTCCCTAAGGAGGTCCGCTTGGCACCTACATTATATGCTTTTAGACGCCAGGTGAAGACCTTTTTATTCTCCCAACATTTTAACAATCTATAAATTTTAAATAACATGGTTTTAAATTTGTAATTTTGCATTGCTGCTGTTTTTATCTGGTTGAGCTTTTATATTGTATTTTATAGTATGGTTTTATACTGTTGTTTTATACTTTGAATGGTTTTAATTTTTGTGAACCGCCCAGAGAGCTCCGGCTATTGGGCGGTATAGAAATGTAATAAATAAATAAATAAATAAATAAATAGTAATCTGGTTCATCTGGGGTGGTTTTTCGTTTGTCCTGTTCACTCTGCTATTGACCTTCTTGAAACAAGCGATTTATAGCAGAGTTGTTACTGGCCACTCACAGATGTTTGTGGGTCGTTTTGATGACACTGTAAGCCTTCTGTGAGCCTCCTGCTCTTTCCCCCCTCAGAAAACCCAATTGGCTGCCTGTCTCGCCTCAGCAAGCCACCATTGCAATGTGCAATGTTGCATAAATGGCCCCTCTATGGCCACCATTTACGCATCATTAGATTTGCAGAAATACTTGAGCAACCATTTTGTGAAAAAATGGTGGCTCACTGAGGGGAATGGGCAGCTGGCAGTGTGCTCATGGACCACTTGGTGGCTCAGCCATGGGGCCGAGCAGGGCTGGACATCTGGCAGGGGGTCAGTGAGTGACTGCCATCCGTCCCTAGACCCTATCACTCATATTGAATGTGTGTCCATTCAGATTTTAAAACTTCTACTCATTAACATTTTTCTTCATTAACATTGTAAATGTTGTTATTTGAAACTTCATGGTCTCTGGGTTTCTTTTTTTGGTGGGGGGAATGTTAACCACCCCATGTCTAATAATAGCCACCCCCAGACTAGCTAAATTAGTTAGCTGATACCCAGAGGTTTTTTTTTTTAAGATTGGTGGAGGCAGCCAGAGAGAAAAGGTTTTTCACCTGGTTGCAGCAGAAAAGGCCAAAGAAAGAAAAGGGCAAAATGGAGTGTATCACCAGCCTGTATACGAAGCCAGACTCTCAGGTGTTCTCAGGCTAAACTCACAGGTCATGACCCAAATATAGTTACATGCAAGACGGAAATACAGAGGACTCATACTGCACTTTGAAAAAACACTCAAAATGGCATCTGTAGAGATATATGGTAGCATATCCTATGTGCATCAAGATATCTACCAGATATTGATGCAAATGTGCATAAATACCTGTGTAGGGATACAGAATGTCACCTGGCACTAATAAGATGTTCATGTGAGTTCAGAAACAGAATACTGGGTTACATAGACCTTTTGTAAGACAGCAAGGCAATTATTCAATTGGTACTTTTATGTTTTTCTCCATATTTTCCCCTTCTATTGGCAAAGAATAGGAACTATTCAGATTTGAGAGAGAGAGAGAGAGAGAGAGTTTTTGTGGGTAACTTCATTCCAGTTATAAAAAAACATCCAGTGAGTAGCTCATAGCCATTTTTTTTTAAAAAAATCTCCCTAGTGTTTTCTCCCCCCCCCTTTGGGGGTCGGAGTTGCCTCTATTAAAAACAATATATTTTTATTTTTCCAACACTGTGGATTACAGTTGAGTGAGCTATCCCCTTCTCAGCTTGAATTGATATGGAAATTGTCTGTATTAGTTTAAAAGACATGAAAAGAGCTCAGAATATTTTCTTAGCCAATCTGAGGATTGGAAAATGAACACTTTCGCTGCCAACCCAATCCACATCCCAGACATCCATCTTGTTAGCCCCCTGCCCTGCATAGCAGTACCCCAGAAGGACAGATGTGCTAATCCTTGGGTTTTGTAATATTCCCAAATATTTTGTAATATTCCCAAAGGCTACACAATATTTTTGCTTGTCATTGTACTAAAAGAGCACCTTTTATCAGCTTAGGTTGATATACCAACTACGCCCTTATCTGGACAGAGATACTGTAGCTTAGCTACAGTTATCCATGCTCTGATAACCTCTCGTTTGGATTAGTGCAATGCGTTATACGTGGGGCTGCCTTTGAAAATGGTCCAGAAACTTCAGCTGGTACAAAACAGGGCGGCCTGTTTACTAACAGGGACTGGCTGGCAAGATCACATTACGCCAGTCCTTTTACAACTTCATTGTCTGCCAGTCCAGGTCCGGGCCCGATTCAAAGTGCTGGTATTGACATTCAAAGCCGTAAACAGTTTGGGGCCAGGTTATTTGAAGAAACGCCTCCTCCCATATGTACCTCCCTGGACCTTAAGATCATCTACAGGGGCCCTTCTCCGTGAGCCCCTGCCAAAGGGAGTGAGGCAAGTGGCTACTAGGAGGAGGGCTTTCTCCGCTGTGGCACCCCGGCTATGGAATGAGCTCCCCAGAGAGGTCCGCCTGGCGCCTACACTGTACTCCTTTCATTGCCAGCTGAAGACCTTTTTATTCTCTCAGTATTTTAACACTTAATTTTAACTTAAATTTAAATTTTACTGTTCTAACTCTGTATTTTAATCATATCAATTTTTGCTGTGTGGTTTTATCCTGGTTGTGCTTTTTATACTGTGTTTTGTATTTGTGTTTTTAAACTGTTGGTTGTTTTATTATGGTTTTAATCTTTGTGAATTGCCCAGAGAGCTTTGGCTATTGGGCAGTATAAAAATGTAATAAATAAATAAATAAATAAATAAATAAAAATACTATTTCAACTAATTTGAAATTATTTCCAGTAAATTGGAAGATTGCCTTCTCCCATAGGAACCTGCCTAGGATTTTAAGATTGGCTGGGGAGGCCTTTCTCTTGGCACCCCCAACATCATCGGTGTGTTTGGTGGGGATGTCAGAGGGCATTTTTGGTGGCTGCTTCCAAGCTTTGGAACTCCAACCAAGTGTGTCATCAGATGAGCATTGTATTGCACACTTGTTACTGACCACCCATGTTTGTTGGTTTTTTGCAGGTCTGCCTCCTGTGTGTCTCCCACTCCTTCTGGTCTTTTTTCCATGATAAAATAAATCCCAGATTTTTTTTGTTGAAGCGAAACTTGCCACCATTTCCTACTGTGTGCAGGACAAGTGGCGTGATAAGAATGCCCACTGAATGGACCACATGGTTGTTGCTGCTTCCTTTTTCTTCCCCATGTGAAGAAAGAGGAAGCTCTTTGTCACTATTGTGGGACAGCAGCAGGAGGCCAAAATGATGGTCGGGAAATGTGATTTCCTCCCTGTCTGATGATGCTCTAAGGGAGGACAGGTTTGCTGGCAGGCAAAGACATTTTGACTCATGCAGGCCTTTGTCACGTAAGCTGGATTTTTGGGTTAGGTGCTGTTTTTATTCTTTTATTGTTGAGTTTTGATGTATTTGTTCTATGATTGTTTTTAATTATGTTTGTATTTTAAATGTTAGCTTTTGTTGTTGTTAGCCACCTTGAGCAGCCTTTCCTGGTAGAAATGCACAGTGTGAAATACATAAATAAATAAAAGACAGCTATCACCTTGATCCATGTATAAATGCACTGATATGTAGCAGTGCAGTTAGAGATCAATCTTGAGCAGCACCTAGCTAGGAGCCCCAGAAAAACTCTCAAATGCAGATAACGGGGATAGCCACAGCCTATTGTTTGTCTCCAGGAAACTCTTCCTCATATATCTGAGTATGGATGTTGCATTTTAACAGTCACAGCTAACAGCCATGTTCCCTTTGATGATTCCACACTGCTGAGCTTTTGAAAAGAAAATTCCCAAATCCCAGTGAAATAAAACTACAGGGTGTGGGTGACAAAGTAATCATTTCTGCTTGCAAATCGTACAGCTATTGGCTCTAAGATATTTACAGGAACGTCTATTTTGATCAGAATAGACATTTCAAAGGGACTGGATTATTACAAACGTTAAGAAGTTGGATTATGCAAAAAAAAATGTCATAGCCTTCAGGAATAGAACACAGGAAGCAGATGTTTGTTAATTAATGTTACAATGTAATTAAACCAAAGGGACTGATATCACTTACTGTATGCCATTACCTAAAACAAAACAAACAAACAACAACAAAAAGCTGGGTCCCTATCCCAAACTTTCCGATTTTGTGAGATATTTTTTCAGCCTCTTAAGCATGAGTTTCTGTTTTCTTGGAAGAGTGAACTATAAAAGTTATAAATGCATTCAATTATCTCATCTCGGTTTGTTGGTTTCATTTTTATACTGCCCTATAGCCAAAGCCCTCTGGGTGGTTCACACAAATCTGTAATTGGCCTGTTCTTTCCAGGGTGGGTGGGTTACTTTTGGAGAATGTTTTGTGTTACCAACACTACAGTTCTGTCTTGTTTTGTAAAATAGTACCATGAATACTTGTGCATGCATACTATTGCACAAGCATCTTATTTCATCCCCTTGTAGTTTGGTTTATTTCCTCCATGCACAGTTTTTAGTGATAGAATAAATGACAAAAGAAATGTAATTTTAATGAATGGATAAGAATGTGATTTTTAAAAAATTGAAAACAAATGGAATAACGAAATGAATCTTACTCACCCCTAATAAGGTTTGTGTCATCTGTTGATGTCAATTACACTTTCTGTGTTCATTATTATGGGTTGGAATTGGAATCTCACTTACTTGAGAGAAAGTGCTCCACTCATGGAAGATTCCTCTGCCAATTTTGGAAGTTATTGCCTCCCCACACACACTAGAGCTCACCCCATTGAGTCTCCTGACTCTCAGTGTACCATTTTTGGGGGCTGAAGAGGCTGCTGTGGGGAGGAGGGGCCAGGCAAATCCACATCCACCAGCACAGTTGATTGAGCTTTAATCTGGACCCAACCCAATAACACTGACCAACCAATAGCCCTCCAAACAGTTTCCAGCCAGAAAGAAAGTCACTGAAATAGATTGAGGGTGGGGATGATAAGGGTGAGTATGCCCAACGTTGTCTTTAGCATGCCTTAAATTAAATCATAAAATGCAAATAATCTTGACAAGATTAAAAGTTTAGGGATGGACACATTTCTCCTCCATTTGATTTTTTTTTCTTAATGTCAAGTTCTTTCTATCCTATTTATGAGAAAATTGGCACATTTTGGTGTTGTTATCAAAAGATGAACCCAATGAAATCCTCACCCATCTGCACCATCCAGCTATTAGGGGTGCCACCTCGCCCCACCCTCAAGACTGCCTCTTTATCTTTAACAGCTACATGAAAAGCAGGTACAAGCTGCTTGTCATGTAGATGATAGAGATAAGGAGCCAGTCAGAAAGAAAGGATGGCACCCCTAATTAAGCACTGCAAACATGGTTGAATATGCAGGGATTCAAATCCGTACCTTGAAGAGCTAAGCAGGCATTTCAAGTGTTTCACATTTCAGGGTCTCACATTTGAATTGTTTTAATAAAAAGTTCTTTCCATCCTTTCTATCACCCACCCCCCCCCCCCAAAAAATGTGAGAGAATTTTGGCAAATTCTTATATTTTAAAAAAGTACCTAATAAAACTCCCATACTTAATTAAATTCAAAATTTATACTATCTTAGCTGTGGTGGGGAGGAGAGATTGAACATCACACTAAGCTTGAGCAGACAATCCACTTAATCAGGATTGCGTGTAGAGCACCAGTTTTATCTACAGTCCTCCTGAGGAGATAGGGTTTGAAATATAGTACAGTACCTCTCAGTCCTGAATCAGTCAGGTGGGAGCAGGGTTCTTGTGCGTATCAATTTGTGTTCCTGCTGATGAGAGTGAAACTGACAAAGTAGCGTCTGGATGTGCCTGCATTTGTCATGAAAAAAAGAAAAGAGTCTCGGATTTTAACTTGCCAAGCCCTGACAGCAGCTATGTGAAGATATGTATGGAAGTATGTAACTCTTTGTCCCTGGAAGCTTTTGCTGAAGCTTCATTAGGCCCTCCATATCCCTTCTCTTCTGCCCCACTGTGATATTTACTGTCAGCCTAAGAGATAAATACTGAGTGGGGTTGGGCACGCACGCACACACACACGCAGAGAGAGAGAGAGAGAGAGAGAGAGTCCTTGCTGGCTGATCTTACCAAGTATGGAAGACACTTTCTATGGAAGTTCAAGAGAGGCAAAGGATCTGTGTATTTTTAGCATTGCAGTTGTGTTTTTAGTGTAAAACTGCAAATTTAGTATTGGATTTATTGAGTGTAAATTTAGCTATTAATCATATTATTCATGCTCCCAGGGCAAGATTATCTAATCAGAGCCACAGATACTTGGCGCACATGCTGATAAAATGCTGACATTATGGAGGATTATCCCAAAGGGATGCTGAGTGTGCCCTTTTATTTTTGTTCTTAACACAGTGAAAATGGCAACAACAACAATGAAAATATTACATTTATACCATACAGACAAGGTTCCCCACCAGTTAATCTCCTGATATCCCTTCTCTGGCCCCACTGCCTTATTTCTGGTGTTACTATATTTCCGTCTCACACATGGTAATCACTATCAGTGCATACATATGCATGTCTTCAACCTCACATCTCGTGTATGAAAATGTCTTCCATAGATTATTATCAGGATGAAAACACCAGAATATTTTTTTAGTAGAGGCAAGATGGTATTGCTCAGCATTCCTTACTTCTGTAGTAGCAACCTTTAGCCCAATGCATTGCAGTGAGCCAGTAAAAATCTTTTAGGTGGCCCAGCTCTGAAGAAATGGGGTCCCACATGTACAATGCTGGACTAGGTTACCACCAAGTACTTGTACAGTTTAAAGTCAGAGGGGAAGTGGCACTTAATTGACAGCCAGTGCCAATTTGAACAAAACTGTCAATGTTGGTTTCTCTCAGTGTCTCATTTTTCCAGTCATAAGTTCAGTTTGTCCCAAGCATTGGATTTTTTTAAAAAAAAAATCACAGGAAAATATGCTTTCATTTTTGTGCCCTTTCCTCCCAGTACATGCACTTCTGTACACAATTTTGCCTAATAGGCAGATTTTTGTCAAGCAACTTCCTGAATACATTGCATTTAAAAACACAGTTACACACACACACACACTTTCCCTTAATATACACACGTTTGTATGCAGCTTTTTCAATGGAGAACCTTATTACAAAATTTGGAGATGTACAGATGTCAAATGGTAACTGAGTGTTGGTTTACATATTGATTTCAAAGTGCGGAATTAGGTATATTTGCATTAAAATGCAAAATAAACAAATTTCTCCCCTATTCCTGCTGCAGTCAGGCCAGAAATGTACCTATTTGTTCTCTTCTACCCAAACTCTCCAGAAAATACATTTGGGCATAAGAAGAGCCCTGCTGGATCAGACCAAGGGTCCATCTAGTCCAGCATTCTGTTCACACAGTGGCCCATGAGAAACCCATAAACAGGACATGAGTGCAACAACATCCTCCTGCCCATGTTCCTCAGCAACCGGTGTACATAGACATACTGCCTCTGATACTGGAGGTAGCATTTAACCATCAGGACTAGTAGCCACTGATAGCCTTCTCTTCCAGGACAACTGAGTTCAGAATTAGCTGTAATTTTGACACCATCTATAAGTGCCAGCTAATGCATAACTCACTGCAATGAGAGCTTACTGTATCATGAATGACATCTTTAAAATCATGGGTGAATTTATGTGCATGAAGGTGAGACATGCAATTCTTGTGTGACTAAATCTAATCTTTCACATTAATGCTCCTTTTCCATGTTAATATGGAATTTGGGGTGGGGGAGTAACATAGCTGCACTATATATATATATATATATATATATATATATATATATATACACACACACACACACACACACACACACACTGTATTTTCTCACAAAAATCACATCTGTAAATGTAATTTATCTAAACCTGTGAATTCCTAAAGGTGTTTTATCCCCAAATATGCATCGTTTAAATATGCATTGTCATTAGACTCATCCTCGGAGACACCCGTCTTTCTGGAAAATCACCATTGTTGTGCAACAATGGCAGCTCGTTAGGAGGACGGGCAGCTGATGGGCTATCGCCAAGGTGCAGGGTGCTTGCTGAGCAAGTCTGTGTGGGCACCATGGTTCAGAGAGTGGGTTCCAGGGGGCTGGGCACGAGGGAGTCCATCAGATTCCTCCCCCTGGGTGGACTGTTCCAAGCTGGCCATTAGTCTGGCAGGTGTGGAACAAGTCAGTTTGCATCCGAATTAAAAAAAAGAAAAGAAAAAAGATCAAATTCCTCAACCAGCACTACTCAAGAATATTTTTAGCTGCATAACTAAGCAACATAAGGTGAAAGGTGGGCAAATCTGCCTATTTCTGGTCGGTGTCACTTTCACATATTTTACCCATAATTCTGTTCCATTCTGTTCTCACTTTAATCTCTATATTGTGTGTGTGGTGTTGGCTGTTGTTGTTGGGGTTGGGATTTATTTATTTTTTACAAAGTCTCAAAATACATATTTAATTGTATGTTTTCTCTCAAAAGATGTCTTTTAATATTAATTTTCTCTCAGCTTCTGAGAACTGTCTTTGAATTCAAAGTACTGCAAAATCTGTGTGATAGCTATATTATGATCTACATATTGGTACTGAGAAATGCAGGTCTGTTCACATCGGAACTTGCAAAGTATCTGATTCCTCAAGCATTCCCTGTGCATGTATAACTGAAGGCAACTTCTGGCCCTTTGTTTAGATACTCATTTTGAAGGGGGGGATCTATGTCCAAAACCTTACAATCTGTGCTCACAACTCATTATCTCACACAGTATATTGCCAAATTGTCAATTATAATTGCTATTTCAAGAAACAAATTGTAGAACACATTGGCACACATACAATGATGCAGTTTCACAGAATACTAACATTGAGTTTTGTCATAAGAGAGAAACCATTGCTCATGTGAAGATAATGAGTGCGAGGGTTTTGTCTTAAGCAGAGTCTAGTTGAAGTTATGGGGATGAGAGTGTTTGTGATAATTTATCTAACGTTGGTCTAACCTACGTCCCATTCATTTCAACAGGTCTAGTCTAAGTAGGATTAACATTGGATACAACTCATTAGCATTTACATTGTAAATTAGAATTTACATTGGATATTGCCCTATACATGTAATATACAAATATTATTAATAATTCAGTAATCATTTAATATACAAAGAGCAATATAGAAGTGATAGTATACCATATGAAAAACAAACTACATTTTATAATTAAGACATTTCAGCTACTTTTACCATAGCTGAGTCTATGTATCTCTACATACAAATCTCTCTTTAAATTCATGAAACATATTACTTCACTGAAATCAAGAGCCTTCTTGCTCATCTTTGACATCTTCTCATAATGTCTCATCAAAAAGGCAACAGCTAATTCTTTGAATTTCAAAGTACGGGGCGGGGAGGGGGATGAAAGATGTAGACACAACAAACATGAGGACCTGGCAGGAAGTATCTGGTTTCAATTGTTTAAGGTGATGGATATCAAACAGCAAGACATCAACATGCTGAAGTGGGTGATCAAAACTGATTAAAAGTATTCAAGCAAGAATAGATAGTGGATCGTGAGAGAGAAAGAAATGGATGAACAAGATCAAATATAACAAATTACAGTGAGAATGGGAAAAATAACTGACACATAGTTGGACATAAACCTGTGCCATTAGCCAAAGTGGAACCTAGCCAAATGACCAGTTAGCTTAAGCTTCTAAAATAATATTGACATTTTATCATACCACAGTGGAAAAGAAATAATCTGATAGCCATATACTAATTGAGAAGGAAACAGGCTAAAAGGTTAGGGTGGAGTCAAGTAAATAAGAATCCCAATGAGATCTCAATGATATAGGGCGGGATGCAAATATTTAAATAAATAAATAAATAAATAAGAATACACTTGAGATTACATAACTCAGGTTGTCTACCCCATAAGCACCCTTTTGTCTTGAACAAAAGTGAAAGACAACAGAATGCTAATCTAAGGAAACACAAAGAATGATTAAAATGACTGTGACTACTGCTGTGGATTGCATCATGTAAGAACACAATGCTACTCCTTCACACAATAATGTATAATTTAGGGCTAATCTACACATTATGTTAATTATGCAGCATATAGGTGATCTTTTTCTGTTTCTTACACTACAGTACATGTGTATGCCCCCTCTTCAGTTTAGGACCATTCTCCACTGGGAGGGGAGACATAAACCACTGGCTTCCCAAAAATCCTTCCTTCATTCACCCTGTGCACAATAAAGTCTCCACTGGCATCGATGGAAACTTCTTTGCCTTTCTAGAGGTGGGATTGGGGATGGGGTTGTTTGAAAAGCAAAAGGCTGTCAGGGGGAGGTCTGATCCTTCCCTTTGAGTGTCCAAAATCAGGGCTGCAGACACTTTTTTAGGGTAAGAAACAAAGGGAAGGCTCAGGTAAACACTATGTAATTAATACAATGTGTAGTTTGATCTTTAGCTTAGAGTATGCATTAGCACAATACCATATTTCTTTGATTCTAAGACACACTTTTCCCCCCATATAAACATCTCTAAAAATGGGATGCATCTTAGAATCGCCGGTGCGTTTATTATTTCTTTGAATCAAAGCTTTTTTTCTGTTGGTGATACTGAAATTAGTGTGCGTCTTACAATCAATGGTGTCTTAGAATCGAAGAAATAAGGTATGTAGTGATGGTCGCTACTTTCAATGACGTGAAGAAATAGAGGTGTGCAAGATTTCATTTTTTAACATTGTACTTCCATTCATTTTTGTTCTTAAAGTCTTATAAGATTCGTTTTACTTACTTTCATTTGTGTGTGTGTGTTCCTTTTTACTGTATTTTTGCTGTTTTTTGAAGTAGAAACTGCTGTTTCCCACACACACACACACACACACACACACACACACTATGACCTGGAATAAATTCAGAGGCATTATGGGAAAAGAAAATGACAGCTAGCAGAAGACAGCCACTGAGTGGACCGAACTCTTGCTCAAGAAGGCAAGGCCCTAAGCCTAAATAAGTGATGAATTGGTTTCAATGCAAATAACAAAGAACATACCCATTTGTTACTCATGGCATTTGTTTCTGAATGAATGAAAATTTGAACCTACCCATTCAGTCCAATGTTTCATTGTTTCTGAAGTACATAAAGGATGAGGAAAAACTGATAGGGGATAGCTGTTCATGGCTAATAGCAATGGATAGTCCTAACAACTAAATGAAACATTTACAATCACTTGGGGGGAATCCGCACGTCGTTCCGAGATTGCTTCTAAGCGACCCCAGTGCGGCGTGAAAGCGAGCGTGTAACTTGCCTTTTGAAGAGCCGACGAAGAGACGTCCTTCCCGCCGCCGCCGCCACCCAACTCCCTCCTCGCCGGCTGGGACGGAGAGCTCAGGGGAAGAAGGCAGGGTGGAGAGCTTCTTCCGCTCTCAACCCCTCCTTCTTCAGCAGAGCTCTCCTCACCACTTGGCGAGGAGGTCTGCGGGTGGCAGCGGGGACGGCAGGAAGGACGTCTCTTCGTTGGCTCTTCAAAAGGCAAGTTACACGCTCGCTTTCACGCCGCACTGGGGTCGCTTAGAAGCGATCTCGGAACGACGTGCGGATTCCCCCCTGGAGAGTACCGCTGATTACCAGATAATGGGGAGAAACAACAGGCGATGGCTATCACCACTCAAGACAATGTCTTTCTTGTGAGCTTCCCATCAAGCTTCCTGCTCTGAAAGAAACCAAATGTGGGAATAGATGGACCATGATCTGATTCAGCAAGGTCAATTCTTATGCTCAAACTTAAGATGGATGCTTGACAGATTGGCTGTGAGAAACAGCAGTTTTTCACCTGAGAAACAGGCAGAAAGATCAAGAGTGTTGAGTGGGTTGAGATGAAGCATCTTGGGGTGAGAAACTCTCTCTCAGTATCGAATAGGGGGGTCTACATGATTTTCTGCTATACAAGAGTGTCTGTTTACTTGACTATTATACAAACTCTTATCCCAGTATTTTTGACAGCAGAGCATGCCCAAATATATAAAATAATCTCCTTTTAATACATCTCAAGTTTGTAGTACTTCAAGTTATGTTGAATTTTGACAAAAATTATATCCCAAAATAATAAAGCAGATATTTATTTAAAATCTCTTTGTTGACAATGATGACCACCACCACGGTGATGATGACGTGTGCGTGCACTTCCCAATCAGATTGGTGCCTTCACTTCCCAATCCGAAAAAGCCCTGTGAGAGGAATTACCTCATGCATTTCCATAGTCTTTGGTCACAGCTGGACGGGGCTTTATTCTGGGGTGATCCCTGGGATCGTCCCTCTGCGTCCACATAACACATAGGGGATCCTGGGATCAGGGAGGGATGATCCCTCCCTTGCCCTGGGATCTTGCCCTCCCCTTTAGGCCTGGTTTTTCCGTGGTCTTGGGCTGAGCCCAAGACCGTAGAACGTGTGGCCAGGCGCCGCTGTTTGTCCTGGCTCCTCGGGGGGTCTTCACCACCACCCCACCCTGCTAAACCGCTAGGTCTAGCTAAGGCCTTTAGCTAAAGTGTGGGATGCCAAAAGGCTACAGGCTGCTGGAGAGATGATAGTACAATGAAGACAGGACAGTCACACTCACTCCTTGAACACCTAATAAGTTAGGTAAGCACAAGAACCTTGAACCCAACCCATGAGAATTTCTCTGAAATTTTCTTTTACTTTGACTTTCTTTTCTAGCAAATTGAATGAAAATGGTTGGTGGGGGGTGGGTGGAATAAATGTTTGGCACAGCACTCGTTGTAGTCATCTAACACATCTGGAGGGTGCCAGGTTGGGAAATGCCACTGTACTACTACTTACTTAAATGGGAGTGAGTCCCCTTGAACACAATTGAGCTTACTTCTGAGTGGGTATGTATAGGATAGAACTGTAAACTAACTTTGATATTTTTCAGTTATGATTCAAGTACTATCAAAGATTGTGATCCTCTGGAAAAAAAATACACATTGCTCATGTTTTCATTTTAATCTTTCTGTCAATTTTAATGATAGTTGCACATGTTCATTGTGACAATATGCCCTTCTAATGGAACTTGGCAGGGCTTAATGGAGAGGGATATTCCTTAATATACTGAATAGTTCTATTATAGCAGTTTTAAATTACCTCTAATGGGTTTTTTCATGCTTGACTTGAACTTGAATGGTTATAATGATTTGATATCTTTACTTTAGGAGACATGTAACATTGTTAGAATGGTAAAATGCAGCATGGTAGAACTTTAGCACTACCTGAGGGGAAATTATTCCTGATGTAACATGGTTGCTCAGTATCTTTCTGCTGGTGCAGGTTTGAGAAATGGTTGGGTTAGGAACTTGGCACATGAGAGCCTCATGTTCAAGGCAGGCTGAAAAATTAGGTTGTATATGTTATAGAGCAAAGCCCCAGTTAAATCGGAAGTTGACTCGGAAGTTGCAGCTAGTGCAAAATGCAGTAGCTAGACTGCTGGCGGGTACATCTTACAGAAACCATATAACACCGGTCTTAAAGGAACTGCACTGGCTGCCTATGTGCTTCCGATCGGAATTCAAGGTGTTGGTAATGACCTTGAAAGCCCTAAACGGCTTGGGACCTCGACACTTGAGAGCGCGCCTCTCCTTATATATGCCTGCCCCAGACCTTAGATCTGTTGGAGGAGCCCTTCTCCACATCCCACCAATGCAACATATACACTATGGTTGGAAAAGGGAGAGGGCTTTCTCTGTTGTGGCACCCCGACTGTGGAATGCCCTCCCCTTGGAGGCCCGATTGGCGCCAACATTGATTTCATTTCAACGTAAAGTAAAAACATGGCTTTTTAACAAAGCCTTTGATGGTTAAACTCACTGGCACATTGTTTTAACTGTTTTAACTGTATCTATTGCTTTTAAATTATATATTGTTTTAACTTGGATCATGGTTTAATTTATTTTTAACTTGTATATTGTTTTATACTGTATGTTTTTATCTGAGATTGTAATGATATAGGGCGGGATATAAATGTTTTAAATAAATAAATAAATAATAAATCCCATGCTCCTGACATGTAATTCTATGTTTCTCCTGCTTTCTACAATGAACATTTTTAGAATCTTTTAGATTTGTATTTATCTTAGAATATAGTGATGCTTGGGGACAAAGCAGACATGATTCTAAAGTTGTAGCAAGCAGCAACCTTTTTCATACAAAATGAAGGAGAATGTTTGAACATCTCACTTTAACATTTTACAACATGTTTTCCCCTGTTAAAAATAAGTATGAGTATTACTACTTTGTAACTGGTCCGTGGTGGACTTGAAAAAAACAAAAACAAAGAGAAAAGGTACTTCATTGTCTTCTGCTGGAAAAGAGTCAGGAATAGGTTGAGAATTTCTGATGCTGCCTGCACTGATACACAATGTATCAGCAATATACCCGTTATGGACAACATGGAACAATTTGGCATTTTTCTGGCACTGTCAATTGGCTATGTCTACAAGTGATGGAAACAAACTGAAAATCCCTTTTCAATACAACTGTTAAAGATACATGAGCCCTGTCCTCCTTTTCATGTGGTCACCCTACTTAACACCTATGCTAATCCAATCCTCTGCCCACTTGCACTCAAACGCAACAATGCAAAATCCTGCCACTCATTAATATCACTGAGCCCCCCTGTGCAACTTTATGATCTTCTAGTTTAGTACCTGCTCACCTTGAAAAACCAGCTCCGTCACCCCATTCCTTTTGTTGCTGATAGACCTCTGTTTCCTAAGTTTAGTGCACTTTTGAGAGCAATCATCCAGTACATCTTTCTCTTGAAGCTCCCTCCTAGGTGCTTAGTTTTGATCCCCAACCCCAGTGCTCCAGACTATGGATACCCTACTGTGGCCTGGGAACACCTGTTATTTCTGGAATTAATATACTACCATGGATTTCCCTTCTCTGCTCAGCTTAGCTGATTAAGGGTCCATAACAAGCTCCTTATCCTTCTCTCTCTCTCCCCACCCCCCCCCCCCCAAACTCTCTCTTTCTCTCTCCTTTTCTTGTCTTTCTGCTCCTTGGCCTCTCATTCATCCTTATGCTATTCCATTTCCTTATAGAATAGACTTTGAACTCTCATCTTGTAACAGAATGTTCGTAGATGTTTCTCAGAACTATGATAAGTAAGGTCCCGTGGCAAGTGAGCCTAATGAGAAAAGGAGTGCAGGATGGGTGGGAGTATTTAAAAAAGGAAATTTTAAAGGCACAGTTACAAACAATTCCAACAAGGAGAAAAGATAGAAGACAAAAGAGGAAACCAATGTGGCTCCACAAAAAGCTTAGAGATGACCTGAAAACAAAAAGGGATACATATAGGAAGTGGAAGGAAGGCCAGGCTACAAAAGAAGGGTACAGACAAGTGGCACAGAAGTGCCGAAATGGTGTCAGGAAGGCTAAAGCTGAGAATGAGCTGAGGTTAGCGAGGGATGCTAAAAGCAATAAAAAGGCTTTCTTCAGATACCTGAGTAGTAAAAGGCAGAGGAAAGAAATGGTGGTTCAACTGCTTAATGAGGATGGCAAATTGATAACAGATGACAAAGAAAAGGCTGAAGTGCTCAATTCCTACTTTGCCTCAGTCTTCTCCCAAAAGCGGGTCTATGACCCCCCCTAGAAAAAGTGAAGCAGAAGTTGGGGGGGCAGGATTGCAGTTTGAGATTGATAAACAAATGGTCAAAGAACAACTAATTTCCTTGAATGAGTTCAAATCTCCAGGGCCTGATGAACTGCATCCTAGAGTAATAAAGGAGCTAGCGGAAGAACTCTCAGAACCTTTGTCTATTATCTTTGCAAAATCATGGAAGATGGGTGAGGTGCAGGACGACTGGAGGAGGGCTAACGTTGTCCCTATCTTCAAAAAGGGCAAAAAGGAGGAACCTGGAACTACAGACCAGTCAGTCTGACATCCATCCCTGGGAAAATTCTGGAGCAGATTATAAAGAAGTCAATCTGTAAACACCTTGAAATCAATGCGGTGATCACTAGAAGCCAACATGGATTTGTCAGGAACAAATCCTGTCAGACTAATTTGATCTCATTTTTTGATCAGGTAACCTCCCTTGCGGACTGTGGGAATTCTGTGGATGTCATATATCTTGACTTCAGCAAAGCTTTTGACAAAGTGCCCCATGATATTCTGATTAACAAACTAGCTAGAAGTGGGCTAGATGGAACAACTATTAGGTGGATTCACAGTTGGCGACAGAATCGGACTCAAAGAGTACTTATCAATGGAACCTTCTCAAACTGGGGAGAGGCAACGAGTGGGGTACTGCAGGGCTCAGTCCTGGGCCCAGTGCTCTTCAACATTTTTATTAATGATTTGGATGAGGAGGTGCAGGGAACGCTTATCAAATTTGCAGATGACACAAAATTGGGTCAAAAATTCCAGCTAATTTTGGGTCAAAAATTCCAGCTAATTTTGGGTCAAAATTCCAGCTAATACCCTGGAAGACAGAAACAAACTTCAAAGTGATCTTGATAGGCTGGAGTGCTGGGCTGAAAACAACAGAATGAAATGTAATAGGGATAAATTAGGGCGACCATATGAAAAGGAGGACAGGGCTCCTGTATCTTTAACAGTTGCATAGAAAAGGGAATTTCAGCAGGTGTCATTTGAATATATGGAGAACCTGATGAAATTCCGTCTTCATCACAACAGTTAAAGGTGCAGGAGCTATACTAGAGTGACCAGATTTAAAAGAGGGCAGGGCACCTGCAGCTTTAACTGTTGTGATGAAGAGGAAATTTCCCCAGATTCCCCATATATACAAATGACACCTGCTGAAATTTCTTTTTCAATACAATTGTTAAAGATACAGGAGCCCTGTCCTCCTTTTCATATGGTCACCCTAGATAAATGCCAAGTTCTACATTTAGGAAAAAGAAACCAAAGGCACAGTTATAAGATGGGAGATACTTGGCTCAGCAATACTACAAACGAGAAGGATCTTGGAATTGTTGTAGATCGCAAGCTGAATATGAGCCAACAGTGCGATATGGCTGCAAGAAAGGCAAATGCTATTTTGGGCTGCATTAATAGAAGTATAGCTTCCAAATCACGTGAGGTACTGGTTCCTCTCTATTCGGCCCTGGTTAGGCCTCATCTAGAGTATTGCGTCCAGTTCTGGGCTCCACAATTCAAGAAGGACGCAGACAAGCTGGAGCGTGTTCAGAGGAGGGCAACCGGGATGATCACGGGTCTGGAAACAAAGCCCTATGAAGAGAGACTGAAAGAACTGGGCATGTTTAGCCTGGAGAAGAGAAGATTGAGGGAAGACATGATAGCACTCTTCAAATACTTAAAAGGTTGTCACACAGAGGAGGGCCAGGATCTCTTCTCGATCCTCCCAGAGTGCAGGACACGGAATAACGGGCTCAGGTTAAAGGAAGCCAGATTCCAGCTGGACATCAGGAAAAACTTCCTGACTGTTAGAGCAGTATGACAATGGAATCAGTTGCCTGGTGAGGTTGTGGCCTCTCCCACACTAGAGGCCTTCAAGAGGCAGCTGGACAACCATCTGTCAGGGATGCTTTAGGGTGGATTCCTGCATTGTTCAGGGGGTTGGACTCGATGGCCTTGTAGGCCCCTTCCAACTCTGCTATTTTATGATTCCCTTTCTCTGAATAAACTCACTTTTCTAGGTGATGTCCTAGATGGCTCAAACTTTCCTTACCAGAAACCTTAAAGTGATCACTGCATTAACTAAATCAAAGCACTTAAGTTATGCAGTCGAGCTGCTGGTAATTTGGCTACGATACTGCTAGTTTCCTGAGCAAGCTCTATCAGAGGGATAGCAGTCTCACCTACAGCAGAAATAGGGCCAGGGGTAGCAAATCATGGTGATTCTATTAGTACCAGGCTCATTTCCAAAGTCCATCATTCCTAAGGGAAGAACTCTCAGGACACAGAATTAGGTTCAGACATATGTTGGTTATACATTCCTCTAGGCAAGCTGGGTGAGACTTTGTACAGATGGGGCTAAGTGCTAGGAGAAACCAGGTGGGAATCTACACTGGTGTTATTGTAACGTTTTGAATGGGTTACTGTGACGCACAGCGTCATGTGACCCTGGGTCTCCAACGTTGTAAATGAGTTCTACTTACCGGGTCTATTTCTTAGTTCCAGCGTGGCTACTGATTCATGTGCCTCGTCGTACCGGTAATTCTCCTCTCCCTTTCTCAGAGCTGCTGGGTTTGCTCCACCCACTTCCTGTTCTCCTTCCTTCGCCCCGTTTGCTATCTTATCTGCTACAGCAGATAAATCACACCAGCCTTATACTGTGCAATCACTGACAATTGCATGCAAAGGACTCAGAAGTTTTCCACCTTAGAATCTGCTTTTATTGTGAAGTACTCCCATGCATCCTGCCTTAAAATTTGAATCAAATTGGGTCATCAGTTGATTTTTTAATGATTTTTTTTTAACATTTCCCCCCTCTTTGCCAAGGAGCTGAGGAGTGCTCAAAGGATTGCTGTAGCTCCGTGCAGGAAAATTAACAAGGGTCTCTTGCTTCCAGTCCAAAACTCATGACCAGCAGGGCTTAAATAGGGCTGCTGCTAAAATGTTTCAATTTGGTCTCCCATCCCAACTCTGACCAGACTCAACCCTGCTTAGCATCAGCAAAGTGGCTGGCTCCTATGCACTCAGACTATTCCCTGGGACTTGCATCAAAATATTTTGGGAGGAGGTTTGTGTGTGTGTGCTTATGACTATTGCCCTGCACTGCTGGCTAGGAATGAGGCAGGCAGTGGGCGGAGCAAACCCAGCAGCTCAGAGCAACCCAGAACAACAGAAAGGATTTAACCATGTGCCCTGCAGTAACGTTACAGCTAAACATAAGTCACGCTAGTGTGCCCCATGATACAGAGAACCGATACAGAGAACCATGTTAGAAAGTGACACTAGCAACGTTATAAAACTAGTGTAGATCCCCCCCCCGCTCCTACCATGTAATGATGTATGCTGTGTGGAAAGTGGTGGAACTAAGAAATGAATGCCCTTCCACCCAGTTAATAGTATGGCCAGTTGTACCTTTAATAGTTGTGCAGAAGAGGACATTTCATAAGATGTAGCTGCTGAAATGTATTATCTTTTTTTGATCCACACAATTATAAAAATTCTCTGAGTGGATTACATGAGCTAAAAGAAGAAAATACAGAACAAAAAACAGCACAGAAATAAAGTGTATAAAACAGCCATAAAATCTAAAAAACAAACTCAAACCCTAATTCTAAAATGCCTGGGAATTCCCTCTTCTATACAAGTTCAGGAGCCCTATCTTCTTTTGTGATTGGACATCTTATAGCCTAATGTTTTCTTGATGGAGTCAGCCTAACTTCATGTGGGATGGCTCATTGAGCGGTGGGTAGTGATAGAGCAGCAAAGAGAGGGGGTGGTGTTCATTCATTTTAGGCATCACCTGCCATTGGCTGTACACCTAAGTGAGGCCTTCATAGGAAAAGAAGGTCCCCTACTTCTGATCTAGGAAAAGAATTAGGTCAATCTATGAAACTCTTTCTACAACCCACTGTAAGCACAAAAGGCTGCTTCATATGAGTTCATTTTATATTTAGATATGACACCCATGTGCAAATGCATGTGCTGAACTAGTACAACAGATGTGAAGGTTGCCTGGGGGTATTCTTCCACTTGTTCTTTTTAAATATGCCTGAGGTGTTTGTGTGTGATCTTTTCCCAGTTACCACTTCCATGCTTTTTTAAAACAAAAAACAAACAATAAAACACATAACACCAAAACAGGAAGTGTGACTCACCAGGAACTATCAATTATTTTGTGCAGTTCAAGTTTACAAATAGTCCTGTCCGTGCAGCATATCAATGGATATGAACATGGGGATGGGGAAAGAAAGATCTTATAAGTCATGTTGGCAAAATCAATGGATAGGAAACAAGTATTCAATCTATGTCCAAGATAGTCTCAACCTTTTAGGCATTCAGATCTTATTGTTCTCAACCATCCTTGGTCTTTAGGCACATGGTCCACAGACTTAAATTTAGCAATTCTTTTATCCATGTGACTTTTTGAATTTTGAGTATTGGCATGAACTACACAGCCTCCACTTTTTTGTTTACTAATGGACAAATCTATCCATGTCCATCTTTCTCAGCTTCTCTTTTTGCCAATCTTAAATTTGGTTCATCTTGAACTTTGAGAATTTCTCCAGTCTTAAATTGAGTTTGTCTAGACTTTGATAGTTTTTGGAGTTTGCATGAAAATTCATAAGCATTTCTGTGCACATCTCCTAATATATGCATTTTGTATGCATTTTTGACTAATATACATGTTTTTGCAAGCCATTTTCCTAATACAATGCATATTTGAACATTATTTTCTTTAATATACATGCTTTTGTATGCATTTTTGATTGGAGAACTCCATTGCAAAATCCATAAACATTTTGAAGGATAACTGAATTTTGGTCCACATGGTGGTTTGAAAGTACAAAATTAGGTAAGTTCACATTAAAATTTCTCTACCATCCTTAGTTGTCAGTGGGATCTCTGAATTTCCTTTCCTTTCATCTGCCCTAATTGCTATAACATGATGACTAGAGATGATGAACCAAATGGCTGTAGCTAAAGTTGATAAGGTGTCATATATCATTAAAGATGTGGTGGCTATTTCTAGATTCATTTACTTGTCCAGATTTCTGTTGTACACTGAATTCTCCATTTCTGTAGTACACCGAATCCCCCCTCTAAACTTTTTTTGTCTGGTCTTGTCACCAAGGCAGCATAGCTTCTCTTTTGGTTCCAAGCCATCTTTTTAGAAAGGCATCATCTGAACAGTCCCAGTGTCATCAGGTTCTTGGAGTTCATGCAGGCAGTTATTTTTCTTCCTCATTAGCAGATGGAACTGCCGAGGAAAAGATCTGCAGAGCAAGCTACTTGGCAGTCTCCTCGAATCCTCCTCACCAAACGCTTCGAGGGTGATGTGGCATATTTTTTTTACATGCACATGATGTCAATGGATGCTTCAATCTGCCACCCTATTTCCTATTCATTTCCTTTTGCTCTTTCCTTTCCCATTTTTGTCTTGGATGAACTGCTTGCTCTTTTACGTTAGTCAGATCCCTGGGTATAGTTTTCCATCTGTATATGAGAATATGCGATTTGAATGTGTTATAATTCTTCTGTTAGCAGAGGAATCTGCTGATCTACATTTACAATATGAATATGTAGTCATAAGAACATAATAATGCAAGAAGAGCACTGCTAGATCAGACCAAGGGTCCATCTAGTCCAGCACTCTGTTCACACAGTGGCCAATCAGTTGTCAACCAAGAATGAACAAGCAGGACATGGGTGCAACAGCACCCTTCTGCCCATAACTTGCAGCAACTGGTGTATACAGACTTACCGTCTCGGATACTGAAGGTAGCTTATAGCCATCAGGACTAGTAGCCATTGATAGCATTCTCCTCCAGGAATGTATCCAACCCCCTTTTAGAGCCATCCAAATTGGTGTCCAACACTACATCTTGTGGTAGTGAATTCCATAAATATATGCTGTGTGAAGAATGTCCTTTTATCTGTCCTGAATCTCCTACCAGTTGGCTTCATGGGATGGCCCTGGGTTCTAATATTATGGGAGAGGGAGAAAAATATCTCTCTAGCCACGTTCTTGACACCATGCATATTTTTGTACACCTCGATCATGTCTCCCCTTACCCTCCTTTTTCCAAGCTAAACAATCCCAGCTGTTGTAACCTTCCCTCCACTTTTTTCAAGCTCTACAACATCTTGTAGCATGGTTTTATACTGTTGTTTTATACTTCAAATGTTTTTAATTTTTGTGAACTGCCCAGAGAGCTCCAGCTATTGGGCGGTATAGAAATGTAATAAATAAATAAGAAATGTAATAAATAAATAAAATAATTTTTTAAGGTGTGGTGACCAGAACTGTAGACAATATTCTAAGTGTGGCCTCACCTTAGATGTGTATAAAGGCAGTATAATACTGGCAAGTCCTGACTTTCCACAGCTTCTGTGTGAACATTTGCATGTACCTCAGACAGAGGCTATGGCCCAATGTACACCTATAGCCTTTTCACAATGGACGACGGGTGATGCCAACTTTTCTCGCTTCCACGATCGGCACTCATGGGTAACACGTGAGTGAAGTTTCCCATAATGACAGGAGTGCCGTTGTGGGAGCACATGTGCCTCATTATGATGGTTCCACATGTGTATTGATAGAAGTGGATGGGGTTAGGCAGATGGGTACGGGGCACAGGGAAAAAAAATTAATGACTCCTGAGTGATGCACACCAGTGCACATACAGAGCAACACATGGGGGGATAGGAACTATGTTGAATATGAGCTCCTGCATAGAGATATGTTTGTTTTAAATTTAAAAAAATCTCAGTGGTGAAACACACCAATACCTATGCACACACCTGTCACAGCTGATTGGCTGTTTGCTGAGCCAGGAACTCGCGGTGAACAGCAATGGCCTTGGAAGGGAGGGGGCACACCACAAATGTTCTCCGCAATGGAAGTGAGAGAAATGGAAAAACCGGGACAAAAGCAGTCAGCGATATTCTGGTAAAACTGAGAGGTGGAGCCAAAATCATCACGGCAGCAGGTGAATGTCATGTGGCCCATTAGTGATGATTACAATCCAATCCTGCAATAAACAGCTGGTGTAGATTCCCCCTGTGTTTCACCTAGCTTTGGTTAAATAAAATAAAAAAGCAGAAGAAAAGGAAGTGGGGAACTCGTGGGTAAAAGACACGTACTATTAAAAGCTGGTTTCCAGACTTCCTGGGAAGGGGAATCTTGGAAAGACTTCGCAAGTACAGTCTGGCTGCGGTTTCAACTACTGTGCCCCAAGGGCTTGGTTTCAACTGTAAGCTTGGTTAACTGAGCTTACAACACCAGTCAACTGATCTCATGGGCCAATCCCAGCATGCCAAGCTTGCAAAGTCCAGGCCTACAGAGCTTTTCCCTGAGTCTCAGCAACTTATCTGCATTGTGAGAAGTCTACCTAGCTCCCGCCTACTTCCTATGCAGGCAGAGAAATTTATTCCATCCAAGTCCCGGAGAGTAAGACATGTCATCAATCCCAGGGGCATTTGAAGCCACATTTTGAATTCCTCTGGCAGCAGGCAGACTCGCTAGCTGCTTGGAGCAGCTGCTAACTCTCTGTGTGTGGGGGGAAGGTTGCACATAAAAGGCAAGCATTGAACCACCTTATAAACCTACAAGTAATGGGAGTTTAATGCAAATTTTAATTAGCTATAAATAAATAAATGGGAGAAGGGAAGGAAACAGGACAGAACCGATCTAAGAGGGAACATAACTGAAATCAAATAGATCTGAAACTGACTGATTCACCCAACCCTACTCTCCTCCTAGAATCCAACATGTTCAATGTTGGAGGGGAAGGAAGTGGGGCAGAGGGAAAGGGCGGAACCCTCTTTTGTGTCTCATCACTGTTGCTCCCCTCCCCCTTCTGAATGGTGCAATCCTCCCTCAAAACTCTATCCTCCCCCTGCTTTTCAATCAGGCTTCTAAAAAGCTTCCTTTGGTGCCAGTGGAAGCTTTAAAAAACTGCTGTGCACAGGCATTTTTTTAGGAGGGAGGAGTATGTATTCTGTCTGTATGTTTCTGTGTGAAAATGGACATGCATGTGAGAGAGGAGTAGGTAGGGTATGAGTGTATGTAAATGGAGACTGGACAATCATGTACTAGGGGACACGAGCCAGCAGTGAGCAGCCCTCGCCAATTTAGGATGAAGCCCTGCCCACTGCTGACATGCTTCCTGGAGCCAATTCAGGCCTGGGGCTGTAAAGGATTCCCCACCCCTCCTTTGGACCAATCTCCTTTGGTTTGGACTGTACCAAAGGAGATTCATAAGTGGAGGCTGGTGACTCCAATTTCGGTAGGGCACAGAATCTACTCTGGGTTCTATTCAGAACCAACCAGAACTCTAAAGGAGCCATTCAAAGTGCTGTATCTATGTTGGTGATGTGGTTCAGCACCTTTCATAGCCCCTGTACCATTATGGTTGGTTCTAACAAAAACATAATGTAGTTGAAGCATCTGAGGAACCAGGTATCTCTTGCACCTGCCACCAGGAGCCAGAAGCCCTGAGACATCACAGCAGCCTGGCTAAGGAAGTCTAAACCAGACTCTGTCTGTTTCATTGTATGTTCAATCTACTGTAAGATGCCTTGAGAATATCAGTTCACAGGAGATAGATTAATATTCCAAATGAAAATAAAATAAAGGGGCAATTTATCTGCTGTGTATAATCCAAATTCAGCATGTCCTATGCTCAGACTGTTCCTGGTACCAAGACTAGGTGAGGGGTATGGCCTGATTTTAAGGCCAGGCTTACAATGTGGAAGGTGGAGCTGCACAAGAACAGGTTGAAAATTCCTCAGCCCAAATATAATGGAGTTTTGTCTGGATTTAGGCTGATAACATTTCAGCCACTCCTTGAGCCATTTTAATAGACTGTCTGTAAGACACAGCTACGGGAGTCTCTTAGGCTGCAATCCTATACAGATCTACCTGCAGGTAAGTCCCATTGAATTCAGTGGGGCTTACGTCTGAATAATAATAATAATAATAATAATAATAATAATAATAATAATAACCTGCCTCTCTCTTTGGATCGAGGCAGAGAACAACATTAGTACAATACAGTATAAATTAGATACATAAAATTAATTAAAAGAGCATATAAAATCAATATAGCATCAAAATAACAATCAACAGATCTTAAAAATTCTTGGTTTAACATCCATCTGGGTAGGCCTGCTGGAAGAGATTAGTCTTTATGGCTGACTTACACTTGGAGAGAGTGTTAAGTTGACAAGTCTCCTCCGGCAGGCCATTCCACAGTCTCGGGGCGACAGAAGAAAAGGTCCACTGGGTAACAATTGTCAGCCTAGTTTTGGCTGACTGAAGTAAGTTCTTCCCAGAGGACCTGAGTCTGTGGGGCAGACTGTACAGGAGAAAGCAATCCCGCAGATAACCTGGACCCAAACCATGTAGGGCTTTAAAGGTAATGACCAACACTTTGTACTTTGCCCAGAAACTAATTGGCAGCCAGTGGAATGATTTTAATGTTGGGGTAATATGCTCACCCCTAGATGTACTGGTGACCAACCTGCCTGTCATATTTTGAACTAATTGAAGTTATAGTAGACATGCATAGGATTACGCTATCAAGAAAGAAGGACAGATGGCCCTCCTTCTATTGGAACCTGTGGTTCATTGAATTTAGTCCACGGGCTGATATTTCCAACTTGCTAGAAAAGTTAAAGAATGAAAACTGTGACTAGCTTCTGTGCTGACTATATCAGGAAAGAGAAACTGTTTTGGTATTTTGCATCTCACAGCATTTCACGTGGGCATATAAATGTTTCAGATAATAATTTAGTGAACAGGGTTTACATCTTTTTAAAAATATCATATGGGCGATCAAGTATATTTTAAAAATTCAGAGAAGAACAATGCATATTAAGCTATGCACATATTTTTCGTCAGCACAGTCCACATGGGTTTTGCTCTCATGGTTACCATGATATCATTGCAGTCCCTCCATGTGGCTTATGCCTCCATAGCTCGCTTTGTACGTCAATTACGAATGCCTGCTCATAACATGCTTCACCCACCATTTCCTTCCTCATGTTCCGCCTTATTGTCTTGCAATATTCCTTATAAAGATCTGCTGGCAATATGAAGGCTTGTTTGCAAATGCCCTAAGAAAAGTACCTCTTCCTGATTTAGCTGGACTGCTAATTACCCACAACTAGTGAATTGAATGTTTATTACTTAGTAAGCAAAGCAGGTGGGAATATTTATGTAGACTAGAAATCTAACTGTTCCTGGTGCCAGAACAAACAGGTGCACATTTTTACTGATGCAACAAACAAAACTAAACAAATAGAGAGTTGATAAGGGTATGTTTCCATTAAAAAAAATACTGCTTCTACAAAGCAATACAAAAACACTTCCACCCCCTTTTTATTATGGAAGCAGTGTGCTCTGCAATGCACACGTAGGTTTTTGTACTGGTACTTTGTTCCTTTACAGTGCAGCATATAGTAAAAAGGATATCTTAAAATCTACAAAAATATAACAAGAATGCTACTCCGTCCAAGCTCCCTGATGCTTTGGCCTTCTTCTCAGGGGAAATTCCATGAAAACAAGAAAATAGAGGTAATAATAAAGGTAAAAACTGGGCGTTGTTGTGCATTGAAATGTCTGAAGATCTATCATTCACTGACGTTTAACCAAAGCTGTGGCCATATTATTGGCCAAGAACCACAGGTATCACATTGTTCTAACAAAAGTGCAATGTTCATGGACAACAAAAACAAACTTATTAAAAGAAGAAATAAGCAGGGTGCAATCCTATGATTGTTTAGACAGAAAAAAGTCCCATAACTCCCACCATTCCCCAAAGGGTTTTGGATTTTTCCACTTTGCAGCCATACAGATTTCTCCCATGGATGCATGTGTTTTATTTATTTATTTGTGGCATATTACTGCTGAATATAGTAAGCAGTTCACAATATATACCTATAATATGATGTGTATTGAGAGCTGCCAATGTAACTGCTGACTGGAGAATGTCCACATTCTAATGTATTAGCCAAGTAGACCTTTGTGCTACCATAGTCACAACAATAAAGCTATGGCTTAAACTGTAGGGCATCATGAGTGCTGTCTGCTGTGAAAGCCAAGGATTTAGATAGATTTATCATACCTGGCTCTTGTAGAGGGTGGCTTCATTGAAATATTTGTTGTTTATAATGTCTTCAACGCATAAGATGCAGGACCTTGCAAAATATGAGCAGACTGCTAAGGTCCTGCGAGTTAATGCTGAGACCATGTGGGTCTTCTTTAAGGCTGAATCTGCTCTCCTTTCTCCTTCATCTTTAAGCGATGTATCTCCATCGTGAGGCATGACTGTGCCAACCCCAGGGACATCTATTCAGGGGGCCTTGAGTTCCTCCATGATGTTCTGAAGGATGTAAAGGTGCTGAACTATGTTGGTGCTTTTGGTTCTGCAGAGGAATGGACCACTCTTGCTTCATTACTTTACTGAATGAAGTGGTGGAAGGGCACCTTCCTAGAAGTGGAGCGTGGGTTTGGGGAACACGAGCTGCTCCTCTTGAGACTTGTTGGTTTTTCTCTGGTTCCAGCTAGGGTATTTATAGCCGTTGATGCTAAGGGCAAGAAATCCTCTTTGTTGCAAAATCTAGTATTGGGAACAACATCCATTCTTTCCACATCTGACCATTTCCCTACCCCCATTGTCTGGGTTTATATCCCTGGGAGACATGGAAGAATCACTGTCCTGGACATGTATGTCTGATTCAGGAATCTTAGCTGTGGAGCATGGATCTGGGAAGCCTTCTCTTGAGCCTGCAGATGAGTGTTGCAATGTAACCAAGTCAGCCTGAGGGCATGGCTGGCTCTCCTTGGAACTTCTTGTTCTTGGTCTGGATCTTGGAGGGGGGAGAGGGGAGGTCTGAAGAGTTTGGATAACACTCTGGGAAAGACTCTTGACCTTAGTGGAGGCTTCCTGGGGCCTTTCTGGTCAGCTCAGGTGCAAAAAGGAGGGGTGGAGTCGTCCTGACCATGGAAACCAAACCACCACCCAAAATGGCCACAAACTCATTTGGTGGGAAGAGGACATGAGGGGAGGGGGTCTAAGATGATTCTAGCCCTGATCATAGTCCTAGTCCTGTTAGAATGTTCTTGCATGATATGGGATGTTGTTGGCTCACTCTCCTCCTCTGATTCTGAATAGATATCTA
Source organism: Elgaria multicarinata webbii (assembly GCF_023053635.1). NCBI lineage: Eukaryota > Metazoa > Chordata > Lepidosauria > Squamata > Anguidae > Elgaria > Elgaria multicarinata. Next base: position 104,377,085 of record NC_086172.1, read on the forward strand.
TGGTTGGTACTGAGTCGGTCTGAAAGAGGGTGGTCTGGTCCATAGATTCAAGTGCCCCAATGCTCATGCCCCTGGTCATGGAAGAGGTGGCCAGAACTGCCATAGGCTGCTCAAGATAGAGGGATCAGATGAAGCCTGCAGGCTGGTGCTTGCCACTCATTTTTCTTCTGGCACATCAGGCCAATTTTTCATATTTGTATCATCTAACCCCTGCTGCCCAATTAGGAATTTCTATTATCAAATGCCTCCAAGAAAATTGTGGAATTAAAAATGGGATCCCAATGGCTAACACAATACAACTTGGTCTCCTGAGTAATAAAGGTGTCTCATCTCGGAGGTTTGCCAGATGAGAAACAGCACTGCCAGGCCATCAGGGATTGATCACTGGCAGCCTCTATGATAAGAAAAGAATCCAGACCCAGAATTGCCCATGTTAAATGTATAGCTACATCTTCCTCTTAGCATTGAAAAAAGGTACTATAAATGATTAGTTTTACAACAAAGCCAGGTATGCCATCAGATAAAGTAACCATAAGGCTCATCCTAGATCATAAAATATAACAGATGTGTAATAAGAAAACAAGCTCACAACACAGGATTCAATCAGGGAAATAGTTTTGTATCACAAACACACCTGTAACATGTCAAGGAAGGCTAAAAATTTTGTATACATATGTTGTTATGGTCATTTATCTTGACAAGAAGCTTTGAAATTCAGTAATCCTATTTAGACATATAACAATTTAGGACAGAAGTGCATCTTTAGAATTTTTAGATAAGAAACATAAATAAGTAGTAAAATAGTCTGGACACATTTAATAGCACCCAGAAAGTATATAAAGGAGAGTCTGAACATGTAACAGTAGATGCTATTCTTTTGGATCAGTTTTCCTATAGAATTAACGTGGTAACCTTGATATTGATTACCACTGAGAACTAACAATTGTATTTGACTCTGCTTAAAAAGCCTTGTTTAGAATGGTGTCGATTGAATGTCTCAGGTGTTTGAATTCATGCAAGCACAAGCTTTTGTATTTAGTATTGTTGTGCTGATACTTTTGTAGTAAAATGACAAAAAGACAAATCTTGCCTGAAAGACTGTTTCTTAGGAATAAGAACTCTGTATCACCCATAATCAAGAGTGTCTTAACCTTGTGCTATTGTGGTATCTGGTTTTGTGAGGAATCTGAATATACAGTAGACCAGTAATCAGAAGTTGCCAACATAAGCTGCCAACATACTGACAGTAAATTTTGAGAGAACCTCTGAGTCTGAACCAAATGCCATACTCCAGCATGGCCAGCGAAATCAGTCCCTGATCAAGGGTTGAGGTTGGGCTGTGTTGTGCACCTTTCTTGCTACTCACAATGCAGGCATGAGTAACATTGCTTGTTTCCTGGGCAAAAAGCAGGGACAAACTGTCAGGGAGGAGCCTTGGACCAGTAAACTAAACAAAAATCTGATCAAGTGGTCCAGCTTTTTTCTTGCCCAGTTAACTTATTGTGGGATGCCTTCTTCATACCATCCTTGAGAATGGAAATGTTGCGTTTGCAATGCTCATGCTTGTAGAATGATGCCACTTAACCTTTTAGTTACTGTTTCGCATACCAAACAGTGTAAAAGCCAGTGTGGTGTAGTGGCTAAAGTGTTGGCCTGAGAGTCAGGAGATCTGGGTTCTAGTCCCCACTCGGCCATGGATACCCACTGGGTGACTGGGCCAGTCACAGACTCTCAGCCCAACCCATCTCACAGGGTGGTTGTTGTGAGAATAAAATGGAGAGGAGGAGGATTCTGTAAGCCGCCTTGGGTTCCTTGGAGGAAAAAGGCGGGATATAAATGCAATAAATAATAATAATAATAATAATAATAATAATAATAATAATAATTTAGATTTGAAAGATGAGGTATCTACCACCACCCTTTTTAATGTATCATTTTCATTCATGTTTTCATATCTTTTCTGAATCCATTTAGTGAACTGAGGCTATTTCTCTCTAGTGCCAGACATATATATTTTTCCACCTGTTGGTAAGTATGACTTTACTTTAGGCCTTGGTGCTGGTGGATGGGACTGTGGGGTACTGGAAAGGAATCCAAGGAAGAGGAGGTTGGGAGGGGGTTGTACAGTTTAGGGCAGCTTGTGAAAAAAGAGATTTAGATTTCGGCGGATGGAACAGTCTCTTCCACAGCTCCTACTCATTATACTTGTGTCACAGCCTCTCACATCAGCTTCAGCAACAGCTTCATACCAGCTGTAGGGCAAACAGTATGACACATGAAAGCAGTGAATCAGAGAGAAGAACATATCACAGTGATGCACAATGTCAAGGTGTATAGCATAATGCCATACTACACTTCCCAAGACGAACTTTGTTGTTGTGTGTGTGCAACAATTCATAGATACACAATGAGATCTTGCAATAATGGAAAATGTTTGTCTCAGGGCCTTGCTAGACCTACTTGAAAATCCACACGTCAGACACGACGGGCTACAGGAAAGCCCCATTGTGTCTGCCATTTTGTTTTAGACTTAAAGGGCCGGGTGCGCAGGAGCGCACCACCTGCAACGATAAGTGGTGGTGGTTGTTTTTTTTAAAAAAAGGGTTCCCTCCTCCCCCTCGCCCCCAATTTCCCCACCCTGGCCACAATCCCCCCCCCACGATCCCTGCTTCCCCCCCCATGATTCCCACTTCCCCCCGCTTTCCCCTGTGATCTCCCCACCCCGATCTCTCCCCCTGCGCCCTGTCCGCCGCTTTTCCCGGCTACTCACGAGTAATTGCGGTAGCTGGGAAAAGCGGCGGACTGGTCTAAACGCCAGCAGTCTCGGGCTCAGCCCAAGACCGCAGGAAATACCGGGCCACAAGCGGTGCCAGTTATCTTGGGCCAAGTGAGGGTTACCCCCGCCTGAGCCCGGGATCCCCTGTGAGTCATCTGGACACACAGGGGTGGGCCTAGGGCTTGCACTGGGCTAACCCATCATCTAGCAAGGCCCTCAGTTTCGAAACTTGATGAGGAAATGTTGTGGCAAGTTCACCCATCACTAAAGTAGTGATTGCACCCATTAAGGAAATATCTATGATTCATCATCATTGGCATAGTACTTTACAGTGCATGAAGTGCTTTATGTTTAATATCTAATTAAATGTGGCAAGCTAAGCCAAAGTCAAACGTAGTCGCTTGCCCAAGATGAACCAATGATCTTCCTGGCTAAGCAGGGACTTGAATTTGTGCTCCGTCCTCAATCATCTTAGCCACAGATGGTTCTTTCAGCTGACCAGGCCTGACCTTGGAATGCCTTCCGGATCACTTGCAACGCAGTTTACCACAATCACCACTTCCAAATTTAAACCAGCAAATATCTTTAAACAACCTTTTAGGACAGTATCAAGGATTTACACCCTTACATCCCCAGGGTGCCTTTGAAGATGCCTGCTCTAGTCCTTACTGACTTTTTTTACTTGCCAAGTAAATTTCACTCTCTGCTCACTGCTTGAAGCAATAATCTTCTTTCTTTCTTTCTTTTTTGGCCTTAACCTAGCACTTTGCTCCATGTAGGTCAACATGAAACATTTGTTTGTTAACCTAGCTTTCTAAACCAGGAAGGAAATAAAGGAGAAAATGTCAAAAGCTCTGGAATAAATTTCAATAGCTAAAATGGAAAGGCAAGTGATGTGACAAGTGAGTTCCAATGAATTGTGATATTACCACATCCTATATGTGAGGGCCAAACTAAACATTCATCTAATCATGCTTAGTGGAGCTAGGCATGATAGTTTTATTTAACTTCGTTTAAGCATGACACCACAATTCAGACCTCGACCATGATGCTCCAGGAGGAGGGGGTAAATATGCCTCAACCATTTTTTCTTCTTCTTGAAATCCCACCCCCATGGGGGTTAAACTTTTAAAAACCCATCTCCATTGGAATCTTTTAACTCCCCAGTAGTGGTGGGAGAATGAGAAGGGGGAAGGTTTACAGCTCACGAAGTGATATAGGCCTTTGCTAGACCTGGTGGAAAATCCGGGGGAGAGGAGGGGAGACCTCGAGTTATGAATAATGCAAGATCTCACCCTTATTCACACACGAGCCATGACGAGCTCTGGAGGAGAGCTGTCATGGCCGCTTTTTCCCCCCCCCACTCTTAAAGCGGCAGCAGCAGCACAAGAGCCAGGAACGGTAAGTAGGGTGTTGTTGTTGTTTTTTTAAAAAACTCCTTCTCCCCCATCCACAATCTCTCCACCCCCTGGCCCTGTTCTCCTTCCCCTGCCCGCCCACCATGTCCACCTGCTCGATCGCCCACCAGCTTGCCATGCCCACCCGCCTGTCCGATCGCCCCCCACCATGTCCGCCCACCATGTCCGATCCCCCCGGCAGTGATCTCCCCACCCTGGCTCTGCTCTTTCCCCCATCTCTCCTGTCGGGTCCGCTCTTCTCAGCCCCATCTCCCCCCCCCCTATGATTCCCCCACACACACACCTGATGGGCACAGCACTCCTATGGAGCGCTGTGCCCAGTGTGCAGCTTCTCCCGGCTACTTGCGCGCAAGCCGCATAGCCGCGAAAAGACGCAGAATGGGCTAGACCTTCTGCAGCCCCGGGCTGAGCCTGGGGCTGCGGAAATACCAGGCCACAAATGGTGCCAGTTATCCCGGGCCAAGGGAGGGTTTAGCCCGGGACGCACAGGGGTGAGCCTGGGTATCAGCCTGGGCTAAACCCTCGCCTAGCAACAGCCATAGTCTTAATCCAAATCAGGGCCATACCTGTTTGCATGAATGTAAATAAAAATACCATGCATCGCTCCACTATGCATGATTAGCCAAACATTTAGGCCAGATCTACACCAAGCATGATATGACACTTTGAAAATGTTTTGAAAACTGTTTGTGGAGTGTGTCCTGGGCCCCAACAGTTGTCACTACTGTTATAAACTGTTTTTAAAAAGTAGCGTAGATCCTGCCTTAGTTTGGCCCTAAGACCTTGATTATTTAGGCCTATTATGGAAACTCTTCTCTATTCTGGCCATAATACATGTCAGGCTGGCACAATTTGTAACCCAGAAAGCTTAAGGCAGCTCACCAGCCATATATTTTCGCCTGCCAGACCCTTGAACTCTCCCCATCCCACCTTTTCAGTCTCAAACAGGCAGACCTTAGTGGACTACCATATGTTGTTTGTTCAGAAAATTCATGTTTGTCAACTCAGAAGTTGTGCAAGCCTTCATTGACTGCCCCCTGTTACTTTATACTAGGGATCATCTGAACACTCTTTTTCTTTTTTTCTTTTTTGACACATTCTTTGGAAAAGATTGAGAGCTTTTTCAGAAGGTGGCCATCAAATTTTCTTCATTCGTTTGATTTTTGTGATGTAGAGGCTTGTTGTCTGCAGGAAGAGAAGCTTTTTTTAAAAAAAAAGTTAAGCATCTCTATCAAAGTGCTTCTCAAAGTATTCTTATTCATCTTCTGTCATTTCCCCTCCCCCTTCCCTTTCACCCTTATCTTCTAACCTATCCCCTCACACCACCAGTTTCTTTCATCCCTCCTTCTTGTTGGGCTAAGGCCCAGAGGAAAATGGGCTGAGACCCATTGGTAGTCCCCACCTCACAGTTTGAGAACTGCTGCTGTAAACCAACTGTGGTAAATAAAGCCACACCTGCAACTGATGCACAGGCAGAATATCACAGGTGCTGCTTCCATCTTCATATGCTAGGTAAAGTTGTGCCTAATAAATTACTGCCCGTCATGAACATAATATAAGAGTACTAAGCCCTCTTCTTCTTGCCAGGAATTCAGCAGTCTCTTTCCTTTATGAAATACAAGGTTAGTGGGTGGTAAAAGCCAAATGGTAACACTGCAGCCTAGCAGTTTCCAGGTAAAAGTAAATCCAAATAAAGGAGCCCACTCTCAGATAAAAGCAGTCAATTCTAGTCCTATAATATACATGCAGATATGGGTACAGAGAAAAGAAATGATCTCTAGCTTAGATTGCTGTTAAATAACAACAACCCCCTAAGCAAATTCATATTTGAGGAATCAATCAACAGCTATTAGCTAGACAGAATCTCCACAGTCCTACTGTTATGGCCCAATAATTTATTACAAGGCTATTATTTTTAGTTGCCTTATATGGATATTTTGGATAGTGGCACATTATTTTTACCATGCCTTTGTTAATGTTTTAGTGCAATATCTATGGAAAAGCTGCATACAAAATGAAGTGCTCATGACTATTGCAAAGTGGCTGGCCTGGCCACCAAAATACCTGGACCTGAATTGCTCATTTATCACCTTCCCAGATCAATCAGTAGCAAGAGTTGAACAACTGCACAGTTAGATGTTACTGGAACATGGCTTTACTGTGACAGTCTCCAAATGATTGCAGTGACTCATGCTACAACTTTGACTCATGCTACAACTTTCTGTGAAATTCAAAACAACTCAGTGGACGAGCAAAAGAAAAGAATGCTACAAACAAGGTAGAAAGGATTGCTTACCTGGGTATTGCCTTCATCTATCAATAGAGCAGAAGGGTTGCCAATATTATTATTTTTTTAAAAAAAAAATGAGAGCAGAAGGGTTGCCACTGTTTAATATTTTTTTTAAAAAGAGGTACACAGCACATGGAAGAACAAGAATTCCAGAGCCTGTACAGACCATTTTACATAGAGCTGTATGAAAACAGCCTCTCCACCCTATTTGTGGCCTGAGAAACTGGAGGTACAATTTTTATGAATTTTTCCATGGGGAGGAAAAATTCTCAACAGTTTCTCACAGGTAGGGCTCACCACTGGCAGGATTGTAATAGTCTTTCTTTTTCTTTTTGTAAGAGTTTCAGCTTTTTCTACAAATGCCATCAGCATCAACTCTGCTGGCAGGCTATCCCCAGTTTTGCATACCCCACAATTAGGTGTGAGCATTTCTTGCTCCAGGGAAGAGGTGGATCTAGTGGTGGGCCAAAACCTCTCCTCCAATTTCCTGAAAGTTTTCTTCCTCTATGAAAAAGACTTCCATTCCCACAGTGCTTTACCATTTATTTATTTATTGGGTGTGTGTGTGTTTTTGAGCATAACTAATTACTGTGAGGTGGCCAAGAGTGTTGTGTGCATGTGTACTTCCTATTACACATCTCTCTGTTGTTTGCAACATCCCAGGCTTTCTGTGTTCAAAATGTCCTATGGGAGGAAATCTCTCATGATGTCTTCCCCTGGGCTTTAATTGAAGTGCAGGCACAACACTACTTCGTACTTTTTGGGCACCTCATAAGTAAGTCAAACCCAAGAAACCCAAAAACAACCCATGAGAATTTCCCTAAAGTTTTCTTCACTATTGAATTTCTTTTGGAAAGCAATTTCTTTTCTAGCAAACTGAAGACAACGGTTAAAAAAATGGGGGGAAATTTTGGTACAGCACTAATTTTACCACACATTTTACCATTCAGCATATGCAAAGGAATAGTCCTTAGCACCAGGCAGTCAAGCTAATACAGACAACCAAAGCTACTCTAGGGAGAGAGTGCTCAAACTTGAGTAGGCTGTTTGTTTGTAGGGGCTTTGGGAAAGCAAATATGAAGTTAAAAAAGAGTTTTGTATAATGAAATTATAAGGAATGGGGAAGGAAGCATTAACTGGTAGCAGAAAGCAGTCTGGAGGTTCTCATTGATCCAGATGTATTGCCCACACAGTGTCTGTGGTATGGAGTACCTTTCATCATCTGAGGCTGGTGTGTGAGCCAGGGCCTGTCCTGCAAGGACTGAGCATGCCATCCAAACCAAGGTGGTTCCCCCATCTGGAAGCTAATAAATATGTCTGATGTGCTCACACATTCTTGCCGATGTAAGGCCAGATTCTGTAGCCTAAAGTAACAAATTAAAAGTGAGCTACCCAGAGTGAACAGATGTACAACCTGTAGGCAGAAGAACTTATTAGTCCATGGCCTGAATCCACGTTGTAGTTGGTAGCCCCATTCTGCTGCTAGTGTGATGGCCCGAAACCTAAGTGCCATATGTGGGGCTCCATTATATCCTCCAGGTTGTACCAGAGAAGGAACTTTCTTTACTAGGTCTGCCCTTAAACTAATTAGCATTTGCTGATTGGTCCTAGGTTGTTCCTGGCCTGCTACTAATCATGCTACAGGAGGGGAAGTTGGGCCACCTTCCTCCCACCCCCACATAGTGGGGCAAACGAATCCCCCAGAACAGTGGAAATCTGAGCTTTATTTAGTGTGTTACCATAGTGACACCATATATTTAAGACTACACCTGAGATTACCGTGTTGCTTGCTTGTGTCTTCCTTTCTGTTTTTGACATCTTCCCCCCCCCCTTCAAGGATTTGTGTGATATTAAATAGTATAGAAGAAATGTTTGAGCCTCTAGCTTTTCTGTTCATCATCCACCTCCCATAAACCCAACATTTTACAAAATTACAACCAGTCCTTCCTGTTTTGGTCTTCCAGAAGCTGAGTTGAGTTGGATTCTGAGAGGTAAATGTTTAAAAATTAAAAAAGGCTTATTAAAAAACAAACAAAACAAAATCCCACTACATTAAAATCCACATTACAGCATGTGCATTCAGTGACCTTTCAAGGATCTTAGTCACTCGTTAAATCAGGAATACAAACCTTTTGTATATGTCAATGTGTATTATTGGGGAAATAATATACAACCAGACCGAACTGAGAAGGTGCATCGTTCTCCTGTTCCATTCATGCCTGCCTCTTCACAATATCAATAATTCAAGGTGTGGAAATGCTCAGTTATTATGCCTGTGATTTTGTATGCAAAGCAGGGAACCTGTACCAACTGTACAGCACTCCTTCAGAATTTGGCTTTGCATAATTAATGCTGTGCAAGGGACCTTTTTGTTTTCCAGCACCAACTCGTTACCATGACAATGGTTATTGTTTAGAGAGCAAATAGCTATTGGCATGACTATATTATTGGATGCAGAATCATTGGAGAATGATCACACTCAAGATTATTATTCTATGAAGAACAGCAATTCTGGTCATTTCCTAAGTAATGCCCCCTCCCCCGATATTAAATCCACAAGAACTTCTGGGAAGATGTGAATGAATGAGAAAAACCATCAAATATGACTCATTTATTAAACTCTCATGAAGAACTGGACTGAGCTTTTTTCTTTCTTTTTCTTTCCCTGAGCTAACACACAAAGTACCTGTTAACAGTGTGATACATGGGGACATGTTTTCTCTTTCTTTTAATGCCATTTACGCATTGGGAGCAGCTGTGGCATTTGGCTAAAATTATAGGTGAAGGATTAGGGTGTTGTTATTGTTGTTGTTCGCAGTGACGTTGGTCCCAGAGAACAAAGATAGTGGGCAAAAGGATCCATTTTTCATTGAATCCAATTCTGCTAAGAATAGGTAAGGGTATTAAAATGCTCAGCGGTGAACTACCGCAAAGGCTTGCTGCTAAAAATGTCATTACAACAGCTTTCAGGCATACAACACACGGCTCAGTTCTATTCATGTCTACTCAGGAGTAAGCTTCAGAAAAGGACTTTGAAAACATAAACCTCTGGTTCCCACGCCTTCTGCTTACAGAACTGGTTTAAATACTTTGTCCTTTAAATTTTCAATGTATTTAAATATTAGGATATTTAAAGTTTAAATGCCTTTAATTCTCCACTCATTGATCAGAGAGAAGATGAGAATTTTTTTTTTCACTGTGGTGAGGAAAAGCTGTCTTTCTTCTACACTTAGTAAATATATCCCAGCTCTTATCTCTGATCAGTCATCCAGATAAGAGTAGGGGCTTCATACTCTTATCTGGGAGGGAGAAGCGGGCCATGTGGAAGGAGCTCATTGGCTGGATACAGTGTATGGGCTGGAGATTCCCCATCCCTGAGCTAAGGAAATACAGTATTACTACTGGTATGATCTGGACAAATTTCAGCTCTAACTGAGCTGATTTGCAGATGTACAAATCAGAGCAGGGTTCCTCAGAAGCAGGCCGAATCGGAATCTGAGCAGGGCTCCTAAGGAGGAGACTGAATCTGAATCTCAGCAGGGCTCTTCAGAAGCAGACCAAATCTGAATCTGAGCAAGACTTCTAAGAAGCACACTGAAACTGAATCTGAATAGACCTGAAAATTCAGGATACATTTCTCCTTAAGCTCTCCATATTAGCAAAACACCATGGTGGGGAGAGAGAGGAGAGGGTGTACTCTTGTGATTGGTAATTCTATCATCTAATTGCAGTTAATGTTGTTAACAGGGCTTTCCAATCCAAATGCTTTGGGAAAGGGGTGTTGAACATGGCTGTCATCAAGGGTAGGCATGGTTGGGATGTGCCAAGGCCCCACACTCCATCAGGGCCCACTAACAAGGGTTCCCTGGAGTTTGTCCTCCTCACCATTGCAACCTGCTTGCTCATCTGCCTCTCACTCTGCCCAGAAAATGATAGTGGTGAGAAGGAGTTGCAGTAGATGCCACTGCCAACTTGCTCTCTGTCTCTCTGCCTGGCAAGCAAGCATATGGTAGCAATGATGAGAAAGGGGAGGAGGAGCAATGGTAGCTGATGATAATGGTGATGAGATGGTAGACTCCCTGTTGCCCATTCAGGGTGTCCTGCCAAAGGGACCTGGAAAATTCAGAGCTGGGATTGATGCTGAAGTAATATACCACAGGACTAGTCCAATGTTCAGTGCTCTTTGCTAGTTCTCATTCCTGAAAGCAAGGAGTTTGATGGAATGTGTAGGTCCTGGTGCTTGCTTGGAAAATGTTGGATGTTCAAGTCCTTCTTCCTCTTCACTATATGTTCCACATCCATGTCCTGTTGCACTCATGTCCTGTTGCAATTTCTGTGACTTTGGTGTCAAGTGAGCAGACAACAAAAAAGTCTTAACTTTCTTTTTAGTGAATGGCAAGCTCCCTGGAAGCTCACCTCACGTGCTCGCCAAGCACTGCCCAGCCAGTCCTCTTCTGGCTGATTGATTACACGTGGTCCCTAAAATGTAGGGGGAAATCACAGGAGTCATTCACGTTCAATGTGCTAAGTTTTCTGAGCCAATGGATAGCTGCATAGTGTTTATAAGAGGTTATAAGAGGTTGTTAACTTCAATGAATGAAAGAGCTGTCAGACTGGTGGCTGAATGACTAAAGATGTCATCTTTTTTTCTGAACACTTTTTTCTTCAGATTTTGCAGTAGAAAAACTGGACAAAAGGGGAATCACTGAAACAAACAAGGGTACGATATATATATATATATCCTTTTTGAATGAATGAATTGCCTTTTAGAATTTGCTTTTTTATTCAAAACCTGCCCCATTTTTCTTTCAGCCCTGCCCACCACTGGAGTGCACGCCCCCAGGAGTTTCTCCAAAAGGGGCTGAAAGAAATTCAAATCCCCTATTGTAAATTGCTTGCCTATTTCTGGTCATGTTTGATTTAGTTTGGAGATACCAGAAGCAAGTATCCTCCATCTGCTGACCTTTAACTTGCACTACACTAAGAAAGCAGTCTTAATGCCCAGATCTGCTGGCCAAGTCAGGTTAGGAAGACAGGGTGTAAGTGCCCCTCTGTTAGCAGAGAGGAGCTAGGCTTGTGGGGCAGAGATGTGTCCTCCGCAGCACCCCAAGCTCAGTAAGTGTATATTTACCACCAGAAATAGGCTCTGAAACAGGGTCTGGGTCATCAGGTCAGAGGTGGCCTTGTAACCACTGGACCAAAAGCCCCTCTGTTCTCCAAAGAGGCCATGGGATTGGCCATGGAATTCCTACTTCATCACAGCAGCTAAAGCTGCAGGAGCTATACTAGAGTGACCAGATTTAAAAGAGGGCAGGGCACCTGCAACTTTAACTGTTGTGATGAAGAGGAAATTTCACCAGGTTCTCCATATATACAAATGATACCTGCTGAAATTCTCTTTTCAATACAACTGTTAAAGATACAGGAGCCCTGTCCTCCTTTTGATATGGTCACCCTAGATTGAGCCCATTCACTACATCAGTGTCTAGCTGACATAGGTAATATCCTCCCCCCATTGAAACCACTTGGGGATAAATGCAGGGGAGAACACCAAACAACTCTCTGGCAAAAACTGCCCACATCTACCTGGGAAGAGGTCCCATTGAATTCAATGGGGCATACTTCTGAGTAGGCATGCATAGGACTGTGCTATAATATTGTCACACTAGACAAAACTGTAATTGAATGAGATTGTTTAATTTGAATTAACTGATTGGTACTTGGTTTATTTTTTCCAAAAACAGTCTCCAACTTAAATCAAAAGGTATAATTTGCTGTTGCTGTTTCCCATTTTTACTGTTGGGAAGCATATAGCATGGCACAGGTTCTCCTCTAGATGTAGCAGTAGTGTCAATGTATATAAGTGAATTTGTAATGGAAGCCAGTAGGGCAAAGCTGGATGGTTCTGTTCACTCAAAAATCATAGGATTCTCCTTCAGTTGCAATAGCCAAAGGCAAAATTTGCACTGCAGCAGGTAAAAATGTGCTTTATAGTATCAGGCTGATCAGGAGTTCAAGTTGGCTGCATCCTTAATTTTTCAGTATTTCAGAGTAAACTTTTAGTTATGTCTTATGTCTTATGCTTTCCAGGAAGAAAAGATCAGTCCAATACAGATGCTTGCCCCCAAATTAATTTCATGACCTGAAAGTAAGTGTGTGTGTGTGTGTGTGTGTGTGTGAGAGAGAGAGAGAGAGAGAGAGAGAGAGAGAGAGAGAGAGAGAGAGAGAGAGAGAGAGAGAGAGAGAAAGAGGATAGCTCTTCATACTGATCTTGTGATATGCAATTTTACTCACTCCTTGTGTGGTGGGGGTGGGAGGTGTCCCAACACACTGGAGGAAGAAGTCAACCAGATGAAGTGGGCTGGTTCACACAATCAAACAGCCCACTATGGCTTATTTAAGCTTCAGTGGACTGCAGTGTTTGCAGATGGACATTTGAATATTCAAGCCACAACCACGGCTTGTTGTGATGTCAAAATGTGAAGAGGGTGAGTTATTGGCAAGGTTAATGAACTACCCAAAACCCATGGGCTATTGGAGGGTTGTGGGTCATTTGCTAATCATACCAAAAGCCTACTTTCGCCCAGTCCAGACATCACAAAAAGCCATAGTTACAGCTTGAATAGTCAAAAGTTGCCTGGCATGCACCACAACCCACTGTGACTAAAGCGAGGCACAGTGGACAGTAGTGATCATATGAATTGGGTCAATAGCTTGTTCCAAAACTTCATGCAGACCAGCCAATCATGTGGAGCTATGGCTACACTGATTCAAAGAGAGTCATTCCTCCCTTTGGCCACAGCTCCCTTTGGCCACAACCCTATTTCCATCCAACAGGATATGAGAAGATGTCACCAGGGCCAAGTAGGAATTTGTTGTTCCTCCAAGACAGGAAACTTTTTGCCCACTGTTGGGTCATGGAATAGGGTTAGGGTTCTTAAATTGTATATCAGATTTATAACAAAATTAAGGTGTGGCCCAGAGTTGAATGTTTATGTTCAACTCTCATATTTATGTTGGTTTATGCAAATAATTGCACCCTGCCTTTCTACCTCCATCCCACAAAAATACAACATAAGGCAATGCTACTCCAGTGGCCCTTGGGAAGTCTGCACATCCCTCAGACCACCAGGATTTTCTTCCTGGTTCATGGCTATGAAGCACACAATGGCAATGGGATGGGACAGACATTTCTCACACATACTGCCCATGCTTCTCCTGCACCATTGCCATGGCTCCCAGGGTGATGAGGAGAGAAAGAACACACCTCCTCCTCCTCTCCCCATGCACCACCACCTGCTCCTGCCACCACTGCCACTTGCTGGATAAGTAGAAGTAGGAGAAAGGGTGTTGGGGGAGTGTGAAGCTGGCAGAGAGGCTGCTTTGGGGACAGGGAGAGATAGTAGTGAGAGGGAATCTCGGAATTCTTCTCCAGCTCGGATTAAAATCCAAGCTGGAGAGGAATTTGGGGGCTTGTAAAATTCACCTGTCCTTTGAGGTGGACTCTTAGGAGCCCAGCTCAAGCATCCTACACTGACATCTCTAGTTGCCTTGGCAACTGCCAACTCTCCTTCTCTTCCTGTAGTGAGCTGCTTATTCTGTGGCTGCAAGGCTTGTGAACAGCCACAAAAGAAGCAAATTAATGACACAGCTGGGAGTTTTCAATGGGAGATTTTATGCGCCTCCCCAATTCTGCTCCAAAATATCCCTTTGGCAGTATTTCACCTTGGGAGTGGTTAGAATGTGGACAATTGATAAGGAATTTCACCTCCATGATTTGATACCGAGTCAATGCGTTTTTTCCATGGGCCATATTGTTTGCTGTAGAATAATGTGTCACTGCTAATAGCAATCCACTGAAAGGAAATACTATGAACAGCTCAACATTTCCCTTCTATGAATATGCATGGAAACAACTTGATTTTCAACAAACAGGAAACATTGGTAACTTTTTGCATAGACACAAACAAGAATAATGGTAGCTTTTGCTTTCAGTAATGTTCTTCCTAATGGCGCTGATTCATCCCAGAATGGATAGTGCCACTTGTATGTGCCCCTGAGGCCAAAGCCCAGCACTAACCACTATATTAGAACATGGCTGGATATATATTCCACATCCTGTCATTTGTTTTAGTCTAGCCGTACAATTGCTTCAGAAAAACGATGCCCCAAGAACCTTATTTCCCTCAATAAACTGTTGACATTTTCTCTCTCTTTAGGATCAATCTATACTATTGAGTCTCTTGTATGGGTTTAATTAATCCGTGCTTTGGGAAATTAGACACAATCCCCCTCCTCAACCTTGTATCGCTATACTCATGTGCATGAAAATATCCGCTAATAAGCGAACAGAAAGCTACACCCTCTTTTTTCTTTTCTTTTTAATGCCATATCATAAACAATTCAAAGTGTGTAGTATAGCTCTAAAACAGGGGTGGCCCATTTGTGGCCCTCCAGATGTTGTTGGATTCAACTCCCATCATCCTTCATCATTGACTATGCTGGCTAGACCTGATGGGAATTGTAGTACTACTTCTGGAAGGCAACTAGTTGCCTAGCCCTGCTTGAAAGGTCTCTAAATGACGAATAGTGATGTCTTCCAAATAAGAATGCATGAAGGGCTGCGTATTATTATCTTTTCCCTTTTCCTGCCTGGTTGCAGAAGGTCACCCCAATGTTCCCTATGTCCTGGCAGGGCTACTTCTGGGGGCAGGGCTCGGGACAACACCATTGCCTTATGGACAGTGGTGGGGCAACACAATCTAGATGCAAATGAGCCATAAGGAGAAAATACATGGTCTCATGATTTCAATCTAGTTGACAAGAGCACTGAGGCATACCCTCAGCACATATTACAGCACAAGTCAAATACATATATTACACGTGAAGGCATATTACATTTACATCTTTTTACAGCAGGGATGGGTGGAAGCTAGATCTGGATTTCCTAGTAAATTTCTGGGGGATTTGCAGTATTTAGGTAAGGATTTGTGACTCTGAAATTATTAACAATAGCAGCAACAAAATTGCTCCCCTTCCCCATCCACCCTAAATTGTACTGCAGAAATGAAGAAAGCTTGGGTTAATCTGGGTGGATGTTTGTGTTGGAGAATTGTGGTCCTCAAAATGAATTTCTGAGCTCAGAAATTCTAATCCTTAATCAGAAATAATTTATGTACCTGCCCGGACCTTATGATCATCCACAAGGGTCCCTCTCCGTGAGCCCCTGCCAAAGGAAGTGAGGCAGGTGGCTACCAGGAGGAGGGCCTACTCTAATGTGGCACCCTGGCTGTGGAATTAGCTCCCTATGTAGCCTGGCACCTACATTATATTCTTTTAGATGCCAGGTGAATACCTTTATATATTTTCAGTATTTTAACAGTTTATCAACTTAATTTTAAACTTTGCTGTTTAAAATTTGTATTTTAAATCTGTGTTAATTTCTGCATTGCTGCTCGGTTTTATCCTGGTTGTGCTTTTATATTGTATTTTATACTATGTTTTTATACTGTTGTTAGTTTTATATTCTGAATGGTTTTCATGGTTTTATTTTTTGTGAACTGACCAGAGAACAATAAAAAAATAAAAAATAAGAGTGTCTCTGACAACACGCAGAGTGCTTTCCCTCATGGGGAAGCAATTGTGGCCTCCTCCTCAAAACACACTTAAAATTAAGAAGTGGAATTTGTAGAATACTTGCAAATCTATTACACATTACTACAGACCCAGCACCTCTCTTTTGAGAAATTAAACATTGACCTCCTACTTCTGTTGCCAGCAATCTGCAACCAGAAGACGTATATATTCTGTTCTCCTCCACACAAGAATCCACTCCTTGTTTTCCCTCCTCCAGCAACTCTTCATAGTCACATCTTTTTATTTTTAACAAATCCCTGCCAAACCCAGCTGAAGTTTAGGGAAATCAGGCATTGATCCTTTTTACCTCATCTGGTCACTCAAGCAACATCCCCACTCCCTGCAGGCTTAGCGACAGCAGATGCTGAAGAGGGATTGCGAGACAGACGCAAGAAATAAGAGATGACATAAACTGTTGGATTTAACCTGGGCCACTTTTATTCAAGATCTGCAAAGGGGGTAACCTAGCGGGCATCCAGTCTGGCCTGCTTACAGACTTTTCTATGTAAAGGGCGAGCTTTCTTGGCCTGGTGGGTGGTGCTGTGCTTTTCGCCCCCTCCTGGCCATCCCTTATGGGGTAGGGAGACCTTCTCTTGTCACCCCCAACCCATGCCCCCAGGCTCAAGGTGGGTGAGAGACGTTGGCCTCAGAGGTGGTCCTTATCCC
Source organism: Elgaria multicarinata webbii (assembly GCF_023053635.1). Lineage (NCBI taxonomy): Eukaryota > Metazoa > Chordata > Lepidosauria > Squamata > Anguidae > Elgaria > Elgaria multicarinata. The sequence goes on from NC_086172.1 coordinate 104,393,871, forward strand.
CCAGCCTGGCCACAAGGCTCAACACTGGGAGCCCTTGGGAGTCACCTATCACTGTAACAGTGCCTATGAATGCTCGCCATTCAAATCCCTCTGGATGCCCGTTCCTACCTGCCATGGGGGGGCGTCAAGCCACTTGCTTAGTCGCTCCCCCCCAGACCCCCTTGCAGATCATGTAAAAATAGATTGTTGCCTATGTCAGACAAGTGCACACCGTCCTGTCTGTATAGCTCCCTCCGAGTTAGCGTAATTGTGGGGTGCATAATGCTGAAGTCTCCATGATTAATTTGATCTGTGACGATCTCACTGTTAACTCGTCGCTGAGCCCGCTCCATTGGTTTGATGTCGCAGCCTGTTTGCCATGTGAACCTGGGTAACACACATGACCAGATTATTATTACACCTGGCCAATGTTGGATCCAACCTATCAAATCAGGCTTTTATAACAGTCCCAATAAAATAATAATTAAAAAACAAAAATAGGAATACTAGATTTAGAATACTTTAAAACTGCAATAAATGGCAAAAATTAAATCACAATGCCAGCAACATCAAATTATACAGCAAACTAACTAAAAACAGCAGCAAGACATTAGTATTCAACCTATGGTCCATCAACCTATCCCAAGGCCTTTGCTGAGTCATAGTCTAGTCATGGTGTTGAATGCCCAGTTTATTCATTCAGCAAATTCAAGTGACTCAGCTTTTTCTGGATCATACCACTTTAGGACGCAGGTGACAGATTGCATGTTTGAATTCTCTCCTTTTTAAAACAAAATTTCTGAACCCACAAAAAGAGCAAGTGGGGGAAATGGTTCAGCCTAAACTTTCTTCAAGTTTGATATTTTTTTAAGTGCAGGATTCCTTCCTGCCCACCTGTCCCATGGAAGTCCTGCAACCCCTCCTCCATCCATCAGTCTATCTGCAACCTAGGAAAACCTCTGTCACTCATGTCTGTTGAATCTATATACTCAATGAAATCTTTAAGACATCTTATTCAATTGCAGTTGCAACCTGTGATGTCTGACAACCTATTAATTCTGATCACAAAATATTAATTCTTATTTGAATGTAGACCCCACTCTTCTCATCTGTTACCTGCTTGATGCCCCTATATGTGTTAACTTGTTCTAGATTAGGGCAAGGCAACTTGTAACCTTCCAGACGTTCTAGCTTACAATTCCCATGAGCCCTAGCCAGCATAGCCAATGGTGAGAGATGCTGGGAGTTGTAGGTCCAAACATCTGATAGTCCAGAATTTGTCCTCCCATGTTGTAAGGGTTTTATGTGCAGCAGCACAGGTAACACTACCTTTCCTAGCTCAGCAAGATGGCTCTGAAGATGGACAGCTGGTAGAAGATCATACCATCCCAAGGAAGTGTAATCGAGACATCATTTCATGGTACTTGGGAGTAAAAGACATTGATAATGTGGTTCACAATTTGAAAGTGCTGCTAAAATGGAATTTGACACATGCACAGTTTTAAACACTTGGGAAAGGGCATAATGAAGAGATTTCCAATGGAGAGCTTTCTGTGTTGCATTTCACTTAGATAATTGGCATTGCTCTGTGCCTCTCACCAAGGCCATCTAATTGTCCTCAGCTTGGCAGTACGACTGTTGGAATCAGGAGTCAATCTACAGTGAAGCACCATGAAATGGCAGGGACAGAGGAGATGTAGCTATAGTGATAGAGCCCAAGCCAAGGGTAGGCTCCTGGTGCCCTCCAGCAGTTTTGGACTACAATTCCCATAATCCTTTGCCATTAGTCATGCTGGCTGGGGTGTTGTAGCTGCCTATTACTGACATAAGGTATTTATTTATTTATTTATTTATTTATTTATTTATTTAGGAGATGCATAGGCCACTTTTTTGGGAAACCCTCCCATGGTAACATACAAAATTAAAAGCACAAAACACAAAATAATAATAATAATAATAATAATAATAATAATAATAATAATAATAATAATAAGTAGTTATGCCAAAAAAACTGCACCAAGTACCCAAAGATGAGTAGAACAATATGTTTTGTAGAGGTATGATGCAACCAAGTTTTGCCTAAAGCAGAGAGGGAGGACAAGTTTTTGACGCTCTTCCTTGGGCAAACTACCCAGGAAAGTTTGAGAGAAGCAACAACAACAAAAGTTTTGATCAGGCTAGAAATGTTTGCCAATCCTCAGTTGAGTTCTTTACATTGCAATCCTAGACATGTCTACTCAGAGGCAAGCCCATCTCTTAGGTTTGAATGGGACTTACTCTCCAGTAAGTGGGCATAGGATTGTGTTGTTAGCCTATTTTGAGGATGAGGATAGTGAAGTACCTAAACAATAGGTGTTGTACAAAACACATAAAATTAGGTGCTGCCCAGTGTGTTATAATTACATTTGGACAAAAGCTAAAGTTAAAACACACACACACACACTATGCTAGCTGAATCTATAAAAGAATGAATTAAAGAATACTGCCTGTTAAAGAGTTCCATAGATAAGGAGCAATAAGAGGAAAAAATCATGAAGACACAAAATAGAGGAAAAGAATAGGAGATTTAACAAAGAACCAAGAAACAGAAGGACACCAAGATTTAGAAGAATATGGAGGAGAGAGAAGCAGGAACTAGAATGTGAGCACATTTACGTAAAGCGAAGTAGCAGAATTGTAAATTGAATGTGAAAAGAAAAAGGTTGCCAGTGAAGAGAAATCAAAAGTGGAGAAACATGATTGATCAGTTCAGCCTGCAGAAAAACAAGGTGGGTGGTAGAATGCAAAACAGGAACATGAGATGCTTAAGGTGAGAATAGGGAAGACTGAGTAAACTACAACAATCCAACTAGGACAAAATAAAAGGGTGAACCAAAGCACATGCAGAAAAAATTGCATTTTAGCAGTATTTTGCTAAAATATTTAATAATATATTCTGTTTTTAAGGATGCAAGCCTAGGGAATTGTTAGATGGAAGCCTCCAAGCTTGGAGATTTCCAAAAACCCTATGCACTGCTGTGTTTTTTGCCTGTTGTTTCTATGCCCCCCCTCAAAAAAAAAACCTTAAAAATTCAGCTAGACCATCTCTTGAATGCATCTGGCTTATTTCCCAGCAGTAGGTGGGGATGCATGTTAGAAAGGTCACAGAGTAGTTTGGATCCTGGCCTCTCCTTTCTGCTCCCACCATCCTGCCCCCTTTTCTCCCTCCCCAAATTGATCCAAGGTCACCTTTTAGCAACCTCAAAAGCAGGCTCTTTCCACAGTCACTGCGAGGATCTCAAATCCCCCTCCTGAGGTCGTAGGATTCCTCTCTAAACGTTTTAACTCTTGATGTTTGCTATTTAAAATTTTTATGTTGAAAAGTGCTTGGAAATATCTTTTTAGATATAATCAAGCAATCTATGCATCAATTAAATAAATAAATAATATTTGGCAATTGGAAATGACATGGTATAGTATAGCTAATAATGAAACCGTAGAAGAAAGCAAATTATCAAAAGTAACACCAAGAGCTCTAGGTTGAGGAGAAAGAGAAGCATCAGTAATAGCCAAAGAAATGGAACAAATGGGAAGAAAAGAGTCTGGATAGCTTAATCAGAAGGTGCTCAGGACCTGCACCATAAATGTTCAGCAGCCTGAGTATGTGAACAAAGATAATGCAATAAGGAAGTAAGCCAAGCCTGAGATGAAGGAAGAGGATAACAACAACAGACAATGGAGCAAGGTAATTAAATGTAGTAGAAAGAACAGAACTAACTAGTGGGACCAGGGGCGGGGGATGCAGAAAGGACAGGACAAAGTCAAATTATCAAGAAGAACTAAAGTAAAGGGTAACTAAGTCAATCATGTAAGCAATGCTCCAAAATTGGATTAAATGAGCAAGGTTGGCAATTATAAAAGGAAATGTTTCTAAGAAATGCAAGTAGCATTATTCGTTCTTAAAGTATTTTTGTTCAAACACCATGAATTCACACACACACACACACACACACACACACACACACACACACACAAACACACATCTCAAGAAAAGAATACTGTACAATCAATTCACAAAAAGTGGGCATAGAATTTTGCGTGCCTTTATATCCAGCATAGGACAGTTTGTATTACTAGCTACAATTCAGAGTGAGGAGGGAGGTTAGGGAAGGTGCCTCCAATGAAAAGTGAGTGGGATCAGCAGGTACTTTGCTCAGCTGAATAGAGGAAATGGGAACGGAAGCTAGGCAAGTTTACTACTTTTTCCCCATTGAGAATTTTTCCATGGTTCTTGGGTTCTAAATTAACCACTTTTGTTTGCAGAGTGGCACCAATTCATTAGCAATGAGCCTGTCATGGTTCATCAGAGGTCCATCATCCACTCTAGGCATCAGCTCAGGCACGGGGGCACAATCTGAGGCAGCCAACAAGAGCAGGCCCAAAACAGAGCAAATTCAGGACCATGGCCTGTACTGCAGGTAGCTAGGGACCTTGGGTGCACTTTCAGTACCATGGAGAGCAATCTTGCAGCTTAGCTAGGCCAGGAGAGTTTTTTCTGCAAGTTCCGCCCCCTCAAGGGCTTCATCTGGCTGTTAAAGGGCTAGCGTCCTTCTGTAGCCACTGATCTCCTATCCGGGACTGCGGAGGATAAAGTTGGAGGAGTAACAAGTCAGTTGGGAAGTCTCCTTGCTCACTGAAAGAGCCTGAGGTCTCATTCAGCTGAACGCTCACAACAATCTGTCACAAGGGGTCTCAGAATGGCAGCTGCCATTGTGCTTAAGCAGCTGTATTGACACACCAGGTTTGTATGCCAAATATACAACAGACTGATCTGGTGTTTGGAGCGAGGGTGTATTGTCCATTTTGAGGTTGACACTGGGAGCAGCAACATTCCTGCTCTCACTTAAAGAACAAGATCCCATACTGCATGGTTGTTAGTTTAAAGCTGGCTGGTTCATCTCACTGTCAATTATATAATGGAATTGTGGCCATTTTACCCAGTTTCTTGTCTTGGCAAAAAGTTTATTAGGACTGTGCACCACCTCAGGTGAATCCCTGAATCCAAGGCGAGGCAGGCCAATTCAACCTCCCTCAGCCCAAATATGAGGTGGTGCCAGGTCAGCCCAAGGCACCCTGAGAAAGAATGGATCAGGCAGTAGTGGGCTACCTTTAACATGGGAAAGCTGGTCGAGCTACTCTTTGAGCCCATTGGGCTCACCTCCCGCCCTCGCCTCTTCCTCCCCCCCCCCCAAAGTACCTGGAGCCACTGCCAGCCATGGGACTTAACTTTGCAATCTGTCTTCTTCAATTACAGCCACAATTTAAAAGTAAGATGAGGACACTCCTCATCTTACTTTTTTCATAGATCTATGGCCCCAAACTATGGCAGCCATAAAGGACCAAAGAGCCCCCCCTTACCTTATCACATCTCTTTTTTAATGTTTTTTTTATTATTTAACAACACATAATAAATCATATACATACATAACAATAGCATTCCTCTTCATTTCTTAGCTATACATTCTACTTCTTGAACTAACTCACATTAATAAGTGCCCCCCACCCTAGGGATCTTATTCTAATTTCCAAAATTGCATTGAGTCTTCTGGAGGTGTTCTTCCTCTCCTTTTTGACAATACATGTTCTAGGAACAATTTCCATATCTCTTCAAAATCATTGTTTTTGTTGTTATTCCCCTTCTAAATCTAATATCACATGTTAATTTATCATTTATAGTAATATCCCATATATCTTTATACCAATCTTCTATATCATAATCTCCTTGAACCTTCCAATTTCTGGATATCATTAACCTTGCAGCTGTTAACAGGTTCATTATTAATTCTTAAATCACATCTCTAATGGATGAAGATGGATGGCAAAAGGAAGTACTGCAGGCAGCAGTAGTGGTGGCAGTGGTGTCTCCGGATTGGGGTGTGTGTGACAGGGGTGGAGGGAGGGGCCAAGCAGGGAGTCCAATGAAATCCCAATTGACGTTGCACTTGACTTTCTGGGTGCCAGTCACATGGCAAACACCCAGGAACCTGCAATGGCTGACTTACTTTGGGGGGGGGGCAAACCTCATTTTGGCTTTGGTTCCAAAGTGAGGCAGACCAGCCCTGAAGCACCTGGAGTTGAATTGGGGCCATTCTGAAGATTCAGAGGAAGGGCTGTGCACAGCCTTCATATTTATCTTAGCCCTTAAAGCCATAAATGGCTTTAACCAGGCTACATCAAGAACTGTTGGCTCCCTTACAAGCCTGGCAGTTAAGATAGCACATAAGGTTCTCTTCGTGGCAAGGTTTTACATGAGCTTAGATGGAGGTACCCATGACAGGGCTTTTACAGATTATGGAGATCCAACAAGATCCAGCACTTTTAATATTCATGCATTTGCTTATTATATATGTTTTCAAGCAAGTTTTTAATATATTTATTTATTTCTTAGATTTTCTGCTATTTGCAGAACTCAGCTTTTAGGCTAATGTTTGGGATTAAGTTTTCACTGCTGCTGTCTTGAACTGTTTAGTTTTTATGAGAAGTGTGCATCATCTATGTCTTTTGTTGTCTTCTTATGCTTCAAGCTGACTGGACTGGCAGTGGAGTCTCATTCCAACCCTAGTTGACACTGTTCCACTGTACCTGAGAGCAGCAGGTTAGATTAGTGGTGCAGGGAAGGGTGTGTGTGCCACACACAGCTCTATCCTTCAGCAAAGGGGAAAGCAAGGGTAATCAGGAGGAATGCTCTCCGAGGTGCCTAATTCAAGACAGCCCTGTAGGTGGAGCCAAAGCAAAAGTGGGTGGGGCTATCCCTTTCTTGCCTCCCTGCAATCCCTTTGGCCTCTTCCTCTCTGACAGCAGGATGCTGGGAGAGGAGGAGCTCACTCTTGCCGGAACAGATTGCTTGCAGAGGGCTTTTGAAATTAGGGCAAGGGTTACATGTGGCCCTAGAGTCTCAGGTTGTCCAGTTCTTCTGTAGAACCATAATGAAATGGAATGGAAAAGGTCTCTTCGTCTGCAAGGGGACCAAGAAAGAGGAAACGCAGAGGGAGAGAGGTTGAGGCAAATAGGAATTATGATTCTACATCCTGAATCTGGAATATTACGAATATAAAATAGCTCTCATTTAGGAGTACTGTGGAAGAGGCACGATGCCTCTCCTTCCCCCTACAGAGCCTCTCAAAGAGATTTCAATGCAATTCTTTCAGTTCTCTTCTGCTCCCCAATGCTTTTCTGATGACTTCGCAATAGGAAGCTAATAAAAGGCCTCTGATAAAATGGTGACATATACGTGCATCTTGCCCTGCGTGCTCCTATTTAATAACGCCCCCTTGTTTTTTTCCTTTGTTAAAGGGCAGCCATCTAGAAGATGCCGGTGTAATCATCTGAGGTGTGAGGAAGAGAAAGGTAGTTTGGCATAAATGCACTGAGCTGGGGGTCATTTCAGGAGGATCTGGTGACATCAAATGTGGTATTCTGAAAGTCAGCAATTGAGCTGGTCTGCATTGTGAGGAATCTAAGGGGGACCAACAACTCTTGAGCTGCGTATGATTATGTCAGTTATTTCTTTTCCTTTGCAATATGATTGACAAATGTAATGATGATCATCAGCTGGGGAACAGAGCTGAACAGAATCAAGGCCAATCACATGCCACTATAGCACTATGCAGGCCTTCAGCAAAGACAGGAACAGTTAGATCTGGACTGGCATCTATGGGGATGCTGTGGGTGGTGAGAGTGCATGCAGCCCCAGGACCCCTACGCAAGTTCATATTCCCTGTTCAGATTACTATAACTCTAGAAACAGGGTGGCAAGCCTCTTTTGGCCTGAGGACCAAATTCAAGTTTGGAGAAGCTCTCAGGGCCACATTTCAGTGGTGGGAAGAATTGAATGCAAAAGGCAAGAGGCCAAAGTCAAAGGGGTTGTGGTCAATAATGCAAACCACCCCGTCCAGCGCGTTACAGCTTAAAGCTCTTACTGCCAGTAACTCAGCTTTAGGAGAGGCATTTCAATCTTTTTAGAATGGGGGCAAAATAGCATAAAAGCCAGGAAAACACCAATTGATGGTTGTGGGGAAAGGATGTGTGACCATCTGGGGAATCCTTGAAGGCCTGATTTGGCCTCTGGGCTTGAGCTTTCCCATTCCAGGTCTAGAATGAAAGAGCAATGTGTCCCATGTAGGTTGCTTCAACAAGCCATCATCATTTCAGGATCATAGTATCAATGATTTCAGTTTTTATATCCAGCTTCCTTATCATACGACTGAACTTTGAAGGACTCCCCCACACAGAGATATATAGATAGATATAGATATAGTTATCTTCACACACATGCACTAAAATAGCTGTTTGTGTTGTGAATGTCTGCCTTAACATTTCAAAATCAACCCAGAACTTTTCTACTAATCTTCCAACATTATATTTTTTCTGGTGCAATGGGTTCTGGCAGCAATTTATACCATACCCTTGTAGAAGTCTTTAGTTTAAGGCCTGCAATGATGGCTTGGAAGTCTAATACCACCCACCAAAATTGAGCTGTTGCAAATAGTTCAATATTTTTTCCACTTTTCAAGTTGGTCCATTTAAAGTGAAAATGGAGCTACAGGTAAAACTAGCAGGAATTGATTTCTCATTCAAAATGACTCATCATTATATAAAATCAAAATAAGAAACAAAGAGGAAAAATACTGGAAATTTTACAGGGAAGGGCAAAAATATATTTGCTGCCACAAATTTTAAATCACCTGTTTCTAATGGCTGGCTCCCAAATGTATGAAAATAGATGTGAATGTACCACTTTGGGTTGCTAGATCTTGGCAGGAATTGGTTTATGTATGAAAGCAGTCCCACTCCCACTGTGATCTGTGAGACTATTCACAAATGGAAAATTACTCATATGCTAAAGTCTGTTAGTGAAGTTTCAATTGTATTTTTTTTTCCAAACAGAAGATGCAAGACATGAATATGCGGCATACAATTTATTAAATACGTTTTATATTTATGTAGTACTGTCACATGAAGAGAACTTAAATCAGCAGACAGTTGAATATATTCAAAGGACTGCATGGAATCTTCCTTTTCTTTCAACCTTGATTAGATAGCCATATAATATGTTAAAAAAAAAAAGACTGTATTCATCCTTCAGAAAATTCAGAAACTCCATATAATGGGGTCTCTAAGCCTCCCCCTAAAAAACCACAAGTTCTTCCCAGACTCTTAAATGCCTTAGATGCCTTGTTGTAAGCCGCCTTGTGAGAACTTCTGCCCTGAATGGCACCCAAGAAATGTAATAAATAAATAAATAAATAAAATTGCTCACCTTTTCACTTGAAAAAGCAAAGCTGGATCTCTGCTGCAATTGAATGTACAACCACATTGCATACTAGAATGCAAATATTTATAAGTGGTGCATTGAGAAGAAAGTGAGGCCATAGCTAGACCTAAGGTTTATCCCTGGATCATCCAGGGGTCAAACCTGTTCATCTAGGTGACACACAGGGGATCCAGTGCTCAGGCAGGGGTGAACCCTGGATGATTCCAGGATAAACCTTAGGTCTAGCTGTGGCCTACGAAAGAGCTAATGATGATAGAATGTGGCTTGGGAATGGAGGCGGGAATCAGTAGAAGATTATTCAGAGAACAGGGTTTTCATGGATCTTCTCTTAAGCTAAAGATGTGACTTGGGGCACACCTTGACAAGGGGTTTGCCTCAGGGTGGATCCGCAGTGGTGGCAGGTCAGTTATATGATGCAGCCACCATCGTGGAGCCTTCTCAGGGCATTCCCCTCATGCTCCAATTTTAACAAGTTGTGTATTTACCACAACTTTTCCCAGTTGGAGCGAGGCGATGATGGCATCTGTCGCTTCGGAGCTGCGGCAAAGGCATGCTCCAGCCTATGGCGATCCCTAATTGGTCACCATCGGCTGGACAGGCAAGAGACACAAGCACACATGCATAGGATTGTGCTGTTAGGGTTCATTTTCCTTCCTCTTAGTCTTTTTGTTTTAATGGAAAGAAATAGGAGGAAATTTGGCAATGCAAGCCGCTGGCAGGTAGGATGGAAGCTGGGATCCAAAGAATCACAAGCAGAACTCCACTCATTCAATGTGTCTTTCCTTCCCCCTCACTACACCCCTATGTACCCAAAAAAGACTGACTCCTGAGAGTCAGAATACTGTAGATATGGCATGGCCAGGCCGGGGTGCGTGGGTGGGTTCAGCAGGAGGAATGGGTGGAAATCAGGGGGAAATTTCTTTGAGCAGAAGTGCCTTTCTGCTTGCATGGGGACCTTTAGACTGCAGCTGCTCAGGTGCCCTCCAGATGATTTTGGGCTACAATTCCTGACTATTGGCCATGCTGGTTGGGGTTTCTTGGAACTGTCATCCCAAACATCTGGGAGCTGGTCTAAATGCCTGCAATGGGAGAGAAAATACATTCAACAACAACAACAGAGGAAAGGAACAGTGAACTCCCTTCCTCCCTTGCTCTGCCCTGCTGTCAAGGCTTTGGAAATGTTAGAGCACTAGAATTTAGCAATAGGATTGCCCTCTAAGTGGATTAGGGATATAGGATTATCCATAGAAAGTGTAGTGTGGATGAAAGGAAGGTGAAACAGAAAATTATACACAGGGGTGAACTAGGGGTTGTCATGGTCTGCTGGTCTGCCATCTAGATCTAAAAACACCTGTTCACTGTAGAGGCCAAAATGCATAACCTTAGCTGTTGTGATACTGAATGGGGTAAATGTTGGCATTTCAATTAAAATGGACTATAGCTCTGAAAGAACTGGAGTTCTATTCACAAGGTACACTGAGTCTGGGTAGCAGTAAAACCAGAATGCGCGTCAAGAGACTAACGTTGAAAAGACAAGAGGAAGGATTCTGGTAAACTGTTCCGACTGAAGGTGAAATTGCCTGGTTATATCACAGCACAGACCTCAGCAATGCTTTTTCTTTGTGTCATTTAAAATATCTTTGTTATGTAGCATTTCCCAAATTATGAAGTCATATTGAAATAAGATGGCTTTTTCAGGCAACTCTATACCTGTTTATGGAAGGGGCATGCCTTTCTTTGCATGTAATATGTGCCCCAAAACAATTAAGATTGCTGCTCCCTCTCAAGAATTATTCATCATTTGAAAAAATATCAGACTGGATCTGTTGTTGTTGTTTTTTCTTATCACACAGGGCTTTAGGGTTTAAACTAATTTAATAAAGATTTAAGATGAAGCTGAAATCTTTGGTGACTCATAGGTCATCAGTGGGTGGCAGGTGAGAGAAGGGAAAGCCTAAAGCAGTTAAGGATTTAATGAGACTTCCAGAGCTACTTTTCAATTCAGAACATTATTACTTATTTACTTCTTCTCTTCTTCTAACCGAGGGCACAATCCAGCAGGAAGGTCTCTCTGATCCGGATTGAAGAGGAGCTGTCCAAGAGCATTACAGAAGATGTTACTTCCTTTTTGTTTCTTTAGACTTTTGACTTGTTTCTCAATGAGAATTTCTAAAAGGAGGGGGGGTGCGTGTGTGTGTGCGCACACACGCAATATCTATCATTTTTGAAAACCTCTGTTAAGTCCGACAGTTCAGGAACTGTGTGTGTTAAGTCCAGGAGGATCCATAGGCCTGTGCTCATAAGATTTTGGGGAAGAGTGAGCTGATTCTTTGTATCTTGTCCCTGTAACTACATCATACTGTACCCAGCTGTCCTTCATCTTCCAGAAGGACAAATGGAGAACTGGTGAAAGCTCATTGGCCCGGGCATGTTTTGCAGTTGTTTAACCACAAGGAGGGCATACAAAATCCCACACAACATGGTACGTTGTTTCCTCTGAGGCCCTGCTTCTTAAATCTCTCTAACAGCACAATCCTATGCATGTTTACTCAGAAGGAAGTCCTGCTGAACACTCTCATGTTTTCTTGAAAGGATGCAGCCATATTAGGGTCCACTAGGGATGTAAAGATTGTGTTAAATCTGTTATGTCTGTGTTTTGCTGTTTGTCAGGTATCTTTCATTTGTTATCTGTTCATTAACAGAATCAGTTTTCTTTTCTTTCTTTCTTTCTTTCTTTCTTTCTTTCTTTCTTTCTTTTACCAGAATTTCATTCTACTTGTGCTAATGTGCATTAGTTAATGCAAATTTGTGCAAACCCCTCCCCCAGTGAAAAATCCAAACGTATTTAAATCTGAAGCAGATTTCTCTGACATCCATGTGTTAGCACTTAATGATTGCAACACCTAGTGATGGCTTCTCTCTCTCTAAGCTCCATCCAACAAGCATTTTATTGCATGTTTTATTGTGTGTGTAAAAGAGATCAAACATGGTGCAAAGCACTATTCAGACCAGGGGGCCTCTGTGCCAAAGATAAGTCTGCTGACAGCTCAAGCAGGTTGCTTCACTGCTCAGACCAGCAAAGAAGTTTTTTTATAGGGCTCAGACAATATCACCTGATTCACCCTGGCCTATTGATGTAAGGGGCTTCTTTGGCTGTTGTGGCTGGTCCCCCTACCATTCTTCCCCGTGGTGGCACACATCTTAAATACCTACCTGCTATGCCTGTGATCCCTTGCTCAAAATGTGCCACAGGGTAAATTCCTGACATTGTCCACATATACAGCTGCACACCAGTAACTATTAAGCAACTATGAAATGGTCTACAAGGTTGGGCTCTTCTAGTAACTGTTTCAACCCATCTCCCTTGGGACTATCTCTTTCCTAAAAGCCTGTGCTTAAGGAAGGCTCTCCACATTCTGTACTCAGGAAGATACATGCTCAGATACAAAGTGCATGAATCCCCCCTCAGTTGTGAAAGGCATGCATGCCTGCAAGTTGCCACTTTCCTCTTTAACACCTATGGGGAAAGGCATACATGAGAAAGATGATAGCTTCCATTTCATATATATTAAATAGGAAATAGAGAGCCTGCTGGTTCTCTGAATACCCCCATTTCATGATGAGATTTGAGGGATGATGGGGAAATCTAATAAATCCTTTCCACCGTTGGTATAGGCTAAGCAGCATGAAACAAGTCTGCCTCAAGAGGGAAATTTCCTTCCTATTTATTTATCTATTTATTACATTCATATCTTACCTTTCCTCCAAAGGACTCAAGGGGTATTCACAAATTGTGTTGTTGTTGTTGTTGTTTCTATTGTAACTTCTGAATTTTATCTCTTAATTTATTGTACACCACTCCGATATCTCTTGATGTGGAGACATTTATAAATTCAATAAGGATAAGAATAATTTCTCCCCCAAAATTGGTCCTCACAGCACATGTGTGAGGTAGGTTAGGCTGAGAGATGGTGACTGGCAAAGCACCTTGGAGAGATCCTTTAGAATTCTGACTGGTTCTGAAGCCCAAAGCAGATTTACTGCCCCATGGACATTGGAGCCAATGTGGAGAGTTCCTCAGTCATAGCGTAATGCCCTGACCGTTACACCTCAGAACTCTAACATGAAAAGCCAACTGCCCCCACAATGTGAAACACATCTGAGTTGTTCTAAATGAATGATAGAAAATCATTCACACATCAGACACTTCACCTGTTATAGAAATGTCAAGGCTACAACATGATGACATTCTCCATAAACCCTTTTATCTCCTTATTGATTAAGGCGAGCAATGACTTTGAAATGAACTGTGTGTTAGGGGCTGAATCCTAAAAAAAATGCCTGTCATTCCGAGAAATCTTAACTCTTTGCCTAGCATCCCAAACCTGAGGGATGAAATTGTAAGTTCTGTTCTACATTGATTGAAGTTTGAAGGCTCTCAACAACTTCATAAAAGCTCAACCCTAATCAAGTTTCCATTGAAGTGTACAGCACAGTCTCATATGTCTGAATGATCTTGGAAATGCTCAATAAGTTTCGCTGTTCAAGGGATTGTATCCTCATAGGAAGAAATGCTGGACAGAAAGGTGGGTCACTTAAGGCACAACCTTATGCATGTTTAGAAAGGAAAAAAGACGTACAACTCCCAGCATTCCCCAGCCAGTATAAATGACCTTTTTTCTGTCTAAGCACACATAGGATTGCACCCTTACTCATTAGTAAGTTTGGGTGATCAGTTTAATGGAAACAATGCAATGTGCTACAAAACAACTGTGGCTCAAAAGCTCCAGATCAGATTTCACTTGTATTGGCTTGTATTGGATTGTATTGGATTCAAATTGGGTCTGGAAAGCAGAGACCCTGTAATATTTTAGACTCCTGTTGTGAAGTGGTTCTTTCTTTCACCACATATCCAGATTCAATTTGTAAGCTACAGATATACTGTGCCATGTATATATTGTATTAATATACAAGCAAGGCTAAAATATTAGGATTGATTTACTAATTCATTAATGATGAATTCCTAATATTAGCAGCATTTCCTTGGAGATAACTATTGGAACTACATTTGTCATGGTTCCTGGCAGCCCTGAATACTGCCATACATCCTCATACCAACATTTAAGGCTTAATGGGTGCTCCATTGTGAGGCCTTCACATTAAGACAAAACCATAGACAAATGCTTAAGATTCCCACCAAATAATATCTATCACATTAAAGTCCCATCAAAAAGGCTGCTCATTCATATCATTCCACACCACCCACTTGACACTATAACAGTGGTGATCCTATCCACAACTTTCCTCTATCACAACCTTCCTCCATTTTGAAAAACGATGGTGGTGTTGGTGGACTCATGGTGGGGATGGGGGCAGGTTTTTAGGCCTTGTCGTGCTCCCAGTGACATCATCAAGAGGAGCCTCAATTCAAAAGGAGTTCCAAAATTAAAAGGAATAATTATAGATTCACTATAGTTCAGAGTAATTTTAATCTGACCCATTCCAAATTTGATGGAGGTGGGCTCCATCAGTATCTACTATAACAATAACGAATTCACAAGATTTTGTGAACATAGTGCCACAGCAAGTGACTCAGAGAAATTTCAAGAACAAATATTTGCTTTCATTCTTTTCCATTTACATCATAGAAATGCTGTACTAGCATTGAACAGGCATGAATCCCTTTGACTACTGCAGATACAAATCATAAATGTTGTACATGCCTCAAATCAATACTAAAACTGCAATCCATACCCGTTCACCTGGGAGAATGCCCCACTGAACGTGACGTACTTCAAAATAGACATGTATAGACTTATGCTGTAACATAAATACTTGCCATGGGAAAAACTTTAGATTATTGCAGTACAAATAACTAAATAATGAGCTGAGAATCATAACAGAACTATTCACTCATAAAATATTGGTTTTGGAATGAACTTGGATTATTTATGTATATAATTCAAAAATGGAAAGAATATTTCCAATTCTTTTAGTTTGCAAGTACACAATGCCAGTAAGGCCCTGTGCTAATTTGAATTTTTGATGGATCACTTCTGTAATCGTGCCTAACTTGAATCTAAGAAGGAGAATTTCTATATATAAATTGAGATAGTTATTTTTGACATTTAATTACAGAAACCTCCCAAAGCATTGATTAAAATGGGCTTCAGCTCAATGATTTCCAGAATTTGTTTAAACTCCTGAAATTTCCATGAGCTAAAAAGATTATTCATTTCCAGCAATGCCCTTCTGCCCTTAATGAATATTTCAGAAAATAAAAATTAAAGAGATGTTGTTTCAGATTTTTCCATCTGCTGCATCCAGATTTGTTTTTTCAAGATTATATTATTCACCCAAATCTTTGTCTAATTACAACTTTGTCCTTTCCCAGATAAAGCAATCAGTTTATTCCTACACTTAGAATTTATATTGTGACATGTTGTGTTAAATTATTCAACTCGATCTAAACTTTGGTCCCACTGGCAGAAGGGAGGAAATGACACTTGCCAATCCTGCCCTCCCATGCAGCCATAAGCACCTGCTAAAAGTCTGATCTGGATGGTTGGGCACATGCAGCAGTATGGCTAAATTCCCTTCCCCCTTTCACCAGCAGAATCAAGTGTCTTCTGTGGATAGAAGGAGCCCTTCCATTCATGGAACGCAAAGCCTGGAGCCAACCCCTTTTCTCCGGTGAGTCGATTTATTGTGAACCAATGAGAGTTTTTATTATATTCAGAGCTGAATAAATAAATAATCAGGACCAAAGAGCAAACTGGGAGGCAAAACCAAAGGAAACACCAAAGCATCTCAGATCCCATATAGACCTTGTTGCTTAAGAAAAGTTCAACTGAGACAGGAAGTCCTCTTATGCTCCTTCCTGCCCAGGAGGAAACAATGGCCAGCCTGCGTAGAATCATCTGGAAGTTCCTGTACTGGGAAGTTGTAGTAACATGGCTGTACATGAAAGGCAGTGATTAGTAGCGCCTATCAGTTTCTCAATTCAGCCTGAGAGATTTGTTTTCAGCATTCTGATACATAAGCAGCATCTGTTCAGGGGGCCAGTGCAGATGCTCATCTCAAATCTGCATTCTTCATCTGCATTGCAATGCTCATCCAAGTCCTTCCGGACAGTCTGGATACACTTTATGATGCAAATGTTGATGCACATCTACATCTGGTACTACCTAGTGGTTCATCATAATAGCTGTTTGGGGCAGTGTGGGGAAATATAAAGAGGTGATGATTATGGGCAACATGGAATGGAACCAAGCAATGAAACTCAATGCAAGGGTCCATGGGTTATTTACTTTACTGTAAATATTATTTTGAATAAGAATGCTTTGAAAGGAATTACCTCAAATGCTGATGGAAAACATGAGAATTCAAAATTTTCTAGAGTAAATCAGGATCTTTCAAATCAAAGAGGCCCTTAAATCCATCTTTTTGAGTTCTAACATTTCTAGGAGAACTTACATTTGTATTATTTTAATTGTTTCCAAAAGATCTAATTTAGCTGGATCATGCCCACATTGAGCTTAAGAGCATTGTAACTGTTTAGAAAATGGCGTGATTTTACACACACACACACCAAAAAATATTTTGTGAATTAAATATTCAAAGGCTTCATGGGAACAAAGTTGTATGCACTAGTACTAGCCTAAAGAAACAATGAAATGTAACATGAGGGATAAAATGTAGAGAAACTAATGATAGCTATCAAATAGAAAACTAGCATAAGGAAGATAATATTGTATTTCAGAGTCAGGAAATAGAGATTTCTGAAAGAGTTATGGATTTGATTATGCAAAGCAATCTGATAATGTGAATCTGTTGTGTTCAATTCCATTTCTTTAATTTCTTAAACTCCCTTACATCTTGAATCACAAATTAGTAAAACAGATGTCTTATTTACTATATCTTGTTTATTTCCCATTGATAAAACTGCAAGATCAATTGTATCAAAAGTACCCTTTTGATGGGCAACATCTAAGCAGGCCATTCTGCAAGCAGGACCCACCGCTGATTCTGTTCTACAATTGGGGCCCACCACCAATTTTGATCCACAAGCAATACTTACCACTTGCACAATGGGAATTTAGTGCTTCCTTTAGGAAGCCCTGAAATGAATGGAATACTGCCTTCTCAAGAGAGGTTGGTGGGGCTCCCTTATATAAGCTCTTGAGCTGTTCCAGAAATAAACATTTCTGTTCATTTCCAATTCACAGGGGAAGTGCTAATTCCCCATCGTGCAAGCAAAGAGCAGTGTTTGCAGAATAGTATTGGTCATAGAATCATAGAATAGCAGAGTTGGAAGGGGCCTACAAGGCCATCGAGTCCAACCCCCTGTTCAATGCAGGAATCCACCCTAAAGCATCCCTGACAGATGGTTGTCCAGCTGCCTCTTGAATGCCTCTAGTGTGGGAGAGCCCACTACCTCCCTAGGTAACTGATTCCATTGTCGTACTGCTCTAACAGTCAGGAAGTTTTTCCTGATGTCCAGCTGGAATCTGGCTTCCTTTAACTTGAGCCCATTATTCCGTGTCCTGCACTCTGGGAGGATCGAGAAGAGATCCTGGCCCTCCTCTGTGTGACAACCTTTTAAGTATTTGAAGAGTGCTATCATGTCTCCCCTCAATCTTCTCTTCTCCAGGTTAAACATGCCCAGTTCTTTCAGTCTCTCTTCATAGAGCTTTGTTTCCAGACCCCTGATATCCTGGTTGCCCTCCTCTGAACACGCGCCCAGCTTGTCTGCGTCCTTCTTGAATTGTGGAGCCCAGAACTGGACGCAATACTCTAGATGAGGCCTAACCAGGGCCGCATAGAGAGGAACCAGTACCTCACGTGATTTGGAAGCTATACTTCTATTAATGCAGCCCAAAATAGCATTTGCCTTTCTTGCAGCCATATCGCACTGTTGGCTCATATTCAGCTTGGGATCTACAACAATTCCAAGATCCTTCTCACTTGTAGTATTGCTGAGCCAAGTATCCCCCATCTTGTAACTGTGCCTTTGGTTTCTATTTCCTAGATGTAGAACTTGGCATTTATCCCTATAAAATTTCATTCTGTTGTTTTCAGAACAACTGTGGTGTGCCTTGCTTGTGCAATGGCCCACTATGTATAAATATAATGCATAATACATTCCACAAGTCTCCAAGGAAAAACATGGGCTATCCTATTAGAGGAGGTTTTGGTTAAAAGAATAAATAGTGCTGTGGCTAGAAGCAGTGGCTCATCATTTGTGTTATATTAAGCTGGAATATTTGCTCTATGTACCTAATGGATAAAGAATAAACTTGTCAGGTAATGTTGTTCTTAAATTCTTTGTAAACAAATTTGCCATGTTCATTTTTATTAATTGGCTAAAGTTCTAAATAAATGGACCGTTTTGCTGTAGAAATATATTTTGCTAACAACTGGTTCTTTGTTAGAAGAACTGTAAACAATTTCACCTATTGAGTTAGGGGGTTGCATGTATGTATGTACACATGAAGGACCTAAACCAGATTAGATGTCATTCATACAGGGTTGTTTTTAACATGTATCTTTTTTCAGTCACTTAAAAATAATTAGACCACCTTGTCTACTGGGAAAAGCACTAATTGGACATATCTGCTGTCACGTTGCCATATCACAAAGTGGAAAATCTCCACTAATGGTTCCTGAAGTGACAATCCCATGTAGGTGGCATTAGATGATTCACAAAAGACAACCATCTCTGCAGATTAATTATTTTTTATTTTGCTCAGACTTTGCTGATTTATTTTGAACTATTCATGAGGAAGTTAATAAATGTCATTCACTTCATTAAATAACCAAAGTTCTAGGGCCATTGTAAACAGTAACCCAATCACATTTAGAAAGCAAAAGCCTAATGGCTTCTGCTTAGACTGGTGAGGCACCTACAAAATGCAGTTTTGTGAGAAAGAAAATCCTCATAATGGACTTATTAATGAGGCAAACTGTGACTAGACAATTTCACTCTAATGGAAATTTTTACATAGTTGTAGAAAAAGGGAGAAGTTCAATTTCTTACAGGAGTTATTTCAGTTGTCAACACACCATGTGTAAATAATATAGATTTTCTGTTTCTGAGCCTGTCTACATCTTCTTTTATTTCTTCTACATTGAAGAGAACTGTCTATGTGAAGAGTAACTTTTATCTGGGGCTTCCTCTAGCTAAACATTTGTTCCCATAATCCTTTTAGATGCTACTAATATGATTGCTACCCAATCTCAGCTGCTTCCCTCCTCAGCTGAGCTGTCCCAATGGCAACTCAGAGGCCCTGTTCTCTCAGGTCCACCAGTTCCAAAGGAACAAAAACGAGTGAGCAACTTTTGTATCTGGTTCTTCTGACTTTGGCAAAATACTCTGATGCACTCTTAGAGGCTCAGAGACCCCCCCCCCCACATTATTCCCTTCTCCTGTATGTACTGATAGTATTCACAGCCCTGTCCTTCCATCCCACTCCCCTATCTGAACAGAATTTAGTCTATCTACACCAAGCACTTTGAAAGTGGTTTGAAAACAGTATATGGAATGTGTCATGGGCCTCAACAGTTGTCAATTCCATTTTAATCCATTATAAAGCAAAAGTGTAGATCCTGCCCAAGTCAGAGTTTTCTTGGGGTTATTCTTGAGACTCTGAGATAGAAAAGTGAAAAGTGCATGGATTAAAAGTTCTCACTTTGTTTGACACATCTCTAATGGTGACTTACACTGCAGTCCTATAGATATATCTACAGCCCCCATGAACTGGTTGATTTAGCCAAGTAGAGGTGGTGGTGGTGGTGGCAGCAAGGATGCAGAACAGGGAGTTGGGAAATGAGAGTGGAGCTGCCCAAATTAATATTAAATCCCAAATTACAGAAGGACACTTCTCCTAATTCACCTCTGGCAATTTCTCTGGTTGATATGACTATGTGGTGCCTCAACAGCTACATTAGGAAATTATTTGGGGGAGTGTTTACTTATTGTAGGTGGAAGTTCCAACCCTTACATATTCTTTCTGGGTATCTGCGAACCCTAACTTGTCACAGGGACACAGGTTGGCGGTGATGAGGCACTTTCAACTTTAAATCAGTACTATACAACATAAGAAAAATTAGAAAAAATGACTATCAAGATGTTTTGCTTCTGCCATCTTCTTGGTCTAAAATGCCCTAACCCAGGGCATGTCTAGACCAGGGGAGGGATGGGGGAGGATCGCAAGATCCTCCTCTTTGTACAGATGCTCTGCGACATCCCGGGAGGAAGGAGGGATGTCGTGCCCACCATTTTCTTTTTTTACAGATGGATGAGCGCACATGCACTCCAACAAAAAGTGAGCTGCTTTTTTAAAAAAGCACCTGCTCCTGCTGCCCTCACCCCACCCCTGATGGGCACAGAGCACCTGAAGAACTCCATGCCTTGTGCCTGGTTCCTGCCTCCTTGCATCTACTCGCAAGGAGCCAGGATGAAACCGGGACGGGCACTCACACCTCCCGCGGTCTCAGGAAGATCCTGAGACCATGGGGGAAAATGGGCTAAAAGTGTCCCAAGATATCCTGGGGAAATGGAGGGATCATCCCTCCCTGCTCCCGGGATCCCCTGTGTGTCATGTGGATGCATAGGGATGATGATGATGATGATGATGATGATGATGATGATGATGATGATTAATTTATATAGCACCATCAATGTACATGGTGCTGTACAGAGTAAAACAGTAAATAGCGAGACCCTGCCGCATAGGCTTACATTCTAATAAAATCATAATAAAACAATATTAGGGGAAGAGAATGCAAACAGGCACAGGATAGGGTAAACAGGCACTGGGTAGGGATGATCCCTGGGATATCGACTAGTGTAGATATGCCCACAGAATCTACAGATATCACTACAAAGGCTTTCTTTGGCCTTAATATTCAGCAGCTATTGTCATCAAATAGTCCACTATAATCTGGTAAAATGAACTATAATACTTGAATGAGACTTGGAAGTTCTCCACTCAAGATGTAGTGATAATCTCAGTGAAAAATGAGAGATTAGGTGGAGGAGGAGGAGGAGGAGGAGGAGCTAAAATCTAAAAGTTCCCTTCTTATTAAGCATGATAGTACTTAACAAATCAGTCAGTTTCAGTTTATCTCATTTCTCTAATCTGAAGTAAGAGCCTTGCCTGCTTATTTCTGCAAATCGAATGGCTGCTAAAGGAAAAATAGCAGGTCTAGCTACTTCTTAGCGCCCCCTCCCCCCAGTCAGTTGGCAGACCTATTCAGCATGACAACATTCAGAGGAGAGGCTATCTTAGACTGCTGCATCAAAAAATAACAGAGTCTTATGGCACTCTAAAGGCAGACACATTTAGCATACGCTTTCATGAACTAGGGTCTTTTTCTAAGATGCATGAAATGTTACCCTCTGGAGGTAAATCTCTATTTCTATATATTCAGTGTGGGCAGAGTGGCCCATAACTGCCTTGCTCTTGGAAGCATGCACATGCATCACATTTTGAACATTTTGTGTGCCAGGAATGCCATGCACATATAGTGCATTTTAATGGATTTTTCAGATGTACATATAGAGCAATATTGCTAAGAAAAAGTGGTATTAAATATGAATAGACATGCTTTTACCTCTCCCTTGGGGTGCTGCTCATATATCTTCAAATGCCAGCTCTTAGACCCTAAAAATAAACATTCTCCAGACAACAAACTGATGCAAAACTTTTCACTCAAAATTCCATATATGCCATAATAAAATGAGAGGACTTTGTTCGCTCACACATGTGTGGAATGTGATCGTGTTGCGGTCATAGTTTTCAAAGAGTTTGACATTTTGGAATAGGATTAAATTAAGGGCTGCAACTTCTCTTATTGGATTCATTAACTGTTCCAAGGTACAATTGGGTCTAATAGTTAGAAATGCTGTATGCTCAAATATCACATTTAACTTGTCAATGTGATCATAGCTTAAATAATTATACAACTACAATTTAGGCTGCAACCTGAAACAGATTTATTATGGAGTAAACCCCATTGAATACAGTTGGACTTACTTCCAAGAAAACAGGCAAAGCATTGCAATTGACATATCTGGAGTGTTTAGAAGGCAGTACAACAGAATCTAAAGCTGTTCCAACCCAGGTGCTTTACTTTGAATTCCTGTTCGTTCTTTTTCTCTACACAAACTACACATGGTCAGGGAGCCATGAAAGGTTCTGATTAGCTTCACTCTAAGTACTTGTTAATACTAAAGTTGTGTTGTTGTTTTTAAAAAGTGCTTAGACTATTTTTCTGCGTTTACCGGTCCCTGACCAATTTTACAGTATCTATTTACTACTTGGTGTATTAATCTCAGGCACCAGTCCAGTGCTGCCACAGCTCTCCTGATCAAGATGGAATGGAGAGACTGAGCTATGAGGCTAGGTTCCAAATCACCAAACCAATCAATAGGGCAGCACTCTCCCCACCCCATCTAATTGCTACTCAGAAGAGTTCCCACTCTTGTACCCACATCCAGAACAAGTTTGCCATTATAGCAGGCGGTGGCTTACCCACTTCATCAATGCCATCCATGTTCTTTCTATCCCCAAAGTTGAAAGATGCAAGTTAAAGAAACCCCAGTTGCCTCAGATTACTCAAGGAGCAGTGTGAATTAATCTGAGGGGAAATTTGGGTGGCCATCTATAACCAAAGTTCATCTTGTATCATCGTGACAGAATAATATTCAACTCTCACATGCTCCTTAGATAATGAAAGTCGAGAACATTATCCTTCTAAGCAGCTCGTCAGCACTGGCTGTCACTAACCTTTAGCATCAGCTATATTGTAAATTGCCACCTAGTATGAACCTTCTTTCTCCTGGGGGACCTAGTCAAGATGCAGTTCGTTGTCAGTATACATATTTTGTTATGAGTCAGATTATAGCCGCTGGCACAAGGCTACAGGCAATCCACTTGTTGCTCTGGTAGATAGCCTTCTCCTATCCCTAGAGGAAGGAATAACAATTGCTCTCATTCTGCTCCACCTCTGTAGATCACTAGGCACAAACTTTAACAGTACTTCTGGGGGCATTTAGCAAGTTCTACTGGATAGATGAGGATTGACTCAGGGAGATAAATGTAATAGACATTTATTTTCTATGGACAAATCATGGAGCACAGGAGAGAAGCAAACAGATTAAAATGCCAAAATACATTTGTTATTTGAGTAGCATTGTGGAGTGAAAACACAGAGGGGCAACATTTCAAAGTTATGCCGAGGTAGTACTAGATAATATTTTATCTGTATTTTACCTATCTGCATATCCCCTTCAGAGCAACACTGAAGCTGAACCATTTATGGGAACAGATAGCACTTTGAGTGAAAATTTACATTCTTGGGGGTGTGAGCGTAACTGCACTTTTTATGCACAAATTGCTATACTTCGCTGGTGTTTTCTGCGGTTTTGAATGGCAGAGGTACACTTTCAAGCAGGCCTGTACATATTTGGGATCTATATAGCACAATCAGGACACATGTACTTCTCTGCTGTTCACAGAGGTTTACATCTGTTTTCCCCAACCCATCATCCCCATCCAGTATGGCCATTTGGAGGGTACCAGAGTGTGGCAGGGTGGTTTACATGCTTCCTACAGGAAACACCACAAAGCATGAATGTGCCCACTGCAAGCACGATTGCTGTGTCTTGGCATGAATGAGGCTCATACTTTAAGTTCAACTCCAGATTGTCACTACATCTGTCTCCTTATGTCATATTTCTGCCTCTGAAGTATTACAGCTGCTGAATCCCAGCTACGACTGGGCTCTCAGTCATACCTTTTTTTCTTTCTCTGGCTACCCACATCCACTAATCACAATGTAAATTGAAGGTGACAGGCACCTCCGTTCCTCTAGGCCTTTGCAATTTCTTTTAACCCCCACAAGGCATTACATTGTAGAGGAAGCTGGAAAGAACGATATATTTTGATATTACCTTTGTTGCCTTTAACCCCCTAGGGCGAAATTAGGATTAACCACCTTTAAAAATGATTTGGCTGGCGACTACTACCTTCATATTTCTTTAGCCCAAGTAGATTTACTGACTGGGCTTTGAAAATGAAGTTAATTTCTTCTCTACTCCTAAGATTACAGCCTGAGGGGGAAGGGGGAAAAAACCAAAGGAGTTAAAAGAATACTCTTATGAGCATGACTCACACAATACAAAGTGACTAGGGATTGAGTGGTGGTGGGGACATTAAAATGAACAAAAGGACAGATAGGGTAAAGTTTCAGGCTTGCCTAGTAAGATGGTATGGAGCTGCCTCTCCCCTTTATTTCAGGAACGTTTGGGGCAGTTAGCACCTTACGCCACAGCACTCAGCATTTTGTAGAATAGTTTCAATGGCACATGAGGAAATCAACTACTGCCACCAGGACAAATATCCAGCCCATTACCAATCATTCCCCAAATATGTATTCTCATCTCTGGAAAGGTCCTGTCATAATGAAAATCAATGATATATCTGTCAGCACTAGTCTAGATTTTTTGGGTGGCAAAATATTTTGTTTTGTTTTGTTTCAAAAAGTTTAAAGAAATATTAGGTCAAATAAAAGATGTGCTACTTATTGGACACACGTAGTTGCCTTATACTATGAAATGATGTCCATCTACTAGTTCATATTAGCTACACTTACTGGCAGGTCTTCCCAAGGGCTTTTCCGAACTCTGCAACCTGAGATCTTCGTTAACTAAAGCAAACTGAATTTAACACAGCACCTTCTGTGAGCAAGCCATGTGCTCTACAACTGAGCTATAGGCTCCTCCCCTAAATTTATTTCTATTAGTGATGTCACTGAATTTCATAATTTCATAATTCCAACCTCAGAAATATGAATCTTAGTGTCTCTCCTCAAACATTAGGGCATCAGCTCTGCTTTTAATTCAAGACAAAGAAGAACTTAAGACCTCCATCTCTGCTTCCATCCTTCCTTCCTTCCCACCTACTTATCTTCCTTACTGCTCCACTTGTAGACATGGAAGGGATCCTATTCCCTCTCTGGAGCCAGGCACACTACTACAATTGTGTGCTGAGCAGGATGAGAAATGGGAGTGCATTTTTTTAAAAAAAAAAAAAATGTTCACACATTCCAAAACTTTGGTTCACATTTGAAAAAAAAAAAATGTACTTTTTCAAATAGGCACACTTTAAATTGCATATATATATTTTTCAAAAGGTACACATTTTCACAGTTTAGTCAATGTACTTTATACTTACTGTTGTTCCCTACCTCAATCCAAATGGAGAGGCAGGTAAGAAATAAATTTGTTGTTGTTGTTGTTGTTGTTGTTGTTTATTAGTGGTGTCAGGTTGAGGAAGGCTGCAGTGAAAGGAAATATACATACAACCTGGTGCTGTTTTCTTAAAAATCCCAATCCAGGGGCTGGGGCTGCAGCCAGATTGTACTGAGTGCCACTAGTCATGTATTCAAAAGACTGAATCTTGCCACCCAGTTGCCTCCTTCCTTGGCTGGGCATTGGAGAAGCCACTGGTTTTCTCTTTGCCTTTTAACAATTGACATCAGTTGCACCCTTACCATAATTTTGCTCCATAAGGGGCTGTCTTCAGGGTGTCAGGTTGGTACCACCTCCCTCTGAAACCCTATGCTTCCCCTCTCCTGGTGGTGCATCAGGTAATCCCAATGCTGAGGAGGGAGCACAGGGTTTCTGGTTGGTCATTCAGGTACTGGAGCCACCCCGCCATCTTCCTGGTGGAAAGCAACCAATCACCTGTCACCTTCCACCAGGCACCACATCCAGATTGACCCCGGAGAGATGTCAGACAGCAAATGTGCCATATTGACGTCACTCTGACTGAAAATGTCATATGAATGAATGAATGAAAATTGTATTGCTAAAAGTGATAAGCCATCACAATTCAACATAATAAAAACAAGTAAAAAGATAAGCTAAAATAAAAAAGTTAAGTAAGTTAAAAATGGATAATATAGAAAAATCACATTAACATACATTAAGAACTCACGAGTGAGGAACTAGATCAGTACATATACCAGAATGAAATCTGCAGCTCCAAATGTGCCATATTGCCGTAACTCCGACTGAAAATGTCAGGGTAAATCCCCAACTTTTTCAAACCACAGCTTCGCGGGGAAGGTCCCATGGTGGCTGTGAAGCTGCGCCTGCGTCATCTAACCGCAGATCCGCATTATTATTATTATTATTATTATTATTATTATTATTATTATTATTATTAATTTATTTATATAGCACCATCAATGTACATGGTGCTGTACAGATAACACAGTAAATAGCAAGACCCCTATAGACAGCCTCTAGGTGTCAACTTGTGGCAATCAATGGAGCATTCACATGACCAATGGGAAAGGTGCAGAACATGATCCAAGTGCCTGATAGCATGCTCAAACTTCCTAAGATGAAGCGTGTGATCCTCCCACCAGGAGATATTTATACTGCTCATTATGAAGCTGAGGTAGGTGTGTATGCTGTAACTGTTCCACTTGCTGCCTGTCCATTTAACACCAGAATGTCACTGTAGATAGAAAATAGCTGAGCGTGACACACTACACCCCGGCATACTGTCTATACTATTGTTAAAATAATGCCAAACCCCTGAATATCTGATTGAGACACAGGAAAGTCAAGTTGCACAGGCATATATTGGTTCAGTAAAAAGCTGTAAGCTGTGTGCAGGGTTTCTGACCAGTCAGAAAAAAACCTTATTAAGAAGAAAGTTTTCCAAACAATGTTTATGCTTCCTTTTATTCCTTCTTTCTACACTTAATAATATGGGGGTGGGGGAGTTGGAAGGGGAAAGAACCGAGAAAGAGATTAGGAAATTATTGTTGTCCTTCTCTTCAAAGTTTGGATCTGAAAGTCTCATCTGAATTAATTTTGTCTCTTTAAAAATGGGAAATAATATGCTCTAAAGCAATACACTGTGTCAATCATTGCCATTTTCCCCAATATCTTCCCACTCACTTCTGCCTCCTACTTGTGGGCTCTTGAGGCGTCTTCTTTTCTCTCTCCATTTTTTGCAGTAACGCAATGTTTCCCTTAAGAGCTGCAGTGTTCAAATGGTATCATCAACCATCACAAGAATGTTTCTACGATGTTTATAGCAATAAAAGGCTTCTCCTGTTTATTCAATTTGTACTTTTCCAGCTGTGAAGTCTTTCTGAAATGGATGAATTTTCGTACATACCAGAATCATAGTTGCATGTCTTATGCAGCATGTTTCATTTGTGCACCTCAGTCATATTTTGTAACAGAAGCCAGCTCACCCCCTCACAAAAGATAGTATTAAGAGTTTGCTTCTTCAGTAGCACAGTGCAGCTACTTACTCCACTTTCTCCAGGAATACTTCCCCAGTTTCCATGAAGTAATCATGACGAAGGGACACAAATGCATCTCTTCTGGCTTGTTGTTTGTTTTGTTATGTGAAAACACTTATTTATTTATTTATTACATTTATCTCCTGCCTTTTTCCCTCCAATGAACCCCAGTGGCATATATAATCCTCCTCCTCTCCATGCTATCCTCACAACAACAACCCTGTGAGGTAGGCTGAGGGTTTGTGACTGGCCTAAAGTCACCCAGTGGGTTTCCATGGCCAAGTGGGGACTAGAACCTGGATCTCCTGACTCCCAGACCCACACCTTAGCCGCCATGCCACACTGAAAACACTTGGCCAATAGAACCACCTGGGCATGCAAAATGGTGGCAAAGGCATTCAAATAGGTTAGAAACAAACACAACTCTATTAGAAATCTCTAGTAGTCATAACTGAAGATTTCAATGGGCACTATGGGCTCATCTACACCAAGCAGGATATTCCACTATGAAAGCAATATATAAAAGGCAGGAGCCACACTACTGCTTTATAGAGGTATTGAAGTGTACTGTCAACTGTTGGGGCCCATTGAAACATACTATATACCACTTCCATACTGCTATATGCTGCTTGGTGTGGCTACTGCCTTTTATATTCTGCTTTTATAGTGGAATATCTTGCTTGGTGTAGATGTGCCCTATGTTGAGCACTATGAAGAATCTAGATTGTAAACACTTCTTTTATTAGGGATCAGACATGAATTTCTGTACTAATTGGTGTGTTTTAGAAGATATAAGTTTGATGAAATTGCAGCAAACCATTCATGGTATAAAGCAGAGAATCAATATGCTGTAACTAAGAAATAGATAAACAAACAGTAGTAGATGCATGAAAACATCAATTTACCTACACATAAAGCAACAATTATATGTTAGAAATTTAGATGTGAAAAACAAACCACCTCTTATTTTGTTGGCACTGTTTGAAAAATGATCCTCATTTGAAACAAATGTGTCTTGAAAAGGAGTCCAGGGCCATAGTTAGTTGGGGCGATATCCCAGGGCGATCCCCGGGATCATCCCTGTGTGTACACATGATGCACAGGGGATCTCGAGAGTAGGGAGGGATGATCTTGCCCTAGCCTTTGAGCCTGCTTTTTCTGCAGTCTCGGGATGATCCACGGAACATGTGTGCTGGCATCGTGGTTTGTCCCGGCTCCTCACGATGACTCACCAGGAGCCGGGGGTGGGGTGGGGGGAGCGGGGAAAATTATTGAAAATAAAAAACCTTACCTTTTGCGCACAAGCATTCGTGCGCTTTTCTTCTTTAACAAAAACACACACAAAATGGTGGGTGCAATGTCCTCTCCCTCCAAGTTCATTACGCAGCACGTGTAAACAGAGGGGGAAATCTCACAATAAAAATATTGCTTTTTTCTTCTTCTCATTTTCAAATACAATATGAACAGAAAACTCCTTCTCCTCCCCCCTCCTCCCCTGCCCCATTCCCTCCCCCTTAGGTTCCCCCCTCCATTCTTCATATGGTTCTCTATTCAAAGAGTAAAAGTTTCATGTCTGTAAGTAAAACCATTAAGCAAAAAAAAGGGGGGGAAAGGATGAATTAATATTTACATAGAAAATGATTTTAAAAATTCAAAATTAAATGAATTAAAAATAAAAGGATTGTGTCAAACACTTCTTTGACTTCACTGTTCCCCTTTTTCATTATGCTCATTCAATATCACTATGGCCTATTTAAAAGACAATTAAATTGCTCTATCTTCCCCCGACTTCCAATATTTTATCATTGCTTTTATCATTGGTTTTATTGTATTTGCTTTTATTATGTATGTTGCCCTGGGAACTTTTGTTATAAGCTGACACATACATTTAATTAATTGATATTATTATTATTATTAGTAGTAGTAGTAGTACAATTTCTCCCTCAAATGCTTTTCCACTTAACTGCTTGTATGTTTCTTCAGCATTCTTTTCAAATATGTGCAGACATACCTACACGAAATAACTACGAAGGGTTCAGTTCTGTCCACTGTGGACAAAGAGCTGATATATGGTGGAATCTCTTTAGGGCATAACAGAGTGGGTTTCCCCCTTCAACACACACACACAAATACATAGGACCGCTCAGCATACCATGTGATTATCGTGAATGGATGTCTGGTACACGATTTCCATATCGCTCTGTCCAGCACTCCACTCTCTGCTCAGTCAAGGAATGCAAATTTTGATAAAACATTCTTTGACTAAGCAAAGGGGATGGTGAAAGGGTTGGATGAAGCTATGGGACATTCAACATGATGACCAAGTATGGCACCTCTGCTTGCCCCCATGTAAATGAGATGGAGCAGTTTTGTTATGCCCTGCAAATGTCCCACCATATGAGATCCATGGTGGACTGGATTGAGCCTGATGTACTGTCCTGGTTATTGCTGCCAATTGATATTATTGTTATTATTATTATTATTATTATTATTATTATTATTATTATTACCACCAATTTAACTTCCTGTGTTTTTCAAAATGGGGAAAGCTTTTAGCTCTCAATAAATGTATGCTGGTCCAGAGTTGTTTTCCTGTTAAAAGCAATTCTGGTCATTCATGCTGAAGTTTTCCCATATCATTTAGCTGTATGATTTCCTTGTTAATATTTAATGCTCATTTATCTCTCTCCTCCGCCACACACACACACACTTGGATCAAAGCACAATACTCTTCCATTTATTTAAAGCCTTGTCCTCATGTGCTTTCTATTAGAGGGAAATGGTGTTCAACAAGTCATCACATACATGCAATATCCCATTGGCATTTCATCTCTCACATCCCCATATCTCACACTATTCCCCCGCTCGTGCTCTTCGCTCCTCTGATGCCATGTTTCTCACCTGCCCAAGGGTCTCTACTACCCTTGCTCGGCTTCGTCCATTTTCTTCCGCTGCCCCTTACGCCTGGAACGCTCTTCCAGAACATTTGAGAACTACAAGTTCAATCACAGCTTTTAAAGCTCAGCTAAAAACCTTTCTTTTTCCTAAAGCTTTTAAAACTTGATTTTGCTCTGACTTTATACTGTTAATTTTACCCTACCCTGTGCCTGTTTGGTGCATTCTCTTCCCCTCCTTATTGTTTTATTATGATTTTATTAGAATGTAAGCCTATGCGGCAGGGTCTTGCTATTTACTGTTTTACTCTGTACAGCACCATGTACATTGATGGTGCTATATAAATAAATAAATAAATAAATAAATAAATAATCTAGTTCTTAATTTCAAGAAAAATAATTGTCTGGAAACAGATACTTCCTGCTTTAAAATTCTTTCACCCTGATCACCAAACTGAAAGGAATCCAGGTAATTGGCATCAAAAATATCATGGATCTGTGTCATCACCACATACTTGAGCATTTTGTCTAAGACTGTGATGTTGGATATTGGATGCAGTACTTAAATCAAAGGGAGCCAAAGAGGAGTGGGTTGGTTTCCCTCCTCCCAGTAAAGGGCTGTGTGTGTGTGTGTGTGTGTGTGTGTGTGTGTGTGTGTGTGCACGCGCGCATTTCAATACAGATGGGGCATGATTCTATCTTAGCAAACCATTAATAATCTTGGCCAACTAGCTAGTCCACTCTAGCAATCTTAACCATTCAAAGATGAACAAGGGTTAAGCATGCATGTGTTAAACCAATAAACCTCTGCAAAAGCTCAGGTTGGACATACTGAAAGGAGTCAACCAACTATCAAACCTGAATAAGGGTCTCATTATTTCCTACAGCACCCTAGAAAACTTTAGGCCAAATTGGTCAGGTCAAAAAACCAAACCAAACCAAAACAACAACAACACAGAAGCCAAGCTGTGGAATGTGCACAGTTTGGTTATTAGTAACAAAAGGGACAGTGGTATTTCCACCATTACAGCTGATGTGAGGTATGAAACACAACCATTTTGTCAGAGCACAAATCTTAACCCCTAACATGGCAGCTTATTGAATTATTAAGAGTTTTACTATAACAGTTGCATAAGCCTATCAATAATAATTCAATAACTAACCAGTTTACTTGCTAAGTATATACATTTGTGAATTAGGGAGTTGTTCCATTCCATAGAAAGACAACCATGTTCCTGATTTCATTTAACTGTATAATATGCATGATTTTCTTTCATACCTATTGTGTTTGTTTAAAGCAGAGCCATTTGTTTCTTTTTTTATGTATGTGTTTTTGTAATAGATGTAATTGTTTATTAACTGTGTATTTTAACAGTCATTTTAAAAATATTTTTGTATGTAAACCTACTTAGAAATTTAATTGTATTAAGTAATATACAAGTATTAATTAATTGATTGATTTTAAAAAACTGAATACATATTTTTCAATTTTCTGTCTTCAAGGAATTACCATCTCAATAAGGAAGTAGTCTTGGAATGCCATAGCTAAGTGTATGAGAGTACTAAGTAAGTTGATGGTCTAAATGGCCCCTTCCAACTCTGTAATTCTATGATTCTAAGCCCTATATTTTAGACCAGCTGTGACTCTATCTGAAGCAGTCCGACATTGACTGTGGTCCTAGCTAGACCCAAGGTTTATCCCGGGATCGTCCCGGGGTCATCCCTGTTCATGTAAATGACACACAGGATATGCCAGAAGCAGGCAGGGACGACCCTGGGATAAACCTTAGGTCTAGCTAAGGCCTCAATTACTCACGCACTGGTTGACTTCAAACTGTATTGTTTTTATAATATTAAAATCTGTGGCATTTTTGTGTGTGAAAACAATCTAAAATTAAATACTCCTATTTAAACCAAACTTTAAAGCATAATCTGAAACTAAGTGAAACTTTAATAATTAGATATGAAAACATTGGTGACAGTCCAGAGATGAAATTCAGTGCTACTGCTAACTATAGAAGCAAAGAGAGAAAGAGAAGGCAAGTTATCCATAGCAAGTTATAAGAAAGTTACAGGTGTTTTGTTCACAATGTTGCAGCTTGTGCCTTTCATAGGCTGACCACAGACCATGTGCTAGGCCACAGGGTAAGGTCCTCGGATGCTCTTATTGATAGTGAACCTAGTATCATTCTATATAATACAATGTTATCTGGCATTGTTGCGATGTTACACCAGTATCACTGGCATGAATACAATTCAAAACTGGGCATAGTGGCTCATGGATTTGAGATAAGACATTTACATGCCAGTGCCAGCTTCCTAAACACTGTCTTACCAATGTTGCACTTGTTACAAGCATCAAAGATTTACTTTTATTATTAAAGCTTTATGTCTGAATGTTTCTCAACTCCAGTAAGAGAAGAGAAGAATCCTTCAGTATGATAGTTACCAACTCCTAGCAGATGACTAATATCTATTTTGTATCTGTAATTTTTCAACATACATCCGTTGAACCAAACAGTTTGTATTTTTGCAAGGGAACACCCCAAAGCTGTTCAGAAGCTGAGAAAAAAATTCTAAAATAAACATACAAGGTGGAAATCTACCAGGTAGCATGCCATTCTCACTTATGATATCACTGAATCCAATCTAATATTAGTACACACTGAAATGTATCCTAAAATGTCTAAGAGTACTATGTGAGTCACAACTGACTAGAGGATTCTTCTAGCCCACTCACAGTGTGCGTATTTTTGTGTGTATAGTGTGATTACTTTTAGCAAACTTTTATTGAAGATGGTAATTCCCCTGACAACACTGGCATTTGTAAACAAAAATAAAAAAACACCCCTGCCCCACAAAAGTCAAGTACATTTGGACTGACAGCTCTTCTATAATTTCAAGAAAAGCAAAACTAACTTTATACTGAAGGTCCACTGTACTGGAACACTTTATCTGCAGGCCCCAATGAAATGAATGGGACTTATACAAGATCTCACTGTGGAAGAATATTGGAAAGGCACTAAGTTCTACATTTCTAAGTAGGTGTTTTTATCCTAACCTTTATTTTGTGTGTTATTTGCAGCAATCACATGCATAAGAGGAAGTACTAGGCATAAGCTACAGAAGATACAATTAGGACTAATAGCCAAGCAGAAGCTGCAAGAAATATGAACATGTTAGAACCACAGAACTGGATACTAGCCATGGGCAGATTCATTTTTGTGAGCTTTCTCCTTTTCTTGCCTTCAACTGTGTTCTGTGCTGGTTCTGCATGTTGTTGTTGTTTTACAGGGGGAAATGGATAAAATGGAGAGGAGGATTACATATGCCACCTTGGGTTCCTTAAGGAGGAAAAATGGTGGCATATAAATGTAATAAATAAATATAAATAAATAAAAACCTGCATGTATTTTTGTGCATTTTTTTCCAAAAGGATGCATTGATGGACGAATGGATGCATGCTCCTATTGACTAAAGCATATTTGTGTGCATTTTAGAAACAAATGCAGTAATTTTTCTGCATTTTTCAGATGTATACATGCTGTTGAACACTTTGTTTTCTTTTGTGGAAGACATTGCAAGTCCAGAAATGTACAGGCTTCTGTCCACAAATTACTTCCATTCCCACATTCAGTCTTTGGAAGTGCAGAGAAGGTAAATCCACTAAAAGAAAATGGAGCAAATTTTTTACCTATCTCTACTGGATACTTGAGTAATGGACCGGGTAGCATTACTACCTCTTACATTCATCTGTGAATGGACACATGTGGCTGAGGCTGTTGGAGAACCGGCAAGTGCACTGATTTGAAGAGAAGAAGAAGCCAGTGTTGCTGCTTCACCAGATGGGATTGTGGCCCTCTTCTCTTCACGAGGACCACCAGAACAAACAGGCATGAGAACTGGAGAAGATGCAGGTCAGGAGCAAGATATTTTGCTGCCTAAGGCCGAGCAGCTGATTCTCCCTCCTAACTCAAGGCTTTCATGAGGGATGAGGTCAGCCAAGTTCTTTTGATATCTGAGGCACTAAAACCTCCACAGGCATCTCTCCCCTTCTCTGGCAGTAAAAATACAGTGCCTTAGATCCAGCACCGCTTTTGTGAAAGCAAAATGATGTTGCTTGTGGAATGGACTTCTGCAGCCTCTTTTACTTGCAGCCACTACCATGTACCTTCTAAACCTGCTCCAGAGGGTTGGGGAACCCTCTTCAAGAAGGTGCAGTAGGAAGGAGAGGATGCATAAATCCCATCCCTCAAGCAGTTTTCTTCCACTTGTGCAGTGTCAATGCTGGATCCAGCCCAATAACTAAGTAACTAATCATTTTCTGTCCTTTCATAGCAACCAAAAACTGCTCCATTCTGGTGTGGCTAGCCCTGATGCATTTTATTGTTTTAATTATTTGTTGTGGGGTTCCATTCTTTGGAACAGTTTTACCCAGACTCCTTCAATGTATACCCTCTCTTTGAGGTCCACTTTCTATGGCAGTGTTTGTGCACAATAAACATACAAAGTTGTCCCTGAGAGTTCTGAAGGAAATGTGAGTGTGTTTACATGTGTGCATGTATGTATGTATATATATATATATATATATATATATATATATATATATATATATATATGGCATATTCTTCTTTAAAAGACACATAAGCAATGATTGGGCTTCAATACACTCTGTTTATGTGAATTTATAGTGAAGAATACATTGCAATACATACATATACACCATGTATACTGAATGGTTATCAGTTCATCTCTCAGCAGGGCTGGAAGACAATGACTGGGTCTAGGGCCTTAGCTAGACGAGGGGTTATCCCACGCTGATACCCAGGATCATCCCTGTGCATCCAGGTGATGCACAGGGGATCCCTGGCCCTGGGATAATGGGCACCACTTTGGGCCCGGTTTTTCCTGCAGTCTCGGGCTGAGCCCGTTGAGGCCCATTGAAGCGGCTTCTCCCCGTCTTCATGCAATTACTCGCGCGTAGCCGGGAGCTGCGCACGGGGCGCAGCGCTCCCCAGGAGCACTGCACCCATCGAGGGCAGGGTGGGGGGAGTGGGGAAAGTATTTTTTAAAAACAACAACAACACCTCACCCTTCAGTCGCTGGAGCACTCCTGTGCTGCTTCCCCTTTAAAAGAGAGCTTCGGCTATTGGGCGGTATAAAAATGTAATAAATAAATAAATAATAATAATAAAATAATAATTAAAAATTTAAAGAAAAATGATGGGTGCGACGGCTCTCCTCCAGAGCTCGTCACACCTCACGTGTAAACGAGGGTGTGATCTCACGATACACGTGATCTCACGTGTATCACGGGCTCTCCCCTCGTCCATCCCAGAACAACAGGTAGGTCTAGCAAAGGCCTAAGAGACCCATGCCAGTAGTCCTTCCAAAATGGTTGGTTGATTCACACACACTCCATGGAGGTGTGGTAACATAGTTTGGGAAGAATATACCATGCCACAGTAGGTGCATGTGAGAAAAATACCTTGCTACTGACATGGCTTTTCCCCTATCTGGCCAAGTCAGAGCCTCAGTTGAGAACTCATCCAGGCGCCTGAAACTGACATATGGGGTGTAAGTGCATGTAAGTTCATGTGCCTTCACTGTAACATGTGCATCAGTTCACATTTCCCTTGAATTTATCTTTTTGAGGCAACCCAAGCTACGGAGGGAGTACCTAACCAGCTGAAACTGTTAGCTTCCTTCTTTAATTTAATTTTCAAAATTAAATATAGAATCTTGTTATCATCATAAAAGTCCTGCTGCAGGGAGCTTTTATTTGTAAGTTACACATAGGGAAAAAGATGTCCTGATGTAACACAAGCCCTGAGGTAACCCTAACTATAGCTTCTGTTACAGTGGAAGCCATAATGAGTTTTACAGAGAAGCACATGTTGCTTTAGACACACTTGCAAGCTTTGACAAGTACATGGAAATGCTATTATGTAGAGTTCTTTGGGGATAGCAGAAAGAGTATCTAAGGCCTCCGAACAACAATGTCTTAGTTTATTTGCATAAAGGTTTATACTACTACATATTAAGATCATCAAGAAGTGCTGTCAGCAACAAAAATGAAGATATCGTTAATTCCGTGACATAAAATTCTAATACAAATCTATTAGCAACTGCAACTGCGATAAATCACTTTAGTTCAGCTTAAGCTATTTCACTCTGAATGTGCCCAGTACCTCAAGCGTTACTACATCCGTTCTAAAGCTCAAATTAGTATGCAGCTGACTGAAGCCATTTTGCGTTCTTGCTCCACACTCTAGATCAAATCCTAGCGGGCTTCTTTTCTTTTCTTTTTTTTTAACCTGATCTGCTATCATGTAACAACTACAGCCATCTTCAGGGATTCAGGAGCTAGCCCCACCTCCTCGACAATGATGCCCTTGCCAGCCATGTGCAAGGGGGCAAGCAGAATCACATGCCGTTGTGTGTTGCCCATCTCTTGGCAATGCCCCCTAGACAATGCATACATTGCTCATTTTGAAAGGGAACACATTCTACACATGTAGGGATCCTCTATGGGAGCAGGAGAAACATGGTTGACTATGGTTCCCATCTCCGTGTTGGAAACCCTACACACATAGAAGGAGATCCCCTTCAAGCATGCATCAGCCAGGGAACATTGTTAAGGGGATAGGTACATATGTGAGTCCATTGGCCACCCCTTTTCCCTCCCTCCCTTATAGGTTGTCAGTAACAGGAGACGTCTTCACACAGAAATGATTCATATCACTGCTTTACCAATGTGGAGAGGGACCCCCATTTCCCCAACTCCCACGATTAACAGCTGAGAATGAAAGCAGAATGATGAATGCAGTAATTTATGCTAAGTCCAGAGTTCTCCAGATTGGGCCATGAGTTGGACACAGGTAGAAGGGTGTTCAGTCATGGCATAGATGCTTAGATGTATATTCGTAGTGGTTCCTTCTTCTGTAAAACAGACCAAGAAGACTGGAGAGTGAACACTTCATTCTAGTCAGATCAGATGCCTCTTGATAGATAAGACAGGAAGAGGCAAAATAAATTCCAGGGAGAGAAATAAATCCAAATCTTCTGTAACAAGTTGAATGTTGTGTCTGCACCACTGATCAATTGTTAAGTAAGCTGCAATTGGATCTCTTAAAAGAAACAGTCTACCTACGCAGCTTCTTGGACAGGTAGCAGTGGCCCAATCTATGCCCTCGGGATATTTTGGCCAGTCTTAATTGGTTGATGATTCATGCTTTCCTTTTCCTCCCAATGTTCCTGTAGATACGATAATGACAGGGGGGGATGTATTTGCTTGGACTTTGTACTGCAAATGTGTGTGTCAATACTCAGAAGATGGACGAGAACAAATAAAGCGGCATTGCACTCAGATCAGGTAGTTTAATTATAGGAGGGCATTTTGACCTTTTGTCACGCTAAAGCCATGTATCTCCATCTTCTCACTTCAAAGTCTGGTAACTTGTCTTGTTTAGCTTC
Organism: Elgaria multicarinata webbii; assembly: GCF_023053635.1. Lineage (NCBI taxonomy): Eukaryota > Metazoa > Chordata > Lepidosauria > Squamata > Anguidae > Elgaria > Elgaria multicarinata. Next base: position 104,431,869 of record NC_086172.1, read on the forward strand.
ACAAAATCCAAAAGGAGACCAAGTTCTTTAGAAATGCGTTAGCAAACAGTAAATTGGGGAGGGAAAAACATTTGTGTGTGTTTCTAATTTAAAAAAACCTCAGCTGCCCAGTTACTGCATCACATATAATTCAGACATTATGGTGTCATTAAAAATATAGGCTTAGACCCAAAGAACCACAGGCAAAGTTTACCTTCCCAGTGCAGCCCATTGGATTCCTTGGAAAGCAGCTCCTGGTGGATCTCAGGACCTGTGTGATGCAATGACCACATTTAGGCCTTAGCTAGACCTAAGGTTTATCCCGGGGTCATCCTGGGGTCATCCCTGCCTGCTCCTGGGATATCCTGTGTGTCATTTACATGAACAGGGATGACCCCAGGATGATCCCGGGATAAACCTTAGGTCTAGCTAAGGCCTTAGAATACTGTGTACAGTTTGGTCACTACACTGAAAAAGAGATATTGTAGAGCTGGAAAACGTGCAAAAAGGGTAACTAAATGATCAAGGGACTGGAGCATCTCTGCTATGAGGGAAGGTTACAACAGCTGGGATTGTTGGAAAAAAAGGAGGCTACAAGGAGACATGATAGAGGTGTACAAAATAATGCATCATGTGGAGAATGTGGTCAGGGAGACATTTTTCTCCCTATCATATAATACTAGAACCCAGGGTCATCCCATGAAGCTGATTGGTGGGAGATTCAGCACAGATAAAAGGAAGGACTTCTTCACACAATGCATAGTTAAACTATGGAATTCACCACCACAAGATGTGGTGATGGCCACCAATTTGGATGGCTTCAAAAGGGGGTTGAATGAATTCCAGGAGGAGAAGGCTATCCATGGCTATTAGTCCTGATGGCAAAGTGCAACGTCCAATGTCAGAGGTAGTAAGCCTTTATACACTAGTTGCTGGGGAACATGGATGGGAGTGTGCTGTTGCACCATGTCCTACTTGTCAGCTGGTTGGCCACTTTGTGAACAGAGTGCTGGAATAGATGGACCCTTGGTCTGATCTGGCAGGGCTCTTCTTATGTAGCTGTGGACAGGTGAAGAACTGGCCAAAAACAAATCAACCTGACGAACTCTACCACCATTCCTGATTTGGGAAGTAAAAGTGCCTCTCAATTACATGAAGCACTCCTTGGATCCAAACTATATTTCCTCTGTCTAAGGAGTGGGGGGGGGAGAGATTTTTTTGAGTGCGCTGAAGTTTTCAGATAAGTGACACACTTATCTATTTGCCATGTGTCTCCTCTTTATTAAAGCACTGAGGAAATGTCTACCATTATGACAGGCAGGGGGAATGTGGAGGAAGCTCCTAATGTATTATTGAGGAATCTCAGAGGGAATGCTTTATATTGTTGTACACATTAAAAAAAACCACCCACACTCTTCCACCTGCATGAAAATAGACACCGTGCTTTGAGAGGCTGAGGGAGGGAATGGTGCCTACTGCCCTTTGCAGAGGAGCTCAGAAGTGCCATCTCTCTGACACATTGGCTCATGGTTCCATTTTGTTGGGGAAGAAAGAGCATGGAAATCCATCAGGAATGACAATATGTCACTGGATGATCATTGTAGGGCCGGAGTGATTGTGTCCGTGCTTCCTCCATTGATTAGAATAAAAGCAGTTGCTCCAAGGTAACTATGGAAACATGTAAATGGCTGCCTGATTGCCAAGTCACTGCCCAGCCAACAAACTCATGAGTGTTCCATGAAATTGGCCAGTCCAGAGACTTGGCAGGAAATATGATTCAATCCTGAAGTGTTCCCATTCCCTAGACAGGTCTACAGGATCAGATACCATCAGCTTTTGTTTTGAATATTATATTGTGTTTTCCACTGGACTGAGTTCAATCAAATGGACTCTGAGGCAGTGGTTAAAGGCCTCCTGAAAAAATAAACAAATCTAGATCTCTCTATCAGTGATTACTATGTCTAACCTTCCATTGTTTTAGAAGGTTTCTGGAGTGGTGATAGCTGCTCATGTCCAGGTGGTCTTGGAGGATACTAATTATTCTGATCCATTCCAATATGAGTTCAATTGGGTTTGGGAACAGAAAGAGCCTTGATTGCAGGTGATGATTTACACCAGGGAATGGACTAGGGGAGTGCAACCCTTTTAGTTTCCTGGATCTCTCAGAACCTTTCAATACCACTGATCACGGTATCCTTCTTGATCACCTGGTTGCATTGGGTTTGAGGGACATGGTGTTAAGGTTATTCTGATCCTACCTGGCCTGGGATAATAGGCAATTTGAAGCATAGTTATTTTTCAGATTTACACTTCTATGAATATTGTGATTCAGTTCTTGACTCAAAAATTGCAAACAAAAGTGCATATTAGAAAAAGTTGCATACAAAACCCCATATATTAGGGAAAGTTGCATACTAAATAAATATTAGGGATGTAGTTTCATGTAGTGGTGTGTGCTTTATAAATACTAGGGGTGTGCACAGACCCCCCCGCTCTGCCCCGTGGGCCGATCCGAAATTTTCTCTGCGCCGCTCCGCCCATACTCCGCTCCTCTTCGCCGCGGAGCTCCGGCTCCGAATCAGAGCTCTGAAGTGGAGGGGAGTGGCGCCAGGTAAGGCCAGGAGAGGAGGGGCCTCCATCCGCGGTCTGTCGGCTTCTTCAATTGAGCCCGCGGTTCAACCAGGAAGTCAACCCTAACCACAAGCGGCCCAGACTCCCTGGTTGAACCGTGGGCTCAATTGAAGAAGCCGACGGACCGCGGACGGAGGAAGGTAAGGGAGAGGAGGGGGGTTACCAGGCCCTGCCGCTGTCGCCACATGGGCAACAGCGACAGCGGCAGGGCCCGGTAAACCCCACTTACCTTTCCAGCGGATCTCCGGATCGAGGCGAAGGATCCGCCTTCACCTCGATCCTCTTCGCCACACTCCGCAGGTCCCCAATCCTCTTCGCCTCCGCCTTAAGGGCAGGCGAAGCCCCCCGCTCCGCTTCTAATTCGCCAGTCCGATTAGAAGCGGAGCACATCCCTACTAAATACTGAATGATGCCAACACTGGATGAATGTACTTATGATTGAATACATGCAAAATTGTCACAGTCCAGATATAGCCTGATTTCTACATCCCTGGGACTGCCTACACCCCTGCTCGTAGACCCACCTCCAATTATTTTATTTTATAATTTTATTTATTGCATTTCTATACCACCCAATAGCTGAAGCTCTCTGGGAGGTTTACAGCTCTCTGGGTGGTTTACAAGATCAGTAAGTTTGGAGGGGACTAGAGATAGAGCCTTATCAGTGATGGCACCTACCCTATGGAACTCCCTCCTGAAAAATATACTTCCTGGCCGCATCTCCTTTTAAGATGGTCTTAAAACTCATCTGTTCTCCCTGTCTTTTAATTGAAAAAAATATGGCATTTACTCCTGATAGATATTTTGAAACTTACTTTATTTTAACTTGTTTAAATTGTTTAGAATTAATATGCTTTTATTAAAATATTTGTATTGTTTTTATACTGTAAGCTCCCTTGGGAAAACTATGGTTTTAAAAGGCAGCTAAGTAGATATAGTAATAATCAACTCAACAGTTGTTTATCTAGAGGGTACTCACCACATGACATGTTAATAATCAATTGTGATGTAGATTAGGATCAGCATTGAGTTGATTATTAGTCCTCACTGAGGCTTTAGCTAGACCAGTCTTTATCCCATGGCGAACCTCGGGATCGTCCCTGTGTGTCCAGATGATGCACAGGGGATCCCAGGATCAGGGAGGGATCATCTCTCCCTGGCCCCGGGATACAGGCCTGCTTTTTCTGCAGTCCCGGGCTGAGCCCGTTGCTGCGGCTTGAGCTGGCTCTGCATGACTACTCACACAGAGCCGCACACATGGCACAGCACTCCTCAGAAGCGCTGTGCCCATCGGGGGTAGGGGGAGCGGGGAAAGTAGTTTAATTTTTTAAAGAAACCTTACCTTTGCACACGAGCGTTCGTGCACTCTGTTCCCGTTAAAAAATAAAAAATGGCGGGTGTGACACTTCTCTTCCTGAGGTCGTCGTGCCTTATGTGTAAACGAGGGTGAGATCTCGCATTAATCGCAACACAAGATCACCCCTCCTCCATCCAGGATTATCTGGTAGGTCTAGCTAAGGCCTGAGTTGACTTACTCATCCCACACCCTCTCTGCCCCCACAAGTCCTCCTGCTAGGATCCCATCCTGCTGGCTGGATTAGAGAGGCTGCTGCCACTTTGACCACTCTTGCCTTGTGATTCTGTGGCTGATGAAAACAACAACAGTGCTCTCCATATGACACGATAACCAAAGATGGTTCAAATAGCCAACCCTGCACAGCGTTGGTTGTTTGCATTGGTTGATTCAGGAACTCTATCCTCCTTTCCATATCGTCAGCCTATTCTAATGGGGTGTTTTATTAAATGTTTTGGCACGTACAGGTGGGTGCTACAGGAAATGAGGATCTTGCCTCCTGACCTTTCCGTAAAAATCCATGGAGGTTTTTGAATCTCTCTCTCTGTCTCTGTCTCTCTCTGTCTCTCTGTCTCTCTCTCTCTCTCTGTGTGTGTGTGTTTCTTTGGGAATCATTTTGAAGCCCTCCCATGAAGGAAGACATAATGCTGAAACCAGTCTCCAGTCTTTCATTTTTCCTTCCTTTGGTTCCAGTGCCAATTACATTAATTAGCAATTATGTTAACTTCCAATTAGCTATGCAAAGACTCTCTAATTGCATCCCCTCACAGTTTCAGTAATTAATCCTTCCACCACATCACAATCAGATGATAAACAAACAAATTTGCTTTTATAATGTTCCTCCTCTTACACATGTTGTGAAGAAAAGCAAAAATAGAAAAAAGAAAAATATGTGAAAATTATTTTCTGAGAAATTTGAGCCCAATCCTGTGTGTGTGTGTGTGTGTGTGTGTGTGTGTGTGTGTGTGTGTGTGTGTGATGAGAGAGAGGGAGAAAGAGAGAGAGAGAGAGAGAGAGAGAGAGAGAGAGAGAGAGAGAGAGAGATTACTAGGGTGTGTTGAGGTGTGGGGAGAGAAGAGGCAAAGCTAGTAACCTGAAATAATCATGCATTGATACTTGCAAATAGTCCGATGTGCTTTCAATATATATTTTGAAATATATATACTCAGGGCTAAATTATCTAATGCCTTACTTTAGTGAAATAACAGAACTGCTGACTCAGGAATATTTCTCCATTGAGGCCTCTGTCAGGAACAAGGAACCCCAGAATAATCAAGGCACCTAACAAGAATGGAATATATATGCATGTATGTATTTACAGGATTTACATACCATTTTGTATTTAACTGTTTTGGAAGACTGAACAATAAAAAGAAAGAAAAGAAATCCAAATACAGAATTAAAATTTGAAAAAACAAAAGGTTCTAATAAAGCCAGTAAGCGAAGTCATGTTTAAATAAAAATGTATTCAACAGGCACCAAAAACAGAACAGTGTCACAGCCTGCCTAACATTAACAGGCAGGGAGTTCCACAGAGCAAGATCACTAAAAACCATCTAAGGGTGCAATCTGTCTAAATATGCATAAGATTGGCCCTAAATGACTTCTAAATATCACTAAAAATAATCTCAATAAAAATTATCTAAAACAGTGATAGAAAAGGTATAAACAGCAGCAGTCAGATCATAGAATCATAGAATAGTAAAGTTGGAAGGGCCTATAAGGCCATCAAGTCCAACCCCCTGCTCAATGCAGGAATCCACCCTAAAGCATCCCAGACAGATGGTTGCCCAGCTGCCTCTTGAATGCCTCTAGTGTGGGAGAGCCCACAACCTCCCTAGGTAACTGGTTCCATTGTCGTACTGCTCTAACAGGAAGTTTTTTCTGCTGTCCAGTCGGAATCTGGCTTCCTGTAACTTGAGCCTGTTATTCCGTATCCAGCACTCTGGGAGGATCAAGAAGAGATCCTGGCCCTCCTCTATGTGACAACCTTTCAAGTATTTGAAGAGTGCATGGAAGATTGTCACACAGAGGAGGGCCAGGATCTCTTCTTTATCATCTTTTTTTAAAAGCTGAAACCAAATAATGTCCATTGAAATAAAAGTCTTTGCTGCCTTTCAGAAGTCTAGCAATCATGGGCCCAGGAGGACATCTTTTGGGAAATTTAAAATTAATTTTGCATTACTAACAAGAAGGCCTCAAACCATAGTGCTTGGGAAAATTCATGTTGGTAGGGAGCAGGGGAGAGAAGATTCTTATGATATATCAGCTAGTGGCACCAGACTGGCCTCTTGGTGCTACCTGATGTCCCAGGTTAGAAGGGTTATGAATGTCCCTGCTGGAATTGCCTGTAGATGCTTCCTCTGACAAAATACACAACACAATGCTGAACAAACTGTTTCAGAGCTGTACGAACCATTTACATGTTTTTCCCTCAAAATATTACAGTAGTTAGTCAAATGAATTAGGATAGTACTTAGATGTATTTGGAATAAGAATACATACTAACTTGGTTCAATTCATTTGAAACTTGAACCAAATTTCCATATGGTACAGTACAGTGAAACAAAAGGGACCTGAATGCAATTGCTCTCACATATTTTGTCTGAGGTTTCTATTTTGAAAATTTTCATCTTTCAGCTCCTCCTGAACCTCAGCCCACCCTTGGAGAATATTTGGCCAAATTTCTACCCCAATGTCACCATCTGCAAATTGGGTGAAGAATTTTGGGTGTAACTGTGGCATTCATTTTTTAAAATATTATTTAATATTATCTGTTTATTTTTGATGAAGTATTGTTAGAAAATAAGCAAATAGCCATGCTTGCTTTTGAAGCCTTTGGCTGAGATGCCATGAAGGCAACTGAGATGTGGTGGTGGTGGATTCAGCGCTGGAGTCAGAGTTGAAGATGGCAACAGCACCTTCTTCAAAAGCAGGAGGGCTGGTCCCAAGAGCTCTGCTGGAACTCAGGGCCCCAAATATTAATGTATGCTTCCATGGCCACGTTCTCTTCTTGGTCTGTGAGGTCTATCTCAGAGGCTTCTCCCCCTGAGGTAAGAGAAACAGAATCTTGGGTTATTACATTTCCCTGGCCCCAGGACTGATGACCGCACCAGAGGTGTTGAGTAAGCCTCCCCAAGGTCACTACCTCCCCCAAAGGTTTAGGTGTGTGGACTGGCTTAAGCATCGACAAAAGTCCCTTCCTTTCCACTAGAGCCCAGCCCCTTAACCACATTCCTGTCACCATAAAAGTACTTCAGGGTGTTTGCCTTTGGCTCCCCCTAACCATCCTCCTTGCCCTCCTCTCAACTTCCTCCAACTTGCCTGCATCCTTCTTGAAGTTTGGTGCCCAGGACTGGACACAATACTCAAAATGAGGCCTAACCAGTACCTCAGGTGATTTGGAAGCTATACTTCTATTGATGCAGCCCAATATAGCATTTGCTTTTTTGCAGCCACACTACACTGTTGGCTCATATTCAGCTTGTGATCTAGAGCAATTCCAAGATCCTTCATGCTTGTAGTATTGCTGAGCCAAGTATCCCCCATCTTGTAATTGTGCATTTGTTGTTGTTGTTTCCTGGGTGTAGAACTTCTCCTGGCTACACATGAGTAATTGCGCGGAGCCAGGAAAAGCTGCGGAACGGGCTACACGCTCACGGTCTCAGCCCGAGACTGTGGGGGAAATCAGGCTAGAAGGGGTAGGCTATATCCTGGGGCCAGGGAGGGTTGATCCCTCCCTGTGCCCGGGATCCCCTGTGTGTCATTTGGACGCACAGGGTTGATCCCAGGTATCAGCCCAGGATATAGCCTAGTCTAGCAAAGGCCCTAGTCAAAAGCTTTGCTGAAGTCAAGATATATTATGTCCACTGCATTCCTACAGTCCACAAGGAAAGTGACCCAATCAAAAAATGAGATCAGATTAGTCTAGCAGGATTTGTTTTTGACAAATACATGTTGGCTTCTAGTAATCACTGCATTGTTTTCAAGATGCTTACAGATTGCCTTCCTTATAATCTGCTCCAAAATTTTCCCAGGGATTGATGTCAGATTGACTGGTCTGTAATTCCCAGGTGCCTCCTTTTTGAAGAAAGGGACAACATTAGCCCTCCTCCAGTCATCCGGAAGTTCACCCATTTTCCATTTTTTTCACCAAGATAATAGACAGTGGTTCTGAGAGTACTTCTGCCTATTCCTTTATTACTCAAGGATGCAGTTCATCAGGCCCTGGAGAGTTTAACTCATTCAAAGAAATTAGGTGTTCCTTGACCGTTTGTCTATCAATCTCAAGCTGCAATCCTGCCTCTTCATCTCGTATATTACATTAATTTATTTAATGGTTGCCCATTAAATATTTCCTGTTGACCAGTTCTGAATCTGATCTTGGGAGGGGGGAATCACAACAACAAAACCCCTCTAACCTGGAACCAGTTCTATAAACAATGCTTGCAATGGCAGCCTGACACATACAACCAATATTATTTTAACAATAGAATCTCTTCTCATTAAGTAATACTGACCCCCCCACACCCTAAAAATATATATATATTTTTTAAAAAAAGAGGCATCCAACCTAAAATCTTGTGGGTCTTTTTTATCTCTTATGTTTTAGCATCAAGAGGGTTTGTTTTTGATTTTTAAAATTGAATATGACAGGAAAGGCTTCAAAATATGTTGCCTTTCTTCTGTTTAAGTATTTGCATCTCCAGAATGGTACTTTCTTTCGCCCACCACATTGGTATTAATTTTCTGTGCTGTGAGCTGGAATGTCAATGTACATTAGCACCTGATCTATAAAGGGAATGCTGAGACCTCACTGGAAGTATTAGTCACCGCACCTTGGGAATGCAGTTGTGCATTTCCGTTGTTGGCTCAAAAGACTGAGACGCACATGCTTTGATTCCTAATGAAACATGCACCATGTCAGATTCATTACCAATAACAGAAAGATCACAAACTTTACCCAGTTTATTTAGCAATATTCAGGCCTCCACATCTTGTGTGTGTGTTTTCTATTACACTAGGCTAAGAAGCAAGGAGCATTATATTCTGTCAGACCAATACACCACTCCCCAGGGCATACAGTCATTGCGTACTATAATGTAGGTGGTTTTTATGCAGGATATATTCATTATTTAGCAATGGACAAAGGTTAAAGCGAATTTTTACACAAGGTGAATGTACTGAAATCATGTTTTCCTTGAGCTTGCTTTGGTCATTCCTTTGGGGCTTTTCACTCCTCCCTAAACTGGTGTATTTAGTCCCTCTTTACCCATACCACTTGCCTTGTTTCTGACAATGTTACTCTAAGCCTCTTACTGCTTTCCTGTGCAGTAAGTCTAGTTGTTTCTGAGCTATATTTGTTCTGTTTATCCCCCCCCCCCCGTAGTGGTTTGCTGCTAAAATTCAGTGGTAAACTGCCATTGGGGGGGGGGCTGCTGCAAATTTCAGCAATGTGGCGGCAGTGTGGAGAAGAGGCCGCACCCAGGATGTGTGTGTGTGTGTGTGTGTGTGTATGCAAGGCACAGGCAGCCCAGGGGCCACATGTTGCTGACCCCTAATCTAGTGTCATTCACAGTTGGATCCATTTAGACCTTATCAGGTCAATCACTGTCTTTTCATGGAAATGGAAATGGAATTTCAATGGAAATGGACATAATGAAAGCCCACTGCGATAGCAACAGGGTAGTCTGGGATATGGTTACCATCTTCTGCCTAGGAGTCCATTCTCTATATGGCTGGCGGTCAGTAAAACATAGATTGGAGGTCCATATTTCCATTACAGCTAAATTATTATTTTTTAAAGTACACATCTTCAATCTCCAGAACAAAGAGTCAGAGTGGGAAAACGCTTAAGAATCAACTAGTATGAAAGATGCACCCAGAGACTATTAGCTGAACTCAGTAGTTTTTCTTTGTTCTAATTCCTTCACCCTGAATTGCTATTGATACATTTGTGCTTCCATAACAGCTCTGCTGTGTTTGACTACTGGTAATCCATCAGTGACTAGATTTGATGCCAGAGGATTCATAACTCACCACAGCAGAGTATCTGCTTTCGCATTATCCATTTGCAGCTTTTGGCAGTTTAATGTTCAGGGAAACACTAGACATAAGAACAGATGCCCTGGGCATCCTTTTAAAATTGGTGTTTGTATTCTTCTCTTTCTTTTCACCCTTGTCCTCTACATCTTAGATATCGTTCCATCATGAAGATGTGCCATGTGATCTGTAATCACATGATAAAGTGATGTTGTGAGAACACTGCTGGAACGTAAGTTCACAAAAAACTCAGAATCATTCCTCAATATAAAATGAGTATGCGAATAAGCCCTAATGCCTAGGTATTCCTGCAATTTTCCATCAACAGCAACAACAACAAATTATTTCTACAATACTTACTACAATCTTGTAACATAGATCTTTAGGCTAACATATATTTTGCACTTATGGGAGTTTCTTTTACTCTTACTGCTGCTCCATGGGGCAAGGGGACAATTTTGTAAACCGCCCAGAGAGCTTTTTGTTGGGTTATTGTGCCAGAACTTTTCTCTCTCTGGAACTCTGTTTGTGCTCAGAAACAAACACACATCACACAGGTCTTACACAGCAGAGCTGGTTTATTTCCTTCAGGCTTCTGTGCAGTTCAATTCAGATCAGTTCAGATCAGCACACTGAGGCATACACAGAGAGCAGTGATCAGAGAGCAGTGATCAGAGAGCAGTGATCAGTAACATTTTACACAAGTGAGAAACTATATACACATCTTACACAATTCTTATCTACATTACATACAGCTGTGATGAGGCTAACTTAGAATCTTGGCAAGGTTCCCAGAACAGCCTCTATCTCAAGGTAATTACCCACAGATAGTCTTTCTCTGTTTAACCCTGAGATAGCCATACACACACAATTTTAATGACTAAGCAAGTATTTCTTTCATATACTTAACAGTCCTCCTCTTGCGCATGTTGTTTAAATTGTGTTACAGTCTGAGACCCAGCTTTAAAAGCATCTCTTTGTGTTTTACCATTGAACGTTCCACCTGTCCTTTCTCATTTTGTTTTATTTTGATTTCCTCTGACATTGCTTCATGCCAGCCCTGAGCTTCTGTAGGTTCCATTTCCTGAATTTCCTCAAATGAAGTAGGTTCATAGGCTATTAGTAAAGCTCTATGAGAAACCTGTTTGCTTTGGTATTCATCTGAGTAACGAATTGGAGCTTTGCGTTCCCTTTCTGATCGTCTTGGCATAGTTACAGGCATAGTTTCCTCCTCTACAGTTTCTTCCTCCTCCCTCTCTTGCTGAGATTGTTCAGGAATTTCTTCTGTTTCTACAGCTTTCTGTTCTACAGGCAAACTTACATACTGTTTTGTTTCCTGCATTTGTTCATGAAAAACTACATCTCTGCTTACAATTACACTTTTGTGATATGGAGACCACAAACGGTAGCCTTTTGTTCGTGTATCATATCCCAACAGTTTACATTCCAAACCTCTTTGAGCTAGCTTTCCTGGTCTGTTTTCTTTCTGAATATGAGCAAAACATTTACTTCCAAAAACTCTTATATGTGACACTCTAGGTTTTCTTTTGTAAAACATTTCATATGGAGTTTTTTCATGTACAGAGTGGTAAAGCCTGTTTAACAAATAATTTGAGGTGGACAAAGCTTCTGCCCAGAACAGGTTAGACAATCCTGACTCTTTCAATAGAGCTCTTAACATGTTCTGCAAGGTTCTGTTTTTTCTTTCTGCAACTCCATTTTGAAATGGTGAATATGGAGCAGTAAGGTCATGTTGTATACCCTCATCACTGAGGAATTTTTTTAATTGGTTGCTAAGAAATTCACCTCCCCGGTCCGTTCTTAGATTAGCTATAGGTTCTTTAAATCTATTTTTACTCCACTTAACAAAAGCTTTGAACTTTCCAAAAGTTTCACTCTTCTGTTTTAACACATACACAAATCCAAATCTACTGTAATCATCAACAATAGACAAGAAAAATCTGTTTCCTCCTTGACTTGTCTCAAAAGGACCTGCAAGATCTGCATGAATTAATTCAAAAATTCTTTTTGTTGTTCTCTCACTATGTTTTGGAATGTTTGACTTATGACACTTGGTTTCACTGCATACATTACATTCTACATAGTTAGAACATGGTTTGATTTTCACCCCTTCACACAATTCTGGAATCTTAGAAATTGTTTTATAGTTAGCATGACCAAATCTTTTATGAGTTAAATGGATACACTCTTGGTGTGGTTTGCAATTGGCTATTGTTTTTGTTGTGACTTTGCTGGCTACAACTTCATTTTTTGTACAAGTATTAATCACATACAAAGATTCTTTCATTATTCCCTGCACACACACCTTGTTTCCCTGTTTTATAGTACAATTTTCTTCAGTAAAACAAACCTCATACCCCATTTCTGTTAACTGAAACACACTTAGAAGGTTTGTTTCTAATTCTGGTACATATAAAACACTTTGTAGTTCAACTCCCAGACAATCAAAATATACATTACCCACACCACAAATCTGGATTTTTGTTCCATTTGCAAGGGTAACACACTTTTGCTCTGAAGTAGAAGTTTCCAAGGTTACAAATGAAAGTTTGTCTTTTGCCATACTTATTGAAGCCCCAGAGTCCAAAAACCAAGGATTCATTGTCTCTTTGACTCTTGCTAGAAGACACTTCTTTGTTGATTCAGCTTCATTCATTTTGTTTTCTTCTCTCCACTTTGCTGTCGGCTGCTTTTTCTTCTTGTTGTTGCAATCCCGCCTTAAGTGTCCTGTGGAACCACAGTTAAAGCATTTTCTTGCCTTTAATGCAGCCACCACATCAGAAGATTTATGGCTTTGTTGAAATTCAGCCACAGGATGTTTAAAGCTCTGTTGTTTTGAAGCTTGTCTTCTTTCATAGGTTTCCAGTAGTTTTCCAGCTACATACTCGAGGGTTAAATTTTTCTCCTCTTGACTTTCCATCATGGTGACAACCGCGTCGTACGATGAATCAAGACTTGACAAAATCACATAGACTTGGTGTATAGTTGTAAACTCCATCCCTCGTGCCCTGAGTTGATTGAAGATTTCTCTCATGCTTTTCAAATGGTTTGACATAGACTCCCCTGGTTTCAGCTTCATTCCATACAGCTTCCGGGTTAGAATTACTTTACTGCCCGCTGTTTCTCTTTGATATACAGCTTGTAGCACATTCCAGCACTCTTTTGATGTATTCAAAAACTGAATGAAGGAAATTTGAGAGTCTTCCACAGCTAATGCAATAACTGCCATTGCTTTTGCATCGTCCTTAAACCATTTAGCATTCTGTGGATCTGCTCTATCTGGTGGATCCTCTGTGACTACATACCACAGTTCAGCCTGAATCAGATACATTTGCATTTTGTAAGACCATAATGCATAGTTAGAGTCATTCAGCTTTTCCAACAATTGATGCAAACCAGACATATTAGCTCCTGCCATTTCCTCTGCTTTAGGAATTGGTATCTCACCGTCCTCCTGCTCAGAGTCCTCCTCAGAGTCAGCCGACTGAGATTTTTCCTCACTTTGCAGCACTGGCTTTAGCTTGATGTCTTCCTTCATCAACAGTTTTCTGTTTTAGCAGACTCCTGGTTCTGATACTGCACCGTTCCCATCAAGTTCTGGTTCTTCTGCCTGGATTAGGCTGGCGTAGGCTGGTCTAGGCTAGACTGGGCCCATAACCTTTGTTGGGTTATTGTGCCAGAACTTTTCTCTCTCTGGAACTCTGTTTGTGCTCAGAAACAAACACACATCACACAGGTCTTACACAGCAGAGCTGGTTTATTTCCTTCAGGCTTCTGTGCAGTTCAATTCAGATCAGTTCAGATCAGCACACTGAGGCATACACAGAGAGCAGTGATCAGAGAGCAGTGATCAGTAACATTTTACACAAGTGAGAAACTATATACACATCTTACACAATTCTTATCTACATTACATACAGCTGTGATGAGGCTAACTTAGAATCTTGGCAAGGTTCCCAGAACAGCCTCTATCTCAAGGTAATTACCCACAGATAGTCTTTCTCTGTTTAACCCTGAGATAGCCATACACACACAATTTTAATGACTAAGCAAGTATTTCTTTCATATACTTAACACTTTTGCTATGGGGTGGTATATAAATGTAATAAATAAATAAATAAATTTTCAAGGAAAGGCAGCTGGGAGGGAAGATCCCATGGCTCCTTTGTGAAGGTTCCAAAGTTGAAGACCCCATGAAATTCCCTGACTCCAGCACTCTTGTTGGTACCCTTCACACCCCCAAAGAGGCCACACCAGGTCCATCAGCAACAGTAGTCCTTGAGGCACCTGCAGATGGGGCTCCTAATGAACCTTCCTTGTCCATAGAGTCAGAGAAGGAGGCTGAGTGACACTCAGCCCTGGAGAGTGACAGTGCCAAAGCATTGCAGGGGCAGACAGTCTCCTGTCAGCACACCTGAGAGATCAAAAAAGCCAGATGCCTCTGGAGTAAGACAGCTCTTCGGAGGGAAAAGGGCTCCTCAAGAGCAGGGAACTTTACAGGAGAAGGCAGTCTAGAGGACTGAGCTAACTGTTTGCAACTGGGTTTGGGTGGGTCTGAAGATCAGGCTACATAAGCCTTCAGTTCTCTGTTTTTCTACTGATGGAACAAAACACGGTCTATGTTATTTATAACACTGGTGCCTAGTGAATTTCTACCATGTCTGATTTTTTTGCTTTTGGCTCCCTGAGACTGCCTTTGTCCGTTGCCTTTCTCTTCTGTATTTGACCTTAGTTTTAATCAATTCACTGCTAATGGATCATGCTCCCTCTTGGACTGCCCATCTAGGTTTGACCTCAACCTCTGTTTGGAACTCAGCTCCCAAAATTGCCTGTGATTCCCAGGGCCTGACTGGTCTGTGCCTTACTTTGGCCAGATCTACACCAAGCAGGGTGTAGATGTAATGTGTCAGTATTTGGTGACTCTTTGACCACTATAGGTAGACTATAGAATTATGGTACTATTTTCTGATTCTGCTACCAGTACTATATGGAAGGCACAAATAAAAAACCATGTACACATTCTAATGCCTGACTAGTCAAGCCAGTTCAAAGCTCTTTTCGTTGCTATGAAATTTTAAAGAAACATCCTCAGCTTATGAGGCAGTGTAGAACTATCCAAAGAACATAAATGCTGATATTGCACAAGAAAATGGGAATCCAATAGCTTTTACTCAGTGCTTCCTATAAAGTGACAGATATTAGGAGGAGAGGCAGAGGTTATCCCCATTGGGAAAGATGTACAGAGAAGTCAAGGTAGATTAAAAAAAAATCCTATGAAGGTTAATTTGTTAAATATGCTAGGCAAAAGTACTTTCAACAGAAAATCAATTTTGTGCATGATAGAATGATTTGAAGGTGGTGATTGGGAGTGAGCTGGTCAGATTAGCAAGCAGCACATCGAAAGTGAACAAGTCAATTTATGATGTTTTAAGGATGTTTTAATCATGTATGCTATGTTTTTAATCAGTTTTAATGTGTTTTATATTCATTGTTGTTCCCCGCCTTGATCCCAGTGGAGAGGTGGGTAAGAAATAAATTATTATTATTATTATTATTATTATTATTATTATTATTAATATTATTAATTCAGAAGGAAAAACAACACTGAGAACTATTTCTGTGTGCATGGGGTAAAGATCATATTATCTTACAAGATGTTAAGAAAATTCGATGAAGGAATGTTCTTAGCTATTTCATGTTAAAGAAAAAAGTAAAAAGTGATTCCCTGACAGAAGATATGTAGGATTTATTTTCTGTTTAATATGCATTTTTCTTTTTTAAAAAATCCTTGCAACATAAAAGCAACTTAATAAAATAAAATAAAATAAAAACCTGGTAAAATATCTAAAATCTATGGGAGAGGCCATAACTCAGTATGACAGAGTACATGCTTTTTGTGCAGAAGGCCCCAGGTTCAATCCCCAGCTTCTCCAGGTAGGGAAAGGAGAGAATTCTGCCTGAAACTACAGAGAGCCCTTGCTGCCAGTCAGTACTGGGCTAGATGGACCAAGGGTCTGACTCAGTATAAGGCAGCTTCCTATGTTCCTAAACAATATCAATACAGTCATTAAACTTATCAACAGAAAGAGAATTTTAAAAATTGGGGAAGACCTTTTGAAACACATACATACTCTTCAACTTAATGATTAAACAAAGCAAGGGGGGAAGTTCTGTTAAGGTATTTCTCAATGTAGGTACCACTACAGAGAAAGCTCTCATCCACTCCTCCATCACTCTTCCTTCCGTACTTAAGGTAATGTAGAGCAGTCTTATCGGATAATGATATGGTTGGTGAGCAATGCCTCAACCCCAAATCCACTTAGCAGGGGCCTAGATCTTTTACGCAGAGCCCTGAGTGTCATTTGGTGCCAATGGAAGGTGTTTTCCTCAGCTTAATTGCCATGCAAGATGCAATTTCCAAGAGGGATCACAGCTTGGGAGAGAAGTGTTAAATCTCCCCTCCTAGCATGCTCCAACCCCCCCCCCCCACAAAAACCATTCATGAAAAAAAGTCCACCATTAAACAATAGTTTTAAAAAAACAACAATTGTGATACAACAGGGCTTATCTTAACCACCTCCAGCTTCTCATACAATGAAAGCATTATGATTTAAAATCATATTAAAAACTGATAAAACTCTGCTCACACAGTCTTGAAAATAACACCCATTTCTCCCACAATTGTAGCACTACATGTTGGTATATGGCAGAGATCAATCAAGGATGCTGTTCAGTATTTATTAGGGCTGTGCACACACACCCCACCTGCTTCAGAGGCCAATTTGAAGATTCCAAATCAGCCCTGACCCACTTCGGCCTGCTTCTGACCTGGTCTGCCCCATTTTGCATCTGGATCCAAAGCAGGATTTGGACATCCAAAGCAAGTTGAATGGAGCTTCCGAATCAGAACTGACACACTTTGGCCAGCTTCTGACCCAGTCCGCCCTCACTTTGGATCCAGATCCATAGTGGGTCGGATGTTGCATTTTCCCAGGTACCTGTGAAGCAGCCACCCAGCAGGCGCCAGGAAAAGCTGGGCATGGGGCTGACTATAGGACTTCCTGCAACTCATCCCCCAAAGCCAGTGAGCCACTGCCCCTGCCTGCTAAGCCATGTGAGCAGACAGCAGCCACCAGTCTTCCATGTGAGCTGCCACTTTTAAGGAAGATGGCAATTCTGTATTTATGTAGATCTAATATTGCACACAATGGAGGTTGTAAAGGGTCATTTCTGAAATTTCAGCTATGTGCTGCTTCTCCATTGGATAAATGAAACATTTGTCCCTGACATTTACCTTGCCATGAGATCCTTTCTTTGGCATTTCAGAAGCTATTCTTCAGAAATCTGGCTGGCTATGATGATGGCTCAGGGGAAGGGAGAAAATGGCTGTAACTAGGCAGAGGTTACATATTCTTGGCGATGGCACACATGCTTAGGGCAAGTAAGGGCAAAAAGACTGGGAGGGGAAGAGAAGAGGGGAGGAGAAGGTGGCAGTGATGGAGGAGTAGATGTTGTGGACAGGATGTTCTTTAGTGATGTTCTGTTGCATTGGAAGAGAAAGTGCATGTCTTGGAGAGAAGAAGCTGAAAGCCACAGTGGAGGAAAGATACAGAGTTGGAGGGCCATCACTATATTCAATGCATTGTTATTTTATTTGTTGAATAGAAGAGCCTCTGAACTTATACAGAAACAGATCAGTGTTCCACCCAGCCTGGTATTGTCTACTCTGTCCATGGCTCTCCAATGTCTATGTAAGGGATATTTCCTACTATGGATGATACCTTAGCAATGTTTTGACTGGAGATGCTGGGAGTTGGACCTTCATGCAAAGCAAGGCATGTACTTTGGCGCTGAGCTAACCCACTCACCCTCCAGTTTTGATTGACAAGAACACTTTAGCTGTGAGGTCAATACTGGGCCAATAAGGCTTACCATAAACAGAGAGATGTTTGGTATTATCAGCCTGTGTCACAATAATATTTAGCTTTTGATAACTTGGTGGATGGATTTGAATAGCTCATGTTCTGACTGTTTACTATAAATGGTGTTAAGAAGGATTTTTTCTTCTTCCTTTCAGATCAGATTGACTAAAGGCACAATCCTATGCATGTTTAGGCAGCAAAAAGGCCTACAACACCCAGCATGCATGCATAGGATTACATTCTAATGTTTGTTTTGAGACGGGGGTGCTTTTCTTTCAGTGGGTGTATTAGCTTGAATATTGTAGACGTCTCCATTTCCTTCCTGTGCCATCCCCATGATCTGCTATCTTCTTGTGTTATTCTGCAATTTGAAGCGTGTGTGCTGAACCTGGAGGTGAGAGTTTTTGTCACACTGCAAAAAATTAGATTGAATTTTCTATCATTCCATGCGAACCAAGCTGAAGTTATGCTGCATACAATGCATATGCTGATATGGACAGTGAAGAGGGTAGTTTTGTCTGCATTTCTCTTTAAGGGAAATAATCCCCACCCCCACACGTGCACTACCATCGCTCATAGCAACACCTGTAGAAAGATATACTAAGTCAGTCTCATTAAAGTTTAGGTAACTTTTCTTTGCCCCGGTGCATTTAGAAAACAAAGATGAAAGAGCTGTAAACCTGGTCAGATTAAAAACCAATTTCATGCTCAAAAATAAATGCGTGGGAAAATATTTTTCACTATTTGCTCAGAGTTGACATTTAAATTTCATATGAAGATGTTTGCATTGTGGAGCAATTACAAAAGGTTGCAATGCAAACACCTACAATGCAGTGAAATTCAAATATAGACATTACTGTCGTCAGAGTCCAAAATTAAAATTAAGTACACACTTAAGTCCTTAAATGTACATCAGCTACAGTTCAGAAGAATAAAAAAAAACGCTGTCTGTGCCTTTATGTTCTGGGCTGTTACCTAAAGATCTTTCATTAAGGATCTAGTGCCTAGTTCATAGATGATTTCAGTAGAACATGCAATGAAGAGCCTCCATGCAGCAAATCAGTAAAGTATGGGTAATGGTGGTTTAACCTGTTTTTTTTTGTTGTTGTTGTTTTTTTAAAGGGAAAAATTATGTGCCTTTTTCAAGGATGCTTCTCATGTTTCTGTTTGAGTGTTGTATTGCTGGGAGGGCCAGGAGAACAGGACAATTCTATGTTGCTCTACTTCTATATCGCCAATTTGTTGGGGATCACCAAGTTTGGCTGACAATTCACAGCCATTAACATTAACTTTCAGGGTATAGATTGTACTATTCATTGTTAATCTTTTCATACTCCAATATAAAGGATTCAAGGAGGTGGGATGGAAGGAAGTCCTGTTACACAAGTGGAAGTTCATTCATGTGACCTTAGATCTAGCCAACATTGTCTCATTAGATGGAGCTAAGAGGAAATACATCAAGCCACTGCTGCAATCAGAAAGGTGTAGAGATTCTCTCTCTCTCTCTCTCTCTCTCTCTCTCTCTCTCTCTCTCACACACACACACACACACACACACACACACACACTCCTATTCATGGTAGACAGAATGAAAAGAAATGGGCTGAAATTGAATGAAAGCATATTGAAGTGGATCATTAGGAACCTAGGAAGCGGCTTCATACTGAATCCATCCAGCCCAGTATTGCTGACACTTTCTGGCAGCAACTCTCCAGGGTTTCAGGCAAGAGAATTTTTTTCCTGCCTTACCTAGAGATGCCAAGGATGGAACCTGAGACCTTCTGCATGCAAAGCATGTGCTCCAACTCTGAACTTTAGCCCTATTCGATGCACTTTATAGACACAAAGTAGTGACATATGGGAAATTAACTTCAGTTTATTTTTGATCAGGATTGACCCATTTCACACCTTCTGGACCGTGCAAATACAATCTGAGATCAAAGCCCATATATTTCTGAGCTTGCAGTGTGATTTGTAGATCTCAAAAATGTGTTTGACAGCATGTGTGTATGGGGGGGGGGAAATTACTTTGGAAACTATGCACAAACAAGCTTTAATCAATGAGAGAAGAATGTGTACATTTCAAAGATGCACACATGATGTATACAATTGAAAATATATGCATGAATTTTCATGCATAAAAAAAATATGAAAATCACAATCTGATACAGGTATGAGAAAGAATGGATTTCGAGGTGGAATTTGGACAACTTTGACAAGCTCAAGTTTAGCACATCCCTAGAATAAGACCTTTCTCTGCAGTCTTGAAGGGAATGTTTGCTGTCTGTTAAGGAAACCTTAAGTTCATGATTTAGAGAGATTACTTATTTGTTCTCCTCCAATTCTTATGATTCTGTGTATAATAATTTTATCAAAATTGGGGACAATTCTTTGGAAAATTTCAAATTAAAATACACTATTTCCTTTGTGCATCTTAGAGGTCCTGTTTCACTTCTTGCCTGAAAGCGCCAATCATTTCTTACTGCTTCTGCAGCCACATTGCATCCTTGTTTCATCCTCAACACTCTCTGAAAATAATGGCATAGCTAGTCAAAATATTTACATTTTTTCTCATGAAATATTTCATGCTTAAGACTTCACAGGCACAAGTAAACTATGATGAGTATGTTTCCTTATCTTAAGAAAAATACTTTGAGGCAATTTCCTGGCATAGAAATGTAAGAAATCTAAGTGACATCTCTATTTCTGGAATGTGGTAGTTAATCAGATGGCCAGATTTTTCTCCCTTCTAGAGGAGGCCAGTCTGGTATGAAATTATTTCCAAGGAGGTCTAAATATGGTACCAGAACTTCTGCTGGTATAAATAGGAATAATTCAATAGGCAGCACCAAAAAAAATTGAGATTAGGGGCTGCTTAAAATCTCATTGTGTCATGTCTTTTATCCATTTGATGACACAGTCTTCTTTAGCCTCAAGCTTTGAGCACTAAAATCCCCCTGAAACTGCTTCAGGGATTTAAGGATGAAGGGTTGTGATATACCATCAATTCAACACATGAGTACAGTAGAGCAGTTCTCCAAAATCTTACATCTGCCACATACGTAATAAGTTATTTCAATGGCCACAATGCAGTAAGCTTTTATAAGATTCCACCAGGGTTTAAGTGGATATTGGATTCCAACTTGTATCAGGTGTTGTTGGACTTCCATCATCCCCGACCGTAGGCCAGCCACTATGGCCTACAGTCAGGGATGATAGAAGTTCATCCACATTTGGACTCCATAGGCTCTCCACCCCTGCTGAAAGGGCTATCCCTTCTTCCTCAGCTAACAAGTGCAAGTATAAAAGTATACTAATTAGTGATGTATGAGAAATTAATTTCATTTTGTGTTTTTCATCAGAATTTACTCAGTTTGCACCATCTGGACCGAACACAAACTCAACAAAATCTGTGGTTGAAGTCGGTACATTTCTGAGCTTGCAGTGATTCGCACACACCCCAAAATGTGTTTGACAGCATGTGTATATTTGAAAAATCTGCACATATTTTTGAGAGAGAGAAAAAAGCACCATCATGCTTTAATCAATGGGAATGATGCATACATTTCAAAGATGTGCACAATTGATATGTATATTTGGAAGAACCTGCATGGAATTACATGCACTTTCATCTGAAAAGATAAACAAGGACTGCAATCTGATACAGACATGAAACAGAATGAGCTTCAAGGTGCTATTTGGAGGACTTTGGCAAACTTGAGTTTGCTTGTATGCAGGGCCGGTGCTACCATAAAGGCCACTCAGGCGGCCACCTAGAGTGGCAAGGTAAGCGGCGCGCCATTCCGAAGATGCACGCCCACCACAGCGTCCTGGCTTCGTTTCGGCTGGGTGCCCACCCAGTGGGGGGGGGGGGCTTCGGAATGGTACACCCGGAAGTCGCTCTCCCAGAGCAGCGTCCGGCTGAGCACGCTGTTCTGAAGCCGCCTCACCCCACCCCACCCCAGCATCCTGGCTTCACTTCGGCTGGACGGGCAAGATGGCGCCCTGTGCCCAGGTACGCTGGGGTGGGGGTGGGGGTGGGGGGGTGAAAGCAGCTCACCTGCCTAGGGCACAAAATAGTCTGGCACCGGCCCTGAGAACAGGATTCAGTTCTACAACTTTATGAAAAAGGATGATTGCTGTTTAACATTAATAATAACTCATACACGTGAGAAGCAACATGTGTTGGCCAGCCTTTCATTTATGATGGTTAAGAACTTGCAGATAATTCTGGCTGTAAATGAGATAACATTTACTTGGGCATTCCTGATTCATTTTCTGGGGGACTTCAGATGATTTAAACCATTTTCCAGTGCTTTTGAAACTAGGGTTTTGTTTGTTTTGTGCATGTTCAACTGAACAAACACTTATTTAATATCAATGACTTTTTTATCTTTCTTGATCTCCTCTGTAGCTTCTTGGTATTCTCACCTAGAAACCACAGTCACACTGGTAGTGTGTCAGCATCTTTTCTATTCCTGTCCAACAGTATGATAACCTGAGTCATAATGGTGAACAAACAAATCAGTGGTGAGGACTGCATCCCATTATATATGTGACATTCTCAAATACTCCAACAATCATGTTTTTGTCTTCCAAATTTTGTTCTGTGCTCTTGTTTTCTTTAGTAAATTTTTGAAAGGTGTATCATTTTTTCAGTGTTGTAGAAAGTACATTGCTTCCAAACACAATGGGGATGTCTCAATTATGAGATGATTTACAATAATTATTTATTACACTGTTCCTCAACTACTAATCTATTAGTAGTTGAGGAACAGTTCCAAGTCTATTACAGGGGAAACACATCCAAGTTTTCCTTTTCTCCAGGTGGATTATGACACAGTAAGCAATAGCATCCTGACTGTGGAAATAATTACACAGACACCATTCCTAAACTCTTAATTGAAGTGCCTAGCTGAATAAGCATTGACCATTGAATTTCCTGGCTAATAACTAAGTCTAGACACAACTATGGCCTTAGCTAGACCTACCTTTTGTTCCGGGGGAGAGGAAGGGAGACCTCACATTGGGATTAACGTGAGATCTCTCCCTCGTTTACACATAAGGTGCGACAACCTCAGGAAGTGAGGCATCGTGCCCGCCATTTTTTAATTTTTAAACGAGACAGAGCACACGAATGCTCATGTGCAAAGGTTAGGTTTTTTCATTTTAACTACTTTCCCCGCTCCCCCCACCCTACCCCTGATGGGCGCAGCTCCCGGCTCCGCGTGAGTAATCCCACGGAAACAGGCCACACGCTCCGTGATCTCGGGCTTAGCCCAAGACCACAGAAAAAGTGGGCCCAAAGTGTAGGGCTGTATCCTGGCGCAAGGGAGGGACGATCCCGGGGTTTGCCCCGGGATATAGCCTGGTCTAGCTAAGGCCTAAGTGTGGCTGGTATATAAACATAGTGCATTGTTGAAACTTTTCCATAAGGTCATTCAGAGAATATCAAACATACAAAGTTGCAGGTAAGTGGCCCTGAGTTAATGGCATGGATCATCAAGAACACATGCAATACAACAACAACAACAACAACAACAACAACATCAACAAAACAGTCTTGAAACTAAACATTTAAAAGTAATGCTATTTATTATTAGGTGGTTGAGGGTCCTTAAAGCTTACCCAGTCCACCCAGAAGTGCTACATCACCTCTTGCATCTATAAATAGACTGCACACCCAATTCCAAATGGGTGTTCAGTGCTAAAAGCAATGCTCTTGGAGGAGACTTCTGAAGTCCTTGGCAACTTTAAAGAGATGAATAAGGTGATGCAGCTAAACATTCCGGGTGCTTTCCTTCTTTGCAAAAAGCACAAGGATTTTGCCAGGCAGTTTTCTAGACCTCTTAAGAACCCAAAGGCATATGGCGCCATTACATTTTTTGGGATATGCATGGAGGATTTAGAAGGTTGTATCACCTATGTTTTCCTCCCACGTTCAAGGCTGCAATAACAATCTCTCTCAGTCTCTCTCTCCTCTCTCTCTCTCTTTCTTTTCTGTATCCCACAGGGATTGAATTTGTCCTAATTCTTCTAGATCTGTGATTTCTGAACCAAATTTGATGTGATGGTGGAAACATATGAATTAGATTTCCTGTGTGTGAGTGTGTGTGTGTGTGCTTAACAAAAAAAGTTATCAATAACTAAATCAATATTTATTGTACAAACCTGAAAAACATGGACATTCTCTGACATTAAAAAAAGGTTAAAATATAAGTACATTACATAATAAAAGGACAGAAGATGAACATTGGGACAAAAGAAGGCCAAACTACACTCAATCTGACAAAATGCTTCTGCAGGTATTTACAGCAGAAAAGAGTAATTTGGCAACTGCTTGCGCTATTGTTTTGTGGAATCAGTCAACAACAATACCAGGTACCCTTCAAAAGTCCCTCCTGGGTATTTTAATAAACTAGAACTGAGTAATTGATTTCACTCAGCTTTACAGAAATGACACACAAGGAAAATATGTATAAAAGTTTCTACTACTCCATCCGTTAACATTGGGCATGTCTGGACATAGGGAGGGGAGGCTCTCATGATATGGTGATCGCGAGATCCTCCCCCTCAGTCCACACATGGCGTGCAATGTCCAGGGAGGAAGAGTATGTCACACCCACCATTTGGGGTTTTTTTTTCTCTTGAAGATGGGCGCACGAGTGCTCCATCGAAAAGGTGAGGTGTTTGTTTTTTTTAAAAAAAGACCCTGCTCCCCCCGTACTGTCCCCCGATGGGCACAGAGCTCCTGAAGAGCTCCATGCCCAGTTCCCGGCTCCTCGCATTTACTCACGAGGAGCCAGGAATAAACTGGGACGGCCGTGGGAAAAGTCAGGATTAAAACTGTCCCAGTTATCCTGGGGAAAGAGAGGAATCATCCCTCCTTGCCTCCGGGATCCCCTGTGCGTCATCTAGATGCACAGGGATGATCCTGGGGTGATTCCTAGGATATTGAGTCATATAGACATGCCCATTAACGGCAGAGAAAGGGGAAAGCTGAGTGTTGGGAGAGCTGAGAAAGAGGAGTGCATGACAACTGTGCGGTATAGTCCAGCGTTGTGTCCAGTCTCATGGAGTATTGTTGGTTTTTTATGGGAAATGCAATCCGGTGGGAACTGTGAAGCTGATTGTAGCAGTGGTGCTGCATGGAAGGGAAATGAGATGTTTAATTGCTTTCCCACCCATGAAGGGAAAATAGGGGGATTCCTGGAAAGGAATGGATTTAGAGCATACGAACAGTCTGAAGGGAATATGTTAATCACCCCTCCTCTGGTTCATCTACTACAATCAACTTTGAGTGCGCGCACACACACACACACACACACACATTTCCCTAAAATAAAACTCCTGAAACTGTATGCAGTTTGAGCTTCAAGGTAGTTAAAGAGAGTCTTAAGATGCTGCAGTAAAAATGATTACCGCCACTTCTCCACCTGATCTGGACACTTTTCTTTCTGCCAATGGCTAGTTTGGTTTTCCAGGCAAAAATATCTCTGACAAAATACACCTCAAGTCACAGCAAAGGTTAGTTCAGTTCAGTTCAGTTACCACACTGAGGGTGCAATCCAATGCATGTTTAGACTGAAAAAAGTCCTACAGCTCCCAGCTTTCCTCAGCCAGCATAACTAGGGCAGGATCTACACTACTGCTTATAACGGTTATGACAACTGTTTAGGCCCAGGACACATTACATATGCCATTTTCATACCGTTTTTAAAGTGTTATATCCTGCTTGGTGGGGATGCAGCCATTGGAGGGCTTTTTTCTGTCTAAACATTCATAGGATTATGGCTTTAGGCTCCCTCCCAGATGAAATCCAGCGCTTGCATACAGGAGCCTCATGCTCCGTTGACCTTCACGTAGCTCCAGCAAAGTATCATCTGACTACACCAAGTCAACCTTTAAATTGGGCAGGATGTCATTTGTACCTTTTCTGATCTCTGTGCTGAGAACCTGTTTTATTTTTGTCACAGAGAGTTAGGGATGCAACAGATTGAACTGTAGAAAGTGTGTGTAGTCTGAAAGCCTGTGCCTGACCTTTGATTCACACAGACCCCCGTCCTGTTTTTCTGCCTTTCAAAGGGTAAAAGGCATCCTGCTTATCAGTGGTTGACCTTGGTTTTCACCCTTGTCTAATTTCCTAAAATGGCCCTTGCCATGGTGTCTATTTTTCAGGAAGGGCCCTATAATTATGAAGCCTAGTCTTTGGGTAATGGAGTTGTTTTGGTTTTGGAAGACGTGGAACTTCCATTTTGGAACCCATTCTGCATGTCCTGCAACTGGAGAACAGGGAGAGACCCCTCTTGTGAATTAGTCTAGTTTTTCAGATTGCTAGTGGCAGTCTGTATGCCTTATTTGCCCCACAGAGGCTGCACAGTGGCACTGTGTCAGTTATACGATGCAGTCACCAATTCGCAGCCACTGCACCTTCCTTTCTTATATCTACATATCTACTTTCTATATATCTACTGCACAGATGGGAAATGTGTGGTCCTCCAGATGTTGTTCAAAAACAGCTTCCATAATCCCTCAACATTGGCTTTGCTGACTAGGGCTGATTGGAGTTGCAGTCCAACAGCAACTGGAAAGCCACACATTCCCCAACCCTGGTCTACTGGCATCTCCTTCTACTAATCACAAGTGCAGGCAACTTTGAGAATTCCTTTTGTGTGTGTGTAATGTTTATTTGTTGTTTTAACCATCATGGTCATTTCAACCACAAATGCATAGACCAAAAACACACATACAGAAACTCTGTAATACAAAGGGTAAAAATAGTAAAAAGACACTAACAAAACTTTTCATTAAGAGATGCCTATAAATAAATATTAAAAAGTTTTAATTCAAAGTATAAAAATTACAGAAGAGACACTATCAAAACATTTTTGTGCATGCACACAAATCAGCAAACTCTGACTTTTTAAAGATTTATTTATTTATTTATTTATTACATTTTTATACCGCCCAATAGCCGAAGCTCTCTGGGCGGTTCACAAAAACCGTTTCCACCCTAAAACATTAATAGAAGATGGTCCATCTGGTCCATCTTCATGCCCAAAGGCAGGGTCATATGCCCACCTGCCCTGCAAAGATTAAAATTATGTTCTTCTGTTTTAAGCTCAGTGAACTTGTAATGGAAGAAAGTATATGCAAAGTTTTGGGACTAAAACTCAGCTATTTAAAGTATTTGCATCTATTATAATGGCTGAGTTATTGTTCTACTCCCCTAAAGAGCTGAGCATGCTCAATTTCCATTAACAAGACACCTTTCAGATTTAAACCTCTTTCTGGTAATATACCAGTGCCATTTAGTGTTGTGAACAAGGTCTATGAAGCAAGCAAATAATGAATTCATGTTGCTTGCAACTTTCTGGACAAAGGTTAAACAAAATTTATTGTAAACAAATGAGATTTACAGCAAGATAGAGAAGATGGCCAACCGAGAAAATTAATCAGCATACAAATTAATCTTGTTTGTTATTGAAAATTGGGAGTGGAGCTGCTGTCATTAGCATGATAGTCCCCTAATGAGTAATAGGAAGGATGATGAAATAATGGGAGTGCCTAATTCCATTTCAGCATTATGCCCCAAAATGTACCAGAAAGCGTTTATATGTCACAGAAATGTTATAGCTTCTCAGATTCTGCAATTTAACCTCACATGTGTGAGGTAAGGTAGTAAATCATTTGGCTGGGACACTTCTCAAACATGTTTGGTAGTATTAGCCCCATTGACTGGTATTTGGTATTGTATATTGGTTCATCACGAAAGGATAAATGCAGATGAGCAGCTGAGGAAACTGAGGCCGAGGCCATGTCCATGTCTACACCAGCCCAATAGTCCAGGCTGGTCATGGTTGAGTGTCTGTGCATCCAAATGACACACAGGGAGTCCCGGGGGCAGGGGGAATGGGCATGGGTTTTCCCAGGGATAAAGGAACCCTGGGAAAACCTGATTCTTCTCACAGTCTCAGGACCATCCCGAGAGTGCGGGAGGCGTGGGCGCTCGTCATGCCTGGTGCCGCTCTTGCGAGCAAACACAGCACTAGAAATGGGCATGGAGCTGCTCAGCACAGCTCTGTGCCCATCAGGGGAGGGAGTGGCAGCAATTTTGCCAGCCCTGAGATGGCAGGGAGGAGGTGGGGGGTATAGAATCATAGAATAGTAGAGTTGGAAGGGGCCTAAAAGTTTTGGGCTTGTTATTTTTAAAACTACAGAGCCCAAATATGCCACTCCCCCCTCTCTCTTTCTGCCACCCATCTTCTCTCTCTCTCTCTCTTTTTCTCCCTGCCCAGAAGTTTGACAGGAGAGGGACAAATCACTCTTTCAAGAGGTCTGAACTGATGACTTGTGGAGAGCTTTTAAAATTAGCCTGAGGGTCCGTACTGCCCTAGAACTGCAGGCTTCTCACCCCGATGTAAGGATTTCTTTGCCATAGAGACTATTGAATGGAATACTATTCCATGTGCTGAGACTGCAGATCACTACCTCAGCTCTCAACTCAAATTTCATGCATCTTCTGGGATACAATATGCCATGCTAGTGCAGCACATTGAAGGGCCACCTTTTACATTGAATGTTGTCCTCGGGAGCCCTTTGCCTGACTATGAAATGTATATGCATTTATGAATGGCACAGTGCATCCATGATGATTTTGCTGGGGAAATATGTATAATATGTCCATGACTGGTGCCCACATGAGTGGAGCTTTGCAGGTAAAAAGATGTGTGCATTTTGTACCTTTGAGTAGGTTCTCAGTAACAACATCTAATGGATAAAGTAGCCTGGTGGCCAGGGATGGGAGGGTCTGTGATACACTTCAAAGCTCAGTCTTCAAAGCTCATTTCTAAATACAAGCTTTTGCCATTGATCAAACAGGAAACATGCACATTTTTATTTTTTAAAAAAAGTGCATGCCCAAATGCGTACTTTCCCTCCATTGGCTGAAGTGTGAAAATGCATTTCTCCCCCAAATGTTGGGTGACCATATGGAAAGGAAGACAGGGCTTCTGTATCTAACAGTTATATAGAAAAGGGGATTTCAGCAGGTGTAATATGCATGCAGCAGCTGGTGAAATTCTTCATCACAACTGTTAAAGCTGCAGGAGCCTTGCCCTCTTTTTGTATCTGGTCACTCTAGGGCAGGGCTCCTGCAGCTTTAATTGTTCTGATGAAGAGGGAATTTCAGTGTGTGTTTCATGCATACAAATGACACCTGCTGAAATTCCCTTTTCTATGCAACTGTTAAAGATGAAGGAGCCTTGTCCTCTTTTCCATATGGTCACCCTACCCAAATGCACATTTTTTAAGTGCCATTTTTTTTCTGATTGTGAACATGATCTTATGTTTGGGAATGTGCTGTCTTTGCCTGAAAAATATGCTTGTATCCAGGGCTGCAAACAAGGAACGTTTTGATGTAAGACCAACTGAAGTCAAATTCTTCTACCTTTTACTAACATGTGAATAAAATTCCAGGACCCATCTAACGGGCTTTATCCTGAGAGGAACTGAGCAGGTCATGCTCTGTGTCGTTTAGGATTTGTCCTGAAAGCAAAAAGCTTCCTAACGGCCCTCAGTAGAGCATGTTGGGAATAGCTGGTTTCACATGGTCCATTTGTGTCAATTTTTTACCACTCTTAGCTCCTCAGTTAAGTGCTTTCCCCACTTTGCTCTGCAGTGAAGCATGAATGGCGCACATTACAGGCTATCATGGTTTTTTAAAACCAAGCTAATTTAAATGGCTACCTTCAGGACCAGAGCGACACAAAAGAGATTCCGTGTGCTTAAATAAAGATACAGTTAACACAGGCATGTTTTGCAGCTGCGGAAAACATTGTAAGTGAGCAATTTTCTGCTCCCTAGCTCTGTAATAATACAACTATATCTCCTTCACTCAGAAACAAACGTATTTAATTCTTAACTTTTAAAATACAAGCTGGCTCTGACCGAGTCAACAGTCCTTAACAAACCATTTACAATCCCCCAATTTAAGCCTGTTTTGTGCTACTCATTCACCTGTATACTTTGAGTTTTTCAAATTTACGCATTAAACATGATGAAAATATGGGGAAGGACAGAAGTCCTATTGCTAAAGCAACTCATAGAATTCTGAACAAAAGCATGGTTCTCTCATGGAGGATCTTAATCAACAAAACATTTTCTTTACATATAAGATATACAGATGTTAATTATTCACCTGTTATTTGTGTTTGATTATGAACATGGTATATCTGTCCACTGAACTGAATGATACCAATCTTACATTGGTGTAAGAACTAGAGGCCTCATCTTATGGACTGGTATTTCATTTGCAAAGTACATAGGATCCAAGCAAATCTCTGTAACACCAATTTGTCACTACAGGTCCTCATTTAGACATGTACACAGACTCAAATATCTATACACATGTACCCAACAAGCCCAAAAATATAGTGACCTTTTACAGAGGCATGGTGTGCACATAATAGTTTTTACACCACACTTCAAAAATAGAGTGAAATTAACTCAAAAGGTCAAGAATAAATAATACCTTTATTTTAAACACAAGGGTATACAGAAGAGAAAAATTCCTGATTAGTGTATCACCACCACCATCACCCTAGC
Organism: Elgaria multicarinata webbii; assembly: GCF_023053635.1. Taxonomy (NCBI): domain Eukaryota; kingdom Metazoa; phylum Chordata; class Lepidosauria; order Squamata; family Anguidae; genus Elgaria; species Elgaria multicarinata. The sequence goes on from NC_086172.1 coordinate 104,462,424, forward strand.
GCTTGGTCAGGCCTTCCTAATTTATTTATTATTACATTTATATCCCATCTTTTCCCCCTCTTGCAAGGAATCCAAGATGGTTTAAATTTTAAGCAGTCTTCCTCCTCTCTATTTTTATCCTCACAACAACCCTGTGAGATAGGTTAGGTTGATAGTGATTAGTCCAAAGTCACCCATTGAGCTTCATGTTCAAGTGTGGACTAGAACCTGGCTCTCCTTAGTCCCAGTCCAAGACTCTAACCATTACACTGCACTGGTTGTCACTAATAGAGGTAGAGAAAGGGGGAAATACTTTGAAACTTCCAGGCTAGTCCCCAACCTATGCCTGAACACCGTGGGGCACCAAGATATTGAGGAGCTGCCAAAAGGACACATAGTCAAGCACAATTAAGTTGTAAAGATAGACGTTGTAATGAAGCCCAAGGGTGAGGGCCTTCCTTGGATCCTAACTAAGTAAGCCAAGAAATATAAATATGGAGAGAGGCAAGGGCACTTCATTGTGCTGGTGGTGGAAGCAAACAGCCAGAGAAGGAGTGTGTGTGTGTGTGTGTGTGTGTGTGTGTGTGTGTGTATGAGTATGAGTAGTTGTACTTGGCTCAAGACCCTGGAACACCTCAGTACAAGGCCAAAGGTCCCAGCTTATCCACCAAAATGAACACCTAATGAACCTAGAGTCTACAAGCCAACTGCCATATGCCCTCAATGTTATACAGAGTTCTAGAGGGTAGGCCACTTGGGCCCACAGCCCGACAAATGTGGCTAACTATGCCAAGAGGATGCCCTCTTGCCCACCCTTGTGACAAGCAACTGTGGGTGGCTGGCCAACCAAGCCAGGGCCAGGCTGCCTGCTGCCGCACGCTGCCTTGCCCACCCACCCACCACTGGCTCCAAGGCCAGACCAGGCTGCGGCAGCTCCAAGGCAAGCCATGGCAGCGGTGGCTCCAAGCCCAGTTGCTGTGCCCATTGCTGTGCTCGCCCACTGCCATGCCCAGTCGGCTGCCACGCCAGGCTGGGCCACAGCAAGGACAGCCTTCTTATTCACCTAGTCCTTTTAAAAGGCCTTTTTATTCACCTAGTCCTTTTAAACAATATTGTGATTGTGGATATTTATTTATTTTAAAAAGGCTTTTTAAGATTGGTGTCACATCTTTCTACTGCTAGAAATCTTTTTAGGCTGTATTTTACAGTGGTGTTATGTTTAATCATTATATTGTTTTTAATATAGTGTTTTATTCCTAGTTCTGTAAGCTCTCTAGAGAACAGCCACATATACATATGGTAAATAAATAAAGCAGATAAGTTTATATTTCCTGGGGAGAAAAGAACATAGACTACATGTAGCACCTTCCTTATTATGTTTTTTCTGGTGATGCTTCTAAAAGAATGGCTGAAAACACATGGAAAATAATAAATCTTATTCTTGTAAACCTTCAAACCACTCTTGTAGTTGAGGAAGTTCCAACAGATTTAAATCTTATGCCATTTTCAGTAAAGGCCAAGAAAATCCATTCATTAGAATTACGGGAGATAGTTTCTTGTTTTGTTTTAAAATGTTCTTGTAATATTAATAAGGAAAAAAACCATCAGTATCAAATGGGCTTAAATCATATCTATTAATTATTAAATCTTTTGCTACATTTCTTAAGTGAAGTTTTTAATGGAGCAAAGTCGCCTCCACTGAAGTGACGTCACTGCTGTTCTATTCATAGCTAAGTTGTCTTTGGGTATGGAAATGCCTTCTCATGTTGGTATCAAAGCAGTTCTTTTATCTATAGTGAGAATTCTAACCTTCAGTGAAAAGTAAACCATTGTTTGCTCAACTAAACTCTTACATTAAAAGAAAAACAAACCTGGTAGGCATGTACCAATCATATTCAAACTAAATCAAGATTTTTGGAAGGAAGATCATATTACTAAAGAGGTAATCATTTCTTTCTTACTAGCTTGGCCACTGAATTCCAAGGGAAGGAAATGGATTTTTGAAAAGAACAACAACAACAACATGCCCAAGGGGCTTCCACACATATCTCTTCAAAAGGTCCACTGGAAACATTAGGCTCTTAGTCCAAGTTAGGGCTGGGTAAATAAGTCTATTTTTGTTCTGTGTTCATTCATAAGTCTATTTCGTTCCATTTCCATGTTAATTTGTGATTTTTAAAAATCCACACAACACATCATGTTTAAACACGTATTTCACTACATATTTTTAGATGTATTTTCTCATGAAGCACATCTTTCTATATGTAATTTATAGGACTGTGCCCTGGCCACAAGATTAGGGTGACCAACTGTCAGGATTTCCCCGGATTTGTCCTGGTTTTTGTTCTTTCCATGGTGTCAGGGGGGATTTTCTATAATTTTCAATAATGTCCTGGAATGACACACCTTCCTCTTTAAGGCTGCCATTAGCATAGCAGGAGGGAATGACATGCTTTCTTGAGGCACATCATTCCCCCACCCCGAGCTCCAATTGAGGTCTTAAAGAGGAAAGTGGGTCATTCGTGGACATTATAGAAAAGGCCTCAATTGGAGTGGATGGTGGTGGTGCAGAATGAAATCCTTTCCCCTCCTCCACTCCAATCGGGTTCTTTAAGGTGGCGGGGGAATAACGTACTTTCTGCAGGACTCAGAAAGCTGCTTCCCCACACACACACTAGGTGTCCTCTTTTTTGGTTTCCCAAATATGGTCACCCTACACAAGATCCAGTTGGGCCTCCAATTCAGCAATTTGGAAAACTGATTTTGCTCAAACTGATTCCAAGGCCACCTTCTCCAACTCACACCTGAACCTGACTATCATGGGAAATCAACAAGTGTGTGTGTGCGTGTGTGTGTGTGCGTGCATGCATGCATGCATGTATGTATGTATGTATGTATGAGAGCTCTGCACAAATGAACTCTCAAAATTCAGCACCTTATTTGTGGTCAGAGAAATTGGGGAGACAATTTCACTGAATTTTTCCAGGGGGGAGAAGAAATTCTCCAAACACTTTCTCACAAATAGGGTTTTTTATGGGTAAGGGAGGCAAGTCAGAGCAGCAGTAAGTGCGTTGGCAGCTTGGCCCTCATTTTTCATGCCCCACAATGCCAAAGAAGCTACAAGCTGCCAGAGAAATGACAAAAAATGAAATACAGGACACTTGTGCACAGTCTTCATCCACCTCATCAGTAAGATTAGTGTAAGAACCCTAAACCAAATCCATGAGAAATTCCCCCAAATTTCTTCTTTTTTAAAAAAAAATTCAAAAGCAATTTCTTTTCTATCAAATTGAATGAGAATGGTCAAAAATGTAGGAGAAATTTTCAGCAGAGCATATATTTTGTATGTATTTCCCCACATTTTGTATATATTTTCTTCATCTAAATTGGATAATATTTGCAGGCATAGTAGTCCCTTATGAGGGGACTATGTCCACCAGATTTCATCCAATAAGTGCAGAAAAGGGGTAGCCTACAGTGGCAGAGGCAGAAGAACATCCAGTATTTTTCAAGTGAGCACCCATATTACACCCTCCAAGGTTCCACAGGCTCATCAAGGCCTTAGCTAGACCTAAGGTTTATCCCGGGATCATCCCGGGGTCATCCCTGCCTGCTCCCGGGATATCCTGTGTGTCATTTACATGAACAGGGATGACCCCGGGATGACCCCGGGATAAACCTTAGTCCTAGCTAAGGCCCCAATCTCTTTTAATGTTCCTGTTCTTGTAATAGAGAATGTGCAAAGTGTACTGCACATTGATCAGTCCTGGGATACATTACGTCAACATCCCTTTCTCAAAGCTCTGGAACTGCAGAACCCTGGTAAAACCATTCACTGTGAGTAGAAGCTAGAATTGCCAGTCACACAGGTACACCCCCCTCTATCTCCACTCTCTTCCCATACTTGGTGTTTTCTTTATATGGAGGGCTTGGGGAAAATGTATCAATTTTTGGAGACACACTTCTGTATCTCTGAATCCCAAAACTCCAGGAGTGTTCAGATTCAGATCTGGTCCACTTTAGAAAAGTTCTGCTTCTGTTTGGGCATCTCCCAAATCTATCCAAATCAGCATGATTTGGTTTGGGATTCGCCCAAACATTAAGCACACTTTAAGTATTTTATCCTAAAATATTTGTTTGCTTATGTATTTATTACATGTATATCCTGCCTTTTTCCTTTTGCAAGGAACCCAAGGCAGCTTACATAGTCTTCTTCCTCTCCGTTTAATCCACACAACAACCCTGTGAGGTACATAAGAGGTTGCAAAAGAACCCCCCCCCCCCAAAAAAAAAGTTCACTCCACACATGGGCTTAATACATGTTTCCTGCTCTTTCTGCAACGTAGTAAGGCCCTTCATGTGAGTAATGCATGAACAGGCTTCTGTTCATGGGAATTTCATATTGCCCAGTTAGCTGAGTACTTTTATGTTGTCTAAATGCAATAATTATTTTTTAAAAAAATTATCTTAAAAAGGTGAAACATGACACTACATAAGAAAGAAATATATTTATTAACAAAAACACACTGGAAGATATAGAATTTCTCAACTCTATACATCCTTGATATCTAGGAGTTGAATTCCTAAGATGTCATTTAATATAGGATTCTACATTTGTGATATATTCAGATAGCCTAGAATCTGTTCTTCTTCATGTTCTTCTCATCCTTCATGTAAATGGCTTTAAAAAAAGATAATGAGAAGTTAAAAAGATCCAAAATGACCGTCAGGATCAACCAAACACACACACAAACATTGGAAGCTAGATCACTCTACATATCAGCCAACCCAAACAGATGACGATGTCCTACCCATAAAGTCTACTGCATGGACCTCTAGAAACACAAACTATTTGTTGCAAAAATGTAATTCTTTATATGCATGACACTCTGAGACAAAATATGAAACTGTAAAATATCAGAGCTTCAGAAAGGGCTGCAGCTTTCGCACTATGGGTTGAATCTAATTGCGTTATTTTCTGATGGACGTAGCTTCCCCACAGCCTCAAAATCTTCTCTGTAGTGCTGGGAGAGCTCCAGAACAGATTTTTCAGGCAGTGTGGAGGAGAGAGGGAGAAAATCCAATTGGATTTAATCCTAGAAATAGAGTTCTCCTATAAGACATCTTACAGGCCAAAATCCACATTTCCCTACTTTTTGAAAATTGTCCAAAAATGACAGCATAAGTTTTTAAACCTTTTAATAAATGTGGATTGACATAGCTGCCTCCATTTTAATTGCATTTATTTATTTATTTATTTATTCATTCATTCATTCTTTTCTTGTGGTCATGGCTATGGGGAGCTATCACATGAGCTCATGCACTTCAAAACTGACCAGTGTAACACTGCCACAGAGTTTTTAAAAGCACCTATGTGTTGATCTAGAAGTCTGTTATGTGATATTAAATGTGGCCATCCAAGTTACAGAAGATTTTTTTTAAAAAAATAATATAATATCTACAGCAGTCCTGGTTAGAACTATACCAACTGAGGATACACCACTACACTTCCAAAAGTTTCATATTATTTAAAATACATGTAGAAAAATAAGAAAAATTGCCATAGTGGAAATTTTAGGAGTCGATGGAATTCAAAAACATCAGCAGATGTGGTAAAACTATTTGTCTCATAATGTTTGTATTATATTGCTGTTAAGTCCTACTAACAAATCTTAAAAAACTGTATCTTCCCACTACATTCTGAAATTCAGAATGGATAATGGGATCTTAGGAAGAGGAAATATATCATTCGAGGGTACGCCCGTATAGATTCTGTTTTATCATCAAGGCCTAGCAAAGAAGCCAAGCAAAATGAATACATAGCATGACGATTAATTTCACATCTTCAGAGCAAATAGAGAACTGTTATATAAGGAACTGCGTTAGTACAACTCCTCTGGTTTACGTATGTATCAGGAGGATGAAGAGACTGTTTTAGTGGAACAACACACATCTCAGCTTGAAAATGAAAATAGAATGAAGCCGTCACAACATAACAAGACAAACCCCAGCTTCAATTGAAGTGCCAGAGGTAAAGTCTCTGTTACCTCAGCTGGCGTTGTCTTCAAGAAATCCAGTTTTCACTCTGATCTCAGCATTTGTGTGCGTCAGCTCTTTAAACTCCATATTTTTGTTCTCCATCTGCCTTTGCATATTGGGTTTGTTGTGAGTTCTGGAGCTCTAATGAAATAAAAAAGCTTGCCACTTCAACTTTTTTTTTTTTGAACTTCCAAACAAACTTCTGTCTTGCACATGAATGAGAGGAGCTCAGACATGATGTCAAGACTCCTACAATGATTGAAGCAACACACATACACACACACACACACACACACACACACACCCAGAGCCAATAAAATGTGGCTGAGAAAAAAAATCTTCCAACATTCGTAAGGCGGGGTAATAGATTGGTTGTGTTACCCTTGCTGTTTTAAGAAAATGTGAGCCAAAATAAGCAAGCTGACATCCTCAGCGTTCCCTGTTCTTCTGACTCCTACACTGTAAGCCCAAGTGTAAGTGAAAACCTATCTTAAAATGTTACCAATTTACAGTTCTATCTGGTATGAGTCATTAGGTGACAGATGACTTCGAACACTTGCAAGCAGAATTATGCTTAACGTGATCTTTCACGCCAATATAAATAAAATACATTAGCGTTTCAAATGTATTATGAGCGTCTCCAGAACACAACAGCTCAACGTTTGTAACTCTGAAGTTGTGCCACTAAGCTGACATTTCCACTTACCTCCACATCCAATTTATTTTCAACTCACGATGGAGAAAACCACTCCATCAATTGCAAACAGCCCACCCGGGTCTCCTGCCACTTCCCTTTGAAGCATTGTTCTTCCAAAGTTCCTAACCAACTGTTTCTAGGGCACCTTGCCATAGCTTTTAATCAACCAATGAAAAGCTGATCTATCAGCAGTTAATAGCACCCTGCATGCATTTGAAGAGTGAACTTCAGTTCACAGTGCAAGCAATAGTTTTAGGGTTTGTTTGTGCCTCCAGTGTGAGTGGGGGATAATGGAACTAACACAGACAGCTGAATGAATAAGAGGCTAAAGCTTTATCAACTTTAATTCCTGTAGGCTTGGCATTAACAGGACAGAGACTTAAGCTTTGATCTATCTGCACAGGAGCCCAGTTCAACGGGTGACAACAGAAGCCCTACAAAAATGGTTTCCCAAGCACTTAGGCTGCATTCCAGTTGCTGCACTGATTTAGGGTGCTTCTGGTCATCTTCATAAGTGTCCTCTAACTGGTTACTGTGCAATGCCCAAACCAACTCATCCCAAAGTTCTTACCTGAAACTGTCAACGGAGGTGGGCAGCTTAAGGATGTTTCTGTCTCCACCACCTAACTAAAGGAAGCTCTAAGTATTCAAACTGCTAATTTCTATTTTTATGGATGTTTATTATTAATTCTGTTTTCATAGATTCTTATTGAATATGTGTTTATTGATTTGTATGATTTTTAAAACTTGTATGCCACCTTGAGAAGGTTCCACCCTGAAAGGCAGCCTAAAAATAATTTTAAATAAAAATAATAAACAAATAAACAACAAACCCTGAAGTTTTTATTATTATTATTTGTTTTGGTCTTCCTTGGACTGGTGAATGCCATCTGCATTAAAGTTCAGGGAAGGACTGTCACATTCCAGGTCATTGTATGATGCAATGACATACCTTAGTCAAGAAGTTCCCACTGCCCTATTAACCTATTGCTAATCAATCAACTCCTTCCCTGCCATCCCATCCATATGAGCCACTCTGGGAGCTCCAACAAAACCAACTCAGACTTCTGGGTATGTTCCAAGCACCAGCTGAAATCCCCGTTGTCTCACCCAGCCCAGCTACACTGTCAGGATAGCTGTAGGTCAGGACTTCACAAATTCTGAGGACCAGAACTTCACCCAATGCATGCTTCTCCAGCCATACCACTAGAGATGAGTGAAACGTGCTCATCTCATTTTGGAATGGGGTGTGTCTTTCCATGTCTTTTGGAGAATTCATCAGAAAAAGCTTGGATTTCCCCCAATAATTTTCTAAACCTTGGAATAATTAAGGTGGAACTCTCCCCCAGCATTTTTCAAATTTCTGTCTTCCTCCTCTTACTGGCGAAGAGAAGGTAAAATGCCAGCTAAAAAAGCTTGCAAATGTATTTGGCTGTTTGTCTCCCTATGTATTTGGCTGTCTGTGATGGAGCCTTCTGAGCAGCTCTCCATAGTCTATGGGAACTCTGGGGATTGTTTTTTCTGCCACCTAGTAAATGAGTCAGGAGGAATAAAAATGACACTTACCAGAGTGAGCAAAGCAGGCTCTGATCACACACAAAAGTATTCATCGTACAGTGAAGAAATAGCCCCTGGCTAACTCTGGGTAGTGTGGTGTTTTATTCTTCCTGATCAATGAGTAAAGTAGAATTTAAAGAACACTCCCCAGAATTTATATCTTCAGGAACTGTTTAGAATGCGAGTATGGCTCAGGAGTAGCCATTGGCTTTTGCCTTGGCTGCTGTTTTCCCTCCTTCCTCATCTCTTCTTTTTCAAAACTTGGAGCTCCATCACACCTGCTTCCCACCCACCCCGCTTTGAGTCTGCAGTTTGCCCCTCTGTTTTGTTAGTGAGTCTAGTGCTGGGCACTTTCACATCTGTGCGTTGTTGTGCTATTTCACCTCATGTATCTTTTCACCTGTATCACTACTGTGCTTGCGAAATCTTCCACCATGCCCCCTATGTTCTCCTTCCCCCTGCATAGTATGTGTGTGTGTGTGTGTATAATAGTATGGCAGCCTGAAACTGCAATTATGGTAAAACACACTATTAATATAATATCTTATTAATATAATAAGATCATATTAAACAATATAAGTGGAGGAAGTATTACTATTAGTTTTTGGAGAAGTTTGTGGTCAATGTTGGCATGGCAGCAGGAAGTCGACATTGTTCTGGTCAGGAAACCTAGACATGCCTACTCAGGAGTAAGAACCATAGAGTTGAATGGGACTGAGTCCGGGCACAGGTGGCAGCGGCCTTGTTTGCCTTCTCTGTGGGGTGTTTGGGTGCCCTCTCGTCCTCCCCCTTCATGGTTGAGCAGAGAACTGCCCCACCCTCCTCTTTTGTCAGTTAGACTGCCCTTCAACACACATGCCCCCAGCAAAAAAAATGGGATGGTCCGATAGCGCAAGGACAGCAATACACAGGATGGAGGAGCAGCTTTATTATGCACAAAGGGAGGAAAATAGACTTTCCCCACTCCAAAATAAGACAGAAAAGGGAGGGGAAGAGGCTAGATGAGCCCAGAACAAGGACGATGTCATGCAAGTACCACACTGTAAAAACACATACCAGGCATGGCAAGAGTGTGATAAATCGCTGGTGTGATGGAGCTCTTGGTAAGTTCAAGAAAATGCAAGAAAGTGGGTGTGGAGGAGGGTTAGAGGAGGGAAACTGCCTGATGAGAAGGCAGCTTATAAGCCAGTACCATCTGTGGAGAAATCTGAAGAAGGATGGTACTCAACTTATAATGGATAAGAGATTTCTGTCCTGGTTAAGGGCCGTAGTTCAGTGGTAGAGCACATACTTTGCATATATAAAGTACCAGGTTCCTGTCTGAAATACCAGAGATTTGATGCCACAATAGTGAGGGTAAAGAAACCATTCAGAGTGAGGGCATTATTTTTTGGTCTCAGAGATGCACCCATGAAGCCAAATCTGAATGGTGATGTAATAACCCACATTGGGTTGGCTCCAGATGAAGGCCTCTGCAACTGGGCTGGTTATCCACAATAGTTCCTTTAGTCCCTCCAAAATAGGGGGCCAGGAGACCCTGCTGAATGGGATGCATTGTGGTGTGCTGTGGTGTGGGAATGAGGAGATCCTTGAAAATCAGGCAGAGGTACCTTCTGCAAGTAGAGCTTGACTTACACAAGGTGCCTCCACTCAGTTCTGGGGGATACTCCCTTTTCCCACCAGTTCCCCACACTACAGCCTATTCCGTTCAGGAGCACCTCCCAACCCAATGGGGAAGGGAAGTCCATCTCTACCAGCTCAATTGGGAAATTGCCTAAATCTGGACCCGATCCATTGTGTCTAGGGAAAAAAATGCTCCATCTTCTTGGTGTTGAGCCAGCAGCCAATGAGAGTTCAAAGACATTAATCAAGGCTCTGGGGAGGGAAGCCGTAAAAAGGAGTATGTAGCTGTGAGGAGACCACTGAACTTGAGAATTCCCCCCCCCTGTCACATCCCCCTGCTGAAATAGACAAAAAGACATTTCACAGGAGGAGAAAATGATCATGAAAGACACCTCACAGTTTGATTCAGCAGCACTAGCCACCATATTTGTCCTATATAGTAGCATTGAACACCTACCTCTACATGACCTCTTCTGCGGGGGTTATTTTCTTGAATAGTTGCATCAACTCATCACTTTCCAGTACAGTGTTGTGGGTTTCTTCATGCTTCAGCAATAAACCAAAAGATGTGTTGCATAGCAGTTGAAGCATCCAGTCCCATGTACTGTCATTATTGTTATTGTTATTATTTGCTGCATATGGTTGGATCTATATCAATTAAAGTTCAAACTCCATATGTTTTAAATACTCTCTATGAAATTCAGGGAGATCAATAGAGCCCAGTAAAACTGCACAGACAAATAACTTTTGTTACAAAACCATGAGGAACCATAGTTTCACAGTTGTGTAAATTCAGCATATAGATCTTTGTTATTCCAAAGTTATGAAAGCCCAGAAACAATTTAACGTCACACAATACTCTTTCTCATGCTGTTAACTTTAGGAATGTCTGATTTGTAGTTATTACCTTGCTGGTTCCTCCTCCTCAAGTATATTAGAAGTTAGACCTGGAAGTTAATAATCACTTTTAGTGGCATTGAGAAGTATTACTTTATATCATGCATGTTTCCTCCTAACTGTACCGATGGTAACTTTGGACTATTCCTAATAGGGTGGAAACCTCCAGAAAATGTATCATTGATTTCTGCACATAGATATTCATATTAAAACTGAATTCTCACCAGTAGGGGGAGGAAACACTTCATCAAACTACCATGGTTTTAGCTTTCCATACCCTTATGTGGGAAATTCTCTGCTATTTGAAAATGACTTGCTCAAATCTTGGACTGGAACATGATGAGGGCATGATTTACCCAACAGATAGATGCTAGAATGCCATCAGCAGAGTCTCAAAGGACACATGAAGTTGCACTGTTACCAAACATCCATGACTAACCACTTGAAATACAAGCCAGAAAGAGAATTTAGCTGACACAAACATGCCACAATAAAAAAGAGCTCTTTCAACCCCATTTTAAAAAAAGGTTGAAGTGTGTGTGACAAGCTGTGGAGTTATAGGAAACTAGTGGCTACTAAGTATGAATGAAAGGTTTAGGGATTGAAACATTTGGAATTCTATTCATGCTTAGACAGAAACAAGTCCAACTCATAGCATTTCCCAGTGCTAGTTGTAGGAGGGTTTTTTTCCTGTCTAAACATGCATAGGATTGGGCTCTTACCATATTAAATGAATGTATTTTTATACCATTTTGGTTCTGATTTCTCTGGTGAAAATGTATAGGGATAAACATGGAGAAAATGGAAGGCTACCAACATCTTTAACACTTTACCATGAAAATGGATTTCTTTGTATTTGCTGGGTGCAACAAGGCTGGTGATTGAAGTTGAAAGAAACCTTCTCATTCTTTTTCTCCTATCCAGAATAGCAGCCACAGCTTGAGATCATGGGAGGCCAAGGATTAAAACCTTCCCTCCCTCATGCTACAGTTAAAATCTGGCTTGCCTCCCCCTTCTGTGCCTGTCATGCAAAGCCAAAACACATGGCAAACATCTTGTCTACTTTGGCCCACAATGTACTAGGTTAACACTGGCACAGCTGTTACACACCCTGTTCTAACCTTCTTCTTCTTACTTCAGCCTTCACAACCTCTGATTGTATTATTCAGAAGCAGCATTCCAAAATTTTGTATATTAGTCCAAAAGGATATAATTGCACCTGATCTGCATTTCTAGATTTTTTAAAACTTTTTTTAAAAAATAGGAACTTAATACAGATCTGCTCCTTCCCTGCACCATATTAAAAATAAAATGACAAATGGGAGCCTGTAGGAAATTGTGGTGGGAGGTTGCTGGGGCAGAAAGAAGGAAAGAAAATCTCCTTGTTGGCTCACTTTCCTCCACTGAATCTCTCTCCCCTCCCACTTACAACGGAAGAGAAGAAGCACAAGGGAGTCAAATCCATTCAGTTTCCTTCTTCTCTCCTGCCCCTTCACCTCTCTGTATTTTTCAGGTGTGGTGCAGATGCAGGTCATCCTCACAAGTTCAGAAATAGGCGAGAGATTTCTTGTTTTGTTATTTTTTGCAAAATCCCCAGTATCTCAGTACAAATCTTGGCAAAGTAAAAACATTAGGAGTGGGCTTGAAAAGTACTGTGCAGCATTTATGAATAAGAAAACAAACTGAGATTAATGTGATTAATGTAAACTCATTAATGTCATTGGCAAGGCCACATTAGGGATTGCTGCTCCTCTAGAAGAATTTGTCTGATGAGAAATTAGTACTATTGTGGGAGACATGAATTATATTATCCAACCGTAGGCTGAGTTAGAGGAAATGGAGGGTCCATTGTGAACTGTACGGTGGCTCTGACCTGGAAGGTATGTATCCCCCATAGTTTTGGCAAGCAAAGATCAGCACAAATAAATGTGTGGCAAAGAAGCATCCATTACAATCTAATTTCTCTGTCCTAAGGGAATGATTGGTAAACTCTTCTCTTTAGGAATCACCCAAATAATTCAACAAGAGCAGGGGCTTTGATTTGGCTATCCCTATTCTGCTAAGAACTTAGCATGATTTATATCCCATCCTGAAGCCATCCATTATTTTACAAACAGAGAATGGAGGGACTGTCAGACACTTCTATGCTGACACTTCCATGCAGTGTCATTTTCTTGGGCAGTTTTCAGCTTTCCAACTGCCCCAAAGGATCACATGGCATCATGGCATGGAGTCAACACTAAGTATGGACAAATCTTTCAGTTTCAATCCCTGCCCAACAAGATTTTTTAAAATCATCATCATCATCATCATCATCATCATCATCATCATCATCATCATCTCAAGCTCTTACCATCTCAAATATAGAGACATGTGCAGGTTTTCGTAGATTGAACTGAAACAAAATTCTTACCCACCTGCACAAGCCAAATTCAAATGACGCAGCTATTACCAGTATGGACGCCATGTTGTATCTGTCTGCCATGTGGCTGTTAAAGATGAGGAGCCTGTCAGGAAAAAAGAGCTGGAAAAAAGAGTTAATTCGTCATTAACATGGTTCAGTACACAGGGGTTCAGACCCCGACAATGAAGAGCTGGGCTTGGATGGACGAATCTGTCAATTTCAGCTTCTCCCACATTTCCCCCCCCCCCTTAACATTGAGGTTTTTTTTTCCATCTCAAACATTTTGGTCAATTCTTATCAAAAATGAACTTAAATAAAACAATCACCGAAGCCTTTGAGTATGTCTTTTCAAACATTCAACAGTTGATTTTACTTGATGCAGAACACAGCGAGTTCTTAGACAAGTGAAAGGCAAGAGGATTCAGAAGCTCTGTTGTACAAAGGCCTTGTCACTAGGTTGCAAGAGCAATATGCTTCGCAGACTCCTGGACAGAGCTGCCAAAGGTGTTCTGCATTTTGCAATGTTTAAGAGCACGTTTCCAACATCATGTCCTAAGAGTGTCATTTCTTTAGACATCCAGTCAAACACAGCAGTAAAGCTTTCACTAACACTACTAGCTTTGGATCTTGGATCTAAAAGATTTGCAGCAGTGCATAACAGCTGCGACAATATTATTTTAAAATGCTGCTTTACAGAGTATCCCACTCATTGCACTGACAGAGAAAAATATTTCATATGATATGTTTTCCACCCCCGACCCCACCCCCAAATTTCCTTTTCCTCTCTCCATTTCTGGGCTTGGCAATAAAGAGTTGGGGGTGATTCCCACATTTTCCTGAGTGATCCTTTTCCCTGAGCTTTCACATATTTATCCCTATCCATGCTATTTTTTTCATAGAATCATAGAATAGTGGGGTTGGAAGGGGCCTAGAAGGCCATTGAGTAGAGTTGGATGGGGCCTTGAAGGTTATCATCCCTGACAGGTAACCCTCTACCTTCTGCTTAAAAACCTGCAACAGAGGAAAACTAGTCTGTTCCACTGTCAAAGGCAGTGTGTTCCACTATCCAAGAAGTCTTATCAGAAGATTCTTCTGATATTTAGGCCTCCTTGCAGCTTCAACTAGTTCAGCTCTTTGAAGCAGTAGAAAACAAGTGTTCTCCATCTTCTGCATGACAGCCTTTCTGATGTTTGAAGACTGCTATCAAGTCTCCCCTTCATCTTCTCCTCTATAGGCTAAACCTACCCACCTCTTTCCACCATTCCTCATAACACTTGGTTCCAAGACCCCTCACCATCCTACTTGCTCTTCTCTGGAAACACTCCAGTTTGTCAGTCATGTTTAAAATGTGGTCCCCAGAATTAGACACAGTATTCCAAATGTGGCCTGACGAGTGAAGAATATTGCATGATCTGGACACTATGCTACTGTTTATGCAGCACAAGATTGCATTGACTTTTTTAGCAGCTACATTGCACTTGTGCTTCTTATCCAGCTTGTGATACACTATAGCCACCAGATCTTTTTACACACACACACACACACACACACACTGCTGCCAAACCAGGTCTTCTCAGTCCTATACATGTGTCATTGGGGTGGATGGGTGTTGTACTAAAATGCAATACTTTATATTTATTTATTTTGAAATGCATCTTCTTGTTTTGGCCAATGTTCCAATCTGTCAATATTATTTTGAATCTTTATTCTGTCTTCTCTGGTGTTCAGTATCTCTTCTAGCTTTATGCCAACTGCAAATTTGATCATTCCTGCACCTTTGAACAGCATTGGGCCTAAGAGAAAACCCTACAAGTTTCCACTTGAGACCTCCCTTCAGGTTAACTCATAGCCATTAATAAGCACTCTGGTATGTTTGTTGAGTGAGATATGGATCTACCTAACATTAGGAGCATCAAACCCACATTTTACTATCTCGTGACCAAGGATATCATGGGAAACCTTATCAAGTGACATCAAGATATACTATGTCTAGGAAATTCCTATAATCTACTAGTAACTTGAGAAGAAGAAAAGGGAAATAGTTGGTCTTGATAAGCCTATGCTGAGTCTTAGTAACCAATGCATTATTTTCTAGATCAGAATTAGGCAACCTGTTGCCCTCCAGATATTTTGAATGGAAGTCACTGCCAGCATGGCCAATAAGCAAGGATTATGGGAGTTGTAATCCAAACCATCAAGAAGGCAACAAGTTTCCTACTGCTGGATGCTCACACTCTGCTCACTTAATAATCCGACTGGTCTATAGTTTTCCAGATCTGCCTTTATCTCCTTTAGAAGATAGAGACAACATTTTCAGGGTATCTTCTCATTAATGAATCAGGGTGATTTTAATAATTAAATAGCACAGTGATCAGTAAAATATTTTTCAAGGAACAATGAAATAGTATGTCTACAGAATTACTCATTTAAATTCAAAAATCAGACAAAATGCAGAACATAACACTCATATCCAAAGAAGCTGAGCTAACCACACTTCCCCAACCTGGTGTTCTCCAGATGTTTTGGACTGCATCTCCCATCAGATCCAGCAGGCATGCCCATTAGTCAGAAATACTGGGAGTTGTAGCTCAGAAGATCTGAGTACAGAAAGCTGTACTAAAGTGTGGGAGTGCATACATCCGTTATGCACTCAACAACTTTGAGTGTGGAATGGAGTAGTTGTTAATGGGCATTTAGCAAATAATTCACTTGTTTTTAAGAAAAGGATCCCACTAATAACCTTGGTTGCAAGATTGAAACAGGTTCATCCCGCTACAATCCATTGCCATAGCTACAAAGTCAAACAGATAAATATTGATGTTTACTGCCACGTCAGTCTCTATTCAGGTGATATATATATATTGCCATGACATACATTGAATTATGTAATCTAAGAGGAGAATGAATGAATAAACACTAAAAAAAATTCCTTTGACATTTTCAAAGCTGTATTCCTAAAATAATTACCAGGAAGTACAACTATTAAACTCTGTAGGATTTATTCAGTTTAAAAGTTTAGATTCTGGTTTTAGGTCCCATTGAAAATACGTTCTATTTTAGCTATGTTGAGCTGACCTCAGTGAGCTATTGGTGGTACTTAGAAAGGACCACAGTCAGACCAAATTAGTAAATCTGAAAAGGTGCAATCCTATGCATGTTTATTCAGAAGAAAGTCCTATAATTTCCAGAAATCCCCAGCCAGCCATGCTGGCTCTCAGTATTCCCAACCATGGTGGCTGGGGAATGCTGAGAGGTGAAGAGGTTTTTTCCCCTCACTCTGAACATGTATAAGGTTGTACCCTTAATGATCATTGATAAAGACATGGAAACTCAGCAACAACTGGAATATAAGTACAAATATATGAATGAGATATGAAAGTAGCATATAAATAGAAAAGTACAATACATACAATGATAGACTGGAAAAAATGTTAAATGAACTATACATATAAGAACATTAGAAAATTCATCTAAGGACAGGGATGGATGAACTCACCCCCACCTGCCCCATGCGCCACTCAGCAGACTCCTGCTCCTTGGAAGTTGCCCAGCAAGAGCTCAAAGCATTCACTTCACCTGTGAGCCACCATGTTGCTCAAAATGCAAGTAAGCTTTTTTATGTAAATTGCCATTTTGTGCACAATGGCAGCTGTAAATACCACCATTTACACAAAAATCTTACCCACTGTATTTGCAAAAGGGCACGTTGTGGGTAAGTGGGGATCCTCGAGTTTGCCCAACTCAGTGCGCACCAAGTCAGGCAAGCATGGTGTGTGTATGTGTGTGTATCTGCAGACTGGCATCCAGGGTACTGAGCTGGCAATAACTTGCCAAGCTCAAGCCCCAACCCAGATTCATCCGACAGCCCTATCTAAGGGACAAGACAGTACAATAGGGATATAGAGATAGCAGCAAAAACAATTCACCACCACAGCCACCACCAAATAGCTACCAATAAACAGGGGCATGTCTACACCTTAAGGGTGTAGAGGGAGGGAAGGGGGAGGATCCTGGACTTACTTTCTTCCATGATCCTCCTCCAGTGTCCTGATGGACATGCAACATCCCGGAGGTAAGGAGGGATGTCACAGCCAACATTTTTTTAAACAAAAAAACAGGGGAGAAGAGAGCAGTTGTATTCCACCGAAAAAGTGAAGGTGTTTTTTTAAAACTCAACCCACTCCCCACTCACCTACCCTGATGGGCATGGACTGCCCCCATGCAGCTCTGTGCCCATTTTAAAAGCCCCAGTACTCACTGGGAGGAAGGGACGACCCGGGAGCAGCAGCCACACAGCCCATGTTCCTTGGGATGGTCCCGGGACCGCAGAAAACTTGGGCTTTCCGTGGTTCCAGATAGCTCCTGGTCATCCTGGGTTGCCCCCAGGATGCCCTGTGTGTCATTTGGATGCACAGGGACGATCCAGGGACTACCCCAGGATATAGGGCTGGTGTAGACATGTCCCAGGAGTAGGGAACCTGCGGCCCTCCAGATGTTTTTGGCCCAGAACCCCCATCATTCCTTACCATTGGTCATGCAGGCTGGGGCTGATGACAGTCTGGAAGACCAGAGGTCCTCTGGAAGTTCACAGGCTCGCTACCCCTGCAATAAAGGATAAGGCCTAAATTGCATCCTCTGCAAGCTTCCATCAGCACAAACTAAATAAAATCTTACTAAATTCCCAGGTATACAGCAGTTGAACCTAAAGATTACACCAAAGGAAAATTATAGCTATCTATCCATGCAGGTAGAGAGTGCAGGGGAAGAATAATCCAACCTTCAGTGGCTGGGAGTCAGCGTACAGGAATGAGAAGGACCCAAATGGGATATTACTTCAGATAAAGGCAGAAAATAAAATAGTGAAGTTTGAGGACACTAACAACAATAAAATAAAATATTTCATATTTAAAACACTACAAAAGCTGAATCTATGCAAAATTGTGCATGAGCCAAGCCTCAAGCCTCAAAAGGCTGACTCAGGAAAAAATGGCAAGGCATAGCTTCAAAAGCTGGAGGAGAGACATATTCAAAGCCAGAAATCCCTTCTTCTCTCGAAGGGGAGGCAAAGAAGCAAGCTGGGATCCAAAAGGCCCCAGAACAAGGGGGGAGTGTGCTAGCAAAATTGACACTAACCTTAATTAAAAATTAAATGGAGGGGTGGGAAACCCAGTAATGAAGTGCAGTCCCATTTAATTCCCAGCACCCCCACTTTTTCCTGTCTTCTGGTTTGCCCTTTTCTTTCCTCCTACTTTTCTCACTAAAAAACCAATTCTGGACTGGGAAATGACAGGCATGGGGAACAGAAACCTGCAAAAACTATTTCCCATTCTTTGGAGAATAGAGTGTTTTCAAGTCCTGTTGTGGTATCAAGGTACATGTGAGACCCATGAAGGTCACCAGAGCATCTGTACATATGGAGCACCATACTTTGAATCTCCTTTCTTATTGGTTCATTATCATAGACTTGACAGCACTTCTATTTTCTGCCATTCCTATATTCCAGCATTCAGGCAGAAAAAGATGCTCACTTACAAGAAGGACAATGACACCTGCTTTGTGAATTAAACTATGAACTATTTCCCTCCTTTTGACCAATGTTTTCCTCCATTCCATTCCAGAGCTCTTATAGCCTTCTGTTCCCAGTATCCCTAAATCTCCCCTAATAAGAGCAGAGCTACAGGTTCCAATCAGAGAGATTTAAGGTTATGCTGTGGGTCATCCAACGATGGATACTCACCCATGCACAACTGGCATTTTGATATTACTGCTATAAATCCCAGTATCCCAGAAGCTTGAACATAACTTATCACAAGTCTTGATGAAATTCCATCACATCTAGATACTTCTTATTCTTTTATTCTATATGGCTAGGCATCAAACTACATGTTATGTTTAATACTTAACAAACAGCTCTATGTTGATATTTTTTCTTTATGTAAAAGTAAGCATGGGGGGTGGGGGGGTGGACAATGTGGATCAGGAGTATAGTGCTCAGAGAGGACAGATCCAGACAGCTCATGTGGAATCAATGAAGCCAGAGAGACACCGTACATTTTCCCACTAATTATGTGAGGTTGCAGTGTGTCTACCACAATGAACCCACAGTTCTGAACAGGGAGGACTATTTTATGTGTATTAAATGCAAGACACATTATTCACTTTAACTGTCATGTAGCAAAACATTTATTCCTTACTTATGTTCTGTTTGTATTGCACAAGGGCTGCCTGTGATCCCATTATGAGGAACAAATGTTCTTGTTGCTGTTATTTTATTAAAAAAGACTAACTAAATATTCAACCAACTATCCCAAACCATTTTGGCTAAGTGCTCGACATGTCCCACAATGCGTATTTTCTGTGGTTTAACATAAAAGCTGTTTTTTTAAAAAAAAAATCCCCCTTACTAAGGATGTGCCTATAATGATTCTTTCTTTTGAATGCTAATCAAAAACATATAAATATTATGTGGTGGCTGTTTACACAGATGTTTCTGTACTACTCACCACCCCTGCCCCACCCCCAGCTTTTTTAAAATTATAGTTTTTCAGTCAATGGCCAATACAATATTATTTCTGGAAATGTTTATTCCATTTCAAAAGCTTCACATCGCGAGAAAAAGCCAGTAAAATTTTGCCAGGGATCCAAAAAGGACAAGAGGCTAGTTCTGCAGTAGAAGATATATATCATTCAATACATGTGAACTGTTAATCTTCCTCCACTTGAAAAAGAACACTTGGCTAATCTGGTGCTGAGGTCAGAAAGAACCCAATTAAGTCATTCTAAAGAATGAAATGTATTTGACCCCAGTTTAATGTAAAAAAAAAAAAAATGGTTTGTATTAAGAGTTATTGTTTATAGTACAGGGATAGAGCTGGCCAGGGATGGAATCTGAGACCTATAATGAAACCCAGGCCTTAGCTAGACCGGGCAAAATCCTGGGGCGAATGCCAGGATCATCCCTGTGCATCCACATGATGCACAGGGGATCCCGGAATCCGGGAGGGATGATCCCTCCCTTGCCCTGGGATCTCGCCCTCCCCTTTGTGCTTGATTTTTCCGTGGTCTCAGGCCGAGGCCGAGACCATGGAACCTGTGGCCCGTTGCCGCGGTTTGACCTGACTCCGCGAGATTCCTTGCACGGAGCCGGGAGCCGCACACAGGGTGCAGTGCTCCTCAGGAGCACTGCGGCCATCGGGGGTAGGGTGGGGGGAGCAGGAAAAGTACTTTGTTAGGTCCTTTGGAGTCACATGCCATGTTCAATAATTATTTCCCTCATGTGTTTACTGCTGCGTGAGGAATGAGCAAGGGTGCACTTTGTGACCACTCCCTCTGCCTTGTGTCCCCATCACTGGGTTCATCAACCTCCATGAGTTGGAGGGAAAACAGTTGCAGTGAAAGAGAGCCAACCCTACTATTGGAGAAACTGAGGCAGCTGCCCTTGTGTCCCCATCATTGGGTTCATCGCCCTCCATGAGTTGGAAGGCAAATAACTGCAGAGGGGCAAGACTGACCTTAGCATTAGGTAGAGTGAGGCAGCTGCTTGAGGCTGCAGATGCTGTGGGGTGGATCCTAAATCCACATGATTAAGGGGAGCTGGTGAATGGTAATCATGTGAGGGGAGATAGCAAGTTAATAGGGCTTCTTTGATTCCTGATACCTTACACACACACACACACACACACAAACACACACACCGCAAACGCACATACAAAAACACATTTTAGAAGCTCAAGGAGAGAGGTTGAAACACCACAGACAAAATGACCACTTGATTGTAGGAGAATGTGTACAGATGATCTTTTTTCCAGAAGATTTTTTTTATTCTTTTATAACTCCAAATGTGTAGGTGGCCTAGAGATCCAGAGGATGGCATTTCTGCTGAAGGCTTTAATTAAACAATAAGTAGATCAATATATTTTAATGTAGATATTCTACAAAGGAGGCAGAGTGGTTAGTGAGCAGAACCTTGAAGTGGGAATCCTGGAATTATTTGGAAAAGAAGAAGAAAAAAACCCTGAACTATCCCCACCACCATCCAAGAAATTGCTGCAGAGAACTGAAGACAAGACGTATGGATCTTTCATTACTTTACAGAGACATAATTTATTTTGCTGAGCACTGCTGGTAGCTTTAGCAAGCATAGCCCTGCTCCTCCAAAGCAATGATGTCAGAAGGTTTCCGGTAGAATGAAAATACCATCTACTAAAGATCCAACCGGGGTGTGCAGAACCTCCCTGAGATGTTTAGCTAGATATAGAGTTTTGCTTTCTGCAAAATTCCTTGGATGAATCGATATGCAGGTAATGTGATGCACATGATACAGCACTCCCAAAAATGAAGCAAACAACCACAAGTAGTGTATCCAGTTTTTTATAGATTTTTTATAGATTTTTTTTTAAAAAAATCTAAAATGTAAAATTTTATATATAAACAGATTTTTAAATGTGTAACATTTTCATATAAAACACCAGCTTCAGTCGCAAATAAGAGTATGCTACAATACCACTTATAAGTTGAGCCAAAACCAATCAGGAACAGGTCACAAACCTCAGTGGGGAACAGGGATTAACAACCAACACTTTTATTCAACAGCCAATCAAGCCGCATTAATAAACATCATGACTTGTTTCATCTCATCCTTTACATTGATATCAAGTAAACATTGCCTCTTTATTCATTCTCCTTTGGAGCTCCGTTCCACTGCTAGCACAAAGATCTTCACTAAAATTGCTCTACCACCATGTTTCCCCCCCTAATATAATGGGACTAGCAAGTGTTTCATTATGCTGAATATCAGCCAAGTGCTCATTATATCTTTTTAGAAGAGGTCTTCCAGTTTCACCAATGTAAAAGGAGCTACATTTTGTAAATAGCCCCCTTAACTGTACACTTCCTTTTATCATTCACACAGATAGGACATTCCAGGGCCCAACATTTGTGGTCATTCTGGCCTTAGCTAGACCTACCTCATAGTCCGTGATGGAGGAGGGAAGATCTCACATTGTGATTAATGTGATATCCCTCCTCCGTTTACACGTGAGGCGCAACGACCTCAGTAGGACACGCCCGCCATTTTTTAATTTTTTAAAGACACAGGAGCGCACAAATGGTCATGCGCTAAAGGTAAGGTGTGGTGTGTTTTTTTTTTAAAAAAAGTGCTTTTCCTGCTCCCCCCACCCTACCCCCGATGTGCGCAGCACTTCTGAGGAGTGCTGCACCCTATGCACGGCTCACGGCTCCGTGCAAGGAATCGTGCGGAGCCAGGTCAAACTGCAGCAATGAGCCACATGTTCCACGGTCTCGGGCTCAGCCCGAGATTGCGGAAAAAGCAGGCCCAAAGGGAAGGGCGAGATCCCGGGGCAAGGGAGGGATCAGGGAGGGATCCCCTGTGCATCATGTGGACAAACAGGACGATCCCGGGGTTAGCCTCAGGATTTCACCCGTTCTAGCTAAGGCCACAGCTGAGACTGCACAAGATGTTGTTCCAATGTAATCAGGGCAGTCCAAACAATATTAGCCTGGATGTTATGGCAATCAGGAGTCCTTTTGGCTTCCTAAATAGTTTATGACTTCCCTTCCTCAAATATTTCATCTAAGCAGAAGCCTCCAGTTTCACCTCAGAATTTCACTTTTAGCAAAATTCATACAATTTCACTTTGCGCAAAACTTTAATCTAGTTTGCTGGAGTCCAGGGGCAAATGGAGAGTATGAGGTCTGAATACAAAAAACACAGGTTGCGTTAACTTTGGGCGGAATGCTGCTGTAATTAGGATTTCAACAATATCAGCTTGTATTATTACATCCTCAGAAGTTAACTTCTCTTTGGCTGGAAGATGTCATCTGATCAGCCACCAAACAACTTGACCTGGGACCTAGTCATATATTACTTTGCATACTACATCTCTACCCCACAGTAGAGTGTGTTATTGTGCTGATGTCCTGCTTATGGACTTCCCATAGGCATCTGTGTGGGAACAGGATGCTGGACTAGATTACCCTTTTAGAATGATCCAATACAACTTTATGTTCTTGTGAAGGAGCCCAGAATATCATTCTTCTAATATGGACAACATCTGTACTCTAAACCATGAAACACTATGTGCCTGGTTAGCTTTTGAATTACTATTGAATGGGATTCATGTTCCTATGGAACTGCAAGAAATGTTAATGTTTGCCTTTAGCTAATTGTCAAATGAGAATGATTAAGTGTCATTATAATAAAGTATGCAGAGTTTTCCAGTCTTCTAAAGGTCTCTGTTGGCATCAGCTTATTTTCCTTAGCCCATTTCACATTGCAACATTTTATTTTCAATTCCATAGAATGTTGTGAATTCCAAGATGGGTTTAATGTCCTCACCCAATTATGTTTATTCTTTGGAAAAGAGAAAAATATGTGAAACATCTAGTCCGGGTGCCATGCATAAGTCCCACAGAAGCCATGACATTTATTCTTGAGGAGTTTTGAGTTGTTGCGCTAAGCAGAAGTATTTTTCCAATAGAAAATTCCAGGAAAGTTGGAGAGAAGTTTCTATTTATCTTCAATTTAATTTCTTTTGAGTTTGTTTGTTCCCATGATGAACAGTACCACTTTGCTCTTCCAGGAGTGTGCTGCACCCAAAGACTGGGAACCACACTAGATTCACTATACAACACAGGGATGCTCTCTGTTTTCCAGTGTTATACAGTGAAATGAGTCACTACGCTCCCGCTGGAAGATGGGAAAGTTGCTTGGTTGCCTTGACAATATGGAGACACTTTCCTGTCATCTGATGTTGTGCTCTGCTGGAAGACAGGAAAACATCCCAGTGTTGCCTAGGCAACCATGTGACTCTACCAATGTTACTGCTGCAGCACAGAGGAGAAAGAAGAAAGTGGCAGTGATCATTGTGGCTGTGAATGTGAATGGCCCCCAAAGCATTGACAAATAGGGAACTTGGGCCTAATCTACACCTGCCATTTATTCCGGGATGGTCACGAGGTCATCCCTGTGCATCCAAATTACAACTGATCTTGGGGTGAACTGGGGACAAGCACTCAGTTCTCCCAGAATAGCTGGGACTGCTTTTTTCTCTTTTTTTGCCATCTCGGTACAATCCCAAGCTCCATGGACAGTGTGGCTCTCCATCCTGAGATCTTCCCACTTCCCAATGAGTAGCAGGGCTCAGGAAACAGGCACGGAGCTGTGCAGGGGGAGTTTGTGGGCATCGGGGGTGATGGTGAGAGTATTTTTGCCATCTTTGGGATGGCACTTGGCATCTTCCAGCACCGAGTTTGTTGTGTAAGGTTGTTGTTTTTAAGAAACTCTCACCTTTGCGTAGGATCATGCCTGTGCAATTGCAATTTTAATAAAATGGTGCCCAAAACATCCCTCTTTACTTCCAGGACAACTCACTGATGTGTGGCCCCTGGGGGACAATCCTGGAAGTGAAAAACTCCATGATAATCCCTCCCACTCCCCAAAGGACTGCAGGTGTAGATGAGCCCAAGGCTGCAAAGTTAATAGCTTAGTTTCAGCTCAGATCTATCTCAAAGTCACATTTGTAGCAGTAGAATTTATCTCCACATAAAGATGCGTAAGACTGCATGTTTACTTGAGGATAGGTCAAACTGAGCTGAGTTCAATGGGAGCTACTTTCAAGGGTACCTAGGAATGTAGTCCTAGAATCCCAGGATCAGGATCAAGCCATATACTCTTAAGACATCCTATTGAAATGTAGCCATTTATTGCAGTAGAATTCCACTGAATCAATGTGCATTTGATCAATTTGATCAAACTCCTAAACTGAGTTTGATAGGGCTTACTCCCTTTAACTGTACAGTGATCCAAATATATGCCCCAACCACAAATGCTGAAGAAACAGAAGTAGATCAGTTCTATGAGGATCTGCAGCACCTACTGGATAATACACCAAAAAGAGATGTTATTTTCGTTACAGGAGACTGGAACGCTAAGGTGGGCAGTCAAATGACATCTGGAATTTCAGGTAAGCATGGTCTAGGAGAACAAAATGAAGCGAGACATAGGCTGATAGAATTCTGCCAGGACAACTCACTGTGCATAACAAACACTCTCTTCCAACAACCAAAAAGACGGCTTTATATGTGGACTTCACCAGATGGCCGACACCAAAATCAGATTGACTACATCCTTTGCAGCCAAAGGTGGCGGACATCTATACAGACAGTAAAAACAAGACCTGGAGCTGACTGTAGTTCAGATCACGAACTTCTTATTGCACAATTTAGAATCAAACTAAAGAGAATAGGGAAGACCCACAGATCAGTTAGATATGAGCTCACTAATATTCCTAATGAATATGCAGTGGAAGTGAAGAACAGATTTAAGGGACTAGATTAAGTAGATAGGGTCCCGGAAGAACTATGGACAGAAGTTCGCAACATTGTCCAAGAGGTGGCAACAAAAAACATCCCAAAGAAAAAGAAAACCAAGAAGGCAAGATGGCTGTCTGCTGAGACACTGGAAGTAGCCCAAGAAAGAAGGAAAGCAAAAGGCAACAGTGATAGGGGGAGATATGCCCAATTAAATGCAAAATTCCAGAGGTTAGCCAGAAGAGATAAGGAATTATTTTTAAACAAGCAATGTGCGGAAGTGGAAGGAGACAATAGAATAGGAAGGACAAGAGACCTCTTCCAGAAAATTAGAAACATCGGAGGTAAATTCCAGGCAAAAATGGGTATGATCAAAAACAAAGATGGCAAGGACCTAACAGAAACAGAAGAGATCAAGAAAAGGTGGCAAGAATATACGGAAGATCTGTATAGGAAGGATAATAATATCGGGGATAGCTCAGACGGTGTTGTCAGTGAGTTAGAGCCAGACATCCTGAAGAGTGAGGTCGAATGGGCCTTAAGAAGCATTGCTAATAACAAGGCAGCAGGAGACGACGGTATCCCAGCTGAACTGTTTAAAATATTGCAAGATGATGCTATCAAGGTGATGCATGCCATATGCCAGCAAATCTGGAAAACACAAGAATGGCCATCAGACTGGAAAAAATCAACTTATATCCCCATACCAAAAAAGGGAAACACTAAAGAATGTTCCAACTATCGTACAGTGGCACTTATTTCACATGCCAGCAAGGTAATGCTCAAGATCCTGCAAGGTAGACTCCAGCAATTCATGGAGCGAGAATTGCCAGATGTACAAGCTGGGTTTAGAAAAGGCAGAGGAACTAGAGACCAAATTGCCAATATCCGCTGGATAATGGAGAAAGCCAGGGAGTTCCAGAAAAACATCTATTTCTGTTTTATCGACTATTCTAAAGCCTTTGACTGTGTGGATCATAACAAACTGTGGCAAGTTCTTGGTGGTATGGGGATACCAAGTCATCTTGTCTGCCTCCTGAGGAATCTGTATAACGAACAAGTAGCAATGGTAAGAACAGACCACGGAACAACGGACTGGTTTAAGATTGGGAAAGGAGTACGGCAGGGTTGTATACTCTCACCGTATCTATTTAACTTGTATGCAGAACACATCATGCGACGTGCTGGGCTTGACGAATCCAAGGCTGGAGTTAAAATTGCAGGAAGAAACATTAACAACCTCAGATATGCAGATGACACCACTTTGATGGCTGAAAGCGAGGAGGAGCTGAGGAGCCTTATGACAAAGGTGAAAGAAGAAAGTGCAAAAGCTGGGTTGCAGTTAAACCTCAAAAAAACCAAGATTATGGCAACCAGCTTGATTGATAACTGGCAAATAGAGGGAGAAAACGTGGAGGCAGTGACAGACTTTGTATTTCTGGGCGCAAAGATTACTGCAGACGCTGACTGCAGCCAGGAAATCAGAAGACGTTTACTTCTTGGGAGGAGAGCAATGACAAATCTTGATAAAATAGTTAAGAGCAGAGACACCACACTGACAACAAAGGTCCGCATAGTTAAAGCAATGGTATTCCCTGTAGTAACCTATGGCTGCGAGAGCTGGACCATAAGGAAGGCTGAGCGAAGGAAGATAGATGCTTTTGAACTGTGGTGTTGGAGGAAAATTCTGAGAGTGCTGTGGACTGCAAGAAGATCAAACCAGTCCATACTCCAGGAAATAAAGCCAGACTGCTCACTTGAGGGAATGGTATTAAAGGCAAAACTGAAGTACTTTGGCCACATAATGAGAAGACAGGATACCCTGGAGAAGAGGCTGATGCTAGGGAAAGTGGAAGGCAAAAGGAAGAGGGGCCAACCAAGGGCAAGATGGATGGATGATATTCTGGAGGTGACAGACTTGACCTTGGGGGAGCTGGGGGTGGCGACAGCCGACAGAAAGCTCTGGCGTGGGCTGGTCCATGAAGTCACGAAGAGTCGGAAACGACTGAACGAATAAACAACAAAAGGCGTGCAGTATGAGAATCCCTGCTTGCATGGTAACATTGCAAAAAATGAAAGCAAGACAACTTGGTGACTTTCATAGAAACAACAATAAAGATAGGAAAGGTGCTGCTTTATAATAAAAGATGCTGGGCAAAAAGAAACACTGAGTGATTCTTGACCTACTGGGGATGATTTGCAGACTTGGATGAAGACTTTTTTTTTATGCTGTATGGCTATCCACAGGCAGGATTTTCCTGTGAATTATATTCCTTGATCCTAAATACATTTACTTAGAAGTATATTTCATAGACTTTGGTGGTGGTATATTATTCTACATGATTTGTTTCGCATCAAATTGTTACTTTTGTTGAAATTGTTGTCTTTATATTGGGCCTGTTCAGACAACACTCTAAGCCATGGCTACTAGGCCACTAGGGCTTTTGCAGCAAATGGTTAGTGAGCTTCTTTAAATCATGGTTATGTAGCCACCATGGTTAAGAATGGTTCACGTGACATGCCAAGTCATGGTTCATACAACACACTAAGCCATAATGTTTAGCTCAAAATGCTTAACCACCATGCCTTAGTGTGACATCTGAACAGGGTCATTGGTTAAAAAAGCAGCAAATTCACCCATTGCCCAAGCCCAATGTTGTTGTTTTTGATATTCAGTCAAGTAGCTACTTAAGCATCTTTAAAAAAAAAGAAAAAAAGAGAGGAAATACATCTCATAAACACACAGAAATCAAAAGATGGAGAGTTGCATAAAATGTGCATATGCTAATTTAAATGTATAGGTGCAAGTTAATTACTATAATTTAATTAGGGCAAAAATACATCTTATCATAATAGGGAAGACTGATCAGTTGACCTGCTAGTCTGCTGTACAGGTGCCAAGGCAACTTCAAGACCCCTACTCTCCCTATATCTTAATTTTATTAGGAACATGGGAAGCTGCTTTATGCTGAGACAGATCATTGGTCTATCTAGCCATTATCACCAAAACCATCTGGCAATATCTCTCCAGAGTTTCAGGCAGGATTCTTTTCTAAACCTACCAGGAGAACCTAGGGATTGAATTTGAGATTTTCTGAATGCAAAGCAGGTGATCTTCCACTGAGTTGTGGACCCTCTCCCTTTGGCCTTTCCTCAATTATGTGTGTTCCACACATCACCAATCCCACCACCCATCTAAAGAGAATTTAGAATCTATGATACATTTCAGCATCCCTGATGTCTCATCTTTCATTTTTCAAGAAAAGAAAGTATTTTGCCTGTATGGATCAAGACGTAAAGCAAAAGTCATGTGGGCATGAGCCAGAGTGTAATAAGCAGCAGGGCCTCCAGAGTTTTGTAGAGATTTTTGTCTCTGCTAGGAGAAGAAGACTTATTTTTTTTAAAAAAAGAAGCAATATGGGAAAGTTATTGACTCAGGTTGCAGATTTTCACTTTTTTTTGGGGGGGGGGCAGTGCAGCCCTAATCATATTTCACATTTTATAGCCAAAAGGTATACACAGACACAGAAGTAAATATGTACCTACAGGAACATCCATGTCATTCAGATAATCATTTATTTTTATTTATTACTGCATTTGTATCCTGCTTTTTTTTCCTCCAATGAACACAAGGTGGTATACATAATCCTCCTCTCCACTTTATCCTCACAACAACAACCCTGTGAGGTGGGTTGGGCTGAGAGTCTGTGACTGGCCCAAAGTCACCCAGTGGGTTTCCATGGCCAAGTGGGGACTAGAATCCAGATCTCCTGACTCCCAGTCCAACACTTTAGCCACTACACCACACTGGCTCATGTACTAGTGTGGTGCCACTAGCAAAGAGCAGATGTTCAAAAACAATCATGTGCCACTAGCAAAGAACAGATGTTCAAAAACAATCATGTGCCACTAGCAAAGAGCAGATGTTTTAAAACAAAACAAAACACCATCCAGATATAACATTGCAAACAAGCCCAACCAAACAAGACATTTTTATGGACTGTTTCTCGCTGATTTTTTTAAAGCTGCTGATTTATCATTTTTAAAATGAGTTGGACTGTGCTCCTGCTCAGACTCTGTTAAAAGATGAGATGGACTTGGCTGTTCCTCATCAGTCAGGCAGGATGTTTCCTGGATTTCGTCTGCTGGTTTCTGTTCTGGTGTGAGGCAGCCTTGGGGAAGAACAAAAGAAATTGAGCTCCTCTGTCTGAAGCAGATGTCGAAGCTGTCTTTTGGAGCAGTAGAATCCATGGAACTCATCATATTGCATTGGTATACCTGTGACCATACCTTCAGGGGCAAAACTTCAAACGTCTACGATTCATCAAGAAGCTGTCATGTGGTCTTCATCCTAAAGACTGATATTAGATCAAGCATAAAATTGAATGATTGTGAACCACCCAGAGAGCTCCGACTATTGGGCGATATAGAAATGTAATAAATAAATAAATTGGATGACTTCACTGGGTTGGATCCAGATTTAGATGTGGGCAATGAGGCTGACAGAAGTGGACTTCCCTGACCTCTCCTCCTCACAGCAGCCTCTCCAGTCCCTTGAAAATGTTATACAGAGGGTTGAGGTACCTGCCGTAGTGTGGGGACTAACTGGGAAGGGGGATCCCCCCAAATTGAGCAATGCCCTAAAAGGCAGGCTTATGATTAATTAATTAAATCGCAAGTAAAGCTTTGTGTTTTGACCAATGTGTTTATGGCTTCAATTCTCATATAAATAACCTTATTCTATAGTGAAGCTAACTTTAGAATTTGGCCATCTTTCACGTATTGCTGCTTAAGATTGTAACTCAAACTTTTTATAGATACATATACTTAATAACAGAGAGATTGATCCACTAAAATTATATGAGCACAGAGATCCACTGGGCACTTGGACCCATCTCATCTTGATTTGTGTTGTTTTGATTGTAATTATAAAGAAAAGTTTATACAAGGACTGGTTACCCTTTCCATGTTCACTTCACCCCCTTCCCAAAGGGATCCGGGGAAGTACTAGTACTAAAAAAAGGAAGAAAGAAACATAAAATAGAACTATTATTATGAGCTCTTCATTAAAAGATACTTGAAGCACTTGTGACTGGCTGAGATTGATACGCTGCATTTGAGCCTACATCACCATGGATGCTTTGTGGCATAAGTCTATATGGTAGGCTACCATACAGACCTATGCCACAAAGCCATGGCTTCCCAGGACAGAATGTGGGAGATCCCTTTTTAAATCAAGTGTATATTCTGGCCATTTCAGGTTTTACATTTTCATTATCATTCATTCATTCATTCATTTATTTATTATATTTTTATACCGCCCAATAGCCGAAGCTCTCTGGGCAGTTCACAAAAAATCCTTGGTAAGTGCAAGTGGTAGTAATTAGGGGTGTGCACGGACCCCCCGCTCTGCTTCACTTGCAGATCTGCCATTTTGGAGCGGGCCACTTCACCCCGCCCCCGCTCCGCCCACTTCCGCTCCGCTCCGCTCGGAGCTCCGGATCCGGATCGGCGCTCCGTTTTTCCCCCCATAGGGTTGCATTGAAAGCTAAAAAATTATACAACGTTTTTTCTGTTCAAGTTAGAAACCTCAAACTCGGCACCATGAAAGCTTATCCACGTGTCCACACGCACGCCAAGTTTCAAGCAAATCCCATCATCCCCTGATTTTTGGCGAATTTTTGAAAATCAGGCACCCCATTCAGACCCCTTGGGATAGCTCCGTCAATTTGCACGTTAGAAACCTCAAACTCGGCACCAGGACAGCTTATCCATGTGTCCACATGGACACCCAGACTCAAGGCAGTCCCATCATCCCCTGATTTTTGGCGTGGCTCTAACCTCTAACGCATCACCCATAACCCTAATTCACACCCCTTTCGATAGCTCCGTCAATTTGCACGTTAGAAACCTCAAACTCGGCACCAGGACAGCTTATCCATGTGTCCATGTATAAGAATATAATAATATGTTTAAGAATATTACTAAATGTAGGGAAATGGGACAAGAAGTGTGTGTATGCTTTCCCCAAAATGCTCAATCTGTGGCTGTTGCACTTCACAAAAGCAGTGCACGCAATCAGGCTTTAAGAGAGGGGAGGGGGGAAACGAACCAAACAAACAAACACACACTCCAAAATTTAAAAATAAAGTTTATATTAAATCAAAGTAAGGGAAAAACACAGAGCAAACTAAGCAAAAAGTCAGAAAGAAGCAAACAAACACACATGCCAAGCTAAAATCCTAATCTATCTCCAAAGTACACAGCAGCAGCTAGCTAAGTAGACCCTCTCCCAACGAACGCTAAACCCACAAGACGCTGAGAGCTCAAAGATCTCAGGATGACTCTGCCTTAGTCCCCCCCCCTCAAACGCTGGGATTGGAGGATGCTTCATGAGGAGATCAGTTCTCATCAGGATTGGGAGTTGAATGTGCCTGTCATCGCTTCAAAAAAAAAAAAAAACCCAAACCGTTTGTTGACCCGATTTTTAAAAAATTCTA
Source organism: Elgaria multicarinata webbii (assembly GCF_023053635.1). Lineage (NCBI taxonomy): Eukaryota > Metazoa > Chordata > Lepidosauria > Squamata > Anguidae > Elgaria > Elgaria multicarinata. The sequence continues at coordinate 104,494,450 of NC_086172.1, forward strand.
GCACGCGACCCGCACGATGTAGAGAGGTGAGAGCAGTCTCAAAATGACCCCCATCCACGACTCTCTGTGCACAAGAATTTTCAGAACGATAGCTTAAAAAACAACCCAGTTATCCCCGATTATTTCCCGCAATGCAATCCTATGGCGAAATGTTTTCAAGATGGCGATCGGAGCGCTCCGCCTGAAATAGGAGCTCCGAAAAATGGCCGCTTCTCTTCGCCTTGCTTCTAGGGGTCCACGGTCCGCTTCTACTCCACCTCTGGGTAAGGCGGAGCAGGCCAATCCGCTACTGCTTCTCCACTCCTAATCGGAGCGGAGCACATGCCTAGTAGTAATGATGAGGAAGGGGAAGAGGACCAATAGCAGCTGGTAACAAAGTTGGTGAGAAGAGAGACTCATTGAGGGAGAAGGGCCCTTGAAGGTACCTTGCTGAAAGGCCCTCAAAAAGCTGGCACTGACACTGTATGGATCCATCCATATGTCAGCTGAGCTGTCATACACTGGTCCTCTGTCAATCCATACAGCAGATGTGACCACTGCTGGGTGGATATCTGCTTCTCCAGGGCCCCTTTCTGTGGTTCCAGTTTCATGTGAAATGCTAGACTGAGGTGATGAGAACCTGCCATGTGGACACACCTTGGGCCATCATATGACATGTCTTTCCCATATGGAATGTATTTCTACACTTAAAGAAATAATAATCTAACACAAACACTGTCAAATCAGTAACACACGAAGGTGCATGATGTCAGCAAAAAAAAAAAAAAGGAAAGAAAAGAAAAGAAAAGGAAACCTTGACAAGTTCATCCCTGCCAAATATTTCAAGGGAACAGAAATGCAATATTGACACCAATATACACGGAGAAGACTCTGGACAAAAATGGGATTCTTTCAAATTGCTTTGTGTGCCTGCAGAACACACGGCAGATTTAACAGAACCATCTTGAAAAGGTGACGAATACCAAGTCTGTCACCATTCAAACTCTGTGACATATGGCTAATAGGTTGTTGGTAAATATTTAATCACCAGAAACTTTACTCTCGGACACAAAACCTCTCGTATTACATAGATGTAAAGGTATTGCAACAAAGCGTTTGCTCCTTTCAGACAATGGTGTTGTGTTACAGGTTGCCCATAGCTCCAGACTACAATTAAAACTCAGTCCTTTAACATGCTGCAATCCAACTCAGCCAAAGAGCCTCACTGCAAGTTTTCTTTTTAGTTAAACCTGCCTTCTATGGCTCAGGCGTATGTGAATTATGTTGTTCGGGGGTCGGGGGAAACCCTCTGGTTTTCAAAGAACTATATTTGTTTGATCATTTCCAAGCCAAACTATTAGCTTTTACTTTTCTTTTCAAGGAACAATAGTGCATATTCTATGGGAGACAGATGTTCTATTGAATTGTTCTCTTTTCTTTTTCTTTTCTTCTTTTTTTAAATGTAAAAGGCTATAGATTGTTTCGAAATCATCAGCTAATGCTCGTTCTTTGAACACCGGAATGTAACATGTACAAAACTGCTATCAGGGCATAATTTGAGCCAGGCTCAATAGCCCCAGAATTTGCAAAATCAAGACATAGAGCTTCTCCCATGGGTGGAGCAGAGCTCCTTCCTAACAGGAACTGAAGCTGGAACTATGACTTTCAGTTTAGGCAGAAAAGATTTATAAGCCGGACCCAGGGTCCTCAGCTTTACAGAGGCCTATTCAAAGAATATGTGACAGGTGATGTGAGTCATCCACAGCCATACTATTCCCACCTCCTTTGTCTTGTTGTCTCCTGTTTGCTGAAGTATTGGGTTACCAATAGTGATGAACTCTTGGTACATTGGAGCAGATGAGAGGAGACCACGTCTGATCTGAGGACACCCCGACCCCGACCCAGGCCACTCGATACCTCCTCTTATGAGCTACTGTTCCAGCTTTCCCAAAGGGTAGCAATATAGCTATGTTCTTGGCCCACAAGAGATTTCTAAATAGATGAGTAGACCACTATTTGAAGGGATAAAAGATGAGTGTCCTCTATTATTATGGTGTCTTCTATTTGAAGGTCTGACAGAGGACTGTCTTCTGTTTTGAAAGCATCATCTATTTGAAGGGCTGCCCAGTCCATGGCCTTAGTTAGATGGGGCTTTATCCCAGGGTGAACCCTGGGATCATCCCTGTGCGTCCACATGACGCACAGGGGATCCCAGGATCAGGAAGGGATCATCTCTCCCTTGCCCTGGGATAGAGCCATACACTTTGGCCCTGGGAAAGAGCCCTACACATGTGGCCCGTTGCCACGCAGCCAGGAGCTGTGCACGGGGTGCAGCACTCCTCAGGAGCGCTGTGCCCATCTGGGGTAGGGTGGGGGGAGTGGGGAAATTAATTTAATTTTAAAAACCACTTACCTTTTGCGCACGAGCGTTCATGCGCTCCCGACACTGTAAGAAAAAAATTTAAATAGAATTTAAATTTAAATAGAATTTAAATAGAATTTAAATTTAAATTTAAACGTGAGATCCCTCCTCCTTCTGTGGTCGTCGCGCGTCACGTGTAAACGGAGGAGGGATCTCACGTTAAACACAACACAAGATCTTCCCTCCTCCGTCACATGATAAAAGGTAGGTCTAGCTAAGGCCCATGTCTGGTGTAATGAAAAAGAACCATCAGAAGGAAGAGCTGAACCTTGAAGTTGCCCATCAACAGTACCTGGACTGTGGTCTGAGCAAGCCACCCAGGCCACCTAGTCCCAGTCTTTTATTTATTTATTTATTTATTTATTTATTTATTACATTTCTATACCGCCCAATAGCCAGAGCTCTCTGGGCGGTTCACAAAAATTAAAAACATTCAAAGTATAAAACAACAGTACAATGCGGTGAGATATACTGTATTTTATTTAGATTAGAATCATTATTTTAACATTTGCATCTATACATATAAATTAGCATGTGCAAATTTTATGCAAATCTGTGTGTTCTCTTCTTTTTCTTCTTTTCTTGGCAATTCATAGCTGGCTTCCTTAGCCAGGAAACTTTTTCAGCCTGAGGGCACAATTCCCACCAGGGAAATCTTCCAGGGGCCACATGCTAGCAAGCAGTGAGAATACCCCCCCCCCAATTCTCTTACACATACAGAGACAGAGACATACAGATACAGTGCTGCTTAGTGGGGTGTTCCTTCAGCAACTGTCCTGTCATGAAAGGCAAGGGACATGCAAAGCTGCAGGGAACTGATTCTTCATGGCACTCCAGGCTAAGGAAACATGAGCAGCATGGGGAACTTCTTAGTGGAAGAGGGCTTTGTATTTATTTATTTATTTATTTTATTACATTTATATACCGCCCCACAGCCAAAGCTCTCTGGGCAGTTCACAAAAGTAAAAACAGTAAACATTAAAAAGTATACAAAATTTGTAGAGGGAGAAAGGCCTTGCAGAGGGGGCAGCTTCATCTGGTCAATAGGACAGAGTTTCCCCAGCCCTACCTAAAGACCTCTAGAATGCCAAGTGGGTGGTGATATCCCCTAGGCATGCCGGAATCAACTCCAGAGTCTTATTCAGCAGAAGCTGATGCCTCCGATTTCAGTGGGGCTATGAATCTGATCAGGATTTCAATTGGAACCACTCAGAACTCTGCAGGACACTATAGGGTTCAGCACCTTCAGAGTTAGCTCCTAGTTAGTTCTGACTGAAAACTGAAGTGGTTTTACAGCCCCACTGACATTGGACCCACCAGCCTCCACTGCTTTTAGCGTAGAACAGAATGTGGTAATTCACAAAGCTTTTTACACTGGAACCTATTTTTGGGAGGCGGGTGGCAGTCCTAGGCTTGCACATCACAACCTCAAGCACTTTAATTGGTGCCACCTAGAACTCAGCTATCTTTACAGTCTGGTTGAGGTTCCCTACACTCAGCCGCTCAACAAGGCTTTTGTCTCTGCAGTGGTAAAGAAGACGGTATGCTCTTGGGCTTCAACGTGCTGGTTTGAACAGTATGGCCAAGCAATGGTGACTTATGTGGGAAGGGTAGTAGCATTGACAGCCATGCTAAGGGGTGTGTTCCAATGGTTGGAGCAAGTTGGAGTCCAATTCAAACATAGATAAGCATCACACAATGTATAATTCATGTCATGTAGTGATGCTCAGTGGTAGGGGCCATAGCTCAGTGTGACAGAGCACCTGCTTTGCATGCAGAAGGTCCCAGATTCGATCTTTGGTGTCTCTAGGAAAGAATCCTCAAGAAACCCTGGAGAGCCACTGCCAATCAGTATTAACAATACTGGGCTAAATGGACCAATGGTCTGACTCAGTATAAGGCAGCTTCCTATGTTCCTGTACTCTCATGGCCACTAGTTTACATTGCTTATTAAAAAGGAATAAGATGACTTCATGGAAGGTCAGGTTATCGAAAACCAAATGGGATTTCACTGATTGGATGAGACTGGTTTATCTCCAATTGCTAGATGTGGGGGGAGGATAACAAGGGCTGGCTGTTGCATCATGCCCTGCTGTGAGCTTCTGACTAACTATTATTGAAGTAGGAGGACCCTCAGAAGGATCCAGAAGTATAATCCTTGTGTTCTTATATATTTTGAAGTATGCAGTAGCTAGCATAGCTACATAACCCAAATTTCACGCATTGCCATCTTTTATCTGAAGAGAGAGTCTGAATCTCTTCCCTTTTAAATTTGGAATTCAGTATGTTCAAGAAATTCTAAAAATATATTGATCAGATCCAGACATTTCTTGCAATAGAGAGGGGATTATTCAACTCCCAATATTGTAAATATAACTGTGCATACAATATCAGCACCACTCTAAAAGCTTTCTTAGAAAAATCTTAGAGGGAGTTTGTATCGACTGTTCTTTTAAGGTCATCTGACTGTTTCAGTGCCTTATTACTCATAGTCAAAATTTCAGCCAAGTGATGAACAAAAACATATGTAACATGCAGAAGAATTTGGGTTTTAGTCTCTATTAGTAATGAAGGTTTTGAACATGTGCTATTTAAGTTTGTTTAATCTTTTCCAGTGTACAATGTGTAACAACGCAACTTGTCTTTGGCATCATTGGGAAATCTTGTCCTAGGCACCGTCAAGAAAACATGAAAAACACATCACAGCATCTGTCAAAAAGCATAGAAATGTGTGCGAACATAATTCAAGCTCCTAGTTGTTGAAATTACAGACAAACTCCACAGGGTGGCACAACACAATAAATCATCCATGGAACATCCCAATCCAAAGTGTATTTACATGAAAGCAAGTCTCTTTGATTTCAGTGGGGTGCACTTCAAAGTCATTGTGTTCAGCATTGCAACCCAGGGATGCAATTACAAATAGCAAAACTGAGTTCCTAAAGGCAACCATAACTCTGATTCTGATGTGTGTGCATTTGAGTTTTCAGAGTTAGTTTTAGAAAACTAAGGGCTCATCTACACCAGGCAGGATATTCCAGTATGAAAGTGATATATAAAAGGCAGGTACCACATTACTGCTTTATAGCGGTATTGAAGAGCAATGACAACTGTTGGGGCCCATGACACATACCATATACTGCTTTCATACGTCTTTCATAGTGTTATATCCTGCTTGGTGCAGATGTGTCATAAGTCTGAAAAGCATCTACTCTAAGTCTAGATTCAACCCATATAGAAACATTTTATATTCTGCCTTTCAGAGTAGGAATTCATTTCATTTATATCATAGCATAAATGAAATAATCAAAGGGGCAAAGTTGAGCATTTTTAGGTTACATGTATTTCAACAGAAAAAATAAATACTTTCATATTAGGCTGGCCCAAAACATTTTGCTGCCTGGGGGTGGAAAGGACAAGATCCTCCCACACCCCAAATTCCCCTTCTACAAGCTGATAGACAGGCAGTTGAAGTTTACTTCAACAATGATGGTGGGAGCTTTAATTCAATCAATTAGCAATTAATGTCCCTAAGATTTTCTCCATTCTCCATTGAACCATTATTCCCTTTGTTCTTCCGCATCCTGTGCCCAGCCTCAAAACCATTGAATCATTTCTACTCTTCGTTTTGAACTTGAATTTGAGCATCTGTTGTTGTTCTTGTTTGAGCACCCAACACATACATTGGCTTCAGTTCAGCTCAAAGATTAATCTGGGGTTCAGTTGCTGTCCAAGACCCTTCCTCGTGCTCCTTTCCTAGTACAATCCAATACTCCACTCTGGTACCTATCCCTCATTTTCAAACCTCTGTTTCTGTTCTTGAATTACCTTGCTGTCTCATGGCTGGAGGGATCCATTTGTTGTTGTTTTATACTTTATTCCCTGGTAAAAGGCCCATTGAATCCAGAGCCAGATTACATACATTATAGTCATGCAACATAAACTCTCCCTTCTATTTTTTTTTTGGGGGGGGGGGCTTGTGGAAGGCTTGTGACCTCTGTATGATTTGGGGGTCCAATGGTGGCAGTTGAACAGGGAATGTAGAGCATTGTTGGGAAGCTGCTACCAAAGGTCTCTAGCCAAATGCAGCCATTTAATGAATCTTATAAATCTTCTAGGGTGACATTTTAGCTAGTCCACTACCAGATTTCCTTTTCCAAGTTACCTTGCCAATCACCATTTTTGTTCTTTTCTTTGGTGTAGTTTAAGGCAGGGGTGGGCAACTTTTCAGTGTCTGCAAGCCATTCCCTCCTGGCTCCCATTCAGGCCCCACTCCTGAAAGTAGGGATGAACAGATCCACCTGCATCCAGCTCCATCGGCTGCCAACTAAGCCACTGGGGCTGCCTGTCCCCTTCTTCACGGCCCAGCGGCCACCTGATGAAGCCACAAGGCCACCCACCCTCATCCAGACCTCCAGTGTGCTCAATAATGGCAACTCCAAAAATTGTGTGTTTCCCAAGTTGCATAAATGGTGGCCACAAAGACCCAATTTATGCAAGATTAAAGGTGGGAATGGAGCAAGACAATCCACAAAGCACAAATGGAATGGATTTAACAAAACTCATACATCCCTAACTGTAACTTAGGGCTCATCTATACCTATGAGCCTTCAGGTAGTGGGGTGGGGGAGGATTTCAGGTTTTTCAGGTTCCGGTATCCTCCCCGATGTGCACATCCCAGAGGAAAGAAAAACATCACAGGTGCCATTTTTTATTTTACTTTAGAGGGGCCAGTCGTGCAATTGCAAGGCCCTGATCCCTCAAAAAAAGTAAGTTTTTTAAAAATGTCCCTGCCAATATCGGGCCCCAACCCTCCGTCACAGGGATGGCAAAAATGCTGCCCCCCCCATTACTGAAGGGCATGGAGCCTCCCCCCGCAGCTCCATGCCCATTTCCAGTGCCACGCTTACTCACGATGAGGCAGGATCATTTACCACACCTCCTGTGGTCTTCAGAATGGTCCCAGAACTGTGGAGAAAATTGGGAGGGGTCATCCCTGGTTGCCCCTGGGATCCCCTGTGCATCATTTGGATACACAGGGATGATCTAGGGATGACCCCCTGGGGGAAAAAGGCTGGTGTAGACATGTCCTTAGTTTGATCCAGCCTATGAAAAACTGCATGTGTGCTATTGCCTTTTTCTGCCATTTGTAGATCATGGTAGTTGTCTTCGAAAAGGTAGATATTTTGAGGTGTAAACAAGAGCTGTAGCTTTGTATGGCAAAATTGAATTTATTGTTCAGAGGCCATCCTAAATACTTGGTGAATCAGAAATTGGAATAATTGGAATTGATTTTTCATCATGTTGAATGGACAAGAATCTGCGTCAGTAATTGTTTAGTTTTGTTTTTGGGTGTCCCTTAACTTCCCTAACTGAAAAGGAAACTTACATGTTTCGATTGCACAAAAGAGACTCAGGTATTTCTTATGTATTGTAGAAATAAATGAAAAATCCATTCAGAAGAACTATTATTGAGTTGTCTTTTAGTGAGTAATAGCATTTATTGATAGTTTGAAATGCAGCAATCTGTCTCTGTGTCACATTTAAACAACCAAGAAGTGCTATATCAACTTGTTTTGTGTAATCATACAGCTTTGCAAAATAAATCAAGATAGTTTAACACTTGGATTTGTGAGCAGACAGGAACACATCTTCCCATAGTTTGTAATGAAGGCTGGTTTCAGTTTGGGCAGGCTGAATTTACTGATTGGTTTTAGTTTTCACAGTGTGCTTAGTCCCTTGTTCTGTGGCAATAGAAGCACAATGCACAATTCAAAGAATTCCAAGAAGCTCAGGTCACTTGGCCTATAGGATGCCATACAAGAGGGTCATATGGGAGTCCATCCTACTCCTATTTACTGCAGAAACCATTGCAACCATCCTGTGTGCAACCACAGCGAGGCAGTGGGAATCCCTCCAGCAGTAAAATGCTAATAGCTTCTTCTGCATGAACAGTAGAGCCAGGATTTCATCTTATGGATGAACGACACATTATACTTGTAAACATGCTTTCCCAACACATTTGCCTGTCGGAGAACACAAATATATCAGGAATCCATGGGGTGAGACTGAACTGTGGTGAGCTTGATAATCTCTTCCCAAGATTGCTGATTCTTTCCTGCTAATGTCCTCCTGGCTGTTTCTCCCTGGGTCTGGGTTATTTTTCCATTCTTACATGCACAAACATGATAATGAATTTTGCTGCAAACTTAACAACAACAACATCTCAAAGTTTGAGAGAAACCAATTTTTTCCCCAATACATTTTGTCTAATATACACATTTTTGCAAGCCATTTTCTAAATATAATGTATATCTGAACATTGTTTTCGCTAATATATGCATTTTGTGTCCTTTTTTGATTGGAGAACTCCATTGCAAAATTCAGAAAAGTTCAAATTTTGACAGATAATGAAGTTTCAGTTTGCAAAAGTGCAAAATTAGGTACTTTCACATTAAAATTTGAACTGAAAGATTTTCTTCCCCATTTCTCCCACAATGCTGAGGGAGAAATTGGGCACTGTTGCTATTTAAATGTGTTTGGCAGAGTATTACATGGGAATGTTTAAGCATCTGATTCTCCCTTGCAAATGATCCCACCAATACATTAGCTTTCCAAACCAAATAGTTTCACTCATGTTTGGGGACCCTGTTTTTCTCTCATAATGCAATTCTGGCCTTAGCTAGACCCGGGGTCATCCCTGTTCATGTAAATGACAGACAGGGGATCCCTGGAGCAGGCAGGGACAACCCTGGGATGTTCCCTGGATAAACCTTAGGTCTAGCTAAGGCCTTGGTCTTCTCATCAGTACTCTCCAAATGTATTTCACCTCACTTTAGAGAAATTCCAGTTCTTTTGACTTGAGAAATTACAGTCTGTTTAAAATGAAATATTTTGGGTTGAGGGTGTAAGAATGATTTCAAGGAGTGTGCTTGGCTGACATTGAATAATCTCTGATGTGTTGACCTCAAAGCAAGTGCATAAAGAAATGTGGCTTTAATATAGCCATTTATAAAAAGCATATTGAATAGATTAGGTACAAAAATAACAGATGTACAGGATGTAGGATAACTATCCCATTTGCTGCCTGACAAATACCAATAGTCATGGTATGGTTCAAATATCAATAGTCATAATACTGTTTTATAGTAATAAGACTGTTTCAGTTGACTAAAGGAAGTGATTGAAATAAAAAGCAAGTGAGAGATGTTGACATCACTTAATGTTTTCCTCCTTACCAAGCAATAAGGAAAGTTTAGTAGGTAAAACTATTTCTTTATTGCCTTAAGGTCCCCTTGGTGAAAGTATGCCATTGTTTTGAGGTTGAAACTATCATCCACAGAGGTTGATCCAAAATATGTTGTTTCCCTTACATCAGGGGAGGGCAACCACTTTTGGGCCACAGCTAGACCTGAGGTTTATCCTGGGATCATCCAGGGTTCACCCCTGCCTGAGCACTAGATCCCCTGTGTGTCACCTAGATGAACAGGTTTGACCTCTGGACGATCCAGGGATAAACCTTAGGTCTAGCTATGGCCTTGGTCCATGAGGTGGTTTACCACCCCTCACCCCTCCTAACCAAGCCAGCCAGGGCTTGCGGGAGCCAACTTCTATAAGCTCAGCTGAGCTGGCCTGCTCTTTCTTATTTACATTCTCTGAACAGAGATAAGGAAGGAATTCCCAGACCCAGGCATGCTTAGCTTCAGCAAGGTAGCTGCTCCATGTGCCTTCAGACCATGTCCTTGTGCTGCTCACCCTCAGCGGGTGAGGCCTGGGGAGGGGGAGGAGCTTCAGGAGGGCAGGACCCATGGAGTGTACTTAACCCTCCACAAGCCAGATTGGGCTCCAGCACAATGCAGACCAGATGTTACCCTCCACTGCCTTATGAATTTTAAACCCAGTCCACATCACTGGGCTATAGCTATGCAAATTGCACCAGAACCTTCCCATTAAGGTCACAGTACCAGCCTCCACAGACTTGCAGGTGATAGTCCTGGGGCTGCTCAAACTTCATGTTTGGTTTGGTGGGTGTTGAGAGTGCTACTTGCTTTCAACAATTTTTTGTTTCCGCTATGGCTCCTGTAATATTCACTGTTTTTCATCTTAGTGTGACTCTATATCCCTGTTCACATATGCACGCAAACCCACATGCATATACAGGTACCCAACAAACATTGAAATGATGAAAGCTTTTGCAGAGGTATGGCATGCACACAGTGGATCGTACACTGTACTCTGACAAAAAAAGGGGGGATTAGCTCAAAAGCGCTGACAGCTGAAACACAGAAGTTTTACGTTACCACAAATGTTTACAGAATGAAAACGATTGATTAGTACACCAGTTCCCTAGCACTAGACTGGCAGAGTATTTCTAATAATAGTGATGGAGGAAGAAGAGACAGAAGTGAGGAGTTATGCTTCATCAAATAAGGAGTGGGAAGGGTGGTGGGAAATGGCAAAGTTGTCTTTGTTGTCAATGCAACAGGGGAACTTTGGATATCAAAAGCAAATGGTGGAGGCTGAATGGGGCAGAAAGAAGGATTTAGGTCAAGCTCAGGAAAAGAAGGAGGAAATGAAGTCAAAGTAGGTATATTTACCCTGTTTCAGAATAAGGGGAGCACTAGGGACTTCACTTTTTATCACAATCCACAGCTCTGAATACAAAAATGGAGGCCCCTCATGCACTCTATATGGCTAAAAACCAGGCTCCCAATGACACAGCTAGAATGAATGTGGTCAGAATGGTACACAGGGAAGTTCTGTCTGGGTCTGCCCAGCAATGGATCTCTCTGGTATACAAGACAGTGAGGTGGTGCCAGCAAAAGAGTAGCTCTGGCCCTTGGAAAGTAAGTTAGACACCAGAAGAGAAAAGGGAGAGTACTAGGTATGGATCATGGGTTTCAGGGCAGCAAGCCAAGCCAACCTTAGGCAGATCTTGGAGCTGCATGACAGAGAATCTGTCCATAGCGGTTGCCATAATCTAGTGGTGAGCTGAGGGGCTGGACTCAAGGACAGTTATAGGTTTGGCCAAAAACACATCAGAACAACTATTCTGGATGTTGCCAGGATGAGGCTAGAACAAAGGGTACAACAGCTGGTTGGGGAGACTGAAAAGGAGGTCTCCAAAGATTCCTGATTTCTTGACTGAAGTTTGGGCTGGTTAGTTTAGTATCACAAAAGCCATGCTTCTAAGAGGTGAGCAGATGGATGTTTAGCAAAAGGGGTGTCTCGATGCTGTCTTATCTACTGATTCATCATTAGGTGCTTCAGGATTGGACCACATTTCCCCCTCAGACTCTAGATTGGCCAATTTAAAGGTCCCCTCATGAGTCGCTTACTGCAAAAGGGCAACTCCTCTTAATTCTATTATGGTAGTAGACACTTGGGTCAATCAGCCTGATTATATTGCTCCCTTGATGCCACATGTTCAAATCCTCATGCTTTAGGAGATCATTTCCAAAACAAAATAGATATTTTAAACCAAGGTACTACAGCGATGCTCCAAAATCTCATATAAAAACCACAGGATACACATGTATGAGCAATCATGGCTGAGCTTCTCAGTAACACCAGTGTCATTTTCCTTCTCAGTCTTATTTGCATTCAATTCTATCTGCTGCGACACATGCAATTTTGTTGATGTCTCAGTGCTATGACTGACTTGATGAGGTCATGGACACCTGCAAAAAAAATCACATGAGTTGTCACAGCCAATTATCTTGAACCATTGAGTAGTCCAAGGAAGAAAAGGAAGTCCTGGCAAAGAAAAAAAGAGAAGGGGGACACTAAACATCATGAAAACAGATGAATTCTTTGCAAAATGTTTCCATTATTTGGCTGCACTGAGTGTGCTACTGAAGGGAATACCGCAATTAAAGAACTACCTCAATTAAAGAATTACCTGGAGCACCACTGCAAATCGACCAGAATGTTACCTAAAATTGAGAAATTGAATTCCAAGATGTTGCTATGATTTGGGTAGTCAAATAAAAGGGAACCTGGGCTTGAGTGACAATTTGTAAGGAATGGCAATATTTAGAATTCTGACATTCTGACTGAAATGATCAAATCCTTCCATGACACAAGGAATAGGCAAGTAGGGTGACTCTGCATTCTACCTGTTCCACTGTCACAGCTCAAATATCTGGGCTTCGCCTAATTGTGATTCAACCACTAATGCAAGTAGAAAAGGTGACCATGAATTCATCTTTGGTTTTCCCTTCATAACGAAAAAGAGGCTGAAAGAGTGTTTGTGATTACCATTGACAGAAATGAACGTGCACTGGCAAATCGCTCCCAAATTGAGACCAATACCCACCTCATCTAAGAGGGTATTGAAGTAAACCCTTTCAGCAACTTCCCCCAATCTGGTGCAGTACCAGATGTGTTGGACTATAACCCCCATTATTCCCAGCCAGCAGGACTAATGGCCATGGGTGATGGAAGAGCCAGGAAGAAAGAAACTGAGGAAAAGAAGGAGATTAGAAAAGAGAAAAGGATGGCTCACCCTCTTTTGGCTCTGGCTCCACACACACACAAACACCCCACAGGCTTAAGCCCCGCCCACCACCAGGATGGGGTTCCAGACTGTTTACCTCCAAGGCAATGCAGCCATCAACAGAAAAAAGCCTGCCCACTCCTGCGTTAACAGCCGCTTTTCCCTTTTGACCTTGCGAATCAAGTTTTCTCCTCATACTGTAAGAGATACTCCACCTTGGGTTGAAAACAGACTGGTATAAATGAAAGCAGAGGGAAATAATTAGATTTAGCTTTCTGTTCAGCAGTGCTGTAGCTATTTTTGAATCTTGATTAAATGAAAGCAATTGGTCTATATAAGGCCCGCAAAGCACGGTCCTTACTGAGGTCTGAAATAAACACTATTTTAGATTCTAGCTACATATTGGATGTTTTACCTTTTTCTAAAATAACATTAAACATTTTAAACAAGGGGGAGATTAACCAATGTTTCAACTTCTTTAAAAAAATCGGCGTTAAAGCTATCAATCCCAGGCGTTTTATTATACTTCAAGTCTGTGATCATATTCCCCATTTTTCTATTAGGGGTTCTTTCAAGTAAACTGTGTGAGCCTCTAAAAGATTAGGAATTGGTTTCACTATGTAACTGTTAGTGACTTGTTTTTTCAGACCCTCTGAAAAATATCTTATAATTTTTTAAAAAACAGATGATATCTTCTATGTTAGTGTCTATTACTGAACCTTCTCCCTTTTGTGAAGACATGTGTATACCCTTCTTCATGATTCAACAGACACACATTCCTAAAACCAACAGAGACCTCTAGCATTTGATCATAGAGCATCTATGATTAAGAGGAGACCTCCCCAGCACACACACACACACACGGTTTGAGGATAGCTCCTATTTTGGTATGTTTACTGATTATAGACAGTGATTGAAAATGCACGAGTTGATTTTGGGGGAAATTAACTTGGGAGAGCAGCACCACATTCAACACAAGCAGGTTGGCATTGTGGGTTCCACTGAAGGAAAGCCAGGTGTGAGGCCAACTGGGAGTCCATTGGACTCCCTGCTCCCAGCCCCTTCACCCTCCCGCCAAACCCAGAGCCGCCACCGCTGGGACTTACCTTTAAATCATGCGCTCCTCTTGAGAGCTGAGCTGCAAGGGGTTCTCCATTTTTAATATTCCTGTGGCTGCAAACTATGGCAGCCATAAAGGAGAAACGGCCCTTTACGACCGCTGCAGTTTGCAGCCTTAGGCCTCAGCTAGACCTAGCAATCTAGTGGGATGGGGGTGGTGGAGAAGATCTCATGATGTTTTTATTGCGAGATCTCCCCCTCTGTTCACACATGGTGCATGACAATGTCGAAAGGCGAGGACGTCACGGTTGCCATTAAAAAAAAATTCTTAAAGAAGAATAGCACATGATTGCTCGTGTGCAGAAAGGTAGGGGTTTTTATTTTAAACTTAATTTTCCCCCTCCCCCCACCCCACCCCTGATGGGCACAGAGCTTCTAAAGAGCTCTATACCCCATGCGTGGGTCCTGGCTCCTGGCGAGGAACCAGGACAACCCACGATGCCCACCCACACATACCGCGGTCTCGGGATCATCCCGAGACTGCGGAAAAAGCAGGCCTAAAGTGTAGGGTGAGATCCTAGGGCAAGGGAACTGTGCCCTGCATGAGGAAATTAGGTACGTTCCCAGCAAGGCCAGTTCCTGAAACCTAAAATAAGTTGCTACTCAGAAATGTCACAATTTGGGCAAAGCACATGGGCTCCTTTTTCAGTGGAAAACTAGGAAAAATTAGGCAGTTTTATATTACTGAAAATTAGGCAGTTTTATATTATTTGAGATATAAAAAGTCAATGGACCTGTACAGACAACACACTAAGCCATGGTTAGGCCACTGGTTAGGCAAATGGTTGGTGAGTGTGTTTAAACTGTGGTTATGTAGCCACTAGGGGTGTGCGGAGTGGGCCTACTTTGCTCCTAAAATTGGAGTGGTGCTTCACTGAGGTGATTCTCTGCTTCGATTTCCGGAGCGGCTCTGTCGCTCTGCCCCGTCGGATTTCCCATCGGAGAACTGCTCTGTTTTTGGATAACTGTCCAATTATAGCCTAGAGGAAACCAAAATGCTTACAGATCTGTCATTTTTAAAGGTAAAAAGATGTAACCTGGCACTCTAAAGCTCTTAAGTAGGGATTTAACTGTGCCAAGTTTGAAGGTGATCCCTTCATACCTTGACTTTTAGGATTTTTTTTTTTAAAAAAGTTTGAGGTTTTAAAATTATTATTTTAAAAAAGTATTGTCATTTTTAAAGATAAAGAGTTGAAACTTGGCACCCTGGTAGCTCTTAAATAGGGATTTAGTAATGCGAAGTTGGAAGTTGATCCCTTCTTTTCTTGATTTTTAGGATTATTATATTTTTTAAAAAAATCCCATCAAACCATCCCCACCCATATCCAAAACTGTGCAGGATCTTTTATCAATTACTTTGCTGATGGACAGTTGTGCATCTTCAGTTTATAAAAGTAAAGATCTGCTGTGTTCCCTGACTGTTGCTCAAATGGGGTAAATGGGGGGTCTCCCTATGAGAGGTCTTTAAAACAGGAGATTCTAGTACTAGCAATAGCAAACTTTTCTCTTGCCACCCCTTCTTCTCTTGACTTTACGCCCGGCCGAGTTGCGTCCATACTTGCAATACACAGATCAGCCTTTGGCACAAGATTCTTTTCCATATCCTAATTTTGTCTTGTGAGACTGTATGAATCTACACTGCCTGCCAGTAATCATCATTTCCTGGGACAACTCATTTACATGGAATGGTTTTCATTATTTTCATAATGTGAGCCACATGGATGGGGGTCTTCAATTTTTGAAGGAGGTTAGTTTCTGAAAGTTCTACAAGCTCACTTGAGAGAAGATGAAGTGCATATGGGAAGTGGAACTTGAACTCTTTCTCTCCTGCTTCATTCCTACTGCTCCACATGCTAGCAAAAAAATGAGTTTCAGGGTGGGGAAAAATGGGTTATATAATTTGTAATCCCTCCCCCTAAGCACTGTGATTGGAGGGGAGACAGGCAGGAGACTGTGGCTATTGGTTAACCACAGATGTCAATCTCAAATCTACCCCTCCCTCACCTGTCAGTGTCTTCCTAATATGGAAAAGTGTTCAGTTAGACCATCAAGTTAAAATGACCCCTCATGAAGCTTAAAAATCCTTTGGATACTTCAGATTTCTTGGGAGCTCTGAACAACCTTCATTCAACACCACGGGGATCCAATGGTTGTGAAAACAGCCAATATCCACTCCATGAGATTGGACCTCCGACAGACCTCTGTTGGACCCTTGGTTTTATGGAGCAGAACACACACACCTAGTCAACACCATGGTTAGGAATGGTTCATATGACACACTAAGTGATTGTTCACATGACATGCTAAGCCATAATGTTTTGCTCAAAATGTTTAATCACCATGGCTTAGTGTGTTGTCTAAACAAGGTAAATAGAAGCCAGATTGAGTAGCTTTACCTAATACTTGAAAGGGATAAAACCTCTGAAAATAATGTTCCAGATTCAGGTGGTATAAAACCCTCTCCCTCCAGTGTAGGGTCCTGCTGCTGAATGGCTAAATCCAGCACCATCCAAGTCACACAAAAAGCAAAGAGAAAAAAGTCATGAGAATAATCCAAACTTTTGTAAACCGCCCAGAAAGCTTCGGCTATGGGGCTGTATATAAATGCTAGGGCTGTGCTCTGCTTCAGTTCAGAGAAGCGATAGCAGAGCAGCCTGATTCACCTCCGACAAAGGCGAAGACGGAGCGGGTCAGGGGGCTGCGGATTGAGGCAAAGCGGTTCACCTCGATCCGGAGCACCGGATGCAGGTAAGTGGGGGGGGAAGGGACTCACTTGGCGCCAGTGCCGCAGTCCATGTAGCAACAGCGATGGAGCCAAGTAAGGGGGCAGGGGGGAGGGGGCTTACCTGTGTCCATCATGGGCTTTAGTTGAGGTCCCAGCTTCAAGGCCTGGAGAGGCTGCGGCCTTCTCTTCTGGCTTGAAGCCGGGGCCTCAATTGAAGCCAGCGATGGACACAGGTAAGGGGGAGGGGGCTTACCTGCTTCCGTCGCGGTCCGTTGCAGGCTTCACCTGAGGCCTGGCCCTCAGTTGAAGCCCATGATGGAGGCAGGTAAGGGGGTGTTTGAGTTTCGCTTACCTGGCTCCGCCGCCGCCGTCTGTGTGGCGGTGGTGGCAGAGCCGGGTAAGGGGGGAGGGGGCTTACCTGTGTCTGTTGTGGTCCATTGTGGGCTTCAATTAAGGCCCTGGCTTCAAGCTGAAAGAGGCCGCGGCCTCCTCTTTTGGCTTCAAGCCGGGGCCTCAATTAAAGCCCACAATGGACCATGATGGTCATAGGTAAGGGGGCAGGGGGAGTTCGGCTTATTGGCCACCATTTTGTCCCCCTTTCCCCACTTACCTGCCTCCTCAGTCCGCCATGGAAGCAAGTAAGTAGGCGAGGGGGCAAAATCTCGATCCGCCTCTCTGGATCTCACTCCGTGGAGCAGGGGACGGGCGGATCAGCCTGAAGCGGTTCAGGGGGTCCATACACAGCCCTAATACATGCAATAAATAAATAAATAAATAAATAAAATCTGTATTAGTGAAATTCCTCTATTATTAGTCCAATCAAAAGATCACAAAAATGTGCAAGCTTTTGAGATCTCCAGTCCTCTTCATCATAAAACTATGACAAAAAGCAGGGGTGGGAGGTGAGAAGAGAAAGCAAAAAGGCAGATGATGTTGAAGTCATGGTGTCTGTACAACCACAATCTTGAAAAGGAGTTGGGGAGGAAGGGTTTGCAGACATTCAAATAACGCTCTAGCAGGTAATGTAAGGGTTCCAGCTTTCACCTGGAGGTGCTGGAGCTGCCTCTAGGACTGCTGGAAAACTGTTCCCTGAAGTCCCCTGGGAATAATGCTACATGATGCTATAGATTCATTCCAATGGGACAGATGGGAAAGAAAATGGTGGCCACCAGCTGCTAATGGATCACTGCTCAGAAAATGATGGTGGTGAAAAAAGATAAGCTGAGGAGAACTTTCAGCTCAGCTTCAGAATAATCAGTAGGGGTGTGCACGGACCCCCCGATCCACTTCTCTTCCAGATCTGCAATTTGAAGATTGGGCTGCTTCGCTCTGCCCCGCTCCGCCTATAGTCCGCTCTGCTCCGCTGCGGAGCTCCGGATCCGGATCGGAGCTCTGCTTCCCCCCCCCCCATAGGCTTACATTGAAATCCAAAAAAGTCTACAACTTTTTTTCTGTTAAAGTTAGAAACCTCAAGTTTGGCACCATGACACCTCATGGACATATACACATGCATGCCAAGCCTCAAACCAATCCCATCATCCCCTAATTTTGGGGGAATGTATGAAAATCGGACACCCCATTTTCAGACATGAACTGTTCTCCGACGTTTTGACAGGAAAAAATTGGAAGCAGTCACCCTCACAGACGCCATCTAGATCCACATTCATGCCAAGTTTCAAGCAAATCCCATCATCCCCTGATTTTTGGCGGGGCTTAAACCTCTAACGCACCACCCATAACCCCAATTCACACCCCTTTCGATATCTCCGTCAATTTTCACGTTAGAAACCTCCAACTCAGCACCATGATAGATTATCTATGGATACACATGCATGCCAAGACTCAAGCCAATCCCATCATCCCATGATTTTTGGGGAATTTATGAAAATCGGACACCCCAGTATCTCAGGGATTTAAAGCTGCAGACAGCTCAATGGGGCCATTTCAAAGGAAATCCCAACATGCCATGAATTGGGGAGTAGAGATAAACCTATATGAATCTTCTTCCACACTTGAAAAATTGATTTGGAACTTCCAAAAGTCTAAGTGAGCGCAGGAAGGACTTATCCCCTGTGTCAAAGCAAGACACACACAAACCATTCCTGCGAGGTGGGCAGGGGAGGAGGGAGGGAAGGCAGGCAGGCAGCAGACATTTCTGGGGGCATAAGGAAGTGAGCCAAGGATAGTTTCAAAGCCAGTAATGCAAACCATCCCTGTGAGGTGGGAGCAGCACAGAGAGATGCCTTTTCTTTTGCATCCCATAACTAACTAGGAAGCTAGGATGATAAGAGTAAAGCTTTGTGATCCTTGCTTCAGAGTTGATTGACTGCACTGTGATCACAGCCATTATTAAACAACAACAAAATAATTATGTTAATAATAGCACTACTAATTAATATTAATAGCAATAATAATAACAACAACAACAATAAGGAGTTGAACCACAATGAAAGCCTGCCTGACTTCACTGAAGAGGAAAAGCCAGGAGAGCTTGGGCTATGGGGCATAAATATAAAATGGAATAAATAAATAAATAAATAAACAAAGGAGGGGTGGAATTAAAAGCAGCAGTGTTGCTGAATAAACAACAGGAAGATTTTTTTAAAAAAGGCTATATCTGTCTTTTACCAGTAAGAGGGAAGTGGACGTGCCCAGGGGGAGGGGGAATTGTGCCAATTTTGACTGTCCTTGTCTAGGGACCAGTCTTTAAGAAGCAAACTTACACTTCAACTCATGACAGGCATTAACTTCAGTGTTCGGTCTCTCCACGGGTTACTCTTTGGAGGCCTCTGATGACCCTCCAAGGGTGAAAGAGTGTGTGCACTGGGCACGTCCACATGCCCTAGGGGACCTCATCCCCTTGCACCACATCTATTCAGTTGTTCACCAAGGTTAGGGTGGGTAGCAGTGCTGTGTTTCCTATCTGTTATTTATTTGCTTAGTATATGATTTCAGGTTGTGTTTGTGCATTTGGTGGAGCTACTGTTTTAAAAAACACTGGGAAAACTCCATTCAGAGTAGAAAGAGAAGTTTCCCAGGATCCCAAGTTACCCGTTTTGCCTATCCCCTCCTCCAACTTTGGGATCATGTGATCATGACTGGGAGTTGACTCTGCCCCTCAGCACTTCAAAAAGGTACCTCTCCCGTTTTTTTTACCCGATTTTTCCAAAAATTCTAGCAAGCGAACCGCACCACGCAGAGAGTTGAGAGTAGGCTCAAAATTACTCCCAGCCATGACTCTCTAAGCACAAGAAGTTTCAGAAAGATAGCTTTAAAAACAACACAGTTATCCCCTATTCTTTTCCGCAATGCAATCCTATGGGTGAAATTTTCCAAAATGGCGATCAGATCGCTCTGCCTATGGGCGCTTCTCTTCGTCGTGCTTCTAAGGGTCCGCGGTATGCTTCTACTCTGCCTCTGGGCAAGGCGGAGCAGGCCAATTCGCTTCTGATTCTCCGATTCTAATCGGAGCGGAGCACACCTCTAATAATCAGGAGAAGCTTTTGGTCTAGAACCTGTCGGGGTGTTAGAACCCCCCAAAGCAAGATGGTCATGTAACAAAGTAGCTTGGTTTTGGAATGAACCAAACAGGCCCATTATTATTATTATTATTATTATTATTATTATTATTATTATTATTATTATTTATATAGCACCATCAGTGTACATAGTGCTGTACAGAGTAAAACAGTAAATAGCAAGACCCTGCCGCATAGGCTTACATACATAAAGCAGTAAGTTTTGTGTCATTTAGCCCCATCTTCTGCAAGGTGGGAAGACACAGGCAACGGGATAAGTCAGTCATAGCAGCTAGGTCATGTATGCAGTCTAGACCATACACCATCAGACTGTAATCAAACTTGCAAACCTATATATGCCCAAAGGGAAAGGAAGGGATAAAACTGAGCAAGGGATGCATTTCTCACACATAGAATCATGCTGCAAAGCGATATGAATAAGTCTCCTCAATGTCCCTTACTGAGACAACAATATGCAACAAGTATTCTTTCTTGAAGAGCAATTAAGTCCTTTCCAACATTAAAAATAATTTTAACAAAGTAGTCCTATCAAGCGGAATGTCTGCCCCCTTGTGTAAAAAGGTATGAAATGCATAGGTTTTCAGTAGCAAAGAGTGCCCCTTTTGATTGGTGCCAAGCCATGGTTGTGTATTGTGTGAACTCCAACTGCTCCCACCACAGGCAATCTTGGGTGGTTGGGCCTCTTGCAGATCCTTCTATGGGCCAATTCTTCTCCGAGGAGGCAAACTCTAGCTTGTCACATGTAGTAGTACAGGATAGTAAGCTTCTGCCCTTCCCCTGATCCGGTAGGTCAGTGTTCCCCTGCCAGGGAACACAACACTCCTTTTAAAAAGGATGCAGCTTTCCAGTGAAGCCTCAAGCAGAATTGTGATACTCTCTATATGTGCTTCAGGACAGGGCATTATCTCAGGGAAAGGTATATAGTGTTCAGAGGACCTACTACAATTGTATCCTCCACCCCTTCTGTCCCCACTTTCTGAGTAAGTATATGTAGATGTGTATGTCCGTATTCATGTAATTTGGATATAATATTTAAACTCCCAGTCACTTCTGTGCAAGTTTACCCTAGTGTTGCTGTAGTAAGGATTCTGGCCAGGGTTTCTGTTGAACTGGTACATTCCTAGTGTCCCCTTCCTGAACCATGTAAGCTCAAGACAAGCTCTAGAGAGGTTGGCCTGAGCACAGAGTGACATTGTATTAGGGACCATTGCAGGTTTTGAGTTCTTCACAGGGCAGCGGGCACCATGGGTGCTTAGAAATTGAAATGTATGAGTGTTACAAGCTCTGAGTGAATCCTTACTCACAACTTTGTAAACCACAGTAAGTGAATGCCAGGTGTAGCTGGAACATTACCCCTCCCTATTGGCTTAGTTTCCCTCCAAACCCCCTTACTCTACTTCTGATGCTCACCTGCCCTCATATCCCCTATTCTTACCCCCATGAGTGTGAGGGACTCTGCATTACCTAACTCCTTCCACCTTGTGCTAGCTCCTCAATCCACCCCTCTACCTTCAGAAATGGACTGTTCATGTATATCCTCAGCCTCCATTGGTGATTTAATGGAATGTAACATTGAACAGAGGTGGGGAAAGACAATGAGCCAAGTGTAGCAGAATCTGTTCGGCATACATTTCTATTCATATTATTTCTACTGTGCTGTTTCAATTTATATTAACATGAAAGAATACTGTGTAGTTGTTATCTGACTCATACAATGAGCACAATGTTCATTAAAATGTTAGCAGAAATACAGGAGGTGCAACCGTATCTCTGCAGATGGTGGAAATATCCCATAATCAGATTAAGGGGATTATACAAAGTACAAAGTACAATATGCCACTCAACCCTTTAATTGTTTTATTAGGATTATTAGAAGTATGGATGTAATTCTCTGATCTCTGATGTTCTGAAGACTGAAAAACAGTAATTTCTAAAAATTGGTGCATTGTAAAACCAAAGACTGAGGTATCAAAGTTTAACATACTCACAAGAGGGCTTTATTGTGGCACTGTTTATGGACATCGGTTCCCAGGATGACTTGACTGGCCTTCAGCCTTTTGTATTCGCAGTGCCATGCAAAGACTTTTCTACTTCCCTGGGCTTTTAACATGTAATTATTTAAACATGTGGTTTAACCATTTTAATTGCCGCATTGATCCTGCAGTTCATGTATTGCTGTTGTCTTTTTTAATTTCTGGTTTCTCTTTGATTTATATAGAAACCACCCTTGTTATTGTTTTGTTTGTTTGCTTGTTTTTACACTGAGGGTCCAGTGTAAAACAAAACAAAACAAACATGACCCTAAACTCAACTTCTCAGATGGAATGAAGACATAGGGACTTGGGCAGAGGCCTACCCTATATGGCAGTAGAAAGCTCCACCACCAATGATGACCCTACCCCCATGGTGCTCTGCAAGCAGTGGACCCATAACAGGATGTTAGTAAGGGAGTTTTGGGGTGCTGTGGATCCATAAGTCCCCTCCTTCCCCTGGCACCCCCTCCCCCCCAAATAGACCTCCAGAACTGCCAGCAAAGAAACCATTTTAGGAAACTAGACTAGTATTGCACTGCAGTTATTTCTTCCTTATATACTATGGCCATAGCTAGACCTAAGGTTTATCCCAGGATCATCCCGGGTTCACCCCTGCCTGAGCACTGGATGCCCTGTGTGTCACCTAGATGAACAGGTTTGACCCCTGGATCATCCAGGGATAAACCTTAGGTCTAGCTATGGCCTATGTCTCTCTTGAGATTTGCAGAGGATCCCAATCCAAAGAATAGTGGTTCCAAAACTGCTCAATGACAAGTACCAAAATGTCTGCAATCACTGTGGTAATCAATCAGCTTTGAGTTGTCAACACTACCATTTGTCACAAAACATTTTCTTAACAGTTAACATTTTCATAAGGTCACAATTTAATTTGCTGGTGCAAATGGCATATAACTACAAAATAAAAGGCTTTTTAATTTTTTATTCCTATTTATACTTGAGCAAATCCAATGAAGAGCAATTCAGCCTAGCTACAGTTATCCATGCTCTGATAACCTCTCGTTTGGTTTACTGCAATGAGTTATATGTGGGGCTGCCTTTGAAAACAATCCAGAAACTTCAGCTGGTACAAAACAGGGCAGCCCATTTACTAACAGGGACTGGCCAGCGAGACCACATCACGCCAGTCCTTTTACAAATTCATTGGCTGCCAGTCCAGGTCCGGGCCCAATTCAAAGTGCTGGTACAAACTTTCAAAGTCCTAAATGGCTTGGGGGCAGGTTATTTGAAGGAACGCCTCCTCCCATATGTACCTGCCCGGACCTTAAGATCATCCACAGGGTTTCCCCTCCATGAGCCCCTGCCAAAGGAAGTGAGGCAGATGGCTACTAGGAGGAGGGCTTTCTCTGCTGTGGCACCCCAGCTGTGGAATGAGCTCCCCAGAGAGGTTCGCCTGGTGCCTACACTGTATTCCTTCCATTGCCAGTTGAAGACCTTTTTATTTTCTCAGTATTTTAACACCTAATTTAACTTAAATTTAAACTTTGCTGTTTTAATTTCATATTTTAATCTATATCAATGTTTGCTGTGTGGTTTTATCCTGGTTGTGCTTTTTATATTGCATTTGTGTTTTTAGACTGTTGGTTGTTTTATTATGCTTTTCATGGTTTTAATTTTTGTGAACCGCCCAGAGAGCTTCAGCTATTGGGCGGTATAAAAATGTAATAATAAATAAATAAATAAATAAATAAATTCATGAGGACTCTTAGCTTTTCTGCTGAACTTTTGGAAGTTGCCGTGTCGCTCCTTGAAGGAAGGGAGCCATTTAGGTGAAAAGTGCATCGAATGGTTTGTTGAAGAGAAAATTGGACATTCCACTTGTAGGATGAACACACCATAAAGTAGGAGCTTCGTGACGCTTTAAAGAAAAGGTCTCCAGTGGCAGAACTGACATTCAGCATGACTGCCAACAAGTGGAAAGGAAAGACCATGGAAGAAACAGAATCAATGTATCATTGTTGTCAAAGACATGCTCCATTAGTGGGAGCAATGAGGTTAGATGGGAAAACTTAACAATAAATGTCACCATTCTTTTCAGTGGTGTGGAGGGGGAGTATTCTCTAAAGAACCTGGAAAACCTAATCCAATTTCCTGTGTCATGAGAACAGCTATCTTTGAAGAGTCTTTCTACTAAAAGATTTCATTACTGAGTAGTACCTCAACTTCTGGATCAAGAGTTAGTCCTGGGGGTGGTGAGCTGAGATTCTTTCTTGCTGTCATTTCTCACATGGCCCCCAAAACCTTTTTATGTGGTGGGAGATGCATTTCTGTCCTTGCCATATGGTGGTGAGATAGAAAATGAAAGGCCTCCTTTAAAAAAAGAGGAAGATCCCACTGAACTACAGCAGGGCCATGAGTAAGCTGGTAACAAAGGTACTTTTAAAACTTCCCTAAGATATCATAACTATCTCTACTTCTTTAAATGGAAGGTGTTTTTTCCCCTTTATGATTTTCCTTCCTTGCCTGACTATTGGCAAAGTCGTATTAATATCCTATGAGTCATTCTTCCTACAAAATGTCTCTCTGGGAAGTACTTGCTAATTAAACTTTCTTTCACACACAATTGTTGGCATCAGGCTTGCATCCCCTTCTTTGAAGAGACATCTATATGTAAGCTCCCTTTATGAGCATGGTGGGAAGGGAAGGAACTTTGTATCCTTGACTATGTGTGCCCGTTGAGCATACAATCACTAATTATTTAAGGCTAGCTAGTGAGTACTACTGGTGATTTAAATAGTATGTTTTCATCTATGAGGACACTATCTTCTATTGTACAGTGCCTCAAGCTGATTCTTCAGTGGCATATTAGCTAGTGAAGTTAAAAATGCTTTTTAGCTTCAGGGGGGAAAGGAAACGTTTCTCTAGTGGTTAAAAACAGGCTGCTTTAAAAAATACAGTGTAGAGTAGGAAGCAAAAAAAAACCATTTAATATGCCTAGCCATCATTTGTTGCGCAGGTAGAAGTGGTAGTCCATAGCCCCACAATCACATCAGGTTCTCCTTCCCACTTAATCACAAAGAGACCTCAAAGAGTGGATGAATGTCTCTGCCTTTCATAGGTGGCACTGGAGAAGCCATACTGGTAGGCACAGGACTGCTTTGCTGATAGGGATAAGGGAGAAATTCATAATGAGAACTTACCTAATATAAGAAGCAATGCAACACACAAGATCCTGGCTTCTTCAAATGCATGCATCTACTGTTGGGCATGTCAAATAATCTCTTGGATCCTAAAAGAAGCAAATTATGAATAGAACTAGAATAAATCCATCTTTTTAGAGTGTAGGCTGGGCATCTCCTGGTCATAAGCATTTCATTCAGATGAACAAATCCTATCATTCCAGTCATTTATAATACACATAAACACAAACCCTGGCTGATCCAATACAAGCATTTAGTGCAGTATTCAATACTCCTGCTGCATTAGCAGGACACAGTGTGAGTGCAACAGGAACTAGGACTTCCAACCAGAGCTTTGAACCAGCTCAGATTTGGATTTGAATTCCAAGCTGAAGCAGGCCAGTTTGGACCGAATCAATCCTGCTCTGAAACAGGGCCAGACTAGGCAGAAGCAATCCAAAGCATGCCAAATTGATCAGAATAGTTGGGTCATTTTGGATCAATCCAGGAGGTCTGCGAGTGCTCAATGAGATGTGCATGGACTGCCCACTTAATCCCCAAGCTGCCACATTGCGTATAAATGGTAGCTCGGATATTTCCGTAAATCTAATGTTGCAGAAATGGCGGCCTAAACAGTAGGGATGTGCTCCGCTTCTAATTGGACCAGCGAATTAGAAGCGGAGCGGGGTGCTTCGCCTCCCCTTAAGGTGGAGGCGAAGAGGATTGGGGGGCCGGCAGAACGTGGCGAAGAGGATCGAGGTGAAGGCGGATCCTTCGCCTCGATCCAGAGCTCCGCTGGAAAGGTAAGTGGGGTTTACCGGGCCCTGCCGCTGTCGCTGTCGCCCATGCGGCGACAGCGGCAGGGCCCGGTAACCCCCCCTCCTCTCCCTTACCTGCCTCCGTTCGCAGTCCCTCGGCTTCTTCAATTGAGCCCACGGTTCAACCAGGAAGTCTAGGCCGCACTTGCGGTCCAGACTTCCTGGCTGAACCGCGGGCTCAATTGAAGAAGCTGATGGACCGCGGACGGAGGCAGGTAAGGCCCCCCTCCCCCTTGGTCCCTTACCGGGCTCTGCCACCATCGCCGCACGGGCGGCCACAGCGGCAGGGCCCGGTAACACCACCACCCCGCCCTCCTCTCCTGGCCTTACCTGGCACCACTCCGCGGCGAAGAGGAGCAGAGTATGGGCGGAACGGCGCAGAGTGGGCTGATCCGAAATTTTCAGATCGGCCCACAGGGCGGAGCGGGGGGTCCATGCACACTCCTACTAAATAGGCCATTTCTGCACCATTACGGGCAGCAGCAAGACAGTTCAAAGTGCTGGTGTTAACATTAAAGCCCTAAACAGCTGGGAACCAGGATACCTGAAGGATTGTCTCTTCCTATATATACCTGCCTAGACCCTAAAATCATCTTCAGAGGTCCTTGTCTAGGTGCCCCCACAAAATGAAGCAAGATAGGTAGCTAGTACACATTAATAGGGGTGTGCACTCTGCCCCGGAATTATCTGGTAACCTCGAACATCAATGGAGCATTCGGTCTTCCCGAGCGGAGATTGGCCGTTTCCAAACCCATTGAATAAACTCAAAGCAGAGACACAGCCAATCAGTGCTTCTAAAGTCTTCGTAGTTATCTGACTGCTTTTCAGGCATCATTGCTTTGTGTGTGTACCTCCATATTTGGAAGTAAATTATTTATTTGGAAATAAATAAATAAATAAGACACTGAGTGGGGTGAGGGGTAGCTAAACAATAGGAATATCCACAGTGCAGTCTCTGACCATGTTCTCCTCCAATCACAGTGTTTGGGGGAGTGGGAAACACTAACTGGCTGCTGATTCTGGCCATGGGGGTGGAGAGGGAGTGCATTTCTGATCAGACTCATAGAAGTCAATCATCCACATTTCCACAGTGTGGAAGTGCTACTGGGATGGCTGGCATCGTGAATGAGTAAGCGTCTACACCTGAGTAAGGCACAGGCAGGCTTTTTATCTCAGTGGCTGATCTTCTAGTGCAGGGGAGAGGGGCTCCGTCCAATAGATCTGGAGAGCACCAGGTTGGAGAAGGCTGGAGTGGGGGCTTTTTTTAAAAAAAATCCTAAAAAATCAAGGCATAAACTGATCTAATTCAAATTTGGTGTTGCTAAAGCACTCCTTAAGAGCTAACACCTTTCCATTTCATTTCTTTATCTACAGAAATTATGCAGATGTAAGCATTTTGTTAATTTCCATTTAAAAGTCCCTAAAAAAATGAATCCATGAACCAATTGGATACAAACTTGGTAGGGCTTAAGCTCTCCTTAAGAGCTATCACTGTGCCAAGTTTTATCTATCTTTAAAAATGAGGCAGCTGTAAGTATTTCTGTTAATACCAGTTACCCGAATACTGAACAGTTCTTCAAGAGTAATTTGATGAGGTGGAGAGAGGGGAGGGGCTCCTAAATTGAGGCAGAGAATCACCTCTACCAAGCTCTGGATCGGATTTCGAGGCAGAGAAGACCCACTTTGCACACCTCTACACATTAATTTAAAGATGTAGCTAGCAACTATGTGGTTTTGTTCTTTTTCACTCTAGAGTAAGTGCAGGGGCCCAATCCAGAATGGGCCCTTAGTGTGTGTGGGATTAACCCTTGCCCCTATATCAGTCCTTAGGGATGTTGGAGAAATCCACAATGGATTCAAATGCATTTGGAGTTCTATGAATCCAACCTGTGGATTCAACAACAGACCATCTTTTTCTGAATCACACGACTTCTGTGGACTTCCGGACTGGTTATTTACTTTGGGGGGGATTTGCTCAAATTCACACTTGGGCTAATGTACATTAGTGCAAATGGAAGGAAATTCTCATACAGGAGTGATCTTCTTTTTTTTAAGTCATTTTGATTTACTACTAGGATAAATGTAACTAGAAAGAGGGAGTAAATAATGGCAAGAATAGGGAAGTATGTGGCAAATGCTTTGAGGGTGAAGCTTGTTTGTAATAAACATTGAAAGGAAGTGAGTAGAGTTATTAGACTGAATTACCTACTGAGAGTGAACAAAAAAATACACATGCATTTTACCATATATTTTAGGGCTGTGCTCTGCTTTTCTTCGGTTCTTAGAAGTGATAGCAGAGCGGCCTGATTCGCCTCTGTTACAGGTAGAGGAGAAGCGGATTGGGTGGCTAGCAAAGCATAGTGAAGAGAAGCGACCAAAAGCAAATAATTCACTTTTACGCGGAGCGCTCCGCCCGCCATTTTGGATATTTTCCACATAGGATTGCATTGCGGAAAAGATTAGCGTATACCTTTTTTGTTTTTCAAGATACATCCTTGAAATTGAATGTGCTTAGAGAGTCATGGCTGGGGGTCATTTGTGCCTATTTTAAGCAGTTTTTGTGATGTGTTTTGCTTGCTATTTTTTTAAAAAAAATGGGTTAAAAAAGCAGGAGGGGGTAACTTTTTTTGAACCTATGAGAGGCAAATTCAACTCTCAATTGTGATCACCTGATGAAGCATCCTCCAATCCCAAAGTTGGAGGGGGGGATAAGCAAAATGGGATATTTAGTAACTTGGGATACTGGGAAACTTTTCTTTCTTAGTCTCTGAATGGACTTTTCCCAGTGTTGTTTGGAACAGTTGCCCCACCAAATGCACAAACACAGCCTTAAATCATATACTAAGCAAATAAATAACAGATAGGAAACACAGCACTGCTACCCACCCTAACCTTGGTGAACAACTGAATAGATGTGGTGCAAGGGGATGAGGTCCCCTAGGGCATGTGGATGTGCCCAGTGCACTCCTGCCCTTGGAGTGTCCTCAGAACCCTCCAAAAGTTAGCCATTGGAGAAGCAATCATGAGTTGAAATGTGCGGTAGCTTCTGAAAGACTGGTACCTAGACAGGACCAGTCAAATTGGCACAATTCCCCCTCCCCCTGGGCACATCCACTTTCCTCTTACTGGTAAAAGGCAGACATAGCCTTTTTTTTAAAAAAAATAAAATCTTCTTGTTGTTGTGATTCAGCAACTCTGCTGCTTTTAATTCCACCCCTCCTGTGTAGTATAATTGTAGCTACTCTCAGTAGTATAATTGTAGCTACTCTCAGATACTGAATCCTAGTATCTGAGAGTAGCTACAATTATTTCTCTGTGTGTTTTCTGAAGATCTACTGGTGTTGATAAGTATATTAGGTTTTGCATAGCTATTACAAAGCTCACAATTAAAGTTCCTTCTGTCTCCCTGTAAACCCCACCTCTTGTTTCCAGTCTTTGGCCCACAAGGTTATGGGGAAATAATTGCATGTGGTCATTGAAGACCAAATGCAGAGTCTGCTTGATCATTTTCATCATTTATCAGTAAGAAAGGTGGGAGGTAGTTGCCACATAAGGCTTCCTGCTGTAACACACACATATGCAAGCCAAACTGCAGCTTTACTTAGATTGCTGACTTGTTGTGCTGTCTGATATTCATATGCATTGCGCATAATGCATTGGATCAGACTTATTCATGCTTAGAATAGACCTATTGAAATAAGTGAGACTTATTGATTTCTCATTGATCCCATTGATTTTAGTAAGTCTACTTTAGGTATGAATAAGACTGGATCCAACTCAACCATTTTGATGTAGTTATGTCACGGCTATGTATTTTTGACCTAGTACTGCAAAAAAGAAAGAAAGAAAGAAGGTGGGGTGGAAATAGAACACAATTTTGTTTTTTTTAAAAAAACCTTCCTAAATTAGAGACATAAATAAATATCCTGTGAAAAGAAAAGAAAAACAGCCCTCTTGTGTAATTTTTCCTTCATTGCTTGCACAAAGTATGTCTACAACAGTCAGAGGAAATAAAAACAAAATTCTTAGAAGTTCATACTAGGCATATACTCAAAAGTATAATTAAGAATGCAAAAAAGTTAAAGGTTGATTTGAAATAGCACTGATTCACAAAGCATTGAATATGCTAAAACAGTTTTTAGTCTGAGTCATGGGGAGCTCAGTGTACTATAGCTTTTAGCTAGGGGCAACTGTAATAATGTTCAAAAAGATTAAAATTTTAAATATGATTAAACTAATTTGGAAGCAGTTTTGAAGCCCTGCCCAGACGTGGCACTACAGGAGTATATTGGTGCTAAATTTGCATCAGGCCAATTAGGTCTTTAAATATTGCTTCCTTCACCCACTCAGCTCGCTGAAATTTGAATCCAAATCTCATTAAAAGGTGATATAAGTCGGTCTTTAGGTTGGTAGTAAAGTGCAAGGAGCTCTTAGAGTAAATGTATATCATTAGGCATGGTATGGCCATGCTCTTCTTGTTTGGAGCGCAAACAAGGGACAGAAGCATGAGTGATATGAACAGCTAAATCTGATGCTCAAACTGTCATGGGAGATGGAGGGATGTATATCTCTCTTTTCCAATCAGTCTGTGTGGATGAACACTGGTGGGTTCCATTTGCTTGCATTCAGAAACCTCCATTTCAGTTTAAAATGGCCCTTATTGCAATTTGGAGCAAGAACACCAATTGAGAAATATAGCAATACCTTCACGAGTGGACACACTATTGTAACAGAGACTAAAACCTGGTTCAGGTGTAATATTCTCAGCCCCCCAAATCATGGTTTGGAGCAGCCATCCCCAACTTCATGCCCTCCAGATGTTTTGGGACTACAACTCCCATCATCCCTGGCTCACTTGCTGGCTGGGGTTGGTGGGAGCTGTAGTCCAAAACATCTTGGGGGTTCTGATTTGGGAAGGCTGGTTTTGAAGTATCAGGAATATGCCATGGGTTTGTGCATTCTCCTTTCTCCCTTCTCATGTTCAGAATGAATTAGAGCTTCACCACGCCAGTGTTATACTGTGCATTCACTACGAATTACATGCAAAGGACTCCAATGTTTTCTACTTTATAATCTGCTTTTATGTGAAGTACTCTGACGCATCCTGCTGTGATTGCGCTGCTTCCCTAAAAGAAGTGCCGAAAATAGAATCGCGGAAAGAGCGACTCTTCTTACTCCCCCACAATCCCAAGGCTAATTTAAGCATACTTCCTTGTCCTTCTCTGAGTGGCCACTGGGGGTGCAGAAGGATGATTTTTAAAATTCAAATTAAACAAATGCTTACATCTGCGTAAGTTTTAAAGATAATGACATCAAAATTGGTACAGTAATAGATATTAAGGAGGGCTTTCAGTATACCAAATTTGAATCAAATTGGGTCATCTGTTGATTTTTTAATGAATTTTTACCTTTCCCCCAAAACCCTTTTACTGGTATGCAAATTATCTTAGGAGCACCACTGCCCAGGGTGTGATTTAGCTAACAAAACAACAACAGTGACAGCTTTATGCTATGGGGATAATTCGAGGGAAGAGGCTCTTAGTTACTTCCTGTTGTGTGCAAACCATAATTTGCCATTACAGCCGATCTGGCAAACTGTGTATCAAATAAGAAGCAACTAACTGAATCTAAGCCTGTCAGGCAGAGAAGAGTGTGCAAGTGTTCATGGTTCACTCTTCCACAAATGGAAGAGAAGCATGATAATGCAGCTATTTTATTTGGGAGGAGGAGGAGGAGGAGGGGGGGTTCCCCTTCTCTCTGTTTTAGCATCTTGAGACATTTGTTTGGTGTCACTTATGCACAGCCACACCATGTTGTGGAGTTACATGTGGAAGGTTCAATATTTTGGAAGGCTCATTGTGTCTTCCAATCATGATTCTATAGTGCTTAACAAGCATCATTAACTGCATATACATAGTCATTGAATTCACCGAAATGCCACTGTGATTGTTATTGTCAGAACTGATGTGGATCCAGATCTTTAAGATATGAAAAAGTTTTACAAAGTTGGGTAGTGCCACCCTAGTCCATCTACATATGAGGTGTAACACTATTTGGATAAGGAACCACATTTAGAAGTTGGTGCTCTGTGTGTGGCTTTTTCTCCCTGATTCAGCTGTCAAAGCTGCATGCACAGAGCCCTTTTTAAAAAGCTAAACAGACACACAGAAATACCACCAATTAAGGCATGAGAATTCCATTCAGGAAGAGAGATTCCCAGTGTAGTACAGGGTTGCTATATAAAGCTGGAGTTTTGCTATAAGGTGTGTGGATATGAGAGGTGCTGAGAGATTTTGATCTGACTTTTTGTGATGTATAGAAGCTCTTGCTGCAGACATATTTGTGGGTCATCTGACTGAGTGGCTGAATAAAGGGAGAAGCAACTCCTGCCAT
Organism: Elgaria multicarinata webbii; assembly: GCF_023053635.1. Lineage (NCBI taxonomy): Eukaryota > Metazoa > Chordata > Lepidosauria > Squamata > Anguidae > Elgaria > Elgaria multicarinata. The sequence continues at coordinate 104,527,113 of NC_086172.1, forward strand.
CTTTGTATCATGGGCAGAATCTACACTACTGCTTATAACAGTTTATAATGGTTATGACAACTGTTCAGGCCCAGGACACATTACATATACAGTTTTTATACTGTTTTAAAAGTGTTCTATCCTGCTTGGTGTAGATCGGCCCATGGTTTGAGTTGGATTCCTGAGTTGAAATCACTACTCTACTCTAGTATATGGCTCTCTTCCCTGGCACCTTTGCCAAAAAATCACTGTCTGATGAAGGAAGTTGGTCTTTAGAGCATCTGCTCATTGTTGATGAGCAAGCACAGCATGCCACGTCAACTGGAGATCATGGCAAGAGTAACCATCTCCAGGTTCATCCCAGAAGATGTGAGGTCCATAGGACATTTGGCAGCAACTGCAAGCCAGCAGAACTGTGACTGAAGCTTGAAAACAGAGACTTTTATCTGTTCAGCTAGACTTGGGGGTAAATGCTTCTAGGACTTGTGGATGGTTGTCTATAGTTTATTTTGTTTTATATACATTCTTAATACATTCTAAGTAGTTTATAAACACATTCATGCCAGAGTTTTATTTGGGAATTCCCTTGTGCTGGAAGTTTGGAATGTATTTACGACTGCATATAATTGATTTCCCCATAGTTTTTTTTACTCTATATCTGGTGTATGTATGTGTATAAAATTGTAATATGTAATTTTATTTTAGGGAGTTCCTGAAGAAGGAAGTTAACTCCAAAACATTGGGCAAGTGGTACAAAATAAGCCAACACTTCTGTAGCTTTTGTTTTTGGCTACTTCCAATGCTTCCTTGATGTTGGCCGTAAAAAGAGGGGAAAGACCAAAGACCATCTAATACAACATTTCAATGTCTATAGCTGATCTTCATTGTTAAATGGAGCACCCAACTTTAAATTCCAGTTCCATTTCTGATGATAGAACTCTAAGGGCATGTCTATACCAGGGGAGAAGAGTGGGAGGATGTCATGATATGCTGATCACGAGATTCTCCCCCTCAATCCACTTCCTTCCCAAGAGGAAGGAGGACGTCACGGCCGCCATTTTTTAATTAACATTATTGAAGATGAGAGTACAATAGTATATGATAAGATATACATGTAAGGTATATACCATATAGATACATAGAATGTATATATATATGTATATATATATATATATATATATATATATATATATATATATATTCCACTCCCCCTACCCCACCCCAATGGGCACCTGAGGAGCTCCGTGGCCAGTTCCTGGCTCCTCGCATTTACTCATGAGTAAAACCAGGATGGCCGCCCACAGTCTCAGGATGATCCCGAGACCACAGGAAAAACTGGGCTAAAAGCCATCCTGGTAATCCCTTGGAAATGGAGGGATCATCCTTCCCTGAACCCAGGATCCCCTATGCATCATGTGGATGCACCGGGATGATCCTGGGGTGATCCCCAGGATAAGCCATCGTCTAGACATGCCCTAAGAAACATGTGATAACAAAACTAGCTCTTCTTTCTAGCTTTGTTTTCACAGTCTGGCATCCATGTAAGTAATGCTAAGAGGGCTTATAATTTACTTTATCACATGTTTATACTTATCTTAGTTAATGGAGACCATGTTTAAAATCAAAAGCATGTTTTGAACTTTTATATGCATTGAACACCTGTTTTCAAAAGTTTCCTTGTACAGTGTGCTGCCAGCATAAGGCTAACAGGCTGGGAAGAACTCTAGAGAATGCTGGGGCAGAAATTCTGTACCCACTTGCCGGTAAGTAAGCCCACTGAACTCAATAGGGCTCACTTTTAAGTGAACATACAGGATTGCAACAGCTTTTGCAAATCTAGCAAATTATTGAGTGAATGGTTACAGAATCGGAGGGGGGCGGTTTTGAAGCAAACACTCATTATGCACTGATGGGGAACAAGATTGCATATGTTGACCTTTCTTCCTCCACACTGACTTGCTATCTAACTACACCAGCCTAGTAGTAGTATTAGTAGTAGTAACATTTCTATATCGCCCTATAGCCAAAGCTCTCTGGGCATTTTACAAAAGATGGCCACACATTTGGCCTTTGTGAGAATGGGCTCAACAAAAGTAGGTATGCATGAGTTTGGTGAACACATGAGGGGGCAGTCATGTGTAGCCCCCTAAAATCTGAATAAAAAGGATGCACACATGAATGTTCTCAAGGGCTGAGAACCTGTGACATGTGCCCTCACCACATTTTAGAAAATTCACATTGGCTGTTATTCTTTTTGCAAAGCAAAATTGAGTTAAGAGGACTGATCTTCCTCAAATGCCTTTCTTCAGTCCTCACATCCATTTTAGTTCTACACAGGAGTGTATTGGCCCACCTGATGTGCCACGCCAGGAAGTGTCCGAATCAGCTCTCAGGCACTGTGCTTTCCGTTCCAGTTCAGCCTTGCCCACAAGCAACATACCACATGGCCTATTCTCAATACGCCTTATTTATTAAGGTCATTGATGGTTTTACATCTTTTGTGTGGCCTTCTATATTGTACACCCCATGCTTAAAATGTGGTGGTAGCAAAACATTAGACCAGATGATGCTGAGTGGCAAACATAGACAGCAAAAGCCTAACCCTAACCTTATTTTCTGTCCCTACCCCCTTTTTATTTTCTCAAAAGTAGGTAAGTCTGGATTTTGTGAAATCTGCCCCACATTTGGTTCATGGATTGTGCTGTATCATTCATTCTGACATCCATTCACAGATGGGGTTTTTTCCTTCTATGCAGAAAAATATGCAAATAATTCTATAATAAAGTTTGTAACGATTTACATAATTTAAGTTAGAACATAACATTTAGTGTATTGTCCCCCATTCCATTCGACTTTTCCGCATGTATATTTTCCAGCATAGCGTTTTCCTGCAAATGAATTTGCATAAATTTTAGGAAAGTTTTTTGTTTTTTTAATGGAACTCTCACACAGCCTGAGGAGCCCGGTCCACAGTGGATTCTGCAGGTCAGATTCTTAGAAATCTGAACACATTTTATTCCATCTCAAATTTCTCCAGCATCAGTACTCAAAAGTTGAAACTGTAAGTGAATTCTATTCCCAACTCAGCTATCAACTAAGGCCATAGCTAGACCTAAGGTTTATCCCTGGATCATCCAGGGGTCAAACCTGTTCATCTAGGTGACACACAGGGGATCCAGTGCTCAGGCAGGGGCGAACCCTGGATGATCCCAGGATAAACCTTAGGTCTAGCTGTGGCCTAAGTGTTCATCTAAAGGTTGAGTGTTCATCTAGATTACTATAATCTGTTTTTGAACCCAGTTTTCAGGGAAGAGGTGCACTTCAGATTCCTTTTCTTAATTTATCTTATTATAGCACAATAGTTATGGGATGGGTTGTTTTTTCCCCTCATATTCAATGTTCATTTTCTAAATATATTTCTACTCCAGTTACATCATTCCAGCTATACTAGCAAACAAAGATTGCCTCATGAGGCTAGCGTTTTCATCTTCCATCTACGTATATAAAAATATCTATAAACATATGTATGCCCACCAGCCCAACTCACCTCCCACCTCCTGCTCACTAATAGCTTAATCCTGCATCACTTCCTACTCATCAAGGCAACAGCACTCTTGCATCCATATATGCCTAAGCAGTGGCACACAATAGAGATGGAGGAAAAAATACTTCAGATGAGTAAACGCTGGAAATTTCTGTAGTTTTTGGTTGAATACTTAGCGGTGGCTACTTGAATTATTACTACCAAGTCTCACAAACATGACCCCTTCTTACTAGCACAATGCAATAGTCCCTGATCACCTAACCATGGCATAGGCAATTTGGAGCATCTTATGGGCAAGAACATGCCTTTCCCTTATTCCTTCTCTCCACGCGGGCGTTTCCCTTCCCTTTCAGTTTTTGCCTGACTGAACAGCTAGTGTTACATGTGCACCAACATTTTCATTAACCATACCCAACCATGTTTGAAACCATGGTTAGAATCTGATTTGCAAACGATGGTTTGGACTAACTGACTAGCTTTGAACATGTAACACAAACCTAAACTAAAAGGAGCAGAACAATGCCTGTAGGAGAGGACAAGAGGGAGCACAGGTGTGTGTCAGTGATTGGGGCGGTCCTTGTTACCTAACCATGGTTTGGCCCTTGGCCATCATTATCTCAGCACTGGACATTTGACAGGTATATTTGTTTGTTTTAGACAGGCCATGCCACCCTTCTGGCCCCATTGCTAAAGACTGATGCAGCACTGGGACTGTCAACAGCATGCATCAAAATCCATGCAGATTAAAATTCAGCATTTCATTAAGGTTTTATTAGTAACAGAGGCCCATTCCTCAGTTGTAAATCATGATACGCTTAGCACTGTAATTCCTCATTGGGGCAGTTAAAAGCAACATTGATGAAGAGCTGCCCAAACTTCATAAGAGAGAGATCGTGTGTTTTAAATCCCTTGGGACTAAATTTAAGACTTCCCTAAGAAAGGTATTGTATTAATCATGCTCTGCTGCAAAACTGCTTCTCATTACAATTTAAAATCTGATTGCATTAACTGCTGCACTAGGAATTAAAAATATAGGAAACTGCCTGAGACTGGGGTCGTAGCTAGATGGGGCAAAACCCTGGGGTGATCCCCGGGATTGTCCCTGTGCATTCAAATGATGCACAGGGGATCCCGGGATCAGGGAGAGATGATCTCTCCCTTGCCCTGGGATCTTGCCCTCCTTGCGATTCCTTGCGGGGAGCCAGGACCTGCACACAGGGCGCAGTGCCCATCAGGGCTGCTGTGGGGGGAATGGGGGAAGTAATTATTTTAAAAAAATAACTTACCTTTTGCGCACGAGTGTTCGTGCACTGCTGGCCCTTTAACTGGGAAAAATGGCAAGTGCAATGCCTCTCCATCTGAGATCATCGCGCGCCGCTTGTAAACAGGGGGGATCTCGCAATAAAACTATTGTGAGATCTTCACCCCTCTTTCACGGACTAAGAGGTATGTCTAGCTAAGGCCTGGGTTACACCATTGGTCAATCAAGCTGCTGCTCTCCAGGACTTCTGGATGCAGTCTCTCCCAGCTGTACTTGGATCTGGCTGGGAAGCAGGGATCTTTGCAAGCCATTGACCTTTGGGCCTTTCCCCAACGGGATTGGATGGATTGCAAGTATAGGATGGGACAAAATGAGAACTGTTCCATTACAAGCAGACATGACATGGAAGATCTGCATCATCACCATCATCCTCATCATTATTATATAAGAGCAGGTTCGGGGTGGGTTGGAAAGTGGGTTGGGACCAGGGAGCTGGGAGAGGAGGTTGACCCTTGCCCCCCATGGCATTTTCTCAATCAAAATCAACCCCAAAGGTGTGTCTTCCTCCATGCTGTGATTTTAATCAGGCAAATGACCAAGGGAGGTGGGTGAGGGTTAAACCCCCCCATCACATGTCACAATCCTGATCTGATTTGGGCTCTGGTTTGTTTGTTTGTTTATATATATAATCCTGGGTTTTCTGTGGCACATCTAATTTGTTACATCTATTTGTAAATTCACAAAATCCTTGACAAAGGGTACCCCCAGCATGAAAGGTACCCCCAGAGAGTCGTTGTTCTTGTTCTAATAAAATTAGATCTATTTTCTTTTTTTCATCCTACAACATGTAACGTGTTGAACTTCAATGGGCTAATTTTACAAGGCTACTTTTTACTACTTGTTTGAATTGTGTAGCCCTTCCCTTCCCCCAAGCATTTAGGATCATGCCCCTGTTAATCTAATTCTCGCTTCTGTCCCCATTGCTACTGTATATCAATTGCACTTAATTAATTAGCTTAACTTCACAGCTGTTTACAAATGATACCCAAGTGTTTTGTTTCTGCCCGCTTGCCTTGTCATTCTTTATGATAATGCTTAGTGCAAAACACAGCTACAAGACCTTCTTAGATTATTTGTCCAGCAGCTTTGTGCTTTGGGCAGAGTTTTAATGTCCATTGTGGAGCCCTTTTTTTTTTAAAGGTCCCAGCTCACATTCTTCCAAATATGGGCCACACTTCACCTTCTCACATGCTTTCTGTAGTTCTGCAAAATCTATTGTCCTATTTATTCCCCCAAATAAATAAATAAATAAATAAATGTATGGATAGTGACAGGACTGGCACCAGACTCCAGAGCATCCATTTGGAGTCCATCAGGAGAAGAGCCTTTAGTGTGGTGGCTCTTTCTCTTTGGAAGTCCCTGCCCCTAGAGGGCAGGGCAGGCACCAACACTCCGCTGCTTCCAGTGCCTTTGGGGGGGGGGCTTTTTTCAAGAAAACACTCCTCAGCTGACGTGGCACAGGTGTGTGTGTTTTTAACCGGTTCTTCCTTTTAAATTGATCAATTTTGATTTGCTGTTTTAATCCCTTCTTTTTTTAAGGGAAAAAAAATCTTTTTACTGTTATGTTCCAATGTTCACCTTTCAAAATCTGTTTTATTTATTTATTTTATTACATTTATATACTGCCCCACAGCCGAAGCTCTCTTGATATGGAGCAGTATGGAGCAGTATATAAATATTGTAAATAAATAAATAAATAAAGCTGCTAATGGGCCCCCAGTCCTGCACTGCCGCTGCCCCACAGCATGCAGTTTTAAATGATTTTTTTTTGTCTTTACTTATGTTTTGAGTAGCAGTGATCTGAACCAATCAGATGCTGCCTTGGGGGAGAGGCACAGCCAATGAGGGCAATGGAGTAATGTAAAGACTGTCCTGTGCCCTCATTAGCCATTCCCAACATCTGATTTGTTTAGATTGCTGCTACTCAAAAAAATATCTTTTAAAGTGGGGTACTGTGGGCCCTTTGGGCTTAGCCATGGCACTTCCTTTTCCCAGCAGAACTGGCTGGGCAGGCAAGGAGGAGAGAATGGCAGCAACTGTGGCTGGCTCCAGGGCAGGGATGGGCCCTACTGGGCCTCTAGACCTGGGCAGCTGACTGCCCATACTGACCCCTGATGTCAGGTCTGCGTAGAGAAATTCTTGCTCACTCACCTACGTTCATGATTATTCCATAGCAGTTGAGGGAAAAGTCAGTCTCCCCACATACACATCCATACACACTTTGTATAATAACATGAACGTTAGCATACCATTCCCACTGCATACTAGTTGGGGTGTCCAGTCACACAAGAATCTAGGCAGCAATAATTAGGGGGGTGTTCTGACCATAAGATTCAGTTAATGTCCCAATTTGGAAAACAGCCAGATTCACCTTAGACAAATTCGGAGGCTGACTGATAGAACTCAGGGCCAAATCTGAAGCTTGATTTGGAAGACAAAAGATTCATGCCTCTCACAGAATATAATTGGAAATCAACAAGTGACTGCAATGTTTTTGGTATTTGTCAGCAAATCGGCATAGTATGGACACTGTAGGCATAGTATCCCATTGTGAGGTGATGTCACCTGCCAAATTTCCCCAAAAAAATGGGTGCAGGGGGTTTGTGCTAGATGTCTTTAAAGATAAATAGATAGATAGCGATAGAGATATATAGTGACCTGCCATTAAGTTCCATCTTTATTAACATAGGGTTGGAACTAGCAGTGTGATTCCACCAGCAGGGGCTGCTGCTTGCCCAAAGGAAGTTCTGTTGTCTGTCCTCTCCTCTACAGCCTCCCTGTGCTCAGAGCAGATTTGGAGAGTAAGCAATGAGTCTGCAGTGGAGAAAGAGGCCATGGATGTCCCCTTCTGCAAGCAATAAGAACATCAGAAGAGCCATGCTGGATCAGACCAAAGGTCCATCTAGTCCAACATTCTGTTCACACAATGGCCGACCAGCTGCCCAACAGAAACCCACAAGCAGGACATGAGTGCAACAGCACCCTCCCACACATGTTCCTCAGCAACCACTGCAATTTGATATTAGCATCTGCTTGCGGAATAACAATGCTGGATCCAACCCATAATTGGATGAACAATACCGATATAGTTACCCCTTCTGAGAAGATCACATCTGCCAAGTTTCAGTTGAACATGTGCAGGGAGTTTTGTGCAAGAACAGCCTTACAGTTTGGAGGTTTCTCCACCCCCAAAAGGATACATTTATCTGATTTGCCTTGTAGGCAATTCTCATAAAAAACGGCATATAGCATAGTGGCAGACAGTGCTAGCTAAAAAAAAAACATGCCAAATTTCAGAAGGATAGGTATAGCTGTTTTTGTGGAAGGGAAGTCTTCACATTTTGCCTGCAAGAGTTCTTTGTTTCACATTTCACATTAAAATTTTGTTGTTTATTCGTTCAGTCGCTTCCGACCCTTCGTGACTTCATGGACCAGCCCACGCCAGAACTTTCTGGGTACTTTCTTGGGATGAGCGAACCAGGGATACTGGAGCTTGTTAAAATTCTCTATACTTCAAAATTCAGTTTGTCACACTCACAAAAGTGCACACTTCCCCCCCCATTGACTAAAAAGTGAAGATGTGCATTTTTTTAAAAAAAATGCATTTCAAAATGCAATTTTTTAAAAAAAAAAAATTATTGAAGACAAGCATGAGTTTAGGATTACACAAACACCCCCACCCCCAAAAAAATACACTCTTGTTCGCATTTCGGGTTGCAAAATGGGCAAGTTAGGGTGATTAGCAAACCAAGATGAAATCCTTGTCCATCCCTGCTTCTGACTGCAGCTGCAGCTTTGTTTTCGTTTGTTTGTTTACTTCTGCCAAGAGCTTCCCAAAGCCCCATTTGAGTTGCTTCAGGCTGGAGATCTAAAGCAATTCTAAAGCAAACCTCCCCACAGCCAGAGACTGAAAAATGCACAGAATCAGCATTTAGATATTTATACACATTGAGACTAGATGCAGTGAAGATTCTTGAAGTGATTATGTAAACAGGATCAGTCTGTAGGCTTGCTTCTTTGCTTGCTTGTGTGTAAGCTCTTTTATGCATCGTGTGGATCCTGTGAATATACTGTCTTGCAATCCAAGAATAGCAGGGAATTCATCCCCTACCCCTCCTCCTACCACACCCAAGGGGGACAGTCACCATAACAAGCAAGCAATCAGTCAGGCATCAGTAGAACACACACAGAGAGAGAGAGAGAGAGAGAGAGAGAGAGAGATCTACCACAGCCAGTGGAAAGGCCTCCAATAAACATTGTATCAGTCTTCAGAAGAATGCATTGAGACAAATGCCACGGATGTGAAAGGTGTCGCAGGGATTACCGATGACGTGCTAATGGCTGTTCAAGCAATCTCTGTGCCTCCTTCAGGCTGACTCACAACCTCCCTTTGGAGGCTTCTCTCACGTCATTGAGGGATTGAGGGTTATTCACAGATCACTGACTAAAGGCAAGCTTTGGCTTCCTGCCTGCATCCCTTTGGTCATATGAAAAAGGACTGAGGTCACTGACAAGAAGCCTTTGAGTTGTTTATCAATCAAGCCAATGAAGAAAAAGAAAAGAAAGCACACACACACACAAATGGAACTGTCATCTTGCCTTTCTCCTTCTCTTTTGGGCTGCATTCTGCCCAGTTGTTTTTACAAATTAGATCTGTCCCCCTGTGGCAGCTGTTTGAAAATCCCCCCCCCCTCCCAAGATGTTATGCTTTGCTTACAAAAAAATTTTTTTTCAGGAGACTTCAGGTATCACTTCAAAATGCAAAATCTTATACCATGGAGAAATGGGATGTTTTAGCTGTGATTAAAGAGCAGATTAAATGAAATGTACCTAGTTTGTCTACTCTTCATGTTTACTTCCTCCCTTCTCATACTTGATGTATTCAAAATATACTAGGACATCACAGGTAAATGGTGTTGCTGCTGCAAATACTTTGATCCAGCCCTCAGTGGATTTTAATTTACAGGAAAGGATAAAATAATTGCTTATTTTAATGAGGAAAAATTCTATGCAGAATCCCATTGTTGAAACAATGGCAAGGAACACTAAGGGCATGGCTAGACGAGGGGGGTAGAGGGGGATGATTCCGCGATACGATGATTGTGAGATCCCCCCCTCAGTTGCACCTGCCATTTTGTTTGTTTGTTTGAAGCAGTAGTGTGGGTTCCACTGTCAAGAAGGCCTTGACCCATGTAGATAATTCACTGGACCATACCCAGCAGAAGAACCCAAAGCAAGGCTTGCAATGTACGGATAGGTTCATATTGGAGAAGATGATCATTAAGGGATCCTAGATCCAGAACATAGAAGGCTTTAGAGATCATTACCAGGACTTTGAATTGGGCTGAGAAACCAACTGGTAACTACTGTGCTTTTTTTCAAAATTGGCATCTTTGGCCCACTCCAATCAACAGCCCAGTGGCCTGCACCAACTCTGCAAACTCTTCCAAGGCATCACCACACAGAGCATGTTACACTCATCCAGAGAGCTTCAGCTAGGGGGCAGCATAGAAATGAGAGAGAGAGAGAGAGAGAGAGAGAGAGAGAGAGAGAGAGAGAGAGAGAGAGAGAGAGATGATAGATAGACCTTGACGTGACTAAGGCATGAATCATTGTGGCTAGATCAGGCCTATCTAGGAAAGGGTAGCACCAGCCTAAGCTAGTCAAAGGCATCCCTTGCTGTCACCATTACATGCTCGTTGCTAGATCCAGAGCATTCCCAAACTACAAAATGTGCCCCAGCAAAATCTTTGTGAATAGCCAGAGTTGCATTTGTTGCTGCAACAGTTTCAATTGTCAAAGAGATGAGTGGGCCCCATTCACTTAAAACAACAAATGTAGTCTTTGATTTGCAGAACTTTCCCATGTAGCCAGTGTTGTAGTGAAGCCAGGGCTCACAAGGTCAAATGTTTTGATTAGAAGGGATGATGACAATATCTGCCATCCCTCCAACTTCCTTGTTCCCTCTAAGTTCAGCTATAATCCTCACAGTAGCGCTCTCTCTCTCTCACTCTGTGTGTGTGTGTGTGTGTGTTTGTGTATTTTCCCAGCAACAATAGATTGTGATTGATTGATTATATTTATAACTTGCTTCTTCTTCTTTTTCCTCTCGCAAGGAACCCAGGGTAGCTTACATGATCCTTCTCTTCTCCATTTTATAATCACAACAACTGTGGGTTCATCTACACCTACTGGCTATCCGGGACGGGGGGAGAAGGATTCCAGGCTTTCCTGCTTCCGGGATTGTCCCCAAGCATGCACACCAGCACAATGTCCCGGAAGTCAGGAGCGACACTCCAGCGCCGCATGTTTTTTTTTAAAGCAGGAGCTGGTCATGCAACTGCATGGATGCGATCCTGCGAAAAATGTAAGTAAAAAACAAAACAAAAACTCAGTGCCAAAAAGCACCAGGAGCTATCCGGGGATGGTGAAACTGCTCCCCCACATGGGCACAGAGCTCACCCCCATGCAGCTCCATGCCCATTTGCAAAGCCCCATTACTTACGGGGAGGAGGAAGACACAGAAGCCTGTGCCATACCACCCACAGTCCTCAGGGTTGTCCTGGGATCGCAAGAAAAAATGGGATAAGTGGTGCCATCCATTTTATCCCAGGGAAAATGAGAGGTCGTCCCCGGTTCACCCCAGGATCAGCTGTGCATCATTTGGATGCACAGGGATGACCTTGAGCTGACCCCAGAATAAATGGATGGTGTAGACATGCCCTCTGTGAGGTAGTTTAAGCTGAGCATTAGTGACTGGTCCAAAGTCACCCAGTCAATTGTCCTGGAAGGGGCAATTGAGACCCATTCACTTTACCGAAGGTCTGGTCCTGGTGGAAATTATTACTGCTGAATTGTTTATTTGTGTATTTATTTATTGCATTTTTATACTGCCCAACAGCCGAAGCTCTCTGGGTGGTTCACAAAAAATAAAACCATTCAAAGTATAAAACAAACAGTATAAAAACATGATATAAAATACAATATAAAAGCACAACCAGGATAAAATACAAGTAGCAGCAGTGCAGAAATACAAATTTAAAATACAAATTGTAAATAGCCAAGTTAAAATTAAATTTATAGACTGTTAAAATGCTGAAAGAATATAGTGTAGGTGCCAAGCAAACCTCCTTACGGAGCTCATTCCACAGCCTATTTTATTTATTTATTTATTTATTTATTTATTTATTTTTAAGAGTAATTTAGCGAATTGTTGATATGGCTCAACACAGCAGCCTACGTTTTTGGATTCTTCTTAGGGGCATAGCTATGGGAACTAAAAGATTAGCGCCTGCACTTCCAGATTTATGACTATACCACTGTATGTGTAGGGTATCTTCTGGGTAGCGTATAGCACTCCTCCATGTGCTCCCATCAAATGAAGTGAGGAAGGTAGCTACTAAGGAACGGGGCCTTTTCAGTTTTGGTAACCCCAACTGTGGAAAGCGCTTCCCAGAAAAGCTCGCCTGGTACCTACATTTGTGATCTTTTAGACCCCAAGTGAAGACCTTTTTATTCTCCCAGGCTTTTAAATCCTTCAGTTGTTTTAAAACATGTTGTTGTATTTTTAGATCTTTACGCTGCTGCTGCCTTTTACTTTGGTTTTACATAAGGCTTTTAAACATTTTAAAAGCCTTATATTATGTTCTGTCATGTTGTTGGTATTCTGTGGTTTTAACTTTTGTGAACCTTCCAAAGAGCTTCAGCTATAGGGTGCCATAGAAATGGAATAAATAGGTAGATAACATGTCTTTGGATCCTGACATTTATTATTGGCTTTAGACTATGGCAGGATCTACACTACTGCTTTATAATGGTATTGACAACTGTTGGGGCCCAGGATACACTCCGTATACCATTTTCAAACCACTTTCAAAGTGTTATATCCTGCTTGGTGTAGATCTGGCCCAAATGAGCAAAAGAATTGTGAGCAAAAGCCCTCCGTTCATTACTAGCAGGATGTGATATGGAATATGGTGTTCTTTTCTGGGAATCTTCTGACAGTTCCAGAAGAATGTGCTTCTAGGATGATGAATGATCTAGAAGATAAGTCTTGGAAGGAAAGACGAAGAAATATATGCTGGCACTGAAGCAACTGCATTGGTCCAGCACTTGTTTATTATTTAATGTGTTTAACACCAATTATATTGTCTTTGTTGTAGGCTTTGTGTCCTGGTGTGTATGTTTTCAACGTAATGAATTTAAAGATTTTATGACTGTTGCTGCCCATATTTATGCTATGTTATGTTTGATTTTGGGGGAGGATGGTTTTCTTTTTTAAAAAAAAAAACTGCACAAACAAGAAGTTTTGGATAAAAAAAACAATAAAATCGTTGATATGTGATAAAAAGGTGTTTTTTTCAAAAAAAACTCATTAAAAAAAGAAAGCAAGAGAAATAATCATTTTACTCACTGAAGGCAGAACAAGAACCAATATCTTAAACATTAAACACTCCTAATAAAAGTAATTTAGTGAAAGCAATTGTGGGATGTCCTTCCTTGGACAATTTGAGTGCTCATTGATTTGAATCAAATCCCTTTATCTTTATGTGCCCGGAGACTTTGGACAGTATCAAATGATGCCACTCCACTTATGCCAACAATGCTATGCTAGCATAAAAAATCTCTAGTGCAACATCAATCGTGTATGCTGGCGTGATGGGATTCCCAGGAAAACCTATTGCTCCAGAATATGCTGCTGGTGTTGCGTTAGAGCTCATTTCCGCTACCGGTACATCAATTGTGTAAGTGGAGTGGCAACATTGGATACTGTCCCTTTATTTGAACCCCTAATTGCTTCAGAGCTTTCAGGACTTAAGCATGTACACATAGTTCATGCTGATACTGTGGGAAAATAAAGCTGAATCACAGAGGCATAACAATGGTCCTACATTATTCTAGATTACTACACCAATCAACATTATTCTATAGACCCTACACTGTTCTACAGATACCATTTCCCTCCAATTTTGATTAAGCCTCTTCCTTCTTGGAGCAAGGAGGATCACACAATTTGGGCATATGCATGTTTGCATGTAAAGACATACAGCCCATATTGGACATTAGGTCCCCTTTTTCCTTTAATTGTTTCAGCCCCTCCACAGTTGGATTTGAAGGACATGGTAAGCAGTACTTTATTATAGGAACAAAGGAAGCTGCCTTATATGGAATCAGACCCTTGGTCCATCTAGCTCAGTATTGTCGACACTGACAGGCAGAGGCTCTCCAGGGTTTCAGACACAGATCTTTCCCTTCTCTACCAGAGATGTTGGAGACAGAACCTGGGAAATTTTGCATGCAAAGCATGTGCCCTACTGTTTAGCTATCCTATTATTTATTTATTTTATTTTATTACATTTATATACCACCCCATAGCTGAAGCTCTCTGGGTGGTTTACAAAAGTTATCTGGGAAGTTTACAAAAGTTTATCTGGATTTCGATGAATACTTTCAGGAGTGAGCAATGTGTGGTAATTTGAATACACACACACAGAGAGAGAGAGAGAGAGAGAGAGAGAGAGAGAGAGATGCAATCCTTGATGGCTGCACTGCCTTTTTAGAAAATAAGGTAGTATATAAATGCCAATATATAAACAAACATTTATGTATTCATATGAGCTGACTTCCAGATTTAGGTGTGTGCAATTTGGCTGCTGGAAGCAGATTTCTCCATCCTGTCCTCCTGCTCCAGTTCCCTGAAAAGAGATGGTCCCCCAAAATTGTGGAGGCACCTTCTGTGAGCAGAGCCTTTCCAACCATGAATAGCAAATCCTGCATCCAACCCAATGAGTATTGAGGACTGTAAATTTTTACCCAATTTTGGAGAATCTAACAGTGGAAGATGTGCATTATTAGGAGAGAGAGAGAGAGAGAGAGAGAGTTACCATAGGCAGCTCGACCCACAATCTGTTTATACAGGGGGGAATACAAGTGATATTTATACACAGATTAATGGAAACACAATATTTTTGTTTTAAAAACACAAGCCGTAATTTAGGCTAGTTTAAATTTGACTCTGCACTGGAGGACCCAATCCAATAGTTGACAGTAGGGGTGTGCACAGACCCCCCGCTCCGCTTCACTTGCAGATCCGCCATTTTCCGGATCGGGCCGCTCCGCCCCGCCCCCGCTCCGCCCACTTCCGCTCCGCTCCGCCCGGAGCTCCGGATCTGGATCCAGAGCTCCGTTTCCCCCCCCCATAGGCTTGCATTGAAAGCTAAAAAATTATACAACTTTTTTTCTGTTCAAGTTAGAAACCTCATGTTTGGCACCATGACACCTCATGGGGATATACACACGCATGCCAAGTTTCAAAGCAATCCCATCATCCCCTGATTTTTGGCGAATTTTTGAAAATCGGGCACCCCACACACACCATCCCTGCGAGGTGGGCAGGGGAGGAGGGAGGGAAGGCAGGCAGGCATGCAGCTGGCATTTCTGGGGGCATAAGGAAGTGAGCCAAGGATAAGCCAGTAATGCATAGAAAATGGAATAAATCAATCAATAAACAAAGGAGGGGTGGAATTAAAAGCAGCAGTGTTGCTCAATAAACAACAAGAAGAACTTTTTTTAAAAGGCTATATCTGTCTTTTACCAGCAATAGGGGGACGTGCCCGGGGGAGGGGGAAGTAGCTGCCAGTTCAAGACACTGACAGCCACAGCTCTGAGAAGTAAAACGCTCACTTCGACTCAGAACAGGCATTGCTCCACCACTGAAAAGTGACCATTCACTTCAACTCATGATAGGCATTGCTCCACCGTTTTACTCTCTTTGGAAGGCTCTAATGGCCTTCCAGTGCAGGAGAGAGTGGGGGCACGTCCATGATGAGATGCCCTAGGGGAGCTCATCCCCTTGCACCACATCGATTCAGTTGTTCCCCAAGGTTAGGGTGGGGAGCAGTGCTGTGTTTCTATCTCTTATTCTTGGCTTAGTATATGATTTCAGGTTGTGTTTGTGCATTTGGTGGGGCTACTGTGTTAAAAAACACAGGGAAAAGCCCGTTCAGATGAAGAAAGAGAAGTTTCCCAGAATCCCAAGTTACCTGTTTTGCCTATGCCCTCCTCCAACTTTGGGATCATCATGACCGGGAGCTGACTCTGCCCCTCAGCCCTTTGAAAAAGGTATTTTTCCCGCCGATTTTTTAAAAACGTCTAGCCCGCGACCCGTACGATGCAGAAAGTTGAGAGTGGTCTCAAAATGACCCCCATCCACGACTCTCTGTGCACAAGAATTTTCAGAACGATAGCTTAAACCCCCCCCCCAGTTATCCCCGATTCTTTCCCTCAATGCAATCCTATGGGCGAAAAGCCGAAAACGCAGTTTGAGCCGCGCGGTTGACCCGATTTTCACAAAAATATAGCCCGCGACCCGTACGATGCAGAAAGTTGAGAGTGGTCTCAAAATGACCCCCATCCACGACTCTCTGTGCACAAGAATTTCCAGAACGATAGCTTAAACCCCCCCCCCAGTTATCCCCGATTCTTTCCCGCAATGCAATCCTATGGGCGAAAAGCCGAAAACGCAGTTTGAGCCGCGCGGTTGACCCGATTTTCAAAAAAATATAGCCCGCGACCCAGACAACGCAGAGAGGTGAGAGTGGTCTCAAAATGACCCCCATCCACGACTCTCTGTGCACAAGAATTTCCAGAACGATAGCTTCAAAAACAACGTAGTTATGCGCGATTATTTGCCGCAATGCAATCCTATGGCGAAATGTTTTCAAGATGGCGACCGGAGCGCTCCGCCTGAACTCGGAGCTCCGAAAAATGGGCGCTTCTCTTCGCCTTGCTTCTAGGGGGTCCGCGGTCCGCTCCTACTCCGCCTCTGGGTAAGGCGGAGCAGGCCAATCCGCTACTGCTTCTACGCTCCTAATCGGAGCGGAGCACATCCCTAGTTGACAGTTATATGCCAACAAAGGTCAAAACATATTGTGTGAATGGAATTGTTACTTGCCATGTTTATTGGTGTCTGGAACTATTTCTCTCTGTCTTGGAATAAGGGCATAGTTTGTTAACAATGTGTTGATGAGTTTGGGGGTCAAATCCAATTGAGTCAGTTTGCTGACCCAACAGCACCCAGCAGAAGAGTGGATTTGTTCTCCCCCTTACGGCTGGCCCTACCATTAGGCAAAGTGAGGCAGTTGCCTAAGGCAGCAGATGCTGGAAAGTGGCAGAAAGGTGTTTCATTTCATTTCATTCATCATATATACCTCAACAGCCAGAGCTCTCTGAGCAGTGTTGATAAGTTTGTGGGCCTAAGTTGTTAGAGGAGAGAGCTGTGTCCCACGTGGCCTGTTCTAAACCAGGCTCCTGTCTTCAAGTGCAGTGGAGGATATTGTCCCATTATCAACATTGAAAAAAACATTCAGCTGTTAGTTCAGTTGCCTTTTGTACATGGAATCGAAGGGGGCGCCATCTTGCCATTTGCCTCAGGCAGCAAAACATCTTGGGCTGGCCCTGGCACCCATGCAGCACACACACTCACCAAAATCTTCTTTGGAGGGGGGGATGGTGGACACGCTGGAATAAATTTGGAGGAGGCACAATGGGGAAGGAGAGAAAGTCCAAAGCAAGAGAAAGGACTATTGCATATGTATAAGTAATAGAAAAGCTAAGCAGTATTTGTTGTATTGCATTGTTCCAGACTTTTCATTGTTGTTTGGTTTCGATTGGTCAGAGTTTATTTATTTATTTATTTTATTGCATTTTTATACCGCCCAATAGCCAAGCTTATTTCTCTTTGTTGTTTTGGTTACTTTGCACAGTTGACATTTCCCTCATGGCTGCAGCAGGACCCACTTTCAAAGAGACTAGTAGGAACTGATGCAGCAAGATCAGCAAATGAAGTCTGGGGCTGTAGTCAGTGGAGGTTGGTGGCTCCGATGTCAGTGGGGCAGTAAATCCTCTCCAGGTTTCAGGTAGAACTGTAAAGGACCTATCCACACCTTCCACACCTTGCATAGCTCCTTTAGAGTTCTGACTGAAACCCGGAGCAGATTTACAGCCCTACTGACATCAGAGCTACCAGCCTCAACTGGTTGTAGCTCTTCTACCCTATGCACATACACAGTCTTTGGATCCTGACATGAGTGCTCAGTTTACACTTTGTGACAGCAACCTCCCTAAAAATAGTGCACATTTTACAGAAAGCACAACATTTTTGAGTGTCATAACTAAAACCCTTTGGAATGACAAGTTGGTAGGTTTTCACACTCTATCTTTCTCGTGACTTTTTAAAAAAAAACCATCTCTGAAGTATTTTTGTCCTCCCCCCACCCTATTTTCCACATTTGTGACACTTTTGCTTTATAAAATCAACGTTAAAGGAGGAGGGAGACTCTGAAACTACCCAAGTATATTTTTATCACAGGTCTTGAAGAGACGTGCAATTCTGCAGGGTGGGGAAGCACATCTAAAAATGGATTCCCGATAGTCGCACACCTAAAATATTTGCAGAGTGCTTTGCATTCCCTTTCACTTTTCTTCAGATAATGATCAAGTGATTCACCTAGGCTGTGACTTTCCGTGCTAATCAGAAATCTGACACCATTGTCTGAGGGTTACTTCACACACAGTTCCCCCCTCTCTTGAACACAAATAATCTCTGCAGAATAAAAACAACGACATGTCTAACCTGTATGCTCCTGGCGAAATAGTTTTCTGCTGTAATTCATCATTAATGGTTCAAATTATTTCATAGAATCATAGAATAACAGAGTTGGAAGGGTCCTACAAGGCCATCGAGTCCAACCCCCTGCTCAATGCAGGAATCCACCCTAAAACATTTCTATATCCAAGTTGCTTCCTTGTGCAATTCCAAGTGCTGGTCCTTTTCTAAATGGTGGGGGACCAGGACCTGTGCATCCAAGGGAGGTTGTGGGCTCTCCCACACTAGAGGCATTCAGGCATTCAAGAGGCAGCTGGACAACCATCTGTCAGTGATGCTTTATGGTGGATTTCTGCATTGAGCAGGGGGTTGGACTCGATGGCCTTTAGGTCCCTTCTATCTCTACTGTTCTATGATTCTATGATTCTAAGACGGCATCTGACATTGGATGCCATGCTGTATTATTATTATTATTTATTATTTAGAATATTTATATACCGCTCCCCATTGAAAAATTTCAGTGTACAAGGTAAAATGAAAATAAAAACAGAATAAAACAGTTAAAACAAAATTTAAAAAGAAGCAAAAATCAGAAATCCAAGGCTTCGTGTTAAAGAAAGACTTCTTGGAATAAAGAAGAAGATGCTGTACATCTCTCCACTTTCAGAAGCACCATTTCAGAAGCACTTTCTGAAGTACTACTTTCAGAAGCACATGAAAATAGGCCTTTTTATTGTAGCACCCAGACTATTTTCCCTAGAGAAATTTAAGCATTAGCACTTTTTATCTGAGAAATACCTTTCTCTCATTGTGATTATAGTCTTGTGTTTCCACCTGTTCTTTTTATATTATTATTATTATTATTATTATTATTATTATTATTATTATTATCTGTACACTGCCACGCGTTGCTGTGGCTCAGTCTGGTTAAATTGAAAAGAAAGAAAAGACAAAGCGGATGTTTCTAATATGTTTAATTTCACAATGCTTGTGGATATACAATATTTTTAGTTGTTCCATTGTCTGTGTAGATATAGAGATTGCCTGGTTTGCTGACTCTAGAACACGCAACATATAATTGTCCATGTGAGAAGCAATCTGTGTCTAGATCTAAACCGCACAATTCTAAAGATTGGCCCTGAGCTTCGTTGATGGTGATTGCAAACGCCAATCGAATTGGGAATTGCAATCTCTTAAATTGAAATGGCATATCTGTTGGAATCATAGGAATGCGAGGAATGAGGACATCTTCACCTTTGAAAGGTCCTGTCAAGATTGATCTCCGACTATAACAATTGCCACTTCGTCTATAGTTGGAGCATTGAATCTTCGCACATGTTCTTCAGCAGGCATTTTGTCACCATGAATAACAATCTTGTGTGTATCAGATGGCATCATGTCAATTGCTGTTTTGAAGAAATGTACTAAATTGTTTTTTTCATGAAGTAGCTGTTGCAGTTTTGAAACAATGGACCTTTTTATGCCGGTATAAATTCCGCAGCGTGCATTCAATTCATCATTGCCATCACCAATGAAATACATTTGTAGGAATTTATGTTGACTATCTTGAAACGGAAGGAAGGAGCCGGCTTTATGATAAATTTGTCCTTTGACTTTGAAAGTTGGCATAAATGGAGCTGTGATGATTTCTGCGCCGAACGATGTCATTTGGAAGCATGAGTTGTATTTCCTGATGTTAGATAGGAAATGCTTTGATTCAGCGGTATATCCGGCAAGCAAAGTTTGTAATGGCTTTGGTGGTTCTCCAAGTTGAGGCAGTTTAATTTTTCCAGCAGCACAACACATTCCTTTTGTTTCTCCATTAAATTTAAGAGCCTTGCAATAAGGACACACTTCAGTCATAGTGCCAATGAGAACATGCCGCCTCAAACTATAATCATCAGCTGGGTTGTACCGGAATGCAAGGCGATTGTAATCGTGTGATTGTTTACCACGGAGTCGTGTTTGACGTTGATGTGCTGTTTCTCGTTGACGTCTTTCAGCCCCTCTCAGCCTTTCGCGTTCATTCTGTTGAAAACAAAGCAGATCTGTAGCTGTAGTATGCGATTGCCATGCTCGCAACCGTGCATCCTCAAGTCTGGCTGAACGTTGCTTGGTTGATTCCTTGGCACGTATTTGAGCCTTTTTTTTTCTTTTTTTCTCATTTGCTGAAGCCCGTTCTTTCTGAGTCTGATTTGCAATTTCTTGTCGCAGTGCTTCCGCTCCGCGAGTACGACGACCTAAGTGTGATCTTCTGCGAGGCATTATTTGGATGAAGTAAAGCAGTTTGTTTGGTTTTTAAAAAAGGGGTTTTTTTACGTTGAGGAGGTTAGTGGAAACTCATGGCAGTTACCTTTCTTCTGAACGTGTAACTGTCACAGGTGTGACATCTATATTCACTCAGCCAATTGCGAGAGTACATGCAAATAGGAGAGGAGGCAGAGGGAGCGGATTGGCCTACTGGTTGGTGATGTCACAATGATCAGCAGGACTGGTTTTGAGGAGGCCTATTTCTTCGATTTTAAGACAAACCTTTGACCCCATAGAGAACATAGTTACATAACAACGCTCGCGTATTCGAACGCAACGCTGTGTCAGAATTTCAAAGCAATCGGTGAAGAACTTTCGGAGATATAAAAGCATGTTTTTACGGTGAGGAGGTTACTGGAAACTCCTGGCAGTTACCTTTCTTCAGAACGTGTAACTGTCACAGGTGTGACATCTATATTCACTCAGCCAATTGCGAGAGTACATGCAAATAGGAGAGGAGGCAGAGGCAGCGGATTGGCCTACTGGTTGGTGATGTCACAATGATCAGCAGGACTGGTTTTGAGGAGGCCTATTTCTTTGATTTTAAGACAAACCTTTGACCCCATAGAGAACATAGTTACATAACAACGCTCGCGTATTCGAACGCAACACTGTGTCAAAATTTCAAAGCAATCGGTGAAGAACTTTCGGAGATATAACAACTGTAACGGATGGTCTTTTTCATTTTTATTTATATAGATTATTATTATTATTATTGTTCCATCCAATGTGGACTTCCCTTTCTTTTCTTCCCCTCTGCACCCCCAGCCCTTGCAAATCTGCTCCTAAAGGTCTCCCAGCCCTCTGGATCAAATCTGAGGGACATGTAGGGAGCTGCAGGGGAAAGTGGAATCTGCTCCACTATCAGTGTCCATTCTGCTGGGATGTGGACAGAGTTGGATACATTCCACAGGATTTTATTATATATTTTTCTGTTTTCCTGTGAGCAACTTTGGAGACTACTTTGAGGGCCAAAAAGCATCTTATCTGTAAATAACATAATGAATAGATCAATATATTTATCTGTAGGAACAATGAATTTATGGCATTTATCAGATATATTTCTTTTCATAATTCAAAGATGCCCCCAAACATTATTTAACTAGTCTTTTCTCCCTGATTCAGAATATACATACTTGGCAGTAAATCACACTGATTTTCATGAACTTGCTTTCAAGAAAGTGTGCTTATTCAGACAGCAGCTTTGATGGGTACTGAAATCCTTAATATGTGTTCCATTTTAAATGCTTCCATACGCTGTAAAGCCTGTCCAGGTGGGCTATCCATCCTTGTTAAACAGGCATATGCTCACTTTATGATTTCTAAAGCTTTTCACTCTTTAAAAATAATAATAATAAATGGGTTTCTTGTTTTGTTCAGTGCCCATTGTCCTCCGAGGCCCAATTGGAGTAACAGCTCTGTTTTTGTCAAGGGGCAAATCCTGCTAAATATCACAATTTTGAGCTCAAAGAGTCAATTCTGTGCCATTCAAAAGTTGCCTAAAACAAGCCATCAGATGGTTCAATGGTGGTGCCAAAGTGGGCACTTTCTTTACCATGGGTTACATCCAACGGTGTCATTCCACCAACACAATACTTTTACCACTCGTGAAAATTCCATCTTTACTGTAGCACGTGTGTCAAATCCAATACTTTGATTTTACTTGTTCAAGCCATTACGCAAGCTGTTGCACAATGCATTGCATGAGATAGTTCATAAGGCATTGCAAAAGCTGTTGCACAAATATTGCAAAAGGTATTTCACAACTCATTGTGGCTTAGATTTGATAGTGGGTTGTGCAACCGCTCGTGGAACAACGCAAACTCTTCTCATTTCTCCGCGAGCCTAATGCTTGACATAACCCTGCCTTTTGGGTGCACGTGAAGTCTTGTTCTGTCATATTTTTCATGGCTTCTAATATTTGAGACCCCTTTTCATTGATCTTACTGCTTTACTACCAGCTTCTTACAGTTTTATTGTTTTTTTCCTGCAGGTTTTATGGCTTTAATATTGCTGATTTTATTGGGTTGGATCCAAAGTTGCATGAGCAAAAGGCTGCTTGTGCAATGGATCTTAGAAAACTTGTCTGTAGACTGGGTGACCCTTCAGAGAGTCTTTTGGTAACAGAGGGGCAGTAGAGGGAAAGGACCATTCCATATCACTCCAACCTATTTTGTTTTTCATTTTAATTGCAAACTATCTTGGGGCTATATATGACAAAGCAGGGTAAAAATCCTATAAAAAATAAATAAATGTTGGCTTGTTTTTACTTTCAGAATTCGGTAATTCATGCAATTTGTTTAGCTTTAATTTGGCTGTCTGAATGATAACTTGGATAATTAAGTATTTCCTCACACCCAGGAGGATCAAAAAGGAAGAAATGCCACCCAGGTTAGCTTATTAGCAGCTTATGACGAATTAATCCAATGGGGTTGAAATTAAGGACTCTACAGTGACCTCCAACGCCCAAGGTGTACATCAGATATCACCGACATTTGGGTGGTCCAAAGTCTCATGTGATCCATGTTCTTTCTAATGAATTCCTTGGTATCAGCTGATCATTAAAATAATGAGCCTTTTTGATGGAAGGAAACAGAGAGTAACAAATGTGAGTAATTTAAACTGGAAAATCCAATTGTTTCCTTGCTGAGCTCGCACAGTTGGCACAACAGTTGCGCTGTGTTGGGTTACTGATTCATTGTTGGCTGGAGGGCAACTACCCTATGATAAAACTCACTGCACAATAAAGAATCACAGAAGCATGCATCTCAGATTGGTAAGTATGCCTGACAGCAATAATTAAGCCTAAGCAGTTTGATACAGGCAAATACATGATTAAAACCCATTTGTTACAACAGCATTGTTTAGGCAGGAAAAAATGCTGAGTGTCACAAGAGGGCACCAAACAAATCAATAGAAGTAATTGGGAAAGTATTTTAGGGAAATGAAAGCTAAAAATATAAACATGTTGGGATCTTGAGAAGATTATCTGCAGCAACAAAACTAACTAGTCTATAGCAAGGGGAAAGTTCCTTTTCAGGAGTAGCTGTCAGCTTCACAAATATTGTCTGCTCTCACGTTCTAATATCTATTGACATATTTCATAAGAAAGATGTCTCAGTGTAAAGGCAATCTCTCTCTCTCTCTCTCTCTCTCTCTCTCTCTCTCTCTCTCTCTCTCTCTCTCTCTCATCCGAGTAGAATGGTGGTTCATAGCAACTTCACTACTGGGAACAACTGGGATTCCTTGCCATTTGTCTCTCCTGTTATTTCACAGTTAAAGAAGCAAAGAAACTGTTGATTGGACAGAGGTATTATCCCATGACAGCAAGAGAGACTTAATTATAATAAAGAGGGAACCCCTTGAATCAGGAAAGTTTCCCCAAGCACTTTTCAGTGATCATTTCACAGTCCATGAAATAAATCTGAAAAGACAAGCTGCTGCGAGTAATTATACCAGACAAGCAGGATAAAGAAGAAGGGAGGCAGGGAGAAGATAGCATATGGTCATGGGCTCATCTAACTGGCAGAGTAGCACTACACATTTTCTTGTTATTCTATTTATATATTTCTCTTCTGTCATCATTGAGTGGAGAGATTTACACCTTGAATGCTGAAGTCAACCTGAGACGAAAAGATCAGAAAGCTGTCACATTACAGCAAGTTATAATTACAGGGGACACTGTAGTGTCCCCTGTGTTATAGGCGATCAGTAAAAAGAGCATTCCACCATGTTACCCTGTAAATTGGGGGGTGGGTCATTCTAGCGTTCATAAAATGGAAAATGTTTCACCAATCTTTCTGAAAATACGACCTGCCAGAAAGAAATGCTGGTTTTACATACCCTGGCAATTTCAAGAAGTTTGGTGAAATATTGAAGGGGTGGTGGCAGTTGAAAGGACGAAAGTAAAAAAATCCTCTCTGACTCAAAAGTGAAACTGAAAACTGGGGTTGGCGACTTTTTTTTTGCGCAGGGAAAGCTCCGAATTGGGACCCTTACCCTCCAATCCATTGGTGGGATCGTGTTCCCCAGTCCATCTCGTTGATGGAATGGCCTTTCTTTTTTTAAAATTCCCTTCCATTGAATTTTAATAATAAAAAAATTGCCCCATTAAAGTCAATGGAGGCCTCATAACACATCGCATGCGCAGTAGCGGCGCTCTCCCCCCTCCCTCCTGTCTTGAGGGCTATCCGGAGTAGGAGCCAGCCCGGGGGCTCGCTGCCCAGTCCAGGATACACAAAATGTGGCTGCTGCCGCTGCCCCTCCTTCCCTGTCAGCGCGACCCGGCAATTGCCCCAAGATGGCAGCGCAGGCCTTGCAGCAGCAGCAGCCTAGCAACACCTGAGAAGCCCCGGCCGGCTGGGGAGTGGAAGGGGGAGCCGGGCGGAAGCGGAGCAGCAGGACCGGAGGCAGAGCCAGAGCAGCAGCAACCCAACAACGACCAGACGGAGCAGCAGCAGCAGCAGCAGCAGCAACCCAACGACAACAACACAAACGGCTGCCCCGCCTCCTCACGGCTGCTCTCCCGGGGAAACAGGCTCCCATGCAGGGCCTCGGCACGAGGGAGCACAAGGGAGAGAGATCAGCGCGCCACGAGGTCTCCAGGGTGCTTACTTTAAAGAAAGTTCTCCTCGGGTGAGTGCCTGGATCCAGCTCACCTCCTGGCCCTTCTCGTGTTTGGAAGAAGAAAGTCCTACAACTCCCAGCATCTCCAAGCCTTAGACTGGTCTAGCAGCTCCCTGGGAGTTGCAGGGCTTTTTCCCCTTGCCGAGCAAACCTGCTGCTGCTGCTTGTTGTTGTTGTTGCTGCCGCCTCCTGCAATCCTGGGGCTGCAATCCTGGGCATGCCTCTCTGGAAAAAAGCCTCATACAGACCTGCACAGGATTGCCCTGTTAAAAGTATGGGGAGGGGGGGGGGGAGACTGCTTAGGCTTCCTGCTGATTTTAAAACTGGATTCTAGGTCTACTGCAAATTAGATCCTGGCTTCTCATGTTTTGGACTACAATTCCCATAAGCCCTCACCAACACAGCCAATGAGTTGTAGTCCAAAATATATATTGAGGGTAAAATCCAAGGTAAATCCTACTTAGAGTAGACCCATTGAAATGAATGGAACTTAACTTGGTCAAAACTTACATAAGTCTTATTCATGTCAATGGGTCTGCACTACATAGGACTCATGTGGGATTCTACCCTCTGTTGCCTACCACACTTAGAATCATAGAATAGTAGAATTGGAAGGGGCCTAAAAGGCCATTGAGTCCAACCCCCTGCTCAATGCAGGAATCCACTCTACAGCATACTTGACAGATGCTTGTCCAGCTGCCTCTTGAAGGCCTTTAGTGTGGGAGAGCACTTAACCTCCCTAGGTAACTGATTCCATTGTCGCACTGCTCTAACAGTCAAGAAATTTTTCCTGATGTCCAGTTGGAATCTGTTTTCCTTTAACTTGAGCCCGTTATTCCGTGTCCTGCACTCTGGGAGGATCGAGAAGAGATCCTGGCCCTCCTCTGTGTGACAACCTTTTAAGTATTTGAAGAGTGCTATCATCTCTCCCCTCAATCTTCTCTTTTCCACGCTAAATATGCCCAGTTCTTTCAGTTTCTCTTCATAGGGCTTTGTTTCTAGACCCATGATCATCCTGGTTGCCTCCTCTGTCTGCGTCCTTCTTGAAGTGTGGTGCCCAGAACTGGACGCAATACTCCAGATGAGGCCTAACTAGGGCCGAATAGAGAGGAACCAGCACCTCACTTGATTTGGAAACTATACTTTTATTAATGCAGCTCAAAATAACATTTGCCTTTTTTGCAGCCATATCGTATTGTTGGCTCATATTCAGCTTGTGATCTACAACAATTCCAAGATTCTTCTCATTTTTAGTATTGCTGAGCCAAGTATCCCCCCCCCATCTTGCAACAGTTCATTTGGTTTCTTTTTCCTCGGTGTAGAACTTGGCATTTATTCCTATTAAATTTCATGCTGTTGTTTCCAGCCCAGCGCTGCAGCCTATCAAGTTCACTTTCAACTTTGATTCTGTGTTCCAGGGTATTAGCTATCCCACCCAATTTTGGCTTAGCCTACCTCACAGGGTTGTTGGAGGGGGGGCTAGGAAGGGGAGATGTTATTTCTGCCCTGAGCTCCTGGGAAGGAACAGAAGTACCATAGATGCCTTACGCCAGGTCAGATGATTTCATCACCTATTCCGCTATTATATGTTTTCTACTCTAACTGCCAGCAAAAAAGTTACCTTCTTTCCAGCAGGCTATCTGAAAGCACACCCAAGTCATATGTAATATGCACATTTGATTTTTAAAAGATTTAGAAAGTAATGCTTCCAAAAACTGCATTAGCCTTTTATGCTGCAACATTACACTATTGGCTCACATTGAGAAATTGATCAAAAATGGTCACCTTCTTTCCAGCAGACCCAAGTCATATGTAATATGCACATCTGATATTTAAAAGATTTAGAAAGTAATGCTTCCAAAAACTGCATTAGCTTTTTGTGTGGCTTTTATTCCTGTGTGTCGTTTATTACATACTAACCCTGTTCAAAAGGCATGCTAAACCACAGTGGTTAAGCATTTTGAGCTAAACATTATGGCTTAGAGTGTCATGTGAACCATGACAATTGATGGAATGAGACCCTTACTCATTAATCCAGTGGTGGTGTCTTCTTCGGCCTTCATTGTAGTTGGTGGAATGACTTTTCTTTTTTTAAAAAAATCCCTTCGGTTGATTTTTAATTATTATTGTTTTGCCCTAGAGCCTCAATGTTATTATGTAAACCATTGGTTTTTTGTTTATTGAATATAATATATAGGGTGGCCATCTTGATTTGTAAGCATGCTCAGTAGTGCCTCCTCCCCCCCACCTGCCTCAGCTATATTGGAACATTGAGAGAAAATGGCTGCCTCCTCTAGCAAATATTGTCAGTGTCTTCTCAGAAGTACGTCCCATTGAATGTAATGGTCTTATTCCCTGGAAAGTGTGTAGGGGATTGTAGCTTTTTCCACACACAGTACACAGAAATGGTTTTTCACCTCGGTGAATTTATTTATTTATTTATTTATTTATTACATTTTTATACCGCCCAATAGCCGAAGCTCTCTTTGATGTAAAGTAAGGGTGAACATAATTTTAAAGCTTTCCCACACTCTACACATTTTTATAGTTTCTCCCCTGTGTGGGTTCTTTGATGTCTACTCAAGGTCCCACTAGAGCTGAAACTTTCCCCACAGCCCATACATTTATATGGCTTCTTTCCTGTGTGGTCATCCGTTACACAAAACCATGAAATTCCATAAACAAAAAACCTACGGTTTACAAAACAACGTTATAGGCTGTACAGTTTTCAACCAAACTCCAAAAAGCAGGGAAATTGAGAGTTAAGGCTCACAGGCCTATAACGCCACATCCTCCCTAAGGAGGCAGAAAGTGCCAGTGAAATTCTCATTCTCCCAAAGCAGATATAAACCATGAGGACAGGATGGAGAATAGGATATGCAGAGGTGACTGTGGGGTTGTGGAAAACTGATGACGAACAACTTAGGGCCACCTACTTTTTGTTTGTTTATTTATTTATTACATTTCTATACCGCCCAATAGCCGGAGCTCTCTGGGCAGTTTAGAGCAGCCCTTCCCCAACCTGGTGCCCTCCAAAGATGTTGGACTACAACTCCCATCATTGCAAGTCAGTATGTCCCATGGACAGGAATGCTGCGACTTGTACTCTCAAACATGTGGAGAGGTGACTATGGGATTCTGGAAAACTGATCGGGGAATGTTGTTCTAGAGCAGCCTTTCTCAACCTGGGGCGCTCCAGATGTGTTGGACTACAACTCCCAGAATGCCCCAGCCAGCTGGCTGGGGCATTCTGGGAGATGCAGTCCAACACATCTGGAGTGCCCCAGGTTGAGAACCACTGTTCTAGAGCAAGGGCAGGCAAAATGTAGCTCTCTAGATGTTTTAGCATTCAATTCATAAAAGTCTCTGTCAGCATGGACAGTGATCAAGAATGCTGTGACCGCAGAAGAATGCTGTGACCGCAGAGGATTTTTCTTAGTGTTCAGCAGTGTGAGATCAAAGGCAGAGCTACCACCTAATAGATTCATGTGTAAGGAAGGATTATTTTAAAAACTATTGATGAAAATGATTTTCGTCCTCACCATAACATGGGAGTTGCAGCGCAGCACATCTGGACAGCACCAGGCTGGAGAAGGATGGTTTATACTTGGGTCCTATACATGTCTTCTCAGAAGCCAGTGCCACTGAGTTTACTAGGGCTTCCCCCCAAGTGGTATAGGATTGCAAACTAATCTCATTTGAAAGGAGTTCAAGACACCCAAACTAATCCTTTTCTGTTCCTCTGTCACTCTGATGAGATGATGTATTGTGGAGGGATTGTGGGGAGTGAACAGTATATTTTGTATGAACACATTTTAAGAAAAAAATTGGTTCTTTGAAGGGCAGGGTATTTACGAAAAGCTGAAAGTGCCAGCTCTTGCTCTGGTTCTACATCTCCAACAAATAGTGCCCCTTCTGTTATCAGTCGTGCTGCTCTATGCGAGATGTGTGTGAGAAAAAAATATTGCGCAGCCCCTGTATTTGGTAAGGATATAGAACAGCATTCCCTCTCCTGCTGTCCCAGCTTTCCTGACCATGGGACATACTGACTTGCAATGATGGGAGTTGTAGTCTAACACCTTTGGAGGGCACCAGGTTGGGGAAGGGCTGCACTAAAAAAAAAATAGAAGTAGGTGGCCCTAAGTTGTTCGTCATCAGTTTTCCACAACCCCACAGTCACCTCTGCATATCCTATTCTCCATCCTGTCCTCATGGTTTATATCTGCTTTGGGAGAATGAGAATTTCACTGGCACTTTCTGCCTCCTTAGGGAGGATGTGGCGTTATAGGCCTGTGAGCCTTAACTCTCAATTTCCCTGCTTTTTGGAGTTTGGTTGAAAACTGTACAGCCTATAACGTTGTTTTGTAAACCGTAGGTTTTTTGTTTATGGAATATATATATATTGATGGCTGAGGTCCAAAAGAGCTGCTTCAGTCATGCCTATAGGATTAAGAAAAGCCCTGCTGCAAAGGTTCATCTAGTCTAGTATACTGTTTCCAACAGTGGTCATCGGCAGATGCTTCTGGGGAGCTCAAGAGGATGCTTTAAAAACCTTTTTCTTTTAACAGCAGACCGTTATGCCAGTTTGCAAAGTGCTTTGGGATGATCCTTCAGTTTCAAAATGAAGTTGCCACTAAAAAGGAGGCTACCACTAAAATAATGTCAGCTTTATTTAAACAGCACCAACCCCAACCCATGCATTATTTGAGAAGCGCACACACACACACACACACTGGACAGTGCTATTGAAATGATTTGAGTGTCTTCTGGGCCAAATGGTTATTATTATCGTTACTGCTGGCATTAATCTTTTTTTTCCTTTTCTTTTTCTTATGTTGTTATTGCATTGGACTGTGTTAAGTAATCTGCCTTGAGAAAGTTATAACCTTAAAAATGGCCTATTTTTCATCTTCTCTTTTTTACATAAAATAAATAATAAAATGCAAGCCCAAAGCCATTTTTGACTAATGGAACATTCTTAATTATTGGTCATCATGTATTAAACATATTTTATTCCACCTTTAAACACTACTAAAATACCATTCTCGGTTCCCATTCATGGTAATGTTTTCTAATATAGCTCACGTGTTACTAATTAAGTGATGTGTTCTTGTTGCTGCTATATCTGGCCACCTAAACATCTTTTTTCATACTCCCACTTGGATGCCACAAGACAATGCAACTGTACATGCTCAGATATAGTCTCATTATTATTATTATCATTATTATTATTATTTATATAGCACCATCAATGTACATGGTGCTGTACAGAGTAAAACAATAAATAGCAAGACCCTGTCGCATAGGCTTACAATCTAATAAAATCATAGTAAAGCAATAAGGAGGGGAAGAGAATGTAAACAGGCACAGGGTAGGGTAAACAGGCACTGGGTAGGGTAAAACTAACACTGTAAAGTCCAAACAACATCAAGTTTTAAAAGCTTTAGGAAAAAGAAAAGTTTTTAGCTGAGCTTTAAAAGCTGCGATTGACCTTGTAGTTCTCAAATGTTCAAATTAATTATCATCCCTTAATATTTCTAATATTTAATATTAGAATTAATATTAATTAATATTAATATTAAGAAATAATCTTAATATTTCTTAATATTTCTAAGAGCTGGTACAACACCAACAAACAACAAAAATGTTTACAGGACTAAGTCATGGTAACCCATAGCTCAAATTAAGCAAGATTATATGAAGTGTTGGGAACAAATGGCATATTGCTGTTGTGTACATGTGGGTCCTGCAACATGGTGTCCATGGCAGCAATGTGCCCATGGCTGTCTCTCTTTGTGCCAAATCAGGCTCCCTAGTCCTCCCAATTTTATTTTTAGATTTTATTTTTAATTTAAAAAAATAAAATCAGGAGACTGGCATACTACAAAGTGAAATGCCAGCCTCCGGTGCCATCTTTATTTCCCAGAATGCCTCTGTGCACTAGAGGTATTCTTGGAAAATAAAAATGATGAGGGGCTACAGCCAAGCACTTCATCTGAAGCGCAGCCAGACGACCAGAAAAAAAAGGAAAGAGTAAATAGGGGCTGGTAGGGAGTATCATTGAAGTTCATAGGGAAGGGTGAGAGGTGTTTTGCCTGTGCTCTGTGTGTGGGGTAACTGAGTGTTTTGCCTGTTTGTGTTTCTCTCAGCATCAGTGGTTTTCCTTCTATGAAACTGGCATTTTGTTACACATTGTGGAAGAAAATATATGATTTGGCATTTGCATACAGCCCCCATTCTACCTAGTACCCAGTTTTTGTTTTGTTTTGTTGCCAAATGACTTGTCTCTGAGCTTCAACAGTTTGCCTTTTGTGAAATGAGTGTTGAAACAGAAAAATGTAAGTCCACAGGAGTGGCTTGTGTTTTGAAGCTCAGACCCAGCTTCTGCCTTGTACTTAGGTTTTGGGGCATGTTATTTTTCTTGTTATCTAGCCAGTTTGCCTTCTGGGAAATGTGTGCTTTTCTAACCAGCCACGTGGACCATGGCAGCCATTTTGTGAGAGCTACCATGATGCTCCTTCAACATTCCAAATGTGTCCACTAATCTAAAAAGCTTGGAGGTGCCCTGGTCTAGAGCAACTCTGGGTTATAACAACAGGTATATCTGGAAAATAGAAAGCTTTATTGGTCATATATTGAGGACCTACTGAGCGTTTTAGGGTGACTCACATGCTCTGCGAGGAAGATATACTGACTACACAAGTAAAGCTCCTTAAAAGATCTATACTTGTGGCTGCCACAGCTGGAGGTCCTAACAATACAGTTTCCAACAGAGATGTACATTCAATTGACAGTAGTGCATGGAATGATTTGAGCCATCTCATTCAGTTGAAAATTGAGGAAATTCTCCACTATCTTCTGAGTCACTGACAGCCCCATTGTATACAGACATACAATCAATGATGAAGAGACAGCAAAACAACCCTCTTCTGTGTCCATTCTTGTCCATTGTCACATCCATTCAATTCTGCATGCCATCTAACAATATGGATCTAAAATCAGCACTGCTATGTTTGTGGTATGGCATACCGAAAGCACAGATTTGTGGAATCACCTGTTCAAGACTATTGCAGTAAGACACCATTTGCTATTACTGTTATCACTATGTAATCTGGTTGGCATGGAAGAAGCACCAGCTATGTTGTCCTTGTTGCTTCCATAAGCAAAGGTGACTTTGTGAATAATGAACTTTCAACACTACATGAAACAAAGTTATGCTACTTCCATGATCCTTTTCAGTAGAGAGAGAAAAATATGTGAGCATCGGACTAAAAAAGGATATAACTCCATAGTCAAAAAGAAACTTTCTTTTCCAGAATAATACAGATATGACATATTCAGACAAGATCAATAGCAAAAAGATATAGAAAACTGAAATAGGTTAATCAAACAGCACAAAAATAACTAAAATCTGTTTTTTTAAGTTTGGCTGTTAGCTCAAAGTTGTATGATGTCTTTTGTATACTGTTTGTGGTATGTTTTTATGTTTTTAAATTTTGTTTATAATTTTTAAAGTTTAAATCTTTTGTAAACTGTTCAGAGAACTGTCCAGAGCTATGGGGCCATATAGAAATGTAAACAACAACAACAAATCAGTAAAAAGTAAAAATAATAATAATGAATCAGTAAAAGACAGCATGACTTGGCAAAGCTCGTTATGCCCACCTAGAAAACCTGCCATGAATGAGAAGAGGGAGATGATGATGAAGATGATGGTATGATTGGGGTTGAGAGTAGGGCTGTGCAGCCCCTACCTGAACCACTTCAGAACCAGATCTGGATCCGGGCCCGAACTGCTTTGGGTCGATCCGAACCTCCCCCGATCTACTCCGGAACCAGATCCGGAGCGAGATCCGGAGGTCCGGATCGATATCCGGCCCCCATTTTGCCACCCCCTTCCCCACTTACTTGCCTCCATGGCAGATGGCAAAGGCAGGTAAGTGGGGAAGGGGAGACAAAATAGGGACTGAATAAGCCCCCTTCCCACTTTACCTGGCTCCATCATCCATCACAGTCTGGGCAGCAGCTTCAACTGAGGCCTGGGCCACAGTTGAAGCCGCCGCCCAGAACATGACGGAGCCAGGTAAGTCCCCCTCCCTCCTTACCTGGCTCCGCCACTGTCACCACATGGCTGCCGCTGCCGCCAGGTAAGCCCCACTCCCCCCACTTACCTGGCTCTAGAGCTTCGAAACGGTCCAAATCTCGGACCATTCCAATCCGCTCCGCGCTGATCCGGAACTCCCTCAATCCGCTCTGGAACCGGGCTTCAGAGGTCCGGATCGGCCCGCTCTGCTTTGCATCCGGGGATCCATAACGGAGCGGTGCACAGCCCTAGTTAAGAGTGCTCTAGAAGGGCATGTTTTTAAGCACATAATGTTCACATTACTGAATGAGCATATTGGCATTTCACTTTCACAAAGAAGAAGAAAAGGAAATCACTCAGACTGACCGTTGCGTTCATCTCATTCAGCTGCCAGGGAGGTTTGTGATGTAGCATCAAATAACCTGATAGTAACACAACAGCATTCCAAAACTGGCATTTTTATAGGCTTTGTATGATTGTCTCACTTGATTCGTCAAGACTTTTCTCTTCTCCCAGGCATTTAGCAATATGTAATGAGCCTGGGTCTGTTTTTTTGGCTCATCATTTCTATAGTTGATATAGTGGTTTTAAATGTATGTGACTTTTGTATGTTTTTGTGGGTTTTAATTTTTGTATATTGTTTTTAAATGTTTTATCTTATGTGAACCACCCAGAGAGCTTTGGCTATGGGGCGGTATATAAATGCAATAAATAAATAAATACCTTGGTCATCTCAGTCATTTCTTCCAGTGAATGATGTTCAGTAAAGGCCGCTAATGAAATACTTTGCTCACACCCTAGTTCAAGGGAAAAGGCATCAGGATTCCAGTAAAGGACACAGCCATGTCCAGACCCCTGGCACACTACACATGCTTCATCATTGGCGATGGGGAGGGCAGATTAGTCTGGTTCACTTTTTAATGCAAACATACCGAATTTCCCATTTTTTAACTAATACACAAAACGAAACTCAGTTATCCTTCAAAATTTGCACTTCTCTGAATTCTGCAATGGAGTTCTCCATTAAAAACAAAACTGTACATTAGGGGAAATAATTTTTTAAAAACCATTCCATTATGAAAACTGCTTGCAATATATATATATATATATATATATATATATATATATATATAGGTGCATAAGGAAATCCAAAATAGAGAGACAGTGTTTTCAGGTGCCTAGAAACACTTTTATCGGGCACAATGCATTTCGGAAAGACATTTCCTTCCTCAGGGGGCCACTTGTCTTTCTCCAAGTGTAAGCCTTTTGAAACAGAGGAAGCATCAGTAAGATTTTCTGGGTTACATTTGAAGAAAGATAAGTGGCCCCTGAGGAAAGAAATTTCTTTCCGAAATGCATTGGGCCCAATAAAAGTTTTTCTAGAAACTAGAAAACACTTTCTCTCTGTTTTGTGATATTATTAGTGCCTTTCCCCCTTGCTGTTTCTTTGTTCTCAGCAAGAATAAAATGAGGTTTTCCACAAAGACAGCAAAAAGCATCTGTTTTAAAGCAAAATAGCCCCATTTTCCTGCCTCCACACTGCCAGTGTTTCGGCTTTTCAAAGCAGGCTATTTTTCCTCCCTGCTTCTGCCATGACACTGAGGCCTTAACTAGATGAGGGGTTATCCCGGGCTGATACCCGGGATCACCCCTATGCATCCAGATGACGCACAAGGGATCCTGGGCTCAGGAAGGGATCAACCCTCCCTTGCCCCGGGATAATGGGCACCGCTTTTGACCTGTTATTTCCTGAGGTCTCGGGCTCAGCCCGAGACTGCGAGCAAGTGGCCCGTGTAAATGGTTTTTCCTGGCTCCACGTGTGATTACTCGCGAGGATCCGGGAGACGCGCACGGGGTGCAGCACTCCCCAGGAGTGCTGTGCCCATCGGGGGCAGGGTGGGAGGATCAGGGAAACCTTTTTTTTAAAAAAAAAAAAACCTGCTCGCACAAGCGTTTGTGCCCATCCGGCCCTTGAAAAACAAAAGAAATGGCAGGTGCAACGGCTCTCCTCCAGAGCTTGTCACGCCTGACGTCTAGCCTACGGCAAGATCCTGCAATAGTTGCATCGCGGGATCTCCCCTCCTCTCGCCCAGATTTTCATTTAGGTCTAGCAAAGGCCTGAATTTCAGTGGTATCATGGGTAGTGGAAGCTGGTGGCTCCGATGTCAGTGGGGCAGTGAATCTGCTCCGGGTTTCAGTTCTCTGACTGGTTCTGACTGAAACCCAGAGCAGATTCCCTGCCCCACTGGCATCGCAGCCATCTGCCTCCACTGGTCAGAGGGTGGGGGCTGTGACCCTCCACCTCTGCAAATGCCCACTGACTGTGTGAGATGACTCTGTGGGGTTTCAAACAGGGAGACTGAACCTGGACCTGGGGGATGCAATCACTGAGCTACAGGCTGAAATAAAGACTTCTTGTAGCCAAACACGCAGAATCTCATGAAGATAATGGTCCTTGCTCAGCCTCAAGCACAAAGGCAAGATTCACAGAATTCAAATGCCTCGCTGTCAAAAGTTGAACGAGATAATAGCAGGAAAGGTTTTCTTTCCAAATGCCTATCAGCTGCCGCTGTTCTGCATTTTAAGCCCAAAGTAAAGTGCTTATCTTTGGGAAGGAGAGATAAAAAGCTGTTGAACTGTCAAACACGAGGTCTTGGTGGGCTTTGGTACAGAGATAAAGATTTAATCAAATTGCATCACTCTGTAAATGCTCTAAGAATGATCTCCGGCCTCATCATTTCTTATCATGAGCATTAGGCAAAGGCTGAACATAGAGCAAACAAGTGTTCCAGCGGTCTTAGTGAAGCAAACCAGGTTACCATAGCTCTGATAGTGACACAAAGGGATACATGGCATTGCTAAGCAACGCTGCACCTGTAAAGGTTTGGTTTTTTTTCTCCTGCTGCCTCTATAGTTAGGCTGAAAGAGTATGGGAAGAAGCCCCCACCCTACCCACAAAGGACAAGTAATAACAAGTGAGGCAAACTGAATAATAGAACATCTAGACAAAAACAGGGCAAGTAGGTGAGATCTAAACTCCTAGCCAAGTAAAACTACTAGGTGATTGAAAAATCCAAAATGATTGACATGAGTGGCATTTAAAAGACCAGGAGGAGACTATCCATGTGTCTTTGGATTGCACAGGAGCCTTTAAATCCATTTCTAAGGGATTTGTCAAAACTCAACCTAACCCTAAACTGTCCATCTTTACATTTTTCAAACATCAGAACTTAAAATATTTTGGCTGCGCTATAGAAATTGCCCGCTCAGAGAATCAACGTGAGCAGGATTTCTTAAATTGAATCCATTAAAAACTGAGGGCAGTATCCAACTGGGTGGTTCCATTGGCACAAATGATGAAGCGCTGGTGAAAACTAGTTTCTGAACTATGTACAAGAGGAGAATCTAACTGAATTTATAATTCCACAAGAACCGTTTCACAAGCGGTTGTGCATTATGCTTGCACGATCCACTGTGCAATCCTTCCTGCATATCTCTTGTGCAACCCATTGTGCAAGGCATTGTGCATAACTAGGGGTTGGTGAACCTACTTGCGCCACCTGACACTTCATCCCACCCCCCACGAACAGGGCCTTGCGAGCCCCTGCCAAACCATCCCCTTGTGTTAACGGGGTTTAAGGCCCCCATCTGTGCAAGGGTGGGGGAAAGTGCAGCCTCTGAAAAGTGCACAATTTCCCTTGCTGCGGTAACGGCAGCCACCATTAACGCAGCTGGGGAAATACGTCATTTGGGGGAAATTGTGTGTTACACACACACACACACACACACACACACACACACACACCGATGAAGGCCTTACAGGTCCTATTCACACTTACATTAATAAGGCCTTTAAGACCCGCACTGGGGAGTGAGGAGAAATGCGTGCTTTCACCAAGGCTGGGGAAATGATGTATTGACACACACACACTGCATTAATGGCAGCTTCTATGCATACAAAAGGCAAGAAGGGAGAGGATTAAGCATCCCTCCCTCCACTGCTCTGCAACTAAACCACAGTTTCCCAAGGATGCTTTCATTTAAAAAAAAAAAACACCACCAAAGAGAAATGGCCCTGTGCACAGCCAGTACACGTAATACGAGTGTTGCACCTTTTACCCTTTGAGGTCTTGTTTACCGTGTGTTCCCTCCAGAACTATTTGAGGGCTTTTAAATATAAGAACTTTGGTTGCGACCCTGGATTTCACCATCACCTCTTGGCGCATTGCTGTTCTTGGGGGTTGGGGGGAATATGAAATTATGTTTAAAATGAAAAATAAATCAACAATATCCATTCATCTCATTGTCTCAAAAAAGGTAAATAATTTTCTCTCCCTTTGGGCACAGGATCTATACTACCATTAACATTTTTAACACCTAATTTAACTTACATTTAAACTCTGCTGTTTTAATCTCATATTTTAACCTATATCAATTTTTGCTGTGTGGTTTTATCCTGGTCGTGCTTTTTATATTGTATTTTGTATTTGTGTTTTTAAATTGTTGGTTGTTTTATTATGCTCTTCGTGGTTTTAATTTTTGTGAACCGCCCAGAGAGCTTCGGCATAAATTGACATAAATAAATAAATAAATAAATAAAAATTAAGTATTACCACCGAGTGGAAAACACCTCATTCCACTACACAGACGGCCTTGGCAATTTGGTTTTCTTTTAGATATTAACTCATCCATGTAGAATTCTCATCTCTAGAAGCAAATTCAGCTCATTACTTCAGGGTTCTGTAGGGTTCTATACAGTACCATGACAAATTTTAGGTGAGCCTGGACTGCTTCAACATGTGGAAAGTGTTGAAATCTCCTTCAAAATTCATTCCCCCCTTCTGTGTGTTGTTTTACTGGGAATATTATTCTGAACGGGGCTGTAACTTGATAGGCAGAGCTGTTGATGGGGTCAGGGAGGAAACATCTGTAGTGGTCACACTACCACTGCATCAGTAGGGTCAAATGCAGTGGAGGCTGGTGACTCCTGTTTCAATGGGGCAGTAAATCTGCCCTGGGTTTCAGTCAGAACTCTAAAGGAGCTAACCAAAGTGCTTAATCCTAGCCCGAAAGTGGCATCAGCTCCTTGGATAGTCCCTTTAGTGTTCTGACTGAAACCCAGAGCAATCCACTGTTCCAATGTGGAAGGGGGCAGTGCTTTTCCTCTCCCAATGTTTTCCCTTCCCTTCCATTGGGAAGGAAAGTATGTATAGCAGCTGCAGGTCTGGCATACTTCCCTCCCCCTCCCATTACAGGGGATGTCAAGAAATGAGAGGGCCTCTCTGATCCATCCCTGACATGCCCCTGGAGTGCCTCCTGTTTGCTGTTACTGCCATTGGATCATGAAGGCTGCAGCAGCAATGGCATCAGGGATTCCCACACCCTAATGGGGAGGCTTCTGAGAGCAGAACTCCTTCTCTGCCTGCAGGCAAAGAGAGAGAGAGAGAGAGAGAGAGAGAGAGAGAGAGAGCATCATCACATGGGGGGGAAATCGTGTTTCCTTACTGTCCCTTCTTTGCCCACGTGTTTGTCCCTCATTACTTCCTCATTCTCAAGGGAGAGGAAAGAAGAAGTAAACAACATGCAAGTAAAAAACACATGGCAATGTAAGGTAGGGATCAACAACTGGTATTCCATCTCTGCCTCCTCCTCCCTCAAGTGCCAACTCAGAGACAAAAGAGAAACATGGAAGGAGCAGTAGTTGGGTCAACTGGTGTTTTCCAGCAACTTCTGGAGTAGTTGGGGTCTTGGTTTATCCCACCCCATTCTCAGAAAAGTCCTTAATCTAATCTAAATACTGACCATGAATGCTCAGGAACAAAAGACAGCCTATATCAACTTTGAGGCAAAATCCTCAATAACTAACACCCCTTCCAGATGAAGGCACAGGAGCCCTGCTGGAGTGACTACTTGGCAACTCCATGCCTTACCTCTCAGGACCTACTTCCTCCTGGATGTTGAGGCTTTGACTGTGTCACTTGTGTGGTTTCTTTGTTGCCAGCAATTGTTAGTTCCCTCAGAAAAGGGATCGCTTTCAGCTGACCTCAGGATGGGACTCTAAGGTTGTAATGTGGCAAACCCACCCATCCACCCTGCTCTGACAGGACTGGAAGCATGAACTTGGAAAAAACAAAGGCAGCCATGTTGGCCATAAGGAAAAAGAATCCAAAATCTATATAGTGTAATAGCTTTGTTAAGTCAACTCAAAGATCACCAAATGAAATGTGCAAGCTTTTGAGCTCTCCAGATCTTTTCATCAGGCAAGATGTATAGGACACTCAGTCCCAGTCTCAAAAAGGCAAGGACCAGCCTTCCATTGGAAGGGTTCAGAAACAGCATGTCAGCCTCGTCAAACATGCAATACCTGGCCAAGTTCGTTCTTTTTCTTCTCCTGTGCCTAAAGGTCTGCATCCTGCTGTTGTCCCATATCACTTGCTAAAACTTAAATAGGTCGTGAGCAAGATAGGCTGGATTCTTCTTGTGGAAGAAATGGAAAATATATACAGTATCCCTCAACTGATATGTAGATGGGAAAAGGTCACCAGGTCAGTTTTCCTTCCTGATGGCATCTCTTCCCTGTCTCTAGGGAATATCTAGGGGCTGAGTTTGGGCAATGTTGGTGGTTAGTTTGGAAAGGTTAAGAATAGATGTGATTTTTTTACAATTACTAATCCCTGTTAAGAAGCAAAAGACTAGAAGGGGAAGAAGAGCTTTCAGTGCATGTTTGTTTTTAACTGGAGTCATGAACAGCCCGAATTCCAAAGATGATCATAATTCCTACACTCCATTCTATCCATTTCTGTGATGATATTACTTTCGAGATTGCTTCAGGCAACTGTAACCTATCCCAAAAAAGAGGGGTGTCAGCAGCCATAGTTAATGTGTCGGGAATCTTTGGGCAATTCATTAGGTTGAAAATGAACAGTTGTGTCAACTGACAGGAGGAACATGACTTCAGCAAATTACTCATTTACTATAGTCATCATTGTGGGGAATACATTTCCTCTCTTTGTTATGGACAATAATTCCATGCATGAAATGTACTAATTTAACTGTAGCAAACGTAAGTATCATAAGAACTATGAGGCATATGGCGCAGTATATCTGGCAATATGACTAGCTAGCAGTTATTTTATGTCAGCATCAGTAATATGGTGCCAAATCAGTGAGTGACACACGCGTGGCTGCCCTTTTTGTGCCTGCTTGCTATGTGATTGATTTTTGGACAGCACACAGAAGACAGATTCGTTGTGGCACACTAAACAGAGAAACAAAGGCGCAACAGGTTCCCTGCCCTACTCCTTGCAGAAGTAGGGATAAAAGGTGTTCTGCTCTGAGTAAATACTTGTCATTTATTCATTGGATTTTTCTGCTGCCTTGCAGTGTCATAGAACAACAGTTCCAGAGTAATGACGAAGAAGTGGCTGATCAATTGCTGGTTTTTGCCTGATTATTTTAAAAGCACATTCCAAAGGAAGTTCAATGGGACTTGCTACGGAGTGAGCTTGTACACATTCACAGAATGTGTTATAAGAGGCTTTTACAATGCAATCCCGTACATGTCAACTCAGAAGTAATCCTGATTGATTTCAATGGGACTTCCTCCCAGTATTGTAGCCTTAGTAACTTTGTTAAGGATGCAATCCTATACCCACTTACCTAGGAGTATTGAATTTAATGGGTTTACTTCTGAGTAGACTTGTGTAAAATTGCACTCAAAATCAGGGGTGGGCAGCTTGTGGTCCTCCAGATGTTTTGGGCTACAACTCCCATGATCCCTCACCATTAGCTAACCTGAGTACGGCTGAGAGGAGTTGAAAGCCAAAACATCTGGAGGGGCATGGGTGGCCCACCCATGGGCTAAATGAAAGCCTTATACCACAATCCAAAGTGGGGGAAGGAGTAATGTGGCATATCTATCGCTATGTGTGGTGTAGTGGCTAAAGTGTTGGACTGGGAGTCGGAAGATCGTGGGCTCTCTCACACTAGAAGCATTCAAGAGGCAGCTGGACAGCCATCTGTCAGGGTTGCTTTGAGGTAGATTCCTGCAGTGAGCAGGGGGTTGGACTCGATAGCCTTGTAGACCCCTTCCAACTCTACTATTCTATGATTCCATGATTCTATGAGATCCAGATTCTAGTGCCCACTCATCCATGAAAGCTCACTGGGTGACTTTGGGCCAGTCACAGACTCTCAGCCCAACCTACCTCACAGGGTTGTTGTGAGGATAAAATGGAGTGGTGGAGGATTATGTAGGGTGGCTGTGTGTCCTCTTTTAAAGAGGACAGTCCTCTGTTTGAAGCACTGCGACAGGATGTCCTATATTTTAAAAGCATCTTCTCTTTGAAAGGCTGTCCAGACCAAATCTTTATAAAGATAAAGAAGCTGGGCCTTGAAGTTGCTGTCAACAGCACCTGGGCACAGACTGAGCAAGGCACACAGGCACCTGGTTACAGGCTTACACACTATGGTGAGATATACTCACCATAGTGTTGCTGCTGTTTTTATCTGGTTGAGCTTTTATATTGTATTTTATATTATGGTTTTATACTGCTGTTTTATACTTTGAATGTTTTTAATTTTTGTGCACCGCCCAGAGAGCTCCGGCTATTGGGCGGTATAGAACTGTAATAAATAAATAAATAAATAAATAAATAAATAAATAAATAAATAAATAAATAAATAATACTACATTTCTATTTCAATTGTAATAAGTCATTCCAAACGTTGGAGGGTCCTCTGTTTTGGTGATACGTAAGTGGCCCCTCTAGTAGGAGGAAATTTTCCTATGCCAACTCCAGGTTGACAGAGTTGGAAGGCCTGATCCATTCAGAGGAACTTTGAATCCAGCAGCTCCAAAGCCATCCCACCCTGTCCCATCTGGAAAGTCTGTCGACAGGAACCTTATATTTGTGGAGCTCTCCACAGATAGGAAAGGCCTCTGTGGTGGTGGAGCTCTAATACTTAATCCGAGCCCCCTTCAGAAAGCTATATCTGGGAGTTAGGATTGCTCTGCCCAGTTAGTATCTAGTCCTACATCAGTGGAGGCTGGTGGCTCTGATATCAGTGGGGTAGCGAATCTGCTCTGGGTTTCAGTCAGGACCACTCAGACCTCTGAAAGAGCTATCTGAGGTACAGAGGACTTTTTTTTCTCTCTAATCATGCATAGGATTGTACCCTTAATGGCACACATTTAAATTGGAAACTTTAGCCACAAGAGGGAGCTCGGATTGTTCCCTTATATATGACAATTTTTTAAAAAAGTTAATTATACGCACATAAAACCTCTACATGTAATGCTAGAATAAATGGTATAAAGTTGGCAGGGTGCGAGGAGTAGTTTTTCTGTTTTATAAAAGCCAAGCTTATTATACATGGAATATGTCATTACATATCACAGTTAATTATTGGGCACAATCCAAATGAACATTTAAGTCTGATTTCATTGGGTATGTCCTCTTATATCTCTCCATTGAACTTGGTGGGATGTTAAAGTTCTAATGATGGCAAAATCACTATTTGTGTCTCTTCAATTGAAAATATAACACACTTGACTCTATTCACCTCCTCCCCCAGCCACAATGCCATGGATATCTCTTTGAATGCTCTGTCTTTCCCAAGGCCAGCCTCCAGAAGTACCCATCATTTATTTAAGGATGAAGTCACTTCAGTATCATTCCTCCTAGACTAGATGAGGTGGAAGCAAAGTTTAAAACACACTTTCTCTTTTTCATCATCCTCACTGTATTGCAAATAAATAAATAAAGCTCAGGTGTAGGACTGGCAACCAGTCCCACACCTGAGCCCTCTAGTGTTAAGGGACATCAGAAGAGCCATGCTGGATCAGACCAAGGGTCCATCTAGTCCATCATCCTGTTCACATAGCAGCCAACCAGCTGCCTGTGGGAAACCAACAAGTAGTTCATGAGTGCAAAAGCACCCTCTTGCCCGTTTTCCCAAGCAACTGTGTACATAGGCATACTCCCTCTGTTGCTGCAGGTAGCATATAGCCATCAGGATTATGAGCCATTGATAGCCTTCTACTCCATGAATTTGTCCAATCCCCCTTCAAAACCATCCAAGTTGGTTGCCATCATTACATCTTGTGGTACCAAATTGAATTCAATGGTTTGACTATGTGCTGTGAGGGGTAGATGGGAAAGAACTTAGGGCTTCCTTTTGACCACTACAACACTCCACATGAAAGATGCTTGAACAGGTCCACAAGGCCATCTGAAACCCTGAACAAGAGTACTCCAGCAGGTCCCATTTCTATAGGTTTACTGGTCACTTTTTAATCAAAATACTCGAAAGGGCAGAATCCAATGGGGGGAGGAGGCTTCCATCCCTGCAGATTCTCTTCTGCCCCACCAGTGGTATTGTACAAGAGGGGCCTACCACTTGCAGAACAATACTTTACCACTTCTGGGGCAACCCAACATGAGCAGGGGCATAAGTGCCCTGTTGCATATTGCTCCCAAAATTTCTGTTTTAAAGCAAACCTCAGATTCCATATGATGAGCTGCATGCAAGTAGAGGACCACCTCTTCCCACGTGAATCAGCTTGTACACTGGGATCATCTTCAGAAGCCCTT
The DNA here is from genome assembly GCF_023053635.1 of Elgaria multicarinata webbii. Lineage (NCBI taxonomy): Eukaryota > Metazoa > Chordata > Lepidosauria > Squamata > Anguidae > Elgaria > Elgaria multicarinata. Next base: position 104,571,177 of record NC_086172.1, read on the forward strand.
CTCTGAGTACCCCCAGATGATATGGTTAGGTGGATGGGAACAGAGGGAAAGATCCTCTGACTGGTTGGCACCTGCCATTTGGGCTGCTCTCCCTTCTCCAGAGAGGCGTGTCTCGTGCCTGTTTGGATGAATTCTTAATGCAAGGCAAAGCTCCTTCCCCCCTCCCCCTGCCCCAAGGCCTTCTCAAATGTTCTCTCAATAGATTTTATTTTGCTGCTGAGAGGCTTTTTATTGTCCCTGCTGTTCAAATATGTCTTAATTCAATTGCTTGGTATATTGGATTTCTTGTTTTGTTGATTATAGTCTTGTGAAGTGGCTTGACAGTAGAAATAATGAAAGGCAGTATATACTGTTCTTAATCTACATTTTGGGGAAAGGGTTGCAGAACCTGAGGCCTGGGGGCCAAATCCGGTCTGGCCGCGGCTCCAATCTGGCCCTCCAGGGTTCCCCAAAAGGCCATGCCCCTTTCCCCTGGCCCCACCCCCTTCCCCCAAACACCTACCATTTGGAGGTTTCCCAGCTTTTTTGCAGCATTTTCCTCATTCTAAAAGTTTGAAATGCCTCTCCTGCAGCATAGTAACTGGCAGTAAGAATTTCATGCTTATATATACTGGGATTTTGCCCCACCCCTTTTGCCTTAGGCTCCGCCCACCACTAGAGGTTCTCCAACATGGAATTTGACATCCCTGTGGTGGAGTGTATGCTTTGCATGCAAAACATTCCAGGTTCAATCCCTGGCATCGTTGGTAGCACTGGGAAAGATCCAGGCATGGGGTGGTGGTGGGGGAACAGAGCAGATTCCTGGGGAATGGGAGAAGCTGTTCCACCAGCCATGTCCATTAATCATAGAATAGCAGAGTTGGAAGGGGCCTACAAGGCCATCGAGACCAACCCCCTGCTCAATGCAGGAATCCACCCTAAAGCATCCCTGACAGATGGTTGTCCAGCTGCCTCTTGAATGCCTCTAGTGTGGGAGAGCCCACAACCTCCCTAGGTAACTGGTTCCACTGTCATACTCCTCTAACAAAAACACAATTGGGGTGCTGAGCACTCAACGACAAAGACTCACTCGTGAAAGTTAAGATAGACGCAATCTATTACAAATGTGGGTGATATATACAGAATGCTTACATATACAGTTTGTAAAAAGTATACAAAACACTTTCTCCTTGCTGATACACCGCCTTAACCCCTCCAACGAAATCCAACAGTGCAGAAGCTTCCACTATATAGAAAATAAAGAAAACAATATCAATAATAGTGTCCAGTGTATCAGCACTAAAGTCACAATAACAAGTTACAAAACAGCATATGGGAAAAAATATTTTTGTAGTCAAAGTACAGAATTGTATCACCCCACACATTCACTAATCAGGGTGTCTAAATAAGCATTATCATATCTAGGCGTCTAAAAAGTTCTAGGCATCTAAATAATACAGGTGTCAGGTACAATTCCTGTTTCAAAGAGTCTTCATCAGTTGAACGCTTATTCATAGAAAGAGCCGTGGCTGTATGTTTGGGGTGGAGCCCTCCAACATTATCACCATGTAGTTTTCCTGTTTAGATCAGCCACATAATGCTCTCAACTGTCCTGCACTCAGGGATGATTGAGAAGAGATCCTCAGTTTAAAGCCCTCTTGATCAAGTTCTTCATGCTGTGGCCAAACACATTCTTTGCAGCCCTTGTGAGGTGCAACCCATCCCTTGCCAACAGTCCATCTTCCAAGTAGTGTAGCCCATTCTGCTGCTGGACAGACACTATTGGATACAACTAACTGAGGCAGGATCTACACTCCTGCTTTATAATGGTTTATAATGGTACACTTATGAATTGTATACTTCAGTGTTTTCAGTTGTGGTGATGGATTTATAATTTACAGATCAAGTCTCAGAGATTTTTTCTTGGTCACATTATTGACTTGATTTCATCATTTTGCCCTATAACTTTAAGATATAGCCTCACATTGCTTAATAAATAATTCCTTCCCTTCCTTCGTGTTTGCACTGTTGAAATATTAATCAATTATTACCATGTCTTCTCCCCCACCTCACCACCACCATCATCCCCACCCTTGATCTTGAAAAGCTACGGACCCAGGGGCTACAAAGGAATAAGGCTTTGAAGATATAAATCACTTACAACTGGAAGTTTAGCATAAGAGTTGGGAGGAAATAAACAGGGATGGAGTGGGAAGGATTGGTGGAGGGGTGGGTAGTCATTCTTTTTGCCAACACCATCATCAACCTATATACTGATAGCAAACTCATGCTTTTAGCCAAAATGGTACCACCTATGTGCAAAGGTGTGCAGGACGAGGGGCAGGGAGTATCAGCAGGCTCAGGGGAACACTAAGGTTTGCAGAAGTGCAAAACAAATCTTTAGGGAAAGGACCCCTAAGGGTGGGAACCCCAGAACACAGCCCAATGAGGACTGGGCACGCTCAAGAGCCATGGAATACTATCTGACTGGCTACTGGTGGGGAGGAGACAGAAATCTCAGGAGATGGGAATAGAAAGGTGTGTCCTGGAAAGGGGCTGGCTGGAATCCTGAACAGGAGTACATTTAGACTGCACTGTTTTGTTAAATGTTCCACATATTGTTGTTGTTGTTGCTGCTGCTACTGTTTGATCAAAGTTTCTGAGCATGAGCACATGACTTCTAAAATCTTTTCTCCCTTTAGCCCTATTCAGAGATTCTAAAAACCATGCTTCTTTAAATACATGAGGAGGGGGAGTGTGCTAACGCCACCCCCTCCATTGCCACTTGCATCATGTTGTGGTTGTGGAAGGAGATGATGTGAAAGGAAGAACTGCCTCCTTTATTTATTTATTTATTTATTACATTTTCATACCGCCCAATAGCCGAAGCTCTCTGGGCGGTTCACAAAAATTAAAACCATCATAAAACAACCAACAGGTTAAAAACACAAATACAAAATACAGTACAGTATAAAAAGCATTTATACTTTTTATAAATGTATCCTCTATGCATGGGGGATCTCCTAATAGAGTTGTAAATCTACTTAATTCATGGATGTAAGTACTTCATTCCTTGATAACTTCCCACTTGCTTATATCAATTGAAAATGTGATGTGCAGAGATGTCAAAGTTCTGTCTGTAGTGTTTGATCTGTGAAGGCTCTGCCACTGTGTTTCTCAAACTGTGGGTCGGGACCCATCAGCGGATCTCAGCCAACTTTGAGGTAGGTCTCAGTACTGCAACTGCCTCTTTCCTTGACCATCCTGTGTCATGACCACACCGTGCACACTGCATAGGCGGGGGTGGCAGTGACGATGGTTAGCAAGGAAAGCTAATATAGTACTATTAGTATTTTTAAAAAACAGTTTGTTTTTGTCAAGAGTAAGGGGTTAAGAGAGGGAAGCTGTCACAAGAGAAAGTGGATGTAAAAGCAGCAGGGGAAGGTGATGAAAGAAACTGGCAGTTGGGAACAGGGTACAAGTTAAGTGTGAAAGAAGAAGGGGAATGGAAGTGACAGGAGATGGTTAAGAAGACTTGGAGAGTAATGCGGAGGGAAGAGAAAACCAAAATAAAATAAACAGTTTTATCTGCTTAGAGTAGGAGCCCCTAACTGTTTGGGGTCCATGGCCCCATTTGGAATTTTGAAAGAGTGTCATGGGCACTCTCTCAGAATGGATGGCATGGGGTGGGGCTGACTCATTCATAAAATAGCTGCCATGATAGGCATCACCAGTCACAAAGCATTCATTTCCCAGAAGACAAACTACTGAGACTAATAGAACAATTACTATTCCAAGAAACTAAGTACAAGGCAGAGATGGGGGTCTGAGCTCCAAAAACACTCTTTTGAACCCAAATAAAGATTGTGCCAGACAGCAGCACTTTGCTTTGTATCATGGTAACCTCCCAGTTGTAAAATAATTTATAATAAGATTAAAATAAGGAGAGGGAGGGAGCCTGGTACCAAGGGAGGAGTTCCTGTGCACATGGGTGATTGTGGACACTACAATGGAAACCCAGACTTAGAGCCTCTGGATTCAGCAAATTCTTCCCAAAATGATACCTCCAAAACCAATGTCTGTACTTAACTTGAGAAAAGCGGAATCATGGAGCTCGTTGCTACAAGGAAATAGGTATGGCAAAAAAGGGGAAGGAGGAGCAATTTTCAGAGAGGGTTTATATATCAATATAAGATGGCCAGCTCATTATGCCAAACTCTGGCTGTACTTGTCACCATATTGTGACCAGGGTCGGTGGATGGCTCAGTCATTTTCAGCTCCCTCAAGTGGGCTCTGGGCATAAAAAATGTGAAAAACCCTGCAATGTTTGGTTTGTTTTCTGGGAGAACGTATACCTCACTTTCCCCCTTTCCAAAATACTCAACAACATTTAAACCCACAAGAATAACAGTAACCGTCAATGATCAGAGCAAGAAACAAAAAATCAGCAAACAATCCAAGAAAAAAAGTGTGGCCTCTCAAAGTAATAAAAGCAGCAGACAGACCTATAGAAAGGAGGTGTAGCCCCATTGTAGGAAAACTATGAGCTCCATCACACCAGTAATTTATCACATACTTGCCATGCCTCATATGCAGTTTTGCAGCAAAGTACTCACATGACGTACTCCCTGTCCTGCACTTATTTCAGCTCTTCCCCTCCATTTTTTTTTGGGGGGGGGCGGGTTTGAAGAACTGAAAGAACTGGGCATGTTTAGCCTGGAGAAGAGAAGATTGAGGGGAGACATGATAGCACTCTTCAAATACTTAAAAGGTTGTCACACAGAGGAGGGCCAGGATCTCTTCTTGATCCTCCCAGAGTGCAGGACACGGAATAACGGGCTCAAGTTAAAGGAAGCCAGATTCCGGCTGGACATCAGGAAAAACTTCCTGACTGTTAGAGCAGTGTGACAATGGAATCAGCTACCTAGGGAGGTTGTGGGCTCTCCCACACTAGAGGCATTCAAGAGGCAGCTGGACAACCATCTGTCAGGGATGCTTTAGGGTGGATTCCTGCATTGAGCAGGGGGTTGGACTCGATGGCCTTGTAGGCCCCTTCCAACTCTGCTATTCTATGATTCTATGATTCTATGAAGCAGGGAAAGTCTGGTTTTTTCCCTCCATGCAAAATAAATGCACTCCTCCCTGCTATGTATCGCTTTCCTTGCGCTCTATCAGACCATCCTATTCTTTGCTGGGGGCGTATGTGCCTAAGGGGGGGTCTCGCTGACAAAAGAGAAGGGCAGAGCGGTTTTCAACTGCTCAACCATGAAGGGGGAGGGAGAGAGGTCCCATTTAACTCTATGTTCTTACTCCTGAGTAGGAATGACCAGGGGTACATTTTCACCTTAAAAGTAATGCAGAAAATGCACTGGGACAGGGTTGGTGGTGGTTCACCCTCGCGCCTACCTAGAACTGCACCGCTTCGCAGTTAAAGACTTGCTTTTTAAAAAAGAAATGGAGCGAGGCACCGGCACGCCCAGTACCCAAGTTGCAGTGCATGTTTGCTCCTCCTCCCCTGTAAACCTTTCCCAAGCCAAGCAGCAGCAACAGTCTCGGCTCATGCACTCTCTCCTGCCTCCTACAAATGCCCCCCCCCATTCCCTCTCTCCGCAGACTTTGTTTAATATGATCTTAAGGGAAAGTATAGTGTCTTGTTTTACCATAGTTGCACAGTTTCAGGCTGCCGTACTATTGTATTTGCACAGAAATAAAAAAAAATAACTGCAGGGGAAAGGAGACCGTAGGGGAGGGCAGGAGATTTCACTGGCATGTAGCGATACAGGTGAAAAGAGACATGAGCTGAAATAGCACAACAATGCACAGATGTTAACGTGCCCAGCGCTCGACATGCTAAAGAAACAGAGGGGGGGAGGGGGGAGGGAAGTAAGTGTGATGGAGCACAAAATGAAAGCAAAACCCAGAATCTGCCAGTGCCAGATGCCTCCGTAAAGTGCCATGTTTGGGGCAGGTCAGTGCCAGACAGGCTTTCTTGAGCAGATATTGTCTAAAGTTAGGTTGTCTACATGGCCTGCTTTATACAGACAGTCCACAATTTTGGAGAGCTGGCAGAGGGCTGTTCTCCATTTGATGGGCAGGATTAAAATCAAAGAACCCTAAGCAGAGAGGGCTGGAGCCCAAGAATACGTAGCACCTGCTCCACAGACTGAGCAGGCACACAGGCCACCTGGTCAGTCTTCTCCACTAAAGTGAGGTGTCTTATATTCCTATTACATTATAGCAATTATTTCTACATTTACACCTGTACGTATACAGGTGCATATGTGAATGTTATGCAAAATTGGTACCCTCTTTTGCGGGACTCATTTTCTTTTCTGTTTTTGGCAATGCCTAAGTGGCCACCCTACATGAAGTTGGCAAAACAAGTAGAAATGTCGAGCACCATATGGACCCCTGCCAGTTGTCAACCACCAAGACCATCTGTACCTCTAGCGGCAATGATGGATCCAAGACAACACACCTGTTCCTTCAGGGGGACTGCAACCCTCTCCAGAACAGGATCACTTAACAAGCCACCCACAAGCAGTATCACTGTCTTGTCTGGGTCGAATCTCAGTTTTCTGCTCATCATCATCATCATCATCATCATCATCATCATCATCATCATATATTTATTTCTTACCCGCCTCTCCCTTTTGCTCATCCAATCCATTATCCTTGTCCAAGCACTCTAAGCCAAGGGTGGGCAGAAAGTAAATCTCCAGGTGTTTTGGGCTTCAACTCCCAGAATTTCTAACAACTGGAAAATCTGGCAGGGGCTTCTGGGAATTGAAGTTTGAAAATATGGAGATCAAAGCAAAAGCTACACTATTCATTTATAGTGGTATTGAGGTGCACCGATAACTGCTGGGGGACATCACACATTCTATATGCCGCTTTCTTACTTGATATTTCACATTATCCAAAATACCACAGCAAATGTCATTGTGTGTCCTATGAAGTATGAATGCTCAAGAGTGATGTAGCGTTGCCAGGATGGGATCATAAAGATTTGACACAAGGTGTACTTTTGGCCTTACATTCTACCCTCCCCAGTTCTAAGCTATCACAAATGGTATTCCTTCCGTTGCAAAGCAGAAAAAGAAACCAACTCCTTCCTCCCTTCCCACCAGAGAACTTGTCAGTTCAAATCTGTAAATATAAAAGAACATGAGAATTAGCAACAGAATCAAAAAGGCCACACAACTGACAGAATTCTAGCCATATGCTTTTCCAGCATGTGGCCAAACACAGCCAACTTTTAATTCCTGAAACATGTAGGATCATTAGTGGTTTAATCTGAAGCGCTATGTATTGATTTTGAAGGCAGGGCCTCTCGCCAAGTATAACCTTGCTCACAACCAACCCACGAGCTACCCTTTTCCCTAACAAGTCCTCTGAAGGAAACAAAAATGCCACCTCCAAGCACAAATTGCTGCCATTTCTGAGTTCAAGGAATTATTTAAAGAGACTCTGACATCATATATTCCACAGTCACAGCTGTACCTATCAAATTTCTAGGTAACATTTTTTTGCTTTGTGGCTTTGTGTCTTTGTGTACGCCAGCTGATTTCATCAAGGCCCAAATTCTGCTGTTTCTTCGTGTGTTGTTTTGTACTTTGTATATACACTCACTCACTCACACACACTTATTCTTTACTTTTATATCAACATTTAGTACGATGAACATGGGCTGAACAAAGGCTGATAAAGTTAAAAGTAAACAATCAAACAAAATCCAATTCAGTTAGAATGCATAGAGTACAGTAGTGCAAACCCTTTAGACTAAAATTATGTTCTCTTAGTACATTATCCAATCAATTTACCTTTTTGGAATTACTGTAGATGTTCTCATTTATCTTGTGTAACCAACACAACAAAAACATGTATGTCAGTATAGTGTTTCCCCTTCTTCATTTCACACATGCAAAAATAGTTACTTAATGACATGTTGGGTGGGGGGAGAAAAGGAAAAGAAGAAAAAGAAGAAAAGTGTTTTTCTTGTTAAAAATATATCTTGGGATGGAGGACAAACAACCCTATTAAGGGTATCATTATGTACGTTTCTGCAGTAAAAGGAAGGCTGACCTTTGAAGCAGTCCCTAAATCTGCCAGCTACTGTAAGGTTTTCCACAAATGGCCTGCCAAGTCTGAGTGAAAACTGGCCAGCATCCTGCAATTCACATCTGAGTCCAGTTTGTGCACTATAAGGAGAACTCACCACATGATTAGTACAGATTGTGCCATTCTGTTGTATTTACTTCAGATTGGAACATGACCTTCAACCTGCAGAGGGGCAGAAACAGGTGAACACTGTTCTTGCACAGAGAAGCTGTTTCACTGAGTTTACAGAGGTGAGGACTGCAGTAGGTTATGAAACCAGACTGCCTTTTGCTTAGTGGAGGCCTTCCCATTCAATATAGGACAGCTTGAAGCAGTAGTAAGAGGGATGGAGGTGTTCACAAAGCCTGAACATGGCTACTTTGGCATAAACGTCAAGAAATGGCTTAGAATCTTTTGACTGCTGCAAGAATATTAGTTGCAAGCAAATGGTAATGCTTTCACAAGGGACTTTCACAAGGTATGGGCCCTCTTTATTAATTTCATGAAGAGTATGTATAATTTGGACTTTATAGAAATATTTTGCTATAGATCGATAAAACTTTATGGGTGAACCTTATGTGGATTTATATGTAGCTAGATTTGTACCAATGTATCATAACTGATATTACAATCAGAGATATTTTTAAAATAATAAAACATTTATTTATAAAGCAAAATATACAAATACTAGCAGCAGTTCATGTTTTAAAACATAAGAATCCTAGTTCTTGGAAAGCCTGGTAGAATAAAAACAACTTCACAGATCTCTTAAAAATCACAATAGGGAAGGTTTGATGGATGTTCCAGCTACTACTTTAGTTAGAAGCTCTATTTTTGATGGAAAAGATTTATCTAGATGGTTGTGGCCTCATCCATAGCCTGGGTTCAGAGAAGACCTGTTCTGTAGATTCATTGGCAATAATAGTTAATAACTTTGAGGGGAAAATAAAAATTTTGAAATGGGCAAGGAAACATGCCAGAAGCCATACTTATACCAGAACCCATACTCTGTGGCCACATGCCCTGAGAAACAGCCTCCAATCAAAATGGTTGTTGTAGAACTTTACACCGGCTGAAGTTTCTGAACACTGTTCAAAATTGGCTCCACATAGAATTCATGGCCCTAGTCGAATCTGAATGTCACCCAGATGTGTATGGCCAAATTTACCTCCTTCAGGAAAGGTTCCTGCTGGAGAAGCAGCCTAAGCCATGCAAAAGCGCTCCTGGCAACAAGCATCACCAGGAAATCACAGAGGTGGCCATTACTAGTGGAGTCCCTGTACATTTCATTTCATTTCTAGAGAGCTAAAGCTCTTTGAGTGGTTCGCAATATAATAAAAACATAGTATAAAATCTTCAACATACCAAAATAATAATAATTTAAAACAGTTAAAAACAAAACTATAAAATATTAGGACCTGATAAAACAGCTGACATTAAAAGCCGCATCATATGCTATCAAATGCCTGGGAGTGGTGTCAAAAAGATGACAAAGTTTGTGTCAGGCAGGCCTCAGTGGAAAGACCATTCCACAATCAGGGGGCTACCACTGAGAAGGCTGTCTCACTTGTTGAAATCCTTAAAGCTTTCCTCAGAAGACGTTTGCAGAGAAGTGCCTCAGGTGTTCATTATCATGCATCTGCAAAATGCTAAGATGTTGAATGCATTTCAAAATGTTTTTTATGACTAAGCCATTGTTAAATCTAAGAACTCTTCAATACTTTATAAAATAGTTCCAGGACAATGGGATTTTGCTGTATTATGGGAACATTTGTCTATGAATGGAAAGTAATAAGCATGGAGAAGGATCATAAATCACAATTGCAATTATTAAGAGAATGCTATGGAAATTGGGTATTCACAAGTGTGCTAAAAAGGTTAGAAACTGGAGAGGTTTAAAGTGAAGGTTTTTACAGGTTCACTTTAGTTCAGAAGGGACCACTTGAGAGTGAAGAAGACATGAATATAATGCTGTTATTTAAGAACGGGTCCAGGAAAAGCGCAGGAATCACAAAATAGTTGAACTGACATCAGTAGTATGTAATACCTTACAATCTATTTTAAGGGATTGACTGGAGGCCATCGGGAACATGCTGTTTGGCTGAAGTGAGCTGGTTCAACTTGAAGAAATTCAATAAACAAAAAAAGCAACCCCAAGACCTTTTGGTTTCGCATGTTGTCTTTAAGCCTTTCCATCTTCACTCAAGCTCCAAAATTCTAGAATATTGCCACTGTTTGGGGCCACACCCTTCATTATATTTTGAAAACACTATGCATACAATATTATATGCTTGGGCCATTTAGGAGAGTGGACATCACTCATATTCATCTTCCAAAAGTCAGTATTTGGAAGATAGTATTTTAGACCTCCAAAGTTGATTACTTTAAATTGTTTACTCATTTGGATGTTCGTTCCCTGTTGAATAAATCCTATTTCTTGTTTTGTAAGTTGCTGACTGCTTTTTCCCACCTACAACCCTAGTTTTGGGTTAGCATCTTTCTCCAGTATTCACTACTGCATATATGAACTAAGTTCCCCACAATGCTTCCAAATTTCACCCCACTTTCCCACCTACAACCCTATGGGCTGGTGGGAAATTTCTTCGGCATACAGTAGCAGAAGAGGGAGAAAGATCCTGACCCCAAACCCAGGTGCCGTCATGGATGCATCTCATGTACTAACTAACAATAAGTCTTAAAGCAGCTCTAGGAGGTTACTGAATACATCATGATAGAAAACAAGAGAGTCAATTTGTTATCCTCCTGTTGCTGACCCTTTCCTGACTTGGAAAACATTTTGGACATAGTTATTGTAACTGATTATTGCCAATGCCGGTTTGTCAAAACCAACCTCATGTCTGTTTCATCTCTGCAATGCTGATGTTAGTTAGGAATTAAATACCATCTTAAAATTGCCCAAGGGCGAGACATGATGTTAGTCCTGTTTATCTTGATGTTTCATTTGACCGGACACTGACCTTCCATAATTACTTGCTCAAAACAGCAGCAAAGGTGAAAAAGTTGCTGGGCAAATTAGCTGCCTCATCTTGGGGAGCAGACACATACGTAAACATAGAAGAGAGGCATCTAATTTGGCTGCTCTAGGATGGTTGAAAATTGTACCTTGGTCTACAGAGCCTACTCCTTTTAGGTTAGAGATACCGCACAAATTACATTGAGGAGACTATATAGAATGTACATATACACCACCATTATGTGTACATGTCATGAGTGTCCATTTTGGGATTGAAGAGGGGGAAAACATGTGACATTGTGTATATTAATTTTGGTCAACCTCTTGAGCCAAAGTACAATCACGGTTTCTGCACCCAGAGCCAGAGTGGCAAGAAAAACTACTGAAGAGACCTCTTTCAGAATGGCGCCATCATGTGATTTAGATAGATATCACATCCATTGTCTTTGGCTAACTGATGTTTGAATTCCTCTTGGTTTGAATCATAATTGGACTGCAAATTTTGAGAGTCATTATCAAATACTTGAAGAAATAGCACACTTTGTACATACTCGTTTTCACAATCCTGCTTGAGGAATAGCATTGTGGGGATGGATGAAGGCAGCCTCAAGCTGGAAGTGGTCTCAGGGGTTTTCACACACATGTCCCACCATACACATACACACGTGTATACAAGGTGAACCAAGCAAACAGCCATGAAAACCATGAGAATCTTCCCATTTCTTTCCAGGGAAACCTCCCAGGAGCAAAACTCAAGCCACACTGAGAGACCAAACAGATCCATCCCAATCAAGCACAGGCAGTGCATAGCAGTCCAGAGACAAGTGACATTTCAAGTCAATTTCAATCAAGTCAATTTCAGTCATCAAGGACAGTTGAAAGTCCTCATCTTCTCAGCATGTGCTGACAACAGCTACTGGTTTTGGAAGCCTGGTTTGATCTATGCCAAGTTCACAGCAGCAAAATTGGCACACATTAGATATTTCAATTTTGTTTACAATTTCAGGGCAAGTGAGGGGAAAATGTATTTTGTGCCCATTATTTCCAAACTTTGATGACTATGCTAATACTCCCCATAAACATTTCTAACACAGACATATGGACCACCTACTAGGTTACTGTCCCTTTTCTTCCACACATCATTCATGTTGAGTTCCTTGTCTTTTACAAACTCTAATTCAACCACTATGATGTGAACCTTCAATTGCAGAAAGTGGATTTTCCATTTTAAAGATGTGTGTCCTGGCTAGTGTGGAATGCTTTCTTCTCTTTCAGTATTTTATAATTGTGGGAATCCAGTGTGTTTCACAGTGTCCACTGTGAAAAGTCAGACTGATTTTGCTCTCTAGTTAAGGCATGCCTGAAATGGATCAATAACTTTAGTAAGTCAATTGGTAACTAAGAATTATACTTTAGTTATCTAAGCTGGGGAAATATATCAGCTATCACACTATTTCTAGTTTTCTGCTGTCTTTTCCTGCATAAAACTTTTTGCTTCAACAAATTACTTTTCACCATGGTTTGTTAGATGTCCTAGTCTAAATTCACATCTGCCTCTATCTAAGGGGTGGGGAATATGCACCACTCCAGATATTGTTGTAATCCAACTCCCAGCATCCCCAGCTGGTCAAGGATGATGTGAATTGCAGTCCAGCAACATCAGAAGGGCCACACATTTTTTACCCCTCTTTTAACTCCAAGGTTCCTAGGCTACCCAGATATTATTGTTTAAGAAAATGGGAGCCCCTTCCATTGAAAAAGACAAAACGGAACATAGAACTCATGCCAGTCACCGGAGCCTTTGTTCATGTTGTTCAAATATCATTTTCTATCCAAAGTGGTGTTATCTTCATCTGATCAGGTCTTTGCTTCTGTTGATAGCCTGGTCTCAGACCATGATCTGAAGTCACTTGTGGTGGTAACTTTGCTGCATCGAAGCACATATGGGTCTGCTTACTATCTGGATAAAAGACCACCTCAGAATATGGTATAACACCTTGCATCCCATCATGGAAGAAAGGTGGGATCTATAGTATCCTACCTCAGCTTGAGAATATAGAGACCACTCTTGGTAAGCCAAGCTGCCCTGAAAGTGTCATGAAGTTGAAGATAATAACAGAGCTGGAGTAGGAACTAAGGAATTCTGTTGAGGCAGTGGCCAGATACTATAGATTCCAGCACATAGGGGAGCAGGAATAACTTGTTTCCTCCCATGCTCAGCAATCCAGTTGCCACACCCAATTTTTCATATACCCAAGGTTTCCCAGCCATTCGGTTTTTGCATACTGTCTAAACCAACGTCATTTATGTGTACCTTACAAAGAAGCTTTCACTTTCATCACATGAACCACTGCTATAGCATCTGAAAAGTCAATGTGGAATCGAAAAGTCAATGGCTATGGCTAGACCTACCAGGTCTAGCATGATGGAGGGGAGAGGATCTCGCGATATAGTTATCACATGATGTCCCCCTCTGTGTACACATGGCGTGTGATGTCCCAGGAGGAAGAGGATGTCTTTAAGAAGGAGTGCACAAGCACTCAAACACAAAATGTAAGGTTTTTTTAAAAAAAATCCCCAGTCCCCCCACCCCACCCCACCCGCTTCTGTGCCCTGTGCCCGGGTCCTGGCTCCTCACAGTTACTCGCGAGGAGCTGGGACAACCCGTGATGCCAGGCCACACATTCCACAGTCTCGGGAACATCCCGAGACCATGGAAAAAGTGGGCTAAAAAGGTAGGGCGATATCCCAGGCCAAGGGAAGGATCATCCCTCCCTGCTCCCGGGATCCCCTGTGCATCATGTGAATGCACAGGGACAATCCTGGGGCGATCCCTGGGATATCGCCCCATCTAGTCATACCCATAGTGCCATTAGTGTTTAGAAAGAAGCCGCTCAAACCTTCAAAAGTACTAGCAATCATGTTGTTTCCTACCCCACCTCCATACCACATACAATACTATAAGGAGGGAGGGGGAAATGCCTCTAAGCTGAAGTCTGCTAACATTTTGCACCTTTAAAATGCCACTCTGACATTTGGTCTATTGCCTACACACAAACTTCATTTGCAATTTCTTTTCTTCCTGTTTCCGGCCATTACAGTGTAGGCACCTTTCCCTAACCTTGCCCTGTTGTGAATCATGCAACCTTGGAAATTCAAGCTATAACCAATTTAGAGCCTGTGGCGGACACTGGGTTGCATGACATTGCTATTACTTGAAGTTAGGAAAGGTCTGAGGGTTTACTAGAGGACACAATCAGATCCCACAGACAACACCTACAAAGCTAACCTATCACTGCCTTGCCCTTTTGGTTAACTATCTTTTTAGAAACAGCATTTGAGTCTGAGAAGTTTTCATTGTGTTTCTCGTTAGATTCTCTCACACTGAATTTTCTCTCTCTCTCTCCCTTCAACTAAATGGAAGACCAATTATAATAGGTTTACTCTTTTCAGCTAAAAGTTAACTTTGAAATTAATGATTAAGTGCACAGGTTTCCAAGGCAGGAGGCTAACATCAGGGGAGTAGAGAGCAAGGAGAATCCAAAGCATTCCTCGCGTTCTCAGAAGTGCATTTAATAAGCGGTGACCACATGCGGTGGGTGATGCTTAGGGGCCTGACAAGGCAGACTTTGGACCAGAACCAAATAGCAGGGGCAATCAATCCTGCATCTCCAGAGCAGAGATGGGCAAGGATTTAGTTCATTTCATTTTTTGATGAGAATTTAACAAAATTCACAAAGGGATGGAAAGAACTTGAGACATGTGGGAGAAACCGAATTGGATAGATCTATCCATCCAGGCCCAGGGCTTTAAGACTTATTTATTTATTTATTATTTCATTACACCATTATTTTATTTATAGCCTGCCTTGTCACCTAAAAATGGGTCTCAGGGGGAACTAACAATAAAATACAGATTAAAAACAAAATCTTAATTAAATTGTAACATAAAAGCAAATAAACAAAAAGCACAAGTAAAAACACATCAGCAAAAGAAATAAATAGCACCCAACCCTTTAAAAAACCCTTCAGCAGCAGACCAGCTTATAGTATTGTTGTTGTTCCTGCTGGTGTTACCAGCAGGTAACTGGTGGTAACCAGTTAAATAATAATAAAATACTGGTGTTTTATTGTTTTAATTGCTGTTTTATTGCTTTTAATGTGTTATGTATTTTATTGTAAGCCTCCTTGTGAGGGCTTTGCCCTGAAATGTGGCCAAGAAAGGTATTTAATAAATAAATTTAAATAAATTATTATTATTATTATTATTATTATTATTATTATTTCTATGCCAAAGGCCTCCATAAATTAAAATGTCTTTGGCTGATGGTGGAAGGTTAGCAGAAAAAGGGCCACTTTGCTTCCTTTGGCACAGAGCCCCAGAATCTAGGAGTGGCCACTGAGAAGTCCCTCTCTTATATCCACACCTCCCGGGCCTGTGGTGGTGGTGGTACAAAGGGAAGAGTGCACTCCAATAAGAGTGCACTCCAGTGAGGCAATTCTCTGCTCTGATTTCTGGAGTCTCTCTGTCTCTCTGCCCTGTTGGATTACCCATTAGAGAACCATTCATTTTTGGATAACCATACTATTAAAGACTATGGGAAACCAAAATGCATATAGCTCTGTCATTTTTAAAGGTAAATAGATGAAAGTTGGCACCATGAGAGCTCTGAAGTACATATTTAGCCATGCCAAATTTGAAGCTGATCCCTTCATTCCTTGATTATTATTATTTAAAAAAAAACTCCCCCTCAAACCATCCCGCCCCTCCATACACACACATCCGAAACTGCACAGAACTTTTTATCCTTTACTTTGCTGGTGCAGAGTTGTGCATCTTCAGTTTATAAAAGCAGATCTGCTGCGTTCCTGACTATTTGCTATAATGGGGTGAAATAGGGTGTGTGATCTCCCTATGAGAAGTCAGACAAGAACACACACACCACACACACACCACACACACACACACACACACACACACACACACACACACACACACACACATATATATATATATATATATATATATATATATATATATATATCCCAAGGCATAAAAACTTGAGTCCTGTCTTCAAAACAAGTGATCAATAGCAAACTTTTATCTCGCCGCCCCTTCTTCTCTTGAGTTTACACCCAGCCATAAATTGTGATTTTGGAGGCTCGGTCAGAGGTCCGTGGGACCCCCTGGTTTTTGATGTGGAGCGCACATCCAAGTTGTCACCTCTTCTTTTCTGACAGGCTCCTCATTTTAACAGCCATACGCCAGGCAGGTACAACATCATCTTCTCCATGCTGGGAACAGCTATACCTATTGAATTTGGCTGGTGCTAATGGGGAAGAAC
This sequence comes from Elgaria multicarinata webbii, assembly GCF_023053635.1. Taxonomy (NCBI): domain Eukaryota; kingdom Metazoa; phylum Chordata; class Lepidosauria; order Squamata; family Anguidae; genus Elgaria; species Elgaria multicarinata. Next base: position 104,587,574 of record NC_086172.1, read on the forward strand.
TTCAATTTGATGCATGTGTTTTTTTAAACAAAAAATTCCACTATTCCTTCATATACGAGATGAAAAGTACTTGAGGTTTTAAACATTTGAATGTGGGGGAAAGGAGAACTACATCCATTCCTATTGCAGACTCCCTAGATCTCTCCAAGGCCGAATCTACACTATTGCTTTAAAGCGCTTTATAACAGTTTTATAGCGCTTTAAAGCAGTAGTGTAGATCAGGCCTTGCATTTTCAAGCCAAACTACACCCGTTCCATGTGGTTTTTCTACCTTTCAGACAACGTCCACTTTTTCACAAAACTGCCCCCTTGCTCGACCCCTTGCTCATTCCAGTTTCATGGAACTGCGGTTCCACAGTGTTTTTCTTCTGCACCTCTATTTTACTGTATGCACAACTGCTGAAAAACCACACAGGTGTGATTCTGAATATGATAGCCTGATTGCTTGCCTTTGTCACAATACAGTTCACAGTTGTATAGTGGAGCCAGGACTCAGAGGGACATAGTGCCAGCACTTCTTTCTTAGCAGAGGTGCTGATGCCATCTGCCACCTCCCTCCCAGAATCCCCTCTTCCCTCTGGGCTTAGCTGCAATTCTCACAGTAGCCAGTGGGGCGGGGGAGGGGAAATGAATTTTCCCAGTAACAATATATTGTTTCCTATTGCAATGTAAAGTATATGGGGGTGGCTTCATCTTGTATAGGCAATTAAGACACATTGACCCTGTTCAGATGACAAGCTAAGCCATGCTGGTTAAACAGTTTGGGCTAACCATGAAGGCTTAGTGTGTCATATGTAAGGCACTTTCCCTAACCATGGTTGCTACATAACCATGTTGCTACATAACCCGCAGAAGCCATAGCCTCAACATGGTCTCCAGCCTCAGCCAGGAAATGGCTGCCCAGGGCTGTGCATGCTGCAAGGGATGCTGGGATATGAAATGGATCAGTCGGAAGACTGAAGAGATCAGCAGAGAGGTATGTGGTTAGGGTGTGGATAGGCAAATCACACAATGGGCCATGATTCTGCAGTCATGTGGCAGCAGCACTAGGTGTGGTTAGCAGTAACCACAAACTCTAGTGGCTACATAACCACATTTTAAACATGCTCACTAACCATTTGCTGCATAAGGGTTAGTGGCCTAACCATGGCTTAGCGTAGTGTGTGAACAGGTCCAGTAAGACATAGTTAGCATAACCATGTTTCCCAAAGTTAACAGGATAATCATCTTTACAAAAGACCTGCTCCTGGTGGAGAGGATCACTGCTAGGACTGATTTGTTGATCAACATAACTTTGTTGCAACAATTCTTGGGAGATTGGCTACCAGGACTGTTATTATGAGCACCTGCACTTCAAAATGACCTCTACATCACTGCTAGCTATACTCCAGTTTGAATTGGCCCTAAGAAGCTATTCATCCAGCCATGCAAAGTCAAGAACTTTGCCACATCCACCCCTTCCTGTGTGTCCTCCTACTTTCAACTTTCCATCCTTCAAATTGGTGGTACAAGAACTGAGAAAGCAGAATAGATGACAGGACAGCCAGGAAAGCACAAAAATGCTGGCAATATGTCAGGACTATGAATTGCAAAGAACAATTGACAAATAGGAGCAGTCAGGATTGAGTGTCAATCCACACAACTATTTTGGCGGGTGGAAACATCTCCACACAATATGACTTTTCATTCGTTTTGTTCCAAAGTGAGATGGCTTTATGAAAGGGCACCAGATGGTAGACTCTCAAGAGGCTACATCCTACAAAAAAGTTTGCCAAAAAAAAAGCATTATACACAATCTTTTCTTTCATAATCTTTCGCTCCCTTGCATGACTTTGGTCAGCTGGTTTCCTGTGCCTTACCTATCTATCTGTATTTGTGTTGTGCTGAATATTTCTCCCATATTTTTTTAACAATCCAATTCAATTTGATAGAAAAGAAATTGATTTTGAAAAGAAATTCAAAGGAGAAGAAACTTTCAGAGAAATTCTCATAGGGTTGGTTTAAGTTTCTTGTGCTTACCTTACAGAGGAGGTGTCCAAGGAGTGTACACTAGCATCCTGTCTTTCATTGTACAATCATATCTCTGGCTGACTGTAGCTCCTTTGGCTTACTGCACTTCATCTAAAGCCCAGGAGAAGACATCATGAGGTAATTCCTCCCATAAGGCTTTTTCAGAGGCACAGGCAGAATGGGAGGCACCAAAGCAATGAAAAGAAGTGTAATAGAAAGAAAACACAAACGCAGCACCCTCGGGTGTCTCACAGTGATTAGATAAGGTCAGAAACACCACAAAATGCACTATAAAATACCCTGAAAATGAGGCAGAACAATGGAAGTTTCTTTCATGGAGTGAACAAAAACCTTCAAGAGGACATATTTCGGCACAGCTGGAGCTGGACACAACACTGCCACCTTCATACTTGCATTGTGTTAGATGCAAAATGGTGGCTGGGCTGCCAACATGGTTGATGTTGTTGTCACCTGCAGAGGCAGCACAAAAAACTCCCCCACAAATCCTTAGGAAGAGAGAAAGAAGCTGGTGCTAAAACCCCTGCCAAAGGTAAGCCCTATCTGTGAGATGCTGTGGAGAATTTATACTGCAGAAATTTGGTGAAATTGTCCCTCCAATTTCTCTGCCCACACATAAGTTGGGGAATTTTGAGTGACTGTTCATGCACAGCTCTACATCATACATCAACCCTTATGCATTGTTCTGCATCTAAAGATAAATGTTAAGGTTTTCTTCTTTTTATTACAAAGTGTTTCAGAGCGTATTCTATTTCGGTGCTGCCACACTAGCCAGTGCACAATGGGGAGTGGGCTGATGTGGCCATCTCAGTTGGAGACGTCTAAATTGTTCCTGCGCTACAAATAAAGGATAAAAGCAACTGTATCAAAAACATGAACTTGAGATGAAAAAAATAATTATTGCTCCTACCTTCTATGCAAGTACCTCTGTGGGATGCTGTATGTTGACCACAATGGACAATGAAGAAAACTTTACTTTCATGAGCATCAACCATCCATGCCACTGAAATCTGAGGAAAATATCAGACCTCAAGTCAATGTTTAAGTAAGAGCTGGTGTGCTGAGCTTGAGAAAGTGCTAAAAAAGAAATCTCCCCCATATTGATGTCATTGGTTTTGTTGAATCATCAAATGTCAGTATGGGAGGAGGGTTGGGGTGGTGGTGGTGGAAATAACTACCTGAAGCTTCAGCTGTGGTTGTACATTTAATTATTGATGTATATTTCCTAGTCTCCAAATCTAACAGCCAAAATAAAAAGTGTCAGGAAATAGAAGGAATGCATTTCAGCAAGAAGGCTCTTAAACTGAAAAGATTAATATTAAGAAGCATTTGTTCGTTTCCTGGTATGCCTCTTACAAAACTATAAACAACAGAATATGTGTAATTTCCCATTTCTGCCATCTTAAGAACTTTGCTGGGACTTCTGACTGTAAGTGTGTGTGAGAGAGAGAGAGGGGGGGGGAGTAGTTATCTTGTCATTTAAGAGAGCATAACATCATGTGGGCAGTTGATAATCTAAGTAGAATACATTGCCCTTCCCTCCTACCATGAAGACTGATAATGATGGTGATAATGACTGATCTATTGTTGTGCATGGCACTTCACAGAGTAATAAACAGAAGACGGATCCCTGCCCCAAGATACTTACAATCTAAAATTCAATACAGGCATACTTAACAAATAAGAAGTTGGGAAAGATTGGTGGCAAAAATAAGAGGGGAAGAAAAATATGTTTTCAGTTCCATCACATCAACTTAGTTAGGTTAATCAACAGAGACAATGGTTGGTCTTTCTGAGTCAGTATCTTCTCTGGGTGGAGATCTGAACTGGGTTCACCGCAGTCCTTGACTGACACTCTAACCATTCCACCACTTTGGTTCTCAAGATAGGACAAGCTAAATAGCAGTCACCGATGTGTTCTTTCTTACCAAAGGACAAGTATCAACAATGTAGTTTTTAGTACAGCAAATCTGTCTATACCTGGCGCATGTCATTTTTGCATGTATTCAATCCTAAATCTGTTCCACATAATTTCCACATCTTTTTTTAAAAAAGTATGATAATTCACATTCAGTTTTGTATGCAATTTTCTCTAATATATACTTTTTGTATGATACTTTCCCTAATAGGAACATTTAGTATGCAATTTTCTCCAATACGTGCACTTGCACTTTTTATGCAACTTTCCCCTAATATGAACATGAACCTACCTGTACACTGTACTCAACATCCAGGTCCTCCTCTGGATGCCTACTCCGAGGGAAGCTTGGAGGACAGCAACAAGAGAGAGGGCCTTTTCTTTGATGGCCCCCCAATTGTAGAACAATCTCCCTGGCCCAATCTACACCAAGCAGGATATAACACTTTAAAAATGGTATGAAAATGGTATATGTAATATGTCCTGGGCCTGAACAGTTGTCATAACCATTATAAACCGTTATAAGCAGTAGTGTAGATCCTGCCCCTGGCAAGGCCCGCCTGGCTCCAACATTGTTATCTTTCCGGTGCCAGCTCAAGACTTTTCTCTTCTGCTAGGCATTTAGCAATATGTAATCTATTTATTTATTTATTTATTTATTTATTAGCCTGGGTTTGTTTTTGTATGTTTTTTGTGGTTTTAAATTGTATGTTTTTGTGACTAATTTTTTTTGTATATTGTTTTTAAGTGTTTTTATCCTATGTAAACTGCCCAGAGATCTTCAGGTATGGGGCAGCATACAAATGTAATAAATAAATAAATAAATTACCAATTTCTGTCTGCAATTTTTGAGCTGAGAACTACAATGCAAAATTTGGGGAAAGTGTTCAATCTGTAGGGTAACTGCTTTCTGATCCATATATTAGTCTGAGGAGTGCAAATGGGTCAGTTTGCTTAAAAAAATGCAGACCAAGCAGAATTCGCTCCCATCCTGGAGTTCAGGAGGAAAAAAATTCTAGAGGGGAGGTGCCATGTGAGTCTTTTGCCATGAAAACAACAAAGAGGCTAGTGGCACCTTAAAGACAAACAAATGTCAGCAGAGGTTTGCATTGGGATGAACAAATTGTTAAGCAACTACAGGTGTTGATTGGTTGGCCAAGTACCAAGATGCTTGTGTTAGCAGCAGCAACTGTTTGGTGAATGGCTGCTATTAATAATGTGATTGTCACTGTCAGTACTTTCTGCATTGAATCCACTTCTGACCTCACCATTTACAATTCTCCCAACATCCACCCCTCTATCCTGTATATACATGCAAAACTCTCAATAACACTCCATGCAACTGATGATGTGAGCTATAGTGCATGAAAGCTTATGCGAAAGCAAATGTACTAGGCTTTAAGGTACCACATGGCTCTTTGTTGTTTTAGGAGGAAGAATAAGAAGTGTTTGTAATGATTAGTGAAAGAGGCATTGTCCCCAAGCCATCTGAGGAGGCAAGGGAACTGCCTCATTTGCATACCTACATTGATCCACTGATCTACTTAGTGACCAGGAGCATTTGTCATTCCCTTCACAAATGCTAACCCAGCCTGTGTGGGTTGTTGCTGAACTGTGGGTTATCATGTTGTTTCAACACAATGAGATTTTCCACAGGAAGGGTTATTGTGTTGTCTGAACGCAGTACATTTTCCACAGGGTTGCTCGTTAGTCATGCAGGGTGGCTTGTTAACCATCCTGAACAACCCAACAACAAGCCATGGGTTGTCAAGGTGGCTTGTTCAAGAAAAATAAACCACATTGCATGGATAACAAACATCCTGTGGAAAATGCACTGCATTCAGAAAGTGGGATAACCCAACCTGCAGAAAATGCACTGCATTCAGACAACACAAAACCCCATGATGGGTTAGCGTGTTGTGTGAACCCAGTCAGTGCATACATTAACCACACAGAGCAATTGAGATACCACTCTGAAATTGAACTTGTTTTAAAAAGTGGTACTTCTTTTTGGACAAGGCTTATAATCAAGTACCAACAATCATTGGTGGAATAGATTGTCTCTGTATTTGGCAATGCTTGTGTGTAGTGTTGAAGGCTTAGTTTGGCTACCTCATTTAGCATAAGCATCTAGCCAGCATTTTGGAGCTTTAAATCCAATATCTAAATTATCTCAAACTGGGATGACTCAAATCTTATTAAAATCCGTATATACAGCCCTGCACTGAAGATCCATGGTTAGCTAAGCGTTCATAAGTCGCTAAGGCAATTCTGCAAGCATTAAAGACGGTTAGTCACATTGATTTAAATAAGATTAGGGGAAGGGCCTGATGGATCATTGGATCTGAATAAGAGAGAAATGCTTTCCTTTCAATCCAACCTATTTCGCCTTTCCTGATTGCAGCTTTCTACTCATGATAACACACTCACTATTAAAGTATCGTAGTCCTTTCCATGGCAACAGATCTTCACACTGCAGATGCAAGTCATGCAAGATCAATGGCAAAGTGTCAGTGAAGTCAAAAATGCATGGTATTCTTATTTTTAAAAAAGACATGCAATCAAGAGCTATCTATTTGATTAGGAATAAACCAGAGACACAAAAGTGATGCAGTAAAAAATTCTCTCTGCTATGGAGGGATAAAACTGTCTCCTTTTCTGCCTGATGTCATCATCAATAGCAGAAAACTGTAAAATAAGGTGGGTGTTCCTGGGCCATCCAGGGACCAATTGCTCCCCCACATCCAGGGGCCACAACCCCCTCCAATAGTGATGACAAACAATTTGTCCTTCGTAAGTCTCTGTAGCAATTTGCTACCAAATTTTTGCAGCAAAACGCAATGCTGCTGCTGCTGCTGCTGCTGCTGCTGCTGCTTCTTCTTCTTCTTCTTCTTCTTCTTCTTCTTCTTCTTCTTCTTCTTCTTCTTCTTCCCCCTAACTTTTGGAGGTGGAAGGGGCTGCATGCAGCCTGCAAGCCATGTGTTTCCCACCCCTGCTAAACCTCTGCTAAACTCTTAAACTAAACATTGCAACTTCCCACATCCTCCTCCATAACATCTAGCACAGGGGTAGGGAGCATTTCGGGGCCATAGGCACATTTGGCAATTGGTGAAACTGTCCTGAGCACCACCCCAAGATGGCTGTCATGCAAAGCAAGGTAAAGGACAAATAACCTGCTCAAAAGACTGAGTACAAGACAGAGGTGGGCCAAGACCCAAGATCTTAACCAATTCCTTTGGATACAGTTTTCAGCACCAACAAAAATCTAACTTCACAGCAATCCCAGCTACCAGTAAGAAAAAAATGCTAATTAAAAAAAAGTAGGAGGGGTAGGGCACCTTGGTGGGCACCAAGAAAGGGATCTAGGGATGTATTGGTGCCCACAGCCACCAGGTTGCTTAGCCCTGATCTAGTACAACTTAGCTGCTGGTGGTAAAGTAGAAGAAATACACACCAAAATAATGCCAGGAGACACAGTGTGTTATATGAAATTGCACAGAGGGTGTAGAGGGAAACTCACTTTCACTATAACATGTCGTGTTCCCCTCAACTGCTTTGCTCTGTTTATTACAAGTGGGGAGGGGTTGGTATCAAATGTCATTTCTATCCCTGTTTACCAGAGCTGAAGAAGGCATACAGCCAGGGTTGAGTCCAGCAGAACAGACACTACTGGCAAATTGAATTCCCCCTTCACCATGCATACACACACACACACACACACACACACACCTGCACGGGTGCAGAATTTCCTTGGAAGGGTTGGTGATACACTGGGGTGTGAGAGGCTACAGTGAGGAAGCGGAAGGGAAATTCCAGTGGCATGACTGAAAGTCCATTCATGTAATGTTGGATTTATCCCATATTACATAAGCTTTCATACAATGTCTGGTGTGTGTGGGGGTGTCTGTGTGTCTATGGGCCTTGCTAGACCTACCTGATTATCCAGTGGGGAGTCGGGGCGAGGCCGTGCTACAGCTAGTGCAGGCCGTCACCCTTTTCTACATGTAACACGCGACAGGGAAAGGGAAAGCCCAGTCGCATCCTCCATTTTTTTTAATTAAAGGGCCATGTGCGCAGGAGCGCACCAACGGAAAGGTAAGGTTTTTTTAAAAAACACACACAAAGGGTTCCCCGTTCCCCCTGCCCCTGATATCCCCCCACAATGTCTGATGCCCCCCTGCCCGCTCACTCGCCCATCCTCCCCCCACTCATCATGTCCGCCCCCCGCTCGCTCGCCTGTCCCCGCTCGCCATGTCCGCCCCCCGCTCGCTAGCCCATCCCTGATCTCCTTGCCCTGGCCCCATTCTTCTTCCCCCCCCCCCGTCCGCTATGTCTGATGCCCCCCCTGCCCGCTCGCCAGCCCACTCGCCATGCCCACCTGATCACCCGCCTGCCATGTCCGATGCCCCCTCTGCGCGCGCCCCAGTCCGTGATCTCCCCACCTTGGCTCCGCTCTTCCCCCCCATCTCTCCTGCCAGGTCCACTCTTTCCCCCGGCCCCCATCTCTCCCCCCCCCGTGATTCCCCCCCCAGGCCCGATGGGCACAGCGCTCCTATGGAGTGCTGTGCCCAGTGTGTGGCTTCTCCCAGCTACTCGTGAGTAAGCGAGCAGCCAGGAAAAGCCACGGAAGTAGCTAGACCTCCTGCACCCATGGGCTCAGCCTGGGGCTGTGGAAAAACTGGGCCACCAGCGGATCCGGTTATCCCGGGTCAAGGGAGGATTTAGCCCAGCCTTACCCCGGGATCCCCTGTGCGTCGTCTGCACGCACAGCAGGGAGCCCGGGCCTCGCACCGGGCTAAGTCCTCGTCTAGCAACGGCCTGTGTGTCTGTCTGAGACAGAGAAATGCATAACTGAAGAAGCCATCTTCCAAAATGCTGGTAGATCTCCCCATTCTACAGAGGGCTTTCTTGTTATGCTAGGCAAACTCTTGTAGTTCACTAAGTGCTTTCAGTTATTCAGGTTGCAAACTTGAGTCTGATATTCAAGATGCCACAGAGCCCTGAAGGACAAAATCTCAGCCAGAGAGGAGTTTTAAATTACATAAACTAGAGGCCTTTCCTGAATTGATTACCAGTTCTCCAAGTTACTAATAACCCTTCTGTCAGAAACTTGAGGATCAAATGAATATGATGGGTGTGGAGTAGGCAGAGAAAGCTTAATTAATTCCTGATAAAAGATGAAACTCTTTGGGGGCTGTGATCAATTCAAGTGTACGAAGGACCAAGTCACGACTGCAGCATTTTGGAGCCTTCTCTCATCGGTATTTCATTTATGCAGTCTGTGTAGGTGGATACTGTGAAAAATAGACAATCGTTTCTGATTGGCTTACCGTGTGTGATCTGCAGTGGGGGGGCGTGGGGGGTAAGAGATTGTAAAGATTGTATTGGTGATGGTGAGTGATGTGCTGCAAGAAATGGGATGAGGCAGAGTGAGCCAAGTTGAGATGTCAGGTGAAGGCAGGCTCACTCCCCTAGGCCCTGCCCCTTAGGGTGACCAGAAGCAAAGTAGGAAAGGGCTCCCATGATTTTCATTGGTGTGTGGAAGAAGAAGAAGGATGTTTACCAGATCATGATCTCACTCCTGTTAGGTTATTTCAGAGAAGAAGCCAGGCCAATATGGATACTTATCTCTAATCTGTCTCTGATATGCTCTTCCTTTTTGTCTACAAAACCACTGTTTTCTGCCATCTCATACAGGCCTCTCATGAAGGATTCTACTGTTTCTCAAAAGCTTTAAACTTTTATTTGGAAACAAGCCCTCTCATAAAGCACATTTTGCTTAGGAATGAAATGCTCATCAAATCTCGACAGCAGCTCTGCAAAGTCATCCTTATGATTCTCCTCAGTAAAGGTAAAGGATTTGGAGATACAGGCCTAATCTACACCAAGCAGGATATTGCACTATGAAAGCAGTATGAAAGTGGTATATAAAAGGCAGGAGCCACACCAAGCAGGATATAGTGGTATGAAAGCCATATATGGTATGTGTCAAAGGGTTGTCAGTGCACTTCAATACTGCTATAAAGCAGTAGTGTGGCTCCTGCATCTTATATACTGCTTTCATACCACTTTCATAGTGCAATATCCTGCTTGGTGTAGATTGGGCCATGGTCAGCTTCCTTTCCCATGGCATAGATGAGAGAAGTAACCCGTCTCCTTGTGAAGCCTTGTTGCAATGTGGAAATCGTTCCTTCCAAGCTGTTCTGAGGGTTTGTTGAAGTTAAAGCTGTCTGGGGATGAAAACTGTGCCATGGTGAGAAATTCTTTCTAGGTGTAAGCCTTAGACCTCTGACACCATGTAAGGTTATTTCAGAGAAGAAGTCAGGCCTATCACTACTCTGGGGCAGGTCTCACAATTGCAGGGTGGTTAACAAGATACAGTGGCTTTTCAACCACTCTGCGTGTGCTGATTGCATGCCAGGCGATTTGTTGGTTGTGGCTTGTTGTGACATTTGAACCCAGTGAGGGTAGTTGGCTGGAGTGATTAAGAAATCACCCTGCAACCCTATGACAGAGTGTGGATTCTGGGTGGCTTATTAACCGCCCCAGGCAGCCACCTTTGCTAGGTTCATATGTCAGGGCAAACTGTACCCGGAGAGGATAATTAAATAAATCAGCGAGCATGGGGCCGGCACACACAGGGATGTTTAATAAGTTACTGTGGCTTACTAACCATGCTTGTATCATGTGACCCTGGACTCTATCTCTGATAGCCCCTACTGGAAAATTTGCATTTCATTTTGCCTTCTACACAAGTGTCACAAGTACAGGAGCCATGCACTCAGGGGCTCCTGGATCCCATACCTCCCCTTTGCCCCATTATCTTGCCCTCAGCCACAGATACAGTGATCAGATGCAAAGCCTGCCCGCCCCCTACAGTGGATGCTGGGGGGAATCCAGTTTCGGTGGGACTGTGAATCCTTTCTGGGTTGCAACCAGCCAGAACTCTAAGGGGGCTATCCAAGATGCTGAACCTATTTTTGAGAAAGGGTTCAGCACCTTCGATAGCTCCTTTAGAGTTCTGGCTGGTTCTGATTGAAACCCCAAGTAGATCTACAGTCCCATTGAAATTGGAGCCACCAGCCTCCATTCCCCAACCCACACACACAGACACCCCCCACACACATAGAATCCTTGAGCCATGCAGCCTGCCCTGCACCCATTCAGCTAGCCTCTTGCCTTCATGTGCAGTGGAGGACACTGTCCCATCACCAGTGTTGAAGTACACGATGCAACTCCCAGTCTAAGCAACTCCTGCATGCAAAATAGGGAGGCACCATCTTGTCTTTTGCCTCAGGCAATAAAATGTCTTGGGCCAGCCCTATTGAGCAGCAAGGTAGAAAAGCTGGTATGGCATCTGAGTCTGAAACAAACAAACTAACAGTGGCACCTCAAGACGCTTCATCCTTATGGTGGGGGAAAGCAAGCGAGCATTAAGAACTCAACAAGACATTCTTTTAATTGCATTTTTAAGTTCACATGTACATGATTTCTATTTAAACCTTTTACTACTCTTGTTACTGTTGCATTTACCCTGAACATTATTTACATGGTGGAGGATTGTATAGTGGGCTTGAAATGGAAAAGAACATTAATGAGGAATTAACTCCCACTTAAACCAATGAGATGGCCTTCCATCAACGTTTATGTGCACAAATACCCCACTTTCAAATACCTCACTTTACCTCACTTTCAAGTAGGCTGCTTCATTATATAACTACACAAGGATACTGCCAAATGTTTACAAATTGTGTATCAACTCCCACAGGTTTATATACGAACCTTTCTGAACTTGAAGTATATCATGTAGTATCCTAACTTTTCACAGTTTAATCTCATTTCTCCTTTATTTACATCAGTGCTCACAGCTGTTGTGAAGCTTCACCATGAACTCTTGGAAATTCACAGCATCAGCTGGAATACATGTAGATCTAACTGTTCTACCACTAAAGTTCATAAAAAATGACATTCAGAAGAGCATTTGCAGCAGCAGCAAAGCTAAGCCATATTCTCTTTCTTGCTCGCTCTTTCTGCACTGGTTGATAATAGTAACAATTTTCCATGACACTGAAGTAATTGACTGACATTTGTGGAAGAAGTGACAGGATACCTTCCCTTAAATTAAGTTCACATCCAAGATGCCAGCAATGTAGTTGCTGGAACCCTACAAGAGTCCTCTTCAGGCGTACATCAACGAAAAAGAAAAACTAGCATTAATGTTGTTGAGCAGAGCCATCTTTAGCTGTTTATTATTTCATTTTATAGATTTATAGTCTGCTTTTCAGGGTAAGCACCCTCACAAAATGGATTACAACTTTAAAATGCAAAATAAATAAGCAACCCCCAAATAATACTCAACACATAAATCAAAGAAATAATAAATAAGATATAATGAATATAACTAGCTCTGTCAACAAGGTGAAGAATATTATTATTATTATTATTATTATTATTATTATTATTATTATTTCTTAACCACCTCTCCATTTGGATCGAGGCGGGGAACAACATTAATACAACAATACAATATAAATCAAATATGTAAAATTAATTAAAAGAGCATATAAAACCAATACAATATTAAAATAATAATAACATCTTAAAATTCTTAGGTTTAAAATTCATCTGGGTAGGCCTGCCAGAAGACAGTAGTCTTTATAGCTGTCTTAAACTCAGAGAGAGTGTTAAGTTGACAAATCTCCTCTGGCAGACCATTCCACAGTCTGGGGGCGACAGAAGAAAAGGTCCTCTGGGTAACAGTTGTCAATCTAGTTTTGGCAGACTGAAGTAAGTTCTTCCCAGAGGACCTGAGTGTGCAGGGAGGATTGTGTGGGAGAAGGCGATCCTGAGGTAACCTGGACCCAAACCATGGCATGTAGGGCTTTAAAGGTAATGACCAACACTTTGTACTTGGCAGCCAGTGGAGTAATTTTAAAGTTGGTGTAATATGGTCATTCCTAAATGTACCAGTAACCAACCTGGCTGGCATATTTTGAACTAGTTGAAATTTCCAAACTAGGTACAATGATACCCCCACGTACAGCGCACTGCAGAAATTGAGCCTCGAGGTTACCAGTGTGTGCACTACCATCTTTAGGTCTTCCAACTCTAAGAAAGGGCACAGCTGACGTAACAGCCAAAGCTGATAGTAGGCACTCCTGGCTGTCGCATCTATCTGGACTGTCATTTGAAGCGACAGATCCAGAAGCACCCCCAAGCTGCAAGGGCAGTCTTTTAGGGGGAGTGTAACCCCATCCAGAACTGGTTGACACACCTCCAAACCCAGATTAGGGCCCCTCTGTGTTATCTGGATTGAGTTGGAGCAGAGCAGATCTGTTTAGTACAATCATATTTGTTACATTTCTTACATTTATATCCTGCCTTTTCTTCCAAGATGTCCAAGGAGTCCAAGATGGAGTACATGATCCCCTCCTTTCCATTTAATCCTCACAACAACAATCCTGTGAGGTAGGTTGGGCTGAGAGTAAGTGACTGGCCCAAAGTCACCCAGTGAGCTTTATGGCCAAGTGGAGACTTGAACCTGGGTTCTGGGTCTCCCCACTTCTAGTTCAACACTCTAACCAATACACTGCAGTGCCTCTCATTGGCTCCTCACCATGTATACTAAATCCATTGGGATTTCCTTCCTAGTAAATCTGCTTTGGATTGCAGCACACTTTAGTTTATAAATAATTGTAAACGAATAAAAATTAAAATACCCTTTGGGAACATGACGACCAGTATTAAGGCACATCCTTTCTGCCTGATATTAGCTGAAGGTTTGGGGACAATTTGGAACAGATCAGGAGGCTCCTGGGGAGAGAAGAAGAAGGGAAAGTCCCATTGTGTAAGTGGACATCTCCTCACACAACATTGGATTTGCTGATTTATTTTAGAAAAAAATGCTTTGTATAGGCAAGGGTGAGGAACCTCTGGCCCTGTAGACATGGTTGGACTACATCTTCCATCACCCCTGTCCATTGTTCTTGCTGAACTGAGACTGATGGGAGTTTGAATCCATCTGGAATTATTATTATTTTATTATTATTATTTATTTATATAGCACCATTAATGTACATGGTGCTGTACAGAGTAAAACAATAAATAGCAAGACCCTGCCGCATAGGCTTACATTCTAAGACCACATGTTCCCTACCCCAGATATGAAACAGGTTAGAACCTATTTGAATATTATCTAGTGGCTAAAGAGTGTTATGCTGTGTCCCTCAGAATGAAGCCCACTTCTTTAGTTTCCCCCAAATACAGAACTTATTTAGCAATTAAAATGAATTTTTCTGAATTAACCAGCCCGTAAAATTAGAATCCCCAGTTCAAATTCCATGCAGTAGAGGGCAGCAGCACATATAGAGTAACTACCAGCTTTTGCACTATTTCTGAGAAATACAAAGATGCATGTTCTAATTATTCATTTATTTGACACACACATTTATACTTTTTAAAAAAAAACAACAGTTATCTCGACACATATATTTATACATGAAAAACAGTTATCTTCTCAACAGTAATATATTAATACTATGTTTAAAAAACAAATTATACAGGGAACTCTTGATATACAACAGAAATTAGGACTAAGTAAAACATTCTTTTTGCACAAGAAAGTAATTATTGTTTCCATTACACAAAATGGTGAGTAATGCTTTGATTTCTGATGCCTGATAATTTGAGTGGAAAACCCCAATTTCGTATTTGCACAGATATGAATCAAACAAATAGGACACACATGTTTTGTCTTTTTCAAATAGAACATGCATGTATTCAGGTGGTGTGTATGCACAGCAGGGCCTTCCAAAACTGGAAGACACCCCAAGCCATAGCAGGATTCAGTACACATACATGGAGACCTCAGGTATGTTATGTGAATCTGTGATATCACTAACATTTATCACCATGTGATGTACTAGAAGCATCGGGTGTATCATGCAGTGTTGCAAATGGATTGTATCACTGACCTGTGTAATGAAGTATATGTATCTGAGATCAGTGAATGAAGACTTTCTTAGACTTTTCAGAATCTAGCACCAGACCTGGTGCTGGATTGTGGTAGTTCCTTCCTGGTAATGTTTGCATTACTAAGCAAAACCTAAAACCTGGCAAACTCAGTTCTAAAACAACAGCTTTCTGATCTTTAAGGGAGACAATGTTTTTGATGGTGGCATCCTGTCTATGGAATATCCTTCCCAGAGAGGCTCACCTGGTGCCAGTTCAGCACCAAATGAAGACCTTTTCATCCAGCCCTGCCTTACAAATAACTGATTTCTTTTAGCTTGGGCCTCTGAAGGTATGTTGTTGTTTTTAAGCTTTGGGGCAGAATACTATGCATGCTTAGACCAAAAACAGAAAAGTCCTACAATTCCCAACATTCCCCAGCTAACCATGCTGGGAGTCATGGGATCTTTTTTCTGTCTAAACATGCATAGAATTTCACACTTAATTGTCTTTTATACTGTACTTTAACATTCTATTTGTTTACCACACCTAACTGTTATCTATTATCTATTTCTTTAACAGTAAATAATTTTGGATACAAACCCAAAGCTAGCAAGGGGTTATCTTGTTCAGTATACCAGATGCTTTAATGGCTTGTTGGCTTGGCTAAATGTATTGTATTTTACTAAATTTGTACTGCTTACATATTAGCTACTGAGACAAGTACAAAGTCATGCTGTTATAAAACCCTGAACAGCTTGGGACCAGGTTACCTGATAAATTACCTTCCCAAAACAGACCTGTGAGATTGTTAAGATAATCAGCGGAGATAATGCTGGTTATACCATGGTCTGCAGTTTGCCAACTTGCAGCAATAGTGAAGTGGGCCTTCTCTGTGGTGGCACCCACCTTATGGAATGACCTCCCCCTGCCATTTGGAGGGTACAAATGTTGCTGCTTTAGGCACCAATTAAAGACCCATCTCTTCACCAAGGCCTTTCCTGAGTGACTGTGCTGCCCAGTTTGTTCATCATGGTGTTGTATTTGTTTTAGCAATTATTATATATTTTAATTGTATTTTAATGTATATCTTAATATATTTTAATGTATAATGTATTTTAATGTATTTAATTTTCTTCTAAGCCACATACAGATATTTTAAGTGTGACCAGCAGTATATACATCTGAAGAAAGAGGAGGAGGAGGAGGAGGAGAAACAATATTTGAGATTTCAGTGGACACAGATGAATTAAATATCACAGACAAAATTAATATATATTCCTGTCAACACAGATTCCTCTCTGACTTCCTTGACTTAAAATAAAACATCTAGAAGCTCATTACTTTACTGAATTTAAATAACCCATCAGAGGTCTTTGTCTCTTGGGTTATTATAATACCCTCCACCCCATTTTTGGACAATGCAGTGTGTGTTCAAAGCAGGAAAACATGTTTTCTTAATTGGCCAGTTTTTCCAGTTCACACACACACACAGAGAGAGAGAGAGAGAGAGAGAGAGAGAGAGAGAGAGAGACCCATCTACACTGTATGCATTTTCTCATTTCTCTTGGGAGAGAAAAGCCTAGTTAATTTTGCCTTCTCTAAATGGGAAGTCAGAATATTTGGGCCTGTAATACTGTGGCAAACTTTCTCCTCCCTGCAGATACAACTAATCTTCATCCAAACCTAAGAGCCAAATGCTGCAGGCATGGAATTACCACTAGCCCTTCCCAGAGCTTGGTGGTTGATAGTCAACTGGTCCATGGAGAATGGGCAAATCTGTCAATTCCAGTTCCATTCAATTTTATTTATTTATTTTCATTTTTCTGACCTTACATTTGTACCAAAAGCCAACAAAAAGGGAAAACCCTACAGGAACTACCCAAAAAGCCAAGGGCGAAGGGGTAAAAAGGATGCTCTTTTATATTAAGCATTCTTTTTTTCTACCCCTTTGCCCTTGGCTTTTTGGCACTTACATTTGTATCAGCCTGATTCTGCATCAAATGTGCAGATTCTTTTTTTAAGCCACATAAAAATTGAAATAGATTTGTATGTCCACTTCCCCATGCGTATTTATTTCCCTTTTCCCAAATGTACACATCTGTGTGTGTGTGTGTGTGTGTGTGCAGTTCTTGGTAATGTTGTGCCTATTGTCCTCTATGGGCCAAACTAAACTTTCTCCTAATCACACATAGTGGATCTATGCATGATTTCCCCCCTGACTTTCCCGGAAGTACATGCGGACCCCAATTCATGAAGATTTGGGAGAGGAGGATTGAAGTCCCCACCTAACCCCATTTTCATCCTGAAATTCCATCTCCCCCCACCCCATGGAAGAGGGGTTAAAAAAAGAAAAGTCTCCATTAGAATCAGTGCAACCTAAATATTGTCACCAAGGCCTAATCTACACCAAGCAGGATATAGCACTACAAAAGTGGTATGAAAGTGGTATATAAAAAGCAGGAGCCACACCAAGCAGGATATAGTGGTATATAAAACTCAGCCTATATCCTGAGTTTCATCTCAGAATAAACATCCAGAACTTACATTCTTTTTAACAACACAGCAAATCACTGGAACCTATTAACACTTTATTTTATAAAGATGTCAAAGATGATGTTTGAGCTCTTTCTCAGATCATCTTCTCTGCAAGGAACTCTGCATATGCTTTGAAATAAATATTGATGAAGAGGGCAATCCTATGGCTCCTGAACAGCAAGTGCTCCTGCCTTGTGCCCAGGAGTCTGAGCTCCTGGCTCCCAGTCCCTCCCCATTGTGGCCAGCATGGTTCTCTCTGGGGTCACAAAAGCTACTGTGGAGAGGAAGGAAAGGAGGCAGTTCTGTGGATGGGAGGGGGAGGGGGCTGCGGAGATGGCCTCTTCAGCCTCCTTCCCTCCTGCCTTGTAGAGCCCCAGCTAGATGGGCGGAAAAAAATCTGTCCAGCAAAAGTGCAGAGTGAAAGGACTGTGGAAGTGAAGTCCCTCCAAGCTCCTCCCACTCCGTGTTCAGAGGCTAAGAGGCATCCTGATAATATTACGCCCTTAATTGGTTTTTATTTGGAATTCTGTGTCTGTGATTGTTGCCTCCTCTTTCTCTTCCTTCCCCTCCCCCCAATAAACCTTTCCCCCCCCCCCAAAAAAAGGTAAGTAGAATACAAATCAATTAAATAAAATGTAGGTTTGTTTGGAAGGCAGAGTCTGTTTGAGCCTTGTAGGGTGCAGTCCATCAACTTTGAAACATGATGGTAGTGGTGACTGAATCCTAGACAGGAGAAGAATAACAACCTGAACATGGAGTGGGAGGAGCTTGGAGGGACTTCACCTCCACAGTCCTTTCACTCTGCACTTTTGCTGAACAGATTTTTTTCCACCCATCTAGCTGGGGCTCTACAAGGCAGGAGGGAAGGAGGCTGAAGAGGCCATCTCCGCAGCCCCCTCCCCCTCCCATCCACAGAACCGCCTCCTTTCCTTCCTCTCCACAGTAGCTTTTGTGACCCCAGAGGGAACCATGCTGGCCACAATGGGGAGGGACTGGGAGCCAGGAGCTCAGACTCCTGGGCACAAGGCAGGAGCACTCGCTCCAGCCATGGATCCAAGAAACTGAACTATCCTTCAGAGGAAGAAACTAAATGGAAGTTCAACAGTGAACACTATAGAGAAATGCCAGTACTGTCAGGGAAACACATTCAAGAAAAAAAAAGTCATCCAGCTTATGGGGAAAATGCCATAACCATGACATTCTTAACCACAACACATCCAAGTCTCTATTACAACAGAAAAAGACCAAAGCTAGAATGAACACTGTAAATATTATATGGAGAGTGAAGACATCAAGTAGTAAACACACTGCAGTAAAAGCTAACAGGGCAACGTAAATAATTGCAGACAACCATGTGCCTAAAGGAATAAAACATTACCATTTCAATTAGACTGTGGTGCCAATTGCAACATTATCCCCAGCCACCTAGTGAACCCCAATATTCCATTGGAAGAGACTAATCAGCTTTTAAGAATGTACAATACATCAAAACCAGTAGGAAAATGCAAATTCAAAATTTCTAAAGACAAATGAGGAATATAGGCTAGAGTTTGTGGCTGTAGATGACAGAGCAGCACCACTTTAGGTTCTAAGGTGGTCCAGGCTATGGAACTGATAAAGATACAATTTTAGAATAGATTTAATGACATGATGGAAAATTCATTTGAAGCTGGAAGCTGGAATCAAGAAAGGATTTCAAGGTAATTTGGGATGTGTTTGTGGGAGATGGACAGCTAGAAAGAGCTTATAAACTAGAGATTGTTAAAAGTGTGACATTACTAAGAGGAAGTTATTGGCAGTTTTACTACTGCCTCTGAAAGAAAAGTTGTGAAGTCTAATGGTGAGGAATTATTCAACCAGTAGAGAAAAGTACAGGCTGAATAAGCAATCTGGTGATGATCTGAAAATTATCAGGGAAACTCAGAGTATGTATAGATCTAAGCCCTCAAATAAAGCACTGAGGAAAAAACTATTGCCTACTGTTGAAGATATATTGCCAGATCTGTCAAAAGTAAGGATATTCTCAGTCTGTGATGTCAAGGAAGGAATTCAGGCAATAGCTGATGTTGTGGGAGAGGTTGATGACCTAAAGCAAGCACAGCCAGACCATGATCGTAAACTAATAGCATTTCTGAAAAGATGCAGATAAAGGAATATCAAATTGAATAGGGATAAACCCAGACTGGGATCACAGAAGTACCATATATTCGTCATTTACTGCCTCAAAGGGCCTGAAGATAGATCCAGAAAAAGAAAGAGTTACAAGCCTAAGATGTCAAGGGAGTCCAGAGATTTCTGTGAATGACCAACTACTTAGCTAAGTTTTGTAAAATCCTCTTAGAGAACTGTGAGATCCTGAAGCAGCAGACACACTGAGAGACACTGTGGGAGTAGTGGAACTACATGAACATGCTTTCTTGCTATTTACTGTTTTACTCTGTACAGCACCATGTACATTGATGGTGCTATATATATAAATAATAATAATAATAATAATAATAATAATAATAATAATAATAATAATAATAATAAAGCAGATGACTGCAACAGCCAGTCTGGGTTGTACAATGACTGGGTTGTAATTTTGAAGTATTACAACCCAGAAGAGCCATTAAGGCTTCAGTGTGATGCATCAGAAACAGGTCTAGGGATTACCATGCTGCAAAGAGGACAACCAGTTTCATTTTCAAGAAAAGGCCAAATTGGCTATGGCCAAACTGAAAAAGAACTACTTCCAAAACTTTTTGGAATGGAGAAATTTCACCAGGACGCATATGGACACACAGTAGATGTCTAGACTGACCATAAACTTCTGGAAAATATATGGTGAAAACTCCATACTCGGGGCACAAAAGCATCTACAATGCATGATTTATTTATGTTACTCATGTATTTACAATATTTATATACTGATCCCCATTAAAAAATTTGGAGTGGTGTACAAGATAAAATAAAAACAGAATAAAACACTTTAAAATAGATTTTAAAAGAAGCAAAATGTACAGCAAACCATAGCTGGTCATTAAGGAAAGGCTTCCTGGAATAATGACATTTCAGGAATAATACATCTTCAGAAGTATGATTTACAAATCAACTTGAGCTCAAGTTTGTTGCAGCAGAATTCCCAAAATTCAGCAAGGAGTGGGGTTTTGAACACACCACTTGTCACCTGGGTATTCTCAAAATAATGACAAAGGACAATCCACAGTAAAGACAGCTAGGAAAGTCTTAAGAAAAGCAAAAGTGGCAGTGTGGAGCCATATCTAGCACTTCTAGATCATTGGAAAACTCCATCCCAAGGCCTAAAGTCAAGTCCAGCTCAAAGGTTAATGAGCTGAAGAATAAAACCCCTTTTACCAATAAGTGGAAGGCTATTAGAGTCAAGGGGTTAAAGGAGCATCCCTTGGTGAACTGAGGAGAGGAGCAGCAACAGAGGCAGGCCCCGCATTACAACCAGTTGGCAAGAGATCTTCAAGGCCTAGACTCGAGGCCACAATGAGAGTCCAACCCCTAACAAAATAGACAGAGTTTGGCACAAGGCAACCATTATTCAGTATACTAATCCATGATCCTATAAGGTACAGATGGACAGTGTCCGAATACCGAAACATAACAGAAGACATCTAAGGGTTGCTGCTGGAGAAGCAGGCAAGCGGCCGAGCTTTTCCATCCTCAGGTCAAGCAGGCGCCATCGTCGCTCCTCGGGTGAAGAAGTGTAATGTAAGCGATTTTCTTGGTTTCTTCGTAGCTGTTAGCTTTGCTCTGGGGAGTAGTAGCCGTTGGTCCCCCTCTTACTTTGCCAGTTTCTTTCTCACCCGGTCCAACACACATAGTCTCTGGTGCCTCATGTGGAGAGGGGCTTGTGCGATGTTTTATAGCCAATCCTGTTATAGCCATATACTGTTGTTTTTATTTCTCTGATAGTTTTTAAATTTTTTATACTTTTGATGTTTACTGTTTTTGGCTTTTGTGAACCGCCCAGAGAGCTTCGGCTGTGGGGCAGTATATAAATGTAAAAAATAAATAAATCCTGAATGGTGAAAATCGATTTAGGCTAATGAAGGCAGAGGATATGGGCGTCCTTTAAAGGGTCTTTAGTGTTAATCCTCTGCTATGTCCTTTTTTGTGTGTAACTTGGTATTTAACGGTAGGCAAAACGGTAGGCTTCCGATTAGAAGCGCAGAAGCAGGAGCGAATTGGCCTGCTCCGCCTTGCCCAGAGGCGGAGTAGAAGCGGACCGCGGACCCCTAGAAGCAAGGTGAAAAGAAGCGCCCATTTTTCGGAGCTCCTCTTTCAGGCGGACCGCTCCGATCGCCATCTTGAAACATTTCGCCCATAGATAACTGGGTTGTTTTTGAAGCTATCGTTCTGAAAATTCTTGTGCTTAGACAGTCATGGATGGGGGTCATTTTGAGACTACTCTCAGCTCTCTGCGTGGTGCGGGTCGCACGCTAGAATTTTTTAAAAGGTAGGGTAAAGGCGGGAAAAAGATTACCTTTTCGATTGCTGAGGGGCAGAGTCAACTCCCGGTCATGATCACATGATCCCAAAGTTGGAGGAGGGGATAGGCAAAATGGGTAACTTGGGATTCTGGGAAACTTCTCTTTCTTAATCTGAACGGACTTTTCCCAGTGTTTTTTAAAATAGTAGCCCCACCAAATGCACAAACACAACCTGAAATCATATACTAAGCCAATAATAAGAGATAGAAACACAGCACTGCTACCCACCCTAACTTTGGGGAACAACTGAAAAGATGTGGTGCAAGGGGATGAGCTCCCCTAGGGCATCTCATTGTGGACGTGCCCCCACTCTCTCCTGTACTTGGAAGGCCATCAGAGCCTTCCAAAGAGAGTAACCCGGTGGAGCGATGCCTATCATGAGTTGAAGTGAGCGTTTTACTTCTTAGTGGTGGAGCAATGTCTTTCATGAGTTGAATGGACAGCGTTGCTTCTTAAAAGACTGGTCACTACTAGGACCAGTCAAATTGGCAGCTGCTTCCCCCTCCCCCGGGCACATCCCCCTATTACTGGTAAAAGACAGATATAACCTTTTTTTAAAAGTTCTTCTTGTTGTTTATTCAGCAACACTGCTGCTTTTAATTCCACCCCTCCTTCGTTTATTTATTTATTTATTTATTTATTCCATTTTATATGCATTACTGGCTTATCCTTGGCTCACTTCCTTATGCCCCCAGAAATGTCTGCTGCCTGCCTGCCTGCCTGCCTGCCTTCCCTCTCTCCTCCCCTGCCCGCCTTGCAGGGATGTTGTGTGTGTCTGGCTTTGACTCAGGGGAGAAGTCCTTCCTGCGCTCACTTGGAGTTTTGGAAGTTCCAAATTCATTTTTCAAGTGTGGAAGAAGATTCATAGGTTTATCTCTACTCCCCAATTCATGGCATGTTGGGATTTCCTTTGAAATGGCCCCATTGAGAGGTCTGCAGGTTTAAGCCCCGCCAAAAAACAGGGGATGATGGGACTGCCTTGAGTCTCAGTGTGCGGCGTATGTATCCCTGGATAAGCTGTCATGGTGGTGAGTTTGAGGTTTCTAACATGCAAATTGACGGAGCTATGGAAAGGGGTGTGAATGGGGTGCCCGATTTTCAAAAATTCCCCAAAAATCAGGGGATGATGGGATTTCCTTGAAACTTGGTGTCCATGTGGACACGTGGATAAGCTATCATGGTGACAAGTTTGAGGTTTCTAATGTGCAAATTGACGGAGCTATCGAAAGGGGTGTGACTTAGGGTTATGGGTGGTGCATTAGAGGTTAGAGCCCCGCCAAAAATCAGGGGATGATGGGACTGCCTTGAGTCTGGGCGTCCATGTGGACACATGGATAAGCTGTCATGGTGGTGAGTTTGAGGTTTCTAACGTGCAAATTGACGGAGCTATGGAAAGGGGTCTGAATGGGATGCCCGATTTTCATAAATTCCCCAAAAATCAGGGGATGATGGGATTGCCTTGAAACTTGGCGTGCGTGTGTATATGTCCATGAGGTGTCATGGTGCCAAACGTGAGGTTTCTAACTTGAACAGAAAAAAAGTTGTTTACTTTTTTAGCTTTCAATGCAACCCTATGGGGGAGAAAAACGGAGCTCCGATCCGGATCCGGAGCTCCGAGCGGAGCGGAGCGGAAATGGGCGGAGCAGGGGCGGGGCGAAGTGGCCAGATCCGAAAATCGCAGATCTGGAAGTGAAGCGGAGCGGGGGGTCCATGCATACCCCTATTTAACGGTGTGGCTAAACAACAACTAATTGCAATGTTAACCGCACCACGTTGCAAAAAAGGTCACAAGCAGAGCACTCTGTTAGTTTGTTACAGTAATCACAAAATAAGAGAACTGGGGCACCCTAAAGTCTGATATTTATTGTGGCTGAAGTTTTCATGATGCGGGTTGTTGCTCACAAAAACTCACACTGTAATAAATTCAATTTTAAAAATTTCTCTTCCCTCTCCATCTCCTTGTATGTTGTGTCATTTTGGATTGTTAAGTCTGTAGGCAGGATCTGTCTCGTTTTACTGCTGTTCTAGGAGCCTTTTTGTCTAAGGAGGTGGTTAAAAATACTTTAAAGAAATTCTATGGATTCTAAGGTGCCACACTATGCTTTGTACTAATACCCTCCTTTGGCACAACAAAGAGCCCTTGTGGCAGCTTAAAGATTAACACATTGTGGCATAAATTTAGCCTTACATTTGTTAGCCTTTTAAGGTTTCATAGGGTTTTTTTTTCAGTATGCTCTTATAAACGTCTATTCTGAAGAAAGTCCTATTGAGTTTACTCCCAGATAGTGTGTGTGTCTGTGGGATTGTAGTAAAACTGACAAACATGGTTACACATGGGGTTGCAGTTCATGTGTGATGTGTCTGACTGATAGGGTTTTTTCTTCCTTTTTTAATGACTATTTCATACTGAGCACTAGCATATGTCAGAGTAAATATTGACATGCATGCAGAATTACATTAAGACATAATATAACCAATTGTTTGCTAAATGTGGGATGATTTGTTAGTACTATTTTGTGCACATTGACTTGAAAGTAAGTCCATTGTTTTAAGTATGGCTGCTTTCTGGATGTTGGCGTGCATGTATTTTGGTAGGCCTACTTTCTGAAGGTTTTCTGTAAAAAACAACAACACAATGATGTCATGCTGTTGACTGATGTGACTAATGAATAATTGTAAGTTTTTCCTCTTGCCATAGTTCTTTAACTTCCATAGCCAGTGGTGTATATTTTTCTCTCTTTTCCTCTGTTAACATGACTGGTTGGTTACGCCAAGTTACCTTAAATAGTATAAGTCAACGTTTTTAATGTTGTGTTACCAATGGCGGAGGTATACTTTTTACCAAGTGCACTTTAGTTCAAAATTATTTATGTGCCAAAATATTTTCTTTTGTATTTGTGAAAGATAATCAAAATTTAATTTTTACTTATTCTTGCACTTTAAAATAAATTTAGCAGTTTCAAGTTTTGTGCTTCTAATTTTTTTTTCAAAACATCTGTTCTTAAAAATCAAAGTTGGCAATTTTTCTTGGGTGTGTGTGAAAGTAGCTCACCTTGCCTAGGGCACAAAATAGTCTGGCACCGGCCTTGAGTCCAGGGGAGATGAATGCAGAAAAGGATGCTACAACAAGGATATAGTATTGAGTCTGTGAAGGTGCAGCCAACCAACTTTGAAATACTCACAGAGAGGGGGGCTGCATTCCAGTGGTGAGCAGGGCTAAAAGCAAAAGGAGCAGTATACAAATTACTCAAACTACCACCATATCATTAGATTAAAGCCCATGCTTCCAGCACCTAAGCCATAGGAAAGGCATTTCAACCTTTTAAAGTTGGGGAGGAGACTGCACAAAAGCTGGGGAACCACAAAATGATCTGTGGTTGAAAGAATGATGGTGGGACCGGGGGAAGGTGGGGCTTTGTGTGGATCCTCAGAGGGACAAATTTCACCCTGGGATCGGAGGCTCTGCATGCCTGGTGTAAAGTAACATTGTTGTTGTTTTGCAATTTCCTCTGTGATTTCTACATTTGCCTCATCTCCAGGATGCCGTCGTTAAACAACTGAAAAGACAAATTGATAACCCTTCCAAAAAAAAACCCAAACCTTAAACAAACGCCTTTACATTAACTTCACATAGCTTTAATGTTTTACCTGCCTCAGAAAAGCACTGCAAGGAACCAGAAGCAGAAAAGACCTGACTACCTAATCTTCCGCCTCAGC
The DNA here is from genome assembly GCF_023053635.1 of Elgaria multicarinata webbii. Taxonomy (NCBI): domain Eukaryota; kingdom Metazoa; phylum Chordata; class Lepidosauria; order Squamata; family Anguidae; genus Elgaria; species Elgaria multicarinata. Next base: position 104,613,227 of record NC_086172.1, read on the forward strand.
AATAAGGAAAAATTACATGTTATTCCTGAAAGTGGTACTTTAGCACAGTAGGCAGCTCTTATGTTATGACAAGATAATGTGTGTGTAAAGCACTCCTATAATTTAGCTGTCACACAGACACAGCTCTTTGACTGTGTCTGGGTTGAGAGAATTTGCTTTGATTTGCTAAAATGCACCAGCCAATTTTAATTTCTTGCGCAACAGAATTGACTCAGCTTGATCTGAATTGTTCCCCCACCCACCTCCCTCTGTGGTTTTCAGTGGCAAGAAACAGTTGCCTGCATTTTGCTAGGCTGCAAAAGCAAGGAGAAATATTTATAGCTCGGCGCCCTGCAAACAGACAGTATACTTGCCACTTTTGGAATATTTGGAAATAAAAAAGGGTCATGTGCAGCCCCTAAGGAAAGAATGTAGTGCTGATCAGAAGATACTAATATGTAGTGGGAAATTTGGGTATTATTGGGAGAGAGGGATTCCGTTGTGAGACGAAGGGCATATCATTCCCAATACTGACAATTCTTCCCTTTGCTGCTAGAAAACAATTAGTTTCATGAGGTTGTAGGCTCATTTTTCTATCTGGGACAGGGATGTGTGTGAGGGAAGATGATATAACTCATCACACATCACTAGCAATATTGGTATATAAGGTTAACCGAACATTATCCTCTTCAGATTCCCTATTCTCTATTATTTACAACTTGGCAAAAATGAAATATTGTAATAAATCTATATATAAAATATTTTCAATATTGTCATGTGGATCCTTATAGTTGGAACATACTCCACCTCTCAGTTGTTGTGATCTATAAGATCTCTCTCTCTCTCTCTCTCTCTCTCTCTCTCCAGGGTCCCTGTCCATCTGACTACCAGTCTGGAGTGTCAGCATCTTGTTTTGGGCCAGTGGGACAAATTGGGTATTCTGCTGCTGTACTGCCCACCTTGCCACTCAGCAGTCTCTGTACCTGTGCTGAGAGAGGTGGCCTCGGATATGATGCTGAGGTTGCCCAGGTTGCAGTTTATGGGGGACACCAACATTCATGCTGAGGGCATCTTGTCTGGGGTGGCTCAGGTTTTTATTTCTTCCATGACAATCATGGGCCTGTCCCAATATGACATTGGCCCAACGCAAGTAGTAGGGCACACTCTGGGCTTGGTTTTTTCAGCCAGTCATGGGGATAGTGATCTGAAGGCGGGGGGCTCTGGATCAGTCCCACTGTCATGGTCGGATTACCTCCTGTTGAGGTTTAGACTGAAAGTGGCCTTTTCACTGTGGGGGAACTATTAAGATGGTCCACCCCTGGAAGCTAATGCATCCAGATGGTTTCCAGAGGGCTTTTATTTTAATGTCAATAAATGTACGAGATAGATAGATAGATAGATAGATAGATAGATAGATAGATAGATAGATGATAGATAGATAGATAGATAGATAGATAGATAGATAGATAGATAGATAGATAGATGATAGAATTGGTTGACCTGTTGTCAGGGCAGGGCAGGTGGAACATGAAATTCCTTGGCACTGGCTGACATTTATTGAGGTGCTATGATCCTAAAGAAAGTCACATCTGACAGAAGACTATGGGTAAGAAAAATAAAAGAAGTAGGGGTGGGATTCAAAGGGAGACTTCCAAGGTTTGAGAAGGTAGCAGGCCTACAAAAGAAATTCATTGTATTTATTTAGTATAAAATGAGCAGCCAAATCTTTGACTTCAGGTCTCTAGATCATAATGTCTATAAACTTTTAATCAGTTTCTGTGTTTCACCTTCTTGGCCTGTAGCCTTCCACCGCACTTCGTCTAGTATTAAATTGAGAAGTTTGTTTCACAATCGTATAACATTTACAAAATAATCTCCCCATCCCCCACCCCCGGACTGCTTTTTAAGTGCTAATGCAAAGCAGATATAAGCAGCCATGATAATATCCCCATTATGTGGATTAAATAACCACACCGGAAACATTTATTGTGCACGGTTGGGTACAAAGTTCAATGCACTTTTGTTGGCAGCACCTGGATTTCTGGCTCATAAGGTACAGAAAAGAGGAGGTTGCAAATTGCATGCATAGATTTTGCCTCAGGAAGTAGATCATATATTTGTATACAATAGACATTTGCTGCTTCTGGTTGTAGGCTAGATTCTGGCATGAAGGAAAAGAGCTTGAAAAGCCAGAATGTGAGTAGGCAGGAACTTAAAACAGATTTGCCTTCAAATTACAAGAAGAATAAAGCTCAAGTGCTGTATCTAATAAGTATAATGGTTTTCAAAACGGTGGTGCTGTGCATTCCAGAGGCCAAGTAGTAGTAAATAAAGGCATTAAAAACCCACTTATGCAAACTGACTGGTGGAAAATATTTTCTTTTTGTGGTGGTGCATGGAAACATAATCTTGCCTAGGTGGCAGTGTGGAAAACTGGCTGAGCAGAAAGGGGGAGGGGGAATTGCGGTTGCCATGATATTTGGACTAGTTATTATGAGTAGGGAAATTTCATTTGTGGCTGGATGCCATATGGAGTCAATATACACAAGATTGTATTTGATTGCTACAAGGGGAGCATTTGGGGTAAATAAATCCAATTACAAAGCCTCCCAAGCAGCAAACCCAGTATTTTCCCATCGACTGTTTGCCATCAGCTGTTCTCCATCAGCAGTACTTAGTCAGTGAGTACTGCATGCCAAGAGGCCCTTAGCCTGCTTTGAGCTTGCTCTTTGGCTTCTTAAGTCATACCCTCAAAGGAACCGGTGAGGATTCTATTTCCCCCACATACTCCTGGAGTTTGGCAGGACCTGGCTGCCCTGAGAACAGGGATTGTGGGACGGATGCAAGAAATAAGAGATGACACAAGTGCTGGAATTTAAACTGGGCCACATTTATTCAAGATCTGCAAAGGGTTCCCCTCGGGCATCCAGCCTGGCCTGCGTTCAGGCCTTACTAAGTGAAGGGGCGAGCTTTCCTGGCCCAGCAGGTGGCGCTCAGTTTCGCCGCCCTGCTGTCCATCCCCTACGTGGGGTAGGGAGACCTTCCCTTGTCACCCCCAACCCATGCCCCCCAGGCTCAAGGTGGGTGAACGAGGTCGGTCTCAAAGGTGGTCCTTATCCCCTGGCCTGGCCACAAGGCTCAACACCGGGAGCCCTCGGGAGTCACCTATCACTGTAACAGTGCCTTGGAAGCTCACCATTATATTCCGTCTGGATGCCCATTCCCTACCTGCCAGGAATTAGGTGACCAAATGAAATCGACGCCAGATTGACCTAGTTATACTCCCCTGCTGTCTTACAGTGTGGAGTAGGCGAAACAACTCACGTCCAATTCAGAACGTGAGCAAAAAATTCCTACTCGGCCCCCTAATGGCAACCAATAGCACACACTGTCTACAGGGAGGGAGGGAGGGAGCCGCAGAAGCAAGAGGGCTTGGAGGGGTCAGACACCCACCTTTAAAAGGCCGAAACCCCTCCCAGCCCCAGTGGCGGGAAATCCTGCCAATGCAGGATAGCCACGTCTCATCCTTGCTCCTCCCACAAATCCCTCCCCATGCCCAGGCTTTGCCGGGCTGGCAGAATGGGCCTTGTAGCAGTACAGTCGGTGGACAGCATTGTATGTCCTATCGGAATCTTTTGAGATCAGTGAACAGTGCTTTCTTGATTATCCCTCCCATAGCAGACATCTCCTTGGTTTCTGCTCCATAACTGTGAAACGCCTTTCCCTTCAATACTCAGCACAGCATGCATTACATTTTATTTATTTATTTATTTCATTTATATCTCGCCTTTTGTTCTCCAAGGAACCCAAGGCGGCGTACATAATCCTCCTCCTCTCCCTTTTATCCTCACAACAACAACCCTGTGAGGTAGATTGGGCTGAGAGTCTGTGACTGGCCCAAAGTCACCCAGTGGGTTTCCATGGCCGAGTGGGGACTAGAACCCAGATTTCCCAACTCTCAGTCCGTCACCTTAGTCGCTACACCACACTGGCTCTCAATATATCCTGCCTATTCTTTTGCAGTGGCTCTTGCTGGCATTATGGAGAGGTTTTCAGTAGTCATTTCAAAATCTGATTTTCTGGATTTTATTTCACAGTAGTTAAATCTTGTTACCTTCTAGAGATTATTCTGCCCAGTTTAGAGAGGTTGTGGCATGCCTGCAAATGAAGGAGATAGCAATGCTTCTGAAAATTAATGACTGCATTTTGTATTTCATTCTATTGTGACTTTTTGTCTAAGGGAAAAAGCTGCTGAAGATGGATGAATTTACTAACCCATGTTTGACAGACTCAAGATCTAGTTCAGCCTTCCCTAACTTGGCACCCTCCAGATGTTTTGGACAACAACTCCAGTAATCTCTTAGCATTGGCCATGCTGACTGGGGCTGATGAGAGTTTCAATCCAAAAGATCTGGAAGGCTGATCTAGATAATTACATGGTTGGTGCACAGACATATCATGGCACTTGGAAAGGATGCTCAAGGCACCATATTTTCCAGGTATAAAATTGTGAAATTGCCTAGTCCAGATGTGCTGGACTAGATAGACCCTTGGTATGATCCAGCAGGCTCTTCTTATGTTCTTATGACCTTTTTTCTCACTAGGAGACCAGAGGCTGATGAAATCAATTATTTTATTTTTCCCCCACCCACATAATCCATTAAACATTACAGCTTGTATCCAATGACGGCTATGCCTATGCAGAAAGATCTTCACCTCATGCAGGTCAGGATACCTGATTTCTTCCAACCCCACTAACATCTTAAACCCCATTCCCCAAAAGCTGCTAGTGATAGTTGTGGGTGGGGACTGTACAACAGAATGGAATAAGGTGCGGTAGCTAGGAAGAAAGGATCAGAGAAGACTGAGTGCCCTGAAATGCACAAGAGGAACACTACCATTGGATACAGCCCAGTTAAAATGCAAATGTTGACATTGAATGTCCTTGATAACTGATATTTATTTATTTATTTATTTATTTATTTATTGGAAGAGCTATCTGGTCTGGATATGATGCCAACTGAACAGACTTTATTCAACCAGGCTCCTTCTTCTTCTTCCTCTTCTTTGCCGTCATCTTGGCTTTTACAAGACACATAAAACATAATCCAGACTCACTTTGGACTACTGTTTTTGCTGATGTTTTGTTTAGACATTTAGGGTGCAATCTTACTCTGCAATCCTACTGTGTCATATTACAGTAGGTACGAAGACAATAGTGATGTAAGCTCCTAGCATGTTAAGAAAACTGTTGAGAGCATCATCCTTCAAAAACTAGTTCATTATATGGCTTTTTGATTTACCATCAATTTTACCATTTTCAAAGTGAAAAACAAACATAAAAAAGCGGCCATTCATGTATACTAAGGGATTCCCAATATTTTCCAGAAGCATATGCATTGCAAATGCTACTATAGGTAGTCAAATGCCAGCTGAGTTGAACAGGTCATTCTCTTCTTTCAATTTTAATTTAAATAAGAATGGACTATTTCAGTGAAAGAAGAAATGATCCCTCAGAGCCATGATTCAGCATAGAGATTTTTTAAAAATAAATAAATATTTGTGCCCCACATTTACAGAAAACAATACTCAACATAGTCATATTTATTTATAACATTTATATACCACCTTATCTGTTAAAAAGCCATCACAACAATTTTAAACAACAAGACCTTAAACAAAATTTAAAAAATAATGTTAAAAACAATAAAAACAACAACAACAACAACAACAACTACTACTACTACTACTACTACTACCACCACCACCACCCAGGCCAGCCTAAGGACCAAAGTGCAATAATATTAATTCAGCAGTGAAGATTTCATAAACACAGGCACATATATTTCACACACCCATGCACATCAGACAATGAATGAAAACTTTCTTTTGTAAGGCAAGAGAAATGATGAACACACTGAATGTAGAGGTATCATAAGGATTGTCAAGCCCATAGATGTAGATGAGTTCAGGCACATCCAGCTCTTTCAGCCACGTGAGTGATTAGTGCTTATTTGTAGCATTTGCAATTGTGTGAATATTTTTAGAGCAGTTATCATCTTCAGGGGGCTGATTTAGATTGGGAGGTAAGGGTCCCTAGCCCTTTGCATCCCGCTGTGGTCTCAACCTAGATCAGGCAGCCCACACCTGTTGTTTTCAGAGGGAGAAAAACTCCCATTGACAACATGGGGCCCAATCCAGATCAAGACTGCATCTGGGGGGCAAATGGTTAAAAACCCATATCTTCCCCACCAAGCTCCTCAGCCAGATCTGGGGCCCAGGACCTGCTAACAAAAACATAATAATGAAAATAATAAATACATATTCATGTACTTGCTAGTTGTGTGAATGGTGTCACATAATTTCATTTGGCCATCTATCCAAAAGAGATTGTTGACAAAGTTATTTTGTGTTATTTTTCATAAACTCTAGAGCCAGCTGTTAACAATGCCGTGCCTGAGAAAAAAAGGCAAGTATTCTGGAATAGGATTAATACGAATCTTGGCACATTTTACATACCAGAGGAAAGCTGAACTATAAAAATATTAACTACCAGTTACATTGTTCAAATGTGTTATGTAAATCAGAAGTGGACAATGTGCAGCCTGCATGCTGCACCCAAAATGTATTTCCCCCCCTGAAATAATGCTCTGTTTTTGCTACAGAGCACCAAAAGAGACAAAATTAGCTTGCAAACAAAGTAATTTTGACCTTTTTGTTCTGTAGGCAATACAGATACATTTTAAAAATAGTGATGATGATGATGATGATGATGATGATGATGATGATGGGGAAAACCTGGGTGGGTGGATGGGTGGAGTCCACAGGAGTGGAGTCCAAGGTGTGGTGAAAATGGTTCCTGGACGTTCCCCATTTGCCCACCCCTGATGTAAATAATCAGCTTGAAATCATAACAACCTATTACTAGACTTTGGTAGTTATCAACCAGCTTTAATAGCTGGAAATGTTTCGCTTATTCATTGTCTCAGTTTAAATTGCTTTCCCTCCCCTAGAGATCCTGGACTTCAGAAGGATCATGTTTTATCAAAGTTTTCATTGTGAGTCTGTGGCTAGCAGGAATCCCAGCTGGACTCACATTCTCTCTCTACATCTTCCTCTCTTCAACTGGTTTTGATCTGATTCTCTTGAGCTCAGCCTTGCGTCATTGAGGAAAAAAATATATTCAAATAGCTTCCATCTCAAAGTGGTTCATTGAGAAATCTTTTTTTCCCTTTTGCACAAAGAATGAACTTTGTTGTTCAATTAGCATAGTATCCAGACAGCTCTTCTTTTTTAAAAAAATAAATAAATAAAAATCAAGGACATTTCTTACCTGTAACAGCCAGCTTTTAAACACTGCAGTTGAATGGAAACCTTTTTACTAAAAGGCAACAACAAAATCTTTGGCACCAAAAATAAATAAGAACTTTTTTTAATAGGAAAAAGAAATAAGAAAAAAGAAGGAAATAAAAATTTAATACAGCCTATAAAGGCTTTATAAAAATGCAAAGATCCAATTCAAAAAGAGTAAGGTTACATAACTTCAGATTCAATGACATGCTAACATAAAAGGAAACATTCTTGTTGAGTCATTGAATTTCATTTTCTAAGGCATATTGTTTCAATAACGAAAGGCATATATGCAGTGCATGGCGTTAGGCATCTACTCCAAAATAAACCCCATTGTGTTCCGTGGGGCTTACCCTCAGATAAGTGTTGCAATGGCCAAATCTGTCAGTTCTGCTTTTTCCCCCTTATTTGAACTTTTTAATCTTAAATTCGTTCTCTTTGAAATATGAAGCATTTGGGTAAATTATTATCAAAAACAAACTGAGAAAAATTCTCACCAGTCTGCACGAGCCAAATTCACTAGGTATAGCTATTTCCAGCATGGAGAGTACCATGATGTACCCCCCTGCCATAAAGCTGTTCACAATGAGAAACCAGTCAGAAAAAAGAGGTGGCAATCCTCATTCAAACCTAGACTTTGAAGAGCTAAATACTCAAAGCCCTTGGCCTGGATGGACAAATCTGTCCGTTTCAATTTCTCCCACGTGATATATTTTTTTAAAATCAATTTTGTTTTGCCCTGAATATGGAGAACTTTGCGAATTTTGGTAAATTCTTATTAAAACTGAACTGAATTTTTCACCTATCACTGGGTATTTATGTATAGGATTGCACAGTTAGACCCACATCCAAAAGACACTAATATACAAAACTTGGCCACAGTAAAACCAATAAAGACACTTTCACATATTCCAATAAGCTTCATGTGAGTATTCTAGAAATTAACTTCTGCTAAAGAATTCCAATTATTGGTCTCAAAGAGGTAATTTCAGAAATTGTCTAGATGAATGAACAACTGAGAAACTTAGGAGTATTTACCGTAGACACCCCACCCACCCAACAGCACTTAGAAAAGTACTCCAGCAAGTCGCAGGAGGGTAATAAGACAGATAAGTGACATGAACAGCTCCAACCTTGAAAATACAGTTTCTAGAATGAGAAATGCAGAGCTACTCTTGTTGCCATTGCCACCCCCGCCTAAAACAATGGGGCAGCAGCAGGGCAGCCAGAGTAGTAGGCGTGGGAAACAGCTAGTGGGGGAGGCAAAAGGCACATTGCCCAGCCCCCCCTCAATCTGGTGTTGTCTCTGAAAAATAATGTAATGGAACTTGATGTTGATGTTAACCTGAGTCTGCTACTCCTTAGAACAAAGAACAGGATGCAGATAGAGACTATGCTCAGTTCTTTATTTGCATCAGAGCTTATAAAGGCTCAGACCTGAACTTGTGTTTTTTTCAGTGCCAAGACTCAAACCTGGAACCTCTGAAGGAATAACACAGTATGCTTCTTGTTGAGCATGGACAAAAGTGCCCTTTGCTCAAGGCTGAAGAACCACAATTCATTCTCATTCTCATACTCATACTCATTCTCTCTCTCTCTCTCTCTCTCTCTCTCTCACACACACACACACACACACACACGGGGGGGGGGGGAGCCTTCCATAACAGGATGAGTTGGCAAACATGAACCCCTGTGCCTGCTATTCCAGGAATTGGAATTGTTTGCCAGATTGCTAACACTTAGATCTCTCTTGAGAAATGTCTGAGAACTTGATCTCCAAAATGGTTCCCAGCTCTCTTTGCTCTTTATTTTTCCTTTAGGGTTCTCTCTTCCCTTAATCATCATCTCCATCTTTTCTGAACAGAAGGTAACAAATGGAGCAGAATGGGAGAGCATAGTGAGGAGGGCCTAGGGTTGATAAGGCAGGCTCTTCTTAGCAACCCTGGCAGAATGTGGCTTCTATGTTCTTACATGATCCTGGAGCACTGTGGAGTAGTGTATGAAGAACAGTTCAATTTCTCTAATTCAACTCAGTCTTTATCCTTCTTCCTCCCTAGAAACAAGCTGCAAGTGTTTTTTCTTGTAGGCATAAAGGGTACTCTCTCAGAAATGTTCACTGCCATAATAATGAGACAAAACCAAATATAAAAAGTAAATAGACACCAATTTCCTATGAATGGATGGATGATAGATAGATAGATAGATAGATAGATAGATAGATAGATAGATAGATAGATAGATAGATACCTCACAGAGAAGGCATGGGTCCAGCAGTTGGGGTCAACCAGAAAGGCTATAGAAAGAAGAGGCAGATTTGTGGCCAAGATGACGGTACTGGACTGCTTTACAACTAAACTCTACCATTCAAATGTTCCTGAGCTGTCAAATGGAGACTTCAGAGGTTATTCTGCAACACATCCTTACAGATTGCCAGCATTGCCTCAGCTTCTTCCAGTGGTCCCCCTCGTGAGAGATGTGTAGGTCTTCTTGGTGTTATTGCTGCTGTGTGAAGAGGGAGTGGCTGCCAAGCCATAAAATAACTACATTTTCCAACTATTCTTTTTGCACCTTCTAGCTTAGTATGCATAAACAGCAGTCAGAAAATAGTAAGCCCCTATTAGAGAGAGGTCAAAATAAACACAACAGCTCTGATGTCTTTTGTATAGGGGCCTATAAAAACGTTGAGCTGGCCCCCCAGAGACTCATGCGGTACTCTACGTGTGAATGTCTCTAGAAAAATAGACCTTTAAAAAATGTATTGCCATGCATTGTGTTCAGCAGAAAATATCAGTGAACTAATATGTTTCCATGGTCAAAGATTTGTCTTTTGCATACACTAAGCAATTGCTAGGAAATGTATTCAGGATAGAAGGATTGTATCTATTTCTGAAAGCTTATTGTATACTATGTTCTTGGGACTTTTATCAAGGTGACAATTATGCTAATGAGTCTCTCTAATCTCCCAATAATTCAGGCCAACTAAAAATAGGCCCTTTCGAAACAATGAATCATCATAACTTCACTGTGGAAAGCTGAATCCACTTTAAAATTGGAGTCACAGCTTCACAGCTTCCGCCAAGCAGGGCAGCTGATAAAATTGATCAAACTACTTTTCTTCTATTTGTGGCTTCCTGTTTGCTAACATAAAAAAGGGGGGTTAAAATAAAAAGTAATCAGAGTTGAAATGAACCAAAGGAAGAGTAATGCTGGGGCTAAAAGATCTGGATAGTAACAGACAAAAAGCTGGACAGGATGGTGCCAAATGGGATGACTGTCATGAAGAAGAGGCACATGAAATGCAGAGACTTCAAACAGGCCTGCTTTGAACATGCTACAAACTCAGTATGGGTCAGAAAGACACTGAAAACACAAGGAAACTATGGGCATTTCAGTGTATCCTGTGCAGATAGTATCGTGATATAGTTTAATCCAGGGGAGGACAACTTGTGTCTCTCCAGATGTTTGTCTTACAATTGCCATCATCCCTCACTATTGGTTAGGACTGATGAAAATTGTATGCTAAAACATCTGGAGGGCCACAAGTTGCCCACCAGGTCTAGTCACTAGGGGTGCTTCTAGACCAGGGATAGGTAACTTGCAGCTCTCCAGGTATTGCAGGACTGGAATTCCCAATATGCCTCACCATTGGCTATGCTAGCTGGGGCTGGTGGGAATTGCAGTACAACAACTCATGGAGGGCCACAAGTCCCCCATCCATGATCTAGGCAGAGGACTCTTCACATGACCAATCAAAAGACATTGTGAAGCTTTTCCATCTTTCCCTCCTTAATGGATTTTCTGTGGTTAAAAAAGAAGAAAAGAATGGAAGAAGCAGTGGTAAAATGCAGGAAGGTTACAAATAGAAGACAACAACATCTGGAGCCCTGGTAAAATTCCATCAATGAGGCAGGGTGATTGCCCTGTAAAAAATCTCATCTGGAAGCACCCCAGGTGACATTGAACTTAGCTGCAGAGTCAGGGGTTTCCTCTTACTGACTTATAAGGTTTCAGAGAGTGAAAGAATAAATGTCTTTCTTGTCTAGCTTCCTGGTTGGTGTGTCCTAGCTCAAGTCCCTGAGCTAGGGACTTGAGCAATACTTGTGCCATCCCTCCACTCCCCAGTGAGCACAACAAACACCCAAAATTGACCAAAGTCCTGCTGCTAACCACCATTCAAAGAGCTGTGTACAATGGGACCATTGTGCTTATGCAACCGATGGAGCATAAGCAAACTCTAATGCAATGCATATAGCATAAGAACTGGCTTTCCCAGGTTAAGTCACGAAGAGAGAGAGAGAGAGAGTTCTTGCTGTTATTTTCTTTAAACACACACACACACACACACACACACACACACACACACACACACACCTCATCTTAACTGTAGCAATGTGAAGCAGCAATTCTTAAAGATAAGGGGGGGTGTCTGATGGATGTTTCATGAACTTGACGTCACAGCCATCAAATGAAGAGAATACGCACATGTGCTTGTGGAGTCAGTCTTCTTCATAACTATTTTGGAGGCAAATGGTATGTAAAGAGTAAAATAAGAGAAAGAAAGACTTGTAGATAATGAAAGGATGGGGCGATTTCAACTAATATCAGCCGCCATTTTTTTCTGACAGGGAGATCAGTTTAAAAAGCTCCTGAAGAATCATCAACGCCTGGGACATTTGAAGCTAGGCTAAACAAAATGCAGGGAAGCAAAAATGCTATATTTGCCAGGGGATAGAGCGGCTGCTCTAAAAGAACATTGCAACTGTGACTCACACAGCAGAATTAGCAACTCTTACCTTTGTGGGACTGTATTTCCTCCACATCTCTTTTGGACAGTGTGTGACTGATCAGAACCCTCATTTCCTTTTTATATACCAATTTACTTGTCATTTAAGTGTAAAAACAAAACAAAACCTGGAAAGCTAGTTCTTTAAATTAAAATCAGGTTTCTTTCTATTCCTAAATCTTAGGCCTGGATTATACGTTAGCTCCAGCAGTGTTTCTTATGTGTGGTAGTGGGACGCTCCCAGACATATCCACCACATGGATAACCACACATATGAATCAAGGCTCCATGCTGACATCCAGCTACATGGAAACTACATCCAGTCAAGCTACCCTCTCTTTTTTAAATAGGAGACAAACCCCACACATTGCAGGACTACTTCATTTATTAGGTCATGTTCAAAGTAAATGTAAGGGGATATACCTGTTCCTTGACCAAGTGTAGGGTAGCATACCAGGGCAATGTATTAAACGAAATACAGATACTTGGCTTTCATACTGAGCAGATAATGCCCATTACTGGAAAAGAGCTACTGATATCTAAACACACATGCCCTTATGACTCACTCTTGCATCTGGCTGGCCACTGTTGCAAACAGGTTGCTATCCCCATATGATTTAGTGGGTCTTTTGGGGGTACCACCTCACTTGTTCAGGGTATGAACTAGGCTTGAGAATCCTATTGTTCCATGTTGCTAAATGACAAAATAAAACTCTAACTGTTCCATAAGGTCAGTTCTTAATGTGACCTCAGTAGTAGGGATAGCCTTAAAATTACAGGGCACCAGGAGTATTGCTGGGCACTTAAAAGATTTGGGGCCCAGGCCCATAGCGCACAAGTCTAAATATGCTGATATATGCACATTTAAAAATAATTTTTAGGATTTATTTACAGGGGGGAAAGTCAGCCAACCAATTCCTCATCCAAATAATCTCAAATAAAATAAATTCTTCAGTTAATTTGTGCCCTGACCCAGATCATCCCAAACCAATAGAAAAAAAAAACATTTTTCCTAAGTTTAATTGCCATGCAGAGGATGAAGTGAGCAGGTTTGCAGCATGTGGGAAGGAGACTGTTAACCCTTCCCTTCCTAGCTGCAATCCCCCTTGGAAATTGCCCCCCTTTATGGTAATTAAGCTGAGGAGAAACATCTTCCATTGGCACCAATGGATACCCAGGGCTCTGTGGAATAGTTCCAGGCTCTGAAAAATAGATCTGGACTCTGTCCTAGCCACACCCCTGCATGGCACCATTAGATGCTGGAACTGGGGAAGTATTCTTCTTTGACCTGTCCTCTAACTTTTTTTTTAGATAACAAAATTGCTCTTACACCAAGGAGAATAAGGCCTAGTGTGGTCATTATTTTTTTATTAACTTTCATATATGCATTATATAACGTCTCTATGTTTTGCATATAAATAGAATTCTTCACAGGTTTATTAATGTCCCAGTTTGATGTGCCCACTAAGCCTGACTCAATAAAGCTTCCATTATGACAAACATTATTGGGAAAGTTGCTAAATTAGTCAGATTGACAAGTTTTAAATAGCCTAAATGCTGACTGATTGAATTTTGTATTTCTTGAGAACATCTCGCTCTTGTAACTGGCATAATGTTACCACAGATGCTCTTACTGGAAAAGATCCTTTCAGATTCTCCTCATCCTGCCCTGTCTGTTCCCTTGGATGGGTCACTGCTTTAGAATCCACATCTCTTGAACAACAGTGCACAGAAATAACAAACTAGGGAAAGCGAGTCAGAATCACCACTATACAAAGCTGGGTAATAATTGCACGATAACCACAAATTGCAAATCCTGTTCTTCTCCGTAACCTAGGGTAAGTAGCCAAGATGAGCCCAATGCATGCAGTTTGGCAACGCCAAGTGCCAGGGAGGAGGCAGATTTTGTCCCCCGTCTATTGTAAACATGTCTATCAGAATTAGAAATAGAGGTGTCTGAAAGTCACTGGGCAGGTTCACATATTGCTTTAAGCCATGGTGGTTTAATAAGCTACTCACAGTCATCTAGTTTGGGAATAGTCCACTGTGCTCTGTCACACAATCAGGCAAATAACCTACTGGGGATCCTTTATTTTTTCTCCCCTCTTTCCTCTTCCTCCTCTGTAGTCTGTCCACCCAGGTAGCAAGTATCCCAGCTTCCTTTGTAGTGGAAACCATATCCCACTATCCCTTGTGCCACTGCTATGTCACCTGTCTGTCTCCGATTGGCCAGCTTCATGATAGAGGCATAGTCTTCTGTCTTCTGTCTCTGCCGGTTCCGACCCCCAATTCCCTATGTGGCATTGACCTTTAGCTGCTCCCCCACCCCACATTGCCCTGATTCTCAAAGCCTTTCTTCCTGCTGGCTGGGGAACGATGGGAGTTCTAGGACTTGTTTCCTGTCAAAATATGCATAGAATTTCATCCTAAAGGAATCCAATGGGTCTTCCTTCTGATTCAACATTGATAGGATTGCACAGAACGCTGGATCATTTTTGAGTACAGGAAATTTAAGGAAGGGGAGGAGGAAATTACTTTGGTTGTGAAGTAGGCATGGCAGTTCATAGTTTGGGGTAAATTGGGGTTCTATCAAATGTTACTCTAACTTGAGCTCCATTCATTTCAATGAGTCTACTCTAAATAGGATCAACATACTGGATACCGCCCATTGTTTGTAATGTAAATTATTATACAAGGAAATGGAAGAATCTCTTTTCAGTCCATTTGTAGAAGGTCAATAACTCAGCAGTAAATATAATCATGCTGCAGAGATCACTAGTGTACAGAAGCCCACAAGGGATCTTGATATTTAATTACAATGCTTCATTGCAGACCTGACATCATCATCATCATCATCATCATCATCATCAACATTGAAATGTGTTTGCAACTGACTTATTATTGCTTAGCATCTGTGAACTGAGATGTCCTACCAGGAAGTAGAGCACTTCTGGTTCTGCAGCAGTATTCCCAGTAACTGTTATTGCACACTGCCAGCAATGATGTCCTGCAACCTGGATAATGATGCTGGCACAGTCCTTCACTACTTACAACAAACCACAATGAATGGCCTTGTGGGATGTGGCTTGAGGGAAATAAGCAAAGATGGGCCCTGAATCTACAAAAGAAATCACTACTACTACTACTAGGAGTAGATGAGACCTGTAAAAATTTAAGGGAGATAAAATGCAAACGCTACCAATGCAGATGGTTAACCTCTCTTTAGGTATCTTTGGCTTGTCATCATATTGCTTTGACCAGTAATGGGCAGTATTTAAATTACTTTTCATGTAGCTGAATAGTAATTACATCTACTTTATGAAAAGTAGTTCAGACTACACCATTAAACTATTTTGTTGGGGGTTAGTTACTGTAATTTAACAACCAAAAGGAATTATTATTTCCACCTATAAGGATTAAAAAAAAACCCTTTTATTTCAATAATTCATTTATTTTTATATTGAAATCCCTGTCCTGACAAGTTGGACCAGCTTGCAGATTTCCTCTGCCACTGTGTCAACTCCTTGAACTCTCCTGAGCATACCAGCAAGAAGAGCTCAAAGGGTCGTGTGCTCCCAGCAACAGTGGGGAGGGAAGACTCCCTCCCTGCAGTTGCCGTGCCGTGTGCACGCCTCGCACGGTCCTTGCTGGTGTCAGCATTAGCAAAGAAAGTGTGAAGGGTGTGCATGGTGCTGGCAGTGGCAGGCAGCAGTGGTGGGGAGGGAAGACTTGGTAAGGAAGAGTGCGAGGGGTGTGCACAGCGGTGGTGGAAATTTTTCCCACTTTTGGAGAACTACGTTGTTCCGCAAATCATGGCTGTAATTTGCAGAATGCAGTTCTGCAAAAGTGGGAAATGTTCCTGGATTTCGGGAACAACCCCACAGCTCGGCTCACAAAGGTAAGATGAGCCAGGGGCATTGTGGGAATTTCCCATCCTTAGCCATAATGGCTCAGCTCAAATAACCATATCTTGGTCATATATGTGTTATATCAAATATAATACATTGTTACAGGGCAGGTGTCAAGGGTAGGCATTGTTGGGCACGTGCTGAGGGCCCTCACTCTAGCAGGGGCCCACTATTAAGAGTCCCCTGCCGTTGCTTCTCTTCTTCACCATTGCAACGTGCTAGTTCATCTGCCTCTCACTCTGGCCCAGATGACAGTGGTGGTGAGAAGAAGATGCTGTCACTGCTTTATTGCACACTGGTTCTCTTCCTGTCAAGCTTGCAAGTGCATCTGAATACAATAAGCAACACAATACATTAAGCAAAATGTCTTCCATCTCAGGAAGCAGTAGTGGAACAAAAATCCTGATGTGTACTCTATCTTTTAGTCTCCCAACAGAGTTATTTATATTGGGAAGGTCTATAAATATGCTCCCTTAGGGATTGGATTAAATTTAATACAGAGTCGTTACTAATGAGTTCAAAAATTAAATTATAAAACATTTGTGATGGTGTTGTCTGTCTCAACGGGAATGCTTTGCTATCATAGCCATTTTGTAATTGCTCTGCCTCTCAGTTCTGAATTGAGGAATCATTTATCACACAAAAAATGTGAATAAAGTAGTGAATTGCAGCTGTTCTGGATGCTTCTCTTGGTGATTACCATCTTCTTTATCCTTAAACAAGCACTGTATTATTATCATCAAAATAAATGGTCTTACATTAAAGATGGCCAAGATGGCTTAACACACATTGCTATATTTTAAATTGTTGGTCATAACACATATCTTTGCCAAATAAATCTGTGGACTATAAATCCAAAGATGGCTCAAAATGGAGGATTTCACCAGAGATCAGCATTCTAAAGCTATTATCAAGGAAGGGGCAGTTCTAACTAAATTTAACAACAGATGTGTTTGATTGTCCTTGGGGAAAACATGGTAATAGAAATAAAGAACAGCTGCCCTGAACTCCATGATCATTTTTCAGGTGGTTATATGAGGCATGCTCCTGTGGCGTCACACAATCATGTGAACACTTGCACACCTCAAATCAGACTGTATTTTTACTTCCTGCAGATGCCTGGACCCTGGGGATATAAGGGCTGTGCCCTTCTAGCCTCACTTAGAGTTGCAGAATAGCAATGATCAGTTATTCGGCAGGCAAGAAGAAAGGGTTGATAGGCACTAATCAGAGTCTCTAACTGGGGGGCATGAATGCATAGCCCTGACAGGTGTATCAAGCAGGGAAATAATGTATGCAGCAGCCATTTCCATGTGCAGCTTCTTTTGTTTATATGCGTCCATCTCCATATGGGTCCTAGCTGGATCGGGATGAGGTTATTCAACTTCCAGCCTGATCCCAAATATATTTACTCTTATTAATTTCAATGAACAAATATGCTTAGAATTGTAGGCCTAGATCTCTCTTTTAAAGGATGATCTTATCAAGAAAAAAAAGGTGAGAACTTGAAATACATCTGACAGTGACTGAATACACATTATCCTAAAAATACTTGGGATCCCTGCACCTTTAATAGTTGTGTAGAGAAGGAAATTACAGCAGGTGTGACTTGTCATGTAGCTGAAATTCCCTCTTCTACAAAAGCCATTAATAATGTGGCAATTTATGCATTGCCAAAAAAAAAAGGAAATACCTCATCAAAAAGAGGACAGAGTTTGTATAAAAATTGCATATGTTAATTTACATGTTTAGATGCACATTTCGGAATCATTGTTAGAATATAAATAGAAATGCAATACATCTCACCCTAGTGGGGAAGGCTGTGACCAGATGAGTGCAGCTCCATCTGTTGTCTAGGTACTGCTAAGGACTGATGGACAGTGTCAAAGCTTGTGCCTGCCCTTCTGGGGGTTCTTTATCTTTAAAATGGACCTCAACTGGACAGCCCTTCAAATAGAAGATGCTTGGAGGAGTGTCTAATGGACACAGCCTTCTCCTAGAAGAGAAGCTACCATTGTCTTTTAATCTTGATGACTATGCTACCTCCAGTATCAGAGACAGTAAGCCTATATACACTAGCTGCTGGGGAACATGGGTGTGAGGGTGCTGTTGCACCATGCCCTGCTTGTGGGTTGCTAGTCCACCGTTGGTTGGCCACTGTGTAAACAGAGTGCTGGACTAGATGTATCCTTGGTCTGATCTAGCATGGCCCTTCTGATGTTCTTATGTTTTAAATAGAGGACTGTTCTCTGTAAAGTAGGATACCTGGCAATGTTACGTGTAGAAGCTGTCCTCTTTTTCATCTGGCCAGTCTACTAGTGTATGATAACCCTACAGTGCAGTCCAGGATTGTTCTCCAGACTTCTGGCAGGGTGGGTGAGAGCTTTGAAGTTGATTGTAGTAGCAGTGCAATTAAATGATGGAAAGGATGAAAGGAGACAGAGAAAGGTTTCAGCTGTACCCAACAATTAAAGGTACGCAAGGTTCTCAGAAGCCAGGTCTACCCAATTTTGTAGACCTGGTGCCCTAGCTTGCCATCACTTAAGTCACCAGATCTGTCATTTACTCTGTTCTAGTTATGTATGCATATGTTTTGCTGTCCCCAGTGAAAATTCCCAGGGATCAGGGCCCTGCGCATTTAACCACTCTCCCCTCCTCCACCTTATGTACCCATCTCCATGGAAGTAGCTTTACACCTTTGCACATTAAGTCTGACAGACCTACGCAAGCACCCATGTGGGCAGTCCATGTGGGCAGTCCTTCGCCATGTGACTTTTTATGGTGGCCAAGTGTCCTCCTTTACAGAGAAGTCCTCTCTTTGAAGGTGTCCTCTACTAAAAAGCTGCTGTCCATGTCCAGCTTAAAGATTTTAAAAAACACATAAGGCAAGAACAAGGGCTTAGAGGTTACTCATGAACAGTTAGCACTTGGGCAGTAGACTAGGAAGTGACACAGAATCTATTTAAATTACTGTAATTAGCACCTGGCTAATAAGTGGCCAGAATCCAAAGAATTGTGCAACTAGTTCCATGGGCACAAGTGGCTTTGGGCTTATGTTGTTGGAACAGACCGCCCTACATAGCAAATCATTTCAGAAAATTGGGGAGGGGGGAGGTTGTCCAAAGCAGATTGTGATGTGGAATGAAGGCCTTTTGTCCACAGGAAGATCCCCCACCCCCTCATCGGCTGGACATGCCAAAGCCCTTTGGCACAAAACCTATAGCAGGCCTAGGGAACCTTTTTTCCTATGAAGTGCTGTTGGCCCATAGGCAAAGTCAATGAGGAGCTGGTGATAGTTGGATTCCGATCTGATGATGGGTGGAGTTTGCAGGACTGGGTTATGTGCTACCTCCAGTATCTGAGGTAGTAAGCCTGTGTGCACCAGTTGCTGGGGAACATGGGTGAGAGGGTGCTATTGCACCATGTCCTGCTTTGTTGGCCACTGTGTGAACAGAGTGCTGGACTAGATGGACCCTCGGTCTGATCCAGCATTGCTCTTCTGATGTTCTTATAGGTCTCAATCTCTGTGCCATCCCACATGGAATGAGGCTCCATGTGGGCTGTAGGTTTCCCATCCTACAGTTAAAGAATATCTTTGGATCCTGGCTAGTAATTAAAATAACACAGGTATTTGGCGTTTCAACATTGCTGGAACAATAGGAACAGAATTCTAAAGAGAAAAGAATGGTGAGCTGAACCCCAGCAGTGGAAAAAAGTAGAAATATGTAAGCCTATGCGGCAGAGTCTTGCTATTTACTGTTTTACTCTGTACAGCACCATGTACATTGATGGTGCTATATAAATAAATAAATAAATAAATAAATAAATAAATAAATAAATAATAAGTTTAAAACTTTGGGCCAGGCTGAGAAACTATTTGCAGCAATTCTGTTCTTTAGATTTATTTTTCCATGTCATTATTTGGCTCAGGGAGCTATTGCTGGCCCTTATTCCATGGTGATCCCTACTGGAAGGTTAAAATAGTCATAAAGTCATGGTGTTCTCTCTTTGCAAGTCCAGGAGGTTGTTGATGCTGGCTAGATTTGTTAACACTTTAATACATTTTAAGCTGTGTATATTATTTATGTTTACATTGTTCTGATTTTATTTGTATGCTGCCCTGAGATTCCAGTGATACAGGGCATGTTACAAATGTTTTAATAAATAAATAAAATTACTAAATAGGTCACTATGCTCCTTTTCTGCTGACTGCACTTATACTTAATAAGCACATGTGGTTTGCTGGATCCCTTTGGATTTGGGGGACCTTAAATTACCATAAGCTATTCTGAAAACCTATCAATGAAAGACAAAGTAAAGATTAATAAGTTTAGAGGTTAATCTACACTGAGGTTTGCCAGTGTTTCTACCATCTGATTTTAGAATATAGGTTTGGATACAATGATGTCCATCAACCAGTAGAATGGCCACCGCTGGTGGAATGGGCACCCTGAAATTAGCCCTTACACACCCCTAAAACTTCTCTGGAGGGTTGGGAGAACCATGAGTTGATTTGGGGAGCAGGGTGCAAGGGGGATGAAAGCAAGGGGAAATCCTGTTGTATGAGTACAGATCTGTTCATGTGACTTTGGATTTTATTTATTTATTTATTTATTACATTTCTATACCTCCCAATAGCCGGAGCTCTCTGGGCAGTTCACAAAAATTAAAAACATTCAAAGTATAAAACAACAGTATACAACCATAATATAAAATACAATATAAAAGCTCAACCAGATAAAAACAGCAGCAATGCAAAATTACAAATTTAAAACCATGTTATTTAAAATTTATAGATTGTTAAAATGTTGGGAGAATAAAAAGGTCTTCACCTGGCGTCTAAAAGCATATAATGTAGGTGCCAAGCGAACCTCCTTAGGGAGCTCATTCCACAGCCGGGGTGCCACAGCAGAGAAGGCCCTCCTCCTGGTAGCCACCTGCCTCACTTCCTTTGGATGTAGCCCATAATTTGATTTATTATATGCTGGAATAGAAGACATTACTGAGTACAAAATATTTAGCAAGTGAGTAAGCTAATGCAAACACAAGTTCTGGAAATTCTCATATATCTATTAAAAATCCAATTCCTTCAATGAGCTTTACTAGAGAGATCAGATGCAAAAGAGGGAACGGCTCTTGCAGCATTAACTGTTGTGATGAAGAGGGTATTTCACCAGGTGCTGCATGCATACAAATGACACCTGCTGAAGTTACCTTTTCCATACATTTGTTAAAGATACAGGAGTCTTGTCCACCTTTTCATATGGTCATCCCACCCACCTTAGAATAAAAAGCACAAATGTGTCATTTTCAGCACCTTTTAACTTGCTGTAGTTGTGGCCCTTTGTGTTGAATCAATTTGAAATTGGTCACAGTTGTAGGCCTCATGATGTAGATTGTGGTTGCAAGGTTTCAAGTCATTAGGTCAACAGGTGTCATTTTTATAAGCAGAATTTTGAGGCTTATAATGGTGGAACTTTTGTTTTCTTTTCTTTTTTTGAAACTTGTCTTAACTAAAGGTGCTCTCCTGTGCCTCTTTAATGTGCATGGAAAATAGGTCTTCATTTGAGAATCATTCTGGAGCATTTTCCAAGAAGAAAAATTGCAACTGGAAAGCATTTTCCATGTTGTGGAACATGTGGCCCAAATTCCAATGCAGAACAGTTTGTTTGTTTGTTTGTTTATTACTTTTCTTTCAACAGTAATTACTGATCTGAGGCATGTGATTGCCTTGAAGAGGTTATTCAGTCCTACGTGACATTTGCTCTTATGAAACTTTGGCAAGCAGCCCATCCCGTTTTGAAGGAGTTTAGCAAATAGCATTACATTAGTTTTCAGGTTTACTCCATATGATATTTATTGGCTGTCAGTCAGAGAATGACATGCAGCCAACACTCTATTCAGTGGAGTTTTCCATCCATCTGTTTATCCATCTGTAACTGGAAACATATATTAATCCCCACCCCCCAAAAATAGGTTTCAAGATGACTGTTAGAGAACATTCATTAATCTTATACTCTATGTAACCCAGTCAGTGAAACCGCAGCCACTGTATTCATCTTGGGTTACTACTAACAATTCATGCAACATTGGCACCAAGAGTACCAAAGCACCATTAATTGCCAAGAGCATTGTTAACATGGCCATTTATTAGGTTAAGCTGTCCCAGTTATTTTTGTCCTCTCTACACATGGAATCTAGAACATACAATTGATCTTGAATAATATTAAATTGTATAAATGTTGTGCAATTCCATTCCTGCACCTCTCCCAAAGGAGGACAGTCTTATATTGGCACTTTGGGGCTCTCACGCATGGTAGCCATTGCCACAATATATTGTGAAACTTCAAGATGCCCAGGGAGTGTTATTTGTATTTGGTGAGGAGTCAGGTGTGAACTTGCACAGAGTCAGATGCAGTGTCTAGTAGCATGTTCTGGACTTACTCAGAAAGAGCAACAGACAGCACTGATTTCAATTTACACCAATTACACAGATCTCTTTATCATTAGAGAGAAGCAAATTTTCTCTTTTTTGCTACATCATATGTTGCTATTTATTATTAGAGATGTTCCAAAACTATTTATTACTTTTCAGAAACATTTTCAGCAGTAATGAAAAATACTTTTTTGTGTTTTTTTTTTGCTTTGGACAATTTTTAGTAGTGTTTACATGCCCCTTCCCCTTTAATTGTCTTCTTTTGCCCTCACTGGTGTCAACACACAGTGAAATCAGACTTGCTATGTAGATCTCCAATTGGCTAGCATCAAGGAATCCAGTTCAAATGACTCCTCCTTTTCTACTGATTGGCTACAAAATGCCATGGCATCATCCCATTCACAACATGATCCCTGATTGGCTGGTACGATAACAGAAAGAACTAGTCTCAAGATGCTGGAAAAATAGTTTATTCTTTACCTGACTTGCCCAAGTGAAGAAAACAAAAGGGAGCACAAGCTTGCATAAAGGTGATGCAAACAGACAAGGGGAGAAGAGCATATAACTAACAAGATCAAGGCCAAGAGTAAAACATTTTTTTATTATTATATTAGAAGCAGAAAACCAGTTAGAGAGGCATTTGGACTATTGGATAACAATGGAGTTAAATGAGTGCTCAAGGGGAACAAGGAGATTGCAGAGAAGCTGAATGAATTCTTCTCAGTGGTTTTCACTTCACTGAACTAATGTTTTCAGGAAGGGAGTCTGAGGAACTGAGGAAAATAGTGGTGACAAAAGATGACGTTCTCAACCTTACTAATAAATTGAAAGCAAATAAATCACCGGAACCAGATCATACCCATCCCAGAGTTCTCAAAGAACTCAAATATGAAATTGCTGATCTTCTCACCAATATATGCAATAGGTCCCTAAGCTCAGCCTCTGCACCAGAGGACTTGAAGTTGGCCAATATAACACAATTTTTTAAAAAGGTACCCAGGAGGATCTGGGAAATTACAGGCCAGTTAGCTTAACATCTGTTCTGGTTAAATTGGTTGAAAGCATTATTAAAGATAAAGTTAGTAAGCACACAGAAGGACAAGACCTGCTGAAAAAGAATCAACACGGCTTCTGCAAAGATAAAGCCTGTCTCACTAACCTTTTATAGTTCTTTGAGAGATCCAATAAACATTTAGACAGGGGGGATCCAGTAGACATTATTTACTTGGACTTCCAAAAGCTTTTGACAAAGTCCCTCACCAAAGACTTCTGAGCAAACACAGCAGTCATGGAATGAAAGGAGCAGTAACTGGTTAAAGAACAGAAAGCGGAGAGTAGTAATAAATGGTAAATTCTTCCAATGGAGGGAAATAAGTAGTGTGGTCCCACAGGGATCTGGTATTAGAACCAATTCTTTTCAGTGTGTCTATAAATGATCTGGAATTAGGAGTGAGCAGTGAAGTGGCCAAGTTTGCTGATGACACCAAACTATTTAGGGGATTAAAACAAAAAGGGGTTATGAGGATCTCTCCAAACTTGGAGAACGGGCATTCAAATGGCAAATATGGGTCAATGTAAGCAAGTGTAAAATAATGCATGTTGGGGCAAAAACTCTCAACCAATTGTAACCTGATGGGATCTGAGCTAGTAGTGACTGATCAAGAAAGAGACCTTGGGATTGTGGTGGGCAGCTCGATGAAAATGTCAACCCAGTCTGCAGCTGCTATAAAGAACACAAACTCCATGTTAGGTGTAAATAGAAGAGGAATTGAGAATAAAAATACCAATATCATACTGCCTTTATACAAATCTGTGGTGCAATCATAGTTCTGGTTACCATACCTAAAAAAAAGATACTGCAGAGTTGGAAAAAATGCAGAAGGGCAAGGGGAGACATGATAGAGGTGTACAAAATTATGCATGGTGTGGAGAATGTGATCAGAACATCAAGAATTGCTGACCTATGTAACCTTATTCATTTCTTTTGGCCTCCGTGTTGCAAATTGTGGCTTATAATGCCACAGCTAGACAGGGACAACATGACCTGGAAGTAAAACCACTCCTTTACTTATTGCTGGCCCTTTGTGGCTCCAGTGAGCCTTCACCCTGGATCCATGAGATACTATGGCTCTCAGTAGTAAACAAGTTTAGATTTGCACAGGAACACATTAGTTAAAACCAACCAAAAGGACAGAGTCTACCCTATGATAGGAGGCATTTTGCTAAGCAGTCAAGTCAAACATTTTATTGTATGTGACTAGTAGCCATCAGAAGCAACATAAACTGTCTGAGAGCATTTAATTTGGGAGGATTTTTTTAAAAAAGGATTACAAAAAGTATATTCAAAATGCAGTGTAATATCCAATGGCGCCCATCCACCAGGGGAACAGATTTTACTCGGGTGTGCAGCCTCCCATGCACTCCCCAAATTTACTCTGGAGGGCTGAGGAACCCTCTGGACAGATCCAGGGTGTGTGCAAGGGGGTGTAGGGGGGAGGAGAGGAAGGGGAAGTCCTGCTGGGCGAGTGGAAGTCCTAATATTTTTAACGTATTTATATATTACGTTGCCATGAGTGACATTTTGGATAGAAAGGCAGAATATAAATTTAATAAATAAAACAAATTCTTAATAAGACATTAGGAGCATAGGAAGGTGCCTTATACTGAGTCAGACCATGGGTCCACCTAAGCCCGGTACTGTCAACACTGACTGGCAGCAGCTCTCCAGGATTTCAGGTGGGACTCCTTTCCAGCCCTATCTGGAATAGTCAGGGATTGAAACTGGAACCTTCTGCATGCAGAGCATGTGCTCCACCATAGGGAGAAGAGTACATGCCTTTCCCTATTAATATGCTGCCCTTCAGTTTACCAAGGCCTTTGATTGTCCCGGGGTCATCCCTGTTCATGTAAATGACACACAGGGGATCCCGGGAGCAGGCAGGTCAAGCTAAGGCCCAAAACTCCTAGTGCTGATTAGTGGCTCTGTTTCTGTAACATTTTGTATAAATCAAGGCAAGCTGTTCATTGCTGCTGTATCCAATTTCTATGGAACTGTTTTCAATATATGTAAGCCAAGATGCTGACATTAAAGAACTGGTCATCCAAGACCAAGAGTTCAAAATAAGCTTATATGCCGATGGTATCATGCTACATGACCATGTCTTTCTTCCTCTCAGGCCTCTGTTTTGGTCTCCTCATCATGGGAACGCAGGATAGAGCCTCTTTAGTTGTGGCACCCAGGAACTGGAATAACCAAATCCAGAGGTCTGCCTGGCCTCCTCAGGCCTCTCACTTGTGATAAGATCAACCTAGATTTTTCATTCATGTCAATCAAACTTCAGGTAACTCTTTCCAACTGAGTTGGCAAAGCAATGAAGTCAGAACATTTGGTGATCTGAGCCAGCTTCTTCCAACTGACTCCAATGAAACCAAGTTCAGTAGAAGTTGGTGGCTCTGATTGTGGTGGGGCTGTGAATCCATTCTGGATTTCAGTCAGAACCATCCAGATCTCTAAAGGAGATATCCAAGCCACTGAACCTATTTGGGGTGGGGGAGCGGCTTGGATAGCTCCTTTAGAGTTCTAGATGGTTCTGACTGAAACTCAAAACAGATTCACAGCCCCACCAAAATCAGGCCACCAGCCTCCACTGGTGGAATTTACACTAGTGGTTTATGTGGGTTTTTTCTGACTGATTACTAAGGTCAGAGTGAAGCCTCCTTCTGAAGCATGGTCTTTCACCACTCTCCGTCAATCATCGCTTTAAATATGTTGTGGTGTAATGTTTGTGATACTTCTAAATTGTTGCTCAGTGATGTTCTAATGATATTTACAGAACGACAGTATTAGCTCACTAAACATCTAGGGATATTCTACTTGGAAAAGAGCCAGTTCTTAATTTATTCTCTGTGGGAGAGAGGCAGAATTTTATCCAGCTCTGATTGCTCAGTTTACACAAACCAGCAGTGAGGAAGCAGCCACATGAGAAGATCTTGCGAAGTGAAAAAGTGGCGTAAAGGGGCATTTTCAACAACACAGAGAAATGGAGACTTCTTTGACTGCAAACACACCTTCATAGTTGTTCAGTCATTCAGGGCCCTTGCATTCAGTCTTCTGTACCTTAATTCAGCATAAACTACATATACAAGGAACTTTTAAGAAATTCAAGGAGAACAATCATTGTATGGATACACCTGCAATGTAGACTCTAAATCCAAACTGTGGTCAAGATCCAAAGGTCTGTGTATACCAGGGGAGAGCAACCTTTGGACAGCAGACTTAATCCAGGCAGAGAGCCTGGAGAGGGCTTTGTGAGGTGGAAGGAAGTAGAATACCCTTCTTATCAATTATCTGTAACTGGAGATAACAAGTGAATGCCCCTGAGCGATACTCCCCATCCCAATGGAGGACAATCCTCTTGTTATCTCCAATCACAGATCAGAGACAACAAGGGGGTTGGGAGAGTGACAGCTCACCTGTCTTGCATCCACTCCCCAATGGGTCTTCAATCTACACACTGAGGTTTTCTTGTGCCTTTTGCAGTGTAGCTTCTCTGCCCCACCCCCCATCAAGTGGCTCTTCAAATCAAAGGGGCCTCCAGAGCAGGATTTGTATCAGCGCAAGGAGATGCAGTAAAAAGGAAAAGTCAGCAACTTTCCCCCTGTGTAAGTGAAGTGGGGATCCTTGGATCCCAGCCTCTGTGTGTGTGTGTGTGTGTGTGTGTGTGTTTATCACAAACCTGAGTCTCCTGCTTGACGTTGGCCACCCATGCAAAACAGGAGATAAAGCTTAAAAGATACAAGCTTAAAAACTGTTAAAGATACAAGAGCCCTGTCCTCCTTTTCATATGGTCACCCTACTTAAAGTACATATGCAGGATGTATGTCTGGAAATATTTACCCACTTCCAGATGAGTTAGAAACTTGAAATTTGGCAAGCTGATAGGTCTGATTGTACACTGTACCAGAAAAATCTAAAAACATGAAATTTGGGGGTTTAAGTATTTTTTAAAAAGAATTTGATTAAAAAAAACCCACCTAGGCTTATGCCTACAACTCCCAGCATGCCTGGGGGAGGAGGCTAGACTTACTCACCTTTGATGGCCACTGTGAGTGCACAGGCAGGTGGCCACTGCATGCCTTTCACAACTCAGACCCCACAACTCAGTCAATACCTCATAAAAGGAAATAACCCACATAAGTGTCCTGCGTCCATTTGTGTTGCCTCCTCCCGCCCTCCATATGTGGTTTTAAAATCAAAACTAACTACAACAGCATGACCTTGAGAGGCCAAACTCTAAACATGCTCAAAGGTACCCCATCCTGATATCACTGTTTTCCCAGAATTTGGAGGAAACAGCCTTCACTCTTAAGAGGGAGGGAGGGAGGGGAGGCACTCTGCGCATGCCAAGAAACAGGCTCAACAAAAAGGGGCAAGTGCCTGGGCCTCAAGGGAGAGCACAAGGGGCCATCTGCTTTGGTTGCTAGGCACCATCAGGAGCAGTAGGGAAGGAGGCCGCAGCTCCAAGCTGTTCCCGATCCCAACGACTGAGCTAACAGTCAGTCAGCCAGCTGGCTGGCTCCCTCATAGCCTACCTATGGGCACCGATTGCACAGTGCAGCGTGGACTGGCTCAGCCAGACTTCACTTCCTGAGAGCCTTAGTGGCAGGACTCCCATTGGGCAAGTTCGCACCGTGTTGAAAGGCATGCCAGGAGTTGTAGTTTTTGTTTTCTGTGGGGAGAAGGAAAATCATGGCAGCACCCCCAACACCCCCATGTGTCAGGGGTTAGAAAGAAAGAAAAAATGGATTTGTTTTAATGTTACATTACAGGTCTAGCACTAGCCTACCTTGCAGGGTTGTTGGGAGGGTGAGAGAGGTAAAAAAGAAGCAAATTTAATTTGTTTAAAAGTTAACTCACAGGCCTAGCACTGGCCTACTACTTTAAGATTATTACCATGCAGACATAAATCTTAGAGGGCCCGAGCAATGCCGTATATATCAGCTAGTATCTTCTAAAAGAATGCTTAGATATACCCTTCCATGTTCCCAAAATCAGACAGTAGACTTGAAAGCATCTTTCTTGCTGTAAAGAGAAATGTCACTGAAGAGAATACAGCTAACCATAATCCATTCATCATGATCAGTTAATTATTCAGTTTAACTTTCCCACTAAGCCACCCCTTTCTGTGGCAAACCATCATGATTACAGGAATAAGACTTTTCTGCTGCTGCCTTGGTCCTAAACACACAATAAACACCATTCTGTTGTACAACGATAATATAGTTAGAAAGTAAACATAATAATAAAACAAGGTTTTCTAACTTTACCTGCTTCTCTGGCCACCTCCTGACTATAACATGCTTTTAAAAATAAGTAAAACAGGATGCTTGGGTTTTTCTAGGTGGTCATTGGGGGGAGGGGTGTCTTGGGCCTGGATGTCAGCCCCAAAGCCCAACCCTAGCCATACTATTGTGGATGACACCCACATTTAAGAAAATGGACATTTTTAAATAATAATCTGTGTCGTCTCTGCTGGGTAGTAGTTAAACTACAAATAGAATCCAGTAAACAATCCTTCACAGTCTGCTCTGATAATGTACATTTCCTCTGATTCTTACCAAATAAACACTCTGTTTACATGCATTTATTTATCATATTACCCTCTGTTCAGTTTCATGGTGGTTGCATTGTATTTTACAGTTTTGTGTTCTAACTGGCTTTATTTAAAAGACTGATTTTTCCACCACCACGCCGCACACACATACACACACGCACACACACAACACAAATAACACAATAATCCACAATAGACAATGTCCCTGATAGTGCTACCCTTGAGAATAAGAGCGGGTTTTTCCCCCCAGGATTATGTTCTTTCTTGCATGTTTTTGCAGCTGAGCTAGGCACAATTGATAGGCAACAGTACAGTAA
The DNA here is from genome assembly GCF_023053635.1 of Elgaria multicarinata webbii. NCBI lineage: Eukaryota > Metazoa > Chordata > Lepidosauria > Squamata > Anguidae > Elgaria > Elgaria multicarinata. The sequence goes on from NC_086172.1 coordinate 104,642,614, forward strand.
TTTTTGTTAACACATGGCAAATAGCTACTAGAATGAATGCAGTATTAGAGGTATCAGAGACAGATTAGCTCAGGATTATTTATCCATCTAGAGGGATGATAAAGTGCATTTCTGAATGCAAATTTTGAGCATTACTCTGCTGATCCAGGTGGTAACAGAACATTCATGAGGCCTGGGGCAAGGAGTTGGAACCTATGAGTGAAAACATGGCTGGATTTTGTTCTCTGTCAAGATGACAAAAGGAACAAAGACTCATGCATGGAAGCATGGTAAAACCAGCCAAATGTCAAACAAGGAATCTTTGCTCCCAACAGGCAATGAAAGGAAATTATGGTGCTGCCTCATTGTTTACAGAATAAACCACAAGGCTGTTAATACTAAAATAGAGAAAGAACACACACATACATACATACATACACACACACACACACACACACACACACACACACACACACACACACACCAGAGGCAAGGAAGCTTACGCTTAAAAGAGATATTGTTAATGTAAAACAAAAAAAGTTCTTCTTCCACAAAAGTATTTTGACTTTTTGAAAAGATCGATCATTGTGTCTCCTTGACAGCTGCTCATGGGCTAACTTTCATTCATTGTATAGGCTTAAAAATACTCTGCGCCAATGAAAACATATGAGTTGAAAAGCCTTTGTATAAATGACAGCACTCAAAACTATTCCATTGTTGGGTGCGTGAAGACGGTTAGGAGAATAACATCCATGTCCTTGTCAAATTTTTGTGGTTACCAAGCATTATGCTAGCCCAGCTCCCTCGTGGAGAGCACCTTTCTTTGACCTGCTCATATTAACCTGTGTGGCATAACCCACTTTCTCTCATACAAGTACAAGCTTTGAAGCTGTGTTAAAAAAAGCTTGAAGCCACAGTTGCCTGCCAACTCCTCCACTTGTTTCAGCTAAGCTAGTCATGCACAAAAGAAAGGGGGCCATCCTAGGTTTGACCTTCCTCTCCCACACCTCCTGCTGGGTTTATCATGCATGGATATTGATGTTTCTGCCAGTTTGCAAGGCCAGATGAAAGCAGTTGGAGGATGTGGATCATTTCCAACAACAGGCGTCCTGCTTACCCCCACCTCCAAATGAATGTACAAAAATAAAAATGAAATGAAATTATGGAATTTCTCCCCCCCACACACACACCCTGGCTATCTACCATCAACAGCTCGGTGGGAAGGCTTTCAGGAGATAGACAGATGAAGAAGACCTCAGGGTCTAACCCAGCTGAACTCCACCCACCCTTCCTGGGCCATCTACCACAAGAAAAGTAGGGACACGAGGATAACATCAGATACCAGGTCCTGTTACGGTTGGACTCTTCCCTGAGGGAAGGTTCCTGATGATATTTTTTTTTTTAAAAAAAAAATTGGTTAATATTGTTTATTGTGTTTTTCTCATTTATTATAAACCACCTTTGTAGGATTTGTACCCTGAAAGAATTGTTTGTAGTACAATTCTTTGCCTTAGAAGTGACTCTGAATCCTTATTAAAGTTCACTCAGCAGGAATGGCCTCCATATAATTATCAGCTTTCAACCTTAGCTGACGGCATTACCTCAAAGGGTAGATGGTGGAGGGTGGCTGCGTGACACCAAGGGAGTGTGGAAAGTCTGTCTGAAGGATGTTCAAGACTACCTGCTTTTAACTCTATACCCTCTATATTCAACGCCAGTTGAAGACCTTTTTATTCTCTCAGTATTTTAACACTTAATTTTAATTTAAATTAAAATTTTACTGTTTTAACTCTGTATTTTAATTTTATATCAATTTTGCTGTGTGGTTTTTATTCTGGTTGTGCTTTTTATATTGTATTTTGTATTTGTGCTTTTAACCTGTTGGTTGTCTTACTATGGTTTTAATTTTTGTGAACCGCCCAGAGAGCTTCGGCTATTGGGCGGTATAGAAATGTAATAAATAAATAAATAATAAATAAATAAATAAAATAATAAATAAATAAACCCTTACGAGATTGATAAACTGGAGCAGTGCCTTCATAGGATCATAGAATAGTAGAGTTGGAAGGGGCCTACAAGGCCATCGAGTCCAACCCCCTGCTCAGTGCAGGAATCCACCCTAAAGCATGCCTGACAGATGGCTGTCCAGCTGCTTCTTGAATGCCTCTGGTGTGGGAAACCACGACCTCCCTAGGTACTTGGTTCCATCGTACTGCTCGAACAGTCAGGAAGTTTTAAGAAACCAGGCACAGGTGAAACAAAAGCTGGCCATGAACAAGCACTTTTGCCCATGAATAAGCACTTTTACGCATATGAAGACAAACTGGGGATCTTTAATTATTAGTTATTTATGTTCAATATATACTGTTCCACATCTAGAAGATTTCAGAGCAGTGAACAAAAGATAAAATAATATTTTTTTTTTTAAAAAAAAGGTGAGATATGCATAGACTTTTAGACTATACCAGGTGAGCAACTTATGGCCCTCCAGATGTTGTTGGACTGCAACTCCCATCAACTCTAGCCAGCATAGCCAATAGTGTGGGTTGATGGGAGTCCAACAACACTTGGAAGACCATTATTTGAAATGACTACAATTTAACCTGTTGCATCCCTAATTCTGTTGCAGAAATAAAATGGGTCATCATCATAGATAGGAAAAGGTAGACACTGCCCAACCTATGGGATGACTCGGTATGGTCATATAATGTTTTGCCGGGGCTAAAGAACAATTTCTAAGTGGCTGCATGTAGGTCAATGGAGCAAGAGACTTCTGCATGCAGCTGAGCGCTGGTTTGGATTGGGAGGGAACCTAAGAGGGGGAAAGTGAATCACATTGACTTCTGATGTGTCCTGGAGTACATGGGTACGTTTTGGGGCTGGATATTCAAACAAGCCATTGACAGAAAATAACCAGACGGGGTAGGCTGGTGATGAAAGGTTTTCTATTGCAGTGTTTTAAAGCCTTGTTTAACATCCTGAAGCTACACATGGTGACTTCAAAATTTGGCTCAGATGTTTACTGCTAATGGTACTGGGGGCTGCTGTGGTTAATTGGGACAAGAGCCGTAGATTTGCATACAGAAGGCTCCAGGTTCAATCCCCAGCATTTACAAGTAGAGCTGGAAAAGGCTGATGTCTAAAAGCCTGGAGAGCTGCTGCCAGTCAGTGTAGAAACCATTCTGAACTAATGAACCAATGGTCTAATCAGTATAAGGCCAATGGCTCCAGTGTCAGAGGGGTGATGAATACACTCTGGCTTTCAGTCAGAGGCAGTCAAAACTCTAAGGTGCTATCCATGGTGCTGAAACACCCCCCCCCCAAAAAAAAACAGGTTCAGCACTGTGGAGAGCACCTTCAGAATTCTGACTGGTTCGGGCTGAAACCTGGAGCATATTCACTGCCCCATGGATATTGGAATTACCAGCTTCCATGGAGTATAAGGCAACTTCCTATGTTGTTATTGAAGCTTATTTTTACCTAACAAAATTGCTCCCCATCCTGCCATGACAAATCCTCCAATTTTTAAACTCATAAACAGGAAAACAACTAACCAATCACCTTTCCCCTCCCCTAGTGCTGCACCTGCAATCAGCTTTGCATACTCCCAACTGCATTTCCATAAAAAGGCAAACAAATGCACCAGGAGAATGGATAACTACACTTCAAAATGATCATATGGATGATAGTCTGAGCTGGCTCAGTTTGTAGGGCTGATCTAAGCCACGTTCACTCTGTTGGGTTATTGTGCTAGAACTTTTTTCTTTTTGGAATTCTGTTTGTGCTCAGAAACAAACACACATCACGCAGGTCTTACACAGCAGAGCTGGTTTATTTCCTTCAGGCTTCTGTGCAGTCCAATTCAGATCAGTTCAGATCAGCACACTGAGGCATACACAGAGAGCAGTGATCATAGAGCAGTGATCAGTAAGCAGTGATCAGTTCCATTTTATATAAGTGAGAAACTATATACAGATCTACACAATTCTTATCTACATTACATACAGCTGTGATGAGGCTAACTTAGAATCTTGGCAAGGTTCCCAGAACAGCCTCTATCTCAAGGTAATTGCCCACAGATAGACTTTCTCTGTTTAACCCTGAGATAGCTATACACACACAATTTTAATGACTAAGCAAGTATTTCTTTCATATACTTAACAGTCCTCTTCTTGCGCATGTTGTTTAAATTGTGTTACAATCTGAGACTCAGCTTTAAAACATCTCTTTGTGTTTTATTATTGAACGTTCTACTTGTCTTTTCTCATTTTGTTTTACTATGAATACCCATTTACAGGTAATGGCTTTACGACTTTCAGGTAAAGGTACTAGCTCTTACGTTTCATTTTTTTTTATTGTTCTGATTTCTTCTGATATTGCTTCATGCCAGCTCTGAGCTTCTGTAGGTTCTATTTTCTGAATTTCTTCAAATGAAGTAGGTTCATAGGCTATCAGTAAAGCTCTATGAGAAACTTGTTTGCTTTGGTATTCATCTGAATAACGAATTGGAGCTTTGCGTTCTTTTTCTGATCGTTTTGGCATAGTTACATGCATAGTTTCCTCTTTTACAGTTTCTTCTCTTTCTCTCTCTTGCTGAGATTGTTCAGGAATTTCTTCTGTTTCTATAGCTTTCTGTTCTACAGGCAAACTTACATATTGTTTTGTTTCTTGCATTTGTTCATGAAAAACTACATCTCTGCTCACAATTACACTTTTGTGATATGGAGACCACAAACGATAGCCTTTTGTTTGTGTATCATATCCCAACAGTTTATATTCTAAACTTCTTTGAGCTAGTTTTCTTGGTCTGTTTTCTTTCTGAATATGAGCAAAACATTTACTTTTAAAAACCTTTATATGTGACACTCTAGGTTTTCTTTTGTAAAACATTTCATATGGAGTTTTTTCATGTACAGAGTGGTAAAGCCTGTTTAACAAATAATTTGAGGTGGACAAAGCTTCTGCCCAGAACAGATTAGACAATCCTGACTCTTTCAATAGAGCTCTTAACATGTTCTGCAAGGTTCTGTTTTTTTTTTTTGCAACTCCATTTTGAAATGGTGAATATGGAGCAGTAAGGTTATGTTGTATACCCTCATCACTGAGGAATTTTTTAAATTGGTTGCTAAGAAATTCACCTCCCCGGTCCGTTCTTAGATTAGCTATAGGTTCTTTAAATCTATTTTTATTCTACTTAACAAAGGCTTTAAACTTTCCAAAAGTTTCACTCTTCTGTTTTAACACATACACAAATCCAAATCTACTGTAATCATCAACAATAGACAAGAAAAATTTGTTTCCTCTTTGACTTGTCTCAAAAGGACCTGCAAGATCTGCATGAATTAATTCAAAAATTCTTTTTGTTGTTCTCTCACTATGTTTTGGAATGTTTGACTTATGACACTTGGTTTCACTGCATACATTACATTCTACATAGTTAGAACATGGTTTGATTTTCACCCCTTCACACAATTCTGGAATCTTAGAAATTGTTTTATAGTTAGCATGACCAAACCTTTTATGAGTTAAATGGATGCACTCTTGGTGTGGTTTGTAATTGGCTATTGTTTTTGTTGTGACTTTGCTGGCTACAACTTCATTTTCTGTACAAGTATTAATCACATACAAAGATTCTTTCATTATTTTCTGCACACACACCTTGTTTCTCTGTTTTATAGTACAATTGTCTTCAGTAAAACAAACCTCATACCCCATTTCTGTTAACTGAAACACACTTAGAAGGTTTGTTTCTAATTCTGGTACATATAAAACACTTTGTAGTTCAACTCTCAGACAATCAAAATATACATTACTTACACCACATATCTGGATTTTTGTTCCATTTGCAAGGGTAACACACTTTTGCTCTGAAGTAGAAGTTTCTAAGGTTACAAATGAAAGTTTGTCTTTTGCCATACTTATTGAAGCCCCAGAGTCTAAAAACCAAGGATTCATTGTCTCTTTGACTCTTGCTAGAAGACACTTCTTTGTTGATTCAGCTTCATTCATGTTGTTTTCTTCTCTCCACTTTGCTGTCAACAGCTTTTTCTTCTTGTTGTTGTTGCAATCCCGCCATAAATGTTCTGTGGAACCACAATTAAAGCATTTCCTTGCCTTTAATGCAGCCACCACGTCAGAAGATTTATGGCTTTGTTGAAATTCAGCCACAGGATGTTTAAGGCTCTGTTGTTTTGAAGCTTGTCTTCTTTCATAGGTTTCCAGTAGTTTTCTAGCTACATACTCGAGGGTTAAATTTTTCTCCTCTTGACTTTCCATCATGGTGACAACCGCGTCGTACGATGAATCAAGACTTGACAAAATCACATAGACTTGGTGTATAGTTGTAAACTCCATCCCTCGTGCCCTGAGTTGATTGAAGATTTCTCTCATGCTTTTCAAATGGTTTGACATAGACTCCCCTGGTTTCAGCTTCATTCCATACAGCTTCTGGGTTAGAATTACTTTACTGCCCGCTGTTTCTCTTTGATATACAGCTTGTAGCGCATTTCAGCACTCTTTTGATGTATTCAAAAACTGAATGAAGGAAATTTGAGAGTCTTCCACAGCTAATGCAATAACTGCCATTGCTTTTGCATCGTCCTTAAACCATTTAGCATTCTGTGGATCTGCTCTATCTGGTGGATCCTCTGTGACTACATACCACAGTTCAGCCTGAATCAGATACATTTGCATTTTGTAAGACCATAATGCATAGTTAGAGTCATTCAGCTTTTCTAACAATTGATGCAAACCAGACATATTAGCTCCTGCCATTCCCTCTGCTTTAGGAATTTGTATCTCACCGTCCTCCTGCTCAGAGTCCTCCTCAGAGTCAGCCGACTGAGATTCTTCTTCACTTTGCAGCACTGGCTTTAGCTTGATGTCTTCCTTCATCAACAGTTTTCTGTTTTAGCAGACTCCTGGTTCTGATACTGCATCGTTCCCATCAAGTTCTGGTTCTTCTGCCTGGGTTAGGCTGGCGTAGGCTGGTCTAGGCTGGACTGGACTGGGCTGGGCCCATAACCTTTGTTGGGTTATTGTGCTAGAACTTTTCTCTTTCTGGAATTCTGTTTGTGCTCAGAAACAAACACACATCACGCAGGTCTTACACAGCAGAGCTGGTTTATTTCCTTCAGGCTTCTGTGCAGTCCAATTCAGATCAGTTCAGATCAGCACACTGAGGCATACACAGAGAGCAGTGATCATAGAGCAGTGATCAGTAAGCAGTGATCAGTTCCATTTTATATAAGTGAGAAACTATATACAGATCTACACAATTCTTATCTACATTACATACAGCTGTGATGAAGCTAACTTAGAATCTTAGCAAAGTTCCCAGAACAGCCTCTATCTCAAGGTAATTGCCCACAGATAGACTTTCTCTGTTTAACCCTGAGATAGCTATACACACACAATTTTAATGACTAAGCAAGTATTTCTTTCATATACTTAACACACTCAGCCACAGGCCCTTAACACAACATAAAAATAATATTGATGGACTCTTTGCATTTGAACTGGTAGAGTAGATTTTAAAATGTTTGCCTAAAAAACACACAATCAAATATCTTTTCATGAAATAGGAGTTGACTTACAAAGAACATGAACTCCTGCCTTTGCTGCTATCTTTTGTTTCTGGGGGGACATGCAACTGCACAATCACTGTTACACTAAAATCTTGGGTTTCTCCATTGTTTTCTATGGGCAGCTATCATTTCTGCCTTAGGAAGCCCTCACCCAAAGAAATTTCAAAATTAAGAAGGAATTCCCTTCTCTGAAACATAGGTGAGTTTACAGTCGTGTGAAAAAGAAAGTACACCCTCTTGGAATTGTATGATTTTACATATCAGGACATAATACCAATCATCTGTTCCTTAGCAGGTCTAAAAATTAGGTAAATACAACCTCAGATGAACAACAACACATGACATATTACACCGTGTCATGATTTATTTAACAGAAATAAAGCCAAAATGGAGAAGCCACGTGTGAAAAAGTAAGTACACCCTTACTGCTTCCATAGGAATTAAAACGCTAAGTAGCAGAAAGGTGCTGCTAATCAAATGCCCGTGATTAATTGATCATCAGAAGGATGACCACCTCTATAAAATCCAAAGTTTTTTCAGTTTTCTGGTCTGGAGCTTCCAGGTGTGTGTTAACACAATGCCAAGGAGGAAAGACATCAGCAATGATCTTAGAGAAGCAATTGCTGCTGCCCATCAATCTGGGAAGGGTTATAAGGCCATTTCCAAACAATTTAAAGTCCATGATTCTACAGTGAGAAAGATGATTCAAAAGTGGAAAATATTCAAGACTGTTGCCGGTCTTCTCAGGAGAGGACGTCCCAGCAAAATCACCCCAAGGTCAGACCGTGCAATGCTCAGAGAAATTGCAAAAAACCCAAGAGTTACATCTCAGACTCTACAGGCCTCAGTGAGCATGTTAAACGCTAAAGTTCATGACAGAATAATTAGAAAGGTTGCCAGGAGAAAGCCTCTTCTCTCTAAAAAGAACGTGGCAGCACGGCTTAGGTTTGCAAAGTTGCATCTGAACAAACCACAAGACTTAATCATAGAATAGCAGAGTTGGAAGGGGCCTACAAGGCCATCGAGTCCAACCCCCTGCTCAATGCAGGAATCCACCCTAAAGCATCCCTGACAGATGGTTGTCCAGCTGCCTCTTGAAGGTCTCTAGTGTAGGAGAGGCCACAACCTCCCTAGGTAACTGATTCCACCGTCGCACTGCTCTAACAGTCAGGAAGTTTTTCCTGATGTCCAGCTGGAATCTGGCTAACTTGAGCCCATTATTCCGTGTCCTGCACTCTGGAAGGATCAAGAAGAGATCCTGGCCCTCCTCTGTGTGACAACCTTTTAAGTATTTGAAGAGTGCTATCACGTCTCCCCTCAAACTTCTCTTCTCCAGGCTAAACATGCCCAGTTCTTTCAGTCTCTCTTCATAGGGCTTTGTTTCCAGACCCCTGATCATCCTGGTTGCCCTCCTCTGAACACGCTCCAGCTTGTCTGCATCCTTCTTGTATTGTGGAGCCCAGAACTGGATGCAATACTCTAGATGAGGCCTAACCAGGGCCGAATAGAGAGGAACCAGTACCTCACATGATTTGGAAGCTATACTTCTATTAATGCAGCCCAAAATAGCATCTGCCTTTCTTGCAGCCATATCGCACTGTTGGCTCATATTCAGCTTGCAATCTACAACAATTCCAAGATCCTTCTCGTTTGTAGTATTGCTGAGCCAAGTATCCCCCATCTTGTAACTGTGCCTTTGGTTTCTATTTCCTAAATGTAGAACTTGGCATTTATCCCTATTACATTTTATCCTGTTGTTTTCAGCCCAGCATTCCAGCCTATCAAGATCACTTTGAAGTTTGTTTCTGTCTTCCAGGGTATTAGCTATACCACACAATTTTGTGTCATCTGCAAATTTGATAAGCGTTCCCTGCACCTCCTTGTCCAAATCATTAATAAAAATGTTGAAGAGCACTGGGCCCAGGACTGAGCCCAGCGGTACCCCACTCGTTGCCTCTCCCCAGTTTGAGAAGGTTCCATTGATAAGTACTCTTTGAGTCCGATTCTGTAGCCAACTGTGAATCCACCTAATAGTTGTTCCATCTAGCCCACTTTTAGCTAGTTTATTAATCAGAATATCATGGAGCACTTTGTCAAAAGCTTTGCTGAAGTCAAGATATATGACGTCCACAGCATTCCCACAGTCCACAAGGGAGGTTATCCTATCAAAAAATGAGATCAAATTAGTCTGACAGGATTTGTTCCTGACAAATCCATGTTGGCTTCTAGTAATCGCTGCATTGATTTCAAGGTGTTTACAGATTGACTTCTTTATAATCTGCTCCAGAATTTTCCCAGGGATGGATGTCAGACTGACTGGTCTGTAGTTCCCAGGTTCCTCCTTTTTGCCCTTTTTGAAGATAGGGACAATGTTAGCCCTCCTCCAGTATTCCGGCACCTCACCCCTCTTCCATGATTTTGCAAAGATAATAGACAAAGGTTCTGAGAGTTCTTCCGCTAACTCCTTTATTACTCTAGGATGCAGTTCATCGGGCCCTGGAGATTTGAACTCATTCAAGGAAATTAGGTGTTCTTTGACCATTTGTTTATCAATCTCAAACTGCAATCCTGTCCCCTCAACTTCTGCTTCACTTTTTCTAGGGGGGTCATAGACCCGCTTTTGGGAGAAGACTGAGGCAAAGTAGGAATTGAGCACTTCAGCCTTTTCTTTGTCATCTGTTATCAATTTGCCATCCTCATTAAGCAGTTGAACCACCATTTCTTTCCTCTGCCTTTTACTACTCACGTATCTGAAGAAAGCCTTTTTATTGCTTTTAATATCCCTCGCTAATCTCAGCTCATTCACAGCTTTAGCCTTCCTGACGCCATTTCGGCACTTCTGTGCCACCTGTCTGTACTCTTCTTTTGTAGCCTGGCCTTCCTTCCACTTCCTATATGTATCCTTTTTTGTTTTCAGGTCATCTCTAAGCTTTTTGTGGAGCCACGTTGGTTTCCTTTGTTGTCTTCTATCTTTTCTCCTTGTTGGAATTGTTTGTAACTGTGCCTTTAAAATTTCATTTTTTAAATACTCCCACCCATCCTGCACTCCTTTTCTCATTAGGCTCACTTGCCACGGGACCTTACTTATCATAGTTCTGAGTTTATTAAAATCAGCTTTCCTAAAATCCAGAGTACGTGTATGGCTACACTCAACTTTTGTCTCCTTCATAATCAAGAATTCAAGTATGACGTGGTCACTTTCCCCAGAGTTCCTGCAACTGCCACTTTATCCACTAAGTCATCCCTATAGGTCAATATCAAATCAAGGATTACCGATCCTCTAGTTCCTTCCTCCACTTTCTGTAGGAGAAAGTTATCACCCACACATGTCAGGAATTTCTTGGAAGGGCCACTTTTGGCAGTATTGGTCTCCCAACAGATATCAGGGTAATTGAAGTCCCCCATCACTACTACATCACACTTCCTTGAAATACTGGTAATTTGTTTCTCAAAAGTTTCATCCTCATCTTCTCCTTGATGAGTCAGTAGTAGACTCCGATTATCATGTTCTTTTTATTCCTTGCCCCATTTATTTTAATCCAGATGTTCTCGATGGGGCTCCCAGTCTGATCCGCCTGTATTTCTGCACAGGGATAGGTATTTTTAACATATAGTGCAACTCCACCTCCCTTTCTATTTCTTCTGTTCTTTTTGAACAAGTTATATCCTTCAATTGCTATATTCCAGTCATGGGAGTCATCCCACCAAGTTTCAGTTATACCTATCAAGTCGTATTTGCTTTCATGTAATAAGAGTTCAAGTTCATTCTGTTTGTTTCCCATGCTCTGGGCATTAGTATATAGACATCGAAGACCATGCATTTTATAGTCTGGCTTTGTTCCTACATTGTTGCGGACACTATTTTGGGGCACTATTGGAGCTGTTCTCTGTACTGTGGTGCATTGGCCTTCATCCATTGTTGCCTCAAAATTTACGTCTCCCACCCCCGTAAGATTCAGTTTAAAGCCCTCCTGATCAAGTTCTTCATGTTGTGGCCGAACACATTCTTTCCAGCCCTTGTGAGGTGCAACCCATCCCTTGCCAGCAGTCCATGTTCCATAGCCCGTGGTCCCAGAATCCAAAACTCTTACGTTGGCACCACCTTTGTAGCCAGTCGTTCATCCGGAGTATTTTTCTTTCCCTTTCTAATCCTCTTCCAAGAACTGGGAGGATGGATGAGAAAACTACCGGGGCCCCAAAGTTCTTCAGTTTCCTTCTCAGAGCTTCAAAGTCTGAAATGATTTCTTCGTAGCTCTGCTTGGCGACATCATTTGTTCCCACATGGATGAGAAGAAAGGGGTATGTGTCCGTGGGCTTTATGAGTTTTGGTAACCCTTCAGTCACATCTCTAATCTGTGCTCCAGGGAGTCAGCACACCTGGCGAGACCATGGGTCTTCACGACACACTTGGGTTTCAATCCCACACAGCAGGGAGTCTCCCACAACGACTACTCTTCTTTTCTTCTTGGTTGACCTACCTTCTGCCTCTTGTTCACTGTTGCACAGTGTCTCCTGTACTTCTTCCACTGCAAACTGTCCTTCAGTCTCATCCTCCAGAAGCTGAAAGTGGTTGCTTAACTCTAATGGTTCCATCGGTGCAGAATGCCTTCTAGTTCTTCTGCTCCTAACTGTCACTCTTTTCCAGGGAGTTTCCTCTTCATTGGCTTTCCTCCCCTCAGCATACTCCAGTTCTGCTTCAGCTGGCTGATGCTCATCAATCTCATGTGCTTCTTGTTGCTGTTGCAGTTCCACCGTTCGGTCTAAGAACTCCTCGACTTCTCTTATTCCTTGGAGGGTGGACACTCGCTGCTCAAGTCCTCTCACTTTTTCTTCCAAAAGTGCCACCAGCTTGCACTTGTTGCAGGTATACGCCATGTTGAGCTCAGGCAGAAACATGAACATTGCACACCCTTTGCAGGTCACCACCTCTAGGGACTCCTTTCCATCCATATTGTCTATTTCTGTTTTTTTTCCTTTCTAATTATAGTGGAATTGCCTTTGCTTTGTCCTGTCCTCTCTGAAGGTGCACATCTATATGAGTATGTCTTAAGAGAAAATAAGATTTTTTTGGTTGGGGTTTGTGTGTGTGTGTGTATGTATGTTTTTTGGGGGGGTTCTCTTTATGTTTTTCTTTGTTTTTCCCCCTCTTTTTTGTCTTAGAGGCCTCCCCCTTGACTTCCCCTGCTGAACTCCCCCTGTCAAACTCCTGTTTGCTCTTCCTGTTAGCTCTCTCTCTGTTCGCTCTCTCTCTGGGAACTGGCTTACTTTTCTAGCTTCTACTTCAGCTGGGCCAGCTGCTCTTCCCTGCTTCTGCTCAGCTCCAAGTCAGGAACAATGTTCTAACTTCTGGAACAATGTCCTTTGGACAGACGAGACCAAAGTGGAGATGTTTGGCCATCATGCACAGCGCCACGTTTGGCGAAAACCAAACACAGCATATCAGCACAAACACCTCATACCAACTGTCAAGCACGGTGGTGGAGGGATGATGATTTGGGCTTGTTTTGCAGCCACAGGACCTGGGAACCTTGCAGTCATTGAGTCGACCATGAACTCCTCTGTATACCAAAGTATTCTAGAGTCAAATGTGAGGCCATCTGTCCAACAGCTAAAGCTTGGACGAAATTGGGTCATGCAACAGGACAATGATCCCAAGCACACCAGCAAATAACAGAATGGCTGAAAAAGAAAAGAATCAAGGTGTTGCAATGGCCCAGTCAAAGTCCAGACCTCAACCCGATTGAAATGCTGTGGCGGGACCTTAAGAGAGCTGTGCATAAACAAATGCCCTCAAACCTCAATGAACTGAAGCAATGTTGTAAAGAAGAGTGGGCCAAAATTCCTTCATAACGATGTGAGAGACTGATATAGTCATATAGAAAACTGTTACTTCAAGTTATTGCTGCTAAAGGTGGTTCTACAAGCTATTGAATCATAAGGTGTACTTACTTTTTCACACACGGTTTCTCCATTTTGGCTTTATTTCTGTTAAATAAATCATGACACGGTGTAATATGTCATGTGTTGTTGTTCATCTGAGGTTGTATTTACCTAATTTTTAGACCTGCTAAGGAACAGATGATTGTTATTATGTCCTGATATGTAAAATCATACAATTCCAAGAGGGTGTACTTTCTTTTTCACACGACTGTATCTCCTTTCCAGCTTTCAGCTCCTTTCTCAATGAATCACTGTTTCTTGAAATGCCAATCAAAGCATTTCCAACATGGGTAGGTTTTTAATCACATGCACCAATTTAGCCCTGGAATTGCCCTAATTAGTAGAGTTGTTGTTAGCAATTCCACTTAAAGGGTAATTAATTAGCATGCATCCTCTTGTAAGTAACACAGCATGAGTAAATAGGTTAAATGCAAAACACCGTTTTTAAAAGCTCCGGTGTGCTTGTTGATAGGTAGGGGATGCAATCAAATGTGATTCTAAACTATCCCATTAGAACAGATTGCATATGGTGTATTCAATGGAATGGAATACATTTGACAATAGCGACCTGCAGTTTTGGCTGCTGCATCAGGATTATTTCAATGAACATTTCAGTAACATCAGTCCAGAAAAAGAATATGGAAGCCTGAGAAGTCTGTTCCTGGGCCAAGTTCCAAGCAGTGTGTAGAGAAAACAGATGCCTATATACATATAGATAGCAAAACAGATATGTGTACATGTGGGGCTACACGATTTTCCGACATGGAACTGTTTGTTTGGAAATTCACCTTCTTTGCAGTGGCCTTTCAGTTTTCTTTCTTAGCTCCTCACCCTTGGTTGCCCCCCCAGCCCCAATGAAATCTAGATGAGAAATGTGGTTTTCTTTTGCGTACATTAGGGTGCTATTCTATGCATTTTTAGTCAGAAAAGGTCCTACAACTCTCAGCATTCCCCAGCCGAAGCCACCCATGGGGAGTGTTATTTGAGGATTAAACAACCTTCGCATAATCCTACCACGAACTGAGGGTTAACTTTCGCACAACTCCCAACTGCTAGGTTGGGATGACACCTCACAACCCCATTAAAGGTTGCATATTCATAATGGTGGCCACACATGCCTGCATGTACCATGGCTCATTGTGGTTTAAATAACCCACGGTGAATGCAGCAAGTCATGTGAACTAGGTCAATGTGTGAAAAAGAAATAAAAGTGTACTTTACAAATAGCTTATACTAGGCAATCTTAAAGAGAGACTCCACACTTACTTGTGTATAGCACGAATTATCCATTGTGTTCCTAGAAGACAAATAAATGACAAAAGGTTGACAAATCTATTAAGAAATAATCCTGAAGTTTATCCCTGTTGATGATGGTGGTGGTGGAATCCTCCAGCCAGGTATGGCTAGGCAAGTTTTTTGTTTACCCTTGGGATATGGCATACCCAACACGCACACAATGGGGGATGGACCATTAACATTGTACAACGATGCAGGTAGACAGAAGGAAGAGCTATGAACTGGTAGCAATTTCTTATTTACTCCTGATTGATAGGGCCCATAAAGGGCATGGGTTGGGAATTCCAGCTAGTTTACCTGGAAGACACTTGAGAAATGACAGCTAAGGTACTATGTAATGGAGAAACTAGGCTATTATGTCTTATATAGTGGAGTTTTAAAGAGACAGACATTTTAGTCTTAAATATTTCTCCATGAATACAGAGAGGATTTATAAGTGAATGAGTAAATACAAGTGCCCACAACAGGCAATTTTATGACCTTTAAATATTATGAAATATGGGGGAGGGTTATCTCATGCTTCATTCTCACCTTTCTCCATCCTTTCTGAATCGGAGCTTTCATATCTCACCCATACATGTACATGGTGCTGTACATACTCTGTACAGCACCATGTACATTAATGGTGCTATATAAATAAATAAATAATAATAATAATACGTGAGATGCACAATCAAGCTTTTGCGCCTCTCACTGTGGGTAGACATTCAGGCCATTTGGAGAAGTGTAGGAAAGAAGGGAATGATTGGACATACTCAGATTTAATGTGCAAAAAAAGGACATAGTAGTGGATTGCCACATGGGAGGAGATATGGTGTTAATTGGGACTGAACCACTTTGGACTGAATCACCTTGGAGTGCAGATGGGAGCATCATACGTTAATGAAGTTCTGCGTTAAAATAAAAATAACCCTACACATAGAAAGTTAGAATGTCATGGAAAGGCTTTGAATGTAGCCCTTTTCAAGGAATGCTAGCTTTCCATGTATGGTAAAGTCCTTTTCTTTGGAAAACATTCTGAAACTTGAAGTGGTATAGTCCAGGAAAGACTCCACTGTATATTTTTTCCTACAAGTTTGAGTCAGCTCTGAATCACAGCACAGTTCTGGAATTGAGACATGAAGCGCCTGGAATAATTTAAAAATTACTGTCAAGGGCAGAATTAATTGACATTCATTGAATAGGTTCAAGCAAAGATGCTATGAGTCATATTAGTTCTTGCACTTTGAAGAAACGAATTGACGACAGTCAAATTAATAAATTTTAAAGGGTTGTGATATTTAATAACCTATTTGACAGAAATTTTATTAGGTATTAGTGCAAATGTTAACTTGCTTAAGTGAGAGAATGATAGCCATAACCAAAAGGTCCATCAAGATTAAACAGATTATTACCAATTTTCTTCAATACTGAATGATTTAGCATGCTATGACAGTCAATTACTTCTATCTCTGATAATTCAATGAAGCAAATATTGTTTGCTGTCTCCCAATTTCCCCCAAGGCATTTAAATAACAACAACAACACAAATGTAATTGTAGCCTTATATTAATACTAACCTTTTAAGATAACAGAATTCAAGCAGATGGGGACAACAGGGATTACATGGAGAGCACATGTTTGAGTTTCGTCCCTCAGCCTGTTCCCTTTTCTATCACATTTTTGTGTACAAATCATGTTGTTTTCCAGGGGGAAGGCACCCAATATCATTGAAGGGGAGCAAGGAATGGGTGTTTTGCTAGTGGTAGCAGAGCCAGCCATATCTCGAGGCTGAATCCAGGCTTGAGGGAACTCTGGCCAATATGCCCTCATGTCTCCCCACCTCTGGTCCATGGGCCCATCTACCCGCAAGCTTCCAGGACACTAGTGGGTGATGGAAAAGAGCTGTACCTGTATTAATGCAGACAGGCAGCAATGGAGGAGCATTGCCTGTGCTACTCTGGAGCACCACAGCACATTTATTTTTTTCTTCTTTCTTTCTTTCTCAAAAGAAAGGGGGGAAAGCTTATTATAAAGGAAGCTGGGTAATGTGGGAAGCGGTGCTTCTTAATTGCTGACCACTGCCACTTCTGCTGTCCCCACCCACCCAGAGTAGCACTGGTGGTGTTTCCTCCAAGCTGCTACCTGTGCTTCTCTGGGCTGAAGCACCAACAGAAGTATCAATACTAGACAGCAAAAGATGTCCCTCCAGGGACCCCAGCTCCCTTCCTCAGAATAGAGACAAGTGTAGTATCTGTAGAAGCCAGGGCTCAGAAGGCAGTCCTTGTGTATTATAACAGGGTCCAGGATATGCCAGAAGACCGCCTCCCCAAGCTTTGCTTGAGAAAACAAATGAAGAAGGTTGACTGGGCTAACTTCCAAAAACCTTGTACCGGATATTTTACTACATCGGGAGCCCAAAACTACATTGAGAGGCTGCATATATGGAATATGGAATAGTCAGGACTTAAATCTAATCAAAGCTTCAAACCTTTCTCAATGGTACTACTTCTTTAAAATAGATCATGAAAGAGTTCAATACCTACAAACTGTTACTTTTGCTTTTTTGAGAACCTCATTTATGGAATTACACTTCCAAACCATGCCCACAGCATTTTTGGAGGGAAGATATAGACATGTTCCAAGAAAACTTATGGTTCTGTATCTGTGGCATGGAAGAGGTAGAGGATATCTCACATTATTTACTGTACTGTCTCGTATATAAAAATTCTAGGGAGAGATTCCTGGAGCAGTTTTGGCATCCTTACATGGGGAAAGTACCCATGTGAAAATTTGCTGTTTTTTTTAAAAAAAATAAGATTGCAACCCTTATGTTACACACAAAACAGCTTTGTTTGATAAAGCTGCAAAACATATTTATGCGATCATTATGAATGCTATTGCAGTGGAGTGTGCAGGTAATTCATTAATTTGATTTGTGATTACATTCTGTTATTGCATGGTGTATTAAGTTATTTTCTTTGTAATGGCTATTAGTCAAATACAATAATATTTTCTGAGGACAACCAAAGAAGAAGAAAATTGCTGTTCCCTGTGCTACTCTGGGCAGGTGGCAACAGCAGAAACAAGCCCAGGAGCCCAGAGCAGTGCAAGTGGCAGTGCTTCAAAGTGGTTGCTCCCTAGTTCCGCTCTAGTGGGACGCCACCATGCCTGCAGTTTGGGGAAGCCACTGCCTGTGGTGTTCTGAGTTCTTCAGCCCCTTTAAAATATCGTTCCTTCTTTCCTGGCACTCAGTGGAACAGCTGGAAAGAAAGAAATGTTAAAGGTGCCCCAGAGCAGTGCAGCTGATGCCTGCAGTGGGACACAACATTTTTGTGCCACCTTTTTAATTCCACAATGCCCTTGGCATAGTGTTGTTTCATCAGGGGCACTGAAGGAATTAAAATGCTGATACCTACTAAATGCTGGGAAAGGGGGGGAAATAAAGGGGGCGAGGGACCCAAAAATAATATTGATTTGGACATTCATGGGCCCTGCCAGTAGTCCCTATACCCCTTGTACAGCTTTCTTGCCCATCTACCCAGTTCCTACAGCCTTCCCCTTGCCATATTTTCCCCTGTGGCTCTACATACATACATACATACATAACTGATTAGAGGCATTTTGAAATATGTTCAGCAGTATGTAAATCTATTAAATACATAACTAAATATTTACCTTCTGCTACTTTTATGTCCTAACTGGGCCTACAACAGTCACAGAATTGACAACTCCATTCCTCCCTCTTGGGAATTCTAGAAGGATCACTATTCCTTTTTTCAGAAAAGCTTTAGAAAATTCGACCTGTTAGTGGACCTACTGCTATTATATGCAAAATAAAAATAAAAATCCATCTCTCTAGTGATCCCATAGCCTTTCCCCTCAAAAAAGGCCTACATTCCCAGTCAAGAAATACAAGAAAGTATCAAATTAGCTCTGATACTTTCATCATAATGATAACATATAAAACATGAGTGTGGAGTGCAGTTCCCACCAAAGATCATTTATTGTAACCTAAATACCACCAGTCCCAAACAGAACCTTGTGGAATTCCACTGATTATGCCCCTTCATTCTAAATACTGTTGGTTTATTATTGGAGCCACAGTTGTGACTCCAATAGCTAAGGGGATCAGTAAAATAAGGGTTCCGTAAGGTTAAATGGAAATCGGCCGGTGGGGGGGGGAGGTAGGTTGTTCTAACCTTAATAAAATTAAAAGGGTTTCACAAATCTTCCTGAAAATTGCATGTGCCAGAAAAAAAATATTTCAGGAAGACTGGTTACAGATTAAGGGAGAAAGAGCAATTAACAGGAAAAAAACAACAAAAAACTTGGAAACATGGAAACATATGTGGGAAACCTTTTGTGCCCATCATTTGTAGAAAGACTTTAACTCCATATTTTAAAGATTGAGGTTTTCTTATTCTCTTTCTATTGTGGTTGGTGGAATGGAATTTCCTTTTTTAAGAAAATTCAATTTCCTTATATTTTTAAATAATTTTTATTCTATAATGAATCTTAACGTGATGCTCGGAATGTTGAGGGTTGGGGAGGAGGGAAATAACTGAATATACCCATCATACCTAAAATGAAAGTACAAAACAAAAGGAAAGGAAAGGAAAGGAACCTCTCGTGCAAGCACTGAGTCATTACTGACTCTTGGAGGGACGCCAGCTTTCGCTGATGTTTTCTTGGCAGGCCTTATAGTGGGGTGGTTTGCCGTTGCCTTCCCCGGCCGTTATTCCCTTTCCCCCAGCTAACTGGTTACTCATTTTACCGACCTCGGGAGGATGGAAGGCTGAGTCGACCTGAGGCGGCTGCCTGAAACCAGCTTCCGCTGGGATCGAACTCAGGCCGTGGGGAGAGTTTCAGCTGCAGAAACTGCTGCTTTACCGCTCTGCGCCACACGAGGCTTACAAAACAAAACAATAAAGTAATAAAATCATGTATATTTTTATGTAACCCAAAAGCCTGGGGTGAGGTGCAAAATCTCCTAATTGGTCACTTATACGCAGGGTGGGTTTTGTTTGTTTTTAAATACATGATAGATACAATGAATCTGTCTTGTCTTGCATGGGAAGGAGGCTATTACTTTAACTCAAAAATCTGAATTTTTACTACCACTCTGCATTTGCATGCATGGCAGAGGAAAAATGTGTAGTGTTTTTTATGAATCACATATTTTAAGTATTTGTGAACACTGCTGGAATAAAGTCAATAATGTACAACTGAGAAAACTAACAAAATTGACTCTTGTCCTTTAATCAGCATATGCGAAGAACATTGTCCTGTAGCAATGCAAAGTATATTTGTTGCATCCTTTTTGAAGGCTTTTGTTACCATGTGGTATTCTTCAGAATTCTAGCTTAATTCAAAATAAAATGTAGCAGTGCATAGCCAAGGTATGTTTTTTAATGTAACCATGTCTGTGTCTTCATCATCTTTTATGGTGAATATATAACGGTATTGTAAGATAGACCAAAGCAATCATTCACAACTTGATAGCTCCTCTTAGCTTTGCTGAGCGCCCTCTTGGATTGCTTTCAATATCCTTTGCCTGGGGAGTAAGCACTTTCTTTTGTATAGCCGTCCATCTTGAGTTAGCATTCCCACTAGACAATTCGTCCTCTTCCTCATCTTCTGGAGAATTTTTTCCTACTTGCCTGATCCTCTGCCTTATACTGAGATTGAACTTTTCTGACATATCTCTTCCAAGAAGAAATCGTTTGATGATACGATCCTCTAATGAATGGAAAGAAAGAGCAACAAATCGCCCCCCAGGTTTTAGAAACTTTTCAGCTGCCTTTAATCCTGCATAGAGTTCATGCAGCTCATTGTTGACAAAGATACGCAAGGCTTGGAAAGTTTTGGTTGCAACATGCGTTGGTCTGTGAAGCAAGTCTTTTCGAGCATACAAAGCTGTTTCAGGGAAAGCTCCTGTTATTGAGAGAGAGAGAGAGAGAGAGAGAGAGAGAGAGAGAGAGAGAGAGAGAGAGAGAATATTACTCCCTTGGCAGTCATACACTCAGAAATTGCCCTTTGTTACTATCTTTGTATTTACTACTAATTCCAGTAAATGTCAGGAACTTTGTGACTGCTGATGTGTAATGATAGTTGTCAACATTTTAGAAGGCCAGTGATCAGAAAGTAGTGACAAGTATTTCTGAATCTCCTGGTTAATCAAACCAAATGCAAAATTTCATCCTCATTTCTGATCAACAAAAATTGCATTTTGCTGGGTCAATGTGAAGAATCATTTTCAAACTCTTCTTTGCATATATCATCATCAGACATAGTGAGCATATTTATTCCAACAAATCAGTATCATTATATAATCATAGCTACCCAAATGTTATTTTTAAGCACACTTGGGTTAGAAGGACCTGATTAATTCTCCACCCACCCACCCCCCTATTGATTGAAGGCTGCAATTATCAGGTCATTCACCTGCCTTACCTGCTTTATCTGCCATCCTAGGAAGGCACCATGAAATAGGAATTACAGTCACTAACTGCTGCAGGAGGGAAGGCAGAATTTACTTAGGTGCCCCCAGCCATGAAAACCTAAGTCATTTTCATTTCATTTTATTGCTTTTTATCCCACCTTTTATCCTCCAAGGAACCCAAGGTGGCTAACGTGATCCTCTTCCTCTCCATTTTATCCTCACAACAACCCTGTGATGTAGGTTGGGCTGAGATTCTGTGACTGGCCCAAAATCACCCACTAATTTTCATGATCAACTGGGGACTAGAACCCAGATCTCCCAAGTCCAGCTCCAACACTCTAGTCACTACACCACATTGATCCACCCACATTGCTCTCCATGACATTTCTTTTGGTTTTATTTTTGTCCCATCAACATGCTGCTTAAAATGGCAGGCTGACACAATTAGTCACAAGTCTATCTGGTGGACAGACATTACACCCTGCTGCTTGAAATGTCATCCTTTACTAGCAAATAATGAGAATGGAGGATGAAACTTGGGCATTCATCAAAGGTCTGCAAGTTGGCATATGTTTACCTTCCACCCCAAAATGTGAAGTATTACTAGTAAAAGTCTACATTCAAATGCAGAAAATGTGTAATTCTTGCCTTTTGTAACTCCTAAGTGGACAAGGCAAACTCAGACACTCCCTATGTTGCTAGTTGCAGGGTTTTAAAAAGCCAGCTATATTAGTATGGTCTACTAGACTCTAGAACACAGGTCCTCAACCTTTTTGGACCAGTGGGAGCTCTCACAAAATAGCTGCTGTGAGTCACCAAAAGAATACATTTCCCTGATGAAGTTAAAAGAAAAGTAGCTTGCCCAAGAACTTAAATATAAGCAGAGTTGGAATTGGAGCTCCAAAACACAAAACTATTCTTTACTTGTACAAAGCGCAACAATATCCATTCCACAGAAAGTAAAGTAGTGATATACAGAGACACACACAAGGCAAAACACCCGCTCATATCACACATTCACCAACCCCCCCACAAAACCCGACAAAAACCACACACACCACCCAAGCAGCACACCGCCCCCCAAGCAGCACACCCCCCCCCCCAGCTCTAAGCAGTCAGTGGATCAAATTTAGTATTTTTTCAGTATACAAAACCCCAATACATGGTTAAGATTATATCTTCAAACATTTTAACTCACCATATACAAAGTTGCTACATAAGACATTAGCCCACATCAAAAATGTCATGAGCAGCAGCATGTAAGGCTCTGGGCCCATACCCAGAAGATAGCCAACATTTTCAGCTTTGAAAGTGGCAAACATCTTTTGGAGGTGAATATTGGCACTTTCAAGGTATTTTTCAGTGGTTTTTGTTTCCGCACATGCAATCATAGTCCAGCAAGTAAATATGAATGCACAACGCCGAGACACTGGATCTTTTTAAGTGCATTGTTTTCAGTCTAGAAGGAAATCTGAGAATGCAAGTGATGGCTCACAGTGAATCAGACCATGTGATTAAAATGGTGATCTCTCCAGTGGACTTCTTTACAAAGAGTTATTTTATTTCTAAATAACTATCAACTGACATTGCATAAACTTGGATGAGAACCACTGCCTGCTGATGTATATTTATTCATTCATAAATCATGTTTAGATACTAAAGTTGTGTTTCTATATGAATATGGATATTAATTGCTATATAGAAGAAACAACAGTCTATTCATAAGAAAAATAATATAAATAGATGTTTTGTTAGCATAGAAAATGATTTCTTCAGGTACTACCACACTTCTTTAAATTATCATTTCCGTCCCATCATAATTCCATTACAAAAATCAGGCATTGGCATTATTTATATTTCAACTGGTAAGTGTGATAACATTTTCAAAATCTGCTTGCCATCTTTCTGCAATATTTAAGACTCACATATCATATTTATTAAAAACTCAAGCACATGGAGCATGCTCAAATCTAAGTTGTTCTATTGGAATAGTGTACTAGTGGCTCAATATAGAGATGCCATTTTTAGATATAAGAGAAGACATTTACAAGTACTTCTACTTTTCAGTGATCTCTGTAACATTCCAAGGTTATTTCAAAATACTACCACAATAGTCTGGGGTCTGTTGCTAAAATCATTTCCACATGGTTGCTGCTCTATGTAGTTGCTGTAACATTTGAATCTGCTTCAGCTGCATCACATGTTAAGCAATCCACACCAGTGCTGAATATCTTTGGATCCAGCATGGCAATAACATGGATGCTTAACATACGACCTAGCTGACCCATAAGGGGAGTAGACACAAACATTAATGCAGTTGCAAGAAGCCCCAACCATGCAGAAGTAATTTTCCATGATAATCATGACAATGAAGTAGTTTTTGAATTAGTTAAATGAACTATAAAATGATGTCCCCTGATCCATGCATTAGATTATATGTATTCACCCAAGATGGTAGCTGTTATTCAGCAGAGTATATAAACCTCATCTGTACAAATAGATGGATTGGTTTCTTCTTTCTTGGCATAACAGCCACATCCCTTTGAAATCAAGGGACTGATGGATCTTCAATTATGCTTCCTTTCCAGGCCCTCCTCCCTGTCCCCTTGACTCTACAGAACATAGAGCCTACGCATTTACATGAAAGCACATATTGTCATTTCCCACTTGCCTACAAATGAAAGAAGCACCAAATGAAAGAATCAGCTAGGAACTTTTTGTTAACACATTGTTTATTATCACTGAATGTATTTGTGGCATTTAGTCTTTCATTTCCTATACCTGGAAGGAATAAAGAAACAGACAAAGGGAAAATTCAGCAAACTGAGCATAGAAGGCTATAGCCTAAATGAATCAAAGAGATCTAAAATAAAAATCACATAGCAAGGTGTATTTCTCTTTCTGCTTAATAAATCTAAAAATATACTTTCATTTGAAAGTCAAGTCCCTTAGTTTAATGCTGACTGAAGCTTATACCAAAGGGGGAAAAGTGATTCTTCCATGTATAATTTAAAGATCACTGTGGTAAGCAAAGTGAACAGTTTTCAGAAATGCGCAAGTAACTATAAACAGTATCAATGCAGTCAATACTATTGGGGTGTTCTCAAATGAACCACATGCTTAAAACCTGGCTATTCAGGATTATCTGATACATTATACACACTTCTGTGTGTGCATGAAGTGTGCCGCACCATTCCTCATCCTCTCCTTGACTTTTATTAAAAAAGAAAAGGCTCCAAATCCTTTGGCTTTTCCTCATAGGGAAAGTACTGAAATCTCTGGTTAATTATGGTGTTCTTTTCAGTTTCTTTTCCAGCTTTATTATATTATTTTTCAGATGAGAACACTAGAACAGTATAGGTTGTCTTCTAAATGTGGCTACGCATATTTGATGAATAAAAATGGACACATCCAGGAATACCTCTGAATTTAGCAATAGGACTGGGCATTCCCTCTTCAGGAAAACTAGCCAAGGAACTATCCACCCCCCTGCATTTGCAATACATTTGTCAGAGTTGGCTGTCCTCCCCTTTTGCAATCAACAACACGGAGACTCAAAGCTTCCAGCAATTATGGTTTTATTAAGCTAAAGGCAAGCCTTTCTACAATGCAGATTCAAGGAAGTTCTCAGGCTGCCCTAGGCTCTGGACGACTAATCTAAGATCTCTGTTAGGGAAAACAATCTATGTAGTGTAGTGAACACCCAAGGTCAAACTTGCCTCACAGAAATGCCCCTCGCTTAAGCCAGCTCCCTTCTACCCTGGCTTCTAAGAGTGGCTATCCTGGCAGAGTGTCTTGTCCCCGTCCCTAACTCTGCCCGCTTCGCCTTGCAACGTCCTCTAGCATCTCTCAAGCTGTGCTCCTCTTTCGTCTCCTCCTCAGAAACTTTTGAGTTCTCATGGTGGATGCGTAAAGTGGCCATCTGTTTGTCAAGAATTTGGGAATTATCTCTCCCAGCAACTTGGGGCTCTGGGGGAAGTACCTCTCCTGTGTTCTGACCTAGCTGTTCCAACTCTGATTCAGAATTGGAGTTGTCAGAAATCTGAAGGGACTTGAGCATTTAAGAAATCTTATGGCAAGATATTTCCTGTTTCCCAAAGGCCTAGGCTAGACCTCATCCAAGCCCTTATCTGAGAGTGAATTCGGCAGACAGGTGTGCTCCTGTGAGGATACCATTGAGAAACAGATGGAGTATGTGAGCCAGACAGGAATGACTGTGAGCACACATACAGGAAGTATAGGGGCATGTCTACACCAGCCCTATATCCCAGGATCGTTCCTGTGCATCCAAATGCCACACAGGGGATCCTGGGAGCAGGCAGGGATGATCCCTCCATTTTCCTGGGATAACCCTTATGTGTAGAAAGGGCCTAAGAAGCCATGCTTTTATGAGGCACTAAAACAAGGTGTGGTGGAAGGGGTACCACATCTAGAGTGTTTTAAGTCTGATACAGGAAGGAGAGTTTTGAACCATTAGGAAGGATGTGTTAAGAAGCTTAGTATCCATCTCTTCTTTCCAAAGTGTCACATCACAAAGAATCTAACTGGCCTTTGACACTGCCCAACCAGTGCTCAAACAGTGTCAAAGTTTCCTTCAGCGTGAAGGACACTAAAATGTCTGCTACATTCAACCAGAAGGCCCTCAGGGAACGACGCCCATGGTTAATTTACGGAATTAAATTATATACAGTTCGCTGCCACAAGATGTGGTGGTCACCACCAGGCCTTGTGGCTAGACAGATTTATGGATATTATCTACAACAGCAAAAGAGAACCTCCATTTTCAGAGGCAATGAGCCTCTAAATACCAGTTGCCAAGGGACAGAGGACGGATGTTGCCTTTATGCACTGCTTTTGTAGGCTTTGTGTTCTCTGCTCTGATTTCAGAGTGGCTCCCCTTGCTCCACTTCGTTGGATTATCCAATGGAGCTCCGTTCCGTTCTTGGATAACCACTCCAATTGGGGTGGGGGTGCTTTCATAGGGAGAGCACACACACACACACACACACACACACACACACACACACACACTTCACTCCATTAGAGCAAATGGTCAGGGAATGCAGCAGATCTCTATTTTTATAAACTGGAGATTCACAACTGTGCATCAGCAAAGTAAAGGATAAAAGCTCCCTCCATAAATACACAGGAGTGAATTAACGCAGAATCAGGTTTTGTGTGTGTGTGTGTGTGTTTGTGTATTGGGGGAAGTATGGTTTGAGGGGAATTATATAAAAAAAATCCCTATAAATCAAGGGATGAAGGGAACTATTTCAAACTTGGCATGTCTAAAGCCCTCCTTAAGATCTATCATCTTACCAAGTTTTATGGCATTATCTTTAAAAATGACGGAGATGTAAGCATTTTTGTTAATTGCAATAGAATACAATAGAGCAGTTATCCACAAATGGAACGGAGCTCTGAATGACCTTTGCTCTGCACCGTGGGTATCCGACAGTTTTAAAAACATCCCGTAACTGCACTGAAAGTTCGGAACTCCGTCAAAGCACCATTGGACCCTCAGATTTTTGGTACACAGCAACACCTCTACTGGCTACTCTTTTAAACAGGACGATGGCCTAGATGTTCCCTTGGGTCAAATCTATCAAGGCTCTTATGTCTTCTGACTAGCTTGGCAAGTCCCTTAGGACTGGAGTTGCTGAACATCATCCCCTTTGGGGCAGCCTGGATTACTATCAGCCCCCAGCAGGGATACAACTATGGAAACTTATCTTCCTGAAACAAACTTAAATTAAAATTATGGAACCGACAAGTTAAATGACAGATAAACTACCTAAAGAGAAAGGACATAATCTATAGCTTGAATCCAGAATAGCCCTTCTGCAAATGGTGGTTCCTGAATAACTTCTCCCTGCTAGTCAAGGCAAGCTTGTCCCGTAGTGGCGATGATTCAAGCAGGGATGACAGCTACAATGGCCGTCTTAAGCACTTCTTTGATAAGTGGGAAAGTGAAACCTACATTATTCTAATAAGTAAGTAAGTGATGGTGGCAGAAAATTTGTTTTAGATCTGATCAAGGGTGGATTCCTGCATTGAGCAGGGGGTTGGACTCGATGGCCTTGTAGGACCCTTCCAACTCATTCTATGATTCTATGATTCTAAGAACACCTACAGCTTGTTTTAGAGTCCTTTCAGTGGCAGTGATAATACCAAAGAAATCTTACTCTTCCATTATCATTGTGTCTGCTCAGTTGTCCCACAGAACTTCTCTGGGTGGTGAGAGGGCTGCTGCATCTGAGGCCACAAGAAGAAATTGATAATGCAGTGGATCACTATGACCAAGTTGCTAGGCACCTTTGTATATATAGTTGCTTGCATTCATTCTAACAGTTAAGGCCAGGCCAGTACCTTTGGCACCTGTTTGTCTACTTTTGTTGGATACAACTTCAAGCTACACAACTTTTGTTGTGTAGCCTGAAGACTTGTCAGAATTGTTAGAGGGGTGAGCTCGATCCTTGTCCTTTCTGGCTTTTATGAACAGCCAGAGGTAGATTGGCAGACTGAGAGATAGGAGGCTTAAACTTTTCTTGCGAGATAATGTGGTCCCCACAACCTTAAAACAGGCGGTCAGGCAACTTCTGAGGAAGTCCAATAACAACAACAACAACAATAATTTGTTACCTGCCGCTCCCTCTGGATCGAGGCGGGGTGGCGGGTAACAAATTATTATTATTATTATTATTATTATTATTATTATTATTATTATTATTATGAGAGGACTTTCTCAGAAGTTGACTGACCGCCTGTTTTAAGGTTGTGGGGAATCCCATGGAATTGAAAATTACCAGCACTTCTCAAAAGTTCTACTCCTGGGTGAGGTGCTCAACCATGTGGCAGCTTCGAATTTAGGTTTTTATGGGTGATATGGATTATTTAGATCCATTTTGAACTACTTTTAGGCCTAGTATTAGAACAGAAACAGCACTAGTCTGATTGACAACCTAAGCTGAGAACTGGACAGGGTACCTTTTAGCAGTTTTTGATATCATCAAGCCATAGTATCCTTCTGGAATGTCTGACAGGGATGGGATTTAGAGGCACAGGGTTACTATTATTCAGTTACTATGATTCCAGAAGGTGATGCTGGGGACTCCTGCTCAATGCCTTTGGCTGTGGCTTTCCTCAAGGTTTCATCTTGTTCTTCATGTTGTTTAATGTATACATGAAACCATTAGGATAGATGCTACAGGGATTTAAAGGACACTTTTTCCTGTACAAATCTGCCTATTAGGACCTCCCTATCTCTGAAGTCTGTCTGTCTGTGACCAGGGAGAGGGCCTGAACCAATGTGCTGGAATTCCCTCCTAAGTGAAATGCATCTTATCCCCTTCCCTTAGGATATTTTGAAGGATAACAAAGACCTTTCTTTTAAGAAGGTCCCCGGCCCTATAAATAGCTGGCAGAGATGTCTTCAAACTACTGCAATGAGGTACCAATTGTAATCCTGCCACTTTTTGGTTTTATAGTTTGTTTTACCTCTGTTTTATGATGTTTAGGTTTTGTAAAAAAATATATTAAAAGTGTTATTGTTTAATAGTGATGTTGTTAAACTCCTTCAACTATTTTTTAGGAAAGGCAGGGTATAATTCTTTTAAATAAATAGCTATGCTTAACTTTGCTGGAGTCAGCCAGGAAAAAACACACAATAGAAATTATTTAGGAAATTATCCTATGCATGTTTGGACAGAAAAAAAGTTGTACAACTCCCAGCATCTGCGAGATGAAGGATTTGTTTTCGTTTAAACATGCATAGGATTGTGCCCTTAGTGGTGGCTTTCCCTCTAATCTCAGTTCTAACTGGGTAAATTCAGTCAGGAATAGGGTGACTACTTATATATCACCAAAAAAGAGGGCACAGATTTGTATAAAATTTGCATATGCTGATTTATATATAAAAATGCTAATTTAGAAAGAACTGTTATAATTTAAATATAAATGTAATTTTATAGTGGGATAGACTGTGACTATTGCTGATGGGCAACTTTAAGGTTCTCACTTTTTGAGGTTCTTTATCTTTAATCTGTACTTGGAGAGAAATGCCCTTCAAACAAAGAACACATTCAAATAGAGGACTCTCCTCTGCAAAAGAGGACACATGGCCAGCCTATATTTCATTCTTAACCACTAATCTAGAAATATTGTTGGATCCCCATAAAAAGTCCATCTTGTTCTGGCCTTTCCACAAACAAAATCACATTGGCAGTGGAAGAAAAATCTTGCTTGGTAACAGGCTTTACTACAGATAATAATAGAACCGAATTTGTATGGGAAGCATGCAGAATGGATTTCATTCATAAAAATGCCACGCTTCTGGCAAGATGAATGATTTAAAATCCCAAGGAGAGAAATTATCTTTTTTAGTTTTGGGATGCCCTGATGTTGCTTACACTTTTTAAAACCTAATAGATTAACATGTTAAAATGCACTGAAACTTTAAGCTTCTGAATGAAATTAGCAACGTGCTGTGCCTGCGAATGGGCAGCATTCAAGTCCCCTGTGTGAGAGAGTGTGGCAGGCTTTAAAAATTAATTCTGAGCGGGCACCTGTTTACAGGAATTTCCTGTTGAATCTGAATCACATTTAATAAGTTTCAGTGACGCAGCTTATGTCCTTTTGTCTAGGATCTCTTAATAAATGTTAATATACCTGGAACTCAAGCAATATTGCAGATTTCAAACTGTTAATTAAAAGTCTATGAACTTAGAGAGAGCTGGATAAAACTAGGTTTATCAATCAAGATTTTAAACTCTCTGTTGGCCCTTAAACTTTAATTCCCACCACATTAAGTTCAGTTGATCTCACTCTGATCTGTCAACAATTCATAAAACTAAATAAAAGCAAGGAAAATAAAGTTACTATATAAAGCTATTGAGTACCAAGGAAAACCAGCCACCTAAATGAAAGATTAGAAATACTTTAGGGAAGACTACAACAGGCACATTGAGATGTCCAGATTCTTTTGGATAATTAGACAAATGTCCTTTGATACACTGATACCTTAGGTTGTGGCAGACATTTTACGGCTCATGAACAAGAAAAAAGGTTGTCTCTGTAGTCCAGTATGTTATGGTACTTTAGTAGAGACTATCAAATGCCTTATATCATCTCACAAATGAATATGAATTATTTTATTGGTGTATGAGTTATGTGAATATTCCCCCCCTCAAAGGTAAAACAAAAACAAAAAACAAAATAGCAACCGCAATAATAATAATTTTAAGGCTTGGAGATCCTGCAGTACTGAGATTCCTGCCTATGTGTTGTGAGCTGTCTGATAATGGAGGAAGGGTTCAGCTTCTTCTTGATAGGGTTGCTGTTTGGGAATGCTGTTACATCTGGCACTTTCTTTGCTGCTTTTTACCAATGGGCTGGTGCGCCAGGTGCTGTGAGCCTCCTAGACAAGGTTTTACAAATGATTATATCCATGCTTCACTACTGCAATGCATTGTTTAAAGGGACTTCCCTGTTGGAAGCTTAACTCGGTTCAAAAATTAAAACGCACCAGCTCATCTGTAGAATGGCATCGGTTATACGAATTGCATCATATCATTTTAAAAACAGTTTCACTGCCTCTCTATGATTTTATTACTTACAAAACCGTTTATTTGGGACTAAGCTTTTTTCAAAGACTGCTTGTGCTTTAAAGTCATCTGGTGGAGCCCTTCTCAGAGCTCATCCACCCGCTGAGGCCAGGCAGGCATCAACGGGGAAATGGGTTTTTTTGAAGTGGCACCCTGGTTTTGGAATCTGCCCCGCCGCCTCGCCACATTTCTATGCCTGTCACCTACAGTCATGGTCTTTCAGGGCCAGATAAAAACTTTATTTTTTATTGCAGATGACTATGGGAGCGGTATATAAGTGTAATAAATAAATAAATTTTATTTTATTTTATTTAAGGATTTTTATGCCGCCATTCAGCCAAAAAAGGCTCTCACGGCGGCTTACAAAAGTATTTCTTGACAGTCCCTGCCCACAGGCTTACAATCTAAAAGACATGACACAAAAGGAAAGGGGATTGGGAGGGAGGAGGAGGAGGTGGAAAAGGAAAGCAAACTCAGGCACTACAATCTTAGTTGCAAAGTTCAGCAGTTACAGTTGACAGCAGGAGGGAGGGGGCTCTCAGCTGGAGCTGGACCCAGGCATGGTGGAGAGGTGCCTGGCTGCTGCTTCCTCCCTCACTGGTGGCCTCTGCAGAGACAGTTGGTAGCAGGAGGGAGGAGGCTCTGAGCTGGAGATGGACCCAGGCACGGTGGAGAGGTGCCTGGCTGCTGCTTCCTCCCTCACTGGTGGCCTCTGCAGAGACAGTTGACAGCAGGAGGGAGGGGGCTCTCAGCTGGAGCTGGACCCAGGCACGGTGGAGAGGTGCCTGGCTGCTGCTTCCTCCCTCACTGGTGGCTTCTGCAGAGACAGTTGGTAGCAGGAGGGAGGGGGCTCTCAGCTGGAGCTGGACCCAGGCACGGTGGGTCCAGTACAAAATAAATTTTGTACTGTTGGAATTGGACTGGGCTGTTGTCATCTGTCACTCTGTGGTTTTTAAATGTTTTTATTAGTATTTTTATGTCTATTTTTTAAAGCCACCTCAGACAATTCTGGAGAGGTGGGATACAAATCTGTCATATCAATTAATAAAAAATAAATATGTACAAAACCGTAGTATCGGCCTTTCCAATACACCTCTGAGTGAGAAGTTGAGGTAAAGGTTTTCAAGAGAATTTGCTTCATATATAAACATGAAACCAAGTGAAGAAGGCATCTACTTCCTCTATTTAAGGGACAAATCACCTCCTATCCTGGGATAAATTATCTGCCAGCAGATGGCAATGTCCATTCTTCAGAAGGTTTTGAATGCCTGAGTTCCTATATATTCTCTGCAACCTGACAGCCAGTAAAACATTCACATTAACCATATAATCCATCACAATGACAATTTGAAGGGGTCTATTTGGTCAGGAACTTTGTGCACTGATAATGTGAAGATGTGGACTGAGAGTGGTGATGGTGGTGGTGATGGAAGGTTTTCTGATGTATTAGTTTAATATTTCTATGTGATACCTCTTAATGTGCTCTCTCAGATAGGAGATATATTTTCTAAGTGTTCTCCAAATGGCCCTTCCTCTGCATGCTACGTCCCAGGTACGGGGGAAAGACTTAGAAAACATTTTCGCTATCTGATTACAAAGTCTGTGTGAGCCTGGAAGAAATTTTGCTGCAAGAGAGATTCCTGCATCTTTGCAGAGAATAATGTGATGTTGAAGGATTGATTGAAATGTTATGGTCACTCATGAGGATGAGTTGAATGCATTTTAAAATTGAAATTCTGTTGACTGCCATGTACACTTTTTTTAAAGTGTCTCTAGCCATTTCTTAATGATGTAAAAGTGATAGTAAGATAGCACTGTATGCAAATGAGGAATTAACAATTATTTTACAGAATTGTGTGGATCATTTTTAACTGCTGCTCCACCACCATTGACACATACAACAAAATCTTATATATGATATTGTCTACTTAGACCCACTGAATTTAATTGGATTATTCCCAGGTAAATATGTATAGCATTACAGCCACAGTCACATAACTGTGGGTTTGGGAAAGGGCCTCAAGATACCTTCTGATGGATCATCTAAACATTCTCAATTTTTAACAATTCTGATTACAGTAAGCAATCAAAATAGGAGGGCATGTTGCCATCTCAGTGTGCCCTTTTTTTTTTAGTCTGCTAACTGTATACACATATTCAGTGATGCGCAGAAATGGAGGCATAGAAATAAAGGGTGTGGTCATTCACACTTGTGCAGTTCCATAGGTGCATGGTCGAAAATAGCCACACACACACATACACACACACAAAATGGAGTAGGAGAGAAAAGGGAGGGAAGAAAGTGGGGAGGTCATGGTAACAATTTTGGTGGGGGGGGGGTTCTTTCCTGCTAATCCCATAAAAATCAGTGAGGGGAAAGAGCAGGGAAAGAAAGGAGGAGGAGAAATGGAGTGTGAGAAGGTAGGGAAAATGTAGTAGAACAGGTCCTACGATTTTAAAGCTTCTCCTACCAATAAGAGATATAGAATCACAGAATCATAGTAGAGCTGGAAGGTGCTTATAAGGCCATCAAGTCCACACACACCCTGCTCAATGCAGGAATCCACCTTAAAGCATCCCTGACAGATGGTTGTCCAGCTGCCTCTTGAATACACCTAGTGTGGGAGAGCCCACAACCTCCCTAGGTAACTGGTTCCATTGTCATACTGCTCTGTCATACTGCTCTATCAAAATCTGGCTTCCTGTAACTTGAGCCCATTATTCCATGTCCTGCACTCTGGGATGATCGAGAAGAGATATACTACTGCTAGTTTGGGACAAACATGTCTTTATAGTGCCTGGAAATTGGAAGCACCAGAAAGTCATCATAAAAGTAGTTTTGGGAATAATGGAATATTGAGGGGCAAATAGCCAGCATAACAGATTGAGGGGCGGATCTTATATGCCCTCATGCTTGAGCCAGACATTTAAGTATGAAGTTAAAATGCTCATGTTACTACTGTAAGTTACTACTGTATAAAAGTTTCATCCCAGGATACAATGAAGGAACAGCTTCCTCCTGCAACTGAGTGGTATATACACTTTGCATGCAAAATATCCCAGATTCTATAGTTGGCATCTCTAGTTAAATGAATTTCAGTTACCAGAGTTGGGAAAGATCACTGCCTGAGACCCCAGGAAGTTGTTGCCTGTCAGAGTAGACAGTAATGGGGTTGATGAACCAATAATATGACTAACAGGCATTTTCATATATAAATTCACAAACCTCCAATGAACATGATTATGGCTGACTTTAGTGAACTACGAAATGGTTATCTCATGTCTCCTTCAACCAAATGGTATAAAAATCAGAGAACATTCCTAGTCAGCTCATTAAAGACCTGAATGCACAGTGAAATAATTGCAACATGGCTGCGTTGCGCACTGGATGTTCCCCATGCACCCAGATAACAGCTGTTATCATGTACTCATGGGTCTGTGAGAACTGGCCTGAAGCTTATTTGTTTATTCTCTGTTTTCTTGAAGTGGTTTCTAGAATAAAAATATAAAATCATCACAAACAACAATCAAAACAATCACAGCAAGATATTAAAAAACCAAATGCCTGGGGAAATAAAAAAAGGGCTTCACTTGGCACTGAAAACAAAAGAAAGATGGCACCAGGCCAAACTGCCTAGGAACGTAATTCCAAAGGCAGGTTGCCATTACTGAAAAGGCCCTGTCTTCAGATGGTGAAATGGACTTGGAGCAGGATCTCTGAAGCCAATCTTAAACTTTGGACATATTCATGTGAGAGCAGGCGGCCCTTCAGCAGTCTCCAAGGTCTCCAGTGAACAGCCGCCAAAATCATGTTTCAGTCAGCTCATGTTGATGACATCCGTGAATGAACTATCCTATGACTCATTTTGCCTTAACAATAGAGAAATCAGCTAGTCGGACTGGGAATTGGGAGATCTGTGTTCTAGTCCCCACTCAGCCATGGAAACCCACTGGATGACTTTGGGCCAGTCACAGACTCTCAGCCCTGTTAATCTGGTGCTAAAAGGGTTAAATTATGCTGCAAGAAGAAGGCTACTTCAAGTGAGATATGGATGATCTGATCTGGAATGGGGTGGCTTGAGTGAGGGTTTTGGAGAGATTTACAAGAAGAACCCCTAAAAAGACCCAAGACTCATATCTGAAATAGCCCCAGAAGTATATTCCATACTCCTGAGCCATGGACATGAAGACCTTGAAGTTTGATTCTATGCTAATCAATGTTATACCAATAGCTAAGACTTTAGCTAAGATGTGCAGGACTGTCTCTGAAGAAAGGGAAAAAACCCACAGTGGACATTTTAAAAAGCGGCTTCTCAGAGTACGGCCAAGGCCACAGTATGCTGTGAGAGTGTGTGAGTGTGCTGGCAGAAAGTGGAGCATGCTCAGATGGTGTCCACTAGGAGGGAAAGTTATTTTGAAATCTTGTGGTAGCACCTGCTGATAAGAAATGTCCTCACTCGAAGTTGGGCATGAGAAGCGACGTTACTGAGCAAACAGGACACCTGGAATATGACCTAACATGACCTAATGAGGAACACGAGCTCAAAGAAGATGTCTTATACGCCAATCAAGATAAGACACCCATATAGCAGCCATGTTGACTGGGACCCCATGAGTATAGCACGTGAAATATTGGGAAGGGGGAGACACCTAACTTCTGATTGGTGAATGGGTGGTCTAATCACTTATTCATGCCAATTATGATTGGAAGATGGTGGTCTCATCACTCATTGACCCCCACCTTTGAGCCAGAACAAGTGTATAAAAGCACAGGTAGCGGAGCTGTAAGTTTAGAATTTTTAATTTTCTCTTCAACTTCACCTCGGACTGGAACTTGACGGAGCTGGGTAATTATGAATCTCTTTACAATTTTAGAAGTTGGGACTCAGAGTATTTTCCTGAAAGTTGGGACTTAGAGTACCATTAGCCTCTAAGACTTGGATTTAGTTTCTGAAGCTGGAACGTGGAGTTATTTCCAATCTTTAAGTTCTCTGACTTTTACTTTTACTCTTTACATGCCTAGAGGAACTTTAGCATAGGTTTTAGATTCAGATAGTAAGCTAAGAGAAAGCATAGAGAAGGTTGACTATTATGTTTTAGTATAGTTGAAAGAGTTTAGTTTAGCTTTAAACTGCAAATAGTAAACAGAAGCGGATAATGAGAAGTCATAATAATGCTAGAAGCTCAAGCTGTTATCTTATTAGCTAAATTTGTAATACCTGCTTTTGCAATTGCAATTCTTGTATTTAATCTGATATTTAGATTTTACTCTCTTTTCTTGTAACCACACAGAGAGAGACTGTATACCTGTATAACCACCATGTTTAATAACCACAATTTGTTTAATTTTGCAATTTTTATAATAAATAGATTCTTATTTACAATCATGTCTGTGGTGATGCTTATCGGCTGGGATTAAATGTTTGTCTATTTGGATTAGTACTGGTTACCCACTGGGGTGTTTCAGACCCATTTGATGTAGGTCCTGAGGTTAAAAAGGACCAAATTTACAAGCCCAACCCACCTCACAGGGTTGTTGTTGTGAGGATAAAGTGGAGAGGAGGATTATTATGTACACCGCATTGGGTTCCTTACAGGAAAAAGAAGCAGGATATAAATGCAATCATAAATAAATAAATAAAAATTGATATTTACTTGCTGGGCAAATGTGGCATCTTGCCACTTAACAAAATTAGGTGATTGCAGTTAATACAGAAACCTTGTCATTTTGGATAGTTGAGGGCTTTTCAATAGCAGTGATACAACATTCCCTCTGCTCTTGTCACCCGAGGTTTCACCTTGGTAGACAAAATTATAAATGTCTTCATGTAAAGTCTATTATTAAACTAATCAGCATCCAACAGTATAAAAAGAGAGAGCATGTGGAAAAATAGCTGACATCAGAGCAGGATAGACAGGATTAGATCTTGCATGATTTCAAGTACAAATAGATCCCTCTGGGACTTTGCGGATTAATATTTTCTCTCTCTCAGATGCGGCTCAGAATTAATGAGGGTACCTGCAACAATGCTAGCAAGCTGCTGAGTTCTGGTGATGGGGTAGATGCTGCGTGCCTGAACGACTGCTGAAGCTATTTTCTTGGCGTGCTTCTCCTCCCCATATGTTCTCAGGATGGACGCAAGTGCCTGTTGATCTAAAGCATTCACAACATCGGCAGCGGTGGGCATGTCAGGATACCTACGCACAAGAACAGCCAATTAGTCCACTGACGTCAGCTTTCATTGACAAGGGGTGAAGCTTCACAGCATTGAGACATAAAGTCAAACACACTCTCAATGAATGCAAGTGCTTCTGAGATTTTACAATAAGAGGCAGAAATCATTTTAAAGCAGAAATAGCTTCTATCGTACAAATCACCCTCTTATTAATTCATATGAAGTCTTTCACCCTCCACCACCAACCTCCTAACATTAATTAACTACAAAAATAGTTGAGATGCCTTATCATCATAAACTTTAACATCATAAGAAGTTGATTAAAAAGAAACACTCTAGCTCAAAACTAATTCAAAAAAGACAAAATACTGCTAAGGCTGCCTTTGCTTGCATAATGCCAGGACATGAACTCATTTTACAAGCAGCTATTTTTCCAAGACATCACTTTGCTTGATCTATTTCCTGATCAAAAAAAAAAAAGAGAGAGCCTTAATCTCTGTGACCTTTTCCCTCACATCTGGTGTTATGAAAAATGATCTTCTGTGAAGAAAATGGGAGGTATTTAATGATCACTTAAAGGTCTCACAATTCAGAAATGGTATACCTTTTCAAAGGATGATAGTAGAAATTATCACTCGATAACATTCCCAGAATATAGGGAATAATGAACATTTCTTTCATTTGACTTTCTCAAAAGATTTGAGGGCTTTCATGCATATACTGCTTCTGATTCAAAATACTGCAGGTTTCTTGCAGACAAGGGTGTGCTGTATAAATGTTGGAGCACCTGAGTCCACAACTGAACAGAGATGTACTGACAAGAGGCAAAGAGACAATTTAGGGCACAATCCTACACATTTAGACAGAATGATGATCTACAACTCCCAGCATTCCCCAACCAGCATGGCTAACTAGGGAATGCTGGGAGTTGTAGGACTTTTTTCTATCTAAACATGCATAGGATAGCTCCCTTAGTCACACCCTGAAAATCATTGCCAGGCAAACCATTTTCTACTGAACTATAAGCTTCTGGCAGTGTTCCAAAGGGCAGTAAGGAACATGTCTTCCAAATTTTAATTTTATCAAAAGTTGCAGAGTAGGAGCCTGCTGTTTCAAAAGGTATCACTTGCATTGCCTCTTCACCCAAGTTATTTTGTTTGTCCTTCTTTTTTCTTTTTTAAAAGTAAATATTTTCATGTGTATGTGTGTACATATATAAACTGCTATCAAATGAGCCAACTTCAATTGGGTTAAAGTGTCTTTCTTTTTGATAATGCTTTGAGTGACAGAAAGTCTATTGAGTCCTTTAGTATTCTGATTTAAAGTTTGATTATCTTCAGTGAGAAATATAAAATCTTGACTTCAAATTGCATTTATACAGTGGCCCTGTTCAGACAACACGCTAAACCATGATGATTAGCATTTTGTACTGAATATTATGGTGTAGCGTGTCATGTGAACCACAACTTCGTGTTTCGTGTGCATAATTCCTAACCATTCCTAACCACAGTTTACACATGCTCACTAACCCACTGGTGCAAAAGGGTTAACAGCCTAACCATGGCTTTGTGTGTTGTCTGAACAGGTCCATTTCTTGACTTAGATTATAGCATTTTTTGGTTATACTAACTACATTTATAGTGCTGCTCTCTGTCCAAAATGATAGTTATACACCAAATCTCTTAGAAGATTCTACAGCTAAACTGTTCTTGTCTGTTTTATTTATTCATTCTATATTTTCTATATGTCTGTGCATTACTACTCTATACATGAGACAAAAGTTCTGTCAGCACTATAATATCTCACCTGGATATATTAGTTCACTGTCATTATCAACAGTGGAAGCTCTAGGGTGTATCTGAAAGTAGTTCACTATTGTCTCTAGAATTCTTTTTAACATTGTGTCTCTCTTTATTTATTGTTGCATATGCTTGCCAGGTTATATTCAGCTGCTATATATATTCAACAAAGTGTATTGTTAATGTAAGCACATAATGTACCATTCAAATGTGCTTCATATAACAGAAGCAATTTAAAGTGTTTGTCACACAGACACTAGTAGGCAAAAGCTATCCATATGGGGCAATTTTAAAATAGATAATGCCTTGAAAGCAGTTTTAACACACGGACTGAAAAGTGGTTTCATTATAATTCCTACAAACAACCTGGAACAAAATGATCATTGGTCTAATTTGAAGGATAAGGGAGATACTTATATAGGAATTGCCTCACAGCTCATACTCCAGTGTATCTTTTAGAAATATTCCAGTACTATGTTGCTTGCTCAAGATTTGCTTTGTTATTATCCATCGTTTCAATTTTAAATGGCAGATTTCGAACCCCTGACCTTGTGAACCTTTGTAACACTCAGTGTAGAGGGGGGAAATGGCACTAAGAAGTAGATGTAGGACATTAAGGAAACTATTTTGCCAAAGGAAATAATAGTGTGTGTATAGGCAGAGGTACATAGAGGTGTGTGATCACAGTTCTGCACCAAGAAAAGGAAATTAAATTCAGCATACTGTTGAGAAATTGATTTCTCGTTGAAGGAAAATGTTTTATCAATATGCACCTGCCACCATCCATCCTCATGTCCAAAGGGCCATCTTTTCGTAGGGAAAAACCTCTTTCTGGAGTATCAAGTTGCATAGAAGAGCAACCAGCATCCAAAAGAACTCCGTCCAGGCTCCCTGGCTGCACTCCAGCAGATGTTAATAAGGCTTCTGCTTGACTAAACTGTCCTAGAAGAGCTTGGATTTGTTGCCTACAAGAAGAAAAAAAGAAAAAAGTATATACACACTCAGTGTCCAGAGAGCAATGTTTAACCATGATTTCTCCCTGATCCCTGGGCATACAATCAACAGCTCCTCTACCAAAAGCCATGGGAGAATACCATCAAGGACTATTCAACTGAGCAGTTTCAATATAGTGTACAGGGTCCCAGAGCTAATAACGTATTTTGAGCATTCGTTCTTTCAGAAGCCTGAAATATTTTTAAACGTCTTCTTCTTTCTTTTTTCTTTTTACTTGTTCCAGAAGCAGCTGCTTAGCACCCTGTCTCCTGCAATAACTTTTCTCAGATCAGATGCTTCTGGAGCACATACCCAAAAGAGGTCTTCTAAAATATAACATTCCCCTGATGAAGAGCTAAATGCACTGGGAATTACCCTCTCTGCATCTCTTCCTGAGTTACTGCTCTTTGCTTGTCTCCGTCCTATGAAGAGGCACACTCAGGATAGTGCCTCACGCAGAAACATGGGGTGGTTAATTTATTCTTTTCACATTCTAAAAGCACAAGTTTGGGAGGATAGGAGTATTTTTTTAAAAAAATAATGTCCCTCGGCTATCAAAAGTTTAGAAAACACAGGGTACATATATAGCTTCCCACATCTACCATGACCTGCTCTTTACTGGGAGTGGGAGCAATGATCCCAACATGGCAATAGCCTTAGAATGCTGCCTATCCCTGAGATGCAAAAGGTTACATTCCAGTTTGTACCTTAGGACAAAATGGAATGATATTTAGCTCTGTGAGAAGATCTTCTGCCTTCTTTTTATCTCCCCCACAACCCAACTTGCCTGGTGAAGAAATCTAGAGCTCTCAAAAAGCTTGTTGGCAATGTTGTGTAGATTTGGTCCTAATAACGAAGCATGAATTTTGGAATTATCCAAAACATACTTCCTATAGCTGCACAGAAAACATAACATCAAGAGAAACAATGCTTGTCCCAAGTGGACCCTTGGTCTGATCCAGCATGGCTCTTCTTATGTTCTTAAGTGATCATACTAGTTTTCGAACTGGTGAAGGCATTTTGTCAAGATCACATGGACGTAACTGACGAAAGCCTACTCATAAATTAACAACTTTCCTGCTTTTGCCAGATCAATACCGGAATAAAACTACAAGCATTGTCGTCGTTGTTTTAACTAGTTAATTAAGATGGTTGAGAGTATAGGTAAGAAATGGCGAGTGAGTGCTGTGTTCAGGCAGTTCCCGGGGACAAGTCAGGGATATAAATATGAATTAGGGATAAATTAAAGGCGTGGGGGGGATTTCCATCTGTCAAAAATACTGAACTTTCATTCCCATGGTGTTTTGTCATCATTTGTCATTCATTCATTTAGTTAATAATAAATTGTACTGGGCAGCATCCACGGGTAACTGTTCACAATTCCGCCAATTCCATTGCACAATCGGAGCCCACTGCTTGCACAACAGAGATTTAGTACTTCCGGGGGCAACCTGAAATGACAGGAAATGCTGATTTCTGCAATGGGGTAGTTCAGCAGAACTCATATAAGGGTGTTCCACCCAACTTCCCACTTCCAGAAACAAGCATTTACGCTCATTTTGGGGCTTGTGCCCAGAAGTGTTAAGTCTTTGTTGCACAAGTGGTAAGACCTACTTGTGCTGTGGTATTGGCAACAGTTGTGAAATAGAAGTGGCAATAATCCTGCTTGAGGAACAAAATGAGCGAGGCTGGCCACTTGCGAAATGGACGTGGTGGTGACCCCACTTGTCACCAATGGATACTGTCCACAGTGGAACACCAAACTGATTTGCATCACGTTAAGCAAGTTCAACTACATCCAAATTTTGGAGAAAGTAAAAGCCATTATACAGGAATTCAAGGTGCTTAACACAAAATTATTTTTCCAAAATTCACCTCTTCCCCATAAAGACTATAAAATCCTGGGTTTTCTACTTTGGAAGTGGAGAAACTGTGACACAGAGAAAGCAATTTTAAGTGAGCTGTACAAGGATGAATAGTAATTAGTGACAAAATTGGATTAGCATTTAGTAAATTCACAGCTGAAGTGCTTATAACTTCAAACATTGATGTTATCATAAACATCATTGCTAGTATATGTTTTATTTCTTTTTTAACCATTGCAAAGCAGCCCATACTTGAATGGCCTTAAAACTAGTATCAGAAACACTTGAGGTGGGGGTGAGAGAGAAACACAAGTAAGAGGAAAAAAGGTCTCAGCAAAAATCACTTTCTCATTTACTATTTGGCAGTTCAAAGCAACGATAGGTAATCTCCAAATCACAACTTTCTATTAATGTCACTTGGGCCATAGCTAGACGGGGCGAAATCCCGGGGTGATCCCTGGGATCGTCCCTGTGTGTCCACATGATGCACAGGGGATCCTGGGATCAGGGAGGATTGATCCCTCCCTTGCTCCGGGATCTCACCCTCCTCTTTAGCCCCGGTTTTTCAGCGGTCTCGGGCTGAGCCCAAGACCACGGAACATGTGGCTGGGCACTGCGGGTTGACCCGGCTCCTCGCAATTCGTCGCAAGGAGCCACGCATGGGGCGCATCACTTAATAATAATAATAATTTATTTCTTACCCGCCTCTACACTTGGAGAGCGGAGTGCCCATCGGGAGTAGGGTGGGGGGGTGGGGAAAATAATTTAAATTAAAAAAATTACTTACCTTTTGCGCACAAATGTTTGTGCACTGCTGGCCCTTTAATTAAAAAATGGCGGGCGCAACGTGTAAACAGAGGAAGGATCTCGCGATAAACACATTGCGAGATCTTCCCTCCTCAGTCGCGTGCTAATAGGTAGGTCTAGCTAAGGCCTTGATGGTCAATATTAGCAACTAACTGCTGACTGCCAACACTAACAACCACATGTTTTGCACTTAATGCAAGGAACATGTTGAAAGTTAAGGCTTTCAAAAAGCATCTTATTATCAAACTTCAAATGGGCAGGTCTGTCTAGAGAGCTTCAAGTGTCGTAATGGAATATTAACATGTATGCCTACAAATGGCGATGCATGTGGACGCTTGCATGGAAAGAGGCTTAAACAGCTTTTCTTTTTCACCAATTACTCTCAATAACTAGTAATTCAGGATGAGTTCAAAACAGTGTTAAAACATATTCAACGATTTAGTTTTTGACAGACCAACTGTAGGTATTATTTTATTGCCTAGGATAACACCCTTGGAAATGGTTTTAACTAGGAGGTGAAATTGGGATAGAAAGAAGTTGTGAGAGAGGGTGTGGTCCAATTAGGGGTTAGGGCTACATTCATCTTATGAGGATAGAGGAGTTATTGAGAAAAAAGTACCTGGGCTAATTGTACAGGGGTGTAGGAAAATAATAACACTTTCTGTAACATCACACTTGCTACATCAAGTAACAGTAATAGTACCAAGATGTTACACACATTACATTGCCACCATGTCTAGGAAAAACCACAGTAGCCACTTCTTCCCTGGTAAGTGGAGAAGGTGATCATCATCAAAGAACTGAAGTGACATTACTTTGCCCAATGCTTTTTTCTGTTTTTAACCTGGTTTTCAGGCCCATGTCTGTGACAGAAA
Source organism: Elgaria multicarinata webbii (assembly GCF_023053635.1). Classification (NCBI taxonomy): domain Eukaryota; kingdom Metazoa; phylum Chordata; class Lepidosauria; order Squamata; family Anguidae; genus Elgaria; species Elgaria multicarinata. Next base: position 104,685,956 of record NC_086172.1, read on the forward strand.
CAGGGCTAAAAACCAAGCAGAGGGAAATAATTTGGGGAGGATACATTGAAAGGGAAAAGTGACAGGGGTAGAGTAAGCAAGTACTTTCGCCCAACGCTTCTCAGTGGTAAATGCTTCTCCTCAACACACAAAAAATAAAAATAAAAATGCAACCATGGAGGTTTTATCACATGAGGTGGCCACCTAATAGTTCCAGCCTCAGAGGGACATTCAAGGGGTCTGTTCCTTTCGGACCTAGATGAATTCAGTTCAGTAATTTTCTGATGAGATCTGCTACTGATATTTACAGAAGATAACAATAAATGTTAGAAAAAATGTAATTTAAATTCAAGATTGTTAAGAGAATGTTGGAAGAAGCTTAAAAGGAATTCTCATCCAGGCTGTCAGAACCCAATTCATGATGGGCCCTGTAGGAGAGGTAAACAATACCACTTCTTTAAGGAAACTATGAAGACCACCAGGACAAACCTGTCTTTAGCTTCTGAGAAAGGACTCTGAGATACTATTTAAAGTAACCAAGTAATCCAGTAGTTTCAGATGCTAAAGCTCAGCTTTTATGGAGAGGTGAAATAGATCTGGTAGCAAATGGAGCACTGGACAACAGGATAGGAGATCCTTTCATCTGGGAAGCTTTCAGATAGGGTACACTGACATCTCAATCTTGTCCAACAGATTTAACTGTTGTGATGAAGAAGGAATTTCACCAGGTTCCCCATATATACAAACGACACCTGCTGAATTTCCCCTTTCAGTACAACTGTTAAAGATACAGGAGCCCTGTTCTCCTTTTCATATGGTCACCCTAAGTAATGTAAAAATTATTTGATTAGGAAAAATATTGTGCCTCACATGGTTGAATATACTACATTTATCCACAAATCACATGAAGCACAACTTTATATTTAGATCCCAGGATACAGCACCATCTTAAGGAAGAATTATATGCTTTAAATATGACCAGGTTAAACTTTTTGTGGTTGTTTCAGTTTCTGTCAGCAGCCATCCATCTCCGAACATAAAGGAAATGAAAAATGGCAGGAGGAAAAAAAATCCAATTTCTTTTTAATATACACTGCAAGGAAAGCTCATATTCTCAAATTTAACAACTGCCATTCATGACTTCTTACTGCAAATGAAAAACCACAGATAACTTAATTTCAAGTGCCTATAGACTGTACTGTACAATTTAAACACACCATAACCTCCAAATATCTGGACTCTTCAATATAAGTTATTTGGAATTTATGTTCAAAGCCATTACTGCAATGGGTTAAAGGGCTCAATAACAATACGCCTACATTAAAAATGGGAAACATTGTGCAGGAACACAAATTCATCCAATTGCTTCCTGCCTAACCAATTTTTTTTCCTCCAACAGAAGTATAATGTTTCTGCGATACGGAATCTCAGGGCCTCCTCTTCTAACCTACCTTATAACACTCCTTATTCTAAACCAGGGACAACATCGTGGGGTCTTATTTAATTTATATCTCACACCTTCAACATATAAGTTGAATAGCTCACAGTTGAAAATAAAAGCAATACATTGTTTGTTTCAGATAGCATTAAAAAAAACTGTAGTTGAAAGGAAAAACAAGAATAGCAGCAAGCTAAACCAAAGCTACATAAACCAATATAGAACACCAATGTATACCATACTGGATGTGCTAGAATCTCCAAAATTCAAACGTGTGTAATGTGATATATACCAGTGCTACTGAAAATTCCTGAAAACATATTTCTAAGAAGTATGAATGTTCCTTCCGTCACTTAGTTTTACCTGATACTGAGAACCATGGGCTATGGACGCCCAATTGCAAAATAACTCAATATTGAACAATTTGAAATGTGAAAGTTATAATTAACCTTTTAATTTCTAAGATACATTCGAGCTTATTTTTTCCAACTCAGAGCACAATCCTATGCATATATATTCAGAAGCAAGTCTACAGTGTTCAACTGATCTTACTCTCTTGAAAGTGCATTAGGATTGCATCCTTAAATGCTTTATCTGTGAAAAAGGTGGCTATTACAGAAATGCAATTATTTCATCACCACAAATGTACACATTATTTTGGAAATATTTTGGCCATGGATCACAAGTTCCATTTTTTTAATCATATCCATTCAATTTAATATTGCTAAATGGTATTTTAAGTTTAAATTAAAACTGTATCTATATACAGTTGGGTGTAAATCATGATTCTGATGATAAAAAAATACTATTAGGGATTTATAAAGTAGTTGAAAATAGACTGTCAAAACCAGATTTTCCTTCCTATACCTATATTATTCATTGTTTCAACATATGTCTCACCCTCTAGCTTGATTTACATTTTGTAAGGCTGTTATAAACATTCACACAGTAATACATAGGAACCTCTATTATCTTCTCTTAAAACTGGTTATTATTAAATAATTATTAATAAAATGTTATTATTGAGGATTTTTTCCCCTTTAGCTAACAAAATCCAACTTACACAATTTTCTCCTATTTCACAAATTTTAACTCTCCAAAGAGGTCTATTCTTAGAGAGGGCTATTGCTATTGCTTTGACAGTTCTGTTGTTACCATTACTTACAGTATATTTGCATAATCTTGTCATTGTTAATAAACTATGCGTAATCTTAAGAGCTAATGGTGGTTCTGGCTGAATCAGTGAATGGAAAAGAGGTCTAGACCTCATACAAGTTCTTTACTAATTGTAGAGTTTCTAAAGCTGCCATGGTAAATCCCAGGAGTTTTGAGCTCCCTTAATAGTTGTTTCATGTAATCCTTGCAAGTCAAGATAATTATTTGGGATCCGGGGTTTTCAGGTATCACCTTCTTCTCTCCGCACCAAAGCCTGCTCCATTCAGCAGGGTCTCCCAACCCTCTGTGTAGTATTGAGGGGGTGGGCTGAAGAGGAGGGGGCAAGGAAATCTGCCTCATCAAGTTTTTATATAATAATGTAGGAGTTTTTATATGTTTTAAGCAGTTTTATGTATTTTATAACATTTCATATTCTATGTTGTTGTTGTTGTTGTTGTTGTTGTTATTCTAGGATTGTAAGCTGCCTTGCATGTCCTTTTTTTGGTAGAAAGGCAGGTTAAAAACCAAAGAAATAAATAGATAAGGTTTCTTCCCTCAAGAGGATGCAAACACATGGGCTTTGTTCGACGTCTGAAAGAAAGAAATTCAAGCACAAGAACTTTCTGCTTTTTCTGACCAGCCAATTTGCCACATTGAGCAGGGGGTTGGACTCGATGGCCTTGTAGGCCCCTTCCAACTCTGCTATTCTATGATTCTATGATTCCTTGTAGAGAGGAAGGTGGGGAAGCCTGAACAGAAGTCCAGGAAGACTAGCAATGTGTTTAACGAAAGGTTCACAGGTATGCTGCTGCTCCCAAGGCTGTGTTCCCACGTAAGAGGTATCCTGGACTGTCTATATAAGAAGACGGACGTAGTAATTGGCTCATGCTATACCCAAGAACATAAGTGGGGCATTTTAAGAATCTCTTTTGCTAATAGCACATTAACTAACTTCAAGCACTCTTTTCCAGAACAAGAGACATGTGGGACAAACTCACTTCCTACCTTAATTTTTCTGAGAGTGTGTGATTATTTTGATAAGAGGTAAAGAACTACTACCTAACTCTCTGAAATATCAGGATGATGGATGATTACATTTATTCTAGGTACACTCAACAAGGCATGGTTAAACTAAATGAGAAATCCACTAAGCTGAAGACATTCCGTTTTGTCCTCTACAAGAATGCATTTTGTTATGATGACTCTCCAACAAGATTTTAAATAAATAACAAGTTTTTACTTGCTACTGTAGTCAAATGAGTTCATTAGGAAGTGATGCATGAACCGGAAAAAATTACAGAAAGATCAACTACCTAGAGAATTACAATGAACACTCTCACTTCTGCCACCTATCCTGGAATAAACATGTTATTGTGTTTAGGATGCCATTTTCTGTTGGTCAGTTAGAAATTTGAATACATCAGGATGGTGGGGAAAGTGGCTGTCTTGTCCAATACCAAGGAAACTTTCATCCTTGATATATAATATCACAGAATAAAATAATGCATGGTGTTGTGGCCAGTGAAGATGCAGTACTTGTTCTCTACATGCAGTACTTGTTATCAACACACTGTTGGTAGCCTTCAAGGATGAAAAAGACTGCATTGCCTTTCTCATCCATGAATAAGTAGGTAATTTTCTTTGGCATGAAAGTGTTCCTTATGTTCAGAAAGATGTTCTGATAGGAAACATGGTAAATGTAGTTATTACAGCCCTATCCAAGCTGCTGTCCAGTAAATTTTCTTCTCAATATTTTCTTACATTTACGCATATATTGAAAATGTGGCAATTCTCCTTCTCCTGCAAATTGTAATTGTTACAAAGGAACAAATGTGAACTTCTTAAGTAGTTGTAGCAAGTAAGAAAATGCACTATCCATTGTTCCGCTTATAAATGTGCACAGAGAACTCCTTGTACACAGGTGCTTCCCTATTCTATTATTATTATCATTATCATCATCGTCATCATCATCATCATCATCATCATTTGTATACCACCCCATAACCAAAGCTCTCTGGGTGATTTACATAAGATTAAGATGCTTAGAAACAATATACAAATATTAAAACCACAAAAACATACAATATACACGTACATTTAAAACCTCTATAACAACTTTAAGAAACGATGAGCCTAAAAAACAAAACACAGCAGAAAGCCTATGTTCTAAATTTGTTTCTCCTGGATCCCACAAAAGCAGATATGGAAATTCTGTTTCAGAGGCAAAATGATTTCCAATCTACTTTAGTCTATCTTTACTAGGTCTGGATGTGTCATGGGCACATTTTTATCATGAAACATATCAAAATCCTTATAATTAAGCTAAAAAAAATCAGATAAAAATACCTGAAATAAGAAATAAGATTGCATATAAAATTTCTAACCTCAATTTTCAGACCCAGATTTCAAGATCTCTATTTCAAAGGCAACAGCAAGGGTCAGTCAAAAGGGACCAAGTTTGCACATATTTCTCCAGTGTACTTAACATTTCTGCCCCCCTGAAAACTTCTCTTATGTATTATCAATATTTATATCAGTGGTTCCCCAAAAGAGGAAGTGAACTCCCTACGGAAACATTGAGTGAGAGATGAGAGGGAGGGCAGGTAGGTGAGACTATGGTCTCCTGATTCTGGTCAAAGGAACTGAGAAACCCCCTGCTTCTTTCTGATCATCTCTCCCATCAACAGAGGCCTTAGCTAGACCTAAGGATTATCCCAGGCAAATGGAGGGGTCATCCCTTCCTGCTCCCGGGATCCCCTGTGTGTCATTTGGATGCACAGGGATGATCCCGGGACAATCCCGGGATATAGGCCTGGTCTAGCCATGGCCAGAGAAAACAAACAAAGATTCCCATGCAGGCAACTAATATAGAACAAATTTATATTCTGGGTAATAAAGATTAGCTAGTCACATCTTTATGGTGAATTCCACAATGATGATGTAACATTTTTAACCTTAAAGATGCCCCCAAACATAGAGAAACTGAAGTACCCCCTTTTTGGAAATAAGACCAATCCTTTCAGTTCATATAAACTGTCCCAGCACAGCATTATACAACTCCAGTGCCACATAGGTTAGAGAGACAGGGAATTGCAGTATCATATATGTATGTAGCATACACACACACACACACACACACACACACACACAAACACACACCATTAGAAGAGGTTTGCTGAAAACCAAGCAGCAAGAAAATCTGTCTGTGCAGATGATGTTACATTTGGACACAAGGGCATTATCCTTCATTTCCGAAACACAAACAGACTGGCAGTGGTAAACAAACATTTACAAGCAAACTTTCTTTCCTTTACACCATTGTAAGCAGATGGCATCCCCACCTTGCTCTGAATGGAATCTGTACACAGTCTAAAGCCCCCACATTATCCTTCCCCGGAGTGTGCATACTACAAACTACGTACAAGCACTGTTTTTAACACTACTTTACTTGAGATGAAACAAGGAAGACCTATTTCTCTTCACTGTGATTGAGGATTTGAAAACCTTAGAGAAGACATGGGCAACTTGTGGTCAATCAATCAAGTTTATTACGGCAAACAGTCAGTAAAAACAACAAAAGTGAAATAGAGTTAAAATTGAGAGATTAAAAGTCAAAATAGACAAGCACCAACAGGAGAAAACAGGAGAAACCCATCTGTAGAACATTTGACAATGTTAATTGGTCAGTATGTCCTCCAGAGGCCTTTTCATGCAAGCTATGGGTGCATATAGTCCTCAGTGCTAAACAAGTTACAGCGTAAGGATTCCAATTTTTATTTCACCTTTCTGCAATATTTTAAGATTTGTTCATGACTCCCTACTTTGAAGAATACACATGATCAGTATAAATATAGAAATACAGGTGTGCTGAATGAACCAATGTGAAGCATGGGCAACTGAATTAATTCTATCATGATTTAGAATTTATAGTCATTCTATTGCTGAGATGCCACATCTTTAAAACACCATAGAAAGCCCTTCTCCTTCTTTCTATATTGAGAAAGAACTCTAATTGGCCAAAACCAGTCATAAAAATTTAACTGTGTTTCTGAAAACACAAGTGCCAAGGGGTAATGCATCACTAATGGTTTCCAGTGGAATAAATAGCAGTTCTGACGTCAGAACTTTGTTACACTCCAATAACTGTCTCACTTGGGGTTTCAGGTACAGAAAGTTACATGTCAGTTTTAAATAAAGATATAAAAATAGAATGCATGGCAAACCACACTGTCATTATGCCACCTGACACAATGCAATTTGTGCCCAATAAATGGTTTGGAAAGAAGATAGATAATACAAAAATAGTATTCTCTGGTTCATGATACCACTCCCATGCCCTCCCCTCATAGCATGTTTTGAGCTTTTAGCCCACTCCCCACAAAGCACAGGCTATTCCATTTCACATTTTTAGGATTACAGCAAAAAACAGAAGAAGCAGTTGCTGATGAGTATTGTAAAAATGAAAGTGTATTTGTAAACTAAGATAGCAACAGCTTTGCTCCAACTTCTAAATAGAAAATTAAATCGTGTTTCTAATAATTTCACTCTGTCTCTCTCTCTCTCTCTCTCTCTCTCTCTCTGTGTGTGTGTGTGTGTGTGTGTGTGTGTGTGTGTGTGTGTGTGTGTGTGAGAGAGAGAGAGAGAGAGAGAGAGAGAGAGAGAGAGAGAGAGAGAGAGAGAGAGAATATGAGTGTAAGTGAGGACACACAGTAATATTTAGTGCATGGAATAGCCAGGCCAGAAAAGAGAAAGAGGTTGTCTGTTCTTCTCTTTCTTCTTCTCCAGTAAGGTCCTCTCCCAGCTGCCTTTACAAGACAGGACAGCCACATGGAATTAACCAAAGGCAAAGCCAATAGGTTAATTAACAAGCTCTTTTCTTGTATTCCCAACATCATTGCACAAAATGTATTTACATAGGAATTGCAATACAAATTTCATTAATTTCAAATATTTTGCTATGATTTTTATTTGTATAGTGGAAGGGTATGCTTTCTATGATCTATATATGAACATATTCTGCATAATTTTGTCACTGCTATGCATTTTTCCCCAAGGAAGAACATTTATGCTCTATACATGCTGTGTAATTTGGAAGTTGGTTTATCATTTCACCTTTGATTGATTTTGCCTTTGTTTGATTTTGCTCTGTTGTGTGACGCCCCTCTCCATTTCTGTTTCTAGGCTGGCTTCACAGAATCAGTTAGCAAAAAAGAGAGCCAATAGTAGTCACCACTGCCATGAAGACACTGTGTTCAGTGCGTAGCACCTCTATGGTAGCAGCAATTCCTTCTGCAGCTGTCCCCTGGAGCTATTAGTTAAAGAACTGCACAGTGATGCCCCTGTTACCACATAGCTACCTTTGGAGACAGGGCTGCAATGCCCCAGGAAAAACATCTCCATGTGCCGGGGGAGGAGTATGCAGCAGACAATGCAAATTCATGGTTCAAAATCATGGACAGAATCCACCGCCAGCACAACAGGAAGCTAGCGGATGCTGACACAATGCTCATTCCTGCAATGGGGCAGGTCAGCAGAGCTTGCAGAAGAGAGCACCACTCACCTGTCCCATTCCAGAAACGAGTATTTCCACTTTTTTCTGCGATTGCTTTGGGGAAAGCTTGCCTCCCATTCACTAGCGGCAGGTCCCACCAGTGCAGCAGTGACAGGACTACATATTGCCCCATGGGTATCTGGGGTATTAGTGCCTTAGTCTACTCCCACTCACAGATGCTCCTATTTTAAGTTCCATTTCTATCAAACCTTTTCCATTCTGTTCAAAGATTCTGCTCTTCATTTCGTTTCTGCCTGTTTCTACTCCCCATCCCCCTGGGTCTACAATCCCCTCAGCCCCCAATATCAGCATCTATCGTTGTATCAATCTTTGCCTGGGCTGCGGCTGTAGTTAATGTTGTTTTCAAACTTTAATTCAACTTTCCGCCTTGACTAATGATTTTGACTCACACCGCAGCCTCTCACTGGAAAAGGGCCGACTCTACGGAGAGGCCTTAATTCTACTTGGAGGGGAGTGTACAGCATATGATAGCATCTTAATTTCACAGAATTTTAGTTTAAGCCCACTAAGCACAGTTTCAGATCTACTGTGCATCCAAAGTAAAACCAACTTGTACAGTATAGCCAACCCATTTTGGCATGGAAGCATCATTCTTATTTTAAAAAGAAGCACACTAAATCAGAAGGCACAATAAACCATAGCAGTGCAACAACACTGATTACTTAAAATCAGCTAAAATTTCATTGTAAGTGCAAAAGTGGATTAGAAGTGCAATTTCATTATAAGTGCACCCTCTTGACAGCTAAAAGAAGGATAAACGCTCACCTCCTATAATGCAATGGATTGAGGACCTAATATTGCTATAAACATTTGAACGGGTGATATATAGACGCCACTCATGAATGGATACATACATGGATATTTGATCTGCTATTCTTCTCATAGTGGGGACAGCAGTTTGCAAATTCACCCTTAGGTGATATTCCACAGAGGGCTTACTCTGGTGCAATCCCATAGACAATAATGGAATTTTAATACGTCTATCTGGGGCAAAGGACATGCATCCTAGTTCTTCAAACTGGTAGAAAATTAGAACGGATGTGCCATTTATACTATGAACAGTAACCATGCATACTGTATATTTACTTCTATAATTTTGCTTTAAACTTCCATATATATCTGCCTGTGACAGACACATTGTGGGTTGAATCCAGTGGTGTCATTCCGATGATAGAACAGCTACTGTCAGCAGATCCAGGAGGGGTAGGAGTCCCCTGATCTTTGCACAGTCCACACCCTCCCCTCAACTCCCTCAAAACCTGTTCTGGAGGGCTGAGAATCCCTCCAGAGCAGAATTTTCAGACGGCACAGAGGGCTGCAATGGGGAGGAGGAATTTCCACTTTGCTAGCAGACTTTCAAGTACAGAGCCCTGATGAACCCCTAACAAGAGAGGGAAAGCAGAAGAGCATCCCGACTGGAAACACTTAAATACTGAATAGACAGGTAAGAAGAGATCCAGCTGATGGCAGCATCACAGAGACCTAAGGAATGTAGGAAATCAAGTAGGAGAGAGTGATCAACAATATCAAAGAAGAATAAAGAGAATATAGACACTTTTGGATTTAGTTCATCGGAAGCCCTAAAGACGGTAAGGTGGTAACTTTGAGGCTTGACCTCTGCAATGCGCTCGGCATAGGTTTGTGCCTAGTCCGGAAACTTCAACTAGTTCAAAATATGGCAGCCAGGCTAGACACTGGTACACCTAGGAGTGACGACATTACACCAGTTTTAAAATCTCTTCACTGGCTGCCAATTAGTTTCCGGGCAAAGTATAAAGTGTTGGTTATCACCTTTAAAGCTCTACATGTTTTGGGACCAGGCTACCTGCGGGACCGCCTTCTCCCGTACAATCCGATCCGCACACTCAGGTCCTCTGGGAAGAATTTACTCCAGTCAAGAAAAACAAGGCTGACAACTATTACCCAGAGGACCTTTTCTTCTGCCGCTCCCAGATTATGAAATGCCCTGCCGGGAGAGATTCGTCAACTTAACAATCTTCCGGATTTTAAGAAAGTTATAAAGACTGATCTCTTCCGGCAGGCCTACCCAGTTGAATTTTAGGATGCCCTTTAATAATGTGCTGCTTTTAATGATGTATTAGTTTTGAATGTTTTAATTATATATATTTTGTGGCATTTGCATTTGTGTTGTGCCCTGCCTCGATCCGGAGGGAGAGGCAGGTAACAAATAAATTTATTATTATTATTATTATCATCATCATCATCATCATCATCATCATCATCATCATAATCATCATCCATGATTTTCATGTGGGTAATGTCAGTGGAGTTCAGGGGGTACAGTGAATCCCACATAATTGTAAACCCAACCCTCCCCACTCTAACTTCATGTCTCCATCTTGTCTTTCTCTATCTCTGTTATTAGGAATAGTTTGCTGGTCCAGTACTAGGATGGTAACATAAAACTGATATTTCTTCATATGATTTGCCAGAAATCTAAGCTCCCTACTTCATTTTGGGGTTTGATTACCATTTTGGGGGGATCAAAGTACAGTGCACCATTTGCTATATGTCAGTGGGTCCAGGGGCTTGCAGGGACGTAGCACTTGCACTTCGCTTCTTAGCAGGGACGCTGATGTCATCTGCTACCCCCATTGGAATTCCATGTTCCCTCTGAGCTTAGCTGCAATTGTCACAGTAGCTAGAAGGAAATGAATTTTCCCAGTAACAAGATATTGCTTCCTGTCATAATGCAAAGTGTTTGGAATGGCGGCTTGATCTTGAAGGGGCAATTAAGACCTATTCATTTTACAAAAGATCTGCTGCCAGTGGGGGTGATAATTACTAGAATTAGTTTGTTGAGCAACATACCTGCCTACTTTTTTTTTTACTGTCCTTGAGGGGTGTGTGCCATGGGAACTTTCATGATGAACACCTGCACTTAAAAATTTATCACTACACTACTGCTCTGCGTGCCCCATGCCTCTGCAAGAGACTCCTACATTCTTGGTTTGTCAGGTACACGTGCACACATCTGAATCTGTGTGCACATCTGAACAGAACAATATTTTATAGCAAGAATGTAGAAATATTCCATCAATCAGGTACCAGAATCCATCAGATGAAGGATTTATGCTTTTAATGAATCCTGAGCAGAGAGGGGTGAAACTAAACACATTATTTCTGCTGATATTTTTGGCTCAACATTACACATTGAACTGAAGTGGATATATACTTTTTTTCAATGATCAGATTTTCAGATGGCCATTTGGTATGTGAGCTCACATCCTAGCACAAGAGTGGTTCATTCTCTGTTCAAAGTGCTGAAAGGCTTGCTGTTGTGCCTCGGCTGTTTCTTCACATTGCTTTCCATCAAAAACACTTAGTGGCTTGCTATTGGTCAAAGTGATTAAGAGCTCAGCACTACAGCCAGTGCTGGCCTATTACTCATAAAACCAGGCTACTGTGTATCCTTTTGTATTCTGCATAATCAACATTTAATTACTTAATTAAACCAGCTAGTCTCCAAGATCTGGGAGACGATTCTGTCCTCTCACCCCACTATATCCTCCTAACAACCATGTGAAGTACAATTGAGGAAAAACTAGCCCAATGTCATCTGGTGAGCATCACTGAGTGGAGATCTGAATCTAGGTCTCCCAAGTCCTAGTCCAATACTCTAACCAATGTATCACAATGGCTCTCAGTTGCATGTCACCTCCCCCCTACCCCTGGGGGATCAACAATATTGTTAGGAAATACTGATTTAAATAAACCGTCATTGTCATATCAACTTTATAAATGCATAGGTAAGCACACAAAAACTTTACAATACAAAGAAGTAAAATACAAAAAGATACTAAAAAGGTTTTCATTAAAAGGTGCTCACAAATATGTAAAAGTTAGTTTTAATACAAATAATTAAAATAAGAGACACTAAAAATTTACATTAAAGGGGCCATAAATGTATAAAAGTTAATACTACTGATATATTAGAACTTCAAGTTAAATTTCATCATTATAGTTCACCATATTGACCTCTATGAATCTTCTTCTCAATTTTTGGGCAGGAACTGCGAATCTCACAACTCTGTCTGTCACAAATTTGTCAGCAAATCAAACTAAATTCCATACGTGCATTATAAAAGACAGGCCTCTACAAAAAAATTGTATAAGAATATAATATAAACAAACAATCTCAACCTTCTACCTCATGAAATTCTTATTACATTTTCTCTTCACCCTTTAAGTTAAGATTAGGATGCTGTCTTATTAGTTTGCTATGCAAAATATGAGAGATTGCAAGAATCCAATTAACTTTTTTAAAATATACCAAAATCACTGTTCAGTCATTGATTGTAGGACTATAGTTTTACACTTTCCTAAATATTGACTCAAGAAATTATTTATAGAGATGATTTTGGAAGGCAAAAAATAACAACTTGATTTTCATTGATGATAAGATATGATCATGATTATTTAGATCAAGAGTACTCAACTATGGCTTATAGAGACTTCACAGCAATTTTTAAAAAAGCAAAATGCAAATACTAATACAGATTGCCTAATTTATTTAGTATATTCATTAGCCACCATGCACCTCATTAACTATTTATGGCACTCATCTTTAAACAGCATGCATATTTTTTAATTAAGGGTTGCAAATGCAGAGTGGTTTGAACTCTCATGGCCCAGCAATTCTACCAAAATGTATAACTTCCTACATGGACATTTTACAGGCCATGTTTCCCGTGAAGCTGTATTCTGATGTCAACTCATTTGGATTCCTATCGCTACCTATCATGACCATTCAAATCAGGTTACAATGAAAATATTGGCATTTAAAGATAATCCAGCATGAAACTGAACAATATTTGAGAAAAAGCGTTCTATTTTAGGGGAAGGAGGGAAGTACAGGGGGAAAAAACACATTTGAAACTATTCAACTATGAGGGACTATTCTACAAATTGCCCTACAGTATTGATAACAGGGACATCAATGAACATGAGCAACAGTTGCATTTTAAATGCTAGCAACCATCTTTATACTTTTTTAAAAATCAGCAAATTCTGTAGCTAGGTAAATAATAAAGCCTTCTTATTTGTAGTTCTAGGTTTTTCTGCTTTTCTAATCATCAGTATCAGTGGCATTACAGCATCCAGTGGCATTACAGGATCCCTTTCCTGATTGATTTCAAGCCCTTGGGTGACTTGTTAGCAAATGATTTGGAAATAAAAAGTGACGCAGAAGATGTGCAAATGTCTTATTAATCGTTAACTAACTTCTGCCTCCAAGCCACCTGCTGTAGCTCTTAAGTTGATTATGGGGCAAAAAGACGTCAGAAAGCTTGAGAATGTTTGCTTAAGTACTGGATGCATCATGCATTTCACCCCGAGAAACTATTTGAATTGACATCCAGGCTTCAAATGTTCACAGGATCTGACCTTAGAACTGAAGAAGTGCGTCAGATCTGCAGAAAAGACTGGCAATTATTTGGGGGGGGGGGGGCGGGCTAAAAAATAAATAAATCTTTGTTTATTTTTAAATGCCAGCTGTTCAGTTGTTAAAAAGGGCTGGAATAACCAACTTTGTTTTGCAGGATTTTTTAAAAAAAATCATGGCAAAGAAAACACAAAACGTATGATTATTAAACTATTACTTTTAAAACTTCCAAAAAGATTCAACATACTTCACAAAAGAATGCACAAATATTTGAAGCTGCGGTCTCAGAGGAAAAACTTCAACCTTCCTTAGGATCTGGTTGAGCTCACATAGACTAGTCTCACATATGATAAGATCCAAAGATATAAGCTAAATGTGATGTTTCCAGGTGGATTTGTGGTACAGTAAATTTTGTACTAAAAATCAGGACCTGGAGGATTTTTTTTTCTTAGAGAATCTGCCAGCCTTAAAAGGAATTCAATCAATCTCTCACTCTGACCGTCTACTTGAAAGTAAGTTCCACAATGTCCCACGTTATCTGCAGCCATTTAATAAGCATGACTATAACAGACCAATTGTATGTTGCTTAATGGAGATCCTACATGGCACAGAACATTAGGAAAATATAATGAATAAAGAGTTTTTGAAAGACAGCACCATTTTTTTTACAGTAGGTATTGTTAATTTTCACTACATGTATTTTCCCCAAAATTCTTCTCTACAAACTATTAATTTAGATTTGTAGTGGCCATTAAAAACAGAACTACGTATATAACTTGTATTGAAATTTTTCAAGTCATTCCTTTTGAAGTTTACAATATATACAAATTCAATTACAATTTGGCATAGAATTAGGGTGGGTGTTCCACCATAGGAACAACCTGACTATTATGGATCATAAGAATAAGAACAAAAAGTTAATTTAAATAACTTAATTCAACTTATTTATATCCAACTGTATCGGTCCACTGGTAGAACAAACACCACTGGTAGAAAAGATTCCCCCTCACCTCGGTTTGTGCCCCCAAATATACTCCAGGGGTGGGCCATCTTTGTGACCATCTACAAAGCCTTCTACCCCTCAACACTTTGATTAAGTTAGCTTCCAGTGGTCATACTTCAGTCAGTCTTTTAATAATCAGTACTACACTTGACACTTCTGATTCAGATGGAGTCAAAATCACACTGAAATACAAATAGCATTTATTATGGCTAAGAGAAAACAGAAATACCTATTCATACTTCCAAGGTAATATTTTTTCCCATTCTCTGTCATTTATATATACTATGCAAATAGCATTAGAGTAAGAATAGCAACATTGCTAGCACTGCAATGACTAAAAGCCTTCACTAAACCTTGGGAATGCAAGTTACTGATTTAGACATGACTTTATTTTATTTATTTATGTATTTTGCAAAGAAGGAAAAATAGCTTAAATGAAATGCTCTGTGTGCGTATGTGTACCACAAGTATTCTATTATAAAAATGCAAATAGAAAGATTCATGGATGACCTGAACTAAGTAGCGTAACAGTTACTTAGGAGAACAAATTCACATGCCTTACAGGCCAATCCATTGCATGTTTTCCTCAGAAGAGGGTCTCTCTGTGTCCAATGGAACTATTCAAAGTGTGCATAGGATTGCAAGCCATGTCTGAAAAAACTTCACAATAAAAATGCAGGAGAAGGTTTATTACCTTGGAATAATAAGCTTGCTAGTCTTTAAAGCACCACAAGACTCTTTGTTATTGCTACAACTAACAGGGCTATCCCCTATCTAAGGCAATTGTTATCATGGTATATTTCAGTGTACAGTAATTGGGCTAAATTCAATGTTACACCAGGCTTCTGCTCAAGCAATGAGGTCTCCTTTCTCTTCCTCCCACTCTCTTGCAGCTTCTGTACATATGGCAAATCTGCTCTTGAGAATCCCCCAACCCCCTGGAGCAGAGCTGGAGGGTGTGCACAAGCGACTGCATGTTGGAGGGAGGATTCGATGCACCACCAGAAGAACACCACAGGAAACAACTTATTGATTTGCACAAAGTGATGCTACTGTTAACATCAAGTGAAGAGAGACGGTAGAAGGACAGATTTGTTTCAGTTAGCAAGCAAATAACCAATATGTTCTTTCCTTACATGTCTACTGCCTATAACAAAATAACTTGAGAGATCAGTGGGATAGGATAATCAATTAACTTTCTAATTCCTTGTATAATATCTAACCAATATTTTAAACTTGAGAACATTTCTACCAAATACATGCAAATGTTCCACTCCTCCATCTACATATCTAACATAAATCTGATACCGCCCAGAGAGTTTGGTTATTGGGTGGATGGGTATAAAAGTGTAATTAATAAAATAAATAAATAAATAAATTGGAGTACATTCAACGAAGCTCACACAGCACCACAATTAGGGGCGGGCAGCAGGTGACACTCTGTCAATCCCTACTAGTAACGATGTTTATCGTAGTACTTCTTTATTACGATCCATAAATCCATGAAAAAAACAAAGAACAAGAATCAAACATGAAATCATACAGTTGGAGCTATTATCAACTTATGTCTAATACATAGAGAGCTCTAATCCTGGCCGCCACTGTAAGAAATTTAGCAACAGCCAAAGTTATTCTTGAGGACTTATCTTCCAACAGAAACTTAACATAAAATTTGTCTGAACTTCTGGACAGTTTGCTCAACAATGGGGTGATCATAAGATGGCGGGCCTGATTATAAAAGCTACAGGACAGAAGGATATGCTCCATCGTCTCCACTTCCATGTTCCTACAGGGGCACCGTCGTTCCTGATAGGGGACACCAGCATATCTGCCCTGAAGTAATTCAATAGAATAAACATTGCATCTGGCCTTGGAGAAAGCAATACGATATTTAGCCACCGACAGGTTCTTTAGATAGTCAGCCAGCTGAAGAGGCCCAACGTAATGAACATGCAATGCACTGGGAGAGCAGGAAACATAAGAGCGAGCGCGTAAGTCGCAGAAGGCTATATCCCACAGTCTTTGTTTAACAGATTTCATAGCAAAATTCAAGCCCAGATTAAGGAGGAGGGAAGAGGAGAGACCGATTGAAGCTGCCTTCCTGGCAAGAAGCTTGGACCAACTATTCACATAGTTGTCCTGAGACAGACATGGAAGCAGACCTGAGCCCCTCCCAAAAAGACTAACTTCCATCCAAAATTTTAAGGCAGACCACCAAGCCCTAAGTGAGAGAGAGCTTTCCCCGGTTTCCAACAAAAGTACCGAATTAGGGACACACTTTGGGAGTTGAAGAAGTGTCCTCAAAAACCTTGTCTGTAGCCTATCTATCTCAGATGTTAATCCCCCTATCCAGATATTGGAGGCATATAGAAGCTGGGCTGCAGACTTGGCATTAAACACTTTGATGGCAGACGGTATAAACATTCCTCCTTTAGAAAAGAAAAAGTGTGTTATTGCTGCTGAACTGACTGAAGCTTTGTTAAGGGTGGCCGATCTATGGGCACTCCAGGACAGGGTATGATGGAATAACAGCCCCAGGTAGGAGAATTTTTTCACCTGTTCCAGGATATGCCCATCAAGGGACCACCGACGTTGAGAAATTCTATTTTCAAAGACCATGACTTTAGATTTCTCAAAATTAATTTTCAGATCATTGGTCAAACAGAAGTTGGAAAATTTCATTAAAAGATGTTTCAAACTAGGTCTAGAGTGGGAGAGAATAACAGCATCGTCTGCATAAAGTAAAATAGGAATTTTCCTTGCGCCAAGTTTGGGTAAGTGTCCTTCATGGTCAGACAGGGCCTCCTCAATATCGTTTATGTATAAGTTAAATAGCGTAGGTGCAAGGATACAGCCCTGTCTTACTCCTCTAGACATAAGAATTTCATTTGAAAGCTGTCCCTGTGTGCCACATCTAACTCGCATCCTGCTGTTGCTGTATAAAACCATTATAAGATTAAGAAGTCTTTTGTCCACCAGGATCTTATCTAATTTCTCCCATAGTTTAGTTCTAGGGATGGAGTCGAAAGCAGACTTCAGATCCATGAAGGCAACAAACAGTTTGCTACGTAGAAATTTAAGATGTTTCTCTGCTAAGTGAAAAAGAATCAGACCATGATCAGAGGTGGAGTGATTCTTTCTAAAGGCAGCTTGGGCCTCTGTGACAACATTATTGGCCTCGAGGATGTCAGTTAGTCTATTAGATAGAAATTGAGCATAGATCTTGCCTATTATTGAGAGCAGGCTAATAGGTCTAAAATTCCCAGGGTCCTTTGGGTGTCCCTTTTTGTATATCGGAACCACAATTGCGTGTCTCCAACTGTCAGGGATTTTGCCAGATTGATTTATAATGGTAAAAAGGGCGGCTAACAGAGGGGCCCACCAATCCTGATTGATTTTAATAAATTTTAATGAATTTTAATAAATTCAGCAGGGATAAAATCTATGCCAGGTGCCTTACCCCCTTTAAGTTGTTGGATTAATTCAATTAATTAATTGAATGGGTATAAAAGTGTAATTAATAAAAAAAATTAAAAAAAATTGGAGTACATTCAACGAAGCTCACACAGCACCACAATTAGGGGCGGGCAGCAGGTTAGCAGGTGACACTCTGTCAATCCCTACTAGTAACTATGTTTATTAACTTTGGAACAAACTAGGATATTACACCAAATTCACCCAGGATAATACACCAGGGTGATGTCCAATACTCTGGCTGGTTCCAAAGCTGGTAATCATACTTTCCTGGTGCAGATTCTCAGTGATTTTACAGGGTAACAAGGAGAGTGGCCTGCTAAAGATGTGTGTGCAGGACCCCTTAAAACTGCCGCCACACCACAGTGATTCTGCTAGGAAACAAGGTGTGCAGGATCGGACTCCCCAAAGCCTGCAAAACAGTCATTTTGTGGGGCCTGTGGGGAGCTCCATTCAACAAAGAAACAGGTCGCCTGATTCCCATGCACCCTGTTTTCTGTAGAAACAGCTATTCTGTTGGCAAACAAGGTGCATGGGGAAGCATCCACCCTGTTTCCCCGTGGAAACTGATTCTGCTGGGAAACAAGGTGAGTGTGGTATAGCAGGGACAACTTTCGGCAGCAGGAACTGCCTCCCCACACAAATGGCCTGATGGGAATTATTTGGTATTGCTGCCTCCTGTTAAAAAGGCAGTTAGCAGAGAAAACAAACAAACAAAAAGCAGAACATAATGGGTGTTCACCAGTCCCATATGCACACAAACTACTAAAAAAAAAGAGACCACTCTTTTCTTTGGTGAAGGAAAGAATACATCTTCATTCACAAAATAGTCTCATATATAAAAGCAGGTACAGCATAGGGTTTCAAAAAGAGTTTTCTCAGTCCATTTTTGTTTTCCATTACACAGGCAGGAGTAAGAGAGAGCAAGCCACAAGTAATGGAGGAAAACCGGAGGAAAGGGAGGAGCAGGAAGCCACACTGCAGGCCATAGATACCCTAAGGCTAGCTATGCCCCAATTCCCATGAACTAACTGCAACACTTCCTGAAATTTGCAGACGAGGTTGCAATATTCCCAGCATGGTTTTGGTGGGCCTCACGCAGCCCATAGGCCATGTGTTCTCCACCCCTGCCCTACGTGGTGACTGTCACATTTTGTCACACCAGGAGAAATTATTTCAATATGCAGATATCTCTGTGCCTACTCAAGGCTTTCAAACTGATTATTTCTGAAACAGCTCAAAAGGCCAACTCAGCAATGAAACTTTGAAAGATATGTTTGGTGTTCAGTGCTGGGCAATGCTAGCAGGCAAGTTAGAGAGGCAGTCCCAGTCTGGTGCAGACATCTGGCCTGCTAGTAATCAGCTCTTCCAAACTGAAGCCACAGTTATTGGAAACTACACCAAGAATATTAAAGCAAAAGTGCTAAACATGTACACATTAAAGCCACACATAAAAGAGGCAGAAAGTTTAACTGAACTATTTATTGTATGTGGGTGCCTGGATTTGGATTTTCATTCTAAATTTTACACATTACAAAACAGAATCCATCTTATGTTACAATACATTTAATTTCACCCTGAAACAAAAACATACAACATTTCAGATAGGGCCAGGCTATATTTCTTCTTGCATCTGAGGTATGATTTTCCTTTACAACTGAGTACATTAGAATAGCTTGACTCCACTGTGTAGGTTTTGGGTAGCTTTCTCATTCTTCAAGCTTGCAGTAATACTAGATAGGTGGTAGATTTCAGGTACCTTTCTAACCTTTCACTTTCAGTGGATGTAAAAGATTTTATTTGTAAAATATATTGCTACTGGCAGGGTTTTATTTTGTTCTGGAACCTTTGCAGCAATTCCTGAATTATAGGCTTCCCCAGAATACACGTCAAAGGATTCCTACCCACATGCTGAATAGCTAATAGGGCCTGACCTATTTCTCTTTCTTATTAAAACAGCACTGCATCTTCAGTAAAGACTTCACAGCTAGAAAAAGGAAAGGAGCTGAACTTATTCAAAAAACCACAATGAGCCCTTAAACTATTGAAAGTATTATTATTATTTTACAATTTCATGCTATATTAAATCCACGGATAACATTAATACCCAATTTGGCTGTAAACGGTATACCCTCTGACTCTGTCAATCCCAAACAGTGAGGGAAGTCAGAGGCAGCAGAAATAGGTTTTTGAGCAAGGGGACCTGGACTAGCCAGGGGTTGTCTAGCAGGATCTGAACAGTGAGAGCAGATACTGAGTATGGATGCCTAGACCTGTTGGTCCAAACTTCCAGGTATGGAGTCATCTGAGGTGTGACCTCAGAATATCCCTCAAGGGAGGTTGACTCCCCTCGGTATATCTGTACTGAGAGATGCAGTGAGATCCTGCTCCTTCCCTTTGGACAAGGTCTTATTGGGTTCAGCATCTGGGCACAAGTGGATTCTGACATATACTAGGTCCATTATCATTTTTTACAAGGGTGTCTTCCCAGGTGGCCACCCATCCAGGCACTAGAGCTTGTTAGCTTTAGAGCTGTAATTTCATTGGATTCCATCTGCTAACTAAGTAGAAGCCACCATAACTGTAAACTGATGTAAAGCAGTTTACTGACTAAACCGTCTTCTAAGAAGCACAGGTGACAAATCAAATCTAAAAACCTGTTCGCTTTAAGAAAACGGTTGCAAGCTTTCGTTGACTTCTTTGCTAACTGTGCCAATGATCCCCTGAATGCTTAAAAACCCATGTGAGTCGATGCCAAAACAGAGACATTGCCCTTATTTGGACAGCTCTTTTCTGACTAAGAGGACAGGCATGAACTATCACGTTTTCTCTGTTTAGTAGAGGCAGAACCATCCAGAACACCACTACTTCAGAGGTGAGAAGTCTCTCTTGCAACCATAAAAGTGGAGCAGCATGTAGAATAAGAATAAGATTTAAATAGTACAATGAGTAGACGCTTGGGAGAGGTAGGACACGAAATGGGAAGAGGGAAGTCTGATCCAGCCATTTCTGACTGATCCAGCACCAGAAGAAGGGGCAGGGGCAGGGAAGCTGTCTTATAAGGTTTCCAGTTATCCTTCCTCTAGAGATTCAGATCCTTTTCTACTTGATGATTCCAGCTGTCACTAAATGTTACAGGGAATTTAATCATCCAAGTAAATCCCTTTTCATAACTATTTAAATTAAATTTAATCCTCAGCAGCAAAAAAAAATCTCTTTTATAAAATACTGAACACATTTTTTTCTTGGCTGTACAAAGTCTTGTTGTGGTCGTGGAAGCTATGCAAGTTTGGACTGGTGTCTGAATGTAGTTGTGGGATAGATCAGGGCCAATAAACTGAGTCTTAATGCAAGACGGAGGCTCTGTGGGCAAATGGTTCCTGAATCCAAGAACTGGGTCAGTTTCCTCTTCTGAATGGTCTTGCACTCCCTCTGAAGAAGCAGGTGCATAGTTTAGGGGCACTCCCTGTTCAAGCACTATCACTGAATGCACAAGTGCTTTTGATGGATGAAGGTACTTTTTTAGCAGCTTTAGCTGGACTACTGTGATCCATGGATTACCAACATCAAAATTGGATTACTGAAATGCACGTTATGCAGGTTTGCCCTTAAGGTTGGTCTAGAAGCTGCAGTTGGTGCAAAATGGTGTAATAAGTTGGTAATGGGAGCGGTTTATATCCAGCATATTATACAGATGTTGAGGGAACTGCACTGGCTGACTATATGCTACCAGTTCAGATTTAAGAGTTGAGTACTTGTACAAAGCCTTAAACAACTCAGGACGAGGATACTTAAGAGATCGCCTGCCCGTTGGGATGCTGCACTGATCAGGAAATATCCTCCTGGCAGTGCCTAAGATATTAGAGCCATCAGTCCATGATGACTTGGAACAGGGACTTTAGTATCACAGTACCCACTCTCTGGAATACAAATTAGACAGGTACAAACCCTTCTGAGATTTTCGGCATCTACCGAAAAATTGCTTGCACCAACAAGCTTTCCCAGAAGAGCAGTCTTGTCTTCTTTGTTGTCATGTTACTATCTCTGTTATGTTTTATACAATATTTTATTATAGTTTTGTATTGTAGCATTTGTATATCACTTAGGGATGTCTTTTTAATGTAAGTGATTCATAAACATTGGTAACTAAATAAATAAGTAAATGTCTGTATAATTGCATACATACAACTCTATAAATGCAAGTGTACACACACATGTTGACAAATGTAACAACACTAAAAAGAAGGACTGTACTCACGGGTAAGATTCTGAAAGTTGCTGAGCTAGTTCATGAGCTGTGGGGTCTCTGTCAAGCGCATATATTTTAATATCCGTTGCTTTTTGCATAAGTGCCTTGGTATGGCCTCCTGCTCCAAATGTCATATCAAGAATACACTGATAGAAAAAGAATAATCATGTTACTTTACTTAATAAAGACAAACAAGCAAGCTTTTATATAAACCTGTTAATTTGTAATTTGTCAGTTACGTTTACCCAAACCATATGCAGATATGTTTTCATTTTAAGCCCAAATTACTGTCCTTAGGTCTCTACACAAAAAAACTGTTAGCTCTAGAAGGACCCTTCAATTCATACTTTTGAAGAAGTCTTTATATTAACTTCCAAAAGCAGTAGAAAGGTCCTCTACTTGATAAAATGGTTTATAGCAATTTTGAAAACTGTGGATAACTGGAGGACTTTTCAAAAAACACTTAAATTTCACAAGATTTCAAGAAAAGTTAATTCTTTTAACGTTCCTGTGTCTAGCTCACAGAAATGAATTAGACATTTCCCTAGGACTACCAATAATTACTTGCTCATTTATTACTATTAAAGAACTGGCCTGGTGATATGAACCACTCACAAGACCAGAATGCATAAGCTTATCCAAAAATACTGACTCAATGAAGGCCAATTCAGCTGCAAAAAAAAAAAAGCCAAATAAATTAATCCTTAAATTGCCATTGCTGAATAATATCACATTTTGCATTTCTTCTTTCAAGCTTCACGAAATATACAGCATAACTACACTGCATGTGGAGATGTAGTACTTTGATTTCATACATTCTGCCATTTATTAACAGCTCCATTCTGCTGGCCTGATACTTAGTTTTAATTAATTATTATTATTAGTAGTAATAATAATAATAAGTTAAAAGATAATTCGCTGAAAGTGATGGAACAGCATAATACAGATGTTGAAATTATCTTAAAGAATATTCAGAGATCTTCTCAAGTGGCTCACATATTCGTGGGCACAGCATCCACCCCCTCATTCTACATGCAGCGTGGGACTTGCCTGGAGGGCGGAGCACGTCGCAGCCACCATTTTGAATGTGTTTCTGGGCAAAACGGAGCACAGGAGTGCTCCAGCGCAACAGTGAGTACTTTTTAAAAACAAAAACAAAACCTCCCCCCAGCCTAGCCACACCCCCCCAATGGACACTTTTTTAAAAAAAAAATCTCGCCCTCCCCCCAGCCCAGCCACCCCCCGATGGGCAATTTAATTTAAAACCCTGTGCCCTCCCCCCAGCACACCCCTGATGGGCACAGAGCCCACAGTATAAAGCAGCCCCAGCAATTTCAGCCGCTCTATACTTCGGGCTCTATTATTTTGGCCCATTAACCACAGACACGTGTCAGATGACACTTTTAGCCATGGTTAGTGTCACAAACCACGTTGCAGAATGTGATTAGTGAGCCTAACCACAATGTGCTTAACGAACCAAAATTTTAGCCAAAGCGTGTGTCAGACGATATGCTAAATCATAGCTAAGGATTCCCTTAACCGTTTTGTGGTTAAGCAGCATGGTTTACCTTGTCGTCTGAACCGGGCCACTGTAAAATCCCCCTTCCAGGTTCATGGCAAGTCCTCACTTACTGTATATTATACCCATCCAGAATTTTAGGGATGGAGAAAACTAGAAATGTTAATAAATAAAAATTAAAGAATAGGCCATCAAAAGAAGTCCTGGCTCACAGAAATTGCAGTCTAGATACGAAGTACCTAATAGAGACATGCACAAAAGGGAAGATAAATTTATACACCAATCCTAACTTCATGAAGACATCTCATTGATCTCAATGAAAAACCTCATTGGTCTCAATGAAAAATATGTAGGCAAGTTTTAGGATTGCAGTCTCAATTTCCAGTCCTCACCATATGTTGTAACCCTCTTGAAAAAATCTTAGCATCACGACATTTTGCTCACACATGGGTGCTTCCAGATGGATGGCTCCTAGTGCTACCAATCAAAATACATTGTGCAGCTATTCCATCTTTCCCTCCATAACAGATCTGTGTTTGCGTGGGTGTGGGTGGGTGTATGTGTGTGTGTGCAAAGAACAAAAGATGGAAGAATTGATGGGGAACCTGGGAGGGTTACAAGTAGAAGACAACGAGTGGAAGACAACATCTGCCCTCTTCCATAAAGCTATGTAAATGAGACCGGGCAACTGCATGTCTAGAAAAAAAACCACTTCGAAATTTAATTGGAGATAAAATAGGGCTTTCAAATAAAACGTCCCAATTAAAGAAAAAGTCCCAGGGTTGTAGTAGAAGTTTCAAGAAATGCTCACAAATGCAAGGAGCATGTTTGCTTTGTGCTGTATTGCCGGTTCAGCCCAGGAACCATATCTGAAAGGCTTACATCAACACATCTACAATAAGTATTGTGCTATTTAATTAAAGTCATTTGGAATATTAAGACTGCAGTCCTATAGGGTTTCCTAGGAGTAAGCCTGATTGAATGCAATGGGACTTAGCAGACATGTAAAGGATTCTATCGCAATCATAGTTTAAGCACAGTATGTAGCACTTCACAATATCTTAATTACGGGATGTATTCAACACAAAGAATAGAAGAGACATCACCAGTTTGCTCATACTTTCCATCTTGCTTGGTTTTTCTTTACTTTTCTAGGGTTTTTTTTAAGTTCTGTACAACTAAATGACATTTTATCCCCACAGTCCTGTAAATACCAGAACAGATTATTATACGAACACTTCCTGCAGTGAGTCACACTTCTATAGTTAAGTTATGATACCCTGTTACAGCTCCTCATAGGAATTTTATAATCAGTTTGTGACTGTACATTTTAGAAAGTATTCAAGTCTCTATGATGCCCGTAGAAAAATAAATCTTAGCAATTTTCTTTCCCCCCTCTAATTTAGAGATATATCTATGGAATGCCATCATCTTAATTTTCCATATAAAGAGAGGTAATGAACTTTGCTCACTTTATTTTGTGGTAGGAAGTTTAAATAACTATGTAATGCTTCTCAACAGTACATTTCAATATTCTCTTTTCTATATTGTATGTCTTTTGTAGCTATATTTTCCCACTGTTAAACAAAGCTGATATAGAAAATTGGGGAATATTTTAATTTATTAGATTTTTTGTAAAAGACCATTAAAAGTGATAATGAAATAATTTATTAATTATCTCTTTTAGTTCTTACAATATATTTGGAGTTTGTTTTATGGTGCGTTACCGATGACAACATCTTTACCTAATCTTTGTAAACCACCCAGAGAGCTTCAGCTACGGGGCGGTATATAAATGCAGTAAATAATAATAAATAATAATTACCTGTCAACTGCTCACACATATGGAGATACTGTCTGGGAAGCTTACAGTATGTATCTCAATCACCTGTTTGGAATGTTGTTGTTCCAACTCCAAAAATGTGATATATGTGGCTACAAACATTTACAAACTAACTGATCACCTTAGGTATTTAATGGTATGTTTCAGAACCCAGAACTTTGCAGCTAAAGAACTGGTTCTTCCACCCCACACACAGCCTCTTGGCCCTCCTTGCACCATTTGGGTGACCAGGTCACAATGCTTCAGTGAAAATACAAGCCCTTTCATGGTGTACTCCAGGCCTACAACCATAAGACTGCCCCTGCTAGATCAAACCAAAGGCCTATCTAGTCCATTCTATTTCCACTGTGGGAGAGGTGCCATGCATACTACTTTACAGAGGGCAATCTTCCATTTGATGGGCTATTATTGTAGTGAGATCTATTATATTTCTATTTAAATTATAGTAATCATCTCTAAATTTGCATCTATACATATAAATTAGCATATGCATATTTTATGCAAACCTGTATCCTCTTTTATCCTTTTTGGACTATGAATTTTCTCTTTTTGGTGTGTGAAGCATACATGGCCATCCTACACAGTGACCAACCAGGTGCTTATGGAAAGCCCACAAGGAGAACATGACCACAATAGCATCCTATCACTCATATTCTCCAGCAACTAGTATCGAGAGACACACAGGGTCTGATACTGGAGGCAATGGCTGCATTTGGGCAACACCAATAGTCAATGCTGGGGTAATAATTTATTTATTTATATTTATTTATTTATTACATTTTTATACCGCCCAATAGCCGAAGCTCTCTGGGCGGTTCACAAAAATTAAAACCACAGTAAAACACCCAACAGGTTAAAACACAATTATGAAATACAATATAAAAAGCGCAACCAGGATAAAACCACACAGCAAAGTTGATATAAGATTAAAATACAGAGTTAATCAACTCGACAGTTGTTTATCTA
The DNA here is from genome assembly GCF_023053635.1 of Elgaria multicarinata webbii. NCBI lineage: Eukaryota > Metazoa > Chordata > Lepidosauria > Squamata > Anguidae > Elgaria > Elgaria multicarinata. Next base: position 104,712,558 of record NC_086172.1, read on the forward strand.
GGGGTACTCCCCGCACATGATAATAGTCAACCCTTGGTGTGGATTAGGATGAGGATGAGCATTAAGTTGTCCATGCTGAGTTGACTCACTCATCCCCCACCCTGTCTCCCCCCTTCATTTCTCCCGCTAGTATCCCATCAGCCATTGCTGCCAAAAATCTATCCTGCTAGCTGGAATAGAGCAACAGCTGCTGCTTTGACTGACTGCTCTTGCCTTATGACTCTGCGACTGACAAAATATCCAACGGGGGCTGTGGAAATAACCGACAGTGGGTCAACAGCCAATTCTGCACAGCTTTGGTTATTTGTGTTGGTTATTTCAGCCAAATAACCAACCGTTGGTTAAAAAACAACCTCAACACAACACAATAACCTACAGAGGGTTAAATAACCAACTGTTGACTGTTTACACTACCATTGGTTATTGTGTTGTCTGAACCCAGACCATACATAGCCATCCTGTCTAGTAGCCATTGATGGTCATGAATTTGTCAAATCTCACTTTAAAGCCATCCAAGCTGGGGCCATTATTACATCTCCTGGTAGCAAATTCCAGTTTAACTATGCACTATGTGAAGAAGTACTTCCTTTTGTCTGTTCAGAATCTCTTGCCATTCCGCTTTATTGGATGCCCTGGGAATTTAGTATTAGGAGGAGGAAACATTCTCCTTATCCACTTTCTCCACACCAAGCATTACACCTCTATTATCTTCTCTCTTACTCACCCCTTTTCTTTGCTAAAATGCCCTAAACATTGTAATGGGGAGTTGCTCCATCCCCTTGATTATTTTGGTTGTAATTTTTTCAGTTGTGCAATACATTTTTGAAGTGTGGAGATCAAAGTTGTACAAAGTATTGCAATTTTGGTCACACAATAATTTGTATAAAGACATTATAGCATTGGTGGTGGTGGTGGTATAGGTTATTCCTTTCCTAATGATCCCCAACATGAAATTTGCTTTTTTCACATTGGCCATATACTAGATCAACTATCTACCATAAGCTCCCTCTCATGATCAGCCATTGCCAGCTCAGATCCCATCAACACATATGTAATGCTAAGACTTTTTGTCCCAGCATGCATATCCCTCCTAATATCCCAGGCACACATGGGTTCCCAGATCTTTCTGTGTCTGCCTACCTACCTTGTTAAGCACCCTTGCAATCAATAGAAACCAACAATAGAAACCATAGCAACAGATTGAAAGAGTTGTGGACATAGCTATTTGACTAAACCACTGCAAAGTGGGGAATACACCATTTGTATTTTTTTATCATTTATTCTTGGCTATATTTCTTATTATATTTGTGAGCAAACTGTTGTGTACATTTTATTATATTGTGAGTAGACTGACTGTTAACCATTTTTAATTTAAAAGACAATTTCTTTAATCTATTCACCAAACTCCAGAGTAATTACCCATCTGCCTTCCTCACCCAGTTTTCCCCTTGCCTTCTTTCTTCAACTCTATGTCCAGGTTTGAATGATGACAGGAGTTAAAGAAGCTATTGTGGCTTCTTTCTCACCCCCAGCACAACTGTCATTTGCATAATTACCTGCAATGCAGCACGGGTTGCTGTGTTGTCTGAACCCGACGCTCAGTGGGAGTGGCTTTGTACCCATCCTACAACCCACAACTTCTTTTTTACCCAACTTCTTTTTTGATCATCCAAATTCTCACTACGTCTCCCACCACCCAGTTTCTTCAGTTTCCTCCTTTTGATGGCCAAGAGGCTTTTTACTGACTCTCTTCCCATTGCCTCAACCCTTATTTTACACCAACTGTTCCTTCAGATTTTTCCTTTTCAATCCATTGATTATTCTGCCCCACTCCAGCCTCATTGTCCCTGAGCACCTTAGTTTCCCTGAATCTTAGGACCTCTTCCTAGTCTTTAATTTGTAGGTGTCTGTGGTTTGACTCCCAGCCAAGTTGGGAGTCAAACCACACAATTTCCTTTCCTCACAGAAGCTGGATTGCAAATGAACTTTATTTGCCACCATTCCATCTCAACCAGTCGGTACCAGAGGTTTCACCATCAGAAGCATAATTGGCTGTATCTCTTGGTGCCATTCTGCTAATACAAAGCCTCTACTGTTTGCGGAAACCCTATTTTCATCTTCTAGCAAGAGTCAAATGCAAATTTGGTGCCTCTTGTTCAAGTTCTAAAGCAGGGATGCAGAATCTCAGCCCTGGGATCCCAATCCGGCCCTCTAGCATTTCCCAGCTGGTCCCAAGCCCTTTCCCCCAACCACCAATCATTTCCTCCTTTTCAGGCTTCTGTGTACTTTGCCCCCCATTTTACAAGGCTTTCCTAAGGCTTAGTTACTAGCAATATTAAGCTAATATACTGTGAAAAATATTGTGATTTTAATATCGTGAACCACTGAGAGATTTTATTATATTCAGTGGTATGTAATACAAACAGATAAAATAAATAAATAAAATATGCTGGGATTTTTGGTCCTGCCCCTTTTCCCTTCTGCCCAATCCAACAATGGAATGCAGGCCCAAAGAGCTTCTCCAAAATGGAATTTGGACCGTGGACTTAAAGAGCTTCAACACCCCTGTTCTAAAGCAAGCGATTGCACAAGGGCTTTCACAACTCATTGAGACTTCATCAAGGTAAATGCTGCTTGCACTATTGTCGCTAGCTGCTCCTCTAACATTTGCGCAACCACAAGTGGAAAGCAACCTCTTGTACTTTTCCCACTAGCATTATATTGGATATACTGGGTTGTTGTGAACCGCTCAAGAGAGCTTCAGCTATTGGGCGATACGGAAATGTAATAAATAAATAAATAAATACAACCCACTACTTCTAGATGAAAATTCAGCCAATGTTTCCAAGGATCTGTAGTACTGACAGGAAGTTTGTTTGTCAAATTGCTGGGGAACATGGGTGGGAGGGTGCTGTTGCACCATGTCCTGCTTATTCATCCCTGGCCGATGGCTGGTTGGCCACTGTGTGAACAGAGTGCTGGACTAAATGGACCCTTGGTCTGATCCAGCATCAGGGCACTTCTTATGTTCCTATGACAGAAGGAGTTCCAATTTGTTTGGAATTTTAAAAAATTAGATGGGCCATCACTACGGGACATGAACTGTTGAAAACCTGGTTTTTGTTTTAATTTTCTAGAAGTGGGAGACATCTTAGGTAAGTTGAAACCCACAAAAAAAAAATGCCATGCAATTTTGGCTATTCCTAATGCTAAGCAAACCCACCCACAAAGTATTTAACTCTGTTTCAACTGGAGAAGCTATTCACTTTTTTTGTCCACAATTTAGCTAAATGGTATCTCTGGGTGTTATCAGAAGAAGGTCAGATAATTGCTGCTCACACTGTTGATTGTTCTTTTCTACTTTCAGCTGCTCTCCCTTCATCTTTATAATTGGCAAACCCTTTGCAAGGTCCTGACTGGTTTTAACATTGTTAACAAGAATCAGGAGTCAAAAGACAACATAAAATCGTTAAATAGATGGTGCGCGTGTGTGTGTGTGTGAGGAAGACAGAATCCAAATCGTACAGACTTGCAGATGTCTCATAAAAACATTTGAATTGCAGTATTGATGCCAAACTGCTATCCCCTAAGGTCAAGCAAGTCTCTTTAATGCAATTAATATACCAAGTGTCAAGATTACAATAATTTACCTTGACATATCATTCTGACAAAAACAAAAAGTTCAGCCCAAGATATTATGATGAATTGTAGAAAAAGGACATGTTTGTATAATAGACTAGCTATTATTCCCATAATGTGGTCCAAATCAAACAAGGCAAAATTCAGAATACTCTTAACATTTTAAAGATTTGATTCACTAACACAGGGGAGGGGAACATGTGGACCTCAAGATGTTGTGGGAGTCCAACATTCATCATGCCTGACCACTGACCATGCTGGCTGGGACTGATGGTACGTGGGGGTCCAACACTATCCAGAGGGCCATAGGTTCCCCACTCCTGCAGTAAAGGTCAGTCTGGTAATTAGCCCGCCTTTCTAATTGCAAATAGTAATAATCTTAATAAGCACAATTCTTGATTTGTTTTAAAAATAATTTATTTTTACAGTCCTGCCCAATGCAGCACCCAACAATTAAAATATAATTCTAATCCAACCATAATAGAACTTAAAACACATTTAGTAGAAGCATAGGCTAGCAAACTGCACAAGTGCAACCAGCCCAGAAAATGCTATGAAATGGCACTCTACAGGGAAGATGCTAGAACGGAAAATGCCCTGCCCTCATTGCCACCTACCAAACTACCAACAGACTTAAGAGTTCCGTGTAGAGGGAAATCATATAGAACAAAGTGTTCCCTAAGATACATTGGGCTCAAACTACTTAAGACATTAAAGGTGTGCACCAGCACCATGTATTGTGCAAAGGAGGGAAACACAAGTGTTGCCTTGGCTTAATAGCTGGCCATCACATCTGGCTGCCATCAGTCCCGTCCCCTCTCTTGAGTCCTCTGGCATGGACAAAGGGTTTGGGAGAAAGGAAAAGTCATCTCTAATTTGTGCAGGTTAAGAAATAGTTGGAGGTTCCTCCTTGCTACTTGGAAGGGCTTCCTAGTCTTTCTTGTGCGCTCAAAAACTGCAATGGAAATGAGACCTCTAGGGTAAGAATCTGTGTGTTGCTGCTCACCAGAGGGCTGGGTTCAATTGCCCCTGGCCAGCTGACGAGTGGATCTGTGGATGCTCAGAAGTTACCACAAAATGGATGCCAGTACACAGATCATTTTCTCAGGAGAGAGCTCCCCTTTAAATAGCCACCCACTACCCCTGGGTCTAAGGAAAGGGGGAGTTACCATAGCATGACATCACACATACTGATGACACCATATTATTTATTATTTATTTATTTAAAACATTATTTATTTAAAACATTTGTATCTCGCCCTATATCATTAAGATCTCAGGGTAAAGCATACAGATAAAAGCATACAGTATAAAACAATACGTTTTTATTGTTCCAAATCCCCAAACCCACCAGTTTCATGTAGATGTTCAGTAACACATAAGGTAAGATTGGTCCTTGCACTGCACAAAGGAATTCTCATGTGGAAGGTCAGCAGCAGTCTGCCAACACTACCCAGTCAGGTAGGAGTGAAAACACTGCAAAACTGAGCATCCATGTGGTCCAGAAGTATACCATGGTCAGTAGTACTAAAAGCCAATGAGAGATCCAGGAGAATCTACAGGATCCATCTCCTGGCAGAGGCCATCAACCTGGTCCCCAAACCAGTTCAGATGATAAAGTGAATATTTATCATCCCATTGGCAAGCATTGCAGGGTGGCTGTCTATACAAGAACTCATTCTTAGGTGTACCTACACTTCAGGCTTGTGTAACATGAAAATCCACAGGAAGGGAAAGTCTATAAATACAAAATAAATCAAATCAATGCATTGCTATATATTTCATTTCCCCTCCATTTTACAAAGATCATTGGTGTTACTAGGATGACTCATCCTATCTCAACTCTGCACACACTTAGTCTTACTATTTAGTCTTACTGTGCAAAAAAGCTCACTCCTCCACAGCAGAAATTGCCTCTTGCTGCAATTAACTTGTTTTCAGTCATCTTTAAATCATAAACTCTTAGTACACAAAAATTAAAAATTAAAGTAGTTCACGTTTTTCATAATTTACAGAGAGCTATGATTTGCTGTGGCTTTCTATAACATGCTGTCACAATATATTTATCATTGTATATGACAAATACATATACATTTACTTAGTTATTTGATTTGATTCAGGTGCAGCAACACATTTCATATAAACAGTTTAGAGATTACATTGTTTGATGGTTCCAACAACTCTTTCTGCCATGGGAATCTCCACATACACACATTGAGTAGGCTTCATATTTACGGCTTTTGGTTAAATCCAGCTTGAGCTTCTTCTTCTTAATGTAAGCTCTTTCTTCTCCCACACAACATCTGTTACATTAGAAACAGAAGATATTTCTAAAGAATCTGTAAAGCCCCCACTCCCACTGTGAGAAAACATACCTTTCCTACAATCACTCTCTCTTAAAAGGGGGGTATCATGGCACCTTGAATGACTAACAAATGTATCAAGGCATAAGCATTTGTGGACTAGAATCCATGCTATCATTTCCTCTGTATAAAGATTTCATCAAAGTGGGAATCAATGTATTCCGGAGCAGTCACAATGAATATAGTCCAGACTTGTGACCCGAACCATGTACACAGCCATAACAACTGAAGGAGCAGCATGTCAAATTTCAGTCCAGTTTTTTTCATATAGAAGAACAGTATATGGTTGTTGAATCTGGCTTTGGTGAACCAACTGCCATTGCTAGACGGATACAATTGGCACATGCGCCAAGCACAAGGAAGTCACTCCTTTGGCTTAACTTGGTAAAAGCAGCTACTTTTGGACTATTCATAATTATGGAAAGATAATTCAAACCACATTTTTTCTTAGATTAATTCAATTTCTTGATATCAGAGTAATGACAGAAAAAGATAATGAGCGGGGGGACATGATAATACTCATCAAATACTTGAAGATCTGTCACATAGATGATTGGTGATGTCAATTTTGCCAATGCAGATCACCTACTTGCAGGCTGGGGGACTGAATCCAAACATAGCACAAAGTGGACAGTGCCAGCCATTTGCTGAGAAGCTGCTGCACGGTGGATATCATTGGATTGGGGCCAGTAAATAAATGGGCATTCCTCTTTTAGATTACCCTTTTCACATTAAAAAAGAGTTCTGTTTATGAGATTCAGAAGAAAAATGTTGATGCTTTGGCATAGCCATTTAAGCGACATAATCTGTGATCACATCCTCAGGCCAATTTGCAGAAAATAAATTAGAGTGAATAAAAGAAAATCAATTTTTCTGATAATAATTTTTCCTAATTTCAACTTAGTTCCTTCTTTGATTTTAGGTCACCAAAAGCACAGAACATTTTTTTTTTTGAAAAGTGAAAGCTTCCAGCAAAACAATACTAGTTGTAGCACAGAAGAAGAAAACAACAGTAATTTCCAACAACATTTCTCTATTGGCCAGCTATTAAAGTCTCCTTTCCCCATGCTTCTTCACCTCCAGTTGCAGTTAATTCAGAACTACACAGCAGTGAGCCCTCAAGATTCTCTTCGAACTGGCTCAGAAAAAGGGGAAACTCAACATTTCCTGAGCCCAATGCAAGGGCTTGGTAAAACATTTTCCCACCCTAACAGCCCACTGGGACACCACCTTTCTCTGCTCTCTGCTAGCCCTGAAATATACTTCCTTCTCTTATTTTGGTGGTGGTGGCATTTGTGGAGGAACACAGAGCGTTACTTTCCAGGACCCTCTCCTGTTCATTTATCTGCCATGTTTGTAACAGCCTGCAGGTGCAGGGGACTATGTGAATCGTGGTTCTTATAACAAGTCTTGCAGGTAGGAGTTCTGCTCCCATATAGTCTACCGAGGCTGCAAATATTGCAAGTGTTACAAGTGAAAAAGCCTAAGCCTTAAGAACTTATAGGCCTGAAGCTCTTTAACAATCAAGAAAGCATGTGAGTTGCTTATACTCCTCCTTGCACACTGATGCTTAGTCAATCCCAGAAAATTTTACTGTAGTAGACCATTCCTGGTCCATATATCACTATATAAAACCAATATACAAACAGTGAAAAAACAATAGATATAAACATCACCACAAAACAATCACAATATGGAGCAATGCCATAATCCATTACAAGTCAGGATAAACACATATATCTTCAAGTGGTGTTTAAAGCTTGAAACAATTTCTACCTCTTGAACAACACATGGGAGTGCCTTCCAGAAGGTGGGTGCCACTGCTGAGAAAGCTCACTTACATGCTATTACTTGGTGACACCTTATCAGTCATGGAACAATCAATAAGTTCAGAGCTCCACTAAGCATCCTAGCTGCTGCATTCTGCACTAGCTGCAACTTCCATACCAGGTACAAGAGCAACCCCACATAGAACACATTACAACAGTCTAATAATGAGGTTACCAGCACATGGATCACAGTGGTTATGCTACCCTTATCCAGGAACAGGCACAGTTGGCACATCAACCCAAACTGGTAATAGGTGCTTCAGGCCACTGAGGTCACCTAAAGGCACTTCCGCTCACCCAAGATCCCTGCCCCAATTTCTGCCAATTCTCCATTCTTCTGCAGCCTTCCATGCCACATCCCATGCTATTCAACGGTCCCTGGACCCTCAGGAGTGGCTTTTTAGGAAAGGTGCAAGAGAACATAGCAGGGTGGGGGGTGGGAAGCAAGTCTGGAAAACGCCACTGTGTCAGTTAAACTCTTTGCTACTCTGAATCCAACACCATTACGATTGCCAACATCCTGAACAGAATACTGAACAACTGCATCTAGGGCTAGTCAAAATGATCTAATAATGACAAGAAAGAATATATATTTTGACAATGGAAGATACTGTCAGAAACAAAATAAACAATGTTTAAACAAAGTGAAATGTATATGCAAATATAATCCATATAGGGCAGAGCATGTGGGAAAGTGAAAGGAAGAAAGCCCTCCATTCACTCTTTGCTTTCCCCTTCCACTCTCTGTTCAATCCACTCCTTTCTATGGATAGGGGAATTTAGGGGATGACCTCACACCATCATTTATGACTAGCTATTGGCTTCCAAGCTACATTAACTCCAATGCAGTCACTTATCCTTGCCCAGTCTGAGAACTCTCCAAACCCATTTAGGAAGCAAGGCTTCAAAGGAGCAAACAGCAGGCCATCCACCACTTTCAGCCAATATTCAGTAAGTGCACCCTAGGGAATAAGAACATGAGCAGAGCCATGCTGGATCAGACCAAAGGTCCATCTACTCCAGCATTCTGTTCACACAGTGGCCAATCAGCTACTGCTCATGGGAAAGCCACAAGGAGAACACAAATGCTACAACACCCTCCTACCCATGTTCCTCAGGAATTGCTGTACATAGGCATACTTCCTCTGATACAGCAGATAGCATACAACCATCAGGACTAGTATCCATCCATAGCCTTATCATCCATGCATTTGTCCAATCCAATTTGTTGAGTACCTTGGCAAAGGTTTATATTATGCTTGGGGGCCCTTGTTGGCTGAGAATTAGTCGAACCCTACACCAAAATAGCTCTTAGGCTCTTGGATGGAGTGAAATGAAGTAGATGGTTTATTTCTTTATTATTATTTAAGAGATTGTTAACCCACTTTTCAGGATGCACTGAGCTCACAAAGCAGCTTATTTCAAAAACATGAACATAAAATTGCAGTTAAAAAAGCATGCAGAAACAGCAGCTGATTTTTTATGATGGTTGATAGTAGACTGGTAACCATAAATTGTCACGCCCACCTTTCTTCCAAGTAGTTTCAATTATCCACATGGACAACTAAACGAACAATTTTATGCATGGCTGGCTGGAGGGATGCTAGGAATTGTATGCCTTTTTATGTCTAAGCCATGCATATGGTTGTGTCCTAAGTTCATTAGTATGTATGACCTAGTTATAGACAGTCCAGTGCTTTGGGGAAATCCTTGGAAAATGCTTACATCTATACCTCACTGTAGTATCTTTAATTGCTTAACTGTGAAAACTCTGACTTTTATTACACTGGGAGCCTTGACTGGAATTAAAAACATACATATATCTGGGAAAATACATTCAATTCCATTTTTTTCTGCTGTTCTACAAAACCGTAAAATGTTCCTCAGCGAAAGAAAAGACATGTCCTTAATTATATAATTTAAGGTAATCCCAAAGCCCAGTAACTAGCACAACTAAAAATAATAACGTGTAAGTGACTCTTGATTACACCTTTTACCATATTTCTCTATTTCTTTCTGACATCAGTAACTGCAGGAAGAGATGGGAATGAACCACCTTACTAGGTTAACCAGGAGCAATGCAAGGGAAGAACTGCAGTGGGCAGACAATAAACACCCTGACCCTTAGCTGACAACAGACATCAAGACCAGCAAAGGCTGTCAGAAGACTTCTATTGATGACAGCAGGAGGAAGATTAATATTGGCTTTCTGCCAGAGGGCCAATATGCCAACTACAGAGAGTGAAATGAGACTGAATGGGTTTTGGAAGATTAGGAGTACAAAAGGGAAGCCGATACAAGAGGGTTATGAAACATTTGACTACACACTAAAAGTGGTGAATATGAAGAAACAAAAGAGGGACAAGTGAGGCACTTCTCCCTGAAAGAAGCCCAAACAGAACCAGATGAATTCCTATTGGCAACTCAAGGAAGATTCAGGGCATACCTGGGAACACAAACATTTTCAGGATAATTTAAAAGAAGCCCATCATACTTCTGTTACTTGAGATAGAGGCCGAAAAAGAAACCCCAACAACTTAACACCTCCTCTATGTAAGTATTTACTTGGCTATAAGAGAAGCTCATGATTTCAATACCTCATGGAAAACGTGTGAGAGGGCATTAAAATCTGACCCAACATTCTGAAAAGGTAGAAGAAGAGAAGTCAGATGAGAAGACTTCCTTACACTAATAGTTGTTCTAAGCAACAACGTAGCCCAGAAGAAGGTAACAAAACCTGTAAGATAAAATTTAGGTCTAAATAATTGAAAAGGTGCTACAGAAGAATACAACCTAATAGTCAAAAAGTCATCTCAAAATTCCCACCACTCTATCCATCTTTTGCTGCTTTTCCCATTGACCACTTAATTTTTCAAAATGCTGTAGACAAAATGAAGCAAGAAGTTTCTACAGACTAGTATTCATTAATAGGGCAGAATGTACAGATTTATCTATACAGAATGAATCTATAATTAGTTAATTTTGACAAAACCCTTAATTTTATGTGTATTTCTTCTTGCTGTTCTACGCAGGTTATTTTGCTATTCTGTACCCAAATATTAACACAACTTGAATTCACCAGCTTAATTTTAGGAATAATTCGAAATGTTAGTGTCCAGTGTAGAATGCCTTATTGCGGCAACAATCTATTTAAAGGAGACTAATGGAAGCAGTATCACTTTTCGTCTGGAACACATATGGAGTCTTTTTCCTGTCAACTCAAGTTCAAGCTTGGACTCGACTTACAATTCAGCTGAGTACAACATATATAAAGCTATCATGGCATAAATCTCATCAGCAGATGATAACGACTTGCTTCGGAACATTCAAATCCTGATTGCGAGTAACAGTCACTCTACTGAATGACAAATACAGTTTAAAGAATGCAAACATGTTCCCCGTTAATCTGCTTTTCAAAGAAATATTGTCATCGTCAGCTAAATGCACTGTAATTAAGAAGATAATTTAATACAGATTGTTCAAAACATCATTATCTTTTCCAAATATTTACAAAATTTCTTTGCCTGAAATAGAAAAATGAGACCACTAGTTCAGATTGATTTCATAATATAGTTATTGATTTAACTATATTATGAAACAAATTAAAGTAGCAGGGAAGCAAGGAAGCAGATTAACTTATTATGTTAGCTGTTGTAATATCTAAAGCAAAATGTAATCACTTGAAAATATATGGAACATTTTTGAGGGGCCCATTTTAATTAATACTTTTAAAAAGCATTTGACTACCATAAACGCAAATGTCTTTCTACCATGGAGTGGCACGTGTCAGGTAAACAGATTGTCCTTCTGCCCATGGGAGGAGAGGAGGAAACAGTTCTTTCATGTGAGCAAAAGGATGCTCAAGCACACCCTAAAAATATATTTTCTTGGACATAACCTACCCTATGTTACATGCTCTTAAAAAAAAAAAAATCAATATTCAAATATGGCGTCTGCGCAGACATTGTTGAAATTATCTATGGGAAATCAAAACAGTAGCTTGGGATATTCTAGTACTACCATAATTTCTGGAATCTATATAAATAAAAACGTAAATGTTCGTTTGTTCCTAATCTGAAATCTCCGAAAGTTCTTCACCGATTGCTTTGAAATTTTGACACAGCGTTGCATTCGAATACGCGCGTGTTTTTACATACCTATATTATATAGATGTCACACCTGTGACAGGTAAAAACATGTTTTTTGAAAAACATCGCCATCTGTTGGACGTAAAAGGAACACATGCTGGTCAGGCTGGAAGATACGTAAGCAGCAATGAAGCTGTATGGCGAATTCTTTCATTTCCCATTCATGAACGAAGTCCAGCTGTTGTTCACTTAGCAGTACATCTAGAAAATGGACAACGCGTTTATTTCACAGCTGCAAATGTGCAACAAATAGCCCTGAATCCACTGGCTACAACGTTAACTGCTTTCTTCACGTTATGTCAAAATGACGCGTGCTTCGTTCGATGTAGAATTGCATCGTGAACAAAATTACAACACGGGTGATCTTTTGTCGTATGTGCAATCAAATATTCCTAAGCTAACGCTTGAGCAAAATGGCATTTACGATCAAATAATGCAAACTGTCAATAATGGGGTTGGAGAAATCTTCTTCTTAGATGCGCCAGGAGGAACTGGTAAAACGTTCCTAATTACATTGATTCTGGCAGCAATTCGATCCCAAAATGACATAGCCTTAGCTCTTGCGTCGTCCGGAATAGCTGCGACATTGCTACCAGGTGGAAGAACTGCTCATTCCGCTTTGAAATTGCCATTGAACATGCAATTCATTGAAACTCCCACGTGCAACATTTCCAAAGTATCTGGCATGAGGAAAGTATTGCAAAAATGCAAAGTTATTGTTTGGGATGAATGCACAATGGCGCAAAAAAAATCGCTCGAGGCTCTTGATCGATCATTGCAAGATTTGCGTGGAAACATCAGACCATTTCGGAACGCATTAATATTGCTTGCAGGAGATTTCAGGCAAACATTACCTGTAATTCCTCGATCTACACCAGCAGACGAAATAAATGCTTCCCTGAAATACTCTACTTTGTGGCGACACGTAAAGACATTAAAATTAACTACAAATATGCGTGTCCAGCTGCAAAACGATCGATCAGCTGAGATATTCTCACGTCAATTGCTGGAAATTGGGAACGGAAAGGTGCCGGTTGATCTGACCTCAGGATGAATTTTATTGCCTCATAACTTCTGCAATTTAGTGACGTCAAAAGAATTGGTTCAAAAAGTATTTCCCAATATTCACACCAATTATAAGAATCACGATTGGCTGAGTGAACGAGCTATTCTTGTGGCCAAGAAAAAAGACGTCTACGAACTTAACAATATTATTCAGTCTAACATTCAAAGCGAGGCAGTCACATACAAGGCCGTCAGCACTGTTGTGCAAGCAGATGAAGCGGTTAATTATCCAACAGAATTTTTGAATTCACTCGATCTGCCAGGGATGCCACCGCATGTACTGCAATTGAAAATTGGCGTGCCAATTATCATGTTGCGAAATATCAACCAGCCAAAGCTTTGCAACGGCACGCGGCTTGCAGTAAAAAAATTACTGAGCAACGTCGTAGAAGCAACAATCTTGACAGGACCTTTCAAAAGTGAAGATGTCCTCATTCCTCGCATTCCTATGATTCCAACGGATATGCCATTTCAATTTAAGAGATTGCAATTCCCAATTCGATTGGCGTTTGCAATCACCATCAACAAAGCTCAGGGCCAATCTTTAGAATTGTGCGGTTTAGATCTAGACACAGATTGGTTCTCACATGGACAATTACATGTTGGGTGTTCTAGAGTCGGCAAACCAGACAATTTCTATATCTACACAGACAATGGAACAACAAAAATTTTTGTATACCCACAAGCATTGTGAAATTAAACATATTAGAAACGTGGGCTTTCTCTTTTCTTTCTTTTCCATTTAACCAGACTGAGCCACAGCAACGCGTGGCCGGGTACAGCTAGTAAGCAAATAAGAATGTTCTGCTTAGCCTCAGAGATGATAAAATGTGCAAGCTTTTTTTCTTTCAAAGAATAATAAATCTAGGAATAAAAATTGGACAGGAATTCATATGGAAATTGTTATTATGTGATAAACCAAGGCTCAGAGTATAAACCTAAGGGATTGCTACTTGACAGACAGAGGACTTAAACAGCCCTCTGTTTATCTTATACCCTGCCGGCAGAAACCAGGCAGGGAGGGCAGAGAACAGAGGCCAAAAAAGCCTCTTGTTCCTTGATTTCTTTAGATTTTCATTTAGATAAGCCTCTCAGATCATCTAGCTGACTTATCTCTCAATAGGTGGAGAGGCTTTAGGATCCTGCAGAACCTGGCCTCTCTTACTCACTCACTCCCTGCCCAGCAGCACACACCCTTTTCTCCCTATCCAACTTTTCTTAGGAGGATGCGTTTGCCATACTCAAGTTTCATCCTCTGCAGTTGTTGCTCTGTCTACAGCCATGGAGGACATTGGAGGAGATCTGCATCAATGCACCATCCTATGGGGTACCATAGGATTGCTCAGCCCAGGACTGCACCATAATATCTTTCTTACAAAGGTGATAAGCATACCAATTAGTCTAAATCATCAACATGCCAGTACATGGAATTTCTATTGCAGTTTTAAAGCTAAAATCGTTGGGGAGAGGGTAACAAGCATTATAAGTTGAATTGATACAGGCTCATGAGTGGATCAAGACTACATCAAATGGGCCCAGGGTCAATATACAAGTACACTAACTAAGTACACTAAATAAAGGTTTAGACAGCAAGAAAAGTCCTACAATTCCCAGTATGCCCCAGCTAGCCATGCTGGTTAGGGCACGCTGCATAGGATTGTGTCCTAATGCTCTCAGACAAATAATGGTGATCTCAGAGTTAGAAACATTAAGAAACTTATATTGCACATAAAAAACTTATGTGCATAAAGCTTCGCTGATTAAACGATATTTTAATTTAATGCCAGACCTTGGGTTCATTAATCAAATAAATCTACATAATTATGCAACCCCTGAGCTTTTATTGTCATTCTGTTGTAATGTTTCTAATTATTTATTATTTTATCTTGGCTTTATATTGTACATTACATTTTTTGATGTGAACTGCTTAGGGATTTTAGTATATTAAGTGGTATAAAATTATTATAAATAAATAGATAAATTTACATAATATACT
The DNA here is from genome assembly GCF_023053635.1 of Elgaria multicarinata webbii. Taxonomy (NCBI): domain Eukaryota; kingdom Metazoa; phylum Chordata; class Lepidosauria; order Squamata; family Anguidae; genus Elgaria; species Elgaria multicarinata. Next base: position 104,727,598 of record NC_086172.1, read on the forward strand.
TTTTAATAGAAAAAGTAATCTTTTATTTTTAGCTCCATTTCCAGGAATGGAAAAGAAGTAGGCTGTGTGTTTTTTCAAAGAATTTACTGAATCATACAAAACAGAATCAGAATTATAATAATACCAGCAAAAATCAGAATGCACAGAAAAAGCCTGGTTAGCTCCCAACTGTGGTAAGCTAGAGACAATTCCGAATAACCAAGTCATTCATAAACAGTTTTGTTCATTTAAAATATTTGCACTGGATTTCAGCCTGGTCCAAGCAGTCATTTCATTTCCCCCACTCTATGAGATAAAAGCAGCTCCCATGTGTTGTATTTTATATATTTTAATTAAATAAAAATAGGCAAATAAGGTGCACGGATGCTGACACTGCACTCCTTTCCAAGACCAAAGATCACAGCATTTAATATCAGAGAGATCAACAATCTCTTGAAGACAAGAACCTCCTCTTTTATCTGATGAAAGGAGAGAATCCTCTGTCTTTCCACTTCTGGTTGTGAAAGCCAAACCGTGGTAAAGCTGAACACATTGGTAGGCTCAGGAGCCCAGGATGATTACTTACTGGAGTATTCTAGCTGCCACAGTCATGGCACCTATAGTTAAGGTTGGTGAGTAAAAGAAAGAAAAGAAAAAAGAGTTCCACCATTTCAAGAAGTGACTGGGGGAAGTGTTCATTCTAAACTTTATAGAATCTGAAAGGTTTCACCAATCTTTTTGAGATTTACAGATGCCAGAAAAAAGTGCTGGTTTTATATACCCTGAAAATTTCAGAACCATCAGTGAAAGTCTGAGGCAGAAAGAAACGTTTAAAGCAATTAAGCAAAAGAAAATCTCACTCAGTAAAAAGTGACTTTGAGGAACTAACTGCCAACCTTTATTGTACATTATTTCTGAAAAAACTACAGGCTTCGCCATTAAAACATTGTTTGTTTCCTATTCTTCGTATCTTGTAATTGGTGGGGTGCTACTTTTTTAAAAATTCAATTTCAATTTTTAAATACGTTTATTAACATGTACTGAGACTCTATGGATTCTCATAATGATGTGCAGCCGCAGTCTCCTTTACGCTGCCTCATAGCTAATTAGAACATTGCAAGAGTGGGCTGGGAAGAACTACTGTGTTTATTATGCCAAGAGCAGGAAGAATGTTGCCCAAACCCGCCTCATCCTGTCAGGCCTGCATCCCTCATCAGGTAGACCAAGGCAGGAGGGCCCCCGCTGCCATTTTCTTTGCTCTGGAAGCGCCCCTTCACTTTAATGGCCATAGAAAAACACCCTCAAGGCAGTCCTGTTGCCATTTCGGCACCATTCATGGTGCTGTTGAAGCAGCAATCCACCTGGTATTTTACGCTTGTTGTTGTTCCCTGCCTCAATCCAATCGGAGGGCGGGTAATAAATATATAATTCCTTCCTTCCCCAGTCACAGCACGGGTCAGCACTGAAGGGACAATCCACTCAGGCTGGCTGGGGAAGGGAGACGGCTTTGAGCAAAGCCTCCTCCCTTCCCTGGCCAACCACCTCTCTTCACGAGTCATCTGCTCCCCATAAACAATCCAGATTGCCCCCCATCCAAGACATCTAGCATCCCTCTCCCATGACAACCCAGATCCCCATACCTCTGTGAAAATTCAGTTCACTAAAGAAGTGATACTGACTGGCACAGGCTCTTTGCCTTCTCCAGCAACCCACTGCTCATCCCCAACACAGCTTGAATGCATATGTGTGCCCAGAACCAGTGTGCGTGTGTACCCCCCCAGTGTATATTTCCCACCCATTCCTCTGTGTGTGTATTTATGTGTCTCCCCATGCCCTATGTGTTTGTCTCACCACACCCGTGTGTGTGTGTGTGTGTGTATGTGTGTATGTGTGTATATGTGTGTGTGTGTGTGCTTCTCCCTAACTCCCAGTGTGTTTGTATGTTTATGTCTCCATATTACCCCAGTGTGTGTGTCTGTGTCTCCCCACCCACAGTATGTGTGTGTACCTACTCCCCTATCCAGTGTGTGTGTGGTTTAATTATTACTTCTATAATAATAAAAGAGAACGTGTGGCTGTTTGTCAGTGCCATAGCTCCAAGACCATAAAACCATGTGGATAATTAATACACCACTTCAGGAGTACTGTATAGATACTTTGAACTCCTACAGTTAGTGAAGTACAGTGGGTTCATAGAGTGCCCAGAGTAACAAATCTAAAAGCAAATATTTTGTGGAGGTATTTTCTTTTCAAATACCAAGCAAATTCAGTGATCAAAAAATCTGCTGGTTTAAAGACAATCCTCCTCATCTAGATTTGGCTTGAAAGACTACTAGCATTTTTTTTTTATCATTGAATTTTATAGCATGAATGAAGACCAAGTGTAAATCCACTTGCACATCCATGGCAGTTGATGTCTTCATTTGCACTTGTATAACTATCTTGCTTTTACAGCAGCATAAGACATTTAGGCTATGCAATACCAGGCTTAAGGGTGTGTGTACAAAGGTCACATTACTCAGCACCTGATCCTCTAACCCAGGATCTAGACCATTGCACTGGTACAACTTGCATAGAAAATTTGTTAACACAGAATAAACCACTATAGAGGCTACAGCATAGCTAAAAATGGTCAAGTAACAGCCCACATCTAGATTCAGCACCAAAGTAATTGTATTTGGCCCTTCATGGCCTTCCTGAATTTAATCAATATGGGATAGAGAATGTAACTATAAGTGCACTTGTAAATAAAAAATCCAATGAAATACTCCGGTTTTTGTTGTTGCATTGGTTTTCAGGGGCCCTTTCTACACTGTGGATTTTTCCCAGGGTTGTCCCTGGGTCATCCCTGTGTGTCCAAATGACACACAGGGGATCCCGGGACCAGGTAGGGATGACCCCTCCATTTTCCCGTGATAACTGCTTCTGCAGTTATCACAATTTTTCCCACAGTCCGGGGACCATCCCGAAGACCGCAGGTGGTGTGGGCGCCCATCCCAGCTCCTTCCCTCCTCCCTGCAAGTAGCAGAGATCAGCAAAGAGGGAAGGAGCCAGTCTGGGGGTAGTCCAGGGACAACGGGGTGGGGAGGAGCGGGGTCAGGTTTTCTTTTTTAAAAAAACTTACTTTTTCAGTGGAGCACAATTGCACTCCTGGCTCCTGTTTTGTTTTTAAATGGCATCTGCGACATCCCCGTTTGTTTCTGGAATGTCATGCTGGCATTTGTACACTAGGGGACGATCCCAGACGCAGCTAAGTCTGGGATCATCCCCCCTCCCTCCCCAAAGGCCCTTAGGTGTAGAAAGGGCCAGGGCCTTTTTATGTAAAATCCCAAATAGGCTTGGCTACAATTGACTTATAATTTTAAGGCTTTTATTGATGGATGGTTCCAACTTTATTATAGCATCCAGCCACCAGTGAGGGGGTCAGTTGGTGAGGCAAAATGAACTTCTAGGTGCTCAACTACAGAGGCTGCACAGAGCAGCACCTGAGAACACAGAGGATGACCATCCTTGGTCAAGAATGCACAGCTCCAAACAACACTGTCCATCTTGCCTTCATGACAGATGTTATGTATAACAGGATCACAACTAAACTGCATTATGAAAATACAATTTACACATCAAGATGTGTCACAAATTATTATTATTTAACATTTATAAACCGCCCGATAGCCAAAGCTCTCAGGGCAGTTTATAAAGATTAAAACGTTGAACGTTAAAAATCGATATACAAAATTTTAAACCATAAAAGCATAAAAACAGACAACAGATAACGACAATAATATCTCTGACCCCCCACAATATATACAACTGCACTGTTCTACTGTGAGCACATAAGAAGGAAAGTCCACGTTCACATGTCACATCAACCAAGGTTTTATTAAAAACCCTGAGTTGTTGTTTATGAGGTGTCCCTGGGTTGTTTAGCATTGCATCTGAACCAACTCAAATCCAAAATAACTCGAAAACAAACCATGAGGTATTTCTCTGGTTTGTCAGGGGTTCAGACACAATGCTAAAGAACCAAGGAAGGAGCATCCCTGGGTTGTTGTTATTATTGTTTTGCTGCTGCTGCTGCTGCTGCTGCTGCTATTATTATTATTATTATTATTATTATTATTATTATTATTATTATTATTTCAGTTTAAAACCTGCCTATATACAAAGTACTCTAGGCAACATACAGAGCTAAAAACAGTTTAAAACAAAACAAAAACAAAATTAAGAAACAAAAAATAAGGTAGTTGGTCACTACCTTATGCAGTGGCGTATGTCGCCTCATGCAGAACAACCCAGAGTTTTAAAAAATCCCTGAGTTGCTGTGATGTGCGAATCAGGCCAAAGAAGGAGATGATGAGGAACAGTAGTAAAATGACATACCTCCACATGCACAAACCACTAGCATCTAATGTCCAACAACCATAGAAAATCAATGCAGCAGAACCATCTGATCAGACTATCCCCAAAGTCTTCAAGTAGCTACAAGCTTTGTTTGTTTGTTTCTAACTGTGCCAACATTTCTTTTTTTATTCTACAGTTTGGGGTCATTGCCTTCCTAAAATTCTAGAATGTGTGCAGATTTAAAGGTAATCATGGCACTGCAACTAAATAAAGTTACTATGGACACTACATATATAGTACATTTTTCAGTAATTAGAAATGCAATGCTTCTAAGCATCACTGAGAAGGGAGGATTTAATGACCTCTGAAACACTGTAATTTGAGATGCTCATATTCTCATCTGGGATGCAGGTACAATACAGTAATACATAATTAAAGACCATGCAGTTATTGTGATTTATACTTATGTGAGGTCAGTTTTACAAAAAGGAATTATTTCAAACTCACAGAGAAATTAAAATAAGATTAACTTCTTAAATTAATCTCTTACCACAGAAATGCAAATTCCTCACCAATATATGATCAATTTACAATTACTAGAAATTCCCCTGTTGAAAATATTAAAATCCTACTAATGGACAGCGAAGTGAAAAATGAGTCTGTGTCAAATGCTACAATATAGTATACACAATATATATATTAAAATAGTGGTGACATACTATAAGGTGGCCCAAACCACTCAACTTTTTAAAAATGTTCTCAAATGAGCAGAAGTTCCAACAGAAGAAATGCATGCAAAAGAAAAGTAAAACATTGCCCACACTTTTGATGACAGTGATTAAATAGTGCCTAACAAAAGGACATTAAACTATGAAGTATCAGCCTTGGTTTGAAAAATCATTTTGACTGCCCTTGCATTTATCATACACTACGCAAATAACCGCATACCAAATCAGTTTGAATAAATCAGATGTATTTCAAACTACATTAGTTTATATTTTTAATAATACCCACAATTGCATTCTCAACTCTGTTTCTAAAGGTTTTCTAAAGTATGCATTCTAAACTATCATTTTAACTCAATGTAATAAAGATACTATCATATCATTTGCCTTCTCAAAAATCAGAGAACAGAAGGCAGCTTACCTAGGCTTTCACTTTTTGACAGCAGTAGGTTTATAAGGTAAGTTCTATCTGTGATATCATATTGCACACTGATGAGATCACTTTGCTTGCCTTTGTTAGCACTTGCTGGTTGAGATGAAAAAGTGTACAATATCTGTGCCTAACTGAACTAAACAAATTAAATACTCAATCGGTGTAAGTTAACTATTATTCAACATCTATATTTAGCACACAAACAACTATATCCTAAGATTGCACATGTTAATATAGAAATGTTTATGATTTTTATTTATTTATTTACAATATTTATATACTGCTCCCAATTCAAAATTTCAGAGTACAAGATAAAATAAAATAAAACTAGAATAAAAACACATTAAAAATAGATTTTTAAAAGAAGCAAAATGCAAAGTGAACTGTGGCTGGTCATCAAGGCAAGGATTCCTGGAATAACGACTAAAGGAATACAAGGTGGGTGCCTGCCTGACCTCCAGAGGCAAGGAATTTCATAGGAGGGGGCTACCACGCTGAAGGCTCTTCCCCTGGTGGACTCCATTTGGAGGATAGGTCCATGTGGAACCACCATGATGAGTAGTATAGCTGCATCAGTGCTATACAATATAACACATGACAGCAGAGAAGAAAAAATCCTTGAGAAAGTACATAGGTTACTTTCTTCATTAAATATTTGTATAGCATTTTCTGCACAGACAAAATTCAGAGCATTTAAAACAAACCACACAACATTCTGGAGTGCCAGTTTAGAAATGAGGAACTTCAGCAAGTGAGAGAATTTAACAAAGTGACACGATAGAGTTAAGTTTACTGGGGTGGGTGGGTGGGTGTTACCCATATCTCTAACGTATTTATTATCTTAAAATATAATAAATAAAATAACTAAATTAAAACCTTTCAGTCTCCTGTCATTCTGTTGGATCCAGGCTTAAGTTCCTAACACAACTCCAAGTGATTTCAATGGGTCTGTTCTAAAGTATGACGAAGTCTGGATCTAACCAGTAACTGTAACATAGGGATGTCACCACAGGAAAAAAAAACTATTAGTCATTTGCATAGGCTTGTTTGAAAATAATATATTGGAATCTTAGACTTGCAAGCAAACTCTAAAAAGCCTCCCTGCAGAATAGAGCTTAAAACAATTAGCTCAAAAGGAACTATGGAATGCATTCTTACTTTATTTGCAAAGCAACCTAAGAATGCTAGCCCTGATGCCTCTATGCGATCTCCAGTATCAGGGGTAGTATGCCTATGTACACCACTTTCTGGGGAACATGGGCAAAAGAGTGCTATTGCACTCATGCCTTGCTTGTGGGTTTTCCATGGGCAAGCTGGCTGGTCACTGTGTGAACAGAATGCTGGAAACATGGGCCCTTGGTCTGATCCTGCGTTGATCTTCTTAAGTTCTTAGTTATTTTCTGGTAGAATTTGGTTTTAAACAAATAAATTGAGCTATTTTAAAAAAATGCAAATAGGATGAGCCCCATTTCACTGTATGTAACAAAATGGATCTTTCCACTTGTTACTAAGGCCTGATGTTTCAGACAATGTTATGGGTTATTTATGTCAACCTAGCACCCATACCATGAATGTGTTTTCCAGTCTAAAACAAGTGGTTGCAATGCTCCATTGTCCAATTTCTTAGGCATCATGCAGGAGAACAAAGTCCATTTTTGGCTGTTTTTCCCCCCAACAACAGAATTCCCCATCACTCATACTCAAGAAGAAATCCTGAGATATTTCTTAAAGCCATTTACTTGATGGAAAACATCCAGTATAGATAAGGTCCATGGTCGTACCATATTACATAGGTAAGTAATCAAGTTGATCATTTTCTTACATGATCAATGAAACCAAATTCTAGATTTTGAAATTAAAATCTAGGATTTATATCAGAGAGTCAGCTTCTTGTCCAGCCTGACACATGGCATCCAATGCCCAGTATATCTTGTTTTCATCAGTGGTTTCCTTGAAGGCACTTTCCATGGTACACCACTTCTTTAATTGGCATTGAACTGTGGCACAAAGGGACACCCATATCTTTTCTCCTAGCAGTGAAAAACAGCTTGAAGGCTATTTTGAGATGAAAAATATCCAATAAGTAGCCCTTCTTCTGCTCATGGGTTTGAAAGAATCACAAAGCTCCATGTAAGTGTCATTTCAGCCTAAGCCAGCCCGCAAGTTGTAAACAATAAAAAAGACACCATCTCCCAACACACTTGCTATTTTCAAACATGCACTCTTCCTTTCTCTGCAAAAGCTAAATGCTTGGGATTAAATCTGTATACACTTGTTCTATAACAGTTATTTGAAAAGAAACCCCACAGAGTTATGACAAAGTGTATTTACCTCTAAAAAGGGAAAGCATTCAAACAATTTCAGTGAAACTATTATATATGAAAGCAGAGGGATGTTTTCCATTACACTTCAGTGTTCAAAGCAGTCTTGCAGCACAAACTTAATTCATTTTGATAAGGAGTACTATGGAGTAGCTCTGCAAATATCAGTGGCAAGCTCTCCTTTCAGGCATGAGTGGCATTCGGTGCATCCAAGTAAGAATCAAACCCAAGAGTCCAGGTCTGGAGCATCTGCATTATTTTAAAAACATGAACAGCAAAGCTGGCTACAGGGAGCAAAAATTAATTTGCCCCAAGGAAACATTAACTTTTTTTTCCAAAAGAATATTCTCCTCATGCAGCTGTTCGATCAACCTGAAGTTGGGAGGAAGAACTGAGATAAAAAGTACAACTATAGTATGGCTCAGAAAATTCAGGGATAGCTTAGAGCTTCATTAAAATGGGTGGAGAACTGTTCCAGGGCTGGATTGCCTTTTAGTTCACCTCCCCCACTTCCCCTCAGACACTGGGTGATATCAATCCCTGACTTCATAGAGGTCCCTTTCTCCATGTAGAGAGAAGCACGAAAAAATGGCCTCTCTCTGAATACAGAAAGGACAGAGTCACTCAACACTAGAGAAAGCCAGCCTCTCTCTAGCACTGGAAGAAGAAAGCCCCATTGTTATCTGTGACCATTATTATCCATGGAGTTCCCGACCCGGGACTGGAAGGAGATACCTCCTTTTATCTCCCACCATGATTGGAGATAAGAGCAGATATTGCCTCAACGTGCTGGACAGGGAATCTCCACAGACCAGAAGTTCCCCATCATATCTCTCTCTCCACAAACTTCACATACCTACCAGATGCAAGTTATCACAATTTACTCCCTGAGATCTACTTAAGACTTGAATTCCAGTCAATATTTGCAACTCGTCACGTCAGGGGTCATGTTTGGCTTGAAATGGAATTCTCAATGACTCATTAGCTTTAAGAAAGATAATTTTTTAAAAAAATCTATTACAGGAACATTAGAAAAAACTAACGCTATTTCCCCAGCAGCAAGACTTAACTATAGTATGAACAACAGAATCAAACTTCACTATGTTTGGAAAATAACCAGATCACTGAGGATTAGAAGGAGAGAGAGAGAGAGAGAGAGAGAATGTTTTGTCTCATGACATCACAGAAGAGTGTTTATCGCCTGCTGATACCCACACCCACTCTAGAGCTTTATGGCCTAAGTATTCATTTGGCCCAAGAATAATTATTTATTCCAAAACACTTTTGTCAGCTTATAGCTATGGCTTCTAAATGAGCCAATATAAACTTGAATTCAAAAGCACTAGAACTACATTTTATAAAAACCCTCTACAGAACCTTTCTATAAAAGGAAAATTAAATTATAGATGTATATAATTATGTTTACTTATGCAAACAGCACTCTCTTTATCCATTTAAAGTCCCCCAATGTATTCACATAGAGAGAAATGTAATCCAGAAGTTTAACTAAATGACTATGGTAATATATTTTACTGGACCCATCCTGGTGAGGCTCTGCAAGTTTTTGAAGTTCAAGGAGATCCTGATCAGTTTCAACCATTTCTAAGACTACATATGGCAGCAACACAGCCATAAAACACAAAAAATACACAAAAGCTAAATAACAAAGAATTACTGGAATGTAGCAATCTAGAATAAGCATTTTTAAAATGTTTTATGGTTTTAATTACCTCTTGTAAGCTACCTTGATATGTCTTTGCCTTGAAAGGTAGCATATAAATATTTTACATAAATAAGATCAAAGTGATGATTCTAAATTATTGGGTTTGAGAATTGTTACATTAACTAACCTTGAATGAAAGAAAATCCTTTTTGGCTCCAAAGACAAGCATGATTTCTGACCAGGTGTGTTGCATTATCTTTCCCACCTGGTTGATGCTGTCAACTTTCATGTCATAACAATAATGCCTGGATTTCTGTATTGTGTGAGTCATTTGGACCATTCAGGCGTTTTCATACCTGTGCCATGTCTCTTTTGAAGCTGTTGAGGCTGCTAACCATGTGTCACAAGCAAACTATCTGTTACAATGTGAGGGCAGGGAAGCAGTAACTGAACTTCAAAAGTAACATGCAAAAACTGCACTGGTGCTTTTATGTCCTAACTGTATTTAAAGGCATGAGAGCCATTCTAGGTCATGAAAATAAACAGATTACTCTACATTATGGCTGGTTCCTGTTATAAAAATGTGCTTCCAAGGCATACTTACTGAAATATCAAATCTAAACGAATTATTACATTTCCCTGTGGAGTCTTAATATAACTGGAATTTCTTGCATATAGAGCATCTAGAAAGCAGGCCCACTTCCTTAAATATACCCAGTAAAAGTACAGAGCTTATTAGATTTTTTACTTTTTTACTACAGGTCAAAAAATTTAAATAAGACACCAAGAAAGCTATTCTGTCCTACTGTCTTCGTGTGTTTTGCTACTTTTAATATTGTAAATAATCAGCTTCTCACCTAGCATAATTCAAAAGATACCTTTTCAATGGGTGTGTTATACCAGTTGTACAAATTAAAGTTAGTTTGTTTACTTTTAACTGACACAGGAATTATAGTCCATTTGCACGAGAGTTTGCAACCTTGCAACTCCTAGCACAAAAATGAAAGGCAAATTGCATTCTTCTATTAATCTTTCAAATGCATTTTCTTAAACTTCAAATTAGCAGGTAAAAGTCTGCAAACCGAGCTTGGCATTATAAACTAATGAGCAAAAGCACCTTGAGGGGCACGTTAGTCATCATTAGACTTAGTCATCTTGATGACAAAAAGAAATACTGTATGTCTTTATATAATCCACAAATCTATTTATCAAAAGCATGTTTAGATTATGTAACATGGCTTGCTCCTGCACTTTTTAATATCAAGTGTACATTTAGGTTTGTATTGGCTTGTTACAAACCATCTTTTAAGACTACTATCACATTATTTAGAATTATTTACTCCAGCTACCAAGAGTTAGCTAGTTAGTCAACGTTTCAATTCAGTTATTAAACCCAATTTAACTTTGATAATATTTGATTATCACAAAAAATGACCAAACCAGTACAAATGAAAGCCTACTGGTTGAAAGATATATTTTTTAAAAGTTTAAGTATTGTGATGAAGAGCATGGTGCATGCATACAAATGACACCTGCTGAAATTCCCTTTTCAATACAACTGTTAAAGATACAGGAGCCCTGTCCTCCTTTTCATATGGCCACCCTACACTTAGCAAACGCATTTCCTTCAACCACATGTTCAAAAATTATGCCTTAGCAATCCAAATGTTTGTTTCCTCCTGTCAGTGAAATCAGACTATGCGAGTCAAATGGCTTGCAGAACTGTGCACACCTTCAATGGATAAGAACTTCTGCAAATAGATTTTGTATTCGTTTTAATTAGGATTAAAGGAACTCTTTTCAAAAGTACCTTAGCAGAAGATTTTGTGGCCTTTCTGTACAAGAAAACATATTTCATTCTTAATTCTGTTCATCTTCGGTGATAAAGCAAACAAACACATTAAACTTTTTACCTTTTGAGTTTAAATTGACAGCTCTGCTAGTGCATAGAATGCACAGGGTAGTGTTTGGTAATCCATTTAGACTAAAAGATTTTTCTGAGGCTTATAATTCATAGGGGACATTTAGCCAAATTCGTACAGTCTACTTTGAAATAAGAAAAACATGCCCAAGAAAAACTGCTGCACAATTCTCCTCCTGAGGAAAAAAATCATCCATACTTTCTATGTTGCAATGGAAAACACCTTAGGTGTGGTTCTAAACTTTTGCTCCCCATGCTGCAATTGTGTAGTGATGCCCCTTGGCTGTACTGTTTCCTGATCAAGCTTGGAACTGGGAAAGAGAACAGGAGATTGTCTTTGATCTCGCACAGCAGCATAGCACAGTCAATTATATGGTTTGCATGTAATGGCAATTTGTGGGTTGTTTAATTACCGCTGATTCAAAACAGAAGTGATGAGAACAAACCATGGGTTCCTCCTCCAACAACCCACAATTCCAGGTTCAGACGTCGCGGACAATTGCGGGACTGTCAAGTGCCCAGCCTTGGATTTCTTGTGATCAATATTACTTTGATTATGCAAACTACAGTTAGATCAGCAGTGCCTTAGGTTACAATCAGAATCCACAAACAGCCCTGAAGTACTAAGTCTCTAGACAGTTTTACATATTATAGGACCACTTAGGTTACAAGCAACTCTCTTTGGTTAATGCACCATGATAAGATAGTTGCAACAAAAACTGGCACCGGATGTCTCCTCAACCAGTGGCTGGTTAAACCCCTCCCTAAAGGTGGGCCTCTCTTTTCTGCACAGCCAGCCTTTTAGAAAGACTCACGAGTTGACGTTACTCCTCCCACCTAGCCCAACGTCTCTTCCTGGGATCTAACTCCTTCTCCTCCTTCTGTTCCAACTCTGGCATTCCCATGGGTGAAGAGGGCTCTGGTTGGCTGATTAGCTTGTACCTGAACAACCTCCACAGCAGACTCTTCCACCCGCCCCTGACTCCAAATTCACTCCAGCACATTTACTCCTTCTAGTTCAGTTACCTAAGGGTTTTCAAAACAAAAAATTCTCAGAAGCGGTGACATGTGAACTGGGTCAATGTTTAACCATGTTTAGTACTAACCATTGTTTATTGCCCTAACCCTAGTTAAGATTCCAAACTTACAGGTGAACCCTGCCCTGCCCTGCCCAAGGGTGTATATAGGAAGACACTAGTGATATCTTCTCAGCAGCTTGCAAAAAGAGGGGATGGAGAGTTAGGAAAACATCCTTAACTAATGTTTGTATAATGCAGTTAAGTGGTCAATCATGGTTAACATAAGCTATTGTTAGCAAACCCACTTCAGACCATCACATAATGATTTATTGTCAGCTTCTCATCATGCTTTAGGTAGACAGACGTAAGACTTAAACAAGTTGAAGGATAACAAACTGTGGAAAATCAACTCCTGACATAAAATGTTAAAATATATTGTTAATTTAAAAACTGTTAATATAAAAATAACAATTTTATCTTATATAAGAATACAGAAGTGTAAGGGTTGTTACTAGAGTGATTTTGCTTATTTTTGTTTAAAGCTTCAGCAGTATAGATGTGCAGAAAATTTTGAAACTTCAAAGAAGTTCAAAGCAATGGAAGGAAGAGGGATGAGACAAAGGGGACATTTATGCATATGCCTCATACCTTGCATGTAATGCAACATGTGAACACAGTATGTGTACACATGCTTACTCCTGTGATCTCTTGTTGTGCTGGGCCAATGAAAGGACAGACACAAAATGTTGGGAAAGGGGCTGAAAAAAGTCAATTAGTGATAATTAGGAGAGAAGAAAGAGAAGCTAAGGAGAAAGAGCTGAAAGGACACCACGGGGAGAAGAGACAGGAAAAACGAGATGAAAACAGATAGATAAAACACCAGAAACAAGTAAAAAGTTGACATGAAGTAATGAAATCAATACTGAAAGAAACTTGTTTTCTTATATTTTTATTGGTTTTTTTTTAAAAAAAAATCTAATTTTGAAACTTTCAAACAGTTCAAAGTTTCTTGGTTCCATGCCAAACAATCTCCTATTCCTCAACGGTTCAGTGCCAGTTCATTTGTTCTGCCCCAAACAGTGACTGATCTGACATCATGTGTTTTGACCTCAAACTTCAAGAAATGGTAAATGATCTTTTTAAAAAGAACATCTTTTTTCTGTTTTCACCTTTTCCAGTTTATTTGTAGTGCACTTATTTTAAAAGTGTAAAGTTGTTCAAGTCGCGAGGGAAACCTACTTTATCCCATAATTATAAGGCTGTTAGACCCTATGGTGACACAGGATTTACACGAGTAAATATATGTTTTGCAAGACAATACCCTTTTGTAAACTACAGTAACAGTGAGCGTTGAAAAGGTTAGTTTTAGCAGTAGCTTCACTCTTACTTTATTCTAAGTTTATTGTGGGCAGCCTATATCTACTAGTTCCTCTAAAGAAGCTTAGTGGTTCACATTACAACGTCCTATTAAGCAGAAGGATTCAAAAGGTCTAGGGTAATATCCAATTATATTTTCCTGCTGATGGATTGCTTCCACCAGCAGAATGGAGAGGGGGCAATTACCCCTCCCCTTGCAGCATTCTGCGCACCCTCAAAATCAGTCCTGCAATAGATTTTTGAAAAGGGCTGCAGGAGGGGGGAAAGTAAAAGCGAGTCCTGCCCCACTGGACTTCCCTCCATGTTTGACAATTTACAGACATTCTCTTGGCTCACAATCAGACCTACTATCAGGACAATGGCAAATTGATAACAGACGACAAAGAAAAGGCTGAAGTGCTCAATTCCTACTTTGCCTCGGTCTTCTCCCAAAAGAGGGTCTATGACCCCCCTGGAAAAAGTGAAGCAGAAGTAGAGGGGGCAGGATTGCAGTTTGAGATTGATAAACAAATGGTCAAAGAACACCTAATTTCCTTGAATGAGTTTAAATCTCCAGGGCCCGATGAACTGCATCCTAGAGTAATGAAGGAGCTAGCAGAAGAACTCTCAGAACCTTTGTCTATTATCTTTGCAAAATCATCGAAGATGGGTGAGGTGCCGGACGACTGGAGGAGGGCTAACGTTGTCCCTATCTTCAAAAAGGGCAAAAAGGAGGAACCTGGGAACTACAGACCAGTCAGTCTGACATCCATCCCTGGGAAAATTCTGGAGCAGATTATAAAGAAGTCAATCTGTAAACACCTTGAAATCAATGCAGTGATTACTAGAAGCCAACATGGATTTGTCAGGAACAAATCCTGTCAGACTAATTTGATCTCATTTTTTGATAGGATAACCTCCCTTGTGGACTGTGGGAATGCTGTGGAGGTCATATATCTTGACTTCAGCAAAGCTTTTGACAAAGTACCACATGACATTCTGATTAACAAACTAGCTAAAAGTGGGCTAGATGGAACAACTATTAGGTGGAGCCACAGTTGGCTACAGAATCGGACTCAAAGAGTACTTATCAATGGAACCTTCTCAAACTGGGGAGAGGCAACGAGTGGGGTGCCGCAGGGCTCAGTCCTGGGCCCAGTGCTCTTCAACATTTTTATTAATGATTTGGACAAGGAGGTGCAGGGAACGCTGATCAAATTTGCAGATGACACCAAATTGGGTGGGATAGCTAATACCCTGGAAGACAGAAACAAACTTCAAAGTGATCTTGATAGGCTGGAGTGCTGGGCTGAAAACAACAGAATGAAATTTAATAGGGATAAATGCCAAGTTCTACATTTAGGGAATAGAAACCAAATGCACAGTTACAAGATGGGGGACACTTGGCTCAGCAATACTACAAACGAGAAAGATCTTGGAATTGTTGTAGATCGCAAGCTGAATATGAGCCAACAGTGCGATATGGCTACAAGAAAGGCAAATGCTATTTTGGGCTGCATTAATAGAAGTATAGCTTCCAAATCACGTGAGGTACTGGTTCCTCTCTATTCGGCCCTAGTTAGGCCTCATCTAGAGTATTGTGTCCAGTTCTGGGCTCCACAATTCAAGAAGGACGCAGACAAGCTGGAGCGTGTTCAGAAGAGGGCAACCAGGATGATCAGAGGTCTAGAAACAAAGCCCTATGAAGAGAGACTGAAAGAACTGGGCATGTTTACCCTGGAGAAGAGAAGATTGAGGGGAGACATGATAGCACTCTTCAAATACTTAAAAGGTTGTCACACAGAGGAGGGCCAGGATCTCTTATCGATCCTCCCAGAGTGCAGGACACGGAATAACGGGCTCAAGTTAAAGGAAGCCAGATTCCAGCTGGACATCAGGAAAAACTTCCTGACTGTTAGAGCAGTGCGACGGTGGAATCAGTTACCTAGGGAGGTTGTGGGCTCTCCCACACTAGAGGCATTCAAGAGGCAGCTGGACAACCATCTGTCAGGGATGCTTTAGGGTGGATTCCTGCATTGAGCAGGGGGTTGGACTCGATGGCCTTGTAGGCCCCTTCCAACTCTGCTATTCTATGATTCTATGATTCTATGACTTGGCAAGGCTGGGCAACTGCTGTGGACAAATGAGTTCAGAACGGCCTGTCCTGGCCAACCCCGAAGTTCCTCCACTCATCACCACTGCCACCTGTCCTTTGAAAAGCAACATCAATAGGAAAAAGTGACCAGCGCAGCACTTCAGAAATCTAGTCAAACCCAAATGCCTGGCTGAAAGGGTTCTTCCTTAGAGCCAGGCATTGTGGAGACAAGAGAGGAGTCCCAGGAGATTGCCTGTGCTGTAAGCTGCCTCACAGGACAAGTTTTCTCAGGAGTAGCTGCTCATCCCATGTTTAGCCAGAGCCACCAGAGGATACTTGGCTAGTCCAGAGAAGAAGTGTCCCAGGGAGGGACCATAGCTCAGTGTGACAGAGCACACGCTCTGCATGCAGAAGGTCACAGATTCGATCCCCGGCTTCTCCAAGGAGGACAAGGAAAGAATCCTGCTTGAATCCCTCGAGAGCCACTGCCAGTTAGTGTTGACAACGCTGGGCTAGATGGAACAAGGGTCTGACTCAGCATAAGGCAGCTCTCTATGTTCCCAGTAGACTGCCCATGGCACAGGCGATTTCCTGGGACACCTCTCCAGTCTCTACAATGCTGACTCTGAAAAAGGAGTGTTTGGTGGTGGATGGCAGTGAACAGAGGGGGAGGGGGCAAATGGGGCAGGGAGGGGGCAAGGGCAGCAGAGGGGCAGGTGGACAAGGCAAGCAGGGGAGGCGAGTGAAGGATCCAAATGGCAATAGGAGGGGGTGGATGGCAGTAGGAGGGAGGAAAGAGAGGAAGGGGTCCTTCAACTCTGGCCGGTTCACTAATTTTTGTGAACCGCTCAGAGAGCTCCGGTTATTGGGCAGTATAGAAATGTAATAAATAAATAAATAAACAGCACCATGCACCAGGGCATCCAGAAGTCTGGCACCAGCCCTGCTCACTGTTATATTATGCCCAGCCTGATTTCCCTAGACGGTGACATTTTGTATTATTTCTTATTTTGTTTTGAGTCAGATGTATGTGCATAAGCCTGATTGGCTACTGAGCAATAGTTATAATGAATGAGCTGGCAGATATTGCTCTAGGAAGGGGCAGAAGACAAGACAAGATCAGTGAAGACAGAAACTGCAAGAGTTAGCCAGGAGAAGATGCCACAGGCAGTTCTCCAGGATAGTTTGTGGCCAGTGATAGCAAACTGCAGTTGTCCTCAGGAAGCCAGGACCTTCAGAGGAAGCAAATGTCGCATCTTCTTGTCTATGTTCTGGTTCCCAAGCCCTGGACCAAGGGAAACCAAAGTGAGCCTACCAGGGAAACAACGCCTGTCTCAGGAAGCTGAGGGTTCACTGGGCATAACAACCAGGATATTCTGGTTATATTTGCATCCTTTCAGTAACTCCAGAAGCAGGGGCAGAACTTCCAAGTCTTCTCCTGTGTGTCATTCTGAAAGAGCTAATTGGGATGGAGTTAAGGAAAGGGTAATAGGCAAAAGAATTTTGCTTTGGGAAAGCAACTTTGTTAAGGATACAACCACTTCTTAAATAGGGCACGTTTAAAGCAAAGTAACTGTTGAAACATATTGATAAAATCCAATCATTTATACTATTAATATAAATTGTAAGTAAATAGGTTGGTGTCCTAGTGGTGGGATTATATTATCAGTGGGATTATAAATGACCCATTCCTCCACTCAAACTATAGCTGTCTCTGTTTAGGGCCAGAATAGTAGTAATTCCGTGCAACCTGTACAAACAAGCACAGAGCAAAGATAACCAATACAATCTTTCTGGTTTTTTTGGGAAAATGTGCCTTCACTTGAATTGAAATTGTAATGTGTGAAAACAGAGTTATAGTCTAATGAGACAAAGGTTCATCTTAAGAATTGTATTCTTTGCTCTGAACGTTTTGTCTCATCTTTTTCATATTTTGTGTTGGAAAGTAGTTGAGTCATCAAGCACGTAAGCAGAGGAGGCAGTGAAAAGGTTTCAATGTGATTTAAAGAGAAATGTACTAATGAATTTAGTAATATCTTGCACCTTTCTCTAGCTTAAGAGAATGTAAAAGTTATAGTCAGGTAATTGAAAATATTAGCAAGCTATATATGGCACATTTATGAGCCGCTGGGCTTCATTTTGTACAAAACCAAATATTAACAGTAATAGGAATTCTTGGGGAAATATATATCCAAAATGAATTGTTTACTCTTTAGTAATAAAGAAGTCATGCTTCTGCCATTGGTTTGACCACTAAACTATATTGGGGCGGGGGAGATAATTGTACATTTCTGATAATTGAAGTTTAATAGAAAGGTTTTTGAAAGAAGGTCAGTGAACCTGCTTTGCTTTTGATCTTCCATCCTTCTGGGTGCTTGGATATTTCTGTAGTAAGAAAAGTTTTGCTGGATGAGTCAGTGCACTGAGTCATAGGCAGCTTGAAGCCTGTAGTGCTATAGACTAATTGGTAACAGTCTCAAATTTAATTAAAGCACAGTTGTCAGCTCAGATTACTGATTGACAATCCCACGGAAGTATTTTGTTTTTCAGGCAACTTGTTTTAATTGTTCTCTTATATTAGGGATGTTTTGTTTTCAAATCTAAATCCCATTTAACAGGAAAAGGAGCTGTTGTCATGCTTTCCTATCTCTTTTCAAGCACTACCTCCTATTTATTTCCTAACATTACCCAATGGTGCAAAAACAACAAACCCATTGCCCCGTTGAGTAACGTCCCCTCCTATATTTTACCTTGCCCCATCTTAAACAATTTCATGTAAATATTCTTATACTATTTTTATAGCTTCAAACATGAGAGAAAATAGTACCATGTCTTGCCTAAACTACTGAGGAAATGTTATGGTGATACTTTATTACCACAATAACAAGTCCTGCTGAAACAGATCAGAAGTCCATCTAGTTAAGCATCCTATTTCTCAAAACAGCCAATCAGATGCCAACGGGAAGCCTATGAGCAGAAGATAATAACCCTTCCCTGCTTTTCCTACTAGCAACTAGTACGTAGTAATTCCGAACCTGGAAGTTATATGTAGTCATAATGACTAGTAGTTTTTGACAGATAAATGTCTCTTATCCCCATTGAAGTCATGCAAACTAGAGACAATTATCACACGTGATAGCAAATTCCACAAGTAATTTTAAAGTATTTGAACATATTGTTTGAAGAAGTACTTCGTTTTGTCTGCCATGGATCTCCTGCCAGTTTTATTGGAATACCCCCAAGTTCTAGCATTATGAGAAAGGAGAAAACACTTATTTCCATCCACTTTCTCCACACAATGCATATTTTTTATAACTCTCTAACACACTCCCTTGTCTATTTTTCTAAATTAATTTAACCCCTAAACATTGTGCTGGTATCTGTTTATTTTCATGAGAGACATTCAGTCACTATATTGCATATTTTCAGGCTCATTTAGGAGACATTTAAAAATAAATTTGGCATGATGAGAACAAGAGGTAAGATTATTCTCTGCAAGCACTAGCGGAACAACTAGCACAAGCAACACCTAGACTAATTAAGTCATTATCAGATGTACAATAACTTGTTCTTGTATATAAATATGAATGGTAAGCTTCCGAAAGTTTTGTGAACTTTTGTGAACCGCCCAGAGAACTTCGGCTATTGGGCGGTATAAAAATGTAATAAATAAATAAATAAATAAATAAATAAAATAATAAATAAGGGAGAAAAGTATAATAGTACTGATTTATAAGAAGGGGGGAAGTGATCAGAGTAACTACAGATCCAACAGTTTGCTAGATGTGACATCTAAATGGTTTGCATGATACATTGTCTAAATTGGAAGACTGGGTTGAATCTAATAATATTATTGCAGAAGAGCAAGCAGGCTTCAAGTAGGGAAGCAGTAGATCGATCAACATTGCATCCTAGATTATCTTAGTAAGTATGTAAAAGCATCTAAGAAATACCCATATGCAACATATGTAGATCTTATGGCAGCTTATTAGCGCCCTTCTTGTTTAACATATGTAAATTATGTAATACTGGAGCTTAAAAAACAGATTATTATCCAGTTATGGCTCTGTCCCATAAGTTATATTGAGATAATATGGTTTTGCTATCATACACTCAGATTGGTATGAGGCGTTTATTTTGGGACAATTTGTCATAATGAGCATCTTAGTGTAAATTATACCAAGACAAAAATTGTGATGTTTGGGAAACGTCTCTTTAAGTATAAATGGTATTGGACAATTAATCCAGCATATGAAACATTTTAATTACCTTGGCAATTGGTCCACTGACAGTGGTAACTGGTCCTATCATATGATGGCCTCAGCTTTGAAGGTGTCAAGATCCTCACAATTTCATCCTTCACAAGAACTAATGATGGTAATATGACAATTTCTGCCTTGAGAGTATACACAGGTAAAGTGCTCCCACAGTTGACCTATGAGGGGGAAATTTGGGGCGTGAAATAAACTATTTGGAAATTTCCCAAAACAAATTTTAGAACAATACTTGGTCTACCCCCTTCTACTCCAACAGGAAGTATTAGGGCAGAGACTGGCACTATGCCAGGACAGTTTTATATTTTGGTAGCTTTGATTATTATTTTACACTTCATAATATGGATGTTTTTAAGATACCTAAAATGTTTTTTGGAACACTTGAAATCTTTCCGACAGACTATTGGATAGCAAATTATAAACAGCCAATGATCAGATTCGGAGACATATAAAGAATAAAGTGGTGGAGGAAGGGTTATTCCCAACAAGATCTAGAGCTAATTCAGAAATCGTGTTTTTCCACCACACTTGAGTTTACTAAAATTAATTAATGGATTAGAGAATTATCTACATGAATTATCATTTAATTCATTTAGAAAGGCGTTTTAAGCATTGAATTTTCATACCATGCTTTCCCAATATTTAGAGGGATGATATTGTAAAATTCCGATAGAATAGAGGCTTTATCTGGTGCTCAAATTGTAGAAGATCTTTATCGTTATTATGAACTAAGAGTAAAGTTTATTCTCAATCTGATAGGGGATATATCTGATGTTGATGATCAAACTAAAGTTACATATTTGCTTTCTGCTGTTGACAAATTTGTGAGGAACAGAGTTGTAAGATTTGCAGTGGCAGCCCAAAAGTTGAGATTTGTTGAGATTAACATGGTGACCTGTAATGATATAATTTAACTTGATAGCTTTAATGTATCACTAGTTTTTAACCTTGATATATCTATGAGTATCCTTTAAAGTAAAGTTTTGTTAGCGTCTCTTTGTTGTTTTAATCCTTTTTTACCATTGAGTTTGAGTATGCATATTTGTATCTATGTGTTTTTCATGTATGTATTTGTGGTTATGTTTATGACAGTTGAAACAATAAATAAACTAAACTCTAAACATTGTGCTGGTATCTGCCTATTTTCATGAGTGACATTGCATATTTTCAGACTTATTTATGAGACAACATTCAAAAATAAATTTGGCACAATGAGAATTGTGGATTGTATCCAACGTTAGGCTAGCAGAGAAAGTAGAGGAGGTAAGCAACATCTAGACTAATTAAGTCTCCATCGGATGTACATGAACTTGTGCAACTACAGTAGGGGGTTACTTAGCCAGGGCTATAAAATCAGGCAGACTTCCGAGGGATTGGAAGCTGCAACTTGGTTTCAAGCTCTGGTTTGATGGCTAATTATGAACCCAGGACATGGTCCGAGGCACACAATGCAGCAGCTTGCTGAAACTAAGAAATTTGGGTCTGGTCAGCATCTAGTTAGGAAATCTCATGGGAATTCTGCCCCAGAGTTCTATGACAAAAGGACAGTGGGATACAAATGTAATTATACACACACACACACACACACACGCTATGGCTTTGGATAGCCATAGCTTTCATGCTTCAAACTATAGTTATCACAAATCAAGAACTGAATTAGAGCCTGCAAGGGGTAAAAGTCATATGCAAGCCTGAGGTCTGGCCCCAACATCGAAATCATAGTTTGATCATATTTGAAATGGCTGATGAATTGATTCTACACAAAAGAACATGCCAATTTCAAACGATTAGGCTATCACATGAAAAACAAAGTTGACTGAATTTACCCGTATAGTCTAACTCTAAAATTTACTGAATCAGCATGTTAGTGTCTATGTTAGCACAATATCATGCCCCCAGCTTCAAGCAGTGATTACGGCATGGATTCTAAAGAAGAGGCACCTGAAAAACATGAAGAGCCAAGATCCAGTGCACAGGCCATAGAGCTACTACACACTCTAAGGCCTCATCACCATGAGCCCCCTGGGTCAAAATCTGTGGGTATCCCCTCCCACTCCGGAAGGGACATTACTGTCACCATGAAGGACCTGCACATTTCCACATTCCATCTAATTGCCCAACAACACTTTGGGGCAGATAAAAGTATACTTTCCATTGAAATAGAGGTGCCCTGCATGAACCTTATGCTAAAGGTAGTATTTATCTGAAGGAGTAACTAAGTTAATAACCAAAATATTAAAATGATTTATTAATTTTGGTACTCACATATTTAATTCTTAGTAGTATTACAGTATTAAATAAGTTATTCAAAAACAAGTAGCATTATACAAACAGCTATGAAATATTACCAATGTGTTTAGTTTATCCTAAGATACTAAAAATATGTCAGTTGCTAAAGCTGCTATGAGATAAAAGATTTAGAGAGCAATCCTATATGTATCTACTCAGATAAGTGTGTACAGGATTACAGACTAATCATTTGAAATGTTATGTTTTTCTTCTAACCAATTGTTTGTTGAATGCATGTTTTAATGACACGGTGTGCTAGAATATTTTATCATATTGTTGTATAAAGTTTCTATTTGTACACCACCTTTAGAGAAATTTCTCGGAAGCACAAGAGAAAACTCAAATAAGAAAAATAAAATAAAAAATGAGGAAAAAATAGCATCCAGCTTTAAGTAATCAAATTATAAGCCAAATAAAAAGATACTTGAATTAATCAGGTTGGATGGATGCACTACTAACAGAAGGGCAGAGCAAACCAGGATGCATCAGAAGTGGGCAGGGTAGTGATTTTTGCCAATTCCTCCTTTACCCTGCAGCCCCCAGCACCACCTCACACATTGTTCAAAACAGTCCCCCAAACCCTCCAGAGAAGAGCAAAGGGGGATCAGCAGAAATCACCACAAATACCTAAAAGGACCAATAAGTTCATAGAGTTCCACTCTCTGCAACTCTGGATCCAACTGATCAGGTTTTCATGGCCATTCCATGATTTGAAAGAATGACTCATTAATTTTCTTAAGTTGACTTAACCATTGCAGAGAAAGAATATAATAGGTTAGATGTTACAATCAGTGCTTTTCTTATGCCATGATCAAGCAAATGGCAGAAAAAAATGTCCGGCTATATAAGCGTATAGCTATATAAGCATAAATACCACAAGTTCAGAAGTACTTTCCAACTGCTTTAATTCTATCATTGATTACAATAAGAATGACTTAAAAGGCATTTGTGTCATTTACCCTTTATGACGTCGTAAGGTGAATGTCCCAGTACTATTTGGTGCAGTAGGAAACTGAAAATTTGAATCACTGTGGGCAAACTAGTATTAAAATATTTATAAAGTTAGCCAATACTTGGAAGAGTATATAACTACTTATTTCTATCACTACTTCTGGGACCAGTGTCTCATTCAAAGGTCTTAGATTACTTTCTTGTGACTAGTTTTGCTAAAGAAGTGCAAAGAGTAATGCTGGAACACAGAGGGGAAATGTACACAGCGTCATTTACAAGCTGAGTCACCCAAAAGCACTGAATCTTTTTTATTATAATGTAGTGCCTTAAATAGTCTCCAAGAATACTATCATTTGTTATGTGATACATAGTGATAGCAGCAAGCTAACTTAGTATTACAAGAAAATAAGATGTGATGTGTACACAGCACGGCTCTCAGCAGGCAGACCAAGTGGCTTACTGTTCTTTTCAGGTAGAAGCTGCAAGTTCCCCTTCAGTAGAAACAAAGATAGGAAGAGAGCAGGTGGGAACCACCATGAAGATCATAACAAAAAGCAAGCTTTGCCTGCTGAAAATGAAGCTACAAGTACAAACAACAGAAAGCTTACAGGAAATTACAAAATGCTATAAAAAGTGAGTCTAATTCAGGCTGCTCAAAACTCCTATAACCAAGCTGAATCTTTAGATTCTTTACACCCGCTGCTATGCAATGGAATACGTGCATGGACCCATCAGAGAAAAAATAACAGTAAAGTTCTGTCAGTAGATTATTCATTCTGGAAGTATTAAAAGCTTTCGCCATTTACAGTATTCACAAACACACTCTAACTCAATTAAAACTGCATCTGCAATAAAGCCTATAGACTGTAACAGCAGTAACCTAATCTTGGAATTTGTGTAGAAGTTCAGCCCAATTAGGAACCACTGAAAACAGCAGAAAGCGATGTGCTTGCTATTGCATTTGTGGAGCCTTCCAGTCTCCTGTTTTGCCTTACAGATTCTTTTCCTTGATGGGTGCTTTCAGAAAGGCAGCACCGACCACCTTGCTGGGCAAAAGGAGGGAGTAGCGCATACCAAAGCAAATGGCTAGACGCAATGCTCTTCTGCCTGCTGTTTTTTGGAGACTACAGTGTCAAATGGAAGACCAGCAGAAGGAAGCTGCCAAAAATCCTTCACCCTCAAGCACCGTTCACCCTGTTCAACAGGGAGGGTGAATGGTGGGCACCTGTATTTTTACTACTTTAAGGTGAAAAGTGACTTTGAGAGAGGGAGCAATTTTTAGCAGAAAAAATGACATTCGGGGAAGGGTTAAGAAGCCTCCCTACCCCTTTGGTCTTCTGTGGAAGACCGTAGCTACTGCAGCTACATTTTGTTAAAGAAAACAAAATGTCGAGGAAAAAACCACATGTGACTTAGCACAACGTGTAGTCTGCCCCGCCCCAGAGAAACTCATCATTCTGTTAACATCAACAGTAGGGCAGAAATAATGGTTAAGAGTCTTCAATGTAAGTATTTCATTGTACAGCCTGTACAATTTAAGACCAATGTTGCCAGTCCTTTTTCAGCTCTAGCACGCCTACACTTCAATTATTTTGCAGCCCTCCTACGCTTATTTACTTCTCCCATTACTGACTATTATCACAGCAAAAAATAAAAATAAATGTCCTGCAGTCATTTAGCAATAGGACCCTCCAAATAAGTGAAGGTGAGGGGCACCAATCTAGATATGATGTATAAAAGGTCATGTTGCTGTGACCTTTCATATAATTTGCAACATTTATGGACATATCAATACAGAACCTTTCGTGGACTAGAATACCCCAAAATACTTTAAAAAATAGTTAGCTTAATACAGCAAGTTTTACAGGAAGTAAGTTTCTGTGGACTTATTGCAACAGGCACTTCATTGAAAAGAAAATGAACTAAAAAGGGAGTGACTCATTCGTACAATGTACTTTGGAGAATACTGAACAAAAGGGATTCGGGGAAAAGGGGTTCTAAAGCAATAGAAATATACTTAAGAGTCTGCCTGGAAACCCATCCCTTTCACTAAGTGACAGAGAGTTTTCCCACAGGGTAAACCCGGAAGAATGAGCATAGGGTTATGTATTCCACAGATATATTTTCTCCGATCATCTGAACAAACCAATAAGCTTTCTTTTCATTTTCTTAAACAGTGTATCTTTTGTCAAAGGCAATAGCTCTTACCCAAATGCCATTTTGAGATTATTCAGGGCCTATGTGGTAGTTACAATTCCTGCCATAAAGCCCTGTCCCTGCTTAAGGAACACTGTGCTGAGCTAGACTAGAAGAGGTCAACAAATGGATGAAATTTGGAAGTTCTACCTCTCTGTGTCACAGAAGAAGAAACATTCTACATTTAGAAGAGCCTCTAGTGAGTCAGGGGACAAGAATTGCAGGAAGTAGCTGTGGAAAGGCAAGCATGAAGTTCAGGATTTGACTGGCCTAAGATCTCAACTCTGATAAAAGAGCTGGCCAAAAAATATTAGCCCTGTGTGCTACATTGCCCAACATTCATGGCCAAGGATCAACTTAATCCACACTCCCGTACATTCAGAATTCACTATCTCTTAAAATAATATGCTATAAACAGTAGAGGAAAGTAGTATCTGCTTTCCAATTGGATTATACCAGCAGAACTGTACTCTAAGCAGGAGTAAGAAAAATCTCAAAGTAGGTAATAAAGATACTATCATTTAGCTAGAGAGGAAAAGTGGCGGCCATTTGTGGTTAAGAAATAACATTCAAAGTTCCAAAGTAGCAGTGCTCTAGCCAACAATCAAAATGAAACCATAGCACAAAGTGACCATAACGTTCTTCATACTGAACAGTTCAAAGCTGACCATGATTGTTGACTTTTGAACTCAGATCGAGCAGACTATGTCCAGACTTTAAGTATTCCTTTTAGTGTGTGTGTGTGTGTGTACATATACGTTTCAAAGAAGGAAAGCAACACCACCTGAAAGCTGTAAATATCATACAACCAAGGAATCAAAATAATAAAATACTAGCTATTTCATTTTTTAACAATATAATTGATGTTTAAAGGACACTAGATGATATTAAAATGTTGGTGGTCTTTGGCCAATTGTAGTCTCAAAGGTTTGTGACTTAGGCTGCAATTCTATGTATACTTCACTGGGAATAAGTCCTATTGAACTTAATTGAACCTACTCCTGAAGAATTCTGGTGTTATAGTATTATAGGTAATGCTGAAATAGGAAGCAAAAATGAAAATTCATTTAACCGCACCTCCCAAAAATTGATGCCCAAATCCCATATTACTCAAGCACAAAAATATATGTTGCAAGTAAGTATCTAGCTGTTTTTTACTTCATCACCAAAAACAGCTCTGTTGGACTGCACTGTGAAGATGCACTGGAGGTGGAAAAGAACTCCTTCCTTGCCATCCTCAGCTTCAGAGTAGCCTTGATAAAGAGTTCAACAATTATGTTCAATCGGAATCAATACGAGTCTTTCTCCATGCATGGTCCAGCTGACATCCAACTTGCTCAATTGTCCTCAGTTCTAAAGTGTACCAAGGAGTTAATTTGGCTCTGCCAAGGGAAAGAACACACCTGGGCATGATTGTGTCAACTGCCCTGGTAAACTTCATATACCACAGAATGAGCAGAGTTTTGACAACAGCAGCAGTCATATCAACTGGAAAATCTCCCTGAGACCTCTGAAAGCCGCTAGGATCCATTCGTCTCCAGAGGTGGATCTGTCACAACTCCCCTTGAGGAGCCTGCTTCTGAGGAGGAACTTGGCTTACCTGAGCTCGAGGACTCTCCTTCTCCGGAGGATGTCTGACAGCCAGCATTGTAGAAGGATGCCGGATGTGCAGCTGAGGAGGAGGCTGGGTCCTCTGAAGTGCTGATAGAAGCCTCCCTCCCCAATTCCCTGCTCAGGATGCATCAGACACTGAGCCAGACATGACCAGACCACCCAGCCCCAGGAGAGACGATCGACGAAGCCTCTACAGAAAAGCACTAGGCTACAAGCAAGGAATGTAGCTCTGTGAGACTCCCTTTTATAGCCAGTTACACTGAAAAGCTCTCCAATTCTAGTGCCTGAATATAAGCCCACAAGGGTGGGGAAAAACTTCTCGGGAGTACTTCTGTGTTAATGTGTCTTCGGTGATCTTGACCTTTTGCTTGGAAACCAGACCTTCTTTGACCTTTGGACTGATTCAGACTTCACCTTTGCTTAACCCTTGTTTGGATACTATACTTAGAATTTTGCCTGGTGTGACTTTTAGACTGCTTCCTGGACAACTTCTTATCAGCTGGCTGTGAGTAGAAGCAGCCTTGATGAACCATTAACAATAATTATTACTCCTGCTGGCAGGGCTCCTAGCCTAAATAAGTGAACTGTGTTTAGAAAGGTTTGCTGAGACAGGACAGGACCATTCTAATAGGTCCCCCATCCTTGGCAACAGGGAAACCTGCTGAAAGTCTAAGCATCCTGCCAGTGTCCTTAGCTTCCTAGTTTACTAGGGAGCTTGGAGACATGAAGTAGATTGGGAGCCTACATTGGCAAGATATATTAAATATATTAGTTGCTTTATAAAATTCAATTCCCTCAGTTAAGTATAAGATGAAACAAAATTAAAATAAAAAATACGCAATTAACTGTAATATCCAAATCCAACGTAAAAAGATATAACAAAATACCAGCACTAATGTCAATGAATCACATAAGAGCTAAAACCTAATTCACTAAGGAGTTTAAAGAAAACATCAACAAAGAATAAAAGTGTTAACATGATGTTAAAAGGGTATGGGAGAATAAAAATGTCTTAGCCTGGTGCAAAAAGGTTATTAATGTAGGTATCAGGTGAGCCCCCCTTGGGAGGACATTCCGTAAGTAGGAGGCCACTGCCGAAAAGGCCCTCTTCCCTTGTAGCTATCCTCCAGACTTCAGACTGAGGAGGGACATGGAATGGACCTTCCACTGATGATCTTAGAGCATTGAATTTAACCGAGCACACCATAGCACACCTATGACATGGCAGTAGTGGCAGGAAAAAAATCTTTCTTCATCAATATTGCACGAGTAAAATTGCATCCAACTAAGCTCTTCCTTATGGTGTGGGGTTTATAATGTCCCACTATTCACCTACTAGAAGGTCAACTATTTGTTGTTCACTGTGACAATTTTCCAAAAAAAATTGATGACAGTCCAACTCCAATGCCACTGTTTCTGCCAACTCAGACTGGGGCTTTCAGAATCAACTGTTGTTTGCAATTGTTTCAAACAATTTGACCTGGTCTTCTTCAAGGATGCGGACAGGGTGCTGTGAAATCCACTATCTGTAATTTTGATTCTTCACCTTTGTGGTTGGTGAAGGGCAGCAAGGAAGAGCTTGTTGGGCAGCTAACCAAGGTAATTAGTGCCTCTCTAGAAGAGGGTAGGATTTCCCCTTTACTAAGAGGCAAATATTTGCCCACTTACTTAAAAAGATCATTAGACATGGAGGGACTGGCCAGTGTAGGACCATGCCCATCTTTCCCTTTTGGGAGAAGACTGTGGAACGTGTAGTGGCTGAACACTCCATGCATTTCTGGATGAAACATCTTTCCTTGATCTTTTTCAAGCTGGTTTCCAACTTGGATATAGCAGGAGATGTCTTTAAAAATGTTGGTGGATGATCTCCATTTTGAGATCTACATAAGAAATGTTTCCCTGTTGATCCTGCTGGACTTTTAGGAAAGATTTGATATGTGACCATGTTGAACTTTCTGGACATATTTTGACTTATGTATCACATCAGATCCTAGGTATCATTCAAAATTAAGTTCAGGGTTGTCTTCCTTTAGTCAGTCCCATATAAAAATGGGCAAACATGTAAGTCTGTATGTAATTATATTATTGCAAACTTAAGACTTTAATATCACAAATCAGTGCAGTACAATATGAATCTCAAGAGCATAAATTACAGAATACTATTTTTCTGTAATGTATTCTCTCAGGATTCTAAAGAATGACATATTTTTTAAAAAAGAATATCTACTTTTAAAAGACATTCCAGCTTACCTGTCCTTTCTGGGGTGCTAAAAAATTAGTAACTTCCTTGAGCATAACTGGCACATGCAGCTGTTGGTAGTCTTCATTATTATGTATGTTTTCATCATCATACAAATGCAATGATTTTTCTTCAGCTCCACCTTTATTTGCTAATGAAAAGTGTATTTTTTTTACCAATGTATCTAAGCAATTTGGGCTATATCTAGCTAAACTGTGAAAAAGGAATTGTTTGCAGATCTTGCATGAATACAAAAGTTGATGCATGTTGTAGATAAGCTTGACTGAAGGACAAGGAAGATTTATCGAACTCTTAATAACAAATAAATAAGCCAACCTGCAAAAAAACACACATCAGAAGTCAAATTTAGCATTTTCAAAATATCTTGTATAAAGGAGAACCATAATGAAATCAACAGCAATTGTTGCTTTACAAATTCACATAGAAAGACTTTAGTATCACCAAGGCTGCAATACTAATTTACCTGGGAGTAAGTACCACTAAATTCAGTTTGACTTATTTATCGGTAACCATGCATAGGACTGCACTGTAAATATTGCAGGATACTATTTAACATATGTCATGAAAAATGATGTTGCATTCTGCTAATTCTAATGTGTCCAAGTACTCCAATAGCTTTACATCCATAAACAGGGAAATCACCAAATGATTGTGATCAGCGGAAAGCAGCTATGACTATCTGGGGAACCTCAGAGAGATAGATTGGGATGCTTGGAGGGCTGGATTTGGCCCACGGTCCAGAGGTTCTGCACCCCTGATTTAAACTTGGATGCCTAGTAAAGTCAATGCCATTTAATTGTTTACATCCTTGTTACTTATGTACATCATGCCTATTATACATGGGTATTCTTCTAAGGAACAGATGCAACATATCAATGATAAATCACAGTGCGTGTTTTTGTTTCATTTTAAACTCCAGGGTTGCAGCCAACACAGCATGAGCCCAAGAACTTGTGCATGAGGAATTCCTTGCTCCCCAATGCATGCCCCCAAAAGCTACTGCTAATGGTAAGGAGACCCTGAAGAAAAGCCTGAGATGTGGGGTGAGAAGCTGCAAAGGGACAGGAGGAATCAAGGAAAATCAGGCAGAGGCAATTTGCATGAGCAGAGCTCCTTTTTTGAGAGAGACGGTTAATTCAAATACTTTCCCCTAAACAGAAAAGAACAAGTGGAAAGGAATAATCAAAATCAAAATGTACTGTTCACAATTCAACCAATAGCACGTAAGACTAATGATTTCAATCAGGATGGATTCTTGGTGTCAATGGGGGATTTTGCCACTGATATTGTAGGTGCTTCTGCCAAGCCTCTGGTCTCTTTCTTGAGTTGGCCATCAATAATCCAGGCCATCAATATAGTCACCCCTAGCTACTTTTGCTGAAAATGTAGACCCCATTCTGAATACTGAGAAGCTATGGGAAATGAAGCAAATGGGAAATGGATTAACAGCTAGAAGGCACATAAGTGATAGATGAGATGAATCCAACCAAACACAGGCATAGACAGTGTCCCTCCCCAGGTAACTATGTTGTGTGCATCTTCTTCTATGGCTTTAGGTGTCTTTTAGTGGCTGTCACAATATGCTCATGTCTTGTATCCTCTTCATTCCCATTAGTTTTTCTGTGGTGGTAGAACATAGGAAGCTGCCTCATATAAAGCTAAATCAGACTATTGGTCTATCAAAGCCAGTACTGTCAACACTGACTGGCAGCAGCTTTCCAGGGTTTCAGGCAGGAATTTTTCTAGCCTTACGTGGGAGATGCCAGGCATTGAAACTGGGGCCTTCTGTATGAAAAGCATGAGCTTTACCACTGAGCTATGGTTGACTGAACATACTTCACCACTATCACCACATGTGCATGGTGCTAGCAAGCAGAATTTTTCCAAGCAGTAAAGGGTTTATTGCATTCAAACCCAGATCATCTGATTGCCTTCATAGCCCACACTGCAGTACCTTTTGCAGGTATATTTCAGATGCATCCCACTGTAGACTTCATGGATTGAATCAAATGGTATCATTTGCCGACAGAACTACTTCCATCAGCTGATCTGAGAGGGAGGAGATTCCCCCTCCCCACTCAAAAACTGTCCTAGAAGGCTGGAAAACCTTCTGGAGGAGATGTTTAGGCAGTACAGAAGGCTTCCGGGGAGAAAGTCCCATTGTGCTAGCAGATCTACATTAGCACATTGAATTTAACCTTATAACTGTACATCATCACAGTTCCATCATTGGGAGGTGATGGAAAGCCTGAAACAGTATCTGCAGACAATTCTGGTGTTGGTAAGGGCAAACAAACAGAAACTTAATTCAAACAAGATTGACGTGCTGTAAACTAGGAGTTTTCTGGATCTGAATGGAGATATGCAACCTGTTTTTGATGGAGTTAATTTTTCAGAGGAAATGCAAATATGCAATTTGAGGGAATGCCTTTTACCAATTCCACCCAGTTCACCAGCTGCAACCCTGACTGGAGCACGCAAATATTTTTTAAAGCATTAATATTCAGTCCTTCTGAAATTAATGCAGTAAATTTAAACAAGGCTAGAGTATAGATTGATTTTAATGTGTAGCTTGCCTCACCCCAAAGACTCAGTAAAAATTGCAGTAATTTCCTACAAGGCAGCCACAAGGATTTAAATTGTTAAAAAGAGGGGGAGAGAGAGAGAATAAGGAGCAGGCATAGCCACAAGGAAGCTGTGAATAGCAAGGACTCTAATAGATGAATTGCTCTAGAGCTGATATGAATCCCAGAAATAGTTGAGATGATCTTTAGAGATGTAAAGGCCTGGGGGATGGGGGGGGGGGATAAAAAAAAACCCTTAACTTTACTTTTTTAAAACAACAACAACACTTTCCCCCCTTCTCCCCTCCCAATTTTCTTTTCAAAACTTTCACCACCACCCTTTTTTTTTATCCTGGCCATGACAGCTTAATGTGAGCTGTTAACCCAGTGAAGACTATGGTATTATATACTTCTTGATCCTAATTCACATATTGCAGCTGGGTCTGCTTCTTCACTGGCTACAGCTGGATCTTCTTCTTCCCAAGTAGACTCTTCGCTCTGAGTAATTTTGGGGTGAAAGGGTCTTTTGGCAGATAGGCAGGCATTTCAATAACCACTCTAAGCATTCCACCTGGTCTGTCACCACTAGTGCTCTGAAGAGCATGGGACAAGGGAAGACAGCCAGGAACCAAAGCAGGGATGTGGTCAAAGGAACCTCACACAAAGTACCCCTGCAACAAGACTCCTCAAGTTTTGCCCCATTTCTTCTGTGGGAGTGAGGTATACTGGGGAATCAGAATCCTCCTATTCCGAAGAGTTCTCCCCTGGGCTTGGGAGCCTGTTGTTTTTTCCAGGTCCCCTCCCCACTTCACATCTCTAGCTTGGAGAAAACAGAAATATTGCCCTGTGTTATTGCTTTATGGCCACTAAGTGCAAAGAAATAATCTCCTCCCATATCTCCCATACACACCATCCCAATAGCATCAGACCTCACAGCATTCCTTGTGCCTGTTGTTTTGGTAGCTTTTATGGATTCTTCCATGTGCTCTTCCAGTAGATCACTTGTTTTCCAGGAATGCAATTTTAATGCAATTCCAGCTCTTATGAGGTCATAGAATACAGGCCAAGTGAAGAGAGGCTCAAAGAATATTTGGAAAAAGTGGGAAAAGTGCAGGGTGGGGCTTAGTCAGTTGTCAGGAAGAAAGGTACTAAAGGGTCACCTAAGAGCAGAACAGAAAGGAAGTGGAGAGTCAAGAGATGGGGGTGGAGAGAAGGAGAGAAGGAAAGTGGACAGGAAGCAACAGGAAGAGAAACTGAAAGAACTGTGATAAAAGCTGCTATTCAGCTACCCATGTAATGAACAGTAGCTTACGAGTCGTGTTATTTGGGGTGTGTGGAATACATTTGGGATCGTTTATTCATTGTTACATTTACTGAGTGTGTTAACTGCTTTTAATCTTTAAGATAAACATGGTTCATATTCATTAGACTCGAGAGCAATTGTCAATCTGCCTCACTTCACCCACAACTGCGCGCAGTGTTGTTTTTAAAGAAATCCACCACACAATTAATAACAGGTAACACAAAACGGGGGGGGGGGTGTTTGAGCGAGGAGGGGCGAATGCTATGTTCTCGGCTTAAAGGCCCTTTGGGCACAATCGTTTGTTCTTCTACGCCTCCTGTGATTTTGTAAAGTGATTATTAATGATGCGTTTGCGCTTAGCACGCTCCCGAAAAGCCCTTTAGCTTACGTGTGGAGAATCAATGTCCAACCTTATTCACTGAAGGAGGAGGAGGAAAGGGGCGGGTGGGGAATACCTGACCAGCACCTCCATTTCCTTAGCAACCAGGATGCCTCGTGGGCGGGGGAGAGAGAAGCCAATTCATTGCGTTTACAAGTTTGTGCATCCGGAGAACGCCACGAGCCCTTCCCTCCCACCACCTCCTAGCGTGTCCACCCCCGTCCCGGCGCCTGGGGAGACTCGGTCTGAGGCGGTACTCACCGCGCTCGATGAAGCCGCTGCCCCGCAGGCCGCTCGTTGTAGCCTGGCGCGCCAGGAGCGCTGCCAATAAGCTTCCTCCCCGCAACAAGGCGCCGCTGCTTTCAGTTCCGCTCAGGTCCTCCTTCCCTAAAGGCAACAGGAACACACCCAGAGGGTTTGGGCGAAGGGGACCCACGCATAAGGCTTCGAGCCATTGCTCACTACCACCAATCCTCCTATTGACTACCACCAATGTCTCCCTGACAACTGCTCGATCCATGCAGAAATACAAGACGACTGTCCCGATTTCAGTGGACTCGGGTTGTAAGCTGCAGTTATGCACTTACTTTGAACTAAATAAATAGGCAAGAGTATCGGGCGACACAGACTCTCCAATAACAGCGACATATTGTTGGTCTCCCCTCTCGATTATCTACGCAGATTCCCACACCTTTTATCCCTCGACTTTCAGTAACCATCCCCTTTTCACCCTACCATTGTTTCCAGCACGACGATTGGCGGATCCGAAACGAAATAAATTAAAGGACAGCCCCAGCAGAGCAATTGTAGCTGTTTTATGACACTGAAACATTACAAGGAGTAAAATATACGTTTGTACTTGGAATATTTGTGGGGGGGGCGGAGTGCAGAAGAAAAATCTTCCATAGCCATCGGTGTGGGGAGGATGGAAAAGCAGGAACGGAAAGCACTGGAACGGCCCCTTCACTGAAGACAACCATGCCAAAAATAATGGCATGTGTTAGAGACACTTGAGAACAGTGGTGTAGCGTGGGTTGCCAGCGCCAGGGGCAAGGCAAGTATTGCACCCCTAAACCATGGACCTTTAGCACTTCCCGAGTCCCTTCCACCAGGCCAGTATTGAACCCCTTACCCACCCACCCCGCCAAGCACATGTATTATATTTTAAGAAAATACTCATCTATTTAAAGTAAAATTAATTTAATACTAGTATACCCGTACTTACATTTATTTAAAATCGCCTGGTTTTAATATGTGCAAATTTTTCAATAACAGTATTAAAATCTACATTGAAATCTCTCTCAATTGACAGTATTCCTCCTCTTCCTGCATTGTGCACCTGATTCTTTTTTATTTAGCATCATGGCTGATATGATGACCTTGATATGATAACTGATCACTTTGCAGGCTGCATTTCCTCCCAAACGGGCCTCTCTAGCACACACGTCGCTGCTCTGTCCTCCTGGATGACTTAGAACAGAGCTTTCCAAACTGTGTGTCGCGACACGTTACTGTGTTGGCTGCAGTGTGTAGGTGTCTCGCACGAACGTATTACAATTTATGTATGTGTCCGTATCTCCTATAAGGGGTTAGTTTAACCTCTGGTTTGCTAGTAAAACTAAATTACTGTGTTACAAAATTATGCATGTCTAAAAAGTGTGTCACCAACATGAAAAGTTTGGAAAGCTCTGACTTAGAAGGTAGCCAGAGCAGCAACGCGCGTGCTAGAGAGGCCCGTTTGGGAGGAAATGCAGCCTGCAAGGCCTTCCTGACCTGTGCGCAACAAGAAAAATGCTTTAAAATGTTACGTGGCAACATTTATTTCCCCCATCTATACAGTTGGATCTACACAGATTTTTTTTATTTATTATTACTACTTTCTTTCTTTTTTGAAATTTTGCACCCCTAAGAATTTTGCGCCCAGGGTAACTGCCCCTGAGGGGGGGGGGGGCATGCTACACCACTGCTTGAGAATAATCTTTTAGGTCTGAAACCCTTGCAAGGTTATATTATTATTAACCAAATAATGGCCAGGACCCATCTAAAACAGAATGGAATGGCTCAGACCGACAACTTCCAAGTGAGCTAAACCAACCAAATTCACCAGTCACACATGATTAGATGGGAATGAAGAAGTAAGTCATGAAACTTACACTGAAACCATGCTCCAGTAACTGTCTCAGGCAATGGTTTGTATTCCTAAAAATGGTCCAGAATGCCAACTTCCAAGTAAATAAAAAATAACAGAATTCACCAGTTATACATAACCAGATGGGAGGGATATAATAAGGCACAAAATTTCCACACAAACTAAATTCCAATAACCATTCTGGGCAATAAACAGTATCTAGGCAGATATGGCTTAGAATGAGCACTTCTGAGTGAGCCAAACCAACCAAATTCACCAGTCCCACGTAACTAGATTGGAATGATGTAATAAGCTCTGAAACTTCCATGGAACCACATTCTAGTACCCATATCATGCAATAGTCCTTTTTCTGGAAAATGGCCCCAAACACCATCTTCTGTGTGAGCCAAAACTAAGTAAATTAACTAGTAACATATGATTAGATTAATGATGCAATAAACTGTAGCCACTACCACTAATAGTTAAAATGAAAAGCCATCTTTAATGTCTATTACAATGATACTATAGAATCAAGTCTAAAACATTTACAGATACGTGCCTTTTATTTTTAGCCCTACCAGGTAACATTTGACATCATCAAATGACAGCTATTTTTAAACCATCCAAATATATATTTGTCTAATTTACCATTGAAAACAACTGCAGTATGTAGCCCCAATCTTTCCCTGTGTATCTAAGCATAATAGTAGTAAATTTAATTGTTTCAGAGCCTTTTAAACTTGAACATTTGTGGCTGTTTGTTCCCATTTGATTTAATACAGCATGTCATTTTTCATGACAAGGACATATAGGAAATAGACATTATGACTATTATAATATTATAAACTACTATTGTCCAGAACAATTTTATTTAACATAGAAGATAATTTTCAGTTTACTCCATTGTATAAACATGGTTGGTTTCACCCTCTGGGAAATTGGTGTTCCAGATCATTTTTCCAGAATATGGTTTATGGCTGGCAATAGATACCAGCATGTGGTTTTTGAGGATGTTTTGTGGCTTATCATTGCAGGTGAATTTGGTTTGGCTTGCTGGGAAATTGGCATTTCCTGGCCATTTTCCCAGAATATTGTTTATTGCCTGGAACAGATACTGAAACGTGGTTTCTGTGGATGTTTTGTGTCTAATTGCATCATTCCCATCTAGTCATGTGTGCATGGTGAATTTCGTTGCTTTGACTCATTCAACAGTTGGTATTCTAGGCCATTTCTCCTGGATACCATCTATGCCTAGAATGGATAGAAGAATGTGGATTATGTGGAATTGACATAGCTTCTGACATCCCTTCCATCAGGAGCATTGCTAGGCCTGGGTTCTTGGGGCTCCAGTCCCAAATCTATTTCCCAGGGCCCTGGACCTATTCCACAGTGTCCTTTGATGCTAATGGAAGTTTCTTTCCCTTCAGCTTAATTGCCATGCAGGGGGCAACTTTCAAGAGACAGCTAAACTTGGGAGAGGGGTCCATTGGTTTGGGATGATCTGAGAACGGGTGAAAATTAATTTAATAATTTATTTGAGAATATTTGGATGAGAAATTGTCTGACTTTGCCCCTTGTAAAACTTAAATAAATCCTTGTAATTCCTTTTAAATCTGTGTGTATATATAAGCATATGCAGATTTGTATCTTATAGGGTTGAGCCTCGAATCTTTTGAGTACCTAGCAATGTACTTGCTTCCCATGCAGTTATGTATGACTTGTGAATTTTTTGGTTCGGTTCACTTCACTCAGAAATTGGTGTTACAGGTCATTTCCCAAAATACAGTTCATTGCCCGGAATGGGGACTGGAACATGTTTATGTGAAAATTTCATAGCTTATAACATTATTCCCATCAAGTCATGTGTGGCTGTTGAATTTGGTGGGTTTGGTTCACTTGGACCTTTCACTCTAAGCCATTCCATTTTTTTTCCAGATGGGTTCTGGACATTATTGGGTTAATAATACTATATTGCAAGGGTTTCTGTCCTAAAATATTGTTCTCAAATGTTTCCAAAACATACCATTGTTTGGGCATGGTTGTCTATCATCCATATAAGGGAGTTTGTTTGTATGTCCTGGATGCACTAAAAATATATATACATA
Source organism: Elgaria multicarinata webbii (assembly GCF_023053635.1). Taxonomy (NCBI): domain Eukaryota; kingdom Metazoa; phylum Chordata; class Lepidosauria; order Squamata; family Anguidae; genus Elgaria; species Elgaria multicarinata. The sequence continues at coordinate 104,765,514 of NC_086172.1, forward strand.
TATTATGAAACTTTTAGCATTTGTTCTACCACTATCTGGGCTGGTTTTAGGCATAGCGAAAGTTTGGTCTGCTATCTTGAAACAAAATAGCACCCAAACAAAAATGTTAGTTTCAATACCATTTGATTGACTTCAGCCAAACTTGGCATGATTATTCAGCTATGCAGTCAACAAATTTTAATCATACATTTTAACCATATGATTACCTATGATCATAAAAGAGGATGTGTCTGTTGGTCTGTCAACACCATAGCTCCAAGACCAAAAAAGATAAACGCCTAAAATGTGCCATGTATATTAAGGGGACCCTAATAATGTGCACTTCAGGGTAATTTGGTTTTTAAAATGCATTAATTCTAATTGATTTAAGTGTATCCATGAGGTTGAAGCCTGCAGTTACATTTTCAGCCACCAAGAGCAGATTTCACTAATTAGCACCTAGCTTTGCACTCCATAGTTTGAAGCTGTAACACATTTGTAGGTTGAGGGCAGCTGCCCTCAAACTCCTCTCTCAGGAGGCTTTATAGGGGCACCACAACAGGGGTCATGCTAAGGAGTGTCTGACGGTGTGGCTTCACTCAGATGGGTCCTGCACAATGTGTGCAATTTTGACAGCTGTGTAAGTTTGGTTTGAAGGCTTCAGTATGTCAACTTTAGGAGTTGACAGACCCACCACTGCAAAGCTGAGTCCATTTGCTGGTTAAAGATAAAATTAGTAACCATATAGAAGGAGAAGCCCTGCTGGAAAATATTCAATGTGGCTTCCACAAAGGAAAGTCCTGTATCACTTTTAGAGTTCTTTCAGAGTGTCAATAAATATGTGGACAGGACTGATCCAATAGACACTTTTACTAGGACTTCCAAAAAGCTTTTGACAAAGACCCTCACTATGGACTGCTGATCAAACTTAGTACTCCTAGAATAAGAAGAGATCCTCTTATGGATGTAACAGTGAGGTTCCACCGGGATCTGTATTGGTAGTGCTTTTCAACTTGTTTTAAAAGGGCTCATTACATTCCTTCCCGGTTTTGCACCAACCTGAGGGGAATTGTAGTTTATTGGAATAAACTTGAGGAATTGCAAGGTCTACAAACTTTCACTTTTCCTCATGCTATTCAGTGCTTCAGCACAAAAATAACCATTCATCGGAACTGTTTTTCTACCGAACACTATCCCCACCCCCTCGGTAGAAAAGTATTTGTGGGCAAAGGGAAAACGATCTCTGACTTGCTGCCGCGATTCCTCCTCTCCTAATCGCAGCCTCCTGCTGCTACGTTTCATTGTATCTCTAAAAACAAGACATCCTTCAGAATACGTGATCCACGAGTCTCCCAAAGAGAAGAGAGGCAGAAAGCTTTAGTGTGTGTGTGTGTGTGTGTGTGTAAGTAAGGATCAAACTTGCTTGTATGCGTTTCACGCTACTTAACGGGTCCCCCCTTTACGGTGATGTAGCATCCCGAAGTCCGGCACGTTAAATCCTAAAGCACTGGGAACAACCTCAGCTCGTGGTTGAAATAAAATCCAAGCCATCCCCGTCTATGACCAGGGAGCTAACCCACGCACTAAGGAGTTGGCGTCAGGGACGTGCTGGATCGGAAAGGGGAGCCATTCCAGGCGAGCTACGTTGCAATGCGCTTTACGCTCACTGACTGGGGAGTAATTCCCATTGAGCTCAAGGGGGCTTATGTTTGAGTCGCTACCTTTAAGCTACTGGTGCGGCTTGAACGAATTAAGTGAGATCAAGCCTTACTTCTGAGCTACAGCCAAATTCATATATCCCATGTGATGCCAGTCTACTACTATAACGTTATTTCATCTAACTTTTTTTGGGGGGGGAAAGATTTATTGCATTTCCCCACAACCCCCGCAAAATGCCACCGCCCTCCGCTCGTTCTTTACACGAATTCTTGCCAGGTGTTCCCCATCCTCATCTCGTTGCAAAAACAGTCGAAAGCCGTCTCTCCTTTGCTTTGATCCTTTCCCCTCTGATCCACCCTTAGGAGCGAGCGAGCCCATCCATCCGACTTCCTATTGACACCACGCCCTAACTCGGGCGTCAACTTTTGCTTCCCCTCCACTTAAAAGACCGCGAAGACCATTCTTAGGCTTCGAGGAGAGACGGGTCCTCGTTCAGACCAAAATACATTCCCCAGCCCATCGGCGGCGTGGCGGCGCTTATGACGTTTTGCAGACATGAGCCAATCGGAAGGCGCAGAACGACCAGCCGCTTGTGTTTGAATTTGGTGGCTGGCTCAACCGAGGGAGCTCGGCAGCGGCGACGCCCGAGAAAGCGGCGCGGGCTGGCGGTCGGCAGAGAAGGTCCCGATGCCCCCGGGTGAGTAATCAGACGCACGCTTACGAGAGAGTCAAGCTCCGTGGAACTCAGTGAGGCAAAGAGGGACCCGATTCTACAATCTAGCATGTAATATGCGGATGAGCGTGCATTTAGTTCTGCAGGCTTACCGGAGGAGGGTGGGGGATGGACTGCCTACAATTGCCGGAGGGACGGTTCCCTTCCCCCACCTCCTATAAAATAATAGCAGGAAGGGATCGTGATGGCTAGATTTCGTTGTTTATACGCGCGACTTTCTTCGACTTGCTTGTCGGTGTCCTTGCAGGAACTTTTATACCATTCAAGGAAATTTGTGTTGTATTTCAAAGCCTCCCCTCCCCCTTTAAGCATGCAGTTTTATGCACCCTGGAAAGTAACTCCCATTGAACACAGGGAAGCTGCTTTCGGGGGAGGGAGAAGAATCCGTCCATTGCGTGCGTGCTTACTAGAGAGTAAGGAAGCAATCCTGTAGATACCTTGCTGGATGCAAGTTCTATTAACTCCAGTGCGGTTTACTTATGAGTAGCCCTGTATGGGGTTGCAGTGTAAAGCCCTATTGATCGCTAATCTTGCATGGCTATGGTGACAAAATAGCACTAACAAGTCCCGTTGGAACAACAAGGAGTCCTGTAGCACCTTAAACCGAGGTAGGCAATTTGGTGCTTACTGGTACTCATGTGCCCCCAAACACCTTCCTTGGTGCCCACTGAGATGCCCTAGTCCTCCCAAACTTTACTTAAATGTTTTTATATTTTCTTACTGGCAGCTGGGATAGCTACAAAGCAAAGTGAGAACCTCTAGTTGCTGTCTTCTTAATTTCTCATTAATACCTCTGGACAATCTACTTGTCCCTTGTGTCTAGCTGTGCCTACCCATAGCAGCTAATTTTATGGTTGTGTCCATGACCATTTCTCAGATTTCCAAATGTGCCCACAGATCCCTGCCTTGTGGATTTGCATCCATTTTGTTAGTTTTTAAGGTGCTACATGATTCTGTAATGTTTGTAACTTACCTGGAGGTTCCCATTCTGTATTCATGAAGACAATAATTTGTCACTGCCTTGTTCTGTATGGGAAGTCTGGCAGCAGCAAGGACTTGTTGGATTAAAATCCTTCTTGATTAAAATCCGAAGGACTTGTTCTTGATTAAAATCAAAGGGGCAGTCCTTATTCCTCTGACTGACTGGCAGCCATGTTGACAATGACAGTGAGTTGTTCGTGTACAGGTGAGTGAAACCTGTCTCAGGGTGCATACAAAAAGGCTGCCCGAAACAAATGTATGAACAAGTCTTAAGTTTTGGCTTCTAGGTTTGTAAAACTATACCCATTTACCTGGGAGTATGCCCTATTGGTACATCTAAGTAGACATGCTTAGGATTACACTGTAACAAAGGAACCACCGAGTGTCTTAGGGTAAATCAGTTATGTCCACCAGTAGAAAATATATTTTCTGAGAATTGATGTAACATTGAAAGAGCTATGCCGAGGTGGGGTGTTGTACAATATTGCAGAGTTGAACAATGTTTGGAGTGTGTTAGGAACTATACCTTTTGAGATAACTTAAAGCTCATGAATCTTTCCAACTCATAATCCAGAACAAGAGTAATTGCTCTCTTTATGATGAAATGTGATTGAGAAAATCATTTTGACAAATTTTACTGTCTACTTGAAATATTGGTAAGGCTTCCTAGGTAAGCCTCAGAAGTATTGGTACCTTTGGTAGTCCCGTAGAATGAGGCCTTGAAGCAAATGAACCTACATTTAATGAACTATAAGCTCATTACAACGATAAAGGGCATTGGCAAACAAGTGGTATGGCAGTCTAAGACATACCCAAGCCTGTGTAAACACTGCATACATGCTTTGCAAATCAGCTGCTGCTTGGGAAACCAAAGTAGCAATTGCAAATTGTAGTTGTACAAATGTAACTCAATCTTAGGGGGTTCAAAGATCAAAGTTAAAATTCAAATTGTTTCGGAATTAGGACTAAAAAAACAGATTTAATACCTATGACAATTTGTCGGGGAACTAATGTCATCTTTTTTAGGTGTAAGTTCTGGTTCGAGTTAAATATGTCTGAGTTCCTAAAGCACCAGCATCAAATCTCTAGGTGTCTGGGATTTTTCCATCCCTGGTGGCATTAGTAGACCTAATATCTTGCATCATATACTGCTTAGGACTGTGATTCTAAGCTCAAAGTAAGAATATCTGTATTCTAAGCTAATATCTGTATTCTTAGAATATCTGTATTCTAAGCTCAAAGTAAAGTTGGGATGCCAGTCATGCTACTCAAAATGACTATTTTTGACCATGGTCAAATATTCCATGGTGCAAAGAATAGATTTGTATACTGGCAGTCTAACCTTCTTAATTCTATTTATATATCTTAATAGCTAAGACTGACATAAGGAGCTCCTCCATTGTAGCAGTCTGGGTACAGATCTTACAATACACTCCAATGCATGCTTGCTCAGAAGTAAGTCCCACAGTATTCAGCAAGGCTTATTCTCCTATGCCCCCTTTCCTTGCAGTAAGCTTCATTGGGGCTGAGTTCTGAGTAGACATGCAAAGGGTTGTATTGGAATTGTGCATTGGAATTGCAGACTATTTAGGAACATGTGCTCCCTGCTCAGCATTATAATAACAATCATGGTTAAAAGCTAACTTCTGTGTTTTACAGTATAATTTCTTTTAAAACAAGTTTTACAGCTGTTTAAGCAATTCTCGAGATTCCAAATAAAAACAAAAAAAATTCTTGAATAGTGTATCAGTTGTATTTATATTAGTATAACAATATTAGCCTCAAGTGTGTGTGTGTGTGTGTGTGTATATATATTATAATAATAATCGTGTAAAATTTGTTTCATAATAGCTTGCTCATGGGCTTTGTAAGAGTTGTTCGGTACAACTCTACAAAATCGTGCTTTAAAAATTTGACCAGTCAATTTACATTTGTTTGCTTGCTTTACAATACAATCCTATGTATGTTTATTCAGAAGTTGTATTTCATTCAATGAAGCTTAGGTGTAGGTAAATGAGCACAGGATTGCAACCTTTGTTGATGATATTTAAACCACTTTAATTTTCCTCCTCTCTAATAGAAGTGCCTGCATTTACTTTATATGAGAAGTACTTTCTGGAAAACATAACTCCACTTCGTAATGTCTGCTACCGTTCAAGGAGATGTCTGCAATCATGTGAAGGTAGTAGTCCGTGTTCGTCCAGAGAGTCAAAAAGAGAGAGATGGCAACTTCAGCAAAGTCATCCAGGTTGTTGATAAGCATATATTGGTCTTTGATCCCAAAGTGGAAGAAGTCAGTTTCTTTCATGGAAAGAAACTTCCATACCGTGACCTTACCAAAAGGCAAAACAAAGACCTCAAATTCGTGTTTGATGCTGTATTTGATGAAAATTCTTCACAGCTGGAGGTCTTTGAAGATACTACCAAAAACATGCTGGATGGCTTTTTAAATGGCTACAACTGCACAGGTAACGTTCAGTGTTTGTCCTTTCATGAGTTATAAAAATGATGCTGTGTTAGCAGCTATAAGATATTTGTAGAAAACTCCTGTACTTACCTGGAAAAAAAGCGTAGTCTCTTTACTGAAGTTTGCAGTAAAGTATGTAAAAGCTTTAAAACGTCCTTATTTTTGTTGCTGTTTTTAAAGCTGTTGCAGAACAAGTCAAGGTTTGGAGACTCTGGTTCGGTTTTATGGCTTTTGCGTCCCATATATTAAGCTTCCTTATCTTATAAACGAAAGCTGAAACTTCCTGTATCTCATTTGCAGAGCTGGATATTAATGAAGAGCATTAAGAGCAATCTATTTTCTTCACCTTTCCTTCCTGGCAGTTCTGGATCTAGATATTGTTTCCAACTTCTCTGAGTTAGCTGCTATCACACAGGGGGAGAACAACTGTACACCTCAGCATATTGCATCTACATCATTGCTGTGTTATGGCTGGAATTGCTGATTTATCACCTTGGTTGCAGGGTTATCATACTACTTTGTCTCCCTCCCCTCTCTCTCTCTCTCACACACACACACACACTTTTTATTTTTATTTATTTATTACATTTTTGCAAATAGGCAAAAGCCATCTCAACACTCTTGAGTAGCCAGACTTCCTTATTTCAAATGTGGACTTTCCTTTGATGCACTGCTTAACATTGTCCCTTTCCACCCCCATTTTGCAATTTAGTGCTTGCATATGGTGCAACTGGAGCTGGAAAGACTTATACAATGCTGGGCTCCCCGAAGGATCCTGGGGTGATGTACCTGACCATGATGCAGCTTTACAATTCCATTGATCGGATGAAAGAGGAGAAGCATTGTGCTATTGCAGTTTCATACCTTGAGGTAAGTGGCTAAAAGAATTTTGCACAATAAAGGTTGTTCCCAAATACCCGTTATGGTGGAACATGACCAAACCAACAGCAGCAGGAGAGACACTTTCCCTTGTTCCTGAGGAGTCCCAACTGCATGGGCAGGGCTAATCATCTGGCTCTTTCTCTGACCCAATTGACAACTTTCCTTCCATTTTACCCAGAAGCATCTCCAAATCTCTGTGTGAGTACAGGAATGGGGGCTGTAGTGTTTTAAAGAAGGAAGCGGACATAGTTACCCTCCATATCCTCAAACTGTCTGAGGGAGCAATCCTAATAATGTTTAGACGGGAAAAAAGTCATACAGCTCTCAGCATTCCTCAGCCAACAGTGCTGGCTGGGGAATGCTGACTGTTGTAGGATTTTCTTTTCTGTCTACAAGTATGCATAGGATTGTTTCCTAATAATACTTAATAACTAAGCCTCTCATGATAAAGTTGTGTTTTATAAAGGTTTTCACTATTATACCAAATGCCAAGGGCATGTTTGTATAAGATTGCAGACTTGCTTGGGAATCTCCTATTGAATGTTGTGGAGTATACTTCCAAGTAAACATGCATAGGATTGGGCTGCATGACAGCTTATGCAACTGAGTTTTGGGGGTGTTCCCACATTTCTGCTTCATTGGTGAATGCCTCTTGTTTAATTGCCCACTCTCTTCCTTCACTCCATTATGTTAAAACAATGATCTGGATATTTGGACAAAAAAGTAGTCTTAACTAACTTTAGAACTGGAGAAGAAAAAGAATCCAAGAATGCTTGTATGCAATGTTGTAATAAATAAAATAATAATATCAATACCAATAATAATTATAATACACATTTCTATATGGCCTCATAGCCAAAGCTCTCTGGGCAGTTTACAAAAGGTAAAAACAATATACAAATCTTAAGACCATAAAAAACGTAAAACAGTATACACAAAGATAACATACATCTAAAAACAACTTTAAGCTGTCAGCCAAACCTAAAAACAGATCAGGGATTGATTAAAATCTCATCACATGCCAGCAAATGCCTGGAAAAAGAGAAAAGTCTTGACCTGGTGCTGAAAAGATAGCAATATTGGCACCAGGCGGGACTCGCTGAGAAGATCATTCTATAATTGGGACACCAAGAAGGCCCTCTCCCTTGTTGTCATCTTCCAAGCCGCCTTCAGAATAGGCACCCATAGTGTACAAGTAGGTTCGTGTAGGCAGAAGCTTTCCATCAAGTAGCGTCCCGCACCGTGTAAGGCTTTATAGGTTACAACCAGCACCTTGAATCGGGCTTGGAAAACATATAGGCAGACAATACAAGCAGGCCAGAGTCAGTCCTATATGTTCGAACCTCCCAGTCCCCGTTATAAATGTGGCCGCTGCGTTTTGCACAAGCTGCTGCTTCCAAACCATCTTCAAAGGCAGCCCCGTGTAGAGCGCATTGCAGTAATCTAACTTGGAGGTTACCAGAGCATAGATAACTGAAGCCAAGTTATCCCTGTCCATATAGGGGTATGGCTGGGCCACCAACTGAAGTTGGTGGAAGGCATGTTGTGCCGCACAGGCCACCTGAACCTCAAGTGACAGAGATAGTTCAAGGAGAACCCCCAAGCTTCGAACTTGCTCCTTCAGGGGGAGTGTAACCCCAACCAGAACAGGTTGAGCATCTTCCATCCAGTCAGAAGAACCACCCACTAACAGCATCTCAGTCTTGTCTGGATGGAGTTTCAGTTTATTAGCCCTCAGCCAGTCCATTGTTTCAGCCGGTCACTGGTTCAGCACATCCACAACCTCACCTGATGAAGATGAGAAGGAGCGAAGTGTATATGGGTTGTATCCAGTGTTGCTCCAGCTTAGTCTATTGGAATGAATGGGACTTGTTAGACTAACATTGGATACAATCCTGTGTATTATCCATCTTTTACACTGTAATTTTACTACACTGTAATTTTACTACACTATCTTTACTAAAAGATTACACTGTAATCTTTTACTACACTCAGATCACTTTTGGATACTAAATCTGCATTTGTAAGTGTCTAATTATCTGCCCTGTTTATGATTATTTCTTCCCATCCTGGCCCTTTCTAAGGTCTACAACGAGCAGATACGTGACTTATTAGTAAGTTCAGGACCACTAGCTGTTCGAGAAGATCCTCAGAAAGGAGTACTGGTTCATGGGTTAACTTTGCATCAGGTATGCACATTTTTATACCTCTATTATCTACATTATTTCTTAACTGAAGATTTGTTTGTTTTTAATTCTATTTATTTACTGTGTTTATAGACCTCCCTGTAGCAACAGTCTCAGGACAGCTCACAAAATGCAGTAAAGCAATTTTAGCCTTCACGCTAAAGACGTTTCAAAGGGGGAAAGCCAGGACAGAATTGGATGAGAGATCTGTAGCTCTCAGGAGAAGGAAAATGAGACTTAAATCCTATCCCCCCAAGTGGTGGGCAACTTTTCTGGCAAAAAAAGCCTTGGCCTGCTGCAAAAATTCTGTAGAGCAGTTGCAAAAAAAAAAGCCCATTTAGTGTTAAAACAAAGCTAACTAAACTGGGTTTTTTGCTACCACGCCAGCAAATTTTGGGGGCAAGCTGCTTTTATTTTTTTCATTATTTAGGAAAACTCTTGCATTTTGGCAGCAAATTTGGTGGTGCAGCAGTGGGCACAGAGGTGTGATCAGAGAGGGGGGAAATTGGCCACCAGAAGCTGCCCACCCCTGTTGTGCCTTACCTGAGAGTAAGCCCCATTAAACTTAATTGGTCTTACTTCTGAGTAAAAATGTAGAAAACAAAATACTTAACTTCATTTTGTACTTAACAAAATGTATATCAAATTTTTACCGCATCTTTACTCTTAAGTGAGCTATTTGAATTCTATATGCCTCGTTGCTTCCTCTTCTTTGCCTTTTGTGGCCTTTTACATTGTTAGCTTTTCCAACAAGGACTTATTGCCCTTTTTCATAGCATCTGGTATAAAGTGCTAAATACATCATTAAGGGTGCAATCCTATTGATTGTGTCCTTGATTATTGGAAGCCCCCAAACTCAGAGGCTTCCAATCATCCAGTGTAGGCGGAAGGAGCAATGGAAGCAATCTTCACCTCCCTGTTCTCCTAGCTGGGGCACTTCAGAGGGGCGGGGGAAGAAGGCTAGAAAGTTCTCAGGATAGCTCATACCCTGTCCTCTCCATTCTCCTTCGCTCCTGGCCTACTGAAACATCCCCTTTCCCTCTGTCTGTCACTTTTCCAACCTCTGAGAGCAGCCGTGGTGGTTCTTTTCCCATCGGCTGCAAGTGGGGGTCAGATCTCTGTCTCCCCCTTCAGGGTTTGGAGTACTGTCTCTGACCTCAGAAGGGGAGATCTGAACAGTCCTATGGCCCCTCTGACGATGCCTACTATTCCCTTGTAATTGTGTCAGTTTTAGGTGCACATTTTTTAAAAAAGCAACAACAGTAAGAGCGGGTCAGGAGCAGAGGGACTTATCACACAATTTGCCCGGAATCTCCCTGTATCAATTCATGAGGAGAGGGAGGATTTTTTGACTTTCACAATCTTTCCATTAAGCTTTGGTGTTCGACAAAATTGATGTTTGGAATTTTCTTTGGGACTGCCTGTTGCCACTCTGTGCTGCAAGCTGCTTTGAATGATACTGGGGAGGAGGACATGGTGGAATTGGAGAAATCACACTTTGGTCGTCTTGAACAAAATATCAGTAACTGTGAAGTTTATCCTGATTTACTATGAGCAAACCTCTCTCCAGCTTTATGTCCAAAATCCAGGACAGTTTCCTATATCGGTATTAATGGGATAAACTGAGACGTTTTCAGGGATGTGTCCTCTTTGGACACTGTGAAGTCAAATGAAGAGAACTGATCTGATGATCCAACAAAACCATGATTGGTATATTGTGGAAGAGCCAGGCCTTTTTCAGCCAAGTTAACTTTTAGCTCCTATTAATCTTGCTGTAAAGACTTACAACGTTCCTTTCTCGCAAGGAAATAGTGTGCAAAAAATTTTTACTGCACCACCTTCTCAAGACACTTAAGATACTAACCAGCTTCCAAGTGGCCTGTTAGCAAAGGTGGTTGCTACGAAACAACTATTTAAAGCCCAAACATAAATGAATCCAATTGAAGAGCTTGGCAGGGCTCTTCAAACCTTGCACTCCAAAGTTCCGCTATCAACATTGAAATGGTTATTCTGGGCAGAGTGGCTTGGGGCTTGCAGTGTTCGATCAAACACAAAATCACATCCCCTTCTCGGTATTGTAGATTGCATACATTTTTAATTTATAACCCACCCACCATGCACTGCCCTCTCACTTCCTCCCCCATGCCCTGGCTTCTTTCCATGGTTGCCACCCCAATGGTGCATCTTGGCTTCTGCAATCAAGGCTCGGAGACAAGCTGGCAGCCGGCTCATTAAGAGTTCCAGGAATGGGGGAAGCTTCCTTCCAGGCAATCTCCTCTACTACTTACGCCATTGTCTCCGTTTGTATAGCACGGAGCTCCAACAATATCAGCGGCTTATGGGACTGGTACTACTACTTAATGTATTACTGTCAGTCATGCTCGACCAAACTAGGGTGACCATATGGAAAGGAGGATAGGGCTTCTGTACCTTTAACAGTTGTATTGAAAAGGGAATTTCAGCAGGTGTCATTTGTATGCCTGCAGCACCTGGTGAAATTCCCTCTTCACCACAACAGTTAAAGCTGCAGGAGCCCTGCCCTCTTTTGTATCTGGTGAGGTGGTCCATGCTGGAATGGCAACCAATATATAGTGGCTCAAATAAGTTGGGGGGGTTGCAAAACATTGGGGGGGGGGAATAATCGGGAAGTCCCTCCCTCAATAGTAGTGTAATACCCTTAGAATGATAGCTAGATGAGCAGCTTCCTGCTTGCCTAGCCCTGAACCTCAGCTGTTGACAGCTGCCTTGCTCTTCCTGCCCCAGGTCTTGGTGCGTATGCAGAGGGTGTTACAAAAAGGGCTGCATTTTTTTCCTCCTATGGTGGCTGGGTGGAAAATGGGGCCAAGCGTGTGCGCTTTATTCCTGACTGTTTCCCCCCACCCATTCCAGGATACTTTTAAGCTGTTTGGCTCTGCACCCTTCACACTGAAAGAGTTCTGCAAGGAGGTGGTCAAGCCCTTTCCAGGGGCAGAGGGAGGATTAATTAGGATCAGTGGTAAAGCCCTTTCTCTGCTCCTAATTAATTCTCCCTCTGCCCCTGGAATCCTTTAGTTTCAAAGAGGCGCAGAACCCTTAAAAGCTTATAGGAAGCTGAACTGAGGGAGGGATTGGGCTTGCATGTGGTTCATAATGTGCATCCCACTGACCCACAATCTACCCTATAGGCTCTTAGAAGATAGCTAAGACCAATTCATTCTCCCTCTCTTTACCCGTTCCAGTGGACCAACTTTCTGTGCCTCCTGTACGACACACTCAGTCCACATAAATCCATTTTAGATCATGCAGAAACTCCAGTTCTGTCTGTGGGTCGCCCCATTTCCCTGCCTTACTGGGAGCCATTGCATTGTAGGGTTGAGGTACAGAAGTAGTGCAGTGGTTCAGAAAATGGCCTTGTTTAGGATGTTGGTCTGAAGTGGCAGACACTTTCTGTGGCAGAGGAAAAAGCATAGAGGAAGATGGAAACAACAAGGGTATGAGCTTGTGTTGAGCTGCAAAGAGAAGGAGAAGGGAGGTAAAGGGTGAGATTTTGTTAAAAAATGAATAGAACAGCCTACCCCAATTTGGGGCCTTCCAAACATGTCTCCCCCACCCCCAAGAACTTGCTTTCTTGTGTGTATCTACTTTTGCCATTTTGTTCCACTGGCAATTTATCCCCTTGGTTTATAAATTGTCATACTAAATCATCCTACCCCAACCTAGTGCCCTCCAGATATTTTGGACTCATCAGGAATGCTGGATGTTGTAGTCCAAAACATCTGGAGGGCACCTGGTGGAGAGAGGCTGATCTTGAAGCTTCAAGGTGTTGCAAAGAATGATGGGGAACGAACCTAAAGACTTAAAGAGGAGGGTGATGTGATCGTACCAACAGGAAAGAAAGAGCTACACAGCCTCTCCAGCTTTATTCTGAAGTGTCTATCCTGAAATGAGGACAATATTTGTATCTACCTCTTTGGCTAATCCTGTAGCTACTAGATAGTCTTTTCTGTTCAGGTTAAGGAAAGGAAAGGAACCTCTTGTGCAAGCACTGAGTCATTACTGACTCTAGGAGGGACACCAGCTTTCGCTGACGTTTTCTTGGCAGGCCTTATAGCGGGGTGGTTTGCTGTTGCCTTCCCCGGCCGTTATTACCTTTCCCCCAGCTAACTGGGTTAAGGCAGGCTATTAAAACCTTTTTTTGTTCCATATGGCTTTTTAGTTTTTTAACAGTGGAATCCTATGCATGTCTACTCAGAAGTGAGATCCATTAAGTTCAATAGCCCTTACTCCCAGGTAAGTGTGAATAGAATTGTAGCTTTAAGTCTGCAATACCATACCCAATAGCTAGAAGTAAGCTCCGTTGAACTCAATGGGATTTACGACATGTATAAGATTGTGCCGTGAATCTTGTAGCTCTGCACTTTGTTTTTAAAATTTCACCCTGCTCTCAGTTTCTGCTGTTGATGTTGTTTTAAAGTTTTTCAATTGTTTTTTTTTAATTTAAAAATAAAATTTAATTGTTGCCATTTTTAACTTGTAAAAGGCGACTTATACATTTATAAATAAAATTAAATAGAAAACCTTCTCTTCAGATATTTGAATTGATGGAGACTTTCAGGGGAGCTAGACATAGCAGCTGCTGTTGAAAGAAGATGCCAAAGAAGTGGAGATTATAGCACTTACATTATTAGAAGTGATGTTGGTTGTATGGGAATGTTCCCCTGGAAAAGGCTTGGTATGAATTGTTTAAACCTTTTATATGATTTCCCCCCATACATATTTAGCTCTGTGATTGTGAATATTCTTTTTTTTTTCATATGCTTTAAGATTATGCACACTTTTCACTCACATTACCATGTACTCAAACAACCTAGCTAGCCTGATCTGAATGGGCAGATGGTTTTGGAATGAGTAAAACAACTTCTTTTTTCTGACCCGACATCTTTTTGGCAATATCAAGCAAGTTAATCTTGAACATAATCTTTGGGCAGGCGCTGAAGCTTGTGTGCACCAACAGAAGCTGGTTTGATAAAAGGTATCATCTTTCTTGCTTTGTGTCTCTCACCCTCTGGGACCCAGATGACAACAAAAGCCTAAGCTATGATGTTATCGTTATTACTGAATCCCGTGACAATGGAACTCCCTGATTAAAATCTAGCAAAGATTTACTAATTTCAGTTGGCTCTTTCCTCAACCTTTTGTAGCCCAAATCTGCAGACGAGATCTTGCAAATGTTGGATTATGGAAACAAAAACAGAACACAACATCCCACTGATGTGAATGCCTCCTCATCTCGGTCCCATGCTGTCTTTCAGGTAAGGCGATATGGCAGATAAGATGTCTGAGGATCTTAGATAACCTTTGAAGCTTTGTTTAAGAGAGAGAGAGAGAGAGAGAACCCTCAGATTATGGCACTCCAGCCATAATAGCTTTGGTCTTGGGAAGAGAGATTCCGCTCGCAGACTTGCCTGCTTTAAATCCTTTGTGCTAAATAGCATTTAAGAGAGGAGCTCTCTTGGTCTATGCTGTCATTAGTCTTCAGATAAGTAATCTATTGAGGTGTCGAAGATGTTTGTGAGAAATAAATGTGCTTCATGCCGATATACATTTAGCATAACTTTTCAAGCTCAGTGTGTTCTGTTTTGTTGTTTTTGTTGTTACTTTTTAATTTAAAAAAAGTGTTTCCCATTAAACTGGCTGGATTGGTACATAAGAGCCTGATCCTATGCATATTTACTCAGAAGAAAGTTCCAATGGGGCTTACTTCCAGGTAAGTGTGCATAGAATTACATCCCAAACGATTTATCCTGTACATAGAATAGTAGAGTTGGAAGGGGTCTATAAGGCCATCAAGTCCAACCCCCCGCTCAATGCAGGAATCCACCCTAAAGCATCCCTGACAGATGGTTGTCCAGCTGCCTCTTGAACGTCTCTAGTGTGGGAGAGCCCACAACCTCCCTAGATAACTGGTTCCATTGTCGTACTGCTCTAACAGTCAGGAAGTTTTTCCTGATGTCCAGCCAGAATCTGGCTTCCTGTAACTTGAGCCCTTTATTCCGTGTCCTGCACTCTGGGAGGATCAAGAAGAGATCCTGGCCCTCCTCTGTGTGACAATCTTTTGAGTATTTGAAGATTGCTATCATGTCTTACTAGTGACCAGAGAATAAATCCCAGTGAAATCTGTGGGGCTTGCGTCTGAGTAAACATGCACAGGATCCCGAGGAAGGTTTTATTTTTAAAAAACACATACCACCTTCGAAGTTGTATACTGTTCGTATTGCATGTTGGATTTAATTGTTTCTAAGCAGCTTTTGGAATCCTGGATGAGAAGTGGGACAAAGCTTTGAGAAAATTAAATAGAATTCCTTTTTGAAGTTGTTTTAATCCCAAGAATATCTGATACATATTTTAATTCTGTCTACTCACTAAGATTTTCCACTCTTTGCATGACTATTTAAGAAAGTGTTTATTACATCTGTGTGCTTTCCATGTAAATTTGTGTACTTTACATGGTGGGTAAGGGGGGATTTTCTTTTCTGGATCTTTGCTTCACTTGTTTATTTTATTCAAAACATGTTCTTTCTTTGCATGTCTGTTGCAGGTTTATTTGAGGCAACAAGACAAGACGGCAAGTATCAATCAAAACGTCCGTATTGCCAAAATGTGTCTCATTGACCTGGCCGGATCGGAACGTGTCAGTGCCACAAAGGCCAAAGGAGCTCGCTTTAGAGAAGGGGCAAATATCAATCGTTCACTGCTCGCTCTTGGCAATGTCATTAATGCCTTGGCAGACCCAAAGGTAGGTGCCAGTTTTTCCCCAGCCCCCCAGTACTTTTTTTGTCAAGTTTCATACTGATCAATACGCGATGTGCCGCACAACGCTCTCTTGTTTACTGGAAACCAAATCCCACTCTCTCCAGTGGGGTTTTACTCTCTGGCATGTATCTGGAGAAGAAAATAATGGAATTGTAGTAATCCCTTTCTATTGGGTATTCATAAACTTTGGGTCATTTCATAATCGAGAGCAGAGCGCTGAGTTACATTTGCTTGTTCCTTTAAAATAAATTCCACTGTGGAAAAGAGCTATAAAATATGGTGGCTAAAGAGAGGTTCATTGACACACACACCCATTTCTAAAAAGAATGTGTTAGAGGGGTTACGGGGCTGCACAGGCTAGCCCAACTACAGCCACATCCTCTGCTGTTGAGTGCTTCCTGTGCTATAAATTCTTCCCAGCTGTTCTTGAGTTTGGCTGGTATGGAAAAGGGCTCTATACATGTATCACCGTACTTGCGTAGGGCTCCTCTATGTCATGGGGAACCTGGCCCAATCAGCCACCACCTCTTGTGTGAAGGGGTGTATGCCATGGAATGTACATCAGTGGCAAGGGCAGGGCACATTCTTTTAACACATTGGGTGGAGGAGTGGTCATATGGACTTCCCTTGTGAGACAGAGCTATAAACTGGAAAGTCCTCATTTCAAATACTGCCTGTGAAGTTCACTCACTAAGTAGGCTTAGAGCAATTGTGGATAATAATCCTGAACAACTCAGGGGTATTGTAAGGACTGCAAACATCCAATTATCTTTTTATTCCTTGGAAGGGATTTGAACCCAGCTCTCCTTGGTCCCAGTCCATCGCCTTATCTGGTACTCTACTCTGCCTTGGCTCATTATTAGTGTGTTGATGCCCAACGTGTATTTGTCTATTTTACCACTAAGGCCTCAAGGCAGGTCAGGTCACCAAGTACCTTATCTTTTAGTATGTATTATTTTTAATACCTTCTTAGGAATATAAATGGAGAATAGACTTAGCCTGTCTGTTAGATCACTGAATATATTAACATTGTGAAATGTGGAGAGATGGGACTGAAGTTGAGATGTTGAGCAGGAGTTGCAGTAGATCAAATGAACTTTTGTTATCTGGTTAAATGGGTAATCTGATCTACACAGCACACGGATATCTAGATGAGCAGGCCACATCTGAGAACATATATCAACCGTAACACATCTAAAGTTTGACAAAGCTGCTACTGATTTAATGGTGTTCGAAAAGACTAGCATTTTGGCTTAACTGGACAATTGTGATGGGGGTGGGGACTCCTTGGAAGTAGGTAGCTAAATAGACATTACTGTTCTATCTTCCTGTAAAAAACTTCCAAATTTGATCCTGACCTTCCTGAATTAAGCCATTGTCCCCCATTCGTTGGATGGGAAATACATAACCATAATGGAAGGTGTTAGGCTCACCTTCACTGGGGGTATTTAAGTAGAAGCTGGATGGTCATCTTTTGGGAATTCTGTAGTTGCATCCTGCATTGAGCAGGGGGTTGGACTAGATGACTTCCAGGTCTATGGTCCTGTGAATCATTTGAAGAAGTGATATTACTTAGAATAGGGGCAGGTAATGTCACTCTAGATCTGGCTGTGTGTAATATACTCCAGCTATGCAACTGGAAGCAGCTGTATCCCATGATCCCTGGTTTGCTTCACCACTGAATGCTTTGAAGCTCTGCTGCAAGCTTGTCTGAAGCCCCTTATAGTTGTGCTCCTATATGGGCGGGCAGGAGCAAGCCCCAGCTCCGTGTCACTTCCTCCCCCTGCCCCCCCCCCCCCCCCCGGTCATCTGCAGCCTGTAATCTAAGTTTTGAACTCAGAGCCTGTGTCAGCAGAGCCGTCTATGACTTGGTAAAACCTGGATGAAAATAGGAGTCGCCAGCTCTTCAAAGCTGGCACAAATCATTTGCAGAACTTAAGAAGAAGTAGTTGAATTTAAGGTAGCTGCTACACCTACCAGTGGCGTCCCTTCTGAGATTCCTCCAGCAATCAAAACAGTGTTTGTTGCAAGCTGGAAATATTAACAACTGCTGGCTTTAGGAAAGAGCCTGAATTGGTTTTACCAGGCTGTCAGCTCCTGATATGTGAAGTGATAGGAAGGCGAGTGGCTGGGGGTTGAGGGTGCAAGAAGAGAGGTACAGAGTGGCAGTTTTAGTCCATTCCTCCTTTCAAGGATTTGCGAATGTAAATGGCTAGGCTCTGACTTAATTGGAAGTCAAGATTGGGGTAGGACACGTTGGGGATTGGCTAGATGTTTCAAGAAGCTTCTTAATGGAGACAAAAGATGTCAAGGTTTTATCACCTGCCACAGATGTAGAGTAATCTCTGCAATCCATTAAATACCCATCATTGACCGGATGGTGGGTTTTTCCCCCTCTTTCCTTTTTTTCTTCCAGAGTAAGAAGCAGCACATTCCTTACCGGAACAGCAAGCTTACTCGTTTACTGAAGGATTCTCTTGGAGGAAACTGCCGCACTGTAATTATAGCTGCTGTTAGTCCTTCTTCTCTGTTTTATGATGACACGTATAACACTCTTAAATATGCCAACCGATCCAAGGACATCAAATCCTCTGTAAGTAAACTTTCCTTTTTTTAAAAAAAAGTTTTGCACGGATGTTTGCAAATTATAAAAACGTGTGTGTGTGTGTTTTTAATTATAACTGCGAAGATCATTGCGACAGGCAAAATTTAATAGACTCTCTCTCTCTCCATTTCATATTTTGAAATAGTTATTGTGGTATTCTTATGGCATCCTTTAAAGACAGAAATATCATTGTTCTTCTGAAGTGTCTGAAATTACTTGAATTTCCTTCTTTGCTGCCTCCCTTTTCCCATCTTCCCATCCTAACTCTCATGAAATTATTTGAAGAGGAAATCAATTACTTGATTCTCTGGATCTTCACCTGATTCATGCTCACCTCTTGAGTGCAGTCCCCCAAGAACGAGAGGCTTGAGTTGCACTTGGCAGGGGGGTGGGGGGGGCTGCAGCCAGGATGGAGGTGGGAGGACTCCCTTTTGGCATGAGGGCAGACTTAGATGCCACTTACTGTCTTTTGCTATGTTTACTTAGAGCCATTCTGGCTACTCCGGTCTGAGGTCCTTGATATGATGATGTGATGATTTATTGATTTATTCTTAAATTATGGTAGGAAAAGGGTAGGTATACTGTGCCACAAAGTGTTTGAAGCTGAACTTCTTTATCCATCCACAGCTGAAGAGCAATGTTGTGAGTTTGGACAGCCATATAAGTCAATATGTTAAGATTTGTGAAGAACAAAAGAAAGAGGTATGTCAGTTACTTGTAGCTGTTAGTTAATGTTGCTGACGTATGCGTAAAGTATAGCAACGTAACTAAGTGCAGGTGTTAATTGCTGCATGCAAAATAATTTGTACTCTGAATTTCCAGAGAGCCTGTTGTTTCCGTGTCATTTTAAGTGTAATGTAGATAATTGGTGTGGGGTTTTGGGGGGGTGATATTTTTTATTTATTTTTTTAGAAATGGGAAACTAAAAATGGGATACAAAGCAATTCCCCCTTTTTTATAAAATAAACAAACGTACATTGTTGTATTGTTTCAGATCATAATGCTGAAAGAGAAACTGAGAGTATATGAGTTGGAAAAAACATCTGTTCCCATTAATCATGACACAGCTGTATTTACAAGTGAACAACAGGTGGAGATAGCAAGGTAAAAACTTATTTGTTGTGGTCTCTTGGGCAAATTTATGGCATGATCCTTTCCTACTTGGATGTGTACGAGCACTTTAGTGCTTCTTCGTTGGACAGCCTTTGTTCTCAACCAATGTGCTATGATGTGCTGGGCCATTCCTTATAACTGACGCCCTATCCACCCTGCCTGTAGTGCTGTCCAGTGTTCCCGCTATTTCTCCAGCCTTGCACACAAAAGTTCTTAAGGCTTGCAGGAATGACATAGTAGAAAACCAAGGAAGTTAAGGTGATAGATTTCAACAAAATTTTATAGTAAAATTAGATGAAATATACAATCAAGACTATAGGGCACTTACAATATACTGTATTTCTTCGATTCTAAGACGCCATCGATTCTAAGGCGCACCCCATTTTTAGAGATGTTAATTTGGGGGAAAAAGGGCATCTTAGAATCAAAGAAATACTTCCCTCACTGCCCAGCCAACCTCCTCCCCCCCTCCGCGCTTTCTTCTAATGGTTGTGTCCTTTTCTTTTTTCCCTCTGTGAGAGAAGAAACTGCCGTTTGCGCGGGAAGAAGGGGGGGCGTTGAAACAAAGAGTAAACTTAACTCTCCAGTCCCTCTCTTTACTTGTCTCTGCACCAGGGGACGACGACACGCGAGTAAGTCCCATGGAAATCGATGAGACTTACGAATAAATTTGCCTAACAAAAAACCAGGCGCTTACCCAACCAGCTCCTCCTTGCTGGCATGGTTCGAGGCTGCTGCAGGAGCTTCCTCTTTTCCTCTTACCGTATTGCTTCGATTCTAAGACGCCATCGATTCTAAGATGCAGTCCATTTTTAGAGCTGTTAATTTAGGGGGAAAAGTGCGTCTTAGAATTGAAGAAATACGGTACAATACCTTACACATTTAAAAATACAGTAAAAAAGTGCTTCACAAGCTTGATTGGCTTGGCACACAAAAGTTCTTAAGGCTTGCAGGAGTAATGCCCATAGGAATGGACTCCCATGCACAAGGGAAGGGGTGGATCATGCTTTAATGCTGAGTAAAGTGTTCTATAACACAGGAGGAGCGGGGATGGTGATCCTCCTGAAGCGTGTACAATATAGTCATTGCTTTTTGTGACCCATGTGATAGTATTATCTTATGAGAGAGGCCATAGTTCATTGTGGTAAAGCATATGCACGGAGAAGGTCCAAGGTTCAATCTCCCATGTCTCCAGGTAGGGCTAGGAAAGAATCCTGCTTAAAACCTTAGAGAGGCACTGTCAGTCAAGTGTCAACGATACTGGGCCAGGTGCACCAGTGGTCTAACTTGCTAAAAGGCAGCTTCCTACGTCCCTTAAATACCACCAATGCTGATTCGCAGATAGGGATTCAACCTGTGTTCGGTGTGGTAGCATTCCCCTTGAAAATGCAAGTTTGTAGTCTGGGGTGGTTCTGACCCTAGCCTTAACCCTGGATGGTCAGGTGCTGGCTATGAACAGATATACCTGTGGACAGACTAGGCTGGTGCACCCGTTCCTGGATACAGCAGATCTACCACAATAATACATGCCTGAACTTCTGTTAGGGACTCTACATGGTGCTGCCTTGGAAGAGTATCCAAAAATTTCACCTAGTCCAGATCGTTACCAGGGTCCTCCTATTAAAAGTATGTGACTCCTTGACTGAAACAATGAACCTGACTTCTGATTTGTTTTGGAGGCCAATTCAAAGGGCTAGTGGTTACTTTTTAAAGCCCAATATTGTTTGGGACCAGGACATCTGAAGGACCTTATTGTTCCATATGAACCTGCCCACTTACTAAGGTCATCTACAGAGGACTTCTTGTATGCCCATGATCCCCAGAAGTATATGTTTGAGTCCAGGGAGAGGGCCTTCTCAGTGGCTGTGCCCAGGCTCTGGAACTCCTTTTCAGTGGATGTTCCCTTTTTTGCTGACATTTCATCATGCTGTTAAGACCTTCGTTTTTTAGGAAGGCTTTTGTACCTTAAATGGATTGCAGCTCAGCTGGAAATGGGTTTAAAGGAATGCTTTTATTCACATTCTGCTGTTCTTTGCTTTGCTGTTGTCTTTGTATTTTTTCATATTATGTTTTAATATGTAATTGTTTTTAGACTCCTTGGACACTTTTGAGGAATGACATGTTAGAAATGTTTTCTGTAAATAAATCAGAATTTCTAGGGCTCAAATACAAAAAAATATTGCTGCAGTTAGGTATGATGAGTGGCTAGTGAAATCCATAATTTGTATTTTGAAGTTCTAGAGCAATCTGGTGTTCTGGAATCACCAGGGCTGCAGCAAGGACAATAGGAGGGTTAAAAGTGTGGCTGTGTGACTTGTGTATGTACGTACTAAAAGCTAAAGACTTCTTGGTAGGATTCTAACTCTGCAGTCTTATAGCCAGGAGCTAGGAAATGAGAATTCGGGAACTTGTTTCATGCTATGTGAAGATAAGGGTGGAAGTTTGAGTCCCTAGATTTTGTGTTAGAGCAATTATTATTTTTTTGCAGCTCAGTTTTACTAGTTTGGATAAAATGAGAGTTCAAACATGAATTTAACAATGCTACTATGAGGTAGAGGTGCACACACCCTTAGTATTAAAAGAGAGAATCAATGACTACTGGCATAAAGATAAAAAAATAAGTTGGAAATACTAGTTGTGGAACTGTGAATATAGTGAGACAACTTTTTATCACTTTTTGCCGTATAATAAACACATTAAGTAATTTATATTTCTCCTATCTCTGGTATGGTTAAACTGGGGCTTTGGTAACTCCGTATATAGAAATGATCCCAAGGGAAGAATCATAGGTAGCAATTACTGTGTGAACCATCACAGTTTTTACAATAAAACCTTCCCATGGAAACCAGAATTTTAATATTCCAATTAAAGAGTTTTTAACCTTCCTACTAAAAGCAGTCAAGGAAGGCACAATTGTTAAATCACATGAAAACTTAAGTTCTAATAATTTAGAGCCTGTGTTGACAAGCTCCTAGATTTATAAAATAAAATACTTGGGTAGTATCCAGTTCGATACTAGTGCTTACATAAATTACATTGCTCTAGCACAGGGATTGGCAATGTGATACCCATGGGCACCAATCCCACCCCACCCTGGTGAAACCTTTTTTGGCATCTGTCAAGGCTCCCTTCCCCACCCACGTTTTTTAAAATTAACACATTTTCTTATCAGCTACTGGGATCACTGTGAAATACGTTTTTGTTGCTGTGAAAACTACGGATTCAAATGAGTTAGTTGTTTAGCTTGTTGGGGCTCAGGACCCCACCTCTGACTTGTACTCAAGTCTGTAGGGCAGGTTGCTTGTCCCTTACCATTCCTCCAATGGCAGCCATTTTGTAGTGGTTCCCAGAACAGTTTCTCAAATTGCCAAATGTGCCTACAGCCCAAGAAAATTGCCTACCCCTGCCTAGATCAGCACCAATAGCATTTGCAAGCATGATGGGTTTCCCAAGGAAACCCATCATGCCAGCTAAACCTATTGGTGTTGCAGTAGAGATCACTTACACTAGCACACTTTTTCTGCTTCTCCTGGCAGTATGGGGGAGGAGAGAACCATGGTAAGAGGGGAGAACTTCTGTTGGGAGTTGGGAAAGGGGAGAGCTGTGGGAGTTGGGGAAAGGAAACTAAGGTGATACCATTTCTGCAGGTTTAATCCTTTTTGGGACAAGATATTACCTTTCCATCAGCTAATGGCCAATGCCTTAAATGGAGATGGGAAAGATGTGGTCCTCCAGATATTTTGGGCTACAACTCCCATTAGCCCTGGGAGTAGAACCTGGCTTTTATCCCTATTAAATTTCATTCTGTTGTTTTCAGCCTATCAAGATCACTTTGTAGTTTGCTTCTGTCTTCCACGGTATTATCTGTCCCACCCAATTTTATGTCATCTGCAAATCTGATAAGCATTCACTGCACCTCCTCGTCCAAGTCATAAATAAAAATGTTGAAGAGCACTGGGCCCAGGACTGAGCCCTGCGGTACCCTGCTTATTACCTCCCCCCAGTTTGAGAAGGTACCATTCCTTAGCACTCTTTAAGTCTGATTCTGTAGCCAACTGTGGATCCGCCTAATAGTTGTTCCATCTAGCCCACTATTAACTAGTATGCTGATCAGAATGTCATGTGGTACTTTGTCAAAAGCTTTGCTGAAGTCAAGCTATATTATGTCCACAGCATTCCCACATCCCACAAAGGGAGGTTACCCGATCAAAAAATGAGATCAGATTAGTCTGGTAGGATTTGTTCTTGACAAATCCATGGTGGCTTCTTGTAATCACTGCATTGTTTACAAGTTGCTTACAGATTGACTTCTTTATAATCTGTTCCAAAAATGTCCCAGGGACTGATGTCATACTTACAGGTCTATAGTTCCCAGGTTCCTCCTTTCTGCCCTTTTTGAAGATAGGGAAAACATTAGCCCTCCTCCAGTTATCTGGCGCTTCACCCAACTTCCATGATTTTGCAAAGATAATGGACAGTGGTTCTGACAGCTCCTTTATTACTCTAGGATGCAGTTCATCGGGCCCTAGAGATTTGAACTCATTCAAAGAAATTAGGTGTTTCTTTACCATTTGTTTATCAATCTCAAACTGCAATCCTTCCCCTTCAGCTTGTATTTCACTTTTGCCAGGGGGGTAATATATCAACTTTGACTGCGCCAAAGTAGGAATTGAGAATTTCGGACTTTTCTTTGCTGTTTGTTATCAATTTGCCATCCTCATTAAGCAGTTGAACCACCATTTCTTTCCTCTGTCTTTTACTATGCACATACCTGAATAAAGCTTTTTGGTTGCTTTTAGCATTCCTCGCTAGCCTCAGCTCATTCTCAGCTTTAGTCTTCCTGATGCCATTCCTGCACTTCTTTGCTACCTGTCTGTACTCTTGCTTTTCAAAAAATTCATTCTCGTCTTCTCCTTGATGGGGTGGTCAGTAGTAGACTCTGACTATCATGTTCCTTTTATTGCTTGATCGATTTATTTTAATCCAGATGCTCTCATTGGAGCTCCCAGGATCACCCTCCTGTATTATACCTACCACAGTTGAGCTTACCACTGCCACTCCTTGGTTAAGCCATATGATGGCATGCTACGGATGGCTGCCACCCAAAATGGTAAAGTCCACAGCATTAATGGACAATTATTATTATTATTATTTATTTATATAGCACCATCCTCCGGTTGGTGCTATATGGCCCTCCGGTTGTTTTGGCCTACAATTCCCATCAGGCCTACTGGCCAGCATAGGCATTATTGGGGAATGATGGGTGTGGTAGACTAAACATCTGGAGGACCATGTGTTGTTGCCCACTCCTGCTCTTCATGATAAGTTAGAAGCCAGGCCAAATGGACTGGGGATGATGGAAGTTGCAGGCCAACACATCTGGAAGGCACTAGGTTGGGGGAAGGCTGATTTAAGCATGTGCCATGTGGCTATCAGAATCCCTGTCCTTTTGATTAAAGTTGGGATGGAGAGCCCTAAGAAGCACACTACTACTTAAAAGATTTACCTTTGCTGTTTACTCTCTTGGAAGTGTGGAACTGAATGAGATCTGACATAGTTCTCTCTCATACAAGACCTGGACCAACAAAATAGAGCAACTATGCTAGTTAGCCCAATAATTTGGTCTTTTGATAAACTTGCACTTTCCTAGCAGTGGGAAAAAGTAAGATTTTTTGTCAAGAACATGCTAACTAATACAGTCATATGCTTTTGTCTTCTGAGTAAACTAATTTCTGTCTGCTCATAGCTGCTATACATTTCTGCACAAGTCACTGTAATATTTGAATGAACTGCTTATTGTTTTAACCTCTTCACATTTTTTTTAAATTGAATCTCCTTCCTACTGCAGTGTAAAGCAATTGTCAAAAATACTTTTTTTTCCATTTAAGTGCCATTTATGTAACTCTGTCCTTTTTAATATAAATGTTTGGGGCAGGTTTAGAGAAGTTTTGAAGCGTCTGTTCGCAAATCGAGAGGAGAGTAGGAAAGAATTCCTCAAGCTGGAGGTGCGACTTAAAGAAAACGCCCTTAAAACCCATCATCAAAAACTTTGCCATGAACAAATTGAAATGATGTGTTCTCCAGAGAGGTTGGAAAAGGTAAGCAGTTTGTGTGACACTTCTGTGTTTTCTGCCATGTTTACATGGTGCTGTTAAATTTAAGATCTACTAAAGCCACATTGTTCCTATTCTGAGTGGCTGCTTGCTGCAGTCATACAGGGTCTCGTGATACTAATTGTGTTCATTTACATCAGGAGCATTGAACCACAGCTTCACAGGCCAAACCTGGCACTCCAGGTTCCCCAAATTAGCCACACACCGCCTTTCCCCACAACTGCCAATTATTTGGAGCTTTCCTGGCTTTTGTACTACCCCCCCCCCATTCTAAAAGGTTGGAATGCCTCTAGTTGTTAGCAGGAAGAGGGGCATTTTTAAAATGTTGGCCTTGCCACTTTTGCCTTTGGCCCCGCCACTTTCCCTTCAGCCTCACCCACCATTGGAATGTGGCTCTGAGAGTTTCTCTGAAATTGAATTCTGCCCTCAAGGTGAAAGAGCTGCAACTCCACTAGCGTCCCCCTAGCCCCGATGACAGCATATGTGTCACCCACACAGCTTAGCAGCCTTATATATCAGCAGTACATACATTCATCTGTACATTCGTGGAGCTGCTTCTCACAGCCGCCGAATCCTGAGCCCACAGTGGGTAAGTTGAGCCAGTGCACATGTTAACAGGGACACGGCTAGCCAGCACTACCCTCACACTTACTTTCAGCACATAAAGGGGCTCGTGTGAACACCCTTATGGTGCTGCAAATTGGAATCCATCTCTTTGTCCTCCTGTCCGTAGGTAGATCCTTTTCTAGTCCCACCACCCTGTAGGCCCTTGTCTAGGCTTTTTGACTATTCTGCTTATCTTCCTCTCAGGCCCTTTTTCTTGTTCCTTCACAGTTCTTCAGTTGTTCTGCCCCTAGACTCCGCTGCCCCTTTAGTTCCCTTTCTGGGCTTTCTTCCCTCTCTGTAAGTTTTCCCATCAATGCTGCTACTGGCCCTAGAGCCAGTGTAAAGTATCCCCTAGTCAAATTGACCTTTTGCTACCCTCGACCTGAACAGCTTTTCTACAGTCTATCACCTCAGCAGTTACTCCATTCCATGACTTCATAACAGCTCTTCAGTAACTGCAGGAAAGGGGGCTTGAGACCTAGTTGCCAGTTTTTACTCTCTGTCTCTGTGTGTTTGTGTGTCCTGCTTTGTACATTTTATTGATTTTTAATCATATTTTGTTTGTATATTGCTTTTAACAGATGTTTCGGCTCAAGTGTCTAATACATATACCTATAAACCTCCCTCACAAAGCAGTTAACCATCAATGACAATCTTTGAAGTCCTGCTGTAAAATAACTTCTAGCTTTTCTCAACATCTGTTTTCAGTTGAGCATAGCAATAGCCTTCTGAACCTAAAACCTAACTATATCTTTCTATATTTTCTGTTGCTGAACTGAGTATGGAATATTTTAAAAGCTGAAATGAATGGAACTAGTATACATACATTGGAAGCATTTCCTTTGGAAAGCCCTCATTCTTAATAGCCAAACTGTGTCTTGAACTTTGAGTTCAAAGAGCACTTTGGGGCCACATTTTCCAAAGCTAGCTCTGGGAGGAGAAATACTGGGTGCCTGTGCAGAACTTGCATACATCCACCCCTTTGGATTCAAACTAAAGAGCTGAATGAATTGTGTTAACTAACCCTGTTACTAATAGATAGGAAGGAGGTGACCTAAAATAGCTGGTACAGAGAATACAAGGCTGCCCCCTAAAGCGGCAACCCGCTTCTTCCCTGGTAACGTCTTAAATTTTTTAAAAAACAACAGTCTGTTAGATGATGACATCATGCCGAGACTTTCCCTGTTCCCGAATGCAGCAGCCAATAAGCTAGGTGCCACTGGTGGAGAAAAAAATGTGATGTCATAGCATGTGTGTTATTTTACAGGATGTTACGAGGAGATGCCAGGCTATTGCTTTCAATATTAACCACACATTCGCCATATTATCTAGTTCTCTCTGTAGTTTTAAAACATGTACTACAAAGTTAAGTTTGGATTGTTACAGGCAACGGGAAAACACGATCATCGGCTTGCTTTACTTAAAACCCGTCGTTTGCATATGGAGAAGAAAAAAGAGGAGGAGATTAAATGCTTTGAAGACAACACTAATTGGTTGCATCGGGTGGAAAATGAAATGCGCCTCCTGGGTCAAGATGGCCATATTCCTCAGGTAAATGTCTTTCAAATTCCTGAGGTAAACTTTTTGTTCTTGAGAAAGATCTTTTATTTTAAAGTCAGAAAAGTTTGCCAAAGTTATAAGCAGATGGATTGTTCTTTATTCTACTGTAAAAGTAAGCGTATATCTTTTTTTAAATTCCCAACTTCCTGTTCATGTCACATTCAGTGAATGTGTGGAGGGGTTCTCAGAGCCGCACAACCTAGCCCTGCCCACTACTGGAATTGTGCATCATATTTCCTGAGGACAGTTGTGAGAAAGAGTTCTCCGCATAGACAGTTGAATGTGTAAAGCACCTACACTTGAGGAGGGGCCCTGATGCGGCAGCATCCCTCCTTGAATGGAGGAACTTGCCATGCGTACATCTGTACATGCTGAGAACCACTTCTCTTACAAGTCCAATGGACACTCATCGGGGGAGAGGGGGAGACAGCATGTAGTTCCAGTGGTGCTCAGGGCTAGACTATGCAGCCCTTAGGTGAGTTCGCACGACACAACAACCCGCCTTGTGTAATAAGATACGCAGTGTGTGTTGTTCTCTGCCCAACCCCTCAGTCCTCCAACTGGCTCCACCTGATGTCCCAGGGGACCTGGCAACAGAACCCATCTTGTCTGCTGCCAAATTCCCTGTCCTTGCTCCAGTTGGGACCCCCATCAGTCGGCGCTTCTTCTTTTTTTCTTTTGTCCTTTCTTTTATCTGCACGAAACGGGACACATTACATATTACTTTCAGGGCCTAGGAAATGTGCACAAATGTCCCATACACACACACACACACTGTATTTTTATTTTATTTTTTATTTATTTATTACATTTCTATACCGCCCAATAGCCAAAGCTCTCCGGGCGGTTCACAAAAATTAAAACCATAATAAAACAACCAACAGGTTAAAAGCACAATTACAAAATACAGTATAAAAAGCACAACCAGGATAAAACCACGCAACAAAATTGATATAAGATTAAAATACAGAGTTAGAACAGTAAAATTTAAATTTAAGTTAAAATTAAGTGTTAAAATACTGAGAGAATAAAAAGGTCTTCAGCTGGCGATGAAAGCAGTACAGTGTAGGCACCAGGCGGACCTCTCTGGGGAGCTCGTTCCACAACCGGGGTGCCACAGCGGAGAAAGCCCTCCTCATAGTAGCCACCTGCTTCACTCCCTTTGGCAGGGGCTCATGGAGAAGGGCCCCTGTAGATGATTTTAAGGTCCGGGTAGGTACATATGGGAGGAGGCGTTCCTTCAAATAACCTGGCCCCAAACCGTTTAGGGCTTTA
Organism: Elgaria multicarinata webbii; assembly: GCF_023053635.1. Taxonomy (NCBI): domain Eukaryota; kingdom Metazoa; phylum Chordata; class Lepidosauria; order Squamata; family Anguidae; genus Elgaria; species Elgaria multicarinata. The sequence continues at coordinate 104,794,465 of NC_086172.1, forward strand.
AATGTCAATACCAGCACTTTGAATTGGGCCCGGACCTGGACTGGCAGCCAATGAAGCTGGAAAAGGACTGGCGTAATGTGAAGCTGGAAAAGGACTGGCGTAATTTTGGAGTTGTACACTTCTACAACTGACTGTCAGAAATATTCAGCCTTACCTTGACTGGAACCTTGTGTGTTTGAGCTCTCAGACATATAAGGCAACAGGCAAGACAGTTGACAGGTGGGGAAACGGGATTTAGATCACCCCCTTAGCAAAGCTATCCCCATGGTTCAAAGGGTTGCCCTGAACCTTTGGGCTGCCCTGCTTTGAATCCCCACTTGCCTGAGTCCCCAATTGCAGTAATCACATCTATAACCCCCTTTTTTATCTCCGAATTGCAGTAATCACATCTAGTTTGACAGTTGTCAAACTAAATGCTGTTACTGCCTTTGAGAGATCAAAAGGTGTGTGTCTGTGTGTAGATCTCCATGAACAAGAAAGGCGAGCGGGAATTCAAAGCAGGCACCTCCAAGGTTCATTGTGAGGAGAACACCCTCATGGGTGGTGGCAACCTTTTAAATCTTGAGGGTTCCCTTGCTAAGTGGATGATCTTGAGCCCTTTTCCACCTTTCCTTGTCACCCGCGACAGGTTGTCGTGTCGTGTAAACTCGTCCTTGAGTGTGACTGAACACTGGAATGCTGGAGAGAGGGGAGGAGGGAGGGAAATGCACCTGGAACCTTACTTTGTGGCAGAAGACAAAGAGGGCTGATAGGCTCCCCACGTTCTTGACCATAACCCAGCAGCTTGATTGGTGGAAATGAAGGGAGGCAATGGGTGGATGGGAAAGACGGTGGTGGGACTTAAGGGAGACCTTGTGCTGGCCCTATCACCACCAAACGTATTGAAAGAACAAATCTTCCTTTGTGTGATATGTGGGAAGAAAAAGAAGGAAGGGAAGAAAGCCTGTCTTCCATTTTATTTCTTTTTCGAAATAGATATTTAAATAAAACAGACCCCGTGTCGTTGCATTCTTCCCACAGCCTCTACCATTGGAATAGTCTTTGATGCAGTTTTATACATCTTATTACTGTTGACAATGGCTCTTAGCATATGGAAATAGCTTAATAAGAGTCACACCTTTTAAATGCTACCATGCTGACTTCATCTTTCTTTCTGTACTACTTTCTCTCTAAGTTTTAACTTTTCAAGACCTGAACTCAGTTTGCAAGAACTTTTCCAGCACCTATTTCCTCCTCTTCCTCCTGCCTAAATGTTTTCTAGGCACCAGCGCACAAGATTTCTTCCTGTGCTTGTTCTCTTAGCCTTCCTGCATCTAGTCATCCATTTTCTTCTACCTCCCACACAGGCCTTTGGCCCTGGCAATCCCTAACTTAAGATGGGGCTCCTACAATCAGATATCTCAGGACGTTCAGGTTGTATTTTACCTGGAAGTGCCTTGATGCTGTTGTATTCACTGCAGTCAACTCTGACCCCATGTCACTACCTGTCCTCTCCATGACTATTTTTTCCCATCTCTTGTAGCATTCTTCACCACCTGGCAAGGCTCTGAACCATGTCCAATATTGAACTAGATGGGTTACATGGTTATTTCCAAAATACTTGTAGGCCTATAATTCCAGGGTTGACCTACACACATTTGATTTAAATTCACCTCTCTTTTCAAGGAGCTCTGTAGAGACCTGCAGTGCTGTCATTTGAAGTTAGAAGTTAAAGATTTGAAAACTCAAATTGAATACATGAGGACTCTAGCATCCCTGCAAGAACAGCACAATAAACAGACTGAAAAGTAAGTCCGTGTTGAAATACCATAGCTGATCATCTTACCTATTTAACACTTATTTTCGATGTATGTAGAAACTGCAATCATGTTAATTTTACATGAAAGTATGTTTGACTAAACTTTCTGCGGCCCGCTTTTGCACACAAAATCTAAAGCCAAAACAGACGGTGTTTGTTTTTCATTCATCTCTTCCACAAAACCGAACAGATCTCTTTAAGCTCTTTCAGAATATCTCTATGGTAACTCTTGCACCTTTTGAATGCACATGTGGCCGACCTCTTTAGCAAGCGTTCTGCTAGTCAAGACCGGAACATAAAAACATGCCCTTTTACTGTGCGTTACAGTCCATATGTAGACCCATTGTGACCTAGAAGCTTTGTCTCTTTGAACTGGGGAGAAGACGTTGAAGATGCTGGCAGGCAAAATAAGCATGTTTCTATACCATAGCTAGGCCCATAGGTCCTCATGCTCGTGTCCAGATGTTTCACAATCCCCCTCCCCACCATCACCATTGACTGTACCACTTGTGGTCCTATGCTCAAAATTGGCAATTGCCTTTTAAAGTAAAGGTAGTCAAACCTTCTGTACTTCACTGTTTTTCGTAAGAAATTATTCTAGGATTCCTACAGAAAGAGGCATCTCTTTAGGGCAGCCTCCCCCACCGTAGACTCATCCATACGTTGTGGACTACAACTATCACCCTGGGCCATTTGCCATACTGGCTTGGGGAAATTGAAATCCAACACAGCTGGACAGCACCAGGGGAGTGTCTTCACGGTGCTGCTTCGGCCCCATGTTCCCTTAAAATCCTGCAGTATTGCAGCTGTGGGGTGGGAACAGTTAATCCCCACGGAAGGAGGGAGTGCAGGCTTTCTGGTGGCCTTTGGCCCGCCCAGCCCAGCCTCTGCTTAGCCTTTCCACGTTTTTGGTGACCTGTCAGAGATTGCGATCCATCCCCAGAACAGCCCCAGCCTGAAGCCAAAGTGAGATTGCCACTGGCAGATGAGGAGATACAGTAGTGACCTAGCAGCAAAGCAAGAAGTTGGGGTAAGTCCCTGACTTTTTAAATGCGCAGCTTTAGGGGAAAGCCCCATGGTGGCTGCAAGTCGGCATGTGCGTCGTATAACTGATGCAGTGTCACTGCACAGCCACCAAGGGGTGAATAGGGCAGACAGACAGACCACCATTTGGGGAAGGCTGCTTTCAGGTGCATGAATCCTGTTGTAAATGTAGATGAGCAGCTAAAGAGTATCAACCATGAAAAAGAGGCTGCTGAAAACACTCAGTAACATGTAGCTAAACTCCACAAAAATCAAATCAACCATAAGGGGAAAATGGACACAATTTAGAATGCGTAATTAGAGCCTAAAGATGAACCGTTTAACACAAACCTGAAAGAGATTCAAAATAATAGCACTATGACTAGAGTGTTGGCGCAGCAGTAACCTTCACAATCCTTAAACCAGATTTATGGGGTTGAGAGTAGGTTAAAAATTATCCTGACAATTTACATGTAAGGCCATTAAGCTTAGAGGGGAACATGAATAAGCTAGGGCACAGTCTCTGAAACTTTATAATACTCTCACACATGTATACGCATATACCAAGTGAGGAAAACAATTTCTTCACCTCCTCAAGTGTAACCAATATATTTAGGTAGTTTGACTATCTTCATTCGCTTTTGTACTGAGCAAAAGGAAATAAAATAAAATATATAAGAACACTTGTGATCGCAGCATGCTTTAAGATTCCCCGTGGGTGGAACCTGAGAGAAAAACTAAGCTTGAACTTTTGTTATTGAAAAGGAAAGAGCGGTGTTCCGTTGGCACTGATCGTAAAAGGCCACACAGCCTTCTGTGGCACTGTGACTGAGGGTTGGTGGGTTGTCCCTGCCTCCTAAAAAAACTAAAGAAGATCCCTGCTGGACCAGACCCTACAGAAGAGTTTTAGCTCAATGGCAGAACACATGTTTTGCACGCAGACGGTCCCAGGTTCGAACCTGGCACATTTAAGGTAGGGCTCGAAAACTTATGCCTGAAACCCTGGAGAGTTGCAGCCAGTCCGTTTTGACAACACTGGGCTAGATGGGCCAATGGGCTGACTCACTTTGAGGCAGCTCCCTATGTTCCTATGTTCCTGTTTCCCATAGTGACAAACCAGATGCTGCTGGGAAGCCTGCAGGCAGGATTTGAGGGCAATAGTCCTCTCCCACTGTTCCTCAGCAACCAGCATTTGGAGGCATGGTGGATCCAATACTGGAGGTAGCATATAACTATTATGACTATCTATTTCCTTATCTTCCATGAATTTGTCTAAATCCCCTTTTGAAGCCACCTAAGTTGCCTCACCACCTCTCCTTGTGGCAAATTCCAGGTATTATTTATATTTATATATCTTAAATAAAACTTGAGATACACAGCACACACTGTTGTTCTTAGATGTATTTATATTTCTGTGACTCATGTTTTTGCTTACAGGATACTAAGTGCTTTGCTTCCAGTTTTACGGAAACAGTATGTCGCTTTGAAAACCGCAGGGTTAGCCAATGGTGCCATTGAGGATGACTTCAAGGAGTTTGAACAGCTGATTCACAGAGAAAAAGCTGTAGTTTGGGCTGACCAGATGGTTGAAGAAGAACCGAAACAAAATGATCAGCCAATGATGTCTGCTCTTATGGCATTTCCACAACTTTTGAGCTATCGGAATACTCCTTGCCGTAAGTAAATAGCTGTCTTTTTTGGATAAAATGTTTTACCTTTCATAGAAAACTTTCAATTTAGAGATAGATTTATAATGTGGCCATAGCTAAATAATGGGGATTTTTCTCTGTATTTCAGAAGTCACTGACTGGGTTCACACAGCATACTCAACCTACACTCAGGATTGAGTACGCGTTGACTGTGGCTTGTTGTTGAAACGTGGGTTGCTGTGCTGTGTGAACTCAATCATGCTAACAAACCATGGGCAGTCCTCATCTTTCGTGGCCTCTCCTTTCATTCTGATCTAATAATCTCTCTTCTTGGTTGCTTTTCTGTGCATTCTGATCTCCCCACCTTTCCCAGGTTTTCTAGGGATGGAGGTGGGGAAAAATAGACTTCTTCAGTGCCCCCCGCTCCTCACCTACATCTTCCACCCAAATAAGGTCTGCAAGCTTCTCATTCTCAAAAGGACTGCTGGGTCAAGGCGAGATTGTTGTGGCCTACAAAAAGTGACAGCAGATTGGCCAGCAAAGGCTTGAGAGAAGCAGTGAAAAATCTATTTTAGTAACAGCTGGAGAAACAGTCCCCATCTTCCTACCATCTAAAAGACTTCTACATGTGCAGTGTAAGGGCCTGACAAGCTTTTGGGGCCTGTTCAGGGACTATAGAGAAAACAAAATAGAATAACTGCAAACCTCCTCAGCATTGACTGGGTGAACAAAACAGTGGTATCATAGTTGTGTCAGCCAATGTGGGGATTTTTCAATATCTACTGTTGCTGGGCTAACTTCGACGTACATTTTCTTGAAAATTAACAGCTACAGTGACTATTCTTGCTCCTCTATCTGATGAACATGTACCTGAACGCCTCTGTGAGGCTGATACTGGAAACTGAGAGAAATCTCATTTGAACCTCCATTAAATTAGGAATATCTCCATTTATTTGGTGTAGTAACTAAGGTGTAAGCCAACAAAATGAGCCCTTCTTGATCTTGGGAGCATCAGCATAAAGCAAGCGAATCTTTCTTATATAGCAGTTACAAATTTAACATTGGAAGTGCCTTATAAAAATGTCAGTTCTAGGCTAGGCATTGAAGTGAATCTGTATGTAGCTTTGTTCCAGATCATCAAAGGAAGCAGGAACTATTGATGTAAGCCTTGATCCAGAGAACTGTGTAGAGTGATTTTGACACAATCAAGCTTTTTTTAAAAGCATCCTTTCTGCTTTCCTCTGGAGTTCAAAAATCTGCCTGTGACGTGATAGCTGAGAGGCAGAGGCCGTTTTGGAATGGCAAGGGAGATCAACCTCTATGCACATGCATAAGAGGTTCTGTGGATTAGAGGTGTTTTTTAGCTTGTGGACCGTGGGTGGAATCCAGCCAAAACCCTACTTAAGATTAGATCCATTGAAATGAAAGAGATTTAAGTTATCCATGACTGACTTAAGTCCCATTCATTTCAATGGGTCTGCTCTAAGTAGGACTTCAGTTGGACTCTACCCCATAAAATAAATAATAATAATAATAATAATAATAATAATAATAATATCCACATTTGTGGATGTGCTAGATTTGATGGATCTCGTCAATTTAGTACTAGAAAAATATGTTGGTCGTATCCAATGGTAGTGCAACACTAGTATATAGTAGCAATATTACGCTAGCGTAAACCAATGCAAGTGCAACATCATTAGCGCTAGCTCTTTGCCACCATCGGATACTACCTTATGCTATAACAATTTCAGACATAAATTGAAGTACGGCATCTTTCAATCGCTTTAGGAAGCACTGTTTTCTGTGTGTTGCTTTCTGTTGGAAGTGTGAATGCTAATGTTACAGTTTTCTACCAATACCTTCCCCAGCCACCTATAATGTATAGACCAGGAGTAGGCAATGTGGTTCCTTTCCCATGGGCACCAGTGTGCCCCCAGACACATTTCTTGGCACCCGCCAAGGTATCCTAAATTTACTTTGTTTGTTAAAAAATTAATACATGTTCTTAGCGGCAGCTGGGATTGCTGTGAAACAGGTTTCTGTTGTGCTGAAAATTGGATTCAAAGGAGTTTAGCATATTTAGACTCAACCCCTACCCGTCTTGTATTCAGTCTTCTTAGCAGGTTACTTGTTCTTTGTCCTGCCTCCCATGGCAACCATTTTGTGGTGGTGCCTAGGACAGTTTCTCAAATTGCCAGATGTGCCCATGGCCAAAAAAAGGTTGCCTAGCCCTTCTATTGAGTGTACCCCATGCGACTACTACTTTCCCAGGCACACTGCAGTAGGAAAGATGCAAATTAAATAGTGACAATGATTTTATTTATTTATTTTTATTTATTTATTTATTACATTTTTATACCGCCCAATAGCCGAAGCTCTCTGGGCAGTTCACAAAAATTAAAACCATAATAAAAAAACCAACAGGTTAAAAACACAAATACAAAATACAGTATAAAAAGCACAACCAGGATAAAACCACGCAGCAAAATTGATATAAGATTAAAATACAGAGTTAGAACAGTTAAATATAAATTTAAGTTAAAATTAAGTGTTAAAATACTGAGAGAATAAAAAGATGTTTTTATACAGTTGTTATGGGGGAGCGGGAGGGTTACTGCTGTTTTCGTCCTTGTAAGCCAGTGGTTTTCAAGTGTTGGGAGGGGTTGGAGACAATGAAAAATCAATGTTGGTAAAGATTCCCATTATTGAGCCTTGCTCAGCAATTCACAGAAGCAGGAGATTTTGTCTTCTATAATGCATGCTCAACTCGCATGAATCAATCCTTAGTCCCAACAGATCTTGTCAACACTCTGTATAAACTTGCTGGGCCCCATGGAGCATGTCCCAAAATTGTTGATGATAATTCAGAGGCTCATGGACTAATGTGGGAGAAGTTCCCTGGAGGTAGAAAGCTTGAACGCCATTGCCTTAAGCAAACCACTAATGTTCTCAGAAACCAAAGTGTGATGTGCTATGCTGAAGCTTGATCCAGCCGAAGCTTCCATGACCTGAAGAGGGAGGAAGAAGATTTTCATAAATTCTCCCCCTCTCTACTGCAGACTGTAAGATGAATTTTCTGGTGGTTTTTTAAGAGGTACTGAACATGAGCACAGGTTCTTGCAATACCTTGTAACAGTACTCTTTAAATTCCCCACTGTAGTAGGTGTAAAGAAGATCTTGAGATAGACATCCAGAATGACTAACTTCACTCACCAGCACAATGAAACTGTTATAACTTTAAAACATTTATTAAAACAATTTAAGAAAGTTAAGGTCACACAAACCTCCATTCAGCAAAGCAAATTAAAAGAACATACAAGTCTAACAGATTTCTGGAGAACAAGACAAATCTAGACAAACACAAATAAAGACAGAGAAACATAGACTCTGTGAAGGAACTCTTCTCCACAGACGGACTTCCATTTCTCCCAGGCAAGACCAAACCATGCCAGAGGGAAAGGGAAGACATCTTATCCCTCTGTGCTCAGCCTTAAATGCCCAATTGGACAACATCAATTTGTCCTATTGACGTCTTCTAAACTCCTAAACCCATTGGATCACCTCATAATTTAGACCATCCTCTCCTGAAAACCTACTCCCCTTTCTGACATATTTGTTTATGACAACGAAAGGTCAAGTTCCCTGTTCTTGTGGTTAATCTGTCTGGGTTTCTTCACTGTTCTTAGGTACATGTGGATCTTTCTAACCTGAACCTCACCGGTCCTTCACCCTGGACCCTTCCCCTAGTTACAGTTAGTACATGTCACAAATTCTTATGACTAATGTCTTTTGAGCAATACCAATTTCCAAGTTCTCATGAATAACGTCATTGAACAATATCAAATCATATTTCCAAACCATTTTCTATCAGGCCTTACCCAAACTAAATAATCTAACCCTTGATACAGTGTTCTGTGTGTGTATGCCTACTTGTCCCTTTAATATTAAAGCACTACCCTATCACTTGTACACCAATCCAAATCCATTCTATGCCCCAAAAGCTTATTTCTCTATGCTATGCCAACAAACTTTTATAACCCCAATCTTACACATATCTAGTAAAATTTCAAATGAAGAAATAATCTTACAAGACCACCCTTGCCACTTCCCAGAGTATCCCTCAACTCTATGGAACATGTGGGGACTGTGGAGGGAAGAGAAATCAAAGAAATTTGCCTCTTTTCTGGTCCGTTCTTAGATGTTTCTGCTGGATCAAAGAGCCGTCCATGAACGGAACAACTGTCTAAACCTGGATAAGTAAACTAACTAACTAAATACCCTTGTACAAAACAGAACGCTGAAAACAAAGTTTAAATTAATCTATATTCATTCTGGTTTTGCTTAAAAACCCAACATAAAAATGTTATTAGTAATATGAATGGTTTCCTGGGAGAATTCATTCTTGTGGGGGTGGAGGTTTTGTTGCTGTTAAGTAAGTTCTTCCTATCTTAGATCTTTAATAAGGAAATTTTCAAACTTAGATTTATACAGATCCCATCGCACCTTTTGGTGCACTGATTCTCTCCCCCACCCCTCCCTGGTTAATAATCTCTTCAAGATGTTGGACAGGAAATGGGTTTTTGTGCACAGAGGCTGAAAAAACACTGGCCACCTGTTACACAGTGGTCATTATTTCTTATTTTAAAATCCATATTTCACATGCAGCATAATTGCATGGGCTTTGCTTGTCAACATAACAGCAATGTAGTTCCATTTTTGGCACTAGACTCTTGGTTTTCAATACAATTATGGATTGTGGGACACTAACTTCATATATATTGCACAAACACACACACACAATATTTTATAATATAGTCTTATGAGAATGTTAGAGGATTTACAAAAAAATCTCTTTTTGGATAAGTTGGTAATCATATTGTTTCATTTGTGTTAAAGTTGAAGTATGTACGCAGCATAGTTTTAATAAAATATGCATCTCGGGAATCAAACAGGAAGGGTGTGTGTGTATATGTTAGTTCAGCTTGCTAGCATATGTAGTATACTACTTTGCTCTTAAATGTAGATTGATTACTAAGAGTAAGTAATTTTGAAAGGGTTTGTGTGTGTGTGTGTGTGCTAATGTCTTCCTCAAGCTATGAAGTGTAATTATGCCTACAAATGCTAGCTATACTGTCTAGTACCAATAAAGCCATCTACTGTGAATCATCAGTGAACGATGGCTTTCTTCTAAGCATGTTTATAATATTTATTTGCTTTTATGTACGTTCAGCAAACTTGCACCACACAAAGGAGATAATGATAGTGTTGGGCATTTGCCGAGTCAGACGAAAAAGTTTGGACAATCAACTCTGACATGTCTGTCTAGGCCAATCCTCCATTTCCGCTTCATTGTTTCTGGTTCTGAGATGCTGAAGCTTGATAGAAATGAAGAACTGGCCCATTCCCCTCGCCCGCCCCGCCCCCGATGGTCTTTTTACTGGTGGCTTCTTCTTTGCGGAGCGTAAGAGTAGAAGAGCCTCAACAACCAATCACCAGAAGAAGCTCCTTCCAGTAGGCAGCTCCTTTCCCCAGATTTCTCTATAAATTACAAAGAACTTAGGAGGTTTCTTATGCTGGACTGAACCTAGGAGGAGCCGAAGCCATGTGAAAGACTCACTTCCCAGTTACAATATTTGTCCATCTGAACCAGCCCAAAATTTGTAGGGCCTTGCTATGAGTAGTTCAAGCACCACCAGGGAAAGGGAACCACTGAGAAATTCCACCCCCTTCGTCTCTGTACAGCTCTTCTCTCATTGCTCCAACTCAGAATTGGAGGCTGTTTAAATTGGTGCCAAACTTGAGGGATTAGGCTATTCCTCTTGCGTGATCCCCTCTTTCGTGGCAATGTACTAGGGATGCACTAGAATCCAGTTCCATCTGGAAGCCTCCTCTTCCCAAGGTGGCATTTGGAATAGAATTTTATTTATTTATTTATTTATTGCATTTCTATACCGCCCAATAGCCAAAGTTGATATGATGCTGATGTGAAGGCAGTGAGGTGGGAGGCCATTGGAGGAAGAAGAGTGGGAGATCCCGCTCACCTCTTCCCAAGTATACACAGCCATTCTTCACCCACCAGCTAGGCACCTACCTAATTGTCAATGATTTGGAACACAGACCAATTACCCCCAAATAAGTACCCAAACATAGTTCTTGGTGGCTGTGATATAATTTAAATGCTCAACAATTATAGCAAAGTAATATTCTACCTACTACTATTATGTAAACACAAATGTCAAAGTTTTTCAGTATAGCTGTTTTTGATGTCTCTCTCTCCCCCTGTGTAGAGTAGCTCTTGCAGTGTTAATTACAGCTGGAGGAGGTGGGGTGGCTTTTTGGAGCTTAGCTTGGGGCAGTCAGTATCTGCAACAGAAAAGGAAGGCACCAAATGCAAGGAAAAGAAGGAGGAGCGCTCCAAGTACATTGCATTGAGTCCAATGGGTTTTGAATCAAATTCTTCTTCCAGGAGTTTGTGTCGTGTAAAGTCTGAAGCTATGCTGCAAACCATTTATGACTTGGCTCTTAAGTTTCACAGAATGCAAACTGGATGATCTCACTGGCAGAAGAGGAGAGGTGCTTTACACAAATTACCCCTGCATCTCCATATGCCCTCCAAAATTGTATGTGAAAAATAGGGGGACCCCTAGAGCAATGTGTGAAGTTGCTCTGAAGTCTGCAGGAAGAAGGAAGAATAATACTGAAAAACATTTTAAATCAAAACTAACAAGTTAAAAAATACTTGAAGAGAAACACTTGTATAACTGGTATATGTAGCAACCTAAAAAGAGCAATCTTCAGTAATAAAGCTTGAGTCTATGGACAAATCACCTATGCAACCAAAGTGAGAATCTTAACTAAATACAATTGGTTCTTCAGGTTGATGATGCACCACATACAATTCCTGGCAGGAGGAGGCTAGTCAGGCTGCTGGCTATTAAAATAATGTTATGGCTAGTAACTGCTATAGACTTGATTCCAAGGCTACATTAACTCCAATTCTTTTGTCACACAGGTGTTCTTAAAGCTCAAATGAAAAGAGAACTGCTCCCATGTCTTTATACCGAAGGGATCACATTAAGCACAATTTAGGAACTTCATAACTAGCTTCATATGTCTCACAGTGCTTATAACAGCAGCCCTCTTTACAGGTGTTTTATCACAAGCTGCTTTTTAAAACTTGAGCGGGTATGGAAAAGGACTTGCAATATAGAGGCAAGGGGTGCTGTTAAGAAAATGATTAACAGTACAATCCTATGTATGTCTACTCAGAAGTAAGCCCCATTAAGTTCAGTGGGACCTACTCCCATGTACGTGTGTGTAGGATTGCAGTCTAAATCTTCCAGTGGTCAGACAGAATCCCATTAGCCATGTTGAAGAGCCTTGAGATTAATTGTAGCCGTGATCTTGTATGATTAATACTGGAGCTTGATTCTATCATTATACTCATGTACTTTCACATTGGTAAAGGTGTGTGTGTGTGTGTGTGAGTGTGTGTGTGTGTGTGTGTGAGAGAGAGAGAGAGAGAGAGAGAGAGAGAGAGAGAGAGAGAGAGCACAGACCTACCAAGGTATAAAAATGTGTAAATGACTTTCCAGTTCACAAAATCATACATTTCAAAATGGTTGTCCTGAGATTTGGATTTGGTCTTTCAGAGTTTCCAGGGGTAATGAGTGCAAAGTGTAATATTATCCCATAAGAGAGCATGTAACATTTCTCAATGGCAAAGTTTTATAGGTTGTATTAGTAGCTCAGCTTGAATGGGCCCATGTGTATTTCATTTAAAATGCCTTGGTTTTAAACTTATTCCTTTCCAACACTTTCTGTTTTTATTGAAGACATACTTTTTCTCACAGTCTTTTTCATCTTCCAGGATTTTATAAGGCCTTCCTCCCTCTCTTTTGATACTATCCATGTTAGTTAGTCAAATTATGGTGCCTTGCTAGCTAGTGATGAAACACATGGACCTCACGGCTGCCATCATTGTATATCCTTGTTCAGAATAAATGATGATCTCTGTCTGTCACTTATAGGAAGGAAGGAGCATGGTCTGAATGGTTTTGTGAACTGCCCTGAGAGCTTTGGCTATTGGGCAGTATTAAAATGCAATCAATAAATGAAAATGTTTTAAGTTTTTCATAAGTTTGTAAACCATATTCTTTTTAAAACGTTAAGCACCAAACAAACATTAAGGTAATGTTACCACTTTAACAGAGGGTCGTCGTCCCCCCCCCCAAAAAATAATAATTTTAGAATGCTGAAATATAACACATTTTAACATCCTAATGTAGTTGTTACCTTTTTGTCCTGTTGATTCTGTACAACTTTTATGTCCTGCTTTGCGTTGCTAATTCTGATTCCTTTTTTATAACAAGTATTCTAACATTTCTATTTACATCTTCTTTTTGTCACCAGAAAAATGCTGAATGTTGTATAGAAGTCATATGGGCTGATCTAGAGGGCTTACTTATTATAGTAACTTAGAGGTAGAGTAGGTAGGGCCTGAAATGTGGACTATGTGTAAGACATAGAAGAGTTTGCTGGTATCACAATGTATAGATGATATTATGTTCTAGTTAAGGGAAATAAAGATGGAAGGAGAAGGAAGAAGAAAGGTGGCAGAAAGTGTGTTAGTCTAGCTGAGGGAGAACATAGTGAAGGAGAGATCATAGAGAGGACTAGCAACTCCAGATGGCCATAAAGAGAGCAGGCTATGTGCTGGGGGAGCAATCCTAACAGTTGTTCTGAATGGACGAGGAGCAAAGAAACTGGTAGAGTAAAAGTCAAGCAAGGTCAAAAGTTTACATTTTAAATGTGAGTGAGCAGAGCATACTAAGCTTTAGCAGTCAATGCAAAAGGAATATTCTTTCCTCCATTCCTTTCCCCCTAGATTTCTATACATGCCTTTACCAGATTGACGAAGAGAGCTCTAAAAAGGGAAACCATCAGTCAAACTGATCCTTCTGGCCAAATTTATTGAGAATGGCCACCTTTTGTAAAACTCAGCTTTTGTGAACTGTACACCCAAATTGCCGTGCCCCTGTAATTAAACAAGAATCTCATAGCAATTTGAATTCCAATACTTATTTTGATAGCATGCTTCCAAAAATGTTCAAGGTAGTTGAGATTTCTCCAACCCTGTAGGGGAGGGGAGAATGGGGGTGGCTCTTTAACAATCTGTAAAGCCTTTACTTTCCTAGATCTCCCGAAACTTCAAATCCTTGTTGCTATAGGCTTGAAACTTGGCTATCAAATAACATGTTTTGCTCTTAAAACATCTTTAATTTCAAATAGATTGTTGTCCAGAGAGAGAGAGAGAGAGAGAGAGACAGACCTATCTTTTGGCTACAACTAGTGTGAGTTTATAATATTGCAAAATCACATGCAGCTGTGATATTTAACTCCTGCCACTGAGTGCAACATAAATTATTATACAAGTCAAGTAAAACACAAGCTCTAAGTTAAGAGTGACATTCATGGCTTGTTGTGTAGGGGTTTGATTGATGGCGTGATCCATGCCCTCTCTGTATGTGAGATGTGCACAAGAGCTCCACTTGCAGCCAGGCACTTGCTGGTATTTATGTGAAGGAGAAGGTTCTTGGCATAGTTTCAGGTATCCCATTTCTTTAATCCTTGCTGTGCATTAGTAGAGGGGAAATCCATTTTTAAAGGTAGAGGGAAGTGTCCATTATTTCCTCTAGCGGCCAGAAGCAAAGCCAATTTATTACTGTGGGGGAGAGCTAATTGCTATGAATTTGTGATAGTAAAAATATTGACTTTAAAACACAGGATTGTCTGTTTCTCACTCTCTCACCTGCACTCTCATCATGTCCGAGAGAGCCCCTTCCATTCAAGCTGTCCTCTTACAACTTCCTTTCTTCATCTTGAATAATAGCATAGCACTAATGACCATGTTGCCATTCTTTTGACTGCAAGCTGTTTTGTAGCTTCTTCACATTGCCTTCACATTGCATCTCTTGCTTTAAGAATGTCATTAAATTGCCCAGTATAATAATGCCTTTGGGTCACATGAATATTAAATATCTGAAATTCATTCACTAGGCAACATTTGCAGCTTGGAATTCCGTGAGTCAGAAAGCTGTTAAAAGAATCAAAATTTATGATTAGTAGAGTAATTGGATCAATCACTGGGAGCCCAGAAATGTTTATTGAAATGAATGCATTAATATTTGATTTCACTTTATCCGAACAACCTAGCAGACTTAATTTAGCACAGATTCCAGAAATATCCCCTCATGCATGTATTAACATGAGTTCTGGAAGAAGAAAAATCCCAATCCGTTACGTTGTCCCAAACCCAATTAGAAGTAGCTCCATTCATCAATGTCTTTTTGACATGAACTTGACATTTGTGGGCTGTGACTCATGTTTGCTAAATCCTGCTATCACGCTTTTCACATTACTTGATAGTGTGCTAACTCTCGTGTTTGTACACTCCTTGATAAATTAGTTCCTTATTGGTGGAGATTTCTGGAGGAGTGGCATGGCATAACCAAGGCTGTGCAAAACTTCTTAATTGAAAAAGTGTGAATTTTTTAAATTGAATACTTTCATATTCAACTCCAATTTGCACAGCAATCTGAAAGCAAGCCAAAATATTATCCAGCAAGTGCAGCGCAATCCTATGCATGTGTACTCAGAAGTAAACCCCACTGCATGTAGTAGGGTTTAATCCTAGATAGATGTGCTTAATGTAGAGGTATTGTTGCTTTTCCCCACATTCACTTGATAATAAGAGAGACGTGTGCGTGGTAGGTTTTACATCCTTTGTATTGTTAGCGTTGTGTCCAATTAGTTGGTAGTTTATGAAACTGGGTGTAGAAATGCTGATTCTTTCTCTTCACTCATGTTGTGGTACAAAGTAAAAGGATATGGTGGTACCCACTAAGAGCAAACGTGTTTCCATTTCTAGACTGACTGTGTATTCAAATAATCTTTGATATTCATCTTTGCATTTAGGCCAGCACTTAATAGAGCTTTACCCCCCGCCCCATGAAGCACACCATTTAAAACTAAATTTAGATTTTTCTCCTATTCGATACTCTATAATCTAATAAAATAATTTGGGGTTCCCTTTTATTGAACTATCTGCTTTATTTATTTATTTTAAAATATGTTTGTTACTATTCAGAGCATGAATTCGATAGCATCAAAAGGCTGACTTAGCATTGTGGCTTTGTGGTGTGAGCTGAGAAGTCTGGTTCAAAATTTGCCTCAGTGTTACACTTTTTGGCTGTGTTCAGGCTTAATGCTAAACCATAGGAATGAACCTGGAGCATCATGGGCTTGCAGATTTCCCTGTCCCTTCTTCAGGGTAGCCATGAGAAAGATCAGAAGTGTGCAACTCTTGCACACACAGAGACCAGTACTCATCTCTTAAATCATAGAATTATAGAATAGTAGAGTTCGAAGGGGCCTAAAAGGCCATCGAGTCCAACCCCCTGCTCAATGTAGGAATCCACCCTACAGCATACTTGACAGATGGTTGTCCACCTTTTGAGGCTGAAATTTTACATGTATTTAATATAATGCAGGGACATTCTGCACTTGGATACAAAGTTTCTGGTATTCTTCTAATTCTTGCTGGATTCCACGGAATGAAAGCTGGGGCTGCGATCCTAGGGCATGTGCATCAATGAACACAGTGGAACTTACTTCTGAATGAACTTATGTAGAATTGCACTGTACATCGAATACAGAACATACCAGTGCTGTTAAGATATCTTTTTGGGTTTTTTACTCAGTTAGGTCCACATTAATGAATTCCAATAAACAACTTAATGCAGAGACAGCCCTTTCTAAATCCAGCATGTTGGCAAGGGTTACATTAATGGCAGGATACACTTGGACACTCTCTTTTTTTAAAAAAATATTTTAAGGTATCCTTTCCTTTGGATTGTGTTTTGATGACTTTAAGTAGCTATTTTTAAAGGCCTGGGGTTTTCTTTTTCCTAATGTGCTACATAGAACTGCTGCAATCTGCTTTTTATTAATGTACTTGTAGTACGGTATGAAATATGGCTCATTGTGATGAAGTTCAACAAATTATTAATGTTGGCAATATCTTTTGTGTTCTCTACCTATCTGGTTTATAGTTTAAATGCTTACATTTACGGTTAATTTAAAAGTGGTTTTGGGACTTAGTCTTGGAGAAGCTTCTAAAACTTGGCACTCTCACCAAAATCTCTCTCTCTCTCAAACTTCCTTCCCAGTTGCTCTTAGGACATTTTGCAAAACCCCAGTGCCTTACAGTAAACAAACTTTTTTCCCCTTCTGGAAGTGAAACCTCATTGCTATAATTTATAAACGTAGACCAATGGGGCCGCCAACCACTACTTTTTCCCGAAACACACACTTTCAGATGCATAAGCTAGAGCAACGCCTCATAAATTAATATTTTAAAATGTTGCCTAAAATGTTTAATGGATAGCTCTTTGGAAGTTTATAACTGGATTCCCCGGGCAAGGCTTATTGTTGACATTCAGAATAGTGGCTCTTTAAAATGTTACAACAGGAGGATCACTATTCCTAAAATCTGAGTTTGCTTGCTGTAGGGTTTTGGAAAGTAAATATTTTGAGCATGCAGAGTGAGTTTGTTGTTGTTTAGAAATGCAATGTGCCGTGGTTAAGACTGAAATGTATAAATTGGGAAGTGATGGAATTATTTCTAGCTAAGCATCAGTCTGACTTATTAGCTGGGGTAGGGCAAGAGAACCTGTCTCAGGCCCGCAGAACTTTGAATAAATGTGCATGCAGTGTCTCACGGGTAGAATTCTGTTGAGTCCCAGTACTGGGGAAAAGGTGGGATATAAATAAATATAATAATAGTGTTGCTCTTGTTCCTTGTAAGATAGGAATTGCCAGTTGTAAAAGTTAATCATATTCACAGTAACCGTCCGTCTTAACCTGACTGCTACAAGAACCCAGAGTGTTACCCATAAGGATAACACTGCCGGCACAGCTACAGTGACTATGCACTCATGCCTCTGTCTATTTTATGTTGAGGCCTATGGCATTGTGATGGCATTTTCCCTGATATTCTAGAACATATTGTTCTTGAGATTAAAGATCTGGTTTTATTCTCCTTCCTCAGGCAATATATCATGTCGATGCTTTTAGCCTGTTATTCTTCATTCATCGTTGCACCTTGTTTGGGTGCCCTGTCTAAGATAGTAGTATAGTATTTCCTAAATTACTAAGATTTTCTTGCAGCTAGCAGTGTCCACTGAGTCCCTGTTTGCTAGGTCTTATATGTGTTTTATTGTTTGTCAGTCATCTCTGATCTTATTTTTCCCAGCATCTTGTTTGCTTCTGCCAATATCCCAACTTCCATTTGTTTTGTAGCTTCCACCACAACGGCAAGCAAGCCCCTTGTTACCCTAGTTTAGGGGGGATTCCCTGATCAGCTATGCTGCCTTTGGTATCAGAGGAAGTATGCCTCTGTATACCAGTTGCTGGAAGGATGCTACTGCATTCATGTACTACATGTAGGTTTCCCACAGGCAACAGGTTGGCCAGTGTGGGAACAGAATGCTGGAATAGATGGACCCTTGGTCTGATCCAGCATGGCTTTCCTTATGCACTTATATTCATTGGCCATGCTTGCTGAGGCTGAAGAGAGTTGGAGTCCAACGGTATGTGGAGGTTCCCCTGCCCTACCTTAGTTAAGCCATTGTTACTGTGCTAGACGTAACATTTCACTTTTGATTGTACATATCTTCATATTATCCCTGCAAAGCTTAATCTATCAAAGTCATGGAATGGTAGTTGACTAAATTATAGGGGAAGGTTAATTTTATTACCTAATAGAGGTGAAAATTAGTGCAAAGCGTCCATTTAAGCAGATAAGTAACCAAAATGCACTTTCATCTTCCACATTCCAAAGGTGTTGTTGAACAGGTTTTTGTTACTTACAGTTTTGAGATTCTAGCAGGCAGAATGTAGGAGAAATGTGATTTGTCGGCTGTAATTCTGACTTCCATGTGTAGAGCCAAAGGGCTAAAAGGGTGACCATACAGCTGTGTGCCTAGATGCGTGACATGCTTGGGAACCCTGCTCAATTGGAGGCCTTATCGCATGAAGCAGTGGACGCTGGTGGCTCCTGTGTCAATGGGGCACTGAATCCGCTCTGGTTTTCAATAAGAACCGGTCAGAACTCTAAAGGAGCTGTCGAAAGTGCTGAACTGTACCCCCAAAATGGCCTTAGCACCTTGGATAGCTCCTTTAGAGTCCTGACTGAGGGTTTCAATCAGGGCGGATTCACCACTCCACTGACATAGGAACCACCAGCCTTCACTGATATGAAGCATCCATTCACATAGACCTGTCTGCCTTTCGAGACTTAGAATTCTACATGCAGAATTCAGGAGCTGGGCCAATGGACAACCCTTCTCCTTTCTCAGTGAAACTGTGGAGAAGAAGATTAAAAAGGAGCTTTAGTATTTCAGGAACGCTTTTCAGCACACACATTATCTCAGTCATCCTTCCAACCTTGTAAGATAGGTCAACGTTGTTGTTTTTCCATGCTGAAGATATTAGCAGGGGAGGGGGGCTTGAAAGTATGGCTTACCTAAAGCCAACTAGTGAATTCAGGAGTGAAGTGAGATTTAAACCAAGGATTTTCCGGCTCACAGCTCATTCTAGGCTGGAGTAGTTAGCATAGTATTTTATTCTATGAAAGGCGTGCTGGTTTAGGGTTCACTTAAGAATCACAGAATATCCTTGAACAAAGCCATCTGAACCAACAACGATGTTACACTTACAGACACAGGAGTTTGAAATACCATGGGAACAGAAAATTAATGCTTTCTTGTGAGATGGAACAAGTTACGAAGACCCCTGTAATAGTCCATTCCCACTTCCCATGATGTCTAATGCTGCCTCCTTGAGTTCTTCTGCTGGTTCTATTCCCTGCTGCCCTCGACTCCTTGACTGTGTGATGCTTACTGTAAATCAGCCGTTATTACAATGGCTCTTTTATATGGCATACCGGCTCAGCTGCTTTTAATTATGGTGTATAAGCTGGTGCCGTCAGCAACTGTAGAGTTATGCATTGATAAATTAGTATATTAGTCCCCCATTTCCTTCTCTTCCACACTGCTGCTGTTGCACTTCTTTGTCTCAACCCATATTGTAAAACGGACTAAGGCCTGCTATGCTGTGTATCAGTGCAACCCTTGGGAAAAGGTGGTTCCAGTCCTGCTCCAGACAGCATAAGATTAATGGGGAAATGTTTCACAGAATGGGAAACATTATTGATAGTAGTTTTTTGTGGTTGCTATTGATTTATTGTTGTATTTTATTGATTTACTGTTAATATCTTTAGACCTACCTCTTCTCCAAAGATGTCAGGGTGGCACAAATGTTTCACATATGCACCTTCACATATTTTATCCTAACAACCCATTAAGTTAGATTAGGCTGTTGGAGAGCAACTCACCCCGTGAGGTTCGTGGCTAAGCAGCAGTCTGAACCTGGTCAAAGTGCTCCAACACAACTGATTTGGAAGATAAAAGGATTACAAGAGCCTGTCCCAGCCTGACACCCTTCGGGTGTGTTGCACTACAACTCGCATGTCCCCCGCCAACAGGGTCATGCTGGCTGGGAACGGTGGGAGCTAGACACCAGGTTGAGGAAGGCTGCATTGTTGTCACAGATTTGGCTCTTCTGTGGGGTTTGGAGTACTCCCTTTTACTCATGGCCTTGCCTATTGCAACAACGCTTACCTGTGTGGAGCAGGCCTTGGGTGTTTTACTCCAGCATCCACCAGCTCTTAGATACTGTAATCAGATAATGTCCCCAGCCAGGAAGCCCTTGCCTGCTAGTGAAGGGATGGTTTGTCCCTGGGCAAGAGAGCCAACTTCCTCCCTGCCACCACCCTAATTGGTCTGAGTGCAAGAGTCTTTTCACCACCTTCCCTTGTACCCACTTGCCTCCATAGGTAACGTTGTCTCTGTTCAGAAGACACCTTAAACCATGGCTTTAACCAAGATGAATAAGGCTTTTTTCCTTATTCACCGTGGTTAAGGCCATGGTTTAAGGTGTCTTCTGAACAGGGCCATAAATATATGAGTGAAGTTTTGGAACTTACTGGTTCACTGCAGTCTTAAGCAATTAACTCGATTTTTTTGTCATTGATTCCAATTATGGAACGATCTCCCCAACGAAGCCCACCTGGCAGCAACAGCGTTATCTCTTCAGTGCCAGGTTAAGACCTTCCACTTTTCTCCAGCATTTGACAGCATATGTCAAGAAATACTTTTGTAAGCCGCCGTGAGAGCCTTTTTTGGCTGAATGGCGGCATAAAAATCCTTAAATAAATAAATAAAAATAAAATGAGGTTTTAATCAGATCCTGGATTTTTCTTACTGTTTATTGTTTATAATTGTTTTAGATATATGTGTGGCAATGTGTGTGGGGCTTGTTGATCAGATAGTTTCTAAATGATTTTTACACCATGTATAATGTATTTTTAATGGTTTTTAAACTTTGTAGGCCACCCAATAGCTTCGGCTATTGGGCAGTATAGAAATGAAATGTTAGATAAGGTAACATCAAACAGAATAGGCTGCTCAAAAAGGATGGGTGGGGGGAAGCCTTCTGACTTTTTCTGTTAGCTCACATTGGTGGTATTATGCTGAGATGGTTCTAATACATATGAGCTAGAAGATGATCAGTGCTTGACTTACACAGGGTGGGAGGGGGGCGCATCCTGCCTTTTGTGATGGCCCTTCTTAGCTACTGCTTTTAAAAGCTATATCAGGAAAGCTCACCTATAGGCAGGCCTAAGGCAAGCCTTCCGACCTGAATCTCCCCTATGTATCTCTGCGGCTATGGGCCTGGTTGAGGAAAGCTGTCTGGTCTCCAAGGGTGCTTCCAGACAAAGCTTTTATTCTTCATTTGCCCAGCCAGATGACCTTTAATTGGTAGCCTTTCTATCTTTTCCCCATCTTTTTTTTTCCTAACCAGAAAATAAAAACTGTTCAGGAAGATAAGATGGAGTAGTTGTGCAACGCCTTCTGCTTGCTGGTGCTAGGAGCCCTCTGTCTGTAAACCTTCCAACTCTGCATTGCTCAGCTTTCTCAGGTTATCTATTCATAACCACACCCATGTCCAGCAGAGCATGTAACAGAGAGGTTTTGACCTCCTTACATTTTTGTGATGAGCCCCTTAGCTACCGTTTTTAGAAGGGAGTGATGTGGCTGAAATTGGCTGTAAAACTCGTGGATTTCATTAAGAGCCCCACTACCTCTCCACCCATAATTCAAATAATAGACTCAATTTATTGCATGTCCATTGGTACCATAATGAGTGACATGTTCCCAAAGAAATGGCTGAAGCCTCTCACCTTCCCTGGGCAGATTCCTCCTCCTCCTCCTCCTCCTCCTCCTCCTCCTCCTAGGAGTAGTGGAAAGCTACTATCCTCCTAGTCAACTTCATACGCTGAACCAATTTAAGGTGTTCACTTAATTTCTGTCAAAGTTAACAATACTCCCAGAGCTACAGAGAATACTTCTTTAAAACAAAGTGTCGCTTAATATGTTAAAATGTTTCTCCAACTTGCAGGGGTTATTGTTGTAAAAGTACATGTAGGCCATCAAGAAAAATAAGGGCAAATATTTCAGGAACTTTTAAGTCATTTCCAACTTCCCCAGAGGTGATGATTACTGGAGAGAGGGAAATCTACCAGTCTGCAGGATTGAGACGTAAGGAGGCATGTTTATCAAACTGCCTCCCTAATAGAGACATGTGGTGTTTGGTTTGGTTTGTTTGTTTGCTAACTTGCATTTAGTTTTATTTTAAAAGGGCTTTTCTGTCACAGCTACCTTCACAGATTGTCAGGTGTTTTCAGTTTCAAAGTCTAGCGCAACTAATTCAGTGGTCTTGCCTGTCTTGAACTTAGGTACACCTTCAGGTATGCCATCAGAAAAAGTCAAGACACACGTACAAGGTGAGGCAGAATATGGACTACCTCCTAACAAAAGGGCAAGGCGGAAATTGATGGAGTCTCCCCTGACAGTACAAAGTCCTAAACCCTCTAGTCAGTCAAGCCCTAATCACCTAGTGGATTCTCTCAGCAAAGAACTGCATCCCATTGTGTATACACCAGAGGTTTGCAGGAAGCCTGTGGAGAATCTATATACAGAGACTGTGGCAAAGCAAGTATTGAATTCAGAAAATCTTGAAGAAACGAACAGTTGTATTGCACAAATTCAGGAGCCATTAAAGCAGGACAGCCCTGGGGATATTACCTATACCATGACTCCTGCGGACAACATGAACTCAACCATTATTCTTTACGATGCAGAGTGCCCCTCCAATGTATCTGAAAACAAGCAGCAGTCAACCAGCAGCAGCAGTGTTTTACAAAGGTATTTTGTGTAGAAGAGGGTATGAAATCCTCTTTCTCTTTTCCTTTTCCTTCTAGTAATCTCCCATTTTTACATTTTTGCTTATTTTTATTTAACAAGTTTAGCTTCAGTTCTGTGGTTTGATGGTAAACTCATGACAATGGTCTAAAGCAGCCTTCTCCAACCTGGTGCACTTCAGATGTGTTATCCCCAGCCAGTATGGGGATGATGGGAATTGTAGTCCCAACACATCCGGATGGTGCCAGGTTGGTGATGGGTGGTATAAAGTCTCTGAAACTCCTGCCTGGGTTGATAACCTATGCAGGGCCAAGACCTTGGTGAAGAGATCATTTTGCCCTGTCCCCATTTCCTCTCCTTTCACTTTACTGAGCTGCAGTTCATGAGCACAAATTCTGGGAGAAACAGCAATAAGATGTGAAAAAGGAGCTGAGGGCAGAAGCAAAGTTTTCACAGTGGAGTGAAGGGAAGCTCCGGGGTGCGCCAAGGGTCTATCCTGGGAATGCTGCTACTGCAGTGATCATTGGAGTAGGCAAGTTTCGGCTATTGGGTGGTATAAAAATGTAATAAATAAATAAATAATAAATAAAATAAATGGCACTAAGTTTATTAAGGTTGGTAAAGCTCCAAAGGGTGAAATCCCACAGTGTCCCAACTGCCAGCAACATGGGCCACATTGGCAGAATGGGCTCCTCCTGCATCCTCACACCCTAAAATCTATTCAGGAGGATTGGGGGGATCTCCAGAGCAGATTTGGGGGGCACTTGTGGGAGGAGGAGAGTTCCAATGTGCAAGCCGACTTCTGCTCACGCGACTTTGGATGTTGCCCAAAGGCATCTTTTCAAACTACGAACAGGTAACAAAATAGCAAATGAGGTTTAGTGCTAGCACTTGTAAAAAAAATCCTTACTGCATGCACCGATGGGGTCTTTCCAAAATGAAGTAGTCAGGAAAGAGTTCTCAGGCTGCCCCATCTCACAAAGTATACTGTAGAGCAGCAAAAAGTTCAGAGAAGCAACCAAAGTGTTGCTAAAAGGAAAGGCGGGATTCCAATAAATATAATAATAATAATAGTTTAGTTTGGGCGGGGGAGCAAGTGACATGTATGAAATTGTGCCACATGTGGAGACAATGGATAGAGAGGCTGAGAGGAGTCTCAGCTGCCCTGAGCATTGTTACTGCAACGGAAGGACAGGAGGCACATTTTATAAATAAACAGAGATCATTATTTTTTCTTCCTGTCTCGTAATGCTAGAGCTCTGGCTCGCCCAATGAAATGGATTGGAGTAAATTCAACAAAGACAAGATGTGGTGATTACCACTGGCTTAGGTGGCTTTAAAGGGGGGTTAGATAAATTTGTGGCAGATAGGTACGCCACGGGCTAATAGCTTTGATGGAGAAATGGAACTTCCAGGTTCACCAGCAGTAAGTTTTTGAATTTCGGTTTCAGGGGTGGGAGACGGTAAATACAGAGGAGTTCTGTTGCTTTCGACTGCTGCTTCTGAGCTTCTGGAATCATTTAGTTGACTGGTTGAAACAGAACAGTAGACTAGAATGGACCCTTGGTGGATCCAGCAGGCCCTATGTCTCAGGTGCTTGTGTGTGTGACTTGCTTCCTGCTGATGGCAGCACACATACTGCAGAGGCCATCTGTAAATCTACGGCCAGCTCCAGGTTTGGGGGGCTCTTGGCCAAGACGTTCTCAGTGCCCCCGCTCTTCAGTGGGCCCTTTCCCTCCACACTGCTGTCACCACTATTCGTTCACCTCACTTCTCCCTTTAGGCCCAGTCTGCACTGCTGTCCAGGGATGTAGAGGACAAGGCAAGCAGAGACTGTTGCTCCTTCTCCTTGCTCCTGCCGCCGCTCATTTGTTTGGAGACAGTGGGCAAACAGGAAACAACAGCAAGGTGGAGTAGCAGAGGCAGGGTTCTCCAACTGTTGGCAGGGAGTCCCCTGTTGTGTGGGCCTTGGCAGGTGCCCAACCATGCCACCGACCCTTTGTAAGTTTCATACCCTGACCTAGTCCCATAGAAAGTCTCAGTGCTGGTTCTACCTGTCCCTGAACGCTGCTGGAGCTGGACCTAAGCTGCTGATTGCACTTCTGACCCTGAGCACGACCAACAAATAGAAGAGAGGCCCATACTTCTCTCCCACTGCACTGATCTGAGTGGCAGTTTCATACGCTACGTCTTGGCTTTAATCCATTCATACAAAAAACTGGTCTGACTCCTGCTTCCTCGAGCAACTGCTTGCACTCACTTGGCATGGCCCATGTTTGGAAGAACAACAACAGATCACTTACCTTCCCAGGTTAAAGTAGGATTTGTCCATTTAATGTATTGCAAAAATCCCCTGATGAAAACAGTCATGCAAGGGTCAATGCTTGCAATTTCTGACTGTTGAAATCAGTGCAAGCCAACTGTCCTTCACTTGCCTATCTTGCCTTATTGCCAGCACTGCTTTGGATTATAGAATAATGTCTTAAAATGTATCGTCTTGGTTTCAGTGGAATACCTGTGGGAGTTTTTGTGACGTTGATTACTAATGTTATACTTTCAGGCTTGGTCTTCCTTCACTGTTGAATAGGCAGCCGGGCCCCATACATGAGAAGCCATCTTATATGGCCATGACGTCTGCTGCTGAGAGAAAAAGGAAGATGTTAAGGTCTGTAATGCTTCAAGCTGGTGTGCTACATTTGTCAATGTAATATTTTCCCAGCAGAGAAGTAGGTATTGGCAGTATGCTCGTGCAGTGGGGTTTTAGAGGAGCTGGATGAGCATCGTGTATATCCCCAGTCAAACTTCTTCCATTGGACTCCTGCCTGCAGGTGTTGATGGCTGATTTGGGGGAGAAGATGGGTCATGCAGCAGGAT
This sequence comes from Elgaria multicarinata webbii, assembly GCF_023053635.1. NCBI lineage: Eukaryota > Metazoa > Chordata > Lepidosauria > Squamata > Anguidae > Elgaria > Elgaria multicarinata. The sequence goes on from NC_086172.1 coordinate 104,820,198, forward strand.
CACGTATTGAACAAGGGCTGGGGGGGGGGGTGCCTGTTCAAGTCACTCATCCTAGGTGCCAAACAAACAGAGCTTGGGTAGCTGCCATTTTTACCTCCCTACACTGTCAATTTTCTGAATGGCCAAAATTATGGCAGAAATTTAAGTCCTTCTTCCACTCTGCTCTTTCATCTTTAAAGTGAGCACATTTCTACTTCTTGTGTGGTTGAGATATGTATGTATGTATTTGATTTCTACCCTACCTTTCCACCAAGAAAATGGTGTTCAAGGCAGCTTTAAAATACTTTAAGAAAGTGAAAATCATATCTGCCAATGAGCCTGAAGCTACAGGGAATCCAGAACTCTGGCCATCTTTCACAGTTCCTTGTCCTCTCCAATACTGTTGCTTAACCAGCTTGCCATGTTGTCCAGACCGAAAACTGTGACTAACATTACCCATGGTTGGTTTAAGCAAGCCAAATCCAGTAACTGTAGTTTGAAGGTTGTTCGAAACTAACCATAGTTATTGTTGTTAGCAGTTTGTCAGTCCAGACAACATGATAAACCACAGTTAAATAAAACTAGAAACGAAGTCTTCCAAATTTCTCCGAGCTATACAGAAGGAGAGGGGGAGTGCGTAAGCTTGAGCCTTGCTCCGACACATTCTCTTTGCACTACATTCTGCTTTAGCACTGGGGTGGCCAACTTTGGTGGGTTGGGGAGGCACATTGGCTCCCCAGGAAACCTTTGCAGCCGTACCCATCCCCACTACCACCACTGGAAATGGTCATGGCGGTGGAATCCCAGCGATTCTGCTGGGAAACAAGTAATTGCATTCCTCTCCAGCCTGCCAAACAATTGTTTGGCAGACTGAGAGGCGTGCAATATCGCAGAGAAATGTCAATTCCACTGGGGCATATGGGGCGCATGGGAAAGCACACACGTTGTTTCCCTGTAGAATCACTGGGATTCCAGTAGTGGAGGCACCCAGTAGCGGCTGCAAAAAAAGTCAGGTGGGGGCCACATACTGGGGAGCCGGGAGGCATGCTCGTTTAGCATGACATGTGACCAGTTAACTTTGTATTCTGAGGAAACAAGATGCAGTGTGTTGGTCTAACATAACTGTGCCCAAAGTAAATGTTCAAACTTTTTCTCTCAGTTCAGGATCAAGCACTGGATTAATACAAGATCATACAGTTGCAAAACGTATGAGACAAGACCCTGTGTTAAATAATAAACCTCTAAGAGTACCTAAAACCACAGGTAAGTGTCAAAATCTACAATTTTCAGTAATTATACCCAAAGTTAAGCAACAGGTGACTACATAGAAGGTCCAAGATTACCAGCTGACATTTTCAATTTGTCGTTTTTATAGACTTTTTTGCCTATGATAATTCAGAGGTGCAATTTGGCTGATATAGTGTAGCCACTCAGTTAGGAGTAAATAGGTTACACCTTGGGAACCCCACAGTTCTGGGTTTTTTAATATAAGCAAAGAGGAGGCAAGTAATAGGACCTGTATATGTAAAATGGAATCTTGGGGTCATGGTGGATAGTTCAATAAAAACATCAGTCTCGTGTGCAGCAGCTTTTTTTAAAAAAATATGCAAATGCCATGTTAGAGATGATTAGGAAAGGGGGCAAAAATAAAACTGAAAATATTGTTATGTCTCTACCCAAATCTATGGTGCAACCATATTTGGAATACTGTGTACAGTTCTGGTTGCCAGATCTCAAAAAGGACATTGTAGACTTTGGAAAGAGCAAACAAAATAATCAAGGGGTTGGAGCAGCTCCTCTATGAGGAAAAGTTAACGTTTTGGTCTATTTAGTTTAGAAAAAAAGGACAATAAGAGCGAGGCATGATAGAAGCATGTAAAGTTATGCATGATGTGGAGAAAGTGGATAGAGTACTAGAACCTGGGGTCATCCAATGAACCTGAATGGTGGGAGATTCAGGATGGGCCAAAGGAAGTTGTACTTCACACAACACATTGTTGCTTCCACAAGATGTGGTAATGGCCACTAACTTGGGCAGCATTAAAGGGGCATTCAACAAACTCATGGGACAAACTCAAATTATGATGTTTATATACTACCTCCAGGATCGGAGGCAGCATGCCTCTGAATACCACTGGCTGGGGAACAACAGCTGCTAGGACCCAATGCGCTCATGGGCTTCTCAGATGCATCTGGTTAACCATTGTGGGAGAAAGGATGCTGGACTAAATATACTTTTGGGGTTGATCAGGGCTCTTCTGACACATTCTTCCTTACCTCAGGGCTGGAACGCCCAGATATTCTCTAGCATTCCATCCACTGGAGTGGGGGCAGAGGCACATGCTTTGAACCTGTTTGTTGCTCCTGTGGTAGCTCAGAGAAGGCTCCCACTACCACTGAGGCTAAAGGCTGAGCTCTTAGCCATTCCCTTCCACATATCCTCAGTGCATCATGAAGCTTCTGGAAACCGTCCTTCCATAGCTTCCAGTACTGTAGGCCTGTAGTGCAGCACTCTGCAGGCCTGTTGGACGTCTTTCATCCTGAGGATCGAATTCAAGTTCAGAAGAACTCTCAGGCACTGCATTCCAGTGGCGGCATGGAGCCAAAGGCAAAAGGAAGAAGGCCAACCTATTTAGCTTAAAGCTTATAACTGCATGTAGATTAAGTTTAAAGAGAGGCATTTCAAGCTTTAAACATACCCCCCCCCAAAAAAAAAAATTGCAAAAGTTGGGAACCCACTGGTCAGGGGAAAGGGGTGGGACCATCAGGGGAACTGGCATGGCCTTCAGGGAAACCCCAGAGGGACCGATGTGGCTCCCAGGCAGGCTGGATTTGGCCCACAGACTTGAGGTTCTGCATCTCTGCTATGGTGCCTCCACCTGCCTGGGGCCAATCATACTCCCATTATATTTTTCAAACAAGAACAGTGTCAGCAGCAGAGAACTAGGACTTCTAATTGCTCTTCCCCCAGGCAAAATCAGTGTTCTCCTTAGACCTGGCGGAGTGAAGCATTGCATGTGGTGTTCCCCAAGCTAAAAAAAAAAGCTTGACTACGGCTTTATCAGTGCTCCGCACAATGCTGTCTTCCTGTTAATTATTTGTACTAAATGTTGGCTAACAAAGGATACCAGCCTCAATTACTGTAATTGTATTGTTAAAAGAATCATGGAACTGAATGCCTAATGTGGAAGCCGCAGCACAGCAGACATGCTGAGAATCTCAAAAAGCATCAATATTCCAAGATACATGAGCTCGGGCCCGTTCTCTACATAAGAGCTGTGAAGAGTCACCATGGACGATTATGAGTTCTCAGAATGTTTCTCTGTAACCCTTGAAAGTCTGGGCCGTCTTGCACTTGTTTCATTATTTCTACAGCACCGTCTCTATACCTGGGGCTTTGCAAAGGACAGGTTCCAATGGTCCCCCTCCCCCCAGGGGCTTACGATCTAAAAGCAGGCAAAGGGAAGCCTGAGCTGCTTAACCTTAGTTATAGTCTCTCAGCAAAAAAATTTTTTAAATGGCTTCCCTCCCCACCCCTCCACAGTTTGTGAAAAAGTGATGGGAGTGGGGAGAAGAATGGAACCACATGGGTATATAGTTTTGGTTATTATTTATTTATTTACATTTCTACACCGCCCCATAGCCGAAGCTCTCTGAGCGGTTATGGGTCCTTCCATAAAATGGCAGTATGCAGAAGACAGATCAGCATCTACCAGTAGATCCCTGCGTGATCCACACACAGCCTGATAGGGTTCTAGTAGAAATTGAAGGTCAGCCTGCAAGCCTGACGGCTGCCCACCCCTTGTAAAACGGCAGCAGCAGAATATAACATGGTTGCATAATCCAGTCTGTTTCACCTCGCTTGAAGAAATCTGCATGTTTGTTTTTTTAAACTCTTTAAGCCAGAAACTGAATGAATATAACAAGTACTGGTGACAAGGGCAAGTACATTTCCCAAAAAACTTTCTTTAACGTACATTATCAGTACATTTTCTTTGTTTTATTTCTTTGTAACGATAGTTGGCTCTCAGAGGCCTTACAAAGAAATGCGTTTTTTAAAAAATACAGCCAATAAAACAACAACAGACTAGTTCATCACATCTTGAAAGGCACCAGGTTGGGGAAGGCTTGTGTATAGGGTTGCAGCCCAAAACCTGCTCTTTCAATTGTGCTTGGAAATGGACAGGGAATCAGTTGTGGCTCTTCAAAAACCGGCATGGATTGCTCCATACAACCCATTTCAGTTCACAATTCTGCTGCTACATTTTGCGCTACCTGTAGCTTCCAAACAGTCGTCAGAGGCAGCCCCCATGTACAGCACATGTTACTAGCGCATGGATTTCCTCTATTATAAGAGAAAATGGAAATAGTGGTAATAGTCAAACTTCTGTCCTGTTCTTTAACTTAACATTAACTGTAACATTTTATAGTGCCTTTGTTTTGTTTTCTCACCATAGCAGTGTCTGTCGTTCTCTCTTTTTTTAACATGGCTAATTCTTTGTTCCATAGGAATTAGAACAAGAAGCTGGAAGCAACATGATGGGCTAAGAAAACATCTCAAAAGTAATTTCAAGGAAAATGCAGCAGTGGGCATGAAAACATTAAAAAAAGCATTTTGAATGGCATATCACTATAGTTTGTACATATTTTAATTTATTAGCAGGAGGAGAGAGGTGAACTTTGCATTTACTCTCTGCCTGTTTCTCTCTTATCTGTTGTGGTACTCTATTTCTTGGGATAATGTACGGCACTAGGATGCTACTTCAGTAAGCATTTAAAATAAAAGCATCCATTTTAATGTACGAATAACTACTTTTAATGCTCACATTTGGACTATAGTTTATCATTCAGTAGCACTTAATAATTGGAACATCATTGAACTTAACAAATATCGCTTTGACCTCTTTGCCTTTCAACATGTTTCCGTGAAATAATATCTTGCAATAAAAATATGGCCGAAAAGATTGGTGGGTTCCATTGTAGAAGGTTCACATGCAGCTTGATGTCTTTTTGCCTTAAATTGCTGGGCAAATAACACATGCCATGTTAGCATGGCAGGAATGAGGCTCAAGAATATCCCATGGGACTTTCCTTTCCTCCATGCAGAGCTGTGAGCTACACTTGCTGTGGGGTGGGGAGATTGTGTCCATGGATTTCGTGCCCTGTTAGGTTCTTTCTCCTGAAATCCCTGTACTTATCAATCTTTCCTTTGGGGGGGGGGAGCAAACAAGCAAGCAAATGTCAATTCTTACTAATACAGTGAATAACTATATAGATGTCAAGTCCCTTTGTTCATTTTTTTTCTTATTTGCCACTAAAGATTTGCAGGATAAGGCATTGGAAGTATGTATTTTTTTAAAAGTAAAATGGTAGCTAGTATTTAGTTTGCAACTTTTCCCAAACTTCCTGGGCAACTTGAATGTAAAAATATATCCTTGTATAATTAGCCTTTCTACAGTCTCTAGTGTTTTCATATGTGTGTATGTGTTTTAGATAGGTTAGGTATGCTAACTGTAAATAAAGTTTTACTAACTGTAAATCCGAACTGTTGTTATGGATGTGTATCACCCTGTATCTATCTTGCTCCTTCAATTATTTACTTTAATCTTTATTTGATGTGTGATGTTTATCTCATGCCTAGACCTAAAAAGTTCTTACTTCTAACACTGGCATGCCAATTCCCAGCTCAGGAGAGAATGTAGAATAATTCCAATGAATTGAGGTTGGTCAAAGGAGTATCCTCGTCTGTTATTCAATTCTGTCTTTAGCACTAGGTTCTGTGAAAGGGTAGCAGCATCCAGACTTAGGCCTGGTGCTTTCTCAGAAACAAATCTGCACTATGATGCTTAGCTCCTAAGCTGTGCTACTACAATAAGATGAAAGGTGGGGGAGCAACTGCTTAACAGTTGATGCAAATATAAGCACATTAAGGGAGGAAATTTATTTGTACAGGAATTCTTCACTAGTGCAGGGATTAAACATATTCTGAAAGGGAAATTAAAAAGAGGCTTGCCTGATGCCACAAAGATGGGTGGGTGTTAGATGAGCCTCCTAGAGAGAGCATTATGTAACCAGAGCTGCACCCACTGAGAAGGCCCTCTTATCAAGTGCACTTCAGGTGGCTGGGACACGAGGTGGAAAGAAGCACTCCTTCAGGTACCCCAGCCCTAAATCATCTCGAACTTTCGAAGGAAAGAACCAGCACTTTGAATTGTACTTGGAGATGGACCAAGAGCCAGAGTAGCTACTTAAGCACTGGTAAAATGTGATCCTGGCACCAGGCAGCAATATTCTGACATACATCAATGGCAGCCTCTCATGCATGTATTGTAGTAGTGGTTACCAGAGCATGTGGTTAACAGGCCAGGTTACCTCTGTTCAGGTTGCAGCTGAAACATCAGCCTCAGTTGGTGAAAGGGACTCCAAACCACAGAGGGAGTCCACTTTAGAATCTATTGACAAATCTAGACTGATAAGCATCACAAAGTTGCAAACCTGATTCTTTAAGAAGAATGCAACTACATTCAGAACAGTTTGAATTCCACCTTCCAAGGCAGATGACCCGCCTACCAACAGTGCCTCCATCTTGTCTGTAGTGAGCTTAGTTTATTGGTTATCAGCCAAATCATTCAACTCCTCTGCTGCTTGTCAGATTCAGTTGGGAGAGAACTGAGTGCCGTTTGAATACTGATGACACCCAACTTCAAATCACAAATGATGTCACTTAGTGGTTTCACGTAAGCACCATGAGGCACAAGATAGAATCTTGCAGGACCTCTTACCAGAAATGCCAAGGAGATGAACAGTGGTCCACTAGCTCCACCTTCTGGAATCAGTCATTCACATAGGAGAAGAACCACTGCAAACCAGTACCCCAATACCCAACCCAGCAATGTATAATCTGAGTCCAGGAAGGGCTTTTTCGAGAGTGGTCTCGACATGACCTCCTTAGATGTGGCTGGAACTGGCCCATCCTGAGAGGAGTTTGCCAGTTCCTGGGTCCTGCCAGCCAATCTTTCTCTGCTTGATGTTATGAGCCAAAGGGGCGAGCGTTGAACATACTGATGGCAGGCTGGACTTGCCAAACATCCTTGTTCAACAGCTGTCTAAATTTTTCCAGCAAAATAGGATTATCCAGAGCTCTGGATGCATTCCTAGATAAAACTATCTGTAAAGAAGCACCTAGATAATTTGGAACTCCAATCATATCAGCATCTAAGTTGCATGGAGCAGTTACTGGGTTGACAGGCACCCCTTTCAAACTTGGATGTGGAATAGCGCCAACAGCCACACTTCCATTTCTATATGTTTATATCCGGCAGCAATGACTAAAAGAGGTTACAATCTGAGTGATGACCAGCTAGAGGTAGAACATAGTTATTGCATGCAATCCAGTCTCTGGAGGGCTTCATTTGCATCAGTTTGTGGGAGGGGAATGCAAGAGACACATGGATTAGGAAGCAATTATATACCTGTTTAAGAGTAAATTGCCATATTTGTTTTAGAAAATTGCAGCTGATATCTGTGGAATATTGTTCAGCTTTCTAGTGAGATGGTCTATAGTTGTACCTTATCATAACTCTACCAGCCCTGGGCAGCAAATGGAAGCGTTGTTGGAGAAGATGCTGAGTTTCTTCCAGGTTGAAATCACAGCGCTACTGATTAAGCTAAAATCATTAGGCTGGGAAGTGGATCACTGTTCAGGGAAGACTAAGTGAAGTGACAGCCTGCTTCTTTAGTCATGAGCAGAAGCTGGACAAATTACCTGCAGAGATAAGACAGAGCTGAACAGTTCAGAAGAGCTGAACTGGCTGTTCAAATGTTTTCCTTTGTTTAAAGCAAGTGTGAGCAACACGTAGGCTGCATGTGTGTGTATTCCCCTCCAAAAGCCCATTTTGCAGCCCTGTCACCATGCCACCAAATTTCAATGGTGTGGCAGGCCCCGTTAAAAGGAAAAAACTGCTGCTAAAATGTGGCAAAGAAGACCCTTTTCCCCACTGCCTTTTCAGCAAACCACTGGGTTTTTTTCTTTTAAAATGGGGCTTTTTTCCCCTGCCACTGAATTTCAGCGGGGCAAGGGGTGCAGCCCGTGGTGAGGTCCCATCAGAGGGTGGGATGCACCTCCCTCCAAGCCCTAGAAGTTGTCCATCCCTGGGTTAAAGTATTGAGATAATTATATGGTTGCTATTATATACCTGGTATTGATTCCTGCATTGAGCAGGGGGTTGGACTCGATGGCCTTGTAGGCCCCTTCCAACTCTGCTATTCTATAATTCTAATGTGTCAAGGCCACCTACTTAACATAGCATAGCAAAGTTGACAAAGATTTCCAGTTTCCTGTTGAAGCTATAGATTGGACTGAAAAGTGTTAAGGGAAATAGAAGTTTGAAAAATGGCATGCAGGCACTCCTTGAATCTAAAGTAGTGCAGGATGACTTCCTTGCATGCAAAGGACTTTATCTGATTCCTCTCTCTCCCAGCTGCCCCCTCAAATGCCCCTCCTGAAGATTGGAGTTGGCCATCTGGAGCGGATTTGCAGGAGGGTGCATGGGGCTGCTGCTGAGGGCAGGATAGTAGGGTGAAAGTTGGACCCACAGCTGTTGACTCTTCTGTTCAATCCTCCCACAAAATAATTTGAGCTCAGGAAGCCTGCTCTTTTTTAATACACAAGAATTGTAGTAGACTGGTAGTTTGTACAAGTGTTCACACGTGAAGGGAGGGGGCATAACACAGTTCTAGACATGCTTTGCAAGCAGAAAGTCCCAGATTGAAACCTCACACCTCCAGGTAGGACTAGGAAAGAATCCTGCCTGAATCATTGGAGAGCTGCTGTCAGTCAGTGTTGATCATACTGGGCTAGATGGACCAACGGTCAGACCCAGTATATGGCAGCTTCCTATGTTCCACACTGGCATCAAAGAGAACGGCACTATTTTACCAGTTATTTATATCCTAGCTGGTTAAAGACACCTTGTTAACTAAATAAAAAGAAGCTAAAGTGGCAGGTTACCGCACCCATTTTGTATTCCACATGGAGATCTAAAACCACATTGTATCCGTCCTGATGAATATTTATCCAAGTAGTGTGGATCTAAGGGTGATAAAAATCACTCGTAGCAATTAAGTTGTGGCTTCTGAATCCTCAAAGCAAACTTCAGGAGAAATGTTTTTCAGGGTTCCGTTTTGAGCGTATAAAGTGTCATCTCCCTTAAACACAGACCTAGCTTTGAGTGCTGAAGACAACATGCTTAGTTCAGGATGGCAGAATCTTTCTAGATCAAGGCGTACTCCTGATCTCTCCACATCGTACTGCTTAACGAACACTGCCCAAACCACATTTATGGATATGGAGGTACAGCAAAGCAAAACTAACCATACTCCTGCTAATGCAAATGAAAACATAGGCCTGTATTCAGTGTTAGTTCTACTTAAAATAGAAATGAATGGGACTTCAGTTAGACTAAATTGGGTACACTCCAGAGAAAAAGGATTCTCATGTGCACCAGAATCAAATAAAAGCATGTTTTTCAAAAGTTGGAAAGAGTTGTAATATACAAATGGGCACACAGAATGATTGGACTGTGTTCCGAAAAGCAGTATGATGGACGTTGAGTGCCTTGCATCTACATTGCAGGCTAGCTATCTAGATTCTATGGGCTCTTCTCATCATGCCTGATGAGCAGCCACCTGGACTCAGAATGATGCCCGCAAATGGGTTAATGTAACAGAGCTCTTATATAAGCATTTCCCCCTTCCCCTGTATTTTTGCCACAATGTCATTAGGAGAGAATTATTGCAATGAACCTGAGAGCTTGTCATGAGTTTGGGTATGACTAACCTCGGCAAGCTTCAAAGAGGCATTGTAAAGGGAAAGGAAATAAAAGTAAATTGTGAAGGTGGAGTAGGAGGAGAAGAATTCAAGGCAAATGTTGCAAGAATGCCAATGACAAAGCTTACGATGAGCAGGAAAAGGAGGTAACAGGTGGTTTAGACAATAATTCACTGAGAAATATCCTTGAAAACTAGGAGAAATGCGGTTTTCAAAAGATAACAATCACTTTAATATTGGTGTTTGGTGTTTTTTTAAAGGGCTGAGTGATGTGGGTGAATAATACTAATCTGGAAGCCCCACATTCTGTTCCAATGTACCCCAAATTACAGCACACAAAAGTGAAATCATGCAATCTGAATAAACGTTGCCAACTTGCATACATTGTTTTGATTTGTATACTTCAGCCTGCATTTATTAGTGATAACAAAGGAGAAACAGCTGTGTGATCCTGTCCAGTTTCTCAGATTTTGCCCATCATTGTCTGTATGCTTTCAAGTGTGTCTTTTGCTGCCTTAAAGGCTAGATACTTGCTTTTTAAGTGAAAGGTCAGCCTTTCTGGAAGATGGATAGTGTAGCCACATCCGTGACCCATGACAGCACAGAGAATGAATGCAGAAACACAGAATGTGCATAGCCTTGCTCATAACTGAGAGATCATGAGGTAAAATGTGGTTGGGGTGGGCGCCCGGTTACATAGGATCCTGTTTGTGTTGCTTGGGGGGGGGGAGCAGGTGCAAGAGGGTGGCTGATTCCGTATTACCTGGTCTGGTGCAGCCAACAGGCAAGGAGGCCTTGCAGCTACACTGCATACTGCATTGTGAACCGCCCAGAGAGCTCCGGCTATTGGGCGGTATAGAAATGTAATAAATAAAATAAATAAATAAATAAATAATACCACAGGCAACCAATCAGCAGTGTTGTGCAAATGGGTCATGAATGGTAGTCAGCCACGCATGTTGGGTCACACACCTTCCTCATAGCAACACTGTTGTTTGCTATATTTAACTCATTTGTTATCTTTAAAACAACTGTCCATTCCAGTTGCTTTAAGTGGGCTGGATCCATTTCATGGTCAAGTGGGCATTGCACCCTGTTCCCCCAAATGAGACGGGTTCCTCATAAAGGCCCTTGGAGTCAGGTTTCCTGGTTTTCTGGAGGATTCTGACAGGAGTGAATTGAGATGTTGATAGAAATCTTCCTATTGTGGGGCCACATCACCTGTCATGCCTTATGTTGCCCCTGCCCCCAGGTTGGGTTGAGGAACTGGCCAGCAGTGGGACTGCTCAATGACTGGATTCTGGCCCTATGCCACACCAAAACTCTGTAACCTCTAGCCAATAAAAGCTTTGGCCATTTTTAGCAGGTCATAGCTATGCAATGTTACTGCCCCCTCCCCAGATCATACCTTAATGGGTGCTGCAAGCTTATTTATTAATAATTTGAGAGATGGAGGGTCCATGACATCCAGAGCAAGGATTATTCAAGGAGGCAATATAAAGTCTGATGGAAATGAGAGTAATGTCCTCCTAAGCCATCAGTTACCTAGGGGGATATGAACTGCTAAGCCTATTCACAAAAGCTCCACTACGATAAACAAAATGGAGGGTCTTTCATGTTTGAACTCCATACTTAAAGCTGCACAGTTTCAATGGCAAGATTAAAAAGCTTTTACAAAGCGTAAACACATTTTTGCTATTGATATATTTCACAGACCTTTACAAGAACACTTTCCAGATACTAGCTGGTACTGAAATATTAAAAACATAACAAATGCTTTATTTTAATGCCAAAAGGTGTGGGGGTTTTCCAGAGAGAGAGAGAGAGAGAGAGAGAGAAGTATTTGGGTGAGAAAAAACTTGATATACATAGGTTTACATTTTTGCATGTAATCGTCATCTCTTGAACCATGATCCAAAATGCATAAAGAGCAACAGTGGATGCCTGTATAATATTGGTATATATAAAAAGATACTACTCTGAGTTGTGTATAATGGGTGTGCAATACATCATCCCAAGGTGATGGATAACAGAACTTAAAAACCATAAAACATAATGAAATAATGATAAAAATCCCAGAACATCAGAATTAACTATTAAAACCAAATAGCAACATATACACAATGCCCCCAGTTGAGTGCTAATGCAATTATACGCCAGGGTAAACCAAGTGAATCTTTTATATATCTGGATCAAGGCAGGGTACAACACAAAATATGGAACTTGGGAATGAATTATAGAGAAACCTGGTCTTTAAAAAAAGAAATGGTAGTTTCCAGACCTCTTACAGTGCAATTCTATACATATCTACAGAGAAGTAAGTCCTATTGAGTTCAACTGAGCTTATTCCCAGAAAAGTGGGGATAGGATTACAGCCAGTGGCAGAAAAGGCAATTTCAGCAGCTGTCATTTGTATGGATGCAGCACCTGGTGAAATCCCTTCTTCATCTCAACAGTTAAAGCTGCAGGAGCCCTGACCTCTTTTGTATCTGGGCTCCTGCAGCTTTAACTGTTGTGATTAAGAGGGGCTTTCACCAGGTGCTGCATCCATACAAATGACAGCTGCTGAAATTGCCTTTTCTATAAAACTGTTAAAGATACAGGAGCCCTGTCCTCCTTTTCATATGGTCACCTTATATAATAACTTAATAAGACCATCCCTGCCATGAGGCTTACTGTCTAAAAGCCACAACACAAAAGGAAAAGGGATTAGGAGGGAAGAGGGGGACGCAAAACTCAGGCACCAGTTCTTAGTTTCAAAGTTCCTTTGCGTGTTCTTTCCGGTCAGAAGGACGAAATGAGTTTCCTGTAGCTGTTTCTTCTCTGGCCAATATATGAGGCTAGATTGGTCACTCTCTTGCTGTGATATTCATTCTGCAGCCTCCCAGTGGTTCCCTGGCTGATGGGTGACACCAGAGGCTGCAGTTCCACGGACCTGCCAGATAGAGCTCTGTGTTCCTTCTGGTAGGGAAGGGTGAAGCAAGCTCAGTGCAGCTGCTCCTTCTCTGGCTGATGTATGGGGCCAGGCCTTTATGTTTATCCTGGGAGGCAGGCAGTACAGCCTCCCAGTGGCCCTTTGTTCAGTGGCCTTAGTTGATGTAATAGGAAACTTGAAAGGGCAGCCTTTTGGGTAGTACTGCTCCACCAAAAATGAAGGAATGTGATTTTGGCAGCTGAAATTAATTTCCAATGAGCATCACACCTCTGCCTCTTCATATCACCATCTACTCCATTCTCTTCCCGACAGCTGCCCTGCTTCCTGGGCATTCAGCTTCTCAGTTCTTCTTCTCCCTTCCTCACCAACATCCCTGCTTCTGTTTTTGCCTCATGGGTGCTGCAGCATACAGTCCCTCGTCTCCCTGAGCCCTGTGTAAGGTCAAATTGAGTCTTGTTAGGCCTCACTACAAAGCCTCTGACATTCTACTACTCCACATTTCAACTCATATTGGCAAATACCCCATGATCTCATAGAGGTTCAGCCAGGGTCAAGGGAGAGCTTGTATCGAGATGAAAGGCAAAAGATGACCGGTAATAGCAAGTTTTTAGGCCAATGGTATATATAAGCTTTACATCTTCCATGCTCCACAGTTCCTAGTTTTTCTCCAAACAGAAGGATCCTCTTCAGTGTCCCTGCAACCAGTGCATTCCTATATTATTGGCCCTGACAATATGCTAGTCTTTTGGAAAATTTTAAAATATGAAACACAACAAACTTACTTAGAAGGTATGTAGACTGACACCATTCATTCTAAAAATAAAACTGTTTGTTTCTGTCTTTGTTTATATATGTAAGCAAAGATTAATTCTTGTCTATGCTATGGCATATATAACCTAATCAAAGTTGACAGCATATAGCAATATTACATGGAACAGAATGTGAAGAGTATGAAAATTATCTAGATCCCTCTAATATATATTGGAATGTTATAATAAATCTCCTATGCTGTTCTCAGATAGTTTTGATCATGACATCGTAGATACCTGAAGGTTGATGGGTAGTAAATGACTCATCTTTCTGGCTGTGTGAGAAGTACAGCAATGTGTTCTTATGTGTGGGTTGTTTGGTGTGTTAGCTGGTGTGATCTTTGTATATCTGGCATTTGCATTTGACGCAGATTTCTTGACTATTAAAAGATAGTCAACTCCTGAACTTCAGCGCTTCCTGGAATTCCGGACTGGAACTTGCTTGTCATCTTCGACATGGAGTTCTGGTAAGCTCTTTAATAAGCCTTGTGTGTGCTGAAGTCTCAATAAGTGAACAAAAGATCAGAATAGTGCTCATCAGGAGCATGCACATAATGAAAAGGCTATTAAAAGGTTATGCAAATACCTGAAAATACACATTTTAATGACAAGTTTCTACTTCCAACTCAAAGAGAAGGTGGGGGAGAGAGTCAACCTTACTTCATTTTTAGATGTTTGTACATAGATCACAATAAAGCAAAAATTAGACCTTTGCAAGTAAGTGGTAGCGATGTGAGGAAGTAACGTGTTTATGCAAGACTTGTATGCATTGGGACATGATCCTGGATGACCTCAGATCACAACTCAGCCATAGACTTATCTGACATGTTGTAAGGCACAATCTCTCAGCCATTGTAGTAATCATGTTCTCTGCCCTCTGGACTAGGAAAACTCTGGATGTTGTACCAAGGAGATTCAAAATTCTGCCACTGAAGTTTTGCAATGAATCTGTGCATTCTCCACAATGTATTTCGTTAAAGTTATCTTAGGTCATTTAAAATTTTCTGAAGGTTGCCTGCTTGTTTTCTTTTTGCAAAGATTGGAAAAAGACCATGAAGGATGGCTAGGAAGATTGGGAAGAAGTTGTCAGTGTGTGGAGTTAGGCTTAGATAAAGAAGTCAGTGTGGACACTGAAGTTCCTCTGCTTGAGCACAGGCGGCACAACTCTGTCCGCCACTATTTCACCATAATTACTGCCTTAGATATTGAAGGCATATCTGAGGCAGTAAGTCTGTGTGCACCAGTTGCTGGGGAACATGGCTGGGAGGGTGCTGTTTCATTGTAGTAGCCATTGATAGCCTTCTCCTCCAGGAATTGATCCAACCCCCTTTTAATGCTATCCAAATTGATGGCCATCACTACATCTTGTGGTATTGAATTCCATAATTTAACTATGCCCTGTGTGAAGAAGTATTTCCTTTTATTTGCCCCGAATCTCCCACCAACCAGCTACATGGGATGACCCAGAGTTCAAGAATTTTGAGAGAGGGAGAAAAAAGTCTCCCTATCCACATTCTTCACACCATGCATAATTTTGTATACCTCTATCATGTCTCCCCTTAGCCTCCTTTTTCCAGGCTAAACAATCCCAGCTGTTGTAACCTCCTTTCACAGGGGAGATGCTCCAGTCCCTTAATAATTTTAGTTGCCCTTTTCTGCACTTTTTCTAGCTCTATAATATCCTTTGTTTAGGTGTGGTGAAAGGGATATTCTTAGCAATCACATCAGGGCTAATGGCTGTTGATAGGACTATGCCAGGGTTACTGGACTTTAAGCATGCAGGCCCAATCCAGCCCTCTGGGTTCACTAGATGGCCACACCCCATTCCTTGATCAGCGATCGTTTGGTGGTTTCACATTTGTGGTGTGTTTTTCCTGATTTTAAAACTGTTGAAATGCCTCTTCTAAGGTTTAGTTACTGGCAGCAGCAAGAACTTTAAGCTAAAGTATGCCAGATACTTTTGCTCCTGCCCCTTTTTCCTTTGGCCTCACCCACCAGTGCAATGCAGTCCCCCAAAGCTGCTCTGAAGTCAAATTAGCCTGCCAGGCTGAAAGAGGTTCAACACACTCCTAATCTATATCCTTTGAATTGGTCCAACCCTATTTTAAAACCATCCAAGTGAGGAGCATCACCACATTTTGTATCAAAGGATTTCCCAGAGTCAGTTATGTGCCATGTAAAGAAAGTCTTTAAACTGTAGCTTGTTCAGTAGTAAGTATGACTGCCAGTGTGCAACCTAGAGTTTCTCCCTTTAAAACAAATGCTGAATTTTGAGAGACGAAATAGTTGCTTCTTCCATCCATTTGCTTGTTTTTAAGGGACCCCAGAACAGCTGTTTTTATCAGGATACTGTGTTTTTATGCTTTTTATGTTTTTAAACTTTGTATATTTGTTTTAATGATTACTGTCTGTAACTTTTGTAAACCACCCAGAGAGCTTCAGCTATGGGGCGGTATATAAATGCAATCAATCAATCATCAATTTTCTCCCCAGTCATGTGCATCTTCTTCTCCGCTTGCTACATGTGGCACATGTAAAGACCTGCTTACTACAGCAGGGGGAGGGGAGGAAATGATGATACATGGATTGGAGACGCTGTAGCTTCTCCCAATTCAGCAGCATGTTGAATGGCTAAAAAAGGAAATCTCAGAATACAACATAACAAGCCTAGAGGTAATCCATAACAATAATTGAGGGTTGGATCCAGATTTACGCTGGATCAACTGCACTGACAGAAGTGGACCTCTCCAGCCCCTCTAGCCCTCTGAATATGCTATGCAGAGAATCAGAAGACATTGCTGAATAGGATGAGCTGTGGGGGGTGTGCCTGTGGAGAGGGATCAGGGCACATACACACACCCCAAAAAAGCGGGCATAGGAACTTTCTGTTATTAGAGCCCTTCCTCTTGCAGAAGAAAAATCCAACCCAGCAAATCCAACCCACACACAACCAAACCCTTCCCATGAGCGTAAGTCTACCTAAGAAGTCATGAGTATTTTCTGCTCAGTGGATGGGAATACCAGGGCTTTGTCTTGAGGGTGGCCCATTAGTACTGTGGGCACTGAAACCCCTGCATTTGCACTCCTTTGTGTTGACCCCACACGAAGGAGCTAATGTGCGATTTACCGGGGAGGAGGGCTAGTTGCTCATTTTTAAAAAAACATGCCTGTGGCTCTTGGGACGAGAAGCAGCTTTCTTCTTTTTTTACACTAATCTTTAACTGCAAAGTGTTGCAGTTAAAGGGAGCCAGGGATACAGACTGCCACCCACTCACATCCCAGCTGCTCTTGAAGGGGGAGGAGGACCAGGCTGCAGATGATGATGATGATTAAAAACTTAATATTTAACAGACAGGGGGCAGCTCTTTGGGGTTGTTGTTTTGATGTTTACCTGTAAATGCAAAGCTTCACATTTACAGATAAACACAAAAAAATAAAAACAAGGGGGAGGGGATGTCCAGCCTAATGTGACCAATCAGGGGTCACCATCGGCTGGGGCACGCCTCCGCCCCAGCTCCGAAGCAAGGTGACAGATGGCAGATGCTGTCTTCACCTCGCTCCAAGAGAAAAAAGCCACACAAGTCCCTGACTTCTTTAAAGCGGAACTTCGGAGGTTTGCCCCTGGATGGCTTCGCGATGGCGGCTGCATCATATAGATGACCTGCCGCCACTGTGGATCCACCCCGGGGCAAACCCCTCGTCAAGACAGGCCCCAGGGCAGTTGGGATCTCCATGGGCAGCAATACAGCCCTCCGCTCATGCCATTCCTCTCTGTCTCCTCTTAATTCGTCTACTTGAGATGTCAGGATTGTGGTCGCCTGTGCTCCCATTCAGACAGTGGATTGCTTAAATCCTGGTCTGATACCCATCTAGTGTCTGGCAGTTTTAATTCACCAACTGTATGAAACAGATTGGATCTATCCTACGGGGTATCCCGATAGGCTGTCTAATGGGGAATGTATGTGGTTGTAATGGTAAATGAGCCATTTTATTTCACAGCAGTCTGGTGTTTCATGAGAAAATATCTATTACAATCATTGCTTCAACTTTAATTTCCCTACAATTATGAAGCCTTTAAGGTTAATGTAGCATGAATATTGTCTATTTAAGTTAAACTGACTGCCTATTATTTATCATAGTGACATTAGTAAGCTTTGTTGAAGCAGATTTAAAGCGGCTGTCATCGTTCATGGCTTTCCTGAGCTCTTGCCTGATTCAGGAAGCCTAGAACAGGAGAATATACTGGATTGTTAAAACCACCGGTGGGAATAGGCCCTACACATGCCAGCAATACGGTTTTGTAACATTTAGGACTGCTGAGAGAGAGCAATAGCTCTGGCAGGGTAGATTTTTTAGGGTCCATCAGCACTACGCAGCGCCGCAGGTTGTCTCAGAAATCACCGGGTTACTGATCCTAATTAGCGTTCTCTTTTTATTTTCTCTTTTTATTAAGGCATACTTCCCCCAAAGTGTTCTTCAGCCATGTCAAACAACAATTGAATCCTTTGTCAGCAGGGCAGAGAAAGAACAAGTTTTAGCCTGTTGCATGAAATGCTGAACTTGAGCCCTTCAATGCCAATGGATTCTCCTGAACAGCCTCTGCCTGTTACCCTACTAGCTCTATTTAAAAATAAATAAACCTTGGGGTGGGGCAGTGGCACCTCTCTTCCTCTTCTTCCTGATCCCCTGCCAAAGGAAGGTGCCGTAGTGGCCAGCCAATCAATACTGCAGCCCCGCAGCGCACTGTTTTAAATGAAGGTGCTTTTTCTTTGGTCACTTCAAGCAGCAGCAAGCTGAACTTATCAGATGCTGCTTTTGCAGGCCTACAACCAATGAGGCTGCTGGAGCTGGACTTGAAGGGCTCACGTCTGGTACTTCACCACCCAGCAGGCTAAAGTGGTGTCCTGCTTCATAAATGTGGCCATTGGGAAGAGGAAGAAAGGAGTACACCCTTCCTCCTCACCTCTGCCCCGCTGAGGAAGGATCCAATGGCAAAGAGAGACTTTGGTATATCTGCACTTTACGGAGAAATGGGAGTCCTTAAATAAAGACAATAATTATCTGTAATGGAAATGTGCTATAGAGGCTGAAGTCACTCGCATTGGTTTTCCTGAAAGAGAAACAAGGGTAATCAACCAGAGAGTGTAACCATAATCTCCTCTCTCTCTCTCTCTCTCTCTCTCTCCATATATATATATTAGATTAGTTGGCCTAGTGGATGGAGGTCAAAGTTGGGAATAAGTTGTGATATAAGGAACATCCAGGGATCGATACTTAAACCCCATTTGCACGTAATGATGAATTATGGGTTAAACAACACTTAGTTTGTTAGGGTCATGTGGCAGTGAGTGAGCACACAACCTCCTCCCCGCTCACCACTTTTTCTTTCTTTCTGGATCGCAAAATGACCCAAGAATGCCCCATTCCCCAGTGGAAAGTCTTCTGCCCCACCCACTACTGGGGTGTGCCCTCCAAGATCTTCTCTGAAATTGAATTCACTAGAAAAAGGTTCAACACTCTTGAGGTATGCTGAGCAGAAATATGTACCCATTATGCCATACCTTTGTCTTGCATGTGCTGTACAAAGCAACATAGATTTTTAATGGAACAAAAGTCCACCAGTTGGGTTGAAAATTTGGAACAGTATTTTGCATTTCTCATTCCTCCATGAGAATGTTAATGAATAAACCCTCTTCTGCTCAACCTATGCTTGCAGTCTTCCTCGCCTGGGATTTCTATTCTGTTTCCATGAAGCTTGAATGCTAAAACGTTTGGGTCTTTTAGATCTTGTGGCAGGCCAGCTAGCCCAGCCTATACAGTCTAATAATATGTTGGTTGCTATAGGTAGATACAAAGCATCTCTTTTTCTCTACTCAAGTCAAAAAAGTTCTCCTTTGCTGGACCTTTCAAGCTGGTGGTGGGATATTCTCTTTGTTCTTTCAGTTTCAGGGAAATGAACATTCTTAGTGTATGTGTGCACTTCCCTGCTAATTACATTTCCTAAGGAAACAAAGCATCTGATGCACCTTTCCCTGGGGTTTGTAGGTGGGGACAGGCGAGCTGGCATTTTGATTCATGTGCAGTAGAAATCAGCAGTACCTACTTTATCCTGTCTAGAAGTTATGTAACGAGCTGTGTGGGAGTCCTTTGTGGGTGGCAAGCTGCAAAGACAAATGGTTGTTAAAAAAGAAGAAGTCTTCGCTCTTATTGGGTTACAATCAATCAATAAGCCATTGTTTGTTTGGGAGGTTCTGTCACCTCTTTGGTTATGATTATCTTCAGCTTCGGCATCTATTGTGAGAACATTAACAACTGCTAATGTTACCTATGGTTTCTCTTCCTTGTTATGTCAGTAGTTTCTTCGCCTTTTTATCATTTCCTTTACCAAAACAACAAACAAACAAAAACACACACACACACATAGGGTATGTCTAGATGGGGCGATATCCCAGTGATCGTACCAGGATTGTCCCTGTGGGTCCACATGACGTACAGGGCATCCTGGGAGCAGGGAGGGACAATCCCCACCCCCCGGCTTGGAATATCACCCTTCCCATTAATTTTGATTTTTCCGCCGTCTCAGGATCTTGTGGAACATGTGGCCCACTGTCGCTGTTTTGTCCCAGCTCCTCATGAGTAAACGCAAGGAGCCAGGAACCGGGCATGGGGTATGGAACTCCTCAGGAGCTCTGTGCCCATCAGGGGTGGGGTGGGGTGGGGTGAGGGCAAGTTTTTTAAAAACAACAACAACAACAACAACAACAACAACAACAACTTACATGTCATTTGAGCGCTCGTGTGCTCCTTTTCTTTTAAAAACAAAAAATCCAAAATGGCGGGCGTTATGTCGCATGCTGTGTTTAGAAGAGGGGGACGATCTCGTGATCATAAAATCATGAGATCATCCCCTTCAACTACCCTCGTCTAGCCATGCCCATAGTGGCTATGAACTGGACTACTACTTTCTTTCTTCTTGCACCTTCATATGATCACAATAAGCTATCCTTTGCAAGCATATTACATTGAGAGATAATGAGTGTCCCAAAGTAACCCAGTAAGCTTCATGGTTGAATAGGGATTATGAATCTAGGTCTTGTCAGTCCAAGTCTAACACACTATCCACTAGACCACACATAATGGCTCTCCTACACCCCATTGGCTTATGCACAGTTGCCACTGGAAACTTCTAGAAACATTATGTGGTGAGTGCTGTGTGTAGCGTGTTTCCACAGGGTCTAGGATGACTTGCATCATGGATTGCACCTCACATTGACTTGGGGAAATGTTTGTCAGCATGACAAGCTTGATCAAGAAGGTTTAAAACAAAATCATGTGGGGAATGGAGACAAAAGCCCAAAGATAAGTATAAAGATAAGCACTTAAGATAGGGATGGGTGCTACAAAAAAATTTGCTAGGCAGCTGTGTGTGTAGCTGCCTAGTAAATCCCCCAATAAAACAGTAGGAGAAACTTCGGAGCAGAATATCCAAGGCTTTGATGTCTATAAACTAATGCACAGAGTACGGGAAATAAATATGGTGAGCTTAAATATGACTTGATAAATGTAACTGAGACTTGGTGGGATGCTTCCATTGATTGAAATGTAGCAATTGAAGGATATAACTTGCTTAAAGAGAATAGATGTAATAAAAGGGAGGGGGAAATAGAATTAGATGTTAAAAATGTGTACACCTGCACAGAAATTCTACAGAATGAACAAGTTTGTTTTGTGGAGAGCATCTGGGCAAAAATAACAGGATAATTGTGGTCAGAGTCTATGAGAGACTACCACCCCAAGAAGAGGGTGTGGATAGTGCTTTTCTGAAACAAATTACAGATGTTTCAGGGAATCAAGGATTAGTCACAATGGAGCACTTCAACTACCATTCTTTTATCTGCTGGGAGACAAACTCAGCTAAGCATGGAATCTCCAACAAATTCCTGGCATGCCAAGCGGACAACTTCCTTTTTCAGAAAGTTGGGGGGAAACAACAACCAAGGGCATTGACTATCCTTGACTTGGTAATAACTAATAGGGAAGAGCTGGTCAATGAGATTAAAGTAGCAGGAACCTTGGGGAAATGAACATAAGAAAAGCCATGCTGAATCACACCAAAGGCCAATCAAGTCCAGCATCCTGTTTTCATAGTGACCAACCAGATACCTACAGGAATCGCATAGCAAGACATGGATGCAATGGACTCCAGCCCTCAGTTTATGTTCTTCAGCAATTTGAGTTCAGAGGCATACTGGAGATAATATATAATCATCTTGAACATTAGCCATTGATAGACTTATACTCCATTAGTTGTTTTTTCTCTCTAATCTCCTCGTAAGATCATATGAGACTACGTAATTATGGAATTCTTGATCTTAGGAAAAGCTTAAGGTGACTGTAGTCAGACATGTATCTTGGATTTCAGGGAAGATTATTTTAATAAGCAGGTAAGATTCTATGGCTACATACAGGGAAAGAAGCCTAAGGCCTCAGCTAGACCTACCTGGTCTAGCACGACGGAGGGGTGAGGATCTCACGATATTTTTATTGCAAGCTCTCCCCCTCTGTTTACACGGGGCGCATGATGACCTCAGAGGGAGAGGACATCGTGCCCGCCATTTTGTTCGTTTGTTTCCTTAAAGGACCAGAGCACACAAACACTTGTGCGCAAAAGGTATATTTTTTAATATTTTTAACAATTTCCTCCACTCCCCCCACCCCACCCCGATGGGCGCAGAGCTCCTGAGGAGCTCTGTGCCCGCACACACGTTCTGCAGTCTCGGGATCATCCCAAGACCACAGAAAAAGCGGGCTCAAAGGGTAAGGCGAGATCCCAGGGAAAGGGAGGGATCATCCCTCCCTGCTCCCAGGATCCCCTGTACGTCATGTGGACACACAGGGTTGATCCCGGGGATTGCCCTGGGATATCACCCCATCTACTTATGGCTTAAGTCAGATGAGAGTTCATGAAGAAGCAGTTTCCAAAGGTGCAATCACAAACAGTTCCAATGACAAAGAAAAATGGAAGACATCTAAGAAGTACAGTGTGGGGGCAGAAAAGGCTTAGTGATGAACTGGTTTTTTTTAATGACATACATAAAGACAGGTCACCAATCATGAGTACTGATAAGTAGTCTAGATTCATAGGAACAGTCTCATGAAAGCTAAAACACAGAACCACCTGAGTTTGCCAATGGATACTATGAGCACGCACGCACGCGCACACACAGCCTTTTGCAAGTATATTCAAAGGAAGAAGAAGAAAGCAGTAGGCCTACTGGTCAGTACAGTTTGGGGAAATGTTAACAGGTAATAAAGAGAATTTGAAACTGATCAATTCCTATTTTGCCTCCATCCTCTCCCAGAAGGGAAAAGTAGCATGCCTGGTGAGGGATCAGAATATGGTAATGCTATATCCCTCCTGCAGAGTAGGGATGGGAGAACCAGTTATTTTCAAGGTCATCTAAATTCTCTGAAAATCATTTTGAAGCACATTTTTAGGGTGCACATTCTCATTTTTGACCTTTTTGTGGGTGGGTGGGAGAAGAGTTAATTTTGAGCTGGAGAAGTGTGCATTACATATGTGCGTTCTGTGCATATTTCGCAAAATCTGCACATTTCCCCATTGTCCAAAGTCTGAAAATGTGTATTTATTTTAAAAAAGAAAGAAATGCACATTTGAAAGTGCTGTTTAATGTTTTATTGTTTTTACCATTTTAACGGTCTTGTTTTTAATGTTGTACAGTTATGTTTTAAATTTATGTTTATCATTGGGGCCCTCTCTGGGCTGTGGAGTCCTGGATCAGTGCCCTGTAGTCTGGACACAATGGTACCATTGAGGACACCTCTGGATTTCAGTTCTCTTTTCTCACATGAGGATTTTGCACTAAGTCAGAAAAAGGCCTTCTGCATGTGGACATGGTCTTCTATTAGCAGACGGCAACTCTGGGTCTAACCCATTGGTTCTCCTGAGGATTAATTGCAGGTGAACTGAAACAGAAAGTGGTGGTGGGATCTAACCCCTCTCATCCTCTCAAAATAAGACCCTTAAAACAAAAACTAAATGAGAACACCCCCCTGCATCATCTCTTTGTTGATGTTTGCCTATAATTTTGCACTATTCCGCATCCACCCACCCATTTTGCTGTTCTTCTTCAGACAATCATTTTTCCCTAGGCACCCTTTTCCACCTGTTCTCTTCATGTTGTAGTTGCCTCTGGTGTTTGATTCAAAATGGCAAAGACTACCAAATCAGTGTCAAATGAGCTATGTTTTTTCCCCCCTCTCATTTCAACTCTGTTACCAATTATTGAAGGAGCAAAAAATACTCTGTTTTAACCAAACCTGGGTGAGGTGAGGATGGGTGTCTGTCAATGTACCACGTTTTGTTGCTGCCGAAAGTGCAGAGCTTTCCCCCTCCATCTCCTGCTCCACTACAGCAGAACACAGGCTTTGAGAAGAGTGTGTGTTCATTTGTTTAAAAACGCAAGCTAATCCTTGGTGTTCCTTTTAACTCTTCCTTACCTTTTGACAAACCAGCTTGAGACCTGATCGGTACACAAATCCTCTGTGCTTTTTCTCTGACTCACAGCTTTTCAACAGCATCCTCTTTGCCCAATCAATATGACTTCTCTTGAGTGAGCAAAGGTTTTTTTTCTTTTTAAAAAATGCATTATTAGCCGTAGCTATTTTGAATTGTTTGATTACCAAACATCTACAAAAATTTAATATTATTTTCTATAAGCTCCCTCTTCACAAAACACACTCACATATAAAACAACAGCTGAAGCTAAGGTCAACTGCAGGTAGTGATCAGTAGACCCCAGAGTATCTATATTCTGCTCCTGTCCTGTGACTAAAAATGCAAGGCCAAGATCAAAAGAACCAAGAAACTAGTTTATGGGCCTGTTCAAACAACACGTTCAGCCATGGTTAGGCTGTTACCCTTTTTGCAGTAAAGTGTTATTGAGCAAGTTTAAGCTGTGGTTATGCAGCCACCATGCTAAGTCATGTTCACACGACATAATGTTTAGTTCAAAATGCTTAATCACCATGGCTTAGCATGTCATCTGAACAGGGTCATTGAGATAGAGTGAGCCTTTATCCTGTAAACTGCCCAGAGAGCTTCGGCTATGGGGTAGTATATAAATGTTGTTGTTGTTGTTGTTGTTGTTGTTGTTATTATTATTATTTATCCTTGGATTTTTTTATTGTCAAACAAGCATCCCTCTCATTCTGCCCTGCAAAAACTGGAGAGTTGGAGTGGAGTTTCAAAACCACTCTGGAATATAACAGGGGAGTCAGATATTTGAAGAAAAAAAATAGTGAAAAATTCCACTAGGTAGAGCACATTCCCTGAGTCAAAGAGCATCATCAGATGGGGGAGGGGGTCACAGTTCTTCCCCCGCTCCTGTCCCACTATACTTCCTCTTTCTTCCAAGAGAAGAAAGTGAAAGTAAACAAAGACCATGTGACCCATTCAGGGCCATTTCTCCCAAACACACACAAAAAGTCAGATTTTTTTTGGAGGGGGGTCTGTTTTGTGATGGAAAGAAGGCAAGATGGAGTGGGAAGCATGTGGGAGGCAGACGGTGCCATCTAAAGGACACATGAAAAACCATGAGTGGGCAGTAGCGAGAGTGTGATAAAATGCCCGTACCTTTCAGAATCCAGGCATAAGTTATTAATTTGGCAAAAAACACAATCTATATATGTTTAAGAGAAAGGAAGTCAACATTTGAAAGAGAATTGAATTACTTTTATTATTGTATAAAGCAAAACTTGATTATATTTATTATCCTATGCACAAACAGTATACAAACGTCTTGGGCTTGCTCAAAATGTACCTGGTACACACACATATGCACATCTATCTGTGTAGCTCTATTCAGACATTCTAAAAGAGGTAAAAGTTAATGTGTGAGGAGAGGATGTGCTCTAGCCCTGTTTCTGGGTTGCCACACTCATCCCTCTCTACTCTTTCTGAAGAGGAGAACCTCCTCTGTCCATGGGAATGTTGGAAAATCAGTGTTCTTGATCATGTGGGAAGCCTTCACTGATATACTCCACTCTTCAGAAAGTCACTCTCCACAAGTCACTCTCCACAAGAGGGTGATGAATATGACAAAGGTGGTGGTGAAACTAAAGCACTCCCTTTCTTCATGTGTGAATAGCACATCTATCTATCATCTATCTATCTATCTATCTATCTATCTATCTATCGCACTTTTAACTTTGCTTTGCTGTCCAATTGGAAGAAAGTCTTCCTCCCTATCTAAAACCTCACCGTTCCGTAAGTTCAAGGCTGATCCCTATGGGTTTTATCCAACTGTGTCATTACACTGATGGAAGTGGAACTGGGAAGTGTGAGTGATCCCTGTGCAGCTGCCACCCTTGAACCCTCATAAATGTTGGATTTAACCCCTACATTTTGGCACAAAAAGGAGGGGAGCGGATGCATAGTTTTTCACCCTTCCCCTTTTTTGAACAACTGATTGGGTACAGCCCTTCGCTTTCTTCAAAGATTTTCTGGCACCTGAGGCAAAAAACTAACAAACAAAACACCCCGACCTGCAGGAAACCCTCCTTCAATAATTGATAATTTACTGCTGTTTGATAGTGCTCCAAACCTGCTACCTGTGGCAGGCATCTGACTCTGCCTAATGTTAGGGCAAGCACCCAATTAAACTCTGTGCTAGGTATGGGATGAAGCAGTTGTACAATCTCAACATGCCAGTTTGGTAGCATGAATTGGCCCTCAGGGAATTTACAGTTGAGGCTGAAACAACCAGTGCTGGACTATTCAGTCACCATCCTTTGAATAAGCTGAAAAATCTTGCTTACTGAAACCATGGCGACAGCAGGAGAATCCATTGTTAATAGTAGCCCCCTGCCAGACAACTAAAGTCCTGTTCGTTCTTTCTTTCTTTCTTTCTTTCTTTCTTTCTTTCTTTCTTTCTTTCTTTCTTTCTTTCTTTCTTTCTCATTCTATATATTGAATGTATTTTTAATTGCCCCTCCACTCAACGAGTACTTGAGATGATTTATATTTCAACCATAAAATGAATTTAAAGAGAAATAACAATTGCAGAAAACTGTAAACTAATTGGATAAAATACAATCAGAAAAACAAGAACACTCTAAAATCAAACAGCAATTTTAAGCACTGAAAGCTCAGCAGAGCAGTGTAGCTTTTACCATCTGCCTAAAGGCCCATCATAAGGGAGTCAACCTAACCTCCCTGGGAAGGGAATTCCACAAGTGTGGTGCTGTTACATAAAAGGCCCTGTCTCAAGTCCCCATCCACCTCTCTTCTCTGAGGGGTGTGGGACGCATAAGAGGGCTTCAGATATGAACACAAATTCTGGGAGGTTCATACAGAAGGAGGCAGTTCTTAGCAATATTATAATGGGCCTATTATTTAGTGACATGGTTACTTCTTTATGTGAATGCAGCCGGAAGCAGGTACTAAAGCAGGGTGAGCAACAGGTAGCCCTCCTGATCTTGTTCCACTGTAGTTTCCATCAGCCCTCATCAGCGTAGCCAATAGTGAGGGATGATGGGGTTTGCTGAACAACAACATCTAGTGGGCTATGAGTTGACAACTCTTATCCTAAAAGTTGTCTAAAGGACAAACATACAGTTCTTCAAATCACACATAGTAAAGCTATGAAAGATAGACTTGTTTATGGCAGGGTAAGCATACATGCCCCCTTTCCCCTGTCTGATTTCATCTTGAAATCCCCCCCCCCCGCCCCTGCAAGAGAGGAAAAACAAGAAAAAAAGTCTCCACAGGAACTAATGGAAGATTTTTTCTTTTTTGAACCCCACGCCTCCAAAAGGGTTGAATTTCAGGATGAAAAAGGGGTGGAAGGTTTAACACACATACCTCCCAGAGCACCACGGCCCTGCTCCAAATCCACTTTGCATGCATTTACACTGGAGTAAAGGACCATATCACACATAACTTCATTATGCATGATTAAAAGAACATCTAGTTTGGCCCATAAATAAGATTGTTCAGATCAGGGAGAGGGAGATAATACGGTTTCTGTCCATATTAGCACCATCCCTCCCTGGGGCTTTGACATTATTGGTAGCCAAAGTAGCTCATTCATTACAGTGACCATATGGAAAGAAGGACAGGGCTCCTGTATCTTTAACAGTTGTATAGAAAAGGGAATTTCAGCAGGGATAATTTGTATGCATGCAGCTTTAACTGTTGGGGATTTTTAGTATAGCTAGAATGACCAGTTACAAAAGAGGTCAGGGTTCCTGCAGCTTTAACTGTTGTGATGAAGAGGGAATTTCACTAAGTGCTGCATACATACAAACAACACCTGCTGAAATTCCCTTTTCTATACTCCTGTTAAAGATACAGGAGCCCTGTCCTCCTTTCCATATGGTCCTACTGTTCATCCATCCTTGGGGGGATCTACACTACTGCTTTAAAGCACTTTAAAACGCTAAAGCAGTAATTAAATAATTACTGCAGTAAAGCAGTAATTAAATAAATAAATTTATAACAGTTTTGACAACTGTTGGGGCCCAGGACACACTGCATATACAGTTTTCAAAACGTTTTCAAAGTGCTTTAAAGCGCTTTAAAAGCAGTGGTGTAGATCCCCCCCCCCCAGTCCCCATTGTTTTCCTGTTTTAAATGTTGCTGGCAGCAGTGTTACTGGGACAGGGTAAAAGATGGTATTCCCCAGGCTCCAGGAACAAAATGGCATTCAGACATTATTGTGTTCTAGGATTACCATTTGATAGTTGGGAAGGAGTCTGAGGTTTAGACAAGAGTGGGTTAAGGAGGCCAGAATGACTACTTAATAGTCAGTGGCCCAGGGTCCAGTCATTTGTTAGGGAAATTAAAGTACAATGGCTCAGAATGGGTGGCTAGATAAGGTCAGAGTGATAGTGGTGAAATTGATTCTTTCCCCTTCCCAAAGAGAAGGGAGGGGGGCAGCTAAGTGTGTGTACATGTATGTGTGCATACGTAACCAGGAACAAAGGTTTGAGAAAGGTCAGAGAGAGAGAGAGAGAGAGAGAGAGAAAACAGAGTTATAAGCTGAAAGCATTTGGAGGACTGGGAGCATCTTGGGGTATGTCTTTCTGGGGATCTGCTGGGGCAATACATTTGCCATTTTTGGGGTGTGGTTTGTTCATTGACTCCACCTATGATCAACTTGTGTATTTGTGTTATAACAAAAAAACCATAAGCCTCCAGTGAACTCTCCTTCCAAAGGAAACCAAACCCAGGTAAGTGTTGGCTCTGAAAAGATTCACTGCTCAGGTGACTCAGGAAGACGATAATTTATTTACTGTTATTAAACTAATGTCACATTATAGAATCATAGAATCATAGAATAGCAGAGTTGGAAGGGGCTTACAAGGTCATCGAGTCCAACCCCCTGCTCAATGCAGGAATCCACCCTAAAGCATCCCTGAAAGATGGTTGTCCAGCTGCTTCTTGAATGCCTCTAGTTTGGGAGAGCTCACAACCTGTCACATTATTGTTTAATCATATACTACTACTACTACTAAATCCTGCTTTTCCGCCCCCTACTATTCAGACGACTCTTGTCTCCCAAAGCAGTTCACACCAGATTTTTTAAAATATGAGACAAAACACAAGAGAAAGAATGTGGAAGTAAAACATGGGTACAAGTGTACAGCTTGTACAACTTGTGACCAACTCATGCAACTATAAAACGTGTGGCCAACTGCACAACGTGTGGCCTTCCAGACATTGTGGCCTTCCGTATAGCTAATGTGAGGGATGCTGGGAGTTGTAGGCCAAAACATATGGAGGGCCACCCCTGAGGTAAAAGTAGAGGGGGAGATCAGTTTGGCATGCCCAAATGTTTTACCCAGATAGATGACTTCCAGAGGTAGAATGGCCCTTCTTAATTTACGTGTGCTGAGGGCTTAGTCTGTCCCAAGCATAGAGATGACAAGGTACAGTACTCATTATTACTAGAGCAGTGTGGAATACAACCGTGAAGTAACAAGAGAATCAGGCCTAAGAGAACATTTAGATGAGATTTGCTATGTCACATCTGCTATTTCTTTATATGCTTTATGCTCCCACAAATGTGCAGCCAAACCATATGTTTCCAGTCATTTCTTGTAATATACTACTCATGAAGAGCAATGTTAGCTCCTGCATAACTCTGGTGGAGTAATTTTTCTTTAGTAAGGCTGATAAGCTTTTCTCCCATTGCCACTGTCGTTGAAATTGATACTTAATGATTAAAGCACTCCTTTGATCTAGTTGATTTATCCCCATACTTTCTAAAAGTCTCTGCATTACCTGCCATTATTACTAGGGGTGACTACGGGAAACCTTGCCAAATAGTTCTCCCTTGTTTAGCAGATGTTTTTGCCTTGGGCATGTATGTATGTGTTTCTTATTCATAAAGCAATGAGAAACTTTCAGCATTCCTTCTGCTGAGATCTGGAAAAGCAATGAGGAGGGGCTGGGAGCAGAGGAGAGGAATAGCAGAAAACAAAGTGTTAAATGGAACAGCAACACCAAAGCTTAACCCAAAGTCCCTTTTGTAATGAGTGAAGTTGCTGAAGCAATGATATATAAAAAGAGTTTTCAGGTTCGAGATGGTGGATTTAAAGTGGTGTTGGTTAGAGAGGCCACCCTCTGGATTCTTGGACCATGCAATGCCCACTTGACCTGAATGGGGGGCAGGTTCGTTCACTTTCTTGAATGACCTGTTCTGCATATAGGTTATTTCCTGCTGTTTCACATAGTTTTACAACTGTGACACAGTTGTAACCTACATTGTGCTGAGACCTGTGAGGGGGCTGATATCATGGACTTAGTTGTGCCTCACACACAACCTTCAAGAGGGTCGTATTCCCTTGGGGGAAAATAGTCAGGGGTGCTTGTCAGCAGCTGGTGGGATCAAATCAAAAGTGAATAGGCATCTCTCTCTCTCTCTCTCTCTTTCCACCACCCACACAAATACAAACACTACAGTGTTCTCTCTCTCCACCCCCACCCAATGATGAAACACACTCACATGTACATGCACATGCTTGCACATGTTTTATTTATTTATTTTATTTATATTAGGGTGACCAACTGTCAGGATTTCCCCGGATTTGTCCTGGTTTTTGTTCTTTCCATAGTGTCAGGGGGGATTTTCTATAATTTTCAATAATGTCCTGGAATGACACACCTTCCCCTTTAAGGCTGCCATTAGTATGGCAGGAGGGAATGACATGCTTTCTTGAGGCACATCATTCCCCCACCCCGAGTTCCAATTGAGGTCTTAAAGGGGAAAGTGGGTCATTCGTGGACATTATAGAAAAGGCCCCAATTGGAGTGGATGGTGGTGGTGCAGAATGAAATCCTTTCCCCTCCTCCACTCCAATCGGGTTCTTTAAGGTGGTGGGGGAATAACATACTTTCTGCAGGACTCAGAAAGCTGCTTCCACACACACACACACTAGGTGTCCTCTTTTTTGGTTTCCCAAATATGGTCACCCTAATTTATATCACACCTTTTTTCCTCCAAGGAACCCAAGGCGGCACACGTAATCATCGTCCTCTCCAGTTCATCATCACAACAGCAACCCTGTGAGGTAGGTTGGGCTGTGAGTCTGTGACTGGCCCAAAGTCACCCAGTGAGCATCCATGGCTGAGTGGGGATGAGAACCAGATCTCCCAACTCCCAGTCAAACACTCTCACCATTATACCACACTGGCTCCCACATCTGTCTACTATTCATGGTAAAGTAGATAGAAGGCTGTGGTTGAAAATAACAAGGCACAATAAGGGTGATAACACTCAACCACAAAAATTCACTTAGAAATGTAAAATAGACGCAATATATTAGAGATATAAGTGATATATACAACATATATACAGTTTGTAATCAATCTACAGAACCTACCAGCTATGAGAAGTTGTTCTGTAGATTGATTACAAACTATATATATGTTGTACATATCATTTATATCTCTAATATATTGCGTCTATTTTACATTTCTAAGTGAATTTTTGTGGTTGAGTGTTATCACTCTTATTGTGCCTTACTATTCATGGTAGACAGGTCACAGTCAAGTGAAAACCAGCCCTGAGAATATAATCCATTCTCTTAAATAGCAGATGGAGTTAGACTTCAGGAAAACTCTACATTGGGCTGAACATATCCCACCCTGGGATGTCCTCCGATGTGTTCTTCCTGCTTTGAAATGTAAAAGCAGGGAAGCTGTTTATGCATGGTTGATGGGCTGTGTTCAGGTCACTCGGTCACCAGTTTTGCAAGCCTGCTCTACATCTAGATTCTATTGATTGATTGATCGATCGATTGATCGATTTTACATGTATAACCACTTCAATGGGAGTTTGCCCAGTCATCTGTTTCTTGGCTTTTCTTATGCAGAAAGATACATACAGATGATGTAAATCCTGACATGCTATCAATAACACCAGCACAATGGTGTGCATGATGGAATGAGAACCGCACCAGGAAAAAAAAAATATTGACAACTGTTTCTATAAAATATTTCAGTAATGTTTGTATGAGCAAAGGCTTACTGGCAAACAAGGCTGCAATTCCTGTCGAATGCACAGGATGAAGGCTAAAAGCATGAACGTGACTGATGTTACCACTTGAAGAATGTAATAATGGTTTCCCACTTATGATATACCATTACCTCTAATTTATGACTTATTGTTCACCAGCAGATTGAAAACAAGAGGTCAGCTGACTGCTCTAATAAGGCACCTAGTTCTGATTCTTCCTACTTTAAAAATCAATTGCCGTAATTATTAACTAATTAGAAGAATTAAAATCTACCGTCTTCATTAGGAACATAGGAAGCTGCCTTACTGAGTCAGATAATTGGTCCATCTAGCCCAGTATTTTTGACACTGACTGGCAGTGGCTCTCCAGGGTTTCAGGCAGGAATCTTTCCTAGCTCTACCTGGGATATACTGCATGTAAAGCAAGTGTTCTACCACTGAGAGCTATGATTTTTGTGTGTTTTTAAATGATGCTTACCCTGCTTGGAGAATTATGATGAATCTCTCCCATTCTGGTAGTGGTTATTTCTCTCCTCCCCACCTCTCTCTCTCTCTCTCTCTCTCTCTCTCTCTCACACTCACACACACACACACACACACACACACACACACACACACACACATACACACACATGCGCAAGGGTTAGATAAGGCCACTGTGATTTTTCTTTCCTTTGTCATGGTATCTCTTGGACCATGAGTAATGTTTTGTAGTGTTCTTTCATGTCTAGACAGATATTCATAATGAAACAATTGTCTGGATAATGAAGTAGACTTCCATAGTCCTTGGGGAGTCAGGTTTACAAAAGCCAGAACAAGAATGATATCCATCTTACCATCCTTGAGGCCCACTAAGGCCACTTTTAAATGTCATAAAATTGCTTCAGGGGAATGGCCTCCCAACTAAATAAACCCGAGTCACTCTGTGCTGATTGGCCTTGGACAGTCACTTTAGAAAAATGTGGAGCAAATGCCCAGGGCCCATTGTTTTATCAAAGAGCAAAGTGCTTGAAATGAAGTGACACCAGATGCTTCTGGATTTGTGTTAAGGTGTAGCTATCTAGAACCTATTCTGTGATGTCTAGTGCTCAGAGACAGTTCTATGGCAACCCACCCAAGGCTGCAGTGAATGGACCATTGGATTCATTCATGAAGAACTTGCCAATCTGACACATCGACAGTCAGCCCATGTTGATGTTCATGGCAATGTTCAAAATTGCCAATTTCGCTTGTGACAAATGAATTATCCCACCCAGAAACAGGGAGCAGCTGCCCTGACAAAATCCAGTACCATAAGCTGAGCTTTCTTTTTCACCAGCCCTCCATTAACATTGGCAGTGAACAGGATAGGAAGGTCCAGACAGCCTCCTGAGAGGGTGTATGGTATATTTCCATTCATGCAAGAGGGGGTCTCAGATTTCCAACAACTTCACCCACCCCCAGTTTCAGCCCTCTGCACTCTATTCCATATCATTATAGAGGGTTCCTTGAGCAGTAGCAGTCAATGATCATGAGGTTGCAGCAGAAAGGAGGAGTTGGGAAATCCGTGTTGCATGTGTGGAGTTTCACTTTCTGTTTTCTGCATGCAGCCCAGGCAGTTTGATTGGTTTTACAATTCTAAACAATGTCAGTAGTCCTATTTATTTATTTATTTATTTATTTATTTAAAATATTTATATCCCGCCCTACATCACTAAGATCTCAGGGCGGCTTACAGATAAAAACATACAGTATAAAACCATAAATATACACAGCTAAAAACAAATTAAACCATAATCCAAGTTAAAACAATATATAATTTAAAAGCGATAGATGCAGTTAAAACAGATAAAACAATGTGCCAGTGAGTTTAACCATCAAAGGCTTTGTTAAAAAGCCATGTTTTTACTTGGCATCGAAATGCAATCAATGTTGGCGCCAATCGGGCCTCCAAGGGGAGGGCATTCCACAGTCGGGGTGCCACCACAGAGAAAGCCCTCTCCCTTGTCCCATCATAACATATATGTTGTATTGGTGGGAAATTGGAAAAAAAACCAATTCTGTCAATGAAAAGCACCTTACAATCTGCAAAATGCAGGCAGAACAGATTTTACAAAATCTGTACATCTCTAGCACAGAGAAGTATTGACACCTGCATATTCTGCACTGCTTCTCTTTTAAATTCGATTTCTCTCAGCATTATCCTTGTACATCCATGTTTTTCTTTGTAGTTTTGGGGGCTGCAAATTTGTTTTTCGAATGAAAACTGAGATTCTCAGAATTATGAGTTCTGCACCCAAACCTGTATTCTGTTCCTATACAGAACAATTCTGCAGAATCTACATAAACATAGACATAAAGGTGAGGGAGAAAGCACTGTATGCATAAGAATGGTCTTTCTGGGTGAGACTTAAGAGTGAGCCAGAAGTATAGCTAAAACTGGGGTGTTAAACCTCTTTTGGCCAGAGACTCAAATTCCAGAGGTGGGTGGGACAGAAGGTCAAAGAGGTGAGGCAAAAATACCAAGAATATCAGCGATTTTTAGCGGAAAGCTCTTACTGCCAATAACTAAGCCATAAGAGAAGAATTTCAACCTTTTAGAAATGGGAAGAACTGCAGAAAAGCTGGAAAGCCATCTTACAATTGCTTGTTGGTGGGAAGAGTGTGGGTCTCGGGGAAGGGGTGTGTGGCTATCTGGGAAACTGGGACTCCAGGCTTGATGGATTTGGCTCCTGGGCCTGAGGTTCTGCAGCCTGAGATAAAACATCTTGAAGGACTCCTAGCAACCTGACTTTTTCTTATCAAAACAATGATATGGCCCAGGGTTCCCAGAAAAACATGGTTTCCAAATTGGGAACCAGCCATGTGAACACATGTGCATTCATGTAACATGAACTTATGGCTAGCTGTGGAAAGGGAAGGCAGTGGGGAAATTGTTCCGGATAGGGGAAGGGGGGAAGGAAAGAAAATGCCTGTTCGTGAAACTGGCTCTCAATTTCTAAACCATGGGTTGCCAGAAGCTAACGCTACATCATCACCAGACCTAGAAAACAATTTCCAGTATCCTAAGCAGTCAAAAGTCCTGTCTCCCATGAGAGTCATGGGGTGGTTTCTTCCATCCATTTTGGGAAGCTGTAGTCATTACCAACTGTCGTCACAGAGTTCTAAATAAAACCACCTCTTCCTTCATACATGTGCAGTGAGATGTGCTTGATTTGCTTCCAATTAATGGTGTTTTCATAATATTTGTTTAATTGTGACCTGAGGGTGAGTTGAAGATTCATGCTGCTTCACAATAGCTCATTAGGCCTTAGTCACAGTTCCTTGAACAACAGAAGAAATAAATTGAGTAGGAATCCTAACATTTCCCCCTATTAAAGGGGAATTGGGGTAAGAAGAACCATATATAACTCCCAAACATTTTCAAATGATTCACTTCCTTTATTACCCCACCCACCTCACAGAGGTGTTTTTGTGGTGTTTTTTTTTTTTTTTAGTAATTGTCACTTCTTACTTGGAATGGCATTATTGCTGTAGATGATTTGTCTGTCTTTCTATATACTTTCAAAATGAGTCATTTTGACATCATCTTATAAAATCAAACAATATTAACTGCAATTATGATTTTTAAAAAATCAATTTTTAGGCAGTGAATTTGTTGAAATAGCCATCTGCTTTGAATGATTTAGAATAACATTGTGCTAAAGTTATATATTAAATACAAAAAACAAAAGTTAAACCAACCATTCAGATTCTAGCTCGTATTCCTTTCTGCCATTACAGAAGCACATACAGAAGTTATTACTATATTCTGTTTTTAATTAGTGGCCCTAAACAGCAGAAATATGGTGGATATGATTCTTCTCTAAGTTGCACCTTCTACAATCTTATCTCTGTGTGTGTCAATGCAAAAGTAGGTTCCATTGTATTCTATAGAACTTATTCCCAGGTAAGTGTGTTCCTGCACTCATCCTCTTTGACTTTTTGCCTCAATTTAGATTCCTAATTTTTGCAAGATCCCGACTCCTATCATTAGGCATTTGGTAGAATGCAACACCAGATAATTGAGTTTTATTAGTGATTATGGGAAGGGGAAAGGAGGGAAGTCACTGTGCACTCCTAGGTTCAGAGTTTTTAACCATTGTATTGTATCTATTGGAAGAATTGGGAGCTTAGCTGTTTGCCAATTGTTAGGGTCAAGAGAGGGGTGGTTTTATTTTTAGATATATGTTGTCCTTGCGTATACTGTTCGTTTGTGTGTTTTATGTAAAAAAAACTTTTACACTGTATTTAAATGTATTTTATTGTCATTTAACGTTTAAGTTTTTAGTCTTTGGAAACTGCCCAGAGAGCTTCAGTTATGAGGCGGTATAGAAATATAATAAATAATAATGTAAGAATAACAACTGCAACAACTGTGTAATCAAAGAGATGGAAGTTCCTGACTTGGTATAAAATCATGGAGGGTATATTAGTATTGGCTGTTTTTCCAAGTCCAAGAAATCTGCTTCCAAGAGACAGGATCCCACAGCTTTCAGCAACAATCGTTATTTTCAGGTAGCTGGGCCTAGTATATCTCCCTCCCTGTTTTGGCCCAGGGATGCCTTCTTAGTATGAGTTGCTAGAGCATTCCATTTTCACAGCTTAGTTCACTCCCCAGCCTCTATAGAAGTTAAACTTCTTGTTAAACATCTTGTTGCTAACTCATATCCATGTGGATGCATGCGCATGAACACCATGCAATGCACAACCTGCCATTTTACAACTGCCACTGGGAAGGTATGTTCTGAATTGTAGATCCATTAGAGGCCAATTATGTTTTCATAGTATATCTTTAACCAAAAGAAGTTAAAATCAATGGAAGACAGGGCTAGTGCTGAACACATGAATGAACAGCATATAGCAGGAGTAGAGTCTTAGAAATGTCCATGGAGGAGGACTGTCTTGGGCAGTGATCCCTGGTAAGACCATTTAGGTGATGCTTGCCACCATTTTCAACTGTGGAAGTGTGCTATAACAAATGTATCCAAAGGGGTTTCCAGGCATGAAGCGTAAAATATGCTGCAAATGGGAGTCATCTAGTCCAAGTTGGGCTCTCAAACACTCTAGGCAGACAGAGCCTGGGAAGTAGACTCACTGCTCGCTGCAAGTTTTGAATTGCCCTAGGACAAGCCACCCTCAGTGGGCCCACTCCCTCAGTGAATCTGTCTCCTCCCCATCATAGTCATCACCTGCTAATGCTCATTGCTTTCACTTGCTTGTTTGACAGGTAGAGAGCCAGTAAGCAGTGGCATCTACTGATTCTCCTCATCACCAGCACTTTGTCTGGGCCAGAGTGAGAGGCAAGTGAACAAGCAGGTTGCAAGTAGGAGGAGCAACTCCAGAGGGCTCTTGTCAGTGGGCCCCTGCTGGGTATGGGCTCTCAGCAGGGGCCCAACTATTACTACCCTTGACCCTTCCCTGAGTAGAATGCCTTCCCTCTTGAAAACAGAGGGTACATAATTCATTCTTGTTTTATTTATTGGGGCTTCACATTTTAATCAGTATAGTTGATAGATGAATACATTAAATCTTTAGTTAATTAATTGGAGGGACAGAGCTAAGGCAGACATGTTTGTTTTATGAGACTATTTGGGTTCTGTTGGGGGGGGGTGCGTGCGCGCACTAAAGATGGACTTTGTCTCTGGAAATTACTGGCCAGTACCATTTATTAAATTATTAAATTATCTCAGAAAAGGCTTCTCTATTGAGATTTTGGTAAGATGCAAATGTATTTAAATTTAATCAGTTAATTGGGTAAAGGGCAGATGATTGATGAACTAGCATTTCTTTAATCGGTAGAGGGCTCTAATTATTATAATACTCTATCAACACTTCTGTAATACTTCTGTGAGCAGAACCCTACTGACTGAGTTGTAGATTTAGGCTGAGATGGGATCTATTTTACTTTCTCTCCCCCCACCCTCCTTTTTTTGGATGGTATGTAGTATTTTGTGTTTCAGTTTCCTTTTGTTTCCTTTAAAAACGAAATACTCTTAACACAAATCTACCCAGTCCCAAACATGATATTAATTAAGATTATCTCATTGTTATAAGGACTTTCTCATGTAAAATGAATTTGCATAAATAATACATATCCTAATCAGCATCTACACTGGGCTGTGATTAATGACTTGTTAATGCTGCTGAGGT
Source organism: Elgaria multicarinata webbii (assembly GCF_023053635.1). Lineage (NCBI taxonomy): Eukaryota > Metazoa > Chordata > Lepidosauria > Squamata > Anguidae > Elgaria > Elgaria multicarinata. The sequence continues at coordinate 104,858,466 of NC_086172.1, forward strand.
CCCCATTTCTTCAATTTAATTAAGTATCAGGGTACCAAGAACCTCTGTAGTGGTTTATATTATTTATTTCAATATTAATGGTTGTTTTCCTTGTACATGGGGTGTTTTGTGTATTTTGCATAGCTGTGCTGTTAAACTTGCTAGGAAAAGAAAATGAGCAATAAAATGACTTACTTTAACTGCAGTAGGGTCACGCTAGAATAAGTGGTTTGAAGATAGTTGCTTTAGTTCTAATGTTATAATCCCTTTAAAGACAATTATAAAACTCTTTATAAGTAACACTAGTTTTCTTGCATTTTGATCCATAAATCAATAAATACCATTATAAAATGTGTTCATTGAGATGATGCTGATGATAATGATAATAATCATTTTAATAATAATCATTATTAAAGACCTTTTTAATCTCCCAGTATTTTAACAGTCTATAAATAAATTTTAACTGGTGTTTTAAATTTGTATTTTTGCATTGCTGCTGTTTTTATCTGGTTGAGCTTTTATATTGTATTTTATATTATGGTTTTATACTGTTGTATTATATTTGAATTGTCTTAAATTTGTAAACCGCCCAGAGAGCTCCGGCTATTGGGCGGTGTAGAAATGCAATAAATAAATAAATAAAGTAATGCCATCCCTGTATTTAATAAAGATACATCGCTGCTTCCAGGAGCTTACAATTCAATTAAAAAATAAAACAAAATAACCCCTCAAACGCAGCATACTCCCTCCCTCCTGCTGGATCATTTGGGGCATTCCCAGGGACAGTCCTTATATTTCTGTAGGATAAAACAGACTGAGAAATTGAATTTTAAAGAAAAACTATAAGCATGTTGCACTGCTAGTAGGACACACAGCACATGCTAGACCTTCCCCATACCTAACACAATAAACAGTTGTGTCAACTACAGGAAAGGTCTAGCATGTGCCGTGTGTCCTCGTAGCAGTGCAACACGAATGTAGTTTTTCTTTAAAATTCAGATTTTCAGCCCTTTTTATCCTATGGAAGTACATAAAGTCTGAAATATGCTGTACAAACAGAGAAATCAGCCCGTAAAGAAATCAGCCCTAGCAAAGTCTATGAAAAGAAAACAGACAAGACTTGTCAAACTGCTGGTGGTCACTCATAAAACTTTGAACTCCTCTAAATAAGCCATTTCTTACCATTTCTGCCTCAAACCAGCACAGACCATCCTCAACCTAACCTCTAGTCCACTGCCAAGTTTCAGTGTGATCCTCAGAGCGATTTTCGGAACAAAAACTGTAGAATCTACTCCCCCCACCCAATTTTCTGGATATAATGGCAGGATGAATTCATCTGGCTCACCCTTAACATAGCACAACAAGTATGGCTCTATAATCTAAGGATTCTGGAGAAAATAACAGGGGAAAGAGGAGAAGGGGGGGGAGAAAGAGACAAATATAGCATTGTCTTGGCCATAGCATCCTCCTCTTGCTGACCTTCAGAGGGTAGCCATGTCAGTCTGTTGCAGCAAATGTGGCACTTTAAAGAGGTACAGATTTAATTTGGCATACGTTTGGTGGATGAAAGTCCACTTCCTCAGTTGCATGCAACTGATTTTTTTATGCATCCTGTGAGGTAGACTCTAGCTGACAAAAGCTTTGGCCATAAGACTCAATGGGTTGCACTCAGACCTAGGCCAGATCTACACCAAGCAGGATATAATACTTTGAAAGCGATTTGAAAATGGTATATGGAAGTGTCCTGGGCCCCAACAGTTGTCAATACCATTCTAAACCATTATAAAGCAGTAGCGTAGTTCCTGCCCTTGTCATACTTAGGGGAGACCCATTGAAATGAATGGGAGTTAAATTTGTCATAGCTAACAAATTCCATTCATTTAACTGGATTTCCATAAGTATGACGTAGGACTTTGCTAGACCAGGCTATATCCCGGGGTGATACCTGGGATCATCCCTGTGTGTCCAGATGACGCACAGGGTATCCCGGGAACAGGCAGCGTTCAACCCTCCCTGGCCGCGGGATATAGCCTACCCCTTCTAGCCTGCTTTTTCCAACGGTCTCGGGCTGAGCCCTGTTTTCGCAGCTTTTCCCGGCTCCGCACGACTCGGGAGCTGGGCACAGCGCTCCCCAGGAGTGTTGCGCCCATCGGGGGCAGGGTGGGGGGGAGCGGGAAAATCAATTTATTTTTTTAAAAAACTTACCTTAGTGCATTAGCGTTCATGCGCATCATCCCCTTTAAAAGTTAAAAAAACGGGCACAACAGCTCTCTTCTTGAGTTGCCTCGCCATATGTGTAAACGAGGGCGGATCTCGTGTTATTGACAACACGAGATCACCCTTCCTCCATCCTGGGATATCTTGTAGGTCTAGCAAAGGCCTTGGCCTAATCTACACCAAGCAGAATATTGCACTATGAAAGTGGTATATAAAAAGCAGGAGCCACACCAAGCAGGATATAGTGGTATGAAAGCAGTATATGGTATGTGTCAATGGCCCCCAACAGTTGTCAGTGCACTTCAATACCACTATAAACAGTAGTGTGGCTCCTGCTTTTTATATACTGCTTTCATACCACTTTCATAGTGGAATATCCTGCTTGGTGTAGATGAGGCCTAAGTCTGGATGCAACCCTTTGTCTTATGTTTTGTTCCATCAAGTCATCTCATCATTCTCCCTAACCTGCTGTAAATCAATACTTATTGTAGAAGCATTGCTACTCTGCTGCACTCGAGACTTCAAGCAGGTGATATCTATGAATGCATTCAATATGACATTGAATTTACTTTGAAATAAGGCTCACCTTTTCTAGAATGGAAAAGGCCCCAATGAATTGGAAAGCTTGTCTAAACCTCAAAACAGATGTTCTTATGATTCTCTTTCACAATCTTTGGGACCAACATTGTAACAACTGAATTACAAGCATCTAAATGTGCTCTTTAGATATGACACAAGAGGAAGGCTCATAAAGTCAATTGTGTATTTAATGTTACACTTGGAATTGGGACAGGGAGAACACCTGCAGTACTGCCAGTAAGTAAGTTAATCTGAAGTTGAAGCAAAATCCTGGGTAGTCTAAAGAAACAGTAAATGAAACCAAACGTGTAATGTGGGATTGTGTTTACTGACCAATATGATGTCTTTTCCCAGAAATTCTTTTCCAAAATATTCATATTTTAATCACTGAGAGGATGTTTTCAGATTCATAGGAACTGATGGAATGTGAGCACCTGAGCTCTCAACAAGCATTCTTATTCCAAAATGTATGGTGAATCCCAGCTGGGCAGTGGGGGAATCATGTGACTGAGTCTGCTACTCCATAAACTCTGTTTCCAAATAGAATGTATTTTCATACAGTTAAAGTGGACATGTTTTTAAGTACTACCAATGTTTGCTTCAAAATTCTATTCACAAACTGTTCAAGACAGGTTGTCCTGTCTATATAGAATTAGGTGTGAAGAATCTACCTGAGGTTGTGGCACTGAAGAAATAAAGCAACTCTTCCAAGAAATTAAGAGCGTTATTGTGTGGAAACAATGAGCTGTTGTTGTTTTTGTTAATTATATTTCTATACTGCCCCATAGCCAAAGCTCTCTAAGCAGTTTACCAAGATTAAAAACCATTAAAAATACTTTATACAAAGTGTAAAATCATTTACATAAAAACAAAAAACAAGACTGCGGACACAGAGACAACATATATCTAAAATATTTTTTTAAACAATCAAACGTAACACAAATTCAGGACCTGATTAAAACTCATCATATGCTGCTGAATACTTGATGAAGTGAAAGATCTTAACCTGGCGCTAAAAAGATAACTTATGTTGGTGATCTCGTTGGGGAGATCATTCGGTAATTGGGGGGGCCACCACTGAAAAGGCTCTCTCCCTTGTTGCCACCTTCCAAGCTCCCTCAGAGGTGGCACCTGGAAGTGTGGGGGGGGGGCTTAGATGCTGAATGTACTGTGTGGGTAGGTTCATGTTGGGAGGTACATTCCATCAGGTCCTAGTGTTCAGTGCATTTTGCATATAGAATCACAATCTGAGGAGCCTTTACAACAGCACTGTGAAGTGCATATGCTTTTGAAGGCCTGCATCAACTAAGGACCTTATCTATGCTTCAGATACAATTTGGGAGTCATGTTTCTCAGAGACAGGAGGGGACGCTAAGTCCCCCGCTTTCTCTGGTGTATCCTTGAAAGAGAAAGACAGAGAGAAGATTTATAGGAGCCAATTTTTGTTCCTAATGGAAATTCTTGTAGTTGGGACAAAAAAAAATTGTTTAAATTTTTCCCACTGATGAAGATCATGTGGGTCAAAACGTGTTTGGGTTAGTTGTATGTTTGAAGACTATTTTAAGTGTGTATATATTTGTTTAAAGGGTAATTATATTTTCTATGGATATATGATTTTATTTTAGTATGTATAGCTCCATTTGATTTTAGAACATTGTTTCATATCAGTTTTTTAAAACCTATTTTGTTTTTTAGACTGCAACTCCCCTCAATGTCTGGACGGTTATACATTCCTCATCCCATTTTCTAGATGTATGTCTGCCCCACTCCACAAACTACTATTTTATACCTGGCTTCAGTTGGTGAACCCAGAGGTTCTCATATCATCATCATCATCATCATCATCATCATCATCATCATCATCATCATCATCCTGAAATCTGCCCATGATGCTCTAGGTCAAGGGCAGGCAACTTTGAGGGGTCTGAGGGCCATTTTCACACACACATGGACCCCTCTCCCCATGGGCCACACTCCATAGGTCATCCCCGTAGGGGAGAAATTGGTGGGTTGCCACCAGATTTTGGGAGCACACAGTCAGGTTCTAGCCAAATGTACCCTTTTAGCGTTCCTTTGCACTAAAGCCAGGATTTAAAAATAATATTTGTTGCCAATGCTGCCCAATTTGGCAGCGTGTCAGGAGCCTATGTGTTGCCCAGTCCCACTGTCAGCAATGCTGAGCTAGATGGACCAATGATCTAAGTTGACATAAGGCCACTTCCTATGTTTCACCATCACAAAATGTAACATCAGAAGAAGCCATTCTCAGGCTCCCAAGGCTGCAAGCAAGATGGGGAAACCGCCCCATATTTCAGCTCTAATGAGTCATAGTGTTAGCAAAAGAGATGTAATAGATGCAATGTCAAGATTCAATGGTCAAGACTGCCTGACCTAGAGAAGTAAACATTCACAAATGTAAAAGATTTTACTGGGAATGGTTCTCTCGTTACAGCATAAGGATCACCTAAATTAAACATCTTATTAACCCGAGTTGAATGATTTGTATTCATTTTATTCTAGAAGGGACATATATAGTAATTGAAAGGAATGTGGGTTGTTTTTTTTTAATCTACTAGGCATTATGCCATCAGGTTGTTTTGCTTGTTCTATAATGGAATATAAACTTAATTGTTTTAAATGCTTCCATTTGCAATCTAAGAGTCATGCCATAAATTACAGCTCTATTCTAGATTTACTTAAAGAACTAATATTCGTCAGCATTCAGCATTAAAACAAGCCCATTGCGAAATATGAGAAGACTGTTTCTTATGTGATTTCCATGTATCAAAGAGTAGGTGCATGCCATAATGGATGAAGTAGGGCATTAATGGGTTCTGGGTTTGTTTTGCTGCTGGAAATATATATTTTGGGAAGCTGAAACATATGGTGGCTACCATGTGTACAAATCCCTGTACTCATAGAAGAAAAAGCATACTACATGGTATATGGCATATACTATGATGTACTAAAATCACAACTAATATATAACACACAGTGATATGCTCTATTATAGAATATAGCATGAGAGTTGCTGTAGTAGAGTACACCTGATAGCAATGTACAGGAGCCAATGCTGTGTGAGCAGAAGTCCACTCATGCCATGGGATTCCCCCCCTCTCTCTCCTCTGCCCTGCAGTCCCCACCCTCTGTTCCAAAGGATCTCCCAATGGGTGGTGATGAAGCAGGATTTCCAAGGCAGATTTCAGTGCCTAGGCAGGGATATAGGGGGCCAAGCTACAAGAATTAGAGGCAGAATGGCCTGGTTCAGACAACACGCTAAACCATGCTGCTTAACCACAAAATGGTTAAGGAGCATTCCATTAACCATTTTGTGGTTAAGCAGCATGGTTTAGTGTGTTGTCTGAACCAGACCTATGTCTATATATACACCAGTTGCTGCAGAACATGAATGTGAGGATGCTGTTGCACTCATGCCCTACTTGTGGATTTTCTACAAGTGGCTGGTTTTATTTCTTTATTTCTTTCAGTTTAAAATTACCAAATAAACATAATCAAACAGAAGCTAGCAACAATGCAAAGATGTGAAATACAATACCATATAAAACAAACTGAAAAGAGTCTTCACCTGGCCCAAAATGAGCACTATGTAAGCATCAGGCAAACCTCTCTGGGAAGCTCATTCCACAACTGAGGCCCCACTGCAGAAAAGGCCCTCTTCTTAGTAGTCACCCACCTCACTTCCTTCGTTGGGGCTCCCAGAGAAGGATTGCTGAAACTGATTGTAAGGTCCTGGTTGGTGAACATGGGAGGACACGTTCCTTCAAATACCCAGACCCCAAGCAGTTTAGGACTTTGGATGTTAGTATCAGCACTTTGAATTGGGTCCGGAAATCGACTGGCAGCCAGCGCAAATGAAAGAGTATTGACATAATATGATCATACTTGCCCGTTCCTGTTAATAGTCTTGTTGTCCTATTTTGGACCAGCTGAAGTTTCCAGACCGTTTTCAAAGGCAGCCCTGCTTATAACACATTGTAGCAATCCAAAGGAGACGTTCCCAGAGCATGGATAAGTGTAGCTAGGTTAGGGTGTGCACGGACCCCCCGCTCCGCTTCACTTGCAGATCCGCCATTTTTCGGAGCGGGTCGCTCCGCCCCGCCCCCGCTCCGCCCACTTCCGCTCCGCTCCGCCCGGAGCTCCGGATCGGATCCGGAGCTCCGTTTTTGCCCCCCCATAGGCTTGCATTGAAAGCTAAAAAAGTAAACAACTTTTTTTCCGTTGAAGTTAGAAACCTCACGTTTGGCACCATGACACCTCATGGGCGTATACACACACACGCCAAGTTTCAAGGCAATCCCATCATCCCCTGATTTTTGGCGAATTTTTGAAAATCGGGCACCCCATTCACACCCCTTGGGATAGCTCCGTCAATTTGCATGTTACAAACCTCAAACTCGGCACCAGGGCAGCTTATCCATGTGTCCACATGCACGCCAAGTTGCAAGCAAATCCCATCATCCCCTGATTTTTGGCGCGGCTCTACCCTCTAACGCACCTCCCATAACCCTAATTCACACCCCTTTAGATAGCTCCGTCAATTTGCACGTTAGAAACCTCAAACTCAGCACCATGATAGCTTATCCACGTGTCCACATGCACGCCAAGTTTCAAGGCAATCCCATCATCCCCTGATTTTTGGGGAATTTATGAAAATCGGGCACCCCATTCACACCCCTTGGGATAGCTCCGTCAATTTGCATGTTAGAAACCTCAAACTCGGCACCAGGAGAGCTTATCCATGTGTCCACATGCACGCCAAGTTGCAAGCAAATCCCATCATCCCCTGATTTTTGGCATGGCTTAACTCACCCCAAATTGTCCCATTCTACAACTACGTCAATTTGCACGTTAGAAACCTCAAACTCAGCACCATGATAGCTTATCCACGTGTCCACATGCACGCCAAGTTTCAAGGCAATCCCATCATCCCCTGATTTTTGGGGAATTTATGAAAATCGGGCACCCCATTCACACCCCTTGGGATAGCTCCGTCAATTTGCATGTTAGAAACCTCAAACTCGGCACCAGGAGAGCTTATCCATGTGTCCACATGCACGCCAAGTTGCAAGCAAATCCCATCATCCCCTGATTTTTGGCGCGGCTTAAACTTTTTAACTCACCCCAAATCAAGTCCCATTCTACAACTACGTCAATTTGCACGTTAGAAACCTATCCTTTGGTCCCATGACAGCTTACCCATGTGTCCCCATGGACACCAAGTTTCAAGGCAATCCCATCATCCCCTGATGTTAGGGGAACTTTTGAAATTTGAACACTCCAGTATGTCAGGGATTTAAAGTTGCAATTGCAGACAGCTCAATGGGGCCAGTTCCAAGGCAATCCCAACATGCCACGAGATAACCCTAAATCTTCTGGCACATTTGAAAAAGGGATTATTGAATTTGATAAAGTCTAAGTGAGCGCAGGAAGGACTTCTCCCCTTAGTCAAAGCAAGACACATACACCATCGCTGCAAGGCGGGAAGGGGAGAATTATTATTATTATTATTATTTATTTATATAGCACCATCAATGGAAAGCAGGCAGGCAGCATGCATTGTAGTGCCGCAAGGATGGCTTGAGCACTAACGCATAGCAAACCAACCCATAAGTGGGCGCAAAGTGAGGCAAAGATGGCTGGTTGTTTCTTTCTAAGCCAGCAGTTACGCCTTGAGGGGCACAGAGGAGGACGATTGGGAGCAAACCAGGCACCAGGCGGGCAGAGAGGCAGGCAGAGTAGGCGAGGAGTCAGTCCTGGCAGATGCCCCACCACAGCAGCACCCCGGGGGAGGCGGGCAGGCAGGCAGGCAGGCTGCGGGCATTTCTGGGGGCACAAGGAAGTGATGGCTGGTTTCTAAGCCAGCATTGCAGTTAGTCACGCATTGCAAACGCAAACCATCCCAGCGAGTCGGTCACCGAGGAGGACAGGCTAGCAGAGGGGCAGGCAGAGTGACATGTCATAGATCTAGTATTGGGGAGGAGTCAGTCCCGGCAGATGCCCCAACACAGTAGCACCCTGGGTGGGCATTGGAAAACGCCATCTTGTGGGTCAATACTTCCCCCACCCCATGTCCTGCAGGGTTGCCTGCCTAACCCTTGTGGGGATGGGAGATGGAGAGCTTAGAGTGGCAGTGCCAGCAGCAGCCTTCGGCTTTCCCCTGGAACCAGTCGCCTTGCCCGCCTCTTTCCCCAGCAAGATCGCCTGGTGCTGCCTATGAAGATGCATCTTCATGCTGCTGGTTCCATAATGCCCTGTCGATGAACCCCTGCTTAGGCTGAGTTTGCAGTGGCGACAGACAGCAAAGCGGGGATCCGCTCCCAACTCAAAGTGGTCCCACACGATGCTTGTCTTTCGTTTCTGTGGTGACACCACCAATTGCCCGCCTGAGCTCTCTGGTGTTGCCACAGAAACAGGGGTGTGGGATGAGACTGGGGAGAGAGCCTCGGCCTGCTGCTGCTCCTCCTCAGCCCCCACATCCTGGAGGCCCACCGCCTCCTCCTCCTCCCCCCCCTCCACTGTGCTGAGGACCTCGTCTAGGTCCATCAGCGGGCTCGTGGGCTGAAAGGAGAATGAAGGAGTTGGGGATACTCCTCCTCCTCTAATGGCACTGCTGCCACGTGCCTCTTGCAAACGGGCACTTTTCCCATTCCCACCCTCAAAAAGAGAACGCCGGGCACAAGTTGCAGAAGAGAGTGGCTCTGCCTGCTGCTTGTCCTGCTTCTGTTTTGGAGCAGTCAGCCAAGGAGTTGCCCGTTTGAGTTTCACAGGAGGAGAGGAAGCCCTGCTGGCAGACTGAGCCTTGCTGCTTTCAGCACGCCTGCTTTCTCTTTTCATGATGACTAACAAAATATTAATACTACTAATACTATGTATAAGGTACTACTAAGAATATGTATAAGAAGAATATAATATGTTTAAATGTAGGGAAATGGGACAAGAACAATAAAATATACTACTACTAATATGTATGAGAATATACTACTAAGAATATCTACAAGAATATAATAATATGTTTTAGAATATTACTAATAAATGTAGGGAAATGGGACAAGAAATGGGACAACCACTACTATAAGAAGAACAAAATATGAATACTACTACTAATATGTATGAGAATGTATACTAATAGACTACTAAGACTATGTCAAAGAATATAATAATAATATGTTTAAGAATAGGGAAATGGTGTGCGTATGCTTTCCCCAAAATGCTCAATCTGTGGCTGCCTGTTGAACTTGACAAAAGCAGCCCACTCCGTCGAAGTTACACAGAGAAGAAAAAGAGAATCCAATTTTTTTGGTATATTTGGTATATAGAAGATAGAAGGAAACACAATCAGGATTTAAGAGAGGGGAGGGGGAAAAAGAACCAACCACTACTATAAGAAGAACAAAATATGAATACTAATATAATATGTATGAGAATATATACTAATGGACTATGTGAAAGAATATAATAAAATATGTTTAAGAATATAAATGTAGGGAAATGGGACAAAAAGTGTGTGTATGCTTTCAAAAGAAAGCTTTCACAAAAGCAGAACAGTCAGGCTTTAATACAGGGAAGGGGGGGGGGCAACCAACCCAACCACACACTCCAAAATTCAAAAATAAAGTTTATATTAAATCAAAGTAAGGGGAAAACACAGGGCAAACTAAGCTACAAGTCAGAAAGAAGCAAACAAACACACACACGCGCCAAACTAAACCTATATTAAATTAATCTATCTCCAAAGCAGGAGCACTAGCTAAGTAAGTGTTCCCTCCACGAACGCCAACCCACAAAGAGACACAAAACAGAAAGTTCTCAGGGTGGGTCTGCCTTAGTCCCCCCTCCAACGCTGGGATTGGAGGAGGATGCTTTCTGAGGAGATGAATTCTCATCAGGATTGGGAGTTGAATGTGCCTGTCATCGCTTCCAAAAAAATAATAATAATAAAAAAAAAAAACCCAAACCCCGATTTTTAAAAAAATATTGCACGTGAACCACAGCACGCAGAAAGTTGAGAGTGGTCTCAAAATGACCCCCATCCACGACTCTCTGTGCACAAGAATTTTCAGAACGATAGCTTAAACCCCCCCCCAGTTATCCCCGATTCTTTCCCTCAATGCAATCCTATGGGCGAAAAGCCGAAACGGAGCCCCGCGGTTGACCCTATTTTTAAAAAACTTCTAGCCCGCGACCCGTACGATGCAGAAAGTTGAGAGTGGTCTCAAAATGACCCCCATCCACGACTCTCTGTGCACAAGAATTTTCAGAACGATAGCTTAAACCCCCCCCCAGTTATCCCCGATTCTTTCCCTCAATGCAATCCTATGGGCGAAAAGCCGAAACGCAGTTTGAGCCCCGCGGTTGACCCGATTTTTAAAAAAATATTGCACGTGAACCACAGCACGCAGAGAGGTGAGAGTGGTCTCAAAATGACCCCCATCCACGACTCTCTGTGCACAAGAATTTCCAGAACGATAGCTTCAAAAACAACGTAGTTATGCGCGATTATTTGCCGCAATGCAATCCTATGGCGAAATGTTTTCAAGATGGCGACCGGAGCGCTCCGACTGAACTCGGAGCTCCGAAAAATGGTCGCTTCTCTTCGCCTTGCTTCTAGGGGGTCCGCGGTCCGCTCCTACTCCGCCTCTGGGTAAGGCGGAGCAGGCCAATCCGCTACTGCTTCTACGCTCCTAATCGGAGCGGAGCACATCCCTAGTTATCTCTATCAAGATAAGGGTGCAGTTGATGTATCAGCCTAAGCCGATAAAAGATGCTCTGTGCCACCTGTGCTTAAAGTGACAGTTCTGGATCCAAGAGCACCCCCCAAACTATGAAGCTGATCCTTTAGGGGGAGTGTAACCCCCTCCAGAACAAATTGAACATCACTTAGCCAGGACTAGATGGACTCTTGGTCTGACCCAGCATGGTTGCTCTTATGTTCAAGCATAAACCATGAGTTCGAGGTTGACTACGCAAAGGAGTGTGTTCCAGAGTTTGGGAGTGACATTTGTGAGTTTGTGCCTAATAATCAAGCCTCTGCAAGCAGGGGCATCCACAAAAGGACATCTCCTGCTGATCTCAGATATCTGGGCCCTAAACTGTTAAGAGCTTTAACGATTAAATCTTGAACTGAACCCAGAAAACTATTGTTTCAATATTGGGGTGATATGTTACTATTTCATAGTTCTTTTCTGTTCTGTGACTTTCTCTATTGCTTTCAGGTACTTTTTGGTAGAGGGAGCTAGCATGTAAAGCCAACAAACAAGAAACAATCTGTTCAGCTGTTACGTAAATGATTGCAAGGTCTTCATTTATTTCCAAACTGCACTGCCTAACCTCATTAACCATGGCATGTTTTTTTATTGATTGACTGGTTAATCCATAGCAATTGTACAGACATGAAAAGTTTGCTTTAAAAAATAATAATCCACTAAACTACATTGAAAAAAAAATTGATCAGATTCAGACAGGAAGATACAGTTACCCACTCATCAAATTACAGGTATTGATTGCCAGTTACTACACCTTAGCATTTGATACTATCCAGATAGCTAAACAGGCACTATCTCATTTCTTTTGCAGTTAGCACTCTGTAGCATATTTATTTTCTTGCACATTGCAAACAGCACAGTGAGCTTAACCCTTTTTGCTGCATTTAATAAGGTACTAAGAGGTGTCCTTTTCAATGGTCAGCTTTAAATGATGTTTTGAGAGCTCTCTGTTGTTTATATTGTAAATCAGGAGTGGGCAATTTCTGGAGGTCTGGGGGCCAATTCAGCCCCCCTCCAGGCAACCGTGCATTGTGCAATGCCGTCTCATTGGTTACTGAAATTTGGCAGCAGGAGGGGCAGGTGGTTTCCCAAAGAAATTTGGTGGTGTGGCAGCAGCAAAACAGGGCCGGTTTAGCTTGTATTAAAGCTAAATTGGCCCTTTTTGCTGCCACAGAAATTCAGCAGGGGGCAGCAGCTGTGGGGATTGCAAGGGGGGGCATGTTGCCCATCCCTTTTGTAAATAAACATGAATGTAGGAGGTTTTAGTTTTCATACTGATATTTTCCCTCGTCTTTCCAACCTATGTGAGAAAAATGGACTTTTGATTGGTGTCACTTCTCCAGCTGATAACCTGAAACATAAGCTTTCAGTCTTAATGACTTGTATTTTCATTAAGAAAAACAGCAAAAAAAAGAGACGCAGAAAGCATGATGGCAGGTGCTCTATTAATAGGCTGATAACCCACCAGTTTCAAACGTATTTCACTGACTTGATTCCATGCAAGGAACATGAGACTTTGGCCTTAGCTAGACCTAAGGTTTATCCCGGGGTCGTCCCTGCCTGCTCCCGGGATCCCCTGTGTGTCATTTACATGAACAGGGATGACCCCGGGACCATACCGGGATAAACCTTAGGTCTAGCTAAGGCCTTAGTCAGTTTGAGTAGAAACTGGGGCTCACTAAATGGGGGAAATATCTGAACCACCCAAGCATCATCATACATCATTATTATTCTTTTTTTTTTACCACCCAATAAAAATTACAAGCCACAAATACAAGATAATAAAAACATAATATATAATCTTTAACATACAAAATTTTAAAACAGTTTAAAGCAGCACACTGGATACTGGACCTGATAAAAACAACTGACATAAAAGCTCCATCAATGTGTAGGAGTAGTTTTATGACTTCTAGTTTTCTTTTGGAAAGGATGCAGCAATTACAGAGGCTTGGACCGGGTCTTAAATAGATTAAAATGTAGCGTAGAGATGAGCTAACAATAAGATGGCTGCCAAGCACATGTTTTCAGAGAGGGAATGTTCAGGGTGCCTGAGCAAGACTGGTCCAATACTGAAATTAACAGGCAGGTACATAAAAAAAGCACAGGAGGGTCAGGGTGAGGATGTGACATGATCGAGCTCCATCTCCCTGGTGTGTATCAGGGAAATCAGCCAAGACAGGAAGCAGGGGAGGAAATTCTCCAAGACTCTCCAGGGGGCTGTCTATATGTGCTTAAAGCCCTGCCATGACTGCGAATCGATGCGGCATCAGTTATATGATGCAGCCTCAGATTCGCAACCACCACAGGGCTTTTTTTTCAAAGCTGCACAGTTAAAAAGTCGGGGATGTACTCTGACTTTTTCAATGGGAGCAAGATCACCCTGGTTCTTCTGTTGTCTGACTTAGCTCCGTGGTCGATCTAAGGGGCATTCTGGGAGGATGGTGACCAGCGATTGTTCGCCGGAAGTCAGGAAGTGGGGGCGGGGGGCAGCTCCAGTACCCAAATGACTGCTGGAAACCCCACACTCCCTCTTTGGCATGGGGATTACCAAGTGCAACCCTGCAGGAGGGAAACCACAGGGTTTGGGGGAATGTGGCACCAATGTGGTGCTGTTAAGGAGTAATCTTCCCAGGAGCTTATTGAATGGAAAGCCCAGGTACAAAGATCATCTTTCCCCTCCCTGGGAACTCAGAGGAGGAGGGAGCATCAGAATTGACAGATCACAGAGTCTGCCACAGGGTCAAGTGGGCAGAGTTGAGAGGAGGTAGGAGGTGGCCTGCTAGGCTAGCCACTCAGCAGAGGTTACAGTGTGAAGTGCCTGAAGGAGGGGTTCATTAAAAGCCTGTTGGGCATGTCAGGAAAGTGTCCATTTAGTTGATAGGCAGCTGCTAGAAGATAGCTCCTAATGTTCACACACCCTTCAGGTGTGAAGAGATGTCTATTTACTGAATAAAGCTTTGTGGAATTCATGGCAGACCTTTTTATTGTCTCATATCTCAGTGGGAGGGCTGGGAATCATGACAGGATGAGAGAGTTAGGCAACCAATGTGTGCCAAGGAGTCAAGGCATGAAAAGTATAGTTAATTCAGGAATAGGGCGGGGGAAGGGACTAACATCTCACAAGTGGGCTTTGGCTTCAGCATCAGGCATTTCCCTTCCTCTTCTCACCCCTGTTCCCCCCCACACACACATCTGCTCCAGATGGTCCCTATGGGTAGGGGTGGGGAGGGGGGCTGCAGTAAGGGAAATCCATTGATGGAAGCTATTCCATCAGCTAGAGGGGTTAGTGGGATACCACCCAAGGTGGGGAAATGGACTTGGCTAGAAGCAACAGTAAAGATCAGGCAGAAGAACAAAGCATGCCCGAAATGATAGATAATGAAGATTCAGGCCAGCTCACATGTGTATATACATCTATTTCTTGTTAGATTCACAGCTGAATGTGTGATCTTTGGTTCCACTGGGGTGGGGGAATCATTGGATTTGGTTCCAAACATGTGGGGAAGACAGAGGGCTTTGCAGAAAGGGCACTTATCAAGGAATATAATTATATTGGCCTTTAGAGCAACCCAAATGGATAGTTACTGCTCACAGAGAGACAGACAAGTGCTCCTGCAGGTAAAGATGACCTGTCCAGTCCCTCCAGAATGCCTTTGAAGTGGTCTAGATGGTCTTTGCCAACTATCACTGCACTACATAGTGAAATAAGCTTGCATTATAATAATGGCTGTTCAGTTTTAAAGAGAGATAGTAATAGTGTTCTTCTTGCTTTATTATTTATTTATTTATTTATTTATTTATTTATTTATTTATTTATTTATTTATTACATTTTTATACCACCCAATAGCCAAAGCTCTCTGGGTGGTTCATTATAAAGCAGCTTTCCCCAAACTGGTTCCCTCTGGATGTTTTGGGCCATAGCTCCCAGCATTCCTTGCTGGCTGTGGCTGAAGAAAGTTGAAGACCAAAGCATCTTGGGAACAACAGACTGGGGAAGGCTGTTGCAGAGTCTCATTAATGTAGTGAGCATAATCTATTTTGGCCACCAAGAAAAGTAAAGATAAACTACAATAAAATCTAAGTTCTCAAATCAAGGTCTTGTAGATCAGCTACCTGGGTACTTCAGTACCTTCTCAGGGGTGGCTCCCCCAACTGTGGAATGATCTCTCTGATGAGGCTTGCCTGGCACCAACATTATTAACTTTTCAGCCTCAGGTTATGACCTTTCTCTTTTCTCAGGCATTTGGCAGCATATGATGAGTTATTAATTGATCCTGGATCTGTCTTGTGGTTATGGTTGACTGCTCAATGTCGTTTTTAGATATATATTGTCTCTGTGTATACTGTTAGTTTGTGTGTTTTATGTAAGTATGGGTGTGTGTTTTAAATTTGTATACTGTGTTACACTGTTTTTTCATCTTTGTAATCCGCCCAGAGAGCTTTGGCTATGGGGCAATATAGAAATGCAATAAATAAATAAATAAATAAATCTAACATCTTGATCTGGAGGGAGAGGCGAGTAACAAATAAAATTATTATTATTATTATTATTATTATTATTATTATTATTATTATTATTAGTGTGCCTTCTTCCTCAGTTAAAAGCTAGTGTGGTTTCCTCCCTCAAACAAAAGGTTAATATTTTTTAAATGATTGTAGATTAATTACTTGTTTGCTTCCTGTGTCTGATATAGGATTGACATGTGTTGGCTGATTGTGGTACGCTCTTTTCCTCATGAAAGAGACTTTGGATTTGGGATAATTACGCTCAAACAAGTCATGGG
Organism: Elgaria multicarinata webbii; assembly: GCF_023053635.1. Taxonomy (NCBI): domain Eukaryota; kingdom Metazoa; phylum Chordata; class Lepidosauria; order Squamata; family Anguidae; genus Elgaria; species Elgaria multicarinata. Next base: position 104,874,812 of record NC_086172.1, read on the forward strand.
GTTGGGTCCAGATCTAGTCATGTTTAGACATTAGTGGGAGCTAATTTAATTAATTCAAGGGCACAGTTGCTGGCTGGGACATGCTGAGAGTTGTAGGACTTCTTTCCTGTCTAAACTTGCATAGGATTATGCCCTTAAGTGGGTCTACTCTAAATAGGACTAAATTTGGATCTAACCCATGGGATTGTTGGGCAGTATCCTATACTGCTGCTGCACTCCCACTGTTCCTTTTGTGTCAGCAGGAGCAAGTGTTAGTGCAACGGGGATTTTGTGGTTCTAAAAGTAACCCCAGAAATAATGGGAAACACTCATTTCCAGCTCAGGACAGGTCAGCAGAGCTGCCTTCTGTGAGCTCTGGGGACCTGCCCTATTCTGGGAATAAGTGTTTCCACTTACTTTGCATTGCTTGTTGAACGGCAAAATTCCTGTTGTGCAAGCAGTTGCTCCAGTTGGTGCACTGGCTCAATAGGATACTGCCCGAAAATATTTGGTGAAGAAAGTGTGATGGCTCTGGCTTCCTTTGGTAGAGATGGGCTCAGTGCAGTGGTAGAGTGTGTACTGTGCATTTCAAAGGTCTCATGGCCAATCCTTGGTATCTTGACTCAAAGAATTCAGATCTCTATTTGAGATCCTATTTGAGATCCTATTTGCTGATGTCCTATTGGTCTGATTCAGTGCAGTGAGAATCCAGTGTCATATAAGTCTTAAGCAGAAATCTGTAGCTGCTTACAATTATGTGATCTCTTAGTGCAACAGATTTGTTGTACTTGATATGACTGCAAGTAAAAGAGCATCATGTACTGTCAGTTACACTTGTTGGAATCAAAGAAAATTTCTCTCCTGGCATTAGATGCTGGATTTTTATGTCATTATTTTCAGAAATATCAGTTCCACATCTGCCTGATCTTGCACATCACAATGTATTTTAACACTGGTGCAGTTTGCCACATTATATATACACCAGACACCAGGTCAAAGACAATTTAACTCAAATTCCTTCCTTCATTTCTAAATTTTGTGGTTTATGTCTATCCTTGTTTCCAACACATTTTCCCTTTGATGAATAATCTTATGATACCTCCGTGAGTTTTTATGATCCTAAGTACACACAACATAAGCTAAAATTTTGTTTTCATCTGGCAACAGATTTTACATGATGAAAACTAAGCTATGTGGTTTTTATTGTTTTCATTTTTTTACTGCTTCCAGATTTGTGCAAGTCAGTAGATTACTGTACTCCAAGGAATTAGTGGCCATTGAAAGAGAGAGCTCATGTCTCAGGGGTTCTATACCTTTTCCTCCTTCTACAACCATCCTTAATTCTTTCCATCACCATGTGCTGGACACGTCCATAATTGTTGACATCAAACAGGAATTGTGTAGCACATATCAGGGTGAAAGTTTATAGTCTAGTTTAATCTTTGATTAGGAAATATTTTGTATGGACGACATTCAATTGCATGAACCCCTCACTTGTCATTTGGTACAGCCCAGATACAGGTTTCCTGCCTGAGAACTAAGCCAACTACCAATCTCCTTCGTCACCCTGTGAGGCAGGCCAGTACTATTCCCCATGGGAGATGGTGACTTGCTTAAGACCACACAACTAGTCCAAAGCAGAGTTAGGACTTAAACCCAGGCCACTCAGTCCCAAGGCTTCCCATCCCATGGAGGCCAGGCTAGGCTCCTTTCTGGCTCTTGTGCTTTGTGATAGAATATGCCAAAGCAGTCTGATGTCAGGCAGCCATGGAGTAAACAAATGGAACAGGTATATTATAATCCGGAGCTTGTGTGTCCCAGTAACAATTGCCAGACAGGTAGCAGTATTTTAGCACCTTCCATCCAAGGCTCTCAAAAGGCAAAGATTACTGAACAAAGCCGTATGTACTCTATGTATACTGTTGCTTGTTAGGTCTGGAATCTGCGCTAGGGTGACGGTAAGCAATACCACTTTGCCTGTCATCACACCGTCATTGTGCATTCAGCACCTCTCCAGTTACCTGTTTCCTTAACGTCCTTCCCCACCTCCACCCCCACAGCTGCTTCACTGTAGCTTTTTGGCTTTCGTTCTTGGGTGTTCATGTTCTTGACTCACCTAGTGTCAACCATATGATCAGTTTTACCTTACAACCTTTTTGTTTGTTTCGTTTCATTTTATAAAATGCGGCTCTTGTACATGTTCTTGATTTTAGCTCTTGGCTTGTCACCTTCCTGCAGTACTGCAGGCAGAGTGGGACAATGCTGGGGCAATGGATCTCATTACCTATCACCAGTTGATACTCCTGTGGGCCTCTGGTTAAGAACATACACTATTCTGCACAGCTGTATGCACGGCACTCTTGAAAAATGCCATTTCTATTGACATTTATGGCAAGGACCACGCTAACTGTGCTACCGACCAATCTCCCTAATAATTAAAATATTAATGGCAATTTTAGCCAATAGACTGCAACAAGTCATTACAACACTGGTCAGACCAGGACAAGTGGGATTTATTAAAGTTGTGGATCTGATAGCTTTAAATAGAGAAAGAACTGATCAGGCTGCCATTGTCTCTTCGGTTGCTGAGAAGGCCATCGACAAAATTCATTGGAAGTTTATGCTTGCTACACTGAGTAATTTTGGTTTTCTAAAAGAATTTTTGAAGTGGGTTAGAATTTTATACTCCACCCCAACAGCAGAAGTTATGACTAATGATTGGTTGTCAGTTTTCTTTGTGGTTGAGCGAGGTACTAGGCAAGGATGTCCTCTTTCCCCATTGATATCATCTTTGGAACCCCTGGCTTGCGCAATTAGACAGAATAGTAGTATTCACGGGTTCGTACATGCTGATTTATAATTTAAAATTATTCTTTACGCTGATGATCTTTTATTGTTTATTTCTAAATTCCAGGTGTCTATTCCTGCTTTGATGAAATTGATTAATACTTTCGGGGATCTGTCTGGTTATTCAATTAATTGGTCAAAGTCTGAGTTGATGCTGATTGGAGACAGCATATCTCCTAGTGTGTTGGCTAATGGTCAATTTTGATGGAGCCCTGATTTTATTACCTATCTGGGAATACTTATTCTGAGAGATATATCTCAATTGATTAAAATAAATTTGAATAAGCTGATTGGTGAGATTGCACAAGACATAGATAGGTGGGTACCGTTAAAGTTGAGCTTGTGGGGTAAAGTTAACACACTGAAGATGAATATTTCCCCTCAAATACTCTATGTTATACATGGGATTTTTTTACTTATACCTGGCAAATATTTTCAAGAACGTAATGCTTTGTTTTGTAAATTCTTCTGGGGTTCTTCCTCACCTCAAATATCTTTGAAGTGGATGCAACTTCCAATTAAAGAAGGTGGGTTTGGATTTCCAGACCTTGTTTTGTATCACCGAGCCTACCTATTGGCTTGAACAAAGTTATGGTTATGCCATAACCATAACTAAGTTATGCTCAGATTTGCCACCCTGGTCAGTTTTGGGATTCTTACAGTTATTTATTTATTTATTTATTTATTACATTTTTATACTGCCCAATAGCCGAAGCTCTCTGGGAGGTTCACAAAAATTTAACCCATGAAAAGCATAATAAAACAACCAACAGTCTAAAAACACAAATACAAAATACAATATAAAAAGCACAATCAGGATAAAACCACACAGCAGAAATTGATATAGATTAAAATATGGAAATAAAACAGCAAAGTTTAAATTTCAGTTAAATTAGGTGTTAAAATACTGAGAGAATAAAAAGGACTCCAGCTGGCGATGAAAGGAATACAGTGTAGGTGCCAGGTGAACCTCTCTGGGGAGCTCATTCCACAGCCGTGGTGCCACAGCAGAGAAAGCCCTCCTCCTAGTAGCCACCTGCCTCACTTCCTTTGGCAGGGGCTCACGGAGAAGGACCCCTGTGGATGATCTTAAGGTCCGGGCAGGTACATATTGGAGGAGGCATTCCTTCAAATAACCTGGCCCCTAGCCATTTAGGTTAGAACCTCTTCCTAAATGGATGGCACTTGGTTCTTGACATATTAGAATAAATAACCCCCTCTTACAATTTTGGCTGCTAGAGAGATATGGTGTATAGTATCACGTCAATTACAGTTTGATCCATTCTCTCACGCAAAATTGACTTTATGCGGAAACCTGGATTTAAGAATTGGAAACAAAACATTCTTGTAGTAGTACATTCTTGTACTACAGTCTAGTAGTTGCTCCTTTTGGGAGGAAGTTATAATAAGGATAAACTTTGTGCTGAAATAATCTTTAATATGGACTGATGTGCATGTCCCCCTAAACTACCTACTAGTTTTTTTGGTTCCTACACATGATCAGCGCAAATGGATTTCCACAGCCCTTATGACAGCTAAAAGACTTATATTATCATGTTGGAAGGATAAATGCTCACCTCCCATAATGCAATGTACTGAGAATTTAGCAACGCTCTCAACATTTGAATGGGTGTTATATAGGCACAACTTGCAACTGTATATGTATATGGATATTTGGTCTGCTTTTCTTGAAACCTATACATAAATCTCTACCTTTTAAAACAACAACAACAACAACAACAACAACAACAATTACTGGTATACCTGATGAAAAATGAAGATATTCCTGTATATGTAATGTATTTTCTTTTTGTTTTCATGCTTTGGTGTTGTTGTTCTGTTTTGTTGATATTCACAATAAAAAAGTAATTTAAAAAATAAAATAAATGACAGTTATATCCAATGCAGGCTATGCTGTAGGTACGAAGAGTATATTACCTTTGTTACAACTGTTTTATTTTAAGAATACCAAAGCATCTAAAATATATCATGGAGATCACTTGGAAACTGTAACTGCATTTGCTCACATTCAACCCTTGTTGGTCTAGTATAGTCTTCTTTCTCTCCCTTGGTCATGCCCCCGACCTGCACACAGTCTAAAGTAAGGACACAATCCATTCCCAAAGCTCCATGCATGAGAGGAATTGGCTTAGGCAGTAATGGAGACTTCTTTCCTCCTTTTGTGGCTTGCTCACAGCTATGCATGCACACCACATCACACTGGACATTATTACTTTCAATGGGAAGCACATGCATGCCTCCCATATACACATCAAGTTGTCTTTCTTCTCCCAGGGTCTTTTCCCCTAGTGCCCTGGAGAAGAAAGTGACAAGTAGATACATATATGGGAGGTGTGCACAGGCTTACCATTGAAAGATATGGCCAGCACAACAGTCCCTGCATGGCACAATGCATGAATAGCAAGGGCTGGGCATCAGGAAAACTTCCTCACTGTTAGAGCAGTACGACAATGGAACCAGTTACCTAAGGAGGTTGTGGGCTCTCCCACACTAGAGGCCTTCAAGAGGCAGCTGGACAACCATCTGTCAGGGATGCTTTAGGGTGGATTCCTGCATTGAGCAGGGGGTTGGACTCGATGGCCTTGTAGGCCCCTTCCAACTCTGCTATTCTATGATTCGAGGAAGAGGAAGAGGAAAGGGGACTTCATGGATCATCATGCCAGTTGTCTCCAGCACCAACAAGGGAATGGATTCTGCCCTTGGGCTGGAAGTGCTTCAGTGAAACGGCAGGCCTTTTGTTGATATTGTGCTGTAAAGCACCACATCTGCTGATATATCAATACATAAGAATAAGAATAAAAAGAAAGTGAGTTACGCCAATACTTTGCATGGTTCTCTTCATGCTGCATTTCAGCCCCTGCCACACAAAACTGTCAAAAATGTGTAAATAGTTTACAATATAAATTATGCATATGTGGCAATACGGTATCGGAGAGCAGATGATAGGAATGGTTACAGTGCATCAGTATTGCAATGTTTTAATAAATGTGTTTCAATCTGCTTTTACTGGTCAACACCTTGGGGATGTTCACACAAGAGCATCACATATTACTAGTTTGATACTTTGGCACTCAACTAAAAGTGCAAGATTCATTGTACACACACACACACAGTGGGTACAGTGTTGCAATGGTTTTAGCACAACATTCCTCCATGGTGATTGGGACATCCATGAACCTTCTCAGCGGTTATGTGGACTAACTAAAATAATACTATTGATATTGCACTTCCTCAAAGCATTGACAATACCTTATCTCAGAAGCCCAGGCAGCAAGGTTGATTGTCATTCTATAGCTAATAGATGGAATGAATGGAAGCTGCAGGTGCCAGTCAGTTATGAAAGAAACAAGGATCAAAGTGATCTTCTCAACTGTGTAAGGAATATAGCCAACGTTAGTTGAATATCGCCAATGTTAGTTGAAAAAGGCCAAAGAAATTATGTCCTTGGCCTGAACAGTGAAGTTACTGCCAATCCCCAAACAGATCCTCCAGAGCTAACTAAGACATAAACACTGACTCCTTGACCTCAGGAAGATGCTTGCTGTGATTGCTTCATGCTTTCAAAGTTTCAGGCTCCTGTTATTAAACATTCAGCACTGTGGAACATGATGGGTCCTCTGATCTAACCTGCTCTTAAGTGCATTTGATACAATCTCCAGTGTCACTTCCTTCTCTGTATTCTATATTATGTTTCTTTCTGGCTGTTTGCATTCTGGCTGTTAACTCTTCATTGCACAAAAAAAGCCATCTAGGATTCTATCCCAGACTGTTATCTTGACCAATGCAATGATTCCTTAGATTTTTTTTTTACTAAAAAACAACAAAACAACAACAACAAATGTGCAGAACTATCTGCACTGATGAGCTTTAGTCACACAAAATGTTTTAATTCAAAGTTGGCCATTACTTTGGTTTAAAGAGTTGAAGAATTAACAGTCATGAATACATGCATGCTTGGTGTGCATTCTCTAGTTTATAATATATGCAGGAACTGCAGACAGGTGTATCTTGTCATACCCTCTGGTGTAGAATTAGTTACTGTGAGTGTGTTTTCATTATGCCACTTTGCTGCTTGGTTCTCACAAAAAACAACAACAACAACCCAGCATCACAGCTGCGGGGTGGGAATAATAAATCCTGATTGCAGGAATGCATGTGGGTATCCGGCCAGAAAAGCCACAGTGCTTGCGGCCATTTGGTTCGTCGAGCCCACCCTCTGCCCTGCCTTCCCATGCGTATTTGGACCATGAACACCCACAGCCTTAACCCGAACTGAGGCCACCACCAACAGATGGAGGAAAGAGCATGGTGACCTTGGAAAGACTTTAAAAATCGTGGCAAATTGACACTGCGAGAAAGCGCACTTTTGTGGGGAGAAGCCCGATACAGCTGCGAAGTTGGCAGCTGCGTCATATAAAGAACTCAGTGCCACTGCACAGGCAGAATGGGCTAAATAGGGTGTATAGACAAGCCCCAAATACAGCAGGTAAAGGTTTAAAGTGGAGAGTGGGCAACTTGTTGACCTCCAGATATTTTGGCATACAATTCTCATTAGCCCTAGACAGCATAGCCATTAGATAATGGGAGTTGTACGCTAAAACTGAAAGGCCACAAGTTGCCCACCTCAAGTTTAAAAGCTTGTACAGATCATCATCATCATCATCATCATCATCATCATGAGAAGTTATTTTAATGTGATTGGAAATGCTTCTCTCCAGATTGTGGTACTTCGCACTTAAAACTGCAATAGAGGTCATAAATGGAATTCTCCCATATGTGAGCCTTGCCATTGCTTCAATGGTTAACCTTGCAAACAAAAACCACAATGGCTCCCGAAAATGGAGCACTGATGCTGATTATTGTATAAGAAAAGCAGCAGGAGAACAGGAGGATTTTGACTGGAGAAACAGCACAGGCTGTTAGCCCTTTTCCCACCTGCCATACATGTTCTTTCCTTCATAGCTAAAAAAGATACTGGGTTATGATTTGGAATGGAGGAACTGCAGGGAGGGAAAGAGCTAATTAGGCCTTTCACCACTACTTCTCCATTCAAAACCCCACACATATACACACATCGTTGGTCTTTTTTTTTTAGAAAAAAAAATCACCAGAATTCCATTGGTAGGCATTTGAATATAATGTAGAACAGTGCACACTGTTCATGAGCAACAGTTCTAATGGCCCTTTATCTTAAACTGGAATTGGATAGGACAGCCCTTCAAATAGAGGACTGCCCTTTGTAAAAACAAAACAACAACAACAAAGAACACATGGCCACCCTATATAATTTCTGCCACTTGCTGCAAAGGAACAGGAAACATTCTCACATCTCCAGTAAGCATCTGGGGGGAAATCCGGCACATTGCCTGCTATTTCCTTTGGCCTTGCTTAAGTTTTCATAACCTGCCCCCCTTGGAATAGCAATCCACCTCCAAATAAGAACATTGACTGCACATTATTGAAAGCCTCTTGCAGTACAGGGGCTCTAGGTCTGTGATCAAGCTCCCTTACATGTTGGTACTGGAGAGTTATCCTTGGAGGTAGTGGAAATTAATTCTCTTGTAACCTTGGTGTCAACTGACAAAGCCTATGCGCTTAGCCATATTGAGTACAAAAGCAGTAAAGCTGCTACTAATCTAGTTCAAAAAGGGTAACTCCAGGTACTATAAAGGTTCATTTAAAATTGGTTTACTTTCTGAAGGGAAATGGTTAAGCATTTTACCCATGTCTGGTTTTCCATCCATTTAATTGACTGAGGTGATGCTTTTACTTATCACTAGAGTATTTCGGATGGTCCTGGCAATTTCAGCATGAAATACACACTGTGTGCAATTAAAGGGGAAATCAGAAAATGGGGAATTGATTCTATAGGAGTGGAGTTGTTCATGTTAGTATAAAAGAAAAGGGAGTTGTTTGTGTCTATTTGTTTATTAAGTGTAGGGATGGGAGAAAAATTCATTTGGTTCACATTTTAATGCAAACTTGCCTAATTTCACACTTTTGCAATTTGTGTTTCTCTGAATTTTACAAAGGAGTTTTCCAATTTTAAAAAATGTACAAAAATATGTATGTTAGGTGCCCACAAAAATGCATATATTAGCGAAAGTAATGTTCAAAATGCATTATATTAGGGAAAATGTATATATTAGGTATATAGATTTAAAAATGTATCTATTGGGAGAAATGCATACAAAAGGCATATGATTTTCCATGCAAACTTTAAAAAAAAATTCTCAGAATGAACCAAACTGAAGTTTGGGGAAATCCTCAAAGTTTGTGATCAACTGAATTTAAGATTACAAAAATGAGTAACTGAAATCTACAGAAACCGACAGTTTCACCCATACCTAATTAAGGCATTACTACATGAAACAAAAATTGGTCACAAGACTTTTAAACTCTCAAGGAGGATTTAGAACAACTGTTTTATTCCTAGGCATCAAACATTTTTGTGTGTAAAGGGATGCAACCCTTAACTAATGTTTTTAGAAGGGTATGGGGAGGACAGAGATAATTGACTAATATAAGGGAGACTACAGATTTCATTAGAGGGGCCCTATGTTTCCTCACATAATTTGAACACTGCCCCCTCTCTCAATCAGTGATGTGGCTGTCCGGGATTGCAGTCATTTCATTTCTATACCTATTTGGCTATTTTGGCTATTGGGCTATTGCCAAAGCTCTCTAGGCAGTTCATAAAAATTAAGCCTCTCGAAAGCACCCATTGTCACCAGTAGTGGCTTCCATTGAAATGCAAATAGCAGCTTCAGAGAGGCAATTTTTCTCATGACTTTGGGAAGGGGGACGGGAGAATTAAACTCTCCCTCTCCACCCATCCCTACAGTCCTGAGGCTGCACAGGCCTTTCCTTGGATGCTCTTTATATATCAAATAATCTGCATGTTAATTGCATCCCAACAATTACAGTCAGGTCAGGCTTGGTCCTACATGGACAGCTATGGCCTAAGCAGAAGTGAGCAACTGTGGGCGGGCTGGGAGTCATTTTTGTATCCTGGACAAACCCCCATGGGGGACATTCCATGGGGCACTGCAGAATCTGTGGGGCATCCTGAAAAAATATGTGGGGGGGGTCACTACTGAAATTTGGCAGCAAACACTTCATAGTACTTTGTAGCACTAAAAGGGTTGAACTTAGCTTGTTCACAAGCTAAATTAGACCCTTTGGGCACTCCATATTGGTTATGGAGTGCTAAAAGGGTCAAATTCAGCTTTAGGTCTAGCTAAATATGACCCCATTCTAAAAGTGCCACCTTTTTTGTAGCACTTTTCCCCCCTGCAGAATTCGGAGTTGGCAGGGGCCACATGTATGTTGTCCACCCCTTGCCTACAGCCATAGCAATTTGACTTATCCAAACAATGGTAATATACTGTATAGTTGACAAGCATGGATGGGCTCCAAAGTGTTGGGCCTATGGTTTTTCACACATGCAATGCTGAATCCATAGATGATGGCCAATCCTCCTTCCCTTGGCTGCCAATTCGGTTGTGCTTTATATTTTAGGAATAAGAAAATTTCACATTTGCTCACAACCGTGTCCGTTCTGCAGTAAAGAATGAATGCTTCCATTTAATATAAACCACACTTTCTACTTCTTAACAGGGCAGATCCTGTTATTTATGAAGCCATGGCTTTCTTCCTTTCCAAAGCTATGATCTAAGCTGCAGTTATGAGAAAAGCGCATCTCTTTTGCGGCATGATTCAGCCCTGCCAGGGGAGGGGGAAGCGGGCTGACGATGTGCAAAGTGGACTCAAGGGTCTAAAACATAGAAGGAGCCAATGGTCTCATCTGTTATCTTGATGGCCTACATTGTTTCTTCTGAATTTCCTGAATCTTAATCCAAGAGATCTCTCTGTGTTATTTGGTCTATAAATTATGTAGTATATGCGTTCCCCCACCCCCCCTTTCCTTGATGGCGCTCCGTTTCTCAGCTTCCTGTGAGACCTCATCAGTGACTAGCAACATGCTGGGACTCTGCTAGAATCTGTCTTAAAGGAGGGGAGGGAGCATAACAGAGTGGCAGTCTGGGATTTGCCAGAGCACTAATTGTCGTAGATGAATAACTAATGATGTTACCTCACGGGTCAGGCAGGCAGCTGAAAATCGCTGGCAATTTCCTAAGGATCGGGCCACAGCTGACATTTCTCACTCCTCTTCCTCCTCCTTCAGGTAAATGTTAACACTCCTGCCCCCTCCCCGCACACATATTTGCCTTCTTCCCTTTTTAGAGATGAGAGTGTGCTTCGTTTTCCTCCCTCTCTCTTTCTCTCTCTCTCAGGCACACATGCATGATCATTCCCTGCAGCACTGTTATCATCGGTACTTTGTCTAACTTAATTATCACAATCCCATGTGGTGGAGCTTCCATTTCTTCCCTTGAGATGCTGTGCCATGGCTTAAAAGATTGTCACTGTTTTAAAAGAACATGTTTCCTGTCCCTACCTTTTTTCTTTTTTTCTTTTTGAAAATTGCAAGTAATATTCCCAAGGAACACATCTGCTATGTACCTCCCATAAGTTAGCCTTATTTGTACTCATGATAGATTATGTGCATCCTAAAGATACAGGGCCCAAACAGACATTTCTTTAAATCTGTGTCTAGCAGCTACATCTTTTTTATTATTATGTTTACTCTGGAACAGGTGAAGGGAGCCCAATCTGGATTTTTAAAAACAAAACAAAACAAAAACTACCTCCCATACTAGAGAGGTAGAGGGTTTTTGTTTTCCCTAAAAATTTGGATCAGGAGGCCTGGGTCTGCTCTAAAGTAAAAATATAAAATGCTTCAGATTTAAAGAATTGTCTGTTTTGGTCCTTAGCTAAGCAAAACAAAGATCTCAATTGATCCCTTACATCTTTGAATATGATTTCTGTAGCTTTGTTTTCGCAATAGAATTCACTGGAAGATATGTGTGATGGGCTTCCACAGTAATACCTTGCTAGACCAGGGGTAGCCCAGGCTGACACCTTCCATTGGCCCAGGATAACCAGCACCGTTTGTGGCCTGGTATTTCCGCAGCCCTGGGCTGAGCCCGGGGCTGTGGAAGGTCTAGCCAGTTCTGCGGGTTTTCCCGGCTATGCAGATTATTCGTGAGTAGCCAGGAGAAGCCGCATACTGGGCACAGCGCTCCACAGGAGCATTGTGCCCATCAGGCCAGGGGGGAGGAATCACGGGGGGAGGGAGATCAGGGCCGGGGGGGAATCACAGGGGGGGTAGATGGGGCCAGGAGGGGAAGCGCGGACCCAGCAGGAGAGATGGGGCGGAAGAGCGGAGCCAGGGGCGATGGGGAAGATCAGACAGGCTGGGCAGGTGGGCAGTGGGGAGGGGGATCGGACAGGGCAGGTGGGCGGATGATGGGGGGATTGGACAGGCTGGGCGGGCAGGCAATGGGGGGATCAGACATCGCTGGGGGGAATCGGGGGCAGGGGGAGCGGGGAACCCTTTTTTTTTTAAAGAAAACACTTACCTTATTGTTGGTACACTCCTGCGCACATGGCCCCTTTAAGTGAAGAAAAAAATGGCCGACGTGACGGGGCTTTCCTTTACCCTGCCGCGTGTCACGTGTGGACGGGAGCAACAGCCCATGCTACTTCTAGCCCTCCACACTCCAGGATTTAAAGGTAGGTCTAGCAAGGCCCTAAGACTTAACCTAGTTTAACTACTGTTTGCTGTCCCATGGGAAGGTTAGAACTGTGAGGGAGCTAGGGATTCCAAACTGAGAATTTTCAGTACCTTCACCAGTCTATAAAAGCCCCTGATTCTTTATGGGTGTGGATTGATAAACTGAACATAAGAAGAGCCCTGCTGGATCAGATGGAGGGTCCATCTAGTCTGGTGCTCTGTTCACAGAGTGGCCAACCAGCCATCAACCAGGGACCAACAAAGTAGGACTGATGTGCAACGTTTGTACTGTGGACATATCCTTAGTATTCACAGTATCTTGGACATGGAGCCCTCTAGGCTGGCTTTTTCTTCCCTCTGACTTCTTCTGTGAACTAAAAATGTGAATATGCTTTCTATAACGAGGTGATCCCAACAGAATGTAACTCATTTAATACCATCCATGCTCTTAATACTTTCATCCTTCTTCACAAGATCTTTTTCACTCAAAACATTCAAACCTCTATCATGGTTCCACACTAAATTCCACTACGTTTATTCGTTTTCACATTCTCTCTCTCTCTCCCTCTCTCTCCCTCTCTCTTGCTTTACACATATGTTGTTTATTGATTTATTGATTGGTCCACTTTATCAAACTGATAAATAATAAATATATGTGAAGAAAAAATAGTTTTGCCCCAAATTCTTTTGGAGCTCTTCACAGTCACTGCTCTCCTCCAACTACAGAACATTTATGGGCAAGTTTAGGTGTTCCCTTTACAGTGCTATATTAACATTTTCACAGCAAGACTTCTATATGATTAATAATCAAGTTATAATAATTAGTTTAATCAATTTATCTAGGACATACATTAGGTGAATAGAATAATTCTTTCTTGACTTTCGTTGGAACCCTTTTTAAAAACTTGTTAGTCCCTTAGAAAAGAGGGTGATTTTAGAAAGATACTTTAAAATATATATTTAAAATTACTTTTGGCTGCCTTTAAGTGTAGAACCTTCTTATATACATATTTGTGTTAAACATAAATATTTTCACACTTCAATTCTTTAAAAACACTTGGGTGCAAGTCATCTAGACCCAGTGACTTAAGAATTTTTAATTTATCAGCCATGGAATTTCATCTCTTGTCATCTTTATTTGACTTAATTCTTCAGATATTCTTCCCCCAAATTGTGGTTTAAGTGTGGAGACCATGTTCTTTTTCAGTGAACATGAGTGCAAATAGTTAATCCAGCTTCCCTACTATCATTCCATCCTCTTTCAATAGTCTTCACATCTTTCAGTGTCTATTCATGTCTACTCTGAAGTAAGCTCCAGTAAGTTTAATGAGACTTATTCCCAGGTAAGTGTGTATAAGCAGCATTTGTCATTTAGCAGTGCAAATGCTTCACTGGCTGATTGTCTTCATGTTTAGGGAGGGGAAGTAATTCGTTTGGCTCACCTTTTAATGTGAACTGACGGAATTTTGCACTTTGAACCAATATGCCAACTAAAACTCCATTATCCTATAAGTCCTATCGCACTTCTCCAAATTTTTCAATGGAGTTCTCCAATCAAAAATGCATACAAAAATGCATATATTAAGGGAACATCCATATGAAAATGTGTATATCAGTAACAATACTGTTAAAATGCATTATACCAAGAAAATCCTTTGCAAAATGTGTATATTAGGTAAAATTGCATATAAAAATGCATTTAGTAGGAGAAATGCAGACAAAAATGTCTTCCAATTTTCATGCATATGCATGTGTGTGTGTCGGAAGAATCGCAAAATTCAGGGCAAATTGAACTTAAGGATGGAAACATTCTTAAGGTTTGAGATGAAATGAATGTAAGACTGGAAAAATGTAAAACTGAAAGAAACCAAAATTGGGAGATACATCTATCCCTAGTCATTCTCTCTCTCTCTCTCTCTCTTTGGGGGCTTCCACACACAGTCTTCGGGGTGCCCCGAAAGCGCTTCAGGGCGCCCCGAAACTCCTAGTGTAGCTACCTGGTCAGAAGAGACGGAGGAAGAGGTGGCGGCGGCGGTGGCGAAAAGTTCCCAGGGCTCGGTGGCTTCCTTGCTGCCGAGCCCAACTCCCCGCCGGCCTCCGCCTGCTGCCGGCGAAAGAGCCACCCGGGGTGGAGAGCTCGGCAGAAGAGCCCGCCTTCTTCCACTGAGCTCTCCAACCCGGGTGGCTCTTTCACCGGCAGCAGGAGGAGGCCGGCGGGGAGTTGGGCTCAGCGGCAAGGAAGCCGCCGAGCCCTGGGAACTTTTTGCCGCCGCCGCCACCACCTCTTCCTCCATCTCTTCTGACCAGGTAGCTACACTAGGAGTTTCGGGGTGCCCTGAAGCACTTTCGGGGCACCCCGAAGACTGTGTGTGGAAGGCCCCCCCCTCTCTCTCTGTGTTAACTTCTTATTTTTTGTCCTAAAGTTTGTTGTTGTTTAGCAAGAAGGCTATCAAACTCTTCTTTGGTTTGTTTTATTGTTAACTTGCATATGTTTTCCCAGAGTTTGTGCTCCTTTTTATTCTATTCATTTAGACAACACTTACATTTTTTAAAAGGAAATCTTGGCCAGATCTACACCAAGCAGGATATAACACTTTGAAAATGGTCTGAAAACTGTATGGGGTTCATCAGACGAGTATTTTATCACATGGTTTCTACTGCCCACTTACAGATGTGTGTGCATCCTTTAGACGATGTTGTCTGCCTCCTGTGCACCTCCCACTCCTTCCACTCATTTTCCCATCACAAATAGACCCCACAAAATCCAACTTTTTTCTTTAAAAAAGTAATGTGCCATGATCTCCTGCTATGTGATGGTGCTCTGTATGGAGTGTTTCCTGGACCCCAACAGCTGTCAATACCATTATAAACTGTTTTAAAGCAGTAGTGTAGATCCTGTCCTCCTTGCCTTCTACAGGGATTTTGACTGCTTATTCAGCACATTGGCCCTGACCTCGTCTTGTTTGTACCTTTCCTAAACTGTGCTATGTATTCTATCTGAGGACCAAAATTGATGAGATGCTAAACAAGCCCAGTATCAACCATGTCTGTATTAAGTTTTAAAATTACATATATAATAGCATTTACAGGTTGAATAGATTTTTGTCATAACTTTGGTACACTGGAGGGGAGGTTTATCCCTTTCCTTCCTTCTATGATCTTGATTTAACTGTTTTATTCTGTTTTTATTTTCATTTTATCTTGTACACTACTCCAAAAATTTTCAATGGGGAGCGGTATATAAATATTCTAAATAAATACATAAATAAATAAATAATGATCCTGATAAGAATCACTCCCCTCCCCACTGTTAAGTCTTAATAAAACACAAACTCCTGTTATTTAGGTACCAGACACAAATGCCAGAGTCAGCCAGAACAAGAGGAAACTATCCAAGAAAAATACGTTGCATATTTCTCTGTGATGGACATTTCAGTTACTGAATGGAGATGCACTGAAATATGCTCAAGATAATAAGCAACGTACCAGTTAATTTGAATTAAATACTGCTATAATTTAAATTAACAATGTTCTCCACCGTATTGATATGATAATCAATTAGCCAATCATCTTCATCTATTTGGCATTATAGAAATAATAATAATAATAATAATAATAATAATAATAATAATAATAATTCACAAGTTTTGCTATAGAGCCAAGAACCATCGTAAGTACTGATGTCTACAATTATACTTCAATTTCAGCAAACAGCAGCAGTGAAAAATACTAGGTTATTCCCCCCCCAAAAAAAATATTCATACACAGCTCTGTATGCTCTTTCAACGATTCTGATTATTGTCACCAATTCATATAAAAGCATGAATTGAAAAAATAATTAGGAAATCCACCATTGTACAATTCTCCAGTAGTTCAATCGCTTTAAGGGATTAAGAATCTATTTGGTATTTTGGAAGATATGTCCTGACTTTTATTAGACGATAAGATGGGTTGGATCCAGATATAGTCATGCTTAAAGCAGACCCATCAAAATCAATGTGACTTAATTTAACCATGACTAACTTGCCCTTTTCATTTCAATGGGTCTACTCATGACTAAGTTGGATCCAATCCATAGTTACAACTTGCAGATGAGTCAGTTTCTTATTGAAATACAGTATCTAGTTCAAGGAGGAAGATGTTCTGTTCAGGGTCAATTAGTAGATATTGACCCTGAATCTGCAATACCCAGATTCCTCACAATCTGAGTAAGAAAAAAGTGGAATGTGCTTGCAAGAACCCCTTCCATCTCTGAGGCATGACTGTGCTGGTATTTCCCCCCTCCCCAGAATCGCTCCTCTGTGAGCACACATGGATGAATACACTGCAGCATCACATGAGCAAATGCACGTACTAATGCGTAACATAACTGCAAGAGGAGGAGAAGGAGTTTGAAAGGGGATGGGTGCCTTTTCACTTATGTTTATAATGCAAGTGTGTCCTGGACCCCAACAGAGGTCAATACCACAAGCCACAGTATAGTGCTGTAGTTATGGGAGAAGTTGGAGGTCATGATGCCATTTACTAGACGTTAAGATGATGTTGGATCTAGATGTAGTCATACTTAGAATAATCACACTGTTTAAAAATAAATAAATAAATAAAGCCTGATAAAATGCATTCGCACCAGTGCAGGTTTTAAAACAAAGACTGTGTTTTACCGCTGTTCCCCTAGACATTTGCTGCTGCTAAAAATCATAGCCACATAGTTAGACTGGCCTGTGAGAACTTCAAATGCACTTCCCATGTGGACCCAACACAACAACAGGCTCTAAGGTAGAATGATAACACTGTGTTTGGCTACTTTCTCATATGCATGGAAGAACATTTAAACTTCTTATATCCATGTGGCAATTTGATGACCAACATGCTACAAAAGGAATGTTTAAACTGGGCCTAAGGAGGGCAGAGGCCTCATACTTCTCCTGGCTCAGTGCAGGCTTTTGGTTTTCAGACAATGGGGAATTTTCAGGGATCTATAGTTTCTGTAAGGTTTTCATTCTGTCCCTCAGCTTTGGCCAAGGTTTTCTTTGCTAGGGGAATCATCTGAGGTGGCTAGATGTCCTTCTTTACAGAGGACAGTCCTCTATTTGAAGGTGCCCTTGATTTGGAGAGGTGTCCAGTCCAAGTCTGGTTTAAAGTCAAAGAACCCTAACGAGGGAAAGTAGGGGCTGTCAAAAGTTAGAACCTATTAGCAAACTGAGCAGGCACACAGGTCACCTGGTCAATCTTCTCCACTATGATATATGTCTTCTATTTCTATTTAAATTATAGTTTTTATTTCTAAATTTGCACCTATACCAATAACTGTGCATATACAAATGTTATGCAGATCAGTTTCTTCTTTTTTGGTGATACATTTCTTCTTCTTTTGGGGATGTGTAAGTGGCCACCCTAGATTTCCCCAAGTTCAAGTGGCTGGATATTCGAAATCCTTCTGCTGAAGCCCTCTGGCTACCTTGTTCCAAACTAAATAATGTTAGATTTTTTGGGATCTGCAATATTCGTGGTTCCATACTAATTCCATGTGGTTTAGTGGTTAGAATATTGGACTGGGACCTGGAGATCCAAGTTCAAGTCCCCACTCAGCCATGGAAGCTCAGTCAGTGACTTTGGGTCAGTCACTAACTCTCAACCTAACCTACCTCACAGGATTGTTGTGAGGATAAAATGGAGACGAGTAGGATTATGTACCCTGCCTTGGGCTCCTTAGAGAAAAAATAATAAAATAAATAATTCATCATCAGTTGAAAGACTTCTCAGCATCTGCACTCTTGACAAAGCTGGCTCAGGCCATTGAGGTTCAAACTCGATTCTTTAGTCAACCTGGACTTGGGTCACATCTCTTTGCTTGAGAATTCTCAAAACGACATGGAGTTCCCAACTCTTCCTCTCTTGTGAGAGTTGTCATCACAACAAATATCAACCCACATAGCTGATTCTTCCCCTTGGTTTTTCTACTTGCAGACTAGGACCAAAAAAAAAAAAAACCCTACTAAGAGAATATCTTGCTCCATCCCAGAGGGATAAGCCACAGAGTATTACTTTTTCACTGTTGATGTGGAAGGGAAGGAAAAGCAATAAATGGTAAAGTTGATCATGATGCCTGTAAGAACTGTCTTTGAAGATTTCTAAACAATCAGAAACATTTGTTTCTTTTCAGCAAACGCTGCCAGAGGAAGGTCATCTGATTCATATCCATCAAATGTTCAAGAGATGACTCATAGTGAAACGAATCACACTTTTAAAACTTGTCTTTGCACACAAACCGGAAGAAAAAGCACTCTCTACATTTAAAAAGGCTTTTCATTGTCTCTTCCAAGCTACAGTATTACACAATAGCCTGCCCTCAAAGGTTACATCTTTTGCTTTAATTATCAGTAAGTTTATACCCCTACATAAAAATAATACAAAATGTTCTATTAAAACTCCATATTTCCCCCTCTTTGGGGCCCTGATACTTTCTCTTCACATTAAATCAAGAGTCTCATAGTGACAGCAAGTCACATAGTGGCAGAGTGAGTTTTCTACAGCAATCTGGGATCTGCCATGCTGTATTAGGATGCATAAGAAGAGCCATGCTTGATCAGTCCAACGCCCATCTCATCCAGCGTTCACAGAGTGCCCAACCAGATGCCCTTGGGAAGCTCACTAGCAGGACATGAATGCAATAGCTACCTCCTGCTTGTGTTCACCAGCAACTGGTACACTAGGGTGACCATATTTTGGAAACCAAAAAGGAGGACAACATGGTCGCCCCCAAGGGGGCATGTCCAGTACCAAGGGGGCGTGCCCACCTGAACATAGCCTTGGTCACATGTCTGATTTTACAGCACACATTTAAGACAAATCTGTTCTACATAACATCTTAATGTTAAAATCACTGAAATAAAGAACAAGTGAGAGATTCAATGTATCTGAAATTAACTTCACACTCCTACTTTTGTAGGTTTTGCTGTACTTTGAAGCTTTTGCTATACTCTGTGTGTTACATTCTCCCCTTCCCTCAAATAACTTTTCTGACTGTATCTTCACTCATTGCAAGCTGCTGTTGTTGTTAACAGGGTTTGCTACTGGCCCCAGATCTGTTTCAAATTTGGCATGGCTAAAGCTCTACCTAAAATCTATCATGGTGCCAACTTTCAGCTCTTTATCTTTAAAAATGACAGTTTAAAAAATAATAATTTTAAAACCTCATTTTTTAAAAAATTCCTAAAAAAATCAATGGATGAACGGATCTGTTTCAAATTTGGTGTGGCTAAAGCTCTACCTAAATCCTATCATGGTACAAAGTTTCATCTCTTTATCTTTAAAAATGACGATTTTAAAAATAATAATGTTAAAACCTCCATGAATCAAACAGTGGCTAATATGTGGTGTTCCACAGGAAAATGGAGCACACAAACCCATCTCTGCAGGTGTACATTATTGTATAGTTAGGGTACATTCAGGATGATCTATCTAGGAAATCTTTCCTAAAAGCACAACTGTATTCAATTGTAAGTCCTACTGATTTCAATGGGGCTCACCACCTGGTAAATGGGTACAGCAGGGTCTCCAATGTGGTGCTCATAGGCAACAGTGTGCTGTAGACACCTCTCTTGGCACCCACAAGGCTCCCGGGCCTTCTGGTTTTTATTTTATTTCTTAATGTTAAATTTTAATTCAAAAAAATTAGCTGTGAGGCTGGCATGCTGCAAAGTGAAATGCTGCCCTCCAGCACCGTCTTTATTTCAGTTCATAAGAGTGGTGTTGTTTTTTGATGTTTGGAATCCCCCTCTGTGTTGTACTTAGTTTATTGCTCAAGTTAATTTTCTTTTAGCCTCAATATTTGGCTTTTTGGGTGTTTCTGAGTATTTTGTGACCAGCTATGCCCACCATGGCAGCCATTTCATGAACGGGCAAGCACCCCACATGGCAGCCATTTTGTGAAAGGACCCACAACATTCTTTCAAAATTCCAAATGTTCCCCACTGACCCAAAAGGTTGAAGATTGCAGCCTTGGCCTCTGTTTGATGTATTAGCTCCTCTTTGCCTAGGCCCTTCTACCTGCCCTGCCCTTCCTCTCTGTAGGAGAGGAGCAACTCGACCAATGGCCAACACCGATGCTTAGGGACAAAACACTTAGGCCAATGGCCATGAGAGGCTCACCTGGCTGCTCAGGCCCTCTGAGATATGCAGGGAAGAGTCTCTTACTTTTAGAGTATTTTAT
Organism: Elgaria multicarinata webbii; assembly: GCF_023053635.1. Lineage (NCBI taxonomy): Eukaryota > Metazoa > Chordata > Lepidosauria > Squamata > Anguidae > Elgaria > Elgaria multicarinata. The sequence goes on from NC_086172.1 coordinate 104,895,511, forward strand.
GTAAGAGATTATTCAAACATTCACCCCACCCCACACTCACACACACCTGTAATATGAAAAGGTATAGCCCAGGAAGAGATATAACACAATGAGTTTCAGCTTGTCTGTTTTAGTTCTGAGTCACAGGATCCCTACTGTGGGGGTGGAATTGGAAACAAGGCTCTAGATGTAAAATCAGGAGAAATGGATCAGGATGTGTGGGAGAAGACCCCCTAACTCTGTCAACAGTTAGGTAGCAATATACAAATAGAAAGAAGCTGAGCTTGGGGATCTTGGTTCCTATCAGTTATTGTTAAATTCTGCTCTTGTGTTTAGACAAATTGTGTCATAGATGGCTTTACCTGATTCTTGTTTAACTTCTGAAGGGGCTTGACTCTATAAATATATTATTACTAGCCGTCCAGGTTACTGCACTCAATGATTTTATTATATTCACTAGTTCTAGTATTTCAATAAGAGACCAGTTTCTAAACACCAGCTGGATTTTCAAATGAACTCTGTATTGTGGGTGCTCTCTTGATAATGCATTGCAGATGTATCACGTAGTTAACTGGTGAACATTTGAAATATCTTGTGTACTTAAGGAGAATCGGGGCCAGTTTCTTAATGCAGGTTGAGAGTAAATTTAATCCCACGGGAAAACCAGGCCATTACTTTCTACTATTGTTAATGTTATCAAGGTCTCTCAAATAGGTTTTAGTCCATGTGTTAAAGCAAAGCCTATGAAATACAATAAATAAAAATCATAAAGATTAGATAAAAAGAATTTCCAAATTACTTATGATACTTCAAATGGAAATGCAGCCACTGTACATGTAACTGAATTGGTTTAAGCCCATTCCCTGTGACTCTTGGGGCGTTGCTAGACCTACCGGGTGTTCCGTCGTTGAGGAGCGGTGAAAGCGGCTTTTCCCGTTCAGCCGTGACGCCTCATGATCCACACCTGCCTTCGATTTGTGGCGGAAGTTTGCGCCGGTTGTGCTGCTGCCGCCGCGAGCACGGTTGCGCAGCCACACCGGCCTGATTGCCGCGGCTTTTTTTTTTCGCTCGCTGCACGGTTTGCGCACGTCCGAAAGACCGCAAACTTGCGCAGCCGTCAGCGATGCCGCCGCTGGCCCTGGCGGCGGCAGCGGCGGCAGTGCCAGTGCCAGCTGAAGTGCTGCTGGTGCTGTTGAGGGTCAACATTGATGCGCTCACTTCCTGATGGGGGTCGTGGCGGGTGTCATATGACCCGAGGTCAATCGTCTGTATGGCCACTCTGTGCCTACATCTCCCATCATGCCTCTGAGGTGTCGGCGGCGATGACCGCCTCTGTGCCCTGTGCCCCATCCCAAGGAGCCAACCCACATCTGGCCGTAGCCATGGCAGCAGCCCACAAACAGCTCTGCCCTCTGCCAGCCTGGTACCCACACTAACAGGCAGTGTACAGCACCACCATTATGCGGCCACGGTAGCTGCCCACCGCAAGGAGTCACCAGCCACTTTTCCGGTCCTCCGGTCCTGCGCAAACTGTCACTGGGGAAATAAAAAAAAACCCACTAGAACAGGCGCACATCCCCCACCCATCCCCCACACACCCCAGCAGCACACTAGCCACTTTTCCGTTCCTCCGTTTCTGCGCAAACTGTCACTGGGGGAATAAAAAAAAAAAGCCGCTCCGCCGCGCTGCCCCAGCTGGCGGACTGCGCGCAAATGGCGGAGGCGGCTTGACCGAAGCCGCTGACCACTCCCCCTTAGCACGCCTTTTCCTGCCCAGTGCGGACCGCAGTGACCTCACATCCTCCCACACGTACTCCAAATTACCGCGGGACGGCAGGAAAAGGCGCCCTAAAACTCACTTTTTTAAAGTCGGGAGAAAGAGGCTTCACCGCAGGATAACGGCAGATCCTCGTGAACGTCATCTGGAAGCCTCGACGTGACTGCGGAAGGTAACGCGCGCTAGAGCCTCGTCTAGTAACGCCCTTGGCCTCTCTCATTCTCCCACCCTCTGTTATCTCTCTACTGTCAGAATGTGTGCTGTAAAATCCTCAAGGAAGGGAGCTCTGTTTTCCCCCACATGCTAATCTGTAAACTGTCATGGATATAGATGGTGCTATATAAATGAATTATGATCATGATCATAATGCTACTAATAATAACATCTCTTTTATGCCGTGTGTGTTTAATTTTTACTTTAAACACGTTATGCTTTTACCTTAAATCATCCTACTAATATTTGTTTTGATGGGTGTTTATAAACAAACAAACAAATGCCACATTCTAGTGCAAGATGGAGCAGTGAGTAAGTTTCATTTCACATCTACCTACTATTACCTCACTGGTCAAGCAGAAAACAACAACCCCTTGCTTCTGGATGGTTCATTTGATACCAGGAGGTGAAACCAACACAATGAATCAATATCTCATTACTAGAGAAAGGTTTCTAAGATATATTGTAAAACATAGAGAAATTAGTGCTCAAAATAAGAACATTGCTTACTTCTTTTTTCATAGACCAAAGGTTAAATCAGTTAACGTATGCTGAACACACTGCTATGACTCCTATCGACGTGGGTACTTTTATTTATTTTTTAAAAAATGGAATGGCATCATGATTTGAATTTGGGAGTTGAATTTGGGAGTAGGAGAGAGAGAGGGCTGGGGAGAAAGTCTGTTTATTTAAAATGTTACCAGTTCTTTGATAATCTGAGGAGTGTCTATACAACACTGGTTTGCAGCTGCTTCCCCCCCAACCCCCACAGCATCGCAACTGCGGGGCAGGAACGCTAAGTCATAGAATCATAGAATAGCAGAGTTGGAAGGGGCCTACAAGGCCATCGAGTCCAACCCCCTGCTCAATGCAGGAATCCACCCTAAAGCATCCCTGACAGATGGTTGTCCAGCTGCCTCTTGAAGGCCTCTAGTGTGGGAGAGGCCACAACCTCCCTAGGTAACTGATTCCATTGTCGTACTGCTCTAACAGTCAGGAAGTTTTTCCTGATGTCCAGCTGGAACCTGGCTTCCTTTAACTTGAGCCCGTTATTCCATGTCCTGCACTCTGGGAGGATCGAGAAGAGATCCTGGCCCTCCTCTGTGTGACAAGTATTTGAAGAGTGCTATCATGTCTCCCCTCAATCTTCTCTTCTCCAGGCTAAACATGCCCAGTTCTTTCAGTCTCTCTTCATAGGGCTTTGTTTCGAGACCCCTGATCATCCTTGTTGCCCTCCTATGAACACACTCAAGCTTGTCTGCGTCCTTCTTGAATTGTGGAGCCCAGAACTGGACGCAATACTCTAGGTGGCAGGGGGGAGCACAGACTATTGGGCAGCCATCCCGCTTGTCAAGCCCGTCCCCTGCCCCCCATTGGGCCCATCCCCTGCCCAATGCCCTGCATTCCCGGGCTTACACTGCACTGGGAACCACCCATAAGAACGCCCCCGAGCTGAAGCCACCACGGACAGATGGGTGAAACAACATGGTGGCATCAGAGCAAAAGGAAAAGCTGCGGTAAAAGGACACTGCAGTTGCAAAAGTAAAACCCTGCTGAGTTGTAGCTGTGTCATTTAAACAATGCAGCACCATTGCACAGCCAATATAGGGTTAATTGGCTATAAGAGCGCATAAGAGCGCATAGACAGCCCCCTGGAAATTCTCACACTTTACAACCTGGGAAAATCGTACTCATAGAAAATAGGCAAATTAATGATGGTGAGATTAATTACATTTTTTAAAACTAATAGCAATGCCACAAAAGCTACATGCAATGGTAAGTGATCTGGGGTTATTTGTCAGAAGTACCGGCTTTGGCTAAGCTGTAATGTGCTGTTAACATATCTACATAAAAGCCAAGTTTGCATACTTTTTTAGTTTTTAAACAAATTTGGGTATAACTCCCATGAAGTTCAATACACTGTCATAAAATTATTCAACTCTTATAAAAATATTTTTTTATTCAGTAGACACTTTTTTAAAAATGTCACACTACAATTATGGGTAAGGAACCTCAGCCATCTTTGTTACGAACAGTGGTGCAGCTAGGGCTGAACTTCAGGACCAAAGTCTACTTTTTATTTATTTATTGCATCTGTATCCCGCCTTTCCCCCCCAAGGAACCCAAGGCACAGTACATAATCATCCTCCTCTCCGGTTTTATCCTTACAACAACCCTGTGAGGTAGGTTGGGCTGAGAGTGTGTGACTGGCCCAAAGTCACTCAGTGAGCTTCCATGGCCAAGAGAGGCCTAGAACCCAGATCTCCCGACTTCCAGTCCAACACTCTACCCGCTACACCACACTGGCTGCAACCCAGGATGGCCCCAAATAACCACGCAGAGCAGTGACAAATAGGCCCAGCATAAGCTCCTGATTTTGTGTGTGTGTGTGTGTGTGTGTGTTTGTATTTCTGCAAGTTCTGTAAGTGGTTCTTATTCCCAAGTAAATGTGTTTTTCATTAGGGCAGTAGCAACAAACTCAAATAGCCATCTAAAGGGGTGGCGGCATAAGACCATTAGGTCCTGGTCCAAGATTATCTAACAAAACATCAGCGTGGTCTCAAGGTTTGGTGATATTATATAAGCAAAACACACAAGGCATTCTTCCATCAAATATCTGAACAACAGAACACAGGTGACTCTTCTAGGAACCAAAACAATTCTGATTTATCCATTTCACACACATCATTCAACTACTGTGTACCCTGTTTCATGTGGATGACTGTAAACTGTATTCTGGTAGGCTTTTTTTCTTATGGTAATATATACTGTATGCAAACTTAATGAAGAGGATAGAATGTCAGTCTGTCTGCTGGTCAAAGTACAAGTGGGCCTAAATTACAGAAGGTGCTGCTCTTAATTTATAAATATAAACTGTAGTTCATACTGAGCCAGCCTAGCTTTTGCTATCATCCATCTCTGGACCTGCAATCAACTTTTCTTTTCATTTTTGGTTTCTTCTTCTTCTTCTTCTTCTTCTTCTTCTTCTTCTTCTTCTTCTTCTTCTTCTTCTTCTTCTTCTTCTGCATTAAAAATAACCAACATCACATTTGAAATACTTTTTAATAAAAAGAAAAACACCTCATTTTCTACAATAATTTCTAAAACCAACATTTAAACATTAAAAGTTAAATTGATGGATTCAGTCGTACAACTTTGTCCCTGACAGTTTTAGAGCTGTCAGGGACAAAGGCTGCAATCCTGCATTTGGTTTGGGTGCTTAAATTCCACTGCAGTCAATGGGATTATACTACCTGTGCCCAGGCCTACAACTGTAAAGGTTGTCCAGTCTATCCACCACCACCACCCAATAAAATACAGCAAGGGCAGGCTTCCCTCACCACAGATTAGCTTTACCCAGGGCTCAAACTTCCTGACTGTTAGAGCAGTGCGACAGTGGAATCAGCTACCTAGGGAGGTTGTGGGCTCTCCCACACTAGAGGCATTCAAGAGGCAGCTGGACAACCATCTGTCAGGGATGCTTTAGGGTGGATTCCTGCATTGAGCAGGGGGTTGGACTCGATGGCCTTGTAGGCCCCTTCCAACTCTGCTATTCTATGATTCTATGATTCATCTACACCAAGCAGGATATTCCACTGTCAAAGTGGTATGAAAGCGGTATATAAAAGACAGGCGCCACACTGCTGCTTTATAGCAGTATTGAAGTACACTGCAGGATCTACACTACTGCTTTATAGTGGTAATGAAGTGCACTGACAACTGTTGGGGCCCATGACACAACTACACCAAGCAGGATATAACACTGGTATGAAAGCAGGATAAGGTATGTATCATGGGCCCTAACAGTTGTCAGTGCACTTCAATACCATTATAAAGCAGTGTGGCTCCTGCCTTTTATATACCACTTTCATACCACTTTCATAGTGGAATATCTGCTTGGTGTAGATGAGCCCCCAGTTGACAGAGGCCTTAGCTAGACCTACCGGATAATCCTAGAAGGAGGAGGCATGATTTTGCATTGCAATTAACATGAGATCTCATCCTCGTTTACACGTAAGGCGCGGCGACCTCCGGAAGATAGGCGTTGCGCCCGCCATTTTTTAATTTTTTTAAGAAGATGAAGCTCACAAACGCTCATGTGCAAAGGTAAGTCTTTTTTTAAAAATAAAGTCATTACCCTGCTCCCCCCACCCTACCCCCGATGGGTGCAGCACTCCTGAGGAGCGCTGCACCTCGTGTGCGGCTCCTGGCTCTGCACGAGTAATTGCGCGGAGCCGGGTAAGCCCACGGAAACAGGCCACACGCTCCGCGGTCTTGGGCTCAGCCCGAGATTGCGGAAAAAGCAGTCCCAAAGTGTAGGGCTGTATCCCAGGGCCAGGGAGGGATGATCCCTCCCTGATCCCGAGATCCCCCATGCATCATGTGGATGCCCTGGGATAAACGCTTGTCTAGCTAAGGCCAGAGTCAGGGAGCATCTTCATTGCAAAAAAGTCTTTGTAAAGCACATTGTGACTCTTCATCTCTTGTTGACTGATAAGCTTACTACAGGGTACACAGTAGCTGAATGATGTGTGTTCAATGGATAAATCAGAACTGTTTACATATCACAATCTTACATGGCCCTGTCATTGGTGACTATCTGAAACCATTTTCAAGTGGGCAAGCATTAAGAGTAGCATTACTTTCTTCCTTTTCCAGCCTATTTCTCCCTACACGCAGGAAGATATACAACGTTTGTATTCAGTAAAGATGCAAACAGGTTAACAAACAACCCCATTAAGACTTGCCATTTCATCCTATGCATATTTAGACCTGTATCAGCGGAATGTCAGCAAAGACTTAGAATGGTATAAGCTGAAAGGAATCACAAAGATGAATGAAACTTAACAGATCATCTACATCAGTCCTCCCTAACCTGGTGCCCTCCAGATGTTTTGGACTACAACTCCCAGCATTCCTGGCCATTGACCATGCTGACTGGGATGATGGGAGTTGAAGTTCAAAACATCTGGTGGGCATCAGGTTGGGGAATTCTGATCAAGGCCAATCTGCTAACTCAAGGTAAGTTGTCCTGTGCCTATAAGATTCCCAATTATTATATATCCAAACCTTGTCTAAAGATCTGTAACAGGGACTGGCCGGTGAGACCACATTACGCCAGTCCTTTTACAACTTCATTGGCTACCAGTCCAGGTCCAGGCCTGATTCAAAGTGCTGGTATTGACATTCAAAGCCCTAAACAGTTTGGGGCCAGGTTATTTGAAGGAATGCCTCCTCCCATATGTACCTGCCCGGACCTTAAGATCATCTACAGGGGCCCTTCTCCACTAGCCCCTGCCAAAGGAAGTGAGGCAGGTGGCTACTAGGAGGAGGGCTTTCTCCGCTGTGGCACCCCGGCTGTGGAATGAGCTCCCCAGAGAGGTCCGCCTGGCGCCTACACTGTACTCCTTTCATTGCCAGCTGAATACCTTTTTATTCTCTCAGTATTTTAACACTTAATTTTAACTTAAATTTAAATTTTACTGTTCTAATTCTGTATTTTAATCAAATATCAATTTTTGTTGCGTGGTTTTATCCAGGTTGTGCTTTTTTATACTGTAGTTTGTATTTGTGTTTTTAACCTGTTGGTTGTTTTATTATGGTTTTAATTTTTGTGAACCGCCCAGAGAGCTTCGGCTATTGGGCGGTATAAAAATGTAATAAATAAATAAGATGCTATTACCTTCCTTGGTAGCTTAAAAGTACCATTCTTAAACATAACAAAACCCTTTCAGGGCATTGATCTGGTACCCTAGTGACAATTGTCTGATGACATTAAAATAAGCAAAACATTTACAAAATAAATTAATATATTTAAGTATCTGGTCCTTTATAAACTAACACACACAAACACACACACACACACACACACACACACACACCTCTGACAACACTGAAGAAGTATAACTGTGATCCAGATCTACTATTTGAGGAATCACTTAGCTTGTTATTATTTATCTTGAGTGGTAGATTAAAAAGTTAATTGTAGCTGGCATTGGGTAATGCAAACTAATTTATAAATAGGATTTAAATAATTCAGGCCTATTAAATGCTGGCTTTTAATGTTTAAATGATTATATTTATATTACAGAAAGTTTTGTTTATGTCAGCCAATACGTTGTATTTTCCACTATGGACTATTTTTTTCATTCTGTGTGCTGTTTTAGAACCAAAAAGTATCTAGTACAGATCAAGTCAACTAGATCAAGATTTTTTGCAAGTAAACCCTATGCTGACCTGCACTGGCAACCACTAAACCATACTGCAAACAGTCTCTGGAGTCTAAAAACCATTTTTTTTAATTAAGCAGCTACAAGGCTGCTTTATTTGAACATCATTCAACTTCCTCTTATCCTTATTTGATTTTAGGTTTATTTTGCAAATGTACCACTCTGTGCTTGTTATCTTTCTTGGCTTAGAAATCCATTTACTCTGGGTAATTGCTCCTTCATAAGGCACTTTTCTGTAATGTATAGTACAATGAGCTAATATCAGAGAATATTGTCAAAATAAAGTGACTGTCATAGGGAAGGGTTTTGTTTTGTTTTTTTAAAAAAGGCTGATAACCTGTCGTAAGGCTGATTGTCCTCCCATTACAAGCACATGAATAAAACTTAATATGACTCCTGAAGTGAAGTCATGTAGTCTTCAATAATATCAAAACTACCATCTTGTCATTATGTACTTACTTACTTGTGCCACTGAAATTGTAATCATGGTAACAGGAGGCTGCGGTAGTATCAATATTGCTGTTCAGGTATGAATCATGTATGGTGTTGTAGGTCATCTTTATTCCCATGGTAACAATACTGCTAATGCATCTGTAGGTAGGATATGTGTTGTACTCTAACGAGATAAATATTACATTGGAAATGCAACAAATGCACTGGTATGGTGCTAGAATCTGGCTATTGCTTTTTTTTGTTTTTGTTTAATAGGTGAATACAGAGTGTATGGACTAGCTCTTTAGAAATGATGATTAGCTTTTGATAAAAATTTGGATGAAGTGGAGAATGAAAACAAAAAGTAATTGGAAGAGCAGGGAAGAGAAGAAGAAATAGCAACAGCACTAATCTTGATGGGAGTGAATAGGTAAATAACTTTTGCTGTTATATGGATCCTCAAACATTCAGGCAGACAAGTTTGTTTGTTTGTTTGTTTGAAACATCTATATGCCACCCTAAAACTATGTTTTCAAAGTGTCTTACAATGACAATAAAACCAGATTTAAAATGCCTAAACGAATTCCCTCCTGCCTTCCACTTGCTTATGATCAAGTTAGTGTTGGGGAATGTCTATATTCCCAGGGCCTGGAACCATCTTAGCCCTCATGGATGGTCAGAATTTAGGATAAAGTTCCTAAATCCAGGATCAAGCTGAGTGAGGAGTTATTGTAGTTGTTAAAAGGACTTTTAACAAGAAAACAAAACCAAAAATGGCTTGCTCTGCTTGCAGGCACCAGCATGGAAAGCCCCAAGGGAGGACGTCCTGGGCAGGATCTAAGCTACTGCTTTATAACGGTACTGAAGTGCATGGACAATTGGTAGAGCCCACGACACGTTTCATATACTGTTTTCAAACTATGTTCATCATGTTATATCTTGCTTGGTGTAGATCTGGCTAAATCTTCTAGGTAGGGTGACCATATGAAAAGGAGGACAGGGCTCCTGTATCTTTAACAGTTGCATAGAAAAGGGAATTTCAGCAGGTGTCATTTGTATATATGGAGAACCTAGTGAAATTCCCTCTTTATTACAGCAGTTAAAGCTGCAGGAGCTATACTAGAGCGACCATTTTAAAAGAGGGCAGGGCACCTGCAGCTTTAACTGTTGTGATGAAGAGGGAATTTCACCGGGTTCTCCATATATACAAATGACACCTGCAGAAATTCCCTTTTCAATACAACTGTTAAAGATACAGGAGCCCTGTCCTCCTTTTCACATGGTCACTTTACTTCTAGGGAGCTTTTCAGAAAACAGAAGCAGCTGGAGAGGCTGCAAGGACAAAAGAGGATAAAATGGTAATATAAAGAGTACACACAAACTTCTCAGCCACCTCCTTACAGTTAGGTAAGCACTGAAGCTCTGCGCCCTGAGAAATGTCTGAGAAATTCTTGATATACCTGCAGAAGAGGCAGAAAAACAACTGTCTCTTTTACAAGGAAACAAAGAGGTTGCAAAAGGGCAGGTGGGGTTTTGGCACACCACTAATTAGGATGCCTCTGTATACCAGTTGCTGGGGAACACAGCTGGGAGGTGTTATAGCTCTCATGTCCTACTTGTGGACTTCTAGCAGGCAGCTGGTGGGCCACTGTGTGAACAGAATGCTGAGATAAATGGACCCTTGGTCTGATCCAGTAGGGCTCTTCTGATGTTCCTAATGCTGGACTAGATAAGCTTTTACTCTGATTCAGCACGATAGTTCTTATGCAAGAATTTACAAAAAGTGGGGGATGGGAGAAAGAGGACTGCCTTCCATCTTTATCCCCTTACACTTTCATTTCCCTGGACTTGAAAAATCTTAACAACTATAGGCCTGTGGCAAAAGTTCCATTCCTGGGCAAAGTCTTTGAGTGGGTGGTTGCGGGCCAGCTCCAGACACTCTTGGATGAGACTGATTATCTGGGTCCATTTCAGTTGGGTTTCAGGCCTGGTTTTGGCATGGAAACAGCCTTGGTCACCCTGTATGATGACCTACGTCGGGAGAAAGACAGGGCGAGTGTTACTCTGTTGATTCTCCTTGGTCTCTCAACAGCTTTCAGTACCATCAACCATGGTATCCTTCTGGAGTGACTGGCTGAGGTGGCAGTGGGAGGTACTGCATTGCAGTGGTTCTGCTCCTACTTGGCTGGTCAGCTCCAGAAGGTGGTGCTCAGGGAACATTGCTCTGCCCTGTGGATTCTCCAGTATGGGATTCTGCAGGGGTCAGTCTTGTCACCTATGATGTTTAACATTCACATGAAACCATTGGGTGCGATCATCTGGAGTTTTGGAGTGAGTTGTCATCAGTACGCTAATGACACACAGCTCTACTTCTCCTTTTCATCTCCAACAGGTGAGGCTGTGAATGTGCTGAACCGGTGCCTGGCTGTGACAATGGACTGGATAAGGGCTAATAAACTGAAACTCAATCCAGACAAGACAGATGCTGTTAGTGGGTGGTTCCTCTGACTGGTTAGTGGGATGTTCAACCTGTTCTGGATGGGGTTGCACTCCCTCTGAAGGAGCAGGTTCGTAGCTTGGGAGTTCTCCTAGAACCATCACTGTCCCTTGAGGCTCAGGTGGCCTCGGTGGCACGGAGTACCTTCTACCAACTTCAGTTGGTGGCTCAGCTATGCCCCTATCTGGACAGGGATAACTTGGCTACAGTTGTCTATGCTCTGGTAACCTCCAAGTTATATTACTGTAGTGCTCTATGTGGGGCTGCCTTTGAAGATGATTTGGAAGCTGCAGCTTGTGCAAAATGCAGCAGCCAAGTTGATAACTGGAACCAGAACGTTTGAACATATAATACCTACTCTGGTGCACTTGCATTGGCTGCCTGTACATTTCTGAGCCCAATTCAAGGTGCTGGTTTTAACCTACAAAGCTTTACACGGCTTGGGACCACAATACCTGATGGAACACCTCTTCTGACATGCACTGACCCATACACTACGCTCAACATCTAAGGCCCTCCTCCAGGTGCCTGCTCCGAGGGAAGCTTGGAGGATAGCAACAAGGGAGAGGTCCTTTTCAATGGTGCCCCCCCCCCAATTATGGAATGATCTCTCCAATGAGGCTCGCATAGCGCCAACATAATTGTCTTTTCAGTGGCAGGTCAAGACTTTTCTCTTCTCCCAGGCATTTAACAGCGTTTAGCAGCATATGCTGAGTTTTTAACTGACCCCAGAATAGTTGTTTCAATAGATATTGCCTGTATTTCTGCTTTTTATGGTTTTAAATTTTGTATATTTGTCTTTAATGTTCACTGTTTTAATTTTTGTAAACTGCCCAGAGGGCTTCGGCTATGGGGCAGTATGTAAATGTAATAAATAAACAAATAAATATATACCTGAATAAAGAGATTTTGAAAAATGTACCTGACTTGTCCCACTAGCCCCCAAATACCTGTACATCAATGTAACTTGCAATGCTGTAACTACACAAGTCCTTAGAATCAGGGCCCCACCATTTTAGAAAGAAACCAGATGTGACTCAGGTAATCTGGGGGCGGAGGCGGGATTCAGATTGGGATCATAGCCCTGTGGCACAAACCTAGCCGATGTCATATGGTACCTTTATGTTTTCCTCTGCGAGGCAGCTTTAGGCTGCAATCCTACACACACTGTCTTGAGTATAGGTCCCATTGTCTCAATGGGGCTTATTTTTTGAGTTGACATGCATAGGATTGCACTGTTAGGAGTATAATTCCAATTGAGGGAATTGAGGAAAAGGGTTAATCCCCCATTCTCCAGTTTCATGGTCCCAATGTGAATGTCTCCTTCTAGAGTTGCCCTTCATATATATTTTTCTTAAAGAGTGTGTCTGTGTGTGTGGTCCTATTCACAGATCTCCCAAGTCACACTGAGTACGGTCTTTAGATGCTTATAACTATACTTTGGTTGAATATGTTAGTGTTATTTATACTTCAGAATAACACTTTTCTATGAGCCAAATACAGAAGCATAGCCCCAGCAGCACATTTGACAAGTGTAGGACTTCATTTCAATTCACAATCTTGAATCCAACACATCAATTGAATGTGAAGTTCAGGCCAAGCTGAAGTCTGGAAGGAACAGGCCACAAGAGAAAAGCAGAGTGTATTAGCTATGTGTTTCTCAAACTACAGCTGGCTTCTAATGCTTCCAGTCTTTAGCACTACCTGGAAATGAGTGGCTGTAGTATGTTATAGATTTCTATGATTAATTATCAGCCATATAATAATTAACATACTTCTCTGCAATAAATTCTGCACATGGAAGAGTTACAGGTAGAGTTCCTGTTAAGAGTTCCTGTAAAAGGTAACCCCCAGTGCACACAGTAGAGATATACATGCTCATTTGTCCTGCTCCTGCCATCACCGGTCTCTTGAAATTATGATAGATTTTTATTAATGCATTTGGATACGCAAGAGCTACAGAATCAAGTCTCTAGCAGACACAGGGGAAGTACAGTTTGCTAGTTTTTAAAAAAAGGAAATCCAAAAAGTTACTGTGTGCAAAATAACACTTTGGGACACTATTTTCCATATCGATCTCTCCATTCTTTAATGTAGGGTGACCATATGAAAAGGAGGACAGGGCTCCTGTATCTTTAACAGTTGTATTGAAAAGGACATTTCAGCAGGTGTCATTTGTATATATGGAGAACCTGGTGAAATTTCCTCTTCATCACAACAGTTAAAGCTGCAGGTGCCCTGCCCTCTTTTAAACTGGTCACTCTAGTATAGCTCCTGCAGCTTTAACTGTGGTGATGAAGAGGGAATTTCACCTGGTTCTCCATATATACAAATGACACCTGCTGAAATTTCCTGTTCGATACAGCTGTTAAAGATACAGGAGCCCCGTCCTCCTTTTCATATGGTCACTCTGTTTAATGAACACACATTCATCCATGTCTGAATATTTTAATAATTTCCACTGTCATTCTAAAATACTAGGAATGACCTGTAAATGTCAACATTCATTGTGTTTCTGATATTTATTGTAACATGCATGTAAGTGTGTTTGCAACAGTAAATGCCAGATGCCTGGTGAATGTTGACATTTACAGGTAGTTCTTCTGAAATGTTTTGAAGGTCAGTAAAAAATAGTAGAAAATTCTGACATTTACAAATAAATCCCGAAGATACTTATATCTACCCACCTTTGTAGATAAACCCTGGCTGGGGTGGGGAGTGGTTAAGTGCCACCACTTCCACTGAAAATTTCCCTTTCCTAAGCATTTGGAATGGTGAGTTGTGTGAATTGTAGTCCTGGCATACAAAGCAACCCTTAATTTTTTTTGATCTGAAAAACAACACTAACTTTCCAACATGAGACCTTTTAAGACAGCCAGTCACCCACACTCTCATCACTTTATTTATTTATTTATTGCATTTCTGAATCAATCTTCCACTAAAAAGTGCTCAATGTGATTTACAATAAAACTATACAAAACTCAAATTGTGAACCAACCCCCAACTTCAACTCAGAGCCTGATTTGTTGCTTTGGAAAATGGCCCATTTCAGTTTGGATTGATTCATAGTCCAAGTTCAGAAAACCAAAGCTTTGTGTTTCCCTTTGACTATCGTGAAATCAAAATATTTATTATTACTTATTTGCAATATTTATATATTGCTCTATATCAAAGAGAAGGCATGTCTAGATGAGGAGGGTGGAGGGGTACGATCTCCTGATTTTATGATTGTGAGATCATCCCCTTCATCCCAAAAAATGTTTTTGAATAATTGGATGAAAATTTCAGAATTACACCTGCAAAGTTTCAAAATGATAGCTCCAGGGAGTTTTGTGCAAGAGCTGACTTCACTTTGAGGGTCTCCAAAAGGAGATGTGCATATCTACAATGTTCCTTGTAGACCATAGTTCAGAGAATGACAGACAATGCAGTGGTGTCCATAATTAAGGCCATTTCTACACCTGTCTTTTTTCCAGGGATCATCCCGGAATCATCCCTGTGCATGCAGATGACACACAGGGGATCCTGGGAGCAGGCAAGGATGATCCCTCCATTTTCCTGGGATAATCCTTAGGTGTAGAAAAGGCCTAAGACAGCTGCACAGTTTCAGAAGGATAGGTGAAGTGATTGATGTGAAAAGAGAGTTCTCAATTTGAGGTGGGGGGAATGATATGCTTCCCCTGCCCTTCCTCCTGTTTTTTTTTTTGGGGGGGGGGGTGGCAATTCATATGAACATCGCACACATCATAGAGGTGACTCCAAGCAAGAAACATTCCAAGTTTCAGAAGGATACATATTGGGACTAGGGAGTTATGATTACCGTTTAAGGCTTTACTTCATTGTGAAGCCTGGTGCCATTTGAAGAATGGCCACTGCAGAGCCCTATTCTTGCCCTCCTCCAAAGCACAGTGATTGAATCCCCTGGTAAAACATGCCCTAAAATTAAAAGATGGACCTGTCAGTGATTCAACCATACTTCCCCACTCCCCCTACACCAGGGTGACCATACGTCTAGTTTTAACCGGCCATGTCTAGACACGGGGGTGCCAAACCGTGTCCAGGGGGAAATCCCTTATTTCCCCATTTTGTCTGGAAAAACCGCTATCCCTTCTGCTGCAATTCTGCATCCTCCATCTCCTCTCCCCAGGGCCACATTTTAAGTATGACTGCTTTCTGGATGTTGGCGTGCATGTATTTTGGTAGGCTTAATTTCTGAAGGGTTTCTGTAGGGAAAAAAAAGATGTGATACTAGTGGCTGATGTGACTAACAGCATAATTGTAACTTTTTCCTGTTGCCATAGTTCTTTAACTTCCATAGCCAGTGGTGTATATTTTTCTCTCTTGTCCTCTTCCTTTTCTGCAACATTTTTGTCAGTAGGTATTGCCATGACAATTGGGTAGGTGTGTTTTTCTTGGTTGTTTTTGATTGTTATGTCTGGTTGAAGTTGAAACAAGCTAAGATGTGCTAGCCTTTAGTCCATTTTGTTCCATGGCTAATGTTTGCAGGGTAATAGTAGTTTATACTCTTTCTGAATGCTTGGTTGCTGGTTTATTGTACTAGATTTTTCTATACTTGTCAACTGCTTCATTTGTTAATTGGTAGCAGAATGCTGAATGTGTGAGTATGAATATGAGAAAGGTGATGGGGAAAGAGTGTTAAATGTTAGGAAAGGTGAGACTATGGTCATCCAGTAAAGGACTTGCAGTCAGAAAAGATATTTGAGGGAAGGGGAAATTGTATCACACAGAGTATAGCAAAAGCTTCAAATTACAGCAAAAGCTACAAAAGTAGGAATGAGTAAAGTTAATTTCAGATACATTGAATGTCTCATTTGTTCTTTATTCCAGTGATTTTAACATTAAGATGTTATGTAGAACAGGTTTGTTTTAATTGTGTGCTGTGAAATCAGATGTGTGACCAAGGCCATGTTTGGGTGGGCACGCCTGTTTGGGGCTCAGCATGTTGGTGGGCACACCCCTTTGGGGGCTGGACATGTTGGTGGGCACACACCCTTCGGGGCGGCCATGTTGTCCTCCTTTTTGGTTTCCAAAATATGGTCACCCTACCCTACACATAATCAGCATTTAGAGAACCAAAATTAAAAGACACTATTTGCAGGTAACATAAGGTCTCCACATCTCCCATGTCTCTGATAGGGATAGGTAAAATTGGCGAGCACTTGCCCTGCTGCTGGCAGCTACCCCCATGAGCCGGGCTGTGTGCACCTCCACCAAGCATTCAGCAACCACCCACACTGGCTTGCTGCATTAATGGCAGCCACCATTAACACAGGGGGGTAACTGTGCAATTTCTGGAGGCTACAGAAAGTGCGCACACACCCCATTTTAATGACAGCTGCCATTAGTGAGGAGGGGGGAAATGCGGACTTTCTAGAGGCTCCAGAAATCACGTGTTGCCCCCCCCTCCAATGAGGGCTTTACAGGCCCTATTAATACAAGGGTAAAGGTTAATAGGGCCTCACCCAAACCCCGTCAGACATTTGCAACATCCCTAGTCTCTGAAACATGAAACTGTAATAAAGCCTCCTTTTGCTCTGGCTTCTTTTCTGCTGGCTTTGAATGGAAGCCCACTTTGCACTGAGAAGCATCAGAACTGTATTGAAGCGGCCCTATTCTGCTTGGGCTTCATCTGAATCCAATGCACATCCCTAATAAAAACAATAAAATACAACAACTCCAAATAAAACTACACTAAAACTAAACTTATAAAATGCATGTATTGCAATAAAACAGAGGGAGGTTTTAAAATCAAAGAGCAACATGAATCTAAAAACTTGGTGGAATTGTATAATTTTTACTAGCTGTCTAAAGGTCGATAATGAAGGATTCAAATTAACCTCCTTGGAAAGGGTTTTCCAAAACTGGGGTGCTGCTGTACAGAACACCCTTCCTCAAGTCCCCACCAACCTTCCTTCACTAGGAAGTGAGGGACATAACAGAGACATACACATACCCACAGAGGATTGCATGCAGTTATGTTCCTGAACTAATGGAATGCTCTAAGGTCCAGTGGAAGGTTTTGTGAATGCAAAGGAAGGAAGGTGATTTTCCCCCTTTCTCCTGCAGCCCCATGTCACCTCCCAAGCTGTTGAAAAAGATCTCCCAACCCTCTGGAGCAGATTAGGGGTTCAGGAGTCTGCAATAAAAGGGAGAAATCAGGGAAATTTGCCCTCATTTCCTTTCACAGAAGTCTCTGCTGGATTGGGACACCTCAAATACGCAAAATCCTGTAAAGATTTGCACATTCCCCAAGGCCTGTTGGAGATTATGCATTCTGACCAGAGAACATACAAAATGTTGTTGAGATATGCACAACCCATAAGAACTGGTGGGGAGTATGTACATTGTGCACCATTCCCTCATCATAGAATGGTTATGTACACATTATGTACACATTTTCATGAGGTATGGTGGAAGTGCATAACGGCCAGTTGTTATGCAGATTAACCATTCAACTCACACTACCTCTAGGTCCTAGCACACCCACATCCACACCCACACCCACACCCACACCCACTAATAAAGACTCATTGTTCGCTTCTATTTGCTTGAAGTCACTGACATTTTTCTTTCCTTAGCTTTCCTTCCTTCCACTTCACCTTTAAAAAAAAAAGGCTTTGCAGCAGACAATGAGGGAATTCCCTGCATTTATTTCTAGGAAAGCTGAAAAATAACCTGGGATTTAACTGTGAAGGCTAGAGAAGGCTACAAAATCTGCTGGAGGGTGCAGGATTTTCTCAGTGTCACTATGAATAAATGATAGGTAACACTTCGTCTCTTTGACGGTGGCAGGTGATACCCAAAGAGAATGTTTTACATTCATTGGAAATGGGACATTTGCAATGAACCTTTTGTCAGGAAGATTTATTTTGGAGCACCAGAAGAGCACAGCTCTATCTGCTCTTGGGTAAAACATAGGAAGCTTCCTTATATGGAGTCAGACTGTGGGTCCATCTGGCCCAGTATTGTTAACACTAACTGACAGTGGCTCTCCTGAGTTTCAAGCAGGAGTTTTTCTAGCCCTACCTGAAGATGCTGAGGATTGAATCTAGGACCATTTCCATGCAAAGCAGCTGCGCTGCTACTGAGCCATAGCCCTTCCCCCAGGTAGAGAGTTGATCCTACTAATCTGATAAAAGGACAGATCTGAACTGATAGGAAACATAATCTTAATGATATCCATTCCAACAAGCTTGGATATTCTCTCTCTCTCTCTTTCTCATTCTGTGTAACACAGGCCATAGCTAAATGGAGCGAAATCCCGGGGTGATCCCCAGGATCGTTCCTGTGCATCCACCTGATGCACAGCAGATCCTGGGATCAGGGAGGGATTATCCCTCCCTTGCCCCGGGATCTCGCCCTTCCCTTTAGCCCCGGTTTTTCTGCAGTTTCGGGCTGAGCCCAAGACCGCAGAACATATGGCCAGGCGCTGTGGGTTGACTCAGCTTCTCATGATTCCTCGCAAGGAACTGGGAGCTGCATATGACCCGGCTCCATGCGATTCCTCACAAGGAGCTGGGAGCTGTGCCCATCAGGGGTAGGGTGAGGGGAGTGGGGAAAATAATTAAAATTTTTAAAAAACTTACCTTTTGCGCATGAGCATTTGTGTGCTGCTGCCCCTTTAAGCCACTCCCCAAAAAATGGCGGGTGCGATGCCTTTCCTTCTGAGGTCATTGTGCATCGTGTGTAAACCGAGGAGGGATCTCACGATAAACACATCATGAGAACTTCCCTCCTCCGTTGCGGACTAACTGGTAGGTTTAGCTAAGGCCACAGATAATAAGGACCAAAAAGGCATTATTTTAAATCTATCAGCAATATCTTTTTTAAAAAATATTTTGGTGTAGATGCATGGTCACTAGGGACATAGAACATAGGAACCTGCATTATACTGAGTCCCTTGCTCCATCTAGCCCAAGGTTGTTGACATTGGCCCCGTTCAGACAACATGCTAAACCATGCTGCTTAACCACAAAACCATTTTGTGGTTAAGCAGCATGGTTTAGTGTGTTGTCTGAATGGGGAGACTGAGTGGTAGCAGTTGCCCAGGGTTTCAGGAAGGTTTTTTTTTTCCTGCCCTACCTGGAGATGCCAGAACCTTCTTTGTGCAAAGTGGGTGCTCTACCACTGAGCCATAGCCCATCCTATTCCATTCTATTCCATTCCATATCAGAATGCTAGCAGGGGTAACTCTTTCTGACTCACTGTAGGCCCAATCCAGATTCCACCCACACTTACTGTAGAATACAAATGAAAAAAGGATGTAGTTACTTGAGGGCATGTCTACACCAGCCCTATATCCTGGGATCGTTCCTGTGCATCCAAATCACAGAGGATCCCGGGAACAGGCAGGGACGATCCCTCCATTTTCCTGGGATAGCCCTGAGGTGTAGAAAGGGCCAGATATATATTTAATGTTCTGGGGCTGTTCAGGCAACACACTAAGCCATGGTTAGGCTGCTAACCCTTTTGCAGCAAATGGTTAGTGAGCATGTTTAAACCATGGTGATGGCTAGGAATGGTTCACACAACATGCTATGGCATAATGTTTAACTCAAAATGCTTAACCATTGTGGCTTAATGTAAATTGAACAGGGTCAATCTGCTTTTGACCTTAAGTGGATAATAAAGAAGTGGGCTTTTGAAAATATTAATTTGTAAGCGATCTGATTGGTCAGTGAAAGCAACTGCAGTAAAACAAAATGATAAGGGATATATGGTTTAGAAAAAGGAAAGAACTCAAGCCTTCATGATTTTTAGACAGCACACTCCAATTATGTGCTATATAAAAATACATCCAGGACTATCCCAGTCATTGAATATATTGTCCAGGTTGCCAGGTTAGCAGGAGTACACAGTGTCCAGCCACTGCATGGTTGGAGTGCATGAAGAAATGGCACAGTCTTTTCACAGAGGAAGGGGAAGTGAATGGGATGAGTATGACAAAGTACATTTCACAAAGGGCATAGGCAGGAAATGCATCCAGAAGCCCTGTGGGTGCTGGGAGAATGAAGCAAAGGTTGCCTCCATGCACGTAGCCGGCAGGGAAAGGAAAACGAAGAAACCCTGAAGGGGAGGGGTTGTTCTGTTTCTTGTGTTAGAGCAAGAGGGAAAGAAGGGCAGGGCAGAGAAGGACTTCATCTCCCTGCATTTCTGACTATGGGATTCTGGGAGTTGAAGTCCAAAACACTTGGAGATCTAGCTTCTGCCCACTTCTGGAGTAGTGCATGGAAACAGGGGGCTGCGGATGATATTAAATCAAGACCTGGAGCAGAAAGGAGATTGCATCATAGGACATAGCTAGACCAGGCGAAATCCTGGGGTGATATCCGGGATCGTTCACGTGCGTCCACGTGACACACAGGGGATCAGGGGATTAGGGGGAGATGATCCCTCCCATGCCCCGAGATCTCACCCTCCCCTTTGGCCCCGGTTTTTCCTTGGTCCTGGGTTGAGCCCTAGACCACGGAACATGTGACCAGGTGCCGCGGGTTGACCCGGCTCCACGCGATACCTTGTAAGGAGCTGGGAGCTGCGTCCATCAGGAGTAGGATGAGGGAGTGGGGAAAGTACTTTAATTTAAAAAAAACACACTTACCTTTAGTGCACGAGCGTTCGTGCGCTTCTGCCCCTTTAATTTTTTAAAAAATGGCAGGTGCAACACCTCTCCTTCTGAGGTCATCACATGTCGCACATAAACAGAGGAGGGATCTCACAATAAACACATCGCGGGATCTTCCTTCCTCTGTTGCAGGTTAAATGATAGGTCTAGCCATAGGCATACGCAGTAGGGCTGTGCTCTGCTTCTCCTTGGACCGGAGAAGCAGAAGCGGATTGGGGTGCTTCGCCTCCCCTTAATGTGGAGGCAAAGAGCATCGGGGGAGCAGTGGAGCAGATCGAGGTGAAGGCGGAAGCAGGCGGGCTCAGTTGAAGCAGCCGCGGGGCCGCAGACAGATGCAGGTAAGGGGGAGGAAGGAGGGGGTGGTTACCTGGCCCTGCCGCCACCGCCGCCCGTGCGGCGATGGCGGCAGAGTTAGGTAAGGGGGCAAGGGGGAGGGGGCTCTTACCTGCATCTGTTGCGGCCCGTCGACGGTTTCACTAGAGCCCGCAGCTCAACCCAGAAGTGTAGGCCACAAGCGGGGCCTACAGTTCCTGGTTGAGCCGCGGGCTCTAGTAAAGCTGGCGGCGGGCTGGGATGGAAGCAGGTAAGGGGGAGGAGGGAGGGGGCCTTACCTGGAGCCGCCACCCCCTGCCGCTGCGGAGCTCCGATTCTGAGCCGGAGCTCCGCAGTGGAGTGGACCCTAGGCGGATCAAGGCGGGGCAGAGCGGGTCCGATCCACAATTTGCGGATCGGGAGCAGGGCAGACCAGGGGCTGCACCGGTGAAAAAAGCCTTTCGGAGGAGGAGCGGGGTGGGGAGCAGCTGAATTTGTCGCTCTTTCCTACAGCTAGCACCGGCCCTGCTACTGCAACATGGCGGCGGCAGATTAGGGTGTTCAACTGAACCCTTTGAACCTGTTGTCCGCACGCCAATGGGTCTAGCTAAGGCCATAGTGGAGTGAGCTGGAACAGAATACATAAAAATCCCTAGAACTTCCCAACTTACTGAACTGCAAGTCACATTGCATAAGAAATGAATAACTATGGCTGGAGAACAGATGATGGTAAACATGATATTACAGCATTACTGTTGCTCTTGGTGTGCACAATTGTCTTACTATTGTCACTATTTGGAAATGGCGGATGGGTAGAAGTCGAGTATGCTGGGCATTAAAAAAAAAAAACCACCTGGAAAACCTGTTTGGAGACAACAACCATTGGTTATTAGTCCTCTGATGTTAAATGTTTTAACTGATAATGATGTTTTTGGTGTGTGTGTCCCTGTCCCACCCCATGTGATTAACTGAGATGTTTTGTATTCTGTTTCCACTCTTGATATTTTGTATTATAAATTTGTTAGATTGTAAACCACTTTCAGATGTCCTTTTAGATATGGTCAAGCATACATTGATTAAATAAATAAATATGTAATAAATGAGTTTGGTCTCTACATGCCATGGTACACAATCATCAAAAAAGCATAGGAGATGAGTCACAACAACAACAACAAGTTCCAATATTATAAGCTTCAAAATCCTACTGCTTATAAAAAAGACACCTACAGAGCTAATAACTTGAAACTTAGCATCCATACTCTACCTGGCCTACAATTGTGCAAAATTTCAAAATGATCTGATACAAATTGCTAGAGATAAAACAAATTAAAAAGTTCTGAAAATTGACACTTTTGAACTTTGTACTCAAGCTGCGGCTCAGCATATCACATATTTCTTTCAAATTCTGGAGGAAACTACTGATGTACTTTATTCAGGCTTGTTGAAGAGGTGTGGCTTTTGTGACATTCTGAGCAGCAGTTTAAAAATTATCAAGGTTCCACTACCCCATGAAAGCCTATGGTGGCAACTGCTGGCAAAGTTACACCGGGCTTGCTCAGTTTCTCTCTGAAGTTAGAATGCTGCCAGTACTCTAATATTTTGAATTCTACTGTTCCTGTAAGCATTCTGTAATAAGAGAGAGGTAATTTTGAAGTCTGGGGGAATCACTGATTGACAGATCAGGCATGGTCAACTCAGAGGAGGACTCCTCTAGCAATAAAGTAGGGCTCAGATGCTTCATACGGCAATACAAGACCAGGGCAACTTTGCTGGTCCCAGGCACTCCATCCTCCCATCTGGATTTGGGACTGAAAGATGAAGTGAAATGTGGTTGCATCTGGGTAAGTTGTAAGCAAGCACATTTTGTGACATTGCACAACATCATGACTGACCATGGGACAAGGCTGGTAAGGCATCAGCCTAACCTTACAATTTCTTGGCTTTGTGGCATTTCAACCAGCATGAGACAGCTCTACTCTTAAACCAGCAGGGTGTTTGTGTGTGTTTGTTTTGACAATTGAATAATATGTTTGACTCACTTAAAACCTTTTTGTTTTGCTTTGCTTTCAGCATTTTTGCCATAGATAAAGTATTTATTATTATTTTTTATTAATACAATTTATTTGTTATGTTGGATAACCAGCCCCTGCTAGGAGGGCATTGATCCACCCATCCATTTTTCAAGATAAAACCAAAACAGAGATCCTGTTTGCTTTCTGCTCTGATGCTGTTCTGTGCAGATTGAAGCAATCTTTAGTTTGTAGTCCAGAGTCTTTCAACGTTTTTAAAAAACAAAACAAAACTCCATTTTTTTTTCATTTCAATATATTGTTTGATATGGCTCAATTCATACAGCTTACAAATTTCACATGTTATAAAACAACAAAATACTGCAAGGTAGCAGGAAAATGAATATGTTTTGTATAGTGTCTGCCATATGAAATGTGTTTGATTTCAGATACTACAATGAGGTCATTGGGTTGGAAAGTAGATACATTATATTATTTTGTGACAAACAACCTATCTTTTAAAAATCTAGGAAGTGATTCTTTCCTGCACAATGGTGCAGCATCCAGGTGGAAAGGGATCCCCATGTAGCTATACATTGTGGCCATAGGTAGACAGGGCTTTATCCCGGGGTAAACCCCGGGGTCAGTCGTGTGCATCCACATGATGCACAGGGGATCCTGGGATCAGGGAGGGATCATCCCTCCCTTGCCCCGGGATATAGCCCTCCCCTTTGGCCCCAGTTTTTCCATGGTCCTGGGCTGAGCCCGAGACCGTGGAACGTGCGGCCAGGTGCTGCGGGTTGACCCGGCTCTGTGCAATTCCTCGTGAGGAGCCGCGAGGCGCACGGGATGCAGCACTCCGCCCATCAGGGATAGGGTGGGGGAGCAGAGAAAATAATTTAAATTTAAAAAAGGACTTACCTTTAGCGCACGAGCGTTTGTGCGCTGCTGGTCCTTTAAAAAAAATGGCAAAAGCAATGCCTCTCCTGCTGAGGTCGTCGCGTGTCACGTGTAGACAGAGGAGGGATCTCGCGTTAAACACAACACAAGATCTTCCCTCCTCTATTGCAGGATAGCAAGTAGGTCTAGCTAAGGCTACAGAATGAGCATACGAGGACTCTGGCCCTTCACCTAACGATTATCCCAGGAAAATGGAGGGATCGTCCCTGCCTGCTCCCGGGATCCCCTGTGTGCCGTTTTGATGCACAGGGATGATCCTGGGACAATCCCAGGAAAAAAGGCAGGTGTAGAAATGGCCTCTGTGATGAATGAAAACACTGAAAATGCCTCCCATATATCCTGATTTAGCCCTCTCTCAGTGACTTTAATTCCCAATCAGAAGGTTAAATTCATAGGCCTGGATCAGTCTTTGTACAGACAAAATGCTTTGTACTTTTATATGCCTCATATTTCTTTCTAAAGGCCAGGAGGGGCATACATAAATTAACATCTTCAAGAAGGTGTTAATTTATGTATAATCTTAGAGGTATCGCTTTAAAGGCCGTTATCCTCACTACAGATGGCTTTACCTTTTGTAGAGGGAGGTAGAGATAGAACACCAAACAGGGCCCACCTAAATAAGTATAGAGGTTTCTGCTATATCTCTTTGGACTGATCCAGTCTGAACAACTTCAAATTGGAAAGCTTCCATCTTGGTCTGTTTTCAGGTTTTGGCAACTACGTCTTCAGGAAATGTGTTTGCTATCACCCCACTCTGAAGAAAAAAAGAGTGCTGTGTAGCTAATTGCTTTCAATGTATGGCTTCGCTCAATTTTGAAGAGTGACAAATGTGACCAAATCCATGGGAAATCATGTTCAATTTGAACAGCAAGGGAAATGATAACAATGAGGATTTGGAAAAGGTTACATCCCTTATGAACTTATAGGTGGATATATGAAAAAAAGAAATCTAACAAGGATCAGTTCATTTGCACTACAGGTTTTTCACACGCTCAAGGGAAATGGCTGAAATTATTTAAAAATATGGTAAATCCTAGTAAGTAATCCCTTTATTTGACAAATATTTTTCTCTTTGCATTTAATTCCATGCAGATGTGGAGGGATGTGTGCAGGGGGATTCCTGTATATTCGATCATGATTAAAATCTGGAACTTTTACATTTTTTGACTTTCTGCCACCTATTGGTAAATTTAGGTGCTGAAACTGCATATTGCCTTAATTTGTGTAATTCCGAATGTAATCACATTTCAGTCCAGTTCAATTTACACATTTATTACATGTCATTTTGTACACAAAGCTGACTGAGTTAGACATCCTTATGGATTAAATTATGTGGGGGAAGAAAAAAATACAGACTTCTGAACAACACGATAGCTTTTTTGGCTGGTCCAATTGCAAAACAAACTTGAAGACTTCGGATTACCGTTCCTTCCATTAAGAACTCTAAAAAAAAAGTATATCTTGCTTCTGAAATTAATATGATTTTCATATAAAAAATGTAACTGAACATGATATACTCTTGTGTGGTAAAACACACACATTCATTTAGGAAAAACAGGAACATTCCAAAGAAGTCACTGAAACTTTAGATGATAATGATTTTTTTTTTAAAAAAATGAACTGCATTGGATAGACTTGGTTGAGTCTGGAATAAATTTGGCATCCCTTAATCTCCTTGGAGTTTATGATTTATTTAGGAATAGGGGGGAGTGGTCTTTTTAAAATAATAATAATAATAATCCAGTAACATCAATGACTGATGTCTTTTTTCGCACTGGTTTGGGATTGATGGGACATTACCCTCTCCATCCATTCCCTAATATATTTACTCAGTCATAAACGTATACTGTGTGATCTTTCTTGTAGCTCCTAATGTATGCTTAATGCCACTTCAAAGTGTTCATTACAATGGAATATGACCTGGATGGATCAAAGATCAAGAATGACCAATTCATCAGAGTTTATTACTAATGGGAAGGAAAGAGGGTTAATCTTGCTTTAAAGATTATCTATGGGTGTGAAACTTGAACCTAGTCAACAACAGATGACAGTCAGCCTTGACATGTGAGGCAGTTTCCTAATGCTGAAAACTTATTCCAGGTTTAATAAGTCCCAGGGAGCCATCTTGCACACAGGTGCATATGCAGAAAATGGCTCTTAAGTTGCATGAGATATGTGACAAGGGCCCAGGTATATCACTGAACTTTTTAACAGTGGCTTTGACAGAAGCTTCCAGGCTGGTTGGCAGGTGATTATATTCTTGCCAGCTTCAACATTCTCTTGGCCAATAGTTGGTGAACCCATATGGTTAACCAACAAGCCAAAGGACAGAGCTTGCTTTAGGGTAGGTTCTTCTATGCAGCTAGCAGAACCATCTGGAGAAAACACCACACGTAAGAACATGAGAACATAAGAACATAAGAAGTGCCCTGCTGGATCAGACCGAGGGTCCATCTAGTCCAGCACTCTGTTCACACAGTGGCCAACCAGCCATCGGCCAGGGATGAACAAGCAGGACATGGTGCAACAGCACCCTCCCGGCCATGTTCCCCAGCAACTGGTGCACACAGGCTTATTGCCTCAAATACTAGAGATAGCACTCAACCATCAGGTGCTAGTAGCCATTGATATATCCTTTGCCTCCAGGAATTTATCCAACCCCCTTTTGAAGCCATCCAGATTGGTGGCCATCACTACATCTTGTGGTAGTGAGTTCCATACTTTAACTATGCGCTGTGTGAAGAAGTACTTCCTTTTATTTGTCCTGGATCTCCCACCAATCAGTTTCATGGGATGACCCTGGTTTCTAGTATTTTGAGAAAAATGTCTCCCTATCCACATTCTCCACACCATGCTTAATTTTGTATACATCTATCATGTCTCCCCTTAGCCTCCTTTTTTCCAAAGTAAACAATCCCAGTTGATGTAAAAAATAAAAATAAAAAAAAATGTAACCTTCCCTCATAGGGGAGATGCTATAGCCCCTTAATCATTTTAGTTGCTCTTTTCTGCACTTTTCCAGCTTTATAATATCCTTTTTCAGGTGTGGTGACCAGAATTGTACACAGTATTCTAAGTGTGGTTGCACCATAGATTTGTATAAGGGCAGTATGATACTGGCTGTTTTATTCTCAATTCCTTTTCTTATAATGCCTAACATGGAGTTTGCCTTTTTTACATAGCAGTTCATATGCTTTGTTGGATTGAAGGAAAGATCACATGGACGGGGGCAGTGCCGAGGAGACCACAATGCATGTTTGTTTTCCCCTTCTTTTTATCCAGCTCTAATCCAACTGTGTAACTGATACAACCCCTGACACTGATTGATACTGCCAAGCAAGTACTTAATTTACCGTTGAGTAAGAATTACCCATTCAGGTTTTTAAAAATTGCTATGAGAGAAAATGATTAACAAGGAGAAGAATCTATTTCTCATTAAAAACTGCCATGATGTATCACAAGAAATGCTCTTGGAAGCTGCACAAATAGGCCAACCCAGTCAACAGTCTCAGCCTGTTGGTCTGACTGAGGGTAACACTGCTGCAACTAAAGGCAGGTGCACAACCTCAGACCCAGGGGCTAAATTTGGTCCCTCAGGAGTCCCAGTCTGGGTTCCCCAGAAAGCTACACCTCTTCCCCCAAACCACCAATTGTTGGGTGGTTTCCTGACTTTTGTGCCATTTTTTCTAGGGCTGTGCACGGACCCCCCGATCTGTTTCAGAGCCCGATATGGACCTTCCAAATTGGGCCTGATCCCCCTCGGACCAATTCGGACCTCCCCCGATCCACCTTGGACCCAGATCCGAGGCGAAATTCGGAAGTCCGAATTTTCCCCATAGACTTGCATTGGAAAAAAATGCCTATAACTTCCTTATTTTTCAAGATACACACATGTAACTGGGCACCATCATAGCTTTTAAATAGATCCTTAGTCATGCCAATTTTGAAACAAATTGGATCATCTCCTGATTTTTAGGGAGTTTTTAAAGTTCCCCCCATTTAGAAAACTGCATTCATCTCCGTCATGTTTCAAGATACACACATGTAACTGAGCACCATGATAGGTTCCACATTAGGACCTTATGCCAACTTTAAGTTAAAGCTGCAGGAGCTCTGCCCTCTTTTGTATCTGGTCATGCTAGGGAAGGCTCCTGCAGCTTTAACTGATGAAGAGGGAATTTCACCAGGTGCTGCATGCATACAAATGACATCTGCTGAAATTCCTTTTTCAATACAACTGTTTATTTTATTTTATTTATTTTTTATAAAGTAAACAATTTAATAACATATGATCTAACTTAATTCCATTTAACATAACATAATTAACATAAGTGTGCTCCCTCCAACCCTGGGATGTTATTCATATTTCCAAAATCTCATTACTTCCTTGGGAGGTGTTTTCTCTCTTCCCTTTAATAGTACAAATTCTAAAAACTGTTTCCATATTCTTTCAAAATCATTCGTTTTTATCATTCCTCTTCTAACTTTCATGTTACATGTTAATTTATCATTAATAGCAATATCCCATATTTCTTTATACCAATCTTCTATATGATAATCCCCTTGAATCTTCCAGTTCCTAGATATCATTAGTCTTGCTGCTGTTAACAAATTAGTTGTCAATTCTTTTGTCTCTTGATTACAGTTCTACATAAACTGATAATAATGCCACAATAGGTGTCTCTTCAATCTCCATTCCTAAAATTTCTTTTATCTCTTTAAACACCATTTTCCATAATTTTTGTACATATTCACATTCCCACCACATATGTAAATACGTTCCTTTCTCTTGACAACCTCTCCAACATATTGCTGAATTCATCTTATTTATTTTATTTTATTTCACAGGGGTTAGGTACCACCTCCAAACAAGCTTGTAATAATTTTTTTATCCTCACAGACATGTTTCTCGACACTCGTTGTTTCCATATCCCTTCCCAGCTCTGTTGCCCTATTTGTTCCTTCAAGTCAGTTTCCCATACCATCTTACCTACACTTTCCGTCTCAACACAACTGTTAAAGATACAGAAGCTCTTTCCTCCTTTTGATATGGTCACCCTAAAGTGTGATCTAAACATATATAGGAGTGCCCTGTTAGCGCCACTTCACATAGACATTCACTGAAAACTTCAGATCATGTAAAACACATCCTGCCCTGGGGTAGGTGGCAGGGAAGCATTTGTCTCTGTAGAGCAGAGCCTCTTAGCCAAATCAGTGTTGTAGAGGAGGTGAAATCTAAGGAGGCTTGTAGTTCACTATAACTCTTCCTGCCCTCTGGATAGAAGTTGACTTTGAAGTGTATCGTGCTGCTCTTGATGCTCAGCTGAAAAAAAAATGCTACTTTGGGACTTGGTCTACTACTCGTTTAAAACACAGCTACTTTTAGGAACTTGAGCCTGACTTTTCATCCCAAGTTACTTTTACCCATTTCAGATGGTCATGATTGCTACGTTTTCTTAAAAGTATTTTGCGCTCATATCTTTCTGCTAGAGCTGCAGCTTCAGTTATATTATTAGATTTTGCTAAAAAAAATATCCACCAACTATAAAGGGCATATGGCAATGACTACCTTAAAAAAGACTTTCTCCCTTCTTTTAACACTCTAAGGGCATAATTCGGTGCACATTTAGATGGGGGAAAGTCCTACAGTGCATTCCCCAGCCAGCATGGGAGTTGTAAGACTCCCCCCCCCCTCTAAACACCTTAGACATTTGTCTGGGGATTTTCACCTCCAAGGGTATAGACAGAGCTACGACCTCAGAGGTGAAAATCCCTGCTTGCATCTTCACCCTCTACCCTGCTGGAGAAATTGTTGTAATAAATTCCAAGTCAAGAATGAAATCTGTTCTGAAACTCTCTAAGATTGCAACTTCATGTACATATACAGAAGTATTCTGAGTTAAATTGCATAAGGCAGCACATTTAATGACAAGTTGCTGTTTGCTGGGCTGAAACTAGAGTTGTTTTCTCAGAGAACAGCAGTAAGAGGTCCTTTACAATGGCTGGTTTGCCCTCTGTCTGCATCCCAACTGAGAGCCTGATGATGCTACATGAGACTCAAAGGGCTTTTGTTACCCCCACTTCCACTCACTGGCTAATCAAACCACAGCCAGCCCCTGGGTCACAGCAGGTGAGGTGTATTACAGTTCTATTTAAATTATAGTAATTATTTCTAAATCATTATAGGCATCCATAAATATCAATTACCACATGCAAATGTTATGCAAACATGCATCCTCTTTTGTCCTCTTTTGTTGATGACGCATTGCCTCTTTTTTTTTCTGATGAGGAATAAGTGGCCAGCCTAAATACCCATGAGTCTGTAGAATTGAGGCCAAATCAACTGTTACTTTAAAGCGGGGCTGTTTTTGTGAATGCATGCAGCACCTCTGAATACATGCAGGACCTGGTGAAATCCCCTCTTCATCACAACAGTTAAAGCTTCAGGAGCCCTGCCCTCTGACCAGGTAGAAAAGAGGGGAGGGCTTCTGCAGCTTTAACTGTTGTGATGAAGAGGGGATTTCACCAGGTGCTGGTGAACGCGTATAAATGACACCTGCTGAAATTCTCTTTTCTATACAACTGTTAAACATACAGGAGCCCTGTCCTCCTTTTCATATGGTCACCCTACTCCAGGAGAGTGCCTCATTTCCTGCAAAATTGCCAGGATTTTTTGCCACAGGAGCAGCAAGGTTGTAGGTGACGGTAGCAGTGAGTTTAACGGGGTGGGGCACACCTCCACTTGCCAACCCTTTCTTTAAAGACAATATGCAACCTTGTTTTAGGAATATCTTAAGGCCAAAGCACAAAATGGGCTTGTTCAGTAAACACATTAAGCCATGGTTAGGCAGATAACCCTTTTGCAGCAAATGGTTAGTGAGTGTATTTAAACCATGGTTATGTAGCCACCATGGTAAGGAATGGTTCACACGACATGCTATGTCATGGTTGGCATGACACGCTAAGCCATAATGTTTCGCTCAGAATGCTTAACCAGTGTAGCTTAGCATGTCATCTGAACAGGGTCACTACTTTTAAAGCCATAGCAAGCAGTTACATCTGTTTTTCTTTTCTTTTTTACTCTAGAGTAACCACAAGGCCCCAGTTCTGATTGAGACTCTAGCATGGGCATAGGAGGCTTTAACCCCTTCCATTCTGCTACAGTCCAGATCGGGGACCATTTATTTATTTATTTATTTATTTCATATTTATACTGCCTAAGCTCTCTGGGTAGTTTACAACTAAAACCATAAAATCCAGATTAAAACCTTAAAATCACATAAAACCAAAATTACAGTCCAGGGAAGGCTTGTTTAAAAAGCTACTTTAATGGATCACTATTTGGTAATATAAATTGCAGGCATGGGCCCCCAGATCTGGACTGGGACTGCAGCAGGGTGAATGGATTAAAGGCCCTCACCTCTCAATGCTTTTACTCTAGTAAAAGAGAGTGAGAGAGAGCGTGAGAGAGAAAGATGTAGCTGCCTGCTACCTCTTTGATGTAACGTGTGTTTTGGCCCTAAGATATTCCTGAAAGGAGGTTGCATCCTGTCTTGCACATTAATTGGACTTAACTGCCCAAACTTCCTTTTACCATAAGCACTTCTTCATCCCTGACATACTTCCTGGATCTATAAAAGATCGTGGAATGGGTGAACTGTATTTAAGGAAGACATAAATATAGTTCCACAAAATGAAGCTTGCTGACACAGAGCACTTCTTGAATAATTCACTTTGAAATTAACACTTATAATACCATTTGCCTTTTAAGTCCAACTCAGTGGAGCTAGAAAGAATAGTTCTCTAGAGAGAGAATTAATGGCAAACATTAGTCTCTCTGACTTGCTTCATTTTAATAAAAACGATCAGATGATTACCTATAATGAAAAATAAACTAACCTCAGTCAAATTGATAGCAGTTCAGTGCCTCTCAGCTTCTATTGCCATTGCATTGTGATATTTATAATTAGGATTTGATGAAAAATGTAGTAGAGAGTGCAAAACTTAAATACTAGACACATTCAGGAAAGATCAGAGCATTCCATTGATGCTGGGTGGAGAGAAGGACTTGGATTCTAGGCAGAACCCTTGCTCCTTAGCCATACTTGCGCGGAGCATAGCTGTACTAAGTAAGTGAGAAGGTGGTGGGTTCTCCTGCATTGAAAGTGCTTAAGCAGAGGCTGTTACTGCCTCCTGCATTACAGGGAGATTAGAAGAGATCATCTCTAAGGTGATCATGTCTCAGCTCTATGATTCTATGAAAACAGTATTTTGAACATGCTCAAGGCAGTCTGCATTCCAGGTATGCTTTATGTGGAAGTGGGAGGTGGGCAAAACTTTGGCTGAGTGTTAGCCTGGATTAAAGCTCTATAATTCCATTTGAAGACAGACATTGGCCCTGATTGCTTATGTACAGGTGAATCCACATTTGTTTCAGACACATAAGCCCTAGGCAGGTGTGAATGTTTGAGGCAAGATAATAAACCTCCTCCTCCTCCTCCTCCTCCTCCTTCTTCTTCCCGTATCAGCCCCCCCAAATCCCTTCCTCCACAATAGGGAGAAGATGCCTGATCCTGACACACACAATGGTTTAACTGATTTCCTTCAACTTACGTAAGGTATATTAACAGGAAAATCAATTTTTTCTATTTGGTAGTGATGGCCCCAGGGAGAGGTTTCATCTCTCTGATGAATGTAATGTGCCAAGGGTTAAAAGATGGCTTCTCTGCCAAAGGGTGGCTGCATGTCAGATTTGCATTCCTTAATGGTGGACATCATGTCCTAGCAGACAAAGAGAAAAACTTTCAACCAATAGAGCATTGTATGTAACCTATGACTCATTGAGATTGTGCACCTTAACTTGAATATTGAATGTAACTTAACTTGCTAATCCAGAACTGTCCAATAGAAGGGTTAGAAAGAGACTAACACCCTCTTATAGTCAGAGCCTATATATACTGTGAGATTCCTTTGTTCTGGACACCTCCATTTTATGGAACCGGAGAGCACCTCCATACTGCATTACCGGAAGTAAATGGATTAAGTGTATTCTCCAGCCTCGTGTGTTTGATTGGCTATTAATGCGCTGGGGAAGCGGGCCTTTAATGTTGGGTTATTGTGCCAGAACTTTTCTCTCTCTGGAACTCTGTTTGTGCTCAGAAACAAACACACATCACGCAGGTCTTACACAGCAGAGCTGGTTTATTTCCTTCAGGCTTCTGTGCAGTTCAATTCAGATCAGATCAGATCAGCACACTGAGGCATGCACAGAGGGCAGTGATCATAGAGCAGTGATCAGTTCCATTTTACACAAGTGAGAAACTATATACAGATCTACACAATTCTTATCTACATTACATACAGCTGTGATGAGGCTAACTTAGAATCTTGGCAAGGTTCCCAGAACAGCCTCTATCTCAAGGTAATTGCCCACAGATAGATTTTCTCTGTTTAACCCTGAGATAGCCATACACACACAATTTTAATGACTAAGCAAGTATTTCTTTTCATATACTTAACAGTCCTCCTCTTGCGCATGTTGTTTAAATTGTGTTACAATCTGAGACCCAGCTTTAAAAGCATCTCTTTGTGTTTTACCATTGATACGTTCCACCTGTCCTGTCTCATTTTGTTTTACTTTGAATACCCATTTACAGGTAATGGCTTTACGACCTTCAGGTAAAGGTACTAGCTCCCACGTTTCATTTTTTTCCATTGCTCTGATTTCCTCTGACATTGCTTCATGCCAGCCCTGAGCTTCTGTAGGTTCCATTTCCTGAATTTCCTCAAATGAAGTAGGTTCATAGGCTATTAGTAAAGCTCTATGAGAAACCTGTTTGCTTTGGTATTCATCTGAGTAACGAATTGGAGCTTTGCGTTCCCTTTCTGATCGTCTTGGCATAGTTACAGGCATAGTTTCCTCCTTCACAGTTTCTTCCCCCTCCCTCTCTTGCTGAGATTGTTCAGGAATTTCTTCTGTTTCTACAGCTTTCTGTTCCACAGGCAAACTTACATACTGTTTTGTTTCCTGCATTTGTTCATGAAAAACTACATCTCTGCTCACAATTACACTTTTGTGATATGGAGACCACAAACGATAGCCTTTTGTTTGTGTATCATATCCCAACAGTTTACATTCCAAACCTCTTTGAGCTAGCTTTCCTGGTCTGTTTTCTTTCTGAATATGAGCAAAACATTTACTTCCAAAAACCCTTATATGTGACACTCTAGGTTTTCTTTTGTAAAACATTTCATATGGAGTTTTTTCATGTACAGAGTGGTAAAGCCTGTTTAACAAATAATTTGAGGTGGACAAAGCTTCTGCCCAGAACAGGTTAGACAATCCTGACTCTTTCAATAGAGCTCTTAACATGTTCTGCAAGGTTCTGTTTTTCCTTTCTGCAACTCCATTTTGAAATGGTGAATATGGAGCAGTAAGGTCATGTTGTATACCCTCATCACTGAGGAATTTTTTAAATTGGTTGCTAAGAAATTCACCTCCCCGGTCCATTCTTAGATTAGCTATAGGTTCTTTAAATCTATTTTTACTCCACTTAACAAAGGCTTTGAACTTTCCAAAAGTTTCACTCTTCTGTTTTAACACATACACAAATCCAAATCTACTGTAATCATCAACAATAGACAAGAAAAATCTGTTTCCTCCTTGACTTGTCTCAAAAGGACCTGCAAGATCTGCATGAATTAATTCAAAAATTCTTTTTGTTGTTCTCTCACTATGTTTTGGAATGTTTGACTTATGACACTTGGTTTCACTGCATACATTACATTCTACATAGTTAGAACATGGTTTGATTTTCACCCCTTCACACAATTCTGGAATCTTAGAAATTGTTTTATAGTTAGCATGACCAAACCTTTTATGAGTTAAATGGATACACTCTTGGTGTGGTTTGCAATTGGCTATTGTTTTTGTTGTGACTTTGCTGGCTACAACTTCATTTTCTGTACAAGTATTAATCACATACAAAGATTCTTTCATTATTCCTTGCACACACACCTTGTTTCCCTGTTTTATAGTACAATTTTCTTCAGTAAAACAAACCTCATACCCCATTTCTGTTAACTGAAACACACTTAGAAGGTTTGTTTCCAATTCTGGTACATATAAAACACTTTGTAGTTCAACTCCCAGACAATCAAAATATACATTACCCACACCACAAATCTGGATTTTTGTTCCATTTGCAAGGGTAACACACTTTTGCTCTGAAGTAGAAGTTTCCAAGGTTACAAATGAAAGTTTGTCTTTTGCCATACTTATTGAAGCCCCAGAGTCCAAAAACCAAGGATTCATTGTCTCTTTGACTCTTGCTAGAAGACACTTCTTTGTTGATTCAGCTTCATTCATGTTGTTTTCTTCTCTCCACTTTGCTGTTGACTGCTTTTTCTTCTTGTTGTTGCAATCCCGCCTTAAGTGTCCTGTGGAACCACAGTTAAAGCATTTCCTTGCCTTTAATGCAGCCACCACATCAGAAGTTTTATGGCTTTGTTGAAATTCAGCCACAGGATGTTTAAGGCTCTGTTGTTTTGAAGCTTGTCTTCTTTCATAGGTTTCCAGTAGTTTTCCAGCTACATACTCGAGGGTTAAATTTTTCTCCTCTTGACTTTCCATCATGGTGACAACCGCGTCGTACGATGAATCAAGACTTGACAAAATCACATAGACTTGGTGTATAGTTGTAAACTCCATCCCTCGTGCCCTGAGTTGATTGAAGATTTCTCTCATGCTTTTCAAATGGTTTGACATAGACTCCCCTGGTTTCAGCTTCATTCCATACAGTTTCCGGGTCAGAATTACTTTACTGCCCGCTGTTTCTCTTTGATATACAGCTTGTAGCGCATTCCAGCACTCTTTTGATGTATTCAAAAACTGAATGAAGGAAATTTGAGAGTCTTCCACAGCTAATGCAATAACTGCCATTGCTTTTGCATCGTCCTTAAACCATTTAGCATTCTGTGGATCTGCTCTATCTGGTGGATCCTCTGTGACTACATACCACAGTTCAGCCTGAATCAGATACATTTGCATTTTGTAAGACCATAATGCATAGTTAGAGTCATTCAGCTTTTCCAACAATTGATGCAAACCAGACATATTAGCTCCTGCCATTTCCTCTGCTTTAGGAATTGGTATCTCACCGTCCTCCTGCTCAGAGTCCTCCTCAGAGTCAGCCGACTGAGATTTTTCCTCACTTTGCAGCACTGGCTTTAGCTTGATGTCTTCCTTCATCAACAGTTTTCTGTTTTAGCAGACTCCTGGTTCTGATACTGCACCGTTCCCACCAAGTTCTGGTTCTTCTGCCTGGCGTAGGCTGGTCTAGGCTAGACTGGACTTGACTGGGCTGGGCCCATAACCTCTGTTGGGTTATTGTGCCAGAACTTTTCTCTCTCTGGAACTCTGTTTGTGCTCAGAAACAAACACACATCACGCAGGTCTTACACAGCAGAGCTGGTTTATTTCCTTCAGGCTTCTGTGCAGTTCAATTCAGATCAGATCAGATCAGCACACTGAGGCATGCACAGAGGGCAGTGATCATAGAGCAGTGATCAGTTCCATTTTACACAAGTGAGAAACTATATACAGATCTACACAATTCTTATCTACATTACATACAGCTGTGATGAGGCTAACTTAGAATCTTGGCAAGGTTCCCAGAACAGCCTCTATCTCAAGGTAATTGCCCACAGATAGATTTTCTCTGTTTAACCCTGAGATAGCCATACACACACAATTTTAATGACTAAGCAAGTATTTCTTTTCATATACTTAACATTTAAATCCCTGGTTAAGGGACAACAGTAGCATTAACAAATCAAGCTGACGCATGGAGTTATATAAATAATAAAACAAATAAGATGTTATATACAGCAAGGTTTATAGAGATTATTATTTAATCATCTTGTTAGACAAAGGTTCTTGGCCCAGGGGCGAGATCTAATTAGCCCCAAAGCACGACTCTACTTTCACAATGACAGAGGGTTCAAAAAGCGCTTTATTGATTTAAATCAAGATCTGAGCTCTAAAAGGCGAGTGGTCAGACAAAGAAAACGAAAGTTAAGTACCTTTATACAGTTAGTGTCTGGGCTTTGCCCAGTGACAGTGTTAGCCAATCAGAACATAAAGTTTAGCATAATAGTTATCTTGCTCTGTATTCCTTTCGTCTTATAACAATCAACACTGTTCCTTTGTTCTACATCAACAATGACCTTCTAGGCCGAGCTAGGAGTAACAGTTTTTGTTAGATAAAGGGGGGAACAAGCTGACACCTATGGATAGACGTGACTTCTCGCTTGCTGTGAAATGCCTGCAATTCTACTTCCTTTCTAAAATGGCTTCACTTTGGCTGACATGGCTTTCTTTTTCTAACAATCTTATACTTAGTCCTAACTTACCTACCTACCTACCTACCCACTCTTTCTAAACCCATCACCCCAAACCATTCTTACTAGATGTACGTTAGCTGAAGCCCTAAACCCTATCTGACTGTTAAACTGTCAGCACTCTCCTTTTAAACCCCTTAGAATTCTCCTCACTCAATGGTTTATTAAAGTGTGGCAAATTTCACAGTTATTGAAAATTAGTGAAGTAGTGAGGTTAAGACAGACAACAGATCCCAAATTTACAGAGGAATGGAAACCTTTTATTGAATATTGGAAAATAATTATGATAGAGAAATTAAAATATATTCTTGTTTTACTATATAATAAAACTGCTTGGGAGTTATGTGATATTTTGATCTTATGTACTATCTAATCTATTTAGTTCAGTTTACATTTAATTTATTTTTGGATGTTTTGTTTGGTGTTATGAAAATTCTATCTATTTGATACTAAATTTACTTAATTTATCCTTAGATGTTAATAGGTGTGTTATGCCGGGTGTTGTTGATGGTGTATAATGAATATGTTGTATAACAGTATGTTGTATATTTATTTATTAAAATAAATAAAGAATTTAAAAATTTTCTAAAAAGAATTCTGCTTACTCACACCTGTCACTCATGCACCAACATTTCATTAACTCTATATTTCCTGGATAAATCTTACAACTCAAACACAAACGTTTGCAGGACTCTGCATATGTTACAAATGGCTACAATCTCCTTTCAGCCAGGCCTTCCCATAGTGGTCCTATCAGGGTGGAGGGGGCAGAGCTAGCATCCTCTCCACAGGTGCAATGCATGAAGACTGGAATAGGGCTATAGTTGAGCTTTGATCCATTTGTGTGGTGGAGAAACATAGACATGCCTCTTCCATTTGCTGCATTCCTCAAGTAACGCATGAGTTAGGTACTCCGTGCAGAGGTGCATGTACATAATGCCACAATTCATGCAATTCTTTCCTCTCAGATAAATAAATGAATGAATAAGGGGAATAATATTATGTGACTCAGGACCATGCATGTCACACACTACTTTGTCTTGGCAGCGCCTCTAAGGACACAAGGAGGAAGAGCGTGGAGGGTGACACACATATGGAGACTGATACAGTTTTTTTAAAAAATTGGCCATAACTTTATTGGTTATAGCATAAAATAGGCCATTTTGTTAGAGCATAGCACATGGATCCAACTATTAATCACCCTGCCTACTAGCTGAAAACCTCATTCAGGTCTGTGTACCAGAGGCGTGGGGGGAGAGCATGTGTTGGGATTCATGGCGCAAATTGCTCGTGTGAGCTCCTCCTGTGCTCCTGTGTGGCAGTTCTGCCCCTCCCGTATGCTGGGATGGCTACTGCAGCCACACTTCTTGAAATCCGTTAAGAGGATCCCAACCGTGGAAAGATACATGATCAGAACAACATTATTTAACAGTGAAAGAAAGGGCTTTCTGACAGTGGTGCTGCAGCTCTGGAATGTCTTCTCTAAAGCGGCTCATCTGGCACCTACATTGTAATCTTTCTGGTGGCAGGATCTTCTCAACTTAGGCTTTTTGATTTGTTGTAAACATTTTACTGGCTAAGGATTTTACCTGTTGCTTTGTTTTGTCATATAGTCAGCTGTACGTTGAACTGGAAACTTCATATGTTGATGAAGGGCAATGTATAGATGCTTGAAATTATATACTAAATTATTCATAAATAAATGTTTAAGACAAATAAATAAATAAATAAATAAATAATGGCATCTTGTTGAAAGGATTTAGAATCATTGAATCATAAAATAGTAGAGTTGGAAGGGGCCTAAAAGACCATCAAGTCCAACAGCCTGCTCAATGCAGCAATCCACCTTCAAGCATACCTGACAGATGCTTGTTCAGCTGTCTCTTGAATGCCTCTAGTGTGGGAGAGCACACGACCTCCCTAGGTAATTGGTTCCATTGTCGTACTGCTCTAACAGTCAGGAAGTTTTTTCTGATGTCCAGCGGGAATCTGGTTTCCTGTAACTTGAGCCCATTAGTCTGTGTCCTGCATTCTGGAATGATTGAAAAGAGATCCTGGCCCTTCTCTGTGTGACAACCTCTCAAGTATTTGAAGAGTGCTATCATGTCTCCCCACAGCCTTGTCTTCTCAAGGCTAAACATGCCCAGTTCTTTCAGTCTCTCCTCATAGGGCTTTGTTTCCAGACCCCTGATCATCCTCGTTGCCCTACTTTGAACTCCCTCCATCTTGTCTGCATCCTTCTTGAAGTGTGGTACCCAGAACTGGTCACAATACTCTAGATGAGGCCTAACCAGTGCCGAATAGAGGGGAACCCGTACCTTCTATTAATACAGCCCAAAATAGCATTTGGGTTTTTTGAAGCCATATCACACTATTGTCTCATATTCAACTTGTGATCTACAACAATTCCAAGATCCTTCTCACTTGTAGTCTTACTGAGCCAAGTGTCCTCCATCTTGTAATTGTGCATTTGTTTTCTTTTTCCTAGGTGTAGGACTTGGCATTTATCCCTATTAAATTTCATTCTGTTGTTTTCAGCCCAGCACTCCAGCGTATCAAGATCACTTTGAAGTTTGCTTACGTCTTCGAGGGTATTAGCTATCCCACCCAATTTTGTGTCATCTGCAAATTTGATAAGCATTCCCTGCACCTCCTCATCCAAGACATTAATAAAAATGTTGAAGAGCACCGGGCCCTGCATTACCCTGCTAATTATCTCCCCCCAGTTTGAGAAGGTACCATTGATTAGCATTCTTTGAGTCCGATTCTGTAGCCAACTGTTGATCCACTTAATCGTTGTTCAATCTAGCCCACTTTTGTGGAAGAGCACTGGGCCCAGGACTCTGAGATTGGACAAGCTTCTGTTGTGGATGTGTAACTTATTCATAGACACTTGGTCTTTGTGTGTGTATGTGACCATTGAACTAGATGAGAAGCTGAGCATCTTCTGATTCAATGACATATGACACAGTGATAAACAAGGGTCAATCTGTTCCTGCTGTGCAATATTAAAGGGTATGCTATATCCTTTAATACAACCTTCCCCAAACTTTTGCTTGCCAGATGTTTTGGAGTAAAAGTCCCATCATCCCCAATGGGAGCCACAGTCCAACACATCTGACGGCAACAGTTTTGTGAAGGCAGCTTTAATGCCTATTAAATTGAGAAACTCTTAAAAATACCAGATTGAGTAAATGTTTGTCTTATTTCTGTAGAGGTAAAAAAAGAAGAAAATAAAAATCCTTAAGGTTACTTGAGGATGATAAGTATTTGATGGTATAAAAAAAATTTGTCCTGGAATTATAATACTGGAAGGGAGACAATGATTAAGGTGATCATCACACATATATATTACATTTGGGATGATGCATAAACTGAATTAAAAGTTGTTAAATAGGTGATCATTTGTAGTTGGGCTTAAATTCTGGATCCAATAGCAGTTTAATTTCCTTGCTTTGTTACATTGATGAAGTGAATGCATTTCAATTCTCCAAATGCTCCCTCATGTGGTTTCTTTGTACTAATACTAAAACATTTTAGACTTCTTGAAGACTACGCCAGTAGCAAATTGAGATACCGTGAGAAATCTTTCACATGACTCTTGATAGTTGAGAATTACACTGTCAAGCCCTGCATGTACTCTGTGCATTTTCTACACCAATAAATGATCTAGGATGGAATTGTGTGGAAACAGAAGATGTAGCTGATTATGGGTTGTATGTGATTACAGTTTAAAGAGGGTGCTTTCAAGACAACTGCACAAGTACCTTTGTAAATATATATATACATCTCCAGGTGCTTTTGTATAATATGGTCAGATAATATGGTGTGACTTTCTATCTCCCTAAATTTTGAAAGAGTCTTCAATTCAGTATTTGTAGTATCCAAAAAGTAATTATATTTTTTTCAAAAAGTTGAATATAAAATCACTAACATGGAAAGGAATACAAATAAAAACATTAAAGTTAGTGTCTGTATGAACATCCTTAGAATACTGGCACATATCTGTTATGTCTGTGAGCTGATGTGAAGAGAAATTAATGCCAATTTTTGGACCCAGGTGACCCAGGCTGAATAACCTGTATAACAATAAAGCTCACTAGGTCGCCTCCACAGGGATGCAGTTTGGAAGCAGTAAAATGAATGTTTGAAGTTGTCATATAACCATCAGTTCAAGTAGCCTTGTATTTTCTACTCTTAGGATCCAGACTGACATTTCTTAAATATGTGTCTAGCCACCACATCTTTTTTTCCTACTTCATTTTTTTCTCTACAGTAAGCCAAGGTTCCCCAATCCAGGTTGGTGCAGATTAAGATCTGTATCTCCCTCCTCCTTGTCCCTACTCTAGAGTAAAAAATAAAAAGAATACATAGTTGATAGACACACATTTAAAGTAATGACTGTTCTGTCCCTCACAGGTAGCTTCCCAGAGTCTCAGCCAGTGATATTCCTCACTTTGGCTACCTGAGATCTTTTAGCTGGAGATACCAAGAAAACTCAGAATGCTTGCATGCAAAACCAATAGCTCTAAGAAGACCATCAGCCCAAAGCAAGCAGCTTCACATCACTTCACAGCAAGAGTGTCCCTGGTCATTGACAAGGAACTTTCAATAATTGGTACTAAATGTTTTGGCTATTATATTTTCATTACATTTATTTTATTTCTATGCAGTCAAAGCTTTATGGGATGTTCACAAAAACTGCAAACCCCAAACCCAACATAATAAAAACATAATATAAAAACCTTAACAATTTTAAAACAATTTAAGTTGCAATTACGAGCACCATTTCTCTTTTTCAGGCACGTTTTATTTTATGTTTTAGTTTTAAAGCTTATATCTTGCCTATTTCCCTGAAAGGGAAGTCAGAGCAGAAAACAGCAGCAATGTTAAAAACAATCTTAAGAACCCCAATAAATAAACAATAAACAACAAACATCTAAGTTCATAAAAACAGCTGTTAATAAGGGCTAAAAGACACATGAACTATTCAAAGTTTTAACCAAATGCCTTCTTAAAGAGCCATGATTTTATATACCACCTAAAATGGTACAGTATTGGGTCCTGACAAATTTCCACAAGGTGGGTGCACAAATCCTTTGCTTTTCTTACTTTTCCGAACTTTGTGTTGCAGTTCTCCAATGATAAAAAAGCATGCAAAAAAATGATACATTTGATAAAAAAGCATACAAAAAAAAGCACATATCATGGGATATTACTAAAATCCCCTAATATTAATCCCCCAATACTAACTCCCATATTAGTAAAATACTTATGTGAGGGGAAGTTACATTAAAAAAAGTTTTCATGCTCATGAAAATGCTAAAGACTTTTGTGCTAATAATAAAACTTGTGTATTTTGAGACTCTCTCAAGATTTTTTTCATTAAGGTAAAGCTAATCATGACAACCACCATCACTGCAACATGCAAGAAAAGTGTAATGCCACCAGAAGGTGACGTACCGTATTTCTTCGCTTTTAAGACGCACTTTCCCCCCCAAATAAACAGCTCTAAAAATGGACTGCGTCTTAGAATCGATGGCGTCTTAGAATCGAAGAAATACGGTATATTGAATTGGCCATGTTCTTTCAGATAGGGACTTTTATTGAAGTATTTCTGTGTAAAGTATTCTTTTTTATGACATTCTTCCCATGCCTGCATAAATCAAGTGTTGTTCCAACCAAGATAACTCAAACTCTTTTGCAGAGTATCCACAAATTATGCTAAATAAATAATATATGGCCATCTTTTTGCAGCGTCCCCAATTGCTACTTTGAAACAGACACATGTGCAGTTTGTATACACACAGGATTTGTCCTTGTAACTAAACAGACACAGGAGGGAGGAAACAGGGCTTGCTGCCATTTTTCAGTCTACCCAAATTGGTTGCACAAACAGTGGTAAAAACTTCCTTCTAATTGAGCTACAGAGCAACATACATAGCTTGGGTAGTGGAGCACATATTTTGCATGCAAAAGGTCCCAGGTTCGATCCCTAGTCTCAGTGTTCTTTAAAGGAGCTGGCAGAGTTGTCCCTGCCATTAGTCAAAGTGAGGCAGCTGCCCAAGGCAGCAAATGCAACAAGGTGTTGGAAGACACAGCTGTGTGTGCCATGCAGTCTGCTCTGTACCCCCTGAGCTAACCTGCTGCCCTTAGGTACAGTAGAGGATGCTGTTCTATCACCTGTATTGAAGTAAGATTAAAAAAAAACACCTGCCAGTCCAGACAGCTTCTATGAGCTCCACCAAACCAGTGTTTTATCGCACTTTCGTTCTGCCTTGTTTACCGTTTTGCCCCGCAATGCTTGCACAACTTTGTCCCTGTCCTGCAGTCATCTCACCTCTTCCCCTCCATTTTCTGTGTTTTTCTGGGGCAAGGAGAGTGCAGTATTTTTTCTCCATATGGGATAAAACCGCCCTTCTGTCACCATGTATTGCTGTTTTCCCACTATGTCACAGAAAGCCCATTCTTGGGGTGGGGGTGCATTGAAGGGCAGTCTTGCTGACGAAAGAGGAGGGTGGGAGCAGTTCTTCTGCAGTCTGTAGAACCGCTTAACCAGGAAGGGGGAGGGAGGAAGGGAAGGAGGGAGGGTGCGTGAAGAACCTGCACAGAAGGGAGCATCATCTCACCTCTAAAGGCAGAAATGGTACCCAGCCAATGAAACGCTAAATCGCTAAAACTCTAGACAACAAAACCAGAGGGGGGGAGGAAGGTGCCCACACCCATCACAATGTCCATAAACCACAAGAGGGGTTTATGGAGGGGGAAGGAGAAGGGGATTTGGTGGGGCAGGTGCAATAGCGGAAGAGTGAACAAGTGAAAAGAGATTTGCCAATAAAACGGCGATACCAGGAAGTGACCAGCGCTTGACACACTAATGAAAATGAGGTGGAAACCGTGGATTGCACCTGGGGGAAAAAGTAGGTGTGGTGGACCCCTATATGCGAAGAGTGTGTGTGTGTTTGGGAGGGTTGTCCATCTTGTCCTTTTACCTCAGGCAGCAAAATGTTTTGGGCCATCCCTGGGAGCAGGTAACAGATGACTGAAAATATTTCTTCTTTAAACTGCTGTCTGTCAGAGAAGATAATACGAGGACTGATGGCCAAAGAGCCTGACCTAGTATAAGGCAGCCTTCTATATTTAGGGAAAGGGCCATAGTGCAGTGTTATGTTGTAGTGAAACTCCCAGGACTGCCAATATCAAGGGATGATGTGAATTGCAGTTCAACAACCTCTGGAGGCCCACAAGTTCATT
The DNA here is from genome assembly GCF_023053635.1 of Elgaria multicarinata webbii. Taxonomy (NCBI): domain Eukaryota; kingdom Metazoa; phylum Chordata; class Lepidosauria; order Squamata; family Anguidae; genus Elgaria; species Elgaria multicarinata. The sequence continues at coordinate 104,940,218 of NC_086172.1, forward strand.
CATTCATTAAAGTTCTATATTGCCCAATAACCAAAGCTCTCTGGGTGGGTTACAAAGTTTAAAACCCTAAAAATACATAATATAATACCATCATACAAAATTATAACCTTTTTAAAATAATTGACTGTAAACTCCAGGAACCATTTTAAAAAATCTGATCATATGCTGTTAAGTGCCTGGATGTTGAGGAAAATCTTAACCTGGTGCCAAGCAGATGGCAACATTCCCATCCCTGGCCTATGTCTTCAGCATCTCTACGATCTGGGAATTCCCATTTTTCCAAGAATTCCAGCTTCCTTTGCCACATTATTCCAAACAACAGCAAAAAAATTAAATCAAATGGAAATGGCTGGGCTGTTAGGAATAGGTTTCTGGCTAAAACTACTCTGCAAGAAAACTAGTAAACAACATGCAAATAGGATATTCAAATTCACAAGCTCCCTTGCAAATGTCTAAGTGAAATCGTGCTTACTTTTGCTAATTGGGTACAGAAGCCAAGGCAGCATATTTGGCTCATGTGCCGATTCTCCACAAGAGATGTATTCTCCACAACATACCTATAGTGATTTTTCAAGATCATACTGTATATAAGAGTATTTTGCATTAATGATACATGACAGTGTTTTCTAAAAGCATCTTTTTTTCTTTTTACATCACTAAAAATTATGCCCATAGGGATTCAATGTGAGGTGATCAAATGTCAGAGAGCCACAAGCTGTTATGCAGCCTTTCCCAACCTGGTGCCTTCCACAGGTTTTGGACTTCAATTCTCATTAGCCCCTGCAACGGTCAGGAATACTGGGAGTTGTAATCTAAAACATCTGAAGGTAACTATGTAACAACGTAAGAGCCCTGATGAATAAGACCAAGGGTCCATCTTGTCCAGCATTCTGTTCACACAGTGGCCAACCAACTGCCCATGGGGAACCCACAAGCAGGACATGAGTGCAACAGCACCCTCCCACCCATGTTCCCCATACTGCCTCTGATATTAGAGGTAGCATGTAGCCATCAGGACTAGAAGCCATCGACAGCCTTCTCCTCCAAGAATTTTTCCAACCCACTTTAAAGCCATCCAAATTGGTGGCTATCTTGTCGTAGTGAATTCAGTGGTTTGACTGTGTGCTGTGTGAATAAATACTGCATTTTATCTGTCCTGAATCTCCCACCAGTCAGCTTCATGGGATCACCCTGGGTCCTGGTATTATGAGAGAGAAAAATGTTCCCCACTAGGTGAGGAAAGGCTTCTTTGGGGCCTTCTCAGTGGGGATGGTGGTGGTCTAGAAGTCTTTGCCATGGCGGTTTGCTTGGCATCTTCCTTAATGGATTTTGCATGGCAAGCGAAACCCTTTTAATTTTATTTCATAGCACTTGTAATTAAAGTACCAAAACAAGTAGATCTGGAGTCTTTTTGCCTTTTATTCCGTGCCCTTGTTGGTTTTCTTTAATGTGAGGATATGGGACATTATTGCTTATTTTATTTTGTGTATGTTTTATTCTTAGTCCGCCCTTTATTTAACAACTCCCTACAGTGGCTTACAGTCAAAATGTTATTAATGTTAAAAGATGACTCAGAGCAGGGCCAGAGCTATACCAAACAACACCTAAGGCGAGGAGCACCTTCAGCATCCTCCTCCATTGGATTCAACGTTTGAATACCTTATTCCAGGGGTGCAGAACCTCTGGCCCGTGGGCCAAGTCCAGCCTCTGGGGTTCCCCAGAATGGCTACATCTCCTTCCCCTGATCTTACCCCCTTTTCCTCAACCACTGACTATTTTGTGGTGTCCCAGATGTTGTGCAGTTTTTCCATATTCTAAAAGTTGCTGGCAGTAAGAGCTTTAAGCTAAAATAAGGTGGATTTCCCACCCACTCCCATATTTTGGCCCCACCCACCCTTGAAATGTGCCCCCCCCCAAAAGCGTCTCCAAAGGAAATCTGATCCTTGGTCTGAAAGAGAATCTGCACCCCTGCATTATCCTTTATTACATTTGTAGCCCATTTCACACTTGTGATGCCAAACTTGCAGGTGTGATTTATCCCTGTCATATAAAATGCTAAATTTTCAGGCATGGGTCTGTTCACAATTACTCACATGTCTGTGAGTACCTCAGTGTTGAATGGCCACTGAAGTAAATTTTCCTGATTTTTTTTTTAAAGGGGGGTATAAACACCATACTAGTTAGTGCGGCGAACCTTACAGGAGATTTACTGTTTATGTTTTTCCCCTCCAGCTCTTTAGTGGATAGTTGTGAGGATAGTTTGTGACATTTGCCACCCTGAGCTTGGCAACCTCCACAGCCTGTGGCCCAGGAGGTTGTCTGATTGACTTGCCCTTAAATCCAGTCATGACTAAAAGCAGAAGGCTTTTATTGTTTGTTTGTTTTTAGATATCTGTATCTATATCCTATGGCCCCCTAGACAGCATCTGGGTGGTGGCTAAGATTTTTCAGATTCCTGGATCCAAAGCACTCCAATCTCAGTGCTCCAACCTCAGACCCAAGACTCCAATCTCCCCTCCCACTCGCAGCCAGTGGGGAGAGAGCTGGGCTGGCTCTCTCTATGAGCTCGCAAATGTGAGCTCGGAGAGGAGGGGAAGGGGAGGGGAAAGCACTGGGGAAGTGAGGATATGAGCTATCCCCAGCCTTCTCCAGCCTCCAGCCTCCCCCTCCTCAACACTAGATGAGCAATCTAGCTAAAATGCAGAGTGGACGGAACACAGAGGCAAACATCACCTCTGCACTCCTCCTGCTCTGCATAAGATACCCCTCAGGCTCCAAGGGCACCCTAAGTTGTTGTTCTGCTAGTACAATCATCCTGAAACTCCCCCTACCATACAATAAGAGTAGTATAATATGTGTTATATACATCAATTGATAAGACATCCCTTCTCTGAATCACTGAAATAAGATACATACATTTTCAAATTCATTCTATATACATTATATGTTTCTTAAATCCAAAATTACCAATAAACATATTCTTCTTTATTTATCCATGATTTTTTAAATAAATAACTAAATCAAGTATTTCTTAAAATCAAAGAATCACAGAATAGTAGAGTTGGAAGGGGCCTATAAGGCCATCAAGTCCAACTCCCTGTTCCATGCAGGAATCCACTTTAAAGCATACCTGACAGATAGTTGTCCAGCTGCCTCTTGAATGGCTCTAGTGTGGGAGAGCCCACAACCTCCCTAGGTAACTGGTTCCATTGTCATACTGCTCTAACAGTCAGGAAGTTTTTCCTGATGTCCAGACAGAATCTGGCTTCCTGTAACTTAAGCCCATTAATCCGTATCCTGCATTCTGGGATGATCTAAAAGAGATCCTGGCCTTCCTCTTTGTGACAACTTTTCAAGAATTTGAAGAGTGCTATCGTGTCTCCCCTCAGTCTTCTCTTCTCCAGGCTAAACATGCCCAATTCTTTCACTCTCTCTTCATAGGGCTTTGTTTCCAGACCCTTGATCATCCTTGTTACCCGCCTTTGACCCCCCTCCTGCTTGTCTGCATCCTTCTTGAAGTGTGGTACCCAGAACTGGACACAATACTCAAAATGAAGCCTAATCAGTGCCGAATAGAGGGGAATCAGTACTTCATGCGATTTAGAAACTATACTTCTTTTATGCATTTGCTTTTTTTGCAGCCACATCACACTGTTGGCTCATATTCAACTTGTGATCTACAACCATTCCAAGATCCTTCTCGTTTGTAGTATTGCTGAGCCAAGTGTCCTCCATCCTGTAACTGTGCATTTGGTTTCTTTTTCCTGGGCGTAGGACTTGACAGTTATCCCTATTAAATTTCATTCTGTTGTTTTCAGCCCAGTGCTCCAACCTATCAAGACCACTTAGAAATTTGCTTCTGTCTTCCAGGGTATTAGCTATCCCACCCAATTTTGTGTCATCTGCAAATTTGATAAGCATTCCCTGCACACCTGGCCCAGGACTGAGCCCTGCAGTACCCTGCTAGTTACCTCCCCCGAGTTTGAGAAGGTACCATTGATTTAACCCTCTTTGACTCCGATTCTGTAGCCAACTGTTGATCCACCTAATAGTTGTTCCATCTTGCCTACTTTTAGCTAGTTTGCTGATCATAATGCCATGTGGTACTTTGTCAAAAGCTTTGCAGAAGTCAAGATATATTATGTCCGCAGCATTCCCACAGTCCACAAGGGAGGTTACCCGATTAAAGAATAAGATCAGCTTAGTCTGGCAGGATTTGTTCATGACAAATCTATGTTGGCTTCTAGTAATCACTGCATTGTTTTCAAGGTGTTTACAGATTGACTTCCTTATAATCTGTTCCAAAATTTAGTCTGATGTCAGACTAGCTGGTCTATAGTTCCCAGTTTTTGTCCTTTTTGAAGATAGGGACAACATTAGCCATTCTCCAGCCATCTGGCACTTCACCCATCTTCCATGATTTCACAAAGATAATAGGCAGTGGTTCTGAGAGTTTTTCTGACAGTTCCTTTATTACTCGAGGATGAAGTTCATCCGAGATTTGAACTCATTTAAACAAAATTTAACATTTGGACATATTGCATCTTCAGAAATTAATAAAGCATGTCCAAGTTTTTAACAAATGTATCCCTTCTTTCCTTTTCTTTCCTTTTCAGCACCCCAATACAAATGCAGGTTGTTTAGGGAAGCTGCTTGGATTACAGATTTTGTTTTGTTCAGTGCTAAACGTTCTCAGTTTCAAAGTAGCCTGTTGCCAAATTATTTTTCTGGGCCATTCCTTGCATTGCTGAAGTGCTTTGCAAATTCCCTGCTTTACATTTGGGCCGACTCATTGGTTCTTTCTCTGTGATAGGTAAAGCCACCCAGCAGCACTGTCATCCACTTTGCCACTTGCTCGAGCAACTGCATCAGAAGCTGCTGAGTGCAAACAGCAACCACCCTTGCCTAACTGATTCCCCCGCCCTTTATGTTATGCTTGGCCCATTGCTTCCTTTATGTACCTCTAAAGAGAAAGAGGGTCAGTTCTAATTTTGGAGCTTGCTTTGCAGAATAGGAAAAGAATGCTTTCCTTATTGAGAATGTTGTGGTATATACACATACTAACATACGCAATAGATTACATGCCAACTAGTGTCTCCCACAATCTGATAGAAAAGTAATCATACAATCAGAATCTTAGAATAGTATTATTATTATTATTATTATTATTATTATTATTATTATTTATATAGCACCATTAATGTACATGGTGCTGTACAGAGTAAAACAATAAATAGCAAGACCCTGCCGCATAGGCTTACATTCTAATAAAATCATAATAAAGCAATAAGGAGGGTAAGAGAATGCACCAAACAGGCAGTATAAAAGTCAGAACAATTCAAGTTTTAAAAGCTTTAGGAAAAAGAAAAGTTTTTAGCTGAGCTTTAAAAGCTGCGATTGAACTTGTAGTTCTCAAATGTTCTGGAAGAGCGTTCCAGGCGTAAGGGGCAGCCGAAGAAAATGGACGAAGGGGCCTACAAGGCCGCTGAGTCCAACCCTCTGCTCAGTGCAGGAATCCACCCTAAAGCATACCTGACAGATGGTTGTCCAGCTGAGCTCCTGGAGGTTCACCTTCTTCCCTGTTCAGCCAATGGCAACCAATCAGGGGATGCCATCGGCTGTGACACACCTCCACGACAAAAAATCAGGGTAAGTGCCTGACTTCTTTTCAGTGCAGTTTCTGGCTTCGCAATGGCAGCTGCGTCATGTAGATGACCTGCCACTACTGCGAATCCACTGCGAATCCATCATCTAGACAAGCCTCTGGATGGGTGTGTGCAACATGCAGGTGTTGAGGGTCTGGCTTTCAGGTGAGCCATGGCTGCCTTTAACTTAAAAACTGTAGTAATTCCTGATCATGGACCTTCTATGTTCCATCTGGTTTGGCCCTGTGCCTTGTCACTAGCAAACATGTCATCCTTTTACTGAGGCTTGAAATAACAATATCACTCTGTCGTATGGCTGCCATCATCCATCAACACCAGGATTAATTAAGGAATCCTTAGAGGGAGAGGAAAAAATCAGATAAAAGAAAAGGGAGAACACTAGGAATGTTTTCTAGCAGTATTCTCACCGAAGAACATCACAATCTGTTTCAGTTGTTACAAAAAAGATGTTTTCTTGAAAACTTGCATGTGTCAACAGAAGACAGTGTTTCACAGCTATTCTAACTGCAGTTTTCTTATATTTGCCTTCCGGCTTTCTTACTGTGCTCCATCACATGTAATTTTTGCCCTGCTTCCCCTCTGCCTTTTTTTTTAAAACCTCCAATGCATAAGTGCATCCCTTTCACATTATTTATTTATTTATTTATTTATTGTATTTGTATACTGCCCCATAACCGAGGCCCTCTGGGTGGTTTACATAGGATAGAAACACTTAAAACCAATATACAAAAATTTTAAACCACAAAAACATACAAAAACAAACCCAGGCTAATTACATATGTTGCTCTTTCACTGGTCTGCTCTTCCACTCCACCCCACCCTTTGTCTTTCTCCCTCCAGTTCATTGGTTACTCCTCCCCGCTTTAACAAGACATATACAAGCAAGTCCTGTCAGCTTAGAACTTCAACATAGGCTGCCTTTCTGCCCAGCAAAAATGGGATGACCCTTTAGTCTGGCTCTTTGGGGGCATCAAGGGAATCTTGTCTCTGCTGAATCTTGTACAATTAAAAAAAAAAAAAAAAAACGCTTTCGAGCCTGTGATGCAAGGTTTGGGTTTTCTATTGTGGCTTGGAGCCAGCTGTGGGGAGAGATCGCTTTTCCCTGCCAGGACCTGATGCAATCCATTCAAGCCAACAGCAAGTCTCCCATTACAACACACACTCCCAACAAAGAAAAAACAAGAGTACAGCACTACACAGAGGCTTAAGGGCGCATTAAACATGCTTTGGGAAAATAATGCAGACTTCAGGCATTCTAAGAAAAGATGGGAAAGGCTGGGGAAGAGGCGGGGCATCAACAAGACAGGCACGGCGTCATGTGAGTACCTTGCTGCAAATCTACACACCAGGTATGGCAAGAGTGCATTAAATTGCTGGTGTGATAGAGCTCTATGTTCTCAAAGGGTGCTATAGGGAAGAATAGAATTTGGTCTGTTCTCGCTGTCCCTTACAAAAATGTGATTTGAATATTTTAACCTATTTTAGTACATATTCTTAAATATAGGCCAATAGCCCATTGTGTCATTCTGCAAACTCAAACAATACAATCAGAGTTCCAGCGAAACTTTCCATCATGCAAGTGCTTGTGCCTTACACTTGCACAACCAGTTGCACAAGCACTTGTGCAACCACACTTTGACAAATGTAACTTTAGTTGACTTCTCATCTTGCGCATTGTTCAGGACCTAGTTTCTGCTAGTGAAATGTCATTTACACTAGCAGAATGATGGATGTTGCCCATACAGCCAAAGAAACACAGGCATCATACGTTAAAGAATCAAAACCTTTATCATTTTAAAGCAGGGTTAGAGAACCTGTAGCTCTCTAGATGGCGTTGGACTATAAATCCCAACATCCCAGCCTATTGGCCATACTGGGACTAGGCATGCTGGGAGGGAGACCAGTAATATCTAAAGGACCAGAGCTTCTCCACCCCTGTTTTAAAGATTCAAAAAACAACTAGTTTACACTTTCATCCTATCCCCAGATCTTCATCATACACAAAAAGCCTTCAACATCAACAACAACAGATGACTGGGCTAGATATTCCTGAACTAAGACTTGTAAAGATAAATCAATACACCTGAACAACTGCTCTTCCTCTCAATATGGAAGAAAATGTTTTAAATCCTAAAAAAATTGATTGAAAATTTTAAAAGGACACAAAACCACTCAAAGAGCTGCACTTCGGAGTCAGTGCATGGAAAAGCATCATTTCAAGGCCAGGAGTGCCTTGAAGAGGGCAGCTCTCCAGTGAGCTGGGAAGGGTAGCCTTCAGGGAACATCTGGTAGCCTTACTAGAGGCCCTCAGAGGTTGGATGCAGAGGCCTGGGCCAGATCTACACTAGTCTTATAACATTGCTAGTGTCCCTTTCTAACGTGGTTCTCTGTATCGGTTCTCTGTATCACGGGGCACACTAGCGTGACTTATGTTTCGCTGCAACGGAACTTCAGGGCACATTGTTCTATCCTTCCGTTGTTCTCCCTCTTCTGTGAGAGCTGCTGGGTTTGCTCCGCCCACTGCCTGCCTCATTCTTAGCCAGCAGAGCAGAGCAGGGGAGGGCAGGGCACGGCAATAGTCATAAGCACACACAAATCTCCTCCCAAAACATCTTAACACAAGTCCCAGGGAATTGCCTGAATGCATAGAAGCCAGCCACTTTGCTGAAGCTAAGCAGGGCTGGGTCTGGTCAGAGTTAGGATAGGAGACCAAATTGAAAAGTTTTAGCAGCAGCCCCATTTAAGCCCCACTGGTCATGACTTTTGGACTTTGGACCCTTGTTAATTTTCCTGCACGGAGCTACAGCAATTCTTTGAGCGCTCCTCAGCTCCTTTGCAAAGAGGGAGGAAATGTTTTTTTTTTAAAATCATAAAAAATCAACCGATGACCCAATTTGATTCAAATTTGGTATTTGAATTACTGTGCCAATTTTGGTGTCTTTATCTATAAAGCTTACACAGATGTAAGCATTTGTTTAAAATCCTGCTCCTGTGCCCACAGCAGCGGCTGGGGCGAATCTTTTGCAAAAGGAGCACAATTAAGGCTGGATGCATGGGAGTACTTCACAATCAAAGCAGATTTTTTCTTTTTTTATTAATTTTTTTATTATTAACAAAGGAAAAATAAAACATAGTACATAAACACAAAATTACATTTGTATCATATATTCAAGCTTAATCTATTAAACTTAATCATACTCAAAGCAATCAAAGCAGATTCTAAGGTGGAAAACTTCTGAGTCCTTTGCATGCAATTGTCAGTGATTGCACAGTATAACGCTGGTGTGATTTATCTGCTGTAGCAGATAAGATAGAAAACGGGGCGAAGGAAGGAGAACAGGAAGTGGGCGGAGCAAACCCAGCAGCTCTGAGAAAGGGAGAGGAAAATTACCGGTAGAACGAGGCACATGAATCTGTAGCCACGCTGGAACTAAGAAATAGAACCTGTAAGTACAACTCATTTGCAATGTTGGAGACCCAGGGTCACGTGACGCTCTGCGTCACAGTAACCCATTCAAAACTTTAGAATAACATCAGTGTAGATTCCCACCTGGTGGGCCTAATTTGCACCATGGGCTGGAGAGGTTCCCCAACCTTGGTACAGGGATTTAAAAAGTTACCACTTGCACTTTGAACTAGACCTGGAAACAGACGGAGAGAGGCTGGTTCAATGTATTTAGCAGTGGGGTGACACATGCTTCCTATAGCTGAGCTATTTTATGTCATTAAAACTGTCCTTCATCCTGATTTTTTTATGAATAAGGGATCTGGTTTAACATTTATGCATGCTTTTCTTCTAAAAAGAGACACCTTTTAGTTAAAATATAATCATACTAACTCAACACACACACATACACACACACCTGGCAGGAGAGACACCATGATCATGAAGGTGGTTTTCTCAGGGTGAGGCTCATCCGTTACACTCCGGGAGTACTGACCCCTACGATTCCCCAAATGAGGGATACTCAACTGGAATATTGGTTTGTCTTTGCAGCACAAACACTTCACAGAGTCCTCATTCCATTGTGAGCACATTTGTTTGTTTACTTTTCTCTCCCTTTCATTTCTGTTTTCTATACTGCCTTGATGCAAATGTTAACTATCTCTCCTTTCTTTTGAATAAAATACTGAAGTTATCAAATGCAAGTTGGTTGATCAAACATTTGCTTTCAGCTTATGTTTTTACAAACATAATGCACTTTGCCCTGCTCCTTTCTTTATTTTCTGAAGAACTCTTTTTTTCTCCCAGTTTGTTTAAATAGGTGGTTGAATATTTGTACTTTTGAGCAAATCTGCAGAGAGTAATAAGCACATTAGCACACTGAAACACCTTCCAAAGTATACCAGCAATTTTCCTGGTCCTTTTTATTTAGCATTATGTTCAAACATAATTTTGATCTGCCGTTCAACATAGTCCTTTGCATATTTATTGAGAAGTAAGTTCCACTGAATTCCATGGGATTTACTCATAATTAAGTGCATGTAGAATTCAAGTTTACAGTCATAGATTTTTGTGAATGGTGTATAAGATCCAAATGCAACTGGAAATAAGTGTTCTCCTTTAAACTTTTTTTGATGATGCATGTCCTCTTTTCTTTTGTTCCTAAGTTGCCATCCTCATGACTAAACCTTACCAAACTCACCTGACTAAACTCACAGCCATATCTCCTATATATACGCTACCTTATCCACTCCCAGCCAGCTGCTGTGCAGAGGATGGGTATAGGGTGGCCATGTATCCTATTTTACAGAGGACAGTCCTGTATTTGAAGGTTTCTTCTATTTGAACAGCTATCCAGTCCAAAATTTAAAGATAAAGAATCATAAGAATGGAGGGAATGCAGCACGGACCTTGAAGTTGCTTATCAACATTTAGCACCTGGAAAACAGCTGACTGTGCAGGCCTTTCTCATTACGGTGGAATTATTGCTGTTTTATTCTTTTACTATGTACAGCACCATGTACATTGATAAATAATTTCATGTACAGCACCATGTACAGCATCATGTACATTGATAAAGAATAAATAATTTCTATTTAAATTATAATAATTGTTTTTAAAATTTCCATGTATTCTACATGTGGAAATGTTATGCAAATCTGTGTCCTTTGTTGTGGCAATGCCTAGGGTGTAGGGTGACTATATGTCTGGTTTCCCCCTGACAAGTCCGGAAATGAGGGAAAATTTTTAAAATTTATGAAAATGTCAGGGAACACGCTCAGATCGGCCTGGGAGGGGCTGGACGATGCATTCCTGGACTTCTGTCCTCCCCCACGCCCGTGCTGATCTGGCCTTCTCCTTGGCTGGCACAATCATGCCAGCCAAGGGGAAGGCCCAGAAGAAGCAAGGAGGAGAAGAAGCAAGAAGGAAGAGGAGGAGAAGGAGAAGCAAGTGTTGTGGAACTTCCTCAGGCCCACTACTTTGCCTCAAGGTTCTGCCTAGGCATCCCTTGTGTCTGTCCTTCCCCCTCCTGCTTCTCTTTTCTCTGCCCCTCCCCTTCAGTCTTAGTACCGGCACACCAGGCCTTAGGCCTCTCAAGCCTGGTCCACTGGAAGTATTTCTACTTTTTTGCATCACTTTGGCTCCCTTCATTGCCTCTACCCATTTTTTGACAATTGCTAGGTGCTTTTCTTGCTGCTCTAAGTCATTACTTTTGCCATTGCGTTGAGTGTGGCATCTGTCCCAGGCTGTTTCACTAGTGAGTTGAACTCCTGACTTTCAACACAAAAAGAGAGTGTTGTCTTTATATAGCACAAGCTATAAAGCCTCCAGTTGTGAGCTCTGTTATTGAAACACAGGCTGCCTTAAATGTTGCGAATGGAACATGAGGAAGGCCCTGTAGCCTTATGCGGGTTACATAAGCACCAGATGTTCTTATTTTTTTTTATGGCTTTCACATTAAAACAGAACATTTAAGCTGTGATCCTGTACACAGTTATATTCAAGAAGGCTCACTGAGTACCTGTGAGGACAAAGTATGTACTTGGATGTCCTCCCCTCTACTCCCATGCACAGCGTTTAGGGTGGCCATGTTTATTTGCTTTACCGAGAACAATCCTCTGTTTAAAAGGCTGTCCAGTCCAGGCCTACTTTAAAGACAAAGAATCATTACAAGGGACAGCAGAGGCCTTGAAGCTGCCTCATAACTTTATATTTATATATATATATATATATATATATATATATATATATATTTGTATTTTATATTATGGTTTTATCCTGTTGTTTTATACTTTGAATGTTTCTAATTTTTGTGAACCGCCCAGAGAGCTCCGGCTATTGGGCGGTATAGAAATGTAGTAAATAAATAAATAAATAACTGTTAGGAAAAAAATTGGACAGGCACACAGATCACCTGGCTACAGACTTTCCCACTCAGGTGCAATGTATTGTATTTCTATTTAAATTATAGTAATTATTTCTATTTTTTTCTTTTGCCCTCTTCTTTGATTATATATTTCCTCTTTTTTGGCAGTTCATAAGCAGCCACTCTATTCTGAGGTGACATTTTGAGGCAGTTCTCAACTGGTGATAGGATGGCAATGTGTTCTACTTTACAGAGGACTGTCCTCTAATTGAAGGCATCCTCTATTTTATACTCCCACAAACTGGGGCACTTATGGGAGAGGGGGGAAGGAACTGCATCTCATTCTGAAACTCACATATTGCTAGTAACAACCCATAGTTATTACTAGTTATGTATGGGATGTTATCATTATTGGTCGATGAGAAAAAGGCCCTCTGTATATGCCCAAGAGCCAACCAGCTTTGGTATTAGATCACATTTTTCAGTGCCAATATGTTGACAGTGGATTGGATCCAGACTAAGTTAGTTGGACTTGGGTTCCATTGAAATCAATGTGAAAAATTACCCGTGACTTAAGTCCTGTTGATTTCAGTGGGAACTGAGTGCAGCTAACTTAAAGCTCCATCACACCAGGGGTTAACATGCTCTCTACCTCGCTACTCCGCCCGTGTTTTCCTTCCTCAAGTTACTTCCTCTTTTCAAAAGAGGAAGTACACAATGAACACGAGGCCCATTGAGTCTGCTGTTCTAATGGTGTTGCTTTTCCTGCACACAGCAGGAAAGAGCAGTAATTCTGAGTTTAAAAAAACATAGGACTTAATGAGGGGATTTTTTTGTTGTGCATAGAAGGCCAGAAGGGGCGGAAGGGGCATGGGAGGCAGACGATGTCATGTGAAGCACCTGAGCAAACTCCGTGAGTGCCCAGTAATGACTGTGCAATAAAACACTTGTCGGATGGAGCTTTTACTCTGGATACAACCTGATGTCTTCCATTGCTAGTGCTTCAATTAGTGCTATGTGTTTTTAAGCAACGTCTTCTGTTTATTCCTTCGATAATCCATGAGCCAAATTCACATAGGACTTCCTTGGAAGGGAAAGATTATTCTAAATGTTTCTGTGTTGTTGTTGTTGTTGTTGTTGTTGTTAATTTATACCAATTTCCCAGTTTCTGCAGGTGCCACCAATTACTATAGGAGATGCCTATAAATTATTTGTGAACAGCTCAACTTGTTTGTCTTAGTTTTAATTCAGCACACACTCTTTGAAGTAGATTGAAAGGTCTGCCTCAGTCCTTTTCTTGTTTCTTGGATTAGCAAGTGTATATACCTATATGCTCTGATGGGCAGATTAAAATACAAAGAGCTCAGAATTACTAGAGCTCCTAGGCTTGGTTTGACAGAACACAAGCAGAAGGCCAATTTCTGTTCCCATTTGCAACAGTTAAATCAACAGAGCTCTGGCAGAGGATTCCGGACGTGTATCAATTCCAAAATGTGGATTCTTATTTACTGTGACCTCATCTGGGGGGCAGTGGGTGGGGGAGGGGGATTCATGCCAAAGGAAGCCATCCCCACATGTTTCTTAGCATTGGGAGAGAAATCTGCATGGAACAAAGGTGAATATGCGGTAGTTGGCATCGTGATTTATGGGTGGGAGAGAAGCCGCAATGCTGTCGTCCATGATTTGTGGTAGTATTCTAAAAATGGCTAGATCTTTGGATGCCCAAAATGCTACTGCCCCCACACCCTCTGGTGATGCTGTGACTGTGCATCATCTGTGGGAGGGATGATCTTCAGTGGAAGGGGGCAGCCAATGTGTTAAGTAGAAACCCATCTCGATGCATGTCCAAAGGAAATATTGAAGCAGATGTGGAAGAATGTGCAACTGTTAAGCCTAGCCCATGGAATCAAGCATGGACAGAGGCCTAGACCTTTGAAGGGACCAGCAGCTGCCTGTTGCCGCTAACAGGTCCTTGAGAAAACCACTTTACATCTTCAGGCATTGTTGTGCATTTGTTCCCTAAAGAACCTTGAGCCATTTATGTAGACCAGATAGGCAAAACAGAGGCCAAAACAAATAAAAAGTGTTTACTGGGGGGTAGGGGGAATACAATTGCTTTCATGCTGCTTCTGCAGCAGGTGTTGCCTTACTGGAGAATGCTGGTGATAGCTCTGTTCCCATATTATGTTTTTGTATGGTACTGGTGTGTACCCACAAGAAACCCTGGCTGGAGGAACTGCAACTGTTACACTGGTTGAACAGTAATTTCCTCTCCCCAGGGAACTGTAGTTCACTAGAAATCCCTATCAGAAAATTCCCAGAAGCCTTGCCAAAATACACGTCTCAAAATTCTTGTTGGGTAGGGAGCTAACATAATTAAACTGGTATATATTCCATAAGTAAACTATCATGAGGAAAGATTAAGAAAATGTTTCAGCCAAGGATAAGATGAGTATGCCCAGCCACTGCCAGTTCCCCTGAATTTTTTCAGTGTACTGGGAGATACTTTTATTTATTCTCACCCTGGGCTTTTCTTTAAAACAACAACAACAACAACAACAACAACAACAACATGATGATGATGACATCCTTGGGTCTGTGTACCTTAGGGGCCATCTTCATGACCACAGGAGGAAAGCACATTGTAGTTATTATCCACCTTTTGAGGGAATTGTCTCAGGTGCCCCAAAGTGTCACATGGCAGAGCATACCGTCCCAGCTTTTCAGCACTGTAAAAAAAAATCTACCAAGCCACCGTGTGTGTGTGTGGAGTAGAACCAACCATCATCAATGGCAGAGGCATGTTCTCCTGCCCCTGTTCAGACTCCCCACTGCTACTATATTTTTATGAATGGAAACTAAGGGCATGTCTACACCAGCCATTTATCCCAGGATCATCCCTGTGCATCCAAATGACACACAACGGATCCTGGGACAGGCAGGGTCGATCCCTCCATTTCCCTGGGATAATCCTTAGATGTAGACCTAAGTAATTCACCCATCAGTACAAATAAGGCTTCCTCCTGCAAACAGTCAGGGAATTAAATGTCCAACCCTTTACCCCTTTTCTGGCCACTTCTCCCTGCTTGCAATGAATAAGGGGAAGCTGAGATATGGGGGGAATGCTCACTTTTCAATGACGAAACAAAAATCCCAAGTTATCCAGGGCAGAACCTGATGGCTCCCTATGAGAGCACCCCACCACCCCAATTTTGTCCTATTCCAGCAAACTATCATTGACACGTTTTTATTCCACACATCTGAGAAGCTAAATAACACAACTTCAGATAAGCTAAACCACCTCAGAGAAACTAAATAATACAACATCAGAGAAGTGACGTAACACAGTATCAGAGGAGCTAAGTAACACAACATCAGAAAAGTGACTAACAGCAATAAAAAAAGTGCCTTATTACGGTTCTCAATGGAATGGGCTAAGAAAAGGAGTGAATGGGGGAGGGGCAGCTCCACCCCTTGACGACGTCACAGCCAGGTCACAGAGGCACGCCCAGGATTTAATGTGGAGGAATGGGGGCACATTGCAGAGGAAGCACAGGGTAAAACTACTCTCAGATACGGCGCCATTTTGAGACAGAAGCGGCTGGTGGTTGGCAGCCCATTTGCTACAGCTTCATTGGCCGCAAAGAACCTTGCAATGCCCCCAAGCTGCAGGAAATCCCCCGTGAAGACAGCCCCTTAAAGTTAGTCTCTTCCCGACTTCTCATTGTAGTTTTTGGTTTGCTTAGGGAGCCCTATCAATAACTTCATCTGACTTCCAAATCCAAACAAAAGTACAAGTAGACAAGTATGCAGTTGTGAACATGATGGAGGGGAACAAACAAATAACCAACCAGTTGTACTAGCATTTTGTTCAAGGTGCCGCTTCACCCTCCCCACCTCAATACCAGTGTTCAGTTCCTCTCTGGTGATGCAGTCCCCCCACCCCCTGTCTTCCCCTGTTTTCTGAAAGGCGGGACCAGCACTCTATGGCATAATTTTCAAAATGGTACACCAGGGTTCGTCAGTAAGAAGATTTGCAATGGCAGACAACCTTTCCTGAAAGACAGCTTGTCAACCACTCCCAATCTTCCTATGTAAAGCTTACCCACTGCACGCACTGAATGGTCTCTCAGAGAGAGCCACAGCGCTTCATGCGCTAACACAGCCAACTGTCATGACACTTCCCGGCACGTAATGCCTATTTTACATTCAGTGGAAAGTGTTCTCTGTGCATACCAGTGTTTCCACAAAGGAATAGGAATGGGGCATTTATTATTCCCCCCACCCACAAGTAAGCTGCAGATGGAGGGCTGAACAACCACATTTGTTTCACTGGCATTCTATTGCTCACTTACAAATCAGGGTCTCTCCCCACATGTAGGAACTCTTTACATGTAGTTCTGTATGCACAGAGAACTGACCTGAGGAATGTCAAACCACAACACATCAAGGGAATGTGACAACAATGCACAGCAATAGCATTGAGCAGGTCAACCCAGGCAGCCACGTGTTCCCTCAGCGAATTCATTCAAAGTGTGGAGGGGGTCAAAGTTGCTCCTCTGAGGAAGGCTTCACAGTGCAAGCCTCTGCCTGGCTACTCAAAATTAAGTTCCCTTGAGTTCAATGGGACTTTTTTCTCAGGTGTCGCCTGAAAGTCTCTAAAAAAGAAAGATGGACACCTGTGAGCAGATGTGTCATCCTAAAAACTAACTGATAATAAGCAAATTAGCAGATGTGAAATCTACAATTGTAAATGGTTCGATATGTAAGCTACAGAACTTAATACAAATCACTAACCTAAGGGAATGGTGTGGAGGGGGGACGCGGGGGGCGGGGAAGAAACATGTGAGTTGGAGGTTTCATGTTATATGTCTTGTACCATCAACTGCATAACTGGGAAGAAGGGGGGTTTCTTTTGCGGGAAGGTGTAGTGCAGAAATAAAGAGGCGACACAAGTATGTTGGGTTTAAACAAGGGCCAACATTTATTAATGGATCTGCAGAGGGGAAACCTAAGCAGGCATCGACTTTCAAGGCGTAAACCTCTGGTAATCAGGGCAAGACATTCCGAGCCATAGAGGTGGCATCTAATCGACACCACCCCCTGGCTCTCCCTTTTGGGGTGGTAGGACTTCCGGTGTCACCCCTCCTCATGCCACCAGACCCTGGCCTTAGCTAGACCTAAAGATTATCCCAGGCAAATGGAGGGGTCAACCCTGCCTGCTCCCAGGATACCCTGTGTGTCATTTGAAAGCACAGGGATGATCCCGGGACAATCCTGGGATATAGGCCTGGTCTAGCCATGGCCTCTGAGTGGGTGAGAAAGGTTGGCCTTCAGGGTAACCCTAATTTCAGCAGCTGGGCCGCAGGGCTTGGAGCTGCTGAGCCTCCAGCATTACCCCTCACCATTTGGTGCCTTAGAATGCTCACCGACCCTATCCAACCGCAGATGCCTGCCTACCCGTCAATAAATGTGACCAAATCAATTCAAATTAACCTTCTTAGTACTCCCTGGCCTGTCTTACAGTATGAAGTATGTGAAAAAAAACCTCATAACCAATTCAGATTATAAGCAAAAAATTCCTACTTGGCCCCTGAAAAAGGCAACCAGCAAGCCCATGCTGCCTACAGGGAGGGAGGGAGGGACAGAGGGAGCCATTTCACAAAGAATGGAGGGTGGGAGGGGCGTGAGCTCTTTAAGTAAGCTCATTGTCCCCTTCCTCCTCCAAAGGGCACAAAAAGCCAGCCAATCGCTGGCTACCACGCCGCCTTCCTCCACCCCCACCCGCAATTTGCGTCCCCGCGCCCAGGCTATGCCGGGTGGGGCAGAATAGCATTTATTGTTACAAAAAAATCTCCCCAAAAATTCAATAAACAATATCAAAACAAAAAAACAACCCACCAATTGATTTCCTTTAAATCATTTTGCCTAACATATTTATATTACTGAAGCCGTAGGGTATACTATAGCATAATGTTTTGCTATAGCAAATTATGCCAGCCGCTTTGTAAATTCCATCTATTTCTGTTTTGTTGTATAATACTTGCCACCATTTGGTAAACTTAGTCTTTTTTACATTTACATTAGGTTGGTCCATTGCACTGCCTAGAATTATATACCCATTTCTTTCTTGTTTTGTTCTTTTTCCTGCGTACATGTTTTGAGGTTACAGTACATTTCAGAAAATAAAATCATTGGTAAATTATCAGGGGTTTCTTTAAAATATCCAATAGAGCTACACATAATTTTGTAAACTGCCCAGAGAGCTTCGGCTATTGGGCTGTATAGAAATGCAATAAATAAATAAATAAAGGCTAATAGGGATATTGGAGAAATTCACAGTGGAATCAGCAAAGTCTGGATTTCTATAAACTTGGCCCACAGATTCTGCACCATACCAGCTTTTCCCAAGTCGCATGGATTTCATGGATTTGCAGACCAGTGGTTTAAAAAACAAAAATAACTCTAGAATGTTACACAAATTTAGATATAGACAAATATGTAAAACACATACACACACACACACATCAGAAAATGCACATTTTCCCCATAGGCTAAACCATGAAAAAACGGATTTGGTGGGATTTATGAATTGGGGGGGGGAAGAGATCTGCACATTGGGGGGGGGGAATTTGTGCATTTTTTCAAGACTACGTTTGCACAAATTTGGGAAATGGGAGGGAATCTGATTCTGTCAATGAATGGATGACAGAAGGAAAGGCACCTGACCATCCGCAAAAAAACACATGCAGAATGGATTTTTACAAAATCCATACATCCTTAGAGGCTCAACACATCATTAAGAAGCCCTTTGGGTGGTTTTGTTTTTTGATCGTATTGCCACTCCTGCATCTTTTCTCATGTATCTGCCTCAGCACAGGCTTAACAAGTTTCTTCCAGAAAGAAGGTAACCCTAGATGGAACCACTTCAATACTTTCAGTTTTATTTTTGTAATCCGTTTGGGCTACAAGAAATCTAGACTTACAAATCCATGACAGATGGTCTTCTCCCCAGTCTTGGCATTGTGGAATTTTAAGAAGCTTTGTTAGTGCCTCCATATTCATTCAGTATGATGATTTATAGAGCCAGTGGGAGGGAGTAGCCAGTGTAGCTTAATAACAGAAATAAATACAAAAATAAAGAAAACAAAAGTTCTGGTGGGAGGAGTCAAACCCCACCCATGAATTATATATAATATGAAGCATTGTCAAGTTATCAGAAGGTAAATTATCCACACTGTCATCATAAAAACAGTAATGAGATTACCAAAAGATGTGATGCAGTACAATCCTATACATATCTACTCAGAAGTAAGCCTCACTGAGTTCAATGGGACTTGCTCCCTGGTAAGTGTGTATAAAATTGCAGCCTAATTGTCTTTACTCCGACATATGATTGAACAATATATGTTGCTGGTTTGTTTGTATTCTTGACTAACAGATGATAAACTATAATAATTTTTGAGAAGCGTGGAAACCCATATTCATTTAAAAAGGCAAGTAAGAAATCTGCCTTCCTTCTTTATTATGAGCTACAGATATGTCATGGGACAGGCTCATATGAAAAGGTCAGATGCCAAGTATCTCCATTATTCAGTTATTGTACAACAAAGTACAGCAGGGAGATGTTTAATTAAAAATCTGAGTTCTTTGATCACAGATGATGTCAGAGTTGAGATCAAACCAGATTTTGCAAGAAACCTCTCCAACTTGGATTCCCCGTTAACTGCGGAATCGATTCTAGATGTTTTCGTGGCTTCCGCTTGGATGAGCCAAATGAATATATCTGAGCCCCCAAAATAAGCTCACTACAACATGTCCCAGTACAACATTGTTTTATCCACTGGAGAATAATCTACTTAATTGTCTCCAAATTATTTGTATGCCTATGAATTATTTGTTCATTTTCACTGTCTACAATAATTACTGGGATGAGTACAAAAGGGTGCGTCCAGATTAATTACTTGTTATTACTTCATTACATTAAGCTGAATCTTTCCCAGGAGGAGAAAAAATCGAGGAGACACTAGTCAGTCAGTCACTGACTCAGTATCAGCTGCTTCTTTGCTAAGCCCTGAATGTATTCCATAGTAAGTTGTTTGTCTTAGTGAGTCAGCATAGTAGGCTCCTTTTTAATTTTTCTCTCTCACAACAGAGCCAAGAAAATCTCCCACCTCCCCATGCCGTATGCTACTGAGATTGCAGTTAGTTGCCATCGTCTAAAAGATAACAGATTTAAATTTATGCTGGGAGCCTTATACGGCCAACAACACTTATAATTCAGGCTGAACGTCAGAGAAAAATCAAGAGAAAATGCCAATAATAGATCCCTCGTGTTTGTACATTTTTAAGTGACTATCTGTACCATCCGTGGGTACCAGAGTGATATGCCAGACAGCAAAGTGTTTAATTTCATCAGTCATCAGGCTAAATCTTGACACTCTTACGCAGGTGAGTAGCCACATTCGTGGCAAATGTCAACGGCCTATTCCTGTCCGTGTTATCATGCCACCCTATAGCACAACAGTGTCTACGCTCTGCCCTAAAGAACAAATCTGCTACCAGCAGAATGGAGGGTGTGTGATCTCAGTAGCTACAGAACGCTGAATGTCAATTGAACGACCATCAAAGCAGAGGTATGAGATCAAATGGAGTATTCAAAGTGAAGGGAACCCTATCAGAAAACAAGATACAGTGCAATATTTTGTTTTCAATCCCACTTGTTCAATAAAATACCAGATCATTGGCATGTCTCTTGATTGTTTCCTAGTCAATATCCAACACTGGGGTTATCAGTGTCATCCAAATTGCATTCCTGCAAACTGAAATGGATTGGAGACCATGTAGTAGCTTGGTAAACTTTCACCAAATGCATTTGGGAATGAGGCATCATTATCCTAATACAAATATGCACCATCAAGAAGCTGTCATTCAACTGAACAATACCAATGTCCTTCTCCACCCAACCTGCCTAAATGGGAGAATGAGTATTGCAATATATTTCAGTTCAAATTTAAGTGAGCATGTTGAAGCCAGAGTGTACACAGATGTTCTTGTAAATACTGCTACAAGTACACACACAGTAAGTCAGGCATTGGCTGGCACGTCAACTCCACAATTTTTGCACAAACAAACGGATTGTGACTTATGCTCATCATTTCTACTCCAGCACCAGCCAAGTGGGTGGGTGGCAGTGTTCTACTGACTGACTGATGGCAGGCTTTCAGCTGCTGGAATTTTAAAAACCTTTTTTCTATGCTGGCAAAGTAGCTAGAGAGCTATTGCAAATGACGTGCAATCCATCACCAGATCTCCCAGATCACCCTGATACCTTCTGGAACTATTTCCACCTCAACTTAATTTTAGACATCTCAGAACCTTATTACCACCAACCTCTTTGATTATATTTATTGTTCTTTGATTTTTATTGCTCTTGTAATAGACTTGAACAGAGGTACCTAAGATGGGAGCCAAGATCCACAAGTGTAGATTATAACAAAAGTGTATCCTGGGGGTTTGACAGCCTTACGATTGGCTCAATAAATTGCCAGTGACTAGTGATTTGCTGTGCTCTAGTTTTGGGGTGCCCATTTTAACACATGCTAAGATATTGTTTTTCAAGTGGAAGTGTTGTGAAGTATTTTCTGAAAAGGTGGCATCTTAATTGACCTTTGAGATTATTTTTAAAGGTGTTGTGTATATCTTCTCAGGTGCCACAAAGCAATGTATCTTCTCATAAGAACATGAGGAGAGCTATTCTAGATCAGACCAAGGCTCCATCCAGTCCAGCATTCTGTTCACAGTAGCCAAATTGCTGTCACAGGAAAGCCACAAGCACAACATGAATGTGACAGCACCTTCCCACCCATGTTCCCCAGCAACTGGTGTACAATATATAGGCTTACTGCCTCTGATACTGGAGGTAGCATGTAGCCATCAGGACTAGCAGCCATTAAGAGCCTTGTCCTTCATTAATTTATCCAATCCGCTTTTAAAACCATTCAAACTTGTGGCCATCACCTTGTGGAAGTGAATTCCATATCTTAACTATGTGCTGTGTGAAGTAGTACTTCCTTTTATCTGTCCTCCCACCAGTCAACTTCATGGGATGATCCTGGGTTCTAGTATTATGAGAGAAGGGGAAAAACTTCTCCCGCTCCACTTTCTCTAAACCATGCATAATTTTGTATACCACTCATCATTTTTCTAAGCTAAACAGTCCCAGATGTTGTAACCTTTCCTCATAGGGGCATTGCTCCAGTCCCTTGGTCATTTTAGTAGCCCTTCCCTGCACTTTCCCCATCTCTACTCTTCTCCAGCTTAATTTCTGTACATTTCACTTTGTGTTCTATAATCTTTGAGTATGCACAATCTCCTAAACTAGGAGAAATGCTGAAATTGTTGCTATAAGAGCTGATCATCATTACAGAATATTTGAGTCCAATACATATTCAACTGTAAGTCAGGATCCGTTTACATGTGCATGTTTATGACTCAATCATGGCAACATCAAAGTGCCTATGTACCACCCTGCAATCACAGCACCTATGTTCTCCATTTTATCTCAAAAGAAACCAAAAATATTCATGGGGAGCCTGGTACCTATTTTGAATGGAATCCGATATACCAAGGGTGGGGAACTTTTGAGGGACTAGGGAACAATTTTGCCCACATGGAACCCACTGGGGGTGGGTAAACCCCCACTACTTTGCTACCAAATTTACTGCCAAAATTCAGCAGTAGGGGGGATGGTGGCTTGTCACCAAAATGTGGTGCAATGGCGGCAGCAGCAGCAAAGAAGGGAGTATTTACCTTTGTTTTAAGCTAAATAGACCCATTTTGCCACTGTAGTAAATTGGGGGGGGGGGGCAGTGGAAGCTGCACAGAAGGGCAAGAGGACACATGTTGCCCACCCCTGCTATATACTAATAACAAACTCATTCTGCAAGTGTGGATCCTCATGTGATGAGAATTGGTCCACCCAAGTGCAAGGGGGAGGTAACGGGAGACAGCAACCTCAAGTGGAGGACAGAAAGACTAGGGGACAAAAAGCAAACAAACACCAAAATATCCCAATGTGGACAGAATATGGCTCAATGCTCATGGAACACTGAATGATTGTTGGAGAAGGAAAATGCAAAAACTGAGGTGGTGGAAGGGAGTATCCTGGAAAATGGCATGACTGAACAGGAGCACTCCATGCTGCAATATCTTGTTGTAGGTCCCACTTGTATTAGTACAGTTGTATCTGATCCATGCTCCTATCCTAAGGAGCTTTCTTTTTCCTGGTTTGATCATTTCCCCCTCTTCCACTTCTTTTCCTTCATTCTTTCCTTCCATCTGGACAGTACTTTTAATGATACAGCCAACAGTTTATAGATCTTTCTTTTGATGCTGTTTTCATCTTACAAAGTTGTCCTTGTTTTCATCAGTATTTTTATCCTTAATGTTTTGGTTCCTCTTTTCACCTCTATGAATATTGGTATTGTTGTGTCTTTCCCTCATCTGGAATACACTTAATTCCCCATAGCATGTAATTGGGTCACTTTGCACTTTTCCCAAGCTGCTGTTGGAGGAATTATTGATTCTAGAAATATACAAGAGGAATTTCTTCTAGGAATTTCTGAGACCCTTGATATTTTTTTTGGCCTGCCCTGGCTTTCCATAATTTCTACCCACACATCTGCTACTGATAACGTTTAAGGTCTGATTTAAATTATTCCCATTTCTAGAAAATGGTCTGGCAATGCCTCAGCTCAAAAGCGGAATAGCTTTATAAAGCAAAAGACGGGTGTTGGCAGAGAAAGGCAAGTTCTCAGGTTTGGAACCTTTTCAGTCATGAGCCAATAGCAACAGTGGTGAGAGTCTAATGGCTCTACCTGGAAATTGCCCGGGGGCTCTGCACTGGTGTACTCTCTTTCCTCTCTCTCTCTCTGAGGGGAAATGCTGCTGGATCCTTAAATACAGTCATACCAGTTATCAGGAAGTGAAAATGAGACATTTCAAGAAACTCTCTGAACAGCTGTCGCTCTGCTTCTCAAAATAAAAAACCCCGAAATTGATGACATAGATGTAAAAGGACATTGTCACAAGGCCTTATGTCTTCTGCGTCAAAAGCAAATGTCTTGGCTTAGTGTAGCAGCAGGAGACCATTATCCTGGATCAACATTCAGCTTCATTCATGTTATGTCTAAATTAACTAGGCTGCTTGTGTTTAGGGGAGACTGAAATGGGCGTACATCTATGAGACAAATATGCACTTCAAAAAGCAGTTCTGATAAAGGTTGGAGGGACAATTGAACCATTAATGGGGACTTGTCCTTAATTTAATGAGTATCATCTATAATAATAGTTCTTAATGCACAAAGCACAGCAAGTAGATTATCATAATATTCTTCATGACTGTGTAAAGCAAGCTGGTATTACTATCTCTATATTGCTGATAGGAGCCTAAGGCTGAGAATAAACTAGCTTGTTTGTGACATAGTGGGGTCATGGCTTAGGTGAGATTTGAGCCACAGATTTCCCAGCTCACACTTGTGCTGCTATTTGTCATGGACCAGGACCCCCAAATACCTTGCCTTCAAAGGATGCTGATCCCTCATCCTCAGAAAAAGAAGCTCCTAAGTTAACCATTCATTTATAGAGAGGCATCATGAGGTATCCTCCTCCAGGAAGACCCCAGTAAGTTCTCCAGGAAGACCCCAGAAACCTGCCCCCTCCATCATAAGAGGTTTCACTGCTGTCCTCAGGTTCTGAGTACTCCAGTTATGAAGAGCCTAGCATGCCACAAGCAACCCTATGTCATCACAACTTTGTTACAAGAGACCAGCCCCTTCTAAAAGACTCAAGCCATTGCTAGACGAGGGTTTAACCCAGGCTGTTCCCTGGGCTAAACCCTCCCTTGTCCCGGGATAACCGGCACCAGTTGTGGCCCAGTATTTCCGCAGCCCTGGGCTGAGCCTGGGGCTGTGGAAGGCCTAGCTCATTCCACGGCTTTTCCAGGCTACGTGGCTTACTTGCGAGTAGCTGGGAGAAGCTGTGCACTGGGCACAGTGCTCCACAGAAGTGCTGTGCCCATTGGGCAGGGGGGAATCATGGGGGGGGAGATGGCGGCCAGGGGGGGAGAGTGGACCGGGCAGGAGAGATGGGGGGGAAGAGCGGAGCCAGGGTGGGGAGATCGCAGCCAGGGAGGATCAGAGATCGTGGCCAGGGGGGGCAGAGGGGGCATCGGACATGGCGGGCAGGCGGGCAATCAGACATGGTGGGCGGGCGAGCTGGTGGGCAATCGGACATGGCGGGCAGGCGGCGGGGAACCAGACACCACCGGGGGGGGGGGCGGGAATCAGGGGCAGGGGGGAGCGGGGAACCCTTTTTTGTTTTTTTAAAAAAGCCTACCTTATTGTTGGTGCACTCCTGTGCACATGGCCCCTTTAAATGTAAAAAAAAAAAATGGCCCATGCAATGGGGCTTTCCTTTACCCCGTCGCGTGTCACGTGTAGACAGGAGCGACAGCCCACACTGCTTCTAGCCTGGGCTGGCCCCTTCACGCACCGGGATTTAAAGGTAGGTCTAGCAAGGCCCGAAGTCAGTATGGAAATGGGGCCAACCAGCCTAAAGGAAGCCAAACCAGTACTTAAGACTCAATCTCGATCTGCTTCTTGTTGCAGATCAACAAGGGGTTCATCACCTCTCAGAGCTCTCCAAGATGCTCTCCTGTTGCCATTCCTGCCTCCCTGAGATAAGTGCCTTGTCCAAAACCTTGTAAAATATCCAACCCATAGCAGAAGTCTACAACACAGACCTCACTAGCACCCAGCAACATGAAGCCATCATCATGACAGAGGCTGAACATAACACTATATCAGAATACTGGTGCAATGTGCTCCTGGTAGCCCACCCTAAAAGGGGGCAGAGAACTGGTTCAAATAAATCACTAGGCAATTCAACAATGGGGAAATTAACCAATCTTTTTATCAATTGTTCTTTTTGAACATTCAGAGGCAATGAACACACCGGTAGGTGAAGGAAAGACGTTTATTTAGATAAAGCAGGCTAATAAAGCAAGAAAAAGCAAGACAATCCATTCCAAGCATAAAGCCTACATTTCTTCAGTCATCGGGAACCCAGTACTCTTATCTCAAAATCAGTAAATCGGATAAGAATGTTGATGAATGGCTCCAAAGGTCTAGCCCGTGGTACCTGTCAGCTCAGCCTATGGAGAGGTTCTGGACAATCACATACTATCCCCCTGATCTCTCCCATTCTGGATATGGTCTCATGACTTCATACATTCTGGATGTGTGGAGGGAACACTGGCCTTAATAATGGGCTGGCTCCCAGCCCAGAAGATAATTCCCATCTCCATTCTTGGCTGGCCTTAAGATTGTGCCAAAAGACCTTATCTACCAGCCTTGAGCACAGCATCAACAGCCTTAGCCCTGGGAACCAGCATAGCTTCCCCCCACATCAGTTCAACAGATAGGCCCAACAGCACTCCAGGCATGGGCGAGAAAACAACTGTGATGCACTACTAACTCTTCGATATACAATAGCCTTCTGCATTTCCACTTCACCCCATACAGATGTTGTTGAGCATAACATTTAATAATGTGTTGATTTTTTAATACATTTATATCCCACCCTTCAGCCAAGTGGTCTCTAGGGCGGATTACAACAAGAACAAAATAACCATGACATTAATATAAAATCACAGCTAACATAATAACACTTGGTGATGAAACAGCAGGCCAGCTTTAAAAATCAACAACTTTTTAAAAAGCAAGAACAATGCATTGCCACCTGCCCTAGACCCTTTGCAACAAAGTGGAGAGAAAGTAATAACACCAGCGGAAGCTTAATTGGCTGAGGCAGCAAGCCAGATTTGTCTGTCAAAATGCACGTTTTGGATCTGCACTACTCCACAGAATCAAACAGCTCAGAGGCACAATGTGCTTCTGGCAGCCTACAGGAAAAGGAGGCAGGCCTCCATGTTGTGCACCAGCTGAAACTTGCAAATAGTCTTCTAGATCAGCTTTCTTTGACCTAGTTCCCCCCAGGGATGAACACTGGACCCCCTGCATTGCAGATATCTCAGCAGGAACCAAGGTGGATGAGCAGGAATTGTGCCTCCACTTTAAATGCTTTTCTGATTTCCCCTTTTAACAACAACAACAACAACAACAACAACAACAACAACAACAACAACAACGTGAAGATTTAATGGCAAGGTATGAAGGAACACTTGAAAGCAATAAGTGTGTTTTCCAACTGCCTGTCTTTCATTCCTCCCTAGCCTAGGCATGAGTCACTGAACTGCAGCTGCTGTTATTAATACACTGGCCTGCTGCAGCACCTCCAGATGAAGATCTTACATCTCTTGAAACTCCATGGCAAGAACTCTGGTGAGGCAGGTAGCATTGCTCCCATTTCACACTGGGGGAATCCAGAGAATAGAAATCATTTGCTCGGTAACTAGCCCAATCCGTATAGTGCAATATTTTTATGAGGTCAACTCAAAGATCATGCAAACATTCAAGTTCTCCAGATTTTGAAAGCTTGTGCATTTTTGGTGATCTTTGAGTTGACCTAATGAAGATATTATACTAGATGGTTGGGGGGTTGTTTTTTTCTTATGGACAACATGGCTGCCTTTGTTTTGTACATAGGAAAACTAGTACGTCTCCTAGGTTTTAAGGACGGGAATGACCTTACTGAGTCAGTTCAGTAGTAGCCCATTGTCTTGGCTTGGTACTATCAACCAAGCAGCTGGTCTCAAGCCTTCTGGTAGTGGGTCTCAAGCCTTCTCTGGTCCTGACATTTCAAGCCAAAGTCTTCCTAGATTCCAAACAGATGTTGCTATGAATTGGTCCAGAAATATTTACTGTACTATATACAATACATAGGACTACAGTTTTCCCAGTGGGTTCAGACTTGAGAGCTATTTTCCCCTCAACTTGTTGTGGCCTCATGAGAAGGCATTTCATTTAATGAACTGGTTTGAGCTGGGACCACGTTCAGATAAGTATATGGCCTCACTGTCTTCTAATAAGAGAAGGGATATGGGAAAGCATCCTGAGGTCTTCCTCTCTACAGAGGACAAATCATTCATGTGCCTGGTTGGAGGCTTCTTATATCCCCCAGAAAGCTGTTCAGGACAACAAGGCCAATTTTTGTCTTCTGCATTGTGCCCAAGAAAGGCTTCTGTCCAAATTTCCATGTTTGGACTGTAAGGAATAGGTCCAACAAGTATTGCTTTTCAGGTCTACACATCATATCTACAAAACAGTCTATCTGTGATTATTTATTTGTTTGTTTTATTATTTTATTAGTAGCATTTATATACCACTGGATAAAGTAAAATCCCTTAGTGGTTCACAATATTAAAATATGTTTAGATACAAAGTTAAAAATAGAACAATAAAGACACGACATTAAAAGCACAACATCAAAACAGCGCCAATAAAAACTATTAAGGAGCAGCAAAATGGAGTGCCATGGAGGTGCTTATAGCCCAGGAGGTGCTTGAAAGATGCCACATTTTCTGACAACTAAACTGCACAAGGTAGGGTTTTTCCAAAGGGTGGCTGCTGCTACAGAGAAGGTATATTGTTTGATACCCTAAAATTTATAAATGGTTTACATAAAGATGCAAACAATATTGCAGGGCTTATCAATTGCTGTAATATGAAACAAAGGAAATGTTTGGCCACACTCTGACCAGATAAAGAAGGGGAATAAAGAACAGGAGACTCTGGAAAGCACTAGAATTGCAAGATTCACTGCACGTTAATCTAGTTTAGAGTGTATGGAATGCACACATAGAAGCATTGTACAGTACATATCCACATCATGGGGTCCCAGTACACTAACCATCATCTGAAGCTCTGCTTCATGTTTTGCCTTCATCACAGGCTTGGTTAGCCATGGAGAAGCACTTTATAATATACAACCCCCAGTATAATGGAATCCCAGAAAGTGGCCTGGAATTATATATGGAGGCAGTTTTTAGTGGACCACGTCATCTAGTTCATCTAATCCAGCTCTGTCAATGGGTCTTAAAAACCAGGTATGCAGAGTTTCTTATGCAGAGCCCTCCCCCAGCCTACTAGATCAGTGGTTCCCAAAGTGGGTGGTACTGCCCCCTTGGGGGCGGTGGGATTACATAGGGGGGCGTTAAGAGGCAAAGGGACAGTAGGGGGTGCTAACAGGCAAATGGGCGGCAGGGGGGCGCTCAAGGTGGTCTCTCCAGAAGGTCCTAAAACCCAGGGACCGAGCAGGAAAGAACAGCAAATTCAGCTGCTCTCCCCACACCGCTCCTGCTCAGGAAGGACTTTCTCACTCACGCAGCCGCTCTCTCCTCCTATCTCAAGCCCACAGCGGCCCCACCAGAAGTAGGGGGTGGATGAAGCGCCCACAGGAGGCAGCAGAGCGGGAAAGAGTGGTGAATTCAGCTGCTCTGCCCACTCTTCTCCTGCCTAGGAGGGCCCAGGGCTTCTTTCCTGCTGGAGCCACCACCGCTCCCTCCCTCCCTCGGCCAGAGCTGCTCTCTCTTACAAGCTGCCCCAGCAGACCTCTCGCGATAGTTGCTGCACAAGGTGGGAGCAGCAGCCCTGCGGCGGAGAGGAAGGAGCATGTGGAGGACGGCGGGCGGCAGAGCAGCTGCCAAGAACAGCGGCTGGCCGGCTGGGTGGGGAGCAGGACTGCTTGTGCTGCTGCAAGGTATCACCAGGCCCCCTTCCCCTGTCAGGAGTTGCAGATTGGGGCCATCTCCCCTCTGAGCTGCTGCCCTCCTGTCCTAATCAGCCCGGCAGCTATTGTGAGGCGTGGAGGGAGGGGGGTTGGAGAGAGAGAGAGAGAGATGCTGTGTGTCTGTGTGTGTGCTCCCACCCCCAACAAATCTGGACTACAACAGAATTGGGAGAGAAAACAAAAGGGGGAGGGAGAGAGAGTTGCAATTCCCCAGGTCCTTCCTGCCTAAAGAAGATTCAGCGGCACCTTTTCCCAGAATGCTTGCTGAAACAATTCCTATCTGCCCTTGCTTATTTCAGGGTGTCCAACCCCCTTTTTTCAAAAGTTATTTTGGTAAACATGGTATGTGTGTATCTTCTGTCACCATAAAAACAGAGCTGCAGCACAATCCTAAGTATGTCTACTCAGAAGTAAGCCCCACTGAGATCTTACTCTGAGGTAAATGTGCATAGGATTCAGCCTGAAAACGAAGAGAGGGTGAAGAAAAGACAGGAGAAAATGAATTGTAGAAATAGAATAGCAAGGTAACTGTGGGATATTTAACCATATTTTAAGACAATAAGTACAGTATAATTAGTGCCCCTCTACTTCAGTCCCAGCCAGGTTTTCCATAGGAAAGTTCTGTACCAGGTGGCAGATAATTATTTTAAAATTTTAATTAAAATACATTATCCTTTCCTATAACAAAATGGTGCTCACTCCTAAGTAAGTGTGTTCCACTGAAGAAAGAAATCCTATTTGATTCCTGTATTCATGCTTGTGTGACATGTTAAGTTAAAGGCACAATTTTATGCATGTTTAGACAGAAAATAGTCCTTCAACTCCTAGAACCCCCTCTAAATGGGAAGCACCTGCCCCAGGCTTGCCGAGGGAGGGAGGGAGGGAAAAGAGAGTGAATGCTTCTGTTTGCAGCCAGCGTGGCAGGGCACATCAACTGGATTTTGAATAAAGTATTTGATTAATTCTTACTGTTTTGAATTTTATTGTTATTATCTTCCTTAGTGGGTCGTTGAAAACTGCTATTCCGAATAATGATTTTTATAGTGTAGGGTAGGGGGGCGCTGGGCATGAGTTTGTGGAACCAAGGGGGCGGTTACCTGAAAAAGTTTGGGAACCACTGTTCTAGATGAAAACATTTAAGCATGCATGTCAGAAATTGAAACTGGGGTCTCTTTGGGCTTATCGCAACATACCAAATGGCCACAAATACATGAAGTATAGCACAAAATGCAACTTTGCCATGAAATACAGTATTAAATAAAAATGCTTTGAAGCCTTCAGGGCTCCCACTGGCAGCTGTGGCTTTCCTGGTGCTCTTTTCTCCTCTGACTCTTCTGCTTACAAATCCTCCTGCCCAAACTAAGGAAGTGTTGGGCAGGCAGGATGATTGCAGAGAAAAGGTACAGCTGAAAACTGGGACCTGGGAAACTTTATCAAGCTTCTATCTTACACTAAACATTAAAGAACCAGTTCCTTAATTTCCTGAAGTTTTTTGTTCGTTTGTTTGTGTGTGTTTTTTGTTGGGTTTTTGTTTTGTTTTGTTTTTTTGTTTTGTTTTTTTGGTCCAAAATTGTGCTTACAAAAGTTTTCAGTTTCACATGGCAGTTTGACTGCTAAACCACTATCATGCAATGTCATCATTTATTAACAAGAAGCATAGATTTGAAGATTCTTGGCTAGAGCACTTGGGGACAACTAACTAACTCTGCTCTCCAAAATGCCAAGTCATCCTCCTCAGATGCCAGTACTCCTCAATGGAAGCTGACGGCCCTTTGTACAATGATTCACCAGTGCTCATAATTATTCATTCCACCATTTTTGAGTATCTTTGTTTTCCAATCATGTAAAACCAAGGAATTAGGACTCAAATACCTTTGAGATGTATGCTTTTGGAAGATGAGTATTTAATACTATCAAAGCCAGTTATTAGATCAATTTGATGTCATCAGCTGAGAAATTCTGTACTTTTCCAAAGTACCCTCTTTAATTCATCAATACCATCCCTGTATCTTTATTTTCACTTGTATCTTCATTCATCATTCATTTGCACTTCCACTTACAGACTCAAAATCCAATTTCCTCTCTGAACTTGGTGCCATACCAAAACAAGATTACCTGCTTGAAAGTCAAAACACACAAAATTATTAGTTGTTTAGGGAAGAGATGGGTGTGTCAGGAAGTGAGTTAGAAGTACCCCCAAAGAACATTAGGATTTCTAACATACAGAAGCAGAAAACAAATCTGTTCTCCATTTCCCTCCTCCCTCTTTAGACTCCTTGATTGGGTGGTGTAAGCAGTATACATCCGCATTACAAGTGTCTGTACATCAAGTATTATCATCCATGGCAAAATGGGGGGAAATTATTGGACAACCATCTGTTTGCAGTAAGTAGGAATATTAATATTAATACATAACATTTCACTATATATGCACTAAGAATTATTTATTTAGAATAAATAGGCTTAAGTCAAGCTATTCTGATTTAATTGGCTCATTAATTGGGTTGATTTGACCAAAACAGAAGTCAGACACAGATATTCAACATGGATTTGTCAAGATTCAAATGTTGTGCAGACATTTGCTTTCTTTTCATGACTTGTTTAATTAAACAGCTTTGTCCAGAATTTAGTTCAGTTTTTTAAAAATGCTTGAAATTTTAAATGATGCATATCAAAATTTCAGTGAAAATCAAATTTCATCACCCATTTTAAAGTAGAGTTGACATTTATTTAAAACTTGCAATCCCATCTCTTCAATGAAAACATTTGAGCAATAATTTATTCATCCATAAAGTCCTCAGAATGAGATACTTTATAATGATTGTATCAAAAAGAACAAAGCCTGCTCTCAAATTTACAATATAAAAAGATTAAACAATATTATAAGGATAAGAAAAGAGGCACAAAAGGTTGGAAAGGAAGATAGGAGGCAAAGATCAGAGGTGAAAAGTTTGAAAGAAGGGATAATTTTCAGATGCTGGGAGGGTTTTTTGGATAATGGTTTTCCCCTCCATTTTTTAATTTGTATTAATAAACTTCTGCTTTTCTAAGCACATGTGTGTGTGTGTGTGCACGCACACACACACACCTCACAACCCCCCATCACATCTCCAGGTTTTAAAAAGTTTTTTATATGTTTTTGCTTAATGCAAATTACTTGATATATTTAGATTTTTATGAAAGAAGGAAAGAGAAAAAGGCTAGAAATAGAAAGAAGGGAAAAGGTAAAAAGTTACTGAAGAGACAAAAAAGAAGAAAGAAAGAACAGGAAAGGAAAGATGTAAGAAGAAAAGGAGTAAAGAGAGGAGAGAAAATAAAATAAGGACTAGATATTTATTCGTGGCATGTGTCAAGTGTTCATTACGATTGGTAATAACATAGTTATTTGACTCCATATATAAGCTAAGAAAATCATGCCAAATTGACTGAAATTCATCCTCTTTTTTGTAGTTTAATGTAGGAAATCTTTTCACGGGGAGACTCTGGCCCTTTCTACACCTAAAGATCATCCCAGGAAAATGGAGGGATCATCCCTGCCTGCTCCCGGGATCCCCTGTGTGTCATTTGGATCCACAGGGATGATCCCGGGATGATCCCCGAGGGGGCGGGGGAAGCAGGTGTAGAAACAGCCTCTGTTTAAGCAATTCCAGGAAGAGTAGCATGGCTATCTGTAGCTAGTCAGTGCCAGAGAAAAGAGGCAGCAAGAGAAAAATGTCAGAGACCTAAAACAGAACTAACCTGAGGTTTAAGCAAGATGAAAATATCTTCAGAATGAAGACAATGGAAGCTCAAATAAAGAGAAAGAAGATAGGATAAAGAAAAGAAGAACAAAGAATGATGAGATTTGAAGAAAAGAAAACAGAAACTTAAAACCAGATCTGATAAGGGGATTAAAGCCAATGAAAGGAAAAGAAGAAGAAGAAGAAGAAGAAGAAGAAGAAGAAGAAGAAGAAGAAGAAGAAGAAGAAGAAGAAGAAGAAGAAGAAGAAGAAGAAGAGAGAGGAACATGGCAAAATTAGGTCTGGGGATGGATGGGACAATAAGCAAAGTTATAAGTGGAAGAGAGATGGTGAACAAGAAACAAAAAAGACAATTACAGTAGCCCAAGGATAGTCAACTTGGTGCCTGTGGGCACCGATGTACTCTTGAACACCTTTCTTGACCTCAACAAGAAAGTAGATACAGCAGATTAACAGCTGTTCAACAGCCTCATATAGAAAAGCTCTGAGAGAAAAGGAAGATAGTAGAGATATGTAAGAGGAAGAACAGACCTTTGAATAAGTTAAAGCTTAACCTAAGGAGAGGACAGCCCATCAGAAATTGCCAGCAGACAAGCACACATATTAGAAAGCAAGGGAAAAGATGGTCTACAAGAAGAAAATCAAAGCAATAGGTTGCTGGCATAAATGTGGCAGTGTTCAAAAGAATGGAATAGGGCCAAGACGAAGGTGATAAAAAGAGAGAGAAAGGAGAGGACTGAAGATATTGCATTAGTAGTGTTAGGACTCATCTACACCTCTGAACTTTCCGGGAGGGAGGGGGAAGATCCCAGGCTTTGTGCCTTCCGGGATCCTCCCTCAGCATCCAAACAGCAGTGCGGTGTCCCGGAAGTAAGGAGGGACATTGGGATGCCTTTTTTTCGGGGAATGGAGACTGGAGTGCAATTGTGCTCCACCACAAAGTAAGTTAAAAAAACAAACCTCGCAACTACTCTCCGCCCCCACCTCTGATGGGCACAGGCTGCCCCCGCACAGCTCTGTGCCCATTTACAGAGCCCTGCTACTTGCAAGTCCTCTTTGTAACAACAGGGTTCAGTGGCTGAAACAGAATGCTCCTGTGATCGCAACATTCCTATAAACTAGAAGGAAGGCAGTGTATAGTAGGAAGGTAGTGCTGTAGATGTATGTCATATGCCATTTCCTCCCCTGCTTTTTGCAAATATTTCGCCCTGCACACAGTAAGTTAGATTTTTCTTACCACTGGCTTTCTCTCTTTGATGGCAGATTTCACAATGCTTGCTCTAGCCTATTATAAGGTGTAAGGAGCCAGCATCTTTTTATACAGCTGATGAGTCAATGTTATGATGATTTCAGACATTATGTAACATCATAGATCTTGTAGGATTGCGGTACTCTCACAGTGTGACATGTTTAACAGTTATTTCGTTACCTTGAAAGTTATTCATTCACTTTCGTTCATAAAATTATTCATTAAACTTAATTGATAGTTGCCAATTTCTCTTTCTTACAATGAAAGGTGAATTCACATATTATGTTATTCAGATGGTAGCTGCAATTAACTAGGATTTGTGGCACTGGAACTCGCAATGTGAGCACACCATGAATCCCTTATCCATGCTCACGGAGTTAAAAAACCAACAAGCGAAATCAAGACATAGAACATCTATGACCATGGTGAGAAACATGGGGAAAATATAGAGTATTAACTTCAAAAGTAAGGCTGTAGTTATTAGGTAGTTCTTGGGAATTCACATTTTAATATATATATATATATATATATATATATATATATATATATTGTGATCAATTGTGATCTAGCTTAATCTGATCGAGGTTAACCAGTAGAAGGACAATACTTAACCGCTGACTGATGCTTCTTTTCTCTGTGAGTTTCATTCCGGGTATCGTCTGACAGTCTTTCCATTTTGAAAGGAACCAAGTAATTTCCTCCTCAAAATTAGTTTCATTAGGATTGTTCTGTACTCTTACAAAATACAGACCGTTCTGGCTTCTGACGCTATCCCCAACTTTACTTTGAAGCAGTCTTTCCCAGTTTGGTGCCCTCCAGTGGCCCAGCATTCTTGACCATTGGCCATGCTGGTTGGGTTGATAGGAGTTGTAGTCCAAAACATCTGGAGGGCACCAACTTGAGAAAGGTTGCTCTGGAGTCTGGCTCTGGGTGTCTAGTCATCTGTATGATTCTCTGCCATACATTCTCTGTATGATTCTCTGTATGATTCTCTGCCAAGGATACCCTGCATGTCAGCTCCAGATCCTCCAGGAGTCAGTGTCAGCTCCTTATTTATTGTGTGCAGTGTGCTGACACCTACCATTTTGGAAAGGGTAAAAACCATTTAAAATCAAGATACATGTGCTTAGCTGGGATTATTGCTCCCAACCCACACACACACCCAAGACATAGCCAGTTTTGGTGCCAATGCCCTGATGGAGAAGTACAAAGAGCATTTTACGTTAATGCAGGAATGGAGAACCTGGGAGCCTCCAGATGCTGATGGACTCCAATTCCCATTAGCCTCATTGGCAATGGTTAGGAATGATGGGCACTGTGGTCCAACCATATCTGGGGGGCCACACAACCCCTATCCCTGTTTTAATTAATAGATTGTGGGTTAATGAATAGCTTAAAAATTAATCTCCTTTAAAAAACCCAAATGCTCCCAAGGCTGCAATAATCCTATATGAGCTTTTATATTGTATTTTATATTGTGGTTTTATACTGTTGTTTTATACTTTGAATGGTTTTAATTTTTGTGAACCGCCCAGAGAGCTCCGGCTATTGGGCGGTATAGAAATGTAATAAATAAATAAATAAATACTTTCCTAGAAGTAAGACCATTGAGCGCAATGCTACTGAATTATGAGTAAATATGCATGTGATTTCTCTGCAAGTCTGTGCATGTGATTTGCCCTCTGACACGATGTGAAGAATATAGAGTAAAGAACAATGGTACTAAAAATTATTTCAAGGCAAAAATAGTTCTTGTCCTCCATGACATTTTTTCCCCACTGGGCAAACGAAGAGTTTAATGGGGGGGGGGGGGTAGGGTTCTGGGGCGGAAGGATCAAGAGGGAAAGAAAAACTGTATGGCCAAGATGCTTCTTGGAATAGTTGCTTCTTGGAATAGATCACTGACTTCTACTATGCTTCATTCCTTTACTCCAAGTATGAATCTGGCCAGGCTACTGCAAAAATGGAATTAATATCATCCTAGATAGCTTCATGCTATTAATTTGTAATTCATTGGGTAGTATCCAGTGTTAGTCTTTTGTGGAGTAGACCCGATAAAATGAATGGGACTTAAGTTAAAGGGAGTCTACACCAGCTGTTTATTGCAGGATTGTATTGTAGTCGTCACTAACGGGCCACATGACGTTCATCTGCTCCCATGGTGATCTCGGCTCCACCTCTCAGTTTTCCCGGAATATCCCTGACTGCTTTGGTCACATTTTCCCATCTCTCTCACATCCATTGTGAAGAACGTTTGCAGTGTACCCACCCCCACCCCTTTGCGAGGTCATTGCTGTCTGCCTCAAGTTCCAGTCTCAGCCAACAGCCAATCAGCTGTGAGGGGTATTTGCATGGGTATCGGCAAGTTTCACTGCAGAAGCTTTTTTAAAAAACAAACATATCTCTGTGTAGCAACACATATTTGTCATAGTTCCTATCCCCCCATGTGTTGCTGTGTATCTGCACAGGTGAGCATCCCTCAGGAGTAATTTAAAAAATAATCCTGTGCCCCATACCCATCTGCCTAACCCCAACCACTTCTACCGATGCACATGTGGAACCGCCATAATGGGGCACACGTGCTCCCACAACGGCACTCCTGTCATTGCGGGAAACTTCACTTGGGTATGCCCCATGAATGCTGACCGTGGAAGCAGGAAAACTCACCGTCATCCCTCCTCCATTTCAAAGAGGCTGCAGGTGTAGATTAGGCCTTAGTTGTGACTAGCTTAAGGCTAATTCATTTCCATGGGTCTACTACTCTACATAAGACTAACATTAGATACTATCCATTGGGTACTGCCATACTGAATCACGCTCATGCAGTTGTTGTAAAAGAACATGAATAATAAAAGATTGTTTCCAAAGTATGAAGCATCTTAGAATCATAGAATCATAGAACAGAAGAGTTGGAAGGGGCCTACATGTTAGCCAGTTCTAGATGCCTTAACTGTTTTTTACCCTGCACAAATGAGTTGAGTAGGGTTATCCCCTTCATGAGCTGTATCCATGAGGTTTATCAACAAACACTGTTCAGGGTGCTCAGAAATACTCTGGACCATGATGAGTAAGAAATGAATGAATGATGTGGTAAAACGTTTCTTGAACTGTATCATTTGAGGCTGCAGATGGGGGGAATCACATGGCAGCAAGTGCAGGCTTTCTGGCAGCCATTAGGCTCTCTGGGCCTCTCCCTTCCCACAGCTTCCAGTGACCAATAGGAGGTTGCCATCCACCCAGAGTGGCTCCAAGTGAGGTCAGACCAGTGGAAGAGCTGGGCTTTCTTTGCTCTGGCTGGAAAAGTTGGGGTAAGTCTCTGATTTTTCAGCTGTGCCTCTTTGCCTCTTTGCCCCGGGGTGGCTTTGACTCTGTAGCTATATCATATAACCAATATAGTGTGAATTTGGAGCCACCCTGGGACAAAGATGATGTCAAGATAGCCCATCAGTGTAAGAAAAGAAGATTCTATCCCTGACTGGTCAGTCTTCTATGTGTAGTGATTTCTTTTCACAGGTCAAATGTTTAAACGTGCAGCTTTACATCACTGTCACTTTTTATATTACTGCAGTCCAGATGCCGTTTGATCTTCCAATTTGTGTAGACCAGAGATGGGGAAGGTGAGGCCCTCCAGATGTTGCTGGAGTGCTGCTCTCATCACCCCTTGCCATCAGAAATGTTGGCTAGGGTTGATGGAAGCTGCTGTCCAACAACATCTGGAGGGCCACACATTCCCCATCCCAGGCATTGACCATGCCTCAGTTCCAAAGCCAGTAATAGTACAGTTATCATCTTATGACATGTGTTAAAACATACGAAGCTGCCTTATACCAAGTCAGACCACTGGTCCATCCAGCCCAGGATTGTTGACACTGTCTGGCAGCAGTTCTCCAGGATTTCAAGCAGAATTCCTTCCTGGAGATGTCGGGGACTGAACCTGGGACCTTCTACATGCAAAGCATGCGCTCTACCACTGAGGAACTAACAGAGAAGCCAGAACTGATCAAAGGTATATAAAGGTCCAGAATAAAACTAACACAAAAGCTCCTTAGCTCAGACAGACACAGAGTATTGGTATAGACCAACTGAAAACTTCATGGGGGGGGACAGTGATCTCCAAGTTCCATTGTTCCTAACCATCCCCCACACACAACTCAGTATGGTCCACATTGCTGAATAAAAACAGCAGCAGGAATAGGGAACCTTTTTCCCATCAAGGGCCGCCTTCCCTCAGAGGTAATCTGTTAAGGGATGAGTGCAGGGCCAGAGCCACCCCCACTCTTTCTTTCTCTAGGTCAGGAGGTGTCAAATGTCTTTCAGCCCCAGGGGTTGAATTCCGTCGTGGAGAGGCTCTTGAGGGCTGCATTCCACTGCTGAGCAGAGCCAAAGGCAAAGGGGAGAGCATAAAAAAAAATACCTAAAATATCAGTGCGTTTTAGTTCCAAGCTCTTCCCACCAATAACTGAGCCATAGGACAGGGATTTCAATCTTTTAGAATAAAGCAGGGGAGGACTGCAAAAGCCAGAAAACCATCAAATGATTGGCAGTCAGGGGGAAAGGGGTGGGGCTAGCAGAAGGGGGCATGGCTATCTGAGGAACCCCAAAGGGCAAAATTTGGCCTATGGTCCTAAGGATTGACAGTCCTATTCTTGATCATCACCGTGGTTCCTCACTGTTCTCTCTTTTTTCCCTTAAGAAAATTTGGAAGCTGAAATACATATACTCCAAGCTAGTTTGTGCATGCTTTAGACTTTGCTCTGACAAACATTATTTATTTATTGCATTTGTATCCCACCTTTTTTCCTCTAAGAAACCAAGGCAGCCTACATAATCCTCCTCCTCTCCATTTTATCCTCGCAAAAACAACCCTGTGAAGTAGATTGGGCTGAGAATCTGTGACTGGCCCAAAGTCACTCAATAAGGTTCCATGGCCGAGTGGGGACTAGAACCCAGATCTCCCATGCCCCAGTCCAACTTTCTAGCCACTACACCACACTGGCTCTCATCCAAGGCAGTGCCGAACAGGTGGTGGTCAATTCAAGTGTACCCTTCCTTCATCCTGGCTCTCGTAAACACCTTGCAGACTCCTACCTACAGATGTATGGATTTTGTAAATCCATTCCATTTGTGTTTTGCGGATAGACAGGTGCCTTTCAATCTGTCCTCTGCTCATTGGCAGAATTGGATTTTTTTCCCAATTTCCCAAAATTGCACAAATTTTGAAAATGAGCAAAATAATCCTCCTCAAAAGACATAGGCTATGGAGGAATTGCACATTTTCAGCTGTGGGTTTTTTGGTGCATTTTTTGGTCTAATGGTGTGTAAAATTACAGAATTTTTTTAAAAAAGACCAAAAATGGTCCGCAAGTCCACAGAATCCATGTTACTCAAGAAAAGCTGACCTACTGTGGAATCCATGGGTCTGATTCATAGAAATGCACACCCCTTTGATTTCATTGTGGATTTCTCCAACATCCCTCCGCTTACCAGACTCTTTTCTCATTTGGCTGATTGCAGCTCCCCAAATCAATGGGTATGAGATCCAGTTTTCCTCTCCCCACTATCTAGCAGCTGACAATCATGGAGTCCTAACTGTCTCATTTCCTCCCAGTCCCGGACCATACTCCAAAGCACACAAACTCTCAGACAGCCCAGCTGCTTCATCCATCCTCTGCTACTAACTATATGGCCACAGGGTATCTATCAGTTATCCAATTTGCTCTACCAAAGGCTCTTCCTTGTTGTGAGTCCCATAAGTATAATGGGCTGGTGGTGGTGGGGATCATCTGACTAAGTAGGCCTGCATGTGTATGTTTTGTGCCTGCCACAGAAGGTCACGGAAGGTTTGGAGAAAGGTGAGAGTAAGAGAAATGTGAGAATGTCTGATGCAGGCTCTTTACTGAAATGGGATATTTAAAGGTGACAATCAAATAAATTGAATGGCAGGGTAAACATAAACCTAGTTACATTTCAGTGTCCCATGACTATAGAACCATCCTGTAAAAAGTCAATGGATTCCAAACCCTTCCCTCCCCCAGCCCCAAAACATATCTGTATTTTAGTTGTATGCATTTAGCTATCTGTGAAAGCTTATCCAAACAGTTGTAATTCCAGGGATCGGGGGTGCAGCTTTGGTGCAGGGAATTCCAAACAGGGGGATTGCTTCAGCTCCCACGGGGCCCATCACTCCATAAGGCCCAGGGCCAATGATGGCACCAAAGAAGACAGGGCATCTGCCTAGCTAGCCCGATGAATATTGAAGGGCCCAACAAGCCAAGCATAACTTGCAAACACAGAAGACACACAAACCATCTATTCCGTCATTCTATGTTTATCTTCCAAGGAGTTTAGGGCGATATACAGGATTATTTCGCTCTCCCCCCCTCCCCATATTATATTTATGGCAACCTTGTGAAATAGACTAGGCAGATGACTCGCATAAGGTGAGTTTCATGGCTGAGCAAAGATTTGTCCCTGGATCTTCCTGGTCCAACAACTTAACCACTACTCTACTGTCAGCATTTTTACCTTCTGGTTCTTGTGTTTCCCTGGGGCCTCCAGGTTACCATTTAGACTAGATTGCCACACTCCTTTTAAGATTCCTGTGGATGCAAGAAATGAATCAGCCACAGTTTATCATGGTGGCCAAGTGTCCTCTTTTACAGAGAACAGTGCTTTATTTGAAGGATTGCCATTGGACCATCCTCTATTTGAAGGTGATCCCTATTTGAATGGCTGTTCTACCCAATTCAGGTTCAAAGACAAAGAACCATAAGAGCTGTTGCCCATCAACAGTCAGCACCTTGTCAGCAGAATGAACAGGTAGGCACACTGGTCACCTGGCCAATCTTCCACACTATGATGAAATGTATTGTATTTATATTTAAATTGTTATAAATTGATTATTAAATAAATGTATTATTAAATGCGTTCTTTAAATTTAAATGCTATAATTATTTCTAAATTTCCATCTATACATATAAATTAACATATGCAAAGTGTAAACAAAATGATGTCCTCATTTCTGGTGATGTCTTTCCTCTTTTTTGCCCCACCTGATTCACTGTCATGCTCCGCCGCCCCCCATCCACCCCTTATCATTAAACTCAATTGTTGTTCAGTGCTAAGATTTTAAGGCACTTTATAATATATGTTATTACTGTGAGTCACATTCCTGGGCAGGATCCACACCATTGCTTTATAATAGTATATAATGGTTTTGACAACTGTTGTGGACTAGGGCCAGATCTACACCAAGCAGGATATAACCCTTTGAAAACAGTATATATAGTGTGTCCTGGACCCAAACAGTTGTCAAAACCATTATAAACTGTTATAAAGCAGTCATGTAGATCCTGCCCAGGACATGTTCCATATACTGTTTTCAAACTGCTTTCAAAGTGTTCTATCCTGCTTGGTGTAGATCTGGCCTTGGGGTTCTGCTCAGTACAGCTGGCAGGGGCCTGGACAGAGGACAGGACCAAGGACAAAATGGGACGTGGGTAGGAGAGAAGCTACAATTGC
Source organism: Elgaria multicarinata webbii (assembly GCF_023053635.1). Lineage (NCBI taxonomy): Eukaryota > Metazoa > Chordata > Lepidosauria > Squamata > Anguidae > Elgaria > Elgaria multicarinata. Next base: position 104,982,456 of record NC_086172.1, read on the forward strand.
CCTGCCCCTCTCTTCAGCAAAGGATAATACCACTGGAGCATTAGCCCCATCATTGCAACCTGGCAACCTTACGATGTCTCACCCTTACAATTTTTTTTGTATACATTACACTAGAAGCATGCAAAGAGGAAGTGCAAGGAAGTGGGATATCTAAAGCTATGTATTTGGCATTGTGTAGGGTTTGTTCCTATGAATGCTTTCATTTTTCTTTGTAGGAAATATAGCCAATGATATTTAACTTTCATCCAGACCTACCATGAGACAGCAGATTTTGGAGGCAAGGAGCAGCAGTGAGTTGTTTGAGGACAAGGTTGTATGCCCCTTAAGCTAGCCTGCTGTGATGGAGGAAGGACACTGTACCCTCACCAGTGTTGACGTAGATTTAACTGCCAATCCAGTTGACTTCTGTACATGGAATGGAGAGGGCCCATCCTTCTGTTTGCCTCAGGCAGCAAAATGTCTTAGGGTAGGCTGGGCTTGCCTGAGGATACAAGGGAACATTTCCTTCCAGCTCTTCACTTTTATTTATTATTTCTGAAGTGCCTAAAAATTAAGATACGTGCTGACAAAAATGTCATTTAGGCTTTAAATTAAATTAGATTAGTGTATTCATGATTTGAGACGACCATGAGCGATACTTTGTGAGGAATAAATTTTAATACTGTGAGCAATAATTGTGAACAATTTTTGAGTAATTGGAAATATTTTCCATCACAACTCAAAAAGCAGTTGAGAAGGGGGGATTTTGAGCAAGAAGATAGCAAGGAAAGCAATGGTTAAAGCGGAGGGGGGGCTCTTTTGAGGCCATCGGCACATTTTCCATTTTGAAATGTGTCCGTAGGCACCACCAAAACTTTTTTGTTGGGGCGGATGGGTGCTCCGTCTTTTTGTTCTTCCTCTTCCTCCTCCCCCATTCACTATTTCCTCCTCTTTTCCCTCCCCCACCATGACACTTTTCTGTTCCCTCCAACTCCTGCTGTTCTCACCTGGTCTGCAGGAGCACCGTGGGAGGAAAGGAAAGGCTGTTAACCATTCAACAGTCCCTCTTCCCACTGTTCATCGAGTGAAAGGTGCAACCTCAGTGCCGGCTTTCAGTTATAAAAAAGAAGAAATGGAGAAAAGATACTCTTGTCTGCATATAACTTGTTCGCCTTTGATGGGATTTGTTCATGTGTAACAACACTGAATTGTTATCGAAATTGAAATTAGGAAGCATTTAGTGCTGGAAGTGCGTTTTTGCATGTTACTTTTCAGTTTGAAGAACAGGATCTCCAAGACGTTGGCTTCACATGCCACCCTTAATATAATCCACAATATGCAATGGAGGGTTTTGTGTTTTTTTTTGGTGGGGTGAGGCATGCTTACTCTCTAAGACAGTAGGGTGGCATTATGGGGAAAAAAGAGCTAACAGATAAATAAAAAAGAGGACTAAAGAGGACACAGTGGACGTAAAATGTGCATGTGCTGATTTATGTATCGAGGCAAATTTTGAAATAATTACTATAATTTAAATAGGAATTCCTATGATTTGCTCGGTCATAGAAGGCAATCACTTCTAGCTGTAGATTAAAGCATGAAGGTGAAGCTGCTCAATGAACGAAAACACTGAAGGTTGATTTGGCACAATACTGTCTGGTATTTAATTACGTTATTAAAATCCCTAGATTCAGTTCTAAGGAGTTTAAAAAAACAACAACTATCATCTTAGAAGACAGAGTGGGCAACTGGATGCCATGTTTTTTCCTTGTTAGGAAGACTTCCTTGTTTCTCTTTGGGAGGAAGGGATCGATCAGGCAGAACATTTTTATGTCGCTACTCCAAAGACTTTTCTTCAGGTCAAGTTGGCCAGTAACCATGAGGGTTTTTCACCACTACCTGCAGTATGTATCAAATCTTCCTTATATGACCCATAAATAATGCCTCACAATCATCATTGCCACACCATACAAATCCAGGCTTCTCTCTCTACTACGTGTGCTTCAATGTACACTGGATGCTATTCCCCTGCCAAGAATGGCCTTCCTGATTATTTTAACAGAGGAGGCAACTATTTATCTGCATGAAGTTATGCTCTCCATTGCAATTAATGAGGAAGCCTACGCTTTCAGAAAATTCAGGTGAGAAAAGTGAGTTCTAAAAATTAATAGGGGAGGGGATCAATTATTTTTTTAAAAAAATTATCTGATGCAATTTCCGACATGTAAGGCAATATCATTTTATTTACAATGCTACATCAACCTCCATGTTATGTGGGGCTCTATGTGGGGCTGCGTGGTTTGGAATATGCAGCATGCAAAATGTGGCACCCAGAGTGATAGCAGGGACCAGAGATCTGAACATGTTCTGGCTGTCCTTTGGGGAGTAGTCTGGACTTCTGTTTATGTGTTGTTTATATATTGGATATATATATTTAAATTACTAATATTTAAATGTTTTTAAATGTTTTAATATTGAATATATATATATATATATATATATATCTGTTTTAACTAGGGGTGTGCATGGACCCTCCGCTCCGCTTCTCTTCCAGATCCGCGATTTGCGGATTGGGCCACTTCGCTCCATCCCCGCTCCGCCCATGTCTGCTCTGCTTTGCTGCGGAGCTCAGGATCCGGATCGGAGCTCCGTTTCCTCCCCTCCCCATAGGCTTGCATTAAGCTAAAAAAGTATACAACTTTTTTTCTGTGAAAGTTAGAAACCTCAAGTTTGGCACCATGACACCTCATGGAGTTATACACATGCACGCCAAGACTCAAGGCAATCCCATCATCCCCTGATTTTTGGGGAATTTATGAAAATCCAACACCCCATTCACACCCCTTTCGATAGCTCCGTCAATTTGCACGTTAGAAACCTCAAACTCACCACCATGATAGCTTATCCAGGGATACATACGCATGCCCAGATTCAAGGCAGTCCCATCATCCCCTGATTTTTGGGGAATTTATGAAAATCCAACACCCCATTCACACCCCTTTCGATAGCTCTGTCAATTTGCATGTTAGAAACCTCAAACTCACCACCATGATAGCTTATCCAGGGATACACAAGGACGCCCAGACTCAAGGCAGTCCCATCATCCCCTGATCTTTGGGGAATTTATGAAAATCGGGCACCCCATTTGCAGACGTGGACTGTTCTCTGACATTTGGACAGATTAAAAAAAGGGAAGTGAGCACACTCACAGATGCCATCTAGACCCACAATCATGCCAAGGTACAAGGCAATCCCATCATCCCCTGTTTTTTGGCGGGGCTTAAACCTGCAGACATCTCAATGGGGCCATTTCAAAGGAAATCCCAACATGCCATGAATTGGGGAGTAGAGATAAACCTATGAATCTTCTTCCACACTTGAAAAACGGATTTGGAACTTCCAAAAGTCTAATTGAGTGCAGGAAGGACTTCTACCCTGAGTCAAAGCCACACACACACAACATCCCTGCGAGGCGGGCAGGGGAGGAGGGAGGGAAGGCAGGCAGGCAGCAGACATTTCTGGAGGCATAAGGAAGTGAGCCAAGGATAAGCCAGTAATGCATATAAAATGGAATAAATAAATAAATAAACGAAGGAGGGGTGGAATTAAAAGCAGCAGTGTTGCTGAATAAACAACAAGAAGAACTTTTTTAAAAAGGCTATATCTGTCTTTTACCAGTAATAGGGGGACATGCCCAGAGGAGGGGGAAGCAGCTGCCAATTTGACTGGTCCTAGTGATGCAGGAAGCAACGCTGTCAGTTCAACTCATGAAAGCCATTGCTCCACCACAAGTGTTTTAAGGAGTAATGCTCTCACTTCAACTCATGATAGGCATTGCTCCACCGGGTTACTCTCTTTGGAGGGCTCTGATGGCCCTCCAAGTACAGGAGAGAGTGAGGGCACGTCCACATGGCATGCCCTAGGAGAACTCATCCCCTTGCACCACATCTTTTCAGTTGTTCCCCAAAGTTAGGGTGGGTAGCAGTGTTCTCTTATTATTGGCTTAGTATATGATTTCAGGTTGTGTTTGTGCATTTGGTGGGGCTACTGTTTTAAAAAAACACTGGGAAAAGTCCGTTCAGACTAAGAAAGAGAAGTTCCCAGAATCCCAAGTTACCCGTTTTGCCTATCCCCTCCTCCAACTTTGGGATCATGTGATCATGACCGGGAGTTGACTCTGCCCCTCAGCCCTTCGGAAAAGGTATTTTTCCCTCCGGTTTTTAAAAAAATTCTAGCACACGAACCGCACCACGCAGAGAGCTGAGAGTAGGCTCAAAATGACCCCCATCCATGACTCTCTAAGCACAAGAATTTTCAGAAAGATAGCTTCAAAAACAACACAGTTATCCCCCTTTCTTTTCCGCAATGCAATCCTATGGGCGAAATGTTTCAAGATGGCGATCGGATCGGATCGCGAAAAGAGGATCGCTACGAAAATGGGCGCTTCTCTTCGCCTTGCTTCTAGGGGTCCGCGGTCCGCTTCTACTCCGCCTCTGGGCAAGGCGGAGCAGGCCAATTCGCTCCTGCTTCTACGCTTCTAATCGGAGCGGAGCACATGCCTCGTTTTAACTGTACATTTTTTAATTTCTAAAGCCGCCTTGAGTCCCAGTAATGGGGACCCAGTAATGAGAATGTAACAACAACAACAACAACAACAACAACAACAACAACAACAACAACATGTAACACTGATTCTGGTCCACTTCGACTGGCTGCCTGGACATTTCCGAGCCCTCTCCAAGGTACTGGTTTTGACCTACAAAGCTTTACATAGCTCAGGACAACAATACTTGATGGAGGATCACTCCCAGAGGATCTCTCATACCCATACATTACTACCACCATCTGAAGCCCTTTTCCAAGTGCCTCGTCCAAGGGAGGTTCAAAGGAAGGCAAGAAGGGAAAGGGACCTCTTAAAAGTGCTCGCCCCCCAATAATAGAATGATCTCCTCAGTGAGGCCCACCAGGCACCAACATCATCAACTGTTCAATGGCAGTTTAAGACCTTCCTCTATTCTTAGGCATTCAACAACATATGATAGGATTTTTAAAGTCTCCTGAGTTTTCTTATTGTTGATTGTTAAAATTATTTATAGGTATATGTTTATTTGTGTGTATTTGTGTGTGTGTGTGTGTGTGTGTTTATATATATTTGTATATGAATGTGTGTGTGTGTTTTATATTATGCTACAATATTGTATTTTAAAGGTTTTTAATCTTTGTAAGCTACCCAGAGAGCTTGGTATAGAAATATAATGACTGAATCTTCATTTTTAAAAAAAGTCACATTTACTTTTGCAGATGCAAGTGAAATCGAGTCATAAGTTGAATAATGTGGTAGTGTTTGAGGTAGGCAGACAAGTCAGATGAAAATGAGTGGGGAAAGCAACCATGATTCTGTACCATTCTAGCATTTAACCTTGGAAAAACAAAAGCCCAGTTTTATAATCTTCTTTTTTAAAAAAAAAAAAAAAATGAAGTGAAGGAATCACTGATTCACTGATTGCGTCTCAATGGTGGATTTGGCTAATATGTACTTTTCTGACCTAATATTTACAGTCTATCTGGGAACACAAAGAAAAGGATGCTAGAAGAGCATGTGGGCTGGAAAGCGAACAAAAACAGTTTTCAATGCATGATGAAAATGGAAGGTACAGAGTTGGCACTGACGTTGGTACTGATCAATTTATATTTAGCAATGGACCTTTCGTGAAAACACAATCAAATCTTAAATGCACCTGAAGCAAAGTTTTCGATACCAACACCTTTGAGCACTAGCAGCACTTAAAATTTAAGTCCAGGATGAGTTTTTGATTATTTATTCTGCCTAATTTAATTTTACGGAGGGAAAAAGATCTCTTGCATAGTCTTTGTGAGGATTATTACTACATTTGCTGTACTGTTCTCACAGAATCAGACACATAGATGACGTTCATGTGTTTTTATCCTTAATAGTTTTCTTGCTGAAAAACTAATTTTCAGCATAATCCTATGCATGATTACTTGTCTAGTGGTTGGACTCACTGGTTTCAATAGGGCTCACTCACTACCTAGTAAGTGGGTTTTGCTCCGAGCTTTCTCATCAAACGTGGATAACTATTCCTAGCAAGAGGTGAATATCTGGCATCACTCCTCACCACTCCCCTTTCTGCCACATTTTTCAAATCAAGCAGACCCAAGACCTTTTGAGTTTTTCCCCATCTGTAGCCTTGTCAGTGGCAATAGTAAGAGCATGCTGATTGACTGGTCAACAGCATGTGGTCAGAGCTTCGTGGCCATGACTTGTGGGTATGTTTTGCACCTGCTTTCTTGTTGTTCTATTTCCTTTACTTTAGGACAGGGATTGGCATCCTGGTGCTCTCCAGATGTTTTAGACCACATAACCATTGGTCCTATTAGCTGGGGCTGATAGGAGTTGTAGTCCAAACCACAGGGACAGCACCAAGCCAGCCTACCCCTGCCTTTTGGCAAAGGAGATGGAAGAACAAGGAAGCAGGTACACTGGTATACCTCCAAGACGCAGCTAATAATTTGTGCTATCCCATGACTGGCATCTGGTTCTGAACGAGCCTCTTGAAAATAATTCCAGTATTGAAGAACTGATGGTTGGTTATTTCCGTAGCAGCCTTCTACAACCTGGTTTGTTCCAGATGTGTTTGTGTACAACTCCCACCATCCATGACCACTGGCTGGGAGTTATAGTCCAACACATCTAGAGGGCATCAGGTTGCAGAAAGCTGCTTTAAAACAATGTGGAGCTTCTGTGAAGGCAGACACTTAGGAGAATGCTTAATTCCTGTGTGCATGCAGCTTGCACCCCTCTGGACTATAGCCATAGAGATGAATGATTTAAATTATCAGATGTACATAGAGCTGCAAGCTTTAATCCACTCAATTGGTAAATTAATCAACCAAAGCTTTAGCTGATTATTGATAGGGACCTCTTTTAATCAGTGATACTGAGACAAAGGGTGCATTAACTGTTTTATGTGTTTAGGCTATTTTTGTTCTGGTGTGTTTTTATAATAAGGAATGGAAAAATATTAAAAGTGATCTTATTAAGAATGAGTAGTAGCTTTTGTGATATTAATTGTAAAATGCAATGCCTTCAATAGTCAAAAAGTGTCGATATTGAGTTTTGGTTGTATGCAAATTCATTTAGGGTGCAATCATATGTATGTTTAGACAGAAAACATTCCTCCAATCACAGTGCTTAGGGGGAGGGATTGCAAATGATATAACCCATTTTCCCTGCCCTGGAATTCATTTATTTTCTAGCTTGTGGAGTGGTGGGAAGGAAGCAGGCGAGAAAGGGAATCATTGAGAGAGAAAGAGCTCCTGCTTGCTCTGCTTTCTGCAGTCTCTCTCTGTTTCTTTCTGCTATTCTTTGGTTCTTGTATGTGCTAGTTCTTGTTTTCACTATTCCAAGTTCCACTCCCTATATGCACTTCATCTTCTCTCAAGAGAGCTTGCAGAACTTTCAGAAATTTAAACCTTCTACAAAAATCAAAGTCCCCCATCCATGTGTGTCAACTTGGCACCATATACCATATATTTTAATTATGGGAGCTGTGTCCGAACTAGATTGAAACTACAACCAATTTTCTTCACCTCTGTTGGCTGAAAGGAAGGATTTAGGAAAAATGGCTCACATTATGCAAATAATGAAAACCATTCCATGTAAATGAGTTGTCCCAGGAAGTGATGATGACTGACAGGCAGTGTAGATCCATACAGTCTCACAAGCCAATATTAGGACACAGAAAAGAATCTTGTGCCAAAGGCTGATCTGTGTACCACAAGTACGGACGCAACTCGGCCGGGCGTAAAGTCAAGAGAAGAAGGGGCAGCAAGAAAAAAGCTTTCTAGTAGTAGTATATCTTCTCTTTTGAAGACAGGACTCATGTATATAATATATATATATATATATATATATATATATATATATATATATATTTGTTCTTGTCTGACCTCTCATAGGGAGAGCTCACACACACATTTCACCCCATTATAGCAAACAGTCAGAAACACAGCAGATCTCTATTTTTTTATAAACTGAAGATATACAACTGTGCATTGGCAAAGAAAAGGAAAAAAAAAGGTCCTGCACAATTTTAAGTGTGTGTGTGTGTGTGTGTGTCTTGGGGGGAATGGTTTGAGGGGGAATTTTTTTTAAAATAAATACTAAGAATCAAGGGATGAAGGGATCTGCTTCCAACTTGGCATGGCTAAATCCTTACTTAAGAGCTCTGGTTCATCTCTTTATCTTTAAAAAAAACAGCAGTTTTTTTTTAAAAGAATTTTAGAACCTCAAACTTCAAAACTTCCTAAGAATCAAGGGATAAAGGGAACAGCTTCCAACTTAGCAAGGCTAAATTCCTACTTAAGAGCTCTCACAGTGCCAAGTTTCATCTCTTTACCTTTAAAAATGAGAGAGCTGTAAGCATGTTGGTTTCCCATAGGCTATAATAGGGTGGTTATCAGAAAACAGAATGGTTCTCCGATGGGTAATCCGAGGGGGCGGAGCAACAGAGATGCTCCACCTCATCAGAGTGCTGCTCATGCATAAACTGTGGGTAAGGTAACAACCTATACTCATGGTTGTTGTTAAGTGCATATTAGGTCTTTGATTTTAATTGGTCTACTCCAAGTATGATCAAATCTGGAATCCTGCCTTTGAATACTGGCAAAATATTATAGGAATTCTAGGGAAAGCATACAACCCATGTTCATCACAGCCAGGTGCCAATTTGGATATATCATTCTGGACTTGCATCTTTGCAGCACATGTAGGGAAGTGGTGTGAAAGTGGCTGAAGATGGAATGAGTCACCTGCAACATGCAGACCTGCTCTGAGAGCTTTGACATTCAAGCTTATAACACACTTTTATTCTAGTATTTATTTAATTTTTCAGACATAGTGATGACTTCCTAGAACTTCCTCATTTCCAGCTCTGACATCTGCAGACCCTTGAACAGCTGTCTTCCATGAATTGTGTGGTCTTGAGTTATAAAGACAGGTTACCTAATTCTTGGAAAGATTACTTTATTTATCAAGTATTTTTCTCTAGGCTAGGGCAAACTTTATTCAGGCAGAAGCTCTTTTTAGATCAGTCCATAGCCTGAGAATTCAAAGATCTGTAATTAATCATCTGACTATGGGCCTTGCTAGATGAGGCATTAGCACGCTTTGAGGCCCGGTTTCCCTTCTGTGCGTCCACATGACGCACAGGGGAATCCGGGCCCAGGCCGCACTAAAGCCTCCCCTAACGCGCCATAAGCGAAGTCACTTATGGCGCGCCTTTTCCGCAGCCCCGGCCTGAGGCCAGGGCTGCGGAACGTCTAGCAAGGTCCGTGGCTTTTTGCAGCTACTCGTTTACTCGTGAGTAGCCGGGAAAAGCCACGGACTGGGCACAGCGCTCAGCGCTGTGCCCATCGGGCCAGGGGGGGATCCCGGGAGGGGACATGGGGGGGGAAGGCCGGACCGGCAGGAGAGGGAGATGGCGAAGGGCGACACGGGACAGGGAGGGGGATGGCGAAGGGCGACACGGGACAGGGAGGGAGATGGCGAAGGGCGACACGGGACAGAGAGGGAGATGGCAAAGGGCGACACGGGACAGGGAGGGAGATGGTGAAGGGCAACACGGGACAGGGAGGGAGATGGCGAAGGGCGACATGGGACAGGGAGGGAGATGGCGAAGGGCGACACGGGACAGGGAGGGAGATGGCGAAGGGCGACATGGGACAGGGAGGGAGATGGCGAAGGGCGACACGGGACAGGGAGGGAGATGGCGAAGGGTGACACAGGGGATGGGACAGGGAGGGAGGGCGGGGAAAGAGGGGGCAGGGGGCAGGGGGCTTAATTTAAAAAAGGGTGGGGGCTTAATTTTTTAAAAAAGCTCCTACCTTGTCCGCAGTCTTCGGGGCGCACGTGGCCCCTTTAACAAAACAAAAAAAATGGCTGACATTGCAGGGCTTCCGTAGTCCCTGCGCGTCGGCCATCTAGGAGGCGGGATGGCGCACACTAAAGTTAGCGCGCCGTCGCCCCGCCTCCCTGCCAGCTTATCCGGCAGGGTCTAGCAAGGCCCTGTGTTTCTATATTTCGGTGCAAGTTTGTTGCGGGGTTGGGTTAGCTAAAAATTGGCAGGGCAGCATGATTTCAACACACTTCCCTAGCATAATTTCTATTTGCTTCTGAGCTCAAAGAAATAGGCCCAAAGGGACACCGATCTGGTGTGTCCCCCCCCCCGCAAAAAAAAACACCCAGGAAATTGTAAATGCAAAAGAAATGTGAATTGCCCCAACAGGATCATTCTTTCACTGCTCCCAGAAAAGCAAGTGAACACTGGGGAGAAAGGACTGAATATAGGTTTTTGTTGTTGTTTAGTGATTAATTACATTTATAACCCAGTGTTTCCTCCAAGGAGCCTAAGAGCATACATGGTCCTCTTCTTCCATTTTAGCCTCACAACAACCCTGTGAGGTAGGTTAGGCTGAGAGTCAGTGACTGGCCCAAAGCCACCAGTGAGCTTCATGGCTGAGTGGGGACTAGAACCCAGGTCTCCCCAATTGCAGTCCAGAACACCAACCACTACACCACACTGGCTTACTAGTTCCATGAATGTGGTGATTGTAGTGATGGAGGTGCTGACAGTTTTCATTGTACTTAGCACTAGTATCTTTAAAGATTTCTCTGATAACTTCTTCTTTTCATTTTCTACTTCCTATTTGTTTGGTTGATTGGTTATTTATCTGAATACTTCTATGCCACTTTTCTCTAGGCAAGCCTTAACTCAAGGTGGTTTACTCAAGGATACTGTTTTCATTTTTGTGGATTTCAGTATAATTTACTTCTTTCGTTGTCATAGGAAGTTAAGAGAAGGAAGCTATTCATATGGTGCATAATATGGCACATTATGAGGGCCAGCCCAAGACATTTTGCTGCCCGAGGCAAACAGCCACCCCGCCTGCCCACGCCAAGGCATAGAGTACCCGAAGCCAGCCAAGTTATACTGAGTCAGAATGCCCTCAGTAAAAATACAACAGTAAAGAATTATATAACTAACAATTTGCTGCCTCTCACTCTGCCTAATGGTAGGGCTGGCCCTGTGCAATATTAGAACTTGATTTTCTTAACTTCCTACTATTATGTGCAAGGGGACAAAACAAACCCACTTTCCCTGTGATGAAACCCATTCAGTCTCACTGGACTTAATATTTCCATTACATGTGGTGATATTAGTTTATGTGGCTTACGGATAAAGTCCATGGAGATGCTGCAACTTTTCCCTACTATTCTGCACTTTCTGCTGTTGATGCCACTAATTCAGAGAGTAACTTGCTACCCATGAAGGCTTCTCTATTGTATCTAGAGGCTGCCTTACTTTTCCAATGGCAGGGCAAGCCCTGTTTCTGACATTTTTACTTCACCCACACATAATTTCCAGAGTTAAAAATATGAATGCCAGTTTTTTGTAGTCACATTTACTGGACTTTCCTTAAAACACACACACCAACTTTAAAATCTGTTTTCATTCTAAAATTAGCTTCCTGTTAGGATATATCCTAATATTTAGTTTGGAAAATTAAAAAGAAATGATCTGAACATGGGCAAATTTTGTTGTGTAATAGGTTTTCACTTTCTGGATACAAAAAGGTAGGTATGTTCATTTTGATACCAAAGGAACGGTTGTGCTGTTGTTCAAAGTAGTCAAGTTGCAAATAGTAACAGATTACTGCAGTCATGTTTCCATTTTCCTCAGGTTCTGATTTCCCTCCCTATCTCTGGTTTTGTCCTAGTAAGAGATACCAGGAGGCTCACTTTGCTGGGGTCACCTGGAAGAAAGTACCTGGACCAAGAGTTTCCATTACATTTGGCTCATCTCCTCCTCACTTTGACAACTAAAGGTAATACTATGTACAAATACTCATATGATATATAACGCCTCAGCCAGCTGGTTTGGGAGTTACCTCAGACACAAATTTGATCCGTTCTAAAAACAACACTGTCCAAATAGTAGTCTGTGTCTGAACAAGAGAGAAATATAGTTCTATCTGAGCTACAGATAGGCAATTGGATGCTCAAGGACTAAACAGCTGCTAAAGATGCCTTATCTGGTTCTCCGAATAACCCCTAATCCCATGGCCAACCCCCTGTACACACTATATACTATCTGCAGGAACAGAGGCAGCATGATTCTAAATACCACTTCCTGGAGAACAACAGTGGAGAAAACTATTGTCCTGCTCTTGGGCTTCCCATAGGCATCCAGTTGGCCACTGTGGGAAAACAGGATGCTGGACTAGACAGGTGTTTGGTCTGGTCCAAAGGGGCTCTTTTTATGTTTGAATGTACCTCAACCAGGGCTGGCTCTCAAGCACCAATATAAGTGGGTCTCCTTGGGATTGAGGCCAGACATAGAACGTAGGTGACCAAGCAGTAGCAGCTGCTCTTCTTCATTGTTCTCAACAGCTTTACACACACACTCTCACACACACACATTTTAACAAGGCACTTTTCATGGCTGATTTCATAGGGAGAGAATAAAGCAGCTAAGTTGAAGACAAACTGTTGAACAGGGGGCACTCCTGCCTCCGAAGTATGAACACAGAATGGTCCCTCTCTGCAAGTACTGCCTGTTCAGCATGGGCTAAATCCAGATTTAGTCATACTTAAAAGAGACCTATTGAAATAAATGACACTGACGTTAGTCATGACTACATTGTCCTATTGCTTTCAATGGGTTTACTCTAAGTGCAACTAAATCTGGCTCCAAGGCTCTCTGTATTACTTTCTCTCAGCCCAGATCCACACCAAGCAAGATATAGCATTATGGAAACGGTATGGAAGCAGTATATAAGAGGCAGGAGCCACACTACTGCTTTGTAGCAGTATTGAAGTGCACTGACCACTGTTGGGACCCATTGACACATAATGCATAACGCTTTCATACTGCTTTCATAGTGTTATATCCTGCTTGGTGTGGCTCCTTCCTCTTATATACTGCTTTCATACTGCTTTCATAGTACTACCGTATTTCTTCAATTGTAAGATGCCATCGATTGTAAGACGCACACTAATTTCAGTACCACCAACAGAAAAAAAACCCTAAGACACACCCATGATTCTAAGACGCACCCCATTTTTAGAGATGTTTATATGGGAAAAAAAGTGTGTCTTAGAATCGAAGAAATAGGGTATATCCAGCTTGGTGTAGATCTAGCCTCAGTTTCAGTCTCGGACTACATTGAGAATGACAAATGTATCAACAAAGGATCCTGGATGATGCAGCCTACTCTTGGGCCCTTTCAAACCATATCCACTACTCCTGCTGGGCCACTATGAGACCTGGCAGGAGTAGTGGGTATAGATCAGGAGGCGGAATCAGCCAGCGCGCTTAGAGCTCTACCAGATGGAGGGAAATCATACTTCCCTACCATTGCTTCTCCACCCCTGCTTTCATTGCTCATTACTTCCTCTTTTGAAAGAGGAAGTAAACAATGTGCACATTGTTGTGCCATTCTGATAGCGCTGCTTCTCCTGCACACAGCAGGAGATAGCAGCAACTTCCATCTTAATTTTAAATCGGACTTACTCGGGTGATTTTTTTGTGACACAAAGAAGGCAACAAGGGGCGGGAGGTGTTCGGAAGACAGACAACGTCATGAGAGGGACCTGTGAAAATCCGTGAGTGCCCAGTAACGAGCATGCAATAAAACACTCATCTGATGGAGCTCTTAGTCTGTCTCTGCAGACTGAGGCACAAGTCTTGGGGTGGGGAGGAAGAGCTGGTGGCTGTGGCTGCAGCCTTCTCAGAAGCCCCAGTCAAATACTCAGCCACGATGCCAGGCTTGATCCACCCTCATCTGCTCAGTCCTCTGCAGTAGGCTGGCCACTTATGAACTGCCCAAAAGAGGATATGCATCACCAAAACACAGGACAAAAGAGAACAACGATTTGTATAGAATTTGCATTTGCTCATTTATATGCCGTATATATGCAAGTTTAGAATTTGTGACTATAATTGAAATAGAAAGAGTACATCTCACCATAGCATGGATGACTGTGACCGGGGTCCTTTGTGCCCTGCTCAGTCTGCTGCCCAGGTGTGTTGAGGGGCAACTTCAAGCTCAGCACTTTAAACTAGTGGTTCTTTATAGAATCATAGAATCATAGAATAGCAGAGTTGGAAGGGGCCTACAAGGCCATCGAGTCCAACCCCCTGCTCAATGCAGGAATCCACCCTAAAGCATCCCTGACAGATGCTTGTCCAGCTGCCTCTTGAAGGCCTCTAGTGTGGGAGAGCCCACAACCTCACCAGGCAACTGATTCCATTGTCATACTGCTCTAACAGTCAGGAAGTTTTTCCTGATGTCCAGTTGGAATCTGGCTTCCTTTAACTTGAGCCCGTTATTCCGTGTCCTGCACTCTGGGAGGATCGAGAAGAGATCCTGGCCCTCCTCTTTAAACCAGACTTGAACTGGATGGTACTTGGAATAGAGGATGCCTTCAAATAGATGACAGTCCTCTGGGAACCCTCTTTAAAAAGGACACACCCCTACTAGGCCAAAACAAAGAGAAATGGCAATGAGCAGCTGAGGTGCCTAAAGGGAAAGCTTCCACGGGTAGTTCTACCATTAAGCAGAGTGAGGCAGCTGCCTCAGGCAGCAGATCCTGGAGGCAGGGAGCAGTAGTGAGGTGTTGAAGAATGGAGGTATGTGTGTGACACCACTTGCCTTATGCCTCCTAAACTAGCCTGCTGCATGGAAGGGGAGGGCACTATCTTGCCCTTCACTTCAGGCAGCAGAGATGCCCCGGGCTGGCCCTGGTTCACACTAGGGGCATAGAGGGGGTTAAAGAGCATTTAGGCTGTTTCTTGGCTCCCTTAGAAGTGAATCAGTGGATGGAGCCAAAGCTGCTGGTCCTTTTGCTCTTGTTCAGTGGAGAATACTGCCCTGTGTTGGTTGCCAAGTAGGGTTCTAGCACTAGCAACAACGGGTGCAGAGACCTTCAATTTGTTTGTTTGTTTGGTTGTTTATTGCATTTCTATACTGCCCAATACCCAAAGCTCTAAATTGTCTTTCTTTAAAAAAAGAAAAAGTGTCTGGATATCAGTTCTACAGAAAACTCCACACCTCTGTGTGCAGGAAGTAATGGCCTCTCCCCTAATCACATCTGTTTTACTGAAAGGAAATCTCAGATACAAGTGACTTGCCAAAACCGTGAATCGCAAACATGGATCCCTTCCAATTAACTCTAATTCCGACCAAGATCCCCAAACCCCCTTCCATTAATTTAACCCCAACATTAAATTCTCACACTGATACCCCCTAAATCCATCCCCTTTCAATTTGATTCCACCAATTAATTTATCACCCAGATTCCCCTGTTTAATTCTGTTTCATCTCATTTACCTCCAATACACTCATTTCCCCTCTCTCTGAAAAAGAGAGAACAGTCCTCATTTATCTCTCACCTTTACATAACCACAGCTCTCCTTCAGCACAGCCCAATCCTCAGTCCCACCTTAAACCATGGCTTTAACCACAGCGAATAAGGCTTTTTGCTTTATTCACCATGGTTAAAGCCGTGGTTTAAGGTGTCTTCTGAACAGGGCCATTGAAAACAAGCAGTTGTCATTCAACCAGCCAGCCCAGCCCAGCCTAACCTGCGTCCACTGCATTATCCCTCACGGCCCCTTCACTTAACTTCTATGCATATATCACCAGTGGGAAAGGACTATAGTTCAGTGGTAGAGCACATGCTCTGCATGCAGAAGGTCCCAGGTTCAGTCACAGCAATTCCAGGTAGGGTTAGGAAAGAATCCTGCCAGAATCACTGGAGAGTCACTGCCAATCAGTGTCGACAATACTGGGCTAGACAGACCAGCTTGTATGTCCTATGTTCCATGCAGGTGGTTTGGCTTCCCCCACAGGGGTAGGCAGGGAGAGAGACAACCCACCCCCACATGAACACTTTTTGTGCTCCCACTGTGGTGCATTTGCCTGAACCCTAGAACTTTGAGAAAAGAAAAGTCTTCCTGTTACCTGAAAAAGAAATGAATGGAATTCACTGCCCTTAAGATGGCAGTTTGGCCTATCACTACCATTGAGAAATACTGAAGGTTGGACCTCACATAACACTTTTGCAAACATGAAAGTCATTCCTGTTTCAACATTCCCTCTTCTGCATGGATAAATAAGTTCGGAGTGCTTTTTGCACTCAGGCTAGTTATGCATTCTAAAGTACAAAACAAATATGCACTTACCAAGTGAGAAATGAGCACATTTGGGGCGTTGCTAGACCTACCGGGTGTTCCGTCGTTGAGGAGCAGTGAAAGCGGCTTTTCCCGTTCAGCCGTGACGCCTCATGATCCACACCTGCCTTCGATTTATGGCGGAAGTTTGCGCCGGTTGTGCTGCTGCCGCCGCGAGCACGGTTGCGCAGCCACACCGGCCTGATTGCCGCGGTTTTTTTTTCCGCTCGCTGCACGGTTTGCGCACGTCCGAAAGACCGCAAACTTGCGCAGCCGTCAGCGATGCCGCCGCCGGCCCTGGCGGCGGCAGCGGCGGCAGTGCCAGTGCCAGCTGAAGTGCTGCTGGTGCTGTTGAGGGTCAACATTGATGCGCTCACTTCCTGATGGGGGTCGTGGCGGGTGTCATATGACCCGAGGTCAATCGTCTGCATGGCCACTCTGTGCCTACATCTCCCATCATGCCTCTGAGGTGTCGGCGGCGATGACCGCCTCTGTGCCCTGTGCCCCATCCCAAGGAGCCAACCCACATCTGGCCGTAGCCATGGCAGCAGCCCACAAACAGCTCTGCCCTCTGCCAGCCTGGTACCCACACTAACAGGCAGCGTACAGCACCGCCATTATGCGGCCACGGTAGCTGCCCACCGCAAGGAGTCACCAGCCACTTTTCCGGTCCTCCGGTCCTGCGCAAACTGTCACTGGGGAAATAAAAAAAAAAAAGCCGCTCCGCCGCGCTGCCCCAGCTGGCGGACTGCGCGCAAATGGCGGAGGCGGCTTGACCGAAGCCGCTGACCACTCCCCCTTAGCACGCCTTTTCCTGACCAGTGCCGACCGCAGTGACCTCACATCCTCCCACACGTACTCCGAATTACCGCGGGACAGCAGGAAAAGGCGCACTACAACTCACTTTTTTAAAGTCGGGAGAAAGAGGCTTCACCGCGGGATAACGGCGGATCCTCGTGAACGTCATCTGGAAGCCTCGACGTGGCTGCGGAAGGTAACGCGCGCTAGAGCCTCGTCTAGTAACGCCCTTGTAGAGCTAAGCATGTTAGAGCAGTATGACAATGGAACCATTTACCTAGAGAGGTAGTGGGCTGCCTCACACTAGAGGAACTCAAGGTGCAGCTGGACAGCCATTTGTCAGGGATGCTTTACGGTGGATTCCTGCATTGAGCAAAGGGTTGGACTCCATAGCCTTATAGGCCCCTTCCAACTCTACTATTCTGTCATTCTATGTGGCATTCTGGCAGACTTGGGAATAGTGGCCCCATCTTTTCCTGGACACTGCTTCTAATTATTTTTATTATGTTTAGATGTCAGCCTAATTGTATGGATATATGCTCTTTTGTTCAAGGTGTGTGTATACGCTAGTGCATTAGACTCCAGAGCTTCCAAGTCCTTTTCTGTGAATGCGGGTGCTCCACACACACATGCACATTTCCTGTCATGCATGGAGAATCCCATATGCAGCAGAGACTCTGCATCTGGATCAAAATTGGTATATTAATCCATGCAACCATGGGGAACATAACATGAAGTGACCTATAGAAAGTTATTGCATGGGAGCCCATTCCTCCGCTGCTAATTCCGTAAAGCAAATCCACCTCTGTTTGAGTAGAAGTTGCTGCTATTTTAAACATATATGTAAGTGCTATTTTAAATGTATCTATAACTGGGAAAAATGCCCTTGGGTTTTCCTGTCACATGACAGAGAAACAGCCATTTTAATAGGAACTGTTAAAGGAACTGTTAAAATAGGCCCACAGATTTGGTGAAAGCATTTTGGTGCCTGAGGCAGAAAATCCAACTGACACCCTCCCACAGTAGTAAAAAAATATAATAATAAATAATTGACCATTTGCTCTCTTTTGATGGTACCTCATGATCGGCCTCCTGAGGCAGGCCACCTCACTTTGAGCAATGTTCTGGCTGGCTCTGCACAGATGCCTAGACTACAGTAGGAGACCTCGGCTTGGCTGGAGCCATGCGCTAAAGCATACTTTAGCATAATGTCCAGACCTGCTCAGGAGCAACTTTAAAAGAACATGAGAGGGTAGCAGACTTCAACAGGGAGATGAGAAATGGCAAATGCTCTGCCAGTACAAAAGCAGCATCGGCTGTCAGACGCAAACAGCTCTGCCTCTGGCCCAGTGTGTGGGAGGTAGAGAGGGTGGAACTACAGCACAACCACCCTGGGCCAGCAGAACCGTATCTAGGAGACTTTTTCATCCTGTCACAATTAGAGCAGCCCTCTGGCTGCTTTAGCCTGAAGGGTGGACTAGTTTGGCCTGTGTCCAAACCAAGAAGTGAGAGAAAAGTAAAGAGATGGCTTAAAACAATCTTTATGCCTGCCTCCCTGTTGTTGCTTCCGTACCATCATCCTTTCTACTTTTGCACAGGGCTATCATGATGTGCATGCATACCTGAACATTCATAGATAGACGGAGAGATATTTGGTTAGATGTGAAATTCTGCACTTGAGATCTGAAGATGAAACTCCTTGTCAGGCCAGGCCCAACTCGACTTGACACCAGCATCTTGTATTGCTTAAATTGTCACAACTCCCACTGATTTAAGTGGGGCGTTGCTAGGAGTTTCATCTGAACAAGAAGCAAAGAGCAAGCACCGGCGCCTATCGTTTATAAAGTCTGTCAAGTGTACAGGCGAATTGTGTCTTTGAGAGATAACAAGTGATATGAGAGAGACCCCCTCCACCCCTCCACCCAACTATCATTAAAATGTGATTCCATAGAAAGTTGTTCTCTGTGTGCCCCCAAGGTGTCAATGTAACAAGTGCAGTGCCTGAGGCTTGTTTAAGACAGAATATTTCCAGATATCTTAAGAAACAGCCTGAAAGAAAAGAGGTGGGGGGGAGCATTCTGATGTTACACAGAAGTACTAGGCAGGGGTGGGAGGGATGTTTATTATCTGAAATGGCATTGTGACTCAGTGGTTTTCATCTGCATGCCACAGGATGGAAGGAATATACATAATTAGGAATGGCTTTTAGGCACAGAAAGCCGATCCAGAAAGGGAAATGGCATCAGAGGCACACATACAAAGTGGGGAGAAACCCACACAGCTCAGATTGCAAACTATTTATATGGCAGATAGGGGAAAGATGAAAGTTGTAGAGCAGAGAAGACATAGCAACCCAGTTAACAATCATGTCAAAGTATTTGTTGTAAGTTGGTTTAGCCCAAGGATGATCAGCTTGGGGGGGCCAGTAGATTATTATTTTATTTATTATTTATTACATTTATATCCTGCCTTTTTTCCTCCAAGGAACCCTCCTCTTCTCCATGTTATCCTCACAACACCTAGTAGGTGGCTACTAGGAGGAGGGCTTTCTCTGCTGTGGCACCCCGGCTGTGGAATGAGCTCACCAGAGAGGTTCGCTTGGCACCTACAGTGTACTCCTTTCATCACCAGCTGAAGATCTTTTTATTTTCTCAGCATTTTAACATTTAATTTAACTTAAATTTAAACTTTGCTGTTTTAATTCTATATTTTAACCTTTATCAATTTTTGCTGTGTGGTTTTAATACTGTTTGTGCTTTTTATATTGTATTTTTATTCATGTTTTTAAATTGTTGGTTGTTTTTATGCTTTTCATGGTTTAAATTTTTGTGAACCGCCCAGAGAGCTTCGGCTATTGGGTGGTATAAAAATGTAATAAATAAATAAATAAACAAACAACAACCCTGTGAGGTAGGTTGGGCTGAGAGTCTGTAACTGGCCCAAAGTCACCAAGTAGGTTTCCATGGCTGAGTGGGGACTAGAACCCAGATCGCCTGACTACCAGTCCAACACCTTAGCCACTGCACCACACTGGCTCTGTGTGGTGCACTGCATCCAGAGGTCCATTCTCATTGAAAAGTAGGAGGTATTGGCCAGCCATTTCCCCATCATACACACCAATAACCCAAGGCAGTTAGGGTGGTCACTTATGCATCACCAGAAAAAGAGGAAATGCATCACCAAAAGAAGGTAGAGATTTGCATGCAATTTGCATATGCTCATGTATGCAAATTAAGAAATAAATACTTTTATTTAAATAGAAATAAACAGCTGTGACCAGATGATATATGTGCCTGCTCAATCTACTCTCCAGCTGCTAACTGTGACTGGCAGCTTAAACTGTTGATGGCTCTCCTTCTTACAGTTCTTTATGTTTAAACCAGAGACGGACTAGGCAGTCCTTCAAATAATAAAGCAGCCTTCCCCAACCTTGTGCCCTTTAAATGTTTTGGACTTCAACTCCCATCATCCCCAGCCAGTATGACCAATAAATGGGAATGCTGGGAGTAGTTGTCCAAAACATTTGGAGGGTAAGAGAGGGTAACATTTGGGAGAGGATAAAATAGAGGATGCCGTCAATTAGAGGACTGTCCTCTGTAAAGTAGAACACATGGCCACCCTATTGCCAGTTGAGAACTGCTTCAAAATGTCACCTCAGAATAGGGTGAACTGCCCAAAAAGAGGACCGGTATCACTGAAAAAGGACCAAATTGGACATCAATTTGCATAAGATTTGCAAATGCTAATTTATATGTATATGTGCACATTTAGAATTCATTATTATAATTTAAATAGAAAATTTACCACAGAAAAACAACTCTCTTTTATTGCCATCCTCTGAGCCTCAAAATGAGGGAGGCGTTGAAGAAGGGCTTCTGTGGATGACCTTAAAGTACAGGCATATACATATTCAAGTAATAATATTTCATTAAATTCACACACACACACACACACACACACACACACCTCGATCTGTTCTCTATTGATATATGGCAGGGGGGACTTTATTGTGCATACAGATCTCCAACTTTGTTTATGCCCATTGATTTCAAAAACATAGGCCGGCACACTGTTCTCCAACATTTGCATTGGTGTATCATCCTACCATGCTGGTGTAACATCATTTCAGTGCAGGGATCATGTACTAATTTGCAATGTTGCACTGGCACTGCAGAGCAGTGAGCACATACAGGTATAAGCACTTAACTGCTCCTGCTGTTGAATCAAATTAGGACATTTAAAGTGAGTTCACACATGCATGTTCATCATTTGATGACTGCAACATCTAGAGTAAACTTGCATGTGAGAAGCAGACATCACGGATGAAAGACCACAAAGAAAGATGATAAGTACCAAGCATGGTATGGTCAGATGAGGTTCATTGAGTGATGAGTTAGTAAGTGATATAGAAAGCAAGTGCAAATTAGCCATAAATCAGTTCCGGGATGTACTCGCTCATTAAGATTGTATATTCCCTTGAGCAGATATTTGTGACTAAAATAGAAGCAATCTGAGTGTTCCACACACAAAGCATTCACCCCAAGCCAGCTCTCATTTCAGCTAAAGTCAGTGGATTTAAGCTGATTTACTCCCACTGGAGCAAATGACACCAAGGGCCATTCACACATGAAAACTGCATCCCACCCTCCCCCATGCACCTCTGTAAATAGATAACCTATCCTGGTGAATCACATTATACACAAAGGCAGCCCAATTTCTGTGATCTTGGTGGTTGCAAAATGTACCCTCATGCTCTTAGAAAGGGCTCTGTTTGCAGCTCCATTCACATTGAGATTTCTCTATGCAAGAGTATTTTGGGAGATATTGTGTGAAGGGCAGGGAGGAAATATCTCTAGATCAGCCTGTATCTAAGTAATTCAGGTGGATTTAACTTGTTTCATTCCACGTGATGGAGGGTGCAAACATCCCAGTTTAATTTCAATTTAACTGCCCAGGAATACTGGGAATTGTAATTCAGTAAGGACGATAAGAATTCACTTATAAGACACACATTCACAGCCTGTTTTGTTGTTGTTGTTTGTTTGTTTGTTTGTTTGTTTTTTAACAGAACTACTGCTCCCAGGGTTCCCCAGTAAGATTAAGGTGAAACTAACAATAAATTAAGATTTTACTAACGGTTTTGAAAAGTAGCAATTTAACAGTTATTGTGAAGATATTTCTGGGGGCAGGGGTAGGGAACATTTTAAATCACACTTGGGAAAACTCTTTCATCTAACCTAAAGCAAACTGTTTCCCTACTTAAGGCAAGACCTCCCTAACAACAAAGCAATTTCAGCTCATCCTAGTCCATTGGCAGCACACCTTCTAGCCTTCTTGTGTTCAGTTCAGCTACTTTTGTCCCTAGAGCCTGGTTCCTCTGCAACACCCTCCATCCTGGCTTCTACTGGTTTCTAGCTCTGTCTTCATTCTCCAGTAACACAACACCACAACCTGCTTGCCAGCTTCTTTTATATACACTATTTTAACTTCTCCTACCAAGCTCTTGTCAATCAGGAGGGCAATAGAGTTTTGCTAACTTTCTAGTTCTCAGAGTAACTACTAGGTGTCTTCCCCTCCACACTTTAGTTTCAGGTGCTGTTCTTTTGAATTTCCAGACAAGTAAAACCTCTAAACCAAAAGCAACCATTGTATAATCTTTCTATCAAATGTAAATAGATTTATGAAAAACTGAATTTGGACAAAAAAATCTTGTATAACCAAGAATAATACACAAAATGCTAAGCATTTTCCTTTCCTTGCAGAGGGATACAGAAATAATATTAGAAACTGACCCAAAGTTTAAACTTAAGGTATTTAAATATTTTGAAAGCATATATTTTGAATATGCGGTCGGTGCTGCTTTATTTATCATAAGAGGACCCAAAACAGATTCAGACCTTTCAAAAAGCCATGGATCTGGATAAATACAACTGCTATTCATATATGTTTATATTTTCAGGGGGGTCTTTCTATCAAATGAAAAACTAGATTTATGAAAAACCGAATTTGGACAAAAGAAATTCCACCTCGTTCTGCTGAATGTTTAACAACTGGGGAAAACATAGTTAAAGAGAGAGAACCAGAAAGATAAAACAAGCTATATCTCTATTCATGGAGGGCAACTGTCTGAAGTTGAGAACCTACAGCATCCATGGAGGCGCTCCACATGAGCCAGGATGCTACATTTTAGCTCAACAACAAACCATGGCTTAAAACTCTGAGTTGTTTAGCCCTCAATAACCCAGAGTGCTAAGTTCAGATGTCATGAGCAACAACCCAGGAATGGGTGTTCCTGGGTTGTTTCCCAAAACAGATGCAAAGTGAAAGCAGTAAGCAGGTGGGAGGCAATGTGGTTGGTGCTTGGACATGGCTCTAACAATTCATGAGTTAAACAACCGATGAATTGTGATTATGGGAAAGCTCCATCATCTTGGATGCTAGAATGTTTGCTGGCTCTCTATGTAATTGGCTAAACTGAACATATACAGAATAACATCCTGCAAACAAGTCAGATGTGGAAACAAGGACAGACAGGAGTAATTTGGACTGTATAAGCCAGAGTTGTTGGATCAGCTAAAGAGAAATGATCCATTGAGTGCAAGAAAGCATCAACAAGTTCCATTTTGCTGTATATGTTTCTCGAGGTTGTCCAAGTGGACAAAGTGGGCTCCTATCTGCACTTTCATTTGCTATAAGTGTAGAGCCTTTACCTGAGAAGATTAGAAAAGATCAGAACATTAAAGGAGTAAAATTAAACTGCATGATTTAAGGATTAATTTATATGTAGATAGCATGATGTTAAACTTACAAGATCCTAAAGAATCAATACCTTATCTTTTATAAATAATTGAATAATATAACCAGTCAAGCCTCTGGGTATAACATAAATAGACCTAAGATAAGAATGAAGAGAATAAAGAAGAAATAGCTCAACAGAAGCACTTAGAATGGGCAAGTAGACCTATTTGTAATTTAGGATTACTCTAAACAACTGAAATAACAGACATGAAAGATTTAAATTATATCAATGTATGCGATAATATAAACAAAAATATTACAAGATGACTCGATTTAAACCTCTCCTGCTTTGGTAGGATTGCCTTGATAGAAATGATAGTACTACCAAAATCTTTGTTTAAAATGGGAAATGTTCCAATTGATTTATCTACCAAAGAATAGCAAAAAAAAATGACTGATGTCCTGGCAAAAAATGTTAACTAATTACATACAGTCCAGGAAGTAATCCAGGGTAGCATCGACAATATTGCAAAGACCCACGTTCCAAAGAGGCATGTTACATCCAAATATTATTATACAATGAAATTGAAAGTGATAATATGTTAACCCATTGTACATGTTAGAACAAAACAGTAAATTGCCATTTTCAAAATGGCCATGGACATATAGAGGGACATTTAGGGAAATAAGAAACAAAATGATGAGTTATAAAAACTCAATTATTTTGGCAGTCCTGCATATATGGGATAATGTGAAAACTATCCTGCTCCATTTCCCTAAACTTCTTTTATTCATAGCTAGTGAAAGGACTGGCCATCTCATGGGTTGGAATAGACCTTAGTTTGATTCAGCGAAGCCTTTGAGCAAACTTACACAGCTGTCAGAGCTGGATGTATTGTGCCTGCTCTATCTGAGTGAAGCCATGCCCACTGGCTCCCCTGAGCATGCCCCTTGCCAAAGTGCACCTCTATAGCCTCCAGGGGATGCGTCTGTCCACTCTGTTTCCCCTAGAGGGCTGCCCCACATCAAAGGGGAGGGACCAAGCATATAACTCTGTCCTTCAGCCTAGTAATCTCCCCTAGCTTGAACCTGTACTAGTAGCAAAGCTATGTATTAGTTAGGGAACGCTTCCTCTAGGGACTGAAAATTGGGTGGGCATGTGTCCTCTTTTAAATAGGATAGTCCTCTATTTGAAGGGTTGCTAGAGAACCATCCTCCCTTTAAAAGAGCTTGAAAGGCTGCCCTGTCCAATTCCAGTTAAAGGACATGCTCCTGGCTTGTTCCTGTTGGGTCCACATGGACCTATGGCCTCATTGGTGTCCACCAGGAGAAGAGCCTTTAGTGTGGTGGCCCCTTTTCTTTGAAATTCCCTGTCCCTGGAGGTCAGGCATGCACTGCTAACACTGTGATGTTTCTGGCACCTCCTGAAAACAGTTGTAATCCAGGAAGCATTCTCCCCTGATTTTTATTGGCATTCTGTTTTTAATCATTTTAATATGGCATTTTAATCCTTTTATCTTTTTACTATTATGCTTATGATGGTCACCCCTCCAGAATCTGTTGCATATGGAGCAGAATACAAATATTGCAAATAAAGATAAAGAGCCTTAAGGACTGTTACCCATCAACAGTTAGCATCTGGAAAGCAGACTGAACAGGCAGACACACAGGTGACAGTATTTCTATTAAAATTAAAAATAATAATTTCTAAACTTGCATCTATAAATATAAATTAGAACATGCAAAGTGTTTGTAGATTGGTATCATCTTTTGTTCTCTTTTCTCTTAATGCATTTCCTCTTTTTTGTTCATTCACAAGTGAAAACATTATTGCGAGATTCAACCTTATGGACACATTTACATTCATTAAAATTAATTCATGAGTTTTTAAAACAAAATAACCCTGAGATGCACAGCTTAGGGCCCACCTTAGTATGCATCCCAAATTTCAGGTGCCCAGGTTTCACTGTCTTGGAGCTATGGCACTGACGGACAGAGGGACAGGCAAACACACATCCTCTTTTATTATTATAGATGTCAATTTTTCTATTGCTGGTAAAGAGTCTATGTGGGCAAAACATGGTGTTACAACATACTACAATGTGTCAAAATGCTTTTAAAAAGCGTATGGAACTGCATCAATGCCACTTTTTCCAATACATGCCAAATAAAAATTATATTACCACTGGAATAGAAGAGGCTCTTTTAGAACTCGACAAACCAAGTTTTTTAAAAAACATTTTTAAAAATAATTTTATTGTAAATTTCAACAAAAACAAAACAAAAGAACCCTAAAACCCAACAAAACAACAGCAGCAGCAGCAGCAACCACAACAACAACTTATCAAAAGGAGAAAAAATATATAATGTAAATACATGCTTCAAAAAAGTCTCAGTTTCAATTATTACAGCATTCTGAAAAAGAGGTTTATACATAAACTTCTATTAAAGCAGACCAAATATCCATATACAGGTCCATTCGCAAGTGGCATCTATATACCACCCTTTGAAATGTTACTTGTGTTGTTTAGGTCTTCAAGCTATTGCATTATAAGAGGTGATCATTTATCCTTCCAGTGTTGTCAACAAACCAAGTTTGAACAAATGATTTTAGAACTGAAAAGCTTTAAGGGTGTTGTTGTTGTTGTTGTTTTAAAAAATCAATGTGATAGTATTATTAGACCAAGTATGATAAAGGGAAGGTATTTTAAAACACATTGGAAGATAATGACAGGATCAGAAATAAACGAAGAAGAATGGAAGTTAATATTTACAGAAGTTATGATAAATTCAATCCATGCTTAACTGAAAGAGAATTACTATGATTTATTGTTGCTATTTGCCACAACTGAGAATAAATACAATTTATTGAAAGAATAAGTGTACATGTCAGAAATATGGATTGCAATCAGCTGATTATATGCATATGTGGCAGTCATGCCAACAGCTCCAAGCCTTGTTGGAGACAAGTTGGGAGAGAGAGAATAACTGGATATGACTTGACTTTTAATCCCCAAACCATGCTATTAGAATTTTTTCCATTCTCATGGACCAAAACACATCAGCTAAGGCTATCTAATTTGCTGACAGCAGCAAAAATGATTATTGCTAAAAACTGGGGGCAGGGAGGGGGATACAAAGTTAATTACATGTAAACAGTGGATTAATAAAGCCTGACAAGTAGCACAATTATTTAAAATGAGTGGAATAGTTAGACTGAGGGATGTGGTGAAATCCAAAAGTTTGGGGGAGGGAAAATGGCATCCATAGATTGAACATTGGAAAGCAAATAGTGATGTGGAAATGAATACATTTTCATCTCTCCATCCTCTCCAATAGTTTTATATTTTGTAGAAGTCAAGAAGGTCTAGCTTTGTACAACATCCTGCCTTTGATTGACTCTGAACAAGAATAACCCTTGCTTCTCCTGACATCCTCATAATTATCAGCAGCATACAAGCTAGGGTGTGCAGGAAAAAGACGCCCTCTCATTTTTCAACAGTGAAAGCTGGAGTCGTGTGGGTAGATTTGTATCTGATACAAAGTTTGTCAGGTCTTATTACGAACACACGAAGCTGGTTTATATTGAGTAAGGCCATTGATTCCCCTCATCCAGTGTTGCTTACTTTAACTGGCAGTAGTTCTACCAGGCTTCAAAAATGTTAAGTTGTGGGTTGGAACGTGTTTTTAACTGCTTCTTTTAATTGCTGGTATTCGCAGTGATATTGTTTTATCCTGTATTCTTGTACAGTATTATATTTTGTTTGTAAACTATCCTGGGAACTATTTCAGCTGATGGGTTATAAAGAAATGTTACAAATGGCTGAAAATGTAGCCTAAAGTGGTTGGAGCCTTGAAGACCTTAGATTATGTGTTGTAATCCTACCTTTTTCGGCAGCATCTAGATATAGTAAGCAAAAGGATAGGAAATACAGATACAAACTTGTGTTAGGAAATCATCTTGGTCTTTTGAGGGAAGATTCTGTGGGGATGCTCTAATTCAGAAAGAGCCAATGACCCGGTTCACATGATCAAAACAAGAAGCCACAGTGGCTTGTTTAAATCAGCATTGCATGAGAGCAATGCCAGGTGGCATTAGCCTAATTGCCCATCCAGGCATGGCTTGTTGGGTTGCTGTTGGGTTATTTGAGGATTGTTTCCCCCTCAAACAAGCCATGCCATCCAGATTCGGATGACACGACAAGTTGTACCCATATTGTAAATTAGGCTCATGGCATCTGGCACCCAATTCCAATTTAGATAAGCCAGCATGGCTTATTTAAGCCATGATGGTTTGTTTGATCATGGAAACTGCTCCACTGTCTTCTAAGGGAGAAATTAAAGGACCAATGATGCAGTTGAGATGGCAGCAGATGTCATGCTGGACTTCTAATATGTATGCTACATTTGCAGAAAGTCAGGGCTTCTGACCAAAGTCAGAAGCCAAGGTGACCAAGAGATCTGCTTTCATGAGTGAAATAACAGATCCATTAACATGAATAGAAAGCTTGGTATAATTAGTTCATTATGCACTAGTTATAGCCCTATGCATAGTTTGTTGCAATACACTAACATCCCAGAAGACTGTGTAGAGCCATCTTCTCCAGGGCACATGGCATAGGGGGAATTATGACCTCCATATGGACTGGATTTAAACTTGGTCTATGTGCCAGCAATGTGATTAACCAACCAGCCTAGGAGAGATACTGACAGTTAGAAAGTGGTAACAATTACGGGAGCAGTTGTAATATTAATGAGAAAGGTTCTGATTGGCTGGGAAGTCCTCCTCACTGCCTACATCACAGCCATGTATCTAAACTCATCTGCTCCTATAACTGTCCTTGAGTGACCATACAAAAATAATTCATTTTCTGCTACTAGAACAACCCATTTACAGATCAGTTGATTATGGATCCAAATCAACTAATTGAAGACCAATTTAGTAAAGGATGAATTTGACTTTTGGGAAATGAATTTATAAAAGGTTTAAAGCAGGGATGGAGAACATGTCACCCTCTCGATTATGTTGGACTGCAATTCCCATCATCTCTCACCATTGGCTGTGCTGGCTAGGGCTGATTGAAGTTGCAGTCCAACAACATCCAGAGGTCCACAAGTTCCTCATCTCTGGTTTAAATGGTATCTGTTGAAGATACGACTATTGAAATATTGATTATTTCCATACAACCATCTTTGAACAATAGCGCCTTCTTGTTGAGTGGTAATGCAAAACATATCATTTAAGGAATAGGTTCTGGACAACTGGTGAACGAACAGCTTTGCTAGAGAGTTACGAATTTGGAGCAGTTTTACATTATCACTTTTGGTGGCGGAGGATGGACAATACCCATCAGCAAGATACCAGTCTTAGGGCAGCATCTACTGGCTTGTCCATGGCTCAATATGAGTATTTGTCCTTAGAAATGCATCCTGTTCGCTTTGCCTCCCAAAGAAAGGTCATCATTGTATCAGCAGCTTCAAAGTTTGCTGTGGGTGGCACTGACATAATCCATAGGCCAGCCAATGGCCATACCAGGTGGAATTATGGGACCTGCAGTCCAGCACATCGGTGGGTGCTGGGTTGGAAAAGGCTGCCATGGGCCGTCATTTTACACACAGAAATGAAAGGATAAATTCTATTTGAACTTAATTTTACATTATGAGACCTGTAAATGTTTGTAAATGGGTGAGATTACATGTGTGTGTGTGTTCGTGTGTGTGTGTTCGTGTGTTCATATGTGTGTGTGTGTGTGTGTGTGTGTGTGTGTGTGTGTGTGTGAAGTCATTAAAGGAGCATCTGAGATATTTGGCATCATCAGTCATCATTTTTAGAAAGCAATAGCCTTTAGCAATGGACTTTAGGGCTGGACAGGCAGATCTTGTCTCTTGATTAGTGCACTTTGATTTGATCTTATTTATGCCTCCAGTCTTACTTCCCCCCCCCCTAATCCTACTAAATGCTTTTGAAGGAGCTTTTTACTTCAAGAAATGTCCCTTTTTCTCTTCAAGCTTTTTGAGATCCAAGAGAGAAATTCATAAAAAAATAATTTTTAAATTTAACAAGTATTTCCTATAATGTTATTTGGAATTGGTAATTTGTTCTCTTTTACTATCCCTGTTTCTCTCTCTCTCTCTCTCTCTTTCTGTTGGCCTGTTGGCGAGAAACTGCAGTTTGATCAAGCTGTTAGAGAATGATTCATAGCTTGATATTTTGTTACGATCAAATACATAGCAAGGTTTCTTTTCCCAATATAAATAAATATTTATCTGCATCTAAACAGAGGTATGCAACAGTGCCGATACGCCCATTGATGTGAATATATAGCCAAGAAAAGAGCAATCAGATTCTTTTTCACCAAAAGTGATAGATAACAATTAGCAATGGGCACTAATTTAGCATAGGAAACACCTAGTCCTTCTCAACAGAAGCGGCAGCTGTAGAGATTAAAATGACCAATAATGCCAAAGCATATGTTGTCTTTTTAATAGGAGCCAATAACTGGAAAGGCAAACATGTTGTCACTACTGAAATAATTGAATAAATAGCAGATGAAGTCAACATGGATCTGTGCATATGGATGATCCTGCCTTCAGTTGTGCCATCAGGACAGGACTTTGGAGCAGACATCCAGGGCCTCACTTAGCAGAATGAGCAAGAAGGCCCTCAAGCACAGCAGGACTGGCTTGAAGGAAATGAAGTAATGCACATTGCTATCAAAAGAGCAGTGGAGGCTGATGGCTGCTATGTCAGTGGGGTAGCGAATCTGCTCTAGGTTTCAGTCAGGACCATCAGAACTCTAAAGGAGCTATCCAAGCACTTTGGATATCTCCTTTAAAGTTCTGACTGGCTGTGACCAAAACTCAGAGTGTATTCATCACACCACTGACTTGGAGCCACCAGCCTCCACTACTAAAGAGCACACTCCAAAGATCTTTAGTTCAAATGCAGTAAGGTTGGCTTACCATATGTTGAAGTGAAATAAGTCCCTTTACCTTCTAAAATGGGTGGAGGTGGGGTGGAGAAGACCAATAAGTCTAATGTCAAAAACTACTTGACTGCATCACTGCTTGCCTTGGGTGTGACTAGGTGTCCTTTCAGTCCTTTCACTGTGACTGTCTAGTTGTGTTATGTAGGGGACATCCAGAAATGCCTCTCATGCATCCTGCCATGACAGAATAAATACCTCCCATGGTCTCCAACAGAGCAGCCATGTTAAGTCTGCTGCAGCAAAAGCAACAATGAGTCTTGTGGTGCCTTCAAGATTAACAAATACATTATGCAGGGCTGGGCAGAAAGTAGAGCTCCAGATGTTTCAGACTTCGACTCTCAGCATTCATGACCATTGGCTATGCTAGCAAGGGCTTATGGGAACTGATGTCTAAAACATCTGGAGATCTACTTTCTGCCCAGACCTGAATTACAGCATGAGCTTTCATAGACTAAAGCCTAATTCATCAAATATATCTGATGAAGTAGGCTGAAGTTCACGGAAGCCCGTGTTGGTCTTTAAAATACCACAATATTTTTGTTGTGTTTACTTCCATGGTGACTGTGTCAAAGTTAGCCTAGCCAATTGTGGATGCTTCTTCACTAATAGCACAATTTCAAGGGGATTCTTTCCTTTATTGTTTAACTGACAGGTACCCATCCAATGAAGTCCAGTGACCAGGGGGTGCTGCCTCTACATTTCTCCATCCTTGAATCCAGATGTGCATCTGACGGAGGGCATCCCCATCCACAATGTTTGCTTTTCCACCTTCCCTCTATCATGCTTAACATGAACTCAAAGGGTTGGATCCAGATTCAGTCATTTAGAGTAGACCATTGAAATCAATGGGACCAGAAGCTAATAACTGCTAACTTAAACCCCATTGATTGCAGTGGGTCTGCTCTAAATATGATTAAATTTGGAGCCAACCCAAAGGCTGCAAGCAGTCCAGAGCCCTGATGAATATGCTAAAAAGTCTCATCGACTTGCCTGGGACTTAAAAGTGTGATTAATCCGAATGTGCTGGATTGTGACTCCCAAATCTGTAGTAGTCTTTCACAATGAAAACTTCGATGTCTGGCGCAGCTGTGAGAACCCCATGGGAATGGAGTCACCCGCTAAACCGTGTTGAGGGAGAGAGTAATCCCCAAGTGCAAAAAAATAAAATAAACAAATACAATACAATACAAATCTACATAATTGGATTCCCTAATTGGATTAACTCAGTCACTGCTAATCAATTTACGGGAAGAGAAGAGACTGGGAGTGATGGAAAGCTGTTTCTCTGGGTAATACAGCAGAGCGAGCGAGCGCAAGCTTTCCCTACCGCAGCTCCAGACGCCAAGCTGGCTACACCAAAGTGTCGTTACTCACAGCTAAGAGGCAGCGAAACCATTAAAGCATCCTGCAGGCAACTTCATGCAAACTTAGACGGAGCTTCCGAACGGCTTGCTGGCTTTGCTTTTTAAATAATAAATTATTCCACTGCCACCGAGGAATGCCAGAGGAAAGGCAGTGAGCGTCCCACTTGGCTCATCGGTGGGGCAGCAAATTCACTGAAGGGCCAACCTCCGGTCCACCACCAGTCCAGCCATTATTTTTGCAACCAATCTCGGAGTAGCCCCGGTGGTAGGAAAACTGCAACTCTGGTGTCTTGCTCTAGATGCTAGGACAGGGGCAGGCGACCTGGTGCTCTCCAGAAGATTGGGGTGGCAACGCTCATAATCCCTGACCATTGAACATACTGGCTAGGATTTATGGGGTTTGTAGTCCAATACAATTGGAGGGCACCAGGTTTCCTGTCTCTGCTCTAGAAGATTCCCTTATATGAGACATGAATGTAGAAAAGATTGGTAACCAAATGGTACCAATGATAGATGGTGTATGGGTTGCTAGAGAAACTTATTATTATTAATTATTATTAGTTGTTGTTGTTGTCGTCGTCGTCATCATCTTCTATAGCTTTTCAAGGTGCATGGGATGATTCTCCTCTGAGATAGGTCAGTGCCATTCCTGTTTTCAAGATGGGCAACAGAGGCTAAGACCAGTGGATCGCCCAGAGCCACCCGGTGCATCAGTGGCAATGCTAGGAAGGACTAGGATCCAGACCCTCTCATCCCTACCCAACAGCAGGGTCACAATCAGGAAGAAAGAGAGATTAATAAAAAGATAGGCAGATAGATGGTGCGTGATTGGTAGGTAGAGATCGATCTATCACGGGTATAGAATGGGGAATTGATTGCCAGGGTAGGTTGATGTGTGCTACAATGGTCTCCAATTGCTAGTTGGAGAATCGGATAATGGATTGTGAGCTAAACTTCCAGTCCTATGGCAGACGTACTTCCTTGGGAGTAAGTCCCATTGAACTCAGCGGGACTTGCTTCCAGCTAAATGCATTATGACTGTCAGCATCCTCGGAGGAAGTCTTCCTTCGACGAAAGTAGGAGTTACTTCCAAGTAAGATCTACACAGGATCGTGCAGCAAGGCTGCGATCCTAAGAACACCTACTTGGAAGTCAGCTCCATTGATTTAAGGGTCTTGTTTCCCAGTGAATGAGCTTAGGAGCTAAGTACAAGATTGATGGATCTCTCTCTCTCTCTCTCTCTCTCTGACTCACGCACACACACACCATACACGTGTAAATATCTAATCATCATACCAGTGTGATGTGGTATACATATATATACTCATACATACACACATATACCTACACAGAGGGGTGTGTCTGTGTGTGCCGGCATATGTGTACATACCTGGGCACATCCATCAATCCTGCACCTGGATCCTAAACTCAGGCACACAGAGACACGTGTATATCGTGTAGAACTTTGCATTATATGCTTTCTCTGATACGCACCCACGCTCCTTCCATCAATGAATCAGTCGTTTATATGTGTATGCAGGTAAATGTAAACACACACGCGCTCACAATGTATGTGTGCGTGTGTATAATCAAGCACCTGTCTCTATGTCTCCATCCACCATCTGCTCGCCTCCCTCTCGTGCTCCTTTATCCATGCCACCTGCATAGTTCCGCCTGTTTGGTTCCACTCTACTCGGATGCAACAAGTCCCTGGAGTGCCGTCCGTGTGTTCAACTAGAGTGAAAGTGACACGAGGGGAAGAAAAGAAAGAAAGAAAGAAAGTCGGCTGCTTCCTTCCTTACCTGCCACCACCAAATGCAAAATCTTCAGGCAGCTCATCTTGCTGATATACACACGCAGCAAACGGGTTGAGAGAGAGAGGGGGAGAGAGAGAGAGAGAAGTGAGGAGACCGGCAAAGTGAGCTGGACTTTTTAACAGTATTGGGAGTCTTCTGTGGGGTGTCCTGAAAATACTTTGGCGTGGAAGTTTGAAGCCCACTCTCCTCGCCGGGAGGGAGGCGATTAGAGAGAGAGGGAGGGAGGGAGAGAGAGAGAGAGAGAGAGAGAGGCACGTTTTCTCTCCTCGATTGTTCTAGCTGGGACTCGCTGCCAATCCCTTCTCGTTCATTAAGATCACGTAAGAAGAAGAACCCAAAGGGGAAACGTGTCTGTGTGAGCGAAGGCGTTTGCGTAAATCTAGATCGTTTTTTAAAGAACTCCCGGCCAGCCAGTGGCTTTCTGTCTTCTTCCTGTAGTCACCAAGGTGCTGGAGAGGAGTTTGAGGCTTTGCGGATATTGCAAAGGGTTGTTATTAGATTCATAAGTCACACCAAGTGGTGGGCGATCCACTGAGCAAAAGCAGAACTTCTCACATGATGACTTCAAACGAGACACATTACCTTCCAGCATCTGTTGGAGAGGCTGGATTTTAAGGCACTTCTGTCTCCAGGACAGCAAAGAAACAATGGTGAGTACCAAGAAACTGGTGCGTGTGTGTGTGTGTGTGTGTTTTGTTTTTCCTGATTGTGTTTTAAAATATATATTTTAAAAAATTAGAGGGGGGTCTCTAAAGCTTGGGGAAAGCGTGAGACGGTTGCCTGACAACAGTAGTTCACTGCTCAGTCTCCCCCCCACCCCTCTCCTGCCCTTCCCCCCCCCTCCGTAGCACTTTAATTTCACCAACCATAATACGAGACTCGGAGGCCAGATGAATTGTGTGCATGCGAGATGCGTGTGCGCGTTTAAGACACTCCAACTTTAATCGCGAGGCTCTTTTGGATTTTAGGCTGCGTATGAGAAACTTAGAGAGGGCTTTCTTTCTCCTAGGAAGCCTGGGGTACGCTGTCGCATCCGACTTTCTCCCTCTAGGTTGATGAAGATTGATGGTGGCGGAGGCGGTTGTGATTGATGATGAGGGTTCATGTTGTTGCTCTTGGTATACTTGGGATGGGAATAACCACATTGGATCGGGAGGTTCGGGGGGGGGGGGCAGAAAAGAGGCAGGACGGAGAGTTGTGGGGAGGAGGCAGTAGAAACATTGAAACCGGGCGATCCCCGGGTCGAAGCAAAGAGTCCCGCTCAATCTTCTATTTACAGCCGGGGGCTCTGTGGGCAAAGCCGCCTTCACACGTGACAGAGCCCGAGGAAAGGCTAAACCCGTATCAAGTAGCACTTCGTGAAAGTGTGCCTTCTCGAGTCCCCCGCCCCCTCCCCACCTTTCCTGGAGCGTTGTTGAGAAAGGGGTGGGTGGGTGGGTGGAGAAAGAGGGAGGGTCGATCAGTACCTTGGATAGAGGCAATGGCTTGGGCGCCCCAGGTAGCTGTCTCCCCTCCGGAGTGAATCCCGGAGCTCTTAAAAGGCAGCTAGCCTCGACCTCCGCACACACTGATAAGATCTGGCGAGAGCGAGAGAGAGAGCCAGCTCTCCCTTCATAGTTGTAACTGCGTCCCGGTTGTAGCAGAGCTGGACTGAAATTGACTTGAATGCCTAGCGGTGGGGCGGCAAGGGAGAAAGACCCGCAGAAGCTCCGGTGCGTCTGGTGGCTGCCATCCACGGGTCGGGCAACTTTGGGAAATGCGAGTGCTTCTCCGCAAGATCTAACCACTGGTTGTGGGGTAGCTGTGACTGAGGTAAGCACAAGGCACAGATTGCACCCCCTCCCTCCCGTTCCTCTGTGCGTGTGTCTGTGCGCGCGTGTCCCCCCTCTCGCGGTCTCTGTTATGGGAGGGGGAGCTGTTAGCTGCTCTTTGCCGAGTTTATGTTCTCTTGGTGGCTGATCTGGGTGCGCTGAGGAAGAGAGACAAGGTAGGAGAGAGAGGGAGAGAGAGAGAAAATCCTCGGAGTTGACTTAACTCGTCGGGTTGCACCCCCAAATTGCCTTCAGTTGAGGTCCTCTGGGATGTCTGAATGTGCGTGGTGTGTGTGTGTGTGTGTGTGTGAGTGTGAGTGTGAGTGTGTGTGTGTGTGTGTGTGAGAGAGAGAGAGAGAGAGAGAGAGAGAGAGAGATAACCAGCAAGAGATGAGCAGAGATACCAGCAACTGATAGTGGAGACACTAAGCTAAATCCACTCCAAAAACTCGACTCCAGATTATCTCTTTTCCGTGTTTACATGCACAATACCTTTGATGGCATTCACGTGTCGTGCTATGTTTCAGCAGAGAATCGCTTGCTACTTAGTTGCCGGTTATTTTGGTAACGCGGGGTGTTTCTAAACCCTCCAACGTCTAAACCCATCGGAAACTCCATTCCGTTTCAGTCTTCTTGCTCCTGGTCTCTTTCCCCTCCCCTTTCCTCTTTCGATTCTTCCTACGTAGAAATGTAGCTAATAATATTTAGTCTCCAGGCTAAAAATAAGCCCTGGAAAGTCAGCAGTTTGGAGCGGCGGGAGCTGCTGATGGCAGGTAGAGCGGCTTTGTGTGCGTGCGTGCGGTGGTGATGGTGCGTGGGGGGGGGGGGGTCCACCACCCTGTGGTTGGTCCCTGGTTTCTATCTCTCCCCCCACATCTTATTTCTCCATCGGAAGCCGCCTCTCTCGAGCCTGTGCCAGGATCCTTGCTGGGAACGGAGGTGGGGTCCCTCTCCGGGTCGAGGGACAAATCCGTGCGCCCGGTGTGGAGCCGGCAGAAAACTGGGTGTAGGGGCGAGTAGGGGTGTGAATCGTCAGCCGCGGCGACCTCGGAGGGACGCAGGCGATCTTGCAACCTTAGCCTTAATGGAGGGAGGGAGCGAGGGAGGGAGACCCCAGATGAAGCTCTTTCCTCACCCACCATCAGCCTTCCCTGGCTGGCAAGCAAGAGAGGCAGGAGGTGTTACAAATCAAGGAGGCGTGTAATGGCTTTAGAGAGGGGAAGCCTGCATGGGGGAACCACTTGGCTAAGCCTTGAGCAGATTCACTCTTCTTCCCCCGCCCCGCCACCGCGACCGAGATAAGCAATTGGCCTGAGATGAAACTGACACGATGAAATTGACACACATCCCATTGTGGCTGCGCTGGATTCGGCCGGTCCCTTCCCTTCCCTTCCCCTCCTCTTCACTCCCACCCAGGCTCTGCGTCCGAGAGAGAGAGAGAGAGGGTGATTCCACCTCGCCGGCCTTAATGTTTGTTCCCGGTTCAACTCTGCCGGTTTGGCTAGCTGCGTGATGATGCGAGATCTTCCTTCCTTCCTTCCTTCCTTCCTTCCTTCTCTTGCCTTCCCTCCACCGCCTCCGCCTCCTCCTCCTCCTCCCCCTCCTCTTTTTCCTCCTCCTCCTTCTCCTCCTCCACCTCCCACCCTGTTACCGCCGCAGCTTCATGGGCCGCGAGTGTCTCCTCCGGCGCGATTGCGATCACGTAGCTAAGGGAAGAAGGGAGAATCCCAAGCAGCCAGGCTTGGCGGGGAGGGAGGGGGGATTTCGCAACAGGGTGTGGTTAAAGAAGGAGAAAGGGTGCCCACGCACAGTTCGGAGCGGGAGGAGGATCGGATCGGTAGGATCCTATTGCAAATGAGCAGGAGGGGAGGGGGAATAGGGAGCCCCTCCGGATTCCCAGGAGGCGCTCCACGAAGAGCCGTCGGGGGCCGAGAGCACCTTGATAGGATTTGGTGGTCGTCTTCCTTCCAGCGGGGAGGGGAGGGGGAAGGAGCTGGAGTGGGGGATTTCTGCTCCATCTGATGCAATCCCAAACGTGCTGCAAAGGAACTCCGAGGCAGAAGCAGCATCACCAGCACCTCCCACCTGCCCAGATGGTGCGCCTTTAAATACGGATCTGCGGGGCTGCAAAGCTTTAAACAGAAGATTCACGGCGCATTGGGAGAGAAGGCTGGAGGGGGGGGAGCAGTTAAAGGCGCCGCGCTCATTTTTGCCCCTTCCCCCCCTCCGATTTATTTTTCGCGCCTGTAGGGAAAGAAAAGTAAATATTGTGACATTCGTCGTTGGCATGATTGATGGGGGGGGGGAGACAGCCGTAAAAACGCTTATTACAGACTTCACTTTGCCTTTGTGTATGTGTGTGTGCAAAACCCTGCATCCGTTGCTAAGTTTCCCCTTCAATACAGCATTAAGGTATTATCATTTTACTTCAGTTACCAACTTAGCTGACAAACGAACTGAGGAAAACTTGTAGATCTGCGGAGCTCAGGAGACTTATAGGGGAAATTGGGGGAAGGGTGCCTCAAGAGGTATTAAAACGAAAGACCCGCCACAATCGTTTCTAGCTGTTCTAGTCTCGCCATGAGATCCATGGATAAACAGAGTTCTCCCAGAAGTCCCTGTCAATAAACAGGTTTAATACTGAAGCTAGGCTAAAACAGCAGCAGGTGCTAACTATTCTTTCATGAACATATTCAATGCTGTAGATCACATCATCAGCTTGAAAACTTGAACCCTATCCCTAAAATAGGTTAAGCACTTTGCATAGCTCCTTTAGAGGTCTTTTTGGTTCTGACTGAAACTGGGAATGGATTTACAGCCCCGCCAAAATCGGAGCCGCCAGACTCCACTGACGGACACACAAATCTCCTGGGAGAAATTATCAACATACCCATTTTGCAGTTCGGGAACTGAGGATGCAAAAGAATGTTTTGCCCAAAGTCTTGAATCATTTTAGTTAGCTTCTACATTTAGATGTGCTGCCACTGAGACTTAAATTTGCATGGAAAGCCCTTAATGCAGCTTTCAGATGGTAGTGGTAAAAGAAATAACCTTTGTTCTCCTGTTGCTTGATAGAGGCCTGGCACTGAAAGCAGGTTCTGAGGCTAAGCCATTGTGAGCCACAGCTTAAATTAAGCCCAACGCTTACTGACTCTATGGCTGAGCTGGAATCTGAACCCGGGTATTTCAGTTTCTCAGCTATAACACAATCACTAAATAAGCAGATGCATTTGTTTGCCAGGCCAAGAATGAGAATTTAAGGGGAAATGTGTGGGAAAATAAGAATTGCCTTGCTGGTTTTCACCAGCAACTCTCTCTTCCCAACAGCTTGTCTCTGAAAGTCAGATGACCGTGAGAGTTCTCACGCAGGACCTGGTATAGTTGTCCAGAGCTCTTTATCTCCAGTAAACTACTTACTGAATTTGCTCTTGGAAGACCTAGGTCCTGTAGCAGTAGACCAGCGCTACAGCCAGAATTCAGCTGAATTCCATTTCGGAGCAGCTCTTAGGAGAGCCACATCCCAGCAGTGGGTGGTGCCAAAGGTCAAAAGGCGGGGCCAAAAGTACCAGCATATTTTAGCTTAAAGCTCTTGCTACCAGTAACGAAGCCTTTGGAGAAGAATTTCAACTTTTTAGAATAGAGGGGGGAGCCATGCAAAAGCTGGGAAACCACATTCTAGATCAGCCTTCCTCAATCTGGGGCGCTCCAGATGTGTTGGACTACAACTCCCAGAATGCCCCAGCCAGCTGGCTGGGGCATTCTGGGAGGTGCAGTCCAACACATCTGGAGTGCCCCAGGTTGAGGAAGGCTGTTCTAGATGGTTAGGGGGAAGTAGGTGGGCCCAGGGGAAGGGGGCATGGCCATCTGGAGAACCCCAGAGGGCCAGATTCAGCCCACAGGCAGGAGGTTCAGCACCTTAGCCATAAAGTGCTTGGCAGATTGGCCATGATTATTTCCTAACCTCAGTCCCCCTCTCTCCATAAAGGGGAAATAAAACATGACCACTGGATGTGTTGGTTGGATTCTAGACAATGTTCTGCCCACATAGCAGCCTTAAAACTCAATGTTCTTTTTATTCCATTAACTTTAAAATCACCATGCAGTTCTGTTAGGAGTCAGAAGTGAATTTGAGGCATAGTTTCCACTTGGCCTTTAGGAGATACCCTAGCAACAGGGGCCAGTGCCTACAGGAAGTAGAGGTGCAATCAGTCCAGCCTCTTCTGTCATCACACAGCCCATTTGTTCCACCCACCTGAAGTGACTCCTACTTCATCCAACCAATGGAAGGCCCTTCTAGCAGCCATGATAGCCCAATGGAACTTCTATGTTCAGATGCTGGGGAACAATAGGGAAATGCACTTGTTTTTATGCCCTGCAGTGGTGCGGTAGTAAATGTTCAAGAGCAAGAATTCGTTGTGACAGTGCGTGTGTAGGTGTGTGTAACAGAGAGAGAGAGAGAGAGAGAGAGAGAGAGAGACCGAGACCAAAGAGAAGCATACATAGCATAATATCCACTTTGTTCGGATCATCATGACTGCAAACCTATACATAATTATCTGGGGTTAAGCTATGTTACATATAAAACACATTGAGCATCAACAAAATCTTCATCTGAAAGAGAACCTTTAGGTTTTAATTAGAAATATAAGCACTCTTGAAGTGTTACCATTTAAACCAGAGGTGGGCAATTTACAGCCCATGGGCTGCAGGCAGCCTACACGGCCCCCTTACCATTGGGTGGGGAGGCATATGTAGCAGTTACAGAGTGCCAAAAGGGTCAACATTAGTTTGTTTGCCTTCTTTTCAGCACCCGCAGGAGGCCAATAGCTCCAATGTTCCAGTGGGATACTGAATCTGCTCTGGGTTTCATTCAGAACCAATCAGAATTCTAAAGGAGCTATCCAAGGTACCTTTAGAGTTCTGACTGATTCTGATTGAAATCCAGAGCAGTTTCCTAGCCCCACTAACTTCGGAGCCACCAGCCTCCATTGGCCAGACCTCCCGCAGTTTCCCAGCCCTAATTTAAAAAGTTAGCATGAAGAAGGAACCCCATCAAAGAAAAGGAGAGAAGGATCCACCCTCTGCTTGATTATTTTCTTCATTCTCTGATTTTTTCAAGCCCACAAACTAAATACAAGGCAGAGGTTGGGTTTGAGTCCCAAGGACCCAAATCATCCCCCCTTCCCAAAATTACATTCAACGTTCATTACAACATCATATTATAGAAGATAGCCTAATTCTTTTTTAATTCTTTTTTTCTTCTTTAAAAAGCTTTATGGACATAAACTCCCAACTTTGAATTATAATGAAAACTGTTGCTATTCATGGAGTCTGCTTGTCAAGAGCTTTCCAATGAAGTATGTTTCATGGTATTCAGTGAACAGGAAGACAGTAAAAAAGGGATGATCAACAAATGCCCGACTTTGAATTGTATATATATAATAAAATAAAACTTCAGGCCCAAGCTCCCATTCCAGCCCTCCAGGGGTCTCCAAATGGCCCCACCTCCTTCCCTTGGCCCCACCCCTTCCCCCAGTCAGTGATCATTGGCTGGTTTCCCAGTATTTGTGCAGTTTGAAGAAGTTGAAATGCCCCGCCCCTTTTGCCTTCAGGCCCACCCACCACTGGAATGTGATACCCAGGAGCTTCTCTGCAATGGAATTTGGCCCTCGGGATGAAATAGCTTTAATATTCCTGATCTAGAAGCTATGAATCAGCAGCTGCTGTCCAGACCGCAGACAGACGGACCGCCATGCTGCTGAGTCAGACTGCCCTCATCTATACCCCTTCTCCACAGACAACAGCTCACTGGGTTTTAGTGCATTTGTTCCCCTTAAAGTAGAAGTTGAGCATGGAAGCAATGTTGGGGCACTTTCCCTATGAATGAGAGTTAAAGCATTTGGATCGGGGGTGGGAGGGAGTTTACAATTTGGAGACAAATAATGGAAAGGCTGCTGTTCTCATGTGTTACTTGCGGGTGTCCCAGAAGCATCTTGCTGGTCATGGAGGGAGAGAGGGTACTGGACTGGTTGTACTATGGCTCTCATCACAAAGGGCAATTTTTAGTACAAAGCTATGGAAGGTGAATGTATGGGGTCTAAAGGAGTTGACTTCAGTAATGCTAGGGATTTCAATTGAAACCATGTGATCATTCCATATGGACCTGAATGAATGAAGATGCCAATGTGGTGTAGAGGTTAGAGTGTTGGACTGGGAGTCAGGAGATCCAGGTTCTTGTCCCCACTCGGCCATGGAAGCTCACTGAGTGACTTTGGTCCATTCACAGTCTCTCAGGCTAAACTACCTCACAGGGTTGTTGTGGTTGTGAGGATAAAGTGGAGATGAGGAGGGTTATGTACACCTCTTTGGGTTCCTTAAGAAAAAAGGCAAGATATAAATGTAATGAACAAACAAATCAATAAAGGAGGAAGGAGTGGATGAAATGCTCATATCCTATCATCTGGAAACATCCATTTGGACAACCCCATTTGTTTGAGTACTGTGGAAAGAGTTCCGCACATTTGTCTAAAGCAGGGATGAGGAACTGCAGGCCCGGGGTGCAGTTCCTGAGGTCCCAATCCAGGATTCCCCAGATGGCTACGCTCCTTTCCCCCCAACCACTGATCCTTTTGTGCAGCCCCCCCCCCATTCTAGAAGGTTGAAATGCCTCCCCTAAGGCTTAGGTATTGGCAAAAAGAACTGAAGCTAAACTATGCTGGTAGTGGGTTTGTTTGTTTTTTGCATTTTGATTCTGTCCCCCTTTGTCTTTGGCCCCGAACACCACTAGAATGTGGCCCCGAGAGTGTCTCCAAACCTGAATTCAGCACCTGGGTTGAAAAAGGTTCCCCACCCCTGATATAAAGGCTGTGCTATCCTGGGATGCACACAGTCCATTTGATTAAGAACCTGCTTTAGGATACTAGGTGCATTTGTGGGTAATCAGTCATGGGTATTCTGCATATTCATTATAATTATTCTGCATATTAATTTAGAGTGCCTACAAATCATCACTCTCAGGTATCTGGAGTCTTGTCTTTAGATTACTATTTGAACAATGCATTAATTCATCTGATTCTTACCAACCAATCAACCTGTCACCCATCCAAACACAGAAATAAAGGATTTGCCCTGTGTTGGGTTTCCAAGGAGTTTTTGTTTATTTGATCATTTTACTCTGTGAAAAGCATATACATCCACTATTATACAAATTGTTGCCCTATCCAAATGTTAAACGCCATTCCTTACTTTTTTCTATGGCATCATCTGACTAAATTCTTACTTGGACATAGATTAGACATGTAATGTGTTGCAATGGGCTAGATCCTGGTAATGGTCATGAACAATTTCAGGCGAGGCTTTTCCGTCCTCCAACTTCTGAGTTGCTCAAAGATCTGGAAGTGGATTCTACTACATACAGTTGTACATAAATGGACATTTTGTGAAAGTGGGAGCCTTGCGCAATCAGTTTCTTGATCACATAAAGAACCAATGCAACATCCAGCTGTACACATGCAAAGGCCCTTTTCAAACCCTTTGCCAAATGTACAAAGGTCAGAGGACAAGGCCAGAGGGTACAATCCCACTTTCCCTCCTCACACTCAGTAGACACAGGAGGAGAACTCAAGTATACACATGCATATGTATGTGTAAACCAGCCCATATGGATTGCAGCCAATCACAAGGTTGGATCCAGCATTAGTGTAACTTAAGTCCCATTAATGTCAATGGGCCTACTCTAAGTAGATGTAACATGATACAATTCATCTGAACTAATCCGCTTGGGCTTAGATCCAAAGAACTGTTCAGGCTCATGGAAGGGTCTTGCAATAGCCCAGTAGAATTTTTGTCTCATTTTTTTTTTTGGGGGGGGGACAATTGAGTCCCATCCAATCCCACACACTACTTTTGAAAATCTCCATTTCAAAAGCTGTCTGCCATAGGGTAAGGCTATGCTTCTTCTTAAGGGAACAAGTCTAAAGCCCTCTTGTATTCACCGAACTGCTTTCACAGTTTTTGGGATCTTGGCTGTTGCATTTGCACGTGATGTGAAAGTTCTCTCTGTAGTGAAATAACTGTAAATTGCTTATTCACATTATGCAGCTCACCACTCCATGTTGCAGTTATCACACCATGAAAATGGATGTGTGAATCAATCCTGTGAGAAACAAAATGAATGTGGGCTCTTAGCAGAGTACTCCATGGACCAGGAGGCTGTCTACATGTTGTCTTTTCCCCGTGGTGGCTATAAATCGGCACTGCATTGGTTATATGACACAGCTGCCAATTTGCTGCCACCACGGGGTAAAGAGATGAAGTTGCGCAGTGGGCTTCCTGCTGGAGCAAGGTCAACATGGCTCTTCCTTTGTCTATCCTCACTCTGGCACTGGGGCATTCCTGGGTGAAAGGTGACCTCCCATGGGTCGATGGGAGCCAGAAAGCCCATGGGGTTACCCAATGCCACCCCAAAGCAACAAAAGCATGGGTATTTAAAAAGTGGGGGAGAAAAAGAAAAAAGGGGGATCAACCTGGCACCATCAAGGCAGCCCCCAGTTAAGACACTTTCACTGGAGATATTTAAGCAGAGACTGGTTGGCCATCTGTCAGGGATGCTGTAGTTTTGTCTTGCACTGTAGAGTCTGCATTGAGCAGGGGGGTTGGAGTAGATGATCTACAACAGCCTTTCTCAACCTGGGGCACTCCAGATGTGTTGGACTACAACTCCCAGAATGCCCCAGCCAGCTCTGGCTGGGGCATTCTGGGAGATGCAGTCCAACACATCTGGAGTGCCCCAGGTTGAGAACCACTGATCTACAAGGTACTTCTAACTCTGTGATTCTATTAAGATTAAATATAAGAAAAGTCTGGTTTATTTCTCCCTGGGTCATATATC
The DNA here is from genome assembly GCF_023053635.1 of Elgaria multicarinata webbii. Lineage (NCBI taxonomy): Eukaryota > Metazoa > Chordata > Lepidosauria > Squamata > Anguidae > Elgaria > Elgaria multicarinata. The sequence goes on from NC_086172.1 coordinate 105,027,095, forward strand.
ATTATATAAATCAAATCAAATCAACGCCGCTGTTCAGTGGAGTCTGGTGGCTCTGATGTCAATGGGTGGTGAATCCACTCCAGGTTTCAGTCAGAATTCAAAAAGAGCTATCCGAGGTACTTGGAGATTGGAGCCACCAACCTTCACTGCCACTGCTAGTCTCAGATGTATTTATTTATTTAGTGACATTTGTATACCTCTGAACATAATAAAATTTTGCAGCAGTTCACAATAAAACTTAAAATACAATATTAAAAACACAACTTTAAAATACTGCATTAAAAACATTTCCAAATACAGTAAACAAAACAACAACAAAAACAAAAACAAACAAACCCACCAAGGAGCAATAAAATGGATGTAAAGTTCAAGGACTCTCCGACTGGGTTCGCTTGTTCAAACTGCTCAACCCTAACACAGCCCATGGTTTCTGGGTGTTTTGTTAATCATGCCATCAGCCCACCTTCATTGAGTTCACATGACACAGCAAACTATGAGGGAGTGTTGTATCACAAACAGGTACCCATGGGTGCCCATAAACCATGGTGGTTTATTTAAGCCCCCATGCTTCAAATTTGATGGTGCAAACCTGGCCACAAAAAAACAAAAATAAATCTTTTGTGACTTTTATCCTTTGCTAGCTAGCATGCCAGGTATTGTGCTGTTTCCATTGGATCTTCCACATTTTGTTAGGGCAGGCTCTGACGAACACCAATGGAGTGTGATATATATATATATATATATATATATATATATATATATATATATATATGTACGTATATAAAATGAGCGTCTGTCCTCCACCCACAACCAAGAAAGAAACCTACTTTGGCTGCTCTGACTTAGCTGAAAATATCTCTGAGAAGCAACAAGCATGATCCCCCTCAGTTCTCTAGCAGATTTGGGAGTCAGAAAAAAACAGACCGGGCAGCATGAAGTTAGCATAACAACGGCCCACCCATTTTCATTATTTCACAAATGTGTGATGCATGCTCGTGAGCTGTCATCCTTGGCAGCGCTAACATTTCCATCTGCTTACATCGTGTTTCTATTCTTATGCTGCAGCCCTTCAGCCGCTTACTCTGGAGTAGTCCTGTTGACGTCACATGGCTGCAATCCAGAACCCGTTGATTTCCCAAGCAACTGTCAATTGGATAGCTTTGGAGCAGATTCCTCATGGATTGCAGCCTGTGATTTTAAGGGCATAGCTGCTGGCACCTGGTGGAGGAAGGGGAGTGAAATGGGCTAAAGCAGGGGTAACAGAACCATAGGCCCAGGGGACCAAATCTGGCTTGCCTAGGGTCCCAATCCAACACAACCCTCCTAGGTTCTCCAGACGCCATCCCCTTTCTCATTTGGTCCTTTCTCAGGTTCTGTGCAGTCTCCCTCTACCCAGTTCTAAAAAAGTCAAAATGTCTCCCCTAAGGCTGAGTTACTAGCAGTAAGAGCTTTAAGCTAACAGATGCTTGGCCCTGCCCCTTTGCCTTTAGCCCTGCCCCATCTTGCTTTTAGCCCTGCCCACTACGGGAATGGGTCCCTCCTCTGCAGAGCTCTTCTAAAATTGAATTCAGCCTTTGGGCAAATAGAGGTTCAACACCCCTGGGCTAAAGTCACATGGTGTTGTTATCATGTTAAAGCCAGTCGGTTCTGAGCCTGGCAGTGCCTGGATGAAGCGTCCCCAAAACAAGAGCCTATGGAGGCTAGTGGCTCCGATGTCAGTGAGGTGGTGATCCACTCCAGGTTTCAGTCAGAACTCTAAAGCAGCCTTCCAAAGAAAATAGCTTGTTTAGAAGTCTGACTGATATGGCAGCTCCTTTAGAGTTTTGAGTGGTTCTGTAAATTGGCCCTATGTGTAGGGCACAAATGGATACCTATGAGAGGTGAAAGTGATGGAAGCATTCTAGATCTCCCGGCAACAATGAGGCCCCATTTCCACCGTTTGCAGCAGGTGCCTACCCTAACTGAGTTACATCCCTGAGAAGAAGCAAAGGAAAGTGAGGTGCCAAAAGAAATTCTTTATCCAACTTTGGCGGAGCCCATATGACATGTCAAAGAAGCTGTGCCAAGTGATAGGGCTTTTCAAGTGAGTAAAGATCTCAAGGGTTGAGCCTTCCGAGGCTGCCCGGAAGTTGCAAGCACACTGATACTACCATGTCTTGGTTATCCTCTTGACATGCTTGTAAGAAGAATGCAGCCCAGCACTTTCCCCAGTCTTCTCCTGTAGTGCCTGTATTGCAGCCTTCTCCAACCTCCAGACATTTTGGACTTTGGCACCTATCAGCCCCAGCTGGCATGGCCAATGGTCAGGAATACTGGGAGTTGTAGTCCAGCTCCTTGTTTAAGTGACTGCTCAGGATTATTCCTGCTTCTCTTCCAAATACTTGTGAGCTGATCCACACCATTTTCTTGGCCCCTAGTACAGGGCAGTGCAGGCTGGTGGCTCTGATGTCACTGGGGTGATCAATTTGCTCTGGGTTTTAGTCAGAACGCTAAAGGCACTTTGCATGATGGATAGCACCTTTTAGAGTTCTGACTGGTTCTGACTAAAACCCGGAGTGGACTCACTGCCCCACTGACATCAGAGCCAGAAGCCTCCGCTGCAGTCCAAAACATCAAGAGGCCACCAGGTTGCCTGCCTCTCCTGCTCTAGTTGTTCTAGCCTTGATCTCTGATCAAGAAGACAGAATGAATTCATCCTGCCACAGAATGGTCTCCACTAGCCTCCCAGTGTGGAAATCCTGCTCCTCCTAACATGAGCACTGGGATCCAATTACCTTCTAAGGTAGTGAGATGTGGGTAGATTGAATGTGGCTTGGGTTTTCGGCCTCAGAGCTTATGGCACAGTGCTTGATCATGTGATCCCTTCACCATGCATTCAGATCCCAGCCACTGCTAAGTTTTGAAGAGCAGCATAAGCAGCAGTCATAGCACAACAAAATGCACAAGTGGCATGAAATATCAGAACCTTGATATGAAGGGAAACAATATGTGAATGATGCTTGGGATTATTCCATTTGGATGCATTTACTCCTCATTTGGTTTATTTATTTTAACCAGGCATGACCTGCTTACGTTTTCAGTCTCTTGTGGGGAGGGGAATTAAAAGGGTATGGTACAGCTGAGGTTAAGCCCAATTATGTCCCACTGAGCCCATCAGAAGACACCTTAAACCATGGCTTTAACCATGGTGGTTAAGGAAGAAAGCCAGGCTGTGTTCAAAAGACACCTTAAACCGCAGTGAATAAGGCTCTTTGCTTTATTCACCATGGTTAAAGCCGTGATTTAAGGTGTCTTCTGAACACAGCTTGGCTTTCTAGCTTAACCACCATGGTTAATGCTATGGTTTAAGGTGTCTTCTGAATGGGGCCACTGATTTCAATGGGAAAAGTTAAGCACTTGCTTAAGGCTGCAATCCTATACACACTTACCTGAGAGTAAGTCCACTGAATGCAGCAAGGCTTACTTCTGAGTAAACATGCACAGGATTTATGCTGTAAACCACTTCCACTGAAATCAGATGGACTTGAAGTGCTTATCATTGGCTGGAACGTACCCTAACAAAATGACAGTGGGAAGGAAAACCCCTCAAGCTAGAGTTAAAAATGGAAACAAGGCATAAACATCCTAAGAAAAGAAAAGTACAGAGCAGCTGTAAACTCTCAAGTACTGGGAATGCTTCCTGTTCAAAATGCGAACTTCCCAAACACACATGCTGTCATCCACCCCACACACCCCACACCCCGCCTGCCCCACCTCACCTCACCTCATCTCACCTCTCACACAGGCTTAACCAGTTTGAAAGTTGACTCTCTTCCTGCACTGCACTGACTGAGGGCACAATTTCTCCAGCTGCGCACTTAACCTATACCCTATGGCGTCCAATTTATTCTGACATTCAAGGAGAATGATTAAGTAACCTGGTCATTAAGCCTCAACTTTTTTTCACTACCTTGCCATTACAGATCTTTCCCTGACCACATCACTTGTGGAAAAAGAATGGATTTATTTATTTTTCCCTGTGCCTTTAGAGCAACAAACAGATGAACAGAAACAGTGAGAGTGTTGTGATCTGGTACAGAATTCAGGGGAGACTTTTAAAGACTTAAGCATCATGATAATCAGTAAGGGTTCATTGCTCAGTCATCAACCCAAAGGTTGATGTGTCTTTATTTGTTTGTTTGTTTATATATTTATTATTTGCAATGGGGAATGGGAGAAATGCATGCTGTGGTAATTAGGCACTTTCTTGCCTTTTTTCAATCAGAAGCTATTTACACCTTGAAATTCATGAATAATGCATGATGTGCAGGCATGACAACACATAATTAGATGGGCCAGCTAAGAGGAATATAAAAGGGGGCTAGGAGCCCAAGGATTGCATAAGGTGTGTGGGCATTTTGACATCTAAGAAGCGCTATAGATCTGGCGTTAACTACCTCAGCCTCATGAAGATAATTAAGAAGAAATGTGGGTGTCAAAAAAAGAAAAGAAAAGAAAAAACCACACAGCCTAGCAAACTATTCCCATAGATTGGCTAGCTTATTGCAACAGTTCAAAACACAATTGGCAGACGCCCACATTGGACATGATTGCCCTTTGATGCGGCTGTTATTGACTTTATAAAGATGACAGAGTTAAAGTGATGTCCTAAGCTCATTGGCTGACAGGTTCCTGTCTAGGATTCTGTCACTGCAATAAATGTCAAGCAATATGCTGAAGTTCTAATATTTCATTGTGTCCGTAAAGAGTCAAATAGCAAATTACTCACATCTTAATTTTAATCCAAAAATGAGCTGTCTTGTAAGTAGCCTCTCAGCTGTACTCAGAAAAGTAGTTTGACAGTCCAGTCCCCCATTTCCTTTTCATTTTATTTCTTCTCCTTTCTCTTTTCTATTCTGATATACTTTTCTAGAATACAGAGTAAATTCACACTGGTTTCACTGCCAGCAAACTTGAAAGTTGCTGTCTTTTATTTAAAAAAATGCAATTAGAATTAGGCTTAGATTAGAATTTGATTTCTAGTCCACATTGTCAATAAGGCCAAGGAGGAATAATAATCTTTCCTTGTGCAAATGAATCACTCATAATATGGTAACTTCCCTGCACAAATGAGCCATTACAGCTAGACCACCACGGGTAGAAAGTTCTCATCACCCAGCATCAACTCAAGTGCCAGACTTTTTCACATATTTGCCTGCCAGTCATCAAGGCCCAGTTGACACGTGCATTTGCACCACTTGATTTGTCTGTATTTGATTTCTGTATGTTTGGTTACTGTCAGAAACATGTGTAAACTGACTTCACTGAAAAGCATTACATTTGAGATGATGTGATGAGATATGAAAGTTCTATCCATGGAGTTGGAACCAAACTTAATCCTGCTTCAAGTAGACCCATTGAATTCAGTAGCACAAGTTAGTGATTGATTGATTTCAATGGATCTACTCTAAGTATGACTAAGTCTGGATCCCAGCCATGGTGCTTTACATGTAGTGGTCCATTCACTTATGGAAGTCATTATTAGATGTTACAATATTCAAGTGATTTAATATGCATGTGTGGACCAACCCTAGCCCATAAGGACACTTCAGCAGATAATATGAGTCAAAGAGTTGTGGATCTGCTACAGCTTGTACAATTTTTGTGGAGACCATTGCTCGCAGAATGCATACAATTTTTTGTTGAAGAAAACTACTTCTACAACTGAGCCTCAGCAAGCATCTAGATACAAATTTGATCATTAATACTACTGTTTCTTCTTCATTCACAAAATATCTATTGATTTCAAAATCCTCAGCCCTTTCTGTCAGCATAGTAGTATTTTATAATTTACTGTGCAAAATTCCCATGCAAAAACAAAGCCTTGCAAGTCATCTGCTGATTTGAGGATTAAATTCCTTGATTGTTATGTTTTTCTGATCTCCTACTCTAGATGTTTCCCAGGACCTTTATTGCTATTCTTGGCTATAAATTGTATCTGCCTTATAGGTTATCTCTTTCATAGCTTGCTGTGGTTTCTGCTCCCAGTCTACCTGTGCTTGATATCAAACAAACCATCTAGTGTTGAATTTTGTCACCAACTCATTCATAAGAAGGCTTCTAAGAGATTTAACACATTCTTACTCTATTATAATTATAAAACACATGGTCAGGTTTGAGGGGAAAGGTTATGATTGTCTACAAAGCTTGACTTGGTAGTTGGGTACTGTGATATTAAGATAACACATGGTAACTTGTGCAACTACTAAATAGTATATCTACTCTGAGAACTTCTGACTTTCATGAAGTCAGTTGCCCATAGAATGATGTCAGAATGGATCAGAAGGGCATTTAATCCAAGTCCCTGCCTAATGGCCAGACTATCCACAGATCAATGCCACCTATAGGCCATACATTTTCACAAGTAGATGATGCCTTGATAGCAATAGCTGCAGATGATGCATGCAAGTGAGCCAATCCACACAACAGCTTTCCCCAATCTGAACTTCAAATGGTTTGGACTTCAACTCCTATCAGCCCCAGCCAGCATGGCCAATAGTTAGGAACTATGGTAATTGTAGTCTAAAACAGCTGGAGGGAACCAGGTTGGCCAGACAGAGTGGGGAAAAGCAGAGGAAGTGCCAGAATCCCTATTGTGAATCACAGCCATTGTGATTTAATTATTTATTTATTTTATTGCTAAAGCTCAGAATGAGCTGAGATTAGTGAGGGATGCTAAAAGCAATAAAAAGGCTTTCTTCAGATATGTGAGTAGTAAAAAACAGAGGAAAGGAATGGTGGTTCAACTGCTTAATGAGGATAGCAAATTGATAACAGATGACAAAGAAAAGGCTGAAGTGCTCAATTCCTACTTTGCCTCAGTCTTCTCCCAAAAGCGGGTCTAGAAAAAGTGAAGCAGAAGTTGAGGGGGCAGGATTACAGTTTGAGATTGATAAACAAATGGTCAAAGAACACCTAATTTCCTTGAATGAATTCAAATCTCCAGGGCCCGATGAACTGCATCCTAGAGTAATGAAGGAGCTAGCGGAAGAACTCTCAGAACCTTTGTCTATTATCTTTGCAAAATCATGGAAGACGGGTGAGGTGCCGGATGACTGGAGGAGGGCTAACGTGTTGGGTTATTGTGCCAGAACTTTTCTCTCTCTGGAACTTTGTTTGTGCTCAGAAACAAACACACATCACGCAGGTCTTACACAGCAGAGCTGGTTTATTTCCTTCAGGCTTCTGTGCAGTTCAATTCAGACCAGTTCAGATCAGCACACTGAGGCATACACAGAGAGCAGTGATCATAGAGCAGTGATCAGTAAGCAGTGATCAGTAAGCAGTGATCTGTTCCATTTTACACAAGTGAGAAACTATATACAGATCTACACAATTCTTATCTACATTACATACAGCTGTGATGAGGCTAACTTAGAATCTTGGCAAGGTTCAAAGAACAGCCTCTATCTCAAGGTAATTGCCCACAGATAGTCTTTCTCTATTTAACCCTGAAATAGCCATACACACACAATTTTAATGACTAAGCAAGTATTTCTTTTCATATACTTAACAGTCCTCCTCTTGCGCATGTTGTTTAAATTGTGTTACAATCTGAGACCCAGCTTTAAAAGCATCTCTTTGTGTTTTACCATTGAACGTTCCACCTGTCCTTCCTCATTTTGTTTTACTTTGAATACCCATTTACTGTTAATGGCTTTACAACCTTCGGGTAAAGGTACTAGCTCCCACGTTTCATTTTTTTCATTTCTCTGATTTCCTCTGACATTGCTTCATGCCAGCCCTGATCTTCTGTAGGTTCCATTTCCTGAATTTCCTCAAATGAAGTAGGTTCATAGGCTATTAGTAAAGCTCTATGAGAAACCTGTTTGCTTTGGTATTCATCTGAATAACGAATTGGAGCTTTGCGTTCTCTTTCTGATCGTCTTGGCATAGTTACAGGCATAGTTTCCTCCTCCACAGTTTCTTCCCCCTCCCTCTCTTGCTGAGATTGTTCAGGAATTTCTTCTGTTTCTACAGCTTTCTGTTCTACAGGCAAACTTACATACTGTTTTGTTTCCTGCATTTGTTCATGAAAAACTACATCTCTGCTCACAATTACACTTTTGTGATATGGAGACCACAAACGATAGCCTTTTGTTTGTGTATCATATCCCAACAGTTTACATTCCAAACCTCTTTGAGCTAGCTTTCCTGGTCTGTTTTCTTTCTGAACATGAGCAAAACATTTACTTCCAAAAACCCTTATATGTGACACTCTAGGTTTTCTTTTGTAAAACATTTCATATGGGGTTTTTTCATGTACAGAGTGGTAAAGCCTGTTTAACAAATAATTTGAGGTGGACAAAGCTTCTGCCCAGAACAGATTAGACAATCCTGACTCTTTCAATAGAGCTCTTAACATGTTCTGCAAGGTTCTGTTTTTCCTTTCTGCAACTCCATTTTGAAATGGTGAATATGGAGCAGTAAGGTCATGTTGTATACCCTCATCACTGAGGAATTTTTTAAATTGGTTGCTAAGAAATTCACCTCCCCGGTCCGTTCTTAGATTAGCTATAGGTTCTTTAAATCTATTTTTACTCCACTTAACAAAGGCTTTAAACTTTCCAAAAGTTTCACTCTTCTGTTTTAACACATACACAAATCCAAATCTACTGTAATCATCAACAATAGACAAGAAAAATCTGTTTCCTCCTTGACTTGTCTCAAAAGGACCTGCAAGATCTGCATGAATTAATTCAAAAATTCTTTTTGTTGTTCTCTCACTATGTTTTGGAATGTTTGACTTATGACACTTGGTTTCACTGCATACATTACATTCTACATAGTTAGAACATGGTTTGATTTTCACCCCTTCACACAATTCTGGAATCTTAGAAATTATTTTATAGTTGGCGTGACCAAACCTTTTATGAGTTAAATGGATACACTCTTGGTGTGGTTTGCAATTGGCTATTGTTTTTGTTGTGACTTTGCTGGCTACAACTTCATTTTCTGTACAAGTATTAATCACATACAAAGATTCTTTCATTATTCCCTGCACACACACCTTGTTTCCCTGTTTTATAGTACAATTTTCTTCAGTAAAACAAACCTCATACCCCATTTCTGTTAACTGAAACACACTTAGAAGGTTTGTTTCTAATTCTGGTACATATAAAACACTTTGTAGTTCAACTCCCAGACAATCAAAATATACATTACCCACACCACATATCTGGATTTTTGTTCCATTTGCAAGGGTAACACACTTTTGCTCTGAAGTAGAAGTTTCCAAGGTAACAAATGAAAGTTTGTCTTTTGCCATACTTATTGAAGCCCCAGAGTCCAAAAACCAAGGATTCATTGTCTCTTTGACTCTTGCTAGAAGACACTTCTTTGTTGATTCAGCTTCATTCATTTTGTTTTCTTCTCTCCACTTTGCTGTTGACTGCTTTTTCTTCTTGTTGTTGTTGCAATCCCGCCGTAAATGTTCTGTGGAACCACAATTAAAACATTTCCTTGCCTTTAATGCAGCCACCACATCAGAAGATTTATGGCTTTGTTGAAATTCAGCCACAGGAAGTTTAAGGCTTTGTTGTTTTGAAGCTTGTCTTCTTTCATAGGTTTCCAGTAGTTTTCCAGCTACATACTCGAGGGTTAAATTTTTCTCCTCTTGACTTTCCATCATGGTGACAACCGCGTCGTACGATGAATCAAGACTTGACAAAATCACATAGACTTGGTGTATAGTTGTAAACTCCATCCCTCGTGCCCTGAGTTGATTGAAGATTTCTCTCATGCTTTTCAAATGGTTTGACATAGACTCCCCTGGTTTCAGCTTCATTCCATACAGCTTCCGGGTTAGAATTATTTTACTGCCCGCTGTTTCTCTTTGATATACAGCTTGTAGCGCATTCCAGCACTCTTTTGATGTATTCAGAAACTGAATGAAGGAAATTTGAGAGTCTTCCACAGCTAATGCAATAACTGCCATTGCTTTTGCATCGTCCTTAAACCATTTAGCATTCTGTGGATCTGCTCTATCTGGTGGATCCTCTGTGACTACATACCACAGTTCAGCCTGAATCAGATACATTTGCATTTTGTAAGACCATAATGCATAGTTAGAGTCATTCAGCTTTTCTAACAATTGATGCAAACCAGACATATTAGCTCCTGCCATTTCCTCTGCTTTAGGAATTGGTATCTCACCGTCCTTCTGCTCAGAGTCCTCCTCAGAGTCAGCCGACTGAGATTTTTCCTCACTTTGCAGCACTGGCTTTAGCTTGATGTCTTCCTTCATCAACAGTTTTCTGTTTTAGCAGACTCCTGGTTCTGATACTGCACCGTTCCCACCAAGTTCTGGTTCTTCTGCCTGGGTTAAGCTGGCGTAGGCTTCCTGGACTGGACTGGGCCCATAACCTTTGTTGGGTTATTGTGCCAGAACTTTTCTCTCTCTGGAACTTTGTTTGTGCTCAGAAACAAACACACATCACGCAGGTCTTACACAGCAGAGCTGGTTTATTTCCTTCAGGCTTCTGTGCAGTTCAATTCAGACCAGTTCAGATCAGCACACTGAGGCATACACAGAGAGCAGTGATCATAGAGCAGTGATCAGTAAGCAGTGATCAGTAAGCAGTGATCTGTTCCATTTTACACAAGTGAGAAACTATATACAGATCTACACAATTCTTATCTACATTACATACAGCTGTGATGAGGCTAACTTAGAATCTTGGCAAGGTTCCCAGAACAGCCTCTATCTCAAGGTAATTGCCCACAGATAGTCTTTCTCTATTTAACCCTGAAATAGCCATACACACACAATTTTAATGACTAAGCAAGTATTTCTTTTCATATACTTAACATAACGTCCCTATCTTCAAAAAGGGCAAAAAGAAGGAACCTGGGAACTACAGACCAGTCAGTCTGACATCCATCCCTGGGAAAATTCTGGAGCAGATTATAAAGAAGTCAATCTGTAAACATCTTGAAATCAATGCGGTGATCACTAGAAGCCAACATGGATTTGCAAGAACAAGTCCTGTCAGACAAATTTGATCTCATTTTTTGATAAGGCAACCTCCCTTGTGAACCGTGGGAATGCTGTGGACGTCATATATCTTGACTTCAGCTTTTGACAAAGTACCACATGACATTCTGATTAACAAACTAGCTAAAAGTGGGCTACATGGAACAACTATTAGGTGGATTCACAGTTGGCTACAGAATCGGACTCAAAGAGTACTTATCAATGGAACCTTTTCAAACTGGGGAGAGGCAACGAGTGGGGTACCACTGGGCTCAGTCCTGGGCCCAGTGCTCTTCAACATTTTTATTAATGATTTGGACAAGGAGGTGCAGGGAACACTGATCAAATTTGCAGATGACACCAAATTGGGTGGGATAGCTAATACCCTGGAAGACAGAAACAAACTTCAAAGTGATATTGATAGGCTGGAGTGCTGGGCTGAAAACATCAGGATGAAATTTAATAGGGATAAATGCCAAGTTCTACATTTAGGAAATAGAAACCAAATGCACAGTTACAAGATGGGGGATACTTGGCTCATCAATACTACAAATGAGAAGGATCTTGGAATTGTTGTAGATTGCAAGCTGAATATGAGCCAACAGTGCGATATGGCTGCAAGAAAGGCAAATGCTATTTTGGGCTGCATTAATAGAAGTATAGCTTCCAAATCACGTGAGGTACTGGTTCCTCTCTATTCGGCCCTGGTTAGGCCTCATCTAGAGTATTGCGTCCAGTTCTGGGCTCCACAATTCAAGAAGGACGCAGACAAGCTGGAGCGTGTTCAGAGGAGGACAACCAGGATGATCAGGGGTCTGGAAACAAAGCCCTATGAAGAGAGACTGAAAGAACTGGGCATGTTTAGCCTGGAGAAGAGAAGATTGAGGGGAGACATGATAGCACTCTTCAAATACTTAAAAGGTTGTCACACAGAGGAGGGCCAGGATCTCTTCTCGATCCTCCCAGAGTGCAGGACACGGAATAATGGGCTCAAATTAAAGGAAGCCAGATTCCAGCTGGACATCAGGAAAAACTTCCTGTTAGAGCAGTACGACAATGGAATTGAGCAGGGGGTTGGACTCAATGGCCTTGTAGGCCCCTCCCAACTCTGCTATTCTATGATTCTATGATTTATATACTGCCTTTTTTCCTCCAAGGAACCCAAGGCGGTATACATAATCCTCATCCTCTCCATTTTATTCTCACAACAACAACCCTGTGAGGTAGGCTGGGCTGAGAGTCTGTGACTGGCCCTAAGTCACCCAGTGAGCTTCCATGGCCGAGTGGGGACTAGAACCCAGATCTCCCGACTTCCAGTCCAAGACTTTAGCCACTACACCACACTGGCTCTCACTATTGTAGGAGAAAATCAGACAGATTTCAGTAATCCCATGGATATTTTACTGGGTGAAATATAGAAAACCAGTAGAATTTATTTATTTATTTATTTATTTATACATACATACATACATACATGTGGAACTCTGCTTTTCTCTTTCAAAGAAGACCCAAACACATAACCAAATACAATAATTACAGTATCAAAATAGCAATAAATATGAAAATATAAGCAAACGTGAGAAGTATATCTAATGAAGCAGTAACAATAATAATAATATAAGCAATACTAACACTAAGCTACTTGTGGCAGTTCTGTATGCATCAAAAGATCACTCGTAATTTAATTGTCCTTGCCATTTCTTCTTTACAACAACAGCACTCAAAAACTTTGGAACACCATTCACTGGGAACTTCTATGCAATCCCTCATTGAAATACGTGAGAGGTACATGAGACTTTGAACTGACCACTGTTCATTGCAGTGGGCTCTTTTTGGGCAGGAGACATTTGTGGCGGACATTTCATTGGGCACCTGCCAAGGGCCCATACCCCAGCAGAGGACTGAGTGATTGATGGGATTATTTAGTAATGATGCTTCCTGTTAGAAAGGCAATTAGAAGAGAAAAAGGCAAAACAGAATGAGTGTTTATCAGTCTCACATACACACAAATTATCCTATAATAATAAATGGAGAACACACCCTTCTTTAGTGAAAAAAGGTAAAATGGTTTTACACACAAATTGTTCTTACATATAAAATGCAGGTACAGTGTAGAGTTTCAAAAAGAGTTTCTTTAGTCCATTTTGTGCTTCATTAGCCAGGCAGAAGCGAGAGAGAGAAAACACAAGGGCTCCCAGCAATGGTGGAGGTTAGAGAGGGGGTGGGGAAGCAAAGGCAACAAATCGCAGGAAACCACAATGTATGTTATAGAGATCCTAAGGCTAACTGTAGCAGTTATTTAATTCCCATGAACTAATTAACTACCACACTGTCCATCCCAGAAACTTGCAGACAAGGTTGCAATATTCCCAGCACTGACACTTGTCCTCAGACTTTCTCCTCCTCTTTATCATTGCAACCTGCTTGTTCTCCTGCTTCTTGTTCTGGCCCAGACAACTGCAGTGGTGTGATGGAGGAACAGTAGATGCCATGGACTGCATGCCCAATGGTTCTCTGCCTGGCAAGCAAGCAAAAGGTAGCAATGATGAGGAAGTGGAAAAGGAGGAGGAGGAGGAGGAAGAGGCAACAAGACTGATGAGAAAGTGGACTTACTGAGGAAGACAGGCCCATTGAGGATGGATTTCCCAAGAATCCTCCAAAACCTGGAGCCAGCACTAGTGGTAGAATCTGAGACTGACATTTTGGCTATCTGAAGTGAAGTCAAGAATGCTGGCAGAGAGACTGGAGAAGATACAGCTAAAGTATCTTTGTTGTTTCCCTTGGGTTTCCAGAGTTAGTGTTTGTACCAGGCCAACTGCTGACAAAAAGGGTTCAACAAGCCAGTATGACAGACAGTGAACATGGCAAGGTCAAGGATTCATGCTGACATGACTCCCAAGAAAGCCTTTGCAAGTATCTATTTCCCTGGACGCTGCTCCTGCCATGAGATAAACACAGCATATAATAACCATTTCCTAGCCTTTATCTTCTTCAGGAAACAGAACCCTCAGAGATGTGGGAAGTCCACATTCAACTCTTGTTGTCATCCTGCCTCTGCCTACTTCTGACCTGGTTCACATGTCATGGCCAGTTCCTGGATTGGTTAACCCAGGAATTGGAGGGGGAAAACATGGGAGCAAGCTGCTTCCCACAAACCCGCTACTTCTCCTTTCAATAAACAATCCAAAAATGCCCAATTCTCAGGTTATTCCATGAAATGTGAACCCAGAAACTCTGGGTTGTTTAAGGGTTAAATAATCCAAGGTTAACCCAACAATAAACCATGGGTTAACTCTGGGTTGTCTAACCCCCTAACTACCAAGATTTTCCAGGCTGGCATGTCATGACACAACCTAGAAATGGAGCATTCCTGGGTTGTTAGTTTAAACTGTAAGCAGGTGGGAACCAGCACTCTTGCTCATTCCAGCATGCTTGGAAACAATCCATGGTTAAACTATGAGTCATTTGATCATCATGCAAACCCAGTCACTTAGTGTCCACACTAGAGGCTTAAACTGCTTCAGTTGGCACTTCTAATTCTTGGGAGTTGTGGGTGAGGGAGGCCATCTGTGCCTCCAATAATAATGCTGAATCCGGGAGCACTCTCAAAACTGGAAAATTGATCTATAGTGGGAGTGCAGACCCCTCCAAAATAGATTGAGCACCACTCAGCCAGGCACACACACCATCCACTAACAGAACCATCTCCATCTGACCTGGATTGAGTCTCAGTTGATTGGACCTCATCCATCACTGTGCTCAGGTACTCATTCAGAACCTCCACTGCCTCATCTGGATTAGATAAAATGGAGAGATAGAAGTAGATGCTATTTGCATATTGGCGACAACCTCAGCCTACATCTCCAAATGAACTCCCACACCAGTTTCATGTTGTTGTTAAAGAGCATAGGGGATAAAATAGAGCCCTGAGGGACATAGCATAATTGTCATAGGCCGGAGCAATAATTCCCCAACACCACTTTCTGTAATGGGTCATCCAAGTGGAACCACTACAATGTATTGCCTCCAGTTTCCAACCCTGACTGCCTATCTGGAAGGATACCATAACTGATGGTATCAAAAGCTGCCAAGAGGTCCAAGAGGGTTGCACTTTCTCTGTCCCTCTCTTGGCAAAGGTCCTTTCAAAGCCCAGTTGGAATGGATGTAGAAAGTCAGTTTCACCCAAGAGTGCCTGGAGGTGACTGGTGGCTGTTGTCCCTCTTTGAAGAGGAACATTGGAGTAGCCATGCTGGCTGAGATGATGGAAGTTACAGTCCAACCCATCTGGAGGGCACCAGGTTTAGGGAAGCCTGGTAAAAATACACCTAGAGCTCATTTCCACATGAGACCAAAAAACAAAAAGCAGTTCTGAGCCTCGCCTGTCTGAATGTAGATGTTTTTAAAAGTGAGGCATTCATGTCTCAGGCCATTTTAAAGAAAAGCCAATCTAAAAGTGTTTGGTGTAAAAACAAAACAAAAGACATCTCTAGGGCTAATGCACATAAACATTTTGGTGGGAAGATAAATGTTATTTTCTTCGCCTTGGAAAGCATTCAAAATGTATGAAAAGCTGCACTCATTAACAAGACAAGCTGCATTCATTAACAGGTAAAGGTACATGCCACTTGCTCACATCCCATCCCATTTCATGAGAACTTTCTTTCCACTGAGAGCTTCTGCTCTCCAGGACCAGTCTAAGACACTTTGCTGCCACCGGTGAAGCAGCAAATACCAAGTGTTTCTCTCCCCCACGTGGCAGTAAAATGCTGGCTGGGGAATGATGGGAATTGTAGGACTTTTTCTGTCTAAATATGCATAGAATGACACCCTAAATAATGAACAATTCACTGCCCTTTCATAGCACCTTTTGGAACAGCTGCCTCATTTTGCCTAATGGAAGGGCTGAAGCTGTAAATGATAAAGGTATCTCACAATGAGTCATCCTGAAATGAAACCTTCACATGAATAGTATATTACTACAACTTCCACATTCTCCCTTTTGGTCCCTCATGGAGTCTCCAAAATGACTCACAACATGAATTAAAGCAGTATGCCATCCATAAAACACTAAGGATTAATTAAAAACTAAGCTTAAACCCCCCCCCACCCCACCAGAAACCAGATACTGCAATCACAGAAGAGGAAAAAATGAAAACAAACAAGAGTCACCCCAGGAAAAAGGAAGTTGGCAGGACACCAAGATGACAATAAAGAGGGGGCAAATTGGGCCTCCAGGTCATCACGCCTGGAAAGGCCCTGTCCTGCATTCCAGCCAACCAGACCTCCAATGGCAAAAGGTCTCAAAGATGACGAGTGCAGTTGACAGGCAGCCTCATGTGAGTGAAAGATATAATGTGACTACAACCATGGGGCAGCCATTACTCAAGTGATGCGGAGAGTGGGGATGAGAGCAATGGAGGCTGGTGGCTCCATTTTCAGTGGGGCTATGAATCCATTCTGGGTTTCACTCAGAACCAGCCAGAACTCTAAAGGAATTATCCAAGGTGCTGAACCCTATCACTAACCTGGGTTCAGCACCTTGGATAGCTCCTTTAGAGTTCTGGCTGGTTCTGACTGAATCCCAGCCCCACTCACCCCTCCACTGGATGAGAACTCCACCCCACCTCCCTCCATTACCACCCACAAGTCGGTGGCAAATAGCTGTGGTTGTAGACCCTTTTGTACTCATGTAGGCTGTCTGCTGATTTAGAACACAGATTTTCCAGGGTTCTAAGTCACCCCTGGAGCTACCAGGAGTAAAAAAGATTCACTTCTCCAAACATCTGCAAACAACTCCTGGAGGGCAATGAAGCAGTGGGAATTCCCACTCTCCTTCACATGAGTAAGTAGTGATAAGCATAGAGCAAGTATAGTAGTAAATTTTGATGTGCAGGCACTCATCGTGACAGCCCCCATAGCTAAGTTCAGAAGAAATAGGGAGTCTTATGGGAGTAGCAGATGATATCATTACCCTTGCTAATCAAGAAGTCCTGGTACTTCAACCATGAGGGTTGACTCCACTACAACATTTCAACTAAATAGGCTTTAAAATATGTGAATCTATGCACACCTGCCTGGCAACACAGGATCCTGAAATTCATTAGTTAATCTCATTACAGGATATTGTAATCATGGATCTTTATGGAAGCCAAACCAAAGGAAATGAATTTAACCAACCAGATTTTTATTATTTTCTCCCAAAGCAGAATCCCATATACTCTCAAACCTACATCCCAACATCTTTGTTCCCAAATCTCAAAAGTTCAAATAAAAAACTGAAAGAGGCTAAAAGGGGTTGACTTTCTTAACACTGGCTTGAACTCCAAACACATTTACAAGGTGTTTTATGTGAACAGTCTGTCCATCCATCCATCCCCCTCCCAGTGTATGTCATCAGAAAAAGCTTCAAAAAAAATAAAAAATTAATAAAAACACACCTGGTTCTTTCCCCCCACCTGTAGAAAGCAAAGTTCTTTCAGATTAAAGCCACAAACCTTAGGCAAAATCCAAGAGCACACATGCAATTGAAATAGCAATCTTTCAATATTTTCACAACCATTGCATGATATGCTTGCAATGGTTGTGAAAATATGAGCCTCATGCATGGTCACTGTAACCAACAAAGCATAGTTTGCACACAAAGGAACGTGTATCTGATCAGTTATGTCAGGATTCCATCCAACCCAGACCCCAGAAAGACCTCTTCAAAGGAAGGTTTAGAGACTCCACTGAAAAGTCTGCCCCACAGAAGGCCTCGAGAAACTGGCCATAGACCAAAGGTAGCCAGAGGAAGCCTCACCAAGGCACTCCAATAACTTCTTTGACCCTGTCTCCAGACCTGTCCCTGGCTTGCCTCCTTTGTCCCTTGGGTCTCCAGAGCATAGGTGGTAGGGAACCCAGTAACAAATGCAGAATTGCCAGAGGACTGCCCATCTTATATCCAGATCGCTCTATCACCAGGAGAAGGTGGCTACTTGGGAAATGAGGCTTACACAGACCCATCTGTGAATGATGAAACAGCAGAAGGCCATGAAAGGAGAAAATGGCAGAGTAAATACACTGAGAAGTCCTCAGCCTTCTCTGGACTTTTGCTAACAACTCCTTGCTCCAGTGTGGGTCATGGACATCATCATCAACATAGTCCTCATCTCCATTTTACACTCACAACAAACCTATGAACTCAGTGTGAGAGTTAGTGATTGGCCCAAAGCCATCAAGTCAGTTTCAGGCTAATTGGGAACTAGAACTAGAACTTTCCTGAGTTCTAGTCCAAGATTCTAACCACTCCACTGGCTCTCTGTGGTAATGGTCTATTTATCACATGTAAACGATGCCCACAATCCATAGCTCCACGGGGCTATGAAGCATCAGGAGTGGCTCTATTTATGTTAGTGTCAAAGAGACCTCTCCACATGCAATTCCATGCAAAAGTTGAGTTATTCTTAACTTGCAAATAAATATGGTTGCCTCAACTTGTGCAACATAGGCCTAATACCCTTCAGGTGCACCAGCAATCTAGGCAGTGCCAGCTCCAGGTTTGAGAATGGGGCTTTGGTTAAGATGCACCCTCCTTTTTTTCTCACCATGGTCACCACTGTCCATTTGTTTGTCCTGTCCCTCTGGCCCAAGTCCACACAACCGCCCAGAGAGAGAATGGAAGGCGACTGGAGGCTGTTGCCCCATCTCATCATTCTTGTCTATGCTTGCATGCTCAGAAGGGAGAGATTAACAGGCGGTGACAGGAAAGAGGAGCAGCAGGGTTAGGAGGCTCCAAGGGTCAGCAGTGGGGAGGTAGCCCTCAGCGTGTGCCCCACACTGTTATACCTCGACACTAGCCCTCAACTTCAATATGTCTGCCACCAATGCAAGCAGAGAAGGCAGGAATATTTCATGACTAAGGCAGAACATCCAAAGGGCACCTTCTTTTCCCCACAATGGTTAAGATATAATACACTAATTAATCAACAATATGGGACGAGAACGATGTCAGCCTGCCTAATTGTAGGTCCTGCAAGATGCCCCCAAGTTGATTTGGAAAGCGATGATCATACCTTTGACAGTGACATGATAAAGGCTCAGGCAATCACATTTTTACCTACAAGTTAGCACTTGAAGAATGTTGTGAGCCTTACCAAAGATCTGCCTTGTGGGAAAATAAAAGGCGACTAATTCAGAAACAGCAGGGGATTGGAAAGAGAAATTCTGCAGATTGAAAAAGGCAGGGCAATCTGATCTCTGATGATTTATGAGTCTTCTGAATATCAGATCACCTGCATTTTTATGAGTCAGAGCTTTTTGGTGGTTGTCAATAAATGCCAGCAGTTATTCAGCAATCTCCTGGCCCAATTCAAGTAGCAATACAGCTGCTAAGGTGAGGACTTCACAAGTAAAAGTCCCATCTGTTACAGCTTTTGCTTAGCTTGATATTTAACTTCAATCCCTATTAATAGAATCACTAAACACCTATTTAACCAAGTGCTACTACAATGCAAATTAGGCATTCCTAAATGAGAGCACTGGCTTCAAATCTCTAGTACAAATGGAGGCTGTGGTAAACAGAGCTGGAAAATAATGCAAATCCTGTAGACTCCAACCAACAGAAACATTTGCAGAATTGAACCCAATTAACAGTTTTTGCTATTGCTAAATAAAGCTTTAGCTCTAAAGGTATAGATCTGTGTGAGGGCTTTCACAAGAAATAGGATTTCACATTGGCAAAATCAGTGTTTCAGCTGAATCTCTGTTATGCAGTAGAATCCAATGCATTCCTACTTGGATGTAAGTCCTAGTTTGTTCAGTGAGACATATTTCCAGGTGTGGATAAGAATGCAGGCTGATGAAACCTAGCTCACAGGAAAAAATCCTCATAGAATTGAGACTTTATTACCTTTTTAATGTACGTGCAAAAATTTTGATCAAAAGTTTTGCAATCTTAAACCCTCTTCCTCTGGAATTGTTCTACTGTGCTGCTTAAGTGGTCTGAGGAAGTCAGCCTTTGTTAACTTTCAGTTCCCTTTCTCAAAAGTAATGATCAGCTAACAAGCATTTAGTAAGCCTCTTTTGGAGCAAAGTATCTACCTCTAATGTCTTAGCAGCATAAGATCGTGTTTTCAGGTACAGCAAAGTGATACCTCTGGCATGCATCTGTAGGGTAGGTGTGCATAAATTGACACCTAACATAAATTAATAAAGTGAAGGAGAATTGTTTTTATCAAAGTTCTGCAAGTCTGGAAGACATTACTTGGAATCTAGAGTATGCCAACAGATAACACCTTGGAGGATGCCGTCTCTTTAAGTAGCGGTCTGTATATCGCACTAATCATGCTGAGAGACCAATTGAAACAGCTTTTGTCTGGCAAGTTGTCCATTCTGTTGGTGTCAGATGCCCACGACAGACAAAGACCACACACTACAGAATAGGCATGTGCTCTGCTCTGATTAGAACCGGAGAATCAGAAGCGAATTGGCCTGCTCCGCCTTGCCCAGAGGCGGAGTAGAAGCGGACTGCGGACCCCTAGAAGCAAGGCGAAGAGAAGCACCCATTTTCGGAGCGATCCTCTTTCCGCGGACCAATCCGATCGCCATTTTGAAACATTTTGCCCATAGGATTGCATTGCGGAAAAGAAAGGTGGATAACTGTGTTGTTTTTGAAGCTATCTTTCTGAAACTTCTTGTGCTTAGAGAGTCATGGCTGTGGGTCATTTTGAGCCTACTCTCAGCTCTCTGTGTGGTGCAGTTCGCTTGCTAGAATTTTTTAAAAAGTAGAGTAAGAGGCGGAGAAAAGGTTACCTTTTCGAAGGGCTGAGGGGCAGAGTCAACTCCCGGTCATGATCACATGATCCCAAAGTTGGAGGAGGGGATAGGCAAAACGGGTAACTTGGGATTCTGGGAACTTCTCTTTCTTAGTCTGAACGGACTTTTCCCAGTGTTTTTTAAAACAGTAGCCCCACCAAATGCACAAACACAACCTGAAATCATATACTAAGCCAATAATAAGAGATAGAAAAAACACAGCACTGCTACCCACCCTAACTTTGGGGAACAACTGAATAGATGTGGTGCAAGGGGATGAGCTCCCCTAGGGCATGTGGACATGCCCCCACTCTCTCCTGTACTTGGAGAGCCATCAGAGCCCTCCAAAGAGTCACCCAGTGAAGCAATGCCTATCATGAGTTGAAGTGATTGTTTGCTTCTTAAAGACTGGTACCTAGACAGGACCAGTCAAATTGGCAGATGCTTCCCCCTCCTCTTGGGCACGTCCACCATCCCCCTCTTACTGGTAAAAGACAGATATAGCCTTTTTTAAAAAGTTCTTCTTGTTGTTTATTCAGCAACACTGCTGCTTTTAATTCCACCCCTCCTTTGTTTGTTTGTTTGTTTATTTATTTATTTATTCATTCCATTTTATATGCATTACTGGCTTATCCTTGGCTCACTTCCTTATGCTCCCAGAAATGTCTGCTGCCTTCCCTCCCTCCTCCCTTGCCCGCCTCACAGGGATGGTTTGTGTCTGGCTTTGACTCAGGGGAGAAGTCCTTCCTGCGCTCAATTAGACTTTTGGAAGTTCCAAATCCATTTTTCAAGTGTGGAAGAAGATTCATATTTAGGTTGGTCTCTACTCCCCAATTCATGGCATCTTGGGATTTCCTTTGAAATGGCCCCATTGAGCTGTCTGCAGGTTTAAGCTCCGCCAAAAATCAGGGGATGATGGGATTGCCTTGTACCTTGGCATGATTGTGGGTCTAGATGGCATCTGTGAGTGTGCTCACTTCCCTTTTTTTTATCTGTCTAAATGTCAGAGAACAGTCCACGTCTGCAAATGGGGTGCCCGATTTTCATAAATTCCCCAAAAATCAGGGGATGAAGGGACTGCCTTGAGTCTTGGCATGCATGTGTATCCCTCAATAAGCTATCATGGTGGTGAATTTGAGGTTTTTAACATGCAAATTGATGGAGCTATCGAAAGGGATGTGAATGGGGTGCCCGATTTTCATAAATTCCCCAAAAATCAGGGGATGATGGGACTGCCTTGAGTCTTGGCGTGCATGTGTATCCCTGGATAAGCTATCATGGTGGTGAGTTTGAGGTTTCTAACGTGCAAATTGACGGAGCTATCGAAAGGGGTGTGAATGGGGTGCCCGATTTTCATAAATTCCCCAAAAATCAGGGGATGATGGGACTGCCTTGAGTCTTGGCATGCATGTTTATCCCTGGATAAGCTGTCAAGGTGGTGAGTTTGAGGTTTCTAACGTGCAAGTTGACGGAGCTATCGAAAAGGGTGTGAATGGGGTGCCCGATTTTCATAAATTCCCCAAAAATCAGGGGATGATGGGACTGCCTTGAGTCTTGGCGTGCGTGTGTATACATCCATGAGGTGTCATGGTGCCAAACTTGAGGTTTCTAACTTTAACAGAAAAAAAGTTGTATACTTTTTTAGCTTAATGCAAGCCTATGTGGGGGGGGGGGGAAACGGAGCTCCGCAGTGGAGCGGAGCAGACATAGGCGGAGCGGGGGCGGAGCGAAGCAGCCCGATCTGCAAATCATGGATCTGGAAGAGAAGTGGAGTGGGGGGTCCGTGCACACCCCTACTACAGAAGTGTTATAGCCTATTAACATGTACTGTGCTAATAGGCTATCTGGATTGAGGACTGGAGGCACCATACTGGTTCACTGCCACAACCTATTCCAGAAAGTGATGCTAAGGAACTAGTGCCCAGCTCTGTATCACTTATACCAAGGAGTCCCATAGGGATCCATCTTGTTCCCTATGCTGTTCAACATCTACTATTGAAACTATTTTGTGAGCTCAACCAGGGATCTGAAGTGAGATCTGAACTCAGTAATACATTTTTTGTACTGAAAGAGAATCATAGCTATATAGCAAACAATCAAGGCTTGTGTCAAGGGTAGGCATGGTTGGACAGCCCACTGGAGTTGCTCCTTTTCTTCGCCTTACTCACGTTCTGGCCCAGACATTGGGGGTGGGGAGGAAGAGGAGGAGGAGTTGATGCCACTTCCTAGTTCTTAACTGGCGCTGTGCCTGCTAAGCAAGCAAGTGGTAGCAATGATGGGGACTATGAGGAAGAGCAATAGCAGCTGATGACAATGGTGATGAGAAGGTAGACTCTCAGAAGAGGGATTCCATTGAAGGTGTCTTGCCCAAGGGTCCTCCAAAGCCTGGAACCAACACTGTGGACAATAGCATGAGATTGACTGCCTGGATTCACCTGATTTCTGGGCCAGGAGGATGCTGATGTTATTATTATTATTTTATTATTTATATAGCACCATCAGTGTACATGTGTGGGTAACCATGCTCTGACTTGCATTATTGGAAGTTTTCCTTGCCCAACCAGTGGCCCCAGTGACCAGTAAGTGCCGACAGCATACCTTGTTCAAGCCCTGCCAGGAACACAGGAAGTTGCCTTATATAACAGGTCAGACTATTTGTTCAGCCAACCCAATATTGTCTTCTCTGGCTGGCAGGAGCTCTCTCTGTGGCCTCAGGCAGGTGTCTTTTTTATCACCTGCTACATCAGAGATGTTGAACTTCTTTCAGCCTGAGGGCCTAAACCAAATTCAATTTTAAGAAGCTCTCAGTGGACCAGTGGGGGGAGGCATTCCATGGCTGAGCTGGGCTGAAGGCAAAATGGGGAAGGGCAAAAGGCAATGAGGCAGGGCAAGAATACCTTACCTTAAAGCTCTTACTGCCTTAGAAGAAGAATTTCAACCTCTTTTAGTGTGTGTGTGTGTGTGTGTGTGTGTGTGTGTGTGTGTGTGTGTGTGTGTAAAAGCTAAGAAACCACCAAATGATTGGCAGTTAAGAGGAGGAGAAAGGGGCATGGCCACCTGGAGAACCCTGGAGGAGCACACTGGGACCCAGATTTTGCCCAGTTGAGGTTCTGCACTCCTGTGCTACACAGTCCTTTAAACTGGAGATGTCATGGGTTGAACCTGGGGCCATCTGCATGTTCTACCACACTGAGCAATGGCCGCTGCCCAAAAGGAGGTCAGGAGAGGGATTTTAACACCATGTTTCAAGATGAGACCACAGCCTAAATGCAGTGCCTTGACAATCCTTGTTGAGGCTGTCAGGAGTGGAATATGAACCCATACCTCTGCATAGAAAGTGTGACCTTAGCATAACCTTCCCGAACCCATTGCCCTCCAGATGCTTGGAGGAATAACGCCCAGCACTTCTAAACATTGGCCATGTTTGCTGAGGCTGATGGAGCTGACATCCAGAACACCCGGAGGGCACCAGGTTTGGGAAGATGGCCTTCCAGGTCCAGCCCTACCATTAGGCAGGGTGAAGCACATGCTGGGAGGTGGCAGAAAGGTGTTGGAGGAGAGAGCTGTGTGGCTCATGGCCTGCCCTATGTTCCCTAAGCTAGCCTGCTGCCTTCAATGGAGGATGCTGTTCCATCACCAGTGTTGAAGAAACAGTCTAGTCTGCTTGAGTACTTGAAATGGAAGAGGGTGCCATCTTGTTATTTGCCTCAGGCAGCAAAATGTCTTGGGCTGGCCCTGCTGCTTTAACACCATGCCTCTGACCACTCAGCTATCCTGAAAGCAGCATGTAATGCAACTTGTCAGGTGGTTTCCCTGAATTGTGTAAACTGTTGTCTTGCCATCACCAGCAGCCTCTGGCACTGGCAAGTTCAGATAGTCTCATGTGACATCTGCAATTAAATCCTAGAGTTTCTTTCAAAACCAATGGTTATTCTTGATGTGAATGGCTTGAGAATGTTTGATTGGCCATTTCCCCCATCTTGAAATGGAATGTAATTAATTATACAGCTGGGGCTGCTCCTTATTGGAAGGTTCAGAACCTTCTAACATATTTGGATTCCTTCATGTAAGAACATTCAGCATATGGAATATGACTTGGCATCTTGCCACACTCTTTTCATGCATCCTTTTTGGCTTTAATGTCAATCAGTGTTATGGTTACTAGATATTTGGGTTACTGAAAGCAAGAAACAAACTTTGAAGAAAGGTTTGGGAATTGTTTCTGTTTGTATGTTGGCTTTTGGGAGGTGTTTTTTTTAATTATTATTTAATGTTCATTTTCATCTGAGATGTGCCCATGTCTTGCTTTTAAAACCAGAGGGGAATCATTGCGGGAAAATCTTAGAGAGCTGCACTGAGCTGTTTCTGTTCCTTCCTCTATCTGCCTACTTTTTGTACCACCTAGCTTGATTAAGATTTCTGGAGAATTCAAAAGCTTTCACCTTTTTTTCCTTTTTTTTTTTTGTGGAATTTTGGTTGCTCCTAATAAAAGGATTGCAGATCTTGGCATTTTTGAATTAATAGATCAGTCCAGCTAAATTTGTTTTTTGTGTTTTTATATGTCCTTAAAGAGCAGTCACTTTACAATTTACCCAATAGTAGTTACCAGTATTAAATAGCCAAATATGTTGACTGACCTCAATGCAAGCTCTTTCACAGATGTCAATAGGCATAGGCAATAGATTTGGCCACAGGGTCAAATGCAATTGCCGGTTTACAGATCAATGTACCACACAGGAATCCTCACCTTTCACACGGATTCCAGGAGCAGGGACCAGCAGAAATGGCACTTGGCCATCTTCTAATGGGTATAGGATGACCAACTGGATCTGGATTTTCAATTAATGGGAGATTCACTGTCTCAAGAAATGAATGACAGCACAGAAATGAGTCATTTTAATATGGAGCCCCTTGGCCTTATGCATATGTAATTCAATATAAGTCTAGTTTCTGACCACAAGCCATATGCACTGGCTGAAGGAAACAGTGCGGTTTGGATTAGTTTCCAGTAGGGTATTTAATTTTTAGCAGCTCATTGACATTCACACTGTAAAAAACAAAATAGTTCTTTTGGGCTTCTTCAAGTTTTTTTATTTGTGCAATCTGTTGCAATACTTATCAGTGCTTAGCAAGGGAGTCTCTACTACAAGACCTGACACAAATCGATCTACTTACCTCCAACCCAGCTTTAAATGGGGAGGGAAGGGAAGAAGGGATAAATGTGAACACAATGCAGAATCTCTCTCTCTCTCTCTCTCTCTCTCTCTCACACACACACACACACACACACACACACTTATGTTTGGTTTTGATTGTGGAATGAAGTGTTAAGAGGTTAGGATAAAGTTTCATGGAAAATGTGGATTAGTGAGGAAGAATTGGAAGGCAGATATAGACACAGCAGCCTGCAGGTGTTCTGGAATAACAGGTAGCAAGGGAGAAATATCAAGAATAATTCATCAATAAACTGCCTTTATATACACCTAGAGTTTCCAACATGGTGCCCATGGGCGCCAATGTGCCCACACATACCTCTCTTGGTGCTATCTCCAGTATTTCAGACAGAAGCCTGTGTGCACCAGTTGCTGGGGAACATGGGTGGGAGGGTGCTGTTGCACTATGTCCTGCTTTGTTGGTCCCTGTTCGACAGCTGGTTGGCCACTGTGTGAACAGAGTGCTGGATTAAATGGACCCATGGTCTGATCCAGCACTGCTCTTCTGACGTTCCTTCTCCTGATTTTTATTTTATTTAAGAAGTTTTTAATAGTTTTTTTAAAAAAACTGTGATGCTGGCATGGTGCAAAGCGAAGTGCTGTCCTTCAACACCATCATTATTTGGATTAAAAAGATTAATTTTGTGTTTTGGAGCTCAGACCCCAGCTCTGCCTTGTACTTGGCTTCTTGGGCATGTTACTTTTCTTTTAGTCCCACTAGTTTGCCTTCTGGGAAATGAGTTTTTTGTGAGTGGTTATAGTGATATTCACCAGGCCTCATCCTTAAAGGCCTTATATGGCAGCCATTTTATGAACTGGCAACCCCATATGGCAGCCATTTTATAAGAGAGCCAATGATGCCCACTCAAAATTCTAAATGTGCCTACTGAATGCAAAAGCTTGGAGACCTCTAATTTATACCAACATGCCTGCACTTCGAGACCACCATCAGAGGTCCTATCTGTGTACCTGCCTGTAAGAGTAATTAGGATGGTGGGTATAAGGGACAGGGCCTTCTTGGTAGTGCCCCCCCCCACTTGTGGAACTCTGTTCCAAGTGATGTCCACCAGGCCTCATATTCTTACAGGCCTTCAAGTGGGCCCTATAGAATCACTTGTTATTTGAGATAGGATTCCCCTGAAGCCTTTGCATATATGGTGCTGTCTGGTTTTAACTTTTAATTCTAATATTGTTTGTATTGTTGTTCTTATTGTTTTACTTTGTTTTGTGGCTTTAAATTTTGTTGCAAGCTGCCTTGTGAGGGTTTAATCTCAAAGGCATCATAAATCTTTTTTAAAAATAAACTTAATAAATACTAATAAACTCAATAAATACTTGCAAGAACTCATTTCCATCATCTTTCACTCCAGGAAGAGTATCCTGAATTCCCTCAATCATAGAGCTCCAGTGGCAGGAATAATCACAGGACCGATTGCTGGGGCTTGTGTTCGCAATTTTAAAATATATATATATTACTCCAACTGCCACTTGATCTCCCCCACCCCCATCTTATTTTGCTTGTCCTTTGTATTTTCCGCTATCACTGAGATATATGGTCAGGATCTCTCATATTATTAGCCAGGAGAATCAAGAAGTGAGAAGTAGAAATATACTCAGGTTCTGGACACCAGATACCCAGATACTTTGCTCTCTGCTCAGACACTAACTTTTTAATGCCCGCCAGAGCACATGAGAGTAATCCAGTAACATCACTGAAATTAATTCCCAGTTCCTGGGAGCTGAGAGTGTAAGAGTGCACAGACACAAGGTATAACTCTGTCACCACTAAAGAAGTAGATGGGATCTCTAACGTCAGGAGAACCAACATTTCCCCCAACAAACCTTCCATCTGACTTATTCTCAATGTGTTCTGTCTTTTTATTCATTGTTGTAGTGTTTACTTATAAGCCTTTTAACATTTGTACCTCTCTGACACAGTTTAGTGCATCAATGGTCTCCAACTGCCTGGATTAGCTATATGTTTGTCATTCTTTAGGAACACAGGCAAAGTGCAAAAAATGGGGGGGGGGGGAATCCAGTTTTCTGATAATCTCAGTTTTCATTTCAAAAAAGTACGGGGTGTGCAGAACTTCTGCCCTGCCCAACATGCTAATCCAGCCCACAGACACTATTGGGTGGGGGGTGTCCTCCAGTGGGTGGGGCTTAGATTCTAAGCTCCACCCATTGGAGGATTCCCTGCAGAATTCCCCACAGGAATTCCTTCAAAGAAATCTCCTACTGTTACTTCCTATCTGGCATAAGTGATATCAGCATGGATTCCCCTGTGGTGCATGCCAGCAGTTATCTCTTATCTGAGATTGGAGATAATAGCAGGGATATGGGGGGGTATTTGGGCCTACTGCTGCTGCTCCTGTCTCGCCTTTATTCTTTAGGCCCCACAGCTCCACAGCCCAGCATCCTAGCCCTCAGTTTCCCATTCCGCTGCCACCATTAATTGTTCTCTCCTCAGTCACTCCTCCACAGACCACACCAGTTGTTTTAATTAATTGGAATTTATTAACATAAGTAAGTGTGTGTACATAAGCTTATTGGTTTCCTCAGTTCAAATGCGTATGGTTACAAGGTTCTAAGCATATTGGTTTCTGTCAGTTTTTTCTTAGAAGGTTCCACTACAGAATACTAAAATCATCCTCTTCTCTCATATAATCCTACACTTCCCTCATATAATCATCCATTTCTCTCTACCCCACTTCTACCCTACCCTTGAAGGACTCATCACCCACACCCACCCACCCACTCTCCTATATCATACCCCTTACTTAACTGTCTGTATATAAAGCTACATTTCTCCAGCTCCTCCCACTCTCACACAGCCAATCCAAGCACTCTCCCTCCACCATCCAATCAGCACTCAGGCATTCAACTCCCACTTTAGGAACCCAAACTGTGACTAGAAATTGTAAGTACATTGAGGCCTACTTACTTCCTGGAACTTTATACATAATATAAACAATTTACTTTGCATATATTTACACTTACGGCATATAAGGCAGATGAACATCACTTATACATGTTGCAGAAATTCCGCTTTTGCTGCCAGAGAATTTGAATGGCCTGAATGCAGAGCATTACATTTTTGGCATAGTCTGCATGCCTTTAGGGTGGTCAGAAACAACTCTTCCTCCTCATCGCTACTGCCTGCTTGCTTGCCAGGCAGAGACAAATAGGGCAAATAGGCAGAGCATCTGCTGCTCATCCTTCACACCCCACCATTACCTGGGCTAGAGAGAGAGCAGGGTGAACAAGCAGGTAGCAATGGCAAAGAGGAAAAGCAGCTCCAGGTGGCTCTTGTCAGTGAGCCCCATGCTGGGGTAAGGACCCTGGGCAAGTGTTCAACCATGCTGACCCTTGATGCTAGCCCTGCTGCTATTACTGTTTTTTTCAGTCTTCGGGCGTTTCTGCCCACAGATCACACACTCATGTCTGATATGGCCCCAAGACAGCTGTTCATCCTGCAATTTGTTGTCACTTAGTTTTACTTCCTGGGCCATTCTAGGGTGCTGTGTTCCAGTGCTGATCCTTGCACATGTAGCATCCAGATATACAACGGTAGGTAGGTAGGTAGGTAGGTATAAATAGGTAGGTAGTTATAAATAGGTAGATTTGATGGCAGGGGAACGCTCCAGCCTAGTGCTTAAGACTGAGCAGTCTGGAGTACTTTCTTACAAACATGTCTGCTTTCGGGTGAGTGAGCCAACTTTCCAGCTGATCCTTCAGGGTCGGTTGCTTACTCATGGGTAGATTCCCTGCTTGCTTTTCAAGTGGAAAACTTTCAAGGGAAAGCATGCCTCACAATGTCTGGGTAGACATTGAATAGCATGAATGGAGGCTCCCCCATTTGTTCTATGGTTGGAATGGTTCTGCACATACAGTGGAATGTGCATGGAGTACTGTCCCTTGCACACAAGCAAATTGGGTGGGAGAGCACAGGTTTTATGTATAGAAGGTCCCAGGTTCAATCCCTGCCAGGGATCTGCAGGTAGGGCTGGGAAAGACCCCTTTCTGAAATGCTGGTAGCTATCCAAGGTGCTGAAACATAACCCTGAGCTAGGTTCAACACCTTGGATAGCTCCTTTAGAATTCTGGTTGGTTCTGACTAAAACCCAGAATGGATTCACAGCCCCACCAAAATCGGAGACATCAGCCTCCACTGGCCTCAGACAACACAGTAAGCCATGGTGGTTAAGCATTTTGAGCTAAACATTATGGCTTAGCATGTCATGTGAACCATGATTTAGCGTGCTCTGTGAACCATTCCTAACCATGGTGGATACATAAACACGGTTTAAACATATTAACCATTTGATGAAAAAGGGTTAGTGGCCTAACCATGGTTTAGCATGTTGTCTGAACAGGCCCAAAGTAGGCCACACTTAGCTCGAATAGACCCATGGTCTGGCTCAGTATAAGGCAGCATCCTATATTCCTATGTTCATGGAAAGCCCTATGTATGCACCTGGATTCCACATGTACACCAGATAAACTGGATCACCTCTATTATTTCTGAGGTTCCTATACTAGTTGTTGTCTCGTTTGATCCAACTGTATTTGCAGTAACCATACCATGAATGACACCTCTGGGAGACACAGAATATGCTTTATTGAACCAATAATGTTGCACATTTTCAAACCCATAGTATTTCTCCTAGGGTAAAGTTGCTACACCACAAATAAGAGAGATCGGTAGAAAGTTCACAGCTAGCATGTTGTCGTACAAGGAAGCCAGGATCAAAGACATTCTGTGCCATTTCTACAAGTTCCATTCTGTGTTGAATATCCATTTTCAATTTTTACCATGCCTTGAGAACTAGTTGATTTCAAGGAACTTCCTATTCCTATAAATGGAGGGTATGGAGGAAAGAGGGAGAATAGTTGAACATAGGTAACTAGGAAACATGCAATTAAACATAAACTGCTGCTAGTAATATTAGAACTGACCTCAGCCAATTAAAAATATTAATAGAAAAAAAATACTCTTGTCAGAACCCAGAGTTCATTGACATCACTCTCCTTCGTATAATCAGGATTAATTTAGATTTCCTGACAACGAGAAGAAATGAGAATCCAGCTCATATATTTTTCTTGACCTTTTCTTCTCGGGAAATCAAGCTGGGATCAAATCACATTAACCAAACAGATGGTTATAAAGACAGTGAAGAAAGTTTGTTTATGGTGTGGAGGTTTGGCTTTCCCTTTCTTTTTAAAGAGAAAATCCTGGATAGCCTGTTTTATGTAGATTAAATATAACACTTTTCATTGGTGGTGTGGTGTGGTGGAAAGTGTTTCACTTTAACTAATACAATCTTGCCTGTTGTTTAAAATGGTGGAAATTTCAAAGACTGTCTATTTACTGTATCACATAATTATACACTATAAGGAAAGTGCTGCTTCTCAATGGTAGGGCCGCTGTTCTGCGTGCATTAAGGTCCAACATCCAATCCCTGGCATCCAGTATCAATGTCAATGGGGCAGTGAATTCACTCTGGGGCTATCCGCTGTTGGCATTTCCAGTTTAAAAAGAGCTCAGATGACAGGACTAGCCTGAGACCCTGAAGAATGGCAGCCAGTCAAACTGCAGCCTTCCCTGATTTGCTGCCCTACAGAAGTATTGACCCATAAATTCCATCCTGACCATTCAGCATACCCATTGACCAAGTTGGCTGGGGAGTATGAAGGCTGTAGTCCTACATATCCAGAAAGTGCCAGATTGGGGAGAGCAGAAAAACTAAACTAAATGGAACATGGATTATACCCATTGTAAATCAGTTAGCCATCACTTTAAGGTGCTGTCCAATCCATGTTTAGACAGAAAAGCCCTACAACTCCCTGCATTCCCTAGTCAGCATGGCTGGCTGGGTAATGCTGGGAGTTATAGGGCTTTTTTCCTGCCCTTAATGTACAATCCCAGCAGGGAGGAATTAGGAGAGTGTGCTTCTCTTTCATACTGACTGTGTTATATGACTAGACATCCTATTTAATTCATTCCGGAAGCATCACTTGGTCCCCTAAAAGCAATCTTTGCTGCAGCAGGGATCAGTTGCCATGATGCTGATTGACAACCTAGGTGTGTGTGATTGCCTCCCTTGGTGTTTTATGTCATGGGCTTGAATATTTATTTCATTCACTTAAGTTTTGAAATCAATCTGTTCAGTCGGGAGTTCTTCATTGGTAACGACTCCTTAATATGCTCATTTCATTGTTAATCCAGCCTTTCCTTATGGGCATGGTGCCTGTTCATCCACTTTCTGCCACCCATGCCTACTTTCTCTTGTCCCAAAGGCCCAAATAAAGCTTGGTGTTAATTGCATGGAAGTCTTTTACATGGACATGTTGGGGGTGGGGGTGGGGTTTGGAGGATCAGGACTGTGGCAGATGGGGAGAGGGCATTTAACTCTTACCCCTCCTCCATCGCCATCGCCACCTGCCTGATGAACACCCTCCCTCTTCACCTGAAGTTGCAGTTTTACATAAGGAGGAATATTCCCAATGACCACACAAAAGAACACATATTCTTCATACTTTCTGAGGAAGCCTCTTAGGGCCACTTCACATAAAACAGATTTTCCTACACAGACAACCCATCACATCTCTATAGGAAGCTGAGTGAATGAAGCCGGCAGCCTGCCAAATGCTCGCGTCATTATTTTGCTGCCTGTACATGGAGCCAGAGGCCACAAATGGCAGCAGCATCAACAAATCAGCAGTACACATGTGGCGAAATGGACCCATGATGAAGACGACATGGGCTTCATACAATTTCCTATACAGATGAGATCCTGCCAGTGGATCAATTCCCAATCCATCCCTCTGGGACTCCCCAAGGGTACACCCCCTCCTCTGGCCCCACCCCCTTTCCCCAACCATTGATCATGTTGTTTCCTGGCTTTTGGAAAGGTTTTTCTCCATTCTGAAACACTGAAATGCCTCTCCTAAGGCTTAGTTTCTGGCAATAAGAGCTTAAAGCTAAAATATGCTGGCATTTTGGCACTGCTCCAGTTTATGTTTGGCCCTGCCCACCACCTGAAGGCAGACTCCAAAAGCCTCTCCAAAAATGACTTAGGAAATTGGATTGAAAGTGGTTCAACACCCCTAATGTAAGATATAGCCTCTCTGCCTTTTCTCCACATTTTTAAGAGGATGTGAAAAGGCCTGGATGGAAGGCCTTGCCTTTACTGGATCTGCACCTGAGAGTACAGCTTGTGAAATCCAGTATTTTCCCAGCCCCCGATTGATACAAACCTTTCCTAGGAAAGGTGTGGTGCAGTCAGGAGATGGTGTGGAGAGGAGACAGTGAGGTCAACGCCTTTCCAGGCTGCCTTTCAAGCCAAAGCTTTCGCAGCACAGCCGGAAACGACACAATTTCAGCCTTTAAAAATCCCTGAAATCAAATGGCTGGAGGAAAGAAGTTTTCTACTTCAAGAGATTCGTGGGGACTTCCCAACAAACGTGCCCCTTGGCAAGGTAGGGAAACCCTCTCCTTCCCGAGGAGAAGGAGAAACCGGAGCGAGGACATCATACAGCACGTGCTACAAGGGGCGGCAACCACAGGCTGCTCCCAGCTAATTACAGCAAAACCCCAAAGACCAACTCGTGGGGGTGGGTGGGGGTTCCTCCTCGTAATCCGTGTCGTGGTGTCTCCGTAGGAGGCAGGCGGGGTATCATATGACATCCACGTCAGGGCTGTCGAGAGCGGACCGCTCGTGCGGATTCCGGCTCGCCCTCCATTCCCGGCGCCCGAGCTCGCTTCAGATCCAGCCTTGCTCCTAGCTAACCCTAGCGAGCCAGCGAGCGAGCGAGCATGAAATCTCTCCGTCCCGACCAAGATCAGATGGAGCTACTCAATCAGGGGAAGGCCAGTCTCACCTCCGCCACGCAATTTCCACTATCAATAATTTAAATCTGTATTTGAGACATAAAAACAGAAAAAGGGGGGAGGGGGGACCGAGGCGGCGGCGGCGGCTTCTTGCAAGAGAGATTTGGACCAGAAGGTGAGGGACTGGGTTATTATTATTATTATTATTATTATTATTATTATTATTATTATTATTATTATTATTATTATTTTGTACTCCAACCCGCACCCCAAGCAACCACGCCGGATCGCCTTTAGAGGGGCGTTTTCCATCTCCCATGCGGCGCTCCCTGGGCTGACTTTTGGAAGTAGGCGCTTTATAAAAAGAATACGTTAAAAAAAAAAAAAAAACCACAGGCGAAAGGTGAGTTGGGGGTTGCTTCTGGGCTGCCTTGTTCTGTCTGCGAGAAAATCCGCCGGCTGGCGGGATTGTGTGCGCGTTTGCCCGCTGCCTGTTCACTTCGAAAGTGACTAG
This sequence comes from Elgaria multicarinata webbii, assembly GCF_023053635.1. Lineage (NCBI taxonomy): Eukaryota > Metazoa > Chordata > Lepidosauria > Squamata > Anguidae > Elgaria > Elgaria multicarinata. Next base: position 105,061,462 of record NC_086172.1, read on the forward strand.
TTGCAACGTTATCCGGAGCCTTCATTAATAAAGAATGTTTGTTATTATCTTGATTGCATTCTTAATAGGCAGACTATGGAGAGGTCAGTGAGGGAGCTATATTTAAATGGATCTGGTTTGTTTAATGCACTAACGAGTAAGCTAATATTCTTCCCGCTTTTCAAGAGATTTCTAGCATTTCGGAACCTCCCTCTCTCTCCCTCTCTCTCAACGCTCCTTCGTAAATGCAAAACCAAACCAGAAAACTTTTATCCGTATGGTGGCTGTTTGCCTCGTGCCGATCCGATCTCTCCCACCCCACCCGTACTCTGCAAACGCGTTTCGTCTGTCTCTTATTTGTTGTTCCGCCTTGAAGGAAACCGGGCTCAGGCTGCAATCTCTGACCGCTTACTCTGGAGGAGTCGTATAAGTGATTCATGATGAAGACGAGATTAAGACTTACCAGCCTCAGACTGCAAACAGGCTGGCGGGGAGGGTGGGGGGCGCTAGGGGTTAATAACTATCCTGAGAAGCAAGCGTAACTCTCTCCAAGTGTAGGTTTTATTGTCTTTTTATTGCTTTTTTGTTGTTGTGTTCCTGTTGGTGATGGTGATAATGACTTTCTTTATTGTTCGGTGATGGGGAGAGAAGGGTGCCAGAAAATCCTATCTCTGGGGGTACAGATACACACACACACACACACACACACACACACACATTCGGCACTGTCGTGTGCGCATTCCCTAGGCGGGCAGGAGACGTTTCGTCGATCAAAACTAGCTAGGCAGGGATGAAAAAGTTTGCAGGAGGCGAAAGGGACTCCTCTTGGCGACAAGAAACGGCATATTGGACAGAGGCCCAACTCTTTCTTGCAGCCCGGCGTCAGGATGAGTGGCTGGTGGGTGGGGGGCGAGATGATGCGGTGTCTTTAAACAGGGCGCCTGGGGCCCTGCTAGGAAGCAACCTGACCAATCGAAGTCCCAACGGAGACCTAAATAAGTTCTAAGTGAGAAGAAGCCAACCGCGAGGAGGCAGGGGGGCGCGCCGCGGCGGGCTGGGTGGGGGGTGTCGCAGGCAGGCAGGCGGCTCGTGCGAGAGGCTCCTACGCCCGCCGCGGGGGGAGACGAAGAGCGAGAGAAAGAGATCAGAGGCTCCCAACAACTCCGCTGCCCTCCCACCCTTCATAAAGCTTTGATGAGACATTTGAGCTGCTCGCTTCCTCCCGCCCGGGTTTCTAGAGCTGCAGGAGGCGGCTGGAGGGACTGGACGGGCGATGTGACTTTCCGGAGGGGACCCGAACAGGCTTTGTGTGGACGCCAAGGTAGGGGCAGCGGGGAGGGGAGCGGTGCGGCCGCGCGAAAGTTGACTCGTCTAGCCGAAGCCGGAGGCGCCGAGGAAGCGCCGCTCCCCTGAGGGAGCCGAGCAAGACTGTCCCCGTCTCTGGACCGATCAGGAGGCCCAAAGAAGTGGGCTACGGGGGTGGGGGCAGGCAGAGCATTTCCCCCTCTTGAAAAAGAGGGGACTCCTTGGTTTGGGACCGAGGCGAGGAGGGATCCGGCACGGGACAGTGGAAGGCGCGCAGCAGGCTGGCTGCCCAGGGCGATCCCCTGCTCGCGGCTGCTGAAGGGGGGCGGGCGCTGGCGGGAGTAGCTGCGATGTCAGCTTACTCCGAAGTCAGCCCCGCGGAGTGGAGTGGAGTTGACTCCAACCCGGGGGAAGTTGGAGCAACGCGAGAGCGAGTCCGTCGCCCCACCTGGTGAGGTCTCCGCAGTCCCGCCGCCGAGGCAGCCACGCCAGGCACCTGCTCGGCTCGTGCGCTGCCTTGGCTTGGCAGCCCCCTGCCCACCCCCAGCCGCCTCCCTCGGCTTCTGCCGCCTCTGCCCAGCCTGTGGGGCGCGCGCGCGCTCTCACGCTCGCAGCCCCTCGCCCGTCCTCTCGGACTTTCCCAGCCCGGGGCTCTCGCGGCCACGCACTTTCGCGGCTGCGGAAAGCTCAGCTGAGCGACGGTGCGGGGCGAGGGAACGTGCCAGGCGCGCGTCGGAAGCCACCCCCCCCCCACCTCCACCTCCTCACTTAGCAGGCGAGCAAGGCAGGGCTTCCCCGGCTTGTCCGTCAAACTGTGTGTGGGGAGGCAAACGGCCCACGGAGGGGGCAGGCAGCGCAGGAGAGGCGGCGCGTTTGTGGCTGGCTGCCGCCGTTATGGATGGGGCTTTCCCCTCCTCTTTGGGGGAGCTGCCGGGCGGCTTCTTCGGTCTGCAGCTGCGGGGGTTCGGTGAGGGAGAGGGGTTAGTGGTAAGGGGGGGGGGAGAGAGAAGGGCAGCCGTGCTGAAACGGCGGTTCTCCCGCCACCGCCGCCACCGCCGCTACTACTAACTGCAGGGCCACCACAACCCAAGCAGCCCTGCGCTTGGCCAAACACGGCGGATTTGTGGCCATAGTTCTGTGGAGCGAGTTTGTTCCTGTTTTTAATGGCAAAGGAGGCCCTCTGCTGGTCAGGAAGGGAGGCGCAGCGCCTTACGGCCAGCCGAAGAGGGCGGGTCGGACCGCGAGGGAAGGCGGAGGCAGCGCTGCCTTCCCCGCGTCCACGCGAGTCCCGTCTCCGCTTCAGACCCCGCGCGCCTTATTCCCGGGTTCAGATTGGCTCCAGATCCAGAGTAGGATTTCCTCGTGCCGCTTGGCGCGATCTGTCAGGGTTTTGAAATTAGTTGAACTTCCGAATGAGGACTTCTCCCCTAGTTCATAGCTTCAGCCAGAATCCGGTGAGCGCTTTCCGATGACACGCAAGGCACGTAGCTTGACATGAAGGCGAAAACATGTACAGAAGCCCAACTAAGCAAAGCCTGCAATTTACAGAGAAACAAAGTGACCGTAGCGGGGGCGGGAGCGAGGCTTATCATTGGGGATACAGATGAGTGCAGATATTGGGGGGGGGGTCATTCTTCACACAACACATGGCCCTAGGGAATGCGTGAACCCAACATGGGGCAAAGAATGCTAACAAATATTGCTTTAAATCCCTATCTTGCAGCTATGGCCTAATTTACACCAAACAGGATATTGCTGGTTGAAAGCGGTATATAAAAGGCAGGGGGCACACTACTGCTTTATAGCAGTATTGCAGTGCACTGACAACTGTTGGGGCCCACTGACACATACTATATATATACTGCTTTCATGCAGCTTTTACAGTGCTATATCCTGCTTGGTGTAGGCCAAGTTCTTCTACACATTTTTACTCTAGAGTTGGTGCAGGGCCCCCAAACTGGATTGGGACCCTAGTGAGTTTTCCGGGGAGGAGCGGGGCTAGATCAGGATTGACCCACTGTGCCTATTCTATAGTAAAAATGAAAAAAAAAAGAGTTAGGTTGCAATCCTATACACATTTACATGGTAGTAAATTCCATTAAACACGGCAGATTTTACCTCTGAGAAAACATGCCTAGGATTACACTGTTAAAGGGGCTTGGTAAATTCATAGATGATACATCTATAGACACATTTGCCATGATGGCGGAGTGATGGAACCTTCATATTTAGATGCAGTCTATCTCTGAGTAGCAGGTGCTGTGGACAAAACAGGGGAGGCTATTGTCATTTTGTCTTGCTTCTGACCCTGCAGAGGCATCTAGTTGCTTGTTCACTGTTGGAAGCAGAATGGTAGTGTCTAGCCTTTGAAGTACTCCAGCAAAGGAATGATTATATTTAATTAGAGAATGGGAGTCTGTTGTGCCATGTTTGAAAAACGAGTCAACAACCAGTTCACCTATTTGGGGCTGAAAGCTGCGTGATCCTAGCATTTTTCCCCAAGGGAATTGACTGTATTACTTCCAGTTCCTTCCAACACTATGATTCAGAATGAGATTTGAATATCTGTAGAGAGATCTCATGAAACAAAAAGCTTCACTCATTCTTCAGTATATGAATGACTTGGATAGCATGAAGTTGTTGTAGCTGCAGAGAGAATTGGGATGTGTGGTAGTGGCAGCGGGCCTGCATAGCTACGTAGGTATGACACTCTGCCAGAGGTTATAAATGGAATGTAACGGGAAGCAACCCTTTGGCCGCCACTCAGAATTATGCATCTATGCCAGCAAGTGAGGCTCAGTAAGTGAACGGAAAGATACACTTGTTGAAATGTAACCTTTCCTGGAATTTAAAACACGCCGGTTACCATAACTGGAATTCCAGGGCCATAAAGTTATTTGTCTTTTTTGTCTGCTTCAGTAGACGGAAGACTGTGTGTGGATGCATCCAGTGAATTATTAAACTGCTTATGCTCTGTGTTGGATATGTAGAAGGTGGAGAACTTAATTTTAAAAAGCAATTTATTTTAACCTGTATATTTCCTCCACTCATAAGGATAAAGAAGATTCATCTTCCTCTCATTTGCTTTATCAGATCAGTAACAATGTATTTTTCCTTCATAAGGGGGGCAGGGGGAAATCTGTAATTCTCCAAAGAGGCTCATGCATCTGTCTGTAGTGGTACTGGGTGCCCTTCAGAAATCCTCCTTAGGAGTAGCTTAAAAGGTATGAAAGAGGTGAGTGCATGCACATGTACACCCCCAAATAGCAGAACCTACTATAGGTAGAAGGGGGCTGAAAATGGCCAGTGTATGGACAGCCCTTTGGATCCTGCCCATTATTTGGAAGTGTGAATCCTTGAGTCTTAATTCCTCTTTTTCCTTCAGCATAAGCACTTTTAATTTCAATGGGCCTTGTGCCACTGTAGTAGCAATTTAAAATTTTGCACTCTTTAAGAACTTAAAGAATGGGGCATCCAGGAAATTACAGGCCAGTTAGCTTAATATCTGTTCTGGGTAAATTGGTTGAAATAATTATTAAAGATAAAATTAGTAAGTATATAGAAGGACAAGCCCTGCTGGAAAAAAAAATCAACATGGCTTCTGCAAAGGTAAGCCATGTCACAGGAATCTTTTAGAGTTCTTTGAGAGTGTCAGTAAACATGTAGACAGGAGTGATCTACATTTTTGCTTGGACTTTCAAAAGGCTTTTGACAAAGTCCCTCACTAAAGACTTCTGCGCAAACTTAGCAGTCATGGAATAAGAGGAGAGGACCTCTTACAGATCAGAAATTGCTTAAAGAACAGTAAGCAGAGAGTAGAATAAATGGTGAATTCTCTCAATGGAGAAATGTAAACAGTGGAGTCCCACAGGAATCTGTATTGGGACCAATGCTGTTCACTTTGCTCATAAATGATTTGGAATTAGGTGTGAGCAGTGAGGTGGCCAAGTTTGCTGATGACACCAAATTATTTAGGCTGATTAAAACAAAAACAGATTGCAAAGAGCTCCAAAAAGATTTATTGAAAGTGGGAGAATGGCATCAAACTGGCAAATGTGGCTCAGTGCAAGCAAGTGTAAAGTGATGCACATTGTGGCAAAACAATCGTAACTTCATTTATACCCCAATGGAATCTGAGCTAGCAGTGACTGACCAGCAAAGAGATCTTGGGGTTGTGTTGGACAGCTCAATGAAAATATTGATACAGTGTGTGGCTGCAATGAAAAAAGCCAATTCCATATTAGGTTCAATTAGGAAAGGAATTGAAAATAAAGCTGCCAAGGTCATACCACCAGCACCCCTTATACAAATCTGTGGTGCAAGCACTCACTTTGAATAGTGTTTACAGTTCTGGCCACCACACCTAAAAAGGATATTGAAAGTCAGGAAAAGTGCAGAAAAGAACAACTAAAACAATCAAGAAGCTGGAGCAATTAGCTCCTTGAAAGATTGCAACATCTGGGAATGTTTAGGTTAGAGAAAAGGAAAGTGTGTGTGTGGAGGGGGGGGAGATAATAAAGATGTACAAAATCATGCATGGTGTGGAGAACGTAGATAGGGGGAAAAATTTCTGCCTTTCTCATAACATTAGAACCCAGGGACATCCTGTGCAGTTGATTGGTGGGAGATTCAGGACAGATAAAAGGAAGTAACTTTTCACACAGTGCATAGTTAAACTATGGAAATCACTACTACAAGATGTAGTCATGGCCACCAATTTGGATGGTTTTAAAAGGGGATTACACAAATTTACAGAGGATAAGTCTATGAATGGCTACTAGTCTTGATGGTATATGCTCTCTCCAGTATCAGAGGCGGTATGTACACCAGTTGCTGGGGAACATGGAGCAGGGGGTGCTGTTGCAATCACGTCCTGCTTATGGATTTTCCTTGGGAAGCTGGTAGGCCACTGTATGAACAATGATGGACTAGATGGACCTTGGACTGATTCAGCATAGGTTTTATTGCATTCTTATGATTGTTCAAGATCTAAGTTGTTTTGAAAATAGAACATACAATTTGATCTACACCTTGGTTAAGCCCTATGTCATCCTTCCCTAACTGGGTGCCCTTTGGACTACAGCTCCAAGCATTCCTGACCAGTTGGCCAGACTAGCCAAGGCTGATGGGAACTGAAGTCCATACCTCTGAAGGGTATCGGGTTGGAGAAGGCTGCTTTATATGTATGCTGCTTGGAAGTAAGTTAACCCTTAGCAGTTATAAAGCCCTTCAGTGCATTCAAAGCAGTTTGCATACGTTGAGTATACTTTTACGACAGCCCTATAAGGTCTTTTGATATTATTGCCAGTGGAAGAAGCGAGGCTGATAACAGTGGCTTGCCTATGGCCATTAGCAAATTTATGCCTGTGAGATTGGGGCAGGATCTACACTATTGCTTTAATTATAAACAGTTTATAACAGTTTTGACAACTGTTCGGGCCCAGGACACATGACATATACCATTTTCAAACTGTTTTCAAAGTGTTATAGCCAGCTTGGTGTAGATCTGGCCAGGAAGTGGGTGAGGACACAAATTCTACGCATGTTTACTAAGAAGTATGTCCCCCCATGGACTCTCCCTGACCCCTAAGTGTGTTAGGGATTGCAGTGGTAGTTGCTGTTCACATCAGCTCGCCTTTAATATACATTACAGTCAATGGACCCTACTTCCAAGTAAATGTGTTTTGGATTATGTTAGAAGACACCTAGATGTGGTACTTTTGAAAACATTACCTACTAATTATTTCCGGATGTCCAAATTATGAATGAACTATTTGGCAGCTTTGCTATGCACTATTGATTGCTCTATTTCTTCAATTTTTTATAAGATTAAAAGAGCAATGTGTTACAACCATGTACATTCTTTTTTTCCCAGAATGGCCATTAGCCTCTTCCCTTGAACATTAAAAGTTGTTTTTTTCAAAAGTACTTTTTTTTACTTTGTTTGTTATACTTTTGTTGTTGTTGAGGTTATTGCCATTTTGTGATCAATAATCATTACTTATTTATGCTTCTAGTAACTGAGTTTTAATGTATGCAGAGAATCTGTCCTGGTAGCATACAGCAAGTACCTGTGTTATCTTTAATTCATGGATTGATTAAAAAAAACTAGTTGGAAATGAAACTAATGTGATATTTATAAATGCATGCATAGACAGAGGCAGTGATCTGGGCTCTGTGTGGCATGAGTAAAAAAAAAAAAATCCATGAAGATGATGATTACTTGTGTAAATTGTCCCATTAAGTGAATCTCATTGAGTCACTGTTTGGAAGCATGAATGAGAATGCTCACAATTTGACCGTCTGTATGCACATGCCATCTATACATAGCATCAAAGTAATTCTACTTTTGATTTAAGTCCATCTTCTATGATAGCCTTGCCAAGGGCTGGAAAAATCACACCGTTTTTACCGTTGGTGCTCAAAAGTTTGAGGAAAACATCTATGAATTTGTTTTTGTTTTAGAAGGAAATGTTTTCTTTAAAGCACTTTTAGAAACCGAGGCTGACTCCTTAAAGATGCACACACACAGGCCTGGTTCGCATCACTGTGGCTTGTTGCAGCTGCCACACATGCTCAGCATGTGCTAGGTAAATATAAGTAATTACCCTCACTGGTGTGGCTTTATGTGCCATCCTAACCCAGGCAGCATGGCTTGTTTGGGGTGAACAGCAATCCTCAAATAACCCACATTAGGGATGTTGGAGAAATCCACAACAGATTCAAATGATTAATCCGGCCTCTGGATTCCCCAGTGGACCAGCTTTTTCCGAGTCACATAGACTCCGTGGACTTCCAGACCAGTTTCTCACTTGGTGTGGGGGGAGTTGTGCTAAAATGCATTAACGAATGCACACTTGCGCAAGTCTGCATTAGTGCTAATGCAAATTAGTGCTAATTCAGTAGCACAAGTTCTGGTAAAAAAAAACCACCAACCCAATTCCATCAATGAGCAAATGATGATAGAACCAAAGACGCTTGACAATCTGCAAAACACAGACGGAATGGATTTAACAAAATCCGTGTATCCTTGACATACACAACTTGAAATATCTTTCCAGCCCCCATCGTTGCACATCTTTGCCCTGTGCTTAGGGTGGTGGTACAGTTCATCTAGCACTGATGTTCATTCCCCAACCAATTTCCACTGCTTTGAGGGGACGATTGTTGAAAGGACATTGGTCTGGTGCAAACATCTGGACTTTTACCACTTTGTTTTTTCAGATTAGGCGTGGCACCAAGTATGCTTGAGGTCTGGGTTATTTATTTAGATTTAACAAAGGAAAATATACCCTGTAGGTCCCATTTGAGCCCCGTCTTTTATTTGGTTGATATTGAGATTTTGGTGATATATTGCTGGCAGATATTCACAGAATACTTGTTGAATGATTCTGTTCTGTTTTGGCAAGGTGTTCCCTTGATTATTGACTGTCTTCTTCCTGAGGCCACACAGTTTCTGACAGATGTTTCCATCATGTATATGAGGCTGCTGCGTGGGATTATGTAATGTGTCTTTAGCATATGAATATCAGTTGGCTCTATTTCACATCATACCTAGGCTTTTCCCAGTGTCTGGCCATGACTGGCATCTGATTATGAGTGAGGCAATTGGAAATGAATCCAGACATGTTTGGCAAACTCGATAGCAGCCTTCCCCAACCTGGGTCCCTCCAGATGTTTTGACTCACAACTACCATCATCCACAACCATTGGCCATGCTGTGAGGTTGATAGGAGTTGTAGTCCAAAATATCTAGAAGGATCCAGGTTGAGAAAGGCTGCTCAATAGCTTGAAAAAGGAGGGAGGAGAAAGTAGCAGCAATCATTGATGGGATTCCATTTTTCATCAGATGTACATCCATACTATGGCTCTTTAACACTGCTGAGACTAGGGCTGTCCCTGCCATTAGTTTGGTGGCTGCCTCAGGTGGCAAATGCTCAGAGGCAGCAGCAAGGTGTTGGACAAGAGAATTGTAGTTATGTGGCCTGTTCTGAACACCCTAAGTTAGTCTGTTACTTTCAGATGTGGAGGAGAATGCTGTCCCAGACTCAGTGCTGAAGAAAGATTCAACTGCCAGTCCAGTTGACTTTTGTATATGGGATGGGAGGAGGCTCCATCTTGTTCTTTGCCTCAGGAGACAACACGTCTTGGGTTGTCCCTGGCTAAGGCATTGCTCCTCCACAAGCATCTAGGAGTAGAATCAAAAAGATACTTCCACACTACACTTAATATAGCAATTCCACATACTAACAGAAAACTCATTCTCCAGTTGTGGATCCCTATGTAGCCAAATCATAATCACTTATCTGTGAAGAGGAGGTATTAGCGGACTTGGGAAACCTCAAAGACTGGAGAAGTACAAACAATCCAATGAGATCTCAGGATGCTCAGTAGCCACAGATACTGAGTGACTGTTGGGGGTGGGGATGGAATGGTGTATGGCGGAGGAGGGCATGGCTGGCTGGCAGGACCTCTGAATAGTAGCACTTGAACTGCAACATTTTGTTGCAGGTCCTACTTGGAGTACCCATGATATCCATCCTCATGGGCTACAATTCTAAGATATATTTGCTTTGAAGTCAGTCCCTAGTTCAGTAAAGTTCTTGCTTCTCCTGGCTACCAACTCTTTAATTAGTTTAGTTATGTTTTCCTTCACTATTTGATGTACATTAAAGCAACTCCCCCTTTTTCCCTGTTGCTGGTCATTTAATTAGTATTTTCCCAGTGCCTCTCAGTGGTTGGCATTACAAATTGGCTCCTTAACGGAGTCCTTTTCCAGTGTTCCCTCCACACATATACACTGAGCATGACACTGCCCAGGATAACCTGATGGGATCTGAGCTGGTGGTTGCCAACCAAGAAAGAGCTCTTGCGGTTGTGGTGGACAGTTCAATGAAAATATCAACCACTGAAAATGCAGCCACTGTAAAGAAGGCAAATTCCATGTTAGGCATCATTAGAAAAGGAATTGAGAATAAAACTGCCAGTATCATACTGCCTTTATACAAATCTATGGTGCAACAACACTTAGAATACTATGTACAGCTCTGGTTACCATACCTAAAAATATATATTGTAGAGCTGCAAAAAGTTCAGAAAAGGGCAACTGAAATGATCAAGGGACTGGGGCATCTTCCCTGTGAGGGTAAAAGGAGAGGTGTTCAAAATTATGCATGGTGTAGGAGAATGTGGATAAGGAGACATTTTTCACCATCTCCCATAATACTAGAATCTGCCGTCATCCCATGAAGCTGATTGGTGGGAGATCAGGACAGATAAAAGGAAGTACTTCTTTACACAGTGCATAGTTAAACTATGGAAATCACTACCACAAGATGTGGTGATGGCCACCAGTTTGGATGATTTTAAAAGGGGGTTGGATAAATTTCTGGAGGAGAAGGCTATCAACGGCTACTAGCCCTGATAGCTATGTTTCTCCAGTATTAGCACCTATATACACCAGTTGTTGGGGAACATGGGTGGGAAGATACTCTTGCATTGTGTCCTGCTTGAGGGTCCCTGGTTGACAGCTGGTTAGCCACTGTGTGAACAAAGTGCTGGACTAGATGGTCCCTTGGTCTTATCCAGCATGGCTCTTATGTTCTTATGTCCCTTACACACTTTTAACATATGTGTGGAGGGACACACCTGAAAATGGTTACTGTGGCTACTGTTTTCCTGACCACAGTCAGCACTAATTAGCAGTCCCATCATTTTTTTTTTAATTGCCAGACCATGGTGATCTCTACACACCAGGCCTGAAATAATGATGGCAGGGGGAGATATCAGGGCAGACAGATTGGCAGTGATGTCATCTAGATCATCTGTAATAATTGAATAAATAATATTAATTCTGGAGAAAACTTCTAATGTGGAAGCACCCAGCCCTGATGGTTTCTGTTGTGGACTGTTGTTTGATTTGTTGTGGGACCTGGGATTTTGGGTCATATTGAGGGAAAGAGAAGCACTTTTCATCCATTCCACTTAGCAGAATAAATTATGTCTGCAGTCCTATGTTTCAAATCCAGATTTGATTGCCACAACTCATAATTCGGATCTAGCTTTGTTCAGAAATGTCTGCTGCTATACTCAGAACACACATGCCTGAAAATGGTGACATTTGGATACCCCTGGCCTTGGAAAGAGCATTAAAGCTAATTCCATCTTGGGACAAAAGAACGTTTACATGAAAGAGATGTGGTGCACGCTTCTAGACTGTAGCTCAATGGGTGATATGTAGCTAGTTGATTAGATATTTTTACATTTATTTTTATTTTTAAAACATTTGTGATGGGGGATAGCGCCTAAAATCCACACTGGATTCCAAAACAAGGGGAGAAGTCGTGCAGGGGGGAACACTGTCACAGGAAGACATATCACTGGACTCTCCAACGTGTTGTTTTTTGTTTCAGTGTTACCTAAATGGTGCAGGATGAAGCTGCAGGGGAGCATGAGAAACCTAGGGCTCATCTACACCAATCAAGATATTCCACTATGAAAGCGGTATATAAAAGGCAGGAGCCACACTACTGCTTTATAGCGGCATTGAAGTGCACTGCGGGATGTACACTACTGCTTTATAGTGGAACTGAAGTGCATGGACAACTGTTGGGGCCTATGCCACATCTACACCAAGCAGGATATTACACTATGAAAGTGGTATGTGGTATGTGTCATGGGCCCCAACAGTTGTCAGTGCACTTCAGCACCACTATAAAGCAGTGGTGTGGCTCCTGCCTTTTGTATACTGCTTTCATCATGCAATATCCTGCTTGGTATAAATTAGGCCATAGCTGCAAGACAGGGATTTCCCCATATTCAGAGCCAGTGATAAGACTGGTGTTGGAGGGCCAGGAAGCAACCCATTTCCAGAGGATTGCTTGAAGGCTGTGCGGAAGCACTATTTGAACTCCCTTGGGTAGTAGCCCTCTTCTGCTCCTGTCAGGCTTCGTTGAGCCCTTGATGGTGTCAGTTAAAAACACAAGAATACATACCCACCAATGGTGACCAGAAATAAAAGAGTCCAAGGCTCCCGTACCCTTCACTCATTTGTATAGAAGAAGGAATTTCAGGGGGAAAGGGATTGGTTTTGTTTAACACTGCATTTTTTTTCCTCTTGGCCTTTCCTCAAGAAGCTCAGTACAGCCATACATGATTTCTCCAGCTCTCTCCCTCACCATCACCACTCACAGACACTTTTTGTCTTCACATGCAAGAACCCTCTGAGGTAGGTTAGGCAGGAGGAGTGACTGTTCCAGAGTCACCCAGTGATCTTCATGGCTGACTGAGGATTTGAACCCTAGCCTTCCCAGTCCTTGATTGACACTCAAACCAGTACTGGCTCACAGTAAGTGCAGCCTGTCATGTGTGTGTGTGTGTGCTCGAAAAGCAGTGCCTGTTTAAATCCCCGTCTCTACGCAAACTGTCAAAGGTCCAGGAGCCCGTCCTCTTTGGTATCTGGCCATCCTACCCACCTACTGCCCATCTCTTTTGCCCTAGGCCCAGCTGTGTCTAGTGTTAGGGCTGTTTCTGATAAGAAGGATTAGAGGCCTAGTCAGAGAGAACAGGGGAAATATAACTCTGACTTCAGGCCAGTCTATCTTACTCAGGACTGAAGATAAAACCGCTACTTAACTCCCAATATGAGGCAATTGAAAAAGAGCTGTTCACCATTGTTTATTTAATGAAAAGAGATAAAAAGAAAGGCCTTTCTTTGAGACTCAACAACACGGAACAATTTTCCCTCTGTAGTGCTGCCACTTAGTGTTCGACTTCACTGAATCACAGCTGGAAAACCCATTTTAAAAAATTGCACTCTCTGTGAGAGCCCTATTTTTCTTGTTACAAGGAGGATGTCATCTTTCGGAGGCTCTAAATTGCGGTTGGCATAACAAGCCAAAAGACTCAAACATTTTATTCTGAGCCAAATAACTTGACTGAAGGCAAAAGGGTGTGTGCGTAGCAAGGGAGGACAAGAGTCCCTCTGCTGTGTATTTAAATGTATGTTTGATATTGGTAGTATATTAACTTGCTGGAAATGAGGGCACCGAGAGCATTTGCGGTCAAAAGCCAAAGCAGTTCCCCCAAGTTTGAAACTGGCCAGTGTTTCTCATTTAAGGCTACAATTCTATACCTACATACCTAGGAATAAGCTCTGTTGAACTCAGTGGTGCTTACTTCTGTGTAGACATACATAGGATTGCATTGTAAGAGAGCAACATTCCCACTTCTGCTCATTTGTGATGGCCACATGACAATGCTGACTTGCTTGGCACTCCTGATGCAGAAAACTGTATCCCAAAATGACAGGTTAAAAATGAAAGGAGGGGGAAATCTTACAGTTAAAAACAGATTTTATTGTTGTATGTATCCCATAACTGCGCATACATCGAACTCTGTGTCCAAAAGCAACCTTTCACTTCAGTACCAGTGAACTCAAATTACAGCAGTGAGGAAAACTGTACCTCTAAAAACAGTAGTGGCTAGAATAAGGTCAAGCTATTTTCTTGGAGCAAGAGGTCAACAGGATGCTACTAGAACAGTGAGCAAAGAATATCTTTAGTACTAGCTGTAATGCTTACTCTCGTTTTAAGTGGCTGCCTCTTTAATATCTACAGATGTTGTTTCCAGCCTTTGATTTATGACTGCATTGGAAATGTTGCTTGCTCTGTGTGCTGTTCGGGGTGGCAGAGGTTCCTGTGTGAGCGGATATATCCCTTTTAATAGGTTAATTACTAACCTGCATTGACTTGTTTTCGCATAATTGTTATGATCACTCAGGCCCCTCCCCCACTGCAAAATTGCAGCTTTAATGGAACAACTCTCAATCGTCTCGAAGAGAGGTTTATATGCTGGCACGCTCTCTTACCCGAAATTGAACTGTTTCTTGGAGTGTTTTGTTCTGAATATGAACTAAAACGGAGCTCTGACTTAAGAGAAAGAACAAACTCTCTTTGTATGTCACTGACACAAGGGGCACTGAAATAATATACCCTTTACTTTTCACCCTTGGGGCAAACTACACAGCACAGTACATGCAAATGTGTTCAATGTAGCCCCTGCCAGATTTATTTATCTATTTTCTTGATTACTTATGTTAATGAAAAGCAGCTTTGGGAGGCTGCAATTTTGAGTGGAGGGACAGTATGTAATGTGTAGTTTGCCCTTTATTAATAAGCAGCACATTGGATTCGAATCAAAGGCCATTAAACATGTTTACAGGGGGAAAAGATTCTTAAGCTAGCAGTCGGAAGGAAAAACTAGTTAAGTTTAAGTATTTGTATTTAAGGCAGTTCAGACCAGCTGATGTTTGTTTGGTCTTCATAAACTCAGCTCAGCAGCAAGAATCTTCTCTGCTGTGCAATAGAATTTGTTAAAGTGACCGGCTCTTGGAGCAAATGGGACACAACTGGACAGATCGGTCCTGCACATTCCTCTAGAACAGAGGCAGGGAACCACAGGCCCAGGGGTCAAATCCAGTCCTTCTTGAGCACCAGTCTGGTCCTCAGCGATGCCCCAAATGGCAACAGCCCATTCCTTTGACCCCACCACCTTTTCCCCAACCACCTATCATTTGGTGGTTTCACCCTGCCCCCTTTGCCTTTTCCCCTGCCCACCACTGGAAGGCAGCCCTTGAGAACTTTGCTGAAATAAAATTGGGCCCTCGGGCTGAAAGAGGTTCAACAACCCTGTTCTAGAAATCCGTCTTGGATTATCCTTGCTTTGCTAGCAAAAAGCATGTGAGACGTGGACTTGCAAAGCCTTTGGGGGGTACTGTACTAAGACCTATGGGCAGCCCTGAGCCCCTTTTCCATCCTTTGGTTTTGGGCTTGTATGCAACCTAAAAGCTCTTTAGCAGGACTAGTAGAATACAGTCAACATTAGCTGTTCCTTTGCTGCTGGGATGGAGTGCCATATAGCCAAAGGTTAAAGAGTGCTTAAGTATTATTTCTTTACAAACACTCCATTTTATTATGCCTAAGAAGGCAGTGGGGCTTGGATGCTGAGAAATGACAATTTGCCCAAGACTGGGTAACTATGTTCCCACTGAATTTATGAAAAGAAAGGGAAAGGATCCACCAACACTCCTAAAGTTAAGTGCACTATGCCTGGGAAGTCCAGTGTGTTGTACACATACCAAAAGCCTCAATATGATTTATCTAAGTCAGTACTCAAATAATAAATATTTAATAGACATTTGGCAAACATTTAAAGAACAATGTGCATGAATCACATGTGTGCTTGGATGCAAATATCTCACTGTTGTGGGATCATAATCCTCTAGTCTCTAAGCCACAGAAATGTACATCGCCACATAATTGGCAACCATAGCATACATGCACAAATGGAAGTTTAAAGAGTTACTGTTGATTAACAAGTACAAAAACATGTCATGGACATGAGAGAATATAAACAAGGGGAAACGTATAAATGTTGTATTAAACGATGATTCCGGACTGTATACACCGTTTCCACCTTCGTCAGTAATACACACTTTCAATTTACAAAAGTTAAGAATTCACCATAACATAGACATATAGGCTTGGTATAATGGCTGTCAGTTCTAACCCCCATGGTAGACTGTTTGCTTCCTGAAGAAAAATATTGGACTCTATGTCCAAAAGTATATGGAGTAAATTTCTTACCCACCTCTCCCTCTGGATTGAGGCGGGGTACAACACAAATACAAAACAACATAAAATACATATAATTGATTAAAAACATATACAACTAATACATTATTAAAAGGCAGCACATTATTAAAAGGAATCTTAAAATTCAACTGGGTAGGCCTGCCAGAAGAGATCAGTCTTTATGGCTTTCTTAAATTCTGGAAGACTGTTAAGTTGACAAAGCTCTCCTGGCATCCCACTCCATAGTCTTGAGAGCTGCAGAAGAGAAGGTTGTCTGGGCAATGGTTGTCAGCCTAGTTTTTGCTGACTGAAGTGAATTCTTCCCAGAGGGCCTGAATGTGTGGGGCAGATTGTACAGGAGGTGATTCCCCACGTAACTTGGACCCAAACCATGTAGGGCTTTAAAGGTAATAACCAACACTTTATACTTTGCCTGGAAGCTAATTGACAGCCAGTGTAATGATTTTAAAGCTGGTGCAATATGGTCACCCCTAGATGTACTGGTGATCAACCTGGCTGCCATATTTTGCACTAGTTGAAGTTTCCAGACTAGGCACAAAGGTACAGCACATTGCAGAAGTCGAGTCTGGAAGTTATCAGACTCCACAGTAGCTTCCCTCCTTACCTTTGAATATGGGGGCACCTGGACGAACTCCTCAGCTCAGTTGTGGAGCACATCCTTGGCACCAGAAAATCCCAGCTCAACCTCTGGCAGCCTTGGGTAGGTCTAAGAAAGAAACCTGCCTGAAACTCTGGAAAGCCCCCACCAGTCAGTGTTGAAAATATTGGGCTTGATGGATCGATGGTCTGATTCAATATAAAGCAGCTTCATAGGTTCCAGATCTTTCTATACACAATTCATATCAGAGTAGGATAGTGCTAACTCCCATGTTTGGTGCCAGTAATAAATTTAGAACTAGCACCTGTTCACATCTTTAGACTTGCATCATAAAGATACTGAAGGTTCAATCCTATGCATGTGTAGACAGAGAATACTCCTACAACTCCTAGGATTCCCCAGCTGGTTGGGGAATGCTGGGAGTTGTAGGAGTTTTCTCTGTCTAAACATACATAGGATTGTGTTCTGAAGTTGTTAAGACAAGGCTATATACTGAATAAATGTGCTGGCACAACGATATCACAAACCATGACAAGACTTCGTTTGTCCCCACCTTTTAAAATAACCCAGCAAAACAAGTTTTAATTCCTTTCCACCTTTTCAATGGAATCAACAGTCAAATGTCAAGGATCAGCGTCACTAACTATGTCCTTGTTTACCTTTCTGCTTTCACCAGGAGGGTACTATTTGCAAATTAAATTTCCTGGGTCTTGTTACAGGTGTCACAGAGCCTTGGTTTCATGCTGAAAGCATGCATCAAGTACTGAGGATGCAAAGCCTCTTAAAGGATTTGTTTTCTGTTTAAATAATAATAATAAAATCCAGTTGAAAGGAAACAATTTAGCAGGAAAGCTCATGAGGATGTTAAAGAATGAATGTTCCTGCTGTGTTTATGGTTGGTTCGTAGATGCCTTAATTCTAGCCACCACACCTTATTCACTCTAATATTTTACATTCCCCAGAGCTTCTGCCCAGTAGAAAGTACACAGTTTGCATTCTAATTTTGTCACAAATGCAGTTCATTAATTGGCTTATCATTCTGATATTTGCTCTGTACATTCTACACCCAGATTTTGATAATACTGATGCTGGTTCCAAGTTTCTTCTTTGTGTGAAAGTTCAAAACAGAGCACAGTTAGTAAACTAATAAAAATCTAAGGTTCACTGAGGTCATCCCATGAAGAAGATACTTCACATATAACATGATTATGGAATTTTCTACCACAAGATGTAGTGATGGCCACCAGTTTGGATGGCTTTAAAAGGTGATGAGATGAATCATGGAGGATAAGCTATCCTTTACTACTTGTCACAATAGCTACAGTATATATTATGTCCAGTATACTATACCTATGTACACCAGTTACTGGGGAACATGGGTGGGAGGGTGCTGTTGCACTCCTGTCCTGCTTGTGTGTTCCACATGGGCAGCTGGTGGGCTACTGTGTGAAAGATTGCTGGACAAGAGGGACCCTTGGTCTGATCCAACATGGCTTTTCTTATGTTCTTATGCCCTGGCAACCCAACATAGGTTTTGCACTGGCCCATCTAGTTTATCTCCAAGATTAAGGGATTGTCCCCTTGAGGGTGAACTGTACTTCTCTCCAATCAAAAGCTTCACTTTTCTATCATCAGATTTCTATTTTGTCTGATCTTCATGAATGTGATCCTCACATTTACATTTAGTAAGTAACTGTGTGTAACATTTTGCAAACCCATAGCACCCCTGTGGGAAGGGATGTGGAGGGATGAGGGTGAAGTGAGAAGTCTGCCTTCACAATAGAAATAAAGTGTTTCAAAATTCACCTCAGTATCAGACTTTGAATTTTCTTTAGCAGAGTGAAAAGTTTTGTATTTGTTATTATATGGAATAATAGTATAAATATCCTTTAAAAACCACTTTAAAGCCTCCTAATCAGCTCTGTGCAATGTTCTAAAACCATACCTACAGCCCAGTCCCATTCCATTTCCCATTATAACTTGGCCTGTAACTAAACTTAAGCATGTGCAATTGAAATACCCACATATTGCTTTCCTTTTTATCCTGCCTCAACTTAGCACCTCCTTTTCTCGTTTCCCCTGTGTTGAACTTTAGATTGTGATCTCCTTGTACAACTTTCTAAAATGCCATACATACTGATGGTGTATTCTTATTCTTCCAGTCTTAGTTAAGTATGTTTTCCCCTGTTAGGCCAATCTTCAGTTTTCATCATGAATAAATAAGTGTTTAAGATGTAACATCATCACCATCTACTTATTTGTTACCCACCTCTCCCTCTGGATCGAGGTGGGGTACAACACAAATAAAAACACCAAAAATACATATAACTAATTAAAACATTTTAAACCAGTGCATCATTAAAAGCAGCACACCATTAAAAAAGGCATCTTAAAATTCAACTGGGTAGGCCTGCCGGAAGAGATCAGTCTTTATGGCTTTCTTAAATTCTGGAAGACTGTTGACGAATCTCTCCTGGCAAGCCATTCCACAAAGTGGGAGCTGCAGAAGAAAAGGTCCTCTGGGTAATAGTTGTCAGCCTTGTTTTTGTTGGTTGGAGTAAATTCTTCCTAGAGGACTTGAGTGTGTGGGGTGGATTGTACGGGAGAAGGTGATACCGCAGGTAGCCTGGACCCAAACCATGTAGGGCTTTAAAGGTGATAACCAACACTTTATACTTTGCCCGGAAACTAATTGGCAGCCAGTGAAGAGATTTTAAAACTGGTGTAATGTGGTCACCCCTAGGTGTACCAGTGACCAATCTGGCTGCCATATTTTGAACTAGTTGAAGTTTCCAGACTAGGCACAAAGGTAGCCCTATGTAGAGCGCATTACAAAAGTTGAGCCTCGAAGTACAGTGATGTCATAACTGTGACGTAACGCCAGTACAATAATTTGGATCAATATCCTATAGATTGGTTATGGAGTGGGATTTTTTGGGCATTTCCTCCCCCCAAAATATTGTATCATAAAGTCATACAATATATATTATGAAACACGACTAACCTGTATGACTAGTTTAAGCATACCATAACTGACCTCTGTGGTGTTTTAAAGAGCAGTACTCCTGGCTAAAATAGTTAAAACTGGGAATTTAAATTCATGAACAGAACAAAGGTTATCAATATTGCCTAGGCTTGCTGAGAGGGCTTTTTTTTAGTCTGGAGTAGGACAGAAGGCAATAAAAGGATGATGAGTGGGAGAGATTGGGGAATGCAAAAAGGGTGAACCAAAGAAGCTCCTGCACTATCAGCTTTGGTTACCCAGGGAGTGTGTATATGCAACACAAAATGCATTTTACTGTACCCAGGAGCAGGATAAATGATAATTTTGAAATAGATCATTGTAACAACAACAACAACAACAGGAACTATACAGTCAGCTTGCCTTTCCAAGGCAGGATCCCCACTACTGCTTTATAATGGTTTTGACAACTGTTTGGGCCCAGGACACATTCCATAGGCCAGATCTACACCAAGCAGGATAAAACACTTTGAAAACATTTTGGAAACTGTATATTGTTGTGTGTCCTGGACCCCAACCGTTGTCAAAACTGTTATAAACCATTTTAAAGCAGTAGTGTAGATCCTGCTATATGCTGTTTTCAAACAAGTGTTACATCCTGCTTGGTGTAGATCTGGCCCAAGAATCCTCTTTCCCCTCCCCATCTACTCCACTCCTACATCCAGCTCCTCTCGTATCCAGGGCTATAAAAGAAACTGAGTGGGAAGATCACTTCTGCACACGTGTGATCCCATGAGAGGAGCTAAGGGGATAAATAGCCACACCTCTTGAACTGACATAATCAACATCAGCATGGGAAATGTGGCCACACAAAGAGCTTGCATTTACTGCCAAATCCCAGCTGGATCTTGGATTCTTGCCACAGATGTATACTCCCATTGACATGGCAGCTTATCTAATAACTTTAATTCCCCTCCGAGCTATGTGCCCATACATCTATTGAGATACGGTTACTGCTACCTGCCCCCCATGCTCACTCCAAGTGGATGACTGTTAGCATCAGGAGAAGACAAGCCCTTTGAGGACTTTCCAAATTTACAGACACTTCACTACGACTGGCTTTCAGTGATGCACTCTGTCAGAGCCCAAGACATTTTTACCTTTCCATTTTCCAGTTTTGCATCTCTTTCCTTCTCTTTCCCCATGAAGACTGCCACCCTCCTTCCCTCGACCACGCCAATGCCATAGTAATAGCAATGCCATTTGCTTCCAGCTATGCATGCCCTACTGGTCAGTTGGTCGGTGTGTCTGTCTGTCTCATCACAACCCCTCCTTTCCTTCACCCCATCCAGCTGAATCTTTCTGCATCTGCCAATTTCCCACCTCTGGGCTTCTTTAGTTCATTTTTGGGACTTCAACATAGATAAGTACATTTCCACCAGTCATTTATATTTTTACTATCATGAAAGGGAGGGTTTAACCCCACCTAACAGAAGGGCTTCTACAAAGACTTCAGGTTTTCTTATCGTCTGTTATCATTTATCATATACTTTTCAAAATGCTCCCCTTTCACCAACATCCTCACATTCTTCTACACACTTTTGTGAAGATATAGCTCTATTCCATCTCAGAGAAGTTTGCCATTCCAATGGACCTTGCAATGAACCTAGGGGGGAAAACCCAGCTTATGAGGTTGCTGAACAGCCTCTTGTCTTGCTGTCCAAAATGAAGGACTACTTCCCCAAGTCTGCTGCTGATCTTCCTGTGCCACAGATTCAACGCTTTTTCATCCTCTGCCTCTTGCATATTTGGCAGACACTTCTGTGTCCATTTCCCCATAATTTCTGAGGTACTGTCCCTGACTTCATTTTCCTTCAAGCTACCCACTCAACAGTATGCCATGTTCTTTCCAAATACATTCTTTGTGAAACCTATTAGTTTCCCAGTTCCGCACACACACTCCTTTCTTCCCTTGTATGCATGATTTCAGCATGATTCTGTGTACAGTTTTACTTATTTCGTAAGAGGCTTTGGTTATTACAAAACTGTCAAATTATTATTTAACCACTCTGTAAATATCTTTTCCCCAGTAATCATCCATTTTATTTTTCCTCTCCCTTTTCAACTTAATGTCTCCTGCTTTTATTTTTGCCAACTCCAATGGTTCATCATAGTGTTGGTTTTGTTTATCCTATTCTTTATCTTTACTTTGCCACATAAACTTTATAACTTCCTATGAGAGTGATGAATCCTTAGTCTCAGTTGATTTACATCCTTAAGGCTGTAATCCTGTGGCCACTAGAAGGGTATCATAGGATACAGACCATAGGATACAGCAGATCTCTTAGAGATCTAAGAGATCTACAGCAAGTCCACGGGTAGAAATGGAGGTCCATCTTCACAAGCCCCCCGATTCCAGGTGTGAAGACTTCTGCTGCCCTTGCTACAGTAACAGCAAATGATGGAGCAGACCAGGGAAGGCTTTGGATCGGCTGAGTTTTAGATTTAGGTGGGGTTCTAATCCCACCCCATAAGACTGCCCTGCCTGGAAACAATATCAGCTGGTAACCTCTTCTCCACATAAGCATCAAATAAGCTGGTGCAAACCCGGTGCAACTTTGACTTGTGTTGTTTTAAAGAAATGTTACTTCAGATAGATCTTCACACCACTGCTTTTTTTCCACCATGGTTAGTCCCCTCAGCAAGTTTCCTATCACTTTATTTCTTTTCTTTTGCATCTAGTAACTAGTAGTATACTTTTTCTTGATTCCAAGTTTAAAAGCAGGGAGATAAAAAGCATGGAATTAAAAGAAAAAGATGAAAAGTGTGGAATAAAAAGATCTTAGCAGTGTGCATGAAGCTTAAAAGAGATTGAACCAGCCACGCCTCTCTAGGGAGGGAGGGCCATAATCTAGGTGCAGCGATAGAAAAGGCCCTGCCTTATGTCCCAATGAACCATGTTTCTCAAAATGGGATAATGCATAGTAGGGCTTCAAATGTTGAAGGAGGCCAGATCATATGGGAGGAGGTGGTCCTTCAGATATCCTGGTCCTAAATGGTTGAAGGTGTAATCCTATGCATGTTTAGACAGGAAAAGGTCCTACAACTCCCAGCATTCCTCAACCAGCCATGCTGCCTGGGGAATGCTGGGAGTTGTAGGACTCTTTTTCCTGTCTAAGAATGCACTTTTAAGGCTTTGTAGTTAAGAACTACCTCTTCAAATTGCACCCTGAAATTAACTGGGAGCCAGTGCAGTTGGAACAAAACTAGAGCAATCTGATCAGTAAAGAAGGCTCCAGAAACCAATCTGGCTGCTGCATTTTGTACTGGCTGAAGTTTCCAAGCCATTATGAAACACTTTGTATGAATAAGAGACTTATTAAAAACACATTAAAAGCGAATTTAGATTAGTTAAATGGTTTTTATAATATAATTTGAAGAGATGATGCATATCCAAGTTCTACAATTATGGAAATGGAATCACAGACAGCCCTATATAAGTATGTACTTGTTTTATCCTGCCCATTTTATCCCATGCTGTTGCGAACGTTCATACTTAATATATTCTGAATTAAAACAACAACTTTCTTTATTCCTACAAGGGGATGCCAGCCCAAACAAAACAAAAGGATTCATAGCACTTACTTATGAAGCTGTTACAAATTGTATCATGCTCACCTTTAACGAAAAGCCCTGTGATATAGCTTACCGACCTTCCCTTTTCCGACCTCTAGAACAGAGGCTCCAGATGAAGGGCTCTTAGTGCTACCAGTCCAAAAGCATTGCAGCTATTCCATCTTTTTTTTTTTTAATAGTTCCCACCCCCACCCCGATAAGAATGAAGAAAGCACTGGAAAGACTCAGGAGGGTTTCAAGTGGAAGACGACATATGGAACCCCTGAATAATTCCACAAGTGGAGCACTGCAATTGTACAATAGAAGCCTCATCTGAAAGCACCCTAGGAAATCAAGCCCCACAATGAGTCCATGGCAGAAGTGGGAATTCAAGACACATCACCCTGTGCCCAATCTAACTCTCTGGCCATGTAGCCAAGCTCAAATTAATGAGCCCAGAACATGAAAGTACGACTCTGGGACCATCTGTTCTATTCATTTAGCTTTGTTCAGTACTGGTTTAACTTTAAAAATAATAATCACCAGGGCTATCTGTAAGAGAAAGTATTTACCCACTCCCTACTTTGTGAGAAGCTCTAGGGGCAGCGCTACCAGGGTTTGGCTTCCTTTGCGGGAGAGATCACGGAAGACGTATGGTGTTTTTGTAATATTTGGTTTGTTTACAAATGTGCAAGTAGAGCCTAAGTGGGAGACGAGCCAGACTTGTCAGGCTGCAAATCTGCTACCTCCCATCAGATCTCCAAAGACAAGCAGCCCAGCCTTCAGCTGCCTCTCTCTCCTTCTGTCCTTCTCTGCTTCCCAAACTGCAGTTTCTACATACCCCACCCCTCAAAGCTCTGATGGTTAACACTTGTTGAGAGAGCTCTGGATATCTCGCAGCCATTAGGTCCCATTGACTCATCTTGGGCTATTAGTCAGTCATCTGCGTAACAAGGGAAGGCACCCCAGTCTCTGGATTAAAATCTTGCCTATGAAGATCTTGTCTGGGTTGTTATGAGTCAATCACTTTGAATGAGAAGGAGCAAGTATAGAACTGTTGAACCTTTCCACAAAGTGGAATGTGCAAGTAACCAGGCCTTTGGGCCAAATCCTGGCGGGATCCATGTCCTAAATCATTACTATCACCAATCAGTCTGATGTTTCTGGGAACTGCAGGTACTAGACAATCCCCATCAATTAATGATTAAGAAGTTCAAGGCATTTCCTGGGAATATCCACACCTGTTCTTAGAATTATTCTATTGTTCACTTGGCCGGGATTTACCTGGATTTGAGCCCAGGACCCATTTCCACCATTAGTTGACCCAGATTTCTTTTTGTCTTTTAAAAGTGGGGGAGGCAAAAATAGATCTCTAGGTCTTGTAGAACTAGAGATTTGAAGCAAAATGTGCATGCAGTATTTGCCCACTGTTCTCAGAGAAACAAAAAGGGTGGTTGACTGAAAGCATAGCAATGGTAGATATTTAGGAAAACACAGATCTATTTTTAAAATCAGAGTTACCTATCCATAGTCTGGAGAAGGGCCTTCTTGGTTCATTTTGAATCCATTGGGCAGGGGGTGGGAGGCGTTATCTCTGCTGAAAAAGTGATTCTTCTACATAGAAAACAATTGACAAACCCAGAATTTTTATGTGGATGTGATTAGACATAGCTTATCAAACCCCGAAATAAAGCTTAGCCCTTTCTAACTCTTTCTAATGTCCTCTTTCTAACTCAGATCTTATTTCATGCAACACCCCAAAGTTTGTAAACATTGAAAAAATACCTTGCCAATGCAAATAAAGTCCACCATTATTATGTCCATACTGGGGAGGGGGGAAGGTGCTGTGGCTAACAGAGAGAGTTATGTGTCCCCCCCTGCAAAGTAGACCAGTTTATTTATACCTATATTGCTGGGAACAGTAGCTGAAAATACTGTTTGATAATCCTGCAGTGTAATCAGTGTTGTTACCCAATTTCCTGGTGAACTCCTTTGTGTTGTTAAAGGGGGGATGCATTCAGACTGAGGGCTGTGAAGTTGATTGTAGCAGTAGTGCTGGGAGGAGGGGGATTAATTTCTTTCCCACCCATCAGGAGCTCTTATGGCTAGGTGGATTGATTGAAAACACAGCCTGAACTTTGCATGCACACACCACGCTTCTGTAAACTTGCATAGTTTGAGCCTCAAATGCAGCAGTAGAAATGATTACTGCCACTACTCTTATCTCAGCTGGTCACTTTCTGCCACAGCCTTTCTACACAAGGCATTTATTGTGTGCTTGTGATTCCTCACTCACGGTAGTTTGTAGGTGCAGGGCCTTTCCCATGTTTTGCAGCCATTACAGCATGTTTGTGGTGGTGGTTTTTTTGTTTGTGTTTCTAATGAAGAAAGACTGGGATTTCTGTGAATGGCAGCATGAAATCCTGGTGCATTTGTACAATTCTCTATATCACAACAACACCTAGTGCTTATGTAATGGAACACATAGAAAGGCAGAGAAAGTCACGTACTCCATTAAAAAAGAAAGAAAAGAAAAAGGTGTAAAGGGGCCAGTGTGGTGTAGTGGCTAGAGTGTCAACTGGGAGTCAGGAGATCCGGGTTCTAGTCCCCACTTCGCCATAGAAACCCACTGGGTGACTTTGGGCCAGTCACAGACTCTCAGCCCAACCTATCTCACAAGGTTGTTGTTGTGAGGATAAAGTGGAGAGGTGGAGGAGGATTATGTACGCCGCCTTGGGTTCCTTGCAGGAAAAAAGGCGGGATATAAATGCAATAATATATCAATCTTATTCCCACAAAGAATCTGGAAGCAAAAGGCTCAGTAAAGTCATGGGTTAAAAGCCTCATCTAGAAAAGCCCCCACTGTCTAGTTTGGTTTTCTAGCCAAAAATATCCCCCACGAAACATCTCAAGTCACAAGAGAGGTTAGTTTAGTTTAACTGTACCACTTAGGGACAGTCCTATGCATGGTTTTGCTTTTTGTTTTTTAATACTATTTTTATTGAGCATGTTTCAAAAAGAAAAAGAAGTCCTGCAACTCCCAGCATTTCTCAGCCAGCATGGCTTTAGACTCCCTCCAAGCCAAAAACCAGCACCCACTTGCATGCAGCACCCTCATGCTCCATTGACCTTCAGATAGCTCCAGCAGAGTGTCATCTGACCATACCAAGTCGACCTTCAAACTGCGCAGGGTGTCATCCATGGCTTTTCTGATCTTTGTGTTGATCACCTGCTTCATTTCTGCCACAGAAAATTAGGGATGCACCAGGTTAAATTTCAGAAAGCCTGTGCCTGAACTTTGTTTTACACAGATCTCCATCCTGCCTTCAAGGGGTAAAAGTGCATCCTGCTAATCAGTGGTTGACCTTGGTTTTCACCCTTGTCTAATGTCCTAAAGTGGCCCTCGCCACAGTGTCAGTTTCACAGGAAGAGTCCTATAAATATGCAGCCTAATCTTGGGGTAGGGGAGTTGTGTTGGAGTTAGAAGACCCGAAACGTCCATTTTGGAACCCACGCTGCATGGTCTGCAACTGGAGGGCAGGGAGAGACCCCTCTTGTGAGTTTCCAAATTAGTCCAGCCTTTCAGCTGCCTAAGGTAAGCCAGCCTCATACTTTCCAGGTCTCTGCTACTATCTCCAAATTCTATCCACCTCCTGATCTGAATCACCTGCCCACTCTTTCCACCTCCATCTTAATCCCAGTCTCACTTTCCCTCCATGCTGTTCCTAACCCCAATCTTAAAAGCATAGTGTACAAGGATAATAGTTTGTTCTGAAAGGGCTAAGGGAAAGTTTGCATAACATTAATTTAAGTGGATCAGAGTCAGAAATAAAAACCTTTCCAGAGGGGTTAGTCTGTCCCAACATAAAGTGTTTTATGTCACTTTAGGGACTAACAAATTTATTCTGGCAGAAGCTTTTGTGGGCACTGTCCGCTGAAATTTATGCCAGAATAAATTTGTTAGTTTTTAAGATGCTATAAGATTCTTTGTATTCTTAGGAATAGAAACTGTCACCTAAACATGTTAAGACTGACAAAAAAAAAGAAAAAAGAAAAGACTAACTACATACAGAGAAGGTTACAGTGGCCTAATTTGCAGGACATGCCAGGCTCATTGGGGCTTGTTAAACCCATGATGAGCCGCGGTGCATATCAGGTGAGATTTTAAACATGCAACCCCTGGTTTGGGTGTGGGTGGGTCATGTCATGTGAACCCAGCTATTTGAGGGTTAAACAACCCTCACATAACCCTATTACAAACCAAGAGTTATGTGAGGGTTGTTTTACCCTCTAATAACCCACTGTAGCTGGGTTTGCATAAAATGGCAACTGCCCGATTGCCCTAGTTGGAGGTTGCATAGTCAAAATGTCTCCTCCATGGCTCATCATGGGTCAAACAATCCCCAGAAAGGAGTTTACATGCATAAAAAAGGGATGAACAGATTACAAATGATCCTGCATCCTTTGCAAGTGAAGAAGGGTTAATTAATTAGAGGAACAGGGCAATGCTATACATGTTTACTCAGAAGTAAGGCCCATTGTTTTCAAGGGAACATGCTACCAGGAAAGTGTGTATGGGATTTCAGTCTAAGATGTCTTGCAATATATAATTGTGTGCCATTTTATTTAGTGTTTCAGGGTTCAGATGCATGTTACATGCAAAAATAACCACCTCTTTGTGCAGTAGTTTCTCCCTGTACAGATAGTTATTTCCTGTCGTTTGATAATGATTTCACTCTGTGTGATGAAAGGGGGGGAGAAGGAGAGAGTGCAAAGCTGTGTCTTAAATCAATATTGTTTGTGGGGGGAGCTGCTGTTTCCAAAGAATATGTTTCCACTTAGCATTGCAAATGAACTTGAGCAAGCATTGCAGCCCCCACCCCTCCCCACTCCTCTAGTCTTTACATTTTGTTATAAATCAGAACCTTGCATGGAAAGGGAAGAGTTAAAAAAAATAAGCCATATGGCAATAGCAGGAGGTCTGGCCACCCCACCTTAGGCTCGTGACAACATGCCCTACATTTAACCTACAGTCAGGAACTAATTAACAACACAGATGGGAGGGAGCTAGCATATGTATTAGGAAGGAGGAAAATTTAATACCCCTAAGGTTTTAATCAACAGCCTTGCCTTTTTCTGGGTTAGAAGCCCAAGTATTCCCGTAGAAAACTCTGTGAAATTTATAGATGAGCCCTATGGGGAAGCAGTGTCTCGGAATGGTTAGAGAGTGGGAGGGGCTCTCTTCCAGGAGTAGCACAGTTGTGTTGTGTAGCTATAGGTAAGTCAGAAAGAGTTGCCTACCTATTTTAAGTTCCTAACCGGGGAGCGGGGGGTGGGCAGATGGAGAAACACAAATAAGATAGCTGCTACTTTAGATCAGCAGCACCACTGTGGGGTTGGAAACCTGGAAAAAGATAATGGGGTGAGAGGAATGCTTTCATAAAGGTGAAAAAATTAAGATGTCACTCCTATTTGGGTGCAGTGAAACCGAATTCCCTCGTTTGAGAATTAGGAGGTAGCATGAATGAAATGCCCTAAATTATATTTCAGTAGGTGGAACCTTCCTCCCACTTTTCCCGGTTTTTTCTGGTAGATGGCTTCTTGGTTCCTTCCTTGTGTGGATAACCTTTGGTGCTTAATCAGGGAGACCTGGTGCTTTCCTGGCTTAGTTTTTGTTTATTCCTCTTTTTCAGCTTTCATAAAGGTGCCCTTCTGCTTCAATGTGTTTTCTGAATCTGGCACTATCACTGCTTTGATAGCAGCGATAGTAACGTGTAAGGCCTTCCTTCCTTTGAAGTCTTCGCTGAAATTATCTTTTTTTTAAAGTGCATTTCCCCACGGTCCCTTCCTTCCCTGCCAATGTGCAAAGAGCTTTCATCCTGCACATTTTTTAAAGCACTTCTAAGTAAGCTGAGTAATATTACTGAGTAACACGAAGCTGAGGGATATTAGTTTGAGGAAGGCGATGTTTATGCCTTTTTTTCATGCCAAGGTACTGGTACGTTTTTGTTAAAAAGGTGTGGGGTGCCTAGATCTTCCAGATGCATGCATCCAGTCTCTCATCCATTTAAGAGTTGCACCAAAGGGAGACTTTCATTCAAAGCAGCTTCTAGCATCATATGGCTACAATGAGGGCCTACCAAAAATCCCATATTCTGTGGTGCTGCTACAGCTTGTCCAGCACTGTCCTTGGTTGCCATAATGGTAACAGACATCTTACAAAGGGCTCTGGCAGTTTAAAAGAAAGAGGAAGTCTTGAAATGAAAGGGTGTCTTTTTCCCATTCCTCTTTGCTCTTGCCAATCCAGGTTGTCTACTCAGGCAGTGAATTTTCCACCCAAGTGCACAATATTTTGGGGTGAAAAATAAAGAATGTTCAAGGAAAACTGACTCAACTAAAGATTTTAATCAGGGGCATTGAACTTCTTTCAGCCTGAGGGCCAAATCCTACTTCAAATAAGATCTTGGTGGACTCATTCCAGTGGTGGGTGGAGCCAAACAAAGGGGGTGGAGCAAAAATACCAGCATGTTAAAGCTCTTGCTGCCGTTAACTAAGCCTTAAGAGAGGCATTTCAACCCCTCAGAATGGGGGGGGGACTGCACAAAACCAAGGAAACCATGAAATGATTGATGGTTGGGGAAAGGGGGTGGGGAGGGGGAGGGGGAGGGGGAACCAGATTGGGACCTCAGGCCTGAGGTTCAGTATCCCAGGTCTAAATCCAGTGCTGATCACGTAGACCTGGAAAACAGAGTGTGTCTATGGTGTGCTTTAAACATTACGCTAGCCACATGGAAGCTGCTTTTTGGTGAGTGGCTCCGATGCGTAACGGGTACACGACCCATCCCAGAGGTAGCATTGCCTAGGGGCATTCATACAATCGATCTTCCTTTGCACGAAGAATATTAAACAAAGAAGGACATTGTACATTGATGGTGCTATATAAATAAATAATAAAATAAAAAATAATAATAAGGAAATTAGGGGAGACACGTAGTTCAGTGACAGACCATATGCTTTGCATGCAGAGGGTCCCAGGATCAATCCTGGTGTCTCCAGGTAAGGCTCAAAAAACTCCTGCCTGAAACCCTGGAGAGCCAATGCCAGTCAGGCCAGATCTGGACCAACAGGATAAAACACTTGGAAAGCGGCTTGAAAATAGTATATGGAATGTGTCACGGCCCCAACAGTTGTCACTACTATTATACAGTAGTAGTATAGATCCTGCCTCAGTGTTGACAATACTGGAATTAGATGGATCAATGGTCAGACTCTGTATAAGGCAGCTTCCTATGTTCCTATGAACACTGATGTTATTTTTCTTCATCTCCTGGGTAGACTGCACAGTCCAGGAACCTATGGATGGGCTTGAGAGCATTGTGTGGCTAGATGAATAGACCCAACAGACACTATGTCCCCGTTCAGACATTCTCTAAGGCTATTGGTTGTTATGTACATCTCTAATACTGAACATAATTACATTGTAGCAATGTTCCATATACAAAGATAGAATTGCACTTGTGTCTGGCCCCTAGCCAAACTAACCAACTTTTTTTTTCTTTTTCATGTTGCTATGTGTGTACTGAAGATGCTATTATTATTATTTTTTTAAGTATTTTCTCATCAATTATGATAAGTTACCTCCCTGTAACTGATCCTAAAATCTGTCCATTGCAAAGCCATGAGGCAAATGTTTTCCCATTTTATATCAGCTGAATTTCTGCCACACACTACCTTTCTGGGATTTACCACAGCATCAAGACATTACTTTTGATGGAAGGAATGTCAGAAGGCACCAAAACGTGGTCCTAAATCTAACAACAACCCTGAAATAAACCAGGTTTTTCCTTTTGCTGAGTGGTTTAAAATGGAAAGTTGGAAATACATAAATTAGGAGTGAAAGGTTCAAACAATTTCTCTAACAAGGGGGCAAAACCCCTTTCCTATCTGTGGAGAGAGAAACTCTTGTCTAAAGCCCCATTTAGCTTTGTATAAATAATTTATATAAATGCATATGTGTGTATACAGTTACAAATCTGATAAATGTATAAATCACTTTATATTATTTTTTCGTAGGGGTGTATTTATATACATTTTAGGGAAATGAAAAGGTTGTGGCAAATTCCTCAGCAGGATTCTTGCCCAATGATTATATACTACCAGTGTATGGTATTCTTCTGTTAATTACCATGTTTGATCACAGGCTATTGCTTGTTACAAAATGTGTGTGTGTGTGTGTGTGTGTGTGTGTGTGTAAATATGCAGAATTTTAAAACAAATCACTTCATTTCAAGAGTATTCCAGGTCGAGAGGTTTCCAGTGCAATTCTGCTAATGTGGCAATAAAGTATGTAATTAAACTGTAGTGGTAGTAAATAATCAAGAAGTACTAGTCGGGGCAGGAAACCAACCGTGACTGCCTGCATTATGCCTTTACCGAGATGCATTAGCTTTGCATGTTTTCCTTGCTACAAATATTTCCCCACTGCCTGAGCTCCAGTGGAATGGGATGAGAAGAGGCTTTTCTTGAACCCAGCTGTTAGCTAACTGGATCAGTATGGCAAGTGAATCCGTATTGCTCTTTTCAGCTGGGTGGTGGAGTTTCAGGCTCCCACTTCCTGAGGCCACCCTCCATGGAACCAGAATGCAAGCTGGCATCCTTGCCCAAATAAGGAAAGCATCCTAATGGCTGTGCTGAGCAAGTGACTGGACTGAGCATGTGCTGAAAGGAAGCTGCACATAAGTTCATGGATAGCCGGCAAATGATTGACAATGCTGCTGACAAATACAAGCACTTTAAAAACAAAACAAACAACCCTGTTGTTGCCGGATACCTGTTGCAGCTCTGCTAACTGGCATTTCCAGTTCAGCGCAGCATGCTATCAATCTTCTGCATTCTGAGGACCGGCCATGGCTAATAGCAAGGTGTTTTTATCAACTCTTTGCCACACACAGTCAGAATATCAGCAAAGGTAAGCATCATACTTTGAACATGAGGCTGAGTGGCCATTATCCCTCTTGATTTCTTCCTCTATCCAAAGCTGGCCAGATGTTCACAATCATATCTGTCCACTAGTTTCTTGGACTGTCTGCCTTTTCTTATAAACTTTTCTTTGCCATCAAGACCTTGGTATGCATTCACTGCTAGGGCCCTACAGATCTTAGTCTTGCATGCTTCTGTCGCTGGCTAGAAGAGAATTGCCATGTGTTGGAGAGTTGAAGTTTAGCAGTATTCCAATTCTGGTTTCTGCACCACACAGAACTCTGAGGCAGCACAAGAGAATGAAAGTCCATTGTCCTTAATGAGAACATGCTCTGTGCTTCAAGGAAGGGGAGGGGCCTGACTCAAGGCTCCACGGGCCGGATGGACCAGACTGGTAGGTCATATTTGGCCTGTGGGCCAGAGGTTCCTCATCCCTGCTCTAGTTGCATAATAGACTTGACTTCTCCCATCCCACCCCAGGAACATACTGGTACCATGAGAGGTAAGGATGAAAAGCAGGTGGCAGTGGCATCGCAATCTATGAGGTTTCTTGGTAGGGAGTCATTGGAATTAACAGGAAATAGATGGGAGCTGCTATCAGTTGCTGATCCCTACTTACAGTGCTCCAGTTATGGGAAAAGAGGCAATGGGGCCAATAGTGAAAGCCACAATCCCAGTTTTAGCCAAATCAAACCTCAGAACCTGTCATGGTTGTATCACTTCCTACTGTGTTTTAGACTCTCAGCAGGCAATTAAAATGGTCCAGACGCGGAGTCTAATGGATTCTAGAGGGCTCTTGGGGATTTTCCTGCTGGCATGACTGGTGCTCCTGTTGAAGCCCAGGTTGCTCTGTGGAATGCAGAGATGACTTAGGCAGTTGACTTGACCATGCCCAAGCACCCTCTTCCTTTGAGCATACAGCTGGTATAGCACAGGTGAGGCAGTGGCTGTTCTGAAGCAGTTCCTGGGGCCAGTAATGGTCTGGATGAGGGCCAATAAACTAAGACTCAATCTAGACAAGACGGAGGTACTGTTAGTGGGTGGTTCATCTGCACAGCTAAGTGATGCTCAACCTGGTCTGGAGAGGGTTGCAGTCCCCCAAAAGGAGCAGGTTCTTAGTTTGGGGATGCTCATGGACAACATTGTCACTAGAGGCACAGGTGGCTTTGGTAGCATGGAGCACTTTTTATCAACTTAGGCTGATATACCAAGTATGTCCTTATCTGGCAGAGCCTAGCTACAGTTATCCATGCTCTGATAACCTCTCGTATGGATTACTGCAATGTGTTATACGTGGGGCTGCCTTTGAAAACGGTCCAAAAACTTCAGCTGGTACAAAACAGGGCAGCATGTTTGTTAACAGGGACTGGCCAATGAGACCACAGGCCGATCTACACCAAGCAGGATATAACACTTTTAAAACGGTATGAAAACTATATATGTAATGTGTCATGGGCCTGAACAGTTGTCATAACCATTATAAACCGTTATAAGCAGTAGTGTAGATCCTGCCCACATCACACCAGTCCTTTTCCAGCTTCACTGGTAGCCAGTCCATTTCTGGGCCCAATTCAAAGTGCTGGTCTTAACATTCAAAGTCATAAATGGTTTAGGGCCAGGTTACCTGAGCAATCACCTCTTCCCATAGATACCTTCCTGGATTATAAGATTGTCTTCAGTGGTCTTTCTGTGTGAAGTGAGGCCAAATGAAATGAGGCATGTGGCTATTAAGGCCTTAGCTAGACCTAAGGTTTATCCCAGGACCATCCTGGGGTCATCCCTGTTCATGTAAATGACACACACGGGATCCCGGAGCAGGCAGGGATGACCCCAGGATGGTCCTGGGGTAAACCTTAGGTCTTACTAAGGCCTCAGAAGAGGATCTTTTCTGTTGTGGCACCCTGAATGTGGAATGAGCTTCCCAGATAGGTTTGCCTGGCATCTATGTTGTGTGTTTTTTGGTATAAGGTGCTGAAAAATACCTTCGGCACCTTCTTATTTTCTAAGGCACTTTTATCTTTCAGTTTCTGTTCTTTTAAAATATGTTACTGCATTTTGAATCTTTGCACTAAGTTTTATTTTTTTATTTTAAACTGTCATTTTAAACTTTTATATTATGTTTTATTGTGTTGTATTTTATGGTTTGGCTATTAGGCAGTATAGAAATGTAATAAATAAATAAGAATATTGATAGAATGTTCCCACTGCACAGCTATGATTTACAATAAGATAATATGTTCACTAGTTAGTAAAGATTTTCCTACATTTATTGCAACATAATAATTACTAGACAACACCAGATTGAAAACACTTGAGGGAGCTTCGATCGCAAAACCAACTGAATTATAATTCCATTTTTACATGATTTCTCTTGGGCTCAACTCAAAGAGGAAGTTTTCTGTCGAATGAATTATTATTATTATTATTATTATTATTATTATTATTATTATTATTTATATAGCACCATCAATGTACATGGTGCTGTACATAGTAAAAGAATAAAACAGCAACACCCTGCCACATAGGCTTACATTCTAATATGAATAGGCCATATTTGCACCAAATCTATGCACTATAGTAAAATCATGATAAAGTGGGTGATATACAGTATATGTGTGTGTGCACATGTTTGTTTTTTAAAAAACCCAGCATGTAATGATTTTCCTTTGCTTGCATGACCCTGTTAATGATTGCCAATATAATTACTAATTAGTGTTTCAATCACCCTGAAGGTAAAAAAAAGCCATCAAAACTCTGCTTTAAATAACATGAGTGGTTAAACTAATCCATATATCATCTAACATTAGTTGCTTGATATGTTTGTAGGGGTCCCTTACAACATTCAAAGTACATTAACCAACAACTCGGATTCATATTGAAATGGGAAAATATCACCACAAAATGAACATACTCTACTTTCCCAATATGGATCGAAGTCATGACTTGCAGTATTATAAATAGCAATGTTTGGAGGAACCATTTATGTGAGAACATAAACTGCTGTGGTATGTTTGAATTAAATTGTTGTTTGGGTTATTTTGCACATGTCTACATCAACACACACACACACACACACACACACACACAGAGAGATTTAACAGTGTTACCCCCTTTCCCCCAGAAACTGTAGTTCTGAGTGGATCTAGGGGTTTCTAACAGATGATTCTCATTAACTATGCTGGTGACCTCTTGACTTGGTGGTACCTTTCTTGACTTGCAGTACACATTTTAAGTGAGTTTCTATTATTGTAGTTTGGTGTATCCCCCCACCAACCCAGCATTCTGGAGAGTTTACCCTCTTGACTTTCCCTTGCAGCTTCCTTTTCAAACCCCTCATATAAATTAAATTTGATAAATTTGTGGTCACTGTTTCCATTTTGTCTAATAACACCTATATCTTGCACTATGTTCCAGTGCATTTTATCAGTTTTATGTTGGTTTAACTGTCATGACTTTCAGAAAATAAGCAAATCTTGGTAACTCTAATTTGGTGAGGAAAGAGGTCACCGGCATACTTAACGAGAAGTGTCAAGGAAGCTATTGGAGAAAAGTCTTACTTCAGAAAACGTATTGCCCAAAAGAGAAGAACAAAAATAACATAAACTTCCATGAAAGAAATGCAAGCAGACAATAAAGTATGCAAAAAGGGCTTTAAGATAAACAATGAAAAATTCTTTAAATATTTCAGAAGTAGGAACCAGCTAGAGAGGACAAGCAAATTAAAGGAGAAAAAGGAGATTGCAGAGAAACTGAATGAATTCTTTGTATGTGTCTTCACAGCATATGATGTAAGGCAGAAACCCAAGTGAGAAATGACATTTGCAGGAACTGGGTCTGAGGAAATGAGTCAAATAGTAATGACAAGAGATGATGTTCTAGACCTTATTGACAAAAGGCTTTAGGCAAAGTCCTTTGACAAAGACTCCTGAGCAAACTCAGGAGTTATGGAATAAGAGGAGAGCTTCTCTTATAGATTGGTAACTGGTTAAAGGATAGAAAGCAGAGATAGGAATAAATGGACGGTTTTCACTATGGAGGGATGTTAAATGGTAGAGTTTTCAAAGGATCTGAATTGGGACTAGTACTTTGTAACCTGTTCGTAAATGATCTCGAGTTAGGGGTGTGCAGTGAGGTGGCCATGTACATTGACAACACCAAATTGTTTAGGGTGGCTGAAACAAAAAGGCTCTCCGCAAAGTGGGGGGATGAGCATTAAAACAGAAAATGTGGTTTAATGTGAGAAAGTGTAAGGTGACATGCATTGGGGCAAAAACATGTAACTTTATACACACTGTTGGGGTCCGAGCTGGCAGTGACTGACCAGGAAAGGGATAGTGGTGGATAGCTCGATTAAAACATCAACCTACTGTGTAGCTACTATGAAAAAAAGCATATTCAATGTTGGCAATCATTAGGGAAACTATTAGAAAATAGACTGCCAATATTATAATGCCTTTATACAAATCTATGGTGCAACCACACTTGGAATATCATGTATAATTCTGGTCACTCAATGTCAAAAATGATATTGTAGAGTTGGGAAAGTTGCAGAAATGGGCAATAAAAATTATCAAGTGGCTGAAGCAACTCCCCGATGAGGAAATGTTACAATATTTAGAGCTCTTTAGCTAGAAAAATGGTTAGTAAGAGGGAACATGATAGAGGTCTTATAAAATTATGCATGATGTGGGGAAAGTAGATAGGGAAAAGTTTTTCTCCCTCTCTCATAATACTAGAACTCTAGATCACCCAATGAATCTGAATGATGGGAGATTCAGGACAGACAAAAGGAAGCCTTCACACAGTGCCTCGTTAAACTATAGAATTCATTAGGGCAAGCTGTAGCAATGATGGTCAACAACTTGATCAATTTTAAAAGGGGATTAGACAAATTCATGGGGGATAAGGCTATCAGTGTCTACTAGTCATGGCTATATATTATTTCACATATTGGAGGCAACACAGTATACCTCTGAATAACAGGTGCTAAGGAACATGAGTTGGAGGTTCTATTGCACTCATGTCCCGCTTGGGAGCTTTGCATAGACATCAGGTTGGCCACTCTAGCCAATAAAGTGGGAGTGAAGTAGAACTGGAGTAAAAGGCCTGTGTAGATATGCCTTGCATTAATTTCTGTTGTGCCTGTGTAGGTAAAAATCCTAAAGGATGTGAGAGCTGAACAGTGGTTTCTTGCGCAGAGGTATTATTTGTACCCATGAGTAGGGGTTTCTTCCATAAACTATATTTTCAAATGTAGAATATAATTTCTTAAATTGTAGGGATTGGAATGAGGGAAGTGATGAGTTAATGGGACCAAGGCTGGTAGAAAGCTTTTCACTTTTTCACTGAATTCCCCAAACGTCTTAATTTTTTTTTCTTCTGGGGACCTGATCAGAGTTCTTGGGTGATGGTCTTTCCATCCAATGCAACTTGCTGGAAGGGAAGTCATCTGAGCTCTATTGACTAAGAGAGTTATGGCATAGAAGTCTTATCGGATGTCCTAATAGTTTGATGATGGATGCAAGAGAATTCTATTCTCAAACAACACAATGTATTTTAACATAGATTATAGTTTTCTCCCCACTGAATCTCATATCTTGCCATAGTTCATTCTGAAGCCTCCAAAAGCCTATTTCACACTGATTGCCGTTATCTGTTGGCTCGCTGGTTTTATTGTCTGAGCAAAATTATAAACCGTCAAATGGGCAACTCTTCTTCCATCGCCATTTTAGGAACACTTGAGTGTATTTGTGTGTGATTAATGTGCATGTGGGGGGTGTTTTCAGTAATTAAAATAATAATAATAATGATATAGTTGAATGAATAAATATCCTGAAGGATAACTTGTGTGTGTAGAACAGCCAGTGGCGCATGCATTTGACTACTAATCCTACGTGCTGTCTGTACATTTATTCTTTGCTAATCATGTGCTGACATGCATTCCGTTTTGGTATCTGCTCTCACGCCTATAAAAAGATAAATAAAGCAGGAATCTTTTACAGGCACCTTTCAGTAAGCCGAAGCAATCTGAAATGCTACATACATGATAACATAAATGAATTATCAGTTTCCTAATTTTATTCCCCTACTTGGGGTAAAATCCTATGCACATTTACTTGGAAAGTTAAGAGTCCCATTGAATTCGTTGGAGTTTACTTTTGATTAAACATGCTAGTTTTATAAACACCAATGTGTGTTTATTCCACAATAATTCATATGGAGTTAAATGGCACTTGCTCCCAGATAAGAGTGTATAGACTTGCACTTTCTCAAGATAATTTAAAAGTAATTTAACTTTAATGTATTCATTGATGATCAATTTTATTTTTTTTCTACTTCAGAAATTGTGATGTGCAATTCTATGAATTTCTTCTCAGGAGTAAGTGCTACTGACTTCAATTATATTTACTCTCAGGTAAGTGAGCACATACACTTTCCTTGGAAGAAGCCCCATTGAATTCAGTGAGACTTACTTCTGAGAAGACATCAATAGGATTGCATTATTAGTGTCACAATTAAGTGGTATAAATTGTAAATTAGCCAGACACAGTGCTGGAAACCTTCCAGACTTCTTAAGAGGATGCAATCTTCCACCACCCATTACAGTGGCCAGATGCAAAAGAGAACAGGTTCCTACCCCTGTAATAGTTGTGGTAGAGATGGCATTTCAGCAGGTATAGCTTGTTTCATCTTTGCATCTGGCCATCCTGCCACCCATTGGAATCAATGGCCAAATGCCCATTGATTTGAATTAAGTGGGATCATACCAAAAATGTACATGGACACCACACTCTGTATTTTACTGAATGGCTTATTAAAACCTTTTTTTATTGTACACTAAAAAATAATGAAGTATTATTTTACCTTTACAAAGTTAATTCAGATGTGCAGTTAAGCTCAGGTGGTGTTTTTCTAGTGTTTCCTGAAACGCACATATTCCAACAACTCAAACCAGAGTACTTTGCAAGGCCTCATTCCACGGCCACCTGAACCCGTGCAATTCAGAATGTAGGCTTTTAGTATATGCCCTCTCTTCATTATTTCTGATTTGACATGTTAAGTGTGTAGGATGCATGGATTTGCAACCAAACTTGGTCTGTTTGCTGGAGAAAGATGAGTAAGAAATATAATATACTGTGTGCGCACATATATCTCTATGTATAATGTTGAGCAGATATTTTCTAAAGAGAGATGGATGTGCTATGACTCAAATCTCCTGAAAGTCGTGATTTCTGATTTGGAGGGCCTTGTCACTTCGTCCCAGGTTTGTGTTTGGTGTACTTATTGCTATAGAAAACACACTCTGCACATATTGGTGGACATTCCTGTTAGTACTTCACATATTCCAGGGCAAACTAGAAATAAGATCTGTAGCTACAACTAGAAATAGTATCTGTAACTGAGCTCTATCTAAAATTATGGCCATTTACTATATCGGAAAAAGCTGACCGCAGGTACTTATCAATGCAAGGCAGGAAATGGGCTTTAGCTAGGGTGATCATGTGGAAAGGAGGAGAGGGCTCCTGTATCTTTAATAATTAAATAGAAAAGGGAATTTCAGCAGGTGTCATTTGTATATATGGAGAACCTCGTGAAATTTCCTCTACGTCACAACAGTTAAAGCTGCAGGTGCCCTGCCCTCTTTTAAATCTGGTCACTCTGGTATAGCTCCTGCAGCTTTAACTGTTGTGACAAAGAGGGAATTTCACCAGGTTCTCCATATATACAAATGATACCTGCTGAAATTACTTTTTCCATACAACTGTTAAAGATACAGGAGCCCTGTCCTCCTTTTCATATGGTCACCCTAGGCATGTGCAGCCGGGGAATAAGTCAGCATAGCTAATTTCCCTCACTGCAATCATGCAAACTGGCCAATTGAGTTACTGAACCAAGTGATAAAAGAGGATAGGACTGGGTACTAGAAATCAGAATCTGGCATTTCAGATGTAGCCTGAGTACTGGGGAGGGGAAATATTTGCAACACGAATACAGCTTCAAAGAAAGATGTGGATTGTGCAGTGTAAGTGAGAAACAAACGTTCATTTACTAGGAAAGGAAAATATAATGTGTGACCCAAAACGTATCCAGCTCTAATGAACCACTTCTTTAAACATAAATGGTGCTTCCATTATGACCTCATACCACAAGTTTAGCCCACTTTATGTGATTGGCCTCTTGAGTTTCCACGATGAGCTCACTGTTGGGTCTTTATGTGTGGAAAAAGATTTTCTCTACTTCCATTTCTTATTACTGTATGTTGTCTTTCTCTCTCTCTCTTTCTCACACACACACACACACACACACAAAACCATAGATGACATTGTCATCTTTTCGTCAGGTCAAGACTTTTCTCTTCTCCCAGGCATTTAGCAATATGTAATGATACTGGGTCTGTTTTTTGGCTCATCGTTTTTAAAATGGTTATAGTGGTTTTAAATGCATAGGTAAAAACTGCCTGGAAACCAAATAGTTCCAGGTAATTTGACCAAGCAAGCCAAACTAGATTCAGGGGCATCATATTAGGAATCATCTTTTTGATTAGGTGATTTGCCATTGACTTGGAAATGGGCATGTTTGACATTTAAGTTCCCATCTTGAAGTTTGATCTTAATTATTCTAGATAGCATAATATCCTGAAGAAACAGATCTCTCTCCAGTTTGGTTTCAAATGATATACAAGAGGGCAAATCATACTAATAGAAGTAGAAAGGCACATTGGGCTAATAGTTGTGGATACATCCATTATGTAACCCTTCCAGGGTTGACATGGATATCTGAGAAGTTTATTATTGGTATTGACAAATTCTGTGTTCCCTTGTTTCTGAATTTAAAGCATATAAAAACACTATATCTGACAAAGGCTGGAAAGTATTTGACCTGGAGAATGATTGCATTCATCTTTCTCAAAGGAAATTAAAACTGAATAGAACTATGCATGAACTCATGCCAGTTAGTACAAATGACTATAAACTAACACGGTTTAACCTCATTTGCTTTACCTGCAATTATGTGAGGGGAAAAAACATCATGAGATCTATCCAATGTTAGTCCTACTTTGAGTAGACCCATTGAAATGAATGGGACTTGTTAGATTGACATTAGATACAACCCTATGACATTTTATCATAGCTGCAAATTCCTTATAGTTACATGTGCACAATAAATCTCTAGCAGAAGCATGTTTTTGTGCATGGATCTCCCCTATTTCCAGTGCAAAAGGATGCTGTAGGGCGAGGTAAATCCTGCAATCAGCACATGGGAGCTGAAATCCCTTTTTTTTTTTTACTTAAGATGGACCCAATGACTTGGATGAGCTCAATGGAATTGTTGACTCATCACCCACCCCCACCCCACCTTGAGCAACAACCTTATCATTATCTACTTTTGGAGAAATACCTTCAGTTTGCCATATGAAATGGATGGGTGTGGGGTGGCTCTTTGAGAAACTCAAGCTTGATACTCTTTGGTGCAGAGATATATTCATGCAGTTTTCTGGATC
Source organism: Elgaria multicarinata webbii (assembly GCF_023053635.1). Taxonomy (NCBI): domain Eukaryota; kingdom Metazoa; phylum Chordata; class Lepidosauria; order Squamata; family Anguidae; genus Elgaria; species Elgaria multicarinata. Next base: position 105,103,056 of record NC_086172.1, read on the forward strand.
CCAGCATCTAGGCTATACAGATGGTACTAATGGATCATGAATGCTGTCAATTCTGGTAGCATCAAATGCTTCATAGGTAGGGGTCAACATAAAAGCAGGCACTAGAATGAGTCTAGAGGTGCCTCTGAGCCTGGACTTTCTTCAAACTGGCTGACAGGTGATCAGTCTCGAGGTTTCAAGTTGATTCAGAAAGAATGAGAAGAGGCACGATTGTATCAGGCTGCTCAGAACAAGGTATCTGACACTAATGGGATACTTTAAATACTGTACTACACATCTGTGATGATCAGCAGGAAATCCCTTCTGCATGTTGCATCACCATCTGAGGTATGGTTGGTGGAAATGAGGGAAAGGAACTTCTCTGCAGCAGTGCCCAGGATGTGGAACACTTTATTATTATTATTATTAGTAGTAGTAGTAGTAGTAGAATAATAATAATAATAATAATAATAATAATAATAATAATAATAATTTATTATCATTATTATTTATTGCATTTGTTTACCACCCCATAGCCGAAGATCTCTGGATGGTTTACATAAGATTACTCTGAGAGATTCATTTCGTTCGTTCTTAATGGCCTTCTCCTGCTATTTGAAGATCTTCTTTGTTTAGGCAGGCTTATGGCCTGGGCTCGGTTTGATTTTCCTTGTTTCCATTTGGCATTTAGTTTGTTTACTGTTGCCGCTTTCTGCTGTGTTTTGAAGTGATTTTATCAAAATGTTGTGTATTGTTTTTTATGATGTAAAGGTAAGCCACCTTGAGTGCTCCAAGTAAGAGTGTAAATGTGGGGTAGAAATCCTGACAATCAAACAAATACATGATCTGGTTGCTGTTATTGTAGCTTGTACAACCTGACATGCCAGCATCAAAATGTACGCTCTTAAGTAATATGTGCTTTCTAGTTCCTTTCTACCACCCTTATCTGCCTCTACTTTTGCTGCTCAATAGTTTCTAACACATTAATTGTATGTTATGACTTGAGGACTCAAGGGCTGTCTAGCCAATGAGATTTGTGCTAGACATCTATGCATACACACACACCTCGTGTTTATCTAACTCTTGGCACAATGAGCTTGCCAAGTGCAAATGCTAATGTGAATGGTAGATATATTATTTCTGGCCTGTACTCTCATCTCTGCTGTCGGCTTAATACGGATCTGAAAAACTTGTGACCCAATCAAGACAAAGGCATCTTGCCAGACAACAAGTGTCCTGTTCTCAATGCCTCATAGGCCACAATAGAGAGGGCGAAAGTACTGTTGCGCTAGCAGACACCTGCTAGCATGATGTTAGATTTAACCTGATATTCCCACATCAGCAAAATTCTGTCAATGTATGTCTTCGTGGCATGATGGGACCTGTAGATAACTATGTTGTTGCATGCCCTGAACTACAGACATAAGCACTGTGAGTAGCAACAAGGCAAAAAGACTTTGAGGCCTATAGCAATAGCATAGCCTTTCCTAGCCTATTTCATCAGTTGCACAATGGTACCTCACACATACAGGTGTTGAATTTGATGGTAAAATGTATCTGGAATATTTTAGGCAAGGTGTGGACTTATACAATTGGGGGGATGCATGAGTCAGCAAGATGATTGCTTAAGACATTATGACTGCATACATTTCCTGACTGCATGCCCTTAAAAAAAATGAAGTCTGTGTTACAATTATGGGACAAGACAGATCCAATGTCTTTAACTTCCTGGACTTTACAAACTGTTTAGGTCCAGCCACAGTTTTTAATATTATCTGAGAGTGCAGTTGAATTTGTTGTCCACGCATGAAGTTTCTACAGCAATGCATCTAGAGACTGTCATCCTCTTTGAATCCCTATAGTTGTTTTCCAGATGCCCCTCAAAACCCATGCACGAAGAACTCCATAAATGTTTTTAAAGTATTTTTCTTTGGGATGGCTAGCAGTGCCCATGGCTAATTTGTGAGATTGAATTTAAGTGTTTGAATTTTGTTTCTTGAGGAAAAAGTAAAAGGCACAATCCCATGCATGTTTAGACAGAAAAACATCCTACAAATTTGTAAGACTTCTTTTCTATCTACACATGCGTAGGATTGCACTCTAAGTCACCCAAGGACACTGGCAAATAACCAGGAAATAAAATAAATTAGATTACTGAGATCCTGGTTGAGACAATCATTTCTCTTAATTCCTACTCTGCATTGTTGCCTTCTCATTCCCCTTTGAAGTTACCTTTAGCTAAATATTTGTCTGCTCTCTTTATTAGAAGTGTATGTCACCATCTTATGGATGAACCTAGCTCCAGAACCAGTTCAGCAGTCTACCAATGCTAATTATCTGATATGAAACTTCAGTAAACAAAGGGCAAGATGGGAATCCAGGTGGTAGGTGGGTGGTGAAGATAATTCTGGAGGCGGTGGGAGATGAACTTTTACCATCCTCCTGCTATTTTGCCACACATTTGCTGATTTCACATGCTGAAGTCTGGCTTTGGGCATCACCATATTGGATCAATTCAGATCAATTTTGTGAAAAGTTGAAATGATCTTTTTGATGTCAAAGAACACACACACACACACGTATGAGAACTCGGAATGAAGATGGCAAACAATTCAGGCATATATGGCATGCAGGGGCTGAGTAAACTATTAATATTTATAACCTCATGCCATAATGATATATAAGAATAGGAAGAATGACGAGTATCCAAGGGACATGTTGAAATTAAATTATTGTCAACAGAATTCCTAACAGCATAATATTTCCTTATACAAATGTCAGGGCCTAAAACTTGGGCAATTCCTGCCTTGGTACGTAAGCCTTTTCTTTGTTTTGCTTTTCCTCTGACAAGTGTTAGGATTCCTTGTTTCCCACAGAATATTATAAGAGATATGAAGTAAGTCTTTTTACATAGCACCGTGTTGGCAAACAGAAAGAGTGTTTACTCCAGTATTCACTGCCAAGTATGAGGTACTTCCGACTGAACTTCAAAAGTACAGAAATGAGCATTAGCTGCTTCTTTACAAATGTGAATAAATAATGCTTTCTAGCAAGAAGAGATTGGGTCAGGCACAAAGTTGGGAAAGGGCATAGAAGAGGGGAGCAAGCTTTTCAGGTACAGAAAGAAAGATAATAGCCTTGGTAAGTTCAGAAATCCAGGCTGTCGGGAGGGGGAGTTTCAAAGAGACTTCTGAAATTACTTGAACTTTCACAAAGTTTTTATGATATATAGTGTTTTGTGGATTGCAGGGGGTTCCATCATCCACTCATTGAGAGAATCAGATTTTCTTTAGGGATGTACCAGAATATTGTTCCACCTGCACAAGTGTGCATTACTGCAAATCTCCTCCAAAAGTTTTTTTTTAAAAAAAAATGTCCGCAAGTCCACACAAATCAGAAAAAGCTTGTCCTTCATGAAATTCGTCATTCGGATTCATAGAAATATGAATTCATTTGAATCTATTGGGAATTTCTTCAGCATCCCTACATGCGTCCCTCAAATATGTTTTCAAGGATTGGGAGACCCTCCAGAACAGATCTGGGGGGCATGCGTGGTTTGCAGGGGAGGGGAGAGGAAGCGGGACTCCTGTTACATGAGCAGAAGTCTTTATTTATTTATTTATTACATTTTTATATCGCCCTGGGCGGTTCACAAAAATAGTCCATAAGTCCATTCTTATGACATTGGATTTAACCTTTAATTCCACTTTTGCCTCAATAAGATCTTTTATTCAGTTTCCACAGACTCCCTTCAACTATATGTATAACCTCTTAAAACTGAATTAAAGGTCATCCTGTCAATTTATCAAAGGCTGCTTTTCTTTGAAATGAAAGAACTGTGAGGAAAATATCTGCATTGGGTCATTAATCAGCACAACAGTTCACGTACTTACAGTTCCTCAATACTTGTTGCAGATGTATCTGATGGGTTTCTGCCTGATGCATCCCATCTATACAAAGCACATGCATGGGCTGGGCCGGCATCAAGAGTAGACACGGTCAGACGCCTGCCAAGGGCCCACAATCCAGCAAGGCCCACAGACAAGACTCCTCTGTACTAGGTCCTCTTTTTCAACCTTGCATCCTGCTTGTTCCAATGCGTCTCATTGTGATCCAGATAATGGTGGTGGTGAGAAAGAGGAGCAGGAGATGCCTCGGCCTATTTGCTCCCTGGCTCTCTGCCTATCAAGCAAGCCAGTGGGAGCAGTTATGAGAGAGAGGATGAGGCACAATAGTAGCTGGTGACAATGCTGGTGAGATGGTAAACTCACTGAGGGAGGGGGCCCATTGAAGTGTCTTGCCTGAGGGCCCTCCAAAACCTGGGCCAGTGGAAGGGCTCCCAAGGATTCATGAACTATTGTGCTGTATATTTCAGCTTATCTCTAATTGGGATAGTTCCCCTGTTGCTCAGTGTTCCCTTCCATCTCTTCATTTTCACTTGGAGATGCTACCTCAGGGTCAAACTACTTGTTATGTTAAATACATGGGGTGGGGGTGGGGGGTTACTCACAAGTGTGGGGGTCCATTCAAGATCAGGACTGAAGGGAGGGAAAGTTTAATACTTCCATCCTTGCTGTGCCTGCCCTTGAAAACTCCCCCCCATAGCAGTTACTGGAGACTGTTGTTTTATTTCTGCTGCCATATGGGGGATGATTTGAGGGGACACGGCTGAAGAGGGAAGGATTAAACCTCTGCTGTCCGAATCTGGATCAGGCCCCTTCTCTGAGCTTACATATGAGTCAAACAACAACATAGAGAACTGCTACGTACCAATTTAACATAGCATGTAGTTCAACCCTCAGTTGATTTGTTCTTTTATATAATCAAAAGATATGTCAACTCAGATCAGTTTGTGTTAGCCACAAATAAACAAATGAAAGCCACATTTGTTTCAAATCCATTCCAGATCTATGTTCATGAATGTCTGAGAAACCATTGATTTTCTTTTAATTCCATGTCACGTTTTAAAATCCGGATATCAAAAGAGGTAAAAAGAAATGGTAATGATCATAGAATCCTTTCCATGTGCAAATTATAGGATTTTTTCAAGTTTGAAAGAATTTCCTCTTAAGTGCTAGGGAGCAATCTAGTAGTGGTAATGCTGCTACTACTTTCAGCTGAGATGTGAGCCATTCATGGCAGCCTGGAAGTTTTCCCAGGACTAAAAGGGTCTCTAGTTATCTGAGGACTACAGAATCCTGAGTTATGGTTTAATGAAAGAATACAGAATAGCTAGTAAACTACTTTTAAGTCTGTGGTGTAAATATGCCTGGACACACACAATACCTATTGTTGTAGGGGAGGAGTGCTGTTGTTTGTACAGATCATTCAGGCAGAAATTCATCAGGTACAGCGGTAGCAAGTGTTTGTGGGAACTCCACCTGTAGAATTTCTGCCTTGACTCATCACCCTAGCCCAATAATGCACTGAAATAGCAAGGCAAGGTGCAAGTTAGTGTGTCCTTTAGGCTGCAGTCCTGTACTCAACTCACCTGGGAGTGTCATTGAACTCAATGGGACTTCCTTTTGAGCATACATGTATAGGATTGCACTGTTCAATGACCATTTCCATGCCTTTTGGAGGATGAATGAAAGTTATGAATTCCCTAAACCAAAGGGTTCTTAAATTATAGAATAAGATCAATATTGCATGAAGTCTCTTCTTGAAGACACTGCCCCTTATTCAAAACATCACAGTTCTGTATAACTTTAGATTATAATCATTAGATACTATAGTTTGGGGTGGGGGTTCCCCTGCTTTTAAATTCTTGGGGAGGAAATTGGCAAGAGAGGTTGCAGTCTTAGATATAATATAAGACAAGAGGGTTATTGTTCTTGCTGTTGTTGTTTTTTAAAAATGCAATTATAGTTCATATAATTCCAACTTCCATACTGAGATCTTCTACAAAAGACAATAATGTTCTGATTTCCCCCCCCCCCCAGTTATTACAGGCATACCGCAGATGCTTAGTAACCTTTCCAAACATGCTGTTACACTTGACATGCAAATAGAGAATAATTAATTATCATGCCTAAAGTGTGACATTTACTGCACAAGGGCCTAGAGACTTCCAGGCCAACATTTTTAACTTATTCCTAGCTGTCCAATTATATTGGCATCTGGCGTAGCTAGCATTCTAAATGACTGCCTTAGTGACATCAAAGATAAAACTGGGAAACGGCCTAAAACGTGCTGCATATGGCTGTGAATTGGGTAGCACCTACTTCTACATGCACAAGCCCATTGCTAGATTTCTTCTTTCCCCTGTGCAACAGGGAGTTGCGCACACCCACTACTGATGATTTAAGGAAGGAAAACCTGTCTGGGTGTGAACTGGTGTTGATTGATTGGGACAACAGAATATTAACTGATGTCAATTGCAGTGGAGACTGGTGGCTCCAATGTCAGTTGCATGATGAATCTGCACCAGATTTCAGTCAGAACCAGTCAGAACTCTAAAAGAGCCCTCCAAATAAGATAGCTCCTTTAGAGTTCTGACTGAAACTCAGAGCAAATTCACCACCCCACTGATATCGGAGCCACCAGACTCCACTGGTCAGTTGTACCTGTATGAGGTAAAAAGTTGTGTAGGGTTAACACATAGCCCTTTTCAACCATTATGAAAAGTAAGAAGATACATGTTTGCTTTGTACCTTATGACTTTTTCCTTAACAAAAGCCAATTTATTTTAAATTTCTTTTCTGTCTCTCCCCCCCTCCCACCTCTTTTAACAGTTCCACCAAGTGAAAAGAGTGATGACCATCCTTTTCCTTACTATGGTTATTTCATACTTCAGTTGCATGAAAGCTGCCCCAATGAAAGAAGTTAGCCTCAGAGGACAAGGCAGCTTGGCTTATCCCGGTCTCCGGACGCAGGGAAACCTGGAGAACCTAGGTGGGCCCAATGACGCCACAAGAGGGTTGACATCTTTGGCAGACACTTTTGAACATGTCATAGAGGAGCTCTTGGATGAGCAGGAGGTCATCCAGCCCAGCAAGGAAAACAAGGATGCGGACTTGTACTCGTCTCGGGTTATGCTAAGCAGTCAAGTGCCTTTGGAGCCTCCACTGCTCTTTCTGCTTGAGGAGTATAAAAACTACTTGGATGCTGCAAACATGTCCATGAGGGTCCGGCGCCACTCTGACCCTGCTCGCCGTGGGGAACTGAGCGTATGTGACAGTACCAGCGAATGGGTAACAGCAGCGGAGAAAAAGACTGCGGTGGACATGTCAGGGGCGACGGTGACAGTTCTGGAAAAAGTCCCAGTACCCAAAGGCCAACTGAAGCAATATTTTTACGAGACCAAATGCAACTCAAAGGGTTATACGAAAGAGGGCTGCAGGGGCATAGACAAGAGGTACTGGAACTCCCAGTGCCGAACTACCCAGTCTTACGTGAGAGCTCTCACCATGGATAATAAAAAGAGAGTTGGATGGCGCTTTATAAGAATAGACACTTCCTGTGTTTGTACACTGACCATAAAAAGGGGAAGATAGTGGATTCGTGTTGTATAGATTATATTGAGACAAAATTTATCTATTTGTATATATACATAACAGGGTAAATTATTCAAGTAAGAAAGAAAATAATTTTATGGACTGCATGTATAAATGAAGTTTATACAGTACAGTGGTTCCTCAATCTATTTATTGAACATATCCATGACCTAAAGGGGAGCAAAAGAGAGAGAGAGAGAAAGAGAGAGAGAGAGAGAGAGAGAGAGAGAGAGAGGAAGGAGATATCTGTTTGCGCACAACTCTGAGAGAAACAATATTGCATTACATTCCTCTAACATTGTGGTTTGTTGCCGTTGCCAAGAATTGAAAACGTTTTAAAAAAATTTAAAAAATAAAATTGCATGCTGCTTCAATTGTGAATTGATGATAAACTGTCCTCTTTCAGAAACAAAAATTGAACCAAAACATTCCGTTTACATTTTAGACAGTAAGTATCTTTATTCCTGTTAGTATTATATCTGTTTACTGCTTTTAAATTCTTCTGGTAGCGTTGGAATTAAAACAATGTCAAGGTGCTGTTGTCATAGTTTTACTGTTGATTTTTTTTTAATTTTAAAATTCCCACATGGTTTAAAAAAAAGTGGGGGGGAGAACTCCCTGTCAACACCATATATGTTCTGGATAAAACAAATTTGGTTTTTTTTTGTATGTTGTGAAGGTGTTTGCAATATCAAATCAGACTACTGAAAAAATAATAATAAAAAAGAGGCAACTGAAAAAGACAACGTTGATGTTCCTCCTACTGCTCTTTTCTAGTTGTTACAAGCAGCACTTCCATGTTTGTTGATACATTCTATTCTATGATTATTGCTTAGAAATCCTGCATTTTGCTTGTTTCATGTTTGGTTGTAAATGGGTTCCCCCCACTTCACCTTCCCTCTCCTGGGAAGCAAACAAATTATAGTATCTTTCAAATACAAGTTTCCATTCTCCTAGGGTGTTCAGAGCAAAGGCGATTGCCCCGTTACACACAACTGATCTGTGTCCATCATATTTGGTGGCGGGTTGCCTTGAACTTTGCTCGAGGCATCTCTTGATGAGGATGGAGAATCGCATCCCCATACAGGGCCAGCGGTCATGCAAATCGAATTGGATAAGGGACAAATCGTTTTTGTGTCTGGATCAAATATCTTGTTGAAGTACAATAGCAAATCTCAGCAAAGAAAAATCGCATGAAAATCAGATTGTACTTAAGCAAATATATTTGGAAGGCTACAATGTTGTAAGTTACATCATTGCATCTCACATATTGAGGGTCTACTACCAATTGGCTTGTGTTGTCAATGGAAGGAGTAACAATCACTATTGAAGGTAGTCCCATAGAGTCTCAATGAAGCAGTCCAGACATTCTCTGTGAATAAATATATGCACTACAGTCTGATCTCTTATTGTAAAAGGAATGTCTAGTATGCCCTAGTTTTCAAATATCTTCTACTTTCTGTACTTGAGATAATATGAAATAATCCAGGCCTGAAGGAGTGGCTCTGGAATCAGGTAGGCAGAGCCTTCTACCTCAAAACCCAACTACCTGATGCATGTAAATATGCCTGTTAAGGGTCTATGTCTTTCTAAGGGGTGGGGGGTTTTAGCACACAATAGCCTTAATTCCTACAGGAAACATAATCCTGTAGAACCACAGCTCTTGGTTTAAAAGTAAGTCTGAGGATGCAGTCCTGGCATCAGTTGTACGCACTTTAATTAAAGCTGACTTCAGTGGGATCCATATATGTGAGAGACTGAGCACAGGACTAAAGCCTTAGGCCATGGATAATAATCAGCAACCTCCAACACAAATAGACAATGACTATGATATGTTAGAAATTTTGCAGCAAGAATTTAGCTTGACTTCTGACCAAATACATTTGTTTGTTTTTGTAACATAAGATCCATGTGTTACAATGAACGCAATGTAATTTAGCAAGAAGGATCCACATGCCTATTTCTCAGCAAAGATGGATGGCTTTTGGAGTTTTATTAGGTAGCGGTCTTTTGTCCTAGTTCTCACAAATAATAGATGAGATAGGTCTATGTTTGGGCTGTACCACATCAAATTGCAGAGGGAATGCTCTTCCCTGTCCCCTGCGTAGAAAATCATCACGTCGGAGAGAAGACTAGGCTAGAGTTGTTCATGACATCTAGTTTTCTGTTGGAAGGAACGGAGGAACATCAGTTGCAGTCTAAAGTAATATAATCCAAACATTGATTCACTATTCATCTGTTGTTTGTGTAAACTAAGCTGCAGACAAAAATGCAACACTTCTTAGGTGACATTTGCATATTTTAAAGACTCATGTCTTAAGATACGTTTGTCTTAAAACATTAGCAATCCAGATATAAATGGAGCTTTCAACTATAAATGGAGCTTTCATCCAGATATAAATGGAGCTTTCATAAATGGGCTACTTCCCATAAATGGGAAGTAGCCCATTTATGACCACTAACACCCAGTTGTACGGTTATAAAAAATAAAATTCCAATGCAAACAAAAGTGAAGTACATTTTTTTAAATAAAAAGAATCATAAATTTTCAAAGCTTTTTACCAACTTCTAATACTTGAAGAACAAGATTGGTTCTGCTTTATTACAAAATGTGCTTGCTATCCTTGGACATGTGTTCACTGTTAAAATACACCAACTCAATTGATCATTGACAGTGTGTAGGTAGATACCATTCCATTAATCAACTGTCTGCCCAAGGTCGGGCAAATAAATGGTTGTTACCTTAAAGGAAAGCAGCTGCTGGCATGGTCCATTTTTAATGGGAGACCCAACTGCAGTTGAATCACCCTTTCTGCCTGATGACAATTCTTTCCTTTAACTTTAATCTGTGTCCCTGGTTATCTTCTCCAGAAAATCCTAGCAGACATTTAATATTGGCACAATGTGTAAGAAGGAAAAATATCTTGGTTACATTCATTCATACTAATGGGATGGAAAGACTTTGAAAGATTGTGTTGCAAACAAGTAGACACATTTGTTCACACATATGAAAATGGAGGGGAAGATTGATTTCTTATGCAATGAGAAAATATGATGATCCCAATTTTTCATTCAAATCCCTTAGCCAAGTCTCCTGTTCTGTAGGCTGCTATTATACGATCTTAACTTTATACACCAAATTAACAGCAGACATACTATCAAATCACTTCCACCAATATAAACTGATTCCCTTCCAGCCTTACCATAGATGGGGTCAACATTCACTCAGATAAAGGAAAAGTCTACTAATTTGACCTGCGCAAAAGATTTCTGGAACATAGGTTTAATTTTACCTGTGGACTAGAAGTATTGCTATTTGTCTTCGATTTCTAACAATTAAAGTAAGATATTTTCGCTGAAGCAGAATTGTAAATGATTAGACATATTTATGTGCATATTTGATATTAATTGACTTTAAATACATTTTCCCTACTAGGCATTATGGCTTGGATCCAGCTTTAGACATAGAGTAAATGCACAGATTAGATTCCAATGGGTCTGCTCTAAGTATGACTAATTCTGGCTCCAATCTGATACAGGATTTTTTAAAATATGTAAAACAGGTTTCGCCTGTCCTTTTCTTAATAATTAGGAAAATCTTATTGCACTGGTTGAATTTTCGCTGAATGGAAGATGACTGATACGGATCTATAATCTTTCACCCTTAATACAATTTAAGGCTCATATCCTCCAACCACTATAGTTAACCCCATTTAACCTAATGGGATTACTATGGAGTAACAGGTTTGAGGATCTCAGACTAAAAGCTTCGTATGAGGATGCAATTCATATATCTTTCTGTGTTAAACTTGGATTAATGGTTGAACTTGGAAAATACACAAACAATCAAAAACAACTACAGATCTTTGTTTGGGTACAGGAACTGCAAAGAAAACTGCTATGCAAAAACGAAACAAAAATCTGCATAACATGAATTAGTCTTTAAAATATTTGCAATTTTTTGTAGGAAAGAACAAGTACTATTCTTGATACCCATGACTATACTATGCCAGACCTACTATTACAAGATACATGATCACAGGCTTGGCAGTTTTAGTTGAACTGAGGTTTCAAAAATGTCACTCAATTGAAGTTTTGCTGTGCTCTGTTTGTGGCAAAAGTATTTCATGCATGTCATTGGCCCTATTGTTTTGTTAAAAAAAAACTCTTGCAAATGTAAGTTAATGTCTGTGGCCTTGTTCTCTCTTATTCACCATGTGTAACAAATATTTATTGTATATTTATATAATTTTATGGGATTTTTGGAAAAAATTGAACCTGGCATTAAATCTTACAAGCATCTGCGTCACATTGTAAATATAACTAAGCTATATTTAAGTGTACTGATTAACATATAATATATGTTTAAATATAGATTTTTATGTTTTTTAAATATATTTTCAAAATATATATATATAAAAAAAAAACCTCCGGTTTTTTGGGACCATGTGACTTTTCTCTAATTGTAAACCAAACATGAGTTTTACAATGAAGATGTGTGTTCTTTTTTCCCCCAAAACAAAATCTACTTTTATTTTAACAATAAAATCTTGTTGGTAAGGCAGCTAGGCAGCTTTTTCATATTTGGACAGCTGACAGGGGGGGAAGTTTCAAGAAGTCCTCTTCTGCAAAAAAAAAACAAAAAAAAAACCGTAAGGCGTATTTCCCAAATGATGGCTTTTCATATAATTCAAGACAATTAAGACTAATATCTATGAATCAGGAACAGAGATTTGAATTCAAGTACAAAATAATGGATAAGTCTGACTTTATAAATGCTTTTAAATTACGTACATGAATCCATGAACAATGCATTCAGTACAGATGCCCTGACCAAGCGACTCCAGCAGATGTGCACACAAATAGACAGCTCTATAAAGTTAAGGGCTGCTCTTATTTCCTTCAGTAGTACTGCAGGTGCCTCCTTGTGCAGAGCAAACCCTAGAATAGACTTCCCCCAACCTGATGCCCATGCTAGCTGGGGAGGGTGGGAGTTGTATTTCAACACATCTGGGGGGCACCAGGCTAAGGAAGGCTGCCCTAGAACTTTGACAAAATGGACCGTAATTGTTAAAACTGACAGACCATGGACTCATTTTTTGGGAGATGGGACATGGATCTACTTTTACATCCACTTTTACACTTAACAGAAAAATCACAGGCCTTCTGGGACTCTTATCACTTCAGAATGAAGAATAACATGACTAAATATTTCTCCAACATAAAAAAAAACCCTCCTTGCCTGTGAAAAGCTAACATGTCAGAGGCCATGGATCCAGACTTTGTCATACTTGGAGTAGGGCCACTGAAATCAATGGGACTTAAGTCATGGCTACCTTGTCCCGTTGATTTCAGTAGGTATACTCTAAGTATGACTAAGTCTGGATCCAGTCCAACAAGCAGTATACAACTGTGTCATTCCGCTAGTGCAAATGACGTTGTGCTGGTGGAAACTAGGTTCTTAACTATGCGCAAGAGAATCTTAACAGAAGTTAGGTTGCAAGAGTGATGGAGAAGCCAGTTGTGCAACAGCTTGCACAAGCACAAGCACTTGCACCATGGAAATATCTGGTGGAGCTGCACAAGCGCTATTTCAGAATGCAGGGAGGATACTGCCCAATGGTTCCGGCCTACCTTTTTCCAGATATGTGCAGGGAGACTGATGCTATTGTTCTTTAAAATGGAAGAGTACTCAAATAGACCATCTCCCCACAAACTGTCTGAAGTGGTATAATTTGACTACGTAACATTTCTGAACATGTAGTTTCTCTCTAGCATTTTGCTGGCTTTTTCCTCAGGAGGATGGGAGGCAAACAGATAAGCCACTCACACCACAGTCACAAGATAATATGCTAATTTCATGCATCACTAAGAAATCCAGGACAATGGGAATTTCAAACAAGATTATCACACAATCATTATGGTTGCCCTGTGAAAAACATGGTTATGTAAACACACCTTGAGATTGGATTCTGCTTCATCTGACACACTCTTAGTATTACTAAAAAGATCTGCCTCTGCTATAACTGCCAAGCCTTTGTACACTTCATGATACCACAGCTCTGGATGATTAAAAAAAAATCAAAACTAATTTTTAAAGGCCAAGCCTCAGCATTGTGTGCAGATATAAATGCCAATAATTTCTTTGTAAATCTCAATAAATTGTACTTCTTTATATTTAAAGCACACTATATTTTTTGTTATATTCCTTTTGTGTTTGTTAGAAAAAGGAAAGTAAGGATAACACACATAGGCCTCAGCTAGACGAGGGGGTTGAAGGGAGGCGATCGTGAGATTTTATGATCACGAGATCGTCGCCCTGGTTTACATGTGGCATGTGACTGCCATTTTTTTCTTTTAAAGGAGACGGAGCGCTCATGTGCAAATCGTGTTTTTTTTTAAAAAAAATCCCCCACTGCCCCCACCCCCACCCCCAATGGGCACAGAGCTCCTGAGGAGCTCTGTGCCCCATGTGCAGCTCCCGGCCCCTCACAGTTACTCGTGAGAAGCCGGGACAAACCGCGACGCCCAGCCACACGTTCTGCGGTCTCAGGATCAGCCTGGGACAGCAGAAAAAATGGGCTAGCAGGGTAGAGCAAAATCCCAGGGAAATGGAGGGATCACCTCCCTGCCCCCGGGATTCCCTGTGCATCATCTGGACGCACAGGGATGATCCCAGGGCGATCCCTGGGATAAGCCCTCATCTAGTCATGGCCATAGTTGCATGAAACAGTCCCAGCGTGTTGCTTAATATTTTGGGAAAGTTATGATTCCTAATTCCTAAACTTGTAGCTGGAAAGATATTATATGAGGGAAGCATTGTTTTGGAACACAAATCACATCTCCACTCTACAAGTTGGCCTAACAATAACTATTTTTTTTAAAAAAAAACACTTCCAGATATATGGCAAAACTTACCAATATGCTGTTTTCAAGGTGCCTAGCAATTATTTCATTGAGCAGAACATACCTCATGATTATGTATTTTATCATTTTAATTCAAAGTATAGGCAATAGGTACATTGGCTAAAAAACAAGGACCAGCTTCAGGTTGGTGGGGCTCTCAGCCAAGTGCCTCTGATGCCCCCGCCCCACATGTCAGTACTTTTTCCTGATGGGCTTACCTAGCACTGACAAGCAACAGCAGCATTTCTGTGAGCAGGTGACTTAGAACAGCAGTTTAAATTTCTTAGAAAGCCTCTAATGTAGCTTTACTCTGGGACACTGTAAGGAATTTAAACAGCGATCCCAAGCTTCCCAGAACTCCTTGGAACATTACAAAAGGGACTCCTAGCAATTGCCCTAGAACGCTGAATGCTGGCCCTGGCCCTGATGATAACTACTTCAGTGTAATAATTTAGAAATATGAAGCTCACAAGAGATGCTCACTTTTGTGGTAGCTGTCACAAAAAGCAAATGGTGTGATCTGGAATGGTGCAGTTTCCTGCTTGCGTAGTGGTTTACATAATTAGGGCCAATTCTAACACTGCTGGAGAAAATTAGGGGTTTCCCTGACCGTTGTACAGTCAGCCCAATTCATGTAGTTTCCACTTGTCCTAAGTAGCAAAACTACACAGTTCATGACCCTTGAATTTTGTCACTGAGGAGGCAAAACTTGTGGGCATCAAATCATGTAATTCACTGTTCTGTGACCAATGCTTATATGGTTGGAGCCTCCTCCCACACAAAATGAGGGATTTCTTACACATGCCACCAACCATGCTGTTTACTCACCATGAATGTAACATGTGAATTCTGCCTGAGATAAATGTTTTAGCAGTGATGGCCCTACTATTTGGCAGAATGAAGCAACCAGCTCAGGTGTCAGATACTGAGGTGGGGTGGGGTGGGGTGCTGAGGTATTGGAGGATAGTGCTGTTTATGCCATGTGTCCTGCCCTGCGTTCCCTAAGCTAGCCTGCTGCCTTCACCTGTACTGGAGGACACTGTCCCATCACCTGTTTTGAAGTAAGATTCAACTACCAATCTGGTTTATTTCTATGCATGGAATGGAAACGGGTGGTGGTGGTGGGGTGCCATCTTGTCCTTTCCAACAGACTTCAAAAAGCTTTTACTGGCTTAGTGCTTGAGAGTTGCATGGGTAACAAACACGTGTAGTTGGACTTTTCTGTAGAGAAACCAAAGGCCGGAAGGCACCAACAACAGGATGAAAGGGAGAAGATGATATCCCATGGGTGAACAAAAATAGGCTCAGTGCATTTTGAATTAAAATTCTACTTCATGGGTACTTAAACAACACATCACTACGTTCTTGAATGTACCCATTCATTTGATTACAGAGCACACTAGAGAACATCGTGGTTTACTTTTCAAAGTGTTCATGAAGAAGAATTTTAATTCAAAATGTGTTGGGCCAATAAAATCTTTGTTTGTTTATTTGTTTGTTTCTTTGAGATTTCATCTCTCCCCCGCCCTACTTTTCTCTAGAATTTTCTGTAGAAAGGGGCTTGTTGGCATTTGAGAAGAATTGGACATCTGTCTCATTTTCACAGCACAGCATATTGCTGTAGTTGATGCCATGCAAAACCCTGTTCAGACCACTGCATCAAAACCATGCCCACGTCACTGTTTGACTCACCAAGCCAAACATAGCAGCTCTGATCCAGCTAAAGAAAGTTAGCTCACTAGTCCCATTGAAAACAATGTTAATCATAAAGCAATGTTCTTTTCTTGGGAAAGGGATGTTAGTCCTATTCAGGTACACAAAAGAACATGTGAGGGTACAAACTGGGTATTCAAAAGGATGTGTGTGAGTTGTGGAGCACAGGACATTAACCCCACCCTCAATCTGCACCTGTTCCACCTTTTTCACTTCTGACATTTGTGCATTGAGTGTGAAGATCTGAAAGGAAATTCTAAGCATGTTCAGAAGCCCCCCCCCCCACTCAATCAGGAACCCTGCAATGATCTGTGGGGTAGTGAAGACTGGCAACCCAATGCAGCATCCTGACACAAGTGGGAAAGTTTTGACCTACTATGCTGTACATCAGTACTTTGGTTTTCACGCCTTATCAGATTTTATCAGATTTTATCAAACACGTATCTCCGCGTTGCACCCAGAGGAATTCTAACTTGAGTGCCTCTAAGACAGTCATACCAGAAGGTCTATGTCTCACCCAAATGACATCCTATTCCATTAGAACATAAAAACAATCCTTGTGGATCAGACTAAAGATTTATCTAGGTCAGCATCCTTTTCCCCCATAGTGGCTAGCCAGATGCCTCTACGAAGCCCGTGAGCAAGACATGAGGGCAATAGCCCTCTCCCGCCTTGTTTCCCAGCAACTAGTATTCAGATCCTGCTTCTGATCCTGGAGCTAGTAAAGGCTTGTAGCTGTTGATAACTTTATCCTCCATGACTTTGCCTAATCCCCTTTTAAAGCCATCCAAGCTGGTGGCCATCACTGCATCTTGTGGTGCAGTGATAGCATCCTCTCACCCATGTTCCCCAGCATCTGGTGTATATAGGCTTATTGCCTCTGATACTGGAGGTAGCACATAGCCATCAGAACTAGTAACCATTGATAGCTTTATCCTCCAGCAGTTGATTCAGCTTGACTCCCAACAGAGAGAGTTTTTTATTTTTTTAACAACTCCTCCACCCGCAGGAGGAATTTCAGGGGGAAATGAGTGGGGGAGTGTTTAATCCTATGTCTCTATGCTAAGCCATTATAGTCTTCCCATGTTTCCCATATCCCTATCCAGGCCTTATCCCTCCACTCAGTCAAGGAATTCAACACAAGATTGTGTTCCTTTATCTAGTACAAGATGAGTGGCCAAAACAGGATATGGGAGGCTCATGCAGGCCTCTAATTTCCCATAGTGTTTTGGCCTCCCTACCCAGTCTTCTACATTCTACCTCCTCACAAACAGATTATTAGAACTACCCCTAATGATGTGTCTGGGACATGCAGCTTTTTCCAGGGCCGGATCAACCCTTCTGCTTTAAAGTGCTTTATAACAGTTTTGACAACTATACGGAGTGTGTCCTGGGCCCCAACAGTTGTCAAAACTGTTATAAAGCGCTTTAAAGCGCTTTGAAGCAGTAGGATAGATCCGACCCTGGGTAGTGCTTTTCAGCCCAAGGAAATGCATACACAACACTCCTTCAAAGATACAGTTCTTCTTCCTGCGAGGAATACTCAAGATAAAGCCCGCCACACACATTCACACTGGCTGGAGCAGTTTCGTTCAGTGTTTTATTATAACATAGAACACTGAAGTTTATTTATTTATTTGCATTTATTGCATTTATATCCCACTTTTTTTCTTCCAAGGAACCCAAGATGGCGTACATAAACGTCCTCCTCCCCAACAACCCTGTGAGGTAAATTGCGCTGAGAGTCTGTGACTGGCCCAAAGTCACCCATTGGGGACTAGAACCCCCATCTCCTGACTACCAGTCCAACACTTGCAAGACAAGAAAACAAGGACAGTTCCTTGTACAGTGATAATCATTAATTGATAATTAGAAGCAAAACTACAGCATAGACATCACTGTTAGGGCTATGTACTGCTTCAGCTCCGGATCCAATTCCAAACCAAAGTGGCTGAAGCGGGTTGGATCAAGTCCAAAGTGCTTCGGAGTGCTTCGGCGCGATCTGGGGCAATGGTGACCTGCTGGCCTCACCCACTGGGCCACACAAGCAGCCAGGACTTACCTGACCCATCCGCTGGTGCCTAGCAGTCGTCCGTCCTCCCTGAGAGCCACAATCTTTAATGAAGATGGGGCCTTTCTATTGTCATAAATCTAATGTTGGAAACTACGGTGGCAGGGGAGGAGCAGTGGCTCACTGGGTTTGGGGAGTGAGCAAGAGGGAAGGAGCCCTACGGACTCCTGGTCGGCCTTGCGCCTGGTTTTCCCAAGTGCCCACCAAGCTGCTGCTCATCAGACATCCAGGAAACCAAAACATCCAACCTGCTTCGGATGCCCAGATCTTGCTTTAGCTCTGGAGCAGAATCGGGTCAGACTGGGTCTGGATCAGGCCAAGGCAATTTGGGGCCAATCCGGAAGCTCCAAATCAGCATCCAAAGCAAGGTGGGGATTGTAACGCCCTAGGTTGTATCTAATGGCTTCTTTCAGCCAGCGGAGTGGCACTGCTGGTGGATTGAATTTTTCCTCCACTCTCCAGTTCCCCCCATGTACCGCAGATATGCTCCAGAGATTTGTAGGGAGGCTGTTCAGAGCAGATTTGGAGAGGTGTGGGAAGGGCTACAGCGGGGAGGAAGGGAAGGGGAACTCTCACTGCATGAGCGGAACTCTGGTCACGTAACATTTAGCCCTAAATGTTTTTCGATATTGTAAATAGGATTTCAATTCTTTTGTCTGCCCTCTTTTGTCATCGTCATAATAAACTTCATAATGTTGTTTTTAAAAACAACAAAACGACACTGTTGTCACATTGACAATTGTGTGCAGTACTGAATGCTGTTGAGAAACTGCATCATTTTCTGCCCTTCAACTATTCAAGGGAGAAGCTGTTTTTTCTGAAAAGGAGCTACAACATAATGTAGAGAGGAAACTACAAGCGCTAGGAAGACAGAGCTCTTACCCAACTCCAAAATGGATTTCATTATTCCCCTGTTAAAACGTTTTGCAATGAGCTCTAAAAAAGAAAGGAAGAAAAAGGTAGATATAAGAAATTGCTTTATAAATCACTCATGAAAGGACCTCTGGTTATTGCTATTATTGTCGTGTTGCTCGTTTACAGGCCTTTCCAAAATTAATCCATGACTTCCAGACATTACTTTGGATGTCCCCAGGGATTTGTCAACAACAACAACAACAACAACAACAACAACAGAAACAAATGGGAGAAAGCACTGCAACAAAAAACAAAATGAAATCATTACAATACAGAAACATGGCCAATTACAGAAATCAGTCTCATGAGAGGCTGACAGTGAAGGTTCATCAATTTGTACTATTGTGCTCTAAGCCTGCAATCCATATATTTGGGGGCTGACCCTGTTGGACCAGGGCCAAAGTTAGAGGATAGTTTTTCAGAGGGGTGTGAAAGTGCCATAATAGAGGCATCATTGCTTTTGGGGAGCACACATATCCCTTTTGTCCAACACTAAGTGAAGCAGAGAGCAGAAGTAAAGAGAGATGGGATACTATTTATATTAACAAAGCTCCATTTTGCTTGATATACTAGGTTGAATAATATTGCCTAGTGACTGAAGTCATGCAATCCCCAAAGATTAAGTCCCATCTCCAGATGATAAAAGACAACTTCCTTTTGGTCTGAAGATTCCTCTCATGGATGGCCAAATTTGGAGCTGAATTACTGGACTTTGGAGGGTTCCATTGTCATGTTGATGTTCATTTCCTTTTTCTTTTCACTTACCAGATCTGGGGCATGGTGTAAAGTAGGGTGACCATATTTGGGAAACCAAAAAAGAGGACACCTAGTGTGTGTGTAGGGAAGCAGCTTTCTGAGTCCTGCAGAAAGTACGTTATTCCCCCGCCACCTTAAAGAACCCGATTGGAGTGGAGGAGGGGAAAGGATTTCATTCTGCACCACCACCATCCACTCCAATTGGGGCCTTTTGTATAATGTCCACGAATGACCCACTTTCCCCTTTAAGACCTCAATTGGAGCTCGGGGTGGGGGAATGATGTGCCTCAAGAAAGCATGTCACTCCCTCCTGCCATGCTAATGGCAGCCTTAAAGGGGAAGGTGTGTCATTCCAGGACATTATTGAAAATTATAGAAAATCCCCCCTGACACCATGGAAAGAACAAAAACCAGGACAAATCCAGGGAAATCCTGACAGTTGGTCACTCTATGTAAAGGCCAGGTTAGTAAAAGTGGGTGAGGAGCCTGTTTTTACCTTGGAATAGCCAGGGCCAGAATTCTGATGTCCAAACGATGGCAAGTGGAAGCTTGGCCATGCCAATGTGGAGTGCAATGGAACATATCTGCAACAAAGGTATTGGTGGGCTTGCCATTATGTGCATAATACACTCATCAGTCAGAATCTCAGCTGGCTCCCAGTTTGTTCCCAAACACCATACAAAGTGCAAATTTTAACTAGAGGTGGTTAACTAGTGAACATTATCCCAGCACAGTTCATAGGATGAATGGAGAGAGAGTTATAATGCTTGTGTCAACACAAAACAAGGAATCCAATCCCAAAGGTTCTCCAGCTTACATTAAAATATGAGCCAGGGAAGAACTCACGCCTCGCCTCTGCCTCTGCCCCTAACGCATCCATACGCACACACCCTTCCAAGCCCCTACCCCCCCCTTGGGTTTTTTTGCTGCTCTGGTGGCAGAGGAAGGGAGGGGGCTCTGTTTCTTCCTCCCTCTCCTTTCCGATGTCTGACACTGCTATGGCTACTTGCCAGATGCAAAGAATGCTGCAAAAATTCTTTCTAAAGCTGGGGGGGGGGAGAGATTAGCCTGCACTCCTTGCATCTGGTACACAACCAGGGCAGTGCATCAGATGTTAGTGTGGGAGAAGTAAAGAGATCTCCTTCACTGCCCCTACTGTCATTGCTACTGCTGGGATTGGAGAGGAAGCAAGTAGATGGGTAATTGAGGGGGTGCAGCATACCCATGAGGGGTTAGGGGAGGGGAGAAGACCCTGTTGCTCTCAATAGAAAAAAGGGCAGAACAAAAACTACAAACATTGCTGGAAAAAATAGTGGGGGAATGATATACAGAATAATACAACAGAATCTATAAAAATTCATAACAGAATGAACTCGAATGATACACAGTGACCAAACATTGTGAAAGAATAACTTAATACTCCATGTTCATAACCTATGTATAATGAAGGACTCAGAAAACAATGACAGGTACAACACAAATGCACTTAAATGAATACCAAATGTATTTTGACTCTACTTCTACAGTGGCACATTTTCCAGAATAAATGCAGAAGGTGCTGTATCTCATTGGCAGGTCACAAGCTCTTAAAAGTGAAATTATGAAATAAGTTTATTTTAACATCTTGCTTATATTGCACCCACGTTGTAAAAAAAGAAGTATTATTATAGGTATGAGGTTCACAGTAAACAGAACTCACCATAAGATTGAAAAAAATACTGTAAATGCTCCTCTCTTAAACCAGCTAGGGCCATAGCTAGACCTAAGGTTTATCTCTGGATTGTACAGGGGTCAAACCTGTTCATCTAGGTGACACACAGGGGATCCAGTGCTCAGGCAGGGGCGAACCCTGGATGATCCCAGGATAAACCTTAGGTCTAGCTGTGGCCCATGTCTAAGTAGAGACTTTCCAATAGAAAAATCCCAATGGTGACTGGAGCTGTGACAGGGTCTAGGATAAAGTCAGAATTAATTTCAAATAACTGGGCTATTTTCTGGGATTGGAGGAAACAGTTGTTAGCTTTTAGAGCTCAGTTCCAAGGCTGACAAAGCAGACTACATCAATCACTGGTTTTAACCTTTAAAGCCTAAATGATCTGGGTCTAGGACACCCAAAAGGCACCTTGCTTCCCTTGTGAACCTGCCCAGCAGCTAATATCTTCATCAAAGGCCCTTTGCTGAAAACTGCACCTGTGGATGTTTGGCTGTAGCTACCAGAAAGAGGGACATTTCTATGTATTGTGGAATTCCATCCCCAGGGAGATCCATCGGGCATCTTTTTA
Source organism: Elgaria multicarinata webbii (assembly GCF_023053635.1). Classification (NCBI taxonomy): domain Eukaryota; kingdom Metazoa; phylum Chordata; class Lepidosauria; order Squamata; family Anguidae; genus Elgaria; species Elgaria multicarinata. The sequence continues at coordinate 105,125,174 of NC_086172.1, forward strand.
ATGATCTTTTAGGCACCAAGCAAATTCTTTCCTGTTTTATCAGGTTTTGGTATTGCTCTGTTGCTTAATTTGTGTATGGCTTTGTGTTGGTCTTCCAATGGCTGAATTGTTCAATCACTTAATTGCTGCCCTCAACATATTGGTGTGACATTTTATCTTACTCCTTTGATTTGCATTTTAAGCTGTTGTGTCCTATGATGTTTTATTGTTTTAGATTTTTATTAATCCACTTTGAGTGCCAGCTTGAAGAAAGATGGCATGAAGTTTTTAAAATAGATATTAAGATGACAGACAGACTTGGGATTCCAAAAAAGTATGTGACACATGTATAATTAAATTTGCCCGTAGTCACTTCTGGACTAGTTGCATAGGTGCAGCTAACAAAACCTATGACAAAACCAGGCAATGAATACATAACCCTCTCTGCTCCTGTATCCAAAAGGAATAGTCATTGAGATTACTCCAAGACTGCTTTAGTGAGGTGAGTTGATGATTGTTAATACATAACATACATCATCATTGTTACATAGAATGGAATCGTCAATCTATAGGGGAGAAAGGGAGGTTTGTTTACTGAGGATGTTGTGTCATTCCATTTGCCCAGCTCGTTTGCTTTCAAGCAAACCGGAGCTCTTTGTAGACCTCAGCATCTGCAAAACAGCTGCCAGGAACTGCAGTTCAGAACTGTGTGCTTTCTCAAACTGTTAGGAATAAACATCACTTTGTTGGCTTGTTTATATATTTATGTACGTATGTACGTATTAATTTTTAACCAAAAAACACACAACAACAACAACCCTACAGTAAACTGAATCAGATATTAAGTCTTACATATTTTCCCTAAAATAGAAGGTCAGGGAAGAGAAACAAAACTGAGAGAATTGGATTTCCAAGTTGCAGTTTAAGCCACTTGGCTATGTTGTATTTCAACATCTATATGTTGTTAGATACCCTGGCTAAGCATGTATAAAGCCAAGAAAATGATTACATGAGTTTGGGAAGAACAGCAAAGGGTATCTTCATTTGGCAGAGATTCTTCATCCTATGTAGGTATGAAGGGAACTGCTGGTGGAACAGATTTCTCCTTCTCCCCCCAAATCCCCCCCACAGTGCCCCCCAAATCTGGTCCAACTGGAACCCCCCAGAGCAGATTGGGAGTGTTTGGAGGGTATGGGGCTGCAAAGGCAGAAGAGGGTGGGGAAGTCCTGTTGCATGGGAGGAAATCCTGTTGTATGAATAGACTTCCGTTTGCATGAAGGTTGGATCTAACCCTTGATATCCCTCCAAAATATCCTCTGTGGGCCTGTTCAAACAACACACTAAGCCATGATTAGGCCACTAACCCTTTTGCAGCAAATGGCTCACACAACATGCTAAGCCATAATTGCTTAACCACCATGGCTTAGTGTGTTGTCTGAACAAGGTCAGTAAGTGTAGTTTGGAAGTTTATGGCCTCTCCTTTAGTTTTATAGAAATAGCAACAGCTAGAAAACAGGAATTTTACTTTTTCCCTTTCAGGCTTTTTATAGCATCTCTTTTTCTTTTTTTAATATCCATATCCATTTTGAGTATTCCAAAAGCTGTTTACTGACATTCGGCTTTGTAATAACATATCAGAACATCACATTATAGGATGCTGTGGCTACTGCTGGCCAAAGCTTTAATCTCATTTGGTGGGCCTCCCATTTCAGAGCACACTAATGTGCTAATCCCAGTGCTCAGCTGTTTGGGCTGCAGACTGACAAGCATCTGATCTCATCCATTAGTCCTGCACTGAAGAGCCATATAAAGCAAGCATGCCTGACATATGGATCACAAATCAGGTGTAAGAGAGACAGCGGCTTGACAAACAGAATATTTTGGTGCTCAAAGCCTCATTACATAGGAAAAGTTTTGCATAGTTAGCATCCAGTCCAATACATTGGACGCTTATTATGTTTCACAAAAAAGGAATCAACAATGACAGACCTCTGATAATAAATCAGTTCGCAAGGAAACTATAGCCTGGATTTTCTTTCTGGATAGTGCAGTTACCCTTAGTACTGCAGATCTGGCAAAAACAGGGTTTCTTCAATTCCACCTTTTTCAGACTTTCATTCTTGAGGAGATGCTTTCCACGTAAATGAGTCTGCTGAGGAGCCTCTGTTCCGCAGATCTTCATTTGGCGCTTAGCTATAGAGGTTGCCAAGTCCTCACCTGAAGATGGTACCTATTGTAACTGGGGTTGAGTCACTTTTTACTGTTTTTACATGGGAGTGAAGCAGTCAGTCCAGTACCAATGCCAGCGTAATGTAGTTGTGGTCCTAAGCACCCTGGGCAGCAAAGCAGAAACTAGAATAATACTCTGTAAACAAACACAAGGCTAAGATGGCAACTACAACAACAGGGCCAACATAGGCCTTTTTGCTATCTGAGGCAAAGGACCTGATGGTGCTTCCAACCATCCCTACCACAGTCCATGTAAAGTGGACAGGCAGTTAAATTTTCTTCAACTCTGGTGACAGGACAATGTTCTCCACTGTCCCTGAAAGGAGCAGGCTGGTCCAGGGGTTGCAGAAGCAGTTATGTGGCACGCATTGTCTCCATCAGAGGGGAATGGCTGGGGGGGGGGGGGGGATTGGGGATAGGGGGTGCTGCTGCTGTCTTCCAGCATTTGCTGTCTGAGACAGATGCCAAACTTTTCCTAATGGCTGGAGTAGCCCTTATTGACAGTCTTTGCTGCAGCCAGTGTTGAGCAAGAAACTCTCAATGGCCCCTCCCTCACTGAGTCTACTTTCTCATTGCCATGGCCAGCAGTGTCTATTGCTCCTCGTCCTCTTTCTCATCATTGCTACCACTTGCTTGCTTGACCCATGGACAGCCAGTGAATAAGTAAGCAGTGATATCTACTGTTTTTACTTCTCACCAACTCTGTTGTCTGGACCAGAGCAAGAGGCAGGTGAGGAGGCAGAATTCCAGTCTGGGCCTTCAGCAGGCACTCTACCATGCCTACCACTGATGTCGTCCCCACCGCAGCCCTAGCAATTCCACCGTCACCCACCAATAACGGTCACCCACCAATATTGATGTACACTCATGGGAAGAGATAACAATGCTTTTCTCATTAGAGCCTCCCACGGCCTAATGGTAAAAATGTTTGCGTGTAAAACCCAGAGGATTCTGAGGGAAAAGGCCTGTTGGGGTGCCAGTCATTCCACCTGCCAGTGCTAATAGTACTGCATATATCACCTTTGTACTTGTGTCTGTGTGTTGGGAACAAGCTTTCATGAAAGATACATGCATAACAGCAAGTTCAAAGGAGACAGTGCCATGAGAAATGGAAACATGATTTACACAAGGAAGAGCTTAACATTTGGATGTCCTGACAGCACAAATAATTTTATATGGAGAAGCAGCAGTAATACATCTGAGGTCTCTCACCCCATATTTACAATTCCCTAAGAAGACAGAACAGAGACTCAGGATGAGGCCTTTGTAGTCTCCCAGGAGGCCTATCCATGACACATACCATGCCCTCCACCTGCTCATACACACAACTCAGGGATTCCAGTCATATTAGCCAATACTAAAGGTATCCTTAGTGCTTGCAATTGGACTTTCTGATTTTAACCATTTTATTATTTTCTATACACAACAACAACAACAACAACAACAACAACAAGAAATATTACAGAATATCACATACTACACTAACAATATAATACACTACCTCTAATAAGAACACATATAAAATGCCTAAGGTCATATTACATTTGAGGCAATCTTCATGTCAGACATATAGGCTGTCAATTACTTCACTTTAGCCAGCCCAGTGTTATGTAAAGACCACAGATTATATATAGAATCCACAAACAAATACTTTCTGGAAGGTCTCACACTCTTTGACTAGGCTTAGCACCTGGATAGCAAGCGGGCACTCAGGTCACATTACAAAGTCTTCCACACAGTGGTGAGAAGTACCGTTATTTGTGTATAAATCTTAACACTGGGCCTGTTCAGACAACATGCTAAGCCATGGTTAGGTGCTAACCCTTTTGCAGAAAATGGTTAGTGAGTTAGTTTAAACTCTGGTTATGTAGCCACCATGGTTAGAAATGGTCCACACAACATGCTAAGTCATGGTACACATGACCTGCTAAGACATCATATTTAGCTCAAAATGCTTAACCACTATGGCTTAGCATGTCATCTGAACAGGGCCAATGATTTCTAAATAAACATATAAATTAGCATATGCAAATTGTATGCAAATCAGTGCCCTCTTACATTCTTTTTTGGTGATGAATTTCTCTTTTTTGGCGATTCATAAGTGGCCACCCTACTGAGCCCTAAGATCACTCTCATAGGCCTTTCTCTGGGTGGTCACACCATTTTACGTTTGGCAGCTGGCAACTGGGGAAAGAGCCTTCTCTGTTGAGATACCTCAGTTATGAACACCCTCTCTAGGAAGGCACACCTGGTGCTGAATTTTCTATCCATCAAGGACAATTGAAGTTATTTTGATTTACTGGTCTTTTTATAATGGTGGCTCTGTTTTTACCTGCAATTCTATATCCAACTATGAAGAAACCCCATTGAACTCAATTGGAAATTCTGAGTAGACATAATAAAGGATCATATTGTTACTTGGTGCAACTCTTCCAGTTTTCCTCACTCTGAGGCTTTTGGTAATTGTTTATTATTAATGGCTTTATTGTTTTTAAGACATTAATTCTTCATAGTGATATTTTTGATGTTTTTATATGTTAATTCTTTTCAAAATTTTGACTTATAAATTGCCCTGGAAGTTGTAAACTGAAACGCAGGGTAACAAATGTTTTAAATGAATGAACATTTGTGGTTGCCCTTGGCTGTTTGTTGTTTATGCAAATCACTCTCTTTATTTGAAGTCTTCATCCACCCAGTCCCCAAAGTCCCCACATGTGCCCATAATTCTCCAGATATATGAGTAGGGTGTTGGAGCCCCCTGCTGTGTTTCTTGCTAACAGAGTTCCCTAGCTAAGGCTTACAAATGCCTTGTGATGTGTTGTGACTGACCAAGTTAGCAAGAATCCTTTCTCCTGTGTTTGTGGGGAGGGGGAGGAAATAAAGGCAATCTTTTGCAGGTCTATTGCATCAAAACAACCAAAGACCAATACATTTATTCTGACATAAGCTTTCATGGAACATAGTCCACTTCATCAGATGCATGAAGATGGGCTATGGTCCATGAAATTTTATGCCCAAATAAATTTGCTAGACTCTTAAGTTGCCACAAGCCTTTTGGTTGTTTTTCCTTTTTAATGAAGTATACCTTTGAACTAATTCTTCACAAATTGATTCAAAGTTCCAGGTGGGATAGACGGGTCTAATTCAGTTTGAAAAACCCTATGGCTTTTCTACTATCATTACATAAGCACCCAGTATAACTGCTTAGTACATGTATCATCCATGAATATGGATCCTTCCCACTTTAGAGGAAATTGTGAAAAGTAGAAACTATCATTTATGCCAGTCAAGAAGAAGTTGGTTGATTAAACACACACACACAAACACACACACACACACACACACACACACACACACACTTCATTCCCAAATCCCATGATGATCAGAAACATCAAGACACACAAGGTATTAATGGCATACGCCCTCACTTCTCAATCATCAGTAGGCATTTTTAGTTCTCCACCCTACCGTCTGAGCTGCCCATTTCCCCCCACTCCCTTGTCTTGTTCTAGAGGTGCTTGGTAGGTCATTCCTTGTTTATGTCTAAATTAACAGAGCATATGAAAGATAAGAGGCGTGCCGCCCACTCATGGTGGAATGATCAGCTTCTCAGGCCTCAGGAGACCAGCTTTTCACAACCAGGCTTCAGAGAGTGTGAAAAGGAGGGAGTGGCCAGTCAGTGGGTGCATCTAAGAGGCTGTCAATTGACGTATTTCAGACTGTCTCAGTTTACTGCCCTGGCAGCCAGGAGCACCTGCTGCTCCCCATTCTTTGGCAGAAGAAAGACAACTTCGACACAGCAGCTTAAATACTTTCCTCAAGCCCAATAGACCAATTGAATGACTTGATGATAATCAATTCCCATCTTCCACAACAACTAATAAACATGAGATTCAGAACACAAATTAACTTTTTACTGAGGGTTTCGTTTCCAAGACTATTTATACTTGTCCATATTGTCTTTTCTTTCTTTCTTTCTTTCTTTCTTTCTTTCTTTCTTTCTTTCTTTCTTTCTTTCTCATGGGTCAAAATCAAGTAGATGTCTCTGTTAAGCAGACATGGCTAACTTTGGCCACAGCTAGACCTAAGGTTTATATTGGGATCATCCAGGGTTCGCCCCTGCCTGAGCACTGGATCCCCTGTGTGTCACCTAGATGAACAGGTTTGACCCCTGGATGATCCAGGGATAAACCTTAGGTCTAGCTATGGCCTTTGTCTGCACTTTATAACACACATCTGTCCCACATTTGTCTGGAATTAGAGCTTAGAAGAGATTAATTCTTTTCCCAGGGACCAAACTTCTGATTGCCCCTCCATTCCTCCCATTATCTCAGAGGTAAATAAATCTGTTTAGTTTACATTTATAACACTCATTTTCTGCCACTGTAGTGATATCCAAACTGGTGTTCCAGAATAATTAAATAATTTCCAGAGGGAAATTTTCAGGTTAGTCTACTGCAGCCAAAACAACAAAGAGCCTTGTGACATCTTAAATTCTAGCCAATTTAGTCTGGTTTAAGCTTTAATGGAGACTGTCCAGATGTACGAAGTGTTAGCTTTATATACATATGCTAGGGCAGGGCGGGGTGATGTAAGCTATGTTGTCAGAAGAAAGTGAAAAACAGAAAGTAAATTCAGTGACAATTACCTTAACAGTTGCCATTCACAAAACATTGTTGGGTGATAACACAGACATCATTGCATTAGTGAGCTGATAAACATATAATAATCCCAAAATTGCCCTTGAAATGGATGTAATGGGCAACATATAATTATCTGGCTTTAAATTGCACTGAGTTTAAGAGACAACAGAGGTGGCGGGCTCACTATTTGCACCAAATGGAGAAATCGATGACCAAGAGAAAGTAGAGAAACTCAACTCCTATTTTGCCTCTGTCTTTACATCCAAAGGAAATGATGAGCTGAGTGGATATAAACATAACAGTAGCAACAAGTATGGGATTGACTCACAATTTGCTATACTACTATGAAGAGCCATCAGGAAGGGGCTTAGTGATTGTGCTGGTTGGGTGGGGTAGGTCTAGTGGCCTTGTTATAAAGACTAGCCTCAAGTAGAAGGATTGGGGAGGCGTATGAAATGGTCAAATAATAATCTCACAAAGATTACATTTTTAAAATGTGATCAGAGAGCGTATATGGACCACTTTGATAGTACTGTAGAAGACTGGGCAACATATATTGAATGCCTCGAGAAGTATTTTGCTTACCCATCCACCTCTTGTAAAGGCAGTCGTGAAAGGCCATCTGCATTACAATGTGGGTGTTATGTCTGCATGTTCCATTAATAACTCTGAGACATCACATTGTAGCAACTGCTTCTTTATTAGGCAGCCATGTTGTTTGCTTAATTAGTTGCTTTGTCCTGAACCAATATACACAGAGGGAGCAGGAGCCCCCTAGAGGCTCGACATGGAACATTCATAAGACCTACCAACCTGATGCAGCCTACTCACTATTCAATTCATAGCCTGCCAAGTAAATGACAACCTGCCATCTCAGAGGTGAAGCAAAACCAGGAATATTTTCAAACTCCTGTGAGCCACCATTACTGATGTCCTGGCATTTGGCCTGATGGGTTACAGATTGTGCAGACCTGCCTTAAGCTGTTTAAATCTAGCTTCACTTCTGAATCATGTGTGTGTGGTTTGGTTTTGCATCTAAACAGGAAATAGTTCAAAGATGAGATCCAAAATAGCACAGTTTAATTAGACAAGGATGGATGGCTTTAACAATTTGTTTCTTTTTGAGTTTTTTTGCATATGACCTAGGTACTATTTGTATGAAAGGTAAGGACTGTATCCATCAGTGCATCCAGTGCCTTTCCCAGTTTTGACTGTGTAGCTTTTTGTTTCATATTGTTCAGAGTAAGCAACTGCTCGTTTCACGCTTTGCATTCTTGGACTCAAAGAGAAATACATCAACCATCCCACCTCCAACATGTCCTTGCAGGCACATTGCATTTGAATATGGACGGTGTGCCTAAAATACAATACACGGAATCAAAATCTCATGGTCAGTGGAGAGAGCAATCCTTTGGCCCTAGACAGAGTCAGGGGACGGGTATAGGATAGTTTAGATTACTGGATCTGAGGTTGGAGACAGCACTCCAGCCTTGGACTCAGGAGTCCAAACCCTGCACCCCCTCACAGCTGGTGCTGAGAGACTGCACTGGGTGTTTGTCCAAGATCACAAAGATGGCCTCAGAGGGAAGGGAAAGGTCCATGCCAGTGGGCGGGATGGGGACAGCCTACTCCATATCCCCAGGCTTCCCCCGTCTCCTCCCCTCCCCTCCCCTCCCCTCCCCTCCCTGACACCTCAACTAGAAGGGCAAAAGCACTCATCTAGCAAAAATACAGGACAGAAGGAGTGCCTCCCGCTTTGCTTTGACTGGCTGTTAGCCTCCAATTCGAAGGCTTACGGCCATCCCCATAGGATTGCGCCCTTAGCAGATTGTGTTTCTGGGGAATTGACAATCCAATTTTGGCCTAAGCACATTGGATTTTGCACACTGTGTTCAAATTGATGCCCCCGGATGGGTGTTTGAAAGCACTGGTCAGGGAGAGCAAATGTGCACTCACTTCCCTCCATGTAATGGGCCAATTTGTGGGGGAAAGTCTCATGCCACGGATAGCATGGCATGCCTCTGAATATGTTTTGGGATGAATGGGATGAACCATGTACAAAGTGATAATTTACATAGTGCACTTAGTAAATCCATTGTATGAAATGGCCTGCCCCCCACCCAAAAAAAGAAAAGAATTTTACCACACATCCACATACAATCTGAAATTTGGGGAAGAAGGGCAATAATAAAATTAGGGATGGGTATACCACCAATTTTTGAGCTCACCAAGATTCTCCCCAAATCACTTTGAAGCTCATTTTATGCTCACTCCCATTTTTGTTTCCAACCAACCAATCTTTTTTTTTTTTTTTTTGGTCTTTCACATGGGAAAAAATGCACATTTTGAATAGAAAAGTTATGCATTTCTATGTGTGTTTTTCAAAAATACACATTTTCCCCCACTTACCAAAATGTGAAAATGCATGTTTTGTTTTGGAAAAAATGTGCATTTAAAAGTGTACATTTCAAAAACAAGCAAATGCATTTTTTGAATGCAATCACAAATTCGGGAATATGCAAACATTACTTGAAAAGAACCACTTCTGCTACTGTTTGCATGATTTACGAACAGAAACAAACATTCCGTACACCCCATCCCTACCCTATCAAGGCAAATGCAACCCACAGCCATGCATTGTGGCCTGTCTGGTTCTTCACAACACTTCCATTTCTGCAATGCACAGCAAGCAACGGAAAGAAAGAACATGCAAAGTTGACTGAGACCCTGGTAGGCTACTATAACAAGATGTACCACAAGATATAGTGATGGCCACCAGTTTGGTTGGCTTTAAAAAGGAGTTGGATAAATTCCTGGAGGAGACAGCTATCAATAGCTACTAGTCCTGATGGCTAAGTGCTACCTCCAGTATTAGAGGCACTAAGCCTATATACCCCAGTTGCTCGGGAATATAGGTGGGAGGGTGCTGTTGCACCATGTCCTGCTTGTGGGTTCCTTGTCAACAGCAGGCTGGCCACTGTGTGAACAGAATGCTGGACTAGATGGGCTCTTGGTCTGATCCAGCATGGCTCTTCTTATGTTCTAATGTTCATCCATGGCTGGTGGGTTGTGTTTGACTTGATGGGTCACAAGGCCTCATGCAGTCTCTGTCTCATGCCATGCAAGTCCTAGCAGATCTGACTAAAACCAGTCCTCTAGTGGACACACTTGACATTTGGCTGTCGCTCCCGTTAGTCCTTGCACATGTCGCGACGATCAGATTACAGCCAAGACAAATGGTGGCACAGGCGCTGCGTTCTGGAATGCTTTTGTATTCATACCTCCCTCTCGGTGCTGATGCATCAAGGTTCCCATGCAGAATGTTCAACAGAGATGATCTTTTATGCAATGCATAAAGCAAAACTTGTTTCTGGCCTGATTGCTTTTGACATTATCTTGCAAGCAACTAAAGTTCAAATGAGAAACAAATTGGCTTGGGGATCAGGTGGAGGCGGAATGCCGCTTAGAGAGGCAACCATAAACAAATGTTGATGAGTGGGGGGGTGGGATGGAATCAGCACATCCCAACAAGGTCACAGCCTTACTCAAAAATGTTTGGATTAAAAGGCTATCAAGTGTATAAATAAAACGATTGCTGCAAAATGAATCCTTGTTCAGCAGCATTTGACAGCTTCCGCTATGTTACTAGAATAATTGCTACTGTTATTGAATGTCTATTTAGCTCTAATAAGAGGGGTCAATGCTGCAGAGTCACAGTTCTTTAAACAGAGGAAGCACATAGGTAGCATAAAGAGAGAGGAAAAAGGCACAAGAGGCCAGCTATCCACCACAGCCTGTCTAAATTACAGATTACCATCACAGGTATAACCAAAGTAGGGCAACCTGTGCAGTAGGCCGAAGATGGGCTTTTAAAACCCTTTTTTCAGCTGTCAATATTTGTCCTTTTTAATTGGAAATCTGGGTGGCGGAACTGGGGTGGGGAGGGAGAGAGAGGCTGCCTCTGTGTATGCACTATTTATGGATATGTGATGCACTAAGGGGAAAGAGCACCTCTTTATTTGCTGTTCATGCCAGGTCTGGTCGGGCAGAGGGCAGGGCAGTTAGCAGTAGATGGAACCAAGGGTTCAAGTAGGCAAAGCCAACGAGAGCAGGGGCTTAAAGCAGAGGACTGGGGGATGGTCAACAACAGAAAAACAGTTCTCTGAACCCACATTTGTCTGCTCTGCCAGCAAGCCATTGCACAGAGAGGGCAAACTGAGGCATGCACATTATGTCTAACATCAGAAGTGCAAAACAGTGTCTGGTACATTATGTATTTATTTGTTTATTGCATTTCTATACCGCTCAATAGCCAAAGCTCACAAAAATCAAAAACATAAATACAATTTAAAGCATAAAACTTAAACTATAATGTAAAAACACAACATAAAAGTACAATATAAAAGTAAAACCAGAATTCAGCAGCAGCAACTCACAAGCAGGGCTTTGAGCCTATATGTTGTCTACTATTTGTTTATTTATTTATTTCATGACATATCTATACTGCCCAATAGCCGAAGCTGTCTGGTCAGTTCACAAATATTGCTACAGTGGCAACCCATTGCACAGAAAAGGTAAACTGAGGAAAGGAGGTGCAAATGGGCAAAAAAATAAAATAATGATTGACACCATACACTCTTTCTGTCTTTTTCCTTTACTGCTGCTCAATTAAGTAAAGAAAGCTGAGGCTCTGTATTTCCATTGGGTTGCTCACACACCAAGCATGCTTTCCTGCATTTTAACCTCAATCAGGGAGGTGAGATGCTTTGGGTGGAAGTTTTGGAACGCTGTAGTCATTGAGATGGCTCTGCTCCACTATTAATCCAATCCAATCTAACTTCCCTTTATTTCTCACTCCACACCCCCCCCCCACCTCTACTCTTTCCTTTAACAAAAACACATTATAAGAACCAAACTAGGACGTCTAGGCCTAGGAAGACCTGGGTTCATATGCTCACTTGTAAAGGTGGCTGGTGCACTTCTCAGTTTAACCTACTTTGCAGAATTCTTGTGAGGGTATATAGGATGACAAGGAGATACATATATGCCAGTTTCCTGGCAGGTAGGATAAAAAAATATACAGATGGGCTCTGCTCACAGAAGGTGGCTGTGCCTGGTTTTCAAGGACCCCCCTTTCTCCCTCCCTCCCCCCTCCAACGCTCTACAGCTCACCCCATTGAACAGTGTCCCTGGATCCTATGTATAGCATTGTCAGGAAGCTACTATGGGCAGAAGGGGGCAAAGACATCTGCTTCTGCCAACGCAGTTGCACACACCTAAAACTGAATCTGACCCATAATAAATATAGCCTTAGAACACAAATCCAAATAGAGACCAAAAACGCACACACATTGTTGCACATCCAATGCTACATCCATCTCCTTGCTTGTAGGCAATGAGACATTTCAAATACAGAATTTTCTGGAGAAGTAGCGTTCTGTGTTTCAAAGCCAAATTTGAAGACAATATGACTGTTCAGGAATTAGAATTCAGTTATCACCTCTGCGGTGGGTGCACAACCTAAGAAGGGAAGAAAGGAATCCCTGTTTTGCTTTCTGATGATGTTGCAAGTCTGCAGGTATATGTGTGCCCTTTTGTCCTTCTTCTTTAAAAGCGATATTCAGTAGGGTCCTCCTCTTAGTATAGGTATATTATTCTTTGATCAGGATCCAAAGCTTTTGACTTGTAGAAAAATTCCTGCCTGTGTCTCTATGATTCGGATCACGCCCTTGAGAAAGAAGTTGTATTAGGTGGGGGTGAATGATAAAGAATACAAAATATTGAGCCTCCCTTTATAGACGTCTGGGGAAGCTTCTAAAAGGAATTAAGTTCTTCTTTTTTTTCTTGATCTAAAGCAGTGATTGGGACATATTTATATGGTAGCCTAGCCTCAGGTCCTGATATTATGCATGCATTTAAAGTTAGGGTGTACACAGCGTGACTGTGGCAGAAAACATACACAGACTTTGGCAAAGACCCCATCCTTTTCTTCTCCACATGGCCAGACTTGCCTCAAACATAAGAAGCCTGTTTTGTGCATCTTCTAATGGCCAACAGGTGTTCCATTGCTGTCTGTATGCCTACAGAACACAAAGCACGAAGAGAAACCCTCCCAATAAAGGATATCCTCACTATGGCCTGGAAGCCTGAGGTAGGAGTTCTACTTTCACAAACAGATTACAGAATAATTCGTTTGACAAGGATCCCTATTCTGAAAAACAGGCAGAAGAAAATCTATTTCTTTAGAGATCATGCTTGTATATACTTTGTCCTGGGTTTAACAGAAACATAGGAAGGTTGTGCACAGATGCACATAATTTGCACAGCGAACCTGTTGTAGATCCACACTCACTGCTTTTTCTTTTTTTCTTTTTGCTCAGGCACACTATATTCATTGTAGAATTGAGCTCAGAAGCAACCACTTCTCCCTGCTTCCAGCAGAAATTGGCTGTGCAGGGTACTGATTGGCTGGCCCTTACAGCCAGTGCACAACCCAGCCACAGAGCAATGTCTCATGGTTTCCGAAGATAGTTTGCTTTTTTTAAGGTGTTACATAAATATTTAACAGAAATAAAGATGTCCGAAGCATGGAAAGAAGGGCAAAAAGCTGCACTCAATTCACAGCAAGGTCCAGGGCTGGTCCAAGACATTTTGCTGCCTTGGGCTAAGGACCAAGGCCAGAACTAGGTGGAGCAACCAGGCACTGGATTCAAGGAGGCAGCAAAATCATGATCAATGCTATTACATCTATTTATAATAATATACACATGCACATTCTTTATAAAATTATTTATTTAAATAATGTGGTAGGTGAGTTTGTTAGCAATGGGTAGTACTGAATGTTAGTGGGTGTGGGTGTGGGTGTGAGATGCAGTTGCAACAAAAATAATAATATGTAAAGTCAGGTTGGCGGCAATCAAGCAAATCTTCAAGCCAGTCGAGTAATACAAGACAAGACAATTAACTAGATTTGCTCATCAAACAACAAGAAAATGGCTGAAAGCATGGAGTCAACCAGGATTTGGGGAAAAGAAGAAATGAAAAGTCAAATGAGCCAACCTCTATGGATCGGAAAATGAAGGTAGCAGTTTGTCAAGTGAACAGTTATATAAAACTGATATTTAAAAAGCAGTTGACATCATTCTCTTGTTGACAGATAAAAGGAAGTACTTCTTCACACAGTGCATAAACTATGGAATTTGCTACCACAAGATGTAGTGATGGCCACCAATTTGGATGGCTTTAAAAGGGGGTTGGATAAATTCCTGGAGGAGAAGGAATAGCTACTAGTTCTGATGGCGGTGTGCTACCTCCAGTATCTGAGGCAGTAGGTCTATATACACCACTTGCTGGGGAACATGGGTGGGAGAGTGCTGCACGATGTCCTGCTTGTGGGTCCTTGGTTGACAGCTGGTTGGCTACTGTGTGAACAGAATGCCGGACTAGATGGACCATTGGTCTGATCCAGCATGGCTCTTCTGATGTTCTTATGAAATAAATATTTGAATGATACATTCCTGTTGGTTTTAATTTTATTACAACTGTTATTAATTTTTTATGTCATAAAATATGGGGTTGGCCAAGGGGCACATTTCATGTTGTTTGCCCTGGGCAAATACCTAGTTTCAGCCCTGGAAAGGATAAGGTGTTGTCTTCTTCCATCCCCGTATTCCATTTACAAGAACAGGCTGGACTGGCAGTTGAATCTTACTTCACTTCATTTATTACATTTCTATATCATCCAATAACCAAATCCCTCTGGGCGTTTTACAAAGATTAAAAACACTTCAACACTGTTTAGAGCACAGAATCTTCCACTGCATCTAAGGGCAGCAGGGCAGCTTGTGGGTGCAGAGCAGGCTGCATGGCACTTACGTCTCTGTCTTACAACATCTTGCCACTACTCTGTGCTCACCAGCATCAACTACTTGAGGCAGCTGTCACAGTGCCTAATGATAGGACTGGCCCTCACAAGGCCGTGAATCAGAAGAGGAGTCAACTGTGGAAAGCCAACTTGACAGACATTTTCTTGGTGGAAAGGCAGGGTATAAATCAAATAAATAAATAAAATAAAGCAGAATTTGCAATTCACTATGTCACAATCATCAGAGAATTGGCCTAGATCAGAATGCGGATTTGTTTAAATGAGAAATATTTTAATTAGTTACAATAAAGAGATTATAGATTTACAGTCTAATAAAAAATAAAAGAAAAATGATTTCTAACTGGCTATTTGCCTACAATCGTATATTTCAAAGGGAAATCATATCTCTAATTGCAGGTGATCCATACATAGACTTAGTTAGCTCTGAAGAAAGAAATCATGGCCCGTCACTCTAGGGTTGCCAACTTGTTTTATAGGCTTCTTCTGACCTATGTTTGATGTGTAGACATAAATAGATGATAATGCTCATATCTGTGCTATTCAAAGCTTTACCTACTGATACCTGCATATCAGCTATTGAAGGTTCAGGAGCAGCACAGGCAGTGTTTTTCTGGACAGTTGGCAACCCTAGGAGTACGGATAGTTTCTCTGTTAGTGGTTGCTATTATAGTTTTGCATATCAAGGAACAGAAAATGCCAGCTAATACCAAGATGACTTCTTACACTGAGCACACCAATATAACCCGGAGATGGTATCTTGCCAGCCCCACATAGAACTCTATTTGCTGCTATGCCTCAGGTAGCAAAATGCCTTGAGCTGACCATGGTAGAATACAAGACACCCTTCCCAAATCAATGACTCCAGTTAAGTTCATTCATGTACATACTTAATAGTTAAGTACTTGAACATAACATTCCAGTGCTGTGTAAACTGCACTGGTTGCCATTCATTTTCCAAGGCCAATTCAAAGTGTTGGTGCCGACCTTTAAATCCCTAAATGGCTTAGAACTAGTCTACTTGAAGAAGCCTTTCTCCCATATGTTCCTGCCCAATTGCTAAGATAATATTTGAAGGCTTTAACAGATTTCCTGTGGTAAGATAAAAATGGAAGTGGTGGAAAAACATAGGATGGTGAGCCCTTCTACATGAGGTTTTTATTGTGTACTTGTGATTGCTCAGTCACAGTAGTTTGCAAGTCTTTTACATGATGTCACCATCCTACAGAGCCTCTCTCATGCTTTGCGATAATTATCATGATTTTTTCCTAGCAAGGAAAGTCTAGTATTATTTAGACATGGTAGAATGAGAGTCTTGTGTAATTGCACAATTCCACTCTACCACAGCACCATCTAGTGGTTATATACTGAAACATAACAAAAGGCAGAGAAAGAATGCCCCCCCTCCCCGAAAGAAGGATGCGTAAAGGAGGCAGTCTTAATCCTGCAGATAATTCAGAAACAGAATCCTCGATAAAAGCGTGGGATAAAATCCTCATGTAGAAATGCCTGATAACAAACTGAATCTGCTGTCATCACCCCTCACATCCTAAGATGTTCTGAATGGTGCAGGATGACTGATGGAAGCACCCTGTGTTTTCCTGTATATGTTGTGTTCCCTACGACAAGAGCACATGCAAAGCAGTGCTTTCTGGTGATAAGTGCAGGCCAATCTTATGCATATTTATTCAGAAGTCAGTCTTCCGGCATTCAGTAGGGCTTACTCCCAAGTAAGGATGGATAAGATTGCAGCCTTAACTAAAGATGTCACCAAATGCCTATGGGTATATTAATTTGTAAGATGTACCTCTGCCCAATCATAATGCATTTTTAGGGTGAGAAATCCATAGCAGGGAAATTCCTTGCAGATGCGCACGCACACACAATTTCCTACTATTCACACCCATGAATTCATTATCGTTTATTGTTTTTGAGCACAGAAAGTACATTATTTAAAACCACTTGTTGCTTCTGCGCACAGTTCCATTACGAGCTTTTATTATGTTGCATCAATGATCTCCTGAAAGATGAACCCTGACGGATGAAAATGAAATCAGTGTCTTGCATAAATACCAGTAAATTGTATGAGCTGGGGAGGGGGAGTGAGTGTGTGTGTGTGAGAGAGAGAGAGAGAGAGAACAGGAAGCACAGTTGGTATAAAATAAAATAAAAATGACTCGCTTTGATTTCCTCCATTATTTAATTGATGTGAGACTCAGATGTTGCTTTATTTATTACTGTACGTTATTTTATTTATCATTTATTTGGAAGCTTGGTTCCTAAAGGGCTTTGCAAACTTATGACTGATACAAGCTATTCTATATCCCTATATTTCAGCTATTCAAGGGCCCCATTGCACAGGCTGCTGTAGTTCACTCACAAATCAAGCAGAACTGAACAGATGGAGCTACAGACACATAACCTTTTCTTTTAAAAGGGGGGGAGATAAAAAATGAGCAGACACTGAAATGTCAGGTCAAAAACCTCTCTCTTACTTTTGTTAATAAGTCTAATATTCTACTCAAAATGCGATCAGGCATCTTCATTGCACCTTGGAGTGAATACAAATTAGAGCAGGTTGCACAATGGATAAGTCAGAACACATGTGAGTGGGCTATAAGAAGCAGCATCACACCCATGGGGTTATTTGGCAAGGCAGAACATGGAGCAAAATAAGCGAGAATGCTTGCTGGAAAGGCAGCTCCCCACCCATGTGATCAAGCCACTACTCTCAATGGACTGAGGGCTCTCCATATGAGCAGCTTCCCTTGGGTAGAACACAATAGGCTATATTTAGGCAGGCCATACATTTCAGCATTACATTTTGTTGCATTCAGCCAGGATGCTACAATCTGTACTGCATCCCAGGGCTGCATTCTAATTCATTGCCATCCCGGCTATCAATAAGAAGTTTGCTTCCTGTGCTGCTCAGAAAAGAAAGAAAGAAAGATCTGGATGCATGAACCTTGGGATCATATGTGTGTTTCCCTTTAATTAGACATACGGTTTTGGTTATGTAAAAATAAGTATGAATCATTTTTCTTAATTCGTATGATTTCAAGATGACTAGAGCTAGTGTACCAACCAGTTCCCACCACAGCTATTTTAAGGCCCCTCTGCAGTATGTGCCTATAGGTTAAATCAGGTGTGAGGCGACGTCAGTGATTGGGATCGACTTTGATTTTTGTTTGTTTTTAAGGGGAACCCCAAGATCTACCAAGCTGCAGAGCACCATGCAAAAGACATACAGAGAAATCCATCATATCAACAAACATTACTGGCATTGCACTATAGCAGAAGTGGGGAACTTCAGGCCTGTGGGCCAAATCCAGCCCTCCTGTGGTTCCAGAAGGTCACACCCTCTTTCCTTGGCCCTACCCCTTTCCCCCAACCACTGATCATTTGGTGGTTTCCCAGCTCCCCCCCCCCCCCATTCTAAAAGATTGAAAAGGTTCTCCTAAAGCTCAGCAACTGGCAGTAATATGCCGGTATTTTTTGGTCCTGCCTCTCTGTCTCTGTCTCAACCCCTTTCATCTTCATCCCATTGGGATGTGGCCCCTGATAGGTTCTCCAAAAAGAATTCATCCCTCGGGCTGAAGAGCTTCCCCTCCGCAAAGAGGGTTCCCCAAACACTAGAGGCTGTTTACACGAGCGCAATGTAATGTTAGAGATAGTGTTGAATCGGCTATTGCCCAGAGTGCCCCTGAGCACGTTCTGTCTTTTGCTTTTTAGGGCACAATCCTATGCATATTTAGACATAAAAATAGGGTAACCATATGAAAAGGAGGACAGGGCTCCTGAATCTTTAACAATTTTATAGAAAAGGGAATTTCAGCAGGTGTCATTTTTATATATGCAGCATCTGGTGAAATTCCTTCTTCATCACAACAGTTAAAGCTACAGGAGTCCTGCCCTCTTTTGTATCTGGTCATTCTACAAAAGAGGGCAGGGTTCCTGAGCTTTAACTATTGTGATGAAGAGGGAATGTCATCAGGTGCTGCCTGCGTACAATTGACACCTGCTGAAATTCTCTTTCCTATATAGCTGTTAAAGATACAGGAGCCCTGTTCTCCTTTTCATATGGTCACCCTATAGGTGGTGGCCCAGCATCTTCCTCTGCCTCCAAAGCTGATCTCTCAGCTTCTCTGGGAAGGCCTCACCGCTAAGGGTCCCAGACCATCTTGGCTAGTGCCAGGGTCTTCTGAGGGATCGACTGGCTCTGATGGTTCTAGCTCCTCCTCTGAAGAGGATTCCAGTAGTGACATGACATCTGGGATCATGACAATGAGTGGCAGAGCAAGACGTGGTGAGGTGGGAAAGGGGATGAAACAGAAGTCAGAACTATGGCTTTTTGGAGGATGAGTCTATGGGGGGAGAGACAGGAGAGACAGGCAGAGGAAGAGTCTGACTGGCCTGCAGTTCCTCCGAGGGACCTGCATCCTCTTCCATTGCATGGCTTTCCTCTATCTGCGTGCCAGTCTCCAGCCTGGCTGTGGGGGAGAAAACACCCTCTACCTCTGGTAAGTTTGCCTCCTCCTTGTCTGAGGAGACTTTCTCGGGTGAATCCCTTACACTTTGGTCATATTTGGAAGATATGTTGTGTCTCCTAGGCTTGGGAATGGTAGCCACCATGAAGTAGGGCATCCAGTTAACTTCTGTGAATGAGGCAGGGTGATTGCCTGATAAAAAGCCTTGCCTGGAGGCACCTTGGGAGAAAATACCCCAAAAGGTCCATTTTAAGACATGTAATTTACAACCTAATCATAATTTATTTATTTATTATTCACATTTATATACCCCTTTCCACAGAGGTATCAAAGTGGGGAACGATGAAATGCAATTCCATCAAAACTACAATAAGATAGAGCAGTAAAACAACGTAACAATAAAATATCAGTCAGCAGTAAAACTTACCACTCTACTCTGTGCTGCACACCACAGCCTGTGCGAAGAGATGGGCCTTGAGAAGATGTCTAAATGTCAGAACTGTGGGGTCCCATCTAATGACAATTGGTAAAACATTCCCAATCCCAGGTGTGGGTCCTGCAATCAGGGCCGGTGCCAAACTATTTTGCACCCTAGGCAAGGCGAGCTACTTGTACCACCACCCCACCACCCAAATTGCCAACTTCGATTCAGCTGTTCAAGAAGAGTTTCTGAACTATTATATTTTCCTTTTATTATTTTTTTTCCCCTTAAAACAGCTAATTGTATAAAACTGTGACCCTTAAAGGTCAGTACTGCGCCCTCTGAGGTCTGCACCCTAGGCGGCTGCCTAGTTGGCCTAATGATAGTGCCAGCCCTGCCTGCAATGGCTCCAACACGTTGCTTCTTTTTAAAAGGTATAACAGGCTCCCCCAGTGGCCAACTTTCCCTGGAGTTTTCAGTGCCACATTGACAGTTGCAGATATGACTGTCAGTGAGTGTTTCCCTCTGTCTCGCTCTGGTCAAATTGTTTTCTTAAGAATGGACAATTCAATTGCAAGATAAAGCACAATCTTTAAAAGGGCAATCCAGCATTTAACTCCCATTAGGGCTTGGAATAGTTGACACCGTCCATCTGAGGGAGGTAAAAGGGATGTGGGATTGGGTGAAGTTGGTGGTGCAGCCTGAGGAATCTGCCTGAGGAATCTACAGAAATACCTATTTTCCTCCACTTATATTCTGCTTGAATGTGCGTAAATAAAGATACCAATATTAAAAAGAATCCAAAAGTCTTCAGTGGGTTTTCATTCAATGTAGTCCTGGGACGTCTCACCAGTCATGAAAGTGGGGAACGTTCAGTCTTGAGAAATGAGACAGGGTGGTGGTGGTTAGGGTGACCATATGAAAAGGAGGACAGGGCTCCTGTATCTTTAACAGTCGTATTGAAAAGGGAATGTCAGCAGGTGTCATTTGTATATAGGGGGAACCTGGTGAAATTTCCTCTTCATCACAGCAGTTAAAGCTGCAGGTGCCCTGCCCTCTTTTAAATCTGGTCACTCTAGTATAGCTCCTGCAGCTTTAACTGTTGTGATGAAGAAGGAATTTCACCAGGTGCTGCATGCATACAAATGACACCTGCAGAAATTCCCTTTTCTGTGCAATTGTTAAAGATACAGGAGCCCTGTCCTCCTTTTCATATGGTCACCCTAGTGGTGGTGGTGGCAGGAGGCTGTCTTGGTCCTAATATTAGCCTGACAGAGTGATATGTTCTGGGCAAGATGCTTGCATGGTACCTACAGATATAGGAAGAAAGCCCACCAAGCTAAGCATGGCCCATCAGCTATGGATGGCGTCCCATATGCCCGGCACTACAGAAACAGGGTAAAGGAAGCAATTAGTCTCAATATATAGCTCGAGGACTGTGTTTGCCTTGGGTCTCATGAACTGTGCAGGGTTCTTTAACTTATTTAAAGGCACAATTCTACGCATGTTTACACAGAAAATGTCCTATTTTTTTCCAGCTAAACATGCATAGGTTTGCACACTAAAGGCCATTTATTTAGGAGAAGACGTAGCTCCCAAAATTAAAGTCAAAACCATAAAAGATGCCTAGGGCACAATCCTGTGCATATTTAGGCAGACTTGTAGAACCTTTTTTGTCTAAACACTTAGAGAGCCAGTCTGGTGTAGTGATTAGTGTATTGGACTGGGACTCGGGAGATCTGTGTTGTAGTCCACACTTGGTCATGAAGCTCAGTGGGTGAGTTTGGGCCAGTCACTGACTCTCAGCCTAACCTACCTCACAGGGTTGCTGTGAGAATGAAAAAGAAAGGATTGTGTAAGCTGCCTTGGGTTCCTTGCAAAAGAGGAAAAGTCTGCATATAAATGTAATTATAATAAAATATTAATAGTAAAATAGGATTGCAAGTTTAGCCACCTTTAAAAAAATTCTTTATATAAGTACTAAAATCTCAGGATTCTAAATAGGCATGTTGGGATAGAATCATCCTTGTGTATTGGTTCTGAATGAAGAGTGTGTTTTTAAATGAAATCTTAATCCTTTTTAAGGTAGTACAAATGAAAGCAAAATTGAATCAAGAAATTCAGAATTCATTAGTCAAGTACACTTTGGAAAAAGATCAACTTGGAAGCACTAATTGCTTTTGGCATATTGAATAAGAAAGCAAATAAAATGTCATACTGGTCACAGCACTATGTACTGCATCCACATTTTGTGCTTCTGCAACCAAATTCCTAAACATTTAAGTCTGTAATCCTATGCCAACTTAACATTAAACTCAATGGGACTTACTTCTGAAAAGACACAGGATTGCTCCATAAATTATGTTTCTTACATATAAGGTGCAATCCTATTCAATTTGCCCTGGGTACTTGTAAGCCTCCAAACTCAGAACCTTACGAGTATCCAATGCATCATGCCTCCCACTCTATATTTTAGCTAAATAAGAGTTTTTATCCCACTAGCGAAGGCTTCAGTGAGAGGGAGTTAAGAGGCTAGGGACAGCTGGAGATAGCTCATATCCCTACGTCCCCATCTCCTCCCCTCCCCACCCACCAACACACACCCCTGTAACTCCCATGAGCTTGTGAACCCATACAGGCAGCAGGTGTGGTTTTTTCCCATGCTGAGTGCAAGGGAGCAGGGAATTCGGATTCCTCGGTGCTGACGTCAGAGCACTGTCTCCAGCTTCACATCCAGGGATCCAAAATATCCTGTCTCCCAGCAATTCTATGTCTATGGAGGATAGGATTGCTCCCTTGCTGATACATTGCTCCCTTGCATTTCCCTAAAACACCAACAACTTATCTGCAGAGTTGTCATATACTCCTCCACAAAATAGGAAAAACGACACTGGGTTACTTTGTAGGACTTGTGTAACCCACATTTCTCAGCCACAGCCCTTCCTTCTGCAATGCAGGTATAATAATGATGAATTTTATCTCCATACATTGGGCAGGTTTGGATGTCACTTTAATCCATGATGGTTTGTTTCTTAAATGGTCCACAATGCCCCTCCACACGAACTGGCTAATAAGCTACTGTGCAGAGCTTATTAAGTTACTGTGTGTGATTTGACTTATCCTCTGCCCCCTGTCCTGCTGCAGTCCTCCCGCCTGAGCACACTGGTATCCCATCTTCCCTTGTGGTATTTAAGCCCACTTCAGCCTCCCTCCCAAGTGCACAGTAACTGTTCCCACTTCCCAGTACCATAGTAGTGGTCTTTTGCTCATTCGCTGAAGTGCAGTTGCATATTTCACCCTACTGCAGTAGCCGGTTTCAGCTGTTCCCAATACCACAGTAGCGCTCTTTACAATACACACAGAACGCCCATGAAGAATAGAGTAACAGCAGTGATCTGAACAGCTCTTGCTGCACAGCTCTATAGGCAAGTAAATTAACCCACAGTGCCTGACAGATGACATGATAACCTATGATGGGTTAAAAAAACTCACTCCCCATACTGTTGGTTTTCAAAGTGGGTTATTTGGGGCAAATAAACCATTGTGGATTTAAAAATTCCTGACAGACAAAACATGATTGGTAAAATAAACCATCATGGGTTATTGTGTCATCCGAACCCAGTCATTGTCAATTTTAAAAACGTTTATAAATTAAGAAGATGATGTATTCACAAGACCTGGATTAGAAAGATCATGAACTCCTTTCTATGCTTTGACCTTTTGTTTTTTGGTGGACACACTACTGCCCAAACCCATGTGTATGAATAGTGGCACTGATTGTACAGATCTTCCCTCCCAGTGGGTAGCAAAGGCTAGTGGTTGGGGTATTCACACTCTACTACAGTTTCCTGGGATAGTGTCATGGCCAAGCAACTTCTGCATGTTAGCGGCTATGCATGAAGGGGGAGACAGATTTAGATTCAGGAAAGACTTTGTAAAGCACAGTTCAGCATTAGAGCAGTGTGTCTCGACAGTATGGAATTTCCCTTTTGGGACGTTTCCAAGGAAAGGTGGAATCCAAAAGCGATGACTCAGGTTTAAGTGATCCTGCTTCAGTCTGAAGTGGAGGGACATTGGCTCAGGTTATCTACTGGCAGCCTTTTAGTTCTATGATTTTACAAATAAGAAGTTAACAAATTGCACAGTTGAAAGTGAAAGTTAATTGGCATCCCCACTCAAATTCTCTTGGAATCTTCAGTAAAGAATAAGCAAGTTCTTCTGTGTCAGTATGATCATACTAGTCTCATTTATCATATCAATCACGTTTTTTTTCTTGTGCACAGAAGGGAGAAAAGCATCATAATGACATCAATTCCAACAGCTGAAGCACAAAAAGGTCCTTCCATATGCCCGCTGTGCACTCCCACACTTGCCAGAAGTGAATGTGAAAATGCTTTAAATGAGCTTGCACCAGTCAATCTCTGTGTAAAATTAATCAAGAGAAACATTCTGTGACATATAGCAAAATGCTGGGTTCTTCTTACATGCAAATCAGTTGGCACATGAGATTAATCATAAGGCATTCTCTCTGATGCACACCAGTGCAGAAATCTGCCGTGTGACGTGAGGCCAGGTGTCCTCATAAACATATGCATGACGAATCATAGAACCCATCCCAAGGCATGCACAAAACGGCAGCCTCTACCAGAGGGGTGTCAACAATTCATCTTTGAGTGTGTACGACCAAATGCTAAACCTATTCTAGATTCTGCCAACAGATAACGTTGTAAACAAAAACTGAGGCCAAATTCTCATAACCAAGAGTTTTAAGTGTGCTGTGATAATATGATGCTTCCCCCGCCCCCCGCAAGTGGATGCACTAGTTTTGGTGTTTGCCATGGATAAAAATCTTCAAAAATGGGTTGTATCAGGACAAAACAGAGAGGCAATCCAAGTATATATTGAACCACTGAAAATTTATTTAAAAAGTAAAATTCCTATCAACATACCAAAGATAGTTATGAAAAAAATGCCCTTTCTTTCAGTTCATTTTTACTGTTTATAACCCTAGGTCATCAAAATACTTCAAAACTAAAAACAGACAAATTAAACATAAATCAAAGAAAGTGACTACTAAATTGGAACTAAGAAACTAAAATTAGTGATAAATTTCCATAATACTAATTTACAACTTTTATTAAAGTGTCTGCTGACCTTTAATTTGAAATTTTAAACAATCAAATTTCTCCGGTACAACCTTTTTCGTCAGCCATATTAAATCTGGCATGGACCTCTGAGCCTATCTAGCTCTCTTACTGGTTGTGGGCAGGGATAGGAGCCAAAAGAGAGACTTTCCATGGGAGCTGTGAGGAGGAGGCAAGAAAGATCTGCTGTCAGATTCCTCCTCCCAAGTTTGTAGGAACATCTACAGCCTCAGGAGAGGGAATCTGAAATATCCTATGGTCCCTGGGATCCTGAGGAACCATTAGATTGCTCTCTTAGTCATGAAATAATTGTAGATGGTACTGTAAATTAATCTGTGGGAAAATACTTCAACTCTGAGGGTTTGAGGACCACATTCAAGGACCTACACTTTCTGATCTAAATTGCCAGCTGATTGTGTCTGTCCAAGCATCAGCTGTAGGTTCCTGAGAATGATATTTACCATTACTAAAACAGACTGGTAGTTAGTTTATGCAGCGCCATAAACTGCAAACATCTGGATTACATTATCACAACATTTTATAACGCTTTCAGTCTCAGCAGTTTCTGACTGAAAACGTGTTTGTGATTTGACTTTGTTCACTTACAGAAATTCCTTCACTTTGAATGTCTCATTGAAATGCATAGAGCAGAATCTTTCATCACACAATGGAGGGAGTGACAACCTTAAAATGAATCCCAGAAGCAGAGCATCCCTCTGTGCATAAGGACTAGTAGTGGGCATCTTGGTCATGTCATTTATTAAGCTGAAGCATTTGCTTTAAAAGCAGAGTTCAAATACTTTGAGATGAAACTAACAACACATAAGGACAATGCCCTGCAGGCAAGCCCTACTCCACACCCATTTCTCTTAAAAATAAGAAAAGCAAAGCAATGGCATGCAATGCGTTTGTCCTGCTTGCACCCCATGCTTTGATCTTTTTCACAACACAGAATGGACTCGCCCCACACTTAGATTAAATTAATGACAGATGAAGCACACACAAAAGAGCACATCACGCATGCAGCCAGCAGGCACACAGGGACAAGCGGTACACACTGAGGACATAGGCATTACATGGATCAGGAAGGGATTCATCCACCATTGGCAGAAGGCATCCCTTGCATGGATGGCAGATGTGCACCTGAGCCTTTACATGTTTACTCAAAAGTAAGTCCCACTGAGTTCAATGTGACTTATTCCCTAGGAAGCATACATAGGATCACAGCCTTAACCATCAGAGGTTTTCAAAACTATGGTGGGCTTAGTTTGTTGTTGGTTGCAAGGGGGAGGGAGAGATTGTAGGAGATTACAATCACTGTGAGTCAGTTGGAACTGGATTGTGTCCAGGGGCTCATCTGTCCATCATACTGAGAATTGGAACATCTGTAATACAGAATTGTGGGATACTATGACTACACAGAACACTAGTCTCCTTATATGGTGCAAAATAGGAAATACACCCTCTACCAAAAATACATACTACTAGGTTTGTCACCTTTCTTTTTCATGGAAGAGGCGCCACACCTCTAACCGCAAAGTAACAGGCAAGACTCAACTCGTGAAGCGTTTGCCAGTATGGAAACAAAGTGACAGGAAAATCTTTGCCCCTTTCATGTTTTCTGATATGCACCTACGATAGGCATGGTGGGAAAGGGCTACTAACCTAAAACTACAAAATCACTTGATCTGGAATGATGCCTACAGAAATGGAAGATACTCTTTGCATTTCTTCATGTCAACACAAACTTGTGTGTAAGCTTCATTAAATGGGTGTTTTATAGTAAGCTCATTACTGGCCACTCACAGATGTTTGCGGGACATTCTGATGACATCAGCCTCCTGTGCATCTCCCACTCCATTTTCCCATTCTAGCGCTAAAAATAAAACCTCAGGAAACCCGGCTCTTCTGGGATAAATCAATATTTGTAGTTTTCCTGCTGTGTGCAGGCAAAGTTGTGCTATAAAATGCCCACTAGAGGGTGCTGTCCCATTCAATTGCATTGACGCTGTACAAGCCACAGGGTTGCTACTCTCTTTCTGCTTTCTTCGTGTAATTACACCTCGTTGCAGAAACAGAAGAGACGCAGGAAGCAGAACCATGGTAAGGGAACGTGATTTGGAGGAGGGGGAGAGGGAAGAATCACTTTCCCTTACCATGGCTCTGCTTCCTGCATCTCTTCTGCTCTATCACCCCACCCCTGTCTGAAGGAGCTCTATGTTGTAACTGATTAGGACCATCATCCTAAAAGAGATTGCCGGGTATCCGGTTAATTCACTTTTCTAATTATCTCATGCCCAGATATTGTCAGTGGAACACTGGAAAAGTGAACACAAATGACTAGTGCAATTCTCTGCATACCTATTCAGAAGTAAGCCCCACAGAATTTAATGGGACTTACTCTCAGGTGTGTGTAGGGCTGCAGCTGTTACAGGAGAGGAAGGAAATAGGAAGCAACGATATACCATCATGCTTTAAGTGAATTGCTGCAACCAGACTGCTGAATAAGTGTTTATTAAAGAGGATGGATAAGCAAACTTTAGCAAACGGCAGAATTTACTAAATTAAGTTAGATTAACAGACGGAGGACAAAGTAAACCACAATTTGAGGTAGAGTGGAGCCCTTTCATTAATTACAGGAAGACAACATTAAAATTGTTTTTCTGTAAAATGAATATACATTAGAGTTGTTCCATCTTTTCCAACTAACACAGCTTATTTATCAATCTATCTTGTATTTTGTATGTATTTAGGAACTTGAAAATATTCAGATTTATATTAGCATGGTTAATAGTATTTATACTAGCATTGTTGTTAACATAAAGCCAGAAAGATATAGCCATGGGTAATGTGATATGTCATCTGAGATATGATCTTCCTGTCTGGGGTTTATTACATTGGTGGTGTACTGTAATTGGGTGCTGATTTATACCACATCCAGAGCTTGGTCATTCCATTGTGGGCATGGCAGAAGGTGATGATGAAGTAGCTTTTCTGAATTTCTTTCCATCCTCACAGTAAATTTAATGAAACAGAATGCAGTTACACTGGCCTTGACATAACTTTAAGTCTTTGTAATGGGTATGTCCGTGGAGTGGAGAGGATTTGTATGCAGTGGATGTACTCTCCACCGAAAACATGCCCATGCTACACCCCCTTTTTGGCCCTTTCACTGGCAGATCTTCTCCTGCAAAATGGATCTCCTAGATGCACTCAGCTGGCAGGTAGAAGGAGATCCCCAGGGATGACCCAGTGCAGCCTTCCCCAATGACTCATTGGACTGCAACTCCTACCATTTCCAGCCAACAAGTCTGCACTAGGCCATACTGCAAGTGTGGCCCTAGCCACATAGCCAATGGTAATGGATGATAGAAGTTGCAGTCTAGCAATATCTGGAGAGCACGGGTTGCCCACTCCTAGCATAGTGGCTATAAAGTATCAGGTCTGTAGTGTCCTTGCGCTGCTACTAGCTTTTTTATTTTGTTTTTTTCTTCTGTTTTAAAGTTTAATATTTTTATACTATATTTTATTATGCTATTGTATTTTTATGCGTTTTAGTCTAGTTTGTGAATCATTAAGGGCACTACTGAAATGTAATAAATAAATAATACCTCCCTTTCATTGCTTGGCTGTAAAAATGTTACCATCCCTCTGTTCATTCTCTCTCTATACTGGAAGGGGGGGGCAACTTATGGTCCTCCAGATGTTTTGGCCTACAACTCCTATCAGCCTTGCCCAGCATAGCCAATGGTGAGGGGTCATGGCAGTTTTAGGCCAAAACATCTGGAGATATTTTGAAACACAAGAATTTTTTCAAGTGAAAAATGAGGAGCCACTGAGGAACAAAGTATCTTTCCGAAACGAGAGAGAAGCTTATTGAAGCTTTCTTTTCTCTCTCTTTTTCTGGCAGTTGGGACTTTTTAGGAACATAGGAAGCTGCCTAATGCTGAGTCAGACCATTGTTCCATCTAGCCCAGTATAGCTGGTACCGATTGGAAGCAGCTCGCCAGGGTTTCAGGCAGGAAATTTCAAGTCCTACCTGGAGATAGTGGGGATTGAACCTGGGAACTTCTGCATACAACCCACGTGCTTTGGTCTCTGTGCAAGGGACCCTCCCACACTCTTTTTTTAAAAAAAAAAAAAACCGTAAGTGATGCCTTTCCTCCCCGTGGTTTGTCCTCTTCAAAAACGTCTGGAGAGCGATAAGTTGCCCATCCTTGCTCTATCCCTACCCACTGGGGCGACTGCTACGTCCACTTGACGAAAAGGGGGGGGGGGTCCGGCCGACGAAACCTCGTCTTGTTTGTGGTGCAGCAGCAAGACTCCGGCGGCTGCCTCTCTGCAATCCCAAATAACCGGCGACTGTTCCGAGTCAACACATGCAAAAAAGATCGGCATGGTCCTATTGTAGCCACACTTACTTGAGAGCAAGTCCCGGTGAACTTAACGAGATTTACTTCCAAGTAAACGCGCAGAGGGTTAGACGGTACGAGAGGAGACAAAAGCCGCGTCGCCATTTCGGGGAAACAAGGGGCAGTATCCAATGGTAGGCCTACTTAGATCAGGCCCATTCACTTCAATGCACCTACTCGGCATAAGAATACCATGGGATAGGACTCAAAGGAGCGCACGAAAACGGCCTGAGCAGGTGGAGGAGAAGGAAGAAGAACCCGAGGGCGGCGCTTCTCCGCCTTCCTCTTCTCGCGTCCTTTTAGCGGCGCCGCCTCTACTAGGCGTCACTTCCCGGGGAGCAGCTGAGAGAAGGGGGCGGACAAGAAGATGGCGGCGCTGGGGGAGCCTGTGCGGCTAGAGAGAGGTGAAAGCAAAGGGAGGCGAGGAAGGCAAAGGCGCGCGGCGGGCGCTTTGCAGCGCGGCGGGTGCATGTATGGGTTGCGTGGAGAGCGCGAAAGTTCAGTCCCGGAATGCCCGGCTGGTGGTTAGGTCTTGAGCCTGGGGGTCTCGGCGAAGCCTCGTGGCTTCCACCGCCTCCACCACCAGCCCCACATGCTCCAAGGGGGTTCCCCTGGAGAAGCTGCGTGCCCCCGTCCCCCTCCAGGGTCCTCGCCTCCCTACCTCGCATTCACTTGTGGCTCTTGACTCGTCAGCTTCTCCCTCCCCGCACAGCTGTCAAAACAAATCCCTCTTGCGTTTCTCAGCTTTACTAAGGTCGGGGGACGGTGACATTTGTGGTGGAGGAGGAGGCTCAAGCGAAGTGCTTCTAAGCCTTGTGGGATACAGTAGAGGGGGAGGAGAATTATATATATTTAATTAAAAGCAAGCCTACGATTACAATATATACCTTTGTGAAAGCCTTGGGAAGTGCAGCTTGGTGGCTGATCTTGCGATTCTATGGTTGTAAAGCTGCAGAGCGTTAAATCGAAGCGCTTAGGTCTCTGTAATAAATGCAATGTGAGCAACTACACAGTAGGCCTTAACCGGAGTAGAGTGGGGAAATCTAACATGCAAAAGCCTAGATGCATTTAACCCTGCTGATGCAAACAAAAACATTTCCGAATTTCTAGTCACCAGCATCAAATTCATAATGGATTGAGTTTTTATAGAGCTATTGTATGTTGTTCATGAGCTTACAAGTGGAACCTGTAAGAGATTTTAACAAGATATGTCAGTGCTTGAGCACATTTCTGCCAACTTTTATTGAACTGGTAAGACAATGCATGTATTTTCAGATTCATGGCCTGTGTTTTACAGGATTTAAGTTTTGATTGCTGAGTTACATTAAGAAGCAATGCTGATAATAGTAAGAATGTTTTTTTATGATCCGCGAGAGCTTGGGTGGCCTAGTAACTACTGTTCAACTTTCACCTGGGTAGGTGTGGGTTCTAATGTCTACTCGCTTATGGATTCACTAGGTTGGCAGGCCATTATAACTAGAAAAAGAAAATAATAAAATCTTACCTCCCATGATTATTGTAGATTCAAATAAGATAATGCTTGTAAAACATTAAAATTCTAAATAAGTTGATGAAACCAAGAAGTATTCACTAGTTATTTTTTAAAAAAACAACAACACGTTTTTTCCTCAGTTCAAAGATGCTGCTGCTTTCAAATAATGGTTACATCAGCCTTGATTCTGACATGGTTATTATTATTATTATTTATTTATTTATATAGCACCATCAATGTACATGGTGCTGTACAGAGTAAAACAGTAAATAGCAAGACCCTGCCGCATAGGCTTCATGTCTCCTGTTTCTTTTTACTTCCTAAAGCATGTATTATTCTAGCTCATATTGAACAACGTTGAAACATAACTCCAACCCTAATTTCCTAAATGCAGCACAATCAGATATAAAATTTAAAGGCATTGTAGCTTTAAGCTAGAGGAAGTGCATCTGTTTGTTATACTATAACATGTTTGGACTACAATGTAGAATGCAATTTTGAAAGACTTTTTCCAACTTCTAGGATTCCTAAAAGTATATCCCAGTTATCAACAAATAAAATCACTAAGATTTTTTAAAAAACTTAGTCTTAAGGGAAGGTTTGAAGCCAAAACGTAGTACTGTATGCCTAGAAGAATGGCTCCAATTAATGCTGAAGATAGTTGTATGTTTCAAAGAAGCTGGTCAGCAATGCAGTTAAGCTAAAGTACTTGGATTTAAGGCTACTTAATTCAGCTGAAGTCACTGGGAGAAAATGGGCTTATATTCAAGCCCTTAGCTAGACACTGCTGTGTATTTTGCTGTCCAGTACAGACAAGCCACTGAGTAGGAATAGGCAAAGGTATTGAATGATTCTGCTTTAACCTTAGGGGGAGGGGGGTTCTTTTTAATAATTCTTCAATTGGCAAGTCTATCCTGATTCATAGTTTGGAAAATATATGCTGATTTGGCCTGGCCTTTCCATTGTTGTTAGCTGTTACACTTATATTCTTCTTTAAATGAGCTCAAAATGCATAGTTCTCCACCCCCTTTATTCTTGCAACAACCCTGTGAGATAAATTAAGCTAAGAGAGAATGAGGTATGAGCTTCATAGCTAAGCACCATTTTAGATCTGGGGCTTTGTTTTACCTCTGGGACCCTGAATTCCACAAATAAGAAATTTGCAATGAAAGGGAAGCTCTCTGAATAGAAATTTGCATTAAAACTTTGCTCCTGTTCTCTTGGTGCCTTCTTGCTGCCCCCCCCCCCAAGCACATTACAACAGCACTTTTTCTAGTGGATTAGCTGTACTAGGTGAGTTACCATAGTAAACAACCATTTTAGCATGATCCTCTCCACATCATTTTTCTGTCATTTCTCTATGTGTGAAAAAAAACTTGGACAAAACAATTTGATTGCATGTGGAAGGGCAATATTTTATCTGTTCATTTTTTTTAAAAAAAACAACTTTTGAAATATGTTTTCCAGAGAAAGAGTTCTAATTCTTTTATAGTGAAACTATGGCAAAGTTTTGACTTCATTCTAAACAATTGTATTGTTAAACCACTGTAGCAACAAATGCTTATCTCCAAGAATTGGAATTTAATGTAGTGCAAGTGCAGTGTTGTAAAGCTGTTTACTAACTGTCAAACTTAATCTTACTAAGCAAGTGATAAATACAAAATCCATTATTTCACCTTCAAGTTTAAAAGAAACTATTTCCAGTTCCAGTGCAAAAAATGGAAAGAATGATGGGTTTTCAAGCAATTATTCAATATTCTAACCTGCTTTTTACTTAGAATGTATGCATCAAAGAATTGAAATAGCTTATTTTCATAATATCATAGGTGCAAAGGATAATGGTGTTTGGAAAAGAGAATAATAGAATAACTTGCCATCACATTTTGAAGTGATGGCAAAGGATTGTAATGCACTGTATCTTAACTGCTTTTGAACTAATCTTATCAAGATATGAATGTCTTGGTGGGCTATTCTGGGCCTAAGTTTTCATAGGAGTGATGAAATTCCCCGAGAAATTCCCTGTATTGTATTTTATTTTATTTATTTATCATATTTATACCCCGCTCCTCAGCCAAAAAAAGGCTCTCAGAGTGGCTTATACTTAGCAAAAAAGACAGTCCCTGCCCTCAGGCTTACAGTCTAATAAAGACATGACACACAAGGAACAGGAGTTCAGGAGGGAGGGAGGGAGGAGAGAGAGAGAGAGAGAGTCCAACAGGAGCAGGCCATGATGTTTCTTCTGCCTTCTCCTGTCGGCTTGTTCTTCCTTCTTCCCCACAGGGCCAAGATGACAGTTTGCCCTGTGGGGGTGGGGGAAGAGTCCAACAGGAGCAGGCCATGATGTTTCTTCATTTTACAAAAGAACAGTTCTGATAATGAAAGAACAAATAGCTGATTAAGATCTGTGTGTGTTAAGCTATGGCAAATGATGAGATTTAGTTTCATCAATCACTGACCTCTTTTTATTAGTTATGGAATGAGGTCAACCACCCATGCTGTGTATCTGCAGCTTTAATACTGCAACCTGCAGGAGGTTACTGGCTTGGCCCTATATGACCTAGAAGGGAAGGACTATTTTAACTTATTTCATTCAAGCACACCCCAAAGAAGTGATTGTGTGAAATCTCAAGTCCCAGAAGCATCTGTTCTTTTATACACACGTCGCTCACAATAAAGCTGTGCAGTGCCACAAGCTCTTCCTGAAGACAAAATGGGGATATGCACAGGCCCTGGAGAAATTCTGCTAACCTTACTGAAACTCTTTCCATTCCTTTGATCTGCCTGAGTAAGAACATCCAAATTTATGTCAAACTTTTGCTTTAGGCAAAATTAAGTGGTAGCTCTAAGTTAACTGCTGACTTATCATTGTACCTAGGAATTCCCTAAAGTAGAAGGAAAATTTATATGTGAGCTGTTTTTAAGTCCTGATTATATTCTTCTATGAAAGCATTTTATTCAAGATGGGTAGACTCTGGTGTAATAGCTTGATTATGTATTAACGACTAACTATTGGTAGTTGGTGTGTTCTAATTTTCCAAAAACTGTATGTCGTAGTTTTTTCCCTTTTTGAACTAGCAGTCATTTTGGTGGCTTATTGTCCAGTATAAATATGAGAGTTACAACGTTTTGTCATTTGCTGTTCAGTAACTCAAGGCAAATTTAACAATATTTGCAATAATATGATGTTTGGATTCTGCTTCTGGCTCTGCCCTTTGTCATATGAAGCCTCTGTGTTTTGATTTCTAATCTTCAAAGACTAAGTTTTGGGAAAAATTATTTTTGCTCAGTTGTTATTTTGATGGGTAAATGATTTCCACGAAACGTTTGGCAATTGCTTGCAAATAATTTTATGTTAGAATCCTAACTGTG
This sequence comes from Elgaria multicarinata webbii, assembly GCF_023053635.1. NCBI lineage: Eukaryota > Metazoa > Chordata > Lepidosauria > Squamata > Anguidae > Elgaria > Elgaria multicarinata. The sequence continues at coordinate 105,159,232 of NC_086172.1, forward strand.
GACATGGCCGAAGAAAACATGGAGCTCAGTTATATTAAAATCCTTTTGCCAACCCAAGCTCTGGAAGATGAGAACCATGGCAAATCCCAGCATATAAAATAGAAGTCCTTTGAATGAAGGTATTCACAAACTGAATAGCAAGAAGCCTGCTAGTACTATATGAAATACTAATTGTGTGCTTAGGATTGGTATCATTTTTTGTAACATGAGGTACAGCATTAAATGGTCAGCTACAAAAGAAAATAATATGCTTAATGCATTGATGAGTATTTGAACAAGTACCTGATTGTAATAGGAAATATTGGATTTAATAACGAAAATGTTGGAACTGGAACTAGAAGGGAAGTTAAAGGGACACATGTGTTTGTGTAATCTTTATTCCACGGAAGCCCCTAAAATAACTCCTGGCATAATGAATAGAATTGGGTATTTATGCTGTTTTGTTGGGATGGTATGTGTGCAGGCAGTGATGAAGTTTGTAAAATTAGCACAACTCTGTTAACTGTATTCCATTGGCAAAGCTCTTACACTTACTATGCTTGAAAAAAGGTTGTTGTTAGCTTGTAGTTGTTAGCTTCTTTTGTCAGCAACTTACTGCAGTAGGGCAACCATCTGACTTGCAATGTGACAATGATTATCTGAAACCCATACTGGGAGAGTAACTATTTATTTATTTATTGCATTTATATTCTGCCCTTTTTCCTCCAAGGAACCCAAGGCGGGTGCAGAATCCTCCTGCTCTCTATTTCATCCTCACAACAGCCAGCGTGTGAGGTAGGGCTGGCCTGAGAGTCTGTGATTGGCCCAAAGTCACCCAATGAGCTTCCATGACTGAGAGGGACTAGAACCTCCCAGACTTCCAATCCAACATTTTAGGCATTACACCACACTGGCTCCACCAAACTCTACAAGAGTCCAGTTCACATGGACTCTTGTCCAGTTTGTGTTCTATGATAACACTTTGGTTTAATCAATCGTAACTTCATAATCCGTGTAAAAAAAAATCTCTATGGTCTCCCCATGCCATCTTTCAGATAAGTGGTTTCAAGTTTTGTTCTTAGAGAGAGAGCTCAAGCCTACTGACATATTGGCTGTAGGCAGCTTCGCACACATACCACAATTTTTTTCCTTGGTGAACATTTTGCACAGACTTCTCTGTCATGGACCCAGCATATTGCTTGTACAGACTTCTGGGACATGTTACAATGCAGGGGTAGACAACTTGGTGCCCTCCTAATGTTTTGGACAACAATCCCCATAAATCCTCACCATTGACCATGCTGGCTGGTGCTGATGGGAGTTATAGTCCAAAATATTAGGAGGTGACCACATTGCCTACCCCTGTTCTAAGCCATATGCAATTAATGTAAAGCACTACCAGGCCTAAGCATGTGAACATTGAGAACAGCCTGGAACAACATTTATGCTTCTGTGTTGGGTTGCTATTCTCTCTTGCATGTACACGTTACAGAGAAAGTTGGTGGGAGTCAAGTTTGACTTTCAGAAGTTTGCTACTGAAAGAGCCGTAATGAGGAATGCCTAATAGGCTGGCATTGCAAGGAACCCTAGGTTTCCCTGGAATTCAAAATCCTTGGGATTTTGTTGACAAGTTTCTTAACCTGATTCTCATTAGACACAGAACAAATTGTGAGGAACTGTATTGGTACAAGATCTGTACCCACGTTTTTCTGCAACAGATAACATAGGAGCACTTTAAATGTTATCCCAGCTGTGAGGGAGCCCCTCTTCCAAGAACAACCCCCTCACAATTCAGGTGTGTAAGCGCAAGCTGATCACATGGCTTTTCCACCTGAATCATTATCTCAGTTCTGTGGTTGGGAGCAGTGTAATTGGCCCCTGCCTTTGTAACTGGGATATTTTAAATATTGCCTGAGCCATGTAGGAGCTGCTTTTCCAACACTGAAGGGGCCTGATAATGTACCAAAGGTTTCACTCTCCCTCCCTTTTTCCATTTGGGGAATGTGGATAAAAAAGTGAATAAAGCTCTATGAAAGCACAGAAAGCTTTAAAACCAAATGCTGAGCTGAGCAGCAGGCTACTGATGAAGAACGTTGCAAAAAGGTTGTCAGTTCTCTTGATGGTCATCAACCAGTAAAGCGTTCACGTTTATGTTTTTGCAGTACAATCCTATGCATTGCTTGGAAGTAAGTGCTGCTCTGTTCAGTGGGGCTTACTCCCAGCTAAGTGTGCAGCCTAAAGTTTACAAATCATAAACACTATCACTTTTCAGATGTAAGGAGTACAGAAGAATGAACAAAATAATGGGTTAGGGAAGTCTAGTGAGAGATATGATGGAAATTGTGAGAGCTGGATAAAGAACTGGTTGGTAGACATACGTATCTTTAACCTGGAAGAGAGACAATAAGAAAACAATTGTCTAGGACTTGTTTTGATCCCATTGATTTGAAATGGAAGGTACTGAAGGTGCTGTACAAGGAGAAGGTTTGAATGTAATCCCATTTCTAGTGGTGAGAATGGTAGAATATATTTTTGGCTGCCATGTCAATAAACTAATAATATGCTCTTAGTAAAAGTTAGCTCATATTATTTCCCTTCATATTTTTTTCCAGACATCTGTCGGGCTATTGAGTTGCTGGAAAAGTTGCAAAGGAGTGGAGAGGTACCCCCACAAAAACTACAGGCTTTGCAAAGGGTTCTTCAAAGTGAGTTCTGTAATGCAGTGAGGGAGGTAAGTTTTATTTTCAAATGTATATGGTGAATGTCACAAGGCATATTCCCTGAGTCAAATATAACATATGTTTAAGCAGAAAGAAAGCCAGCAGCTGCAAAATTTGAGTTTTGGGTGGGAGGGTGATGTCGATAGCTGGTTGGCCACTGTATGAACAGAATGCTGGACTAGATGGACCCTTGGTATGGTCAGCATGGCTCTTCTTATGTTCTTATGGTTAGGATTCAGTTTGATTTGCAAAACTATAGTCAAACCACAGTTCATTTAGAATTGTTCTTACGGCTCAGTTTAACCATCACTGCCCAAACAACCATGCATCTGAATAATTTTGTTTTCTAAAGGTATATGAGCATGTATATGAAACTGTGGACATCAGCAGTAGCCCAGAAGTGAGAGCTAATGCTACAGCCAAGGTAAGAATCATGTTAGCTTGTATTAACAAAAGGAAAAGTTAAAATTTATAAACCATCTGACAGTCCTAATATAGAAAAGTTAAGTTATGAACCTATGATAGTGAGTAGTGCATCTACCCTTGAGGGGTTTATCTATGTGTTGGTGGAACTTAATGGGTAGACCACAATGCTGCTTGTAGTGGGTGTTGGGACCAATGTGAAACAAATAATTGAAGGTATCAAGATGCGATTTTATGCATGTTCAGACAGAAAAAAAGACCTACAATTGCCAGCATTCTCCAGCTCGTGCTGCTGGCTGGAATGCTGGGAGTTGTAGGACATTTTTCTGTCTAAAAACGCATAGGATTGCGCCCTTAGAGACGTAAGATGGTCTAAGGAAAAACACAAGAAGATCTCCTGACAGAAGATAAGTCTCCTGTAAAGCATCCTTCTTTTAGTTCCTCTTTTCTATTTAATGCACTGTAGTAGTCAATGTTCCCTAATGCACTCACATAGAGGTACTGTATATGACGACCTTCCTATACATACACATGGAATGTTAAAACAACATTGTTGCACATAGTTTAAATTGTTTTTATTGCTTTTACATTTTCTACTGGTTTTAGCTTGTTAATAGTTTAATATGTTTTTAGCTGTGTATATTATTTATCATTTTATACTGTTTGATTTTATCCCAGTGATATAGGGCGGGATACAAATGTATAAATAAATGAATTAATATTGTTTCTGCCCACATTAGTGCATTGGATTAGTGCCTGCTGTTTCCACAATACAAGAATGTTAGAGGAGGAAGATTGTCAGCACCTGGGCTATGTGGGAATGTCTTTCCTTAGGTGATTCCGACAATTTTGAAAGGAGGACAGGATGAGGTAGATTGCTTCTGCTTGGAGTATTCTGTTGTGTACTGTGAGCCCCATTTGAGGCTGCTTATGAAACATTTTGCATTTGATTCCAGTGCCCAAGTTAAAAATACGTGGCATCTCTTTGAAGAACTGTGTGTGTGTGTGTGTTAACTATAGCCTTTAAAAAATAGAAGTATGTGCACAAAGGGGAACAGATTGCTCCCTTTTGTGCATATATAAGAAAATACATTTATAATTTAAATATAAGAAAATACATTTATAGTTGAAATAGTACATCTGCTTAATTAGTTTGTTTCTGTTTTGCACTATGATTGATATCTAAAACACCTAAAAAGCAGTGTTGAGATTGAGAATATGCTGAAGTATTACTGAAGGGGTTGCAGCCTAAATGTGTCTGTCTTCGCAAAACTCTTTGAAATACTTGCTACGAGAATAGACACACCAGAAGACTCCAACTCTATTGAAAAGAATATGGGGATTTCTATGTTTTACAGGCCACTGTTGCTGCCTTTGCTGCCAGTGAAGGTCATTCTCATCCCAGAGTCGTTGAGCTACCAAAAACAGAAGAAGGGCTTGGATTCAACATCATGGGCGGCAAAGAGCAAAATTCTCCAATCTATATATCCCGAATTATCCCAGGTGGTATTGCTGATAGACACGGGGGATTGAAGCGTGGAGACCAGCTTCTTTCTGTAAACGGAGTGGTAGGGATGGAATTTAACTTCCACTTGTAGTAGCTACTTGTGACCGCTTGAGGGCATTGAGGGGATACTGCTTGGTCTTATGTGTACTTTGCAATATGAAAAGTGAGGTTTCCATTGTTCTTTTACAAATGGTAATTAAAACGAAGGAATTATGATTATGGAATGTACTTTAGATTTGCATTTGTAAATTTATTAGTACTAATACAAACTTTCTATTTCATGAGGAAACATTCTGAATCAATAAATAAGGGAGGTGGTTACACACTCTGAGGATAATTAGATCAAGGATTTGTTAGAATGTCAGCAAGACTGTAGATTGTGCTCAATGGGTTGGATCCAGACTTAGTCCCGCTTGGAGTAGACCCACTGAAATCAATGGGACAAGTTAAAGTTGTGCTTTAAAATAGCTGTGGTTTGCTGCCAAATTTTAGCTGCAACCATTGCCAAATTTTGGCTCCAAACCATAACTTCCCCTTCAAAATTGGGGGGCATGCTGCTGTGGCCTCCCACCACTAAAATTCGGCAGCACAAGAAAGGCCAGAGGGACCACGTGAGGCCCATGTGTTGTCCACCCCGACCTATATACTTAAATGTAAGCTCTCATGCTGAATGGGCACATGCAAAAGTGACAGGGATCCATCCCTAGTTGTGTATTCTTGCCTGCTCTGAGGCAAGTCATCTCAGAATACAGAGCTCGAGCAGTCCTTCACATATAACACTACTTGACATGCATCCCTACTTCAAAGTGATCTGTTTTGGCTAATCAAAGTAGTTCCTCATATTTAGGCTCAACTGACCAGCCCTCATACAACCTTTCAGTTGCTGCATGTTGTGGACACTAGTTTTACCAGGCAAGTTAGCTGTGTACTAATAAATCAGAGTGGCCGCCCAAGGGCTGGAAAGGACCTTAATGTGGTAGGGATGGACTCCAGTATTCTGTGTGGACACAGGCTTACATAGAGACAAGAGGGACACAAGAGTTCCAGAGGAAACAACCAAGGCAGGAAGTAACAAGGAAAGGAACATCAAGTTGCTTGAAGCTGATTAGTCTTTCCTGAATAATATCCACTAGCAAGCTCAGTAAAGTTAGTTCCTCCCTAAGTTGTTAACACAGTTCAGAGGGACTGGGGGAGATGATGCATTGGTGGGGCCGAGCATCCTGCCCTCAGGCCAAATCTGGATGTAATTATGGAATTAATGTACCAGTTGGAGGGTAATCATGGTTATCCATCACATTTGTGCCTTGCCCCTTTTCCACGGAGCTTTGGGCGGCATATTTCTGTGTTCCCATTTCACAGCAAGGCTGTGGAGGCAGTATGCCTATATACACCAGTTGCTGGGGAACATGAGTGGGAGGGTGCTATTGTACTCCTGTCCGAGTTGTGGGCAGCTGGTTGACTATTGTGTGAACAAAATGCTGGCCTATATAGGCCCTTGGCTAATCCAGCATGCTCTTCTAAATTTTTAAGTAGGTTAGCCTGCGAGGTGGTGCCTGGCCCAGCATCTATGTCAAAGTCCAAAATTCTATGTACCACAGTTTCTTTCTTTGTAAATAGTTTTAGTTGCATAAGAAGGCAAGTCTTTTAACTATTAAATTAGCCATTTTGAACAGGTCCCATTTGTCTCCACCTTTCTAGACCTACTTTACCCCTTTGCAGCAGAAAACACAAGAATATCACATCAGTAATTAACACTGAACAAATGTATATTTTATATTTCATTTCATTGTATTTGAATAGAATGTTAAGCATGTCAGATAGGGAAGGAAGGAGCAAGTGAGCAACCCTGTATCTTAAAGGGAACAGTGATGATGTGCTATTGGCCTGGTTGGGTGGGGATTGAAAAATCACCTTTCATTGTGTGACCTATACAGGAACATATCAGCACCCACAGTTTAATAAACACTGTCTTAAGTGAAACGTAGTGTAAATGCTTAATTTTGAAAGCCATTTATTACTTGCAGTAGATATGTATGATCAAAGCAAGCAGAAAATCTGGTTGTTCCATATGTTTGCCAACTTCTCAAGCATAACCTCTAATCTTTAAAAACTGCCATGAGGTCACTCTTGTAAGACTCATAAACAAAAAAAGGTGTTTGAACATTAAGATATTTTGATATTTACTAATGGAATGATTAATTTTTTTGTATTTGTTTCAGAGTGTTGAAGGGGAACACCATGAAAAAGCAGTAGAACTGCTGAAAGCAGCTCAAGGGAAAGTTAAGCTGGTTGTCCGGTACACACCTAAAGTCCTGGAAGAGATGGAGTCACGATTTGAAAAAATGAGATCAGCAAAACGCAGGCAGCAGAATTAATATTGTACATATAACTTAAAAAGAAGCATAGCCTTTGCTTGTCTGCTCTACCCATGAAAACATCATCTTGTAGTTAAAAAGATGTTAATTTTGTTAAGCCTTTTACAAAACCTCTCCTGAACATCCTGACGCTTTGTCAGAAGAAAAGTTTATGTAGGCATTTGTAACAATGTGGTTTTACAGATCCTTCTTTAAAATTCAGACCTGTGAGCATTAAAACAAATTTGTAAACTGTTTTTCAATACACTTTAATAAGCTATTTTCTGCATTTGTAACATCTGTTTTTCTAGTAATTTTTCCATTTGACATTATTTAGAACTGAAAATCTTTATTTTGGGTACAGATATAAAGCAAATCTTATTCTTGGCGCTAAAGTCTGTCATCTACATACAGGCAGTTATAATTGTATGATTAAGTACCATTTGTACTTTTGAAGATCAAGTTTCTATGCATGTTCTAGATCATAACTTTATTATCTTGGACACTTTCTTACCTCTTTTATGAATAATTTGTAACAGGCAGTCTCTTATTTAATGTTTCAGTGATTGACATTTGAAAATCATTCCTATAATTTATATACTTTTGTACTAATTTCTGAACATTTGGAGAAATTGCACCACTGTGTATTTATATTTAGTAGGGTAAAACTTGCATGCAGTGCAGAAGAAAATGTATACATACTCTTGACTTTCTCTTCTCTTGTAATTTACTTATCTTACCTGTGTCTGTTTGTACTATTCATCAAGGAAAAGTCTATCAAAGACCATAGTCAAGATAGCTTATATTACCTCCAGTAGTGGAGACAGTATACCTTTCAATACCAATTATTGGGGAACACTGCAGAGAAAGTTTTCTATTGTACTCATGACCTGGTTGTGGGCTTTCTGAAGGTATCAGGTTGTCCACTGTGAAACAGAATGTTGGACTGGATTGGCCTCATCCAGCATGGCTGTTATGTTCCTAGAAGTAATGAATGTGAGCCTCACAGGGTACATTGGTGGTTGACTTGCTATTGCCAGAACATGAAAGTTCTGTGAATATGCTGTTAGCTTTTCTATGCCACTGTAAAAATAGCAAACAGATTTCAGGAATTCTTTTGTAAAAGTGCTAAGGGATCACTTTCTCTTGAAGAAAATAAGGCATTCCTAGCTTGTGCAAATCTGTTGGGATGGTTTTTAGCTTGAAGTGGATAGATTTCTGAGACGTGACACATGTTTTCCCCTCTAAGCAACTTTCCCACTCCTCTAAAGAGTGCAGACTAGGTCTAAATCCATTGCAGTAGCTTCAGATGGTATGTGTTGAGAGAAAGCAGGCGTATGCGTAGGGTGTTTGGAACATACCTCCTTTTGTACAAAACCCATTTCTGAATCGTGGGACCCAAAGAAGATCTGTGAAGAATTCTTTTGGCAGGCAAGCTGCCAAGATTGTGGTGTCATGGATGGTGTTTTTCATCTGCATACCTAAGAATTTATGTGATTCCTACAAGCCTGATTTTGTGAATTGCCCAGACGGTTCTGGTTGTTGAGCAGTACAGAAATGTAAGGAATAATGGATGGAACTATCTTGAGCTGTGCAGTCACCTCACTCCATGGCTAGCAGGTACTCTACCTCAAAACTGCAGGGCTCTAAAGCTCTGTTTAAGTGGCAATTTGCCTCCACTTTTGTAGCCTGCACAGCCAAGTTGAAACAAATTGCTCATAGTAGCTACACCCACATTTTGCAGAGGAGCCCTCAACAGTAAAATCTTACCATTTAGGGCTTCAGAACAGGGCTGGGGTACCTTTATCCCTACAGATGTGTTGGACTATAATTCCCATCAGCTTGACCATTGGCCATGCTGGCTGTGGCTGATGTGGATTGAAGTCCAACAACATATGGAATGCCATGTGTTCCCACCCCAGCTTTAGAAAGTCAGTTTGCAGCTAATGAATGTTTATTTTGTGGGTATTGGTACTAATTTAGTTACTAAAATGTCAGCCAGCTTGTTGGACCTGTGTTTGCTGGACAGAGCAGACTGAAATCTGGTTATGAACTGCCAGAAAAGTGGGTGTTGGTGAAGGATAAGGTTTCATGTTCCATATTGAGCTGTGTTATAGAAGTTTTCATTGCTGCTCATGTCATAATCCAGGGTTAAGTATTCCAATGTTATTTAAACAGAGTGCTACTTAAAACCTTCTTGTAGAGAAAACATAGTTTAATCCTGGAGGCTTTTCAGTGAATTATAACTGTTCAGAAAGATGACACAAATAGTCAGTCTGCAACTCTCTAGTTCAATTTTGGGGACTGTTTTGTTAATGGTTTATCCAGAGAAAGTATTTTCAACAAAACCTGTAGACTATTCTTAACCTTATTTACTCAGAAATAAGTAGCATGAGTTTGATCGGGATTTATTTCTGAGTCAGAGTGCTTAGGATTGCAGTCTTAGTGCTACATCCAATGTCACGCAAGTGGACTTTCACTTATTCATGAAGACTATCCCTTGCCTTCCACTGCCTGTGCCCCCAACATCTGTTCTGGAGAGCCCCATAAAACTCCAGAGCAGATTTTGGGATACATAGGGAGATACAGAGGGGAGAAGGAATCTGTTACGCTAGTGGATGGACAACCTTGATGAAACCCCTTGTCTCATCCAGTTTTCAGATTTTACCTTCCCTTCACCACCTTGTTTTTGGAATTGGTTTGATTGAATTTCAAACCACAATGTTGAGCTCTTCTGCCCTAGCAATATCCCAGTCAAACGTACGTGTGTGTGTGTGTGTGTGTGTGTGTGTGTGTGTGTGTGTGTGTGTGTCCTGCTTCCCCCAGAACCTTTGTATTGAAAGCATCGATTACACAATAGATGTGTGAAGCCCAGCTTTTCCCCATGTCTCCACTAATCTGCCTCCACTCTCCTGCTTTATTCCCTGCTTGAGACTGACAATTTGTAATGTTCCCATCTTGTTAAAGAAATAGAGGTTTATTTTGAAATTTGAGAATTCCTGAAATTTGAGAATCAGGCTAACTCATTAGCCTGAGTATCCACTGGATGTCAGTATTCAGAGATAAATGTATTCAGGTCAATATGAGTAAGTGTCTTATAACACCACCTCTGAATGTCTAGAACTAAATGCAATCAAATTTAACTATAGTGGCAATATAAATCATGAGAGCAGATTATGCTCCTTTGGATGACTATGTTTAAAAGAAGAAAAATCTAGTGGGGTTTGTACAAGCAACTGTAAATCCTTTCTGAGCATTTAGGCATTATGAGCCTGTCTGTAATAACTGAATCTTAAGTTACTGAAACCCAGGAACTGTATGATTCCCCCACCACCACCCTTTGTAGTCATTTTAGATGAGACTGAGCACTGAATTACATGGTTTAAGTATATAGCCTGCTGCAGAAGGCAACCAGTAGAACCATGTTGTTGAACCATATATTTTTTATGGAGCAATTAATATTTAAAGTATTGAGACCAAAAGAAGTAGTTGGGCCAATCATGAAGTATTTTATTTTAATTGTATAATACTAGATTTGTGTTCAAGCTTTCTATATTAAAGAGAAGAATAGAATCAAGTAAAGACTATTATAAAATTTGTTCATCTGATGTTACTGGATGTAGCAATGTGTATATTACTCTAAAAAGAGTTAGTTTCAGGTTACCAGGGCTGGTGTAGAAAAGTGCTTTATAGTGTAATATTGTGCATATTTACTTGGAAAGACAAACTATTTTCATTGGGGATTACTCCCAGGTGTGTGTAGGACTGCAACCTGAGAGTAAGCTGCATTCAACTCAATGGGGCTTATACCTGAGTAAACATGTACAACATATACAGGATTGTACTGTCTAGGGATTTCCATTATCAAGTTTGGCTTTTGGATTCAATAGGCTTATTGTTCCAAAACATATTGGATTAAAAAACAACTGGCCTCCTGTTTTACTAAAGCAGTGTATAAAGAGGATTGTGAGGGCGAGGTGGGGGGGGAGGGGAGGGAGCTAAAGCCATTTTATGTCCCAAAGTTGGATCACTAGAAACTGTGAAAGAGTTTGTGTCTACTTAAATTCAGTTTTTTTCCCTTAGTTGCTGTAGTCTATAAAGATTCATAAATGGGATCCTGAGGCTAGATTGAAAGCCAGTTTTTAAAGTAATACTAGATTTAGATTCGTTGGAGAATCAAGAAAAGGACATATGGAATACTACTGAACAGGTGCAGTGACTACATTGTATTGTGTGTGCACTTATGCAATAATTTAATAACCAGCACAGATTAAAGATAAACAATACTGTGTGTGTAGTCTTTATGTATTTAATTGCTGCTTCAGGGCCCTGTGCTTTTTTATCATTATTTTTTTGCAACATGAAAATAAAGGATTGGAATTTTATATTTCTTGGTGTGCATGTGCTCTAGATCTCCTTATTTACTATTATTTCACAAATAAAAAGTTGTTCTCTCCTTACCAACAAACCTTTACACTGGAATATGTTTATTTGGAACATGTTAAATTGTACATAGATACTGCCTTCCCCCACAAAATACAGTTTCAGGTTTACCTAGCAGGTTCAGATTTAGTTTGGTAAATTCAAATCAGATTGGTAATCAATGCATGATTTGTTCTGCAGTTTGGATATAGACAGGTAAACAGGTCAGAAAAGTAACTGCTTCTGAGGCAGTATAGTGCTTCTGTACTAGTAATGGCATGATTAGTAGCTGTTTTCATCTCATATTTATTATGCTTAAAAGTGAAGGAATCAAATGCTGCTACCATCAGTAGCATTATGCCCCCTCTCACACTACAAAGGACAGCCCATCAGCAGTGGAATCCTATCCCCAATTACCTGGGAATATGCCCCATTAAACTCAATGGGACTTATTTCTAAGTAGAGAGGTATAGAATTGCATTGTAAAGTCTCTAAATGGAGGCTTCCCTGCCTCAGATCACCATGCAAACATGGGGCTGGCAAGACCTGTGCAAGGACAAAGACATGGCTAAATGCATGACTCTCCTGCTGCTTTGAACACATTTTGCCCCTTCCCATGATCAGTGTGTGGAGCGGGCTACACAAATAACAATTAAATCAACTGACAGTGACCTTAGGGATGCCATCTGAGTGGGGAGGGGAGGAGGCAGCCTTGCCTACACTTTTTACGGAAGTTTGATAAGCTGGTCTGTTTAGCTTTTTTGGAGCATAGGGAGCTGCCTTATACAGAATCAGACGATTGATTCATCTTGTTCAGTATTGTTTATCATGAATTGCAGCAGCTCTCCAGGGCTTCAGACTGGGCTTTCCCAGTCCTACCTGGAGATGACATTGATTGAACCTGGGACCTTCTGCATGCAAACCATGTGCGTATGGCCCTTGCCTTCATAGCATGAGCTAAACATTATCACCTGCTGATAGCTGCAGATCAAACTGTTGTCAAAGGGAAGTTACAGGGGCTGCTCTAAAGGAAGTAAAACAACTGACACTTCTTGATGAACTTTTGGATTTGAAAAGCCTTGGCTTTGAGGGGGTGGGGAACAGTTATGAGCACAGGCATTAATGCAACGGTTTCTAGGGGTGCTATTTAAGAGAAGCAGGTGCTTTTACTTATCTAATCATAGCTTGGTTTCACCTTGGATGTGGAGTCTGCATGTCTGAGGGCTGGTAATAAATCACTGATTTGTTTTCCTGCCCCAGCTCATGAATAAAAGGGCAGCTAATCATTTATCAGAGTCTGGCCAAAGTAGGTGAAGCAGCTTCTGAACTCACTATTAAATAAATAATGGGTGGCACTTTTTAATGTGGCACTTGGAAGGTGAGCAAAACCCCAATTGTTCCCCCTTTCCCAACACTGCTTGTTCCTTAAGAATGTATCTGCATCGGTTGTGCTCTCCAACACATGTCTGAGGTCCACTGTACTGATTTCTAGGTAACAGTGGGACCAGGCTGCCAGGAGTGACTTCTTTCAGATTTCAGCAGCAGCACATAGCTGCTACTTCTTTATCTCCCATCTTCTTGCTGTGATAATGTGGCATCCAGGGCTGACCCAAGATACTTTGCTGCCTGGTTCAAAGGAACAACTTCCTCCGCAACACCTGGGCAGAAGGACAGGCCTGCTTGGGGGCTCAGGAAATGGTGGAGGGGATATCTTTCTGCCCCACCATGTCTGCTATCTCACTTTGCCTAAGGGCAGGGCTAGCCCTGGTAGAAGTAACCAGAGGTGCAGATTCACTGTGAGGCTGCCTGAATCCTATGCACACATACCTGGCTGGGACTAAGACTCAATGAGAGTTACTCCAATAGAATTGGAGCTTAAGAATGAATCAGAGGGTCTCAGTTACTTGCGACATAGGCATGGCCTCTGCAAAAAAAATTCTTCCTTAATTTTTTCCTGGATTGAATATGTTATTTTTTATGTATACAAGGGAAATACTTTGATTTTGGGTTGTCTGCCTCTTGGGACACAGGCCACATGCAATGACCTTCTGGCTCACAGGTAACAAGTTCATTCCATTGAAGCCAAACTAGGTGACCTGGAGAAGCTGAGAGAGCCAGAGAAATGAGTGGACGAGGCCTTTGGAGATGTGACAGCAGTGTCACAGTCCCAAGGTGACAGCTCCTTTGTTTTCAGGGAGAATAAGGTTCTTGGAGAGGAGGATGTCACTCCCAGGAAGAGCGGAACAATCCATTAGAAGAGATCTATTCTTTGAGCGATGAATAGATTTCATCTGGTGCCAAGAATATGCCTCTGAGGGGAGAGGGGCTGGAGGCTCCTAGTAGTGGGTGATTTAATCATTAGAGACAGGCAGCTGGGTCTGTGATGGGCGTGTACAGTGCATGGTGACTTGCCTGGCTGATGCAAAGCTTGTAGATGTGTTGCACTGTCTAGACAAGGGGTTGGCAATTTATGGCCCTCTAGATGTTTGGGCCTACAACTTCCATCAGCCCTAGACAGCATAGCTAATGATGAGGGAAGATGAGTTGTAATCCAAAACATCTGGAGGGCCATAAATTTCCGCACTGGTCTAGACAGACATGTAGAGTCAATAGTCGTGCATTTTGGCACCAATGATGTGAAAAAATGAGTATATTGCTAATAATATTAAGATCAATAAAAAAAATACAACAGAATCAGGAAACTGGCTAAAGAGGTGGTTAGCCCACTGGATGGCAAAAAAGTTAAAGGAGTACTAATTCTTTGTCCTTGTCAGTCTGCACTGCACAGGATGTAGGGCAGGTATCTGTATCTGAACTGACATTTTCATGAGTCTGAGGAACTGAGACAAATGCTGAGAAGACAAGTTCTAGACCTTATCGATAAATTGATAACAAAAAACAAAATCACCATACCTATCTGACTTAAGATTGGCCACTGTACGAAAGGACTGGAAAGTGGCCAATGTAACACCTTTTTATTATTAAAGAAAATTACATGTGAGATTGTCTGTGCCTGGGCAAATTTGCAGGCAGATGGGGTGATGAAGTAGACAGTCACTGAATTCAGACAACACTCAAGGGTTGAGTAATGTTGACTGTGGGTTGTCATTGAACCATAGATTTGTTTGTTTATTACATTTCTGTTCTGTCCAATAGCTGAAGCTCTCTGGGCAGTTCACAAAAATTATTATATGTTGCTTTTGTTGTCGTGTTGAATCATGGATTATTGTGTTGTCTGAACCCAGCCATACTAAAAAAGTATGGTTTGTTAACGAACAACCGATGAAGAGAACGCATGGTTTGTTGTTGGTTTGTAAACTGGGTTGTTTGTGGTTAACAAAACATGGTTTGTTAGTGCGGCTAGGTTCAGACAACGTGTTTCAACAACTCACAGTTCAATGACAAGGGTTGAGTGTGGGGTTTTGTACAATCTGAACCTAGCCATTGTTTACTTGGACTTTCAAAGGCTTTTAATGAAGTCTCTCTGCTATCCCCACATGCAAAAGACTCCTGAGCAAACTTCATAATTATGGCATAAGAGAGGAGATCTTACGGACTGATACATAGTTAAAGAATAGAAAGCCAAGAGGAAGAACAAATAGACAGTTCTTGTAATGGAGAAATGTAAACAGCAGAGTCCCCCAAAGATCTGTACTTTGTTCATAAGTGATCTAAAGTTAGGAGAGAACCAAGTTTGCTGACGACACCAAATTATTTAGGATGGTTAAACAAAAAGGGACTATAAAGAGCTCCAAAGGAATATCATCAAACGGAGAATGGGCATTACAATTGGAAATGTGGCTCAATGTAAAAAAAATGTTAAGTGATGCACGCTGGGGCAAAAAAAATCCCAACTTCACATATATGCTGATTGGGTCTGGGCTTTTGGATACTATCAGAAAAGGGATCTTGATTGATAACTCAGTTATGGTTGATAACTTGGTAAAAATGTTTACCCAATGAAAACGTCAACTCAATGTGTGGCTTCTATGGAAAAAAAGCAAATCCAATGATAGGGATTATTAGGAAAAGAATCAAAAACAAAACTACCAGTATTATAATTCCTGTATACAAGTGCAATCGCACTTGGAATTCTGTCTACAATTCAAATAACCACACCTCAAGATGTTGTACATAGAGCTTGGAAAAGGTGGGGAAAAAGGGCAACCAAAATTATCAATAGTTGGAGCAACTCCCGTAAGGAAAGGTTACAATGTCTGGAGCTCTGTCACTTGAGGTGTTGGTGGTGTTGGTGGTAATAAGTAGAGCCATGATAGAGGGGTATAAAACTATGTATGGGGTGGAGAAAGTAATACTAGAATCTCTGTTCGTCCAATGAAGCTAGATATTGGAGGATTCAAGACAGATAAAAGTGCGCAGTTAAACTATTTAATCCAGGTAAATCTCTCAGTCTCAATTATTTTATATATTAATATGGTAGTGTAAGGCTTTTTACTCGAGATTGACCAGACCTATTTTGCTCTTTTTTGTTTTAAATGAAAGCTCGAGCAGTGTAGACATGCATAAAACTTTGAAAGTTTGAAAAATTTCATTCTTGAGCTTTAATAGTCAAACAATATGTTTCTGCACCATGGCCTGAGACGGTCAGGAATTATGGCTCCTATTTAGCTCTCCGTGATGCAGGCTCAAAGTCCTCAGTTGCATTGAAGGAAAGTAATCTCTAGGGATGTGCTCTGCTTCTAATCGGACCGGAGAAGCAGGAGCGGAGTGGGGGGCTTCGCCTGCCCTTAAGGCGGAGGCGAAGAGGATTGGGGGGCCGGCGGAGCGTGGCGAAGAGGATCGAGGTGAAGGCGGATCCTTCACCTCGATCCGGAGCAACGCCGGAAAGGTAAGTGGGGTTTACCGGGCCCTGCCGCTGTTGCTGTCGCCCATGCGGCCCAGACTTCCTGGTGGAACCGCGGGCTCAATTGAAGACGGCGACGGACCGCGGACGGAGGCAGGTAAGGCCCCCCTCTCCCTTGGTCCTTTACCGGGCTCTGCCGCTGGGACTGCCTTGAGTCTTGGCGTGCGTATGTATCCCTGGACAAGCTATCATGGTGGCGAGTTTGAGGTTTCTAAAGTGCAAATTGACGGAGCTATGGAAAGGGGTGTGAATGGGGTGCCCGGTTTTCATAAATTCCCCAAAAATCAGGGGATGATGGGACTGCCTTGAGTCTCGGCGTGCGTGTGCACCCCTGGATAAGCTTTCGTGGTGGTGAGTTTGAGATTTTTAACGTGCAAATTGACGGAGCTATGGAAAGGGGTGTGAATGGGGTGCCCGATTTTCATAAATTCCCCAAAAATCAGGGGATGATGGGACTGCCTTGAGTCTCGGCATGTGTATGCATCCCTGGACAAGCTATCACGGTGGCGAGTTTGAGATTTTTAACGTGCAAATTGACGGAGCTATGGAAAGGGGTGTGAATGGGGTGCCCGATTTTCATAAATTCCCCAAAAATCAGGGGATGATGGGACTGCCTTGAGTCTCGGCATGCGTATGTATCCCTGGACAAGCTATCATGGTGGCGAGTTTGAGATTTTTAACGTGCAAATTGACGGAGCTATGGAAAGGGGTGTGAATGGGGTGCCCGGTTTTCATAAATTCCCCAAAAATCAGGGGATGATGGGATTGCCTTGAGTCTTGGCGTGCGTGTGTATACCTCCATGAGGTGTCATGGTGCCAAACTTGAGGTTTCTAACTTTCACAGAAAAAAAGTTGTATACTTTTTTAGCTTAATGCAAGCCTATGGGGGGGGGAAACGGAGCTCCGATCCGGATCCGGAGCTCCGAGCGGAGCGGAGTGGACATAGGTGGAGCGGGGGCGGGGCGGAGCGGCCCGATCCACAAATTGCGGATCTGGAAGTGAAGCGGAGCGGGGGGTCCATGCACACCCCTAGTAATCTCCATACAGCTTCTGGAGGCCTGACATAGTGGGAGTCAGGGAACAGTATATTTTGCCCTCAGTCTACTAGGGACCATGGTGACATGGGCTTTTACACTAGTCTCAATATAATGTACTGCTGACTCTCAACTTGTAATTTGTTCCTCTATCAGTTGATGAAAATGGGGGGCGGGGGACATAGACTAAACTCATTCAAAATATCAATAACATTAAATTTATATTTTTATATCAGTATTTTTTGTGTTATCAGAAATATGTGTAGAAATATGGCTTTGTTTTTAAACAAAGCAATAAATATGGCAGGGCTATCCTCCAGACTAGCTCAATGGAAGCTATCCTTCTGCTATTTTCTGTAAATGTGTCATTTAGCTCATATTCCACTAGGTGCTGCTAAAGTGCTACTACTACATATTTTTAAAGCTACAACAGGAGGGATATTTGTAATGATTTCTTACAGGAGCCAGAGAAATAATGTGCATAAAGACTTTCCCATTCATTTCATTCCCTTTTGTGCATGTGGATCTCCTGCCTCCACTGAAATGCATAGAGAAGCATCAGACAACCCACTGTCTAACCTGAATATATATTCTGTTTCTTCCTCCTCTGAGAGCTGCTTCTAAGAACATATCAAGTAAGACCACTGGCCCATCTAGCTCAGTACTGTCTATATTGACTAGTGGCAGCTCTCCAGGGTTTCAGGCAAGAGTCTTTTCCAGCCCTACCTGGAGATGCCAGGGACTGAGGCTGGGATCTTTGACATGCATAGCATGTGTGTCACCACTGAGCTATACAGGCCTTCCAAATGTTCTGATGTAATGTTTCCTTCTTGCATTTTGAAAAGGCATGCAACTAAAGGCCCCTTCACGTCTTACATATTTTAGACTCAGAAAAGTCATATTTTAGACTTCTTGTGGAATTTCCATGTAGATCATTGCGTGAGGTAAGTATGGATGCATCTATTTCATTGCCTGTGGCATCTATCTTTCTTTCATTCATTTCTTTCATTCCTATACCGCCCAATAGCTGAAGCTCTCTGGGTGGTTCGCGAAAGCTAAAACCATCAGACAAGGATCAAAGTATAAAACAAACAACAGTATAAAAGCACAATAAAAATAGTAATTAAAACACAACTAGAGTAAAACCGAGCAGCAATAGAGAGATTTATACAGATTTAAAGACTAAGATGATACTGGGAGAATAACAAGGTATTTACCCGGCGTTGAAAAGAGTATGACATAGGTGCCAGGCAAGCCTCTCTAGACCTCATTCCACAGCCAGGGTGCTACAGCAGAGAAGGCCCTCCTCTTGATAGTATAACTACTATATAATGTATTGAAATTATATAGTATTTCTTATAAAATAGTTGCACATGAGAGAGTATTTTGAGCTGGTGTGTGCTGAAGAGTGTGAATGGAATTCCCCCTTCAAACTCCTCTTCTACTGTGTTCTGTCTAGGAAGCCATTAACTACACAAGACATTATTATAATCAAACTCAGCCCCACAACTACAATATCATTCCCTCTATTTCTGATGTTTAGGCCTGAGTACTAACAATGCACAAGAGGGGAGGTATCAGCAGACTTGGGAGAACCCCAGAGTTTACAGAAGTACAAAATACACAGACAGACAGACGGGGTTCATTGGGAATTTTTGTTAATCGGGACTAATCGCTGTTTGAATGCCATCTTCATTTTTATTATGCTAAAGGAGGCAATTATGTTCCAGTTACTATTAATGTTTAACAGACCAAGGTGACGGCCTATGTTTTATGCAGAGCATCAGTTTGGTATACTGACCACTTCAATCACTATAAAAATTCAACGAAGGCTTTTAGCTGAAAGTGTGGTAGGAACTACCTTAAATTTGAAATTGGGAGTTATGGGTGACCATATGACCAGATTTGCCTGGATTTGTCCGGTGTTTTGGTGACAAATCCGGGAGGAGGAGGGGAAATCCAGATTTTTCCAATCTTCCCCAGCCAAAGAGCAGCTCTAATGGGAATTAACAAAAATGTTTATAACTCTGTCATTTTTAAAGATAAAGACATGAAACTTGGCAAAATGGTAGCTCTTAGGTAGGGCTTTAGCCACACCAAATTTGAAACAGATCCGTTCATCCATTGATTTTTAAGTTTTTTAAAAAATTTGAGGATTTAAAATTATTTTTTTTAAATGTTATTTTTAAAGATAAAGAGATGAAACTTGGCACCATGATTGCGCTTAACAAGGACTTTAGCTATGCCAAGTTTGAAATAGATCTGTCCATCCATTGAGTTTTAAGTGGGTTTTTTTTAAGTTTGAGGTTTTAAAATTATTATTTTTTAAAAAATGACATTTTTAACGATAAAGGGCTGAAAGTTGGCACCATGATAGCTCTTAAGGACAGATTTAGCCATGCCAAGTTTATTTTATTTTATTTATTACATTTTTATACCGCCCAATAGCCGAAGCTCTCTGGGCGGTTCACAAAGTTTGAATCAGATCTGTTCATCCATATATTTTTTTAGGATTTTTTTAAAAGTTCAAAGTTTTAAAATTATTGTTTTTTAAAACTGCTAGAGCCATATCCTTCAAACTCAGGTTGTCAAACCTCCTCTTTGGGGTGTTGCACATTGAGTAGTTTCAGCCCTTGGCATTAAGGGGATCTCCAGTCCTTAAGTAAGAAGTCCTGGGCAAGCAGGGCACCTTTCCTGTTGCAGATTTGGTGTGCAGTCGGGTACCTGGAGCTCAACAGAGGCAAGGCATCCACAAATCAAAATGTGGGAAAGGAGAGGTCAGTCAAAGCAGCCCACAGGGCAAAACAGAATGGGCCAGAGGCCTTTTTCTCAAATTTCCACATCATGGACGATGAAGGGTCATCTTTAGAGAAAAACTCTCACTACCAACAGTAAGGTGCCAGTTGAGAGAGAGGCTCTCTTCTTTGCAGATGACCTGTTGCTGCGAATGTTGGAATCTGGCATATCATTGCTTTGCTTTGCTACCACTTCCCTTCCACTTCACTTTGTACTCTTGTGAGCTAGGCTCTGACTGCACTGCTGGGATGCAATGCAGAACATTTGAAGTGCATACCAGAGAAAAATAGATAGATTTGTGGCTTTGGCTGGCTGGCATATCTCTTAGAGACAGAGTTAGACTGAAGACACAACTCAGGGATGGCTGTAGCTGAGCCCTGAGAGGCTGCTGTACCACACAGAGCCTTTTTAAGAGTGTCTCAGAGTCCAGTTTTGGTGCAGGCAGAGGGGGCTGGTGGTGGAGTTTTTTTTTTAAAAAAAGACAAGAGTCACCGGATGCAACTAAGCTATAAGCTGTTGCCCTACCCCAGCCACAGAGTACAAGTGCACAGCCTGGCTGGACCGTTGGGAGACTTTGGCAGAGAGAGGGGTGAGTGGGGGATTATTTGAGGCTGGAAATGTTGGCAGTCTGGCATGAGGCAAAGAGAGGCTGAAGGCAACCCAGATGCACCTGTAGCTTGGCCCTGAGGCTGGCTTGCCACGCAGAGTGTTTTAAGAGTGCATCAAAGTTGTGCAGGAGGAGAGGAGGTGGAGGCGGCTGGTGGCAGAGGTTTTTAAAGTATTGGGCAAAAGGTGGGATAAATAATAATAATAATAATAATAATAATAATAATAATAATAATAATGTAAGAGTCACCAGACATGACCAAGCAATAACCTGCAATGAACCATTGGGAGACTTTGGGGTGGGGGTGAGAGAGAGAGAGAGAGAGAGAGAGAGAGAGAGAGAGAGAGAGAGAGAGAGAGAGAGAGAGAGAGAGAGATTTGAGGCTGGAGGCTTTGGTTTGTCTGCAATGACTTAAGAGTTAGAGTCAATAGAGGCTGCACAGACAACCCAGAGACATCTATTGTAACTTAGCCCCATGGTGCTGGCATGAAACGCAGGGCATTAGGAAGAGGGTCTCAGAGTCGCATGTTTGTGCAGGAAGTAGACAGGAGTTCAAAGCCTGGATGTGTGAAGTGGTGCCAATACACAAGCCTTGAGAAGCTAATGTATATAAGTGAGAAGTGTGAATGGGCAAAGTAGTGTTCACTGCCACAACACACACCCTAATGTTAGAGTAGAGAAACTTGTGACAATTATACATAAACTTTTTTTAAAAAAATTGAAATTAAAAAAGCCAGCCATCCGGCCAGCCAGTAGCAAACCCTGTTAACAACAACAGCTTGCAATGAGTGAAGATACAGTCAGAAAAGATATTTGAGGGAAGGGGAGAATGTAACACAGAGAGTATAGCAAAAGCTTCGAAGTACAGCAAAAGCTACAAAAGTAGGAGTGAGTGAAGTTAATTTCAAATACATTGAATCTCTCACTTGTTCTTTATTTCAGTGATTTTAACATTAAGATGTTACGTAGAACAGATTGGTCTTAAATGTGTGCTGTAAAATCAGGCATGTGATCAAGGCTATGTTCGGGTGGGCACGCCCTCTTGGTGCTGGACACGCCCCCTTGGGGGCCGACCATGTTGTCCTCCTTTTTGGTTTCCAAAATATGGCTACCCTAATGTACAATAGTAAAAAGAATAGTATGGAAGCAGGTGCACAAAAACAGCCCAATGCATGCGAGCATGCTCAGTAGCCACAGAATGCTGATTAGCTATTGAGGATGGAATGGGAGTCAGGTATCCTGGAAGATGTGGCTGGCTAACTGGAGCAATGAAGAGGAGCATTCCGCACTGCAAGATTTTGTTGCAGATGCAACATGTGGCACTAACAACACCGATATACGTTATAGGGATGCTGAAGGGTTACTGTGAAAAAGTTTGTGAAGTGCTTTGAAAACTTGGTGCCTGTTATTTAAATACATTTTTAAACATTGATTTGAAGTGTGTGGGGTTCCTCCCCTCTTGCACACAAAGGCTTTTCATTTAGCGCACTTGTTAGGAAGCAACCCTATTAAGTTTGGCAGACAGCTCACTCACTCCCCCCTCAAATGCCTCTGCACAGGATAGTTTGCATGGTTAAAATTTCTCATAATCCCAATAATTAGGATTTGTTTTATGTCTCCGTTTAAACCAATGGGATGCTGTGTCTGCCAGGCTTAAGGATGAGAAGGAGGGAGCGGCCGGCCAGCCGTGGAATGTTGGGGAGGAAGAGACTAGCTAAGAGATGGAATGCTTGGGAAAGTTCTTTAGCTGGGCAAGAGAATTCTTGTGGAGCACCAAGAGGTGAGGCAGAGATCACGAGGGAGCTTATTTAGATTTGAAAAAAAATACAGGGTGGGGACATACTTAGGGATGAAATCCAGAGGGGTAGCCATGTAAATCTACTATGGCAAAACCGAAAATACTTTTCATGACACCTAACAGAAGGGACAAACTGGGTTGGAGAGAGAGGCAGCATAGCACGCCTGGAGGGAAAGGATGAAAGCACTTGATCCACCAGTCCTTTGAATTCCTCCTGCTTCCATTAAGTGATGTAGCAGGAAAATCCAGAATGTGCTCTGAAAGTGATGCCAGGACATTATGTCATGGAAGTTTAAACACCCCAAACAAATCTAATACTGCTGCTTCCTAAATGCCCACATTTTCAGCATTGGTTAGCAGTTCGTTAAAATAAGAAAAGTGCACACACACACACACATTGGTATTAAAGTAAAACATCGCAGTTGCCTATCAAGACCATCAACATAGATTTCACAAGATTTCACATACGTAGATTATTTATTTACAGAATTTTTATCCTGCTCCTTAACCAAAAGGCTCTTGGAGCAGCTTCCGTATAATCGGTAAATCAAAACAGTCCCTGCTTGCAGACTAACAATTTCAAAAGATGTGATACACAAGGAAAAAGGAATGGGGAGGGAAGAGGGGAAATTTTCGTTCTTCCAGCGGGGCTGGCCAAATGGCCCTGCTTTCTACTCTCACATCCCTCAGTACAACCTGCTGGAATGACAGCTGGTGATGACAGTTATTGGACAATTTTCAAATACCAGGAGGATCCCCTGCTGCTATATGAACTTTAAGATCACCTTGGCAGGCCCTTTATCAGGTGCCCCAACCTGCCAGAATCAGGTGGTAGCAATGAGATATCCGTCTTCCTAAGTCTTGACCCCCTGTCTTTGTAATGTCCTCCCTCATTCTGTGCTCTTCGCACCAACTCTTTTGAGGTTTAGGTGCCAGGTATAAACATTTTCATTCAGCCAGGGCAGCGTGGTGTTGTGATTAGAGCACTGGACTTGGGAGACCTAGGTTGAAATACCCAGCCAATCCACTGGGTGACCTTAGTCCAGCGACCTTCTCTCATCAAAAGTACCCCACAGGTTTGTTGGAAGGATAAAATGGGAGGGGCAAATGTACCAAACTGAGCTCTTTGGAAGAAGAGTGGGATATAAATATTGCTGTTGCTGTAGAGAGGATTGGCAAAAAATATATAGACTATATGAAGAAAGAAAAGAATATAACAGCTTTGGCAGAAGCTTATAAGACTCTCTGGGACTCTTGAAAAGAAGTAGGGCTATAAAACAATATTATAAAATAACACAAAATAAAATGGGAGAGATAAGGAAAAATGATATACCATCCTAGAAAGAAAAATGGGGCAATCTATTTGAAATGGACAGGGCTGGGGGAGGGAACAGGGTAAAGGAATAAAAGCTGAAGCTTGAAAAGAAAGTAATTTCGCTATAATTTTTGGCTGAAAAAAGATTATTGTATGTTTGTTTATGGAAACTTAATAAAATATATATTAAAAAAGAAAAGGAAAAAAGAACAAAAATTACCATACATGTTCAAGGCAATATTCTGCAATTGAAATTTAAACTCCACCTTAAACCTCAAACCCACTTTCAAAGGGGCCAACATACATGGCAGTGATAAATCTCAGCTGAAAAATGATATGCACATTCAGGATAGGAGATAATAGGACAAGCTGTTAGATGCTGCAGAACTTGTATAAAGTTGTATCTGTTCATTCCATGCACTTCTTCACTTCTATTGGGTAGTATCCAAGGTTGTCCTTCCAGCAGCGGAATGGGTAATTACGGTGGATCAAATTCTTTTCCACTGCAGAATCCACATACCCCCAAATCTGCTCTGGAGGATTGAGGGACCCTCTGGAGCAAATCTGGAGCATGTACAGGGGGCTTCTCGGTGGCAAGGAGGAAGGAAAGGGAAAGGGAACTCCCATTTCATGAGCATTCATGAGTCTGCTTGAATAATGTTGGGTTTAGCCCACTGTATTTTATCTTTCTCACTTTTTGACCCACAACTTACACATAATTCATTCAAATTTTAAAAAAGCACTCCAAGACTTGGTTAACAAGACAAACATTGTCTTGTGTTTAAGTTCTATAATTTATTTAATTTACAAGTTTGATTACAAGCCTTCCCAAGATTAAGGCAACATTAAAAAATGAATTAAATCGTTCATATTTTTTTTTTTAAAAAAAGTAGAAATAGTCACAACAAGGTTTTACCTCCCAGTTACCTAGGGAGGTTGTGGGCTCTCCCACACTAGAGGCCTTCAAGAGGCAGCTGGACAACCATCTGTCAGGGATGCTTTAGGGTGGATTCCTGCATTGAGCAGGGGGTTGGACTCGATGGCCTTGTAGGCCCCTTCCAACTCTGCTATTCTATGATTCTATGTCTTTCTAAAACATATACCTGTTACAGTACACCTCTCCTCATATGTAGTTGTTTTTAAATGGATACCATTGTTTTTATACTGTTGCTTTTATGTTTTTGATGGTTTTAAATTTTGTATACTTTTCAATGTTCACTGTTTTTAACTTTTATAAACCGCCCAGGGAGCTTTGGCTATGGGGCGGTATATAAATTAAATAAATAAATAAATATCATCAGCTCTTCCAGCTTTCCTTCAGCTCCCCTCTTCTCAGAGGCAAAGTAGACAATTGTCACTTACTCCACACACTCTTAGCCAGCTTTCCCTTACCTCTATTTACTTCCTGATTTAAACATTTTTAAATGGATGGGAGTAGATTTGCAGGGGAGATTAATGAGTAGGCAAGGGTTAAGTACTCCTATCTTACCCACCACTTCTTCCCTTCAAAGCTCCTTCCACCCCAATACTAGCAATTTGAGGGAAACACAGGGTTGGGAAGCCAGCATTTCTGTTTGACCCTATTCTGCCCCCACCTCCCATCCTCAGGGTTTTTCAAGCTGGTTTGTATATGTCTTTCGCTTCCCAGAACCTAGTCTCCCTACTTGCACAGTGTTGTTGCCTCTAGTCTTAAGGCCTCCATGTTTTTCCTAACCAAAGATTAATTTCCCTCATAAAAACTGCACGTGACAGGTCTAGTGGTGGTGGTGAGCCACTATGCCACAAACACACAATGAGGTCAGTTCTTCTGCAACTTGTGAAGCTGCTCACAGAGGATTATTCCACACTTCTGTTGGGAAGCTAGCGGGAATAAAGGTCAAAAGCTATGGTCTGTTGAACTGACAGCTTTCTGGCAAGTGGATTTCCTGGTTGATTTGTTTTTTGGTTGCCAGCATCCCCACCCCTATATGGAGTGCTGGCAGGAAACGTCTGGTTAGTTTAATAGTGTCCTCAGAAGAATGTGTTTCCAGTCCTTGGTGTGGAGTGCTCTAACGTACCTCCTCTCTTCCTGCTTTGTTCCTGCTCCAGGCAGTACCTTGCAGTTTGGCTCCAGCCTTTTGGCTGTTGACATGACTTCCTGACCTAGTTTCTGGCTCAACTCTTTGGCTTTAGACGCACGATGCTTTCCTAACTCTTGATGTGCTGCAACTCTGAGACATGGACTACAGCCTGCCCGTTTCTCCTGTGCTGATCCCCATCTCCTGTTTACTTGCTTGGCTTCACCCCAACTTTGGCTGCAGACCCAGTTCAAGCCCTTATTTTTAAACCTCTGTAACATAATACACTTCAAGTGCTGGTCTCTGAACTTTCCTCTTCACTGATGCTTATACTTCCAGTGAAGTTGGAGGTCTTTTCACCATACTCTGCAATTCATTTTTTTCTGCATATGTAGCATTTAGTATCAACACTGCCAAAGTCTTTGGTTATTAGCCATCTTTCAGATATCATTTTTTGTTACAAAATCTAAAATTACAGGTGAAAACTTTCAGTGCTTTCAGAATGAAATGTTCTTTTAAGAGAAGTTGGGCACTTCCCTGGTCAGCGTTAAAGCTAAGTTAGCAGAAAGATCTGTCCTATGTTGTTGTTTTTACAATCTTATGAGCCAAGAAAGCAGGGCAGGTTGTGGGGTTTCTAAGGTGAGGGCAGAGCTTAACCCCGTCTTTTGAACTTTCAAAAGTTGGTATTCAGGTAACACAAAAAGCTGATATCTGTCAATGTGTTTAGGCTTTGCTAGCAAGACGGCCTCAGGGTAGATTTTCACATTAGAGCAACCAGATGGAAACTACCAGAAAAGTTTTTTCATGGCACTGGTGGCCATGACATATAAAAGACATTTACTACATGGACTTCCCCTATGGAGGGTTTCCATGCCACCACTGCACATTCCTGGTGGTAGCAGGCACAGAAATGGCTCCACCTGGTGAATGGCTCTTACACATTACAAAATATTGCTGCACTCCTGTAGGGTTCTAGCCAGCCAGCTATGCCATGCACTCTTCCAGGATATCATTCCTCCCTCCTCATTGGTTTTCTGGTTCCAGAATACTCGAAAGCTTGCACACATTTGTGGCAGTTTTGTTGGTGCCTTTAAAGGTATTGCCCAAATGTGGATTTGTTTCCCTCACACCTTAAGACGGCTATGGTACATTCTTTGAAGCTTTCTCAAGATCTCAGCAACGACTGAGGAGCAGGGACAGGGGAAAAGAAAAAGGAGGGAATAAAGTGCAATAAATAAGAGGGTTGTTTTTGTTTAAATGCACACACTTTCAAAAACACCAATGCAAGAACGGTTGATCAAGCAATGCAGTTCATAGAACCAATGGAGAAGTCCTCCTACAGTTTCATGGGCCACTGACAGTGCAATTCTAGATATATCTACTCTGATGTATGTCCTCTTAAGTTCAATAGGACTCTCTCGCAGGTAAGTATATTGTAAATAAAATAAACATTGTAAATAAAAATACCAGGAAGCCTTTCCTTAATGACCAGCCACAGTTCACTGTACATTTTGCTTCTTTTGAAATCTATTTTAAAGTGTTTATTTCTGTCTTTATTTTATCTTATCTTGTACACCGCTCTGAAATTTTCATTTTTTTTTTTTTTAAGTACAGCAATTATTCATCTGAAGTTGTACAGCAGTAGTTCCCAAACTTTTTCAGGTAACCGCCCCCTTGGTTCCACAAACTCATGCTCAGTGCCCCCTACCCTAACCTATAAAAATCATTATTCAGAATAGCAGTTTTCAACGATCCACTAAGGAAGATAATAACAATAAAATTCAAAACAGTAACAATTTTTTGAATATTTATTCAAAATCCAATTACTTTTTTTTAGTTTATTCAATTAAACATAATTGATGAACTTGATTCAGTGATATCTTTTCAAAATCTGATAGTCATTTAGCAAGAATATTAGATATCACATTTAGTAACTAGGGTAGATGGAGGACCTCACTATTCTGTAAATTCTTAATGTGATGGATGGGCTTGATGAAGTGATACCAGTTTCCCAATGTCTGGAAACATGAGTCTTAAATCACCACTTTTAGTAATCTGGAGTCGATTTCTTTGCTTGGAGAGAAGTAGGCAGACCACACTAAAACCACATTCCACCAAATATGATGTTGAAAATGCAACCAGAAGCTTCTGAACTACTCTTCATAGTGCAGGATAGCAATTCACCGTTAAAAGGACTCTTCTTAAATGGTATTAATACATGTGTGGATTCTTCCCCTATATGGTTTGGAACCAAACTACCTTCTCCCATAAAAATGTCCCTGGGTTTTAAGACCTTTTGGAGGGGTGCTTCTCGGAAAAGACCACATTGAGCGCCCCCCGCCACCCCTTTGCCTCTTAGTGCCCCCCCTATGCAATCCCACTGCCCCCAAGGGGGCGGTACAGCCCACTTTGGGAACCGCTGTTGTACAGGGTAACATACACATACATAAGGGAGGGAGAAAAGATTTTAAGGGAGAAAGACTATTTTGAGCCATTAAATAATGTAAACCCATCCATATAATCAATCTCTCCTATCTTTATCAATGAGCTCTCAGAAATGTGATGGTCTTTATGCTTGCTCCTTTCCTTGCAGGTCTATAAACTGCTTACAGGGTCACATTTGCACTGCCACTAACTCTGAATGAATGAACAGTTTAAGTTAAGCTTTGACTTAGTCCAGGAAGTGGTTTGTTGCTACAGAGTTTGTGGTAGGGGAAGAAGACTTTAATTCGCAGATTTTTGTAATTTTTTCCTTGATATTTTTTCCTCTCTATGGCTTCCAAACTCAGCAAGGCTTTTTGGCCTTCTCTTTCCCTACCTTCCCCAAAGCCCTATGAAATATTTTACATGATACATTCAAAATCTAAGAAATAGTTTTTGCTGTTTCCAAAACTTTATAAGGAGGTGTCACAAAATAATGTTGAAACTTGCCTAGACATTCCCCCCTCCCTTCTAAATAACAATGCCCTGGCAGGCTTTTTCATCCTCCCAGCTTACATCTTTGTTTCCTTGTATGATGCAGACCTGCACAATGGAATCTTTTAGGGTGCATTGCACACAATAGCAGTATTTTCAACGTCAATCATCCAGTTCAGGTCCAGCCATTTAAGTTGATTAAGGCGTATTGCTGAATTTAGGTTAGTGAATGAGTTCGACAGATTTACTCAAGCTTCTGCAAGAAAAAAGAAGAATCATGTCTTAGCCTGTTTATAGACAAAACCAAACAAACTGCATGGAATATTTTTATTATTATTACTGCACTGAATATATAACAGCCAAGTTTAAGTAGGCTTGTTCCACTGATTTCAATGAGAGAAAGTTAAACATGTGTTTAATGCTTTGATTGATGTGAATACTTGGATCAGGCTCATTTTTGTGTGTTTTTGGTAAGGCTAGAGGGTATTAATTATTAGGTGTACTCAATTTAATTTTTTTACTTGCATATTAACGTTTGCCCAACTAATCATTGAACCTGATAAGCAAACACTCTTATGGCAAACTAGGTTATACAGATGTACTGTTTCCATCTTTTGGCATCACATTTAGCGAAAAAGAAGTATCTACATGGATTTTCCTTCCAGCCTTCATCCAAGTTGACAGATTGTAAGACTTGTGGGGCAGAGGGAGTTATAGGTTTCCTTCTAACAATAGGAACTATAGCAAATTGTTAATTTTATGAAACTATTTTGCCTGTGGTGATTTAGGATGCAATCCTATGCATGTTTCAACGGGGGGGGGGGAATCCTACAACTCCCAGCATCCCTCTAGCCAGCCATACTGCCTGGGGAATACTAGAAACTGTAGGACATTTTTGTGTCTAAACATACATAGGATTGTGCCTTAAATCAATATTGTAATCCCTATATTGCAGATGGGGAGACTGAGGTTGAAAGACCGCTTCCCTAAAGCTACATATATATAGTGAGTTCGATAGCAAAATAAATATTAGAACCAGTGACTTCCTCATTTGTAGCGCAATCTCTTAAACACCATGAATCCCTCATTAAAGGCGCCTATCAATGCTCAGCACTGAGGATTCCACACAACTTTTAGTTTCAGCAGTTTCCATCTGAGCTGCATATTGTTCATATCCTATATAGTGGCCCCAGTCTAGAAAAAGGTAGCTATACACAAGCAGGGCCGGTGCCAGACTATTTTGCGCCCTAGGCAAGGTGAGCTACTTTCACACACACACACACACACACACACCCAAAAATGCTAACTTTGATTTTTAAGAACATGTTTCCTGGAAAAAATAAGAAGCACAAAACTTGAAACTGCTAAATTTATTTTAAAGTGCAAGAAATACGTCATGCCAATTATAGCAAACAAATTGGAAAGGAACGTCTATGGGTCTAAAATGCATTATTTAATAGGAATATCACCTCCAAATCATCCCCCCCAACTCACACACACACACTCAGCATCACTCACTCCAAACAAACACGTACATGAACACATGCATTCACTCAAAGACCCCATGCACGCCCATACTCTCTCTCTCTCTCTCTCCCTCACACACACACACACACACACACACACCCTCAGTCTTACCTTACTCGCTTTTTCTCTTTCTTCTTCTCCACTTCCTGGTGCTTGCTGCTTGCTTCTTCTTCCCCCTCTTCTTCAGCACTGGGGGTGGGGGTTGCTGGAGGCCCAGACGCTTGCAATAGCAAGCAAACTGAGCCCCGCCCCCTGCCTCGCGTCACCCTCATGCTGACGAGATGGCGCCCACCGCCCGCCCAGCCGAAATGAAGCCAGAGACGCTGGGGTGGGGTGGTCCACAGTCGGGCTTCCGGGAGCATTCCGGAAGTCTGAACGTGGAGCCCCCCCGTGTCCCTGGCTTCATTTCGGCTGGGTGGGTGCGGGGTGCCATCTCGCCCACCCAGGCCCAGCTGAATCCTCGGGCTGGGCCGGCTCACAGCCAACACGTGTGAGTGCTGCGCTGCGCCTGGCGCCCCTCCTAACTTGGCGCTCTAGGCAGCCACCTGAGTGGCCTCTATGGTAGCACTGGCCCTGTACACAACTCACTTTGAAATCAATACATTCATCTCGAACTAACTTGGTGCAAATTCACAAGGACCCGGCCCTAGCTAACATCCTCTGGATTAGGGCCATTTTGTTTTTGAAAGTATTTTATTTTTAGCTGCATTTTATTGTTGAAATTGAGAGTTAAAAAATAACAAAGCACCCTATTTTGTCCTGTAAAGGAGAAAAAAACCCACATGTTTTTAACAGCTAGTTAATCGTGATGTAATTCTTCTTTTTTTCGTTTATTTAATAACATCCCATTTTAATAAATAGTGATGATGATGATGATGATGTGAATGAAATAAGAGTCAAAATTTCAGGCCTTCTGGTGCAAAGGTTTATTGACACGTGCTTTACTTGACCGCCTGCGAGTCCCTCCCTCTTGGCATTTCAGTTGCTGCCTTCTGGCAGAAAGGAGGCAGGCAAATCTCCACCTGGCGCCTGCCGGTGGAATTCCAGTCGGGGAGGCTCTGCGTGGTAAGATGCATCCAGCCGGAGTCTCCATCTTGGAAGAAGCATTCTCATCTCTTTCTCTCTCGCCCCTGCCTCCGTCCCGCTTGTCACTCATCCCCTCTCGCCACGCCCGCCCATCGTCCCGCTCGCCAATGAAGGCCCGTTCCTTTCCTCCTGTAGGTCGCTGCCGAGGGCTGGGGTGTGTGTGTGTGCGTGTGTTTAAAATCATTATTGATTTAATTCGCTCGGGAAATGTTTGCGTATTTATCAGGCTGAGGTTCCTTTCGGACCAATGAGAGAAGGCAGCACGGCCCCCTCATTAGCATACACACCTCGGTGTTTTGCATAGCGCCGCAGCAGGCGCCGGGTTTTGGGTACGTGAAGCGCACACGCAGTCCCCGTATTGTGTGCAGCCCTAGAAGGCAAAAGAAGGCTGGCTGGCTGGCTGGCTCCTAGCAAGCGAAGCGGAGTCGAGGAAAGGAGGCACAGAGAGAGAGAGAGAGAGAGAGAGAGAGGGCTGAGCGAGTGCTAGCATGGCTGAAGGGTTAACTTCCTAGAGGAATTGCGCTACACGCGTCGTCGTCTCGAGGGGAGCTTGGAGACTGCCATGGCAGAGCCCAGCGGGGCACGTTATTACCTGGGCGTTGGGAGATGATTGACGACGAGCTGCCGCCTTTCCATGGAGCTGGGAGGAAGGGAAGCCGCTGAAACGTCGGGGGGGGTTTGCTGAGGGGGGAAGGACGAGGCGACTCGCGCTTCGGCCAGCCAAACGCTCAGCGCTGAGGTGCGAAGGGAGCCAGCCAGCCGCGATAAGGAGGGCTCCGCTCAGCCGAAGGGCCCGGAGAGAAGGGAGGGACGCGCGGACGCGCACGCGGGACGTGGCCCTTCCTCCCCACCCCCACCCCCGCCGCCGCCGCCGCCCCCGAGGGGACCGCAGCCCAGCGGCGGCTGCCTGGTGCGCACGAGCGACCCTTTGGCAGGTCTTGCGAGGACGGCGACGACGACGAGAAGGAGGAGAAAGGGTCTCGCGATGCGCTGCCTGCCTCTGCTCGGCTTCTTCGCCTGGGGCTTCGGGAGCTTGGCTGGGCCCAGCGGAGGAGCTTCCCCTCCTCCCTGCCCGGCTTCCTGTAACTGCGATGGGGACGGGGGAGTGGACTGCTCCGGGAGAGGGCTCACCGCGGTGCCGGAGGGACTCAGCGCCTTCACCCACTCGCTGTAAGTACGGCTGGGGCGGGAGGGCGCCGCGCTTGCCTTCACCTTGCCAAACAGGTTGCGTGGGCTTTCCAGTCTGGTCTGAGCAACAGGGACAGGGAAAGAGGCGCCTCTGTCTTTTCTTTAGCCCCTGGCCTGGCCGCGGTGCTTACCTGTGCCCAGATCATCCCCGCCCAGACGAAGCCAGATCCCTGGAACTGCTGCACACGTACTTGCGAAGCAGCCGATTGAATTCAGTGGCAGGGCTCTACTTCCTGGGATCGGGCTGTACACGCGGTTTAGACACGATCCTTACAGCCTATTCCTAGGGAAGTTTACTTAAAAGGAAGCCCCGCCGTGTTCTGTGAGGCTTGTTTTCCAGTAAGTGTACGTCCTCGGCAGCACTCCGAGGTAATACATACTTGGAATAGGCTCCACTGACCTTAATGACACCTTTTAGACCAGTTTGATTAATGACACTGTTTAGAAAGAAACTCTGTATTCAGGAAGGTTAAAGAGCTATAAAAAGGGTCACTCTTATCCCTTCAACGCATATTCCTTGAGAGAGGTGGAATTCCAGGGAGAAACTTAAAGATTGGTAGTTTACTTACTTTAGATTCAAAGACATGGCGCAAAACAAGGAAATCACCTTGTTTATATGGTGTTACATGTAGGCTGCAATCCTATGCATCCTCACTTGGGGTCTAAGTAAACATGCATATGGTTGGCTTGTAACTTCCAAATTTTGGGTTTCCCCCTTAAAACAGGAAGTTTAAAAATTGTATTGAACCACTATTGATTTGCCACTTTAAAAAAAAATGAGTCAAGATTCTCACATTCTTAGCCTGCTAGCTTTTATAATAAGAGGAGGTGAGGAAAAGAGGGGTTTGCAGTAATTCTTGTTGTCCTTATAGTTAAGGTCTACATTCTCCTGTGTAATGATTGAATAGAGATATTGGTAGATCTCAGATGCCATTGCTCCTACCCACAAGTCACTTGGAGGGAATCAATCTGAAGTGATTTATGAGGAGAGGTAAAAATAGAGCTTTAGTGCCCCTTAGATTTTGTATCCAGTGAATACAACCACAGAATGTACAGGTATGCTCCCAGTCTACAAGAAGACCTAGTTTGGTCAAGGCAAGGTCAAGCCAAACATATTTTGGTGCCTCCATATTTGAAGGTGTTGACTAATGACACCTGCATTTTTGTATAATCAGTTGATCCAGACAGTATTACTAGGGCTTGGTTTGAAAGCCTTGGATTTGAAAGCAGATTTAGCGAATCCAGATTCCAGTACAATTAACCTCAGCTTTTCTATCTAACAAAGCCATTATAATGAACAGAACAAAATACCATTGAAAACAATGTTAGGTGTGTACTGCATCTAGGATTTCAAGGGTGTGGTGTTATAAGGGGTGTGTATGTGTGTGATTTTTGGTGTATAATCACTCCTGGTGCTGAATAGGCAGACCTTAAAGCTCTGAGGAATTTCCTAAAAAATGTTCTGCTTTCAGTACAATTAAGAGCTTAATGAGGATTCAAAAATCCAGTGTTCAAAAGAAAGACACAAGGCATTCAGGGAGTAGTGAAGCAAAACTGCTATTTGGTTTTAAAGATTGTTGAAGGCTATATGCAGAATATGTCAGCTGAGAAGATTTGAGGCAGGCAAGAAGAATCAATTATTAATTTTGAACTGGATTATGCAGCAGCGTTGTATTGCTTAAAGGCCTAGAGAAGGTGGAGAGATTAACACTAATATCAGTCAGGTATATGAAGCGAAAGAGAAATAGGGCTGCATAAAATCAGGACTAAGAATATGGCTGATGTGAGACAGGGCAGTGTAGTTTTTTTAATTGAGAGTGCTATGTGTTTTAAATAGGGTGAGTTGTGGGTGAGTGTGGTCATATAATTTCTGCTTTCATTATAATTTTTACAGTTTTTCATTCAGCTATATAGTAGTAGTCCCAGATCCTTTTCAGGTAACAAATCTAGGTGGGAATAATGCAGACATACACATATTTTCAACTGGATATTGACAGAAATTAAAGATAGTGTGCTTGTATAGTCACATGTGCTTGAGATGGAATGAGAACATTTCTATTTGTATTTATTTAAAATATTTGTAAGCGTCCTTTCTGGAGAATAAAGACTATAAAAATAGAATAACATAACATTGTATGTATTGTAACATAATATTTCTTAAATTCAGAAAATACAAAACAATCAACAATACATTGTCATATTGTTTCCAAACCACAGCAGTAAAAGATCAATAAAACATAGTGGTTAAAGTGTTGGACTGGGAGTCGGAGTTGGGTTCTAGTCCCCACTCAGCCATGGAAATCCACTGGGTGACTTTGGGCAGTGACAGACTCTAAGCTCAACCCACCTCACAGGGTTGTTGTTGTGAGGATAAAATGGAGAGGAAGAGGATTATGTACGCCGCCCTGGGTTCCTTGGAGGAAAAAAGGCAGGATATAAATGCAATAAATAAAGACACATCAGATAAAAGCCACTTGAAACAGGTGGGTTTTAAAAATCTTTTTAAATACTACAATTGAAATGGCCACTGTACATGGTTTGGAAATGAATTCGATAAGAGAGGATTACTATCGAAAAGACAATGTCTAGTGTCCACCAACTTAATAGATCTTAAAGGTGGACCAAGAATCAGGGCCTCTGATGACAATTTTAAACAGGGGCAGGTTCATATGGGTGAATCTACAATCCACCTTGGATCTGCAATCCAGTTCCACACAGAGCATGTAAGTTTTCTATGATTTGATATTTCCAATTTAGAGGGACAGTATCTTGAACTGTCTGCATTAGAAAATTGCCATACTAAGCAAGACATTCACAAACATAGTAAGTTTTTTTAATAGGCCACGCTGGGTTGGCTGTGCCCCACCTTCTAGTCAGGGTTTTAATAGTCAACAGCTATAATGAAGTTTTGTTTAGAGCTACAGTCATCCTTCTATTACCAAGCCTGCTTCTTCTTGAAGAATATTATAGTATGCATACCAGCACATTAAGGCCTGAGTATTATACTGAGCCACTCTTGTCAATATCAGTGAGCAGAATAAGCTTGATATGATGCTGTGCCTTTAAATACTGATTTCCTTATCAGTAACTAGAATTCATATCACCCTAGACAACTGCAATAGGTGATTACTTTTATAACCCTTTTGCAGTTTTAATTAGAGCACAATCGGTAAGGCATAACATGTTCATAAAATACACTCCATAGTAAAGTTCTGCCAAAAGTTGGCAAATTCAAGTACCTAATTACGAAGGAATGGTCCTTTAATAAGCATCAATTTCTTATCTGTAAATGGGAATTATTATCAGTTTCTCCTGACCGCCACTTGTGAGCTCTCTTTGGATATGTGAGGCTATTGGTAGACAACCTGGTACCCTCCAGATGTAACCCCTGGCCATTGGCACTGTTGGTTTGGGTTGATGTGAGTTGCAATCCAAAACATCTGGAGGGTACCCCATTGCCTATCCCTGAACTAGATTGTTTCCCAATATTTTTAGAAGTCATTTTCTGTTATTACTATGGAATATTGGATTTGGATGCTTGGTATGCTGCCTCATATTGAGGCAGTAGTTAAATCCTGTCGTTTTTTCCTGTATAATATTGCCAGGATTCGAACATTTTTGTCTGTCTCTTCTGCCAAGACTCTTGTTCATGCATTGCTTATTTCTCGATTGGACTACTGCAACCTTCTTCTCACTGGCCTTCCTTCTTCTCACATCAGTTCGTTGGTTTCTGTTCACCACTCTGCTGCAAAGATCATCTTCTTGGCTCGCTGCTCTGACCATGTTACTCCACTTCTGAAATCTCTTCATTGACTTCCAATTCAGCTCAGAATCCAATATAAAATTCTCCTGTTGACCTACAAAGCTTTTCACAGTCTAGCTCCTTCCTAGCTTTCCTCTCTCATCTCACACTATTGCCCCACTCGTGCTCTTCACTCCTCTAATGCCATGTTTCTTACCTGCCCAAGGGTCTCTACTTCCCTTGCTTGGCTTCGTCCATTTTCTTCCGCTGCCCCTTACGCCTGGAACGCTCTTCCAGAACATTTGTGAACTACAAGTTCAATCGCAGTTTTTAAAGCTCAGCTAAAAACTTTTCTTTTTTCTAAAGCTTTTAAAACTTGATTTTGATCTGACTTTTATACTGTTAGTTTTACTCTACCCTGTGCTTGTTTGGTGCATTCTCTTCCCCTTCTTATTGTTTTATTGTGATTTTATTAGAATGTAAGCCTGTGCGGCAGGGTTTTGCTATTTTATTGTTTTACTCTGTACAGCACCGTGTACACTGATGGTGCTATCTAAATAAAGAATAATAATACCTCATGTTGACCAACATATTTCTGAATAGAAATATGAGAGCTTTGGCTGTGGGGTGGTATATAAATGTAATAAATAAATAAATAAATCTTGTTCCCATGTAAGTGTATGTAATTTTGCAACCTTACAGTGTGACCTTTAAAATGCTTATTCAGAAGTAAATCCCCCCCTTGGTTATATTTCTGGTAAACATACATAGGATCAAACTATAAGCCAAGCTGGTTCTAAAGCAGGAGTGAGCAGCTCTTTGTCATGATCTTTGTTTAATGCGGCAATCTCATCTCCTGTGTTTCATATTTTATGTAGTGGTGTAATTATCTGGGAGTCTGAGAACTGGGAGACAGGAACATTTTTACCTATATGGTCTTATGCCTAAAAAGCAGTTCATAAGAAACTGACATACTTCTGCTTTCTCTGCCTTCACGTTTTGAAGTGGTGTACACATGCTGGGCAAAAATATTTCTATGTTGCTCTTGAGTGGCTGTCTCTGTCTTTGTTGTAACTTTCAATAGTTAAATTAGGGCAGCTGAGATGCAACAGATTCAATCCCCCAAACCAGGGATGGGCAACTTGTGGCCCTCCAGATGTTTTGGTGTACAACTCCCATCAGCCCTAGGCAGCATAGCCAATGGTGATGAATGCTGGGAGTTGCAGGCCAAAACATCTGGAAGGCCACAAGTTACCCATCCACCCACCCTTGCTCCATCTCATGGTTTGGAGATCCAGGAGTTCATGTGCTCCCTACTGTCGTTCCTGTCTCATGTTGACTCCCTCCTTCACTCTCTATTTTTTTAACACTATCACCCCACCACAGTTTCTGATTCTGACATCAGTGGTTAGAGCCTTGCCTCCAAACCATGGTTTGAAGTGGGCTTGCAAACCATGGTTTGAAGTGGGCTTGCAAACCATGATTTGGAGGTACCTGGGTAGTGTGACAAACTAGAGCTACAGAAAAACAGGAAGTGGATAATAAAACCCACATACAGGAAAAGAGTTTGTAAGCCTGCAGAATATTCCAGTATGAAGATGGAATGGGTCGGAAGATTAGGTTTGTGATGTCTGGAATGATACAGTATTTATGTTACGCCCAAAGTATATGCTAGGCTTTTTACAGGTATAAACACTCAATATTTTCCTTTCCTTTTTCTTGTCATAGGTATAACATAAATGGTTAGAAGGTGAAATAAGGGAAGACAAATTATATAGTAGGAAGATTATATTGATCAAACAGAGATTGCATTAAATATAATTTAAATAAGTCTGGCAAATAGGTCACAAAATTGCTACGTACAACAGTTTTACTAGCCCATCTGCCCACACATACCTATGCTAGTCATTTGTGCTGAAGTAACCATCAACAAAGAACTACTTCTCCCAATTACAAAAGGTTTCTTGTCACAAGCCACCAGGCAAACGGCTAATTACAAGTCAGATTTAAATTGTTTTATTCTATTATAATTGGAGTTATTTAGGATAATATTAAAATTAATTTAAAAATTTGAATGAAAGGAAGCATACTAGCAAATAAAGGTTAGGTGAAAAAAATCATAGATGCTAGCTAGCATTGATGTTCCAGGAAAGAGGACAGTTTGAAGGGATACTGGTTATGAATGATTGGACATCATAGCCATTAGTAAAAATACTATAGATAAGAATCATTTGGTTTAATGTTAAGTGCTTATTAGTATAATGTTTGATTTCATTAGCCACCTGTTCCATCAATATGTGGAGGTTGTGGTTTACATTATTGCAAGATAGTTGATGTCTAGCAAGTTGACTGTGCAAAATGTTTCCCTAGAACATTTTATATTAATGAGTTCAAATCTGTTGATTTGACCTCTATGACAATTTTTCCCCTAACACACGAAAAGAATGTTTCCTGTATTCCAACCATTTTTCTTCCGATAGGAAACCCTTGGGTTGAAACCCACACCGTACTCATCCAGCATGTTATATTACCTGATCTATTGTTTACTATGGGTTGGATTCGGACTTAGTCATATGTAGAATAGACCCATGGAAATCAAAGGGATTTGATGTAGTTATGACTAACTTCTGTCCTGTAAATTTAAATGGGATTAAGTCTGGATCCAACCAACGTTTTGTCTTTTTATTCAGGTAAAAGGCCAAACTGAGGGTTTGAAATATCACAGTTCTTGGATGCTTAGTTAATATAAAAATAAGGTTGCTAGCTTGCTGAAGTGTTTGACAGCATGCCTTAGTGTTTATGGATGTGACTCCCATCACATCTTTTGGATCAGGTCCACCTGATTGTAAGCAGGCACAGAACAATGGATTGTAAGACATGGTAGATGCCATAGTGAGAGAGGTTAACAAACAGTGTTAAACTAAGTTCAGATAACTTTTTAAGGGCTTCATTTCCTGGTAGGAGAATTCATTCTTAGGAACTTACAGAAATTGATCTGATTTAGAATGACTGCCTTGGACACCTAGATACATTAGGCACCACTACAGTTCTAGCTATTTGTTTTAAGTATTATGGCTATGTAATTTAATCTGGAGAACAGGAGGGAAAACAATCCAATTTTAGTGCAGATTTTTGCCTTGATAATCTTTATAGTAGGGTGCTGTGCTTTAACATTGTTCTTGTTTTGTTTTGCTTTTCAGAGGCCTGCCAAACAAATAGTTCAGGGTGGTACTTCTAGTTGTACAGGATCTGACTATGTTTGTTTGCATTGGTTTATATTCTCTCTCACTCTCCCCCCTCATCCTATGTATAGTAAAACCACAATTACTGTGTTTCATATGGTTTGCTTCTTTCATAGCAGTTGTGTCTTCATTTAGCTTCCCTAACTCTCGGGTCCATAATTTTCTTATAGAAAATTGTACAAGAGGC
Source organism: Elgaria multicarinata webbii (assembly GCF_023053635.1). NCBI lineage: Eukaryota > Metazoa > Chordata > Lepidosauria > Squamata > Anguidae > Elgaria > Elgaria multicarinata. The sequence goes on from NC_086172.1 coordinate 105,198,996, forward strand.
TTACGTTTCAGTACAAGGAAATCCAAAGTGCTATGCTCAATTAAAATGGGCTAAAAGGCAATTTGAAATGTCTGCTGCTGTTTGATATAAAATTTATCAATGCCTATGTTGAAGAAACAAATTATTTTTTAAAGATTATCTGTCAAAAAGACTCTCATTGCCTTGGACAGAGGTTTGGGTGAAAACATTTATATTTCTACAGCTTGGATTAGAATGCCTAAAAAGATTTTTGTAGATTATTTGTCCGAAAAGGAGGAGCTATTGCTGTTCCAATTACCTTTGTGTGTACACATCTGAGTGTATTGGTTCTACTTGGACCAGCAAAGTTAGAAGTCCCCTTACAGTGCAATCCTGTACTTGTTTACTCAGAAGTAAGCCCCATTGAATTCAGTGCAACCTAATTCTGGATAAGTAGTTATTACGACTGCAGCCTTAAGGTGCAATCCTATGCATCTTTGGACAGAAAAAAGTCCTACAACACCCAGCATTCACCAGCCAGTTTTAGTGGAATATCTTTCATTGAGCATTGTAGGTAATGACTTAAATGAATAGGAATGTGTAGAAGAGGATTCATCATATTTTAACACAAATCGTGTGTTTCACCGTTTTTGGGGGTGGGGGGGAGTTTTCCTCTTGTTGTACTGTGAGTAGGAGTAAAGTGATCTGTTTGCAGTGTGGAAAAGTCATGTGGTTCTTAGTTTGAAACACATACGTGCTAGTAAATAATTTCATTTAGCCCTCATCGGTGTTCTTGGAAATACCTATTGTAAAATATGTGATCGAACAGGGCTTCATAAATCCTTTATGTGAGAGAACTGAGATATTTTCAGAAGGAAAAATATATATGTATTAATGCATTTGAGAGTATTTGTATGTGTTTCAGAGAGGCTGGTTGAACGTTTTAATCTATTTGATATTAACATGTTTGACAACCGCATTGGATGTTTTCTAAGACAGATAGAAGCAAAGACATTTTTCAATTACTTGTATTTCTCATCATCTTTGGTCATCCCTACAGCTGCTCTTCTATAGCACTTGCTCTGAGAAAGTAGTGTCTGTCTGAAATCAGCAATATGTTTGTTCCTTTGTAGCTAAATAGAAGTCTGTAAAACCATCTCAATTCTACATTGTTATGACCAGTTGTTAAATCCTTTCCTGTGACACGTAAGATACCCCAGCACTAAATTACTGCCTTCCCCCATTGCCCTGCAAGTGCTAGTTATGTTGCTCAAGCATTGGTTTATGCTAGCACTTGATCATTAGTGCTAGCACTGGGGCACAGTTAGATAATACCTTTGATCTTACCATGTTTTAGGGTTATAGATCAGAATATTCATTTTCTTTTGTATAAGTATGTATGAAAATGTTCTCATTTTCAATAAAAAAATGTGTGTGTGTGTGTGTGTGAGAGGAGACCTTTGTCTATCAAGTGGCAGAATGATTGATATACTTTCTCCCACAATGTCCATTGTTGAACCAAGCAGGCAAGGATAATTATTTTTCACTCTAGGTAAGGCTCATCCTGACAGTAACGTGCAGTTCAACCACATGTTGATTTTTCATGGATAGTCTTCATATTCAGAAGGATATCTAGTATGGTTGAAGTTGTGGTGGAAGTTGGGTCATAGTTTTGCTGCATGGAAAAAATAGCCTTGTGCCATGTGTGTGTGTTGGGGTGGAGGAGTGGGAATTATGTACTTGTGCTCTGGAGAAGAAGTGCACAATTGGCAAAGAACTGAAGTGTAAAAGTTCCTTGCATTGTGGGTTATTGTTTCAAGGGGTGGAGGGAAGGCTTGCCTGTGTTTGCACTTTTTTTTTGTTGATTACCACTCAGTGATCCCTATTTAGAGGTGGCCCACATTTCCAGGGTTCTTCCACAAGGCCTGCATGTGGCAATAATACAACAGCCTTTAATGAATTGAAATAAAAATTAACCTAGCACTGGCAATGTCATAGGCATCATATAATTACTTGCCTCTGACTCTAATGCAGCCAGATTGCAGACAGCATTTTCAATCAGTGTGCCATCTGTAGATGTGGGAGGGAATAAAATTTGCAGTGATAAAATAACTTGGGTTGATTGCTGGAAAGATGCATATATTCAGTAAGAAGACAAGGGAAAGAACGATCTGGATTCACCCAGTGAGGGGGGTACACCCCTCCCAATCTGTGCTATAATTTGGAAACTTGCTTAAGAATTATGTATTTACTTAGGCCATAGAACCTCCTTTTTCACTAACAAAAACTGAAGTGTTCAAGGTGACTTACGCAAGTAACAAATAAAAACTAACAATAATATAATATTTTAAAATAGAAACAGATCAATAAAAATATTAAAACAGCCATTTAAAAAGTAAAGGCAGTTTTAAGTCTTGTCCCAAGGAATAGATAGTGGAGCTACCTTATTTCTTCGATTGTAAGACGCCATTGATTGTAAGACGCACACTAATTTCAGTACCACCAACAGAGAAAAAAACCTAAGACACGCCTGCGATTCTAAGACGCACCCCATTTTTAAAGATGTTTATATGGGGGGAAAAGTGTGTCTTAGAATTGAAGAAATACGGTAATAGTTAGACTTCAGGGCTAGTAATTCTCATGGACATTACTTAGGCAGCCGCAGCCAGGAAAGGCAAGTAACTTGACTTTCCTGTTTTAGACTTAAATGACAGTGCTCCTTACAATTCTGGCATGCACTGTAGGGTCAGTTTATTTCTCAGGTGCATAATCTAACAAGGATTTGTTATCCCTTGACACCTTCTAATCACTATTTTGTGCTCTCAGTCAAGGTGGTTATATAGTGGTAAGAGAATCTGAGTGGTTTTTGTTCAGTGTATGTTTGGGTAGAATGGGGATTTACATGGTTTTTTTTTTAATGCTTGTGTGTACATAATCAGGGAGTTAGTTATTTTGTGAGAATCATTAAGGAGTAACTATATTTAAACAACCTCAGTGCTTTGCTTTCATTTATAAGGTGTTTTTTTAAAAAGAATATGCCAAGTTTTGGCTGTGGTGTCTATGTTAGTCTATCTTCTATTAAAATGCATAGATAAATACTTCAAATTCTTCATTGGTGCATTCAGATTAAATGACTCTAAATCATGGGAGTGTTCCTAATTGGCATTTTTGCATTTGAGCATAGTTTGGTTCATCATGGTGCTGTATTCATAGTAATACTTGACTTGCACACTTGTAAGCATTGTTTAAATGACACGTGCAGTGTAGATTAACTCTTGTTAATTTGCAAATTGTTTGGAATATGCCATGAAGTCCAGGCTGAATAAAAGTTGGTGGTATCTTGTGAACTATGCAACTACAAGGGTTTTATTAGCAGCTATCTGAGTTTAGTAATGAATAAAGGCCAGAGGTTGTTGGCCCATGACATGGCCCCTTTACTAATGTTGTTCTCATTATGAAAATGTGTGAAGCTGCCTGTTAGCAGAGCCTGATGCACTTCTCGTTGGAGGTCATTGACCAAAGTGCTGAATCATTCCTATATGCGGTTTATTTTACGGTTCATTAAGTGTATTAATGTCTGACTGGAATAATTAAGTCATGCTGAGATGGCCTGTGGTGTACATGGTAAATCAGCTGATGTGATATTTCACATGCGCTTAGATCCTACAACAGATGTTAATATCTGTGAAAGTAACACTAACCTATAACTCAATATTTTCATCCAACAGCCCTTCTATGGGGATAGGCAGAAACTGCATACCATATTTACACACACAATTATCGACTCTCGTCTGAAAAATGGCACATTTGGTTCTGGTTGTGCTAGTGGGTATGTACTTCGCTTCTCCTTTAGTTGTTTGTGGAATGACAATATAAACAACTGAGGAAAAGAATTGGAAAGATACAAGGAATTCCAGAATGTGAAACCACTTATGATTTAAAAACCAACCAACCATATTCTTTTAAAAGAACATAGCTTTTAAAAGTTGTGTGATGTCATGGTAACACTGCAGTATATAGCACAGGCTACAGATGTGTATCTTTGCGGCACATAGCTTTATTTTGACATGTGTCTAAAGAAACAAAACAAAGTATCTGCTTTGGAACAGGTGATGGTGTCACCATATTTCTCCCGTTGATCTGAGTATGGCATCTATGAAAGATGTACTTGTTACGTTTGGTTTATTTTTTTTTGAACAAGTTGATCCATTTTTGGAAATGTCCCTGTGGTGCTGTCTGTGTTCGTCTGCTGCGGATTATAGATCAATAACAATTTGTCTTTAGCTGGGTCACAGTTGGCGTGTCTTTGCTGATTTGGCATTCTGGTAGTTAAGCAAACTTCGTGAAGGTCTTCATAAACATGAGTAGAGCCACTAAACAGTAGTATTTTTAATACATTTCAGCTGCTGAAATTCTAGCTGAAGGGTAGAACATGAGGCTTAAAATGTTGTGGATATTTTATGACGTACAAGCAGCATTTGGGAATTCAATTTGCTAAAAAAATTTTCAACATATTTGAAGAGCTTTTTTAAATACTGAATGCATGTAGGTTTGTAGCATGTGCAAGGAGTTATATATGACATTTTAACTTTTGTTATTTAATCTTGTAGTCTTGTCATAAGTGAAAAATCAGTTTCATTAAACCCAAACAGGTTGCATTGTAGCTCAGATACCGATAAACACCTACTGTATGTCTAAACCCACTACAAGCTGTGGCAGTGATAATGATAACGAAGAGTCTTGTGGCACTTTAAGGGCTAGCACATTTATTCTGGCATAAGCTTTCGTGGACACTGTTGGCTTTACCAGATGCAGTGTGCCACAAAAATCTTTGTTATTTTTGCTGCAGCAGACTAACATAGCTATCTCTGGAACATGATAGTGGTAAAGTCTCTGGCTGAGCTTCTCTGATGTCACAGAGGGACAGGGCAAGCAGAAAGGTTATTAGTTGTACAGAAATTATTTTCATAGTAGCAGTCTTTTCTTATTTGAATACGTTCAACATGGTATACTTAAAAATATGATTCAATCTTGGGAATAATGGTTTTAGGGAGGAATTGTCATACCTGGATAAAGACGCCTACAAATGGGGGGGGGGGGCTGAGGAAGAGACTGAGAGTCGGCCAAGAATTGGAAGAGACAATGGGAGAGGGGATGGAAATATGAGGTGCATGTGGCCAGAAAGGAAGGCAGATTTGTTTACACAGTTTTGAAATAGCCAGCCAAAGATTTGGCTATAGGCATCCAGTTTTACTACAACATTGTTTGAATCATGCCAAATCTATAACTATTGTGAGAAGTTTGGTGTGTTATTTGGTGTGTTATTGCTCAGAGTGTATTAGTACACTCTGTATTCAAAATACAGAATGTAGTAATTCCTACTTGGTTACCTACTAGAGTGGCATTGCTAACATAAGACTTTTAAAGCACCAAGATCCCTGGTGTTCCTGCATAGATCAGGTTTTTTTAACCTCAAGATGCCAAAATAAGGGATAAAATGTGATTGGATGCTGTGTTCCTAGAAGCCTGCCAAAACATTAGCATCTTTCAGAGGCAGTCTTTTAGCATGCAGAAATGATTATGAAACATTCTTAGGACACAAAGTTCAATAGTAATATATAGGGTTGTGTATATATACACAGTCTTTACCTATGGTGGTGGGAATTGATATGGTGTTAAATGGGAGTTGCTTATTCTCAGCATCTTGAGCTTTTGCATGTAGTAGGTTCTCAGTTGTGATAAGGATAAGTTGCATTCCAGGAAATACTTCAGAAAAATGATTTATAAAGCTACACTGTTACTGACATTCTTGATGTGTGCAGGCCAAAAAACCAGTAGGCACTTGACTGTGAATTCAGTGACTGCAAATCTTCAGTGCTTACAAACTTTCCACTTCAGTTTCTGTCTACCTGGAAATCTATTGAATCTATGAATCTATGCTTCAGTCCTGACTCTGTTCTCCATATCAGATTAACAACAGATAGTGAGATGGTTTGTTTCCATGATAATGCATGGCAACTCTTGCTTTGGCTATTTATTTGTTATAAATTTACATCCCATATTTAGGATCCAAATCCTTCCAGGATACCTTACAAATAAAATAAAAATTAAACAATCACATTAAGACAGTGTCAAAACATAATTCATCAAGATTCTTCCCACAGGGCAATTGGTATCAGTTGCCCTGGTGGGGGAGAGGAGGGGAAAGGACAGTCCATTTGGAGGAAGCTTTTAAGTTGTTTTTGCTTCCCTTCCTTGGGCTCCTGTTCCTTCCCACAGAGCAAAGAAAGAATCTCATTCTGAGTAACGGTAGTAGAAAAAAAAATGGAATAGTGGATTGACGTATATAATGTCACATATATATTTCACTCAGCCTGAAATATGACTTTTTATAAGCAATATTTGATACAGTATTTACACCCTGCAGGCACGAGACTCTGTGGGTTTTAAATTGCTCTGAGCTGTGTTCTTCCTTCTGAGAGAAGATGTTTCTTCCTCCCTCATATTTTAATAATTATGAATGAATAATTGTGAGCCTCAAAAGAGTATTTTTCTGTAAAAATAAAATACCTCACTGCAAAATCTGTTACAGAACTGAACCATACCTTCTTATATAAGAATATGGTAGTGTAAGGCTTATTACTCAAACTGATTTTTCTCATTTTTGTTTAAAACTGAAGCTTGAGCAGTGTAGACATGCAAAAAAAAATAATTGAAAGTTGGAATAGGTTCAAAGCTTGAGCTTTAATAGCAGTTAATGTCCTTTGTGCCAAACAGGCAGGGCAGCTGCTCTGCTAGCAGGATGATGGACAGCCTTGCTCAGGCCAATCAGTGTGATCCAAAGGCGGGCCCTGGGCACAGGCAGGTAGTTAGGCTGCTGCCACCAGCACGGAGGGGGAATGGGATAGAGGTGCCCAATCAGTGGGCAGGCCGCATGCAAATTTTGGATGCATGAGCCATATTTGCATTATTCATAGAAGTGGGCCTCCAGAGATGGTCTCAGTAAATGGGGAGACTCACACAGGTGAGGCTGATCCTTCAGATATCCTGGTCCAAAACCATTTAGGGCTAAAAAATTCATCACCAGCTCTTTGAATTGCACCCAGAAACAAACTGGAAGCTAATATTGGTGCTTCAACAAGGGAATCATATGTTTGCTCTGTGCAGCCACTGTTAACAACTGGGTTGCTCATTTCAGATAAAGGTTAGTTTTCGAATGTTGTTTAAAGGAAGTGCTATGTTGAGTTGTTGTTTATTCGTTCAGTCGTTTCCGACTCTTCGTGACTTCATGGACCAGCCCACGCCAGAGCTTTCTGTCGGCTGACGCCACCCCCAGCTCCCCCAAGGTCAAGTCTGTCACCTCCAGAATATCATCCATCCATCTTGCCCTTGGTTGGCCCCTCTTCCTTTTGCCTTCCACTTTCCCTAGCATCAGCCTCTTCTCCAGGGTATCCTGTCTTCTCATTATGTGGCCAAAGTACTTCAGTTTTGCCTTTAATACCATTCCCTCAAGTGAGCAGTCTGGCTTTATTTCCTGGAGTATGGACTGGTTTGATCTTCATGTATCACTAAGACCAGATCTGAGTTCTCCAGGAATAGGTGTAATTGGTACAGTCTCAGCTGTGCAAATCACTCACAGCTGCAACCAAGACCTGGACATCCAAAGAGAAAGTCCAGGAGAATCCCCAAACTACAAATTATGTCTCTAATAGGGCCCTGCTTTCAATTACTGTGTTGTACTGAAAGAAAATGTGCTGAATATTTCATGCCTTTGCCAATACAGATATAATGACACAGGATTGTAGACTTTGTGTTTTAAAGTATATTGATGAGGCCTTTCCAAAGCTGTTGATTCAAAGTGTTGATTCCCCTATGAGGAGAGCTTGAAAGAACTGGGCATGTTTAGCCCGGAGAAGAGAAGATTGAGGGGAGACATGGTAACACTCTCAAAGTACTTGAATGGTTGTCACACAGAGGAGGGCCAGGATCTCTTCTCAATTATCCTAGAGTGGAGGTCACTGAATAATGAGCTCAAGTTACAGGAAGCCAGATTCCGGCTGCATATCAGGAAAAACTTCCTGATTGTTAGAGCAGTACAACGATGGAACCAATTACCTAGGGAAGTAGTGGGCTCTCCCACACTAGAGGCATTCAAGATGCCATCTGTCAGGTATGCTTTAGGGTGGATTCCTGCCTTGAGCAGGGGCTTGTACTCAATGGTCTTACAGGCCCCTTTGACCTCTACTATTCTATGTTTCTATCCCCCCTCCCTCAAAGCCATCATATTGATACTTGTGAATCTGATTGCTAAAGTAGATAAAATTGAGTTCAACTCATTTATAACAGATGATGCATGATACTGGTTGTCGGTCTTTTCAGATTATTTGGAATCTATTCTTATCAGCAATTTGAAATATGATATTTACTTGGCAGATAGAGAAGATAAGTAGCATGCATGAAGAGTGCCTACTGAAGTAAGGCATAAAGTGGAGAAGGGTATCAGTTTTTAATGTGTATTTTATATCATGTTTTTATACTGCTTGTTTTATACTTTGAATGGTTTTAGTTTTTGTGAACCGCCCAGGGAGCTTCGGCTATTGGGCAGTATAAAAATGCAATAAATAATAATAATATTAATATTATTATTATTAATAATAATAATAATAGGAATTCTGTCAATACATTGATTTTGAAACCCTCTAAAACAGGCCCCGAGGGCTGCAACCAATGTTGGCTGGGGGCTGTGTGTGTGTGTGTGTGTGTGTGTGTGTGTGTGTGCATGTGCATGTGCATGTGTGCGTGCACGCACACACACACATGCACTCACTATCACTGGTGCGGTGTAGTCTCTCCATATTTCCTCTTACACCTCTTCAAATACTTGCACTACAAACATATCCCCAACCACTGAATAAATGTAAGCTTAAACCTTACAATGAGGTATTCCAGAGTGGCTTTGAGTGTTTGCAGCATTATGATTGTAGTGACTGTTAAGTAATTGACCAGTGTTTCAAGTGTTTAAAACACATCTATATTGAATCAACTGTAGGCTTTTAACCTTTTAAAGGTTTTATTCTTTTGTGGACCGCTGAGAGAGCTTTGGCTATTGGACAGTATAGTACATGTTTGTGCTATTTAAAATCTTTTCCCCTCCAAGTAATTTTAATGCAATAAAATCCTTTTTTAAAAAGGAAGGAAAAAAGGAGGAAGTACAAAATAATGCTACAGTGATGTTTGGCTTTTTTGTGAGATTTCTATAGCCCCTTTCATGCATTCATTGCATGAAAGATGCCTGAGTTGAAGACTATATGAATAGATTTCCATTGAAGCTGGAACCTGCCATGGAAGTCTGTGTGCTTAGGCTTCCCTGCTCAGATGTCCATGCTCAGTGCATGGATGCCTGGCAGGTAGGATGGGGTTAGTGGTGGAATGTCACACAACTTTGGTGTCAAGGCTATTGGCATAATCCTGGGTATCTCTCAACATGTGGATCCTTTCACACGATTAACATGTGATGGAGGCTTATGTGAGGGATATAAATGTATAGAGAACCAGTGCAGTGTATTGGTTACAACAGGGATAAGCTTCTGTGTGAGATACCATGTTTAAAACAGCATGCTGGACTAAATAAGTCCTTGGTCTGGTCCAGCAAGGGTCTCCTTGGGTTACTAAATGTGAATTATGTTCAAGTTGAATAGCTATTAATTTTGGCTTCTTGAGTTAGGAATCTAAATCACACACATATAGTACACATAATAAAACTGAAGAAAAATCAGTACAGCAACCACAGCAAATACAACAAACAATAGAAATCTGCAGCATATCATCATGTGGTTTCTAGATTGAGTGAGAAGACTGCCTGATCACATTGTCCTCTATTACAACCAGACAATACTTAGTGAGAGTTGGCAGTGCAGCATGGCAAATACAGGCCTTGGCATTTTAGACTTGTGTTACAGTGGTTATTGGTTGTGTTCTCTGAATTCTTTTCAAATTCCTATGACCTCTGGAGAATTTGTATTAAAAAAAAATAAAAGCCTGGGGAAAAATTAAAAGGGTTTTAGGTTTAGATCATCATCTCATGCTTGGGATATTATGACCTTAAGTGAAGACACTATTATGAGTGAAAAGTGCGACAGCTGGGAACTTGTAATTGAGATGTGTTTCCTATCTCTCTTTATTTGGTCTCACTCCTGTTGGTGTTAACAAGTTTGATTTTTTTTTAAAGCTTGTGCTAATGTTGACTAAAGTGTTAATATTTTACAGAACTAGCGTTCTGAGAGAGTCATGTTTGTATCAAGGGCTAATCTGATGTAACAAAGTTGAGTATTCACTGGGGATGGCGAAGCTGTGTGTGTGTGCAGAAATACTTATTTCCAGAAACATTTGCTGCTATTTTAAAAGAGTTGTTATACTATATCTTTTTAAAAAGTGCATGGGCTTGTATTGTGGGAAGATGTCTGAAGATAAACTTGGTAATTTCTATCCCAAGACTCATTCTGCATGGTATCCATGTGCATGAATGTAAATTCTTGAACATTTTCCACTCAAGATACATTTAAATTTTTTAGCTGTGTTGTCTCTGTGCATCTGAAATGGCCAACCAACTTCCTTTGTTTGAAAACTTTCCATTGATGTCGGTAAATAAGCTCTTTTATGACAACAAGCAGAGTAATGCTATGTATCCGAGGGGGAAGAGAGATCTTTGATAGCCCTGTTGGCTTGCTGTAGTCGGGGTGGGAGCTTTTCTCTTTTCTTTTTTCACTTGTGATCCATTCCCCCCTTCCCAGTGACTGAAAGCAGGTAAATTAACTATGCCAGCTCCAGGGCTGGCATACATTTGGATCCAATTCATGGGCATGTTGGGGAATAAAGAGGCTTTGGAGCCAAGCCCCTGTCCTCAACATGCCTGCAAAGCTCCATAGGCATGCTGTGGAGCTCTAACGCATAAGTGCCACTCTGTGAGCAGACCTCTCTCCACTGGTGTAGTGGCACTTTTGCCATATCTTGTGTTCCCTCAGCTGGCCTTAGGGGAGGTAGTTTTGGATTGCGTAGTAATACAAATAATTGAAATAATAAAATAGGGGAAATGCTTAGACTATTAAGAGTTTGATGATAGTATTAGAAGACCTCCTTATAGACTAATATTCTGTATGCACTTTGTTAGAATATGAAGTATTGCCCATGAATTTGACAAGTCAGAACTGACTTAACTAGGAAAATTTTGGGGTCACAGCAGATAGCTCTCTGAAATGGCAACTTGTGTGTGGCAGTGATAAGAAGGCAAATTCATTGCTAGGGATGATTAGGAAAGGGACTGGATCTACGGTGCAGCTGCATTTGGAATTCTGTGGAAATGGTAGAGCTGGAAAAAGTACAAGAAAGTGTTGGTGCACCTTCCCTACAAGAAAAGGCTAAAACGTCAGGGTTTTTTAGTTTAGAAAAAAGGATGGCTAAGGAGGGATTCAATTGAGGGTTAGAAAATTATGCTTTATGTTGAGAAAGGGGAGTCTTGTTAATTCTCCCTACTCCATAATTTGGAGTCACTCAATAAAATTGATTGGCAGTTGATTCAGGACAGACAAAAAGTGCTTCTTCACAGAACAGGTAATTAACTTATGAAATTAGACCAAATTCATGGGGAATAGATCTATTAACCATGACCACTAAATAGAACCTCCAAATTTAGAGGCAGTGTACTTATGATTTTCATTTGGTGAGGGACAAACAACATGTATTTGATATTGTACCCCACCTCAGTCCAGGGGGAGAGGCAGGTAATTAATAATTTGATATTGTACCCCACCTCAGTCCAGGGGGAGAGGCAGGTAATTAATAATAATAATAATAATAATAATAATAATAATAATAATAATAAGAAGAAGAAGAAGAAGAAGAAGAAGAAGCTTGTGGGCTTCCTAGAGGCATCTGCCAGGGTGGTGGACCAGATGGGGCCTTGGTTTGATCTAGCATGGTGCCCTTATGTTCATAACCAAAGGGGGTGAAATTTAATTATAACACTCTGCACAGATGAAAGATGCTTTTGAAAGACAACAAATAAGTTGTTGGCCCAATTAGTAGAAGGGGTTCTTCTACAGAGACCATTGCAGAGCACTAAAATTAACTCATTAACTTTAACAGGACCTTATGCTCTGTCCGGACACATGTTGGTAAGTGTGAGAGTTCTCTTTTGATCAGATCTCAATGTGACCAATTGGAGAAGCACTATGGGCTTGACCTAGGAGACTTCAATGCAGATTTGAAAGCTTGTCCTGGACTTGCTTTGGCTCTTGCATTTTTTATTATTATTATTATTATTAATTGCATTTTTATACCGCCCAACAGCCAAAGCTCCCTGGACGGTTCACAAAAACTAAAACCATTCAAAGTATAAAACAAGCAGTATAAAAACATGATATAAAATACACATTAAAAACTGATTAAAACATACCATACATGATTAAAACATCTTTAAAACATCCTTAAAACATTCTAAAATTTCACTGGATAGGCCTGCTGGAATAGATCAGTCTTTATTGCTTTTTTTAAATTCTAAAAGACTGTCAAGTTGACGAATCTCCTCCGGAAGGCTATTCCACAATCTGGGAGCAGCAGAAGAGAAGGTCCTCTGGGTAACAGTTGTCAGCCTAGTTTTCGCTAGCTGAAGTAGATTCTTCCCAGAGGACCTGAGTGTGTGGGGCGGATTGTACGGGAGAAGGTGATCCCACAGGTAGCTTGGACCCAAACCATGTAGGGCTTTAAAGGCAATAACCAACACTTTGTACTTTGCCCGGAAGCTAATTGGCAGCCAGTGAAGAAATTTTAAAACTGGTGTAATGTGGTCACCCCTAGGTGTACCAGAGACCAGCCTGGCTGCCATATTTTGGACTAATTGAAGTTTCTGGACTAAGCAAAGAGGTAGCCCCACTGCAGAAGTCAAGCCTCGGAGTTACCAGTGCATGCACTTCCGTCTTTAGGTCTTCCAACTCTAGGAAGGGGTGCAGCTGGCATCTCTGCCTTAGCATCATACTTAAAACATTGAAGTCTTTGGTAATTTATGTGGTATCATAATGACAGGAATATGGTCATCCAATTTTTCAATGAAAGTACTTGAGATGGAAATCTTTATCATATTTTTATTTATTTATTCATTTATTACATTTTTATACCGCCCAATAGCCGAAGCTCTCTGTACAACTCTCTCCAGATTGTACAGGATTCCATTTTAGGTGTGAAACATAGGAAGGATAAATGGATCTAAACTGTATCTAATTGCATTTGGGAGTAATTATGTAATCCATATCTGATAGACCAAAGGACCTATCAAAAGTGGAAAATCTGATGAGTTTACTCAAAGGTGGCTGCAGTAAGGAAAGTAGGCAAATATTAATGTGCCTCACTGTGTAAACACATCTGTTTTTACTGCCATTGTGGTTATTTCAACACTTGTTAGGGACATAGCATTCCAGTCTTGGTATTTTCTGTATGCATTATTAATTTTTCCAATATCACAACTATAATGGGCCTATTGCTTGTTTTAATGTCAAACATGTACTTATTTGTGGTATTCTATATTGCTATGTAAATATTGAATATGATACTTGACTGTAAACACAACCCTTTTTTTAAGCAGCACCTTATACCTAGCCATATTTTTGAAAATAAATATTCAGGCCTGTTCATCCTTTTAATGAAAAGGCTGTCTTTTAAATTCTGTTAGCAACCTCTTAAAACCTGGCATTCTACACTTTTAAACCAGGATTTGTTGTGTTTTATGTTAACAGGATTACTTAGTGTAAGCACCAGTAAGTTTTTGTTTTATTTTTTTCTACTGCTGAGCAGGGTTTCCTTTCCTTTCCTCAAATGGATTATACAAAGATTCCTCAGTATTGTGTGTGTGTGTGTGTGTGTTCTTGTGTTCCTCTTGATTTCAGCTTAAGTGTACTGACATGAGGTGAAGAAGTGTTCTGATTATTTTCTGCTTTTTGTTTGTGTACAGTTTTCTTCTCAACATTGCAGAAAGATAAGGTACTGTGAATGTCGAATACCCCACACTCTCTGTGATGATCATTTTCAAGAGCTAAAATGTAACAGTATTCCAGTTGCTAATACACAAAAATCATGTGTACCAGTTAATGTGTTTCAAAAATTTAGGCTCCTTTTTCCCTTTAAATACAAGAAAACAGGCATGTAATGCCTCATTGAATGGAGTCAGTGGGGGGTGTTTTGTGTAGGTCTTAATTAAGGGCTTTGAAAGTTTGGACAAAGGGAAAAAGAAAATGCTGCAGGTTATTGTTATTCCACCCCATTGGCTTAGCTAGCTGAATATCCATTGGTGCATTTTGTCCATTTTGAAACCGAATGACACTTTTGTTCATGTTTAGCAGAGGTGAAAGAAGCCAATTATTGGCAGTCTTTTCCACAGGGTAACTGCAGACTGATTTAACCAAAGGCAAGTATGAACATTTCTACCATAACACTGGCTGTTTGTGTCTCTCTGCCACTTTAGTAATGAGGTTTTTCCTCAGCTTGCATGCAGTGTAGATGGGTAAAATTGTTTTAGAATTTCAGGTAGGTGCTCAAGTACTATGGCTTTGTAGTACTGTTTTTTATAAATAGAAACTCCTTGATTTCTGCTTATTGCAATTGCTTGGACGTGCTGCAGCTGTTTTCACCTTAGGATCCTTACAAGACATTTAGAGAAGTTCAGTCCATGACAACTCAACTTGATCCCTGCCCCTCCTAGTTGGTAACAGCTATTCATGAAAAGCTGGCTGGTTTGTTCAATGCCTACCTTGCTTTTTGTCTCCCTTTTTTGTCTATTTTGTTTAGCTCCTATTGAAGAAACTATCTTTAGACCTTGCTGACTTCAATAATTATTTGTCAGTCTTGACTTCAATAATTATTTGTCAGTCTTGAATTTACTATTTCTCAATAAGGTGCATGAGGGAGTCATGGCTGGTTTAGGCCTGAGTTTGAGATGACTTTAATCATCCTAGTTAATGATACATACTAGGGAAGAGGGAATGCTACTTTGTTGATTCTTCAGGACATCTTGGAAGCTTTCAGTATTATTGACTGGTGTCCTGCTGACCTGCCTTTCTGGGTTGGAAATTGGGTGCAACAGCCATGTGAGGGTAGGTTCTAGAAGTTGGAGAACTGCTGTTCCTCCTGGTAGGAATTATGCCATGGAGTTCCACCAGGTTCGCTTCTTTTTCCCATGCTTTTTTAGCAGTTACATGAAACTTCTGGAAGATTTCGTCAGGAGGTATGCAGTGAAACATCATCAGGATCCTGATGATACTCCGCTCTGTTTCTCCTCCTCATCAGATCGAAGTCTTCTGGTTGTTTCACTGAATGAAAGTCTGAACTCTTTTTTTCCCCTTGGGCTGGATGAGGCTGAATAAATGTAAGCTCAATCATGACAAGACAGAGTCTATAGGGAGGATGTCGATGGACCAACTAGTTGATAAAAATGTTCTCTCAATTGGATCACACTTATTCTCCCCTATACTCCAGCCATGGAGCCAGTTTGTAGTTTTTCCACTCATCATTGTTGCTAGATTCTGGGTGGTGGTAGTGGTCATGATTGCCTTTCATCAGCTTTGTCTGATTCACAGCTTCATCCACTAGTGGAAGATAGATCCTGCTACTGACATTCATATCCTTGTGACCATAATTTAAACTACTGTAACACACTGTAAATGTCTTGAAAATGATTCAGAAGCTTGAACTGGTATAGAATGCCACAACACTTTCCTAGAATTTTGCATATCCTGAAGAAACAGTCTCTGATCAGTCCCTCTGATGCTGTGTTCTCTAGTTTTAGAATGGGTTACCTTCCCTTTAGATATTGTCTTGAAATTCTGATGTGCCAGCACTGTATTGTATTTTAGCACTAGCTTGTTGAGCACTGTCAATTAGGAATTGCATGCATGCATGTGAGTGGGTTGATAAAATGAGTTGGGGAAGGAAAATCATGTTGCTCCCTGGTTTCTGAAATTTCAGTTTTCCTGCTGCTAGTTTGACAGAGAAGCAGCAATCTCAGTGGTGATCGCTGGGGGGTGGGATATTCTCCCCCCTCCCAAACGATCCCTAGATCTCAGCAGAAAAGGAACAGGCATTTGAACCTCCCCTTGCCTGTGTGCTGAGATATGCATGTGTGTCTGGGGGAAGGGAGTGGGAGTGTGTGTGTGTATATATACATGTGTGCCCTTGCATGCACAGCCCCCTAAAGCTGAAAAGGTTGTGTACCTTTGATTGAAATGATATTGACTTCATTTTTTGAGTATTTTCCTATATATTTATAAAAGTAAATCTATAACTTCAAATTACATTAATAATAATAAAATATTTTTAAAGTACCAATTCATTACAGTGGTCTGCCTTTAAGTTATAAAACATGTACAAAACAATGTGATATTAACAATTCAATTGTTTCTAGTCTTATATAAATTGTTCCATAAGAAATATGCCCATATACTAATTATAATTGCCTGTTAGTGAGTTTGTCTTTTTAAATGATACGTCAGTATAAGAATCTTTCATGGGATATGGTAGAGGAATTATCTGCCAGTGTTTAGACAGAAGTGTGTTTTACTTAAAACCTATATTTAGAGCCACTTTCATTTTAATAGCAACCAATGTTAACTAAGGGCTGGGATTCAAAAGAGTTGCTCTGCGTATGCCAATGAACATTGGGCAGGCCCAATGGGATATTTTGACTTTTTTGTACAGACTTTCATGCCACATCACAAATCCCCTCAGATTCAATGAACGTTTGCCATGTGGCGTGATGGGCTTTTGTTTGAGAAACAAAACCTTGAAGTCCCCCTTAAGCATTATAGCTAGCTATAGGATCCTTTGGATCTTGGTCACCCTAATTCTTTGCACCAATAATACAGTTGGTGTCCCTACTTCTTTCATGGATCCGACTTTGCTATTAATCGAGCATGGCATCTGCTCATTAGGTGTCTATGGGTGCTGCCTTTTAAAAATGAGATCTAACTACTTCTGTTTTGGATAAGATTGTTGAGCTAGATTGCTCAGATATGGCTGAGCCATTCTAAGCTTAGTTTAAAGTTTATTTGTCCTTATTTTACCGTGCTGTATCCCTCCTCCCCCTTGATACTGTTGAGTGTTCCAATACACCCAAGGTGGGGTGTAAATGTTTGAAATAACTAAAGAAGCAGCAAGGCTGTCTATCTTGTAATGAATTCAGTGAATTTCCAGAACCAAGTCTGCATTTTAACAAGAAAATATTTATTTTCTTGTTAAAGTACAAAACAAGGCAGCACGGTTACTAACAGGGACTGGCCAGCGAGACCACATCACACCAGTCCTTTTCCAGCTTCATTGGCTGCCAGTCCAGGTCCGGCCCGATTCAAAGTGCTGGTATTAACATTTAAAGCCCTAAACGGCTTGGGGCCAGGCTATCTGAAGGAACGCCTCCTCCCATATGTACCTGCCCGGACATTAAGGTCATTCTCAGGGGTCCTTCTCCACGAGCCCTGCCAAAGGAAGTGAGGCAGGTGGCTACCAGGAGGAGGGCCTTCTCTGCTGTGGCACCCCGGCTGTGGAATGAGCTCCTAAGGAGGTTTGCTTAGCACCTACATTATATGCCTTTAGACGCCAAATGAAGACCTTTTTATTTTCCCAGCATTTTAACAGTCTATAAATAAATTTTAACTCAATGTTTGAAATTTGTAATTTCACATTGCTGCTGTTTTTCTCTGGTTGAGCTTTTATATTGTATTTTATATTATGGTTTTATACTGTTGTTTTATACTTTGAATGGTTTTAATTTTTGTGAACCACCCAGAGAGCTCCGACTATTGGGCTGTATAGAAATGTAATAAATTAAATAAACAATAAATAAATATTAACAAAATATAACCAAATCTAAAACTAGTTTTTCTTGATGAAATACTAAATCCAGGGTACAAAAACTTCACTGCACTCTCATAACATTGACCTATCAGCTCTCACAGCCTCATCTGTGTGCACCTGTGGATGTCATTCCCCCTGCCCCCATTTTGTGGCTCTTGGTGTGGGCCTCTTCATAAAGTTTGTAACACTGGCTAGGCATTCTCCATAATTAGGAAGTTTGGATCCTTTGAAAATTCCATGGAATCATTGAGAACGGCATGGTTTTTAGACCTTATGTGGAATGGAACTTGCAGTTCTTATCTTCAACTTCATTGGTCTGAATGCCATTAATTATGGTACAGCCAATGCTAGCGAAGTTTGAGGTCATTGCCTGTTTGGTTACTTGGAGAGACACTAAAAGTAATCTAAGAAACTATATTCTGTTCTCGAGGCTTACTCCGTTCTTCTATGGGATCTATTTTGATATTAGTGTGATGCATGCTTTTTAGCATGTGCTCAGTGTATGATTATTTTTCTATTGCTGCAGCAGCAATTTTCAAAATCTTCTTTTGAAAATTGTTCCTTTTCAAAATGATATGTAGTAACTTAAAATTAATTACTTTGGTATAAACTGGTATAAAAATGGACAGAAATACTTGAACTATTTTTAGGTAGAATTAGACAGCTTTAAACATGCTATTCTTGCTGGCTTAGTTACAACTAAGGCTATATTTATATTCCAATTTTGCTTTGGTTTTATTGCATTTTTTAAAATATTAGCTTTCCAAATGTCAGGCTTTCTCTGACTTTTAAGGCTCATGTTGCTTTCTAAATATTGGGTGTGGCCAAAAAGAGGACCAAAATAAACTGGATGAAACTGGATAAAGGAAAGTACTTGGAGTTGCTAAATTAGGCATTGAAATTGGAGTGTAGTAACTCGTATTTTTTCTCTGTTTGAAGACAATATTGTATCAAGGGTGTTTAAAAAAAATACTCCAGCTTTAGATTTCATTTCTGTTCTGTTACCCAGGAATATGTTCCATTGAATTTAATGAGACTTCTGAGTAGAGAGACATGTAAGAATTGTGCTGTTAACTAGGTAAAAATGATGCTGTTTTGCGGTAAAGTATAATCAAATTTTCAGTAGTGATTTCAGATTGCTCCAGTCTGGATATAAACATAAACCCTGTTCAGACAACACACTAAGCCATAGTTGTTAAGCATTTTGAGCTAAACATTATGGCTTAGCCTGTCGTGTGAACCATTCCTAACCATGGTGACTACATAACCATGGTTTAAACACACTCACTAACCATTTGCTGCAAAAGCATTAGTGGCCCTATCATGGCCTAGTGTGTCATCTGAACAGGATCATATTCACTTATCAGATGTGTGTTTATCGTTAGTATGAGGGCTATGCCCCACCCCACCCCCCACAGCAGGACATCTCACTGTCATATCTCCATCAGTTCTTTTATAAGAGATTTACTGTTGGTATGACAGGACTGTTAACTTCTCACATCTGTGATAAGATTGCATCTTTTACAGAATGTACTCTTCACAGATCCTGGTAGCTAGTCTGGGGCATTGTCCATTAGCATCTGCAGCAAGAAAAATGAGGGAAATCACAGTCAGCAGCACCTCAGAAAATGAAATATAAATAGTGCTAGCATTAATTGTTTTCTTCCTCTTTACCTTTTGCATTTGACTACTCTTTAAAGGACTGTCCGCACCCCCTAGTATCAGACTCTTTGTTCCCCATTTTAGTTTGACTATATGTTTTGGGCTTTGAAAATGGCAATCCTTTAATGTTGAAAATCTTAAGAGTATGTATGAGCTCTCATGTGGGGATGGGCAACTTGTGGACCTCAAGATGATGTTGAGCAGCAACTTGTATTATCCCTAACCAATGGCTATGCTGGTTAGGGCTGTTGGAAGGCCTCAAAGGGAATTTCAGCAGGTGTCATTTTTATGCATGCAGCACCTGGTGAAATTTCCTCTTCGTCACAACAGTTAAAGCTTCAGGAGCCCTGCCCTCCTTTGTCACTGTAGCTATACTCCTGCAGTTTTAACTGTTGTGATGAAGAGGGAATTTCACTAGGTGCTGCATGCATACAAATGACACCTGCTGAATTTCCCTTTTCGATACAACTCTGTTAAAGATACAGGAGCCTCGTCCTTCTTTCCATATGGTCACCATAGGGCAGCCTTCCTCATGGTGTTGTGCTCCAGATGTTTTAGACTACAATATTTATTTATTGATTGCATTTCTATACCGCCCAATAGCTGAAACTCTTTGAGCAGCTCACAAAAGTGGTAGATAACTGGTGCCCTCCAGGTGTTTTGACTATAACTCCCATAAGCATAGCTAGCATGGCCAATGGTTAGGAATTACAGGAGTTGTAGTACAAAATATTTGGAAAGCATAGGTTCTTCATCGTGGTCTCTATGCATCACACATATGGGCTTTGCGCCTGCGCAGAGACCGAACCGGAACCTTCAATAGCTAAGTGGAACGTTTTTGGCTGGAACCCCTCCCCCACGCTACCGCGCATGTCCATGGGGTTCCCGCCCTTACCTCAGTTCTTCGTCGTCCGCCATTGTGCCTAGACCTATAGAACCAACCTCTAGTGTTTTTTTCCTGTTCCTCTCTTTAAATCCTTCAAATCTTTTCCATTTCGCCTATATTCTCTTTCTTATTATCTTCTTCTTCCTAAAAAATAAAATAAAATAAAATATTTTTATAGTTGTTAGTAGTTTTTCCTCAGCGACGGTCAGTCGCAGTGGCCTGAGCCGCATGGCAGTGAAGGCCCCATTCCGCAAATGTGTTAGGTGTGGGGCAAAACTTCCCCCTACCGACGGACATTCTTTGTGCGTTATCTGTTTGGGTGAAAGTCACAAAGTGGAAGCCTGCCATCACTGTATGGCCTTTATTAAGCAAACGAGGAAAAACAGAACAGACCGTTTGTGTGCTATTCTGTGGGAAAAGGCTCTCAGAGCCACAGACACGACAATTTCAAAGCCAACTGAGGCTGAAATGGGTAAAACGGCACCAAATAAGTCTGTTGGAGACCACAGCACAGAGGAGTGCGACAACACCAGCACGAACAATAGGACATTGATACCCCTAACGCCTGGGCAGTCATTAGCGAGCTCCGCGGCCAGGAAAATCACAAAGAAGGCCTGGACTCCCAAATCTTCTTCGGACGTCTAGAAGAAGAAAAAGAAGAAGAGGGACGGAGAAAAACACTCCAAAAAGTCCCCCCAGCCTTCTAAGCCTGTCCAGACATCTGCTTCTTCGGTACCAACGGTCCCGGCAACTGTCTCGGTACCGAGACCTCAGTCGAGACCTACGTCTGAGCTACCCTCAATACCGAGATGGCCACAGAGCCTATCAGAGGGCGAAATTAGAGATTCGGCCTTGGTAGCGTCGTTACGAGATCCACCACAAGCGTTAGAAATGGAGGAGTCTATTATGCAGCCGTCCCCCAGACCAGCATTTGTAGAAAGGCCAAGACAGGAGTGGGATAGAACCTCCCAATACTCCGAGTTCCAGCCCAGACATGAATATTATGACTGGGATTATTATCGACCACACAGGTATTTCCTACAGGTTAGGGATTACCAATATGCACCGGAGGCTTGCTATGCCCAGCCTCCTCCGACTTCAAGGGTCCTTCAGATCCCACTGGCCCCTCCTTCGCCAGCGTCAGCTCATCGACGCCATAGCACCTCCATACCGACAGCGACCGCTACGGTACCAGCCCATCAAGAGCAATCGGAGCTTGAACAACAGCAACTTCAGATCGTTACTGTGTCTTCCCCCGAGGATGATTATCCGTCTGAAACCGATTCTAGGGTATCGGTTACCCCTTCGGTACCGTCGCCAGAGGATGCTCTACATTCGCAGGACCCTGCTTCACCCTCTGACGACATGGGAAGATTTTCAGAACATATGCGAAGAATGTCTCAAGCGCTTGGGTTGGATATACAACAACCCGATGAGCCGGTCGAAGACCCTATTTATGACGTCTTTCAAACTAAAAGTAACGCTGCAGTAGCTATTCCTCTCCCTTCGGCCCTGAAACAGACGGCACAGCTTTCCTGGAAAACCCCTGCGTCCACACAAGCCACATCGAGGAGACTGGAAACTCTCTATCGCATCCAGGAGGGAGATGCTGCTTTCCTTACACAACATCCAAAACCTAATTCGATTGTGGTTGAGTCGGCCCAGGGCCAATCGCAGAAGCCTCACTCTGCTCCGGTAGACAAGGAGGGCAGAAAATTAGACATTACAGGCAGGAAGATCTATTCTTCTGCGTCCCTCGGTATCAGGGCCTCGACATACCAGGCAACCATGGCTCGGTACCAACTCTTCCTCTGGGAGAAAGTAGGGTCACTATGTGACTATCTCCCAGAGGATAAGAGGGAGTTGGCAAGAGTTTTTCAGGCAGAGGCTTCGACAATAGCGAAACAGCAGCTATCGACCGCCAGACATCAGGTCGACTGCGATGGGAGCAGTATCGTTGAGGAGGCACGCCTGGTTAAGATCAGCAAACTTAACCTACGAAACGAAGGCCAGGATTGAAAACATGCCTTTCGATGGCTAAGGCTTGTTCAATGCCAAGACCGATGAAACGTTGGACACTATATATAAAGCCCGTACTACGGCAAAGAAGATGGGTTTCGCCCCCCCACCTCCACAGTACAAACCAAAGCGCTGGTCAAGACCACCTGTTCAGCAGCAACAACAACAACATCGCCCTCAATTTCAGCAACCAAGGCAGCAACATCAACTTCAACGAAAACGGCCATACGAAACTCGTTTCCAACAAGACAAGCGCCAGCCCAACTTCACTAAGAAGCAGCGGGTTTGACTCCTCCGTCCCAGATCCACTACCTTTTGCGAACCGCCTAGCACTATATTACCATCAATGGGAGTCAATAACATCAGACTCATGGGTGCTCACTATCATCAACTCGGGGTATGCCATCGAGCTCGATGCCCTCCCTCCTTCTTCGGGAGTGAGAGTAACAGCGCCATCCCCTCCTCTGCTTCTCGAGGTACAGACCCTCCCAGCGAAGGGAGCCATCTCTCCTGTACCTGCAGAGGAACTCAACAAGGGGTTTTTCTCGCGCTACTTCACGGTCCCGAAGAAGGATGGAGGTCTTCGACCGATCATGGACTTAAGGCAATTAAACAAATACATCACCCCGAGGAAGTTCCGTATGACAACGGTTACTTCTATTCTGTAGCTCCTACACAAAGGAGTTTGGTTCGCTGTGGTGGATCTGAAGGACGCGTACTTCCATATCTCCATCAGGAAGTCGCATCAAACTTACCTGCGGTTCTCAATCGGTTCGTCCCAGTTCCAGTTCACCATACTTCCCTTCGGGCTTGCCACAGCGCCGAGGGTCTTCACGAAGGTGATGGCGGTAGTGTGCGCCCACCTAAGGCAAGAAGGAATTTACATATACCCGTACTTAGACGATTGGCTTCTGGTAGCGGACAGCAGTTACACGCTCCAGAACGATATATCAACTACGCTCAACCTACTGGACTCACTAGGGCTATGGGTCAACGAGGAGAAATCCATCTTGACCCCACATCAGAAGCTGGACTTTATAGGGGTAACCCTATCGTCTCGAGACAGGAGAGCATACCTGCCCTCGACCAGAGCAAACACTCTTCAAGATTTAGCCATCATTACCGAAAGCCGATGAAGGGTCTCGGCGTGGACAATCCAGAGGCTATTGGGTTTAATGGCAGCGACTACCGCAGTCATCAGGTTTGCAAGACTCAGAATGAGGATCTTGCAGGGCTGGTTCCTAAGAACGTTTGATCTTCGACGCGATGCCCGGCGAACTTACCTGTCCATTCCGAGGCAAGTAAGAGTGTCCTTGAAATGGTGGTTTTCGATAGCGACTCTCTCAGAAGGGGTTCCGTTCCAACAAGAAACTCCTTCGGTAACGATCACGATGGATGCATTGTTGATCGGATGGGGGGCGCACTGCAACTCCCTCACCGCTCAAGGTTGCTGGCCTCCTTCTCAGAGGGAACAACACATCAACCACTTAGAACTTTTAGCGGTGGAGAATGCAATAAAGATCTTCGGACAAATCATCGAAGGCCGAAACGTCCTGATCGCGATGGACAACACCACCGTAGTGGCATACATCAACAGACAGGGTGGAACAAGATCACACCCCCTGAACCGATCGGCACTCAGAATTTGGAACTGGTGCATAAAGAGAAATACTTACCTGACGGCAATCCATGTAGCGGGGAAGGAGAACACCATTGTGGACTCCCTCAGCAGGTCCTTCCACATCGACCACGAATGGGAGCTCGATACTGAAGTCAAGGACGATCTCTTTCGGTACTGGGGCCGCCCTGCTGTCGATGTCTTCACTACCGAAGAAAACGCAGCTTGTTCCAGGTTCTGCAGCAGAGCAGGAAGAGGAAAGCACTCTCTAGGAGACGCTTTCACCAGATCTTGGAAAGGAAATCTCCTTTACATCTTCCCACCTTTTCCACTGTTAACGAAGGTACTAGCCAAGATCCAGACGGACAGGTTGGATTGCATCCTCATCACACCGTGGTGGCCTCGACAGAGATGGTTCTCCCACGCCCTTCGACTGTCGAACGGGAATTACATCAGACTCCCGTTGATACCGACGCTACTGTCTTGACACCAGGGCAGGGTACAACACGCAAATCTGTAGACCCTCAAGATAATGGCGTGGAGAATATCATCCACTCCTCCCCTCGTATCGAAAATTTAACTGTAGACCATATATTGTTGGCTTCATTAAAGCCTTCAACAAGAAAGTCTTACATGACAAAGTGGCAAAGATTCCAAAAGTTTGCCTTAGAGAATAATCAGCCATCGGAATCTTGCCCTATATCACTGATTCTTCAATACTTATTGACGCTTTATCAGCAGGGACTCAAACTCACCTCAATCAGAGTTCACTTAGCTGCTATTACGGCCTATCATCGTGGCATGGATGGTTTTTCACCCTTTACACATCCAACAGCCAGAAAATTCCTAAAGGGACTTAAGAATACGATACCGACAGTAAAGTGTATCGTTCCCTCATGGAGCCTGTCAGTTGTATTACAATTGCTGACAGGGAAACCCTTCGAGCCCATGGCCTCAACAGACCTTAGGCTTCTGACATTCAAGACTGTCTTCTTAGTGGCCATCACATCGGCTAGACGTGCAAGTGAGCTTAGAGCTCTCAGGATAGATGCTCCTTATACTATTTTTCACAAGGATAAGGTTGTGTTACGCACAGACCCTGCCTTCCTGCCTAAGGTAGTGTCAACCTTTCATCTGTCCCAGCATATCACTCTACCAGCTTTCTTCCTGAATCCTACAACACCTGTTGAGTCTTCGTTACATACACTTGATGTAAGAAGAGCTCTTGCCTTTTACAAGGCTAGGACAGAGTTTTAGGAAAACAAATCAATTGTTTGTTTGTTATGGAGAGCCTTTTAAGAGACTCCCTGTTTCATGCCAGCGATTATCACGCTGGATTGTAGAGACAATTGAACTTGCCTACTCTATCTCTAAACTAGACCTCTCAAAGCCTGTGACAGCTCATTCTACTAGAGCCGTCGCAACATCTGTTGCCTTCAACAGAGGTGTTCCCTTGACAGATGTCTGTAGAGCCGCAACGTGGCCCACCCCATCCACGTTTGTTAAACGCTACAGTCTGGACACCCGTGCAAGACAAGACTGCTCATTTGGGAGGACAGTGCTGTCAGAGATCCTCAGATGATGCACCAACCCACCTCCAAGGTATGTCAGCTTGCTACTCGCCCATATGTGTGATGCATAGAGACCACGATGAAGAAATGCAGGTTGCTTACCTGTAACTGTAGTTCTTCGAGTGGTCATCTATGCATTCACACAACCCACCCACCATCCCCACTTGGTGGTGTGAAACTTACAAATGACACAGTTATATGTGGAATGTACTTTATTAAATTTACACTCATGTTTATGGGGGCACAATGTCGGACTCCTGTAAACTGAGGTAAGGGCGGGAACCCCATGGACATGAGCTGTAGCTTGGGGGAGGGGTTCCCGCCAAAAACGTTCCACTCAGCTATAGTAGGTTCCGGTTCGGTCTCTGCGCAGGCGCAAAGCCCATATGTGTGAATGCATAGATGACCACTCGAAGAACTACAGTTACAGGTAAGCAACCTGCATTTAGGTTGCCTATCCTGGACTACTGCTTCCATTATCCCTGACTATTGGCCAGCATGTCTTGGATTGATGTGAGTTGTAGTCTTGGGGCTACTATTTTTATTTATTTAATTTATTTCCAATATTTATTGGTCACCTTTCAGGCATGCAACAATGTTGGGGAAAGCTGAATGAGGCTACCTGTGAGTTCTCTGAAATATAGGTGGCGTCTTGTACAGTTTGCAGTACTGTTTGCACTGTGTTTTGTAGTAATATAGGATTATGATACTTACTATCTTACAGTATTGCACATTTTTTTAGGCTCAAGCAAACATCTGTGTTGGAAAGAATGTTAAAAATGTAAGTTATAAAGTTGACTCATCCTTGTAAATCCTTCTCTACGCTGTGCAAGTGGGATGTGCAACAAAATCTTGTAGCGTAGAGTGCTCCTGTTCTGACTTGTAGGCAGCCAGGTAACCGTGCCTTTCTTCAGGATGCTCAGTTCAGTTCCTCTTCCCTCCGGTTTTCTGCTCCCCTCCCCACCCTGCCTTTAAACAAACAAACAATATTCTGTGGCAACTGAGCCTCATTGGACTATTTTGGGCTGTAGTGTGTTTTTGTTTTGTTTTTTGTTCTCTCCCCCCTCCTTCCGTTTTTCCTAAATATTTCTTTTACTATTTCTGCAGGCCTTGGAGTTTCTCTGTGTATACAGATACCTCCCTGTTGTTGCTCAGCCTCTCTTTCATAACTCAGTACCTGAGTTTGCTTTTAGTATATCTGATTATAGAATAGTTGTTGACCCTATTTTTTGTATATCAACTTAAGGTCATGGCCCAAGATTCTACGAACTGTATATATAGAACTGGATCCCAAATCTCTAACTTATCATGGGAAGAAAGGCTGCCTATGCTGCTGAATTTTCTCAGGAGCAATGGCAGAAATCCAAAACCTCAAATGTATAAATGCCAGTATTTTCCTTCCCTAATGATCTGGCTTAATTTCAAGGTTTTTCCATGCATAATCAATGGAGAAAGATTTTCTGTTTAGTTTTGGCACTTATTTTTTCCCAAACAATCCCAAGTCTTCACACAAATTAAGTCGAAATACAGATAACATTGCACACCTGCTTGCTGACCACCAGGACTTGGCTAGGGCAGTCTTGTGTTTTCAGCACTTGTCCTAGGGAGACAGTGTTTGAGGTCTGTTGGCAAATAGGCATTAGGTTAAAAGAAAAACATGCATGCCTTCCTTCTTCCTATCTCAATTTGCTGCTTTTTAGACCAAAAAGTGAAATCCTAATAATATCTTTCCAGCTCCAATAAAAGTGAATGGCAAAGCTGTTGTTCCTGTGATTTCTTTAAATATTTGGTATATATATATATATATATATATATATATATATATATATATAATACCAAAATGTTTATACACACACACACACACACACACACACACTTCAGTTACATGTATTATAACACAACTAAATTGAAATTGAGGAGATTTATTATGTATTTGAAGTATTTTATGCCACTCCTCAGCCTAAAAGGGCTCACAGAGCAGCATCAATTAAACAAGACAGTTCCTGCCCAGATGTTACAATCCAAAAGGACATAACATACAGGAAAAGAATGGGGAGCAAAGATGGCTTACCCATTCTTTAAAATGTATGCAACTGGCCACAAAACTGTATTAGAAAAAGAACAAAGAATGGCAGAAGCCCATGTTTATACAAACTGTTCATACAAATATTCACATCAGTCCTTTCAATGTTGATCAATTCCTTTTTGTAGTTGGAATATATTGAATGCAAATTAATACTCTGTTGCTGGGGAGAAAAGTCCCTGTGAATTGCTGAAGACATTTCAACCCTGAGATTTTCTTCAGTAGCTTGTCCTAACAAAGCACACATCTTTGCAGATTCCTTTCTAACACCCATCTTCTTCATACGTGTGGTGTGCTTGGTGTCTGTACAGTCAACTTGTTCAGATATCTCTTCATCACCTCATTGCTCCTCCATCCTGGATCACAATTAATTGCCACTTTGTTATATACTTCAGTAAAACACCATCTGTGGAAAAACTCTAAGGCCCTTTCTACACCTAAGGAATATCCCAGGAAAACAGAGGGATCGTCCCTGCCTGCTCCCGGGATCCCCTGTGTGTCATTTGGATGCAGAGGGATGATCCCGGGGGAAAAGGCAGGTGCAGAAACGGCCTATGTTAGTCTCTGTTGAATACAGAGTGGGCATTCCAGAATCCAGATTATACAATCTGAAGTTACGTTATGCTTCATTTGTATTTTGGTAAATGTGCTTGTTTCTGAGCTAGCCCTACTGGACAGACAATATCCTTGTCATTTAGTAGAATAGAGCCAGGTTGCAATGAAAAACGGTTGCTTTTGCACAGGGATGGGCACTGTGGTGCCCATGGGCACCAGTGCACCCTAGATACCTTTCTTAGGAGGTGCCCTCCCCCTTCCATTACTTTAAAAAATAAAATCAACATGTTTTCTTACCAGCCGCTGGGATAGCTGTAAAAAAGGTTTTTGTTGGTGCTGCAAACTTTGGATTCAAAGGAGTTGTTTAGTATGTTGGAGCTTGAGATGTAAAAAGAAGTCCAGAAATTTTGAAGCCATTGGGGAGGGGAGGACCCCCCCCCGCCCCGCTTTCTTTTGTAAAAATGCAGAAATGTGTGTGTGGTTGCGGGTGTGTGTGTGTGTGTTTGGGGAGAATTGAAAAATGTGATCCTACCCATACACTATGGTCAACATCTAAGGTCCTCTCCGAGTGCCTACTCCGAGGTAAGCTTAGAGGACGGCAACAAGGGAGAATGCCTTTTCAGTGGTGGCCCTCCAATTGTGGAAAGATCTTCCTGTTGAGGCTTGCCTGGCGCTAACATTGTTACCATTTCGACGCCAGGTCAAGACTTTTCTCCCAGGCAGTTAACAACATATGCTGAGGTTTTTAATTGACCCTAGAATAGTTGTTTTAAATGGATATTGTTGTTTTTATGCTTTTGATGGTTTAAAATTTTTATATTTGTTTTTAATGTTCACTGTTTATTATACATAAATGAAATCAATAAATAATGCTCTTTTATAGATCTAAAGTCACTTTGTTGCTTTAGCATAGCCTTTCCCAAGCTGATGCCCTCACATGTTTTGGACTTCAGCTCCCATCAGCCCTAGGCAGCATGGCCAATGGTTAGGAATGCTGGAAGTTGTAGTCCAAAGCATCTGGAGGGCACCAGATTGGGGAAGGCTGCTTTAGAAACATAAAATAAATTTTGTATAATTTCGTTTGTTCATAAAATTACCATTAAAATTAAAAATGTTAAAAAGTAAGCTCAGCAAATTTGTTTTTCTTGTCTGGTTAAACTATACTTTGAAATGTAATATAACAAACATGATAGTTTTATGAGCAAATCGCATTATAAATAATATATATTTAGTTTCCTTTTTTATGTCTGGTGAAAGGGAACTTAAGCAAATAGTCCCTGGAACATCTGAGTCTTCCTAGAAGACAGAAGAAGTAGGAAGGCTGGAGGCAGAAGAAGACTGCTATGCAGCATCTGTCCTTCATAAGAATATTTAAGGAAATTCCAAAATCTGTTCTTGTTTGTGGGGTACAATTTAGGGTAATATGGTGTGAAGGAAAAACTGTTGTATTGTTATTTATCTGGGAAAGACTCTCACCTACCAGGAATGGCAAGTAACCATATTTAATTAAAGAACTCTTAAGTAGTCTCTACCTATTTTTTGAACAGTGATATTTTATTCTCAATCGTAAATAATTTCCATTAATAAAACATTTATTTTTTGTTCATTTTGAAAGATTGTCTGTAGTGGTAGGCTGGGTTTGGACAATCGCTGGTGGAATCAACGCAATCTCTATTGCAAGCCCTGGGTTGTAGGGTGGGTGAAAAGCCCCCGACGTATACTGGGTTCAGACAATATGGTAATCTGTGACACGGTGCAGGTAATTAAGGTAATCCCAGTTGTGCGACTGGCACACACGGGGGTGGGGAAAAAACCAATGCATTGTTTCCCTGCTGATTGCCCGAACCTGGCCATAGTGTCAATCCCACGCATAGGCCATAGGAACCAGGCTACCGAGTTTCTTTTAGATAATGAGTGTTTATTCTAGTGGCAGTAGTTAAAGATTTTATAACTGAAGCAGCATTCCCTAAACATATGGGTTTTAGATAAGAACTACATTAATGTACTCTTTCAATATCTAATCAGTACAACCTCAGAAACACAGGACTGTATAGAACAAAATCCAAACTGTCAAGAATGTAGATTTGCTTTCATATTATGATACAGTTCTACTCACATATTGGAAAACTGACGATGACTTGGAGCATTCCTAAATGTGTATCAGTAGAAGATACACTAGCTCAATATTTTTTTTATAAGGAATGGAAGAAAAAAGCTTGATAGTTATCTTACAGCGAGGATTTAAAAAAGCATTCCCCCCCCCTCCCCATGGTTTCATTATTTGCAGAAATTTTACATCCCTAGTCTTTCTATAAAAGTTATTTTACATGGTTTTTAGAAATTATTTGAGGGAAGTAAGAACTAATTGGCAGTGAATAAATATCTTGTCTTAAATATTTCATCATTCTAAAAGAAAAAGTTTCAAAATGCAAAGCTGTCCAGTTTTCCCAACTTTTCAGAAAAAAGAAAAGAAAAACAGCCCCGGGGGCGGGTGGGGAAACAGGGGAATTCTCACCCATACACACAATTCTCAAAACAAAACAAAACAAAACCCACCTGTTTTTTCCTGGGCCTTCACATCTCTATACCCAGGTAAGTCTGTTTAGGATAGCAACCTAAATTTTCCTGGAGCTGTTTCCAGTTGCAGCAGTCAGCATGATTTCAGGATATGGATTATGGAGTTTTGCATAAACCAAAATGTTTCAGTGGGTTTTTGGAATGCAGGTTTTTAATGTTATGACTGGAACATATTGCAATTCAGTGGAAGCTTTTGAGCCTTTGGGCTTGATAAATATCCAAATGAAATAAGATTTAATTACTAATCAGAGGGGAAATATAAGTTTGTGGCTTTTGTAATTTTCTTTTCTTTTTTCAAAGAAAGAATTTCTTTACCAGTTGCACTTAGCCTCTACATGTTATGTAGCAATGTTAGGGTCAAATGAGACATGACCATATTCATGCAATTAGCATTTGTGAGAATTTTTTTAAAAAAGTAAGCAGGTGTGCATGAGAGGAAGACCAAAACTCAGGGTGGGGGAGATTGGAGGCGTTAACCTTTTGCACCTCACTGTGGTCCTGATTTGGACTGGGTGCCTTCACCTTCTATTTACTCTACTACAAATTTACTCTACTGCATCAATGACATCATGTCTCCAATTTGACCCTATTTAGAGAAGATTGGATGGGAAGAAGAGCTTTCAGGTGGAAATGTGCAGGTAAAGCAAGTGTTCAGAAACCTCCTTTCTGCTTTCACCTTCTTAACGTTTAACAGCACAATGTTATACATATTTATTTATTTATTTATTTATATTTATTTATTTATTGCATTTATTTACCGCCCTATAGCAGAAACTCTCTGGGCAGTTTACAAAAGCTAAAAACAGTAAACATTAAAAACAAATATACAAAGTTTAAAAACATAAAAAGCATAAAAACAGTATCCTTATAAATACATGCATACCAGATGTAAGTCCCATTGGGCTCAATGGGGCATACGCCCAGGTAAGTGGGTATAATCCCCTCCTTGCTTTATAGGAGTGCAGCAATGACTGAATTCTAATAAATGGTTCTCCACTGCCATCCATGTCTTTAAAGTACAAGAAAAAGCCCCAATAATCTGATTTGGAAATCTGCATATTGCTTTTTTTAAAAAAAGATTTTTTAAAAAAGAATTGTGAGTTTGATGTGAGTTTGATGTGGATTTTGGTTTTAGTTTTGGGGAGAATTTTGGTTTTGCTAATAATGAATAAGATCAACAGCAAATGGACATGTTTTCTAAGTATTGAGGCATTGCATTCCCACCCACCCACACCCACCTGCCTTGCTTGCATTATCTCACAGGATGCCTATTTAATTTCACCATGCATATGGTCTAAATCTAGTGTAGTCTGGATCTATGCTATCAAAAGTACTCTTTCTAAGCTTCATATGGAGACGGGATGATTTAATTAACAAGATTTTCTTCCTCATGTAGTTAGTAGGTAGAATTTCAGTTCATTTCCTGGTGGTGGGTGAGGTTAAGAGATGCAGCCCTCTGTACAAGGGAAGACTTGGGTGAGACTCCTAACTTCTGTCTCATTTTATGTAGGGCATTCTGTAGAAAATTTGCTTATTTAGTACCATTTTTTTGTTAACACTTTCAAAGCATAAAACATAATGCTTTCTGTGATTTTGCTTAAATGCAAAATTGCAGTTACGACTCTTAAAAAAAACCTATGAACGCGTACAACACTATATAATTTGCACTATATTTATCTTTGGGCAGGGATTTTTAAGGTTATACAACTTGATGCCTCCTCCCCACTCCCATTTCTCATGCCATGCTATGTGTCAGTAGAACATTAACAGTATACACGATTGCTTAATGGCTAGCATGCAGTAATACAAATACTAATTCCATTTAAGTCCTTTCACACAAGTATTGTTCTACCATCTTAGTGACAGCTTGACTGACACATGAATAGGGTACATTAGAGCTAGTTACTGTGTCCAAAAGCAAGCCAAGACATTATGGTTAGAAAGTAAAGAAGAATGTAGATGAACTTGCAAGTACTGAGGAATTTACTTCCCTATGCAGGAACAGACCTGAATTTAAACAACAACAACAGCAGTGCTTCCCCTTTAGTGCCGTCTTATGGACCTGATCTAGTACAGGACTTTATAGCATCAAAGTAATTCTAAATATCGAATGTGTGTGTTTCAGGACTTTGTGGGGCTACACTGCAGTATTTTCTTTTTTGATATACAGAGACATTTGTCCAGTTCTTTCAATAAAGCTTCCTGCTTTGATTTGGGATGTGTTGGCTCCTTTGAGGTCATACCATGGCCACAATCCAATCAGCAAGTGCGAGGAAGATTTTCCCATTGTCTGTTTATAAGGCTACCAGCTTGCTCTCACAGCTGTTTGCTTTTATTTCTGGCATTGGGCTCTGGCTTCCGTTACAACTATTGAAGGAACAAATTGTCCTATATTTCTAGTATGTATTTTTTTCTTTTATCCACCCTCAATCTGAATTACTGGCATGGTTAACAGTCATTTTTAAACCAAACAAAATATAATTTGTAAAGTCTAAAAAATATGTAATTTCCTATACTGAAACTATCCATAGTAGCTTTAGCTCATTTTTCTGAAGGTCGCCCCCCAAAAGGGTTTGCAACTCTTCCAGAAGGTGTTTAGACTCAGAGCTTGATAGGCTTACAAATGAGAGAACTCTTTGTTGGGTTCTTACGGCATGTCTACACCATGCTTATATCCTGGGGTCAACCAGGGACAACCAGAGACTCTCCCCAGGATAACCTCAACCACGGATTTCCTGGTTTTTCCGCGGTTCCCAGACAACCCTGAGGACCACGGCCGGTGTGGTGCAGGCTCCCGGGTCCTCAAACGGGCACGGAGCTGCACGGGGTTGCTGTGTGCCCTTCGGGGAGGCCCAGCAATTTTGCTATCCCTGGGATGGAGGGGGGAGGGGTTAGGCACAGAGGTGTGTTTTTTTTACTTACATTTTTCCCTGGGTTGGGGTCATGCGGCCCCCCTTTTTTTTAAAGGCATCCGCAACGTCCCTCTTCCCTTCCAGGGACGTCATGCAGCCGTATAGAAGCTGGGGGAGGATCGCAGAAGCAGGTAAGTCTGTGATCCTCCCCCTCCCTCCCGATACACCCTTAGGTGTAGATGAGCCCCATGTCAAAGGAAGGCAAATATTTGTGACGGAGTTGTTTTGACTCCTTTAACTGACTGTGAAAGGGATCCAATAGTCAAAATGGTAATCTACAATCAATATTTATTATATAGCTCATTGTATAATAAAATCCTAACATCTGTTTAACTGACAGTAACTCTATTTAAAACTTTTGGGGATCATTGTTGAGCCAGTGGTTTATGAGTTAGTTCAGTGCAGAATAGTAGCTCTGCTGGCCCCAAATCCAGTCTCAGTTAGGATGGTGAATCCAATGGTCTAGTTGGGAATTCAGAAAATAGGCTTTTGCATATTTTGAAGCTATATTTCATAGTTTGTCCTCTATAACCTGCATATCCTGGATTATTTCTCTGATTGTTTCACCTGGTTGCAGCAGAGGAAGTGGTGAGAGAACACAGCACAGTCTGTCAGCTCAGCTGGGACCAACAGCCTTCCGATGCTCCTTTCCCACAACTTTCCACCTGAGGGTCAAAGTAGAGTTATAGTAATTATGTTGTGTGCAGCTTCCATTATTAATATTATTGTTGTTGTTATTATTATTTATTCTAAATCAGTTGTGCCAATGGAGGCTTCTTTTTGTCTTTTAACTACCATGTCGTGTTGAGGGAAGCTTCATGATGGAAATAGCTGGGAAGGGAGAATTACATTCCCCCTCCCTGTATGTATATGTTGGTCCCTGTCTGGATTGGGACCTTGTGCACTTACTTTAAAATAATAATTAAAAAAAACAGAAAGGGAGCTGCACAATGTGCAATTGACGTATCATATAGTTTATCCTTCATTATGTGTCCTGGGCCCCACAAGTTGTCAAAACTGTTATAAACCATTTTAAAGCAGTAGTGTAGATCCTGCCCAGGTCTTCATACAGCACCATGAAAACTTTAGGCTGGCTTATAAATAATGAAATAAAAATAGTATGTATGGGACTAGGTCAGGTCTTTTCTTGAGTGAGTTATACATGACCTGCAATTTGAGCTAGATGAAATGTAGATCAAAGTTTTATACCCTGCCCTTCCTAAGTCGTCATAAGCATCATCCAAGGAGGATTACAACATTAAGGGAGCATCCTAAGTTGCCGGGGAGGGCAGCTGAGGGGCCATTGGATGCTGTAGATCTTCAACTGGTGAGTCATGACCCAAAAGGGGCTTGAAAAGGGGTATGTTGTGAGTGGATCAGGGGAGTGTTTGAATCTACCAAATCCAAAGCCCCCAGCCCTGGATCTGGTATAGTCATTTCCCATCCTATCGGAACCAAAGGGATGAAACATTTAAAGAGAAGAAAATAAAAAAGACCAGTGCTGGGGAAGGGGGAAGGAGGAAATAAAAGGTGTGTATATGATGGGATGTGGGGGAAGCTGCCCCTCTAACTTCTGCCCTGGCTAGTGTGAGCCCAGCAGGGCTTAGGAAGTGGTGATTCCTTGGCCATAGATTTTGGCTCCTGCATCCGCAGGATTGCTCTGTAAAAATAAAACAAAAAGCACATATTTACAATAACTTAAGCAGCATAAAGCATCAGTGTAATACAGTCCATAAAACTATAATTTATAATACTTTATAATTTATAATTTTTAGATGTATGTTATCTTTGTGTATACTATCTGTTTTACATTTTTATGGTTTTAAATTTTGTACATCAATTGTAATGTTTTAGTCTTTTGTAAACTGCCCAGAGAGCTTCAGCTATGGTGTGGTATAGAAATAATAATAATAATAATAATAATAATAATAATAATAATAATAATATAGAATTAAATACTGTCACTTGTGTAAAACGATGTGAACATATTGTAATCTGTAAAAATAAATCTGATGATTTTTCTTCTGTTTAGGATTTGCCCTTAATTCCTATTTATGATTTTATCCCCAGGGTTGGCGTCCTTGTGCTGGAACACACCCTCTAGTTTTTGCTATATAAGTTGCTTCACAGCCAAGGCAATTATGGTATAAAGCAGTACCTTTGGAAGTGAAGTAATGTGTCTCTTAAAAGATAATTGTTGACCTCTTATTATCTAGAATATAATACCTAATGTCTGCAGTGGCTTTTTTTCTTTTTGCTTTAAGCCTTGCTTGTAATATGTATTCCAAGTATGCATCGTAAGTTAGAAGGTCGCTTGGAAACCTTAGTTGAAACTGGCTGTTGGGTTGTGTCCATATTAGTCTAAGTTATTCATTTATTTGAATGGGCTTACTCTAAGTTGGACTAACATTGGATACAACCCATGGACTAAATTTTTTTGGGAGTTGTTAAAAACTTGAAACAAAAACATTGTAGTGAATAGGACTAAAGTGGATGTCGCTACAGACATCTCCCCCACCCACCCCCGTGTGTGTGTGTGTGTGTGTGTGTGTGTGATAAAACATTTAACCAAAGAAATTAAATATTTTTAGTTTACAATGGCCCATTCTTTGCTTTTCTATAAAATAATGAAACATCATCATCTATTTCTTTCTTTCCTGCCTCTCCCTCTGGATCGAGGTGGGGAACAACATCAAATATAAAATACATATAACTGATTAAAAATGCATAAAACTAATACAGTATTAAAATAACAGCCAGACATCTTAAAATTTGACTGGGTAGGCCTGCTGGAATCGGTCTTTATAGCTTTTTTAAATTCAGAAAGACAGTTAAGTTGGTGAACCTCTCCTGGCAGGCTATTCCACAGTCTGGGAGCAGCAGAAGAGAAGGCCCTCTGGGTAATGGTTGTCAGCCTTTTTTTTGTTGACTGAAGTAAATTCTTCCCAGAGGACCTGAGTGTGTGGGGCGGATTGTATGGGAAAAGGCGATCCCACAGGTACCCTGGACCCAAACCATGTAGGGCTTTAAAGGTAATAACCGACACTTTATACTTCACCCGGAAGTGTGTGTTTTGCCACAAAAATGGTTTTCAGAACTCTGCATACCTGAGGACTGGCCCTTTGCATCCAACTACTGCTGGTAACTAAGCAAAGGACAAGACTTGACTGTGAGTTATTTGCTGTGCTCCAAGTACTAACTGCATTTCCAGCTGATTGAACCATGCCAGCACCCTGACCTAAGTGCCTGATCATGCCTATTAATTTATAGAAAAGGGCATTTAGCTAGTAAACACTTTTATTCTGTAGCTACCTTAGGATACTGGTGTGTGTATAATATTCTCTGGCCCAGGGTAAAATGTTATAAGAAATTGTGATGGCTATGACCTTGAACTACATTGTGCAATACATTCAGAAATGTATTGGTTGCTACTATCCTTGATCTATATCTTTATTACTGTCGCCCTGTCTAGACAGGAAATGCATGGGAAAGGATCGCCTTTGACATGGCATCCAAAAGTTTCTTCTTGTCAAATAAGAACCATTTCCCAAAATTTCCTTTATTGTTAACATTTATCAGCATTTGGTAACATTTGTCAGCATTCCTGTGGTTCTTGGTTGAGGTCAACCCAGGTTAGGGCTGTTTTTGTGCTGTTAATGGCATAGTGGCTACACAAATTGTTCCTCAACCATTACTTATAGTTGTGTTTCCCTGCTGGTAGATTGACTTTCTGCTGGGTGCATATCAAGTGGCAGTGACTTGCCATGAAATGACATGTGCTCAAAACGTTGTTCTATTAATGTATGATAAACAAAATTGAGTTCATTTCATGCCATCTGGATTTCATGCCCTTTGGAAAGCACCTTGTATGGATCTGTTACATTTAGTTTCATGGCATGCTGCATTAAATTTGCAATAATAGCATCATTACCTGGATAGTAGCTTGTGTCCAAACTTGGCTTTGATATGCAATAAAGTATTTAACCAATGTACCTTTGTGTTATTAGAGGATTTTATTCAAATATGGACAACTGCATAATTCATTTTATAACTGTTGTAATTAAATAATGTAGTGGCAGAGGGCCCAGATCTTGAAAATGACTTAATGGAGCTTACAGTACATTCTACTTTGAAGCAGCAAACTGGTTAAGTTTGCAGAGAGGATTCTGTAGGGTTTTAGAGATGCTTTTTGATACATGATAATCATCAGCAAGATCTTTAAACTTTCGTACAAGCGGAAAAGAAAGTAAGATGGTTAAAAGAGAAACAATATATGGAGGGGGATATATGGCTCTCTTACTAATACTTTTTGCAGCCTAACAATACTGCTTTTGGTTTCTTTCCCCCTTCTGCATATGGGTTTTCTGTTTTATAGAATTGTATCTAATGGCATCCATCTGCCAGTGGAACAGACCCTGCTGGTGGAATAGATTCTGGCTCCAAAGCAGATTTGGGAGACGCAATAGGGAGGAGAGGAAGTCCATTTGCACAAGCAGAAGGCCACACACCTTGGATGGAACGCATAGCTCCATTCCCCTTATCCTTAGATCTTACTATAGTGGGGAAACATTTGTTCAAATTGTTTATGGTAGTATGGCCATAAATTGGCTACATAGTCCTGGCTTCATTGGAGGTCCTGTGAGTGTTCTGCTATGTGATTTTGATTATCTGTTTGCATAAGCAGAAATTGGCCTTGAGTGGCATAGAGAAGTGAAGGCACAGATGACCCCCATCCCCAGAAAAATGATAGTAAAACATCCCCCCCCCGAACATTTTTTTTGTCCTCAGAAATGATGGGGAGGAGAATGTTTTTCTGAATTTTTCCAGTTTGTGTCTGTCTGCGCCCCTCCCCCCTCCCCCCCAGCCTTCACATCACTAGGTGTGCAATGTCATGCTGTATTTATTGAGCCATCATACTTACGTATTTTGGGTTGGCTGCATTCATACTGTCTTCATAAAGGTGTGAAATAGCATCTCTGTATAAGGCTGTGACAAGGCTTTACTGGACTGCGACCATTGGAAGTGGGAGTCCAGAAAAAGAGCAGTTACAGCTGGTGTTCTAGACTAACTGAGGTTACATTGAGCCTTTTCTGGATCCACCTAGAGTTTGTCATTTTAGAGGTGCAAGAGCGGGAGTTCCAAAGGCTAATCAGTTGGCATGTCTGCCAGTAAGGCTGCTTCTAAAATCACAGTGCTTGTTTGCCTAGTAGGGTTCTCCTGGAATCTCACGAATCTTGGGGTTTGCTAGTTATTGTTTTAAAAATAAAAGTTACAAAAGAGTAAGGTGGTCCTGGAAGAGTTATTTCTACATCTACAAAAAAAGGTTTATATTGTCCGTACTTGTCTAGGTGGAATTTGAAGTACTACTTGGAAAAAGGCTTGGTAGCTCCATATCCATTCAGAAGGTGATGCAATGTTGCTTTGATTAGATTAGGCACTGGAGGAAGGTTGGGAATTAATAATTTCAGGAAGTCCCATGCTAGCATATAGAGCAGGTGTGGGCAACTTGTGGTCCTCCAGATGTTTTGACCTACAACTCCAATCATCTCATATCATTGGTTCTGTGGACAAGAATTGATGAGAGTTGTAGGCCATAACATCTAGAGGGCTGCATGTTGCACTCCCCTGGTATATAAGCTGTGGACACTAATTTGTCCACATTAATAGAGAATTCTGGCAGGAAACCTTTGTCCTTGTTACCTGACCTTTCCAGACAAAATGGAACCATTTGAGCTAAGGGGCTGGTGACAGGGTACACACTGGTGACAGAATGCTTTCTGACAACATTTTGAATCAAAATTGTTTGTGCTTCCATTAATATGGGGACAAGAGTTGATAAAACTAAAATGGATATTAATTAATAAGCATATGTGTACAAAACACAGTTTGAGTATCCCAGAAGGCATGTGGATCACTCAGCTTGCTTTGGAGGGAATTCCCACAAGCCTGTTTTACAGTTCCCTGCCCCCATTCTGGGAGCCGATGATTGTGTGCTTCTGGTGGGAAAGGTTGGGGCAGGCAATGTGAGGTTAGTTCTGATGTTGCAATTGGCTTTTTCAACCGTGTATACATCACCCCTTGATGGCTGGCATTTTAAGAGGAAAACCAAAAACACTGATATTTGGGGGCTGTTTTCAGAGGGCTGCGGAGAAGTCAGGAGAACTGAATGTATAGTAGGCTGGTTAGAATAAACCTTTCCTCGTGCTCTCTGTGAACATTCACTTGTTACTTGAATGTTTATGTGATGTTACTCTTGCCGTATTTGCTATGTAGGCATTTCTTCTTTCCCCTACCATAATGAGTTACAGGTCAGTGGCTAGGCAATGGGTCAATCCAGTGGCAAACACTGATTTGAGGGGTCATGTCCTTTTCCAGTGGCCAGTGACAGCACCACCACCAAGCTGTTCACCAGGTAGACACGTTGGGAATAACATTCCTTCTTTCACCACCTTAAACTAAGAATCCAGTTTTATGCAGGTCTACTTGGGTCCCACTGAATTCAGTGAGGATTATTCTTGATAAATGTGTATAGGACTGCTGTATGTATAGATTTGCATCATTCAGTGGGAGCTACTTTCTTTTCCAGCTGAATACATGCTTGCTGCAGGTGGTAAGGATTAAGCTAGAAAGGAACAAAAGAGAAAACGAGAGGCACGGAATCACACAGGGATCTCATAGTACTTCCTCTTAACCTGGAAACAATTGATGATACTTGCACCATTGCTCAGCCACTACATGTATTTCCCCTACCCCTTTCTAGCTTAACCATTATCCTCAGAGAACATGCATGTGCTTGGCAGGTGAAGCAGCTGTTGCTGAGATTTAAAGTGGAGGCAGGAGAAAAGAGACTATTATTCCACTCCCACAACCTACATTAACTCTTCCACCCTCAAAATCACCCTGAGGGACAGCTAATGGCTTTCTGTGGATAGCCAGTTGCTGTTCCCTTCTGTAGGTGGTTATTAGTGCAGGTTTACTTCAGAAATAATGTGCTATAAAACGCTCTTAAATCATTGTACATGTAGGCTGATCCTTATGAAAGAATAAAAGCCTACAGGTGTTCATGCATGGCCTTATGTGTTGTACACTGGCGCTATGTAATTAACAGCAATAATAACAGTAGGTGAACATGTTAAACCATTTTTAAGATTACAAACTGCAACTATGATGCAAGTACACTGTCTGCATTCACTTGTGAGCATGTCCCCCTGTCCCATACAAGCTTACAGCTGATGTGTTTGTGGTGCTTTTTGCTTCAGTCATCTGGATAGTTTTTACTTAGAGAAATGGTGGTTTCCCTCCCCCCCCCTTTACTTCCTCATTTTAGTTCATGGAATGATTTTCTAAGAGGATTAAAAAATATAGCAAAGGATTGATGCCAAAGATTGGGAGATTTTGTTGCTTAAAATACAGCTTTCTCTGTGTGTGGTGGCGTTCACTTTGTGGAACACCT
The DNA here is from genome assembly GCF_023053635.1 of Elgaria multicarinata webbii. NCBI lineage: Eukaryota > Metazoa > Chordata > Lepidosauria > Squamata > Anguidae > Elgaria > Elgaria multicarinata. Next base: position 105,240,179 of record NC_086172.1, read on the forward strand.
AGGGGCTGTTCATGCAGCACACTAACCCACCCTCAGTAGTTAAATGTGGGTTGTTTTGAGTTGTGGGTTAGCGTGTTATCTGAACGCAGCCAGGATAGCTTGTTAACCATGCAGTGTGGCTTATCAGAAGATGCTAATACATAAATTAAAGCCTTGTGATTATCTGCCCTCAATCAATACTGTGGCTTTGGATAGTGAAAATGAAGTGCTCACTCTGCTGTGTTATGCTTTCTGTATCTTTCGTCTATAATTTTCTTACTGTGTGTGTTGATTCCCACATGCCCAGAATGATAAGTGGGACTCAAAAATGTTTGCGCTTTGTAAACGAATTCCCTTCCTTTTGCAAAACCAGTGCAAGTTTTTTTCTGTTTAGATATTTTTAAAAGTTGAGATTCAAGACAGGTTTTATTTATTTATTTATTTATTTATAACATTTCTTTACCGCCCAGTAATCGAGGCTCTCTATTTCAAAACAACTTGGCGACATGATGCTAGTGAAAGGCATAAAGTGCCTGATTAAACACTGCAATCATTTTTCTCAAATATGCCTTTCATCTGAGTAAAAATGAAGCCCCTTTGATATCTGGCTTCTCCATAACTGCCTAAAGTAAAGTGATTGCTTGGCTTGAATTCTGGGTTCCTTGGTGGGCCACTTTGTATATTTTAAAATAAATCAGACTACCCACCCAATGCAAAAATAGTAGGTTGAAAGGTGGGAGAAATGTCCTGAGTGCTTCGTGATGAAAAGAATCTAATCTTCCATCATTCCTAGAATCTGGAGCAATAGAAATAATTTACCAAACTGCCTGGTTTCGGGGAGTGTCTATCAAAGCACATCCCTAATTTGTTGGGTCATGATTGCTGTTTCTGTGGTTGTTCTTTTGTATTGCATTTCTCTCAAGGTGGATGGATTTGGTTGCATACAATGTGGGCATATCTACACTACCGCACCTCATGCCATACAGGATAACTTGGATCTTTGCCCATTTGGATTCAAGCCATGAACCCTCGTACTCCAAGCTTCTGTTTTGTGGTTGGAGAACCTAGAATGCAAAGCTGGGAAAGGCAATGGTGGAGAAGGAAGGGAACCACCCTTCTCAGAAGGGGGTGAACAAGAAGTTCCTGATATGGGGCTGTTAAAATGGGTTGGAAACCAATATGATTATTGCACTCAATGGCAGCAAATCTATCTCTGACCTTTTTCCACAAAGTGCAAACTCCCATTAAGATCATCACACATGCATGGACTGTGCTTAGTTGATGAGCATTGTGGTCTTATTGTTTGTAATAAGCCAGAAGGGAAAAGCTGATATTTGCAGCAGTAAGGCAGCCTAAGCATTCTCAGGTATATAGCTAGTTAGTTTTAGCTGTCGGAGTCAAGTGTAACTCTCTGTCCCATTCACAAAAGGAAGAAGATGCTTGTTTTCTTTATTTATTTACTGCTCCACATTGAAACAGATTCTGGAGCACTGAACAATAAAACATAAAGTGATAAAAAGATACAAGAAATAAAACACCATAATAAAATTATTATTTTTAAAACAGATTAACAATAAAACTGTGGCTGCTCATTCAAGGAAGGCTTCCTGGAATAAAGCTGTTTTCAAGAGATGCTGGAAATAACACAGTGTTAGAGGCAAAGAGTTACATAGAAAGAGTCCCCCACACTGAAGATTATTCTCTGGGTAGACACCAATCAGGCCCTAGGTCCATTTGGAACCATCAGGAGCATGCCTTCTGATGACCTCAATGATTGGGCAATGACCAGGCATTACATACTTTTCACTAAATACCTTGTAATGCTGAAGAGGGCAGAACATCCTCAGAACAATGCTAGGAATCCTCAGGACTGATTTGATCCAAGGATGAATTTTGGGGTGTAAAGGGGGAATATTATGTGAACACATATCTGCAGAAGTCTCATATTGTGACCTGGTTTGCACATAACAGCTAACTGTAGGTTGTTTAACTTACAGTTAGTTGTGGCCATGTACTTGTTGCTTCAGCTTCCCCAAACAACCCAAGAACACCATGTTCCTGGCTTGTTGTCATGACATCCAAACCTGGCACTCTATAGTTTAACCCTAAACAACCCAGAGTTTTAAATGAAAAATAAAACATGGGTGAAAACTCTGGATTGCTGGATTCATACATCCCAATAGCAACCCAGAAACAGGGCATTCCTGGATTATTTTGGAAAGTGGAATGGATGGGAACCAGCACATTTGTTCACATGCTCCCCAAAACAATACATAGTTTGTAAACTGCAGTTTGTTTGCTCGTGCAAACCAGGCGAGAGAGTATTTTCACTACACCTTGAACAACCACAATTAAACTCCACTGGGAAGGTGATGTCAGTTGGCTTGAACCTCTGTACATTTTACTCTATATGGACCAATTGTTTGTTGGTTCTCACAGTAAGGCAGTTGCCATTTTCAAGTCTTGTTAAGAGTACTGCTTTTTCTTGTTGCACTCTCTCTACTGTTGCCCTGGGGAAGCCTTTAGTGCAAGTTTAAATTAATCTTGAGACTGCACTTCAACACTTTGCTCTAGGTGGTTGATTATATGATTAATTGTTCTTGGTTTAATAAAAGAAACAAGTAATTTAAAAGATAAGACTTTCCTGATGATTTTTTTTTTTTTTTTTGGCCAACAAAATGTCTTATTCAGCAAAGAAATTTGTTAAAAGAGCTTTTAGGATTTTCTGTGGTGTATGTGTTTGACTAGGTGGCTAAGATCAGATCAACGAGAAATATTAGCTTCGGTGTGTCTTCTAAGAAAGGTACTCCAACTAGAACTGCTACCATGAATCAATGTAACATGGTGCCAACTGTAGCATTCACTAACCTATTGAGCCTTCAACTGAGCAAATCTGCCCTGAAAAGTAGCTGCTCAGGGACTGTCCAATTAAATGAAATGTCAAACGACTTGCTCAATGAGAATGTGGCCTGCCAAACCCTTGCCAACAGGCCATCTCCGTAACTTCACTAAAAAAAATGTCCATTCACTTCAATCACATTAAACTTTGGAATTGTTTCTGCTGCTCTGTGAAGTTAATGGTTTAGAAATGTTCATGATCAACCAAAAAGACCTTTTCCAAATATGTAAATACTTAAATAAAGAAGTGCTCCGGAAACTCCTCTTTCTCAGACAAGTTTAGGATATAACACCAAGGACAAAACGTGGTTTCAAGTGCAAGCATGGCTCCTTTGTATCAAACTTTACATAACAGCCAATTCCATGAGAAAATTCCATGAGAAATGAATGCTCATACAGCATTCTTCACTCCTAAGAGGTACTGCCAACGCCATTTTGGTTCATATGCATGGAAACAGGTGGGTGTCAGCATATCTCTCCAAAAGGAGATGGCTATCAAAATAGAAATCTGAGTAATCATGCTCCAAATCAAAGTCCAGCACTGTAAAATGCAAATACAATGGCATTAAGCCTGAGCAGGGTACACAAACATGTGAGTAGGGGCATGAGGTTGCATACATTGGCTTGAACTTGAATAGAAGCTCTCTTTAGAGCTACACTCAATGTAGCAAAGTCAGAAACTGAAGGGGTAGTTCATGTAGGGGGTGATGCCCTCTGCAAATTTTAATTTGCTTTTGTAATCTTCTTTCTTCTGTTTATATCTATGTTCATCACTCTGGAATCTGTATTAGATAATTGAGTGGTATATAAATGTTGTAAATAAATAATATAATCATAATGTCTGTTTTTGTTTGGCCACAAATCTTTTTTTCTTGAAAGAATTTGTAGTTGGCTCTCTCATTCCAACCTATGTGACTATGGCCTTAGCTAGACCTACCTGTTAGCACGCGACGGAAGAGGGAAGATGTGTTTATCATGAGATCCCTCTTCTGTTTACACGCGACAAACTCAGAAGGAGAGGCGTCGCGCCCGCCATTTTTTATTATTAAAGGGCCAGCAGCGCACGAACGCTTGTGCGGAAAAGGTAAGTAATTGTTTAATTTAAATTATTTCCCCCGCTCCCCACACCCTACCCCTAATGGGCACAGCGCTCTTAAGGAGCGCTGTGCCCCGTGCATGGTTCATGGCTCCTCGCAAGGAATCGCGTCAACCCGCAGTGCCCAGCCACACGTTCTGTGGAAAAACCGGGGCTAAAGGGGAGGGTGAGATCCTGGGGCAAGGGTGGGATAATCCCTCCCTGACCCCGGGATCCCTTGTGCGTCATGTGGGGGATCACCCCGGGATTTCGCCCCGTCTAGCCATGGCCTATAATCTGTATTTGACTTGATGTGAAAGAGAAGCCAACACTTTCTAAACATGTTACTTAATTTTCTTGGCCTCTTGGCCCTGCTGTGTTCACTTGAGAAGAGAGCCTTTTTACAATGCTTCTCCTCTTAACAGTTGTGTACTGTTCCTGTGAAAGAGCTGTTTCTGTTGCACTCAAACAGAGGCTGCATTCCAATCATGAATGAAGTGGCTCCTGTGTGAGAGGTAGACATAAAGTACTATGGGACTTAAATCCGCTCTTTTGAGTTGCATGTAAAACATTTTTGTGGAGCTTAATTCATAAAATGGTGTTTTCAAACATATTTTTTTGTAAGAAGTCCTACAGAAAAATATTAAGTGCAGCTTTCATGTCTACCTATTTCTTTGTGTTTCATGAGGAACCTTGGTATTTTCTTTTGCCTCATTTAATGAATGCCTACTTATTTGCTGATTGCAAGGGTTTATGGAGCCATCTTGTTGAGGTTGAATTCTGTTGTACAAATGGAAAAATATGGAAAGTGGAGGAAGGAATTGAGTTCTGATTTGGATTGCAGCCAATCCACATTCCATCTATCTGATCTTTTATCCTATATCTGCACAAGGGCAGTCTTGTCTTGACAATATTTGCTGGATCCAAGCTTTACTTACAGAGAAACACGTGTTGTAAATATGCTAATAGCAACTTGTCAATGAATCGGTTACCTATTACCATATATAATCCTTTTGTACAAAACAAGTCTGGAACTTGTTGCTTGAGTGTCCCAGTCAGTTGTTGGCAATGTTGCTATGATTCTAGGGAGGGGTCATTTTGACACAAGGAAGAAAAATTGGTCATATAATGTTAAAGAAGAGCACAGCTCCTGAGATAAAAGGAACAATCATTTTCTGAAGGGCCACAGTCAGAGAAGACTTGGCTACTGCTGTATGTAAGGCCAGGTACCCCTGCAATAAAAACTTGTGAGCACCATTTACAGTTCATGGTACCATGCTTGTAATTTGCCATTTAAGCAGATACTTTTTGTACCCAGATTTAAACAGTAAAATACAAATGGCCTTGATAAACAATCTATGAAAGTTATAGAGATGAGCAAGTTAATTGGTCTGCATCTCATCTCTTTTTTTTCTCTTTGCCCTTCTCTCTCCTTCTTCCTTCCTGCAGCTCTGCAACCCAAGCTAGAATGCTGTTGTTCAGCCTGTCCTAGCCAAAACTAACCAAAATAATACAGTTTGCAAACTCAGTGCACTCTCCAACTGTTCATTCTTGAGGCAAAATTAGTGCCAAACTTGCCACTTTGGATGTTTGATTGTTTGTTGTTACGAAGTTATTTGCAGTATCTTCAGTTCTACAGCAAGCTCCATTACAACTCTAAATGCTTTCTAATCTTAGTATTACAGTCAGAAGCCACAACAAATGTCTGTTTATCACAAATCAGCCAAACAAATTATTGGTGCAGGGGGCAGGAAGAGAAAAAAGCCAGCAAACAGAAGAGGTCAAATTATGTTATGCAGCTTCAGTGCCTTTATCTTTCGTTACAAAAATGGCACAACATGGTAGAAAATGTTAATGTAAAGCTACTGTCTCTAAACTATGGGTACCTGGTTGACAGCTGGTTGGCCACTGTGTGAACAGAAGGCTAGATGGACCCTTGGTCTGATCCTGCATGGCTCTTCTTATGTTCTTAACTGCAGTGTGTTTATTTGCATTATGCAGCTAGATAATTGGGTTCTCTATATGTAATTAGAAATTCTTGGATTTTGATTAGTATATAATTACCTTTTTAAGTTGAGATTTGCAACAACAAAGTCAGTTTCTGCTAGCTAAGATGATATTGGCAAGGTCAGTACAAACTCCATTCCTTGTGGTAATGCTTGTGTTTAGTACCATATGTAATCTAAGATTGGTCATATTACATGAGAGAAAGCATAGAAATGAAGGCTTTAAGCTGATGATGGCTGTATCTGACTCCATCATAGTAATGAGGAAGGGGGAAGAGTAATATCAGGATATATTAAGAGCTGAGCAATTGGCATATTATTCTCTTAAAATAACAATGACAATGACAAGAGTTGATAGTCACAAACGTCAGAACTAAGTTAAGTTTTATCCTGTTTGTTTTTTATATTGAAACAAAGCTATGCAAACTTTTTTTCATTTGTTTTAAAGAAGTACTTCATATCCACGCATAAATATTTTTGTAATGCCCTGTGTCATTGGTCTCTTTCTTTTGTCCCCTTAATAAAGAGGACTTCAATATAGTAAGTAATAGTTCCCCATAAGGTACTCTGCAAAGTTCTGCTTGCTGTAAGAGGAAACAAACAAATTGTTCTGCATACCTATCATGTAAGCACTTGTCTGCATTTGTTCATGGACTAAAATTGAATTCTGCTTAAAACTATTACCTGGAGGACTTTTTTTTAATATACGTTTTGCAGAAATGTATGACTGTGGTAGAGCTGGGGCATGTTCCTGCTATTCTTGTCAGCTGTCCCAGAAACCTCACTTGCCTAAGGGGTTTTATTTTATCAGCTCTGAATACATTCATTTATATACTTTTGCATTTCTGTTTTTTTTTTTGTTTTGTTTAAACAGGCTATGCTATGACTACTTGAATGCTGGGTGGTCGTGTGTGTTTCTTAAATCTACTACTAGTAGTAGCACAAGAGTAGCTTTACTAGAATGCCTAGAATTCATGTCTGTGCATTTATTATGGTTTACTATTCAAAGAACACTGGGGTGTTGTTGCTCTGTGAAGATATAGAGAGACCATGTAAGCAGCTATTTGGGGAGCTTTGGCTGAGAGTCAACTTATACATTTAGGAAATAAAGAAACCATTTAACCACATAGTTTACTTCACACCTGCACCTGATGCATGGTAAACTTTTCCTAACCACTTGGCAGAATGATACAGACAAGCAAGCTGCTCAAGGGATGAGAGAGGTCACCTCAGGCTATTTGAGCTCTATGATAACATCCAATTCCCACATTTGGTTTCTTTATCATGCTCTCAACAGTTTTACACAAAGCATGTCAGAGAACGATGGGAAACCAACTTGTTTTTTTATTCTTGGCTTGTACCATGCCAAGGTTCTTGTGCAGTTAAGAAATAATAAGTACTTAAGAATGTAGGAACTTGTGCCCTAAGAAATAATAAATACTTGCAGAAAGGCATTACAGTGTGGAGTGCTCCTGTTCAGGATCTCAGCCAGCTAGCCTCTTTTTTCAGGATGTTATTGTTTATTCGTTCAGTCGCTTCTGACTCTTCGTGACTTCATGGACCAGCCCATGCCAGAGCTTTCTGTCGGCCGTCGCCACCCCTAGCTCCTCCAAGGTCGAGTCCGTCACCTCCAGAATATCATCCATTCATCTTGCCATTGGTCGGCCCCTCTTCCTTTTGCCTTCCACTTTCCCTAGCATCAGCCTCTTCTCCAGGGTATCCTGTCTTATTATGTGGCCAAAGTACTTCAGTTTTGCCTTTAATACCATTCCCTCAAGTGAGCAGTCTGGCTTTATTTCCTGGAGTATGGACTGGTTTGATCTTCTTGCAGTCCAAGACACTCTCAGAATTTTCCTCCAACACCACAGTTCAAAAGCATCTATCTTCCTTCGCTCAGCTTTCCTTATGGTCCAGCTCTCGCAGCCATAGGTTACTACGGGGAATACCATTGCTTTAACTATGCGGACCTTTGTTGTCAGCGTGATGTCTCTGCTCTTAACTATTTTATCAAGATTTGTCATTGCTTTCCTCCCAAGGAGTAAACGTCTTCTGATTTCCTGGCTGCAGTCAGCGTCTGCAGTAATCTTTGCGCCCAGAAATACCAAGTCTGGCACTGCCTCCACGTTTTCTCCCTCTATTTGCCAGTTAGGATACTCCATTCTCCCTCTATTTGCCAGTTAGGATACTCCGTTCTATTCTATTCTCCCTGCACTTCTAATCCCACCCACCAATATTTGCCCATTGGGTATGCCCAGTCCTTATTGGGATGCTTTTAGGGTTTCATTTTAGGGTCCCAACCTAAAGTTTTTCTTTCATTGCTGTCTTTGTGCAAATCATGGGCTTCCTCCAAGCCTGCTGATTGTTTGCTTTTGTGCATAAGACATTAGTTTCTCTTGAAATCCCTTTTCAGACTGAAGTGTTGAAATATACAACTGTATATGTACATTGTTTTTGCCATATATCTTTAGATTTATCTTTTAGATGTAATAGCAAGCTTGCTTGATTGACACATTCTGATCATACAACTATTTTTCCCCTTCTCTACATTTTAGGGACATCAGTATGAACAATATAACAAGGTTACCAGAGGATGCATTCAAGAATTTCCCTTACCTTGAAGAGCTGTGAGTATTACAATCTAATACTTTTGTGGAATGAAGAGTGAGTAGAGTTTGGCTGAAAAGTAAAATAGTGGTGTGAAAAATCAACTGAACAAAGAAGGCATTATACTTAATGGTAAAATAAATAAATAAAACCTTATATGTGCTTCAAAGACAGGTTGCCACTTACATGGGACCTTTTTATAGTAATTATTTTAATTGTGATTGCAGTGATGACATAGTCTTAATTACAGTGTTATCCAAAGATAACGCAGGGACTGTGCAATTAACATGTTTTAAATGGAGCTATGCTAGATTGATTGCATAGCTTCTATAAAACGTGTTACTGTGGTTCCCATCAGCCCTGTTTGGAGCAGTTACAAGAAGGGGGTGGGGCAGGGCAGGCTGTACTGAGAGAGAAATAAGGCTTTGTGAAAAAGCACATATCTTCCTTTCTCTCTCTCATATATGACATATCAACGTAAAGCCGTCCTTGGAGATCAGATGTGCTCATTAAAAGGATCCTGTTTCGTTACATGTACATGTTCCATGCTGAAGGGTATTCCTCCCATAGTTTGTGCCTACACATGTCTGCCGGCAAACTCAGCTGAAAAGGGGGTTGAGAATTATGGGCTGAACTTGGGTAGAATAGGCCGTTCAAGAAGAGTAAAAAACCCTGGGTCATTCTTTATTTCACTCCATGAGATGCAGCTTCCTGTATGTTTTTAATGTAGGAAATGAGGCATTGAATCAGGACAGACACAGGCCATGGCTAGACCAGGCCTATATCCCGGGATTGTCCCAGGATCATCCCTGTGCATCCTAATGACACACGGGTTCCTGGGAGCAGGCAGGGACCACCCCTCCATTTACCTGGGATAATCCTTAGGTCTAGCTAAGGCCACACACACATACAAACATGCATGCACATGGTCTCTCTGTGTGCCTCATATTTTTATTTTCTCTAAACCAGCCCCACATTTAAAAAAATCAGATTTCATCCAAATACTACTTATTCTTCAGGGATGTATGAGAATTTACTTCCTGTTTGCAAATCATCATGAGAACATGTCCCATTTGCAACCCCAAAGTGAGCAGGAACAAAATTCTCAGGATATTTTCACAATTTCCCAAACTTGTATTTGAAAGAGTGCACTCATGCAAGTGTACTTTTATGAAAATGTGATTTCTCCTCCACCCCACGCAATCCACATTTTCATGCTTGCACATGCATATTTTCACAATTGGAAAAAAGGTGTTTGTGTTCCAGAATGTAAACAAGGCAAACCCAGCTTCAAAGAGGAATTCGAAGAACCTCAGCCAGCTCGAATGTTACATGTGCCCATTCCTACTTGCTTTCCTAAGTGCCACTATAGTTCACTAATAAATACATGACTCCCTTTAAAGATGTTAATACTTATTAGGGTATCCAACCCTTGAAACAAAAATATTGGTTCCTGGATGTCACCTGGGGTGGGAATTTTAACCCAGCAGTAGAGCAAGGAAGTGGAGCCCAGTTTGGAACACGTCTTGGTGCAAAATCTCGCACACACAAGCAGTCGCACACACAAGGAAAACAAAAGCGATGGGTGGGTAAGGTAAAAAAGGCCTTGGCCCTGTCTTTTTCTAGCAAATATTTTTTGGGGAAAAGGCCTGAAGAGTGGTGGTGGTTGGCTGGCAACTATGGGTACAATCCAGTGATGGAAAAGTGCAAGTGCTAATTATATTCTGCTATTGTAAAACAACGCTAGTTCAACTCCATTAGTGCTCAAAGGGAAATTGCTGCATTATTCCCACCTACTAGCAGGCACTAATGACATTAGGGCTAAGCCTGAATTAATGGATTGGGTTGGATATAGTACTCTCTTGTTGGGCTTTGCTCTCTCAACCTCCCTCTTCAGAGTTCAGGCTTACTTCAGTAAGAGAGCCAATGTGGTGTAGTGGCTAAAGTGTTGGACTTGGAGATGGGAGATCCGGGTTCTAGTCCCCACTAGGCCATGGAAGCTCACTGGGTGACTTTGGGCCAGTCACAGACTCTCAGCCCAACCTACCTCACAGGGTTGTTGTTGTGAGGATAAAATGGAGAGGAGGAAGATTATGTACCCACCTTGGGTTCCTTGGAGGAAAAAAGGTGGGATATAAATGCAGTAACACATACATACTTCAGAGTTCATGAAAGTACCTAAGCAGTGATACCCAGACATTGGTATGGCATACGTAGAGTACTTGAGGGAGCTTTGGCAGCTGTGCAAATTAGTCAGTGCATGGGATCAAACCATCTTTTTTTTTAACTTACCATCCTGCTCTCTCATATTTTCTTTCATATTGGCCTGAAAAGGGTGGTGGAATACTAGCTCTCTTGGTTTGTTTATTTATTTATTTACACTATTTATATACTGCTCCATATCTAAAACAGAGCAGTGAACATAGGATTAAAACCGTAAGAAGAGTAAAACTGCTGATTAAAATAGTTCAATTTAAAACAAAGTACCAATAAAAACGATGGCTGGTCACTTGAGGAATGCTTCCTAGAGAAAAGTTTTCAGGAGGCGCCAGAATTGGCACAGTGTTGGTGCCTACCTGTCCTCCAGGGGCAGGGAGTTCCGAAGAGAAGGGGCCACCACACTAAAGGTGGACTCCAGTTGGGCCATAGGTCCATGTGTAACCATCAGGAGCATGCCCTCCAGTGAAAGTTTTCCATCCTGATTGCTGGAAAATTGTCTTATTCACTGTATCTGGCTGTGCAAATTCTTGTTTACAATGCCAAGTTAGTACTGATTCCCCCCCCCCCCCCAAAATAACATTAAGTTGAACATAAAGGGCAGCGGCTCAAGTCCTTTTAAAATGATTGCTTCGAAGTATGTTCCAATAGGACAGGTGTGTGCAAGTTTGTAGAAGACTGTTGTGAATAGCACTGCAGGGTGGTTCAGAATAATGGAAAAGACATAGTAGCATAGCATTTTAATACAAGTATAAATCTAGATTGATTATTTTTCAGAAACTTCAAAATAACCAAAACTTACAAGGGTTTGAATAGTGTATACAACATGTTAAAAAAAGAAGAAGCTGTGTGATCCCCTTTACAAATGTTGCCTTGACCATGAACTCTCTAGGTAGATGGCTATAGGCAAACTATTGAATTCAGCCACAGTCTCTGTTCCCTGAAATACAGAGGAGACAATAATACTAAGTTGTCTTACAGGGTTGCTGTAACATACTCTGTGTGTGTGTGTGTGTGTGTGTGTGTGTGTGTGTGTGTGTAAACACTTTGAACATTCTAAAATTGCTACCAACAAAACAACAATAGAAATAGTCAGTGAAATATTCTCAGCACTTTATAATATATCAGGAAGTGTGTTTGCAGATATATGCACAAATTATTTTATATATATATATATATATATATATATATATATATATATATATATATGTTGCTTAGCACATGTCTTTCCTCTCCTTATTTTTTATGCTTCAGATAAATAGCTCTTCAAATGCCATGGAACTCTTCTCTACACTCTTCTATAAGTAATGAAGCCATAAAACCAAACTAGATGGGTGTTAGTCTTTGTGTAACTTCTATAAACCTAAGATATGTCATGAGGTGTGGAGACGAAAGACAAAACCTTATCCACTATATACTAGAATTCTATTGCGCAATATCCAAAGTAAGCATTGCAAACTGCAATGACCATGCTTAAGAAGTTAACATATAGAGAAGTTTTAAATTTGCCTATGGGCCTGAGAAATCCTGATTTAATTTACTGCTTGCATTTTTTTGTGCAACATTCAAACATGTTCTTGCTCTTTTGCTACCAAAAAGAGAGAGAAGAATTTAAGGTGTGTCTCTTTCAGTATGCATACTGCCCCTGTTCAAAAAGCTGTGGAGGAAAAGAAACGTTGGGTTGGATCCAAAGTCTGCTTGCGCGATGGGACTTCCAACCCTCTCCTCTCCATCTGCTGTGTCCCATCCACATCAAACTTCCTCAATCCTCCAGAGTATATTTTGCATGGGGGGGCGGGGGCTGCAGGAGGGAAGAGGAAACGTGTTCCACCAGCAGATTCCTTCCACTGGCAGATTGACACCACTGGGTGCAAGCCATACCCTTTTCTCTACTAACCAAATAAAAAAAGCCCTGCAAGTATACAACTGTGTGGATAGTGCCATTATATAATTCAATCGTTAGGTGGCACTGGACATAGTTGTATCTGGGTGAAGTCAGGAGTTTCCTGCTCCTGTTCTGTTCTTATTAGATAGAGGCAATACACCTGGTTGGGACATGACAGTAGTTCATGAGTTGTTTAACCCATGAATTCTTGGGGCCATACATGAGAGAGTGAGCTACCCCCTTCCTTCTCGCTAGTTCTGCTTTGCATCTGTTTTCTCAAACAGGAATGGGCATTTTTGGATGCAACATCCTAATCCAGAACTCTGAGTTGTTGAGCAACAAACAGCTCAGAGTTTTAACCCTAGGCTTGATGTTGGGTTGTTTGAGAAAAAGGAGCCGTGAGTGCACATGAGGCAGCATTCTCACTCACTTCCATGTGGCCCCAACAAACCATGCTTTAAACAACCCTTGCATTGTTTTTATGTGTAAACTGGGCCAAGAGAGTTCTTGTCTAGCTTACTGAGTGGTGTGGCCTTTAAGCATTCTGTGGCAGCAACTGTTTTCTTCCTACTGAACAGTGTTTTTCCAGCGTGGGAATAGGGAGGGAAGAATCTAAAATCCCCAGAAGCACAGAAACTAAAGAAACTCACCAGCCTACTCAATCCGAACTGTGTCTTATATAAAAAGGCTCCACCCAAGGACAAGAGCCTCAAGGAAATCAACACAAATAGTTGTCATATTTCTGTTAAATGTTTTGCTGACCTTTGATGTAATGTTGTAGTTTACAGAGCTTAATTAGCTGACAAACCTGAAGCATCCTTTACTACTTGTAATGAAAATAGGTTGCATTTGCTAAGAGTAAGAGTTGTGGTGTGTCTAAGTCACACCATTCACATCCTGCCTTCATAGGATATTTCAGAACTGGAGCAGCAGCCCATGGGTGAAAGTTGCATGGTCATTTACAGGTGTCTTGTAAGCTACCGGGGACACTTTTATACAGGTATAATTTATAATGCCTGCATCATCTGCAATATTTGTATGCATCTATAATATTTGCTGCTGCAAACTTCATAAAATGGTGCTGCAGGAGATTGAGCTATAAAACACACTTACTGGACATTATAAATTGTACTACAGCTAATTCAAAGGGACCTAGGTTTTAAATTTGTGAAATGGAATGATAGCACTTGTTTTCAAGCCTGATAAAAAAACATAAATGAACCATAGGATCATAGTATAGTAGAGTTGGAAGGGGCCTATAAGGCCATTGAGTCCAACCCCCCTGCTCAGTGCAGGAATCCACCTTAAAGCATCCCTGACAGATGGCTGTCCAGCTGCCTCTTGAATGCCTCTAGTGTGGGAGAGCCCACAACCACCCTAGATAATTGGTTGGTTCCAATGCTGTGGCGCTCTAACAGTCAGGAAGTTTTTCCTGATATCCAGCCGGAATCTGGCTTCCTGTAACTTGAGCCCATTAGTCTGTGCCCTGCACTCTGGGATGATTGAGAAGAGATCCTGGCCCTCCTCTGTGTGTCAACTTCTCAAGTATTTGAAGAGCGCTATCATGTCTCCCCTCAATCTTCTCTTCTCCAGGCTAAACATGCCCAGTTCTTTTAGTCTCTCCTCATAGGGGTTTGTTTCCAGACCCCTGATCATCCTCCAGCTTGTCTGCATCCTTCTTGAAGTGTGGTGCCAGAACTGGACGCAATACTCAAGATGAGGCCTAACCAGAGCCGAATAGAGGGGAACAAGTACCTCACACGATTTGGAAGCTATACTTCTATTAATGCAGCCCAAAATAGCATTTGCTTTTTTTGCAGCCACATCACACTGTTGGCTCATATTCAGCTTGTAATCTACCACAATTCCAAGATCTTCTCGTTTGTAGTATTGCTGAGCCAAGTATCCCCCATCTTGTAACTGCTGATTTGGTTTCTTTTTCCTAGATGTAGAACTTGGCATTTACCCCTATTAAATTTCATTCTATTGTTTTCAGCCCAGCTCTCCAGGCTATCAAGATCACTTTGAAGTTTGCTTCTGCCTTCCAGAGTATTAGCTATCCCACCCAATTTTGTGTCATCTGCAAATTTGATAAGCGTTTCCTGCACCTCCTCGTCCAAATCATTAATAAAAATGTTGAAGAGCACTGGGCCCAGGACTGAGCCCTGCGGTACCCCACTTGCTTGCAGTCAGTAGCTTGGCTATGAGAAGTCTGTAATTTTCTGTTCCCTATTAATTCATTTAAAAACAACAATACGGTGTTAAAGTTTTGGCTTTTTTTCCAGTCCTCTGATAAGAGAGCTGGATCTAGTAGTTTTAAAAAGTTATGCATTAAAATATGAGACTTCACATTTTAACTTTAAAATGTTCAAGTAAATGACACGTTCCTGTCAAGTGCTGCTTTTTGTGTTTATGTTTAAAAAATAATTTCCAACGTCTATTGCACTGAAGACTATTGTAAAAAAGTTAAATGAAAACCAGGCTCTGCTAAACTTGTACTGTAGTACAAGTCCTAACTTGTTAGCCAAGTGAGTGCAATTTTGGAAATGACCCGAGTTTAAGATTCCAAACATACACATTCATGAAATAAGGCCCCCAATCATTGAGAATAAAATTGGTACCCAAGCCTGAACTAAAAGAGACATGGAGGTAGACAGGGGAGGGGGAAAGAGGGGGTTTATGCTAGACCGAGTTCAGATATCTCATGCTACTTGAACTTTTGTGGCATCCTTTTTCTTCTGCTGAGTCACGCAGAGACCTGTTGAATCCCACATATTGTAACAGGCATGGTTCACATTCCACGTTTTTGTTTATGTTTAGAAATCTCTATTGTCTTGGGGGGGTCAGATATATTATTTTTAATTATGATTATCATTTTTATATGGCCCCATAGCAGAAGCTCTATGGACAGTTTACAATAGTTAATCTAAACTTCTGATGTCACATTTGTTAAAATTCGCTTATTTTCCCTCTCCCTTCCCATGGAAAGGTTGTTGTTTACTTGATGGTGACTGCTAATTATTGCAAGGGCAGTCATAAATAGGAGAGTCCTAGTTTATGCTCAGATGAAAATCATGGTAGGGGTGTGTGTTATTCACACCTCTGCTTTGCTGTTAGTAAGGTCAACGTTTCTGTAACTTGTCCTTGGGAATCTTGCAGTATTTATGAATATAGTGGGAGTTCTCCCTCTTCCTCTGAAACAGATACTCATCTGGAAGTAATTTACAATGACTTGAAATGGCACTGGTCAGAGTCTATAAGGAACGGCAGACCACCAAAGACTTTGCCATAGCATTTAATGAGGTGTGTTCTTTACAGAATGTTAACATGGATACGCAACAGCCCTGAACATGACATGGGAACTAGAAATCCTCGAAGCGTTTGGCTTCAATTTCCTAACCTATTTTACATAGAATTTATAATTGTATAGGCTGCTGTGTTTGTTCCAGAGATTTAAGAAATACAAAATAGCTGTAGTTATTGCTGGCATCGGCCCATGTTTGTGGATATAAAAGGGTTTAAGCTGCCAAGATTTTGAGTTCTGTGTAACTTGAAAGCTTGTATATGTCAGCAACAGAGGTTAGCTCAATAACACAACCACCTGAAAAGAGAGAGAAAAGGCATTTGTATAAGCACAACAAATGAAGGGATTATAGTTCCAGAGCATCATATTATCCTAAGAATATTGACCATATCAGGTTCCAAAATTTAGCTTAGGACTGAAATTAATTTAGTGGGAAGTAAGCATACGTGTGTGTACGTGTGCATGCGTGTGCACAAGCACACATTCATGTGTATGTGTCTGTACACCAAGATTCACAATGGCAGGGGAAAACTTGAACATGTTTATACAAGATCAATCATTAGCCTTCTGAAGCTCTTTTAATCAGGGAAATGGCTATAGCTGACTCACATTTCAAATTTCTCTATGTGGTTATGTACATGTGTATGTGACTGTAGGGAGTAAATAAGCCATACTTCTTTATTTGAATGTGATGGGAGTTCTGGGACTTGCTTTCGGAGCCTCACAATCAGAAGTTGCGTCTTAACCTAGTATGCTTCCTAGATCCTCCTCCAAGGACAGAAAGGGAAAATAGGGCTTTGGATCACAGTCCAGGCTACCGGCGGGATCGCCTTCTCCTGTACAATCCTCTCCACACACTCAGGTCCTCTGGGAAGAACTTACTTACGTCAACCAAAACTAGGCTGACAACTGTTACCCAGAGGACCTTTTCTTCTGTCGCCCCCAGAATGTGGAATGGGCTGCTAGAGGAGTTTTATCAACTTAACTCTCTCTCTCTCTCTCTCTCTCTCTCTCTCTCTCTCTCTCTCTCTCTCTCTCTCTCTCTCCAAGTTTAAGACAGCTATAAATACTATCCTCTTCTGGCAAGCCTACCCAGATGAATTTTAAACCAAGAATTTTAAGATGTCTCGATTGTTATTTTGATATTGGATCGGTTTTCTGTACTCTTTTTGTTGAATATTTATATATTTTTAAGTACAGAACCTCTGTGCTCCGTCTGCCCTGCATTGGATAGTTATTGGATAGTCATCAGCCTCTGATTTCAGGGGCTGATGCCTATCTCCATATGATTTATACATGTTGGAGTTAACATACGTTAACTTTCGGAGTGGATTTGACTAAGTTGAACTGAATAGTTTGACACATGTAGGTTATAACTCAATACTTCGAACTTGACTCTCTCTCAAAATAATTTTTCTGAATATATTGTCACACTCTTGGGTATGTGTTAAGCTATTCACGAAGAAGCATTTTTCAGTGGATATGAATCTTGTGTTGGTTTCACATAGTAGAGAAAATTTGCCCTTAACTTATACTTCTCTCCCAAACATATGGATGTTTGGGGGTTTACACTTCACTAGCTGTATCACTAGCTGTAAGAGGGAAGGTTCCATCTCAGTGGTTGGTTCTGGAAGATCCCTAGAAACAACTCAAGTAAACAGCCCAGACAATCTTGGCCTGTAAATAATGTAAGTACTCAAACCTATCCCCCTCAGCTTTCCTTTCTTCCAAGAGGAGACTGGCCAATCATTCTACTTTTGAGTGGAAAATATTATTTATCTATGGAAAAATGTACTGTTAACCCACTTAAATGTCAGCTGTAGCAATTTTTTTAATATATTTTTTGTTGCAAACTTTCCTTGAACTTCAGGCAAGATATTTGTACAGCTGCACAACTCATGGATGCTTATAATAGCTACAGAAGAGGGTCGTTTCATCCATATGTTTGGGAGTAAGGGGTCAACATGCTATCCTGAACAGAGAAAGGGACTCTTGGGGGTTTGGCAGTGTGTCGAAAGAAGTAGAAGGAAGTAAAGCAGGGAGCCCTTTGTGTGAGGCCAAAGACTTGTTATTAATGTTTGTATGGCACCTCCATTTCTCACAGTAATCACAATGAGTGAAGGATCTAACTGTTTAGTACCACAAATACATTGAGAGCACTGATGGGCCTTACAAACATTTCAGTTGTAAATTAGGAACTCAGCGGTACGCGTATTATAAATCCAAAGAAATGAACTTTGTTAGAATGACTTGCAAAAGAAAAGCCAAACTTATATATTTGGAAATATCATGTGGTGTAGCTGTTGATGGACTATACCACTTTGGACTGCAAATGAGGATAGCGAGAATTAATGCTCCCCCACATTAAAACAACCTTGCACATAGAAAACTAGTTCATTTGGGAGATTAGGCTGGTCTCCTCCCTTGCTTGATAGCTTTCCTCAGGCAAAGGGTGTGTGATATGTTAGGAGTACTGTGGATCTCAGTTCCCTGTATTCTTAGTAAACTATGTGGCCATAGGTTTCCAAGCCCTGTCTGTCTGTTTGTGTCAATGGGAGCAGCAGGGTTGTGATACCTTGTATCAGACCTTCTGAAGTCACAGTGGAGCTTGCTAGCTTAGGTTCAGGCAGTTGACTAAAGAGTAACATAACCCTGAATCAGATCAATCAATATCTTTCAGAGAAATCTGAGGTCCAGGAAGAGTTAAACAAGATTAAATGAGCCATACTGGGTCAGCCCATAGGCCCATCTAGTTCAGCATTCTGTTCCCACAGCAGCCAACTACATGCCTACTTCTTTCCCCAGCCAACTGGTATTGAGACACATACTGCCTCAGATACTGGAGGTAAAATAATCCATCATGACTAGTAGCCATGGACTGATGTTGACCATCAGGACCCTATAGGTCCTAAGAGGCCTTTAGCTACTTAACGACCAGGTTCAGACAATATGCCGTGGCTCATCAAGTTATTTAATCAACGATGAGCCATGGCACCCATAGGTGCTGGATTGCATATGCAACCCTCACTTGGAGTTGTCATGTTGTGCGAACCCAGCAAACATGCTCGTAACTCTAAAACAGACTCTGGGTTATGCGAGGGTTATTTAACCCATGCTCAGCATCTTCCCATAGCATGACAATCTCTGAGGGGTTGCATACTCAAAATGATGGCTACATGACCACATTCGCATGACACAATGGGGGTTTATGATGTCATGTGAATATCCCAAATTACCTTTTAAAACTGTGACTCAACTAAAGTTGTGATGTAATGTTAAATTATGCATGCTCCTTCAAATCCTGGTTTGACTTTTTCTTTGTTTTCTTGAAGCAGGCCACCCAGTGCACTTGCACCAAACCTTATCAACAAAGCTGGGTGTTTTGTTTTCACTTTTACACTTAACCACGCCACTGCTGTATGTTTAGCAAAGGAAAACAGTTTTGCACTTCTGCTGCTTATCGTACCTTAAAAGTTCTTGTTTAGTCTTCGTGTTCATAAGTAGCAGAAGGAAAGGGCGTTTTTACAAGTGAACACTTCCTCCCCTCTCATATTAATTTGTGTGTGTGTGTGTATTGCACACATGTAAAAACACACACATGTGAACAGGAGGCAATTGAAAAATCTAGTTCTATTTTTTCTAGTTTCAGCACTTAGTTATAATACTGTAGTAATGTCTTAGCTGGGTTTAGTTGAAGGTTTTATTCTGAGGCATGACTGGGCTGCTTTTACAGCTTTCTCCAGTGGTTCTTATTGTATAATTATTCCTTGGTATGTAATGGGGAATATCCTTCGAATGTTATAGGCAGAATGCTGAGAACTGTTTCAGATGTGTCCAAGGTCTTCAGCATATCCAGTAATATACATATTCCCCCTCTTTGTAGACAGTAAGCTGGTGTGTCATATCACCAACTGCTTTGGAAGGTTCTCTCAGTTTCAGAATTGGTTTGCTATGTCACATGAAAGACTGCTGCTTGAAAAACACAAATTAAAAGTTGAAAAGCCCTCTGCTTTAACTATACAGTTGCTCCTACAGCTGTATAATTATGCAAATTAAGAAATTCATACTTGGTATTTACATACCTCACACACATTATTTGGAGTGCAGAATTTGGCTTCCCTTCGTGTGTGGGTGTTTTATTTAATTATTGCTGCCAATCATATCTGTAGCAACTCAGGAATCCATTTAATAGTAGACTGGCTTAGCATCAAAATCGTACACATTGTGATACAAGTGTGAAATTTGGTATGGTGGTATTTATTACCATGTAGATTAAAATTAGATATAGGGGCATCTCAGGAAATCATTGTAATGGCCACCATCTTGAAAAACAGCACCCAAAATCCAGTTTAACGTTCTGTATCAACTCTTGAGCCATACCTACTTCGTTTTGGTGGTGCATTAGCATTTTTACTTCTTAGTGTGTTGTAATTTACAAATTCAAATATTAAAGCAACTTCTGCAGTGTACGTCAATTAATGATGAAGGAAATGATGACAAATGTATTTGTGTATTTGATAACTGGTTTTAGCACCAAGAAGAAAAGGCCTTGATCATTCCTTTCTGGGTTTCTAGACA
Source organism: Elgaria multicarinata webbii (assembly GCF_023053635.1). Taxonomy (NCBI): domain Eukaryota; kingdom Metazoa; phylum Chordata; class Lepidosauria; order Squamata; family Anguidae; genus Elgaria; species Elgaria multicarinata. The sequence goes on from NC_086172.1 coordinate 105,260,725, forward strand.
ATGCTGTAGTCAGAATTAAGGGTAATGTAATATTAAAGTGATATTTAGTGTAATTCAACATATATATTTTTTAATAAATGTCACCAGTAGGGCAAGGCAGATTTGACTGTGTGTTGAAACCTTAAGTTGTGCAAAATTGACTGCTATTAAAAGCCATATAGACTGGACATTCATCTGAGAGAAGTACATATAGAAAAGGAGAGCAGTTCTGTTCATGTGAATTCTAACCAGTAAGGTTGAAATATTACCCGTGCTCACCTGAGAGTAACCCCTCCTGAACTCAGTGGGACTTATTTCTCATGTAAACATGAATAAGATGGAGCTGCAACTCTCGCTTTGGGTAAATTGAGAATACTACTGTCATGATAGCGATGTACTATCTCGAGTATCAGAGATAGCATGCCCCTGACTAACAGTTGCTGAGGAGGATGAGCCAGAGAGTGTTATTGCATCCATGTCCTGCTTGTTGGGTTCTCAAAGGCATCTCATTGGCCACTGTGAGAACAGAATGCTTGACTAGAAAACTGGGTGCCAACTCTACCTTGTGCCTCTGAATCTAGGGAGAGAAGGTGCAGCATTGTCCCCGTTTCCATTCCGACAGTTAATGGGCCATGGTTTGAAGTTTGCTTGTTCCAGACCATAGTTAAGATTAACCACAGGTACACTGCGTTCAGACAACACAATGACCCTACCTGTGGAAAACACGCTGCGTTCAGACAACACGATAACCCCCATGCTTCAACAACAACCCACACTGGGTGGGTTAGCTTGTTGTGTGAACCCAACCTTGGTCAAGATTGGACAAAATGACAAACTATGGTTAATCAAAAATACAAGTGAGAGCTTTCAGTTTCCAGCTTGTGGCTGTGCAGGAGAGAAGTGGGGACCGTTTGAGCCCAAGCCTCACTGCGATTTCCCCCCCATCCAGCTCAGTGAGAATTGTAACATGGGGAAAAAACCCATGACTGACAGTAGCTTATCTAGAGAAGCTCTTACTTTGGCTAATATTGAAATGAATGAAAATATCTCTACCTTGATCACTGCAGCATAAGAGTGTTAAAGGTGCACTTCTTAGAATGGAGTTAAATGTTTTAGTTTTATTCTACTGGAAAACCTTCGCTGAAGCCTCTTAATGAGGAGGGCCTCCTCCCAGAGGCTTCTGTATGAATGATGACTGTATTATTGTCAAACTGACTAGGAAAGCTTTTGCACATTTGGCCAGTTGTATCCTGTTTCCTGGATGCCTGCCAGAATTGAGGAGAAACGGAAATGTAATGGATTGCAGTTTTCTGTTGGTTGGTTGCAACAGGCTGAATAAACAAGAGTTGCCTTGAGGTAGGCTCTAAAATCACACAAACCTTTCCTTAACATTGTGGGTTCCTGTTTCAAGCATATACTAAGGTGTGCTTAATGACCTTGCCTGGGACTTTTGTGCTCTCACGTGTATTTTGAATAAAGAATTGGTCTCAACGTTTTCAAAAAGTTTGTTGAAACAGAAACATGCTTTCTGATCAACTGAAATCATATATATATATATATATATATATATATATATATATATGAATATTCTGCTCTAGATTCAAAGTACTCACTGCCATTGTATGGAAATAGCCATGCAAGCTCATATTTATTCTCTTTCTCTCTCTCTGTCTCATATCCCTTCCATAATCATTAGGATATCTCTTAGCTCTGAACTTTTTTGAAAGCAATTTCAAGAACATTCTGAACCGACCCCCTTTTTGGGACCACCATCAAGAGCCACTTCAGCCCAACCCACAGACTCTCACCTGACTTTAACCCACATTCCTAACTCCTTACCTGTGTTGATTGTTCAATTCTCCTCTGCCACTAAACTGACTCCCTCCTTCCAAAACACAATTAATAGCACCCCATTTCTCTAGTCATCTCTCAGGGCAGATTATTGACGCTACCCCCACCCCACAAAAAACAGTTGGCAACTTTGTATGATCAGCTGCCAACTCACATTGATAAGGAAATCAATCCTAGGAGAAAATGGTAGGGTTAAGATCCATTGACCACCTGAAGTGTGAAAAATCCCCTTTCATTCTTTCTACAAGGACTTAAGATGTTGGACATGGACTGAGAGAGACTCAATTCATTTCCCTGCTTATCACAAAGCTTACTGGTGATCTTGAGCAAGTCTTCCTCAAGCTAGACTCCCTTGCAAAGTTATTTATTATTATTTATTTACAATATTTATATACCGCTCCCCATTGAAAATTTCAGAACAGTGTACAAGATAAAATGAAAATAAAAACAGAATAAAACACTTAAAATACAGTGACTCATAGCAGGACGTTAAGGAAAGGCTTCCTGGAATAATGATGTGAAGATAAAGGGAAGTAGCACCACTTGTTACTCTCCTTTATTCTCACAACAACCCTGTGAGAGAGTTAGGCTGAGAGTTAGTGTGTGATTTGCCCAAAGCACCCAGCTTTGTGCTGAGCAGGGATATCAACCTGATTCTCACTTGTTTTAGTCTAGCTAAGAAAATATCTTTGAATTGTAGTTCAGACATATACTTAGTTCTATGCAGGTAAGTCTAGTCAGCTTCAGTTTAGTTGGTGATGTGCAGATATTTTTTTAAGGGATGTATACATTGTCATTTGATCATAGAAACAATGACTGTAAAATGGTATGGATTTGAATTTGAAGAGGGAGAGATCAACTGTGGGTTAATAAGCAACACACAGTTGGTTATTTTGTGATTACTCCCATACAATCATTTAAATAACCAACTGTGAGTGGATTATAAACAGCTGTGAATGGGTTATTAAGCAAGCTCATCCCCCGCCCTCCCTTCCCCCCTCAGTCCTCCCACTTGTATCTCATCATCCTTGGCTGCAGAAAATATATCCTGTCAGCTCGAGTAGAGTGGCAGCCACAAATTTGACTGCTCTTGCCTAGCAACTCTGTACGGCACCAAAATAACCTACGGTGCCCGCCACATGACATGGTAACCAACAGTGGTTTAAATAACCCACTCTGCACATCATCGGTTATTTGCGTTGGTTATTTCAGAAAAATAACCCAGCATAGGTTAAAAAAAAAATCCCGCCACATGACACAATAACTCGTGTTAGGTTAAATAACCCTCCTGTGGGTTGTTTAACCCATCGTTGATTAGCATGTCATCTGAACCCAGTCATAGCTGAGAAGAAACATTAACTTTCTCTGGAGTGATGGGGTTCGCACAACATGCTGTGGCTCATGAGTTATTTAACCTATGATGAGCTGCAGCGCTACCATTTTGAATATTCAACCCATGCTCAGGGATTTAACCTTTAGTCAGGGCTAAATAACTCACATAACCTTAAAACAGACATGATTTAACACTCACATAACTCACACTTGCCAGGTTCGCAAGACATGACAACTCCTAAATGGGGGTTGCATATTCAAAATAGTGCCCCCACCCACTCGCAACTGCATTCTGTAATCTGTACTAGCAGCTTCACCTGTTTTCAATAACCTACAGTGGGGCTGTCGTGTCATGCAAACAGCCAGAGTGAAAGCTTTAGCAATACTGAAGCTCTGACTTCAGCTTGCAAGGAATACATTTCAAAAAATGACTATGGTTTTTCATACTGATGTACAAGTCTTTAGGAACATTTATAGTGGTGGCTACTGATGTATCACTTCATGTGTCCCTGGAGCTGGAATAGGATTTACCTTTTTTGTTTACAATTTCTAAATGTAATAAAACTTACTTTGTACAAATATTCCCATTGCATACCCCCCACCCACCCACTCGCAATTGCATTCTGTAATCTGTACTAGCATCTTCAGATCTCAGCCAAGGCATTAAAACAAACAAGGAAGCAACTGATTTAGCTAGAAATGATCTCTTACTTGTGTTGGCAGCCAGGCATTGCCAGGTGTTCACAGTTTTCTTATCTCGTGCCTAAATAAAACATTTAGTGCCATAAGCATTAGCAGTTAACAGAAATTAGACCATATTACAACAAAGACTTACTACAAAATAAACGTTTGAAGCAAGTGCACAAAAAAGACAACTGGGTAATCCTGTTTCAAAGCTCTTTCTGTTCTGGTGCTGGTTGCTTAGGTTTATTGTACAGTATTCTTGTGCTGGAATACACATATATAAATCATACAATAGCCTGGCTCAGACGTAATGGAAAGCCATGGTTTCCTGCCTCATGAATAAGTTGTGGTGAGCCTTAGGCTTGCTCTCTCACTTCCCTCCTTTTTCATGCCCACAAGGAGGAGATTGGAAGTTTTCACTTTGGGTTTTAACTAGCAGTATTCCATGTGATTCCAAACTTGGGGAACTCTGGCTTGTTTAAACTATGCTCACTGAGAACACCTAAGGATCGAATGGTGATTTACAGAAGAACGGGGCAAGAAATAGTAGGATTGAAAGCAGGAAGAGATAAATATCCTATTATTTAGTTTACTTGGTAAGTAAAACCTAATATCCTGTGGATATTGTAAAGTAGACTAAATGGGATTTTTTTTAAAGAGCTGGTACCTTTTAAGCCTGAAACTCTCGTCTTCATGCAGGATGAGATGTGATTATCTTGCCTCAAGAGCTTTATCCGATTGCCCAACACCTTTTCAAGAGTGGGTTTTTGGCTCAAGCAGCTTCAGGCTACCATACCTAGTGTGGAATTATAGCAGTAGGCTACAACCTAGAACGTGGTGGTGACTGTGGCTTGATGTGTGTTATTTAAATGTAGCTTGTAAATGTAAACTGTAATACTCCATTCATTATATTTCTTTAAAAGTGCATGTGTCAAGTGAGTGCTAGTAAATGTGAAGCATAAATGTGGTGTACAGTAATCTAATTCGGAGCATGTCAGTTGCTTGAATGTTTTGATGCACTGATGATTTAATCTATTACACAAATCGAAATATGCTGTGTTTTGTAGCCTATTATTATTACTACAATCTTTTCCAGACGGCTGGCTGGCAATGACCTTGCTTTTATTCATCCAAAGGCCTTGTCTGGGTTGAAGGAACTCAAAGTTCTGTAAGTAATCAAATTTCAGAGCTTCACGGGACAACTCTCTTCTTCTTTCTTGTCCAGTCAGCATATTCACTGATAGAATTAGCAGAATTGTGTGTTTTGTTCTAGTTTTCCAGACAGCTCAAAGCCAGCAATGTGAAAAAATCTTATTACCTAGTCACTTTTTTTTCATAATACTAATGTAACATTAACCTTTCAGGTACTGGAAGAAAAAGAGAAAATTATTGTAACTTTATTTAAATGTTTGTTGCTGCATTTAATTAAAAGTTAGATGTTTGATGACAAGGGCACCCAGGTATAGCGCACTGTAGTGTCAATTTGAATTAGAACTACGTGAAAGGTGCTCTGTAGCAAGCTATGTGGGTGCAATGGTTTGCAAGGAGGTTCCTATGAGGTCTTTTTTTTTTAATCATGGCATTCCAAAATTGTAATGTACCCCTAAAGATTTTTGATGGCAAGCTGAAAATCAGCTTAATTGTTTCTCAAACTGTGTCCTGTTCAGGTCAGCTTCCACATGATTCTGCCTCAAGGGGTCATCACAAATTAACCCAGTGTTCTGTGCATGTAAAGGAGAGCTCCTTGTGTGCTTCAGAGCTTCTGATTGAGTAGCAAGGGTACAAATGTTTTGAGGTGAACAAATGATCACTAGTCTACAGATTGCACCTCCTTCTTCCCCCCACTCCCTTTTAAGGTCAGACTTCCTTTGTAACTTACTGGAATAGGTGAACTAGAGATATAAGGACGTTACATGATTCAAAGAGAATGTGAGAGTATTTCTCACTAGACAGGCTCAAGATTTATTCCACTGCGTCATGTACTTCAGAATTCCAGAATGTGGGAGGTACATTCTGCACACAAGAGGTATCGCAGGAACAAACTGTACTGAATCTCTGAATGTTGGTTGAAAGAATTGCCCAAATTTGTGTACGTTGTTGACGTTCTTTTTTCTTTTTTAAAAAAACAGTACCCTGCAGAACAATCAGTTGAAAACTGTTCCTAATGAGGCCATCAGGGGACTTGGCGGGCTGCAGTCTTTGTAAGTTTTCTTATGAATTATTGTCTGCCCATGCATTGGCCTGCTTTCCTATTTTATTTCTCTACCAATGCATTTTGCATTCTGGAAACCAATGAAATTGTACTATTAACACTTCGTACAACACTGTTTGTGACTCTAACGTAATTATTCTAAATACATCTGGAACAATATTGCTTGCGCTGTTTGCAGTTGCAAAACTTTCTTAAACTGAAGTATAAAAGAAAAGCTTCATGATGCACGCATCACAGGTACGTAGGCTACAAATCAGATTGTTACAGGTCCCATTCTTTTAATTTAATTACGCATAAAATGGGTAGAAGCACTTGAAGGGATTTCTACATTGTACTTCTTTTTACCAAATCACAGTCTTGTTGCCTAGTAGCATGTAACAAGCTTGCCATCCTGTAAAAGAAAGAAACCAACTGGTGGGGTGGGGGGCGAAATTGGGAGAAGGGTCTCTGAGGAGAAGGGTTTGGCCCTCCCCCCTCTGCACATTCCCAAACCGAGGATGTTTGCCTGCAGATTCCTGTATTGAAGTCTCTTTTGCCTAGGAATGTCCTAAATATGTGAAACAGCCCTAAAAGACCAATATAACAATAGAGCAGTGCCAATTTATGAAAACGGGGAGGAAAGTGTATCACAACAGAGCTGCCACTGGGACTAGGAACTGAACTTTAAACATACTCTGCTATATTTCTGGCTGACTCCAATGTGTGTGTATTGGACATGGCATGTGCATGGTCTTTATTAACTCAAGGTGGTAAACATTTTTTCTTACGTGCCATTCTCAGGCCCAATTCTGATACTTTCAGAACAGGAAAGATTCTTAAGAACAATTTCTGCCTGTCTCTTAACAAGTCACTACTAAAGCACCAGACTAAACCTTCTCATAAAACGCTCTTGAAATATCTTCAGTTGTTTTCAGAGAATGAAGATAATAATTCATGTTAATCCTTTTGACCTTTAAGCCCTCCAGTACATTGGTTGATCCAGAATGAAGCCAAGAGGCCTTATAATTGCCGTCCAGCCCCCACCCCCACCCCGGTCACATATTCTCAATAAGGTGGCGCTGTTTTTACAAAGACATTCATTTTTATATAATTTCTCCTCTCCCCACCCAAATTGATACCACTAGTCTAAATACATCAAGTTTAGCACTTGATGTATTGACAAAATTATGCTTGAGATACAGAGAGCTTCGGCTATTGGGCGGTATAAAAATGTAATAAATAAATAAATAAATAAATAAATAAATAAATAAATAAATAAGGAAAGTTCCATTATGAGTGTTTTCTTTAGCATTTCATATAATTTATTAACTTGCGTTTATTTGAATTTGAAAAAGTCACCATAGAAAACAAAAAAACCACACGAAGCCTTAAAACAACAATAATAAGAACATTAAATACTGTTTTTAAAAATTAAAAGGCTAATGTGAAAATATGAGTCTTCACACCTTTTCTAAAGGCCAAGGAAGTGGGGACCAATCTAATTTTTGAGAGAGCGCATAGCATAACTTAAGGGATAAGATTGGGACAAGGGGAGGAGGCACTCTCTATTTGCCTGGAAGACTGTTGTTAAGGGCTCTATGTCCATCATGATAACCAGGACCTTGTCTTGTGAACAAAAATGCTAGTCAATGAGTGCAGACAATGGAGCAATAATACAAATAAGCACCTGCTGAGCCTACACCTTCTGCAGTTAGGCTTGCTCATTCTGTACTAGTTTGTTTATTTATTTACTTGTTTATTGCATTTATATCCCACCTTTTTTTTCCTCCTGGGAACCCAAGGCGGGTACATAAACTTCCTCCTCTCGATTTTATCCTCACAACAACAACCCTGTGAGGTGGGTTGGGCTGAGAGTTTGTGACTGGCCCAAACTCACCCAGTGGGTTTCCATGGCCGAGTGGGGACTAGAACCCGGATCTCCCGACTCCCAGTCCAACACTTTAGTCACTACACCACACTAGTTGAAGCTGCTGAACAGCCATTATGGGTTGCATAGGGTAAATTACAGAAGCCCAGTAATGTACTGGTAACTTCTGAAGCGCAGGCTCATTATGACAGTCCCCATAGCCATGCTCACAAGGAGAGTCCAAAAATTCAGGCAGCTGTCTTGATCCCTTTCAACAAAACAGTTCTAGCAGTTTTCATCTCACCAAGAGCAGCTCTTTTGTAAAGCTAATGGGTCTGAATTGCCCACTAAAGGCACCCCAAAATACTTTGCATTATAACAGGGAGCAGTATATTCTAGTTGGGAAAATTAATTCTCCCCCACCCCACCCCACCCCAGGTACTGTGAGGATTGTAGCTAAGCTCAGGGGAAACAGGGACTGTTGAGGGTTGTGGCAAATGACGCCAGTGTCCTTGCTAATAGAAAAGTGCTTGTGCAGCATCCCGGTGAAGCCTGGTTCCTCTATACCACTGCAGAAGTCTATCTTCAACGGATGGTCAGAAGGTTTTCATTTGGCAACAAATGTCTCAGCAACTTGATCCTATGTAGTTTGTGCTTGGAGTGCTTTCAGAGGTTGTTAAATGCAGAGCCTGTAAGACTAGCCTAAAAAAGCATAAAATGGTTTGATGAGACTATATTATGGTATTAATAGAACCTGACCTTTTGAGTAAGGATTCGTTCCAGAGGAAAAAAATGCTTTGAAGGTCTTTGAGGTGTGCAGTCTTAAAGCAGATAACACATAACATGTAAAATACTCTAAATTTGTGCACTCTCTCTCTTAAAAAGATCTGTTTAGCTGTCATCTCAGTCCAAAATTTTCAAGTTTAAACATTATTTTGCTGGGTTTTTTGGAAGTATTCCCAACTATATGGAAAGGATGCTTTAGGGGGATTTTTTCTTGGTGACAAAACGTATCTTGGAACTTCTTGACTTATTACTAAGGTTAGTTTGGTTTGCTGCTTTGTGTGTGTATTTTGGAAATCCTTGATTTATTGAGATGCAGGTTGTCTGAAAAGTCTGGTAATTTTGTTGTTAAACTTTCAAGTTGGTTTGACCTATTAGAGCTTCTATTATAAATCTTTCACAGCTTCTCACATTCGTACAATTGCTGGCCAATAGGATTTTAACAATGTAAAAGTCCTAAATAGGAAGATAACTGTTTATACTGTTTTCTGTTTTTGCTGACGGAAGCTAGAATGATGGAGATTATAGAGTTGTACAAATTTAACTTGTGAAGTGATTCTGAGGCATTATAAATGCCTCAGAATCTGTTCCCTAACCCTTTTAACTGTAGCTCACACTGAAGAAGATGGAATTGTCTTCCAACAATTAAATTGGAATAACTTTTCTGATTTCAGTGACAAGTGAATGATTAACACACATCCCAAATGCCTAGAAAGAACTTACAACCAAATTAAATGTTTACGATTAGTTATTTCACAAGTATCTCACACATTTGTGTAGGAGCCAAGATACATCTGTTTGCAGAATTAATCTATAGCATACTTAGTCCTTTGTGGCTTAAAACATGTTTTTGGGATACCAAATGGACCTCAGACATGGATGTTTCTCCTTCAAAATCCTGTCATGATCAGCTACTAAATGTAGTAGTGCTTGCATGTATGAAATGAGTTTTTTTACACTGTTGGAAGGCATGCTATACTAGTTAATAAAGTGCTTGTTAACTCAGAGTGGATTTGTTGTCTTTGTCATAATGCAATTTCTGTTTTATCCAACCTTATCAGTGCTTCCCTCTTAAATCTAATAGCTACTTTGCAGTCATTGGAGTGATTTCCCTTGCGGTTTTTGAAGTAGCTCTTAGAAAGAACAAAGTTCACTCCAGACTTCAGTTGATCCAAAGCCGTTTATCTCAAATGTACACTCCGAGATGACTGCTTGTGTCAATATCAAGCATTCTGCCACCAGAGTAATACTGTTGGGTTTCTTGAGCTGTGTAAATACAGCAGTGATGAAGCAACCAAAGAGAGCAGTGAGACATTAAATCACAGTCCACAACAGCGAGCAGAACTGTCTGTTCAGAACAGAAGAATCTGTTATGCTTCCCTGTGGCATATGCAATCTAAATCAGTGTTGCATCTATGGCTGGACCTTGGGGCTGAAGTCCAGGGTCCCAAAGCCCAGCCCCCTGCCCCAAACAGCCACCCAGAGAGCAGCAGCGATGGAAAGGCAGGGCCAAACAGGGTCAGTGTTGGCATCTGGGCCAGTACGGGCATGCTAGGGGCTGCTGAGGCTGAGGCTGGTTGCCATAGCACCCTTCTTGTTTTTTTTAAAAAAGCATTTTATTTTTTTTTATTTTTTTTTATGTAATTTTACTAAACACTAAATAAAATACATCAACATAACATCACACACATAAACAAGTCATAATACATAACAAATTACTTGATTATTTAACTGTTAGCATATAAATTTTATCCATAAACATAATCAAAAAAGAAAACAAAGTGCTCCCCCTTCCCTTCGGGATCATTCCTGATTCCAAAACCTTAAGACCTCTTCTGGAGGCGGTTTCCCACTTCCCATAGATAACACATATACCAGGAACTGTCTCCAAATCCCCTCAAATTCATTCGTTTTTGCTATACCTCTTCTTACTTTAATATTACATGTCAGTTTATCATTAATAGCAATATCCCACACTTCTTTATACCATTCTTCAATACAATAATCTCCTTGAGTCTTCCAGTTCCTTGATACAATTAATCTTGCAGCAGTCAGCAAATTTGTTATCAATTCTTTAGTTTCTTTGGTACACTTTACGTCTTCATATAGAGATAGTAATGCCACTCTTGGTGTCTCATCAATCTTTATTCCTACAATATCTTTAATCTCAATAAACACCATCTTCCATCATTTTTGAACAAATTTGCATTCCCACCACATATGTAAATACGTTGCTTTTCCCCCACAACCTCTCCAACAATCTGCTGAGTACTGCTTATTTATCATATTTAATCTTACTGGAGTTAGATACCACCATATAATTTTATAATAATTCTCTTTTATTCTCACTGACATATTCCTTAACACTCTTTGTCTCCATAATCCTTCCCAACTCTGCTGCCCTATTTGTACCTTCAAATCTGTCTCCCACACCATCTTTCCTGAGTCTCCCATCACCCCTTTCCCAAGCAGTATTCTATATATCTCACTTGTTAACCCTTTTATCACTGTATTTTCTCTCTTATCAATTTCTTTTTTAATAATTAACTCATATTTCGTCAACTCTTTACAATCTCCATTTACTCTTACCCAGTTCTTTGTCCATTGTTCCAATTGCCAATAATTTAACCAAGTTAATTTCTTTTCTTTTAAGACCTCTTCTATTTTCTCACGTGAATCCATCCGTCTTAACCAAGCATTTTATAGTCAGGGCACGTACAGAGTTCAAGATGCCCATTTTATGGTTTTTAATTTTAAAATAGGTATATTTTATACAACAAAATGGTGCTTATTCCCAATTAAATGTGTCTAGGATCACGGCAGCAGAAGCAAGCTCTATCTATCTAATGATTACTAATTAAATGTATGTTGCTTCTTATAGCAAAAAAAAAAAAAAGCCACAAAGCAGCTTACACACATAACTAAAGAAATCTATAATTGTTATAGCAGAAGAAAACCAAAAATAATATAAACTATAATCAGCAGGATAATACAGATAAAAATGAACACCATAAAAACGTAATCTAAAAAACAATTGAATATGAGAAGGGTTCCTCACAATACACAAAGGCCTGTTTCATATGTAACGACAACCCAGAGTATGGGTTAGATATGAGGTTTTGAATCATGGCTTGTTGGTATATGGAAACCCAGCACTATGGTTTAACTGTGGGTTGTTAACCATATATAACTCAGGAAGAGTACCCATGGTCTGTTGTTGGGTTGTAAACTCTGGGCTGTTCGTGGTTAACAACCCATAGTTTATTTATTTATTTTATTACTTTTATATACCGCCCCACAGCCGAAGCTCTCTGGGCGGTTTACAACATTAAAAATAGTAAATGTTAAAAGTATACATTTTTAAAAAACAAACAAACATAAAAACAGTATAAGAACAGTATCCATTTAAAAACAACAATTCTGGGGTCCATTAAAAACAAACTTAATGTTGTTAAACTATAGTGCATGGTTTGCATGCCACGACAACCCAGAATTCAACAACTCAATCCGTATTCTGGTTTATCGTTATGTGTGAACTAGGTTAAAATCTCTCCCCACTCTCTAGCCTAGAATGAACACAGCAAAAGCATTCACAACAATTGAGCCATAATTAATATCCAAATGCCTGAGAAAATAAGTACATTGTTGCCTTATTTTATTCCAGTATTTATTTTTATATTTAATTCTAGTAGTCATGATGAGGTTATGATTTATGTGAGTTCAAAATGCAAAACTGCAAATGGTCACAATATTTCTCTTTTGAAATCAGGCTTGGCAAATTATTTTGTTTTGCTCTTGTTTTTATTTTGCTCTAACATATCCAGAATGTAAAAGCGGTTGTAAAGCATGGAATGGCAAGGACTGAGGGAGAGAAGAGAAATGCTATTTCTGTAAGAATAATTGTAAACTAAAATAACAGATCTGTAGAGTGTGAAGAGAGAACTTACCATTGTAATTATTTTTCTGCTAACATACTATGTACAGTTGTTTTTATTTGAATATATCATGAAAGTTTTCTATTACAGGAAATGGGTTAAAATTATATTTTAACAGCAAAGGTTTAGAGCTGGTAAACATACTCTTTCTTCTTGACACTAGGGGTAGTTTGTTCGTTTTCTTGATAACTAAATCCATTTTCAGGTTGTGTCGTGAGAGTGACTGCATAGACCTTTTAGGTCAGTTTTTGCTTACAGTGGGGAAGAGGTGAATTTTCACTGGTGGTGGCTCTGCCGTTACATATGCTTAAAAGTAATCTCTCATTGAATCAGGAGATAGTTATGCAACTTCCTGTTTTTGTAAATTGTAGGTGTACGCTGCTCAGCAGTTCCTACTGAGCAAGTACACCAGCTGATAGATAACCTATATTGTATGCATAACCTATTGCCTTTATGTTGGATTGTGTGTTCATTTTGGCCCATGATCTATATTCAGGTTTAGTTTATATCCCCCCAAGCTTCAACTGCTCACTTCACTCCAGTCCTTGAAACTTTTTTTCTAAAATCCTTCTCATACTTTGTAAAGTCTCTTAAATATTCATGTTGTTTCTCTTCAGGCGCTTAGATGCTAACCACATTACTGCTGTGCCAGAAGACAGTTTTGAGGGCCTAGTTCAACTACGTCACCTGTGGCTGGATGATAACAGCTTGACTGAAGTCCCTGTGGTTCCACTCAGCAATCTTCCGTCCCTGCAGGCCTTAACCTTGGCTCTCAACAAAATCACCAGCATCCCTGACTTTGCATTCACAAACCTCTCAAGCCTTGTTGTACTGTAAGTGATTTCAGCTTTTCATCTCCCTGAATATTTAAGTATTCCAGAATAAGATTCAGAGTTACACAGGATTGTGGTTTGCGCATTGGCTAACTCTAATTGATGTATTATGCAAGTTTATTGCCATTTGCAGAAAAAAATGGCTGCCGGCAAAGGTTAAAATATATGATTGTGCTCATCTAAAACAATGGCTGTGTGTACATTGCTGGGATCATCTTACTGAACCAAGTGGCTGTCAGAATTAGCTTTGACAGTCCAGATGCCTGTTGGGGGATGAAGTGCCTTGAAATGTTCCTCTCTTCATTCTTCCCCTGGTGAATCAGCCTCCGCAATTTGGGATACGCATAGGGCAGAAATATCTTGTGTGCATTCCCAAATTTCGGATGCTTGTAATTAATTGTACATGTTGGTGTATTGGGGAATATATCCAATGGGAAGATGAGAATCTTGTTTCCACATGTGAAATGGGTGCACAAATTTACGACGTAGCTCTCTTTAGAGCTTCATTATTTTGCATCCTTCAAGTTGGAAGGCTCACAAAGCCATGTCATTCAACCCCTACACAAAAGACAGGGTAATGAAAGGGTGGCTTTCCCCATCATCTCCCTTGCTCTTTATGGTTAACATTTTAAGTCGAATCCATTTCAGTGATGTGCATGGAAGTAGAGGGTGACAATTCTGGATGAACACATGTGGAACTGAGTTGTGACTTTGTGTGTGTTGCGTAGGATTCTGTTCGGCTTTCATAGGCCGAGCTTCAACACCGGGCTGATCCCAGGTATTCCTCCAGCCATTCTTGTGGAATGGGAAATCCTTATGTCTGGTCAGTTTCTATACAGAACATAATAAGAGCCATGCTGGGTCAGACGAATGGTCCATCTAATCCATCACTATGTTCACACAGTGGCCAACCAGCTGTTAACCAGAGACCCACAAGCAGAACATGGTGCAACAGCAGCCTCCCACCCAAGTTCCCCAGCAACTGGTATATATAGGCATACTGCCGCTGATTCTGGAGGTAGTACATAGCCATCAGGACTAGTAGCCCTTGATAGCCTTCTCCTCCAAGAATTTATCAAACCTCCTTTTAAAGCCATTCAAATTGGTGGTTCATTATAAAAGTAATGTGCATGCTTAGCACAAACTTCTTCCATTGCCTTTGACAGAATGTGAGGGCAATGTACTTTAGTATCTAGCAACTACATTCCTATAAGTAGAAAATGCTGGGTGGGGCCCAGAATACATAGGTTGCTAGTTTTTATGCTACCTTGCTCAACTAGAAAAGGGATTTTATGCATTAGCAACCCACCAGTTTGGATGTTATTTGTGAGTGCTCTGCATTTTTTTGCTACCGAGCAAAACTAATTTTGGAAATTTAACTTGCATGTAGTGATTCATTGGGGTAATAGATTCACTCTTCCCTTCTTTCCCCCCTCAGGCAACTTCATAACAATAAAATAAAAACATTAGGACATCATTGTTTTGACGGATTAAACAATCTAGAAACTTTGTAAGTATCCTGTCTTTGGGGCTCCGTAACTGAATAAAACACATTACAAAAGACTTGATGCCATCAAATCTTGAGATTAGGATTTTAACACTTTTAGTTTAGCTTAATAATTATGTTACGGTTATTAGCCATATCTGTATGCTTAGTGTTTGTTGCAAAATACTGAGCTGGTCACAACATGGCTTGCTTTTCTTTCCCATGTTATTCAGCATGGGCAGAACTTTTGGCAGGAGAAATGGGGAAAATTTCTGGGTACACTTAATGTGTCTGTTGGCTTGCAGCAGCTGGGATGGTTTTGGATACCTGTTTGCCTTGTTCTTCCATCACAAAAATGAAAAACAGAGGGGGATACTAGGTTAGACAGTGCAGAGAAAGGTAACACAAAAGGGGAATCTCTAGCTATAAAGCAGAAAGTATGTGTGTGTGATGTATGTCCGGAAATGTTTACCCACTTCCAGATGAAATAGAAACTTGAAATTTGGCATGCTGATAGATCTGGTTGTATAATGTACCAGAAAAATCTAAAAACATAGAATTCTGGGGTTTAAGTATTTTTAAAGAATTTAATAAAACTAAGGCTTACACCTACAACTCCCAGCATGCCTTGGGCAGAATTCCCAGCATGCCATGGGTGGAAGG
Organism: Elgaria multicarinata webbii; assembly: GCF_023053635.1. Taxonomy (NCBI): domain Eukaryota; kingdom Metazoa; phylum Chordata; class Lepidosauria; order Squamata; family Anguidae; genus Elgaria; species Elgaria multicarinata. Next base: position 105,276,329 of record NC_086172.1, read on the forward strand.
CCAGGTTTACTGGGCTTTGACAACTATTGTGAGTGCATGGATGGGTGACTGCTGCATGCCTTTCACAACCCAGACTCCTAAGGTCGGTCTCAAGTAGTCAACATAATTCCACATAAAAGGAAACAACCCACATAAATGGGCTGCATCCATTTGCGATGCCTGCTGTGCATGGTTTTAAAATCACAATTAAATACAACAGTGTGACTTTGAGAGGCTGAATTCTGAACTTGCTCAAAGGCACCCCATCCTGATATTGCTGTTTTCTCAGAATTTGGGGGAAGTGCATGTGAAGCCTTCACCCTTAAGAGGGAGGGAAGAAGGGGAGACACTCTGCACATGCCCAGAAACAGGCCCAATGCAGGGGGCAAGTGCCTGTGCCAGTCCTAGCTCTTCAGTACAGGTTCCTGATGGAGCACTTGGTTGACAAGAAGCACAGGCCAAGGCAGTCCCAACAGGACTTGGTCGGAGCTGGTCGCATCCACTGACAGCTGCTTACCTCCCCTCCTCAGTGATGCTACTCCTTGATGCTCTATTGAAGAGTAGCATCAGCAATGAGAGGAGCAAAGCACCCCTCAGAGGATGTAGGCACCTGCAGGCCACCAAAGGCATGCTGGGAGGTGTAGTATGGATAGTAGTTGATTTTAAATAAAGCATGCGTTAGTAAACCAGGTAATTATGTGCAAGCCAGATCACTATTTCTCAATCCTAACTCACTAACTGTCTTTGTTCACCTTCTACCTGACTTTCTCCAACTCCAACTGCCCACCATTCCATTCTAGCCTCAGCTAACAGTCATTCCTCCATTCACTCTTCTGTTTCAATGGTATAGTCAGGCTTTTATATAAAAATCATGAACTTTATTCAGTAATTCCTATCTCTCTCTTGGAATATTGTGGTTTAGTTATGACAGGGAAAAACGCAGCATAAAAAATCTCATCAAGTTGAAAGGCCTTGGGAAAAATAAAATATTCGCTTGGCACTGGAAAGCCATTAATGCAGTCACTAGGCCTGCCTGCCTGGGAAAAAAGAAATCCATAAGCAGGATGCCACAGCTAAAAGGCCAGCTCTCCAGTTGTCTCCCACCACACCTCAGATGGTGTTCAAAGATTAACACATTATTCAGGGATTTAGGCTTATGCCTCCAACTCCCAGTATGCCTTGGGGAGATTTATCGGGCTTTAGCACCCATCACCTGGTAGTGGCTTGCCATCCTGGGCCTGAAGGAAGAGTGCCAGGGGCTGGCTGCCTCGGTAACTAGGCACTTTGGTAGTAGGATGGAAGGGGGGTGCAGCTCTGGGCCCGTTGCCAATGGCAACGACCGAGCTAACTATCAGTCAGTCAGCTGGCTCCCTCATGGCCTACATACAAGCACCTTTTGCACAGTGCTATGTGGACTGGCTCGGCAAGACTTCACTTCCCGTGAGTCTCAGCGGCAGGACTTCCATTGGGCAAGTTGGGCACCGCAGTAAAATGCATTCTGGGAGCTGCAGTTTGCATTTTCTGTGGGAACAAGGAAAATCATGACGGTGGCTTCAAGGTGGTCATGGCCGTGCATTGGGAGTGAGAGAGAGAACGAGAGAAAAAATAAATTTAATTTGTTTTAAAGTTACCTCACAGGCCTAGCAATGGCCTACTATTTTAAGATGATTACCTCGCAGACATATCTTCGGGGGCCCAAGCAGTGGCGGGGTATATCAGCTAGTGTTCATATAAAAGGGAAAAGAAAGAGGGTCCCTTTGTGGTGATTGCCTTAAGGGCAAGAGCAGGACAACACTTGAGAGATAGAATTGTGTATGCAGTATTATGGAATGTAGTGGGAGGGGTCTAGCACACTGGTCGCAAGTAATTGGGGTGGAGTGGTGGAGAATGGGTACACTTCACCAGGACTAGTGGGCCCAGTTGTCAAGCCTGACCCAAAAAATGAGGCAAAATTGTACATAATGCTTGAGGATGTTAATTTGCTGGAGCCAATCAGAAACAGAACAAGCAATATTGTGAACGGTAGGCTGCCATCCGTGGCCCTTCTCCTCAAGAATACCCTCAATATTTTCTCTTTAAGAAATCAACAACATGCAATTTTGGCTGAATTTTAATTTTGGTAACAGCTTGTTTAATATTGAACACTACATAATGCTACCAATGCTATTCTTTACAGAGACTTAAATTATAACAACATGGTAGAGTTCCCTGAAGCAGTTAAAGCACTTCCAAGCCTAAAGGAGTTGTGAGTATTATTGCATGATCTTATTAACTCTATTTCCTCAAACTTAAAAGAAAATACTACAAAACTCCAGGAGGAGAGATGTCATGTTTCATCACAGCAATCTAAAATGGATTAAATTCAAATGGGAATGGTATCATAGGACCAAATAAAAATAATCAAACAGCAAGCTGCTTTGGAGTTTCTCAGTTTTGGGGATTTTAAGTTGGTCATACCTGCCTTCATTTTTTATCTAAAGTGGGACTGTTTGTCCTAAAAAGAGTGCTAATTAAGGAGGGATATAATCAACAATTTTTGAGACTGCTTTTTGGGAAATTGCTTTTGTGTTCTACAGCTAAGTATATTTATTGATGGTCTATATTTATAGATTTTAGTTTTGATGCTGTGTTTGTGTCTTCAGTAGAATATACATCTATTATTGAAAAAAGAATGAAATCTCAGCTCTCTGATCAGTAACTTTGTTCTTAATTTGAATAACAATATCTAGGCTGTATTCAGACCACATGATAGTCAACGGTGAGGTAATAGTCAACTTGACAGTTGTTTATCTCTGGGGAGTTGTATTCCCCATACAACATGATAATAATCCACCGTTATGTGGATTAGGATCAGCATTGAGTTGACTGTTCGTCCACGCTGAGTTGATTTACTCATCCCTCCCCCTCAGTCCTCCTGATAGTATCCCATCAGCCATTGCTGCCAAAAAATCTATTCTGCCAGCTGGACTAGAGCAGCCACCACCACTTTGACCACTGTTGCCTTGCGACTCTGTGGCTGATGAAATAACCAACGGTGGCCAGGGAAAAAAACAATGGTGCCCTGCACACCACACGATAACCAATGGTGGTTCAAATAGCCAACTCTGCACAGCGTTGATTATTTGCATTAGTTATTTCGGCCAAATAACCAACTGTTTGTTTAAAAAACTCCCTCCACGCAACATGATAACCCATGGTGGCTTAAATATTGGTTATTGTGTTGTCTGAACCCAGTCGTAGTGTTGGCACTTCTTATAATGGTTTGCACAGTGCTGAACAATCTTTATTTCTCCAGGCTGTAGCCATTGGCAGGGGATGGGAATTAGCTCATTCAGGGGTGTGCTGGGTACCTATCCTGAATATTGAGGTTTCGCTTTTTTAATGAAATCCAGTCTATTTAAGTATCATACTGTACAATGAAAAATACGTAGGCAATTTTGTGCTCAGTAGGAAGGAAGTAACTTTGTGTGGAGGTGCCTTTTGTGTGAACCAGAGTCTCTGCCTGAATAGTATATAACAGCTACTCTAATTTCAGTGATTGTGGCAACATTTGTAATTTGTTGTAAGATTTCAATAATTTATTTAAATAGTGTGTTCAACTATGATAGAGTTTTTTCTTCTATTTTTCAAAGGGGATTTCACAGTAATTACATTTCCATCATCCCTGACAGTGCGTTCGTAGGAAACCCGCTTCTAAGAACTATGTAAGTTTTTATGAAAAATGATTACATTTGTAGTGTAATGAATCAAAAAGCAGTTGTGTAGACTGAGATCATTTGTCTTTTAAATTTCTTACCCCACCAGACATCTATATGATAACCCGTTATCCTTTGTTGGGAACTCAGCTTTTCAAAACTTATCAGATCTGCATTCGTTGTAAGTACTCTTTTATTTACTCCATGAATAATTAGAACCTTAATTGTACTAGTCAGTTCTGGCATCCCAATCTCAAATGCATACATTTGGAGATCCCATTGATTTCAGTGGAATTACTTCCTATGCATGCTTAGGAGTTCAGTCTTGCCATGATCCCATAAATATGGTTGGTTATTTCTTGAAGAGAGCAAGCCTGAAGCAAGAATAAAATAAGCATTCTTCAAATCATTATGGTAAGTTCTAGTTCTGTTGGCTTGTTTAACAGTGATAGGGAAGCTATTACAGGAAAGCTGGTAATGGTTTTGCAAAACCAGAAAATAACAACAAAAGCACTCCCAAACTCATAATTATGATAAACAGTGGCTGATAAAATCTATTACACAAGTATGATGATAATGATGTGTTAACAATGGAGCTGCAACCATAAAGTTAAGCAGTACAGGGAAGACCACTCAGGAAACACAGATAGCATCTCTCAAGCAGTGAGATGCAACCTGGAAAAATATGTATTATTATTATTATTATTATTATTATTATTATTATTATTATTATTATTATTAAATATACAAAAATTAACACCACAAAAACATACACAGAAACATATATCTAAAAACAATTATAAGCAACATTATAAACAACTATAAAAACAGATCCAGGATTGATGAAGCTCATCACATATTGTTAAATGCCTGGGAAAAGAGAAAGTTTTAACCTGGCGCCGAAATGATAGCTATGTTGGCGCCAGGTGGGCCTCGTTGGGGAGATCATTCCATAATTGGGGGGCCACCACTGAGAAGGCCCCCCTTCTTACAAAAGATCCAGAAACAGTAGTTCAGTAGTCTAACTTCTTCAAAATTTTAACCATCTAGCCTGTTTCATGAAGACTTAGTCATGACATAGCAGCGTTTGACAAGGTCCTGATGTATATATTGAAGATAGAAGCAATTGTTTTCTCTGCTCATTTGCTCTCTGCTAGAGTTGGAGGACATGTGGTCCCCCAGATACTGGATTTCAACTCCCATCAGCCCTTCCCAGCATGGGCAATGGCTACAGGCTCCCCACCCCTGCTCTATGTGGTTGAGATCTTTTGCAAGTACTGCAATTTCCAAAACATCTAGGAAATCTCCAAAAGCTGGAGACTTAGTGCTGTAAGACATTATGCAACAAGTCAAGTCTTCCTGTATTCAGTATATACATAAGGCCCCTTTCAATTTTTTTTTTTTTTTTTTTTTGCATTCATACCCAAGTCTTCATGAAGCAGGGCTGGCTGACCAGTCTCCCCTTGACTCATGCAATTTATAGCAGTTGCACTATAGAACTGCTCTTAGTTGACCTTCTATAATTATGTATATTTCTCCATGTTGCATCTTATTATTGTGCAGATGCTATTCCTGTTTGCTACGTTGTGTGATTATGGTGTTCTTCTGTGTGGTCTTGTTTTCCCATATCTGACTCTTGTATTTACCATTTCATTGTTAATTCACACCGTTATAACTCTTTGGTATAGTAGGTTTTATTGATCATTGTTCATAATCTTTATGAATTTAGGGGGATGCATTCTTTGTTGCTTTTCTGTACTTGCTTCTGAGCACTCCTTCTTTCCCCTCTTGCTGTTTTTCTTTTTCTCTTGCAAAACCCCATAGAAACTGGTGGGTCATATATTTTGGTATGTTTACATAAGCTCATCTAAGTGCCCACACCCTTCGAAAACATGAGGCTGAGAGGTTTGATCAAACAGAGTCTTGCAAATCTTAGCTAAACTCAAAAATGTGTTTCATTCACAATGTGTTTTTTGTACTAGCACCTCAGGTTGATTCCAGTTTGGAATAAATAGGGATTTGGCTTAGATGACTCTCTTAATTCTAGATCTAATATGTTTTGGCAGTGACCCCTATAAAAGGTGGTCATTCTTTTTTAGAAGCACTGTGCTCCCTTCATAGGTTGTTCCCTACCCACATGTATTTATAAATAACATATGCACTCATCTTCCTCATTCCACTGTTAGCTTCTCACAAAGGCTGCAATAGGACCTACACAAGAGTAAAATAAATGGTTTAACAGTTCCATCACAGTTGTCATTTTTGGCACAATTTTTAACACATGCAACAGTGATTTGACTTAGATGAGCGGTTGAAGCTGCCGTGGAAGCTGGACCACATAATCATCTGCAGATTATTTGTGTATTAGCAGGAATCAAAACACATCGACCAATATTTCACAACTCACAGCGTTTTAATTAAAGATATTTGTATTTCAAATGTTTTATCCAAATGTTGTTAAATCTGGTACAAATAAATGTCAGTGGAGGAAAGAGGATCAGATTGGTATAAATCTCAAATGAAGACTTCCATTCCCATAACACTTGTCCGTCCTTCCACCCAGTAATGCAGCCATGTGTATCATGTTTCTGTTTCTTCTTCTTTAGGGTAATTCGTGGGGCCAGCATGGTACAGTGGTTTCCTAATTTAACAGGAACTACCAATTTGGAGAGTCTGTAAGTATCTTCTATCAAACTCTATGAATGAAAGATAAAATAACTTGTAAAAAAATCATCTTCAGATTCTCTTAAGGGTGGGGGGAATAAATTTTATTGCTGGTTTTTTTACTGATATCCTAAGCCACAGGATTTGTTTGAGTTTAGGGAATCCATTAAAGTGGAGATAAAGCAAAGTAGGTGTAGTTTTTCTTAATGCTATCGACTATACACATTGGCTATGTTCATACAAAACAGTAAGATAGAATTGCTGAGGATTGGAGCTTATAGATAAAAAGCAAGTATGCTGGTGCATTATTATTACTACATTTATATCCTGTGTTTTCTTGTTAGAAGTACAACATGCCAAGGTCCTGGTTTGGGCATAACACCAAGGGGCTGTTCACACAACACATTAACCCACACTCAGTTGTTGAGTGTGGGCTGTTCTTGAACCATGGGTTGTTTGGTGAACCATAGGTTAGTGTGTTGCTTGAACCCAGGACACTTTCTGCAGAGTGGGTTGTTATCTTTGCAGCATGGGTTATTTTTCTAGAACAAGCCACCTTGAGAACTCATGGTTTGTTACTGGGTTGTTCAAAGTGGTTAACAAACCACACTGCATTGTCAACAAGCCACCCTATGGAAAATGTCCTGGGTTCAAGCAACGCGCTAACCCATGGTTCAGCAAACAACCCATGATTCAAAAACAACCCATATTCAACCACTGACTGTGGGTTAGTGTGTTGCGTGAACAGCTCTCAAATTTTATAAGTTCCTGTTTACTACAGCTGTTCTCACTTGCAAGAGGAGACAAACCATAGTGATTGGGCAGCATGCATCAGCATGCTTGTTCGTTTCCGATAAGCCAGAATTTTCAGTAACTGGCTTTTATGTATTATTTATTTATTTATTTATTTATTACACTTTTATACCACCCAATAGCCAAAGCTCTCTGGGCGGTTCACAAAAATTAAAACCATAATAAAACAACCAACAGGTTAAAAGCACAAATACAAAATACAGTATAAAAACCAGGATAAAACCACGCAGCAAAATTGATATAAGATTAAAATACAGTAAATGTGGCCATTGTTAAACCTAACATTGCTGTTTATAAAATAATTTTGTAAAGCTGTACATTAAAAGGTTGATTACTATTTTCAGATTGTTTAGGTTTTGATGCATCAGTACTCATATTACAGCTGTTCAAAGGCACACTTAGACTAGAAGGGCTTTTTAAAATGTTCAGAAAAAGGGATTCCTAATATTCAAGGATAATTGCTTCTCCTTCTTTTAATTTGTCTAATACAGTCCTATCAAAGTTCACTCAAATGTCTGTGTTTTATTAAACAGGACTTTTACAGGCACCAAAATAAGCAGCATTCCCATAAATCTATGCCAAGAGCAAAACATACTTCGGACTTTGTAAGTAAAAATCTCCAGGTTCTACTCCCTTTTTATCAGTGAAAACCTCAGAAGCTGAATGTACAGTTTGATTTAATTTGGGGGTGCTGAACCTCAGGCCTGGAGGCCAAATCCAGCCCTTGGGGGTCCCAGGCCAGCCCTGCAGGGTTTCTCAGTAGGCCACGCCTCCTTTCACCCAACCATCAATCATTTGGTCGTTTCCCAACTTTTATGCCATTTTTGCCCCATTCTGAAAGGTTGAAATACCTCTCCTAAGGTTTAGTTACTGGCAATAAGAGATTTACGCTAAAATATGCTGCCATTTTTTGGCCCCATCCCCTTTCTCCCCACCCCTTTTGCATTCAGCTGCACCCACCACCAGAATATGGCTCTCAAGAGCTTTTGTCAAATGGAATTTGGGCTCTCAGGCTGAAAGAGCTTCTGCACCCCGATTTAATTCATCTTAGCACACCCCTTGAAACTGGACAGTGCTGGTGTTGTGGATTTTATCTGAAATACAAAGAGCAAGTCATGCACCAAGAAAGAGTTTTGCTCAAGTGGCAAAATGCATGTCAATTTGAAATCAGAGAGGCCATCCAATCCCTACCATGAGCCCATGTCTTTCAGCGTGTGAGTGTTTGACTGCGCCAGCAGGTTGGCTTTCGCTCTGCCAGGGAGCATAAAATGGCAGTGCGTGGTTAATAGGTCATGCTGATTCTCCTTGTCCTGTGACTTCCCCGTAAGCCATTCCCATGTGATTCCTACTCTGCAAAAAATTATGAAACTCACCGAACCGAACCACCAAAGATGATTGGGAAAGCAACAGCAGTGTTCGTTTCATTCCCCACCTCTTTTCATTCCTTAACTTGGCAGAGAGAGGTTTTATTGTCTAACCCTATCTAATCGAGCTGTGCAATCCTGTACAAGTCTACTAAGAAATAAGCCTCGTTATGTTTAGTGGGTTTTACTACCAAGGAAGACTGTACAGGTTTGCAGCCTAAGTCTTTCATTTTAATTGTTTTTGTGAACTCCCTGATGTATTGGGGCTAAGCTTTTTTTACCTCTGCACTATTCCTTCAAGGTGAACTCTTTTGGAGCATTAGTGAAGGTAGTCACTTTCATGGGGAAAACGGATAGGGAAAAATTAAAAATATGTTGTTACAAAAATGTGACAAGAGAAAAGGGTACAGATAGCTCCTTGTATTTGTCAACCTGTTTTTAGAACCAGGAAGTCTTCAAATAAAATAATAACACTAATCCTTTTTTCTTTCTTTACCTGCCTTGCAAGGGATTTGTCTTATAATAACATAAAACAACTTCCAAGTTTTAAAGGCTGCAGCTCCCTGGAAGAAATGTGAGTAAAGAACACAGTGCAACTAATCTGATTTCTTTTTTTTTTTTTCTGTGCCACAAAACATGAAACACGAAAATCCACCTACACTTCATAGCAAGAGGATAGTACTTCAAAATAACCTTTCCTTGTTCTTGCCCTAAGTTAATGTTTTGTGACTAGTGTGGGAAGATGACAGTAAACAAAGGTTGAAATGTCTCTCCCAAAGCGAAGTTACTGTACTAAGTGTTAAGCTATAAGAGATTGGTATTTTGGCTCCACCTCTTTGCTTTTGGCTCTGCCCTTTTTGCATTCAGCCCCGCCCACCACTGGTATGAGGCCCCTGAGAACTGAAGTCATTGATAAAAACGTTGAAGAGTACTAGGCCCAGGGCAGAAAAGTGCAGCAATCCACATAAGGTCTCCCTCTAGTTTGATGAGGAACTATTGATGAGCACGCTTTGATCATGCTTTTCCAACAAGCTGTGAACCCTCCATAATCTAATTATTTAACCAGTTTGCTAACATAAAACCATAATGGCTCACCTCTATTTTGCCTTTTGCTTCCTTGAACTTTATCTCTATTTTCCTACCCCTCCCTCTCCCTCTCTCTGGCTCAGTTCATACAACACGTTAGTCAACGCAGTGTGAAAACTCCACTCAACAGTTAAGTTTTAGGAGGTACTCCCCACACAACATGTTCTAACTCCACCATTGTGTGACTATGGGATGCCGTGAAGTTGGGTAAAATCACTTGCAATGTTTGATTGACAGTTCCTCTGCCCTCTTTCCTCTCCTAGTCCTCCCGATGGTATCACATCAGCCATTGTTGTAAAAAACCAGTCCCAGTGGTTCTCCTAGAGCGGCACTCACTCCTTTCACCACTCTTGCCAGGGAACTCTGTAGCCAGTGGGAAAAGTCAACTCAACACAACAGAAAACTCCACAGAGCCCTTCACACAAAACACAATTGTTGTGCAGGAACTCTCCTCTGCATAGCACGGATATTCAGCGTGGAGTGTTTTCCAAAAACCCCTCCACCTTAGGGTGGAGTTTTCCTGCCAGACAACACATTTCTCAACGGTGATGTAAAAACTCCACCGTGGAGTTCTAAAACCACCATTAAGAAATGTGTTGTCTGAACTGAACCTCTTCCTCTTTGGGGGAGAGTCCTTTTTTATGTTTCATGGTATCTTGCAAAGACACTGAATCCTTCATTAGTGATAGAAATTAATAAATTAAATGGAGCTTGTTCTTGTTAGGATAGAATGCTACATCATGAATGTGCCATTACTTGGTAAAATTCCTCCTTCATGTAATTAATTTCTGCATTGCAGATCTTTGCAGCATAATCAAATCGAGGAAATCAGAGAAAATATATTTGAGGGACTGACTTCTCTACGTACCCTGTGAGTATGATCTCGGATGTCTTGATGTTAAAAAGAAATGTTCAAAGTTTACAGTTGTGTTCAGTATTGGCAGACAGGGTGCACCTAGCCAAAGCAGAGCAATCACCTGTAAAATAGCTGTCTGTCTCGGACGGTGTCCAAAACAGCACCCCTTAAAATAGTGTGTTTCATTTTGTCCCTCTCTGTCGTGGTGCTTAATTTTAGCATCTTCCACACATTTGCATTCCTCCATCCTCCAAATTTAAAACTGTACACACATGGAAATGCACAAATCACTAAAGTAGATGGTGTGCTGAAATGTAACCTCAGACCAGAAAGAGACTTGAGATGGAAATTGGTTTCCAATTTAAAGAAATTAATATAAGTTGAATATTTATTATGCCAGTATTTAGCGACCAGGAAGAGTCCCAGTTGTGTATTTAGCAACAACCTGTGTTCACATAAGGCTTTTCCAAAGCCTCTCCATAACTCTTCATGCCTCTGTAGAAATCAATAGGCCACTGTGTATATAAGGTTGGTGGTGCATGCATGATCGTTAGGTTTGAGGCCAGGGCATAACAATGCCCCTGCTTGTATGTAAATCCCTGTGAACCAGAGTGACTGAGCATAATGTGCAGATACTAAAGACATGCAGTACTTTTAAATTAGTAGCATGTGGATTGAAGACCCCAATGATTGCTTAGAATTCCACAGGTGGATGAAAAACCAGCTCTGTGTCAATATATTGAATTAATTGTTTTGCAGCCCAGTATAATATGCCAAAAAGGAAGTGAACACATGGAGAAATTAATTTGTAAAATTATTCTCCAGTCTGGTTTGTGCATGGATTTTCATATGTAGAAGTAGCCTTCTCGTATTCTTTCGTCAGCTTCAGCTCCCTGCAACTGCAGCTGTTGCTTATACCCCCACCCAAATTTCTAGAACAAATTCCAATCTGGTGCAGTTGAGCTCGTGCTAAACTAGAGGCCTTGTTTCCAATTAATGAGATAACCTTAAGAGAATTGTTTAGAGAAAATTGTCATGATGACATTATAAAATACTGCTGAACGCAAGTTATTTGTTTGCCAGACACTTAGTGTGACCTGAAACATAATGTAATCACTGAAGTGCAGACAATAGCCATTTAGAAGTGTCAATGTAAATCACTAACACAATCGTACTTTTTAAAATTGCAGTGATCTCAGCAGAAACTTGATCCACCAGGTTTACAAGGAAGCATTTGCTACGCTTGGTGCTATTACCAACCTGTAAGTAGGCCATTTTTGCAAGTTTCCAATTCTAAAACAATGTCATTTTCCCTTCTTGAAAAATCTGCACTCCTGTTTTCCATGACACCTTAAACCACTGCGCTTCCTGCATTTAGAGAAAGCAAAAATAACATATTCCTGTCACATACAAGAAAGCTGCCAACTCACCGGACAGATTGCGGAATGTCAGTGATGTTCGTTGGGAAAACTGTGATTTTGGACACCCCTAAGGATGTTGGAGGAATCTGTCTATGGGGTGCTGCTCACTGGGCTTTTGTCAGTTCAACCCCTCGGACTTCGGCTTGTTTTCCTGCAATCTGGCCCAATGCTCTCTGCATCTAGTTGGGCCAGCCCGCAGATTTTCTGGTGTTTTTTATTTGCGTAAAAAGAAATTTGAGCAAATTTGCGTAATTTACGCATATTTTGGTGCGATTTGCACAAATCACAGCCATAATATCCCAAGAGCCTGATTGATGGGAGATGCAGGACAGATTAAAGGAAGCACTTCTTCACACAGCACACAAATTCTGGAATTCACTATCACAAGATGAGGTGATGGCCACAAGTTTGGATGGTTTTAAAAAGGGGTTGGATAAATTCCTGGAAGAGAAGGCTGTCAATGGCTACTAGTCCTGATGGCTAAGTACAACCTCCAGTACCAGAGGCAGTAAGCCTATATACACCAGTTGTTGGGGAACATGGGTGGGAGGGTGCTCTTGCACCATGTCCTTGTGGTTCCCTTGTTGACTGCTGGTCAGCCACTGTGTAAACAGTGTGCTGGAGTAGATGAACCAGCATGGCTCTTCTTATGTTCTTGTTCTTATTGGTCAAGTCCAATAAGTCAGGTCCCCTTTTAAATCCATCTGAGTTTGTGGTCAGCCCGATACCTTGTGGCAGCAAATTTCATAAACAAAATATATGCTATATTTTGTGAACCACCCAGAGAGCTTCGGCTATTGGGCGGTATAGAAATGCAATAAATAAATAAATGAAGTACTTCCTTTTATTGGCAGGACAATCATTTTCATTGAATGACCTGAGTTCTAGTAATATGACATAGAGAGAAAAACTTCTCTCTCTCTCTCTCCACATCACCCATAATTTACCCCTGTCATATTCTCCTCCCTTATACCTTTTCCTTTCCTGCCCCATTTGGTGATTTCTGCTTCTAGTGGACCAGTTGCATTGGCTGTGTTTTGCCTGGCTAAAGCTCTGTGTCCTTGGAAATGGTGGCACCTGCAAGCATGGGAAAGTAAAAGCCATTGTCTAGATTTAGCTGTGGGAGGAGAATTTTTTCCAATGAAAACAGGAAAATCTAGAAGGCAGTGTAGTGCAGTGAATAGAGTGTTAGACATGGAATAAGGAGACTCTGGTTCAAATCTCTTCTCATCCATGAAGCTCACTGGCTGGCCTTAGGAAGTCATCATCTCTCATCTCTACTTATTTCTCAGGGTTGTTATGGGTTTACCCAGCCTTCACCATCTGAGCATCCTTTGAATGTGTTTGACTACAAAGCCCACCATCCCCAGCCAGCATGGCCAGTGACTGTTGGCTGGAGATGATGATAGTACCAGTCCAACACATCCAGAGAGTGCCCGGCTGGGTTAACTTGACGTAAGTCTGTTAACTTCTGGGAAGAATGCAAATGCTATAAACAATAAATGCTGAATGTGCAGTGCTGCCTTCACAAGCAGCTTGCAGAGGCTTCCACTCATGCAAGTAGAAGGCAGTGGAAGTGGAATGGCTGAATATCCATTTCATTTTAGCCATTCATATTTAAGTATTTAACGACTTATATTTCCTCCTTCACACTTGTTTCCTGTCACTATCCTTTTTTTAGAGACTTAAGTTTCAATGCATTGACTTCATTTCCAACTGGAGGCCTGAGCAGGTTAAACCAGCTTAAACTAGTAGGCAATACTGAACTGAAGGAAGCCCTCTCAGCAAAGGATTTTGTGAAACTCAGGTAAGTCAGGAACTGAGTGTAACTACACATGCAGTTGTACACTTACTTCGCCCAAATTTGGTCAATTCAGTTAAGACGGTCATATACCCTGGCAAATACCTTTATTGTGGGAGGTATATTTTGTCCATGAAGTCACGAAGAGTCGGAAACAACTGAACGAATAAACAACAAAAAATATTTTGTTTATAAGACTATGTTAGAAACCAAATAAAATTTAACAGTCATATTGATTGTAATCTGCCCTGGTTTATATAATGGCAACTAAATTCAGTGCTTTATATTTTTCTCAAGGGACAAAGGCATCTGTCTTTACCAGATCTGCCATTGTGAGGCTGTTACTGCAAACTTATTGTAGTGGGACAAAGCTGCATTGCTCTGGATATACCCAAACTTAAAATATACATATGTGGCTGACACCCTCAGTTCCCCAGCCCCCTACACCTCCACTCTCATTCATTTTCTGCCATAACACTCTCACCCTTTTTATCAAGCCAATGTTCCGGTCATTATTTCTCTTAACAGCTGAAGCTAGGCCCTTCCCAAATCAAATGCCTCCATTACTTATCCTACTGCCCTGACAGGCTAGAATTAGAGCAATGTTTTCTATCTTACTCCAGTAGCAAAAGGGTGAAAGGATGAATCTCCAAGTATATATGAAGTATATATTTGTATATTAAAATATGTCACTGTCTGGGCTATGGCCTGTTCCAGAAAATGGTATTTTTAATGCTTGCAGCCTTGTCTTGCTCCAAGGAAGTTGCTATCTATGTCTAGGGCCCTTTCTACACCTAAGGATTATCCCAGGAAAATGGAGGGATTGTCCCTGCATGCTCCCGGGATCCCCTGTATGTCTTTTGGATGCACAGGGATGATCCCAGGGGAAAAAGGCAGGTGTAGAAACGGCCTAGGTCTCAAAAAAAGAGGGGGAACTACCCAGTGAACTTAGGAGCAAACAAGTGAACCTGGGTGTACTGCGTCCAAATCCTGCAAGGAAAAATATTTCTCCAGTGGCTAATATTTAGACTAGAGATGTACAGTTGATTGGGGAAGCTATGTGGGGTTGGACAGCTCCAGTACTGTTTTGATGCTTCATACTTTAATCATTATTAATTGGTTATCCTTGCTTTATAGCAGAAAATACTTCAAAAAAATCTTCAGCTGCTCTTTTCTTTAATCTTTTTATTTTTTTATGCCATTACATTCCCCTCCTTTCTCTCCTACATTCTCAGAAGACTGACTGGCTCTAGATATTTAACACTGACATCATTTACTATAGATTTGAGGATGTAAGCATAATTATTGAATGCAGTGAGATTACCCAGAATATCATAACTATCTGCCTCCAACGTGCATTGTTTCTGCTTGCGAGTAGCCTGCGTACCAGCCTCTGATATGTGAAGACCCTCAGGAGAGACCCTGCTTTGAGTTCTCTCCTTGACTGTGATCAGCCCACTGGAGATGAGGAACAGGAGTCTCTTGGTAGTTGCACTTCCCTTTGGAAGTTCCCCCAGGCTAGGTCTGTCCACACCATCTGGAAATTGGTTGATTTTTTTTTTTATTCTAGCGGACCTTCAGAGAGTGAGGCATACTATTGTAAGCTAGTGTAGTATTTTAATTCTTAGCATTAGTGGTATGTTCTAGAAGTGATATTCTTTTGTTAGCTTTTTAATGTTTAATTGGCATTGTTAATTACTATAGCTATAAGCCAGCCTTCCCCACCCTAGCATCCTCCAGATATGTTGGACTACAGCCTCCATAATCCACAGCTACTGTGGTTGTGCTTGCTGGGGAAATGGGAGTTGTAGTCCAACACATCTGGAGGGTGCCTGGATGGGGAAGACGCTGCTGTAACCAATGTGGCAATAAAGTGTGTGTCTGGCCCCTTCTTCTGGATACACAGATCTTTCTGGCATGTCATAAAGTTGGTTAAGAGAGAGGTACAATGCAGGCAATCCAGACTTGCAGCATGAAGGACTTCATATAAACAAGATGAACAATGAGTATGACAGGTGTGTGATTAGTACTGTGCTCGCCTGGGAATTCACTTGCGTAACAGTGTTGCTCTCCAGGCAACTTGATGAGTGTTCATTTCAGTATGTGCAGGTAATAACATGATTGCTCTTAACATCTTGCTTGCCTTAAGATGACAACATTTTAACATAATCTTGGACTACAACCAGAGAACTTCCCACACACACACACACTTGGAGCTAATATAAAGCTGGATTCATAGTACTGTTGTCGGAACTTCCATAATTTTTCTTTCTAGTATAAAACCTACTCTTCAGAAAATCTCACAATTATTCTAAAGCTTGTCTTTCTTAGAACACGTTTTGGAAATGAAAACCACCTCCAACTTTAAGAGATGCTACTGTTTTATTTTGTTTTAAAGGGGGGAAAAACCTGTGAGTTAAAATGTTCTGTTGGTCTTGCCTGACTTTTCAGATCTCTGTCCGTTCCCTATGCCTATCAGTGCTGTGCCTTCTGGGGTTGTGACTCTTACTTAAACTCCAACACTGAAGATTCCAGTCACCAAGATCAGAGTCGGTTGGTTGCACACGATCAAGGTGAGTCCTCTGATACAGCACTAGTGTGGGCAGGTGGTTTGAAATTTAGGGGCCTCTAATGGTGTTCTAAGAGCAGCATGTGGTATTTCAGTTTATCCTATTTACACAATACACGGGGGGTGGGGGCTTTCAGCCCATGCCATGCCAGTCCATAAGGTTAATCAGGATCCAATCTATACATTTTGCCTGCCTTGATTTGGTTGTGCCTGAGTGTAATATTTCCCCCCTCTACTCTCAGTTGTGCTCTGTAGCACCAAAGCAGGAGCACAGAAGCTGCCTGCTGAGTTTGGCTTACTGTTTCACTTTTATGTCTTGTAAAAATTGAACTGCATATTCTAGGAAGGGCTTTACCACTTAATAATGCAAGTAGAGGAACTACATGTTTGGATACATCCCCGTGGCAAATACTCTCTGCCCATGGATAGCTAGCATATCCAAAATAATTTCTATCCCAGATGTCTCCCTGGCATGCTCTTTATCTATTTCATGCTTTGAAAATATGTTGTGGGCAGTAGCACAAAATGGCTGCCATACAGGTGCAGCAAGAATATAAGTCAAATCTAATAAATCCAAATTGGTTCCTCTTGAATTTGCATGAATTTGGATCCAACCAAAACCATAATGAAATCATAGGTCACCCATGTGTCCACAGATGTGTTCTGTGCTTTGACAGTTCACATGCTGTCTAAAAAATCATGAAAACTCATGAGGATCTGTGCCATGGTGGCAAGGGCTGGCTCTGTGATATTTGATGTGCAATCAATAGACACCACTGTGAGCTTTAATGAGATGGTGATTTTGGGGGGCGTGGGGGGCACAACCCTATGGGAACTCATGAGTGTGTTGTGTGCAGGAGTGCATTCTCTCTTTCAAGTAATGAATTTGGAGGAATCTAAGATGGCCACCTGGAGTAGATGGGATCCAGGTAGCTGCCATACTGGCGAAGTTGCTGGTGGCTACGGGCAGTGAGAGTCCTAATGTACAACAGCAGGGGTGGGGAACCTCTTTCATTCCAAGAGCCAAATTCAGTTTTATCAAAGCATTCCAGTGGTGGTGGGACCAAAATACAAAATATCATCACCATATTGTAGCTTAAATCTCTTACTGCCAGTAACTAAGCTTTAGGAGAGTATTTCAACCTTTTAGAATGGGTGGGAAAATTGCACAAAAGCCAGGAAACCACCAAATGATCATGATTGGGATGGGGGGGATACCCTTCTGGGAAATACCGGAGAGCTTCAATTGGGACCCTAGAAGACTCAGATGGAGGCCCCCAAGGCAGAGGTTTCCCACCCTTGTGTTATGGCATGGTGCCATGTTGGTGATGGTAGATTTAGTATGTCTACTTGCAAAGTAAAATTTGAAAATGCATCTTCGGCTACTTGAAAAAAACCCTGAATGTCTTATGTTAAGTGTATCATTAAGCAAAAAAAGAAAGTGTTGTTGTAGTCAAGTGTTGTTGTAGTCAAGCAGTAGCAAAGAGCAGGTGGAGTTATTGGGGCTATGTATGCAACATCCAAAATGAAAATATACAAGGTAGAAGAGCAGTTTGTAGAAACTTTGAGTTAGGAAAAAGGCACTAGTATATTAGGATGGAGAAAGAACAGATGAGAAGCTAGGAATGTTCAGGAAAAGAATGGATGGCATATAAAATGGAATCAGGGAGCAGGCATTGTTTCCTGGTGTGAACAACTGTTTCCACTTTAAGTGCAACTGCTCAGCTGTCAAGGTTCCAAACTGCTGAGTTCCTGAACTGCGACAGATTAAAAGATGGCGGTGGTGGGGATATTTTAGTATTTCTATACGCTAATCTTCTGCCTTCTTAATCTAGGTGCACCAGACGCAGATGACGTAAGCAATGATGAAAATGAAGAACTTGGTCAGACAATAATTCACTGTACCCCCACAACAGGTAAATGTACCATCCCCGTCTTCAAAATTATGCTCTGAATGTCAAACTTTGTTTTGCATTGCAGGAGTTTAATTGAATTGTGAATACAATTCATCAGTCTGGTAAAACAGCAGTTTCCACTAACTGAAGTGTAATAATACAGAAAGTTTTAGGGAATTTGGAGTGAATGTACTGCAACAGTTTTACAGGGTATTAGAAGAGACCTTTTTGAAAAGCTGGTTTGTAAAGTAATTTGTCAGATGAATATTCCTTAAAGCTGTATCAGCGTCACTCTCCTGTATTTTTTTCTAGGCTGCTTTTCAGGGCAGAGTGCTCAAAGCTGCCCTTGTTGACTCTCTTTGCTGTCTACCTATTGTCAAAGAATCATAGAGTTAGGAGGGATCTTAGAGGACATCTAGTCCAACTACCTGCTCAGTGCAGGATCTGCAACCACAGCATCTCTGTCCAGCCTCTGCTTAAATATACCCACCAAAGGAGAGCCTTCCACTTTCCAAGGCAGTCTGTTCCACAGCTCTTAGCTCTTACTGTAATCTACTCTACAATTACCACCCGTTGGTTCTAAATATGCCCTCTGGAGCAACAGAGAACAATTCTACTTCATCCTCTGCATGATAGCCCTTCAGAATTTTTTAGACTAGTATGGTATCTCCCCTCAATTATCAATTATCTAGGCTAAACATATGCAGCTCTTTCAACTGTTTCTTATAGGACTTGGTGTCCAGACCCCTCACCATCCTAGTCACCCTTCTCTAGACACAGAGAAGGGCATTCATTAATGTTGTTCTTAAAATGTGGAGCCCAGAACTGGACACAGTGCTCCTGATGCAGCCTCACCACCACAGAATTAAATGGGACTATTAATTCTCATCATCTGTGCCTCTCTTTATGCAGCCTATGATTGCATTAGCTTTTTTAGTAGCTGAATCAGTTTATGATCTACTAAGACACTTGGATCCTTCACACACACCAAGCCAGGTCTTCCCCATCTTAATCTTATGCCTTTGATTCTTTGTAACTAAATGAAGGACTTCACATGTATCTCTGTTGAACTTCATCTAGTTGGTTTCGGCCTAATATTCCAGTCTGTCAAGATCGTTTTGAATCTTGCTTCTGGCTACCCATCCCATGCCATCTACAAACTTGATAAGCATCCCCTCTACTCTTTCATCCAAGTCATTTGTGAAAATGTTGAACAGCACAGGGCATGGGGAAGACCCCTGTGGCACTCCACTTGAGACTGCAGAGCTATTCATTCATCACCACTTTCTTTGTATAGCTGCTCAACCAATGTGGATCCACCTAACAGTCATATCATCCACCCCACATTTTACCATCTTGTCAGCAAGGATATCATGGGAATTTTTTGTCAAATTATATGCTTAAATCAGGAGATGCCATGCCCATAGCTTTCCCGTGATCTACCAGTCTAATAATTCTCTCAAAAAAGGGGATAAGAATGGCCTGGCAGGAGTTATCCTTGATAAACCCATTCTTCCTCCGATTAATCAATACATTATTTTCTAGATGCTCACAAACTGACCACTTAATAATCTCTTCTAGAATTTTGCCCAGTATTAACATCAGGTTGACTGGTATGTAATTTCCAAGATTCGCACCTCCGCCCCCCTTTTCGAAGGGGGGACAGTTGGCTGTCTGCAGTCTTCTGTCACCTTACCTATTCTACAAGAATTCTCACAGATTGCAGACAGCGGTTCTGAAATAACATCTGTAAGTAATGCATCTTGCCTTGGAGACTTGAATTCATTGAAATTAGATGGGTGTTTTCTAAACATCTGTTTACCTATTCCAGCCTAAGTCCCTCCCTGTATTGTTTTTCTACTCTTCCCAGGTTGAACACAATTCCCCTTGTCATCCTGCATGTGGCTGCTTTCTCTCATTTTCCTGCCATATAGCATACTGAGCATTTAGTGCAAATTCTGTGCCACCTGGCTGCAATCAGGGGGTGACTGCATCCAGCTATTATATCTTCAATCATGTTAGCAGCTGCTTGCATGATTCTTGCTTTAAGCCTTCTAATTAACCTTTTACATCACTGTCGTCATGTTTAGACATCCCAGTTTCTTCTGCCTCTGTAAAGTCTAGCTGAGGGCTACTCTCCTTGTGGTTTTGTTAGCACCCCACCTTCTCTACCATCTCTAATGAGTGGAGGAGTAGAACTTTTAGAATGATTTATTGTATTTATATCCTGACTTTTTTTCCTCCAAGGAACCTGAGGTGGTATACATAATCCTCCTCCTTTCCATTTTTATCCTCACAACAACAACCCCGTGAAGTAGGTTGGGTTGGGAGTCTGTGACTGGCCCAAAGTCACCCAGTGAGCTTCCATGGCCGAATGGGGACTAGAACCCGAATCTTCTGACTTCCAGTCCAACACTCTAGCTGCTATACCACACTGGTTCCCAACCTGGCACCCTCCAGATGTCATCTGATATCCAAACGGAAAACCCACATAATGAAAAACTGCTCATGCTGATAGAGTCAAAGCTATTCCGATTATAATTTCACTAAATGCTGCTGTGTTACACCGGGAGAAGGGTGTAGGACATATAGGAGCTGAAGCTTCTCATATCAATAAAGTCAGCTTAGTGAATTAATGAGGCTTCACTTTTTTCAGTTAGGATCCAGGACATCATTACTTGTTTTTCAAGTTTGTCACCTGCCATGTTTTGACCAGCCTCTTCTATCAAATCCCTGTGGAGTGTTCCCCTCCGATCTCTGTGCACTTGACTCATGGTGTTTTGATTCACCATGTCCACTTTGCTCAGAAGTAGTGGAGCCAGACAGGCATCTTCTTCTTCATATTTTTCTTCTTCAACTTCTTGTCTTTTGGAAATATGGTCATTTTATTTTACTTTTCTAACTAACTGTGCCACTCCTTCATCTTTTAAAAATTAAATCATGCATACTTTAAAATATCCTCGTCCTCAGTAGTAGTAGAATTCATGTGGTGCTATATAAAGCACACACCTGTGCTGTAAAATAACATTTGTTGATATTGTAATTTGATGTGAGGATTTTACTTATAACTGAAAAGGCAGGGTATAAGTTTCTTAAATAAAATATAAATAATATACTCCAGGGATGGCAGCAAGTCTCCTGAACTGATATAAACAGTTCTATGTTTCTGGTTCGATCACTTTTTCTACCTATACAGCTAGTAGATGCCTGGTAGGGGGCTTAAATAGGGGCAAATAGGGCTTGTGTGTCTTCTTGGTTGGCGTCCATCCTTGATTGTTGCTTGTTGTCGGGAGAAGGGAAGGGTTGGTGATGATATAAAGACAGCACATGTCTCTGCAGGAACTGTAGAACAGGCTAGAGTATTGGCGCCCTTCTCTAGCCTTCCAACATGGCAGCCTACACCGGTTTGACCATTGGAACACCCAAAGTATAAAACAAAGTGTGACAAAAGAAAAAAGAGGGAGAAAGTCCAGCCTAAAGAGAGCCTTAACTGGTGGCTCATGTTTACAGTTTTTATAGTCTTTTTGCTATCTTTTAGTCTTTAATTTTTTATGAAAGATATTACTTCATTGTATTCGTATTTATTTAAATAACTGTTGTCTATCCTACATTGCCCTGGAATAAATTAGCTGAATGGCAATTTAGAAATATAAATAAATACATATTTTAAAAATAAAACCAAAACAGGACTTTTTTTTAAAAAAAAAAAAGAGCCTGTCAGGCCCGATTATGCTTATATTCCATATAAGTTAATTAGGTGAAGGCATATTGAGGCTTGGTGTATGATGCTTTTCTTTATTCAAGTGTTCCCAAGTGGTCTTTCATTTAGATAATTATCACATCAAGGGGATTTTATTAAAAGGCTGCTGTACCTGCATGTCTTCACATTTGTCTAACCCAGGGTGGGCAACTGTAGAGGATCCAGGGGCCAATTTTTTCTCCTGGATCACATGGAGGGGGGCTGCACACCCACAGTGTCAAAATTGCTGCTGCTGTGGGACCAAATTACTGCCAAAATGTTGGCAGCAGCAGAAAAGCTGCATCATGCCTTTAAAACAAGGCATGCAGTGTTTTAAATGCAAATCACGTTCCCAGAAACCTGGAAGAGAATGATTTACCATTAAAGCAAAGTGCATACTCACCATGGATTCCTGCATTGAGCTGGGGGTTGGACTCGATGGCCTTGTAGGCCCCTTCCAACTCTGCTATTCTATGATTCATGTGCCGTTTTAAAAAAGGGAAATGTGATGTTTTGCCAACATTGCCACCAAAATTGGGCACTGGCACTTCGGGGTGGGGGGTGGGGGAGGCTGCAGGGGCTACAAAACAGATCTAGCTGATGTTGGGTTTTGAACACTCTTTACAAAAACAATGCAGGTATTTCACAGTAGTGATCAAATAGGTTATGATTGACAGTCATGGGTTTCTTACCACATTACATTTTTTTCCCTTTTGCCTTTTTTAGGTGCATTCAAGCCCTGTGAATACTTACTGGGAAGCTGGATGATTCGTCTTACAGTCTGGTTTATTTTTTTGGTCGCCTTGTTCTTCAACATGCTTGTCATGTTAACTATATTTGCTTCTTGTACTTCACTGCCATCCTCCAAACTGTTCATAGGCTTGATTTCAATCGCTAACTTATTCATGGGGGTCTACACTGGTATATTGACTTTCCTGGATGCAGTGTCTTGGGGGAGGTTTGCTGAGTATGGTATCTGGTGGGAGACTGGCAGTGGCTGTAAAGTTGCTGGGTTTCTGGCCATCTTCTCTTCGGAAAGTGCTATTTTTTTCCTAATGTTAGCTGCTATTGAGCGGAGCCTTTCTGCAAAGGAAATCATTAAAAAGGGTAAATGCAATCATCAGAAAAAGTTTCGAATTGCAGCTATCTTTGCTTTCCTCTGTGCATTGGTAGCAGGATGTTTGCCGCTTTTCCATAAGGGAGAGTATTCCGCATCACCTCTTTGCCTGCCCTTTCCAACAGGAGAAACTCCCTCCTTGGGCTTTACAGTTACATTAGTGCTCCTAAACTCATTAGCCTTTTTGCTGATGGCTATTATTTACACCAAACTTTACTGCAACTTAGAAAAGGAAGACATCTCCGAGAACTCACAAGCCAGCATGATTAAACATGTCGCTTGGCTAATCTTCACCAATTGTATCTTTTTTTGCCCTGTTGCATTTTTCTCTTTCGCTCCACTCATCACTGCAATCTCTATCAGCCCTGAAATCATGAAGTCTGTCACTCTGATTTTCTTCCCACTGCCTGCTTGTTTGAATCCAGTCTTATATGTGTTCTTCAACCCCAAATTCAAGGAAGATTGGAAATTACTCAGATGGCACATCACCAAGAGGAATGGGACTGGAACAGTTGCCGTAAACACGCAGGGTGGCTGTGGGACGCAGGATTTCTACTATGACTGTGGCATGTACACACATCTGCAAGGCAACCTTACCATGTGTGAATGCTGTGAATCACTGCTTATATCCAAGCCTGTACCATGCAAACACTTAATAAAATCCCACAGTTGTCCTGCTCTGGCAGTAGTGCCTTGCCAAAGGCCAGATGGCTACTGGTCAGATTGTGGTACCCAGTCTGCCCATTCTGATTATGCCGATGAAGAGGACTCTTTTGTGTCGGACAGCTCAGATCAAGTACAGGCCTGTGGACGTGCTTGTTTTTATCAGAGCAGAGGCTTCCCATTGGTCCGTTATGCCTACAACATCCCAAGGATTAAAGACTGAAAGCTTTACTAAATCATGTGCTAAAAAGGAGGAAGTACGATGCTTCATATAGACTATGCCTGTTTCAGCCTTTCACCTGGAAGCACTTTTATAATCATCATTTGATGTTAATTATAAACAAATGGTAGAGGCAGTAAATACCTTGAGCTATGTGTTTAAAATAAGAGCTGTTGCTCTTAATGTAAATAATTGGAAAACCAAAAATTTTAATCCAGTTTTTTTTTTACTCTTTTTCCAAACAATTATATATTATGTTTATGTGCTTAGGCTATTTTTCCACGTTGTTATCCAATTGTAACTTACTGCTTCTGTTGTGATGTGAATTCTGTCAACTTTTCCAGTTAAGCACAACGCAACAGAATGCTATAGCTAAGAGGGGGAAACCTGTTGCTAACTTTTGTATAGCATTTTTGACTGAATCTCAGGACAATTTACTGCAGGGCCAAAAGACGGGAGTACTCTTCCCATATGCAACTGTGAGACAAATACAGGCAAAACGTGCCATTTTTTCATAATTCAACTATGGCTTAATTTGCCTGGAATAAAAACCTTATTTCAGGATAAAATACTTATTGTGCCTCACAATGGATTCTGGATGGTTTGGCATAATAAACTTTATCTTTAGAGTACTGCTTCATAGTAACTGGGAACGTTGGGCTTTTACATGGTGGACAAACATCACAATCGGTTTTGCCAAACTTATGTCATGTTGTCCTGTGACCCCAATCTCTATTCCCTTGATGTCATGTCGGATTTCTGTGCCATTACTGTGATTCTGTGGCCTCCAATGTGTGTATGGAGCACCACACAAATGAGAGCCAACTTCTTCTCATCTTCAAGTTGGTGAATATTCTGCATGCATACTGGGGTTTTCTTGATGTGTGCAAGAGCATTCATGACAAAAAAGAGAACAGGATGCCCACCTCCATGGGTGGAATCAAGTGACTTTTTGAGGATCCTGCAGCCTCCCCATGCGCCCTCAGAATGTGCTCTGGACAGTTGGGGACCCTCAGGAGCAAATTTTCTGGGGGCTACAAGGGAGAGAAGAAAGGAAGTCCCAACACATTAACAGAAGTCTGCCCCATGTGCATATTGGAGAGGCTCTGGGCTTTTGGATTGCTGTATGTGTGTTGCGGCAGCAAAAAAGAAGAAAAAGTCATGTCTGACATAATAGATTAACAGCTGTCGAGAGATAGAAATGAACTTGTTGTTCAGGAAAGAAAATAACATTTGGGATGAAATTGCAATATTGTCTAATGGATAGAATAGGCCTAAGTTAGCAAGTTTATTTGTAGTGAAAGAAATTGGGGTGTTTGAAGACTTAGGAATAAAATATGAAAGGTACCCTATAACATAGGAATTTCTGCTTTGCTGCTATTTTACAGTAATGTGGAAATGGGCTGTCCTTCTTTAAAATTGGAGGGGAGGGCATGACACAAATCATTACATCTTTAGATTTGAGCTGATCATTTCTGAATTACAAAGAGTGATTCATGTTATTGCCCTTTGTTTGAAGTCTGAGCAGCATACAATTATGAATACACAGTCAAATTAAATCAGCTATTTTTTGAACGAACTGTTGAGTTGATAGCAATTTCACTGCCATACCAGAAATTCTGGCACAATTTTTACTAAGTGTTTTAAGCTAGATTGCAATTAGGAAATTAAACTGTACATAGTGTGCATAAACAGATACTTTTTCTCTGTATTGTAAATTATTTGATAGAACACATGATGATGGGAAATGTGGCTTCAGTGCATTTTGTTAATTAAAGCTACCTCCTGAAATATAGCAGCTGCCAGTAGCAGAATGTCTAAATTGTGGTTTATATACTTTTTTGCATTGTAAATAAACATTGGTTGTATATTGTTGTTGTAATAAAACCAGAAGCTTTGTAAATCAAAATTATTTAGCTTGTACGAAATAGGGGATGCTATCATTCTTGTATACTGTAATTTTTGTAAACCTAAATCATTCATAGTAAAATCAAAGAAAATTGAGAGCAAGAGAAAGAAGTATTGTAGAGTGTTGTGTTATACTTACACCTTTTAAATTGAATCTACAGATTTAATGTGGTTTTATTGGAAATATTTAATGAGTGTATTGTGCCTGAGTGGTGCTAACTTTATAACGTATCTGTATAGTTAAAAACAAAGGAATCCCTGCCAATAAGAAATGTACTTCAGATGCCAAAACCAGCAAGTGTGATAACACTCATATAAATATTTACTCGAATTCAGAGAATTGTCTGTTCTCAGATGCATAGCATACACTTGGATCTTTTTGCTTTGCCATTCATTACTACAAAGGGGATAATATTGTGTATTCTTTGTGTGCAGGACTGCTCTTTTTACTGGAGTGAATGGGGAAAACTGCTCAGTGCAGCAGCTGCATGTGTACATGCTGAGTCCTGACCATGAGATGTATTTTACTTTCTAACTTTATTTATTTATTACATTTTTATACTGTCCAATAGCTCAGACTCTGGGCAGTGCACAATCAAAACCATAAAATACAATAAGTATCCAATAAATTAAAAATGTTAGAAGTTTAAAAATGCAATATAAAAGCAGATAAGTTACAGTCCAGGGAAAGCCTGTGTGAGAAGGTATTTTTTTCAGGAGGTGTTTAAAGATGTTATATTTTCTGCCTCCCGAACCGCATGAGGGAGTGTTTTCCAGAGGGTGGATGCTCCTACAAAGAAGACCTGCCATCGAGGTTCTTCGTGGTGACATTCCGTTCACTTCGGAATAGCCAGCAGGGCCCCCTCTGAAGTTCGTTACTCTCATCCAGGTGTATATAAAGGAAGGTGGTCTGCTAGGTATGCTGGTCCCAAGTTGTTTAGGGCTTTATACGATAATATAACATTGTATGTGGCTCAGTAGCTAACAGGCAGCCAGAACACTTCTTTTAGTACAAGTTTTATATGAGCATAGCTAGATGTTCCTGAGAGCACCCTAGCTGCTGCGTTCTGCACCAGCAGCAGCTTCCGAACCATGCACATGGGTAGCTCCACACAGAGTGTGTTATAGTAGTCTAATTGTGAGGTTGCCAATGCAAGAATGATCATAGCTAGGGTGCCCATATTCAGGAACAGGTGTAGTTGGCATACCAACCGAAGTTGATAAGGGGTGCTCTGGGCTTCCAGTGACAAAGATGGAGCACCCCAAAACTATGGCCCTGCTCCTTCAGAGGGAGTGCAACCCCATCCACGAAAGGTGAACACCCCAATTCTCGGACCTGGGAACCACCAACCCACAGGGTCTCCATCTTATTGGGATTCAACTTCAGTTTATTGGCCCTCATCCAAACGGTTCAGAACATGCACAGCCTCTCCCAATTCAGATGTCACAGAGAAGTAGAGCTGGGCGTCATCAGCATACTGGTGACATCTTGCCCCAAATCTCGTGATGACTGCTCCCAACGGCTTCATATAGATATTAAATAGGGTGACCATATGACAGGAAAAACCCAGATTTGTCCAGATTTCTGGTAACAAATCCAGGAGGGGGAGGGGAAATCCAGATTTTTCCCACCTTTCCTAGCCAAAGGGCAGCTCTACTTTAATAGGAATTAACAAAAATGCTTATAACTCTCATTTTTAAAGATAAAGATATGAAACTTGGCAAAATGGTAGCTCTTCGGTAGGGCTTTAGCCATACCAAATTTGAAACAGATCCGTTCATTTATTTTTTAGGGATTTTTTTAAAAATTGAGGTTTTAAAATTTTAAAATTGTCATTTTTAAAGATAAAGAGATGAAACTTGGCACCATGATAGGTTTTAGGTAGAGCTTTAGCCATAGCAAATTTGAAACAGATCCGTTCATCCATTGATTTTTAGGTGTTTTTTAAAAAAATTTGAGGTTTTAAAATGATTTTTAAACAGTCATTTTTAAAGATAAAGAGATGAAATTTGACACCATGATAGCTTTTAGGTAGAGCTTTAGCCATACCAGGTTTGAAACAGATCCATTCATCCATTGATTTTTAGGAATTGTTTAAAATTTGAGGATTTAAAATTATTTTTTTTTAAAAAAACATTATTTTTAAAGATAAAGAGATGAAACTTGGCACCATGGTTGCTCTTAAGGACTTTAGCTATGCCAAGTTTGAAACATCTGTTCATTGAGTTTTAGGATTTTTTTTTAAGTTTGAGATTTAAAATTATTGTTTTTTAAAAATGACATTTTTAAAGATAAAGAGCTGAAAGTTGGCACCATGATAGCTCTTAAGGAGAGATTTAGCCACGCCAAGTTTGAATCAGATCCGTTCATTATTTTTAAAGGTTTTTTTTAAAAAAAAAGTTCAAAGTTTTAAAATGATTGTTTTTACAAAGTGCTGGAGCCATATCCTTCAAACTCAGGTTGTCAAAATTCCTCTTTGGGGTCTTGCACATTGAGCAGTTTCAGCCCTTGGCATTAAGGGGATCTCCAGTCTTTAGATAAGAAGTGCTGGGCAAGCAGGGCACCTTTCCTGTTGCAGATCTGGTGGGCAGTCAGGTACCTGGAGCTCAACAGAGGCAAGGCATCCACAAATCAAAATGTGGGAAAGGAGAGGTCAGTCAAAGCAGCCCACAGGGCAAAACAGAATGGGCCAGAGGCCTTTTTCCTCAAAGTTCCACATCATGGGCGATGAAGGGTCATCCTTGGAGAAAAACTCTCACGACCAACAGTGAGGTGCCAGTTGAGAGAGGCTCTCTTTGTGGATGCCCTGTTGCTGCAATTGTTGGAACCTGGCATATCATTGCTTTGCTTTGCTACCACTTCCCTTCCACTTCACTTTGTACACTTGTGAGCCAGGCTCTGTCTGGACTGCTGGGATGCAATGCAGGACATTTGAAGTGCATGTCAGACAAAAATAGATAATTTGCAGCTTTGGCTGGCTGGCATATCTCTTAGAGGCAGAGTTAGACTGAAGACACAACTCAGAGATGGCTGTAGCTGAGCCCTGAGAAGCTGCTGTGCCACACAGCAGCCTTTTTAAGAGTGTCTCAAAGTCCAGTTTTGGTGCAGGCAGAGGCGGCTGGTGGTGGAGTCTTTTTAAAAAATGAGTCTTCGGATGCAATCAAGCTATAAGCTGTTGCCCTACCCCCAGTTACAGGGTACACGTGCACAGCCTGGCTAGACCGTTGGGAGACTTTGGCAGAGAAAGAGGGGGTGGGGGATTATTTGAGGCTGGAGATGTTGGCTGGCTGGCATAAGGCAGAGAGAGGCTGAAGGCAACCCAGATGCACCTGTAGCTTGGCCCTGAGGCTGGCTTGCCATGCAGAGTGTTTTAAGAGTGCATCAGAGTTGAGCGGTTGTGCAGGAGGAGAGGAGGTGGAGGCGGCTGGGGGCAGAGGTTTTTAAAGTATTGGGCAAAAGGCAGGAAATAATAATAATAGTAATAATAATAATAATAATAATAATAATAATAATAATAATAATAATAATAATAATAATAATATAAGAGTCACCAGACATGACCAGGCAATAACCTGCAATAAGCACTATCCCAAGCCACAAGTGTGCAGTCTAGTTGGACCATTGGGAGACTTTGGGGGAGAGAGAAAGAGAGAGCGAGAGATTGTTTGAGGCTGGAGGCTTTGGTTTGTCTGCAATGACTTAGAGTGAGAGACAACAGAGGATGCACAGACAAGCCAGAGACATTTATTTATTTATTTATTTATTTATTACATTTTTATACCGCCCAATAGCCGAAGCTCTCTGGGCGGTTCACAAAAATTAAAACCACAAAAAACATCCAACAGGTTAAAAACACAATTACGAAATACAGTATAAAAAGCGCAACCAGAATAAAACCACACAGCAAAGTTGATTATAAGATTAAAATACAGAGTTAAAACAGTAAAATTTAAATTTAGGTTAAAATTAAGTGTTAAAATACTGAGTGAATAAAAAAGTCTTCAGCTGGCGACGAAAGCAGTACAGTGTAGGCGCCAGGCGGACCTCTCTGGGGAGCTCGTTCCACAACCGGGGTGCTAAGTTACATCCATTGTAACTTAGCCCTATGGTGCTGGCATGCAATGCAGGGCATTAGGAAGAGGGTCTCAGAGTCGCGTGTTTGTGCAGGAAGTAGACAGGAGTTCAAAGTCTGGATGTGCGAAGTGGTGCCAATACACAAGCCTTGGGAAGCTAATGTATATAAGTGAGAAGTGTGAATGGGCAAAGTAGTGTTCACTGTCACAACACCCACCGTAATGTTAGAGTAGAGAAACTTGTGACAATTATACACAAGCTTTTTTAAAGAATTGAAATTAAAAAATAAAAAAGCCAGCCATCCGGCTGGCCAGTAGCAAACCCTGTTAACAGCAGCAGCTTGCAATGAGTGAGGATACGGTCAGAAAAGATATTTGAGGGGAGAATGTATCACACAGAGTATAGCAAAAACTTCAAAGTACAGCAAAACCTACAAAAGTAGGAGTGACTGAAGTTAATTTCAGATACATTGAATCTCTCACTTGTTCTTTATTTCAGTGATTTTAACATTAAGATGTTATGTAGAACAGATTTGGCTTAAATGTGTGCTGTAAAATCAGACATGTGGCCAAGGCTATGTTTGGGTGGGCACGCCCCCTTGGTGTTGGACACGCCCCCTTGGGGGCTGACCATGTTGTTCTCCTTTTTGGTTTCCAAAATATGGTCACCCTATATTAAAAAACACTGGGGACAAGATGGTGTCCTGTGGTACTCCACAGTTCAGCTGCCATGAAGCAGAAGTGCAGTCACCCAATGTTAGTCACTGGAACCAACCCCGAGGGTAGGAGGCAAACCACTGTAAACTGCCTCCAACTCCCAATTCACAAAGAAGGTCTAGAAGGGTACCATGGTCAAATGATATCAAAGGCCCATGAGAGATCAAGAAGAAGAAACAGGGTCGCACTACCCCTGTCTCTCCCAAAGAAGGTCATCCATCAGGGTGACCAAGGCTGATTCCATCCCCAAACCAGGCCTGAATCCAGACTGGAATAGATCCAGATAATCAGTTTCATCCAAGAACACTTGCCGTTGAGACACCACCACTCTCTCAAGCACCTTACTAAAAAATGGGGTGTTTGTAACCATATGGCAGCATAGTTGTCTGGATCAAGTGTTCACCATTCTGTGCAACCAACGCCTTCCTTGCTCAAAGCACTACAGGGGATTGTGGCCTGAGGTGTCTCTAATATTACATCTGTAGCAGCTGAGGCACTGAGACCTTTCTCAGCATCTCATTGATCTAGAGCAGTGGTTCCCAAAGTGGGCGGTACTGCCCCCTTGGGGGAGGTGGGATTGCATAGGGGGGCGTTAAGAGGCAAGGGGGCAGCAGAGCGTTAAGAGGCAAAGGGGCGACAGGGGGGCGCTTGAAGTGGTCTTTTCCAAGAAGCGCCTCTCCAGAAGGTCTTAAAACCCAGGGACATTTTTATGGGAGAAGGTAGTTTGGCCCCAAGCCATATAGGGGAAGAATCCACACATGTATTAATACTGTTTAAGAAGCTCATCCATCACATTAAGCATTTACAGAATAGTGAGGTCCTCTACCCTAGTTACTAAATGTGATATCTAACATTCTTGATAATTGACTATCAGACTTTGAAAAGATGATATCACTGGATCAAGTCCATCAATTGTGTTTAATTTAATAAACTAAAAAAATGCAATTGGATTTTGAATAAATATTCAATTAATTCTTACTGTTTTTAATTTTATTGTTGTTTTTATAATTTTTGTTGTTATTTATAATTTTTATTGTTATTATTTTTATAATTTTGTAAACCGCCCAGAGAGCTTCGGCTATTGGGCAGTATAGAAATGCAATAAATAAATAAATGAATAAATAATCTTCCTTAGTGGGTCTTTGAAAACCACTATTCTGAATGATTTTTATAGTGTAAGGTAGGGGGCACTGGGCATGAGTTTATGGAACCAAGGGGGCGGTGACCTGTAGAAGTTTGGGAACCACTGATCTAGAGCCTAGACCAATGACATGTTGTCTGAAAAAGTTTTTCTTTCATGCCTATTGTGATGATCCACCACACACGCGTGCGCGCACACCTGAGTACGTTCAAAAGTGAATAATACTCTGGAGTTACTTTCACGTAAGCAAACATAGGAGCAGGTTGTACAGATGTATCCCTAAGATTGAAACTATTTCATTTCTGTACCGCCCAATAGCCGAAGCTCTCTGTGCAGTTCACAAAAACTACACATTCCTGTTTCCAAAAAAAGAAGTTTTGTTCAACTGGATCCCCACCCTTTCCCAGAGTTTTGCGCTGGTGCTAAGTCGATGTATGTAAGGTATCAGAGAAAGAGACACAGTCTGGCACATGGGCGAACTCTTATTTCACCGAACTCTTGTTATTTCACACAAACGAAGCCTGACACACACACACACACCCGCCCTTACTTAGGACAGCTTCTCGGCCATCACTACAAGCAATCCTGCGTGGTTGGGGTTTTCTGTAAGAATCAAGAAGCGTCTATAGTGACGGAAGCGACAGCATTGTTGAGGTAATTCATTCAGATACGTGACGCAGTGGGTTTAAATACATATACAAGCCTGAGGGAAACGCAGAAAAGCAAAGGGTTAAGAGGCCGGACACACGGAGGGAAAACGCGGGAGAAGCAAACTCTCGAGGGAAGAGCGGGAGGAGCCGCGGCTCGCGCTCTTGGAAAGGAGGGCGGGGAGGAAGGCGCTCAAGGCGGGCAGCCGGCGGAAGGCCCGAGGCGTCCCCGTTGCCATGGCACGCGTTGCGCGTGGTGATTGGTGGAGACGGCTGTGCCGCAGGGACAGCTGGGAGCAGAGCAGGCGCTGCGGGTTTCAAAGCGGCGGCCTCAGGTACAACGGTTTCGTGCTTCTTTGCAGCCGTTACCGGGGAAGGGAACAGGTTGGGGCTGCGGTTCAAGGCGAGCGCTGGGCTGTTGAGGGACGGAGGGTGGGCCGAACCGAGCCCGTTGGTTGAGCGAGGTAGCTGTGAGCTGGGGCGGCGGCGGATGGGGTCAAGCGCTACCTGGGCCACGAGAGGTGGCTTTTGAGAAGCGCCCGCCGTTCATTCTTTTGTTCCTTTTTCGCAGGTCCCTGTCACCATGCCCACTTCCGTGCCCCCAAGAAACAGGCGGGGGGCAGCCCGTTCCACCCCATCCTCCCCTGCTAGCTCCGACGATGAGGGGGCCGGCAAGTCTTCCACTTTCTCCCTGATCTCACCAAGTTTCCATCAAAGTTTCCCAGATTTCCACCATAAGGAGCAAGAGGAAGACGCAACACCAGCTAGCAGGGGGTCGGGCATTCCTCAGAGGATTAAATACCATAGGTAATAATGCTGCCCATGCTGCAGCTCTCTGCCATTCTCAGGTGAACAGAGGTGGCCCAGGTTGTCTGCCTGAAAGCCACTGGAACAAATGGCCCTTTCAAACTTTATCTGACTTGATTATGGAAAGTGTTGTATGTATGGGCAACTATACCATGGTTGGCCAACTTGCCACTTATGTGTAATGTGCACTACAGTAGTCTGGTGCGGCTTATGGTACACTTGCCAAAAAGGTTAGATTGTCACTGATTTACACACAGGTTGTACACTGGTTCCTATATAAAAATGCTTTCTTTATGTGGTAGTTGATTTTGAAGTTTCTCTAATAGCACAGGCAGTGCTGGCTGCAGGATTTTGATGGCCCTCAGGCAAGGCAACTCAGTGCACCCAGTCTGCCTTCTCACCACCATTGTAATAGTTGCCATTCTTCCTCATCCTCTTTTTTTTCACTGCTACAACTTGCTTGCTTGACAAGCAGAGAGCCAGTGAGCAAGTAGGTAGTGGAATTTGCTGTTGCTCCTTCTCAACCATGCCTACTCTTGTCACGGGCCCTGACCACTAGCACAGACTTTTATAAGAGATTCTTGAAGCCCCCATTATAGCTGTATTTAGGAACTTATTCTTTTCAGTAAGAAAAATCTTGAATCTTAAGAGTATAGCTGAAAATTTCACTTGACACTGATGTGTTATGTAGGAAAGTATTGGAAATATCCTACGCTGTGTTAGAGGAATGGACTGGTGGTACAGCAGGAATTAGCAGGTTCTGAAACAACTGGAACTGAGTAGAAATGGTTGTTTCCAGGATGGCACAGGTCAGTGGAGGTCATAGAAAGGAGTTCCACTGACCTGACCTGATCCAGAAATGAGCATTTCATTTGTTTCCAGGATTGCTTCAGGAACTGCTAGTTCGTGTTGGTGCCCACTGGCATAATAGAATTAGCAATGCAGCAGTAGGATAAGATACTGCCCTCTGTACTAAAAGAGATAGATTTGGGAGATTGAAGCTCATGCTAAGGGGGTGATAAGCACTTAACATTTTTTAATCGTGCATGGAAATTTGAGTACAAAGTACACATGTCTTTCATAAAGTATGAAGGGTGCAAATATGAAAGTTGGTGACTATCACTTAAAATATCAGAGGTGGTAACTGAAAAATGATTGGGTCTCTACTTCTGAGCATTTTATAGGAACACATGAAACATGTGACATACTATATTCTTTACACTTGACATATATTTGGTATGTGAATATTCACAAACCAAAGTAAAGTGAGGTTCAGCACTTGTTCATGAAACTCACTGTGGGTTTAGAACAGCGGTTCTCAACCTGTGGGTCGCGACCCCTTTGGGGGTCGAACGACCCTTTCACAGCCTAAGACCATCGGAAAACACATATTTCAATTTGTAACAATGAAAATACATCCTGCATATCAGATATTTACATTACGATTCATAACAGCAAAATTACAGTTATGAAGTAGCAACGAAAATAATTTTATGGTTGGGGGTCACCACAACATGAGGAACTGTATTAAAGGGTCGCGGCATTAAGAAGGTTGAGAACCACTGATTTAGACCTTGTGGTCTCAGCTTAATATGCCTCTGGAGACTGAGAATAATTATGTGTATGCCTACTTCCCCCCTTAATATTAAAGTGTTACCCCATCACTTGTACACCCATTTAAACCCATTCTATGCCCCCCAAAAGCTTCTTTCTCTATGCTATGCCAACAAACTCTTATAACCCCACACTTACACATATTCAGTGAAATTTCAAATGAAGAAAAAATCCTTCAGTAGGGTAGGTATGAAGCCAGCCCTGCAGCACGAGGAATTATGCATGTAGTGCCAGGAGGAGAGGCCACGATGGCGTCTTCCCCTACATGATCTTTTGAATCCACTTATTTTCTCAGATGTAAGCTCCATTTATAGCATCTGTTGCCCACTTTCTCAACATGAGACATCAGTCCCATGCTTCCCGCTCCCGCTTAAGAACTCATCTAAAATGATAAATATTTGAGAAAACCTTATAGAATATTGGGAATAGAAGGTACATCAATATCCTTATGTTAGCATCATGACTGCATGTTTATTGCTTCAAGAGGGCCTAATGCAATAGTGACTCATGTAATAACTGATCTTCAACACATTTCTCAGGTACTTTTGAAATATTGGTACAGTGAAGATCAAGCGTTAAATGAGTACATCAGTATGTTGACAGTATTTCTCTAAGGCCCTGTTCAGACACGGGTGGGTAGGTAGGTAGGGGAACTGTGGAGAGGAGAGGGGGAACGGAACCATGACAATTGGGCACACCATGTGATCTTGGAACCATGCCACACCCCATGGTTCCGCTAACAACCACCCCTCTGTGGTTAGAGTACTTACCGCTGCGGGGTTTAACCATGTATCCCCCCATTCCCTGTATGCTGAAAGGGCGGCTGTGAGCTGCTCCATTTGGAAAACAGAAAAAAAGGCTACTAACCATAGAAAAGGTCAACGATAGCAAGAGAATCGCCTGAAGTAGCAGTTGCTGTTACTGGCATACTCTGTGGTCGCCACCATTTCTTTTTCCTGCTGAAACGGGCAGAAATACCCACTGGGTTCCTGTCACATGACACAGGAACCACTGTGGATGCCTGCTAACCATCTTGCAGAAAATTGTTACCAGGTGTGGGTAGTCTGCCCACTGTTGGGAGCAGTTTCTCATGTCACACTGCACATTAATCCACTGAGGATTTCATATATGGAGTTCCTATACAGTTTCCCATCCAGGACTGCTCTAACTTGCTTAGCACTGGCAAGATGTGTGTTCATGTGCCCTCAGACAACAGCCCGCTGTGGGTTAATTTACTCAGGGGCTGTTGCATCATGGTACGCACCCACACGTGCTATTTTTGCGTGGCACCCAATTCTACCTTGCTTGCCGTGGCATGTCATGTTGTGCAAACCCAGGTGGCAGGGGGTATGTGAGGGATAGAGAACCCTCAAATACCACATGGCTTGTTTTACAGTTATTTGAAGATTGTTTAACAACCCCTGCTGCATGGATTTGCACGACATGGCAAGTTGGGCACTGGCACTCATCACAACACAACCCTGCAGGTAAAAAAGTCACAGTAGGGTAGCATGTCATGTCTCCTTCAGTAGTTTATTTGATTGGCCCATTTCTTTAATAAATAACCGATTTAAAGAATAAATTCATAACTTGTGGCTTCTTTAGAAAGCAAATCCATAAATCTGAATGCACTGGCTGTTTCAAAAATATCCTATTAACTTCCAGTAATTATTTGATGTAACATTCCCAAACAATATAACATGATGAAGGCAGGATCCATCTTACTATGTCACAAAACCCCTGGTCAGTAAATCAGAACTCAGGCAGACCTGAGTACTATATATAATATTTAATCTTTCCACATAAAATTGAATTTAGTTATTTAATAATATATTCATAAATTCAAAACTTAATATATTTTGATTACACCGTGAATTTAATTATTTCAAGCCTTGGGATTCTCCCATCCACCCCCTGGGCTTAATTGTTAATCGTGAACAGGCTGCCATTGTTGGACTTTTGATAATTCTTTAGCAGTGCTTTCTACTATTGCTAGTCTATTCAAGCAGGCAAATAGCTTATTTGGGTCAAGCTACATGTTAATAGCGGTGTGAATCCTTTCTCAGAGTTGTCTTGTTCTGGTTATAAGTTTCAGTGGAGGAATGATTGCGGGAGGGTGTAACTCTCTTACTACTTTTGCTCAAACTCCAATAGCGGGGTTTGGACAGAGAGGGCTAAACATCAGCACTCTCCACAACAAGTCCCATTCCACTGCTCTGAATTTCAGTCTCCTAAGAGTGCTTTTCATTTAAATGTAGCAGAACACTGCCTATTACAATAAGTTATACTATGCTGTTTATATAGTGCTGCCTTTGAAGGTAGCTGAGAAACTGCAGCTAATTCATGTTCAGAATATGGTAGATAATTACATATACTGTGTATTATATTATGCAGATGTTATGCCAGTTGCACTTGTTCCCAGTCTGTTTGTTCAAACAAATTTGCTTGCTTTGGAGAATTTAAAGAAAAAACTGGACAGGCATTTACTATTGATACTGATACTGATAGGGAGCCTAGTGGTTTAGCTAGAAAATATGTGCTAATATCTTCAAGTTCTGAGAGACTACAAATATAACTTTGTGACATTAAAGTACTTAATAGTTAATTTCTGCATAAATTCTGTGATCTGCCAATTGATTCTGAATGCAGTGAAAATGTTTTAGAAGTACTGAAAAAGTAGAAAATGTCTAGAGAAGAATACAGCTGAACAGAAAAAGAAAACAAAAAAATGTTACTTGAAGAAAAAGATAGCTGACAATGCAATCCTATACATGGTTTGTTCAAAAGTAAGTCTCATTATGTTCAGTAGGGCTTTCTCCTAGGTTAGGGTGCATAGGATTGCATTCTAAAGTGCATTAGGTTATACACAGATCTTGTGTTCTATAAAAATTAAAATGCCAAGCAATCTAGAAAAGATGGATTCTGTGGCATATAAATTAAATAAAGTGCATGAGTAGCATGATTAGGGAAAGTAAGTTTCATTTTTTAAAAAAATCTTAATTGCTTTTGTGTATTATAAACTTAACAGGCTCTATCCAGTATCATGTGAGTGAACTTCCTGTTACAGAATGGGATTTCCACTTCCTCTCCTTCCCCTGTATCCCCCATGCCCAACCCAAATCTGCTCTGGAGGGTTCCCCAATTCTTAAGGTGATTTGGCTCTGTCTATGTGTGTGTGTGTTGGGGGGAGGATCCGTTACACCAGCAATGTCTGTTTTGTTAGTAGACAGACACCAATGGATATAATTTCATGACTATACCAGTGTTGTAAATAATGTTTTATAATACCACTTGTTCTACATAATTTGTCTTGAAAATAGTATTTTCATAAGCTGTTGCATCTAATTTCTTACCTACCATTTCACAGTGCTGAACACATTAATGCCACAAACAAGAAAAATAAGTCACCCATGGAAGATAATCTGTCAGCATGGGAAGAATGGTTCCTTTGCAAAGAGAAAGAGCTACGTGCTCGCTTACAAGCTCAGGCTTTGGAGGTGAATACTCAGATTATTTTCTTTACATTTGACAGCAGACTGTCAGGCACCAAAATGCATATTTTTTCTCTATTATTTTTAATAAACATTACTTTGTTCTTTATATATTTTAAAGGGTTTATACATGTTTTGCTTTTTACTTGCCTATTCAGTGGTGTTTCATTTGTTGTGTGCTTGTGTTCATCTCACTTCTGTTGTGTTTTATGCTTGATTAAAACTGGTGCATACATTTTGCTTATCCAATTCTTTGGTAACGATTCAAGTTTAAAGGATTAAATTTAGTGTAACTAGTACCTTATTTTTTCATGGTTACCCATGTTTGTATTTGAGCATTAAAACACAATGGGGCATGTGCTGTGCATAGAGAAGCCAAGGTATGTGGTGAAGGAGATCATGGGCCATAAAACATCTGGGTATATTGCATTATGTTTGGTTTATTGTCCCATGATATATGCTGTTAAAACTCCATACCCAAAGCTTTTCTTCTTCTGAGAGGGAAAAGAAGAGACTATGTAGTGCTAATTTGGTTTGAACCAGAAAATTATGTTTACCAGTTTCAGAACAAGCCAGGATATTAAGCCACAACTTGGTTGAGACCTTCTAGTTTTGTTTGTTCATGCTATGAAGGACCTGTCGGCATAGGCAAACAGTTTGTTCATATCTCAGATTATTAAGTCAAGATATATTCTCCTCATCTCTCATTCTCTCTTACTGTCAATGATGTTACGCTTACTCCGGTCAAGGAAGCTCGTAGCCTTGGCTTTATCTTCGACTCCTCGCTCTCCTTTATTCCTCATATTGAGGCAGTAGCTAAATCTTGTCGATTTTTCCTGTATAATATTGCCAGGATTCGATCATTTTTGTCTGTCTCTTCTGCCAAGACGCTTGTTCATGCACTGGTTATTTCACGGTTGGACTACTGCAACCTTCTTCTCTCTGGCCTTCCTTCTTCTCACATCAGTCCGTTGGTTTCTGTTCACCACTCTGCCGCAAAGATCATCTTCTTGGCTCGCCGCTCCGACCATGTTACTCCGCTTCTGAAATCTCTTCATTGGCTTCCAATTCACTTCAGAATCCAATATAAACTTCTCCTGTTAACCTTCAAAGCTTTTCACGGTCTAGCTCCTTCCTATCTCTCCTCTCTCCTCTCACACTATTGCCCCGCTCGTGCTCTTCGCTCCTCTGATGCCATGTTTCTCGCCTGCCCAAGGGCCTCTACTTCCCTTGCTCGGCTTCGTCCATTTTCGTCTGCTGCCCCTTACGCCTGGAACGCTCTTCCAGAACATTTGAGAACTACAAGTTCAACCACAGCTTTTAAAGCTCAACTAAAAACTTTTCTTTTTCCTAAAGCTTTTAAAACTTGATGTTGTGCAGACTTCTACTGTTACTTTCTACTGTTAGTTTTTCCCTACCCTGTGCCTGCTTACCCTACCCTGTACCTGTTTGCATTCTCTTCCCCTCCTTATTGTTTTACTATGATTTTATTAGATTGTAAGCCTATGCGGCAGGGTCTTGCTATTTACTGTTTTACTCTGTACAGCACCATGTACATTGATGGTGCTATATAAATAAATAAATAAATAATAATAATAATAATAATAATAATAATAATATTGTCCAAACTGTGCCATCCTGGTTTGTTAACTAGCAGAGATTTTTACAAAATGGATAACTGCATTTTGTTACAAGCTACAAATAGAAGCTTAAGATATTCACCCTTTGCAAGGGGTGGAGATGGGTGTGTGATGTTGACAGCGAATCATGGGTCATGCATGTAATAACAATCCATGGTTTGTTATATTTGAATTAGACCTATGATTGTTTTAAAATTATTTTAGATATGTGTTTAGCTCATTTATTCATTTTACATCTTAATAAATTAAGAAATTGTATTTTTGAAAAACTGCATTGATATGATTCTCAATATTAAACTGGCTTTGTTCTGTAGATATCAAAGTAGTAATTTTGTCCCCTTTTAATAGGATCTGAATCAAGAAATGGAGAAAATAAAGAAAAAACAGGAACGTGAAAAGAAAAAAATAGTTGCTGAAGAGAAACACAAAGAATGGGTGCAGAAAAAAAATGAAGAGGTGAAAAGGGTGAAGAATTGCTTCATTTCCCTCTAAATTGTGTTTTATATTTTTCTCACGGCCAGTTATTTCCATTTTATGGTCGTTAACTTGGGCTTGTAATAACATTTTAAGTTAACAAGTTATAAAAAACCTTTATTTTTCATATATTTTTGTATCTCAGCAAAAATGAATCTTTTACACACTATGCCTAGGAAGAAAGCTTGACTCCTGTTAGTGACTGTAATTAATACCAGTTAAGAGTGCAGTCTATGCATGTTTAGACAGAAAAACGTCTGTGGGGAACGCTTGGAGTTGTAGGACTTTTTCTGTCTATACATGCATAGGATTTCACCCTAATTAAATTACAGACTAGCAGACTAATCCTGTACAAGTCTACTCAGAAGTAAGCCTATTGATTTCAGAGACGTTTACTCCTAGATAAATGGGAATAGGATTGTAACTTTATTTTTTGTTATGAATTCAGTTAGTTTTGAATAATGAAAACTGATCACTGGCTGGTGTACTTCTGCTTGTTAGGTATTAGTGTAATTCCCCTGATTGTGATATAACACAGATGCTGCTTTTGGATGACACAATAGTCAACCCTGTGTTAATAGTCCACTCCATGGATGACTATTTGCATGCTGCATTGGGGTACCACCAACGCGGTATGCTAATAGTCATCCACGGAGTAGACGATTACCACAGGGTTCATTATTGCTTTCGTCTGCCCTTCCCACCGAATACCGGCGCTGGTTCCCACTTTCCATATCGGGATGCTGTGGAGAAAGACACAGGAGAGCCGCCCGCCCCTTCAGCACAAAGAACGTTCTTTGTGCTGAAGAAGTGGGCGGTTTTACTGTGGCTTTCTCCGCAGTGTCCCAATATCGACAGTGGGAACCAGCACCGCCACCGTTCAGGGGGGAGGGGGATGCAGGAGAGCCTCCGCTGAGTGTCCTCCACCGCCCCACACTTTCCCCCTATTGGTGGGTATGTGGAATGTGAGGGAGGATGCTGTAAGAAGACCTCTTCAGCTCTTTTGACAGCATCCTCCCTCATGCGCTGCATACTCACCAATGGCAAACAGAGGGTTTAGCAGAGACAGACACTCTCCTGACATGCAGTCAGGAGAGTGTTCGCCTCTGCCATGTCCTCCTTTGCCATTTGAGCATCTTGGGACTCTTTCATGCCGTCCTGAGATGCACAAATGGCGAATGGAGAGCAGGACGCAGGCGGACACTTTCCTCCTGGGCCCCACCATTGTTCTCCATGCAGTGCTGGAGAATGTGGATGGGGGAAACTGTTTGAGAATGGCAGGACATCCTAGCATCCCACATCCCCATTCCCAGCACTTTGTAGAGTACAATGGCGGGGCAAAGGAGGATGCTCTCCCACATGTCAAGCTGTGAGAGACATCCTTCTCCCCCACCCCCCGCCCTGTGACCCATTTGGATATCGGTTCGAGGGGATGGAAGGAGCTTCTTCCATCCCCTTGAGTCGATATCTGGATGGGTTGTGGGGGAGGATGGCAAGGGATGTGCACACATCCCCAGGAACATGTGGGGTGCCGTGACTGGCGCTGCCC
The DNA here is from genome assembly GCF_023053635.1 of Elgaria multicarinata webbii. NCBI lineage: Eukaryota > Metazoa > Chordata > Lepidosauria > Squamata > Anguidae > Elgaria > Elgaria multicarinata. The sequence goes on from NC_086172.1 coordinate 105,318,273, forward strand.
CATCCAGGAACAGCATGTGCCATCCCTTGGTGGGCCGCCGCAATTGGCAGCTTCCCATGCGCTTCCAGGGACAGGATTATTTCACATGTCTATAGAGCCCTGCTGGCCAAGAGTGGCTGCTGCTCTTGCCTCATGACTCTGTAGGCATGTGAAATAGTCCACAGAGCCCGACACATGACACAATAATCCGAGGTTGTGCAGATAGTCAACTCTGCATGCCGTTGATTATTTGCATTGGTTATTTTGGGAAAATAACCAACCATGGCAGTTGACTATTTAAGCAATGGGGACTATTTAAGCAACCACTGATTATTGTGTCATTAATCACTGATTGATTAAATATTCGTTGCTTAGATAGTCAGCAGTTGACTATTGTGTTGTCTAGAAAGCTTTTTCCACACCACTGTTGACTAGTTCCCCAAAAGAACCAACCCAAATAATCAACAGTGTGCAAAGTTGACTATTTGCCCAACTGTTGATTATTGTGTCCATTGACTATTTCATATGCCTACAGAGTCACGAGGCAAGAGTGGCAGAAACTATTGCAGCGTGGCTCCATAGACATGTGTCAGCCATCCCTGGATGGGGCACCGCAGTCAGTGGCTCTGCATGTGTTTCCAGGAACGTGCATATGCCTTCCCTGGGTGGGGCAGGATGCCGCAATTGGCGGCTTCTTTCCTTGAGCTATCCTTCGTGCAAAGGATTTCTCCCCTAAAACTACGTGAGAGATGCTTGCAGCCACCCTGCTTTGCAGAAGGGCAGAGCAGTTGATTCCTCCTCCACCAGCTTGCTTGGTTTCTGCTGGATATCCTACACAGGGTGGTTGGAGCACAGACGATTTTGCCTAGATCGATGATTTTGCCTGCCTAGACGCAGTTTCGGGGAAGGGGCATGCAGACCCAAAAGGAAGCTGCATAAAGCAGCTTCTGCAGTCTCCACCCCTGGGACCGCCTCCTTTTCACCCCCTCCACGCTCTGTTTCTGAGCGCTGAAACATAGCTGGTATGGCAAGAACCGTGTTTGGCTACAAGAAGACAGAGGAAGGGGATGGGGAAATGATTTCTGGGCTCCAAGGACAGAGCCCTGGTTCTGATATCATTTCACAAATTACAAAAAATCCTATGATCATTGAGACAGTGTCTAGTGGCCTTGGAATTGCTCCCTCCATTGCTTTCAGACAGCCTTCCCCAACCTGGTGCGCTCCAGATATTTTGGACTTCAGCTGCCATCAGCCTCAGGCAACATGGCCAATGGTCAGGAATGCTGGGCAGTGTAGTCCAAAATATCCAGGGGGCACGTGTTTGGGGAGGGCTGCTTTAGGAACATAAAGCAGCCTTTCTGTTCCTAAAGTTATTTTATGTAGATCTTATTTTGCTAATAAAATTATCATTATTTTTTAAAACTTTTAAAAGTAAAGTCAGTAAATTTGTAATTATTGTCTGAATCGATTAGAATTACATTAAATGACTGCTACAGCATCAGAAACAGGACTTGATAGAACAAAACCCAAACTGTCATGAATGCACATTTACTATCAAGAATGTGCAATGGTGACTGTACTCACATGTTGGGAAATTGAGCATACATTTTTATCAGTAAAATATACATTAGATCAATAGTTTTAATAAGGGATGAAAGAAATAACTATGCTGTGAATTTTACAGATTAAAAACATTTCCCCCCGTGGCTTCATTATTTTCAGACATTTTGCATCTCTAGTCTTTCTTTAAAAGTGTTCTTATTACATAGTTTTTAGAAATAATTTTGCGGGGAGGCAAGTCTGGCTAACAATATATAAATACTTTATCTGATAAAAGAAAATATTTCATAATCCAAACCTTTTCATAATCCAAAAACGGTCCTTAAGGGGAAAATGAGGTGAACTGTGGTTGTGATTTGTTTTGTTTTTGATTTCCCCCCATTTTTTTCTGGGCCCTCACATTTCTAGTGAAGCCCTTAAGGTTTTTTAGCCCTTATGGTGAAACAGGTCTTCCAGTTTCACAGGAAGCAAACTGGTAAGGCTGAGAGATAAGTAACTTGCCCAAGAACTTAAATACAAGGCAAAAACACAAAGTCACTCATTTGTAGCTTTCTGCTCGAACACCTGCTGCACAAAAGGCAAACTCTTCCTCTCTTTCTTTGTCAGCCAGCTCACCTCTCCTGACTGTGCTCTTCCCCAGATAGGGGGAGGGGAAAGAGCTAGAAAGAGAGGAGAGAAGAAAATAAACAAGGCCCAGAGATTGAGAGAGAGAAGGAGAAACTTTAGACCCAGAGAGAGAGAGAGGAGAGAAGTGGAGAGGGAGGGGCAGAATCACAGGGGGAGGAGTGAAAAAGCAGAGAGCAGAAAAAAGTCAGACCAGAGAAAAGAGGGGACGACGACAAATAAACCATGCCAGAAGGAGGGAGTGAAGAGAAAGAGAGGAAGGGGGAAAAGACCAGGCCCAGGGAGTGAGACCCAGATGAACCCCCCCCCCCCACACACACATGCCCCAGTCTTTTCTTCTCAATGTCCTTTTCTTAGCTTCACCCTCCCTCTCCCCTCTACTAGACCAGGTTGATCCACACTTCCACCCAACAAGTGTACCTTTTCCCATCTGTCTTCCAAAACATGTTTACTGTGCATTTTTCCTACTTCCCTCCTGCTTGCTTTGTTTTTTGCTCAGGTGCCAATCTCAGTGTTGAAAAGTACATAGAAGTAAGATAGGAAGTGAGATTTTTCCTCTTTCTCGTGTTCCACCTTCAGCTCTATGTACTTTTTAAGGCTATGATTGTTCGCTTCCCATTTGTCAGAGGTGGAGAGGGAATGAACAGGGTAAGTGGAGCTCAGAGGCTTTGTGTGCGTAGTGGGAGCCTTCATTGGCAGTAATGCATCCACAACCGTCTTTGGAGACCACTATAGAAAGTTGACAAGGAGTGATAAAGGAGTATTTATATTCCACTTTCCTTCATTTGCCAGCATCACTGGTCCCTGACTGTGTGGAGTCTGTAGTGGCCTCTGCTAGGATCAAGCCTGTTCCCTCCCACTATAGGATTCTGTGCAGGTACAATGTGGCTGCAACTTTACTGCATGAACTGTGTCCTCCTATCATGCCCCACCCAAACAATCTATACAACAGGGGTAGCCAAGTGTATCAGGCTTTGCTGTTTACAATACCATTGTTTGCAGCAATGAATGTTTGTTTGGACAGGGAAGAAGCACTTTAGGTATTGCCTTATTGTCCTACTCTGTTTAAGTTGTTGATTGGATTAAAATTGAGAGTGGATATTGGATGGGCTAGTGAAATCACTGTCATTCATTTTAAGAATATTGGTATTTTTAGAATTCATGGGACAGAACTGTTCTAATGTCCAGAGTGATATTAAAGTCTATCTGCTGTTTCAAGAATAGATCGTATTGTTAATGAAGGACCTGTTTCTGAAAAGCAGGGTGAAAAATGCACATATATATTTTAAAAGTGTAGACATGACTAATATGTTGGTTTCTAGCCCTTTTCATGCGATCAGAAACTCACTGAGATCATGGACTATTTATTAATGACCATAAGTTTAATTATGCAGTGCAGGGTTTTTTCCCTTCTGAACTGTTTGTTAAAATTTGGAACACACATATAACACTTAACAACATGAGATATTTAATCTTAGAAATAAATAGGCAAACTCTGAACAAGAGTCTTAGTGTCAGCCACTCTAAAACAAGCTTGAGCAGTGGAAAGAATCTGGTCAGGGTCTGACACACCCTTTTCTGTTCCAGTCTGAGTTTTGGGTTCCCCTTGGCTAATCTGGGCATAAGGCAAGCCAAGCTATCTAAGCGGTCTCTTTCATGAATCACAAGTACAATCTTAATACTCATTAGCAAATGTTTATTTCATAAACCGGTTTATTAAGAGGGAATATAAAAAGCTATGACATAAAATAACAAAAGATTACTTACATTGACTAAAACAGAAGATGGTCAACAAGGCACTTAATGTTTGTAGTTATGTTACTGATCCTTGGTTCATAGCTGGCGATCCGTGGCCCAGCTGCAGGTAATTTTTATCATCCAGGTACCAGGTTAAATCAGGGGTGGGGAACTTTTTGTGTCCTGAGGGCTGGATTCCATTTTGGAGAAGCTCTTGGTCACTTTCCAGTGGTGAGTTGGGCCAAAGGCAAAGGTGGACAGGACTAAAAGTCTCCCCCTCTCCAATCCATTGTTACCAGTTTACAGTAGGAAGCATGTCTACTCAGAAGCAAGAATGAGCAGCTTGTTTACTCACGAATAAGTAGGGCAAACCTCTGCATATCTACTCAGAAATAATAACTCAGCAGCACTTTCAAACAGCATCCCAAACACCAAGACTACATTTCTACTCAGACGTAAGCAGAACAAAGCTCTGAAGGAAGCAGAATTAAGGGTGAGAATTAATATCTGTATACTCATCAGCCTCCAAAATTGGAGGCTGATGGAATCCTATGCAGAGCGAGAGAAATGCAGAGCTGATTGTCGCCTCTGCAGTTCTCCTGCTCTGCATTTTTGATAGTTCTTTTGCCTGTCTAGCTAGGGACCTACAGAGGGAGGAAAGGAGGCTGGGGAAGCTCATATCCCAATTTCCCCAGTCTCCTCCCCTCCCTGCTCAAAGAACTGCTCCCTTTCCATACTCTTCAATGTCACTTTTGCAAGCACAGAGAGGCAGCCAACATGTTCTTCTTCGTGGTCTCTGTGCATCACACTATGGGCTCTGCGCTGGCAATGAGCTTTGCTTCGGAAAGTTTCCTCTAGCTGAGAATCGTTATTTTTGGCAGGAACCCTCCCCCACCGTCCAGTGTGCATGCTCCAGAGTGCTGTCTCTGACTTTGGATCCAGGAATCTGAACTATCCTATGCCCCACCAGACACTGTACAGGAGCCATAGGATTGCGTATAAGCATCATGTCTATGCAGAAGTAAGCAGGGGTGAGTCTCTGCAAGACAAGGCTCAGGAGGAAGCTGGATCCTCCCTCTGCGCCACTGGGGAAAGCTCTTCTCCAATTAGCTGCTTAGAGATAAGAGTTTTTCCCTTTGTGGCAAAAGCAGTGAGGCCGGGAAAGGAAACTGCTGGGCTGGATGGGGAACCTCTACAGCTTTGAAAAGACCCACAGGTTAGAGGCTCCCCATCCTGGCTTTAAGTGCACTCACAAGTATCAAACTGGTCATATCCCAGTTTCAACATACATAAAGCTTCCGGCTTGAGTAACCTTATCACTTTCATGCCACCTTAGCAAAAGTCCTGGGAATCATTCATGACAACAAGCATCAGAACTGCATAATCAGTCTCCATATAACAGTGGATATTAATATTTTAACTCAGAATCCTGGAGGAGAATGATAGAAGGCACAAAAGTGCTGGACTGGGTTCTATGTGAGCTGGGGAAATGATGTGATCAATTACTAAGGGAAGAAACAAAAATGGCAAAAAAAAAATGATACAATCAGTGTATGCATATATAACAATGTTCCTGACTGCAGGTTCAGTCAGCTTCAAGCAGGTCACATTTTACTATCATAACCATGAGTCCAGTTCTCACTGAGATGGTAAGCCTGTCTCTGGGCTGTACCACTTCAGCCAGTGGTAGCAGCCAAGAATACTTCTTGCACGTAGCATGCCAGGGACAAGTTATCTTCCTAACAAGCTACTTTTTATCTCTCTACTATCTGAAATACTTAATATTATTTATAGGAAAGAAGAGAAAGAGAACGTAAGCTTAGTAAAGAGGTCGCAGAAAAAGCAGCCAAAGAACTTGAGAGAGCACAGTCAAAGGAAAAAGCAAAAGGAATGTATGAAGAATGGTTAAAGAAAAAGAAATCAGAAGAAGTACAGAAGAAGAAGGAAGAGAAGGTATATTTTATCTTAGGTTTTTCATTTGGAGAGAGAGACTGTATCTGGATTTTGTTTCTTGCTTGGGGTGTAATCAATTAACATTTTTGTGATCTGGTGTAAGTTTTCTTCCTGTTCAAATTGGCTAGTGATCATTGTTTTTTGGTCTTACCCTTTACCATGTGGCTTGGCTTAGTTGCTAGCTTTATTGGATAGTTTTGTTCAACTGTTCCTTGAATCATGAAATGAAATGAAATCATGCAGGCAAGTTTTGGCATAATGTGTGGACCATTCTCCTGGTCATGTAACTGTAATCTGGATGGCTTTCAGAAGGGATTAATGGGTGTTGTGTGCTAATTTGTGGAGGATCCAATTTATTCCACATTTATTGCACACTTCTTTCATTTTCTAGCTCGTTGTCATAGTACAATTATTATTAGCAGCTGCATAAGAATAACAGGATTTCTAAAACCAATTGCATTTTTCTTCAGTTGTCACAAACTGATGCTTGCAGAATTGGCAGTTATCATGGAGGTGGTTTTTAACTGACTAACATGTCTTGCTGATATATTGTGATATAGTGACAGTAATAATGGTAGTTATTGGATGACAGAAATAATAACAAAAATTATGTAATTTTTTTGAGTGTGCATAGCCCCCATCATATGCATCATGGGTTGGATCCAGATTTAGGTGTCTGCAATTGAACTGGCGGAAACAGATTTACCCCATCCCCATGGCAGCCCTTCTAGTCCCCTGTAAATGATACACAGAAGGACGGGGGATCCTGCTGAATGGGTTGACCTGCTGGGGGCCAGTGAGGAGATGATCTCCAAAGATAACGTGGAGGCACCTTCCTTGAGCACTGCCCTTCCATCTAGGTCAGTAATCTGGGCCTAATTCCCAGTGCTGTTTTTGACACTTAAGGCCTTTGCTGGTTTGGGATTAGAGTACCTGAAGGATTGGCTCTTTCTACATGTACTTACACAGACTTTGAGATCTTCAGAGGCTATTCTCCAAATGCCTCTACCAAATGAGGTGCAGCGGGTGGCTATGGGATGATGCCCTGACTGGAATGCCTTCCTCATAGAGGCTCACCTGGCATCTACACTGGGGTAATTTCAGCCCCAGGAGAAGACCTTTAAGAAATAAAATTCCTGGTCTTTTAATCTGTTTTAGCTTTAAACTGTTTTTACTCTGTCCCATGGTTTATTGCTGTATTTACACTTTTATTGTTTTTATTTTTGAATTTTAAATTGTTCTTTATTGTGAGCTGCCCTGAGAATGTTGCGGTAGAACAGTTTATAAATACTTTTTTTAAAAAAAGCGTCCCGTAACGTAGGTCAGAAAGGTTCCAATATTGCCGATTGGGTCTAGGGCTGAAAGAATAATGGCCAGCTAGTCAGTTTATGATGGAAGTGAGATTTGAATTGGGAGCTTTCCATTTGTCCACATTATGTTCTGGTAGTGCTATTCTGAGCTTGTTTGTAAATCATAAAAATATATCTGAAGCTTTTAAAACACTAAAGGCATAATCCAGCTAAATCCCATGCAATTTCCATCCCAGTAATTTCAGTGGTGGAGTTAAACAGGTGCTAACATCGTCATAATTGCAAGTGCTTAACTCAGATTGATTGTGCTCAAAGAAATCAGCTACAGTGGTTGTGTTTCTGTTTTAAATGCTTGTGGGAGAAGGCAGATCTATAAAGAATTTGTCACACAGTTGTTCCACTTTTGTAGGAGAAGGAAAGGCAACGGGAAGCTGAATTACAGGAAAAAAAGGAAAAATCAGAGAGGATGTTCAAAGAATGGTTGCAGAATTCTAGAAACAAACCCCGCCCAGCACCAGCTGGCTATGCCTATGCCAATGGGAAACTTACTGGTTTGTATCTGTACTAGATAGAGTAACTCAGTATCTTCTTAACTTGTATTAGCAATATTAGTTTTCTGATACCTTTCCTATTTATTTTCAAAGGTATTGTTTAAAATGTTCATGAGGTAGAATTCCTTATCCGTAGATGATGTTATGGAGAGACTGCAAAAGGTAGATGTTGCCCCATCTTAAGGAGTGTGTGTATGTTCATTTTTCCATAACTCAATGTTATATCATGTAAGATATTCTGCTTTTGAAAACATTTATTTTGGTCAGTAGAATTCAATAAAATGCTTTGGCACACTGAAAATGGGGGTATATACGGTCTATCCTCCCCTTGATTGCTTTGCAGTCTGATTCTGTCATGAATTGCACTCCTGCTTAAGAATTTGTTAAATGTGTAATCTACCTTTCCACTTAAAGATTTCAAGACAGTTTATACTCATTCATAAAATATGATCACAGATCCATCAAATAAAGCAAAAATACAGCGGACCAGATTTAAAATTAGATTTTTTTTTATTGTGTTAGCCGTATCCCATCAGCAGATGATCAAACACATAAATTAATAGAAAAATACAACACAGGTCATAAATTTATTTATTTATTTATTTATTTAAGGATTTTTATGCCGCCATTCAGCCAAAAAAGGCTCTCACGGCGGCTTACAAAAGTATTTCTTGACAGTCCCTGCCCACAGGCTTACAATCTAAAAGACATGACACAAAAGGAAAGGGGGGAGGGAGGGAGGAGGAGGAGGGGGAAAAGGAAAGCAAACTCAGGCACTACAATCTTAGTTGGAAAGTTCAGCAGTTGCAGTTGACAGCAGGAGGGAGGGGGCCCTCAGCTGGAGCTGGACCCAGGCACGGTGGAGAGGTGCCTGGCTGCTGCTTCCTCCCTCACTGGTGGCCTACATATATCAGATTACTAGAATAAACATCCACCATGCTGAAAGATTCCAAAATACGATTCTAGATTTCCCAGCCCAAATAGATTGTGCACAAATATTCCAATTTTTGATCCTTTGTTTTCTTCTCACCCCATACCACCTTGTGTCTAATCTTCAGACCTGTCAAGGCAAATGTAGCAATCACCATTTTAACTTGAGGTCATTTTGTCTAGCAGATAGAGGAATATCAAAGGCAACGCAAGAAAGTTTAAATCATTCAGGACTGGCTCAAAAATGTGGACATCACTTTATGATAGAACAATATGGCAGGTCCTCCTTTACTCATTAAGTGTGTTTATGTTTTTATAGTTGCTCTTGAAATGTTTCATGCCTGAAACATCGGGCTTGTCATGATAAACAGTTTTCCTAACACCTACAAGAGGGTTCGGCCTCTCCTGTGTTTGTTTTGTTTTCTCTCTGTTGATTTTAACATCCAAGAAAACAGACCCTTCTACTTGCTCAACCTACAACTATTTTTGTTTAATGTAAAAATCATATTTGGCTAGCTATAAGCCTGAATTAAATTATGCAGGCTTAAACCCTGTTGAAACCAGTTGGCCTTCAGTACATGAGATTAGGCAAAGGATTTCTGCCTTTCTTTCCATGCTCTTGACCCTTTTTATTTGGAAATAAATAGTTACTAAGGCATGGCTTGTTCCTGTTTTTGGCCATATTATTTTTTCTGTAATTGATTATAATGAATTTAACATATTTGTCATTTAAACAGCATTTTCTTCTTAGTCCCCCCCTTATTTGCCAGATATGTTTCTGTTATACAAATGTGAACCTAAAAGTATTTGCTGACCAGGAAGCAAAGCCTGCTGTTTTTTCTGAACATTAAACAGCACACCAGACTAACAAAACTAGTACTTTTGACTTGATCTGATTATAAATGGTGATGCATATTTCTTTCATGCTTTGTGTTGAGACATCGTTACTTGCTGACAGCTGCCATCACTTGTCTATGTGATTTATTAAAAATATTCTTTCCAGTTTTGTTCACACAATGGAACATATTCCAGACTTTGTTTTGACCACCCCAATAAAATGTGTTGAAATTTCTTTCCAGACAAAGGAGATTGTCATGGCAAAGGAACACATTCCAGCTGTCATAGTTTAGGTATAGCCAAGCGGAATGTTTCCCCTTCTCTGAGGAAGAGTGATAAAAATTAAGAAATGATGAAAATAAACTGGCTTTCGGCATTGTTATTTTGGGTAGCAAATGTATTGGCTTGGATCCTGAGAACTGTAAAATGGAAGGAACGTCATAGAAGAGAACTTTTCTCCCCCCTCCTCACCATCCCTCCCAAAGTAGCATGATACAGGGCATAAGCTGCTGGGAGAGAGGGGGCTCACCGCACATCAGGCAAAAGCACCATGTGGAAGCTTCTCCACTTACACATGGAGCCTTGACCCAGTTTTGGGTGGCTCCACTTTCCCCCAGCAGCTTCTGGCAACTTATCCCACATTGTTTAGGAAAATTCCTTGATTATCCAGAGAGGGTGCAGGCAGGAGGTGGTGATAGGAATGTCCCCTTCCAGAAGCTTCCTTCTGTTCATGGATCTTGAATCCTAGCTACTGTAATTATACTGCAAAGTTGTAAATAAATAAATAAAATGATGGGAAATTCCTCTGCAGCTCTGTTTTTAATTACAGTAAATGTTGCACAGTATGTGACAATATTTATACACAATTAAGATGTATAATTAATATCAAACCAGACTATAAATGTTAATTTTGTTAAAATAGCTGTTCTTTTAAAATGAGTAAAATCCAGTTTCTTCTTCTAGTATGTCAACACAAAGTCCCACATAAGGTGTCACCTCCTGGCGCACCTCCAGGTTTGGGAAGTTCTTCTGTAGTATTGAAAGGCTAGGGAAAGGACCCCTTCTTGCTTGCAAACTGATGCCTACAACACATGGCTATATGTAAGCTGGGAGGTATACCCTCCCCTTCCTAGTTTTTCTCCAGCTGCTAGTCTGTGGTTATAAAACTTCAGTCTCAGAATTATGAGAAGCAGCCGTTGGTTTTACAGACATTTTAAGTTCAAGTTTTTGTTTCAGGCTATGTCATTTTAAAACAAAAAGCTTTATAGTAGTAGAATATTTGTAAATGCAGTTAGCTTACTATTTGCTGCTTGACCAGTTAAAATAATTTGAAAGGCCTACCATTTTTTAATACTGCTCCTTTAAAAAACATGGGCTGTCAGAAGTTTTTCTGTTGATTGCTACAATCTTCTCCGCTGTGCATGGTGTAGAGAAAGTAGATATAGAGATGTTTTGCTCTGATCCTGGAGTTATTCAATGAACCTGAATGGTGTCAGGACAGATAAAAGGAAGTACTTTACATAATACATAGTTAAACTATGAAATTTGCTTCCACAAGATATAGTGATGGTCACCAACTTTGAGGCTTGGGGATTGGCTACTAGTCACGATGGCTATATATTACTTCCAGTATCAAAGGTAGTATGCCTCTGTGTAGTAGTTGCTGGGGAACACAAGCGGGAGAGTGCTATTGTACTTATGCCTTGCTTGTGGTCTTTCCATAGGCATCTGGTTTGCCACTGTTAGAACAAAAACCAGCACAGTTCTTACATTCTTAACCTGTTTTGGGGAGTACCACCTCCTCCAAACTTGTCCAAACTGTTCAAATGTATGTCATAAGATGTGAAGGATACATTCAGAGCAAATATACACTTAATATCTGAGTAACTGTTTTTAGATGGTTATCTCTTGTAAATAAATGTTTGGGAAAAGGGGATGAAGTTATCTGACAGAATACAGTCTCATTCACACAACTTCTAAGTCTTGAGAGATCTAATTCAGCCCTTGATGATCTGACCATTAGGGCATTCCCAGAAGAGAAATACAACCAGGGAATGGTGTAAGCCTTCTACGTTAAGGCAGAGTTCTAACTTAATTTCCTAAAACTACAAATAAATTACTAAAGGTGCAATCCTGTGTATGTTTAGGCAGAAAAAGTCCAATCTCCAGCATTCCCAAGGCAACCATGCTTGCTGGAGAATGCCAAGAGTTGTAGGACTTTTTTTCTGTCTAGACATGCATAGAATTGTGCCCTAAGTGAGTGGATGATCCAATCAGTGTTATGGATACAGTGGGCTATGTGACAGTACAGCCGAACTGAGCAGTTTACACAAGTATGATGCTCCATCTGAGACAGCTACAGCTGCAAAGTCCAGAGAGCGAGTCACAGTGCATTATAAATAAATATTCAAATTTGAACTTCTAATTATCCTAAAATGTTTTCATGGAATCCTACATACTATTACAGATAAGTTTGTAATATACCAAAAAAATCGTGGTGCTCATTAATTCAAATTGTGAATTAATCACCTAATGGAGGTCTGCTTCCTATCCTACCATACTGAGCATATATGTTATAATATATATATATATATATGAAAGGAGACCTATGAACAACAGGGCTTCAAAGTTCATGAATCTTTTCTCAAAATACTTTTATTCAATGTTGCTTTTCATTTGACTTTGCAGTGTAAAACATGTGTTTTATAGTATTGTGGGATGGAACTCTCAGTTCTTTATCTTTCAACTTCAATTAGATATGATCAGATAGAGTATAGCCATTTGGTCCCTCATTTGCTAAATAGAGTGTGAGTGTGTGTCTGTATGTGTGTATTGTAAGCCCTTTAGCAGTTAAAGTAAATCCTGATTAATATGTTAAAACAAACTATGCAGATCGTAGACTAGTACTGGAAGGATGATTTATAGTACTGTCGCGTAAAATTTTATTGTCACAAAGCTCCTTAAATCTCCAAATTTAGAGTGTTGAAGAGAAAGTAATATTTAATAAAGGCACAATCCTATGCAGATTTAGACAGAAAATAATCGTAAAACTCCCAGCATCTCCCGACCAACATCGCTTGCTAGGGAGTGCTGGGAGTTGTGTGTGGGGTGGGTGGGTGGGTGTGGGTGTGGTTTCTGTCTAAATATGCATAGGATTATACTGTAAATAGCATGTAGTTAGTTCACTGATTGAAGAGAATTTTAGCACGAATACTAGTTCTTAACTGTGTATTTTTTCTAAACGTTTCAGGATACCAAGATGGAAATGCCTATCCAGCTCCAGCCTTTTACAACCCCGTACCTTGGAAACCAATCCATGTGCCTCATCCTAAGGAAGACAAGTATGTTTCAGTGAAGAAAAATAAGAGGCCTATATCCAGTCACACATATAGACCTTCAATGCTTTTTCATAAATCCAAGAACAATCATTATATTGGATCATTGTGCAGAATTCAGAGATAGCACAGGGCATGGTATTATTTTTTAAAATCTCAATGAAGTCTGATACTGTAATTTAAGAAGTTGTATTATTAAGGTTGTTTTGTGAGTATCTATGATTTAACTTTTAGCAAAATATTTTTTATTTTTTATCATAAGGCACCTGGAACAAAATAAGTGACGTTCTAATGTTTCATGTATTTTTTTATATATAATGTATTGTGAGCTCCATCTTAACAATAAAAAGTAATTATTTTCAGCCTTTACCCAATATTCTGTGTCCCTCAGGTACTATATTTGTAAATGTAACTTCTTGATCTTGTGTGCTTATTGTTGAGGTAGCTGTTGATTTTGATTATAGCAATGACATGGAGGAGAAAGCTTTGACCTATAACTTTGCTAAGAATGATTTTTTTTTAATTTAAGCCCATTTCATTCTATTAACGTCAGTGGAACTGAGTTGGCTTCAATCTAACTGTGCTTGCATAACTGACTTACAGAGTGTGACGTTGGAGAGCCTTCTGGTATCAGTTCTGTTCAATGATTTGTGAAATGCCTCGCTTTAACTTACTATGACCTGCTGTGGAATAAGCAATGAACATTTAATGTAGCACAGTTATAACTTAGCTATACTACATTTTTGCTCATCTTGGCTCTTCTGTTGAATTTTGAGTATTAACAGATTTTTGTGGATGTTAAATGTGTTATTTATTCTTAAGCTAGTGATAGTAATAGTTTCTTTATAAATTTTATTGTGAAACTTATTACACACACTTCAAAATGTCTAAATAGATTGAGAAGTTTGTTTTATGCTGTATGTTTAAAAACAACTCTTTTTAGAATAACCAATAGTTAGCAAGGCAACAACATCTTATAGCAGTAATCATTAATGGCTTTATGAAATATAGTGTACTTCAGGACAAGATGTTGCTACTGTAAATCGATTACATGCAAACAGTAACAACTGTCATGTCTAAATTTCTATTTCTTTGGAAATTGCTCATTCAAAGAATGTGGTTTATGAGAGTATAAATATACTTAACTATGATTCTTGCCAATGCTGAAGGAGAAACCACTGGGTTTGTGCGTAATTTAAAAACAAGGCCTGCTTCTATTATGAGATTATCTATTTGTTTTCCTAACCACAATGAATATTCAGACATTCAGCTTTCCAAACATTTCATACATAAGGATTCTTTGCTACTTCCCCCTGCCCCAGATATAAGTTGAGTGTTGTTATATAGTGCATTTTATTATCAAATGCTTACATGTGATCATGCAAATAGATATGAAAGGGATCAAGCATTCAGTAGTCAACTGGTTGTATGTCGGATGTCACAATAGTCAACCGTGGAGTTGACTGTTATGTCGTGTTGGGAGTACCCCCTAAATAGTCATCTGTGGAGTTCACTATTAACACCTAGTTGACTATTGCCCACCCCCACTCCCTCTCTGTCCTCCCCACCAAATAGCAACACTGGTTCCCATGAGAATCCCCCATTGGGCTGGGAGGGGGCCACTGTCAGAACCCGGCACGAAGGGGGATTCTCATGGGATGTAGCGTCACTGGGTGGGGTGCTGTGATTGGTGGCGGCTGAATCGTTCCCAGGGATGTGCATGTCCCATCCCTGGGTGGGGTGCCAAGAATGGGGAGGGCAGGACGCAAGCATCTCTCCTGCAGCTGTGAAGATGATTGCGCCCCACCTTCCCCAAAGTGATGACGAATGGGGATGGGACGCACAAGGATAGCCAGATTCCAGCTGGACATCAGGAAAAACTTCCTGACTGTTCAGCAGTATGACAATGGAACCAGTTACCTAGAGAAGTTGTGGGCTCTCCCACACTTGAAGCATTCAAGATGCAGCTGAACAGTCATCTCATGTATGCTTTAAGGTAGATTCCTGCATTGAGCACAGGGTTGGACTCAATGGCCTTATAGGTCCCTTCCAACTCTACTATTCTATGGTTCTATGATACCTTCAGTGGCTTGAGAGCCATAGGAGAGATCCTTCCACCCCTGTCCTTGTTCACCACCACTTTGGTGGAGAACAAGGACGGGACATGTCGCGGGACATGTCCCTGGGAGCACGTGGGCCACCACCGTTCATGGCACTACACCCAGGGATGGGACGGGAATGACCTAGGAAGCACATGGGGAGGCTGCGATTGCAGCACCCCACCCAGGGGCTGCAACGATCGGTAGCTCCCCACACGCTTCTTGTGATGCCTATAGAGCCCCTCTGGGAAAGAGTGACGGGGTTTGGCTGCTCTTGCCTTGCAAATTTGTAGGCATATGCAATAGTCAACGGAGCCCACCACACGTCACAATCAATGGTTGTGCAGATAGTCTGCACACCGTTGATAATTTGCATTAGTTATTTCCATGAAATAACCAACTGTGGTGTGGAAAGATGACACAATAGTCTGTGGTTGACTATTTAAGCAACCGACTGAACCCGACTGTGTCGTCTGAACCCAGTCAGTGTCTTAGCATAAACTCTCAGTCATGTCATATTTAACTGCTTTCACTTAGAATTATACTCTATGTGGGGCTTAATAGAAGTCCATCTTTATATTCTCGTTGAGTTACATAGTTTTGCCTCTTGTACACGTTTACTATTCAAATGCTTATACTGTTCCAGTGGTTTCTGTATGGTGTTACGTCAGACCTAGCCAGGCAATATTTTAAAAAGTCAACCATTTCAATTCAGGAATTAGTTTTTCTGTCTTTATGAGCCGAAAAGTGCTTGTTTTGAGAGACTTTGAGTAACCAGACAAAACAATAGAACTATTTATACTACTTTATTTATACATTACAAGTTTTTGGCCTCTTCCTATCTTTTTACTAAAGAGTTTTTGGCAGTCACCTAAAGATGGGAGCCATGCAGAGGGTAGTTTTGGAAATGAGTCACATATGTGTTCAGTTCCCAATCACATTTCCAGCATACCTAGTGTCAAGCATGTAGTAGCAGAAAAGTTCACATCATGTTAAATCTGCAGCACAGTTGGCTCCAGATTTGCGGGGGCCTAGGCAAAGTTTTCTTTGGTGGGCCACAGCAGGGTTAGCTGGCAGCAATACTCCCAGCAACTGGGGCAGCTGTCATTTACAATTTACTATCACTTTGGGGCATTGTGGGAAATATTCTGCCTGGTGCTACTCTAAGCGCCAGGCCAATATTTTTTTAAAAGGAGTTAGGTAGGGCAGGTTTCACCACTGGGCCCTCCCGGGGTGCTGGGTCCCTGGCAGCTGCCCAAAGATGTCTAGTGTTGACACAATTCCTGAGCAGGTATGTGCCTTATTTCTCCTGCATCTTCTATTATTATTCTTTGACTATTTAATGTACTCATTGGTGTTAAACACTTCTGAGTTGCTATCAATTCCCAAAAATATGTGAATTATGAAATGTCATATTTGGATATGTAAAACAATGATTGTTTCCAAATCACGGTTGTAGAAGGTTACAGTTGCTGAAGTAGCGATATAACTGCTCTTTTGTATCATTGGTTTTTAGAGGTTAAGAGCGAGGCTTCTGTTAGGTTACCTTTTAGGCATTAGTTTAAATCAATTTTTAAAATGCTATTTTTATTGGGTAAGTTAAGTCGGGATCACTTTCTGGTTCTGTTAGCTCACTGTTTATTTGGTCTTTGTAATTGCAGAATTTCAGTCTCAACCCAAGTTCGTCTATTTGGGGACGATGAAGACAGCAGCAAGCGGACATAAGGCTGTTAGTCACTAATTCCTCTGCTTTCCATACCATAGCATGAATGAAATAAACAGAAGGCATAGCACAGCATTACTGTGAGTGGTAGCATTGATGGGAATATAGACACAGGATGCTGGGTATAGAGACAATCTTGTTTACATTATTTTTCTGGTAGCTAAGAATTAGTAAATATTTCATCTTTGGTCTTACTAAGAGACATATTTGCTGCTTTACATAAAGGCGATTTACATTATCTCTTAAAAGTTCCATTCAAATCAAGCAAGAGCGCACTACATTGCTTCTATACAGCAAACTTCGTTGTGAACTGGGGAAAAAGAAGGAAAGCTTGCAGTTAAAAACAAGAGCTGCAATTGGTGTATTTAACTATCCTGTCCTGAAAACATTTTTAGTTGAATTGCCACACTGTTTTTACTACATAAAATGAATATAGAATAATATCAGAGCCACCATCATTGATTTTTCAAGGGGATTGAGGTACCTAGCATCTAGCTCATACTTCATTTTGTCTATTTATTTAACTAAATGTGTCTAGCCTTTCAATCATTCATATTGGTGTGTGCAATAAAGTATAAAAAAACACAGTAGTATATAATAGATCAAAGTTATTAGACTAAAATAACAGCAGAATTGGTTAGTCACAGTAGTTAGTCACAGTAGACTAATTAGTTAGTCACATTGGTTAGTCACAACTAGGATACCAAGAAAATAACAGTTTTACTTGATATCTAAAAGACCACAGAATAGGAGCTGAATAAATGATCAGAGGGAGGAAGTTCCACAAATGGGGTGCCAATGTAGTGGGGCCCTTCAGTGAAGATTTAAACAAACTGGTAGGTTCATAGCAGAACTTCCTTGTGCTGTGGTGTCATAGGAGTCTGCATTTATACATACACACAAGATGGGCAGCCAGTGATGTGGAGTTGGGGGAATTAAATGCCAAATATGTCATGTTGTGAATTTCTAGATAGAGGGGGAACTGGAGTTATGGCAACCTTTTTGAGGGGGGGCATACCCACATTTTAGTTAGCTTATTGAAATCCCTGAATCCATAACAGATTCAGCAGTAAACATACCTAGCCAAAAACTGAAAGAATTATGTGAGATTTAGAGAAGATGGGGCAGTTCCTTCGTAAATAAACTGATAATGAGATCTACAATAATTTTACTATTAAAAAATTCCACTGAACAATTGTGATACTAATGAAAAGGATAGCTGAAGATACTGAAAGGTCTTCTCGTACTATTCTGAAAAATATTTCTTTAAACCAACCTTCCACAACCTGATGCCCTCCAGATGTTTTAGGGTACTAACTCCCAGCATTCTAACTAACTCCCAGCATTCCTGCCATGCTGACTGGGATTGTTGGAACTTGGAAATCCCAAACATCTGGAGGGCACCAGGTTGGGGAAGGCTGCTTTAAACTCCAGCCTGACAGCGAAATATATCTTATCCAAATTTTAATGGGCATTCTATCTTCCTCAGATTTTCTGGGGAGATGGGTATTCTGCTTTGTAGAATGCACTGCATCAAGAAACAGGCCTGAATGAATCTTTAAAAATGGCAACTCCAAAATGAAAGCTCTTGCACAACCTTATGTGTAGTATCACAAATGCATTTCCCCCCTCTTGAATAAGATTTTCAGCAAGATTGATCATGAGTGTACATGTTGGCTTCAGTTCAATCAACATAATGGTTTTGCTGAGCAGAGAAGAAGGCAAGTATTGTTTGGCTGGCTTCCAAAAGGATATAAAGCATGGAGAAAAATATTATGGTTTTGAAGCTTAGTTTTAAGATTGGACATTGAAGAAAGTTTAAATTTGTGCGGCTTGGGTTTTTGAAAACAACAACAACAAAAATACCACCACAGTTCAGTTTTATTCAAGCATAGAAACAAAGGTAGTTCTGCTGCACTAGCAAAATTTCAGAATAAGCTGGTCTGGATTATGTCAGGGTCCTGGTTAGGGGTGCACTGTCTAGTAATGTCCCAATGAAGAATGTCCTCCTACCTCTGGAGGGAGAAAGGGCACTTTTGAGACTTTTCTCTTAATATTTTTAATGCTCTTTGGAGGGCATTCTGACTGCCACCCTACTTTGTTCTAGTCCCTTACATGTACAATTTGGAGTTTAGGCTTCTGTTCTAAGGTTGTTGTTGTTGTTGTTGTCCAGCCGGTTTAGGCCACTTGGCCTGCTTCATATTATAGGCCTCCTATATTGTGTTCCAGTTTTCCTCACAGCTCAGTTGTGGAGATGGTTGGGCAAGTGCCTCTTTTCCATGTAATTCTAGCTTTAGCCTATCTATCCGTTTCTGGAGGAGGCACTTAACCTGATGTTGTTTGCTCCCTGTCTCCAGAGGTAACTAACACAACTTTCTGTTTTACTCTTGCAGTTCTGTCAGACCAATTAATTGTTCTCCTTAGAGCAGCCTTTCCCAGTCTGGTGTTCTCCATATGTTTTAGATGACAAATTAACAGGGTGGTTCGGAGGCTATCTTGGGATAAACCCAATCTGTGTATTCAAGAGAGTTTCTTGGGAGATGGGTGGAATCTAAATGTGATAAACAATAAATTTAATGGTGAATCACTCCAGATTGCTTTTTTTGTTATTAAAAGCAACATTTTATTAAAGCAATTTTAATCATACTCATTAATAAAGAGTTGCTTTTCATAAAAGTGGGTAACTGCTTCACAGTACTGGACAGACACTACTCCAGACAGTATTTATGTCTATGCAGATTTTTAACTGAAGCAAAATTAATGTGAGGTTTTTGTATATAGGAAAATCATTTAACTAAACTATGTTCTTCCTCCACAAGAAAAGTGTCCCTGGGCATGATTCCCCCCTTCCCACTATACTATGCTTTTCTCCACACCATTATGTTCCCTTTACTAGTTTCAGACACATACTATACCCTCTGTCCCACCTGGAGTTCTGCTCATGTGGGAGATTGAGCAGGGGGTTGGACTCGATGGCCTTATAGGCCCCTTCCAACTCTAATATTCTATGATTCTATGATATCGGCTAAAGATTCTCAGAAATTAAACCACCTTGTTCTTGTACTGGGTGAGATGTGAGTTGTCCAAAAGTTTTTTCCCCCTAATGGCATCCCTCATTCCTTTCACTACAACTATCCCAAGGCACATGCTACTGGAATGTTGGCCCATGCCTACCCCTTGAATGATTGTTCTGCCTTTTTTGGATTGTATGTGCTTCTGGGTTAGAAATAAAGTACCAAGCCAGGGAAGCCTTAAATGCAGAACCACCCTAATGCCTTTCATCTAGTCCTCTTTGTGCTGATCCTGTCTGTTCTTCTGCACCTTCAGTTTGATATTTTCCAAATAAAAAGTAATAGAACTTTGTACAGTCCACATCTTCAAGCATTCCTCCCAGTGTCAAACCCAAAATTATCGCTATCCATCCATGCTACAGCAAGTCTCTCTCCAGATAAAACCTTCCAATACACATAGCCTATGGTGTTGCACAAATCAGGATCCTAGTTTTCTTCCCAGTGCTTCAGCTCCAGGATGATGTGACGATTAAGAGAGATGCAGCTTGGGAGTTCTTCCAACACACAAATAAGTCCCACTAATTAGAGCTGAATTTGAGAAAGGTGTTGTAGATTTTGGTTTTCTATAGTTGCAACTCTACCATTTAGTTTCAGTTTGGAATGGGCATTTTGAATAGAAGTTGTCTCAATAAGAACCTGGAAATGACCTCGAATAGATAGGTAATGATGCCCATGTGCCTTTAAGAGAAATGCTTATCTGATGTACATGGATTCTGGAATATGGGACTGAACCTGATGTGATCTGTTACAGAGCTGCATTTGATAATTAATCTTTAGAGAAGTAGCAACTAGCAAGCATTATGGAGATTTGCCCAGACATAAGAAAGTGGGTTAGACATGTTGCACAGGATGTGGGATGGTGTAGACATCTGGGAGGGACCATCTCCTATTCTGTTTCCATGCTCTGATAAGATGACCCAAATAAGGCCAAGAAAGCTTATCGAGGAAACTAGCATGGTTCAGAGGGTATTTTACAGAAAGAGAAGGAGGTTCCTTCAGGACATTTTCAAGAATGATGAATCGAAAGATAGGCTATGACTGGGTTTACTAGAGCCTAGAAATCAAGGAGAGAACAGCATTGTGGTCAGGGTTGCCACCTTTTCTCTAGCAGAATCAACTAGAGAATTTCTTAAACTTCCTAATCTTGCTTTCAAATTTATAATAAATCATGATAAAACAAAATTTCAACAAACGATATTGCCCTGAGTAACAGAGTACCTTGTCAGTATGATTAGATTACTTGCTCTGCCATTGTTTAATCTGATGCAAGTTGGGACGATTCAGTTGTAACTACATAGTAGTGACTATATAATAGCAAAAGTGTGATATCTACAGGTAAGTCTAGCTTTATGACATTCTTCCTGGGAAATGAAAGATGTATTCCTCATGATGTTCAGCTTCTCATATGCCCTGTGCAAGGGACAGAGTGTTTGAGGCCTCCATAAATGCTGTGGGGTTCATATCACAAATCAGGCCTATCTGTCTATTCCTTCCACTTCAAGGAAGTAAAGCAAAGAGTTTGGGATAGCAAAGAAGCACTGGTTTGTGGTATGAAAGCTGTTGTATGATCTGAGTGCTTAGTTCCTGAGAGTTCATTTGGTGCATAGAAGCCTGTGAGCAAGCTTCAAATGTCCAGAAATACAGTCGTGTGAAAAAGAAAGTACACCCTCTTGAAATTTATTTATTTATTTATTTATTTATTACATTTCTATACCGCCCAATAGCCGAAGCTCTCTATGATTTTACATATCAGGGCATAATAACAATCATCTGTTCCTTAGCAGGTCTAAAAATTAGGTAAATACAACCTCAGATGAACAACAACACATGACATATTACACCGTGTCATGATTTATTTAACAGAAATAAAGCCAAAATGGAGAAGCCATGTGTGAAAAAGCTAAAGCTTGGACGAAATTGGGTCATGCAACAGGACAATGTTCCCAAGCACACCAGCAAATCTGCAACAGAATGGCTGAAAAAGAAAAGAATCAAGGTGTTGCAATGGCCCAGTCAAAGTCCAGACCTCAACCCGATTGAAATGCTGTGGCGGGACCTTAAGAGAGCTGTGCATAAACAAATGCCCTCAAACCTCAATGAACTGAAGCAACGTTGTAAAGAACAGTGGGCCAAAATTCCTCCACAACGATGTGAGAGACTGTTAAGAGGCTTTATTTCTGTTAAATAACTCATGACACGGTGTAATATGTCATGTGTTGTTGTTCATCTGAGGTTGTATTTACCTAATTTTTAGACCTGCTAAGGAACAGATGATTGTTATTATGTCCTGATATGTAAAATCATACAATTCCAAGAGGGTGTACTTTCTTTTTCACACGACTGTAACTCTAAATAATTGAATTAAAGTATGGGGAGTTCACACATCTCTACGGAGGATGAGAACTGGGCCAATATGGGGTAACTGGAATGGTTCCCATAATGGAACTGTAGACGTAGGGATCTCACAACAATTGATATAAATATTTCTAGTAAACAAATGTGCTTGAATGGAAATTAAAATAAAGTTCCAACCACAATCCAACTGCACAAATGTACAATAAAAATACAGCCTTCAACATGTGCAAGCTAGCCTTGGAAAGGAAATGCATATTCATTCTTACCCCCACAAGACCGGACAAATACATTTTATAATTAGGCCAGTCTAAAAGTGTACAGACTGGTCTGCTCAAGATGGGATATGAAGATGCTCTGAGGTTACTGTCAATAGTTATTAGAATGAAGCACTAGGATGATGACTTAGTACAGGTGACTATATTTATTTTATTTATTTAAGGATTTTTATGCCGCCATTCAGCCAAAAAAGGCTCTCACGGCAGCTTACAAAAGTATTTCTTGACAGTCCCTGCCCACAGGCTTACAATCTAAAAGACATGACACAAAAGGAAAGGGGATTGGGAGGGAGGAGGAACGGCCATGCACCACCACCCACAGAATCGAGAAAGAGCTATCAATCTGTCAATCCTTTCCGTGTCCGGGCCGGGTGAGGTTTCCCGTGTTGTGTCAAATTAAGCCGCAGGCTCCACTCCTGGTGGTGCCCTTCCATCAATTCCTTTAAGTTTCAGCTTTGCAACCATACTCCCCCCGGAACCCAAAGACTATATTATTTATTAGGGGTGTGTGCTCTGCACCAAAAATCCGGGGGTCTGACGGACTGCCGATAAACCTCCAAAATCATGGTAAAAACCATCGGAAACCTGTGATGCGGTTAGAAGATTGTTAGTAGCCCAGAATGGATCCATAGGTCCAAAGGTTTTTTAGGCGGCAGGCATGGTTCATGTTAATGGATGGCTAACAGAACACACTTCCATATGAGGGGTGAAGGGGGGGGGGGTTGAGATTGGCATCTGTGGCTAACCAATAGCCACAGTCTCCTCCCTGTACCCCCTCCAATCATAGTGCTTGGAGGGAGGGATGTCAAATGATATAACTCATTTCCCCCCACCCTGGAACTCATTCGTTTGCTAGCTCATGGAGCAAGAAATGTCCAAATTCCACTCCCCATATGCACTATTGATGTTGGCTGAAAGGAAGGATTTTAGAAAAATGGCTCATATTATGAAAATAATGAAAACCATTCCATGTAAATGAGTTGTGGAAGTCATAATCCCAGGAAGTGATAATGACTGGCAGGCAGTGTAGATCCATACAGTCTCACAAGCCAAAATTAGGATATGGAAAAGAATCTTGTGACAAAGGCTGATCTGTATACTGCAAGTATGGATACAACTTGGCAGGGTGTAAAGTCAAGAAAAGAAGGGGCTGTGAGAGAAAAGTTTGCTAGTACTAGTATATCCTGTTTTGAAGACAGAACTCCAGTTTATATGCTTTGAAAAAATATATAAAAAATAAAGGCATATTTATGTTTTTTCTTGTTTGACTCCCCCCCCCCCATTTTGCCCATTAGAGCAAACAGTCAGGGAACTGATCTCTATTTTTATAAACTTGAAGCAGATCTCTATTTCTATGAGCTGAAGATGCACAACTGTGCATCAGCAAAATAAAGGATAGGTCCTGCGCAGTTTTGTGTGTATGTGCAGGGAGTGGGGCTTGAGGGAGATTTTTTAAAAAAAATCCCTAAAAATCAAGGGATGAAGGGATCTAATTTAAACTTGGCATGGCTAAAGCCCTAATTAAGAACTACCAAGGTGCCAAGTTTCATCTCTATATCTTAGAAATGACAGTTGTATATATTTTTGTTAATTCCCATTGACGATAATAGTGTGGTTCTCTGAAAATGGAGCAGTTTCCCAATGAGTAATGTGGCGGTGCAGGGAGACAGAGCCACCCCAAAAATCGGGATGGGGAATCGCCTCATCAGAGTGCTACCCTGAATTTCGGGGAGGAGCAGACCCGCTCTGCACACCCTCTTATTTATATATTAGTTAAATACCTGTGAAATTTCACAAGCATGAAGGAGAGGTGTTTGTGTGAATGGCTTTCCTGCTCTTCTCACCTTCTCTTAACTTCTCCCATTTCCCTTGTTTCATTCCTATGTTCTCCATTCCAAACAAGACCCATCAACTCCCACCACCACACACACGGTCCATTTACCACCTCAACTGCTCCCCTGGGTTGAACATAAGAAATAGCTGCAGAAACAGGCCTACTCCACCCATGGCAATGTTCTCACTCAACGATAAGAGGGCAAAGGGAGGGGAAAGGCTGGCCGGGAAAGACTGACAGGCCATTTCAAAGGACAGAGAAGGGCAGCATGAGATCTGTTTTCTCTTGACACCAACAATGTGCAACCTCTGATGTGCAGAGGTTCCACATCCAGCCCAGAGCTGCCTCAGGTTCCTCGATGTGGAGGAATTCTTGCCATTATCTCCAATTTCATATCAGATATTTGGGGATGTGGCCAGTGGGAGACTTGCCCAGCGTTGGGAAAAACAACCAATCTTCCCAGTGCTGGCCACATAGCTTCCCATGGAGCATAACGTGTGGCGTCAGGAATATGGCAAGTACTGGGAGGAGCAGCTACACCTTCCAGTGCCAGTGGAGTCTTCCTGTGCTCAAAGCATTGTGTTTCCATCCTGATAACATGGCACACAAAGCCAGGGTCTTGGCCAGATCTAGGAGGAGCCACTAGTCCCAGCTGAGTCATCTTTCATGTGCCTCTTGCTGGCCTCAGACATGGAGTCTTTCCCAGCACCTGCAGATTCCCTTGCTGTGTATCTCTCAACATAGAACTCCCTGCCTCTCTCAGCACAGAAAAAGGCAAATTGGCAGGGTGATGACCCCACACCCCACACTACAATAATCTGGCCTGCATAAGGCCTGGTGGAAGGCAATATCTTTTTCTTTTCTTTTCTGGCACCCCTGATTTACACACTGAGAGTAGGTATGATAGAAGACACCTCACCACCTGTATGTTGATGAAGGACAGGGGCTCTGTTGGATTTCCATCTAATATTCCATATTATTTGAGACCAAGATAAACTATATGATTGCGTCAGATTTATGTTTTTATCGCATTTGACAGTAATAGTGTTCTCTAGCAGGCTTAAAAGGATAAAACATTAAAATATAATAAAACAAAAAGTAACATAAAAATATTAGCAGCAGCAAATAAAACAGTATAATAAAATTCACAGCATCGCTATAAGTACACAGCATAGCTAAAATTCAGTGGATTAAAAGTAGATAAAAACCCTAGGACAATTAAAAAAAACTTCCATAGACACTGAAAAAAGTAAAAGAAAATTGTGAGGTGAGCCTCTCTGGGGAGGACATTCCATAACTGGGGTGCCACCACCAAAAACACCCTTTCCCCAGTAGATACCAGTTGCACCTCATGGCTTGGGGGCATCTGGAGAAGGGCCTCTGAAGATGTTCTCATGGTCTGGATAGGTACATGGAGAGGAAGCAAATTCTCAAGTAACTTGATCTCAAACCATTAAGGGCTTTAAAAGTCAAAAACATTTTTGAATTGGGCCTGAAAACTAACCAAGAGCCAGTGCAGATGATAAAGCATTGGCTTAATATATTTAAATTGTCCAGTCATGTGTACCCCATTATGTCTCTTTTTAAACTTACTAAAGACAATTTGAATATGCTGGTTTCCAAGTGCACAATTGATCTTTCTGGATTCTATCAAAAATATATCACCAGCCTTATCTGTAGAAAATGAAGTGCAATTAAATATCACTAACGTCAATTGCATCTGCAACTCAGTCCTATTGTCACAGTCATATTAGGCCGGAGATGCCAGACATGTGTGCACTTGAACACAATATAGCAGACAAGTTGCACAACCTCAATGGTCACTAGCATGTGGCAAATATACTTGGTCCTGTCTTCCTAGTCTCCAGCTAGCCACAACAGGGTTGATCCTGTGAATGACATGTTAACCTTCACCTCCCATAGTGACACATTACCTGCCCTGTTCTGATCCATGCAGGACTTTATGCCATGAAGCTACATGGGCTAGTTCAACAAATATATTTACTTGTGCTGATATTTTGGGCTAGTTAACACATTATTCTATGGTGGGTGGGGAGCAGGAATATGTGTATCTACCTCCATACAAATGACATAATTTACAAATGCACAAATGTCCTTTGGGAGAAGGATCATGGATATCAGGTGAATCATGTATACATTAGTACATGCAAGCACCTGACTCATATGAGCTCATTGATATGGTGGCAAGCTATGTTCCTGAGGGTCTACCTTGTTTCCCACCACACACAAGTCTATAATTAGAGCTGAATGTTTGAACAGGCCCCATGTCACTACATTATTGCCATATCCATATGTATTCTTATCTTTATCAGGATTAAAAATACCTCTGTATAGTTATTGACTTTCTTTCTCAAGTTTTTGTTTATAGCCAATAGCCACCACAATACAAACACAAAGAACACAAGTATAAAACAAAAAACATTTGATACCATAAAACAAGAATACAAGGAAATGATCAGGATTTAAAACATTCCTCTGTTTAACCACCTTAGGATTTGACAGTGGTATGGTTTTGAAAGGCTGCTCTTAATTTTCTTGCAGCTAATGAAAATAAAACTATCCTATAGCTGATGAATTTGTCCACATCAGCCAACAGCCATCTAATTTTAAAATCGACTGATTGGCCTTCTAGGGTGGTCTGGAAAGGGAGAATAAATTTAGCCCTGGATTTCTTCAGAAACTGGTTTAATTCTGACCATGGTGAAATGAACACTAGGGGTGTGCACGGACCCCGATCCTCTTCGCGGCCGATCCGCAAATTGCGGATCAGGCCCGCTCCGCCCCACCTCGATCCGCCTGGGGGCCACTCTGCTCCGCTGCGGAGCTCCAGCTCCGAATCGGAGCTCCGCAGTGGCGGGGAGTGGCGTCAGGTAAGGCCCCCTCCCCCCTCCCGCTTACCTGTGTCCGTCGCGGCCCATCCCAGCTTCACTAGAGCCCGCGGCTCAACCAGGAACTGTAGGCCCCGATTGCGGCCTACACTTCCTGGTTGAGCCGCGGGCTCTAGTGAAGCTGGGATGGGCCACAACGGACTCAGGTAAGACCCCCCTCCCCCTTGGTCCCTTACTTGGCTCTGCTGCCGTCGCCGCATGGGCGGCGGCGGCAGCAGGGCCAGGTAAATCCCCCTCCCTCCTCTCCCTTACCTGCGTCCGTCCGCGGTCCCGCGGCTGCTTCAACTGAGCCCGAGGCCTCAACCAGGAAGACTAGGCCGCAACTTGGCTTAGTCTTCCTGTTTGAGTCCTTGGGCTCAGTTGAAGCAGCCGCGGGACCGCGGACGGACGCAGGTAAGGGAGAGGAGGGAGGGGGATTTACCTGGCCCTGCCGCCATCGCGGCAGGGCCAAGTAAACCCCACTTACCTTTTTGGCGGAGCTCCAGATCAAGGCGAAGGATCCGCCTTCTCCTCGATCCGCTCCGCAACGCTCCGCGGGTCCCCCAATTCTCTTCGCCTCCGCCTTAAGGGTAGGCGAAGCCCCCTGCTCCGCTCCTGCTTCTCCGGTTCGAGGAGAAGCGGAGCACATCCCTAATGAACACCTACTGCTTCTAAACAGGTTGCACTGGGTGGCTTTTTAAGTGGGAAGTTTTGTGTATGTGTGTAAAATCTTGCAAATTAGCTGCTGTTTTTCAGAATGTTCCAAGTAAAAGCCTCCTTTAAAAAGGAGATATTACATAACACTGGAAAGGCTGCTAGAAGACAGCAAGACAGTATTTCAGGATTAAATTGTTTTAAAATATGTCACCATCCATAATAATTCAGGAAACAAATGTATTTTTGTTGCACCCTTCAAGAACAAACCACATGTGGCATGATTTGCCCCAACTTTTTTAAGCATTAGGTGAACAAAAGACCAGCTTACCCCTGCTTGCCCTTATAGTTGTGGCATTTTCCCATACAAAATCACACACCCTCCTGCTTGCTTTTCTGTTCATGGTGAAAACATATGTGGTACTTCCTCCGGGCAGGGAGAAAAAGCAGCTTAAGAGTGGCAAGTGTGAGTAGAAAAACTGCTTGACAGAAAAGTGTTTCAAAATTTCAGCCTTCCATGATTTTTTTTCCTTTTTTTCTTTTTCTTTCTTTCTTTGCTTGCTTAATCAAAGCAAAATTACATACAACTGCACATAGTTTGGTGCTCAGATTCATATGTTTCAAAGCATTTTACCTAGTGCCTGTATGATTCCAAGGTTCACGGTAAAATAGCAGACGAGGTGAAAACTTTTGTATTCAGCAAGCTTAATTAACTAATTAATTGCAGATCTAAATGGCTTGATTGACAGGATTGTTACCTTAGATTTTCCAGTCCTACAAGGAGATACAAAAGAGGGCAGGGCTCCTGCAGCTTTAATTGTTGTGATGAAGGAATTTCACCTGGTGTTGCATTCATACAAATTACACCTGCTGAAAGTCCATGTTCAGTACAACTGTTAAAGATACAGGAGCCCTGTCCTCCTTTCCATATGGTCACCCTAATTAAAAAGTATTGCAAGAGTAGCCCCATGACACTGACACTAAACAGCTCTACTTGGGGTGCTGTTGGATGGAGGGCTCTTGGCACTAACAATCAAAACACATTGTGCAGCTATTCCAACTTTTTTTCCTGAACAGATTTTTTTTCTGGTAAGAAAAAAAATGAAAGGAGTGGTGGGAAAACACAGGAAGGCCACAAATAGGAGATAACAATGTTCCCTGCCCCTGCCCTCAGTAAAATTCTGTAAAGGAGGCAATGCATAATCTGTAAACGCTCTCAGAAGCAAGACCTCTTGTTTTCAGGGAAAGCTACCTCCATGTAGGCATGCCTAGGATAAGAGCTGAAGAACTGCAGGCTTTGGTCTATGCTATTGACGCCACCATACATAATAACATATCTTCTGGAAAAATGTCTTTCTAGACCTAGTTAGCCATGTGGTTTTAAATGATAGCTTCAAAAATACTGAGGTTAAGCTAACCCTTTATAAACCTAATAAAACTTTGTTAGCAACGAAAGGGATAACCCAAATGATGCCACACACATGTGTGCGCATGCACACACACACATCATTAACCTAACATTTTTAAAGATTGGTCTGGGTGCATTTGGTAACAGAGCAGAAATATGACAGGAAAAAAAATGGAGGAATGTTTGGAATTTTAAAAGAAAAATACACGTATTACTACTAAAAAGGTTTGCTTTTGTCCCTATATGTAAATGGAGTTCAACTGTGACCCTATTTAAGCTTATCCCAAATGATGATGTCATTTCTGGCATCTAAAGCAAGTCCCTGAAGCTTTAAAGCATTCCAAATAAACCTTTAGGCTGTTTTCACAAGTGAAACCTCTCTCTCTCTCTCTCCCTCTCTCTCTCTCATTTTCCATGCTTTCAGGTCAAATAACACACCTATTAGGATGTGAATTTGATTGTAAAATGACTTTTCCTCTTTGCAGAATCAGCTGGTTATTTTTTGTGTGTGGACTGGACTATTTCAGGTTGCAGGTGGTAACATCACGTTATGGAAAGTTCCCTCACCTTCCCTGCATATCAAAAACTAGCAGTCATGCTATTGTCCTAGGTGATGGAATTGATGCACACCAATAGGTAATATGCGAATATGATATCATCAGGAAAAGCTGTACCATTAGATACTTCTGCCTGGCCCTTAGAGTCACTTGTGAAAATGAGCCTAGTGTGCACCAGTTAGGAATGAATGCAGGCTGTTTTGATGCATCTCAACCATATGCATGGTTCAGAAGGTCAGGCATTACCACAATCTCTCTCCTGTTATTTTAGGACTTCCATGTGTTATGGTTGGCCTCAGTGACATGGCATTTGGTTTCAGTTATTTTTTCTCGGGGTTTGGCTTTTAAGAATAGAAAAGCACATTTCAAGCAAAATCCAGCAGGCTGCAAAGTTCACGGCAATTCGGGACTGAGATCGGTTTTAGGCTGGAAACATTTAGGAAAAGCCAGTCCTCTTTCCCTCCCTCTTTAAAAGATGGTGGCACTTCATCCTAAAAATAATGATTCTAAATTGTTATAGATGGAGAAAAACAAAACTGACGTTAACACAACGATTTTAGTATTATGGGAGCCCTATATTTTGGAAAGCGAAGCCAATTGTATCTCAAAACATCTCATTTTCATAGTGGTTGGGATTCATTACCAAAGCAGAATGCAGTCCGTTTTGTTGAAACAAAGTCAAAGGATCATTGGCTAAATATAAAGGCAGGGGATAGAAAAGCACTTTTAAATCCCACAGACATTAGTGGATGTGTTAAGCTGCCTTACTCTGCCAATGATATTCCTGGGACTTCACTTTTGCTGGATTGTGACCCAAGTTATTGACTATTGCTGGATTGTGACCCAAGTTATTATTCCAGTATTATTTGGCCAGTTCCCCTAAGTGAGGATTAGAGGTGATAAAAAAAAAGACTTCCTCTCTCCAATAGCCTAAGGAAGATAAAATGTGACTCCAAACCCTAAAGAGAAAACAAGAATGTGTGTGTTTTTTTAAAAAAAAAAAAGGAAGAAGGAAAAAGCTCTGCATTCTGTTGCCCAGTTAAACAAAGGCTCAGTTGACTTGTTTAACTGAAGCCCCATTAAAATAGATTTCACTGTGGGTCACCTGGAGTTTAAAAAGTCCAGGAAGAGTGCAGAGGAAATATTTTGTTATGCGCTGCTAGCAGACCTCTGCAGGGGCTCAGGAGTAAATGAGCTATTGTACACGAAGGGCTGGACGTCTTGGATACAACCGCTGATATGGGGGAGATTTCGAAGCTCATCGTAACAAATGTGTTCCTTATTGTCTCAGACACGGCTGCAAAGAATGTATAAGACTCCTGGGGGAAGTGGGATGCAGAAGTAGCATCATTTTGCTCATTCTGTACCGTAGTTTGAGCAGCTTAACTTTATGAAAGACTTGGGCATGATCCCAATATCCTGCCTTTCCTTCAGGAATGACATACTTTCTCCCTCCTTTATCCTTGTAGTAATTCTATGAGAGAGGTTGAAATATGGTAATCTTTTATGGCTGAGGATTTGAACTCGAGAATCCCTGGTCCATCTACCATCCTAAGCTCTACACCCAGACTGGTCTCCAATTTATCCAGCAGAGCAGTATGAAAGTAGTTATTTTAAGGGTGTGCATCAACCACAAGACTTAGTTTGGACCCCAATTTGTCAATATCAATCAAAGTTTATTAAATAAGTCTTTAGACCATTTCACACCAATTTGGCAATATGAACAACAGCTCAATTCAGCTTGGATGAATTTGAAGGCTGCACACTTTGACTCAGGTGCGTTTACTTCTGAGTAAACACATATAGAACTGATTTTTAATAGTGTGGTCACTCAGAAGCTTTTTTTTAAGTCTAAAACAGCAAACTGGAAGGAAGTGCTCTGCAACCCTATGCTTCTGGGGTCTTCTGTTTACTCAGAAGTTAGTCTCTGTTCAATGGGGTTTACTCAAAGGTAAGCATGCATCGGATTTTAGTATGACACATGTAAATGCAGTTGAAATCAATGGGATTTACTCTTGAGTAAGAGAACCAGCAGATCTCTATTTTATGAACTGGAGATACACAGCTTTGCATGATCAAAGTAAAGGAAAATACAAATGCAAACAGGTGGACTTCCGCATTGGTGGACTATCAGGAAAAGGGTTTAAGGGGGAAATTTTAAAAATCCTAAAAAATCAAGGAATGAAGCAATCTGATTCAAAATTGGTGTGCCAAAAGCTCTACTTAAGAGCTCTCAAAGTGCCAAGTTTAATCTCTTTATCGTTAAAAAATTACACAGATGTAAGCACTTTTGATAATTTCCATTTTAAAAATTCTTTCAAATCAAGGCATTAACAGATCTGATTCAAACTTGGTGTGGCTAAAGCCCTCCTTAGGAGCTATCACCATGCCAAATTTGGAGTCTTTATCTTTAAAAGGTATGCAGATATAAGCATTTTGGTTACCTTGGAGCAAAGGAGGGGACCTGAACACCTTTACAAAAGAAATTAGTTAAAATGATTGTTCATCTGCCCACCCTTTAAAATGAGCAAAACAAACCTTCGCTCCTTCTCCCCTGTAAACCTTTCCCAAGCCAAGGGGCAGCAATAGTCTCAGCCCATGGGCTCCCTCCTGCTTCCTACGAACGACATCCCTTCCTTGGAGTTTGCTTAATATGATATTAGGGGAAAGTATAGTGTGTTTTACCATAATTGTGCAGTTTCAGGCTGCTGTACTGTTGTAGTTACACAGAAATAAAGTTATTTTTTTAAAAAACAAAAAAAATAACTGCAGGGGAAAGCAGAATGTAGGGAGTGGGGTGGAAGTTTTTGCCAGCATAATAGTGCTCCAGGTTAAAAGATACATGAGCAACAACATAAAGATTTGTGCAGCACCTGGTGAAATTCTCTCTTCATCACAACAGTTAACGCTTCTCCAGCTATACTAGAGTGACCAGAGGGCAGGGCTCCTGCAGCTTTAACTGTTGTGATGAAGAGGGAATTTCACTAGGTGCATACAAATGACACCTGCTGGCATTCCCTTTTCAATACAACTCTTAAAGATACAGAAGACCTGTCCTCCTTTTCATATGGTCAGTCTAATGGAGGCCACATATGTACTAGCTTCTTCATGGGATGGTGGTTCTTAAACTTCTCTAAATTGTGCCATGGTTGGGTGGAATGGAAGTTATGGAAGGAAAGCAGAGGAGCCTACTGCCTCTTCCCATAAGCTCCAGGAAATCTTTTACAATGTGCTATTAGTATTAGTATGTGGAAAAAGTGTTTTGTCAACACTTTTATATAGTCTTAATGGAATGAATCCTTAGGCCTCATCCAGACATAACAGCTGCCCCTTTCCAAAGATGTCAGGAGTCTGTGGGGCTTCTTCATGCTCCAACCACAGTCACACAGAAGCCCATTTGTGGCTTTTATGGCATTGTGCAGGGCTGCCACAATAGTGCACATTACAGTAGACATACAGGTATCCCCCAAGTGATGGTGCTAGTTCTCACTGCCTTGGTGAGTGAGTGTTATTTGACTATGGGCCTTGCAGCAGCTCTACTCACTCCCCAAGCACTCATATGCAGACTGCCATGACATCTCAACTGGTCTTGGCAACACAGCTGGGAGTGAGATGCTTTTGTCCTTGACCCCTTGTCTCCAACTCAGATTAATTCAGACCACAATTTGGCCTGATTCTGCTCAGAATGATTGGGTGGCTGTTCATTTTGACTTGGGTACTGGACCTAAATCGAGATTAGGAAATCCAAGACTTCTGTGTGTGTCCCTCCCCGGTCCCCCCATTGACTATCATGGGATTTTTTTTAAAAAAAATGGCTATATCTTTTTTCCCTCTTGGTTAGAACTGTAGCCATGGTAGCTCCTTAGGAGGGGATTATGTCTGCCAAATGTCAGGTGCAGGGGGACAGGGAGAGAAAAATATAGGGATTTTGTGCTACATACCTTTATATTTTTCTTTTTAATTGAGCTATTTATACCTTTTCTATTTCTTGACAGATTTGGATAAAAACTGCAAGGATAGTTGCCCCATCTGAGGGGATCAAGTCTGCCAAATTTCAGAATGATAGCTATGGGTGGTTTTATGCAAGAACAGCATTGGCATTTTGAGGGTCTCCAAAGAGGAACATGATTGTCCCCTGTATTCCTTCTGGAGTGTTGTTCTGAAAATGACAAACAGCATTTAGATGTCCCTAAATAAGAAACTTGTGATGTGGAAGGGAAGTCCTTTTTGTAAACCGCCCAGAGAGCTCCGGCTATTGGGCGGTATAGAAATGTAATAAATAAATTAAATAAATAAATAAATAAGTCCTCAAATTCAGGGAGGGGAAATGTTAGTCAGCCTGCCATACTCTTTCCCCCACCCCACACATCAACATTTTAGAAAAATGAAGCCAAAAGACACTGTTTGTAGAGGAGACAGAATGTCTGTCTCCCCAAGCACAAATCGGCAATGAAAGCTCATTCTGATGGCTTTGGACAGAAGCCTGCTTTGCCTTGGGAAGCACCAGAAACAATCCAAAGGGCCCCAATTCTGCTTGAGCTTTGAGCTTTGTCTAAATTGTAAATTGCCCAGAGAGCTTCGGCTATTGGGCAGTATAATAATGCACAAACATTAATAATCTGATGCACATCCCTACTATTAACATGATCTGACCTCAATGCCTATAAACACTCAGCAAGAGACCTGTCATTCTTGGCTATTCATGGAAAATCAGCATCCCCCAAAATGGAGGGAGAACAAGCTCATTTTCTCTCTTCGGTGACCTGAAGTGCCTTGGAGTGTATCCTGTTTTTCAAACCTGCTGACCACCTGCAGCAACATCCCTGCCATTTTTTTTTCATAACAGGGCAAGCCTTAGCTAATTCAATGTCCTGGATAAATATAGGCAATGTACAAAATTGCTAGGCAAACATCTAGTACTTTCTCAGCAAGCCAATATAGCCAGGCTCTGGAACACCACATATCGGCATTTATAGGACATAATTATTTTGCCATTTTTTCTCTTCCACTGGTAATTGAAAAAGACAGGAAACACTTTGGATGTTTAAAAAAACAACCCAGCAACACCTACCACCATCCTTGCTTCTTGCACTAATATGTTATTACTTACATTTGTTAGAGTATAATTTTCTGAATTATTCCCTTCAAGGGCAAGGGATTCAGAGGAAGCATACTTCTGTTGAGAAGGAAGCATATCCTTCTAGATCTCAAATGTGACTGCTGCAGGTGAAGGGTGCACTTCACTCCCCCCTCTCCCCCCACACCTAGGCATTTCAGTGCTAGATTTTCCATTCCATTGTTATGTTCTTGTTTTTTTAAGAGACTATTTGTTTATTTATATCCCACCTTTCATCTATTGTGGAACTCAAGGTGACTACAAATGGTTCCGCAGGTGGTCTCCCCTCCAAGCATTTGACCAGACCCAAATCTGCGTAGCTTCAGCAAAGCGGCTGCCTCATGTGCCTTCAAACCACGCCATGAGACATGTTAGGTATATCATTTCATGTACCTTTGAGGGAGGAGTTGCTGGTCTACAGTATCATATTGGGAACCACAAGAGTACATGCTGAAATTCTGATTGCATCATATATTTCATATGTGACCTTCAGCACATCTCTCTGTGCCGTGGTCAGCTATGAAATGGCTGAAACAGCTGCACCATGTGTGATGGAGTCATAGTCTGGCCTGGGCCAGCCTAGTTATTGTGGTTTCTGTGGGGAGGAAATAGAAATGGGGTGTGGCAACCAGGTTTAAGCCAAGAGACACTCTCTGTGCCCTAAAATATATGATAGCAGATGTAAGAAAAATGTTCCTTCCAGCCTAATCTTTCTGCGTACAACAGAAGCCACACGCTGTGTCTGGGGTGGTCTCTAAGGTCTGAGTTAACCTCCAGATCATGCATTGTAACTTAATCCTGAACTGCACCATAGGTTCCAGCTGTGCACGTATTTCCCATGAGTTGGGTGTCATAATTCGTAAGCTAATAACTAATGAAACTGTCTCACATTTGTTCAAGGGAAGTTTCCAAGCAACACATTATATAATGGCTCTGTCCAGCCATCAGCGGAATGTAGACCCCTGCAAAGGGACAACAACAGCTGTTTTAGCACTGCATCACACCAGCTTCCAAAAGGAAGTGGAGATATACATCGCTTCCAGTGAGAGAGGAAACGAGGCAGAAAAGTTTTGATTAGAGTTAACTGGAAGCTGAACTCAACAGCTGAAAGAAAATGCCTTTATTTGTGAAAGGTACATTGGAATCTCTGTGAGAAGAATACATTTCTCTTAATGTGCCCAAAACTAGGTATTTCTGCAAGCAAAATTACAGTAGCATATTTCTCCAATACACTGAAATTCAGAAGTAGCATTTCTATAATGGGAAATATTACTATTTTTAGCTGAGCTTTCCTAAGGAGTATTATTTACCATGTATATATTTTGTTCTGAGATTTTTCATGTGCTGAAATTATTCCTTAAAAATGATTGTTTATGAAAATCAATGGAATTAATTACTTTGTGCTCTGTAAGGCATATCCAGTAGTGTTTCGCTGGCTTAAGCTACGTCTAGCTCAAACCCAATAGCATTTGTTGGCACGACAGGTTTTCCAGGAAAACCTGTCATATCAACAATGCTATTGGTATTGCAGTAGAGGTAGCTGTCACTAGTGCAATGTGATTTACACTAGCACTACTGCCAAATAGGATACTGCCCTATAGTTTGACTAATTTCAGGCTCCTGGGATTGCAAAAGGCATGTATTTCAGAGGGCATATATTGATGGTCTACTCACTGAAGGCCATACATATTGAGGTGGATACATATGGCAATTCACATGACAAATATCCTCTTACATACATTCCCAACCAGAATGATGACCTTCTTTCCCATCTGCCTGCTGGTGGGTGTAGCTGTCTCAGCCATTTTGCATTCTGGAAAAAGGAAGTGCAGCGCCTTGGTCAACCACACCACCACCTGTCCAGTCCCAGTAATTCAACCTTCCCCAACCAGTTGCCCTCAAGATGTGTGAGAGCACAACTCCCATTATTCCCAACCAGCTTGGCCATTGTAGAAATTGTGAATCAACTTCTCTGTAGGACAACAAGTTAGGAGAAACTGTTCTGGTTGATCTGGAGGTCTTGTGCTGACATTCCTTGTAGTAGAGCAATGGGGATTGTGTTTTCACAGGAGTTTTGATCCACTGACTAGTTGAGTTGAAATATTTAATGCCTAAACCAGTGTAAATTTAACTTAATTGATTTGTTGAATAATGCTGGCTACCAAATTCTCTTTGTAAAACTGGAATATCCATTGATGATTTCAAAACCAGATGGTAATAAGGCACTGGATACAACCCCCTAGCACAAAGTGTAATCTCCAGTCCAAAACTGTTGACTTATAGGACAAAACATTAATGCAGCTCCATGGACCTCAACTGAAAAAATAATTTATACAGTTGAGGCTGAACCAAGTGAAATTTATTATTACTTCACAAGGTGACTCATCTCCTGGATTTTCTTGTCTTTGACTCACTATCTCACAACTCCCTACTTTACTGTCTTTTTGTCCTTAAATTAATGTGCAGCAGTCTTGTCTTAAATCATTTTATTGTATCATGTGTTCCTCATTTTAAAAAATCTGTCTTGTTTTGGCTATAAATGTTTAGAAGCAGGAAGTTCTATTCTATTTTGAAATGCCAAACCTATGATGCTGGAATTAGTTCAGAATCGGAGATACAATTGGATAGCAAAGATAATTTCATTTCCTAAACTCTCTTGTGTAATAGCAATCACTCTTCAACCTGAGGCAGCTCTTCTTCAGTGGCATGAAAAATGTATAGCTTGAGCCAGTAATATCTGCAATCTCTGGGAATCGTGTGGGTGAACGTTACTATCCCAAAGTGAGCTCATTCTGTTTATTGAGCTCTCTTGGCTAACATTCATTTCTTGCTGTACTTACAACTGCTGGTTTAGGGCCACTTGATGTGTTACATGTTTTGGTGTATACCTCATATCTTTTAAGTGTACCAATGATGGTCTGGTGTCCACTGAGGTTGTGGGGTGGAGGATAAGGCCAATCTTATGAATCCCCAACAGCCAGCAACTCATGCCACAGAAAGGAAAACTGAGACACGTGAACTTTAAGATCATGAGTGCTAAGTGGTGGTGGTGGAAATTCATGAGTGCTAAGTGGTGGTGGTGGTGAGACCCACATTCTCCTGTTCCATAACAACTCCCATTGCACAGAGAGTCAAGTGACTTTAAGAACTTTTCTATACAAGGCTGTTGATCACTGTAACTACTTTTGATTTTGTCACAACATTGAAATCCAAGCTCGACTCAAAGGGCTTTTCCTGTCCTGCTTTTCTACTACATAACCTCTAGAAGGAGCTGTACTATAGTGAAATATTGGAAACAACAAAGAATGCCATTTTCAATGTGCTAAGTTTTTTAGAACCATTTTCCCTGTTCTAAAACTCCCCCCCTCCCAGGAAAGCACTCTGAAAAATAGAAGCAAAACTGGAGGATCATGACATCATCTAAGGAGCCCATAAACAACTGTGAGTAAGGAATCACGAGCTCACAATTAAGGCCTCATGTGGAAAAACTCTAAGAACATGGCTGTAAAAGGGGGCGGGGAGATCTGCACAGACACACAAAATGGTGATTTATTTCATTATTTCTGAACATTTCTGTATTGCTGCTCATCTTTTAAAAAATCCAAAGTGACTAAATAAAATAAGGATAAAATAGAATAAAACCAATAATTAAAACAATAAAACTATGATAAAAACTCATTAAAATAACCAGGAGGTAGCCAGCCATGCTAGTTATCAGTGAAATGCCTGGGCAAACAAGTGTGCCTTCAGTTATTGGGAGAAAGACTTCACGCTAGGAGTCTACCTGATCTCAATAGGGAGATCATCCCACATGGTGGGTGCAACAAATGAAAAAGTCCTCTTCCACACCACAGCCAAACTAACCTCAGGAGGTCACAATATGGTCAGCAAGCCTCAGAATGCAGAAACTGGGGCAGCCTAAATGGGAGAAGGCGGTCTTGTAAATAACGTGGTCCTGAGTGGTTTACAGCTTTATGAACCAGCAATAAAATCTCAAACGTGTCAGTAGCTAATTGGCAGCCAGTGCAGAGATTTCAGCACAGGAGTCATATACTACAAACGAGAAGGATCTTGGAATTGTTGTAGATCACAAGCTGAATATGAGCCAACAGCGCAATATGGCTGCAAGAAAGGCAAATGCTATTTTGGGCTGCATTAATAGAAGTATAGCTTCCAAATCACGTGAGGTACTGGTTCCTCTCTATTTGGCCCTGGTTAGGCCTCATCTAGAGTATTGCGTCCAGTTCTGGGCTCCACAATTCAAGAAGGATGCAGACAAACTGGAGCGTGTTCAGAGGAGGGCAACCAGGATGATCAGGGGTCTGGAAACAAAGCCCTATGAAGAGAGACTGAAAGAACTGGGCACGTTTAGCCTGGAGAAGAGAAGATTGAGGGGAGACATGATAGCACTCTTCAAATACTTGAAAGGTTGTCACACAGAGGAGGGCCAGGATCTCTTCTCGATCCTCCCAGAGTGCAGGACACGGAATAACGGGCTCAAGTTAAAGGAAGCCAGATTTCAGCTGGACATCAGGAAAAACTTCCTGACTGTTAGAGCAGTACGACAATGGAATCAGTTGCCTGGTGAGGTTGTGGCCTCTCCCACACTAGAGGCATTCAAGAGGCAGCTGGACAAGCATCTGTCAGGGATGCTTTAGGGTGGATTCCTGCATTGAGCAGGGGGTTGGACTTGATGGCCTTGTAGGGCCTTGTAGGGTCATTCTTGTATAGAATCAATTCTATGATTCTATATGCATGGTAAAAAATTCCACAGAGCAATCTGCATTCTGCACTAGCTACAACTTCCAAACCAATCCCAAAGGCAGCTCCATATAATGCACACTATGGTATTAGGCGCCACTGAGGCCCTTTGACAGCAATGAATCCAAGAGCACCCCCAGGCTATGTCCTGTAGGGAGCATGCAATTCCATCCAGGTCAGGAAAATGATGATGATGGTATCTCAGAGCGAGATACAGAAGGAGTCTTTGGAACCCAGCAGCAAGTTATGAGACCATCTAAAATCCACCTGTTTTCATGTTGTCAACATCATCTCAGAGCCACAATACAGAAAAGCAGTTTTTGGAGCCCAACTGCCCCCAATTACGGAATGAGCTCCCTACTGAAGACCGCCTAGTGCCAACACTATCATCTTTTCAGCACCAAGTTTAAAGACTGTCCTCTGCTCCAAGGCATTTAATGGCATAGCATGGAGCAGCTATGTCAACTGTTTTAACAGGTCTAGTATTTTATTGATTTTTTTAGCTGTTTAAATTGTTTTAAATTTATCATATTGAAACTTTATACTGTATTTTATTATCTTGTGAACTGATGTGAACAGCCCAAAGATCTTCAGCTATTGGGTGGTATACAAATAAATAAATAACAACAGACCATTTTGCAAAAGAAGACCCTGAATCATCATCGCCATCATTAACTCAGAGCTGAGAAAAAAACATCCAAAATCTGTCTTTTTCCATGAGCATCCCCACAAGAATTCTTCCCTATAGCTACTCAGAAGTAGGTCAGTACAGAAATCCTGCCGTGTTGAAGGCCTCCCTCATGAAAGCCCCTCCCCCCATAACTGCCACCACCATGAGCCCCACCAGCGGGCTGAGCTGAGGGAGATGAGAGCGAGAGCACAGCCACTCCACCAGGCCTGCTAAAGACCTCCCTCATGAAGGCTCCTCTTCCCTCAGTTGTCACTACCAGCAGCCATTCCAGCAAGCTGTTTGGCTAAAGAAAGATTCCTCTGACAACACTGGAATCGAAAGGGTTAATGATAACATTGTGTGGAAGCTCTGTAAAAAATGTGAGTGAACAAAAGATGGCATTTCCTGACAAAAGAGTCAGTATGGAAGCAACTCTGGCCACCAGCCTTTGCAACAGCTGTGCAAAAAAAACAAAAAAAAACAAAAAAAACCAGGAGGAAATAGCAACAGTAACCAGCTGTACAGACAAACAATATCTTTAATTCCCAATGAATTCTGAACACTAGTCTTTCTCAAGGGAAAAACTGCTTTACTAAAACCTTTACAGTAAGCAAGACAGTTGGATTTGCTCACCCATTCCAGGCTTCATCATGACGAGCCCGGGAGGAAAGGGCATTGTGTGGCGGACGCAAGAAATAAGAGACGACACAACATATTGGATTTAAACTGGGCCACTTTATTCAAGATCTGCAAAGGGTTCCTGTCGGGCATCCAGTCAAGCCTGCAAGCACACCTTATATGCGAAGGGGCGAGCTTTCTTGGCCCAGCGGGTGGCGCTCTACTTCTCGCTGCCCGGCTGTCCATCCCCTGATGGGGCAGGGAGACCTTCCCTTGTCACCCCCAACCCATGCCCCCCAGGCTCAAGGTGGGTGAGAGAGGTCGGCTTCATAGGTGGTCCTTATCCCCCAGCCCAGCCACAAGGCTCAACACTGGGAGCCCTCGGGAATCACCTATCACTGTAACAGTGCCTATGAATGCTCGCCATTCAGTTCCCTCTGGATGCCCGTCCCTACCTGCCATGAATGAGATGTGACCAAATTAGATCGCAGCCAGATTCGCCTAGTTATGCTCCCAGACTGTCTTACAGTGTGGAGTAGGCGAAACAACTCACGTCCAATTCAGAACGTGAGCAAAGAATTCCTACTCGGCCCCCTAGTGGTGACCAGCAAGCTCACACTGTCTACAGGGAGGGATGGAGGGAGGTGCGGAAGCGAGGAAGAGGGTCTCCCAGGGGTAAGTGACCAGCTTATATCTGGTCAAGTCCCCTCCCAGTCCGCAATGACGCGAATTCCTGCCCAATGCAGGATGGTCAGTCTCTCACTTACTCCGCCCACAAATCCCTCCCCGTGCCTAGGCTTTGCCTGGCACGACAGAATGGGCATTGCTCTTATTCTCCGCCATGTGATGAAATTGACTCTGCTCCTTCAGTGTTATATGGCAGAGCTGGCTGTCCCTAAACTCTGGAAAAACATACTTCTAGGTGGGGGCGGGCCAGACGTAACAGCTCCCCCCTCCCCCCACTGTTCTGAGAAGAAGCAAAAATTCCAAGTTAGCCAGGGCAGGATTGGAAGGGAGAATCTGAGCATTTGTGGAGGGAGCTTTTATCCTTTACTTCGTTGATTCCCAGTTGTGCATCTTCAGTTTATAAAAATAGAGATCTGCTGCATTCCCTGACAGTTTGCTCTAATGGGGTGAAAAGGGGTGTGTGTTCTCCTTCTGAGAGCACCCCCACCCCAATTTCACCCCATTAGAGCAAATCATCAGGGAATGGAACAGATCTCTATTTTTATAAATTGGAGATACACAGCTGTGCATCAGCAAAGTAAAGGATAAAAGCTCCCTTCATAAATAGTCAGTTTGGGATATAAATTTGGGTGAATTGATGCAGAATCAGAGAAGTTAATTAACATAACTCTGCCCTCTTCCTGGCTTCCAGCAACCAATCAGGGATTGCCATCCACACTGGCGCAAGGTCACACAGCAGAAGGGCAGTGGTGACCTCACTTTGAAGAAAAAAGTCAGGGTAAGTTCCTGAATTTTTACTGCACAGCTTTGACGAAAATCCCCACGGTGGCTACATCTGCATTGTATAACTGACCCAGCGCCACTGCGCAGCCACTGCAGAGCTTAGAAGACGTATAGACGCTAGCCCCCGCCCCCCTGGAGAGTGCTGAATCTTCTATCCTCCTAAAACTTCTAGCAGTAAAGGTATCAAATAGATACCCAAGATACTCCTGGACAAAGACTAGGAAATTAAAGATATGTTTCTGGTTATACAATTAGTATCACTGTAGTAGTTCTGCTTCCTAGGGATGCTTCCAGACAAGGCTTTTATTGTGTCGTCACCCTGCCTCATTCACAGAATTTTACGGACACTCTTATCTAGGTGACCATATGAAAAGGAGGACAGGGCTCCTGTATCTTTAACAGTTGTATTGAAAAGGAAATTTCAGCAGGGGCCCTTCCACACGTCGTCCTCAGAGCGCATCTATTCGACCCCAGTGCACTCTGAGGACGATCGTGAAACTTCCCTGTAAAAGAAACGATGAAAAGACGTCCTCTGCACCGGCGCCGGCGCTACCCAGCTTCCTGCTTCCCGCCCGGGACGATAGCTCGGCGGAAGAAGGCGGAGGAGAGAGCGGAAGAAGCTCTCTTGCCCAATGTCTTCAAAAAAAGCTCTCCGAGCCGGCCGGGGAGCAGGAAGCTGGGAAAGACGTCCTCGGTGCCGCTGCCGCCGCCGGCGCCACCCAGCTTCCTGCTCCCCGGCCGGCTCGGAGAGCTTTTTTTGAAGACGTTGGGAGAGAGAGCTTCTTCCGCTCTCTCCTCCACCTTCTTCCGCCGAGCTATCGTCCTGGGCGGGAAGCAGGAAGCTGGGTAGCGGCGCCGGCGGTGCCGGCGCGGAGGACGTCTTTTCGTCGTTTCTTTTACAGGGAAGTTTCACGATCGTCCTCAGAGTGCACTGGGGTCGAATAGATGCGCTCTGGGGACGACGTGTGGAAGGGCCCCAGGTGTCATTTGTATATATGGGGAACCTGGTGAAATTTCCTCTTCATCACAACAGTTAAAGCTGCAGGTACCCTGCCTTCTTTTGTATCTGGTCACTCTAGTATAGCTTCTGCACCTTTAACTGTTGTGATGAAGAGAGAATTTCACCAGTTTCTCCATATATACAAATGACACCTTCTGAAATTCCCTTTTCTATGCAACTGTTAAAGAAACAGGAGCCCTGTCTTCCATTTCATATGGTCACCCTACTCTTATCTTCCACTCATAACCCTCCCACATTTCCCCACTACTTCTTCTTTCTTTTCTCTTGACACTGGAAAACTGTTAAGAAAGAAAAGATGAAATAGCTGCACAATGCCTTCTGACTGGTAATGCTTGGCCCTCTCCATCTGGAAACACCCCGAACTCCGGCCCTAGCCCTCCATCATGCATTACTGAAGCTTCTCCTCTGCCTGCATTTATTCTGCAATAGCCTCAACCTACCCTTTTATAAGGCAAGATGCATTTGTTCTTTTCAGCTAAAGAAATGGGGGGGAGTACTGGAGGGATAGGCATGTTGCTGCAAAAACAACAGTCTGACTCTTCTGGCACATTAAAGTCCACTGCTTTATTACAGCACAGATCCACTTCAATTAGAAAATGGATTTCTAAATTGCACAGGGAGTCTCCGCAACTAGAGAAGGCCGCCTGCTGCAGACATTTTCCTCCAACTCACGGAGGGCAATGAGGATGGTGATGGAAGGGGACAGAGATAGTGTGCTAGCCCCACTCTCCCTCACTGTGAAAGTAATTTGAATGCCTGAATAGTACTATCATTGTCTGATAATGGGTGACCGTTGTTCAAAATATACCCTAGCAACTGTAGAACATGAAATGGCACAGTGCAGTGTTCGTGCACTGGAATTTCTATGCATGTGCATCCGAAACAAGATGCAGCCACTGGTATACATAGGGGTAGGTGGGTAATGAGAAGTAGTAAGGGAGAGAGAAAGAGAAGACATGTAATTTCAACTCTCCCTTCTGGGGAGGGAGCTGAATCCTGGGGGCTGCCATAAGCAAAACCCAGCACTTTCTCAGCTGCAGGGTGGCAGCCACAGGCTCGCCCTCTGCCCAGGTGGATGGCAGCCAATCGGGTCATCATCCATCCAGGAACGTCTCCCCCGCGTCTCCAGAGCAAGGACTGATGGTGAATGTGCCATACTTGCTTTGCTCCAGGAAAAAGGCTGGGGTCAGTCCCCAACTTTTTAAAGTCACAGCTTTGTGGGAAAGCCCCGCGATGGCTGCAAGGGGGCTGTGCCGTCGTATACTATGGGGCTTTCAGCCTGTCTAGGCAGAGCCTTGGAAAATGGCAAGTAGAGCAACTCACACTAGAAATTTTAATAAGGCATCCCCAAGAGACAAAAATGGGCAAGATAGTGATAATTATTTGCTTTGGACAGATAACAAATAATTAAAATACAACAATATAAACAAATAAGTACTGTTCCTGGTATATAAGGACAGTAGGAGCACAGAAAGCTGTTGTGTGGACATGATCCATCCAACCTT
Source organism: Elgaria multicarinata webbii (assembly GCF_023053635.1). NCBI lineage: Eukaryota > Metazoa > Chordata > Lepidosauria > Squamata > Anguidae > Elgaria > Elgaria multicarinata. The sequence continues at coordinate 105,363,114 of NC_086172.1, forward strand.
GGAGTACAATATCAGATATTTCTACGGAGGTTGTGGTTCTATGGCGGTTGTGGGCTCTCCCACACTAGAGGCATTCAAGAGGCAGCTGGACAACCATCTGTCAGGGATGCTTTAGGGTGGATTCCTGCACTGAGCAGGGGGTTGGACTCGATGGCCTTGTAGGCCCCTTCCAACTCTGCTATTCTATGATAAAGGATAGGCACTGGGCCAGTTTGCATGTCATGGCAGATTTGCCAGGATGCGCGCTGAGTGTGAACCACTTCCATTTTCTGTATATAACCTCCAATCAGCCTAATTGGAGCAGTTAACCCAAGAACAACCCATGAACAACCCAACAGACTGGATTCAGACTTCATGCTCACAACTTCTGATTGGAAGTTGTTTACAGAAAATAAAAATGGCTCACAGATGACATGGCTCCCTAAGAACCATGGGTTAAATAACCCATTATTTGCCACCATGACATGCGAACCGGGTCACACTGTGATTCCAATTACTCCGATACAGAATCTGCTTGAGACAAATAACCTTAAAGATTTATCTCTCCATTCATGTCCTACCCTGTAATAGATGCCCTGCCTTTCTCAATCTAAGGATGTTAAATTCTGTGTCTTTAATTAGAAAACAGAAATTATTCCTCAATTGAAATGGGCTTCCCATGTGCTGCTCCTTTACCTCTCAACCCCTGTATGTGTTTCCCTTTAAGGAGAAATGCAGGGTCCCTTTATATGGGACTCTAGTCAGTTAGCACCAGATTAGTGGTAATTTTATTAACTGCAAAACCATCCAGTTTTATTTGGATGAATCTGCCTCATTTTTCATCCCCACATCTGCTCAGCAGCTGCAGGCACACCGTTCCCAGGGGCTTGGCCTAATTTGTAGAATTACAGGGGTTGTGCCTGGCAATAGAAAAGATCTATTAGTGCTGCTCATGTTAAAAATTGTAAGCTTGATGCCTTCCACATGCTTCTGTTTTATTTTGGTAAGCCTGTACATGCTGGATCCATAATTAACCTTTCAGAGCAATTTCTCAATGTGCATAACTTAGTTATTCATTAACTGTTGCCAGTTGTTTTTAATGTTTTTGAATGAATCATGTAAATACTGTGATTTATGCTTACAAAGGTTTGAATGCCAAAATCTATTTGTTTGAATTACAAGCTTAGTTCAGGCATTTAAGAAGTTGTGTTTCATGAACGTGCAGGGAGGTGGGTGAGTGGGTGTACCTTGTAGTATCAGGCTCCGCCTCTCTTCTATGAGCATTCATTGAATGTCTCAGCAGAGCCCACACATACAGCTGTACCTGCAGGAGCTCTGTTTAGGCATCCAAGTGAATGGATGGAGTGGAGCCTGTTATTCCCTCCTCAGTGCACATTTGAATGAACAGGTATATTAAACCATTTAAAAGGGCTACAGTTGAGCCTATTAACATGTCTAAACTGTGAAACAATGTCCACTGAAGGGAGGGAAAGAGAACCATTGTCATCAACAAGCATTGGGTAAGTCCCACAATCAGGGTCTGGCCAAGACATTTTGCAGCAGAAAATCAAATTGGCACCCTTCTTACTCGGTCTCCATTCCATTGGGAAGATTTCCTGTATAGGCCTCTATTATTATTATTATTTATTTATATAGCACCATCAATGTACATGGTGCTGTACAGAGTAAAACAGTAAATAGCAAGATGAGGTAAGGGTGAGAAGCGAAAGATTCTCAGGAGGTATAAAGATCTGCTCATTAGATATATTTAAGTTTAAACTGCTAAACACAACAACAGGGCATTTTAAAAGTATTTTTTTAAAAAACAAAACAAAACCACCTAATAACTATTATCATCTAATCAATGCAGGGCAAACTGCCACTCCTCCTTTTTGTTTTGTTTTATAAAGTAAAGGGATATGTCCCTTTGGCATGCATACTTAGTACATAAGCCCATTCAACTGGTTCTAATAATGTTCATACGTGCGTGTGCGTTTTGAACTAGCAAGTTAGCCAGAAGCATAGTTGAGTAACGATTACATGTTTGGGAATGGGTGGGAAGCTGCCCTTCTTCTTTCCTGATGGGTGCTCCTGGGTTCAATGGGAAAAAGTTATACAGATGCTATTCAGATAAATGGGTTTTAAAAGTGCTTGAGGCTGCAATCCTGATCTGATTTATCTGGGTGTAAACCTCATCGAAATAAATGAGTCTTACTTCTGAGCAGACTTGCATAGGATTGCACTATGAGGGTCATCAAACGAACGTTTTATTGCACATTTGTTACTGCCCACTCATGGTGTGGCGTTACACCCCACAAGTCAATTACAAATATATGTCTACAGTTTGTAAGTCTGTGGTTTTTAGAATGTTGGCCTAAGTGGGCGGAGTTAGAATGTCTTGGGAGGGGGAAGGAGTGATATATAAGGGAATGACTGAGGGGACTGAGAGTTCTGTTCTTGTTCTTTTCAGGAAAGCTTTTCAGGGAGACTTGTTAGAGTCTGAAGTGCTCTCTGTATTTATGGTACTTAAGTTCTGGGAAATTTGAGAGTCAGTGTAGTGAGTGGTGTCTTTAGAGTGTGGTGTGCACGTAGTGGAAGTATATTAATCAATGCTGATAAGAAAGTTCAAGAGTGATTGTGTGAGAAAAAGCTTGAGCTTGAGCAGGGAGTAGCCTCGGCCGGGTCTGGTGTTCAGAGCCTGTGTCGTGGCAAAATAAGTGGTGGCAGTGTCGGGATCCGAAGTAGACTCTGTTCATTTATAGTGACAGAAGTCAAAAAGGATTTTATTTGTGAACAGGACAGAGGGTGGTTACTGTAAAGCACCTCTGAGGTCCTTAGCTGTGAAAGTTACATATTACCTAAGTCAGAGGTTGCGCTGATACAATTCTCTGACAGGATATTTTTGTCTGTGGTGAGATACATATTATAAAATATCAAGTTGACCACTCCTGATCTCAATTGAAAACTCGCAGTACCATTTTATTTATTAAGGTTAAGTCTCTGTCTAATAACTATGGAGATCTTAGGGTTGAAGAAAGATGCCATTTCAGATAGATGTAAACGTTTAAATTTGCCAACTGAAGGAAAGTCAGTTGATGAAATGAAATGGGCTCTTATAGAATATTACAGAGTTCATGCTGCAGGTGAAACTGAGGTAAATCCTCTGGGGCAAGTGCCTGTAGAAACGTCTTCTCAATACATTCAGCTAGAAATAGAGAAAATAAAACAACAAAGAGAACAACAACAAGTTAATAGACAACTTGAATTAGAAAAGATAAAACAGCAGGAAAAACTTGAATTGGAAAGAATAAAGTTGAAGAGAGCTGAGATAGAACAGCAAGAAAGGCTGAGAGAAAAAGATAGAGAGCTGGAGCTAGAACGAATTGCTTTAGAAAAGAGAAAATTTGAGCGGGAAGATCAGAAGAGAATTGAGGAAGGGGCTAGACCTCCCAAATTATCTCCTAAAGACTTTACCCCTTATGTTGAGGGGCAAGATCCCCAAATTTTCTTCAATACCTTTGAAAAGGCAGCCCTAATGTGGGAAGTAAAGCCACAAGATTACATGAAGTTTATCCCTAACTTGATCAAGGGAGACCTGGCTGAAATTTATAACAGTTTTCCTGTGGGGGAAGCTTTAGATTTTGCCTCATTTAAAACAGCAGTTTATAAAAGATTTCGCTATGGGCCTGAGTATTTCCAGAAGAAATTTAGAAGCCTTAATGCTGTGTCATCCAAATCTTTTGTGGAGTTGGGACACAAATTAGCAGATCATTTTGAGAAATGGATCACCTGCGCTGAGGTGAAAACCAAACAAGATTTAGTTGATCTGATGATTAAAGATCAATTAATTTTTCAAATCCCTCAAGATATAAGATTGCTGGTGAGAGATAGAGACCCCAAAACATATCAAGATGCAGCTTGCCTGGCTGATCAATTTTCCTTAAACCGGGGCTATCATATGACCAGCAAGTCTACTAAAGAAAATAATATTAAACCAGGGTATAAACCTAATGGGGGTAAAAAGGAAGCTGAGGTAAATAAAAATCAGTTGCCAACAGAAAAGGCGGGAAACACCACCAAACCTCTGTTTGGAAAAACAGACCTCACATGCCATCATTGTGGGTTGGTGGGGCATATTAGACCACAATGTCCCAGGCTGAAGGAAGAGAAAAGTACTTCAGTAAGGAGAGTGGATATAAATAAAGATGCTGAACATTCCCAAAGTTCCCAGTGTTACACATTAGTGTGGGAAAATGTTTTAATAAATGGAAAAAAGCATAAAGCTATTCTAGATACTGGAGCTTGTTTATCTCTGATTAGAGCAGATCTTGTGATGAATGAGGAGATTATTCCTCACAGAAAATTAACATCAAACCTGTGACAGGGCCCATAATTGAAATTCCTGTAGCCGAGATGGAGGTTACATGGAGGAGAGTCACAGGGAAATGTATTTTAGGTGTTAATTCCTGTCAGGAAGAACCTCTAATCCTATATACTGATATCATGGGGTGAGAAGGTAGAAAAGTTTTTATTATTACACGCTCACAAGCTGCAGTGGAAGGCTTGTCAGACAATTGTAGCGAATCTAGAGAGGCTGAGGGCATGCCTCTGCAGTTGCCTAGCGACCCAGCTGAAGGAACTGCTGTGCTAGGAAACATCGTTGCATAAACTGATACCACGTTTGCTTTAAACACAGGAAATGATCCCAGCTTGGAGGTTTTAAGATCCAAAGCTGAGGCACAAAAAACCTCTTTTAGTGACACTCAGAAAGAGCAGGTTTTCTGGGATTGGGGACTCCTATACCAAAAGTGGTTGCCCAAGAAAAAACAAGGAAGTTGGGGGGCTGAAAAGCAGCTTGTGGTACCAATACCATATAGGGACCAGTTGCTGAAATTAGCTCACGACTCCTTTTTGGCAGGCCACATAGAGATAGGTAAAACCCAGAAAAGGTTGATGACTAATTATTACTTGCCAAATATTTTTAGGGAAGGCACAGAGTTTTACAAGTCCTGTGAGAGTTACCAGAGGTTGGGGAAAAGTGAGGACAAGGTCAAGGCTCCCCTAAATCCCCTACCACTTACCAACCAACCCTTTTTAAAGATAGGACTGAACCTGGTAGGACCCTTCCCTAGACTTACACGGACAAGAAAAATGTTTCAATTGATTAGTATAGACTTTGCCACAAGGTTCCCGAATGTTGAAGCCCTTCAAAATGTTGATGCCTTGTCAGTAGCAAAAGCCCTATTAAAAATCTTTTGTTGCTGGGGTTTCCTCCATAAAATTTGGAGTGATCAAAGCTCAGTTTTGTTCTCTAATGAAATGAGATGTTTGTGGAGGTGTTGCGGTGTCACGCATATAACATCCACTGCTTTCCACCCCCAAACAAATGGGCTAGTTGAAAAATTCAATGACAAGAAAGAAGTTATAGAGCTGGCACACACAGGTTTGGCTGGAGCCCAAACCAGGCAGAAAACTTGGTGTGATGAAGAGGCTGGAGACCGGAACTTTAGAATAGGAGTTGAAGTCATGGTCCTCTTTCCCAGGAAGAGTGGTCAGTTCGAGGCTGTTTGGGAGGGACCTTGCATTGTTCGTTATAAGACTGGAGCCCATCCCTCTATTGAGTCATCTACTTGTGGGGTGGATAGAGGAGTACCAGAGGCAATAAAAGAGAAGTTTGTTCTGACCTCGGACGCTTCGGAGGTCAGAATTAGAGCCATGCTGATGCAGACAGTGGACAGTGGGAGACATCTCGTGGCCTATTTCAGCGTGGAATGGACAGAGAGAGAGAAGAGCTGTTCTGCTGTCCAGAAAGATTGTCTGGCCATCGTTTGGGCTGTAGACAGGGTCAAGCCATGCGTAGAGGGACAGCGATTCATCATGAGAGCATATCGTCGAGCGCTGTTGTGGCTGCAACCCATAGAAAGCCACAACCAACTTTTGCAGCAGTGGTCGTGGCGGATCCGGAGCTTCAACGCAGAGATCCAGCATGTAGCAGGTCGGGAGAACATCATTGCGGATGGACTGTCTCGCCAGGAATCGTCCAGTTCACCAGTAAAGTGAGACTTTGTTGTGGACATTGTGATGCTCCTGGACTTTAAAATTGGAGCCAAAAAGCGGACTAATAAAAATGTGGTTCATTTAACTTGTTGATGTTCCAAAAGGTTTGTATGTGTATATATATTGTTATTAATTGTTATGTATAAATGTTTAACCATTTTATTTCCCCAAACCCTATGTACAGGTCCAGGTATTAAACCAGCCCCATACTTGGTTTTTTTTAAAAAGGGGGGGAATATGTGGCGTTACACCCCACAAGTCAATTCCAAATATATGTCTACAGTTTGTAAGTCTGTGGTTTTTAGAATGTTGGCCTAAGTGGGCGGAGTTAGAATGTCTTGGGAGGGGGAGGAGTGATATATAAGGGAATGACTGAGGGGATTGAGAGTTCTGTTCTTGTTCTTGTTCTTTTCAGGAAAGCTTTTCAGGGAGACTTGTTAGGTACTCTTAGAGTCTGTAGTGCTCTCTGTATTTATGGTACTTAAGTTCTGGGAAATTTGAGAGTCAGTGTAGTGAGTGGTGTCTTTAGGGTGTGGTGTGCACGTAGTGGAAGTATATTAATCAATACTGATAAGAAAGTTCAAGGGTGATTGTGTGAGAAAAAGGAAAGCGCGAATGTGAGAGTGACCGGATTGAATGAAAGGTTTCAAAAAAGGTTTTTAAATGTTGTTATTTGAAACAAAGCTTATGAACTTTTAAAAATAAATTTTGATTGTTTTGTTTTTAAACTACCACAAAAATCCCACGTGTCTGTTTGGCATTTATCATCTTAAGTTTACACATTTAACAACCACTCTGACAATCATTCACCTAAGCAGATATAACTCACAGCGCTTTATTATAAATATTAAAATCCATTCTCCATTTTAAACCCCTTTCTCCACATAGTTTGGAGGAAGGTGGGCTTTATCCCTTGCCTCAGGTGTATCAAGTGGTGGTGCTTGGCTTGAGCAGGGAGTAGCCTCGGCCGGGTCTGTTGTTCAGAGCCTGTGTCGCCCCATAAGAAGTGGTGGCAGACGTGAGGTCTGGTGTTCAGAGCCTGTGTCGTGGCACATGGTTTTTCACGGGTCCTTTTGATGATGCCATCTGCCTCCAGCATGTCTCCTGCTCCTTCTGGACTTCTTTCCACAACAAAAAAGACCCCTGTAAATCCAATATTTTTGCTGGTGGAAGCGAAATGTGCCATCTTTTCCTACTGTGTGCAGGAAAAGCAGCATGATGAAAACACTAACTGAATGGCCCACATGGTCATTGTTTACTTCCTCTTTCTTCTCCCATGTGAAGAAAGAGGAAGTATCATGGGACAGAAGTGGGGGGAAAGTGACGGTAAGGAAACGCAATCCCACCCACCCCCATCTGATGATGCTCTATAACTGTCTCAGGATTACTATTTAGGCTCAGTATTACTATTGTTTTACTCAGTATTACTGTTTTATATTTTCACTTCTCACTATATCTAGACAAGGATACACTCATTTGTCTATTATGTTGGCAGATATTTATTGATGGAATTTAATTGATGGGGGGGACTCTCACTAGACACTGTTGAAAAAAGTTCATGCTGTTGTGGGGGCATAGATGGGTATTATTAAACAAATTGTATCCGGCCACACTTTGGTCACATATTTCCTACTTCCCACACACCCCTGGTTGGTTATCATTCCTTTTTTATTTTTAATTAATTGTCTGTCATTATCTATCACTAGCTATTGCCTGGACTTAAATCAGGAGAATGGCTATTTATAGACAGTTATTTTGAAAAAGGAGAGAAAAGATTCATGACTTTTTAATAACTTGCCAACAAAACTCTTAGCCTTGAATGCCATCTTTGTTTAACTAAGTTGATAGATTATATGTGCAAAAATAAAAGTGAAGTAGTGGAAACAAATCCAAACTAGTAAAAATTTCTCTGGATTTTTTTTTAATTAAAAAAAAATGCATTTTGGTTTAGACAAAAGTCTTTTTAAAAGTAGCAGAGTTGTGAGAAACTTTAGAAATGTGTTTGGGGAAGAGGTGAAGAAATATCCTTTGATCTAAGTTTTAGTTCTTCCATTCCAAATACTATGCAATACTGAATAAGTATGATCCTGATCCTTAGCCTTGTGTGCATTGGACTGTGCACACAAAATTCCTGCAAGCGGAGGCTTCCCCTTCAGTTCAGTGGAGGGATCTGAAATGTGCAAGTGTCTCTTTGGGTGCTTGAGCAAATGGGAATCAAACTGTGGGGAGAGGGAACTCTGCATGCAAGATGAGCTCACTGGTGTTGTTAGAGTTATAAAAGGCAAAGGTTACAGCAGGTTGCCCAGAGAGTTCCTGGAAGAATGAGACACCTACCCAACGTGATTACCTAAACTCTGCAAACCATGCTTGCTAGATTAATAACTACAAGATCTTAATGACGACTGCTTTGCTGGTTAAGAGGAATAGAACTTTAATTTTAGTAATGAATATGCTAGCCACAATTTGTTATGCTTCTAATGTCCTAATTGCATTGTACGTAGTAATGTGTTTTGCTTATTTTATCATTGCATAACTTGTCATTTTCTATTATTGTATGAGCAATACATGTATATTGTGTGCTATGACTTTGTTTTATTTGGCTTGAGAGAAGTTTCAGGGACCACAATCCGTATATTAATCCTTGATGCCCATAACACTCAGCTGGATTCATAAATCTATCACTGAGTAGTCTCGATGAAGCCATTGTATTCTCTCTTGATCTGGTGATTCTCAGATATACCTGTTCAAGTTTGAGAAACAAGCTAATCAGATAGACCAGAAAAGAGTTACCTGTCTCGCTTTTATAAGATGAGTTACTTTAGAATTTTCTTATCTCTATGGCTGTGTTTGGACAACACAATAATCAGTAGTAGGTTAATAGTCTCCACAGTTGATTGAGGGGGTTGAAAGTCCCCATTTCACTTCAAAATTGATTGGCCACCCCTGAATATGCAGCCCTGTTTGCCATTAGAGGAAAATTAAGGCTGTTGAAGACAGCAGGGGCATTATTATTTATTTATAATAATGCATATCTGAGGGGCATATCTATGTATCTCAGTTTTAAGCCAATTAATATTAGTTATTGCTTCTCAGGGAATCTGCAAGGGTGGGTTTAGGCATGACATTTCAAAGACTCAGTGTTGGAAAGGACCTTAAGAAGATATAAAACCAATATAAGCTTGTAGGGGTTTTCTACATGAGGCTTTTAACTCACATCTTTATTGAGGCTTCTGCTTCTGGATTCTTGGTGAGATTAAGATCAGCTGCTTTACATGTGGGTTTTTACTGGGGTTTTTTCTTTCTCTGCCTTTCTAGACATTCCATTATACAACCACTAGGTGGTGGTATGGTATAGCAGAATTGTGCAAATACATGAGGCTGTTGTAATGCCATTGAGAAAAATACCAAAATTTCTTCGTTAGGGAAAAATGGTTGCAAAGCATGGGAGAAGCTCTGTAGGACAACACAAAGTACTGCGAGTGAGGCATCAGAAAAGCACAATAAATGCTTCATGTAGAAAGGCTCATAGTGTACGTAAGCCCTTCAGAAGAGACACATCAATCACTTCTTGGGTTTCTGGCCTCTGTGCACTATTCAAATTAAATAGCCACATTTGAAAGCTGTTTTCTCACAGTACATACCTCATCAACCATATTCAAAAGCTTTGAAAATATGAGGAAGGAGGGGGCTGTTAATCATTATTTGTGTGTGACCTTGACTTTCTCAGATCAAAGAACAATGAATTTTCAATGCACATTTATTTAAACAATTTTTAAAATGTTACCAAATATTAGTATGTATGTTATGTACATTATCAAGTTGTAATTCTCTGTATCTTTAGAATACAATGCTTTACACCAAGGGATTTTTTTTGTTTTCAACTGAAATTGTGGCAGCATCTTTATTCTCTGTGTGCCTGCATTTTCTCAACGGTGTGTAAAAACACCACTGTGACTTCTTTGTTTGCCTTAGACCAGGGAAAGGTCCAAACTAGTCATCAGAATTTTCCAAACAATGAGGACAAGGTCTTGAAAGAACAGCATTGCCTTCACTAGTGTTTTGCTCCAGAAGTCATGATGGATGGCAAAACTGAGTTAGGAAAGGTAATCCAATCTGTGGAGAAATAACATGGAAAAACAGAAACATTCGCCATTTGGCAGTACATTGAAACAGAAATCTTTTGTACTTAAGGATTTCTTTCTTTCTTGAAAAGAAAACTGTTAACTAGAACAACCAGATTTTGAAACATCAATTTTTGTTGTTTTCTAGATTGCATTTATTAGTTGTTAAAAGCTGCCTTCTGACCAAAAGATGGGATTTAAATATATTAAATAAAAATACATTTAAAATAACAAAGAGTCATATGGCATCTTAGACTAAGGCCTTAGCTAGACCTACCTTTTAATCCAGGATGGAAGAGGGAAGATACTGCGATGTGATTATCATGAGATCCCTCCTCCATTTACACGTGAGACATGATGACCTCAGGAGGAGAGGAATTGCGCCTGCCATTTTTTTAAAGCAACAGGAGGGCTAAAAGGTAAGTGGTTTTTTTAAAAAAATACTTTAATTTCCATGATCCCCCCCATGCCCCCCCCCCGATGGGCTCTGCGCGAGGAATTGCGTGGAGCCGGGCCAAACCGCGGCAACAGGCCAGAACTAAATTACTGAATAAGTAAGCCCTTTCCCTGAGTAAAAGAAGAACCTGTGTTTTCTCCCCAGTGTATACAGAATGACAGGCAGAATATGAGTCTCTATGGGTGTTTCCAGACAGAGGGCTCCAAGACCTAACAATCAAATGACATTATGCACCTATTCTGCCTTTTCCTCCTTTACAGATATTGGAATATACATATGGACCTAATATGAACTAGGCCAAAGATAGGAAGGAAGGAAAGTGGAAAGCTTGTGGGTTTCTGAGAGGGAGATAGAGAATAGAGGAAAGTAGTTTTACATGGGGGGAAATAGCATTTGCTTACAGTCACTTCTCCCCCCGTATGTTTCTCCCCCATTACTTCCACTTTTGAAAGGAAGTAAACAGCTTGTACCTTGCCCATTCAGTGGGCTATTTTGATCTCGCTGCTTCTCCTGCACACAGCAGGGGATAGCGGCAACTTCCATCTATAAAAGTAAGTTGGACACCCTGGGGTGGTTTTTTTGTCATGTGAAGAAGGCTAGAAGGGGCAGGAAGTGCGCAGGAGGCAAACGTTGTGAAAGGGTCCTGTGAAAATCCATGAGTGCCCAGTAATAAATACAGAATTAAACATTGTTAAACATTGGCTCTTTATAATGCCTTTAAAACTCTGGAATACTATGGTTTTTACATGGTGACGCTAGTTTTCATATATATTTTCCCCTAGATCTCAAAGAGTGACAAATATGTCAAATTAAGTATATAGTTGTATGTTCATGTGTTTACTCACAGTAAGATTATAATCTCTCAAAACTAAACCTCTCACAAACAGAGAAATGTGTAATTTTAAACAGATGTTTTTAGACATACCAGTTCAGATGTTCCAAAATCCTCAGTGTGGAGCATCCCTGTGGACAGAATTACCTGAAGTAAGCAACAAGTGTGTAACTAACAACATGAGCTCCGCTTCCTGCCAATGATTTGAACACTGTAGCAAAATTTGTAAAAAAATAATATATATTTTTAAAATTACTTCTGTAAACCGCCCAGAGAGCTTCGGCTATGGGGCGGTATATAAATGCAATAAATAAATTTTTAAAAATGGGCTGCTGAGCTGACACTTGCCAGCTCAAATTGGACATTGCTGCAGGCAAAGGCTAATATATTCATTAGTAATTGAGAATTGTTTAGAACTGGAGCCACAAGTCCATTGTAAAGTCTGTGTCTGACTCTAAGTCAGTCCTCGCACTAGGGCAAATATGTAGAAGAGTTGCACATTGAGTATGGTCCAAACTGACGTGTACTCTACAAATAATTGTAGAGGTGGTAGTGGTGGTCATGTTAGTGTTTGCAAAGAGTGGGGCTGGGATCTGGAAGTACAATTCCATTCTTGCTCGAATAATTATAATGAATCTACCTGGGGGCCCCAGTGTGGCACCCATGGATGACATGATGTCCACTGGGACCTCCAACAAAGCTCTCTGCTCCCCAGCCCCTTCAAAACTTTTTTTTAATAAAAAAAAACAAACCTTGAAAAATGATAGGATGCCAGGTTCTCCTTCCTGTTCCTGAACCTGGCACTGATCAGCTGTTCAATGGGCAGCAAAAAAAGTTGCTTCCTGCCCCCACCCAATCTTCTGTTACCACAAAGATTTCCACTTTGCTCTCTCTATTTCTCCACTCCCATACTTACTATTTCTCTCTTTCCTCACTATTTCTCTCCCTTCCTAGCCCCTAGTCTTGTTCTCTGTCTCCCCCACTCACCCCTTTATTTCCCTGTTTATCTCCACTTCTAACCTCTACCCTTGCTATTCTCCCTGACCTCTTTGCCTTGCTGCTGTTTCTCCCCTTCCTAGCCCTGCTGTTTCTCTCCCCTCTACTCTTTTCTCTTGCTATTTTCCCTCTCTCCCTCAGCATCTAGCCTTACACACACCTACCTCTTTTGACTACCCAGACCGCCATGGCACCCATTATATGATTAGCCACATGCTCCATGGGAACTATTTTGTGGTGGCACCCACAGCTGTTCTTCAAATTTCCAAATGTACCCAGGGGTCCAAAAAGTTTGGGCTACATTCTCACGTAGCCTAACAGAATAAATAGTATTGGGAAAGGCTAGCATAGGATAATTTCTCTGCCTCTCTGAGTTTATGTCTCCATGTTTTCATTGTTTTTACAACATTTAGGGATTCGGTTTTATGTAATACTTGATGGCATGGTGTAAGTTCTATGGAAAATAAACATAATTAGAACCAATGTTATTTCTTCACTGCAGCCCACCCTTGGGTAAATTTAAACATTACTGTAAGCAATTACAATTTTTGGAATCCACTATGGGGGGAAAAAACCCAGAAAAAGTGGGGCAAATTTGTTCCCAGTGAAAGTTTCTTCACATTAATGATGTTTTGGAAACTGCCTTTTGGGTAAAAAAAGGCTCAGTTTGCATGACAGGGTTGACTAGTTTTGTTATTGCATTCAACAGTTCCACACTCATATAACACCATTTATTTCAGGAAAAATTGTTCTGATTAAACTTACAATACACAAGGTGTACTGAGTATGTAGCAGGAGATGCTTGACTGATTCCCCAATAATAAAGCCATGTGTCCAACTAACCGCAATAACTGCTTTTCCCCCTTTGAAAGAAATAAGCATCATATTATCTGTATTTTCCCCTCACATATATAAAAAGAATCTTATATTTATGTATTACATTTATACCCCAACTTTAAATGTAATAAACAAAGAATAAACTTAGGGTGGTGGACATGGTAATTTCCAGCCTTTGTTTTTTGTTTTTGTTTTGGACTTACAGTAGTTCCATGAGGCTGAGAGGTAAATGACTGGGCCAAACTCACCTAGGTTCACAGCTGGGTGTAAGATGTCTCATCTGACATTCTAGCCACAGCAGAGAACAAAAGGGAAGGACATCTCAAAGTTCACAAAATGCTATTTGGTCTAGTATATTTCAGAATATGTGTTCTCCAAGTACTCTTTTGCCAATGATTCTACATTGGCTGTCTTCTTCTATGTCCTTCCTTCAGTGTCCTTTGCTCTCCTTTCCTGACACTGCATGTATTCTCACATAAAGGGCACATTAACTTGAACAAACAATGTGCCTGTACCTTAAACAGCTGTGTAGAAGAAATTGCAGCAGGTGTAGCTTTTCTCTCAGCCCTGCATGCAGGGCCAGCTTGGGGACCTGCCATCTGTGGGCAGTTGCCAGGGTCCCAGTGCTCTGGTTGTCAGGGCCAGCCTAAGATATTTTGCTGCTTGAGGCAAAGCAGCAAATGAGACCCCCTCTCTCCCAAGTTAAGTTACATGGTAGGCTAGTCAAGCTATTTTGGTACCTGTGGCAGGAAACACTACATGCCCCTCCTTGGCAGTAAAAATGATAATACCTTAAAGGTGAAATCATTCAGGCTTATATTTAATGAGGAGCAATCCTGTTGCCGTATAAATGGGGGAAAGGACAGTAGGGTGGGGTGGCTGTCTGCATGAATCTTTGCACACACACCCCAAATTCCCTCTTTTGCACAACTGTTACAGGTCCATGAGTTGTTTCCTTCTTGAATCACGACAAAAAGGAAGGAAGAGAGTGGTGCCAAAAAATAAGCAGAAAGAGGAAAGAGACTCTCATGGAGCCACTTTTTTTGGTTTTGTTTTCCTTTTGCTTGCCTACACATTTTGATCAAACCTTTGTCAGGAAGGACTGCAAATATCAGTTGATGGTAAGATTATTATGAGAAAAACACCAGCATTTAATACAATATAGAAACAATTGGGGGGGGGGAACCCACCCGAATACAAATTAGAACCAAAATCTAATCTAATGTATCCTTCTTGAGAAAAACAATACTCAAAAGGATATATATATATATATCCTTTCATAGTAATCATATATGTGAAGTTATGATTACTATGAAATTCAAATGGAATTCCCTTTATAACTACTTTACATTTCAGCCCTGGTATGTGTTCTGCTTCAACAGGAAATCTATAGTCTTTTTGTATGAGACACCTGACAAATGTCATCCTCTCACAGATATGAGAGCTATCTTTAACTTTCTGATTTTGAGTAATTACACGGTGGCTAGGATTCTTTCCCATATATTTGTATTATGCTTCACAACACTATTTATTCATTTATTCATTTATTATTTTATTGCATTTGTATACCGCCCCATAGCCAAAGCTCTCTGGGTGGTTCACATAAGATAAAAACACTTAAAAACAATATACAAAAATTAAAAACCACAAAAACATGCAAAATGCACATACACAATAACATATAATCGATGGAGGATTATACTGGTAGTATGGTGAATAGTTCTCTTCAGGTGGGCTTGACTACTGAGTCCCCAGAATGCTACATTCCTACACAGATCTCTTTCCAGATGAGGACTTACTGATTAAGGTGCTAGCAAAGAGTTAAAAGTTAGTAGCCTTTTTCCCCTTTAAGAAAAGGGCTTGTGATACCTGATTAGTTTATTTTTCCAGCTGAGTTTTTTCCCCTCCTGTGACGCCAACTTGGCGGGGCAGGGCTCCATTGGCAGAAGGTTCATTTGCAGTGGCATGCTAGCAGCTGCGCGCTGAGCGCTATTTTGGTTATGTTGTGATTGATGACTTGAATGAGAGATGTGAAGAGTGAATTAACAGCTTTAGTAAAAACACATGGGATTGTCTCTCCATTTGCTGTTTTAGCAGAGAGCCCCATCTTGCTGTGGTGCCTTCTTTAGGAAAGGAATGATTTTTAGTCTACACTATCTGTGGAAGGCTCAGTTTATTCTTTTACCTTTCTGTTCAAGGAGCTATCTTGAAAAGTATTTTTATTTCATTTTAAATGAATGAAAGGAAAAAAAATGAGAGGAAAGCAAAACTGAAAGCCCCGTCTTGCAGGGAATAGCAACAACTAACTAATTAGAAGGCAGTTCATCATTAATGCTGGACCATGCACAACAGGAAGCAATTAAAGGCAGAAACCACTTGGAGGATGCTTCTAGTTAAGGCACAGCAGGAGCTCTGAAAAGTTCCAGTAGCACTTTGTTAGTGGACAGACTGGGTGGTGCTGCAATGGCATTTTAGGTGGCGGTGGATGTTTGAAAAATGCAATGCAATGGGTTGGCAACAATACCATCTGGATTCTCTGTGACATGTAGGTGAGTGAGAGGGTGGGCCATTTCAGACAAAACAGCTGCTGTGGAGCCAATCTTTGAATGAGAGGCTTGATCGGAGTTGGTTTATAATGGCATTGACAACTGTTGGGACTCAGGACACATTGAATATACCATTTTCAGTGTTTTATCCTGCTTGTGTAGAGCTGGCCCTGTATTTTCACTTTGATGTTAAAGGGACAAATTTAGTTTGTAAAGCTGCCTTGAGTCCCAGTTTTGGGGAAAAGGCAGGAAAATAATAATAATAATAATAATAATAATAATAATAATAATAATAATAATAATAGAGAAAGACCCAGGTTCAAATCCACACTCAGCCATAAAGCTCATTGGTGAGGTTGGGTAGTTACTATCTCACAGTCTAACCACCTCACAAGACTGTGGTGAGAAGAAAATGGGAAGGGTACAATCTCCTTGAGCTCCTGAGGGGAAAGGCAGGATCTAAATGTAAATAAATAGATATATGATCACACATCTTTCTCTTGCTTTAAAGGCAGTCAGAGGGAGGCTGATCTGGGTTAGGGATGGAGTAGGGAGTACCCTTCCCCTTCATGATGATGAAGTTGGCCTGATTGAAATCCCCTTCCCCTAAAACTTTTTATTTCTGACCCACCACAAGTCTGCACCCCATTTCTGCCACCCCGTTTTGTTGCTCCCACTCACAGCTTTCCTGAAGACAGGGCCAGTGCTACCATTAGGCCAACTAGGCAGCCGCCTAGGGCGCAGACCTCAGAGGGGCACAGTACTGCCCTTTAAGGGTCAGTTGTATACAAATTAGCTGTTTTTAAAAAAGGGAAATATAATAGTTCAGATACTCTTCTTGAATAGCTGAATCAAAGTTGGCAATTTTGGGGAGGGTGCAAGTAGCTCACCTTGCCTAGGGCGCAAAATAGTCTGGCACCTACCCTGCTTGGAGACCCCATGCCTGTTATCACCCTCTGCATTCTATAGCACTCTCCCTCTCTCTTAGGACCACAATCATGGTTATCCTCTTTTTATGATTCCTTATACTGTATGTCTCTGTGTGCCCTCACCTTCTAGTTCATCCCCCATTTCTTCTTTCAAACTAACTTTTTTCCCCTCTTTCCACATCCCCTCCTAATATGTCTACTTCTCCTTGCTAATGGTTCAGCAGCAAGAGCACACCAGGTTTTCATATTCCCAATAATTCATTCACAAAGAAAATCTTCTATGCTGGTGGGCCATGAGGCATAGCTGGCTGCTTGCAACAGACTAGAAAAACTGGTTTCAACTCCACACAATTCTGAATTCAAGGAGAGGAGCAAGAAGGCATTCCTCCACACCCAGTTTTGATAGGCCTGGACAGGCCTTATATTCTTAGAAAATGAGGCTGGCAAGAACCCATTATAATCTACCCAGTGGAAAGTGCTAGTATCCTTATATTAGCTCTGGTTAGATTACAATGGCTTACCATATTAGGTAAAATGGTGCAATCTGGTAGGAGAAAATCTCCTTCTTTCAAGGGCTGGTGATTCTAGCCAGACGACGGCAAGCTTTTCCTCAGGAGAAGAGCAAAAAACAATTTGACATGACAGCTTAGTTGATAAGCCTGTAACTTTCAGGAGTCTTCAGTTGGAAGAAGACATAGCAGATGCAATCAAGAATCTGCAGGACAGTGCCATCCTGGGTACATCTAAACTAACTCTAGGTTTTTTAAAAAATCTTCAGTTTAAAAGAAATGTTTAAGGTGTTTTAACGATTGCACTCATGCACCAAAAAAGCACGCAAATGGCAAGTTAAGGCACCTGTTTTAACTTCTGTGCCACATAAGTAGTAAATAGTTCTACATGCACACTGGGCCAGTACAAACATGATGCTAAAATATGGTTTTAGCATGGTAGGAATGAGCTGCAGTGAGCTTTGAACTCATACATTCCCCACTCCTCCAGTGCAACACTGAGGAAGAGATTGGAAGTTTTTATTTCCGTATTTGATTAGCAGCAGTTTAGTATAATGTTTGAACCCCAAACTATGGTTAATCTTAACTATTATTTGTTTGAAACAAGCCAGCTTCATAACTCAGGGGTTGATGTTTGATTGTTTCAAACACACCACAACTAAGATTAACCAAGTTTGTTGGGTTTTGGTGAAGAACTGTGGTCAATCAAAAATGGAAGCGAAACTTTCCAATTTCATAGTTGTCCCAGAGGAAGAGATTGGAGGAGCATGAGCCCAGGGCTTTCTGCAGTTTATGACTATTATGATAAACAGTGGTGTATCATGACATCCAAATCAGTTCATTGTCATCACACTACCAATGTGCCCAGACCTTCCATGTGTCTTTCAGTTGTAGTCATCCTCTTCAGCTGAAGATTGTTGTGGTCATATGCGCCCAGTTCTTTACAGTGAATGAGGAGAGGCAAACTGAAATCACTGTGGAGTTGAATGATCATGGTAAATATTCACTATGGGAAATAATGCACATGTAGCTGCACACTAACTCACACTTTTGAGTTAGTAGGATATGTTCATATAGAATCTATAGGTTAATAGCTATGATATTATTTATTAATTAAACTCTTTATGGAAATGTGACTTAAAATGTATTAGTGCTCCTTTAGCAAAAGAACTTAGGTCAACTATTATCAAGCAAAAATTATATAGGATCAGGGCAAGTCCTTCAAATCCCCCCCCCCATTTGAACTCTTTACCTATATCACCTAGAAGTAGTTGGGTAGATATTTTATGTGGACCAATAACAATTAGTCACATGATAGACCAAAACTTAAATCAAGAATGATGTCATAAGCCAAAAACTATGCATCCTGAACACTGCCAAAAGGATGTTCAAACTCTGCTGAGACAAAATATGAGTTCAGGATGTAACTTCAGAAAGATATGATAAAACATAAATATTAAGTTCTGAAAAAAATGAAGTCCAGGATGCCAGCTCTAAATTCATACATTTTAAAGTTTTGCTTGTTTTCCACTTCCTATTCCATCTCATTTTCCTTTTGTAGCATGACATGGACCTAACGTGGCTGGAAACATTTTAAGATAGACCATTTCACATTAAAGCTTTATTTTCCTGACTCATTGCAAAATCATGAATTATCCCTTTCCCCCACAAAACCAGTTTTTCTACCAAGTTCATATTTGATAGACAAAATAGCTACATGGATTAACAGTTCTTGCCATGTGTGTGTGACCTAGACATTTCCTCACATATATTTTTGGCTGTAAATCCTACCAGCAGTGCTGGCTCCTACTGTCACTGGAATGAATGTCCCTCCTGCCTATACACAAAGAAACCTGGTATAGATAGTTTTTTGTGAGAGCATGTCACATAGGGAAGCCTAAATCTCTCTGTGTCTAAACTGCACAAGCCCATTTGTGCTTTTCTAGAGGAGGCCCTAAGCCAGCAACCTTCTCTTCAGAATTTTGCTCCTTCAGCTCCAATATTGTTTCTAATAGGCTCCAGCAAACTTAACAACATCTAGACATCAGGTACACAGATCTAGTTTCCATAATATCCTGAAGCAGGAATTACACTTCAACCTTCTTAATTTTTGGTCATGGTAACGGGTGTCAGTGAGTGTAGACTGTTGTAGCTGCAGCCACATCTTGAGCTTCTTGACATGAGAGAAGCCATCTTTGATCAATCTGATCAATCGAGATAGAAAGGTCCGATACCTGGCATTGCCTTAATAGCTGAGTAGTAACTTTTAAAATGCTGTCTGTGCCTCACAAAACACCCACCCCCACATGTGCAGACTGAAAGAATCTGGTGAGGCAGACTTCCCCTTTTTCCTAGCTGCTGGGGCAGATTTCCCTTTTGGACCTGGTTGCCCAGGTAACCAGCCTGCTACAGGAAGAAGCTAGCTTAACCATAGAAAATACAGGAACTAGTGATCAGCTAACTTTCCTACTGAGTTAACAGGCATCCTCTGCACATGCTCAATTGTTTCATGCTTCCTTGACCAGAACTTGTTAATAAAACAGCTGGCACATCCAGCAAGAGTTGGAAGGGTGTTCCTTGGCAAATGTGCATCTTTTCTCCATTGCAATGTTAATTCCTTTCTATCAAATAAAGGTGTGTTGGACCATAAGAAGTGTCTTCATAATGTTTGGGCCACGACAAGGCATAATGGAAAGCATCCGCCACAGATGTACAGAGAGGGAATGTGTCTCAAGATGCTGGCAAATATGGTATGGGGTTGCAGCCTAGGCTGAGGGACCCTGGGTCTCCAGGCCCCAACTAAGTGTAGTCTCCCACTGACACACACACACACACACACACACACACACACACGGGGCAAATGGGGAAAAAGGTCTACTCATGAGATGACTGATTAGGAAGTAGAAGTCATGGTTCATTTCCTTCTGGCCTCTTTTCTATACGCCCCAAGTGTTGTGAGAGCTAATCATTGGCAGTGTACATAGAGAACCACAAGCAGTCCTGTGGACTGGATGTGGAGGTTTCTTCCCCATGCTAGACCTTCTTGCATGTGTTGGACACAATTGGAATAGTAATCTATGCACGGAAGCCTGTTTCTGCATGCAGATTGTGCTTGGTTGTGCAGAGGAATAATATCCATGACGAATTGCACGCAGACCCTGTTTAGCACAAGTTCCTTTCAGGGCCAGATGGAAAACAAGCAGTCTCCAATCAAATTCACCGCAAGCACAAAGGTTGTGTGCTTGTGTGCTTTTGTGCCTTGGCACTTGCTGAAGTCATGCTGGAACTATATATGTCTTCTCCTTTCCTGATACCCTGACATTCTTCCCTCCACTTTGCAGAGTTTAGTCATCAGTGCCTACTCTCTTTTCTTCACCCCTCCCCAGACTGTCTGGCTCCTCATTGTATGAGAACATTCTTTCTCCATCAGGTAATTTACAAGGAGTACTATGTCATGATTTGGGACAAGTCACTGTGTGCCTCAAACAGTGCCAAGGAGCACTGCAGGGAGGGAACTATCAGTTAAACGCAAATTTGGAACTGAAATTGCCAACATACAACTAGTAACCAGAGAGCAGGCCCTTGATTTGAAACATGTTTTCTTCGAGGAACAGGCTTCTTCTTATTCCTTTAATTGCTATGCATCTCCACCTCCATTCCAGAAATGACTGTGGGAAGTGTTGAAGGCATTCTTTACCAGCTCTCCCCGGTGCACCGTTCGCCTGACATAGGAGGCCTAGATTCGTAAGTGGAGCTGCAAGGTTAATATTTCATTACAAAATAAGAAGCTTTAACGCCTGATGAGAGGATATCTGTTAGTCTCGATAGCCAGAGTTATCAAAGGGTGCTTCTGGACAAAGGGCTCCTAGCACTAGTAATCAAAAGACATTGTGCAGCTCTTCCATCTTTCTCTCCTTATCAGTTCTTTGTGTGGAAACAAAAAAGATGGAAAAAACAATGGAAAACAAAGGAGGGCTTACATGATGAAGACAATGTCTTCTGGGCGCGCACGCGCACACACACACACACGCCTGTAAAGTTCTGTGAATGAGGCAGGGCAATCACATGATAAAAGCCTTGTCTAGAAGCACCCAAATCTAAAATGGGCCATCTGTAGAGACATAAATAATTGCCAGAAGTCTCTTTGACCCGTGTTCCAAACCCAAACTTTGCATGTGCCTTAAGGCCAGTTCACACATGTAGATTTCTCACTAGATTTCTCACTATTTTAATACTTGTATAAATGGGATGGCTGGCAACTGAATGCATGAACTGGCTCAAGTGAAAAGCAAGTGAGCAGATATGCAAGTTTTATCCATTGTGTTTGTTTTGAGATTGCTTGCACAATCCCCAAACACATGTAAATTACTGCTCGATACTACAGTCATCAAGTGATGAATGCATACAAGTGAACCACCTCTTAGTTCATGTGTTCAGGACTATATTGTTCTGTGACACTATGCAAGTATAACACCCCCTCCCCCAACTTAAAATGGAGCCACACAAGAAATCAACCCAATATCCCAAAGTTGGAAGAGCAGGTTCAGTCTTGGATAGACAGTGTGATCTCCCCTTGTGATTCTCTGAATCCACTGCAGTACATGAGGACAGTATATTAATAATCTGCCAACACAGATTGTTGAATTTAAAATGGTTGGAGTTTTCCCTCAGAACAAAACATACAAAAAACACACACACACACGCACAACATATAAATAATAAAAGAGTTGGATACAGCCAAGCTACACATTATGCCCAAGAACCATGATTGGATGTTTTCTTTTTTAATGAAATGCAGCCATGGGGGGTGGGGGAGTTTGTTTGGAGCAATGATGCTGGGGAAGGTTTCTCCCACACAATGCCTTTCCCCCAATTAAACCACCACCACCACCGGATGTTTGCAAGACAGTGCATTTCTCCTCACAGATGGAGAGCCTGTCTGTCTCAGCTTCAGCCTCATTCTCAACTATTGTTATGTGGATAACAATAAGCTACATTTCTTGAACCACTTGACAAACTATGAAGATAATGATACAAATGGGTAATAATGGAATACCTTAGAGGCTCATGTAAATGATACATACATGTCTGAAGACATAATATGTCTTCAGCATATTAAAGCATAGCATGCATGGTGTTATAAAACTGCAGGGAGGTTAAATCCCCTCCCAGAGGGCTTATGTAATGCAGTGAATTCCCTGTCAATCCAATACTTTTTTTTAAAGACTAATAACATATTCTAGGATCAAAAGACTTTGCTGTTTACAAAACAACTATGTTCCAAAAAGTATGGAAAGTATGTTAAGATTTCTGGGCAGTGCATGTGATAAACACATTCTACAGACTAGGGGTTTCCATACACTAGGCTTTTATCATGCACCTTTACTGGGGCTTCTACTTCCAGATTCCTTGCAGGATTAAGCTCGGTTTGTTTACAACTGCTTTTGGGGGAGATTTCCTTTCTCTGCAAGTTCTTTATGTCTCATTATTCAGCCACTAGATGGTGCTGTTGCATAGCCGTGATATAGCAGAATTGTGCAATTACATGGAGTTGTTGGAATGCCATGCAGAGAAAATAGTGACTTTCCCAAAAAAAGTCAGGATAAAGGTTATAAAGTATAGGAGAGTCCCTGGAGGTTGACAACATCGTGTAAAGGACCCGTAAACCTCCATAAGTGACCAATCAGAAGTGCATAATAAAAGTCTCATTTAGAGAAGCCTTAGCACTGGGGAGGCCTAGGTTCAAATCCCCACTCAGCCAAGAAGCTCACCAAGTGACCTTGGGCTAGTCACACACTCTTTCTCCACCTAACCTCCCTCTCACAGTGTTGTTGTAAGGCTAAAATGGGGTGGCGGAGAACCATGTATACCACCTTGAGTTCTCCAGAGGACAGGTGAGTGTCACCATCTCTTCCTTCTACTGGGAGTGGGAAGCTCACTCCTTCCTATGTTTCTTCTGAAGGCCCTCAGACAACACAGTTCCAACTTTTGGCATTAGTTAGACAGATAACCCAAGTTTCCTTCTGCCCTGCAACTGGTCTTTTAGGCAGGGAGATTGACCTCATTGTTGGTTACATAAACAGGAGTCAGTCATCTTGCAGGCAGGTACCTTCTGAGTGTTTCATCCCAATGTACTCTCTCACCTACCCTCTCACCATCCTCCTGGCTCCTTCCCATGATGCCCTTTTATAACCCTTGGGTCAGCACCGAGGGCTGGGATCACTATCAAGGTGTTATTCTCCTTATTTTCTATTAAGTTCTGACTTGAACACCCACCCACCCAAATCCTGCGACCCGAATTTGGATGTCTGATAGCATTTGTTTCCCCCCACTCACCCTGCCAGCAAGAAACAATATTTATTCAGTTTAATGAACAACCGGGTATATATTCAAGAGTTAGCAACACAGACAAAGCACAAAGATATCCCTGAATCCAAAACTTCCCATCACCTCCCACGATCTAGATGTGCCGAGGGAAGTTTATATCCTTTGGCCTTACTCAGAGTTAATTCAAGGATGTAGTCAATGTCCCTGTTTACATGATCAAAACAGTCCACTGTGGCTTATTGAAGCAATGATGGACTGCAGAACATCCCATGTAGGATTTGAATATTCAGTGCTCAGCTGTGGGTTATCATTTATTTTATTTGTTATTGCATTTATATCCTGCCTGGAGAGATTGGGGAGACCCACTTTTAAATCCTTGCTCCTTTTATCACCCTCCATTTCTAAGGGATATTGTGTGGATAAAATGGATGTGTGTGGGGCAGAAGTGGGTGCGTGGGTGGGGGAAACCGTGTACATATGCTGCTGCTCTTTCTGGAAGGAGGTCTTGATGTGAAAAAAAATGTAATAAATAAATCCATAATTAATGCAAGGAAATATCATGGCATGTCAGTTTTTAGTACTGCAGCTTCCCCCCCTCCTTGGCCATTATTCAGCATTATGGGAGTTGTAGTCCAATCCATTTGGAGGGCCCCAGGATGAGGAAAGCTGCTGTAACATCTTCTCCCTGCTTCCCCCCCCCTTTTGTTGCTCCAAACACTTAGACTTGAGGCAAAGACTTGAGGTCTTGTTTCTAGCATTTTAAACACAAATGAAGCCTTAGTCCCACTTGATTTACGTTTCTTATCCCAATAAGTGGAACTGGCGTTTCTGTAATGAAAGAGCACTTCAAAATTGTTGTTTCGTCCCTTTGAAAAATCCTGCTCCTGTAGACTTTATTTGTTACACAGGGGTTCACTTGACTAGTTTCCAACAATTACATATTCTTTTTGCTAGACCTGTTTTATATAAAAAATGAATATTGTACCTAACCTTCATCATGTTTCTTAGGACACACCATACAAAAGATTTGCTATCCGCCCCCCTCCCCAAGAAATGCAAGGTTGTCTGCCTGTCCAGTGTAGGGCTGCTGACTCATGTTGCATTAATGCTCTGCGGTATTAGCTGAGTGGGTTTTTTGGTTTTATTTTTACTGCTAATATGAAGTTATTATAAACAATACCATATTTGGTCCTGCATAAATGTGCAATAAATTCAGATAACTGGCTGATGAAGATGTGTCTTGTTGAATCATGTTAATGAGAGCTCTCAGAGGAAGCAGAACAATGCGAGAATAGACTGATGACAAGGGAAAAGGCCCCTTTTATCACCTCAGCATTTGCTTTAAGATTAATTAACTAAACTAATTAAAGAATGAATATTTTGAAGACAGGAAGCTCTGAGCTAAATGTAGGAAGTTGGGATCATTTGTAATGTAAGCTTGCGGCATAGACATTACTCTAATTAAGCGATTAGGGAGGGTCCATAGCGCAGTGGTAGAGCAAACGCTGAACAGGGATAAAATCCCAAATTCAAGCCCTGGCATATCCAGTGGGAAAGAACTGTCCTGAGAACCTGGACAGCTGCCCATCTATCCTAGTGGACAACACTGGGTGAAGTGAACCAATGGTTTGGCTTAGGATCAAACTAGACATTACAAAAATTGTGCAGCAAGAAGTTGCAGGGTTGTTTCTTTTGTAGTAAACTAGCAAACGGACCTGGCTTTGAAGGGGTTGGAATAGCCCTTAATTTGATTCAGCGAAGCCTTCAAGCAAACTTACACAGCGCCAGAGTTGGTCACATTGTGCCTACCCTGTCTGAGTGAAGCCACGCCCACTGGCACCCCCCTTGCCATGGTGCTCCCCTATAGCCCCCAAGGAAGGGGTCTGTCCACTTCATTTTCCTGAGAGGGGCTACCCCACAGCAGGGCACAGATGTGTAACTCTGTCCCTTGGCCTATGGAATGGACTGCAAAGCTATGCACTGGTTAGGGAGGTCTGCCCCTAGTGATTGAAGATGTTTCTATGGGGTTCAACCACGTGGGCAGATTTAAATTAATTTAAATTAATTATTGCATTTTAAAAACAAAATATCCTCAAGGTGCACACACCTAGGGCCCCTTTATTATGCATGCCAAATTCCAGGTGTCTAGGTTTCATGGTATTGCCACTATGTTGCTAAAGACACACACCCTGGTGTATTATTATAGATAGCAGCAGCGTGGGTGGGGGGATGGTTATCAATGTACATTGATGGTGCTATATATAATAATAATAATAATAATAATAATAATAATAATAATAATAATAATAATAATAATATCCAGTTCAGGACCACAGATGGGGGAAAGGGGATTTAAGCATTTGCCCATCTGCAGTCCTAATCTGATATTTTTAAAATATGCTATTGTAAATATGCTATATTTTAAAAATATGCTATCCATTCATAAGATTTATCTTGGGCAGAATTTAGGTTTGTTCCTATACCAATAAAATTGCCCCTATCGAGGCCGGACTTCAGTTTCCTGTCTGCTTGCTTTGTGCTTTTCTGTTAGTTGCTTCCCTATTTCATATACTGGGAAATGCTAACTTCCAGCAAAGAATACGTGCATCACCTCAGCACTTAATAATGAAAAAAGCACCTTAACACTTCTAAGACAGCTCTCGTCAGGTGATATTTTCATGAATTGGAGCGCTGTAGAGACCACTGTCATCCTTACTTTGACAAACAACTGAGTGGTTCAAAATTCATCAGGCTAGAATTGTAGCACTGTTTAAAGTTTTCCCATCAGTACTACATTTGCAGACAGATATTAAAGGCCTGTTGTGGTTTTCATGAAGATGGCAGCCATTTTCTGAGCCCTCCAATACCACGGGCTGGATTGAGAATCTGCTTCCCACAAATGGAATGGCTCCTTCTCTTGGCAAGAAGCTTCTTATCCAGCAAAGAAATCCAACTGGTGGACTTGAGGCAGTGACAGTCTTTGTCAATTCCCCCTACAGATCCCTAGGACACCTGAATTTGGGCAATCCTCTGGAACCATGCGGGAGGTGGTGCTAGAGGTTGCAGGAGGGGGATTTGCGAAGATGGCTTCATCCCTTTTCCACTGGCAGGAGTGTTCTCAACAGAACTCTGCTCAGGGAATGCTCCTGCAGGTGGAACAGAAATTGGATCCAACCCTTTATCATGTAGTCAGTATTCATGTCATTGGAGATTTGATGATGATGATGTCGTCAAAAGAGAAGGAGTGATGGGCATGCCGTGAATCAAAATGTTGTGTCTAAACACTTTGCACTTAGGAGATCTTTCTAAATTGTTACTACTTCTTTTCCATTATGAAATACTGCCCAGGTTTAAGCAGTAAATGGGGTTGGGTTAGAGCGAGCAGGGTTCATTTCTTAGCTTAGCCAAATCCTCTGATCCCCTTCTATAAACCAGGAACACGGAGGTGGCATAGTGTGGATAAGTGGCATTAAAAATGAAGGTTGCATATTAAAAGTGCTGTGGAAAGGAGTAATTATTATCTGAGATCATCTGCAATTAAATTTTATCTTCTCTATAAAGAAGGAAATAGAGAATTGCCATCATTAAAAGATTTCTGTTACAGATAAGCCATCAAACTAAAAGAGTATTTTATGAAATCAGAATAATCCCACTGTATCAAATCTTACGCAAAGGTGTCAAAAATTATATACCTCCATGAAAAGGACATAAATCAACCAGAGAATTGCTTTTATGAAATGTGAATTGTGAAATATGTAACACTCTCTTCTTTGATTCTCCCCCTACAGAAATTTCATAGCTTCATTTGTATTAATTATGACAGAAAACCAAGGAGTGTTCGGTTATATGCATATCTATAGGACCACAATAATCATATACCTGCATGAGGAGCCTTGGGGAAGTCATAGGCAAGAAGCTAGAAAGGAAATGGTTGTTTCAAAATGCGAAGCAATATCCAATATGTGTATAACTTTTCAGTGGTTCCCCGTCACCCTACTGATAGATGAGGCAGATGATCTGGTCAATGCTGAATTGTAGTAGCAGCACTCCAATGCTGAGGCAATTTGAGCGACCTGTAATACTTATTAAAGTATTACTTGATTCAAATGAGCACTTGTTCATCCACTCTCTGGAATTTTAAAATAGCCTCTGGATCTCACAGCTCTGTTTGGGGGTTGGGTCTATTTGTTAACAAGCTATTATGCCTGTGCTAGTAATAGTGAAGAAGATCGCAGCATAACACTCATATTAGAAACTGCAACATCGGAACTAACCTGAGTTCAGACTACTTGTCTTCCACAAAAATATGTTCCCCCCCACCCCACCCCCCCGATTGATAGGGATAAAGTTCAAAGGCTGTTAGTTCTTCAATTTTCTGCTTGGCCCAGCAAACTGTGTGGACCAAAATCACACGGTTTTATGCTAACAAAGTTGTATTTTGGTTCTGTACTCACAATCTGTACTTCAGGATAGAATTACTATTTGATGTGTAAGCATGCATTGAAAGAGCAAGATGTCTTGTGGTCTTAGAGTTGGGATACTTACACTTTTACTTCAGCACTACCACCGAAAATAATGGGGAGGCTTATTATTCAGACTAGGGCCCTTTCTACACCATAAGGGTGTGGAGGGACGCAGGGGAGAAGATCCCAGTCTTACCTGCTTCCAGGATCATCGCCCTGTGTCCAAATGGCTGCACGACATCCTGGGTGTCACAGCCACCATTTTTTTTAAAGTAGAGCTGAAGTGCACTTATGCTCCAGTGAAAATTAATGTAAAAAAATAAATAAAAGCCCCAACCACACTCTCCCCGCACCCCCAATTCCTCCCGGCTTCATTCTACTGACCCCCATTACTTGCGGGGAGGAGGGAAGAAGCTGGTATGGGCGCCCACCCATTCCACAGTCTTGGGACGTTCCCAAGACCAAGGGAAGAATTGGGTTTTACCAGGGATTATTTATCCCTGGGAAAACCCATGTTCATCCCCCCTTGCCCCCGGGAGTCCCTGTGAGTCATTTGGATGCACAGGGACTCGGCCATGACCAGCCTGGATTTTCAGGCTGTTGTAGAAACAGCCTAGTTTCATGATGCAAACAGGAGAACACAGTGGATATAGGATATTAAAGGTAATTAACCTGCATAATTTAAGTGGTTTTGAGAAATAATTTATCCTCTGTCCTAATTTAACCAACCTACAAGTCAAGCTAAAAACACTTACGTCACTCTTGCATTCCTATCTGATAATTTTTGGGATCAATTAGTTATTCTTGTGGGGGTTGTTTTCACAGAATTTCTCTACATGAAGCAAAAATGCTTCAGCCTTACTGGGCTTTCTTTTTCCAGTGTCTTTCCTGGTTTGCTATGGGTTCCTTTAGACAGAGAACATGTGATTTGGAATCACTGGCAATGCTCTATGTTGTCAATGAAACAGCACCATCTAGTGGCTGGATTATAGCACAATGCCAGCATTACACACTCCGATATAGCACCATTAACTGCTATGACTGTTTATTTCCAATCTTTTTGAAAGCGGAATAAAGGGGGAAAGTGCAGAAAATATCCTGGGGGTTGATGATGTCATGTAAAAGACCTACAAACTTCTGTGAATGACCAATCACAAGTGTGCAATGAATCACTCATGTAAAGAAGCTCACAGACACAATGAAACACAGCATAATGAGTACTCAAGTACTTAACAAAATGAGCTGTAGTCTTAAGTTGTTTAATTTAACCATGTCAATGACATCTCAGAGTCAGAACAACCTTGCTTTCTTGGTGCTTCATATCCCCTACCGCCTTTTAATATGCTCTCAAATTTAACAAGAATTAAAATATGTATAACTAATTAAATGCCCTCTTTCATTGAATCTCATAGAATAGTAGAGTTGGAAGGGGGCTATAAGGCCATTGAGTCTAACACCCTGCTCAATACAGGAATCCACATATCAATAGCAGAGCATATATTTTGCATGCAGAAGATCCCCAGTTCAATTACCTAGTACCACTGGTTTAAAGGGTTGCAGATTGCAGGACTGGGAAAGACCTGAGATCAATTTGGAGAGCAGCTGCCAGTATGGGGTAGACTGAAAAGCTGGCTCTGAATAAGGCACCATAATCATGCTACGGTGTCTTTTAAATGGATCAATCCCTCAATCCCAGAGGGCAGCCTATACGTGGAACCTGCCCTAGTGTTGGTAGTAAAATATCCCTTTCCCTATTTAAAACATGCAGTCAGGTTATCACAGTTGGAAATGAAGGGGCTATTTCCAACTGGCTGCTTTTATTCTCCACACAATCACTCCCAACTATCTTCCAGGTATAGGATTCCATGGAGGCATGTTAAGTTGAGCTGGGCTGGTTGTGTTATGTGAACTATCTAATAATATAGACAGTTCTGAGGAAAGACCTTCTCTTATCATTTTGAGTAATCCATGCCTGTTAGCACATGTGCTTTTTTCTTTCTTTTTTTTACTATTTTAAATTTCCTATGTGTAGAAATTACCTGGTTAGGTTGCATTCCAATGATACAGTTCCATGTACAAACTTGGTGTGTGTGTTGAAGAGAGAGATACATTCTTAAAGCAACTTTATTCATCAAAGACGGCCCCAATTTTGTTTTATCTAGGCATGTTCCAGCACAAGCGATTAGATGAGCTTGAATTCAGGTGAAGTTTGATTTGTACATACAAGTTGAAAGCAGACAGTGAAATGCCAGGGCGAAACTTTGCAGTTGGTTCTTGTGTGTTTACGTGCAATAGCAATAAAGCAGCTGAGACATCCCTTGGAGTTGATGCGTTGGGCCTCTTGGCAAGTGTTTTGCAGTGCTAGAATGGACATGCTGCTTTTATTTATAGTATTTTTAAGTGCTCTTCAGCCAAAAAAACAGACTCCAAAGTGATCTACAAAGATTAATAATTGGATAATCCCTGCCCTCAGATTTAACCGTTGAAAAGACATGACACAAAATGAAAAGGGATTCGGAGGGGTGGGGGAGAGAGCAAAACTCAGGCACCGGTTCTTTGTTTAAAAGTTCCTGTAAGTGTTCTTTCTGGCAGAGAAGGGCAGAATAAGGTCCCTGTAGCTGTTCTTTTTCTGACTGATGTATTAAACTGTTATTTATTAATTATAACATTTGTATCCAGCCCTATTATCACTGGGATCTCAGAGACTAGGCTGGTCTCCTTCTTGCTGTGATGTTCTTCTGGGGAGGCAGGGGGTGCAGGCTCCCAGTAGCTCAAGGTACTCTGGCCAGTGGACGAGGCCAGAGTCTGCGGTGCCCAGGGGGCTATATTTTTCTGTTCAGCTCAGTTTTGCTTAAGCACTTCACTGCTTTTCTCTGCGGTCCATTTAAGCAAGTGTGGATGCTCAAAAGCTGGCTATGATGCCAATGGGACTACCTCAGTTTAATGTGCAAGAATGCCAGCTTAAAATATCGTAGCTAGAGGGCTGGAGGTCACATTATGGTTGAGATGGATACGCTATCAAACATGGGCCAGATCTACACCAAGCGGGATACGACACTTTGAAAATGTTTTGAAAACTATATATGGAGTGTGTTCTGGACCCCAACAGTTGTCACTACTGTTATAAACCATTTTAAAGCAGTAGTGTAGATCCCGTCATGGTTTCTCTGTGGTGTGAATCATCCTTGCTCTAGTTGTGACAAACAGGAGTAACCACCATTTGGATCATGGTGTGGCTCTGTCAGCCTTCCCAGGAGTCTGTGGCGACACAGAACAGGTGTTATTAGTAAAATCAAATGCAAAGCTGACAAATACTTATACTTTAGACCCCCTCCCATGTAGTTGTCAAATGGAGGTGGGCAATAAAGCAAAATCAAGGGTGTGACTCACTGGGAACTTTTAATGCGGGAGACTAATTGAAATTAATGGAATATGTGTGCCTGGATAAGTATGCTTATTATACATTTTCACCATGCAATGGCTTGTTTACTGAATAGCCATACTTAATTCACAGCCCTGTATGTTCTGCGATGTGCAAATAAACACCTTATGCATGTGGGCTTCCTCATTGAGTTCAGAGGAAAAAATCTCTGGCTTGTGTACATGAAATCACAACACAGAGAAATAAAGAATGAGGATTCATTACTAAACGGCTCACCATGCATCACACCTGCTTATGACCCAAACTATAAGCCATTTCATAACTCCTTTGCCTCTTACTTTGCATTATCTATTCCAGACGTCACAGGTACCATTGTATTTAATAACGAAACTATACATGCCCCATTTAGAGATGGTGCTTTATGATATATGCAGTTCTTTTTATTTGTTAAAGTAACTTGAGCACGGATATCAAACCATCCTGCAGCCCTGCAGCCAAATGTTTAACTTTTATTAAGTTTTATTATCTTCTGAGAGTCCCTTTGCCCCACACCACAAATGCTTCCAGGATGAGCACATGCTAACCTTATCATGTGGTTGTACTTGGAAGGCTTAACAGAAGTATCAATCTCAGTGTTCCTAGACTGCTTGTCTTGTAGGCAATTCTTTGCAGCATTTTGCTGTCTTATTCAAACACGAAAGATGCACTGAGCAATCCCTTTTCTAACCACAAACAGAAGTTTGTTTACATTTAAGCGTGTGCTGCATTTATTCATTCTTCAGTTGGGCTAATTTTGTAGTCCTTACTCATCAAAAAAATCTTATTGAAAGGATAGGGAGGGAGTAAAGTATAAGCAAAAAGTGACTGTTGCTTCTGTTTTTCATGTATCCATCCCGAAATTCCGGAAATATCTTTACATGAATTCAGACTTAGATTGTGGGTATATGGAATTTAGCATTATACTCTGGATGTTTTTACATTTATACTGCTGTGGAGGGCACACTTCTCGGTGCTGAGCCCATTGCCTTTTATAATGGGACGCCTTGTTCCAATGCATTTTCATACTTTTTAAAACTTTTTCAGCACTGACTTGTCTGCTGAAGAAGTCCTGTGTGTCTGCCATGGAACCCCTGCATGTTACAGAGGATTCTCGGGCAACTTCTGGGGTACACACCCAGCTCACATATGGGGGGCTGAGCCAAGCTTGTTGGGCCTTCCACCATATGAATTCAGGGTGTACTTTAGAACTGGGGTAGGCTGAAAGTAGCTCTCCAGATGTTTTGGACTTCAACTCCCAGCATTCCTGACCATTGGCCATGCTGGCAGATGCTTCTGGGAGTTGGTAATGCCCTTTTCCAGGATATATCATTCCATTCCCCCCTAAGTTTTCTGTCTCCAACCCAACCCAATACCCAGCATTCATTACACTGGTTTGGGGCCCTTGCCCCTTAGTATTTTTATTCCTAACCTCTGGATTTACCCAGGCCTGTTGCTATCTCTCTTTTGTGTGTGGATTGTACCACCTCAGCTATATAAGGACCCACCCTCAGTAAATGAGTTCACTTTTAGTTGATAGGATGATATAACAATAATAGGACCAAAGTGTTCTTTGAGAGGGAGGGAGTGTACGGAGGGCATCAGTTCATCCCATTTCCCTTTCAGTTGCAAGAAATGTGTGGTTTTTGTTTGGGCAAAGGAGTTATCCAGGGAAAGATTTTGATTAATCAGCTACAAAAACTGCTAAAGGAGCTGCAGTGTCAAGCCCTTCATCTGTATCAAACAACATAGAATCAAAGGAGACTTTTTGTTCATTTTTTTAACCCTTGGGTAGGTGAAATTTCAGAAAAAATGAGTGGGAAGGGCAGCTTAAACCCTCCTCTTGCAAAGCACTATGGTCCTGCTTGACCTTGGGGCCACACACATTTTAACGAAAGTAAAGAAAAATAGCAAGCTGAACTTAATTAACACGATTACCAGGACATTTTCTGCAGGGTGCTTGCTAATCCTGCAGTGTGGCCTGTTAAATACCCTGAACAACCCAATACAAACTATGGGTTAACAATAACAATAAAAATTATTCACATAGCACTTTCTAACAAAGCACTGTACATGAGATAAAATAGGTCAGGAGTTTACAAAAATTGAATAAATACAATAATTCTAATAAAAGACCTAACTGGAATTAAAAGTATGTAACAATAAAACCTTAAAAGCCCATATAAAATGTGTCATGGCCACCACAAAAACCATCAGCATGTTTTATCTCAGGAACAGCCAACCAACCCATGGATCTGGTGTCCTGGCCCGGAACATACAGTACCAGGACAAAAGGGAGGAAAGGTAAGCTGGATGGTGCAACCAAAGGGCCTTAAAGGTCAGGAGTAAGATCTTAAATTGGGCCCTGGCCTTCAATGGAAGCCAATGCAAGGCCCTATGATGGAAGGAGGTATGGGCAAATCGGGGGACGTCCAGAACAGTCCTAACAACTCTGTTCTGGACCAGGATCAAAGGGCAGAGAGAGGAAAGATGAAGACCCGCTAGGAAACTATTATAGTAATCCAGGCATCAGACAAGAAAGGCCCAAACCAAGAGGTCCACAGTCACCGGAGACAGGAACCTGCAAATTTGGCACATGTTCAATAGATGGAAATTGCAGGCCCTCACTGTGTTCTCAATAAAGGAACGAAGCGAGAGATGGCCATCCACCAGGACTCCTAGGACTCTGGCAACAGGGACTGGGAACAACTGGGTACCTTGAAGACAGAGGGAGGTTATGATGGGAAGGAGGAAGGGCAGTCAGGATGGAAAATCAAGATTTCAATTTTATCCATGTTCAGCTTGAGGCAGTGAGCAGACATCCATGAGGAAATCTCCAGCAGGCAATTTCCCACAGATGCCTACTCAACTTTCACAAGCCAATTGAAAGACTGGTAAACTTGGGTATCATCAGCATAGATGTGATGCTGGAAACTAGAATCAGAAATGAGGGGGCCCAGAGGAAGGGTATAAAGAGAGAAAAGGAGAGGTCCAAGGACAGACCCTTGGAGCACCCCAACAATGAGGGGGAAAGGATCTGAAACAATTCCAGAAAAGGAGACAGAAAAGTGCAATTTGACAAGAAGGGCAAAAACCAGGAAAGAGCAGCGCCGGTAATGCCCAGGAATGCCAACCGAGCCAGAAGTATCCTGTGGTCCAGGGTGTCAAATGCTGCTGAGAGATCCAGCAGCATCAGCACCAATGTACAGCGCTTGTTTGAGGAAAAAATAGCAACACACTGCATAGTTAACAAGCCACCCCATGGAAAATGTTCTGGATCCAGACAACATGCTAGCCCACATTTCAACAAACAACCATGATTCAACAACAACCCACACTCATCCACCAAGTATGGGTTAATGTGTTCTGTAAACTCAGCCACTGGATGCTGCTACCATCTAGCATTTGTCTAGATGGAGCAATGTCATGACTGAAGTAGCATGCATATGTCATATATTATGTATTTGTTTACTGTGTTTTCATCCCACTTTTGAGACATGTTAACTGTTGTAAACCGCCCAGAGAGCTTCGGCTGTGGGGCGTTATATGAATGTAATAAATAAATAAATAAATAAATAAATAAATAAATAAATAAATAGTCTGCCAAATTGGTTCACAGAGAGAGAGAGAGAGAGAGAGAGAGAGAGAGAGAGAGAGAGAGAGAGAGAGAGAGAGAGAGAGGCTGTGCCAACAGGCTTATAAACTGAAATAGTAAGACACACAAGGGAAAGGGAGTGGAGGAAAAATGAAGAGGAGGGAGATCAGTTTTTCAAGGTCAGACAAGATGGTGAGCTAGAAGTGGTCTTTTAAATGCACTTCAGGCCAGGCTGATCTTGCTAGAGTTCTTGCCTGAATAGCAATCGGTGGCTCTTGTTCCTTTGGCCAACAGATGGGCCCAGGACATTCTTTCCCCTTGTTTCTGCAGTCCCACCAAGCAACTGTTAGTTGAAGCCAAGTGTTCTTTCTGGCAAGGAGGGGGAAGTGAGCAGCCTGCAACTGCTCCTTCACTGGCCAATGGATGGGCCCAGTTGTCCTCCACCTTGTTTTGATGTTTGTCTCAGATGCAGCTTCCTAGTGGCCCTACCTCCCCTGGCTGATGGCAGAAGCCAGAATATATTTCCCTTCTGCTGCCACTGCTGAGTGGAAATAACACTTTCTCCCATTCGCTCTGGGAGAGAGAAAAAGAGATCAGCCAGAGATTGGGGTCATTCTTGATCATGGTTCTTAATTGCCACGGATTACCATGTGCATGGCTATTTGCAAGCCTGGCTTAACTGTAAAAATGGCCCATACAGTGACAGTAGATCAGTGTCTACTATGATGTCTGCCTGAATGGCAAGTGACTCAGGAGAAATTCCTGCTTCTTTCTCCCAAAACTTAGAGCTTTTCTACAAGAGGCATTTTTGTGTGCTCACGATTCTTTACTCAGTTGTTTGCAGGTTCTTTAGATGACATCACAATCCTCCGATTTCACTTCTTCTTTTAAGAACACTTTCCTGTTTTTTTTTAGAGCTGGAAAAGTGGGATATTATATAAAGCAAAAGATATAATAACATTATCAACTTTTGAATGAGTGTTATATAGACACAACTTACAAGTGGATAAACATATAGATATTTGGTCTGCTTTTCTTGAAACTTTTGTATAACTCTCTCCCTTATTTTTTTTAACAGTACATATGATGGAAAAAGATAATAATTTTATATACACAATGTATGTCCGTCCCTCCCGCATTTTCACAATGTATTTTCTGTTCTGTTTGTTGATATTCACAATAAAAAAGGGGGAAGCGAAAGAAAACTATTTTGCATCTTGTATAATTGCAATATTCCACTACAGTGCCACCTAGAGGCTCTGCAGTATAAAAGCAGGGAAGGAAAGCACTTTATGTTGAGCTCGGATCTCAGTTTTGCAATTATTATTATTATTATTATTATTATTATTATTATTATTTATTTATATAGCACCATCAATGTACATGGTGCAATGAAACTCAAAGTAGATACAAAGGTTAACAGTGTTGTGCAGAAAAGCTCTTAGAGAGCAAATTGATGATAAGGTCATTTCCTCCCACACCATAACCTTCTTACATGGTGACTTGGGCCACCTCGCATTAATAAAGGAAGTGAATTGCTTTCTCATGGATGTGGAACATTCTGCAAGTTTCATGTGAAGCTGAAATAGTAAAGTCACAGGATGTTAGGCCAAACCTACACCAAGCAGGATATAATACTTTGAAAGCAGTTTGAAAACGGTTTATGGAATGTGTCATGTGCCCCAACAGTTGTCAATACTGTTATAAACCGTTATAAAGCACTAGTGTAGATTCTGCCTTTGTTAGCTGAGAAATTATTACTTTCTTAACTGGAGGGTGAAGGCAGCCATATATTCTAAGTATGACAGAAGTGTTTGCACACACATTCTTTGTTCGGGGGATGGGGTGGGAGGCATTGTAATGTATCAAATGGGTGTAGAAAAGCCAATTTTCAGCAGACTTGAGAATGTTATGATGTCTTCACGCAGAGGGATATTTCCCCCTGAGGATCCCAGTCGGTCTGTGATTCTGTGGGGAAGCTCCTCCTCTCTCTTTTCAACCCATACTTCCTTGCCTTATGACAGCCCGGGGCACAATACTCTGACACTGCACAAACCAGATTCCTGTTTAAAATCATTAACTCCCTGGCTTTTTAAAGCCTTGGTTCAAGTCTTTTTGTTGAGGCATAAATACGCTGTAGATAACAAAAGAAGGTGTGAGGAAAGTTAATACCCTAACCTGGGCTGTCATCACCTCATTGGCCTCAGGTGTATTTTGATGATTCGGAATCAGGTGCTGACAAGAAAAGGCCATCAGGAATCTTTCAGTCTCCCAAGGAAGATGTGATTGCCAAGGAACAAGAAAAACAAAAGCAATCTTGTACAATAGACGATTTTTAAATAACTGATAGGACAATAATAAAATCTACTTTGATGGGTTATATAACTTGCTTTGAGTACAGGTTTTACTAATCTTGTTTGGGACACAGCTGTGAAGTAGTTATTACTGAGTAATTCGTTTCACATCTTTCTTTCAAAATTTGATGCCATCTCAAAAATAAAAACATCCTATTGGAATGAGGTTTTTCTCTTTCTCCTCTTTGCTGATTCTTGCTTATGTCTGGAAGGTGAACCATTACTTATAAACCGTCACTTAAAATAAAAGAATACAATAAAAGTTATTTTTAGGATTATTCCTGCCATAATAACTACCATCCTCCTCCTGAAAAATAAGGCTGCAATCCTATGCGTGTTTAAACAGAAAAAAGTCCTACAACTTCCAGCATTTCGCAGCTGGACATTATTCTGATAATCAGTACACCACAGTTGAATACTGTAGCACATTTAAACCCACAAACATTAACTTAAGCCTCTTAACTGACTATCCTTCCTTGACTAACAA
Source organism: Elgaria multicarinata webbii (assembly GCF_023053635.1). NCBI lineage: Eukaryota > Metazoa > Chordata > Lepidosauria > Squamata > Anguidae > Elgaria > Elgaria multicarinata. The sequence goes on from NC_086172.1 coordinate 105,401,021, forward strand.
TTAAAATGAAATATTTGGTCTTCATTCAATCTGTAGATGGATCAATTTCAAGCCAACACTCTTACCGCCCAGAGAGCTTCGGCTATTGGGTGGTATAAAAATGTAATAAATAAATAAATAAATAAATAAATACTAGTATTATCACTTTAAAACAGGGCTTAATTCCTCGTTAAACAGTGTTGATAACATCTGACATTAATTAAACAACATGACTTTTAGTTGCATTTCCTGGGTGTGACTCAAGAGTGTTTAAAAGGAAGGGAAGTTGAAGGTGAGAAGAGGTAAAGGGTAACTATTTCTTAATCTCCCAGGAATTTGTGATGATCCAACCCCATGTATTATTTGAACATATGAACATATGAATTCAAGATGAATACAGTAGATGAATCGCTTGGCACCTACATTATATGCTTTTAGACACCAGATGAAGACCTTTTTATTCTCCCAGCATTTTAACAGTCTATAAATAAATTTTAACTTGGTGTTTTAAATTTGTAATTTTGCATTGCTGCTGTTTTTATCTGGTTGAGCTTTTATATTGTATTTTATAGTATGGTTTTATACTGTTTTATACTTTGAATGTTTTTAATTTTTGTGAACCGCCCAGAGAGCTCTGGCTATTGGGCGGTATAAAAATGTAATAAATAAATAAATAATAAGTAGAGTCTTATGTCATTGGATACATAAAACCCTCAAGTTTGAGGAGTTACAAAATTATTCCATCTTTACGAAAACCCAGCTTTTGTAAAGCATTTATTTGTCTTTGTATAGGGGCACCTCATAGTGGCCTGAAATATATGGAACTTTTGAACTTACTGAAATTCTTTCATATACTTTGGGGCATGTCAACATGAAGGGTTTGCCCTTGGATAGCTTCGCAGTAGCGGCACGTCATTTACATGACGCAGCAGCCATCTGGGGGGCAAACCCCAGAAACTCCGCTGAAAAAAAGTAGGGCACTTACCCTGACTTTTTTGGCAGTGAAGGCTTGTCGTGGCTCATGGCGCCCCCTGATTGATCGCCATGGGCTGGACAGAGAAGGGGGTGGACCCTGTGGAAAATAATAATAAAAAACGGGGGAGAGGGGGAGGAGAGGAACGGCCCTGCACCTCTTTAAAAATAAAAATAAAATATGGGGGGGGGGGACAGGGCCCGTTCCTCCCCTCCTTTTTAAATTGTTATTCTATGTATCTGCACAAATACAGATAATAAAAAAATTTTTAAAAAAGGAGGAAGGAACGGGCAGCCAGAGTGAGGTCAGAGGGAGGAGAAGTGGTTCAGGCTGCCGGCGTCCCTCTCCTTGTCCTCCTGGCTGCCACATTCCTGCTCCCTCGTTCCTTTCTCCCTCAGTGCTGTGGGGAAAGTTTGCACTTGCGTTCTTTCCCGTGCAGATCCTGGTTAGGAATGCAAGTGCGGGAGCCAGGTACCTTGCGGCACCAATGCACCACATTCAAGATGGTGGGCTCATCTCTGCTTCTGCAGCATATGGGGAAAATCCATCTGATTTACACTGCTTTGGCACTGAGAACAGAAGGGGAGAATGCCTTCATGATGGTTTTAGTTAGATCCACACAAACATCCTTTCGTAGAGAAACTTTTCCAGCAGCAATGGAAACTTTTCCAGCCGCTTTGCCTTCCCAGACCTGTTGTTTTTATATAAAAAGGGGATAAGGCTAAAATCCAATGGTCAGCTAATTATCGGAAAGCACAGCTCTTTTGAGCCATAATTGCATCTAAAAAAAAATGGACTCTAGACCATGAAATCATATAGCATGTTAAAATTGTTCAACTTGAAGGTGCCACAGAAGTATACATGATTAACCTAGAATACAGTTTGCAATTGGAGCAAGCCCTATTCTTGCATTATTTTCATGGCATGGTAGTCATTGTAGCACAGCTCCATGAATGCAATGTCAGAACAATGTCAGATATTAAACCATCTATCGGTCACTTTAAAAGCTGAAGGACGCAAAGTCATTAACAGAAAATACAAGTTGCAAAAATGCAAGTTCTTTACCCTAATTTGCTTCTTTATACTCCTTCCATAAGCTTGGTCTTTTCCTGGCCCTGGTCTGGTCTGGTTCACTCATTCTTATACCCTCTTCCCCCCAAAAGAGAAAGTAAAGTTCCCACTTTGAGGAAATGAGACTTAACTGCAGAAATGAAGCTACTCCTTTCAGGGATACCCCCTCCCAATAGAAAATTCCAGGCCTCTAGGCCTGAGTTTATTACCTTGCCTCTGACCTCAAACCTTCATAGTGTGTGTTCTCTGTTTCACTTGCTAGTTTTTGTTGAGTTTGAAGGGGAGAAAGCTGGGTTGGAGTGGGGCAAAGCTGTCTGGACATACAAGCACAGCAGCTATGGAATGAGCAGGGTGCCAACTCCGTCCCTGGAAACCTGGCAGCACCACTGGAGGGGGGTTGGGAGTACATGAGTGTCCGGGTTTATTATTGTGAGTGCTTTCGCTGGAAAATTGTGATTCAAACATTTTATTTTAAAAATGCCCACTCCCAAGATGAATTTATATCCGGGATAGTGTTAATCCATGTTTGGAAATCTCTTGCTGCATGAAGATTGTACACAGGTGTTACAATGCCCATGCCCATAAAATGAATGCTACAAGTCATTCATTCTCCACCGACAGGAATGTCACTGTCAAAGTAGCTTGCTTATCTTATCTTGTGTACTCTTTCCCTCAATGTGTTTATGATGTCAAGTGACACCTCTCTGCTAATCTTGCTCATGAAATGCCTTTAATTTATTTTAAAGATGTAGCAGTATAGATGTTGTTGTTGTTTAGCTTGATAGACCTTTACTGTGATTGGTTCAGCTTTTTGTTTTTAGAATCCAACGTTCATTGTAAATGTCAGGATGCCGATTCTAGTTTTAAAATCAAAAGGGGAAATTATATGAAAATTCATTTTGATTCATTACTTTCAGATAAAGTAAAATTAATACAATATTATATTCTACTCTCATTGGTGGATAAATAAATTAATCCAAATAAATGTATAGGGAAACAAATTAATTTCCTCTTTATAATTAATTCTGGTATTAACGTTCATCGTTAAAGAGAGGTTTCCTCTTACAAACTGCACTAAGCAGGATATTATTATTATTATTATTATTATTATTATTATTATTATTATTATTTAAAATGACGCTGTTACATTAATCTTATGTATTTATATTTATAGGAAGGCGGCTTGGTGGCCAAATGTTAATTTGGGAAGGGTCTTGAAGCCACATTCCAGCAGTGGGTGAGGCTAAGGACAGGGGTTGGGAACAAGGACAGAGAAAGCAAACTGGACAAGGCCAGATGTACTTCTTACCAACTTGGCCAGTTTCCCACCAATTATATAAAACACAACTCAATTCTAATCAAATCTATCACAGCTCTCATGCCTGCAACTGGTACCACTCAATTCTCTTCAACAGCTCTCATGCTTGCATACACAAGATATTTAAATAGTCAGTTGCATTTCAATACCTTCTTGAACTCTACACAAGACTGTTAATCAGGTGTTAATTTGCTGTATCTAGTTTGAGTCCTTGCAGAATTGAGATCCAATCACTACACAAAGAGTGTTTCTTTTCCTGCTTTTCCACCACATAATGTCTAGGTGGCAGTGTGTTAAAGCAGAATAGTGCAAATTCATAAGTGAAAATAGGGTTTCTTAGAAGTAGTACCTGGACAGCAGGTTGAACAGACAAGCACTCAGTAAAAACAGATCCCTGAGGGAGAGAGATCTCCCATATTCTTTGCTTTAAGAAAAACTTAGAATTCAAACTGATAAAAAAATTTCTATTTGGGGAACTAGAATTAATAACTGATATGATTTGTAATACAATCCATATTTATGATTTATCATAAAACATGAGGCCTTTCCCCCCCTGGCTGAATCCCAAAATGTGTTTTTCATATGCAAAAATAGATGTATCATTGTGTAAGCAGTTTTGGCTTGGCATCCATCCTTAATTGAGAGATTGGTATTGGGTGATGATGGCACTTGGTGAAGTGATAGCCACAGAAAGCACTGGAATAATTAGATGGACCAGAATTTGAGATATGTACGCTTTTCCTGTTTAAATACATGTTTATTACCCTGGCCTGTCTTATTTAGCATCTGGACGTTGCTTAACAGGATACTTCAAAGTTCTCCCATTGGCTAAGTCTTGTTTCAACATGACCTTTGGAAACCAGGCATTATTAAATAATGGAGAGGTTCTGTTTGAGCTAATGTTTACTATGTATGTGGAAAATAAAAAGTGGTGCTGATAGCGGGACCTTGCTGCTTATCAAACCTTTCACTGCAAGCAATATTGGACAATGAAGTCTTTAAACAGTGGGGAGGTAAGCCATAGGGATTACCAAGATTACGGCAGCAGGGGCTTTACAGTGGGTGGGGCCTAAAGATCCATGTATCTCCTGAACCAAGGGTTGGGTTTGATGCACACTTGGCACGGCAACTCTGGTCTGCCCACTCCGAAGGAGCTGCACAGTGTTTGTAGCTGGGAACTGCTGGGAACTTGCTTGTATGCTATGCTTGCCTTAAGCAAAATTTTAAGACACAGGCTTCCCCACACTCATTTGTGGTTCAGGATAAGTGATCGCTTTAGGTTGGCTGTCAGTTGGGTTGTGTGCATTGCCTGTTTTGGTTTCGCTCAACGAAGGTCTGTTTCTTTCCCATGGGATCAGGAAAGGCTGCAACATTTTAAGACATAACATCTACAAATAAACTTGAAAAATGTAGCCTATAATGTAGCCTACAGAATGAGATTAAATCCTTGCAAATAACAGCACAATTAACATTCCAAACTGAAATTTCACCCAATATCACCATCCTTATGTTATAATAGTTATTCCAAATTAATTAAGGATAACAAAGCAACCTTCGTGGAGCATGTGGGCATCTCTTATGCAGGCATGCATTGCTACAAAACATATAAATCCTAGGGAAACTGGGAATTCAACTGTAGCATATATCCACGTTATTAAAATGTGGCTAGTTAACTTTATACAGTTCAACATTGTAGATTTTCTTGTAGACATTGTCTCGGCTGTGGAAAGAGGGAAATGTTACGGGGGACATTTTAACAAAACATTACTACTACTATTTATTTACCTGGTGTAATACTGGAGTAACCAGTACTGAAGTGTTATAATAAGTTTCAGTAATATGTCATTTAACTTAATTAAGTTCTAGAGCATTTCAGTACAGTCAACAGTGATTATATATAAAACATTGCTTAGGAAAATATTTTAACAAACATTATTAAAACTAATAATAAAGCTGTCATTGTCTGTCTGGAATAATGAAATGCAGCAAAATTCCACGCTTGAGTTATCTGTACCCAGGGATATGGAGCAGAAAATTTTCCACTACTAAAATATTTTGTGAAAAAAATCACTTACTCTGCAATAAAGAGAGTAAGCTCAGCCCTTTCTTGTAGATTGATCCTTAATCCAAGAGTTCTTAATGGACATAAATGTGAAATTGCTGATTTTCTAACAAAAATACATAGCATATGCCTAAGATTGTCCTCTGTACTAGAGGACTGGAAAGTGGCCAATGTAACACAAACTTTAAAGAAGGGATCAAGTGGAGAGCTTTTCTACAAAAGGCATTTATTGTGTGCTCATGATTCTTTACTCATGATTGTTTATGTGTTATTTAGACAATGTTGTGATCCTTCACCCTCTGTTTCTGCTTAAAGAGCACTTTCCTGTTTTTTTAGAGTGAGGAAAATAAGTTATTATTTCTGAAAGTGAAAGGAAATTTATTTTCCTATTTGTGTAATTGTGCTATTTGCTATTGCTCAGCTGCACCTACAGGTTATGTAGTGGGAAAACAGGAAAGGAAAAGCTCTTTGTGTAGAACTTGGATCTCAATTCTGTGACAAAAACAAAAGTAGATGCAGCGAGTTAACAGGCTCCTGTAGAAAAGCTCTTAATATCTGTTTCTAATAAACTGGTGGAAAGCAATGTTAAGATAAAATTACCAAGCATATAGAAGGACATTCCTGCTGAAGAAGAATAAACAGGGCTTCCAGAAAGGTAAGCTCAGCCTCACTAACCCTTTAAAGTTGTGTGAGAGTGCAAATAGTTGTGTGGATAGCAGTGATCCAGTAGACATTGCTAACTTTTCAAAAGGCTTTTGACAAAATCCCTCTCTAAAGGCTCTGCAGCAAACTCAGCAGTCTTGACATAAGAGGAGAAGACCTCTTATAAACTGGCAACTGCTTAAATAACAGGAAGAAGATAAAATGGACAGAACCTGCACTTGAGAGATGTAAATAGTGGGGTCCTAAAAGGACCTCTTTTGGGAACCCCGCTTTTAAACTTGTTCATAAACAGTCTGCAATATTGGGTGTGTAGTGAGGTGGCCAATTTTCTTGAAGGCACCAAAATATTTAAGGTAGTGAAAACAAAAAGGATCAGCTCCCAAAGGATCTCTCCAAACTAGGGGGAATGAGCATCAAAATGGCAAGTACAGCTCAATGTAAGCAAGTGTAAAATGATGCACATTGGTTCAAAAAACAACAACCAGCTTCACATATATGCTGATACAGGATCTACACTACTGCTTATAATGGTTTATAATGGTTATGACAACTGTTCAGGCCCAAGACACATTACTTATACTGTTTTCATAACGTTTTAAAAGTGTTATATCCTGCTTGGTGTAGATTGGGGGCCCTGCTAGACCATGCCGGATAAGCCGGCATGGAGGCGGGGTGACGGTGCGCTCCTAGATGGCCAACGCGCAGGGACTACAGAAGCCCTGCAGCATCGGCCATTTGTTTGTTTGTTTTTTTGTTAAAGGGGCCACTTGTGGCCCGAAGACTCCGGACAAGGTAAGGTTTATTTTTACTTATGCCCCCCACCCTTTTTTTAATTAAGCCCCCTGCCCACTCTTTCCCTGCCCTCCCTCCCCGTCCCCGTCTCCCGTGTCTCCCTCCGCCATCCCCCCTCTCCCGTGTCGCCCTCCGCCATCCCTCCCTCTCCCGTGTCGCCCTCTGCCATCCCCCTCCGTCTCCCGTGTCACCCTCCGCCATCCCTCCCTCTCCCGTGTCGCCCTCCGCCATCCCCCTCCGTCTCCCGTGTCGCCCTCCGCCATCCCCCTCCGTCTCCCGTGTCACCCTCTGCCATCCCTCCCCCTCTCCCGTGTCGCCCTCCACCATCCCCCTCTCCTGCCGGCCCGGTCTTCTCTCCTATGTCCCCCCCCGGGATCCCTCCCCTGGCCCGATGGCTTTTCCCGGCTACTCATGAGTAAGCAAGTAGTCACAAAAAGCCACGGACCTTGCTAGACATTCCACAGCCCCGGCCTCAGGCCGGGGCTGCGGAAAAGGCGCGCCATAAGCAACTTCGCTTATGGCACGCTAAGGGAGGCTTCAGTGCGCCTTGACCCTGGATTCCCCTGTGCGTCATCTGGACGCACAGCAGGGAAACCGGGCCTCAAAGCGCACTAAGGCCTCGTCTAGCAAGGCCCTGGGTCTCCTGGCAGGGGAATGGCATGGAGGTTTCCATCACTGCAACAAGGATTCTTCTGATGGTTGACTTCCTCCCCTGAATGCAGAGCTCCTGCTCTGACCACAGAGAAGGAAGTCCACAAAAGCCCAGAGCTCATAGGATCGTGACCTTAATGACAACGTTGATCTATATATATTTACCAGCAATCTTATTGACATAAAGCCTATTTCTGGCTGAAGTTGTTGTTTTACAGTTGCATTTTTCTCTATTGTTATTGGTTATGTATTGTTGTTTTTAATTCTGTAAATCACCCTGCTGGAATACTACACTGAAGAGTAGCATAGAACTAGAAACAGAAACAATAAAAGTCCAAACTAAGAAGACCCACAGCCAGCTCATTCTATTGGCAGTATCGGTCTATTGTCGTGCTTGTTGACTCCTAATGAAATTAGACATAACGCGAGTTCAATGCAAAGATTCATTCTGCATTCAAGCTGTGCTCTTCCAGTTTTTCAAGATGTGCAAAAGTCATGTAAGCCAGTCTTGCATGTACACTGTCTGAAATGTGCCCACACTATGCTCCACTGGAAAAGGAAAAAAAGAGAGCCTATACTTAGACTCTAGCTATTTTCCTTTCTTATCCGATTATGCTTGGGTAATTTTCATTGTGTTTGAGCTGCTTAAGGCATACTAGTCAAACAAGTTCAAATTTCATTACTTGCCATACTGAAAAGTCTCCTTAAAAAAAAAAAAAAAAGGGGGAGAGGATGAATTCTGTCAAGTAAATGCTGTCATTTGATGACTGTGAGATTTTTGCATTGCGGTTCCAAAACCAAGAGCTCTACATCGTCTTGAGATGCAATATCTGAGTCAGTGTTTGCTTGCTTCACACAAAAGTTGGTGTTTTACTTGAAAAACCTTCCAATCTCATATTACTCCTTGCCTGGGGCATTTGCATTCCCTTGGGGTGATGCTCTCAAAAACATGAGTGTTTAAAACTTTCCATAACTTTCCAAGCTGGTCTGAGGAGGCAGAAGAATGTACGTTTTAGTGCCTCAAGAAATCCTCATCTTGTGCAATTTGTATTACAACCACATTGCTATAGGCCTTAAGGGAAGGGCTGTAACTCAGTGGCAGAGCACCAACTTTGCATGCAGAAGGTCCCAGGTTCATTCTGTCTTTGGTAACCTCCAATTAAAAAAGCAGAGTAAATGGGACTTTGTGCTGAGAAAACAAGGATTGAGGTACCAGGAGGTTGGCATTAAAAATGGATTTCACTCTGGCCCTAAAGCGTGCCAGGTGCAAAAGAGGAAAATATGCCTTCACCTTTAATAGTATTAATTTCAGCAGATGTAGCTTGCATGATACACTGAAATTCTCTATAGTTATTATAGGTGCAGGAGCCTGAACCTATAATAACTAGGGGAAGGGGAAATTTCAGCAGATGTAGCTTGCATGATACACTGAAATTCTCTATAGTTATTATAGGTGCAGGAGCCCTGTCCTCTTTTGTGTCTGGCTGCTCTAAGGCCATTTCTACATAAGGCACTTACATGCACTTGTAATTGTTCACTCACAGATGTTCGTGGGTGCTTTTCACAATGTCATCAACCTCCAGTGCCTCTCCCGTTGTTTTTAAGCTTTATTCCTACATTTTATAAATTGCCCAAACTGCAGTAATACATATAAACTGCCATCAAAGAGGTGAGGTACTTCTGGAATTGCACAATATTGCAGCGCCATCGATTAGCTGTATCAATGAAACATATGAAAGTTGCTCACAAAGGAAATAGAAAAAAGAAAGAAAGGGGGATGTGTGTGTATATTGCGATAATCGTAATCCTGTAAAGCTTCTGGAAGATGACGCCCTAGTAAGGGTGTGGGATTTTTGCTTCAATGTGAGGAAGCCCCAACTTGTGGCTCCGATGGTAGTGGGGCTGTGAATCCACTCTGGGTTTGTCAGAATGGCTAGGAGCTCTAAAAGGAGTTCTGCAAGTTGCTGGACCCTGTCTCCACAACAGGTTCAGCACCTTGGATAGATCCTTTAGAGTTCTGATGGGTTTTGACTGAAACATGAAGCAGATTCACTGCCCCACTGACAGCAGAGCCACCAGCCTCCATAGATTACACCTCTATGGCCTTAGCGGAAGGGCTGTAGCACTAGTAGAGCACCTGCTTTGCATGCAGTAGGTCCCAGGTTCAATCCCAGGTATCTCCAGATAGGGCTAGGAAAGACACCTGAGTGTGTAGACAATACTGAACTCCATGAGTCAATGACCTGATGTTCCTATTGCTATACAATGCAAATTCAGCCACTAACAGTCTGTGGCCCATGTTGTTACCTTTGTGTGTGCCACCGGATAGTAAAAAAATGAATAAAAAGCCACATTTTGTGCAATTTGTGGTCAATAGATCAACCACCAGATTGAGGCTTTATCCTCAGCCAATCTCTGGTGAGAAGAAATGTACATCCTGCACTTGACTCTGCTACAAGTCCCCACAGCTCCATGTATGATTGAGAGAGAGAGAGAGAGAGAGTTTTGGCAAGAATTGCTGTGGTTTCTCTGCAGTCGTTAAATAGTGAAGCCCGACGTTAAAAGATTGATATGATTTTTTATTTATTTATCATTTCATGGGCCTTACAGAACAAATAAATAACTTTAGGGATTTCAAGATTGAGTCCGCCCTCCTTTATATAGGATAATATAGATTCACAGCCTTACCTTCCATGGGAGTAAGTCCCGTGAAACTCATTGGGACTTGCTTCTGAGTAGATATTCATTTATTTATTTTAGAATACTTATATGCTGCTTTCTGTTAAAAACACACACCCTCATAGCACTTTACAGCAAATAATAAAATAATGCATCATTATAACAACATAACCACATTTAGACTAGTTAATGCTTGGGAAAAGCCAGGGTAAACAAGTAAGTTTTTAATTGTTGTAAGCACATGGTCATCAGTGCCTGACACATTGCAGAGGGGAGGTCATTCCAGAGGGAGGGTGCCACCACAGAGCAGGCCCAGTGCCCTGTTGCTGCCAGAAGCAACTCTGCAGACATGCATAGGATTGTGTTGTTAAATATGCCAAAGTTGATTTAGCTTTGGCTTTATCATCTCCCACCCTATGAGGCAATACATACAAGCCAACTTTTGAATAGGCAAAAGAGGCAGACTGGTAGCCTTAACCTATGCACATTGCTTTGAAATGTATCCTGTTGCTATGTTTAACATAAAAAGCAACTTTCTGTGGTAGATGGAGTGGGACGATTTATAAGTGGTATATAAAAGGCAGGAGCCACACTACTGCTTTATAGTGGTATTGAAGTGCGCTGACAACTGTTGGGGCCCATTAACATATACTATATACCACTTTCGTAGTGCTATATCCTGCTTGATGTAGATTAGGCCCTAATCTTTCAGCGCTGCTTTTTTAAAGCTGTAATTTAAAGCTGTATTTTAACAGCTTTATCACACCAGCGTTATATTGTGCAATCACTGTGAATCACATGCAAAGGACTCCAAAGTTTTCCAGCTTAAAAAATCTGCTTTTATTGTGAAGTACTCCCATGCGTCCTGCTTTAATTGTGCTTCTTAACCAAAAGAAGTACAATAGTTTGCTACTAGTTTTCAAGCATTGTTTTCTGAGTGGCCACTGGGGCGCAGTAGCAGGATTTGAAGAAAAATTAAACAAATGCTTGCATCTGCGTAAGCTTTAAAGATAAACACATCAAAATTGGCACCGTAATAGATGTTAAAGAGAGCTTTAAGCATACCAAATTTGAATAGGATTGGGTCATCCGTTGATTTTTTTAATGATTTTTTTTACATTTCCCCCCTTAAACCCATCTCCTGGTATGCAAAGGATCTAGCTGCCCGGTAGCAACTACAGCAACAACAACAACGGCAACAGCTTAGCGTTGTAGGGGATAATTCGAGGGAAACAGGTACGTGGAATAAAGCTCATTATCTCTGCACTGCTGTTTGGTTTTATTCTGGTTGTACTTTTATATTGTGGCTTTAAGCTTCCGTATTTTATATTTTATGCTGTAGCTTATGCTTTTAATTGTGAAACTCCCAGAGAGCTTAAGCCATTGGGCAGTACAGAAATGAAGTCAGGAAATAAAATATGAAGTTTATATAGATCGTATCCCAAACATGAAAACACAAATGCAGCAAGCACACACTTTCTCTTTTGTGCACAAGCATTCAAACACATCTAATAAATGGAAGTGAAGTACCAGGGAGGAATTTCTCAATAAACACTGATTGTAAGGTTCAGCTTTTTCCTGCAGCAACTCTCTATATGAAAAAAAAAAGTAAAAGGTATTCAGGCACTTCCCATAATATGATGCAGTGATGAATTGTATGTATTGAATGTGCAGAACATTTTGGGCAATCTTGTGTCTGCTGTGTTCTTGTGCTAATGTAGCTCATAAGGAACTGAGCAATCATTCCCAACCTTAGCAGCAGCATTATACAAGTGCATGACTGCCCTCTAGTGGTGAAAAAGATAAATAATAGATCTCCCCTCCTCCCCCACCCCGTCCTGCCCAAATACTCTCTAGGGTTAGTAAGTCAAGCTGTTTGATGTATAGATGCTGAAAGAGGTCTTTCTAATTTTGCCTGCTGTCATTGGCCACAATCCAAAGGCAGTGTTTTGACTTGTGTTCCTTGTAGCTGAAGTGTTCGCAGACTGAGTGAAATTTTCATTGGCATAAGGAACGCTTGTTAGAAGCTGGGGAAGAGGTTTACTTTAATTTATTTTAAGGGAGCGAAATTAATCAGGAAAAAGCAAACAAAAAGTAGTCTATTTTTTTTCTAGTTTCAAGATAAATGTAGTGTTATGGCTGCTGGTTGACCTTCTTTTGGTTGACAGATTACTAGTTTAATTGCACAGGATGGCTGGTTCATCAGTGGGTTAGGAGCGGGAGATCTCTGAAGCATTTTAAAGGATATAGCCATTGGAGCAGGGTTGGGCCACTTGTGGGCCTCCAGTTACCTTGGCCTACAACTCCCATCATTCCTCACCATTGACTTTGTAGGCTGGCTATGCATGATGGAGATTGTAGTCCAAAACATCTGGAGGGCCACAAGTTGCCCACCTCAACAATTTCCTTCCCCTTCCTGCCAGCTTGGGAAGGGGGAACAGATGTGTGTGTATGAGAGGGCTCATCTACACCCAGCAGGATATTCCACTATGAAAGTGGTATGAAAGTGGTATATAAAAGGCAGGAGCCACACGACTGTTTATAGCAGTATTGAAGTGCACTGACAACAGTTGAGGCCCATTGACACATACCAAACACAGCTTTCATAGTGCTATAAATATCCTGCTTGGTGTAGATGTGTCATGGGCCCCAACTGTTGTCAGTGCACTTCAGCACTACTATAAAGCAGTAGTGTAGATCCTGCAGTTCACTTCAATACTGCTATGAAGCAGTAGTGTGGCTCCTGCATTTTATATACTGCTTTCATACCGCTTCCATAGTGGAATATCCTGGTTGGTGTAGATGAGCCCAGAAAGTGTGTGTGTGAGAGAGACAGAGTGAGCTGAAAGTACCTTGGGGACGTGGGTATCTTTCGCTAGGGATCTGATGTGAGTTAGCAGATCTGCTGCCTAATAGAAGCACATATTGCTTGCATCCACTTATGCCCTACTTACCTATTTATAAATAAAATATTACAAAAACACTGTACATCTCTGGGGCTGGCATCAAGGGTAGGTGTGGTTGGGCCCCTGGCAAGCCCACCCCACCCCCAACAGGGGTTCACTGACGAGACTTGCTCCTCTTCTTCTTCTTTTTCACTGCAACCTGCTTTTTCACCTCCCTGTCGCTCTGGCTCAGACAACGGTGGAAGGCTAAGAAGGACAAGAACCAGATCCTGCTACCTATTTGCTCCCTGGCTCTCTGCCTGTCAGGCAAGCAAGTGGTAGCAGTGATGAGAAAAGGCAATGAAGAAACTCTACAAACTCCATGTGGCATAGGGTGACCATATGTAAAGGAGGACAGGATTCTTGTCTCTTTAACAACTGTATTGAAAAGGGAACTTCAGCAGCTGCCACTTCATCACAATAGTTAAAGTTGCAGGAGCCCTGCCCCCTTGACCAGATACAAAAGAGGGCATTACTCCTGCAGCTTTAACTGTTGTGTTGCAGAGGGAATTTCACCAGATGCCGCATGCATATAAATGACACCTGCTGAAATTCCCTTTTCTACACAACTGTTACAGATACAGGAACCCTGTCCTCCTTTTCATATGGTCACCCTAATGTGGCAGAATTCTCCTCGCTGCATAGCAAATCAAAGGAGATTCAAAACTAACACGGCTACCTTTTGTAAATTGTTATTATAAACCAGTTATTTATGAACTTCATCAGCATCACTACTGGAAAGCTTATATTGTCACCATTGACAGCTGTTGCACATGGGTTATGTTGCCCCTTGCATTTTGACCCTACTGTTTACAAAAAGGCTAACATTTCATGCATCTAACAAAAGAGGCTACAGTCCACAAAAGCTTATGCTAAAATGAATGTGTTGGCCTTTAAGGCTCTGGAATATTCAATGTTGCTTTGCTGCAACAAACTAACATGGCTTTCCCTTTCAAACGTGTGAAACTTTCTTGACTTCAGTGGAAGAGCACAATCCTGTAAGTATACCTCCTGTTTCAAAACGTCAGCTCACGCCCCAAATGGCAACAGATTTCAGCTTGCTGCATCACAAAAACCAAAACCCTTTGCTGCCTGCAGTGTTGCGCTTTTTAGTCTGAACATCAGAGCTGAATTATAATTGCATGGATCCATTCTTGTCTCAAAGAGCACATGGCACTGTAAGTGTATTCACAGGGTGATCAATGGGCCATGAATTAATTAGAACGAGGAGGGTGGACTCTTGTGGATGTAAACACAGCTGCTCTTTTCTGGGTATGAATGCAATCAGTGACTGAACAAACTTGCAGGCAGGCAGACTGCTCTCATTGTTTTCACACTGCCTTAATTTGACTTGACAGCAAATCATCTGGAGTGCGAGCCAAGGTCAATATAGTCTAACTTCCTGGAAAGAGCACCAAGGATGGCTCCTTCCCAGTCCGTTTTTCGCTCCGGGATAGGCCCTCGATTAAACATCTGAAAGCCACATTATGCACAACACTCTCCACAAACAAGGTGCAATGGCACTTTTTTTTTTATGGTGTAGCATGCCCCTAGTGCTAGCAAGCGTGCTAGAACTGTCACCAATGTATGATAATTTTTCCAGTTAAAAATTCCTTTGGCTGCACTGTTTTCCTGGCAATCCCTGCTAGTAAATATTAGGGGTGTGCACGGACCCCCCGCTCCGCTTCACTTGCAGATCCGCCATTTTCCGGATCGGGCTGCTCCGCCCCGCCCCCGCTCCGCCCACTTCCGCTCCGCTCCGCCCGGAGCTCCAGATCCGGATCCGGAGCTCCGTTTCTCCCCCCCATAGGCTTGCATTGAAAGCTAAAAAATTATACAACTTTTTTTCTGTTCAAGTTAGAAACCTCATGTTTGGCACCATGACACCTCATGGGGATATACACACGCACGCCAAGTTTCAAAGCAATCCCATCATCCCCTGATTTTTGGCGAATTTTTGAAAATCGGGCACCCCACACACAACATCCCTGCGAGGTGGGCAGGGGAGGAGGGAGGGAAGGCAGGCAGGCATGCAGCTGGCATTTCTGGGGGCATAAGGAAGTGAGCCAAGGATAAGCCAGTAATGCATATAAAATGGAATAAATCAATAAATAAACAAAGGAGGGGTGGAATTAAAAGCAGCAGTGTTGCTCAATAAACAGCAAGAAGAATTTTTTAAAAAAGGCTATATCTGTCTTTTACCAGCAATAGGGGGACGTGCCCGGGGGAGGGGGAAGTAGCTGCCAGTTCAAGACAGCCACCAACAGCTCTGAGAAGAAGTAAAACGCTCACTTCAACTCATAACAGGCATTGCTCCACCACTGAGAAGTAAACACTCACTTCAACTCATAATAGGCATTGCTCCACCGTTTTACTCTCTTTGGAAGGCTCTAATGGCCTTCCAGTGCAGGAGAGAGTGGGGGCACGTCCACGATGAGATGCCCTAGGGGAGCTCATCCCCTTGCACCACATCTATTCAGTTGTTCACCAAGGTTAGGGTGGGGAGCAGTGCTGTGTTTCTATCTCTTATTCTTGGCTTAGTATATGATTTCAGGTTGTGTTTGTGCATTTGGTAGGGCTACTGTTTTAAAAAACACTGGGAAAAACCCGTTCAGATGAAGAAAGAGAAGTTTCCCAGAATCCCAAGTTACCCGTTTTGCCTATCCCCTCCTCTAACTTTGGGATCATGTGATCATGACCGGGAGCTGACTCTGCCCCTCAGCCCTTAGAAAAAGGTATTTTTCCCGCCGATTTTAAAAAAACTTCTAGCGCGCGATCCGGACAACGCAGAAAGTTGAGAGTAGTCTCAAAATGACCCGCATCCACGACTCTCTGTGCACAAGAATTTTCAGAACGATAGCTTAAAAACCAACCCAGTTATGCCCGAGTCTTTCCCTCAATGCAATCCTATGGGCGAAAAGCCAAAAACGCCGTTTGAGCCGCGCGGTTGACCCGATTTTCACAAAAATATAGCACGCGACCCAGACAACGCAGAGAGGTGAGAGTGGTCTCAAAATGACCCCCATCCACGACTCTCTGTGCACAAGAATTTTCAGAACGATAGCTTAAAAACCAACCCAGTTATGCCCGAGTCTTTCCCTCAATGCAATCCTATGGGCGAAAAGCCGAAAACGCCGTTTGAGCCGCGCGGTTGACCCGATTTTCACAAAAATATAGCACGCGACCCAGACAACGCAGAGAGGTGAGAGTGGTCTCAAAATGACCCCCATCCACGACTCTCTGAGCACAAGAATTTCTAGAACGATAGCTTCAAAAAGAACGTAGTTATGCGCGATTATTTGCCGCAATGCAATCCTATGGTGAAATGTTTTCAAGATGGCGACCGGAGCGCTCCGCCTGAACTAGGAGCTCCGAAAAATGGCCGCTTCTCTTCGCCTTGCTTCTAGGGGGTCCGCGGTCCGCTCCTACTCCGCCTCTGGGTAAGGCGGAGCAGGCCAATCCGCTACTGCTTCTACGCTCCTAATCGGAGCGGATCACACCCCTAGTAAATATCTAGTTTAGATGATGACTTAATCAGACCCTCTTGTCACAGTTTGAGTTCACTGGCAGTGGAAATACTGCTAGCTCACTTAAAAACACCTTCCTCATTGGTGTTCGCAATGGCACTAAACACATTTGCCTCAACCCACCAAGGGCAATCTCGGTGTGGAAGGGAATCTGTTTCTGAAGATCTGATTTTCTGAAGATCTAGCCTTTCTGGATCTGATTTTGTGATCGCAACACAAATGTGGATGCATGGGGAAACCTCATGTTCAACATAACCAGGAGTCTATACTCTTGTGCTTTGCATGTAGCATCAATAATCTCTTTGGCGATGGGGAGAGGTCTTCATGAACAGCAGTAAGCACACAGCCAGCTGCTTCAAGACAGCATCTGTGAATTTTGTGGGAGGAAATTCCATGGAATATCCACAGGCATAATACCAATGTTATGCAACTAGCGCCATAGAGCATATTACATTGCAGCAATCATGCCATTGCTAATTGGGTCACAAGTACAACTGGTCTGTGAATGCCAGTCCAGCTATATCATGCATTTGGTAATCTGTTTTGACTTCTAAAGGCTGGATGACAATGCTGCCAGGCTTGAGTGCTGCAAACAGGTACTTAGCAGACTCTGGAATCTTTCCCAAGATGGTAACAGGCCTAGCAGAACAAAAGGCATATGGATGGTGTATGACATGACATGCTGAATGGCTTATACCCCATCTAGTCAGAAGTGTCAAAAAGGCTGAAATCCTATGCATGGTTAGACAGAAAAAAGTTCTACAACTGTTGTAGGATGTGCATAGGATTTCATCCTTAGTGACATTCTGGCCCTGTTCAGAAGACACCTTAAACCATGGCTTTAACCACGGTGGTTAAGCCAGAAAGCCGGGCTATGTTCAGAAGACACTTTAAACCATGGCTTTAACCACGGTGACTAAAGCAAAAAGCCTTATTCATCATGGCTAAAGCCATGGTTTAAGGTGTCTTCTGAACCCTGTCCGGCTTTCTGGCTTAACCAAGGTGGGTAAAGCTGTGGTTTAAAGTGTCTTCTGAATGGCTTTAGTATAGCACTGGACGTTCTCCTTTATAAAGTAATACTTTCCAGACTTCAATTACTTTTTTTGTGGGGCCACTTGAAGAATACGTGTAACAGGAAACTGAGCATTAATATCAGGGACCCAAAAGACTTTCTAGTTTAACCCAAAGATGAAGAATGTATATGGTACAAATATAAGTATACCATTTTAGCTATCATTGATTAGCATTGTGAAAGAGGAGTAGGTTATATTTATATTATCATTTTTGGGCACTGTGGAGGATTTGGGAACCACAGAGCACACATGGCTGGTTCAGGTTCATCTGTGTAGGGGGGGTGGATGGATGGGAGTGTTCCAGCTTCATTCACTTATTCTCTCTAATGGAATTGGATGCCCTCTTTTCCATCATCCACTCACGTCTATTGGAAATTGACGTGGTTGCACTGTGCAGCATACACACACTTTCTTTCCAGTTGAAGAGAGTAGGGAAGCATTCCTTTTAGGGGATTGATGCTGTTAAGGTGATGTAGTATTATTGGAAGTCTGCAGAAATTTTTCAGGGTGATGGATGGGCAAAGCAATAAATAGCATGCACTATCACAACACACCTGTGCCTTTCCCTTGTGTGTCTGCACATGCTTTGTTGCTCAGAGTCATATTTCATTCCATTTTGAAACCTGCACACAGGGGTGGAAAATCCTGGGAATTTGACAGCACTAATGCAGCAGGGTGATACATCAAAACTTCACACAAGATACATAAATAAACTCCGACAAAAGTTTATTTGGAGTATATATATTCTGTCACTCTTGGTATCCATTTAACAGAACAGCTACTGATGAGAGCGGAAGCCAAAACCTTTAGCCCAATTTATAAAAATACTCCTTGCTAGTCTTTCTATCTTTCTTATATAGTTTACCATGAGACTGACTGCATCAGGAGTGGATCCAGAGCCTCCTTGTGACTTTCCTGTTTTGCTACTTTACACCCCTCTGTCTCTCTGGCCTGGTTCAGACAACATGCTAAACCATGCTGCTTAAGCACAAAATGGTTAACAGAATGCATGCATTCCGTTAACCATTTTGTGCTTAAGCAGCACGGTTTAGCGTGTTGTCTGAACGGGTCTTCTCTCTCTCTCTCTCTCTCTCTCTCCCCCCCGCCTCTCTCTCTCTCTCTCTTTATTTATTTGTGATATTTATATACTGCTAAATATAATAAAATCCCAGAGCAGATCACAGATAAATATTAAAATCACATTTAAAATAGAATATTAAAAACACAACACTAAAAAACATTGCAAAAAATGGAGCAGCATGATTAATTATACACACACCCTGTGAACAGGAGAAACACACACATACACAAACACAGTACATGCTAATTTAACAATGTCATATTGGATATTTCCCGACATTACTTCCCTTATTATAACATTGACAACCTGCCATGACTTGTCAGGAAAAGGCTCCCCAAGTTCTAGAACGTTTCTCTTCTTCTTAGAAACATTGGCGAACGCTCCGTAGGAAATATCAGGAGGAAGAGAAATGGGCATGCTTGATCAGGGTTTAGGTTTTCAGAGGATCCTAGACTACTCACTTTACTTTTCACATTATCAGCCACATTTTACATCAGCTAAGTTTGTACTTTTGTGTGGTTGCACATTTAAAGAAAAAGCCCTATCGTCTCTAACAGATCTCGTGAACAAGTAGTGACCTAGATTCTGAGCAATTTGTGTCTCAGGTCTACCCCTCTGATGTTTCTTCATGGGTAGACCTGCTATCTGGAGAAGGCCTTTCCACTTGAGACTGAAACCTTCAACACTTCCCATTCCTTCACCCCAGTATTTGTGTTCAAGTTGTTTTTGTTTGAATTTTAACATTTTAATTATAACTTTATTTTATTTGTATTTAAATGTTATCTACTTTGGGACAGATGATTCTGTCAATGCAATTTCTCTCTGTTTCTCATTTTTCCATTCTTACGTTTGGTGCATTCTGAACTTTGGGTATTTCCCAATCTTAAATTCTGTTTGTCTCAAATTCTAAGACTTCGTATCCATGAAGATTCGTATCCATTTTTGTTCCTTTTGTAGCTGAGATGCTTGATCGTTTCAGCTACCACATAGTAATTTGACATGGTGGATATATAAGCACAGTCAGTTGTCTCTAACATACTACCAAACAATTAGGAGAATTTTATCAGACAGAAATATACAGGTGTGGAAGATTGTATAGTTCTCTTTGTCATGTGAAAATGTGTCACAAAGCCAAACTACACATTATGCTAATTGTTGGCTGAAGGTTAACTTTTTATTTACACTTGTGTAAGTCCACATGTCCCTGACTTGAATCTGGACCCCAGTGGGGGGGAAGATTAAACCTGCCACCCCTCACTGCCCCCCATTCCCTTCTGCATGTTTTTTCTACTATTGTAATGGAAGCTTCCCCCTCCCACTTTTTTTACTTCCCCTCATGGGGGAGGGGTTTAAAATGAGGGTGAAGGTTTAATCCTCCTTTCCTGGGAGTTGACTATGTGCTTTTAAAGCCCCACAGTGGCTGTGTGGTGGTGCTGCATCAGTTACACAACGCAGCATCCATCTCACAGTCACCATGGGGTTTTCCTGCAAAGCTGCGAATATAGAAAGTCGGGAATTTACCCTGACTTCTTTGGAGTGAGGTGAATACAGCCCTTCCGCCATCTAAGCTCGCTCCAGCTTCCCTGTGGAAATGCTCCCTGGTTGTAGTCAACATCAGATTAGTAGCTGGAAGCCAGAATGAGGGCGGGGGTGGCTTGGGGGTGGCTCCGGTAACCAGATGAGCTCCTTGGCATGAGCTCCAGTGCCACCCTGCAGGTGCGAATCCGTGGAGTTTAGGGGCAATGGGGTTTACGGAGCTTTGGCTATTGGGTGGTATAGAAATGCAATAAATAAATAAATAAGTATAAATAAGCATGGTGTCAACGTGGCGCCTTCAAGGCAGCCCCCTGGGGGGCGGAGCTTGGCAGCCATGGCGGTGGCAGGTTTCTTCTGAGGCTCTGAGCGGCGTTGCCGGAAAAAGCAATTATCTATTTTTTAATGGGCATAAATCTTTGAGCAAACGACAGGAAATGATTATAAAAGCTATCGGAGCTGGAAAGTGTTGAGAAGAGCTGATGGGATGAGGTGAGCTTGACGGAATGTCTTTATAAACTGCAGAGGCAAAACCGAAAGTAAAGTAACATGATTGATGTCGCAGTTTGAAAAGAAAGAACTTATGCTTGTTAGACGTTGATCTGATTTACAGCGATCCTCACTTCTCATCCTTTATTTTAAGTTGGAAAGATTGAAATACTGGCTTTGAAGTTGTTTGCTGTAATCTTTGTAAAGTGGAAAGTGGAAGCTGTTTGCGGTGTGCCGAGAAGGGGGGGGGTGAAGGGGAAGAAACAGCATTCTGTGAGGGAGATGTGGGATTTTGAGAAACTGTGAATGATTGGATCTGATCCCCTCTAGTGAATGCTGTTGTGAACTGAATATATTTCCTCCCCCTCGGGAAGAAGGTGGTGTGTTTGGCACATAGAAGAGAAGCCAGTAAAAGTTGCTAAGGAAGTGGGGGCTCTAGGATTTATGCCCTACTCAGAAGGGTCCTATGTCCAACATTAAAAAAAAGATTAAGAAGTGGGAAAAGTTGAATATACAAAAAAAGAAACCTTCAAATCATAATTTAACCCACCTCTCCCACCTGGAAGATACAGCCCCTGGAACAGACCAGGAAGACGAAGTTATAGACCCAGTTTCTTTGGATACAGTACCAAATAAAGAAAAGAATATGGCTGAAGGGGGAAAAGCAATGGACAGCAACTTTCCCTCCCTAGCAGAAATTAAGGCAGTTATTGTAGAGAATAATATCATCATTTTTAAAAAAATGGATCTGCAAATGAATGAATTTAGACAACAAATGCGTGTTCTTTCGGATAAGACCGCAGAAAACTCGGATAAGATCAAAGAGATAGAGGCAAAAGCGGAATTGGACCAGAAGAAGCAAGAGGCTTTTGAAAAATCAACAAATATTCAATTTAAGGAATGGGAATTACGTCTGATCGCCTTGGAAGACCAATCTCGTAGATCTTCAATTCGAATAAAGCAGCTGAAGCAGATACAAGGAGAAGATCTTAGAGAAATCATTCTGAACTGGTTCAAAGAGCTGATGCCTGACATACCAATAGATGGATCGGATCTGGACCGAGTCCACCGCGTGGGGGGGCAAAACTACAAAGGGACTAGAGATATTTTGGTGAAATTTGGTAACTATTATAAAAAAGAGCAAATCATGAAAGAATTGAGATCTTTGACCCAGTTACAATATAAAGGCAAAGCAGTGCAAATTTATAATGATCTTTCTCAACATACATTAAATTGGAGACGGAGTATTAAACCAATAACTGGAATGTTAATGCAGAACAAAATTCCATACGCATGGGGTTACCCGGTTTTCTTAAGATTTACATATGGGAGGAGGGAACACAGAGTAACCTCATTGGATCAAGGTAAAGAATTGCTGAAGAGGCTGGGTCTGGATGGGGAAGCAAATGGGGCTGGAGTGGGTGGGGGAGGGAATGAGGCTGGGACATCTGGAGAGTAAGAGAATTGTTAATTATGTTTGGAGATAATTGCAAATAGAAATGCTAATATAGAAACCTGCCGGCCAGGCGCAGCACTGCCTCCCCCCCCCTTTAAAGTAGATGGCTGGAGTACTAGACTCACGGGGATATGGGGGGGGGATTAGAGTGGGGGGGTGGGGAGGGGGGGAAGGTAGGAGAGGAGGGATTGGGGTAGGAGGGTGGGGGTTTTATGTATGGAGTTTGTTTTTTTATGTAAGCAAGTTTGAACTGCTGAGCACAAGGGATCGGAAGAGATTTCAAAAGGGTGATTATGGATAAAAAGATAAAGGTATCAACACTCAATGTTAAAGGTTTGGGGGCAGTCGTGAAAAGGAAGAGAATAGAACAAATGCTTAATAAAGAGGGATCAGATATTATAATGATCCAAGAGACACACCAAGGCTCCGAGAATTCGAATATGATAAAATTAAAGTGGTTAGCCTATTATGAAAAGTCATTAGGGACATCGAAAAAAAATGGAGTGGCCACTTTGATTTCAAAAAAAAGTGGGTTTATATTAGAAGAAGTAAAAAAGGATGATAAGGGCAGATATCTTATGTTAAAAGGTAAAATTGAGGGAAAGGTCTATACTTTGATTAATGTTTATGCCCCAAATGAGAGGCATAGAGAGTTTTTTATAAAGTTGTTTAAAGAAATAGAAGAATTTAAGGAGGGGTATGCTATATTAGCGGGGGATTTTAATATGGTTATGGATAATAAACGGGACAGGTCAAATCCCACCAATGCTGAAAAGAGGAACAATATGACTATATTGAATAAATTAGTAAAAGAAAATGATTATTTAGATTCGTGGCGTTTACTTAACGGGAATAGGCCTGGATTTTCATACTTTTCCCCAGTTCATCATACATACTCCAGGATAGATTATATATTTGTTTCAAAAGATTTTGCAACGAGGATCTGTAAAATGGAAATGGGGGTAATAAAAGTAACTGATCATGCCTTGTTAAGTCTAGAATTTACAGTTAAGAAAGATTATAAAGAGGCATATAGATGGAAGCTGAATACAAAGATATTGAAATATAATAAAATAGTAGATAAAATTCGGAAGGAACTGTCGGAGTCATGGGAAATTAATGAAAAAGGAGGAACAGCTGGGTCAGTCATTTGGGACACCATGAAGGCTGTAGCAAGAGGAATCTGTATTAGAGAAACATGTAGTTTAAAAAGACAACAACGTGCAGAACAGGAAAAGTTAGAGATAGAAATTAAAAACTTGGAGGAAAGATATTGGCGAGTTAAAGATAAATATAAATTAGTGGAAATACAAGCTAAGAAGAAACAATTAGAAAATTTAAATATAGAAGAGATTCAAAAGAATTTAATGTATATGAAAAGGGAATATTTTGAAAACAGTGATAAGAACTCGAGGTTGCTTGCCAAGCTCACACAAAAAGAAAAAGGGAGGAATGGGATAGAAACGTTGAAAGATAGCCGAGGGAATTATTGTCATGCAATGAAAGCTAAAATAAAAAATTTTCAGGAATTCTATCAGGAATTGTATAAGGGTAAAGAAAGTCAACAAGAAAAGGTGGAGGAGTATATTGGAAGGTTTATAAAGAAGGGAATAAAATTAGAATATAAGGAGTTAATGGAGTCAGTAATAACTCAAAGAGAAGTTGAAGAGGTTATTGATAAGTTAAAAGTTGGTAAATCACCGGGAGCAGATGGTTTGGGTCCAGAATATTATAAGGTCTTCAAAGACTGTTTAGTTCCAAAATTAATGGAACTTTATAATAGGATATTATCAGGAGAGAAGATACCTGAATCATGGGAACATTCAGTGATAATTCTGATCCCAAAACCAGATAAAGATTTGACTAATCCCGATTCTTATAGACCTATTTCTTTAATAAATCAGGATGCTAAAATTTTTACATCTATTATGGCCAAACGGCTAAATAAATTTTTGGCAGAATATATAGGAGCAGATCAATGTGGGTTTGTGGTAGGAAGGCATATGCATAATTTAGTGGGTAGAGTTTTAAATGTAATAAATGTAATTAAAAAAGCAAATATTAAGGCAGGTATTATGGCATTAGATATTTTTAAAGCTTTTGATTGTGTGAGCTGGCAGGCACTAAAGAGTATTATAGATAAATTGGGATTTGGAAATAAATTTAAAAATGTAATAGAACAGCTATATTCCCAAAATACGGCGGTAGTGGTGGTAAATGACGGACTTACTGAAAAGATACGACTAGCCAGAGGAACAAGACAAGGATGTCCGCTCTCGCCGGTCCTGTTTGTAATGGTTATGGAAGTTTTGGCGAAGGCACTAAGGGAGGATGAAGAGTTAGAAGGAATTGGAGAGGTAAGGGAAATAAAGTTAAACATGTTTGCGGATGACACTTTATTGACCATTAAGAATCCATTAAGAAAGTTAGAAAGAATTAAATATCAGTTGAGGGAATTTGAGGAAATTACAGGGTTAAAAATAAATTGGTCTAAATCAGAGATGATGTTGTTTAACTATACCAAGAAGGAAGAAAAGGATTGGGAATTTAAGGGAATGGAATTGAAAGTTAAGAATGAGATTAAATATTTGGGAATTAAAATTACAAAAAATTTAGAGAATCTTGAAAAGGAAAATTTAACGAGGTTAAAGAAAGAGGTATTAGAGAAATTGGAGAAATATAAAAGATTAAATTTATCTTGGTTCGGAAGAATAGCCTTAATAAAAATGAAGATATTAGCTAAAATTAATTTTGTATTTAGAATGTTACCTATAAAAATATCAGAAACCGAGATAAAAAGTTGGCAAAATATTATTAATAAATATTGTAATGGAGAAAAGAGAGCAAGAGTGAATAAAAATAATTGGTACCTAAGCCAAAAAAAGGGGGGAATGGGTCTCCCAAACATAAAATTATACTACGTAGCAAATAGATTAAGACATGTTGTAGAAGCAATTATGGGAGTAGGAGATTTATATTGGATGGAAGAAAAAACCATAAATAAGGTAGAGATGAATTTGGAGAATGTTTTTTTTAAAGACGGAGGAAGAAAGTGGGTTGGAAGTATAGATAATCCACTCCTGAGGACTCAATGGGAAATTTGGAGTAAATTTAAAGGGAAGCTGCTTCCGAGCAACTCTCCCTTAGCACCGATAATAATGTTAAAGAATTTCCCAGAGGATCTAAAGGGTAGATTATGTAAAATATTAAAAGAGAAAAATAAAATAAGATTAAAGGATTGGGTAAGAGATATTAAAACAAGAGAGGATATGGAAAATTTGTTAAAGGAGAAGAAGCTATCTTGGCTAGAATATGGTCAATTAGAGCAATGGAATAAAAAGTGGATTAAAGATAATAGAATGTGCAGAAAGATGACGAGGTTTGAAGAATTAGTAGTAAGTAAGGAGGAAGGGAAAGGAGGGAGTATAGTTTCAAAAGGATTAATGAGTGAAATATATAAAATATTGTTAGAGAAGGAGTTTAGAGAGAATACAGAGAAAATGGTTTGGGAATCAGATTTGAAGATACAAATAGGGCGACAGAGCTGGGAGGGACTATGGAAACAAAGAGTGTTGAGAAGTTTATCAGTAAGAATAAAGGAGAATTATTTTAAAATCCTATGGAGGTGGTACCTAACCCCGGTTAGATTGAATAAGATAAGTGATCAACATTCAGCAAATTGTTGGAGAGGTTGTGGGGAAAAAGGAACGTATTTACATATGTGGTGGCAATGCAAATATGTACAAAGATTATGGAAGATGGTGTTCTCAGAAATTGAAGAAATAGTGGGAATGAAAATAGAACAAACACCAAAAATAGCATTGCTGTCACTATTTGAAGATATAAAGTGTGGAAAAGGAACTATAGAGCTGATATCGAGTTTGTTGGTTGCAGCACGATTGATGATAGCTAGGAACTGGAAGATCCAAGGGGAATATTCTATTGAGGAATGGTATAAAGAAGTATGGGACATAGCCATTAATGATAAACTGACATGTAATATTAAGTGGAGAAAAGGCGTAACTAAAATAAATGAGTTCGAAGGAATCTGGAAACAGTTCCTAGTGTTTGTGTTTACTAAGGGAAGTGGGAAACCACCAGCAGAAGAAACGATTAGATTTTGGACTCAAGAATGATCCCGAGGTGGGGGGTGCACTTTTATGTTAAGTACGAAGATGTTGTAGTATGATAAGGTATATGTAATAGTTTTTGATATTTGTACTCAACAATTATTCAATATGTATGCAGTAGATATTTGATGTTTTTTTTCTTATTGTGTTTTGTTTCAGTTATATTTTGGTAATGTTTATCTATGTTTATATAGTGTTGAAAATGAATAAAAATTATTAAAAAAAAAAAAAAAAAAAAAAAAAAAGGCAGCCCCCTGGGTTGCATAGTGGCCCTGATCTGAATCAGGGCTATGTGCCCTTACACTAGAGTAAATAAAAAACTAACCTTCAGCTACATGTAATGCAATTAGTGTAATGTGTGGGAATTAATCAGTTCACCTGATTAATTCCCCAGTTACCTGTTGTTCTTAAGGGAAGAACTTTCAGGACAGAGACTCACATTCAGACACTTCTCAGAAACACGTGTCTCTGAGCAAGCATGGTAGCAACAGTATTATTTCTCTCACTCATCTTCTCTTAGCCCGCCACTGTGATGTTTAGATGGAATCTAAACATAAACTGTGATGTTTAGATGGAATCTACTACATAGTTGGCATTGTGAAATGCAGGGACTATTAAACTCCAGCGGTTTTATTAAAGAAAGTTTTTGAACCCAGAGTTATAGCCAAGGGCTCGAACAAGTATAAAAACCCAACCTTTTACAGGAAATAAGCAGTGCTGTCTCAAATTATATCGAAAAATACTGTCTTGGCTGTGGCTAATCAGCATGATATCAATCTGACTTCTCTGTGACATTTCACATTTACAGATTACAGCACAGTGTTAAATATTGACTTTTCAAGCCTCACTTTAACATCTTGTCCTTCCCACAAAGCTCAAATATTGTTAGGTAAGGTAAAAGGATAATTTCTATTGACCTTTCAACTAAACACCCATGTTTTTAAAGTGCAGTGGTCAACACTTCTTTGTGTATGCAAATATCTCAGTTTGTTGACATAGTGTTAGCCAGAGTATGAGAGAGGAAAATGGAGGCCAGTGTTGACACAGTTTCATTTGCAAGAAAAATTCCAACCTGAAGAGTTAACATTTAACAAGCAAAACTACATAGTTACTTTAAAAAAAATAAAAGGACAGCTGATAGTGTTCAAAGAAATATCCCATAACTTCCTGTAAAAACATCCCATTAAAATAAATCCACAATAGCTGAGTGAAAAGGTAGAAGAAAAGACAAAGTTCAACATGTACGTCAGTTTTCTAAAATATAAAACAGGATTAATCAGATAATGAGGTCATGGTTCCTTCCCTCATTGTGTTCGGACAGCTCATTATTTTTGTTTCAACTCTTTGTGAAGGAGCCAGCCTGTGCCCAATGGGCTATCAGGTTGCCAGCTGTGAGAGCTGAGGAGGCTAGTACCAAATAAGAATTTTTTGTTCCAGGAGGAACAAAGATGGAATTATGCTGGTTAGTCACCATAGTTCAGTGCTGACAACTATTGGTCTACATGTTGACTTGAAAAACTTTACTGGAAGTTTTTGCAAAACTTTTGTACTACTGGCCTGCTGATACTTCCCTCTGAGCAGGAATAGTACAAAGTGCTTTGGAAGCACCACAGGGCGTTCTCTCTCCTTTCTCAGGCAGGGAGATAGCTGCTGCCACTTTCCTCCTTAGCTGAAAGAGTATTTTGCAAGCGTAGGTATGCTGGCTATAAGCTGGTGCGCCTGTGTTTGCAAAGGGCTCCATCACACCTACTCCCCCCCCCCCGGTTTTCCTCCACGATTTCTAGCTTTGTTTCATTAGCGTGTCAAGCTACTGGCTCCTTCCACATGGGTTTGTGGTATCATGCTATACCAATGAAACCCCCTTTTGCTTGTTTTCTCTCCCACCCCACCCGTCCCTTCTCCTTCCACCTCCAGTTCATTGGTTATAACATTTGTGATGGGTGTGGGCTCCTTCCCCCCTCACTTTGGCTTTGTTGTCTAGCGATTTACCAACATGGTGCTGGAGGAGAACCGTCCCACCCTCCCCTTTTGTTAGCAAGCTCTCCCTTCAAAGCACCTCCCCCAACAAAGGAAATAGTGAGAGGATGGCACTACACAGGGGCTGAAGAGGAATTTAATTCTGTTTGGAGGAAATAATCCAGACTTTCCCTGCTCTAGGAAAAGACGAAAAGGGAGGGGAAGAGGCGGGGTGTCTGCAGGACAGGCATGACGTCATCTGAGTGCCATGCTGTGAAACTGCATACCAGGCATGACGAGAGTGCAATAAAACGCTGGTGTGATGGAGCCCAAAGGCTCTTCTCTCCTGCTTGGGAGGCAACAATCTTGCTAATTGGTTGGAGAGTTTTTTTGCAAGCTTAAATCACATTGGCCTTGCTCTCCCTACTCTGGCAGGGAGATAGTTGCTGCCCCTTCCCTCCTGAGCAGGGTGTGTGCTTTGAGTAGTTTGTGACTTGAGTTGGGAGGAAGGAGACTGGTGTGTGTGTGTGTGTGTGTGTGTGTGTGTGTGTGTGTGTGTGAAAAAGTCATTGCATGACGTTCTTGAAATGAGGTTTAACACCATTTTATATTACTTTTTTAAATTCTCACTGTCATACCCTCTATTAGCAGCCGTGCCCGTCAGGTAAAATAGTGGATATGGGCATTGGTGGGTTTCTAATAGGGATGTACTCCGCTTCTAATCGGACCGGAGAAGCAGTAGCGGAGCGGGGGGCTTCGCCTGCCCTTAAGGCGGAGGCGAAGAGGATTGGGGGGCCGGCGGAGCGTGGCGAAGAGGATCGAGGTGAAGGCGGATCCTTCGCCTCGATCCGGAGCTCCGCCGGAAAGGTAAGTGGGGTTT
Source organism: Elgaria multicarinata webbii (assembly GCF_023053635.1). NCBI lineage: Eukaryota > Metazoa > Chordata > Lepidosauria > Squamata > Anguidae > Elgaria > Elgaria multicarinata. The sequence continues at coordinate 105,430,279 of NC_086172.1, forward strand.
ACCGGGCCCTGCCGCTGTCGCTGTCGCCCATGCGGCAACGGCAGCAGGGCCCGGTAACGCCCCCCGCCCTCCTCTCCCTTACCTGCCTCCGTCCGCGGTCCGTCAGCGTCTCCAATTGAGCCCGTGGTTCCAGCAGGAAGTCTGGGCCGCACTTGCGGCCCAGACTTCCTGGTGGAACCACCGCCTCAATTGAAGACGGCGACGGACCACGGACGGAGGCAGGTAAGGCCCCCCTCCTCCTTACCGGGCTCTGCCGCCGTCGCCGCATGGGTGGCGATGGCGGCAGGGCCCGGTAACCCCCCCTATGGGGGGGACCGGAGCTCCGATCCGGATCCGGAGCTCCGAGCGGAGCGGAGTGGGCACAGGCGGAGTGGGGGCGGGGCGGACAGGCCGATCCGAAAATGGCAGATCTTAAAGTGAAGCGGAGTGGGGGGTCCGTGCACACCCCTAGTTTCTAATGCTGTGAACAAGAGTTTCCAATCTTGCAAGTGGGAAAGGGGTCCACCACTCATGGGTGCCTCCCACTCATGGGTGGAGTATCCATGTTTTGGATCCAAGTTCTTGTGCTGTGGCAGCACCAACGAGTGGCTTGTTCAATCTGTGATGTTTTGTTCAGTCTGTGGAGGCAGATGTGCTCTGTGATGTGATGGTGGTTTCGGTTATTCTGCTTGTAAAAATCATGAAGACCCATTCCTTGGATCCATGTTTTTGCACTGTGGCCGTGCCCATGAGTATCAGATTCATGACTTTAATGGTTCAGTTGATGGCGGAAGATGTGTTTTGTGATTTCTGGCTTTTACTTTCTAATACTCATATTTTAATTTTACTGCAGGTTTAATTCTGTTTTAACTTTTGTAAATTTATATTTATATGTTTTCATTGTACATGTTTTAATCTTGTAAACCATCTTGAGCCCAAGTACTGGGGAAAAGATGGGATATAAATATAATTATAGTAACTGCAAATGGTAGAATATAGACTGCAAGTGTCAGTGAGGCAGGCTTTCTGGCAGGCCCAGCCAGAAGGCAGCGCAGCCTCTGAGGCCCTCGATTTGGTAGCATGCGGGAGCGCCTGCCTCATAAAGCCTCCCTCGCTCACTGTGGCAGTAGAAAGCACGGACTTCCTGACCTGTTCCACCTGGCACGGGCCACTGGCTGAGTTCACTTTAATTTAAAGTGAAGCAATGAGTTGTTTTTCAGCCCACAGCTGTGGTGAGGTGGGGGGGGGGGGGAGACAACAGAAATGGGAAAAGTAAGTGTGTGTGTGTGTGTGTTTAAAAGAACCATTCCAGCTAGTTAGAAAATCACAAGGGAAGATGCACCCCTTATGTACACTTGCTTATTGTGGCTTCACCACCACCCCTGTAAACATGCTGTTAATGTTGGATTGGGCTGTTAATGTTGGTATGTGAAGCCCAATCCTATGCATGTTTACAGGGGTGGTGGTGAAGCCACAAAAAGCAAGTGTACATAAGGGGTGCATCTTCCCTTGTGATTTTCAAACTCCACAAAGGTTCAGAAAGTGATGAAAAAATCATAAAGGAAAGGGAGAGATGGCTAACTTTCACATTATGAGGACAGCCATTCCAAGATTTCATCCATTGTCATGGATGTCCAAGGAAGGGGCAAGGAGGGGCAATTGATTAAGGGTTAGAATGGGTTTTTGGGATGGATTAATTGAACACTTTTTCATATTAGGAAAATGCTAACGGGTGAGGGAGGGGTGGTTTCATCTCTTTACCTTTAAAAATGACAGAGCTGTAAGCATTTTGGTTAATTCCCATAGGCTATAATAGGGCGGTTATCCAAAAACCAAATGGTTCTCCAACGGGTATTTAAACGGTGCAGAGAGACAGAGCCACTGCAAAAATCAGAGCAGATAATCACCTCACTGGAGCTCTGCTCTGAATTTTGGGACAGAGTAAACCCACTCTGTACACCTGTAGTATGAAGTCAAATGAAGTGTATGTATGTGTGAAACAGACATTGAGAGAGAGAGAGAGAGAGAGAGAGAGAGGAGGAGGCAACGATCAACTAGTGCAGTAGGATGGAGAACGAAAAATCATTAATTATAGTAGGCCTCCTCTGCCAGCCCACACATTCACCTGCACAGAATTCCTTGTCACCCATGGCGAATAGGTGAAGGCTTAGGTGCTGGTACTTAGCATCTCTCTCCCATCCACTAAGTTTTCCAAGCTAGGATGCATGAGGGCTTGGGTCTTGCAAACTTTTCAAATAACATTTCAGAGTGCAGTGCTCCTCCCTGTCCTCCTCCCTGATGCGTATGCTGCTAAGGATTTGAAAGGGAAGAATAAGCAGTAGGATAGAGTTCTCTGGGGGCTGCAACAGAGGTCATGTGTTGAATGGTTTTAGGCTGCAATCCCATCCACTGGTCTTCTGCACTCTGGTGCCCTCTGGATGTGTTGGAGCACAACTCCATGTATTATGGGTTGTGTCCAAGGGACTAGTTAAAAGCCGGATCCATGAAATCAAAGACAGGTCCTCATGATTTCATATGATTTTCAAAGGGGATCACTCCCCAAACCACAGTCATATCACAGAGCACATGTGCCTCCATGGTCTGTGAAAACATAGATCCTCATGATTTCATATGATTTTTAAAGGGAACATTCACACCCAAAGCACACTCATATCAGCGAGCACATCTCTGTAGCTTGAAAAGCAGGAATCTGGCTAGGTTTTCCCGAAGCAAATAGGACCTTAGGCCTGTGTAAACAGTGTGAATGCAAGCTAGGGGAGTGGAGTGGAAGGTTAACCACACTTCCCCAGTTTCATGGTCCCAATCCAAAGCAGCCCCCTCCCCAACACTGCTCTGAAACAAAATAAAAAGAAATAAGAGTTGATCACGGATCTTTGGTTTCCTGCATTTGGAGGACAAACTAGACAAACATATGTCAAGTACTTTTGCCCTTATGTAGTTGAGTTTTCTTTCACAAATTTAGCCGGCAGGGTGCACAGTGGGACTGTGGTGGGGGTGGGGGGGAAAAGAGGATTTTAACCCTTTAACACCTGTTGCGGAACCCATCAGAATCATACCAGTGCCTGCTACTTGCAGTGGGGTGAAAGCTCTTATTAGTTCATGCATCCCATGGGCTTGCATTTATTGTTTCCTTCCTTCACTCAGGATGGATACACAGCTGGATTCTCTGTTTCCAAAATGGGGTAATCCAACACTTTCCTCTTTCTTGGTTCCAGCTGCTATAGGGGCAGCTCCAGATCCAATCCTTTAATTGTTGCATGACCTGCAGAGCCTAAGTTGAATGTCTGCAGACTTCTCTTCCCCCATTTCATCCTGGGATTCTGAACATGCAGCTGCTCTGACTTCATCATCAATCAAGTCAGGTTTTTCCCTTCTCCATTCCCCACCAAACCTGCTTTTTATAATATCTTGCCTGATGAAGAGATCTGGAAATATCAAAAGTGTGCACATTTTTGGGTGATCTTTCAGTTGCCTAATAAAAGTATTTCATCACTGGTATTCATTTTGGGATTTTTCTTATTGTCAACTTGGCTCTTTCTTTCTTTCTTTCTTTCTTTCTTTCTTTCTTTCTTTCTTTCTTTCTTTCTTTCTTTCTTTCCCTGGTATTCTCAAGGCAGAGCGGCATTGCTAGAGGCCAGATCTACATCAAGCAGGATATATAACACTATGAAAGCGGGTTGAAAATAGTATATGGAATGTGTCCTGGGCCCCAACAGTTGTCGATGTGCTTCAATACCATTATAAAGCAGTAGTGTAGATCCTGATGGAGCCTGGAGCCTGCCACCTAAGAAAACATCTTTGCAATTGCTGGTAGCCAGGAAACTGGAGCTAAGAGAGTGGAGCATTCACATTCTTTGATCCCCTTTCTTTGTAAAATTAAATGACTGCTAAGAGTACACCAGCTGCTATTGGACCCCTTCTAGATAGTTCAATATTATCAACTGCTTAACACAGAACCGGAGCCTCTTGCAGGGATGGAAGAATGGAACTGATGCTTAACAGAACATGAAGGGACAGAGAAGATACCCACATAACTTGTCCAAACTCAGCAGGAAACTCAGCAGTCTGATACTATCACACTGGCCCTGGCAACTGGGGGGTTCAAAAGCCAGCTGAAATGTAGAATTGGGTGTGTGGAAAGATAGTGATCCGACTAGGTGCATCTAAACACTTGTGTATGACTAAAGTAGCTCTTTAGATCCCGATCTTGCTGTTTTGGGTCATATAGAGGATTACATGATCTCATAGCTGGACTCCATGAGTCAGTACACTAGAAAGAAGTCACAAATGATTAGTGTAGGAAATGAAAGGGTTAATTGAGTTTTAAGATGCCCTTTGTGCTTTCTGTAGACCCTGCAAGAGGAAGTAGCTGACTCACACATTCCAGAGAGATGTGGAATGGCAGGGAAGGGGGATGGGACTAGGTAAAGGTATCCTGTTTAGAAATGTATCCCACTCCCCTTTTTCTTTGTGTATCCCACGCCCCTTCATCCCACTCCCCTTTTTCATTGTCAGCTAACCCTATGTGAATAAAAGTGGTGTGCAAGCTCCGATCGGGGTCCGACCCTGTTCGAGTCGCACCTCAGTATACTGATACGTGGTGTCCTCTGCAGTGTTTTCTACGCTCGTCTTTCGTACCTAAGGTCAGGGACAAGAACCTGCCATATTTCTAACAATTAGGATCCTGATTGATTCAAGTTAGGGCTTTCTATGAGCTTTTACACTGGAAATAAGAATGGAAAATCTGACCCAAAGTCCAGAGAAGAAGAGGGGCAATGGCAGAGCTCCAAAGAGAATAGGAGTGAAGTCTTCTCCTCCAGACTTTCAACAGTTTTCTCATGGATATCCACTTTTTGTTATATGAAAAGAATCAATAACATACGATGAAATTCAAGCTAGTGGGCCTGTGACCGCGTAAGCCAGGATTCGATCATTTTTGTCTGTCTCTTCTGCCAAGACTCTTGTTCATGCATTGGTTATTTCTCGGTTGGACTACTGCAACCTTCTTCTCACTGGCCTTCCTTCTTCTCACATCAGTCCGTTGGTTTCTGTTCACCACTCTGCTGCTAAGATCATCTTCTTGGCTCGCCGCTCTGACTATGTTACTCCACTGCTGAAATCTCTTCATTGGCTTCCAATTCACTTCAGAATCCAATATAAACTTCTCCTGTTGACCTACAAAGCTTTTCACTGTCTAGCTCCTGCCTATCTCTCCTCTCTCATCTCACACTATTGCCCCGCTCGTGCTCTTCGCTCCTCTGATGCCATGTTTCTCGCCTGCCCAAGGGTCTCTACTTCCCTTGCTCGGCTTCGTCCATTTTCTTCTGCTGCCCCTTACGCCTGGAACGCTCTTCCAGAACATCTGAGAACTACAAGTTCAACCGCAGCTTTTAAAGCTCAGCTAAAAAATTTTCTTTTTCCTAAAGCTTTTAAAACTTGATTTTGTTCTGACTTTATACTGTTAGTTTTACCCTACCCAGTGCCTGTTTACCCTACCCTGTGCCTGTTTGCATTCTCTTCCCCTCCTTATTGTTTTACTATGATTTTATTAGAATGTAAGCCTATGCGGCAGAGTCTTGCTATTTACTGTTTTACTCTGTACAGCACCATGTACATTGATGGTGCTATATAAATAAATAAATAAATAAATAAATAATAATAATAATAATAATAATAATAATAATAATAATAGGTAAGATTGCTCAAGTTTTTGTCCTGTGTGGACAAAACAAATCCCTTCTTGGCAACAAATCCCTCAATTTCCCCGTTGAGCCACTAGATGGAAGCCCTGCTTTACCATTTGATAAGCCGGAACAACAACAACAACAAAAGCATAGACTAGTCTACTGCCAACAATATGGGGTTTAAATCAAGTCATATGAAAGTTATTCAGAACTTTTGCCTTGGCAGCCCTGTGGAAGAGGAAATATGGTGAGAAATATGAGTTGGAGTCCTGAATTATTTCACTGAAGTGAATGAGTTCGTTTCAGAGTAAATCTTCTCCTAAACATTGCAACATCAGTGTGATTTTCTTCTGCTCACTTCTTCACTTTGCAAACATTCCTCACTTTATTCAAAGCAAAGAGTGAAGGCATATGGACTCTCCCCCCTCAAAATGTCCCCCCGCCTATCAGAGTCATTAACTGTCTTTGAAAAGAATTGTACCGTGCCATCACAGGATCAGACTTGGGCGTCATCTATACAGCACTGCTTTCACTGCTGATCACACTCCCCCAAACTCGCAGCATCTCAGTTGCAAAGTGGCAACCACTTCACTACATGGGCAGGATTTAATGTGGAATATTGCAAGATCGGTTAAACTGCCGTAATGCACAGCAAATTGCAACTAATGAGTGGGCTGTGAAAGTTCCCCCCCCCGCTTCTGCTCAACTCCGTAGCAATGAATGGCTGCCTCTGCACACCTGCACAGTTTCGAAGTGACAGGTGCCCACCCTCTCTCAGCTGTGCTCCTTCATAGTTGTGAAGTATTGAATCAACAGGCTCCCCCCCCCACTCACTTGCGTGCTCATAAAGTGAAATGGAGGAGTTACTTTTGAGTAGCCATGCAAACATCTACCCTCTCGTTTCTCTCACTCCCCGTGGTGGGAGGGGTGCCTCTAAGCCTGATGTTGTGAATATCTGAGCAGAAACAGTACTACTACTATTATTAGCTGCTCTTACATCTCCTTTCTTCTCCTTGCCCTCTGTAGATGTAGCTCTCTGAGGAAGTGGGGCAGGAAAGGAAGAGAAGAGAGAGAGATTTACAAAGCACAAATCCTTCCTCCTCCTCCTCCTCATACTAGAAGACTCTGCTCTGGCCCTGGCCCTGAATGACTGAGAGCAGCATTAGCAGCAGCAGCAATAATAGAAGAAGCCGCTGCCTTTCCATTCCTCCTCTAGAAGTGGCTGCAGCCCAGAGAGGGGGCAGGAAAGGAAGAGAAAAAGAGGGGTAGAGGTATTGACAAAGCATTGATCCTTCTTTCTGAGCATGTGAATGAGAGGGGACTGTTGATTCAAAGCTTCACAATTACAAAGGAGCACAGCTGAGAGAGGGTGGGGGCCTGTTGATTCAGACCCACACTGCTTCATAGGAGGACGGAGGCATCCTTTCACTTTACTGGCTGCCCATTAGTTTCTGGGTGAAGTACAACGTGTTGGTTATTACCTTTAAAGCCCTACATGGTTTGGGTCCAGGTTACCTGGGGGATCGCCTTCTCCTGTACAATCTGCCCCGCACACTCAGGTTCTCTGGGGAGAATGTACTCCAGTCAGCCAAAACTAGGCTGATAACCATTACCTTAGGGACTTTCTCTTCTGCCGCTCCCAGACTGTGGAATGGCCTGCCAGGAGAGGTTCGTCAATTTAATAGTCTTGCTGAGTTTAAGGTAGCTATAAAGACTGATCTCTTCCAGCACGCCTGCCCAGATGTTTTTTTAACATGTCCAATTGTTATTTTAATATTGTATCAGTTTTATATTTTGTAACCAGTTTTATGCATTTTATTGTGATTTTGTATTTAATGGTTGTTCCCCACCTCGATCCAGAGGGAGAGGCGGGTAAGAAATAAAGATTATTTTCTATTCTATTCTGCTTTCAGAGCCCCGTTGTTAGTTGCTATTTGCTGTGCATTATGGCTGCATTATACTACAAAGTTTTGGGGCAGGAAATTCCATGTTCAATCCTGTCCATGTATCGCGGTGGTTGTCATTTCGCAACTGTGATGCTGCGGGTTTTGTGGGGGATCAGCTGTGAAAGCAGCACAGTGTAGACGGCCCTCTGGCCACTGCTTCCTCAACTTCTCCCTCAAGCCTTCTTGGTCCCAAGAGGGGTATCCAACAGGGCCGCTCCGCTTGCGCTGGTTCCATTGCATTCATGGAATCGACAGCTCATGCAACGGGACTTTAGCACTTCTAAAAATAACCCCAGGAATGGATGGAAATACTCGTTTCTGTATTGGAAAAGACAGCAGAGCTCCCTTCCGTGAGCTCCACTGCCCTTCCTTGTCTCAGAGACGAGCATTTCTGCTCATTTCTGGGGTTACTTTAGAAGTGCGAAAGCCCAGTTGTGCAACCAGTCTCTCCCACAAGTGCACAATAGGATACTACTCCAAAAATATCCATTTGACTTTTGGCGGGTTAGATAAACCTTGAGTCAACACGCTTGAGTTAACAACTTTGTAAAGAATCCCCCACCCCCCACCTGTATCCATGTAACTATAATGGCATCTTGCAGGACGGAAGTGGTGCAGGTCCATGCGGTCCTGGTGTCTTGTCAATTGCAATCCTGGTTTTGATATTGTTTGTATTGTGTGATCTGCCATAGCCGAAAGGCCTTTAGATTGGCACTTTGTCTCCAGCCCTCCCTCCTCCCTGCTGCCTTTGCTACTGATAGTTGCCAGGACAAGTGTGATAGTATCAGACTGCTGAGTTTTCTGCTGACTTTGGACAAGTTATGTGGCTATGCTGGTTTAATTGTCATTGGGTCAGATTTTCCATTCTTATTTCTAGTGAAAATGCTCATAGAAAGCCCTAACTTGAATCAATCGGGATCTTTATCATTTGTGACTTCTTTCTAGTGTACTGACTCATGGAGTCAGGCTATGAGATCATTAGGATCTAAAGAGCTACTTTAGGCATACCCAAGTGTTTAGATGCACCTAGTCAGATCACTATCTTTCCACATACCCAATTCTACATTTCAGCTGGTTTTTGAACCCTCCTCCTCCCACCCACGAAATGCAGAAACAGTTTGTCATGAGGAATTGGTGTGCATTCAGGAAACACAAGCTCAAAGTCACATTGGGTAAAACAGATAGTTGTATAGCTTAAGGCAGCAAACCTATACCCACACTGACCTGGGAGTAAGTCCCATTGAAGTCAGTGGGACCTTCTTCTGAGAAGATATATATAGGATTGTGCTCTAAATTATGTTTAACAGTAATTGAAGTAACTTTCATATATCCTTGTGCTATTGCCTCTTCCTTACATAAAGTTTCTGGGTGTTATTATTATTATTATTTATTTATATAGCACCATCAATGTACATGGGTGTTGGCCTCCTCAAGAAGCATGGCAGAGGACTAAATGAATTAACCCACATTTTCTTAAGGTTCTTGAACAATTTGGAAGACAAATCATAGAGTTGGAAGGGGCCATTTAGGCCACTGAGTGCAACCGTTCAGTGCAGGATTCCAGTTTAGAGCATCCCTGATTGATAGTTGTCCAGGTACCTCTGCTTGAATACCTCCAGGAGTGGTGTGTCCACCTCATCCCTAGGTTGTTTGTTCCATTGTCTGACTGCTCTGACTGCTAGGAAGTTTTTCCTGTTCAACTGAAATCTGCCTTCCTGTAAATGGCAGTGATGGTGGGGGTGTTTCTTAGCAAAATTCCATGGGACGGTTTTGCTATATCTGAGCAATGGAGCATTTACAAAAACAGTCCTGCTGCACTGACATTAGTACAGCCCACTTTGAAGGAACACCGTTGGATGACTGAATTCTTGCAACAGAGAATACACTGCCAAAACCAATCTTCTTACAGCTTTGACTGAGCCAGAACTTCCCTTCATGTAGCCTAATGGCTTTCTATATAGAATGAATAAAAATCTTATCTCAGATGTACATATTTAGAAGTTTAGCCAAAACCTTTTGATGATGACATCTCAAGAATTCTTCTGCTATTATCTTTATTCCAGCATCTGTGCATTATATCATTCTAGTAGGAAATGGGTTTTCCAAGCCGGCAAAAATCCAATTGGGTAATTGGTTCCAAAACCGATTTTATTACACATAAACACATGAAAGTGTTCTCAGAAATCTCCAGAGTTCAAAGCAGAAAAAGTTTTCCAAAATAAAGTGGCTGAATCAAACCATAGGATTTGGGTTTCATTGTCAAAAGGATTTGGGTTTCACTGTCAAAAAACAGTATCTTAACACAGTAAAGACAGGAAAACTGACATGCAGTGAAATGAGCAAGACCCCTGGATTTTTGTTTTAATACACACACGTTAGAAAACATTCGACTTTCTGGACAGAAACGAAAAGAAGCACTGATGGATCACATAGCAATTAAAAGCCAGTGTTTGTGATACGTCGAATCAGTGTGTACTGTATTATATCAAATTCTAATATAATGCCAAAATTCAAGGCAGGAAGAAAAAGCAACTATTTGGTATTGCTTAGAAAGATTCTCAGATCCAGATTCTGATACAAATCTTAACTTGGCTTTGTATGCAAAGAAAAAGTCAAAAATTAAAAACCTTGGAGATCGCACACATTTAGGAGAGGGTCTCACTGGACTGAGCAGATGCCTCATACTAGAGGTAGGGAGCTGGATTGGCTCTGTGGGTGGGATTGCCTCTAATCTAGAGGGCTGGATGATGCCACGGGGCCCGTCTGCCTCATGGAGGCCTTGAGTGAGGCCTCTCTCTATCCCCAAAGCCAGCCTCCCTCAGAGGAGGGATAGAGGGCTTGAGAGCAACTGATCCACAGCCTTGAGGAGTGCTCCGTTCTTCCCTCCTCTCCTTCAACTAAGGAAGGTGAAGGAGGGAGCAAAGCTGGCTCAGGATTCAGCTGTCAACTGGAAGAGTGGTTCCTCCAGGAGCTGTCTGAGTCTTCTTTGCTGCTCCCTCGCCTTCCCTAATCGGGGAAGCAATTGGGCATGAAGAAAGGCAGGGTGGGGTCTGCCACTATGCTACGGTACCTCACCTTACTTACACCCTGGAAAGTGTGCTTAGGATCTCAGCCTTTCCCAAGTTGCAGGCTAAATGTGAAAAACTATTCTGCCATATTTGTGCTATTTTGCTTCAACAGGAATACAGAGATTTTTATTTTTAAGGACTAACAGCTTTGCATTATTCAAAGCTAATACTAGAGCTATGTGGATATTTTCAGGTCCTAATGTTTACTCAGATGTAAATCCCATTTGGTGAAATAGGGCATATTCTTGGGAAAGTGTGTTTAGGAGTACAGCCTTCTTGAGCGAGGCAGCAGCAACATAGGCGACTGAGACTCAGTACCAGACAGAGATCCATCAGAAAACACTGCAACGGAATGAGCTAGCAACAACATCGTCTGGATGATCTGTAAAGACAATAGGAAGGTTGACTGAAGGATAGCAATTCTGGACTGGTATTGGTCCAAAGGACTAGCATGGAAGCAACCTGGGGCAGCACACCAAAAGCATTAATCCCTAATTCTTCTGAGCTAGACAAGAAGGCCAGGGCACCACTTCCTTCCTCCAGATCTGCTTTCTGTTTCATTGGACAAAGATGCATTCAAAAGGACTAGGATTGAGAGAGGCGCTTCCCATTTGCCCACCTGTGAAAGCAATTAGATGGGTATGCAGACAGGAGAGGGCCTTCTCTGTGGTGGCCCCAAACCTCTGGAAAAAACTTCCATCAGTTGTCCGCCATGTACCATCCTTGCAGACTTTCAGGAAGGGCTTAAAAGCATTTTATTTTACCATGGCCTTTCCATGATATATAATGTTATTGCTGATATTGTTCCTGCTGGTTTTCGTGTTTTTGTTGTTATTTTATTGTGAATATGTTTTTATTGCTTTTAATATTTATGTATTTTATTGTTGTAACCTGCCTTGTGAAGGCCTCTGCCCTGAAAGGCGGCCAAGAAATGTTTTAAATAAATATAAAACAAGTAAATAAATGTGAATGTCATTAATCCTGTGCACGTCTACTTCAATGACACTTACTTCCAGATAAATGTGTATAAGATTGCATTCTAAACCGATAATCAACTAGTAGCAATGGGAAACATGCAAGAAAATAATTGCCAGTCCTATATGTTACAGTAATTCTATTTTGGTTACCTGACCAAACAGGAGACCAATACAAGCCATACTTTTAGTACTGGCCATAACTTCTGTATGGTACACAATGACTCTTCGTTTGTTTAGATTCCGCTTCCCCCCCACTGCCCCCTTTAAAGAAAAGTAGTGTCAAATTGTTTCAGATAATTCTTCAGTTCTTGGTTAGAAAATACCATGTTGCTGTAAATACAGCAAGCAAATGAGAAAACCTGTGTATCACTATTTTAAAAAATCCAAACAGATGTTACAGTTGTTGACATTTTTATTATCATGATTCTTACTCCATCTTTCTGCCCATATGACAGCTTACAATCATATCTAAAACAACCCCTAGAAAAAACATTAAAAACAAATCAATAAAATATTTGTAAAAGCATAAGTAAACAAAGCCAAGAGAAAGCAATGACCTTCGAAAAGTCTGCTGAAACAGAAGACCAGCAGCAATTTCACTGCCCACAACTTTCTGAAAATCCAAGGAGTGGCCCAGACTCCAGTCAGAGGCACAGCACATCTACGTGCTAACTACCTACACCAGAGCACAATCAAACAGGATTGATACTAGATAGACTCTCCATCTATCTAAAGGAGAAGAATGATGGCATAGGCTGGTGGTAGAATCCACCATATCCTATGGTCCCTGGGAAACCGTCCCCGGGATCACAGGATTGCTCCGTTAATTTTTGCTCCAGAGATCAACCAGGGTTTTAACAAGATAGATAGAGCTATGTCAGCCAGGAATTCCCTGAACTCACTGGAAACATATCGGATCTATTTGCCTTTGGGAAAGGACCATCCAATTCCTCCGCAGGATGAAGGCCCCCAGTAGTCCAACTTTAAAAAGTTACTTTCTGCTCAAGACGTTCTTCTGCAGGATTCGGAGCCTTGACATTACCACATCCCAGTCTGCGTAGGCCCCTTCAAGATGGCGGGATATTTCTTTTCCTGCCTGGTAACTCTGCCGACCATGAAGTAAACGCCAATTGTCAAATACCACTATTTCACCTGCAAAGAATTTATTTATTTAATCTATTTAATTTATTTATTTTATTACATTTATATACCACCTCATAGCTGAAGCTCTCTGGGCGGTTTACAAAAGTTAAAAACAATGAACATTAAAAACAGATATACAAAAACTTTAAACCATCAAAAGCATAAAAACAATATCTATTTAAAAAGAATATACATTTAAAACAACTATTCTGGGGTCAATTAAAAATTCAGCATATGTTGTTAACTGCCTGAGAGGAGAGAAAAGCCTTAACCTGATGCCGAAAAGATAACAATGTTGGCGTCAGGCGAGCCGTGTCGGGGGGCCACCACTGAGAAGGCCCTCTCACTTGTTGCCATCCTCCGAGCTTCCCTCGGAGTAGGCACTTGGAGGAGGGCCTTAGATGTTGAGCGTAGTGTTTGAGTAGGTTCATGTCAGGAAAGGCGTTCTGTCAGGTATTGTGGTCCCAAGCCGTGTAAGGCTTTATAGGTTAAAACCAGTACCTTGAATTGGACTTGGAAACGCACAGGCAGCCAATGCAAGCTGTTCCAGTTACCAATCTAGGCAATGCATTTTGCACAAGCTGCAGCTTCTGAACCGTCTTCAAAGGCAGCCCCACATAGAGGGCATTGCAGTAATCTAATTTGGAGGTTACCAGAGCGTGGACAACTGAAGCTAGGTTATCCTTGTCCAGATAGGGGCGTAGCTGGGCCACCAACCAAAGTTGGTAGAAGGCACTCCATGCCACCGAGGCCACCTGAGCCTCAAGGGACAGAGATGGTTCTAGGAGAACCCCAAGCTGTGAACCTGCTCCTTCAGGGGGAGTGTAATCCCATCCAAATAAAATGAGTTTTAGAATAGATTTTTAGAATGTATGATGCTCTTTGTTATTTCATATTGCATTGTACTTCATTATTTCACCTCTTTATAATCCACCCAGCAAACATTCGTTATTGGGGCAGATTAAAAATACAAAAAATACAAAAATAAATTTTAAAAATCAGTGGTACATTTTAGAATAAAATCAGTGGTAAACACATATAATAATAATAATAATAATAATAATAATAATAATAATAATAATTTTATTTCTTACCCACCTCTCCATTTTGATTGAGGCGGGGAACAACAATAAGCAATAAAATACATAAAACTGAATTAAAACACAATATACATTGTTAAAACAATCCTAAAAAACATCCTAAAACATTCTAAAAACATCTTAAAATTCCACTGGATAGGACTGCCGGAAGAGATCACTCTTTATAGCTTTCTTGAATGCTAGTAGACTGTTAAGTTGACGAGTCTCCTCCAGCAGGTCATTCCACAGTCTGGGAGCAGCAGAAGAGAAGGTCCTCTGGGTAACAGTTGTTAATCTGGTTTTTGCTAGCTGAAGCAGATTTTTCCCAGAGGACCTGAGTGTGCGGGGCGGATTCTACGGGAGAAGGCGATCCCGCAGGTAGCCTGGACCCAAACCATGTAGGGCTTTAAAGGTAATAACCAACCAAAGGTAATAACAAACACTTACCTGGTTTCATTTTGTAGGTATATTTATTATCCTCACTGTTTAACAGATCAACGTAGTCCTTGAGAGCAGCATAAAATGGCTTTACGTCTTCAGCAGGTATGTCAAATATTGTGTCTCTGGTGGCGTTATTAAAGTTGATACGAACCACTTGGCCTTTTTCATCTACACTGTCGAGAAATGGAGAGAACAAGACTTCAGGCTTTCAGCAGTTTTGGTGTAAGGAAACATCTTTTTTCCTTTGGCTTTGTGGGGAGCCTTATAGGGAGGGATGGGTAAGGCTTTAATTTCATTCATGTTTTGTCAAGAACCTACCAAAATCATCACCAAAATTTGCCATCAATGGAAGGGAAAGAACTTCAAATTTTAAGGGCACAATCCTATTCAGATGTCCATCGGCATCTGAACTTGGTGGTTGACAGGCGTCCGATGCAGGGCCGGAGGACTGTGGAGGCGATGGTCGGCTCTGTGCTCCTCTCCCCCTGCATGTTTGCGAGATGTAATTCTGCTGGGGCTCTGCGGAGCAGGAAGGAAGGAAGCTGGGGTGGCTGGAAGATGCTTCATAAGCCAGCTGCCCATTTTCCCTCCCTTCCTGCCCACAGAGCCACCCCCTTTCTGTCCTCTCTGAGCTTGCATTTGCTGCCCACACGGTTCACTCCATGCCAGCTGGAAGGGGCCAGAGAGCTTGGACTCCTGGATCCAAGATCAGAGTGCAGTCTCTGACCTCGGATCCAGGAATCCAAAACCCCCCAAAACCCCCACACCCCTTAACAGATGCTGTTTTGGGGGCATAGGATTGCTCTCTAAAAAAGTCAAATGTGGGAGTAAGTCAAACTGGCAGATTCATCTAGTTGTAGAAGGTTTTCCCCAAAACAGTTCTTCATTATACTGCAGGATTTTGCTAAGAACCACATTAAAAAGAAACAGAATTAAATAAAGATTATAAAACTGTTCATTAAAAAAAATTAAAAACGGGGAAAATGTACGCTATAACTAGAGATGGATGGATCTTTCAGTTTTGGTTTCTCCTGCATTTAATTTTTTTAAGTGTCAAACCTTTCTCTCCTCAATATGAAGAACTTTACAATTTTTTGATAAATTCTGATAAAAAACGAGCTGAAATGAATTTCTCACACATGTGCACCAGCCAAATTCGCTACTTACAGCTATTCCCATAATGGAGAGGACAATGATGCTATCTGCCTGGCATACAACTAATGAAGATCCCATCAGGGGAAAAAAGGAGGTGTCAGCCTTACTTAAACATGACTATGGTTGAATACACATGCATTCAAACCCAGACTTTTATAAACAAAGCACTCAAAGCCCTGGGCCTGAATAAACAAATCCATTGGTGTGGTTTCACCCACATTCAAACATTATTAATCTTAAATTCTTTTTGTCCTCAATATGGAGGCCTTTGAAATTTTGGTAAATTATTATCAGAACTGAATTGAACTTCTCGCTCTTCCCTAATATGGTAAATCTAACACCATATACACTTTTTTAAAAAAACAACAACTGCCTTTTTTTCTTGTCCACAAGGTGGCAGGCATAGACCTACTAGTTTTTGTAATTGAAAAGTTAGTTGCTGCCTGTAATTCATGTGGCAAAATCTGATTCCTTTATTGTTACTTACTCTATAATCCTTTGCTTGGACTGCATGGAGAAATCACAGTAGTCGACCCCAACATCTGTGAAGTCTACAAAGGTGGACGTCAGGATTCGGAAGGCTTGAGGGTTTTGCTCCTTGAGCTTGTTTGCCACGTGAAAACCGTCCACAACTTCACTTTCCCCTCCAGAAGGAGTTTGTTTTATACAATGCAGTAACTGAATCTGTAACAAATTAATGCCAGGTTATAACAGGAACCAGTCTAGGTACATCATTCATACTCAGTTGATTGTTGTTGTTTTAAAAAAAGCATTCAAGGTTTGAATTAGTATTTTTATACTAAGTTCTTTGCTTTTACCTATTGCAAACCAACCCTAGGTCTTCAGGAGGAGATGGGCTTGACTCAGCTCTGCTTTACACCAATAGGATACTTGGATAAAATCCCTTGATTCAGGCCCAACTTATCTGTAGTATAAATCAGGGTTGCTGAACCATATCTGGGTGGGGGGTTGAATTCCCCCCACCCCCAGGGATCTACTGAGCATGTCCATATCAGTGTACGGAGCCTAATGGAGGCTTCTCATGTTACCTGGGGGGGGGATCTACACTACTGCTTTAAAGAGCTTTATAACAGTTTTGACAACTGTTGGGGCCCAGGACACACTGCATATACAGGTTTCAAAACATTTTCAAAGCGCTTTAAAGCGCTTTAAAAGCAGTAGTGTAGATCCCCCCGCCTCCTGCAAGCCCATTCTTCTTTCCTCTCACATTCAAGTGAGCCCTACTTTCTACCCTCCCAATCGTCAGCTTGTACATTGTAAAGGAGGGGCATTGGACCTCTTTCAAAGCAAGGGTTGAATTCCATTTCAAAGAAGAAATTGACATTCCACTGGTGGGCGGGGCCAAAGGCAAAAAGGGCAGGGCCCAAATACCAATGAATACCAGCATATTTTAGCTTAATGCTGTTACTGCCAGCAACTGATATTCAGAGTAAGGGAAAACGAGAAAAAAGCTGTGAAACCACCAAATGATTGGTGGCCAAATAACAATGGCATGGCCATCTGGGGAACCCTGGAGGGCTGGATTGGGACCCCAGGAGGGACTGATTTGGCTCCCAGCCGGAGGTTCTGTACTCCTTTTGTAAAGAACTGAACAGATATAACAAAACCACTAGAAGTCCCCATTGCTCCCCCTTCCCTCCAAGAAGGAAACTGACTATGAGCGTCTCTACATTAGGGGAAAATCATGCTGCCTTACTGGGACTGCTCCTTTCTGATGAGCTCCATTACATGGGTGGACAGGCATGACCATGCGGTTTGAATTGCCAACAACGCGGCTCGCAATTGAAGACTTCCCATCCTTTCGGTGGTCTTAGCCTTGAATGGGACAGCGCCATCTAGTGGCTGCTTTAGAGTGTAATTTCAACGTCAGATGCTGAGAAAAGCCGTGCTGTTTCAAAAGGACTGGAATATCTAGGGGTGGGGTGTGGGGTTAGAGTGTGATTTCCAGAGGAAGGTGAGGGAAACTTTCGTGAGTGGCCAATCACGAGCGTGCCATATATCGCTGGTTTAGAGACACTCTATTTAAAAGGCTGTCATAGAACTACCTATGATTTGTTAAAGTGGAGAAAAGAAATATTTTTGGGAGTCACTTTTTGCTACTCTGTGTTAAAAACTCAAAAAGTATTGTAAAACTAGGCAGATGAATACAAGCATGTAGTGAGAGCATGTAGGTGGCAGACTGCTTCCAAAATGTTTTTTTAAACTATTTTTATTCCCTACAAGCATTTTGGAATTGAAAAGATTGTGACGGACATCATATGGCAGAGTGTGATTCTTGGCATGAATGAGATAGTGAGCTAAGTTGCATTTGTTTCCCATTTGAGGAATACCCCTCCATTCCTATGCCATATCCATTTGTACAGCATCTAAATGAATTTCCAAGGTAGCACATTAGTCTGAAAGATCTGGCATCCATTTAGTGGCACATGATGCTAGCCTGCTCAGTTCATTAATAGTACGATTGCTACAGATCGTCTGAGAGCCTTGAGCAAAAGTTTCCTACAGCATCTGCACTCACCACATTAATCTCCTGTCTTTGCAAATGCAGGCAGAATGGCAGGAACTCGGTCACAGTGTCAGAAGTTCAGTGGGCTATTACAGTATTGTACGGAAATGCATGTTTGTGTTCTCAGTTGAAACACCTCTGCACATCTCAACAAATGGATGCTCCCCTATGAGCAATGAGGGCCTTCCTGCACCCACTGCTCATTTACGACAACTCCAAGGTTGAATGTGATAGAGCACACAGCTGACTTGGACTGTCTACGTCAGGAGTGCACAACCCACATGCCGTAGGCTGCCTTTGGCTGCCCCCAGTGCAGCCTGCAAAGCTCATGGGACCCCATCCACTTTCCCCAGCAGCCCAGCCGATCAGCTGAACTGCACTTTGTATGCAAAAATGAATGCATTTTGTATGCATTTCTCCTAATGCATGTACTTTTATGTGCCATTTAAACTCATGTATGCATTTTGTTTTATCAGAGATCTGCATCACAAAATTAAAAATGCAAATCAATTACAATGTTGGTTTTATGAGAGCAATGTTAAGTACCATTTGCAGATGAGTTGGGTTTTGTGCTTTTGCCAGACATGCAAATCAAAACGTGTAGAATAGTAACGTACTAAACAAATTAAAACAGAATAAAAACAAACTATATTTGAATTCCCACTGGAGTTTACACAATAAGGGTAAGTAGAAATGTAAATAAATAATGAACAAATAAAGACGTACCAGATCAGATAGAATAGTTTCCAGTTTTATTCATGTGCCTTACCAGCGATCTGTACTTCATGTCACTTTATTTAAAATTACAGAAATATTCCCCCTACCGGCCACCCACTCCCCACTTACCCCAGGTGGAAATTGCAGAACAGGGTAATCGGTGTGAAAACTTAGCTTCTCAGTTGTGTAAGCCACATTGTTCGCATCTGCTTTATCTTGTACTTGCCAAGTTGGCCTTTATAATTAGCAAGAAATAAAAAGAAGAGAGAGGGAGGGAGAAAATGATGTTAGCCTATAAAACTCTGGACATAAGAGAACTTTTTTAGGAAAAAAGTTGATCGTATAATTAATACCCATGTGAGTCTCCAAGACCTCCCACCATTCTAAAGTTATTGTTTTAGAACCACTGGAACATGGAATGAATTGGGCTAATAACGCCTTTGATAAGGTCCTTGGATTCAAACATTCATTGATGAACGAAGGGGAAGGGCCATAGCTCAGTAGCAGAGGACGTCCTTTGCATTCAGAAGGTCTCAAGATCAATCCCTGACATCTAAGGTGAGGCTGGGAAAGGATTCCTTTCTGAAACCCAAGAGAAGCCTACCCCAAGAGTTTAAATTGATTTTTGAATGTAATGGCTACGTTTCTAATAATAATAATAATAATAATAATAATAATAATAATAATAATAATTTATTTCTTAGCAGCCTCTCCGATTGGATCGAGGCAGGGAACATTTTAAAACTTTAAACATTTGATTAACAGAGGTACATTTTCTAGTCATCAAAATGCTTTTAAATTATTAATCTGATTAATAATAATAATAATAATAATAATAATAACGATAATAATAATATTTGTTACCCACCTCTCCCTCCAGATTGAGGTGGGGTACAACATAAATGCAAATGCCATAAAATACATATAATTAAAACATTAAAAACTAATACATTATTAAAAGCAGCATATTGCATCTTAAAATTCAACTGGGTAGGCCTGCTGGATTAAACTTTGCAGCCCTAATGAGTATAATTACTAATTTTGGGGTCCCTAGTCCTTACTTTTTCAGTTAAATTGTAGTTTTCATATTGCTTAAGACATCTAAAAGCCTCTTTACAACATTTCAGGATAAAACAAATGTCACCCTTCCTTCGCCTTCCTAATAAGAACTGGCTGCACAACTTATACTGCCCATTTCATTCTGTATTTTTCAATGAACTAACATGAACACGAGTGCAATGCTGACAACAGAAACAAATTATGCACTGCAAAATGGTTGTTATACAAGGGCATATAAAAGGAAATATATTGCAATGCAAAGTTCACTACAAGTGACAAAAGAGAGGTTAAGGCTGAAAACTTAATGTTCCGGTTTAAATAAAGTTTATAAAATGGAATCCAAGTAACAACAAAAGCATTACAAGATAACATCAGACATTGGTTTGGGAAGGGCCCTTTCAATATATGCATGTAATTGTATACTCGTCATGAAAATGATTTAAACAGAAAGATATGAACATATTCTTGGTAGATCAAATATGCAAGATATTTCCCAATGAAAACACAATGCTAACATTATGTTTGACATAATACCTCAATTAATTATGAATCACTCATCAAGCTAGTGATGAGTGATTCATAATTTTGTATCCAAAGTTTTGAATTAGGCCTAAGATTTGCGAATGTAGGAACATTGCTCCTACAGCAGGATTTGAAATTCTGGAACGATGTGAATGATATTTACAAGAGTATCTCAATGTCATTGGGAATTCCAAGAGATGATATGGTACATTATGTACTTAAGAGAATGTGAGCTCAGTTCTGAAATATGACAACCTCAACCACATTTCCACAGCGTTCAATTTGAATTATGTCATCGAGGCTTGATGGTACACTTGGCCCCTTTAATTAAAAAAAGGCTCCAAAGCAATTTACTGGTTCCCAAGCAATTTCATCCTTGCTTCTGAGAAATTATCTTTAAATAGGAAGATAGAATTTATACTTCGTAGAATTATCATGTGACTGTTAAAAAGCCATTTTATTTAATTTATTTGTGTTATCGTATGATATACGGATTTATCCACTGGAACATTACCTCCATGAAAGGTGATAAAATTTAAATGCATCCCAGTGCCAGTTGGAAGATGTAACTAAGGCTATAACTAAGAAGCAAGGAACCTAAAGCAAAGATGCCTCATGGAAAGAGGGATGGAAGATGCAGTAGATAAAAAAAAGAAGGAACCACAGAGAAAGGAGAGCTGGGAAACATTTCACACAGGATTTTCAGACTAGGGGGTTAAACAATGTTGGCAAGGCCTGGGTTAAACCACAAGGTGGAATTATGCAGCACAACCGTGCCTCCGAATCTGGAAACTAAAATTCCGCAGCATTTCTAAACCTGACTGGATTCCATCCAAAACTAATGAACTTCATTCAAATCAGTATGTATAATTCTGTCACTGGAATTCAGACTGGGACACATTGCAGCCTGCTTTGAGCTAGCTTCCTTTTCTTTACATAAAGTGTTTGGAAGCTGTATGGTTATAATCAGGCCTGATCTTCAGATGAGCAAACGTGTCTCTCCTGACTGACACTCTGAATGTGTCTGCTATTGGGGCATGTATAGTTGAGCTCTTAACAACTGCTACTGATATCATGAGGCTCCACATCCATTTCCCCCCTAGCAAATGCAGCTATGTGTGTGTGCAGTAATCTTCCCAGTGTCTTATCTCCCTAGGCTACTTATCTTGCCTGCTGTAAGGGTTGTAGCTCAAGAAGTAGAACACATGCTTTGCATGTAGTAAGTCCCAGGTTCAATTCCTGGCTTCTCATGGTAAGGCTAGGAAAGAATCGGGTCTGAAAATCCTGAGAACTGCTGACAGTCAGCGTCGACAATACCAAGCTAGATGGACCAAGGGACTGACTCAGAATAAAGCAACTTCTTAAGTCCCTATGGAAGACCCCCAGGTCATCCTAAGTTATCCAGTAGTTTTGGCATTGGGCTCATAGATCTCTCTCTATCTCCATGCAAGGAGATAAATAAATGAATGAATCTGAAGATGAACAGGGTGGGCTCCCACTCACAGATCTCACAGGAGTAGTTCCAACCAGAAGGTACATGAATCCCTCAAGTATTCTTTTCCTCTTCTTCACATGGATGAATTGGCTCTCAGATGACCAGCGAGAATTCTTTTGTAAGCGTGGCCATCTATTGACTTGCTTGTAATGTAAGAATCTGAATATGACTTCATAGAATCATAGAATAGTAGAGTTGGAAGAGGCCTATAAGGCCATCGAGTCCAACCCCCCTGTTCAATGCAGGAATCCACCTTAAAGCATCCCAGACAGATGGTTGTCCAGCTGCCTCTTGAATGCCTCCAATGTGGGAGAGCCCACAACCTCCCTAGGTAACTGGTTCCATTGTCGTACTGCTCTAACAGTTAGGAAGTTTTTCCTGATGTCCAGTCGGAATCTGGCTTCCTGTAACTTGAGCCTGTTATTCTGTATCCAGCACTCTGGGATGATCGAGAAGCAATCCTGGCCCTCCTCTGTGTGACAACCTTTCAAATATTTGAAGAGTGCTATCATGTCTCCCCTCAATCTTCTCTTCTCCAGGCTAAACATGCCCAGTTGTTTCAGTCTCTCTTCATAGGGCTTTGTTTCCAGACCCCAAGTCTATGCATACTTAAGTCTATGCTCACTCAGCTATGGGGCAGTAAACAAATGTAATAAATAATAATACTAATATTTCTACTACTAATAATAAAATAATGATTTCAGAATGAAATAATATTCATGTTCACCAAAAGGTGTTTGCATTGATGAAGATTTGCTCCTTTTCTCTCGCCCTCTTTTAAGACCTCCTAATATCACTGTGTTTTTGGAAGAGGTTGGACAACTGTTATATTCAGTTGCCAATTTTGAATTTATGAGTTTCTAAGGTACAGAGTTCGCTTGTTTTTTGGATGTAAGTGCTAAACAAAGAACCATTATTACCATTTACCATTTTAGTACATTTCTTTAAAAGCTAAACAATAGCTGGATTCTTAAGGAATGGATCATAACATTCTGGCACATGTCCTGGTAAGAACTCGAACATTTTTGTTTAACTTAAGAACTCCACATTCAGTTGGTTCTTGGGCAGGGGGGAAATATACTACAGTGAGAAAGCTACATGGCTTAGAAATAATAAATGTTTAGAAAGGAAAAAGAGTGGAAACGTGAGAGTTGCCCTTTTGCACACATGGTTTCTCATTCATGTATGTTTTTGTGCTTTTTTGCCCCTGAATCTCTGATGGTTCTCAAATGTGCTACTTCCAGTATCTGAGGCAGTAAGCCTATATGCACCAGTTGCTGGGGAACATGGGTGGGAGGGTACTATTGCACCATGTCCTGCTTTGTTGGTCCTTGGTCGACAGCTGGTTGGCCACTGTGTGAACAGAGTGCTGGACTAGATGGACCCTTGGTCTGATCCAGCATAGTTTTTATGTTCTTAACCAGTAATCTTTTTAAGAAACAAAGATATTACTTTGACTACAAACAGCACCAGCACTGTGAGATTCTTTCTCTGTGCCCATTTAGGAAGATAACAGAGAAGATCATATCTTTAATTGGACAGAATTTTATTAATGAAACTGCAGGCATGGTAGTGCTTCACAAAGCCATTCTTCAAGCCAAAACAGTTTGGAAAAAAACCCAGAATATCCTATGTTCTGTTTTTGTTTGAGGAATAGCTCTGTGAACCTCTGATCTTTCACTGGTAAGAAAGATCCACTTATAGTCCATCTTTGGGCATGCCTATACATAGGATAAGTGGTGGCAGTACAACCATCAATGTTTACATAAAACTAATTATTTTGCCACTGAGGTGCTGTTCTCCCTTATACTTTTAGAAAAAGTATAATGTGATGTGTGAAGCAAGGAGGAGAAACCACATATTTCTTCATTTCCCGAGGCTATTCTGCTTTCTGCCCTTAGTGAAGACTGGCTGAGCTTGTCGGCCATGCTTGGCCATATCCTTTGCTAGACAAATGGCTTGGCTTTTTTCTATGCAGAGTCATTGTCCTATGGGAAAACTCAATTAAGAGCCAGACCGCCAGTGGATGGAGCCAGAGCCCTAACTGGGCAGAGTTTGCAGCATTGCACAGTCTGGTTGAAAGAAAGAATGGGACCCTAGTTGTCTATGTCTTTGCTCATGTGCAAAAAGAGGAGAGAATCTTGCCAGATTGCCCTGCTATTCAGGGGCTGGTGGTGGTGGTGGGGAGAAAGTTAAAGAACCAGTTTCCTGGTTTAGGAACAAGCCCCTGAGGTGCACTTCCAAACAAAACAAAGGTTGTTTGCTGGAAAGTCCAGAAACACTAATTAGGGCTCCTCTAAAGAAACCAGACCTCTCAGGGAAAGAAAGAACAGGAGTGGGGGCAAAGAACTCCCTTGGCTGCTTGAGCTGCAAGGCTCCCAACAGCTGCAAACTTCCTAGACATTTTTCTTTTAATGAGAAAAGACACTTCCCTGGTGCAAGATTAATCATAACCAGCCTCTCTGCTCCCTTCCTCTTGGCTTCCCCCAGCCAGCCGGCCAAGCCCAGGTTCACCTTGTAGCAGCTGCTTTGCCTAGGAGT
This sequence comes from Elgaria multicarinata webbii, assembly GCF_023053635.1. Classification (NCBI taxonomy): domain Eukaryota; kingdom Metazoa; phylum Chordata; class Lepidosauria; order Squamata; family Anguidae; genus Elgaria; species Elgaria multicarinata. The sequence continues at coordinate 105,454,633 of NC_086172.1, forward strand.
TCCCCCTTCAGCCAACTCTCTCTCTCTCTCTCTCTCTCTCTCTCTCTCTCTCTCTCTCTCCCTGCCTCCCTGAAGCAGAGTGTGTTGGCGTAGGTTGTCCCTCGGCACAACCTGTCCCTCGATCAGAGAGACCAGAGCAGGCTAGATGAAATGAGGCTGTGGGCGAGATCCAGCCTGCTGGCTGAAGGCTCCCCATCCTAGGCTTAGCTAATGGCCCACGTGATGCTGTCTCAATAGCTAGGAAATAGCTGGAAGGCCCAAGAGTGGTCCGAAAGGGAGAGTACCTTTCTCCCCCTACCTCAGCTAAGGATGATGTAATCTAGGTCTGTGGCTGTGAGAAAAGGGGCAAAAGAAGCAGATGAAGACACTTTGTGTGTGTGTGTAAGTCTGAGCTAAATTTTGAGACTTGTAAGCCAAGAGCAACTGGGTGCAGAGGTGCCTCTTCCTGAAGATCTGGTGTGAGGCAGACATTCTGTGCTTTTGGATCAATAAGCTGTGTACTTCCACCTATCCCAAATGCCACAAAGCTTCACTGATCTGTTTCCCCCAGTGGAGGCTGGTGGCTCTGATGTCAGTGGGGCGGTGACTCCACTTGGGGTTTCAGTAGAACCTGCCAAAACTCTAAAGAAGCTATCCAATGTGCACCCTGGATAGCTCCTTTAGAATTTTGACTGGTTCTGAATGAAACCCGGAGCGGATTCACCACCCCACTGACATCGGAGCCACCAGCTCTGCTGCTTTCCTACAAACTCAGGTAAGCACTGTGCTTCAGCAATGTCCACATCACTCAGGGAAGTGAGGGTTGTGTAGCAATACATTTTGGTACAAATGCAAAAGTCTTTTTAAAATAAACTTTCAACTTTTCCTTCTAACCTAATCCTCATTCATACCATTTGAGTTCTGCCCACAAATACACACACACTGTATACAGAAAGTTTTCACTCTTCGGGTCTTCTCCACCCCCTTGGCTACTCCTTTCCCAAACAGCGCCTGCTGAATTAATCACATATACATCCCCTATGCACTACAGCCAATTGGCAGAAATAATGTTTCCAAATTAATGCTTAGCTGTTCTTCAGGCTCCTAAGTAACATCATTGTTGAGCATGTGTTAAATCTACTATCTTGTGGAAGGTTTAGTAAGCAAAGGGATGAGTTCCTTAGTAGCCTAGCCCAGTAGGGAGTACACTACCTTGCAGTCAGTGTGTGTGTGTGTGTGTGTGTGTTGAGGGTGGGGGTTGGCAACAGGTAGGCAGTTTATACTGGTAATAGAATTTAGTGGTAAATCTTTTTCTGGACTAAACGATAACACCCCAAACTCTTTGTCCATCCAACTGTACATGACAATCTCATCTTGGTAGTGCAGTTATACACTACAAACGGTTTCCGTTTAATTGTCAGGATGAATCTATAAAGAATCAGGGGACTTGGAGTTCAGTAATGCTGCTGAGGATTCTCCTAGAGATTTCTAGTCCCCCTCACAGAATTATAGTGCTCAGGGTTTTCCATGCAGAAGGAATAACCAATGACTTTTAGTCTCTACTGTATATGTGCTCTATGGAGGAAACTATTTCTGTAGATATTACATCGGGTGAACAGTATATACATACAGATACACACAAAATTAAACTGCAGCTGTTTAAAGCATCTGCTTTTAAATACAAGTTGTCAAGGATGTATTTAGAAATAGCAAATTACAGTTCACCTGCACAAACAGCTGGCATTTTGGGTTTCTTTCTCTTCTAACTGCTAAATAAAGGTTGTGTTGAGGGCTTCAAAATCTCTGCTTTGGCTAGTGGGGGTTGCTGGCTAGTCTGGCTCTATTGAGAATGGTAGCTCTCATTTGCTGAGTCTTCCCAGATTCTTAGCCAGTACCCGGTTAGCATTTCAGCTGCTGCACCAGTTCTTCACTAGTCACCATGACCGATGGTGATCATTCTGCTGATTGTATGTTAGAGCAGCCTTCCCCAACCTGGTGCCCTGAAACTCCCATCATTCCCAGCAAGCATGGCTCAAATTCAGACTGTACAACACATCTGAATCCCATGCCAATCCCTATCAGACAAATGATCACAAGCTGAAACTTTTCACATGCCATTATGCTTCAGCTCTGATCATCCTGCCCTTCTCAAATGAACCTGTTTGCTGTGTGTGTGTGGGGGGGGGGGCATTTTCTCCACTGTCTTCTCACTTAAGGGGAAAGCAGGCTACAAGAGGAATCTCTCTCTCTGATTGGGTTATTATGTCGTTTGAATGCAGGGCTTTTCCCACAGGATGGGTTAACATGTTGTCTGAATGCAGTGCTTTTTCTGCAGGATGACTTGTTAACCATGCAGTGTGGTTTATTTTTCTTGAACCAGCCACCTTGAGAATTCATGGCTTATTGTTGGGTTGTTTGGTTTGGTTAACAAGCCACATTGCTTGGTTAATGAGCAATTCTGCAGAAGCACACTGCGTTCAGACACTTCTTGCATTCATTAGCTGTATTGCCTGGGTACATATGCTTCAACCTGAGAAGTTTTAGGGTATGTGCACTTTATGCTTATTCTATTTCATTACGTTTGGAAGCCTCAATATTGGATAATTTCCCCTCCTTGATTTTTTTAAAGGTAGAGTTGTTTGATTTAGTTTGAAATTGGGCAGTGTTGAAATCTCCATTTCTACAGATTTGCTAACATAATTAATGATGCAATTATAAATTAGCAATTACATAATGGAAATGCAATAAGAGAGGGCACATCCATTGTCAATGCTTGTCTAATGTTCTGTCTTTGAGACTTTTAGTTTTTGTAGACTCCAGAAATGGCAATATCCCAAATTTTATTTTTTGTTGCCAACGACCAAATAGTTTCAGCCTAGCAAGAAGAAAGTTTTGTTTTTTTCTTTCAATCATTCTCTTATTACTAGGCTGAAGCATTCACTATCTCTCTCTTCATTAGCAAGCAACTGACTAATGAGAGAGACGGATCTCCTTTATTCATTCTCAGCCTCAGAGTTAACCAATTGGATGGACATAGTTCACTCATCCCCAGTGTCCTGTGTTTAGCCAATGCTGCGTACACAAATACAACTTCCATGTAGCCTTGCACAAAAACATTATCACAGGGAAGTATATCATTGCTGCTTCTGAGTTCTAATCTGGAAAGAATGTGAGCCTTCCAGCCAAGCTTTGGAACATCTTTCTTTCTTCCTTTCTTTCTTTCTTCTATTTATTTTAAATAGTTTCACACAAAGGAGGAGAGATATTCCCACATTGTTAACTGTCGAACAGCGGTACTCAAAAGAAAAGGAGCGTTTAGCTGGAATTGTTATTATCTGAGGCAAGAGGGGGAAAACGCATTAAGGGTCTTTGCTGGCTGGAAGCCCCTGGATGTCCAAGGGTTTTGTGGCTTTTCAGGGTAAGGTAAAATCTATAACTGACAGAAATGGCATCATTACAGATGGCAACATTTAAATGCGGGATGTCTTTACTCCCTCCTGTCCTTTACAAGTCACAGGAGATTATCAATCATCGAAATAGCAGTATATTTTGACAATAGTTGTACAAACATTCGTGTTGCAACAAGGCAAGGGTGGTGTTGGGAGTTATGCAAGGTCCACTGAAAGCAGGAGAGAGAGACGGCCAGAGGAGCAGAACGGGCTACCTTGGGCTTCATGCCAAGCACTTGTTGGCCAGAAGAAGGTAACAGCAGGAATGGCTACTTGAGACCTCACAAAGACTTGTTGATTGGCAAGAGGGAGCCATAGCAACTGGACAGGCTGGGTTGAGACTACTGGTGATCCACTAGCCTGTATTATGAATGTTCAAATGATACAATTTTCATGCCCACCATTTTCCAATGTGAAAAAGCCCCCACCTCAGGGTGAGAATCTGGAGTGCTTCTCTATGACTAAAATGGTGACTAGTGATAACTTATGTGCATGTTTCATGGCTATTTTCAGTACAAATGTAAACTAGTTCCAAGCTTGTTCAACTGAAATAGCTTCCAGCTACAGAATCTTCGGACAGTATCCAATGAGGCTGCTGTGCAAGTGGTCCTCTGCTGCCGAATCCATTGCGCAAGTGGGACTCACCACTTGTGCAACAGAGATTTAACTCTTTCTATAGGAAGCCTGAAAACAAGTGGAAATTGTTATTTTCTGGGTCAGCAGAGCTCTCTTATGCACGCTCCGCTGACCTGACCTGCTCCAAAAACGAGCATTTCCGCTCATTTCTGGTTGCTCTTGGAAGTGCTAAATCTCCATTGTGCAAACAGTGGGTCTTGCTTGCTGAAAAGAATAGGCAAGCTGCAATGGTGCAATGGAATGGGTTGGGGGCACAGCGCTTGGTTGGATACTGCCCCTGGGAAGTGTAGCTCTTTGAAGTGACAAGGAACTTTTCACACAAAAATGTCAGCAGTTCCACAAGACTTCAATTCCTGTTTCTTTGGGACAGTTGTGATATAACTAAAACGGTTTGTAACCAGTTCCAAACTAAACCTGCAGTGTGGACGTGCAGGCCACCCTTGTTTATAGGAAACAAGGCACTTCGTTGTTTGCTCTTGCTTCTTAATCTTCTCTAGCTGCATTACTACCAGTAATATGAAGAACATTTTGAATCAATATTAGTAAATGTCTCCTGCACAATAAATAAAGGAATTCTGAGATGTCAAGCAGTGAAGTGGGTCACATAGCTGATAAGAGCGAGCATACATAAAAGCTTTACATTACCCATAAAACGTGAGACGAAGGAATCCAATACGTTGCCCAAGTTTAAGCAGTTCTCCCTGTCTACTAGCAGCTCCTGTTAGCAGCACAATTCCCAATTTTTTAAGGGTGACCAGCCACTTGTATGCACCTTCATCACTGAGCAACACCTCTTCAAAGGCCATAGTTGGGAGCTGAAGATCAGAACCCCAGTACTGACGTTCTGTAAGTCACATTAAAAAAGAAGAAGAAAGAAACAGATACATAAGTATTAATGACCATGATCCAATTAATTCAGTACTAAGAATTGGAATCAATGAATACATTGAATATTTCCAAATGAGTTTCTTCCTTGTAAATGTTGGCTTATTCTTATCCTGATTGCTGCTAGGCCAAATGGAGACTAGTGGGATTAGTGTGGGTGGCACAGTCCAAAAGAACAACTTGGCACAAAATGCCATATGCTACCTTTCTCCTTGTGGTGCCTTCCCACAGCCAACTCTTCTGGTGCTTAGACACACACACACACACACACACACACTTATTCAAGACAGCCCGTAGTATGAAATTGGGTGCAAAATATACTTGTTAAATCAAAAAATTGGTACAATGGTTGGATAGATTATCTAATTCACTAGCAGACTCTGTCTTCTAATGAACACTAAAGACATTTTGATAAGATACTGAGCTATGTATTTCATGATCTGAGTATGATGCAGTAGAGAAATAGAGGGAATATTTTTTGTAAGTGCAGTCCACAGGCTCTATTGCCTATTAAAGCATTTTATGCCTGCATGTTCTGGCCTTATTTATTTTACATTTATGTTTTTGCCAACCTGCTATATCTTATTGTTTTTGTCTTGTCTTTCTGTCCCTCCCCCGCCTCCTCCCAACCTAATTTGTAGTAATTTTTTTAAAAATTAAAATTGTAATTTAAATGCCATCCTCTTCTATGGGCAAACAACTGTTGAGGCTTTTCAGGCCTACTATGCCTTTACTTCAAAGCTTCATGCTTGAGGCTTTTGTCCTTTCTATTGTTTCTTAATGAGCTGCAGCAGGATTCCTGATGAATAGCCTCTTAACTACACTGTGAAAAGGCTTAATTGAATTTTAATGTGAGTTGTTTTAATAAGAGGAGAGGCTTTAATTACTGATTTTCATCTGATTCATATTATAAAAAGTAGAAAGACCCAGTGTGGTGTAGTGGCTAAAGTGTTGGACTGGGAGATGGGAGATCCAGGTTCTAGTCCTCACTTGGCCATGGAAACCCACTGGGTGACTTTGGGCCAGTCACAGACTCTCAGTCCAACCTACCTCACAGGGTTGTTGTGAGGATAAAATGGAGAAGAGGAGGATTATGTACGCCACCTTGGGTTCCTTGGAGGAAAAAAGGCGGGATATAAATGTAATAAATGAAGAAAATAAAGAAAAAGGAAAGCTTCCACTGTGGCAAAATGAACTGACATTAGGGGGTAATTTAGAAAGACTATTAAAGAAGCAATTATTAGCCTACTTACTAGCAGTCTTGCAGCAGCCATAAAAAGTGCAAAAGCTACTAGCAGGAAACATTTAATTAACACTGCAAGGGCACTTGCTGAGTGGAACTGATGAATAGACATAGAAAGATCTTGGCCATTGCTGGGTAAAATAGCTCTATGTTAAGTGCTGTGATGAAGCAACTGATTGCAGAAAAGCAGTACCTAGCAGTGACAAATGGCCCTAATGTGGGAGAAACCTATTCCCCATTAAATGTGATCCCAAAATACTGCTTTTAAAAAAAGCTGCTCCACTATTTTCCAACTACTTAGAAAAGTTGCAACGGTTTGCTATCAGGATATACAAAGCTGAACAACTAAAATCCAAAAAAGAAGCATTATTGCAGCATTATGTCAGTGTCCCAAAAATCAATGGAGCGGATATGTTTCTTGCATCTGCCAACGGGAAAACTTTTCTCATTTTTAATGTATAGGGAGAGTAAGTTTCAAAATAACACTTTGGAGGCTTCCTAGGGAAGAACTTTGCTCTTTTATAGTGTGTACATTATCCTGTCTATTGTGTAAACAGATGCAAGCTTTTAAACAAAATCTAACAGGCCATTTGCATCTTGTGTTACAAAACTGCTGAACTAAAGCTTGATTCAGCTTATTATTATTGTAGCTATAGTAGATACCCTAATTTACACACAGAGTAGTCCAATTCAATTCTGTTCCTACATGAAGTTTGCAAATAAATAAATAAAATCAGAGCCCTATAGGTGGGTAAAAGATGATGAGAGTACATTCTTAAAAATAAAAGGTGTCATTAAGAATACTCTGGTAGTGTCTGACCTTGCTGTCATGTCTGGGAAGTGTGGACACTTCAGGATTAGGCCATTTTTGCTGCCATGGCTCTAAATTGGTCAATTCAATGGTGCCCTCATGGGTCAGTCAGCTGGGGGGAGGGGTAACATGGCAATCCAGCATACATTTGCATGCTTTCTGTAGTTATAGGGAACAGGGCTGGCATCAAAATTAGGCATGGTTGGGCAGCAACCACGCCCCAGCAGGGGCCCACTGACAAGAGCCCCCAGAAGTTGCTCCTACTCTTCACCATTGCAGCCTGCTTGCTCACCTCCTTCTTACTCTGGCCAAACAATGGTGATGGTGGTGAGAAGGCAGAGCAGTAGATGCTTCTGCCTACTTGCTCACTGGCTCTCTGCTGACTGGTAGCAGTGATAAGGAAGAGGATGAGGAGCAATAACAGCTGGTGACAATGGGAGTGAGAAGATAAACTCACTGGACCCATTCAGAAGACACCTTAAACCATGGCGGTTAAGCCAGAAAGCTGGGCTCTGTTCAGAAGACACCTTAAACCACAGTGAATGGGTCTCTGGGCCTCTGTGGCAGTTCAGAGCCTTATGAAACTTTGTTCCTGGCTACTTTTTAGGTTGTGCCTACTACAACCAAACAAGATTCTTGGGTCAAGGTATCAGTTGACACCTATTAAATACATAGCATGATTCTGTAGTTATAAGAAACAGGGAGCCAGCATATCTGAAGTTTCTCTGTAACACTATCCTTTGTTTACTTTATTTTCAGTCAGTGGAGGCTGGTGGCTCGTATTTCAGAGGGGTAGTGAATTCACACTGGGTTTCAGTCAGAATTCTAAAGGAGCTAAACAAAGTGCTGAACCCTATCCTCACAACAGGTTCAGTGCCTTGGATATCTCATTTATAGATCTGACTGGTTCTGACTGAAACCCAGAATGGTTTCACAGCTGCACTGAAATAGGAGCCAGCCGGCTTCACTGTTTTCAGTGTCGTGTGTGATAATACAAAAGTTCCCCTGGAATGATAGTTTACCATCTAAAGCTCTGAAGGGAGGAAAAGATTCTTTATTTCAGCTATCTACAATAAAACAGCAGTTGCAAAAAACAAAACAAAACAAAACAGAGATGTATAGACCCAAGAGAAGCAAGCATGTTAAATTTGGGTGCTCATGCCGAGACTGTTCGCACATATGTACATAAAAGCTCAAAATGTGACCTGACTTCATTGGAATTTTTCCTCTTTCCATTTTAGGAAGCAGTATATAATAAATGCAGACTGCCAAGGGAGTTTGCTAAGTATCCTTTGGCAATCACTTGACTGCTAAACAGTAAGATTCAAACAGGGAAAAAAAACATTTCTCCTAGTGGCCTTCGAGGGAAACTAAGGCCAAGTTAGACAAGTTGGAGCAGTCATATTTGTGGTTCCCAAATATGCATTGCTAATGTAATAATAATAGCAATAACAACAACAAAACAACAACAACAACAATAATTTATTTCTTACCCACCTCTCCCTTTGGATTGAGGCGGGGAACATTAATACAACAATACAATATAAATCAAAAGCATAAAACGGATAGAGTTGCTGTATTGGGAAATTATCTACTGTGATTCAGCAAATTACTGTAGATAATTTCCCATTACAGCAACTCTGTCCGAGCCCAATGACCCTGGCAATTTGCACCCAAAGATAACATCTGATAAAAGAAAAAAAAGTGCACAAGGATATAATGACGGCTCTGAAGGCAAATCCTTTCAGTCGCCATTAACAATCTGAGAAAGACATTCTGTTGATAAGAAGTTTTTTGCAGACATCTTCCTACAAGTAAGATATGATATATATTCTTTTGATAAGATATGTTTTGAATGTATGTAATGAAATATTTACAAAGTATTTTGTCCATATATAACAAATTTAAAAAAGGTTTCAAATAATTTACATATGTACATAGGCCCCTGTGGCAATTTGTCAAGTTAATTTTATAATAAGAATATATTTTTACTATATGTTGTCCCTACCAGGTTTTACAATATGTATTTTAAATGTTTACACAGCCCCCTGAAGAAGGCCTTGAAAAGATACAGGCCGAAACACATCGGGCTCTTCAACTTACAAATAAAAATGTTCAGCATCCTGAGAATTTGTTTCTCCCTTCTTTTCACCTGATTTGGGTGCTTTTCTCCCCGTTTTTGCTTCTAAGATGTAGCAAACTATTTTGGATTATACAGAAAAAATAAGGTGTAAATATATAACAATGTTTGACACTTAGGACATAGCTACTACAAGTTGTCATATGGAACAGCTAAAGGAAGGCTCTAAGAACCATCTGCCTAAAATTGCTTGATGAACTCTTTAAAAGCTGTAGAATGCAGCTTTTGTCATCATAAAATCAATTTGCCCTGATAAAGCGTATGCCATCATCAGCTGTCACCTCAATCATGGCCTAACTTGACATTTCACCTCTTCCCACTCCCTGCACCGTCCCTTCCCCTGGAGGTGATGCTCTCAGGGGCAAGAGCCCTTTTCTCAGCAATTTGCCTAGGCCAGAGAGTGGGCAACATGCATCTTTGTGGGCTGTATGCATTTCTTGGCGTTTTTTGTGCCCCACACTCAATTTAGAGCTGACATCTGTTAGTACAGTGGCAAAAAAGCCACATTTTTCCTTGAAAAGAAGGCACATGGGGAGCAATTCTAGCAAGGGTGTGTGGAGAAATGCAGGGGGGAGGCCAGGGTGGGTGGAATTGGCCCCCAGAATTCCCCTACCCCTGGCTTAGATTCTTCCCCAAGTTCAGATCCCAATACAAAAGGAGGAGAGCATCCAGGGCAGGGCAGAAAAGAAAGGAGAAACAGGTTTTCAGGATGTACCGGTACATAATTTATTTTCACAAAGACTGATGCGTTTTGCCCTGTACTTTATTCAAAGGCCTTCCGCAGGGAGTTGTTAGAAGATAGCATCTGCCGAATTTCCTCTAGCAAGATAATTGTCTCCTATGATGTTGTGTTCATAGTAACTGTAGTTAGATTGTTGTGCTGTGTACAATGCATGGTGAGATTATGCATTGTACACAGCACACAGTGATAATCTATGGCAACTTGTATACAATTATCTTGCTAGAGGAAATTCTGCAGACACTATCTTCTCAGATCCAACAGCAGAAGATGCATGCAAAACAGCCCCATTGAACTTAGCCCTACTTCTCTGCTCTACGTGTATGTTCAGAAGGCAAACCACAGGCAAACAAAAATTCCTGGGCTGAAGGTACATGGTTTGAACATTTCATAATCTAGAAATTACGTGACAGAAGGAAAAGCCTCCAATTCAATTATTAAACATGGCTATTAAGCCCAAATTCCATTTGGGAAAGCAGACCAAGAACAGAAACTTTGCAGACCTTTTGCTGGGCCTCTGGGAATGGATTTAGCAGCCCACCTTAAACTTAAAAATGGTAGGCACCAAGGATTTTATTTTTAAATCGAGTTTGTTATTCCATATGTGTGTTTCTTGTGGCAGGTACACAGCACTGTGTAGTCAGCAAAAGCCAACGACTGTGAGTAGTAACGACAATTTTCTACATTTGCAAGGTTTGCACTTTCCAACCACAACTAGCATGCCTGATTCCTCTGGCTTAAGCCCGTTAGAGGGGGAGTCCAAGAAACACAACACACACATCCTAATGTAAACCATTTGCACAAACCATCTTTATATCTGACGTTGTGTTTCTAAGAAGCTGCAGCGTGACTGACAAGTTGCTGAATTTTTCACACACACACACACACACCCAAAAAAAGCCAAAATGAAAAAAAAACACCTCACCCCACACCACACAGTGTGATCCTTGAAGAGAAATGTAATCACACCTTATTAAAATATCTTACCAAATCTATTCCAACACATATTGCTTAGTGTTCAATGTGCCGGACTCAATATAGAATCATAGAATCATAAAATAGCAGAGTTGGAAGGGCCCTACAAGGCTATCGAGTCCAACCCCCTGCTCAATGCAGGAATCCACCCTAAAGCATCCCTGACAGATGGTTGTCCAGCTGCCTCTTGAAGGCCTCTAGTGTGGGAGAGCCCACAACCTCACCACGCAACTGATTCCATTGTCGTACTGCTCTAACAGCCAGGAAGTTTTTCCTGATGTCTAGCTGGAATCTGGCTTCCTTTAACTTGAGCACGTTATTCCGTGTCCTGCACTCTGGGAGGATCGAGAAGAGATCCTGGCCCTCCTCTGTGTGACAACCTTTCAAGTATTTGAAGAGTGCTATCATGTCTCCCCTCAATTTTCTCTTCTCCAGGCTAAACATGCCCAGTTCTTTCAGTCTCTCTTCATAGGGCTTTGTTTCCAGACCCCTGATCATCCTGGTTGCCCTCCTCTGAACACACTCCAGCTTGTCTGCATCCTTCTGGAATTGTGGAGCCGAGAACTGGACGCAATACTCTAGATGAGGCCTAACCAGGGCTGAATAGAGAGGAACCAGTACCTCACGTGATTTGGAAGCTATACTTCTATTAATGCAGCCCAAAATAGCATTTGCCTTTCTTGCAGCCATATCGCACTGTTGGCTCATATTCAGCTTGCGATCTACAACAATTCCAAGACCCTTCTCGTTTGTAGTATTGCTGCACCAAGTATCCCCCATCTTGTAACTGTGCCTTTGGTTTCTATTTCCTAAATGTAGAACTTGGCATTTATCCCTATTAAATTTCATTCAGTTGTTTTCAGCCCAGCACTCCAGCCTATCAAGATCACTTTGAAGTTTGTTTCTGTCTTCCAGGGTATTAGCTATCCCACCCAATTTGGTGTCATCTGCAAATTTGATAAGCGTTCCCTGCACCTCCTCGTCCAAATCATTAATAAAAATGTTGAAGAGCACTGGGCCCAGGACTGATCCCTGCGGTACCCCACTCGTTGCCTCTCCCCAGTTTGAGAAGGTTCCATTGATAAGTACTCTTTGAGTCCGATTCTGTAGTCAACTGTGAATCCACCTAATAGTAGTTCCATCTAGCCCACTTTTAGCTAGTTTGTTAATCAGAATATCATGGGGCACTTTGTCAAAAGCTTTGCTGAAGTCAATATATACTACAGTTTGCTTCAAAAGGTTTGTTTTAAAACAGAGAACATTTTCAATTCTTCATGAGGGGAAACTACCTTGACTGTAATAAGTAAGTTACCAGGCAAATCCAATAAAAGACAAATGTTAAGATGCACGTGTTTGCCTGGGTACGTCAGTGCTGTGAAATCTAATTGTTTTAACTGTGTGCTTTATTTTCAAGTTTTCCTTATCATCCTAACAAAGCGTTCTTTAATCTACTTTGTGTATTGGCTTGGATTCTGAGATCTCTTGAGCAATTTCAATCAATTCCCCTTGGAACAGTGAGTGAGGTAACCAAGGTGGGGGGTATGCATAGGAAAGTGGGGGAATCATTGTGGTATCATTGTGGCATCAGATGAGCTTCATCCGAATCAAAGGGTCTTCCACAAAGCCAATGTAATCTTAACATTCCAGGTATGTCTGGTTAACAATGTTCCTTCTAAAGTTCCAACTGTGCCATCACCCATGCACATCCGGGGAGATGGAAACCTTCCATGTCACCTATGTGACATACTTTGCCCATCCTTCTAGGAATAATGTATATTTCTGCCTTCTATACTTGAAAACCAGGCAGTTATACTTTCTTACACTCTGCCTGAGGACCCCCACCCCCACCCACCATCCATGGTATGCTGCACCCTAACAAGGCAGGAATAGATTTCTAGCCCTTTGTGATTAGAGGAGGAGGATAACTTTTAAACCAGTAGTATGGAAACGGTGGCCAAATTTCAAGTGACAAAGTCCAGCGTATATTCCCCCCTCACCTGGACGCCCCTCCGGAAAGACTTGGTGGAATAGGAACACTGGATGTTGGCTCCTTATGCCTTTGGGAACTGGCATCCAATAGAGCACGTTTCCATCCACTCAGCCTTTTCCTCAGGAAAGGCCAAGTGAGGGGAAGCATTGGGAGCATCTTCCAAGGCACTTTCTCTGCCCATCTGCAATTGGAACTCCAACCACCTGGCAGGCATAGAAAGCCAGCTCTGCTCTCATTGCAGAATAACTTTGTTTTGTCCCTGACTTGATGCTGCATTTTAAGGATGCAGTTATGATGTCAGGGACAAGACCTGACCTTTGGGCAAGAGCATATCCTGTGACAAGAAAGAGAAAGAGAGAGAGAGAAGAGCTTGGCAGAAAGTGTGAGAGATGGCTTCACCCACCACTGGCTAAGTCCCCAATTGATTTTCTGGTGTGGCTTTTATGGCTCTCCCAAGAAACAGAGCTGAACTGCTAAAACCATCCTTCCCCAATCTTGTTTGGGACTACAGCTCCTGTCAGCCTCAGCCAGCATAGCAAGAAGTTAGGGATGATGGGAGTTATTTTTCCCAAAAATCTGGAGAGTACCAGGTTGGGGAAGGCTGTACTATACCACTGAGTTAGCAGTTTGTGGCGCCAGTACATTGCGGTGTCTACTAAATTGCAATATGCCAATGGAAATTAGTTCCAATCAGATTATTTATTTGTTTGGAAATCTAAAATCCACTTTTCATTTACAAGAATTCTCAACGCAGAGAACAGGGATTTTTTAAAAAATAAATAAATATCTAAGCGTACAATTGAAAATGTCAACAATAATGAAATTGTAAGAACTGAATCAGGTTCTTTTCCAACAGCAGGGAAAAATAAAAGCACAGCTCAAATAAACAGCCATTAAAACTCGCCTAAACAAAAATGTTTTAACAGCCTGCCTAAGCTCGTCAACCTAGCAAATCTCAGATGTTAACAGATTGCACAGACACAGACCAAAAGCTGGAAATACTTTGTTAGCTGTTATTGATAATTCCGTTCTGGTGGAGTTTGCATTCACAGCTGAGACTTGTGACTGCACTGCAATGACTGAGGAGGTTCACGGGAAAATAGGAAGCTGCGTTATACTGAGTCAGCCATGGGTCTATCTGACTCAGAGCTGAAGCACATGTTACTTTGAAGACTTGGCAAACAGATGCATACGGTTTTTTGGTTTTTTTACTCCTGTATCTTTAAGAGTTGTATAGAAAAGGGAATTTCAGGAGGTGTCATTTGTATGCATGCAGCACCTGGTGAAATTCCCTCTTCATCACAATAGTTAAAGGTGCAGGTGCCCTGCCCTTGAGTGACCAGATACAAAAGAGAGCAGGGCTCTTGCAGCTTTAACTGTTGCAATGAAGAAAGAATTTCACCAGGTGCTGCATGCATACAAATGACACCTGCCGAAATTCCCTTTTCTATACAACTGTTAAAAGATACAGGAGCTCTGTCCCCCTTTCCATATGGTTACCCTACAGTATGAGCTACATTGACTGGCACTGGCTCTCCGCGATAGGCATGAGTTTCTGCCAGCCTTAGCTGGAGATGCCAGGGACTAAACCTGGGACCTTATGCATGCAAAGCAGGTGCTCTACCCACTAAGCTGTAGAACTTTTCTATGGTTCTTTCCTACAGCCCTCTACTTGGCATCTCCAGTTCAACATAGTTCAATATTACCATGCCATCAAATGTGGGACATATGTTCTCACAATTTTTCTTTTTAGTGAAAACATCTGTCCCTCATTTGATGGCATGGAAACAATTCTCAGATATTTTTAATATGTCAGCTAACAGCTACATCAACTTCTGATTAGTCTTGATCCAAGGCAAGCACATAGCAAATGCAAGCTACTATGTACTAATTTTGCTTCCTGGAGGAAGTGTAACTGTAAGGTTAGAGGCTCATCCACCTGATACATCACTGCACGTGTCAAAAAATTATCTTAAAAAGAAAACATGGAACAGTGGTGCTAAACCAAACAACAGCTATGGAGATTGCACTACTGTTCCATTCTTTCTAAAAGAGTCAGATTTTCTGTGGCCTGATGAATATGGAAATAGCATTTAATAATGTTATGCAGATGTCCCATAAAAAGTGAGTAAACAAAGCATGACAATTCCAGAGTAAATACCTATTAGAGAAGCACCCAGCTGAATGGCCCCGTTCAGAAGACATCTTAAACCATGGCTTTAACCATGGTGGTTAAGCCAGAAAGCCAGGCCATGTTCAGAAGACACCTTAAACCATGGCTTTAACTATGGTGAATAAAATAAAAAGCCTTATTCACCATGGTTAAAGCCTTTAAGGTGTCTTCTGAACAGGCCAATGTCTGGGATTATGATAAACCCTACCCATGTAGCACTGGTGAGATTTTAATATAAGCGTTAAAAAGAGGCAACCTCTGGTGCTTCAGGAATCATATAAAAGTTGTTTTATTGGTTTATATCCAAATGTGCTCTGCTCAACGTTTTGGACTGTTGTCCTTCGTCAGGAGCTGGAAACAGTTACTGTGCTAGCAGGAGCTACTGTAACACAATGGTTTTCTAATCTGCAGTTATGCTGCTATTGCTACTGCGTTCTGTGTTGAAGCTGAAATAGCAACTATGTAGAAGCGGTTTGGCGTCACCATTGAGCAATAACACCTGCAGCCAGGGGTGAATCCTTGAAAGATGGACAGTATATCAACTGAGCTTATACTTAGCTAAAGTTTTTAAAGGACTATTATTGTAATCCGAATTATCGTCTTCTCCCAGCAACATTCTCGTTGTATGTCTAACCATCAGTCTGTGGAATTAGATCTCAACATTTTTCTCTCCCTTGCTGAAAAAGAGGGATCATTATTCCATTTTTTAAAACAAATAAATAAATAATTCAGGGGTAGCTGCAGCTTGAAAACCTATTAAGCAGAAGCTCTAAACTGGGAAGGCGTTCTTTGCCAGCTTTTCCTGGTGGGTAAACCATCCCACTTACATTATTAATTATTCTACCATTCCACTACTTAACCACTCTCAGTATAATTTCCACTTTGCTATTGCAGGATAGAACTGAATTGAAAGCTATGCGTTATGAAAAAACAGAGTTGCTAAGAACTGTTAATGACGTAGGCTGAAAATACTCTGACAGGCTTACTTCTCACTTCTAGGAAGCACTGAAATAGTCGCATTGAAAAATGTGTTTATTTTTCATACAATCTGCAAAAAACGTTAATAGCTTAGATTTCAGGAGGAGTCCAATAGAGCTCATTCATGTCTTTCAAAAACGATGTTACCATTGCTGATGAAAAACAGATCTGTGTTATGAAGGCTGGGGGTGGGGTGAGGACCAAGTTTCAAGAAAATTGCATGGTCCATAGACTTATCAATGAACTATAGTGCTTTTTACATTCCTCAAGAATGTGTCATTCATTAGATAAACTGATTATATCAGGTTTATCTAATCTGATATAATCTGATTACATCAGGTTTCCCTCTGCCCCTCAAGGACAATATCTGTCTGATACTGATTGAAGAAGACATGCAAAAACTAGCATGTCAGAGAGAAAGGCCTTGTTTCCAACTAATCTATTTTAAATAAGTGTGGTGTAGTGGGTTAAGAGCGTTGGACTGGGACTTGGGAGACCTGGGTTCTACTTCCCACTTAATAATGACACTCACTGTTTTGGGCCAAGTCACTCACTCTCACCCCAACCTACCTTGCAGGGTTGCTGTGAGGATAAAATGGAGAGCAGGAGGACTATGTAAGACACCTTGAGTTTCTTGCAAGAAGAAAAATGGGTGAGGGTACATTCAAATATCTGATTCACCCACCACCAGTCTGAAATGGTACAGATCAGCAACAGATCCACTGTGCCAGTTTGCTGTGTTCCAGTTCTAAGGACAGAATCAAATAAGCAGAACAGAGTAAAAGGCCTGTTGTTCCACTTGTGGAGGTTGCTGGAGCAGAAAAAGTGGCCTGGGTTTGCCTAGGATACCAAGGCTGTGAGCCTGCATCACCTGAAGACCTGAGATTTGGCCTGGGGTCTTACAAGACTTTGGACAAGAAGCAGGAAACTTTCCTGCCCAGACTGACCATTGGTCAGGCTAGGCAGACTGAGAGGACCTATGCTGCCTGAAAGGAGAGGACAGCCTCTCCCTCCTGGACCATGGCACCCCACTTGGTGCCACAGCACTTGAAAGTGGCATCATTGTCCACATCACACTTCTATGATAAATAATCACGAGAGTCCAAATTTCTTACAAATCTTTCCTGAAATGGGAGATGGCAGGATACTCACAACAGTGGAGGAGATGAATGACTAGGATGATTGTCTGTTGTAGTGACAGTATGGTAGAGCCAACAGCAGGTAGGGGTCCAATGGTGAGCTTACCTCACACCTGCCTCTCCCAGAAGGGGGAGCTGGATTAGAATTAGCTGAGTTATGCCAGGGGGACATCTTGGGTGGTATCTCCATTCTAGTCTCCCTATTCATTCCAAGCTCCCTTACCACATGGGTCTTAATAGCTAGGTTGTTCTCACCATGTTCCATGGCTAAAGTTGTGCTGTTTACTCCTGGCTACTGGTGTGTGCTTCTTTATTTCCCTTATCCTGCAAAAGAAGATGGTTGTTCCTGAGAGGGAGATGTAGCCTATGGGGCTACATGTGCAAATATGTGGATGAGTGCTCAGCCTTTCATGCACAGAAAACAAAATGTGAAATGGTTCCAAAACATAGTGGTGGGTAGTATGTACTATGGGCATTAATTATCCAATAGCTGCCTGAGATAGCTACATTAATCTGTATGTGTTTCCAGTGCAGAAGTTCTGATGGGAACAAACTTTTCCCACGTTACTCCTAGAAATGCATTTTTACCCTGAGACTGTGGAGAACAGAAGTATGTGTGTGGTGCACCACAGGGAATGCCAGGAATACAACACTATCTCAAGCTCTCTGAAAAGCAACCGTAGCATACAGCCATAGTTAGAAACACTAAACATAAGAAATGCCAGAGTAATATAACTGTAAAAATTATTTTGCAGCTCTGATATGTGAATATGCATTTATCATGTGAGGTCTTGATCCACATCCCATTGTCTTCAGAAGTGTGTTTGGCTGGAACATGGGACAGGGCCTTTTTTAGTCATGGTGCCCAGGTGGTGGAACTCCCTCCTGAGAGTGACCTGGTTAGTCCCCGTCTCAGAACTTTAAGGGAATACTAAGCCCCTTTTATGTCATCAAGCATTCTGTCAGTATCTTTCTCTGCTGTTGGATTTGTTTTTATGGGTTTACATTGAATGTCTCTGATAGATCTGTTTTAATGCACAGAATCATAGAATAGTAGAGTTGGAAGGGGCCTAAAGGCCATCGAGTCCAACCCCCTGCTCAATGCAGGAATCCACCCTAAAGCATATTTATTTTGATTTTGTATTTTTATAATTTTATGGATGTAAGCCACTTTGGGGGCCCTTTTAAGGGTTAAAAGTCAGGATACAATATAAGTTTACAAAATTTTTAAAAAACTTAGAATAATAACAGTAAAATTGTACAAAAATGCAACGTGCACCAAGAATCATGAATATTGTTTTTATGTAAGAATTACAGAAAATTACCAAAACTGTTCTCTCTCATCTCTGACTGAAATGTAATCTTTCAAATGCAGTGAAGACCTCTTTCGATGCTCTTATGTGGCCTGAGCATCAACTCTTTGGCCACAGTTCAAACATAATTCCTGACTATCGGCCATTCTGCTGGGCGTTGTAGTCTAAAAAATTGGGGAGGGGCACCAGGTTGTGAGAAGACTGCAGTAGATGGTGCAGCAGAATGCTTCATTGACAGCATAGACAGAATGTACTATTACATTTGTGCAGTGGAGGCTGGTGGCTCTGATGTCAGTGGGGTGGTAAACATGCCCCGGGCTTCAGTCAGAACTCTAAAGGTGCTATCCAAGGTGCAGATAGCTCGTTTAGAATTCTGACTGGTTCTAACTGAAACCTGAAGCGGATTCACTGACCCACTGACATCAGAGCAACCAGCTTCAAATGTGATATGTGTGTATTCATTTTTAAATAATTTCTTACCTAGATTGTTGACCACCACCCTGGAATCTGATTTAATGGACAGTATAGAAATGTTTTAAATAAATAAATAGCTATTATATAGGTTTATGTAAGTGGACAAAAATCAATACAGTGGGGCTGGAGGGGAAGGGACCCATTGCGCCCTAGATACAAGCTGAGTTTAGCTCTCTTCATCTAAAAAATACTCTCCCTTAAACTGCATAATTCAAACTCTCATCTGTGTATAAAATCTGAGGAAAATTCCAAGACCTTGCTCACTATAAGCAACTATTTCCTTTCCTGGAACTCAGTTTAAGAACATTATGTTAATGCCCAGGTTAACACTAGCATTTTATATTATTCAATTAAAGCATTTATGAACCGTTTTCTCCATCTTTCTCAGGGGAGAACCAGGCTTCTGAATTGTGAACCGCTCTGGCTAGGGAACAAAATAGCTCCTGTGTTTTATATTTTCTTTGACTCCCTCCAACCCCCCATTTTGGAGGACTCAGCAGAAACAAGAATGCAGAACTGCCCTCCAAATAACAGCATGATATCTGTTTACTAATTGAAGCATAAATGCTATGTGAGTGTGTGTATATTACCCAGAGCAGTGGCAGCCTTGCACATTCCTGAAAACTTTGCTTAGTTTAACTCTTATTGACCAAATGGAAAAATACACAATTCTGTTTTCTTTAACGGCTCGACAACCCACGTTTTTAAGCTGTTAGAGAGTAGCAACTCCTGCCATCCCTACCCATCTCCAAATCGTATCGGTCTTCAGTTAATATTTATAAGTAAGAACATATCGTTGGTCCTATCTGTATCACATGTGTTTGAAAGTGAGCATTTCAATACAACCAAGCAGGAAAATCTATTTGCTTGTTCCTACGTTCAGATAACAGCAGCTGATGTGGCAATTCTCTGGCAATTAAAGGGGGAGAGAGGAAAGCACGCCCAGATGTTAACATTTGACATGCTCTTCGTTTGTTTTGTTTGTTTAGAGAGGGGAACAACGCAGAGCTGTCCTCTTTCTCCCTTGATATTTGACTGAAGTTTGGAACCCTTGGTGTGTGCAATAATGCAAAGCACAGCAATGTATGGTTTTGGGCATGAGCGAGTTGAATATAAAACAGCTTTATATGAAGGTGACGTTATTTATCAGCAGGCTAGAGTCTTAATAAGATTAATTGACACCTTTGGCATTGTTTTTGGTTATAATTTCAATTGGTCTAAACTGAATTAATGCTATTAAGATGCCCAATGTAGTTATTAAATAGCAATTCCACTGGTATCTAGAAGTTATAACTTATCTTGGAATACCGGGATATTTCTCAAATAATTAAGTTGAATTTAAGCATATTACAAGTGGAAATATCACTTGATTTGGAAACTTGGGGTAAGTTTAATATACTTAAGATGAATGTTTTATCATGGGTAATTTATGTATTGCATAATATTCCTTTATATATTTCCCAAACCCATTTTCAAAAACTCTATGCAGCATTTCTGAAGTGTATTTGTGGCGTGGGTGGGTGGGTTTCTCCTCCCTGGGTTTCACTTAAGAGGATGCAGCTGCCAATTAGGGAGGGAGAATTTAATTTTTCAGATACTTTATATCATAAGGCTTATCTGTTATCTCATAACAATGATTGAGAGATATCTTTTTCACTTAATACTCCTCAATGCATTGTTTTGGAGTCAAGCTATTTCACACTTCTTTTCGGCTAGATGGCATTAGGATCTAGGCACATTAAAAAGAAAGGAATGGTTGCACCTGCAATTTAGGTGGCTAGACTGACATAGCATTTAGTGTCTCAAGAGATGCACTTTGACCCTTATTCTCATGTTAAATGAACTGCATAGAGAAATCCTGATTTGAAAATAGAGAAACAGACATTTTTTTTGTAGAGGAATTGGGTTGATATTGGAATTTACATTTTTAGATCATTTAATAGGATATGATGGGTTTTTGCCATTTTCAAAATGACAGCGCAGATATAGAATCATAGAATCGTAGAGTTGGAAGGGGCCTATAAGGCTATCGAGTCCAACCCCCTGTTCAATATAGGAATCACATATCATCTACTGCAGGGTGACAATATATTCAATTACAGCACCTTCTGGTATCTCTGTATGGACCATCAGCATCTCCTATACGTTTGAAGAAATTAACTGGATCTTTAAAGAAACTCTTTTGGAATTTAATAATGTGGATGTTCAATATGTTAGAGAGAAATGGAATAAGGAATTAGAATGTTCTATACAACCTATATGCCTTAGCTTCCATACGTACTATTTCTGAATGTTTAAAACTGAGTGGATACTACAAAAATGTTTCATGTATATTGGACACCACAGAGGCTGGTTAAGAAAAAAGGTGGCTAGCTCTGCTAAGTGTTGGTTAGGCAACGTGGATAATGCATTACTGAGACATATGATGTGGGCATGCCCTGTGGTGCCTTCCTTCTGGTTTGAAGTTGCTGCTGGCATAAATTTTGTTCTTGAAAAATCTGTGATAATTGTGGACGCTCGTGAACTTTAAATTATAACCCTATGAAGTAGGAATTACCAGAACTGAACTTAAGAAAAGCCATGCTGGATCAGACCATCTAGTCCAGTGTTCTGTTCACACATTGGCCAACTAGCTGCCCAAAGGAAACCCACAAGCAGGACATGAGTGCAACAGCATCTTCCCACCCATGTTCCCCAGCAACTGGTGTACATAGGCATACTGCCTCTGATACTGGAGGTAGCATAGAGCCATCAGGACTAATAGCCATTAATAGACTTCTCCTCCAGGAATTTGTCTAACCCGCTTTTAAAGCCATCCAAACTGGTGGCCATCACTACATCTTATGGTAGCAAATACTATAGTTTAACTGGCAATTGTGTGAAGAAATGCTTCCTTTATATGTCATGAATGTCCCACTAATTAGCTTCATGGGACGACCCCTGGGTTCCAATATTATGGGAGAAAGAGAAAAATGTCTCCCTATCAACATTCTCCACATCATGAGGGATTTTGTACACCTCTATTATGTCTGGACAGCAAAAGCAGATGGACAGCAAAAGTAGATACAAAGATATACTCCAAGCCTGGAAGGATGGACACCCACCATCAGTTATTCAATGGACTAAAGATCTTACTGCTCTTGCTGCATTTGAACATATATCTTACAGATGTACGGTCTGCTTACATTAACATATATGTTTGAAATAGAACTGTCAAATCACTTTTGCTTGTTTTAACCAATGGGTAGCGAAAAATTATTGTGAATAGATATGGGGTGTTTTGGTTATGTTCCTGCTATTGGTATTGATGTTTGTAGTGTGCCCACCCTATATTTTGGTTTTGATTTGATATAACCTCCTCCTCGTCCCTTGATTCCACTACTTCCACCCAACAATTACTGGTAAGAGTGTCCCCTTGATTGCCCCACAGCAGTGGTCAGCATTTCCCACCAGTGAACCATTCCAATGGTCACTGCTGTGTCCAAATCAGAAATGCTTTACTTATTCAGTTGAAATATATCACATGCAAGACAGCAACAACTAATCCGGACGTATCAGGCCCTATTCATACAACCACTGGGCATGTCATACTTTAGCTAGAGAAAAGCACTGAAAACCCTTTGTGTATGAATCTGCCACATGTGGATTAATGCCACACAAGTGAGTAACATGTTGCAATAATCAATGGATATTTTCTTTAGTGTTGATTCTTTCCTAGTGTCTATTTCATTTAATCTATACCGCTTATCAAATTCTTATCAAGATAGCATGCAAAGAAAAGGCTTGACATTTTATTTCTGTAGCATTATCACTCATACCTCTTTTATTAAGCTTCTCTGGAAGTGATTGGAATATTTGCCTGTGATAACAAAGTATTTGCAACAGGGAACTGACATCATGCTTGTTGGTGGATCTATACTGCTCTATAGAGAGTTTTTCCGCTTTCATGTGCCTACAAGGTTCCTGCATGCACAGGTGTTTCTATTTATTTTATTCAAGGTCATGGAGATGAGGTGCTCATTGCTATATATTCAGTGTTTGGCTATCTTCTTTAAGAATAACAAAGTTCTCTATACTGCTATATAACTTATTATGATTAGAAATGAATTCAAATTCTATTATGAACTGTATTACCTTAACATATTTATCACAGAGATGGCATTAATCCTTACCTGATAAAAATAATTCTTCTTGTAGTTTTGCTCTTGCTTGTTCAGAAAAGCATCTCTTCTTCAACCATTCAGCCTCAAATTCACTGGTGTGGTCATCTGGCCATATAATATATACCTTATTCCATAAAATAGAAAGAAATATACATTGAAAACTGAACAAATTGATCTCTCTGCCCTGGAAATCTAACATTTTATGTGTTTTGTTGGCTTTTTTTGAGGGGAGCAGAGGCCAAAAATAATTTAGTTCACTTAACTTCAGTGACAGGCATGTATTTTTGTTACATGCAACACAACCCTATGGATCTTCATTTGAACATAAGTTCCACTTAGTTCAATGGGTCTAAAGAACATAATAATGTAAGAAGAGATATGCTGGATCAGACTAAAAGTCTATCTAGTCGAGGATTCGGTTCCCACAGTGGTCAACCAGATGCTTCAGAGAAGACCACAAGCAGGAGATGAGTGCAATAGTACCTGCCTGTTCATGTTCCCCAGAACCTGGAGCTGAGAAGCATTCTGCCTCTGATTCTGGTGGCAATATATACCCAGCATGACTAGCAGCCATTGATAACTCCATGCATTTGTCTAATCCTCTTAAATAAGCTTAAATAAAGCTGATTTTAACCATGCTGGGCTCCAGTGATCATGTGAACCCAGTTGGATCCAGAGTTCTGAATTCCACCAGTGGAAGTGTCTCCAAGCAGATTTCCACTCAGAACACACCTGCTGGTGGAAAGGGGGTGGGTGAGCAGAAGTTCTTTTTGTCAGTTCTTCCCTCTGTAGCCCTCAGTGCCACTCTCCCATTGTTTCAGAGGATCCCCAGTCCTTGGGGGAAGATTTTCAGGAAACAGGGAACTGCAGGAAGAGGGGGAAAAGTGAATAAAAAATCTGCTGTTGATGGAATAAGCTGGGTCCAATCCAATGTGTAAAATAAATACAGAGACTTACAGCACAATATGATGTAAGTTTACTCAGGACTTCTCTACATTAAAGAAAAATCCTGCCGCCTTACCAGAGTCCTTGTGGGTTTACAGTGGGCACAATACATGCTCTTCCCCCCGCTCCCGTTTTCCTCAGTTCCTTTCTGGGCATGTTCCAGATATTTCATTTATACAGTCAGTAGATGGCTCTGCAAGATTTCTAAAATATTGCACAATTTTTGAATTACAGCACCTCTTTGATGGTGCCTTTTGGCAGGCTTTATTTGTTACTGCATTTCTGGTGATTTTTAAAATGGCGGAATAAACCAAATAAATGTCAGTGAGGTCCTGGAGGTTGATGAAATCATAAAAAAGGCCCACAAACTTCTGTGAGTGAACAATCATGAGCACACGATAAATGCCTCATGTAAAAATGCTCTTAAAAGCAAGTCCCCCTGTGTTCAGTAAGGCTTACACTCAAGTAAGTGTGTATAGCAGAGTTCCCAACATGGCACCTCCAATGGCACCCACACAGCTCTTCACTCCCTGCCCTTCAAAAACAAAAACATTTAATTAAAAATTGAAAAATGTTAGGGTGCCAGGTTCTCCTTCCTGTTCCTGAACCTGCAGCTGATCAGGAAGAGAAAGCAAGGCAAAGGGGTAGTGGGGAGAGAAAAAGTGAGGCTAGAGGTTAGGAGAAGGAACAGTGAGGTAAGGAGGCAGGGGAGAGAAATAGCAAGGCTATGCCCTAGGAAGGGAGAGAAAGAAGGCAAGAGGCAGGAAAGGGAGAGAAACAGCGAGGGAAGGGTTGGGGAGAAATAACAAGGCCGGGAGTGTAAAGAGAGCAAGAGAGCAAAGGGGAAATGTTGGTGAGGATGGAAGATTGGGCCAGCCAGGAAGCAACTCTTTCCATTTCCCCCCCACCCGCCCAACCTCTAGCATCCTATTTCACTCCCCACAAACTCATCTGGATTAGCCAGGCCTCCATGCCAGCCATTATGTGACTAGCCACATCCACCATGGGAGCCATTTTGTGGTGGTGCTTCAGCAAATTCCCAAATGTGCCCATGGTTCCAAAAAGGTTGGAGACCTCTGGTTTATAGAACTGTAGCCTTATGGAGTCTTATTACCGCAGAGCAGAGCAGCAGCAGCAGCAGCAGCAACGTGTCTACAGATGGAAATTCATATATTATCATGTGAAAGCAACAGTTTTAAATACACAAACAGAGAAAGAGAGAGATGTTACCTTTTTCCTTTCTGTCAAAGTGACATTCTTCGCCCCAATATTGACATCCAGTTTTTCAAGAAGCAGTTTGCGTGCTTTAGCAGAGTGCAAGAAACAGTCAGGGCACTGGCAATTGTCTCGTAGCCACACAGAAGGGTAAAGGCTCTCACTCCCATCTTCCCAGTGAACACAGATAAATTGATTTGCCTCCAGAGCTTCCACTTTCTGGATGGCTGTGCTCATGCTGAAGGCCTGAACCGCCTCTGCTGTTGCAGATGAATGTTGCCAAGGCCTCCTGCTCAGAGAGAAATGCTTTCGATGACTGTGCTTGCCCTTTTGTGCTTGCAGCAGAGTTCGAGAAAAGTCTTGATGGACTTTGGTCCTTAACAAGTATTTAGCAACTGCAGTCCACATCTTTGCCTTCTCTTGTTTGATCTTGATTCCAGAAAGGCCTTTCCCTCTATGGAGGTTCTCTTCAGGTCAATGGTGTAAGAATAAGGTATGTGGTTGGAAGGCTAGAAGGAAAAATAGGATTCTGTTCAAAACAGCATTACTTCTTCTGCTCCCTGTTGTTCTTTCTATCTAGCACATAAGAAGTCCTATATTTATTTATTTATTTATTTATTTTAATGCTGATTTTAGCATTGGGTTTGCATCTGATTTTGCAGGGCAGACATAGAACAGGTATTGCAAAGTAAAGCATTTTTAAAGACGTTATTAGGAAGGACTGCACCCATTAATTCCTTTCCCTGCCACCGTTTCCCTTACAGCACTTGATACTGAACAACCGGCTGCACATGGTGAATTTGGATCCTTAAGAATCCTGTTCACCCCTGACACACACACACACAGCCCGATAAACCTGTAGATATTCCATCAGCAACTTAATCAATGGCACGTTGCCTATGGATGTTCTTGGCACCACTAGGCATGTTTAACACCCTCCGCCCATGTAAACCCACAATGAATGAAATTCTCTGAGCTTACAAACACAGAGATGTATTTTGAGCGAAAGCAATCTCATCTTATGAAGAATCATCCAAGCACTTGTGGCAAGGGACACTATGGGCAGAGTATTTTGGCCAGACATTATGAAATGGTGGAAAATGCAGATTCGTGCAAGGACTGTCCAAATTATGCTTTAAATGCTAATAATGTGCATTCTAGTAAAAACAAACAAACCCACAAAACCCTAAACACCTAGAAAACACACACTCCCCCTTCTCTATGTGCATGCACACACACTAAATACTCTCATACCCATTTGGATCTGGAGCTATATACACTGCTGCCCACTTTTGGGTCTGACCAAAATAATAATATATATTCTTTAAAATAAATGGAAACCATGTAGGGAAACCTGATTTCATTTCTCCCACCCATCAGCTGGGGTGGAGGAGGGTGCAGTGGCAGCAGAAGCCTCAGTGGTTTTCCAGATGGCTGGCAACTCTAGCCTGCTGTTGGTCACTCAATTAATAACAGATGGAGCAGCACACATTTATAATGCTGGTCTGATTAAGGTTCAAAGGAAGAGCCATTTTTCCTGGGGGTGTGGAATCATAAGGTTGAACTTTGCAGTATCCATTTACTTTGGTTAGCTGGGGAGACCAGAAGCTGCCAATGTTGGCATGAAGAATGATGAGACTGGAAAAAATAATAAATACACAATTTCTACTGACCTCACAGCTTAACAGCCTGTCAAATCTAATAGCTTTAATTTTTCATGCTTCTATCTGCAAACCGCAAAAGAGAGAACAGCTGACTGCATGTAATTGGCATGTTGTTTACTTGCATGGTATCATAATGGGGAAAGTATGACATATGTCTGACTAATATATATGCTTTGCCACTCATATTGGTATAAAGGATTTTAAATTTCACCTGGAAGGTTGTTTTAGTTTGCTTTATTTTTAAGTTTCACACCATGTAGTACAGGGGAACAGCTTTGGTAAAACCAGGAAAAAACACACCTCATGGTTCAACTCCCATCAGCCTCAGTCAGCATGGACAATGATAAAAAATGCTGGGAGTTGTAGTCCAGGACATCTGGAGGCGAAGAGTCCCATATTTTGCAACTTATAGTTTGCAAGTTGTACAGAAGTTACATTGGTAATACAGAACAGAAAGATACATTACATTTTGCGGGCTGCATCCCACAAGGTAAATCAGTATATACCCATGGGTGTACCCAGTAAAGGTATATATTGCAGAAGCGGAAAGGAGTAAGCAGGAAGTATCACACAAAATAAGTAACAGGCTCTTTTTGCTGCAACTGACAACCATATACTTTTGCAATTTGTGCCAGTGATATACATGTGACTCAGGAATGTTACCGGGGGTAGGGAGTAAAATACTTGCCAGGTCATTCTCCCTTTCCCTGATCACCTGTAAGTTTAAGTAAATTAGCTTGTATCTGAAAGATGTATTATTTCTCCCAAAGCAAACCCAGCTTTTCAAAAACAGAATTCAATATTTGAAATGTTCTGCTAGTTAAAATCATAATTCTATAATTTCATTTTCATATGTCAAGGTATTTTGGGGTCATCTTAAAGGGAGCTTCCTGGGATTGATTTAATCCCCCCCCCACCATCTACAGTAAGAAATATTGCTTATTTTTACTAGTCTAGTAAAAAGGAGACCTTCTCTGAATAAAACTGAAACTTAATTGGATATGTAGAGGGGAGACTTTTGATATGCAAGAAAATGCTGTTGACAGGAACTAGCAGTGCCTGATAACATCACTTAGACATAAACTGTTTATTAAATGACAACGGAACAAATTTGAAAAAGATAGATTAATCAGCCATTTGGACGTGTCCTTGATTTTTCTGGTCCCTGAACAGTGACTCTGCAGTCCAAACCCATGCATGCATTCACCCCACAGACTCACTACAAAATATGCTTCACACTGTTCTCTCTCTCTCTCTCTCTCTCACACACACACACTCACCATGGACTATATATGGCCCTGATTACAAACTAATTTTACTGAGGGCCATTTTGAGGAGGGGCTGGAAGTTCTTCTGTGTCACAGGCCATTATGTCCTGACTGTGATAATCTGAGGATGGCTAAAGTATGTCATGGGGGACTTTCATGCCCCCTCCATTTTGCTGCATGTGTAGGTTGGCTTGCTCTGTGCACGAGTGCTGGCTCCTCTTATGAGGTAGATCGTATATCCTGCATTCCAAACAGATGTCTTTAGAATGCTACATTTCCAGAACTTTCTAGTTGTCAGAATGTCTTGGCCGATGGATATAGCAAATTTCAGCTTTCTTATTTGTTGAAGAAATATCGAGGCAGACTCATCTATGTACCGATAATTATTCCAAACAAATATTGACTGACATTTCTGCAGCTGTGAAAATGAATAAAATCCAGCTATCTGGACCACATTTCTATTATGTCTTTCACTGAAGTTGGATGGAATGAGGTTTCCACTAACATCAATGGAAAAACATTGATTTATTCCAGCTGAAGTACTTGTTCGTCATATATAATCTACAGCAAAGGTATTTTACACTCAGTTTTTTATTAGGCTCTACATTATTAAAATATTTAATAATGTGTACATAGTTATATTTGAAGGAACATATGCACATCTTTTGATACTTCTACACAAGTTAATTTCAAGTAATTGCACAAAACTTTAATCCTTGTAAACAGGGCAAGCAATTAATGCTCCACCCACCTTCCTGCTCTATTTTACACAAAGCAAATGCTCAGAACAAAATTAATCCACCCCAGACATGAGAACTGGTTTCAACTAATGGCAGTTTCAAAGAAATCACTATTCATTCTTTTTATTTCTAATTCTGATGCAGTGGTTTAAAGACTTCACAAAGAAAAGGAGCTGTTGCAAGCATGCAAAGAATCAGGGATTGACCTTTCTAGATGAGGGATAAAATTTTTCAGTAAACTTTTATTTGCTGCCATTGTTCAGATATAGCAGTGAGTGCTTCCTTCCCAGAGATAACAGCAGATTCCCAGAGATAAAAATGGTGGGCAATTTTTGTTGGGACTGCAGCGTGGGAGGAAAGCTATACAAAAGCAAACAGGCACTACATGGTCTCAATTTTGTGTGTGTGTGCATGCCTGCTATTTCCGTTTTAAGTGCAAATGGTAGCTCCTCCCTCCCACAAATGCCATCAGAAAGGCTTCTGAGGAAACATCTTGCCTTCATGGGATGGGAGAAGAAAAAATGAGCTTGAACTCAAAGGAAGAGAAACTGCAGAACAGAAGAATGAAAAGAGCAATAGGCTACCCCAGGACAATAGATGCTGTGCCAACCTCAATAGGCATATTCCCATCCGTCTAGGCAACTGAATCAAGCATCATCATCATGCTTTTTTCCTCCTCCCTCCTAATCCCTTCCTTGGGCCTCGTGTAGACTGTAAATCTGAGGGCAGGGACTGTCTAATTATTCTTTTAATCCACTCTGGGAACCTTCTGGCTGAGGAGTGGAATAAAAATGTTTTGAGTAAATAATGAATATATTAAAAATGACAACACAACTTCAAGTGATGCATTTAGCATTATGTGCAATTTAGCTCTCAGAGCTCATGAAGAGAGAATATGTGACCATGCCGTAATTTGCCATAGGTGTGCGCAGGGGGGCTTCAGAAATTGGAAACAAGTGGTCATTATTAATATAGCATATTCCAAACTGCTAAAGATGGCCTTTCATTATAACAAGAGACAGCTTTTGTTAACTAAATCATAAGGTTCTTTCACATTTCAGAAAAAGCCAACTGCCTTGTCTTTAATACCCCTATGATGCTAATATGTATATTTAATTCAAATTAGTCAGTTATAAGACAGCAAGTAAATTGATTAAAACACTTCTTGTGTTGGCAAGCTCTGACTATTACCTGCATAGTAAAATGTACCTTAAACATAAAATAAAGGGTACAAGTTATGGTGCGAAAGAAAAAAGACAGCAAGGATGCCAAACTATGACCATTAAAGGAAGTAGGAGTTCAAAATATATGAGGTGAGATTTTAAATGTCTTATTGAAACATGCTTTAAGTATTCCTCCTACAGTGGTTATAAATTTCTTTAAGACTAAGTCCTTTACAAGGTGATACTTGGCATGCTTATGTTATTAGAGCATTTCATATACTTATTAGATTAGAACCATACTGACCTGGAAGACCACCTATGCCTGAGAATGTGGAAACGCCCCAAACTCAATTCACTGCATAATATTCTTTTATAAAAGCTCACAGGAGGGTCAGTTTTATAAAAGGTATGGCTAATTTTATGCCCGTAACACTGTACTTTAATACAACGAAACTAAATATCATACTTCTTGGCATTAACCAAGTTTTGATGGAGTCAGAAAGAAAAATGTGCCTTATATAACACAACCAATTACAGCTACATTATGTGTCTTTGGAAACTCTTCATAGCCATTAGTATCAAATAGAGTGGCACTTTCGTTCTATTTACATGACATTATTTCCCACTGATTTAAGTGATATCTCCAAGTAAACACATCTTGTATTAGTGTATAAGGCTGCTTACATGCAAGTTATGTACAAAAGAACTCCAAGTAAATAAATTTAGGGATGGGATTTTGAAATTGTTTAGGATCTGAAAGTTAAATACCCTATTATCCTACTTCAAGTTAAATTCAATCTCCAACCTATTTATTCTGGCCTTAGCAGAACTCCTGCAGAGTAAAAAGACTGTGCATCGTTAGTTCCATTTTTAAGGAACTCACCTTATACAACCTCTTATCCTAAAAAGACACTGAAGCCAAAGCCTACAAGAAATTCCTTCACATTAAAACATATCCCACAGTAAACACATTCCATGCATTTTATTACAATAACTGAGGAAAGTATGTCCGCCTAAATGTAAATGGCTCCATGGTGGTTGGGAATTTTTTAGATCTTGACATAGGCACCTTGTTTCCAGTCCTGCCGGATAATACCACATTTCTGCCCAATTCAGTGCCAAGTAGCAGCCCAGAAAGCAAGGCCACAAGCCTTGATATACCTGCTCTGTATGAGGCTCTGTATGTAGTTTGGTTCTTTCAAGTGAACTGTATGGAATGTGCTTGAATGTGCTGTAATGCTGAAACTGCTTAATTGGAAGGGCCTACGTGTACAGTGAGGCAACATACTCATGTAGAGAACTTCAGGGGATGGCTTGCTGGTTGTTCTACAACCAATATAATATCACCACATAATATTGTGAAGGTAAGTCTTCTCGGTGAAGGTGCTGTCCTTTGGAAAACCATTCCCCATGCAGTTCTGGGAATAGAAAATGTGGCATGTTTCAAATGCCTCCTGAAAACACACTTCTTTATCCAGGCCTTTCCTGGTTTGTAATTAATTGAATTATATGGTGCTCAATTTTACTGTTCCTTGTATTATTTCGTATTGTTCTTGTGGTCGGAATTGTTTTTAATAGTGTTTTTAAATATTTTATTGTCACTGTAGTTGGAATTGTTTTCAATAGTGTTAATTTTTTTAAAAAACAATTATATGTGAGCCACTTAGAGATTTTACTATATTAAGTAATTTAGAAGTTTTATTAATAAATTAATAAACAAACACTAACCCAGGGTTCCACACAGATGTTTAGGTCATTTGTGAAAAGTATCCTAATCCTGCCATATATTATATTCCAGAGGCGGAGCATACTAGCTCTCTTAATATATATTTAAAGTATTGCAATCCCTACTAAAGTTGGTGTTACACATTACGTTTCTACATGAACAGATGAAACACTTTTCATGTGCTTCACTGTTTTATAAGTGAAACAGTAGCAGTTGCCCAATTCCTTCCACTCCTTAAAAAAACAAGAAGAGCCTGGATCATATTGAAGGCCTATCAAGTACAGCATTCTGTTTCCACAGTGGCCAACTAGTTGTCCATGGGAAGCCCACAAGGAGGACCTGAGTGCAGTAGGACCCTGCTGCTCATGTTCCCCAACAACTTATACTGACAGGCATATTACCTGTGATACAATAGTCATCACTATTGCCTTTAAAAAGCCACAGCTTGCTCTGTAGCATACAAAGTGGTCCCGATTCATCCCCCTCCTCCATATGAGTAGCAAACTCACTCTCTGAGTGTAGATCTTTATATAGCTAAAACAGCTCCATCCATGCACAAGAGTAAGTAAGGTAGGAAGAAATACTTAGGGATGAGGGGGGAAAGCCCTTAATAACCCAGCTCAGTGAGGATGGGGAATGCTCAGTGGGCATGGAATGGTGGCTGACCCTTGAGCCTGTGAATAGAAAGAGATGCCCTGGAAGAACAGGTGCACTCCACACTGCAACATGTTACTCCTACCAGAGTAAGGCTGTCTTCCTTGCCCCACATTCCACGTCTCTCCTCCTAGCTACGTCTATATATAGAGTGGAGTTGTACAGCCTCCAGGAAATGTACATCGCCAATCAGCTCTGGCTCACGTTTAAGAAAGCCCCTTAAAAGGTTCCTATTTCCTCAGCAGCCTTTACAAAATGTGCCGTCGTCCTCCGGGGTTTTCCTTTCCCACCCAAATCTTGATGCTCACGAAAGAATCCAAACTGGGTTGTGTGTGTGTGTGGGGGGGTGCGGAGTCCACCGCCCCTCCCCGGCCCCGCGTCTCAAGCGGTGAGGAAGAGAAGCCACCTCCTTAGGGAGGGAGGGAGGAAAGGAGGGCTTGCTGACGAACTCTGTTGTGACGGCGCAGTTTTTCGAGGCATTCCGAACCGCAGCTGGAGTGCGGAAACCACAAGCATTTACGGACCACACGGAGCTGGGGCGCAGCGTCTTACCTGCGAGGCGCTAGAAACAGGAAGGCTGGCAAAGGCCCCTCCCACCACCGCCGCCGCCGCCGCCTGCTTGCACAAAGAAAGGGCAGGGGGAAATGCCGCAGACGGGCACAGCAAGCGAAGTCTGGCAGCAGGAAGAAAGGTCAACTCTCCGGCTTGCACACAAAGAGGAGCGGCTCCAAGCGTGACTGGCGGCGACCGATTTGCCCGCGTGCATGCATGCACACCCTTTGGGAAGGGGTGTGAGCGAGACTGTGAAACGAAAAGCGCGTTGCACCCTGGGACACGGGATAGCATAGGTCAGGGCAGGGGCGACTTCAGGCTTGCAGGATGTACTGTGTTGTTGTTGTTTTCGGTTCCCCTCGAACCCTGAGATCCACCCGCTGTAGCCAGGTGTAAGATAGTGGCTCGGTGGTGCAGAAGTTCAGCCCAGGAATTTGTGATCAGGAACCAGAACCAAGCGCAGAAGCCCTTTCACTCAAAAACCCATTCCTGGTGTTTCCCCAGGTGTTTTCTTTTTCAGCAGCCTAACCTTGTTTGGTTGTTGCTCATGCTAGGCAATGCCCTTGCCAATCTCCAGGAAAGCACTTAGAGATCTACCAGTAGATCCTGATCTACCTTGTGCCCACCCTTCTCACAGTCTTCCCAACACTGCTGTCCTAAACCTGAGCAACGTCAAGGCAGCCTAACTTTCCATGTTCTCTTTAAGATTGCAATGTCGGACACAGCAGGATGCTTCAGCCCAGGGTTAGCAGGAAGGGCGTGGGGTGGGGGATTGCAGAGCTTCAGGAGAAGCCACGGGTTGCCCACCTACTCTTGAGAGGTAGCAGCCCCTGGCAAGCTTAGACCCAGTTGGGTGAGTGGAGCTGCTCGGGTGCCTTGCAGCAACAAGAACATCCCCTGTAAGGGCAGGGCCAGATCTCATTTCATATCCATATGATCCCATCATGGCGACGCTCCGTCCCTCTTGCGCATTTGTATCTTGTAGCACACACAATGACATCTGTTGCTGTATTTTGGATAATACGGAATTAAAAACCGGAAATAACGCTAGAAAAAATGGTATACAGAATGTGTAATGTGCCCTGACAGTTAGCAGTGCACTTCGACACCGATCGAAAACACTAGTAAAGATCTAGCCCAGGTGATAGAGGGCAGCTGTTGCAGCTTGGCAAAGGGAATGATGGTCACTGGGGATGGTTGCCCTCTTACTTGCTTGCCTGCCCTCTCACTCTGGGAGATGCAGCAGGAAGGAATGGGATGGCAGTGCTGCCCAGAGAGAAAATGCAAGGTAAGAACCTAAGAAGAGCCATGCTAGATCAGAACATGGGTGCATCTAGTCCAGCATTTTGATCACACATTGGCCAACCAGCTGCCCAAGGGAAACCCACAAAGAGGACATGAGTGCAACAGAACCCTTCTGCCCATGTTCCCCAGTAACTGGTGTACATCGGCATTCTGCCTCTGATTCCAGATGAGGCAAACCATTCATTCTCTGTGGGTGGCATGGCTGGGAAAGGAAGATCCTGCTGGGCCTGGTTCCCAACATAGCAGGCACCTCCAGACCGAGATTGTCAGTGTGGGCCTCATCTCACAATCTCACCTGTGTTCTCTCGTTGTGGGTTTTGGAGCTGTGGCGATTGGACCAAGCAGAGGAAGCACTGAAACAACTTCATCTTTCACTTACATGCTCTGGTGGTGACCCTCTTGCATTTTCCTCCTGAGCCAGACAACAGAGCGGATTGGGCCCAGCAAGCACCATCCCCTTTGCTACATTGCCAATAGAAAGACGAAGAGCAGATAAGTAGCGTGGGTTGCTTATTCTGGGTACTTCCCCTGGATAAACTAGCCATTTCATGGCTTTGTAATTCAATATTCAACTTTTGGGAATTCATAATTCACTCTTCCTCAAGTGCACACTGTACTGCAGCTTTACATAAAAGTAGAATTAATGGAGTTGTAGATAATGTTGAAGTTCAGTTCCAAATATCCACAACACTGCGTGTAAAGCCTATTCGTCAATTTAATACCAAAAATGACATGTGGGACAATTGCAGTCTTAAAAGGGTACCGCACCAACATCTTTATCAAATTTGATGACGTTTTTCTTGGATTAAGTATTGGGTAGTTTGATGGAAACAATTATGAGCAGACGTAATAAAGGAGTTAAAAGACTGTTTTGAGAATTAGATTTTTACAGCCATTTTGGCAACTAGAGTGGAGAATGAACTCAAACTGAGTTTTGTGACATATGGGAAATTAAATATTTGTCTTGGTAGCTTTATTCAATAAGAATTTCCAAGTGCCAAATCAGTGCAGTAATCCATTCAAAAGTATGTCTAATTCTGTTCCATAAGTCACATATAGTAGCATTTAATTGCTTTAAAATGTTCCATGTCCATTTTTTATCTTTCCACTCATGGGTTTTTGCTGCTTGTCTAGGTTGTTAGATCAAGCATGTTCAGCAATTCTATATTTATGCATAATTTTACTCTGTTCTTATTGAACTGATGCTATGAAAACTGATGCTATGAATATTATTATTATTATTATTATATTATTATTAAAAACAGATGATGTGATATGTCCTTTATAAACAGAAAATACAGTTTATGTGTAAAGGCTTCTGGCTATACAAGGGGGAAGAACATACAATTACATTTATATCCTCGAGGGCAGGTTCCATGCATTGAAAATGATTCTGGGTCTGAAAGAAGATGAATCCCTTTTCAGATCAGGTCTTGATCCATTTATGGAGAAAGGCAACTGAAAGGTTCTATGTATATGCTGCAGGTTTTCCTCTGATGCCAGCAGCTGAAAGTAAGCTGGTGTCAGCCACATCTAGATGTTATCTTGGTAGGATAGATCAACAAGGATGAAAATTGTTGATGTCCATCATGTGAGGGCCATTTGGAAATGACCACTATAATGCAATATTTGCAGTGTTATGCAACTAACAGAAATAGTGTTAATACAGCAGCACATCAAATGATCTTATACCTCAGTTGTATTCTCAGTAGTCCTTATGACAATCATGTAAGGCAGGACAGTATCATTATTCTTATATTACAGATTGGAGCAGGGGAGGGGAAAGGGCTGTAGCTAATGCAGAGAGCCAGTGTGGTGTAGTGGCTAAAGTGTTGGACTGGGAGTCGGGAGATCTGGGTTCTAGTCCCCACTCAGCCATGGAAACCCACTGGGTGATTTTGGGCCAGTCACAGACTCTCAGCCCAACCTACCTCACTGGGTGGTTGTTGTGAAGATAAAATGGAGAGGAGGATTATGTACACTGCCTTGGGTTCCTTGGAGGAAAAAAGGCAGGATGTAAATGCAATAACAATAACCACAACCACAACAATTGCCTAAGGTCATCTGGTAGATTTACGTTTGTGCAGGTGGTATGTGAGCCAGATACTTTCTGTCTATATATTATTATGCTTCCTATTTATAATGCTGCTATTTGTAGAGAAAAAAATCACAATGATGATGAAAATGCAAGGGGGACGTCAATCTATTCCTGTCCAAAAATAGTATTGCTAAAATTTAATTTTAAATATCCATGAAACCCACTCTCAAATTCAGTACCAACTGCACTGGTTGCTAATGCATTTCCAGGCTGGGTTTAAAGTGCTGGGTTTGTTATCTTCATTGCCCTAAATGACTTGGGGCAAATTATTTGTAGGGACCACTATACCTGTGTGAACAATTCAAGGGCCCACCAATAAGGTCCACCAGGTTGGTGGGCACAAAAGACAGGGCTTTTTCATTGGGGTGGGGGAGCATTTCTTGTGGAATTTCTTTCCACAAGAAGTGAGGTTGTTTTTCCTAGATCTGTTAAGAACATAGGAACATAAAACCCATGCTGGATCAGACTAAGGGTCCATCTAGTCAAGCATTCTGTTCACACAGTGGCCAACCAGCTGCCCATGGGAAACCCACAAGCAGGACATGAGTGCAGTAGCACTCTCCTGCCCATGTTCCACAGCAACTGGTGTACATAGGCATTCTGCCTCTGATGCTGGACCAATTTCTCCAGAAATTTGCGAATCATCAAAACGAGCTCAAAGAGGTTCTCTGAATTAAGACCATTTGAACATAAGAGTCATACTGTATCAGACCAAGGTCCATCTAGTCCAACACTCTGTACACATAGAATCATAGAATAGCAGAGCTGGAAGGGGCCTACAAGGCCATCGAGTCCAACCCCCTGCCCAATGCAGGAATAACCAACAGATGATTGGTTATTGACACACAATAACCAATCATCTGTTGTTCAGGAACCTACAATCAGGACACAAATGCAACAGCACCCTCCTGCTCATGTTTCCCAGCAACTGGTGTACATAGGCTTACTTCCTTTGATACTGGAAGTAGCACATAACCGTTATAACTAGTAGCCATTGCTAACCTTATCCTCCAGAAATTTGTCTAGACTCTTTTAAAGCCATCCAAATGAGCAGCCATCACTATGTCTTTTGGTAGCAAATTCCATAGTTTAAGTATGAGCTGTGTGAAAAAGTATTTCCTTTTATCTGTCCTGAATCTCCCACCAATCAGTTTCATGGATGATCCCAGATTCTAGTATTATGTGAGAGTTTTTAAAAAGGCCTTAAAAATGTGGATGTTCCAATCTGCTTCTTGGTTAAGTAATGATTCCAGGATATATTTTTCTGTAGTTTTAACTGTTACTAAAAAGAAACCATGTTTTTATGCTGCTGTTTTAATTATTTATATTTTATTTTGTTTTATTTATGCATCACCTTGAGAGGGCTGTTTGCCCTCTAAAATAAAGTTTAGACACTTTTTTTTTTAGCTAGTAAAAAAAATCTATCATAAAGAAAAATGGTGTGAGGATAGAAATTTGAGAGTTAAAAACATTTTTGCAGCTGCTGGTCTAATTCTGAAACAGCACAAGTCCCTCTGCAACCAATGTATTAAGCAGTGTTTGCTTGATTGATGCATCCTATGAAATGTAGAATGGGTGCTGCATGGGATCCAAGTGGAAAAGAATCGTGTCCAACTGAAATAAAGCACACTCCCTTCTATATTACATAATAACTTAGCAAAAGTATGACTCATTACCATTATCCTTCTATTTTCTGAATGCCTATAAAAATGGAACTTTAAAATAGAAATATCCAAAGTAATGGGTAATGAAAATCTGGAACTCATTCCCTTTGCAGTGTGCTACATGTTTTTGTTACTGCCACAATATCATTTTACAGAAACATGTACCATTCAGTTAATTTACTTATTCCATCCTATCCCAGGCTGGCCATCATTACAGCCCAATTAAGCTGGAGTGCTTCAATTTAATGTTATTTTATCCCACGTTCACTTTTGACATGGAAATAAAAGCCACCTTCAGCCATGTGTGCTCCTGCAGTTGTATGTGGAATTGATCCATCAAGTGATTATATTATTATACCACTGTCCTTCCAAGAAGTTCAAAGCAATGTACATGGTTTCTCTTTATTGCCAACCCCTCCCCATTATATCCTCATAGCTGTGAGGTAGGTTAGGCAGAGATCCTTCATGACTGAGCAGGAATTTGAAGCCAGAGGTGCTTCCAGGTGAGGTGTGTATTAAACATTCACCTTGCCCCATTCATGGAATTTGGGTTTGTGCACCTGCCCAGATGATGTTGTCTTCAAGTGGTAACCTCCTGTGCTTTCTCACTTCTTCTATCTTTTTTCTTACCAGAAAAATAACAGCAACAACCAACATTAAAGAGGAAAAGATGGAATAAGGCAAGAAATAGGTCCTCCATCAAGTCTCTCTAGTCCAGCCTTCCCCAACCTTGTGTCCTCCAGATGTGTTGAACTACAACTTCTACAATATTGGACTACAATGAAGCGTTGGACTACAACTATGCTGGTTGGAGACTATGGGAGTTGTAGTCCAACATATCTGAAGGAAGGTTGATCTAGTTCACATCCAATGTTCTGAACTACAGTAGAACTCTTGACAAATTATCTGGAATGTCCTTTGATACTGCTCAGCTTCCCAGCATCAGTGTCTGAGATCACACTCACAGAGGCACATTTTCAAGCTGTGATGAGTGCAGAAATTGAAACCCAGAAGCTACAGCTTTTTCCAGGCCCTTTCTACACCTAAGGGTTATCCCAGGAAAATGGAGGGGTCATCCCTGGCTGCTCCTGGGATCCCCTGTGTGGCATTTGGATGCACAGGAACGATCCTGGGGGGAAAGGCAGGTATAGAAACGGCCCCAGAGTTACGCAGACTTACACATTATGCCCTTGAAATGACTGTGCCACCAAAGATGATCAGGTTGCACATTGTGAGGGAGCATTAGACTGTATGAACTGCCCATGGTAAGGTCACTAGGAGATAATTTTTACCAGCTGTTTCACTGGGAAAATTTCTTGCATGGTGACAATTGGTACTTAAGAATGTAAGAAGAACCATGCTAGACCAGACAAAAGGCTGATCTTGTCCAGCATTCTGTTCCCACATTGGTTAGTCAGATGCCCCAATGGGAAGTCCACAAGCAGGACATTAATGCAATAGCACCCTCTCATACTATACCAGAAAGACAAATAATTCAGCTGGCAATTGTCATCACACTGTGACACATTAAGAAGATATTCATCATGTGAAACCTACAGGAAAAATATCTCATGGTGATTTTATTTTTTCAAAAGTAAGGAACGTGGTAACCACACTTGAGATTGTCCAGTACTGATGCATGACCTTTCAAAAAGCATTCTGTTGTCATGGATGAGCTGGGGAATCCTTTTTGGGGTATGATTATTCTTTTGATATACTTTACCTTTTTAGAAATATGCTATAATTTTTATATATTGTTACTGACCTTAAAAACTCTGGGAATAGGACAAGTAAAGCAAACAAACAACCCACATGAATGCCAGAAACCTTTTGGTTAATTTAGCAGGTGTTAAGATAGTGCCTTAAGATTCTGTGATCTCTGGATTACGTAGTAGTTGGCTAACATAAACAAAAGACCATCCTCATGGGAAAGGCATAGTTGCAGTTTCTGTATCTCTATTCCATATTTTCCCAGTAATATAGGGATCAAACACGAAGAACCATGCTAATGCCATCCCTTGATCCATTCTCTGATGCTGGTCTGATCCTTTGCTCATGAATCTGCCTCTTCCCAAGTGGTTTCTACATTCCTGTGTTGGTAGAGTAGTCTGGTATGGAATAGCAGGAGAGTGACGGCTGCTGAAGAATTGGGCAAAAGGTGGGATACAAATAAATATAATAATATAATAATAAAACAAGATTGGCAAGGAAATAGAAACATTGCCATAGGCACAATCCAGTCAAAGTGAATGACATTTAGGCCCCACTAAATATAAGTATGTGCTTAACTCTCTCCACTTGAAATCAATTGAACTCAAATTTTGAACGTTCTCTAATATGAAGCAATGTTGGAAAATACTTTGTCTGAATCACTATTTTTGCATGTGATGCCTCTGAGTTTTAAGAAATATATTTAGGCCCCAGTTTTTTACTTCTTCTATTGTTGGGTAAAGATCAAAGTAATGAAAGAGGCTGAAGAAATAAATTCTTTTAACTGACTGCAGGCTTAGCTACATTTTCATGGTTTGAAAAAACATTGGATAGTTCTGCCAAACTTTAAAAAACAGTGCACTTGCTTCATTATTCATAATCATAGCTACCATTTCATTCAGGCTAATAACCCACCTCAAAAGTTGTTTAATTTATTGTTGTTGTAGTTGTGTGTTTTTTTAAAAAAGTAGAAACCATAGGGAGTGGGAAGCTAGAAAAAAATGAGTGAAATTTAGGGATGTTGAAATAAAGATGAATTCCATATAAGACTGAGAATTAAATTGCTTTACCAAGCTAATAAGGTTCAGAACACTAAAAGAGATGTAATCATAACACATTGCTTTAAAAGTGTTATGATTTTGAGCCTGCATCTTTGTAGTCAACCGAGTCATCTTGCCACCTATGGTGAGCAGTAATCTTTTACAGGCATCCAATCCTGGAAGGCATTGCAAAATAGAAAAGATGGCTCATTTGTCTGTCTTTTACGCTTTCAATGGCTCAGTTCAGACAACACGACAACCAATGGTGGTTTAAGTAGTCAACCATTAGTTGAATAGTCAGTGGTTGGTTATTGTGTTGTCTGTCAGGCAAAAACCATCCCACAGTTAATTATTTCCTCAAAATAACCAACGGAGAAACACAACGCTCTGCAGAGTTGACTAGTTACACAACCTTTGGTTAGCGTGTGGTCTGTAGGGCTCAGTGGACTATTTCACAGGGTTGAGTGGACTATCTCGGCTAGCTACAGAGTTCCCAGGCAAGAGTGGCCAATGCAGCAGCAGCTGCTCTAGTTCAGCCGGTAGAACTTGCAATGGCTGATGGGATACCAGTGGGAGGAGGGAGGGTGGGGAGAGAGGCAGGGCCTGTATCAGTCAAATGCCAGGTTGACTATTAGTCCACTCAACGCCAGCCCAACCACTCCATAGTTGTGTAGAAGCATGTTGTGCAGGGAATACCCCCTCCATAATCAACCCTGGAGTTGTCTATTAACCCACCATTGACTATTGTGTTTTCCAAACTGGGTTCAGACAACATGATAACCAATGGTGGTTTAAATAGTTGATGATAGGTTATTTAACCCACCATGGGTTATTGTGTAATGTGGAGGGAGTTCTTTATTTCAATGGCTGAAATAACCAATGCAAATAACCAACGCTGTGCAGAGTTGGCTATTTGAACCACCATTGGTTATCATGTTGTTGGAAATAACCATTGGTTATTTCCTTGGCCCCCATTGGCTGTTTCATCAGCCACAGAGTCGCAAGACAAAAGCCGTAAAACAGGCAGCTGCTACTTTAGTCCAGCCAGCAGGATAGATTTTTGGCAGCAATGGCTGATGGGATACTAGCAGGAGGACTGAGGGGGGAGAGAGGGCGGGGGATGAGTGAGACAACTCAGCGTGGACTAATAGTCAACTCAACGCTGATCCTAATCCACACCACAGTTGATTATTATAATGTTGTGTGGGGAGTACCCCCTAGTTAAACAACTGTCAAATTGATAATTATTCCATCATTGACTATTGTGTTGTCCGACAAGTAACAAGTACATGCAGACGAGTAACAAGCTCAGAGTTCAGTATCCATCTTATACTAAACAGAGGAACAAGAATAATTGACTTGAATCCAATGCTGTCTTTCTGCCAGCAGAATGGATTTTTTTTTTATCCTGCCAACAACCCTCTGAGGCTGTGGGGTAGTGCAGGCAAGGTTCCCAATGAGCTTCATGGGTGAACGGGGATTTCAACCCAAGTCTTAATGCATTGCACTGGCACATTAAAACAATTCTTGGACTTTAAATAATCTTCTTGGACTTTAAATAAGTGAACAAATGCTATACAGTAGATGGAGCAGAGCCTTCAATAACGTCTGGTACTGTTTGTAGGTAGCAGGGGGAGCAGAAGGTCCCAAGTTTAATCCTTGGCTTCTCCAAGTCAGGCTGGGAAACAGTCCTGTCTGAAACCCTGGAGGGCCATTGCCTTTGTTGACAATATTGAGCTACATGGACTAACAGTCTGATTCAGTAGAAGGTCACTTCCTATGCTCCTATTTTGGTTGGAAAATTATCTAGTCTGGAGTGCACTGTGTAACTTCAGACAACAATTGACTGTTCAGGGTGTACAATATACCACGACTCAAATTCTCTTGCATTTCATTATGAGGACTACAGACTAGTGTGTATTGAAGCTGCCTTTAGACATCCAGTTTTGGACCCATTTTTCAGATGCAGCCCATTTTCTTCCATGACATTGCCTCCTTCTTTAGAATTTTATATAAGAATACGGCAGTGTAAAGCTTATTACTTGAGATCTACCAGACCGATTTTACTCACTTTAGATTTAACCTGAAGCTTGAGCAGTGTAGACATGCAAAAAAACTTTGAAACTTCAAAAATGTTCAAAACTCGAGCTTTGGGCAGCTTGGGAAGGGTGAGGGATGAGGCAAAGGGGAGGTTAATGCATATGCCCCACTGCATGCAATGTAACATATGACACAGTGTGTGTATATGCACACGTAATAACGCCGACTCCTGTGAGCTCTCGGAGTGTTGAGCCAATGAAAGGACAGGCACCGAATGTTGTGAAAGGGGCTGAAGAAAAGTCAGTTGGTGACAGAGTAGGAAGAAGAGAAGCTGAGGAGAAAAAGCTGAACAGACATCGATGGTGCTATATAAATAATAATAAATAATAATAAGAGAGACAAAAAACTTACATCATGTGTTTTCAATCTCAAACTTCAAGAAATGCTAAATTATCTTTTTAAAAAGAATGAGGGAAATGGGAAAGCATAGTTTTATCCAATCATTCTCAGACTACTAGCCCCTGTGGCGACACAGGATTAGCTCTACTATTCTATTATATTCTACAATAGCTTTGTCTGATGTAGGAAAACACCTTTCTTGTGCAGCATATCGAAGAAAGACAGAAGCAAAGGAGTCTGCTCTGTTTAAACCAAAAATTGAAAAAAAGCAGATATACTGGGAGAAATGTGTGTGACCTTACAAGTGGCAGCAATTGGGAGGCAGTTGTTTTTCCAGATAGTCAGAGTGTATGTGAGTTTACAGCTACTGAATCCACATCCACACCTCAAATGAATGTAACCACAAAGTAACCAAAGAGGGGAGCAATCCTGCTGAGCAAATGATGGAGCAGTCAGTCACAGTTGCCTCTGAGTTGAAGTCTTAACTTCTCAAAAATCAGGGCTTCATGAAACATCAAAACAGGTGTATGTGCCAAATGATAGTGACTTCCTTAAAAGTGTGGAGCTGGGAGGGGGCATAGCTCAGTGTGATAGAGCACCTCCTTTGTATGCAAGGTCCCAGGTTTGATCCCTGGCTTCTCCAAGTAGGGTGAGGAAAAGAATTCCACCTGAAACCCTGCTGCTGCCACTTAATGTTGACAATACTGGGCTAGAGGGATCAAAAGTCTGGCTCAGTCAAATGCAGCTTCCTATGTTCCGTTGATCAAACTACCACCTGGGAAGATACCACTCCCTGAAGAGGCCATAGGTGTGTACAAACAATACCCCAATTGGTCTTTCTCCACTTCAGAACAACCAAGATTGTCTCCAGGAGCCCAGGAAGAGAAGTATTTGACTAGAAGCTCAGAGCTGGAAGCACAGTGTCCATCTGCTGCACAAGGTTGCAAGGAAGACACCTGACTCCTCATATGCTCTTGCTCAGGGCCTTCATGGTAGGCCAGGAAGGCTTGGAGGAGCAGCACAGCCTTTGAAGCTGATAATCTGAAGTCTAACCTCTGCTGAAGCAACATCTGTCTTGCTGTGCTCCCTACAATTCACTTTTGGACAGCTCTGCTGCTAACTCAAGT
Organism: Elgaria multicarinata webbii; assembly: GCF_023053635.1. NCBI lineage: Eukaryota > Metazoa > Chordata > Lepidosauria > Squamata > Anguidae > Elgaria > Elgaria multicarinata. The sequence goes on from NC_086172.1 coordinate 105,499,030, forward strand.
ATCCTGATCTTTGAGTCATTGTATAGCAGCTGGTAAAGCAGGATCATGAGCCACACAGCAGGGTTGGCAGGAATGGAACAGTGTTTCAGTACCCCAGACAAAGTTGAGATAGCAGAGAAGAGCTTGGTCTGAACTATGTTTCTGGGGCCTGGCTATCTCTCTTGGAGCTTCTCTCCATTAAACAAAAATCCCGCACTCCTACCATACTTTCTTCTTCCAGAGTCTCTCTGAGTTTACAACGGGCTCCTTTAGATTGCAAACACATGATCTGGAATTGAAAACCTCCAGCAATACTTTATTTATTCAATGACACAGTGCCATCTAGAGGCCGAATTATAGCACACCGCTGGCATTACACACGGCTGATGTAGCACTATTAACTGTTGTGACAGCTTATCTCCAATCTTTTTGAAAGATAAAGGGTGAATGCGGGATAAATCCTGGAGATTAATAACATTGTGTAAAGGACCCGCAAACATATGTGAGTGCCCAGTCATGAGCATGCAATAAATCAGTCATGTAGAGAAGCTCTTAAGTCTCTGCCTTCTCACTGCAGAATGCAGAGCCTCAAATGGGAAGCCCTCTGGCTGTGCCATTCCACCCCCTGCTACTGGATGGCTTAAAATTCTGCCTTACCAGAAAAGCAAAGGGTTCAGTGATTAAATTGTTCTGGATGTCAAGGGAGTATATGCAGGTTTTTTGTTTGTTACTTTGTATTTTGCTAGTTGGGCATCCACAGTAACAGAACAGCTGGCCCAGAGGCACTAAAGCCGTATCGTGAAACCTGTTCCTCACAGCCTTCTCACCCTAGCATGACTCTGAATCTGATTGGGCTGGTGTTGAAATGATATTAGGATGGTGTTGTTAGGGTATTAGGATATTAGGATACTGTTGTTTTGATAACTTAGGTGAAGAGTTTGTATTCATGCTATATATTTTGATACTATTGTAATATATGTCTTGGCCAGTTTATATGCTAACATCTGACTGCCTCATGTAGCTTCAGACTGTGCCCTGGAACCTATGTCTATTAATGTATCTACAGTGGTTGGGGGAAAAGAATGCTGCTGTCATAATAATGTCATCCAATAAGGAGAACAGTGAGTGATATATCTAAGAACCATTAGCAGCTCCATAATATCATCACTTCCTGGCTCAATGGGGCATCCTGTGCCTTAACTAATGTGGCACCTGCTAATCCTCTCCTTGTAACTGGACTATAAAGTAAAGTATAGAAGAGCACTCATCATGGGTACCAATTGCTACTCAGGGAAGGAAGCTCCACAGCTTCGGAATGTGTCATGTCTACTCCCCTCTGAATATCATTGGAGATGGCTCCATCTACCACAAACAAGAGCTGTGACAGACAGGATTATCCCATTCCACAGGTTAATCATCAGGAGGAATAAAAACGAATCAAATATCCAGAACTTCAGCAAGCCCCTACCTGCCCAAACCTGCCTTGACTGTCTATATGAATATATGTGCAGAGTGGAAGATGGATGAGGGCTCACATGAAAATCCAGCTAATAGATGGGATTTTGTTCTTACGTGTAACTTGGGATCTAGCTCTCACTAAATCGTTGTCTTAGCTTTTAATGTCATAACTAAGATGGTGCATTTCTCCCCCACCCCTCTCGCCTAGCATTTGAACCCATTGAACCCATCTGCTTTAAAACATTTGAGAAAACAAGCACTAACATTAAACATGGTGCAGTTCTTCGACACTGAAATTTAAATGGGACCTTGGCCCATTTTCTAATGGTTTCTTTTTCTCAGACAAGATTTTAAAATGTTCAACCGTTTGGTCCACTTTTAATGGCTAAAACCAACATGGGCTCTGATGACAGTATGAAGTATGGGGCAGTCTAAAGGCCCCCAGCTCTTTGTTTAGAATTTTCAATGTGCTTGGTCCTTTGAAAGGCTGGAAAGTACTTGTCCACTCTTTGACAATGAAAATAACCCTAGCTGCAGTGCTCATGGCATTTGTTCAAGAGTATGTTCTGCTGGAAGGAATGAAATTACCCCAGAGCAAGTGCTGAGGCGAGTATGTCAATCAAGGGCTTCTATTGGCATTGTTTAGTTTTAATACATAGCAAGTATTAGTTGTTTTGAAACATAACTTGGGTGTTTTCTCCCACTACCTTCTGTATGCAGCATGGTTTTTCATTTCATGAGCTTTGGCTATTGGGCAGTGTAGTAATATAATAAATGAATGAAATAAAACGTTTTACCAGGCAATTTCTAGAGATGAAACTGCTGTGTACAAACACAGGACTGACCAGTCGCCACCTCAACCCATATCAGTTGGCGACCCTGGATAAGAAAGAAAGTCACTTCATTTATTAATTACAATTTGATACCACCCAATAGCCAAAACTCTCTGGGTGGTTCACTTTAACTTTGATCAAACTTTAATTCTTCTATCTGATGTGTACCATGTGTAATTTACACTGAAGAGTTCAGTTAGAAAATTTGTCATTCCATGCACCTGTCCAGTTACACTACATGGAATGACAAGGAAAATACCACGATGACAAGGAAAATACCACAATGAAATTTGGTTTGGACTATTACTCCACAATTTTCCATCATAGTTATATTGGTTTATTTCCCAACTATGTGGTACAGTTGGATAACTTTATTGCTTCTCATTGAAGTCACTGGCATTTCCAAGTAATTTCTTTGAGCGTGGAGTGCTTTTATCATTGTTAGCAGCCCACCATTTTCACATTATTAAAATAACTTTGCCTAGTCCAAATTGCACCTTATTTAAAATATTTATAAATCACCTTGGAGCTCTAACCTTGCTGTGTTGTCTCAGAAAAGCCATATACATCAGGAGATTTTCCCATACAACCTCAAAGTGACTATATACCCATGACTCCTGCCTCTGCCCATACCACCCAACAGCACATCAGCACTATGAGAGGGTTCATTGGGAAGTATTTCACAGTGCCAAGGCCATGATTGGATTGCAGTGCATTGAGTTCCACCCACTTTTGACTGCAGGACAAGCTACACCTGCTAAAATACTTCCTTCTACCCAACCATTAAAGGTGCAGCAATCCAGCCCTCTTTGGCATCTGGCAACCCTAGTTATTTGTAAATGAATCCCGTTGAAATCAAGAAAATATTGGTCATGATGAGCTTTAGCTGTATCAGTGCCTGTGATTTTAAAACAATACTTTACAAAAAATAATAACACGTGCTTTTTACACTGAAGTCATAGTGTTCTCTAAAAGAAAGGAAGTTTGCAACAGGTAGCAATTCAGAGATCGTTGCAGTGCTGTCAAAAGAAAAATCTTTCAAACTTTGGTGAGTAAAATGCCCCCCTCCAAATCATAAGACTCCAACTTTTTTCTTTAAATATTTATTAAAAGAATATAAAGACAAATTCCCTTCCTGCAATCCAAATGTTCATGTTACCTTCAATTTAGAATTAAATAGGAAAAAATGTATTTAAAATAAAACACCTTCCCTCCATGCTCTTTTGCTATTGTCTAGAGGCACAAATGATTTTATAAAACAGGAGCTAGCAAAAGTATGGATAACACAAAATTACTGGTGACTTAGAACAAAGAACTTTTATCCAGGTCTAGGCTGCAATCCAAGGCACACACAAGTACAAGGTTGCTAATCTCACAAGGAAATGTGTTTAAATTGGGGCAGGAGGGGTACGCAAAGGTTCTTGAGGTGGGGGGAAAGCAGATACTTCTCATAAAAATATGAACTCATACTTGGCTTCTTTAAACGAGCGATTTATAGCACGCTCGTGACTGGCTACTCAAAGATGTTTGCGGGTCATTTTGATGTTGCCATGAGCCTCCTGCACGTCTCCTGCTCCTTTTCTCATTTTTTTCGTAAAAAAAAATAAACCTCAGAAACCCTGATTCTTCTGAAACATTTCAGGATTTCCTGCTGAGTGCAGTCAGTTGTTGCACTATAAAGTGCCCAGTAGGGGGCACTGTCCCATTAAACTGTATGGGCTGGGAAGTTTTACATTACAGGCCATGTGGTCGCTGCTTTCTTCCCATGTAATTCAGCTCATTTTAAATGCAGAAGAGAAACAGGGAGCAGAGCGAAGGTAAGGAAATGTGATTTCCCCCCTGTCTGAAAGTCCTCACTGTGAACAAAAATGGGAGGAATAAGGTAATTACATACATGGGTAACCGCAGGATCTGGTTTCTAGATCAGCTTCAAATTGCCTCTGGGGGTATTGATAGTAGGGTGCCCAGATGCAAAAGACAGCAGGTCTGTGTAGATGAGATGAATTTCTTTAAGTAGGCATAGACTGTTGTGTAATACACACCTCCTGAAATCCTCTCTTCTACAATACTATTCTACAGGGCCTGTCCTCCTTTGCACTCTGACGATTTACAGTGTCAAAGGCAAGCCACAAAAAGATTTAAAAGAATTCTATTTTTATTTACAAAAAAAATAGGAAAAAATATCACAGCTTTAAATACTTAACTGAGCAAGATATTTTTTTGAAGTAGAACACTTGTAATGTGTTCTGGTTCTAGTCACTTGTTCAAGACCCAAACTTCTTATTCTGAAATAATATTACCAACTTTCCATTCAGTTCCAGGCATACTCATAAGCAAAGTTGCAAGATTTCTCAGAATTAAGCTGCTTAAATCAAACTGACCAATTGTATGCAGTATTGCAGCCCAAATGATTTGTTAACTATAGCCTACATTACAGTATGATGGACATATGAAGCCTAAACACATATACCAATGATTTTATGACAGAGTAAACATGCATAGGACTGTGGCCCATGCCAGTTTCATAATGCTAGCTGAAGTGAGATGCAATTCATACCAAGTGAGCCATCCGAAAGATCCATGTCTGAGCAAGGAAGAAAAGCCAACAAAGAAAAAAATAAGACAAATATAGTCCAATAACATATAGACCTGGATGAGAATCCAAAATTCATTAGTTTATCCATGTATATTTGCTGAATTCATATTTAAGGATGCTTTTAGTTTTGGATGAAAAATAATAGCAACAGAAAGTCCAGCTATGTTATCCACAATTAGATACACAATGGGATACAAAATAGTTAAATATTAGAATGCTTAACTTATTAGTTCTACATTTCAGCTTCATATGTGTTTGTTGCATACCATTTACAACATATACTTTTAAGAAATAGTAAACCAAAAAGAAAACTTAATAAATATCATCCTGAAAAGCAAACTCAACTGTTGATGGATACTTAGAAGGTGAATGTATCATAGATCTTATAAAGCGCTAGATGGCAGAACTTCACATTAACAAGTTACATTTCAGCAAGGACAATGTTCTGATTTGGTGTTGCTGTGACAATTAAACAAAAATGGAAATGGACAAAAATGGAAGTGGATCAGTTTTGTCGCAAGATTATTTGAATAATCCCTGTTGACTTCCAAGTACAATTTAAAGACACTTTCTCACAAACACAAGTATAAAATAGTCAGATGTCTTGGTAATAGTAACTATATGAGGCTACCACTGCCCTTATAGATTTGCAAATCTGATTGTCCTCCCACCTGTTGGAATGACAATGTCACTAATGGTGACTATTTAAACAGAGAGAATATGGTGTAGGAACAAGCCTTGCATGGGCCACTCTTGATTGCTCTTATAAACACATATGGGGTAGGGGAACCAGAAATTGTAGATCCTGTACAAAGCCAAGCTTACCTAATGCCAAAATAAAGCCCTAACCTTCTCAAAGGGGGAAACTAGGCCTTTGGCGGCCATCTAAATGTCACCAGTGCAATCATGACAAGTTTCAGAATAACAGGATTCAGTACTATGCTAGTTCATTAGGTAATGACAGAAGTAAAGTCTGTTAGCTTCCAGCATATGGAAATACAAAATAGATTGGCTTACAGCACCATTCTATAAATGTCTCTTCAAATGTAAGCCCCATTGAACTCAGTGGGATTTACTTCTGAATGGGATAGAATCACTCTGTTAATGTCTTATCTGATGTTTAAAAAGATGTTATAGTAGTTGGATACTTTATGCTGCAATCTTAAGAGAGCCAAACCAGCAAAGGGCTATTATGCAAGGTACTAGGAGGAAAAGATGGGAGGAGTGAGCCATGAGCTGGGGACGCTGGGATGTGTTTTAAAGAGAAGGCTATGGGCTGCAGGATTTATAGCACAAGCCTATACATGTTTACTCAAAAGTTTCAATGGGGTTTACTCCCAAGTATACCTAGGTTTGAGCCTTAATTCTTTTGCAGAGAGGTGTAAGTAATGAAGTGGCTGGTAGACAGGGAAATTTTGGAATGGTTAATAGCATCTGCAAACTCAGGAAGAATTGTACTGCATTCTGTGAAACCAAGGTAGAGAAAGTGGATGCCAGTATCTTAGTGTCTGAACAGATAAAAGTCCTCTAGTACATGATATGTGCATTTACATGATATGTGCACCCACTCTCTGTGGAACTGTGTCACATGCACTGCAATTGCAGAGCATCTCTTGTTGTTTAGCCTGATAGGCAACCCTGTGGTGCAAGCAGTTAGGAAATAAAAAGGGTGATGTTGCAGGAAAGTAGTTTAGTGGGGGTGATAATGTAGGCTACAAGGAAAAGAGGATTTGCAGCAATGTAAGTATGGGAAAGGCTATTGTCACTTGGAGTCAAATTATTGCTGGGAACTTATCTCTCTCCTGGGCCCAGGTAGCTGCAAAATGAAACAGAAAGAAAAATGATTTTTTGCCTGGATGTTTTCTTTGCCTGCTTGGGTTTTTCCCCTCTTCAGGGTCTCAGAGCCTCCCTCTTCCCTTCTCGCTCTAGGAGTCCCAATCAGAGCTTCTGAAAGGCTGAGCAATGAGATTATTAGAGGAGGCAGTTTATCGCTAGAGGAAAATCTGGAGAAATCTTCTAACAACCCTCTGAAGAAGGCCTTTACTAGGACACAGGCCGAAACACATCAGGCTTTATACAAATAAATCTTTTTTGCATCCTGAGCACCTGTTTCTCTCTTCTGATGCAAAAGAAAAAACAACAGGTTTTGTCACTTTCTTTTGGACTGGAAACCTGACTGCCAGCACTCTACCTTGTTCATAAAGGTTATTTGGGAGATGTTTCCAGTTTCTCTTTAAAACTATCTCTTCTGACCCTGGAGTACCACTTCCAGAAAGTCCTATTTCTAAGGACTGTCCCTTAGCCTGAACACTGTCTTTCCACATAACAAAACCAATGTAAAGTTAACATACTGCAGCAGCTCCAGTGGACACCACTGCTATGAAGCATGCCTTACTTTTAAAATGTAGATCTGGCAGTCTTAGATTGGAGGGAATAATGGATATGATTCCAATTTCTGACTGTTGCTGGCAATCCAACTGAGTTCCCTTCTAGTGGGCAGGAAATCTACATCCTGGAGGAAGCCAAACTACACTCAACAGTAGCTTCCAACTATGCTAAATCCCTTTATAGTATTTAAAACAATTCTTGCAGAAAGGGGAACGGTGGGTGGAGGGGAGTTATTGCTTCAAGTCTGGCTCAGTTTTCCTAGGAGGCCCCTGGGTTTCATATTTTAAAGACTATCCCTTGTATTTAAAGGGCCTATGACACAAAGTCATAGTTGATTTAACAGATTCCCTGATCTCAGAATGTTCACAATCCTAGCACACATTCATGTATTCTGCACTGATTTTGTGTGTGTGTGTGTGTGTGTGTGTGTGTGTGTGTGTGAGAGAGAGAGAGAGAGAGAGAGAGAGAGAGAGAGAGAGAGAGAGAGAGAGAGCTGTTAATGTAGGTCTTCCACATAAATTGCTTGAATTTTTACAAGTCTCCACTACCACTAACTGCCCTTGGTGACTGCGACCCCAGATAAAAAAAATAAATTTAAAGAGAAGGGAACTATATTTTTACAGGTTTGTGTGACATATCACACCTTTGTACCTTGCCAAGTTAAGAGCTACTATACTCTGGTTCCAAACAATACCTAATGAGAATTTGAATTCCAATTTCCCCCATAAACACACAGAGAAACGAAAGGAAGTTTTGTCTTGAGACCTCATATGAAAGTTTATATCCCTTTACTCTTGATTAATTACACTGCAATGATCAGTTTCCTTGATTTTAGTCTCACACTCACTAATCAGGATGCAAATTTCCAAGTCAGCCAGTTAATGAAATGGAATAAGTCACTCAGCATCAGCTCCTCAAATATAAAATGGGGCAAGCTGTGGCCTACCTTAAAGGGTGTGTGGGTGAAAATGAACAAAACAAGATCCACGATCAACTTTGCACATTAATACTGCTATATAAATTGTCATAAATAGTAAGTACATTTTTTGTTATACTGGATCATCTTACAGTTCCACATAACTGCAGATGGGAAGAAGTGGAAAGCAAGGACCAAAAGCTGTTAACAAGTCATTACCTCTTGGCCTCAGTGACTTATTTCCCAGGGCTATTGACCATGTTCCAGCCTAAAGTTAAATCAGTGGGCCGTATGCCTAACTCTGTTGAAGTGTAACCCAAAAGGATTATACAGCTCTTGCACATTGACAAGTACTATCTAATCATATAATCATATGTACTAAATAAGGCTTTTAGAACATTGTACCACCCAATAATCCACAACTGGGCTGCACTTGCCCATGCATGGGCACAAGCTTCAAAAGTTATTGATATCACATCTCAGCCTCAGTACCCACATCTGGAAGTGGAGTACAAAAGTGAACTACCTCCTAGGCTTCATGCCAACTCAGACTTAAGTCCTACTGAGTTCAATGGATCATGCTCCTAGGTAATTGGTTATAGGATTGCAGCCTTACAATGAAATCCATTACGTGTCCATTAAGAAGCAAGTTTCACTGAGTGCAATGAAACGTACTCCCAGGTAAGGCTGTATGGAACTGCAGCCTTAGGGCACAATCCTATACATGTTTACACAGGAAAAAAAATCCGACAACTTCCAACCTTTCCCAGGTAGCTATGAGAGCTAGGGGATGCTGGGAGTTGTAGAATGTGTTTCTGTCTAAACATTCATAAGTCACTTCATTTATATACCACTTTTTCAATACATTGTGATCAAAGAAGGGGATGAAGACAAAAACCCCAAGACTCCCCTCCCCTCCCCCACCACCAACTGACCTGGCAGGACTCCTGCATTTTTAACAGTTGTGCTACAGGCAGGAACCCAACAAAGGCATCTCCCCCCCGCAAAAGCAGTCAATGGTTCAATTTCTGCATGCCAGAAAGTTGTCAAAGGCATAGGCACCAGGGGTTAAAAAAAGAGCACCCCCTCCCCCCCAAAAGCAACAAGCCAACTAAAGATGCCCGCTCCCACCACCCTTCATAATAAGGGCTAATTACTTTGCACTTTCGAAGGGCTGTATTGATATGATAAAGAGAACAATCACACTTCATGGTTTGGAATACGGCCGTCCCAAGACATTTTGCTGCCTGAAGGAGAACAACGAATGACTTCTTCCACCCAACTAGATCAAGGTGCAGAGTACCCAAAGTTGTTTTGGCACACGAGGCAGGCAATTCCATCAACACCCCTCCTCATCCTTTGCACAACGAAGTAAAGAACTAGCATTTTGCTGCCCTTTCGTAACACCCGAAATCCGCAGCTTTAGGCAACCACCTTACTCTGCCTAACGGTAGGGCCAGCCCTGGGAATAAAGAGCACTAACAACAACAACAACAAGGAAGGGGAGGAACTCGCGGAAGAAGCGTTGGACCTCTACAGCGTGCACAGCGGGCTCCCAGCACGTGGCTGCCGCCGCCGCGGGCCGGGAAGGGAAGGCAAGCGCGGGTAGGTGGTGTTGCGTGTCCGGGAAGGGCGCAAGGCCGGCCGGCCTCCCGCAGGCGAGTCAGCCTTTGAGGTACTCGGTCTTGAGGCGGCTGAGGCGCGAGCCGTGGCTGCGCACGGTGAGCGCGAGCAGCTCGTACTTGTCCCGCAGTCCCGCCGACACGGCCAGGGTCTCCTTGAGCAGGGCGCGCGCGTGCATCAGCATGCCCAGGAAGTCGTCGTTGAGGCGGCTCTCCTCGCGGCTCTCGTGCTCTTGGCCCTGCCGGAACTTGTTCTCCAGCTCGCCCAGCGACTTGTCCGAGTTGGCGTAGGCGTCGCCGATCTGCGTGGACTCTCGGCGCAGGTACTTGCCGTAGCTCTCCTCGCCGTCCAGGTCGTAGGAGATGCTCTTGCGGATGCCGTCCAGCACCCGCGCCGCGTCCTCCACCTGCCGGCCCAGCACCGTGAACTCCTCGCGCAGCGTCAGGCCGGGCGCCGCCACCTGGTGGTGCAGCCGCTGCTGCGCCTCGCCGCCGCTCGCCGCGCAGCGCAGCCGGTCGCTCACCCTGAAGAGCAGCTGGCACTTCTCCGGGTCGTCGTTCTCCTCGTAGTCCCCGTCTGGCACGAAGTAATGGTGCAACGTCCCGTTGGACATCTCCGGGTAGAGCGGCCCGTCGAAATAGCCGCGGCCCAGGCTGGCCCAGCAGCCGAGCAGCCACACCAAGCGCAGCAGCATCTCGGGCTGGTGGGAAGGAGGGGGCGGGAGGCTGCCCGACGGCGGGTCCCCGAGCAGAGGGCGAAAGGCAAACGGACCCTGAGCGGGGCTCAGATCAAGTCCTCTGGCCGCGGGCGCCCTTCGCGCGGGGCTTCATTGGGCTCCCCGAAGAAACCTCGGCGTCACCTTCCCTTGAAAGATCTCGCTTGTGATTCATCCAAAGGAACTGATGCTTCTTTGCCTCCCTCAGGGGAAAAGCAGCAGCAGCAGATCCTAAGGAGGAGGTATTTCAGTCTTTCCCCCCCTTCCTACTTTCACATCCACCTCACCACGTTTTTCTCCTTCTTCCAGTCGCTGTTCTCTTCCAGGCAATGAAACCTCCAAGCAAAGGCAGAGGGAGGGAGGGAGGGAGAGAGAGGCTGCGTCCAGATTGGAGCTAGACCTGCCTGAAGCTGCTGCTGCAGCAGCTTCGAGCTACTCTTCTTCTTCTACATCTGGATTGGTGGTAATGTGGGAGCTTGGCTTTTGGCCGTAGGAGCTCTCCCTCTCCTCTCAAATTACACCACTGGTCTCGTCACTTATGCAAAAGTCCAAACACCAAGTTTGGAAGGAAGCCTTTAGACCTCGATGCCATAATTAAAGCTACAGTGTCAACTTCTTTTTAGGGACTCCGGCTTTTGACAACGGTGTGTGTGTGTGTGTGTGGGGGAGGAGTTTTAAGGTTGAGGATGAAATAAATAAATAAATGAAGGATCCCAATAGGCCAAGTTTGTGCCATGCTGTTTCAGTCTGGAAAGAAATGCCAACAATATTTCCAGCAAAAATTCCAAGTAAGGCTAGGAAACTTACATTAAAGACAATGGGGGCATGAAATTGAGAAACTGCATCATCCGATTTCTCCCTCCCCTTCTTTAAATGAGCATTTTCATTGAAATAAATTGTTCATAAGGTTATATCACCTACCCGTTAGGGTTAGTACAGCAGAATGAATAAATAAAATAAGAAACAGGGTTTGCTGAAATCTCTGTTTCCTTATATAAAGTGACGGTGCTACTAGATGAAGATTATATGCTTGTTGGTTGTCACTTTAAATCCAAACTGCATAGAAGACACTGTGTAGTAACTCTGTTATTGCTTGCCCCCATGAAAATTTCACCACGCTATTGCAACCCTTTTTCAGGGGAGAATGGGCTTTGTGATGTTGTAAACTCTGAGTGGCAAGCCACATGGCAACTGTTTCAGATGTACTAGAAAAGGCAATGGTGGTGAAAATATGTACAAAAAAGAACCCTAAAGGCAACCACCATAGAAACAAATTCAACACATTGAATTAAATAGTCATTCAAACAATTATTCTACTCCAAGTAATTTTTTACTAAAGTAACCACTTTACAATACAATGCTACTGCCACATGTATAACATTTCATTACATATCCATGATATTCAACACCTGTGTAGCATTTCCTCATATAACATTTGCATTTAGTATCCAGACCCATCAACATTCAAACACATTTAACACTTGAATCTAAATCATTCATTATAACAAGACCAAAATTATTTGTTTAACAAGGTTCATGCTATTCCTTGATGGCCTAGAACTGGGGATACTGATTCTATTCTCCATGAACCCCACTGGGTGACCTTGGGCTATTCACTCTCAGTGTAACCCACCTCACAGGGCTGTCGTGAGAATAATAGTAAGGGCGGGGGATAAACATGTATACCTCCTTGAGCTCCATGGAGGAAGAGTGGAATATAAATAAATGCAGTAAGGTAGGGATTAATACAGATCTCTCTGAAGCCCCTCACTGGCAGACTGTGTCATGAAGAAGTTTGACACAATGTGAACTGGTTGTGTTGCATCACATGGTGTGTGGGAAGCTGCCATTCACAGACTCTTAGCCCAACCCACCACACAGGGTTGTTGTGAGGATAAAGTGGAGAGGAGGAGGGTTATGTACCCCACCTTGGGTTCCTTGCAGGAAAAAAAGGCAGGATATAAATGCAATAATTAAAATAAAATACGTTTGCAACCCAATTGCTTTGTGGGTTTTAGGCTCAACCCCACTTTCTCTAGAATAGTCCTATAAAATTCAGTGTGACTGTTCTGGTATGTGAGTGGATTGCAGCATTTGTTTCCAATAGTAAACAGCGAGAGTGGGAAACAGTTTTAATGTCATAATAATCTTGATGGAAACAAACTGGAAAATGACCTTTTCCCAAAAGGTGCATTATAATAAAATGGTTTTGAAACATGGAAATGGTTGTATGCTGTTTAAAATTGCAGCTTGTGTTTTATATATCTACTATCATGTGCCTATATGATTGCAGTGTGTAATGAAATCATGGAAATAAGCCATGGATAGCTTAGAGTAAGGAGTGTTTCACTGCCTCTTTTCTCTGGATGGAATGATGCTGTGCTGTGCTCACACTCGTTTGCCATGTTTTAAACAGTGTTTGACAGCTGTTTTATTTGAGAAGAACATTAGTTTCTTCCCTGCCATTTCTCATATCTGAGTAGAAGTGCCAGGAAATGGCATCCCACTGATACTGGTTATCATCTCTCTCTCCCCGCCGCATTATTTTAAAACTATTTTGAGGTCAGACGTGTCAGACCACACTACGCATTACATTGTGGGGAAATAAAAATTTGATTGGTCATTTAATCTGTGTATTTGTTCACTTTTAAGTTGTGATTGTTTTAATGTTCTCTATTGTTTTTATATGTTTAGCTGCTTTTCGTAATCTTGACAATATACATTTACTAAACAAATAGCAATAAAAATACGGAATTCCTCCAAGTCTACTCCAACAGTCTTTTTATCCCAAACTGTCCAGTGATGGTCACTGATGAATCATATCAATGCCACATCTTTCAAAGGGCTCATCTACACCAAGCAGGATATTGCACTATGAAAGCAGTATATAAAAGGCAGGAGCCACACTACTGCTTTACAGAGGTATTGAAGTGCATTGACAACTGTTGGGGCCCATGGCACAAACCACATACCACTTTCATAGTGTTATATCCTGCTTGGTGTAGATGTGTCATGGGCCCCAACAGATGTCAGTGCACTTCAGTACCACTATAAAGCAGTAGTGTAGATCCTGCAGTGCACTTCAATGCTGCTATAAAGCAGTAGTGTGGCTCCTGCCTTTTATATATGGCTTTCATAGTGGAATATTCTGCTTGGTGTAGATAAGCCCTAAGTTGAAAGCATAGCAATTACTGTTCTGAAACTATTAAACCAGAGTTATTCAATAAGAGGGTGTATTAGAAACAAGTGCTTTTATAATTGACTTTTCTGGGTTAGCAATTCATGTTGAATAATAATAACCAGACTGAAAAGCGCTATCAAAAACAGGTGTAGCTTAGGTTGTCTTTGAAAAATAACTGAATCAGCACTTATTTTGGGGTTCCACTGCCAACTCATCACGGAGTAGTTAATTCATTGGTTAACAAGGATATAGACAAAACTTAAACATGCAACCACAGAATAAGTTCTCTGGTTAGTGAGAGCTTTGTCTGTCATAAGTGCTGAGACCATGCAACAGCCTTCCCCACCTGGTGCCCTCAGGATCTTGTGGACTTCAACTCCGATTGTCCCCAGCTAGCATGGCCAATAGTGAGGAATCCTGGGAGTTGTAGTTCAAAACATCTGGAAGGCATGAGGTTAGAGAAGGCTGCCCCTCCCACCCCACCCCCTTTGCCATTACTATAAATCTACCCAAGATCATAATGTCAGTGGTATTCTTAGGCTTAGAAGAAATATAGGACACAGGAATCCCCAGAACAAAGCGCAAAATTATAATAAGAAAATAAGAATTGATACTCAATTATTTAGTTAAAAAATGCAAGTGCATGTTAGCTAAATAATGGTGCAGTCCTATACTCCCCTCGGAACAAACCTGATTGAAATCAATGGGACTTACTTCTGAGTAGACATTATAAGATCATGCTGTAAATATTTTCTTGGATTTAATGCTAAGCTGGTTGCTATTGTAAAGGAGTTATAAGGTCATATTTAATACAAAAATTCTAGGACCTTTCTGCACTACAGCCCATTAGCACTGCTGGGGTTCTTTCGCAGTCATCTGAAAACAGAATTAAAATTGTGATTCCACATAACATTTAATATATTGATATAGTCCCCATAAATTTCCTGAACTGCATGTTTTGTGGGAAAATTCATATGTTCATTGAGAAGTGAGTCCCATCCAGTTCTAGAACATGTGCTTGAGTTTGCTGCTGTCGATCAATGGTGCAATTTAAAGGTGCTCCTGCATCTCACATTACTGAAATTGGTCCTCTAATCAATGGTAGAAGAACTCCCTTAATGGCAAAACTCAACAGCAAGGGAAGATGCAAAACAGTTTAGGAGTTACACAGCCCCTGGATTACGCATATTTACTAGCAGGAGGTCAGCGCTGGATTAAGACATGCTGAGGCCTTAAAGCATATCAAAATTCAGAATCCCCATACCATCAAAATAAAGGGGAAAAATTGCATTATATATTGGGAAGGGTAAAAAAAGGTTACCATGCAGAGTTAGGTGGTGCTTGTAGTTAACAGTATTAGCCTTCTCTGAAGATGTGTATAAAAGACACATTAAGCTGATTTGCACCTTTTAAAAATTGGTTTTAGTTTGTGCTTATTGCCTCCAATACTAAATGCTGCATTGCCACACATTTTCTATATAAGGCAACTCTGCTGTAGTTTACACCAGATCTTCCAACATATTTAAGCCAAAGCGATTTCATCTTATTTATCTTACATCTTTGTTAACTCTAACATACTTAGAGGCCCCTCATAATATGAGCCCCTAAGCCATGGCTTACTTAGCTTGATCCTAAACTGGCATTGCAAGAAGTTTACTGGAAAGTACTTCACACATCAGTAAGAGAGAATGGAACTTATGACAAGTGATGTTAGGAATTTTTCATGGGTGTTCTTCAGGTGGCTATGACATCAGGAAAAAACCCATCCATTTGGTGACCTGGTACTTGACAAATAGGCTAGCACTCTTGCAAAGGAAGAGTCAGTGATTGCCTTCCCAAACAACGATAATTGAATTGGTACTTTTCTCTATTGGAGTAGAGCAAAGCAAGACATGACATTCAAGAGAGATACATTCCTACACAGTTAGGTTTCTGTGACATATGTAACGTAGGCTCCTGTACCATAGATAGCTATGTGGTATATAGATGTCTAGCAGGGAAGGCATCACACACCACTACTAAGTCAACTGCATTTCTTCCTGACAAGTTGACATTTAAAATATCATAGCCCTTATAAGCCAAGAAAGGCCAAATTAATTCCAAATCCGTGGATACGTTGGCCATTCTGCTGAATTCCTCCAAATGTGGATGCTGGATACATTTGACCATAGACCACTATCAAAAGAGTTTGTGCAGAATGGAAGATTAGTCTGTAATATGATGCCTACTTCCTTAATAACCCCTACTGAACGCAGTAACACTCACTTGAATATAAATGTACATAACACGAGGCATATGCGTTATGAAACATTCAAGTGTCCTGAAATTCTCTGCACAAATTTCACACAAGGAATTAATATATCATTCCTCTTATTCGCTCTTACTTGTTTGTAGCTGCTCCAAGTTTAGTTATTGTTTTTTAGGCATCACCTCTACTACACTAAACAAAAGCGCCTGAGAAGATGTACAATAAAAGCACAAATGCCACTGAATTTTTTGTTTTTTGGTAACAGCTGTTTGGCTCAGTTTAATTGACAGTTTAAATAAACACATAGTCCTGCCCTTTTTATATTGTTGTTTTTCAGTCCAGTTTTCTGACAGGCTGTTCTTCTTTCTCTGTCTTTGGTTCATAAGTATTTCTATGATAACCACCTCAGCTGCAATCTCTATGGCAGGCAGCTCACCTTCCATGGTGCTTCAGACATGGGACTGTCCACGGATTACAGGGAAATGTTCCAAAGCCACGCAAGAAGCAGCTTTTGCAAGCCATGAAAGTCAGACATACAAGAAAGTCTTGTATGCCCTCTTGTCCTTCCCAAATGCAACCTAAAAACTTCCCAAATGCAACCTAAAAACGAAGGACTTCCAGATACTGCTGTTGGTGTGGGAACCTTCTTGTCCAAAGTTTTGCAATAGGTACTTTTAACATCCTGCACCACACCTTTAAGAGTGATAGAAAGAACAACCCACTCAGGAGTAGCAAATATTGGGAAGGGAAGGTTTAAACCTCCTCTCCTCACACACAGTGGCCTCAATCCAGGTCAGGACCCCACGTGCTTATTTGTGAGCAACTAAAAGCAGAAGGATAGCTGTACACTGTGGCTTTAATATATCATGTACTTTGGCTCTGGGTTTTGCTTTTTTGAGGATGTTTATAACAGAAGCCCTGTGGGAACTGAGGGTGGGAGGCCTATTGTAGGGAGAGGTGAAGAATACTGAAAGTTCTTTGGAAGCCTTAATTTTCTGGGATTACACGATGAGAAGACTTACAAGCTCAACGTGTGCTGTAGTTGGACATGTCTAAGAACAGCTAGAGCATCCTTGCTTCAAATACCAGAACAGAGCATACTTATAAAAGAACACTTAAGCACTAGTAGCAGTATGTGAAGACTGTAGTTTATTCAGCAGCATCTCCATGTTTCCTTTGCTCCCTATCTATCACAGCCACCTGTTGTCTCTTGTTTTGAATTTACATTATGAACCTTTCCAAGGCTCAGAATGCCAAGCGTATTTGCGCCAGGATAGTGGAGCCTTGGCTAAAGCTCCTAATCCCCATGGCAATAAAATTAGTAAGTATTGCTACTGCTAACTCCCATGAAGCTCTGCAGCTGCACAAATATAGACCCTGAAATAATACAAAGGCTCAGTTCTTCTGTCTGTTACAAAAATTCACAGACTGGCAGAGTAGAATCTAATAAGGGTGGGTGGCTTGACATTACAGAAGGCCATTTTTCTTTCTAGAATTTTCCTGATAGGGATTCTAGGAGACAATAGGCAGCAAGCAAGCAATGCTCCCCACCCTACCCCTGCTAATAATGAACAGGTCTGCAATGCAAAGATGTTTGGATTTTGCTTTGGGGTTGAAATTTTACAACACATTTCAATTAAGTTTAATGGAAAGAAGCTGGCTTAAGTGAGTTGAGGATTTCTAGGAAGTATGGCCTATACGAAAGGAAGAGTTTCTGCCTCTGGTGCATTCCCATGAAGGCCTTAAGTTCAAACCAGGCTGCGTTAAAACAAAATTTGGCTGACTTTGAACAGAGCCTGATTTAAACTTGTATGTCAATGGATATAGATGTTCATGAATGTATTTGTGTCTGTACTGCTTGAGAACTTTTTGCATGTGAAAACACTGTGTGCGTGCGTGCGCACGTGTGTCTCTGTGTGCAAGCATGTGCGTGCATGTCCATGTTTATACACACACACACAAACAGAAATTTACATAACTGATCCAGTGGCTAAACACCAATGTACAGCTGTTTGGGTATGCACAATTACATCATGCGGATACAGTTGTTTTGGCACATGCCTGAAAGAACAGATAAGAGCAAAGTTTGCTCTGCTGGGGCTGGCTTGTCCCCCATGTGACACCACTGGAGTCAATGCCCAGTTTTTCCCTAGGACATTAATGCTGCTACCGAAGTCAACGGAAGCTGTGCAGGCTTGTCTGCCAGGAAAAGTGAGCTCATGCTTCCTTATATTTAAAACAGTTCATCTGCAGGACTTGGCTGCGAAGATGAAAAGACCGTGTTGCTCTTTCTGCCACTGCCTCGTTCTGTTAGAGTCGTGGCAGCCTGACAAAGGCTCTTTTCAGAACCAGAGCTTCTGTTTCAGTGACTGTGCTTGGATATTATATTTACATTCTATAAGGTCCTAAAGGACCCACAGGGCTTTAAGGGAATTATCCCCCAATATTAGGCTGAGATATTTCACTATTGGGTCATAACAGCATTAGAGGTGTATTCAGATGCCATTCACCCAATTCACAGGACTCCAGACACAGGTCTTGCAAAGTTATACTGCTGGCCAGTTTGTTCACACACCAGAGTTGTGTAGCCCTTTTTCCTGAACTGGATCATTTTCGGCTGAAGTGGAAGGGTTACCATAGGGTGGAAAAACACAGCTCCTTGCATGTAGAAAACTGCTTGGTCAGTAAGAAGGCCAAGTGAAGCCCTTCTTGCTGCTGTGCCAATGGTCGTGCTGGGCGGGGATTATGGAAGTTGTGTTCCAACACATCTGGAGGATGTCCAGGGTGGTTTAATTTTTCAAGTCGCTATGCAAGCTAACAGCCACCCCATCCTTCTTACCAAAGTATCCCCTCACCAGGATGGCCATGTGTCCTCCTTTACAGAGGACAGTCCCCTATTTGAGTGTCCTCTACTGAAGGGCTTAAAGACAAACAAACAAACAACCAAATTGTTCAATCAAAGCCTTCAAATTGCCCACCACCAACAGTTAGCACCTGGATAGTACACTGAGCAGGTATACAGGTCACCTCAATATTCCCTACTATGGTGAGACATATTGTATTTCTATTTAAACTATTGTAATTATTTCTAAATGTATCTATACACATACATTACTATATACAAATTTTATACAAATCTGTGCCCTCTTTTGTCCTCTTTTTGTGTGAACGATTTCTTCTTTTTGGTGATGTATTCTCCGTTTTTGACAATGCAGAAGTGACCACTCTACCCTGTCTTTCTAGCACCAGTTACAGATGGATCTGCCTACTGCTGTTAGGAAGATATTCCAGGCGAGGATCATAGAATGGATCCGTCGTACATACTATGATGATCTTTGTAACAACATTTTAATCGGGCCTCTGTGTTTGCTGTGGATACATACACATACACTAAAAGTGATAACCTGAAAGGGTCAACATAGAAGCAACTATGTTTCAGGGCAAAGTGAGATTGTCCCGGGATCATCCCTGTGCATCCAAATGACACATGGGATCCTGGGAGCAGGCAGGGACGACCCCTCAATTTGCCTGGGATAATCTTTAGGTCTAGCTAAGGCCTATGTGGCAGGTGGTTAAATTCAGTCTGGAATGATTGTTGGTTAATTTAGCCAGCTGCCCATCACCTATTTTCCTGTGTCTTCTCCATGCCTTCACAGTAGTAGGCTTAGGACCTCCTGAGTTAGTCTGATCTCAAAGACTAGTTTCGTGACATGTGAAATTAATGTTTGGTTACATTCCACCCACCATGTCAAATCCAGACTAGTCCTGGAGTAGTTCCTTAGACTTCCATGGGATTTTTGTGGGGGATTAACTGCTGTGAATCACGTCCTAAGATTGAATCAGCTTATTCCATAGAGATACAGCCTTTTAGCAATTCTTGATTTGTTCCACATGCTTACCCACTTTGTAGCAAGGAATACTTTCATGACACAGCAGCATTTGTAAACCTTATGGTGCGAAGACACAATGGTGTAATCAGGAATGGAATCAGCTGCATTATAAGTGTATGGCAAAGTGCTTCACCAATCACTTTAATTGGAGGCTCTTGAACAAGTTATATGATCTTTAGCAACAGAGTTTAAAAAGTCAGTGTGGTCATGAAACCCCATGGGTGTTTCCTTTAAACTTCTAACTCTGTCTTTAATAGACTGAAGTCAGTTCAGTCAATTGGCCGAAGTGTGTTCATTCTGCTATTTCATCCCTGTGTGTTTATACAATAAATTATTTGAAATTGGGACACATTTCGCAACAGAACCAACCAAACATAGTTTCAATGGGGGGGGGGATACTAAAGTTTAACTAAATCAAAATGGCTCCCTCTTTAATCAAAACACTAATAAAATTCTGTGTGGTTGATAGTGTAAAAAGTAGGTGAGGAAATAGTTGTTATTGGCAGGACTGTATTTATTTTCTTAACACTTACAGTTGACCATTCAAATCACAGCTTTGGGAATGCACAATGGTGCTTTCATTCAGCAGCATCAACACCACATTATTCTGCTGTCCCTGGAACTTGTGTTCAATATGTCTGAGAATTCATAATACATAGTGCATATAATGTACTATTTTTACCTACACACACATGTACTGGGAGCTAATTTATTATATGAATTGCTTCAGTATTTGTAGGCTGAAATTTCCCATGCTGACATGCATCCATTTGAACCTGTGGCATTCTCACATCACAAAAACAGAACTCCTTGACATTTCATGGAACCAAAAATTGCTAGTCTTCAGGTGCTATGTAACCCTTTATGGGTTTTGGCAAGCTTTTCGCCACTACAGACTTAACCAAGCTACTGTTTTGGAAAACCAAACTCGTATATCTTTTACAGTGAAGGATAATGGCCTTGTTTTATTCTGAGCAGGACAAAATATAAATGACTAGTTATAATGAAGCATACAGAGATACATTTTTGACATAAACATGATTTAAAGCAGCAAAAGATTCCTAATGATGCCAATAGCAAAGTCTAGGATGATGTTCTTTCATCATTCTAAAAGTGATAGTATCATACAACAAATACTTTTGGATAACTGAAAGTATGTGGAAAGGTTCAAAACCCTCTGAATTAGCATTTGTAAGCACCTGATTCTTGGTTCCTATATTGGAGTGCTGTCAAGGAGCGGTGTGTGAGAATCCCATCCAGTCACTGAGTTCCAAGGCCTTCCATCATGGTCTTGGAACGCTTTAGTTGTCCTGATAACTGGGCATCTGAGTCATTGCCTCCCATAGTCTGATGTGACCTATGATTAACATCCAGTGTGAGTCATTTGGCCAGCTTGTTCTCTTGAGACTGCTTTATTTCAGCACTACTACCATCCTGTGCTGAACTAGTGACTGCTGTGTCTGTGCTTTCCTTCTTTTTCCCTATTTCCATTCATGTTGCCTGTCTATAGTCTCTCACTTGGTCCTCCTTCTGCCCTGCTTCTTTTTCTGGTCCTGACACTACTTGAAGTCAAGGATCTTGAATCTCTCTTTCTGATCTATCACAAATTTGTAATACTGTACCTGGCTTATCTGCCTCTTGCCATAGCTTACTTTTATGTACTCTAGCCCACTGAGCAACAGATGAAATGATAAAACTGTTCCAACATAAAATGGCAAAACTGTACCATGCCAGGCTGAAAGTGTGGAAAGACTGAATAATTCTCCCCTCCCTCACATGCACACCACCCCCTCTAGGTAAGGCTGTGAAAGTTCCTTCTCTGAAACCCTGGAGAGCCACTGTCTGTCATTACTAAATTAGGTGGATCAGTGCTCACTGGCCTGACTTGGTATAAGAGAGGCTTCTAGATTATTATAGATTATTACTCTAACCTTCTCCCTGGTAATGCTTTGACTGGGTTCAGACCACACAATAAACCAAAATGCATTAAATAACCCATCATGGATTATTTAACCATCATGGGCTATCATGACATCTGAATGTGGCCTTTCTATGTGCAGGGATATTTTTTGTTGTTCTTTTCATGAGTGAGTGTTTGAACATCCAATAACTCCCCAGCATCTGAAGTGGTGCAGTCTAGCAACAGGCACATCATGTTTGCCCCCCTTGGAGTTTTCTTTTCCCCTAAAGACATTTTATACTTCTGTAAACCTTGGGGCCAGCTGATGCCTCTAACTTGTGCATGAATGGTGCCATTTTGGCTATTTAAGGATGCACATGCAGTGAGAGGTAGGCAGACTAGAATGCCTTCTAGGTGTTGGGGCAACCTGGTGCCTTCTAGGTGCTTTGGACTACAACTCTTCCAGACCCTAACCATTGAACATACTGGCTGGAGCTTAAAGGAGTTGTAGTCCAAAACTTCTGGAGGGCACTAGATTGCTGGCTGGGGAATGCTGAGTGGTGTAGGGCTGTTTTTTCCTGTCTAAACATGTATAGGATTGCACCCTGAATGATGTAACATTACAGAATCCCTCACAGGTAATAAAAATTTTGAGTATTAAAAAATGAATATTCCTAACTTAAAATAACTATACAATGGAGAAATTGACAACCCAAGTGAGAAAAAGATTAAGGAACCAAGCTTTGCAGCAAATGCTGGTGCCAGCTCCATTCCTTCATGTCCTCTGGCAATATCTACAGCATATAATAACAAGCCATGCTTTCACATTCATCTATCACATTCTGCCTGCAATGCCTTTCAGTGGCCAAAAAGGACAGTTCCTATTGTAAGAAAACAAAGTACAAAATATCAGACATGAAAATGAGGTTGTACAATAATCAGAAGGATGATCATCTTACTCTCCCAAACATGCAATGTTTAAAGACCCATTCACACATGGCACGGACACTATTTCCCATGCTGAATGTGTATGAAGGGACTACATGGGTGGACCAATGATCCTATTTGAAGTAGGCAATCTGGTGCTCTCCAGATGTTTTGGACTACACCTTCCTTAAGTCCAGGCCAGGGTAGGTGGGTGGGTGGGAAATACTGGGCAAAGTAGGACTGTTTTCTGTCTAAACATCTAAGATTGCACCCTTAGAGTCCACATAAAGCAATGACACATGCCATTCATTGATTAAGTAAGGGAACTTGCTTCCAAGGTATTTAGAATCCAGAAATATCCCACCACACTACAGCAAGAAGGACTGCAGAAGTCATCCTTTCCAAAACATTAAGCCAATGAATATGGCATCTTCTCTCCCATATGTGAATCATGTGAGAAACATTTCTTACGAAGCTCATGAATCATCTGGAGTTCAGTCCTAGCTGTTGCATATCTTAGAGTTGTTCCACATATGTCTCACAGACTGTTTTCTTCAATTATGTGCCATTTGTGGATAGCCTCTTGTAAAGTGAAGTGATACCTAAAGTTTTATAGTTGCATTATGTCAAAAGTGTACATAGGCACATAGGGAGGAAATCACATTACTTTGTACTGTAGTATCAGTCTGCCAGCATTAAAGACCACAGCACATGACTGTTAATGCAGCTTCTTACTTAGAGAAGGTTTACATACAGGACCCCCAATCTGGGATATCATGTAAGTATCAATTCATGCACACTGTTGCACAGGCAGGTATGCTTATGCAGAGCGTTCTACATGGGAATGTGAAATATGCAATCCATGAATTCCCCCCCCCCCAAAACCTACAGACCTTATTTATCAGAGGCAAAAGTAGAATGAATGTATGTACACACTATGAGCAGTTTTTCAAATTGTATTTAACTCAGGGGGGACCCTACTGCTGTTCTTTTTAAATTGTATTTTTATATTTGTTTTATGATTGTTTTAATGATGTTTTATTTTAAAATGTTGATTTTTATTGCTGTTAGCCACCTTAAGCATCATGATCTTGTAGAAAGGTGGGGTCTAAACCAAATAAATACTGTCTGTCTTGAGCCAAACTGATGCACGTTTAATTTTCAGCTAAATTAGTCTGATTTCATGGTCTAAGATTCATGCTTCAGAGTAACTGAAATCCATTTGAGACAATAGTAGAAAGAAAAGGGGGAGATCAGATATTAATCTATAAACAAATAATAACTTCTGACAAAATGTATGAAATGATAAGAATTACATTTTTGACTACTCATAAACAATTAGCAATGGCCTCTTTTTAAGATCACCAAAACCACCATGATGCCCTTACTTATGAAAAGTGTCTTGAAATGCAAAAAAGTATTTTGTACTATTTAATCTAATCTGATAAGAACACTATTAAATGAAATCTAATTTTGGAACTAAACTGTAAACAACCTTCTCTATTTCTGGCCTGAGGTTTTTCTACAGACTCAGAATCTCATGTTTACCCATTGTTTTTTTTTTTAATGCAAAACATCTGGGCTATAACTCATTGCTGGTGAAAAATACAGATGGCTAAACCATATTGAGGCAAGGAAGCAATGCCCTCCAGAAATCATAATAGTGTAGTTTGCTTCATTGCTTAATCAACTGGCAATTCCCCTCACCTACCCTGGGTAAATGTTGTGTTTACCTCACCATGGGAGATAAATGTGAAATATGAAGCATACAACTTCCTGATTGTTTGAGCAGTACAACAATGGAACCAGTTACCTAGGGAGGTCCTGGGCTCTCCCACCGTAGAGGCCTTCAAGAGGCAGCTGGACAGCCATCTGTCAGGGATGCTTTAAGGTGTATTTCTGCATTGAGCAGGGGGTTGGACTTGATGGCCTTATAGGCCCTTTCCAACTCCACTATTTTATGATTCTATGAGAGCAGAAAGCAGAATACAAAACTGTTTACGGGCTCACTGTTCTGCCCCCTATATTTAAAAATATAATAAAAGTATTGCTATTAATACCTAGCAATTTTAAAAACTTGTAACATACTTTACAGTATTTATTATTTATTTATTTTAAGCATTACTCCACTCTTCAAGGTTTCCAAAGAGGTTCACATAACGTCACTAAGAATATTATTAAGCTTGTCCTATCAGTCCTATGAGATTGATCAATATTATTCCCGTTTGATAGATAGGCAGCTGAGATGAAGTCATCTAGTCTATGGCAGGAATATGAATAAAACTGGATCTCCAAGTCCAGCTGTCTACTTTCACTAATTTCAGTTGGGCATCACACAAGAAATTCCCAATGGGTTGTATCCTTTGGATTAGGGGACAGCTTGCAGAGCATTTATAAACAAAGGGGATTTTGCAAGTTGGTTTCCTAGTTATATGGTTTGGGCATGTTTGAGATATTACCAGAATCCACATACCATAGATGACTGCTTTGGAATTCTACTGGGAAGAGTTTTTGCTTTAACAAATAATCATTAAACATCATTATATTCAATCATTTTTCTTCCCTCCCTCCTTCCCTGCCTTCCAGAAAGAATGTAATATTGTTCTGTTATGTGGAGGAGTTTGACTGAATTTAGATCAGATAATAGGTTGGATGATGAATTCCTACCATTTTCAGTATTGCAGAATATATATAATTTATTGTCTAGTACTAGTTGGCAGTACATTCAGCTTCAGCATTTGTTGGAGTCTATATACGGGCCGTTAGCGATGAATACTTCAGCACCTCCTGTGTGGTTGGAGGAATTAATTGTTTCCTTACAGAAAGCTATGCCTAAAATAGTTGTTCCTAAAAGTCTTTTGGAATGTAGTAAAGTAGAATTCCAGAAGGTCAGAGATGAATGGAATAAGGAAATGGAATACTCTATACAGCTTAATCAAATCAAAGTTGCCTTAGCTTCCATGTGTGCTATATTTGCAGATTTAAAATTGAGATTGATTCAACAAAAAATGATGTTTCGTGTGTATTGGACACCACAGAGGTTTACTAAGGACAAGCTGGCTAGCTTTGCTAGAAGCTGGCAATGTAATGAGGACAATGCCTCATTGAGGCAGATGATGTTGGCATGTCCTTTAGTGGCTTCGTTTTGGTTGGAAGTCATTGCTCATATAAATTTTGATGGTGAAAATTCTGTGATCATAGCGAATGTTCACATGTACTTTTAAATTATATACCTATGATATGGGGATTAACAGATGGAAAGCAGAAATGGATACTTATACTCCAAGTTTGGAAGGCAAAACACCCACCACCTATCACGCAATAGATTTGCTGCTCTTGCTACATTTGAGCATATCTCTTACAACCTTCAAAATCATATGGATACTTATTTAGATATATGGACTCCTTATATTAACGTATATATTTGAAAAAGAAATGTTAATCCTTTTTATTTTCTTTTTTTATTTTCTCTTTTCTTTATATCAAGGGGATGTTAATGATTGCTGTATATTGATGTGTTTTGTGATATGTTTTTTTCCTGCTTTTTGTTTGTTGTTGTTATCATTGTGCTTCAGATCAATATATAACTCCTACACATGGCAGGAAATAGTGATTTTCCTCTTTGCCCAGGCATATGGCAGCACATCTTAATCACCCACATGTTTATTTTTAACAGTTTTTAATGCTTTATGTATGTATGTTCTGCGTTTTAGAATTTTAAATTTTGTATACTCGTTTTTATCTCAGTATTAGAATTTCTGTAAACCGCCCAGAGAGCTCTAGCTATGGGGGCAGTATATAAATGTAATAAATAAATAAATAAATAAATAAATAAATGTATATCAGAAGAGTTGGCTTTTCTGAGCCTTTTTTAAAATTGCTAAAACTGGGAAATAATAATAATAATAATAATAATAATAATAATAATAATAATAATATATTTATTTATTTGTTACTCGCCTCTCCCTTTGGATTGAGGTGGGGTACAACACAAATGGAGCGGGAGAGGTGCAGGAGGATCACTCCTGGCCTTGCTAGACCTACCTTTGAATCCAGCCCTCAGGCGCGGCGAGCCCGTGCTACAATTAGCATGGGCCGTCGCACCTATCCAGATGTCAGACGCGACGGGGAAAGGAAAGCCCCGTTGCATCACCCATTTTTAAAAACCTTAAAGGGGCCATGTGCGCAGGAGCGCACCAATGATAAGGTAAGTGGTTTTTTTTTTTTAAAAATAAAGGGTTCCCCACTCCCCCTGCCTCCGATCCCCCCCACAATGTCTGATGCCCCCCGCTTGCCAGTCTGCCCCCCGCTCACCAGTCCGCCCCCGCTCACCCCCCCACTCGCCCGCTTGCTCTCCTCGCCTGCTTGCTTGCCCTCCTCGCCCGCTTGCTCACCCGCTCGCCAGGTTCGATGCCCCCTCCACCCCCCCAACCACGATCTCCCCACCCGGGCTCCACTCTCCCCCCCAACTCTCCTGCCGGGTCTGCTCTTTCCCCCCTGGCCCCCATCAGTCCCCCCCTCGATTCCCTCACCCCCGGCCCGATGGGCACAGCGCGGCTTCTCCTGGCTCCTTGCGAGTAAGCGAGCAGCTGGGAAAAGCCGCAAAACCTACTAGACTTTCCGCAGCCCCGTTCTCAGGCCAGGGCTGTGGAAAAACCAGCCCAAAAGTGGATCCGGTTATCCTGGGCCAAGGGAGGGTTTAGCCCGGCCTGAACTCGGGATCCCCTGTGCATCTTCATGCACAGCAGGGAGCCCAGACCTCGCACCAGGCTAAACCCTCGTCTAGGAAGGCCCTCCGTTATCAAAATGACCTGCGAATATCCATCAGTGGCCAGTCACAAGCATGCGATAAAAATGTGTGTCTTAAGACACTCCTACCTTCATGGTTCCTTAGATGTTAGCACAAATTCAATAGGTGGGCTCCATCAAACATAATGTGAGTAGATCTCTACTCCTACAAGACTTCCCCTTCCACTAATCCTCCTGCACCCTTGTATTCCCCCCAAAACTGCTCCAGAGAGTGCCCTAATCTTCTGGAAGAGATTTAGGGGCCATGTAATGGGCTGCAGGGGGGAGATGTCAGTAAATCAGGAGATAGTGGCGGGTAGATACATTGTAAAAATGGATGTTTAAATGTCTCCTGGCTAAAATTTTTGCCACAAATCTATTATTTTATCCTCCATTTCACAATTTACAATTGCCAGCAAATATCTTCCTTACTTAAAGGAAGAAAAAAAAAAAAGAATAGTTTTGATAAAAAACTTACTTAAAGAAAAAAAGAATAGTTTTGAAATTAAAAAAATCGCCACTCTCTCTACATGAATATTTTTGCAATGCTTGTCCCAAAAATTAATCAAAGAAGACCGTTTTTCAAAGAAGTAACTAGTTACAGTTAACTTAAACATCTGCCTTAGCTAAAGAATTAAAGATTTCTGGAGCCTACCTTTTTGTTTGCACTGCAGTGTATATATAGGAGATGTATCTTTAGCACATCCAACAACAGAAGGTAACACAGCCATTCCCTTCAGAATTTAACTTTGGTGATAGGATCTTTCTCATCCTTTCCATTTCCCAGGCCATCCTTTGAATCTGAATGAGGTTATACAGGAGTAAGATATACAGAAGATTAGGGAACACGGCCTTCCCACAACTTATTGTTTTATTGCAGGCAGTGAGGCATTACTAAACTATCATTAAGATATATACAGTAGTTATTCCACAGCAATAGCGTATATGGTGAAGAGCTCTATGAAACTGGAAAGGTTGCATTTTTTTTGGCTAACAAAAGTTCCTCTAATAAAAGGCATAACACTACTTAATTTCTCCACAATCCTACAATCAGTTACATATATTTAAGAAAGCTGACCACTGAACTGAAGCTGCAATCATATACCTGCTTATCTGGGGGTAAGCCCCACCGAACTGTACAGGAATTTACTTCTAAGTAGACATATCTAGGTTTCCAATGAATGTGTATAATTAGACATAAAACCACAGCTTTTGTGTTGCTGCAGAGGGATCTCTACGTGCAGAACATTTCTACACCAGACTAAAAACCTGCATTTTACTGGAGCTTCTGCTTCCAGATTCCTTTCGGGATTATGATTGGCTCCATTCCACATGGTTCTTTCTTTCTTTCTTTCTTTCTTTTTCTTTGTTGGAAAGTTCTACATGTTCCATTATAAAACTACTGTGCCATTATTTGAGAAACTTGACATATCGTCAGCACACCTTCCATTCATATTGGGAGGAAAGAAAATGCTGGAATTTCATTGTCATGAAAAAAAAATGCAATAAAGATTGTAAAGAGCAGGAGGTGCTCTGGAGGATGATGATGTCATGTACAGGACCTGCAAACTTCCTTGAGTGGCCAATCGCGAGTGCATGATAAATGCCTTATACGTAGAAACAGCCGCAGGCTTGTAAGTAGCCATTTGCCTGCCTGATTGCTTATCACAGGGGTGGGCAACACGTGACCCATGCTAGTATTCAGCTCCTGCCATGCTGCCAAATTTGGCAACAGCAGAAAAAGAAGAAGAAACAAAATGGCATCCAGAGTGTGATTGAGTGCTACAAGTGTCAAATTTCATTTCTTTGCAAGTTAAATGTAGCACTCTGCCACCAAATTTTGGTTGTAAACCAACGCTTTTTTTTTTTGCAGGGGATGGTATTTTTTAAAAAAAACAGGGCAGGGGGAATGCAGCCTGCTTGGGGAGGGTTGTGTGTGTTCCAGCTGCAAAAAATGGTCCAGAGAACTCCCACAGTTGCCTGACCTATGCTGACTGGGAAGTAAACATTTCTTCAGGAAAACAGACAGGGAAGGGTTTGTAAACTGGAAAACAGTTGGTTTCTTTCTTTCTGACCGTTGGTTTGCTACAAATGACTAGTAACAACTTTTGTAGGTTAGTATACTTTTGCAAACTTATTTTGCAATGTTGTGTAAATAATAAAAAAAATACAGGTGTAGGATGTGAGGTAGAACATCATAATTTTTAAAAAAATCTTTTTTAACTGTCTGAATTGCTCATAAATTATAGATACAGTTCAGCCAAATGTAAGCATATTTAAGTCTCATTGATTACAGTGAGAGAGTTTAAACTTGTGGCTCAATCCAGTGAAATCAAGGGAATTTGGAAGCTGATTGTGCATTTTAAAATCCCCTTTTAGGACAACATCCCAGCTGTCTTTCCATGCAGTGAATCTCTGATGTTCTCATGAAAGCTTTATTGGATCCCAAGGCACATCTGGATGCTGCAGAACTAGAAATGAAAATATCTAGCGCCTTTCCTAACTGATCCGTTAATTTGCTGTCCATTATTTGGGCCAGCAATAAAAGGCTGAAGGGCTTATTCTGACACATTGACAAAGACGCTGGAATGTATGTCACCTTTATATATGAAGGTTAATTTGTTTGCTACTGTCTTGGGGCCAGACAGAGTCATCTTGTAGGTAATATATTTAGTAGCAAGCAAGACTCCATTCAGCACAAATTATTATGGAAAGAATAATGAAGAGAAAAGTTTGGCAAGCCAATTGGAAGTGTTATGGAGCTAAGCATATTTCATGCTTAGTGCACTGTTTTCTGAAATCTAGATTCCTAGTGGTTTAGGAGTTCTGGTCAGAGATGATGATGATGATGGTGGTGATAAAGATGATGATGATGATGTAGTAACAACAACAACAACAACAACAACAACAACAACAACAACAACAACATGCCAGTTTAAGACCAGAGTTCAGGCTATCTCATCTCATGTTGGCTCAAACTCCACAAACCAGGAAACTGGAAGCTAGGTCTGATGCTTTAATTGATGTGTGTAATGTCAGAAATTGTACTTTCTTACAACTTACCCTCTATGCACCTACACTTTTTCTTGGCCTTTTAGGCCCAAATCTAGATGAGAAGGCTGAAGTGTCTGGGACCAGCAAAGATGCCTGCTGTTGTCCTGGCCCTGTATTGCCATATGAAGCATCTGAGCCTTATTATATTGCTCGAGGTATCCTACTGTGAGGTGGCACATTCTGATTTGTTGCTTGTTTTTGCAGCTTGACACTTGTGTTGCAGTTCTGCTTTCAGAGGGATGGCATGAGGCCCTGATCCTTTTGCTCCCCTTACCTCTGCATTCCATGCTCATCCCTACCGAATTCTGTGAGGGCCAAACTGCATGTTACTTTACATAAGCAGCTAGGTTTCCTCTTCTTCTAGGGTGATCAACTGTCAGGATTTCCCTGGATTTGTCCTGGTTTTTGTTCTTTCCATGGTGTCGGGGGATTTTCTATAATTTTCAATAATGTCCTGGAATGATACACCTTCCTCTTTGATGCTGCCATTAGCATGGCAGGAGGGAATGACATGCTTTCTTGAGGCACATCATTCCCCCACCCCGAGCTCCAATTGAGGACTTAAAGGGGAAAGTGGGTCATTTGTGGACATTATAGAAAAGGCCCCAATTGGAGTGGATGGTGGTGGTGCAGAATGAAATCCTTTCCCCTCCTCCACTCCAATCGGGTTCTTTAAGGTGGCGAGGGAATAACGTACTTTCTGCAGGACTCAGAAAGCTGCTTCCCCACACACACACACGGTGTCCTCTTTTTTGGTTTCCCAAATATGGTCACCCTATCTTCTTCTTTACTTAAAAGTAAACTCATGGGACCTCATATGGATTAGGACCACAGAGGAGTGTGCAGACAGCTTTAACCCTTTGCTCTAAGCCTGCAGTTTACCTTACAACTGGATCCCCATTTGGCAATGTAAATTGGAGGCATGGGTGGCCTGACCCACACTGGGGCCATGGGAGAGGGTAAACAATTAAAGTCTCCCTATCTCCCCCCCCCCCCATGCTAGGGTCTCAATCTGTATAGTAACATGTAGCCTCACCTTATGAGCTCATGTTCCATAACTAAAGGAATAGGCCTTTCACACAGGAGTCCTCTATAGTATAATTCCTCTGAAAACCTTGGAGTACCTGCAGCATTCTGGCTTCAGGATGAAACTGAGCAGGCCTGACATAAATTTGCCATACGCTTTCATGGGACAGAAAAAACTTTAACAACTTTTGAACCGCTGCCCAGAACTTCACCAAATCAATGCCAGGCACACATCCTCAACCAGCCTGAATAACATCCTTCAGTCATTTTCAGCAAAATGTGAAAGAAATATATGATATGCCAAGCCACACTTTGAGTAAAAAGGACAAATGTGTCCATTTTCAGCACATTTTAGGTATGACTTTAGTTGGATTCTACCCATACAGTAAGAACACATTTCAGTGGCCTACTCTAAGTAGAACTTTAGTTGTATTCTCTCCATATTTATTACATTTATACCCTACCTTTTTTTCCTCCAAGGAACCCAAGGGGGCATATATAATCTTCCTCCTCTCCACTTTATCCTCACAACAATAGCCCTGCGAGGTAGGCTGGGCTGAGAGTCTGTGACTGTCACAAAGTCACCCAGTGAACTTCCATGGCTGAGTGGGGACTAGAACCCAGATCTCCCAACAATCACTCCAATACTCTAGCAACTACACCACACTGGCTTCCATAGAGTAAGAACACTTTCAAGTTCCCCTAAGAAGTTGCAAAGTGCATTTCTCTCATAACTGAATAACTACAGACAGTCCCCACACTTCAGAAATTAGGGCTGTTTCCCACAGTGGCCAACCTGATACCTCTGGGAAGCTCATAAGGTGGATGTAAGGGCAGCAGCCCTCTCCCTCTATTGTTTCCCAGCAACTATTATCCAGACACTTGCTGTATTGGTTGCTTAGAGGCATATGATTAGTAGCCATTGATAGCCATGGATTTGTCTAATCCCCTTATTAATGCTATCTAAATTGTTGGCTATCACTACATCCTTTGGAAGCAAATTCCCTGGTTTAATTATGCGCTGTGTGAAGGACTTCCTTTTGTCTGTCCTGAATCTCCCACCATCGAGCTTCCATGGATGACTCCTGGGTTCTAGTACCTTGAGAGATGGAAGGACTTCCTTTTGTCTGTCCTGAATCTCCTGCCATCGAGCTTCAATGGATGACTCTGGGTTCTAGTACCTTGAGAGATGGAGAAATATGTCTCCCGATCCATTTCTCCACACTGTACAGTCAGTATGGTAACGATTGCTTCTAAGAACCCTATGATACTGAAGAATCAAGTCATCAACATACATATGTCCTCCATACTTCTGCTCTCCAACACCCTTTCCTTTACAGCCCAAGCTTTATTCAATAAAGAGAGGTGGTATCCCATCATAAAGTGGAGCTGTTTTATTGTTAATATGCTGAGTTTACCATGTTTTTTTTTAATGATTCAATGTTTTCCAAATGGCAGGGGGGGGGGGAAATCCCAGTTTGCATGAAATTCCATGTTATAAAATTGAACATATGGGGCACATGTGTTGCACTTGAGTCAAAATCTACCTGCTTTTCCTCTGCAAGTGCTTATTTTATAATTATCAGAAACAACAACAGACCAGCTTATCTGAAACCATCTGGGGAAAAGAGGGGATCCCGGCTTTATTGTGTTTGGTATTATTTATAGCAACTGTCAAAACATGTCTGCATGTCATGCATATGTTTCTGCACCAGCATCTGTTCTTGTGATACGTCAAACCTGATGGCTATGATTCTGTTGATTTGTGGTATTCTTGGTTAATAATGATGGAGGGAGGATGCTGTGATTGGTTATGTGATCTTTGCATCCAATAACAATTCACAGGTGTATGAAACAAGTCCAGTCTTTTTGATTGTGACAAAAATGCACATTTCAGCAGAAAGTGGAAAGGTTTAAAACTAAGGTTTAAAATTAAGGGATCTTCAAATGGAACTCTGTGTGCTTGAGATACCCACTTGTGCATCATAATCCATCATGTGAGGAGTTCCCACACCAGCGCTATCCTGCCCTGAAAGCAGTTTGTCCTCTTATGAAAACTCTCCATGTGACTGGAGAAAAACATATAATGAACTTGGAAGCTGCTTACAACACTATCCACTCTCCCTTTTAATGGCTCTGATAGTCCTTTAATATAAGTTCCTATATCTATGTTTCATTTCAAATTGAATCTATGGCCACAATAAAGCCAACTGTAGGCATTTTTGTGTCCTACTGATTTCAGTGTGAGACTTGGGCACATGTTTAAATCTCTTCCACTGAAGTCAATGGGACTTTAACTTTGGCTGGACTCGGTGTGAAAGTCCAACCTCTGTTTGCAACTCCAGCTACAATTCTCACTAGCACCATTATATCATCAAAGAGTTTTGTGGTACATTAAAGACAGATTTATTGTGGCATAAATGTTTGAGAGTGAGATCTTATGTCATCATAAATTGGTTAGTCTCTAAGATCCTACAAGAGCTATTGCTGTTTTTGCTGCAACAGGTGAACAGCTGCCTCTGTAGAATTTGCCACCATTTATCATGATTCTTTAACAGAACTCTTTAGGTGTGTGTCAGTGTGAGTACCTATTACAGAAGTATATGGAAGAGTAATTGTACGGCTGCTTGGAGGTCAGTGGTAATGTCTTATTACATTTCCAAGCAAGTATCTTTTATTTCCTTGTGTTGCTACCATTAATGTGTTTGCCAACAACTGTGAAGCATAATACATTAAGGGCTCATCTACACCAAGCAGGATATTCCACTATGAAAGTGGTATATAAAAGGCAGGAGCCACACTACTGCTTTATAGCAGTATTGACGTGCACAGACAACGGTGACACATACCATATACCGCTTTCATAACACTTTCATAGTGTTATATCCTGCTTGGTGTAGATGTGTCATGGCCCCAACAGTTGTCAGTGCACTTCAATACCACTATAAAGCAGTAGTGTGGCTCCTGCCATTTATATACCACTTTCATACTGCTGTCATAGTGGAATATCCTGCTTGGTGTAAATGAGCCCTAGGTCTCTAAGGGAGCCATCCTATGGCCCCTAGACATTGTCTGAGGGGCCATAGGATACAGAGGATTTCCCTTTCCAAGGTTGGAGACAGGGCTCTGACCTCAAAAAGGGGAGTTGGACCCCTTGCAGTTGGTGCAGAAAGAGCCATGCTGGCTGCCTTCCAAGGTCAGAAAAGCCACCATGGAGAGGGGGTGGGAAAGTGATGTTTGTTTGGGCAGGGAGGGGAAGACAGGAAACCAAAGAAGCCAGGGCACAAGCTGTTCTGAGCCTCTTCCAGTTTCCTTTCCTCCTCCTTTGAAGCGCTGTTCTTAGGTGGGCAAAAAAAGCCAGTCTAGGGGAAAATGCAAAGCAGGGAGGCAAAGATTGCCCCAGATGCTCCTCCTGCCCTGCATTGGATGATCGGAATTCTCTGAGTTCAGGGGGGCTCCTGATCATTGAGGGTGCAATGTTTCAAAAAAGTGCAAGAAAGGGCAACTAAAATGCTTAAGGGGCTGGAGCATCTCCCCTCTGAGGGAACTTTAGAACAGCTGGGATTGTTTAGCTTGGGGGGGGGGGGGAAGGAGGCTAAGGGGAGACCTGATAGAGGTGCACAAAATTATGCATAGCATGGAGAATGCAGACAGGGAGACATTTTTCTCCCTCTCTCAAAATACCAGAACCTGGGGTCATCCCATGAAGCTGATTGGTGGGAGATTCAGGACAGATAAAAGGAAGTCCTTCTTCACTTAGTGAATAGTTAAACTATGGAATTCACTACCACAATATGTAGTGCTGGCCACCAATTTGGATGGCTTTAAAAGGGGGTTGGATAAATTCCTGGAGAAGAAGGCTATTAGTGGCTACTAGCCCTGATGGTTATGTGCTGCCTCCAGTATCCAAGGCAGTAAGCCTGTGTTGCTGGGGAACATGGGTGGGAGGGTGCTGTTGCACTGTGTCCTGCTTGTGGTTCTTTAATAGAGTGAACAGAGTGCTGGAATACATGGCCCATCAGTCTGATCCAGCATGGCACATCTTATGTTCTTAATTGTCAGGATTGCTTCCTTAGCCCTTGGATCAAATTATTTACTATTGTTGACTTTAATGAATCACACAAGATGACTCTACACCTTGTGAAAGCAAATTCTAAAGTTTTAGGTATGTGATGTGGGAAGAAGTACTTCCTTTTTTTCTGTCCTGAATCTTCCAACATTTAGCGTCATTGGATGACCCTGTGGTCTAGTGTTATAAGAGAGGGAGCTTCTTATATTCCTAGGGATAAAATGTACTATGATTCATTAATCTGGAGCAGAAACTGATGGTGTCCTTGGATAAGGGTGATAAACCATAGTTGTGTCTGAAGATGGGAGTCAAATATTCTCTTTGGCTGCTTGTGAGGGTATGCTCATGTGTGTGTTCTGCTTTGCTGAATTTTACACTTTACATTGTGAAGTGTTGGCTTTTACTAAGACCCTGCCTATCAAGAACCTACCTATTCATTTGGAAGGGGAAGTCTTTACACTGACCTATATGGAAAATATTTTATAGACGGGGTCACTGTTAGAGTTGTGGTTATGAATGTGGATATTTCATGCCAGAGACTTAAAATGTTAGTCCTGGCAAAATTCCCATTTATTTTAAAGAACATTATTGCTGAGATCAGGATATTACAATTGGGTCTAGAATAAAGGATCAGCCAGTGAGAGGGTTGTAATTTTTTCTACACACAGCTTACTCTCACTAA
This sequence comes from Elgaria multicarinata webbii, assembly GCF_023053635.1. Classification (NCBI taxonomy): domain Eukaryota; kingdom Metazoa; phylum Chordata; class Lepidosauria; order Squamata; family Anguidae; genus Elgaria; species Elgaria multicarinata. The sequence continues at coordinate 105,535,303 of NC_086172.1, forward strand.
GAGGTTTCCCCTTTTACTTACACAAGGTCCTTGAGTTTCTTTCAGTTTTGAATAGTACTTGAGCAGGATTGTGGCCCAATACATAGGCAGTCAGGCTAAGACTTGGGTTCCAATCCCTCCCAGAGATTGGTATATCAACATAATCATTATTGTCTTTCATGCTCATTACCCCGTTTGTAAAATGAAAGTAGTAGCAGGTGAATGAACAAGATTAATATTGCTGGATCCTGTACCTATATAATATGATAGGTACAGGATAGCATAATGAATTAAAAAAATTCTACCACTCTTGTTGCCAAGAGGGGTCAATTTTGCCCACCTTCTTTGCCCGCTTATTGGAAGAGGGCTGCTGAAGTTACGGATATAGCAAGGGTTGGGATCAGCCGCTATTGCTGCACAATGTCTCAGTGCTCCAGAGTTGTAAGAGAAGCAGGCTGAGTGCCCATTCAAACTAAACGAGACTTAGCAATTGTGTGAATGCTTTTTAAAAGTAAATGACGGGCATGCAGGGCGGGTGGGGGGAGACCTGATCTGGATTGGGACTCTGGTTTTTGTGTGGGAGTAGGGAAGCTTTAACTCTTTGTACCCACTGCAATCCTGATCCATATTGTGCTGCTTGCACCTGCTATTTGCATCAGAAAAAAATGTGCATGCTTACATGAATGGCAGATTTCCCCCAGTACAAATATCAGGAATAGGGACCCTGACCAAGTTCAGGACTTGAGTGTAGAGATGTAGAGATTTTGTTAAATCAGTTCTGGCTGTGTTTGCGGATTGTCAAGTGTCTTTCATTCCATTGTCCACTCATGGACAGAATTGGAATAATTTTAGGGACATATGAGAATTTCATTCTACTTGTGCTAATGTGCAACAATGCAAGTGTGAACCTGTGCAAATCCCCCCAAAAGTTAAAAAAAAACACCCTGGTCTGCAAGTTCAGGAAAAGTCAGTCTGCTGCGGAATCTGCAAGTCGGCATCATAGAAATCTGAACTCATTTGAATCCGCTGCTGATTTCTTCAACTTCCCTACTGTGCTGTGCATGTAGGGACAATGAAGGTCTAAAGCCCCCCCCCACTCTACTAAATAGATTATGCTCGCCTCCCAAATCTACAAACTATTTACTTTAAATAAGATGTTCATGCAATTGCAAATGGTGACTCATCTAGTTTGATCTTCATTTTCAGGTTCAAGTGCTGGGGTCCTTAAACAAGATAGTGATTGGCGACGACTCTCCAGGGTTTCAGGAAGAAATTCTTCCAGCCCTACGTGCAGACATCAGAGATTGAACCAGCAACCTTCTGCAATATGTGCTCTACCACTGAGCGGACCACAGCCACTACATGAAGTTGTATACTTCATGTAGAGAGAGCTTCGGCTATTGGGTGGTATAAAAATGTAATAAATAAAATAAAATAAATAAATATACAGAAATAGCTTCTTATTCAGCAGGGGTGGACAACTTGTGACAACTACAGATGTGGTTGGACTGCAACTCCCATCATCCTTCACATTAGCTATGCTGTCTAGGGTTGATGGGAGTTGCAATCCAACAACATCTGGAGGACCACAAGTTGCTGTACAGCTTAGAAAAGAAAATATGGGGGAGATTGTGAACAATCTTGAAATATAATAGGGTGCAACAGTAAAGAAGGAGATGAGTATAAGCACACAAAACAATACACTGATTTATTATGTTTATTGCAGCTGTATTCCATCCCAGTCTTCCAAGGAGCTCTGAGCAGCATTTTATATTCACACAAACCTTTTGAGAGCTAAAGAAAACCACCTCCCAAAATAAGGAGAGTTACAGAGTCTGCAAAGAGAAGGCCGACATCTATAGCCCATGAATGTCAACAATTCAGGGATAGATGAACTCAGCATAAATAGCTTCCTATGGGCTGAATCCAATGGGGCACTGCGCTCCCACCCATTCCATTCTGCCAGTGAGGCCCAGCACTTGTGCAACGGGGATTTAGCACTTCTGGGGGGCAAGAAGATACACTAGTTCCTGAGTGGGGTAGGTCAGCGGAGCTTGCATAAAGGAGTTCCACTGACCTGTCCCAATCCAGAATTGAATGTTTCTGCTTAATTCAGGGCTTCCTATAGGAAGTGTTAAATCCCCTTTGCACAAGCGGTAGGACCCACTTACGCAAAGGAATTGCGTAAGGGGCCACTTGTGCAATGGCTCTGTTCTCTTCTCTTTCTGTGTATTTCTTCCTTTTATTACCTGCTTATTACCCGACTTCTATGGGTTTTACTGTGTTTTTACTTCTTCAGTATCCTTTTATTAGCATCTGTGTTTAATTATTATCACTCCTAGAACTGTATTCCAAATTAGTTCTCTCCAGGGTGAAAACCCCCACATGCTTGTGACAATTTGACTAGCTCATGCAGCATTTCCTTACAGTATTAGGAAGGATTTGGAGCAGTAAATGACTCCACCAAGATAGTTAATTAAGCCTGTCTCTTCTGAAACACAAAAGAATGGCCAAAGTGGTTGCTGGCTAATTTTTGTTGGTTCTAAAATGCACGCCCACATCTGGTTATGCAGAGTAAACAAGAGCTAAGAAACAAGAAAGCAGAAGGAAGGGTGGGGGGAACCAGTATGTCAGACAGAAAAAAACCTCTGCCCATTCTACAGTATTGATAGAGTTTGTTGCCTTTCTCAGTAATAAATAACCAACTATTCTTCATGGAGCCAAAGTAGCAAGCTCATACTTTAGCCAGAAACATCCCAGGGAACAAGGCCAAGTTTCCATAAATGAAAGATAGCATTAATTTTATGATGGCTTCAAAATCAACAGAGTTTGTAAAAACAGGTTTCTGTTACAAAAATGTGAAAGCCTTCTGTGTGTTTCAGAACATTCCACAGCTGATAAGAAAAATACAGTTAATGGCTGAAATCCAACTAGCATCCCTGATGGAAGGCTTCCATCAGCATAATGGGGAGAGGGGATTCCCATTCCTCCCTCCCACACCCCAAATCTGCTAGGGGACTCTCCAGTGGAGATTTAGGGTCGTGTGTGGGGCCTCGTGTGGCGCAGAGTGGTAAGCAGCAGTTACTGCAGCCGAAACTCTCCCCACGGCCTGAGTTTGATTCCAGCGGAAGCTGGTTATCAGGCAGCTGGCTCAGGTCGACTCAGCCTTCCATCCTTCCGAGGTCGGTAAAATGAGTACCCGGTTAGCTGGGGGAAAGGTAACTGTGACTGGGGAAGGCAATGGCAAACCACCCTGCTACAAAGTCTGCCAAGAAAACGTCAGCGAAAGCAGGCGTCCCTCTAGGAGTCTACCTGTGCCTGTTTGCATTCTCTTCCCCTCCTTATTGTTTTATTATGATTTTATTAGAATGTAAGCTTATGCGGCAGGGTCTTGCTATTTACTGTTTTACTCTGTACAGCACCATGTACATTGATGGTGCTATATAAATAAATAAATAAATAATAATAATAATAATAATAATAATAATAATAATAATAAGTGCTTGCACGAGAGGGTGGGGCTGCAAGGGCAAAGGAGAATTGCCGTCCTCCTATTCCGGAAGTGGTACACTGCTTAGATTCCATCCATGGCTACTAGTCCTGATGGCTTTATGTTACCTCCAGTATCACAGGCAGAATGCTAATGCATACCAGTTGCTAAAGAACATGGGCGGAATGCAGTTGTTGCTCTTGTGCCCTGGTTGTGGTCTCTCATGGGCAGCTGTGTGAACAGAAAGCTGGACTAGATGGACCCTTGGTCTGACCCAGCATGGCTCTTCTTACGTTGCTATGATACCAAAGGAGGTAACAAGGATGGGCGACTTGGCTGATGGTCCATCTTCTCCCAAGGCAGACAATAACCCCCCGAATAGGGGTGGTTGGCCACTGTGTGAAAGAATTTGGGACAAAATGGACCTTTGGTCTGACCCAGCATGGTTCTTCTTATGTTAAGCAAAGAGGTTCCAGAAGCAAGACTTTTGATTTCATTCCAACTTTTTTTGGAGTAGGCATGTTTGAGTTTCCCACTGAATTAATTCATAGTTTAGTAAATCATATATTTAATTACTGTGAAAGCCTATGTTCTCGTCTCATTTGATTATATATATATATATATATATATATATATATATATACTGATACAGCTGTAGAACTTATAGGGATGGTTTCGAGTCAACTTGATTATACAATGACTTCATTTTTGCACTTTATTTCAGAAGTTCTGGCATGCAAAGCTGCTTTATATAGCTTAAAAGAATCACTTACTGCCAAATAGTCATTGTGAAATAGCTTTTCATGTCTGCATTACATCAAGCATTGTTAGTGGAAGCCTTTTAAAAGCTTAGACTGACCTTGGGAATGGGTGTACAAGCAAAATGCCTTGGTGTCAAATCTGCACTGTACTGAATCTTTTATAGAGACCAGGCTTTCCAAATCTGGTGACCTCCAGATATTTTGGACTACATCTCCCAGAATTCCTGACTGTTAGCCACCTGGCCAAGGCTGATAGGGACTGCAGGATGGGGAACGCTGTTCTATATCCTTACCAAATGCAGGGCCTGCCTCTTAAAAGGGAGGCAAAACGCAGGTTGGGTTGGTTTCTCAGAAAGCCAGGGCTTTCTGTGGTAGGGTCTGAAACCAGGCTGCTTATTGGTTAAAGCAAACCCCAACAATCATAAGGAATGATTCCACTAAGGAAATGACTGCTATAGGAGTCAGGCGGCTATTTTATTTCCAACATTCCAATCTATCTGAGACAGGGGGGAGGGAGAGAGTGACACTACTGAGCATGTGCGTGCTAAGGTTGAAAAAGGCCTCTGTATTCACTCTAATGGGGCAAAGAAATATTCATTAAAAATCAACTGAAGGGAATTTTTTTAAAAAGAAAAGCCATTCCACCAACTAGAAGGAAGGAGGAATAAGACCCCACCACTAGATTGATGGGTAAAGGGCTCATTCCTCTAGGTTTTGTGGGCACATATCCTAGGGTGACCATATTTAGGAAACCAAAAAAGAGGACACCTAGTGTGTGTGTGGGGAAGCAGCTTTCTGAGTCCTGCAGAAAGTATGTTATTCCCCCGCCACCTTAAAGAACCCGATTGGAGTGGAGGAGAGGAAAGGATTTCATTCTGCACCATCACCATCCACTCCAATGGGGCCTTTTCTATAATGTCCACGAATGACCCACTTTCCCCTTTAAGACCTCAATTGGAGCTCGGGGTGGGGGAATAATGTGCCTCAAGAAAGCATGTCATTCCCTCCTGCCATGCTAATGGCAGCCTTAAAGGGGAAGGTGTGTCATTCCAGGACATTATTGAAAATTATAGAAAATCCCCCCTGACACCATGGAAAGAACAAAAACCAGGACAAATCCGGGGAAATCCTGACAGTTGGTCACCCTAACATATCCTCACCAGCCTATGTTATCAGAGTCATTTTGATTCATTCATTCATATCTATCTATCTATCTATCTATCTATCTATCTATCTATCTATCTATCTATATCTATCTTTAAACTGCCCTCCTTCCCCCAATCTTTCACTAATGTTCTTGGAATTTTCGGGGCATGTAAAACCATCATTTCTTTCTCTCATTGGGTCTGTGACTGTATAATAAATGATGATGATGATGAATGTTCAAACATTTCATAGAATCATAGAATAGCAGAGTTGGAAGGGGCCTACAAGGCCATCGAGTCCAAACCCCTGCTCAATGCAGGAATCCACCCTAAAGCATCCCTACAGATGCTTGTCCAGCTGCCTCTTGAATGCCTCTAGTGTGGGAGAGCCCACAACCTCCCTAGGTAACTGATTCCATTGTCGTACTGCTCTAACAGTCAGGAAGTTTTTCCTGATGTCCAGCTGGAATCTGGCTTCCTTTAACTTGAGCCCATTATTCCATGTCCTGCACTTTGGAAGGATTGAGAAGAGATCCTGGCCCTCCTCTGTGTGACAACCTTTTAAGTATTTGAAGAGTGCTATCATGTCTCCCCTCAATCTTCTCTTCTCCAGGCTAAACATGCCCAGTTCTTTCAGTCTCTCTTCATAGGGCTTTGTTTCCAGACCCCTGATCATCCTGGTTGCCCTCCTCTGGACACGCTCCAGCTTGTCTGTGTGCTTCTTGAATTGTGGAGCCCAGAACTGGACGCAATACTCTAGATGTGGCCTAACCAGGGCCGAATAGAGAGGAACCAGTACCTCACGTGATTTGGAAGCTATACTTCTATTAATGCAGCCCAAAATAGCATTTGCCTTTCTTGCAGCCATATCGCACTGTTGGCTCATATTCAGCTTGCAATCTACAACAATTCCAAGATCCTTCTCGCTTGTAGTATTGCTGAGCCAAGTATCCCCCATCTTGTAACTGTGCCTTTGGTTTCTATTTCCTAATTGTAGAACTTGGCATTTATCCCTATTAAATTTCATCCTGTTGTTTTCAGCCCAGCACTCCAGCCTATCAAGATCACTTTGAAGTTTGTTTCTGTCTTCTAGGGTATTAGCTATCCCACCCAATTTTGTGTCATCTGCAAATTTGATCAGCGTTCCCTGCACCTCCTCGTCCAAATCATTAATAAAAATGTTGAAGAGCACTGGGCCCAGGACTGAGCCCTGCGGTACCCCACTCGTTGCCTCTCCCCAGTTTGAGAAGGTTCCATTGATAAGTACTCTTTGAGTCCGATTCTTTAGCCAACTGTGAATCCACCTAATAGTTGTTCCATCTAGCCCACTTTTAGCTAGTTTATTAATCAGAATGTCATGTGGTACTTTGTCAAAAGCTTTGCTGAAGTCAAGATATATGACATCCACAGCATTCCCACAGTCCACAAGGGAGGTTACCTTATCAAAAAATGAGATCAAATTTGTCTGACAAGACTTGTTCTTGACAAATCCATGTTGGCTTCTAGTGATCACCGCATTGATTTCAAGGTGTTTACAGATTGACTTCTTTATAATCTGCTCCAGAATTTTCCCAGGGATTGATGTCAGACTGACTGGTCTGTAGTTCCCGGGTTCCTCCTTTTTGCCCTTTTTGAAGATATGGACAACGTTAGCCCTCCTTCAGTCGTCCGGCACCTCACCCGTCTTCCATGATTTTGCAAAGATAATAGACAAAGGTTCTGAAAGGTTTCTTTCTGGCACATGGAAATTTAAGGAAGATTGGTGAAACATTTTAGATTTTATAAATGTTAGAATGACCCCCCCTCCCCAATTACTGCTTTATAATAGTGGAATGCAGAATCTATTCACCGCCCTTACCTGCACTGCAGTGTCCATGTAAATAAAATAATAAATAGGCTAAAAGAGTTAATCTTTGCCACTTCCCTGCATCTATTAATATTAGCTAATATCTTTACAATTAAACACCTAATGTCATCCTTGTCCTTCAGGAATATTATCGTTGATAACTATGCTCTTTTATTTATTTATTAGTAAAAACATTAGTATTTTATTTATTATTGCCATCATTATGGCAATCCATAGTTCAGTCTCTACCCCCTTCTGGAGTTTAGGCTTTTCTGCAAGCAGTACATTACATACATAGTTTTCTGGAATTCATGGCTATTTTATGAAGTCATTAGAGGGGAGCAATGCATGAGAGTCTGTTGGAGTTGTCTGCATCTTGGCCAATAGCTTAGTGTTACATCCTTGCTATTCAGAAGAACTTCCTTGCCCTTAGCTCTGCTCCTTTGTGTCCTCCTGAACTCCCCTGCTCCCATTCATGCTATCACCTTCGTCTGTAGCAGTGGCAGGGAGCAAACCTCTAATCTTCATAGGCCCTTGTTTCACAACAGGCAGGTATCGAGGAAGAAGCCACTGCCTGTTCCTGTTCCACCAAGGGATCGGAGATTCTGTCAATTTTTGTTTCACTGTTTCTCTTCTTCCAGACTGTAAGTTCTTTTGTCCTGTTTCCACACCAGTTGGCAAAGTTGGAAAAGAAAAAGTCCACATGAAAATCATTATGCATTTTATTGTATATTTTTCTTAAAATGCACATTTTTAGATGTATTTTTCTTAATGTGCATGTGTTCTGCATTTCCAATTTAGTGCATTTTTTTGTGCACGTTTCCCTAACATATACATTCTTGGGCGCACTTTCCCTTGATCTATGTATTTTTATGTGCACATTTTTGCATTGCAAAATTTCTGAAAAGTGTGGATTTCATTGTGCAAGTGCATTCTGGTTCTCATATAGTTTCGAGAGGAACAAATCCAGCAAGTTTGTATAAAAATTCATAGAGAACAGAATTTTTCTCCATCCCTCTTTGCATCTCATTGTGGAAATACCTTATGCTCCCCAAAGGTAGCATGCCCCACAATTTGATAACAAATGGTTTACTATAAAATGGAAGATGAAATTGTATGGAAACCCATAGATATTATCAGAAGCAAGCATTGGCATTCTGTCCCTGCTTCTAGGAAATAATGATTCAGTATGTAAATGCACACACAAAATGAAAGGTAGGGTTAGTCATTCCCTTTTCAAATTCCCTTTTTATTTTTTTGCTTTGGATTTGGCTGACATTCCTATTGAAAAGGCCAGCTGAACACAAAAAAATCCTAAGAATGATGGCACGGAGAGGACATAAAAGGAGACTTGTCTGACAAAAAACACATTTTGGATATCTTCATTGTTCTGTGGCAACAAAAGGAAGCACAGCGGTTTATGAGCTCTGCAACTTGTCATCTACAGTGTATGCCTCCATCAGGAAGAATGTGGCGCTGCCTTAAAGCTCCATCACATCTAGTCAAATGCGCGGCTCCCGTCGCTTCTGCTGTCGCCACTTCCTGAAAACAGGAAGTAATTAGCCCCATTCAGTCCAGTAGGAGAGAGCAGCAACCAGACTTAATGAGGTTTTTTTGCAGAGCAATAATGACTAGAAGGGGCGGAAAACGCCCAAGAGGCAGGCGACGTCATGTGAGTAATTCGCGAGTGCCCAGTAATGAGTGTGCAGTAAAACACTCGTCGGATGGAGCTTTTAATGGTTTTTATCTACTCCACATATAATAGAAGTAATCTACATGGCTAAAGTATGTCACGCCTAGCGATTTAATACAGAACGTGGTGTCATATAAAGTATCTTGAGAAGAAGCAGGTTTTTAGCTCTCATGAAGGCTTTGGGAAATGGCTGCCAGTGGCTCAGAAACTAGAACAGTTTGCATAGAAGTTTTGAAGGGTGGACAGGACTGCTGAACGCTTCACACCTTCCTGTCCTCTCGTCTGGCCCCTATCCCTTTCACTAACTAACTCACACATTCATCCAAGCAGAAAAGCTTTTTTGGGGTGAGTAACATGACATCCACTTGAATCAGCCGAGCTACTTTAAAAGTAAATACGCTTGAGACCTACAGATTATGAGCTGATAGAATCACAGTGAAACATAATCACCTGCAATTGGCTTATGTCAGTGTGTGAACGATTAGCTGTCTTGCACTTAATTTGGGCCTCACAATTAGGCTGGCCTTCTCGATCTGACCATCAAAGTGTTTTGCATTATGTTTCTAATAAGGAGGATCCATATTGGCACTACTCTTTCTCTGAATACTAGTATAATAACGCTCATAAAATAAACGAGTGAAAACATCATTTAAAAGCTTGTGATTTGCTAATGTGTCTTTCGTTGCCAAGAGATCCACAATCCAGAACGTGTTGTTGTTATGGCTTCCAAGTGCCATCAAAGCAGTATACATTCCATCAAAAGACACCATCTCTTAATACATATTTTTGGAGTGAGACATCTATGAAATGAGACAAAATAAGTTTCCTATGGTTATTTGTCATCTTGTTTCACATGGAAATGTAAACAAATTTAATTCAATCCTGAACATCGTCTTCGGCACAAAGGAACATTCTGAGAACATCATCCAAGCCCAGCTTCCGTATGAATCACATTGAGATGGATCCGAAAAGCACAGAAGCTCTGCTTGGTGAGCATGGAGCACAGACCTTGCTGATTGAAGGTGATTATTTCTGGGTGCCACAAAATGGCACTGCTCCAGAGCATATGGACTGAAAGCCAGTGCCAGAGCATTTTGTGCATGTGAGAAACTCCACGATCGTTCCTCAGCATCTCTAATTAAGGGATATCAGTTGGCAGAGCTGACGAAAAGCATGGCAGACAGAACTGAGCTGGCTGCACCAGTGGTATCCAGAATACTTCCCTGGGAACTCTTAGTGTCAGGAATGGACATGGTTTTAATCTAAGTTTGAAGCTGTTCCTCTGACTTTCATTATTGTTTCAGAGGCCAGTGGGGAGATACAGCAACAGAAGAGCCCCCAACAGACTGCGTAATTATTCATCAGTCTGGTTTTTAAGGAGTCCACACTTTCCTGTTGCTCAGCCAGCACGTCCTTCTCCCCATACTCTATCCTTTACGGGTGTACATGATTATTGTATGCTTTAGATTCATAGGATTCCTATGCCATGACATATTGTAGCTCCAACAAAGCCTTATGGAGCAGATCATGACTCCTACACACATCCAGTTCTTCCCGTGATACTCATCATGTACAAAAAGACCCCATAGCACTGTATGTATGTAATACCTCAGTATTCTCAGTTTCTTCCTCTTTGAGTCCTTCAGAGCACGATTTGTCCAGAGTACAGTAGGGGAAACTAAGATGGCACATGGCACATGTATGGCCTATGGCTGGGAGGGAGCACCATTGATGTGCATGATTTATTGGCTGTAGGTGCTTAATGAATCAAGACCTAGGCCTCACCTAGACCTACCTGGTCTAGCATGATGGAGGGGTGAGGATCTTGTGATATTTTTATCATGAGATCTCCCCCTCTGTTTACACACAGTGCGTGATGACCACAGAGGGAGAGGACATCACGCCTGCCATTTTGGTTTTTTCCCCTTAAAGGAGACGAGCACATGAGCGCTCATGCGCAAAAGGTAAGATTTTATTTTTTTTAAAAAAATTGCCCCCTCTCCTAACACCCCCCTCCTGATGGGCTGCAGAACCCGTGCCCGGGTCCCAGCTCCTTGCGAGGAACCGGGACAAACCCCGATGCCCGGACACACGTTCTGCAGTCTCGGGAACATGCTGAGACCATGGAAAAAGTGGGCTTGAAGGGGAGGGCGAGATCCTGGGGTAAGGGAGGGATCATCCCTCCCTGCTCCCGGGATCCCCTGTACATCATGTGGATCACCCTGGGATGTTGCCCCGTCTAGCTATGGCCCTGGTTGATTCTACCTGGCTCATTCTCACCTGGCCTGGGAGGGCAGAGCCCTGATGACTCCAGCTTAGAAAGGCTGCTGCTGAGGTTGCCTACAGATCTACAGGCAATGAGTTCTACAAGACCTGGACCCTATTCCTGTGCGTGGCCCATTCCCATCTGACCTGGGCGTGTGGGGCCCTGACAGATTCCATCTTTAAATGCACTTGCAGTGTCTGAAGTTGTCTAAAGAAGATCAGAATGCTGACTCGTTTAGTGTTTGTGGCTGGGGCTGTGTTTAACTTTGATAAGGTGGCGTGTTTGGAGGTGGGTGTTCTTTTGTTTGTTTTTTTGGTTCTATTTAGGTTTTTTGGGGGGGTATAATTCTCTTTTGCTTAATCTTAGTGGTTTGTTTAATCTTACTGAAAATGTAGTAACGCAACATGTTTAGCCTACTTTTATGACTATGGAAATGTTTTTATGGTTTTTAATTGTCAGCGACTCCCCACCCCTTCTTTTCCTGGTGTTGCTTGTAAGCTGCTTCGAGCATGATTTTACCCTGGAAAAGTGGCATAGAAATAAAGGGGCAATGACATTTTCTCCAAATGTGGGCTGTTTCCTTGTCAGAACTGCTGAAAAGGGACAGTGGGAATGTCAGGCCTATCCTGGCTGCTCCTGGCAGCCATTGGCCCAGTAACACAGATGCCCAGTTAGATGCTGGCAGAAAAGGTTGGGTGGCAAAGGCAGGAATCTGACAGGAGGGGAATGATAGCGACGTAGCTGTTTACCAAAAACACAAGGCATTAGTTGCTTATAAAATCACTGCAGCCAGAATGCCATATACTAAAAACGGGAGACTACAAGCAATACCTAAAATAAAAGAATGGTTAGATAAGATTTGGGATTGTGCTACGATGGCAAAATTAACATATTATATTAGATTGAAAGGGAAGAGAGAGAAATGGAACAGATTCATAAAAAACTGGATATGTTTTATTGATTTCTGTACAAGGAATATGGTTTATCCAAATATATAATATTGCTTTTCAATAACCTAAACAAACTCAAGGAAGAGAATGAAGCATAGCTACGCTTTGAAATTCAATGTTATTACTTTTTCTTTGCAAAAGATTTCTATAAAATATATTACGGTATGGTAGACATAAGCTCGTTATTAATATAAAATGTTCTTTCTTTTCTTCTTTATTAAACCTATATGCTTTTCTGTATATGCATTTGTATACATTTATGTTTCTGATTTAGATAAGGTTGTTTTTTGTCATTGTGAAGTAATGTTATACACACGCACAGATACATGCATACATTGGTGTAGCTAGGTGATTTGAGACACTGGACTTAGGGCTTTTATCATGTGCTTGTTTACAGGTTCTTTAGATGACATTGTGACCCTCCAGTTTTGCTTCTGTGTCTAAAGAGCATTTTTGTCATTTTTTTTTAGAGCAGGGAAAACACAGTATTTACTGAAAAAGGAAAGAAACTGCTTTTTTCACTTGTATACTTGCGCTGTTCTTCTATACCATAGTGCCACCTATGTAGCGGAAAAGAAGGAAAGGAAATGCTCTTCATATAATGCTCAGATCTCATTTCTGTGACAAAACCGAAAGGAGATACAGTCAGTGGAGGCTAGTGGCTCCAATTTCATTGGGGCTGTGAATCCATTATGGGTTTCAAACAGAGCCATGAGACATGATTTTGTAAATATAATTACTTACCTTAACTCTTGTATTTGGATTTCAAACAGAGCCATCCAGAACTCTAAAGGAGCTATCCAAGGTAGTGAACCTATTTTGGGGCTAGGAATCAGCACCTAGGACAGCTCCTTTAGAATTCTGGCTGGTTCTGTTAATCACTTATAATCCACTGGATACAGTGGATTACAAGTGATTAACAGCCTAATGTTGAAAATCTCTGAATGGTCTTATGCCCTCCCACCACGTTTAGATGGCCATGTGGATTAGTTTACTTGTGAAGTTTAGTTGTAATAAAATTTGACGTTTGACGTTTCTCTCCTTGCCTCCCCAACTCTGATCAAAATGTGAAAAAGAAAAGAAAAGAACTATCCTGAGCATGTGCAGTTCCACATTTTAAACACTTAACGCATAGCACCAGCATGTCTACAACAATAAAATGAAGTTTGCTTCTGTTGCCCTGATGCTAAACACATTTACTTGGGAAAAGGATAATAGATTTTTAAAGTAAAAATTAAATAAAATGGGTGTATCTGTAACCATGTACTTGCCCAGACAGCTGCCCCCAGACTAGAAAATGTTTGTTAAAAGAAGAAAAAAAGGATGCTATGGCAACCAGAATCAGTCCTGGTGGGCCCTGGCATGCCCATGTCAGGACAGGTGCTGATGCCATGCTTGCTTGCCACTGTCCCCTATCACTTGCTGCAACCTGGTTGGTCATTTGAGGCAGCCCTGGCCTATGGGGCACTGGACTTCAGCTCCGAGGTCCAACCCTCCCCCTTCTCTCTCTCTCTCTCTCTCTCTACACACACACACACACACACACACACACACACACACACACACACACACTGTATTAATGTTAAGACAGATCTCAGCATACAGTGTAATAGGGCAAGAAAAGGGGGGGGGAGGAAATGGGACATAAAACATAAAAGAAAGAGGGGGAAGAGGTGGAGGGGGTCCCAAACGAACATAACTTCAGAGAGCCTGGAGTGGAGGCAGGTTCTGGCACAATCCTAGTTGAACTGACTTTCTCACACCTTTCTGCTCTGTGCGTTTTAGCTTCCAGCAGACCCTAGCATCAGCTAGCTTGTCGGGGCATTCTCATCCAGAAGAAAGCTCACTTCCTACTGAGTGTGTAGGATTTGGCCTTGAGGAGATAAGCTCTAGAGAAGGCTGACTCCCAGCTAGTGAATCGCCTGCGAAAGCTTCCTCTCCCACTAGTACAGGCTAGCTAGTGTCTGGTGCCTCCTCCTCTAGTTCCAAATCTGATTCTGATTGATTACCTGAAACACCTTCTCTCAAAACAAGGGCAGCATAATTAGACATAACATACAGGGGAGTAGGAATCACCAGATGGAATCATTCCAACCTGTCTTGCATTTCCAGGTAAATAGGCCCCAATGCCAGAGACAGTTGGAGCTGAGCAGATGAGCAGTGGGAGAAGAGGATTTTTCCCAGTTCCAGGGAAGAAGCAACACCATGTACTTAAAAGCCAGCTAGTGGCTATACCCAATGATGTCTCTATTTAGGAAAGGACAGCGGATACAGATGATCTATTAGGATGTGGTGTGTTATGATTACCTTTACATCCCAGATCACTCACATTACGTAGTTCCCCCACCCCATCCTCATGACAACCTGTGGTAGCACCATATCACCACTGTATGGAGTCAGTGTTATGAAGATCAAGAAAACTGCTACCCTTTTGTTTGCTAAGGAAATAGTCTATATAATTGTACAAAACACAAATCCTGAAAATATAAAAGATTCTTCATATTTAAGGAAACCAGAACTCTCTCTTACTGGATTAAAGCTGAGTGAGGAATAACTTCATCAAGGGAATGTGCCTGAAGGGATGGCTGTCTCACAAATGGGGTTAGTTAATAATTTTTCATCACAGCTTCAGTTCTCATGAATTTATATTCACTCTGACTTTTACTCAGAACTTTAGGTTTCTATTAATCCTAAAAAACAAAATCCCCAAACAGCTCTACTTGGAAATGCAAATCTTTCTCTTGATTTCTTACAAGACCCATAAATAACTCTTTGGAAACAACTCAAATTGGCCAGTATTCATTGTCCTTGGCAAACCTTTAGCTAATATGAGCAGGGATTGTTGCTGCTTATAACAGGAAAAACTCACACCAAGGGGTGTGGCAAAGCCACAAACTGGTACTAAATAATAATAATAATAATAATAATAATAATAATAATAATAATAATAATATATTGCTATACATAAATTGCTTGTTACATTTGATTAAAAAGTCTTCTTCAGTGACAGTGTAAATGATCCCAAAGAGTACAAAATGCTAAAGCAATTCAATAACTATAAGTGGATCCCATTTGTTTTGCACTTATTTATTGTCTTTTGCATTTCTATACCGCCCCATCGCCAAGGCTCTTTGGGAGGTTCAGAAAGGTTTAAAATATTAAAATACAGTGTACAAAATTTAAAAATCATTTATGTAAACCACACAAAAATATACAAAGGCATCATAAAGCTAAAAACAACTTTGAACACTCAACCGTACCATACGACAAATCCATGACTGCTTAAAAACTCATCATAAGCTGCCAAAAGCCTGAGAAATGAGATGTCTTGACATGGCACTGAAAGGATAACAATGTTGGTGCCAGGCAGGCCTCATCGGGTAGATCATTCCACAGATGAGGAGCCACCACTGAGAAGACCCTCTCCCTCATTACCACCTTCTGAGCCTACCTTGGAGAAAGCACCCAGAGAAGGAACTTAGATGCTGAGTTTAGAGTACAGTTAAGTTCCTGTTGGGAGTGGCACTCCATCAGGTATTGTGGTATCAAGCCGTGTTTATTAACTGCATTGTTTTAAAGGTGTATGTGTGTTGTTGTTTTTTAAATCTTTTTTTGGATGAACCATCTTACAAGAGACTTTTCTTATGTAGGGCTACGGAATCCTGCACTTGATGAGATTGTATTTAAGAATGCTGTGCCAATTCAAAGCTGTACTTAGCAGTCAGAACATTCTGTGTTTAGGTTGCTCCATGATGCGCGAATATAAACAAAGTGAAGTTAATTCCAGCCAACAATCTAGATGTGCTGCAGAAAGTTGTTTAATAAAACAATGTTTTTCCTCTTCTCCCTTCCCTAATATGTCTGTATACATTGGATCCGTGCTCCTGCTATTCATGTGATAATTCTGCACCCTCCCTCCCATGATTTCTGGACTTGGATATCTCCTAAAATATAATGGATGAATGTATAACGAAGCTAGGTTTACTATAAACCAATATTAGTCCTACTTAGAGTAGTCCCATTGATATGAATGGGACTTAAATTAGCCATGAATAACTTAGATCCCATTCATTTCAATTGGTCAACTTCATGTAGGATTAACATTGGAAACAGCAACCCTCTCTCTTATGTTCTCCCCTTTTTGTTAGCTTATCAATTCCTCCTGCAACTTCCTCTCCTTCCACCCGCCCTGAAGCCAAAGCAATCCACCAGACAGCCTCCCTTGGCAACATCACTTCTTACATACCCCTCTCTCACTCTTATCTCTTGGACAGCCTTCACAGATAACTATGAAATTGCCATTTAATTTACTTTCTTGATAAGGGTACAATCCTATGCATATTTAAACAGAAAAATGTCCTACAACTCCAGGCATTCCCCAACCCGGACTTTTTTCTGTCTAAACATGCATAGGATTTTGCCTTAAACCATTATGGGAAAAGCTCTGATCTTGTCTCTGTTGCTCCCTTGAGAACCTTACAAAGACACATCAACCAAAGTTCTCACCCTGCACTCTTATCTACTGCAGTAAATATACTGGTTTCTGAACCATCTCTACTAGAACAACTTTTGAGATTCAGGATTTGAAGAGAAAGAGACATTTGAAATACAGCAGACTCCTGCAACATTACACAGTCTAGTGCTGTTTTTCTTTCACAATATTTTCAAGTGCGCCTTGGTTGCAAAATGCCTGGCTTGCTGCTCTTGGACCACAAAAAGCCCACTGGCAAGTTGGTAAAGTGTTTCTGTGCTGTCTTATGACAGTGAAGATAGATGATTCATTTATTGAAGCCCTTAATAGAATGCAGGTTTCAGCAACAGTCTGCCTCTCAGTACCACTGGTTGGGAGGATGAATGGGAGACAGTTATATTCCCTCCATGTCCTGTTTGTGGACTTCCCAGAAACATTGATTGGCTCCTGTGGGAAATGCGACACTGGACTAGATAGACTGTTGGTCTGATCCAACTAAGCTCAACTTATGTCCAAGAAATAAGGGGCTGCAGAGATTCAGTTTGCCATTTAATTGAAATTGCACAGTGTGTAGATGTGCAGAATAAGATGGGGCAAGAACTAAGAACAAAGGGTCCATCTAGTCCAGCATTCTGTTCACACAAAGACGACGTGGCGTAAGCCTCCCTAAAATCTGACTATGACACTTATGTAGAACCATTGGGTGACGTAACATTACATAGGTGGGCTTGGCCGATTTTGTTTCGTGAAGCAGTGTCTCGCTTGCACAAGTTAAAGTTAATCTATGATGTCTAGACGCTCTTTCCCACATGACTCCAGCATGGAAGATTTTGACCAACACTGTCCCAGCCCACATAATTTATACATCTGCAGCGTATTTTCACTGTATACAAGCCAAGTTCCTATAGTGATCTTGCCAAGGAACTTTCCCACTCATTCTTTTTTCTTTCTTTCTTTTTGTGATCAGCCGGGCTGTGTTTTGTATGCAGACTTCCTTTATGACCAAAACCCAGGAAGCAAGAACTGATTAGTTAGATAATGTATTTTCCATTAAAAAAACATAAAATGCAACAGACAGGTAATTATGTTCTTTCTTCCCATCATAGGAGCTATGAATTCAAATTAGCAATTAATCTTTCCTTTCATTCACATACCTAGTGTTAATTGTGCTTCACTGGTGGGTTACTGCCTGGCTGCCGTTTCCTTACATACATTCACTGAATCCACTAGCTCAGACTTCCCCAGACTGGTGACATCCAGTTGTTTTAGACTACAGCTCCCATCTTCCCTGGTCACTGGTCATGCTGGTTGGGGCTGATGGAAGTTGTAGTCCAAAACATCTGGAGGCCACCAGGTTGGGGAAGGCTGCACTAGCTGAACTCATGAATGGGAAATGATTGCACAACAATGGGCAACTGGCAAGAATATCAACAAGAAAGGAAGGGTCATGTTGAAGAACTTCTGTGCATGTGCCATTTCAACTCACTTGGTGCACCCCACCTGCCAAGTGTTGACCAGAATCGTGTTTAAGATGCCAAGCCAAAGAAGAATGAACAAATTTGTATGCTGAGCCAAGACATTATGAGATCACTACGTGGTGAATAGCTTCAGTCAAGTTCCTATGAAGCCATAATGCTTTCTCAGATTACAAAAATGGAAGATCTGGCCCTGTGTTTTCACAATATTCCACAGATAATATGTAGCATACGGCTGTTTTACATGTTAAAACCCCAACAGGAAAGGTGGAGAATGCAGCAAATGAACAGTTTGATTAAGTAATGAGAAAATTACAGGTTTACTTTTTCAGGTTGTTGAATGCCCCTGAAGGAGAAAACATTATTTTGTGAAACGTGCCAGGCCTTAATATGTTTAGGCCCTTCTGAAAATGGTTTCTCCCCTTTCAATTGTTGCTTTACACCTTGGGCAGGCAACCTTTTTTGGGCCATTTCAGGAACTGTCCTGTGACCATCACTGCAAAATGGCTACCGTGGGAGGCCAAGTAATCTGGCGAAAAGTCTGCGTACAAGGCAGAGGTGGGATGTGAACCTCAACCCTCTAAACAACTCCCATGAACCCATAGTGTTCAACACCAACAGAAACCTCTTTCACAACAATCCTAGCTGCTAGTAATAAAATGTGTTAAGTTTATTAAGCAGGAATAACTCAGATTTGTCACCAAGTGTACACTGAAAAGACATTCCTCCCTCTCTGACCAGTGTATATGCATGATGCACATGTTCTCAAACACCTATTTGTTGCTTTCACCTAAAAAACTGATCCTGCCATAGTTATCCATGTCTTCATAACATCCAGATTAGATTACTCCAATTTGTTATATACAAGGCAGCCACTGATGACTGTTTGGAAAGTGAATGGTCCCAATTTGAGCAGTTAAGTTTTAAAACGGGATGTGTAGGATAGGGTGACCATATGAAAAAGAGGACAGGGCTCCTGTATCTTTAACAGTTGCATAGAAAAGGGAATTTCAGCAGGTGTCATTTGTATATATGGAGAACCTAGTGAAATTCCCTCTTCATCACAACCGTTAAAGCTGCAGGAGTTATACTGCAGCTATTCTGTGACCAGATTTAAAAGAGGGCAGGACACCTGCAGCTTTAACTGTTGTGATGAAGAGGAAATTTCACCAGGTTCTCCATATATACAAATGACGCCTGCTGAAATTCCCTTTTCAATGCAACTGTTAAAGACACAGGAGCCCTGTCCTCCTTTTCATATGTTCACTCCAGGATAGTGCATATTTTGCTAGTACTTAAAGATCTACATTGGTTGCCCATTTGTTTTCAGGCATAGTTGAAAGTGCCTGTTTTGTGATCTATAAAGCCCTAAGTGGTTTGGGGTCTGGAGGACCATCTGCATCTGTATGAAATTGCTATTTTTTAAGATCTTCAGAGATGGTTCTGCATTTCATGACCCCACCTTCAGAAGTGAGATATGTTGCTACCAGTTTGTGGAGCTGCCCCCTTAGATTGATTTACTAGATACCTACACTACAGCCATTTTGGAGTAATTTAGGCTGCAATTCTGTTGTTATCCTCCTGCCTCCTGCATCCCAGTCAAAAGAGGAGTGAACTTGCAGGGGCCTCACTGCTTAGGCTATCAATGGCTACTTAGGCTATCAATGGCTACTAGCCCTGATGGTTGTGTGCTATCTCCTGTATTGGAGGCAGTAAGCCCGTGTGCATCAGTTGCTGGGGGACATGGGTGGGAGGGTGCTGTTGCACCATGTCCTGCTTGTTCATCCCTGGCCGATAGCTGGTTGGCCACTGTGTGAACAAAGTGCTGGACTAGATGGACCCTTGGTCTGATCCAGCCTGGCACTTCTTATGTTCTTACTCAGACTTCAGTTTCCTAGAAGGAGGGTGCTGAAGACTTGTGTTTCTTTTATGAAGGTTTATTTACACTGTGCTCAGGATGAAGGCCTACAACAATGCAACAATGTTGTTGTTGTTGCTACCGGGCAGTATCCTTTGCATACCAGGAAATGCATTTAAAGGGGGAAATGTAAAAAAAAAACACCATAAAAAATCAACGGATGACCAATCCGATTCAAATTAGGTATGCTTAAAGCTCTCCTTAATATCTATTACTGTGCCAATTTTGATGTCTTTATCTTTAAAGCTTATGCAGATGTAAGCATTTGTTTAATTTTTCTTCAAATCCTGCTCGTGCACCCCAGTGGCTGCTCGGATGATACGCTCGAAAATTAGTATCAAAATACGGCGAGTCTTTTGCTTTTATAGCACAATTAAGGCAGGATGCATGGGAGTACTTCACAATCAAAGCAGATTTTGTGAACTGCCCAGAGAGCTCCGGCTATTGGGCGGTATAGAAAAGTAATAAATAAATAAATAAGATTATAAGCTGGAAAACTTTGGAGTCCTTTGCATGCAATTCGCAGTGATTGCACAGTATAACGCTGGTGTGCATTACACACACACACACACACACACACAGAGAGAGAGAGAGAGAGAGAGAGAGAGAGAGAGAGAGAGAGAGAGAGAGAGAGAGAGAATGAATTTCCTACCTCATAATCCTCCAGATAATAAGATTGACATCTGGAACACTCACACATGCTTTTTTCCAGGAAAATAGTGTGAGCTACATGCACAGTCTCTCTCTAGACTCATTTAGGTTTCCAGTTTGGAAAAGGTATGCAATCATGATATCTACCTCTAAGAAGGAAATCTGCTATGTTTAGGTAAAAGTTAAAGTCTCAGTTTGTTGTAAGTGCCATGTGTTAATTGGTTGCATTCCTGGGACCTTTTCCCGAGTTTGTAGTTTTTGCCTAATAAAGCAGCATTCTCTATATATCAGCCAGCTTGAGCGTTCCTCATGGCTTCATTGCCCATTGGCTCTATAGCAGCCTTTTAGTACTTGGAAACGCCATCCATACTTGGATCTTCCAAAATACCAAACTCCTACTAAAGTCAATTGGAATTATGTGCAAATTTTGATTGGAGGTTATGATTCAGGGTGTAAATTCGTAGCTTTAATAATAGCTCTTATAATGTCTGTTGAGCACACAGTCTGCAGAAGATAAGAAAATAGCATGTCTAACAACCCTGGCAAATCTACGAAGCTTTTCGTACTGATGTAAAGAACCTGGCCTCAGATTGAATGTAAATCCAATAAATCTCTTCTAATGGATAGATTAACTACAGTTAGATTTCTAAAGGTATGTTGCAAGCAAAAAGCATTCAGATACTTCATATTGCATTACAAGGATAACAGGAATTTAAAATGCAGAGAAGCTGAGTTTTTGCAAAGTAGTCTGTGTTTCAATCTTGCAGTTTATCTTGATAATGGTAATTGGCAATATAAGGAAATATAAAGAACTGACAATAATAACTTTCAAATTCTCTTCCTTTGGAGATTCACCAAAGCTCAAGCCTATGCATTTCCAGGATCAATATAAGACATTTTTTATAAAGACTGAACCAAAAGAGAAGCACTTTTCAGAAACCTTTTCAGTAGTGTTGAAAAGTGCCTTCCCCACTTTCAGCAGTTTTTGGGAGATTGTATGAAAAGGAGGCAAAAGTCTTTGCCTATTAACAGCAGAAGCAATGGAGGCTGCTTGGTTTTTCCCCAGGGCTGCACAGAGCTAAATCTGACCAGTGATGTATTGCTGTGATGCCATCCTGTTCAGTATGTGATCCCTGACTAACTGGGATGATATACATTACTGATGCAGGAAGCACTTTCCTCTCTCTCAGTTGCTCTCATTGATGTCATCAGGTAGTCAAATCTGATTGGCTACATAGCATTGTAAATGTCATTCTGTTCCATACATGATCCCTGATTGGCTAAGACTGCCAATGGGACCATTCTTAGAAAGAAGGTGATCCAGTATTTATAAGAAACAAATGGCACAGAAGCAGCAACAAATCCTGGAAATGGTGGCAGCAAACAGGTTCAGAAAAGGGGGTAAACATTTACCCTTAGCAATGGTTGAGCCCTTTAAATGTGCAAAGAACTTCAACAAATGTGTTGACTTCTGCAACTGATTCCTGGGCACAAATGTATATCCATCTATCATCACCATTACCATCCATATAAAAATTAAGATGACATCTCTGCATACAGCTTAACTAGCTTTATGAGCCAGTAGGTGGCTAGTAAGTCTAATCCTTGTCCAGATGGACTTCACGCAAAATGTGATCCTTTTGATGCTTGACAAGCATTCAAATTTCACTCCACGTGCTAAAGACCTGAACCTAGTTACGTGCTCACCCTGATGTGCCAGCAGATCTCTCTCTCTCTTAGAAAAAGAGGAACATTCAGTAAGCTTATAAATACAGTTCAGAAGGGCTTATTGACCAGAGGTTGGAAAAACAGTTTACTGCTGCTCCAGTGGTAACCTTTTTCATCTTCCATTTGGGTAAGAACCTCAGGGGTGTGATGCCAAAGAGCATTCCCAGAAGCAAAAGAAACAGCAAACACTGCCTAATTAGAAGCCTGCACAGAGGCTGATGTGTTCCTAGCTCTCATGATATTTTCTCTCCAGCTTGGGAAATGTGCTCCCTGAGCTGGCTTGTTCTCCTATGGGTTTCTGTTTAACAGAGAAAATCTGAAGTTATTTCTAAAGTGAGGGATTTTTATTTATTTATTTATTTAGCACCAACAATGTACTTGGTGCTGTACAAAATATACAAATAAAACAGTGATACCCAGCCTAGAGGCTTACAATCTAAAATCACATTAAAACATATGAAGGAGGGGAAGGGGTTCACAAAGCAGAAATAAGAGAATAATCATAGTAATAGGAACAGTAGATCAAGCTAAAATACCCAAAGCTATTGAAAACAAATGAGTTTTCAAATGCGTTTTAAAATCTACAATGGAACTTGTGGTACGTAGTTGCTCTGGAAGAGCATTCCAAGCAAATGGGGCAGCCAGAGAGAATGGGCGAAGCCGGGCAAGAGAGATAGAGACTCTTGGGCGGGAGAGCAACATAACATTTGAAGAATGGAGGGTACAAGGGGGATGGTAAAGTGAAATTAGAGAGGAAAGATAAGAAGGTGCAAGACGATGACACACTTTGAATGTCAGCAAAAGAAGCTTATACTGAATTCTATATGGGATCGGAAGCCAATGAAGAGATTGAAGAGAAACATGGTCCTTTGAAACATGGTTCAAGCAGGATGAGCTCTCGAAAGGGCTGCTCCTCAGAGATGGAGTGCCTGCTTTTCATTAGGGATATGCATCAGATTTGAGTGAGGCCCAAGCAGAATTAAGAACATAAGAAAAGTCATGCTGGATCAAACCATGGGGCCATCTAGTCCAGCACTCTGTTCACACAGTGGCCAACCAGCTGTTGACCAGGAATCCACAAGCAGGACATGAGTGCAACATCACCCTGCTGCCCATGTTCCCCAGCAACTGGTGTACATAGATAGGCTTACCGCCTCTGATACAGAAAGATACAGCACCTGGTATTTCTAGGCAGTCTCCCATCCAGGTACTAACCAGTCTGATCCTGGTGAACTTCTGAAATCAAATGGGATCAGGTGCACTCTGGGTAGTGTGGCTGTAGGGCCCATTGGGCCATTTTTTAAGGTGAAGCAGGCTTCCCTCCAAAGCCACCAGAACCAAAGGTGGGCCACAATGAGACTTTGTGCTTGGAGGTGCAAACATTCTGTCTCTTCTTGCTTTTGCTTCTCTAAAACACAGATGAGCTTGGGCAGGGAGGGTGTGTGGTTGAGTGACTGGCAGGTTCACCTTCTAATCCAGGTTCAGTAGTGGATGGCTTCTGAAACCATCTGAGCAGAATCAGGACTTTCACGCTACTACTAACTAGGGCAGTCTTCCCCAGCTTGGTGCCTTCTGGATGTTTTGGACCACAACTCCCAACATCCCAGATGTTTTGGACTACAGCTCCCAACCTTCCTGACCATTGGCCATGCTGATGGGGGCTCATGGGAGTCCCAAACATCTGGAATGCACCAGTTGGGGAAAGGCGGATGACACATAGCAGAGATCTGCATATTTGGCTAATTTACTTCATTGTAAGCATGTGAGGCCCTAATGCTCTGGGAGTAGGGGGAATTAAGTTCCCCCCTATTTCTGTCCTAAAATTCCACCCCCTTCCCAGGGGTATGTTAAAAAAGAAAAAAAAATGTCTTTATTGGAATCTATGGAGGTGGGGTTTTTTGCTTTGTTTTTTAAACTACTCCCGTGTGGTAGAATTTTACGATGAAAATGGGGGGGGGGTCTTAAACCCTCCTCTCTCAAAGTATGATGGTCCCAATCCAAATTGAGGCCACACACACTTACACGAGAGTAGTGGAAACAATCCCACTATGTGAGATTAGGAGAATATTTAGTTTGGTTCTTCATGTTCTCTTCTAACAGCTGTCCCCAACCTGGGTCCTGCCAGCATGCTCAATGGTCAGGGATGATGGGTGCTTTGATCCAAAATATCTGGAGGAACCCAGGTTTATTTTATTTATTTATTTATTTACTGCATATCTATACCGCCCAATAGCCAAAGCTCTCTGGGCAGTTGGGTAAGGCCAACTTATAGCAGACCCAGTATGCTGGGCCAACATGTAAAGATTGGTGGAGGAAAAAGAACCTGCTAATGTCTTCCTGTGGGTACTGAAGACACAACCGCCCAGATTGCAATGATGGCAGTGGCTCAGGGCAAAAGAAAAGGAAGTGCCACTGCCATCACAAAATATCAGCATATCACCTATGCAAAGACATCAGTTTTACATGAATGACAACTCTACAAGTGTTCAGCCCTGCTGGGAGCCCAGCATGTGTAAACTGACTCCAACCCCTGTATGGGGGGGGGGGGAATGGTTTTCCGAATCCCTTTCTAGTCTAATTGATTGCTTTGTGGATCAAGCTACAAGCTGTCCCTGAAAAAAGTCAGCCGTCATTACTCTCTGTAATGTCAATCAAAAGGCCCCTCATGACTATGCCTCCAACAGCTGTTATCAATGTAGATAACAGCTCTACATTGAATAAACTACTGTGAAATTCACTACAGGAAAAACAATCAGGAGTCCTATGATTCGATTCCAGCAGCACATTAGTAAGTGACTATGAACAGACAGACTATAGATCATCACTGGAATCACATTAGATTGGCCTCATATGAACACATATGTATCCGACAATGATGTCATTTCTGGCACAAAATTCCACAATTTAAAAACCGGAAGTGCATTCAGTTGGAAATGGTTTGACACAATGACAGCAGAGGGGATTTGGTTTTAATCCAAGACCTTGTAGACAGAGCCATTATTATAATAATTAGGTAATAAATGGGTAGATATTGTTTCCAAAGCAATTCCTTTTTTTTCTCTGTTATGCAGATTATAACGGCATTATTTATTGTATGTATAATGCTAAAACGATTATTAAAATAACACCTTTATATTATAGGATTTCAAGAAATAACATAAAGACCTTCCTGAGTTGTATCCAATGTTAGTCCAAAGTAGCATTGTGACATCATAATGTTCAGTATATGATGTATGATGGGGTGGGATTGTGCATGTGACTAATCCAGGAAGGAGGAAGACACAACCAGGTGGAAATGGCACCAGCACTGGGAAATGATTGAAAATAGGTCAATACTGGTATGGCCTAAGGCCATTTCTACACCATACTGGTGTAGAGGGAGGGAGGAAGGAAGGGGGGAGGATCTCACGATATTCTGATTGTGAGATCTTCCCCTTAGTCCACATGCGGGTGCAACATCCCAGGAGGAAGGAGGGTGTCGCACCCACCATTAAAAAAAAGTTTCTTTTAAAGGAGCTGAGCGCATGTGCGCTCCAATGAAAAGTGAGGTTTTTTTTTTTTAAAAAAAGCCCCAACCCTGCTCCCCACCGGTTCCTCCCCTCTACTGCTCCCTGCTACTCATGGGGAGGAGGGAAAAAGCTGGGACGAGCAGCCACATCTCCCGTGGTCTTGGGACGATCCCGAGATTGTCGGAAGAATTGGATTTTCCCAGGGAGTACTTATAAAAGAAATAAACTGTTCCAATTAACAATGACAACAACACCATTCTTCAGCAACAGACCAGCTGAAATGCTAAGAACCTGCCAGAATAAAAAACATCTTTCCCTACCTGCAGAAGAGTGACAGAGAGGGAGAAGGGTGCACTGCACAGGTGACTGCTGTAGGGAGGAGGAGATGAGAAACATTTCTTCCATGGACTTCCTTATGTTAACTTAGAGCTTTTCTACACGCAGGAAAACTGCCACAGTCTTCCCAGGGCATTAGTCCTTGGCATACTTCCCACTATCATTGTGGAGTCCTTTACAGGCGACCATGTGATTCTGAATGGAAAACTTCCCGTCTCAGAAAGGCTCCGTTGTGTTGAATGAGACATCGCCATCTAGTGGTGGAATTATAACACAATGCTGATTTTACACAATGGGAGATCCTAGATAATCCTGTAATATCCCAGTTAATAGCTCATTATCTCTGTTTCTTCAAAATACAAGATTCCTGGGGGGGATACTGCAGGAGATGTTCTGGATGTTGACAATGTCATGTAATGAACCTGTACACTTCTGTGAGTGGCCAATCAGGAGCATGTAATAAATCATTCATTTAGAGAAGTTTTTGAGAACAATCAGGGGCTACAGGATGGGTCAAATTACTCCTTCTGAGGCTGTAGATACTGTCATGACCTTGGAACAGGGGAGTCAGAAATCCAACTTCCCTTCCCTGCCCCTTCGCAGCCAAAATAGAAAGACGTGTGCTGGCTGCTCTCTGAGGTCAGAAAAGCAACCTCGGAGGGGTGGGGGGGAAAAGGGTGTCCTGGTGGGTTTGAAGGGTAGGAGTCTGGATGGGTCATGGTATCAGATATCCTCAGACCTCTCCAGCCTCAGTCCCTCCCCCACTGCAACACCCTCACCAAAAGCCTGTCTAGCAAAATAAAAAATCTGAATCTTAGGGCGTGGAGGCCTCAGCCTGGCAGGCCTTTAGATTTTTGGAAG
The DNA here is from genome assembly GCF_023053635.1 of Elgaria multicarinata webbii. Taxonomy (NCBI): domain Eukaryota; kingdom Metazoa; phylum Chordata; class Lepidosauria; order Squamata; family Anguidae; genus Elgaria; species Elgaria multicarinata. Next base: position 105,562,382 of record NC_086172.1, read on the forward strand.
CCCCCAAGCTCAGAAGACTGGGGATGCAATGCCCAGAGAGCTTCGGCTATTGGGCGGTATAGAAATGCAATAAATAAATAAATAGGGTTGTGCCCTTAAAATCCAAACTCGATTTATGGACTATTCTCCTCTCCAGGGGCATGCCCCTCATGCCCCATGCCCCGTTGTTCAGGATATCTTCATGACCCCCCCCCCATGAGAGGTTTTTGGAGGGTGCAAATGGTTGCAGGGGTGAAGAGGGCAAACCATTACAAAGCTCTTAGAAATACCAAGATCAGGTTGATTTGTAGTGGCTTGTCATCGAGTTACAGTGGAAAACTGCCCTTTTTTGGGTGCCACTGTGCTCCCAAATTTGGGACCTGCAGAAGCCTCAGTCCCTCCCCCACTGCAACAAATCTCTGGCAGGTTCATAAAGAGGACTTGTACCTTCTCCATCCTATCCTACACTCTGACCCCTGCATGATCATGCAACAGGAACTGACCATGAATTCTGTTTTCAGAAAGGATTGCTAGTTTGGACTCAGAGGGAATAACCAGAGAAAAAATCAGCGACTTTGTGTAACAAGCACTTTTTAAAGCTAATTCAGTTGTTGGCATAGAACAGTACTGAGGGATCAAACTGGCACAAAACTGGTCTGGGGGAGTGTGAAGACATAATGTCATTCTTTTTGCATCTAAAGAGATGAAATACTTTGGGAAAACACCTGTGATGTATACAGATACAATCTTCAGAGAACAAGTTGACTTTGCCAAGTTAAATCTATGATCCAACTAAATAGTGTACATCTCTAGTATGGTTTGTCTGTTTTCCCTATTCATGCAGCAGTAACAATTGATTCTCTCTCTCTCTCTCTCTCTCTCTCTCCCCCCCTCTCTCTGTCTCCCCCTTCTCAAAGGATTAAAAAATCTTGATTTTTCTTCCTGACTTGAATATGTTGAATGTTTGGCGTATGAAGCTGTATTCTCATATTCTCTTGATTAAAAAATAAAAATAAATCAAAATTGACAATACAGTTGAAGAGTCCTGATTACATATCTGTTATATGAATGTGTGGAGGTTGGGAGTCAGTGAGCATGAGGGATGGAGATTCCTTAGAGCGATATGAGATATTTAGCTAAGGTTAAATGCACTCCACAACTGATAACCGAAGGCCATGACCATTTCTTTCATGAGACCTTTTGCACAGTCCTAACAAACCACTAGCTGACAAAAGACCAGCTCTCAGATTTTGACTTCGGTCGCATGATTGATGAATCATAAAGGAAGCTAGATGGAAAGGAACTGAGGCTCCTTTTAGGCATTTGCTGAAGAGGGGTTAATTGTAAGTGTGGAGGAAACTGGGGGCATTTGTTCTGACTCTGCTGCCGCTTCTGCCAACCTCCCAAGTTTATGGGGAAGGCCTGCAAAGGGCACTGTGACCGCTTTCAGCTAATATCAGTTACAAAGCCCCAAACTCAGGCCTTAGCTAGACTTAAGGTTTATCCCGGGATCGTCCAGGAGTCACCCCTGTTCATGCAAATGACACACAGGGGATCCCGGGAGCAGACATGGATGACCCCGGGATAAACCTTAGGTCTAGCTAAGGCCTCAGTTACAAAATTCAGGCCCTTTCTACACCTAAGGATTATCCCAGGAAAATGGAGGGATCGCCCCTGCCTGATCCCGGGATCCCCTGTGTGTCATTTGGATGCACAGGGATGATCTCGGGACAATCCCTGGGGAAAAAAGGCAGTTGTAGAAACGGCCTCAGTTACAAAAGCCAGGGTTCCCAGGTCGTGTGGAGCAGTGAAAATATGTTAGCTAAACATAATCATGCTGTCCTTACAGATGTTCCCCATCAACCTGGTGAGGTCAGCAGTGGTGCGTGGGGTGGGGGAAGGCTGCAGCATGCATCCCTGTCTCCCTGCATGCCCACAGTTAACCCCTCTTCATTTAACACCTGCAGAGGGCTTGAGATTCTACTAGCGTGTGAAACTCTTGTTCTACCCAGACATTCTAAAACATGCAAGGACAGGCAGGGAGCTAGCCCCCATCTCTATACAGTGAGCGACAGAAGTTTTGCAGTTAGACAGAAAACACTGCTTTATCTTCTTACACAGGCAAGTTTTACAATGTTTTATTGGTCTCATAAAAACAAAATACATGGTAAGCATTTCTATCAATTAAACTCATCATTGCTAAAATCATGGTTTATTCTTTTTTCCACTGTGAAATCCAACAAGGATCTTGCAGGTGTGTGAGTGTGTGTGTGGATGTTGGGAGTATAGGGTACTGCTTGGAAGACTGAATATATACTTGGCATTCATAATTCTCTTCTGAATTTTACAGTAATACTGAATCATAGAATCATAGAATAGCAGAGTTGGAAGGGGCCTACAAGGCCATCTAGTCCAACCACCTTTAGGGTGGGAGAGCCCACAACCTCCCTAGGTAACTGATTCCACCGTTGCACTGCTCTAACAGTCAGGAAGTTTTTCCTGATCTGCTTCCTTTAACTTGAGCCCATTATTCCGTGTCCTGCACTCTGGGAGGATCGAGAAGAGATCCTGGCCCTCCTCTGTGTGACAACCTTTTAAGTATTTGAAGAGTGCTATCATGTCTCCCCTCAAACTTCTCTTCTCCAGGCTAAACATGCCCAGTTCTTTCAGTCTCTCTTCATAGGGCTTTGTTTCCAGACCCCTGATCATCCTGGTTGCCCTCCTCTGAACACGCTCCTGCTTGTCTGCATCCTTCTGGAATTGTGGAGCCCAGAACTGGACACAGTACTCTAGATGAGGCCTAACCAGGGCCGAATAGAGAGGAACCAGTACCTCACGTGATTTGGAAGTTATACTTCTATTAATGCAGCCCAAAATAGCATTTGCCTTTCTTGCAGCCATATCACACTGTTGGCTCATATTCAGCTTGTGATCTACAACAATTCCAAGATCTTTCTCGTTTGTAGTATTGCTGAGCCAAGTGTCTTGTAACTGTGCATTTGGTTTCTATTCCCTAAATGTAGAACTTGGCATTTATCCCTATTAAATTTCATTCTGTTGTTTTCAGCCCAGCACTCCAGCCTATCAAGATCACTTTGAAGTTTGTTTCTGTCTTCCAGGGTATTAGCTATCCCACCCAATTTTGTGTCATCTGCAAATTTCATCAGCGTTCCCTGCACTTCCTTGTCCAAATCATTAATAAAAATGTTGAAGAGCACTGGGCCCAGGACTGAGCCCTGCGGCACCCCACTCGTTGCTTCTCCCCAGTTTGAGAAGGTTCCATTGATAAGTACTCTTTGAGTCCGATTCTGTAGCCAACTGTGGATCCACCTAATAGTTGTTCCATCTAGCCCACTTTTAGCTAGTTTGTTAATCAGAATGTCATGTGGTACTTTGTCAAAAGCTTTGCTGAAGTCAAGATATATGGCATCCACAGCACTCCCACAGTCTACAAGGGAGGTTATCCTATCCAAAAATGAGATCAAATTAGTCTGACAGGACTTGTTCTTGACAAATCCATGTTGGCTTCTAGTTATCACTGCATTGATTTCAAGGTGTTTACAGATTGACTTCTTTATAATCTGCTCCAGAATTTTCCCAGGGATGGATGTCAGACTGACTGGTCTGTAGTTCCCGGGTTCCTCCTTTTTGCCCTTTTTGAAGATAGGGACAACGTTAGCCCTCCTCCAGTCGTCCGGCACCTCACCCGTCATCCATGATTTTGCAAAGGTTCTGAGAGTTCTTCTGCTAGCTCCTTCATTACTCTAGGATGCAGTTCATCAGGCCCTGGAGATTTAAACTCATTCAAGGAAATTAGGTGTTCTTTGACCATTTGTTTATCAATCTCAAACTGCAATCCTGCCCCCTCAACTTCTGCTTCACTTTTTCCAGTGGGGTCATAGACCTGCTTTTGGGAGAAGACCGAGGCAAAGTAGGAATTGAGCACTTCAGCCTTTTCTTTGTCGTCTGTTATCAATTTGCCATCCTCGTTAAGCAGTTGAACCACCATTTCTTTCCTCTGTCTTTTACTACTCACGTATCTGAAGAAAGCCTTTTTATTGCTTTTAGCATCCCTCGCTAATCTCAGCTCATTCACAGCTTTAGCCTTCCTGACGCCATTTCGGTACTTCTGCGCCACTTGTCTGTACTCTTCTTTTGTAGCTTGGCCTTCCTTCCACTTCCTATATGTATCCCTTTTTGTTTTCAGGTCATCTCTAAGCTTTTTGTGGAGCCACATTGGTTTCCTCTGTTGTCTTCTATCTTTTCTCTTGGTTGGAATTGTTTGTAACTGTGCCTTTAAAAATTCCTTTTTTAAATACTCCCACCCATCCTCCCACCCTGTTCAGACAACACACTAAGCCACAGTGGTTAAGCGTTCTAAGCGAAACATTATGGCTTAGCGTGTCAAGTCAACCATGACTTGTAGTGTTATGTGAACCATTCCTAACCATACTGGCTACATAAACACCATTTCATAGAATCATAGAATAGCAGAGTTGGAAGGGGCCTACAAGGCATCGAGTCCAACCCCCTGCTCAATGCAGGAATCCACCCTAAAGCATCCCTGACAGATGGTTGTCCAGCTGCCTCTTGAATGCCTCTAGTGTGGGAGAGCCCACAACCTCCCTTGGTAACTGATTCCATTGTCGCACTGCTCTAACAGTCAGGAAGTTTTTCCTGATGTCCAGCTGGAATCTGGCTTCCTTTAACTTGAGTCCATTATTCCATGTCCTGCACTCTGGGAGGATCGAGAAGAGATCCTGGCCCTCCTCTGTGTGACAACTTTTAAGTATTTGAAGAGTGCTATCATGTCTCCCCTCAAACTTCTCTTCTCCAGGCTAAACATGCCCAGTTCTTTCAGTCTCTCTTCATAGGGCTTTGTTTCCAGACCCCTGATCATCCTGGTGGCCCTCCTCTGAACACGCTCCAGCTTGTCTGTGTCCTTCTTGAATTGTGGAGCCCAGAACTGGACGCAATACTCTAGATGAGGCCTAACCAGGGCCGAATAGAGAGGAACCAGTACCTCACGAGATTTGGAAGCTATACTTCTATTAATGCAGCCCAAAATAGCATTTGCCTTTCTTGCAGCCATATCGCACTGTTGGCTCATATTCAGCTTGCAATCTACAACAATTCCAAGATCCTTCTCACTTGTAGTATTGCTGAGCCAAGTATCCCCCATCTTGTAACTATGCCTTTGGTTTCTATTTCCTAAATGTAGAACTTGGCATTTTATCCCTATTAAATTTTATCCTGTTGTTTTCAGCCCAGCACTCCAGCCTTTGAACATCACTTTGAAGTTTGTTTCTGTCTTCCAGGGTATTAGCTATCCCACCCAATTTTGTGTCATCTGCAAATTTGATCAGCGTTCCCTGCACTTCCTCATCCAAATCATTAATAAAAATGTTGAAGAGCACTGGGCCCAGGACTGAGCCCTGCGGTACCCCACTCGTTGCCTCTCCCCAGTTTAAGAAGGTTCCATTGATAAGTACTCTTTGAGTCTGATTCTGTAGCCAACTGTGAATCCACCTAATAGTTGTTTTCAACTAATAGTTGTTTAAACATGCTCACTAACTATTTGCTGCAAATGGGTTAGCGATCTAACAATGGTTTAGTGTGTTCTCTGAAAAGGGCCCTAAAGTGGTGTGCGTGTGTGTGTGTCCCTTAATAGACTTGACAAAATTGTCAAGTATCCCCTTTGTTACAGAAATTACAGATGAATTGGCTACAATGATTTGGAAATAAGTGGAGACTTAGGCCACAGCTAGACCTAAGGTTTATCCTGGGATCATCCAGGGTTCACCCCTGCCTGAGCACTGGATCCCCTGTGTGTCACCTTGATGAACAGGTTTGACCCCTGGACGATCCAGGGATAAACCTTAGGTCTAGCTATGGCCTTAGAAAGCAGAGAGACATTTTGGCAAAAGGATGTGTCCCCCACCCCCACTGGTGATATGATCTAGGTGTTTGTTCATAAAGGAGAACAATAGACTGTAATTTGATGGCACACTCTATAAGTATGTCCTCCTGAAGAGTCCCCCATAGCTTCCTCCTTCTGAAAAATAGCAATGGTGACATTGGAGCTGGGAGAGTGCTATTATTTTCCTTATAGGTTCCCTCCAACTCTACTATTCTATGATTCTATTATGCTTTAGGGTGGATTCCTGCATTGAGCAGGTTGTTGTTGTGAGGATAAAATGGAGAGGAGGAGGATTATGTACACCGCCTTGGGTTCCTTGGAAGATAAAAGGCAGGATATAAATGCAATAATAAAATAAATAAATAAATAAGGAGCACAAGGCAGCTTACATAGTTCTTCTCTCCATTTTATCTTCATTACAACCATATGAGGTAGGTTAGGCTGAGAGTCAGTGACAGGCCCGTAGTCACCCAGTGAGTTTCAAGACTGAGTGGGGATTTCCCCATCCTAGTCTAACACTGTAACCACTACACCACACAGGGTCTTGCCTTTGCTCCATCTCCCATTAGCCGTGGCCAGCATGGCCAACGATCATGAATGCTGGGGGTTGTCATCCAAAACATCTGCAATGCTTCAGGTTGAGGAAGCCCACTCTAGTGTGTCGTTAACCAAAAGTGCCCATTCTTCTTATATTTTGTGATAACTCCCCCCACCCCCTCTTAGCAAACAAGGGATGCTTCTGGGAGGTCAAGATTTACATGATCTAAACAAAATTTGATACAGCCCACATGTTAGGGATAAATGCTCTGTACAAGAACAGCCAGACCCTGTTTATTCCAAGACACTACTACTGAGTAAATCCCAGCAGCTAATGCAAAGAAAAGAAAAGATTTGTGCTGAAAGAAGGCAGGCCTAGAAAGGATGTCATAAACACACTCAGTATCTTCAATCCACAGAGTGGCCGGCTGGTGCCAAAAGAGCTATAGTCACGGCTTTCGTTTATAGATCAGTAATTCAACCCTGCTAGGGAGGGAGATGATGCACGTCCATTAAGTGGTTTTGCAGGACAGCAAAGCTGGCTGAAGTGACGCTCCAATAAATCACATTCCAAAACTAGGGTGGAGACAAGGAAGAAGAGGAAAACCCTCTTGAAAACACGAACCTGCCCCGCGTTCCAATTTTCCAGAGTTTGTGGCACCTGATCGTTTCACTTCAAGCCAAGCTATGGTGCAATGACAGCCAAAGAACTTCACCCTCTCTCACCAAATCATCTGCAAACAATTATACACACACACACACTGTGTATTGGCCAGTCTTACGTCAAGCAGATGTTGATTCCACTGTCATTTGCCAAGCCTCTGCAATGATTTACAGCTCCTGACCCTTGAAACTCCAGTGGGATCTCAGCGAAGCCAGCAAAATCCGCAAACCAGGTGTCATTCTTATCAGTTACCTATTCCAAAAATCTCTTAGGAACGATTGGCACGTGCAGAACAACATGTGCACAAGTATAATGGACTTCCAAAGGCCCATCATCCTGACAGGTGAAGGAGAAGAAAAGTACCCACGTATTGCAATGACCAGCGACGTGCAATGCATCTCTCTCTGTGCTCCATGCAGAGAAATATCTTGATTTTCCATTGGGTCCCTGATTGTGGAGACTGAGGTCTAATCTATACCAAGCAGGATATTGCACTATGAAAGTGGTATGAAAGCGGTATATAAAAGGCAGGAGCCACACTACTGCTTTATAGCGGTACTGAAGTGTACTGACAACTGTCGGGACCCATTGACACATACTACATACCGCTTTCATGCTGCTTTCATAGTGCTATATCCTGCTTGGTGTGGCACCTGCGTTTCATATACTGCTTTCATAGTGCAATATCCTGCATGGTGTAGGTTAGGCCTGAGACATCAAATGGAGAAAGTTTTGCCCACACCATGAAAGTGTCCCCTAGTGTATTACTTCACTTTCCCCATAAGAGTGAATTGCAGACATTCATGTATATGACAGAAGTAAAGGAGTATGTTCAAGGATGTGGTTAGGCTGGGTCCTTAAAGTTGGAGCCAACATATTTCTTTTCCTGGTTCTACCTCCAGGAATGCCTCTGAATACTAGACCCTGGGGAATAGCAGCAGGAGAGGGCTACATGTACTAGACTTGGGCCAGATCTACACCAAGCAGGATATAACACTTTGAAAATGGTTTGAAAACAGTATAGTGAGTGTGTCCTGGGCCCCAACAGTTGTTAAAACCATTATAAAGTGTTTTAAAGCATTAGTGTAGATCCTACCCATATAGGCCTTTGGCCTGATCCAATAGAGCTCTTCCTATGTTCTTGGGTTCTGCATTCTGAAAAATATCAGACCTCAGAAATTTGTTTGACACAGCATTTTGGAGGGGAGGTATGATGAGTATTTATACTAGGCTACCTGTCAAAAGATATTGGCCTCATAGGGCTCATCTACACCAAGCAGGATATTCCACTATAAAAGCCGTATATAAAAGGCAGGGGCCACACTACTGCTTTATAGCGGTATTGAAGTACACTGACAACTGTTGAGGCCCATTGAGACATACCACATACTGCTTTCATGCTGCTATATGCTGCTTGGTGTGGCTCCTGCCTTTTATATACCACTTTCATAGTGGAATATCCTACTTGGTGTAGATGAGCCCATAGAGGTGGTAAATGTGTGGCACTTCAGTTTTCAGGTTAGGGCTTCACATGACTGAATGCTTTTGAGTTCGCTTTGTCTCAGATTTCAGCATTTCTATATGCAGATGATGATAATGGTTATGGAGGAGCATTTAATCATGTAAACATCTACCTGCAGTTTGTGGAACAGTCCAGGCACTGGTTAACCACTCCAATGATAATCATGCCTATTAAATCTTTTCTGGGTCACTGCAGCCAGTTGCCTGGGGTGCTGTTCAAGGTTTAGCAAGCAGACACACACACACACACACACACACACACACACACACACACACACGAGTTATCAAACTAGGTTTTAAACAACCCTAAAGGCAATTCTTTTCCATTCATGGCACTGGAGTTTGCTTTAACTTACTCCCAGGACGATGCTCAGCCTTTAATAGGAACAGTTTTTCTGGCTGCTCTATAAATAATCACACTTTTACTAGTAGCTCAGGAGAGCAGACATTCATAGACTTCAATGGTTCAGCTCCAGAAACAGAACAGGCTGTGGTTAAAAAACATAAGGTTGCTTAGGCAATCAGTATGGGATTTCCTTTGTGGCTATTTCCTATTTGCATATTGTATTTTTAATTTATTTAATCATTGTAAACTGTCTGGAGAGCTTCGGCTAAGGGACTATATAGAAATGTAATAAATAAATAAGGAATGACAGAAAAAGGGGGAATAATAATAACCCCTAATGATTTTATCTGTCCAAGGATCTTAATTAAGGATACAGCTTATATATTTTCCTGTGGTTAAAGATTCCAAGAGTTAAGCATCTATTTTCCATTCAAGCCTAGCAGAAGTGGCCTTAACAGTAGATTACGGGGCTGTAGATAACAAATATCTGAATGTATCTGGCTCTGTCCTCAAACATTATTCCTAAGTAAATGGTTTGAGACTTGGAGCCACAGATGTAAAGATAACATGCAAAAAATATGTGAGACCCCTCATAAAGTGGCTATGGAAACAGAACCATTTTCAGTGAAATTGCTTTTTTCAGTTTTCGACGAAGGGTTCAGAGGTTCAGCTTTAATATTTAGAGACAAGACTAGCTAACTGAATGGATTATATTGTATCCATATGGCATGCTCATTGCATGATATACATCAGCCATTAATATCCTATGGACGTATCGTAGGAAAACTTTGGCTGTTGGAACAATTGGGCCTTGAAAACAATTGCTCTGGGAACCTGTGGAATTTCCTTTTGTCTTATGGTTGTAAAGGAGAAGATGTCTGGTTCGGTCTATAGAAGTCTGAAGAAGTCTTATCCTTGGCAGTTTTTCCCAGTAGATGAGTGGAATTATCCATATTTTCCTATTGCAAGCAGTACAATGAAGGGAAAGAAATTCAGAAATGGCTGCAATAACAGTGCATGTAATTCATTCTTGGATTTTATGGAGATTTTTCCCTCATTCTAGGAAAATTACTTATAAACAGCATGAACTTCCATCTCAGTGAAATGCAGTGCTGAAAATAATTACACATATTTGTATACATGGCTGTGCAATAAAATGGTTAATTGACATATTGAATGATCATTTCATGGGAAAAGAAAGAAAGTAATGAGATGAGATGATATTAAATTGGCCCCATGTTCTTATACATTGCTGTAATGATATATTGGCTGAACCAATAGTGGAGAATTGAAAGGCTTTCAAATTTGTTAGCTCGTATATGTTGGCATGAGAGCAAGTCAAATATGAGCATTAAGTAGTGGATGATGTTCCATCCTTGGAAAATTCCTTTAGAAATTGGTTTAAAACCCCCAAAACATGGAGCAATACATCTTGCAAAACCAAATTTCCCACTGATATAAATGGATGTGACCATCTATTTTCAACATAATTATAAGCAGATATAGCTCACTGTAGGCAACATCGAATGACATGTATTTCAATGAGGGGGATATATGGATATGCTTAACTCTTTTGTTAGTATCAGTGGCATGTAAAAGTGCTTGGATTTGGCTGAATTGTGCCTGGATAGTTTGCACTCTAGGGTGATACCAGATATCAATATGATGGTGTACAAAAGAATGGTTTGGATCCAGCTTCTTTTCCATTGGTTGGAGAATTCCCAGAATGAAGGTCTGCTCAGAAATCTCCTGCCAGTGCAAAGGGGTAGAGGTGAATCTTCGCCAACTCCCCTCCTCCTGCACTTCCTAGCTCCATCCCCCACAGCGTTCCAGAGAGTCCTCCAACCACATGGAGCAGATTTGGGGAATTTCAGGGAGAGGAGGAATCAAGGAAGATCTCCTTTTCTTCCATCACACTAATGGAATTCTTCTGCTGGATCAGAAGCCTACCAGGATGGAAGGAGCCCTTCCATCCATGGGAGGGAGAGTCTGGATGCAACCCAGGGCCTTGCTAGACCTGCTGGGATAAGCTGGCAGGGAGGCGGGGCGACGGCGCACTGACGTTAGCGCGCGCCACCTGGGCTTCCAGACGCGGGACGCGCAGGGACATCGGGATCCCTGCAGCGTCCGCCATTTTTTTTAAGTTTAAAGGGGCCACGTGCGGCCCGAAGACTCCAGAGAAGGTAAGCCTTCTTTAGTTAACCCCCCATCCGCTCCTGATCCCTTCCTGATCTTTCTCTCCCTCCGTGTCCCGTGTGTCATCTCTCCTTCTCCCTCCATGTGTGTGTGTGTGTCCTGTGTCGTCTCTCCTCCTTCTCCCTCCATGTGTGTGTGTGTTCTGTGTCGTCTCTCCTCCTTCTCCCTCCATGTGTGTGTGTGTCCTGTGTCGTCTCTCCTCCTTCTCCCTCCATGTGTGTGTGTGTTCTGTGTCGTCTCTCCTCCTTCTCCCTCCGTGTGTGTGTGTGTCCTGTGTCGTCTCTCCTCCTTCTCCCTCCCGGGATCTCCCCCGGCCGATAGGCACAGCGCTCAGCGCTGTGGCCAGTCCGCGGCTTTTTGCGGCTACTCGCGAGTAAGCAAGTAGCCACAAAAAGCCACGGAAGTAGCTAGACGTTCCCCAGCCCCTGGCTCAGGCCGGGGCTGGGGAAAAGGTGCGCCATAAGCGACTTCGCTTATGGCGCGTTAGAGGAGGCTTCAGTGTGGCCTGGGGCCGGATTCCCCTGTGCATCATGTGGATGCACAGCAGGGAAACCTGCTCTCAAGGCGCGCTAAGGCCTCGTCTAGCAACGCCCTCAATGTACTTCCGAAAACTGCAAGGTTATTATGTGTTCCTCAAAATAGGGTCAATACTGTCTTCAATGCACTCAGTCGAGAAAAAAGCAGAAACTTGGATGGCATACAAAAGAAAATATGAAATGCCTTCTTTAAAAGAAAAAGAACACTATACCAGTATCTCCAGGATTGAAAGCTTTCATAAGTTTCATAGTTTAAATATCCCATTATGTTGGCTTCAAATGAGTGGAAGTGTGATACACATGTTTTTGTGTGGCTGCAAAATAATAATAAGAAAAGCTCTCTCAATCTGCATTGTTTATTGAGCTGTTACGTAGTCTGGTTTGCAAAAATGATAGTTTGCCCCAGGAATTTAATATCTGGATTATATCACATAATATCAGTTCCAGCTTTCAGACAGCAGTTTCCTGGCCAGTTTATGCATTATTAATCCCTCGGTAAGAAACAATGGGAACAGAAATCTGCTTCTCAACTGTTCTTAAAAGGGATTGGGAACCCTTGCTTTGGGATCAACATCAAACATGTTTGAATGTTAGCAGTAATATTTATGAGCAGCAGAAAATATGGTTATTCCAAAGCAGAAAATATGGTTATTCCAAAGAGGTCAGGACAACCTAACCAGAGCTTGGAAAGCTGGGTAGTGAGATGGCAATCATTTGAAAATAAATCGTGGTAATGTGCGAATGCAGAATCCTTGCGTTTCAAAGTTTTAGCAAATTAAAAAAAAGTTTTGGCTCTTTTTGGAGATGCACATTGATGTCATTCTATGTGGTTCAGTTATGGTTATTCCATTTAAACCAATTTCACATTTCTTGCATTATCATCATTATTTCAGGGCTTTATATTAGAGTAACATTGAGAATACTTGGTTCAGTGTGCCTCTCCATAGATATCCCCTTTCACACAGTTGGACCTTTAGTACAGTGCAAACTTTACTAGCTGATTGCAAAAACACATGTGCTCTCATACACATACAAAATATCAATTCTTCCAGCAGCGGAGAGATCACTGGCAGATAATAAAGAAGCTATATATCACAGGGGATAACAGAATCCTGGCAGATTTGACTACACTGTATTCATGTGAAAATTAAAGTTGCACTAAATATTTTCCAGTTTCAGGTAGAAGCTAGCAATTTTAGAGTGTTAGAAAACTTTCCTGAAAGACACCTCGGTTGTGTAAATTTTGTCTAGTCCTATTCAGCAAAGTTGCACTCTTTCTTCTGTTAGCTGCTGCTTCAATGGCTTTTTAAAAATCATCTGCTATACCTTCTTCCTTCAGCAGATGGAGGGCTCCAAGAGCTACCAACCACATTTCATTTTCAGCAGATTTTTTTGTAGAAAGAAAAGTAACGTAAGATGTAGTGGGGAAACATGAACAGGTTAAAAGATTAAGCTGACTGGGTTCACACAACCCGCTAACCTGCCATGGGTTATAGTGTTGTCTGAATGCAGCACTTTTTTCTGTAGGGTGGCTTGTTAACCATGCAGTGTGGTTTATTTTTCTTGAAAAAGCTGCTTTGAAAACCCATGGCTTGTTGTTGGGTTGTTCAGAGTGGTTAAGAAGCTACACAACATGGTTAACAAGCAACTCTGTGGAAGACGTGCTGCGAACAGGCAATATAATAACCCACCCTGTGGAAAAAAGGCTTGTGTTCAGACAATACGATAACCTATGGTTCAACAACCCACACTTGGTGGGTTGGCATGTTGTGTGAACTCAGCCATTAACTAGATTGCCTGTAAAAATTAAGGTGCGATCCTCGTCAATCAGGAATTACATACTGAATGGGATGACATCACAATATGAAGTAGATATGACCCTGTGATGGTATTATTGAGGGCAATTGAAAGTGTGATTCAGCAATTAAAAGTGAGGGCATGGTAGGGCAATATAAATTAATAACCAAACATTTTTTGCAAGGGGTGCTAAAAATCACCCCCAAAGGAGACATTTATAGCAGTTTAGCACTACTAAAAGTTTTTGTCAAAGTTTAAATAGTAGAAGAATTAAGGATGTACAAGTGTTTTATTCTGAATCTGTTTTAGCCAGAACTTCTGTTCACATCGCCAAATACAAATGGGAGTGCATTTTTCAGGCAAAGCTCAAAAATTATTATTATTATTATTATTATTATTATTATTATTATTATTATTTAAAAAAGGACTTTAGAAAAATGCAGACTTTCATGCTCTAGTGAATGGTGGAAATGTATGCATTTTTGGTGCATGGTTTTTAAAAATGTGCACTGAAATGCATACTTTCCCCATGTGAACAACAGGAAAAGCCAGCAATGGGGAAGAGAAACAAGCCAGACCAAGCTTTAAGGTGGGATTTGGGGAGCCTAGAGGAGCTTGGGTTTTGCTGATTCTTCCATCTCTAGAATCAACTAACTCCTAATAAAAATGCAAAAGACTTTAAGTGGTCATGTGCTACATCTAAGTACCTTAACTACAATGGAAATAGGTTCAGGTATGGAGAATTAACAGGTGTGGGGGCTCATCTGTTTTAACTGAGGCCTTAGCTAGATGACGCACAGGGGATCCCGGGATCATGGAGGGGTCATCCCTCCCTGGCCCTGGGATGCAGCCCTACACTTTGGGCCCAGTTCTTCCCATGGTCTCGGGTTGAGCCCAAGACCACGAGCATGTGGCCCATTTCCGTGACTTTTCCTGTCTCTGCGTGATTACTCACGTGAAGCTGGGAGCGCTGAGCCCATCAGGGCTAGGGTGGGGGGAGCGGGGAAATAATTTTTTTTGTTAAAAAACCTACCTTTAGTTGTTCGAGCACTCGTGCACAACTGGCCCTTTAAAAAATAATTTAAAAATGCCAGGCGCGATGCCTCTCTTCTTGAGGCCGTCGTGCCTTACGTGTAAATGAGGGCAAGATCTGCGTTATTCACAATGTGAGGTCTCCCCTCCTCTACCCCGGATTTTCAGTTAGGTCTAGCAAAGGCCTCAGAAAAGACAACACTGCTGCTGGGGAAAACTGAGATTCAAAGATGACATCTGTTAAGTGTTGCGTAAAAGGGTACTAAAACAGGTTCCATTAAAAATGCAACCAAAATTGCAGCAGGTCTATAGAGGGGTGACTTAAGAAACATGTTTCAAAGAAAGCAATATGAAGCAGCACTGGGCACACAAACAAAACTAAAGCCATTGTATGTATGTATGTATGTATGTATGCATTATATTTCTATACTGCCCAATATCCAAGGCTCTCTGGGCAGTTCACAAAGCTTAAAATCACAAAATACAGCATAAAATATAATATGAAATATAATAAAACTATAGTATAAAAGTCCAACCAGACTAAAACCTTGCAGCAAGGCAGGTATGTGTCAAGGGGCCCCAACAGTTGTCAGTGCACTTCAATACCACCATAAAGCAGTAGTGTGGCTCCTGCCTTTTATATACCACTTTCATAGTGGAATATCCTGCTTGGTGAAGATGAGCCCATAGTTGCTATATCCTGAAAATCTTAATAACTATAGGACAGTAGCAAATGTTCCATCCCTGGGTGGTTGCAAGCCAGCTACAGGCACTCTTGGATGAAACCAATTATCTGGATCCATTTCAGTCAGGTTTCAGGCCTGGCGTTGTACAGAAACTGCTTTGGTCACCCTGAGCTCCATCACATCTGCAGGCCTTTTGCTGTTAAGTTGTTTTGTTTGTTGAATTCAGTTTTAACTGGTGAGTGCAGTTTCTTTCTTATTTTTTTTAAATGATGTGGCTGTTTTTTAATTAGGTTACATTTTTAGGTCTTTCAGATGGGGGGTGGAATCGCATTTCCTTACCGTTGCTCTTGCTTCTACTTCTTTTCCGTGATAGGGATGAGAAGAATCGCATGGGGGAGAAAGGGGAAGAAAGGGGAAGAAGGCAGGGATCATGTGTCCCCATTTAGTACAGTGGCACAGCGCCCTCTAGTGGGCATTTTATAGTGAAACTTCTCCTGCACCTGGCAGGAACTAGCGACAAATGTCACTAAAGCTCAGAACAGTCACATTTTTGGAGGATTATTTTACAATGAAAAAAATGGCAGAAGGTGTGTGTGTGGGAAATGGAGACCAATGGGAGATGTGCAGGAGGAAGACTGCATCATCAAAATGACCCGTGAAGATCCATGAGCGGCCAGTTGCGAGTGTGCGATAAAACACTTGTCTGAAGAAGGTTTTTATTTGCATTTTATTACTGTTAGCCACACGGAGCGCTATTTCTAGTGGGAAAAAAAAAATATGAACATAATCAAAGTTAATTTTTGAATGAATAGCATTTGTATGCAGGATGACGTGTTCTAACTAAAACAGCTGAATTTTCCAACAAGACTAAACATTTCTAAATTTGTTTTCATAGTGATCCCAGTAGTCACCCAGTCTTCACTTTTCCTTCTTTTTGTTCCATGTCTATCTAATTTAAACCTGTCCAGTTTTCTAGCTCTGTGCAATAGTGGGATATTATGTACTTGCGGGATGTGTCGGAGGGTCAAAGACACACACCATTAAATCCTTTTGACTGCAAATGACCCTTGGCTATGTTAAATGCAAAAGTATTAAACTTGGCATAGACAATAAGTCAAGCAGGTTGTGCATTCAAGCCGCAAACAAGCCAGAACAAAATCAGGTATTCAGCTTATTGGTTAGTTAACTTTAGCTGTAGGTACTAAGTGAAAAGACAGGTTTAAGCACCAATGCAATGATATATATAATTTCAAGAAGACTCTATTTGTTTCTTGGCATATCCCATAATGACATAAATCTCCAATGGTCTAATCAATGAAAGCTAGGTGAACGAAAGTAGCAGATACACACAGCATTAATACAAAGAGCCTTTGCTGTAGGCAATATGGAAGTGTGCCTTCAATTGTTCTTCTGGCCTTTGTTATAGGATCATTTTCTGTGGTTTTGCAATAATAATAATAATTAGAGCCACAATGTTGACTACATGCCCGGGAGCACATTTTTCATCTGTATTCTCTGCTGCTAAATTTCCATCATTCTCCTTCCACACAGACCAGGTTGACTACGTTCTTCAGGAATTTAACACGCACTTGCATGATTGATGGCTAATGCAACACTCTCGATTGTTATTGTTAAACACTGAATTCACTGAAAGCTGAACTGCTCTGTAGCCAATCATGAGAGACAAGCTCCTGTACATTCAATGGGAAGCCAATACAAAGCTTATGAAGAGATAAGTCCAGTCTGCAGACTGAACCCTAATTTTCATTCCAGTCTCCCCACCCCAAAGTGAAGACATGAGACCATAATGGGGGGGGGGGGGGGAAAGGGCCACAGCTTTATAAGCTAATAGAGATCTGCAGTGAGAATCAACCTTAACTAATGATCTAAACGAATGATCCAGCCAATGTGATAACTCTATAAATCACTGGGGAAACAACACTGTTTCAGTATACTGGACCAACAAATGTGTTGGTCTATGGTTTCCTGGCCATAGCTGAAGGGGCTCCACTCACCTCATCCCACACCTGCATTTGATGATCTAAACTAGGAAAAGCAATATGGTCCCCATGGGCACCAATGTGCCCACAGATATGTTTCCTGGCATGCTTTACCCATCCTACTTTTTTTAAAAAATAAAACTTAAACAGTTGCCATGCCAAGACTAAAGAGACAAATGAAGCAGAAGCAAATTTTCACAGAGGGGCCCACTGCTTGCTCCACATTGGTTGGCTGCTCCAGCTGTGCTTGCCAGAGCTCTCCTCACCCACATGTCTCCCTTTCACCAATGGGGGAGAGCACAAGCTAGGGGGTGAGAGGCACACACAACACAGCTTTCCTGAAAATGTCCCTATGAAATCTTCCCTCACATTTCTTTTTATTACTCTCCAGCTGTCAATTACTGGAATGTAAACGTCATTCTCTTGCTTTTAAAGCATTAAACAAGTAAGCATGGTCCAGTGGCTGAAGTATTTGCCTTGGACAGGAAATACCTAATTTCAAGTTTGTGCCCAGTTGTGCACTTGTAGGATAGCTATGGTCAAGTCACTTTCATTTAGCTCCAGTTGTCCGCCTGCAAGATAAAAATAATAATGGCCTACGTCAAGGGTTTGGGGGGGGGGCATAACATCCAATATTGATGGTAGAGTGTACTGTAAATTTACAGTCTGATCCTGTATACTCAGAAGTATGTCCCACTAATTTCGGTGGTGATTAGATTGTAAGCCTATGCGGCAGAGTCTTGCTATTTACTGTTTTACTCTGTACAGCACCATGTACATTGATGGTGCTATATAAATAAATAAATAATAATAATAATAATAATAATAATAATAATAATAATTACTCCCAGATAAATGAGTATAGCAATGCATCCTAAAAGTGTTAGATAGATTATACTCCTTTGCTTATAAAGACATTTGGGGACAGCCCACTTTGCCTTGCTTTAGAAATCCAAAGCTTCATATATCTTGAATTTTAAACATCACAATTTGAGTTTGAATTAGAATTTGTGCATTACCAGATCCAGTACTAAAATTCTCCCTTTGAACAAATGTAAGTTTCATTTCTATGGCATATAAATCAGAAGGACCTCTTTGCTCTAATTATTTATACTGGTTGCATCGCACAGGTTGCAATTTTTCATGGTTTAGTTCAGCAGTTTAAGATGCAATCCTATGCATGCTCAGATAGAAAAAAGTCCTGCTGGTTGGGGAATGCTGGGAGTTGTAGGATATTTTTCCTGTCTAAACATGCATAGGATTGCACCTTTACTTGCTCTTATTCTAGTCCTACAAATGGCAAATGCTATTTATGCTACAGCATGTTGTAGCAGGTTCTTCTCACACAAACAGATACAGAGACAGACAGAGAAAGAGAGAGAATGAATTTCCTACCTCATATATATTAGGGGTGTGATCCGCTCCGATTAGGAGCGTAGAAGCAGTAGCGGATTGGCCTGCTCCGCCTTACCCAGAGGCGGAGTAGGAGCGGACCGCGGACCCCCTAGAAGCAAGGCGAAGAGAAGCGCCCATTTTTCGGAGCTCCTAGTTCAGGCGGAGCGCTCCGGTCGCCATCTTGAAAACATTTCGCCATAGGATTGCATTGCGGCAAATAATCGCGCATAACTAGGTTGTTTTTGAAGCTATCGTTCTAGAAATTCTTGTGCTCAGAGAGTCGTGGATGGGGGTCATTTTGAGACCACTCTCACCTCTCTGCGTTGTCTGGGTCACGTGCTATATTTTTGTGAAAATCGGGTCAACCGCGCGGCTCAAACTGCGTTTTCGGCTTTTCGCCCATAGGATTGCATTGAGGGAAAGACTCGGGGATAACTGGGGGGGGGTTTAAGCTATCATTCTGAAAATTCTTGTGCACAGAGAGTCGTGGATGGGGGTCATTTTGAGACCACTCTCACCTCTCTGCGTTGTCTGGGTCGCGTGCTATATTTTTGTGAAAATCGGGTCAACCGCGCGGCTCAAACGGCGTTTTCGGCTTTTCGCCCATAGGATTGCATTGAGGGAAAGAATCGGGGATAACTGGGGGGGGGTTTAAGCTATCGTTCTGAAAATTCTTGTGCACAGAGAGTCGTGGATGGGGGTCATTTTGAGACTACTCTCAACTTTCTGCGTCGTACGGGTCGCGGGCTAGAAGTTTTTAAAAAATCGGCGGGAAAAATACCTTTTTCAAAGGGCTGAGGGGCAGAGTCAGCTCCCGTTCATGATGATCCCAAAGTTGGAGGAGGGCATAGGCAAAACAGGTAACTTGGGATTCTGGGAAACTTCTCTTTCTTCATCTGAACGGGCTTTTCCCCGTGTTTTTTAACACAGCAGCCCCACCAAATGCACAAACACAACCTGAAATCATATACTAAGCCAAGAATAAGAGATAGAAACACAGCACTGCTCCCCACCCTAACCTTGGTGAACAACTGAATCGA
Organism: Elgaria multicarinata webbii; assembly: GCF_023053635.1. NCBI lineage: Eukaryota > Metazoa > Chordata > Lepidosauria > Squamata > Anguidae > Elgaria > Elgaria multicarinata. The sequence goes on from NC_086172.1 coordinate 105,582,031, forward strand.
TGTGGTGCAAGGGGATGAGCTCCCCTAGGGCATCTCATCGTGGACGTGCCCCCACTCTCTCCTGCACTGGAAGGCCATTAGAGCCTTCCAAAGAGAGTAAAACGGTGGAGCAATGCCTATCATGAGTTGAAGTGAATGGTCACTTTTCAGTGGTAGAGCAATGCCTGTTATGAGTTGAAGTGAGCGTTTTACTTCTTCTCAGAGCTGTTGGTGGCTGTCTTGAACTGGCAGCTACTTCCCCCTCCCCCGGGCACGTCCCCCTATTGCTGGTAAAAGACAGATATAGCCTTTTTAAAAAAATTCTTCTTGCTGTTTATTGAGCAACACTGCTGCTTTTAATTCCACCCCTCCTTTGTTTATTTATTGATTTATTCCATTTTATATGCATTACTGGCTTATCCTTGGCTCACTTCCTTATGCCCCCAGAAATGCCAGCTGCATGCCTGCCTGCCTTCCCTCCCTCCTCCCCTGCCCACCTCGCAGGGATGTTGTGTGTGGGGTGCCCGATTTTCAAAAATTCCCCAAAAATCAGGGGATGATGGGATTGCTTTGAAACTTGGCGTGCGTGTGTATATCCCCATGAGGTGTCATGGTGCCAAACATGAGGTTTCTAACTTGAACAGAAAAAAAGTTGTATAATTTTTTAGCTTTCAATGCAAGCCTATGGGGGGGGGGAAACGGAGCTCCGGATCCGGATCCGGAGCTCCGAGCGGAGCGGAGCGGAAGTGGGCGGAGCGGGGGTGGGGCGGAGCAGCCCGATCCGGAAAATGGCGGATCTGCAAGTGAAGCGGAGCGGGGGGTCCGTGCACACCCCTAATATATATGCATAGGCTTGCACCTTTAGTAAGGTTTTGGTGCTGTAATAGGCAACTTTGCAGCCTAGGGTGAACATCAGCACCCCAACGTGTTGAAAGTGTGTGTGTGTGTGTGTGTGCGCAAATCATGCTGCAAGGAACTGGGATGAAATCTTAGCCTCCCAGCTGAACATGAGCAAGAGATCCAGTTTAGCAGGACTATATACACAGGTGAGAGTATGCAACAAAATGATTTTTCCAGCTCTGAAGAAAGGGCTACATTTTGCTCCAAGATGTGTGGGTGTGAAAAAGGACTTCTAACACAAATGGATTGTGGTTAGAGATATTTGTGTTCTTAGTGTTTTCCGTTGGAGAAATTGGCAACCTGTGTTTTGCATATTTTTAGTCCAAAAATGGTATCTGTGTGTTCCAAAGAGATAGTCATGTTAGTCTCTTTCAGATGAACCAGCAGCAATGAGTCAGATGCCATCATTAAGCATCATCAGACGAGTGTTTTATCACATGCTCGTTACTGGCCACTCAAGGTTTTTCATGGGTCCTTTTGACAATGCTGTCTGTCTCCTCTGTCTCCCGCCCCTTCTGCTCATTTTCCTGTCACACACACACACACACGAACGACCTGGAAAATCCAACTTTTTTGGCTGAAACAAAACGTGCTGCCATTTCCTGCTGTGTGCAGGAGAAGCAGTGGAATAAAAATGCCCACTGAATGGGCCATGTGGTCATTGTTTACTTCCTCTTTCTTCCCTGCAAAGAGAGAGGAAGTATTGTTGGAAAGTAGCAGGGGAGAGGGGGAAAGCAATGGTAAGGAAACACGATTCAGTCATTTTGACTGAAAGTTATTTTACAGGAAGACAACATTTTGCAAAATGTCCACTTGAGGAGAAATCAAAGAGAAAATGAGTTCTGTATCTGATTTTCACAGCATCTTTGTGTTTGAGGAAGATTTTGATTCATGGAAATTCTCTAATGAATAATCACTTAGGCCACAACCACAGTTACTTGAAATGATTGGCTTCAGTCATGGCCTTTCATTTGCTTCCGTGGAATAGTTGTATGGTTAAAATGACATACTCCCATTTAACTGGGCTGAGCTTTAAACTATAAGGCAAGTTCATGGAGATCTTACACTGCTGGGCATTGGCGATATTAAAATGCTATTTTGTTACAAAGCAACAGCAAGGGAGCACTGATATTATATTTATATGCTTCTAGATCCCAGGAGCACACCAGCCATGATATGCTGGTGTTCGTCTGCTCGTTATTGGTTGTTAGGACAGCAAATAAATGGACAGTGAGGAGAACAGGGCACGTGTCTATCAGTCTGTATGGTAGGTATTTGCTTTCCTTACCAAATCTGGGACTTGCCCCAGCAGATCTGGCTGCAGCATCTCCAAAAAATATCTAGTATAAAACTCACATCAGGCATTTGCTGAAAAGGGATCCACTGTGACCGTGGGTTACATTTCATCCTTGGCCCTCCACTGTCAACCAACCTGTGCTGAAAGGGAAGGCCTGTGAGGGGAGCTCCCCCATCCCAACAATGACCCTGAGCAGGGCCACCCAGATAGGAACAACATTAGCTCAAGAAATGAGCTGATATTTATGTAATCTCTTTCTAGCACCCCAAAAAGATTTATCTTGGACAGAATTATAGGTCTAATTGGTAGCTGTAATTTAATTTTTATAAGTGTAATTCAGACTTCATCAACTGTAACAGATAAAATCTAGCAATATTTATGGCAGATGCTGCAATTGCTCATTGACATTAAGTCTGTATTTAAGGAGGGAGCTTGGCATATGTATAAATCACATAGATTAGGAAAATAAAAATGGAATGTACAGTGCATCATTTTAGTACGGTATCTTTAAAATCACTGTAAATATCCCACTTATTTGGATTCAAACCAGATTAAGAACATTTGGTAGCAGAATGGAGAGACAAATAAATGCTGGAGTTACTTGCACTTTGGAATTCTGTGTTCCACACAGAGCAAGGGACATGGCTAAATTAATGCATGGCTCCACTGTGGCCTGACCGAGATGGTATCACTCTAGGTCATGTACCCACTAAGCTATTTCTTACCGTGTGGAGAGAAGAGAGGCTACACACATCCTTTCGTCCTGGTAAATTCTAGGAGTGCTTTTTGTACAGGTGAATAGAGATGGCCATATTTCATAGTGAACATCTAACTACTTGGTAAAGTGGTGATTGGTATGGTCCTAGTAAAGAGAACTTCATCACCCTCTGCCTGTCTTGAATTTATAATCAAGTGCTGAAGTGGATTTGCCTCACCACATGGCATGGCAAATCAGTACAGATGATTTGTGAAGTTATTTATAAAAATCAGACCATCCTTCTTCAATCTGTGCCTTCCAGATGCATTGGATTACAACTCCCATCATTGCCAGCCAACATGGGCAAGGATAGGAGATGCAATCCAATGCATCTGGGGGTCTCCAGGTTGAGGAAGACTGGAATAGACTCACTCAGGAAGGAGAAAGAGGCTCAGTCCTTCCCTTGAAGCTGCTCCTCTCACTTTTTGCAGTGGTGGACTTCTTAAGAGGAAGGGCAGTCACCTCAAAATCAAGCTTCTGAATGTGTCTTTACTCAGAAATATATCTGCTTGCTCAAGGAGGAGGACACATTATGCCCACACACATTCACTGAACATCTGTATTAGGTTTTTGATGCAGACGTATTAGATCTGGTGATTGGGAAGGGGAAATGGTTGCATGGCAATGAACATGCCAAAACTTCAATCTTCTTCAAAAGGTTTTGTTCAAGAAAGCAAAGGAAAGGGGGGGCCAAAGCCAAAATTTCTCAGGGAGTGGCATGATTCTCAAAATCACCAACAGTACATTGTATGAAAAGCTGCTGGTGTGCAGCACCACTATAGTTTCTATCCTAGGAGGCCTGCAGAGTGCACATAGTGTCTGGCTTACAGTAGTGCAGAGACACAGCTCCAGAGATCCAGTCAGAGTCAAGTCCAAAAGCAAGGTATGTAGGGAATACAAAATCAAAAATAGGACACTCGAGAGAAGATCTGGGTTAGCAGGAAAATACAAGCCAGGGAGCTTGCATTTTCCTGCAGACATTCCTGCAGACATTTCCTGTTTCTTGCAGACATTATTGTAGCACCTCATGCCTGGAGTTGAAGACTTTTAAGCCCCATCAGAGCCTCACACAGAGCACAGCTATCGGCAATTAATGCCACTTGAGGAAAGGTCTACTTGTGAGTCATGATTAGACCTTTCCTTACAAGGAAACTACCAGGGGCAGCTCAGCATCTGCTTCTAAGTCACAGAGCAGCTTGACTATGTCGTGGGGTTAGGGTTAATCACTGTGTCCTCCAAGGTCCCAGGATCTGTCTGACCCACCTCAAGGTCCCCAGCACAGGCAGCACAGATGCTTAATTCAGGGGTGGGGGTCCCAGTCTCCCTCCCAAGAGGAGTCCTCCTGAGGGGGCAAGATGACACACAGTATCTTCTTGGAGCCATTACATTTACCTCCTCTGCTACCATTGGCACTCCATTGGCAGTTTGAACTTCCATGGAGCCCTAGAGTCAGGTGCGAATACCAACCTGCAGCAGTAGGATGAGAAGGGGATGGTGCCAGTTGCAAAAGGGGGCTAAAGAGCTTTTCTACACATGGCTGTTAATCTGCTGCATCTGGGCTAGATCCAAACTACTGCTTTATAACAGTATTGAAGTGCACTGATAACAGTTGGGGCACAATCCACATTCCATATACCACTTTCATAGTGTTATATCCTGCTTTTTATTTCACATTCGTAATGATTTGACACAAGGTGTAGATCTGCCCCTACTTTCAGTTTCATTACAGAACGCGATTCGAGCTCTACAGAAAGAACTTTTCTTTTCCTTCTTCTCTGCTATATAACCTCTAGGTGGCACTGTGCTTAGTGGAACATCATAATTACACAAGTAGGAAAACATCTTTTCTTTCACTTTCAGAAAGAATACCCCATTCCCCTGCCCTAAAAAGAAGCAAGAAAGTGCTCTTGAAAAAACAGGAGTGAACCTGGAGGATCACGGCATCTAATGTTGGTAGTTTTATTATGCTTTTCATGGTTTTAATTTTTGTGAACCTCCCAGAGAGCTTCGGCTATTGGGCAGTATAAAAATGTAATAAATAAATAAATAAATAAATAAACAAATAACCCATTAACAACCATGAGCAAAGAATAATGAGTGCACAATAAATGCCTCATGTAGAAAAGCTCAATGCCAGCCATGATTGTGACATTGCCCAACCATTTTTTAAAAATCATGTTTGATGTTGGCACAGATGAGGTTTTTAGAAGCAAATGAAAGGTTTCTATTAGAAACATCCAATTTGTTAAGTAATTCTCTATTAAATCTGTATCTCCCCGCCCTCCCAGTGAATGATTTATTTCCCATCTTTAGTGTTAATGAACTACTGAGATCTGGAAAAACTCAGTCTGCATTCTAATGCCAAAATAAACACCAGAAAATCACTCAACTCCTAATAGCCAGCCATTACTTAAACCTTTTGGAGCAACATACAAACTGTGTTTTTGTTGTGGGGACATATATGTCTGGGAAAATGAACAGATTATTGTAAAGAACAGCAGAACCCCTTAGGTGTTTCAGTAATGGGCAAACTGGGTCCAAGAAGTTAAAAAGAAAGTACCCCCCACACACAGTCTCTTTAAGCAACAAAGGAAAACAGCTGTGTAGTTTTCTTTTTAAAAAAGAAAGAAAGAAAATAAAACAGAACTGGGGGGGGGATCCGCACGTCGCTCCCAGAGCGCTTCTATGCGACCCCAGAGCACCCCGAAAATGATAGTCTGACTTCCCTGTAAAAGAAACGAGGAAGAGCCATCCATGCTGCCCCGACGACGACGAGGAGAGCTCTCCGCCGGAGAGGAGAGCTCAGCAAAAGAAGGCAGGTTAGAGAGCTTCTTCTGTTCTTCACCCCGTCTTCTTTTGCTGAGCTCTCCTCTCCAGTGGAGAGCTCTCATCGTCGTCGTCGTCAGCGGCAACTGTTGGGGCCCAGGACACACTCCATATGCAGTTTTCAAACCGTTTTCAATGTGTCATATTCTGCCTGGTATAGATCTGGCCTAGATTTCCACAGTCAAGTTTATTCATATCTTCAGTTGCTCATGCAGCTTCCACTAGAGAGCTCACAAAATTGCACTGATTGATTCATATTTATTGGTCTACATCATGACACACCACTCTTCAGTAACTGTCCTTCATTTCATACTGCTCTAAAGATATTATAGCATGAAGTCAGGAGCTAGCACACCAATCCAACAGATCCTCCATATTAATGACTGATGTGATTCAGGATTCAGGATCTAAATGCTTGAGCCTGGCAAACTGGGGCAGGGCTATCAATGACAATTAGTGCACTCTCTCTCTCTCTCTCTCTCTCTCTCTCTCTCTCTCTCTCTCTCTCTCTCTGTGTGTGTGTGTGTGTGTGTGTGTGTGTGTGTGTGTGTGTGAGATTTACCTGTGCTTTATGTTTTTTTCACTTCTCTGCTTTCTCTGAAGTGAATCCTGTATATCTTTCCACAGTTCATCTTCTGTAGGGTGTGTCTGCAATGTATATCCTGGGGCTTCATGTGAACCAACCCTGGAGTGCAATCTTGATTGCAAATTGAATTAATAACAAGCCAAATTATGTTCTGCTTCAGATTAGAGACAGGAGATTAAAGGCCAATTACAAAAAGAAAATTTAGTCCCTTTTGGACTTTGATGAATTGTACAGAGTGACACAAGAAGGGCAGACATCTTAGCTGGAAGGTATATTGGTATTAAAATGCAAACTGAATGAATTTTCACCCATCTCTAACCACAGCATTAGACGGTTTCAGATGCAGTGGAAGACAAAGCTGTAAGACAACAGTTTCTGGAAAAGGGTGTTATCAGAAAGAGTGAGCCTAGAAAAATAATCCCTGAATCAGTGTTTTAAGAAGGGGATGATGTTCTTTTTAAGACTAGGAATTATAGCAGTGAATGCATATAACTAGACAGCATATGGCTTTGTTAAAGGCTCATTTATGGTCACATTGAGCTCAAGTTGATAGTTGAATGGCCAGGCGGAGATGTCAGTGACACAGGCCAATATTTTGTTCTTGTACCGAAGGATAAAGTACCCAAATCTAAGAGGTAGACCTGGAAGTAATCAACACAGAGGGGCTATTTGAAGTCATGGAGAATGACATCTTCCAGAGAAACAGCATAGCAGAAGATGAGAAGTGGACCATTTACAGAGCCAGTTTTAGAAATAATAAAAACCTTGCAGTTACATAATATTTGTAGAAATTTGTTTTCCATTTAGAATAGCTTGGTCCATGGCTTCTCTTTGTTTCCTTTCCCTTAGCCAATTTTCAGTCCAATGAGACATTTGTTCTTCTTACTCTTATAACTGAATAATTTTGGTAACCAAAGCTCTGGCCAGCAGGAACTCCTGAAATATATTCAGTGTAAATATTTAACAAACATTTAAATTCTTCTGATTTAGGGCCGTCTTTCTCTCCCACCTCTATTCTCTATATCCAAACAAGCTTTCAAATATGATTTACAGAGGCAAGATGGAGCAGCTTTTTCCAAGTTGTATGGGTTCCATGGATTGAGGACCATTTTTTTTTTAAAAAAAAAAAAAAACACTTTTGGTGGGGATTTGTGCAAATGGACTGATAGGCATTAGTGCAAATTTGCATTTGTGCTAAGACACTTTAGCACTAATTCTCACTTGTTCTAATGCACATTTATGTTGCTGTGCATGAGTGCAAATGGAATGAAATTCTCATACATATCCCAAAATATCTGATTCTGGCAATGAGCGGATGCTAAAACCAAGGACACGTTACAATCCACAAAACACACATGGAATATTTTTTAACAAAATCCATGCATTCCTAGCACTGGCAACTGAATGCATTCATTCCATGGTCTTTTAAGGTGAGTGAGGACTTGACAATGCCCATATTGATGTACATGACTCACCAGAAATGTGCTCTGCAGTGTAATGCAAGATGGCTGGGAGGGATTCTGAAGGGGATAGGTTAGGGAAGGACGCAATCCACTGGGTAGTTTTATCTATGCAAACCTCACTTGTAAATGATTATGAGGATCACAAGAGCCAGAGATTTCAGTAGGGGTGAGAAAATTTGCAGAAAGATTCAAAAGCCTTTGAAACCAAGCAGTGTATTTTAAAAGCATTTAGTGCCATTACTTTTTAAAATATCACACTATAGTAATGCTTTCAAAACTGATTAAAGAGCAACCCCCTCCTTTAAGAAGGGGATTTGGGTTTTTAGCAGGCAAATCTAGTATGTAACAATAGTCATTCAGTAGGAGTCCCTGGGAGCAGGCCTTTGACCCCTCCTGCACACCTCCTATTCATTTTAATGAGGCTTTCATGGGATGATTATCCACCAAAATGATTGTAGATTGCCAGTGTGGTGTAGTGGCTAGAGTGCTGGACTGGAAATCAGGAGATCGGGGTTCTAGTCCTCATTTGACCATGGAAGCTCTCAGGGTGACTTTTGGGCCAGTCACAGACTCTCAGCCCAACCTACCTCAAAGGGTTGTTGTTGTGAGGGTAAAATGGAGAGGAGAAGGACTATGTATGCCACCTTGGGGGCCTTGGGGGGGGGAAGAATGCAGGATACAAATGTAATAAATTAACAAACAGTAAATAAATATACTACACAAAACACTCAAGAGTAAAGCTAGTACAAAATGAATACTCTTTTCACTTGCTCTGATATGACATTTCCATGGTTTCATGTAAACTACAAATGTTAGCTTTTTAACCCAGACCATTTCACTTCTCTTACTGGCATATCAGTACTACATTTAGAAGCTTCTAAACCTCACAAAACCTTACATGAACTTGGGAAATCTAGTGGCTTTCACTGTGAGCCCCATCCACATCTTTTACAAAGCAGTCGGATAATCATTGCCTCTGGGCCTTCTGAGTCTACACACGCATCGCTTCCCACAGCTCTGTACCTCATTTACGCTGAGGTTATCCACCCCACCCCACCCCAGACATATGCGGTAGCTGCTGTTAGAAAGCAAGCATTTCCTCAGAGATCAAAAGCATATTGGCAGCCGTTGAAATGGCCCCAGCTTCTTCCATGGTGGTTTTGCAGCTTTATTTTATTTTCGTAGCACTCAAGCATTTAGTACAGCGTGTACTCCAGAAAACGTACGAGAAGCCTCTTTAAGTGGGTCCAGAAAGGAACAATTGGTGGGGGTGGGGCGGGGGGAGAAAATGAGCAAGTGAGTTAGAAAGATGACTGTGATCTGTCTCTGACCGATAACAATTTGCCCTGATTGGATTAATGATCCAAGCTTGGACCTAGAGAAAGTCCCACTATAAAAATAATATCGCAACAACAGTAACATATTACATATCAACATATCACCCAAGAATAGCTGGATGAGTCAATCAAAGGCAAAAGAAAAACATACCCAAGACAGGCATACTTAAACCTCACTGGTTTGTAGGCACCTAAACACTGTGCTGGATTGGAGCCCCAAAGTCTTGTTGCGCTTTAAAGACTAAGGGGATCATTAGATGTTGGGGTGGGATCACGTTTCCATACTGTTGGTTTTACCCCCACTGCTGTTCCACAGTATTTCCTAGGGTGACCATATGAAAAGGAGGGCAGGGCTTCTGTATCTTTAACAGTGGTATTGAAAAGGGAATTCCAGCAGGTGGCATTTGTATGTATGCAACACCTGGTGAAATTCCCTCTTCATCACTACAGTTAAAGCTGCGGGAGCCCTGCCCTCTGACCAGATACAAAAGAGGGGAGGGCTCCTGCAGCTTTAACTGTCGTGATGAAGAGGGGGTGGGAAACACAATTTTCCCAAGGCTGGGGAAATCATGTATTTTCCTCCTCCACTCTATTCTAATGGCAGCTACTGCTATATTACCCAAGCTTATGTGAGCAGCGCTTAATTGGGTCCGGTTGGTGAAGGAACGAGAACAAATAGACACACAGGCATAGTTAGGATAATAAATTGGCCACAACTTTATTACTTCACTTGACTAGGCTTGGTGGCAGCACAGGACGTGGATCCTGTAATCGGCCAGCCCACCTGCTGACCGATTCCCTTCCAGACCCACATGCCAGGAGTAATGGTGGTGGTTGGAAGGGCCAGGAGCACATCATGGCACAGACCACTAATGTGAACCCCTTTCCACCACCACGGATGGGGCCAGCTTGCAGCCCCTATGCTGGTGCCACATCCCTGAGATACCTTATGGGAATCCTTACTGTGGGGGAGCAGGGAGCCCAATCTTGCTCCCCCTCACCAATGGATCCAGCCCAACGCCTGTCCAACTTGTGACAAATGTTATAAATTGAAGCATCCACGAAGAATTTACTGATAGTCCAGATCAATTTATTTATAATGGAGTTAATCTTGCAATGGGGAAGGCAAAAACCCTGCACAGACTTTGCCAATTGGTGTGCAGGTAAAATTCCTTCCCATACCCATTAACTGGCGACTACTTCTGCCACTGCAAGACATCTCACTACCAGGAGTGGTGGGTGGGGAAGTCAGCAACTGCAGTCCTGGAGCTGCATGAGAGGTCTGCCTTTAAGAGCCTCAGGTTGAACTAGAGGCAGAATGAAGGAGATCTCTCCCTCTGCTGGGTCCACCTCTTTGGCCCCACCCCATCATCATGCTGATTGGCTTAGCAGAACCCTCTTGGGAAGGAGATGCTGCTGCAGTGGCCGTGCCACCGCTCTTTACCAGCCTTTCTTGATCTGCTGCCGGCCTGTTTGCCCCCGCAATTCATCTCTCCCCTTTCAGGGGGGATGACTTGGCTTTAGGGTACACATCAGTCAAGTGACTGATCTGTTTGATCTCACCTCAATAGATGGTGGAGGGAGGGCATTTATTTGCCAATCAATGTGATTTCTTTCTTTCAGACATTACCAAAGTGGTATGAAATCCATCCTTACAGAAATGGCTTCCATGATACTCTATTGACATATCAGTTGACCAAGAGAGATTTTCCCCTGATTTGGACTATAAGCAGCACTACAGAACACCTATGCAGCATTGTAAGGGCATTTGGCTCTACAACTAAACTACACTGGTGCAAATCAGTCACTTCATTAACATGTTTATGTGCAGTGGTAAGCTTTTAGAATGGTATTCTTACTGACACACAGCACAACATTCTTCAATTTTTTTCACATAGGGTCAAGCTACACTGTTTCACTGCTGCTTCTGTATACCTTATAGAAGGGGGTTGCTAAGCTTATACCAGCATATTCCAAGGTGTGAAGGAAAGGTAAAAATGTGTCAACTAAATTACATCTATTGCTTTTTGCAAGTGCACTTGTTCTATCTTTTAAATGAGTGATTCATTTTTATTTTGATAGGCAGTTTATATGTAGTCATTGTTTATAGGAATTTTAACAGTCATGTTATTTTTAGTCATGGAAATTCCTCCACGCTGAACACATCTAATTAACAGACATTCTTTTGAAAGTTAAATTACTTCTGGGCTGGTAAGGGAACCAGGTGAAATACAGAGTGCTGTCAAACATGGCAATGCATTTCAAATTCTCAAGGTCCACTGAGATACAAAAAGGAAGTTGCTCCTATTAACCTCTCTCTCTCTCTCTCCCCCCCCCCATTTTCCTACTATTCAAGAGAAATATTGGTTATGCGTCAGATTGGCCCCAAAGGGAATGTGTTCTTATGGAGTCATTTTACCATTTAAAATAGGCTTAAAAGAATAACAAATGGAAGCTCCTTAGTAATTCTGTGGGGTTGGGAGGTGTAGCAATGTTGGCCTTATTTTGCCAGTGTAAAACCTCAGAAATTGCTCTATACTTAATGGGATTCCCTGGTGTCCCAAGCAAGTAAGCAGAATATACACTTTCTGCTGTCCTTTCTAAAATGGAAATACCCTGAGGATATGTATGGATACAGAACTAAAAATGATAAGTTCCTTAACACATGGAATGCTGGTCTGCCTATCTCTCTCCTTTCTCATACCCGCACCAACCTTTATAATAATTAGAAATGCAGAAGATGAGATTCATACTCAATAGGTTTACCATAAAGACAATGTGAAGCTATGTTTCTGCTCTAATTTCTTTGATTTTGAAGGGAAGCAATACAGAGCAGGAAAGATCATTTATGTAATCTCCATTTTACAATTAATTTATATTATCCTGATGCCTCAGTGACCAAAGCATTCCAGATTTACTGCTCACACAGCCTGATGTCTTTTCCAGATGGAAGATTGTGAAAGAGAGATAATTTGTCAGAGAGGCTGCTAATGTTCTGCCATGTTTTCCATCTAACCTTGGATTCCCAAGTGTCATTAAAAACTAAGCAGGAAAATGATCTTATTCCATGGTACATGGGCAATGTGAGTATAACATGTGGTGATTTGTGAATAGCGAGAAGAATTGCCAGTGGGTTTGTTCCAGTTGGATCTGATCTCCTGATAGCCTGAGGTTGGAACAGTCCTTGATGCCAATCACAGAGTTGCTGCCAAATGCTGTAACAACATGCTGAGTTCTGTCCCTGGAACATGTAGTTAAGGAAACGTATGGTGTGACATCAACAAAACATATATTCCCCTTTAGACACATCACACCTACCAAAAATAAGAACATAAGAAGAGCCATGCTGGATCAGACCAAGGGTCCATCTAGTCCAGCACTCTGTTCACACAGTGGCCAACCAGCCATCAGCCAGGGATTAACAAGCAGGACATGGTGCAACAGCACCCTCCCACCCATGTTCCCCAGCAACTGGTGCACACAGGCTTATTGCCTCGAATACTGGAGATAGCACACAACCATCAGGACTAGTAGCCATGGATAGTCTTTGCCTATCCAACCCACTTTTGAAGCCATCCACATTGGTGGCCATTACTACATCCTGTGGTAGTGAGTTCCATAATTTAACTATGAACTGTGTGAAGAAGTACCTCCTTTTATTTGTCCTGGATCTCCCACCAATCAGTTTCATGGGATGACCCTAGGTTCTAGTATTTTGAGAGAGGGAGAAAAATGGGGTATGTCACGTGTTTTTGAAATATACATCATGAGAGAGGTGAGTCAACCATACACTGGATTGGCATTTTCAGAGGCAACCCCATGATCTTCATTGTGTCTTATTCTGCCCTCTGCTTTCTAACTAGGCACTTAATTTATTTATACCAATGAGCAATGAAGACACTGTTTGGTCAGAGATGAACAATATCCCTAAAGAATACATATTATGTAGGATTCCCATTGCAAGTGCTTCTAGCAGACACATTCTTTGACCCACCTGGATCTTGCATTACAAGTTTAACCCTGCAATAAACCACACATTTATTGTATACCAGAGCTGTGGAAGCTAGTTCTGGAGTAAACACAGTGTAGATTATCGTTGACCACTTTCAGCATTGAAATAAAGAATACCAATAATAGTTAGAACTCCAATATAGACAAGACAAGCCACATATGGAATGGAATGAAATTGTATAGGATCTCTCCGTTCATGCACATGAACTGGCCATGAACTAGGAGACAAACAGACCACTAAAATGGTGGCAAAGTCACAAATGCAACAGGATAGAAAAGTGTGGGGAATTCTCCCTGAACGCACAGATGATTATTAATCAGCTTATTGGAAAATATATGGGGCAGGAATGATACCCAGCACCCCATGACTCTTCCTCTTTGGCCCAAAGTTTTGGGCTTCAGTCAAGCCACAGAGTAATACTCCACAGGCTATTTCTTCTCCAGCCTAACTGCTTGTTACAGGCCACAGGTATTCCCAGATTCCTTGCATGACACCTAGGCATGTTTGCATCCCCAGTGCAATTGGGCTGTGACGTACTTCTAGGGCTGCGCACCACCCCGGATCCGAACCCCAAATCTGAAGCAGATTGGGGTGGTTCAGACCCTTCTGAACCGGATCTGAGGCAATTCGGGCGAAGGCCAAGGTGGTCCAAAGTCTAAGCCAATTGGCTCTGAAGTGGAAGCTGCCGGATGCAACCCGGCGGCGGCGGACACAGGTAAGTGGGAAACGGGGGACGGGGCTTACCTGGTGCCTCCGCCGTTCATGATGGCTGATGGTGGAGGCACCAGGTAAGTGGGGAGAGTTTTCTGGGTGCCGGCTGCACAGCCGGCACCCAGAAAAGTCAGAGTCACCTTGGAGGGTCTGAATTTCATCTCGGCTTCAGCGCCAAGGTGGATTGGGAACCTCTGAGGCAGCCCCAAGGCAGATCGGGGCTGCTTTGGGGGCTCTGGATCAGCCTCTGAGGTGGATCAGGGGGTGCCTGCACAGCCCTACTTACTTCCCCTTCCTGTCTGGAAGTGCCCTGAAAGTGCAGCACTTTGGTGCAAAGGCACCAGCCACATTTCCCAGCTTAGGTGCACCTCTCCCGCTCTCATTCTCATAGATGACAACCTGTCAGATCAGAGATTTCGGGCAGCTCCTGGACAGGAAGGGCAAGGTGTATACTGGCATGCAGGGATGTTTCTAGGTTTGAATGCAAGTTGAATTTATTATGGCCACTGTCTCCTGTTTCAGTCTGCCACAGCATCACTACTTGTTGAACATATCTTAGGCTTGGAGGGAAGATATAGGCTATCTGCCCCCCTTTCTCAGCCAGCTCCCCTTGCTTGCCTACTTTTTTGGAATTACTGCAAGGAACAGCTGCCACACCTGCTGGCCTACAAGCCTGCAGGCCATTTGGGCTAACAGAGGTGAATTCTACTCCTGGGTTAATCAAGAAGCTGAGATGATGAAGGAGAATGATAGCAGAACATGCATTTGCAGAAAATCTGCATTTGCTAAGATAAATCTATCTATGCAAATTTAGAAATAATAACTAGGATTTCTTTAAATTTCACAGCCAATCATTTTTTCATCCAAATAATCTCAAATAACATAGATTAATTTGTACCCTGACTCAGATCACCCTACTGAAATGTAAAAGGTTCCTCCCACCACTTGACAGTAAGCTTATATTGCTATGCAAGAGAAGATTTTTGGTGTGTGTGTGTGTGTGTGGGTGGGTGGGTGGGTGGGTGGACAGTTAACCTCTCCCTCTCCAGCTGCAATCTCCCTTGAAAATTACCTTTTGCATGACAATTAAAGCTGAAAAAAAACCCCACAGCTTCTGATCGACATTCCCGTCTCTGTGGAATAGATCTGGGCCCTGGGCCCCATGAGCAAAGGCCTAATGATGCCCCTGAGCAGAGTAGAAGGAAGCGAACCCTGGGAGCTCATTGTGTAGGAAAGAAGCTGTAACGAGGGAATGAAGGCAGGAAAGGGGACTGGGGGCATGGGAGGAAGGTGGAAATGATCTGGGTTGTTCAGGAAAAGGGAACTAGATGTAGGAAGAGAGAGAGAGAGAGAGAGAGAGAAATTGGAGCTCGATTTCTCACCTATAAATCTTGATGGTTATTTCACTTGTTCCTTTTGGGGGTGTTTAAGCCAAATTACCTTTTTTAAAGATCCATAAAGCACTTGTGCACAGATAGTTAATAGCCCTGTCTAACTTCTGCTACTGTTGTCAGCAGGAGTTTTGTCACTCGGATACCACAAGGGAGGATCTTTATGATATGCTTTAGTTGACAGCCAACTTTACATACTGGTCTCCATTTTTGGCAAATGCTGACTGACAAACAAAATGAGAAATATATGTCATTTGGCATACATAGCAATGCCCATGGTGACAGCCAGAATCAGGCTTGTATCTTTTGAAAACTGTTTGCAGTGTATTTTCTTGTTATTCCTTTTGACTCTCCTGACTTTGACAACAGCTGAGCAGTGCTGCAAATAAAGGAAAGGAGTTTTTGATCCTTAAGACGAGCACAGCCTGTACTCTGAAATGGCTGAAACTTCCCCAGGTTTTTGTTTTGTTTTAACTGCAGAACCAGTAGTTCTGTAAAACCAGTAGATCTGCTATCTCAGTAGTAATATCTCTTTTCTTTTTTAAGTTCAGTGTTGGATTAAATTCCAAAATGTCTGTGTGACCTGCTGGGCAATGATATCAGCTGGGGAATTAAAATAAAGCCCAAACATGAGTTCAGTTCCCATCCCAGTCCTCAGGGCAGGATTTTACAACATGCAGACATTTTTTTATTTTTTTAAAAAAGGATCAAAGTAATGCAGAAAATTTGACATCTGCCAAAGGAGGCCCTCTTTTTTGCTTGTAGCAATCAGGCAAGAATTAGAATAGAATATCTTCCCTTCTTTCCTCACTTTTAAAAACCCAGCCCTGCCACCTCCACAACATCCCCTCCTGTTGTAAACCTTCCTACCTACTTAGGGCCAAACTAAGCAAGACAACAGAGATCTGTGATTGGATCTCCCATCACTTTCTCTTCTATATCTTCCATCACCTTCTTGATCAATGGGGGAGAGGTTTGACCCCTTTCTTCCCTGTACTATTTTCCAAACAAAATTCATACACAGAGACTAGGTTTACACAACATGCAAACCCACACTCAGTGGTTGAGTGTGGGTTGTTGCTGAACCATAGGTTGTTTGTCGAACTATGGGTTAGTGTGATCTCTGAATCCAGGACATTTTCCTTGCAGTGGCTTGCTAACCATGCAGTGTGAGTTATTTTTCCTTGAACATGCCAAGCTTATGGTTGCTTGTCGGGTTGTTCGGAGTGGTTAACAAACCTCACTGCATGGTTAATAAGCCACCGAGTAGAAAATGTCCTGGATTCAGACAGCGTGCTAGCCCATAGTTGAACAAACAACCCACGGTTCAACAACAACCCACATTCAGCCACTGATTGTGGGTTAACATGTTGTGTGAACAGCCCCACGTTCTGAAACTCCTATTTGCCCCAGCAGTACGTTTTTGCTATTACAATAAAGAGCATTAGTGTGTTTGGGGGAGGAGGTGTTTTATAGTGAAAACAGAGTAGACGGAAAAGGTTAAACCCTTTCTCCAGCCTCGTGGTTCCAATCCACATCACCACCCTCCTCTTGCAGCTGCTGATTGGCAAAATAGAAAGTGATGGCAGATCCAATCATAGTCCTTTGTTTTCTTGTTTTGTTTGGCCCTAGGTGAAGGGACAAAAAAGGGAGCAGCTCAAAGGAACAAATGCCTAAGAGAAAGGGCAGGGAACAAGTTTTGATGGGAAAGGAAAACTGAGAGAAAAACAGGGAGAAATAGAAGTCCACCTGACTAGAAGCTGCACAGGTGAAAAAGGTGAAGTTCACATAGTAGATTGAAGTAATCTGCTGTGTTTTGGGCTGCAGGCTTGTAGTTTCATATCTTGTCAAAGTAGCCAAATCTTTGCCCGAGAAGCAAGAGCAGGCCCATGGCAACAAACAGTACGGAGAGCAGACTGCCCAGAGTGACAGTGGTGGCTCTTGAATGTCACAGATTGGTTTAAAATAGCCTAGCTAAATCTTTGCCTTCCCATAACAGGCAATGTCATACAATGACAGTGTAATATAACCCTGCTGTCCTGCATTCCTTTTTTCTACTAGGTGTTATTCTAGTACAAGCCATTACTACTAATAAAAACTGTAATATGTTGCTGTACCTGAATAAACTACCTGAAATGACAAAGTGCAGTGAAGTACATTTACTTTGTGTTACTCTTTTCACTACTCATAAGCTAGGGTATTAATTTATAAATTGGGCAAGGAAATGTGCTGTGATACATATATCCAGAGTGGAAAAATTCAAATACATTGAAAAATATATTCAAAAAAATGCTTTTGAATTAATTTTTAAACATGAATTTTCCTGAGGATTTAAAATAATCCAACATTAATGGAGAAATGGGACAGATGGCCTTAGGAATGAACACCTACAAAATTGACACAAACTGGAAATAGACTGGAAATAGACTGATCCATCTATCCCAACTTGGGAGTAAGCCCTATTGAATTCAGTAAACATGCAGAGGATCAGGCTGCATGTGATTTTTCAAAGCATACAGATTGCTATTTCTGTGCTGAGGTGCTGTTTGCTGCTTTTAAGCTTTGATTTATGGGACAGTACTGGAACTGTTGCAATGCACAAAGAGCAAGTGGAATAAAAGCTCTGGATGGAAAAACAAAAGAAGAAATACGATGTCTGTCATAAGCACACACACAAAAAAGCAGCTGCAATAAGGCTGAAGACAAGAAGTATTTAGGTATTTATATTTTAGATTTTTATTATTGTGAGGCCTGAAGTTTTACTGAATTATCATTGTTTTAAACCTTTTTTTTTTTAAAAAAGCCAGTTTTATTATGTGATCTGCCCTGAGAACCCTGTTATAGGGTAGCATAAAAGTATCACAAATAAATAAATAAATGCAGGCCTTTCCAAAACATGACAAAAGCTGAACATGCCTGTAAATTAGATGATACAGAAAAAAAAGGAAAGGGGGCACAAGTGGTGTGTTAATCCTGCTACTTGACATCCATATGTTGAGCATGGACATCTTTGAAGGGCTATCTGCTTGTGATCATAGGCATGCCTTTCAGTTGGGATCCAGTTGTATCGAGCATTTGTGAGTGGCTGAACTCATAGATATGAAGCCCTTTTGGAGTTCCTCAAATCTTGACTTGCATTTCACCTGAAAAGGAAGCTCCAAATTCATTTCAAACTCTGGGCAAAACCTGGCAGCTACCAAGAGATGTGTGGAACATATCTGAGAAGTTGTGTTAATCTTACTAAAACCTTCTTTGGCTTATATCAAAATCCCTCTGATGTTTTGCCTGAGGAGGAACTCCAACAACTGGTTTGAATTTCACTTTAGGCAAACAATTCTGTGGGAACTCTACTGCAGAGTGATCATTTCAAGCATGCAATCTTAACCACTTGCAATAGTGAATGGTACTTCTCCCAAATACCACTAGTAATTTGGGGGCAATTTCTCTTTACACTAAATGTCAAGCAATCATATTCCGAGAGCAAACAAAAACCCATTTGCTGGATCACCCAAGAGCAGGTTTTATTAGTGCACATGTCCTCTCTAACGTGGTAATCCCTGGAGAGCTAAAGAAAAAGAAAAGATCACTAAACCTTATATAGAACAACTCCCCTCCTCCCACACACACTTTTACAATTCAATGAATTATTCATTACAATATTCTATAGCATTTTTATCTTACTCTGACTTGTAACGTATGATATTATTGACTTCTAGAAAGATTGAGGGCTAATTCTGCCAGCACTGAGCAACAGTACAGATATTTTATTTTGCTGGCAAAAGACACAATTATATTTCTCTCTCTCTCTCTCTCTCTCTCTCTCTCTCTCTCTCTCTCTTTCTCTCTCTGTGTGTGTGTGTGTGTGTGTGTGTGTGTGTGATTTCTTCTTCTTCTTTATTACATTTGTATACCGCCCAATAGCCGAAGCTCTAATTCACAAAAGTGAATTACAGGTAGGTTATGAGCCATTATATCCAATCAAAATAAGACTGGAACAAGGATGCAAGCAGAGGGCCAGGCAGGCAGGCAGATATAGCAGTTGGCAGAGAAGGAAGGAGGGAGGTTAGAACAGGAAGTTTTGCTTCCCTGCTCCTTCGCCGGGCATATTTTTCACCTTTCTGTGAAACCAAGTGGTCTATTAAATGTTAACATGCAAGTTTGTGGAATTCGTAAGGGTCAATAATGACGGGAAAATAGCATATGCTTATATCAGTGTGCCCATATGCTGAAGTCTTGTCTAGGTTCAGCATTTTTGCAGAATCTTTATCCAGCTCAGCTGTGCCGTAGTGATAAAGCTTTCTCTCTCTTTGTGGACTCTATTCTGTATGAGGTCTCTTTAAGAGAAACCCAGCCTTTTTTAAAAAAATTCTTCACTTATATTATTGAACCAACTGTGATAAGAAACAGCAGCTATATGGCATTTCCCAAATGTCCTGAAATTAAAGTGTAAAATAATATGATCAAAACCCTGACTGTCTTGGGTTACAGCTTGTTCAAGGCAGGGAATTGTTGAAGGCTGATCTGCTAATGAAACAAGGTTCAGAGTTAACGACAGAAGGTGCATTTTTGAAACTAACATGTTGCTTTCCTAACACATTCATTATCTTTCTGGTGTTATCTCATAGGAGGTGACTACTATTCAGATTACACAGCATTTCCCCTCCTGGTAGATGACAAGGAGAGTTACCCAATGTCTTAAGAGCACATACTAGCTCTTCAGCTTCATATTCAGGAATCAAAAACCCTTGCAAAAGAGAAGATACAAAATGATATCGCGCAGAGTAATGTGACCAGTGCCACTGCTTATCGTTTCCACAGCAATTTAAATTGTGCTTTACAACATTTGAGCACAGTGAATGGCCCACACATCTGTAGAGGCAAAGACCCAGGAGTGGAGGGTGTCTAAAGCATGCTTTATCCTGTGTCTCTTAACTGGACTTTATATTTTTCAGCCACACTAGTTTTCTTTCTGCTGAGCTCAGAGGAAACTGCTAGGAATAGCTGCAGGAAAGAAAGTATTCATTTCTGCACAGGTAAGAAGGTTAGCAGGTTGTTACTTGAGCAGGCCAATTGAAACGAGGGCGAAGCTAGGAAGAGGAAAAACTGAAGCCCCATCAGATATGCTGAAGTAGAAAGGGGTGGTAGTGGGGATGGCCCATAGCTCAGTGGTAGAGCACATGCTTTGTACACAGAAGGTCCAAAGTTCAATCGAGGTGGCAACTCCACATAGTGCTTGCCTGAAACCCTGGAGGGCCACTGCCAGCCAGTGTTGACAATACTGAATGAAATGGACCAATGGCCAGACTTAGGAAGCTTCTTACGTTTAGCAAGTACAGATGGGATCAACAAGGAGAGGCTGTAGCTCAGTGGGAGAGCACATGCTTGGCATGCAGGAGGTCCCAGGTTTTGTGGGGCATGGCTTTTGTGCACAGCAGAAGAGCCATGTCCCACAATTACAGAAAAATAGCTCCACATTTCCATGATAGCTACTACATCTGCATGTGTATGGGGTGGGGCGGGTTCATTCCTTTGAAGGAAGGTGCATAATACATGACATTAAATAAATGCAGACTAGTTAGAAGAACCTTTCCTTGGGGGTTCAAAACATTGTTATCTTTGGAAGCAGACAGCCTATAATAGATCTCCCTGCATGTCATATTTCATGTCAGTTTCCTCTACACTTTAATGTCCCAGACATGTGGAATTACATCAGACTGTGTTTTAGGAATATATTTTCCAGCAGCTGAGCATGTAAATTCCATCAACATTAATGGAAGCTCAGTGCAGAAGTTTGGAAGAAAATAAATAACATACATTTGGTTTTGCAGCCAGTTTTAATTTACAGCATACCCAAAAGGCTCTAAGCTAATTTATTTTCTCAATGCTCTTATACTGTTTAATGTTTTTTGCTCAACAAAACTCTTATGAAAATTAAAATATGAGAAGAAAAGCATTTCCAAAGCAAACCATTAAGGCACATTCACTGCTGATTTAGTGTTTCAGCAGTTTTAGGTAATATTATCATGACTAAGGGCCTTGCTAGATGTGCTGGGATAAGCCGGCAGGGAGGAGGGGCGACGGCGCGCTAACTTTAGAGCGCGCCGCCCTGCTTTCTAGACGGCCGACGCACAGGGACTACGGAAGCCCTGCAGCGTCGGCCATTTTTTTTGTTGTTAAAGGGGCCACGTGCGGCCCAAAGACTCCGGAGAAGGTAAGGTGTTTTTTTAAAAAAATTAAGGCCGGGGCTGCGGAAAAGGCGCACCATAAGCGACTTCGCTTATGGCGCGTTAGGGGAGGCTTTAGTGCGGCCTGGAGCCGGATTCCCCTGTGCGTCATCTGGACGCACAGCAGGGAAACTGGCCCTCAAAGCGCGCTAAGGCCTCATCTAACAAAGCCCTAAGAATGTCGGAAGACTTCATTTTCTGGGGTAGGTAGAACCCAACGGGTTTTCCTAGGTTTGACTTGGTTCTGGTTTCCACTGTGGTGCCCGAATTGATCTGCAATGAGTCAGGCCAGTTCATGAATTTTCTGAGCTATTTGTGAAAATTTCTGTGCAATTGCTGCTGAATTTGTGCGAATATTTCTGAATTACAGCCAAATTTGTGCAAATCACTATTTGGGCAAATTATGGCCAAATTTGGGCAAATCTTTATTTGTACAAATTATGACACACACAAAGTTCCTGGAGTTCAATGAAAAGCCCACAGCTTGGCTTGCAAATGCAAGTCAAGTTATATACACTGCAGAACTCTGAGTGGGGAAAAACACACCACTGATTTCCAGCAATGGACATCCCTTATCTTGCTAGTTTGAGAAGTCAGGTTTGATTTTAAGGGGTTGACAAAAGGGCAGAGGATCTATTAGAAGGAAGGGAGCAAAAGAACTTCCCTGAGTGTCTACCTTTCCAATGGAACCAGCATACTGCTTGGCAATTATCATTTCAGGCCAGAGACTTTGCAGCCAGTGGCTAGGGCTGGATCACCTGGTAGAAGTACCAGGACTCTGCAGACCTTATGCCCCCAATATATCCTCAACTTCCCTCCCCACCCACCAGTGATCCACTTTCTCTCTCTCTCTCTCCCTCCCACCAGCACTCCACTCAGGGCATGTCTACACCTTAAGGGCATAGAGGGAGGGAGGGGGAGGATCGTGGTCTCTTACACCAGGAGAGTTTATATTAATATTATTATTGGGGACCTGTCCTTTTGGTTTTATTTAGTCACTGGTAAAATCTTAAAGACATATTGCTTTCAGGAAGGGGACTCACCCCCATTTTTAAAAAAAGTTTTACCAACAGCAGATAAATTCTGATTATCGGGAACAAACCTGAACAGTTGTTTAAGAACTTTAAAAGTCATAGTCAATCTAGTCTATTGGGGGAAGCAATATGTCTTTTTGTTTTGTTTTGTTTTTGCTTCTAGAAGTATCTGCACTGTGCTTGGTTTCCTCATTGTAAAGGAAAAAGGTGATTAATGTGAAACTAAAAAAGAGGTTTATTTCTCAGCTGCCATTTTTCCTAAAATGTTGAAGGGACCAGATTCCAAAACTTACCTCACTGTTTTTTGTAACAAGCTTTGTGAAAACTTCACATGCTACCTTCACATACTTATCAATATCTTTAATTCCCTGGGTGCTTTTTCCAACTTAGCCCCAAAATTACTTGTCTAGGTTTTGACAACCAGAATGGGGAAAAAAGAACCTAGGATTCCAAGCTAGCATAGGCAAACCACCAGATGCACATTTTTGGTAGAACAACAAAAAGTTGACTGATCCCAGTCTGTCTGTCTCTGATAAAAATAGAATAACTTTGAGGGCCGGTGTTCTGCAGATGTTTCAACTGGGAACAAGAAAAAAAAGTAGTTCAAAAAGTAGCATTTACAAGTTTTTGTCTTGGTCAAATCAACATACTGAGAAAGTACCAAAAAGATAAACAAACAAACAACAAAAAAGGGAAAACAACTACAACAAAATAACAATTTCAGACAAATATATAGGATTTGGACCAGTGCTACCATACACTATGTATGCTATGCACAGAGAACCTTCTGAAAAAAACCCAGATGATGTCACATGTCTTCTAGGCATATGTGGAAATACTCTGATTCCTTAGTGGACCTCTTCAGAAAACACATTAAGCCATGGTTAGGCTGCTAACCATTTATTTAATTATTATTATTATTATTATTATTATTATTATTATTATTAATAATAATAATAATTGTTGCCGGCTAGTGGATGCTGGGGGCTGGAAGACATTTTTCTGTCTAAACAATCATAGGATTGCACCCTTAGTCATCTATCAAGACAGACCTTTAATTCTTCCTTCTAGCATATCAATATAAATGGCCTAAACACAACATGCATTGTTTATTTTATAATTGTGGATATCTATCTATCTATCTATCTATCTATCTATCTATCTATCTATTATCATCTGGCTATCTGAAAAAGGGTTAAATCGTGCTGCATTCAGTTCAGTTCTGGATGTTTAGAGGATACATTTATCACATTTTATACATAAATAAATGACCATCCAAACAGAGACAGGCTTAAAGTCATTAGAGAGGACCAGGTGATAGGAAAAGTGGAGATTTAATTATATAAAGACTAGAGCTGCAGCTTATACTTTTTCATTCTTGCCTGTCAAAGAGCTAAACCGCAAATGCCAGAAAAAGTCCTAGGTATTGTTTCAATTTGCACTGGTGGAAAAAACTCCTTCCTTGTTTAATTTGGAAGCTCTTTCTGAGACTTAATGAAATGTCAGTATCCCAGTGTAACCTCTTACACAAAGAATGAAAAGTGAAATAACTCTGTTAACAAATTACATACGAAAATCAAATAAAAAAGGTGGTGTCATTTAAGGACAAACAGAGCCTCTCCCTTTAATATCGCTGTAGATTTTTCTTTAAAGAAGACATCTTCAATAAATAAACTTTAATTCTATATGCCAGGTGCAAGGCACTTTTTTTGATCTGGAAGCCAGATTCCCACTCCAGACCAGTCTGGTAGGCCAGAAAACGTCAGAAGATGTATCCTGGGGTGGTAAAATGCTCTCACAAACAAACATGTGTTTGCAGTATCAGAAGAAGTATGTTATAAACTCAAAATATTAGAAAAATATCATAAAATGTCAAGGAATTTTTTAGGTAAAACTTTTATTACTATGAACTAACTTTTTGGGGAGTTGGGTATGTCCTGTGAATTCAAAGGACTTTTTTTTTTCATGTGATGAGGCTCTGACCCCACCTCTGTCTTGTACTCAAATCTTTTGAGCAGGTTATTTCTCCACTGTGACTAGCCACACCTCCCATGGCAGCCACAGTTCTTAAATTGCCAAATGTGCCCACAGGCCCAAAAGTTTGCCTACTCCTGATCTAGAATGATGGAAGAGCTGAGAACTCACAATTCCCAAGTATCTCTTTGAGGTCAATATGTAGCTGAGTTCTCATTACAGTGATATAACTCTAGACAGAAGCCTGATCTATTCTCAAAGCTCAATAATTTTGTCTCTGAGTGTTGCCTTGTTGTATTCGACAGAATTTTTAAGTAACTTCCGGGAGACTTTTTTGTTGTTGGGGACCGGACAGGCACCATACAACAATTTATCACAACATTGATAATGTCACATGTCTTGGCAAGAAAGGGATCCCTGTGTCCTAGAAGTACATTTTTCATTTTTTTGGGGGGGGGGGGGGGAAATGCCAAACGCTGTTTTGAGAGTAGCAGTTGGGTTTGAGAGGGGTATCTTTGACAGGGAAGGAAGAAATGGTATACTTGATCAGGGCATTGGTTTCTAAAGAAGCCTGTACTGCTCACGTTACTTTTTTCACGATATCATTCACATTTATAGAAGCTACATTTATATATTGCATTTATATATTTTAGAATTGCAGTTTTTAAAAAATAGATCTACACATTTTGGCCTAATCTACACCAGCTCCTTATTCTGAAATAATATCAAGATCATTCCTACCACACCACATGACGTTCACATATTCCTGTGGTGATCTATGGACTTCAGTTATTCAGGAATATCACAGACTGCTTTTGCCACATTTTTTTTGGCTCTCTTGCTATGATCCCAAAGTCTGTGGCTGGTGTGGACCCCCCCTTCCTGAAGCTTGGAGTGCACGTCCTTCTGCAACGGCTCTTCTTTACTTCCTGGAAACTTCCCTCGCATGTGCCCCGTGAGGGACAATATTGGAAGCTGGAAACCCTGTGATTATTCCTCCTCCATCTTGAAAGGTCTCAAGGTGTAGATGAGCCCTTTGTATCTGGTTCTTCTTCTTCTTTCTTTCTTTTTTCTTTTTTCTTTTTTTAAAAAAGGCTTGGAATCTTCCCATTGAGAAATTCCTGTCTTGAATAGGTCTAGAAATTGTTTACTGAAATGGCATTTAGCTGCTTAAAATGTTTAAAATTTTGTATATTGAAAATGTTATACTGTGTTTTTATTATAATATTGTATCTGTGGTTTGTAATTTTTGTGAATTATTGGGCCTCTTCAAACAAGACGCTAAGCCATGGTTAGGTTGCTAACCCTTTTGCAGCAAATGGTTACTGAGTGTGTTTCAACTGTGGTTATGTTGCAACCACGGTTAGGAATGGTTCACACGACAGACTAAGTCATGGTTCATATGGCACACTAAGCCATAATGTTCAGCTCAAAAGGCTTAACCATCATGGCTTAGCATGTGTTTGAACAGGGTCATTGTGAACTTCCCAGAGAGCTTCAGCTATGAGGCGGTATAGATATGAAAATAATAGTAATAATACAAGTACTAATATTAATAATAACAACAGCAATAGCTCCAAGGGAGCCAGGGTTCTCTAAAAGAGAATTGAATCAGACTAATTCATCATATTTCACAGTATTTGTTTTTGACATGCAATAGTATTTAGTATTCAACATTCTATGATACCATGTATTGGACTGTTGACAGTTTATAAAATTCCATATTTGAAGCTAGCCAAAGCAAAACAACCAGAAGATGGCAACAAAGCTAAACATTTCGCCTTTGAAACTTCTGGTAAAAAACCCCCCACACATGTTCAAAATCCAAATTTGAAAATTAGGTTTAACATTTCTCACTCAGAATTTGAATGCTGACATTGGAAAACCTGGTGAGAATGTGGCATATTTATGATTCTTTCAGGTTTGTTTGTTTATTGATTTCATTTTATACCACCCAATATCCATTTTTATACCACCCAATAGCTATCTAATCACTTACTTACACATACATCAGGATAGCATTGTTAAAATATAACCTACCTTAATGAAGACTGAGAAATAAGGACCAAACATTCTCCCCAACTTATTAATATATTATGTCTGAAATCCTATACCAATTTACCTAGGAGTAAGGGGCATTGACTGTGTATGAAGCCCATACTTACTTCTGTGTAGACAGAGATAGGATTTCAGTGTTAGGAAATACTAAGTGACTGTTTCACATAGTTTTTCTATAATTTCAAAACAATAGAATGCTCACAGAAATATTTGTTAACTTATGCATGTGATTCTGGCCAAATTCAAATAAGAAACCTCATCTCAGAAGAAACAAATTACACAGTTAAGTATGAAGAGGCTGCCATCTTGTGGCTGCAGAATTTTAAAATTATTATTATAAGAATATGGGTATGTTTGTTTAAATACATTTACATGGTTTCGAATAAGTGAATCCACTCATACCTTTTCACATACTTCCATAATAAAAGAGAGAAATATACAAAACACAGCATACTTCAGTTTATTCTCGAAAACAAAGGAAACACAGTCCATATACAACAGTTTCCACAAATTTCAACAAAATGATTAGTGTTCAAGTGCTCATTGTAGAGTAAAAAAAGCAGATTTGCACTATTCCATTACTTTATGGTACTGAGAGCTCTCGCTGCCTTGCATGCTGCTCCATCTGTACTACCAGGAGAATTTGTAATGTTAATTCAATAACTGAAGGATGTGCAGTTTGCTTTAGTTTTCAGTTCCTTCAGCCTATTTGAGAAAATACTGCAAAAAAGGCATTATTATTATTATCGTCATCATCGTCATCGTATCTTCTTCTTCTTCTTCTTCTTCTTCTTCTTCTTCTTCTTCTTCATCATCATCATCGTCCATATACAGTCACGGTTACACATTTCTATACAGCAACTTTAACTCATAAAATTTATCCAAGTTTGCTAGCATTCCATGCCTATGCCTGTCCCACTAATAAACAGAACTCAATTGTTTTGAAAGTTGAGCATCAACACAACAGACCAGATCTCTCTCTCCCCTCCCCCCACTGTGGAATAGATGGAATATAAACTGTTTGCCAGGCTTTTGCCAATAGAACCCTTGCCATATTAGCATATATTTCATCATTGTAACAGAATTTCTAGGGAACTAAACTTTGATATCTCCTAAAAGTATAACTGCTGGAGTTAATTGCAGCCCATGATGTGTGAGCTTTCTAATTACAGTTATGATCTCCTTACAATAAACCTTAACCAGATTACAGGGCCCCCATATGTGGATGAAAGCTGTCCTTTTTTCTCAACTGGAACCATTCTAGAAATCCTGGTAGGTGTATATTGTTTTATATCATTTTTCTTTAGAACTGATGTGCTTAGGTGATTTTATACAAACGTAGTTCCATTGTTCCTCTGAAATAGATATATTCAATTTTCTTGAAGTTATGGTGCATATGATTGCATCAATGGCTACTAGTCACAATGAGTATATACCATCTCCAATATCAGAGGAAGCATATCTCTGGGGGTGATGTATCGGGAAACACCAGTTGCTGGGGAACACAATTGGGTGTGTGCTATTTCGCTCATGTGCTGCTTGTGGGTTTCCCATAGGCATGTGATTAACCACTGTAGGAACCAAATGCTGGACAAAATAGGCCATTGTTCTGATCCAGCACAGCTTTTCTCATGTTCTTCTTCCATATCACAATGTGATGCATGTCCCTTTATAGTGGAAAGTGTCAAACCTTTTCATAAGGAAGTCTAAAGTGAATATGTGAAGTGCAAACAAGTTTAACAACCTTCTAACAAGACATGTCATTAGCAAGTTCCGATGTAGGTGATAAAAGTGGCCATGGATGACTGACAGACATTGACAAAGGTCAAGCTTTATTGATTTTCCTTATAATCAGCCATTTGCGGCATGCAGAGAATGTGGAAAGCTTGTGACAATACTTTGGCGATATAATATTAGATGAGTGCCTTTGTGGAGGGAAAAAAAACAGGTCATTTATAGCTTCAGGATGCATATTGAAACCCTGACATTGTTCTGCTGACCTCCATTATAAAGAGATAAGGAAGCGTGTCTGCTTACTTGAGGAAGTAATCATTAATGAAGCTGTGTCTTTGAAAAGACAAAGTCCTTTGCAATCCCAGGAGAAGAATCTTTAACTTGAACAATGACCACATCTTTGACTTCGACATATCTGATGCGCTAGATGTTCTTTTCCCTTTAACACATTCTCTCTCTCTCTCTCTCTCTCTCTCCACCCCCCCCTGCAGTATATACAGGACAGAATCAGCATCAACTTCTGCTTGAAGAAAAACACTGAAGTGTGACTTGGAAAAATAATAATTACGCAAGGATGCACTGAGAGAAGTGATAGGTTATATTCTACCTTGGTATTCATAGAAGAACTGGTATGTTCATTTTAAAATATTTTAAAGCGTGTCATAGAGCCCCATCACATCAGTGATTTAATGCACTCTTGCCACGTCTGGTTTTGCATTTTGAATATCCCTGACTGCTTTTGTGGTGTTTTTTCCGACTCCCTTGCATCCATTCCAAACACTTCTGAAGAGTGTTTGCACCTCTTCAGAATACACTTCTGAGCCCAGCTCATGATGTTGGTGTTTACCTAAATGGCTTGGGGTCTAACAATCTGGAGGAGCACCTCTTGCCATCCCATCCCGTCCATACATCCAGATAACCAGAGGGGGCTCATTTCTAAGTTCTATCAATGGGAGATCCCCATTAGTGAAGGCCTTTTTTGTGATAGCACTCCAGCTCTAGAATGCCTTCCCAAAGGAAGCACAACTGGAACCAACTCTGTATTCTTTTCAGCATCAAGTCAAAACATTTTCCCCAAGGTATTTTAATTTGATTCCTCTGTTTGCTGATTGAATGTGTATGCCCCTAAATTGTATTGATTTATTTTTATTGCTGTAATGTTATCTATTTTAAAATTGTATGTATACTATCCTGGGTTTCCTTGGGGATGAATGAGCAGTTTCGAAATTTAAAAAAGCAAGCAGGCAAGCAATTTCTATAAACAATTTCTATAAACACACACACACACACACTGAAATTGGAATCTAAATATGAAAATCAAGACCAATCATGGTTGCCAAATGTAGGCTGGATGAAAAAAAGACATGTTAGTCATGTAAATGGGGTTTGGAGAGGTTGCTGAATGGAGCAGCTAACATAGGTACACTGTTTCAAGTAGTTGTCACATTGCTGTAACATGTTGACCAACATTAGAGCTACTGCTTCTGCAAATAGAAAACATAGGGCATGAGCCACCTAAAGTCAAGTGCTGTTGTACCATAGATTTTAATGGCAGTGCTCAGATATCTCCCTCTGAAATAAGTGGTATTTAAAAGTACGATTGTGCCACAGTGTTTGATTCTATGGTTGTCTATAATAATCCCCAGAGCCTTATTTAGAAACTGGCTCTGTTGAGAAGTTAATTCAGGGAAACACAATGAATATGCTCAATTACACTTAGCTTCATGAATTGAGAGAGGTCCTTAGGTAGTGAAACTTTGCCTTCATTCTGGGAACTAAAAATAAGTTAAATAATAGTATGCTTGTCTTCTACCAATTTTGTTTTACAAGTAGTTTCTGAAAAGAGGGTATTGAAAACCCTCTGCATGATATCTTCTAATCTATGAAGTTGCTTCCTCCCCCCTGAACTTGCATTTATGTTGAACTGTTGTATTAACACCATTGATCTCGAAGACGGAAAAGAAGACAGGAAAAGAGATCACAATGGGTGATCAAAATGATTCTCTCTTTCATCTCATTCTAACAATTCTTGTGATTTTAATGGTATCTGTCAATAAAATATGCATACATACTGTCCTTCTCACTCTCTATGGAATAGAATTTAGCTGTGCATATAAACCTTTATGGAGTCAATTACACCTCTAGATGACAGAAATCCATAATTAGGACTTAAGTTGATTTTGTGTTTGTCAGGGCTGAACTCCAGACAAAGGGGGAGTCTACACCTGCCATTTATTGCAGGGATATTCCAGTTTTCCCGGAATATCCCTGACTGCCTTTGTTGTGTTTTTTCCGGCTCCCTTGCATCCATTCCAAAGAACGTTTGCAGTGTTGTCACTGTTTGCTGTGAGTGCTGGGCTCAGCGAACAGCCAATCTGTTGTGAGGGGTGTGTGCATGGATATTAGAGGTGTGCGGACCTGTCCACCATTTCCACCACACGTTTTGGCTGGTTCTTTACAGGTTTTACCCCTGATTGTGTTTTTTTAAAAAACACATACAAACATATCTCTGCACAGGAGCACATATTCGATGGAGTCCCTCACGCGTCATTACAAAAACCTGTGCCCCATAACCATCTGCCTAGCCCCACCCACTTACACTGATACACATGCAGGAGTGCTGTAATGGGGCTCCCGTGCTTCTGCAACAGCACTCCTGTAATTGCAGGGAAAAACAGTCATGTGTGTCCTGTGAGTGGCGATTGCAGAAGTGGAGAACACTCAGAAGCATCCCTGTTCCATAGCGAAAGGGCTGCAGGTGTAGATGATCCCTCAGTCTGTTTTCAATGACAGAGGCTAAGCTAACTCCAGGGGCTAATACATACAATCCTATAATAAAGATCAAGATGCCTATTACCACATGCAGAGTGCCTTTCTCCCACTATGTCTGACCTTAGGGTGCAGGTATCCCTAGCCCCTTGACGGTAAACATTTTCCTGATGTATCAGGAAGGGCTTCTACTTCCCCATAACACATTCAAGTGACGCTTGCTTTGGATGTTACTGACAAGCAGCAAAAGATGTCAACGTGATGACTGTATTTGCTTTTGGTGCTTCTATTGTAACATCTGTAGGAGGAATGTACACATCTTTGCTATGGTGATATATGTGTGTGTGCTGTATACATATCAGGAACTCGTGTGGTGCCAGTGTTGTGTAGAATCATAGAATCATAGAAAAGCAGAGTTGGAAGGGGCCTACAAGGCCATCGAGTCCAACCCCCTGTTCAATGCAGGAATCCACCCTAAAGCATCCCTGACAGATGGTTGTACAGCTGCCTCTTGAAGGCCTCTAGTGTGGGAGAGCCCACAACCTCCCTAGGTAACTGATTCCATTGTTGTACTGCTCTAACAGTCAGGAAGTTTTTCCTGATGTCCAGCCGGAATGTGGCTTCCTGTAACTTGAGCTCATTATTCTGTGTCCTGCACTCTGGGAGGATCGAGAAGAGATCCTGGTCCTCCTCTGTGTGACAATCTTTCAGGTATTTGAAGAGTGCTATCATGTCTCCCCTCAAACTTCTCTTCTCCAGGCTAAACATGCCCAGTTCTTTCAGTCTCTCTTCATAGGGCTTTGTTTCCAGATCCCTGATCATCCTGGTTGCCCTCCTCTGAACACGCTCCAGCTTGTCTGCGTCCTTCTTGAATTGTGGAGCCCAGAACTGGATGCAATACTCTAGATGAGGCCTAACCAGGGCCAAATAGAGATGAACCAGTACCTCACATAATTTGGAAGCTATACTTCTATTAATGCAGCCCAAAATAGCATTTGCCTTTCTTGCAGCCATATCGCACTGTTGGCTAATATTCAACTTGGGATGTACAACAATTCCAAGATCCTTCTCATTTGTAGTATTGCTGAGCCAAGTATCCCCCATCTTGTAACTGTGCATTTGGTTTCTATTTCCTAGATGTATAACGTGGCATTTATCCCTATTAAATTTCATTCTGTAGTGGTTAAGGTGTTGGTCTGGGAGTTGAGAGATCCAGGTTCTAGTCCCCACTCAGCCATGGAAACCCACTGGGTGACTTTGGGCCAGTCAGAGACTCTCAGCCCAATCTACCTCACAGGGTTGTTGTTGTGAGGATAACATGGAGAGGAGGAGGATTATGTATGCCGCCTTGGGTTCCTTGGAGGAAAAAAAGCAGGATATAAATGTAATAAATAAATAAAAAAAACCTCATAAACAATCTCCTTCCAGATCTTAGACCAGAAACACTACAAACAGAGAAAGAAATATCTCATGAAACCCTTTTGCCTTCAACTCTGGTAAAAGTTGGCCCAGCTGTTGTTTAACCATCAGGGGTGGGTGGGGGTCAGCCTGAGGTCTGAATTCAATTTTGGGCAAGCTTTCAGGGGCTGCCTTCCAATAGCGGGCAGGGCCGAAAACAAAAGGGGTAGAGCCAAAATAACACCATATTTTATCTTCAAATTTTTACTGCCAGTAACTAAGCCTTAGCAAAAGCAATCCAGAATGGAGGAAAAACTGCACAAAAGCTGGGGAACCATCAAATGATATAGGGTTGGGAGAATGGGGATGGGGCCAGGAGAAGGGGGTGTGGCCATCTGGGCTACCTCAGAGGGCTCGAACCAGATTGCAGTTCCAGGAGGACTGGGTTTGGCCCCTGCAAATGAGGTTTCCCACCCCTGATTTAGAGGCGGCATGACCAAAAAACAAGCAAAGGAAAGACTTGCTTTTGACGCCTTTCCTTTGCCTGCAAGCAGGAAGGGATTGTCAGGGAGGGGTAAGGTAGGTTGAAAAGCAAGCCCAGTTGGTCACAAGCACTCAAGTGGGAGATGGCTCACACTTTTGATCCCCCCTCCCAATTCCCAATTGCTTGGCCCATCCTTCCTTGAGGCTCACAGATGGGTTGGGATCACAAAGAGGCACTATTTATGTGAACCCTCACCCCCATGTGCACAGTGGGGACCTCACAGCCCTGTTTCCTGCCATGGGAAGACTCAAGAAAAGCGTCCACTGCTGACATGGGAACAGGGAGGCCACGCATACACCGCCCACGCATAAGCTCATGCAAACAGTACCTCCAAACAAGTATCATTATAGCTCTTGTGTGGTCCTGTGACGGTTGTGAAGAGGCCACCTTACATAAGAACAAGCAAAAAGACTGCTTAGATTCTATTTGTGCTGCAAAGAACTGCAAACAAGAAGAAAAATGAGAGGAACTAGTTTTATAACAGCAGACAAAACTTTGATAAGGCCACCAGAGAATTCTTCCTCCCTTAATACCTGACATAGGCTTTCAACCCATCTGACCCTCAGAAGCTACTTTCGGTGAGTTCTACAGAAACTCTGTTTAGTCAGCAAAGAAAACAAGGTATGCATAATCCCCAATAGCATGGAAACTACACTTTCTTTTCCTAAGACAAGGTATTTCTTCAAAGGATACCCTTTTATCATTATGTCAGCAGGATGGGTTGAGAAGAAACCATTTTTCCTGGGGTACCATCTATTCATGAAAGCAAAACATCCATTATTAATTATTCCATTGCTTTGTTTGTACCTGTGTCCTGGTTTTAAGAAGATCCCAATATATGCTACTTTGATCACTTTGGTCAGACAAGTGAAGAAGCACTGGATTTTTTTTTTAAAAAAATGCCAACCTAATTAATCTTATGGATGGGTTGGATTTATTTTCGTCCTTCCTCACTATTCTCATGCTGAAAACTTTTATTTCCCCATTGCCCTTTTTCTAGCTTGATATTTCACATTTTCTCTCATCCCAGCCTCAATTAGCAACATAGCCACACATATCTGAGCAATTTGAAGATGCCAATTTACTGTTTACTTGATATAATTATCAATCCCAAAGGATTAGATTCTTTAAAAAGATAACTTCTATCAGGCAGAAGGAATCTGCTGCAGCACTATTAATGAGATCCCCTTCCTATTTAGCTGTGGGAATCTGACAATGATTAATTCACCCGTGCCATGTAGCTAATCTTTGTTTCATACTGCCATGTGCATTCACTTGTGCAACATTATATGTGAGTGAATAAGTTAGGGCACTTAAGGTATATAACAGGCTGCAGGTCAAATCCACCTAGGATCCCAATCCAGACCATCAGAGGTTCTCCAGATGACCATGCCCCTTCCCTTGCCTCCCCCATTTCCCTATCTGGTGGTTTCCCAGATGTTTTGCAGTTTTTACATCTGGTTTCCCTCCCACCTCTTTTGCATTTCCCCCTGACCATTTTGCCTTTGACCTCAGCCACTGGGTATCATAGAATCACTGAATAGTAGAGTTGGAAGGGGCCTATAAAGCCATTGAGTCCAACTCCCTGCTCCATGGAGTAATCCAAAATTGGATTTGTCTCTCAAGCTGAAAGAGGGTCCCCACTCCTGCTCTAAATCAATGGAGTCACATTGACCCAGTTCATATGACCTAACAGAAGAAAAAAAAAAAGCGCATGGTGGTATATTTCTCTCGCCGTGCATGCTGGTTGCATACTGAAGGGATTTCCATAATTACCATTGCCAGCAGAGCTTGCCAAGTTATGCAAACCCAGTGAGGGTGGCTTGTTAACCATGGTGTCAAGCCACCCTTGCGTGGTTCGCATGTCAGCAAACCATGCCAGTGAGGGTCATTATGCAATCCACACACACCTCAGCATACAATTGGCATGCATGACGGGGGAAATAAGCCACCATGGCTTATTTCCCCCATCGTAATCACGCAAACCAGGCCATTGTGTCTCCATTGATTTTAACTGGCCAAGCTAAAGTGCCTGCATCACATGCCTGAAAATGGCTGGTGGGGGCAAATATTGAACCACTGCTAAAGACCCATGGGGCAATGGTTTATTGGTTCCCCCCCACCTCCACCAGCCATTTTTAGATATGCAGGCTCTTTAACTCTTCCAATTGGAATAATTGGAGACATTTCCTGCTTTGAAAAGTGTGTGTGTGTGTGGGGAGGCATCCATTGGGGATTTGTGAGTATTCTTTGGAAACACTCCCCAATGGCTTTTGAGTTGAAGAGTTTTGCCCATCCCTAGCCCAAATTGATCATGTGGGTACCTCCTCATTTATAAACTGGACAGTACAATTCACTATTGCCAGTTCAATTTTCAAAATTACAGTCTTTCAGGAAGTTTGATTATTACTATTTTTCTATCTAAGCCTTAGACATAAACTGCAGAAGTCAGGATTTGCCACATGCATATAATGATAGCCAATAAGAATATAGCACAGGTTTATGATGCTTGTACAATCATAAATCAGTTTCATACCAAACACATTGTTGGTCTAGTCCATTTGAAGCAATAACATTTCTAAGCATTATATCTTGCTTCACAAGAATGGCATGTTCCTAGCTTCACTGTAATCATGTTTGACCTTTTAAAATCCCATAGTTTGCAGTTGTATGACTGAAAATGGCCACTGAGTGTGCAAATCAGAAAAAGATGTCACATTCAGTAACCATCTGAAATGGCAGTCATTTACCAATCTGTTACCTATTGAAAGCAGAGCATAGTCAATATGTAGATGCCTAATTTAGGTAAATATAAATGTAATGAAATATTAATAATATGCAAATATTACTATATGTAAAATGGCTGAAGCATAGCAGCTTTCAAGGTCATAGATTTAAAATACAAGCCTTTTGTTTGGGGCTGATGCTAATTATCTTACCTCATCTTACTTTCATATCTTTAGAATATGATATACATATTCATGCTATTTTTAATGACAACCATAGAGCCAAATTTAGCCCCAGTGCAGGACTAGGTTTATATGCTGTGAATTGATATCCTGTGCAGCAAATATGCACAGATGGTGATAAATGCTTTCAGAGTAGCTGGTGGTGGACCATCTGCAAACACCTGAAGCAATTGCCTAAAAGTCTATATCACCCAATTGCCCTGTTGATATGTGCTTGATCACATTTATGTTTTAATTAAAATTATTTCTGTATTTTTACTTTCCCCCAAAGGAAAATGGCTTATACTACAGGAAGGGGGAAAGTATAATTTAAGAACAAGACAATAACATAAAATTAACAAAAATAATGCCACCTATGTACAAAAAAGTATGCTTTCAACCAAAAGGCACTCCATCTGAAAAACCATTGAAGGAGTGACTTTCCACATCTCATCTTTTCAGGGAAAAGTTTCGACAGTTGTGGCCCCATCACAGTAAAAGAGGGAGGGAAAGGAGACAAAACCCCCAGCTGCACAGAAATACATTTATTAAGCCTAGTGTTTTTCAAATATCTTCTTCATGGGCCCACTTAGATACAACCCAGTTTACAGGGCCAGCCCTACCCTTAGGCAAAGTGAGGTGGCTGGCCCGGGCAGCAGATTTTGGGTGTTATGAAAGGGCAGCACATTCTTTGTTATTTAATTTATTATTTTTTGTGATTTTACTGCCAGGCAAAGGCACCTGTGGAATGTTCTGTCTCAAGTGCCAAATAACTTGGCTGACCTCAGGAGCGATGCACCTTGACTTGTGGGCAGGCAGCTTTGCATCATCATTGTTGCTCTATCTTAGGCACCAAAATGTCTTGGCCAGCTCTGCCAAACTCAGTCTTTGATTTCCAACTCGCAAAATATTCACAGCCATCACAGTAAAAGTCTAAATCCTGGCTGTCACTATCTGAACTTGGTCACAGAGGTGGCCCAGATCAATGCACATTTAATTGGCAATAGTTTTCAAAGTTTTCAGCTTTAGCGAACAATCCCATGCCCCCTAGACAGAGTCTGGGAGGGGGATAGGATATTTCAGAGACCTGGATCTGATGTCAGAGACAGTGCTCCGACCTCGGACCCAGGAGTCCAAGCTCCCCTTCCCCTGGCAACAGGCACAGAGAGAACCACACCGGCTGCCTCTCCAAGGCAGCAGACTATGGAGAGGACAGAAAGAAGGCATTCCCGTTGGTGGAGAAAGAAGGAGACTAGTGAGGCCGGCTTATGAGAAATCCCCCAGTCTCCCCATCCTCCTTCTCTCCCCATCCCTGACACCTCAGCTAGATGGGCAAAAATGCCCATCTAGCTAACATGCAGAGTGGGGGCAGCACCGAGGCAAAGCTCACCTCCACCACTCCTCCTGCTGTGCATTGGATGGCCAAAAGTCTCCAATTTCAAAGACTTACAGCTATCCCTATAGGATTGCGCCATCATTTAGCTTTTCCCTCTTACATTGTTTGCAAGGAGTCACTGTTTCTTCCAGAGGATTCTGGTAAGTGTTCTAGGGCTACACACAATTCATGCAAGACATTTGTCAGATGTGTTGAGCATCACTGTTGCTTCAAAGGCATCAAGAAAGCAACCTAGGATACACTGAGCTGCACGTTACAGAGGAAGATTGGTAGTGGTGTGCAAGTTAAAGTTCAGGAAGCTTGCCTGTCATTATTGATCTTTCCCCCAAGGAATGCCAAATACAATTTAAAGGCATCTCAGAGTTCCCTGGAACTTGTGATGGGCAGATTCTCCCCAACTCTCTTTGGAAATTAGTTGGGAGATTAAATTATTTTATGGAGCAATAGTCAATGTGAGTTTTCCAAGTTTCCCAACTTTCCCTAACTTACTGGAATGGCATGGACGTTTCACACCTGATATTTCAGTATGCCTTTCTGTATCCTCAGACACTGGTGAAGGCATGTGCACTAGCACTGATAGTTGTTGGGTACCAGGAGAAATACAGTTCTCATGGTTACCAACATCTATGGATGTTGGTACACATGTTTGTCATGGTGTTTTAGACACTGAAAGGCCAAGTGCAGTGCCTGGAAAGAGCCATCCTCACTGTCCAGGGAAAAGGGGAAGAACAAGTTGAGTGCTCTTTAGGAGAGGCAAAATGGATAGACTCAGGTCTGGGTTCTTCAGGGAGATCAAGGTGATTTCTGAACCCCACATTAGAATGTGGTATTTGAACATCACCTCATTATTATTATATTTTTGGACTCTCCTCCATTACTACTCAGAATACAGTTTGAAAGCTATTGGCATGCAGTATCAAATCAGCTTCAGATGAATTCTATGAAGAGGTGTTCTAAAATACACTTTATGGTGTTCCAAAATATCCTTTATCCACACGGGGTGAGAATGTATTCTGGGATGGACGACATAGTGAATCATATTTGCAAAATGACAAAGACAAAACATCACTGAAAGTGCCCACCAGGGATCATTTCAACACACTTGCATTTGGTCTTGCCTGGAACTCAGTTATCAAGAAAATCTGAAAAGTTGGAACAGCAAATGCTGAACACTTGGAAGTCTGACCATTCTTGTCAGCCAAATGACTGACAAGAGGGACATCTAACCATTTTTGTTATTAAACCCTATTGATTGCATTCCAGGTTCTATAAACAGAACACATTTCCACTTCCTTATTGCATCTGAGATGTACTCTTCGAATTAACTCCAGATTTGTTATGTTATGCATTAACCCAGTGATAAGTGATTCACTTTACCAATTATTGTGAGAATCTCCTCTGCCTCCCCTCCCCCAACAAAAGTATTCGCTTACTGGAAGTCAAAGAAATGGCACAATTTTTATATTTGCTGATCCAAGTACAAGGTTAGAACAAACTGTGCTTAAGACTCAAGTATTTTTTTCTAGCAGGTAGATGGAATATCTAAGGCTGAAACCTTGTAAATAAATAATAAATGAATTCCCCTTGCCTCAAGAGATATAGCTCCATGTCTGAGAGCCAGGAAATTGCCAGAAGACATTTTTAATCCTTTAATTTCGCTTCATCTTTAGATTCATTAGATGCGATTGAAGGTTCCTAGAATCACAGCTGAATATCAGCCTCTACTGTTTAACTGAGGGCCAGCTAGATGCGTTGTTAATTGCATACAATTAATTGTAATTGCCTGAATGCAAACCAGATGTGACATTAATTGCACAAATGCAATTAATGTGCATAGTTTTTGTTATGTAAATAGCAACTGCATGGAACCCTGAGCAGCGTCAGGAGTGGGGGAAGTGGGGGAGGGCAGTGGAAGATTAGCTCTTTTTCTTCCTGCCGTGGTCCTGAAGAAAGTTCCCTTTTGGAAGAAGCTATTTGCATTTTAAGGGATGCTCCTGTTGGTACGAATGGAGGCATCGCCACAAAATAAAAATAAAAATGTAATGTCTAATTTGGTCCTGAACTTGGTCAACAGACTGGTACCAGAAGTCTCCAATTGTCTACAGTAGGAGAGACCTTACATGTAGGAAGCCATTGAAGGCTTTCCTTCCTTCAGAGTAATTGTGAGGTTCTCTACACACAGGAAAAATCCCACACCTTACCGGGGCTTCCATCCTCACAGTATTCCCAGCATTGCAATGCATACCTTCACAGGTGATCACATGATTTCTTCCCTTCTTGGAATGTGCCCATTGTGTTTTAACAAGACATCACCATCTAGTGGCAGAAAGATTCCATGATATCCAGTTACTACAACAACCACATTATCTGTGGATTTTTTTTTTAAAAAATGTGTGATTTTCTGGGAATAGCACAGGAGATGTCCTGGCCGTTAACGACATAGTGTAATGGACCCATGGACTTCCATGACTGGCCAATCACAAGCGTACTATAAATTGCTAATCTAGAAAAGCTCTTAATCTGAAACCTATACCTCCCACTGTGCACTGCCTGTTCCATCCCATATGTACTAGTCTGTTATATATTGAGGGTGCTTCTAGGTTAAGAGGTCTTCGAGTATCAGGTGTGCTGATTCAGAACAATTGATACCAGCAAACTTCACAGAGACTGTGCTAGTTTTGGTGCTGATTGCTTATCAAACAAATGTCAAAGCATGGGTGGTACGTGCCCAAATAACAACTGCTCTCTTCATGTGAAGTGAAACTTATTTTCTCCCTCCCTTTTCCGTTCTACAGTGCAGTCCCATTCCCACTTAGGAGTTCAATGGGACTTACTTCTGAGGAGGCATTTATAGGATTGCACTACTAGAGTTACAGTGCTAAATCAGCCATGGGAAAGCAGCTGTGAAGGAAAACTGTAATACTGTGCCCATTTCATGGTCTATTCCTCTTTAACATAGGGAATCAGACTGTAGCAATTTCCTATTTGTGCTCTAAATTTTGGAATTCTTAAAATGAACTTATGAAAACCAACTTACAGTAGACCCATTGATTATGATTGGGAATTAAATTAGCATGACTAACTTAAGTCCCATTCATTTCAATGGGTCTACTCTAAGTAGGACTAACATGGGATGCAACCACTTATACCAGGCATGGGAAACTTGTAGCCCTACAGATGTTTTGGCCACCATCAGCCCTATTTATTTATTTATTTATTTATTAAATTTCTATACTGCCCAATAGCTGGAGCTCTCTGGGAGGTTCACAAAAATTAAAAACATTCAAAGTATAAAACAACAGTATAAAACCATAATATAAAATACAATATAAAAGCTCAACCAGATAAAAACAGCAGCAATGCAAAATTACAAATTTAAAACACCAAGTTAAAATTTATTTATAGACTGTTAAAATGCTGGGAGAATAAAAAGGTCTTCACCTGGTGTCTAAAAGCATATAATGTAGGTGCCAAGCGAACCTCCTTAGGGAGGTCATTCCACAGCCGGGGTGCCACAGCAGAGAAGGCCCTCCTCGTGGTAGCCACGTGCCTCACTTCCTTTGGCAGGGGCTCGCGGAGAGTATAGCCAGTCTGGAGAGCATGAGAATGGGGAAGGATGCTGTGCTTATAATAGGAATGAGAGAGACTTTAGTCCTCATCCCACGTACCCATTTCCCTTGAATTATCCCCATAGCGAAAAGTTGTTGTTGTTGGCTAAATTACACCCCGGGTGGCAGCGCTCCTAAGATCCTTTGCATACCAGGAAAAGGGTTTAAGGGGGGAAATGTAAAAAAAAAAAAATCATAAAAAACCAACAGATGGCCCAATGCAATTCAAATTTGGTATGCTTAAAGCTCTCCTTAATATCTATTACTGTGCCAATTTTGATGTCTTTATCTTTAAAGCTTATGCAGATGTAAGTGTTTGTTTAAACATATCAAATCCTCCTTCTGCGCCCCCCAGTGGCCGCTCGGAAATCAACAAATGATTCGCTCCTAAATAGGTAGCAAAATAGGTCAGGTCTTTTGGCTTTAAAGCACAATTAAAGCAGGATGCATGGGAGTACTTCACAGTCAAAGCAGATTATAAGCTGGGAAACTTCGGAGTCCTTTGCACGCAATTTGCAGTGATTGCACAGTATAACCCTGGTGTGATGAAGCTCATACACTAGGGCTGTTTCACTAGGAATGAGGGAGAAATTTGTTTGATTTGCATTTTGTTAAGGACTTGCCAAAAGTGCATTTTGACTATGCAAATAAGAATACTATTATACTTCAATTCCCAATTCTCTGAACAAAAAGTATATGCACAAATGTGGATATTACAGAAACGTGTGCACAAAATTGTATATCCTCACCTTCTAACATGAATGCTCCTGTAGGGTGACCATATGAAAAGGAAGACAGGGCTCCTGTATCTTTAACAGTTGTATTGAAAAGGGAATTTCAGCAGGTGTCATTGGTACATATGGAGAACCTGGTCAAATTTCCTCTTCATAGAATCATAGAATAGCAGAGTTGGAAGGGGCCTACAAGGCCATTGAGTCCAACCCCCTGCTCAATGCAGGACTCTACCCTGCAACAGTTAAAGCTGCAGGTGCCCTGCCGTTTTTTAAATCTGGTCACTGTAGTATAGCTCCTGCAGCTTTAACTATTGTGATGAAGAAGGAATTTCATCAGGTTCTCTCTATATACAAATGACACCTGCTGAAATTCCTTTTTCTATGCAACTGTTAAAGATACAGGAGCCCTGTCCTCCTTTTCATATGGTCACCCTATGCTCTTGTTCAAGGTTCAAGTCAGTCAGCCAGCCACACTTTTCTCTAGGATACTCCTTTCCATTTCCCTCAGATTTCTGATTTTCCAACTGATACTCAACACCCTGAGGCTGCTGACCATGGTCAGTTTCCATTGGACTGTTTGTTTGTTTGTTTCCTACTTAAGATTCTTAAAAGCATTTTTGTACTTCTGTTATATTTAGGGCTCCCTTATACCTCAATCGAGCCTCGTGTGGCGCAGAGCGATAAAGCAGCAGTTTCTGCAGCTGAAACTCTCCCCACAGCCTGAGTTCGATCCCAGCGGAAGCTGGTTTCAGGCAGCCGGCTTGGGTCGACTCAGCCTTCCATCCTCCCGAGGTCAGTAAAATGAGTACCCAGTTACCTGGGGGAAAGGTAACAATGGCCGGGGAAGGCAACGGCAAACCACCCCGCTATAAGGCCTGCCAAGAAAACGTCCGTGAAAGCTGGCGTCCCTCCAAGAGTCAGTAACGACTCAGTGCTTGCACGAGAGGTTCCTTTCCTTCCTATACCTCAATCAGCCTGGTTTGGGTCAGTTTCTGTTGGCATTTACTACCTGAGTTTACTATCACTGGGAGTATTTTTTAATGAACCCAAAGGCCACAGATAAATTTACTCTTCAGGTGATAAGAATTCTGAATTGGTATGAAAAGGTATCTTCTTAGTTGTAGTGACTATCTGCTTAGTTGTACTGTGCTCGACAGGATGTTCAGAACTCTGTGTAGGGTTCTGAAGTTAATGTTCAATCACAAATCTCAATTGGTAATTGACCTGAAGATATTTTTGATGTAATGGTATGGCATTACCACTATCATGTTTATCTGTTAGATGTTCATCATACTTTTAGATTTAACATTAACACTGGGGAAGAACTTCAAGCCAATTCAGCTAATTCCATTCTTACTGTTCTCTGCTAGTGTAACTGAAGAACTTTGCACTCCTGGAAATTAAAATATAACTGAGGCAGACCAAAGGGGGAAAAATAACCAAATCAAGCTAGTTTCTGTCCCATGAAATTAAATCCCCATGTA
This sequence comes from Elgaria multicarinata webbii, assembly GCF_023053635.1. NCBI lineage: Eukaryota > Metazoa > Chordata > Lepidosauria > Squamata > Anguidae > Elgaria > Elgaria multicarinata. The sequence goes on from NC_086172.1 coordinate 105,625,195, forward strand.
AAAGTTTCAAACATTTTTGAACTGATAGGTTTAACCTTCATTTCATAATTCTGAACACAACACTGTTTACATCAATACAGGCTAATTTATACATATAGATGCAATTTAAGAAATAAGTGCTATAATTTAAATAGAACTATAGTTAGGGATGTGTGAATCAGCAAACTCAAGCTTGTCAAGGTTTTCTGAATTCTACCTCAAAACTTGTTCTGACTTGATTACGTATCAGATTGCATGCTTTGTTTTTTCCTTTTTGCAAGAAAATTTGTGTGTATTTTTCATTCACATTTCTACAAATGTATGCATGCATTTTTCTTCAATTGTGAACATTTTTTTTCAAAAGCACACAATTTCCACACACTTTTTTTTCAAATTGATGCATTTTTGAGTGTATTTTTGTTTGTTTCCCCCCACAAATTGCATTGCAAGCTCAGAAATGTACAGATGTCAGCTGCAAAATGTGTCCAGGCCTGTGCTGAGTTTCAGAAGGTGTGAACAGGATAAATACTAGCCAAGAATGAACTCAACTGAATTTCTGTTTAACATTGTTTTCGCTGCTCAAAGCTCTTGGAATTGCAAGCCGGTGATTAAGACAACATTGTTTGTGGAGGGTATCTCTAAACAAATTAGAAAATAGTTTTAGGAACTACTAGCTTGAGGCTACTCTCACATGGCATGATAGCACATGGCGATTATAAGATTGGTTATCTGAAGAAATCGTATAGGATGAAACAGGACTAATTTACCGGATTCCTTCTTTTGCAGATCAAAAAAAATATATGAACCCAACAAGGAGTTTATTCCATTTGTGGTATAGGGATTCTGCTATATGTAAATGTAATTTGATATACTTATGATATATAACCTTGAGTGTTAAGATAACTGGATATTCTGCTTTAAACACTTTTGCAACTTGTCTTTAAGAATTCATATTGAGTGTAATAATTTATATGTGTAGGAGCATATGCAGACATCCCATGGTCTTTTGTTGAGTGTTTAACTGTACTCAGTGTATGCAGTTGGGTGCTCTTTGGGCTCTGTTGATTTTTGTATTTTTCCAACTGCAGCCCATTTTTCTGTTTTGGGGTTAAAGGAAGAGCCCTGTTCTCCTTTCATAGTATTGGAAAGTGCTCCAAGTAGAGAACACTTTCAAATAGAGGGTTGTCCCCAGATAGCACTTTAAGTAGAGGACTGCCTCAGCAAAGCAGGACACAAGGCCATCCATGATAGACCTATTTCTCTATTTCTCGGATGGACAAACTCCCTGACATCCACTGCAGGGAAACCTAGGTTGCTTTGGGCACCATGGATTTCCCAGTAGTCATGCTATGTCTCCCTGAGGTTGTGGAGCAGCTCTCTGTGCTTCTAAAAGATGTGAAAGGTTAATTGTGGCTGCCATTAGCCTATAGTGGGAAAAATTGAGCCATAAATGGCACCTTTTATGCTATTTGCGGCCATGCTTTATAACCACAAATGGTGTAAATACACTATTTATGGATGTAATTTCACCATGATCAGCTAACGGAGAGCCAACCCACAGGAACTCTTGCAGATGCTGAGGTGATCATGGCCGGGCCGATGCCAACTAAGGAGGTCAGATTCTTTGGAATCCGGCCTCATTTGAGTCTGTGGCAGATTTCTTCAGCATTCCTCCTCTTTTCTTAGCTGTAGGACTTCAGATTGCAGTTGGAAGATCACAGGATTACAAATAAATATATGAATGAGTAAAAAAATCTCATGCCTTTGCATGCCTGAAAGTGCTGCAGTGGGGCTTACTCCTGACTAGATATGCATAGAACTGAGCTGTGTGTTGTACCCTTGGTGGGTAAATGCCCACCCTGATAAGAATTACATTTAGCTCTACCCACTTTTCTTTCTCTGTCCTGGCTCTGGTCTATGCCCTTAGCCGCACACACTGCTGGAATGCAGCCCCAGAGACCTTTCCCAAATTGGAATTCAGCCCCCAGGCCCAAAAGGTTCCTCACCACTGGCCTATAGCCATGCATAATCAGTTGTTCCTGTTTTCATATGTGAGATGTTGGTAAAGAAAGACCCTTTCAGACATCCATCTGAATGCATTTAGAGGAGTGAGTGGGAGATCACAAGCTTTAGCCAGTGGTCTCATCCTTACATGTGTTTGACAGAAGACCTGAAAGAGCCAATACAGACACAAACTGTAGGTTCTGTCCATAGGATTGTGAACCCACCCTTAACAATGGTCTTGAATTGCATGAACATAAACTGCACATATACTGTTGTATACGCATTGGCTCTTTCAGACCTTCTGTTGAACATATATAGAGGGCCCAGCCAATGGGTGGAATCCTGCTTGTTCCACCATCCATGTTCAGAGGAACATTTGAATTGGTCTCATTATGTATCAACCCATTCATTGCTGGCATATGATAAGTGCACAGCAAACGGCCTAACAAATTAATTACATGCAGAATGCATAACGGAAGTCAAGGGTAAAGCAGGAGATGGATTTGAGTGGAAAAGTTGCGGGAGGAAGTAGTTGCTGAAGGATGTGATTTGGAGGAGAGTAGTGATAAGTGGGGAAAGAGTTACATATGCCCTCCTCCCATCCACCACTTCTCTACTTCAAATCTTCCACCCAAGCCTGCTTTCCCTTGCAAAAGCAGTGATTGGGCTCTTGTTGTATGTGTTTTGTTTGTACATGTGTTTTGTGTGTGATGTGTAGGCGTTGACAAATCAGTCTATTTCTGTCCCTGTCAGTTGCACATGTATCCAACCATTCCATAAGTCCATCCCATACAATATTGATGGGTGAATTTATCCAGAATGAATTTGTTATTCACTCAGAAAGTAATCAATCTGTCTATGTGAGCTCAGATCTCCTTTAATGTGAAATCTCATTGGAAAGGTATGAATTAGGCTGGTTCACTTAAAAATGCAGACCAAACTAAATTCTTTTCCATCCCTAGCAAGGTGTACTTCTATCTCACAATGGATAGATAGGCTTTGGTTGGCCTTTCATAGATCACTGATTATCTTATGGAATCAGTGGACTTACTTGCTATTTGATATGTCGGTGCCAGCCTAAAATGACTTAAATTAGCACACTCCCATCAAGTAAGTCAGGGGTGGACTAATTATGGCCTACAGCTCCCATCATCATTCACCATTGACTAGGTTGGCTAGGTCTGATGATTGGTTGATTGCATTTATAGCCCGCCTTTTTTCCTCCAAGGAACTCCTCCTCTCACAACAACAACCTTGTGGGGTAGGTTGGGCTGAGAGTCTGTGACTGGCCCAAAGTCACCCAGTGAACTTCCATGGCCAAGTGGGGACTAGAACCCTGAACTCCCAAATCCAAGTCTAACACTCTAGCCACTACACCACACTGGCTCTCAGTTGTAGGCTGAAACATTGGGAGGACTTCAGACTACCCACTCCTGAAATAGGTGAAGACATTACTGACATTACATGCCACATTTAAAATCAATGGTTTGCCATCTTTTTGCTTTCCCCCCTTTCCCTCAGCCACCCACTGTGCTCCCCAAACTTCTTTGCAGGATTGGGGATCCCTAAGGAACAACATGGATGGTAGAACTGGGGGGATCAGCAAAAATTGCCACCCCCACTTCCACCAGTGGAAGCTTCTATTGAATTTAAGTGCCTTCTGTGAACAGAAGGAGCCATCCTACTCACAGAGGAGCAATTCAAGATCCGAAGTCATATTTAATCAAAATCTAGAGATTTTGTGGGTTTTAAAGCCAAGGGCTTTCATATCATTGCAAAGCTGACAAAGCTTGTCATAGACCAATGAACATAAGCTCTCAACTCTATGGTTTCTATTTTATTATGTAAAATGCTGACCAATCAGCATGTAGTGAGTCGAAGTGTTAAAGTAATGTTTAACCTTAAATGAAAAGCTTGTCAGATAAAAAAGGGTGTGAGCTCTCTGGAATCCCTCTTTCTTCCCACTGTTTAAGAGCAGGCACCTTGAAGACTTTTTTTTTATAAACCAGACAGATAATAATTGCACTGAAAGTGCCAGTCCTTTTAATCTGGCCTATACAATAATTGCTACAGCATGACCTTGGAATGAACTAAATCCTGTTGAACAAACACTCCTGTTGAATCCTGGATTGTATCTGTGATTTTAAATATATAATTGGCTAAACCATGGGGAGGTAGTTGTTTTCTTGCTTTGAAGAACTGGTTTCTTATATAAGCAAAGGAACAAACCAAATTGACTAGAGCCCCGCTAGTTAGCACAATGACCAGCTTCATTGCTCCAGATGTTAAAAATTTTGTCTCCTGGGACTATGTTGTCTTTGCGGCACTCTTCCTCATTTCTTCCAGCATTGGAATATTTTTTGCAGTTAAAGAGAGGAAAAAAGCAAGTTCCACGAACTTTTTGGTGGGTGGCAGGCAGATGACTTGTGGACCAGTAGCCCTGTCCCTCACGGCTAGTTTCATGTCAGCAGTGACTGTGCTGGGAACCCCAGCGGAGGTGTATCGTTATGGGTCTTCCTTCATTCTGTTCTTCATATCTTATACATTTGTCATCCTCTTTACTTCAGAACTTTTCCTACCTGTGTTCTACAAATCTGGGATCACAAGCACCTATGAGGTAAGCTTCACTTTCAGGAAAGTAACTTCTGCCCCAAATCTTGGACATTTAGACAGCTATGCAGTATGGAAGATATGTCAACTGATATGTCAATCTTGTCTAGATTGATGCAGACATAGAACAGTATGTTTAAATCAGTGAAGACAAGGAATAGATATGTGTGCTGGGTAATCTTTGGTTCAGATGAAAAGACTTTTGGTTGCTATAATTAAGGCTTGGTTGTGACAAATTTGTTGGGTTGGACCCAGATTTAGACATCTTCATCTGGGTTGGTGGTAACAGACTTCCGTGCCCCCCTCTTCTCCACAACAGCCCCTCCAGCACTCTGGAAACATTACACAGATGGTCTAGGGATGCTGCTGATTTGGTTGAACTGTGGTGCAGGGGGAAGGGGGGAATCTCCCAACAATCAGGTAGGGGGACCTTCAGTGACTGCAGCCCATCGAGGGAAGACAGATTCTGAATCCATCCCATTCTGTGCTGCAAGAATCCATATAGCAGCAAGAGGGAAGAATAAGGAATGTCCTTCAATGGATGAATATCTAAAAATATAGCAAATAGCAGAAATGCTTTATTTATTTATTTATTTATTTATTTATTTATTTATTTATTTATTTATTTATTTAAAAACCTGGAAGGAATAAGGCATGATATCAGTACAATGATACATTTGAACAGAACTGGGTCTTGTTTATTCAATATGGGAATGAGAAACATAATGATTCCATTTCTGTCCAACTATTTTCTTTCTTTAAGAACTTTCTTTATGTTCAGTTGTTTGGAATAGATAGAAAGATAGACAAGTGAATCACCTCTAATAATAAGGAAAAGATGGATAATTTCTAATAAGGTATGAAATATCCACAACTGAGTGACATGCTATAGCTGACAAGTATCTATAAACAGAAGAAAAAAGATTAAATACTTGATAGAAGGAAACAGCATCTGAAACAAGTAGCAATATGATTGCACTGCAGATCATGATTGGGATCTCTGGCATTTTCCTCAAATATCAGCAGGTGCACATGCCTATTTTGATGATCGACACTCTGGATGACAGTTTAACCTTTCCCTTTCTCAATCTAAATCACTCTCCAAGAGATACAACATTGATATCTGTCTTTTTAAATAGCATTTTGGGGATGGGGTGGAATTTAGATTAGAGAAAAGGCAAGATGGGGAAGGGTTAAACATAGGGCATGTCTACACAAGACTTTTATCCCAGGGTCATCCATAGGTCATCCCTGTGTTTCCACATGACACACAAGAGTTCCCAGGGGCAACCAGGAATGACCCATCCATTTCCCCGGGATAACTGGTTGTCCAGTTATCCCAATTTTGCCCACAGTTCTGGGACCATCCTGAGACTGCAGGAGGTGTGGGCACCTGTCCTGCTTGGTGCCCACTTACTTGCGAGTAGGTGCGGCACCAGAAATTGGCAGCAATTTTGCTACCCCTGGGATGGCAGGGAGGGAGTTTGGGGGCCAATTTCGGGGGGAAAGTTCCTCCCCTTACTTTTTCATTGGAGTGAGGCCTCACTCTTGCTCAACTGGCCCCACGGCTTCCAAAAAAAAGGCAGCCTCAACATCCCTGCTTCCTCCTTGGATGTTGCATGTCACATGTGAATTCAGGGAGAGTATGTCGTGATCAGCATATCACGAGATCCTCCTCCTCCCTCCCTCTACACACTTAGGTCTAGACATGCCCATAGTCTCCCCAAGTGCCACTTCCCTAGGGGCACTTGGGGAGCTCCTAGGTAGGCATGTGGGGCTAGATAGGCATGTGGGGCTCCTAGATCCTATTCATAGTGAGACAGATCCATCTCCACAAAAAGGCATGGAGCAAATGTAATCCTGCATCCAGCATTTGGAGGATCCATGTGCTATTCTCAGAGCCAGCCCTAAATTATGCAGGCTGATGCACCCGAATCAAGCAGCGAAGCAGGAAGAGCAGAGTGGGAATTTGCCACTCTGCCCCCTTCCCCTGCCAGGAGGACCCAACCCTGCCTCCCCACCACTTCCAGCAGGTGCTCTGGAGAATTTGCCACAGCAGGAGAGGAACTGGCAGGGCTCTCTAGAGCAACCTACTGGGTACACTTCAGGCTGCTGCTGCTTCTTACCATGGGTGCCTGCTCCCATCTTGTCCCTCATCCACAAAGCTGCCGTGAGGGTTAGTCAAGCTATCTTGAGAGGACTTCAGCTGACCTATCATGGGAGCTTATGTGACCTCTGGTGACAGTTTGGTCAACCTTTCATGGGAGCCCCATGGATGGGCAAAAGGCAGGAGTGGCCAGATAGGCCGGAGCGGGTGGCTAGCTGAGCTGGCTGGTCAAGCAGCTGACCAGCTGAGTGGGCAGGTGGTGGTGGATGCACCTGTGGGAGCACTACCACCTCGCTTGAAACAATAAGATACAATGGGCTGGGCCTGGTTACTCTGTTTTACTCCTGCCAGATTAAGTGCATGTGAGGGTAAACGATTTTAGGGGTTTCTTGGCTGGCACTTGGTGATCTGATTAGATAACATTAACTCTCACTCTCTCACATTCAGACAGGTAGATAGTTGTGAAAAATTGTTGCACTATCAGGTTATGGCTGTATATTAATCAAGACTGATTAGTCATTTGTTCAAATAAATACAGATTATCATCGCACTAAATAACAATGTGTTCATATAGCACCCTAAGCATTCCAGATAATTCTGGTAAACCTGGAAATATTATTCTTATTTTGGATGGGAGCTGAATTATTTGAGGCATACAAAAACTGGAATTTTGTATGCTGATACAAGCCCATTCTAATTGGGTTGAGTGGTGATGTACAAAATCATGGTGTCTGACTATAATGAATAAATCAGTGGAGATAGTTGACAAAGAAGAGAGCTGGCATGGCCACACAAGAGTGGTCACCAGGAGCAAAGCAATTGTATGACCTCCTGGCCTTTACTTCTACATAATGTAATTAAGCTTCAGGAAATAATGGCTGTACTGGATAACAAGCTATTAGTAGGAATGCATGAGAAATCCCTTTCAGTTCATTTTAACCAAGAATTTACCCAGTTGTCATCTCCTGGAACTGAATGCAAACAAGAATGTAATGTAATGATCTAGTAAAACTTTGTACATTTTAGAGCATGTGATGCAACTCGCAGAACAAAAACACATATTTGAAAAATTCACATGAAAACACCCATATATTTGAAAAATGTGCACAGATTCACTTTAATCCATGGGAGAAACATAGATACATCCCAGGAAATGTGCACAAAAATATTCATGAATTTTCAACTGAAAAGAAAAAGCAAAGCTCACCATCTGACACAGATATGAGTCAGAATGAAGTTCAAAGTGGAATTTTCCCTTACTTAAAAAACTAGATCCTGGGGTGATCCTGTGAAGCTGATTGGTGGGAGATTCAGGGTAGATAAAAGAAAACATTTCTTCACACAGCGCATTATTAAACTATGGAATTCGGTGCCACAAGATGTAGTAATGGCCATCAATTTGAATGGCTTTTAAAGGGGGTTAGATAAATTCCTGGAGGAGAAGGCTATCAATAGCTTCTAGTCCTGATGGCTATGTGCTGTAGTAGAGGCAGTTGCTGGGGAACATGTGCAGGAGGGTGCTGTTGCATTTGTGTCCTGCTTATGAGTTCCTGGTCAACAGCTGGTTGGCCATTGTGTGAACAGAATGCTGAACTAGATGGACCCTCGATCTGATACAGTATGACTCTTCCTATGTTCTTAATTCAGAGAACCTCTTTCAGCTCTAGTTTTGATAATTCACACATCCCTATGATCTCTATGGTGCTTCTTGTATATTGTATTAAGTTTCTGAAAATTGTGGGGTGGGTGGGGAGTATTTTCTATGATTTTTGACTCAGTTAAAATGGTAGTGCATTGTCACAACTGAGTAATTATTGATAACACAACCCGAGTGACCTGGATATAAGTGCTGAGAGCAGGTAGTTTTTGAACAATGGATTTTCCTCTCAAAGTTAAAGTTGCAGTTGTTTAAAAAACAAACAAGCTAGGAACAGAAGACATGGACTGTGAAAGAATAAGAGTTGCAGAAGATATCAGCATGGAATATTCTTTATTCGTTCTGAAGTCTGAAGTTACTTGCAGAAGCCTTGTCTAAATAAATGCCTATAAAGATGTTAAGTTTAAAGGAGAGGGGGGGGAACCCCATTCCTTTATATTTCTGTATTTGCTTTTCAAAATCATTATTATTAGGGCAAGAGGAGATAGATGGTATCATTAGAGAAAGGAGAAAGCTAAGGTCTGATAGACAGGAAATGGTGAGACAAACAACAGGTATGGTTTCAGAGTGGGTCAAAGCAACTCAAGGAAAGACCAGCAGAAAGTATCACAGGGTTAAAGTATTTTGGAGTTGTTGACCAGGCTGCAGGCAGTGTCTTCCTGCTTCCTTTTTAGGGACTGCTGGGAGCCTGGATCAAGGAAAGCTCAGATGGCCTCAGCTTAGACTGGTTTCTAAAGCATGGTGGGTTTGAGGAGGAGAGATCCCCCCCACCCCACAACAATTAGAAGGAAATATTACTAATATAGTAAAACTGTGCACATGAATGGGATTAAGGGGAGTATATTTAAATGTATGGCATCATTCAGAGTTGTTCAGCTTTGATAATCTGATTCACATATGTTCTAAATTTGCACCCTAGAGATCACCACCTTAAAAGTCAGGGAATAAGAGTAGATAGGGTGACCATATGGAAAGGAGGTCAGGGCTCCTGTATCTTTCACAGTTGTATGGAAAAAGGAATTTCAGCAGGTATCATTTGTATGCATGCAGCACCTGGTGAAATTCCCTCCTCATCACAACAGTCGAAGCTGCAGGAGCCCTGCCCACTTGACCAGATACAAAAGACGGCAGGGCTCCTGCAGCTTTAACTGTTGTGATGAAGAGAGAATTTCACCAGGTGCTGCATGCATACAAATGACACCTGCTAAGATTCCCTTTTCAATACAACTGTCAAAGATACAGAAGTCCTGTCCTCCTTTTCGTATGGCAGCCCTAAGAGTAGACTGCGACAATCATTTTTACCCCTGTCCACATGGTGTCTTTCTATTACTCTGTGGTTGAAAAAGCAGGCTCACCTCAGTCTTGGGAAATACTCAACGCATGTTCAGATTACAGTTATCCTGTGGTGGAAAATAAGTAAATAAATGCACTTGAACTGCAGTCCTATGCACAACGATTTGGTTGTAAACATCATTGAACTCAGTGGGATTTACTTATGCAGAGGATATGCAACTCTATAAATTGAAATGCATAACGTATCTTATACTGGAAATGCACTTATTGCTACACTTGATCAATTTAGCTCTTCAGTGGTTCAAAGGGAATCCCTTTGTTATCTCTGATCACATATTAGATCAAAGATAACAGGGGATTCCTCTCTCTGTTTCCATTACAAGCTCTGATTGCCTCCAGACAAGAGGATAGGCTTGGGAATGCAAGGGTGGGCTCACAGAGGCTTCTCAGCCCTCCACAGGGTGGATTATGCCTGTGGGCCACAGGTTCCCCACCGGTGATGGAAATTTTACTGGGGTAAGGTATTGCAACATGACTTGGTCTGGTGCTGATTTTGTTGTCTTATTTCACAAGTGGCAGGTTCAGTGTGGACAGGGAGGGGTTTAAGGCTTGGCTGCCCTGGTGATCACTCGGCAGTATCTTAATGGTGAAGTGTTGCATATCCACTCTACCTTTCACTGCTGACTGGCTTGAGGAGATATGAGAAGGGAATCACCTTTGGCTTCTGACAACTCCATGGCATCTAATGCTATCCAGCTAGATGAGGTAGTAGGTGCCTTGTTGGCAAAATGAACGGCCAAGGAAGAACACAGCTCAATTAAACAACTGATCTGGTGTTTGGAGGCAGGATGGAATTTCCCAACTAAGGTAGATATTGAGAGGTCCCCCAGCTTTCATCTTAATTGAACAGGATACTTGTACTAAGAGGTCAAGTTGGATGTTGTTAAATTGTTTCTGCCTATTGCAGATCCCTGTAGGTTAAATATAGTTGTGGTCCTTTAGCTGTCCAATATTAATTTAATTCCCAATTGTTCTTATAGGCATAGTAGAAGCAGAGCAATTTCACAGGCATTACTGGGCCTATTGAGCCAGATGTAATATTTTTATTTATTTATTTATTTATTTATTACATTTTTATACCGCCCAATAGCCGAAGCTCTCTGGGCGGTTCACAAAAATTAAAACCATCATAAAACAACCAACAGGTTGAAAACACAAATACAAAATACAGTATAAAAAGCACAACCAGGATAAAACCACGCAGCAAAATTGATATAAGGTTAAAATACAGAGTTAAAACAGTATAATTTAAATTTAAGTTAAAATTAAGTGTTAAAATACTGAGTGAATAAAAAGGTCTTCAGCTGGTGACGAAAGGAATACAGTGTAGGCACCAGGCGGACCTCTCTGGAGAGCTCATTCCACAACCGGGGTGCCACAGCGGAAAAAGCCCTCCTCCTAGCAGCCACCTGCCTCACTTCCTTTGGCAGGGGCTCACGGAGAAGGGCCCCTGTAGATGATCTTAAGGTCCGGGTAGGTACATATGGGAGGAGGCGTTCCTTCAAATAACCTGGCCCCAAACCGTTTAGGGCTTTAAATGTCAATACCAGCACTTTGAATCGGGCCCAGACCTGGCCTGGCAGCCAATGAAGTTGTAAAAGGACTGGCGTAATGTGATCTCGCCAGCCAGTCCCTGTTAGTAAACGTGCTGCCCTGTTTTGTACCAGCTGAAGCTTCTGGACCGTTTTCAAAGGCAGCCCCACGTATAACGCATTGCAATAATCCAATATAAGACCAATATAAGACCAAGGATGATAGAATGACAAATATTTTTCATTTACTATTTCATCTTTCCCCCTAGTATTTGGAGTTAAGGTTTAACAAGCTTGTTCGTGTGGCTGCAACATTGATTTACATAGTGCAAACGGTAAGACATATTCATTTTTATATGTGTACCAAATGCCCTGATTTCTAAATACCTCCTACATGCATTGAACTTTTGTGCATTGGTCTCCCCTATTCTCAGAGGACACTATGTGAACAGCATGCTGGCCTAGATGGACCCTTGGTCTGATCCAGAATTCTTCTCCTTATGTTCTCTTCTATGAAGTTGGCACATGTGAAAGAATGAACATGTGTGCATGAAGTCTTCCTCTCTTATAGAAAAAAGTAGGAATCTCTGCCACATTCAGGACTCCGGACCATTATTTGGAAATGAATCTTTTTGACTGAATTCTACATAAATTAGCTTAGGATTATGACCTTTCTAGGTTTTATTTACTTCAGTAAAAACACCTATTAATGAATACATATAAATCTAAATCCTTCCTTGTCTTATGTTTGCCATGTAATTCTTCATCCTCGAAGGAGATTTCCTCTTGAAATTTGGGTTTCTGGTTCACACCAGTTTTCTAAAACAGGTAGTGGGCCATCAGAATCCACACAGGTTTTTTGGAAATCATTCACCACCACCACCACCACCACCACCACCACCATCAGTCTACAGCATTAATACAACACTTTAGGGTACTCTGAGTATTTCAGATGGATTAGCTTTCAGCTCCATGTGAGGGGCAAAAGAGCCATGAACCTGAATGACATACTACTTGTTCTTTATTTGTTTTAAAATTTATTCTGATATGAAGTCAGAACAACAAGAACTTCGGACTTCTTTTGCACATCACATGCTATTAAGAGAACATCCTTCCTTCTTAGAAGTGTATGGCAACATCTGATGCTGTTGCAATAATAGCTACTTCCTGGAAAGAATCCAAGAGCAATCTTCACAAATCATATGGGTCACAAATTGCCAACATGGAAAGAGGACTTTGTTTTTGCCTGGGGTTGCTTGGGAAGCAGTGTAAAGTTAATTGGCTTTTCTTGGTGGGTAACCCAGGACAGATATGCCTGTTCAGGGAACTGTTTGTTCCCAAAAGGATTCTACCCTCCAGATGAATTCTATGAATCTAAAATAGCATCAAGCAGTAGATTGGCACTTGTCGAAATTGCTCACCTTACAAACCTTTAGGTGAATCTGTAGAAAACTGCAGAACTATAGAATTTCACTAGCTTATTGTAGAACTGTTGACTATCTTATTCTGCGTTAACCCTGTTGGTATCATTTCACTATTTTTTGGACTGATTGGTAGAGGTGTGCTCTCCACCCTGGAATTATCTGGTAACTAGGGCTGTGCATGGACCTCCCAAACCACTTCGGGCCGACCCGTCCGTCCCCCACTCCATTCTATAGAGTGAGATCTGGAGGGGCGGATCAGGATTTTGCCCCCCTTCCCTACTTACTTGGCTCCATGGCGGAGAGAGAGAGAGAGAGAGAGAGAGAGAGAGAGAGAGAGAGAGAGAGAGAGAGAGAGAGAGAGATTATTACTCCTATTGGCTGGCTGGGCTTCCAGTGCAGGTGTGTGTGTGTTCCTCATCTCTGTCATCCTATGGGGAAGCTGTTGTTGCATTGACTTAACTTGCTCCAACGCCCAACTGACAGTGGGGGAGGGGTGCCTCCTCCTCTTCTTCCTGCAAGCCTCCTGCCCTCTCTGAGGATGGACAAGCTGTGTGATGCTGTTGTGGCATTTTATTAATATATATTTATTTAATCATTGCACTAAGCACTTCCTGCTGCTTCATTTCCTTTCCCTCACCATACAGATGAAGGCATGAGAGGTGCCTGAGAGGATATTTGAGTACAGACTTGAAAAATTCACTATAAATCACTGCATGCAGGGATCTGTTCCACAGTTGGAGTGCCTAAAGCCCTCTTTAAAAGCCATCACAGTGCCAACTTTCATGTGTTTTTCTTTAAAACTGAGGGAGCTGTGAGCATTTCTGTTAATTCCCACTGACAAGAATGTACCTGTTACCCGAAAACAGAGCGGTTTTTCATTGAACTATCTGGCAGAGTGAAGAGAGGGACCCGCTCTGGAAATTGGGGCAGAGAATTGCTTCTACAGAGCTCTGTCTTGAATTTTGAGGTGGAGAAGACCCACTTTGCACACCCCTACTGATTGGTACTATACAATTATATGCAGGTTTGCATGCCTGTGTCTATTTAATATTTTATTATTATCATCAATGCATATGAAAGAAGTATTTCTTTTTAAAGTAATATACTTTTTAAAAATTAAAGTTAAAATTAGACCGGTGCAACATTTTGGCAGAACATCCCAATGTTTCATATGGGTGTAATTCTAAATGCATTTACTAGGGAGTAAATCCCGTTAAACACAGTTGGGCTTCCATCTATTGAAATGCACATCATAGTAGGTATTTGCATGGAGAGAGCCAATTTAACTATTATGCCAACTAAGTTATGTGCTAGAACACTGCCAAATTTAGAATACTGACTGTACAGTTTCTGAAATCCCTGTGAATCCTTTAAACTTAACTTTCATTATTTGTTACATACATTGTAATCCAAGCCTCTTATTGAAGGATGGCGTACATGGTCCTCCCTCCCTTTAAATCCTCACAACAACCCTATGAAGTAGGCTAGACTGGGAGATGGTGACTGGCCCCATGATGCCCTATGAGTTTCATGGCTGAATGGGACTGGACTCATTTGACACGCTAGCTACAACTACACACTGCAATTCAAAAGGCAGCAAATATGCCTTGTTATAAGAAGAAATATATTTCCATGTGTATGTGGGTTAACACTGGCAGAAGAGAATAAGCATTTATGTATGTGGAACCCCATAATATTATTTTTACTTTGGATCCCTATGTCCTTTGTTTTATGTGGGCTGGATCCAGATTTCATCATATTTAAAGCAGGTCCACTGAAATAAATGGACCTTTTGTTAGTCACATAAGTCCCATTGATGTCAATGGATCACTTCTACATATGACGAAAGCTGAATCCTACCTTGTGTGTGTGTGTTTCTTTTGGCTTCTTCTATGGATAGTTCTCCAGTTAGAATTCATTTAGCGGAGACTCCATGTTGCTCTTTTAATATTTTCTTTTCCTGCTTCTTCACAGATCCTTTACACTGGAGTGGTAGTCTATGCTCCAGCTCTAGCTCTCAATCAAGGTATGTTTCCAGCCAAACACACAGAGCTTTGGCAGTTATCCTTGTCACGACACAAGGAGAAATATGAACACCTAATACTTGGGAAAGAATTTTGCCTTCTCCTGTTACCTTCCCATTTGGCAGCTCTCTCTCCCCACCGGTCAGTTTTCTACATAGGATTGTGTTATTTATTTGCTAGGTTTTCCTTTTGCTAAAAAGTAAGTGGAAGAGATGTGTGCTGAACAGTTATTCAAGGTCTTGGCAACGTTCCCAGTTCAAGGTAATGATCTAAGACGATGCCATGTACTTTGACACTTTCTGTTCTTCCAACTTTTTGCTCTAATGTCATATGTAATGTGAACAGGAATAAGGCTGGGATTGAGAACTTGTTGGCCTTGTCTCGCTACAGAGGGTAGATTTATGTAGCCTGATACCACATCATTTTACTTCTATGCCAGATGTCATCTGTTCACCTTACAAAGGAATCTTTTTTAAGGTGTACTTCCTTCAGGGAAACAATAAAAATGAACTTCAGGACATGACAGCAAATAATGGAAGCATAAGTAAAAGTCATGGCTCCTGTTAGAAATAACACATCAGATATTGTAGTGCTCTCAGATGACCTATACCTAATTCGATTTCCTTTGCCTTTGCAGTGACTGGATTCAATCTTTGGGGCTCAGTATTTGCAACAGGAATTGTTTGCACCTTCTATTGCACACTGGTATGTACTTGACATGGGGTCCAGCTCAGAAACTGTTTATGAGAAGAATGTTCAAAATGGTATTCATTGACATTGATATTGGTGACCCCAAATGAGTCAATGTCCCAGGACACTTCTGTATTTCTCTGTGCAGTAAAGAAGAACTTTATATTATAATTTGTTTCCAAATACTCCTGCAGAAGCAGAAGGGCGAGGGAAAAGTTCTTTGGTTCCGATAAGCAAGTGATATATGATTGCAATAGACCTGAAAATCTCTGTGTAGACGATAACCTGCTGTCTTGCATAACACAGCCTTTCCAGTAATCTTAGGATGCAGTCCTAACTGCACTTTCCTGAGATTTCACTTCATTGGGCTTGTTCAGACAACACTTCAGGCTGGTTAGCAAAACTGTGGTTCTCTAGGGTTAGCACTAACCACAAGCAGTGCTGTCGGACACAACACTTTAAGCCACACTTAGAGCCGCTAACCCTGCTGCAAATGGTCTGACTGTGGTTAGTTAGTGAGCAGGGTTTAGCAAAATGCATTCCACAATGCACCTTAAACCCTGCTGCTTAACTCAAAGCCTTAACCAGCTTTAAGTTTAAGGTGTCTTCTGAACAGGCCCATTGAATGCAGTGGGACTTCCTTTTGAGTGCATTGTTTTGGAGACGAATGAGATGGTGCCCTTCTTGTCTTCATGCAGTTGACCTTAGTGCACTAGCTGAGCAGACTGTTGATAGTGATATATATCTCCATCCATATCATACCACGACCCATCCTGCATAAATACATGGGACTAGAGCTTGATCAGGGTGAAAGCCTTGCCAAGCAGCACACACCCAAACACCCTCCATAAAAGCAGCAGCAGAGAAGAAGAGCATTGGTTGGGAACTTGTATAAAGTATGCACAAAAGGGTGGGACTTTTCCATGCACCCGAATGTGTAATTTTTGCAGTGAAGATGGAACCACACAAAAATCCAGCACAGCCCTTATTGAATCCTTTTCCCTGTGTGGGCATTTGGGCATTAGTAGCTCACTTCTCCTGAGTTGGAGAGCTGCTGCACTGATCCTCTGTTCAATCTCCATTGGCTTGGCCCCATCTCAGACCGGGCATTGGTAAGAAAGATCGAAAGCTCTACAAAGATATGCGATCCCTATGCGATTTAGAGCTGACTACACATTATGTTATATGTGTAGCATCATGTAGTTGAAGGTTGTCTTTTTAACAATGCAATTATTTACTCCAGAGTAAACATGTCCCAATTTGGATCACTGTGCACTGGGAAAGAAGTATTCATTTGCTTCCTGCAATCCCATCCCACACACACATGGGGGAGGGAGGGGATTAAATAAGGGGGGGGGAATTTCCATTGACACCAATGGAGGCTTTCCTCCACATTTTTTAAAATGCCATGGCAGTGTGATTTCACTTTTTTAAAAAAATGCCATGGCAGTGTGATTTTACTTTTAAAGTAAATGACGTGCAGAAGTTTAATCTTCCCCTCCTGGTCTGTGGCGATCTAGACTCAAATGGGTGCCACACACACTTACTCTAGAGTAACAACAACAACAACAACAAAAGTTAGCCTCAGCTACATGCTACCAGTGGAGGCTGGTGATTCCTATTTAAGTGGTGCTGTGAATCCCCACCTTTTTCAGAGGGGCTCCCAATTCAGTGAGGCTGTAGTCAGAATCCCAAAGGAACTATCCATGGTGCTGAAACCACTTTGGAAATAGGGTCCAGCACTTTGGGTAACTCATTTAAAGTTCTGAATGGTTCTGTCTCAAACCCAGAGCGGATTTAATGCCCCACTGAAGTAGGAGGCACCAGCCCCCACTGCAGTGCTACACAGTTAATGCAACGTGTACTTTGGCTCTTCAAACTCTAATCACACAGAGTTGTAAGCCATACAGGGAGGCTATATGCACAGAGCAAGCACCCTTCTTCAAACCTTTAGCCCCAAAATGTGGACGGCTGGGGTGGGGCCTACAGGGGACATGGACAAGAGCCAGCAAACACAGCCCTGCTCTTCCCCTCAGGCAGTGGTAATCACACGAGGGAAAACAAGTACAAAATATTCAGGATAACCACATCTTGCTAAGATTTAGGCTTCAAACAGGCTTCTGGCTTCTTCTTCTGCAGCATACTTAACAAGAAGGCAAACACAGGCATTCTGTTTTTCTTTGACTTAGGGCGGGTTAAAAGCTGTTGTCTGGACAGATGCCTTTCAACTGATCGTTATGCTGACTGGGTTCTTGACAGTTTTAATTCAAGGAACTCTTCAGAGTGGGGGCCTTGCAAACATTTGGGAAAATGCCAAGAATGGATCACGCCTCACTGTATTTGAGTAAGCAGAATGGCTTCTTATGCTTAGCTTGATGCTCTTGTTTATTAATCATGGGACTGGAACACAACTTTAAAAATAAAATTAAAGGAATGAGAATTTGTCACAAAAAGGGGATAACGCTTCTCATCCCCATCATAACAGGATGAAACTCCATGAGTAAAATGTATTTCAGTAAGATGCTCCTTTTTACTTAGTTGCAATAATAGTTGTAGAAGTACTGAACACATTTATTTTAAACACTATGTCTGGATACTATGGCTTATGATTGCTTGGACTCAAATGACCAGATAGCTAGTCATCCCTAGTGGTAGAATAGATCTATCACTCTCCTAGTAGTAATGTGGGTATCCTGTGCATAGACAGGCTAGACAATGAAATCTACCAACAGCTAATAATACAGGAGGTACCTTAGACATTTGCAGCAAAATCAACTGGCTTGGATCTAGATTTAGACATACTTCAAATAGACCTCTTGAAATCAATGGGACTTGTTACTCAAGACCAACAACATTTTTATATGAGACATATATCATGAGCTCATAATGTTCACTCACGGAGGTTTGCGGGTCTTTTTCATGACATCATCAACCTCTGGTGCCTCGCCTGTCATTTTTGAACTTTATTCTGCCATTTTATAAATCACTGAAAATGCAGTAATAAATGTAAACTGCCATCAAAGAGGTGGTATACTTCCGGAATAGTGCAATATTACAGTGTCATCTCCTGGTTGTATAAATGAAACACATGGAACTTGCCCACAAAGGATACGGAGGAAAAAAGTGTGTGTGTGGGAGGAAATGTGTTTATTGTATTGAACATAATCCTGCAAAGACTCTTGAAGACAAAGCCTTGATAAGGGTGCAGGATTTTTGGTTTAATGTAACATCTTTAGTTCCTTTGATTTCGATGGGTGTACCTGCAGTGTGACTAAATCTGGATTCAACCTTATTTTTTTATTTTTAAAACTGACCATTAATAAAGTACGTCAGAATTGAGGACAGTGATATGACTAGTTTCAATGATCAAGAAAAGGAAGCAGTGGAATGTTTGCTTCACTTGCATTCTCCTCAGTATGAATATGCATGTAGGGATGAGGGAAACTTTTGGCTCACATTCTACTCAGCCTGAGGGAAGCTGAAGGCATAACGGAATGCCAGCAACCCAAGTAAAGGTGGGAGGCAGTTGCTTTGAAAAATGGCAGCTAACTCTTCTCAGCTTTTGTGAGAGAAGGGAAGGTTACAGACTGACCCTGGACTAACTTTTGAGCATGAGAGAGAAATATATAGCAGAGTGATAGAAGACAGGCAATTTGTTCATAGGGGAGAACAAATACAATGAACAATGGAGAGAAAGGAAAATTATAAAAGCAATAGAGATGAAAAACTTGTGCATCTGAGGGAAGAAGAGAGGAAAGAAAATAAGTTCGAAAACCAGACATAAGCTTTTTCAAGTCCAGACAGCAGCAATTGCTTCAAGTTAGAAAAGAAATGGTAGGAACTTAAATGAGGAGAAATGAAAGATATAAATATGAGTGCAAAAGTAGCTTTCATAACAAACTAAATAAAAGCCGGGAACATAGAAGAAGGCAGTGATAAGGGGTTCACTTCAAATTCTCTTCAATTTAAAATGTTGAGGATTAATAATAGCCCAAACAAGAATGACATAGTGGTGATGAGGGGACTGAAGGGGACTGGGGGATAAAAATGCGTCAAAGGGGGGAAATGAAATTGTGTTCTTTTATAAACCATAAAGTTAGATAACTGCTGCATAGAAACTACAACTGATTGTGATAAACTGAGAGAGTTAAGGTACCTTATATCTAGTAATTAAAACTATTCAAAAGGCAGGGAAATGCTAATGCCAATAAGCAAAGAATACTGTACATTCACTAATTATTATCCAGCCATATCTAAAGTAACACTCTTGAGTGAAGTGAAGCTCACAGGCAAGCATCATGTTCTAGGGCCGCTGTGTTTATTTATGCCCTGTCCGTAATCTTCCCAAGAAGCAGCAGTTGGCTACTGTGGTAAACAGGATTCTGTTCCCGGTTAGAAACCAGTAGGGATCTTCTTATATTCTTTCAGGCACTGTGGATTGGTTTCAGTTTTATTCATACTTAGACTAGACCCATAGAAATCAATGGGGCTTGTCCCTCTGATCTCAATGGGTATACTGTAGGTATGACTAAAACTGGATCCACCCCAATATTTGCTGCCCAATCCAACTGATTTACCAGGAGATAACTCCCATTGAGTTCATTGAGACTTTCCCCTAAGCTGCA
This sequence comes from Elgaria multicarinata webbii, assembly GCF_023053635.1. NCBI lineage: Eukaryota > Metazoa > Chordata > Lepidosauria > Squamata > Anguidae > Elgaria > Elgaria multicarinata. Next base: position 105,645,200 of record NC_086172.1, read on the forward strand.
GCCTCAATGTAATAGTTAATCTAAATGTGCTTGTTTGTAAATTTATTCTGCTCTAAGCGCTGCTTCTGAGATTACATTTTAAAGACAGGGGTGAACAGATTTGTGTCTCAAGTTGAGTGGTGCAAACATCAGGTAGTAAAGAAGTTATACATGTCGGCTGTTTCATAGTGGAGACCTGTTTACAATACATTCCTTTTAGGTAAACATTTTGAGTTCTCTAGCTAGGAAAATGAGTATTTAAATTGTATGAGAAACCAAATGGCAAATCAAGGGAAGGGTCATGTCTGAATTTGTGTAGACCTATCTGCTGCATTCCTGCCTATAGTGCAGTTTCTTAGACCTCACTGAGATAAATCAGATTTAAGAAGCAAACCTCTGTACATGATTACAGCAGTCTAAGCTAACTGAAGATCTAAACTATCGAGGCTGAATGAATTTTCTCCATTGTGTTTCATTTATGTAGCTTTGATATTGATCCCCTGAGAAGACACACGTTTTGGACCATTGCAGTAGGAGGGACGTTTACCTGGTTAGGAATCTATGGAGTTAATCAGTCCACGATACAAAGATGCATTTCCTGCAGAACAGAAAAGCATGCCAAGCTGTAAGTAGTTGTCTTTTTCTAGTTATGAACAGTTAATTAGACATTTTTCATTTCCCAATAAAATACGAATAATAACTCTGCCCCACACCCCAGGCCCCATTTCTTCCCCTTTAGTTTCCCCCTCCCTTCTTCATGTCATTTTGTACATAAAGATTAAAGCTTTCATGCATATAAGTAAAATCATTTAGCAAAAATCAGATAAATAAATAGTTGCCTAAATAAATAAATAAATAAATAGGTTGTGCCATGCATGTCTCTTTGCTGCCTACACTGGTCTTGTGGTGAATCATTATTCTGTATATAACACAATGAAATTTATCCATATTAATTTGAATTTTTCCTCTAAGTAATTTGGTATAACATACTTTTTCATGAGTGGCTAAAGTCAATATATTTTCGAATCCAGTTTTATATATTTCAGGGTTTATTTGCTTTCTAGCGTAGAATAATGCACTTAGCTTTTAGTGTGGGTTTCCTGTGGGCAGCTGGTTGGCCACTGTGTGAACAGAATGCTGGACTATATGTACTCTAGGTTTCATCAAGCATGGCTTTTCTTATGTTCTTATTGTGGCATTCCCAAATGATGCAGCATGCCCCTCTGCCAAGTACCATTTGCCCAGAATGTGTCTCACTAAGGTAGGAGCATCTGTTATATTGTGTGAGGTTTCCAGGACCATATTGGTCCTAGTAAGGACCTCAAGCCTGAAGGCATTGCTATTCTGCAACTCTATAACACATGAACTAGATTATCCTGCAGAGTGTTACGCCTCTGACATCTATCATCCTGTGAGGTGCTCAGGCATTTGAATTGTTCTGGTGTCCAATGTGCCCTGCATAAAATAGTTTCCTGTATAAAACAGATTCAAATTTGAAGCTGGACTAAATAAACACAATTTAAAAATCGATTTCATGTGTATATCAATAATTTTGGTGACCATTGACATGGATAGGTAATGGGCATACAAGTTAGAATTCTGATCATCTTAGAATCAAATTTAATATGTAGAAGACCAATTTTTCCATCTATGTTCACAAATAGGCCAAGGACTATGACCTCCAAGTAATTTTTTCTCAAATGTCATATGCACATCTTACAGGGTTCCCCTCCCTGAACAAAGCCCTTTCTGTGTTGAAAGAATTCATGAGAGGACTGCAGGGCTGTGCCAGCCAGGCCAGGTCCCCATCTGTGACACACCCACCAGCCACATCCATCACCAGGTGCACATTCAGTGTCGGTGTGAAGAGCCATGTACCTACCAACACATGCATGTGGGGTTCCCTGGTCAACAGCTGGTTTGCTACTGTGTGAACAGAGTGCTGGGCTAGATGGACCCTTGGTCTGATCCAGCATGGCCCTTCTTATCTTTTTATGATTATAGGAGTCATAGTCCAACACATCTGGAAGGCACCATGTTGGGGATGGCTGATCTAAACAAAACAACTGGAATACAAGAATGACTGCTTTATAACCCATTTTCTTTCTTTTCTTCTTCTTTGTTTAGTGCTCTCTATCTTAATTTACTGGGGCTATGGGCCATCCTGATATGTGCAGTCCTTTGTGGTTTGGTGATGTATTCCTATTTTAGGACCTGTGATCCTTGGACTGCTGGTTTTATTTCAGCACCTGATCAGGTAAAGTAATAGATCAGATATGTCAACAGTGTGTTGGTTTATTGTCTGCACTGTCCTTACAATATGCTTATGGATAGTACCTTTAGAGTTCTGACTGAAACTCAGAGTGGATTCACTGCCCAGCTGACATCAGAGCCACCAGCCTCCACTGGCTGTATGTTGTTCTCACACACTCAGGTCCAATTCACAGTCCTGGGTGGGTTCCAAATTGGAGATTGTTACCGAGAAAGGGGGGAAGCTTCTTATTTTTATTTCTTGGGAGGGTGATATTGAAAACTTGACTACATTTGCAAACTCCCATATATTCAGCATCTGAGGAAGCCAGTTCATACCCTTTTATTAGGATCCTTATAACACAGTAGGCCAAGGTGGTGCTGCCTTACTTCAGCAACAAGGGAGCTATTTGCAAACAGCGCTCCACATTCTTCTCTAATTCTCAACTGGCTTGCCATGGTCAATTCCAGGTCAGCCAGAACTCAACATAATCATAGAATCATAGAATAGTAGAGTTGGAAGGGTCCTATAAAGCCATCAAGTCCAACCCCCTGCTCAATGCAGGAATCTTGAATGCCTCTAGTATGGGAGAGCCCACAACTTCCCTAGGTAATTGGTTTCATTGTCATACTGCTCTAACAGACAGGAAGTTTTTCCTGATGTCCAGCCAGAATCTGGCTTCCTGTAACTTGAGCCCTTTATTCCGTGTCCTGCACTCTGAGATGATCAAAAAGAGATCCTGACCCTCCTCTGTTTGACAATCTTTCGCGTATCTGAAGAGTGCTATCATGTCTCCCTTCAGTCTTCTCTTCTCCAAGCTAAACATGCCCAGTTCTTTCAGTCTCTCCTCACTGGGCTTTGTTTCCAGACCCTTGATTATCCTCGATGCCCTCACAATCATGCAAATACAGCAATCATGCAGGTCAGCTCTAAAAAGTGGCTTGGTAGGGCACTTGTTAGAACTACAGAGCAGCAAAAAGTGCTGTATTCCTCAAGAGTTAGTTTGCACTGAGCACCCAAGATAGTCAGAGGCAGCGTGAGTGAATCCTCCACTTGTTGGTCACACCTCTTCCTGGTTAAGGAGTCTTACCATGGGGGCTTTGCCCACAAAATCTTGGAGCCAGTACTGACCCTGGTCTGTGCACACATGTTTCCCGCCCATAACCTTCATTCACTTTACTCAGGACTAGACATGCAATCTTTCATGCACATCGTTCTATGCCCTGATGCCTGAAATGAAGAGGGAACCCATGTGTGTACATCAAACAATGCTCATGATGGAGGGGACTATCCTAACCTTTCTTTCTTTCTTTCTTTCTTTCTCCTTTCCAGCTGATGCCCTATTTTGTGATGATCATCTTTTCCTCGGCCCCTGGACTTCCAGGATTATTTGTTGCATGTGCCTTCAGTGGAACACTCAGGTGTGTGCGTTTCTCCAGTGTTATCTGCTGTGCTGGAATTCATGGAGGCAAGCCAGACAGAGCATCGTAGAGGAATGAAGTGCTGGTGGGAATGCTGCTCTTGAAAACACTGCATCATTTCACTCCCACCCTATCCCTGCAATGAAAATGCTGCAGTGCTTTGTCTTCTCTGTATATGATTCAGCACGGAGCCTGTAGCGTGCTCTGGCAGACAGATGTCCCCATCTCTTTCTAAACCCATTAGGAAACTACCGTATTATCTCTTTGGCACTAAAATATCAGAGATTCATGAATTGTCGTGTTAAAAGAACCTCCAGCGTCAAGAGAACGCAAAAGAGTTAGGGCAAACGATGCTGATTCCAAATAATAGGAAAATGTGTTTGAGTAATTGGAAATGTGTGATTCTCCCACCCTAGAGCGCTTTTGGAAGATACTATATCAGTCAAGTGTTTGTGGGGAGTAAAATATAGACAAAGGAGATAGGGGGAGAAAAGGCACATTACTGAAATTGGCTGGCAGGGGATCTAAGATGCTGCAGTCCGATTCTTTTTCAGATAAAATGGATCTTAACATCATGACTTTTCTAAAGCTCCTATTTCTCTTGAAATATCAAGTTTTTGCATTACCCACCCAAAAGCTCTTCACAGATCTTAATCAACACAGTTTGTTCTTCCAAAATGGGAATATATTGTCATTGAAATGATCATATGAATACTTCCCGTTCTCTTAATTTCAGGATAACGTTTTATACTGTCGTAAAGCTTTTCAAGATCAGGGGTAGCAGAGGTGTTTTAAAATGGCAATCTGCATATTAAAATTGTGTGCAGCATACAAGTTTGGCAGGTCACCACTAACTGCAACCCAGTGAGCTTTCAAGCTTGTGTGAATCAACACTCAGATGGTTAATATGTGAACTAGCATTCTTTGTAATACCGCAGTCTGGATTGGGACAAACGGGAAATACTTACGTTGTTCATGTTTTATTTTACAGCACTGTGGCTGCAAGTATAAATGCTCTGGCAACTGTAACATTTGAAGATCTTGTCAAGTATTGCTTCCCAAATCTCTCTGAACGCCTGAACACTTGGGTCAGCAAAGGCCTATGTAGGTAGAGTAAAGGGATTTTTATTCTTCTTAACCTCAAATTCACAAATCTGTTACTAAATTGGGCAAAGTGGTACTTCCATTAAAGAACAGGTTATCATTTCTCAATTCCAAGACAGTACAAAACTTGGCACTTGGAACTTCTTAATATTTCCATTAAACATTTTTCAGATAACTGCAAATGTGTGTCTTGGAAACAACTTATATACTATCTGCGTTGTTGTTGTTGTTGTTGTTGTTGTTGTTATTGTTATAATATCATAGAATAATAAAATAGCAGAGTTGGAAGGGTCCTACAAAGTCATCAAGTCCAACCCCGTGCTCAATGCAGGAATCCAGCCTAAAGCATCCCTGACAGATGGTTGTCCAGCTGCCTCTTGAAGGCCTCTAGTGTGGGAGAGCCCACAACCTCCCTAGGTAACTGATTCCATTGTCATACTGCTCTAACAGTCAGGAAGTTTTTCCTGATGTCCAGCCGGAATCTGGCTTCCTGTAACTTGAGCTCATTATTCCATGCCCTGCACTCTGGGAGGATCGAGAAGAGATCCTGGCCCTCCTCTGTGTGACAACCTTTCAAGTATTTGAAGGGTGCTATCATTGTAGTATTGCTGAGCCAAGTATCCCCCATCCTGTAACTGTGCATTTGGTTTCTATTTCCTAAATGTAGAACTTGGCATTTATCCCTATTAAATTTCATTCTGTTGTTTTCAGTCCATCACTCCAACCTGAATTATCATCATTATTCCTGTCTATGAAATTATTATTATTCCTGTCTATGAAAGATGATATGGTCATTTAATGGACATTTGTTCATTTAATTCCTATTGTTCTTGAATTGATTTTATTAACCACAGTTTTGGAGCTGTATGTCCTGAGTTTTTTATCCATGCACCCGCTCTACTTATTTTGGGTAAAATCAAGGAAGGAATAGCTCATCCATCATTAAGTCATATAAACATTGTATTGTATCTTTTTCTGAGCTGTATGCTTAGTACAGGATCATTACATATTAACTAGATCTACCAGCCTGACCAGAGGAAAAAGCATTTCTATTTGTTAATTAATTTAAATATCAATCTACTGACCAGTTTTAAGAATGAATTGAAATCAGCAAGGTTACCCATTCTACATATGAGCAGTCTAATGAGATAGCTGAACCTTTATTCCTATGAACTTTTATTCCCTCCTCTTGGCATTCATGTAGTTTCTTTTAAAACAACTCATGAAAGGAGCCATAGCCTGGTGGCAGAATGCATGCTTTGCACATTGATGTTCTGAGCATCAATCCCCATCATATCCAGTTAAAAGGATATCAGACAGTAATCTTAGAGGGGCCTCCCTGACACCCTTGGAGATTCACTCTCATTCAGACTAGGTGGCACTGAGCCACAATGCATATATGGTTCTTTCCATAACTAACTCAGAATCATCTTCATCAAATTGGAGTATTACGCACAACAGATTTCAGACTAAAAAAATGCAATGTTGAGCTGAAGTTCAAACTTGAACTATTCCATGTTAGATGGGTTGTTAGGAGAGAAGTAGTAATTGCTTATTCCTACATGCTATCAAATATCAACAGTAATGCACAGGAAAGCTTATTATTGGCCTCTTTTAATTTCATTAGTATATAGTCTTGTGCATATTAAGCACCAGCATTTTCATGCAGGAATTATTGATAGTGTAAGACAAGTGTTATGAGATGAGGGCATTTTCAGTTGTGAGTGGAGAAGGAAGTATGGAATAAAGACGCAGACACCAGAGCTTGGGATAAAGTAGGGCCTCTTTATTTAACAACAAAGGAGATTCAACCCCTCCCTGAAACTGCATGTGAAAAGTGCGGGAATCAATATGTATTAATCTCAGGCTACTTGCCTGGTTAAAGGGTGAGCCACTCTCTTAAGCCAGGAGTCAAGTAACCTGGCCCCTTTCTTATACAACACCTTGAGAGTGTGGGGAGTCCTCCCCATGTCATCCCCACACAGAGCTGTAAAACCCTGAGTAGATGAGGCAGGAGGATCTCCAAAGGCATACCATATCCAGACATGTGAGCCGTGAAACTCACGAGGAGCAGGAGCTCTGGCTATGCCAATCACCTAAAAGGTGCCAGAGTGGTCACCATCCCTATTCTGGGATAGCAAATTCCCGCATATCCTGCTGACAAATTAACCTATATATCTGCCCTCCTTAAAACCTCCAGTATGGAGTAGGCAAAACCTTATAAAGGAAAATTCCAACTCAGCTCTCCCCTCCAAGGGGGTGACTGGCTAAGTCCCATACTAGAAGAGGGAGGAAGGGTGGAAGCTAAAAAGACAGAGAGGCTGAAAAAGGGGCAGGACCAGCTTTTACAGGCTTGGCCCCGCCCCTGCCTCACATGGCCCCTGTGTGCAACACGTGAGGCCTTTATTCCCCTCCTCCCCACCGCAACTACTGTTTCTCCCCCTCATGCCGTGCTGGCCGAGGGGGATAAAAGACTTTTTCTACAAAGATCAGACTAAGAACCACAACGAAACTCTCAAAACTACACTGGCTTCTAACTAGGAATGTTCAAGAATTTCATATATATATATATATATATATATATATATATATATATATATGAATTTGCCTCATTGGCACCCTCAAACTCAAATGTAAATGGGATAATATTTTGAGGGTTTGCTAAAAATGGAATATATGAAGATGGCAAAAGAGACTTGCAAACAAAGGGTATCTTCTAGAACTGATGTCAGTATGCAGTGGAATAATAGTAATTTGTCAGCGAATGTACCCATTATACAACCATTGGGATAAATCCAGAATTTGCTTCCTGGGCATGGGACAGCTTCTTTGCCAGCAAAACATTTCTGATCCTGTGAAACATTTCCACTGGTCAAATGGCAGAGGAGGCAACTGTTGCTGATTCCTTCTCCCCATGCAGCCTCCTATGACCCATGCAAATATGCTCTGGAGTGTTGCCCCCCCCCGGAACCATTTGGAAGGTGGCCCTGGGGTGGGAGGGGGAAGACTAATTGGCAAAAGATATATCTAACTCCTTTCTGCTGGCTGGTGCATCCTGAATGGAACTCTGCAGACAGGAGCACATTTTGGAAGCAACCCCCTGTAATCTTTCAGTTGTTCAAAACTTCATGAGAATATCTCTGAATGTTCATAGTCATCACTGCTGATAATTTCCAACTGTTTTTTTTAAGGCATAGTATTTGGAGTGATCTGTACGTCAATGGCTGTAGCAGCTTCACTAATGGGTAGTGTTGTGCAGGTAATTACACATTTTAAGATGTTTAGGTTAACTTGAAGCTCCATCCAAAGAGTGTTTTATTATTTATTATTATTTATTATTATTTATTTATATAGCACCATCAATGTACATGGTGCTGTACTGTTACTGGGTGTTCACAGATTCCTTGGAGGTCGCTCACATGACGTCATCTGCCTCTCGTGCGCCTTCTGCCCCTTCTGAAGTCAGCACTGTTAGCCAACTAAAGAAATATCAGCTGCTTAATCATATGAGTTTTGATTGCTTGATTGCTTGAGGGTGCCATCCTATGCATGTTTAGACAGAAGACTGTCCTACAAAGCATGCCTAGCTGGGGAATGCTGGGACCTGGAGATCCTTCTTTTGTCTAAAAGTGCATAGGATTGCACCCTAAACATACTTAAAACTTATATGCAACATACATCATTTTTGTTTTTAGATGAAGCATGTTTGGTAGGATCAGGTATGATTTTAAGAGAAGGGAAATGCCTCTTCAGTATGGACAATGGTGCCTTCCATCTATTGCTTATATCTCTGTCTGTCTCTCTGGGCTAGGGGACCTCTTTAGTTTAGCTTTTGTTAGCAGAAACATTCTAGAATAACCAAGTGCCATCTCTACAGGCTAATACACCTTCCTTACATTAATATTCATCAAGAAGAGATACATCTTTTTTTAAGAGCTACATTTCTTTCTTTCTTTTGAAAATGGAATATCTTTTTAGTCTGTCAAGAAAAGGTATAAAAAAGAAGCAATAAGAACTTTGTGTTCTCTGAAATAAGAAACTGAAAGAGCCATTATATTATAAAAGGGCAGATGCAGAGACATCAGATGACAGTGATAAGCTTTCTAAAGTATCTCCTCTGCTTTCTTTTCAATAGGCCTCGCTTAGCATTCATGGGATGTGTGGGGGACCTATGCTGGGATTATTTACATTGGGAATTCTTTTTCCTTGTACCAACTGGAAGGTAAGCAGTAAGAATAATATCTTTTAAAACAGCTCAGTTCATTTATGATATTTGCTTTGGCTGTTTAGTAGCCAAGCAAAATCTTCCATTGTGTTATAGTGTTGATAACATATGATAATCTGTCCATCATTTAGTTGTTGTTGTTGTTGTTGTTGTTGTTGTTGTTGTTGTTATTATTATTATTATTATTATTATTATTATTATTTGTATCCCGCCTTATGCCCAGTGCTGGGCCTCAAGGCGGCCTTACAAAGTTTAAAATATACATGGGGGGGAGGGAGAAACAAAACCATAAACAATTAAAAATACACAACAAAATTATAAGACATTAACATAGATGGAGGGCTGGATTATTCTCCAAAGGCCTGCTTGAACAAAAAAGTTTTAGCCTGCTTCCGAAAGCCCATCAAGGAGGGAGCCAGCCTAGCTTCCCCGGGAAGAGAGTTCCAGAGCACCGGAGCAGCCACCGAGAAGTCCCTCTCCCACGTTCCCACCAAGCGTGCCTGTAAAGAAGGTGGGACTGAAAGAAAGGCTTCTCCAGAAGATCTCAAAGCACGGGCAGGCTCATAAGGGAGAATACGTTCTTTCAAATAACCTGGACCCGAACCATATAGAGCTTTATAGGTCATAACCAGCACTTTGAATTGTGCCTGGAAACAGACTGGAAGCCAGTGGAGCTGTTTTAACAGGGGAGTTGTCTGCTCCCTGTAACCAGCCCCGGTCAACAATCTGGCTGCAGCTCTTTGAACCAGCTGAGTTTCCGAACACTCTTCAAAGGCAGCCCCACATAGAGTGCGTTACAGTAATCCAATCGGGATGTAGCTAAGGCATGTGTCACCGTGGCCAGGTCCGACATCTCTAGGAACGGGCGCAGCTGGCTCACTAGCTTTAACTGTGCAAATGAACTCCTGGCCACTGCCGAAACCTGGGCATCCAGGCTCAGGGCTGAATCCAGAAGTACACCCAAGCTGCGGACCTGCGTCTTCAGGGGGAGTGTAACCCCATCCAACACAAGCTGAATCCCTATTCCCTGATCTGCCTTTTGACTGACCAGGAGCACCTCTGTCTTATCTGGATTAAGCTTCAATTTGTTTGCCCTCATCCAATCCATTACTGCCAACAAACAGCGGTTTAGCACAGAAACTGCTTCCTTGGAATTGGGTGGAAAGGAGTAGTAGAGTTGGGTGTCATCAGCGTACTGGTGGCATCGCACCCCACAACTCCGGATAACCTCTCCCAACGGTTTCATGTATATGTTAAATAGCATGGGGGACAAAACAGAGCCCTGAGGGACTCCACAGGACAATGGCCAAGGAGTTGAACAGGAGTCCCCCAGTACCACCTTCTGGATCCGTCCATCCAGGAAGGAATGGAGCCACTGTAAAACAGTGCCTCCAAGACCCATCCCAGCAAGGCGGCCCAGAAGGATACCATGGTTGATGGCATCGAACGCCGCTGAGAGGTCCAGCAGAACCAGCAGGCACACACTCCCCCTGTCCAGTTCCCGGCGAAGATCATCCACCAAGGCGACCAAAGCTGTTTCTGTCCCATAACCAGGCCTGAAGCCAGATTGAAATGGATCTAGATAATCTGTCTCATCCAGGAATCCCTGGAGTTGGGAGGCCACCACACGCTCCAATACCTTGCCCAAAAATGGGATGTTGGAGACTGGCCGGTAGTTATCCAATACAGTGGGGTCCAAGGAGGGCTTTTTCAGTGTAGGTCTTACCACTGCCTCCTTCAAAAAGGCTGGGACCCTTCCTTGGCGAAGGGAGGCATTGACCACTCCGCTTACTAGGGGTGTGCACGGACCCACCGCTCCGCCCCGCAGGCCAATCCGAAAATTTCGGATCGGCCAGCTCCGCACCGCGCCGCTCTGCCCATACTCCGCTCCTCTTTGCCGCGGAGCTCCGGCTCCGAATCGGAGCTCCGCAGTGGAGGGGAGTGGCGCCAGGTAAGGCCGGGAGAGGAGGGCGGGAGGTTTACCGGGCCCTGCTGCTGTCGCCGCCCGTGCGGCGACGGCGGCAGAGCCCGGTAAGGGACCAAGGGGGAGGGGGGCCTTACCTGCCTCCGTCCATGGTCCGTCGGCGTCTTCAATTGAGCCTGCGGTTCAACCAGGAAGTCTGGGCCACAAGCGTTGAACCGCGGGCTCAATTGAAGACGCCGTCGCTGCCCATGCGGCGACAGTGGCAGAGCCCGGTAAGGGACCAAGGGAGAGGGGGGCCTTACCTGCCTCCGTCCGCGGTCCGTCGGCATCTTCAATTGAGCCCGAGGTTCAACCAGCAAGCAGCCCAGACTTCCTGGTTGAACTGCGGGCTCAATTGAAGACGCCGACGGACCGCTGTCGCATGGGCGACAGCGGCAGGGCCCGGTAAACCCCACTTACCTTTCCGGCGGAGCTCCGGATCGAGGCGAAGGATCCGCCTTCACCTCGATCCTCTTCGCCACGCTCCGCCGGCCCCCCAATCCTCTTCGCCTCCACCTTAAGGGCAGGCGAAGCCCCCCGCTCCGCTTCTAATTCGCCGGTCCGATTAGAAGCGGAGCACATCCCTACTGCTTACCCACTCAGCCAGTCCCCCTCTGGCAGCTTTTATAAGCCAGGAAGGGCAAGGATCTAGTATACACGTGGTGGCTCTCACCAATCCAAGGACCCTGTCCACATCATCGGATTGTGCAAATTCAAAGGTATCCAATAATACTGGACAAGAAGGTGCCAAAGTTACATCTACTGGATCTGCATAAACAATAGCATCCAAGTCAGAGCGGATCCGAGCGATTTTGTCTGCAAAGTGCTGGGCAAATTGGTCACAACAGGCTGTTGAAAGGTCTGAAATCACTTTTTGGGGGCCAGAGTGTAGAAGGCCCCTGCCCACCCGAAACAGCTCTGCTGGACGGCTCTTTGCAGACGCAATAGTGGCAGAGAAAAAAAGTTTTTCCGCTGCCCGAATTGCCACAGAGTAGGCCTTCAAATAGGCTCTAGCCTGTGTTCGATCAGCACTCCTAGTTTTCCGCCAATGTCGCTCTAGCCTTCGTCTCGCTCGTTTCATTGCTGCCAGCTCACTGGAAAACCAGGGGGCTGGTGTGGCTCTACAACGTGAGAGAGGACGCTCAGGAGCAATCATGTCCACTGCCCTGGCCATCTCTGTATTCCAGAGATCAACCAGGGCATCGACAGAATCACCTGCAGAGGCAACAGGAAAATCCCCAAGAGCCATCAGGAAACCATTCAGATCCATCAGCCTCCTGGGGCGGACCATCTTAATCGGTCCTCCACCCCTGCAGAGGTTCTGAGTGCCAGCAAGTCTAAACCCCACCAGGTAGTGATCTGTCCATGACAATGGAACTATATAAAGTTCCTCCACTCTCAGATCCCTGTCACCCCATCCAGCACAGAAAACAAGGTCCAAAGTGTGCCCAGCAACATGGGTGGGGCCAGATACTACTTGGGACAGACCCATAGTTGTCATGGCGGACATGAAGTCCGGAGCCGCTCCCGACAGGGCAGCCTCAGCATGGATATTGAAATCCCCCAGAACAACAAGCCGTGGGGACTCCAACACCAAATCCGAGACTATCCCGGCTAGCTCAGGAAGGGAAACTGTTGAATAGTGGGGTGGACGGTACACCAACAGAATCCCTATTCTATCCCGGGCACCCACCTTCAGATACACACATTCGAACCCTGCAGACTGTGGGACAGGGCACCTGGTCAGGGGGATGGAATCCCGATAGACCACTGGCACTCCACCTCCCCGCCCTCCAGGCCTTGCTTGCTGCTGGACAGAGAACCCTGGTGGGCAAAGCTGAGAGAGATTAACTCCCCCAGCTTCATCCAACCAGGTCTCTGTGACACAGGCCAGGTCGGCATGCTCATCCAGGATCAAGTCCTGGATAGCCGTTGTTTTCCCATTAACCAACCTGGCGTTCACCAGCAGCAATTTCAACCCGGGAGGTCTGTTGCCAGGGCCATCCAAATTATTTGAATTGGGGGGAAGTTTGGGGACAACCAACACCCTGTCAGTGCACTCTCTCTTATGACAGTGCAGCTGTCTCCCCGCCCTGTATCTCCCTCTGCCCTGTATAACTGTGATGGCTGCTCCTGGACTCCCATCATCTCCTCCACTCCCAGGAAAGCAGATGTTCATGACAGGCTGGCAGAACCCTCACACGACTAAAAGGAAGCAGGCCGAAAGTAGGGGGAGGAGAAGAAAAGAAAAGAAAAAAAACAAAACAAACAAGGGGACAGGCCCTCGCCCTTGTGTACTGCCCTGAAGTGGCTTCCCCAAAGTGGCAAACCCCTTTGGAGTCCCCCTTTCGCCGGCGAGCCCGCCCCCAAAGGAGCCTGCCTCTTAAGCTCCCAGTCCCCCAAAGTTGTTGCAGCTGGGGGTGAGATGTTTCTTTGCTGGGAGCCTGAGTCTGCTAGGAGGCAGTTGGAGGTTCCGCAGACTAGGCAGGACAACAGCAGCCGCTGATTGGCCCCTTGCTCTGCAGCCCTTCCTCTCCTGGCTGGATCAGATGGTCAAAAACCCAGGTAGTAGGAGCCTGCCTCTTAAGCTCCCAGTCCCCCAAAGATGTTGCAGCTGGGGGTGAGATGTTTCTTTGCTGGGAGCCTGAGTCTGCTCCATAAACATTTCATTTTACCATGTAGACTAGGGGTGGGCAACCTTTTATATGCTAAGGGCTGCATTTTCTTGCGGGTAATCTGGTAAGCAGAGCCAGAGCCAAAAATGGGTGGGTCACCCTTTTCTCTGATCCCATGCAGAGTGCTTTTGAAATTAGGCTGGGGGGGGGGGTAGACTATTTGTCCATTTGACAGGCAGAAGTTCTATACGGTTAAGAGCTAAAACACATACTATGGCGATACCACTGAAAATGCCCTCCAGAAGTGAGCTATTCTTTTCTTAGCTTGTAATATTTGCAGGTTGTCTTTCCCCAATGATGTGATCTCTAATTTTCATTTTGCTTTAAGGGTGCCATTGGAGGCCTCTTTACTGGAATCACCTTGGCATTTTGGGTTGGCATTGGAGGTTTTGTGTATCCTGTTCCATCTTCAAAGGCTCTTCCATTGTACCTCTCAACAGCTGAATGCATTGCCAATAATACAGTGGATGATGCTATTGTGATGCCTACTTTACCTCCCGCCAGGTACCATTTCCTTCACTATATATGTATATTATATGAAATTGCAGCATAATTGTTTTCTACTATAATTGTGCCCAAATACTGCTGTGGTCTCTCTTAAACTCTCTGTCATACCGCATCAAAAAACAGGCCTACTCTTGTTCATGGAGGTTACACACGCGCGCGTGCACACACACACATTAATTTTTTGTCATTTTTGTCTTCCTAGGCCTCATCTGGCAGATACTTGGTATTCTTTGTCATATCTTTACTTCAGTGCTGTTGGATGTCTAGGATGTATTATTGCAGGGCTTCTGATCAGTTTTGTAACAGGTCAGTCCTTTATTGATACTTGTGGTCCCAAGCATGACTTTCTGTTATAGATGTGTTGTCATCTACAATATGGACTGCAGCTATTCATTCTCAGGTCTGATTCATCTTTCTTGAGACACTGGATCTAGAGGCATTTTGTGACAAAATCAGCCATATGGATAAAGTTCATTAACGAGAGAGAGAGAGAGAGAGAGAGGGATTGAAACTCCTAGCTGAACTGGAGAGAAATGGACTGCATTAATGTTATAGTGATGTTAAAAGGATAGGGGAAACCAATTTTTGTAGTGTCAACATTTTGAATAAAATACCATGAAAATAAATATCAGCTATTTTTGATGGGTGCTTGATTAGCTGTCTATTAACTCTTGCTTTGCTCTATTTAGGTCCGAGTAAAGGTGAAGATATTAAACCAATGTTAATTCGCCCAATCTGCAACATATTTTGCTTCTGGTCTGCTAAATGCAAAACCTTGTGCTGGTGTGGTGTGGATCATGACAACAGCAAAACACTTCATGTGAGACTTTCTCTTTATAGTCCTCTCCATGAGAAAATATCAACATGTTCTGCAGTTGCTGGCCTGTGGCCTCTATGAAACCCACAACCCCATTTCAGGCTGAGTGCATTATCATAATACATGTTTCCAAACCTGACACCATCAGGTGTTCCTCAGAACTCACAGTTTTCCTGCCACCTGAATAGGTGATGAATCCATCAGTATGAGAATCATGTACTGTGAGTAGAGATTGAGAGATCAGTATATTTCCAGCCTAGACCACTTTTGCGTGTATTTTTCTTTTTACAAGTCCATTTTATCCCATTTCCATATGAATCTATGATTAAACCCCCCCCCCAAAAAAAACCACTTTGGTACAAAAAATCATTGAAATCCGTATTTATATACATACTTTTGAATGTATGTTCCGATAAATGCAAATTTGAAGCAGATCAAGCCTACGGGGGAGGAAATACCTTTTCCGATGTTCTTCCAGGTTGTACCAGCAGAGCAGAATTTGTGTGCTTATATGTGTGTGGTTTCTTTTTCTTTGTTTTTATGGCATTCTTTTAAAACAAAACAAAACTGTTTTCCTCCCAATGGTAAGGAATATTTTATCCCAGCTCCAGGGCTTCTACAGTCTTACCTCTTGTTTTGAGCTCTCCGAAGTTAGTGTTTCAACGTCGGAGAAGCACCAACTGCATAATGTAAAGGCTACTAATTACAGATAACAGTTCCATAGACAGGAATGCCAGCTTAAAGGAAGGAGAGGAAGAAGACAAGCATGATGCCATTCTTACTTATTTCGGGTGTAACAGCAGGATTGAAAGCTAACTCCCTTCTTCAGTTATTGATTCTTTCTGTTTCATATTATTTCTCAGGAAAATGATTGGCTGGAAAAACTTGCACAGAAGGCAGATGCAAATAATGTACACAAGAATGGATTGGATGGATTGGATGGATCAAATCAATCAGTGCAGAGCCATTTACCAGGTTATAACCCATCTGAGAAATCCTACACTAATCCAAGTATGGAATCTCACTTTTAGCATGCTCAGAAGAAAAGGCATCCAGAGAACCATAGGAATTGCACAGTCTTACCCAAACAAACTGCTGGGGAATGCAATTAGCTGAGGAGACGTTTATTTATAACTTAATAGAGGGTCATTTTTGTATTTACTGAATTCATTTCATAACAGGAAAACAAGTCTGTCTTAAGTTGTTATTGGGTGGTTAATACCCTAAAAAGTTTTTTGTTGTTTTTTAAAGTCCTACTGTCTCGTTCACAGTCTAGGTTGGATATTTATTTCCCATTGCATTGAACATGGAATTTTAAAATGTAAACCATGATACAGATTAAACTTTTCCTTTCTGCCCAGGGAGCTTGTAACCCACCCACCCCAGAGAGCTTCGGCTATGGGGCGGTATACAAATGCAAATAATAATAATAATAATAATAATAATAATAATAATAATAATAATATCAAATATTACAATGTTACGGTTCAGTTTTACCTTTGCAAAACTTGTTCTGTGTTCTATAGGTGGCCAAATAAAGTACTTATAGAACCATGTGTTAATTATGACTTATCAATTCATCCCTCCCTGTTCCATTCCTCTATCTTGTGAAAATCCACTGAAGTGACACTTTTTGCAACATCAGTCATTTGTTGGTTTAGGAGAAAGGGTGGATGGATTAGTTCAGACACCCCTTTCTTATCACTTGTATGTGCAAATGGTGGGGTGATGTTGTGAGAGGCTTCATTGAGAATGCTAAACAAAGTGCCAATGTTCTATTTGGAAATTTGAGAATCCCACCCATCCAGTCTCAATATTGATTCACACTGCCCATCAACTCACACATGTTCTCTCCCCCAGCTGCTTTATGTAGTAATGGTGTTTGTCATGGCACACTGGTTTTACACCATTGTTTTGCACTGCTAATGCACTGCCATTACACCAAACTTGAGCAGTAGCCACTCCCAGGACTCTGAGATAGGCTGGAGGAAAAAGACCAGCTGGATCAGGAAGACAAACAGTGCAAGCTGTGGAGGTTATGCTTCCAACCCCAGGCCAAACCCTGATCCCAAGCAAGAGCCAATTGGCCAGAAGCCCTTTTAGTGAGAGTCTCCTGAACTTGAACCTTCAGAGACAACACTCCCTCAGTTATATTCCCTTAAGAAATCAGCTCCTTCTATACCAAGGGCATCACATTTTCCCAGTGCCTTCTAGCAACGGAGGCAGCACACAAGGCAGGAGCCACCTGAAAAGTGGTACTAGCTTAAAGGGAGAGTTACCCTTTTAAGATAGTACCTCTTTTAAAAAGAGTTCTCTAAATGAGTGATTTATTACACACTTGTTTTAAATGACATCATAAAGGACAAGGAGGTCTCCCACAGCATCCAATGGAAAGTCGGTCATGAAAAGAGCCACTTTAAAAGTGGCAACACCTGAAAAAAAGCAGGACCTTCCACCACTGGATGGCACTGTCCCAATGGAACTGAACAGAACTGAATTCAAACCATGTGGTCGCTCCTCTCAGTCCATGTAATTAAGGCAATGGCAATTGCACCCAAAAAGCAGGAAACATGGCTGTCCTAGGTAAGCAATGTGATTCCCCCTTAATGTAAAGAATCTCTATCAGTGGGTAGAGTGGTCAAAGAGAGATAATAAAACCTCCGTTGAGCTCAAGACCATGTAGAGCAAGTTGTCTGCTTGGAACTATCCAAAGTCCTGCAACTCTACCATCTGCTGCTGACTGATTGGCTGATGAGCTGTCTGACCAATCACTAAGCTACCTCACATCAGCATTGTACCAATATGGAATATGTAGGACTGGGATGGAAGAGTTGCACTGCTGGAATAATATCTGCTTTAATTATATTACAGAAAATGCAATCTTCAAATGTGTATGATAGCATAATTAGGCTGCATTTGTACATGCAACCTTTAATCAAGTAAACAGCAACTTAAATGACAAATTAACGCCACAGTATCTTAGTCAACTTGATCAACTATTTTCCAAAATAAAAAATAAAAAAATAATCTTTTCTTTTAATTGTCAAATTATGTGTAATTTTAAAGATTAAGGATATTCATTGGATAAGTAAAAACAGAAATCAAGAATGCCATCAGAGATGTATTTAACAATTTCTATGTGACACAAGATTTCTGAGCATTTTATTTTCTGATTAAGTACTGCAATCTTATTCTCTTCATTTATCTTATAATACTTGAATGTGTAACTAAAAAAGAGGAGGATATTCTCTAAACTGTTTCTTTAGAAACCAAGCTCTGCTGAAATACCACATGGTATACTCCCACATGGTATACTCCCACATGGTACAATACCACATGGTATACACACACTCACACACATCTTCCATAATCATGATATTGACATTCAGCCAGGGCTGTTTGTAGAATAAAAACGAGATAGGCTGCAATTCTGTAAGGGAGTACCAAGGAGTAAGTCCCATGGAATGTTAATAGGCCTTACATCTGATGACAAAAGCCATAGGATTGCACAGTTAGCCATAATGTTTAGTAAAGTTGTTTCTAAACATTACTTGCAAACAATTGAACCAGGGCTCACACTCCAGCAGGGGCCACTGACAAGTGACCCCAGACATCATACACCCCTCATAGTGCAACCAGACTCAGAATATTGTGTAAAGTTCTGGTTACCACATTTTAAAAAAGGAAATTGTAAAGTTCAAAAAAAGTGCAAAAAAGTGCAACTAAAATGATCAAAGTGCTGGAGCAACCCCCCTACAAGAAAAGGTTACAACATCTGAGATTGTTCAGCTTGGAAAAAAAGGAGAGTGAATAGAGTCATGATAGAGAGCTGCACAATTATGCATGTTGTGGAGAAAGTGAGTAAGGTGACACTTTTCTCACTCTCTCAAAATGCTAGAACTAGGGGTGTGCACGGACCCCCCACTCCGCTTCACTTTAAGATCCGCCATTTTCGGATCGGCCCGCTCCGCCCCGCCCCCACTCCGCCTGTGCCCACTCCGCTCCGCTCGGAGCTCCGGATCCGGATCGGAGCTCCGGTCCCCCCCCATAGGGGGGGTTACCGGGCCCTGCTGCCATCGCCGCCCATGCGGCGACGGTGGCAGAGCCCGGTAAGGAGGATGGGGGCCTTACCTGCTGGAACCAGACTTCCTGCTGGAATCACAGGCTCAACTGGAGATGCTGACGGACCACGGACGGAGGCAGGTAAGGGAGAGGAGGGCGGGGGGGTTACCGGGCCCTGCCGCCGTCGCCGCCCATGCGGCGACGGCGGCAGAGCCCGGTAAGGGACCAAGGGGGAGGGGGCCTTACCTGCCTCCGTCCGTGGTCCGTCGCCATCTTCAATTGAGCCCGCGGTTCCACCAGGAAGTCTGGGCCGCAAGTGCAGCCCAGACTTCCTGCTGGAACCACGGGCTCAATTGGAGACGCTGACGGACCGCGGATGGAGGCAGGTAAGGGAGAGGAGGGCGGGGGGCGTTACCGGGCCCTGCTGCCGTTGCCGCATGGGCGACAGCGACAGCGGCAGGGCCCGGTAAACCCCACTTACCTTTCCGGCGGAGCTCCGGATCGAGGCGAAGGATCCGCCTTCACCTCGATCCTCTTCGCCACGCTCCGCCGGCCCCCCAATCCTCTTCGCCTCCGCCTTAAGGGCAGGCGAAGCCCCCCGCTCCGCTACTGCTTCTCCGGTCCGATTAGAAGCAGAGCACATCCCTAGCTAGAACCTTACAACCAGAAGGGCCATGCTGAAAATGGTTGAGGGAGACTTATTAACAAATGATTCTCCAAATTTCCAAATGAATATTAGACTTGAATGGTCTTGCTCAGGAAAACAATAAAACACAGACTGATTGTACTTTTGTCATGATTTATTGTGAATTGCTCTGAGTTTAATGTATCATTTATTTATTATTTATCACTTACATTTGTAATCTCCTAAATAATTAATGGTCTCTGGGAAGTATAATGAATGATGCCCAATGGCCCTTGCATGAGGACCAGTGGTATGTCATAACTAAAATAATACAGTGCTGATGTGTTGTATCCAGGATCTGCCTTCTGTGGACAGAAGTGTTTTGCTCATGGAAGTTGCCTTCACCTGATTTTCAGTGATTTCCCTGCCCCATTCAACCCAGTCCCTCATCTTCTGTAGCATTTTCAGTGAGCTGGAGGGGCTGCCATAGGAAGGGCAAGAAAGTCTGCCTTTGCTAGCCCTATCTGCCTAAATATCTAACCCTATGTCTGTAATGAAGAAACATTTCTCTTCTAGCTAACACATGGATGAGCAACATCAGGAGGTCAAGGGACCATTCCCCCCACCCCCCGGATTTCCTACCCTCCATGTGCCGCACCCTTGCATAGCTGCCGAAAACAGAAAAATAAATTTTAAAAAACCTAAGAAGCTAATTTCGACTCCGTTGATGCTCCATAGCAGCTCTAGATGCCATTTTTTCACCCCTGAATTTCTTGGGCTGGTGGGGGCTACACAGGGGTACTGTGGGGGGGGCATGTGGCCCTTGACTGCATATTGCCTGCCCAGGAGTGGAATTGCTGTGATATGCCAAATAATCTAATTGCATGGATGGTGGTCACTAAATAATGAGCTGTGAATGATTGCCTGCTCAAATTAAAAGCAGTAATCATGTACCAAGGGCCACTGGGCATCATTCACTATAATTCACCTTGCTGTGATTGGCAACATCAAGATGATATTTCTGTACTTAATTGTGGTTTGCAGGTGGAGGCAGTGCAGAAACCAGAATAGGCTACATCCATAGCAGCTATGTTAATAGCAGCAGGACTAATGCTGCCATTAGTGATTAGATCACAGAGGCTTCCAGAAATAAAGGCCAATAACTCAAGTGATTATTTATTCTTAATTCTTTTATTATTACATTTATATCCCACTTTCCCTGCTCTTGCTAGGAACCTAAGGCAGCTTGGATGCATTGAATGTAATATGAGCAACACCGGGCTGAAACAGTTAGTTCTTTTTGTGGGGGAGAATATTGTGAAGCATCTTGAACCCACTGACCTAGAGACTGAACCTGCTATCCTATACCTGGTTAGCCATGCCTAAGCCCCACTGATTTCAATGGGATGTGGTGGTCTGAATTCTTAACTAAGCACACCTCCCCACTTGCATTAACAATTATTATTTGGAGGAACAATTAGCCCATTTCTTAGGTCTCAATGATGGAGCTACCACTATTTTAAAAGAAACATTGGAATCTTGATGGAAGTTGAATAAACAGACAGCCCCCTCCCTAATTTAAAGAACATGGGAGAATGTTATGCCATTGTTGCAATTCGTTAACCACATTATTTCCCCCCTTTTCTGTATCATCAAATTCCATCCCTTATCATTACTAATGGACTGGGAATTGATGTATGTTTGTGCTGTATGTTTCTCCTTCCCAAACCACCAGTTGTGGTTGCCCCTTTAAAAAATGACATTATTTCCAGTTGTTTGAGATGAGAGGTGGGGCCAACTTCATCCCCCCCCCCCCCATCTCCAACTAGTTCATCTAAAAAGTTACATGCAACCTTCTGTATGCATCTCTGGTTGATTGGCACTTACTCTATTGAATCAAATCCGAGGACTATATGTATCCACCCATACACAGAGATATGCATCATCTTGGGATTGCATCCTCAAAGTACAAGCCATTGTGACATTCTGCTATGCAAATGCCATTGAGATGAAGCCCACAGGCATAACCATGATCTTCTGAAGGAAAGGTGCTGTTCATCTGCTAATGTTTTTTTTTTAATTGCATCATCTCCTAAAATTTGACTGGCAGTGACAGAGAACGTGTGCACCATAATTTGGACCCAGTTTACAAAAGTGGGCACTTTTACATCATAAAAGTGCCAACCCATCTTTAATGCTTGAAATTCTATATAAACAGATGAAGCTGTGCTATACTAGCCATATTCACATGTAATGCTAAGCCAGGATTTAGCTCCATGTAGATTGTTATTATATATGATACAGAAACTGTGGTTTAAGACAAACTCTTGTTAGTTCAATAGGGCAACAAAAAAAATCTAGGGTTTTCCTCAAACCTGGTGCCCTCCAGATATTTTGAACCACAACTCCCAGCATTACTAACCACTGGCCATGCTGGCTGGAGCTGATAGAAACTGAAGTTAGTAACATCTAGAGGGCGCCAAGTTGGGAGAGCTGCTTCAAACCATGATTCTTAGTTCATATGTAATGACAAGCCAGGAACTGTAGAAACAGAATCCTGGTTAAGTCCTCCTCCTGGCCACATGGGAAAAAGAAAGAAGAAAGAGGAAAGTGTGAACCAGTTCAAAGAAACTAGTCCATGTTGTGCCAAATCCTGGCTTAGAGTTGCATGTGATCTGGATTACTGACTATTGGTGTACCTAGCTCAATATTGTCTATTGGCAAAAGGCTTCCAATGCGTCAGATGTGGGTGCTCCTGTTCTCTGTTTCCTGTAGAGATGACAGAACTTGAACCTGGGACTTTCTGCAATCAAAGTATTTCTTCTTCCTCAGAGCTGTGTGCCTTCCCACAAGGCTAGGACCAAGCTGGATCCATTATTATTATTAACAACATTTATATACCGCCCCATAGCCGAAGCTCTCTGGGCGGTTTACACCTGATGGAATTTTAGAATCTCTTTCTATTTTTACATTTTGATTCTTTAATTTTTACTGTTAAAAAATAAAAGAACAATTTTCCAGAAAAGCTGGTGGAAGAGCTCTTGCATCTTGTGCATGTTTTATAAATTCCCACCAGCTAGGTTGGCCAGGTGTCCTACTTTACAGAGGACTGTCCCCTAATTTGGAGAGCTGGCAGAGGACAGCCCTCCATTTGAAAGTGTCCTCTGTTTGAAAATGTGTCCAGTCAAAGTCTGGTTTAAAGTCAAAGAACCATAAGGAGGGAAAGCTGAGGTTTTCAAGTTGCTGATTGACAGTTAACATCTAGACAAGAGTCTGAGCAGGCATACAGGTCACCTATGGTGAGTTGTACTGTATTTCCATTTAAATTGTAGTTATTATTCTAAATTTGTACCTATACATATACATTTGCAAATTGAATTCCCTTTTTGTCCTCTTTTTTGGTGATTCATAAGTGGCCACCCTACCACCAGTCTCCCACTTTTTTGACGTGCATTAGGTATAAATTTAAAATCAAAGATGATGAAAAATAAGAATAGCAAGTAGTAAACAAATGTTTATTTCTGGAGCCAGGGTTCTTTTTGATTGCATCAAGACACCGAGTTGAATTGGTAATAGTTAAAACATTCTGGACTAGTAGGTAACTGTAGTATTTTGAAAGCCAGACTGTAGCTGCTCATGCACTCTGTTTGTAAGAACATGCATAGACCAAAGTTATTGCAGACTAGCTCCACAATGATCTAAAGCTTTTGTTGTTGTTGCTGCTGCTGCATGGATGCTAGTTCTGACACTCCTGCAGCATTGGAGAGTCCACAAATGCAGCTTGCATGCACATACCACTAATATTGATAATTTGTTTGGAAAGACAAAGTATTTTGAAATACAAAAAAAAAAAAAACACCATTTAACTAGCATTCATGTAATACATATTTCCTGAGAACAGAGTGTGCCATATATCTTTGTAAGATAATTTGCATTCAATGTAACCACAGTAAACCAAACTTAGCAGAGCATTTCTCTCAGCTAAAGCAAATGGCTATGTACCAGCAAACCTTTAGACACTGTTAATGCATATTTATTTTTTAAACAAAAGGGAACAAGCACACATTTTATTTCCTCAATTCCCCCCACCCCCATGTGCTTAATAGAAGGCTGCAGACCTGAAGCTGCTAGACTTTCCAGTTGTTCAGTGGGAATAGCTAGGAGCAAGTGGATATATTATTCTGGCCTGGATTAAAACTTTAAACATGTTTACATTGAAAATATTTTTACGGTTTACAACACAATCCTGTTGAGGTCTATACAGAAATTAGTTCTGTTGTGTTCAGTGGAACTTACGCTCAGGTAAATGCTGTTAGGATAGTAATCTTTAGTGGATTACAATGCTTTCATTGTTTTTCTTTAACTTGATGGTTCCAGTTTACTCAATGTTTACTCCAAAAAGTAATCCTTTTTGAATTCAATGGAAGTTACTCTCTAGTAAGTTTGTTTAGAATTTCAGCCTTAGGCTGCAATCCTATTCCTGATCTCAATGACTCTTGCTTCTGAGTAGACATGCATAGGACTGCACTATAACTGACCAATCAGACAGTTTCTAGTTATAGATCAAACTGTGACAAACAGAAGAAATAACAAATAGCTAACATTCCTCCTTGTTGGCAAATTTGATATTGGTTCTAAAGCTTGGATCCAGCCAAGGCAGAGACTTTAGGTAAAACTTAACAATAGCAAAACAAGATAACAAAAGCTATGTTTTACAGCACACAAAGAAAGGGTGTGTTCTGTCAATAATGCCCCTGATCCAGGGGTTCATGTGCATTCTGATGCACCCATAGAGTTGGTGTGCAGACAGACTTTTCAATTCATTTCAGTAGAAGATGTCAGCACAAATATGTACATGTGTAGTGCTTCTCCCTTGATAAAACGTATGGGGATGTCCATGGGTGGGGGCATCTTGCAGTGTGCTAGAATTCCTTCCTGTGCAATCAACCACTTGTGGATTGGGATGTCCATGTATATGTGTATAGAAAAGGGAATAATGATATTATAAACTAGATTGTCATCATATAAAACATTAATTATATGACAGTAACACAGTAAGAAAAAACCCTTAGAGTTAGAATAATGGCATGTGCATCATAATTAGATCATGTCTAGTTCTGAATGAAGGGATGTGATGTATATATTCCCTGTAAGTAATATAATAGCATATCTGTAACCCATTCTTTTAAACTACAGAATTCATCCTAAGACTCATGCAAATATATTTGATATCACAGCTGTGCTTTGTTATATAATGATGTGAATTTTATAAAGTGAAAAAAATGTTTTAAATTTACTTTGGTTGATATAAATAAGAAAGATTTCTACACCTGATTTTTAATATTTTTTTTACAAAAGGGAAACCAGGAACATTTTGGTCTCCTATGCGCAAGTGAATCCTGCCCACTTGCTTTAGTTTAGTGCTTTGTTTCTTCCCCGTTTTGAAAAAAAGAAATCAGTAATAAAGTATTATAGTTAGCAACTCATCATTAGAATAATCATGACTTAAGAGATACTGCTCTCAGTTGCAGGCCTGTGAGAATCAAAGCACAACTCACTGAAAGTACATGTATACGTCTGAAGAAATGTCAGCCAAAATTTGAAGAAGGTTTAAAATGGGGGAATAATTGAGTACCAAATATACAGCTATTTCCATGCTTTGATTTTAGAGGGGAATATATGTTGTTTTAGATACAGTCCTGTTCCCTCTGCCCTTATAACTTAAACAAGAAAGTCATTATGTTATACTTTAAATATTCTGCATAAACAGGAGCTTGCATAAGGTACATGATAAAACTTGTTTCTTATTTGCAATGCGACAAGACATTTCAAGTTGATATTTTTGTGAAATATATAAAATCCAGGTAGCTCAAAGCGACGATAGCATTCGTACTGTTATACTTCTGCATGGTACATCAGAGCATGGGCAGGACTGCTCACTTTAGACGTATGAGGAGATGGCCTTTATTTGCACATTGAATATCAATTGCAGCTGAAAAAAAGGCATATTGTCATCCCCCCCCTTCCCCACAAAGAGTGCTGCATCTAGGGCAGTGCAATGGTATAAGTCAGCATCCAAACGACTGAGAGCAGGGAAAAACCCACACTACTAATGCAGTTCTATGCGCAGATGCATAGGCCCTAAGCTATGTGGCTAATTAGCTATGTGAAACAGGTTTCTATATGTGGCTGAGATTTTATAGATGCAACGTGATTTTCTCATATGAGATTCTTGCATGAGATCAACAGTTGCTCCACATGCAGAAGCCCATTTCTTCACGTGGAAGAGGATCTTTGGAGCTGGCCTTCTGCCTTTCTACGAAATTGCTTTTTATTTGACTTGAGAGAAACATATATATTTTTCCTCACTGAATTGTAAAGACAAAAGAAGATGAGAAATGATGTGCAAACATCAAACTGCATAGTAAATATCGAACAGGCTGAACTCCCTTTTAAAGGGCACAGTCACATCCACAATCTCAGCAAGAGACTAGGACAAACCTGACAAAACAGGAAGCTTCAAGGACTGTTAGAGCATCAATTTATGGCCACAAAGGCAACAATTAAACTTGCTTGATTCCCCCACCCCCATAGGCAATACAAATTCATCTGAGCAATTAAAAGCT
The DNA here is from genome assembly GCF_023053635.1 of Elgaria multicarinata webbii. NCBI lineage: Eukaryota > Metazoa > Chordata > Lepidosauria > Squamata > Anguidae > Elgaria > Elgaria multicarinata. The sequence continues at coordinate 105,671,455 of NC_086172.1, forward strand.
GTAGAAGGAGTGAATAAGCACACAATTTTTTTTTTAAAAATCATGCCCTTATTATGGAAGTTTTACAAGTAACAGATTTTTGTTGTTGATTATACTGTGAATAACTTTCTCAGACTTGTTTTTAAAGTATTATTATATTGTTGCCTGGTAAATTCATTGTTTTTAGTTATTTCAGCTGAGACAGCATTCGTTCCTCAGTATTCCGTCTTTGGCACCGGCCTTTAATGGAATATCGCTGTTTGGCTTGTCTGTTGGTGACAAGATTTTTCCAGTTTGCAACAGAGCTTGATAGTATTATTTCCCAACAGCAGCACATACACACAGCTTGATTCTTTTGTTTCATTTCTGTATCCCACCTGGCGCTTGCACTCGGAGTTTTCGCTTCTGAAGTTGTCACTGTTATTTTGTTGTCAACTAAGGCCATTCGTGGTGATACTGTTTGCCGTTCTTTTTCCGCTCTCTTTGCAAATGCTCTAGTTCGGCCTCATACATCATTTCCTGAACTAAGTATTTTTCCCTTCTCATTCTGTCGCACAAGTCTTTGGGCATGTCGGGGATTAGGTAGGCAATGAAAGATTTTATTCCAAAAACAAGATGCTGAAAAAGAGAGAGGAGAATAAATATATTAAATGCATACTCTAATCTGGTTCTGTTTGGATCTCTACTATACGACCCTTTGCAAGCAGTTCACTGACTACTTATACTCAGTTATTAATTGGACTAATTATTACTCAAATATAAGTGGACGAACACCACTTCCACTTACATTGGATTGGGATTTTCATGTCCTCTCCTACAGCCTGCAGCAACCCCACACACCCTCCAAATCTGCTCCAGAGGGCTGGGGGACATTCTGGAGAAGATTTGGAAGGTGCAGGGGAGCGGGGCTACAGGGGAGAGGAGAGGATGCAGAAGTCCTATGCTGAAAATGGTGTTTTCTTCTGCCAGAATGAAGGGTCTGGATCCAATCAATTCTATCCATGTTATCATATATTTGTGATCCTCTGTGTCAAGATATGAACACGTTAAGATGGAAAAAGGGGCTGGGTAAGCAAGATAGCTGATGACTTCTACAAGTGGTGAAGAATCCCCAAAATTATGGCGCTCAAAGCAACACTCCCTACCCTGCCCCTCCCAAATAACAGTAGTGCAGGGGTGGTGCATTTGTGCTCACTTATTAAGATGTGGAACCTTTGGCAGCGCAGAGCCCTGGGTTTGTGAGGACGAAAAAGGTTTTTGCTGAGGGAAAGTCCAGCTGAGTCCTTCGGTCTGCAAGTTCTTTCCTTGAAGGATTTATGAACTCCATAATCTTACTACTGCATTTCTTTTGCCTACTTACAATGTATTAAGCCTTGACTAAATTATTTTACCAAAGAATTAATGGTGTATGGTTCAGTCACCTGAATATTTGTCTTGAACCACTGGGGAGGCCACCATCAATCACCAATGTCAAAACTAAGTTGCATGCTTGTCCCAACAGCATCTTACACGCTGTTGCAATATGCAGACCTTGGCTATTTATTTATTTATTTATTTATTTATTTATTACATTTTTATACCGCCCAATAGCTGAAGCTCTCTGGGCGGTTCACTAGATGGTTAACACAAACTTGCATGGCTTTCTCATGTAAGGCAATCAAATGGCTCTCAGTTTTCAATTCTCACCCCAACTGACCTCAAATACAATGATGAAAGCCAGCCGAGCAGCTAGAACATGCCAGAACTGCAAGGTGAACTCATAAGGAGTTGAACTCCATGGGGGTGCTCTGTAATCGCGATATCTGAAATAGGAAAAAAAAAAGCATGTGGGTGGGGGATGGGGAGAAAGCTTTTTAGCAAAAGGTAGTGTTGTCTGGAATCATGAGTATGGCCCAACCACCCTATTTTAGCAAAGTTTTTGGAAGAAGATGGAGGGTTATATCCAGCAGCGTCCATCCACCTGAAAAATAGCCACTGGTAGTGGATCAAACTACTACTCCCACCAGCAGCGCCCACATGCCCTCCAAATTAATTTTATTTATTCTTTTCGGCACTCATGGGGCCAAAAATGAACCCCAGACCTCCTGCAATGGCCCATCCCTAGTATAAGATCTCCCCCCACGTTTTTGCTACTGGTCTTCTAATGAGGTTCTTGCTCCTGTTGTGTTTTCTCCTGCTCTGTTGAGCTTTGATATTTATCTTTTATTATATTTTGTACTGTTTTAAGTAACCTTGAGACATAGAAAGCTGGGATATAAAGGTTTTAAACAAACTTTAAATGTTTTTTTAAAAAGTCTGAATTCATTGCAAAAGAAGCACAATAAGGCAATTTTAGTATCTCACCCTCAATCCTAGTGCATCTGGACTCCTCTCAAATTTGCATCTTAACAACTCTATTAATCAAAGCAGTTAAAAAGCAATTCAAGCATCCAGCAATTTTGTCAAGCTTCCCTTCCATAAACAATTAAAATAACCCCTTCCTTGTAATTAAACAAGATATTCTTACAATACATACCTGCAATATCCTGAATATCCCATGCCAAGCTCATTTAGATCAAATATTGATAAGCTACTGTTGACATATCCCCTCAAACACCTAGAAAAATAAAGCTTAGTAAATATTTTCTAGGGGAGAATAAGTTTGTCATGAGTTGTGCATGCAAAGCATGTCTCATTCACCCTCCCTTGCAATTGTTATGGCATGCCAGTCATATTTTCCATGGATGAGAGCAAAATGTTCTTTACTTTTCAAATGGGATAGCAGGATTTATGCCGCACAAAATTGATAAAGCCTTGCATATGTAAGATGAAGTTTATGCTTTGAAAAAAGGTGCATGTGTAAAATTGTACTCTTTGTTTAAGAAGTGAAAACTCTGGCCAGGGAAATGTCTCCAGACTCTACATTTACCTTGGGCAGTGGTGAACCAGTTAGAGGGTTAGTGAATACAGCTAGGTCCCCTTCTCAAATTAATGAATGGTACCAAATGACACTATAGTCATGTTAGCTTTTAGGCACTGGATTCTAATAAATTGGCCCCATTTCCGAGGTCCTCATGTGTAACATAGAGCTGCATACATGCTACTGCACACAAGGTCCTCACTAATAGATGTCACTGTCTGCATAGACAGCAAAGTAGGATGAATGGGGGTAACAGGAATTGCCCTCCCTATTTGCCAAACAGGTACATACATGCACAGTGCACATTCAAAAATGGGCACCAAGTACTGAAGCACCGAACATATGGCAGACAATCTGGATTCTGTCGAGGTATAACAACCACAGACTCACTGACTACATTCCTCATTAGGTTCCATTTTGATCTGATTTGTTCTGCTTTCATGCCAGGCTGTGCTAGGAATTAGGGATGTGCTCCGCTCCGATTAGGAGCGTAGTAGCAGTAGCGGATTGGCCTGCTCCGCCTTACCCAGAGGCGGAGTAGGAGCGGACCGCGGACCCCCTAGAAGCAAGGCGAAGAGAAGCGCCCATTTTTCGGAGCTCCGAGTTCAGGCGGAGCGCTCCAGTCGCCATCTTGAAAACATTTCGCCATAGGATTGCATTGCGGCAAATAATCGCGCATAACTACGTTGTTTTTGAAGCTATCGTTCTGGAAATTCTTGTGCACAGAGAGTCGTGGATGGGGGTCATTTTGAGACCACTCTCACCTCTCTGCGTTGTCTGGGTCGCGGGCTATATTTTTGTGAAAATCGGGTCAACCGCGCGGCTCAAACTGCGTTTTCGGCTTTTCGCCCATAGGATTGCATTGAGGGAAAGAATCGGGGATAACTGGGGGGGGGGTTTAAGCTATCGTTCTGAAAATTCTTGTGCACAGAGAGTCGTGGATGGGGGTCATTTTGAGACCACTCTCACCTCTCTGCATCGTACGGGTCGCGGGCTATATTTTTGTGAAAATCGGGTCAACCGCGCGGCTCAAACTGCGTTTTCGGCTTTTCGCCCATAGGATTGCATTGAGGGAAAGAATCGGGGATAACTGGGGGGGGGGGTTAAGCTATCGTTCTGAAAATTCTTGTGCACAGAGAGTCGTGGATGGGGGTCATTTTGAGACCACTCTCAACTTTCTGCATCGTACGGGTCGCGGGCTAGACGTTTTTAAAAAATCGGCGGGAAAAATACCTTTTTCAAAGGGCTGAGGGGCAGAGTCAGCTCCCGGTCATGATGATCCCAAAGTTGGAGGAGGGCATAGGCAAAACAGGTAACTTGGGATTCTGGGAAACTTCTCTTTCTTCATCTGAACGGGCTTTTCCCCGTGTTTTTTAACACAGTAGCCCCACCAAATGCACAAACACAACCTGAAATCATATACTAAGCCAAGAATAAGAGATAGAAACACAGCACTGCTCCCCACCCTAACCTTGGGGAACAACTGAATCGATGTGGTGCAAGGGGATGAGCTCCCCTAGGGCATCTCATCGTGGACGTGCCCCCACTCTCTCCTGCACTGGAAGGCCATTAGAGCCTTCCAAAGAGAGTAAAACGGTGGAGCAATGCCTATCATGAGTTGAAGTGAATGGTCACTTTTCAGTGGTGGAGCAATGCCTGTTCTGAGTCGAAGTGAGCGTTTTACTTCTTCTCAGAGCTGTGGCTGTCAGTGTCTTGAACTGGCAGCTACTTCCCCCTCCCCCGGGCACGTCCCCCTATTGCTGGTAAAAGACAGATATAGCCTTTTAAAAAAAGTTCTTCTTGTTGTTTATTGAGCAACACTGCTGCTTTTAATTCCACCCCTCCTTTGTTTATTGATTGATTTATTCCATTTTATATGCATTACTGGCTTATCCTTGGCTCACTTCCTTATGCCCCCAGAAATGCCAGCTGCATGCCTGCCTGCCTTCCCTCCCTCCTCCCCTGCCCACCTCGCAGGGATGTTGTGTGTGGGGTGCCCGATTTTCAAAAATTCGCCAAAAATCAGGGGATGATGGGATTGCTTTGAAACTTGGCATGCGTGTGTATATCCCCATGAGGTGTCATGGTGCCAAACATGAGGTTTCTAACTTGAACAGAAAAAAAGTTGTATAATTTTTTAGCTTTCAATGCAAGCCTATGGGGGGGGGAAAACGGAGCTCCGGATCCGGATCCGGAGCTCCGGGCGGAGCGGAGCGGAAGTGGGCGGAGCGGGGGCGGGGCGGAGCGGCCCGATCCGGAAAATGGCGGATCTGCAAGTGAAGCGGAGCGGGGGGTCTGTGCACACCCCTACTAGGAATGTCCAGAGGCCTGTAGCCCTAGAACAGCTCCCCCAAAGTGATGCCTTCGAGATGTTTTGTACAACTCCTATCAGCCCCTACAAAAATGGCCAATGGTCAGGAATGCTGGGAATTATAGACCAAACATCTGGAGGACACCAGGTTTGGGGAAGGTTTCCCTGGGATGAGTTAATGATGTCGACAATGGACAAAGGATCTAGAGAACTTCATGGATTGCTTGTGCCTTCATAGCGTAGACCAGTCAATCTCACTATTCCAGCCTTTGAAGTCTGCAATGATGGGCATGTTCTCTGTGAAGGCTGAAGCAGCCACTCTGATTTTGACATTTAGTTAAGTCTGATTGGCTATGTGGTGCACAGCATCATGATAGTCACAATATGATTGGCTGACAACAGAGTTCCACAGCAGCAGGTCATGGGAACTGTGAATGCCAGTAAACAATCAGTTCCCCCCACCTTTTCACATAAAAATGTTCTCTGGAAAATATTTATGAGAGTACCATTTATGAGAGAGCCATTGCTGAAAGAAAGAATGTGGGAATGATGCCTCCTATAGCACACTTTGATCTCTTTTACTTATTATTTGCTATTGAAATTATTTTGTGAGCAAACCAACAGCAACTGTTAGAAACAAGGAATTTTCTGCTTACATTGAAAGGCCAGCCAGCCTTCTCCAACCTGTTGCCCTCCAGTCAGATGTTTTGGACTTCAGCTACCATCAGATAGCATGGCCGATGATCAGGAATGTTAGGAGCTGTAGCCCAAAACATCTGGAACGCACCAGGTTCAGAAAGGCTGTGTTAGATGTTGCAGTAGGAACGCAATTATCAAAGTCAGTAAATGTTCTTTCCAATCAGTATGGCAAGAAGACGTTGATCCAAAAAGGCATTTTAATGATAAAGTTGAATTCATTTGATGAAGTCATGATTGAGGCTTACGATTGCAGCTCATCACTATATTCCTCCCATTGTGATTAACTCAGGAGACATTACAAGGAAGAAGGGGGATTGGCCATGAAAAGGGTCAGGAAATAGCTATGGATGAGGCAGAAGAATTAGCGCGGTGGGGACGACACCCCATACAAGCTCTCTATGTTAAGCATGAGTGTCCTCATACCCACCTATTAAATGTGTAACTGTAAAGCCAAGGAATAAGAAAACACACTGTCAATTAAACCTTGAGAATTTGAAACTGTAACAATGATAAAGCATCCAGATAAAATGCTTGATTATTTTTACCAAGCAGTTAAAAGCTAAAACATTCTTTACTAACGTAGTATAAACTGAAATTGTCTCAAGCTGAGCCATTTTTAAAATATTATGTTCAGTAATGCATGCAAGAAATTATAATGCTGTTGTAAATGCCACACTGTACTAAGGTCTTGAGTGGAATTTGACATCCCTTATTACAAAAATATTTATTTTATATATTTTATGTTATGACAGTAGAACATCAGACTAGAGACTATGTCTGGTCTGTTATGTTATTTGTCAAAAACCATTCCCTGACACATACATTTCCATGTGCATGGAGATAAATCATGCTTCAAAGTCAAGTTCACAGGCAAGCTTGGCAAAGACTTCAGACTAAGAAAGTTCAATAGGTAGAGAACAACACCTGCTCGTTGGTTGAGTCCAGTGGTGCCATTGTACTAGCGGAATGTGATTCCACTGGTGTAAGGCAGGCTCTTGAATTTTGAGATTCCCCCTATTTACTAAAACCTTCTGTGCCATATCTCATTGTCCTGGAGGGGTTCCCAACCTTCAGGAGCAACTTTGGGGAGGCCACAGAGGGCTGCAGTGGGTAGGAACACTTGGTGAAATTTGGGTGACCTGCCCTGCTCAAGTGGAAGAGCTTTCTTCTAGTACTGCAAAGGCACACTGGATAAACCCCCATGTATCTTTGTCGTATAAACATGGAATGGCATTGCCTTTTCTCACATAAACCTGTCCAAATATTAAGGCCATAATCAGAGGCTCTTCTCCAAGTCCCCCAACCCTCTGAAGTGAGATGGGTGAGGACCAAAGAGAATACATTTTCCTTTGTGGTGTCCTGCACATGGAATGCCCTGTCCAGGTTGAATTAGCTGGCAGCAAATTTGTTCTGGAACCAGGCTAAGACCAGCAGCCCATCAAAATTGGTTTAAATCTGGTGATTTAAACCAATCACCAGAGTTTCCAGGGTTTACCCCCGGATGGCTTCGCAATGGCAGCTGCATCATGTAGATGACGTGCCACTACTGCGAAGCCACCCGGGGGAAAACGCTTCGTGAAGACATGCCCCTTGTTCTATGAACAGACACCATTCGTGTTTCTCTGGTTCCAACTCAATGTTTTTATGACTGTCAAGAGATATCCTGGCAGTTTTGTAAAACTGAAGGGTGGCATAAAAATGTTGTGGGAAGTGGTGTACAAATTTGTGAAATAAAAAAAAAACCCACTGAAAAAGGTAGCAGCCGCAGCAAAAATAAACGCTGCAAATTTCTGCCAAAATACAAAGAATAGTTCATTAGTGAAAAAGAAATATTTTAAAAAGCATAATTACTTTTCCTGTCTGTATCCTTCATCAACACAGGGGCCATATTTGTATGCATAAACAAAACGTGGGATATAGTCTGAAGTAATGGCAATAACAAACGCATTTGTGATTACAGCTAGGACTCCAATTCCCTCGAGGATTCCATACCAGATACCTAGGAGAGAATAATTTTAATGAGACTAAATACAAAACCAGCAAATACTATAAAGTTGCTCATTTTATACATGTTCAGGACCATTGACAAAGAAGCTTTTGTTCAGTTCCAAAACGGAAATAAACATGCAGTTTCACAGCAATCCTGCCCATCTTGCTCTTCATTTTATCTGAGTAGAGAAAACAAATGCCTTCCATTTGTAGGTCAACTTTGCGCATCCGTCCTTCATTCTCATAACTTAGGATGTCCATTTCACACTCATTTATAAACCAAAAGATTGCCTTTCTAAAACGCTAGCACCGTATTGGATAATTTCTGGTGCTGACCGCTTTCAGCTGGGACTGTGCTGGGTAGGTTGGTGGGTGAGTCGGTCAAAAGCAACAGCATTTGAACCTAAAATGGTGGAAGGATAGCTGAGCGTTCTGTCCATTCTATCAATCCAGCAAAGAGGGCTAATAATAACATTCTTAAAAATGAGTCGCCTCTAATGAGAAGGTGCTCACGATTAAGCCTAAGTATGGTTAGAATAACTAGGCATGCAGGAACTTTCCAAGCCAGGCGTAATAACTTATGAGCCTCTGTTTTTTCCCCTTCAAGGATCCAGTAGCTCATTCCTCCTCAGATCTTATGTATGTATTTTATTCCTGCTCTTGGTGTGGACAGCCCATGTGAATGAGCTTCAGGAATAATGGAATGCTGGGTGCTCCGAGAAGAGAAGTATTATTTATTTATTTATTTATTTATTTATTTATTTATTTATTACACTTATATACCACCCCTATAGCCAGAGCTCTCTGGGCAGTTTTCAGAAATTCTAAAATTGAGATAAAAACAAGTATACAAAATTTAAAATTTTAAAACACAGAAAATACATACATAAAGCATTAAAAACCATTAAAAAAAACATGTGGGTGATTAAGATGTGCTGCCACATGCCTGGGCAAAGAGGAAAGTCTTAACCTGGCACCGGAAAAATAGCAGCGTTGGCGCCAGGCGAGCCTCATCAGGGAGATCATTCCATAGTTTGGGGCCACCACCGAAAAGGCCCTGTCCCTTGTTGCCACACTCTGAGCCTCTCTCGGAGTAGGCACCCGGAGAAGGAACTTAGATGTTGAACGTAGTGACTGGGTATATTCACGTTGGGAGAGGCGTTCCGTCAGGTATTGTGGTCCCAAGCCGTGTAAGGCTTTATAGGTCAAAATCAGCACCTTGAATTGGGCTCGGAAACATACAGGCAGCCAGTGCAAGCGGACCAGAGCAGGTGTTATATGGTTGAACCTTCTGGTTCCCGAAATCAATCTGGCTGCTGCATTTTGCATGAGCTGCAGCTTCTGAACCGTCTTCAAAGGCAGCCATACGTAGAGTGCATTGCAGGAATCTAACTTGGAGGTTACCAGAGCATGGACAACTGAAGATGTTGTGTTGTATCTAATGGTTCCATCTATTAGTGGAACAAATGCTGCTAGCAGAATAGATTCTCCTTTCCAAACGCAACCCTCCATGCACCCCTCAAAATCTTCTCCAAAGGTTGGTGAACAGACTGGAAACATTGTGTGTGTGCGTGCCGGGGGGGGGGGGCTGTATGAAAAGCCCCTTTTATTATTATTATTATTATTATTATTATTATTATTATTATTATTATTTATTTATTTATTTATTTATATAGCACCATCAATGTACATGGTGCTGTACAGAGTAAAACAGTAAATAGCAAGACCCTGCCGCATAGGCTTACATTCCCCTTTACACCCTTTATGCCTAGAGGGGAAGAAGTGTGGCCTAACAATGAAAGCCTAGGGAAATTTATTTACCATTATTATTATTATTATTATTATTATTATTATTATTATTATTATTATATCACAAATAATGAACCCTAAATAAACATTTCCCCCACCAAAGTGTAATGCTACAATCCCAAGAACATTTACTTGAAAGTGAATTCTGTTGAAGAACTCCATCAGGCAGGGGAAATCACCCTAACCCTGATGGGTGCAGCTCCCAGCTCCATGCGATGAATCGTGCAGAGCCAGGTCAAACCGTGGCAATGGGCCACACATTCCGCGGTCTCGAGACTGTGGAAAAAGCAGGCCCAAAGGGGAGGGCAAGATCCCAGGGCAAGGGAGGGATGATCCTGTGGACGCACAGGGACGATCCTGGGGTTCGCCCCGGGATTTCACCTTGTCTAGCTAAGGCCTATCTCTTTATTAGCTTTAGTCACATTTGCAGATAGGAATGAGTTTTGGGCTATACAATGAGAAAACATATGTATATATAAACTTCACTTTTACCCTGCTTTCTTAAACTTTTCAAAAAATAAAATACATTTTTTGGGGGTGTTAAAAGTATTTGTTAACTGAGCTTTTTATGCAGCTTACACTTGCATTTAACTCACTTTTTTCTGTAAAATTGTTTGAAAATTCTTTAAATCAATACTTTAAAAATAAACTGGATTAATCCATGCAAGTAGTTGTCAGGCAGTTATCATAATGATAAAAACAGTTCTTCTAAAAAGTCTAATGTTTGTTAATATTTGCAACACAGGTAAACAAACCAAAAAGCACGATAAAGGTCAATGCAATGGCTAAAGTGACTGTGCTTTGTCTTACCTATATCTGTTGCTCTTGCAGGCATCGGCCGCCTCCACTGCGTCACAAATTTATAAGCATCAAGTCTGATTTCTATGATATTGTTAAGCAATGCCAGCAGAGGTGCCAGAGGGAAAGCAGCAACAAAGATAGTGGTGAAGCCAAACTGTAAAACTAGAAAGAAATGTCATATGATTGGAAAGTGGGAAACCATGTCTTAAAAAGAGAAAGAAACTGTATGGCACCAAACACATCTGCTGCCTTCCGTTATGCGTCGCCATAAACATGCTCACCCATCTCTAAGTACTCATCCATCAGACCATGGAGATTCATGGGCTGTAGATTCCAATCTTTTTCCCACTGAGGTAGAGGGATTTTATGCTCCAGTAACTGCCCTCCTTTCTTGATCTTCCGTCGTGACCACCAGTTTTGAAGTAACCTATATTAGACAGCCAGAGCATGAAATCTATGGTGGCACTTGCAGTGACTATTAAATCATTCTAATGATGTCTTAATTCATCATTGTCCCATGAGGCCCAGATGGATTTCTCACATTCCTTGAGAACATACGTCTCATAAGGGAAGAAAATCTCTGGGTTGTATCCAGTGTTAATTCTTCTTAGACCAGAGCCACTGAAATGAACAGGACTAAGGTGAGGCATGAGTAATTTAAGCCCCATTCATTTCAGTGGGTCTACTCTAAATAAGCCTAACATTGGATAAGAACCCCTGTCAGTGCAGATTTTCTTAGATCTCATGATGTTTTTATCATCTTGATGGTCCTGGCAATTACTCTTTGATATTTTTCACCATTATTCAAGGCTCTGCAGATACAAAATTCTGCTTAGTTTTAAAACAGATCACTACCCAAAATGCTCACAATGCATGCAGCTCCAAAATTTTCCCATGAAGGACGGGAGAGAATGGATCGTGGCTTTTTGAATAGGTATCTCTGGTGATTTCATTATTGAAAATCATATTCTAACCTCAGCAGGTAAAATAATCAAACCACAATTTGATTTTTATATTGTGCTTGCCACAACTGCATTCTAATCAGGGATGGATGGTCTATTTCTGGTCCACGTCCATTTTCTATGTGTTCATTCATAAGTCCATTCTGTCTTGTTTCTGTTTTAATCTGAGGTTGTTGGATTTTTTAAAAAAAATCCTTACAAGAATGTCTATTTAAATAACATGTAAATACATTTTGGAACATAGTTTCTCACAAAATATGCATTTCTAAACATATTTTCTCTAAGTATGCATCCATAAATATTTTTTTTTCTTAAAATATACATTTTGATGCATTTTTGGTACATTTTTGAACCATAAACTGCATCACAAAATTTGAAGAAATGCATTCCAAACCACATTAGTCTGAAAGGCGTGAATCAGGTTAGTTCCTTTCAGAATTCATGACGAATCAATTCACAAAGAACCACCACCCCCTTGCAATTATAGCATTTTAAAGAAATATGATAATACCACCTAGTGTACTTACGGATAGCCAAGTTCCATGAAGTTATTCCACATTTGTTTTAAAACCATTATAACACCCATCTGCAGGCAAAGGTCTATCAAGCAGCCACTAGGATGACACTGAAGGAAGAAGCATAAATATATAGACGTTTACAAAAGAAATGTTAGCTTTTAGCCTTTCCAGAAAATAGTTTCACTCCTATCATTTCTAAAGAAAAATTTAAAAGACAAAAATCCACAGGTCATTTGTCATTATTATTTTATAAATAATTTTTTCATATCATGTAAAATTATTTTGAAGAGCTTGACAGTTACAGAGCACAGATTTATTTGATCCATAAGCAGCAAAGAGAAGCAAATAAGTGTAAATTAATGTTAAAACTATGGTGGTTTTACATGTTGAAAATATACTGGTGTGAGTAAGAAATATGGTTACCTCTTCCAATCTCCATCTGTTAAAAAGTTTGTTGTACTTTCCAGGGCGTCCAGCAAATCTGTAAAATGAGATTTCAGTTTATCAGCTAAACTTGGAATGAATGGGCAAAATTTTATCCTGTACAGACTGGGGCACTGGGCTTGGACTAAACATCATCACAACCTTCCAACTTGCAGTGCTTTTGTGTTTAGGCACTTGGAGGGTTCCCTCCCCCAGTTTGAAGGGTGTTTTGGTGTCTTCCCTCCCTGCTTGTTTGGTCAAAAAATTATACTGACACTTAAAAAAAAACCTCAAAGCAGTTTAAGTTAAACCTAGGGTGAAAGCAAAAGTATTAGTGTTTGTGTTGATGCATATTGAAAAAGTTTCCCTACTTCAGTGATTTTGATACTCATGGTGAACCTTTGTCATTTCGATTTTTGTTAATGATGTCACAAGTTATGTTTGATTTGATAACATCATGGCAGTCCATAAATAAAACCATATAGGTTTTCACAGCCAATCAGATAACATATCAGTGAGGGCAAATGAGTTTGAGGACTTTGGCACCAAGAAAAACTAGCAGTTAGAGGCACAAAATGGCACTGAAACAATGCAGTTCACATTTGACAACATGCATTCACACAGGATAATTTCCATAAAATGTCTGTGTAGGAAAACCATTTGTTTTACACAGGCCTACATCTGTTCATTTTGCAAACTGTGTACTAATGGTGGATACCTGTAATTAGCTAGGAGTTCCTAAAGCACATACACCATGTGTATACATCATGAAATATGCATGTGTGTGCTCATTATATGTATTAATGCACACACTTTCTTTTGCAGACATGTATGTAATTTGTGAAGTAGCACTTACTATACTTAAACATTGGGGGGGTCAAACACCCATTACTTTTTCTGCATTGTGCGCCTTCGAGACTAGCGTGCACTTAAAATACCAGAAACAGCTTATTTTATCGATAGCCAATGTCCAACAAACCATTTTGAAACTATCATGTTATTTTGTTGCATTTTCCTCAACTCATTTGAAATCAACTTACCTTCCAAGGAAAAAGGCAATGTAGAAAATAGAACTGTTTAAGTTCACAAACTGGAAGAGAAACATTTTCAAGGCAAAACTGTTTTCCCACTCTGAGTCCGTTCTAGGATGTTCTATAAAACCAACAAAAGAACCCCAAGAGAATTCATGTTATACATACGTCCTAGGGGGCAGGATATAAATGAGCAAATAAATAAATATTATAAATTTGCAATCGAAATCAAATTTAGTATGATCTAGGATGCCATTTACACATCTGATGCTCCATTTAAAAGTTAACCATGCACTGTCTTAAATCTCATCCACAGAAATAATTGAAGAGAACTGAGCCATATGGGTGATCGTCAATTGATTTTTATTTTAATGTGATCTGTTCATATGTGCTCAGAACAAGAACATGCTGTATATTAAAAACACATTAAATCTGTCTGTAAATGAAACATCATTCAATGCATTTGCTGTAAGTATGAGTGCTCAGATGCAACCTGACTAAAAAGGTCTGCTACATCCTCTTCAATGGAGTGTGAAGTTTAGTGTATGTAGGTGTATTAGATCGACTATCACTAGATAATTTCTCTGCCTTTGGGATCTTTTATTGCTAATATGTATAACTGAACTGTCATGAAAGTCACAGAGTAAGACAATTTATGGTTTTGAGGCACTAAGACGTTTAGTATTGTGTATGCATCATAAAATGCAATACAGCTGATAATGAGTTGCTATGCCTTTCAGCCATGGCTAGTGATGGCTATCAAGACAACTACCATTGTTTAAACAAATGCTACTTCACCTGTAGCTGTACAGCAATCTGCTGCTTGGAATATAGGAGAAGAATGTACTAAATTGGTGAGAAAGTGAACTCCATTTGGTGCTTCAATCTGGCTCAGTCTGTTCCAGACAGTCAAAATTGCCAGAATTCAGATGGAAGGTACAGACAGAGGAATCTCGTTGGGGAGGGGAGGGGAGAAATCCATGGTACAGGGACCACCACTTTCTTAACTTGTACCAGCCATGGAAGAAGATGGTGTGGTGGTTTTACCTTCCCCTTACCTTCACATGGCATTTTCTCTCTTTTCATTTTAATTGATGGGAGTGAAATTAACTATGCCAGCTCCAAAAAATTGCACAAATTGAATCATAGAAAAATACGATTAAAAAAAAACCACACAGTTAAAAATGCAAGTTTCACCCATAGGCTTGGGACCTCGGTACTTGAGGGAGCACCTCTCTCTATATGCCTGCCTGAGATATGAGATCTATTGGAACAGCCGTCCTCTGTGTCCCACCAACATGAGACATATATTATGGTGGGATGTGGAAGAGGGCTTTCTCTGTTGTGGCACCCTGGTTGTGGAAAACCCTTTCCTTGGAGGCCCAACTGGCACCAACACTGGCTTTGTCAACTTAACTCTCTCTTTCTGACTTTAAGACAGCTTTAAAGACTAGCCTTTTCTGACAGGCCTACCCAAATGAATTTCAAATCTAAGAATTTTTTAAAGATGTGTTGATTGTTATTTTGTATTGGTTTTATATATTCTCTTTTAATTAATTAATTTCATGTATTTGATTTATATGGTATTGTTGTACTAATGTTGTTCCTCACCTCGATCCAAAGGGATAGGCAGGTAAGAAATAAACTTATTATTATTATTGTTATTATTATTATTTTGGTGCTAAGTTAAAACATGGCTGTTTATCAAAGCCTCCGAGGGCTAAATTCTCCATGGTTACACATAGTTTTAAATGTTTTTAATTGTTTTATTGCTTTTTAAAAAATCTACTGGTTTTAATTTGTTAATGATTTAATACATTTTTAGCTGTGTAAATTATGTATGTTTATATTGTTTTGATTTTATCTATATGCCACCCTGAGTTCCTAGTGATAATAGGGCAGGATACAAATGCTTTAATAAATAAATAAATAAGCTAAAGTGTGAAATGCACATTTGGGGGCAATTTGCAAATTTTCATACATGCGAATTTGCATGAATTCACATTTGCACAGATTTGCATTGGTACAAAGATGGAAACTAAAAATAATACTAAGCAGTACTTATTTATGGGTAGAAATGCTTATGTTTAGAATGTGAAATATAGAGATATTTATATTTTGGGCGGTTTAATAAATGTCAATTGAGACAGAGCTTGTCCCTCTCCCTACTGCCCCACCCCCATTTTTCTGGTGTTACTTATGGAAACAAGTTGAAACAATTGCTCCAGGCAGCAGTGTCAAGAAACACCCAATTTATCTGCCCCTAATCTCTGCTTCTGAGTGCCATTAAAAATGAATAGAATGCCATTTTTATTTTTCACTTCAGATACACATCCATCTCTCTATTTAGATATAGGCTCCCAGCATTATCCCATCCTATTTTTGCTTTGTTTATAGCTTTCTTGCTTGTCTGGTTTTCCCAAATAATGAAATTAACAAAGGCATTTGTGTATACCCCCACCCCCTGAGAGAATCATAACATAATCCACGAAGGAAACAGAAGTCATATTAAAATTTGGTCCATGCACTGCCTTGGGCTGAAGCCCCAAAGCTGTGTTGAGGAGGGCTGCTTCAGCCTGCCTCAGGCTGAATCCGAGGTGGTACTGGGTCAGCCCGAGGCACCCTGAGGCTGAAGCAGATTAGTACTGAAGCCTTGGGATGACTCGGGCCAATTTAGGGCAGTGCTGGGTCACTCACCCGCCCAGGAAAGCCAGCTTAAGGCTATCTGTGAGTCTAGGTGAGTTCATTGGACTCACCGGATTCATCTCCCTCTCCCTTTCTGCCCACACCCCACTGCCAGAATTTACCTTCCCATGTGTCCTCTTCCCTGAGAGCTGAGCTGTGATTTGAATGTAAGATTGGGGGCAGCCTCTTTTTTTACAGCTCTATGGTCACAAACGACGGTGGCTGTAAAGGGCCATTTCTCTCAGTTTGTGAATAGTGATATTAAAAGAGAGAGAGACCCTGTGATCTTACATTTAAATCATGGCTTGGCTTTCAGGGAAGAGGATGCATGGCAAGGTAAGTCCCAGCAGTGGTGGCAGCCCTGGATTTGGGGGAGGGAGGAGGGGGCGACCATGTAGCCAGCACTCAGGAACCCCACAAAGGCTGACCGTTTCGGGGGGGGACAACAATCTTGCTTTCGCTTTGGTACTGAAGCGAGGCGGGAAAGGCCCGAAGTCGCCCAAGTCAAATCACAGTTGTTTTGGAAGCTCCAAAACGGCCTCTGAGTCAAGTTGGGGTAGTTGTGCACAGCCCTAATTAAAATGAGAAGGATAATTGGTATTCCATTACAGTTGATGTCAATGGGATTTTTCAGCCAATAGGTGCGGGTGATGTTGGGAGACCCTGAATGAGTTTCCTTCTTTTTGTTTTCATTCCTCTGTGGCACTGAAGCAAAGTGCTTTTGAAGGAAGATTAAAGCAAATTAGGGCAGATGACTATAAGCATTTTGCATCAGAGAGGTACAACCTGATCTGAAATGCCACAAGATGATATAACCATCTTAAGACGCCAGGATGTGTTCAGTGATTATTAGTGTTGTGGTCAACACTCATGAAAACCAATACACACCCTTGTCATGCTGATTAACAATTAACTTTTTTAAAACAAAAGCCATATTTTAAATTGAGAAAGGCATGGTAGGAAAACATTGATTACACCTTTTGAAACATCCTACAAATTGAGACATAGGAAAAGTGCTTCCCCACGTGAACAGGAACAATAGATTTGGCAGATGCCTTTCCTCCTTCAACTTAGCTGCCCTTCATAAGAACATAAGAAGAGCCCTGCTGGATCAGACCGAGGGTCCATCTAGTCCAGCACTCTGTTCACACAGATCCATTGGCCAGGGACCAACCGAGCAGGACATGGTGCAACAGCACCCTCCCACCCACGTTCCCCAGCAACTGGTGCACACAGGGTTAGTGCCTCCAATACTGGAGATAGCACACAACCATCAGGGCTAGTAGCCACAGACAGCCTTTGCCTCCAGGAATTTAATCTACCCCCTTTTAAAGCCATCCAAATTGGTGGCTGTCACTACATCTTGTGGTAATGAGTTCCATAATTTAACTCTGCACTGTGTGAAGAAGTACTTCCTTTTATTTGTCCTGAAGCTTCCACCAATCAGCTTCATGGGATGACCCCGGGTTCTAGTATTTTGAGAGAGGGAGAAAAATGTCTCCCTATCCACTTTCTCCAACCATGCGTTATGTTGTACACCTCTAACATGTCTCCCCTTAGCCTCCTTTTTTCCAAACTAAACAATCCCAGTTGATGTAACCTTCCCTCATAGGGGAGATGCTCCGGCCAATTAATCATTTTAGTTGCCCTTTTCTCCAATGTCAGTGGGGCAGTGAAACCACTCCAGGTTTCAGTCAGAGCCGGCCAGACTTGCAAAAGCAGGTTGAGGAAGGCCAAATGCCTTGGATAGCTTCTTTAGAGTTCTGACTGGTTCTGGCTGAAACCCGGAGCAGATTTACTGCCCCACTGACATTAGAGCCACCAGCCTCCGCCTAGGTTTTGGAGTGGCAGCCAGAAAGCATAAAAAGAATAAAGTTCTACCACTGTACCAGTTGCTGTTCACAGAAGGGAATAAAGGGTTAAATGGGTCAAAGGTAGGGAATGAGTTAAGGTGGAGAAAACAGCTGACTATATGTACACCAGACTGAATTTATGGGCCAATTTTGCCTACATCTAGTTTATGATTGTACAGGATTATTATTATTATTATTATTATTATTATTATTATTATTATTATTATTATTATTAAATGAAGGTTTCAATCAATCCTGGAGGTAGAGAAAAGATGCACATATTACTAAAATATGTATATTTATAACACTTCATATTCTCAGAAATAGAGCAAAATTAAAAAGAAACCCTAAGTTAGTATTTTTTCCTAGAATACATCCACATAAATTTAGGTATGAGTCAAACATGCCCACTCATGGTTTTTTAAGGTCTTGGGATTTGGTTCATCCCTTGCAATTACTAGGGTAGAACACGACCTTCCTTTTATACATCTAATTTTCTTTCAGGGACGTCCAATATTGGCATCTTGTAACTGCATCTGTGATATTATCTGTATTGTTTGACATTTTATCAGATACTGCTACAGCGGTGGCGACATGAAGCATTGCAGCCGTGCAGAATGCAGTAAAACCATTACTCACCTAAATCTGTTAGAAGATAGGCAACTTTTTCATATACCTGGAACAGAAATAAGAAATAAACACAAGGTTTATAATCTGGTTCGGAGTTCTAGAATGGTTGTGAGAAAAAGGACACATGCATGTGCGCCTGTGCATACAGGCACACTGAACTTCAGGGGTTAGAGTTAAAATGCATCTCCATTTCTAGTGCACCTTCTGGGTGGGTGGGTGGGTGTATAATGTAATATTGAGTCTACCAGGTGGAGCCAGCTGGGAGCGAAGAGAAAGCGTGCAGTAGCATGCTTGCTTGTTCCTGGTGAGCCAGGATTCTGGCTCATTGTTCCATGCAAACTGGCTCATTATGTACTTTACAGCTACACAGTCCTATATATACTTACCAGGGAGTAGATTCCTTTGAACTCAGTGTGACTTACTACTAAGTAGATATGTACAGGATTGTGCTCTTATAGTACAATCCTACATATATCTACTAAGAAGTAAGTCTCATTTTGAAACTTAATGCTTCATTGAACAATGGAACTTACTTCTGAATAGATATGTATTTTATTTATTTATTGCATTTTTACACCGCCCAATAGCTGAAGCTCTCTGGGCGGATCACAAAAATTAAAACCATACAAAGTATAAAACAGTATAAAAACATGAAAGAAAAGCACAACCAGGATTAAAATCAGCAGCAGTGCAGAAATATGAATTTTAAATACAAATTTAAAACAGCAAAGTTAAAAATAATTTATAGACTGTTAAAATACTGAGAAAATAAAAAGGTCTTCACCTGGCATCTAAAAGAATATAGTGTGGGTGCCAGGCAAACCTCCTTAGGGAGCTCGTTCCACAGCTGGGGTGCCACACAGCAGAGAAGGCCCTCCTCTTGGTAGCCACCTGCCTCACTTCCTTTGGCAGGGGCTCACGGAGAAGGACCCCTGTGGATGACTTTAGGGTCTGGGCAGATACATATGGGAGGATGTGTTCCTTCAGATAGCCTAGCCCCAAGCCGTTTAGCAGGGATGGGCAGAAGACAGATCTTCAGATGTTTTGGCCCAGGATTCTTGACCATTCTCCATGCTGGTCGGAGCTTCTGGGACCTGATGTCCAAAACATATGGAGTTCTATTCTTTGCTCACCCTGATGCGTTGCCTTGCACTATCAAATACATTTTCTAATGTGTGTGTGTTAAATGGGGGGGGGGAGAAGGGACCATGTGTAGAGTGTTTTTTCTAGATTTCCAGTTCTTTATGAGAAAGTCTAATAAATAGTCTTCAACAGTTATTTTTTGTTGTTGATATTTTTTAAAAATGAAAATGCCAAAAGAAAAAAAAATTGCTTTAGAAAAAGCAACCTAGTGCTATATGTACAGGCCTCAATCTAGCTAGTTAGTGATGAATATTTAAAATTAAAACCAATGGAGAAAAAGTAATGGCTAAACTCTGCTTTCACTGGGATAGGGTCATACCTAACTTTGCCAGGATCGAGGGCACTGTGTTTACATTGTCCTCGGTACTGGTATACTTTATTTAAGATGCAATTATCCTAGAGAGGTCAAAAAGTTACTAGACTAGATTTTCTAGTTTTATATGTGCACGCCCAGGAAAGTATATCATAATGAAATTAATATCCACACCCATTCTTCTATCATGAGTCCCTGTCTTAGGGCATTGCCAGATTTAAATCTGATATTCATTTCCTGGAACATGTCCATATTTGTAAGAGTTTCACATTCTCTGCAAACTTGTCTATACTTGCCATGATCCAGATATGGAACTTCAAATAACATTAATAACGGTTAGAGAAAGGCTCCAAAGGTCTCTGTCTACAGTGCAGTAAGAACACGCAGTCATAAAACAGGAAGTTCATGTGATACGTGACTCTGTTTTGTTCCTTAGAAATCATATCATGCTAGTATCATGGCAGATAAAGTCTGCCAGCAGGGCATTTTGAAGAAGCCCCTTAAGCGGATACAGAATCAGTAGATGTTATAGACAGAGGAATATTGCAAAGCCTTGAGTTGTATTAGCTTGCTTCAGCGCTGACATTCCCAAGCAATTGAACGTATTGTATAAATACATGCCTACATTTATTTGATTTTTTTCAGAAGAAAACTCTATTCTTCCACATTGACATTTAGCCTAAGATTTATCAATTTTGCAGCCTGTATCTATGTGAATTGATCAGGTAAACAGAAGGTCAAGCTACATGATATGTTAATTGCATAGCTTTCTTACTCTCGAATAAGTTTGCATGCCCACAGGAGGTGAAGATCAAACCTTATCTTGCAGTCCTTTGTTTTCTGAAATCTCTGCAAAACAGGTTTTTTTTTAAAATGAGGGGAGCCTCCCCACCAGTGGAAGTTTTTTTTCAAAACCCCACACAGGCATAGAGCCTCTTGTGGCGCAGAGTGGTAAGTGGCAGTTACTGCAGCCGAAACTCTCCCAACGGCCTGAGTTCGATCCCAGCGGAAGCTGGTGCTCAGGCAGCCGGCTCAGGTCGACTCAGCCTTCCATCCTTCCGAGTAAAATGAGTACCCAGCTAGCTGGGGGAAAGGTAACTGTGACTGGGGAAGGCAATGGCAAACCACCCCGCTACAAAGTCTGCCAAGAAAACATCAGCGAAAGCAGGCATCCCTCTAGGAGTCAGCAATGACTCAAGTGCTTTGCACGAGAGGTTCCTTTCCTTTTCCCCCTTCACACAGGCATGCATGTGAAATTTTAGAAAGGAACGAGTTTGGCATGGACAGGGGTGGGGGATGAATCCTCTCCTCCCTGTGCACATTAGTTTTAATCCGAATTGGGGTCACATACGCTGAGGCTGGAGCATGCTGGGAGTTGAAGGACTTTTTTCTGTCTAAATATGCATTGGCTTGTCTAAGCAAACCCAATGTAATTAATGTAATTTGTAGTTTGACTCAGAGTCTTCTTGATATTACTTCAATATGTGCAGGTAATTTAAAAAATCAGGTGCCAGCATTTCCTTCTAAGATTAAAGTCCAGCCAAAGTTAAGCATTTTAAGTCCTATTAGTTTTAATGACAGAAATGTAAGCATTAGGGTACACTCCACTCCAGAATTATCTGGTAACTGTGAACATCTGCAGAGCATTCGATCTTCCAGAGTGGAGATTGGCTGCTTCCAAACCCATCGATTAATATCAGAGTGGAGATGAGCCCAATTGGAGCTTCTAAAGTCTCTGAAATTATCCGTGTGTGTGTGTGTGTGTGTGTGTGTGTGTGTGTGTGTGTGTGTGTTTGAACTGAATATCTCCCTATTTGGAAGATGCTGAGTGGGGTGAGGGGTAGCTCTGATATTAACATATGTGGCTAACCAATTAGGAATTGCCATAGCACTGTCTGTGACTGTGTTCTGCTCCAATCACATTGTTCAGGGGAGTGGGAAACACTAACTGGCTGCTGATTCTGACTGGGGGAGTGGAGAGAAGGAGCGCGTTTCTGCTTGGACTCATAGACGTCAATCATGCCAATTTTTATCTCTACCTTTAAAAATTACACGGATGCAAGCATTTTTGTTTATTTCCATTCATTTATTTTTCTAAAAATCAAAGCATGAACAGATTGGGTTCAAGCTTGGCATGGCTAAATCCCCCCTTAAGAGCTATCAACATGCGAAGTTTCATCTATTTATCTTTAATAATGAGGGAGCTGTAAGCGTTTGATTAAATTCCATTGACAAGCAGTATTCCGAAAATGGTCAGTTCTCCAATGGAGCTCTGGCTCAAATTTCGAGGCTGAAAAGACCCACTTTGCACATCCCTTCAGTAGGATTTAAGTTGCCTAGTTCTGGCTGAATCATACCTTAAATTATTAACTTCATATAGCAATCCTACGGAGATGTGTATTTGGAGAATTTGTTGCAGTTGCTCAACAAAGCCCTACAGCTCGCTTAAGCCAGGGTGGGAGGTGGGGAGGTTTCTTTTTAAACTTTCCCTTTTCCCATCATCTCTAATAGGAGAGAACTTATTATGCCAACCCCAGGGCTGGTGTAGCTTCAGCCCATTTTGGAAGGATGTTGAGAAAATGAAGAGCTTAGGATCCTGTGCATCCCCAGCCTCCTCACTTCATGTCCTGTTGGTGGGGCACAACTGGAGGTATAGTGGAACTTTCCTCTTCTACACCAGGGAACCCTCTGCCTATGGATCTCCCTCTCCACAGGGAGGAAGGGAGGGAGGGAGGGAGAGAGAGAGATTGTGGCATCCTATGGCCACAGGATTGCTACCTAAGAAGGCATTCGTTCCTGACGTTCAAAGGAACTATGAGTGCCCCTGCCAAGGAGGCTCAGCAAGTGGCAATGAGTGAAAGGGCATTCTCAATAGGGAGGTATGGATTTTATAAAATTTGTTCTGTCTGCATTTCATGGATTTTCAAGTGCCTTTTGTAATGTTGTCCGCTTATTGACTGAATTGGATTTCCCCCAATTTCCTGAATTTGCACCAGTGAAAATGTACAAATCCCCACCCCACCCCAATGCACATGTTCATGCTTTATCCTTTAGGGAAAATGTGCATTCTTGGTTGGGCTAGAAACTGTACAGGAAGTGGTTCAGGAAATAAGCAATATCGGATTGTAAACTAGAATAGCTTTAATTGAAATTAGTTTAGATCACATCAAGCTGCTGCCCCTAAGCAAAGTGGTTTACCTGTTCAGACAACATGCTAAGCCATGGTTAGGACACTAATCCTTTTGCAGCAAATGGTTACTGAGCATATTCAAACTGTGGTTATGTAGCCACCATGGTTGGGAATCGTTCACATGGTGCTTAGCCACTGTGGCTCAGTGTGTCGTCTGAAATGTATTTTAATACATTTTCTATATCTTCAGACTAACCTTCACAACAAATAAAGATTGAGAACTTACAACATTAAGTGACATGATGATCATAAAGTTGATGCAGACTCCAGTGCCTGATGTTGCAAACTGCCAGTACTTTTTTATGAAATACCACTGGAAAGAGGCAAACTGCTCCATAGCCACTAGGCGATAGACTACAACTGCAAACACTGCAGTGAGTACTAATGAAATCTGCAGACAGATAAAATTGAATGTGTTTATTGAAAAATGGGCACATCACAAATAAAGAACATCTGGGGGGAAAAGTACAAACTTTGAAGTACTATAATCTTGTCTCATTTATGTCTCTTTTGTGTTTAGTCTGGAATTAATATGCTTCTTACTATTTTGCCAAAATTGTCTATGCCTTTACATTAAAACCCCCCACTGAGCGTCATTCCTTTATTTTACCAATTGTCTCTGTATCTGAGAAGAACTATTAACAGTTTAAGCTGATATTAAGTAGATTGTAAGACTTTACCATGAAGAATATCCCCGACACAGACACCATCAGTCGACTGAGTTTATCAGGGAAGGGTTGAAAAGGTTCAGGTTTTCCTGTTATAGGATTTACTCGCTCCACTTCAGAATATTTTGCTTCGAACTGGGGGCGAAGCTCTTCCTGCAATTACAAAGATTTCTTTCAGTTCATGCCTGAGGTGAATGGCGTATGTACCTGGCATAATAATGGTCTACCAGTTGTTGCTGGTAGAATTTCCTTCTCATTGACATTGTTGTTTATTCGTTCAGTCGTTTCCGA
Source organism: Elgaria multicarinata webbii (assembly GCF_023053635.1). NCBI lineage: Eukaryota > Metazoa > Chordata > Lepidosauria > Squamata > Anguidae > Elgaria > Elgaria multicarinata. The sequence continues at coordinate 105,695,649 of NC_086172.1, forward strand.
CTCTTCGTGACTTCATGGACCAGCCCCCTCCAGAGCTTTCTGTCGGCTGTCGCCACCCCTAGCTCCCCCAAGTATACAGTATGCTTGAATTAAATACTGAAACACTGCACTGCACTGGGACAACTCTGAAGATCAAAGGATAGGAACATGAATACCAGTGGCAGCTGAGTGTTTAGTCCTTCCCCTTTTCAAAAATTCTATATTTTCCAAACATTATATCGCTTCTGATGTTTATTTGTGTGTAAATGAATATATGGGGAGGGGTGTAAATTACCAGGTTATGTTCAGTATACTCCTGATTGCTACACATATGAAAGTGCAATTTTAACAGTTCTTGTGCATGTATACCCAATTGCACTCACCTCTGCTGCATGCCTGATCTGGTACACTAAAAAATGAAGTGTCCCAGATCGTAATGGATTGCACACAGATGGCAGAAACACAGATGTGGGTGGACACACATGGTTTGGCTCTGTTCAAATGATAACTTTGAACGTGTAGAAGGCAGAGGTGGGGACAGAAGGTGTTAGTGTGATCATCTCTATCCACATGCATTTGTCTGCAAATGAACTAGACAAAAGGCTTTTGTTTCATGGGTATAATAAAAATGGTGGAGCTCCTCTAACTGGAATCACAAACTTCCTCAATAATAATAATAATAATAATAATAATAATAATAATAATAAATTATTTATTTATATTCAACAACACCAAATAAAATATAATATATAAAATTAGTTAAAAGAGCATATAAAACCAATACAATGTTAAAATAACAGTCACAATAGCTTAAAATTGATTTGGGTAGGCCTGCTGGAAGAGACTAGTCTTCACAGCTGTCTTAAACTCAGAGAGAGCATTAAGCTGATGAATCTCCTCCGGCAGGCCATTCCACAGTCTGGGGGCGGCAGAGGAAAAGGTCCTCTGGGTAACAGTTGTCAGCCTAGTTGTGGCTGACTGGAGTAAACCCTTCCCAGAGGACCTGAGTATGCAGGCAGATTGTATGGGAGGTGATCCCGCAGGTAACCTGGACTGCATACCAGTTGGAGCTATCATAGTTGGATAAAAATTCTAGAAAAATTGTGCCTAGATTTGAGAAATGTGACATCTGAACAGTGCTGGCTCCAGATTTTTTGAGGCATTTTCTGTAAGACACCCTGTGTTCAAGGAATCTGCCTTATCACCACTATTGATATCAGCTGCTATTGCACCCCATTTCTTTCTCATCATTGCTACCACTTGCTTGTTCAACAGGTAGAGTCCCAGTGAGCAATAGGCAGTGGCATCTACAGCTCCTCCTTCTCATCACCACCAGAGTAAAAGGGAGGTGAACAAGCAGTGCCATGTATAAGAGTTTTTCATAGCTGAAATAGTTTATCAGCTGGAAACTTTCTTCTTGGTACGAAGTGCTAATGTTTTCAAGTATACAGATGATCAGGTGCAGATGAAGTCAAATTGAGACTAGCACTTCCCTGAAGTGCAAATAAGACAGACAAGCTGTCAGATACCCTGGGAATCTTAAAACTAAATGACTGTTGATATCAACATTGCTGTTACAAATCATTTCTTTCCATTCTTACCTCTTCATCTTCCCAGTCTATGAGATCCCAGTCATAGGTTAGAACAGCTCTTCGTCTTTTCCAGAATTCTAAGAATACTGTAGCTGTGAAAGCCATTAGTTATACGTTAACACATCATAAACTGTTGATTACTCCAAAATTTGACTTCATAAGGGAATGAATGAATTGTATTGCAATAGAGCGGGATCGTCAGCTGTAGCACTGTGATTTATCCAGTTTCACAGCTCTTGAGCTATGCACACCTGAAGGTGGGAGCTATGGAGCTTTTTCCCCATCTTGGAAATTATCAAGACTTCAGTATTGGTGTCACCAATTAGAGGAGTGGCATATAAGCTGAAAGATCCTCTTGGAGATGGACTATCAAAGTGTTAATTAAAAAGGAGAAGGCTGGACTATTAAACTCAATAGTCCAGCCTTGATGTGGTTACCAGCCTTAAGACCAAAAACCAAAGGAGGAGGGCGAAAAGTCAGGTGAAAAGAAAGGAGAAACAGGTTCTCAGGATGCAAAGGATTTATTGATGACACAGCCTAATGTTAGAGGAAAACCTGCAGACTTCTTTTGACAAGCCCCTGAAGAAGGCCTTTGAAAAGACACAGGCTGAAACGCATTGGGCTTTGTATCAATAAATCCTTTGCATCCTGAGAACCTGTTTCTCCCTTCTTTTTACCAGCACCTAAGACCCAGCACCTTTGTGCTTAATGAAAGGGGCTTGAGGCTGGTAACCATGTTCTGTGCCTGCAAGTCTTACAGTCTTAACTCCACAGTCTTAAGAATATAAGAGCATAAGAAGAGCCATGCTGAATTGGACCGAGGGCATTCTGGGAGTTGTAGTCCAACACATCTGGAGCGCCCCAGGTTGAGAAAGGCTGATCTAGTCCAACGCTCTGTTCAAACAGTGACCAACCAGTTGCCCATGGGAAACCCACAAGCAGGACATGTTCCCCGGCAACTGCTGTACATACTGTCTCTGATACTAGAGGTAGCACATAGCCATAAGGACTAGTAGCCATTGATAGCCTTCACCTCCAGGAATTTACCCAACTATCTTTTAAAGCCATCTAAATTGGTGGCCATCACTACATCTTGTGGTTGTGTATTCCAGAGTTTAACTATGCACTGTGTGAAGAAGGACTTCCTTTTATCTGTCCTGAATTTCCCACCAATCAGCTTCACAGGATGACCCCAGGTTCTAGTACTTTGAGAGAGGGAGAAAAATGCGCCCCTATCCACGTTCTCCAGTCTAGGTATAATTTTGTACACCTCTATCAGGTCTCCCCTTAGCCTCCTTTTTGCCAAGCTAAACAACCCCAGCTGTTGTAACCTTTCCTCATAGGGAAGATAATCCAGCCCCTTGATCATTTTAGTTACCCTTTACTGCACTCCACACACTCCGCTCAACAATATCTTTTTTTTAGGTGTGGTGACCAGAACTATATACAGCATTCCAAGTGTTGTCACACTGTAGATTTGTATAAATGTAGTCTTGTTTGAAGTTGCAGAGTTTGGGGGGTGGAAATATTTTGCACATACTTAGGGATACTCTCTTATTCAATTATTTTCAATGTCCCCAGGCACTGAAAGTAGATCCTGGGGTTAAACTCTATGAACTCTTGCTCAAATTAGCTCTTGATTTGTACACTTGAACATGAATTTCCCTTTCATAGCTTCGTGACAGGCTTTGAGCAGACAATACTCTTTTATATCCAAGGTTTAACATAATCCTGTTCCCCAGCATCAGAATCACTGGAGCATACAGGAAGTTCTGTTTTGAAAAGAAACGTCATCCCACTTGACAGTTAAAGAGAGCTAGAGCATACGCTTTGGGTGCTATGGTTACAACAGCAAATGGAAACACAGTTCACTCCTACATGGGGCAGCCAAAATAATTGTTTCTTTAATCATGCATAGATGATCTCCCTTACAGTACTTCAAGTGTGCATGGCCCCAATTCAGATTCTGAGCAGTGGCAATTTTATCCTGAAGTTTCAACCTCCCCCAATAGGGAGGAGGGGGTTAAAAAAGAAATAAAGTCTCCATTGATTTCAATGAAAACTCCCCGCCCCCCGCTGGGGTATGTGGAATTTTGGAACAAAAATGGTGTGGGGAGGAAGCTCAGGAAGTGGGGTCTGGTAAGCATGGCAGCTCAGTGAACAGGCTCTGGGTGAACAGGGCCTGGGAGGCTGAGCAGCAGAGAGTCTACTGGACTCCACCCACCTCTCGGACTCCCGCAGCATCCCTAGGTTACCCCTGACAGAATGCAGCCCTTGGAAATGGTGCAGTGGGGGAGGTTCCACATCACAGATGTAGAGAACACTAGGACGAACTAAGAATCTGTCTCAAATATACCATAATGCACCAGGGCTTCATAGAAGTTGCCTAAGCATTCTGACCTTGGCCAACAAGTCAGAGAAGAAAGGGTTCCCTGAAGACAGGAAGTTAAGAAACCACTGAACTAGATTATGCAATATACTCTATGCTACTTTAGGGAGAGAGAGGGGGTGGTTTAGGTGGTGGTAAAATTAGAATGGTAGGAACTGGCTCTTCTAGAAATGCCACTCCAACTGGAATGGATGGAAAAATGTACACTACTGCATAGCATTTACCCCTATCTTATCACTTATACTTGGTTAGACACTGCACAATAATTTGCTTAAAATATTATGTACTAGGGGGACAATGCCATAGGAGTATATTTGGCCAATACATGTATTCCTTCAATGCACCCAATTCACTTCACGTCATTGGTGAAGTCATTCTGGCTTTCTGCATGGCAAATGGGAACAGTAACAAGGTGGGTAAATCAAGGTGAGCTCTTCACACAAGGTCTTTTCATGCTTTTACTTTTCATGGGCTTCTTCCAAACTGAACATACTGAAATAGTGTGACCATATGAAAAGGAGGACAGGGCTCCTGTATCTTTAACAGTTGTATTGAAAAGGGAATTTCAGCAGATGTCATTTGTATATATGGGGAACCTGATGAAATTTCCTTTTCATCACACCAGTTAAAGCTGCAGGTGCCCTGCCCTCTTTTAAATCTGGTCACTCTAGTATAGCTCCTGCGGCTTTAACTGTTGTGATGAAAAGGGAATTTCCCCAGGTTCTCCATATATACAAATGACACCTGCTGAAATTCCCTTTTCTATGCAACTGTTAAAAATACAGGAGCCCTGTCCTCCTTTTCATATGGTCACCCTAACGGAACAGAAAACAGGAAACATGTCCATGAAGATACAGTATTAAACTTTGGGAAGGTCAGGACTTTAATTTCATAAAAGGCTGTATCTGTTCTCATGCAGTATCCTGTTGCCTTTAGTAACATTTCATATGGTCCCAGGCAATCCTCGCTCAGGTTTTGAGGCCCTTTGGTCAGAACACCTTCAGTGGGCCCTGTCCCTCAATGAAATACCTTCTCACTGGCATTGTCACTTTGTGATATTGCTGCTGCTGTTACTCCTCCTCCTCATAGCTACCACTTGCTTGCTTGACAGACACAGAGCCAGTGATTAAGCAGGCAGTGGTATCTACTGCTCCTCCTTCTCACCACCATTGGTGGTGCAAGAATCCCATGAACAAACAGTTGCAATAGTGATGATGAGGAGCTTTCTCGTCAGTGGGCCCATGCTGGTGTCTGACCACGCCTACCACTGACTCTAGCCTTTACCTCAGGAAAATGCCTGCATGGATTTCCAATCAAATACTGAAGAACTATATGAAGTGTACTCAAAAGCCTTCAAGAATTTCAAGTGGAATCAAATGAAAGGTATTCCTATCCTTGACATAATTACACATTCCAGTAACACTTGAATCGCTTTCTCAAAACATGTCGAATGCAGAAGTCATTTGGAAAAGTACAGCTCCAAGGACCTGAAAGTTAATTAGATCAGTGGACAGCCTTGCACATTGAAAATCTAGGAGATGCTTCTAACCAGGCAGGTATTGATAGACAGCTAGTTACATATTGATCCAAGATTTGTACAAGTAGAGATTCAGAGCCCCAGAAATGCTGGTGGGAGGCAAAAAAAAAAAAAAGTCTCCAGAGGGTGAGGAAAACCTTTGAATGGACTGGTGTTCAGGGTAGAACATTGCTCCAAGAAGGTGCCTCAGCCTGGTTTTGGACAATGATAGTCCATGGCACATGTTAAATTGGGCAAGCAGGGGAATACCCAATTCCTCACCAAGCTCCCATTTTGCAAATGGCAGCTTCATCTTTTCCCTAAAGGCTCATTTGCATAAATGACCACTTGACAGCTGCCATTTGTGCAAATGGGTCTTTACAAAAAAGGCTAAGTTGCAATTTTTAATGAAAAATTATGGCTTGGTCGGGAGGCTGTGCTCCACTTACTGGGTGCCCACAGACTTCCCGGAGGCTCACCATGTGTGGCAAGCAGGGTCAGGGGGTCGCATATGACCAGGGTGGAAATTAGTTTGTCCATCCCAAATTTTAAGCAGACTTAAACATTGTGAGTTGGCTAAAACTCTGAAAACACTTTAACTAAATATTTTAGTACTTACTTTCCTATTTTAAAGAGAAGCAATACAAAACAAAAGGATATTTTTGATTCTCATCTAACATGACTTTGACTCTGGAATATATGTTGAGCAGAAAACAGTTTATTACAAAATTACTGAAGTCGTTTTCTAGAATTATTGTTAACTTCATGTATTTTTAATTTTGTTTTTAAAAAATGCGCTTCTATTGAGCTTCGACAAATATTTCCTCTTGCAGAACCCATCTGGCAGTCTTTCCAGGAGGTGCAGAATTCTTTTTCCACCTTATCCCAAAAGTTCCCATTTCTTCTGTGAACTCTGTGATGGTATGTCTCAACCAACGGCTGAGAAGCAGGTCATTCTAGTTCTCAGGTGCACTATTACACCCAGAGAAATGCAGCCCCGCCTAATTTTGTTTCTATCATGCATTCCTGACCACAACACTGATTCATCTACTTGACCTGCCTTCTACAGTTCTCAGCAGACTAGACTAATTGGACTCCGGTAAGGGAAGACTTATTTCAGCCCCTTCCTGAATATTACTGTCGAGCTGAAAAGGTAAGTGCTTCTCAGTTAATGGCTTTCACTCTGATCTCAATTGCATTAACTTTTTTTTAACCAAATTTCTCAGAGCATAAGTGATCTGGATGTGAAACTACCTGTCATGCTCAGTCCCAGTACAGATCTCGACTGTTCTAAGAGTAGAAAATAGTTTAGCAGCTTCCTTTTCTAAATGTTTTTTGCCCTTCACTAGTAACCATTGAGTGGTAGTAGGCATGCTTGAAAGGTTTTAAAAACATAGTAATGCTTAAAGTGATTAATGCAAGCATATGTTGACTGTGGATACAGAGAAACACAACCCTAAAAGATTTTTTTACTGTTAAGAAACATTCTGGCTTCACGGATCTATCATTCCATCTGCAATGTTCAAAGTTAGGATTTCATCATTTAGGTGTGCTGTAAATGACATCTCTATAGTGAAAATAGAAGAAAGCCCTTCATTGTAAATGTGTACAAACATAGGCAGTTGCCCAGTTGCACCTGTACTTACAGAAGAAGAAGTGACATAGAACAGGTGTCCTTCTATTTTAGAATGGATATTATGAATAAATCAATCAATCAACAAAAAAACCTCCCCCCCTGAAACCTAATGATGGGATAGGAAAAGAGAGAATAGTACTGCATTTTTATTTTTTGTGTGTCATTCTATTCTCGTAATATTTTCTCCCTTACAAATGGTATGCTAAGTTATGTCGCTAACATACAAAGATATACTTCATACCTACAATATTACAAAGGCCCTGAGATTCCTTTAATACCCTGTATTTCTTTCAATTTTACTGCTGCCTGTTTTTTTGTGGGGGGTCTTTCTTTCTTTCTTTCTTTCTTTCTTTCTTTCTTTCTTTCTTTCTTTCTTTCTTTCTTTGGTTACTGATACTAAACCAACTCAGCAGGCATAATCGAGAGCCTCGTGTGTGCACCTGATGTTTGTTTTTGACACACTTTCCACCTCCTACTACAAACTACTTTTAAATGGTACAGCTACTTTTAAACCTACCAGAAAAGAATGGATACTGCTAATGCAATGTTATGATTGCCCTCAATAAATTCAATCTCTGACTAACAGATGCTGTATGCATACATATAGATACATTACAAACTATGGGGTGTATCTAACATTAGTCTATCCAGAGTCCCATTCATTGCAATGAGTCTACTCTAAGTAGGAATAACTTTGGATGCAACCCCCTCCCTTCCCCTCGGCCTCATAATTTAAATCTGCTCAGAACTTTCGCCTTACTTATTCCGTCTTCATGCCAAGAGAAACAAAGATATGTTAATCTGATCTCTCAGTGACTGGCACACCCACAACTATGGGTCTTCCTTCCTAGACTCACCAAAGCCGAAGTATGAATTACATTTCAAACTGTTGTAAGGCCTTTTCTGGTTGGGCTAGCTTTTTGTGGTTAGGCTTCTGTTCTCAATTGGAAATGACATTTCCATGCATTCTGATTTAAAATGATTTTAATTGACATTTATTATGTGTATTTATTATTATAATCCATAAAATGAATATAAAATGGAAGAAGATTAGAATACCAATTAAATAAACATGGGAGAAAGGATTTAGCAGTCTTTATCAGCCTTTGAGAATCATGCATAATAAATTTTATGCCATCATTATGCTGTAGCCATAACTCAGACTGAGCCAGGGCTGCAAACCTATGCACAGTTATGGTGTAATCCTATGAGGAAGGCCACAAGCCTCCAATTTAGGAGGTTTACAGCCACCGAGAGTAGAATGGGAGGTGTGACAGAGGAGGTCTTCACCTCTCCGCTCCTTCTGCTCTGTATTTTTACTAGATGGGCATTTTTGCCCATCTAGCTGAGGGGGAGGGAAGGAGGCTGGGAAGGCCTGGGTATCCTAAGTCATCCCCTCCCCTCCCTGCCCACCAGCACACCCTCTTTTCCTCCCTTCTGAAGTCGCCTTTGGGACCTCAGAAAAGCAGCTGGCATGTTTCTTTCCATGCCGGTTGTGAGAGGTAAGGGAGAGAGCAGGGAGCTTGGACGCCTGGATCCAAGGTCGGAGCACGCTCTGCGACCTCGGATCCAGGAATCTGAACTATCCTACGGTCCCCCAGACTCTGTCTTGGGGCCATAGAATTGCTCTCCCTCTCTACCTAAATACAAGGAGGTCATTTATGTGTGTATGTATGTGTTCTATGGTGGGGGGGGGAGAAAATTTCAGTGGAGCAGAAAAGATTTGCAGCAAGGCTCAAAGATATGCTTTCGAACATATTCAAGATTAAATTAAAAAGCAGGAGTTAAGAACATTTGCTGTAGCTATTTTATACCTCAAAATAATTATATCAGCCACCCTCATGTGTGTGTGTCTATGTGTGTGTGACAGAGAGAGAGACAAGGAAAGGGATGTGTGCCTTAGGCCTTTTTATTGTTTGTAACAACAGTCTCTCATTCTGGAAAACACAACTAAAAATAAATTCAACTGGTTTTTGTCTCCTTCCTTCTAAGTGGAACATTATAGTGTCAAGAATATCACACACACACACACACACACACACACACACACACACACACACACTGTCTTTTGGGCTGTGAGTACAGCAATTGTAGCATCATGCACTGTAAATGAAAGCTTTAGTTAAGTGAACTTTTGGTAATTCCCCTTGGGCATTTCAAATTACAGCCAAGGTGAAATAAAAAAGAAAAGAAAAAGGAAGACAAAACCTACTTTGTTCCGGAATGAAATGGCTATTGATAGCACGTCCAGTGGCCTGTGCCAGATTGGAAAACAACATGCAAGGCTATGAAGAGAAAGGGAATAGCTGAGAGCTCGCTAAAATCTCGCTCAATGTTTTATTTGTTCTTCATGTGGCTTTTTAACTATCAGTCATAACAGCAGAAAAAAATGTGTTCACAGGGGATGGCAAACGCTATTGTACATTGAATCAGTGCATTTGTAAGCCAGGATAAGCAGATTAATTACATATCAAACACTGCCACTTATGAGGGGAAAATAAATCAGCCAAATAATTATTTGGGTCTGTTCTCAAGAATAGCAGATATATTTAGAACAAAAGTAAATCTGGCAAATAATCAGTTTTTATTTCGCATTTGGCTATTTGGTCAAAATGTTTATAGGTAAATAAAATGAATGCTTTCCTAAATTTAGCCTGCTCACATTTGCTGAAGTAGCCTGGAATATATCCCAATTGAGATAAAAGAAATGGATAACTGTAAGTGCAGCTGATATGGCACCTAACTGGGAGGAGAAGCAAACCCCCTTCACACCCGGTCTGCAACTCCGCCTGTAGATGGGACATGGCTCTACCCCTGATATCACACAATTCTCCATCCCCTGACAGGCATGCACTGAGCATTAGACATCTGCATAAAAGGCTCAATGAGTGGACATTGTGGAGACAGGAGAGGTATGTTCACACATGGAGACCCCTTACACAACACAGATAATGCATGAAGGGGACTATGGAGAATTTTTATAATGGCATAAAGCAAATGATGGGCACTTTAAGTCCCATGGATTTCAGTATGCATATTTAGGATGGAACTGCACGTTATAATCAACATGGCCCTGTGACCAAAAATGAAATACTCATGTCAATCTCCTTCTCTCTCTTGATCTCTCTCTCATATCATATAGGATCACTTACCCTATTTCATGATGTCATTTCCTGCTCTTCTCTTTTTCTATATTCACCAGAGTAATAAGTGTGTTTTGTACTGAACACTATCTCATTTTATTTAAAATATTTAAATAGTGTAATCTTCAAAGAACTCCAGAGTTAGAACTGATGGCTCCTCCTGTATGTTCAACCATTCCAGGGAAGCAGTTGGAGGCTGGTGACTCTGATGTCAGTGGGGCTGGGAAACTGATCAGGGTTTCAAGTTTCCAAGGTGCTGAACCTATTTTGGGGATAGGCAGCTCCTTTAGAGTTCTGACTGAAACCCTGAGCTGATTCACAGGTCTGCTGACATCAGAGCCACCAAATGAAGCTCATCCCATGGCTAGCTCATTTTGGTGGGTGGAGAGGAAACACAATTCTTGTAAGAATGTCAAGCTTTTGAGAGATTTCTGACTGGTGCAGGCAAAAAGTTGTGGAGACTGCAATTCAGGATGCCATTTCTGGTGGCATCCCCTTCGCTGGTGCGGTTCTGCCCTTAAACATGCACCTAATTCTTCCACTGAAATTCACAGGACTGAAACATGCTTAACTTGGAAACTCATAGGGCTTAAATGTGCTTAATGGTGTTTAACTTTGGCTGAATCATACCAAATGGGTTCACTGAATTTGTAGGAATTATGTCAATGGCTACACTGCAAATAAAAACAGACCTATTGTCAAATTTATTAGCCATTATGTATAAATAATAGAGTAGTCTGCTGAATGAGTATAGAGCATTGTTGCCTCAGGAGATATTGCTTCAGGGAAAAAGCACCCCTAATTCTGAAAGATGAAGTGTAATTAGTCTGTCTCTTGGCACAAGTAACACTTGTATCATCTTCCTTCCCACAAGGCCACAGAACGAAGAAGGAAATACATGAAATGCACATACCTAATAATACAATTTTGCGTGAGAATTGAACAGTTTCTGATGATTAGATAATGTTTTTCCTGTGTTTTTATCCAAACATTATCTCCTCCCCCTCAAAGTTACTAGAATCTGTTAGTAAACCATGCTGTATAATTGTGTCATTTCTTTAGGTAATTATACCATCTTAAAACTGACTGGCACATTTTTTTGATCCTCCCCCTCCTTTTTTTTTAGTTCTGCTATCAGAAAGCATAAAGTAGTGAAATCAATCTGACAGAAAACAATTTCTGAAAATACACAATGGGTAAGGCAATACCTTTAGAAAAGGCATTCCGACAGGCTGCATCTATCTAGCGCAAGAATAATGACAGTTATTAGGCCTTGTCTATAAGAGCAAACTGTCCTGCTATCATGAAAAAAAAAGTTCTTAAATAGCAAAGTTGTGAGAAAAAGCTATGACAATGGATGAGGAGTGAATTTAGTAGAAGACACTCCAGTCTATCAAGGAACAAGTTGGGTGCCAGCAACTGCAGTCCCTCATAATGCCATTGGTCACATCAACTGACTGGCAAAACACTGCCTGTATCCTAACACATGGGAGGTGATAATCAAGTTCCACCACAATATGCTTCTTTCCTAATAGAGAGGAAGAAAGACGGGGGATGTGTTGTAGTACAATACACACCAGAGTAATTGATTCACACCTAAGCTAGTGATGGTGTGAGGGTGGTTTTTGTTTTTTAAAGTGAGGCATTTGGAATTGCAAACCTCAGGTTTATTCCATCTGAACACATTAAATTGCATGAGATCTTGCCAAAGTTTTCAAGGGTGTTAGTGGGTGGGACCTGGGTTTAGCATTTCCTATTAGTGGGGCTTTATGGGAAATTCTTCAGTTTATAGCAAGAATCTTGCACTCGTTAGTCTATCTTAAATGTAATAAAGTTCAGTCACTGGCCACAAAACACAACCATTAACCTCTCCCCAACTATGGAGTGATACAAGCAGATGGCAGGTGTGCAATAGGATAATGGCTTCAGAGCATTAGTGGTTCCCATATGCCTTAAGGAAGCAATTAAAGCAGTACATGGGGAAAAGATTTCCTAGGTCAGTAGGAATTTGACCTGGATAATATTTCCTTCTTATCATCAAATATAGCCATTAGTGAGATCCTGAATGCAAACAAAATGTACTCATCAAAACTTTTCACAAGAGATTGTATTGGGATGCCAACCAATATCGTGGTCTCTGATATACCAGAGGATACACAAAAAGGCAAATATTATAGAGGTGAGAAACCTACTGCCTGACCCATAATCCACTTTCTGGACACAGTCAAGTCACCAGAATAGGAATTGTAAGACATCCTTTGTGAATGTATTAAATTCTGTCTTCAACCAAGTGAATCTTATGACCCCTTTAAAAATATGAACCTAAAATTAAATATAAAATGTATTAACTTTCCCTCCCCAGGGCACTTCATATCAAGAAACAAGAGTTCTAATTGTGAAAAAATGCTGATCTCCAAGGGAGTGATTTTCCTTTTGCTGCTGGCTAGCTTACAGTGGATCAGGAATAACAGTGTCAACGCAACCAATGCCACAGTCTCTGTAAGCAGCTTAAGTAGTCACAACTCACCAACAACAACCTACAAGCCCACAAGCCCAGCTACATCTATGGTGGCTTCCAGCGTAACTCCTGCTGTAACTCTTAAATCACCAACAGATACCAATGTCACTGGAACTAGAAGTACAGTAATGGAAAACAACTCTCTGAATAGCAGTGTAACACCAACATCTTCTAACATTTTGTTATCTCAAACTACACATCAGGTGGATTTTACAACCAACGATGTAACTCACTCTTCTACAAGTATCAGTGGAATGTCACCAACTTTAGAGACGTCTACAACTAGCAGTGGCTTGTCAGCGATCACCAAAAGCTATGCAGGCACAACCTTTGTCAAACCATCAGAAACAGCACCAAACCACTTCACTAATGTCAGCTCTACTACCACGTTCTCACCCAACAAAACTCAAAATGGTATAACAGTTCGTCCCACCAGCAGTATACTAACTACTACTTCAACCACATTATTGAACACTATGAGTAACCATGCCACCACAGGATTACAGATGAGTGCACAGACAACAAGTCTGCACCACAGCCTTTCTGATGGTTCTGCAGAAGAAAGAGAACACCAAAAAGGTAAGAACCTAAGAACATAAGAAGTGCCATGCTGGATCAGACCGAGGGTCCATCTAGTCCAGCACTCTGTTCACACAGAGGCCAACTGGCTGTCGACCAGAGACCAACAAAGCAGGACATGGTGCAACAGCACCCTCCGACCCATGTTTCCCAGCAACTGGTGCACATAGGCTTATTGTCTTGGATACTGAAGGTAGCACTCAACCATCAGGGCTAGTAACCATTGATAGCCTTCTCCTCCAGGAATTTATCCAACCCCCTTTTAAAGCTATCCAACTTAACTGTCCTCTGCCTTTCACCACATTATTAGCTGCACAGACATAGTATATCCACAGTAGATATAGATGTACCTTTCAGCTAACCATTGCAGCTTATTTGATTTTAAAAGAAAAATGTTGAAATTTGGGGAATAGTTTGGAAGTTGGGCTGTTTATATCGTAGAAAAAACAACCGATAAAGAAATATAATTTACATGCACATGATCTTAAATGGACTTCTCTCCTAAGGTCATGATCATCTACTCAGCTTTACCAAAATTATTTATCAACTCATTGGCTAGCTCTGCTAATAATAGTAAAATTGTTCTTAACAAACCCTAAACATGCTATTTTTTCAGTCTCTCTTCATAGGGCTTTGTTTCCACACCCCTGATCATCCTGGTTGCCCTCCTCTGAACACGCTCCAGCTTGTCTGCATCCTTCTTGAAGTGTGGTGCCCAGAACTGGACGCAATACTCTAGATGAGGCCTAACCAGATCAAATAGAGAGGAACCAGTACCTCACACTATTTGGAAGCTATACTTCTATTAATGCAGCCCAGAATAGCATTTGCCTTTTTTGCAGCCACATCACACTGTTGGGTCATATTCAGCTTGTGATCTACAACAATTCCAAGATCCTTCTCGCTTGTAGTATTGCTGAGCCAAGTATCCCCCATCTTGTAGCTGTGCTTATGACTAAGCTTTTCAAGTAAACCAGTATTCAAAGGCCATTTCTACACCAGCCGGAAAATCTCGGCTGGTCACGGCCAAGTCCCTGTGAATCCAAATGATGCACAGGCACTGCCAGGGGCAAGTGGGGATGAGCATGGGTTTCCCCAGTGATTGATAATCCCTGGGAAAACCCTATTCTTCCCGTGGTCTTGGGATCATCACGAGACTGCAGGAGGTGTGTGTGCCCCTGTCCTAGCTTAGTCCCATTTCCTCGCAAGTAAATGCGAGGAGGTGAGAAACGGGGAATGGGCAGGGAGCTCTTCAGGCGCTCCGTGCCCATCAGGGGTGAAAGGGGGAGCGAGAGCGGTGTGTGTGTGTTTTGTTTTTTACTTTTAGTTGGAGTGCATGTGTGCTCATCTTCTTCTTTTTTAAAATAAGGTGGGCATGACACCCTTCTTTCCTCCTGGGATGTTGTGTGTGCGTTTGGACTAAGGGAAGGATCTTGCAATCAGAATATTGTGAGATCCTCCCCCTCCCTCCCTCTACACCCATATGGTGTAAAAACGGCTAAAGTGATACCATGTGTTGCACTTTAATCCTACAAACCTCAGTACGACCCTGTTCAGATAACACACTAAGCATTTTGAGGGAAATGTTATGACTTAGCATGTCATGTGAACCATTCCTAACCATGATTGCTGCATAATCACTGTTTAAACATGCTCACTAACAATTGGCTTAATTATGGCTTAGCAGGCTGTTTGAACAGGCCCTATGGCTGCTTTCAGATAACCCACTGCTGTTTCTGACATTGCACAAACAAAGAATAATAGACCCAGAGTTTCAGATCCAATCATTCAGAAAGAGCATACAGTGCAGCTCTCTTGTGGAGCCAAACCACTTCAGAATGCATGTTAGAAATGTTCATTTGAAAGGATTACCATGTCAAAATCTCCTTGCATATGAAAAAGGTATTTCCGGAAGAGATCTTCAGTCCAGTTTGAACTTAACTTGATTAGGTTCAATAACTGGCAGCTGAAATATGTGAACTGTCTCCACCCAAAAGCATTACAAATGAGGTGATGTTTTAGGATAGACAAGTTCTTATCTTGATATTAAATGTGCGAAAGCCCAGTGACATGGAAATCATCAATGATTTTCCTGTCATGAAGTGATTAGCAGCCAGACTGAACATTTCTGGGTGGATGTAGATGTATTTTTAAACAAGTGAGTCATGTATGCATTCTGAGGTGGTAGAGTCATATAATACGTAGTACTGGACACACCTCTAAATCTTTGTTTTAGTTTTTAGTCACATTTAAACAAGTATGATTTAGGAACCTTTGATAAATATTGAACTTAGGCCTGGGCACTGCTCTGAAAAAAAATGTAAAGATACTGGCTTCAATCCTAAATTGACCTTTCACGAAGGGACTCTGATCCAGCAAAAGTTCCCTCTGGAAGAAAATTGCCTCTCTCCTCCCACCATTAAACCAAGTTCCACTTAGGGGAGCACAGGATCCAAACAAATGACAGCTCAGGAGCAGTCAAGTGGTTCTTCAGTGATACATCAATTCACATGGTTGAAAACCTGAGTGCACTGCTTTCTAATAATTGTGAAATGCAAATAAAAGTGTGTCTGTTGAATGTATCATTAAGTCTGACTAAAATAATTCTGAGGAACACCAATGTTTCAAGACCATACCATTATTTTAATTTTATAATTGCTCCTGTGGATTTTGAATGTAGGCTAGAAATGCTTATCTAACATGTATTTTACAGAATGTTACATTCATCATTTCCAAGCTTCTCGTCACAATTCTGATAATATCTAAAGCCCCCTTCAAATGCTGCTAAAAAGGAATTGTGCAAAAACACATTAATGGGAGAGATCAACATAGGGAATAAAATGTGTAATAAAAATTTGAAAAAACTATGCAGCTTACATCTCTGATGTTGAATGGTCATTAAAGGATTTCAGTTGAAGCATCCAAAGGTAGATGGATAGACAGCTGATA
Organism: Elgaria multicarinata webbii; assembly: GCF_023053635.1. NCBI lineage: Eukaryota > Metazoa > Chordata > Lepidosauria > Squamata > Anguidae > Elgaria > Elgaria multicarinata. The sequence goes on from NC_086172.1 coordinate 105,711,950, forward strand.
GATAGCTTTTTCTTTGTGTGTATATGTGTATCAGATTACTTCTAAACATGTTTCCATAATAGTTTTTTTTAAAAGTGTGATGTCATAGAGAGTGATCAGATGAGAGTTTTATTGCATGCTCATTGCTGGATATACATGTCCTATCCATGACATTTGCTTCCTGTGCATCTCCCACCCCTTCTAGCCTTCTTCCCATGATAAAAAATGACCCCAGTAAGTCTGAATTATTTTTAGAGATTGAACTTGACGCTATCTCCTGCTATGTGCAGGAGAAGCGACGTTATAAAAACAGCCCACTGACTGGGCCACCTGCACATTGTTTACCTCCTCTTTCCTCTCTCTGAGAAAGAAGAAGTATTGAGCAACAAAAGCGATGGTAAGGAAGTGTGATTTCCCCCCATCTGATGGAGCTCATAGAGTTATAGATGGAAGTGAACATGATGGATCACAATTCGGAAGGAATCCGTCAGGAACCCACAAATTTTGGCTTGTCTCAGTACCAGTCATTATTTCTGGTGAACCCAGTCTTCTGCATTTAATTTCATGAGAAACTTGAAAGCCTGATTTACTTTTCTTACAATTGATTTTGTTTCTCAGGAAAACCCAGTCATGGAGCAGTCGTGTTTGGTGCCATTGTAGGAGCAGTGCTAGGATCAGCATTAATTGGCCTGGTTGGGTACTTTATGTGTGGGACAAGAAAATCTGAACTGTTTGGACATCAGCGACTTTATGATGACACAAGGAATGATCCAGGTAATGAAATATCTAAACAAACAGAAGTGCTATAGCTGCAAAGATTATATTCTATTGTGATAGCTTTGAAGTCTTGACAGTTTTGAGACCATTCAAATTGCCTTAATGTTCAAAGGAGGTCCCAAAAATATTGAATGGCTACTTTTCTGTCAAATTTTAGAAAGTAGGGAACAAAAAGACAGAAATGGAAAAAATCAAATGATTTACATTTGCTACTTCTCAACCATTTTTACTGAGCCAAATACAAAGCCTTTTACTCTAAGGTACTCCAAGTGGTCAATGAAAATGCCTAATAAACTCAAAGGACATTTCACACTACTCTCTCTCTCTCTCTCTCTCTCTCTCTCTCTCTCTCTCTCTCTGTGTGTGTGTGTGTGTGCATCCAAAGCACAATACAACAGTTAAAAGCTGAAGTGAACTTGATCCATGAAAGCTTATGCCATAATAAATGTGTTAGTCTAGAAGGTGCCACAATACTCATCATTGTTTTTGCTGCAACAGCTACCCTGCTGGAAAAGGGTATTTGTGTGAAAACAGGAAACTAACTCATACATTAAATGAATATATCTTACCAGATGCATGCAAATGCAAATCTTAGTTCATAAAGATATGCATGAAGCAAATTAATATGCCATTCTCAAAATACATTACATTGGACTTAATTTTCTTTGTTTTATTGACCCATCACTTTCCACAAAAATGTTGTCTCAAAATGCTTTAGAAAACATCTACAAACACAGCTTATTATGTTTGCTATGGGACTTCCATTATTTACACAACAGCTGCCCTAATATGAACTGGTGCCGTATTATGCCTTTGAATTTCAGATACATTAAGCTACTTACTGTACTGGGGCTGATAGCGCTCTGTTCCCTGTGCAACTATTAGCAGCAATGAGGCAGTCAAAATGAGGTCTTGAATGGGCACAAACCTACACAATTCCAAGCCTAGATAGCTCCAGTCTGCAACAATGGATTATAGATTGATATGTTCTGACAAAAATTGGCCCATAAAATTCAGTTACAAGCTGCTCTGCATACACAAATTCTGGATCATCAAAGCTAAGAAGGCAGAAAGCATTCTGAAAGGGGATGTCTATGAAGCCTTAATATACACCCAAATCTAATCACATCTACTTTTGCTTTCACTAGGGCCTTACTACATATGATGCTAACAACAGAATTAGCAATCACAGATTATGATGATGATGATGATGATGATGATAATTCTTTCTTTATAACAGTTACATAAGTACAACAGTGCATAATCATGAGTTGTGAAATACTGAGAACAATAACAGCAGATCTTTCAGAACTTGCAACCCTACTTCAGCAGCCTATATACAATCACATTTTAGAACTGCATGAGTAGCACAGACAAAAGAGCTAGATGAAACACGATTGCTACAATTTTCTGTCATTCCATCCATCACACAGATGACACCTGTCTTTTTTCTCAGTGTCATCCCAGCCAGGCCCTGCCAATGCTGACTCTGCCTCTCTCAACATCTCAAGAAAGCTGACAATCTTTCTAGACTCAACCTTGAGTTTGATCAAGTCAAATCCAGGTTTATTAGGAAGATTTGCCTTTGGGGATGTTCACTTCAACATAGGCCGTTAAGCAGGCAATGTCTACTACATTTGAAAAACACCCACCATTGGCAATGACCACATTTGTGGTTGGAAATTAATGTGGAGACAGGTAGAGTGTATGATACCTTTAGTGCCATTATAATAAAGAATGATCTCAGGCTTTGATTTATGGTCTGAGATTGCTACATATGCATTGAAACGAAGAGTATCACTGTCCTTCCATTCTTTGGCATATAACTTACAAGTATCAAATCTTTAAAACCACAAAGACTGCTATTGACACTTCCGGATTTCAGGACAAAGGATTCTGGGAGAATTGTTTTTCTGGGAGGGGGGTTGGGTCACATTTTTCTTAATGAATCCCCTGGGTGGTGGTGTAAAGTGGTGAAAAGTGATCAGTTGTTATATTCCATCCAGAAACCTGTAACTGTGTTGTAATCTACCAGGCCGGGTCCAAGGCAGGTCACCGCCTGAAGCACCATGGACCTGCTGCACCCCCACGTCCCCCTCTCCTCTTGCGATCCTCTCCCCTGCGGCCTTCTCCATCCCCTCCCACATGCAGCCGAGAAGCAGCAGCTGCTCGATTGCCCATGCGCCTTGCCGCACCTTGCCTCCAGCCCCTGCCCGCTACCAGCCAGCTTACTTTTCCAAGCGTGGACTCGCACACCTGAGTCACCAGCGCACTGCCTCTGTAAGGTCTTTCTGCTTTCAGGATCCACACAGCACCTGCACATCTGTCCTGTGCGCTCCTGAAGGCAGAAAGACCTTACAGAGGCAGTGAGTTTGTGATGCAGCCGTGCGTGTCCCCGCTAAGGAAAGTAAGCCAGCTGGCTGGCAGTGTTAGAAGTGGGTGGTGCTGTGCCTGCTTCCTTCGATTTAATGGTAAGGCCGGCCCTGGTGCAGGTGCACTAAATAACAGCATCAGCAAGGGCTGTTAACCCTTGTCTTGTTGTGCCGAGGCTGCCTTGCCCAGGACAACCAGGTGAGCCATCCTGGCAGGGGTGGGGGCATGGATTCACTGCTCTTTCCACTCCCCACTGCCTCATGTGGGAGCTGCTTCACAAAAGGCCGGCTCTGCCATCTACCCTGTGGCTGAAGTTTTGAGCTGCTCAGGCTGGCTGGTTACAACTTTGAAAAGATTTGCCTGTAAACTGAGAAAAGAAGTCATTTAAAGGTCCTGGACTGAGGGTTGTCATTATTTTTTATGCTTTTTATGTTTTTAAACTTTGTATATTTGCTTTAATGTTTACCGTTTTTAACTTTTGTAAACCATCCAGAGAGCTTCGACTAAGGGGCGGTATATAAATGTAATAAATAAATCAATAAATTCTGGCCACCCAAGGTAAGGGTGCAGGTTGCATACAAACATTTCATTTGCAGTCAAAATGACCCCCAAAGCAGTATTTCTCAACATAAATGAAAAGCAGTTTTGCAGGGTCACAAGGAGTGTTCTAGCTGAGAAAAAGGGTTTGAAACTTCTGGTTTGTAAAGTGGGTTTCACTAAACCCATGGCGTAGTATTGAGCCCTAATATCATTTGTAGTAATAATTAGGAAACTGAGTAATTCATCTAATATGAAAATTAGTAACTATAGAACTGAAGAGTAACTAATAGATTTAAGCAGGATTTTGCAGGTCACTTTAAACCTTAGCACCTTATGTACATGTTTTTTCAATCTTCTCAGACATTCTAAGCGGGGTAGAATTTACCCCAAGAGCTGTAAGAGTAAAACCATCAATTTTTCACTAGATTTAAGAGCCCTCCACACCAAACTCTGTCAGCACATGGTAATTCAAATGTCATCAGAGGTGACAGATCCAGAGCATGGAGTTGTAGAAGACTGACACAAAGGTTTTATTACTATTTTAAAAACTCTTTTGGGACTTCGACAAATATGGAAAAATGTTTGCAAGCCACAATTGTGTCTAAAACCATTATGTTAAACAGCTAAGAAAAAGACAGGTTTACTGTTTCTGAGTGACTCTGGAGTCTTGGAACAATTCCAAGCTGATTCCTTGGTATTAATTATTTTTCCAGACATGGTAGTATGTACACAGTTGTATGTGTAGATAGAACTTAATATATGTTTAGTCCCACAGAAATCCTACTTATAAGTGTAAATAGCTATATACTAAAAATAAAAAGGCCTTGACATAAAATAAATCATTTGATTCTAAGGAAGCATTGTTTAAAAGCTTATGTATAACTATCAACACGTATCTTGCAGTGCTACGACTAGATAATACTCCTGAGCCTTACGGTCCAAGCTTTGGAGACTTCTCATACTACAATCCTACGACAGCCAATGAGATGGCAGCAGAGAACGGCAATGCAACACCTTATGATACAATTCCAATGGATGATATGACTTCATCAGAACCTTCAGCATAGCATTACAAAAACTGGTGCCAGTTTTAAAAACTCATAGCCCTGCTTTATTATTATTATTATTATTATTATTATTATTATTATTATTATATTATTATTTTATTATTTTGGTCAATGATTGATCCACAATAATTTGAAAGGTATTCCTGTGCCTGCTGATATGCAAGGTTTGGAAAAATGTGTAAAAAGCAATGCTTTCTGGTCATGTTTACAGAGTAACTAATGGAGCTCATTACCAAAAAAATACAATAGCCACTAGCTCAGAATGGTTCTAAAAAGGCTGAGATGGCTTTAAAAAAAAAAAAGCATGCAGGGTAGCTTTTTAAGTGGCTATTAGCCATGATGGCAAAATGGAAGCTCACAGCCAGTATGCTTTAGGTTTCCAGATGCTGGACATCTGTGCTTGTGCATTTCCAGAACATCTGGTTGGCTGCCACTGGAAATAGAACGTTGGACTAGATGGATGTTTAATCATATTAGGAAAGCTATGATACAAAGGCCATGGAATACAAATGGAAGAAAGAGTCAATTCTGTCCCTTATATGCATTAAAAAAAATAGATCAATGAACTAGCATATCTGAGAGTAATGATTCTACTACTTGTCTTATAAATAGGAAGAGGCTAGGGATGAAGGAGAAATTCATTCCGTTTACATTTTAATGGGAAGTGACCCAATTTTGCACTTCTTGAACCGATGCGCCAAATTCAGTTATCCTTCCAAATTCACACTTCTCCAAAGTTTGTGATAGAGTTCTCAAATTAAACAAACAAAAACAAACAAACAAAAACAAACAAAAAACCTGCACACAAAATGTGTATATAATGGGGACATGTACTCTTTAATGCACATATTCATGGTTTTAACACAAAATTTCAATTATGAAAATTGCTTGTAAAATGTGTACATAAGGCTTATTTGGAGAAAAGTGCAAAATATACATACAAATTTTCATGTACGCTTTTTTAAAAAGTGTTTTTCAAAGTTTGGGTTGAACTGAACTTAAGATTGCAAAAATGAAAAACCGAGAGAAACCAAAATTGATAAATCTCTAGGGAAGACAAATATCACAGCACTTCATTAGTAAGACAGTAATTACTAGTAAATTCTGATCTCCTTTCCTCACACAAGGAAGACCCCAGCACTAAGAATGTTTCACTTGGCAAATTTTCTCATGTAACAGCTCGTTTAATATGGGAGCGTTTTAGTCATAGTGCCAACTTTACCATAGTTGTGAGACCTCAAGAAGCAAAAAGTGTTATCAACAAACTTCCAGAATTTCCCAGCTGTACTACTAAATTATTATCTTCAGTGCAGGTTAGAATCTATAGCACAGTTCTACAGCTGGCTATACTGAAAAGCAATTACTGTAACTTCAAGGCCATGGTATCCTTTTGTCATCAAATAAACATTTTAAAAATTAGAAAATTGTACTTGGTTAATATCTGAGCAGCACACACCTTCATTCCTTGTGACCCATCATGGTGAATGTATATACCAGCCATGTATTGTGGCCTGACAAGTGCTCAATATCCCCTCTGTTTTGATACCACACATGGCTGTTGGGCTACGTTTGGCTTGATTGGTCACAAGCCGTGTAAGCATTAGAGATATTATAATAAACACTGCATTAGAAACCTGTTTTGGAAAGCAACCAAATTGTGTTATTACATATTGGACATTCTCACATAGGCTGGACTGCCAAGAGAAGACAATTCTTATGGAACATTTATTTTGGATCACAGGACGCCTATGAGATGATGAGATGAAGAAATGCTTCTTGGTTACAATGGGAGCCTTAGAACACCTAAGACACTCCAATAAAGTAGCTCTTAAAATTGGCTATGATGTCTCTACACTGTTTCCCTCCATGCCTTTTTCCTGGGGTCATCCCTGGATCGTCCCTGTGCATCCAAATGAGGAGATCCCAGTGACGACCAGGGATGACCCCTCCATTTTTGTGTGATAAACTGGCTGCCCAGTTATCCTGATTTTTCCCATGGTCCTGGGACTGTCCCAAAACCGGGGGAGGTATGGTTGCCCATCCCATCTGGTGCCCGCTTACTCACGAGAAAACGCAGCACCAGAAATGGGCATGGAGCGGGAGGGAGTGGCAACAATTTTGTCACCCCTGTGATGGCAGGGAGCAGAGTTGGGGGGCAATTTCAGGGGGAAAGATTTTTTAATTACTTTTTAGAAGCAACTGGCCCCACTGCTCCCCCCCAAAATGGAGGCCATGATGTCAACTTCTTCCCTGGATGTTGCACACTGCATGTGAATCCAGTGGGAGGATCTCATGATCATCATGAGATCCTCCCCCTCCCTCATGCTTCACCCATAGGTGTAGACATGCCCAGTGTCTCCTAGCCTAACCTACCTTGCAGGATTGTTGTAAGAATAAAATTGATAACCTCACAAATGCTGCTCTCTGGGCTCTCACTGAAAGGGCAGGATACAAATGTGAAAAAATAATAATGTTTGCATTGGCTTCCAAGTATGCCATTATAGCAAAACAAAGACATGTGATGTTTTCACATTTGTTCTCCAATGTTTTTCTGTTCTGGGGTAGTATTTCTAGGTAAGACTAGTGTCATGTGTGAAGCTGCACTGACTCATGCTAGATGCATGAAATTAAACAGAGAATAGCAGAATACTTGTCCTGTTATTCTCTCAACCTTTAGCGATAAGGGATTGTTGCTAGAGGTGCTAGAGAGATATTTTGATAACACAGATGCTTTCATTACCTGGCCATCTTGCCATATCACTTTAACTACTCTTACTGTTTTTCCCTAACAGAAGATACTCTGAAAAGGGCTGAGCATTAAGAAAAAAGTCAAAAAAAGGTCTTCAGTTGGAATGATAAACAAATCGGCTTGTGTGAAGCTTGCATTTCCATTCAGTACCTTCCCCTCAGAGAACTCTCCCAGCTTCCTTTTATTGATAATGAAAAGTCTATTGTAAAGACTGTACAGCCAGCATTGATCATTCAGTTGCCTCTGGAAGTGATGTAGGTTAGCGTGAGCTGAAATCTCAGGAATTTCAGACTATTGGGGATAGCATGCATTTTATAATCCCCCAAGGAAGCACTCTAAGAATCTGCATATATGCATTTTTAAAACAGAACACATAGCCTGCTCTAAGCAAACAAAGAATACAAATAGGACTCTGTTCAAATGAATAATAGCAAGAGCCATTCTGTTGTGAGCCCAAAATTCAATGTCAAGAGGCAATTAGCTATCAATTTAAGCATCACAAACCCCATGGGGCTGTTCTTATATGCCAGAAAGAAGAGAAACGGGTTCTCAGGATGCAAAATATTTATTTTCAAGAAGCTTCTTGCCTTAGATTAACACAGGAGACAATTATTTTGCTAGAGGAAATTCTGCAGACACTACCTTCTAACAACCCCCTGAGGAAGGCCTAGAGTAAAGAACAGGGTGCAATAGGGTGCTTCTTGAAAATAAATATTTTGTATCCTGAGAACACATTTTTCTTCTTTCTGATTTGTTTTGGACGCTTACCACTTTTGATTTTGTTTTTATGTTCTTATATGCCACTTAGGTTTGGTCTCCTGTAGTTTTATGCAGATCTACTGAACTGTTCTGTATCTGGCTTTGCCTTACAGAAGCATAATCATTGCTTACTTCTTTTTTTTTAATAACAAATTAATGATTTTGAGATTCAGTTTTCCTGTTCATAACCCTGGGGGATGGGAATGTGATGCATACAAAAGCAAACAAAAATTTGTTCATTATGTTAATAACATTATTTTCTAATCTTTCACTACGTTCTCAATGCACACTGTAGGATCAAAATGGGATGTGTGAGAGGAAGCAACACTGGAGAAGAGGAGCATGTGATTACTAGAAGCCAACATGGATTTGTCAGGAACAAATCCTGTCAGACTAATTTGATCTCATTTTTTGATAGGATAACCTCCCTTGTGGACTGTGGGAATGCTGTGGATGTCATATATCTTGACTTCAGCAAAGCTTTTGACAAAGTACCACATGACATTCTGATTAACAAACTAGCTAAAAGTGGGCTAGATGGAACAACTATTAGGTGGATCCACAGTTGGCCACAGAATCGGACTCAAAGAGTACTTATCAATGGAACCTTCTCAAACTGGGGAGAGGCAACGAGTGGGGTGCCGCAGGGCTCAGTCCTGGGCCCAGTGCTCTTCAACATTTTTATTAATGATTTGGACGAGGAGGTGCAGGGAACGCTGATCAAATTTGCAGATGACACCAAATTGGGTGGGATAGCTAATACCCTGGAAGACAGAAACAAACTTCAAAGTGATCTTGATAGGCTGGAGTGCTGGGCTGAAAACAACAGAATGAAATTTAATAGGGATAAATGCCAAGTTCTACATTTAGGGAATAGAAACCAAATGCACAGTTACAAGATGGGGGACACTTGGCTCAGCAATACTACAAATGAGAAAGATCTTGGAATTGTTGTAGATCACAAGCTGAACATGAGCCAACAGTGCGATATGGCTGCAAGAAAGGCAAATGCTATTTTGGGCTGCATTAATAGAAGTATAGCTTCCAAATCACGTGAGGTACTGGTTCCTCTCTATTCGGCCCTGGTTAGGCCTCATCTAGAGTATTGCGCCCAGTTCTGGGCTCCACAATTCAAGAAGGACGCAGACAAGCTGGAGCGTGTTCAGAAGAGGGCAACGAGGATGATCAGAGGTCTAGAAACAAAGCCCTATGAAGAGAGACTGAAAGAACTGGGCATGTTTAGCCTGGAGAAGAGAAGATTGAGGGGAGACATGATAGCACTCTTCAAATACTTAAAAGGTTGTCACACAGAGGAGGGCCAGGATCTCTTCTCGATTCTCCCAGAGTGCAGGACACGGAATAACGGGCTCAAGTTAAAGGAAGCCAGATTCCGGCTGGACATCAGGAAAAACTTCCTGACTGTTAGAGCAGTGCGACGGTGGAATCAGCTACCTAGGGAGGTTGTGGGCTCTCCCACACTAGAGGCATTCAAGAGGCAGCTGGACAACCATCTGTCAGGGATGCTTTAGGGTGGATTCCTGCATTGAGCAGGGGGTTGGACTCGATGGCCTTGTAGGCCCCTTCCAACTCTGCTATTCTATGATTCTATGTGTTTTATTGACCTACCCTTCCTTCTGTCTAAAGCTTTAGTTGGGTGACCAGGGCAGTGGCTATGCTTTCTTTTAGGGTGACCATATGAAAAGGCGGACAGGGCTCCTGTATCTTTAACAGTTGCATAGAAATGAGAATTTCAGCATATATATGGAGAACCTGATGAAATTCAATCTTCATCACAACAGTTAAAGGTGCAGGAGCTATACTAGAGTGACCAGATTTAAAAGAGGGCAGGGCACCTGCAGCTTTAACTGTTGTGATGAAGAGGAAATTTCCCCAGGTTCCCCATATATACAAATGACACTTGCTGAAATTCTCTTTTCAATACAACTGTTAAAGATACAGGAGCCCTGTCCGCCTTTTCATATGGTCACCCTACTTTCTTTATACTATGCACAAAGGATAGGGAGAAGGAGTTGGCAGGAGAGACACAACATGAGAGAGACAGCCAGATGTGCAGGAGTGGTGAGCAGCAACATGAGACAAAAAAAAAAGCAGAGATGGGAGAGAAGATGAGGGAAGAAAAAGAATTAACAGAGAGGAGTGCATGCTGGAGAAGAGGCACGGGGCACCGGGGTAGAGATTCTCCCCCATTCTCCAAGGACCTGTAGGGAAGGTTGCAAATCTCATAAATCTGATGTGAAAAATCTGTGTAATTTCATTTGTGCAGTCTTTTCTTTTTTGTGGCACTACCACTCAAAGCTATCTCAGCCGCGTTTTTAAAAATGTCACTCTCTCTGTAGTGAAGATTCCTTTTAATCTCAGTGACAGCTTTAGAGATCAATCTCCCTTTCAGCACTGGAACAATTGCACTTGACATATGCGCACAGAGAGTAATCCTTCTGAAGCCTTTTAATACATGATCAATTTATATGCTTTTTCAGAGGTTTTATTTTGCCGTCCTTCACAGGCTGACAACAGCCTGTCCTTCAGCAGATCAAAGGCAGGGTTAGCAGAGGGAAGAGGTTCCTCTAGTGCAAGAGTAATTTACCTAGTCACTCGTGTTCCGAAGGACTTACTCCCTGAACACAGAAAAGTAGGTTTCAGACATGTATGCAGCTGTATGTCTTCAGCAAGCATGATAAACCACCCAGAGAGCTTTGGCTATTGGGAGGTATAGAAATGCAATAAATAAATAAATAAATAAATAAATAAATAAATAAGTAAAAGTAGTTTTAAAATATATATTCCATTTTTATATATAGTAACAGGTGGAAAAAAACCTACTTACCCCATATGGCCATAAAAATGGCAAAGAAGACAGTCCCTCCATTATCAAATAAGTGTGTAACCTTAGAAGGAAATAAAGATGGTCATGTAAATTATGGAAATTATTAAATGATTAAATAACTTTTATGTCAGTATGATTTTAATTAAACAATGCCAAATCACTGATTTGATACATAACTAACACACCCAGGCCACAGCTAGACCTAAGGTTTATCCTGGGATCATCCAGGGTTCGCCCCTGCCTGAGCACTGGATCCCCTGTGTGTCACCTAGATGAACAGGTTTGACCCCTGGATGATCCAGAGATAAACCTTAGGTCTAGCTATGGCCCCAGACTCAGGAATATATAGGTGATGCAACTGCACTGGGTTTAAACAAGGGCTACAACTTTATTAGCTATATTAAAGCATCTACAATGGAATAAGCACATTTGATTTTGATTACATTTCCTACAGTATGGGCAGCCCACTGGCCAGAGGCTGTGGAGGTTAATTCACTGCTCACCCCAATTCATTGGCAAGCTCCTCCCTTGCTCAAAGTCCAAGAACTAGAGGAATAACTTCTTCCAACTACTCACTATTACATATCCTGTGATCTGTTGAGAGATCTTCAAATCACCACCGACTGTCAGCCTTGGGTGGGCAAGGCAGGCATAGCCTCATGTGGGCTCTGTTCCTTGCTTCTCTGACCTCAAATTACTAAGTGTGAGAGTTTGACCCACACTACTATGCCCCTTCACTCTCATATTGAAGCCTCAGGATACTTACTCTGCTTCCCCAGTCCCTATTACCTGCATTGTTCTTGATGGCGGGGACCAGAAGATGGGCCTGTTTATCACAGTTCTACCACCAGTCAGTTCACTAACCCAGTGGTGCAATGAAGGGTGCATAGTCCTACAGAATTTGTGCACACTGCTAGCGACTGTGGCAAAGCTTCAGCTGGTACAAAACAGGGCAGCCCGTTTACTAACAGGGACTGGCTGGCGAGATCACATTACGCCAGTCCTTTTACAACTTCATTGGCTGCCAGTCCAGGTCCGGGCCCAATTCAAAGTGCTGGTATTGACATTTAAAGCCCTAAATGGTTTGGGGCCAGGTTATTTGAAGGAACGCCTCCTCCCATATGTACCTGCCCGGACCTTAAGATCATCTACAGGGGCCCTTCTCCGTGAGCCCCTGCCAAAGGAAGTGAGGCAGGTGGCTACTAGGAGGAGGGCTTTCTCCGCTGTGGCACCCTGGTTGTGGAATGAGCTCCCCAGAGAGGTCCGCCTGGTGCCTACACTGTACTCTTTTCCTCGCCAGCTGAAGACCTTTTTATTCACTCAGTATTTTAACACTTAATTTTAACTTAAATTTAAATTATACTGTTTTAATTCTGTATTTTAACCTTATATCAATTTTGCTGCGTGGTTTTATCCTGGTTGTGCTTTTTATATTGTATTTTGTATTTGTGTTTTTAACCTCTTGGTTGTTTTATGATGGTTTTAATTTTTGTGAACTGCCCAGAGAGCTTCGGCTATTGGGCGGTATAAAAATGAAATAAATCAATAATAAATAAATAAATAAATAAAAGCTGAAAGTAGTTTCAGCAAGCTAGCACGGATCAAAACCTGTAAGTGTACTAGTAAGACAAGTTACGCCACCTAGCTGCTGTGTCTATCAAGTGTGAGCTTGCAAGAGAAATTGACTTTCAGGGGTGGGATAATTCATGATTTTTCCATGGAAAGGAACAGAAAATAAAGACGTAAAGTGAATTGGCTTATTTATAAAGTATTTATCAGTTGCATTAGCTCATTAGAAAAAAAAATCAAAACACTGACCAGATATACATTCATTAGGACAAACCAAAATATTACAAAATTGTCAGCAAGCTTTATAGGACCTTTCTTCAGACTGGATGTTATATTAAACAAATCTAATGAAACAGAGGGGTGTTCGGGTCATGGTAATGTGGGTAATGATGTAATTTCAGATATAGAGGAAATACAATTCTAAAATAAAACCTTTACTTTCTTGATCCTTGAGATCCTATGTATGAGATTGAATCATAGTGTAGGTGTAACAGGGGTGCATGTTGCAAGGTTGTACCAGGTAAGGATGGTGGTCATGGGGAAATCCACTGGTCCTCCACCCACACTCACCTTAAAATTGTCATTTACCCAAGATCCCCAAGCTGTTGCCTATAGGCATCCTTTGCACAAATAGTGCCTGTAGTTTGCACAATTTGTGCAAAGGGTGTCTACAGACACATTGGAGATCTTGTGTAAATTACAATTTTAAGGTGAGTGTGGGGGAACCACTGAAGTTCTTGGATTTACAGGCACGATTTGTGGACATAATTTGCACATTATTTTTTTTACACAAACAAACAAATAAATACAGAAATTCCACCAGCTGGCCCAACTTGTTGCATTCTGAGTCAGGCCAGCTGGCTAAAGACAAAACAGAGTCCAGGAGGCCAAGCTGATGAAATCTCATTGATATCCCTAGTACCACCAGGCTCCCCCAAATGATGCTTGGGCCCTGTATACATAAATGAATACAATTACGGCTGCATTCATGTTAGCATCTTGTGTCTGGATCTTCCTTCATGGGTATCAGCATAGGCACTAAGGCAGGGGTATCGAGCCTCTTTCAGCCCATGGGCCAAATTCAGTTTTGGAGGAATGACATTCCAATAGTGGGCAGGGCCAAAGGCAAAAGGGGACAGGGCCAGGGGAAAAAAAAGGTATATTTTTGCTTAAAATTCTTGCAATCAGAATCTAAGCCTTAGGAGAGGCATTTGGGCCTTACAACCCGGGGGGGGGGGGAACTGCACCAAAGCCAGGAAACCACCAAGCTATCAGCCCTCTTAGCAATTTTAACAAAACTCATTTTTTAATAGGAGTGCTATTATGTATATATATATATATACACACACACACATATAAGGGATTGTGCGGAGTGTGAAAATCCTCTCTGCCACTTTGAAAGATTTGCCTGATTATGCTGGCTAGGCCAAGAGGTGTGTGTGTGTGTGTGTGTGTGTGTGTGTGTGTGTGTGTGAAGGGGTTAGATTTGCTTCCCCTACTCCATCCACACAGTTGTTGTTTGTGGAATTCCCCTGCCATTGGTTCCAATTGTGTGGAGATTTAGTTAGCAACAATAAATTGGGCTTTTGGGGCGTTACTAGACGAGGCTCTAGCGCGCGTTACCTTCCGCAGTCACGTCGAGGCTTCCAGATGACGTTCACGAGGATCCGCCGTTATCCTGCGGTGAAGCCTCTTTCTCCCGACTTTAAAAAAGTGAGTTTTAGGGCGCCTTTTCCTGCCGTCCCGCGGTAATTTGGAGTACGTGTGGGAGGATGTGAGGTCACTGCGGTCCGCACTGGGCAGGAAAAGGCGTGCTAAGGGGGAGTGGTCAGCGGCTTCGGTCAAGCCGCCTCCGCCATTTGCGCGCAGTCCGCCAGCTGGGGCAGCGCGGCGGAGCGTCTTTTTTTTATTATTCCCCCAGTGACAGTTTGCGCAGGAACGGAGGAACGGAAAAGTGGCTAGTGTGCTGCTGGGGTGTGTGGGGGATGGGTGGGGGATGTGCGCCTGTTCTAGTGGTTTTTTTTTATTTCCCCAGTGACAGTTTGCGCAGGACCGGAGGACCGGAAAAGTGGCTGGTGACTCCTTGCGGTGGGCAGCTACCGTGGCCGCATAATGGCGGTGCTGTACGCTGCCTGTTAGTGTGGGTACCAGGCTGGCAGAGGGCAGAGCTGTTTGTGGGCTGCTGCCATGGCTACGGCCAGATGTGGGTTGGCTCCTTGGGATGGGGCAGAGGGCACAGAGGCGATCATCGCCGCCGACACCTCAGAGGCATGATGGGAGATGTAGGCACAGAGTGGCCATGCAGACGATTGACCTCGGGTCATATGACACCCGCCACGACCCCCATCAGGAAGTGAGCGCATCAATGTTGACCCTCAACAGCACCAGCAGCACTTCAGCTGGCACTGGCACTGCCGCCGCTGCCGCCGCCAGGGCCGGCGGCGGCATCGCTGACGGCTGCGCAAGTTTGCGGTCTTTCGGACGTGCGCAAACCGTGCAGCGAGCGAAAAAAAAAGCCGCGGCAATCAGGCCGGTGTGGCTGCGCAACCGTGCTCGCGGCGGCAGCAGCACAACCGGCGCAAACTTCCGCCACAAATCGAAGGCAGGTGTGGATCATGAGGCGTCACGGCTGAACGGGAAAAGCCGCTTTCACCGCTCCTCAACGACGGAACACCCGGTAGGTCTAGCAACGCCCTTGGTATATTTGAATTGTACACTTGAAAAGCCTAGAGATGATTTCTGAATGTCTAATGTGAATGCGCACTCCTCTGAGCAGACATTTCCTGCTTCAATCTCTCTCTCTCTCTCCAGGCCAGAAATATTCTCTTGAAGAGTGGGAAGATACGAAGGAAGACTATTTTTAGGACTGGCATTTGCCCATCCCAGCACCACCTATGGTCTGGCAAAAGACAGAGCTATTAGCAGGCAACCTTCATTGTATTCTTTAGCTTTGTTGTCAGTGGAAGCCAACACTGTTCCTTGTGAAAGGATGGATATGAAAGCTGAAGGCCATTTGTTTTGTTTGTTACTGAAAAGTTCACCAGATGCCATCATGAGCTAGAAGAGCCTTTTACTGAAATAACAACCAGAGTAGTTTGGCCTTTACATTTGTGAAGCAAAGTGCACCCAGCACAGAAAACAAGTTACCTTTGCATAGATGCAGCTTTCATTAAGTTTTTGCAGCGTGCAATTCTTCTCACACATTGGGCACATGATGGTTTCATTTGCCTCGCAGATTTCTTTGCTGCAGCAGAAAGCCAAGAAAACAAACAGTGATTCAAAACTGATGTAATGTTCATGACATTCATGATTGTAGCAGGCAGAGGCCACATGGCTTGTGATCTTGGTGGCAACATGTTTACACTTTCCATTGGGAACAGGATCTAAATTTAGTTCACTGCAGGCACAATATGCAACATCGAAATGTAATGATGATTTCAATAATAGTAATTTTTTGTTCTCAGCAAATATTTCTCATTGAAACCCTCCATCCTGAGAAAAGAAAGTTGATATAACATTTCAGTATAGCTCAGTATTCCAAGGTTTGGATTCCCTGACTACCTGGGCTAGCTAGGCACCAGAAAGCTGCCATAGGAGGTATGAAGGTGTACAAATCATTTCAATAACTGCATTTATTTCTTCATTCATTTGGAAGATTTCTATCTAGACTTTCAATCAAATGGTCTCCAAAGCGATTTACACATCACATGAGAACAATATGAAAAACTGTTCCGGTGCCCTTGTACCCCTGGATGATGGCAGAAACAAGAGTGTGTTTGCAAGATGGCAAGAAAGAAGTTTATGTTGAAGTTGGGCTTAAATTATCCACAATTTTATGGTTACTTACAATTACATCTGTCAGCTGGGACCAGTTGTAGGATGAGGATCTCTCTCTCTCCCTCTCTTTCATATCTGACTTTACCCAGCCATTGTCTCTTGTGTGCCACAGCTCAAGCCTGACTTGTCTAACTATAGTGAAAGTTACCCTTATGGGTCGGCGAACAGCAGGTCCCAGCGCTGCTAGAAGTTCCCTACCATTGCCATACCAAACTGCAGCTTACTACAGGAGCCACCCTGCCTCTGGAGAGCGCCCCCTGTCCCAAGCCAAGAGCATTTAGGACAGATTTCAGAACTCCCCACCATCCATCCAACCTATGGGCTTTACTGCCCCTTCATTCTGCTAGGAGGGAGGAAGTTAGCTCCCTGCAGCTACAGAGCTGGATCTTTGACTCTGCTTTTAACATGTCATTCTAGGAGGGAGGAACAGATGCACCAGCTAGGTATTTGCAATTCCCATGCTATGGCTACAAAGTCTGGGAGCTAAAATAGCTTTTGCCTTTGCTTCAAACATTACATTTTCCAAAAGCAATAGGTTTAAAAGGTGCTCACTAAAAATATGTCATGTGAAGTGGACAACAGGTTTTTCCGTGCATGGAGATCTAAACTAGGAAAGGACAAATCAGGCCAGATCTACACCAAGCAGGATATAACACTATGAAAGTGGTTTGAAAATGGTAGAGGGAATGTGTCCTGGGCCCCAACAGTTGTTAATGCACTTCAGTACCATTATAAAGCAGTAGTGTAGACCCTACTTCTGTCAAGTGCAATGTTCTGAGTTCCTAGTTTTTCTTACATTGTATTTGTTGCATCCCATTTCGGTATCAGTTTGTGAATTTGATTTTTAAGGTCTGCATGAAAAATTGTATGTCTTTCTTTTCATGCACACTTTTCCAAATGTAGGCATTGTGAGTGGATAAGGAAGCATGGAATAAAGACACAGACACCAGAGCTTGGGATAAACTAGGGCCTCTTTACACAACCCTTCCCTGGAACTGCATGTGAAAAGTGTGGGAATCAATATGTCCTAATCTCAGGCTTAGGGTGACCAGACGACCGGAAAACCCTGGAGACCTCTGGAAAAATGGGGATCTCCGAGGCAACCGGGGCTGGGCTCTAATTTCCTGGGGAAAAGGCCAGGAGGCTACATTCCCGGACTTCTGGGAACGCGTCCTACAGCCCCTGCCCCCAGCGCCGATCTGGCCTTCTTCTTGTCTGGTGTGATTGTGCCGGCCAAGGACAAGGCTTGAATCAGCCTGGGGGGACTGGAGGACGTGTTCCTGGAATTCCGGCAACACGTCCTCTCCCCCCTCCCCGGTGATGATCTTGCCTTCTCCTTGGCTGGTACGATCTCACTGGCAATCTCACTGGCCCTTAGAGATTAATCTAGTAATATATTGGGCTAAGACTGAAATCTGAGGTCATCACCTACAACCTTAGAATACAGAAAGTTAAAATCTGGACTTCGCTGCAATCATGCATGGTTGCGACTCTTAATTGCAGTTGAATCACAATTATTTTTATGGAAAGTCAAATGCATCACAAACCACTAGAGGGAAGACTCACTTTACCTAAGTCACAAACTGTTACATAACTGTAAGGAAGAAATTGCACTACTGGACAAATTGTACATTTTTTGAACACAACCAGCATTAATCACTGAGAATAGCTGGCTCCAATGTGCTGCCAGAATGAAGCAGAGTCAGCAGTCCAAGATGTTATCTGTAAAGTAGAGTGATGCTGGTAGTTATGTCTTCTGCCTGCCTGGTAGTCACGTCTGCTTGAAAATGAAAATGTGTCACCTAATGAGGGCTTCTTGTGTCTATCCAGCGCAGATGAAGCTGCATTTCGTATATGCTCAGAGTCATAATCTGGGTTGGATCAAGGATCTGCCTAATGCAAGAGGAAGGGCTGAGTTTGCAAAAGATCCCTCCACCCAATTGGGAGAGATCTTCCCACAGAGCTTCCCTCCCCCGCAGAACTCACCCCATTCCGGACTATTTCCTGACTTTGGCCAGACCCTAGCTCAGTGGGTAGAGCATCTGCTTTGCATGAAGAAGGCCCCCAGTTTGATCCCCTGCATCTCCAGGTTTGGTTAGAAAAAATCCTGCCTGAAATCCTGGAGAACCGCTACCAGTCAATGGCCTGGTTCAGACAACACACTAAACCATGCTGTTGTGGTTAAGCAGCATAGTTTAGCATGTTGTCTGAACCAGGCCAATGGCGACTACACTGGGCTACATGGACTGATGCTCTGACCCAGTAGAAGGCAGCTTCCTACATTCTCATGACTTTATGTGTAGCATTTTCAGGGCACTGGAGGGGCTACCATAGTAAGGAGGAAATGGGGAAATCCACTTCTGCCTGTGCTGTTGATCCAGCATGAATCTGGATCCAACCCTTTATCATTACTTCATATGCCTCAAGGCTGACCCATTATTGTTAAAATAGTTTTCTGATAAGCTAAACTCTGGTGAGGTGTGGTTCAAATTCAGCTGTGCACATATGCTAGCAAATACTATGTTTTGTGGGCAAATACATGGAAGTATAACCCATACAGTCTGTTTGTTTTCCATTTATGAGCGTTAGTAGCTTCAGAATCTAGGAATTTTATCATCAGTTGGCTTTGTATTGACTGCATTAAATTAATAGTTTGGTCTGCAGGGAAATCTACTTTGTCAAATTGACATGGTGTCTTGTTGCATAATGAACATCAGGGATGATCATTGTATCCTTTGACGTTAGGGTTGATGAGGGTTAAAGCAGTGCCATCAACGGACCTTGAAGCTGTGCAGTGTGATAGCTGGAGAATACAAATTCAACTGATACATTTGGAATCATAGCCACCTATTTGTGGCATCATTCTTCTAATTATTTAGCGGCTTTTACAGATGTTATGAAGATGATCCTTGAATTGTACACAGATCTTACTAGGATGAGATTTCTGTCCATAATATTGCTATGGGCTTGCCATCTAATCAATGGGAAAAGGGCTATCACATGCTGGATCCCAGTTGTGGGGTTTGGACAGGAAAGGCTTAATGGGCCAAGAAGAAGTGCTTGAAATTGGTCAAACCTGCTGGCCAAGTCTGGCTATATCTTCTGCTTTGTTGGGATGACTGCTGGCCAAATGTCCAGTAGGCACTGTAAGGACTGTCCTAGACTGTTCTGCTTTGATTGGGGGCATTTCTTGCTTCCCCCACTCCCAGCTAAGGGTGACATAACCTATGTTTCTATGTGGATACAGAAAACTTACCCAACCAAATGCCCTTCAGATGTTTGGACTACAACTTCTATCATCACTAGTGGCTGTGCTGGCTGAAGATGATGGGAGCTGTAGTTGAAAGCTCATGGAGGGCACCATGTGGTGGTGGGGAGGCTGGTGTACAGGGAGAAAGACACAGCAATTTGAGGGAGAAGATGATAGAGAGAGCTGAGCTGCATTTTGAGCTCTGTAAGCTAACAGCATCTCTGGATTCAGGCATGCTTCTTTATGGAGATCTGGTGTGAAAGCCGTGGACTTGCTCTTGGATTGTTAAAACTGACTGTGTTCACTGAAGCTCAACCTCAAGTAAAGAAACCCAAATATTACAAAAAGTTTGCCTCACTTGGGGAAGTGGGGAGGACCTAACCATATAACCTGAATAAAGCCAGCAGTTTTAAGACTAGGGCTAATTTAATGGAAATACACCCTATTTAAGACACAGGGCTGCCATCAAAAATGGCACCCGTGTGTTGATTGTTTGAACTTTCTCTGTGATGTATAGTATCACAAGTAGATATCATAATGTCATCAAAGTGTGCTCAACCTCTTTATCATTGGATGCTGCTGAAAGAGGTGAGGACAATGTGATGATGTTACAAAACTGGGTAAGAACTCAATAGTCGGATGCCTTTTTTGGCAGCAGTCCTGTGTCTCCACCTCAACATGGGTCAGAATAGGGAAACGTCAGTGTTAAATGGAACAGCCAAATCAGCTTCTTTTCTGATATTCAGAAGTTACTAGGCTAGACAGATTCTTGCATTAGTGAACTTTTATGAAAATGCCAGAAGCCTGATAGAGCCTTTATTGCAGTATTTCAGAAGCGACTTATTAAGGACAATAAACCAGTTAATAGTAACTAAGTGCAACAAAGTGATTTATTAAGTGCAATAAACCAGTTAAAGATGCATCTGGGAGAAAGATCTCTAAAAAGAAAAGATACTTCTCTTCTACAATTGCTAAGAATTGTTATTTTTTTCTATAAAGGTTCAAGTTATTGGCTCAAGGGGTGTCATTTTAATAAGCATTTGAATTTTAAGGCTTATAATGGCAGAAACTTTTTCTTTATTACTCATCTTAACTAAAGGTGATTCTGGCACAAGCCACTTCTCCTTAAACAAAACTTTACATCAATATGTGGGGAGGGAACAAAATCAAAAGGACTGTCTAG
Organism: Elgaria multicarinata webbii; assembly: GCF_023053635.1. NCBI lineage: Eukaryota > Metazoa > Chordata > Lepidosauria > Squamata > Anguidae > Elgaria > Elgaria multicarinata. The sequence goes on from NC_086172.1 coordinate 105,732,878, forward strand.
GGATGCACAAATTTGTCAGTGCACTTTCTCAGACAATTTTGTTGTTAATCTCAGTTCTTTCTGTAGCAATTTTGAAGAAATGTGGACATTTTGGTAATTCTCATCAATCTGTGCTGGCCAAATTCAATTCATACTTTTCTTCCCAGGATTGCACCCTAATATATATATATGTGTCTGTGTGTGTGTGTGTGTGTGTGTGTGTGTGTGTGTTAAAATTGGGCTAAAAAGGATCAAACAATTGTGTCCCCCCACTAAAATGCTTAGTCCCAGCAGGCAAAAGCCACCCTTGTTATTCATCCAGAAGGTGTTCAAGCATGAAGGGGAGATGGATCTCCTTTAGCCAATTTGCTTCCATCTCATGCTGAAAATTTTAAGGTCCATCTCAACATTTACTTTTGCTAGGTTTGACAGCTGCTGACTCTCAGCAGCAGATGCACTATGTTATGGTTTTCTAAATTGGGGCATTATTACACCTCTTACCTTACTTGGCTAGAATCCATGGTAAATAATCCATAAAGGAAAACAAATAATCCAACAAGTGCAGCAGGGATGAGCATCCCGGTATACCATCCCAACCAAGCGAAATAAAGGCCAATTTTCTCTCCAAAATATCGCCTGCATTTAAAAAGAGAGGCATAATTTACTTAGATGTCAGCAGCAGAACATTCACCATAAGCGGCAGTCAGTTGGTTTTAAGGCTGGGTGAGTCTTTGTTTAGAATAGCCTTCCTCAACCTGGTGCAGATGTATTGGACTACAACTCCCAGCATGCCCCAGCCAGCTTGGACACTGCCGGTCTGGCAATACAAAATGTACTGCTAGTTCATTGATTGTTGTTCTGCAAAGTTTGGTTAAATTTGGGGGAAATCCTTAAAAGTGCTTTACGATATGGAGAACATTAATAGTGCCCCCCCCCCAAATTCCAAAATCCATATTACAACAATTTACTTATTTATTGATTTATACTTCTATTAGGCCAACCAAAATATTTTTTAAAAAAATTGGACAGTATCCCATGCCATCCCAACACCTGTGATAATTGTATTGCGTCAGCAGAACCTACCGCTGGTGTCCTAATACTTCCTAGTGCAACCCCAGAAATGAGCCAAAATGATCATTTCCACAATGGGCCAGGTTCCTGTTCTGTTCTTGAAATGAGTATTTCAACTCAATTCTGGCTACTTTAGGAAATACCAGCTTCCTTATGCATTGTTGGTGGATCCCACCAGTACACTGGCCATTGTGTGCAAGTTTTCAAGTTCTTTATTAGGCTAGATCAGATTCCCCTGATCTGAAAGGGAATACTCCTTCACACTGTACATAGTTAAACTATGAAATTCTCTCCCTCAAGATGTAGTGATAGCCACCTATTTGGATGACTTTAAAGGGGGATTGGATAAATTCCTGGAAGAGAAGGCTGGCAATGGTTACTCCTTCTATGGCTATGTGCTACCTCCAGTATCAGAGGCAGTGAGCCTATATGCACAAGTTGCTGAGGAACATGGGTGGGAGGGTGCTGTTGCACCCATGTCCTGCTTGTGAGTTCCTGGTTGACAGCTGGTTGGCCACTGTGAGAACAGAATGCCGGACTAGATCAGCCCTTGGTCTGATCCAGCATTGCTCTTCTTAAGTTCTTATGTTCCCCAGATATTTTAGATTCCAATTCCCATCAGCCACACCCAGCATGGACTATGGTACAAGAGAAAGGGCATTGTAATCTAAGCATCTGGAAGGCACCAGGTTGGGGAAGCCTGGGCTAGAATGTAAACAAAAAGTTGATCTTATTTTGATTTAGGAATTTTTCTTATGGCCCATGTGGCTACCTTCTTATGGCCCATGTGGCTACCGTGACTTGGGGAAAAATTGAGGTGACTCTCCAAAAGGTGCTAGAAAAAGTATTGTATTTATTTGCAGGTACAGTACAAATGATTATTATGCTGAACACAATTTGAGCACAGCATATATATATATATTGTCCGACGCAATAATGCAAAGATTAGAAAGCAAATAATATACCACCACACTTAAAACATTAGGAGTCTCTGTGAAGAATGATTGTATCTGAATACTCATTGGGATCTCAGTGACACCACCTACATTTCACAGAAATGACCCAAGTTCTGTTTCATTATCTGAGTACCTAATCAAATCCAGAGGCTGGTATTTGTACCACATCCCCCATCGTGCCCAGCGTTCATATAACAGATGTCGATGATTCTGAGCTCCATGCGTTTTGATGGGATGCCTGCTCTTGTGACTTCCCTGGATTATACAAAGAAAACAAAATGTTATGGTGCTTGCAAAAAGAGGGGGGAAATTGGGCTCTTAAGAAAATGTCATCTGATTAAAAATATAAAAAAGGACATTAATAATTCTACAGCAAAGAACAGTTGGCCCAAGTTTTACTGCACAATGCTGAAAAATGCATGCTTGAGCTTATTGTTAAAAATGATGTAGTTATAAATCTCTCCACAGAATGGTTGAAAAACATCCTTTGGGAGAAAAATGAGAAAGATCCACCCACAAGTACTTTGTCTTGACTGTATGTGTCAAGCACTTTCCAGTTGGGAGGTTCTGTTAATTCTTAACATGAACTTGTATAGTTCATTTATCTACATTCTAGCAATTTTCTAATTCATCTTCACAATAATTCCCATGTGACAAGTAGCAACCTGAGGCGGCAACTTCCTTAACGCTACCCTATGAGTCCAAGAAAGGAATGGGTTCAAACCTAATGCTGCACTACTATGCGCAGTTATTAGGGAGTCAATCCAGCTAGGATTGGGCTATATGTCTCTTGTCAAAAAAGCTCTTTCTGTCTAATACAAACCTATTCTGTCTAATACAAACATATCATTTTGTATTAACATGTTATATTATCTCCAAGGCCATTGGGTTGAACCATGTGGGCTCATTGGGTGGAATCCAAGGGTGGCTTTATGCATGTGGAAAACACTTCTTTTCACACAAGATGGAGTCTTTTTTTATTCTGGTTTTATGCTGTAGTTTTAAACTTTTATATTATTTGCTGTGGTTTTAACTGTTATGAACTGTCCAGAGAGCTTCAGCTATTGAACAATACAGATCGGTCATAAATGAATAAATAAATTTTATGTGCCAACAGAGAAGCAATTTGTACATTAAACTTTTGATTTCATACCAATGCAAGTGCTGCAGGTTATCTTACAGTTCAGGCACATCTGGAGCCTTAAGGGAATGAATGGTTGTCCCATTTGTACTAGATCTGCTGTATGGACACAACCATCTCCTCCCACATCTGCAGGTCAACTAGCATTGCAGTGCTGGTGATACCTGCATGGCTTGTGGGGCATGTGGTATCCAGGTTCCTCATCCAGATCTTGCTTTTCTGCACACTGGTGCATTGAGGAGTAATTGGAGGAGCGTAAACGTCAGCTTCAGTGGTGCAGTGGTGAATTCTGATGAGCAGGCACTGATCACAACAGTCCCTATAGCCACACCTCCAAGGAGAGTCCAAAAATGCAGGCAGCTGTGCTGATCCACAGCAATAAACTAGTTCTAGCAGTTTTCAACTCCGCTAGGAGCAGATCTTTTATAAAGCTGATGGGTCTTAATTGGCCATTCAAGACCAAGCTACCCCAAAATACTTTGCATTACAACATGGAGCTATATATTATTGTTACTGTGAAGATTGTGGCTAAGCTCAGAGGGAATCAAAGGAATTCTGAGATGGGGTGGCAGATGATGTCAGCATCCTGCTAATCCAAAAGTGATATGTCCTTGGCAAGGCTTGCCTCCACTATATTGGTGGATGTTGCCCAAATTCCACCTACATGTATTCTTTATTAAGACAGAATTCTGTTCAGCAACAAGCTGATTTCAGTGAAACTGCATTATTGCTCCCACTACACAGCAGTTATAAAACTTTTTTAGTCTCTCTCTCTGTAAAATACACAACCATAACTAGGTATACTTAACTGAATCCATGACATCTCTTTTTTATCCCAATAGGTCAACAATAAATATATGGGTCAGAAATAGGGCTGTGCACAGCTCTCCTGACTCGCCCTGGAGGCTGTTTTGGAGCCTCTGAGTAGCCCTGATTCATCTTGGGGGGCTTTGGGACTTGGCCGCCTGACTTTGGTACTGAAGCTGAAGCATGGTTCCCTCCCCCCCAAGGCGGGTCAGCCTTTGCAGGTTCCTGGGTGCTTGTCATGCTCCCATGCGACAGGCACCCAGTAAAGCCAGGCACAAGGCTGACCAGGAGTCCATTGTAACTTACTTTTGAGTGAATATGCATTAGACGGGGCTGCACGCCACGCAATGTATAAAACATCTAACGTGTTGAAAAACTGCACGATAAAGAAATGAAACGGGGCACTCAGACAAAACTTACAAAATAGAGAAATAGGAGTACCTGACCTGGAATTTTAATTTTATAAATGCACTTCAGGAGGTTAAAGCAAACATAAAGTGAACATGCCATACTTAAAAGCATTACTTCTTAAACTACCTCATGGGGTGGAAATGCAGCTTCATATGTTCCATTGTTGAGCAACCTGTTAATGCCTAAGCAGAAAAGAAGACACACTTGGAAATGATGTTAAATTACTCTGCACAGATACTAATAGAATAACTTCTATGTCCCTAAAGTATTTACTCTAAACATTCCGAAAAGAAGGAATACATGGCATTGAAGCCAAAAGAGTCCAAGTTATGGAATCAGGTTGCCTTCTTCCCAAGAAACTTAGGACTTTAGTTTCTAGAGTTTTCTTGCATTTAGGATTGTAACAAACCCGTTGTTTTCTGCTCCAGTAAGCAAGCTGCCTCTGTTGGTTATTACCATACGTAGCATTCTCTTATCCAGAGCTTTTAAATTCACATTAAACTTCAACAAGCTGTTAACTGTTTAATGTTACCATATTAGCTAATTAACATATCATTTGCTAATGATCAGATGTGAAGGAGAACAGCAAGAAACTTTGTGATTAGGGGTATGCATCTACTTCAGGCAAAGCCTCAATACTGAACCAAAGTGTACTGCTTGGGAGGGGGGCATATTTGGACCTCCCCAGAAGGCCTACCTACCCCAATAAGGGGAAGCCTGAGTGGTGGTGGATTACAGGCCCCACCTCTCAGGCTATGAATGTCTCGCCTGATACAATGAAGGCCAGTTTATGGCCAAGAAAGGATGCCCCCTGAGGCCTCCACCCCTTGCAGAATTTAAATAAATGTGGCCCTTAAATCCATTTCTGTGTGTCATCTTGTGTGCACTCTATACAAGCAAACTGCCAGCAATTACACAAGTCCTATTGGAGTCAATGATAAGTGGTGGAGAGAACCAAAAAAAAGGAAAAAAAAGAATAAAACCCTAAAACCCACCCACCCTTTGGATGGGGCAGTTCATCTGCCAGGGAATCTCCACCGTGCCCACACACATACAATACAATTATGCAGCCCATTACATTATTTACTGTATGTATGTATGTGTGTGGAGAGAGAGAGAGAGAGAGAGAGACTGGCAGAATGTGAGCTGCGAGCAGGAAGCAGTCTAACACCCCAAATAATTGTTTATGAAACTGTACCCATTTTTGATTTTCCATCTTCATACTTCGTCCTCTGTAGCATATGGTGTACTATCCTGCTTCTTGTGGAGTTGCTGAAGAAACTGTCTTTGTTGTTTATTGTGAAACTGTTACAGAGATAGTTGGTGTCAATTATTTTCAAAGCAGCTATCCAAGTACCAGCATGCAATATTTTTCACAGCGAATTGAAATAGTGTTTCATACTTTAAACATAAGCGCTGACGCTTTTAGAACACTCTTCATATGCTGCCCTATAAGAGAAGTTCTCTCCGTGGCTCACAGGGATTAAAACAAACAAACAAACAATTCCTATAAAAAACAAAACAACATAAAACTAATACAGCATGTTAGAAAAATCACAAATCTCTATAAAACAGACAACAGAAACTTTGCAGCAACAAATCAATTTGAAACCAAGGGCAGAGGAATAATCCAAAAATATCAGCTCAATATATTTGACCATAAAAAAATTAGACTTTTGTGGGTCACTTCATGTGGTCCATTTTTAACTATAGAGCTTTGCATTGGAACCTTCTGATCAAGCTGCAACTTTAAAGCAAACATGTACATAACTTAAAGCAACCACTACAAATTTTCTGACTAATAGAATTTCTTCCCACATGACTCATAGAATTCTACTTAATAAAGGTACTTATTTGATTTCTCTCAGAATACTCAAGCTCTTAGAACATTTATACTTGCATAATTTAATGCTCTACATATGGGTGTTTTTAAAAAAATTTAAATTCATTTTCAGTATAGATTCTGTTGTTGTAGGGCAAGAGCCCATGAAATTCTATCACATGTACTTTTGTAGTGTAATTTGGATTTTGATCTGTCATATAATTTATGGTTTTCTGGCTCATTTATTAGGGCATCCAGATGAAAGACTGGTTATAGATTGGGCTGGTCTACACATAATGACAACCCACAAAACCATGAGAACTTTCTCTGGCTTGTTGGGGAAGAAATAACCCAGAGAACTTGGTTTGCACATAACACTAAACAAACCATGGACAGAAGGTCCATGGTTTGTTTAGTTGTTCCCATTTGCAATGGGAACAATTGGGACAACCTACAATTTTTAAAAGTATGATATGTTTCGTATTTATGTGGCCTAGATCTTACTGTAACGGAGAGCCTCATTTCAAATGTTTACTTTTCTGTGAGTAGGAATGTTGGAGGAATCCCGATTGGGGGTAGAGTACAGTGAGTTTTTGCCAGCATGGCCCACTGGACACCATGTTCTGAGCTGAGCAAGCTTCACAGCTCCCTGATTTTTGAAAATTTGTGCAAATCCTGATGGTCCTTTATGTCTGCCATTTTATGGAAATTGTGCTATTTATGGCTAAAATTTTGCAAAAATCCAGATGTCCATAAATATTCCCAGCTGCATTTTTGTGCAAATCATGGCTTGTAGATAAAAAAAAAAAGTTGCAAGCTCTTGCTATGTGCCCAAGAACTGTTTGGCGGCTTGTCCCACATGCATGCCAGGGTGGGGCAACCCACAGAAGTCCAGTGAGCAGAGAGTGAACAGGATGTGGGGGAGTTTGCCCATCCCTAACCTTTTGCCTAAAATCTCTGGCCAGAAGGCATCCATAAATGAAACTGAGATAGGATATTTTCAATGATTCCGACTTCCCGTTGTGCTCCACTTCAAATCCTAGCTGAACTGCCAGATAAGTGCATAGCGGCAGCAGGGAGGTGTAGAAATTAGGGATGTGCTCCGCTTCTAATCGGACCGGCGAATTAGAAGCGGAGCGGGGTGCTTCACCTCCCCTTAAGGCGGAGGTGAAGAGGATTGGAGGGCCGGCGGAGCGTGGCAAAGAGGATCGAGGTGAAGGCGGATCCTTCGCCTCGATCCGGAGCTCCGCCGGAAAGGTGGAGATTGAAGAAGTCGACGGACCGCGGATGGAGGCAGGTAAGGCCCCCCTCCCCCTTGGTCCCTTACTGGGCTCTGCCGCCGTCGCCGCACGGGCGGCGACGGTGGCAGGGCCTGGTAATCCCCCCCGCCCTCCTCTCCCGGCCTTACCTGGCACCACTCCACTTCACTGCGGAGCTCCGATTCGGAGCTGGAGCTCTGCGGCGAAGAGGAGCGGAGTATGGGTGGAGCGGAGCGGGCCGATCCGAAATTTTTGGATCGGCCCGCGGGGCAGAGCGGGGGGTCCGTGCACACCCCTAGTAGAAATCACCAAATTCCCCCCTCCCCATCTCACTGACTGAGGCTGTCCATTAGTGGAAGGACCCTAGTTTGGATATCACCCTTTGATTTTCCACAATCCATACAATTTAAGTAATGCTTGAGATAGTTCTTTTGAGACAATGGCCCAACTGAATTTAGTGTCCATCACTTTCTGTATGCTAAGAATGATGAGGTATTGCAATGACTTCTACTAAATTCCAATTGAATGGGTCTGTACCAATAGTCATACAATTCACAAAGGTGAGCATTCACAAATGGAAAACACATGGTTTTAATGAAGAACATATATGTGATTCTGCTTTATGCGGGGGGAAATACATTTTCACCACCCATGGTCTTGGTCTCTAGGATTTTATAGTGGTCAGGTATTGAAAACCTTTCAAACATTTTATTGTTCCTAGAGTACTGCAGTATTCTTTCTGAGAAAGAAAGTCAAATCTAGTGTGTGAAACTAACTTCTGATCCTAAGTAACTGAAGGTCTTTCACTAGAAGATATTTTTGAATATAGAATACATTTCTAGATGACATAATTTTTAGAGCATATGTAATTTCTATTCAGTTTTGACATTAGCCATCTGTTAATGATTATTGTTGTTATATCACCTACTGGGAAAAAAATGAAATATTAATGTGGGTGACTTCTGAATATATTTGAGGTCCAATTAAACAATGCACCACTTACTGATGTATCCGTGCTCGGCTGAAGGGTGCAGTGTAGCAATCTGTCTCTTCCAGGTCAGGAAGTGCTTCTTTGTCAAGCTTCATTGGATTTCTGGGCAACCAGCTCTTTAATTCCCTCATATTCCTCTGCAAACTAGAGAGATTACATTAAAAATATTTTCTCTTGGATCCATTTTGCTTGCATCTTTCACTACATCCTACCCACTGTTGAAATGAATACTGGAAAGATAATACTAGACTGGAAAACAATAAGAAACAGCCATAAAAGTCTATGGTTGCAAACAAAAGAAAACCCATACATAGGGAAGGGATAAAAGCCCTGGAAGGATTAAAGCCATTAAGGTTTAATCCTATACCTACTTAACTGGGAGTAAGCTTCATTGACATCAATGAGACTTACTTTTGAGTAAAGTTATATAAGATTGCACTGTCTTCCAATGTGTCTTTAGTTAGGAAAAATGGACAGGAATAGCCATCAGGAATGGATTTAGAGCTTTTGTCTGATATCTCATGGATTTCTATTCAGTCTGAAATGAACTCTACAATAAAGCCTAAACAATCCTTTGTTCTGATATAGCTGGGCTCTTCTGATGTTCTTACATTCTTATATCCTTGATCTGATCCATCCCAAAAGGATTTGATACTACTACAACCTAAAAATGTCTTCGGTCACATGGTCTAACATTGGATAAAAATGATAAATGTATAGCCATAGTCTGCCCACTTGTTGATGTGTGAAAAACTATCCACAAATATGGTTACAACCCTCAAGTTGTAACAGCACATATCACCAGTTTGTGGTGATTAATTGCCTGGATTAACACCCCCCCCACACACCCCATGTCTGTTACCCTCCCCTCTCTGTGGTTCCCCTACCCACACACCCCCTCCCTCCATGTGTGTCTGAACCAGTCCATAGAATCTGCTCATTACACCCTTAACTATGTTTGCTTGTAGACTTTCTTCAAATAATGATTCAGGTCTGAGTGAATGAATGCAGTTTAGCCAAAAAGCCATTAGGATTTTTTTCTTTTAACCAAAAACTAAAAGAATAAAACCTGCAATACAGCAGTAGGTGAAATTCTGAAAATGTACATGGCCAAGATAATTAATATATACAAATAGTCATCATAATATTGCTCCACATTAGATTTAGCAAAATTAACTCCATTATTTATTGCAGCTGCTCCAAACTGAGTAACTTTATAGGCTACACATTTGTGTTAATTATTTAAAAGAAATGTAATCTTCTGATTAAGAGAAACATTAGAAACCTTATAAAGCAAATAGATGTTCTCTAGGCATTGCAGGCATAGTGAATTGCCTTAGGCTTTTGCCATTTACTCTTAATTAACCACACACTTTGGTAATTTTATTGCCATTAATTTGCCTTCTATTATTTTAAAATGAGAAATTACTTACAAGAGAGCCGATGAAAATAAGATTTGTACATTCTGGAATTATATGGTTTTGTGATTATGCTGCATGTCACTCGTGGAACTATTAGTTGAAGAGTAAGATGATGAAGATATGTTTATACAAACAGGAGGACTTCTACCTAAGTGATAACTGCATGAATGCAGGAAACTGATGATTGAAGGGATCTTTATGTGAGGTTTTTATCATGCCATTCTGATTAGTCACTCATGGGCATTTGTGTGTGCTTTACATGATGTTGTCAATCTCCCGTGCTTTCTACCCTTTATCCTTTTTTTTAAAGAATGTCTGACTTTTTTTTCTTAGTATGACAACAGCTGCATGTGATTGTGCAATTCTGCTATACCTCAAAACCATCTAGTGGCTGTAAAAAATAATATATAGTACATACAGAGAACAGAAATCCCTGAAAAAAAAGCATGTGTAAAGCACGTGTAAAGGAGCTGATCTTAATCCCAAAAAGAATCTAGAAGCAGAAGTCCCGGTAAAGATACAGGATAAAACCCGGGTGTAGAGAAGCTCTGAAAGTGAATGATCTTCCCCACTGCACAAAGCCTGGCCTCCTTTTTGCGTGATTTGCTAGAGTACATTCCTGTCTTTAAAATATAATACAAGAGGTAGCACTCAATTATAAGCTTGCATATGAGAGCAGAGGGCAAAGAATGCACTAAGCCCTGCTGCGTTCATAGAATTACGTGCATTGTTTTCTGGATAATGGTCCATATTTTCAGATAGAATAAATAGCAATGAAAATGAAATGGCACATTTTAAATTAACTTATAAACAATAGGGTTTTGTTTTCAATAAACAGAGAAACATTAATTTAAATATTTCCCTAAAATAAAAACCAGAACATTGTCATCAAAACCATTCCCCAACTTCCACATCAGACTTATAATGCAGCTTTATCTTCATTCCTCCCACTGCGAGAGAAATTTCCCCGCTCACCACCACGGTCCAATCCTGTTCAGTCGCGGTGGGCAATCTTTTTCTGTTGAGGGCCACATTCTGTCATGGGTGATCTGTCGGGGGCTGCATGTCAGCAGTAGGTGGGGCCCAAGCCTTCCACCATCTTTCTTTCTGTCCCTGGCAGCCCCAGGCAGGAAGAAAGAAAGATGGTGACAGAGAAAGGGGAATGGCAGAAAGAGAAAAGGGTGACCCCTCCCCCAAACACATACACACATACACTTTTGACTCTGGCCCTCTGAATAAAATTTTATTTAAAAATGAAATTTCATTTAGAGAGCTTGAGCCAAAGTATGTGTGGTGGGGGTGGGGGTGGGGTCACACTCCCCTTTCTTCTCTCCATCTTTCTTCCTGCCCAGTGAGCTGCCAGGGAAGCAACAGCTCACTCTTGCCAGATGTTTAAATTGATTCCATGCAGAAGACTTTTGAAACTATGCTTTGGGAAACTTGAAATTAGGCTGAGGACCACAGGTTTCCCACCCCTGTTTTAAAGTAAAGCTATTTTAGGTACACCTGCAGTGAAAATATGATTTACAAATATACAGATAGTATTTTGCACACTAATGAAGTTAGTTACATGCAAATGAGTATAAAATGGACACAGAATGGGAAATGACCACTGAATGTAAGTGGATGAAATATGTTTCCAGTGCAGTCATAGAAATGTTGCTTATGGGTACCATAGAGTATAAAATGTTCATGCTAAATCAGGCACCTTTAAGTACTGTTCACATTTGTATTTTAAAGTCATGATTGCTGTTTTGGCAGTCAAGGAGGGGCGGATAATCCCGATGCCGCAGCAAAAGTATGGTGTTTCCAGAGCTGCGCCCTCCTCTTGTCCTCTGCCTGGGAGGATGACAACCAATCAGGGGTCACCATCCGCCCAGGAACACTTCTGCTGCGACTCTGGAGTGAGGCTAGACAGCAGATATGCTGTACTCACCTTGCTCCAGAGAAAAAAGTCAACGTAAGTCCCCGACATTTTTTCTTTGGAGTTTTGAGGGAAACCCCGCGATGGCTTCAATGTGGCTGCTGTGGCATATAAACACGCCAGCCACCCCAGGGCTTTTGGTGCATATAAGCAGCGCCCTGGAAGGCAATTACCAGGTTCATTTCTGTCCAATGAACAGCTGCTTGCACTAAAATATAGAATAGCACTTTGAATGTATAGGGGATTTGCATTGACAGATATGGGAGGGACAGAACCACAAGCATGTGCCCACTAAATGTCTACAGGAAAGCCCCATTGCCTCTGCAAAATGATCAGATTCAATTACGGCAATAGTCCTAACTGCTGTCAAACACACAGATAAGAACTTGCATATCATCACACCTCACATCGTTTGAAGCACCATGTTTTTCAGTGGAGTCAAGTGCATACATTCAGCTGCAGCCAATCAAGTGTTGAACAACGAAATCATGAAAAAAATGGGCATGTGTGAACAAGCCATCAGAAAAGCATTATCGCAATGTACAAATGCAGTTCCATTGAATGCAACAGGGCTAGAAATGTTTGCTGAACATAACTTCGTATGTTTATACTGTGGATTAACAAGAAACAACAAATGGAATTGCCACAGAATTAACAGGGACCAGTTCCTATCCACCATGTCTACTCAGAAATAAGCCCCATTGAATGTAGTGGGGTTTACTCCCAGGTAGGTGGGTATAGGGTTGCAGCCTTAATTGACTAAAAAGGTACCACACACACACTTAATTAGACAGTAGATACTGTGTGTACACACACACACACACACACACACACACACACACACACACACACACAAGAGACATTCACACGCATGCATCTTAAATCTCATGTTGTATGAACAGACTTCTCTTTGTATGATGGGTCTTCCCCTGGCTCTCCCCCCCTTGCAACCTTCTGTGTGATTCCCAAATCTGCTCTGGAGGGTTGAGAGACCCTCTGGAAAAGATTTTAGTGTGGGGAGAGGGGATGCAGAGGAGAGGGGAAAACCATAATGCTAGAGGTTTCTGTTCTGTTAGTGGACAGTCAAGGTTGAATACAATTCCAAAACAGCAGCTGGTAAGCACTCTCTAAAAAAGCACTCTCTCCTGCAGGATGGAATGCCTTTTTTGATGATGATGATGATGATGATGATGATGATGATATTTATTTGTATCCTGCCTTTTGCCCAATACTGGGCCTCAAGGTGGCCTTACAAAGTTTAAAACATACATTGAAAAAAAAAACACGTTTAAAATGCACAACAAAATTATAAGTCATTAACATAGATGGAGGGCCAGATTATTCTCCAAAGGCCTGCTGGAACAAACAAGTTTTAGCCTGCTTCCAAAAGCCCATCAAGGAGGAAGCCAGTCTAGCTTCCTCGGGAAGAGAGTTCCAAAGCACTGAAGCAGCCACTGAGAAGGCCCTCTCCCATGTTCCCACCAAGCGCGCCTGTGAAGATGGTGGGACTGAAAGAAGGGCTTCTCCAGACGATCTCAAAGCACGGGCAGGCTCATAAGGGAGAATATTGTCTTTCAAATAACATAGACCTGAGCGAAATAGGGCTTTATAGGTCATAACCAGCACTTTGAATTGTGCCCGGAAACAGACTGGAAGCCAGTGGAGCTGTTTTAACAGGGGAGTTGTCTGCTCCCTGTAACCAGCCCTGGTCAAAAATCTGGCTGCAGCTCTTTGAACCAGTTTCCGAACACTCTTTAAAGGCAGCCCCACGTAGAGTGCGTTACAGTAATACAGTCGGGATGTAACTAAGGCATGTGTCACCATGGCCAGGTCCGACATCTCTAGCTGGCACACTAATTTTAACTGTGCAAATGCACTTCTTGCCACTGCCGAAACCTGAGCATCCAGGCTCAGGGCTGAATCCAGAAGTACACCCAAGCTGTGGGCCTGTGTCTTCAGGGGGAGTGTAACCCCATCCAGCACAAGCTGAATCCCTATTCCCTGATCTGCCTTTCGACTGACCAGGAGCACCTCTGACTTATCTGGATTAAGCTTCAATTTGTTTGCCCTTGTCCAATCCATTACTGCCAACAGACACCGGTTTAGGACAGAAACCGCTTCCTTGGAATTGGGTGGAAAGAAGTAGTAGAGTTGGATGTCATCAGCATACTACACCACATGTGTGGTTCATTTAAAATAAAGAAATCACTACTACTAAATATAGTGACAGCCACCACCCTGGATGACTTTAAAAGGGCCTTAAACAGATGCATACGGGGTAAGGTAGTCAATGACTATTAGTCATGATGGCTATATATGACTTCAATTTTAGGGGCAATATGCTGTTGAATACCAGCTACTGGGGAACATTGTCAGGAGAAAGTCATTGCACATTTGCTTTGCCTATGGGCTTCCTATAAGCATCTGGTTGGCCACTGGTGGGAATAAGTTCAAGACTAGGTAGACTGTTGTTCTGATGTAGCAGAGCTCTTCTTCTACTCTTAAAGTATGCTTCATGTTTCAGATGTTTGTTTGTTTTAACTATACACAAATGTATGATTCAATAAATCAATAATTTATTGACTAAATTTCATGTGATTAATTGACTAAGGTTTCTTTAATTTGGTTGCAGTCTACTAATTTTATAAAATGATCACAGTAACTGCCTAACAATTTAGTGCCTTGGCACGCACTTCTTTGCTTGAATGCAATATTGCCTCCATGCTTTTCCTTATATTTTCACAAGTAAAGGGGGAAAAAAACACCTTATTCCTTTTTTAAAGCAAGAGCTTAAAATTCAAGGTGATTGGAATATCTCGGGGTGGGGGGGGGGCAGCCTCCCTCTGCCTGTGGCTGTAGAGCTGAGAAACGTGGAGAAGACTTCCTTTTGTCTGGTGATTATCCATCGGGAATTTGGCCTAACACTGTGAGCCAGTGATTTAGAGAACAATCTTCAAAAATTCAATTATGAACGGCAATTTCATTATCCTCAACATTCACTTGAGATTCATCGGAAAAACACACTAAACCATCATCCAGGGAAGTCAATTTTGTTAGTATCCACATGAATTTATTTATTTATTACACTTTTATCTGCCCACTAGCCAACACTCTTTTGTATATCCAGGTTCTAGGTGCAGATATTCTTGGTGGGGGGGGGGCGGACGACTATGATCATTCCACATATTATACGAAGCAAATCATGTATATATCTATTTTTTGTAATGTATCTGATACAAAGCAAGCACGTGCATGACTGGGGAGAGGAGATAAGCAGTTGTAAATTTATATAAACAAATATTTCTGTCTGTTCCTATTTAATATCCAGATGTGCAAAACTATTTTTTCTAAATTATCTTTCAACACTATTTGATGTCTGAAAATGTTTTAAAATCATGAACATGCTAAATGTGTCCTGAATTGTCACAGGATTTACATTTTAGAGGGCCTGGAAGGTATAGAATAACAATAAGAATATAGGTTGTAGCTAAATTTGGATATTCAACAAGCATAAATAAGAAATATGCAGGGCTAATATGAAATTCAAGATGAAGATTTTTTTAAAAAAGAACTTTCTTTTTCTGTTCTTTTCCCAAAGCATTTAGTTTGCTGTTTTTGCTTCAATTAAACTTTGATATGGAATAATAGGTTTTAAAATGCAACAACTTAAATCTTTTGTGTGAGAGAACTCGCCTAATGGAGTATGATGGCAACGCAGTAGAACTTCACTAATTCCCTCTGTTGGTGGATTTAAATAACCGGTTGTTTAAAAAATGAAAGAGGGAGGCAGAGACACACAGAGTGATATTTTCTATTAAGATGTTATTTTATTATCTGGGAACATATCCAGTACTTGCATGAATATAAGATAGAGTGTGGGTGATCATATGGAAAGGAGGACAGGGCTCCTGTATCTTTAACAGTTGTACAGATAAGGGAATTTCAGCAGGTGTCATTTGTATGCATACAGCACCTGGCTGAAATTCCCTTTTCTAAACAACTGCTAAAGATACAGGAGCCCTGTCCTCCTTTTCATAGGGTCACCTTATATACTGTAAGATATGTTTAGATTTAGATACCCTTCCATTTAAAGTTGACTGCTGGGTAATCACACATCTTTCCAGGTCTCTCCATATTTAACTGTAATTTCTCTACATTTCTGCTTTGTACCTGCTTTTACATGTCAAAGATCTGACTTCTTGGAGCATAATCCAGCTGAAGTACTAGGATTTAGGACTAATGGGCTGGGGACATACCATAGTGTTAATCTGCATGCTTTGTAGTGTGTACACAGAAGGTCCTATTCTCTGTCCACGCCATGTTCATCTTCAAGGTTTTAGGTAGCAGGGTTGGGAAAGGCCTAGGGTTGTATTGTGAGAACTGTGAGAAGAAGGGAGGTCATTGATGAGGACTTTCCTATCTCTTCCTTTCCCTGCACCTCTCTGGCAGGTTGAGGGACTTTCTTGAATGGTGTAGGATCAAATATGGGGTTGTTGACCAAAACTGGGTGGTGGCACATTGCATGAGTGGATCTCTGGTTACACAAGATGCCTCCATGCAATTTGGGGAGATTCCCCTGTATCCACTGTAGGCTTACTATGCCATAGCCTACCCAAGTCAGGAGGATCACATGACCCTCCATACAGGGTTTCCAGGGAGTGCCCAGGAGGCTACAGGAACACCCTTTTATGCAAGCTCCCTTCTGCCGGGAATTTTCAGGATCCAGCCTCTTGATGGACACCCCCTGCCTAGATATCATAATAGAGAAACTCACTCTAGAGCCTCTAATGTTAACCCCCCATTGTTGGCTTGGATGATGCCACTTTATTTTTTGTGAGAATAATCACATGCCCAAAGTGGATGAGGGACCCGGCAAAGTTCTACTGCCTCCATTAATTAAAGCCACTTGCTTGAGATCCTCAGTATAAATTTACAACTGCTAGGATGGATTTGTTTTATGCAGGGTGACTATCTTGCAAAATTAAAAGCTATGCATCACCCACCAACCTGCCCATGGTTTTGCTCCTCCAGTCAGTGTAATAACATTTTTTCCTGTAAGAACAGCAAAAATAATCTGAGAACCATTTTGTATAGATGAAAAGGGAATACACATAAAGAAATGGATCTTGGCTATTTTTGTAACATGCACCTTTACAAAATGAAGGTGGAAGGAAGCACAGTTTTAAAGGTAAGGAGATAGTATTTTAAAAACAACAACACACAACAACATTAACTTGGAAGTCCTTATATGAAAATATATTAAACATTGATGGCATGGATAGAAAAGAAACTACTTTTAATTAAACAGTTAACATGCTGTAACAAGGAACACATTAGAGAAAGCTTGGGGACTGCAGGCCTTTCCCCTTTTGGTTTTCCACTGATTTCTTAATAATGGGAGCAGTATTGACAATATAGCAGCTGATATTTTGCACACAAATTATGGGCAGTAGATAGCTGAATGCAGAAACTGGAACAGATTGCTTTTCCAACCCATATGTGTGTGTGTTGGGGGAGTTACCATTAAATGTACACAGTAAATGCCAGAGTAAAAGAAATGTTACACAGTTTTCTTTGAAATGTTCACTGAGAATGAGAGAGAGAGAGAGAGAGAGAGAGAGAGAGAGAGAGAGAGAGAGAGGGAGGGAGGGAGGGAGGGAGGCAGAGAGAGGGAGAGGGAGGGAGGGAGGATTCTGGAAATTCAATATGCAAAGGCATGTTATAAACATAATTTCATAATATTGAAATTCTGCCTCACACTAACTGACTTTAAATGGGTATTGATGCTGTGCTTAGCTGGAAGGATAGATGAATTCTTGTGGAGTTAAAATTGTAGGTTTAATTTAGACAGATTGTATTTCAAAATAAGCACAACAAAAATTGACTAAGTGATGGTTCATATAGGACTGAATATATGTAACCCTCTACTGGAGGAAGGGAACAACTTACCTAGGGGTGGGATCTGATCCAGTCCAAACCATGTGATAGGACCAGTCATCAGTGCCAGTATTTGGCCCTGTTCAGAAGACACTTTAAACCACACCTTTAACCAAAAAGCTTTAAGCACTGTGGTTAAAGCTGTGGTTTAAGGTGTGTTCTGAACAGGGCCTTTGAGAAATGCCTCCTCACAGCAGAGCTGAACAAGGAGATTTTGCGTTTTGGAAGGAAAAGATGACACTGCCTCATTATTATTATTATTTGCATTTTTATACTGCCCAACAGCTGAAGCTCTCTGGGCGGTTCACAAAACTCATCCCATTTCTCATCCTTTGGGTCATTTATCAGACTGGTGGAAAAGAAGAGCAATACAGCCATGCAACCCTCTTCTCCAAGGAAATTTTAATGGTGAGTGAAGCAGGGCAGCCTATCTCTACCTGACAAGTTGCAGCTGCCATGACTTTGTTTAATTTCATCTGTCCCTGTTCCTACGCTTCCCACAGAGAGCACAAGGCAGCTAACATATGGTTCTTCAGCTTAGCTATTGTGTTGCACCCAACTCTTTAAAGTATTGGAAATGTATATATTTGTAGAGAGATCAAGAGTAGCTGCTAGCCATGCCTGCTGTAGCTGGAACCTAGCAGTCTGGAATAGACTAGTAGGGACTGCCCTTTGAGTGGGAGTTCCCGCCCCCCTATTTTTAGGCCTGGTCAGCAAAGAAGCATGAGGCTCAGAGGACCTGGCAGAGCATACTATGTTTTTACCAGCATCCATTACTTATTTCCCACTAGATTTCCTCTTTAGTTTCTTGTGGACTGTAAGTTATCAATTTTTATTGTTTTATTAAAGAAGACTGTTAAATAAAGGTTTGTTGGATTTAAAGAGAGGCTTGTCTTAAACTGGCTGAAAAGTGTCTATATGCAGGGCACATAGGCATGGAGACAGCACAGCTATAGCAATGCAATTGCATCATTGATCCATCGAGTCATCCATATTTCCATTAGAGAATATCCCCCCCCTCCCTCCTGCTACCAACTGTCTCTGCAGAGGCCACCAGTGAGGGAGGAAGCAGCAGCCAGGCACCTCTCCACCATGCCTGGGTCCAGCTCCAGCTGAGGGCCCCCTCCCTCCTGCTACCAACTGTCTCTGCAGAGGCCACTAGTGAGGGAGGAAGCAGCAGCCAGGCACCTCTCCACCGTGCCTGGGTCCAGCTCCAGCTGAGAGCCCCCTCCCTCCTGCTGTCACCTGTAACTGCTGAACTTTCCAACTAAGATTGTAGAGCCTGAATTTCCTTTCCTTTCCCCCCTCCTCCTCCTCCCTCCCAATCCCCTTTCCTTTTGTGTCATGTCTTTTAGATTGTAAGCCTGTGGGCAGGGACTGTCAAGAAATACTTTTGTAAGCCGCCATGAGAGCCTTTTTTGGCTGAATGGCGGCATAAAAATCCTTAAATAAATAAATAAATAAATATGGAGATGGGCAAGGTCAGTTCATATTATGAGGGGGAGGGAGCGCAGCAGCCTGAATACCTCAAGCTGACTTGGAACTATTTCTGTTGACCAATGTTCCCTCTGAACTCTGATCTTGAAAGGACTCCCAGCTAATGTTATGTACATGGATCCTAAAGTCTAAAGGAGCTATCCAAGGTACTGGAGCCATTTTGGGGTTGTGCTTCAGCACTGTGAAGAGCTCCTTTAAATGGCTGGCTGGTTGTAACTAAAACTCAGAATGGAATCTCTGGTAGCTCCAGAATTGGAGCTACCAGCCTTCTCTGTCTAAACCTTCCTGCATTCACAGCGTGGTCTACCTGTTGGTCTCTATGTTGTGAAGGCAACAGCCACCACTGTGTTAACTTCTTTAAAAAGTTTTTCAGAAGAGTTCTTTGCAAGGAGAAAAATGGCAACATGTTGGGAAATGTTTCAGGTAACACCAGCCCAGGTGTTGGCATCTGGCATAGTTGGGAAAATACTGGTGCCTGTGGGCCCCTAAAGGCCCACTGGGGCTGATGCCTAGATTTTAATTTATTTTTAAAAACACCTTTCAAACAGGTTTATTTTTATTTTTAAAATGTGAGGGGCAGCACTGAGAAGAACAGCATCCATCTGGTGGCTGTAGCAGCTGCCATCAACTGTCCCCGAAATGTCCCTGGGCCCCGTTCCCAACATAGTGACATGATGCTGGAGGCTGGAGGAAGTTGGATGGAAGAAGATGGAGGTTGTTGCAGATCTTGCCACTGCCCTCCTGCACCACCTGATAAGTTCACCAGGGCTGGTGGACAGGGTCTGCCTCAAGGATCACAGGGGAGAGGGCTGGAATACCACTTAGATGCCCACCACCATTCATGATCTCTTTCTTCTTGTCACACCCCTTGCTATTTCCTTTCTCTCTCCCCCTCACAAGAATGACCACCTTTGAATTCATTCTCAGCTCCTGCTGTGTCCACGTTATATCCTGGTCTGAGGGGGTGTGGCAGGAGGAAAGGGAAAGCGTCAGTGGCAGTGGGGGAGGAAGGAAAGGCCATTGTGTTGGTGGTGAGCACATGGTGGCTTCAGCAGTGAGGTGGGGTGGCAAGGGGAGGAAAGGTGGCAAATGTGGAGGAGGGAGGAGGGAGGGAAAGGCCATGGCAGCTGTGCCACAAGCTGGGGAGGAAGGAAAGGATGTAATGTCAGTGGCAAACGTGTAGTTGCACCAACAGTGAGGTGAGGCCTAGGCTCCAGTAGAGTCTGGTGACCACACTTGGAGGTCTTGGACCATGCTAGTGTACCCACGGACACTGTGTTTCTGCCCCCTGCTGTACACCATGGATGTGCATGGCGGGGAGAGGACCCAAATGCCTTGGAGACATATTTGGGAACCTTGTCTGTCCCCCCCCCCCCACTAAAACCTTATGCTGGTTCTGAATAACACCATAGCAGGATTTCCGGTTTGCCTGAAAACCTGCACACTTACATCCAATGTGTGGAGAAGGGAGTGGACCATGCCTGTTGGCCCTGTCCCCGATATCGTGTGCTCTGATGCTGTTGCCCACAGCATTCATGTATGCAGCATGGTGTTTGGAAGTGGATTGGTTTTTCCGATTGTGTGGACAGTCCATGTTTATACATCCTCCAAAGAGTTCAGAGTGGTTTACACATTTCCCCAAATTATTTTCAAAACAAACTTGTGAGGTTCATTAGGCTGGGGGAGAGAGAGACCAGCCAAGGTCACACAGTGAGCTTCACTGGCTCTCAAAAGATAGACCAGTTTTTAAAACATAAAAGCTGCAGGATTAGTCACCTAAGTGTTATATTTTGCGCTGTTCAGTATGCAAGGAATAGCTCACATTATACAAAAGTTCCTCATGAAGCAGAGCAGAAAAGACTGCTAAAGGAAATCCCTTCTATTAAATACATACATTGCTAATTTCCTTGCTCTCCTTTTATTCAAATTTCCCCTTACTGAAATCAGTATGGGGAAAAAATACTGTGTTGTTTACAGGATTGCTAAAGACCATTGTAATCACTCCCTGATATTGATTTGCTTTCTTCTCTTAAAGCTGATGGCTCATTTCCTGACAATTGGTACAACCCATAGCCCACTTAATTCTGGAAGAGTCACACTGAGTTTAATACACCTACTCTGGAGTAAATGGGCTCTGGACTGCAGCCAATGTGCTTGAGCCAGCAGATAAAGCTGTCCTGCTTTGCTCCTTTGGGATTAATTTGGATTAAATTGGTGGGGGAGGTGCTTCAGCAGTTTTTGATTATTTAAGCCTCAAAACCTTGTAACTAAAGATGGCTTTGAATGTGATGATCCTATGCAGTCAAATGAAACTGTGACCATTTCTTTCCACATTCCTCTAATGGTGCAAGATCATCATATCCAAAGGGGGAACAGGAATAAATCAGGCTTTATATGTAGCTATAGCTTTCACAAATAACTGAAGCATGAAAAACAGGAAGTGACAGTCCGTTTGGCTTCCTGTTTCCCCTATCGTCCCATCTACAATAAATTTAATTAAGTAGAAAGATGCTATTCACTAAACTATTGGTACTTTGAAATGCAACACAAGAATTTATGAAAGGTGAGCATTCTCTATACAGAGTAGAATATTTGACATTGTAACTGTACTGTATTTGTCTGGGTTAATAAAATATTGTCATCGTCCAACTGCACCATTCATATTTCTAGAAACATCCATGTCTTCAGAAAAAAATACGGAAGCACAACCACACAAAAATACTGTTTATGAGGTAAACATGTAAAACAAGCAAAAATACAAAAGAAGCAAAAATAGAATTTTGTAAATTACCTGAAAGGCATCCTGATGTTCATTCTTTCAGCATATTTGCACAATGTCTCCCAAGGACAGTGAATTTTAACAAACATAATATCATTGTTTGTAACAGCTGGCTGTAAAAAATAACCAAATAAGCACTTGTTAACTGTCCAAATCTAAGCGACATTCAGTTTCCTGGAAAACCTTGTATTTATGTTTGGCCCTTATTTGTTATTTAGTGCAATGCCATATTTACATAAATACGACTTTACCATGCACTGTAGCTATGATTAGATACTGACTGACACATATATCTGACAGGTAGAGGTTAGACAGTATAAATAACCTCTTTTTCAAGGACGAGACCACCACTGGCTTGAGAATGTGACTCAGCTGTCGAAGGAATACAGCCTATCCTCAGGGGTCTATTCATGTAGTCATCTATAACATATGAACCGGTCAATTTTAAATACAACCGGAAGCAATTTCTATAACTGTGGTGGCACTTTTTGCTATTCTGCTATTTCAATCATATCCCCACATCTGAGGGGGGGGGGGATGTGGGGCAGAGTGGATCTCTGCTGCACCCAGTGTTCCTGCAGAAAGCTCCACAGAGATAAATCTACAGCTAGTGATAGTTCCCCTAGCAGTAGTCCTTCAATAAGGGAATTCAGGCCAGGGCAGGGATCTAAAGCACTTCTGTTCCCAGAGAGGTCCTCCAGAGCTAGTGTAACTAATCCTGCTTTGGTTTCAAGGGCAAAATTCCCCTCAAATGGAGAACTGCCAGGATGAAAAGCCAGGCTAAGTCCCTACCCCACCCCGCCACCCTTTCCAACTTGGCCAGCATGAGCTGTTTGGGCTACGGAAATGGTGGACAAACTCCCACTTCACTTCCCCAGCCAATTTAGAACTGCTCTGCTATAATCTGGACAATGCAGCTTACCTCTCTTTCTAACATTAATCCTTCTGCTCGAAGGTTCTTTTCAAAAGTGCTTCTTTTCTCTACTTGTGGACTTGACTTTTTATAGACTAAAATGTAATCGATACGTTTTTTGCCATCCTTGAAGAAGAGACCTGAAGTTGCCAGGGCACTCAAATTATTCTGAAAGAAAGAAAAATACATAAAAGGTGTTTAAAAGTAAGTTCATAGTCCAGAAGAAAGGTTTTTTTGTTAAGCCTGTTCCCCCCCCCCCCTTTACAATATATTTTGTAGCCTCAGAAACAGTATAAACACCAGAACAAAGGCCTATGAGAATGTAATCTCCCCACCCCCCCCTTCTCAAGAATTTTAAATTATTTGTGTCTGAAGTCTGGGGGCACATGGATGGGAGTGGGGGTGGAATTATTTATTTATTTATTGCATTTTTATATTGCCCAATAGCCGAAGCTTAGATCATTTTGTTCCCAGCTATGGTCATTAAACTTTATTTTTATTTATTTATTTATTTATTTATTTATTTATTGCATTTTTATACTGCCCAATAGCCTGAGCTCCCTGGGCAGTTCACAAAAACTAAAACCATTCAAAGTATAAAACAAACAGTATAAAAACATGATATAAAAGTTAAAAAGTGATTAAAAACATACCACACATGAATAAAACATCTTTAAAACATCCTTAAAACATTCTAAAATTTCATTGGGTAGGCCTGCCAGAATAGATCAGTCTTTATTGCTTTTTAAAACTCTAAAAGACTGTCAAGTTGATGAATCTTAGATGCAGAATTACACCACTAGATGTGATATCACCACTTTTAAGGCAAACATATACACGACGCTGCATGGCACTATTCTAAAGCGAAGTGGCCCAGCTTCAGTGATAAGAACAAGGGCAGGCTGTGACGTCAGGGCCACATCTAATTGTATAAAGTGATAAGCAGGAAGCATTTTGGACTGAAAACAGTGGCCCACTGGTATAGCTGTATGTGTTGGATCCCTGCTGATGGCCATCTGGCCATATTCATATGCAACCACCCCCATAAATAGGATTAGGCTTTTACATGCCATTACAAACCTAGCTTTTTAAAAAAGGATAAGAAGCTTAATCCTGTATGCGTTAGCAGCTGCACAAACTTGAATAGCTGGCATTCGGCAATAGGGATGTCATAGGAGGCCCTGCTCGGCCTCCTGGACTTTAGTCCATGGACTGCCACACTTGCCTGGCTCAGTGAGCACTGAGCAAGTGGGATGCTCCCTACTGGTCTGCTGAGCCACCATTTTGCAAAAAAATAAATAAATAAATAGTGGCTCTTCTTTTACATTTTACACAAATGGCAGCCATAAAGCAGCCACTTACCTAAGATTACAGGTGTAAATGGACCATTTGTGCCTGTAATCTTGCGTAAATGGCTGATTTATGCTTCCATTTGTGTAAAAGACGCTTTACGTAAATGAACAATTTTTACGCAAAATGGTGGCTCACTGAGAGATCAGGTGGCCATTCACCATTTGCTTGGTACCTGAGGACTGTCTGGCAGCTCGCCTGTTGGTGAGCAGGGGCAGGTGGGTGGCTGGGGCGGGGAAGGGGGGGAGTAAGTAATAAAAATGTATCCTAAAAACATAAGGTGGTATAGTGGTGAATGTGTTTTGGATTAGGACTAAGGAGATCCAGGTTCTGTTGCCAGGAAACCACTTTGGAGAAGCTCTCAGGGGCTGCATTGCAGTGATGGGCAGGGCTGAAATATCAACATCTTTTAGCTTAAAGCTCTTACTGTCAGTAACTAAGTCTTAGGCAAACTATTACAACCATTTAGAATGGGGAAAATGGCACGAAACACAGCTAAGCTCAGAGGGAACAGGGCATCCCTGTTAATCAAAAAGTGCCAGCACTGCACCTCTGGCTCCACTACACCAATGTAGATAACCAAGTAAACGAGCCAAAATCACAATCTCTACCATGAATTATAATTGGCAGTCTGTGCATACATATACATTGAAAGTGTGCGTTATAAAAAACAATAATATGGCTTTACTGATTTCAAGCACCTTCTCACTAGGCCGGATCTACACTATTGCTTTAAAAACGCTTTATAACAGTTATAAAGCACTTTAACTGCTTTAAAGCGGTATAAAACTGTTATAAAGCACTTTAAAGCAATAGTGTAGATCCGGCCTAGAACAGTAATACTTGACATTTGTATAGCACTATCAAGTGTTCAAAGCAATTCCCATGCATTATCTGGTATAATCCTCACGTATGCATCACAGTGGCGGATTGAAATTAAACCATTTCTGGAACTCATTCAAAACTCCACATGAAGAGCTTCTGAATCTACTGGTTGGTTGGTTTTTAAACTCTAGGCAAATGGCATTCCAGGAAATGCTGAGCAATCACTCTAGGCCTCCCTTTTGGAGTATCAGCATGGCCTTTTAAGGATGCCAGCATTGATTCAATGCTAATAACTTCAATGAAGAAATGTTATTGATCCATGATCACCTGTCTCTCCTGGACTGTCTTTCCTATGAATGCAAATATGCTTGGAGAAGCTTTGTTGAGATAATGTTAGCTGAAGGTTTAAGGGAAGCCATGTAACTACATTTTCATTTTATTAAACATATAACTCACACTCAGAATAGCAGGATGGGGAGGGAACCTAACACTATATAAGCCATGCTGCATCATCATCATCATTATCATCATCACAACTGTATCACATATTCTTTATACAAGTGCCTAATACTAGGCATGTGCTCCGCTCCGATTAGAACCGGAGAATCAGAAGCGAATTGGCCTGCTCCGCCTTGCCCAGAGGCGGAGTAGAAGCGGACCACGGACCCCTAGAAGCAAGGCGAAGAGAAGTGCCCATTTTCGGAGCGATCCTCTTTCCGCGGACCGATCCTATCACCATTTTGAAACATTTCGCCCATAGGATTGCATTGCGGAAAAGAAAAGGGGATAACTTTGTTGTTTTTGAAGCTATCTTTCTGAAACTTCTTGTGCTTAGAGAGTCATGGCTGGGGGTCATTTTGAGACTACTCTCAGCTCTCTACGTGGTGTGGTTCGCTTGCTAGAATTTTTTAAAAAGTAGGGTAAAGGCGGGGAAAAGATTACCTTTTTGATTGCTGAGGGGCAGAGTCAACTCCCGGTCATGATCACATGATCCCAAAGTTGGAGGAGGGGATAGGCAAAATGGGTAACTTGGGATTCTGGGAAACTTCTCTTTCTACTCTGAACGGAGTTTTCCCAGTGTTTTTTTAAAACAGTAGCTCCAAACACAACCTGAAATCATACTAACAGATAGGAAACACACAGCAGTGCTACCCACCCTAACTTTGGGGAACAACTGAATACATGTGGTGCAAGGGGATGAGCTCCCCTAGGGCATGTGGATGCGCCCTCACTCTCCTGTACTTGGACAGCCATCAGAGCCCTCCAAAGAGTAACCCAGTGAAGCAATGCCTATCATGAGTTGAAGTGAGCGTTTGCTTCTTAAAGACTTGTACCTAGACAGGACCAGTCAAATTGGCAGATGCTTCCCCCTCCCCTGGGCACGTCCCCCTCTTATTGGTAAAAGACAGATATAGCCTTTTAAAAAAAGTTATTCTTGTTGTTTATTCAGCAACACTGCTGCTTTTAATTCCACCCCTCCTTTGTTTATTTATTTATTTCCATTTTATATGCATTACTGGCTTATCCTTGGCTCACTTCCTTATGCCCCCAGAAATGTCTGCTGCCTGCCTGCCTTCCCTCCCTCCTCCCCTGCCTGCCTCGCAGGGATGGTTTGTGTCTGGCTTTGACTCAGGGGAGAAGTCCTTCCTGCGCTCACTTGGAGTTTTGGAAGTTCCAAATCCATTTTTCAAGTGTGGAAGAAGATTCATATTAGGTTGATGATCTCTACTCCCCAATTCATGGCGTCTTGGGATTTCCTTTGAAATGGCCCCATTGAGCTGTTTGCAGGTTTAAGCCCCGCCAAAAATCAGGGGATGATGGGATTGCCTTGTACCTTGGCATGATTGTGGGTCTAGATGGCATCTGTGAGTGTGCCCACTTCCCTTTTTTTAATCTGTCCAAATGTCAGAGAACAGTCCACGTCTGCAAATCGGGTGCCTGATTTTCATAAATTCCCCAAAAATCAGGGGATGATGCGACTGCCTTAAGTCTTGGCGTGCGTGTGTATCCCTGGATAAGCTGTCATGGTGGCATGTTTGAGGTTTCTAACATGCAAATTGACAGAGCTATCGAAAGGGGTGTGAATGGGGTGTTGGATTTTCCTAAATTCCCCAAAAATCAGGGGATGATGGGACTGCCTTGAGTCTTGGCGTGCGTGTGTATCCCTGGATAAGCTGTCATGGTGGCGAGTTTGAGGTTTCTAACGTGCAAATTGACAGAGCTATCGAAAGGGGTATGAATGGGGTGCCCAATTTTCATAAATTCCCAAAAAATCAGGGGATGATGGGACTACCTTGAGTCTTGGCATGCATGTGTATCCCTGGATAAGCTGTCATGGTGGCAAGTTTGAGGTTTCTAACATGCAAATTGACGGAGCTATCGAAAGGGGTGTGAATGGGCTGCCCGATTTTCATAAATTCCCCCCAAATCAGGGGATGATGGGACTGCCTTGAGTCTTGGTGTGCGTGTGTATACATCCAGGAGGTATCATTGTACCAAACTTGAGGTTTCTAACTTTAACAGAAAAAAAGTTGTATACATTTTTAGCTTAATGCAAGCCTATGGGGGGGGAACGGAGCTCCGATCCGGATCCGGAGCTCCGCAGCGGAGCGGAGCGGACATAGGTGGAGCGGGGGTGGAGCGAAGCGGCCCGATCTGCAAATTGCAGATCTGGAAGAGAAGCGGAGCGGGGGGTCCGTGCACACCCCTACTTTAAAGCACTTTAAAGCACTTTATAACAGTTTTGAAAACAGTATATGGAGTGTGTCCTGGGGTCCAACAGTTGTCAAAACTGTTATAAAGCACTTTAAAGCTGTAGTGTAGATTCTGCCCTGGCCTAGGCCTTGGGCAGGGATTGTACTGCTTCCTTGTTCTTAAGGCTCAGGAGTTTCTATGAGATGGCCTGTATACCTATAGCTCAGGGACTGCCAAGGGGTCTGTGGTCTTAAAATAAGCTTGGTGGGGGCGGGGGAGCTTTTGCACCTGCACAGCTATAACTCCTCTCCAGGATACAGGCCAAAAAAGAGAAAAAAGTAAAACAAAAACCAGCTGAAATGTCCCTGGAAAACATAAGTGTTCTTTTTCAATAACAAAAATGAAAGAAAAAGGGGAAAAAAAGGCTCCACTTGTTTCAAAGTTAGTGGATTCCACCCACAGAGCCAAACACACCAAATAAACAATGCTCTATGTTTTTCTTAAACAAAAACCCATCCACAGACCTCACTCAAGCTGCAGCCTCTGTCTGCTCATGCCAGAAGCACTGGGCATTGCTCTCAACTACTCCCTGGCTCCTTCTAGGCAGGGCACTCCATTCAGGCCAAATCTAGCAGTTCTTCTTCTTCTTTTTTATCATGACACTACTAACATTAAGATCTGGGACAGAATTCTCAGAAAACAAAGTAGCCTTTTTAGACATTTCTCCGAGAAACCTCATAAATGCCACACTTTTGGCTGGTACAGACTATTATACATCATTTAGGACTGCTAAGTTTCTACACCGGGCGATGGAGGTCCGGAAACTATTGATAGACTCAAACGATTAAATTCGAATAACCAATATTATATGTTGGTTAACATTGTAATTATAACCTGGATGATTGTTATCCTAGTTACTCTTTTTTGTAGCACTTTTGCTGGTTAGTGGCAAGCTCGCGGCGGGTATGTTATTGTCTCATCTGTTTGCGAATGGCCCATGCGGCTAATATGCAATAAAGTTATTTTCAAATGCCAAGTTCATTGGCCACTAGTTATGGAGTATGCATTCTTCTTCATTATGATTTTGCACCTATTTTATTGAGCTTTTAGATACTTTTTATATGCACAAAAACCTACTGGTGATTAAAGGCAGGGTATGTAGTAGTGCTGGTACCATTAGTAGTAGTTGTAGTAATACACTTATGACTGTGATTTTTTTTAATGAAGTTATCAAAGTTATTATGTGTGTTTGTGTGTGTGTGTGTGGTAGAACTCATTACGGAACAGACTCATAGCACAACCTTAAATATGTTTACTAAGAAATAAGTCCCATTGCATTCAGTAAGTGTGCATAGGACTGAAGCCTGATTCCTCCTTTGCATATTGATAGTTAAAAGGAAATCCAGTGGCTACAACATATGTAGCAGAATGCAGGCCCTTTGCAATACTACTATAGAGCAGAGCTGCCAATGAGACTCATTATTTCTTAGTTCTTTTCTTAATGTAAATGACTTCCTATCAATATGTCTATATATATGCCTACCCAAAAGTATAATGATAAACACTCCATTAGCCCATTTCTCACATTCATCTTCTATTCCCTTACTTGGCATATTTTAGCCTTCACTTCCTTTTCATGACCAAAAAACACACTCTTTATCATTACTGTCGGAAAGACTCAGTTATTGAATGAGTACCATGAAGTCCTTAATGCATACCAATGCTGATTACTCAGTGTAGTGCCATTAGTACATTGTAATACTAAAGAGGAACAATTTTGAAGTGTGCATGTCCTATTGTCTTCTGTCAATCCATATATCCAAAGATTTGCTGGTCTATTAGTACCTCTGATTGGTCTCGATTGAACCACAACTTGTTAGCCCACATGCAACCCATTATTGCATCAAGGCAATGGACTCTGATCTACCACAACTTCCTTGGGATTAATTAAAAAGGATAACTAGAATTGGATATAATCAGCATATTGATAGCATCCAACCCCCATTGCCCAGATGATCTTTCCTCCTGGCTGCACGCATTTGTTATAAGGCGTGGGGACAAAAGAGAGCCATTTGGAACTCAATAGACCAACAGCCCCTCATTTTCTGAGAAGGTTCATCTCATCTTCTGGGAATGTTCAGTCAGATTGGCCTGGAACCACAGACTTTGGCACTTCCCAAAAGAAGCAGAGATGGGGGGCCAAAGTGGAGGATGAAATCAACAAGGTCTTTGACAAGTACCAAATATGGCTCTGCTGGGCTAAAGAAAGTAGTGTGTGTGTGTGTGTGTGTGTGTGTGAAGCGGATGAAATTGACAAGGGAGTACATAGCTGAGAAGAGGATTTGCGAAAGACCACTAGTAAAATAAGTCTATCTATAAAATATTGATCCCATTTGCACAAATTTAAAGACTTGAAAAAAAATTAAAAAAGGATCTCATTTGTGCAAAATAGTATTAAACAAAACAGGATCCCATTTGGGCAATTTTAAAGACAATCATCATCACCATCATCATCACATACAATCTTATTTGTGCAAATTTAGAGATCCAAAAAATGATTTTTAAAACCCCCCACAAGATATCACTTGCACAAATCACAGCACCCTCCCAAAAGTGTCTATTTAATGTGTACAAAAATATTGACATTTCTGGAATTGTCAGAACAGAAACACCATGAAATCCAGTCGGGCTTAAACAGACTGGAATTCCCAGCATCAGACCTCCTGCCATCTCTCATCCCCTTGTGATGTCGTGTAACATGTCTTGCTTGATTTCGCTTCATAACTATGAAGATAAGAAACTAACTTGAATAAAATGGTGGATGAGAAAGTAGATGGAGGAAGGGAAAAGCAGCTTATCAAATTCAGAATTCACATGTTTCTAATGTTCTCTGGAATACTCAGAGCTCTTTCCATGGGGTACCAATCACAGCAAAACACTGAAGTTCTGTTTGTAGACAAAGGCATGTACAAGAAGTAGGGAACATAGCTAGGACAAGCAAGGACGCTGATTCAGCACCCACCATGAATAGCTACTTTTGATTTAATGCTTATAAAGCTTTGCTGCATATTTATTTGGCCTTCAGACAGTAGTACATCAGGGAACATCAGTCAGTAATAAACACCACTAATAAATCCCCATGCTAATAACAGCATCTGGCCTACAAATACCTGAGAAAAGGGTTCATCATGTCTCTTCTTTGCTTCATGCCCTATCTACACGTTTCAGTTTAACTGTAATGGAGGACGACACCACCTGGGTAGTTTGAAGTGGTGAGTAAATAATACATTAGACTTTCAAAACAGCTTGTCATTTTTGTTTGATGTCAATAAAGTTAAAAACACACACACACCCTCAATTTCATCACTCATCAGTGGCTAAGGATCTCACTCTTCACCTGCAAAGGGAGAGTGCACCTGGGAATATGAAAAAAATATTGCAGAATGATGGGTTTTGCAAATTTTACACTCATTTCCGTAGCTGTGATTATGGATTCAAGCAGAGCAGGAACTTGGCAGAAATATAAATATACAAATGGAATCACTAACAAAATGTTGCAGTGTGGAATACTCTATTTCAGGGTTCCATTCCATTTCCCCTTCCCTTGGATTTCATTTCCACCCCTCTCTCACTAGTCAGTTGGCATTCTGTGGCCACTGAGCATGCTTAGTCATCACTCCATATACAGTTTTCAAACTGTTTTCAAAGTGTCACATACTGCTTGGCGTAGATCTGGTATTAGACTTACTGTTAATCTACAGGATGCATTTTAAGCATGAATCAGTGCTCAATTGAAGGCTAGTCAGTGACCCATGATTCTTGCTTTTCTCTGTCTTAGGTCAAAGTACATATTATGTTAACTGTGTAGAATGTAGCTGAACTTGTGGTTGTTGTTTTTAAAAACAAACATTAAAGTACTGTATTTCTTAGATTCTAAGATGCCATCAATTGTAAGATGTACACTAATTTCATTACCACCAACAGAAAAAAAGCTTTGATTCTAAGAAATAATAAATGCACCCGCGATTCTAAGATGCACCCCATTTTTAGAGATGTTTATATGGGGGGAAAAGTGTGTCTTCGAATCGAAGAAATACGGTAAATGCATGCTGCCCAATTCTGATCAGACTAGAGTATACTGGGAGGGGAGGATTAACCTTCTCCTCCCACCAATTTATTTCCCAAAATTCCATTCCCCGCTCAGAAATGTGGGGAGTTTTTTTTTTTAAGGTAAAAAATTGAATCCACTAGGGAATTCTTTTCTTTTTGTTTTTAACCTTAGGGGCTGGGGTGAGTTTGGGAGACAAAAAGGTAGGAGGAAAAAGTTTAATCCTCCCTCCCATTGTGTGCTGGTCCAAATCAGAACCAAGGCCACTTTTTCAACTCAAGTAAAAGAAAAACAAAACAAAGAATAGGCTGACTCAATGACACACTAATGTGTAGTTTGACCCTTATGGTTCCGCAGTTATTTGAGTCGTATCCCAAAAAGAACTGTTATCATAAGGAACAATCAAGCTCCTTGGGCAATGTGCTGCACCTGACCCCAATTAATGACCAGCAATAAAAAGAGCTAGGAACAAAGTTAAGTACTTTTAAGTCCCACATGAGCTCAGAGGAAACTGGAAGGCATGCTTATGCTTAACTCTTTCACTGACATGAAAAGGAAGTTAAGGCTGCAATCCGAAAGACACCTACCAGAGAGTAAACTCCATTGAACACGGTAGGTTTACTTCTTAGTAAAAATGCATAGGTTGCACTGCATTTTCTTAGGGCTGATGTGGCCAAAGGGAGATGTACTGGATTACTGCCAATTCACCGGCTGCTGATACTGCATAGCAGTGGTGCACGAAGCTCTTTTTAGCCATTTGTTGTCCTCACATATTCCCATCTCCTTTTTCTTTGTGAAATGGATGGAAGGGCAACACTTAGCAAGAGTGCTTTTCTCTAGCTGCCCCTCTCCCTGCATTTTTCTATAAGAAAGTTAGGAAATAAGGTGATGTGGCTCTTCAGCTCATCACCTTCTTTTTTTCAGCCTGTCTGAAACAGCCTCTTGTTCATCACCTTAGCTGATCTCTGCCACCCCCAAAGGTTAACACAGCAAGAAAATGCTGTACATTTGAAGCGAACAAAGGCTAAACAAAGCATCATTGTTGTTATCAAACACAAACTCACAAATACACACACTCTTGCACAGTTCACACACGTAATCTACACTCAATAGTTGAACTGTGGGTTGTTTGTTGAACTGTGGGTTTGCGTGATATCTGAACTCACATCATTTTCTGCATGGTGGTTTTCTAACCATGCAGTGTGGTTTGTTAATTACCCTGAAGAACCCAACAACATGGGTTCTCAAGATGGCTTGTTTAAGAAAAATAAGCTGCATTGCATGGATAGCAAGCCTCCGTGTAGAAAATGTCCTGGGTTGAGATATCATGGTTCAACAAACAACTCACTGTTCAACAACAATCCACACTCAACCACTGAGTGAGGGTTAGCATGTTGTGTGAACAGCCGGACTATCTATCTTTGAGCTTGATCTCAGAATAAGGAACAAAGTCTGAATCTGACAAACACATGAATGACGAAACACATTTATTAACATTAGCACTTCTCAGCAGCTTGTACTTTAGACTTAATTCATTTTTATCTCAATATTCCATACACTTCCCAGTCAACATATCTAACATAAATTGTAAACCTAAAAGTGCTGTTATGCAAATAATTCTAAGGTAATTGGCAATGGTATGGATCTAAACTTTAAAAATTATTCAGAATTCCTCCAATTCTCCCAAGGGAAAAAAGAGATCAAGCTTAGTGCTGTAATTACCTTAGCTGTTACACAACTATTGAGGGCAGTGGGGCCAACCAGGCACTTGCATTTTAAATTCTAATATATGAGTTCCACGAACTAATTTTAAAGTTCATTAAGCAGAATTGTACTTTGTATAACATATGCAAGCACTAGTTTGATGAGGGTCAAATAGGTGAATTTCAATAATAAGTAAATATTATGCAAGTATTCAGAGTTTTGCGTTTTGGAGGTGGTTTTTTTTTTACCTTCTTTGTGGCATCAAATTACAATGAACTCTTCTGTTATCTTAAATGGCTTCCAAAAGAATGAACATTTTCAATTCTAAACCCCATATTCACCATTAATTGATTTTATTGCAGTATACTTTCCCATGGAAAAAGGAATGCTGTAAATAAAGGAGCCCTTGCTGGAGTGAGTTTATGCTGGCAAATTCTTACAGTAAGGGGAAAGCAGAAGTCCTAAGCAGTATAAAGTGGCAAGTGGAACATACCTCTCTGGTTTACTTTGTTACTCAGAGCGACCATATGAAAAAGAGGACAGGGCTCCTGTACATTTAACAGTTGCATGGAATAGGGAAATTTAGCAGGTGTCATCTGTATACATACAGCATCTAGTGAAATTCCCTCTTCATCACAACAGTTAAAGCTGAACTAGCCCTGCCCTCTTTTGTATCTGGCCAAGAGGGCAGGGCACCTGCAGTTTTAACTGCTGCGATAAAGAGGGAATTTCACCAGGTGCTGCATGCATACAAATGACACCTGCTGAAATTCCCTTTTCTATACAACTGTTAAAGATTGTTTACTGGAGCCCTGTCCTTTCCATATGGTCACCCTACTGTTACTGCTTTAGCATAACATGACAAAAAACTCTACATGAGGCAAAACAATTGGAAGTGATATGACAGCATCAATTGTCTGCTTGACAAGATTCACCACTTATTACTTTATCACACTCACACACTTTTAAGGTTATTTATATAGTCTATGCCAACTTCTCACCGATAAAGTTTATTTCACAATATATGTCAGGCATCTCTAAAAAGTGCAGCCCAGGTATCATTAATGAAAACTTGATTGATTGAATACCCTCCTTTCTCTTGACTTCAGTTGATGCTGTATCAGCTTGATAAAGTACTTGGTCAACTTTACATTAGTGATTGTTAGTCTTTGTGTCAGATATTATCTTCTCTGAGGACTGTGGCAAATAGTTAAACACCGTTTAGCTTTGCCTGGCCATTTGCAAGGTAAACTGTTTCTCTTGCAATGGCAACTATTTGACTGCTATTGCGCCTACACACTACTAATGAGGAATGATGAATCATCCCATAATTAATTAACCTTGCACAACCTCAGGGAAGGGACTGGAAAAAACCTCCCTGCAAATCATCCAACACAACTCTGTTATAACAAGACATTTCTCAAATTAGCCTGGGTGCAATCCTTCAATACTATTGCAATCAATGGGTGGGTGGACCAACTGTGTTTTTGCAGTCATTAACTAATGCAAATGACAAGTCCATTTTAAATTTTACTGGAGAACATCATTTAAAAGTGTCTTTGAGCAGACGTGTTTTAAGAGAGATGCAAATCTTATTCTGTAAAAATCATGCTCGTCTGACAAACTGCAGCTCAATACTATAGGTTTTTTTAGGAATGCTCTTGCTATAAGCATAAATACCAATTGTATTACCTTTTCATCCATGCTTGAAACTGAGAGAGAAGAAGCATCCGATTAGATTTATACACATTCAAGGTAAGGTGGAAGATCTTCTTCAAGGTAGCTTTTTCCAACAAGCGGCTTCTTTGTATGCCTGAGACTTCAAAATGCTGCAAAGTGCCTCTCACTACTACAACTTTATAGCGAAGACACTGTTGCTGGCTCACCCTTCCTTGTAATGTGAATTACTCCAGTGGGATTCATAAAAGGAACCCATTTGAGGTTTCTTAAATATGAGTGCCTGGTTTTATTGCAGAGTGAGCACCCAAAAACAATCCGCTGTTATCTGAAGTCATTATGCTCTGAAGCTTTACTGTGGTATGCTTGACATTCACTCACACATTACCTATTATTGGAAATAGAAAGGAACTTGATTCAACAGTCCAAACACAGGCAAAATTCCCAATGGTGCATGTAGGAGTTTTGATTCAGAGGGGGGGAAAAAAAGCCTGCGTGACCAAACTCTAGATGTATGATGTGCTCATCAGTGCTAATATTTAAAGAACCACAAGGCACAAAGACTTTTTGAATAGATTTTGATATCTTTCCCTGCAATTGTGAAAACTTCATTTTATACAATGCAGTTAAAAGCCTTGAATTGGCTTTATGGTTACATGGGAATTTATAACTTGTGAACGGTACCTTAAATCCATTAGCATAGTCATTTGCTTCAAAAAGATCTGTTTTATTTTAACAGGGTTCTTACTAACCATTCTGGAAGTAATTTGCTGCTAATGTACTTTAATATGCTTTTGAATAAATTATTAAAGCCGTTTGATCTACTGATAGTTTAAGCAATACCTATAAAGTATCCACGCAAAACACAGAGAGAGAAATAACATTTGCTTTTGCTTTTCAGTGGTGAGCCAGTGGCATTACCTGTTTCCCTTAGGATGCTTACTGTATGGTCACCCTGAGCTTTTCAGGAAAGGGAAGAAACATATGGAGTCCGTAAACAAAGCACAGCCTTTGTTGGTGGTTAGTCTGATTTCTAAGGCCACGTTACATTGAATGCTGGCAAAACACTCTCCCATTCCACCAAGGAAGCCCAGTGTAATAAAGGGCAGGGCTCACTATATGAGGTTAGGTATCTTTTGGAGTACCAGGCATTGCACAACATGTGATACTCTTATGAACAGAAGTAGCAGTAACAAACAGATAACAGCCCTCCAGGCTCCTTGTGTTGGTCATCATCAGCTTAATTCTAGCAGCTTCCCTGCAGAAGCTGCTGCAGAATCATCCCAGCTGGGATGATAAAACACTGCAAGTGCATGGGTCAAAGATAAGATTTGGGGCAAACCTAGGGTGACCATATGACCAGATTTGCCCAGATTTGTCCGGGTTTTTGACGACAAATCCGGGAGGGGAAATCCGGATTTCTCCAAAGAGCAGCTCTAATGGGAATTAACAAAAATGCTTATAACTCCATTTTTTTTAAGACAAAGACATGACACTTCGCACAATGGTAGCTCTTAGGAAGGGCTTTAGTCATACCAAATTTGAAACAGATCCGTTCATCCATTGATTTTTTTGGATTTTTTTTTTTAAATTGAGGTTTTAAAATTATTATTTTTAAAATCGTCATTTTTAAAGCTAAACAGATGAACTTCGCACCATGATAGGGTTTAGGTAGAGCTTCAGCCACACCAAATTTGAAACAGATCCGTTCATCCATTGATTTTTAAGGATTTTTTTTTAAAATTGAGGTTTTAAAATTATTATTTTTTAAACTCTCATTTTTAAAGATAAAGAGATGAAACTTGGCACCATGATTGCTCTTAACAAGGACTTTAGCTATGCCAAGTTTGAAACAGATCTGTCCGTCCATTGAGTTTTAGGATTTTAAAAAAAGTTTGAGGTTTTAAAATTATTATTTTTTAAAAATGACATTTTTAAAGATAAAGTGCTGAAAGTTGGCACCATGATAGCTCTTAAGGAGAGATTTAGCCATTCCAAGTTTGAATCAGATCTGTTCATCCATTTTTTAAAGGATTTTTTTTTAAAGTTCAGTGTTTTAAAACTGCTGGAGCCATATCCTTCAAACTCAGGTTGTCAAACCTCCTCTTTGGGGTGTTGCATATTGAGCAGTTTCAGCCTTTGGCATTAAGGGGATCTCCAGTCTTTAAGTAAGAAGTCCTGGGCAAGCAGAGCACCTTTCCTGTTGCAGATTTGGTGTGCAGTCGGGTACCTGGAGCTCAGTAGAGGCAAGGCATCCACAAATCAAAATGTGGGAAAGGAGAGGTCAGTCAAAGCAGCCCACAGGGCAAAATAGAATGGGCCAGAGGCCCTTTTCTCAAATTTCCACATCATGGGCGATGAAGGGTCATCTTTAGAGAAAAACTCTCATAACCAACAGTAGGATGCCAGTCGAGAGAGAGGCTCTCTTCTTTGCGGATGCCCTGTTGCTGCAAATGTTGGAATCTGGCATATCATTGCTTTGCTTTGCTACCACTTCCCTTCCACTTCACTTTGTACACTTGTGAGCTAGGCTCTGACTGCACTGCTGGGATGCAATGCAGAACATTTGAAATGCATACCAGAGAAAAATAGATAGATTTGTGGCTTTGGCTGGCTCGCATATCTCTTAGAGGCCGAGTTAGACTGAAGCCACAACTCAGAGATGGCTGTAGCTGAGCCCTGAGAGGCTGCTGTACCACACAGAGACTTTTAAAGAGTGTCTCAGAGTCTAGCTTTGGTGCAGGCAGAGGCGGCTGGTGGTGGAATTTTTTAAAAAACAACAGTCACCAGATGCAACCAAGCCATAAGCTGTTGCCTTACCCCCAGCCACAGGGTACAAGTGCACAGCCTGGCTGGACCGTTGGGAGACTTTGGCAGAGAGAGAGAGGGGGTGGGGGATTATTTGAGGCTGGAAATGTTGACAGGCTGGCATAAGGCAGAGAGAGGCTGAAGGCAACCCAGATGCACCTATAGCTTGGCCCTGAGGCTGGCTTGCCACGCAGAGTGTTTAAAGAGTGCATCAAAGTTGTGCAGGAGGAGATGAGGTGGAGGCGGCTGGTGGCAGAGGTTTTTAAAGTATTGGGCAAAAGGCGGGATATAATAATAATAATAATAATAATAATAATAATAATAATGATGATGTAAGAGTCACCAGACATGGCCAAGCAATAACCTGCAATATCCCAAGCCACAAGTGTACAGCCTAGCTGGACCATTGGGAGACTTTGGGGGTGCGGGGAGAGAGAGAGAGAGAGAGAGAGAGAGAGAGAGAGAGAGAGAGAGAGAGAGAGAGAGAGAGAGAGATTGTTTGATTGAGGCTGGAGGCTTTGGTTTGTCTGCAATGATTTAGAGTGAGAGACAGCAGAGGCTGCACAGACAACCTAGAGACATCTATTGTAACTTAGCCCCATGGTGCTGGCATGAAACGCAGGGCATTAGGAAGAGAGTCTCAGAGTTGCATGTTTGTGCAGGAAGTAGACAAGAGTTCAAAGTCTGGATGTGCGAAGTGGTATCAACACACAAGCCTTGAGAAGCTAATGTATATAAGTGAGAAGTGTGAATGGGCAAAGTAGTGTTCACTGCCACAACACCCACCCTAATGTTAGAGTAGAGAAACTTGTCACAATTATACACAAGCTTTTTTAAAAAATTGAAATTAAAAAAAGCCAGCCATCCGGCCGGCCAGTAGCAAACCCTGTTAACAACAACAGCTTGCAATGAGTGAAGATACAGTCAGAAAAGGTATTTGAGGGAAGGGGAGAATGTAACACACAGAGTATAGCAAAAGCTTCAAAGCACAGCAAAACCTACAAAAGTAGGAGTGAGTGAAGTTAATTTCAGATACATTGAATCTCTCACTTGTTCTTTATTTCAGTGATTTTAACATTAAGATGTTATGTAGAACAGATTTGTCTTAAATGTGTGCTGTAAAATCAGACATGTGACCAAGGCTATGTTCAGGTGGGCATGCCCCCTTGGTGTTGGACACGCCCCCTTTGGGGCTGACCATGTTGTCCTCCTTTTTGGT
Source organism: Elgaria multicarinata webbii (assembly GCF_023053635.1). NCBI lineage: Eukaryota > Metazoa > Chordata > Lepidosauria > Squamata > Anguidae > Elgaria > Elgaria multicarinata. Next base: position 105,772,171 of record NC_086172.1, read on the forward strand.
TTCCAAAATATGGTCACCCTAGTGTTACCGAGGAGCTCAGCCTTGCTGCCTTTGAAAGTGTTGCCTTAAAATTCTATCTTTTAAACTCTATTTTATCCAAGAAGGCTGATTAAGCAAGGGTTGTTTCTGTATGCCAGCCAGAATCAGGTTTCTCTTAGCTAAATATCTGGCTTATAGTAAAAAAGTTATCAGTTTTTATATTCTACCCACAACTCTATAACCAGCTGTTTGGGGGGCTGTGGGGAGGGCAATTCTGCTGCGAAACAAGACACAGGCTGAGTTCGGACAACACGCTAATCAACGGGTGTGTGTGTGTGTGTGGGTGTAATAGGAACAAAATGAAAGTCAACTGTTCAATTTGCATGTCATCCGAACTCAGCCACACACTCACCACGTTCATTGTTTTTCAGCAGAATCACTGGAGCTCTAACACCATGGCCACTTCTTGAAGCAGCACAGCCACTTCCAGCAGTGGGATGCAGCCCCCTGGGCATTCCTAGTGGGGGGCAATGCAGCTCCCAAGCCCTCTGAAGTTGTTTATATTGTAGAAGTCTTTGAACATAAAATAAAAGCGTTTTGCTTTTGCTTACATACTGTGAAACCAGGAAGCTAGTCTTCTTTTTCAAAAAAATCTGAGTTAATTCGTTTGGCTGGGTAGCTGATATTTTACATCTTGCCTTGTATACTGAATTCACTTCCCAAAGAGAAAAAAGTAGGCAGGTTAAAGAAATGCTACCTTAGCTGTTCACCCCTAGAGCATGTTCATGAAAGGAGGCAGGACTAGTTGTCAGAATCAAACCCACGTTCTGCTTCTGCTTAAGGCAATTATAAAGTGAAGCATTTGCTATCTTTAGTTAAATCTTCATATTTCTGATTCTTTCTCGTGTGTGTGCGTGTGTGCGTGCGCGCGTGCGTGCATGCGTGAGAGAGAGAGAGAGAGAGAGAGAACTTTATCTTTACATGGCCTTTGGTAAAAATCAAGCTGAAAGACATGCTGCATTGTAGACCCCTCCCCCACACTGTAATTCTTGGTGGCTGGTGGCTGCGATGTACTTATTGGTAATCAAGGCTTATTGGTGATGGCATCCAAGAACTACAGTTGATCCACAGGGAAGGTTTAGGTAATGCAGATGCTGCCCTGATGCACTAGAATAGAAATTCACTGCAGCCTGTACGAGCTGTTGGCATTGATTTACACGGATACAATCTTCATCTGTGCAAAGGTAAAGATTGGCAAGCACCTCCACCATGCAAACTGGATTGGTAGCACCTCCACCAACACAGTCTTGCACAAACTTTGCCACTACTTGACAGTGGCTACTGATATAATTGCACCACCTCCATGCATGGGCCATTTCTAGGAATAAGGGGACAGGAAATGCTTTTCCTCTACCCTCACCTGCATGCTTTTCCTTCAAGGTCTACCTTGCAAGTAAGGATGGGTGAGAACTTCATTTCAGATAATTGTTGCTAAGAATTTAGCAAAATGCACACATTTCTTCATATCTGGGATGGAAAGAACTTGCAATAAAAAAAAAATGTGGGAGAAACCAAAACTGACATCCATCCAACCAGGCCTAGGGTGTTGAGTGCTTAGCTTTTAAAACCCTGGGTGTGAATCTCTGTCTATTCAACTGTGTTTGTGATAACGAATTTGGGTTGCTACCTCTTTTTTTCTGATAGGCTGTTCATCTTTAACAGCTGTATCTTGGACTTGATCCAACCTGTCCTTGTACATAATGGCTGCATTCAGACAACACAATAGTCAACGGTGGAGTAATAAATCAACAATGTTTTTAAATAGATATTGTTTTTATGCTTTTAAATTTTTGTATATCTGTTTTTAATGTTCATTGTTTTTAACTTTTGAAAACTGCCCAGAGAGCTTTGGCTATGGGGTGGTATATAAATATAATAAAATAAATAAATAAATAAACAAATAAGCAACTCAACAGTTGTTTATCTAGGAGATACTCCCCACACAACATGATAATAATCAACCGTGGTACGGATTAGGATCAGCATTGAATTGACTATTAGTCCACACTGAGTTGGCTCAATCATTCCCTCAGTCCTCCCACTAGTATCCCATCAGCCATTGCTGCCAAAAAACCTATCTTATTGATTAGACTAGAGCAGCAGCTGCTGCTTTGACCGCTCTGCCTTCCAACTCAGTTGGCAATGAAATAATCAATGGTGGCTGACAAAATAACCAATGGTGCCCACCACGCAACACGATAACCAACAGTGGTTCAAATAGCCAACTCTGAACAGTGTTGGTTCTTTGCATGGGTTATTTTGGACAGATAACCAACCACTGGTTAAAAAAAAATCCCTCCACACAACACAATAACCCACAGTTGGTTAAATAACCAATTGTCGACTATTTAAACCAACATTGGTTATCGTGTTGTCTGAATAATTGAACAAAGTAAATTGAATTTGGCCTGTGCATTTGGATGAAAATTTCATTTTGCTTCATATATAAGGATTCACCAGAATCCACCCAAATCCACAAATTTCTTCATATTCGAGATGGAAAGAATTAGAGAAAGTGAAATTGCCAAATTCATCCATCCCTGCCTACAAGCAATGGTTCAGGTCAAATGCCTACAAAATTCTTCCATTCCTGACATGTAATGGCAGGAGTTTTTTCCGAAAACACGATGAACCATTTAGCAATGATTTATTGTTATCATTTCTTGAGAAAATAATTTCCTAATTTGTTTTATTGAGTAATTTATTTAAGAGAAATCCAAACTAAATATGAAGTAGACATGATGTTAAATTTGTGGCATCCATCGAGTAATTCCGTTTCACTTTGGGTTCTGCTTTCACTCCCCAGTAATTCTTCCAATACATTAACATTATTTGTGACTGTATTTTCAGATTGCATTAGCCATTTATTGGTTTTCCATCAAAATACTTTACTCTCCTTGTGGTTCACCTCTCTCTCTCAGATCATAGGCTGTTCCTCAGCCTGTTCTGCCAATTATGTAATTTTAGGTGCTGAATATTCAGCACCAAAGTCCCTTAACTGATGCAACTGCTCAGATTCCACTTAATTCAGTGGGTGTTGAAAGCATTCAAGGCACAGTACAATGGTTAATTTGTACATCTCAGGAAATGAGTAAAGTAAGAATGCACAAGTGGAAGCTGCCTCAAGAGAGTAAAGAAGAAAAGTTTCTCAGCCTAAGAGGTAAGTGACAGATGAACAAACTCATTCCTAATGCAAACTCTTCATACAATTAAAATGAAAAGCCCAGTATTTAGCATTCCAGCTCTCAAAAAGTTCAACTTCGGCAATTCCCTTCTTCTTTTAGAAACTAACACTTTATTTTCAATTATTTGTATCTGTTGGGGATTCAAAAACATTTAAACCAAAATGCATAATTTAAATTACAATCCTGAACCCCAGTGCACACACTTTGGATGCAAACCTGTACATGTTTAGACAGAAAAATGTCAAAATTCCACTGGGTTTCCTATGTATCCCCGCCCTCTCTCTGAGGATGTAACCTATTATTCTCTCAATCTTACCCTTCTCAAACATCTATAAAAATGGGAAGAAAAGGTAGCATGTAACAACAGCATGTCAGAGCACAATGTCCATGGGAGCATGGGGTAAGTAGTTCTCCTGGGGCTACTGCATTTGCAACAGCCCTTGGGAAAACTATATCTCCCATTGTTCCCTGGGCTTTTGTGCCCTGATGCACTGCCAATCAGCATGATTACATGACAGAAAGTGATGGAGAGAAAGGGAGGGAATTCTCTCCTCTCCTTCTTAACCACTGCTGCTGCTCTCAGTTCCTCTGCAGTTGGACAGGTTATGTGAAGGAAGGAAATTGTGTTTTGGAGTTGAAAGACTGGCTGGGTGGAAACAGCAAGTGGAAACAGCAAAGGATGGAAGGAATGGACATGGACATTTATCTGAAGACTTGGATTGGCTGGGGGAAACTATTTGAGTTTTCTTGGTCTTTTTCAAAAAACAAAATAATTTCCAATTTAATCTGAGACCTCTGGAAAAATGTTTGTAAATACAGTTCAATTTTATCACACCTATATTATTAAAAAATTGAGTTCTGCTCCAGAAATTTATTTTGAAAAACATAATAAAAGCTTGCACCAAATATCATGTGGACAGCTGGAGTTTTCTCCAGGATATAGTAAGCTTCAGCTTTTAGCACCTGTGAAAGTTGTGGAACAAGTCATGCCCATTTATTCTCAGCAGAATATATTGGGAACATACACCCCCACAGGTGCCTAAGAGCAGCATTTCATGCTGATGGAAAATCGTACCCGGATCCCACTACGCTGACACAGTAACATATCTACTAAAACGTCATTATGCAATGGCCTGTCAAAGACTGGACAACTACAAATATTATGGGCCATTATTAAATGTGACATCGCTCTCAGCAATAAATAATGTCTAGTTTCAGCAGTTTATTTCAACGGTCATTGACATATGATGCTTAGAAATGTTTGTGTCAGCATTCAAAATCTTGGCTTCACCTGCAGGACTCCCAGTGTAGCAATAGGCAACCACACTAGGGACACATCTACATGAAGGGTTTGCCCCAGGGTGGCTTTGCAGTAGTGGCATGTCATCTGGGGACAAACCCTGGAAACTCCGCTCCAAAAAAGTCCGGCACTTACTACGACTTTCTTGGCAGTGGAGCCCATGGCACCCCCTGATTGGTCACCATGAGTGGCCCTGCGCCTCTGGAAAGTAAAATAAATAAATAAAAACAACCGGAGGGGGGGGTGGAGGAGAGGAATGGGCCCTTCCTCCCCTCCCTTTTTTATTATATGATCTATATCTCTGGAGCTCTGCAGATACAGATAAGAAAAATAAAAAGGGGGGGGGAGGAATGGGCAGCCAGAGGGAGGAGAGGTCATTTGGCCAGTCCCTCTGCTCGGTTTCTTCTCTGCCTGCCTCCTTCCTCCTCCACCCCATTTTTTATTTTCTGTATCTGCAGAGCTACACGGATATAGATCATATAATAATAAAAAGAAAAGGTTGGAGGGAGGAACAGCCCCGTTTCTCTCCTCCCCCCTCCCCGTTTCTATTTTTTTACCTTTTCCAGAGGCGCAGGGCTGGAAAATTTGCACTTGCCTTCCTTCCCATGCAGATGCGGGGAAGGAACGCAAGTGTGGGTGCAAAGCACCTCACGGTGCTAAAGCAGCACCGTAAAGATGGGGGCCTGGTTACCACCTAGAAGAGCATCTTGTAGGGGGCATTTTCATTTCTTTTGCCATTCTGGAGTCTTCCTGCAGTCTCAGTTTACTTCTGTCTGCTGCCCAGCAATACCACTGAGGGCTAAGAGAGCTGATATTATTGGAGGATCAGGAAGGGGCAAGTCCCAAGGCTCATGGCAAAGGTAAAAGGAGGTGTCTTGGGATGAAGCATGAGGCATGAATGAATGAAAATAAATAATTAATTGGAACCGATAATTAGAAAGTTCAACTCATCGAGAAGTAGAAGGGCCCATCTGGCTGGTTGCACTTATTTGGCATCATTGTAGGGTTAGAGCTGGGAGAGGCAACTGGTGCCCTCCAGATGTTTTGGACTACAACTCCCACCACCATCAATGACAAGTAATTATGGGAGTTATAGTCCAAAAAACCTGGAAGGCATGTGAGTGTCTACCTTGCATTAAAGAGTGAAGGTAATTAAGAGGTCACAGAAATTCATGGATTGAATACTGAGACACAGAATATTCTCAGGATATGAAAATCCTAACCATTTCCCATCTAGGAATGTTTCAGGATAAGTGACAGAGATGAAAGGGTAGATAGGTGAAAACAACATCACTGCTGTTTATTTGAGGCATCACATAGCAATCCTACTGCTTTCTCACATTGGCTGTTCCTACAATTTACATGGATTTTAGGCTTGTATCATGAGAAAGCCTTTACTCAGGTCAATGTTTTTTTTCAAAGCACTGGAGCCTAGTTGCACTTTCAGCAACATCTATGATGCCCTTTAGACATTTTCCCAGCTCCGTGGGAGCAGCTTGTCCATGAGAAACTTCCACAAAGCTGGGAGGTGTTCAACTGGCCCAGACTTCTGGGTGGGGTCTTATTATGTGGGCCTTTCCCACTGACTCAGCATAGCATTGAGAGAGGGTTGCAAATTCTGTGGAAAATAACTAGTTATTTGGACCAACCCCATGCAGTTGGATGATTTAAATGTATTCCCAGCTATGAAGGAACAGCTCTTATGTGGCTGAGAGAATGTCTACAGGTTACCCATGCCCTAGAATAGACCTTAAGATACAAACAACAAGTGATGAGCAAAGGAAGTGTGCAAAGTGGCCTATGACAGACAGTATAGATTTAGGCCCAAACTACGTAGGAAAAACAGGAATGTGTAACATTAGCCCAACAGTCTTTTTCTCATTATGAAGTACCATCAGGGCAATTGTCAGTGTAGAACAGGCAGTTGCTTCCCCTCAGAATGTTTCACCACCTCCACCCAGCTGCTTTTACTTTTGCAGGGGTTTAGACTTGTGTTTGTGAGATAAATATGGGTCTACAACACTGGCAGGGTAACATCATTTGTGGGGAGGAAGAGTCAAGAGGGAAGTGGCTGGCAGGGGAAGGGCTAAGCAACCCATTTCCCCCACCCAGAAACCCTTCTTCACTTGTACAGCAGTGTACAAGTGAACCTCTTTTCCCCTGAGGGTTGGATTCCATTTTGGAGAAGCTCGGGGTGAGGGGGGGGCTGTGTACCAGTTGTGGGTGGGGCCAAAGACAAAAAAACAAGTTCTTAAAGATTTTAGTTTAACATTCTTACTGCCAGTAACTAAGCTTTAGGAGAGGCATCCCAACCTTTAAGAATGGGTGGTGGTGGGAATAGTGCACAAAAGCTAGGAAACCACCAAACAATTTTAAGTCATGGGAAAGGTGTGTGGCCTTCTGGAGCTGGATTTGACCTCTGCATCCCTGCACTACCTCCTGGGGGAGTTTTGTAATGGAGAAGGGGCTTCCTACTACATGTTACTGCTACAATGTAACATCTCGTTTGGCCTTTAAAAGACAGTTTTTTTCAGATGACCTGGCTATGTGACTTTGATTTTGTCTGACAGAACAAGAGAAAGAGCTTCTGGAGGCTGTTATCAACTAGAGGTAACTTCAGAAATAAGCTCCTTTCTTTAATATGAAATGCATCTTCTTCCATAATCTGGAGACCGTAACCTGTGATCTGGTAGTAAAAATGGATATAATTGCCCTTTCTTCTTCAAACAATTTTTGCCCCAATAATATTAATGCCAATGCTTCCCCAGTGCATTCTTTTGTAGCTTTACAATTGCTGTGTAATTATCATTGACATTCATGCTGCCATCTTTTATTTATTTATTTATTTATTAATTAATCACTTCCTTAGCTGTCTTTCGAGGTCATAGATCTCCCAAGGCAGTTTACAGCATTTTCCATACTGGAAAATATAGTCCTCTTTGAAGAAACAGTTTAAAAGCTGAGGTGGAATGAGAATTTTTGGGTAATGTCAGAGATCAAGAAGATATGTTATCGATTCTGAAATAAGGGGTCAGTATGGGAGAAGTATAGAGCTTGCCAAGGAAGGGAGAAAAATGAAGGAGGCATTTATAGTAGATTATTTACATTTTTTCCAGGAGCACCATGAAAAACCACACCCCTAATCCCAATTCTCTACAACTTTCCTGGTCAACACAACCTGGGTGTCCAAGGACTTCTCCAGTGAATTTACATGTGGTCTTTAAATTTTGATAACTGCCGCTCTGCTCCTCCTGTCATGCAGGTTCAAAAAGGTCTCAAGTGTGCATCAAATACTAGCTATTCCTAGCTTTGTTTTGTTTTGCAGCTAACAACTGCAAATCATTCCCTTAGCAATCATTTCTGTCAATGAAGTATACTTTTATTCAAAGGACAGCAATACATGCCCAAAATTGAAATTGCACAATTTTCTTTTGCCATAGGTTTGAAAAGCCTCAAAATCCAGAGTTTGCTACACTGAGTAAACTTATGAGTAAAAGATTCCTATGAAAGGGATTAAGAGTATCATCATTTGGCCACTAGATAACTCGGCAATAAATAGTGACTCCCAGGTACTTTCTCTTCAAGGGAAGTTGGCCACCACCATTGAGGGCAACAACTAAATAGCTTACATTTTAGCACACAGACAGTATTCAGAGAGCTTATGCAATAGCTACTCAGAAAGAACCCAATCAGCAGGGGTAACAGCCTCTCAGCAGTGGTTTATAGCTGCAGTGAAACATTTGATAGGTGTGTTAAGAAAGATCAGAGATCATGCAAACTGAACACTGTCAGTGCATCAAACTACACATTGACAGTCACCTGAAAGTTTTCCCAGAGGAATTTCCTGAAGGTTTGCCCAAAGCAGCTGCAGGAGCCTGCAATCTGTATCAGAAATTCACAGGAAGGAGGGAATTTTTTACCCTGTGTGCCATTATTCTTATCAAAATCACAATCTCTAAGCTGCATTTTGCCCTATGGGAGCAAAAACTTGGAGGGGGCAATTTTTATCAGAAAAAATGGCTTCTAGGGGAAGAGATAAATGCCTCCATCCTGTTCCCTTGCACAAGTCTAATCCAGGTAGAAGCTTCATGCAGCTGCCTTGAGTAAAAAAACAAACTCAGGAAAAATATTGACACATCATATGTTCAGTTCAGTTTAATCTTTATTTGCTTAAAACCAAGGGTCATCGCAAAACAAAAAAGAAAAAAGGAGAAAACCCCAATCAAATCCATAATAGGGAATCAATCAAATGATATCCAGACACATCATATGTAATTTGACCCTGTTTTATGGAGCTTTGCAGGTGATCAATACATAGCACCATCATTCAGCATTCAAACAGAGTAATGCCTCCTGCTCTCATTCTGAGGCATCCTAGTTCAAAATGTCAGTCTCCAAAAATTCTCCAAATGCTTCCTAACTTCATGCCCTGTAAATGCAGGCTGGTACTCTGGCCCAACCTTACAGTGTTGTAAATGGCTATAAAAGGAAGACACGTTTCCCTAACTACATTTCACGCTTTTAAACTTGTGAAACTGAACTTGCTGACATAGGCCATAGCTAGACCTAAGGTTTATCCCAGGATTATCCTGGGGTCAAACCTGTTCTTCTTAGTGCCACACAGGGCATCCAGCGCTCAGGCAGGGACGAACCCAGGATGATCCTGGGGTAAACCTTAGGTCTAGCTATGGCCATATTTATATAGTAATATCATGTAGTTTTCACTAGCATAACTTCTGCTGTTTGAACTACAGATGTTTGAGAAATTAATTTCGGTATGACTTGGACTAGAATTTTTCCAGTTTGCACCTCCTGGATGTGAATATGGACCCAAATGCAATCTCCAGTCAACATCCATACATTTCCAAGCTTGTGATGCAATTTGCGAACAAAAAATAATAATTTATTTGGAAAAAGTGTACATTTGAAAAATGAGCAGAAAAAATGTGTCCTTTGGAAAAATGCACACAACCATGTTGCAATCAATGTGAGAAAATGTGTAGATTTAAAAAATGCAATCAATTGGTAAGTACATTTGGAAAAATCAGCACAGAAATATGCCTATGTTTTTGAGCAAAAAGAAGGAACAAAGCTCACAACCTGATATGGAAGCGGCAGCTTCGAAGTGGAATTTGGACAACCTTGTTGATATCAAGATTTGCTGATTCACACATTGCTAGTCTAAATACTCACCAATATTTGAATGCACTGTGTCAGATAGCATCATGTCAACTGAAGTCTACGGGCTAGTTAATTTGTTATTGAATATGGAAATTATGTATTTTGAGTGTGTATACGTGACCTAGGTCACATATGCCCTTGTATAGGCAGCAGGAAAAGCACATAGTTCTCATACTCCATAGCATCTAGAAGACCTGTGGATTTCTGATTGTATAAGAATGCTCTCATCACTCTGAGGATGACATCTTAGAGACAGACAACCTGTTCTATACCGTCTTCTTAGAAATGGTCCTTGAACAAAGTCATGTCTGTCAATTCATAACTATAATGTTCAAGGAGGCCTGAAGATTCCAGAAGGTAAATTAGCAGCTCTACTACTATAGACACATGGTTTTAATCCAAAAAAGAAAAGGGGGTAAGCAAAACAATACTATTTTTTTCCTTTTACTCTATGAATCACACTCTCTCACTGTTGTTGGGTATTTTTTTGTCCCTGCTTCTGTTTCTTATCTTCATCCTGTGAGACACTAAATCAAAATCAGAAACATACATAATGTTTGGAATTTAATTATGCAATTTGTTCATCCCCGTGTTTCCAGAGGGGATGTCTTGCTGTTATTAAGGTCACTCTCTCCCCGCAAAGAGGGAGGAGTACTACAAATGCATTTATCTCAGTAATCCTTGTGGGGGTGTTGGGAGACAAAAACAAGGCCTAGCAGCATTAGCTCTTAAACACAATCCATTGTTTCAAATAATTTTTAGATGGTGGTCACCAGCCACCCCTGCTCCTTCCAGCTCTTTCAGAGGGGATAACCTGTGGCCCTAGGGCCATATGTACTCCTTGTCCTACTTTCAAAAGCCTCCTGCAACTGATCAGTTCAACCAGTGGAGGCTGGTGGCTCCAATGTCAGTGGGGCTGTGAATCCGCTCTGAGATTCAGTCAGCACTTGAAAGTCCAAGGTGGTGAACCCAATTTGGGGACAGGTTAAGCACCTTTAAAATTCTGAATGGTTCTAACTGAAACCCAGAGTGGATTCAAAGCTCTCCTGATGTTGGAGCCACCAGCCTTCGCTGGTTCAAACCTCTGGCAAAACCAATCTGTCTTCCCCCAGCAAACTGTTGGCTGGGAAAGATGTGTGAAAGAGGGTCAGCATTAAGAGAGTGAGGGAAGGATAATCTTGCCCAGATTTGACTCTGTGCCCACCCACAAATCATCCATGAATTCCTGCAATGAGCAGGGGGTTGGATTTGACGGCCTTGTAGGCCCCTTCCAACTCTGCTATTCTATGATTCCATGAATATAACCCCCAATCAGGAAAAAGTAGGTTACATGCTCTTCCATAAACTTGTTGTAGAGATTAGAGGACTAAGGCTGCAAATGGAAAGGGAGCCACTGCATATTTAACTCCCATGGTGGCAGGATCTACACTACTACTTTAAATGTTTTATAACAGTAGTGACAACTGTTGGGGCCCAGGACATGCTCCATATACAGTCTTCAAAATGTTCTCAAAGATCTGGCTGGTATGTAAACACTGCACATAGATCTCTTTAAGTTACATTTTCAGCATCATTTCAGGCTAGAACATGTCAGTCACTAAAATGCTAAGCAATACCAGTGTGACATCCATGGTCTCGTGATGCATATGAAAATTGGGTGTTCTAGTTTATCACTCTCACACCTATTTTCCTCACTTCAGCATGATGCCCAAAGCCACTCTCAAATGTTGGCAAACTCCTTAACATGCACCTTCCCATAGGCACAAACACCTCCCCTTTGGCTATCTTTGTTTTAGATTCACTTAACTTGAAGCCACATTGATATCCAGGAATTGAATTCATTGGATGGTTTACAATAATTAAAATAACAATAACATCATAAAACTAGCAAAGAGTCTCATACCTTCCTTTATGCATAAGCTTTCATGGACTATAAGCCACTTCATGAGATGTATCTCCAATGTATCTGATAAGGTGGGATAAAGTCCATGTAAGTTTATGTCAGGATAAATGTCTTAGTTTTTAAGGGATCACAAGACCCTTTGTTGTTTCTGCTGCACTAAACTAATAATAACACCAGAATATCATTCAAAGTACAATGGAGATTAAACACACACACACACACACACCCAGGATGAGTAGACTCATGATTCATAAATCGACTATGAAATGTAAACCAATTTCTGCCCATAGTCCACTAACCAGGTGTATATGTAATAGTCCCTGTATGTCTACGAGTCCTTTCATAAAGGGAAATCTTGAGAACCCTAAATTGAGAGAATACACCACACAAACAAGTGATACCCTGGTGAGAAGACAAGCAAAACATATTGGACAAACTCTGACATCTTTAACTAAACTAGCCTTCCCCAACTTGGGCCCCTCCAAGATGTTTGGCCCCAACCTGCATGGCCAATGTTCAGAACGGATGTGCGCTATAGTTGTTCTGTTCTCAACACATGTTAGGCAACTAAACACACTCCTCCACATTTTCATGTAAGCAACTCTTCAATTTTACTGACGACAGAACTGATGGCAGCAAACAACTAATAAATGCAGAGGATCAATACTTAGCTATAGATGAAGAATGAGTGGAAGGGTAGAGCAGGTTGAGAACAAAGAAATGGTATGGATGAAGTAAAAAGTCAATGCAAGGCCAGGTAAAGAATCAGACCTGAGGAAGTCATTATATCTATTGAGGGAAAACAGATCTAAACAGGGCTAGATTCCCCCCCTTCCCCCAGGAACAATAAATTAATGTATGTTATTAACAGTAAGCTCTGGTTACTTGCTGACAGCAATACTAAATGCAAAGACTAGAGGGCAATATAACAAATAACATAATGGCCAATTGGGGGCAGGATAGTAGTCCAAATCTAGAGGGACCCAAGTTAAGGAAGGTTGAAGTGACACTTCATATTTAGATTCTGTCTCTTTTATTGATATAGATCTAGCATTATTTTACTATGGTCTGTCCTTTGAGTTACTATTCTTTTGTCTATATTACACTTCTGTAATAAACCTACTTACGCATGTTTTGTGTTGTTTTAAAAATAATAATCAGAATACCAATATATTGTAACAACCATTACCTTCAGTGATGACTTAGTCCGAGGTTCTGGTTTCTGTTTCGTAGGCGTATTTTTAATAAGCAGAGACTGATCTGTGCGAGAATCATAATTCCCATGTTCTGAATCATCTGTATATGTGTCTTTCTCTCTTCCTATGTCTGAGAGGGGAAAAATACCAAAAACAGATGGACACGTTTGATATTACTATGGAGACATTCCAGTAAAGATAAACGTACAGTTCTCTTCATGATCTGCCTTTAATTCATTTGTCATGTGTTCCATCTCCTTTCAGTGTGCTATTTTTAAAGCAAAATCTAATATTTACCATAAGCAACATTTTTGTTGCTACTTTTTTTTTCTAAAAAAGAACAAGGTATTTCAGAAACCTGTTCTATGGTACTGAAGTTATGCATGCATAGACTTGGTGACCTTCAGCTGTTAAATTTCTTCAGAAGCTCTGACCAAAGATGGGTATACCAGAAATGGGACAGAGAGAGGTCTTTTGGCCAGACATTGTAACTAATTTCCCCTTACATAACATTTGCAGCAGATGAACTATCTCATGCAAGAATAGCAACAGTTCCTTCCATATATAAATGGAGAGTCAGTTATTCAATGGTTTTGAAAGTTGTTCAGAGCCTCAAATTATGCCAGCAATGGATGCACGTATTCATGCAAAAACAAACAAAACAAACAAACTTGAAGTGGGAAAATAAACCTTCTAACAATATTATTGAGACAACTGAGAAATTAAATGACAAATGGCTCAACACCCACCCACCAGCTTATGTAGAGTACTTGGAGTTATGGTGACTTGCACCTTAAAACCTCCTTGGGAGTTAGTTCTATTCATTGCTATGGAGCTTAATTTCAAATAAGCCTGCCCTGTGATTACAACCTTTGTACTTGTTAAGGGAGAATACTTGCTTTTAACCTGATACTGCAGCTTTACTGCCTTGTAATAGAAGAAGTGGTTTGTGGAATTATTTTTATTTCAGTTTGCTTTTTTCCTGATCCTAAAGGCTCTGGATGTGTGTAAACATGTAATGATAACCTCCAATTCCCTAAATAAAATATACCAGTCCCAATTCATCAAGGCTTCTGACTCTGGACCCATTCTGGATCAGATCCTCTGTATGCAAAATACCATTTTTGCTGGATGAGAACATTCACCAGTGAGAAGGGAGATACTGGGCAGATCTACACCTTGTGTCAAATCATTATGAACATGGAATATAAAGCAGGAAATAATACTATGAAAGTGGTATATGGAATGTGGTATATGGAATGTGCCATGTGCCACAACAGTTATCAGTGCACTTCAATACCACTATAAAGCAGTAGTGTAGATCTAGGTATTTACATATATCTTAACTGTGTGCATGTGAGAATCATTGGATTTGACCCAATGAATTGAAATACACATTCCAAGTGTTTCCCAGAGGATGAGCCAAATCAATAGGCTCATGCCCTGGAATCAGGATTTGTTCTACATTGATGAATTATTTTTGGTACCCCATAACTGATTGCTTTATGTGACTACTAGTTTGGGGAGCTGCCTTATTGTCCTATCATCTCCCTTTCTTTGGAAAGTAACAGCTTGTTCAAACGTCCCAATGCTATGTGCGGCAATGGGTAACTGCTTCTTTGCCACTGTTTTGTTCTTAATTCATGCACCTGTCCCATCAATCTTTACAGATGCAGGAGTCGTGATGTGCTTGAAAATCATGTTCCACCACTGAAATAAACAGTGGGAAATCCACAAGCATAGGAACTTCTTGTGTGGTGCCAATTTCTGAGCACAGTTCAGCATGGGTGGCAACTATGGAGCAGGTGGCCAGAACATTATACAATAGGAATCCCCATTCTTTCCCATATTTCCAGCAACTAGGGGTGTGTGGAGCAGGTCTGCTCTGCCCTGAAATTCAGAGTGAAGCTCCAATGGTTGTGCTCTCTGCTCTGATTTTTGGAGTGGCTCCCTTGCTACTCTGCATCGGATTATCTGCCAGAGAACTGCTCTGTTTTTGGACAAATAACCTATTATACTCAATAGAAATTAACTAAATGTTTACACCTCTCTCATTGTTAAAGATAAAGAGATGAAACTTTGCACTGTGGTAGCTCTTGAGTAGGGCTTTAGCCTTGCCAAGTTCAAAGCAGAACTGTTCATGCTTTGAGTTTTAGTGATTTGTTTTTAAAGTTTGAGGTTTTTAAAATTATTTTTTTTAAAAAAACTGCTGTCATTTTTAAAGATAAAGAGATGAAAGTTGGCACTCCGGTAGCTCTTAAGTAGAGCTTTAGCCATGCCAAGTTGGAAACAGATCTGTTCATACCTATTCAGCAGGGTTTTGCTATTTTATTGTTTTACTCTGTAGCACCATGTACATTGATGGTGCTATATAAATAAATAATAAAAAATAATAATAAATACCTTGAGTTCTAGGATTTTTTAAAAATTCAAACTCAGGTTGTGAAACTTCCTCTTTGAGGTCTTGGAATCAGATGGGGAAAGCTTTATTATTTAATAGAGAACAAAATGTGTGCTGCTTTTGCACAAGTTTTGAAAAAAAAAGTGCTATAATGTACAGAACTAGAACACAAAGACAGTACAGAAAGAAACATACACGCAAACTAGACAGGATGTACACTACTGCTTTATAACACTTTATAATGGTTTTGACAACTGTTCGGGCCCAGGACACATTCTATATACTGTTTTCAAAGTGTTTTCAAAGTGTTATATCCTGCTTGGTGTAGATCTGGCCTAGAAAATGCTGACAGACTGTAGAGAACACAACACAGAACTTACAAAGGATTATTATTATTTTAAAGACTTTTTAGTGGGGGTTGTAGACTTTAAACACACACACACTAACAGCAGGCACTGGGGGTATGGGGTGAAATGTAAGGTAAAGGTTTGGAATGGAAAGATAAAGAGATTTTTTTGATTTTTTAAATATATATATATATATATATATATATATATATATAATATAGTGGGGGTAACAGTAAATAATAATATTACAAACCCACACCCACTCAATAACAACAAAAAGTGACTGTGGGGTGGGCTGCTTGGAAGGAACTTGGATTTTAGACAGAAGAAACTAGTACTACAAAGAGACAGACAGACTGGGATTTATATATATATATATATATATATATATATATATATATATGGGGTAATAGGATAGAACACCCACCCACTCAATAAGACACAAAGGGGGAGTGGAACTTGGAACAGAGAAAACCAGAAGAACTAGCACATACAAGAACCAAAGAAAAGCATAAAGAAACAGAGAGAGACTGCAAACAGCAAAGCAAGCAGGAGCTTTCTCTCAATGATTCCCTTTCTCTCCTGCTTCCTTCCTACTGCTCCACAAGCTTGAAAACGAATGAATTCCAGGGCAGGGAAAATGGGTTTAATCATTTGCAATCCCTCCCACTACGCACTGTGATTAGAGGTGGGCAGGGAGGATGCTGTGGCTATTGGTTAGCCCCTCCCTCCCCCGTCAGCATCTTGCTAATATGGAAAAGTGTTTAGTTAGTCCATCAAGTTAAAACGGCCCCTCAAGAAGCCTAAAAAACCTTTGGATACTTCAGATACCTTGGGAGCTCAAAACAACCTTCACTCCACACCACGGGGATCCAATGGTTTTGAAAACAACCAATATCCACTCCATGAGATCGGACATCCGACGGACCCTTGGATTTACTGACAAGAGCACATACCCCTACCAGCAATTGATATTAGTGCTTAGGCTCAATTAAGGCAGATTTCCCCATGTTGCATTTCTTTTCAGTGCTGGAATAGCAAAAGAAATGCTTCTGGGCTCATGAATATATATTTTTAAAGAATCCTTGAGGCCAAATCAAGCATATGATAATTCCACTCTTATATTATATAGAATAAGCATTTGCTTGAATGCAAAAAGCTTCTCTCTGTGAGTGCACAAGGGTGCTAGCATGGAAAATAATGCTGTTCCTAACAATTGGAAAATGGGAAGGCAATTCCACAGCCATAACTGACTGATTTTCAGTTCTAGGCATAAAATGAAAATGAGAAGATTCCTCTTCAATATTTATAGAAAAACAAAGGAAAGGCCTGGTTCAGACAACACGCTAAACCATGCTACTTAACCACAAAATGGTTCATAGAATGCATTTTGGTTTTGTGGTTAAGCAGCATGGTTTAGTGTGTTGTCTGAACCAGACCATAGTCTATTGTTTTGCATTTTCAGCAAAGAAAATTGTGATCAGACCAGCTGGTGCTTACAGATCACAAAAGTAATAGTCGCTGAGCAAAGCCAAGCATTGATTGTTTTGTACTATGAGTTCTTTCTAAAAGCATGGTCAACATTTTTTGTTTCCTACTATTGTAAAGGTTTGCTTGCCAATGCTTCCCATCATGTATAAAAAATTAAAAAGTCTGTGATACTGGTTCACTCAAGGATTTACTACTAGGAGTTCCATCTAACCAACAATGTGCACGTGCAAAGTGTCTATTCATGCACTTGGACTTCTTCCTTTTCTCCTCCCTGCAGGCTTCACAAACATCCTAGGTCTGTTCTGGAAGTCCCCCAAACCTCCTGAGGAGATTTGGGGGTCTCGCAAAAGACTGCAGAGGAAAGGAGAAATCCATTCCGCCACTGTCCATCTGTCATTCCACTAGCTGAAGGACATTGCTGGATACAGCCCTATAGCATTAAAATGGCTTCTAATTACCATTACAAAGCAGTGTTATTTACTACTAGCACTTATTCCAGCTTTGCTAATTGAGATAATAATGTCGTAGATTTCTGCAATACACTTTTAGAAGATGACTTAGGTTGTAATCCTATGCACCCTTACTTGGCAATAAGCCTCACTGAATTTAGTGAGTAAATATGTATGGGACAAGGCTGAACTGAAAATTAAATTTTTGTTTTAAGATCATAGTTTTGTCAAATATAATTTTAAAAGAGTTAAAAAAATATAATCAGCATGATTCAGCCAAATTTAAACTCTCTGAAGCCTAATCCTACCAATGCAAAAAAAGCATTGGCTAGAAATAATCCTCATTAATTTCAATATTTCCTATCTATTAATATCTCAATCTTTGGTCCCCTGTGCTGGAATCATGACATCACAAATTAGCTAATGTACTGTGTCATCTTTAGGGAGGTAAAACTTATTCCACGCTTAAATAGAAATTATATATAATCCTATGGAAATCCTGTTATTGGGGTTTGTACATTTTTTATGTAGACCTGAAAGTGATAAATTTTAAGATGACAAAGTTTTTAATTTGTGTTAAGGATTTTACCTGTGTTTTATTATTTTCATACTATTGTGATATAATTGGCTGGACACCACCCTGAAATCCTAATAGGGGATAAAGTAAATATTCTGATTGAACTGTAGAGATGAAAGCTGACATGTCTCTTCTACTTCTTTGTAAAATACTGCTTTTTCTTTTCTTTTCTTTTATAACAATAGATTTGTCAGCCACATCATTCCATCTACAGACTATAGATTATGTCATGTCAACCATGGGCAGCCTGAAATGACTACTTAATTCAAACAGTATTCCAATGGCAGCATGGAAATTTTCGGCAGGTTGGTCTCATTGTTAACATAAATGATATATCAAACTTCAGAAAAAAATATAAGATTAATACAATTCTTTGTTGGGGAGGGATCTTTGCTCTCTTGTTATGAAGAGCAATTTATCATACATAAAGTCCACTGCTACAGTTGTAATATGAATGTATTATATTGTATGCCCACACACAACAATTAATTACTGCAAATCTTGCAGTATATCATTTATAATTTAGTGATTCTATATCTTAAAGTACATTAGTAATATTTCATGACCAAGTTGAAATATTGTAGGGGACAGAAATTTTCCTGCAGTACCCAAACTCAAACTCACTGGCATGCGGGAGAACATGGCAGGCTATTAATATGCATGTGACACAGATGCTGGCAACTTCAGTATCCTAAATATAGCACTAGCGATCAGTACAGCAAAGAGCCAGAAGTCCCTGTATCTAGCATAGGAACTTATTCCACAACATAGCATGTAATCGAGGCGGGGATATTCTCCGATTCTGTAGCAAATGTGCAGAGTGCATTAGACCCCCCACAGATAAATGTACCCAACTATTGTATGTAAGAAGCACAAAACTATTGTAATGGAATGTCAACCAATGCACAATTTGTTATACAAAAGCTGGAAAAGCGCAAAAGCAGTACTAATAGGCCTAAATACAAAAGCAGGATACAAAAAAAAACAGGATTGTAGTAGCCAGCAGTAACAATTTCTAATTTACTGTCCTAGAATGGCATGAAAACAGGAAATGACTGATAGCTGGCATGAGGAATAAGAACGTCTGATCATTTTTTGCCTTCAAAACAAAATAAAAGCTAAACAGAGGAAGAATTTATATTACATCTGATGAAGACTTTTAAAACAAGCTACATTTCCAGAAGTCAGTCTCCTATGATTTGTGCAATGGTTCTCCATTGTGTATCTTGAAAGTTCAATCCTATATTCTACCCCCCTCTCTGCTAATTTATATAGGCCCATTTGTGATGCTTTTGCACATTTCCACCTTTTATACAATACATTATGGATTGGTTATTGTTACTTTACAGTAGTCTTGTTTTGCAGGCACATTTAGTGATCATGATGAAGAAATGACAACTGCACAAAAGCTATGGGATGAGCCAATCTCTTTTGGCCTGTGGCAAAGTGTGCATAGGAGGGGCTAGTACAGGATGGAGCAACTGATATGCTGAATTCAATGGGACTTACTCCCAGGGAAGTGTGTAAGGGACTGCAGCCCTGGTTTATGTAACACACTGCTCAATAACCTAAGAAGTCAGTTGGATGTGCTATGACACAATCCATCCAAAGTCAAACAATTTTAACTGCTGTTGAAGAAAGAAAAAGTGTGTGTGGATTTCATGAACGTTTTCGCTCCATATGAAGTGCACTTGACTTTCCCAGATATTTTGCACCCCTTTGCAAAAAGATTCACATGGGACTGGGAGTTGGTGGATAGAGAGAGATTGGGTTCAGACGACACGATAACCAATGGTGGGTTAAATAGTCAAAGGTAGGTTAAATAATCAACGGTGGGTTATTGTGTCATCAGTCAGGACCTTTTCACGCCATGGTTGGTTATTTGGTGACATAACCAATACAAATAACCAATGCTCTGCTGAGTTGATTATCTGAACAACCGTTGGTTGTGTCATGTGTTGGGCACCATTGATTATTTTTTTGCACACAGTTGGTTATTTTCGGTGAAAAGAGAGTCCCCTGGCAAGAGTGACCAAAGTGGTGGCTGCCACTCTAGTTCAGCTGGCAGAACTCATAATGGCTGATGGGATACCAGTGAGAGGTCTGGGGGGAGAGGGTGGGAGGTGTGTCAATCAAACACACCATTGACTAATAGTCAACTCGACAGTGGCCTTAATCCACACCACGGTTGATTATATTCATGCATGTGGGTAGTAGCCCTTTGATAGAGTTGACTATTAACCCACCATTGGCTCTTGTGTTGTCTGAACACACCCAGAATGTGATCCCATTGCCAAGGAAGATGCATGCTCATGTCAAAATTTCAGGCTTGTCTTGTGCGAATGAAAGTCAGACAAGACACCTGGCCAGAAAACACAGTCGGGGAAAGTATTCACCACATGCAGAGCAGTTGTGTAAGCCAGGCCACATTCAAGAAGCATCATTTTCATCCATAAGCTTTAGACACATGTGAAACTGAACTGCCCAATCAAGCCATATTTTCTAGGACTGCACTGTGAGTGGCTGTTTCAGGAAAAGCAATCTGCTCCCATTTTTCTGTGGAGAAGTATTTATTTCTAGGAAAGAGAAGGTGTCAAGTTTAGATTCTCTTGTCATAGTGCTTAAGTGGTAATAAGATGCTTCTGTTAACACTACTTCTATAACTAGTAAAGGCACATATGTAGACAAAAGCAGGATATAAATTAAGGCACATAGTGCATTAATAGATTGTTGAAGGTTTAGTTGTGAAAGGTTAAAAAGAAGAGGGGTTGGGAAACATCAATGAATTATACATTAAGTAGATGATGCTGAAACAGGGAGTGGGGGAGATGATTAAGGATGGGATCTTATGCATGTTTAGATGCGGGTGAGGGGGGGAAGCCTACAACTCTAAGCATGCCCTAGCCAGCCATGCTGGTTGCAGCATGTTGGGAGATGTAGGCCTTTTTTCTGTTTAACCATGCATAGGATTGTGCCTTAAGGCAATTAATCTTGACCCCCTGAAATATAGTCGGGTTCAGATAGGACAGCATGATCAAACAGCAATGATGCAGTGAATGTACAATTTACATTTCAGGCGGTCAACTTTGCCTAACACAAATTAAGCAGGCAGTTTGAAATTGTATACCAAAGGTGGCCACATTTTGGTCAACCGATTATGAATTAAGGGTGCAATTCTAGCTGGCTGGGGCATGCTGGGAATTATAGGATTATTTTTTCTGCCTAAACATGTATAGGATTGTGCCCTAAATAGATTCCTATATTTCCACCATGGCATTGTAATCCAAAAGGAAATACCTTAACTTTCCTCCTATATTCTGAAGTAATCATTACATCGCTTTGAAACTGACTGGTTAAAACAAACTCACTAACTATTGTGTGGCGAATTTGTGTAACATTCGAGAAAGAACAAAACTCTTAATGAAACAAGAATCCCTATTTTGTTGGATGGTGCAGAAGTAACATTATTGATTTTCTAACCTGATTAGACACGTGGGCTCACAGGATCTACACTACTGCTTTATAATGGTTTATAACAGTATTGACAACTGTTGGGGACCTGGACACATTCCATATACCATTTTCAAATAGTGTTCAAAGTGTCATATCCTGCTTGGTGTAGATCTACTACTCCCTGGTCCAAGGGATTCAAGCCCAAATCCTGGTTAAAAAAATCTAATCATGTGGGCAAGCCTGGTTAATATTAGTAATGTTCATGCTGATGCATTGCACATATTAAAGCAGTTCAGGGGATTCATGAGCTAGAAGGAAGAAGGGAAGGGGATGGTGTATATAAGCCAATCATACACTTCTAAACTCTTAACCATGGCTGGAAGACCAGGAACGTTATATTTTCATCATTCCAGCGATTTTGGAAATAATGAAGAATGAAATATCCAAATAGTAATATAGAATCATAGAATAGTAGAATTGGAAGGGGCCTATAAAGCCACTGAGTCCAACCCACTGCTCAATGCAGGAATCCAGCTTAAAGTATCCCTGACAGATGGCTTCCAGCTGCCTTTTGAATGCCTGTAGTGTAGGAGAGCCCACAACCTCCCTAGGCAATTGGTTCCATTGTCATACTGCTCTAACAGTCAGGAAGTTTTTCCTGATGTCCAGCCAGAATCTGGCTTCCTGTAACTTGAGCCCATTATTCTGTGTCCTGCACACTGGGAGGATCGAGAAGAGATCCTGGCCCTCCTCTGTGTGACAATCCTACAAGTATTTGAAGAGTGCTATCATGTCTGCCCACAATCTTCTCTTCTCCAGGCTAAACATGCCCAGTTCTTTCAGTCTCTCCTTATATTTAGTTAGACTATAGGTCCATCTAGCCTAATACTACCAGTGCTGACTGGCACTGGCTCTCTAGGGTTAGAGGCAGGATTTTTCTGAGTCTTACCTGGAGATGCTGGGGATTGAACCTGGGTCCTTTTCCATGTAAAGCACGTGCTGTACCAAAGAATACTTAAGCATACAAGCAAAAGCGTTACTGCTTGGGATGCAAAGTTCACTCACTATCTCATAAAACTTTAAAAGGAAAATAAATCTACTGAAATACAGAGTTTCAACATTGAAAATAAAGCAAACATAGATTTCCTTTAATTGCTCATCTTACTTTGATGAATCCAGCTGGGTCATCTTTAAAAATCAAAGTCTAGTTTCTGCATAGATTTTATCTATGCAGAAACCCTCCCTTGGGAAATACCTCTGTTAAGTGCCTCCTACCCTGTGCATGTGTAAATTATGTTAAAAAGATACAGTTTTACTAAGCTTTTTTGCAGTTTATTTGAAATGTTAAGGCAGAGTTTAGATTAATTAATATGCTGACTCTGCAAACAGATTGATGTGCTGGGCGTGTTTCTACTGTGAGGCTAAAAGTAACGGTGTTTCTTCTTATTAAAGAGTAAATTTGCTTGAAGTCTTTGTACAGAAAGCCCTTTCTCTGTGAAGCTAGCTTCTTCCATATATGAACCCTACATTCATAATAATAGCTGCAATTTCTATAGTCATCTGCAAGGCTGCAACTACCTGATTCAGTATATCGTGGGTTGGCGACTTGTGGCTCTCCAGATGTTTTGGCCTATAGCTCCTATGATTTCTCACCCTTGGTTATGCTGGCTAGGTCTAATAGGAGTTCTAAGTCAAAACATCTGGAGAGATACTGGTTGCCCACCCTTGCAGTACATAATCAGGCCTTTACAACTTGTTACTCACAAGACCAAATGATGTTAGCTGCCTATCAGGGGTTCAATATGCCCCCAATTTGTGCTGCTTGTCTGTGACTGAAAAATCGGAGGGGAGATCTTAAATATCTAGTATAAAGAATGAAGAACTTGTGGGTAGGGTGACCATATGAAAAGGAGGACAGGGCTCCTGTATCTTTAACAGGCAATTTCAGCAGGTGTCATTTGTATATATGGGGAACCTGGGGAAATTTCCTCTTCATCACAACAGTTAAAGCTGCAGGTGCCCTGCCCTCTTTTAAATCTGGTCACTGTAGTATAGCTCTTGCAGCTTTAACTGTGGTGCTGAAGAGGGAATTTCACCAGGATCTCCATATATACAAATGACCCCTCTAAAATTCCCTTTTCTATGCAACTGTTAAAGATACAAGAGCCCTGTCCTCCTTTTCATATGGTCACCCTACTTGTGGGGTGCCCACTTCTCAAGTTCGCTGAGTGCTGCCTGGCTGGCCCTGGCCCAGACCCTGCCTGGCCGAGTGCTCAGCAATGCACACTTTCTTGGGGTGTTTGGAAAGTGCACAATTCCCCAGGCACACCATTAGTGTGCCAGGGGAATTGCACACTTTCTGGAGGCCATAGAAAGTGAGCTTTGCCTTCCTCCCCTCCATGCCAATCGTGGCCTTAAAGGCCCTCTTAAACTATGAGGGCCTTTAAGGCCATTATTGCTGCTGGGGCGAGAGGGGAAGAAACACAATTTTCCTAAGGATGGGGAAATCATGTATTTTCCCCTCCACTCTAAAGGCAGCAGCTGCTATTAGAGTGGAGGAGGAAAATACGTGGCTTCCCCAGCCTTGGGGAAATCACATTTCTTCCCCATCGCCCTGCCAATGGGGACCTTAAAGGCCCTGTTAATAGGGGATTTAAGGCCTCCTTTAGGGCATTTAAGGGGGAAAAGAAGCACAATTTTCCCAAGGTTGGGGCAATTGCATATTCCCCCCAGCTGCGGTAATGTCTGGCTGCCATTACCACAGTGGGGCTTGTTCCCGGACCTGCACCCCCTATCTCCTGAAGCAGCAATGGGGCAAAAATCCACTAGACACATCCTTCGGGGGCAGGGAGGGCTGGACACAGGGGCATCCACTGCCCTTGAGGGCTAGGTAGATTTTCGCCCCATTGCAAACCCAGTAGGCCACAATATATGGCTGGTAAATTGCATTTTGCTTGCTTTGCTCTTTGTTCAGAGCAAAGAGAGATGATATGCTATTTTTGTTGGGAATATTGCAATTTTGTCTGCAAGTTACTAGAAGGGGGCAGTGTTGCAGCTAGTTAGTTCTTGGGAATTTTGACCACAGCTACCCTGACAATCTCTGTAGCCTCCAGTGTTCTGTTCAGTGTGCTGCCCATGTGCTAACTGGGTAATAGTCCTTATGGTTCTTATCTTTAAACCAGAATTGAACAGGGCAGTCCTTCAAAGAGAGAATGCTTTCAAATAGAGGACTGTCCTTGGTAAAATAGGATACCTGGCTACCCTAATTTTCTGGCCTTTCAGTGGATGCACTTAGCTTTGGCTTCCTCTGCAATAGAAACCTGCATCCATCAAATCATCTGGGGGTTATTTTTTTATACCTATACACATCGAAACCATGAGGGAAGATTGTAATCCATGTGCAGCCAAAGCACTTCGTAGCTCTAAGCACAGCAATACAGTTCATAATGGGGCTGAAGATCAACTGGAATTTTGCCATTTATATTAATGGCTGCTGTGTCTGCTGCTTTCTTGCCTTCCTTTGTACATAGCAGCACTGTTTTCCTTTTATTTGTCCTTCCTTGAAGCTACATGATTAAATATTTATATCCCTCACTTAATTCAGATCCATCTTTAATATCCTCTTGGGACAGTTCGTAGTAGATCATGGAAGAAATGAAACTCATTAATCACACGTGTTGTGTAAGCCCCATCTGCATTCGAGCCCTGACTGCAGTCATGTCATTCTGCTTTTGTCATTCAACGCCCCATTGATAAAGTGTTCCACCAGAACAGCAAGGCCCATTTAATCAGTCTTGTGATCGTGGAACACTTTGAGAATCAGAGGTTTTAAAAGCAAAGAGGCAGAACTAGACAGTTGACAAAGGGGGGTGCTTGTAATACTGCTGCAGCAAAAAAGACCGTCCTAATGTCAAATTCTGCCCCCACCACCATGCCATCATTTGAGTTCTTACTTGTCTTGTGTCATAAAGTTGTTTGCTTTCCAGAGGCAGCCAATGCTGCGCAGTAGGGGTGATCAGCCTTGAGTCTCCCATAATGTCTAACTCACTACCTCACTTGGGATTAACCCCATTAAAATAAGTGGAATCTGTTTCTGAATGGTTATTTTAAAAATGTGCACTGATGATGAAAATGTTGCTGATTTGCTCTATGCCTGCAGGAACTCTAGTTCTCCTGTTATGATCTTGTCCTATCACAGTTCCATTACATCAAAAGCCGGACACATGAATTAACGTTGTTATTGATCCTATGCACCCATGTTCTGTTCTTAATCTTGGTTTGAGACATATGACATCTAAGTGAGAGATGACATCCTGCCAACATTTATGGATATTGTGTGCTGCCATTATAACAACAAATCTCATCTAACAACGATGAAATGAATCAGTTCCACCAATATCTAAACCTGGATGGAGGAACTCTTGGATCTGGCAGTCAAAGATAAAACAGTACTTTATAATCAGGATGTTATTAGTTATTTTAGTAGCATCTGGCCTGAATTGTGGTTTGTTTTTTTTTAGTTCTTTGAATCCTGATCCTTTTGACTCCAGTCTACCTCTTGCAACTTGCCTTGCCTTCGCTCCCCTTTTCTCTCTGGAAAGGACTGGCATCAAGGGTCACAATCAGCAGGCACTTGATATTGACCCCCAGACACCACAGGATTCTGGTGCTCTGACTTCTCACTATTGCTATCTTTTCACCTGCCATCTCAAAGGACCTTAGCAGGGACAAGAGCTGCAAGAGCATCCCCTACCTGTCTTGCCCTCATCTTTTGGAGAGTGGAGAGTAAGGCGCCCCCTCCTAGTGAAAGAAGAACTCACAAGGCACCCGTCCATGAGCTCACCAAGTGCTGCCCAGCCGGCCCTGTTCCAGCTGAGCCAACTCAGCTGAGTTTTCACCAATGCACATGTCCAGGGCCTCCAGAAAGTGCACAATTTCCCCAGCATGCCATTAGGCCTCAGAAAGTGTGCTTTCCCTCCATACCCCCCAAACCCATTGAGTCCCGAAAGGGCCTCTTAACGCTTGTGCAACCAGGCAGATTTTTGCCCCATCACTACCCACTACAGCAGGAGGGTCCCACTGAGAGCATTTTCCCCATGGGCCACCCAAAATCTGGAGCCAACACTACCACTAGATTTGTTTTACAGGAGGGGTGGCAGGCTGGGGATTGTTTTATTATATTAACCAAAAGGTCTCAATAAAATTTCAGTGACAATTTTTTAAAAATGGTCTGTACATTTGCACGCATATTCTAGAGTAGGCACGGAGGGCCCAATCTGGACTGGACACCAACATGGGGAGGGGGGGGAGCTTTAACCCTCCCTCCCCCACCCCTGCTATGGGCCCGATTCAGGTCAGGCCTTCTGTGCTTAGTTCTAGAGTAAAACCTAGAACTAAACCTAGAAAGAAAGAAAGAAAGAAAGAAAGAAAGAAAGAAAGAAAGAAAGAAAGAAGATGGAGCTGCTAGATACAGATTTAAAGCAATGTCTGTTTTTGCTCCTAGGCCTGGACAAATGAGAACACAGGCCTGGAGCCACACTTTGCTCATACTGGCAGAACGGGGACAAGAGATGACTTTTGCTGACTCACTCTTACTCCAGTAGCCTCTTGCATCCTCTTCAAATCTGCCTCAGATGGTTGGGGGAACCCTCCACAACAGTTTTGTGGGGCAACTGCATAGGGAAGTAGAATCAACAAGCATCTGGTCCTTCCCCTCCCACCTGAAGGATCCTTCACTGGACCAACAGACTTCCACAAAAGGAAAAATCTCTAGGAGTGGAAGCAAGTTAAGATGCAGTCCATAATCTCTAAAAAGATATATCGTTCCAAAGGAAGTAAGTTAATATGATGGGGAGCAGCCAAATATGAAGATTTTTCTCTACATATCCTATTACGACTCTGCTGTTCTAAGGTTAACTGTTCACAAAAAGATACCTTTGGTCCACTAGTTTATTTATTTATTGATTAAATTCATATATCGCCCCATGGCCGAAGCTCTCTGGGCGGTTTACAAAAGTTAAAAAACAGTGGACGTTAATAGTATACAAAAATTTAAAACCATCAGAAAATATAAAAACAACAGTATACAGTATCCATTTTAAACAACAACAGTTCTGGGGTCCATTAAAAAAACACACCAAACTTAGCATATGTTGTTAAATGTTGTTAAATGGCTGGGAGAAGAGAAAGGTCTTGACCTGGCACCGAAAAGATAACAATGTTGGTGCCAGGCAAGCCTCATCGGGGAGTTCATTCCACAATTGGGGGGCCACTGAAAAGCCCCTCTCCCTTGTTGCCATCCTCTGAGCTTCCCTCAGAGTAGGCACTCGGAGGAGCACCTTAGATGTTGAGCACAGTGTACAATTTCTTGTCGGGAGAGGCGCTCCGTCAGGTATTGTGGTCCCAAACCATGTAAGGCTTTATAGGTTAAAATCAGCACCTTGAGCTGGGCTCAGAAAAATATAGGCAGCCAATGCAAGTGGTCCAGAATCGGTGTTATATGTTCGAACCTTCTGGTTCCAGTTATCAATCCGGCCGCTGCATTTTGCACAAGCTGCAGCTTCCAAACCGTCTTCAAAGGCAGCCTCACGTAGAGGGCATTGCAGTAATCTAATCTGGAGGTTACCAGAGCATGGACAACTGAAGCCAGGTTATCCCTGTCCAGATAGGGGCGTAGCTGGGCCACCAACCGAAGTTGGTAGAAGGCACTCTGTGCCACCGAGGCCACCTGGGCCTCAAGTGATAGAGATGGTTCTAGGAGAACCCCCAAGCTACGAAACTGCTCCTTCAGGGGGAGTGCAACCCCTTCCAGAACAGGTTGAACACCCACCATCTGGCCAGAAGACCCACCCACCAGCAGCATCTCAGTCTTGTCTGAATTGAGTTTAAGTTTATTAGCCCTCATCCAGTCCATTGTCGCAGCTAGGCACCGGTTCAGCACATCCACAGCCTCACCTGATGAAGATGAAAAGGAGAAATAGAGCTGCGTGTCATCAGCGTACTGATGACAACACACTCCAAAACTCTGGATGACCGCACCCAACGGTTTCATGTACATGTTAAACATCATGGGGACAAGACTGACACCTGTGGAACCCCATACTGGAGAATCCACAGGGCCGAGCAATGTTCCCCAAGCACCACCTTCTGGAGCCGACCAGCCAAGTAGGAGTGGAACCACTGCAATGCAGTACCTCCCACTCCCAACTCAGCCAGACGTTCCAGAAGGACACCATGGTCGATGGTATCAAAAGCCACTGAGAGATCAAGGAGAATCAACAAAGTCACGCTCCACCTGTCTTTCTCCCGACATAGGTCATCATACAGGGTGACCAAGGCTGTTTCCGTGCCAAAACCAGGCCTGAAACCCGACTGAAATGGATCCAGATAATCAGTCTCATCCAAGAGTTAGTGTGTAGACTGGACATGACCTAGGGAAATCCAGCCTTCTTGGGGCTCTTTGGATTTTCCTGTAGCCACTGGCTCAGCTTGTGTTTGAAAGCTGAGCTGTGGGCTCCCTGCCAGAACTCATGGACTCCCAGCTGTGGTGGGTTGCTATGTGCAAGTCTCTTTTCCTCCCTTCTGGGGCACTGGGGAGGAGAAGGAGGGACCTGCATATAACGTTGTTGGCAATGGTGGCAATCTATGAACTGGCCTAACTCGACCTGTGTCAAGTTGAGCTAGCTCATAGACAAGCAAGCTGGAGTCTGGGGAAGGGGGTCTGAGCTGTCTAAAGCTGAGCAGAGTTGACCCCCAGACGAATTCCTCTGCCATCCCTAGAATGATTTAAATTAATCAAGCAATGTTATATTAAAAGCCAAGACCTTAAAACAAGTCTTCATAAGCAGAATAGCCCACCATGATTACTCAAAGATGTTGGAGGAATCTGTTTGGGGAGGGGGGTGAAGTTCACCAAGCTTTCATTAGCTCGGCCCCCTGGACTTCAGCTCACTTACCGGTGAACTAGCCCATCTCAATACAGATTGAGTCAGCCCAGCTTGAAGCTTTTCATTCCCCCGCCTTAAATCAACATTTACACAAACTGGAGTCATAATTTGCTTAATTTGCGTAAATTGCACCCATGATTTGCACAAATCCTGGATGCAACTTGTGCAAATTCAGCATAGTTATTTAAGCAAATTATGGCTGAAATTTGTGCAAATTATGGGAATTGCAATTTGTGTAAATGTCGATATAAGGAGAAAAACCACCTGAGAAGAATTTCTGAATTTTGGGGGAAAGCCCATGACTTGGCTTGCAAATGGGGCTCTGGAGAAATCTGATGAGCCTAAAAAGAGGCGGATTTTCCCGCAATGGCCATCCCATGATTATTATCTTGTCCCATTATCCGAAAAGGACTCTTAGCAGATAGCAATTTCATGTTGCAGCTCTAGGTTGTCCAAAGGGAAAGGAAATGGTGTTACATCTCACAATTACTACACAATATAATTGAGCAGGGAAAACTCACCTAAGAATGGATCACTGTATTCTGTGTTTGATAACTTGAGTAAATTGTTTTCCAAGGTTTCCATCACTTTAGCTGAAAGGAGGAAAAAAAGATTTCCCATCAAAAACATTGTTAATATCACACAAAAATCAAGTCCCACTTCTTTTTAGTCCCTGGTCTTGTGGGTGGTGGGAGAGACAGGCATGTGTATTGCTTCTATTCCTTTGACACTGGCTTTCTATGCTTTACAACTGATTCAACATTCCTGACACATTAGAGCAAAACAACAACTGCTTGTTAATCCCAATAAGGAGAAATACTCTGAGCATGTGCAATTTTACATTTTAAACTTGCTTAAATCATATCAACATCATGACTGCTGTGATGCTAAGGAAATAGGGTTGGAATCAGATTTAAGCTGGATCAACTGAGCCGGCAGAAGTAGACTGTCCTGCCCCCTCTTTCCAATTGGATCTCTTCCATTCCCCTCTAAAAG
Source organism: Elgaria multicarinata webbii (assembly GCF_023053635.1). Classification (NCBI taxonomy): domain Eukaryota; kingdom Metazoa; phylum Chordata; class Lepidosauria; order Squamata; family Anguidae; genus Elgaria; species Elgaria multicarinata. Next base: position 105,802,635 of record NC_086172.1, read on the forward strand.
CTACAAAAGAGAGTCAGGAGACCTTGCTGAACAACATAAGCTGTTGGGTGGGGTGGAGGGGGTGCCCCCAAATCGGACAGAACTGCAGCTTTTCTTCTTTTCCAGGTAGATCCTGGATCCAACCCATTTCTTCTGGGAGATAAGTACCAATGTAAGCCTATGCGGCAGGGTCTTGCTATTTACTGTTTTACTCTGTACAGCACCATGTACATTGATGGTGATATATAAATAAATAAATAAATAATAATAATAATAATAATAATAATAATAATAATAATAATAATGGTAGAAAAGGACACTATATTTTTAAAGTAAAAATAAGAAATGGAGTATCTGCAGCCAATGTACATGCCCAACCAGCCATCCCAACTTTTAAAACACTTCACTGGCTGCCAATTAATTTCCGGGTGAAGTATAAAGTGTTGGCTATTACCTTTAAAGCCCTACATGGTTTGGGTCCAGGTTACCTGTGGGATCGCCTTCCCCCATACAATCCACCCCACACACTCAGGTCCTTGGGGAAGAATTTACTCCGGTCATCCAAAACTAGGCTGACAACCATTACCCAAAGGGCCTTCTCTTCTGCCACTCCCAGACTGTGGAATGGCCTGCTGGGAGAGATTCGCCAACTTAACAGTCTTTTAATAATGTAATCAGTTTTATGTATTTTATAGTATTTTTGTACTTAGTGTTGTTCCCCGCCTTGATCCAGAGGGAGAGGTGGGTAAGAAATACTATTATTATTAATTATTATCATTATTACTATCCCATGATTAAAATGTTTTTATTCAAAACATAAGGGGGAGAAGTATGCTACAGCAACCAGTTTCAACCCTAGTGGAGCCCAGCATGGCCAAGCCCTGTTCAGCTGCCAATTTTCAGCCACAGCTGGACCGCTAGGCAAACACTCACCTCGTTCTGACACGACATCGACGGTAGCGGTTGATGCCCCTGCGCTCACTGGCTGAGGCTGAGGCTGCACTCGATTGGGCTGGAGAAATGAAGAATGTTTGCTGAGACTGTGCGGGTGGGTTTGGCTCTGAGCGAGGCATGGCAAGGATCTTCTGGAGGGCTTTAAGGGGGGCTCTTTGACGGTCTCACTCTTGCTAGTATTCATGCCTGGAACAAACAAATAATAATAATAAATAAGGCAGAATGGTTAAGAAAACCTAGGGAGGTTGTGGGCTCTCCCACACTAGAGGCCTTCAAGAGGCAGCTGGACAACCATCTGTCAGGGATGCTTTAGGGTGGATTCCTGCATTGAGCAGGGGGTTGGACTCGATGGCCTTGTAGGCCCCTTCCAACTCTGCTATTCTATGATTCTATGATTCTATGATTCTATGAAAATCTTAACTATTTGTTGTCAATGGTGGAGTTATGGGGGGAAAAAATCCTAAAATTTGTACCTGCACAGCAAAAGTAATTGGTCACAATCATAATGTTAACACTGTTGTATGTAGCCTTTTTATTTCTCACAATAAGCAGATGTGTTGTAATTTTTATACTCCATAAATATGGAGTGGTATCCAATTAATTCATCCTGCTGGCAGAACAGCTTCCATCTCTGGAAGAAGTTGCAGAGTGTTTCCTCGTTCCCCCGTGCAGCCTCAAAATCTGTTCCCTTTGGAGCAGGGCTTGGGGGCTGCAGGCTGGCAGGCAGAAGAAGGGAAAGTCCTCTTGCATGAGTGAACTTCAGGTTTCACCTACAGAGAGTAAATATCTGAGCTGCTGAATACTTTTAGAAGAAAATGTTGTTGTTTGGGGCAAATACGAATAAGAACAATATCATTAGAGCACATCCTTTCCTCTAGGCATGAAACTAATATTTCCCAAGCTACAGACTGTATCTCCCTTGAAGATTTAACTACAAAAGTGTGTACTTTTATCAATGCAACTGAAAATACAAAAGCATAGAAAATGAAACTGGCACCTATGGTTGTAAGGGTGAGGTGAGGGTTAATCGGATCTTGGGACTGGCATGGTTTTAATGCATGAATTTTATGGTTTTTTATGGTTCCATAGGAGGGGAGATAAGATCCAGGCAGCTGCGTGAGGGGGAGAAGACCGGAGCCATCCGATTGTAACTGTCTTGTGGCCTTGAGTGATTAGCCATCCCGGGCTGAAGTGTGAAGTCACTCCACGCATCAAAGCTGAAGGGAGGGGGGATGGAGTAGAAAAGATAGTAGAAAGACACCCCTGTGAAAAAGAACAGGGCTGCTGTCGGCTGAGTCTGGTCTGGGTGACGTATGATTTGTAGTTTTAGTCTTTAGCTTGCTGTTCTGGGTTCTCGTATGCTATGCATGTTTTATTAAGTTTTATCTGCTGAATCCCATGTAATCCTACCCTTACCCTGAATAAATGGTCTTAAACCTCATTCTGTGTGAGCCTTGAGTGTCTGACCTGGGGATCCATGCTAAATCCAGTCAAAAGCCAGTAGGTTGCTGGGCGCTCTTCCTTACAATGGTTGCAACATCAATTTGATTTCCCCCCCCCAATATGGCCTGCCCACATTTTCAGAAATTAAATCTAGCAGTTCTTGAACCTAACTTGTATCTCAGCTTTCCCCAACTTGGTGCCCTCCAGGTGTGTCGGACTTCAAGTCCCATCATCCCCTGCCTCCATGCCAATAGCCACAAATATTGGGGGTTATAATCCAAAAGCATCTGGAGGGCACCAGGTTGGGGTAGGCTGTTGTATCTGATCTTTTATTCTCTTAAATGAAAAATAATAATAGAGCAGTACATAAGAACATTAAAAGAGCTATACTGGATCAGACCAAGGGGGCATCTAATCCAGCACACTGTTCACACAGTGGCCAAGAAGCTGCCAACCAGGGACCCACAAGCAGGACACATTCCATAGCAACTGATGTACATAGGCTTACTGCCTCTGATACCGAAAGTAGCATATAGCCATGAGGACTAGTAGCCATTGACAACCTTCTCCTCCTTTAAAGGATGCCTTAAAATGACATCTAAGCCCATCTTGGTAATTTTGAATATAATCACAGTTGAAAGCCAGTTAAATATTTTGTGTAATAACAATTGTGCGTGCCTTTTACCAACTATTTACTGTATAGCGTCCTTCTTTTCTCAGAAGAAAAACCATACAAAATAAAGGCTTGGATATTAAGGTGTGGGAATGAAGTTCCTGCACCACATCAGGGTTTTCCTGCACCTCCATCTTCACTGCAGCGACCTTGCACTCTTGAGGGTCAAGGGATTATCTGGCATGACATAGGAGGATGGGATGTGACATGCAGTAGCAAGGGGGTGGATCAATAGACATTGGGATGGCCGCTGTGAACTAGTGGAAACTCCTTCTGCTTCTGGAAGAGCATCTTTGGATCCAAGCCAAAGTACTTTTCTGCCACTTACATGATGAGTACCAGTACCACCACTCGCTTTATTGGCAATATTTTAATAGTTTTGAGGATGTGCTCATTAAAACAGGCTATTAAGCAACTTTCTGCCACAGACAGTAATTAGGTAAACTTATGTGATGCTTGAAAAAGTAGCCAAAAAAGGGCTGTTCTTGCTCAGTAGTATTAAATTCTACTTTCCACAATGTAATGGTTGCTATCATTTTCTTTTATTTACTGAAATATCCAAATAGAAGAGCGCCAGAGAATTTGTGGCCATTTTGACTCTACAAGCACAGCTCTAAAAAATAAAACTGAAATGCTATAAAAAAAAATCAATCAGTCTAAACACACAAAGTCAGATGGCTTTATGCTATCCCAGAAAAGAGTAATTTATTTCAGCGTAGGTTGCCAGCATAAACAGCAATTTTGGGGGGAATAGCAGGATAAAACTATTGGTAGTGAATTATCTTCCTAGAAAATAGTCTTACATGATTGATTCTTGTTGTTTCTCTAAATATTTGGTCGTCTGCCTCAAGTTTCACTGAAGAAGGCTGAAATTCATATGAAATTTCAAAACTCTGTAAAGGATTCAAATATGAAACCACCCCACCCCACCCTGCAAAGGTCTAAGATCTTCTCTACATGACTGATTCACTGCACAGTCATGATTGGCCACCCATGGAAGTTTGTGGGTCCTTCACATGATGCTATCCTCCAGGATACTTTCCCCCATTTATCCCACTTCAAAAAAGATTGGTGATAAGATGGTATAAATCTCAATGGTGTGAAATCAAGTGTTGTGCTACAATTCCGCCACTATATGGCACTGTTTCATTGAAGTTAATTGCATTGCCAAGAGGGAAAGTTTTCAATAAAAAATCGGTCACCATCTAAATGAGCATGTAGTGAATGTGGAAAGATTCCAGAAGAAGAAACCTCGGGAGCTTGTCGCTACACTTCCCCTTAATGTACTGACATGCTAAGTTACAAGGATCTACAAATCTAAGAGCTCCATCCGATGAGCGTTTTATTGCACACTCGTTACTGGGCACTCACAGAATTTGCTCAGGTCCCTCACACGACGTCATCTGCCTCCCGCGTGCCTTCTGCCCCCTCTGGCCTTCCTTGCATCACAAAAAACCTCTCCACAAAGTCCAATGGATTTTCAAACACAGAATTGCTGCTCTCTCCTGCTGTGTGCAGGAGAAGCAGTGCCATTAGAACAGTGGACTCGATGGGCCTCGTGCTCGTTGTTTACTTCCTCTTTTGAAAGAGGAAGTAACTGAGGAATGAAAACATGGGCGGAGAAGTGATGGTAGGGAGCGTGTTTCTCTCCACCCCCTGTGTGATGAAGCTCTAAGTTATATATGTAAAATACACAAAGTATGCTATTACATTTTCAGAAGGTTATTATTCCCATCTGGTGGGGGCATGAGAACTTGGATGCAGATGCACACTGTGGAACTACATTAAATGTGTTTCCCATTCACTGAAATGGCAGGGATACATGCAGAGCTGCTCCTTTTATATAAGTGAATGGGGAAGCCCATTCACCATCAGGATCTGTCTGTCCAAGATGATCACATGTGATGCTTCTACCAGCATTCCATGGTGTCCATCATGGACCCTACTGCTGGTGTGCCTTAGCCAAAGAGGCAAGAATATTGGGCACCCTGGTCAAAGTACCAAAAACAAGACAATTGAAACACACGTCAAATTATGTTAACCTTCATTGCCCATGTACTCTAGGACTGTCCAATTCCCAATATAGTAGAGAGATCATCTGCTTAATGATAACAAGCTGAATTTGAGAGAGCAACCTTCGTCAATGTAATTAGAATTCATTAACATGTTAATGAGTTTTTGATCAAACATCTCAGTATTTTTAAATCAAGTTGGCTTTTAATACCATGTGCATTCTAATTATTCACTCAAAATATGAATAGCAATGTATAAGTATTCACATCCCAAAATTCCCCACCCCCATCTCTGTAAAGAGTGTAAATGTAATATGATTATCCTGTGATTTTTGAATCATGGGAGCAAAAACTCAGCTTTTAGGACAGGGGAAGATGTGTGAGCCTGTTAATTAGACTGGCTCTTTTAGCAACACTGATGATAGTATCCTTCTGGATGGGCTTTCCAAGTTGGTTGTGGGAGGCACCACTTTGCAGTGGTTCTACTCCTACTTGGAGGGCTGATGGTGGAATTTGGCCCCAACCAGAATAGGCTGGTGGATCAGATTTTGGTGGGGTTGTGTATCCATTCTTGTGAAGCGCACAGAGAGCTTCAGCTATTGGGCAGTATAAAAATTGCAATAAATAAATAAATAAATAAATTCTGAGTTTCAGTCAAAACCAGCCAGAACTCTAAAGGAGCTATCCAAAGTGCTGAACTCTACCCCCAAAATAGCTCCATTAGAATTCTGGCTGGTTCTGACTGAAACACTGAATGGATTTACAGTCTCACTGAAACCAGAGCCACCAGCCTCCACTGGCCCCATGGTGTCTATGCTATGGGGTGCCACATGATTATATTTTCTCCTCCATGATATTTAACAACTATTGAAAACAGCTGGGAGAGGTCATTCAGGGATTTGGGATGAGGTGCCATCAGTATTTTGACAATATATTTATTGGACTGCAGCTCCCATAATCCCAGCCAGGATGGCATGGAAGTGTTGGATCAGTGCCTGGGAACACCTGCAAAATGCAAGTCTAGCACCTGGGATCATTTTTCTTTGATGGTGGAGGATCCCAGGAATACTAGATCTTAAGAGGCTGCATCCCCTTCAAGCCAGCGGTCAGTCTCAGTCTAGCAGCAACAGTGCTATGGGCAAGGCTCCCACCCCCCGCACCAAAGGAAGGCCACTGGCCCTGCTGGACCAGTGGGGCAAGGGCAGATGGGGCTTCAAAATGCCCCCAGATAGGAAGGTGCTAGGGAAGCTGATGGAACTTTCCCATTTCTGGGGTGTTCAGTCAGCCTCAGCTGCATTGCAAAAGAGCAGTGCTACAGGCTCTTTCTTTTATAATTTGCCATCCCTCCCCCTAAGCAACGTCACTGGAGGGGGGACAGGGAGGAGACTGCGGCTATTGGTTAGCCACAGATGTCAATCTCAAAACTACCCCTCCCTGTCCCCTCAGCATCTTTGTAATATGGAAGTGTTCAGTTAGCCATCCATCAACATGAAACAAGCCTTCACATCACTTTTAAAGCTCAGCTAAAAACTTTTCTTTTTCCTAAAGCTTTTAAAACTTGATGTTGTTTGGACTTTACACTGTTAGTTTTACCCTACCCTGTGCCTGTTTACCCTACCCAGTGCCTGTTTACATTCTCTTCCCCTCCTTATTGCTTTACTATGATTTTATTAGATTGTAAGCCTATGTGGCAGGGTCTTGCGATTTACTGTTTTACTCTGTACAGCACCATGTACATTGATGGTGCTATATAAATAATAATAATAATAATAATAATAATAATAATAATAATATACCTTCAGATACCTACGGATCCATTTGGGGCTCCAAATGATCTAACTGCACCACAGTTAGGTTTCTGTTGGTTTTGAAACTGCCCCCTAACTGCACCATGATTTCAGAGGTCCATCGGACCCCCATATCTTCTGTGTTGCATGCATACCCCTAACAATTATCCTTCTAAGAACATTGGATCAGTTCTAGTGCTACATAGGGATGTCACAGGAGTCCAGTTGGTGCCTGAGGCTTGTTGGCTTAGCCACTGAACACGAGTCCATGGATCTCCATACTTGCCCAACTCAGCATGCAAGTTGCCATTTTGCATAGAAATGGTGGCTTGGCTATGTAAATTGTCAATTACATAAATAGTGGCTGTAATAGCAAAATATATGCAAAATTAGACATGTATGGTCCAATTAGAACATTTGAACCTGTAATTGGGCATAAATGGTGCTATTTATGATCACCATTTTATGTAAATGGTAATTTACATAAATAGCTAAGCTGCCATTTCTATACAAAATAGAAGCTTGTGGAATGGGGGGATGCTGCATGATGCTCCCCCAGCAGACACAGACCATCCAGCGGCTCACCCAGCACACTGAAAAGGGTTGGGTAAATGATGGGCATTCAGCGAGCTGTGTACAGGGTGGGGGGTGGGGTGGTTTGGCCACCTCCAGTGCCTCAGGGGTAATGGAGAAACCTGCAATGGATTCAAATGAGTTTGGATTTCTACGAATCTGACCAGAGGATTCTGCTGTGAACTGAGTCACATCCATTCTGCAGACATGTGGACTGCTCAAACTTTGTCACAGGAAAATATGACAACATTTAGGATTAGGGTGAAGCACAAAAATGCATGTTTGGGGGAAATTGTGCATGTTGGGAGGGATTTGTGCATTCTCAGAATTGCACAGTTGTGCAAATGCACATTTGTGCACATATGTACCAATGGAAGCTTGGGAAATTGAGAAAAATCTGATTCTGTCAATGAGTGGACAATGGAACGAAAAGTGCCTGATAATCTGTGAAATGCAAATGCAATGGATTTAACAAGGACCTTTTCAGTGGTGCCCCCCCCCCAATTATGGAACGATCTCCCCAATGAGGCTCGCCTGGTGCAAACATTGTCATCTTTTCAGCACCAGGTCAAGACTTTTCTCTTCTCCCAGGCATTTAACAGCATATGCTGAGGGTTTTTTCCTTAACTGATCCCATAATTGTAGTTTTTAAATGGATATTGTTTGTTTCGATGCTTTTTATAGTTTTACAATTTTGTATATTTGTTTTTAATGTTCACTGTTTTTAATCTTTGTAAACTGCCCAGAGAGCTTAAGCTATGGGGTGTAATATAAATGTAATAAAATAAATAAATAAAATCTGTGCATTGTTTGCACCTCAGTACCAACCAGTGCAGAAGACATTGCTCCCCTTTGCTCCAGAGGCAGCTTGAGTCAGAAGCAGACTGGGTTTTAAAGAAGGACCCCCTCCACACCCCAACTCTGCCACTTTATGAACACCAAACCTTCATTCTGATTATTGTAGGCTTTGCCCCCAGTAAATATTAGATCTCTTCAAATTTACTTCCAAGGAATTTAGAACTATTGTCTCGAACATTATGGAAGAAGAACCTAAATGCTCCACCAGGATCTCTAGAGCCAGGGAAGGAGCTGTGCTTCACTTCATAGAGCTTCAAGTGTCAGTTTGCTGAATTTTAGATACTGTGGAATGAGAGTTGTTCCTAGAAAATGTATTATGTTTCTATAATAAAAGCTAGGCATTTGCTATACATGGAAAGGGTGACTTTTTTTTTATTTCCACTTCCTACATGACTGAATATTAGGCTCTTAACTAAAACACCATGGCCATTAACAAGACATTTATAAGGATAAAGAAGTATTTAATTGCTTTGGCGTGTGTGTGTGTGGTTGTACTACACAAGGTGCATCTTCAATTAAAAATTAAATACCCAAAGTACAAATGTGCAGGCTCTAAAGTCTATAAAGTAATTAACATTCAAAGCAAAATCATGGTGTTTCCCAGGTGACACAGAGATAAATATTTACCTTTATACGTATTTGTCTGCATTATACATTGACTCTGTATTATCAATGGCTACTAGCCAATGACAATTGGTGACCATATTATAGACTCCATATGGTTGAGTAAGGTAAGAGGAAGACTTTGCAGTTAGAATATAGCCAGTAAAGGTGCAATGCTTGCCCAGGAATTAACCTGCTTCCCTGTGCTCAATGTGGATGTTTTGCAAATAAGGAGAATAAAAACACAACAATGCCATAAATCTCCAGAGCATTCTTCTCTCAAGAAAGCAGACTCTGTAGTGGCCACAGCTGGAATTTTAGACCACTGAGCACAGAGAGGAACCCATGGCCATTTTCTTCTATGGAAGTTAATCAGCATAACTCTGCATAGGACAGCAGCCTACGCCTTGAGTGAATGTCACAAATAAGTAACTAATATTAAATAAGGAGAAGTGGGTGGGAAGCCTTTAAACCGATTCTTGCCTTAGCATCAAAGTTATTAATGAAATATCAATTAATAGCTGACCGTGTAGATCTTAACAATTTTAACTGGCAATTACAATAAACAATGCTCAGATCAGAGGGAAGGTTTATAGACGGACATCAGAGAAGTGCTGAACAGTGAAGATTACTGCTGTCAGGCGAACTGCCCTTAGCAATTCCATTATATTAAAACTCTCACAAATAAGCTTGGAAGCAGTATTCTTTTAATGAGGCAATTGACACAGCCAATCCCAGAAGAACTGGCTCATATCCTGTAGATATCCCCAAGTACTACATTCTAGATTGTTTTCCTCTGCTTAAATGAAAAAAAGAGAGCAATAGAGTGTTAGGTAATTTATTTTGAAATCCACAACATAAGTACACTCAGTCACATATATGGTAGTTGGGATCCAAAGAGCTACTTTATGGACATTGCTGGGATCAGATGCACCTAGTAGGATTTTAATTTTTATTCCCCCTTGTCTGCAATACCATATCATAGTTGGGAATATTGCAACCTCTTCTGAAATTACTAGAAAGGGGCAGTGTTGCATTTAGTTAGTTCATGGAAATTTTGACCACAGCCAGCCTTACAATCTCTATAGCCTAAAATATGGTTTCCTGTGATTTCCCCTTCATTCCCCCACCCCTCTCTGACTTCCACCATTGTTGGGAGCACATGTGTTGCTCTCTTGCTCCTGGAGTGATCAAACTCTTTTTTTAAAAAAAAAAATCTATGCTATATCTGCATTATATGCAAGAATATTATGAGTGAAGTTTTTTTAAAAAAATTCCTTCATTGAAGAAGGGCGTGGTCTCATTTTATTAAGATAGCCTTGTGTGCATGTGGGACTGGTAAATGCTCATTCTATTGTGCATTTTTGTTTTTCTCTGCTAACTGCCTTTTTAACAGGAAACATCATTACCAAATCACAAGCATGTTCTGAAATATTGCTTTAATGTCAAAAGCATTTTGTCAGTATCTATGTGAGATTGCTTTTCAAGAACCACAAGCCCAAAGGTCTTTGACCATAAATGGGTGGATCTCCATTTTTATTGGAATGGTATCAAAATAGCTAGTCTACTTCCACAGTAGACAGAAGGCTAAACGTTTGTACATGCACAGGCTTAACAGTGTACTTCTTTGTATGTCTACTCAGAGAAGTAAGTCCTAGTATTCTAAATGATACTCAGTCCCATGTAAGTGTGCATGCCAAGGCATCCTAGTAATTACAAAAGTATGAAAATAGGACATTTTATTACTTTTATTCAAAACATAAAGTCTCTCACATATTAGAGGCGCCTCATAGTCTTGAACCAACTTTGCCTTGGGAGAATGGGAATTCTACTAGTCACGGGCATAAGTCTAAAAAAGAACAAATGGCACTGTTGACATTGACTGGGTTTACACAACACACTAACCAACACTCAGTGGTTGAATATAGTTGTTGTTGAACCATGAACTGTTTATTGGGTTAGTGTGTTGTTTGAACGCAGGACATTCCCTACAGGGTAGCTTGTTAACCATGCAGTGTGGCTTATTTTTCTTGAACAAGCTGCCTTGAGAACCCACAGTTTGTTGTTGGGTTGTTCATGGTAGTTAACGAGACACACTGCAGGGTTATCAAGCCACAACGTAGAAAATGTCCTAGGTTCAGACAACATGCTTGCCCACAGTTCAACAAACAACCCACTGTTCAACAACAACTGACACTCAACTACTGAGTGTGGGTTAGTGTGTTGTGTGAACAGCCACAAAGTTACTTACAGAAGAGCTCTAGATGTGCTACCTCTCTGACACATGCCTAGTGCATTTTGCATTTAACTGACATTACCCTGACACCTTGGCGCAAGGATCCTTTTTGTTCCAGAAGGCATAGCCTGAGAGCTGCCAAGAATATCAAGAAGGCTCTGGAACTGGTGCATAGGCAGAGAAGCCATAGAATATACTGGCTTTCTCCTTGATTAAAGAACCCCACCCCTGCATCCTGGCAAAATGTGCAAATGCTTTTCTAATTGCCATGCCACTACCATGCTGACTAACCCATGGGGGTACCTTTGAATTGAATAATTAAAAACCCTGGTAGGAAAAATAATTCAATCTTAAAGCATCCCCACCTCCTAGTGCTACCTGAATATCCATAATGGCACCTTTTTGTTTTGCACAGTGGGTCATGCCACTCTGTACAGCTAGCCAAAAAGGCTGCATTATTCCATAAAAGTGTGCCAGGGTTTAACATCTTTAGGGGAAGGCCTTGTCTCAGCTCCACTGCCATTGGAGGCACATTTGGCACTACTCTTTCTACTGCTGTGAGGTGACCAACCTAGGGACTGGGAAAGGAGCAGTCTGCAGGGTGCCCAGCAAAGGGCCAAAATGGCAGAAGGCACCCAGCTATAATGGATTCCAGTACAGAGCCCCTTTGGATCTTGCTGTCCGTATGTATTAGGCTTCCCACTTTTCATTGTAAGTAAATCATTTCAAAGGAAACAGATAATAGATAATAGTCAAAGTGCAGAGTTTATAATGTAGAAAAATGGACCAGCCTGGAGTTGCAGTTCTCTGTGGCCTGGTCACATAATAGTGTTCTAGGGCTGTTCCTTGATCCTTCCTCGTGGCACTTGTGACAGATGCCTACTGAAGGATGCAACTCATTAATTTAAGCTATTTGCAACTCTAAACATGTATTGATTGTTTGCATTGGATTAGATCCAGAGATTCTGTGAGTGGAACTCTGTTCATAGAATGCTCCCACTCATGGAGAGGAGGGAGGTGATTTTCTCTGTTTGCCCCTTTCCCTTACAGCCCCTGAAACTTTTCTGGGGGATTGGAGCACATGGCAAATGAGGCTGCAGGGGGAAGTGAGAATGGGTGCAAACCACCACCCCTTTCTGTGAGTGGAACATTCCACTGGATCAAAGAAAAGGAGCCATTCCATTCATGGAAGCCATTATTATATTGATTCTCTTGGGATGGCAACTCCTGAGCTTGATTTTGAGAAATGAAGTGATCTGAAAGAGTCAGGCACCTTTTACAAAATCAGGGGATTTGATTAACCTCTTTCTTGACTTGGGATAAGATAATGACCATATACAAAGTAAAATCACTATACAAATACTAACAGAGTGCTCCTTTCTGTTTAGAGTTCACAATATCATAGAGAAACAGTGTGCTCTAGGAATGAACCCAAACAGGCAACAAAGTTATGTGGCCAAAATTAAAGATAGGACAACCAGACTATTTCCAGTCCATGTCACTGTTTCATGAGTTCACTAATAAATACTTTCCACCCCATGTCCACAATAATCTGAGCTGTTTTTGAAGATCTGCATGAAAACATGCATTTAAATATGCATTTAGATACATATTTCCAAATGCACCTTCTCTCGAAATATGTATTTTAGAACTTATTTTAATGTGGATTTTGAGCTGAGAACTGCATCAGAGCATTTGGGAAGTCTGAAAGCTGAAAGATAATTAAGTTATGATTACCAATTTAGTCTGGGTGGTGCGGATCAGACCAGTTCATAGCTGAACCACAGATGAAGCCATAAACTATGTCTGAATAGTGCCACTACCGGAGACATCAGGTGGAGGCTGATACAACTGAAAGTTCCTGTGTTCCTCCAAACGAAAAACATATATCCTGCATGTAGCTACCAGTCATACTTTGGGTCTATCTTTAAAAGTCCAGTGCACATTTAAAATATACAAGTGAACAGTTTTGTTGCCATACTTAAACTGACGGAAGGAGCAATCCTATGTCCCCCTGGGGGAGCATAAGACTGTTTGCTTTCCTGGCTCTGAGCTCGTAGACAGGGCTCTGAACTCAGAATCTGGAAATGGTGTTCCCCACCCCTCTCCCTCCTCCTTGTAGCTGGTACAGAGAGAAACACGCCAGCTAGCACTCTGTGCTTGCAAAACAGAGTGTAAAGAAGCATTCCAAGGGATACAGAAGGGGAAGACTAGGGACATGGGGCTACGAGTTATCCCCAGGCTTCACCAGCCTCCTTCCCTCCCACTCCCTAAAGTCTAGACAGATGAAATTGCCCATCTAGCTAAAATGCTCTGTTCGGACACTTATGAGTAACCATGGTGCATCCCCTAGGTGTCCTTGAACTGAGAACAGACTCTCCATTCTGCTGTTGGATGGGGAAATCAGTAGGAGCAGGCCATCAGTAGTGTTTATCATTAAATTTCAGGAAAATGGGTTTCCTCAAAACACAGTTTGAAAACTACTGGGGAAGACCATGCTATGCCTAATGCACGGTGCACACAGCATAGGTTAGACAACACAACCCTAACAATTTAAGAATGCAACATGTATTTAAAATGGAATATAAAATGCTTTCAGTAATTCTCTAATAAAATAGGAAACTATGTTTTTCCAGATGGACATTTGAAATGGAGAAAAGTCAATGGATGTTTATACAGTCAGAACACAGTGTGCTTTCAAAGATTCTTTTACCATCCAAGGGCAAAATCATAACAATTAATTAGTGGACGATTTATAGTAGACTCGATGCCTAGTTAATATAAGATTTAGGTTAAGATTTTGAAAGTAAATTTATCATGTTTAATTTAATAGAGATACTATGTTTGATTAGCAAAAGAAAGCTTCTGTGTTCATACAATGCATTTCATATTCTTTAAGTTTGTTTCAGAAAATGAAACATCTTATATAACAGATCAGGAAATCTGCTGTCCAACATAATATTCTGTTAAGTTACTCAGAAAGCAACCACTATTAAAATAAAACAAAAAAAAAGCCATTTCTTTCCATGACCAAATATTACAAGGCAACTTGTAATATGGCTTGTTTAAATCCAACAAGAGGTTCTCTTTCACCATTAATTAAAGTTTCCATTGGAAACTTCCTGTAAAATGTATTTAGGAAATTCCTAAAGTCAGCCCTAATGCAACCTGCCAGAGTACTGCCACTGCCAATACTGCTTTTATTCAGCAATAGATACTGAAAGAGGAATAAAGAGGGATTCTGTTAACTTTAGTGAAGAGTCAACAAGTGCATTACTGCCCTCTAGTGCAATAATATACTCAAATATAAGGGCTGAAATCAGAGGATAAATAATCTCCCCCTCCACCTCTGCCTGAGTTTAATGCATTATTACTCATGGTGTGTACACTCATTCCTAAAAGATCTCTGTTCACCAGTTTTTCAGGTTTTTATAGTGTTTTAAACCCCTTCACAATCCATTTGACTCAGAGACTGAAAAAAATGAGCACCCACAACAGAAAAGGATGCCTATTAAAAACCATTGTTTGGGTTGGCTCAGATGATCATATCTTGGCTTTATAAGTCAAGATATGAATGAGCTTTGTGGGTGTGCAAAAGTGAACAAACCAGGAACTCTTAAATTAACTCTAGTTTCTCATTATGTCTGACTATGGGAAACTATGGCTAACACCTTTGAACAAGCCAGAATATGAAGTCATGGTTTGAATTTGACTTAATATCCTGGCTTGTTCTGAAGGTGTCAGCCGTAGTTTCCTGGTCTGTATGTAATGGGAAACTATGGCTAATTCAAGAGTACCTGGTTGGTTCACTCCCATCATGAAACGGCTGCATGCACACCGATAAGGCTCATTCATATCTTGACTTATTAAGATGAGATATGATCCTCAGAGTCAGCCCATTTTCTCAAAAGTCAGCCTTCTCTTAGAAATTATAAATGTGCTAGAACTTTGCCAAAGAATTTGCTGATGCAATCCACATTAGCAAAGGCTTTACATGCAAATGGAGACATTCCTTATTCATCTTCTTTCCTCTAGCCACATTTGAAAAAGGGCTTAGATCATTTTGGCACACTGGCTCATTTCGGCACACACCATGATTACAAAACTGGCCCCATTTGCTTAAGCTGCAGATTTTGAAATCTGGATGCAGTGCACATTTTCAGATACAGTATGATAAGCCAAAAGAAATCTATGGATACAGCTGATATATCGTTCCATTGTCACAGAAGGTTGGAGAGAGTTACACTAAGTTGATTAAAGCCATTAAAAAAATCTAAAAATATCAAGCCGTAATGATCACCAAATGCTCAAATACAAAGGTTATTGGGTGGGGGCTTTTAAAAGCAGTTTTTGCTACACCGCTGTACATCGGTGTTGTGACCAAAGTCATCACCAATATGTATTACGATTGTGTGCCAATGCTTTTAATTACTTAGCCTGTGAAGTTACATATGCACTTACTGAGAATTGGCTGCCAGCCATGGCTTCCTAATGCATGTACATAGTTTACAAAATGGGTGGGCTCTCCAGAGATGCCGTTTGCCCCATCTGTCACTTTGGGAGAGGGCTCAGAGTGAGAGATCAGGAGGGGGAGGGCTCTCTGTAGAGGATGCCCAATCTTTCACTTTGAGGACACTCCAAAAGCAAAGGATTGGGCAGTTGTTAGCCTCTCTTGACAGGCTGTTGACCCAATCTCTCTCTCCCTCTCCAAGAGCAAGAAATCAGGCAGGCCAGTGATACAGTAGATGTAGTCCCCAGGGCTATCTTACAATCCCTTGCTTTCAGGAAGGACACCTCAAAGCATAGCACTTGGGTTTGGGAACCTCTCCCATCTCTTGTGGTGCTGGTGGTAGTGGGTGGTGGGAGTGGTGCACATCCTCCCATCTCAGGCAGAACATCGAGCAGGGGGTTGGACTAGATGGCCTTGTAGGACCCTTCCAACTCTGCTATTCTATGATTCTATGATCTTGCACACTGCTGCTGTGTTGAGCTTAATAGAGTTTTTCTATATGAAAGCATTGGATCATGCTCTTGTTTGTTCCTACACTTCAGTATTGTCCTGGATTTTAGGAAATAGCTGATTTTGTTTTATGTGGCATGCTGGGAAGATTATTGAAAATATGCTAACCCACCTCTCTTAAACTGTCCAGAAGTTCAGACAAATTTTATGTTAAGTTTCTGTTGGAAGATAAGTCCTCAAGAATAACTTTGGCTGTTGCTAAATTTCTTACAGTGGCGGCCAGGATTAGAGCTCTTTATGTATTAGACATAAGTTGATAATAGCTCTAACTGTATGATTTCATGTTTGATTCTTGTTTTTTTTTTTCATGGATCTATGGAGCGCAATAAAGAAGTATGTATGTAACCCACCTCTCTTTAAACGATATAAGATGTATTATTATGAAATGCAAATGCTAAATATTAATGATAACTATGAATTTGAATATATAAATAATATTGTATTAAATTGTATTCAAAAGAAGACAACACAGAGACACAAGCAGGTTCATAATGAACTCTGGGAAACTTGCATGAAAGTCACAATGATCTAGATGGTATCCAGTGTGAAAATACTGACTCAAAAGCCTGTCACTTGGGCTAAAAAAAGTGATTTGAATAATGAACTATATAATTCAAGATCAAAAGCATACTTAAAGTTTTCACTTATCAATTAATGAGCAAAAATATTGTCTACAGTATACACATCACAAAACTGGATATACTGTACATATGTCTAGAGAAATTTAGACTTATGTTTAATTGGCAAATTTTGAATAAGGAATTACCTTCTCAAAAGTATAATTTAAAATTGATCATATCTAGCATGAAGATATATGTGTAAGCCTTATATATATGTTCCATTTTTTGAATGTTTAATAACAATGAGATAATTAAGACTGTGAGCCCAAATTTATGGGAAAGTTGATAACATTAGTTATGCTATAACTTCTACACAAAGAGTATAAATATATGCTTGAGTACTGCTTCCAGTTCTGGGCACCACACTTCAAGAAGGATGTAGACAAGCTGGAGGGGGTTCAGAGGATGGCAATGAGGATGATTAGGGGTCTGGAAACAAAGCCCTATGAGGAGAGACTGAAAGAACTGGACATGTTTAGCCTGGAGAAGAGAACACTGAGGGGAGACATGGTAGCACTCTTCAAGTACTTGAAAGGTTTTCACACAGAGGAAGGCTAGGATCTTTTCTTGATCAGCCCAGAGTGCAGGACATGGCATAAAGGGCTCAAATTACAGGAAGCCAGAATTTGGCTGGACATCAAGAAAAACTTCCTGACTATAAGAGCAGTATGACAGCGGAACCAATTACCCAGGGAGGTAGTCGGCTCTCCCACACTAGAAGCATTCAAGATGCAGCTGAACAGCCATCTGTCAGGCATACTTGAAGGTGGATTCCTGCATTGAGCAGGGGGTTGGATGCGATGGCTTTATAGGCCCCTTCCTACTCTACTATTCTATGTTTCTAAGCTGATTTTATAATGCACGTGCTTCTTAGAAGCTCAACAAGCTTGTGTACCTGTCAGCTGAATAGGCTATTTGATAATGAATAGGGAACTTGTGATCTCTCCATTTTAAAAAAGTATTAAGGCTACAAGTCAAAGAACAAGAAATATTTTAAAATTTCCTAATTAAGCTAATACGATCTGAGGATCTTTAGCAGTACTCTGTTTATCGACAGAAATGTTTTATGTCATTTTATGGAAATTATATTTTAATATTGTTACAACTATATTTCTAATAAAAATAATAAATGGATTATTAAAAAGTTGTGTTCTAATTCTTCTTAGTACAAAACCAAGATTGTAACCAAAGAAACAATATTGTGTACACTTGTTTAGATGTATTTATTCAGCTATAGGTGGTAAGCAGTCACCTAAATGCTCCCAAAGTACTGAACTATAGACAGATAGCTCAAAGTCCCTAAACTGTAAAAGTATTTCATTTGCTGTCACACTGTAGATGATTTGCCAAAAAAGCATTAAAGTATCACTGGGATATAGATATTGCAAGAATTCATCATGCACATATTACTGAAAGCATAACACTAGGGCTGTGCAGCACCTCGGGCCGAGACCCCGAATCCGAGCCAAGCCGGGCTGCTTTGGCCCACCTTGGCTCAGTTCCAAGGCGGTTTGGGCAAAGCCCAAGGTGCCCTGAAGCAGAAGCCAATTGGCTCTGAAGCTTCGGGGTGCCTCAGCGCTTCAGAGCAGCCCTCGGCGGTCCCTTACCTGCTGCCTCAGCCGCCTCCATCCTTGCGTCTGGCAACTTCTGCTGCCGCTGATGCATATGACCGCAAGGATGGAGGCAGAAGTGGCAGCGGGCGGTGGTCCCTTACCTGCTGCCTCAGTGCCACCTTCTGCTGCTGCCAATGCATA
Source organism: Elgaria multicarinata webbii (assembly GCF_023053635.1). Classification (NCBI taxonomy): domain Eukaryota; kingdom Metazoa; phylum Chordata; class Lepidosauria; order Squamata; family Anguidae; genus Elgaria; species Elgaria multicarinata. The sequence continues at coordinate 105,821,147 of NC_086172.1, forward strand.
TGACCAGAAATAGGCTACCCTCCGAGGCGACTTGGACTTTTTTGGGTGCCAGTTATGCAGCCGGCACCCAGAAAAGGCTCCTCCCCCCCCCGTACCTGCTGCTGCTGATTCATATGACCGGAAGTAGGCCGCATGTGGCTTAATTCTGGTCATATGTGTCGGCAGCAGTGGAATCCGCCAGATGCAAGGACAGAGGTGGCGGGTGGCGGCAGCAGGTAAGTGGGTAAAGGGAGCCTTTTTTGGGTGCTGGCTGCACAGCTGGCACCCAGAAAAGTCCGAGTCACCTCGGAAGACCCAAATCTTGCCTTGGCTTTGGTGCCAAGGGGGGTCGGGCAACCCCCAAAGCACCCCTAAGCCAAACTGGGGCTGCTTCGGGGGCTCCGAACTGGCCTCCGAGATGGATCGGGGGGTGGGTGCACACCCCTACATAACATCATCATAACACCATCCTTGCCCAGAGGGAAGCATGTAGCTGATGGAATGCATATGCTGTAGATTTTAGTTTGACCATACAATCATAGAATAGTAGAGTTTGAAGGGGCCTCTAAGGGCATCAAGTCCAACCCCATGCTGATTGCAGGAAACCGCCTCAAAGCATACTTGACAGATGGCTGTCCAGCTCCATCTTGAATGCCTCTAGTGTGGGAGAGCCCATGACTTTCCTTGGTAATTCACTGGAGTAGGAAGTGGAGTTATAAAAACTTCAATATTTGGCCCTAATTCCAATGTTTGATTACTGTAGTAGAAAAAGGTAAAACTTAATGATTAGCCTAATAGTGCAATTGTATATATGTCTACTGAGAAATAAACCTCATTAAGTTCAATAGTAAATGTAAGTGTAAGATTGTACTCTCAGTCTTTGTTTTCTAAAGCCTGTTTAATAATACATTGGAAAGAGATCTTAAAAACAGAATATAATGCCATAATTTGTATAACAATATATTTTCTGCCTTTAAATCTCCAAGCATTGTTTGCTAAATGAGACCAGGCTGCTTAACCTGAATGGAGAAATGTAACACTTGTTGCCCCAATTCCTATAAAGTTTTAGTCACCTCCCTTGATGATGGTCTTTTCAGACAAAAGACTAAAACTGTAGGCAGCTCCAGCATTAATGATGCCTTTTGGGAGCAGGCTCAAAATGGAAAGTTAGATTCCATTTAACTTAAATTGCTAAGTGTGGCCAGTGGGTTGATTAAAGCATGCACTTTTTTTGTTAAGCAATTGCTTCACACAGGGGTTGCCAAGCGGCATACAGGTTTCTAACGAAAGGTACAGCAGGAACAGACAAAGGGCTGTGATGATGCAATATTTGTGTTGTCAAAGCATGCATGGACTTGATGCACATTGGTTTCCCACCCATTCTCTTGGGAGCTTAAAGCAGCACATGGGAGTTATCCAATCTTGTATTTTGATAGCTACCCTGGAAGAAAGATGAGCCAACAAGCAGGTGATTGGCCTAAGGCAAAGGTGTAAAATCTCAAACCCAAGAGGTCACTATCCGGCTTTTTGGGATTCCCCCTCCCAATGGTGGTTTCCAGGCCACCGTGCAGTTTGTTCCCTGGTCTAAAGGGTTGAAATGCCTCTCCTATGCTTTTCCTAAGACTTACTACATCCAATGTCAGAGGCAGTAAGCCTATATACACCGGTTGCTTAGGAACATGGGTTGGAGGGTGCTAAAGCGATCAAGTGAGTAGGGAATTGAAACCACCTCTTGTTGGCCCACATCTACTTCTCTGTGCACTATAACACATTACCTCTAGTGTAATGCATGAACATTGAGCTGAGCAGGCCTACAGGGTTCAATGAATAAGGCAACCCACACATGGATGTGCGGATGAATTCCCTTTGCTGGAACTGTATGAGTGATGCTTACTATGGAGATTTAGATAAATATAATGATCCAGAGCAACCACAAGCCTAGAATTTGATTAAACTAAAACACATGCAATCCCCAGGGACTCATTGGCACAGCTTCTTTTAGAGGAAATCACTTTCAGTAATATGAGCTAGGAATACAATGATAAATGGCATGACTTTGTAGAGCAGAGTTATGAGTACCTGCAGAGCCTAGCTCCTAAATCACTTGGAAAAAAGTTACCAGAACTTTGCTGTAAGCTTAGACCTTTATTAATTAAAATTACATCCAACTACTGTTTTTATACATAAGAAGAGCCCTGCTGGATCAGACCGAGGGTCCATCTAGTCCAACACTCTGCCAAACAGCTGTCGACCAGGGACCGACAAAGCAGGACATGGTGCGACAGCACCCTCCCACTCATGTTCCCCAGCATCTGGTGCACACAGGCTTACTGCCTTGGATACTGGAGGTACCACATAACCATCAAGGCTAGTAGCCATTGATAGTCTTCTCCTCCAGGAATTTATCCAACCCCATTTTAAAGCCATCCAAATTGGTGGCCATCACTACATCTTGTAGTAGTGTATTCCATAATTTAAGTCTGCGCTGTGTGAAGAAGTACTTCCTTTTATTTGTTCTGAATCTCCCACCAATCAGCTTCATGGGATGATCCCAGGTTCTAGAATTATGGGAGAGGGAGAAAAATGTCTCCCTATCCACATTCTCTACACCATGCATAATTTTGCACACCTCTTTGTAAACTGCCCAGAGAGCTTTGGCTAAATGTAATAAGTGAAATTAATGAATGAAAGGTACCGAACAGAAAACATGGCCATTCCTCTTTTCCTTCCACTACTCTTCCTGTCAGGTTTATAGAGTAGGGCTGGGGAATGTGTGGCTCTCCAGATGTTGTTTGGTACAACTTCCATAGTCCCTGAGAACTAGCCATGCTAGCTGAAGCTGATGTTAGTTGCAGTCTAACAGCATTTGAGGTATTACACATGTTCCCAACCCATTATCTACTGCATTCCACTGGTCTATGTTTTTGTTATCTTACTAACCACCACCCCTCTCTCTGTTTTCTACCTACTGCCTCTACCTACTTTCGGAACATGGAACTGCAGTGGTCCCATGGTCTATCTAGGTCAGTATTGTCTCAGCTGAGTTGCAGTGACTCTCCAGCATTTCAGATGAGTCTTCCCTAAACCTACCTGGAATTGCCAGAGATTGAACTGAGGGTGTGATCAATGGATAGCACGTTCTCCATGGATAGCACGTGCTCTACCACTTCCTCAGTCCATCCCTCAAAAAGTTCCCAGTTTCTCAGCCAACTACCCCCATTTCCCCCATCTACCCTGCCTCTGGACTCTCTCTTGCTAGAGAACCAAAATCTCACACCCCTCACATCAGTTTCTGAACTCTTCAAACCTTCAGTAGTACACCTCTGCATGAAGGTATAGCGGCAACTCTCTACCTCTCTGGAGTTCACAGGAAGAGCAAATTAGGCAGGAAAGAAGGAAAAGAGAGGGGTGGGGGGGAAGCAGACTTAATTTAACCATAGCACTGGAATCATGGGGAGGAGGGAAACAGGTGGTGAGGGAAAGCAATTCACACTTTCCCTCTGATTCTGATTCTTCTGACCAACCTTTGTTCCTCAATTACAAAGGAAATGTATTCTAAGTTGCTTTAAAAATCAATTATGCATGGCTTTTCAGGTGCTTTTGTTCAGAATGACATGTTAGTGCATTGAGTTACATGTGCGTAGGTGCTGGACTTTGGGCTCTGTGCCAGAATATTTTTAGCTAGAGACCTTTCTTCTGCAAAAGTTTATTATTCCTGTGGTGTTTGTCTGCTTACATGTTGATTTAAAGTCACAGTGCTGAATCTCAAATCTCTGTTCTATTTTTCCTATTTAAAGCAAAACCCCAAATGCCAGAATTCCCATATGTACCTCTATATTCTTTAAGATCAGAAAGATGGGCCTTGCTTTAGGTGCAATCTTTGTGTGAGGTAAAATCTTGTGATGGCCTTCTTGGTTACAGCACTAATGCAGCGCTAGAAAATCCTGCCCGTCAAAGCCTACCAACTCTGTTTTTGCTTTGTTACCTTTGGTTGATTAACGATTCATTTGTTTCCCAGCATCTATGTTTTAATTTGATTTATTATTTATTTACTTATTACATTTTTATACTGCCCACTAGCTGAGGCTCTCTGGGCAATTCACAATTAAAACCATAAATACAATGTCAGATCATAAGCTATAAAAGTTAAAAAATACCATTAAGAACCAAAATAAATTACAGCCCAGGGAAAGCCTGTGTGAAATGGTATGTTCTCAGTAAGCATTTAAAGGATGTTACATTTTCTGCCTCATGATTATAATTTAAAGCTCAGACTTTTTGTGTGCTTTTGAGGTTCTGCTACTCCTTTGACATATTTTATTGTTTCTTTTTTGCCTTCCTTGTTTTATAATGTTGTATGTTCTGAGTGCATTTGCAGACTAAACAATAAAAAAAGTTTTTTTAAAAAAAATTCCTGTGTTTTGTATTATTTCTATTCATTTATTTTATTATTGAATTATCCCGCCTTTTTTTCTGCAAGGAACCCAAGGCGGCGTACATAATCCTCCTCCTCCCCATTTTATCCTCACAACAACAGCGCTGTGAGGTGAGTTGGGCTTAGAGAGTCTGTGACTGGCCCAAAGTCACCCAGTGGGTTTCCATGGCCGAGTGGGGACTAGAACCCAGATCTCCCGACTCCCAGTCTGACACTCTAGCCACTACACCACACTGGCTCTTCTAACGCATCTCCTTAAATTTGAAGCAATGCATTGGTGCAGTTCCTTCCCAGCAACTATGTCAGAAGAATTCAGTGGACAATGTTACTAAAAAAAAGAGTCTTTCCTCATATGTAAAGAGATATTAACTTGAGAGAGCAGTTGCAAGGAAGACATCGCTGAGGAAGACAATGTGATTTTAACATATAAATTCAATTACACCCTATGTATTTTTAAACGATTCTTTGAACCCTTCTAGCATTCTTATACCTCAGTACTAACACTTACAGATCTGCTAGTACTACCACAGTCACACAGATTTGCAGCTTCTAGTAGCCCTTGACTGCAGCTTCTTTCCCCTGCTTCTAAAATACCGAGTTTCCTCTAGCAGCATCTTTTTTTTTTTGAGAGCTCCTCTTGTGCTTCAGTATGGATCTCATCTGTTGATGTATAATTTATTATTTGCAATCTGTCTTCTCAGCGTTACTTTAAGTAGGCGTGCTATACCACATTGGTTGCACAGTGATTTTTCTTTTTCTTACCAGTACAGTCATTAAACACATTTCTGGTGAAGATGGACATTTTTAAATTTATTTGACATCAATGAATTATGATAGTGACAGCATGAAAATGCACATTGTTAGTGCACATTTTCCTTGAGCTGATTGTGGGGCTGCTCACGGACCCTTTTCATCAATCCAAAGATATTTGCTTTGTGCTCATGCCCTGATTCACCTTGGAGTCTGATTCAGGAGCTCCAAATCAGCCCCAATTCAACTGATTATTATGTTCTTAATGGTTTTAATTTATTTATTTATTTATTTATTACATTTATATACCGCCCCACAGCTGAAGCTCTCTGGGCGGTTTACAACAATTAAAAATAGTAAACATTAAAAGTATACAAGAATTTAAAAAACCTAAAAACAGTACAAAAACAACAGTATCCATTTAATACTTAGAGAGCTTCAGCTATTGGGCGGTATAAAAATGTAATAAATAAACAAACAAACAAACTTGGGGCACTTTGGGACCAGGCCAACCCACTTTAGGTTGACTTTTGTGGCAAGGGTGGAACCCCCCCCCCCAAAGCAGCTCAGCCATTGCGGGTTCCCAGGTTCCAGCCAAGCAGGTCCACTGGACTCCCTGCTTGTCTCCCCACTCCCGCTACCTCTCCCTCCCCCCTGCTAGATCTACAGTTGCAAATGGCTCTTTACAGCCACCATAGTTTGTGACTGTAGATCAAGGGAAACGAGAGAGCCACCATCTTCATGTAAAATAGCACCTTTTATCAAGGATGTGTGGCTAAGGCAAGTCCTGGAGGAGGTGGGGGCAGCAGTTCTGGGTTCTAGAGGTGAGCAGAGAAGTCAGGAGGGGGGAGGAGGGGGAAGAGGGAGGGGCGATCAGGGAGTCTAATGGAGTTCCAGTTGCCTTGCAGTGGGTGGGGTCAGCAGCTTACCACTGCCCCAAATCAGGCCAAGGCACCCTGATCCACTTCCAGGAGCCTCGACCTGATTTGGTACTGCTCTGGATTCAGGGTTTGGATTTGCTTTTTGAACCCGAGGCAGTTCACAGCCCTAAAAGATATACTTTGTATATCTTCCTTCTCCCATTTTAGAGATGGAGGAATATGTCAGTTTTGTTTTCTCCCACGTTATTTTTTTTGGAAAAAAAGTCAAGTTCTTCCCATCCCAAATATGAATCAATTTGTAAATTTTGATAAATTTGATTAAATATGAATTGAAATTAAATTCTCACCCATCTCTAACTGTGATAAAGTAGAAACTGTGGAAAGACCCTATGCTTTCTGCTTCACCGTAGGGATGCTTGAAGAATTCTGTCTTTGCAAATTCCTACATGAAAGGATCTGATCTACATCTCTTGGACTAATGTGTCGATTGGAACTTAGCCATCCACCAGATTTTGTAATTTATCGTTATGCAGTTAATCATATCCAAACATGCATTTAAATACATATTTTGGCAGAAAATATATACTTAAATATGTATTTTGAGAGGAGTTCACAGATTCATATGGAAAGAGAACAAAACGGAATAATGGAGAACAGTATTTGAAAATGATGCAGACTAGAAATAGGCAGATTTGCCCACCTTACATCAACATTTTAAGGAATCATCTCTCTTCAGCCAGTGACCCATTATTTCCAAACATGTTCCATATGGCAAGTCACATAAGCATGACATAAAATGGAGTGCTTTCTGGTTGTGGTAGCTTGTTCTTTTAGAAATATGAGGGACTCAGGTAAGTTCTATCATCCCACATGTTGAGACATGTTCCCTACCAGGTACTAAGAGTATTGCATTAGTGGGCTATTGTCAGGAAGCTTAGAGTACTGCCACTTCTGTTCTATCTCTGAGAGAAAAATAAATGTGTGGTCCCAGGGGCACTCAAATCCTGTGTTTTGTAGCAGTTCTAAATTCTCCATTTAAAAGGAAGTAGCACTGAGAATTGACAGGTTACTTTCTGGCTGCCATGGTGATCCATTTTTGTTCTTTTCTTTCTCTCTCTCTCTCCCCCCCCCCCAACCAGCAGGATGATTTCCTACAAGGTTTATTTTCATCCTTTAAAGTTTCTTAGGGTAAAGGGGAAAAGGGAAACCTATTCTTCATAGAAACGGCAACAGCAATGATGAATGGAGACCTGAAGCCCAAAGGGAGCATTACTTCTTTTATTTCCAGCACACATCTCAGTTAATGAACAAATGGAAAGAAGGCTTGAATTCATCTGGAGACTTCTACAGCCTTTCCATTTCTTGTGCTGCTGTCATACTTCCAACCACAAAGGAAGCAAGATAGGAAAAAAAAATGCTTAAACCCGCAGCACTGATGTAAACAAGAAAATAATTTTAATTGGGTGTTCACCTAAGTAGACTCACTGACATGAGATCCTTCAAGAGCTTTGCTAGTACTACAACCACATGTTTTGGACTTCAACTCCTATCAGACCCACCAGCATGGCCAGTGGTCAGGAATTCTGGGATTTGTCGTCGAGACTAGGCCAGTACATATACTCCACATACATATACTTAGACCTCTTCAGAAATTATGGACACATTGTCCATCAAGGCCCTGAATGGAAAGTGGGGTTGTGCCAACTAGCTCCACCCTATGGCTTCCACATGTACAGCGTCATTGCCAGTAGCAGAGAAGCCTTTGGGTGTACAGATATACACATTTATTTATTATTTATTTATTTAGAATATTTATATACCGGTCCTCATTGAAAAAATTTCGGAGCGGTGTACAAGGTAAAATGAAAATAAAAACAGAATAAAACAGTTAAAACAAAATTTAAAAAGAAGCACACACACACACACACAAAAACCAACCCAACAACACAGAAATCCAAGGCTGCATGTTAAAGAAAGGCTTCTTGGAATAAATATGTTTTCAGGAGGCGCCGAAAAGAGTACAAGGTTGGAGCCTGTCTGACCTCCAGAGGCAGGGAATTCCACAGGAGGGGCGCCACCACGCTGAAGGCTCTTTCCCTGGTGGATTCCAATCGGAGGATGGATCTAGGTGGAACCACCAGGAGCAGGCCCTCGGATGACCTCAGTGACCAGGCAGGTTGGTAAGGGAGAAGGCGCTCTCTCAGGTAGGCTTCATGTGACTGGGACCCCATGAGATCAGAGTTCCTAATCATATGCATGCAAAATCTTCCCTACTACAGATATTTATATGGTTCACATGAATACCAGTGTTAGGGTGTTGTCAATGTGGCCCCACTCCCTGCTCATGCACTGATTGAAAGCATGGCTGAAATTCTAAAGAGGGCTATTGATTAACAGAAGTTGCTGTCACAAGATGTCATGATGCCAAAAGCTGTAGTTCGAAAAGGACATTGGACAAATTAATGGAGCACAGGTCTGTCAAATGTGATTAGCAATGAAAGGCAAAAGAAAGCCGCATGCTCAGTGGCAATATGCCACCATCACTGGAGGAAAAGTAAGGATAAGCTATTACTTCCATGTTTTGCGTGTGAGCTTCCCAGAGACATCTGGTTGGCCATTATATCTGTCTCATACAGGACTGTATAACCTGCAGCTCTGGGCAACTCCAGCATAGTCCCACCTACTTTTCCCAGTAGCCCAACTGATTAGCTGGTCTGAGGGAGGAAACACTGTTCCTTAGCTTCTGAAATAACTGTTTCCCCACTGTTAGTAGTGATGGGAAAACAGCCATCTCAGTGCTGATCACTGGGGGCTTCTACCTCCAGACCCACAGTGATCCCTGGATCTCAGTGTTCAGGGAGTGGACACAGACAGACACACACACACACACACACACACACGTATTGTCACTCTATCACTGGAGGAATCAGATAAGGAACCAGAGCTTCCAGAGATGAAGAACACCATGTGACAGCCCACGTCAGAAGACCAGAAGGCCCCTTGGGGGAAATGGGCGCAGGTCGAACCCCACAAGGGGTGGGGAGACTCTGCCTCTAAGGCAGAGACTGAGCGGGCCCCAGCCCCCAAAAGGATTGTTATCTCAAGAAGCACGCAATTAGGGCTACTTTGAACAGGAGTGCTCAATTTCAAAAAGAGGACACTTCAAGGGGGAAGGACTCCTTGGGAACAAGGCCCTCCTCATGAGTAGGACTTTTGCCAGACGGCCAGTAATGAACTGCAACTGAGCATTGGGTGGGGCTGTGGAAGTTCTAGCTATATACACTTTCAGGCAGAGTTTGCTAGTTGCTAGAACATCTTAATTCTATCAGCTCCAGTGCCTGGTATCCCTGACCTTGCGACTGACTGGGTTACAGACCCATGGACTTCTGCTTGATTCTGCTTCTTATATCTGTCTGCTTATCTGCGTTTTGGGCTTTGGTTGCACCTCCTTTGACCATTGCCTGTTGATTGATTGGCCCTTAGTGTCCCTTAGTCATAGCAGGACATGCAAGGGCTTGCCCCAGCTGACATAGGATGTGTCCCTTAGGGCCAAGAAAGTTGCACAGCTATGATCCAACAGAGGCTCACATAATTATTTTCTTCTGTCAAAAGGTGATGGCCACAACCAAACACCAACGCCATCAAGCAAAATGAACTACCACCTCTTTCAGAGGAAAACAAAAACAAACACCACTTAGGGGTCTATTGCTTATGCGCTCTTAGTCACTTCAGCTATGCATAAGCTTAGTTGTCATGTTGGGATCCCAAGTGCCAGCCTTTGCTGTCAGCCCACTTAGACTGAGAGTTCCACTGGGTCTGTGTTCGGGTTGCCTGCATTGAGGTAGCTCCCAGAGGCACCAGGCAGCGCTGCTTCTGTCCAGGTAGGCAGTAAGGAATGATGGAGAACTAGCATAGCAACTACTCAGGTCCTGTATGAGTCATCTCCATAGGGTCTCTTTGCAGACAGAAGTGGAGGAAGTATGCTGAGATGAAGAAACGAAACTGATTGGGAGCTCTCATGGGTCACAGCTGTGTGTGTTTTTAATTTTATAAGTAGATGGAAATTTGAGTAGCACTGGAGGAAGAGAAAAGAGTGAAATAATACCTGGTAAAGGAAAAATAACAGAAGGAGAGGGAAACATTCCTACTCCTGAGGCATTCAGTCCACAAATCTCAGAGTATCATTTGTTATCCTCTGCAAAGAAGGCCCTGATGAAAATCTGATCAGCAAGTTATGAAAAAGGTAAAGCCCTTTCTGAAAGCAGGTAGGGTATAACATTGCTTAAATTCTCCCATCTCTCTCTCTCTATATATATCTATCTATAATCATTCTACACATAAATTTCATTTGACAAGGCCAGGCCGATTTCTCATCATTTTTTTAACAGTTAGTGTTGCCACTGTTCTGTATTCTGCATGCCATTTCAGTGTGCAGCGGTGAAATGGCATGCAGAATGTAGCCACGATGGTTAGGAATGGTTCACACAACATGCTAAGCCATAAAGTTTAGCTCAAAATGCTTAACCACTAAATGCATAGCGTATTGTCTGAACAGGGTCATGGAGTGACAGGGATGGGAATATTTTCACCAGTTAAAATGTCTCTCTGTCTTTCAGATGGTAAATGCATAGGGCTCAGCGACCTTCACGGGAAAACAACAACTAGCAATTCTATTTTCAATGTTTAGCAAGTTTCTGAATTCACAATTAATAGCTGGATGATCTTGTCCTCCAATCTCTTGGCCTTAGAAAGAATGGTCTGTTGAAAACAGATTAGAATTAACTGCAAAATTTCAAGTTTCTGTATCTAGGAAATTTGGTATTTCATGGCTGTTCATGCAGAAGCCGATTAGCAGTGTCATCAGGTGATTTGATATATCCAGGAAGGTTCAATGTGTATTGTCTAGCACACCATCTCAGGCAGGTTCAGACAACATGGCAACCCGTGCTGCATCAGAAGTGATTATACAAATCATGATCACAAGCATGGGGGCAGTGAGGGAGAAGCCACAAGGGTTTCTTTTACCCTTGTAATCACAGAATCATAGAACAGTAGAGTTGGAAGGGGCTTATAAGGCCATTGAGTCCAAACCCCTGCTCAATGCAGGAATCCACCTTAAAGCATACCTGACAGGTGGCATCTTGAATGCCTCAAGTGTGGGAAAGCCCATGACCTCCCTTGGTAATTGGTTCCATTGTCATACTGCTCTAACAGTCAGGACGTTTTTCCTGATGTCCAGCCGGAATCTGGCTTCCTGTAACTTGAGCCCATTATTCCATGTCCTGCACTCTGGGATAATCAAGAAAAGATCCTGGCCCTCCTCTGTGTGCCAATCTTTCAAATATTTGAAAAGTGCTATCATGTCTCCCTTCAGCCTTCTCTTCTCCAGGCTAAACATGTCCAGTTTTTTCATCTGAAGCCAGCTGTTGTGTCTCCAGCCAATGCTGGTTCCAGATTTTTGAGGGCCCTTGGGCAAGGAATCTTCAACTCCTCCCCCTACACTCAGTAGTCTACCTTCTCATCATCATAGCCACCAGCTGCTAATGCTCCTTATCCTCTTTCCCAACATTGATACCTCAGCACCACCATTGTCTGGGCCAGAATGAGAAGTGGGTGAACAAGCAGTTTGCAACATCAAAGAAGAGGAGCAACTCCAAGGGGCTCTCGTCAATGGGCCCCCACTTAGATGTGGTCCTTCATCAGGTGCCCTTGATGGCACCCCTGTCCCAACCCTGCCAGATTAAACACACATCTTTAAAAGATACACAACAGGGATGTGGAACTTCTTTTCTGTCAAGGGCCACATTCCCTTGGCAGTAATATATCTGGGGCAGTAGGTGGGGCCAGAATCAAAAGTTCTTTCTATCGGTTCCTCCCTCCCATGCAGCAGGCCGGTGGAGAAGGGGAAGAAACCCCTTGCCAGAGTTTGAACTGATTGCTTTCAGAGAGCTTTTGAAATTAAGCCAGGGGCTGCATGTGGGTTCTAGGGCCACAGGTTGCCCATCCCAAATGTAAAGGTTTCATGCTTTCAGAGAAAACTAATATGTGTACACTGCCAGAATTTCTCTGTGATTTTTCCTCTCATAGCAGTTCCCACAGCCCAAGAGAAAAGTGTCTTGCTGTATGGCTATCGGTCTAGATAAATGACTGCTCTTGTGGTTTCTGGCTGCATGGATGCGCACCTCCTGAGAAGCATTGCCATAGTAAAGTAAAGAAGGTTGCTTGCTTATATTTCTCTTCTAGACCCTAAGCAAAGATGGCAAACGGTAAGACCAAAAAGAGAAATACTGCTCTTTCTGGACTGGATTTATTTTGGATCACAATCCAGACTGCAGAAATGGATGACAACTACAATCTTCCTCATATTTCACTGTGAGCAATCCTCATTAATACAGATGGACATCCTTACAAAAAACACTCACATAGGATCATGCTGCACAATGCATAGTGCATTGCTGCTTAACAGAGAATGTTACATTGCTGCCAGCTGCAACATGACTTTCTGTTGAATTCTCAATCAGAGGTGGATTTAGGAAGGGAAAAGTTATCTTACAATATCATAGAATGAACAGCCCATTGCTATACATATTTAGTCTCTTTTTGAGGAGGGGGGACCCCAACCTCAAATCCTTTTGTAACCAATCCAAAAAGTCACCTGTCAGCATGTCAATCCTTTTCAGATTGTTGAATGCACCATAAGAAATACTGCAGAGGTGTTTGCTATTGTTTTTAAATATTTCCCTCCAAACGGTTACAGACATGATCACATTCTTATTTAAAAAAATTTAAAGGTTACATAATGGGGTGGGGGTGGGCAAAGTTCTTCTAAAAATATGATTTTGAAAAAGGGGAAAAAAAGGAATAATTTCAAAAGACACAATTAAAGCTATTTCAGCGCATTATATGAAAGTACCTGATACATTCATTTTGACACCTGAATTAGAAAGTTGTGCTTAATATTCTTTGTGTTTCTTTGCTCATAACTTTAAACAACCCCCTCAGTTTTGCTGAATCGGTATATAAATAATGACATAATCCAGCCACATTGAGATATGATTATGTTCCACTGATGTTTAATGGAAATATTCAGTACATGTTTAACTCTGATTCTCTAACTGACATCAATGAGCCACAAAACAACCCCTCCTCCCCTTTCATTAGCAGCTCTGGTTCTTTTCTCATAGGGAATTACTATTTATCCAATTTTATTTTCTCCAATGGCTTTGCTGCTAACTTCAGAGCTCGTATCACTTGGGTTCTACAGTATTGACTTTTCAAAGCAATCCCTTTGGGAGTTCAACACGCTTCTGCTTTTGGATATGAGAATCCAGGAGATATGCTGGAACCAAAAGTCATTTACATTCCCAGAGTAAATGCAAACAACAATCAACATATGGTTGTAAGAACTAGGAAGCAACTGTGAACAGAAACTGCAGTAAATGAAGCAAGAAAAGTGCAGCCCACATCAGAAGTGAGTGGTTTGTAAGGAACTAAGATGCAACTTTGAACCACGGGGGGGAAAAAAACTGTAGACTTTTTAATCATGTGTATCTCATTAAGGCACTGGTATATCCTAGATTAAATCCTATTAAACTGATGGAGATGTATTAGTGCCTAAAGATGCACAATGTAGTTGTGATAGTTCTACATAATTATTCTCTGATAAGACAGAGTTATCCAAACTTGGTGAAGCCTATACAACTGTAGTTTGGACTGACATACAAATGGGTGAATAAGGCCTAAAAAGAAAAATGTGGTTCAATATCAGCATATGTAAACATCCTAACTTCACATATGCAATGGGCAGTATCCAACTGTCATTCCACAAACACAAATAGCACTAGTGGAGTTCAACCAAATCTTTCTGTTGCACAAGCACAACATGCAGTGGGTTGTGCATGCACAGTGGAGAAAGTGGATAGGGAGACATTTTTCTCCCTCTCTCATAATACTAGCCCTCATGGTCATCCCATGAAACTAATTGGTAGGAGATTTATTTATTTATTTGCAACATTTATATACCGCTCCACAACTAAACAGATTCTGGAGAGTGTGAACAAGGCAAATTCCATGTGCACTAGGAAAAGAACAGAAAAAACAACAACTGCTAGCATCAGAATGTTTGCAAAGCTATGGTGTGGCAACACTTGGAATACTGTGTACAGTTCTGGTCACTGCACCTCAAAAAGGAATATTGTAGAACTGGAAACAGTACAAGAAAGGGCAGCCAAAATGACCAAGGGGCTGGAGTCAAATAAGGAAACATTATGATGCTTTGGGTTTTTCTCTCCCATAATAATAGAACACCTAAGGAAACTCAACAGTGGAAGGTTCAGTACAGACAAAATGAAGCACTTCTTCACACAGTGCATAGTTAAATGATGGCATTTGTGGGAGTGGCTTTAGAGGAGATTAGGCGAATTCATGGAATATAAGGCTGTCAATGGTTCTATCCACTTATGCTCATGTCTTGTTAGTGGGCTTTCCATAGGCATCTGGTTGGCTGCCGTGGAAACAGAATGATGGGCTACATAGCTATTTGTTCTGATCTAGGGGTTCTTCTTCTTACATTCCTTTGCAGATTTCTTTGACACAAGAGGGTAATTTAACCACTATGAATAAATGTATATCTTCTTAAAGTTAGATTTAAAGCATCCACATAAAGTGGGTTGGAGTTGAGGGATCTGAGAAGTAGTTTTTCCAGTACATATGGAAAAACACACATGAATGAAACTAAATTCATCTGTAAAAACTGGGCAAGGCTCAAAGTACATAAGGCATTAAACACAGCTTTGAATTTAATGTGCATTTTAATAATGCAAATAGCAGCTGATAATTATCATCACAAGAGTTTTTCCTTTCCTTCCAGCTGGGCTTCTCAGGAAAATCTTTCCTCTAAAGGTGTCATTTGCATTAGAAGGAAATCCCTCATTGGTACCAACTATAATTACAATTCACCCAAAAGCATGCATGCTAAATCCATAGAAGCAATTAATGTCACGTCTAGTTTGTCCCTCAGTAATGGGGACCAGAGAGGGACAATGGTCAAGATAATCTGAGCGTAGAAAGTAATAAATAGGGAGCCTGAAGAGATGCTTGTCTTCATGTAAACAAGTATACCTGAGATTGGAACAATGGTTTACATAAAGGGTAAACTCTGGCCTCAGCTAGATAAGGGGGATAGTAGGGTGACGATCTCACAATTTTATGATCGCAAGATCGTCACCCTGGTCTACATGTGGCGTGCGACATTGCAGCTGCCATTTTGAATTTATTTTTAAAACAAGGAGTGCTTGAGCACTCGTGTGAAAACAATGAGATTTTTTTTAAAAACAACAACCTCCCCCTCCCCCCCCCACCTCCAATGGGCACAGAGCCCCTGAGGAGCTCTGTACCCCATGCCCAGCTCCTGGCTCCTCGCAGTTACTCATGAGCAGCCTTGACAACCCTGACACCTCGCCACATGTTCCGCAGACTCGGGATCAGCCCAGGACTGCGGAAAAACTGGGCTAGAAGGGTAGGGCAAAATCCCTGGGAAATTGAGGGATCATCCCTCCCTGCTCACGAGATGCCCTGTGCATCATGTGAATGCACAGGGACGATCCCGGGGCGATCCCTGGGATATTGCCCTGTCTAGCTATGGCCATTGACTTTCTGTTTCATTAACAGTAAGTACTGTCTGTAATTGTCTGAATGGAAATTGTCTAAGGGAGAGTTTTTTGTCTAGAGGACAAGCATTTATTGGTAATGAGACTACTGATTGCTCATTCAGAGGAAAACAAAATACCTTGGCAAATAGCAAAACATGAATCGCCTTGTTTGCTTTGACCAAATAATTGTGGACCTATCTACTTTATTTTCCAGGGGGAGGTGTAAGCCTTATCTAGAACTTTTCTGAGATTTTCTTTTGAGAGGAGTATATTGTTGTGAGTTTGCTTCCTTGGTTACTGTGAAATGCCCTATCAGGATGAATGGGAAGTTAATGAATGATTAGGAAGCTGAACAAAACTGTCTTAATGCTCTTTAATGAGTGGAGATGTTTTCCTTATGGTTGGGAATGACACCTGAGGCAGGGGCACAGTAACCCTTCAGAGGCCTTCAGTCTAAATTTAGAGAAGCAGGCAGAAAGAGAGCAGAGAGGTAAGCTCAAGTTACCTAAAAACAAGATGCAACACTGCGAGGCTGAAATAAGAAGCTGCTGTGGGATCAGTAGCTTTGGGCATGGCTAGAAGAGGGGGGATGAGGGGGATGGTCTCACGATTTTATGATCGCCCTCATCTACAAGCAGCATGCGACATCGCACCCACCATTTTGGATTATTTTCAAAAGGAAAAGGAGCGCATGAGCACTCAAAAAAACACTTGCCCTCCCCTACCCCACCCCCGATGGGCACAGAGCTCCTGAGGAGCTCCGTGCCCCATGCCTGGTTCCCGGCTTTTCATGTTTACTTGTGAGGAGCCAGGACAAAACAGTGACAGTGAGCCACACATTCCACAGTCTCAGGATCATCCCAAGACCACGGAAAAATAAAAATGAATGGGTAGGGCGACATCCCGGGCCAAGGGAGGAATTGTCCCTCCCTGCTCCTGGGATGCTCTGTGCATCATGTGAATGCACAGGGACGATCCCAGGATGATCACCGGGATATCACCCCATCTAGACATGCCCCTCATTGCCTGCTTTAAGAATTTGCTTGCTTACAGAAAAGGTCCATCTGTGTTTGTGTGTATGTGAGATATATATATATATATATATATATATATATATATATATATATGAGATCACAGAATCTCATTCATGGGAAACTAAAGTCTTGAACGCTGCCCATGGAATTCTCATCAGTTGGAGAAGTAGCAAGTGTGTAACAAATTAGGGATGCTGGAGAAATTTGAGGCAGACTAAAATTAGAGTGCGGATTTCTGAAAATCTACCGTGGACTGGCCTCCCCAGGCCACATAGAGTCTGTGGACTTCTACTTTCCTGAAATTTACCCAAATTCATTCACAAGAAAATATGCAAGTTTCTACTGATATATGCCATGCTAGAAAATACAGATGGGAAAAAGTAAAATGGAATGGGGCACAATACGCTAAATGTTATGTATTAACATCAATTACGTAAATTGTTGCTAATTTTCTTATGGAATTATTTGCATCACAGGGAAAAATTGAATCTGTCCATGAACAGTGCCCAGAACAAACGACACTGCACGATCCATGAAATACACACGGGACGGATTTTGCAAAATCCAGGCATCCCTAGTAATAATATAATTGTAAATGAAAAATTTCATTATCCTAAAGTTTCCTTAGAACTAACAAATCCATTACTGAAAGGAAGGATGTGGGTGAAGGAGGAACATTTAGGAATATTATCCTGACAACAAAACAATTCTCTCAGTGCCCTGGGTCTAAATGCTTAGCAGGCCATAGCTGGCCAGGGATCCCCTTGTCAGTGATGTGAAGGAGATGGGATTGAATTGGTACATGGGGTTGTAAGCTCAAGACTTATAACACTGTTTATTTAGCCTTTCAGAGTAAGAACTGTAGCTCAGTAGTAAATCAGATTCATCATAGATTCCAGGCTCAATCAGCAGCATTTCTAGGTAGGGTGAAGAAAGACCCCTGTCTAAAACTGTGATGAGCCACTGTCATTCGGTGTAGGTGAACCTAGTGTGCAATCCTATGCATGGTTAGACAGAAACAAGTCCTACAACTCCCAGCATTCCCCTGCCAGACATATTTCTGTCTAAACATGCATAGGGTTAGGATTAGCATTGTACCCTTAGTTAGATAGACCTATGTTCTGATTCAGGATAAGGAAGTTTCCTATGGTTTTTTGGGGTGTGTATATTTCAGACTCCTGCCATATCCTGGTTTTGTCCTCACGGCCTCTTTTTTGGTTCCTGTTTGCACAAAAGAATGAATTCACATACCCTGACAAAAGATCCAGCTGGTGCATAACACGAGAACCCATCTGTTTCCCACCGCCCTTCCAACTTGCTTCTTGTGCTGATCCTTATTCAGAATGGCTCTGAGCATATGTTCTGTTCTTTGGAACTTATAGAGGTCCTGGTTTAATATTTCTGTAAATCCTGGATTCCAGATCATTTTTCTTCCCAATACAGGTGGCTTGTGCTAGTTCTAATAAAGCTACTACCACCTGTTTAACCCTGTTCAGAAGCCACGCTAAGCCATGGTGGTTAAGCATTTTGAGCTAAACATTATGGCATGTCATGTGAATCATGACTTAGCATATTATGTGAACCATTTCTAACCATGGTGGCTACATAAACCATGGTTTAAATATGTTCACTAACTATTTGCTGCAAAAGGTTTAGTGGCCTAATCATGGCTTAGTGTGTTGTCTGAACAGGCCCTGGTGTCTAAGTGTGTTTATGAAGCTATGCAGATACCTGTAGTATTAACCTGCCTAAATATTAAGATCTGCAAGACAGGCCCCTTTAAATACACCATTACTGTAGTCTAGAGTCCCATTTGTCAGGAAAATGGGACTCTGCCTCGAAACTATGGAATGTGCTCCCTTAAGAATGATGATTGGCCCGAACTCTCTTGTGCTTTACATCTGATGTCAGAAGCAGCACTCCAACCTCAGATCCAGGAGTCTGAGCTCCCTGCCTTCCCCTCCTCTCTCTCTCACAGGTGAAGCATAGAGAGCTGTGCCGGCTGTCTCTCTGAACGTGCAAAAGTGATCTTGGAGAGGACAGAAAGGGGAAGGTTCTGTGGATGGGGAGGGGTGGGGACAGGGGAAGTGGAGATGTGAGCTATCCCCAGCCTTCATCAGATTTCTTCCTTCTCCTTCTGCAAAGCCCAAGCTAGACAGGCAAAAATGCCTGTCTAACAAAAATGCAGAGCATGGAGAAGCATGGAAGTGATCATGCTCCTCCCACTCTGCATAGGATGACAGTCAGGCTAATGTGCCTCTGGATAGAATTGTGCCCTTAAATACTTTGTGCACTGAAAAAGGAAAGAAAGCATCACAGCATGGAAGAATAAAGAATTAGCTATTTATTATCTTTTAGCAGTTTTAAGTCCCACTATATGCAGCCATATACCTGTGTGCCAGTGTAGCGTAGCGGTTAGAGCATTGGACTGGGACTCGGGAGACCTACTGAGCCTTGACATTCACGTGGTAGTTTTGGGACAGTCACTGGCTTTAAGCCTAATTTACCTCACAAGGTTGTTGTAAGGATAAAATGTAGAGGGGGAGGATCACGTATGATGCCTTGGACTCCTTGAAGGAAAGGCAGGATATCAATCAATCAATCAATAGAATATAAATGCAATAAATCTCTGAAGCTTTCTTTTGGTGAGAGAGAGAGAGAGAGAGAGAGCAGCCTATATAACTGGAGGAATAGTGGAGGAAGGAGAGGAGAGGTTGCTTAAAGCCCTTTCTTTCTGGCTGTTTTTTCACTCAAAATTGGTCCACCAAACTGCTTTTCACCCAGGGAAGAAAAGATAACATCACTAAGGAGCAGAAATCTGGTTGGGATGTGTGAAATTTTGAACCGAAAAAAAAAAGGCAATGGGACTTGAAGAACACAGAATAGGAGGATAGAACCCTCTTAAGATTGCCAAAGGGGGCTGAGTCACTAGAATTGGATGGATCTCTCTAGTTTGATTTCACCCAGATTATCATTTTTTCACCATTAAGTTTGTTCCATCTCTCTTTGATATTTTTCAGGGCGCCCCTAGACTGTGCCTCATTTACAAAATAAACTGCCCACAAAACTACGGGGAAAGAACAAATCCCTATTTAACTTGGGATGTCAGAGGAATGGGGGAGGGAATGAAGCACCTCCCACACACACACACAATGGATTGCATTCCATCTTCTCCCCAGTTTGCCCAATTTGGGCTGTAGTGAGTTGGGCCAGCTCACACATTTTTGGTGGTTTTGAATTTGTATAAATTACGGCCTTTATTTATTTATTTATTTATTTATTTATTTATTTATTTATTACACTTATATATCGCTCCCATAGCCAGGGCTCTCTGGGCGGTTTACAGAAATTCTAAAATTGAGGTAAAAACAAGTATACAAAATTTTAAACTCTAAAACACAGAACATACACACATAAAGCATTAAAAACCGATTAAAAACTAAACATGTGGGTAATTAGGATGTGCCGCCATATGCCTGGGCAAAGAGGAAAGTCTTAACCTGGCGCCGGAAAGATAGCAGCGTTGGTGCCAGGCGAGCCTCATCAGGGAGATCATTCCACAGTCTGGGGGCCACCACCGAAAAGGCCCTATCCCTTGTTGCCACACTCCGAGCCTCTCTCGGAGTAGGCACCCGGAGGAGGACTTTAGATGTTGAACGTAGTGACCGGGTATATTCACGTCGGGAGAGGCGTTCCGTCAGGTATTGTGGTCCCAAGCCGTGTAAGGCTTTATAGGTCAAAACCAGCACCTTGAATTGGGCTCGGAAACATACAGGCAGCCAGTGCAAGTGGACCAGAGCAGGTGTTATATGGTCGAACCTTCTGGTTCCCAAAATCAATCTGGCCACTGCATTTTGCACGAGCTGCAGCTTCCAAACCATCTTCAAAGGCAGCCCTACATAGAGTGCATTGCAGTAATCTAACTTGGAGGTTACCAAAGCATGGACAACTGAAGCCAGGTTATCCCTGTCTAGATAGGGGCATAGCTGGGCCACCAACCAGAGTTTGTAGAAGGCACTCCATGCCACTGAGGTCACCTGAGCCTCAAGAGACAATGATGGGTCTAAAAGAACCCCCAAGCTATGAACCTGCTCCTTCAGGGTGAGTGCAATCCCATCCAGAACCGGTAGAACACCCCCCATCCTGTCAGCGGAATCACCTACTAACAGCATCTCAGTCTTGTCTGGATTGAGTCTCAGTTTATTAGCCCTCATCCAGTCCATTGTCGCACATTTCTGCACATTTGCATAATTTATGGGAATCATGGCTATAGTTTGCCCAAATTATTCAAATTCGTGCAATTTTTGGTTGTAATTTGCAGAAATCTCCGAGACCCAAAAAATTACATAAAAATTTCCCAGAATTCAGGGAAACTCTGCAGTTTCGCTCATAAAAGCAAGCCGAGTCGGGGGGAGGAGCCAGCGTGCCAATGGAGCAATAAGGAAAAAAAAGAACTGCCGATGGACCGGTAGGTTTTTAAGCCTTATCATCTAATTATCTGGGCTGGAAATAGTGAAGAACGGTGAAGATTGAATGGGAAACTTTGAGCTACAGAATGGGATTTAAAAGATTAAAGTATTTTGCTGCTTAACGAGTGTATTTGAAGTGGAAGGAAGGTGGCTAGTGGAGAAGTAGCCCCTCCTTGAACTGTTAAGAGCGGCTGTATAAGGAATCTCCCAGACGGAGAGCTTATCTTGAAAGGAATTTTAATTGCAGAGCCATCGTCAGGAGAGATTGATTGATAGCCACCTTTTCAGTAGCAAGTAATAAATCTCGTTAAGCACGGCAGTAAAACCCTTCTGAGCTCGCTGTTTGTTGGATTTGAAAGCAAAACTAATTAGCAGCAGCAGTATTTACAAGCCTATGCCACCCAAAAAAACTGCCCCGGTGGTGAAGCCACGCTGGGTTCAATACGCGTCCAACAATACCATTAAAAGACCTCAAAGAGTTGTTGATCCAGAGCTGGAGACGGAAGAAAAACAAGAAGAATCTGTAATAACGACAAAGGAGTTGAAGATGGCTGCCGGAGCTGGCGTAGAGCCAGCAGGGCAAGGGGAAATGGTGGATCAAATTTCAGCTATGTTGAGAAGTCTTAAAGCTGAACTATTTATGAAAATTGAAACGGAAATTGACAAAAATAATAAGAGGGTGGATAAGCTGGCTGCAGAAATGGCTATAAGAGACAATCAACTAGGCTTTTTGAAGACAGAGGTTGATCAAGTGAAAAATCAAGTTAAAGAAATTAAGAAGACTCAAAATGATCAAGAGGTGAAATTTAAAGATCTAGATAAGAGACTGATTGTTATGGAAGATAACGCACGAAGAGTAAACGTTCGCGTTCGTTATATGGTGGAGAAGAAAGGGGAGGACCTCAGGAAGAATATTCTAAGCTGGTTTAAAGAACTAGTCCCAACCCTGCAATTAGCTGAAGAAGATGTGGAGCGTGCTCACAGGGTAGGGGGTTTCAGAAGTGGTGCACCCCCCAGAGATGTTTTGGTGAAATTTTTAAGCTATCACAAGAAAGAGCAATTGATGAAAGAATTAAGAGCATTGGGTGAGCTGAAGTTCCAAGGAGCATCAGTGCAGGTCTTTAATGATCTGTGCCAACAGACTTTGGAATGGAGACGCAGTGTCAAGATCATAACGGAGGAATTGAAAAAGAAGAAAATTCTTTATGCATGGGGATATCCGATTTTCCTGCGTTTCTCATACAACGGGGAAAATCATAGGGTTTTCTCCGCCCAGCAAGGCATGGAGCTTCTTGAGAGCTTAGGTTTGGGTCCTCAAAGAGATGCTGGTGGCGGTGCAAAAAGCGGTGATGAAGAAGAAAGAGGAGCAGTTGGGGGGGTGGTGTAGATGGTTAATATAGCGATGATAAGAAATATATTAATTAGTTCCTGCTGGCTCTGGGTTCCTGGCTTCTTTCCCCCCCCCCCAAAGGGTAAAAAAAAATGGCGGAAGTATTAGACTTCCGGGTATATATTGGGGGGAAAAGTGATGGGAGGGAAGGGGGAAGTGGGGTGGGAGGGAAGGGTATGTTAGAGGTGTTGTATGTATATGTGTGTATGTTATGTTTTCAACACGATCGGGATCGAATAGAAGATCAGAGAGATGAATATGGATAAGAAGTTAAGGATCTCAACGCTCAATGTCAAAGGTCTGGGGGCAGTCGTAAAAAGGAGAAGGATTGAACAATTGTTAAACAAGGATGGTTCTGATATGATATTTCTGCAAGAGACTCATCAAATTAAGGAGAAAAAGAACGTTATTCGATTGAGATGGCCAGTCTATTATGAAGTATCGTTGGGGACATCAAAAAAAAAGGGAGTGGCCATTTTGATTTCAAAAAGAACTGGGTTTATGATGGAGGATATTAAAAAAGATGAGAATGGGAGATACCTCATGATTAAAGGTAAACTGGAGGGGGAAAAATATACTTTGATTAACATGTATGCACCAAATAATAAACAAAAAGAATTTTATGAGGAGGTATTAAGAGAGATGGAAGAATTCAAGGAGGGGTATGTAATTATGGCGGGAGATTTTAACATGGTTATGGACAATAGAGTAGATAGGTCAAATCCCTCTGAAGCAGAAAAGAGAAACAATGTTACTATTTTAAGCAAATTAATTAAAGAGAAGGATTTTGTTGATTCTTGGAGAGTTCTCAGAGGGGCAGACCCAGGATTCACGTTTTATTCTTCAGTCCATCATACATACTCCAGAATTGATCATATTTTTGTATCTAGAGATTTTGTAACCAAGACATGTAGAATGGAATTAGGGACAATCAAGGTATCGGATCATGCACTGGTAAGCTTAGTTTTTGCAGTTAGTAAGGAATATAAAGAAGCATTAAGGTGGAGATTGAATACTAAGATATTTAAGAATGATAAAGTAATTGAGAAAATGCAGAAGGAATTGTCAGAAACATGGGAAATAAATGAGAAAGGGGGAACAAGAACAGCAGTGGTTTGGGATACCATGAAGGCTGTGTTTAGGGGGAACTGTATTAGGGAAACGTGTAAATTAAAAAGACAACAAGAGGCAAGGCAGGCTACTTTAGAAAAAGAGATAATAAAGCTGGAAAAAGAATATTGGCAAACTAAGAACAAACATAAATTAATAGAATTAATGGCACAAAAAAAGGAATTAGAAAATATTAATTTAGAAGAGGTACAGAGGAATTTAATTTATATGAAAAGGGAATATTTTCAAAATAGTAACAGGAACTCTAAGATGCTTGCCAAACTCACACAGAAAGAAAAAGCCAAAAATGGGATAGGGTTAGTAAAAAATAAGCAGGGTAATGATTGTCATTTGATGAAGGATAAAATAAAAATTTTTCAGGATTTTTTTGAAGAGTTATACAAGAAAAGAGATATCCAAATGAAGAGGATGGAGGAATATGTGGATAAATTTTTGAAGAAAGGATTAGAAAAAGAACATAAGGAAATAATGGATAATAAAATATCGCAAAGTGAAATAGAGGAGGTTATAGACCAGCTTAAAGCAGGGAAATCACCAGGGGCAGATGGTTTAGGACCAGAGTTTTACAAAAAATTTAAAACCTTAATAGTGCCAAAGTTGCTGAAATTATATAATGCAATAATGGAGGGGGAGAGGATCCCAGAGTCATGGGAGCATTCTATAATAATTTTAATTCCGAAACCAGATAAGGATCTAACTCTCCCCGATTCATATAGACCAATTTCACTAATAAACCAAGATGCAAAAATTTTTTCAGGCATTTTGGCTAAAAGGTTAAATAAATGTATAGCTAAATATGTAGGGGAAGATCAATGTGGTTTTATAGCAGGTAGACAGATGCACACATTAATAGGTAGAGTTTTGAGTGTAATACAGGGGATAAAAAAATCAAGGATTAAGGCGGGTATTTTAGCGTTAGATATATTTAAGGCTTTTGATTGTGTGAGCTGGCAAACTTTAAAGTTGGTTATAAATAAAATGGGATTTGGTACTAAATTTAGAACAATAATAGAACAGTTATACTCTAAAAGCACAGCTGTAGTGGTAGTAAATGATGGAATAACGGACAAGATACGACTAGCTAGAGGGACAAGACAAGGATGCCCACTCTCGCCAGTCCTGTTTGTATTGGTGATGGAATTGTTGGCAAATGCAATAAGAGAGGATGAAGAGATAGAGGGGATAGGTAATAGTAATAAAATTAAACTGAACATGTTTGCAGATGATACATTGATGACTATCAGAGATCCTTTAGGTAAAATGGAAAGAATTAAACAGCAGTTGAATGATTTTGAGGAAGTTACGGGGTTAAGGATAAACTGGGCAAAATCGGATTTGATGTTATTCAACTATACTAAAAAGGAAGAAAGGGAGTGGGAAGGGAAGGCTTCAGTTTTGAAAAGCAAAGAGAAAATTAAATATTTGGGTGTTAAGATTACAAAAAATTTAGAAGATTTGGGAAGTGAGAATTTAAATGGATTGAAAAAAGAATTGGAGGAAGAGTTAAAGAGGTATAAGAAACTGAATCTTTCCTGGTTTGGAAGAATAGCTTTAATAAAGATGAAAATTTTACCTAAGATTAATTTTTTCTTTAGAATGTTACCGATAAGAATTTCAGTGATAGAATTAAAAAGATGGCAGAATCTTATAAATAATTACTGCAATGAAGGGAAGAGATCAAGGATTAATAAAAGTAAATGGTATTTAAGCCAAAAGAGAGGCGGACTGGGTCTCCCAAACCTTGAGTACTACTATCTAGCTAATAGGTTAAGACATGTTGTTGAAGCAATTATAGGGGTAGGGGATTTGAAATGGATGGAGGAAAATACGCTAGGGAATATTGAGTTGAAATTGCAAAATGTGTTTTTTAAGCAAAAAGGGAAGGGTAAATGGCTTAATGATTTAGATAACCAATTTCTGAAGTTCCATTGGGAACTTTGGAATAATTATAAAAAGGAATTGTTTTCAAGTAATTCCCCCTTAACACCGGTGATAATGTTAAAGAAATTTCCTGAAAATTTAAAGATGAGGTTAAGCAAAGTTTTAAAAGAAAGAAATAAAATGAAATTAGGAGAGTGGTTAAGGGGGATGAATACAAGAGAGAGGTTGGAAGAAGTTTTGAGAGATTTGGAATTAACGTGGTTAAATTATTTTCAATTAGAACAATGGACTAAAAATTGGATAAGAGAAAATGGAGAATGTAAAGAGAGGACGAAATTTGAGGAACTAATTGAACAAAAAGAAATAGATAAGGGACAAAACATAGGGATAAAGGGGTTAGTGAGTCAAATATATAATATATTAGTTGAGAAAGGAGGGCTGGATAGTGCTGGGAAAATGGTTTGGGAGACTGATCTGAAGATACAAATAGGACAACAGAGGTGGGATGGACTATGGAGACAGAGAGTGTTGAGAAATATGTCAGTAAGAATAAAGGAGAATTATTATAAACTTGTATGGAGGTGGTACTTAACTCCGGTTAGATTAAATAAGATTAATAAACAGTTTTCTGCAGATTGTTGGAGGGGTTGTGGAGAAAAGGGAACGTATTTACATATGTGGTGGGATTGTATACATGTGCAAAAGTTATGGAAGATGGTGTTTTATGAGATTGAACAGATTGTGGGATTTAAAGTAGAAGTTACACCAAGGATTGCATTACTCTCACTGCATGATGATCCTAAATGTAATAAAGAAATGAAAGAATTGATAACGAACCTACTGACAGCTGCGAGGTTGATAGTAACTAGGAATTGGAAAATTACAGGAGATTATTGTATTGAAGAATGGTATAAAGAAGTGTGGGACATTGCTATAAACGATAAATTGACATGTAATATAAAAATGCAAAGAGGCATAGTAAAAACGAATGATTTTGAGAGTATATGGAAAAAGTTCCTGGAGTTTGTATTTTCTAAAGGAAGGGGGGTTCCACCAACAGATGAAACTATGAGTTTTTGGAAACAAGAATGAGATCCCGAGGTGGGGGGAGCACTGTTATGTTTATTATATTATGTTTAATAGGTTAATATTGAATATATGATAGTAAGGTATGATAATATCTTGTATTAAGTGATTTTGATTTGTGTTTGTTGTTTTAATAATAAAAATATTCAGAAAAAAAAAAAAAAAAAAAAAAAAAAAAAAGCAAGCCGAGTCAGGCAAACCACAGAGGTCTGTATTTTATAGTATTGTTGTAGTTACTGTTGTTCCTCACCTCAATCCAGAGGAAGAGGAGGGTAAGAAATATATTATTATTATTATTATTATTATTATTATTATTATTATTATGCCAATTTTTCCTCCCAGTGGACATCCCTATGTTTAACACAACTCAAACTGTACATGCTGCTCTTGCAGGTTCCATCCAGTCATCAGGGGATAGTATGCCCGCAAATTGCATTCAATTATGTTAAAAAATAAAATCACAGCAAATGGCTATATTGCTGTTGATTTCCCATTCTAGTCAATGGGGTAGGGTGGGGTGGCAAGAAGCTTCAGATTTTCTGAAGCAAGATTCTAATTTGGACCTGAGGCAACGTGGCCATCCTCTGAAGTGGCCCGGGTTGATTCAAGCTGCTTTCCAAAGTGCCAATGCGGGATCTCAACTAAATCTTGTCTTTCATTCAAAGTACTCTACTTCCACAGCTTTGTATTACTCTGGTGCTACATCTTATTCCTGCCAAGTCACATTGGATTGCATAATGGAAATGCAGCACCCACCTAGCTATGGCTGCCTAGAAATAAAAGCCACCTGGGAAGCTAAAATTCAAATAATTCGACTTCATAGCCAGAGCTGTTTATCTCTCAGTCATTTCAGGAGATGAGGAGGCCATAATGGCAAACAGCTTGGCTTCAATCTGAATTTGAAGTTGGCTGGAACCTGTTGGCAGGCAGGTAACAGATATCCTTCTATTTTTGGCCCACTTTGCATTATGTAATATACTGCCTTGTTTTTAGAGCAATCTGAATTAAAGTATGCCAAAGTTAATACTGCCAATGGAAACTAAAGAGACTCCCGTTTTCATATACTTCCCTACCCAGTTATCTGTCATTTAATGACACCTTGCCAGCAAAACACTTACACATTTTAAGCAAGGGTAGTCCTATTACTTTAAGTGCATCGCTAGACAGGCTGAGAGTTCTCATCAGCATGCAAGACTAATTTTTAATTGATGCCTATTTGAAGCTGAAATGAAATGTAAACGTTTCCCTACCTCTTTAGTATGGGATTTTGAAAATGTTCATAGTCGGAGGAGCTTTGTTTTAATGACAAAGAATGTAAAAAAATAAAAAAAATCAGCATAGTGTATTAAACAATAATAGAACTAGAATTTAGGGTGTTTCCAGACAGACTGTTCTTAGCATTACCAATCAGCATTACTCCTCAGTTTCCTTACGCAGATGATCACAGCTATTAAGGGCATACTGAGGGGTGTTACCAATGTTGCAGTCCTGAGAGCCCTTGTGCGCATGTGCACACAGGCACGCGCACGCACACGCACACACACACACAGAGTACATGAGCATAATACAGGGTAATCATACCTGTTGTCACAGAGAGTTCCAATGGTGGAGTCTCTGACAAATCCAAGGCCTTGCCAGTGTGAATCCAGCAGGGTGGACAAGAAGGGGGAGTCCTATTTCTACTTTCCCCCTTGTCCCCTGGCGCAGGGGCCACCAGCTGTTGACCAGGAACCCACAAGCAGTGCTCCATTCATGGATTACTTCCACTGGCAGAAGGGGAAGATGAGATTTCCATAGATTTCCCCTCCTCGCTGCAGTCCCCTTTGCCCCCTGAAATTTGCTCCAGAGGCTGGGAGAACATCCAGGAGAGTGTGGGAGGTGGCACCCAGGGAGAATCAATGAAATTGCCACCACCCTCATTCAGTGGAAGCCTTTCCATTTGCAGAAGTGTATGTCGGCATTGAAGCCAGCTAATTCGGATCCCCCCTCGCCCTGCTGTTGCCTCTTTCTTTCTACACTTGTAGATCCTTTGTTCTTAACAGTTAAATTGTGTATCTATAAGACTTAGAAATGCACTTTTAAAAATAAATGCAAGAAATTTATCATCATCATCATCATCATCATCATCATCATCATCATCATCATCCAGGATACCTCAACATTCTTTGCCGGATTCATATGGTGCACCAACTTAATATTTGCCATTCACACTACTGAAATAAAGATACAAGAGGACATACACAGGTTGAAGTAAGGGCTACACAGAGCTGGCCCTACCATTAGACAGAGCGAGGCAGTTGCCTCAGGCGGCAGATACTGGAAAGTGGCAGGAAAATGTCAGAGGAGAGAGCTGTGGGTTACATGGCTTCCCCTGTGCACCCTAGGCTAGCCAGCTGCCTTCAGATTCAGTGCAGGAAGATGTTCCCCAGTACCAATCCACAGTACTGAAATAGGATTAATCTGCTCACCAAGTTGGTTTTGGAACATGAAATGGGAGTTGGTGCCATCTTGTTCTTCACTTCAGGCAGCAGAATGTCTTGGGCCAGCCCTGGGACTACGATATAATTTTACACGGCCGATCAGCAATGTAATTATACTTTTAGCTGCTATTAACTGCCAACTTACTACTACTGATTCAGGGGAGGTCGCCTTACCACCAAAGTGGGAGCTAAGAAACTGCATCTCATGCTGCCCACCCAGGCTTCTAGGCATTGGATCAGCTTTCCAGCTGTTTCTTGCTCTTCCCTGCTCACACATTTTAAGGATATGCTGAGAGGACTCTGTCAACATCACCGGTCCAGAGGAAAGCATGGAGGTCAATGAGTCTCGCAATGCATGGGCTTTGGATACTGCCACTGGTAAATTCTGCTTGAGGTTTAAATAAGTCTCCCTTCACCACTCAAATCCTTGGCATGCTTACCAGCTTAGCTTAAACAAATCTCTCTCTCCCCACCTGCATTATCGTGACCTAATTATGTGCTTAAATCAGGCCAAAAAACTAAATCCTCTCCCAACAGTGAAGAGCAGGCCAAAAATACCTCCATTCTACTCAGCCAATCAAAAGTAATATGAAATAAATAAAAAAAAAAGTTCTACTTTACTCCAGCAGAGCAACCAGCTAGTCCAGCATAGGTTGAAGTAGGAAGGGTGAGGTGAGTACCGCTGCTCAGGATGGGCTGAGAGGAGATATAGACACCATCAATTAATAGTGGAGTTAGTTGGCTGGGCTACACAAGGCCTGAGCTACAGTCTTAATCCAGGTCACACACACAAACACACCTCCTGAATAGGGATGCATAAGAATTTCATTTGTGAGTGGAAGTGGAAGCATTAAATAAGACATGGACACAAGAGCTTGGGTTACTAGGGCTCTTTATTTATAATAAATAGAATCCCTCCCTCCCTGGATCTGCACATGAAAGTGCAGGAATTAAATCCTTATCTCAGGCTGCTTGCCTGGCTTAAGGGCGAGCCAATCTCCAAACAAGGAGTTGGTAAATCTGGCTTCTTGCTTATGTGACGCTCTGCAAGTGTGGGGAGGCCCCCCTACAACATCCCCACCCACTGCCATAATGACAGCGAGTAGGTGAAGACAGGAGGGTCTCCAAAGGCACACCATATCCTGACACGTGAGCTGCACAGCCTGCGAGGAGCAGGTCCTCCGGATATGCCGATCACCTAAAAGGTGCCACAGTGCTCACCGTCCCTATCTAATACAGTCAATTCCCGCACATTTCCTGCCACAAATTAACCTAATTATACACCCTTCCAGAATACGCCACCAGTATGAAGTAGGCAAAAACCATGAATGGAAAAAAATCCTACTTCGCCCTTCCTCCAAAGGGAGCGACTGGCTAATCCCATACTGGGAACAGGGCGGGAGGGTGGGAGACGAAATCAGAAGAGGTCGAACCTTGGGCAGAGCAGCCTTTTATAGCCGCAACCCCGCCCTCCTCCATGTGGCTCACGTTCTGAGCTGTGTGATGCGTCTCCTTCCTGTTCCTCCCACCTGCAATGGCAGCTGTCCCACCCAAACCGTTGGCTGGGTGGGAAGCGGATTTCAGATTGCAAATCTCTCGAAAAGGCTCAGTTCACAAGCCCAAATGTAAAAAGGAGTGCATGTTTGCAAGAAATGTTTGCAAATTTCTGGATTTGCATTTACATTCACAAAATGCACACTTAAAAATGAAGACATTAAGAAATGCACACTTTGTAATGCACAAATTCAAAATGTACATTTTCAAATGTGTATTTAAGATGCACATTTTTTAAAAAACACATTTTTACTTTTTAGTTCATGGGGGGAAGTGCATAATTTTAAAAAT
Organism: Elgaria multicarinata webbii; assembly: GCF_023053635.1. NCBI lineage: Eukaryota > Metazoa > Chordata > Lepidosauria > Squamata > Anguidae > Elgaria > Elgaria multicarinata. Next base: position 105,852,158 of record NC_086172.1, read on the forward strand.
GCACATATTAAGAAATGTACCATCTTTAAAATAGACTTTTAGAAAAAACAAAACTTACAGAATTTGCATTTTTCAAAGTGTGCATTTTTTTAAAAAACCAAGTTTTTAAGAATTCACATTTTCATGCCTCAGTCAAGGAGGGGGGAGTGCACACAGTATCCCCATTTCAATGAATGACGGGGGGGGGGGAACCCACACAGGTCTCAAATGAGAATGGGAGTGAGCCAATCTGAGCTTTGAAATGAACTTTGGGGGATGTTGGCAAGCTCAAGCATCCCTGGTTTTTCCATCTCTATCCCTGAGTACATCCTGCTCCACCCTCTCTCCAAGGGGTAAAGGCGAAGCCAGGTGCCCCCCATTCCCACTATCCAGCAGGCAAAGAAAGGTCATTCTTATCTATGGTTACTACGGGGGCTATACATGAATGTTATAGCAACTATTAATTCAGCATCATTTTCTGGATTTATGTCTCCTATTTCCATTTTATTCCTCTTCTAAATATGAAAGAGGTTAATGGAAAATCTTGAGATAAGATAAACAAGAACAAAATCCCTGAATATAGTGTCTTGGTGATTATCTATGAAATATAAATGTACCTCTTCTGAAAGATGGGGGGAAAAAACAGGAAGAAAAACTCGAACAGTTAATGATATATTTCCTCTCCAAAGGATCATAAACTCTATCTAATCACAAATCAATTTGAACATTGGTTTATTAGATAAGTCAATGACTGGATAAAATATGCAAATCCAGTAAGTCGGATAATCAATCACTTTATTTTATAAATGGCATCTTTTATTCCTTGAAATGCCAAAGATGCTTTAAAACTAGTGAAACTAATCAAAACAAGAGACATCAAAGTGATTCATTTTAACAGTGGGATCAAAATCAGATGGAGGGTTATCATTTTCCATAGTACATCAAGGGTTTAATACTAAATCTGCTCCAAAAAGAAAGTCCATTTTATTACTGAAGATTCAGTGAAAAGGATTATTGGTTAATATAAGGGGAGGGGGGAAGCAGCAATCACCCAAGGTTCCTATGTCACCCACAGATATGTATGAAGTGAGCTAATTGATACAAAATCAATAACCTTCATAACAAAAAAACAATGAAAATAGTTGGTACACCAACACTGATACTGTAAAATGTTTTAAAGAATTTGAAGTGACTGTGAGAACAATCAAAAAGAGAGAATAAGGGAGCAATCCTAAAGCTAGCCAAAGTTCCACCATTGGAAGTGATGTAATTGGAGAGGGAGGCCTGCTGGTGGAAAGGGAGACCTGCCAATAGAATAGTACTTACTCTGCTATACATAAATCTCTGCAGGAATAGATGTAACCTAGCATCCATCCAAGCAAGTGGGGAGGGAAGTTTGGCAATAAAAGTAAGGCAAGTGGAGGAGGAAGTGAAGAATTACCGCTAATGGAGCAGGAGGAACCAAGTGGAGAAAACAGAACCACCAGAGATGGTTGGAGCATGCAGAGGCAGGGTGGAGGATCACTGCTTTTCGAGTGGCTGGAAACACCAAGCAGGGAGAAAAGAACAGCTACGGTGGGGGCAGAGAAGTGCCAGTAAAGGTATTTTGGGGGAGGGGATTACACTGACTAAATCCAACAAGTTTTCATCTAGAGCCAATAGAAGATGGCAAAACAAAACATGCCAGGCACACTCAGCAGAGCAATAAAGGCCGCAACATCACCAGCTTCCCCTGTAAGGACTCCTAGGATGAAGTTCTGCTGTCAAGGCCCTTGGGATATATGTCAGTCAGGGGTTGGAGGACTAAGGGTGGGGGGAGCCTTGGGAAGCTGAAGACCTTCTGTTGGAGGTAACTTGGGTTAGAGAGCTATCAACCCACCATGGCTTATTTTCAGCATGGCTTATCATGACATCATGCAAGCTGGCCCTCTCTGTCACTGTTTCATTGGTGGTGAAAACCAAAGTACAGTATTTTACAAATGGGTCAGAGGTGGTCAAGCATCTACAGGATCCTAAGCACACCTCAAACAGCCCTCCCCAAACAACCACTCCAAGCAGGCCCTAATCTATGCCACCCCGGGAACTGGCAAAATTAATTCCATCCCGTGTGTTGTTACAACCGTAAACCTGCTCAGTCTGAAAGTAATTGCAGGTACAAAACCTCCCACTGGATTAACAGCGTGCAACATCCTGCCTCCTTCCTGACGTGATCCTAAAATAGCATTCTTCAGATTAGCATGGAGGACGCTGAATAGTTTTGGCATTCACATAACACCCACCATCAGGTGATTACTGTAGGAGCTGTGACTATAGGCATTGGACTGGATCTGCCTTCTGCAAGAGAAAAGGACCTTTGCAAGAGGAAGGGTCCCACTCACAGCAGTTCCTATCAACTACACCATAACTCATCGCATTCAGTAGGGTAGCTTTTTCAGGGTCTGGAGAGTCTGCTATGGGAAAGGAAGAGCAGGAAATTCCACTTCCATCAGTGCAGTTGATCTGGCATAAATCTGAATCCAACCCATAGTTTTAAGCAGAGTACTGTTCTACCATGAAACCATCAACTTTATGTGCAATTCTGGAATTGCATTTGTATCCTCTGCCTACCAATGGTACAAGTGTACCATTGAATGAGCCTTATAAAGAGAATACAATTTACATTTGAGGTATCATTAACTTTAAATCTGTGCATTTCTGCACGATCTGCCTAGTATTTTGTGAATCATGATTCCTTTGATTCATTCTTGTGATGTGGCATTAAAAAGAGAAAATAAGAAAAACTAGCCTGTATTTGGCATCATGCCTAAACTAATAGTGGTGCCAAATGAAAGCCTGTAAAAGGCCAACAATACACTTTTCAGGCTCATTCTCTTGGATAGACAAAAAATTCATTTGCATGTGTGTAAAGTGCTTCTCCAAAATCATTACTCCTGAGGATGGATTCTCCAGAATCTGATCCTTTGTATAGTAGAAAGGGCAAGGAATTCTCTTTTCAGCATGAAGATGGATTGTTGCCTTCTAGCATTTTCTGGTCTGGGATTTTTTCATTTCCAGCTGCTAACCCAAGATCCCCTGATCGTCTTTATATGCTTGGGAACAGACTTTCCCTTTTTTTGATAGATTCTATGGTGTGTGTGTATGTTTGTGGTGGTGGTAGTGGGCAATGAACATGCAGTGAAAAATCTTGCCAGGGGCAAAACTGAAAAAAAAAATCTAAAAAAAGGATAGGAAATATGGTTGAGGATAAGTGGAGGAAGGCAACTTAAAAACATTCCAACAAAGAAATTCCACTACCGTACTCTGTATCTCTAGAGAGGCACTCCTGCATCTCCAGGTACTGTTACCATACAACCCCCCCCCCAAACAAAGCTCGAGTGTCCCCTTCACAAACACACCCAACAGACCTAAATCCGTAGCTAGGCAGAAGTATACCCCACCCCCTGTTTAGAATATAACAGTGTAGTCTTATATCAGGAAGCAATTTACTAACACCTCCCATTGAGGGATATCACTGCAATGGCCCCAGCCTATCCACATTTCCTTGTCTAGGAGCAGAACTCTGCCCAGGGATTCTTTTAAGGTAAACCCACAGTGAAAGTCCTATTCATCGAAATCTGATATCAAACCCCACAACTGTATTTTAGTCCTCTTTTCACTGTCCAGTCTGCTGGATCAGGACAAAGGCCTATCTAGCCCAAATCCTGTTTCCTACAGTGGCCAGCCAGGTACTTATGGGAAATTCACAGGCAGAACATGAGAGCAACAGTGTGCAGTTGTTCCCTAGCAACTACTAGTCAGAAGCATGCTGCTCCTAATTCCAGTAGTAGTATATAGCCATTGTGGCTAGTAGCCATTTTTCCCAGCTCCTCTTTCATTGATTTGTCTTAGGGATGGGCTAAATCCCCATGCACTGCTCAAACACTGCTCTCTGGACACCCACTGCTTGCCCAACCCTGGTGGGCATGCAGGGTAAGCCACCAGGTAGTCTGCAGACACCTGGCAGGAATTTATGGCTTCCTGCTTTTCTGTGAACCACCATTTTGTGCAAAATTGGAGGTAAGTTATTTATGGAAATTACTATTTTGCACAAAATGGCTACCTTAAATTGCACCATTTGCCCATAATTGCAAATTGTAAATGGTCTAGTTAGATAATTTACACTTGCAATTTTGGGCAAATAGTGCTATTTATGGCTGCAATTTCAAGCAAAATGGCAATTTGCATAAATAGCCTACCCTTCGATTTTCCCCAAAATGGCATCTCATAGAAAAGCCGGAAACCACAAGCTGGCCTGGCTCAGCATGCGCCAAGTTGGGTAAGCTCAGGGACCTGCAAGCTGGCATCTGGGGTGGGGGGAAGCTGGCAAAAACTCACTGAGCTCAACCACAAACTGGATTCCTCCAACATCCCTGTGTCTTATGCCCTTTTGCAAATATCTAACTTCTGCAAGTGAATTTTATCATTTAACTATGCGCTGGGTGAAGGAACATAGGAAGCTGCCTTAGCCTGCATTGGTCCATTTAGCTCAGTACTGATGACACTGACTGGAAGCAGCTCTTTGGGGTTTCAGGAAATTCCAGGGATTGAACCTGGGACCCTCTACATGCAAAATGTGTGCTCTACCACTGAGCTACAACCATCTGCTCTGAATCTCTCACCATTCATTTACATTGGATGACCCCTGGTTCTAATATTGTGAGAGAGGAAGAGAAACTTCTTTCTATCCATTTCCTCCACACCATGCATAATTTTAAATGACCATGTCCCCTCTTACTTAACCTTTTTCTAAAATCTTGTAACTTTTCCCACAGGGCTGTTGCTCCAACCCACTGATTATTTTTGTTGACCTCTTCTGCACTTTCCCTTTATTAAACTACATCACCTTTACCAATTTGTTGAGTTTTGATGACATTTAACGTTTCTTTTTCTGGCATTCACTCTAACCACACAAATCACCCATTAGAGAAAAATCTTATTTTATCCTTATTAAGATTGTGGCACTAATCTGAAGAGAGTCATCAAAATCTGAGGTTACTTCTGTGTCTATCTTGTGTGAGACAACGGAGTACAGTAGTGTTTTTTCTTTCCTCTCAGTCCCCAAAAGTATCTGCTTAATTTCTCTTAGAGTCATTTTCCTGTGCAGTTAGCTATTAAAATTCTAATTTCTCTTGGACAATTTATTGCAGAAAATTCATTAGAGATCTGTAATCTATCATTTCCTCTCAACTTAGTGGGGACACAGAAAGTTTATGATGATGATGAACTCCTGCTGCCAGCTTTTGGTCTATTGATGTGCATCAGACAGGCCCAAAGATCAGAGCTAAACTGCCCCCACCCCACAAGATCATTTCTAGTGCTTCTTGAGGCAAAGTGGGCTTCCTTCCAAAGTGACCGGAACTGAAGCTGAACCCTGCATGAGGCTTCATTCATAATTCAGCTTGGGAAAGGCAGAGTGCATGTCTCCCAAAATAGCATTTTGCTTTTTGTTGTGAGGGGAGGAAGGGGTACTGAATGACTGACAGGTCCCCTTTTCATACAAATTGCCTTGAATTGTTTTTCAGTCATCATATCTCCCTACTCATGCAGTAGGGAGTTCTAAACCTTTGCAGGTTTCTTTCCTTGTACACAGCTCTAGGATGCCGTTTTCATTCAAATTGCCTCAAAAAACATGGGGGCAGGGAGGGCTACTATGCCTGCAAATATCACTCACTTTTGACAAACGGGGGGGGGGAGTGATAGCTGCTTAAACATTTCCCATGATAGTCAACGGGAGGTATGAAGCCTTGGATGTCTAAATCTTGACAAGAATTTGGTATCCAAGTCAAAGCAGACGGCTTCCGAATTGATCCAAGCAGAACCAGGCCACTTTCCAAAGTGCTATATCAGGGTCTGAGTCAAATCTTGTGGTCAGCGCACACCTCTACTCTGGTCATATCAGAAGGCAAAGAGCATCCATGTTCTTATCCAAGGCTGCTTGAGATGTCTGCTTGAGAAGCCAAATTATTATTATTGCCAGGTTTTGGCATGTCCTCTAATTTATCAGTAAGCATGCTCATCATGCCTTTGTCTTGGGTTCTCTGCCTACTTAATTCTCCATATATTCCTCCCAATTTGCTTGAATATGCCAGGGAGGCCCTACTTTATATGGCTCTTTAGAAGACAGACCCCCATTCATTGAGTGCCCAGTGTATCTGCTGGATAGATTCCTCCAGCCATCCCCCAAATACTGTGACTAAAACTTTCATCTGAAAGAGTCCTATGAGCACACAGCTGAATGCATGAATGGGAATTCTGATCGTGAAGGTGAGCCCTACACACATTAGAGCGGTACACATGGGACTTTTCTATATGAGGCTGTTAATCCATTGCATCTACTTTTAGTTTCATCACAGAATTGAGATAAGAGCACACAAAGACTGTTTCCTTTCCTGCTTTTCTTCTACCTATCCTCTAGGTAGCACTGTGGTATAGTGGTGTAGTGCAAATACACAAGTGAAAAAGCGGTTTCTTTCACAATACAATATTTTTCCTCCTCCAAAAATACTTGCCGGAAGTGCTCTTTAGACATAGGCCATTTCTACACCGGCCTTTCCCTCCAGGATTGTCTCTGGATCATTCCTGTGCATCCAAATGCCACACAGGGGATCCCGGGAGCAGGCAGGGACAATCCCTCCATTTTCCTGGGATAACCCTTAGATGTAGAAAGGGCCATAGAAGCAAAAATAGAGGCTCACAACTGTGAATATAGAATGATGAATAAATGCCTTATGTACAAAAGCTCATACAGGGCTCTTTCAGACTAACACTGCACATGCAGCTGCCAGAGGGATGAATCCAAATGCATGGTCCCACTATTCACTCACAGATTCACTGAACCTGTGGAGGCTTTTCTTCTGAACAGCCTTTCTGACTCCATCCTTTACTTCAGCGAGAGTGCAGAGGAGGTCTTCCTCATGGGCAGCCCTCAAATACAAGAATATTCAATAAAACTACAACAAAAAACAAAGGAGCCTGTTCAGTCCAAAGTCCATGTAGTGCAGCATCCTGTTTCTCACAGTGGTCAACCTGCTGCTTCCTAAGAAACATCTAACTTGGCTAATCTACAGGTGAAAACATTTCTATTTAGGAGTGCCTTAAATTGCATAGGGCCACACTGATTGGTTAATTTGGCTGTCTCAGCATAATATGTCTGATGCTGCCAGTTGCTTGTGAAATTATTATCTAGATTTATTTATTTTTACTTTTTTGCATGAATATTGTTTGACTGTACATTAATATTTTGTATATCTTCAAATGCCATCTGGGGGTGGGAGGGGAAGAGAGTTTAAAAATAAAATAAGCATTTTAAAGAATAAATGAACACATGCAGGCTTACTGACTATTGGCATATAAAAATGTAATAAATAAATAAATAAATAAATAAGCCCCAAGTGATAAGTGGAACACAGTATATTTATTTGTGCAATGAATGCACCTTTCTGAAGCTACCTTTAGGATTGGGGAGAGCCCTTCAGGGAGAGCCACTGTGTTCTCCCCTTCTGGTATCGGTAGTACAAGGACATACGTTTTCTATTTTTGTACAGTGCCTAGGCACATACCAAACACTGTGTATTAGGTAGGGGTGTGCACGGACCCCCCGCTCCGCTTCTCTTCCAGATCCGCGATTTGTGGATCGGGCTGCTTCGCTCCGCCCCCGCTCCGCCTATGTCCGCTCCGCTCCGCTGCGGAGCTCCGGATCCGGATTAGAGCTCCGTTTTCCCCCCATAAGCTTTCATTAAGCTAAAAAAGTATACAACTTTTTTTCTGTTAAAGTTAGAAACCTCAAGTTTGGCACCATGACACCTCATGGATGTATACACACGCATGCCAAGACTCAAAGCAGTCCCATCATCCTCTGATTTTTGGGGAATTTATGAAAATCGGGCACCCCATTCACACCCCTTTCGATAGCTCTGTTAATTTGCATGTTAGAAACCTCAAACTCACCACCATGATAGCTTATCCAGGGATACACATGCACGCCAAGACTCAAGGCAGTCCCATCATCCCCTGATTTTTGGGGAATTTATGAAAATCGGGCACCCCATTCACACCCCTTTCGATAGCTCCGTCAATTTGCATGTTAGAAACCTCAAACTTGGCACCATGATAGCTTATCCAGGGATACACATGCACGCCAAGACTCAAGGCAGTCCCATCATCCCCTGATTTTGGGGGAATTTATGAAAATCGGGCACCCCATTCACACCCCTTTCGATAACTCCGTCAATTTGCACGTTAAAAACTTCAAACTCGCCACCATGATAGCTTATCCAGGGATACACATGCACGCCAAGACTCAAGGCAGTCCCATCATCCCCTGATTTTTGGGGAATTTATGAAAATCGGGCACCCCATTTGCAGACGTGGACTGTTCTCTGACATTTGGACAGATAAAAAAAAGGGAAGTGGGCACACTCACAGATGCCATCTAGACCCACAATCATGCCAAGGTACAAGGCAATCCCATCATCCCCTGATTTTTGGCGGGGCTTAAACCTGCAGACAGCTCAATGGGGCCATTTCAAAGGAAATCCCAAGATGCCATGAATTGGGGAGTAGAGATCAACCTAAATATGAATCTTCTTCCACACTTGAAAAATGGATTTGGAACTTTCAAAAGTCTAATTGAGCGCAGGAAGGACTTCTCCCCTGAGTCAAAGCCAGACACAAACCATTCCTGCGAGGTGGGCAGGGGAGGAGGGAGGGAAGGCAGGCAGGCAGCAGACATTTCTGGGGGCATAAGGAAGTGAGCCAAGGATAAGCCAGTAATGCATATAAAATGCAATAAATAAATTAATAAATAAAGGAGGGGTGGAATTAAAAGCAGCAGTGTTGCTGAATAAACAACAAGAAGAACTTTTTAAAAAAGGCTATATCTGTCTTTTACCAGTAAGAAGCGGGGGGGTGGACGTGCCCAAAGGGGGAAGCATCTGCCAATTTGACTGGTCCTGTCTAGGTACACGTCTTTAAGAAGCAAACACTCACTTCAACTCATGATAGGCATTGCTTCACTGGGTTACTCTTTGGAGGGCTCTGATGGCTCTCCAAGTACAGGAGAGTGAGGGCACGTCCACATGCCCTAGGGGAGCTCATCCCCTTGCACCACATGTATTCAGTTGTTCCCCAAAGTTAGGGTGGGTAGTACTGCTGTGTGTTTCCTATCTGTTAGTATGATTTCAGGTTGTGTTTGTGAATTTGGTGGAGCTACTGTTTTAAAAAAAACACTGGGAAAACTCCGTTCAGAGTAGAAAGAGAAGTTTCCCAGAATCCCAAGTTATCCATTTTGCCTATCCCCTCCTCCAACTTTTGGATCATGTGATCATGACCGGGAGTTGACTCTGCCCCTCAGCAATCAAAAAGGTAATCTTTTCCCCGCCTTTACCCTACTTTTTAAAAAATTCTAGCAAGCGAACCGCACCACGTAGAGAGCTGAGAGTAGTCTCAAAATGACCCCCAGCCATGACTCTCTAAGCACAAGAAGTTTCAGAAAGATAGCTTCAAAAACAACACAGTTGTCCCCTTTTCTTTTCCGCAATGCAATCCTATGGGTGAAATGTTTCAAAATGGCGATCGGATCCGTCCGCGGAAAGAGGATCGCTCCGAAAATGGGCGCTTCTCTTCGCCTTGCTTCTAGTGGTCCGCGGTCCGCTTCTACTCCACCTCTGGGCAAGGCGGAGCAGGCCAATTCGCTTCTGATTCTCCGGTTCTAATCGGAGCGGAGCACATGCCTAGTATTAGGCACTTGTATAAAGAATATGTGATACAGTTGTGATGATGATAATGATGATGATGATGATGATGATGATGATGATGATGATGATGCAGCATGGCTTATATAGTGTTAGGTTCCCTCCCCATCCTGCTATTCTGAGTGTGAGTTATATGTTTAATAAAATGAAAATGTAGTTACATGGCTTCCCTTAAACCTTCAGCTAACATTATCTCATCAAAGCTTCTCCAAGCATATTTGCATTCATAGGAAAGACAGTCCAGGAGAAACAGGTGATCATGGATCAATAACATTTCTTCATTGAAGTTATTAGCATTGAATCAATGCTGGCATCCTTAAAAGGCCATGCTGATACTCCAAAAGGGAGGCCTAGAGTGATTGCTCAGCATTTCCTGGAATGTCATTTGCCTAGAGTTTAAAAACAAACCAACCAGTAGATTCAGAAGCTCTTCATGTGGAGTTTTGAATGAGTTCCAGAAATGGTTTAATTTCAATCTGCCACTGTGATGCATACGTGAGGATTATATGGAGTGGGGTAAAGGCAGAGATTAAATGATAGCTGCAGATCCCATGCACAGCTGGAATTATCCCGTGCAGCTGTGTCACCAATATCAGAGGATTATTTTCCATTTTTCATTAGCACTGCAGTCATCTGCCTTCTGAATGCACTGTATTATTTATTATTGAAGAAAGGGATTCTCTCATAGAGCTATCTTAGCTAGCTGGTAAATGGAGATGTGGCAAAGTACTCCCTCCGCCTCAAATTCTTTGAAGTGTTCCTCAACTGCACTTGGGCTACAGCTGCTTGGGCGATTACAGAATAATTAAGAAGCTGACAGATATTGTCAATTAGAGTGACTTAATGTAACAGGGGAAAATCAAGCGCTGAGCCTCCCTTGCCAACATGCTCAGCCCCACACAAAAAACTAGAAGCAAACCCTGATATCCACCTCATTTAACCTTAGTGCTGGATAAGGTGCTTTTACAAAACGAGATGGAATTTGGCTCTGAAACAATTTCTATCAACCTTTTCATGTAAGAATCTACAAAGAACAGTAGGCAGTTAGCCAGGCCTCCTGGGGACAGATAATAGAAATGCCTGTCAAAAACAAGAAGCTTGGCAGTAAAAACAAAGTCCAAAGAAGACTTGGAGGTTTAAGGTCATTTTCTTGGGGGAAAAGACACTCAGTAATGGTACAGAGTACCTAATGGAATTGTGGGATAACTCTCCAGGCAATGTTTCAATATAAAGGAGGGTAGGCAGGTGTAAAGAAAGACAGAGGAAAACGTGATTTAAACTGAACTCTTCTTAGCTAGGGTGACCATATGACAGGAAAACTCAGATTTGTCAGGATTTTTGGTAACAAAACTGGGAAGGGAGGAATTATGAAATTTGAAGAAAAATCTGGATTTTTCCCATCTTCCCCACCCAAAGGGCAACTCTACTTCTTACAGCTCTGTCATTTTTAAAGGTAAAGAGATGAAACTTGGCACCATGGTACATCTTACGTAGGGCTTTAGCCACGCCAAGTTTAAAGCACATCCATTCATCAGTTGATTTTTTTAAGGATTTTTTTTTAAAATTCAAGGTTTTAAAATTATCATTTTAAAAAACTGCTGAAGCCATATCCTTCAAGCTCTGGTTGTCAAAACTCCTCTTTGGGGTTTTGCACCTTGAGCAGTTTCAGTCCTTGGGATCAAGGGGATTTCCAGTTTTTAGCTAAGAAGTGCTGGGCGAGCAGGACACCTTTCCTGTTGCAGATTGGGTGGGCAGTTGGGCACCTGGAGCTCAGCAGAGATGAGGCGTCCACAGATCAAAATGTGGGAAAGGAGAGATCAGTCAAAGCAGCCCACAGGGCAAAACAGAGTGGGCCAGAGGGCTTTTTCTCCGAGTTCCACATCATGGGTGATGAAGGGTCATCCTCAGAGAAAAACTTTCATGATCAACAGTGAGGTGCCAGTTGAGAGAGAGGCTCTCATCTTTATGGATGTCCTGTTGCTGTGAATGTTGGAACCTGGCATGTTGTTGCTTCGCTACCCCTTCCCTTCCAGTTCATTTTGTTCACTTGTGAGCTAGGCTCTGTCTGCACTGCTGGCATGCAATGCAAAATGTCTGAAGTGTGTGTCAAAGAAAAATAGATAGATTTGTGGCTTTGGCTGGCTGGCATATCTCTTAGAGACAGAGTTAGACTGAAGACATAGCTGAGCCCTGAAAGGCTGGCGTGCCACACAGAGGCTTTCAAGAGCAAGCTGGCCGGTAGGCAACAAGACAAGTCCCGTTAACAGCAGCAACAGCTTTGTTACAAGGTAGCTTCTGTGTGCAGTACTGACTCCATTTTGAAACAACCCAAAACCCCACCTACAGACTGAGAGCATTCACAAAAGGCCTGGGTCAAGTAACCATTTCCTGATAGACTTCTTCAAATGCATCCCCCAGAGACAAAGGTAGGGGTAAAACTAAGCAGAATATGAATGTTGGATGGCAAGAGTCATACCTGGTCACACACATGCTAATGCAGCCCTGTTGCTGAACTCCAGGCTGCATCAAGTACAGCCATCATCCCAAATCACCCTCTTTTGTTCCCATAGCAAGTAGATCTTTAGATAAGATCATACAAAAACCCTCAAGTTTGGGGGAAGAGGCAGGCTAGCTCTCTCTCTCTCTCTCTTTTGAACCAGAAACACAGAGCATACTACACATTACAGCTTGCGAGAGCAAGCTGCCATGGGTGAGTGCTTTGCCTCACTGTATTCTTTTCCTCTTCACCTAAGACCAAGAGTTGCAACGCTCCCCAGTTCTGCTCTACAGGAAAGGGCTGCAGCCCAAGGAAAGGTATATTGCCTTTAAAGATTCCCTCTACTCTTTCCCCTGCTGTCTCTGTGTGTATGCTCTTAATTCTCAAAAAGTCTATTTTTCAGTCTTGAAACTGCTTCTAAGCCTCTACTTGCTCAGCTAATTTCCCCAAAACTAGCTTCTGCCTTTGTATTTGTTTCAACCTCAATAAATGTGCCATTGTGGCGTTATCCCCTTCAGTGCTGTAAGTTTCTTGAGTAAGCCACAGACACTCTATTGCCAATGTCAAAAGATTCCTTATAAGCGGGTGTAAGTCTCAATAGAACGTGTGCAAGTTTGTACACGGGTCTAATGAGAGCACATCACGTAACAGCTTGCAGCGGAGTGAGGATGCAGTCAGAAAAGATATTTGAGGGAAGGGTGCAATGTATCACATAGAGCATAGCAAACGCTTCAAAGTAGAGCAAAAGCTACAAAAGTAGGAGTAAGTGAAGTTAATTTCAGATACATTGAATGTCTCACTTGTTCTTTATTTCAGTGATTTTAAGATGATATGTAGAACAGATTTGTCTCATTTGTGTGCTGTAAAATCAGATATGTGACCAAGGTCATGTTTGGGTGAGCACACCCCCTTGGTGCTGGACATGCCTCCTGGGGCCAGACATGTTGGTGGGCATGCCCCCTTGGGGGCTGACTATGTTGTACTCCTTTTTGGTTTCCAAAATATGGTCACCCTATATCTTACGGTAGCTGCCACCACCCTCTCTCTGGTGCCAACCTGAGGCAGAGGGACCCACCATTCCCCCTGGGGCAAAGCGAAGACCAAGCCGGTTCTCCTGGTTCCCTGGTTCCAGGACAATATCAAAGTTAGTAACACCCAAAACTCTCACTGGACTTTTCACTGGCCAAAATGGAAAGCAAGTTTATGAGGTAGATAGTTTATTTGCAAGTGAAGAAAGGGATTTGGAAGGGTACAATACCAAATGGACTACAAAAAGGGCTTCATAAAGCTAATCAATTCTAAAACACGGCAATAAAAATGGACATCATCATCATCATCATCATCATCATCATCATAATAATAATAATATTTTAAAGAAGGAGTCAGTCAGGTTCTTTACATTTTATGAAAGTTTTGATACATAGCTTTAAAATGAGGCTAGATTAAGAGACTGGTGGAGTCTCTCAAATCCACACAATACTTAGGGCAGATTCAAGTATTCCATGATACTCGATATGATAACCCTTAGGAAAAATTTGCTGTACCTTTCAGTTCCTTCAATACATTTATACAATTTCCCTCTGACTGTATTACCCTCTATATGTTGTATGCTCATTGAAAAAATAATCCCAAAGAAGCATTTTGATATGATGGTGCATATGGTTGTGCCAAGATGTGTGGCAGCGCATATGCGCATCGATAAAATGCCACACAAAAAGAATTGCAATGTAATCATGTAAACAATCACATCAAGCCTATTTCCCGCTGTCCATTTTCTTTTTGGGTGGTATTATAGTAAAGCAAATGTGTTCTTCAGTAACATAGAGCATGTCTATACCAGGGGAGGGGAGGGGGAGGATCTTGTGATATGGTGATCGCGAGATCATCCTCCTCAGTCCACATGTGGCGCATAATGTCCCAGGAGGAAGGAGGACGTCGCACCTTCCATTTTTTTTAATTGAAGATGAGTGCACAAGTGCTCCATTGAAAAGGTTAGTGGTAGTTGTTGTTTTTAAAAAAGATCCCCCTCCCCCTCATTTACTCGCAAGGAGCCGGGACGAAACCAGGATGGGCGCCCACATGTCTCGTGGTCTTGGGACAATCCCGAGACCGTGGGAAAAACCTGGGTAAAAGCCATCCCGGTTATCCCAGGGAAAGGGAGGGATCATCCCTCCCTGCCCCAGGATTGCCTGTGGCCCATGTGGATGCACAGGAATGATCCTGAGGCAATCCCCAGGATAAGGCATGGTGCAGACATGCCCATAGATGGAAATGGACTGAAGCAAAGTGTCGATTCCAGAATTAATTTTAGGACTTTCCCTAGTTAAACCAGATTTTATTTGGACTGGAACACAGGGCAGAACAAACCTTTAGAACAACAAAGGCAGAAATCTGGTAAATCATCATTCCCTCTTCATGTATATTAACATAAATGTTCACTTGAATTAATTAGCATTTTTAGTCGCAGCCCACCACAAACTTGAAATAGATTCATTGCATGCTCTACTGTTCAGAGCACTTTAAGGTTCACATTTACAGAAATCTATTTTATTATAATACTGTAGTTTTAAATTTGAAATCTGTACACTCAAAACCAAACCTTTACACAATACCTCCTGATAAATTATGGAACTTTATAAAACTCAATTTACTGTTTATGGGAAGTCCTTATGCAGCCCTTTCAGTATTAATGGGCTTTAACAGAATTACTCAATTTGGTTCACTTTAAGGCAATAGGAAGTTGTTGTTTTTCCTTGAGTTTCACAGCCCATCAGGGCCAGCAGATGGGGAACAATTATTGCTTATTAAAAATTAATAATTCACAAGACACTGATTTAGCACTTAAGAAAAACAGGGCAGCAAATTAGTTTAAAGTTAGCTGGGCATTAAAACAGACTTTTTCATAACATTTTAATAAAAATTGAGAACAATACTTTCCCTGTTAACCACTGCAATGTTGCAATGCTATTGCATACATGCCATTCCAAAACTTTGCACAATAAATCAGTACACCTCTGAGAAACCCGGTTTGGTCTTTACATACAAATCCCAAATGCCTGACCCTATATACATCCAGTTGATTCTTGAGATCCTCTGAGGAGGCCTTATTGGTCATTCTACAACCAATAGATAGTTGCAAGGCAACCACACTTAGAAATTTTCTATATGAAGCTTTGAATCCACTATTTCTACTTTTGTTATGGTCGCAGAATTGAGATTCAAGCTCTATAAAAAGAGCTTTTTGTTTCCTGTTTTTCTGTCATTGCACTACATAACCTGTAGGTGGTACTGTGTTATAGCATAATAACACAATTACACAAGTAGGAAAATACATTTTCTTTCATTTTCACAAAGAATACTCCATTTCCCCCAGTATTACAATCATCATCATCATCATCATCACAAAAGTGTTCTTAAAAAACAGAAGCAAATCTGGAGGGCCACAGTATTATCTAAGGAACCCACAAACAACTATGAATAAGGAATGATAAATAGTACTCAATAAATGCCTCCTGTAGAAAAACTCATAAGCAGGCCTTTTCAGTAGTTGCACCTGGGGTGAGGTAAGCAGTTTAAGCAATTGATTTTGGCTGCCATGACATGATGGGAGCAAGTCGTTAGTTATTTAAACTATAATTATTATTTTTTATTGCCATGGATGAGGAGAGGCACTTGTGCATTTTTCTGCCTCATGTATCAAAAGTAATTTTACTAGCCCTGGGTGCTATTTATCATGACTTGGAAGGTAGGGGAGAGGGAACATTTTCTGCCCTTCCCAGGCAGCAAAATGTCTTGAGATAGCCCTGCAAAAACTTTGCTGTGAAAATAATTGCCTAAAGATATAAAGTTTTAAGACTATTGATTTACCTCATTATAAGGCTTATAGATTGTTTGGGGGAGTGATGTAGGTATCCTGGGCCCTCTGTAGTCCTTCAATAGTATGAAGTACAGCCATTTCCCTTCCATGTTTGAACACAGCGCCATTTCCCAGCACTCATACCAGGATTCGCAGTAGCAGGAGTAATGCATGTTTTTTGTCCACATGCCTTGCCAAAACATTAAGGTGTATAATGCGCTCAGCTAGTGGCTTGACTATCATGGGTACCTGACTGGTTAGTGCATATCTCATATTGGTAATGTCAAAGAAAGAACACATCCTCTATTGACACTAGGTCCTCATGGTTATTTACCCATTTTCAAGCTTATGGTACTTTTTAAACAACTGGTTCCAGAATGAGTGTTTTTCTCTGTACTGCATGAGTGATCATTTAGGCCAGTAAAATAGAAAAAATGAGGTGGCACGCATGAACAAGGTTTCTCCATCCCTTATGGAGAGTCCTGACAATCAAGGAACTATTTCTTCTCATGTTAATATGTTTTTTCATTGCAGAGATTCTGTGCTTATCCATCTCTCTCCTTGAGGACATATTTACCACCCCTCTTTTTGGCTTTCTTTTTTTTATTAAAACTGAGGGAGGCTTTGCCCTAGGTTTTTTTTTTCTATTGTCCCTGACCATTTAAGTTGCTATATATACTGGATTATGGCATGAGTCATGGGAAATACTGACATAACAGGAGGAAAGCTTTTAATTTAGGGTGGTGGCAGGAATACAATATAGTATAGCCAGCATGCACTGCTCAAAGCCCTGTACTCAAGCATGAGCACAGGACCATTGAAATGTTTGACAATTGCCAGACATGCATTCAGTTTGTGTAACTTTCCCAGATGTTGTGCAGATTTCCTAATTTGTGCACATTTTCCCTGCAGATGGAAAGTCCTGGTTTAGTCTGTGGAGGAAAGTTGGCACAAATTTCACATTGGATCACTACAGAAGTTCTGCTGTGTTTGTGTCCTGCTTGTGAGCTATTTGGTTCCATTTGGTTGGCCACTGTGGGAAACAGGATACTACATTGGTCTATGGTCTGATCCATCAGGGCTCTTCATAATGTTCCTATAGGCCAATCAATGGTTACTAGCTATGATAACTAAATGGAACCTCTGAGTTCAGAGACAGTATGATTCTGAAGGCCAAATGATAAGGGAAGGACATTTTCCTTTATGTCCTAATTTGAGATTTCACAGGACTATCTGGCGGGCCACAGATGGAAGCAGGATGATGGTTGGACCAGGTGGAACTTTGGTTCTACTTCATACTCTTCGTATTCATTGCTCAAAACAAGTAAGTTCTAAGGTATGAGTGTGCTCAGATGAACAACCATATTATTGTATGGAATGAGATGGTAAAGTCTACATGCAATGACTTTACCACTTCTACAATCAACATGTGAATCAGTTCTTAGAAAAGTTAAGCAACGATGATGAGATGAAAATGCACCATGTAAGCTTCCGTATGGAATCCTGAACTCACAATTCCCAGGATTAAAACAAAACACCACACATAATTTAATACGGTGTGATTCCTATGTATTATTCTGTAACACTGTAAACTTCACATTGGCTTGCATTCAAACAGGGTCAGTTAATGAAACTCAATTTACATGCAGGGTTCCAAATGCCCAGCAAAGATAATTAGCCTCACCCATATTAGCTGAGAATGTTATCTTAGTGGGGAACTCTGTCCATCAAGCTGAAAACACTTATCAGTTGGGATACTGGCCTAGTCTCTTACAATCAGGCTTCGACCATGTGGAATTAGTGTAGTTAACTTTTATTCACCCTTTCCCTAATGAGCATTGTTCTATGTGTGTGTTTAATTACCATCCTAATGGCTTGAAAAAGTGACAGCAAGTGCCCTGTGCAATTTAGCTCTTGCCCTTGGAAAGCAATATTACTTGATTTTTGAGCTTAAAGTCTTTCCAGAATCCTGCCAGTGTCAGTCCTTGACCTGCTCTGCCCAGCCAACAGATATTAATACTTTTAATTACATTTTGGAGAGTGCTGCAAGCAGTTTACAGGACAGGGGAGCACTGACACACACACACAAAAGCATTGTTTTTGCAGGCAATGCCACAGAAATACTAAAAAGTTAATGAGATAATTTGTCTATCAGGATAACAATATTATGCAGAACTCTGGGTGTATTCAGTTCTATGTTGACCTGTATTTTCTAATATTAAAGTGATTAGGGCTCCTAATCACTTTATATATTTATTTTGTTTAAAGATCAGCATAATTTATTCCCTCTGCATGCATGGGGAGGGATCACCACAGGTTATTACTGAACCCTATCTCTCTTCTAGGGTACCAGCTGTCAGATATTGTACCAACCAATCAATTGCCTCAGGTGTTATATCAAATATCAAGTATTCCCTCTCTCTCTCTCTCTCTCTCTCTCTCTGTGTGTGTGTGTGTGTGTGTGTGTGTTTATATGTTTGTTATATATTATGGAGGATGTATCCAAGATTATGGCAACCAGCTTGATTGTTAACTGGCAAATAGAGGGAGAAAACATGGAGGCAGTGACAGACTTTGTATTTCTGGGCGCAAGGATTACTGCAGACGCTGACTGCAGCCAGGAAATCAGAAGACGTTTACTTCTTGGGAGGAGAGCAATGACAAATCTTGATAAAATAGTTAAGAGCAGAGACACCACACTGACAACAAAGGCCCGCATAGTTAAAGCAATGGTATTCCCTGTAGTAACCTATGGCTGCGAGAGCTGGACCATAAGGAAAGCTGAGCAAAGGAAGATAAATGCTTTTGAACTGTGGTGTTGGAGGAAAATTCTGAGAGTGCCTTGGACTGCAAGAAGATCAAACCAGTCCATACTCCAGGAAATAAAGCCAGACTGCTCACTTGAGGGAATGGTATTAAAGGCAAAACTGAAGTACTTTGGCCACATAATGAGAAGACTGGATACCCTGGAGAAGATGCTGATGCTAGGGAAAGTGGAAGGCAAAAGGAAGAGGGGCTGACCAAGGGCAAGATGGATGGATGATATTCTGGAGGTAATGCACTTGTCCTTGGGGGAGCTAGGGGTGGCAACGGCCGACAGAAAGCTCTGGTGTGGGCTGGTCCATGAAGTCACGAAGAGTCAGAAGCGACTGAATGAATAAACAACAAATCTCCTTAGCTACTTGCCAGGCTCCACTCACCCACCAAAACTCACCATGTTTTGCAACCATTCCACCCCCCACAAAAGCCCTTCTTGATGCTGTCTCCTGACCAGTTATTTTTAAAATCACAAGTTGGCAAACTCCATTGGTTTTGACTACTAGCAGCTACAAACCTGGCCATTCCTTTCATTGGGTACCATGTCTGTGCAAGCTATAGAGAAATCCAGTATTCTAGAGCATCAGTGGTGTGTGTTATATGTGAGGTCTTCTCTCTAAGGGCCAGATTACACATTACATTCAGATGTGTGTAACTGTAAGGTGAAAACCCACTTTCTTTTTATTGTTATTTTTATTGTAAATTTCAACAACAGCAACATGAAACCACACTTCTTCTTTTTTAGCTTGCAAAGCTGGTACTGGAAGGATGATTGTGAGTCAAGAAAAAGCAGGAGAAGGAGTTCACTTAATTCATTCCCTGCCCACTTCCCCATCCTTAAAGCCCAGCAGTTCCAAATTTATGGACAAAAAGTGATGAAGCACCCCCTTTTTTCCTTTTCCTCCCTGCTCTCAGTTGCCCTTTCAAGAAGCAATTTCAAGATTAAAAGCGGATGTTCCAAATGTTTACAAGTAACATGGTTAGGTGCCAAGTTAGACACGGATCAAATGGCCAGCAAGTATCAGTAGGCCTGGTATTACAGATGGGCAGTAAAAGGTAAGGAAGGAGAAAAGGACTCAATATGCTTTATCCGACTTCCCTGCCCTTAATATTACATGTGTGGGGGATGAAGACAATGGATTGTGTTATAAATTTAGAAATTGTACAATGAAGCCAATACATTTCTAGAGAGGCATTTCCTTTTACAAATGCAATTACTGCCACTGTACCTATAAACCACAATGATTTTCTTAGTGCCTTTTAGAAGAGATGTTTCCTAATAAGGTTTGCCAATACAGTCACCATGCTATCTTCACTACGCTACAGAGATAGAGATGGGGAAAACCTTCCTTCTCCAGGCTTATAGGCACCTCACCATCCCTGGCACAAAACATGCAGTTTCACACTTGTCAGTCCAGACCGCCGATCGACACTGGCACTACTCAATCCCTGGCCGGGACTTTATACACCGTCTCTTCCTCACCAGAGTAGTAGCTTCTACTGCTATGTCCTCTTGTGAATGGCTGCTGTTAATAATGTGATTGTCACTGTCAGGACTTTCTTCATTTAATTTCCCTCTGACCTCAATGTTTACAATTCCTGCCCCCACCTAAGCATTTGTGCTGTATATATCTGAAATAGTCAATAATGCTCCATTCATCTAATGAAGTATTTGCAGCCATGATTGTACCTCAGATAATGTATGGGTCTCAGTTGTATACTTCTGATAGTTATGTGCCTTTTGAAGTCCTTCAAACAAAATTCCTGAGAGTGACCTTTGGAGTCCCATGTTGTGTTTCTAAGCAGCCTTACACCTGGCCTAATTTATATGGAGGCCTGTGTATGGATTTGTTTGATAAACTTTTGGCTCAAACCTGTTTTTCCCCTCATAGGATTGGCCCTATTGACCCTAACAGATGCTTTTCAGTCAATATGGATAAGGTTGTTGACAGAGAGAAAAAAATGGCCGACGCTACGGGGCTTCCCGTTGCCCCATCGCGTCGTGTGTGTAGAAGCCGGCGACGGCGCACGCTAGCTCTAGCGCGCCGTCGCCCCTCCTCCCTGCCGGCTTATCCGGCAGGTCTAGCAAGGCCCTGGGAAAGATGAGAATTTCAGAGAATTTTCTCCTTGTGGAGGGGACAGGGTTTCTATATAACTCTTTAAATGCAGGAAGTTTTGAGAGGGTTTCTCTCTGCTTTAAAATAATAATAATAATAAAAACCCACCACCCCTGGCACTTGCAGTTGCTCAGGAGTTCTTCTTGAATACCTATTGGAGAGGGAGAGTTTACATGGGCCAAATCTACACCAAGCAGAATATGCCACTATGAAAGAAGTATATAAAAGGCAGGAGCCACACCAAGCAGCATATAGCAGCATGAAAGCAGTATGTGGAATGTCTCAATGGGCCCCAGCAATTGTCAGTGCACTTCAATACTGCTATAAAGCAGTAGTGTGGCTCCTGCCTTTTATATACTGCTTTCATACCACTTTCATAGTGCAATATCTTGCTGGTGTAGATTAGGCCGTGGTTTTGAATAGGTATTCATGAAGAATTGCCAGGGTGGGGATGTTTTTTAAAAAAAGAAAAGTAAAGTAAAGAAGACCCCTAAACAACCAGTAAACTAGGGGTTTATATTACTTGTTAAGTTTGATGTAGAACTGAACCTCTGAGGAGAAATGCTTAAAGGATTTTGGGAATTGAGATTCACATGCATCTTATAATGACATCACAAATGCTTTCCCTATGAATGGATCTTTTTTGCCTTGTGTAGGCAGATGCTTGTAAAAAAAGAAGAAGTTTTTTTTTCCATAGGTGCACCTCAGTGAAAACCTGTTAAACATCTAAACTTAACAGGTGGCACCTTAGAAACAATAGTACAATTATTTCTCTTGAGTGGAGTGACCATATGAAAAGGAGGA
Source organism: Elgaria multicarinata webbii (assembly GCF_023053635.1). Lineage (NCBI taxonomy): Eukaryota > Metazoa > Chordata > Lepidosauria > Squamata > Anguidae > Elgaria > Elgaria multicarinata. Next base: position 105,874,019 of record NC_086172.1, read on the forward strand.
CAGGGCTCCGGTATCTTTAACAGTTGCATAGAAAAGGGAATTTCAGCAGGTGTCATTTTTATATATGGAGAACCTGGTGAAATTCCCTCTTCATCACAGCAGTTAAAGCTGCAGGAGCTATACTACACAGGGCTTTCTCCGCTGTGGCACCCCGGTTGTGGAACGAGCTCCCCAGAGAGGTCCGCCTGGCGCCTACACTGTACTGCTTTCATCGCCAGTTGAAGACCTTTTTATTCACTCAGTATTTTAACACTTAATTTTAACTTAAATTTAAATTTTACTGTTTTAATTCTGTATTTTAATCTTATAATCAACTTTGCTGTGTGGTTTTATCCTGGTTGCGCTTTTTATACTGTATTTCGTAATTGTGTTTTTAACCTGTTGGATGTTTTTTGTGGCTTTAATTTTTGTGAACCGCCCAGAGAGCTTCGGCTATTGGGCGGTATAAAAATGTAATAAATAAATAAATAAATAAATGCTAGAGTGACCAGATTTAAAAGAAGGCAGGGCACCTGCAGCTTTAAGTGTTGTGATGAAGAGGAAATTTCACCAGGTTCTCCATATATACAAATGACACCTGCAGAATTTCCCTTTTCAATACAACTGTTAAAGATACAGGAGTCCTGTCCTCTTTTTCATATGGTCACCCTATCTTGAGCAGAACTAAAAGATGACAATTTGACATTGTCCCACTGAAAGTGTGTTAACATGGACCTTATGAACAAAGTGGGGGAAGAATAATAGAATAGAATGGAACCTTACTAGAGAACTTCAAGAGCTAACAGACATTGCTAATGATTTGTCCAGCCTTTTATATAAAGCTTAGAATCACATCAAGGAACACTATACTCAAAGATTTTATTATTTATTTATTCTCTACATTTCTATACTGCCCAATAGCTGAGGCTCTCTGGGTGGCTCACAACAATTAAAACCATAAAATACAACATGATAAAGCATAATATAAAAGTGTAAAAGTTTAAAACTATGATATATAACCAAAATGAAAAATAAAAATAAAAATAAAACCTAGCAGCAGTACAAATATTTAAAATCCAGTAATGTATTGAATATATTTCTTACACTGATCTCTTCTCAATTGCAGAACTGCACTTTTTCATGAGACCTTCTATTTTCCAATTAGGTAATGCTGATTTATAGAAATAGTTTCCCAGTTCCTAAATAATTTGGGACATTTCAGCTTGCAAATATTTAATGAGTAGCCCTATTGGCTACTGACCTCACACAGGCACAGGTGAGACTTAGGGCATGTCTACACCAGCCATTTATCTCAGGATCATCCTGGGATCATCCCTGTGCATCCAAATGACACACAGGGGATCCCGGGAGCAGGCAGGGATGATCCATCCATTTTCCAGGATAATCCTTAGGTGTAGAAAGGGCCTCAGAGAATCTCTTCTCGATTCTCCCAGAGTGCAGGACACGGAATAACGGGCTCAAGTTAAAGGAAGCCAGATTCCGGCTGGACATCAGGAAAAACTTCCTGACTGTTAGAGCAGTGCGACAGTGGAATCAGCTACCTAGGGAGGTTGTGGGCTCTCCCACACTAGAGGCATTCAAGAGGCAGCTGGACAACCATCTGTCAGGGATGCTTTAGGGTGGATTCCTGCATTGAGCAGGGGTTGGACTCGATGGCCTTGTAGGCCCCTTCCAACTCTGCTATTCTATGATTCTATGATATGCAAAGCATGTGTTTGTCAGTGTTATCAATGGACACCAAGCGTTTTGATGGAAACAAACACATGGATTAATTTGTCAAGCAATGAACTGAAAAACTGTCAGATGCAATCTAAGCATTAACTTTTGTTATCATTTTCCCCTTCTTGAATCTTAACAGACCACTTTTCAAAGCTTTTTAATCTGAAACAAATGTCAGAAACAATATTATGTTGAACTGCACATCAAAAAGGCGATGATGAAAACACTGTCCAGACAAAATTGTTTCATGGCCGATCATGAAATAGGTCATTGTGCTTTTTATATTGTATTGTGTATTTGTGCTTTTAACTTGTTGGTTGTCTTACTATGATTTTAATTTTTGTGAACCGCCCAGAGAGCTTCGGCTATTGGGCGGTATAGAAATGTAATAAATAAACAAATAAATAAATAAATAGATCCATACAGAAAGCATCTGGCAGAGAAGCAACTGGCTTAACTAGGCACTATAATTTGGAAGCTTTGTAGATTTCAGTAGTCTTATTACTAGAATTCAAATCAATCTTCTCCAATCTGGTTCCCTCGAGATCTGTTGGACTACAATTTCTATCATTACCAGCCAGCATGCTCCCCCCCCCCCCCACTGCACTTCCAGCATGCCAGTGAGGAGTTTAGAAGCTTTTATTTCCATTTTCTGTTAACTACATGTTGCCATGTTTTCTAAACCCAACAGATGTATGGTGAATGTTATCTATGGTTTGTTGAAATAAACCAACTTCAAATCATAATTTCAAAGTTGGCTTGGTTCAAGAAATAATAGCTAAGATTAACTACAGTTTAGGGTTCTGATGCAATGCTAAACTGTGATTATCTAAAATAGGGTGACCATTTGAAAAGGAGGACAGAGCTCCTGTATCTTTAACAGTTGCATAGAAAAGGGAATTTCAGCAAGTGTCATTTATATATATGGAGAACCTGGTGAAATTTCCTCTTCATCACACCAGTTAAAGTGCAGGAGCTATACTGGAGTGACCAGATTTTAAAGAGGGCAGGGCACCTGCAGCTTTAAGTGTTGTGATGAAGACGAAATTTCACCAGGTTCTCCATATATACAAATGACACCTGCTGAAATTCCCTTTTCAATACAACTGTTAAAGATACAGGAGCCCTCCTTTTCATATGGTCACCCTACCTAAAATGGAAGTAAAAACTCCCAATCTCTTTGCACCCATGCCAATGAAGGAGAGGGGAATATACAAGCCCAAGGCTTAACTTCATAATGCTAAAATGTGGTTTAGTGTTACATGCAAACTTGGTCAATATCTGGTTTTCACTCAACATTTAAGAAATTGTTCTATAATAATATTATGCAGCAGTGGAAACTGGGCCAATATTTGGTCTTCACTGAACATTTAGGAAAATGTTCTACAATTACATTATACAGCAGTTATTACCTTTAAGTAGACCCATTTAGTCTCTTACCATTTTTGTGGACCGCCCAGAGAGCTTCGGCTATTGGGCAGTATAAACATGCAATAAATAAATAAATCACAGTGGATGTTGATTGCTCTTGCCAATTTTAAAGTGCCTTACTTCTTTGTTTCATGTAATTTTCATTTCTAACATTAAGAATTTATAATACTAAAATAGTATATTTTGAGCATGTACAGCATTGCATCATTAAGCAGATAGATCTTAATAGATGCTTGTTATTATCACACACAGCCCATTGATACTTATAGGTTCTGAAAAAGGCACTAGGCTATCAATGAAGGTAGATTGCCTCCTGAAATGGACAAGCCTGAGTCTGAATATAAGAAGCATGCATGTAAACACTTGGTAGCCCAGTTGTCTTGCTCCATACTAGATCTCTCATCCTGATAGCAGCATACAGTTGATTAAGCTGCATATGAAAGTACTGCAGATGTGTGGCTAAATGGTTCTTGGTAAACACTAGGGATCTAGAGTTGCTTTTTTGAGGTCAAGCTTGTACTGTCCTATTTTTGCCTGAGCTTGTTTTTTTGTGCAAAATTCCCCTTCATTTTCACATTTATATGCACATTATTAAATGTTTGCATTTTCCCCCAAATGCCTTACATTGCTAAAATGCTGTTTTGTGTTCACTTTTCTCAAATATATGCATTTTGTGCTCACTTTCCCTTCATATGTACATTTTTTGCGTGTATTGGAAAACTTGTGAGCATTTCAGAATGCACTCAACTCCATGAAATGCTCAGGAGGTGTGACTTGGATAAATCCATAAAAACTGAAAAAACTTGACAGAGTGAATTTCTCACCTATCCCTAGTAAACATCCATTGCATCATCCTCTCAAGTTGTAAAAAGCTTCTTTTTTTTTTACACATATCAGATTTGTTGTAAATGATATGCTAAAATGAACAAAACTTTCCACAGTTTGAAAAAGAAGTAATGATTTCCTCTTTGCTAATAACTTTGCATCTATGAGATGCTATAGGTAGGGTTGTGTGAATTATGTGCCAAAATATTAATATTTTCATGTCTTAGCTATTCACATTCTCTCCCCGCCCCACAAGTTTCGACTTCAGTGAAACAGAAGGACTGGGAGTCTCTAAAGGAATAGTGACCATTTAACATAAAGTATCCTTTCCACCCACATATCAGTCGTGAGGCTTAAATGGATCTGAAGCACAGAGAACACATCTGTGAGGGGCAGTTTGCCAATCCAGAGAGATTATCACAGATTTTGTATAAAATAGAATTTAAGCCACATTTTTCACATGCAGCATGGAATTATAAGGGTGTGACTGTGGCAAGAATCTTTTAGAAATACACAAACATCAAAGGTGATTTGATTGTGGTTATGAGCTAAATTAAGGCTGTAAATATTTGCTTTCTTCCCAATTAATTAGACTTCTGAATATCCTTTTCTACTTGCTTCCAATAGAATATTTGGACAACTAATACCAGGCAAGAGTGCCTTAAAACATCCAATCTTCTTCTGTCATACTTTGGTGGGATTCTTTGGAATTAGGAAATTTGAAAGAACTCCATGTTCTACACTGTAGGACAGGGGTGGGCAACTTGTGGCCCCTCCCATTAGCCCTAGCCAGTATAGCAACCATAGGAGTTGCAGGCCCAAACATCTCGAGGGCCACACATTGACTGGGGTGGGCCCCAAAAGAAAGAATTAGAAAGGATCTCCCTGACAATAGTGCACCTAGGTAACTCTAGACCTTGGACTTAATAGTCTTATGGGATCCCACTTGTATGACATAGTGTAATACAGCCTTTCTAAACTTGGTACCTGTCAGAGGTGTTGGATTACAACTCCCATTATCCACAGGCAGGCTTGTGGGATCCCAAGTTGGAGAAGGCTGATATAATGAAAGGCTATGGCCGTTTCTATACCTGCCTTTTTTCCCAGGACCGTCCTTGGATCATTCCTGTGCATTCAGATAACACATAGGGGATCCCAGGAGCAGACAGGAATGATCCCTCCATTTTCCTTGGATTATTATTATTATTATTATTATTATTATTATTATTATTAATTTATTTATTTATATAGCACCATCAATGTACATGGTGCTGTACAGAGTAAAACAGTAAAACAGTAAATAGCAAGACCCTGCCGCTTTGGCTTACATTCTAATTAAATCATGGTAAAACAATAAGGAGGGGAAGAAAGATAATCCTTAGGTGTAGAAAGGGCCTTTGTGTATAACTCAGTTGTAAAGCACCATTCCCTGGTTTACATCCGTTTCTATGTTCTTGATATGTTAGAACAACCTTCCATAATAACACCAGTTTGCCAACCCTGCTTAAAAAACACACCAAATACTCTGAGCATGTACAGTTTCAGAATTTAAACTTATATATTTTAAAAGTAAAAATAATAAAATGAACATCTGAAACCCTGTACTTGCCCATCTTACAATGCCTGAATATAAGATGTTTAAAAAGAAAAAAGAAAAGAAAAGAAAGGATGCTGCAGCCACTTGCATATGCCCTGCTGGCCCAGGTGTTGATACCAGGCCTGTTTTCCCCTGACCCTGTCAGCTGCTGTTCTCTTGGTGGTCATTTGGGTGGGGTGGGCCATGGGACCCTGGACTTCAGCCCTGAGGCCTAGTCTTAGGTGCACTAGTGTTTCCTTACTAGAGGTGTTCTTGATTATGTTGTAGAAGAAGAAGAAAAAAACCTTTTGTTACAAAAGTTAAAATTCATTCAGTAGATACAAGGATTTCCGAGTTTCATGGAGTAGATTTTATTGTGGAATCAAGTAGATCATTTCCTTAAATTAAAAATAAAATAAAGCCCCGACTAGTATGAGAGAGGCAAAGACACATTCTATAGGACTTTGCGTGGATTTTGCTAGGCATGTTATACCAAATTAGGAGGCCAGGAGGCCAGGCCCTCCTGAGTCTGTAATCATTGTGTAAAAGAAATGTTAGTTTTTATTGCACCTGCATGACAAGCTGTACCTGTCAAAATTTCCTCTTATACATCACTGTTGAATGTACAGCAGCCCTGATCTCCTTGGTATCTTGATACCCTCCATACCACCTCATGGCTACTTTGGAAATGGATAATGGCAAGAAACAGAAGGGGTTAAGAATTATAATCAGTAAGTTCCTTTATTTTTCAATGCTCGTTATACTGTTATATTTCTTCTTCTTGTTGCCTCCATTTTTAAGACTTTATTTCAAAATAAAATTTCATGACAAAAGGAGCACATTTATAGTGCAAATTATAATATATAAAGCCCTTATCATAAACCACCCAGAGAGCTTCGGCTATTGGGCGGTATAAAAATGTAATAAATAAATAAATAAATAAATAAAATAAAAAATATGCTATATTAGTGGATTTTTTGCACTGAAATAATAAATCTGATTCAACAACAGTGACTAAATATAAAATAGAAAGCAAAGTAGTAGTAGGAGGAGGAGGAGGAGGAAGAGGAGGAGGAGGAAAGAAACTGTGCAGTACAGGCATTGTTGCTCATGGTGTGCACACTCAAACCATTGTCATATCTGCTTGTAAGTTTCTGTAGTGCTTCAACAGCCTACAGAATCTATTTGATCAGTAATGATAGTGGGGCAAAAGAACTGAGTGTATACACTACAGGAAACAATTACTAACGTAACATCTTCACAACTGCCTCTTGCCTAAGATTACAAGAATGTATTGAAAACAGAAGGGAAAGAAAGCACAGTATATTTCTTTCTTTTTGCACTAAAGTACTGTAAAGAGCTATGAAAGAAAATTAAGAGCCAGTATGAGTTCCAGGTATGTGGGTTTTGGAGGCGTATAGCCTCTTCCTGACAATACAATTTAGGAAGGGCGCAATCCTATATGCATGTCTAGACAGAAAATAGTCCTGCAACTTCCAATATTTCACAGCCAGTGGCAGCCAGCATGGATATTTGGGGAATGCTCAGAGTTGTAGGACCTTTTTCTTTTATCTACACATGCATAGGATCACAGCCTAAATGTCCTAAACAAGTCAATGTCTTGCAGCCTCAATTTCCCATCTATAAAGGTGGGATTAGTAATTCACAGAATTGTTGTGAAGATGAATTAAGTTAAGATTTGGAAAGCATTTTACACACACTGAAAAGTGCCTTTAGTGCCTTTTTTGTAGAAATGTAGAGTACAAATCAAATCAATCAAAGAAATGCAGGAGAAAATAATTGGGTTCAAAATGTATATTGGCATTGCATCACAAATGAAAACAACAACAAAGCAACTTCATTTTTAAGACACAAGTGTTTAGTTAATCCCAGGAATGGGATATACCATGAGACCATCCAGACCAATCCTTTGGCAAGCTCATTCATACATCAGTCACAACTTTCCAAAAGCAGCACCTTAGTAGTTTAACCGCCAGAAGGGGGGTACAATCTTGAATAAAGTTGAGCTACTGAAAATGTTTCTACAGTCAAACACCCAGGAATTGTATAAGCATGCTTGCCAGGCAGGAAACCATTCTACTTGCTAGCGATTTTCAACATTGTGAAGACAAATTCCATTCCATGGCAGAGAAATACATTGTCAAGAAAATTCTGCAACACTGAATGACTGCAACATTCATCTATTTATTTGTACCCTACCACAAGCTTTCTAATTATATAAGAATGAATCTCCAGTGACAAATAGATCTCAGAATGATTTGGGGTTTATATTCAGATCCCCTTCAGTAGCCCAGGGAGGAAAGAAAAACCTATTTAATGTAGCCAAGAGGATAGTGGTTTGTTTGTGTGTGTTTTCCCAGAGAACCCTTTCAAGGTCTAAACTTAGAAACAAAAACAGGCATTTTAACTTACTGCAAGAGTTTAAAAAGCGTCTGCATTGCACAGTGCTCCAAATGTTTTCAGCAGCCGCTACACTGAAGCTTGAGAATACTGCAAGGGCATGCAGACTTAATGATTTAACACCCATTGCTTGAGAGACAAAAGACTCCTACTGACCTTTCTGCTGTTTAAATGACTGAATAGAACCCGAGTGGTGAACCATCTTCATATATGAGAGCTTGACTGTAGCAATTTACTGAGCTTGCGGGAAAGAAGGTGTTGCAAAATGGGAAACAGTCTGGCTTGCTGCTCCATAGAATCTGGTGGATTCTGAACAGCTATGTAACCCAGCACCTGCTTCAGTGAGCGCTCAGCTTGGAAGACTCTACTCCCCTCTGTTGTCATAGAAACCAGTAAGGCTGGTCCAGCATCACACTCCCCTTAGTGGATACTTTAGGTATAACTCACTACATCAATCTAATGGGGAAATGCAGCAATGTAGTGTTTTGAGCCTTTTGTTGCTACAAGCTAATCGAAGAAAGAAAACTCTCTTCTTTGATTATCCCTATATCAACAAACTATTCTCAATCACCTTGACCTATGACAGTGGGCAAAAATTTAGAACATTCTGTCAGCACACTGATGACAAAGGAGTTTTGCAGGTTGCCAGTGCAAACAATATGCTATTGTTTTGTCTTAACTTTCAATGCTTCTCCATCACCTATTAACACTTGCCATTTTTCCTGTGCAGAGATAATCGCCATGTAGGGAAAAGGTCTATTTATGTAGAGTTCAGAGGGATTTTTAAAAATTTAATTTGGCTGCAAGTACTACTTGAAAGACTGCCTTCTCCCATATTTATTTATTTATTTATTTATTACATTTCTATACCGCCCAATAGCCGAAGCTCTCTGGGCGGTTCACAAAAATTAAAATCATAGTAAGACAACCAACAGGTTAAAAGCACAAATACACAATACAATATAAAAAGCACAACCAGAATAAAAACCATGCAGCAAAATTGATATAAAGTTAAAATACAGAGTTAAAACAGTAAAATTTAAATTTAAGTTAAAATTAAGTGTTAAAATACTGGGGGAATAAAAAGGTCTTCAGCTGGCGACGAAAGGAGTACAGTGTAGGCGCCAGGCAGACCTCTCTGGGGAGCTCGTTCCACAACCGGGGTGCCACAGCGGAGAAAGCAGACATATAGATCTGTCTGATTCTTAAGATCTTCTAGAGATGGCCCTCTTTTGAGAACTCCACCTTTGGCGGCGTGTTCGGTGGCAACATGAAAGAGGGCCTTCTCGGTAGCTGCTCCCTGGTCATAGAACTCCAACCCAAGAGAGGTTAAGTTCAGTCCTTCTCTGCTGTCCTTCCACCAGTAGGCAAAGACTGATTTATTCAAGGAGGCCTTTGACCTGTAAGTGGGGCTGTTGGTTTGAGTGCTGCTTTTTTTTTAATTCTATAATTGTTATGTTTTATTGTATTTTAACATAATGTTTTATTGTTTTAACCAACTTTAATTGTCTCTGTAAGCTGCTTTGTGTGCCATTTTTTGGTCAAAAGGTGGGGTACAAATCAAATCAATCAATAAAAATACATTGGTTATGAAGCAATTTAATGTTTTTAAATTTAATGTAAAATAATTTAATGTAAAACATGTTAATGTTTTTGCCCATGCCTTAACCAGAGAGAGAGGGGGGGGGATTTCAAATAGAAAAATAAGTACAATTTTGACATAGTTATCATGATACAAATAGATTTTTGATTCAATTCATGCTAAATGAGGGCATGAAACTTTAACTCATTATCCACTAAGGCCTTAGCTAGACCTAGATGGAGGGGTGAAGATCCCGCAAAATTTTCATCGCAAGATCTCCCCCTCTGTTTACACGCAGTGCTCGACGACCTCAGATGGAGAGGTGTCGCACCAGCCATTTTTTTTAGTTAAAGGGTCAGCAGCGCATGAATGCTCGTGCGCAAAGGTGAGTTATTTTTTAAAAAAATAATTACTTTCCCCGCTCTCCCCCACCCCACCCCCGATGGGTGCAGGACAAACACCCCAGGACAAACCGCAGTGCATGGCCACACGTTCTGTAATCTCCAGCTGAGACCGAGACCATGGAAAAAACGAGCCTAAAGGGTAGGGCAAGATCCCGGGGCAAGGGAGGGGTCATTCCTCCTTGATCCCGGGATCCCTGTGCATCATGTGGATGTACAAGAATGATCCCAGGGATCACCCCAGGATTTTGCCCCATCTAGCTATGGCCTAAGACAAAGGGGTGTTTAGGTGTGCCTTCCATATCCTCAAGGAATGTTGGAAGGATTCACAAAGTTACACAGGCTAGCTCCTCCTCTGCCAGCTGCAAAATTGGTGCACATGAGAAGAAGCTCTATGCACATACATTAGTACATGTACATATGCTCTACTATAAAGCAGTAGTGTGGCTCCTGCCTGTTATATACTGCTTTCATACCACTTTCATAGTGTAATATCCTGCTTGGTATAGATTAGGCCTCTGAAACTCATAGGAATGGCAGAGAAATCTGTTTGGGGTGGGGTGGGGTTGAACTAGTTTTCCTAGGTCAAGGCCCCAGATTTTTGTTTTCATTCCCACTGCAGCAACCAACTCAATCTGTAGTGATATGGGCCAGTTTGCACATTTTCCAGGAATTTTGTGTGTGTAGTGTTTTGTGTGTGTTTTTGCAGATTCCTCAATTTGTGTAAATTTCTGAGCAATTTGAAGACTTCTGACCAATTTGCACAAAATGTGGAACCTGCAAAAAGAAATGTGCCAAAAAAAAAAAAAAAGTTCTTAGAGTTTGGGGAAACACCCACAGTATGGTCCACAAACACAAATCAAGCCATACATGCAGCAGAACTCCATTGGGTCAAAAAAACAAAACTGCAATTCCCAGTGACGTACAACCCTAAAGTCTCAATGCCAAGGGAAACAGCAGGAATGTCTCACACCAGAAAACAGAATGGACTCATGATATCTAAAGCCAGTGCTTACCCTCCCTCACATCTAAAGCAGTTTGTTGCTTCCTGTCAAAGCACCATATGAATGTGCAGCTTTTAGAAAGAAATATCTATGAACTTTAAAGCCAGTATTCCTTTGGGTGTAGGCAGTAAAATTGCTTTTTCACACTACCGCTTTTACCCTAGATTTAATGGAACTCCACAAGCAAACCTGGAGGAAATTGTGAAATGGTCAACACATTTTTTTTCATTTGGGGGTGTGTGCGTTGTTGTTTAGTAATAGAAAAAATTATTCCCCCCCCCCCCCCCTCTGGCAGGCACAAGCATAAATTGAAAATTTGGCTGCTGGGAAAGGCCTATTAAAAGAAGACAAATATATGGCCATAAAATGGGCATTAAATTACACTTTTCTTTCTCTCTCCCCTCCCCCTCAACAACTTGTGAAAATAAAATAAAACGGGGTTACACTCTCCCTAAAGGATCGGGTCCGTAGTTTGGGGGTGCTCTTCGATCCAGAACTGTCACTTGAGGCACAGGTGAACTCAGTGGCAAAGAGCACCTTTTATCAGCTTAGGCTGATCTACCAACTGCGCCCTTATATGGACAGAGATAGCCTAGCTACAGTTATCCATGCTCTGATAACCTCTCGTTTGGATTACTGCAATGCGTTATACGTGGGGCTGCCTTTGAAAATGTTCCGGAAGCTTCAGCTGGTACAAAACAGGGCAGCCCGTTTACTAACAGGGACTGGCTGGCGAGATCACATTACGCCAGTCCTTTTACAACTTCATTGGCTGCCAGTCCAGGTCCAGGCCCGATTCAAAGTGCTGGTATTGACATTTAAAGCCCTAAACGGTTTGGGGCCAGGTTATTTGAAGGAACGCCTCCTCCCATATGTACCTACCCGGACCTTAAGATCATCTACAGGGGCCCTTCTCCGTGAGCCCCTGCCAAAGGAAGTGAGGCAGGTGGCTACTAGGAGGAGGGCTTTCTCCGCTGTGGCACCCCGGTTGTGGAATGAGCTCCCCAGAGAGGTCTGCCTGGCGCCTACACTGTATTCCTTTCGTCGCCAGCTGAAGACCTTTTTATTCACTCAGTATTTTAACACTTAATTTTAACTTAAATTTAAATTTTACTGTTTTAACTCTGTATTTTAATCTTATAATCAACTTTGCTGTGTGGTTTTATCCTGGTTGTGCTTTTTATACTGTATTTTGTATTTGTGCTTTTAACCTGTTGGTTGTTTTATCATGGTTTTAATTTTTGTGAACCGCCCAGAGACCTTCGGCTATTGGGCGGTATAAAAATGTAATAAATAAATAAATAAATATTAAAAGGTAATAGAGTGAAAATATGAATCTCATAAAATAAGCATTAAACCTGACCCCAGTATAAGAGCGGTATGAATAAACAGTTTTTATCTTTGTGATTTAGATAAGCTGTTTTAAGAGAATAGTGTCACTGGGATTTGTTATCTCCCACCATGCTACAAACACCATTCTTTAATCTCTTTGTCTTGGCTTGTTCTCTTCCAAAGTGAGAACTAGGTGGATTTCATGTACCAAATGTGCTCCTTCCTAACTCACATTTCCCCCCCTGTAATCAGGGTGTCTTGGGCTATGTGCATGAAGTATCATAGGTCTGAACCAGGACCCAATGGTCAGGCACTGCATTATGATTAGTTGTACAACAGACATTTCAGCCCAGGGTTTAAATACAACCAAAAAAGATCCTCCTGAGTTTGGGGGCTTTGCTAGACCTACCTTGCAATCCGTGCAGGAGGAGGGGTGAGCCCGTGCTACAAGTAGCACGGGCCGCCAGCCCTGTCTACATGTAAGACATGATGGGCTGCAGGAAGGACCCATCGTGTCAGCCATTTTTTTTAGTTTTAAAGGGCCATGTGCGCAGGAGCGCACCAACGATAAAAGTAAAGTGCTTTTAAAAACAAAATGATTCCTTGCTACCACCCTGGCTCCAATGTCCCCCTGATCTGGCTCCGATGTCCCCCCTCTCCCCATGGCTCCTTTCCCCCATCTCCTCCTGGCTCCATTTCCACCCCCACAATCTCGGTTTCACCCCCCGCCCGCGATCCCCCACCCACAATCTCCATTTCCCCCCCGCCCGCAACCTCTGTTTCCCCCCATGCCCCTGGCTCCGATTTCCCCCCATCTCCCCACCCTGCCCTGATGGCGGCAGTGCTTCTGCTGCTTTCCCCACCTACTCGTGAGTAAATGCGGTAGCCGGGAAAAGCGGCTGAACGGGCTACGCCCCCGCGGTCTCAAGCTCAGCCCGAGACCATGGGAAATACCAGCCCAAAAGTGGTGCCAGTTACCCCAGGGCCAGGGAGGTTTGACCCCTGCTTGAGCCCATTTGTTTACTTAAGGTGGCCATATGTCCTCTTTTACAGAGAACGATCCTCTGTTTGAAGAGCTGCCCTGTCCAATTCCTTTGTGAAGATAAGGAACCATAAGAATTGTTGCCCATTAACAGCATACTGAAGAGGCAGGCAGGTACATAGGTCACCTGCTCATAGAATTCTACACTATGATTAGATGTACTATATTTCTATTTAAACTAATAAATAATATGAAAACGAGTGTCCTCTTTTGCCCTCTTTTTTGGCAAGCTGTAAGTGGCCATCCTAGCTATCTGTGCAGCAGGCAGGCAAGTCACCATCTAGTCTACATAAGCCCATTGATATGTCTAGTGATTGAATCCCCTGGAGGCATAACCTCAGCATGACAAGATAGTGGTTCATCCCCCAAAGGATGGGTCCCTTCAAGAGGCCATTTCTATCTTCCTCAGAGAGATGCCCTCCTTCCTTAAGACTCTCATTATCCCTGACAAGATCTGTCACTCCGGCAATGGAATGTTGTGATCACATCCCTGAAGGCCTCATCAATAAACCTCTCTGACATTCTCAGCTTCTCCAGGTGAATTACCTCAGCCTCAAGTGAACAAACTTGTTTTCTATGAGTCAGAACCTCATTTCCCAAAGTAGCTCAACCACAATTTCTGTCTAGTAGGCAGATAGATGTTGATATTTAAAGGGGGGTTGAATTTAGTTGAATCTCCTAGGAATTGAGATTTTTTATCAGGGGAGTGGACAATGAGGGTCACACTTATAGGGTGACAACTTGGCCATCTTCTAAAAAAGAGGACACAGCTTTGTATAAAATGTGCATAATAGAATGTATATGTATAGATGTGAATGTAACAAAATTACAATAATTGAAATAGAATTACAGTACATTTCAGCATAGTGGGGAAAACTGTGAGAAGATGACCTGTGTGTTTGCTCAATGTACTGTCCAATTGCTAACTGTTCATGGGCAACTTCAAGGCCTCTCATCTGTTCATTCTCTTTAAACCAGACCTGGCTTGGACAGTCCTTCAAACAGAGGATTCCTTCAAATAGAGGATTCTCCTCTACAAAGTATGACACACAGCCACCCTTACCTGAAGCCTGATTCAATGTGCCCTTTCCTAGATTACAACTTTTAGTGGACTACAGTTTGATGCCTCATGTCAAACTTCGAAAGGGAAATGCATTGTGTGAGACAAGCTGTAATGTGACAAGCAATGTATTTTGGTTTTAAAACCGAGCCTGCAGTACCTGTTTGTAACTGAGTTAGTTATTCTACTGGTACTGGTACATTAAAAAGAGCCCACAGCAAAGATGTATTTACACTATTTCAATCTAGTATTTCACAAAAAATACTGCAGACACTTTCTGTCTTTTGAAGCATAAAATCACTTTCTATGAGCGATTGAGCCTGATATTCTCTGATGGGAATGTATACTCTGAAGGGTTTTCTAAAACTCACAAAGTAACATACATTTCAAATGTGTATATTTCATGAACACGGAATATTTAAACAAAAAACTTAAGGTTTCAATCCTATAACCATTATCTGGGAGTAAATCCCACTGAACTGAATGGAACTTACTGATGAGTATACATGCATAGGGTTGCACATTAAGGCTGTGATCCTATAACAACTTATTTCTGACTAGACATGGATAGGATTACACTACCAATGTAATAAACGTCTAAATAAAAATCAGGATCTAGCAAGTTCTTTGGAACTTATTTATGTATTTATTTATTTAAAAATCAAGACTGCTTTTCACCCAGGAACAATTTCCAAGATTAGTTAAATGTATTAGGCAGCTAGATAAAAACGGTCAGGGTCTTGCATGTCCTTTGCCCATATTTTCCCCCAACAATTTCTAAGCTTACATACATCCAAAAATGAATTCCAGAGCAGAATACAAAAATTATTTATTTATTTATTTATTTAATTATTTATTTATATAGCACCATCAATGTACATGGTGCTGTACAAAGTAAAAGAATAAAACAGCAACACCCTGACACATAGGCTTACATTCTAATAACATGACTTGCAATTTCTGTTCATTCTGGAGTTACACAACCAACAGCAAATGCTCCTCAAAACCAAAGGCTTAAAGCAACTCTGTATCTCTTGGACACAGTTTGTGGGATAGACAGATCAGAATGTACATGAAAAATCAAAAAGCCTGTGGTGAGTTTCTTTGTGGGCCATTACGCCAGTCATTTTACAACTTCATTGGCTGCCAGTCCAGGTCCAGGCCCGATTCAAAGTGCTGGTATTGACATTTAAAGCCCTAAACGGTTTGGGGCCAGGCTATTTGAAGGAACGCCTCCTCCCATATGTACCTGCTGGGACCTTAAGATCATCTACAGGGGCCCTTCTCCATGAGCCCCTGCCAAAGGAAGTGAGGCAGGAGGCTACTAGAAGGAGGGCCTTCTCCGCTGTGGCACCCCGGTTGTGGAACGAGCTCCCCAGAGAGGTCCGCCTGGCGCCTACACTGTACTCCTTTCATCGCCAGCTGAAGACCTTTTTATTCTCTCAGTATTTTAACACTTAATTTTAACTTAAATATAAATTTTACTGTTCTAACTCTGTATTTTAATCTTACATCAATTTTGCTGCATGGTTTTATCCTGGTTGTGCTTTTTATACTGTATTTTGTATTTGTGCTTTTAACCTGTTGGTTGTTTTATTATGGTTTTAATTTTTGTGAACCACCCAGAGACCTTCGGCTATTGGGTGGTATAAAAATGTAATAAATAAATAAATAAATAAAATTACCTTTTATCACTGGCAGCTGCTCCTCAGTTGCTTGTCACAGCCCAGAATTACCACATCTGTACATGCCACATATGTTTCTTGGGTTCCTTGTAATAAAATATTCAAGGGTAGAAATCCGTTGCACATCCTATCCTTAATCATATCTTCATTCTTTCTTCTCAAATGAGAAGGGAAGGAATATTGCTTGGTTTAGCTAAGGGCTTTGTTCTTTTATCTTCTGAACAGTGTTAAAACAAGCAATTAAATAATAAGGAAGCAGAGATTAGATATGACTGTTATTAGTGTTTGGACATTTCCTAACTATTTACCATGCAAAGTGGCACATGGGAAAACAATATTGTGATACCACTACATGCTCTAACAAGTTGTAAAGAATGGTAGACGTGTATATCCATGAAAAATCAACATGAACTTTGGACAAGAAGAAAAGGAACTAGATATTGCTCCAAATTAACTATAATAAGCTGCAATTAGGAAGAAATAATATGTTGGGCACCAATATAGCAGAAGAATTAGTTCCAAGAAGTTGAACTAAGCAAGGTATATGCACACAGGAATTGAGGTGTGAGGGCTTGTTATTCAGTACAATCTTGGTATTCATTAGAATAACAAGAGTGATAAAAAATACAGGAAAGGGTAATGTACTAATTATCTCTTGGGAAATTAACAATAGATCATCACAAGTACTGCTTGATCTTTAGAGGATACTTCATTATTTAATATAAATTCAGAAAGATTTTATTGACAATAAAAGCTGGCCAAATTCCATGAGAATATAACTGAGACTCATAATCAGTTTTGATTTATTTATTTACCAATATTTATGAATCACTTACATGAAAAAGAAATTTCTAAGCAATATACAAACAGTACAGCAGAAAGTCATAATACAATGAAACTTAGATGAGACAATAGCATGAGAGCATTCAGACTGGTACCAAAATCATAAGCCTGGCCTGTTACTACATACTGTAGATAGGCAGTGCAGTTCTCTCAGCATAGATGAAATACGATGGTGGTACACCACACTGCCATTATGAACCTGGCTGTGGCATTCTCCATCAACTGCAGTTTCCAGCCCCAGTGTTGAGGTTACCAATCCATGGGCCATAGTGGTCAAGCTATCACCGCCAAGGAATGGCTATAGCTTTCTAAATGGCAAAAGTGGTAGAAGGCATCCTAGCCATTGATTTCGCCTGTGCCTCCAGTGCTGGATCAAGGAACACACACCAGACTCTGCACCTATTTCTTCAAAGAGAGTGCAACCCCATCCAAAACAGATGACTGACCCAATTCCCAGAAACAGGAACCACTCACCACTAACCTACCATTTCGCCTGGATTCAGAGTCAGATTATTAGCCCTCTTCCAGCCCATCACTGCATCCAGACAGTGGTCTAAAGCTTGCATAGCTCCCTTTGATTCATATATGGTGGTAGGGAAGATAGTACATACAGAATACTCCATTTTATGCCTTGGGAGGAAACAATGGTGACAAAGCACGTGCTTTGCATGTAGGAAATCCCAAATGCAATCCCTGGCAGCATCTCCAGTTAAAAGATCAGGTAGCAGATAATGGTAAAGACTGCTGCCTGAGACCCCAGAGAGCTGCTGCCAAGTCAGAGAAGCAATACTGGGAAAGATGGCCCAATGATCTGATTCCATTTAAGGCCATTACGCCTTAAATGGAATATATAATATATATTATATATTAATATATGCCATAATATATGCCCAGATATTCCTGTCCTGCTGCTATTTGTGGTACCTACCTATTGGTCTTACATAATTTAATTAATTAATTAATTTATTACACTTATATACCGCCCCCATAGCCAGCGCTCTCTGGGCGATTTACAGAAATTACTTAATAAACTAACTAATCAGAAACATGTCTTACAGATAAATCCACCAGTATCAAAACTGTAACAACATATAAGGAACAAATAATGAGAGGATGGTGTTTCCTCTGAGATAAATGAAGTCATAAACAATTCAATATAATAAATGGCCCTGTACTGTGTTTTTACAAGATCTCGGCCTTAGCTAGACCTGGAGGTCTAGCGGAATGGAGGGGTGAAGATCTCGCAACTTTTTATTGTGAAATCTCCCCCTCTGTTCACACGTGGTGTGCGACGACCTCAGACAGAGAGGTGTTGCACCTGCCATTTTTGTGTGTGTGAAAGGGACAGCAGCACATGAATGGTTGTGCGCAAAAGGTAAGTGGGTTTTTTTTAAAAAATAATTACTTTCCCTGCTCCCCCCACCCCACCCCCGATGGGCGCATTGTGTGCGGGTCCCGGCTCCTTGTGAGAAGCCGGGACAAACTGTGGTGCCCGGCCACATGTTCTGCAGTCTTGAGCTCAGCCTGAGACCGCGGAAAAACTGGGCCTAAAGTGGAGGGTGAGATCCTGGGGCAAGGGAGGGATCATCCCTCCCTGATCCCAGGATCCCCTGTGCATCATGTGGATGCACAGGGATGATCCCAGGGATCACCCCAGGATAAAGCCCCGTCTAGCTAAGGCCCTTGACTCTTTCCCAATCTAGCAATGGAGTACTTCATACCAGTCTGAATGAAGATATGTACACCTCTGTTGCCTGCAATGCTTCACCCATCCAGGCATCTTCCACAATCCCTTGGGAGCTTGTGTCTCTGAAGCCTGGCTCAGTCTTGCGTCTTTGTACATAGTAGCTGAATATCAGGCAGAAAATCAACAAATGACATTTCCCCACCTATCACCGCATCCCAGCACTGGGGAAAACCTCACAATGTATTTTCTGCCTATCGTCCAACAGTCACAGAGCCTCTACCCTTAAAAAAAGTAACAACCCGAATACTTGAAAAAGCATTCAAAACAATTTGCATGTGTATATTTAAAGTCATAGCATACACAGACTTCTGTATTCAGAATTTGTTCATGCCTTCTTAGCCTTATTAAACAATCTTACATCTTTATAAACTATGAATGGAAGGTCAGACTGTAAAACACAACCCCAAGAATACAATTAACGGTGCAATGCTATGCATCTCTACTTGGAGCTAATTCTCACTGAGTTCAATGAGACTTACTCTCAGGTAAGTGTGTATAGGGTTATGTCTTTAATAGTAATTTCCAATCTCTTCCTTTTTTACAATGCCATTCTTCTACAGGTGCAGAACACAGATAAAATAAACTAGTTTTACCCAGCTATCTCTGCATTGTGGATTCATTCAGATAACAAAGTTGTTTCTAGAATGATAAGATGTGCTTATAAAGGTGGATAAACCATGCATCAAGAAACAGGCATCAATTTTTAAAGACCTCAGTCATTCTAAATTTAAGAAGGCCTATCTTACACAATTTCTGAAACTTTATTTTCATTATAAAGATGCCAATAATGGTGTTCCATTAATGTTGCAGCAGTGCGTCTACTCATTAGCGTGAACAAAATTCAAGTAGGATTCAAATTGGGCATTGAGGAGGAACACATAAATGTTCAGGGTTTAATTGTTTCAATGTGTCATTGTGTTATACATATTTGTGCACAACATGCAATTTAGACCTGAATTACTAATCTCGCAGAACAAATAAAAACCAAGACCCCCTTGTAGGAAAATAAAATCTGGTAAGGATTTGATCACCTCACTCTCAGAAGAATTCAGGGGATGGACATGAAATAGTAGCCCCAATTGCTATAGAACCAAAACGATTCAACATGAATAGGTAATGAGCACATGATGGTTGTCATAGACGAGAGTCGTTTTACACACTGGGGATGGCTTTTTTGAAACTCACTGGAGCATGTAGGCCTAATAAATAATACACTGCCATTTAAAAACTTCTCTCTCTTTGAGGGAGACTGGAACAGGCAGACACCATCGGAGCCTGCTTCAGTTGAACCTACCACCACCACAGGGCTAACATCTTCACCCTGTGGGGAAGAAGAAGGAACTGCCCCTTACGCCTGGAACGCTCTTCCAGAGCATTTGAGAACTACAAGTTCAATCGCAGCTTTTAAAGCTCAGCTAAAAACTTTTCTTTTTCCTAAAGCTTTTAAAACTTGATTTTGTTCTGACTTTTATACTGCCTGTTTGGTGCATTCTCTTCCCCTCCTTATTGCTTTATTATGATTTTATTAGAATGTAAGCCTATGCGGCAGGGTCTTGCTATTTATTGTTTTACTCTGTACAGCACCATGTACATTAATGGTGCTATATAAATAAATAATAATAATAATAATAATAATAATAATAATAATAATAATAACTGTTGATCTGCCTCTCCATTGGGAGATGAGAGGACGGAGCAAGGCCTTCCCTCCAGCCTGAACAGTCTCATTTTTTTTCCTCTCCCTCTTCCCTCCCCATCCCATTTTTCTTGTGCGTCATGTCTTTTTCAGAATGTAAGCCTGAGGGCAGGGACTGTCTTCGTTACTGATCACTTGTAAGCTGCTCCAAGGGCCATTTTGGCTGAGGTGTGGGATAAAAATACTCTAAATAAATACTAACTACAATACTAACATCATCATCATCATCATCATCATCTACCAGTTCTTTCTTTTCAATTAGTGAGTTTTGATCCAATTTCATTCTTTTTTAAAAATTTCTTTTGCTAGACACTTTTTTCAACTAAAACCACAGCACTCACTCACAGAACATGTAACATGTTCTAGAAGCAGGAAAGCCACCTTGCTATACAGCATGGGACACCATGCTCTGTTTCTAATATCTGCAGTACCTTCTGTTCCAAAATTCAGTTGTGATGGAGAGAAAGCTTTTTGTAAAGTGACAGAATGTATATGAAGTCAGTCTCTGCTTGGCTGTTTATGTGATGACATGGTCAGAGCCAATTTCATTAATTTAAAGAGAAAGAATGGGAGACAACTTATTGAAGTACTTCAGTTGAAAAGGGAGAAATAAATTTAGGGTGCCATCCATCCTATGCATGTTTAGACTGAGGAAAAGTTCTGCAATTCCCAACTGGGAGGAAAGTACTGACCCTTGTGGAAACACACACACACACACACACACACACACACACACACACACAAAGCTTTTGCTGGGTTTTCCATTTTTATAAGTTTTTTATTTTTTGTTTATGATCTCTTATGCGGGCCAACCTTGAAGATGCCTGGTGACTCCAATGCTATGGGGTAGTAAATCTACTCTGGGTTTTAGTAAGAACTCCCTTAAAGAGCAGGTTTGTAGCTTTGGAGTCCTCCAGGAGCCATATTTGTCACTTGAGACTCAAGTGCCTTCTACCAACTTCATTTGGTGGTCCAGCTATGCCCTTGGCCTCAGTTGTAGCCTCCATGTTAAATTACTGGAATGCACTCTACATAAGGTTGTTTTTGAAGATGTTTCAAAAGCTGTAGCTTGTGCAAAATCTGGCAGCCAGACACAGGTACGAGGTCCAAATTAACGCCAATTAATGAAATGAAATGTACGTGTATGCTGCATTTGTTAAATTGCAAAGTTACTGTCTCCTCCTCTGTCAGCGCTAAATAGATTTCCAGGTATGACTAACTGATGTTGCAATACAGTTCTGAAGAACTTAGTAGTTCTACTTATGCTTATGATTTTCATTTAATACACACACACGACTTAGCAAAAGTAACAGAGAGCCCTGTTTAAATAATTGTTGCTCATTCTGAGCCACTTTTAGCTAGCTGAATTGGGTCGACTCACTCAGCTTCTTCTAATTCAAGCACTGTTTATTTATTTGCCAACAGGCAATATTTTGTTGTAGTACTGTAGAGCCACTGACTCATTGCACTGCATATTCCTGGTGAAATTCTGGAACTGTGAATTTCTACTACTTGCAGGGGGGGAATTGCTAGAGACCTGACATGTATATGAAAATATGTGAAAGCCACTCCAGCAAGCTTCTTGTTGTTCATGACCTGTGGAATCAACACCAAAAAGGTGCACTTAAAAATCAATATCAATAATTCACTTCTGCGAAGTGAAAGTGAGAGATTGATCACTCTTGACATTGTGCAAGTCAGAGTTGGGCAATTGCTCCAGACATTAAAAAAACACCAAAAAAACCCACACACCTCTGCCAATTTACTTCAGTCATTCTGACACATTTGCTGCTCCCCTTGTAATGTTAATCTTGGCTCTGGGGAAGCACAAAACTGCCAGCTCTGCAAAATTGCTTGGTGGCTCTGGAGAGGTGGACAAATTAGCCATTGGAGAACAATTTAAGCTAAAATTCCTTTCAGCTCTCAAACACAATAGATTTGGAAGGTCACTGGCCTCAAGGGATATAAAAGAACGAACCTACCAGCTGGCAAAAACAAGGCAACTGCTAGAGCCCTATCCCTCACATCTCCCAAAGTTTGCTAAACTTTGTTTAATGAAAACTGTCCCCATCAGCAGTCATTCCATCCTGGTTGCATCTGAGGGGAAGGTGAGACGTTGGCTTGGATAGAACCAAGTGCTGTTTGGCTCATCTCCTCCAAGAATGGCCACCATAATCTAGAATACGTTGCAATTTGGCTCCTCCCCTCCAAGAACTGTTGCTATCAGCAATGATCCATCAGAAGATGGGAGAAGTGAGACAGTGAGACATTCTTCATTGGCTTGGCTAGGACCAAGTGTCATTTGTTATTCCCTCCCAAGAACTTCATCATCTGACCATGGCCACACTGCGGTACTCTCTCCCACAGTGGCTGTTCTACTTGGCCATTATCTAACACTAAAAACCTATTAGTTTCTGGGGCCATAGCTAGACCTAAGGTTTATCCCAGGATCATCCCAGGTTCGTCTCTGGCTGAGCGCTGGATGTCCTGTGTGGCACTTAGATGAACAGGTTTGACCCCAGGACAATCCTGGAATAAACTTTAGGTCTAGCTATGGCCCATATCTGATTACTTTTGTCTTTCCCATCTCTTCTTCCTTTTGTATTGTTTCTATTGGATTCCAAGCTGTTCTTTTGAATTGAAAAAAGAATCCATTGAGTGCATCCTGCAGGGGGTTGGCCCCTTCCAACTCTATTATGCTGTGATTCTACATTGGCAGAAAGGGGGTATAAAAAGTAAGTAGGTAAGTAAGTCAACAAATTAAACAGATTTTCCAGAGGTGCAGCAACTGATGTTTTCTGCCAAGCTTATTGTGGAGCAAAACCAGACATTCCTTTCAGACTACAGGATTTTGTGAACAGTCTTGAAAATATCAATGCAAAAATCAGTTTTTGCTTTCTATATTAAAAGGTTTGGCTTTTGTATAAAAAACTTATAAAAAATATTTTGCCAGGTAAACTTGCTTTTTTGAAGATGATGATGATGTTATGTGTGTATATTTACTATAACTCTACCATTACAGATATCACTGATCTAGTGTTAAGAAGGTTTGGACAAAAGGTCCCCAAATGTATTCATGTGTATCTGGGGGGGGGGGAATCTTTCTTTTTTTTTGCTTCTTCCATTTCAACTGTATCCTGTCCACATTCAATGTTCTACAGAAGCTTCACTTGCTAGGAGAAACAATAATTGAATTCTCACTCACAGTGTAAACAACTGTATGTGGAACTATATGATCAGCAGCAATCTGATGACAAGAGGACAGTCTTACATAAGCAGCAATGTGGCGGCTAAAATGCAAAGCAATTCATGTCTATATTGGCTGAGCTACAGTAAGTCAAAGTTATTTTGTTTTTCTTTTTAACCTTGAGACAAACTTCCATGACATAATTTAGTTCAGTGACTCTGGACATCAGCTTTGTAAGGGACAGATTTGGGAAGATTCTGGGAGGACCGCCAACTGGACGAAGTCATTGCCTCCTCTCACTGGAATCAGCAACAGCTAGCTCCTCCTGAAACCAGAGTCTTAGAAAATATTGGATTGCATGTAATGTCATTCTAGTAGAGATCCAGATTCAGAATCTTCAAAACCAGAACCAGAGCCTTAGAAAACATTAGATTCAATGCAATGTCATGCTAATGGAGGTGCGTTAGCAAAATTGGAATCTTTCCCTCTCTCCTCCCCCTGCAACCTTCCACACTACTCCAAAACCTCCCGTGAAGGGTTTCCCAGCCCTCTGGATCAGATCTTGAGAGCATGTGGGGGACTCCGGCAGGAGGAGTAATTTCCTCCTTCTCAGTTCTGCTGACAGAAGCTGATGAAACTGACAGATACATTTGGAACCTTCAGCAAAATGACACCACTGGATCCAACCCATAAACATTAAGGTAAGATCTGTACAACAGTGGAAAAGTCTACCTATGGAGGTTGTAGGTTCTCCATCTATGGAGGTTTTTAAGAAGAGGCTGGACACCCACCTCTCATGGAAGGTTTAATTGGTTTTCTGCACATTGCAGAGAGTTGGACTGGATTACCTTTGTGGTGGCTTCCAACTCCACAATACTATGATTTCATGGTTCTATGATTAAGTCTAATCTTTAGATTATCCGTTATCTAATTTAAAAAATTGACTGTCAGAAGCTGTGGTATGTTCAGTCAAAGTACAATGTATTATAAGCCATAAAGAATGTTAGGGTATATTGGATCTAGTCTCTGAAAGCAAGTTCAATATTTCATGTTCTTCATATTCCTTATTTCAGAACAATTCCTGGATGGATTATGGTTAGGATAGTTTGTCATTTCTTTCATGCCCAGTCCTCAATGTGCCACACTGAATTCAAAGAACAATGAATTAAATAATGTGGGATTGTGAGATCATAATAATAACAGTGACCTGCGATTTCTCTGTTACATTCAACATGGAAAAACGTTTGTGAACAAGCCAAATTCTATTTAAAGTAGTGACTAGCCAAAAATTTGACTTTTGGCTCATATGAAAGAGTGGGTATTTCAGGAAGGCAATGAAATGTTTCAACAGGTGTTGGAGGATGTTTACCATGGCAGTGAGCAGTGGAGTCCCCCCCCTCTCTCAATGTTTTTGCTGTTATTGCAGCTGCTTTTTAAGGCAGTCATTCCCCAGTTCCATGAGAATGCCCTGGAATGATCCTATACCACCCCAAATTAATTCATTGCACCCATGAACAATGGAGGTGGTGGTGGGGGAATATGTCAACTCAACAGTCATTAGAGTGAATGAACAAAGACATATGTCTGTAATTTATTATTATGCTGTCTCTGTAGCTGAAACTGACGGACTGATTATTTTTCATTTCTGCCTGACAAAGCGTTGTATATAACCAGCAAGCTTCCTTACATCTTTACCAAGGGCCAAACTAAATGCTCTTCTAGTCATGCATAGTGATGCTGTGGGTGATATGTTTCATTACTCCAATGTAAGCATGCATGGCCCCAATTCAGATCAGGACCACAACATTCTGGAAGTGAGAGGTTAACCCTCCTCCTTTTTTCATCTTAAAATCCCACTGTCCGTCCGTCCGTCCGTGTGTGTGTGTGTGTATGTGTGTGCGTTCGTATGTGCGTGTGTGTGTGCCTCTGAAAGTGGTGCTTTCCCCTCCTGTACTACCCCATGGCCTATGTGGTGCCACAAGGTTTCATTCTGTCCCCCCACCATGCTTTTTAACATCTGCATGAAATCATTGGGGGGGGGCATGTGGAGGTTTGGGTTGAAGTGTCATGGGTATGCAGATGATACTAGGTCTGCCTCTTGTTTTAATCTACACATCCCAGGAAGGCTGTGGGACTTAAAAACCAGCACCTGGAGGCTGTTTTGGGATGAGTGAGGATGAATAGCTGAACATTAATCCAGCCAAGATGGAAGTACTGTGAGTTGGGAAAGCAACTTATCTGGATGGACTTTCACATCTGTTCTTAGATGGGGTTGCACTCCCCCTAACAGTGTGGGGGTCCTCCTGGACTCTGCTCTAACTGGGGAAGTTAAGTGGCTGCAAGATCCAGAAGTGATTTACCTGGGGCATGTCTACATGAAGGTTTTGCCTCGGGGTGGATTTGCAGTAGTGCCAAGTCTTTTACATGACGCAGCTGCTATTGTGAAACTATCCAGGGGCAAACCCTGGAAACTCTGTTGAAAAAAAGTTGGGCTCTTTCCCCAACTTTGTGGGCAGTGGAGGCTTGTCACAGACCATGATGCCCCCTGATTGGTCACCATGGGCTGGACAAGGAAGGGGGTGGCCCCGTGGCTCTGTAAAAATAAAAACATAAAATTGGGGGGGGGGGAGGAATGGCTCCATTCTTCTCCCTCCCATTTAATTTTTTTTTATTTCTGCAGAGCGGGGAAAGTTCACAATTGCATTCCTTGCCCTGCAGATGCTGGGAAGGAATGCAAGTGCGGGAGCCAGGTGCCTCGCGGTGCCAAAGCACCACTGTCAAGACGTGGGCCAGCTTCAATTGTATTAGCTGAAGTGGTTCCAGTGTGTTTATGAACACAATTTTAAGTGATGGGCTTGATCTTGAAAGCCTTAAATGGGCTTGGACTGATTACTTGAAGAACCGCCTTCATCCATATCAGCCTGTCTCACTTAAAGAACAGCAACAGAGCTCCTTCTCACTTGCCCACATTTGCAGGCAGTTAAGTGGTCACATATGTGTGTGGGTGTGTGAGAGACAGCATTCACCGCAGTGGCCACACAACTCTGGAATGGGTTGCCACTGAGGGTCTAGCAAGCCCCAACATTGCAGGCTTTTAGGAGGGCCCTGAAAATTGACTGCTTTCTGATTTTCAATTCATTAGGTGGTGGTGGTGTTTTAGATTGTTGTTTTTTATGAAATGGTATCACTCTATTTTGTTCTTGTAAGCTGCCTTGGGAGGGGTCCTGCCCTGAAAGGAGGCCTAGAAATCTTTTAAATAAGTCTCATTTTCAGTATCATCCCCCATAGATGTTCAGGCCTTCAATTTCCATCAGCCCTAACCAGCATAGGTAGTGATGAAGGATGGTGGGAGTTGTAGACCAAAACATCTGTAGGGCCACGAGTTGCTCTCTCCTGCTATAGGGTGAAACCTAGATAAAATGGTTTTAATGCCAAACTTGAAACTGATTAAATGACTGGCCAGGATCCAAAGTGCTCTTTCTGCAAAATGCTTTGTTTAAGCAAAGCAGCTATTTTCCTTGTGTATGTTGCACAGGCCAAAATAATAATAATAATAATAATAATAATGATGATGATGATGATGATGATGATACATAGAAACAAGTAAATCTCTGTGAAATTTACAGAGGAACAAGTTACATCAAAGGACTTCTATATATGGTTGTACAAGCTTTAGGCACAATTAAGAAAATTATGCCTACAGTTTGTGCAAACTGCTGAGCTGCTTCATGCAGAACTGCATGAATGGTCTTTGGTCTGTTCCTCATAACTGGATTCCAGCTTCTACATGTTTTGTGATATGGTGAAAATGTGGCATAAAGACGTTGGTGACTGTAGTATTATATTTTAACATTAGGGATATTTTTTCTACAGCCCAGTACTATGCAGAGTTAAGCAAAGTTATAGGTTTTCAAATCAATGTGCTTAGGTGCATCTAACTCTGCAGAGATTCAAGCTAATGTCTACAATAAGGTTAAAGAAAGAATTATAAGCATAACATGATTATTATCAAAGCCTGAGAGTTACAGTTTGTTATTTTTTTCAGTGTTTATTTTAAAGTGATAAAAACTAATAAGCTGCTTTGCTTGGGTAGCACGCTTAAGACTTAAATCATAATTAGATTTTGAAATCAATTAGCAGCCCAAGAACCCAACTGACAAAATTTGAATTAAGTATACATCTTGTTTAATGGCAATGATCCAAGCACTTTTTGAATTGGCATCCAAGTAGGATCTCTGGTTTTTAGAAATGTTTTCTCTGGCAAGCTCCATGCAGCTGTAGGAATAGAATTTCTAGACTGCTGTGATCCCTCCCCCCCTCCTGCCCCCACCCCCCCCTCAAAAATGTGGCATTAGAACTTTCATACCATGGGGAAGAGATTTCAGATGTAACACCAAACCATAGGTTCCAGTGTTACAAGACCAAACCCTGGGTTCACATGTTCTTTCTCCACATTCTCTACAACATGTGCATGCTACAATTTAATGAATTGTACCCAATGAATTGGGTTTAAAATTGTCAGAGGCTGCCAACTATCCTATGCAGGACAGTTGGATCCTCTCTTCTGTACTGTGGCCACCCTGCATTTTTGGCCTCGATGGGAGATTTTGCCAGTCTAGGTGTGGGGAGGGGGGAGAAGGGGGCTAGGGACCTCATAGGAAGCTACATAAAGCAGCTTCTGCAGTCCTGTCCCCTCCCTGCCTCAGGACCTCTCCCTTTTCATCCTCTCTGTGCTCCATTTCCAAGCCTGAAGACATAGGTGGCATGGCAAGAACCACGCTGGCTATGAGAGCGTGGGGCAGGGAGTGTAGTTTCTGGGCTCTTAGGACAGAGACCTGCTTTTGACCTCAGTTTCCAGGAACTGAAATTTTGTTTAGCCCTCTAAGTAGTGACTAGTGGCCATAGGATTGCTCCCTTAGTTCCTTTTCAATGCAAACCATCGTTTGCTTTTATATGTGTCTGGGAAACAATGGTTTGCACTTTCCTTCCAAACTAGGGGTTGGATAAGAATTTGAAGCAGGGATGTTCAATGATGCGAGCATCCCTGCTCAATTTCTTGAGAGCAGGATCAAGGTGGGAACAGTCAGGTGTGAGCAGCCCCATGCTTTGTTTCTGCTCATATCCTACGCTGGCCACAGCTGGTTCCACCTCTCCCTTTCCTAAGGCAAAAACTGACCTTAGGGAAGGGGGAAGTCATAGACACATAGAGTACTCTCTTTTCTTCCCAAGGACCTCAAACATGATTACAACTTCCAGGATCTCCAGTAGAAAAATACACTCTACACATGCTAGTTGCTGCAAAGACCCTATGAGCCCTCCTTCTTGGTAACAAATGGCATGAAGCATCAGTTGCCGCTGGGGATCCTAGAACTTGGTCAAAGCACCCAGCTATAACAAATCTTTGAAATAAAAATAAATCATTACAGATATCCAGTCTGTTCTCAACATCCTTGCCATGAACTGGGAGAACACAAATAAAGTTAATGTGCTTGGAAAACATGCTGCGGTTATCAGGAGTTGCGAGAGGAAGCAGAAGCACAGAATAAAGACATGGGCACAAGAGCTTGGATTAAACTAGGGCCTCTTTATTAATAATTAGATCGATTCTTCCCTCCCTGGATCTGCATGTGAAAGTGTGGGAATTAAGTCCTTATCTCAGGCCACTTGCCTGGCTTATGGGTGAGCCACTCTCCAAGGCAAGGAGTCGGGAAACCCAGCTCCTTACTTATGTGACACTTTGTAACTGTGGGGAGACCACCCTATGACACCCTCACCCACTGCCATAACAACAGCACGTAGGTAAAGATAGTAGGGTCTCCAAAGGCACACCATATCCTGGCACTGGGGCCACATAGCCCCCAAGGAGCAGGTCCTCCGGCTATGCCAATCACCAAAAGGTGCCAGAGCGCTCACCGTCCCTATCTAATATAGCCATGAAGGGCATAATGCCTTGGCCGGTGCCTCGGGCAGGCTGCCTTTTATAGGCACAATCCTGACCTACCTCACGTGGCCTATGTTTTCGCGCCATGAGGGGTGCCTTTACTCTGCTCCTCCCCCTCGCAACAGCTGGCTTCCTGCCCAAGCCTTTGGGCTTGGCGAACACCGGATATCTGCTCCTACTATATATGTTTGATTGCTGAATTTACACATTATGTTTGTCCACAGCAGTACATGTAAAAAAAAAAAAAATCATAGGGGGAGATGGCATGATCCCGACATTGGATCCTACAATTGGTCATTACTTTGCTACAATTTTTTTTTGTAATACAAAGTTTATGCTTCATCAATCCTCCTTCAGAGGTTTTGCCTTAGCGGGACCTTCCAATTTCACGTTGGATTTTGGAACTTGCTGCATTATTTTCTACCTGTCCTTAATTAAAATGATTAAATTAAGTAGTTCAAGAGCTCAGCTGTCCATTGAATATTAATATATTTTCTACTGAGATAAAAGTTTACGGCATGAACTTAAACATGAGTTTATAGCAAGAACAGCAAGAAAAATTAAAACATGAGTTTATAGCAAGAACAGTAAGATAAATTAATGCAACACATTAAAGGAATTCTATTATGGTTCACCACTACAGCATCTATTGTCAAACATCACCACCTTCAGGCTTGATAAAATGGTTAGAATTGAAAACCTAGGATATTATAATTCTAAACCAAACAAAAATAACCAATCAAAGGATCATTTTATGACTTTTACAGGATTAGGTATGGGTAAGAAATTTGTTCAGTTCAGTTCACATTTAAATCCAAAGTTACCTAATTCAAACTTCCCAAACATAAACATGAAACAGAGTGCAGTTAGACGTTGGAATGCATACTTTTCTGAAGTTTGCAATGCAGTTTGCAATAGATAAATAATAATGGTATGAAAAATAATACTTCTAAAAAGTGTGCACAAAATGCATACATTGAAAATGCATATACAGTATAAATGTGTACCTGCAGGGAAATGCACACAAAAGCACTTTATTCAATGGAAATTGCTTGCAAAAATACACACATTGGGGCAAAAAGTGTACAAAATCCATATATTTTGAAAAAATACTCATGAACATAAATATACATTTTTGTATGGATTAAAAAAAAATCTCAGTCCAATGTGGAAATGGATGCAACAAGCTTAATTGGAAAAAAATGAGAACCTAAGAGAAATCATGCTTGACCAATTCACCTGTCCTTTCTTAGGATACAGAAGCCACGCAAACTTCCAGATGCAACTTATACATAATAAGACTGACTTTATTTGTAGAGCTGGCTTTTTAAGTACTTTCTCAAAAGTAGCTTTTCATACCAAAACACTATGGTTGCAAGAACTGAAGCAGATCCAAAGATTCTTAAAGTTAGTTTGACCAAAAGCTCAAGTAGTCCAGCTCTAGCCTACTGACAGACAGTGAGGCATAATAGTTAGAGTGCTGTGCTAGTAACAGGGAGACCTACATCCAAACTCACTTAAGCTTAGTTTCTCAGGATAATCTATCTCACAGGGTGATTGTGAATGTAAAATAGGGGAGAACCATTAGGGCCACCCTAAGCTTCTCGAAGGAAATGTGAGCTAGAAAGAAAGAAAGAAAGAAAGAAAGAAAGAAAGAAAAGAAATCCTCTCTATTCCCCAAACAGGTTGGCCTGTGCATCTCAATCACAAGTGGAGAGTAGAAATGTACAACATCCAACAACATTGGATCCTGGAATGACCAATCGATTCAGATGAGTCAAGTCAGCCAAGTTATACACTAGATGGGACCTTCAGATATTCAAAATCTCCTGGCTGTTCCTGGAGACTATGTACACTAACAATGTAATAGTGACCCACATTGTTTATAGAATCAGCCACAGCTTCCTGGCAATGATTTCCATGATCACATCTCTCAGTTGCCACAATCACAGGGAATATCTTCCAGTTGGCTGCTGCTAACTGTGATTGGCATGATTGCACATTATGCTGTGAATGAATGCATTCTCAGACCATTGCTAGATGAGGGTTTAGCCCAAGCTGATACCCGGGCTCATCCCTGTGCGTCCAGATGACGCACAGGGCATCCCAGGGTCAGCCCGGGCTAAACCCTCCCTTGGCCCGGGATAAGGTCTAGCCTGTTCCGCGGCTTTCCCCTGCTACACAGCTTACTCACGAGTAGCTGGGAGAAGAGGAGCACTGTGCCCATCAGGCGGGGGGGAATCATGGGTGGGGACAAATGGGGGCCAGGGGGAAGAGCAGACCCGGTGGGAGAGATGGGGAGAAGAGTGGAGCCAGAGTGGGGAGATTGCGGCCAGGGGGGATCGGAGATCATGGCCAGGGGTGTGGAGGGGGCATCGGACATGGCTGGCGGGTGGGTGATCGGATGGTGGGCGGGGGTGGCGATCGGACATGGCAGGTGGGAGGGGGGAATTGGGCGGCCGGCTGGCCAGCCGGCGATGAATGGCATCGGACATCACGGGGGGGAATTGGGGCAGGGGGGAGCAGGGAACCCTTTTAATGGTTGACGCGACGGGGCTTTCCTTTACCCCATCGTGTGTCACATGTAGACTGGGGTGACGGCCCGCGTTAGTTGTAGTGCGGGCTCGCCCCTACCCCCGACCGGATTAACAGGTAGGTCTAGCAAGGCCCTCAGAAAGGATCAAGAGACATCACAAGGACATTTTTCACTTTTTATCTATTTTGGGGGAAGAGGTAGAACACATCTTTTGCATGTTGAAAGTCCCAGTTTTGGTCCCTTACATCTCCAGTTAGGCCTGGAAAAGAGTTCTCTCTGAAACCCTGGAGAGACACTGCCAGTCAATGTCAACAACACTAGACTAGATAAGGCAACTTCCTATGTTCTCATATAATGAGTAACCATGCACACATAGGTAAAGTACTGAAGAACAGTAATTCCATATCCCTAGCTCACAAGATGAGGAAAACTGCTGAAATTAGTAGCAGCTCCCTAGTGCTCTGTAACAATGACACATTCTATAGACTGGCACATTCAGGTGTAGAAAGGAGGAACAGCATCAGGGGCAGTATCCAATGGGGGTGCAACCATTATCATAAATTATGTTGTGCTAGTATAAATTACTCTAGCATAATGCCAAAAGCATTAGCTGGTATGCCAGCTAATACTATTGGTATTATGTTAGAGTAGTTTATGCTAGTACAATGTACTTTATATTAGCAGTTGGGCTAATGTATTGGATACTGCCCCAGGTCTGCAATCATAGCAAATCATTCTTATAAAATAAATCCCTATTTTGTTGTCATATCTGGCACATTGAAATCTCTAGTTGCTATGCCTAAAATTAGGTTGCTTCCTTCAGGCCAGGCCATGTTTTTGTTTGCAAATATTTAATATTAGCTGGCCAAGCTTGTCACAACTCTTAAGAATTAGCCCTTAAAAGCACATTCTTTTAAAAAGGACATTGTTTTGTTATATCATAGCAAACACATCCTCCTCCTTTTGTTTCATCTAGGGGAAACAGATAAGTGGTCAGAATCTGTATTCCTTTGTATAGCATCCCCAATCTCTAAAAGCTGGAAATCTGTGGGAGAGGACTAATTAAGAATTACCTATGGAAGTATCCAACGGTAACTTTCCACCAACTCAAATAGTGCTATCAGAACTCTGCTGAATCTTTCCATTGTGCAAGTGGTTGAGTGTTTTGCTTTGCACAATGGGTTGCACAACAGGTTGCACAATGCATTGCACAATGGGTTGCACAAGTTATGTAAAACCACTTGGGCAACCACACTTGCACAAATGTAACTTTAGTTGGATTCTACTCTTGTGCATAGTTCAGAACCTAGTTTCCATTAGTATTACATCATTTGTGCTAATGTAATGATACAGTTAGATGACACTGCCCCATGTATTAAAATTTCATACATCAGTAGATAGCCATGGTCCTCTCAGCCTCATCCCTACTCCCTTCCACAATATGGAAATCATCATCATCACCATCATCATCATCATCATCATCATCATCATCTTTTTCTTCTTCATCTTCATCCTCATCCTTATAGAACTCTTGTAGGGATTGCTGAAATAATGTATATGAGCCCTATTAACACTTATGTATATATTATTACATGCTACCATTTCCCATCAGACTTAAACGGTACTAGCATTGTCATCTTATGTTCACTTCCACATGCTTTCCACAGGGAAGCTTGCTGAGTCATTCAGTTCAATTTCCTTTCTCATCTTTTCCGGGTTAGGACAAGCTTTCAAATCCTTTTTTGATAAGATTTTTTTTTTTTACTTCAACACATAATTATAGCATGGCTGGTGTAGTCCCAGGTGCAGTCTGAAGTGAACCATTAGCTGTGTTATCACATGATCCTAAAATCAAATGGTGTGGTCTTCAGAATGACTGGCAGACAAGTTAGACAACCACTGTAGAAATCAAGTTATGAATTGGAGACTCCATGGTTTGAATCTCATATCCGTGATGAACGCAGTAGGTGTCCTGACGCTTCTTAGTGTTGGCCCTCTATCTACAAGATCGGGACAATTATGTTGCCTTACTTTATAGACATTTTATACATCAAGATCATGCATACGAAGCACACAAATACTCCAGAAGTGCATATTGATATGATGTATTATGACTGTCACTTGTTGTATTCAAGTTCTCTACATTAAAAGACCACAAACCAGACATACTATCCGTGTTTTATGTAAGTCATCATTTTGATAACTGCTTTTTGCAAAACTGTAAAAATGTCCACAATAGTATTTCCTTTATGCTCTATTTATTTTCATCCCTGTGCACATTTCATGAATGTTGCACACTGAATTCTATTGACAGACCTGTTTTGGCTGTGTGTTTTAAATCCTGGCCAGGATCTACACTACTGCTTTAAAACAGTTTATAACAGCAGTGACAACTGTTGGGGCCCAGGACACGCTCCATATACAGTTTTTGAACTGTTTTCAAAGTGTCATATCCTACTTGGTGTAGATCTGGCCCTGCACGTTCAATTGTGGGGAACCACTTAGGGCCAAACTACACTTAATGTTTGAGCAAACTACACTTAATGTTTGAGCAAGCATGCTTGATCTGGTCACCTTTGTTATTTTTTTGGGGTGGGGGGAAGCATCCCAAGGGGGGGCAATATGGATTATAGCCCCGCACCAGTTTTCTCCTTCCTGGATGCTTTTGCCTCTGAAAGTGCCCTTTACAGCACCTTTGTCTGCAAATAACAGCCAAGTAGAGGCAATTTCCAGCAGAAAACATGAGCAGGGCCTCATCCAGATCAAAATCATATTTAGGTCCCTGGTGCTGCTGTTTCTCCAAAACAAACAAATGGCAATCAGATTTTAAAATGTGAAACATTTTGGCATAAACCACCAGATTCAGTCATGCTCGTGTTTTAGGCTGAAATGGTTCACATTTTTAAATCTGTTATATATAAGCTAGATATGTTATCAATGTTTGTTTGTTTTGTTTTGTTTTGGAGTGCTGTGTCATGTGCATCACATTTATTTATTCTTTCTCTAAAATAAAAGTGACTAGATTAAGAATACTTGTTTAAACACAAAGAGTAGAATCCAACTACTTAAAGTAGCTGCATTGAACTGAATGGGACTTAACTTAAATATCAGTCACTTCTACTCTAAGTTGGACTTTAGTTGGATTCTACTGATAACTAGCATCACATGTAGTTTTGCCATAATGCTGCAATCCTATGCCAAACTACCTGGGAGTAATTAAGCCCCACTGAACATAGTAGCACAGTACTTACATCTGTATAAACATACCTAGGAGTGCACTATTAGGTTTATTTTTCTTAAGCCATGCTAAAAAGCTCGGGCTACCTGGAACGCTCCCTCATACTGAATCAGACCATTGGTCCATCTAGTTTAGTATTGTTGACACTGACTGGCAGTGGCTCTCCAGGATTTCAGGAAGGATTTTTTCCCCAGCCTTAGCTGGAGATGGCAGGGACTGAATTTGCAATCTGCAAAGTAGGTGCTCAAGCGCTGAGCTACAGTCCCTCCCACTCTTTTGAACAGATCAATTGAGAGAAGGTGCAGAGCAGGGGAAACTTGAAATAAGAAGTCTTGAATAAAATTAAAAATGTGAATCAAAACAGACCTTTGTTAATAAAGTAATTAATAGGAACGACTACCCATTTTCTGCAGCTGTTTGTGGCAGCATGTGTGTATATTACACACACACATACACACACATTTTTGACATTCCTGGAGCTTACATTGCACAGGCCCAGACAGCTCTTTCACTTGCCTGTATGGTCTACTGGGCCCTGGGTTCTTCTTTTAAGGCATAATGGTTATTGGAGCTGCTTTTACAGTGCTGGGTCCTCAAAATACCTTTTTTTTAGGACAGGACTGGATGGAAGGTAGATCTCCAAATGTTTGGACTTCAAGTCCCAGAAGCCCCTGACAGCATGGCCAATGGCCAAGAATGCTGGGAGTGGAAAAACATCTGGATGTCTACTTTTTGTCCACGACTGATATGAGGAAATGGTGAGGAACCTGTTGGCGAGGCATGCTGGCAGTGAGTGTGGCTGAAGCCAGTGCTGAGGAAGGTAAAGCCAAAAGTGGGTGTGGCCACTCCCCTTTCTTTCTCTTTTTCTGTCACCCCTTCTTTCTCCCACTTCTTCTCCCTCCCTCTTTCTTCCTGCAAAGAAGACTACCAAGGGCGGGACAGATTGTTCTCAGAACTGATTGCTTGTAGTGGGCTTTTTAAATTAGGTTAAGGACTGCAGGTTGCTCAAGTCTGATATCAGCAACACCTAGAGTTCACAATCCAGGCTATAGGAAAAGATAGCTGACATGGTATTTTAGACACCTCACCATTTTAATAGTCTATGCAGCATTTTTTCTTGCTGCTATGGAGGGGCTGAAAAATTAAAGTTCAGCTAAAGCTGTTAACCTCAAATGCTTTTGCAGCTCAAGGAAATGTGGTACATTTTTTTTTAATTTTCAAGCTTGTATTTTATATATAGAGAAAATGCAGCTGATTTTGTACTACATTTCACTTCGTGAAGTTACAAAGATGTGTCTGACCTTTTAAACCAGACAGTAAGACAGTAATAGAAATGCTTTGGCTTCCAAACAAGAGCTCTCTCAAGAGTAATTATTTCTCTATCTCTGTCATCCCTATTTCTTTCCAAGTATTATAGCTTATCCCAAGGTCAGCCACTTTTACACTTTTTTTACTGGGCTTTCCAAATTAATACTCAGCTAACTATTACATTCTGGTTTGCTTTAATATTAATTTTGCTCATTGTAATAGGATAGAATTTTAAATGTCCTAATTTCCATATGAATTCATCACTGAAGGGGGATTAATTTAGCTCTTCCCGGAGAGTTGTTTACATGAAGACATTACAACAATGACTCTATGTAGTGTTGATGACTAATATCCGCTTAAACAATGAAAAGACAGCCTTAAGTAAGTTTTTATATAACATTTTGCATAGTTCTGACGTGTGTGTGTGTGTGTGTGTGTGTGTGTGTGTGTGTATTATGTGCTTTCAAGTCAGCTTCGACTATGAATTGGTGATCTTCATTCACATCTGTTGTTAACCACCCTATTTAGATCTCGTAACTTCATGTCCATATCTTCCTTTACAGAGTCAATCCATCTCTTGTTCAGTCTTCCTCTTTTCCTTCTACCGTCTGTTTTTAACAGCATGATTGTCTTTTCTAATGAGTGGTTTCTTCTCGTTATATGTCCAAAGTATGATAGCTTCAATTTCAACATTTTTGCTTCTAGTGAGAATTCTGACTTAAGCCTTAGCTAGACCTAAGGTTTATCCCGGGATCCTCTCTGTTCATGTAAATGACACACAGGATATCCCGGGAGCAGGCAGGGATGACCCCGGGATAAACCTTAGGTCTAACTAAGGCCTTAATTTGATCTAGAACCCACTTACTTGTCTCTTTCATAGTCTATGGTATCCACAAAGCTCTTCTCCAACACCATATTTCAAATGAGTTGATTTTCCTCCTATGGCATAGATCAATTAAATTTAATGCTTAGAAAATACGTTGGTGAAAATTAACAGTATCTCATCCAAGACGTCAGCCCCAAAAGGCATATGAAAACAATGTTTATTCTTAACTAGTGAATGGACCCAGCTTTGCATAGGGTGGAATAACCTTTAGTTTGATACAGTGGAGCCTTAAAACAAGCTTACACAGCTATCAGAGCTGAACACATTGTGCCTGCCCTGTTTAAGTGAAGCCATGTCTCCTGGCATCTGTAGGCATGGGTCCTGGCATGGTTCAGCCCTATACCAACCTGAGGGATGGGTCTGTCCACACTATTCTTCTGTCCCCCAGACTACTCCCCCTGGCATCAAACTATATCAACTGCAATACTATGCACAGCTTCAGAATGTCTGCCAATTAGTAACTGAAGATAGTACTGCATGGTTCAAACACACTGATACATTCAAATTAATTTAAATTCATTAATGCATAAAACAAAAACAAAAACCCATAATTACACAGCCCTATGCCCTCCCCCCCTCCCCCAGTATGTATGCCAAGTTTCAGGTGTCTAGGTTTCATATCTTAGTGTTATGGTGCTGGCAGGCAGGCAGAGGGCAGATTTACACTTTGTGTCAAATCATTACAGGTATGAAATAAAAAGCAGGATGCAACACTATGAAAGAGGTATATGGAATATGGGTTGTACCCATCAGTTATCAGTGCACTTATCAGTGTGGATTTAGCCAGCCAGCCAGGCATCTTATGTTATTATAGCTACCTGTTTTCAAAGGGTCATTCTGGACATTATGTAGATGAAAATCTGGGTTTGGCACTAAATATACAGTATACTTAATGGTAGTGAAGGGCAAACTCCCTCAGATTGTGATCAGGAATTATGGGTAGAAGTGGAGAATGCTCAGAAAGAGTTCCTTTTATCCCTCAAGTGTAGGGGTTGGCAAATCAGTGATGCCCAGGTTCAATGAGATTCTCCAAGTTCCATCTTGAAGTTTGGTCTGCCTTGCTCCTGTTCCCCCCAACTTCAGCAATGGCAGCACGAGGGAGATGTCTTTTTTAACTGTCTTCCTTGCCTACTTCCTATACCTATGATGCTGCTACAGCTCACTGTGACCAGAAGCACTAACTCTTGCCCTGAATAATATCAGGAATCCTGGTAAAACTACAGCCTGGTTCAGGCATTCAAGTGGTGGTATGAGGGCTTAAAGTGGGTAGAGAGTCAGGGCAATATACGTTGGTTCCACCCATTATGTTTCAGGGCCTGCTGCCCACACCCACCTCAGTTTGGACCTTGACAAGTTGAATTCCTAGTGCATGGGAAGGTCAAATCATTCCAGATTATGTGGTACTGCCATTGACCTCAACATTCTATAATTCAGTTTAATGTGCAGTTCTTCAAAAGGATATTTTATAGTGCTCTGCCTAAAATGTTGCCCACAATTTTTTTGGGTCATTCTCATTCAATTTTATGGAAAAGAAATTGATTTAGAAAAGAAATTCAAGGATGAAGAAAATTTTGGAGAAATTCTCACAGTTTGGGTTTGGGTTTCTTATGCTTGCTTTAGTTCGGAGGTGACCAAGGGGTGTGCCTATGTGTCCTGTATTTCATTGTGCAAACACTTCTCCAGCAGCCTGTAGCCTCCTTTGCTTTTCACACTTCAATTAGATCCCAGGGGAAGATATCATGAGGTGGCAGCCTAGAAGGCTGCAAATCAGTGGTGTGGTGTATAATAGAACACAAACACACACATACCCACTTAGCATACTCAGCCACCTTGCAGTAATTAAACACAACCAAAGAAATTCAAAATAAATGATAAAATTCCCTGAGAATGAGGAAGAAAATTTGAATTCTTTTTCATGGGGGAAGAAAACTTTCAGGAAATTGGAGGACTAACTTTGGAGCAGCACTAGCTCCACCTCTTCCCTGGAGCTACACACAACACTGCCTTGTGGAGGATGCAAAATGGCAGCCAGGCAACCCACACATGTAATGCTATTGCCACTTGCAGTAACAATGCAACCCCGCCTCCAAAAGTACTTAAGAAAGAAAGAAAGAAGCTGTGCTACAACCCCTGCCAATGGTGAGTCCTACCTGTGAGAAACCACTGGAGAATTTCTCCTCTCTTGGAGAAATTTGGTGAAATTGTCTCCCCATTTTCTCTGCCCACAAATAGAGTAGAAAATTTTGAGAGGTTCTTTGCACACAGTTCTAATATTTGATGATATACTTGCACCTGTGGACATACTGAGAATTCTCATCATCTTGCATGATAAATGGTAATATGTGTAGACTATTGAAAATCTTAAGTACAGGGCACTGACTGAGAAAAGCTTGGAAAATTTGGTTGTTGTGAACTCTAGGATAAACCAATCTATTCCATACCTCCTAGATGAATATGCCAATTGAAATATATATCGACCGCCTCTTACACTTCCCAAATATTCCAACGTAGTTCTCAGCTCAAAAATATTAACATGTCTTTTAAAAATGCTTATTTTGATAGAGAATACATTTAGACACTTGTTGTTTGAGAAAAATACATTTAGAAATAGATATTTGACTATATATTTAAATGCATTTTTCATGTTTATTTAAAAAAAATTGCAATTGCAGAAACCACATAGAATGGACTTGTGGTGAACATCTTCAAAAGTGAACCAGTTAGAAATAGACTGATTTGCTCTTCTCTATTCTGGTTCAAAGCAACCACTTTTGTTAGAAATATTATTCCATTTTCTTGTGACCCTCCAGATGTTTTAGCATACAACACCATCAGCCATAGCTAATACAGCCAATGATGACAATGACTGGAATTGTAGGCCCATTCTAGATGGCTCGAATGCATCTACTGCAAAGAGTTCTTGTATTCTCCATTTCATTCATTGGGACAAATAGCATCCTCCAATTTAGCATCTCTAATTGTATAAAGGAATGTGTTGATTATCATCTACCTGCACCAATGCATATCATATTTTATATACTTGCCATTCATTTTCCAATGTGCTATATCAAGCATAGGTTCCATTAAATTGCTTCTTGAGTGAGCAGGGCCATTTTGTGGCCAATTTGCAGAGAACTAGGCAGCATCTCCTACGTTTGTGAGGAAACTTTCAGATTATGTCCAGTACTAGCAGCTGCTGATACAATTATCCAAGGAAAAAGCCATTGTATGGCTTGTTGAACATAATCCATAAATGTTCTCTCCAGATTCTAGCTGGCTTAAGACTAGCAGGGGCAACTGACATGTTGCCCCCAGAGCATTCCCTATCAATAAACAAGTTTATTTGTTTCACTCTGGTAAGCACTGAGTTTAAACAGTATGATTGCCAAATCTCACTGATATATCTGGTGTAACAGGAAGTCCAGTAGTTACAAAACACAGTATGTGTTTGTTCACTGTTCTCATATTCAGTCTATGCTGATAAGAAGTGGGGTTTTTTTTTCTGAACAAAGCTGTAAAAAATATTTGTAGTATTCAGTTTGTTAGGCCTGGACACTTCATACATATTTCCCAAGTTCTGATTTAAAATAATTAAAAACAACAAACCCATACCATAAGCAAGCCAAATAAATATTTAAACTTTTCCAGTTCTAATTCCTCTGGTAGTCAGCTTTTATCATTTTAATGGTTTAGTGTAGTAGCAGCACGTGTTACACCTGGTAGCATGCTTCCATGGTGTAATGTGCAAAGAAGAAACTCATGCAGCTTCCCTACAGTGAGATGCATGAGCTCCAGAGGCAGAGAAAGCACAACAATCTCTAAATTGGGGAAGAAGCCCTAGTTCCCCCACGTGAACGTTATACCAAATGCACAAGAGTAAGCTGCACAGGTCCAGGAGCAGGCTTTACATGGCTTATAGTACCAGAAACTGTTCCTCTAAAAAAATAATAATCTCATAAGCACCTCTCGCCATAATGGGCAGTGACTAACAATTTGCTTGCCTTTCATGACCTTCAAAATCTGTTGCCTAAGACAGCTGCCTCATTTCTGCCTAATGGTTGAGACAACCCTGGTTATGGTTCTCTTTAAGGCAAAGGTGAATAGAATAATGTGGATTGCAATAAATCTCTTGGTTGTTGCCATAGTTCTCCAAGAACTAGAGGATAGGGGGAAGATGAGCAGGAGCAGAAAGAAGGGATGATGATAATAATAACTCTCCTTATCTCTGTACTTCAATGTTCTTCATCTGTAAAATAGGAGTACTAATTGGTTGCTTTTGATCAGGCCAATTTGGAGTATGATAAGTTAGAATGCCTCTGAGCAGTTTTCCTATTGGTTGCCATCTCTTCAACTTTTTTTGAACCACCACATGCCAAATAGATATAGCTGTCGCTTGTGCCTGAATCTCAGGCTTTGACCCATTGTCTTTTGTTCTACCAACTTTGCTTCATGTCTCAGAATCTTGAAAACAATTCTCTTGGATCCAAATTTGCCTTTTAAAAAATAGGCCCTGTGGTCTGCTTGCTGAGCACATAAATGTAAAACAAGTACGCTTTATCAGAAGACCTTGGTACTCTTGAGTTCCACTGATTTAAAAATGTATAATCCTTCAGGCTTGTCAAATCATTAGAGGCATCCAGCTTTGTCGATATACACATTCCATTTCTTTCAGCATGGCCCTGGGGGGTAAGGTCAAGATTGAAATGGCTAGGGGAGCTGTTCTAAAGAAAGGTGCATTGTCTCAGCTGAATCATATTAACATTTTCTCATTTACTCAATTTTCTTTGAAAAGTATGGATAAAGGAAATCCAAGACAGGTGCCTGCCATATTGCTATAATAAATACTCTGAGACTCTACTAAACCTAAGCTGGCCTGCATCTTCACGAACACTTGAAAGCCACATCTTCTAAATTCTTTATAGCACAATACTCTACATGGTTGCTCAGATCTAAGTCCAACTGTGTTCAATGGGCCTGTGTTGCCAAGAGGCAATGGGTTTTTTTTAGGATTCAGAGACAATGAACACACCGATGGGTGAGGGGTAAAGATTTTATTAATTTCACACAAACTGCAGAACACTAAACAACAAATCAAGAAACTATAAAGCAAGATTACTATGTTTAAATCTCTTTGAGAGCATTTCTATGCCCCCTAGA
Organism: Elgaria multicarinata webbii; assembly: GCF_023053635.1. Taxonomy (NCBI): domain Eukaryota; kingdom Metazoa; phylum Chordata; class Lepidosauria; order Squamata; family Anguidae; genus Elgaria; species Elgaria multicarinata. Next base: position 105,916,636 of record NC_086172.1, read on the forward strand.
CAGCATCTGGGGAACAATGGATTCTACAGTTTCTTGGCTCCAAGCTCAGAGACAAAGTTTTGACCTTGAAGCCAGGAAACTGTGCTCCCTGCCTCCTCCCTTGCTCCATCACAGCCAGTGCATAAAGAACCACACTGGCTGCTTGGTTTAAAATGTATAGATGAGTGGATGTTAATGCATGGACCCCAGCAGGCCTACCCAGTCGAATTTTAAGATGTCTGGCTGTTATTTTAATAACATATTAGTTTCATATGTTTTTAATCAGTTTTATGTATTTTATAGTATTTTTGTATTTGAAGTTGTTCCCCACTTCGATCCAGAGGGAGAGGCAGGTAAGGATTTATTATTATTATTATTATTATTATTATTATTATTATTATTATTATTATTATTATTCAGTACCTTTCCCATGTATTGGCCTGTTTTGAGGTTCTGAATTGAGCATATTCCAGGGAATTATACATCATTATGCTTACATTAATCATACCTGTACTTTTGGTCATATTCAAATAATTTCAAGAATGGTTATATATTCTGACAAAGTGAGGGGATTTGTTCTAGCAAGTGGCAAACAGCCAGCATACATAACTATATGATCATCCTAGATACACCCGTAACAGCTGGTCAACTTTGAAATCTCACCAAGGACTACTTAAGGGTAAATAATAGACTCCCAAGCTGTACCATCTCAGCTAGCTAGCTCTGAGAAATAAAAAGAAAATAAACACAGCTACTCACTTAAAGAACTCTGGTCCAAAGGGGATCTAGGCATGAAAGGAGAAGTTGTTGTTTATCACCAGCTCCTTGAAATGGCAGTGGTCCTCCACATTCCCACTACTGGGGCATAAGATAAATGTGGGTTCAATGGGGCTTGAGGGAAGTGTGGGTAGTTAGAAACCTAGTTAGAAACCCCATGCCTGGTTCCTGGCTCCACACAGTTACTTGCGAGCAGCCAGGACAAACCGCGATGCCCAGCCACACGTCCTGCAGTCTTGGAAACATCCGGAGACCACGGCAAAAGCGGGGGGAAAGGGTATGGTGATATCCCGGGGCAAGGGAGGGATCATCCCTCCCAGCTCTTGGGATCCCCTGTGCGTCATGTGAACACACAGGGAGGATCCTGGGGCAATCCCCGGGACATCGCCCTGTCTAGCCATGGCCTAAGTCATCCCTATTGGTCAGTATCAAGTCAGGGATAGCCGATCCTCTAGTTCCTTCCTCCATTTTATGTAGGAAAAAGTTATCAGCCACACATGTCAGGAATCAAGCATCTTTTACACAAACAACTCTGTATACTTTTTCTTCTTCAAGTTAGCCAGTTATTTGAAATCATTCCTTAATTCTTTTAGAAGCCACTAGAGGGAGCTCATACTTTATATATAGTTCCACATAGGATGGATAGAAGCACATTTTTCATGCCCTTTTTCTTAACAACCAACTATTGATACAGTGGAATTTTATCAAAAGAAAACATTTGTGTTCCCTTTATGAACAAAAATGCATATAATACCAACTCATGGATTTTAAGGCTCAATTAATGATTGTTTGTGGATGACTGAAAAGGTATAGATTTGAAACTGTACAATGAGGTCTTGGTGCTTCAGGTCAGCTGTGTCCTCAACACCCACCAAGATTAATGTGTTCAAATGATATTGGCAGACTAGGCATGAAGCCTTGACAGGATGTCAGGAAGGCTCAGCTGAGCTAAAGAACTATGGTTTTGTTCAGTGGAAGCTGAAGACTGCAATTTTGATGGGGCTGTAAATCCACTCTATGTTTCAGTCAGAACCATCCCAAATTCTAAAGGAGCTATCTAAGGTGCTGAACCAATTTCAAGAATTGGCTTCAGCACCTTGGACAGCTCCTTCAGAGTTCTGGCTGATTTTGACTGAAATCCAGAATGGATGCACAGCCCCACTGAAATCGGAACCACCAGCCTCCACTTGTTTTATTTTGTTTTTGCTACATTCTTTCAAAGGAGGCTGAGGAACCCTTAACAACAGATATAGACCATGGCTAAAAATGTGAACTGGGAAGTTGAAAATGTATGGATGTTGAAACAAACTGTTCAAAATGCACTGCCAAGAAGGGAGATTCATTCAGTTCACATTTTAATGTGAGCGTAGCTAAATTCTCACTTTCAAATGATTATGCAAACCAAACTCAGTTATCCTTAGAAATTTTGCAAATTATTTTTTTAAATGTACAAAATACAGATATTGGGGAATATAAAATTTAAAAATGCATTTCATTAGGAAAATTGCTTGCAAAAAAGGGGTATATTATGCAAAAGTGCATACAAATGCATGTAAGCGGAGAAAAGGGCACAAAACTGCATATGAACTTTCCTGCAAACTTAAAAAGTTCTCAAAGTTCAAGATGAACCAATCTTATGATTGAAAAAATGAGAAACAAAATTGACAGATTTGTCTATCTCTAATGCGAAGTCATAATGTTGTGGGTTTTTTTACAAAATAACTGAAGGGGAAACTCAAGTTCACTCGAACACATAAAAAATGGATGTGCATACCAAATACAACAGTACACTGAATGAAAACAGAACTGGTGATGTAGTGAATGACATAAGTGCTCTGCAGTGTGTCTAGTTCTCAAAGTATCAATATTTATGACTCTACCAATCCAAAGCATAGACATTTATTTTCTTTCCAATGAAGAAACACCAGTTTGTTCAGTAATCACCAGTTCTTGCTTCTGGAATGTTCTGAAAACTTACAGACCAATCCTATGTATGTTTAGTTGGAAGCAAGTCAACAAAAGCTGCTCCCAGATTTTTCATAGGACTGTAACAATAGTCTTCCAGTAAGTGAATTTGCTTAGTACTGTTGCATGTAGAGAGCCAATCATGTAAAGAGCGGAGCCAGGATGGAGAGATCATGGCCGTGGTGGTGGTGGAGGGGGCATCAGACATGGCGAGCGGACGGACGAGGGGTCAAGCGAGAGATTGAGTGGGCGAGCGAGGAGGTGAGCGAGCTGGGGGGCGGGCGAGCGAGCGGGGAGCAAGCGGGGGGCATCAGACATTGGGGGGAAATTGGGGGCAGGGAGAGTGGGGAACCCTTTATTTTAAAAAGAATCCACTTACCTTTTCGTTGGTGCGCTCCTGCGCACATGGCCCCTTTAACTGTTTTTTAAAAATGCAGGACGCGATGGGGCTTTCTTTTCCCCGTTGCGTCTGATGTCTGGATAGGCGTGACGGCCCATGCTAATTGTAGCATGGGCTCGCCGCGCCTGAAGACCGGTTTCAAAGGTAGGTCTAGCAATGCCCTTCCTTTATGCAAACATTATTCCACAATGCAAAAGGCAAATTTGGTTCATGACTTAAAAGTTTGGATTATGCTTCTAGGTTGTATGAAAACTCTGGGTATCTCTACATTAAGGGAAATCACACTTACCTGGGGCTTTCTGCTTCCTGGTTCTTTGGCACCGTTTTTATGGGTTGCATTACACGGGAATAGAGAGGCGAACATGTGCTTTGAATCGAATACTTCCCCTCTTCACTTCTAGCATGACAACACCATCTAGTGGCGGAAGATCCCACTTTTCCCTGATATTAGCACTTTTCATACTGTGATTTCCAGGGGATACTGCGGGAGTCTCCTAGGCATTGACAACATCATGGAATGGACCTGAAAACTTCCATGAGTGGCCATTCATGAGCACACAATAAATCACTCATTTAGAGGAGCCTTCTATTTATTGGTTTGTATACAAACAATACACAATATGTCATTACCTTATTAATTAAATATAGATCCTACCTTTCTACAAAGGGCAAAAGAGTGCTTAAAGCACTGTTTTGAATAATTATTATGAATATATATATTCACCAGTGTAAGCAATGGATTTTTTTATCAGAAATTACAGGAGGTAATTGTCACCTAATTCCTTTCTATCTGCAAACAAATACGTTTGAATTGTGATAGCAGCCAGGCAAGTATGCATGCTTGTTCAGGAAACAGGCAAATTTCAAAATGGGAAATGTTGATTTGAAGTAATCCATTATTTAAATTAGGCTTTTAAAGCCACCCTGCTGAGACAAGTTCTTCATTAGCCACAGAAGCCGCACCCTTTGATTAGGGCAGTTTAAACAGGCACAGAAAGAATGAAGGCATTAAGCAGAGATCATTCCCCAAATGCTTGCCAATGCAAGCAACAGATATTCTGCCAGAAACAGCAGGTGGCAATTGTCACCTAATTTGAATCTTTCTAGTCTCAAAAGGCCCATGTTTAAAAACCACATGAAGATCAATGCAGGAAATGGGCCTGAACTCCAAGTATCTCCCCTCCCTGTGATGGTGTTTCCAAGAGCAGAAGCCTGTGTTCCTTCACACAATATGCCTTTGGGAAGAGAGATTATCCTAAAATACCCTTGAGAGCATGCAATTTGTTAGTCCCATGATCTTAAAAATGGTACGGACAGAGCCAGATTGGTATGTTTAGACACACAGGGTACAATTCTGAATGCACTCCCAAAGGAAAATCCCCACTTTGAACATGGTGGCATTTATGACTCAACAAACTTGCAAAGGAGTGCTCTGTAATTCTGAAATCTCACACATCTGGAGTAAGGTCTACTCATAAGTAAGGCCCACTGAATTCACTAAACTACTTATACCATTTAATACCACTAGATCTCTAAGTGGTTTTCTTAAGGAATACATAAAATACAAAATAAAAACAATATAATCACCTTGAGTGCCACATTTCTGGGAAGAAAGGTGGGGTACAAATCAAATAATAAAAACATTAAAAACATTACAAAAACAAGAAAAAACAGTACAGCAGCTACATGACAGCGAAAACCTGAGTAAACATGTGTATCTTCAAGACAGAATTCACTGCAGGTTCCGCCTCTCAGACAACATCTGGGAGAGCTTTCCAGAGGGTGGGTGCCACTACAAAGAAGCCTTGCTTATGTGCCATTACTTAATAATATGCTGTTAGTTCTGGGATGCAACCTCGTTTGCAAGTTGCAGGAAAGGAGCAGTATTGCAGTTAGCTTGTTAATGCATGGGCACTTTGAGCATAGCCGGCCTTTGGAACCTTATAGCTTGCAGTGGTTTCCTGCTCTTCCCCTTCCTTCCCCTTCTTTCTCTCTCTCTCTGCCTTTCTCCATTGCTGGGACTACATGTGCTTGCTCCTGCCTGTATAACAAAACACAAAATGGACTGAGGAAACTGGTTTTGAATCCTTATACTGTACCTACACCTTTATGCAAGAATATATGTGAGTAAATATGTTTTCTTTCCTTTGCTAAAGAAAGGTGTGATCTCCTTTTCTATATAAAAAATAAATATATATTTTTGGGTGCATGTGGGGCTGGTAAACACTCATTCTGTTTGCCTTTTTTGTTTTTCTCTGCTAACTGCTTTTTTAACAGGAAGCAGCAATACCAGATAATCGCATCAAAGGCTTCCTTGGAAGATCTTAGGGATCAGTTCGGTGTATGTAGGGGAAGAAGATTTTCTAGGTATCCTGGTCCCAAATTATAAATACCCACAAGATCTGGCTGCACAGATCTTACTAGGAAACAAGGCCAATTGAACTGGGGGATCCTACTTACATATAAACATGCTTTGGATTGTACCGCACAGTTTGGAGGATCTTTGATTTTAAAAATATGTTTATTTATGAACTTCCTTTCAACTCATGGATAACAATACATTGGATTGGCTCCAACGTTATTCCATTCATGTTCTTCTACATGAATGGAATGGCTCCTGTCTGCAGGGGGAACCAATATGTTGTCCAGGGCATTCTACTAATTGGGGTGGTGATTTTTGCCATTTCCCATTATAAAACATCCCAATAGTTTGCTATTATTGACATAGTAACATGTGTCTGGAAAAGAAAGCTTTGTTCCAGCTTGGGGAAAGCACAGGAAAAGTCTTTTGCCATCTTAAAAGCCCGGCCTGGCAATCAAATTAGAACTGTGTACATGACACCAGGTCATGCCCTTTACTCTCCTTGACCTCTTCCCCTCCCTGGATATCATGTGGAAAATTGTAATTATGCTGCAGATGGCAACCCAGAAAGGTTTCCATGTAAATATTTTGAGTAGTCTGTTAATTTTTACCTTCTTGCTTAAAGCAGGAGGAAGGAGAATTGTCAGTCCAGTTTAATCCCGCGCTATCGCCTTTTATTCCATTCTGCAGCTCATCTTAGTTCCAATGTGCCCCTGGAGATTGGATTTCCCCCCATCATTTGAGTTTTAATAATTAAATCCAGAGTGTGGGCCTATCATTAGAAAGCATTGTGCCTTTTTCTCTTTAATGGATTTTCTGCAGTAAGAGGAAAGATGGAAGAAGTGGTGGGAAAACACAAGGGTTTCTGAGTGGATGACGTGGGCACCTAGATCTCCCATAAAAATCTGTGAATGGCAGTGCGCCCACGAGATAAAAGACTCATCTGGAAGTGCCCTTAGCAGCACCCAGTGTGCCAAGTAGCTGGGCCTCTTTTGTCTTAAAGAAGCCAAATTTCTCTCCCACAAGAGGAATCCCCGTTCCCCCTTTTGTTTGCTCCACTGCCTCCACCTTCATCGCAGTCAAAACTGTGTAGACAAAGTAGGGTGGGTTTTTGTAAACCCTCACAAACCTCTCCCCAGTAAGTCCACTAACTGCCTGGGTCACCCTTTTCCTTCCTGCATTACCCATCCCCATTTTTCTGGAGAAGCCAGCCAGCTTTGTCCTACCCCTTCTTCTGGCAGAGCATAGGTTAGATCAGGGGCACCGATTGCTCCATTGCAGAACATAGGATTGTGCTCATACAAATGCATCAGAGGAATACAAAATAGGAACAAGAATCACTTTTGATTACCTACCATGTTCAGCTGTGGTTAATGCTAACCACGTGCGGAATGCTAGCAGATGAACAACATTAACCCTTTTGTGGTTAAGTTTTCCTTAACCACACACTAACCACAAACCAGTTAGTTGAGCTCCTGAGTCCTCCAAAATCTCTAACCCATATCCCAGCAGTCTTTGCGCTAGGAGCTTTGGCAGTTGCGCCTGCCATTTTAGGCCAATCTGCAGTGTCAGTAGCCATTACTTGTATTAATTGGTCCATAAAGTTAGCGATTCCTGTGCTATATGCCTCACAATAAGATCACCCAGCAGTATTAGGCATGCCCAATGCTATAAAAGGCCAGGAGTTATGTGTTTTCCCCCCACTCCAAAGGCGCGGTGGTGCCGTTCATTTCACATTGGCCATTTTGAGAGGGTTGGCCTGCTCCAGCTGATGCCATCAGCCATTTTGAGAGGAGAGCCATCGTAGGGGAGATGAGTGTCATCCTAAACATGCGTGTGAGCATCATCATCAAACTGCGACATTGCAGATGTGGAGCAAGCGACAGAATTACTGCGCTTCAGCAAGGTATGAAAGTGGGCCGGTTAATTTGGGGGAAGTGCCCAGGGGAAGTAAAAAACTTGAACTAACTCTGCGTGCCCCATAAAACTTCATGTTCTGCTGGAAAAATTTGGGCGAATATGCGAAATGGCAGCCAAAGCAGCTGTAGTAGCAGTGGAGGAGTCTGAAGCAACAATAGAGCCTGCAGCCTAGAGCAGCCAGAGTAAGTTAGGCTGCTGTATACTAATACCTCTATCATTTTGGCCCATTAACCACAAGATACCGTAAGCCAATCTTAGTGCTGCTAACCATGCTGCTTAACATGGTTAGTGAGACTGTGATTAACAGGTGTGCATGGTTTGGGAAAATGCATTTCAGGCGACACTGAGATATCCATATTCCAAGCTGGTCACCCTTGGTTTCTAGAATAAGTGTGACAGCTAGATCGCTATGCCATTGAAGTCCCAGATTGACCTCAAGTTATACTAGTCCCAAAACAGATTGAATCATGTTTTGTCCAAGCAGTACTTAAATCACATTCACAGCTATCTGGCTGAATGCACTATATATTCTCTTTCACCTACGGGCCTTTTGTTTGTAGTATTACTCAGCTTTGGGACATTGGTCACAACGACCTTTACCTGCAGCCATTTACTGGCTTCAGAAGAACTATTTATTTATTACATTTCTGTACCGACCAATAGCCAAGCTCTATTAGCCATTTAAGAGGGCTAATACAGCAAATCTGTATTGTATTTGTTAATTTTGTATCCCACCATTGCACCAAATGGTGCTCACTTTGGGACTTGAAATACACAGGTTCTATCTCTGCATTATGGCTAACCCAGGAAGAGAAAGACATAATACTAGTGCTACTTTGAAAATGCCCCCGCTTCACTTTTGCAGAGCCACTAATCTCCCATGAAAATGAAGGGGCTTATTTAAGATTTGGGGTGGGGGGAGACTATAGTAATTTTTAGTGGAATTGGGGGTCATGGAAGCGTCCTAACCATAGTAATTTTCAGTGGAATTGGGGACCACTAATACAAGGTTGTAGCAGATAAAACTCCTCACTTTCTCCTTTGTTGATACTTCAAGTAGTGGTGGAGCTGCAGTGAGCAGCCTGTCCCATTCTTTCATCCTATAAAATGTCCCAATGGGGCTGATGCTACATCATGCTGCTATGCCCAACTAGCAGGGAGGGAGCCATTTTTTCTCTCTTACAGTGCTTCTGGGAATGATTTATAAGACTGATGAATAGGACAGGTTCCTCAATACTATTCTGCCACTGCTTGTAAAATGTGGCAAAGCTTGTTCTATAGAAGAAAAACAAACCAACCAAGAAACAAACAACAACCGAGAAAGAAAGGGAGGGAGGGAGAATCCTTTATTTATTTATTGATTGATTGATTGATTGATTGCATTTATATCCCACCTTTTTTCCTCCAAGGAACCCAGGGCGGTGTACATAATCCTCCTTCTCCACTCCATTTTATCCTCACAACAACAACCCTGTGAGGTAGGTTGGGCTGAGAGTCTGTGACTGGGTGTCCATGGCCAAGTGGGGACTAGAACCCAGATCTCCCGACTCCCAGTCCAACACTTTAGCCACTACACCACACTTTACCCTTGGCTGCTTTGTCCCCAGCCTTCTGCTTAAAATGTCCAGGAATCACCCTTATCCAAGAAGTGAGACAAACCACCCTTTCTCCTTTTTGATCTTCTCATCCCCTCTTTTTCTGCCCCAATAATGAGCCAAGCAGATAATTTAAATGAGCGCTAGAAAATACAGACTTGTGCACAGTGCCCCTGAAAATATCTCCACCTAGTCCACAAATCATGGACTATGGCAGCAATATCATCAATGAGCTGCCTACACACAGAACAACAGTGGGGCAAGTACCCAATACATACCCCTACATCACTACCCACACGATCTGAGAGATGATCCCACAGTGCCTTCCACTCTATCAGCCTGAATGGCACCGTGTTTGGGAGGCTTCAGGATGGGAGCAAAAGATGGTGAAGGTTCATTGTGTTAGCCGAAGTTCACTCATACAATGTTGGATGCAGTCCATAACAGCCGTTCAAAGAAGGATGTGTCATGACACAAGGCACCATGATGCATGGGAAGGAAAGCAACACTGCCATATTTCCAAGATGCACTTTGTTGAAGTGCATGCATAAAAATGTGAAGATACTAAGAAATCTCATAATAATAGATAACTGTTGTCTGTGTTTATAATGTTAAATTCATAACTTAATGAATAAATTCCAAAGGATTAGGTCAGTTTGCTCCTCCCTTTACCCCTTAAGCTCCTATAAACTGAATTCACTTTTATTCGGAGACACTGATGAGTATTGTGGTAAATAACCAGTAGGGGTGCAATTACTTATTTTATTTTATTTATGTATTGCATGTCTATACTGTCCAATACCTGAAGCTCTCTGGGTGGTTCATAAAAAATATTTGCCTATTCATTCCAGTCCCTCTTAGGCACATCTGGAACTCTGAAGATATCTTCATATCTGTTTTCCCACAACCTGACCCCTTTTAAAAAAAATTGTGGACTATAATGCATTAAGATGAACTACAAGTGCAGGTCGCATGCATTCCTCTTCAGAGTCTGCATTTCTTCCGAGTTCCCATTAAAGTTCTTACTTCAAACTCTGCACTCCTTATTTACGGCTGTTTTGAAAGGAATAACTATTTCCTGAAAGAACCTGAGATAGTCAGGGAGACACTGTGCATTTTATCCTTTTAGTTTATATTCAGGTTTTGGTATTTAGTGTGTCCAATTCCCAGAGACAAAATAAGGCATCTTATATAAAAGGACTTCCTGCAGGTTTTAAACGGAAGACTAAACTTTAAAAATGATGGGATAAGACACAGGCCAGGCCCAAAATCATAGTGCTGCCAGAACCATATATCTTCTCCAAGGGATACTTTTTCCCACAGGAAATAGGACTTCGCTTTATTTCATATCTTACCAGAGTCAAAGTCAACTTACATTTTGGCACAGTTTCTTCATATCTGATTGCAAGAAAAGTGGTTCATAATTCTTGTCCAATTAAATGGAACATGACAATAAGTGAATTTTTAAACTTTGTTTGTGATGATAAAAAATAGCGCTGTTTTCACTGCTGCCATTTCGTTTGGCAAAATTGCACAAAACAAACCGAGAGTCACAGCTGACACATAGCTTCCCCTGTTCTCTTTTGGCAAACAATCTTCTTGGTGCCTATCATTTTGCTTTCTTTTGTTTATTCTTCCCAATTTGGCACCCAAACTGAATTTGTCAGTTCCTGTGTGAATGTTTTACACTTAAAAACCCTTTTTTAATAAATAAATAAATAAATGGCTGGATCTTTCTCACTCCAGCAGTGCAGCTAGCGTTGGACCACAGGGCTGAAGACCTATAACCTGGGGGAGGGACAAATGACCCCCCAGATAATGGCAAGAGATGGGGCCAGGGGCAAACAGACTTGGCATCAGCACCATGGGCTGATCCCCAAGTATATGTTTTTAGAATCAGGGCAGCATAAACAAACTCCATTATATCCCTGTTGTCATGTTGGTGCTATGACGTGAAACTGCAGATGCTCACGGTATTTCTTTTTAATCAAGTTTTTTTCCGTTTGTTTTGCTCTAACATGACGGGAATACAGGAGCATTTGTGAAGCATGGAATGGTGGGGAATGTGGGGAGAGAAGATCAATGTTAATTGTGTGCTTCGCAATGGTAGGAATACATGTGGCAGTCTCAAGAGGGCCCCTATGGCACCATTACAACCATGGTTTAAAACTACTGAGCTGCACCGCTGATTCTGCCTCTTCGGGACTTGGAGGAGTGGGAGTAATTCTGTTAGGGTGCAATCTGATGTATGTTTAGACAGGGAAAAAAAGCCTGCCAACTCCCAGCATTCTCAAGCCAGGAGACATGCATAGGATTGGCCCTTAAGGAGTTATCTGGGAGTAAGCCCTACAGAGCTCAATGAGGCTTGCCTTTGAGTGGACAATATAGGATTGCACTGCTAGAATGGTGCAGATGGGTGTTTATCGATAAAGGAATATGGTTTGCTAAGTGTGCATGCACCGTTGAATAGGGTGCATGGTTAAAGCTTGTTTCAGTGTGTTGTATCAAGATGGCAGCAGGCTTCTGTGAACATATCCATTTATCATTAGATCAGGAACTGTGGAAAGGCATCTGATGCACAACCAAAATGTACACCTGAGTTCGGATCCTATATGTACACATTACATTACTTTCAATGAGATGTGCATTGAGATGCATGTTCAAATGTGTATCCCCATTTGTGCACAACTAGTAAGTATTCATTTTAAGCATGGACTAAAGTGGATTGGGGATGGTGGTTTCATTTTAAAATTTGAAGGTCACTTCTAAAAGCTTACTTGTTAAGCACAATAGTTTTTTGGTTTTGTTATCAACAGTTTATTAGATATTTTTCATTTTCCAAATCAATATAAACTGTAAATCCTTCCCCTCCTGCTCCCCAGACCCCACTCCTCCCCTTTAAATTTCTCCCTCCCTTCTTCATATTGCCATGTATTTAAAGAGTAAAGGTTTCATGTCTGTAAGTAAAATTGGAATGGAGAAAAATTGGATTAGGGAAAGGGCTGTATGTCAAGTATAGGTACAAGGCCGGCCTTGTACCTAGTGGGTTGATTTATTAGGAAATAGTTTGAGAATGCCAGATGTCTTGACAAGTACATGACGGATTTTCTGCCCAGCTCTGGTGGCTCAGAGCGACCTTTCCTGGGACTTTGTTTTAGGAGATAGGGCATATTTCCTTTGAGGTGCCAGCATATGCGGCATCTGGAGAAGCTCAAAGCGGTTACTGGCATACCCTATTCACACACCCCTCTCTGAGTGTTTGCCTTAAAGATTGCTTCAGAAAAAAGAGCCTAAAGCTTTCTTACCATTGTTCAACTTGAAGTGTGTTTTGGAGACTCTGTAACTGTTAAGCTTGTCTACCGTGTGATTTCCTCAATAAAAGAAGTCTAACTGATGTGAGTGTTTCGTGTCAGCTTGCCAGCATGTGTGAATGCCAGAGGGAACAGGCATGAACACGACACTGTAGCTTAGTGGTAGAGCACATGCTTTGCATGCAGAAGGTCCCAGGTTTGATCCATAGCATCTTCAGGTAGGTCTCGGAAGGAATCCTGTCTGGAATCCTGGGGGCCATCTAAACGTTGTCTTTGCCCTGGGGTGGCTCCGAATCCACACTATGTTATGTGGCACAGCAGCCATTTGGGAACCACCCCAGAACAAAGAGCTGAAGATGCCCTGGGCCAGGGGCATTCCCAGGTGGAAGGTGAGCTCCCATTGGTCACTGGAAGCTGGGGAAGGGGGAGGGGGTGGGGTGGAGCAGGAAATCCTAATGGCTGCCAGAAAGCCCACACTGCCACCCGAGTGAGGATTATTTGCCGTCACCCTGCAGCAGTGATACTTGGTTCCATGAAGAAAACTCCCTGGAGAGCTGCTGCTGCCAGTCAGTGTCAACAATACTGGGCAAGATGGATCAATGGTCTGACTCAGTATAAGGCAGCCTCTTATATTCCTATGACAAATAAAACAGCACAGGAAAAATAAGAAATAAATCAAATCAAATCAAAGGGTTTCGCCAAGCACTTCTCTTTGCTGGCTGGCACTGTTCACATTACTCTGCATATAATAACAATAAAAACAAACAAAAAAAATAATCAGTAAAGCCATCAGCAACAATAAAAGACTGATGCTTCCTTTGTTTCAAGTTGTGTGCATGGTGTGCACAGTGCCAGAAGATAATGGTGTCACAGCAGTAGGGCAATGCAGCCTCCCTATCTTCTGATGCTGTGTGTGTATCCCAGAACAATACAGGAAAACAGGGAGTGTTGTGTAAGCAATTGGATGACGCTTTATCTACCTACTTTCCTGCATGTATGCTTCAAACTGCAGATAGCACTGGGAGATAGGAGGTAATTAGGCAATTGGGCAACACTCCCTCTGTTCCTACAACGTTCTGGATGTCATGGGGAAGACAGAGAGGTTTAGGGTGGATTCCTGCGTTGAGCAGGGGGTTGGACTTGATGGCCTTGTAGGCCCCTTCCAACTCTGCTATTCTATGATTCTATGAACATTAACAAGAAGAACCATGCTGGATCAGACCAAGGATCCATCTAGTCCAGCATTCTGTTCATACAGTGGCCAACCAGCTGTCGACCAGGAACCCACAAGCAAGGCATGTGTGCAACAACACCCTCCTGCCCATGTTCTCCAGCAACTGGTATATATAGGAATACTGCCTCTGATACTGGAGGTAGGATATCACCATCAGGATTGATAGCCATTGATAATCTTCTCCTCCCAGAATTTGTCTAACCCCCTTTTAAAGGCATACAAACTGGTGGCCATCACTACATCTTGTTGTAGCGAATTCCATAGTTTAACTATGCACTGTGTGAAGAAGTACTTCCTTTTATCTGTCCTGAATTTCCCATGGTATCCTGGGTTCATCTGCCTTGCTATTTCTGCACCTATAATCACCCACAGAATAAGTAAACTTAAGGTAAGCTTGGAGGGAGATGTCATGAGAGATACTTAATGCTGCACACTAGGGATGTGCTCCGCTTCTAATCGGACCGGAGAAGCAGGAGCGGAGCGGGGGGCTTCGCCTGCCCTTAAGGCGGAGGCGAAGCGGATTGGGGGGCCGGCAGAGTGTGGCGAAGAGGATCGAGGTGAAGGTGGATCCTTCGCCTCGATCCGGAGCTCCGCTGGAAAGGTAAGTGGGGTTTACCGGGCCCTGCCGCTGTCGCCGTCACCCATGCGGCGACGGCGGCAGGGCCCGGTAACCCCCCTCCCCGCCCTCCTCTCCCTTACCTGCCTCCGTCCGCGGTCCGTCGACATCTTCAATTGAGCCCGCGGTTCCACCAGGAAGCCTGGGCTGCTTGCGGCCCAGACTTCCTGGTGGAACCGCGGGCTCAATTGAAGACGGCGACGGACCGCGGACGGAGGCAGGTAAGGCCCCCCTCTCCCTTGGTCCCTTACTGGGCTCTGCCGGTGGGACTGCCTTGAGTCTTGGCGTGCGTATGTATCCCTGGACAAGCTATCATGGTGGTGAGTTTGAGGTTTCTAAAGTGCAAATTGACGGAGCTATTGAAAGGGGTGTGAATGGGGTGCCTGGTTTTTATAAATTCCCCAAAAATCAGGGGATGATGGGACTGCCTTGAGTCTCGGCATGCGTATGTATCCCTGGACAAGCTATCATGGTGGCGAGTTTGAGATTTTTAACGTGCAAATTGACGGAGGTATGGAAAGGGGTGTGAAGGGGGTGCCCGGTTTTCATAAATTCCCCAAAAATCAGGGGATGATGGGACTGCCTTGAGTCTTGGCGTGCGTGTGCACCCCTGGATAAGCTTTCATGGTGGTGAGTTTGAGATTTTTAACGTGCAAATTGACGGAGCTATGGAAAGGGGTATGAATGGGGTGCCCAGTTTTCATAAATTCCCCAAAAATCAGGGGATGATGGGATTGCCTTGAGTCTTGGCGTGCGTGTGTATACCTCCATGAGGTGTCATGGTGCCAACCTTGAGGTTTCTAACTTTAACAGAAAAAAAGTTGTATACTTTTTTAACTTAATGCAAGCCTATGGGGGGGGGGAACAGAGCTCCGATCCGGATCCGGAGCTCCGAGCAGAGCGGAGTGGACATAGGCGGAGCGGGGGTGGGGGGAGTGGCCCGATCCGCAAATCGCAGATCTGGAAGTGAAGCGGAGCGGGGGGTCCATGCACACCCCTACTGCACACACACACATGCATGCATGCACATTGGTTCTTTGTCTCCGCTCTACTTCTGAATGCTATTTCAGGAAATGCTGTCCTGTCCTCCAGAGATTATTGTTTTCAAAGGTACAGAACTATTCAGACTTTCTAACCATCTGCTCAAAAGAGTTCTGCAATATCTGCTGCTTCATTAAGACTAATGAATTTTAAATTTCAAAAATGATTGCCATGACTTAAAAAACTTGCTTTTCAAGTTAATTTCCCCACTGTAAAGGTGCCTGTAACTTCAGTGCATCGACATACAGTAATTGACATTTTTAAAGTGACATTTCAAGGCATTTGTAATTTAGATCTGAATTACATTTTAGCAACTGTAAATAACCATTATAATCAATTGAAGCTAGCAAATCGAAATATAATGATTTTTTTTTTGTCTACATCCATAACCAGAATATGCCCAAACACACGTAACATATCCTGTATACACTTGTACTATGCACTGCTTCATCTCAGGAAAGTAAAGGTCATTTGTGATATCCCTTGTGATTTGTGATATCATCTTTCTGGGAAGTCAAAGAAAAGCATAGAGTGTAATAATTATATTTTACATTGCATTAATTGTATTTGTGTAATCTACATTGTAGATGGTCAGATGTAAAGAAGGGATACAATTTTCGAAGTATAGCACAATTGCTAAAACTAGGCTTGACACAAGAGGCAATGAGATGTACAGAGCTGGCCGGCCCAAGGTATTTTGTTGCAAAGAAAAATATGCCCCTACCCCATTCCACATAGAAACTGGACTGGCAGTTGAATCTTACTTCAGTACTGGCAACGGGACATTGTCCTTCACCACACCCAACGAAAGCAGTCTAGCTTAGGTGGTGCAGGACAGGATGAGTGGCATACACAGCTCTGTCCCCATCCCTCAGTATCTGGTGCTTGAGGCAGTTGCTTCACTCTGCCTAATGGTAGGGTCATCCCAGGATATGTAAGTACGAATGGCATCTTGAATCAAGGTTGTAGCCTGAGCTATTTATTTATTTGCTACAAAAACCATAGCAGCTATGTTTTAACCTGACCCAATCATTGTAGGAAGGGGGCTATTTTGAATGCAGGCAACCTCTCTCCAAACAAACACAACTAGGACAAAAACACACATAGTTCCTTCCCACCAGCACCCCTGATACAAATTATTTTGTGCATGCATCCCTTGGCACACACTGGGTTGCTTCCTCCACATGATATTGAGCAGGCTCTAACCCATGGCTGTCTATGACCATTTCGGCAGGCCGGGCGTGGGGGTGTGGTGGAGAATGGCAAGGGAGAAATAATTACACAGGAATCACTTTCATCCATGAATGAACTGCAGTTATTACTTCTAAATTGTCATATTTAATTAAGGGAATTACAGGTCCTATAATGAAGACAAGTATCACTTTAACTTTCTATTCTTTTTGTACCATGGAATTTGACAAGAATCTGGGGAGTTTATCAGGAAGATTACCTTCGACTACCTTCATGCACAGTGGATGCTGCCCTGTACGTTACAATTGATTTCCTGTCAGGAAGGCTTTATACTTTCAGTCCAAAGTAACGTACTTCATTCCGACACTTGGAAACAGTGTGGGGAAAAGGGAAGGTTTTTTTTTCCCCCACAGCAAATTCACTGGATTTAAAGAAGCATCAAACACACCTGTGAATTATGGAGCACAAAGATACAGCCCAGGCATCTTAAATCCATAAGGCACTTTTTTTTTTTTTTTGCTTCAAATAGAACAGCAACTCTATCTGTGGCACCAAATATCCAAGTCAAAAACACATAAATTCACTAGCAGCCCTCCCCTGCTTGCCTAGAATGTGAATCAAGGCTGTTTTGCACTCATCTATACTTCCCTCCAAAAACTGTCAAGAGTGGAAATGCACCTGAGATTTCCTCATTAATTTGAAGCCAATTTCTTCCCTTAAAGCTTGTTTGATTAGATCCTTAGAGTTTCACACACTTCTAAGTCCCAAAAGAGACATCTGGGGATGAAGAAACCAGCCCATCACTTGGACTGTGATCATAAGTACGCACACAACAAGGTTGCAGTATATTCAATTGAAACGTAGGGGACCATCTTCCAATTAAATTATATTCAGATGGGTGCTGTCAATGGGCCTGAATGTACAGCAAACCAGCTACAAGCTCTGCTCTGAAATAGGGAGGTACAAGAATTTTGTTTCCATTCATTAAGCATTAGAACCTTCCCCCTTTGTAGCCCCAAGCACATTTGTTGGCCAAATTTCATGTACTCCCAAACTTGCAATCACATTTAAATGATGTATTTGCTAGAGAAATGTGCTGTATCATAATCCACATTTTAAGAGGAAAAATACACGTTTTCATTACTTAGTCAGTGGAGGGGTACATATTTGGGTGTGGGCTTAAAAAAAAGTATACCCAAACGTCCACTTTTTCCTTTCAAAAGAAAATGAAAAAAGCTCACATTTAGGAATGGGAACAAGGCAGTCAATACTTTGAGGCTGACATTGGAGAACCTCAATAAGTTCAAACCTTCTCAATTCTTCCAGGGATGTGCAAAGCAGTAAAACCCGAGCTTGCCAAAATTCTTCAAATTCCAATTGGAAGCATGTTCCGACTTGAGTTGGTATCAGATTGCTTTGATTTTACCTTTCACAGGAAAATCCGTACCTTTATCCCCACAGGTATGCATCAATTATGCAGATCTTTGAAATATATGCATTCTTCTCCCATTGATTAAAGTGACTTTGCGCACATTTTTCAAAAGTATGCATGCTACAGAACACATTTTTCTGTGTCCGCAAATCACATTACTAGGAGATGATATTCATGGTCAAACTCCATTTTACTTTTAATACATAGTTTGCAATTAAGTCTATTTGTTTCTCTTATGAAGTTGTAAGCAGGGTGGGGGGCAGTGATCCAGATCAGGATACCAGGGGAAGGAATATTTAGTCCTTCCTTCCCATCCACACCACCATCACCCCACTTTCCTCCTCCCCTGTGTGTGGAAGTTTGCAATAGTAAATAACTCTCACTGGTGCCATTAACCTCAAGATATGGGTATTGGAAATGATGATATTTTAACTGTTTGAATCTTATCCCTGGAAACTGAAGCATTTTGATCACTACGTTTTTTCAGCCTTATTGGTGACAGTGTAGCTAAATGACTGATGCTCAGCATTCTTAAAGATAAGCAGCATATTTATATTCAGTAACTTCCAAGTAAATGGTCATTATTCAGCGCTCTGAAGGGTGTGTGAACCTGTGCAAATTCAAGAACGTCTCCATTCTCTTCAATGGATAAAGGAATGCTGTGTGCACTGAGTGGAAATTTATCATTCAGCAGAGACAATGTACTTCATAGAAGAGATCTGCTAAAAGTGGGACTCCTTTGAAATATATCCACTAAGTGCAAAGGATATTCCAAAGATTACTCCAATCCTCAGGAGCAGATTTTCAGGGGATGTTGGGAAGAGGGGAAAGCCAAAATTAGGTGTCCCTCTCCCATTAGCGGACACTAAGAGCACCCTTGAATAGAACTGTGCTCTTGGGATTGTATGAACCAATGTCCACTGGCACAATAAGATTTTCTACTCTGCTCCTATAGCTTTCCCTGCCGTCGGTAAACTGTAAATCTGCTCCAGTATTACACATTTGGAATTGCATAATATAGTGAATAACAAGGAAGGCAGCCAGGTGCCCTCCAGATGCTTTGGCCTACAACCCTCATAAAATCTAATCCCCATAAAACCTAATTTGTATGGACAATTGCCAGGCATTATCGGAGTTGTAATTCAAATCTCTGGAGATCTGGGTGCATGATGGTGCTGCGTAGATTATACAACACAGCAGCCAAACTCACAGCCATTATGGGGCTTTTCCATGAAGTTGAGATTTTAAAATGTCAGTGAATTACCCAATTTTTTCACTGGACTGAGGCGGATATGGCACATCCACCATCTAAACTCACTCTGGTGTCACAGCAGAGGCATTCCTGATTGGTCACCATCCACCTGGGCAGAGGGCAGAGATCAGGCCTGGCAAACTGAATTGCTATTGGAAAGCTTGTGCCCTCCCTCTGCATCAGGATTAGCTGCTGCCACCCTGCAGCAGAGAAAGCATGGGGTTTCCCTAAATCTGGCAGCAAGCCGGCACTGTCAAGACAGCCCCCTGGACATTTACTTTCACCTCATCCTTATTTAAATATCAAGGATCAATGGTAAAGCTTCCCTGCAATACAAATGAACCCCCATAATATTTGATTCTCCTCCTCCTCCTCCTCCTCCTCCTCCTCCTCCTCTATCAGTAGAGGAGTTACTGGATCCCTTTTGGAAGTAGGAGCCTTTTGATCCAGTTGAGATTTTCCAGTGGCTAAAGGGGGAGGGTTCGTGATCTGAACTACAGTCAGCTCCAGGTCTTGTTTTTATAGGAAGGACAAGAGACCTCTTCCAGAAAATTAGAAACATCGGAGGTAAATTCCAGGCAAAAATGGGTATGATCAAAAACAAAGATGGCAAGGACCTAACAGAAACAGAAGAGATCAAGAAAAGGTGGCAAGAATATATGGAAGATCTGTATAGGAAGGATAATAATATCGGGGATAGCTCAGACGGTGTGGTCAGTGAGTTAGAGCCAGACATCCTGAAGAGTGAGGTCGAATGGGCCTTAAGAAGCATTGCTAATAACAAGGCAGCAGGAGATGACGGTATCCCAGCTGAACTGTTTAAAATATTGCAAGATGATGCTGTCAAGGTGATGCATGCCATATGCCAGCAAATTTGGAAAACACAAGAATGGCCATCAGACTGGAAAAAATCAACTTATATCCCCATACCAAAAAAGGGAAACACTAAAGAATGTTCAAACTATCGGACAGTGGCACTTATTTCACATGCCAGCAAGGTAATGCTCAAGATCCTGCAAGGTAGACTCCAGCAATTCATGGAGCGAGAATTGCCAGATGTACAAGCTGGGTTTAGAAAAGGCAGAAGAACTAGAGACCAAATTGCCAATATCCGCTGGATAATGGAGAAAGCCAGGGAGTTCCAGAAAACATCTTTTTCTGTTTTATTGACTATTCTAAAGCCTTTGACTGTGTGGATCATAACAAACTGTGGCAAGTTCTTGGTGGTATGGGGATACCAAGTCATCTTGTCTGCCTCCTGAGGAATCTGTATAACGAACAAGTAGCAACGGTAAGAACAAACCACGGAACAACGGACTGGTTTAAGATTGGGAAAGGAGTACGGCAGGGTTGTATACTCTCACCTTATCTATTCAACTTGTATGCAGAACACATCATGCGACGTGTTGGGCTTGACGAATCCAAGGCTGGAGTTAAAATCGCAGGAAGAAACATTAACAATCTCAGATATGCAGATGACACCACTTTGATGGCTGAAAGCGAGGAGGAGCTGAGGAGCCTTATGACAAAGGTGAAAGAAGAAAGTGCAAAAACCGGGTTGCAGTTAAACCTAAAAAAACCCAAGATTATGGCAACCAGCTTGATTGGTAACTGGCAAATAGAGGGAGAAAACATGGAGGCAGTTACAGACTTTGTATTTCTGGGCGCAAAGATTACTTCAGACGCTGACTGCAGCCAGGAAATCAGAAGACGTTTACTTCTTGGGAGGAGAGCAATGACAAATCTTGATAAAATAGTTAAGAGCAGAGACACCACACTGACAACAAAGGTCCGCATAGTTAAAGCAATGGTATTCCCCGTAGTAACCTATGGCTGCGAGAGCTGGACCATAAGGAAAGCTGAGCGAAGGAAGAGAGATGCTTTTGAACTGTGGTGTTGGAGGAAAATTCTGAGAGTGCCTTGGACTGAAAGAAGATCAAACCAGTCCATACTCCAGGAAATAAAGCCAGACTGCTCACTTGAGGGAATGGTATTAAAGGCAAAACTGAAGTACTTTGGCCACATAATGAGAAGACAGGACACCCTGGAGAAGATGCTGATGCCAGGGAAAGTGGAAGGCAAAAGGAAGAGAGGCCGACCAAGGGCAAGATGGATGGATGATATTCTGGAGGTGACAGACTTGACCTTGGGGGAGCTGGGGGTGGTGACAGCTGACAGAAAGCTCTGGCATGGGCTGGTCCATGAAATCACGAAGAGTCGGAAGCGACTGAACGAATAAACAACAAAAACAATAAAGGGGGAGGGAGGCAATCTTCACTGATTTCCCCTCCCTTTTCTTTGCAGGACCTTCTGGAACAGTAGTTGAGGATGCTGGGAGGTGCAAAGGAAAGGGAATCAATAAAAATTGTCTCTTCCCCTTCCTACCTGTAGGAACATCCTCAGCAGAAATTCATTCAGGGATGCACCTGCCAGCAAGATAAAAGCTCTGGATCCAATCTAAAGTATGGTGAAATACTATTCCATTTCACCTTCTTAGCTTTCTGGAAAAATAATTCCAGAAAGTAACATCATCAGGATTAAGTATCAATGGATACTTTTTCACTTAGTAATTGGTTACATTCTGACCAAATGTGGCCTTATAAAGAGGCATGTGGCTTTGATTCAACGTGCTGTCCTAGCTGCTAAGCAACTAGTTTTATAGGGCTGGATATCGTGTGACATTAATGTCATAGTTGCAAAACATCTAGAATTGGAGTCTTGAGAGTGAGCAAATATATACCTGGCACTAAATTGATGGCATATGGGATGCCATTCTGAAATGCTTCGACTCCAGCTTTCAACTGCTCTGACTTGGCCCTCTTGCCCAGATGAGACACCAAAAATACCCTCATCTTTTTCTTTTGCCTTCTTTGGCAAACCAATGCCTTCTTTACTCATGTGCCTTATCTTCCTATTTATCTGATTCAAAACAGGTGATTGGATTTACAAAAATTCTTCAGAAAAGTGAGACTGTAACAACAGGAGGCAGAACTGGAAAAAATGTATCAAACTGAAGACAGCTACATCTGTCCTTTATACTTGGGCTTATTTCTTGCTTGCCTCCCTAAAACAACATTGAGGTTGGTGGGGGTGAGCATGAATTTATTTATTTTGTTATTTTTAATTTGACCACTAAACAAACTTTCTCTGGGTGGATTAATAAATAGTTAAAGGGCTAAAATAGACAGTTACGAATATAAAATACAATAAAATATTTAAAAGAATAAAATCCAATAAAAAGGCACAGAAATAGATAAAACAGTGATAAGAAATCTAGAACTAAGTTTCCAGACTGCCTGGGAGAAAAAAAAGGTCTTTGCCAGACACCAAAAAGATAACCAATGCAGACATAGGGTGACCATATGAAAAGGAGGACAGGGCTCCTGTATCTTTAACAGGTGCATAGAAAAGGGAATTTCAGCAGGTGTCATTTGTATATATGGAGAACCTGGTGAAATCCCCTCTTCATCGCAACAGTTAAAGGTGCAGGAGCTATACTAGAGTGACTAGATTTAAAAGAGGGCAGGGCACCTGCAGCTTTAACTGTTGTGATGAAAAGGAAATTTCACCAGGTTCCCCATATATACAAATAACACTTGCTGAAATTCCCTTTTCAATACAATTGTTCTTATTCTCCTTGATCTAACTGCAGCCTTTGACACGGTTGATCATGATCTTCTCTTAGATTCCCTTCATGACCTTGGATTTTGTGGCTCTGTCTATAACTGGTTTGCCTCCTATCTAGCGGGTCGCTCTTTCAGCGTGTTGACTAATGGCAGCTCGTCTTCCTCCTTTCCCCTTTCAGTAGGGGTTCCGCAAGGCTCGGTGCTTGGCCCGTTGTTGTTTTCCTTATACATGTTGCCCTTGGGCAAGCTTATTCAATCTCATGGTCTCCAATATCATCTGTACGCCGATGATACACAACTATATCTGTCATCTCCGGAACTTTCTCCTGATGTTCACGATCGTATCTCGGCATGTCTTTCAGATATCTCAGCTTGGCTGCTTCATCGTCGCTTGAAGCTTAACATGGCAAAGACTGAATTGCTTGTTTTTCCTCCTAAACCTTCTCCTCATCTCTCATTCTCTCTTACTGTCAATGATGTTACGCTTACTCCGGTCAAGGAAGCTCGTAGCCTTGGCTTTATCTTCGACTCCTCGCTCTCCTTTATTCCTCATATTGAGGCAGTAGCTAAATCTTGTCGATTTTTCCTGTATAATATTGCCAGGATTCGATCATTTTTGTCTGTCTCTTCTGCCAAGACGCTTGTTCATGCACTGGTTATTTCACGGTTGGACTACTGCAACCTTCTTCTCTCTGGCCTTCCTTCTTCTCACATCAGCCCGTTGGTTTCTGTTCACCACTCTGCCGCAAAGATCATCTTCTTAGCACGCCGCTCCGACCATGTTACTCCGCTTCTGAAATCTCTTCATTGGCTTCCAATTCACTTCAGAATCCAATATAAACTTCTCCTGTTAACCTTCAAAGCTTTTCACGGTCTAGCTCCTTCCTATCTCTCCTCTCTCATCTCACACTATTGCCCCGCTCGTGCTCTTCGCTCCTCTGATGCCATGTTTCTCGCCTGCCCAAGGGCCTCTACTTCCCTTGCTCGGCTTCGTCCATTTTCGTCTGCTGCCCCTTACGCCTGGAACGCTCTTCCAGAACACTTGAGAACTACAAGTTCAACCACAGCTTTTAAAGCTCAACTAAAAACTTTTCTTTTTCCTAAAGCTTTTAAAACTTGATGTTGTGCAGACTTCTACTGTTACTTTCTACTGTTAGTTTTTCCCTACCCTGTGCCTGCTTACCCTTCCCTGTACCTGTTGGCATTCTCTTCCCCTCCTTATTGTTTTACTATGATTTTATTAGATTGTAAGCCTATGCGGCAGAGTCTTGCTATTTACTGTTTTACTCTGTACAGCACCATGTACATTGATGGTGCTATATAAATAAATAATAATAATAATAATAATAATTGTTAAAGATACAGGAGCCCTGTCCTCCTTTTCACATGGTCACCCTATGCAGACAACAGTTGAACCTGTTTGAGGAGAGCATTCACAGATAGGTTGCCATAATTGAGAATGCCCTCTCTTTTGTAGCCACACACCTAGAAGGCCTCTGAATGCAATATAAGGTACATACAGGTACATACATGAGGAGACTTTTCTTTAGATATTGTCATTCCCAATTAATGTTTAGTGTTTCCCTAGCTGTATTTACACATTCTCCATTCTAGAAGAGATCTAACACAGTGGTTAATACAGAGAGAAGTCTTTAAATTCCTTCTTAATAAAGTCAGCTACTGTGTACACACAAATGTTTCCAGAATAAAAATCTTTAACAGGCGACACACACTTTTCCTGAGTCTTTCACTGTAATAGCATTTTGTTAATGTATTACACTTTAACTGTAGATTCTTATATCAAGTTTTGAATCTTCTGAAAAGCAGGTTTCTCCTTTCCTGGGCCTTTGGGAAAGTGTGCTTTTATAACCAGGCTAAAGTTTAGCATAGCCATCTGAATCTAAGTAAAGAATTTTACTGCCTACAATGCACTGAAAGTGAGAGTCAACATGCATTGTTTATTTAAAAGAGAGAAGAATCATTTACTGTTTATTTTTTAATAACAGCATATATTATAATATATGTTGGGGAAGTGATTCTCTTCAAATCATATTCCTTCAATCAGTTGCTTGGAAAAATACTAGTTGTCAAAACCACAACATGAAGGCAAATTTAGAGGAACTTCAGGGGAAGTAAAAATAGTTTCTCAGGGGGAGTGCCCTACACTTCCTTCCTTAAAAATACAGATAAGGACATGATATAGGCACTAGATAAATACACAGTATGATCTAAATTCTAGTGTGTTGCATTGGAGCAGGCGCTTCATAAAAAAAATTCTCTCCAAAGAATATGAATTATTTTGGTATATGAATTATACATTCACCAATTAACAGTTTGCCAACATGTTTTGGAAATATTGTTATTCTCAACTAAGCTTGATAATTTATAGAAGTGGAATTGCTTAACTCCACATTGTTAAAGCACACTGTGAATGTTTTTTTGTAAATGCATTTTTATTTGCTTTGCTTGTGATGCTCTAGAATGCATCATTGATAATAATTTTAAAACATCCCTGATAAACATAGTTTATAGTGACTTTTCATCTTGATGTGGTTAGTACTTGGTGTTTATTCATTAGTACCATTTGGCTGCTTCAAGGCAAGATCATCAGGGCCAGATCTACACCAAGCAGGATATATCACTTTGAGATGGTTTGAAAATGGTATATATAATGTGTCCTGGGCCCGAAGAGTTGGCAAAACTATTATAAACCAGTAGTGTAGATCCTGCTGAAGTCACAAGGCCAAATATCAGAAGTGTTTCAGAATATGAATACAGTTTCCCCAGTAAAACATTTTTGTCAGTAAAACTAAATGTAGGCTACTTTCTCTCCCTTCCCATACATTTGTTATTTATTCTTCCCTTCCCATACAATTATTTATTTTACCACTTGTATAAATCTGAAATTTATCCCCCTATCCAGTTTCTTAATTTGTTTTTTCCCCCTTTATGGATGAATAGAAATGCTATAGTTAATGTAAGGCTCCAAATTATGTATGAACCAGTTAAAGCTGAAAAAGGAATGCACATTATTTCTAAAACATGTGGTTATTACCACATTGTTCTTGGCAACATTAAACAACAGCCAGTATTTGTTTATTGTTGTTGTTTCTAAATACATTGTCAATATGTAACAGAAGGTACTTTCAAATATAATGAAATAGGCTCAGATGGGAGTTTGCAGCAGAAGCAGTTCAACTATGATGAAATTGGTTGATGCAGGGAAATTATGATAATGTGTGATATGCAAATAGCTGGGTCTGACCTAAGAAAATCTCATAAGGGTCATAATATTAAGACAGGATGCAATGGGCAGGCCAGTATCCAAGTGAGCTGATCTGCAAGCAGGGCTCACTGTTGATTCTCCCCTGCAAACAGGGGCTACCACCAATTCCATTACATAAGCTTGTGCAACAGGGATTTAGCACTTTAGGAAGCCTCTGAATTAGTGTAAACAGCCATTTCTGGATTGGGACAGGTTGGTGTAGCTCCCTTTTGCAAGCTCTGCCAACCTGCAGAAATGATTGTTTCTGCTCCTTTCCAGTTCCTAGAGGAAACACTAAGGCCAGATCTACACCAAGCATGATGTAACACTTTGAAAGTGGTTTGAAAATGGTATATGGAGTGTGTCCTAGGCCCCAACAGTTGTCAATACTGTTATAATCTGTTATAAACTAGTAGCGTACATCCTGCCTAAATCCCTGTTGCATATATTTCTGTTTTAATAGATTTACTGCTTCTAAATTATATATTGTTTTAACTTGGTTTATAGGTTAATTTGTTTTTAGCTGTGTATATTTACTGTTTTATACTGTATGCTTTTATGCTGTATGTTTTTATCTGTACACTGCCCTGAGGATATAAATGTTTTAAATAAATAAATATGTGTTGTGTGCCAGTTGCGGAACAGAATTAGCGGTAGCTCCTGCTTGTGCAATGGCCACTTGGATACTGCCCAATTGTTGTTGACTGTCGTAGCCTTCAGGTGTTTTCCACTGTTCCTCTATGAACCTTTATTCAAGCCTCTGCCTTTCTCAGCAGAAACTCACAGAATGATTTCATTCCTAAATTTCATGCTGAGCACTGTGTTGGTGCATTCTGATGCAATTCACAGTTCTTTCAATTAATTCTTCTCCTTTACTTTCCCCTACATCACCAGTGCACATTGTTAAAAGACTGCAGAAAAACAATCTTGCTTTTTTCAGCATGGAATCACAGTGAGCGGAGAAATATCTGCTTATCTTGAAGCCTTTAAAGGCTAGAAAAAAGTGGCAATTCTATGGTGAAAGTGCCTGCAGAACAGGGTTGTTGTTTTTTTGGTTGGCACAAGCTGGTGAATCAACCCATAACCAATATGTTCCAGGGATCAAATTTTGACCAAGCTTAGAAGTAAAGATCATTTTAACCTGATGATGAAGGGGAAACCAATCAACTACATTTCGAAATTAAACATTATTTTACCTTGCTGGCCCAACTAATCCCACCTGGTATCTCAGGTGTGATCCCAATAATTGCACCATTCCCAGTACCTGCTATTTTTTTAAAAAGTGTGTTACATGTATGGAGCCATATAGTTTGACCTTCATTTCTAGTCATTGTAGATTCATCTTCTCATTGGATGTATTAATTCAGAATTCCATACTGGTCTTATCTGAAGACCATTTCACAACCTGATGAAGAAATCACAAGGGAATGGAAACCCAATCTATAATACAACCAAATAAAGAAAATTATGTTGTTTGTAGGGAAGACACTGAGCAGCTATAGAAAAGATTTTGTTATTTCCTGTCAAGCTCAAGCTAGGCATGATATGCAATAGCATTTATCTTTTTGCCAACCTTATTTTTTAACTTAAAGTACTGGCCATTGGTGTGATTGTTAGCCAGGCAAAATGATGGAGCTGCTGTAGTGTGATCACTGGAGCAGGGAAATTCCCATCCATACCTAAGTGGTAGTGGAGCAGGGATGCAAGCACATAGTTGCTGAGTGGAGAGTCACCACTCCTGCTCTCTGGCTGCATTTCACCTATCACAAAAAGGATGGGTGTATCTGTGTCTTCTTTGCTGGGGCTGCCATTGTGCATCACACAGGCCCCATTCAGACAACACGCTAAACCAAGCAGTATGGTTTAGTGTGTTGTCTGAATGGGGCCACACACACAAAATAAAAATGGCCAGAGAAAGGGTTAAGAGAAAGGGTTAAGTAGAATGTGATGAAATGGTATTTTATTTTGTTGTTTATATACATATTTGAATGTTTGGTTACAGGTTTGATTTACATTAACAAATCCTCTTCTTTTATAGCCAATGGTAAGAAGGGTGAGGGGGAGTTAGAATGTTGAGCTATTTGAATGACGTTGTCTGATTGTCTGTTTCATTTTCCGTTGAGAGTGACAGAGCGTATAACTATCACTGGGTTGTTGTTTGTGTGAGGTAAAATAGGACTGGCTTTCAGAGGGGTAGGATTAGGGAACAGGGGCTATAGATTTGGGGTGTGTGTGTGTGGTTAGATTTCTTTGGGAGGTGGAGGGAGTTGCATTTATTTTAACACCATGAAACATACGTTGTATTGAAATATCCTTTTCCTTATAAAGTTTTAAAATTTGTTCTGTTATTTTAAAATGATTGGTCTTATTTGTTGTCAAAGGTTTGTGACACACACACACACACACACACACACAGACACACACACACTGATTTAAAGTTACTGATTAAAAGGAAAGGTGGCGGCAGCAGCATAATAGAGGTGGTTGATTGCGCCCCAGAGGGTGGTGATGCCATATAGACCCCTGCCCTTTATTCCTTTGCTCAAATTCACAGCTTCTTGGGGCTGGTTTTGATTTTTTAAAAAAACAACTCACACCTGTGTACAGAAAACATACACACAACTGGATTTCATCTCTAGTTTAGGCCTCAGACTGTATTCGCTCAAGTAGAACAGCTCAAGCCTTTCCCATAAAATGTTTGCTTCCCACAGAAATTATTATACCAGAGCATTCTATACCCTGTGACAAAAAGCAGATAATTTTATGGAGAAACCTTCCAAACTGTTTAAAGTTTGTGAAGCCTAGGTTTATAATGTTAACCCAGGGTTTACACAAAGCGCAAACTGTTAACTTTATTCATGTCTTCCTTTTAGAGGTATAAATGAAAAAGGCTTGCAGTTTATCTTTCAGGCAAGGAAAACATCTTGCCAACCTTCGGCTATTGGGCAGTATAGAAATGCAATAAATAAATAAAATAAAATAAAATAAATAAACCTTTAAGCCAGATAAAACTCTGCAAGGGGGAAAAATGCAATTTTGCCAAATATATAATTCTTGATCAAAATCAAACATCATGAGTTTAACATTTTAGCTTTTAGGGACTCTCTGCATTTTTAAGAAAACTTGCCAACTAATTTCCTTACTTATTCTACTATTTCTGATGCTAAACAAATAATAGATACTAGATTATATATTGACACTTGATGGTGTAGACAGGTTTATAAAAGTTTTTGGTTTAGGAGAAAATGCTTGATTTTTCCATTAATTTCTTTGAAACAGTACCAGGAAATGTGGCAGCCTCATACAGAACTATGGAATGAGAGGGACAAGAGAGGGGGGAGTGTGTGTGTGTGTGTGTGTGTGTGTGTGTGTGTGTGTGTGTGTGTGTGTGTGTGAGAGAGAGAGAGAGAGAGAGAGAGAGAGAGAGAGAGAGAGAGATTCTTCTAGCTTCAACTTTCTCACTCCAAATGTGAGGTTTATTTATTTTATTAAGATTTTTTGGGAGCCTTTCAGGGCAAAAGCCCTTTCAAGCCAGTACAGAACATCTATCAAAAGAGTTAAAATATTAAAAGTGATAAAACTTAAGCACAATAAAATAGCAATAAAAACATAAGCCAACAATAAAATCAGGAACAACGATGGCAATAACAGCAACACAGCAGTCATATCAAGAGAAGGTCATGGTAAAATAATATGTTTTTAAGGCCTTCTTAAAAACCTGCAATGATGGAGCATGGTGGACCTGCAGAAGGTGTGGGGCCACTGCAGAGAAGGCCCTCTCATGTGTCCTAATTGCTCTCACAAGTGGACAAATGAGAAGGGTTTGTCTTTCTGATCTTGAAATACAGGCAGACTGATATGGGTGAAGGTGGTTCTTCAAGTAACTTGCTCCCATACTGTTTAAGGCATTAAAGGTCAAAATCAGCACATTGAATTGGGCTCAGAGAAGCACCAGTAACCAATGCCACTGGTCAAATATAGGCATTATGTAATTGAATTGCCTTCCCTCCACTAATACTTGGGTGGCCATATTCTGTACCAGTTGAACTGCCTTCAAAGGCAGCCCCATGTACTGTTCATTACAATAGTCCAGTCTGGACATGGATAACTGAGGCAAGGTCATTCTTCTCCAGAATAAATACTGCAATAAATACTACCAGCTTAAATACTGCAGCCATCTGGGCTTCCCCAATTAGCTCTGAGTCCAGGAAGACTCCCAGACTGTGCACTTCATATTTTAGAGGGAGTGCAACCCCATCTAAGACCAGTTTAAATGTATATTATATTTGGATATGAAAGCCTTTTTATACCTTATAGCCAATGTCTGTGACAATTATTAATACTTTTGTGTCTCTTCATATTGAAGTAATTCTAAAATCTGTAGCAATCATGTTCTGGCATATATTGTGTATGTTTAATAGTCTACAATATAGTGTGCCAGTATATAAAAATGTTTTCACCAGGTGGCAGTAGTACTGAAGTTTCAGCAGTAAATAACTAATATTAGTTGAAATGCAGCTTTGTTTTTCTGAAGTGAAATTGTCTTCTTTCTGCAGAAAATCCTGGCTTTGAGCAGTTTCCAAAATATCAAAACCTAAGATACAGAATGTCTTTCTAGCATAGTCTGCAGATATTAATGCAATCTCAGTTTGTCAAATCTCTACAGCGAGTTTTGGCCCCTTGAACAAAACCTTTCAAGAACATCAGAACAAGTGGTCTCATATCCGGAATACACGATACACAGTGGAGGCTGGTGGCTCTGATGTCAGTGGGTCTGTGAATCTGCTCTGGGTTTCAGTCAGAACCAGTCAGAACTCTAAATGAGCTATCCAAGGTGCTGAACCCATGGGGATAGCACCTTGGACAGTTCCTTTAGGGTCAGTGGGTTTCATTATGGCCACAACTTTATTAACGTTTGCTGAGGAGATCTACAATGAAGACTGCACTGCACATAGCAGAATGGGCAAAAACATGAGCAAAAGCAGGAGACACTGAGCAAGCATCTTCCTCCTCAGCCCCCCACACTCTGAGAAGCAGATCCTTGTCTCCTTCCATCTCTTCCTGGCCTCCAGATCTGTGGAATAAGGCTTGCTGACACCACTACCAACCAAGCCTCAAAGATTTGGGGGTGGTGGTCATGAAAGGAGCCTGGGCTAATTCGTGTGACCCTGTGATCCCCGCATGATCCTATGTCCTTTAAATGTGACAGAACCTCTTGTGAGACATGTCCAAGCAGTAGCAGAGTACTGGCAGAGTTGGTAGTTCCACAATCTGGCTACTGCAACAGAAGAGGGCCTCTCCCTCCACCTACCAGCTGTATACTTCAGAAGGCAAAGGAAAGGAAGGAAAGGAACCTCTTGTGCAAGCACTGAGTCATTACTGACTCTTGGAGGGACGCCAGCTTTCGCTGACGTTTTCTTGGCAGGCCTTATAGCGGGGTGGTTTGCCGTTGCCTTCCCCGGCCTTTATTACCTTTCCCCCAGCTAATTGGATACTCATTTTACCGACCTCGGGAGGATGGAAGGCTGAGTTGACCCAAGCCGGCTGCCTGAAACAAGCTTCCGCTGGGATCGAACTCAGGCCATGAGGAGAGTTTCAGCTGCAGAAACTGCTGCTTTACCGCTCTGCACCACACGAGGCTCTCAGAAGGCAAAAGGAAGCATAAAATAGCCTCACAAGATAATCTCAGAGAGAAGGCAAATTCGTATGGTCCTTTGGGCAGTGTGATCCTTAGCTTTTAAAAGGCAACTCTCAGCACCTTGTATTACAC
The DNA here is from genome assembly GCF_023053635.1 of Elgaria multicarinata webbii. Lineage (NCBI taxonomy): Eukaryota > Metazoa > Chordata > Lepidosauria > Squamata > Anguidae > Elgaria > Elgaria multicarinata. The sequence goes on from NC_086172.1 coordinate 105,948,372, forward strand.
CCAGGGATTTTCTGCAAAGCTGCACAGTTAAAAAGTTGGAGACTTTCCCTGACTTTTTCATTGGGAGCGTCATCCTGACGCTTCTGCCATCTAAACTCATTCCATGGTCAATTGGGGGGGGGGGCAGTCTGGGTTGATGGTGAACAATGATTGGTCACCAAAAGCCAGGAAGGGGGGGCAGCTGTAGTACCTGGATGACCACCAGAAACCGCACACTCCCTCCTTGGTATGTGCACATTGACTCCAGCGCCACCACAAAGGAGCAAAACTGCAGGGTACCATCAAGGCAGCCCCTAGAAAGAACTGGTTATCCTGTACTTGCTCTGCTGATAGGGATTGGGGTATGTGGCACACTGAAATGACACACCAAATCCCCACTCACTCCCCTGCCCCCATCCAATCTGTTCGGAATCTTATGACCCTGTAGAATATGGGTGGGCTATATGCAGGCTGCATGTGACCCTCCTGTTTCCCCCAGCCACCTAGTGTGTCAAACTAGATAATGCATGGGACGTGTGCATGAATTTCACATATGAAATGAGAATTAATGAGAATTAAGTATCAACTGCAGAGGGAGAGGCAATCAGGATTGGGACTCTGATGCATGGGATGGGCAGCTAATCCTTTCTTCACAGTCTTCAGTCCTGATGGGGGAAAAAACCCTATCCAAGAAGCTGGAATTCATACTGGGAGGGAAGCTGCTTTGGTGGCAATGGCAGCTTCCCTCCCAGGACAAACAGTAGGGTTGGGGGTGGGTTGGGGTGGACCATTTTCATTGGTGTCAGCATGAGTACAGTGGGTTAAATGCTCCATATCCACATTAGGGATAGCAGGAGGAATATACCCAGGGAGGTCAAGTCTGCTGAGCTTTCAGCTGCTTGGCCTCTGAACTCCAGCTTGTGGACTTCTGCCGCTGGCACTGTCATACACAACCCCTTCCAACTAGCAATGGGAATGTGAGTGGTTTGCACATGGCAGTGCAGCAGCATCCCTAATACACATATCCCTATTGACCCCCCATAGCTGTATTTTAAAAAACAAAACAGGTAAGTGTTTTTACACATTTTGTCCCTGCGATTGGACAATATAATTTAGTGGTGCCTGTATGTAATGCAGCCTTCCCCAACCTGGTGCTTTCCAGATGTATTTGCCCACAGCTCCTAGTACCCCCCCCTCCCCCGTGCAGCCAACACAACAGTTTCACAGTTATTTCCATTGCATTTGAGTTCTTGGTAGTGTTAAATCTAAAAAAAGAGATCTAAGAAAATATTACAATAAATTGAATTCTGGGTTATAAAAATACCCATTGTGTTAAATATACAAAATAAAAATAAAACAAAACAAAAAAACCTGAGATCATAAAGATTATAGAAAGAAAGAATAAGATAAACAATGGAAAGTTAGCATTTACTGGCAACTACTGATTTAGTATTATTATAAAATATTAGCCAATGATATATTGCTATCAACAAAAACACAGCTTTTGAGGATGTGGTGTCTTTGCTCCAGTTCTGGAAAAAGAATATGTTTATCACAGGGATAAACAAAAGACATTTTTAAAATTTTGGAGAAGAAAAAGCACATTGACTTCCCCTAAATTTAGAACAGTGTTCTTGAAACTGTTTACTGGGGAACCCTGGCATTCCTAGAAGTTTATCCGGAGTTTCTCCATGAGAAGATTGGCAGTGGTGGAGAACCTCCCTTGAAAGGGAGTTTGCCCAATCTCTTACACTGCCTTGTATTGCATTGGGCAGCTGCAAGGGAGATTTTGAAGTGTTTTAGTGGGCATTTTCAGTTCATGGAGGCAGGGATCTGGTGAGAATTCAAAGCAGGAGTGCTTACATAATGAGCTCCCCAGTTTGGATTCTTCTGAGCAGACTCAAGGCAGAAACAATTCCCACATCAATACAGCTCATACATCTAAGTGTCTTCCTCTTGCTCCTCATTTCCCTTCCCCAAGGCAAATAATCTTAGTGTGGGGAATAAGAAGAAGTAGACAGTAGTAGAGGAAGAAACTGGTGATCCCATAGATTAGGGGTGCAGAACTTGTGACTCCACAGATGTTTGGCCTACAACTTCCCTTAGCCCTCTCCAGGATAGTCAGTGGTAAGGGATGATGGGAGTTGTAGGCCAAAACTTTTGTAGAGCTGGAAGTTGCCCACCCCTGCCATAAATCTTTAGTTTGCCCCATCACTAAAAATGCACCACAATCTTGTACTAAGCACAACTGTTTCAAGAAGAGATTCCACTGAAGTGTGCCCAGTTGAAGAATTGGAGACTTTGTAACACTTGCCTTAAAATCCAAGACCATCAATTTTTTTCCTTGGCTCTGAAAGACTGTACCTGGAAAACTGCTATTACTCTGCAGGGGACTCTCTTGCCCCTAAGGTCCCCTCTGGTGGGAAGGGCATTTACAAACCCTCCAGAAACAGTTTCTGGGGGTGCCACTTCAGAAAGCAGCCAGACCCCAATTGCAAACAGGTGGAGATAATTGTCTCTACTCTTGTGTATAAGGCTGCTTTTAAAAGCTGCCCATGGAGGAAATGATCCAGTTTATATTGATTTGGAAATAAACTCAGCTCTTTCCTAAATTGGGGGTAGGGTGACCGGGAGAGGGAGGGGAAATCTGGATTTTTTTTCAAAGGGCAGCTGTAATGGGAATTAACAAAAATGCTTATAACTCCGTCATTTTTAAAGATGAAGACATGAAACTTGGCACAATGGTAGCTCTTAGGAAGGGCTTTAGTCATACCAAATTTGAAACAGGTCTGTTCATCCATTGATTTTTTAGGATTTTTTTTTTAAAAATTGAGGTTTTAAAATTATTATTTTTAAAATTGTCATTTTTAAAGTTAAAGAGATGAAACTTTGTACCATGATAGGATTTAGGTAGAGCTTTAGCCACACCAAATTTGAAACAGATCTGGGGCCAGTAGCAAACCCTGTTAACAACAACAGCAGCTTGCAATGAGTGAAGATACAGTCAGAAAAGATATTTGAGGGAAGGGGAGAATGTAACACAGAGAGTATAGCAAAAGCTTCAAAGTACAGCAAAACCTACAAAAGTAGGAGTGAGTGAAGTTAATTTCAGATACATTGAATCTCTCACTTGTTCTTTATTTCAGTGATTTTAACATTAAGATGTTATGTAGAACAGATTTGTCTTAAATGTGTGCTGTAAAATCAGACATGTGACCAAGGCTATGTTCGGGTGGGCACGCCCCCTTGGTACTGGACACGCCCCCTTGGGGGCGACCATGTTGTCCTCCTTTTTGGTTTCCAAAATATGGTCACCCTAATTGGGGGCAAATAGCCAAGCTCAATTCTGAGCCAATCTGATGAGGTAGGGTGAGAGCTCACCCATCTCTTGTAGACTAACAACCCATCTGGAATTCATTGAGAAAAAGAAACACTTTCTTTGATGTGAGAAAGTTTCTCATCACTGGGATTTTACAGAGTAGTGGAACATACCTATGGAAACACCCTTTGCAGCAATAATCGAATAAGTCCATCCTGCTTCAATGCTGCCTGGCAGCTGTAATCCTATTATATATTTTGTTGTTGTTAAAATATGTCAGGCAGGAAGGATTGCACCATGCTGATACAAACTGGTGCATATCAATCACAGGCCAAGATCCAAGGAGACATTTTAGTTACATCAAAGTCCTGGGGCAGGCCCTGCTTTGCCATTTTGGGGTGTTTGTTCATTCATTTGTTTGAACACCCTATTCCCATGCCAACTATTTTTAAAGTCTCCACAATTAAAAAAAAGATTTCTATGTGAGTGGGTAAAGTTCAAGAAATGCATGCTCAACTAGCTGTTCAGAACTTGTTTTAGATGTGTGGAACTTTTGCAGCTCTTTGAACTGACACCTGATATGCATGCTTGACAAGGTGACACTAAATGCATCATAAACATGGCAAAATTTTGCCTTTAGTTATAGTTGTCTTGTCATTTCTGCAATATAATTTCCAACTATAACATAATTTTGAGAGATATTTTCATAAAGAGCTGAGAATGTTGTTGGTAAGATTATTGAAGCAATATGTAGAAAACTCAAGCAACAGACACACAAAATATTAAGCTTTACAAATCACGATCATCAGCAACTAGAACTTTGCATGCATGGCAATTTCCCATTTTCTGCTGTGGAGGGAATATGCTCCATGTATCTGAAGGTACTCTCATACAGTAGGGGTGAGCAACTTGTGCCCCTCCAGATGTTTTGGCCTAACTAGCATAGCCATTGGTGAAGGGTCATAGTAGTTGTAGGAGAAAAAATCTGGATGGTTGTACAGAATAAAGGCAAGCACCTGCATGGTGATGTTCTATTCAGGTGATTAGAACAGCTGTATTTTTCCAGTTCTATTTATAATTCACTATGACTTTGATCAAGACATTATATCTGGCCTTAGCAAGAAAGTGGGTCTGTTTAGACAACACACTAAGAGCCATGATTAGGCTGCTAACCGTTTTGCAGCAAGTGGTAGTGAGCATGTTTAAATTATGGTTATGTAGCCACCATGGTTAGGAATAATTCACAAGACACACTGGTCATGGTTCACATGACATGTTAAGCCATAATGACCCTGTTCAACTGACATGCTAAGCCACAGTGGTTAAGCACTTTGAGCTAAACATTATATTTTAGTTTGTTGTGTGAACCATTCCTAACCATGGCGCCTACATAACCACAGTTTAAACACACTTATTAACAATTTGCTGCAAAAGTGTTAGCCACTTAACTATGGCTTAGTTAAGAGGCCCAATGTTTAGCTCAAAATGCTTAACCATAATGGTTTAGTATGTTGTCTGAACAGGGCCTGTATGTGTATTCAAGAATTAGCAATCAATATTTCACTTATATTGATACAGCTCATGGAGTTAAAATGAAAATAAAATACCACCCATTTTTCTCAGTGGTTTTTTACTGAATCTCTGTGTATTCATAGGTTACAAATTGAACTAGAACTTAAGTCTGCTATATGACAAACAAACATATGATAAAGGACCAGTCATACTTTAGTTTTCAGTATGAATTTTCCTGCCATAATGGTTTCATTTCCATTTTTTAAAAGTGTCTAGTAGTAAACTCATTTGAAACAAGCTCTAGACTCTGGGTACTTTACGTTCCCTCTGACGACTATATACAAGGATTAAGTCTAATCCCATTAGAGGTTCAAGACCAATTTTGGAAATGAAAGCCTGCTTTGTCTCATCCTTACCGGTGAGAATAAACAAAATAATATACTATTCACAGGATTGTCCACATCAAGTGTAAACAATTCATTACTCTTTTTGACATAAGGAGAACACTGGACATGATAAAGTTATGCAAAGGAAAGTCATTTGCATGACAGGCCCTATGCAAACCAACTAGCCACAAAACCTCATTCCTTTGGACTAAGTAAAAGATAGGGAATAGCCGGAAGGAGGATGCCTTGTTTTTTTCCTTGCTTTCTCACAGTCCTGTGGCTTTGATAGGCTGTGAGATAGCAACTAACTCAGGCATACTCAGTGGCTTTTGGTAGGGGTGGGGGCGGGAGCAGGAATCGGACACTTTTACCACACTCGCATCCGTACCCCTCATTTACATGGCGGGGGGGGGGGAAATGAAGCCTTCCCTTAACAACCAGCCACAGTTTATTTAGCACTTTGTTTCTTTTAAAATGTGCTTTCAATGTGTTTTTAATTCTGTTTTTATTCTATTTTATTTTGTCCACTGCTCCAAAATTTTGAATGGGTAGTGGTATATAAATATTGTGAATAATAAATAAATAAATAAATAAATAAATAAATAAAATCATTGGCAAAGTATTACATCAGCTCACCTGGATATTAGGAAAGGAATTATTTTTCCCCAGAATATTTGAAAAACTCTTCAATAAACTTTATCCCTGACCATCTGTCAGGGATGCTTTAGGGTGGATTCCTGCATTGAGCAGGGGGTTGGACTCGATGGCCTTGTAGGCACCTTCCAACTCTGCTATTCTATGATTCTGTGATTCTATTTGGATGTATTTTCTCTTAACCTTTAGCTGTGTCAATCTGTATTGACTTCTAGCTAGGGAACAGGTGAGTGTTCATGAGAGAGGAACTCAAAGAATGAACTCTTTCTTAAATAAGGCAGTTCTAGTTCAAGTCAGATGAAGACCCCATTATTATTATTATTATTATTATTATTATTATTATTATTATTATTATTACATTTATATACCGTCCCATAGCTGAAGCTGTCTTCGAGCTTGCTCAATTTAAACTGGAGTTCACATCACACCTCCATGATTTTCAGTCCTGTGAGACTTCCTTGGCCAAGCAGAACATCATTTGCAGGTAGGGATCATAGGACTATGGCCATTTCTACACCTGCCTTTCCCCCCCAGGATCATCCCTGTGCATGCAAATGACACACAGGGGATCCTGGGAGCAGGCAGGGACAATCCCTCCATTTTCCTTAGGTGTAAAAAGGGCTCTGTACTCCAGACTCACAATCTCTGGCTGCAAATCGATAGTGCTCTGGACAGTCAAGCAGACCCTATGAGTCCTTCCTTCTGACATAAGAGGAGCGCTGGAGTTGATAAGAGCCAAGATGCAAAGAAAACTAATCTGCATGATGCGCTTATCCTAAATTGAACAGACTTATCATTTGTAGCAGGGAGTTCTCTGTCAATGATCTTCTGCTGAAATTGACACTGCGCCTCACACAAGTCACTATAATTTAAAATCTAAAACCTTTTAACAATTCTTGTTGATGAGTATTGTACAATTCGTGCTAATACTTTATTGCCCCTTGAAGAAAGAAGTTTGAAAGGGTAGAGGGAAATCCAAAAGGTTCAGGAAAAAGAATATTCAATTTTTTAAAGATAATTTTGGTGACTGTAAAGTCCTTTGCAGATCTTTGTAAGGAACTCTTGACAACTAAATATTCTATTTTGAGTCAGTCAACATGGCCTGGGGTGTAACACAACTGCTACTACTGTGTCAATTTGAAAGACTGATTTATGACACTCTTGGGTGAATCTTGTGCATGTCAGCACCTGGCACAAGACTAGCCAAGTTATTTGAATGTACTGGCACAAAAAGGGTAGTTTCCAGTATCCCATTATTCTGAAACTACTATTACTGATAATTTCTAGTATCCTATTATTTTTGATGTCATAGATTCTATGATCAGCAAAATCCGGATTGCGAGTTTTCACAGACCTTATCCATATCATCTGGAACTGTTCCAATCACTGGATGGACCAGTGCCATCTTGTCATGAGTTACATAGTAGATATAGAAAACTCATCACACTCAGGATAGGGTGAGTTCTAATATGGTCAATGGATAGGGATGGTAGAGTCAGTGAGGCTTGACTTTGTTGAGGTTCTCTGAGTTCCGCTTTCAATCTCAGCCTGCTTTGTTCATGTTCCTCGATGTGAATTTTGTTCTTGTTCAAACAAGGAAAACATTAATTAAGGTGCACATTTTTTTTTAAAAAAAGTGATCACCTAAATGTCTACTTCCCCCCATTGACTAAAGTATAAAAATGCATATATATATATTTCAAAATCTACATTTTTAAAGTGTGCATTTTTCTAATGAATGTATATTGTGAATGTGATAGCTAGCTTGGGAATATGCGAGCTTCTCCCTAAAAACGTGCCGTTGCTCATATTCAGGAGTACAAACAGGGCAAGTTGACATGTTTAACAAACTGAAACAAAATTTGTGTACATCTCTACCAAGGAACAAACAAAATTTGTGTACAAACAAACAAAATTTGTGTACATCTCTACCAAGGAACAATTCCGTTCACTGGGCTGACCATAATGTAATGTTGAGACCACTACGTAACTGACTCATTATTTGAAAGTTTGAGGTAGCAGATCAAAACCTGGTTCCTGCACATGGCAGTGGAGTCATACAATGATAGCTTGTAAACTGAGACACATAGGGTTTTAAGTGAGCAATCCTATGCCCATCAGACAACATCTGGGAGTGGAGGCATAGGATAGTTCAGTTTCCTGGCTCAGAGTTCAGAGTCATGCTCTTCACCCGTCCCCCTCATAGTCAGCATGAAGAAAACTGGCGGCTACCTCTCTGCACTCAGGAAACGGAGCAAGGAGATGGAGAAAAGGGTGCGCTCCCAGGGGCAGCAGGGAGAGGAGACTGGGATAGCTGCATTATGTTGTTTCCTGTGGCTACCCCAGGCTCCTTCTGTCCCTCTATGAAGTGTCTCTGCTAGATGGGCAAAGTCACCCATCTTGCAGAAATGCAGACTGGCATGGGCAAGGAGCCACACTCCTCCCATCCTACATTAGAAAAGTGGCAGCATATAAGTTCAAAGGCTGCTATCTAGATAGGATTGTACCCTGAAGCACTTTTCTTGTTCCTGCTACATGTCAATGGTTATATGAATAGGTCAAGCTAGGGGAAACAGTAAAGAAATCTGGGTAATCGGTAAAATCAACACATTTGGGCTTAACAGGCTGGTAAATTGTAGTGCAAGCATAAGGCTTGAGACAGTTGGTACTCTGAAGCAGCCTGTCACCTGTAAAACCTAAATAAAAGGAAGAAATGACATCAAAGGATTCCATTCAGGAATGTCAGTATAAAAGGGTATGTTTTCCCCTTTCTCATAATACTAGAACTTGATTGCAACTGGCTGATTAAGAGATTCAAGAGAGAGAAAAGGAAGGATTTCCCCCCAAACAACACACAATTTATGGAACTTGCTGCCATATGATGTGGTGAATGCCCACTAAGTGAGATGGCTTCCAAAGGGTTTAGACAAATGTAAGGAGGATAAGACTATAAATGGCTACTAGTCATGATGGCTATATGCAACCTCCGGGTTTCAGAGGCAGCTGCTGGAGAGCAACAACAGGAGGGTGTCTGTTCCCCCTGTATCCTGCTTGTGGTCTCCCCAGAGGCTTCTGGTTGCACATTGTGAGAAACAGACGCTGAACGAGACAGGCCTTTAGTCTGGCCCAGCAGGGGCTCTTCTTGTGTTGTTATGAATGGAAGAACTTGCTGATCTTGAATACCTCTAGCTATAATGATTTGGTATTGTGGAAAAGCAGCCAGATAAGAATGATTTCTTTGAAGTGCCTCACCTGGGAACCTTTCATGTGGCTTTTCACTCCACCTCCCTTCTTAAAGTGTAAAGGGATGCAAAACTGAAAACAAAGCTACCTTTAAAATGTCAGACTTTCAGAGGAGCTTAGTTCTGAGTAGTGATGGAAGATAAAGTGACATCTAGTATATTGTTGATTTTCTGCTCCCAGGGTGGCTCAGCAATTACCTTCATGTCAAGCAGAGCAAAATATTCTATATCACTAAGAGATTTGAATCAAGAAGCTTGTCACTGTGGTATATCTGACAATAGTACCTGGCAGGACATTTGAATTTCACTGCTTATTTGCTTCCTCTAGTCTTTAGAGAGCCTCTTTTTTCTCACTGCCATATTTACAAATATATATATATATATATATATATATATATATATATATATATATATAACATTAGGCTTCATTGATTTGCAATGGACCCTTGTTATTCATACTTGCACCTTATAATACTGACATTCACTTTATCGACTCTAGAAAAAACATAAACAGGAATTTCAACGAAGCAAAATCAGGGGGGTCAGCTTGCAAATTAAAATGTCCATTGAAAAATTCCTGCTCTCTCAGGCTTCCTATTATATGTTCATATTTAAAGTTTAATTGAATGAACATAATTACTGTTGCAATGCAAAAATGATTACCTATAAATCATGATAAGTATTTTATTGCCATTTTATGGTTGGGAGAAAATTATATTTTAGGAAGGAAAAAGTCACTTTGAAACTGATGTCTATAGTTTCAAATGTTCTGCATTTGAATTTGCTAAATTAAAAATAAAATTAATGTGCAACTCAGAGTTGCACCCTTTGCAATGTGCCATCTAAGCAACAGAATCTTTCCGTTTGAATTCAGGTTTTCATTTGAAGGCTTTGTATTTGTTTTTCAGGATTTCAGACCCTTTGCTCAGTCTGATGATACCTAGATAGCCATCAATTTGGCATAGCCTTTACAACAAAACAGCATGCTTTCAAAGGTTTCCCTCCATTTCTCACTGCAACACAGACTACATCTTGAATAGTTATTTATTTAAATTTTCTATAAAGGGGTGTTCCAGAAAGTTGTATCCGTTTGGCATGAAAAATAAAACAGTAGCAGTTGCTACTGCAATATCAAGACCTTTAATAATATGGATAATCAAAATTGGCCAATGAATGTATGAAGTTGTTTTACACCATTGGTCAATCTAGCATTGGAGCATCAATTCTAAATCCCTGAGGCCCCTTAAAGTCTCTGGCAAACTAAGCCCTTCAAGGGAGAGGTCATTCTCTCTCTTATGAACACTAGGTGATGCATTCAAGTCTCAGTGTATTCCTTGCAGACTGCCCGACTCAGAACAATGTCTTTAAATGAGCATTATGCCATTGCAACAAACTTTTGTGACTGGGAGATGGCTTCTAATTTCAAAAAGAAGGTGAAAACATCATCAGGATTAACTCATGCTAGTTCCTTCCCCAAACTAATAGACACTCAGTCATCAGGGTTGCCTATTAGGGGGAATTTAATCTGATGTTCTGTGATGCAGCCGAAAGAGGGCTGCATCCCTTTTGCAAAGATATTACACTGCTCCAGAATACAGGCAAAATATTCTAATGATCACCTATGGTATTACTAAGAGCTAAACTCGGTCTCGGAGCTTGGCAGTTTGGTCTGTTGTAATAGTTTGGATATGTATTTATAGTAACTCTTTCCATAATATCCATGGCATTTTACAGCCATTTTAAGAGGAGACAGTCTCTGCCTTGAAGAATTTACTATCTAAATTCAACAAATATAGAAAGGGAAGTTTTAAAAAACAAAATTGTGATTAGACAAAACAGAGGAAGACAAAGGTCTGTTGTAGCTAATGTAAACAGGAAACATACTGATGCCTGTTTACACATATAAGGAGTTCTATTTTATTCACTTCATGTACACACTCTCTTTCTGCTAATAATGTACACCAATAATGGGTTTCAATAGAAAGGGGACAAAAGAACTTAAGAACACAAGAAGAGCCATGCTGGATCGGAACATGTTCCATCTAGTCCAGAATTCTGTTCACACAGGGGCCACAAGTAGGATATGAGTCAGTTCTGAGAGGGAAGGAACCTAATGGCACTTGGGGCCTTGTTAGACCAGGCCGGCTGAGCTGGCCTGGAGGCGGGGCGACGGCGCGCTGACGTTAGCGCACGCCGCCCCGGCTTCCAGACGTGAGACGCGCAGGGACGTCGGGATCCCTGCAGCGTCCGCCATTTTTTTTTAAGTTTAAAGGGGCCATGTGCGGCCCGAAGACTCCGGACCAGGTAAGTCCATTTTTTTAAAAAATGAAGCCCCCCCTCCCTGTCCCCGGCCTTGCCCTGGCGGTGCTGCTTGCCTGCTTGCTCGGGCGCCGCCGCCTGGTGCTTGCCCAGGTGATGCCGCCCCCCCATGCCAGGCCTTGCCCTGACGGTGCTGCTTGTCCGCTTGCCTGGGCGGCGGCGCCCGGCGCTCTCTCTCTCACCTGCCCTCCCCCTTGCCATCCCTGATGCCTGCTTTCCCCCCCTCCTGCCGGGTCCGGCCTTCCCCCTGCCCCTGTCTTCCCCCTCGGGCCAATGGGCACAGCACTCGTATGAACACTGTGCCCAGTCCGTGGCTTTTCCCGGATACTTGTGAGTAAACAAGTAGCCGCAAAAAGCCACGGACCTCGCTAGACGTTCCGCAGCCCTGGCCTCAGGACGGGGCTGCGGAAAAGGTGCGCCATAAGCGAATTTGCTTATGGCGCATTAAAGGAGGTCTCAGCGCGGCCTGGGCCCGGATTCCCCTGTGCATCATCTGGACGCACAGCAGGGAAACCGGGCCTCACAGCGCACTAACGCCTCGTCTAACAAGGCCCTTGGTTTCAGCTAGCGATAGCAGAGAAATTTGTGGCTAATTTTTCACTTTCAAACCTCTATGCAAACAAAAACACAATTATCCTTTGAAATTTGCACTTCTCCAAGTTTTGTAGTGGAGTTCTATAATAATAATGATGATGATGATGATGATGTTTAGAAAAGATGTATATTAGGCGAAATAATGTATTTAGTTGTAAAAATGCATTCGGTTAGGATTGCATATGACCGTATTAGGAACAATGCATAGAAAAATGCAGATATTAGGAGAAATGTATACATGATGAAGGAGGCCTTGCTGTTTCTCCTCTCCTTCTGCTTATAGAAACTTTGTGGAAAATACATGAGGAAATGAGAAGAAGGTTAGATCCAGCTTCCTCAGAATATGATTTGTGTGATTTTATTAATAATTTCAGAGACCATCAAAACTTTGACTATTTGAAGCCATTCTGACTGCTATCCTTTGAGAACTCATGTTGACAATAGGGAGTCCCCATAAACATTCACTTTTATGTCATTTACTTTCCAAAACACATCCTTTCTATTTATTTTATTTTATTTTTTTAAAATGGCCACCTTTAATGCTTGAAGCTAGTTTACTTACTGGGAATAATGCTTCATTGCACCTTTTCAAAAGTGCATGTGAGTGAGATCTCCCTGAAGAGATTCCATCCATGATTCTACCTACTTGCACACCACCTTGGCAGAAGATGAAGTATGTGAGTGCTTCTTTTCTGCAGCTCCCAGACTGTGGAATGGCCTGCTGGGAGAGATCCGCCAATTCAATAGCCTTTCTGAATATAAAAAAGCAATAAAGACTGATCTCTTCTGGCAGGCCTACCCAGTCGAATTTTAAGATGTCTGGCTGTTATTTTAATAATGTATTGGTTTTATATGTTTTAAACAGTTTTATTTATTTTATACTATTTCATATTCTATGTTGTTCCCCGCCTTGATCCAGAGAGAGAGGCAGGTAAGAAATAATAATAATAATGATAATAATAATAATAATAATAATAATAATAATAATAATAATAATAATTTGCTTGATGCATGCATTAGTGTTTTGGTAAACCCTCACATGCACACAATAGTGAATCCTCTCTGTGTGTGTGTGCGTGTGTGAGTGTTTGTGTGTGTGTGTGTGTGTGTGTGTAAAATTGATATCCACTGTATGAAAAAAGCAGCAGAATTTGTCTCTGAGACTGGCAAGATATAGAACAGTCTTCTCCATGGTTTGCCATGTCATTTTTTAATATGAAGGCTGATATACAGTTCATTTAATCTTGTCTCTGGTAATGGCCAGTGTCATGAGCTGTTTTATATACGCCATTTTACATGAAACTGCCCAGAGAGCTTCAGCTATGGGGCGGTATTTAAATGTAATAAATAAATAAATAGGACTTAGCCCTGTGGAAGGTGAGCATTGGAAGTAAACTATGCCCTAAATTCTGCTCATTTTTATGCCTTATACTTCTTAAGTTTTGGTAGCAGAGTACTAGCATGCTTCTTATGTGAATATATCAGAATGAATTCACAGTGCTGGGTAGAACTTGGAGTTGAACCAGTATGAGTAATTTTGTAGCAATCCTATCCTCATCCAGCCAGCACAATTTAAAATATCTGAAGGTACTGGAAGAAGTCTCTGGCACTTTGGTGCCCAAGCAGTTCATTGTGGCATGTGGTTTTACAACTGAATACAAGTAGATTGCTGATGATTTATCTGATAAAAGAAGGGTGTTTCTTAAGAAACCCTCCGTGTTTTGTCACTACATGGCTATTTTCAAAAGTATATTGACAAAATAGGAGACAGCAAACAGGAGCAGGATCTTTATTTGAAAAAAAATCTAATTTCTTCTTTGTTACCACTGAACCAAGAAGAGATGGCTCAGAACTAGGAAAATGAGGAAGTGTCATTCACACACAGTGAATTACAGAAAGTAGTAGGCTGGTATCATGGACATGTTCAGACAGTGACAAAAAGAGAAGAAATAATGCAGGTCCATGCATTAGCTGAAGTGGCTACTTTAAAAAAGCAAAGACTAGTGTGAGCTTGTTATGTTACAGGAATACTGGCATATTATTTAGAGTACTGTGGAAATAGGAAAATATCTTTATCTCCATTGCCTCAAAGTCCAAGTTTATACAGGAATTCCAGTAAGTCTTTGAGCATCTCCCACTTCCTTCCTTTGTGAACTTTATGTTGACAAACTAATACTGGAAGAAAAAAAAAAGACTAAAATACATTCCATCTTTCAGCTAGATAAATTAAACTGAAGGACAAGGACAACACATTCCTAAAGAAATAAAGAAAACACAATACAAGTCTTCATCTGCAGTCCATCTCCTTTTAGAAAGACTTTAAAGGCTGAAGATTAGATTGAACTTTTCTTCCCTATTCATATCCTGATATTTTGATTGCCTTATGCCCACAGACACACACGTTCCATTACTGCGTCAACCTATTATTATGTAACAAAACAAAACAACAAAAACCACAGCATGAGCATGCATGTTATTTTGCATGATTTTGATTTTTTGTTTTGTTTTGAATATTTTCATAAAATAGGTATTTTGGATGTTTGTAAAACATACATTTTGGATTTTTGTTTGGATTTTGGTAAGTTTTTTTTAACAGTTGAGAACTTAGGGATGAACAAATTTGTCAATTTCAGTTTCTCACACATTTGATTTAAAAAAGCTTTTTTTTTTCTTAATATGCAAATTTTACTGGTGCTAAAGCAGCAATTCCGGCTGTTTCAGTGGCACTGGGGAAGAGGGGAGGCTGCAGCCATCTACCGTTGTCCAGCAACTCCAACCCCTGGGGTTTCTTCCAAGGGAATCCCTTGTTTCTCTGTGATCTCTGAAAATAAGGTATTCAGCTTTGGATGTTAAACAAGTAGCACAAAAAGAGAATGCACACAGTACCAATGACATAAGCAGCACTTCCTCAACCATAGGTTAATATAGATAATTTGCTTCCATTAGGACAACAGAGGGAACCCCTTGACAGTACTAGGTGAAAGTTAAATATTACTTCTTCTAAATTGTGATTTTGTCCTTTCACAAACTACATTATAAAGATCACTAAACTGAAATATTCCATAACAGAAGGAAATATTCCCTAACAGTTATATTAACTCTCCAAATCACTCTTCAGAAAGGAGGTAAAAAACACACATGCTCAGTCCAGGAAGACTCAATATAAACAAGGGAATCTTCCTAAACTGGAAATAAACGCTCCTAACCTTGGGCTTCCCTGGGCTTTTCCTTTGCTTCAGAAACAGCCACAGTCTCATTACAATTCCTGTCCACATCACGTGCATCGATTGCCAGGAATCAGGTTATGGCAATTTGCAGGCTTTTCAAGATGAGTCAACATCCTCTGGACCACAAGGAGGCCCAGTAATGGCAGTCTTGTTTAGAGCAACTGAGTTCTGGAGAGAAGAGGAGACTGCTGGAAGATCAGCCAGATCAGTGATGGACACCTTCAATGCCAAATTGATCAGAGTTGACCATGTGCCAAAATGTGGCCTTTACAACAAGTCAGAGCTAGTTTGGTCTATAACAAATACTCAGCTGGATACTGATTGCTTCCATAGCAGTACATTTCATTTCCCAACTCTTAACTTGTTTCCCTACCCTCAATCCCTAGCTCTTACCCCTTACCCCCATGTGATTCAATGAACATAGCTAGAGTTTTGTCTGGAAACTTGCCCTCGCCTTTAGCCCCATTTTTTCCATGGTCTCGGGATGATCCCAAGACCGTGGAACGTGTGGGAAGGCATTGCGGGTTGTCCCGATTCTCCGTGGTTCCTCTTGAGGAGCTGGGACCCATGCACAGGGCGCAGAGCTCCTCAGGAGCTCTGTGCCCATTGTGGGTGGGGTGGGGGGAAGGGAAAAATTAAGTTTAAATTTTAAAAAACTCTACCTTGCTGCGCACAACCGTTTGTGCGCAGTTCTTCTTTAAGAATTTTTTACAAAATGGCGCCCATGACGTCCTCACCTTCCAACGTTGTCACACGCTGCTTGTAAACAGAGGCATTGATCTTGTGATAAAAATATCATGAGATCTTCACCCCTCCATCCCACTAGACCAGTAGGTCTAGCTAAGGCCTTAGCTATCTCACTGCTTACCCTGACTCTAGATCATGTATTAAATAGCACTTGGAAAAACTCAGTACTTACTTCCCTCCATTTCGAAAGCAGACCATTTGTTCCTACCCTCTACTTTCTAGTCTTTAACCTGCCATCTTATGCCATGGCAATGTTGATACAGACCAGAAAATATAAAGTATTAACACTCACTTATGACAATCTTCTCCAATGCCACCTAGTTAAAACCATAATCTTGAATCCAGTTCACTTCGCAGAATATAGAGTGCACTGAAAGGTATGTAACATTGTATATTACAATGTCGTTGACCTGATATAATCTAGCAATTTTGGGGACTTGCAAAAGAAAGTGAACATATGATAAACATTGGACTAATTAACAACATTTGTATAAATGTCTCATTCCAGGCTAAATGATGTTAAAATGAATGGCATCGAACAGTAAAACAGCATTGTTCATCCTTGCCTGTGGAGACTAACAGGCAGCCAAGTTCTCTCTTAAAAATATTTAGACTTTTCTAACATCATCCTGACTCCTCTTTATTTATAACATCCAGCTTCCTACATAGATTCTCCCCCCATTTTTAAATGATGAATTTACTCTAGAATATTAAGGGCCTACTTCCATTTCATACAATGGCTTGTCAGGCAATCCTATTAGCAAGGTACCAGAAGAGTGGGGGGTATAAAAGAAAGAAAGAAAGAAAGATTAAAAATTACCTCACCAAAATTTCAAATATTTCAGTCTTTAGGAATATTATATTTAATGCTTTTATTATAACTGACTTCCATGGCATCACTGCCTTCCCAAGGCTGTGTACAAATTCTCGCATCCAAAGTATTATCTGCATATTTAGGGTTTTGTAGTTCAAACCTGCAGTTGACTTTTCCCAATAGTTTCATGTCGATCAGTGTTGTGTACATCTGTTTTAGCCCTGAGGTCTGCATCTGGTGTTAGCTGGTGGGCCAGGGCTCCACATGTATGCACACATGTACACACATTCTTCCATGCACAAACACAACATCCCTCCACCAACACCATCCCCTTCCTTTCCAATGTACTGGTTGAGGCGTGCATATCTGTCTCTCTTCTGTCAACAGCAACAACAGTGACAGGTACAGTCTCGACAGAGGATGCCTTTTGACAATGATAGCTAGAATATTTCCTAATAGATGCTCCAGCCTCCAGTCCTCAGAATGTAGGCTCTCTGAGACCAGCTCCTAGAGCACCATAGAAGAAGCAGAAGAAGTAATGCTCAGGATAGTAAGGGATCAGTAGTGGAGGTGACCAGGGGGTGATCAGCAGTGGCAAGGCAGGAGACAATTCAGTGGTGGTAGGGGAGATAGCCAAGGAGACAGACATCAGTGGTTAACTTGGCAGCACTGGCAGTGGCAAAATCCACAGTAAATTATGAGAGGCTGCACAAAATCCCATGAATGGCCTTGTGTTGTTCTCCCATGATGTAAATATAAATGTTAAAAAGCATGTGGGACAAGATAGAACTTTGAAGTTCTGCCAAAGGTGGAGAAGGCATCCCCTAGAAGCACCTTCTGGATGCTCCAGAAATGACTGGACTATAACATCATGCTTCCAAGTTCCATCCCAGAAAGAGAATCCAGACAGATTTCATGGTTTGTGGCAGGGATAGGCAACATGTTGCCTGTGGCCACCAATGCATCCAGAGGTACCTTTCTTGGCACCTTTCTTGGCTCTCTGAACCGCCCAGAGAGCTGTGAACCGTCCAGAGTGCTTCGGCTATTGGGCGGTATAGAAATGTAATAAATAAATAAATAAATAAATACTCTTTCAGTTCTTTAAAAAAAGAAAATTAACACATTTTCTTACCAGCAACTGGGGTTGCTATGAAATAGATTTCTGTTGGTGCCATAAACTGTGGAGCAACGTGGGTGGACATATGCCAAGAATGAAGGACCAGAGTGCTTCTAAGCACCTCTTCAGCTCAAGAAGTTGTGATCAACACCAAAAACAAGCTCACAAGTCCTTTCATACAAAAATCCATTCCTGGTTTCATCCTCCCACCCCAGCAATCTAATAGGGGAAGGGGAGCTTCTCAGTTGTTGCTACTGTGACATACTTAGAAGTCAGAACCCCTTGCTGGTCTACTGCAGGTCAACCAGAGATCTCCAAGTAGATCCTGAGCTACCTTCTGTCCACTCCTGCAATATAGATCCTATTGAATTAAAGAATCTCATGTACATGTTTTGGGACATGCTTATTGTATGCCAATAAGCACCATATCATATCTGGTATACCGTGTGTTCCAGGAAAGATGGCCACCTTTAGCAAAAAAGTAGCTGCCTCTTGCTGTCTAGTCATAAATCACTGCATTTCCCCCCTTTAAATAGACTTGGATTTGTGGAACAGCCTCCTGTCCCTAACTTAAAAGTAAATAGCTCATTAGTGGGAGGAAGAGCATACGAGAGAAATGATCCCTTTGGGAAACGTTAAACTTCTATATCTAGCCTAGTTTCCATCTATTTTAGCCATGCGAGGATATAAGTCATGAACCTTAAGGGCAGAGGTCAATGACTCAGCACGTTAGGCCTCTGTGTGAGCTTTGAATTACTCACTGGCAACAGCCCCACTGCATAGGCAGAGGAGAGAGTTGAACATTTTTTTTCCTTAAGAGAGAAGCCACATCCAAACAATAAGACCAAGATCTACCCCCAGCCCAGTCTTTTAAACACAACTCGAACTTATGATAATCCACTAAAACAAATCTGCCTATATCCAATCCAAGTCAGTTCCTCATGTATTGAACAGAATAATGGATTATTTTAGCATCTAGTTCAATTGTAACAATTTATTGAGGAAGAACCTATATGTGTGCCAATCATTAATTGGATAACACCATAACACTATGGACCATTGAATGCAAGGGCTGCCATGAACTAACCACCTAGAGACACTCAGCCACAAAGTGGATTCCGTTCCTGAGGAGACGTGCCACATCATACAACTGACTGAGGCCATGGCTAGACCTAAAGGGTCTAGCATGACGGAGAAGAGAGGATCTCGCAATATGGTTATCGCGAGATCTCCCCCTTGTCTACACGCGACGTGCGGCATCCTAGGAGGAAGAGGATGTTGCACCTGCCGTTTTGTTTTTTTCTTTTAAAGGAGATGGAGTGCACGAGCGCTCAAGTGAAAAGCAGTACTTTTTTTTAAAAAAAATCCCGTTTCTCCACCCCACCCCTGATAGGGTGCCCCATGCCCGGCTCCCGGTTCCTCGCAAGGAGCTGGGACAACCCGTGATGTCCATCAACACATACTGCGGTCTCAGGATCATCCTGAAACCATGGAAAAACTGTGAAAAAGGGGTAGTCTGATATCCCGGGGCAAGGGAGAGATCATCCCTCCCTACTCCCAGGATCCCCTGTGTGTCATGTGAAAACACAGTGATGATCCCGGGGTGATCAGGGATATCGGCTGGTCTAGCTATGCCCTAAGTTACATGTTCTGTGGACTAACATAAACCAGAAAGCAAAATAAATTCTTAAATCCATGATGTTTTATTCTCAATATCCAAAGACGGTCTTGAGACCTGAACTCACTTGGTTTTGTGTACTGCAGGGATAGGCAACTTGTGGCCCTCCAACTATTTGGCCTACAACTCCCATCAGCCCTAAACAGCATAGCTAATGGTAAGGGATTATGGGAGTTGTAGGCCAAACATCTGGGGGGCAACAAGTTACCCACCCCTTGGTTAGATACAATTTGAATTGCCTTCAGTTTTTCTAGAGGAACAGAATTCCAGGGCAGGAAGAGTTTGAGGTTTAAGTCTGTTTATGCTTCCTGCCCAGGTTTTCAAGATCATCCAGTTCTGCTCTTAAGTGAAGACTTTGGGACATATTGTATGTCCTACACATCAAAGACTATCTCAGAAGATTCTTGCCACACAAACATGGGATCCTGCTTTTGAGCACCGTAAATATATACAGTGGCCAACTTTTGAAATGAAAAAATTCTGCTACTTCAATGAGCCTGAGGGCAGGGCCCTTTGGTATAGGGGGGCTTCAGTGAGATTTCAGTGAGATTTGAGATGGATCCAGGGGATAGATCTCAAAGGTGGATTTGGTAGACCCAGGGCTTGTGCCATATGTGGCCCACAGTCTCTCCTCCTGCACTTTACTGTCAGTTCCTAACATCTGCCACCTCAGGTAACCATCTCACTCTGCCTACTGATAGGACTGGATCTCTGAGCAATAAAAATACACAAATGTCCGTAACACCATTAGATTTCTCTTCTCAGTTCTTTAGAGATTGGACCAAACAACAGCATTAATCAAACTTTAAGCTCCTGCTGAGAGAGAGAGAGAGAGAGAGGGAGAGAGGGAGAGAATGAGAATTGCAAAGCCTGGCTGAAACAAATGAAGTTTCTGCCAGGAACTAAAGATGATCAGATGCTTCCCAAAAGAACGATTGCCAGCAGCAGTCAGCAATAACAGTAAAATGCAAAGAAATGGAAAATATATAGAAAGTAGGCAATAAATGAAGTTTAACTGTATTTTCATTAAACACAGGCTTTTGAAGTTTCCCTCATTTATAATGCAGCAAGAATCTCCCTTGACAGCCAATCTGAACTCTGTTCACACTGGTGGCAACATACATAGTGTCGCCTTTGAATGTGAAGAGTCTCAGCAGATAGCCATTTCATTTTCATAATGACATGTATTACATATATGAGCATGAATAGTGGACTGTCTCTCCTCTTTATTGCTTATGTGAAGGGTTCTTATTACCGGGATATGATGCTAATTGAACATTACACTTCCATTTGGACTTCCAGGTAAAGTCAAAATTAAAAACGACAGTGGCTCAGTAAGACATCCATAGTTATCCCGCTACCTATCAGAAATAATGAAATGTGTACTACAGAATTCAGAGGTCAGGGAGACTGCTAATAACTTATATTTTACTTTGAAACACCACTACACAATTATTTCTCTTGGCAGCATTGTACTTGGCCTTGTGTTTCTGGTCATAGATATTTGAAAAGATGGCTTCTGAATATTGATCTGAATTGTATCAGCTGTCCCTAATAGAAGGTGTGGGGTTTTTTTATTATTAAAAAAAGTGGTGCAAAATCAAAACGAAGGGAAAATAGCATTCGGGGCCTTCATTGAAAACTAGGCAAGTACAATGAACTCCACACTCTTATAATCTGGATTTGAACAGTTGTAGAAAACTTGAGTACAGTTCTCTGGTTGCTTACATCTAAATTCACAAAGATGCCAGCACTCAGAAGAAGGCAACTGGAAAGCACAATTTTGGGAATTATGGTGATGGCATATTTGTAGCAAACACACCACCTTTGTGACAACTCCCAGCATGCCCCAGCCAGCATGTCTGGCTGGGAGTTGTAGAGTTGTAGGATTGCACAGGATAAACAAATTTGTCTGTTAGTTACAGCACACCATAAATCAGAGTGTTTAGTCAAATCTACTTCTTTCCATCTAACAGATATTCTCTGACCCCTGTAGGAGGACTTCTTTAAAATATTTTGAACTTGAGTATGGTAAAGAGAGGGTGGGAGAAAGAGAGAAGAAAAAGAGGCATACATAAGGCAAATGCAATTTTTCTCTGAAAAATATGAGGAAACTGAGAAATTATCCATATTTTCATGACTATTAAGGGGGGAAAGGTATGTTTGAAACATGCATTAGCCTTTCAATTTTACATTCTGGCATACAGACTTGAATATAAAATAAACACAACATTATGCCTATGAGATTATGAGAACCTTGAGCTTTGTCAATACTAAATACCTCCCACAGACCGACTGAGTGTGAAATGGCCTTGATTTCAATGTGCTTTCATTGTGGCTAGTTTTGTATCTGAATGCTGCCGAGGAACAATCCATGAACCCAGAAATAAGGTCTAATATTTTGGCTGCAGTGCAGTGACAAACCCCTACTTTTATCAATGGTGATGGCTCTGTAGAAATTTCTCCTAGGAGACAATATTCTGCATGCCAGGCAGAATTTGTTTATGGTGATTCATTTGGACCTAAACCATAGCAACATATATAACAAATTACTTTCTTCCTACTTTGAACCTCTGAGAGAGAAATATGGTGCCATTTTGAAAAGGAAAGCAACTCTGACAATTTGATTAAGTTGAAGTCCTGACGCTTTGAAAATGTTGATAATAAATGCTGTCACTGATTCAGCCCATCCCTCATAGCACTTCAGTCATTCTTAGCAAGAGTAACATTCATCAACATGTTCCACACTGTTGCTAAGTTACTTCCTAGTCCATATATGAGGAGGTGATGCTTACGTGATTTGGGCCACCATTGCAAGAGCAAATGGTATGCTTGTGCACATCCCATTAACTTCATAAAGACTTTGGAGCTTGCTAATTGCTTCAGAGAATCGTCTTAATGCAAGTATAGCATGACATGCTTATGCAGAAGGTCAGCATTATGAAAAGGTTTTTTAAGAAGGGTGGCCTTTTGTTATTATTTTATCGAGGACACTCTCCTATTTAAAGGGCTGCCTGAAGACCATCTTTTATTTGAAAGGCTGTCCTGTTCAATTTTGATTTAAAGATGAAGAACCACAAGAATTGTTGCCCATCACGAGTTAGTACCTGGCCAGCAGACTGAACAGAAAGGCACACTGGTCACCTGGTTACAATCTTCCACACTACGCTGAGACTGTATTTCTATTAAAAATATATTATTATTATTATTATTATTATTATTATTATTATTATTATTATTATTATTTACATTGATATACCCCCCATAGCCAAAGCTCTGTGGGTGGTTTACAAAAGTAAAAGTATAATAATTATTCCTAAATGTGCACCTTTACATAGAAATGAGTATATGCATTTTATGAAAATTGATGTCCTCCTTTGTCTCCTTTTTTTTTTTTAGGGAAAAAAATACATTTCCTCTTTTGTGTCTACCCTATTTGGAAGAGCATATAATGCAATATATTTTGCAAATCTCTCCTATATCTGAAATTGGTACTATGGGGAGAGGTTTCTGCATGTCTGCTCAAAAGAGGATGCTCAGATTTTAACAGCAGCTTGACATATCTGCTTCTTCTCCTTTCCAAGCTGGGGCAAGGCACATGCTCTTGAATTTTTGGGGTTCTTCTGGTGCCCCAAAGTCCAACTTACAATTAGGGATGGGGGAGGAATCCATCCGGGGTGTGTGTGTCAAGTCCACAAAGGTTTTGATGACTCAAATCCCATGGACTCTGGCTCGCTTGTCCATGAGCTGCAGCTCAACTAACCTGTGTAAACTCAGGGCAGTTCATGATCGTCTGCCACTGCCATCACCATTTGCCAGCCACTCTGCACAACTCTCTCTCTCTGTCTCTCTCTCTCGAGAGAGAGTTGTGAAGAGTGGCCAGTGATGGTGGCAGGGAAAGACCCATTGCACTGCCCTTCCTACCTCCACTGGCCATTGTGTGCAAGTCTCTCTTTCTCCCAGCTAAGGCCCAACTGGGAGAAGGAAACACTTGTGTACAAGGACAGCGGTGGGGTCAGTGTGGGCATGTCTCTCCTTCTCCATCCCAGGACCTAGAGGGAGAAGGAAAGACTTTCCCACAGTGACCCTGCCATGGCTGGGAGTTCACGACCTCCAGTGGGGGGAAATCTGTCAAATCCCAAGAATGCCAGATTTTCCTGTGCCAGATGCTAAAATCAGAGTGTCAAGCCACTGACAACTATGAGAACCTTCTTGTCTCTCCAACAATAATTTGCCTACATGCAAATGGAGCAATTGTACTAGATGCCCTTAACATAACAGTGTCCATGAATGTATAGTTACATGCACAATTGCAGTCTACTCAAAATATTTATCATGTACCATGGTCAACTGACCAGCGGGGGGAATCCTAGCAACTTTAACAATGTCAGCTAGTAGGACAAAGGGCAGGGTGGCCAAGAGTAGGTGGAGTCATGTGTATAGTCTTTCATGTGTAAAGTGTCAATCATAGTTCTGTCTGAGCATGGGAAGGAGCTGAAAAGACAGCAGGGAACCCAGCTATAATAAGTATCATGAGTGAGAAAGATGGGTGGAAGGTCAGGTCTAATCTGGCAAGTGCACAGACATGTCTCTAGATTGGGAAAATCCTTGCCAAGTTTCATAAGTTTTGTGAAAATGTTTCAAGTCTGTGAAACTTTAAGATCATGGGAAAAATGACATGGATATAAAAACACTGAAAGTATTATTATACACAGATTGTGTTGACATGTCATCATTGTAACCAAATGAAATAAACTTACTGTGCTTTAACAAGACATCTGTCACCAAGTTTTGACTTCCAAAGGGAAAACTGGCTCTTTCTGGGCCCAATGGATCCCTGCGCTGCCCCCGACTCAGCTTGCATTTGTGAACTGAGCAGTTGTCAGTTCCTGAAACTTGGGAAATTTGCCACCTTTTTATTTGTGAGTCACGATCTGTGCAAAATCACATTTGTAAATATTTATGGAAATTGTGATTTGTGCAAAATCATGGCCGTAGATAGTGGCATTTGTGCAAAATGCTGCTATTTACAGCCATGATTTTTTGAAATCATGATTTATCCAAATATTTAGAGCCATGATTTTGTGCAAAAAAATCCTGCAAGGTGGTCTGAGTCATCATGTGGTAAGTAGGGCCAGCTTGAGGATGAGTGAGATGGAGTTTGGGGGTCTGAGGTGGTGAAAACTCTCTGAGCTCTGCCCCCAGACAGATTCCTCTGACATCCCTACTGTCACCTGCTTGAGTGGTACAGCACTGCAAAACAGCTTGCTTATCTGCCATTTCCAGTAGTGATATTTCAGACTGGAGAGTCAACAACAACAACAAATATTGCTGAATGCTTTGGTAGCTCTTGTAATATGCAAAGAAGTTGCAGATTCTTGTTGTAATGCTCCAGCCAGTTCCACCTGCTTAAATTCCAGTGATTTTGAGGGGCTTCAGCATTCAGAACGACATTCACGAGATATGGCTTAACTTTGCTTAAATGTAAAATTAGAGTGACCATATGAAAAGGAGGACAGGGCTCCTGTATCTTTAACAGTTGTATTGAGAAGGAAATTTCAACAGGTGTCATTTGTATATATGGGGAACCTGGTGAAATTTCCTCTTCATCACAACAGTTAAAGCTGCAGGTGCCCTGCCCTCTTTTGAATCTGGTCACTCTAGTATAGCTCCTGCAGCTTTAACTGCTGTGATGAAGAGGAAATTTCACCAAGTTCCCCATATATACAAATGATACCTGCTGAAATTCCCTTTTCTATGCAACTGTTAAAGATTCAGGAGCCCTGTCCTCCTTTTCATATGGTCACCCTAGTAAAATCATAAAATCATAGAATAGTAGAGTTGGAGTCCATTGAGTCCAACCCCCTGCTCAATGCAGGAATCCACCTTAAAGTATCCCTTATAGATGGCTGCCCAGCTGCCACTTCACTCATCTTTCATGATTTTGCATAGATAATAGACAGTGGTTCTGAGAGTTCTTCTGCCAGCTCCTTTAGGATGCAGTTCACCAGGCCCTGGAGATTTGAACTCATT
Source organism: Elgaria multicarinata webbii (assembly GCF_023053635.1). NCBI lineage: Eukaryota > Metazoa > Chordata > Lepidosauria > Squamata > Anguidae > Elgaria > Elgaria multicarinata. The sequence goes on from NC_086172.1 coordinate 105,973,993, forward strand.
CAAAGAAATTAGGTGTTCCTTGACCAATTGTTCATCAATCCCAAACTGCAATCCTTCCCCTTCAGCTTGTATTTACTTTTGCCAGGGGGTTCATAGACCTGCTTTTGGGAGAAGACTGTGCCAAAGTAGGAATTCAGCATTTCAGCCTTTTCTTTGTCGTTTGTTATCAATTTGCCATCCTCATAAAGCAGTTAAACCACCATTTCTGTCCCCTGCCTTTTACTAAGCACATACCTTAAGAAAGCCTTTTTGTTGCTTTTAGCATTCCTTGCTAGCCTCAGCTCTGTCTCACTTTAGCCTTCCTGTTGTCATTCCTACACTTTTATGCTACCTGTCTGTACTCTTCTTTTGTAGTCATGTGTCCTAGCTTACAGAGGACAATCCTCTATTTGAAAGGCTGTCAGAGGTCCACATTCATCTGAAGACCCTGTCCATACAGGCTTCATGACCTCAACATCGTCAGCCTTTTTCCTTCCCTCTTTCTCCCCCCACCCCCGCCTCTACGGATCTTATCTTGTTTTTTGGAAACTCTTGCCTGTTGACGAGATCTTGAGATCTTGAAAACTTACCTTTTTTGCGTGCATTTGAGTGGCCTGATAAAGTATTACCCTTATATGGATTTTGGATCTCTACTTGAAGGCTGTCTAGTTGAAATATAAAGAACCACAAGGAGAGAGGTCAAGAACCTTGAATGCTCACATTGATACTTAGCACTTGGACAGCAGACTGAACAAGCAGACAAGTCAACTGGTCATAGTCTTCTTCACTCCCATGAGATGTATTGCATATTTGAATGATAGTAATCATTTCTCATTTCTACATAGAAATTTGCAATGCAAATCACATATAAATCTGTGTCCTCTTTTATCTTCCTCTTTTCGATGCGTTTCCTCTACTCTGGTGACTAGAAGAGCTGGTGATTCTGTTTAGTGACTAAACAAAAACAGAGCCATGTTTACATTCAGATGTTGCATGCTTAGTTTGTTTGCACTTCCTGAGGTAACAAGTGATTATACATCAGGTGCAAACCTAAGTCAGTTACAGACATCTCCTGTGAGTCCTGTGGGATGTTATACATCATGAAATAGGATTTGTAATACCGCAAAGGAAGGCACAATCTGACCACATTTAAGACACATTTCTTTCAATGGAAGCCTGGAAAAATGTGAGTAGAACTGTAAGTCCTTTCAACAGATCATTGTACCAATGCACATTTGTGATATTCCACAAAGCAATCCACTGTAATTTTTAAAGTATTTCTAAGATGGCTGGACTGCAAGGCCTTCCAATAAAATGTTGTCTTTTACAAGGGGGAGGGAACTCTCAAATCAATCAGCTTCAGTTCTTTTATCAGCTTCAGTTCTTTTATCAATCTTCAACAAAAGCCCTCACCTTTTTTCACCAACATTTGCAAAAGTGTTCTTAATACAGTTTGTTGGTGTCCTGGTGACCATTCACAAGGCAGCTACAAACCAATAGTAGGACCCAGTTCTTTGTTTATGGATATTTGTTTATGGTTACAAATATCCATCTTAAAAATAATAATTCTAGTTTGGTAGCAGCCAAGTTTGAATGATCAAAGTATTAGTGAGCCTTTTGCCCATGCATGCAGCCCCTTCACTCCTTGAGCAATCAAACAAGGAAGTCAGTAATTAACCATAGCTTCCCATTACATCTGAACTGAGAAAGCATGCTTTGGAACAAGCAAGGGCCTGTAGGGTGACCATATGAAAAGGAGGACAGGGCTCCTGTATCTTTAACAGTTGTACAGAAAAGAGAATTTCAGCAGGTGTCATTTGTATATATGGAGAACCTGGTGAAATTCCCACTTCATCACAACAGATACAAAAGAGGGTAGGGCTCCTGTAGTTTTAAATGTTGTGATGAAGAGGGAATTTCATCAGGTGCTGTATGCATTCAAATGCCACCTGCTGAAATTCTCTTTTCTATACAACTGTTAAAGATACAGGAGCCCTTTCCTCCCTTCCATCTGGACACCCTACTCCATAAAAATTAGTTTTCCACCCCACACATACAATTTTTGATAGTAAACTGGTAAGGAAGCCTAAAGCGGCCAACTCTTGATTATTTTTAATTGAAATTTTTCTATTTCAGCTTTCGTAACAGTAGCAAACAATTACGGAAGCCTAAAAAGGTGAAATATCACTTGAAAATGTGAGGTTTCACTACTTTAGGCTTCCTTAGTGGCAAACTGAAAATGCTTTAGGTTCTGTTGCTGCAGCTTTTGGTGGCTTGGTACCATGTTGCTAAGATTGTAAGAAGAGCCATGATGGATCAGACCAAGGGTCCATTCTAGACTATCACACTCTTCACACAGTGGCCAACCAGCTGTTGGCCAGGGACCCACAAGCAGGACATGATGCAACAGCCCCCTCCCCTTCATGTTCCCCAGCTTGTTCCCCAGTATACAGGCTTACTGCCTCTGATACTGAAGATTGCACTTTGCCATCAGCACTAGTAGCCATTGATACTCTTCTCCTCCAGAAATTTATCTAATCCCCTTTTACAGCCATCCAAAGTGGCAGTGAATTCCATAGTTTAACTACAACTACTTCTTCTTCTTCTTCTTCTTCTTCTTCTTCTTCTTCTTCTTCTTCTTCTTCTTCTTCTCCCACCTTTTGCCCAATACTGTGCAAAACTATGCACTGCGTGAAGAAGTACTTCCTTTTATCTGTCCTAAATCTCCCACGAATCAGCTTCACAGGATGACCCCAGGTTCTAGTATTATGGGAGAAGAAGAAAATGCTGATCCCTGTCTTACAATATCAAAATATAGGTGCATTGTATTGATGGAAGCAAGGTATTTATGAAAAGCAAAATACACTATTCTCAGCTTTAAGCAGACTAGAAAGTCTCAAGGGAATCAATATCCACCAATAGGAAGGATGTGCATACTAAACAATGGGAAAGACATTATTTAAACATCATTCAACTGCATTCATTATATTATAATTAATATTTGTACTAGCTCTATACACATACATCTGTAGTGCAGTCTGCATAGGTGCCATTGAACAATACAGAGTTCTCCAAGATTTAAATGCTGGAACTATTGGACAGGGCCCCCTCAGTCAGCCCAGTTACTTTGTCCTCATCTATACTGACACCTATAATTGCTAGTTGTTAAAGTTGTCTTATCTGGTTCTACAAATTAAACCATTAGTAACACTCCATTATTAACACTATTATTAGTTGGCATCCAAAAAGTTAATGAAAATTGATGCTTACCACTGGGTAAAGATACCGAAGAATGAAGTTCCTGTTTGCACCAATCCACATACAAATTGCTGAATTTGGTCTCACTAACATCTGGCTGGAAATCACATCTGTCATCCACTTCTTCTGGGGAGAGAAGGTCCAGCTCAATTTTCTCAACTGGCATTGCAATATGCTGTAGTTAAAAAATTCAGGTATCTGCCGGTAAAGTTGAAGTGACACCAGCCAAATCCAGTTTGTCTCTGGAGTAAAAACTGGAAACAAATATATCCTTGACCAAGTCAAGAAAATGGTCAATTGTTTACAAGAAGCCAGAGTTACTAATTCCAGTGAAGTGTGAGCAAGCTAAGGCAAATTTCTTGGATTTTCTAACTTTCTCCCAGCTTTTAAAAACAAAAGAAAAGACATGCCTTTAAAAAGTTCTTTTGCATTTGTGTGACAGCAGTGTTATGATGTCTCTGTGTGGCTGCAGAAGAAATAAACAGGATAAGTGGAGACATCTGTATGCCTGCTAAGATCTGCTCTTAATAACTTTGTTTTAGCAGCACTATTTCACATTTCAATTCACATTTGTTGAGCAGGGAGGGGCTTAGCAATACCAATGAAAACAACTGGATTACAGTAGACACTTGAAAAGTTGAAATTAGTTATTCCAGAGTTCCCAGACCTTCTCTCCTGGGAGATTTGCAGGAAGGTATCTAAAATCAAGGACAAATCCCTGCTTGAGGCACAGTGACAAACAGCTTCAGAGTTCATGCCAAAACCACCACCACCACTACCACTGGGTTTCAACAGTTCAGCAACAAAGTTTTAATTATTTCTAGTGGGGTGGGTATATTTGCATAGGCTGATGTAAGTCTCATATTCTACATTTTCAAAACAGCCCCCACCAATTTCGTGATCACTGGTGTGCTTTGTTTTACATTCACAAAGAAAAATGTAAATTCAGAAAGGATTTCTCAGCAGTTAAGGCACAGCTACTCTGAATCAAGTAATCCAGAGTATGTACTCTTGTTTAAGAATGTAAGGATAAAGTAGACACTACATTAACTGTGCAGCATCTATGGAAGTGTATGAGGCCCAATCCAGATGTTGACTAGTGTGCATGAGTTGGGGGGGGTATACTTTTCTCCCACCCAGCTGATTTTTCCTCCTACATTTACCACCGTAATTTATTATAGAGTGATTTTAAAAGGTTAGAATCACTTAGATGCTACAAATTAATGTAGCCTTGCAGGATCAGACCAAGTCTATCTAGCCTAGAAAGCAAGCAACAGTGCTAAGTGATCCTCTGGACATTGACCAGTAACCTATCTTTGGACCAGAGAGGGCTATCCTTGGCTTGGAAAATATATTTAATAATTTAAAGAATGCACCACAGCAATCATAATGTTCCCAACCCACTTCTCCTCCATATGTTCTACATATGTACAGAGTATGGCACATAAAAAGAATTCATTTCATGGTCCTCACTTTATTCAATGTCTGTCTGCCCCACTTTTTAAAATTAAAAAAATAAACAGTGCTAAGGGAGGCACCTGCTGGCAACGGTATGACATTGCAGTGAAATATTGCAATATTGCAACACTGCATTGGAATTCTTATTTGGCCCTTATGATTTTCTAAAAAGGAGGGGGGGGAGATATTTTCTCCTATGACCGAGTGTGAACCCTGAAAAGAAGGAGTCCCGAGCAAATGGTCAACAGATATACCTCTTTAAAATGCCAAATCCTTACATCTTACAGTTTTCTCATACCATCTATCAATTTTGGATGTCAGAGAAATCCCAAACTGATTCAAATTACTTTAGATTTCTATGAATCCAACCCATGGATTTGGCTGTGCACCAGCATCTTTTGAGTCATGTGAATTCTGTGGACCTCTGGACCTTTTCTAACTTTCGGACATGTCTGTAAACTTAGTTGTACAAAATTACTGGAAAATATGCTAATATATATGCCATTAAAAAAAAAAAGCGAAACGGAAACAACAACACACATCTGTGATCTCTCTTCAGCCTCCTTAGTATAACAGTTTTTGATCACTCTGCTCATTTATTGTACATTGTGCTAAGGAAAATAAAGCAAATATTATGTGCCAATGAAAATTACAAAAACTGCAGCTGAAAAATCCAATTCCCTCAATGGTTGGACAGTGGAACAAAAGATGCCTGACAATCCATGAAAACAGATGGAATTGATTGAAGAAAGTCTGTACATCCCTACCATCCATGGATGTGGGGTGCGTTCAGCCACATAAAACTTAAAGCACATGATGGCCTATAGTGGACATCTTTTCCTTTATTGTGTAAGGCCAGATCTACACGTCGTTGCGAAGGCGCTTCCGTCCTCCTTTTTTAAAGACGTACCTAAAAGAAGCGCCTCTTTCTTTACTGTGTGTACTGTGAGCTAGGCAGCGCCGCCTGCGGAAGAATCTCTACCCCATTCAAAGATGCTGCTCTGCTCTGGCCACTTCCCCCTCGCGTGTTCTTCCATTTGAATAATCCCCCCTCCCACCCGGAGGCTCTTCTGGCGCATCCCGGCGGTGGCAGCTCCTCCAGCAAAACACTTTTCTCCCTTGGTATGTTTGTATTTGCATTTGCGTGCATGCGGCGGACGAGTTCAGCTCCTGCCTCTCACTCTCCTCCGTGGTGTCATCTCCCCGGGACTCTCTTCGGTGTGTGCTCACACACGTGCATGCAAACGCAAATACAAACACACCAAGGGAGAAAAGTATTTTGCAGGAGGAGCCGTCACCACCGGGATGCGTCAGAAGAGCCGCTGGGTGGGAGGGGGGATTATTGGAATGGAAGAACACGCGAGGGGGAAGCGGCCAGAGCAGAGCAGTGTCTTTGAATGGGGTAGAGATTCTTCTGCAGGCGGCGCTGCCTAGCTCACAGTACACACAGTAAAGAAAGAGGCGCTTCTTTTAGGTACATCTTTAAAAAAGGTGCACGGAAGCGCCTTCGCAACGACGTGTAGATCTGGCCTAAGAAAGAGAAATAGTGTTAAAAATGGTAGAACATGGTAACAGAGGTCAGTGGTGCTGTTCTGTGAAAGCTGATGTATTTAGGGCAGGAAAAAAATGGAAGACAACATCCAAAGTTGTACTGGCAAAAAGACGTCCCAAGAAGCTACCTTGCCCACCTGCTTCTTACACTGGCAATACTAGAATCAAGTGAAAATGCTATAGAAAGGGTCAGAAAAACATCCTGAATTGGGTTTGTTGAAGCAACAGGCAAGAGAGATTCACAAGAGTCAAGTAAAGGCACCTTTGAGGGGTGAAGTTTCCACTCACCTGATTTATTTTTATTGCTATCTGAAGATCTCTGAAGGCATAATCCTATGCATGTTAGACCCAAACTCCCAGCATTCCTCAAACTGGGAATATATAATACGATTTAAAAACCAATGTAAACACTATATGAAATAATATATAAATTAATAATATTTCAACAAGAACATTAGAACAGAGCAGTGTGATCACAAGTCAGGGAAAGCCTGAGTTAGCAGAGATGTCTTGAAGAGACTGTAAAGGCCACAACAGTTTCAGCTGCTCAAGCCAGAAGTGAGAGAGCATTCCAGAGGTCAAGTGCCACTACCAATAAGTAGCAATGCTGCTGAATTTTGTAGTATGTCAGCTCGTTTGGTTGAAATTCATCAGTTTGTGGTGCTCACCTTTGTGGTGCTCACCTTTGTAGTGATCTTGGCTCAATGTATTATGCATTTGCTATTAAATTCAGAATTGGTTGTGAGCTTCAGAGCATTCGAAGTGTACATCCAAACAACACAATTTCTCTGCATGCATTGCGTTCGTTGGTTTAACCATTGAATGATCTGGTGCATCCACTGCTGCTTCCTTTGTTTTGCTGCTACCGCAGCACTGGATCTGTGAGAAGGAGGAGGCCTCTATGGGTCTACCGTTTTCTTTTCTACATATACCATTGATCAGTAGGGATGTACGAATTTGCCTAGGTCAGTCCGACGGATGTCCATCACAGGGAAATCCATCCCTCTTCAGACTCAACAGATTTCCCCGGAGTCCTCAACCTGGCTTGCAAAGTTTGTTAAAAAACCCGAACCTTATATAAATAGCAAGATACATAAATTGCGTAAGCAATTTGCATATTTGGGGCAAATTATGCATAACTAAGCACTTTATGGCCACAAATTTGTGTAAAATATGCTAATTACATCCATAATTTGCCCAATATATGAAAATTGCTTATGCAATTTACAGTATATATCTTGCCATTTGAAAGGGAAGTTTTTTTAAGATGAAATTTTAAGTTTAAATTTAGGATGAAAACACTTTGATATTGTGTATGCATGAAAGTGTGTATACATGGAACACAATTGTGTATTAAAGGAGAACTCTCAACCAAACTCATTACTTACTTTCCAAGTAAATAATGAACTCATACAACAGTATTGAGAAGGCCCATGAAAGTGCTGTTTTGTTTGGCGACATACTGATGGTCATGACAGGGCTGATAGCGACACCTCAGAAGATCTCAGAGGACAATTTGGTGTCTATGGAGAAGACAGTCAGCTTGCTCCCTGGGGCACATCTACACTAGTCTTATAATATTGTTACTGTGCATTTCTAACGTTGCTATCTGTTTCAGTTTCGATCATCATGGGGCACACTATGGGAATGTATCGTTACTTACGTTTAGCTTTTATGTGATTAATTCATTATTCCAGGGCACAGTGTTCGTTCTTTCATTGTAGCTGTTCCCACTCTTCTCTGTGATTAGCCAACCTGCTCAATTTGCTCCACTCACTTCCTGTTTCCCCCCCCTTCGCTTCCCCCCCTTTGCTAGGATAGAATGTAGGACTAGTGCAGTCATACATGAGGCAAAATGCTGTAAAACAGTTGCTAAAGGCAGGTAATGGAAGTGGAAATGCCCCCAGGGAAGCAATTGGCTGACCAACTCACTTTAAAATTTCCGGAGAAGAGCTCATGTCGATAGAATGGGGCACATGCAATCAATACAAGCGCTACTACTGAGCAACAACGAAAGGGGACAACGAAATAAAACCGGTAAGTATATTAACAATGCTAGATACACAGGGTCATGTGATGCTGTGCGTCACAGTAACCCATTTGTAACAGTATAGATTCCCACCTAGTCCTGATTTGTGGGGATGTACTTCTTCCTCAGTGCCCTGGACCTCAGTCGATCCCATCCAGGAGAATTTCTCTAAAGCTTTTTCAAAGGGCTCTGGAGGCTGTGAGAGGAAGGAGGGTGGGGGATTTAGGTGCCTCAGGCACCTTCCTGCTAGTGAAACATTGGATATTGGCCAATCCTATCAAAACCTCCTAAGGGTACATCATTTGTGTTGCTTACTTTGTGGATTAGACTTAGAGATACAATGTTTTCAATCCTTTCAGTTTTTGGGAAGAACAGTATTAAGTATGTTCTGGCCTCTGAATTCTGGCCTCCCCAAGACAGATTCCTACCAGAGTGCAGCGGTGGTGTAAAGGAAAAGGTATCTGAATATGTCAAGAACACTTGCTGTATTTGTGTTACTCTGTATTGCACTGAAACAAGGACTGCTGCATACCATAAAATGAGAAGGGATGTACTTTTAAAAAACTATACATATATTTGGACAGGAAAAACAGGCAAAAGTGTTTTAAGACAGTCAAGCCATAGTGCTAAATACTATTTTTATTGTAAACCTTCCTGAGGGTATCTGTCGTACATTTAATAAATAAAAAAAAATAGATGCACAGTGGTTACTATTTTGTTTTACAGGATCTAGTTATCCTCCCCTAAAAGAATGCAATATGTTATCATTTAGAAAATGTGATTTCTCCACAGTGCATGTGTGTAATGTATGTCACAGGTTATCAGGTTGATGTTATCATGGGATATCACCAAATCAATAAGTGAACTCATACCCCACATCATGTTGTGTCTTACTATTCTTTAAAACAATTATCTAGAGTCTGGATGCTCCATGATCCTAACTCTCAACTGCTAGAAGTGGCTATGTGCCTTATTGAAATCATGATTGTGTATAGGAGCAAGGCTATCTCCTCTCCTTGAATCAGTACTCACTCAAGAGGGCTTGTACTTGTGCAACAGCATGCCTCCATTCTCTCCCCTTGCATCTCCCCACATGCTCCCCAAATCTCCTGAGGCTCTCCCCTTGTAGAGCAGACTGGGTGTTTGTGGAGGCCTGCTGAAGAGGCAGAAAATCTGTTCCAACAGCAGTTTTTCTTCTGCTGGCACAGCAACAACACTGACCAGGTTTGTATGATCAAGAGAAGCCACTGTGGCTCATTTACACAGCAGCATGTGAACATGGGACATAATTTCCTGGGTATGGCTTGTCAGTTCATTTGAACCTGGGTGGCATGGCTTGTTGAGCCCTCCAATAACCCTACAACAGCCCATGGGATTGTGTGAACCAGCCCCTTGTATACCGTCCTTTATATTTTATTTCATTTCATTAAAAGCTGACCTGTCCTTCAAAGACTCAACTGCTTGTCTAACTTGGGCATGATTTAAATGTCTATCTGGACAAACATTGCCACTCTTTCTCAGGATTCTTGCCCTGACTACCCTTTATCCTTGCAGTAGTGCAATTGAGAGAAATTGGGGCTTGGAAGGGCTAGGATTAATTTCCATTTCTGACAGGAGTTCTTTGGGTGGCCTTGAGCAAGTAATCTCTCTCAGTCTAAAGTGAAAGTCTTTGTAAAACTGGCACAGAAAAGATGAATCGGATAAGGGTTGTAAAATATGCTGTGCATGACAAATGTTACATAAATATTTAAGAATATCAAGTGCATGTATGTATTTGGCACTGGCTTAGTGTGCATTTGGACAAATTTCACCCTTATCTCAGCAATTTCTACAGATCCTAAGATAGCTATAATTTTAGTGTTGAAGTTGATCCTCCAGGTATTTCTGATGTGTGTGAGTGTGTGTTTGTGTAAGTTTAATAATATATATTGTTTACTCAATTAAAGTAATTATTAAATTCTGAAATACATTCATCTTTTGATATGTTAGGGCTATGGCATCTATTATCCTGTTAATGCTGCAGGCTTGTTGAATATTAATGGGCCTGCCACCTTTTTTTCTTCTTCTATCCTTCTTTAACAGTTTACATAAACAGCCAGAAATTCAACAGATAAAGCTTTTCCTTCAGTAAAGATGCGGTGATAATCTAGGCAATTGAATTTTTGTCTGCTGTACTACTTTGATAGCCATTAAGAAGTTGGATGCAAATCAAGAAAATAAATAAAGTGAATAAGGGCACTAGAGTCCTATAATAAAAATAGTGGTTATCCCAATTTGTATGATACATGTGCCACCCATAGTAGTAGTAAGAGTAAGTAGTAGGGGTGTGCAAAGTAGGACTTCTCTGCCTTGAAATTTGAGCCAGAGCTCTGTAGAGGCAATTCTTTGCCCCAATTTCCAGAGCAGGTCCCTCTCTCCGCTTTGCCAGATAGTTCGATGAAAAACCACTCTGCTTTTAGATAACTGGTAGGACTATGCTCCGCTTCTCTTCAGATTGGAGAAACGATAGTTAAGCGGGGGGCTTCGCCTCCGTTATAGGCAAACTCACTGTGCTTAGAGATTGGTGGCTGGGGGTCATTTGTGGCAATTTTCAGACTCTTTCATCGGCAGTTTGCTTGCTATTAATTTGTTTAGAATGGCTAAAAGCAGGAGGGGTTAAGGGTTTTTTGAAGCGATGACAAGCAGATTCAACTCCCAATCGTGATCACCTGATGAAGCATCCTCCAATCCCAATGTTGGAGGGGGGTAAATAAGCGAAACGGAATACTTAGTAACTTGGGATACTGGGAAACTTTTCTTTCTTTGTCTGAATGGACTTTTTCGGGTGTTTTTTGAAACAGTAGCCCCACCAAATGCACAAACGCAACCTTAAATCATATACTACTAAGTAAATAAATAACAGATAGGAAACACAGCACTGCTACCCATTCTAACCTTGGTGAAAAACTGAATAGATGTGGTGCAAGGGGATGATGTCCATAGGGCATGTGGATGTGCCCAGTGCACACTCCTGCCCTTGGAGGGTCATCAGTACCCTCCAAAGGGTAGCCAGTGGAGAAGCCAAGGAGCACCACGAGTTGAAGTGTGATGCAGCTTCTCAAAGATTGACAGGACCAGTCAAATTGGCACAATAGTTCCCCCTCCCCCTGGGCACATCCACTTTCCTCTTACCGGTAAAAGCCTTTTAAAAAAAATTCTTCTTGTTGTTGTGATTCAGCAACACTGCTGCTTTTAATTCCACCCCTCCTTTGTCTATTTATTTATTTATTAAATTCATATACCACCCCATAGCCAAAGCTCTCCTGGCTTTCCCTCTTCATTGAAGTCAGGCAGGCTTTCATTGTGGTTCAACTTCTTATTGTTGTGATTATTATTATTATTATTAATAATAATAATAGTACTGCTATTATTAACGTTGTTGTTTAAGTTGTTGTTTAATAACGGCTGTGATCACAGTGCAGTCAATCAACTCTGAAGCAAGGATCACAAAGCTTTACTCTTATCCTACTAGCCCCCTATTAGTTATGGGATGCAAAAGAAAAGACATCTCTCTGTGCTGTTCCTGCCTCGCAGGGATGGTTTGAAGCAATCCTTGGCTCACTTACTTGTGCCCCCAGAAATGTCTGCTGCATGCCTGCCTTCCTGCCTCTGCCTGGGTGCTGTTGTTGTGTGGTATCTGCTGGGACTTACTTCCCCATAGATTGATTGATTGATTGCACGAAGCTCTCTGGGCGGATTTCAAATCTATGGCATAGTAGTACATCTCTGCCTGCCTCTCTGCCCTCCTGGTGCCTGGGAGACGTACCAGATGATGGGCTTTGTGGTTCAACCCCACAAGCCTCTGGCATGCTTGCTCCCACTGTTACAGGGGCATGCTGCCTGTCCTCCTCTGTGCCTGCCCCACAGGGACGGTTTGTGCATGTCTTGCTTTGACTCAGGGTATCCTTCCGTGTGATAAAAGGCAGCTACATTGCATGCTCACCCTGTTTAAGATTTCTTGTTGTGTGTGTGCATTTTTGAAGTGTTTCACCTGAGATGAAGATCCTTATTTAGAAAAAATCTTTATTCCCCCAAATCATCTTTCCTATTGATTGCTATGGGCAAGCACTTTGCAATGGATCCTTATGGGCAGGTATGGAAAGATGTTGGAGCTATTAGCATTTCTGAAAATGGGGTGTAGGATTTTCAAAAATTCCCCCAAAATCACTGGCGGCTCAGATTTCCTTCCAACTGGATAAGCTCTCATGGTGCCAATTTTGAGGTTTGTAACGTGAAAACTGATGGAGTTTTCTGTAAACCGCCCAGAGAGCCCTGGCTATGGGAGTGATATATAAGTGTAATAAATAAATAAATAAATAAATAAAAAGGGGTGTGAATTGGGGTTAGGGGGTGATGCTTAAAATGAAGAAAGAAATTGCTAAAAATCAGGGCATGCTCAGATTTGCTTGAAACATGCCAGGAATATGAATCTACGTGGCATCTGTGAGGGTGCCAATTTGCAAGTTTGTATCTGTAAAAATGTCAGAGTAAATCCCATTTCTGAAAATGGGGTGTAGGATTTTCAAATTTTCCCCCAAAAATCACTGGAGGCTTGGATTTGCTTCCAACTGGGCATGAATGTGGATACATGGATAAGCAATCATGGTGCCAAATTTGAGGTTTGTAACATTAACGGTAAAAAAGTTATAGTCATTTGAATTTCAATGCAAGTCTATGGGGGGGGACACACGTAGCTCCGATTTGGATCCAGAGCTACGCAGCGGAGCGGAGCGGACCATAGGTGAATCGATGCGGGGTGGACCAGACCCGATCCAGAAGTTGCGGATCAGGGTGGGTGGGTCCGTGCACAGCCCTAGTAACTGGTACGTTCTTGCCAATGGGAATTAACAGAAATACTCACAGTTCCCTCAATTTTAAAGATAAACTCAAGAAAATTGGCACTGTGACAGCTTTTAAAGAGGTCTTTAGGCATGCCAACTGGGGAACAGATCCCTGCATGCAGTGATTTATGGGGAATTTTTAATATCCGAACTCAAATGTCCTCTCAGGCTTTGATCTGTATGGTGAGGGAGAGGAAACGAAGCAGTGGGAAGCACTTAGCACAATAATAATTACGTAAATATATATTAATAAAATGCCACAACAGCAGCACACAGTTTGCCCATCCTCAGAGAGGACAGGAGGCTTGCAGGAGGAAGAGGAGGTGGCACCCCTCCCCCACTGTCAGCTGGGCATTGGAGTGAGTCATGTCAAGGCAACAGCAGCTTCCCCGTAGGAGGCTATGCTTGACTTGGAGGACGAGGATAACAAGGACCCCCTCTCCTGCACTGGAAGCCCAGCCAGCCAATAGGAGTAATAGTTTAACTGAAAAATAGACTGCCTGATTCAGGTGTAGAAGCTTACACACTCAGCCCAGCAGCACTTTCACACTGTGGCTGACTTCTATGAGTCTGAGCAGAAACATGCAACCAGATCTCTCTCTCTCTTTCTTACTCATTCCCCTTCTCTAAATCTTACTTTGCAAATTCCCCTAATCTCACTAAATGGCATTCCCTCCACCAAACACTGTGATTGGAGGAGAAGAGAACAGGGAGGGAGAGCATTGTAGCAATTCCTAACTGGTCAGCCACAGATGTCAACATCAATTACCAAAACTACCCCACCCCATCACCCCATGTTCCTTATTGGGAAATTTTCAATTAGACACATGACACACACACAAAAAATGGTCATGTTCCTTATTGGGAAGTTTATTTAATTACACACCTCACACACAAAATGGTAGGATAATTTTAGAGACATTAGGAGCTCTGATTGGGCATGTCTCCATACTGATATTATTTGATGGGCTTAGAAGTGGCCAATCTCCACTCTGGAAGATTGAATGCTCTGCGGATGTTCATGGTTACCAGATAAATCCAGGGCGGAGAGCACACCCCTAGTAAGTAGTAATAGTAGTAGTAACTTGCAGCCCAATTCTATGCATGTTTAATCAGAAGTAAATCCCATTGGAACCAATTGGACTTTCTAATATTTTTTTCCAAGCAAGGTCAAGATCTAATCCCTTTTTTTCAATGTGGCTAGAGTTCCATAGATATTATGACAGATTGTGAAAGGGCCGGGGTGACGTCCTATATATGAAATCTCTCTATCACCTTTGCCATTTGGAACATTGTCCTACCATAACAAAATAATTCAATGTTCTTTGAATCTCTGCCCCCTTCAAACACACACACACACACACACACACACTTACTTTTACTCATTTCTGGTATTCCTGGTGAATTATAGTTTTCATTCCACAGATTTCATGTTTCATTGGTCAATTTGTAATTGACCATTATGTGTCATGTTATATATTGGTCTAAGAGCCCCTCAGCAACATCTCTATTTGATTTGCTATCTACCAGCTATGATAATAGTTATATATCAGGCCGGTTTAAACTGCACATCTGCTACTTGAGGACCATAACTTCCCTGTATCTGCTCAGATAACAGCTTCAGCAAGATCAGAGAGGGAGCATACAATTTATCCATAAAACGAAGAAAAGTGATCCACACAGCTTTCTTTTACTTGTACAATCTTACATGCTATTTCCAGTCTGCAATACTGTATTCCTTATTTAGTAGTCAACATTTATTTAGGAGTGTACAAAACTGTCAATTTCTGTTTCTCTCTGTTTTTCAGTTTTCCAGACTTAATCATCCTGAACTTTGAAATCTTTTTACAGTTTTTGTGAATATATATATATATATATATATATATTTAACAAAGTGGTTTAAAAAAGTTAAAAATATATATAAAAACATACAAGTCAGACAGCGTTTCTAATAAACACACAAACACGATTTCTGTGAAAATTTGTATGCATTTTTGTGCATCATATATGCTTTGCAAAATACACAATTTTTGACTAATGTACCACTTTTTTGCAAGCATGTTTCCTAATATAATGAATAATTTTCATTATATATACATTTTTGTGTATATTTCTGCCTAATATACACATCTTTGTTTGCATGTTTTGATTGGAGAACACCAGTACAAAATTTGGAGAAGTGCAATTTTCAAAGGCTATCTGAATTTCAGTTTGTATATATGTCCAAAAGTGCAAAATTAGGTACATTTGCACTAAAATGCAAACCAAAACATTTCTCCCGCCCCCTTCCTAATTTATATAACACCCAATAATAACATTCTCTGCATGGCTTCTGAAATATAGCCAAAATGGCAGTGCCCCTGCATAAGAGGGATGTATTGGCAGAAGTTAGAACTGTGCACAAATGGCCTCTCAAAATTCTCTATTCTCTTCATGGGCAGAGTAATGGAGTGCACGTGTGCTCAGTTACTTAAAAAAAATAAAATTAAATGCTGGGCACAACACCCTCCTTCCACCCAATATGTCACGGTTACATGTAGACTAAAGGGAGGATCTCATGATCAGGATATCGTAAGATCCTCTCCCCACCCTCCCTCTACACCAGTATCTTCTATATATATAAAACGCTTAGGTATGTTTCCGTAAAGGCTTCAGCTGATACAGGTTGCTAAGCCCCTCGCCTGACTCCTCCAGGCTTTCCAAGGTAATCCTACCCCCTTTCTGCCTCTTCGTTTCCCCCCCATGAAGGGGCCAGCACGACGGTCTGGAACATGAGTGAGGCACAGCCATGGCCCTTGGTGGCCGGGTGGGAGGCCACTTGCCTGTTGTGAGACAAGGCCCCGGCCTAATCTCATGCGAGCTGGCTGGGTGGCCCAAGGCTGACAGGAACCCCAGGGAGAGGGTCCGGATCATGAGCGAGGCACAGCCGGGGCCCTTGGTGGCTGGGTGGGAGGCCACTTCCCTGCTGCGACCCCCGGCCCCGACCTAATCTCATGCGAGTTGGGTGGGTGGCCCAAGGCTGACAGGAACCCCAGGGAGAGGGGGACACCTGCTCCCCCTCGCCCTGACCTCCCTGCCCCCCAGGTCTGCCAGACGGTGCTGTATCAGCGGCTTCCAAGCAGCCCGCGCCCCCGCGATGATATTTAATTAATAAATTTTAAGATATGCTACTTACATTCCCCCTTCTAAAATACTTATGTATACTATTAAAAACATCTATGGGTAATGTTTATGGAATGTCCAGAGTTTACTGAAATGAGCTTTCCTCCTCTGAAACACCACAAAGCTGGTCCAAGAAGTTAAAGAAAGGATGTCTTTCTTTAGCTTCTTGTACTTTAGCTATTAATGCCATATTTTCAAATGCATTTCTTGAGAATTTCAAATGGTTTAAAGAAGACAAGCCCATACATATGTACCAAATCGTTTCCTCCTCCTCCTCTGTAAGAGTGAACAAAAATAGCTGGAATTAGTATTTTAAAAGGAACTTTTTAATTTTTAAAGGAATTGTTTAATTTTTTTAAAAAAACAAATAAATAAAAGCCTACATCTGACAATATATGTTGGCAACAGCACTCTTTCAAACAAAAAGGAGAGAGATGGAAATAAATGTCTTCCTGCCATTCGTAAGCCATTTATAAAGCACTCAGGCTCTTATGACTGAGCAAAGGAATAAATTAAAGATTAATTGTTCTGCTAGCTTGTTTTAATATATAGCTAGTCTCTTTAGAAATTGGATAACAGAATTAGAATACTATAGCTAACTGGGATGCTCCTGAGCTCAGTGTGGCTTTTAGAAACCAAAGATGGCAGCAGGTGGAGAGTTGTAGGAATGTTGCAGGAGTCTGAGCAGGGCCGGTGCTACCATAGAGGCCACTCAGGCGGCCGCCTAGAGCGCCAAGCTAAAAGGGGCGCTGGGCATGGCGGAGCACTCATGTGTGTTGGCTGTGAGCCGGCCTGGCCCGAGGATTCAGCTGGGCCTGGGCAGCCGAAATGGCGCCCCGCACCCACCCAGCCAAAGCAAAGCGAGGGATGCTGGGGTGGGGGTGGGGCAGCTCCACGTTCAGACTTCCGGAACATGCCAGGAAGAGAGAGAGAGAGAGAATGAATGTATGGGTGAATGGGGTCTTTGAGTGAATGCATGTGTTTGTTTGGAGTGAGTGATGCTGAGTGTGTGTGTGTACGCGCGTGTGAGTTGGGGGGGGGATGATTTGGAGGTGATATTCCTATTAAATAATGCATTTTAGACCCATAGATGTTCCTTTCCAATTGGTTTGCTATAATTGGCATGACGTATTTCTTGCACTTTAAAATAAATTTAGCAGTTTAAAGTTTTGTGCTTCTTATTTTTTTCCAGGAAACATATGTTCTTAAAAATCAAAGCTGGCATTTTTTGCGGGGTGGTGGTGAAAGTAGCTCACCTTGCCTAGGGCACAAAATAGTCTGGCACTGGCCCTGAGTCTGAGCAGGGGGTGGAGTCTGACAGACCCTCTCAACATGTCAGACTTGGCTTACCAAGGCACTGCCACTTACTGGAATGCTGTGCAGTCCGTTAGCACAAAATGTCTGCTCCCTAAGGGGACAGGCCACCCCACAGCATTTGTCAGGGGCACCCATGATCTAGATTGGGGCCCTCTGCAACTTCTTTTACAAACCAAAGGAAGTAGCCAGTTGTTGGTGCTTTCTTTAAAGTGTTTGCTTAACATTATGTGTACTTTTTCCCAAAAGTACAGCTGTCTGCAATCCACACACTTTATAGGGAGTTGGCCACTATCATCCATATACGAGTATGCTTCAGTTCGGCTACTACAATGCAGCTGGTGCAGAATTCTTCTCACATCTCTTGACTATAATAGTTCAATCAGATGTTCTACATTAGGGTACAACGAAGACACAAGGGGCATGTCTCTACACCATGCCTATATCCCAGGATCATCCTGGGATCATCCCTGTGCATCCAAATGACACACAGGGGATCCCGGGAGCAGGCAGGGACGATTCCTCCATTTGCCTGGGATAATCCTTAGAAAGGGCAAAGGAGGAGGAGATTTAGGATGAGCATGGAAGACCTACCCCCATCTTCATCACATCCTCATCACCCTCCATATTTGGTTTTAGATCCTTTATTCTTAAATCAACCCCGAGTGAACGAGGCGGTCGTTACAAAGGTGGACTGGGTATCTTTGTTTCAACCAAGTTATACGCCTCTATTACTAATGTAAAGCCTCTTTCTCAATTTGCCACTGCTTTGATAATTAAATTTGGTTTAAATGTTCTTCTGATTATTAATGTCTACCTACCCCCTTATCGATTACAATCACAAATTAGAATGATGTGGCATAAATTGGAGGATTATATTAATAGTTTGATACTGCTTTATCCTGAAGCCTCGATTATTGTTGCTGGTGATTTTAATGCCAGGACAGGTGAAAATGATGAAGCTCTTTTTTCACATTTTCATATGATGCCCCCTGAACCTGATCCTGGTCACCTATTTTTAAACAGATACTCCAAGGATCATGGCTGTAATTATGCTGGCTTTTGCCTTTTGAACATGATTAATAATTTAGATCTGATCCTTGTTAATGGGAATACGGAGGGCGACAGACCGGGAGAATTTACTTTTTTATCCAACTTTGGAGCATCCACAATTGATTATGTTTTGATATCTTACAATCTGTTATCAGCCGTGGCTGGCTTTAAGGTTGACTGTCGTTCAGAGAGTGACCATTTGCCCTTGGCCCTAAACTTGGAAATTAGAGATCTAAAAAGGTATGCAGATACAGAATCAACACCACTAAATGATGTTGATTTCAGAGCCTCCCGTATTAAGTGGTCTGGCAAATATGATAACTCCTTGAGACAACTACTTAAGACTGAGCCCTATTTACACCTTGGCTCTTCTATCAGAACAGCTGATTCCATTGAAACCATATGTGGGGAGTCCACATAGGTACAAAAAGCTCCCTGATGTGAAGGGAAAGAGGGGTGTCAATGGAGCAGGTATGGAACTAGTATGCTCAACCTAGGGGTATAGGAAAAATGTTTCAGTTTTTTTTAATCAGAATTAACACAGTAATACAGACTCAGATGCAATCTGCCATGGGAGTCACAGACTGGAAAAAATGTTTGACAGCATGCATAGATTTGAAAAATGTACATAAAAATGTGTATTTTTTTTAATACTATTTTTATTGATTTTCAAGTAAGGACAAATACAATAAACACACAGAGAGTAAAAGAAAACACTCAACAACAATATAAATGTTCCCACAGCACCACTATAAAAAAGCATGGGTGTTCATTCCTTCAATAAGCACTTAGTACAGAAAAAGATGCAGGTTAGGTTAGAACCTGTTAAGTATATGAAAAGAAATACTTGCTAAGTCATTAAAATTGTGTGTGTATGGCTATCTCAGGGTTAAACAGAGAAAGTATATCTGTGGGCAATTACTTTGAGATAGAGGCTGTTCTGGGAACCTTGCCAAGATTCTAAGTTAGCCTCATCACAGCTGTATGTAATGTAGATAAGAATTGTGTAGATCTGTATATAGTTTCTCACTTGTGTAAAATGGAACTGATCACTGCTTACTGATCACTGCTCTATAATCACTGCTCTCTGTGTATGCCTCAGTGTGCTGATCTGAACTGATCTGAATTGAACTGCACAGAAGCCTGAAGGAAATAAACCAGCTCTGCTGTGTAAGACCTGCGTGATGTGTGTTTGTTTCTGAGCACAAACAGAGTTCCAGAGAGAGAAAAGTTCTGGCACAATAACCCAACAAAGGTTATGGGCCCAGTCCAGTCCAGTCCAGGAAGCCTACGCCAGCCTAACCCAGGCAGAAGAACCAGAACTTGGTGGGAACGGTGCAGTATCAGAACCAGAACCAGGAGTCTGCTAAAACAGAAATCTGTTGATGGAGGAAGACATCAAGCTAAAGCCAGTGCTGCAAAGTGAGGAAAAATCTCAGTCGGCTGACTCTGAGGAGGACTCTGAGCAGGAGGACGGTGAGATACCAATTCCTAAAGCAGAGGGAATGGCAGAAGCTAATATGTCTGGTTTGCATCAATTGTTGGAAAAGCTGAATGACTCTAACTATGCATTATGGTCTTACAAAATGCAAATGTATCTGATTCAGGCTGAACTGTGGTATGTAGTCACAGAGGATCCACCAGATAGAGCAGATCCACAGAATGCTAAATGGTTTAAGGACGATGCAAAAGCAATGGCAGTTATTGCATTAGCTGTGGAAGACTCTCAAATTTCCTTCATTCAGTTTTTGAATACATCAAAAGAGTGCTGGAATGCGCTACAAGCTGTATATCAAAGAGAAACAGCGGGCAGTAAAATAATTCTAACCAGGAAGCTGTATGGAATGAAGCTGAAACCAGGGGAGTCTATGTCAAACCATTTGAAAAGCATGAGAGAAATCTTCAATCAACTCAGGGCACGAGGGATGGAGTTTACAACTATACACCAAGTCTATGTGATTTTGTCAAGTCTTGATTCATCGTACGACGCGGTTGTCACCATGATGGAAAGTCAAGAGGAGAAAAATTTAACCCTCGAGTATGTAGCTGGAAAACTACTGGAAACCTATGAAAAAAGACAAACTTTCATTTGTAACCTTGGAAACTTCTACTTCAAAGCAAAAGTGTGTTACCCTTGCAAATGGAACAAAAATCCAGATTTGTGGTGTGGGTAATGTATATTTTGATTGTCTGGGAGTTGAACTACAAAGTGTTTTATATGTACCAGAATTAGAAACAAACCTTCTAAGTGTGTTTCAGTTAACAGAAATGGGGTATGAGGTTTGTTTTACTGAAGAAAATTGTACTATAAAACAGGGAAACAAGGTGTGTGTGCAGGGAATAATGAAAGAATCTTTGTATGTGATTAATACTTGTACAGAAAATGAAGTTGTAGCCAGCAAAGTCACAACAAAAACAATAGCCAATTGCAAACCACACCAAGAGTGTATCCATTTAACTCATAAAAGGTTTGGTCATGCTAACTATAAAACAATTTCTAAGATTCCAGAATTGTGTGAAGGGGTGAAAATCAAACCATGTTCTAACTATGTAGAATGTAATGTATGCAGTGAAACCAAGTGTCATAAGTCAAACATTCCAAAACATAGTGAGAGAACAACAAAAAGAATTTTTGAATTAATACATGCAGATCTTGCAGGTCCTTTTGAGACAAGTCAAGGAGGAAACAGATTTTTCTTGTCTATTGTTGATGATTACAGTAGATTTGGATTTGTGTATGTGTTAAAACAGAAGAGTGAAACTTTTGGAAAGTTTAAAGCCTTTGTTAAGTGGAGTAAAAATAGATTTAAAGAACCTATAGCTAATCTAAGAACGGACCGGGGAGGTGAATTTCTCAGCAACCAATTTAAAAAATTCCTCAGTGATGAGGGTATACAACATGACCTTACTGCTCCATATTCACCATTTCAAAATGGAGTTGCAGAAAGGAAAAACAGAACCTTGCAGAACATGTTAAGAGCTCTATTGAAAGAGTCAGGATTGTCTAACCTGTTCTGGGCAGAAGCTTTGTCCACCTCAAATTATTTGTTAAACAGGCTTTACCACTCTGTACATGAAAAAACCCCATATGAAATGTTTTACAAAAGAAAACCTAGAGTGTCACATATAAGGGTTTTTGGTAGTAAATGTTTTGCTCATATTCAGAAAGAAAACAGACCAGGAAAGCTAGCTCAAAGAGGTTTGGAATGTAAACTGTTGGGATATGATACACAAACAAAAGGCTACCGTTTGTGGTCTCCATATCACAAAAGTGTAATTGTGAGCAGAGATGTAGTTTTTCATGAACAAATGCAGGAAACAAAACAGTATGTAAGTTTGCCTGTAGAACAGAAAGCTGTAGAAACAGAAGAAATTCCTGAACAATCTCAGCAAGAGATGGAGGGGGAAGAAACTGTAAAGGAGGAAACTATGCCTGTAACTATGCCAAAGCGACCAGAAAGGGAACGCAAAGCTCCAATTCGTTATTCAGATGAATACCAAAGCAAACAGGTTTCTCATAGAGCTTTACTAATAGCCTATGAACCTACTTCATTTGAGGAAATTCAGGAAATGGAACCTACAGAAGCTCAGGGCTGGCATGAAGCAATGTCAGAGGAAATCAGAGCAATGGAAAAAAATGAAACGTGGGAGCTAGTACCTTTACCTGAAGGTCGTAAAGCCATTAACAGTAAATGGGTATTCAAAGTAAAACAAAATGAGGAAGGACAGGTGGAACGTTCAATGGTAAAACAAAAAGAGATCCTTTAAAGCTAGGTCTCAGATTGTAACACAATTTAAACAACATGCGCAAGAGGAGGACTGTTAAGTATATGAAAAGAAATACTTGCTAAGTCATTAAAATTGTGTGTGTATGGCTATCTCAGGGTTAAACAGAGAAAGTATATCTGTGGGCAATTACTTTGAGATAGAGGCTGTTCTG
The DNA here is from genome assembly GCF_023053635.1 of Elgaria multicarinata webbii. NCBI lineage: Eukaryota > Metazoa > Chordata > Lepidosauria > Squamata > Anguidae > Elgaria > Elgaria multicarinata. The sequence continues at coordinate 105,996,617 of NC_086172.1, forward strand.
GGAACCTTGCCAAGATTCTAAGTTAGCCTCATCACAGCTGTATGTAATGTAGATAAGAATTGTGTAGATCTGTATATAGTTTCTCACTTGTGTAAAATGGAACTGATCACTGCTTACTGATCACTGCTCTATAATCACTGCTCTCTGTGTATGCCTCAGTGTGCTGATCTGAACTGATCTGAATTGAACTGCACAGAAGCCTGAAGGAAATAAACCAGCTCTGCTGTGTAAGACCTGCGTGATGTGTGTTTGTTTCTGAGCACAAACAGAGTTCCAGAGAGAGAAAAGTTCTGGCACAATAACCCAACAGAACCTCTGACCAAAAGGATTCCTGAGTCATTGGGGGTCTAGGTTCGCTAGGATTCACATTAATAAATGTGAAAAAGTCCAACCAGTTTCCCAAAAATGTGTCTGATGTTGTTTCCCCTTTTGCTAACCTGCTATGTTGTGTCAATTTATCATTTAAAGCTAGTTTCCAAATCTTATCAAACCAGCGTTGATGGTCAAAAGCTCTGTCGCTTTTCCAGAATTGGGCAATTTCCCACCTGGCTGCAACCAGCAAATGGGTGACCAAGGCTTTGGGAATAATGTTTCTATTGGCATTTCTAAAAATAGAAAGTAGAGCCAGTGCTGGGTCAGTTTCTACTTCAGCATGAATAATGTTTGTAATGGTTTGGAAAACCCTTGACCAAAAAGTTTTGACCTGTTGACATTCCCACCAAAGATGAATATAAGTGCCAGGAACTGAGCAACCACGCCAACAGAGCAGGGATATATTTATTACCACTAATTTGCACAAATAGTTTAATCAATGGGAGAAAAATGCTTACACCCTAAAATGCCCACAATTGATGAATACTATATATATATATATATATATATATATATATATATATATATATATGAGAAAATACACATGGATTTTCATGCAAAAAGAAAACAAAGCTTGCAATTTGATATGGACATGAGCTGGAACATGTTTCGAGATGAAACCTAATACAGAATGTCTGCATAAGGCTAGGGGAACATTATTTTCAAATCAAGCTATAGAAGATGTAATAGGGGAAGTAATTTGGGAGGTTTCATTTGTCAGAGGCATGTTGGTAAACCTTCAACACTTACGAGGCAATTTAGCATCCAACTTTCTAGATGTTTACAAAACACGTCTAAAATCATTTTAGCCCATAAATATGAATCTGGGGCCTTATCTTGACCTAAGGTTTATCCCAGGATCGTCCCGGGGTCATCCCTGTTCATGTAAATGACACACAGGATATCCAGGGAACAGGCAGGGACGACCCCGGGATGATCTCAGGATAAACCTTAGGTCTAGCTAAGGCCTATATATTAAAATGTCAAACTGCTATTTAATGCAGTGGATTCAGTGTAAAGGTATAATTGAGATATTTTATATCAATTAGGAATTCTTTCAAAGTTACATCGACCTAATATTTTGCATAGACACTTCCCAAACCACACAAATTATATCATGTAAGCCTTACAGAATAGTGATCTTCTAAATAAGACCACATAAGAAAAGATAAGTTTATTTGACAGAAAGGGATTATTTTGTTGTTCATAAAATTGTTCCAAGTAATCAGCAGTTAGTGAAAAGAAAGTGACAACAGACAATACCCTCAGCCACCTCACAATGATTAGTTAAGGACAAAAACACCACCAACACACATTCAAAATAATCATAAGATGCCCTGAACATGAGGCAGAAAATTGAAGAACCTTTCATAGGGAAAGAAAACTTTCAGGAAATTCCTGAGATTTTTTTCTTTTCTTACCTCCTAGAAATAAAAGTCTCTTTTCAATTTTCTCCATATTTTCCTCAGCATTATTTTTGTGGTGGCTGAATTCTCTCCCCTCAATGCCCTGGAGTGATGCAAGAGTGATGTGGAGGATGCAAAATGGGGGCCAGGCTGCCAACACATTTGATGCAGTTGCCTCTTGCAGTGCAACTCCCCCCCCCGCAAAAAAAATACCTTTGGAGGGGGATGAAGAAGAAAGAAGCTATTTTACAGCCCTTGGCAATGGGGATGCCTACCTGTGAAAATTGTTGGAGAATTCCCTGCCCTGGAGAAATTCAGTGAAATCCACCCACCATTTCTCTACACACAAATAGGGTGGAGAATTTTGAGAGGCCACTTGTGCACAGTTCTAGATTTCAATAAGTTTCTTTTTATATTTTATTTTTCCCTGTTGATTTGTTTAATTTTGTTTCTGAAAACTAATACCATTTTTACATTTTTAAAAAATCCTTGGATCTTTGCCTAAGCAGGAACCTCCAAATTCATCGCCATATTTTATTTTAGGTAAAAATTAGTGGCAATTCTAGTCTTGATTTCCTCTTAGATCCAGCATTGCTACTGCATTACTCAGGTGGTGGCTGTAGCTAGGTTTGGATGACAGGAAATTCACTGCCAGAGAGAATTTGATACTCTCCGTGTATCTGACTGTAACTTTGCAAATCTGAGCAATTATCAGCAGAATCAGTAAGCTGTGAGTTATTATTCTAGTGATATAAAATAAGTCTTTCACACAAATTCTTCTACTTTTTGAAAGATCTAAGGCAAGAGCTGATTAACTTTTGACTTAGGTTAACTATTTTATAGTCAATGCAAGTTTGCTTCATACATCAAGTTCTTTGACATCTAGAAATGTCACATTTTGACTTTTCATTATGAAAACATGCTCTTCTCATTAAGATGCTTGTGACATTTTTATTTTAATTGAGATTTGTTACCCCAAACGCTTTGACACAATCAGATCCGCAAGCACTTATATCAGTAATCTGAGTAACCTTTTTATTACTCAGAAGCTGAATGTTTGTGACACTATTTGTAATATGTAATTGAAACCTGACAAAACCTGATAGGGGCACTCCAAAGAGAATGTCTTCTGACGCTATGAAGCAAAAGAGAGGAGATAAATCATAGGTAGCTCAGGCTTTCTCTGGTTGTGCTTCCTGCAGAAATGTACGAGCATCATAAAGGCCCAACCAAATATCACAAAAAACAGAGGGCTGCCTCATGTTGCGTTCCCTCCTTCTCATACTTAGTATCTTGTAGAATTCTTGAATGCATAGCATAATGGTATCAGGATACAAAGTACATTGTATTAGACATTGACCAAAAGAGAAATTTAAGACTGGGCTTCTGTTTTCTGCAAAAGCTTGGTCTTTCCTGAGGTGTTTACTTCTATGAAGGGATGTCTCAATCATTCATTGAAAGGCATTCAAAAATGTGAGAGCCCAAAAAGAAAGACTTGAGAGCAGGATTGGGCTAAAAACAGCCTTGTGAACAGCATGGTCTGAACTAGGCCAACATGGCTTTCCTTACCTGATATTGGAAGCTACAGTGTCCCTCTTCTCCTCCCACAAGGGTCCCCATTAACTTAAAATTGGGCAACTCGAAGGCAAAGAAGGAGTTGTGACAACTTCAGGAGTTCCAGTTCCTGGAGAGGTGTCTTTCAGACTGAGATTGTAAGCCCCATTATTCTTCAGCAGGAAATGACATGCTGGGCGCAATTTCTACAGATGGAGAAAGGGCCTAGAACTAGAAGACTTCCCTTTCCCTGGGAAAAGCCCATGCAGCATTATTTTTTCTAAGGGTTGCAGTCAAGTCCCTGGCATGGAAGATGGTGTGTCAGGGATTGGAACCTCTGAAGCTGCCACCTCCTCTGTTGCACTGCTGTGTGCAGATAAATTAACAGGGACCCTTGGTGCAGGGGAAGAAAGAGGTGTCTGGAGCAGAATGGGCACACTTCAAGTGCCCTTGAGGCTTTTGCGCATGTCTACTCTGTATGTGTGCCATGCCTTGACCCCTGTGGGGGCAAGATGAAGGATGCTAATGAACCCCTAGACCTGCCATTACTGCAGCAGGCATGGATGAGTTCCTGGATTAGTCACTATGCCAGAAGGACAAAATGTTGAGGTGTCTCCTCCCACCCTCCCATTTCAGTATATTTTGCAAGCCAAGTGGATAATTACAAAAATAGCTTCCAAGAAGTCAAAGCATGAGGACTGAATAACTAAAGGAAATGGTTCGCTTCATCATGCTTAGATTTAAACGGAGGAGGAAATATAAAATCATCGTAGAACTTCAGAACGCCTTAAATTGTATTCATTTTATTCATCTCAGCATTGTGCCAAGGAGTCTTGAGTATGACTGATGAGAAGCTTTTTAAAAGACCCCAATGTATTCCATACAAAGGCATAAACAGAATAACAAATTTCATACCATGGAACTATTGCTTAAAATGCTTGTCAAACGCAGTATGTTTAGAGCTGGTTCTCTTACTATCACAGAGCTTTGGCAATGTCTTTTGAACAAAATAGCTACAGAAGTGAAATAAATCTGTGTTTGGCCTTAGAGAAGTATGGACTTAAAACGGATGAGCACAGAACAGAATAATGAAAGCTGGTTTACACATAGCTTAGCCCCTAGATGTATCTTCTATACAGGGCAGGGTGTGAAACTGAGTCTTGGGCAGGATCTACACTTATGGTTTAAAATGTTAGCAAAAGGGTTATGATAACTTATTGAGTCACATGACACTATCCTTAAGTGGTAGGAAAAAACATAATAAGCACTAGTGTAGATCCACCCCAAGACTCATAACCCCACCCTGCTAAAACAACATTGCAGTGGAATAAGAGTGCCCCCAACTCCCAACCCAGATAAACGCTGCAGAAGGAAACCCTGGTCAATGGAATCGAAAGCTGCTGAGAGGTCCAGGAGAACCAACAGGGTCACACCAGCCATGCATTTTGGTAAACGTGACCCCACAGAGCAACCAAGGCAGTTTCTGTCCCAAAACCAGGCCTAAAGCTGGATTGAAGTGGATCTAAAAACCCAATTTCATCCAAGAATGCCTGGAGTTGATCAGCAACAATGGCTTGAGCACCTTGACCAATAATGAGATTTTAGCAGCACACGTATAGTTGTTCTCTACTTCTGGGTCTAGGTTAGACTTCCTTAAGAGTGGCCTGATTATTGCTTCTTTTAAATTCAAGGAGGAATTTACAACCACCCAGACCTAAGAAGCCATCACCTCCTTATTAGGTGTAACAAGCCAATATTCACAAGGGTCAAGCGTACAAGTAGTTGGCTGAACTCATGCAAGCACCTTGTCTGCGTTCTCATGCTGTAACAACTGTAACTCATCCAGTACTGCTGGACCAGACAGTGCTCTGGATCACTCTATTAAAGGAACTGCACTAATAGAGGAGCACAAGTAATGCCAAATACCTTGGTGTTTTTTTTAATCTTCAAGGTGTCTTTTAAATTTATGACAGTGAACTGTTGAGGGTGTGACCAATTCCTTCTCAGGGTCAGATTGTAATAACTCTTTTACTGCCCAAAATAGCTCTGCTGGATGGCACTGTGAAGATGCAGTGGAGGTAGAAAGGGACTTCATCATTGTTACGCTCACCACCACATGGTAGAGTCAATAATGAGCTCTAACTAGTGTTTGGTTGGATTCCGCACAAGTCTTTCGCCACTTGTATTCCAGCTGACATCCCACTTGCTTCAATGCTGACAGCTTCAAGGTGTTCCAAGGAGATAATTTGGCTCTATCAAGGGGGTGCTTGGGTACGATCACATCAACTGCCTGAGACAATCCATATCCCATAGAGTGACCAGGGTTTGAACAGAAGCATCAGTCATACCAACTGGAAAATCCTGCAGAACTGTTTGAAAGCCATTAGGCTTTCTTAGTCTCCAGGGGCCAACCTTTCTAATAGATCCCCCACCCTTGCAGAAGGGGAAAGATGCTGAAAGCATTAATCTCAACAGGTAGTGATCCAACCATGACAAGGGGATAGATGTTAAATCCCCCCCCTTTCAGATCACCGTCTTCCTGCCCAACCAAGTTTTTGTTTTTCTGTGAAAAGCCTATTAAAAGAAATTTATGTTAATTCAAAAAGTATTGTTGAGATTTTGTTATTCTGTGAAAAGCCTATTGAAAGAAGTTTATATTAATTCAAAAAATATTGTTGAGATTTTGTAATTCTGTATTTCTACAATTGTATAAAAGCCTATTGAAAGAAGTTTATGTCAAATTAAAAAAAAACATTATTGCGATTTTCTATCACCCCCTTTGTTAATATTGTTTAGTATTTAGAATAGTGTATATTATAGTAGTTGTGTGCCTTTGGCACTTGTTGGATGCTATTATTCATATCAACTACTGCCTTCTCTAATTTTGTGCATAGGAGAAATTTCCAGCACATCACTATTGAAATCTAATTATTGAGAGAAGGTAGTATTCTTAATGTATATGTATATTTCCCCCCTTTACTTTACAAACCAAGATATAGATAAAATACATAGGCTGCTTGGAGGTTGTCTTTAATTTTTTTTACCCTAGCACATTATATTTCCATAGTCTGAGGAAAGGCTTTGAGAAATACAGCTCTGTATGTCCCTGATTAGTATATAAAATAAAATCCTTCCATATTTTTTAAAGTCAGATGCTTTGACTAGTTTCAGATGGTACACCATTTTTTCTGCCATGGCTATTTGCCACAGTTCTGTATTCAATGTTAGAGGATCTACAGCTTAGATGTATCTCTTCAGGCTGCCACCAGCATGAATACAATTAATCTTCAGATGTCACTTTTGCAGATCCAAGAAATTTGAAGGGAACAAACTGTCTTTGTTTTGATAAGACAAGCAACATTTCTCAAGAGAATGGGTCTTCATGTTCCCACCTGAGACACACAGAAGTTTTAATTTAGGTACTTCGACAAGATTGAGATGTCATCTACCTTCCACTAGTGGGTGTCAGGTAAGTGAGAAATACTTACCTGAAGAAATGATCCATTTAGTGGCAAAGCTGATAAACTAGAAATGATACTAACACTGAAATCCTGTATATCTGTACTCAGAAGTAAGTCTCATTGAATTCAGGCAAGTAGCCTCAACACAGCCTAAATGTTGCCTTAAGTTAAATTTCAAGGCAAATCTGAATAGCCATGCTTTGGAAGAATTTCTGATGATCTGGGGAATATCAAAGGTATCAAAATATTTTTCTCAGGGAAATGATTCTTCTTTGAACCAGACTGTCATCCTTTTCAGATGGGGCAGATTAATTCTGAGAAGTTTGTGAATTTTGATAAGTTCTTATCAAACGATGAAACAAACAAAATCCTTAGCCTTCTGAACTGACCAAATTTCATAGCTACAGCTATTCCTAGCATGGGGAGGTCTATGTTTTTCATGTTGAAGATGCTGTCAGAAAAAAAGAGGTGGCAACCCTAACTCAGTACCACAAACAGTGTTTGAATACACAGAGCAAAGCACTGAAAGCCCCAAGCCTGGATGAATGAATTCATCAGTTTTGTTGTCTCTAACATTTGAATGTTTTACCTCTCCAACCAAATTTTTACCCATACCTATATTGATGTTCTTTACCATTTGTGGATGCAGCTCTGATTACTTACCTGAGTCTTGGAAGGGACATCTTGCTTGGCCAAACAACCAGGGAATTTGGAGGAACAAGTTTCAGCACTGCTGCATCATCACTGTTGGGGCTGTTTGAGTTCTGGTTGTATCAGTGAAGAACAGCAGAGCAGGAAGTAAGAGGTTGCTTGCCCATCAAAGGCCCATCTTTTGTCTTCTAAGCCCTTTTTGCCAACTGCAGTGGTGCATGCTAGCCCACTCTCCCATCATAACAAGCCACTAAAGACAGGGCTTGAGGCATCTTAACATTTTAAGGTTCAAAATATTATTTGACCTTTGTCAATTTCAGTCTTTGTAACTGCTTCCATCTTTGTCACTGGAGGAAGTAGTCTGAGTGACAGCCCTTTCTTTCTGCAAGGTTAGAAACAAAAAAATGGAATATCGAGGAGTGGGTGCATCAGAGAGAGAGAGAGAAAGAGAGAGAGAATGATGAAGAAGAAAATGCAGTGGAGAAAAATGGATATAGACACCACACCAAATTTCTTCTCTGGTTTATCCAAAGTTACATCAGAAGCAATTCCACTGAAACCAACACATCTAAATTAAGTTGGAACAAAATATATTGAAGCCCACAGGCTCCATTGGTTCTGGTGTGTGAGATTCTAGAAAAAGACTTTCTTTGTGCCTAGGGCCTTATTTAAAGAATAGAATAAATCCCAATAGTGCAAAACAAATAACTGCCAGAAAGAAAGACAAAACAAAACCAAGTCATAAATTATGTCTAACGTAAGTATCAAATATCTGGTCTTATGAACACTCTGATGGTAGGATCCTCAAAACCTGCAGAATTTGCATTCACATTTTACAATAAAAATGCAAAGAACACTAAAGTGAATGGGAGGAAGAGAACTCAGCAAACCCAAATAAATGGTTAACACATTCTAATTTGCATTAAAAAGAAATAGATTTCAGGAATGCAAAGCTATCTAGTTTAAGAGAGGGAATCTCATAAACCTAACTGCTATGACTCCTGTGTGGATTCACACTTGTTTATTGAAAATTGCCTTGAGGAATATTGCATTGTGTTTAGCAGAGCTAAATGCCTTTTCTTCAGCAGTGACAACTGCTTCCCAGAAAACCTTAAGCAAACAAAAGAAAGACTGCATGGCTTCTATAAAATCTATACCGGCCTCTCAGCTAGTGAGGGGAAAATGCTTCTTTTATGTGGTAGATAGTTAACTGACTTATTCAGTGTCTTCTTCATGTGGGAGCAATATTTGACATTGTTGATAGTTAAACAATACAAACGATACTTAATATTTATATGCAATGTTCACCCAAGCATTTTATGGATATATAAAGTACAATCATAGGCTAGGATTCAATGTAGCGATGAGGGAGAAATTTGTTCAGTTCATATTGTAATGCAAACCTATGTAGCCCGTACAAAACACAGTTGTCCTTCCTCAATCAATGTGTATATTAGGAAAAAGTGCACATATTGGTGAAAATAATGTACAAAAAAGAACCCTAAAGGCAACCACCATAGAAACAAATTCAACACATTGAATTAAATAGTCATTCAAACAATTATTCTACTCCAAGTAACTTTTTACTTTACAATACGATTGTAACTACTTTACAATACAATGCTACTACCACATGTGTAACATTTCATTGCATATCCATAATATTCAACACCTGTGTAGCATTTCCTCATATAACATTTGCATTTAGTATCCAATCATAAACAATTATTACAAAAAATCAGACCCATCAACATTCAAACACATTTAAGACTTGAATCTAAATCATTCATTTTAACAAGACCAAAATTATTTGTTTAACAAGGTTCATGCTATTCCTTGTTTTGAAATATCTTCTTCCAAAACGCTGGTCTTTGTACTCGCCAACAGGCAGTGGAAAGCTGATGAAATTTTTCTTTATAAAGTTTTTCAACATGAGAACATCTTCCAGAATTTTATCAAAAACAGTCAACAGTCTTTCGCTTAATCACACTGACTCTCTGTTCCTCAGCTGATTAAGCGAAAGACTGTTGACTGTTTTTGATAAAATTCCGGAAGATGTTCTCATGTTGAAAAACTTAATAAAGAAAAATTTCGTCAGCTGTGCACAAAAATGTGCACAGTGGGGCCAAAATTGTATTTTAAATGGCTTATACTAGGATACATGTGCACAAAAATGCATAAACTGTTTCATGGGGACTTTTTAAAAAATTCACCAACTGATGAAGAAATGGGATCAATCAAAACTTAGATTGCAAAATAAGGACAAACTGAAATTAACAGATTTGTTCAGATCTACTTCAAAGAGGCCTTCTGCATGTATGCTGGAGGTACTTGTTTGGCAATTTGTCCTTCCAGTTGCAGCTTCTCATGCATGAAAGACACCACTCTGGACCATTCCCCAAATTGTGTGTAAGCCACAGGGGTCTACACCAAAGGGGATGCAGAAATGGGGCAATTAGCAGGGATGAGTAATGTTACCCTTCCAGTGGGCAGGTATCATTTTGTGATGAAACAGCAGTTGAGTGAATTTGGAGTTAATTGGAACATTTGGCATTCCATTCATCAGTATGTTTGTTGGTAACATGAACACCCAGATAAATTGGTAAATAGGTTTTACTGGTATTCAAATGCAGAACTGTCCTGACCATTTATCAAATTTCATCCAGAAATTGCCATGGTTAGGACATAATTCTGCAGCTGAGCCCACACATTCATATATATTTTTAAAGAAGGGAGGGAAATGAAAAGATTCATGCATGAGGAGTGTGCCTTGAACACTGAGAGATTGGAAAGAAAGTAGAATTGCATGTTCAGGTCAACAGTCTGCACTTCAAAGAGAAGTTCTAGTATCTGTTCTCAAGATAGCCAGGAAACAAAGTGACAAAAGGGTGTTGATGCTGGATTTGTCTGCTGATGACTCCATCATCTGCTGTTCTCTAGGTGGTAATATGGGATCCCCTAGGTTCCAGGGCACTGGACACCATTCCCAAGTTCAGGATGTAAAATAAATCCTGTAGTGAATCAAATAAATTTGGATTTCTATGAATCCAACCCACAGATTCCACAGCAGATCATCTTTTCCCAAGTTGTACAGATTCCATGGACTTGTAGACCTCCACCCCCAGAATTTTACACAAATTCAGTTGTTGGAAGAAAAGAAAAGAAAACCCAGGCAAAAATCCATATTTTCCCCATAGGCTAAAGCTTGAAAATATATCAATGGGAGATGTGCATATTTGCACAAACTCGGGGAATTGGGGGGGGGGAAATCAATTCTGCCCATGAGCAGATGACAGAATGGAAGGCACCTGACTGTCTGTGAAATGCAGATGGATCAGAATTTACAAAATCCACGCATCCCTACCCAAGGTCCAGCCCTAGTTTCACCACTGTTTCGAGGCTTGGGATTTGAATAGTCTTGACTGCCTGTCTCACTATGAATCTGCCCAAGAATTAAGATCTGCAGGAGAGGCCTTCCTGAGGTCATCAGTACTGCACAGGCCTCGTTCTTCAGCACTCATGAAAGGATATAACCCTAGGGTTGGGTGAACTCCACCGCATGCCACACCTATGCTGCTCACCTGACTCGGGCAAGTGTGTGGGACAACCTGACAGATGGTACGTGGCCACATGGCAAGTGTTTGCGGCTTCCCACTTTTCTACGAGCCACCATTTTGCACAAAATTGAGGATAAATTATTTATGAAAATTGCCCTTTTGTGCAAAATGGCAGCCATAAATAGCATCATTTGTGCGAATTAGATCATTTAGGCCTGCAATTTTGTGCAAATGGCGCTACTTTTGGCAAACATTTTGTGCAAAATTATGATTTCTGTAAATAGTTTACCCCCAATTTTGCACAAAGTGGCAGCTTCCCTGACTTGGCATGCACTGAGTCAGGCAAAGTCAAGGATCCTCAAGTTGGCGTCTGGGGTGGAGGGTGTGTGTGATTTGGCAAAAACTCACTGAGCTTGACAATCTCCTCTATTGCCCCAAACCATGGAATGTGCTTCCCTCGAGAATTATGATTAGATCCCACTCTGTTGGCCTTTAGACAGGGTATAAAGTAGGGGTGTTCACAGACCCCCCGCTCCGCCCCACAGGCCGGAAGTGCGGCCCAGACATCCTGGTTGAACCACGGGCTCAATTGAAGAAGCCGATGGACCGCGGACAGAGGCAGGTAAAGGAGAGGAGGGCGGGGGGGTTACTGGGCCCTGCTGCCGTCGCCACCCATGTGGCGATGGCGGCAGAGCCCGGTAAGGGACCAAGGGGGAGGGGGGCCTTACCTGCCTCCTTCCGTGGTCTGTCGGCTTCTTCAATTGAAGTGCGGCCTAGACTTCCTGGTTGAACCGCAGGCTCAATTGAAGAAGCCGAGGGACCACAGACGGAGGCAGGTAAGGGAGAGGAGGGGGGGTTACCGGGCCCTGCCGCTGTCGCCGCATGGGCGACAGCGACAGCGGCAGGGCCCGGTAAACCTCACTTACCTTTCCGGTGGAGCTCCGGATCGAGGCGAAGGATCCGCCTTCACCTCGATCCTCTTCGCCACGCTCCGCCGGCCCCCCAATCCTCTTCGCCTCTGCCTTAAGGGGAGGCGAAGCACCCCACTCCGCTTCTAATTCGCCGGTCCAATTAGAAGCGGAGCACATCCTTAGTATAAAGATGCACCTTTTCAATTTAGTCTTTTAAAAGTCTTTTAAAATGTTTTAATATTTTTACTGTTTTTCATGTTCTTGTTCTAATAGTTGCAGAGTTTGGTTGTTTTAAACTGTTGCACACTGCCTTGATGGCTTTTCACCCCCCCACCCCCAATTATGGAATGAACTCCAATCGTTAACATTGTTGCAGTGTGTGTGTGTCTGTGTCTGTGTCTGCTTAAATGTTTGTATGTAAACAGTTTTTATATTATGTACAATGTTGCATTTTAAAGGTTTTTAAACTTTCTAAACTGCCCAAAGAGCCTTGGCTATTGGGCAGTATAGAAATTTAATAAATTTGAATTATCAACAACACAGCAAAACACACACACACACACGCACAAAAAAAACCCAATTGGAAACCCAAAAAACACATGGTTTATCAGATCCACACACGTTCAAAATTTTGGAATGGAGACTTATCATAAACAATTAATTTCTAATCTATTGGTCAGGACATTTGTCAATTGTGAGACACCCTTCCCCCCAGCTCTTATTTAGATAATTGATTCTTGATCAAAATAAGAGAGGAAGTTATTAAAAAATAAGTATTTGTAACATGCCTTCTAGATCTGAATTTTTAAGTTTCAAATTTTCTGATTTACATTGTTCCCCTGTATTTAACATTTAGACTTCCTTGGCATTTGAAAGAGAGCTTAAATTGATCCCTTTATTATTCAGTTTAAATTAGACTTTATCCCTGAATTGCTGCAAGCTATTCCTAAGTGCTTGTCATTTTAAACAATAATTTGTTTCAAGGCTGAGCTCTTTTCTACTCAAAAAAATCCCAGTAACATATTAAAAGGTCACTTTTAACTTTTGTCTTCTCAAATCACTTTGAACCTTTGTCTAGAGTCTAGAACATTTTTCAAAGAAATGAGCTAATTTATGCCAATTTGCATATCTTCTGTTTTTAGTCAATATAAAAGTTTTACACCAACAGCAAAAGCTGCGTTTCTAATTTTAGAGCCCAGAGCTGGCCTGCCACTTTCTAAATCTATTTTAAAGGGAAATGATCATTTGCTTACAGAATGGGAAGAATCACTGGGTAGGCAGCTATTAGCCATGCTAAGCACTGCATTAACAGCACCTGTTATGGGCACAGAAGTTGCCAATAGTACTTGGTCGGTGACATTTCCCTAAAGCTAATTGCCACATTAATTGCAGAGTAAAAAAAATAGAGATCCTTTACAGCCATTGCTCAGTACTTGATGTTATACCTTCCCACAAATTAAATTTCACTTCAGATATTACATACAGTATAGCTGACATAGAGGGCAGATAATTAAACATGCTGAGCTCAGTTGAGAGATTTCTGTGTGCTCCGAACTAAGCCATGGGGCTTGTAAATATGGGCTGGCCTCATTTGTCCATGGGCTGCCTCACTGTCGTGTCATTGGGCTGAATCTACACTACTGCATTAAAGTGCTTTATAACAGTTTTGAAAATGGTATATGGAGTGTGTCCTGGGCCCAAAGAGTTGTCAAAACAGTTATAACGTGCTTTAAAGAACTTTAAAGCAGTAGTGTAGATCCTGCCCTGATCACTTCACCAATAAAGAAACACTTTTCCTCTATTGCCATATCAGATGTTCCACATTTTTAGTAGCTACAGGTGCAGCTCTGTTACATAAGGGGCAAGTAATGTATTTACAACAACAACAAATATATTTTTAATTAAATGAACAAGGGGGCTTTGTTTCATTCCTGCCCCTATCTTAGTTAGAATTCCCTTTCTCTAAGGCCTTTCCTACCCCAGCAGGAACCACCATTTCTCTCACACATTTGATTTCTGCGAACAGGACCCAACCCTTACTCAGTCCTCTTTCTGCGAGGACACACAGACTTTATGCTTTGAACGTTTTTTCTCCCTTTATTACCTCCCCACTACGCAGCCACAAGCAGGAGGTGTAGGATTTTATAAACCAAGGCCTTAGCTAGACCTAAAGTTTATCCCAGGATCATCCCTGTTCATGTAAATGACACACAGGATATCCCGGGAGCAGCTAGGGACGACCCCGGGACGACCCCGGGATAAACCTTCGGTCTAGCTAAGGCCCAAGAAAGCTTTATGAATGACAATAAGTTGCTGAATAATAACTAACTAACTCTTAAATAGCTCTATCAATATATGCTGTTTCATCCACAATACTCCAAAATCTCAAACAATCCCTGAACAATCACCAGACTGTGATCTACACAGTTATAAGCATAGAATCAGTATGGATGGACATGTAACATCATAAGCATATAGAGCCAATGTGTTGTATCTAAATGGGTTGGATCCTTAGTTGCTCCTTTGGTTCATGGAAGAGAAAACAAAGGAGTTCCCATTGTACTAGGAAATTTGGGAGGTGGGGCTCCCATTATGCTTTGAAGTGGGGGAGGCAATGGTTACATATTCCCTTTTCTCTTTCAGCTTCCTGCACCAACTTTCGCACTGTCCCAGAGAGCTTCCCAACCTTCCTGAGAAAATACTGAGGATGTACAGCAAGCTGCAGGGGGAAGGAGAAATCAGAAAAAATCATTCCTCAGTGGGAGCATCCCACGAGCAAGATTAATAAAAGCCCCTGTCGATCAAAGGGGCAGTGTGGCTGCCTAGCTCTCACATAATCACAGAACCTCAGGCATGCCAGCAAGGCCAAATTGTGCTAGGATTCTTTGACCAGGTTCAGATGATGCACTGTGGTGCCAGGTTGTATATACAACCTCCACTTGAGGGTTGTCATGTTGTGTGAACCCAGTGAATGTGCGGTATATGAAGGTTAAATAACATGCTAAACAACCCTTTCATAACCCATGCTTATTGGGTTTGCTTGACAGGACAACCCTCTAGCGGTGGGTGAATGTGCCCCACATGGACCACAATCTCACTGTGGGTTATTTAGGGTTGTGCAAACAGCCCCTGTGTATGCCTGAAATGAATTATGAAAGCAATGATTGCTTTTGTGATTTATCCTGGGTTTTCTAGAATCATTTCAGTCCTTTTTCCACCCAAGCTCCACAGAGCAGAACTGGGTGGTTCTGCCAGTTCATATACTGCCAGGTTATATGAGATAACACTGCACTTATAAGCTTAAAGGAATTTTGGCTCTAGCCACCAGTTAAACTTTCTAACCTACAATCTGCTTGTCACTGAAAATACACCATATCAGGTAAGAAGTGCACATTCATTATGTTTTCCTGAATATATAAAACTGCCAAAAAGAGATATTGTCAGGCTAAAAGTTATGAACATTCAAATCTAAGGGCACCATATATATGCAGATGCTCAATTTTTCTACTGTAATTCAGTACGTCTTTGAAATATTATAATGATCTCATAGCCTAGTTCCAAGATCTACCAGCTGTTGCTTCCACTCATATTATTACTTTTCAGATTTAATATTCTAATATATTCATAGAAGTCTCTGCACAATTGCCATATGTTCAATAGTTTTTTGGAATTACTGAAGTTTGTACCTTAATGTAGTGCATGTTTCATTTTAAAATTTGGTCATATTTATTTATTTATTTATTTAAGTTGTGGTTTCCCTCTCTCCTGAAAAGTTTGTCCTCAAACACTAGTGTCTCATGTATAAATATGTTATGGCAGTGGTATTCTAACTGCCCTCTATGGAATTCTGGAGTTCTGTGATGGAGTTGTATGATCAGCAATGGTAAACATACTGCCCAAAAATAGCCACAGGAGACCATTTCAGTTCTAATGGGTCTGATATCCCACCCTCAGCTGAGACCAGGACAAGATGTTCAGCAGCTAACACATATTTTGGAACTCCTACTGATGTATGGGATTTTGTGTGTAGGGATACAAATGTGCAGATAAACAGATGTTGTAAAAGCCATTCCATCTGGGTTGTCAAGTGCCTTTCATTCCAGAATCTGCTCACAATTTCCCAAATGTGTCCAAATTCAGATTTGTGCATATCCACACTTGCAAGATGTGCACTTACATGCTTTAGCCTATGGGGGAATTTGCATTTTCTGCCAGTTTTTTAAAAAAATGTTATATATTTTTCTATAACTAAATTTATGTAAAATTCTGGAAATTTACATTTTGGGGGGAATGTTCTGGAAGTCTGCATAATCTGTACGACTTGGGAAAGCATGTCAACTGCAGAATCCGTGGGTGGGATTCATAGAAATCCAAACTCATTTGATTCTTTGATTCTGCTGCAGATTTCTCCAACATCTCTACTGATGACAATATCAGTGGGTACCATGAAGAGACCAGTGGCAATGTGTGGGGCTAGAATTATGGGACAAGGCTATCTCTATGACAGAAGCCTCCAACCTGCATTGAAGTGGCTCCCCCACTTGCTATTTTATTGTGTCTCTGCTTTTATTGCATTTAATATTTTCACTGTTTTTATGTATTTTATTGTTGTCAACCACCTTGCTGCCCTGAAACGTGGCCAAAAAATGTTTTAAATAAATAATTAAAAAAGGAAACAAAAAGAAATCACAGCTCTAGAACACACTTAGGGAAGCTTGTACAGCACCATGTACATTGATGGTGCTATATAAATAAATAAATTAATAATAATAATAATAATAATAATAATAATAATAATTGTTGTTGTTGTTGTTTTGGAGTACCAATCCCAGAATCCCTGCCACTAGCCATGCTGGCTTGGGTTTGTGGGATTTGTAGTGCAAAACATCTGGGGCATGTCTACACCAGCCCTATATCCCGAGAACATCCTAGGATCGTTCCCGTGCATCCAAATGCCACACAGGGGATCCCAGGAGCAGGCAGGGACGATCCCTCCATTTTCCTGGGACAATCCTTAGGTGTAGAATGGGCCCTGGAGGACCCCAGCTTGCCTATACCTGCTCTACAAAATACCCCAGTGCTCTGCAGTAAACAAGAATCCCATGTCAAATATGAAGGGGTTTAATGGCAGATGAGGTTTTTTTTTATCCTCTCGGCAATGGCATCACTAATGAACTTTAAGAGGGACAGATGAGTTAAACAAAGCCATTGCTCCTACTAAACAAACATTAGCAGGTGTACGTGGTCAAGGCAGAGTGCTACCACACAGGTGACAACAGAGCTTTCAATGGTTCAGTGGCTATTAGTTAAAGATTCAGTCAAGCTGCCTCACCGGCTTTCTTAGAGAGCTAGTGAGAAGGGTTGTGCTGGTGCAAAGAATAAGAAATTACGCCTGGCAGTCTCCTCATGGGGACTGATGTCATATTAGGCTCTGCCTATAAACCTTTCGAGCCTCCTTATGGCTGACGCCTATGCTGCCATATATCAACTTAATTGCCAAGCCCTATGCACCTTTGAAATTATGAAGGAAGTGCTGGGCTCATTAAGAACACACTGCTATGCCCCAGAGAAGGACCACAAATAAAAGAAAATAAGCCGAGCTTAGAGGGCTCTTTCATGATGCAAGTGTCACAAGTCACGAAACTTGTAAAATCTACCGCGGATGAGTCTTTCTGCCAGAGTAAAGGTCCTCAAAGAGAATTACACAGGCTTCAGCTGCTAAAGAAAGATGAAAAATACCACTTAGTCATTTATGGTTCCCCATCCCCACCCCCAAACTGCCCCCCTGCACTAGTGGTGGTCTCTTTTGACAGTTCAGAGCACTATCACAAACTACATGGACTTTTGGATTTAGCTGTATTTTTTGAGGGATCAGGAAGAGGGGGAATGTTTAGCTTAGAAAGGTTGTGAGGTTATCTTTCTTTGGCACTATAGTCTTTTGATGGTTTTAGTTCAGAAAACACTGTATATATAAGGGAACATTTTATTAGCCATATGCTTTCAACTGCACTGGAGCGAAACAGACATTTCTTCTCTTGGGAGCAAAACAGACATTATTTTAAATAATTCTGTGGCTAGCAGTGGTGTCTTTTTTCATTTCTTCTCTAGAGTAGGCTCAGGGCCCCTGCTTTGCACCTGGGCACTGCACCCATACTAGAGTAAACATAAATAAAAGAGAGGCTTAGGAGCAAATAAATGCTATGCCCCCATAGACATTATCTGAGGGGCCATAAGACAGTGTGGATTCCCCTCTACAAGGTTGGAGACAGTGCTCCATGAATACATGGAAATCTACAGGTTCAGAGGCTTTGCAACCTCTCAGGCTACCTGCACTTCCTGATCTGTGGGAGAATTTACCTCATTATGCCTTCTTCTGGGCTTTAATTCAAGTGAGGAGGCTTCAGGCCAGAGAGATGATTGTACAATGGAAGAAATACACACATGCACACTCTTCAGTCATTGTATAAGTAAAGTAAGCACAAGAACTTGAACCTTTTAATTTCTTTTCGACAGAAATTTCTTTTTATCAAATGAGAATGGTTAAAAAAAGGATTTTTTTTGACACAGCACTAGTAAATATAAATCCAAACTATGTCCATAAACTTGATTATGAATTAATTTAATAGACAACCTCAATGGAAGAAGGGCCACATAAACCAAGATCATTAAATATTGGATTCCACAGATATTATGAGTGGCTGAGATTGCAAATTTGCTACCTGCTATCAAGTTTCTACACTGTAAGAGAAGAATTATTTAAGCTGTGGGAACCATTTATTGCTTTACCTTCTCAAAAGGTGAACATAATTATCTCATCAATTACCTGAAAAGCAATGAACCTGCCAGAAGAAAAGATCCCCACAGCAGAAGAAGAATGGTTTGGAAATGAGAAAACAGAACCTGAAGAATTGTGCTTTGTGGTTGTCAGTTGCAATGGTAACTTGTTTATGGTGTGTACAGCACCTAGCACATAACTGGTACACAACGAATGACAGTGGCAACACTATTCATTTTTAGCACACATTTACACACAAATATGCTTCCCGCCCAACCTGAAAGTTTGGGCGGGAAAGCAACGGTTGTGGGTTGGGAGGGGCTGGAAAGGAGCAAGAGCTCACATGGCTCAGTGTGCGAGCCTCGTGTGCTGGGGGCGGGGCCGCGGCTATAAAAGCCGCACCGCCCGAGGCTCGGCCTCTTTCGGTTTTTTGGCTCCCTCCCTCCCGCCCGTTCCTAGTTTGGGATTAGCCAGCTGCTCCTTTTGGAAGGAGGGTTAAGTAGGAATTTTTCCCACAAACGTGGTTTTCGCCTACTTCATACTAGGAGCGTTAGGGCGATCTGGGTTATAAGTAGGTTAATTTGTGAGCAGGAAGGTGCGGGAATCTAAACCCAGGACAGGGACGGTGAGCCCACTGGCACCCTGGGCGGTGAGCTGCATAACCAGAGGACCTGCTCCTCGGGGTTGTGCGGCTTGCGAGTCAGGCTATGGCGTGCAGTTGGAGACCATACTGACTGCATCTACCCACTGTCCCTTATGGCAGTGGGCGGGGGGTGCAGTGGGATGGTCTCTCCACACTCTCAGAGTGTCGTACAGGCAGGGAGCCGGTGAAACGGCTTCTTGCCTGGAGAGTGGCTCGCCCTTTGGCAGGCAGTAGGCCTGAGTAGATGTGAGATTCCCGCACTGTCACACTCAGATCCGGGGAGGGTTGGATTAACAGAATTATTCAATAAAGAGGCCCTAGTTATACCCAATGCTCTGGTGTCTGTGTCTTCTTTCATGCGTCCTCCCTCACCCACAACTGACATACAAGATGTAATAAGCTGAAGGAGATGAGAGACAGATTTAGAAATACAAAGAGAGACCACTAGTTCTGATTGGCCAAGAGTCTGAAGGTGTCTGTCTTATTGGCCATTATTCGCCAGGAAGATGAAGGCTGATTCAATTGTGATTAATTTCAATGGGGGTCAAATGAGTTCAGATAATATTTTAATGTGCATTTATTTAACTCACAATTCCCAGACCAATATGCAAACCAAAATGCAGTTATACTGCAATACTCTTGCTTTTGGGGGTTTGTGATGCAGTTCTCATATTAAAAATGAGTACAACATTCCATATGTTAGGGGAACATAACATTCCATATGTTAGGGGAAAATGCACACAAAAATATGTATGTTAGAGAAAACAGAATAAAATGCATTATATTTGCATACTGTTGTGAAAAAGAGATGAAACAAATGTAAGGCTGGAAAACTGAGGAACTGAGTGAAATCAAAATGGACAGATTCATCTGTCCTCAATTGGAGCTGATGCCAGCCCATGGATTATCTCTGGTTTCATGTTACAAAGAAGGTTAAACTTCCTGCTGCATCCTTTAAAATGGTATTCTACAATGAAGATGGATTTCTTTGTAGCTTTCTTGTAACTTAAGGTGCAATCCTATGCCTATTTAGACAGAATTCCTCAGCCAGCATGGTTTCCCCCATCCATAGTTTTAATCTTTTTTTTAGTTACCTCTATTTGTTATCCATGTGCTTGTTATTGTCAACTAAGGAAGACCAAATTCATGTAAAACTTCATTTTTCAAGTATGTTCTGTAAATGTATGATAACTTGTTCGAAAAGAAAAGGAAGGAAGCCCTTCTTTTTCACATTAAATAATCCATTCTTTATATGGATGGGGCATGATTTCTCACATTTTCAAGCTATCAACCCCCTGCCATGAAAATGGAAGTGGTGCAGGTAATGCAGTTTCACTGTGCCAGGCTTATATCATCTCAAAAGTCTTCTTTACACATGATGTCTTCTGAGATGTACATCAAAAGATGTAAAGAGTGAATGTGACAAACTGATGTGTGAAAACCTATGAATCATACAGGTGCACTCATCAGCTCCCTGCTGAGTGAACATTTAATACAAACACTTAGTGAAATGGCCTGGAGACTGACGTTTGTCTTCCATTTGATATGAGAACAGTGAAGAAAAGGCATTTCCATCACACACCCATGGGTGTGAGTTGATTCATGATTCGACATTACTCACTTTATACTAAGCCATTAGAAATGGAAAAGGTGCACACCAGCTTCCCTCTTAATAATTTTGAAGCAAGGAGAAAGAACACATTTTCATTTGAACTGCAACAAAAATGGGGGGGGGGAGGGACTCTACAAATTCTTGGAGATCAGTGTATCTCCTTTCAGTTCTTAGGAATGTAGGAAGCTATTTGTCTGTAAAAAAATATATATTCATGGCCTGGCTCAGGATACTATAGGTTAGGGCTGGGCAATTTCTGAGGATCCTCTGTAACTTACAAAGGAGTTGAACTCCAGCCCCTGCCATTGAAATTCCCATGCTGCAAAACTGCACAGCAGCAGCAAAAAAAATAAACACAGCAGCAGCAAAAAATAAAAATAGGTAAAGAGATGAAACAAGGCAAAATGATAGCTTTTAAGAAGGGCTTTAGTGCCACCAAGTTTGAATTAGATTGATTTATGCCTTGATTTTTTAGGATTTTTTAAAGAAATCCCCCACTCCAGCCTTCTCCAACCTGGTGCTCTCCCGGTCTATTGGATGGACCCCACCCCCTTGCACCCAACCACTGAACTAAAGAGTCTGCCTGTGCCTTACTCCAGTGTAGAAGCTTTCTCATTCATGTTGCCAGCCATCCCAGCAGCACTTTCACACTGGAAATGTGGATCATTGACTTCTATGAGTCTGAGCAGAAATGTGCTCCCTCTCAGCAGCCACCAGTTAGTGTTTCCCACTTCCCTGAACACTGCAATTGGAGGGGAACACCACTGTGGCTATTCCCATCGGTTAGCCACAGAAGTCAATATGAAAGCTACCCCTCACTCCACTCAGCGTCTTCCAAGTATGGAGATACACACACAGACAGACACACACAGAGAGGGGGGGGGAGAGAGAGAGCGAGCACGTTAATTCTGGATACTTTAGAAGCTCCGATTGGGCAAGTCTCTTGTCTGAGAGTATTCGATGGGTTTGGAAGCGATCAATCTCTGTTCTGGAAGATCAGATGCTTCACAGATTTTCGGGGTTACCAGATAATTCCAGGGCAGAGTGCATACTCCATTGGTGTACGTTTATCCTTCATTCAATTAAATGCGTGTGTGTGTGCGCGCGTGCACACACACACACACACACAGCAAAGCAGCTCAGGGTATTGGAGCTACAGGCAAACACAAACCAGTTCTCTCGGAAGCTCTTTGCCAGTCAGGTTAATCACTTCTAAAAAGCTATTGGAACAGACATTCCAATCGGAGAGAAAAGGATACATTTAATTGAATGTCTTGAGTCCATTTCAAAGCCAGCCCTGCCTTTATATAATGGTATATCTGCCTTTACTAGACAGCTAGATCCAGCCATCTGGGGTCCCAATCTAGCCCTGTTGGGCTCCCCAGAGAGCCACACCCCTTCCCCTGTCCAGTGTCCTGGGTTTTACGCAGTTTCCCCTCCATCTTTAAAGACTGAAATGCCTTTCCCAAGACTTAGTTACAGGCAGTAATAGCTTTAAGTTAAAATATGCTGCTCTTTGGAGTATTTTAGCCCTGTTCCTTTAACCCTTGATCTTACCTCTCCCCCTTGCCTTTAGCCACACCCATCACTGGAATGGGTTATCTGAAATTAAGTTTGGACAGAGATTCAACACTCCTGTTCTCCTACATTATTATCCAACTCTTGGGCTAGATCTGCATTACTGCTTCATAGCAGTATTGAAGTGCACTGATAACTGTTGGGCCGTATTAGTTCTCATGCATATGGGTCACTTACAGAAAAGCTGATCAACAATATGAAAGTCAGCACAAGGAACTCCCCTTAAATTAGCAATGACTCTCTGTGTAAGTGATAAAGTCAAGACTACAAGAGAAAGTGATAAAGTGTATGGCTCTTGAAGGGATGAAAACTAAAGTGAAATAAAATGAAAGTGTTTAAAAGAAATGAAGGGAGAATGAGGGTGACACCAACTATAAAAGAGGAGCTGAAAAGGAAATAAAAGTACCTCCAGAGATAGTGCAAGACTCTTTGTAAGATAAAAAGAGCAGGTGACAGCTGATATAAACCTGGAACTGCTGACAGTAATAGTTCATCCTATTATGGACTTGTGATATTGTCACCTACTGCTCTGACAAAAAAGACCACACAACGTTTTCTCATTACACAGGTTCCCCCACCACCACTCTTCTTCTTCTTCTGTCCACTGAGTCATCAGTAATGCCAGATAAGGGGCAGCCAAATCATTTGAATCAAATATTGACAATGGCAGTATTGCTGTAGTGAAATCTAGCTTCTTCTGTTTGGCAAAGAATGAATTCCTTTGGTGACCTCTATTATAGTTATACACAGACATTGCTAGGAACCTCACCTATATGCTTCTGTAGTCTCCAGGCTTGTCACTTTCATTCATACATCAACAGAGGAGTTAAAACAACTGCATATAATTACCTCTTAGGACAAACAAACCCATTATAATGGTAAGGGGAGCTATTGTTCTTTATTTACACCTTCCTCTCTTTTATGTAAACCATTTCTAGTTTACTTACTTTGATTATTTATTTATTTATTTATTACATTTCTATACCGCCCAATAGCTGGAGCTCTCTGGGCGGTTCACAAAGCTCTCTGGGCGGTTCTCTCTGGGCGATTAGTGTAGTTTTTGACAGGTAGAAAATACTATGGTTGTCTTTTCTGTTTTCTATACATTCACACACAGAGAGAGATGCATATGTGTGCATTGATTAAGGCACAGTGCAAAAATGAATCTTGATATGGTTATATGATTGCATAAAGGTTCAATTTTGCACAGTTTTAATGAAAGCACATGTGTGCATTGGTAACTAGTAAGGGGGGGGTGGGAGAAAAGGGAAAAAAGAACAGAAAAGTCCAGCAGTGGTCTGAGCCACATCTAGAAACCTTGAACATGTAGAAATATAACACTGGCAAATTAGTGGATTACTATTGCAGCATGGCCATCATGCAAACAAGAGTAAATAATTCAGTACTGAGCAGAAATTTGAATGGGGACCATTTGGAAAATTCAGGGTCAAACTACATGTTACATTACTTATACAGCATTCAGCTATGTGCGTCCAGTTGAGTCCACAAGTGCTGGACACAGGAGAGAGGTTTCTGCTGCCCTTGCAGACCTAACCTGATGTTTGCGACATCCCTTGGACCCACTGCAAGTCATTGTTGACAATACTGAATTTAATGGACTAATTGTCTGACTCATATTCCTATGTTCCTATCATCAATTATTTGATTTGGGATCAGGCAGCTTCCTAGGCTGGTATTAGATTTACTCTGGAAACTTTTCAGCACTTTTGGGGACCACTTGATTGAAGATGGTTAACTTTACAACATACTTATTATTATTATTATTATTATTATTAATAATAATAATAATAATAATAATAATAATAATAATATTCTCCAATGAAAAGTGCATAACTTCATATTAAGCACCCACACCTACACCCAAAACACCCACCGCTGTATCAGGTAGTCTTATAAAGCATCCTATTGTGTTGATCCAGCAAAATCCAGTACAAATATTTTGAGCTCAGTATGATTTCATTGATTCATTCTCTGCCTATGGAAGTTGAAGGAATAGAAATGTGTAGTGTGAGACAGATGAAGGACATGTTTCATTTACTCAAAGACAGAGAGCGAGAGAGAGAGATTCATTGCTTATCACTCAATGATATTCTGATTAGAAGTGAATTCAAGACACAAAGGGCTGAATGTCATCTGATCCCAACATCTTGGGGTATTTTGTATGCAAGGCGATCCTTTGGACTTTATAGTTCTGATCTAAACTGTAACAGCATATCAAACAGAAGAAGGGAACAACATCTGAATTCTTACCAGAGGCAATTCTGAAAGTCAAACTACAAATATTAAAATGAAAAAGGGCAGAGGGGAAAAGACAAGGCAAGAGATCTGCCTACCAATTCAGAGCATAGAAATGGCAGATCTGTATGACAGGTGACAAATTGCATCAATGGCTAACATATATCATGTCAGGAAATGGCAGTAAGTGAACAGCAGCAGTGACATATTCATCTTCACAAGACCCCATGGTTGTTCACCCCTTGTTTCCAAAGAAATACATATATGTGCTGTGAAGATGATCAAGGCTGACACATCCATTGGAAAGATCCTGAAGTGTGTGCTTTGACATGGGATAATAAACAAAATCCCAAGAAGAATGAATGGCTGTTAGATGGGCCCAGTGGCTACATATCTAGACAGACTCATCAAACTCTTATTAAGAGGAATAAATCACTGGAACATCAAGTGACAGAGCCTGTTTTTCTTTAAAAAACCCAAAACCCGAAAAGCTTTATTGCCTTTAGTCTTTTGAGTCTGCCTTATAGTTTATCTCCATTACCATATTGCTGCAGTATTTGATGGACAAACTTCCTAGTTTCCCATTAATCAGATGTGTTTCTTGTGGTTTCCTTAAAAATATATATTATGAAGGTTCATATGCAATGTATATGGAAATAACCAGCAGCTAGGCATACAGTGATGTATCTTTCGGACCTGAAACTAAGCTTTCTAACGTTTTTGTTGGATACGGCCTGCTCATTTATCTTCTTCTATTTACCAAATAATGCCAGTGGATGAAGTTTTATTCCAGTCTTTCAGCTCTGTTAAAATTCCTCCAGATGCTGCTTTGATCACAATCAACCCTTTGAGCTGGTAACTGTAAAATCCTACAAGCTGGCAACTTCTTTTCAAAACACCAAACCGCAATGACTTTTGACTGAAAGAGTGTGAGATGTGAGCTTGGAAGTCACTGGTTCATATACCTGCCACCTCAGCCATGAACAGACAAGGATTCTCACGCATGCAATGGCCTCAGGGCCAGACTACAAATTACAGTTAATGCATGCTGTGCAGCTCTGTCTTCTCTTCCCCCCTCCTTTCTTTCTTTAGTTTATTATAGGTGCATGGTGGGGTGATTTTTATCCAGATTGCAGCATGCAGGGTGGGGAGATGAATCCCTTCCTTCCGCAATTGTAGTCTGGATGAAAATCCCCTCTCCTATGCAGCTACAGGGCTTAATAAAGAAGTTCTCATTGGTGCCAATAGGAACTTTTTGGGTTAACCCTTTAGCCACATGGTGGGGAGGATTTCTGTCCAAGGGGCTGCCTTCATGGTGCTGAGTTGGCACTGCCTCCCTCCAAAACCCTGCGGTTTATCTCTCCCGGGATGGCATTAGGTAATCTCAATGCTGAGGAGGGAGTGCGAGGTTTCCAGTGCCCATCCAGGTACTGAAGCTGCCCCTTCCTAGTGGAAGGCGACCAGTCACTGGTCGCCTTCCACCAAGGACTGCCCCCAGATTGACCTTGGATTGATCCCAGAGCAATGTCAGAGGAGCTGTACTGACATTGCTCCTATTGAAAATGTCAAGGTAAGTCTCCAACTTTTTCAATGTGCAGCTTCGCAGGAAAGCCCCACAGTGGCTGTGAAGCTGTTGCTGTGTCATATAATAGTCACAGCACAGATCTGTAGCCATCACAGGGCTTTCCCCATTTATAGTCAGCCCCCCAATCATGGCTGGAGAGGGAAGGGATAAAAAAAATCCCCACGCTACATACTATGATCATTATAACAATTCTGCATCTTGGTGCCTCTAATTAATTAATTAATTAATTAATAGCAGGAGATGAAGATGAAATCTGTGCATTACATAATTAACTAGGGGTATGCGCTGACCACAAGATTTGTTTAAGACCCCAATTCAGTGAATTAGAAAACAGCCTGATTCACCTCAGATCACTTCAAAGGCCATCTGCTTCAATGCATTTCCACATATTGATTCCAAATCTTCATGTCTCCCATTGACTGTAATTGGATTTTTTAATAAATAAATAAATAAATAGCTATAGCTTCCCCCCCTCCTGTTTGTCAGAACTGGATGATATTTGCAGTACCTTATGAGGGGATAACACCTGCTGAATTTCAGAAAAAAATAATGAAATGTTCAAGGTTAGTTACCTCTTCTGAAGGGATCAAGCCTGCCAACTTTCAAATGAATAGGTACAGGAAGTCTTGTACAAAAGCAGCCTTTACAGTTTGAAGATTTATTTATTTTAAAAAAGGATGTGATTATCCCTCTGCATTTGTGGGCAATTTGTTTGAAAATGTCATGTGACATAGAGGTGACCCTAGGCCAAAAAACCTGCAAAATGCTAGCGGGGGAAAGGGCATGAGAGAGCAACCTATAGCCCTCCAGATGTTTTGGCTTACAGCTCTCATCATCCTTCAGCACTGGCTATGTTGGCTAGAGCTGATAAAAGTTGCAGGCTGAAACATCTGGAAGGACAAATGTTGCCTACTCCTGGACCAGAGAGTTATGATGAATAAAAAGTAGGGGTGTGCACGGACCCCCCGCTCCGCTTCACTTGCAGATCCGCCATTTTCTGGATCGGGCCGCTCCGCCCCACCCCCGCTCCGCCCACTTCCACTCCGCTCCGCCCGGAGCTCCGGATCCGGATCCGGAGCTCCGTTTCCCCCCCCCCCCCATAGGCTTGCATTGAAAGCTAAAAAATTATACAACTTTTTTTCTGTTCAAGTTAGAAACCTCATGTTTGGCACCATGACACCTCATGGGGATATACACACGCATGCCAAGTTTCAAAGCAATCCCATCATCCCCTGATTTTTGGCGAATTTTTGAAAATCGGGCACCCCACACACAACATCCCTGCGAGGTGGGCAGGGGAGGAGGGAGGGAAGGCAGGCAGGCATGCAGCTGGCATTTCTGGGGGCATAAGGAAGTGAGCCAAGGATAAGCCAGTAATGCATATAAAATGGAATAAATCAATCAATAAACAAAGGAGGGGTGGAATTAAAAGCAGCAGTGTTGCTCAATAAACAACAAGAAGAACTTTTTTTAAAAGGCTATATCTGTCTTTTACCAGCAATAGGGGGACGTGCCCGGGGGAGGGGGAAGTAGCTGCCAGTTCAAGACACTGACAGCCACAGCTCCGAGAAGAAGTAAAACGCTCACTTCGACTCAGAACAGGCATTGCTCCACCACTGAAAAGTGACCATTCACTTCAACTCATGATAGGCATTGCTCCACCGTTTTACTCTCTTTGGAAGGCTCTAATGGCCTTCCAGTGCAGGAGAGAGTGGGGGCACGTCCACGATGAGATGCCCTAGGGGAGCTCATCCCCTTGCACCACATCGATTCAGTTGTTCCCCAAGGTTAGGGTGGGGAGCAGTGCTGTGTTTCTATCTCTTATTCTTGGCTTAGTATATGATTTCAGGTTGTGTTTGTGCATTTGGTGGGGCTACTGTGTTAAAAAACACGGGGAAAAGCCCGTTCAGATGAAGAAAGAGAAGTTTCCCAGAATCCCAAGTTACCTGTTTTGCCTATGCCCTCCTCCAACTTTGGGATCATCATGACCGGGAGCTGACTCTGCCCCTCAGCCCTTTGAAAAAGGTATTTTTCCCGCCGATTATTTAAAAACTTCTAGCCCGCGACCCGTACGATGCAGAAAGTTGAGAGTGGTCTCAAAATGACCCCCATCCACGACTCTCTGTGCACAAGAATTTTCAGAATGATAGCTTAACCCCCCCCCAGTTATCCCCGATTCTTTCCCTCAATGCAATCCTATGGGCGAAAAGCCGAAAACGCAGTTTGAGCCGTGCGGTTGACCCGATTTTCAAAAAAACATTGCACGTGAACCACAGCACGCAGAAAGTTGAGAGTAGTCTCAAAATGACCCCCATCCACGACTCTCTGTGCACAAGAATTTTCAGAACGATAGCTTAAACCCCCCCCAGTTATCCCCGATTCTTTCCCTCAATGCAATCCTATGGGCGAAAAGCCGAAAACGCAGTTTGAGCCGTGCGGTTGACCCGATTTTCAAAAAAACATTGCACGTGAACCACAGCACGCAGAAAGTTGAGAGTAGTCTCAAAATGACCCCCATCCACGACTCTCTGTGCACAAGAATTTTCAGAACGATAGCTTAAACCCCCCCCCCAGTTATCCCCGATTCTTTCCCTCAATGCAATCCTATGGGCGAAAAGCCGAAACGCAGTTTGAGCCGCGCGGTTGACCCGATTTTCAAAAAAATATAGCACGCGACACGGACAACGCAGAGAGGTGAGAGTGGTCTCAAAATGACCCCCATCCACGACTCTCTGAGCACAAGAATTTCCAGAGCGATAGCTTCAAAAACAACGTAGTTATGCGCGATTATTTGCCGCAATGCAATCCTATGGCGAAATGTTTTCAAGATGGCGACCGGAGCGCTCCGCCTGAACTCGGAGCTCTGAAAAATGGTCGCTTCTCTTCGCCTTGCTTCTAGGGGGTCCACGGTCCGCTCCTACTCCGCCTCTGGGTAAGGCGGAGCAGGCCAATCCGCTACTGCTTCTACGCTCCTAATCGGAGCGGAGCACATCCCTAATAAAAAGCACTTCAAGGCTACTTTGTTTTCTGCTCAATTGACGCTAAAGTCACAGAATGTGCAATAGGATGAGGTTGGATGTTGGACATGGAGCATACCATGGCAGAGGCAAAAGGACTTGAAAATCCAGCATTATCCAAACAAGCACCCAATGTTTCATCCTCCCAGATCATACAAACCCCACAAAACCATTTTTAAATTTCCTATTTCTGAGAAAGAGAACCAGCAAACAGCACCGAAGGCTGGATCATTTCTGCACTACGTTACTTCAACATCCCTCCCCCAAAACACTGGATTGGAGAGACCTGAAGCTCCATCACACCTGGGAAAAAATGCTGGCTACCATGGCTTCTCCGCTCCTGGTTTTGTTGCTCAGTTATTTCCTGTTTGAAAACAGAAAGTATACGAGCATGAGGCTCATTCAGTCGGGCATTGTAATCACACTGCTTCTCCCACACACAGTAGGAGAGAGCAGCAACCAGACTTTTTCTGGTTTTTCTGTCAGCACAAAGAAGGCCAGAAGGGGCGGAAGTAAGCCCCACTCTCAGGTAAGTGGAAATAGGATTGCAGCCTAAACGCAATCTTCTTTGGCCCGCAGCCTGGAATTTGCAATATGGCAGGTAATAATAGTACAGGCAGTACGAGGGCGGGCGGGTTGGGGATCAAGCCATCTCTCCCCAGACAAATAGCTGACACCCAGGCCAGATCTACACCAAGCAGAATAAAACACTTTGAAAACATTTTCAAAACTGTACCTGGAGTGTGTCCTGGGCCCCAACAGCTGTCAAAACTGTTATAAACTGTTTCAAAGCAGTAGTGTAGATCTGCCCCCAGTAACCCTTTCCATTTCCTTAAAGGAAAGGCACTTCTCATGTAGACATCATAATTGAATCATAACTCGGTAATTAAAATAAGGCTGTAATTCTAAGCACAGCTACTGATGAGAGGTTTAACTCAGACACCTTCCCCCCCCCCCCCCCCGGACCTGATTTTAGAGCCTTTGGTAGTTTGCTGCGATGCCTTTATCAATCATTTCACAGATAAAATCTCTTGGACAAGAGCTGACTTAGATGCTGTCATTATAGCAGAAGCTGACAATGGAGTGTCCAGCAACTCTGCGGTTAGGATTACAGTGGATCAGTTTCAGTTGATGAGTACCAAGGACATGGACAAACTGCTTGGAAGAATGAGGAGGAGGAGGACTTATACTATTTTTGTATTTGATGTTGTTTCCCTCCTCGATCCAGAGGGAGAGGCTGGTAAGAAATATTATTATTATTATTATTATTATTATTATTATTATTATTATTATTATTATTTAAAAGTGATCTATCAAAATCAATAGGAGAAACTTCAGAGATAACATGTTTAATATCCTGTTATTTCTTTACAGAAATCTGCCCTGTGGGGCAAAGCTCACCCCATCCCCTAAAATGTACTTTGCCCTTTCTGTGCCCCCCTCCAATGGATAGTGTCTAATGTAGGTCCTGCATAGAGCAGACTAACTTAACTCCCATTCATTTAATTGAGTCTACTCTATGTTGGGCAGGATTTACACGTATAATGGTTTATAATGGTATTGACAACTGTTGGGGCTATGACACATTACATTTTCAGACCATTTTCAAACTGTTATATCCTGATTGGTGTAGATCTGTCCTTGGACTAATGTTAGTTACTACCCAATATATTTATCTGCTCTTACCACTAAAATACTGTCAAGAATGTGGAAACCCTGGTCTTCTCCCAAAGGAGAAAATTCTCTGAATTTCCTCCCTCCCTGTGAAAGAGGCAGAAAAAACAATGAATTTTTCCCAGGAAGAGAGAACGTTCCTCAAAATAGGGAGCAAGGTTCAGCCCAGCATAATAATTTATGCAAAGGACTGTGATCACACTAAAGCTCAACGTATGCGCTAGGTATTCTTATGTTCAAGTGATGTTGTTTGTAATTCAATAGAAATCGAGGAAGGGTAGTCATGGCAACTATGGAGGTTCACTTTTACTAATTCTCACCTCAGAGCAGTGCTGAGGTTAACTAGTATAGCCAGCACAGGATAGGAAGCAGGCCCCAGCCAAACTCAGCTCCTGTCTCATAGAGCCTCTCTGTGAGGAGAGTTCAGCTTCCAGTGAATTGGTCACTGTCCAAAGATTGTTTTCCGTTTGAGGAGATTTGAAGTTCTGTTCATCTAGAAAGCATGAGGAGCAAAATAACTGTGCTATTAATGTGCTAGGAAATTTCCCATCACAATCCTGTATGCAGCAGTTGCTCTCTACAGTTGCCAGGCAGGGCCATTTCTAAGGAGAGGTAGAGTGGGCAGTTGCCTAGGCTGCCAAGAGATACAGGGCACCGAATGATCCTGCACTGGTTGAGGTGGTGCTTTCTGTACTGTGTCCCAAGCCTTGCCTGGCCACTACTGGTGCATGCCTGGGGGTAAGTGGCAGAAAACTTGGGGTGGGAAAGGAACAAATGGTTCACTACTCCTACTTTTCTTTCCCAACTCCCCCCTCCCCCCAAAAAACTTTGTATACAGATTGTTGGGAACGCTGGACTTTAGTTCCGAATATCTATCTATCTATCTATCTATCTATCTATATATCTATATTCCATTTGTCTCCTTCTTGTGGCTGTGTGATGGGGAGGAATGAGTGACAGGTTGAAGGTGAGGCATATTGCCCTGTGCCCCCCTAAGCTGACAGCTGACAGAAAGTAGGAATTTTGCACTCCTATTTTATTGTGTATGTATTTTTAATTTATCCCTTTTTTGGGGAGGGGTTGGTCTTTGGGGGAGGGGTGTTATTTAATAGTTTGCTCCTTGGGGAATTGCTCCTGGATAACGGAGACCTTCTTAATTGGCCAACAATTTCATTGCCTGGAGACAACGTTTTGATAGTTGTTGTTGTTTTTGTCTATCCCCTTCTCCTCGCAGAAGGGAGGTGGATAGGAAAATCATCCATATATAGGAAATAATTTTAAAATCCATGATGTTAGTGTTGTTGTGATTGAATAGCAGCATCTCCACCTTCCCAAAGGAAAGAAGAAAGATAGGCGTCCCTGTCCTTTCTAACTCAGGTCTTATTTCGTGTGAAAAATATGTGGGGAGGGGCTGTGGCTCAGAGGTAGAGCATCTGTTTTCCATCTAGGTCCCAGGTTCAGTCCTCAGCATCTCCAGCCCAGGCCTGGAAAAGAAATCCTTCCTGAAACCCTGGAGAGCTACTGCCAGTCAGTGTCAACAATACTGGGCTAGATGGTCCAATGGTCTGGCCCAGTATAAAGGCATCTCTCCATGTTCCTATATGGGCTTTTAACATTTATTTTAAAATTTACATTTATTTCCAATCAAAATTCAAATACAGCTCTTAGTTGGAGATAGGGTGAACTGCAGCAGAAAAAGAATGGCTTACATCAGCCCTGCAGTGCAGTTATTGTACCTAGCAGGGGATGTTGCTATGCCCGTAAAGGGGTGTGGGATAAGAGAGTACTGCATAGCAACCCTGCACTGTAGTTCAGTATTATTATGTAGTCTCCAACAGTTCTACCCTCCCCCACCTTTTTTGGCAGGGGGCAGGAATTCAGGCAGGAAACCTCCCCCACCCACCCCCTTGGCTCATTTTTGCATTCAACTGCCTGCATCTGCATTTTCATCCATGACCCACATAGAAAAGCCCATGCAATCAACCTTGCACCCTCCCAATCTACCCAAGACTACACACCCCTAATAAAAACAAAAACAAAACCTCAACCTTTTGTAGCTATTCCTCATCACCCATGGTCCACCCACACCAGGTCATTGTAAATTAATGGGGTTTTTTATTTCAAGACAAAATATGCCTTAGGTTGCACTGCAGTGAAGGACAATTGAGTTTAATTCTCCCTTGAGACCTACCCATCCACCAAAAATCTACTGTTTAATATTTGCTTGCATTTTGTCCTTAGCAAAGTTTTCATAAAATGAGAATTCTAATTCAAACCAAAACCTATACAGTTTGTGTGGGTCTCGGTCTCTCTCCTTCCCTCCCTCTCTCCTTCCCCCCTCTCCCTTACCATATGTTTATGGTGGGGGTAAACATAAGAAGAGCCCTATTTGATTAGATCACATATTCAGTTAACCAAAAAACACACACACACATTTGGTTTAACATGTTGTGTTGAGGGCATTCCATGTTCACTCAACCTCCAAAATGCCAGGTAGTTGCATTGTTAAGGGTCATGGCCTTAACAGACATGCCATTTAGGCAATATGCATATGATATAGTATCCTATGTTGGGAGTTGTTCCAGCCTCACCATTACCTTAGAGCTGTTAGTGGCAGACATAAGTCCACAGTTTGTCCTTTCTATGGAATATAAGCATAGAGTCTATTTATGCAACTGGAGCTACCATTCCATGTTGCAAGTATTCAACTGGCAATTGATACCACCCACATAGTCCAGATCATTTATGACCGAATACAAATCCATAGGAGTATTCCTACCCTTTCCATTGTGAGAATTGTCACCTATTCCTGCTCTCTGCTTCCTGTTCTTTAACCAGTTACTGATTCATAAGAAGACCCATCCTCTATTTCCAGGTGACTCCAAATTTAAGGAGTGGGTTATGGTTACTGATTGATAAGCATAACTGTGCTCATGTCTTTTGTTATTACTTTACACATCTCATGGCTCAAGATTTCCTACTAAAATTGGATCAATGTAAGTGAAAATTGGATCCAGATCCCTGGATTAAAATGGGCCCAACTCAACTGCATTATTCTTTTTAAACTTTATAAAAACTTTTAAAAATACCTTTTCTTTCTTTCTTTTTATCCATTAACAACAGCTCAAATGATGTATTTTCAGAGTTGACATGAATTCTTTTATGATAAAAAATGCTCCAGGCTCTTTGACAAAGTGTTTTATTCCCCTTTGGCATATCACCCCATTCTCTACACCAGCAATGGTGACTCCCCTCTGTTCTGACAAGTGTTCAAGGGTAGAATGGATTTTAAGCCCCCCCTCCCATAACCTTATTTTCCCCTTTCCCTGTTCTGCTATATGAACCATATTTCAGAAATGCAAGGACCCTTAACACACCCCATGGGAAATCTGCTACAGACCTACAATACATAAAATACAGTTCCTGGGTTTCATCTCTTTGTCCCATGCTTTGCCACTGAAGAACGAAGGCTATGCAGATAGGAGTGGGATTGATCATCAATGCCTGTCATAGCCCAGAACATGGAAAAAGGACTCTGAAAAGGACATTGCTGAAGGAAGAAGTGTTCTGAACTGATGAACAAGGTGAGAAGTGGCAGAAAAGAGGGTGTATAAAGATTTCTGAATAAGACCTAAATAGATTACAGTGACACTGAAGTCTTAGTTTGATCCAGGTATGGGGTCAGTGTCAGATCGTAGTACTGGAACAGGTAAAGTAACAATAAAGACCACGTGCAAAGTGCATTTAACTCAGCCTTGAGTAAGCACATCACTCTCTCACATGTGCACTTATGAGTCCTTTTTTCTCCCCTGTCAGAGTGTGCAAGTTATAGGCAACTTCAAACCCTAGTACACCTCTTTAAATATGAAAATAAAAGAAAACCAACTATTGGTTACATTCTTATAGGTCTAAAGAAGCTGAGTGAATATTAAGAGACACTTCTAGATTTTTGAAAACTATTGAGAATTTATTAAAAGTGAGCAAATGCATGTTAAATCCAGGTGGTGGCAGCAAAAGAGCCTGTTTCTCTCTCTCCCACACCACCCTTTTGGAAACAATTCTGTCCTTCTAGTAAATAGAAGAAGAAGAAGAAGAAGAAGAAGAAGAAGAAGAAGAAGAAGAAGAAGAAGAAGAAGAAGAAGAGGCAGCTGGGTGGGAATTAAACAAACAGGTGCCCTTTGTGGGAAGGCACAAATACATTTCCTCAGCGGGGGAAGTTCTTTCCTCCCACCCACCCCGAAATTTTTTCCTTTCCTTTTTGTTTTTTATATGTAAATAATTTGGCATTTAGTTGGCATATCAAGCAGGGCCAGCATGAACATACTTGATGTAACAGCCTGTGTTTGTGCCTCCCTACCTCCCTATCTTGAGTCTAGCAAGGTTTTTCTGCCTGAGGTGACAGGACATGTTCATTGTGTTAATTACGGACATCATAGTTGTCAGTCAATGTAGCCTCAGTTAGAGAGCACAAAGTGAGCTATTAATGCCCCCTTTCCCAGGTGCTTAAAATGTGTTAAATCTGTTCTTTTCTGGAAATTGTTTGATCACTCCTTCGCTGCCTCCCCCTTGCTTTGCTTTATTAATATCTCATCCACTGAAGCTTGTCAAGACAATAGTTTGCTGAATAAATTAGTTGCTTTAGAATCAGGTTCTTTTAAGATAAACAAAAACTATGACGTCCACTATCCTTTTAATGAAATAGTACAAAAATGGCATGATTTGTCTTAATATGGGTAATTTTCTGCATCCTCTGGATATGTAGGTCAAAATCCTTTTCATAAGACAGGGCAGGACAGCCCTTATGTCATAGGAGGAGCAATAAAGTCGGAACAACTAATACAATAAATGCCACTAAAAAGAAGAGCAAGTGCAATTCTTTGCAGTCGGATAAGACACATTCTCTGCCTTTAATGGAGCTTGCAGAGGATAGATTGTGCAATTGTTACTTAGATGTTGTGTTGGATGTAGATATCCAGGTAGTGGTGCCATGGCATGGAAGCTGCATTTTCCTAGTACTCAAACTGCAATATTTTGTCTCTCGGGGAGAGTACAGACATTAATGTGCATCTAGCAACTACAGCTTTATCACCTCCCCCCTTTTTTAAACTCTAGGGTAGGTGCTGGGTTCAATCTGGATTGGGACCCTAGCTGGGGACAGGGCAGGGGGAACCTTATGATTTGGTTGGGCTCCCTTCGCCTCCTCTAAAATAAAAATGAAAAGAAAGCATAGCTTCCAGGCACACATTTAAAGTAATGTCTATTATGTCCCTGAGGCCTAGACTACACAGGCAACAGAATGAGATGGTAATGAGGTTGAAGCACCCTGAGGAGGTAGAATGGACTGTATCATTTCAGACTACAGAATGACAATTGCATATTTCAATGCTCCCCTTAAAAAAAAATAAAAAATAAAAATCTGCAATCAGAAGAAATCACAGCAGGATGTGGGATGGATCTTTCCGTGATGTGTTAAGAATTTGTTATTTTTAAATGTGTAGAAGCTTGGACAAAAATAAAAATAATAATAAAAAAATGGTATTCTTCCACTTACAATCTGAGCTAGTATAGCTCATTCTGTCACCTTAGGACTCTGCTATCTTATTCTGCTACATATGTAGAGATGGGCAGATTTACCACGTCCCTTTTTCAGACTTCCTCCATTTCCCACCTGCAAGTCTGTTCTGTGACAGTTTCATGCACACTTTGATATATATATATATATATCAAATTATGCTCTCCTTTTTTTTGCATTCATACACCCATTGACTACAGCACATTTGTACACATTTCTGAAAGGTACATATTTTTCTTTGTGTGCTTTTCAGTTGGGAAAATTTCATTGGGAACGTTTTTCTTGTTCTATGGAATGGATAGTAAGTCTAGAAATATACAATTTCCCCAAATATAAAATGTGTCCAATCTGCACCAGAGGAATGTGGATTGGAGAAATCTGTGCGTGGGGGGGGGATCCACAAGAGCAAATTTCTCACACATCCCTATTCATACATAGATCTAGCTTGAGGGAAAGTGTGTTGTTGTTGTTTTTGTTGTAGTTTTGGGCTAACTGCAGTGGTGAAAGCTATTTTTTTATTTACGATATTTATATACAGCTCCCCATTCAAAATTTCAAAGCAGTGTACAAGATAAAATACAGTAAAAAAGAATAAAACACCTTGAAATAGATTTTTAAAAGCAAAATGAAAGGTGAACTGTGGCTAGTCATTATGGAAAGGCTTCCTGGAACAATGACATTTTCAGGAGGTGCAGAAAGGAATACAAATAAGTGCCTGCCTGACCTCCAGAGGCAGGGAATTCCATAGTAGGAGGCCAACACACTGAAGGCTCTTCCTCTGGTGGACTCCAATCGGAGGATGGATCTATGTGGAACCACGAGGAGCATGCTCTTGGATGACCTCAGTGACTGGGCAGGTTGGTAGGGGAGAAAGTGCTCTCTCAGGTATCCTGGTCCCAAGATTTTTAGGGCTTTGTACACAAGTACAAGAACCATAAACCTGGCCTGGTAGCAAATAGGCAGCCAGTGTAGTTCCCTCAGCAGAGGAGTTACAGTACATGCTGGAAAGGGGCAGCTCCAGACAACAGCTGAGCTGCAGCATTCTGCACTAGGTCCAGCTTCTGGAGCAGCCTGACATAGAGCACATTGCAGTAATCCAATCTTGAGGTTACTAATGCCTGTACTACCATGGCCAAGCTATCCCTGTCCACGAGAGGCCATAGTTGGTGAACCAGCCGAAGCTGGTAAAAGGCACTCTGACCCGCCATGGCCACTTGAGCCTCCAGCGACAGAGATGGATCAAAGAGTTCCCCAAAACTACAAGCCTGACCTTTCAGAGGGAGTGCAACCCCATCCAGAACAGGCAATGAGCCTATTTCCTGGACCTGGGAAACACTCATCCACAGGGCTTCCATCTTGCCAGGATTCAGTTTCAGTTTATTGGCCCTCATCCAGCCCATTACTGAGTCTAGGCACTGGTCCAGGACCTGCACAACCTCACCTGATTCAGTTGTCACAGGGAGATAGAGCTGCATGTCATCAGCATATTGATGGCATTTAGCTCCAAATCCCCTAATGACTGCTCCCAATGGCTTCATATAGATGTTAAATAACACTGGGGACAACATGGTGCCCTGCAGGACCCCACAGCTCAATTGCCAAGGGGCCAAGGAGTGGTCACCCAAATGCCTTCCCTACACACCCAGGTACTTTATACTGTTAGTTTTACCCTACACAGTGCCTTTTTACCCTACCCTGTGCCTGTTTGCATTCTCTTCCCCTCCTTATTGTTTTATTATGATTTTATTAGAATGTAAGCCTATGCGGCAGGGTCTTGCTATTTACTGTTTTACTCTGTACAGCACCATGTACATTGATGGTGCTATATAAATAAATAAATAATAATAATAATGGGGAGGCTGTTGTAGGTGGGGGCAGGGAGGCAATGTGTGGCGGCATGCCATTGGCTGCCTCCTGGTGGAGTCACCAGGGGTTGAAGGGGGAAAACACAAGCATATATTGCAGCTTGCCCCTCCCAGCCCCCTCTTCAGCACAAGTCTCCCTCCCCTGGCCCCTGTAGACAGTGTGGGCTTGCTGGTTGCCTGTTAGGGAGACAAGAAGGAATTTTTTGCTCATACCTTAACTTGGCTATGAGTTTTTTTCACCTACTTCACACTGTAAGACAATGGGGGAGTATTAATTAGGTTAATTGGCATTACAATAGGTCACATTTTGATATGGCAGTTATGTGCGCACATCGGGAGCAAGGATAGGAATGGTGAACATTCTTAGGCACTGTTGTGGTGATTGGTAATGCCTGAGGCTCCCAGCTGGGAGTCTTGCGGCACCAGCCAGCAAGATAAGGGTTACTTCTGAGGCCAACCTTTCTCACTCACTCAGAGTTTTGCAACCCTGGGGTGGGGGAGTGATGCCAGAAGGCCTACCTACCCTTATAAGGGGAAGCCTGAGGGGTGGTGGATTACAGTCCCATCTCTCAGGATATGAATGTCTCGCCCAATCCAATAAAGGCCAGTTTATGGGCAGAAGAGGATGTCCGCTTAGGCCTCCACCCCTTGCAGAAGCGAAATAAATGTGGTCCTAAGTTCAATTCATTTTCTGTGTGTCGTGTCTTTCTTTCCACACTCCACTCACACAATGCTACTCTCTGAAAATGACCCCATAGGGATTTTAGAGTTGCACCTTGAGGACACTAAGTCTGGGAAGACTGGGAAGGCTGATTGACAGAGAGTGGAGGGAGAAGGAGGACATCATGGGGTTGGGCGGGTATTTAGCCTGGAACATTTATTTGTAAGGATAGTGCACTTTTTACATTACTTCTGATATTCTTCTTCCCATATTGATCAGAAACAGATGGCAATATGGGTAGGGAAAACAGTTCCACTTTTTGACCAACTCTCAAAAAACTTCATTTTTTGAAAGTTGCTTCTAACTTTCTCGACATAGTCCAAAGTACCACAGGAGAAGTAGTGACTGTGAGGGAATTGCTTAAATGAATAAGCATTTTTATCATTTAAATGATTTCTTATTCCAAATGCATATTTTTCCTCCTTTTGCATAACTGACAGTCATAGTTTGCAGCCACCTGACATCCTTGATAGCTTTGAACATGTCCTACGCCTCTATAAAAACTGGTCCTAAAGAACTGTCATTCTCCACTCATTACAGAGAACATCCTGGAGGATCAGTGATAGATGATAAAGGAGATGAGTCATCTATCACTTCTTGTACCAAATTAGCTCTATTGTCAGACCCTGGGAAGTTAGGAGGAAAGTAATTGAGGTATGACACATACTTAGTCAATGTTTGCTGGTGATGGCAGTCCCTTTCAGAGGAATTCACAATATTTATGAGATTCCTTCACCTGAACCTCCACTACATTGAGATCTCAGCTGTATACCAGTTAAAAATGAATAGAAAAGTTGTAGCATTAAACTCGTCTCAGATATTTTCTCAACTTTATGCAAGGTGCTTCACAATGATGTTTATCCATTGCCCATGAGACATCTAATAGCAAATTTGGAAAGTGGAAACTTTAAGAAGAGAAATAAGTGACAACTAGTCTGGTATGTGTAATTTGAACATGTGCCTGTTCATCAATGCCAGTTCAAGTATGCTGGGAAAGAGTTGGAAAGAAGCAAGAGCTGATTTCTGAAAAAAGAAGAATTGGATCCAATGTTACTCCTACATAGAATAGACTTGTTAAAATGAATGAAACTTAAGTTAGACTAATATTAGATACAACCCATTGTATACAATCTAGAAACATGAGATCAAGAAGGACAGTAAGGATTTATGGCATAAAGAGATGAGAAAGAGATTGGCCAAAAGGAAAAAAATTGAAGGTAGGCAGTGAAGGATGGAATTTGAAACAAGATATAAAAATACCAATAAATTGATGAGAAGAGGTAATTGTGGTTCGGGAAAAGGTGGCAAAAGAAAGGAAGGAGCGCAGGAGTAGAAAGCAATTGTAGAAAGGGGAAATGAAGATAGGAGAAAGAAGAGCAGAATTGGGGGGGGGATGAAAAGGAAAGAAAGGATGATTTCCTCCAATTGCAGGTCATACAAAGGAAAAATGGGACAGAGAG
The DNA here is from genome assembly GCF_023053635.1 of Elgaria multicarinata webbii. Taxonomy (NCBI): domain Eukaryota; kingdom Metazoa; phylum Chordata; class Lepidosauria; order Squamata; family Anguidae; genus Elgaria; species Elgaria multicarinata. The sequence goes on from NC_086172.1 coordinate 106,037,287, forward strand.
GTAGTGAGACACTTTCCTCCTCCAAATGTAATGTAAACAATAGACATGCATCCTCTATGCCAAGGTGGGAAGAGCTCAGATTTGTGTAACCTGCTGAATTGTTGTTGTTGTTTTAACTAGAACCTTCTGGTTCTTGGGCCACCAAGAAGAGCCAGCCGCAAAACAGCATTTCAAGGCATCAAGCTAGCCACAAAATGGTATCTCATGGGTCTAAGCCAGCAACAGTTACCTATACAACCCAGGAGCAATATCCTTTCTCCACAACATGAATAAGTGTCTATCATGTCCCCCCCCTCCCCATTCATCTCTATCAGCTAAAAGGTTGCAAAGGTTATAACCTTTCCTCATGATGGAATTGCTCCAGCCCCTGGATCGTTTTGGCTGTACATTTCTACAGCTCTCCAAGCTCTAAAATATCCTTTTGGAGGTGCAGTGACCAGGACTCTAGCCAGTATGCCAAGTGCAAACACACTGTAGATTTGTATAAATGCAATATAGTATTGGCATATATGTAGCATCCACCAATATCCTTTCAATCAGCCATAGAGTTCTGTCTCAGATGGCAACCAAACTCATCCACTATACTTGTAGTCAGCATTGTATTAAGAACTATATAATCGGGGGAACATATATGGAAATGAACCACAGATATATAAAATCTTTAACAATACTTCATTTACAATGTATCTCACCAGAGCAAATGGCCAGATTGCATTGGAAATACAAAAGAGATTAAAACTATTTTAATCATATAAGGCTAGGGTGTCCAATGTGGTGCTCATGGGCTTCAATGTACCCACAGATACCTCTCCAGGTTCCCTAATTCGCCCCTGATTTTTTATTTTATTTCTTAAGATTGATTTATTTAATTTAAACTTGGGAGGCTAAGTTTATTTGCATGTATATGTATTTGATTTGTACCCTGCTTTCTCAAGGAGGCTTACAACCACTATTAAAACTTGATAAAAATGAGGGAGCTGTAAGCATTTTATTAATTTCCATTGACTAGAGCGGTTATCCAAAAATGGGCAGTTCTCTGATGGGTAATCAGACAGGGCGGAGTAAGGGGAGTAACTCCAAAATCGGGGCAGAGAATCACCTTAATGGAGCTGTGGCTCAAATTTTGAGGTGGAGAAGACCAACTTTGCACACCCCTACTCTCCACATTCCAAATGTACTCAATGGACCCAAAAGGTGTAGAGACTAATCTAGACTACAAAACTGTTGTCCATCACTCTTTTGTCATTCAGAGTAATGCTTGAATCACTGTTTTAAAATACTTTAAGCACAATGACAAAAATCCCTCTGTATGTTCATAAACAGGAGCACGCCTCCTTCCTTTTCGTTCCCAATAATTGCTTTGCTTTTTATATCCAGGAGAGTTGTGAGTATGATCAAGTGCATATATGGAAATTCAGAAGCCACTTATAAGAGGTAACCATGCTGTCTTCTTTTGTTCAATTTTCCTAAATGTACTTTGAGGCTACTCTAGGGATGATTGATCTGTGCACAGACCGATTCTTCACCTTTTAAAATGTATGCAAATTTAGGCTTTTCAGCCAGCTTGCAACACACTTGAATGGCATACAATGCAACAAAAATGCCTTTAAACAAAGCTTTCACTGTCCTAAATGTGACAAAGGACTCATTTATAAATCAATCACTCTCTTCCTCTACCCATCCATTGCCAATTGCTTTTTAACATTTCATCCAATAGATTTTCCTTTAAGTTCTTATATGATTTCCTGGCACTCACGAAACCCACATCTGAATTAGAAAATGTAATCTGGGAGATGATGTCATCTGTCTGCTGGCATTTTAAAATTCTTTGCTTTTATTGAAAGAGTTATCAGATTTTACAGACCCAGAGAGGCATTCAGACTCCCATGCTTAGCATATTAGCAGTGTCCATGGCTTGGATGATGATTGTGATGATTGTGATGGTGGTAGTGATGATGATTGTGAACAACAACAACAACAACAACAATAATAATAATAAATTTATTTGTTTCTCCCTCCACATCGAGGCAGAGTACAACACCAATGCAAACACCATAAAATACATATAATTGATTAAAACATTTAAAACTAATACATTATTATGATTGATGATGATGATGATGATGATGATGATGATGATGATAATTGTTGTTGATGATACAATGATTGTGAGCCCCTTGAAAATATAATATGCCTCTTGAGGGGGGAAATATAGAGAATACAATGCCCCTATGTTCTCAGCCTTTACCATGAATTGTGTATGCACACACAAACACCCCTCCAGTTTTGTCCACAGCCCTCTTCAATCCCTCAGTCACCCCAGTCAAGCATGCTGGTGAGATGGGAATATCATGGGTGGAAATGGCTACATGTTTGAAATGCAGCCAACCCCCAAATACGAGCCATCTTAATGAGCCTCTTCATGTTGATTCTTTGATAGTTTGATGATTATTTATAACACAACCAAGATCTCAGTCATTAAATTTCTTACAGATTTATGGATGGTGATTGCTAATGTACTGCTGATATACCAGGGCGTGAAATTAGTAGGGGTGTGCACGGACCCCCCGCTCCGCTTCTCTTCCAGATCCGCAATTTGCGGATTGGCCCACTTCGTTCCGCCCCCGCTCCGTCTATGTCTGCTCCGCTCCACTGTGGAGCTCCGGATCCGGATCGGAGCTCCGTTTCCCCCCCATAGGCTTGCATTAAGCTAAAAAAGTATACAACTTTACTTCTGTTAAAGTTAGAAAACTCAAGTTTGGCACCATGACACCTCATGGACGTATACACATGCACACCAAGACTCAAGGCAATCCCATAATCCCCTGATTTTTGGGGAATTTATGAAAATCGGGCACCCCATTCACACCCCTTTCGATAGCTCCGTCAATTTGCACGTTAAAAACCTCAAACTCACCACCATGATAGCTTATCCAGGGATACACACGCACGGCAAGACTCAAGGCAGTCCCATCATCCCCTGATTTTTTGGGAATTTATGAAAATCGGGCACCCCATTTGCAGACATGGACTGTTCTCTGACATTTGGACAGATAAAAAAAAGGGAAGTGGGCACACTCACAGATGCCATCTAGACCCACAATCATGCCAAGGTACAAGGCAATCACATCATCCCCTGATTTTTGGCGGAGCTTAAACCTGCAACAGCTCAATGGGGCCATTTCAAAGGAAATCCCAAGATGCCATGAATTGGGGAGTAGAGAGATCAACCTAAATATGAATCTTCTTCCACACTTGAAAAATGGATTTGGAACTTCCAAAAGTCTAATTGAGCGCAGGAAGGACTTCTCTCCTGAGTCAAAGCCAGACACAAACCATCCCTGCGAGGCAGGCAGGGGAGGAGGGAGGGAAGGCAGGCAGGCAGCAGACATTTGTCTCTGCAGAGGCCACCAGTGAGGGAGGAAGCAGCAGCCAGGCACCTCTCCACAGTGCCTGGGTCCAGCTCCAGCTGAGAGCCCCCTCCCTCCTGCTACCAACTGTCTCTGGAGAGGCCACCAGTGAGGGAGGAAGCAGCAGCCAGGCACCTCTCCACCGTGCCTGGGTCCAGCTCCAGCTGAGAGCCCCCTCCCTCCTGCTGTCACCTGTAACTGCTGAACTTTGCAACTAAGATTGTAGTGCCTGAATTTGCTTTCCTTTCCCCCCCTCCTCCTCCCTCCCAATCCCCTTTCCTTTTGTGTCATGTCTTTTAGATTGTAAGCCTGTGGGCAGGGACTGTCAAGAAATACTTTTGTAAGCCGCCATGAGAGCCTTTTTTGGCTGAATGGCGACATAAAAATCCTTAAATAAATAAATAATAATAAAAAATTTCTGGGGGCATAAGGAAGTGAGCCAAGGATAAGCCAGTAATGCATATAAAATGGAATAAATAAATAAATAAACAAAGGAGGGGTGGAATTAAAAACAGCAGTGTTGCTGAATAAACAACAAGAAGAACTTTTTTAAAAAGGCTATATCTGTCTTTTACCAGTAAGAGGGGTGGTGGTGGATTTGCCCAAAGGGGGAAGCATCAGCCATTTGACTGGTCCTGTTAAGGTATCAGACTTTTAAGAAGCAAACGCTCACTTCAACTCATGATAGGCATTGCTCCACTGAGTTACTCTTTTGGAGGGCTCTGATGGCCCTCCAAGTACAGGAGAGTGAGGGCACGTCCACATGCCCTAGGGGAGCTCATCCCCTTGCACCACATGTATTCAGTTGTTCCCCAAAGTTAGGGTGGGTAGCACTGCTGTGTATTTCCCATCTGTTAGTATGATTTCAGGTTGTGTTTGTGCATTTGGTGGAGCTACTGTTTTAAAAAAACACTGGGAAAACTCCGTTCAGAGCAGAAAGAGAAGTTTCCCAGAATCCCAAGTTACCCATTTTTCCTATCCCCTCCTCCAACTTTGGGATCATGTGATCATGACTGGGAGTTGACTCTGACCCTCAGCAATCGAAAAGATAATCTTTTTCCGCCTTTACCCTACTTTTAAAAAAATTCTAGCAAGCAAACCACACCACGCAGAGAGCTGAGAGTAGGCTCAAAATAACCCCCAGCCATGACTCTCTAAGCACAAGAAGTTTCAGAAAGTTAGCTTCAAAAACAACACAGTTATCCCCTTTTCTTTTCCGCAATGCAATCCTATGGGCGAAGTGTTTCAAAATGGCGATCGGAGCAGTCCGCAGAAAGAGGATCGCTCCGAAAATGGGCGCTTCCCTTCGCCTTGCTTCTAGGGGTCCGCGGTCTGCTTCTACTCTGCCTCTGGGCAAGGCGGAGCAGGCCAATTCGCTTCTGATTCTCCGGTTCTAATCGGAGCGGAGCACATGCCTAGAAATTAGTCTTTCAAATAGCTTTGGATCATGCTCGTGGAGTCTAATAACACACAAAAATATTGGGTTATTTCATTGTAAACTTGTCAACCAGTGTTTACAAACTAAAAAAAAAACAAAAAACCCACACACAAAACATGGTGCTTTCATTCAGCATGTTTAATTATGTCTAGTAAAATGAAAAGCTGTCAAGTGTTCCGAAGGAGGTATGATTAGGTCTATGTGTGTTTAACTTGCTATTTACTACAGAAATTGTGATATGACTCACAACACAAACAACATACATACAATAAGTGGGAATCACTTTGTACTTTCAATTGTTTGCTGGTTTCCATTTATAAAACAAGTGTAGTTTCTTGTTATTGGCACACCTGTATGCATGTGGCTGAGAAATGCATGAGGAAAAAAGAAAATGCCCTCAAAAGGATTTGTGTTTTTATTCATTCTTCCATTCTATAAACCAAGACCTAGATCTTCTATCTGCCCTGGCCATAATAGCCAATGGTGAGGGTTGACTGGACTTGCAGGCCTGGAGGGCCACAAGTTGCCCACCCCGTGACAAAATTAGATCTTTACTTTGTCTTAAAGTAGAGAATTGTAATGGCCTGTCTTTACTACAGATTCATTATGGGCTCAGCTGAAGTTCCTTAATACTTAAATACTTAATCAGCATTTCATAGGCCATGTGTGACCTGTATATCTCTGACCTCGAACTGGCATCGGCACTGACAACCTGCTGCCATTTCCTGCTATGTGCAGGATGATAAAAACACATGGTCATTGCTTGCTTCCTCTTTCTTCCCTGTGTGAAGAAAGAGGAAGCTGCATCCCTTCTGTGGGACAGAAGCAGGAGGCAAAGCGATGGTAGGGAAATGTGATTTCCAACCCCCCATCTGATGATCCTCATATATCATAGAATCATAGAATCATAGAATAGCAGAGTTGGAAGGGGCCTACAAGGCCATCGAGTCCAACCCCCTGCTCAATGCAGGAATCCACCCTAAAGCATCCCTGACAGATGGTTGTCCACAATATCATTACATTGTACTCAATAGGATCAGAAAAAATAAATAAATGGTGATTTAGATTCATGGAATGGCAGTGTGTTACATGAAGGATCAGGTGATGCCTAAGCCAAGTTGTTCTGCTTCTGGAGGCTATGGGAGCTTGTGCTTTTCTGTTTCGAGCTGAATGGGGAGTTACCATCCTCAGAAGTGGAAGGGACCTAAAATATTATGAATGCTACAAGTAAAGGTACACCTGTGACAATGTTGCTAGAGAAGAGGGCTTCAGTGGTTATAAATGTCAAAACAGGCAAATGCAGAGTCTGTTTCCAACTAGCGATACTGCTGAGTTCTGTAATTAGCCAGTCCAGACTAAGCCATGGCTAGACCAGGCCTATATCCTGGGATCGTCCCGGGATCATCCCTTGGCCTGGGATATGGCCCAACACTTTAATTCTGCTTTTTCCACAGTCTCGGGATTGTCCCAAGACTGTGGAACATGTGGCCAGGCATCGCAGGTTGTCCTGGATCTTCGCGAATAACCACAAGGAGCCGAGACCTGGGCACAGGGCACAGAGCTGCTCAGAAGCACTGCACCCATTGGGGGTGGGGGGGGAGGGGGAGGTTGTTGTTGTTTTTTAAAATCACCTTATCTTGCGTTCAAGTACTCCTGTGCTCATTTTCCTTTTTTAAAAAGAACCCAAAATGGCAGCCGCAATGTCGTGCGCCATGTGTAGACCAGGGCGACGATCTTGCAATCATAAAATTACAAGATCTTCACCCTCATAATAATAATAATAATAATAATAATAATAATAATAATAATAATAATTTATTTCTTACCCGCCACTCCACTTGGATCGAGGTGAGAAACAATAGCAAATATAAAACACATAAAAACTGATTAAAAACATAGTATACATGATTAAAACATCCTTAAAACATTCTAAAATTCCACTGGATAGGCCTGCCAGAATAGATCAGTCTTTATTCCTTTTTGAAATGCTAAAAGACTGTCAAGTTGATTAATCTCCTCTGTTAGACCATTCCACAGTCTGGAAGCAGCACCCCCTTGTCTAGCCATGGCCTAAATGTCTATTTATTTATTTATTGCTTTTCTATACTGTCCAATAGCTGAAGCTCTGTATGTATACAGAACATTGACTCTGAGGTGCTGAAATTCTTAATATATTCATAACTAAGGACAAGGTTTATTGTCACTCTGAGTTGACGTCCCTTTCATGCCTGCACAATTCACATGAGTGTCATGACTAAGCAGCCCAACTTAGCCGTGGTTGGCTCCATTGGTGCACTCAGATGTTGCTTATAATCACCTCCTTTGAAATGAAAATGTCCTCCTGGATTGCTGGAAGGAGGATACAGAAGACATGTGGTTGTCTAAGCCATGCCAAGGACAGGGGGCGGGGGGGCTGCATTGCCCCTCCCTCAGAACTCAATGGGGTGTGCACCCTGCCACCGAATTTGCCCTGTCAGCTGTCAGAATTGCAGTAATTTACCTTTGCAACAAGATGCATGGGGTGCACACCTTGTTTAAAAGAGCAATTGTGCTTCTGGGAGGCTTCCAGAGATGTGCTTGTGCCTGTAAATGAGTGTGCACACCCAACATCCTTTTTTCAATAGAAAATTACTGCAATTTTGGCAGCCACCATTGTGATTTCAGCTGCAAATTTGCTGCCAGGGAGTGGCCACAGCCCACAAAAAGAGTTGGGGACACATGTGGTCCATGGGCTGTGTATTGTCTACCACTGACCTAGGACATACAATGTTCCAGAGATGCACTTAGAAAATGTCATCTCTTTTTTTAGGGGGAAGGGCTGATTTGAATACCTTTTCTCCAAGTTTTCTGAACTGGGCTCATAAATCATGCTGGAATCCAAATCTCAAGGAGGGTCAGTTCACCCATCGCTAGTTTCAACTGTATGAACACAACAGTGTTTGGATGCAAGCTATGCTTCCAGCACAGAAATACAGAGGAGAAAAATCACATGCCATGGGATGCCAACGAAAACTATGTCCCCAGGAGAGCAATCTCTGTGTGTGCACTTGCAAATAGCCTTGGCTAAATGGCATAAGTACTCTGCATGTACCTCAAATATCATTTCATATTTCAAATGTCATAGTGCTTACTACATGGACATGCTAAAAACACATCACCAAAATATGAGAAGCAATCCTTCTGAGACAGCAAATGTATATTTTATTTTGTGAGATACTGGCTTTTCCAGAAAATTGATGGTGTGCAGGAGTGTAGATGAAAAATGTCAGATCTCTTCAAATTAAACTGCAATGAACATTGTGAAATGCTTGAACGTTTGTGAGACTCTCTTATTATTTATTTCCCAGCGATTTCAGTTGCTTTAAATCTTAGATGATTCCTCACATGGAAGGAATCTTAATGCACAGCATATTGTTCACAGTGGCACAACAGAACAGATACTGTTCTACAGTTACAGTGAGGCTGGGTTGGTGGAATGGGCACTGGACATTGCTAGTACAGGAAGGACTGAAAATACAAATGTACTTTTATTCCACCCAGAGAGCTTTGGCTGTGGGGCAGTATATAAATACTACTACTACTACTACTACAACTACTACTACTACTACTACTACTAATATTCCAGGGTTGGCAACTGCAGAAGGTTTGGGGGCATTTTTCTCCCCCACCCACTGGTTGCACATCCCCCCATCCACAGCACCAAAACAAAATGGCATCAAGAGTATCTAAGGGGTACCAGAAGGTCCTTCATTGTAGCTAGAGAGCATTAAAAGGGTAAAGGAGGAGGAGGAGGAGGAGGAGGAGGAAGAGGAAGAGGAAGAGGAAGAGGAAGAGGAAGAGGGAAGGGAGGGAGGGAAAGATCAAAATGGCTATTTAAAAATATATAATTTGGGGAATCAGTGGATGGGGCACCAATGGGCCCAAAATGTAGCTCATGGGCCATGTGTTGCCCACCTCTGTTTTAAGCCTAACTCTATGAGGAAAGTTGATTATGTATGTGTTTTAGTTTTGAGAGCAAACTAGGCATGATATCTGAGAAGTGTGAATGCATCTTCCTATGCTTTTTCTTTCTTTTTCTTTCTGGGCAAAAAGCATCCACATGGGTTTGCTGCATAAGGGCTATGGCATGGGCAACCACTCTCCAATTGTAAATTGGCCCCTCCCCTTGGCTGTTATTAGGCATTAACACTGCTCCTATTAGCTATTTGAGTGAGCTCTGGTGGGTTAGGGATGCACTTTTATTCAACTTTCTGATCACCATCTTGATTCGCAGTGTACTTTCTGCTTTTCAAATTACCATTTCTATTCTGTAGCCCATAAAAACCATTAGGGGTGCTTAAATCCCATTGAAATGATCACAGAGCTCTCAAAGGACTTAAACATAGTTTGGGGCAATTTACCATAGTTGGAAGCCACCTACTTCAGTACTGGCTAGCAATGTAAGACAACTGTGTGCTAGCAAACAGCTAGCAAACAACTGTGTGCTAATGACTGGCCTGTCTCCAGAATCAAGTTCACCTAAATGTGAAATAGTATCCCAGATGAAGTTAGAATTTAAGGCTGAGTTCCTGAGTCAAGTCCCATTTGAAGAGGACCTTCATCCATACAAAAGAAACATATCTTTGCTTTATGGTTGATTAATCCAGCAGAAAACAAAGTATATACAAGGATATGAAAAAGTTCCCAGGGTAAACTATCTTGGTGATAGCTTAAGACGTATTTGAAGCCTTGGTATGCTGGATAAATGGAAAGCAATTTGTTAGTATGAGCAGGTTATATCTGTAGTCATTACCTTGCTGGGAAAGAGTCTGAAAATTAAATGAATGACTCTGGATTTCTCTAACAATCTAGGCATGGCTCATCATTCAGTGCCCAAGACTCTCTCTTTATTTTCATACTTATCACTCTCATTTGCCATCATCTGATTTATTTTTCACTGAAAACATTTCAATACATTAAACTCCAGAGCCTGCTTTGGTTGTGTTCATTTTTTTTCTTTCATAGTGGACAACCAAAGGTATATCTTTTCCTCCTCCCATCCCACCTCAAAATGCATTTTCACGACAGAAACAGCCCGCTTTTCTTTATGAACAATACCACATTTTCAAGAGGAAAAACCACAAAAAGAGAACTGATAGTAATGGAGAGGTTGGTTAGATTAAGCTAGGACCACCAGCAGAATCCACACTAACCATTGATAAATTCACCCAGATGAATGTTAAACCAAGAATTTTTACGATGTGTTGATTGTTATTTTGTTGTTGTATTGGTTTTATATGTTCTTTTAATTAACTTTATGTATCTGATTTATACTGTATTGTTGTACTAATGTTGTTCCCCTCCTCGATCCAAAAGGAGAGGTGGGTAAAATAATAAATTTATTATTATTATTATTATTATTATTAATAATAATAATAATAATAATAATAATAATAATAATAATAATAATAATCCCATTGACTAAAGTGTGAAAATGCTTTTGGGGGAGATGCACATTTTAAAGTTCACTTAAAAAAATAACAACACCTGCATGTTTTGAACAAAACCAAATTCAAGAATGTGCAAGCTTTTTCCGGGGGTGGGGGGGAGTGCCTCCATTCATGTTTATGTTCAGAGTTTTGAATGGGACACATTTCAGTGATTTGCAAACTGAAACATATCCCAATCAAAGATAAGAGAACAACTCTTATTTGTCCTGTTAGTTGTTTAGTGAAAAAGTCAATAGAGTTTGTAGAGTTGAAGAAGATAGAGCGGAGGGTAGCTCGTATGCCAACTGTGACCCTTTCTGTAGAGGGAGGATTTTGCTTTGAACATTCATGCTGCACTGAGATATGGGCTGGACTTCTGTAATGAGCTGTATGTAGAGCTGCCTTTAAAAATGATTCAGAAACTTCCATCAGTGAATAATGTAGCTGCCTGGATGTTGTGACTACGACAAACTACAAACCCACACTTGAAGTATCAATACATTGCTGTTGGTGGTGGCACAAAACTCGGGGTTTGCGGCACAAAACAGCACAAAACTAGCACATGTTTGGAAAAGGTTCTAGGTTGGGGGGTTCCTAGTTAACAAAGCCATTGGTGATCACATAACACCTTTACTGTGCCAGCTGCATTGGTTGCTAGAGCATTTCCAAGTACAATTTAAAGAGTTGGTTTTAACCTTTAAAGAATTTTATTAGATATTTATCTATTTCCTTTATATTTGTATTGCATTTTTTCTTGTACTCCGCCATGAGATGGTTCTGTCTAAAAAACATTGTAAACAAATAAATAGAAATGCATTGGCTATTGTTTTTCTATAGTGACTGGCCAAAGAGGTTTGGAGGTTTTGTAGGTTTTTGTAGCACTTCAGTAGCCTTGTTGATTGGAAACAGAAGTGGGACAGGAATGCAAGGCAATGATGAATATGTACCACAGTAAGCATTTGTTTTAATGTAATGTGATTGATTCATCATTTGATGCTCATTAAAGCAAGTTGGTTGGGGTTCCCCTCCCCCCAAATGTTGTTTTCCAAGCCCATCTGAGTAATCATGCAACTTGTATTTACTTCTAGATCTACTCAATTAAAAAGGTTTCTTCTTTAATACTTTGTGATAATCTGCTAAGCACTCATTTTCATTAAGCAAGAGTGGATTCTAATCACATGTGAATGGCTTGTCAGAATCAATATTAAGGAATACGATATATGTTCATGTGCATAAAAAGCAAACAGCTTTATACAGTAAAAGTAACGCTGCTTGCAAAGGAGCAAAATAATTTAAGATGCATAGGGATGATAGCCAATAGGTCCCCTCGAGTCACAATGTATTACAGGTCTAGACGTGTGGCTCATATACATTAAAAAAAGTAGCTTTCTAATATGGAATACATCATTTTCATTAGCACAGCCACTGCAGCCTTTTCCCTTCATCAATGTTCTGCCTGAAGTGATGACATTAAAATACCATACGTTACCCAGATTTAGGTGTGTCAGTGTCAACAAAGGCACTAAGGCCTCCAAACACACTGTGTATGTAGGTCCAGGATGCCCAACTGCCTTACATTCAAACTTCTGAGAATATGCAACGTGGAAGGGGGAGAAGCCCTCTTAGTTTTGTGAAATCATCTCATTTGAAAAGAACACGTGACGCCTCTGTCTCTGTTTCTCCACAAAAGGCAATGCTACCCACATTGAAATACTGCTTGTACATTAAAGGTACAAGCCCTTCAGGAGAGAGATGGAGAAAACCTTGCTTTCATGCCATGTCATTGTAGTGGTGGTACAAAGAATGGGAATTTAGAGTGTAACCTTAATCCCCAGAGCTGACCTGCTGGAGGGGGTTAGGACTGGGCAAAGAGAGGCTCCACTATTTATTTATTTATTTATTTATTTATTTATTTATTTATTTAAAATATTTATATCCCGCCCTATATCACTAAGATCTCAGGGCGGCATACAGATAAAAACATACAGTGTAAAACAATAAATATACACAGTTAAAAACAAATTAAACCATGATCCAAGTTAAAACAATATATAATTTAAAAGCAATATATACAGTTTAAACTAGTGGAGCCAGGCACCCATCTGCCCTTTTTCAACCAGTGGTTGCTACCAGAAGGCCTTGAAATGGGGTTGGGGTGGGGTGGGTTGAGGTTTGAATCCACTGAATCCTGAGTCCCATGGATCCCCCAAGAGGCCTAATGTTCAACGTCCATATGCCAGCTTGGAGCTGGTGCAGCAGAACCCCACCACCACCCACATACCTTCTGACTTGTCTGATATGAACTGGCAGGGCTTGGTGTGTGACAGTGGGCCCACCACTCTTCTTTTCCTTTCCCCCACTTTGGATCGCTCACCCTGTTAGTTGCCTAATAAAGAAAGTACAAAAGAAAGAACAAATAAAAGTCACAGTCAGGTTTGAATGTGTATACTGACTTTTTAAAAAAAGTCTTAAGTGTTTAATTTTTTCCTTAAACCATAGGCCACTAAATTAAATCAATAAATAAGTAAGCAGGACTTGAGGGAAGTGGTGGTGGGTGGAATTATAGGTAAAGTGTATGCTAAGTGACACACACACACACACACACACAAATAAATAAATAAATATGAAGATACCATATTCAACATTCCCCTTTTTGTAAGGTTGTCCATTGTAGGGAACTCTAATCCTTTTGGGGTTCAATGGGTTCCTGCAGCAGACCTGGCTTAGATTGCATTTGCGAACTGAGCCACATGACAGCTCCCCAAATCAGGAACTTTACCAGTGGTGTGTGTGTAAAATTGTAGGGTGATTTGTGCAAAATCATGGACGTAGATGGTCTAATTTGTGAAAATTAGACCATTTATGGCTGTAATCTTATAGAATCATAGAATAGTAGAGTTGGAAGGGGCCTACAAGGCCATTGAGTCCAACCATAAGGAAATTCAATAAATCTGTGAATTTGCTCAGCTTTTTGAAACAACCAGGACACACATAAATCTCTTTTTTCCAATGGTCAATGTCCATATAAATTAAGTAATTTTTTCATGGGAAAAAATGAGGATTGAAATGAAGGCATAATGAAATGGATACTTCCTCTCATTTCCCCGTTTATTCTTGTTTCTCAAAAAGGGTGGATTGATTTAAATCAGCAAGAAAGGGGGTCACAGTTTAAATCAAATTTCTGATGAAACACTTTTCATGTTATTTCCTGCACAATGGTGCAAGTCTGATCACTAAGCCATGTTAATTTACAATTAAATATAGCGTATTATTTATATTGTTTGATTCTTACAAGCAGGCTTTGCATCAACTTGTGTTATTTATGGTCACAATTTTGCACAAATCATGATTTGCGCAACCCCCCCCCCCAAAAAAAAAGATATCTATGAGTTGGCCCAACTTGTTGTGCACCAAGTTGGACCAATTCAAAGATGATCAGGGCTTTAGTCCAGCTGGGGGTGGCAGCCATTGAAAACCCACCAAGCTTATACACCCAAACAAATTCCTCCAACATTCCTACCATTTTTGATATAGCAATTTCATACTAGATGTGGCCAAGGCATTTCTAGCACTTGTCCATCATGTCTTAATTGGCAGTAGTATATTTCTCTCCTACACAAGCCTCACCGAAATGAGTGAAGGTTACATAGCAAGAGTCATTGGTAGATTTTTATCCTCAGCTAATAAGCATATTTCATACATAGGGTATAACTGGTGCATGCTGAAGTGCTTTACAAATACGAACTAATTAATTACAGGTGAACTAACATTCAAAGGATCAGTGTTCATGGCTGGCACAGATAAAAATAATACTTAGAATTCATCAGTGAAGTACAGCATCAAAGTATTTTACAAACATTAACTAATTGAAGGTGTAACCCTGCAAGTACTTCAAGTGCACAGAACTCTAAGTAAAGATAATAGACCTTATAGATTGAATGCTCTATGTTTAATTAACCTAAAAATGAATTTGCTGACAGAACATATCAAAACTGCTTGAGGATGGAAAACGGGACTAACCTATCTTTTATTTTATTTATTGCTTAACACAATAAAACCAGATTAGAACTATGGCAGGTATGTTTAGCCTATCCCCTTGCTGCTACTTTAAGAAACCCGGTTTCCGCGCAACCAACGGTTTGGGCGCGAAACCGGCTGTTGCTGGGGAAAGGAGGCAGAATAGGGCACCTCACGTGGTCACAAAAGATCACGTGGGGCAGGGCAGGGGGCTGTGCCTATATAAGGCAGCCACGCCTGAGGCTCGGCCTCTTTCAGTTTTGGCTGCCAAGGGTTGCAGCCGGAAAAGGACCTCGGCGTTTGCAGCGGCGGTTTGCGGCAGCGAAGGTGTACAACGACGACGCTTCTCGGGCTTCATTTGGGCGCGGCTTTTGGCTGCGTCCATTGGCGGCCGAGGCTTTCAGCAGCAGCATCTCAGCGGCGTTTCTAGTCTCTGTGGTGGAGGCTTTCGGTGGCGGAGACTTGCGGCGGACATGGGGGCTTGCATCCAAGCATTCAGCTCAGCTAAGTCGGGGGTGGGGGGCGTTTGTTTAGAGTTCTCTGCTCGGGCCTGTAGGCCCGGGCGTGCCCATCGGGCCACCCACGCGGCTACTGGCTGTAAGCCAGCCCCCTCCCCGTGCTACTCATGAGTATTGGTTTCGACATTGGATTATAAGTACCCGTTGAGGGAGGGAGCTGTCTCTGGGCCTCTGCTGGGTTGCTTTGGGATAGAGGCAAATTAAAGGGGCCTTTCCACTTTGGGGTGCGGTTCCCTTGCAATTCTTGGAGTGTGGGCCTTGCTTCATTATTATTATTATTATTATTATTATTATTATTATTATTATTATTTGATTGCCTGGCTATTACTTTTCTGGGGGCTTCACCCTAGACAGAGCGGGGGCAGCTTTCATTAGGCTTACCTTCTGTAACCTTGGATGATGATGATGATGATGATGATGATGATGATGATTAGGTCCCACCCAGCCTTGGGGCTAATTTTAGTGACTCTCTGAACCAGAACTAGCCTGAGTGCATAGGAGCCAGCCACTTTGCTGAAGCTAAGCAGGGCTGGGCCTGGTCAGGCTTTGGCCAAACGGCATACGATTTGTATTGCATCTTAAATCTTAAGTTTAAGATGCCTTCTAAGAAGGGTATGGGGGGTAAGAAGGGTAAGGGGTGTGCTTACAGCTACCTAGTAAACGCCCGCGCGCCCCCAACCACTTTCTGCTTCTTCATCTGAGGACGAGGACCAGGGCATGGCCTTGGATCTACAACGCATTGCTGCGCTTGAACAAGATAACGCCAGGCTTAAACAACAGTTGGCCAGCGGGGCAAAGGAACCCCAGGCTGGGAAAAGGGGAAAGAGAGCAAATAATAGATCTATATCTGTCGTTGCAGTGCATCCTCCTGACCCAGTATTGGATGTGCAGTCTGCTGGAGTAGCGTCTGGGACTTCCAGTGGAGCACTGTCCATGCAAATTGCTGAGGCTGTGCCTGTATCCTCAGTGCCACTGGTGACTTCTGCCGTGCTGGCAGCTTCAGGAAGTGCGCAGCCTGGTGAGTACACTATGCACCATACACCGTCCACTTCACCATGGCCATCGTTTGGTCCATGGAGCATCCCTCCTTGGGCCATGGGCCAAATGTGGCCATTCTCACGTCCTGTTGAATTCGAGGATCCTAGAGAGGTGAGTGCACCACAGGAAACACTTACTGAAGCATGCACATCTGTGTGGCAAACCACGTCCACACCTAATAACACATTGACATCTGATGCTCCAGCCATGCCCCCACAGAGGGAAATAGTTCCAGTAGTTTTGCCACCTACTACTTCCTCTCAAATGACTCAAAAAGAGCCTGGAATTGAGAAGGTGACATCTGCTGCGGATCCTTTCGTGTCGGTGGAAGGATCCATCCTGCCTTATGGAGCTGTTTCAACCCCATTAGGTTGTTGGATCCTAGTCTGTGCCATAACTAATCAGCTTCTAAAGCCATAGCTCAGCATAGGTTATCATCTCCTTCCAGCAACTAAAGAAAAGATCTGGAAAGGTGATTTTGTGGATGTCTTTTCCGTCTTGTTTAGGGAAGAGGAGCAGAAGGACAAAGAGAAGGATAAAGACAGGGATCAAGAGACTAGCAAAAAGAAGAAAGTGGAGAGGACCTGGGCCAATTGGTTGGCTGGCTTTATTATTTATATGGGGGTTGTGCTACAGAAACACCCCGGGAAAGCTACGGTCCTCAACAAATATCTAGACATCATATTTAGATATTATACTGAATATCTTGGGCCAGCATGGTTGGGTTATGATAGGGCTTTCCGTTTGAAAGCCGCATTCAATCCAGAAGTGAAATGGGATGTTAAGGAACCGGAGTTGTGGTTGCAATTCATGACTCCTGCTAAGCCAGTGTCGGGTGAAAGGGCGGATAGTGGACACATCTTGTCCAGACCAGCGGGGCCTATAACTCCTAGAGGCCCCGCTGGTCAGGTGGTTCAACCCCATCTGCTTTGTTGGGAATTTAGTTCCCGGGGCGTTTGCATCAGGAACCAGTGCAAATATCGACACGAGTGTTCCTTGTGTAGCGGCGCGCATCCATATTCCAGTTGCCCCCGCGTTAAGGGCAACAAGGCGGGCAAAGAGCTGCAGCCAGGTCGTAAGCTCTCTAATCTGGGACCTTAACCTAAAGGGCCCCAACCCAATTAAAGTGGAAGCGTTAGCTTCTATGTTACGCGGTTATTTGAACCGCGATGACGCAATGTTGTTATTCAATGGTTTTAGTTATGGTTTCCAGATTCTTTTCATTGGGGAGCGTAAGCCCTTTTTCTCTAGGAACCAATCTTCCATCGTTGGGATGGAGGGGGTGGTCTTGGAGAAAATAGGTAAAGAAGTTCGGGCTGGCCGAGTCCTGGGCCCATTTGAGCAGCCCCCTTTGCCTCTCTTTAGGGTGTCTCCTTTGGGCATTGTGCCTAAGAAGTCGCCTGGTGAGTTCAGGCTTATACATAACTTGTCCCATCCCAGAGGTGATTCCGTTAATGACCACATTACCTCTAGCACAGGAGAAGACTGAGGGGCCAGCAACATGTCTGACCTTCCTCGGGATTCAAATTGATTCCATTGGACAGCGTTGTAGTTGGCCTAGGGATAAATTAGCCACGCTGGAAGGGCTGATTAAACCTGTCCTAAATGCTCGTAAGACCACGCTCAGGCAACTTCAGGAGTTGGTGGGACACCTGAATTTTGCGTGTCGCGTGGTTGCTCCAGGTCGTGCCTTTTTTGAGGCGCCTTTGTGATGCAATGACTAGGGTTAAGCGGCCCCTGCATCGTTTACGTGTATCGGCTGAAATAAGAGCCGATTTGCACGTATGGGCAACTTTTCTGGAGCAATATAATGGGGCATCCTTCTGGAGGCATGAGATTCTCCTGGAGGCACAATTCCAGGTTTGTTCTGACGCTTCCGGCTCTTATGGTTTTGGGGTGATCCTGATGGATCGCTGGTGCGCTCAGCAGTGGCCGCAGATTTGGAAAGAGCAGGGAATTTGTGGAGATCTAACATTTATCGAGCTATTCCCGATAGTAGTAGCAGTTTGGCTATGGGCCGACCTTCTTTCCAATTCTGCGATCCATTTCTGGTGCGACAATATGGCTACAGTGCAGATGTACAGGTTTCGGGAGTTGGCCCCAGCTGCAAGACAGCACCCAGATCTCATGCCCATATAGCTTTGGGATCTTGGAGGGCAGAAGCATCCGAAACAATGAGGAGATCTGTGGCCCCCAGCACCCTGGCACTTTATGAGTGAGCAGGTAGGGAGTTTAGCGTCTTTAGAGTTGAGTACAATCTGCCAGATATTTGGCACATTCCTATTGATCGTTTATTAGAATTCTGTGTTCGCTCGCATCGTCAGGGAGCCTCGGCAAGCACCCTGCGCGGGAAACTGGCAGGTCTTTCCTTCGAGGCTAAAGTTAATGGTCTTTCTGATGCTACATCGGACACCCGCATCCGCAGGATGCTGGAGGGATGGTCAAGGTCTGCCCCGTCAGTGCCAGACAAACGCAGGCCCATCAGCCCTGAGATTTTTGTTGGTCTCTGGGGACAGTGGGTTGAGTTATGTTCATCTGAGTGGGAACAGGCTCTTTTTCATGCTGTGGCACTTACTCTTTTCTTTGGGGCTTTCCGCATTAGAGAGGTTCTTGCTCGCTCAAAGCAAGATACTTCAAGTAGAGCTTTGCAGCTCAATGAACTGTCAGCTGCTAGGGAATCCATAGTGTTCCTTCTGAGGCGGTCAAAGACCGATCAGAAGGCTCATGGCACTAAGATCTCACTGGCACCTGCCCGGCATGAGGAGGTTTGCCCAGTGTCAGCTATCAACACCTTCTTAGCAAGGCGTGCATTTACTCCAGGTTTTCTCTTTTGTCATTCTGATGGGACCCCCTTAACCAAGTATCAATCTTGGTCTTTGGCAGAAAGCTCTAGCAGCTATGGGTCTGGAGCATTGTCATTTCAGGACGCATTCTTTTCGAATTGGGGCTGCTTCTACAGCTGCTACGGGGGGGTTAGAGGAGTCTAGGAGCAAATCCATTGGCAGATGGCGATCTGGGGCTTTTAAAGCTTATGTACGCTAGTATGGAGCAGGTATTGATATTTTTTCTCTCAGCAGATTGGGCGAGGAGACTGGACCCTATTGAAATAACCATCTGTGGACACAGCATGGTGTTTTGGGTGTGCCACAGAGCAACGAGAACAACTGTGGGCACACAATTGGGCTTTGGATTGGGGGCCTCCGTCCACTGGGTGGGTCGGATAGGTCTGAGAAGGGATGGTCTCTTTCGCACTTTGATTCAAGCTGAGAGTATGTATGGCCCGCTGCAGGTGCTGGTGTTGCACCTCGGGGGCAACGATTTGGGGCTTCTCAAAGGAAAAGCCCTCATTATGCAAGCTACAGAGGATTTTGAATATATTTGGCAATGTTGGCCATATACGTGGATCGTATGGTCAAATATGTTACCTCGGCGCCAATGGCGCGAGGGCAGGGATGTCAGAGGATTAAATAGGGCAGTCAAAAAGGTCAATAGAGAAATCAGATTGTCTCTGTTGGGAAGGCAGGGTTGGGTGATTCCCCACCCTGCAATTGTGGCTTTCAGGCACGAGCTGTATAGGGCCGATGGTGTACATCTTTCCGATGCAGGAAATGATATTTTCCTGCAGGATCTGCACATGGGTCTGCGGTACCTAAGCAGAGGCTTGGATCCCTTCATTGGCAAGGATGTGCGGAAATTGGCCGCTGGCCCCTTTATGGTGATTGGCATATCCAGATGGCCTGCTCCTCGGGGGCTAAGCGGCCTCAGTGCCAGGATATGGTATGCCTTTGCGGACCCTCCTGTCCTCACCTACTCTCTGTCGATATGGCAGGGGGCGGGGGTGTAGTAGGGGGGTCTCCCCACACTTTCATAGTGTCAGATAAGGAAGGAACCGGATTTTCGACTCCTTCCTTTGGAGTGTGCTCGCCCTTATTACAGGCATGTGGCCTGAGATAAGGAATTAATTCCCGCACTTTCATGTGCAGATATCGGGAGGGTAAAGTTACCATTATTTAATAAAGAGGCCCTAGTTCAAACCAAGCCCTGTGTCTGTGTCTTTATTCTCGCCTTCCTTATCCATCGGCAAATATATACAACAAGGAAATGAAAAACAAACCCTGCAGTTGTTGAAAAGCATCTCTATGTACAAAGTGGAAAGTATATATCACCAATGTATGTCCGGAAACGTTTACCCACTTCCAGATGAGTTAGAAACTTGAAATTTGGCATGTTGATAGGTCTTATTGTACAATATACCAGAAAAATCTAAAAACACAGAATTTTGGGTTTTAAGTATTTTTTAAAGAATTTAATAAAAACCAGAGTTTATGCCTAAAACTCCCAGCATGCCTTGGGTGGGAGGCTCTAAGCTTGACTAGGGCACACAAATGAAGTGCTAGAAGAAAATGCAACATTATGACCATCTAACTCTTCTGTAACTAAGAAGATATTTTGAAGTGCTTTGGAAATAATTTGTTAAAATGTCTATTGGGCTTTGGATGATCTCACATTTCCCCATGGGAGAGTTACCTACCAACAGAGGCATGAGAGGAGTGTGATTCTCATGCGCCAGATTCTTCAACTTGTGGGAGCTAGACTCTCTCTCTGTCCCCTCAATTAAGCTGCTGAAATGGCAATGTGAGAATGAGTGTGGTGTACTGGTTAGAGTGTTATACTGGGGCTGGGGAGACCCAGGTTCAAGGCCTCACTTGGCCATGAAGCTCAATAGGTGAATTTGGGCCAGTCACTGACTCTCAGCATAACTTATCCCACGGGGTTGTTTGTGAGGATAAAATGGAGAAGAGGAGAATCATGAATGCCACTTTCAAGTCTTTGGAGGAAAAGGTGGGATATAAATGTAACATACAAACAATGTTGTCATTGCCAAGAGTACCAAGTGCCTGGGCACGGTAATGGACAGTTCTGAACCAGTGCCTGAGCATGGTAATGGACTGGATGAGGGCTAACAAACTGAGAGTCAATCCAGACAAGACGGAGGTACTGTTAGCGGGTGGTTCATCTGTCCGGCGAGGTGATGTTTGCCCTGTCCTGGATGGGGTTGCATTCTCCCTAAAGGATCAGGTCCATAGTTTGGGGGTGCTCTTTGATCCAGAACTATCACTTGAGGCACAGGTGAACTCAGTGGCAAAGAGCACCTTTTATCAGCTTAGGTTGATATACCAACTACGACCTTATCTGGATATAGATAGCCTAGCTACAGTTATCCATGCTCTGATAACCCCTCGCTTGGATTACTGCAATGCGTTATACGTGGGGCTGCCTTTGAAAATGGTCCGGAAGCTTCAGCTGGAACAAAACAGAGCAGCCCGTTTACTAACAGGGACTAGCCGGCGAGATCACATTACGCCAGTCCTTTTACAACTTCATTAGCTGCCAGTCCAGGTCCAGGCCCGATTCAAAGTGCTGGTATTGACATTTAAAGCCCTAAATGGTTTGGGGCCAGGTTATTTGAAGGAACGCCTCCTCCCATATGTACCTGCCTGGACCTTAAGATCATCTACAGGGGCCCTTCTCCACGAGCCCCTGCCAAAGGAAGTAAGGCAGGTGGCTACTAGGAGGAGGGCTTTCTCTGCTGTGGCACCCCGGTTGTGGAATGAGCTCCCCAGAGAGGTCCGCCTGGCACCTACACTGTACTCTTTTCATCGCCAGCTGAAGACTTTTTTATTCTCTCAGTATTTTAACACTTAATTTTAACTTAAATTTAAATTTTATTGTTCTAATTCTGTATTTTAATCTTATATCAATTTCTACTGCTTGGTTTTATCGTGGTTGTGCTTTTTATACTGTATTTTGTATTTGTGTTTTTAACCTGTTGGTTGTTTTATTATGGTTTTAATTTTTGTGAACTGCCCAGAGAGCTTCAGCTATTGGGCAGTATAAAAATGTAATAAATAAATAAACTTCAAATGGGATGTTTTGGCCCTTCATGCTGAAGAAATCATCCATATCTATCCTAGTCTATCAGCATGATACTCTCAGTGGCTCAAGCCTCACATTCAGGTGCCATTGAGAACTGCAATAAATACATCCTACAATATGGCCCAAGAGAATAAGAGTGAGCATCTCTACGAAATGGTCTTGCACTCCAGGCCCTGGTTATTAGGGGTGTGATCCGCTCCGATTAGGAGCGTAGAAGCAGTAGCGGATTGGCCTGCTCCGCCTTACCCAGAGGCGAAGAGAAGCGGCCATTTTTCGGAGCTCCTAGTTCAGGCGGAGCGCTCCGGTCGCCATCTTGAAAACATTTCACCATAGGATTGCATTGCGGCAAATAATCGTGCATAACTACGTTCTTTTTGAAGCTATCGTTCTAGAAATTCTTGTGCTCAGAGAGTCGTGGATGGGGGTCATTTTGAGACCACTCTCACCTCTCTACGTTGTCTGGGTCGCGTGCTATATTTTTGTGAAAATCGGGTCAACCGCGCGGCTCAAACAGCGTTTTCGGCTTTTCGCCCATAGGATTGCATTGAGGGAAAGACTCGGGCATAACTGGGTTGGTTTTTAAGCTATCGTTCTGAAAATTGTTGTGCACAGAGAGTCGTGGATGGGGGTCATTTTGAGACCACTCTCACCTCTCTGCGTTGTCTGGGTCGCGTGCTATATTTTTGTGAAAATCGGGTCAACCGCGCGGCTCAAACGGCGTTTTCAGCTTTTCGCCCATAGGATTGCATTGAGGGAAAGACTCAGGCATAACTGGCTTGGTTTTTAAGCTATCGTTCTGAAAATTCTTGTGCACAGAGAGTCGTGGATGCGGGTCATTTTGAGACTACTCTCAACTTTCTGCGTTGTCCGGGTCGCGCGCTAGAAGTTTTTTAAAAATCGGCGGGAAAAATACCTTTTTCAAAGGGCTGAGGGGCAGAGTCAGCTCCCGGTCATGATCACATGATCCCAAAGTTAGAGGAGGGGATAGGCAAAACGGGTAACTTGGGATTCTGGGAAACTTCTCTTTCTTCATCTAAACGGGCTTTTCCCAGTGTTTTTTAAAACAGTAGCCCTACCAAATGCACAAACACAACCTGAAATCATATACTAAGCCAAGAATAAGAGATAGAAACACAGCACTGCTCCCCACCCTAACCTTGGTGAACAACTGAATAGATGTGGTGCAAGGGGATGAGCTCCCCTAGGGCATCTCATCGTGGACGTGCCCCCACTCTCTCCTGCACTGGAAGGCCATTAGAGCCTTCCAAAGAGAGTAAAACGGTGGAGCAATGGCTATTATGAGTTGAAGTGAGCGTTTACTTCTCAGTGGTGGAGCAATGCCTGTTATGAGTTGAAGTGAGCGTTTTACTTCTTCTCAGAGCTGTCGGTGGCTGTCTTGAACTGGCAGCTACTTCCCCCTCCCCCGGGCACGTCCCCCTATTGCTGGTAAAAGACAGATATAGCCTTTTTTAAAAAATTCTTCTTGCTGTTTATTGAGCAACACTGCTGCTTTTAATTCCACCCCTCCTTTGTTTATTTATTGATTTATTCCATTTTATATGCATTACTGGCTTGTCCTTGGCTCACTTCCTTATGCCCCCAGAAATGCCAGCTGCATGCCTGCCTGCCTTCCCTCCCTCCTCCCCTGCCCACCTCGCAGGGATGTTGTGTGTGGGGTGCCCGATTTTCAAAAATTCGCCAAAAATCAGGGGATGATGGGATTGCTTTGAAACTTGGCGTGCGTGTGTATATCCCCATGAGGTGTCATGGTGCCAAACATGAGGTTTCTAACTTGAACAGAAAAAAAGTTGTATAATTTTTTAGCTTTCAATGCAAGCCTATGGGGGGGGGGGGAAACGGAGCTCCGGATCCGGATCCGGAGCTCCGGGTGGAGCGGAGCGGAAGTGGGCGGAGCGGGGGCGGGGCGGAGCGGCCCGATCCGGAAAATGGCGGATCTGCAAGTGAAGCGGAGCGGGGGGTCCGTGCACACCCCTACTGGTTATGAAATCAGGAGGAACATTGCAAACAAGAATGCTACTGGAAATAAAAATAGAGTTAGTAGAGGTGTGTATATATGTGCATGCCCAGATCCTAAATTTGGATTCAACTCAGAATTGGCTCTGCCCCCAGAGTTCCTGTGACCCTCTTTTATGATCCCAGTCTTTCAGCTAAGAAAGGGGGGACTTGTTCTGGGCTAAAGGAACACACAGCATAATCATAAAAAAAAGAAAAGAAAGATTTTACTTGGTAATATAATTAATTTAAAAAAAGCAGAGAGGTGTAAATATTGTGTTTTTCAATACTATGGATTGTGGTAGTGGCTCAATTATACACTGGACAAGCCCATTTCTACAGATTTTATATTTTGCATGCACCAAAGCTCATTTGTTATTCAGTTCATACAGGTCATGCTTATCAATATTACACAGTGTGTGTGCAAAGAATGACACTAAGGCTTTGGTTGGAAGAACATGCATTTGTTTATTTGTGTTTCAAGGTTCTGGAAACTCTGGCTTGCAATTATGCAGATAACTATTTATGGGTTCATGGAAATTAACATATTTCTTTTGCTATGAGTATCACAAAGTCAGGAAAAAGTGACTGCTGTGTTTTAATGATGTGCTGGAGTCAGAGAGAAAAAGTGGATGTCTCCACAGGTAATGGAACTTATTCAGTGCCAGAGCTTTCTCAATCTATGTTGTGCCTGTGAAGATCCCTTTGATAAACAGGGGCAGATGGGTTAGACTCTGAAGAGGTTTTCAGCCATTTCTCCTCTGGGGTAAATAAAGTATAAACAAAAAGGACCTACAATTCTACTAGGGATCCAATGATCTGAAATATAAGCCACTAGAGGCACTTGTGAGAGGACCTGGATTTTGAAGGCAGACTAATCTCTGCAGTCTGTTGAGTGATGACTTGCCATTGTCTCTGAGAATAATTTCCAAGTCAATGAAAACAACACATGTCCAATTGCATCAAGCAAAAAGCCTTTTAAAAATGTCTATAAGAAAAGACAAATCAATAGATTTTGCCTCATTTATTGATATGCCATTACATGGAGCTGTCTTTGAAGATGGTTCAGCAACTTCACATGGTGGAAAATTCAGCCAGCCAGATATTGCCAGGAGCTGGAGAGCCTGCTCATGTGAGACCAATACTGTACCAGCTAAACTAGACACCAGTAGTGCATTGCTGAATCCAATTTATAGTGCTGTTTTTCATCTTTAAAGACTTAAAATAGTTTGGACTAGGGATGTGCTCCGCTCCGATTAGAATCGGAGAATCAGAAGCAAATTGGCCTGCTCCGCCTTGCCCAGAGGCGGAGTAGAAGCGGACCGCGGACCCTTAGAAGCATGGCGAAGAGAAGCGGCCATAGGTGGAGCGCTTCTCTTTTCGCGGAGCGCTCCGACCGCCATTTTGGAAAATTTCGCTCATAGGATTGCATTGTGGAAAAGAAAAGGGGATAACTGTGTTGTTTTTAAAACTATCTTTCTGAAAGTTCGTGTGCTTAGAGAGTTGTGGCTGGGGGTCATTTTGAGCCTACTCTCAAATCTCTGCGTGGTGCAGTTCGCTTGCTAGAATTTTTTAAAAAATCAGGTAAAAAAAGCAGGAGAGGTACCTTTTTGAAGTGCTGAGAGGCAGAGTCATGATCACATGATCCCAAAGTTGGAGGAGGGGATAGGCAAAACGGGATACTAGTAACTTGGGATACTGGGAAACTTCTCTTTCTTAGTCTGAATGGACTTTTCCCAGTGTTTTTTAAAACAGTATCACCACCAACCTGAAATCATATACTAAGCAAGTAAATAACAGATAGGAAACACAGCACTTCTACCCACCCTAACCTTGGTGAACAACTGAATCGATGTGGTGCAAGGGGATGGGGTCCCCTAGGGCATGTGGACGTGCCAAGTGCACACACTCTCCTGTCCTTGGAAGGTCATCAGAGCCCTCCAAAGAGTAACCAGTGAAGAGAGAGTAATGCCTATCATGAGTTGAAGTGTAAAATAATTTTAAAATAATTTTTTTAAAATTATTTTAAAAATAATTGTATACTTTTAATGTTTACTATTTTTAATGTTGTAAACTGCCCAGAGAGCTTCGGCTGTGGGGCGGTGTATAAATGTAATAAATAAATAAATAAATAAATAAGTGTTAGTTTGCTTCTTAAAGACTGGTCCCTAGATAGGGCCAGTCAAATTGGCATATCCCCCTCCCCCTGGACATGTCCACTTTCCTCTTACTGGTAAAAGACAGATATAGCCTTTTTTTAAAAAAAAAAAATTCTTCCTGTTGTTTATTCAGCAACACTGCTGCTTTTAATTCTTCCCCTCCTTTGTTTGTTTATTTATTTATTTATTTATTCCATTTTATATTTACACCCCATAGCCCAAGCTCTCCTGGCTTTTCCTCTTCAGTGAGGTCAGGCAGGCTTTCATTGTGGTTCAACCCCTTGTTGTTGTTGTTGATGATGTTGTTGATATTAATATTAAATAGTACTGCTATTAACATTATTATTTTGTTGTTTAGTAATGGCTGTGATCACAGAGCAGTCAATCAACTCTGAAGCAAGGATCACAAAGCTTTACTCTTATCCTCCTAGCCTCCTAGTTATGGGATGCAAAAGAAAAGGCATCTCTCTGTGCTGCTCCCGCCTCACAGGGATGGTTTGCATTACTGGCTTTGAAATCTTCCTTGCCTCACTTCCTTGTGCCCCCAGAAATGTCTGCTGCCTGCCTGCCTGCCTGCCTTCCCCCACTTGGGTGCTACTGTGGTGGGGCATCTGCCGGGACTGACTCCCCCATACTAGATCTATGGCATATCTCTGCCTGGCTTTCTGTCCACCTGTCCTCCTCCTCCTCTGTGACTGCCTCGAAGGGATGGTTTGCACTTTGCAATGCATGACTTTACTGCTGGCTTTGAAACAAATCATCCTTGCCGCACTTCCTTATGCCCCCAGAAATGTCTGCTGCCTGCCTGCCTTCCCTCCCTCCTCCCCTGCCCGCCTCGCAGGGATGGTTTGTGTGTGTCTTGCTTTGACTCAGGGGATAAGTCCTTCCTGCGCTCACCTAGACTTTTTGAAGTTCCAAATAAATTTTTCAAGTGTGGAAGAAGATTCATATAGGTTTATCTCTACTTCCCAATTCATGGCATGTTGGGATTTCCTTTGAAATGGCCCATTGAGCTGTCTGCAGCTTTAAATCCCTGTGATACTGGGATGTCCGATTTTCAAAATTTCCCCCAAAATCAGGGGATGATGGGATTTGCTTGAGTCTTGGCATACATGTGTATACATACATGAGGTGTCATGGTGCCTAATTTGACATTTCTAACGTGAAAATTGACGTAGTTCTAGCATGGGACTTGATCTGGGGTGAGTTAAAAGGTTTAAGCCCCGCCAAAAATCAGGGGAAGATGGGATTTGCTTGAAACTTGCCATGAATGTGGATCTGGATGGCATCTGTGAGGGTGCCCACTTCAATTTTTTTTATCTGTCAAAATGTCAGAGCAAATCCCATGTTTGAAAATGGGGTGTCCGATTTTCAAAAATTCTCCAAAAATCAGGGGAGGCTTGGATTGGCTTGATTCTTGGCATGCATGTGTATACCTCCATGCGGTGTCACAGTGCTGAGTTTAAGGTTTCTAACTTGAAAATTGACATAGGTCTAGCATGGGACTTGATTTGGGTGAGTTAAAAGGTTAAAGCCCTGCCAAAAATCAGGGGATGATGGGATTTGCTTGAAACTTGCCATAAATATGGATCTAGATGGCATCTGTGAGGGTGCCCACTTCAAAAAAAATTATCTGTCAAAATGTCAGAGCTAATCCCATGTTTGCAAATGGGGTGTCTGATTTTCAAAATATCCCCAAAAATCAGGGGAGGCTTGAATTCGCTTGATTCTTGGCATGCATGTGCATCCATGGATAAGCTATCATGGTGCCAAGTTTGAGGTTTCTAATGTGAAAATTGTCAGAGATATTGAAAGGGGTGTGAATTGGGGTTATGGGTGCTGAGTTAGTGGTTAGAGCCCTGCCAAAAATCAGGGGATGATGGGATTTGCTTGAAACTTGCCATAAATGTGGATCTAGATGGCATCTGTGAGGGTGCCTGCTTCCAAGTTTTTATCTGTTAAAATGTCAGAGTAAATCCCATGTCTGAAAATGGGGTGTCCGATTTTCAAAAATTCCCCGAAAATCAGGGGATGCTTGGATTTGCTTGAGTCTTGGCATGCGTGTGTATACGTTCATGAGGTGTCATGGTGCCAAACTTGAGGTTTCTAACTTTAACAGAAAAAAAGTTGTAGGGTTTTTTGGATTTCAATGCAAGTCTATGGGGGAAAAGCGGAGCTCTGATCCGGATCTGGAGCTTCGCAGCGGAGCGGACTATAGGCGGATCGGAGCGGACCGATCCGCAATTTGCAGATCTGGAAGAGAAGCGGATCGGGGGGTCCGTGCACACCCCTAGTTTGGACCCCAGTTACTTGAATGAACACCTTCTTCCGTACCAGCATGCCTGTGGTTTCAGGTTATCAGCAGAGGCTGCATTCCTGTATCCATGACCAAGGGCAATAAGACTAATGAATACAAGGGAAAGGGCCTCTTCCATTAGTAGCCCCACACTTCTGGAATCAGCTACCTTCAGGGTTCATCAGATACCGTCTTTACAAGTTTTCAGGAATGCTCCAAAGATTCACCTGTTTTTGCTGGCCTTTCCATAATCTGTGGGCTGCAGGTTTTATTCTTAGTGTTCTTATCCCACATTAGCTCCCAATGGAGACACATCTTCTCAATATCACAGGCCATACACTTTTTTTCTTTTTCTTTTTGTCTTTTTGGTCCAGGGACTCACATATACCTGATAGTAAACCTGTAACAATGGATCCTGATGTTAAAACATACATGATCATTCTGACATAGAAATCAAGCTCTGTCTAAAAAGGAACATAAGATGGAACCCTGTGCCAGGTCTACACCAAACAGGATATTACACTTTGAATATTTTTTTTTTTGAAAACTGTATATGGAGTGTATCATGAGCCCCAACAGTTGTCAATACTGTTATAATCCATTTTAAAGTAGCAGTGTAGATGCTGCCCTTGTGATATCTGCTTTTATAGAATTTGTATTGAATATTCTATAAATATTAATTTTTATTGCTTTGCCTTGTTTTGTACTGGTTTTATCCTGTATGCCACCTTGAAAGTGTTATACCTTTAAAGGGGTTTTAAAAATATTATTAAATGAATAAATAGTAGTTTTCACAACAATCAATATTTTTTCCTAGTTAAGCAGTCAGTTTCATCAATGGTGGTACTGTACACAACACAAAAAAGAGTACAGATTTGACCTAATTATACTTCTGATTCTGTAATGGTTATTAATGGAGAAATATCAGACACTTCGGAGATTTATTGTGGTAACACCTTCATGAGAATTGAAGCCCATCAAAAGAAGAGTGAAATTAGAGGAACTTATCTACTCATTAATTAGTTTGCCTAGTTTCTATTATTTCTGCTGCAGAAAAATAGATCTGTCAGTAGGAAGAAATTGGTTTTTGCTACGATAATCTTAACTGGATAGCTCTATAATATATATCTCTGTGCAAATTTGTGTCTCTGTAAGTGACAATCAACCCATACCATGGATGATGTCCTAATCCACAAGTCACTAAATTGCAAGTCTTGATGTGGTCTTCTTTCTGTTTATGTCAATAGCTTGCATGCAACTAGCTCTCCTCACACAAGTTGTAGATCAGATTTTAATTTGAATGAGTGGAATGGATTGACAGATGTAGCAACTGAGTGGAAAATAGTGGTATCCTTTCTGGCAAACCAGGACAGTCTCTGTAACTTGGAACTCTTGTATAACCCTTGCTGTCTGAATTTGGAGGGAGGGAACCCATAATCTAAACGTTTGACTCTCTAGCATTGCTTTCCGTTGATGAACTCATTAAACCATCTGTCACTCATATGCTCCTGCATCAGACATAACACTTTTAGATTGTGTCCTATTAAAACTGGTGACATACAAGTTGCAATTTAGCAAAGGAAACATATCACAAAAATCAATTTATGCCTATTACTTTGATATAAAAATTTAATTGCTGAATTTGTTAAATGTGGAAAACAACCCTCTAGGTTCTGTCAGCATATAAAACCATGGGTGCCCACCATAAAACTCTGCAGCTGACAGTTATCTTCTACTGTAATATCATGATTGGCGTCTAATAGCAGAAGAGTGTGGATGAATTTTCATTGCATTAATCATCCTTATTTTCATGGTAACAAAGAGTGCTAGGGGAATCTTTAAACCGCATATTCTCCATTTCACCGTTTCTTTCCTATTCATTGAGAGAAAATACCGCAGCTTTCAAATTTGGAAAGATAACAGATGATACTTGATTTTCTGCTGCAGTCGGTGCAAAATTCATGAAATAATTTTACCCCATGAGCCCAGAAGTATAAGCACTGGCCATAAGGGTTTTTTGTTTCCATTTCATTTTGTAAAGTATTCTCCCCCCCCCTTCATCATCACCATCATCATCACCATCACCACAATATGAATGTGGGAGAAACAGTCTGAAGCTCATCGACTGAAACTGACAGATTTATCCATCCAGTGCCAGGAGTTTGACTACTTAATTCTAAAAAAAAGTCTGGACTTGAACTAGGGGTTAAAGAACTCATGGGGAGCTCACCCTGCAAGTTTGCCGGGCACTGGTCTGCTGGCCTGGACGAGGACTCAGCAAAGCATACTTTCCGGGACCATTAGCGTATCGGTGGTGGTGGGGGAGAGATTGTGCACTTTCTGGAGGCTCTGAAACATGCACTTTGCCTCCCTCCTCCTATGCCAATCATGGCCTTAAAAGCCCTCTTAAAGCCTTGCATTAAGAGGGCCTTTAAAAGCCACAATTAGTGCAGGGGGGAGGAAGGCAAAGCATGCATTCCAGGGCCTCTGGAAAGTATGCAATTCTCCCAGACTCACTCATGGTATGCCGGGGAAATTGCACACTTTCTGGAGCCCCAGAAAGTGTGCTTTACCTCCCCTCCATACCAATCATGGCCTTAAAGGCCCTCTTAATCCAAGGGTTTAAGAGGATCTTTAAAGCCAAGATCAGTACCGGGCGGGGAGGGCGGGGAGATGAGATTTAGCCAAGGTTGGGGAAATCAATTATTTTTCTCCCACACTCTAATGGCAGCCTGTTAATAGGGCTTTTAAGGCCCTCATCGATGCAAGATGGGGGAGAGAATATGCAATTTCCTAGCCTTAGGGAAATTGTGTATTTCCCCCCACTGTGTTAATGTTGGCTGCCATTAACACAGCAAGGGAAAAGGACAAAGAGTGCACACAGGTCTGGGTGGATTTTTGCCCAATAATAATAATAATAATAATAATAATAATAATAATAATAAATTCATTTATTTGTTACCTGCCTCTCCCTCCGTATCAAGGCGGGGTACAACATAAATACAAATGCCATAAAATACATATACTGTAATTAAAACATTTAAAACAAATACATTATTAAAAGCAGCACATTATTAAAAGTCATCTTAAAATTCAACTGGGTATGCCTGCAGGAAGAGATCAGTCTTTATAGCATTCTTAAAATCTGGAATAACTGTTAAATTGACGAATCTTTCCCAACAGGTCATTCCATAATTTGGCAGGAATGGGGCAAAAATCCACTGGGCGTGTCTGGCTCGTGCTGGGAAGGCTGGATGAAGGGGTGTTGGCTGTCCTCACGGGCCCAGGTGGATTTTTGCCCCACCCCTGTACTCAACTTTGTTAATGCTGAATTAGGGTTGCCACCTCTTATTTCTTCATCTTTAACAGCTGTATGCAGACTGGTACATCATCTCTCCATGCTGGAATAGCTGTATCTATTGAATTTGGCCAGTGCAGTTGCACGAGAATCACATTTCAGTTCATTTCTGATAAGATTTTACAAAAACTTGCAAATTTCTTCATATTTGGGAGCCTTTTGGGGGGCTCTCCCCCTTAGGGATGCATTCCATGAGGTACCCAGATGATGATGATGATGTTGATGATGATGATGTTGATGATGATTAACAACAACAAAAAATAGCCACGTTAACACTATGAAACCTCACTTGAGCCATATTTAGCTTGTTTTAAACCTAAACCTGACCTGTAGAACACTCCATACTGGATACATGCAGGATTTATGCAGTAGCTGCACAGCAGTAGCAAGTGACTGTAAAGTTTGAGTACTCCCACAAAATA
Organism: Elgaria multicarinata webbii; assembly: GCF_023053635.1. Lineage (NCBI taxonomy): Eukaryota > Metazoa > Chordata > Lepidosauria > Squamata > Anguidae > Elgaria > Elgaria multicarinata. Next base: position 106,069,361 of record NC_086172.1, read on the forward strand.
TACTAACTAGCTTAAGGCAGAGAATTCAAAGCAGATTGCAAGGAAGGGCAACAGCTGTGCTAAGGTTTACATAGAAATCATATTGTTATGACCCGGCCACAGAGACAGAGAAAAATGTACTCTCCTTCTTGAGTTTCAAGGTGTTCAGGTTGGAAGGAATTTCTTTGTTTGAGAAAACAAAGCAGCTGTGGTACTGAGGCAAAGAACAAACCTACAGACATAGCAAAATAAACCCTTTGTATTGTAATACCAGCAGATGAAAGTTTGTTCATGGACATACAGATAGAGATACTGTAAGATATCTGTAGTAAGTGGAGGTTGATGGCTCTGATGTTAGTGGGGCTTTGAATCTGCTTCGGGTTTCAGTCAGAACCAGTCAGAACTCTAAAGGAGCTATCCAAGGTGCTAAACCCAACCTCCAAAATAGCACCTGTATGGGTCTGACTAAAACCCAGAGTGGATTCACAGCCCCACTGACATTGGAGCCTGTCTATAGACACTGTCTATAATCCTTCATATGTTGCTGGACTCCATCTTGTAAACCATCCAGAGAGCTTCGGCTGGGGGGCGGTATATAAATGTAATAAAATAAATAAATAAATAAATAAATAAATCTCTCATAATCCCTCACCAATGGCTATTATTATTATTATTATTATTATTATTATTATTATTTATTTATATAGCACCATCAATGTACATGGTGCTGTACAGATTACACAGTAAATAGCAAGACCCTGCCGCATAGGCTTACAATCTAATAAAGTTGTAGTAAACAATAAGGAGGGAAAGAGAATGCAAACAGGCACAGGGAAGTGTAAACAGGCACCGGGTAGGGTGAGGCTAACAGTATAGAGTCAGAACAAACTCAACATTTAAAAGCTATAGGGAAAAGAAAAGTTTTTAGCTGAGTTTTAAAAGCTGTGATTGAGTTGGTAGTTCTCAAGTGTTCTGGAAGAGCGTTCCAGGCGTAAGGGGCAGCAGAAGAAAAAGGACGAAGCCGAGTAAGGGAAGTGGAGGTCCTTGGGCAGGTGAGAAGCATGGCATCAGAGGAGCGGAGAGCACGAGCGGGGCAATAGTGTGAGATGAGAGAGGAAAGATAGACAGGAGCTAGACCGTGAAAAGCTTTGAAGGTCAGCAGGAGAAGTTTATATTGGATTCTGGAGTGAATTGGAAGCCAATGAAGAGATTTCAGAAGTGGAGTGACATGGTCAGAGCGGCGGGCCAAGAAGATGATCTTAGCGGCAGAGTGGTGGACAGAGACCAGCGGACTGATGTGAGACGAGGGAAGGCCAGAGAGAAGAAGGTTGCAGTAGTCCAACCGAGAGATAACCAGTGCGTGAACGAGAGTCTTGGCAGAAGAGACAGACAAAAATGGTCGAATCCTGGCAATATTATACAGGAAGAAACGACAGGATTTAGCTACTGCCTCGATATGGGGAATAAAGGAGAGCGAGGAGTCGAAGATAAAGCCAAGGCTACGAGCTTCCTTGACCGGAGTAAGCGTGACATCGTTGACAGTAAGAGAGAATGAGAGGTGAGGAGAAGGTTTAGGAGGAAAAACAAGCAGTTCAGTTTTTGCCATATTAAGTTTCAAACGACGATGAAGCAGCCAGGCTGAGATATCTGAAAGACATGCCGAGATACGATCGTGGACATCAGGAGAAAGTTCCGGAGATGAGAGATATAATTGTGTATCATCGGCATATAGGTGATATTGGAGGCCATGAGATTGAATAAGCTTACCCAAGGGCAGCATCTGGTGGGCTACGATACTGCTGTAGCCTGACTCACCTGTGGACTTCCCAAGAGGTCACCTCATGTGTTTCTCATGGTAACTTATTACAGGAAGTGTCTTATAATTCTATTGATTTCTCCACCAAATAAGCTGACCCTTCAATTTTTTCTCCGAGTTCCCACCACTTGTAGTTCCCTAAATCTGGCCAGTCAAATTTACATGTTTTGCAATTTATTTTTTCTAAATATACAAAATACTTGAAACATGTTTTAAAATACTGTTTCAAAATTTGGCAGTACAATGAACATGTCTGCACACAATTCAACTGTGCACAAGGGTTATGCTTTCAGTTGTGGACTGGATTAGGGCTATGAAGGGTGTCTGATGAGTAGGGCTGTGCTCTTCTTCGCTTCGCTTCATAGAAGCAATAGCGGAGTGGCCTGATTCGCCTCCACCAAAGGCGGAGACAGATCAGGTCGGGGAAGCTGCGGATTGAGATGAAGTGGATCGAGACCAAGCGAATCCTTCACCTCGGTCCGGAGGTTTGAAAAAAAGTAAGTGTGGAGGGAGGGGGGCTTACCTGGCACCGCCGCAGTCCATATGGCGACGGCGGCAGAGCCAGGTAAAGGGGCAGGGGGTCTTACCTGTGTCTGTTGTATTCTGGCGGTGGCTTCACCTGAGGCCGAGGCTCAAACTGGAAGAGCAGGCTGCAAGCACGGCCTGCCCTTCCACTTTGAGCCTCAGCCTCAGGTGAAGCTGCCGCTGGAACGCAACAGACGCAAGTAAGTGGTGTGGGGAAGGGGAGCCTTACCTGTCTCCGCACCTACCGCTGCAGTCCATGCAGTGACAGCGGCAGAGCCAGGTAAGGGGCAGGGGGGAGGTTGGCTTACCTGGCTCCTTTGCAGTCCGGCAGCGGCTTCAACTGAGGCTGAGGATTCAAACCAAAAGACCAGGCCGCGGCTGCGGCCTAGTCTTCCTGTTTGAGTCCTCGGCCTCAGTTGAAGCCACCACCGGACCACAACGGAGGGAGGTAAGTTTTGAGGGGTTAGGTGGATCTTACCTGGCACCGTCGCCGTCGCCGTGGAGCTCTGATTTGGAACCGGAGCTCTGCAGCGGAGCGGAGCAGATCATAGGCGGATCAATGCGGGGTGGAGCGGACCCAATCCGGAAGGTGCGGATCGGGATCGGGAGCAGATTGCGGGGGTCCGTGCATAGCCCTACTGATGAAGCAATTAAACTAGATTGACATCGCTGTGACCTGAGATGTTTTGTGAGGTATTTTTGACAGAAAATCAAAGCCAGCCACCGACAGGAAGTGACCAGATGGATGTTGCTGTGATGGTAATAACATTTATAGCAGCATTTTAAAGCAGTCTTTAAAGCAATCCATGTTGGGGGAGAGGTGAATAACATATTCCCTTTGGGCTGTTTGGATGTTTTAAAAATCAAAATTTCTTCTCACACCCTTCACAAAAATCCCTTTATTTTTCACCATTGGTGGAAAAGGAAAGAATCATCCCATGTCTCCCAGCACTGCTGCTGCTGCAATCAGCTTCATAGTCTTTCCAATTACACCTCCCTAAAAGAAATACAAAATGCCAGAAGACTGGATAACAACTCTGAACTACACTGCAGAGTTGTCATACACTATAAACCCACCCACACCCACCCCACATAACAACTAGACTATTATTCATAATTGATATAAACAACACACTCAGCCTCTGCCCTCCTCACAACTGCAATATGAGGCTAAAAACAGGATTTTATTGGCATTTATACTAGTATATGAGCAATTTATATTTATATTTCTTCACAGTTTACAAACTCAAATAAAGTCACACTTTTTATATCAAACAGACCTGAGTTAGAAAGGACGCAGACACCTGTCTTTGCTGTTACCTTTCGTTTCTGAAAGGGCACACTTTGCCCAGTCACAGTTACGTTAAAATCTTGGATGTTCTGTTGTTTTCTATGACCAGCTATCACTTCTCTGTCAGGAAACTTCTCTGTCAAGAAGATAAGGGATGTGTCAATCTCGACTGTTGGTCTCTATGGATATCACTCCTTCCCTACATGTCAATTACAGCTGTGACTTCTCTTATTATGGAAGGCAGGAATAGGCTCTTTTCTACAATATTATTGAGAAAAAATAGTGTGCTCACAAGCAACCTGGTGCCGTCCAGATATTTTAGACTACAACTATTTAAATCTCTGACTGTTGGCTATTCTTATTAGATCTTATGGGACTTGTGGTCTAAAACATTTGGAAGGCACCAGATTGCTACCTGTAATCTAAGGGCTAGTTTTCTTCTTTGCGTCAATGAAAAAACTAGAATCTTCTCCAGCTAATGGACCAAACAGGCTGTAGAATGCAGGCAAAACCCACCAATTGGTCCCTATGGTAATCTAACTGAGAAGATAGGCACCATTAATTAAATGAAGAAAAAATGTCTCCTTGAATGCCCATTAATGCTTAGCAGATCTTTTCTTAACATTGGTGGAAGTTTCTTAATCAGTTGTGTTTATTATGACTGAAAAGTACTGGCATCATGTCACCCTGGCATGATGCACGCTGGTTCCAATTTCTACAGCAGGGGTCTTGAACCTCTTTAAGCCCAAGCACCAAATTCCATTTCAGAGCTCTCAGGGGCTGCGTTTCAAAGGTGAGCAGGGCTAAAGGCAAAACAGGCAGGGCCATAATGCAAAAAACAAAAACAAAAAACAAATAAATGCCAGTATATTTTGTGAACAACACTTACTGGCAGAAACTAAGACTTAGGAGAGGGATTTTTACCTTTTGGAATGGGGAAAAATGCTGCACAAAAGCAAGGAAACCACCAACGATTAGTGGTAATGGAAAAGTGGTGGGGCCAGGAAAAGGAGGAGTGGCCATCTGAGCAACCCTAGAAGGTTGTATTTAGACCCCAAGCCTGAGGTTGTTCACTCCTGCCTTACAATCTCCAGGTTCAGATCATTGTCTAACTTAACTCATTTTATAAATGCACGAAGCTGATAAACAGCACAATTCAGTCTGGTGATTTTCTACTGAAATGCTTCCCACCCTTGCTTAGTATAAAATGTTTCACCGAGCTTTCCCCAGGTTAGGAAAAGCAAGGTGAAATGTCCATGTGTCTCTAATCGAGGCCGGCATGGACAAATTAAGCAGATCAAGGATGCAGCTAGGGCTGGACCTTTAAGCTAAACTCTAGGGTTCCATAGCCCAGGAGACCCCCAAAATCACCCTGAGAGGGCAGAGGAAGAGGGCTTTAAGGCAGCAAACTCTGGTTCTTTCCAGTAGTCATGATGGTGCAATGATTTAAGTGTGTTTAAAATTCAAAACTGCATATGTTCAGATTATTTTTATTATTATTATTATTATTGGGTTGGCAATTTTGTTATATGCTTTTACATACTAAGAATGTAAAAGCAGTTTTCAAGCATGGCCATTGGAGGGGGGAAGAGAACTTAAGTTGTGTGCTTCATAACTGAAGTAACACACATGGCCATCCAACACCCCAACACCACTACCACCACTGCCATAAGACAATTAAGGATACAATCCTATGCATGTTTAGACAAAAAGCTTAATCTGCTTAATTTCTGCAGATGAAAGCCCAGGTGAAGGGTCAGTAAACTGGTACAACAAGAGATGCTTTAAGGTGGATTCCTGCATTGAGCAGGGGGGTTAGACATCGTGGCCTTTTAGGCTCCTTTCAACTCTACTATTCTATGATTCTGTGATTCCATGAAATGCCAGCCACCCTACATGCTCACAGGGCAGGCCTTGAATACAACAGATACAGAACCATGCTGCAGATGGTTGTATACATTTACTATGTATACCATGGCAGGATCTATACTACTGCTTTAAATGGCTTATAACAGTAGTGACAACTGTTGGGGCCCAGGACATACTCCATATACAATTTTCAAACCATTTTCAAAGTGTTATATCCTGCTTGGTGTAGATTTGGCTCAACACATGATCTAGGAGTAAGGCTGTGCCATGTAACCCTTCCTCCTGGCATGCCAGCATAGATAGGATGTCTGCAGAGAGAGGAGACTTCTGTGTGTACAGCTGTACACTTGGAGACATCTCTGCAGACACCTCTCTCTGCCCTGACCATGGATGGTAGGGAGTGAAGCTACATTACATGCATGACATCAGAGGTGGGCGTGTGCACCTTTGGCTCACATATTGGTATACATGATAAGTGGAACAAACTAACAAAGCATTTGTCATTCCATTGTTTGGCCCCTTAAAAGAAACATCACAACACTATAACCTAATCAGGAATCAAGAAGAGCTCATCTATAAATTGATGCCATAATAGATGCATTAGCCTTGAAGGAGACCTTGTCTACAATCTGCAATTCTTGTAAATTTTAAAAGGCTTCAATCCTATTGGTAGTAAAAGGTGTATAACTACTCCCATACACACTGACCTGAGAATAAGTCCAGCTGAACTCAGTCGGGCTTACATCTGAGAAGGCAGGCATAGGATTGCAGTATTAATTTTGTAGCTCTAGCAAGAGATTTTCTTCAACCACTTTTTGTAAGGTTAATGTATGTAGGCTGTAGGCTGCACATACTACAAATATTTATGAAAAAAACCTGTGCATGGGAATGTGTTAAGGTATTTTTAAAACTGTGCTGTCATCCAGCATTAGCTAATGTCTGGAGCATTTCATCACTGGAATATCTTTTGCTGTCCTGCTATGGCTGTGAAATGTTTTGCTCAGCTGGTAAGGCATATTTTACATTTTGCACTCTTAAAGCAAGCTGCTGTTGTCCAAACTCAGTGAAATAATAATTTTAGATTGAGTTGGCACACATCCAATTCCTAAGTGGCAGAATTGAGTCCTGTGCGCAGTTGAGGTAGAACAATTGTGCCTTAAAATAGTCATTATTAATTCAACATCGTAATGGAAGTTTCCTCAGACACAACTTAAGGATATTATATTAAGCTCTGATTTTATTTCCATTGAGTTTGGTGGTGAGAGCAGGAGCAAACCTGATAGTTCTATGTGAAAAATAAAAGCTCAATTCAGGAGACAAAAGTATTTTCATATCTTATTCATCCATACAACAAACCTATGGCCATTATTTGTTGGTGGATCATCATCATCATCATCTTCATCATCTAGCACAATAAAAATGTTAGCATTTAAGCTGCCAGTAGAATCTTTGGTGTGTGTTTTTCAACCATAGGTTAACATGGCTATCCGTCTTGAAAATAATAATAATAATAATAATAATAATAATAATAATAATAATCCACACCAACATCCCAAAAGCAGTCATACTTAAAACATGCTCAATTGTCAGGAAATTCCTGAATCAGTAAAGGACTGCATGACCTGGCAAAGCCCATCTAGAATTGCCATGAGCAGGAAAAGAGAAAGTAAGAGACAATGATAATAATAATTATAATTAATGTTATTATAATTGCAGAGTTGAGACTGAGACCCAAAGCAATCCATGTCTCAACTGTATGAGGATGTATGAGCAAACCCAATAGTGTTCTGAGGAACAGATCGCACTTGTTGTCCAATGTCGCCTATGGTTTTACTCTGTAAACTTGTTTACAGAGTAAAAAATCAGCAAGCTATGCTGTCCACTTCTTGTAGGAATGGTGGCTGGGGCACTTGGAGATCCCCATAAGAGATCTTGGGGTATCACTTCAAGGCCCCAGCCAAGCTCAGTGAACGGCATGCCTGCCACTCACACAAAATGTAGCAACGGCTCACTGTCTCGGTTTGTGCTGTGGTGGCCAGAGATTCCTGACATTCCTATAATAAGGAGGGGATATTCAATCGGTCTGGAAGACGGAAAATTCCTCCTAAAGAGAACAAGGAGTACCAGGCTCCTTAAAGGAGGCAGTAAGCGGGGCCACTCCCAAAGAAACCTGACCTGGGCCTTGTCTACACCTAGAGGCTTTTCAAGAGTGGGGAGGGATGATCGGGAAGTATTGTACTTCTAGGATCGTCCATCAGGGCCAGATGCCGGTGAGTTTTCCTGGAAGTAAAGAGGGCTGCTCCGGGGCAAAGTTTTTTTGTTGGTTTTTTTTTAGAAATGGAGATGATTGTGGAACAGCAATCCTGCATGAAGGTGCGATTTTTTAAAAACACAAACAACCCCCCTTCCTCAGCATTGGAAGACGTCGAGAACCATCCAGGAGGTGGCAAAAATGCTCTCCCCTCAGCCCCATACCCATGGGCTCCCCCCGCACAGCTGCTTGCCTGTTTGCTGAGCCCTGCTACTCACAGGGAACAGCAGCAACTTCGGAGGGCACACCACCTGCAGACCTCAGGATTCCCCTGAGAGATGGGGGGAAATCACGATAACTGCAGCGCCCAATATCCTGGTAGAATGGAGTGGTCATCCCTGGTTCACCCTGGGATCAGCTTTGCATCATGTGGCCCCGTAGGGATGACCTCAACATTCTCCCAGGATAACTAGCAGGTACAGATTAGGCCATGGACTGAGAAGTGGAGAATGATTAAAAGTCGATTGCTAACTTCCCTTTCCTGGGCAAGGTGCTCGAATGCATGGTTGCTGATCAACATGGTATCCTTATGGAGCAGCTATCTGAATTGGGAGTCAGTGGCATTTTTCAATGTTTCCATTCCTATGTGGATAATTGTTTCCAGAAGGAGATACAGGGGGATTATTGCTCTGATCCACATTAACTACATCATGGAGTTCCACAGGGTTCAGTTGTTGTTGTTGTTGTTGTTGTTGTTGTTGTTATTATTATTATTTATTGCATTTTTATACTGCCCAATAGCCAAAGCTCCCTGGGCGGTTCACAAAAACAAAAACAATTCAAAGTGTAAAACAAACAGTATAAAAACATGATATAAAATACACATTAAAACAAATTATAACATACCATACATGATTAAAACATCCTGAAAACATTCTAAAATTTCACTGGATAGGCCTGCTGGAATAGATCAGTCTTTATTGCTTTTTTAAATTCTAAAAGACTGTCAAGTTGATGAATCTCCTCCGGCAGGCCATTCCACAGTCTGGGAGCAGCAGAAGAGAAGGTCCTCTGGGTAACAGTTGTTAATCTAGTTTTTGCTAGCTGAAGTGGATTCTTCCCAGAGGACCTGAGTGTGCAGGGCAGATTGTACGGGAGAAGGTGATCTCACAGGTAGCCTGGACCCAAACCATGTAGGGCTTTAAAGGTAATAACCAACACTTTGTACTTCGCCCGGAAACTAATCGGCAGCCAGTGAAGGGATTTTAAAAGTGGTGTAATGTGGTCACCCTTAGGTGTACCAGTGACCAGCCTGGCTGTGATATTTTGGACTAATTGAAGTTTCCAGACTAGGCACAAAGGTAGCCCCATGTAGAGCGCATTATAGAAGTCAAGCCTCGAAGTTACCAGTGTGTGTACTACTGTCTTTAGGTCTTCCAACTCTAGGAAGGGGCGCAGCTGGCGTATCAGCCGAAGCTGATAGTAGGCACTCCTGGCCGTCGCATCTATCTGGGCTGTCATTTGGAGCGACGGATCCAGAAGCACCCCCAAGCTGTGAACACAGTCTTTCAGGGGGAGTGTAACCCCATCCAGAACTGGTTGACACACCTCCAAACCTAGGTTGTGGCCTCTGACACCGAGCACCTCCGTCTTGTCTGGATTCAGCTTCAGTTTGTTTTCCCTCATCCAGCCCATTACCGCCTCCAAGCATTCATTCAGAGGAGACACACTATCCTTAGCTGACGCTGTTATTGAAGGCATAGAGAAATATATTTGGGTTTCATCAGCATACTGATAGCACCCCGCCCCATGCCTCCGGATGATCTCTCCCAGCGGTTTCATGTAAATATTAAATAGCATTGGGGAAAGGATGGCACCTTGCAGTACACTGCACAGCAGCTCCTTTTTTGAGCATCACCATCTGGAACCTGCCCTGGAACCACCGAAGGACAGTGCCTCCAATTCCCAATCCCCTCAGGCGATCCAGAAGGATACCATGGTCAATGGTATCGAAAGCCGCTGAGAGGTCCAAGAGTACCAGCAGGGACACACACCCCCTGTCAATACTCAGGCATAGATCATCCGCTAAGGCGACCATGGCAGTCTCAACACCGTATCCTGCTCTAAAGCCAGTTTGAAATGGGTCTAGAAAATCTGAGTCATCCAAAACTGCTTGAAGTTGGTGAGCAACCGCCCTCTCGATCACCTTGCCCAGAAATGGAAGATTTGATACTGGTCGATAGTTGTTAAGATCCAGAGGGTCCAGGGAGGCCTTTTTTAGAAGATGTTCTCTATATCGTGTCTTGTCGGATATAAGTCGAGTTTTCCGCCATCGGTGCTCTAGTCGTCATCCTTCCCACTTCAGCTCCCTGAGTTCTTCTGTATACCAGGGTGCCCGGTTAGAAATGGACCGGAGAGAACGTTTGGGGGCGATCGTGTTTTATCCCCCATGCTAACATCTATCTGAAACTAACAGGGGAAGTTACCCAGGGATGTGGACTGAGGTGCCATCAATATGCCAATGACACCAATCTCTACCTCTCCTTTCCATCCAACCCAGGTGAGGAAGTGATTGTCCTGAATTCATGCCTGATCAGGGTAATGGACTGGATGAGAGCCAACAAAATGAAGATACTATTAGCAGGTGGTTCATCTGCCTGGTTTAGTGGTGTTCAACCTGTCCTGGAGATGGTTGCACTCCCCATGAAAGATCTTGGGGGTGTTCCAGGATCCATCATGGTCATTTGAAGCCCAGGTGGTCTTGGTAGCTAGGAATGCTTTTTATCAGCTTAGGTTGATATACCAGCTGTGACACTATCTGGACAGAGCAGGCCTAGCAGCAGTTATCCATATTTATCTGGTAATCTCCCAGATAGATTAATGCAATGCATTGTTTGGGAGGGGGGTTACCTTTGAAGATTGTTCAGAAACTTCAGTTAGTTCAAAACAGAGTTTCTAGGTTCCTAACTGGGGCTGGCGATATGATCATATGATGCCAGTGTTTTGTCATCTGCACTGTCTTCTAGCCTATTTTCAAGCCAAATTCAAAGTGTTGGTATTGATCTTTTAAATCCTGAATGGCTTGGGACCAGAATATCTAAGGTAATGTTTCCTTTCCTAAGGACCTGCATGGACCCCTAGGTCATTTTTGAGGCCCTCCTCTAGGTGCCTCCACTGGTGGAAGCTAGACAGGTGGCTATAAGAGAGAGGGCCTTCTCAATTTTGGCACCCCACTTATGCAATGACCTCTCTAAAGAGGTTCACTTGGCATCTACAATTCTATGTTTTCAGTGCTAGGCAAAAACTGAGGATGTTGTGGGACTCCAAGAAGGGGGTGGAGTTTTGTGGACTCCCACCCACTTGGAGGACTCCTGGATTTACCAGGCCCATTTGCTGGATGCTCACATGGTCTGTGAATTCCCAGGGCCACGCGTCCCCTTAGCATAAAAATGTTGCATAAATGGCCCCTTTTATGGCCACCATTTACATAACAAGAGATTTCCGGAAATCCCGAGCTGCCACTTTTATGCAAAAATGGGACAGATGGTCCACAGGGCTTGTTGGCTGCTCAACAGCTCATGCTGTACAGAGTGGGGGTGTACAGCAGCAGCAGCAGCAGCAGCTTGGCAAGCACCCGACAAAACCGGATGGAGGTGCGCCGGTCCATCCTTGGCGGAACTTTTCTTTTCTCCCAGGCATTTTAGAGACCGAGTTCTAGATTTTTATGGGTGTTTTATTGATTCCTGTGCTATTTGTTGTTTTGTATTGTTGTATTCTTTCAGATATTTCTATTGTATTTTTTAACTGAATGGCATTTTAGTCTTTCAAACGTTTGACGGCCACCTGGAGAACATTGGTGAATTAAAAGTATAATAAATAAGTAAATAAATCCAAATGCACCATGGAATGCATGGTGGACCAGCGACTCCCCTGCCCTGTTTTAGAAAGAAGTCTAAAAAGAAACTCAGCTAGGTGGTGTAAAGAAACAAAGACAGCACTACAAAACCAAACAAAGTTAGTAACATGTTGGTAATCTGCAATGTCATTAGAAACAATTGCACCACTGCTCAATGGGTTGCTTCAGGGCTGTGCTGTAATCTTTTTTTTTTCCACCAGCAACAATTTATTTTAATTCACAAACTAGGAGACATCATTATAATATGACTAGCAGCAGTATAAAACCTTGGGAAAGAAGTACATCATGATGGATTTATACCAGTTAGTCCTTTACTGGGAATCTGATGCCTTTCAGCTATGGTGCAATTAAAATGAAAAAAAATTAAGTTGTGCTTCCTTTATCCATTAATCTTTCCAGGGCCTTTTATATAGTATGACTATGAACCATGGGATATCAGGATCATTTATCATTACAGCATGGGAAAGTGATTTTTGAATAAAACTGCAAAAGGCTAATGAATTTGCAATTAGGTTTAATGATAGGTTGTCCAAAGCTATTTCTTAAACCAGGCTGGTTTTTGCAGTAGAAAGTTGGTGTTATTTTTTCCAGGACACTGAGAATGAGAAATATTATCTATTTATTTATCTATCCATCTATCTATTAGGGATGAGCATCAGATTAGACCATAACCCAGTGGAAGCTGGTGTCTCCGATGTCAGTGGAGCAGTGAATCCGCTCTGGGTTTCAGTCAAGACCAATCAGAACTCCAATGGAGCTATCCAAGGTGCTTCAAACCTTGGATAGCTCCTTTAAACTTTTGACTGGTCCTGACTGAAATCCGGAGTGGATTCACTGCCCCACTGACATTGGAGCCATCAGCCTTCAGTGCTGAACCTTGGTCAAGTTGGGCACCTTCGGACCATTTCCAGTGCATCCTGAGATGAAGTAGGCTTCCTAATGAAGTGACCAGGACTGAAGGTAGACCCTGAACAAGGCTTTGTGTATAATTCAGCTTTAGAAAAGCAGGCAGCATGTCTCCAAATAGCATCTTTTGCTTTTCATTCTCTAAATACTGATTAGGACGAAGTAAGAAGGACAAGACTGTTCCTTCACATTTGTGGTTAGTGCTTACCAGTAATATATTTCTCCGTGTGTGTGTATACATACATACATACATATACATACATACACACACACACACACACACACACACACACACACACACTTGTTCTAAGCACTGTTTTATCAGAATTAGAAATCTATATGCTTATATAGTTGGTTTTACCAGATGTGAGGTCTAAATTACCAGATGTGAGGTGTCGCCTCCTGTATGCATCTCCCAGATCCTGAGGTCATCTTCTGAATCCCTTCTCTAGGTGCCCCCACTGAATGAATTGAAATACATGATAATTACAAAGAAGAAAGCCTTTTTCAATGGTGACACCCTTGCTTTAGAATGCCCTACTGGCACCTAGGTTGTGGCCCTAAGATTTGCCTGGCACCTAGGTTGTGGTCCTTTGATGGTGTGGTGAAGAACTTTTTATTCTCCCTGGCTTTTTAACTTGCCAGCTTTTAAAATGTGTTTTTAGAAGCTTGCTGTTTGTCCTCTGTTCTTGCTTTTGCCTTAGTTGTATTCTGTGGCTCTTCTAGTTTGTTTTAGATTTTACATTATATTTTATTGTATTTGTATATTTGTTTAACCTTATTTTGTGAACTACCCAGAACTCACTCACTCTCCCTCTCCCTCTCCCTCTCTCTCTCTCTCTCTCCCCCTCCCTCCCCCCTCTCTCTCCCTCTCTCCCTCCCCCCTCTCTCTCCCTCTCTCCCTCCCCCTCTCTCTCTCTCTCACACACACAGATTCTCTCTCTCTCTCTCTCTCTGGGCATGTCTTCACCAGTCGATAACCCGGGGATCATCCCAGGATTATCCCTGTGCATCCACAAGACGCACAGGAGATCCCGGAAGCAGGAAGGAATGATCCCTCCATTTCCCCAGGATATCGGCAGGCCCTTTCCCCCCAGCTTTTCCCGCAGTCTTAGGATCGTCCTGAGACCATGGGAAGTGTGGGTGCCCATCACGGCTTCATCCCCCCTCCTCGCAAGTAAATTCTGGCAGTTTAGAATTCTGTCCTGAGAATGTAGTGTGGCCAGCTATAAATCTGCAATATGTTCCCTTTGGATCAGGTAGTAATTGCTTTTCATATATTTACATCAGTGAGCATTTGCTATTTTCACAGTGTGGAAGGTGATTGTGGGTAATGGGTGGAGAGGGAAAGGGGAATCAGCAAAAATCATATCCACTGTGTTGCAGGCCCTTCCATTTACAGAAGGGTAATTTAGGATCCAATCCATGATATTTGCATTGTCACTATATTTCTAGTCTTTTACACCAAACCATCTTGTAACATCTTAACAAATCCCATGCTGTCATTTAGAATGAAATGGGATTGTGTGTTTAGTCAGTCTTAAAACCACGACAGGGTGCAAGTGTAAATGAATCTTCAAGGAAGTAAGGCACCTGAAGCCAGCAAGGAAAATCTGCTGCTGATTTTCATCTAGATGCCAATATGCACTGCAATGAACTCCCATTCTCTTGGCAGAGGGATTGATAGACTGGGACAGCCCCATGTTTGGCCACTAATAGCAAGCATCAACCTATGTCTGGTACTGAATCAGGGCCCATATCATCCAATTTTGAGGATACAAATCTCATGCCTCATTGCACACAAAAGTAAATCGAATGTCTAAAGTAAAATAATATAAAGGCCATGAATGAAAGTGAACAACTGACAATATGCTGGAAGGAGAGAAAACACACAGAGAAGCTACCAAATACTTTTAATCTGCTTACAGGATTTCTAGAGGTGTCTGATGCTTTCAGCCAGAAAAACTTAATTCCGACAGTGGATTTCAAGATGGATGGTCTTGCACAATCACTCAATTAAGATGTAGGACACTACATTAAATATAGCAACATAAATGTCTACAAAAATATAAAAATTACAACACACACACACACACAACACACACTCTCTCAAGTTGATGAGGGGAAGGCTAAAACATTGCCAACCAACTTAGCATGATGTCTGCCTTTTCTGGTCCAGATGCAACAAATGATAATTAAGGGAGCAGTCTGTTGTAAATGTGAAATATAGTGTTTGAGATTCTGTGGGCTAGGAAACTTCTTTCAAATGTAAAATTAATGACATCCCCCTACAACACCCTCCCCCCCCCCAATTTAGCTTCATTTGTTAAAGTAAGATAGATGCTGCTATTTATTTTCATTCATTTCTGCCACGGTAGCATTAAACAGTACATGAGTAATTAATCGAATTTCCTGCCACCCTAATGGAACAAGCAAGGTTTTCCTATTCCCTTATTAATGATATGAAGGAAGAGGGGTGAGGAGACTTCTTCAAGGTCATATTCGCAGCCTGTGGCACAACTAGAAATGTTATGTAGAGCTCCTACATTCTGACCTAGTTTCCCCTTAATACTCTTATCTCTCTTAGTATCGCTACTACTATTACTACAATGTTTCACAAGACATTTTCTCATAACTTTCCCCTCCTTTTGTCTGTGCCCTTTTAGGATATTGCTTGTGCACATAATTAAGTAACCAGAAACTGACCTCCAGATATCAGCAGAAAACAACAAAAAAAGGGAACTATCTATCCCTATGATTTCTGTTCCAAGATGAATAGTAGGCAAGAGGGAAGGCATTATCTCCTTTCAATTTTCTTTTAATGTATTATTATATTGATAATGAGAATTCCAGTTAATTCCTCCGCAGTCTTTGAAAAGGGAAGTGAAGAACTGGTGATAAAACACTTGATTTATACTGATATCCATTTCCCCATTTCTAAGAGGCTAACCAATAGCTAATGACTGAAGAAAACAGATAGTTGACACTTTTTTTCGATCACTCTTTGGTGGTAGCAACTTAAATTGGAAACATTGATCCTCAAGCTATTATATCATGATTGTAACTTCATTAAGAATACTCAATTGCTCTTTTTAAACATTTCAGGCTGGGGTATGCTGGGAGCTGTAATCCGGAAGTCATCAGGTTGGGGAAGGTTGCTCCAGTTCTTTTTGGCAGACTTTTATCAACCCATGTTCATATTTGTAATTCACAGCATGGTGGGGCATGGGAAGAGGTTTGCAAATGCACTGCAGGAATTTAGAGCTATGACAAACTTCGTCTGCTCCAATTCCAGAATAAACTTTAGTGACTTTTCTAGTAAAAACTAGGAGGAATGGAACAAGGTTAGACACAGCAATGAGATAATGGATTGTCAGCAATCAACTCTTCTCTATTTGGGAGCCAATCTTGACTGAAAAACAAGGTATGTACTACACCCTTTTGGAATGCTTCGAGTTTCCCAGGACCATCTAAGAAAGCGGTAATTTCAGTGTGGGGTAAGGAACCTGCAGCCAGCAGCCTTCATATGGCCCTTGGCCTAATTCCATGTGGAGTGGTACTGAGAGAGAGTGGGGATAGGGTGCCACAAAAAAGAGAGAGATGGGGTAACAGATGGAGAGAGAGAAAAAAAAAAAAGAGAGAGAGAGATGCAGTCTTGCAATACTTCAAACTCCACCCACTTTGGCTCTGTTCATTTTATATCTGGCTCTGCCCACCAACAAATATTATTCAGGTCATCATTGGCTGTAGCCCCTATTTGCTTTTTCCCATGGACTTATATGAGGAAAAGTTTCGCCATTCCTGATCTAAGTTGACATTTCTCTTCCTTTTGTTATAAATGTTTTCATTGACACCATTCCTCCCTTAGGTGGATAGGAGGGCACAATATTTGTGCCATACTTGTCGAGGGGGATATGGTTAAAGCGTACATCTCATGTACTTTAGCAAAATGTCTACAGTTGGTGATTCATCAACCATATGACCATGGAGGATTGCTTTGAGAGGCTTTCAAAGAGAATCCTCCTCTTTCACCCTACACATGCATGTGCACTTTGCTGGGAATGGATGAAGTCAATGGAACAGCTCTGTGTGGCCTGCTTTGGACATTTGTAAACTGCCCAGAGAGCTTCAGCTATGGGGTGGCATATAAATGTAATAAAATAAAATAAAATAAATAAATAAATTTCCTGCTAAAACTTTGCCTGCCTAGACTACGGCATGTTTTAATATGCTAAACATTGTAATCCAGTCCTAACACCACAATCTTTCTGAAACCCAATAAAGTCTTACAGTATCTACATTCCCATAGCTTTTGTGTTTCAATGGCTTCTTTTTTACTTTTACTCATAGATATTAAACTGTTTCATGGCCTGCTATCCATTTTAAGATTGGAAGACATTAATGGCTTATGGGAAGCATCATAAAGGGCCCATAGTTGGGCTCACACAACATTGATATTTAAGACTGATATATACATACCAATGTTTCATCCCAGATAGATAGATAAATATAGATAAACAAAGGATGGTGTTGGCAGGGTTTATGGTATTTTAATATGGTATGATAGTGTTTGTAATTGGAAAGAAGATAAAGCATTTCTTTCTGCTCCCATCTGTCATCACAATTGTCATTCCTTACCTGGAGAAGGATTCATTGGATGAAGAAGAGGAGGAGGAAAGCCAGCACAGTGGGCCCCACCTGGAGCCAGGCAAAGAGCTGGAGGCTTTGGCCAACAACACTCCCCTGGAACCATTAGAAGAATAGCCTGCCCCTTCCAGTGTCATTCATGGACTCCCCCAAATACAGGAGGCAGAACTGGAAATGATTTATCCCTCCAAATGCTGTAGACTCAAACGCAAGCTGCAGAGAAACAACAAGAGGCCACAGCATGGCGCCTTCCTTAAAAACAACATGGTGACCTAATTAGCTAGCTGTACTGATTAACAACCAGCTATAAATCAGCACAGTCAGAACCAGATCTCTGCTGCAGTCAACTCTGAGTTAACTTCAGCATGTTGCCTTGCTTCTCTGGATCTTGTTGCCTCCTGGACTCTCAATAACCCACCTGGACCACCCTCCTGAACACTCCGTGATTGGCTTTGACATTTGACTCAACTGACTTCTGTGGATCAACCTCTGGACTGCGTTTGACCTTGCCCCTGCCTTCTCCTATTGCACTATTTGGATTCCTGTGTATGACCTTTGACTGGACTGGCTACTCTCTCTTGATGTACACTTGGGACTATCTGGGCCTTGACTAGGGCACTTGCCAGGACAACAATGACTACTTAAACTCTGAAAATAGAGATTACAGTTATCTAAGCTAGGGCTGTGGACCTTCTTTTTTTTCCTGTCAAAGACTGCATTCCTTCATATGGGTAATATGTTGGGAGCTGCAGTTTGTAATAGTTTGTGAAGCCAGTTTGTGATGCCTGTGGTGGGTAGGGCCAAAGGCAAAACTAGGCCAGGCCATCCCTTTTCTCTCTGTGTTTCTTTCTGTCAGCCCATATCTCTCTCTCTCTCTCTCTCCCACCACCACCACCTCATTTCCAGCAGGCTGCCAGGGGAGCGAGAGATTGCTCTAGCCAAAAGTCTGAATTGGTTACTTGCAGAGCACTGTTGAAATTAGTCCAGGTGCCACATTAAAGTAGGGCTCAGGCCACAGATTGCCTATCCCTGATCAAACCTATCCAGGAGGAATGGGACAAATCTTCCATACCTCTGGGTTGGTAAGGAGAAAGAGGAACCCCAGGGGGCTTTATTGGGACTTCGAGAGGTCAGGATTTGAGCCCCAGGTCTGAGATTCCCCATTGCTGTTCTATAACATGGGGACCATTTTCCTGATAAGTCAAGTGAGGCTCAAAGGACATACTTAGAATTATAGAACATGGTGGCTCTGAACATCTGTTGAGTACCAGAACTGAGCTGAGCACAAAAATCCACTCCTGGTTATAGCCAAGGTGGCGATAACCACCTTCATCTCTGCAGTATAACTTAAGGTGAGGGGAGACATTTCGTTGTTGCTATTGTTACGGAATTGGGAGTCAGAAATCCTTCCTGATCTCCTGCAAATCATCCAGAGATCTACTAGCAGATTCTGATCTACCTTCTGCCCACCTGCCATGGAGGGATGAGCAGAGAAAAATGTTAATGTAGATACACCTTTGCAAGGCAGCTCACAAAATTAAAACAATGTTTTTTGTAAACTGCCCAGAGAGGTTCTGCTATTGGGCAGTATAAAAATGTAATAAATAAATAAATAAAACAATAAAATGCGTTAGAACGTCTCCACTCCATCCCCCACCCCCATCTAAAAGAAACTATATTTGGTACATATAATTCAGCCCATACATTAAATGTAATTAATTGTTCATATAACTACAGCTTTTCTTAGGACTACATTTTTTTCTCATGTTGGGAGGGAGGGGAAAACATGCATCCTTGTAATGTTTCATTCTACACAAGGCATATTTGGCTTTCCAGCTAGATATATACTTGTATTTGGAGATGGGGCAAGCAAGGGGAGAGCTGATGTCTTCCATACTCAACAATATGCCTGAGGCAGCCTCCCTTTTAGTCAACTTAAGTGTTCATTTCTAATTGAAAATGTGAATAATATGAATAATAAATTAATCTGAGTATGGATCATCAACTATTTTTAATACTCATTTATACATTTAAAATGAGTATTAAAATAGCTGATGATCCATCTGATATTAATCCCTCATTTCTATGATGCCCTAGTATTTTATCTTGCTTTGCTGATAAATGTAGCAGCTTTTACTTTTAAGTCAGTTAGCCACAGGATTTGTCATATTCCTTATTTTATCCATTAAAGCCTTTAGTATTAGCCAAGATTGTATGGAGAGCTTCGGCTATTGGGCGGTATAGAAATGCAATAAATAAATAAATAATAAATAAAATCTTCATATCTTAGATATCTTTTTATATTTAAAATTTATTTGCATGGTCAAACTAAAGGCCATCTTAAGATATATTTCTCACCATGAATGCCATGCACTCTGACATAGCATGACTAATTTTAACAGACCTCACAGATAAATAAAACAATTTCATTAACCCACAAAATATATTACATAGGGCAGTATCCAACACTGGTGTCCTGCTTATGCTATTGATATAGTACTAGTCGTAAGTGACTTCTAGCAGTACACCAGCACAATGAGGTTTCTGGAGAACCCCATTGCACCAGCAGACACTATTGTCATTGCACTAGAGGTCACTAATTCTAGTGCTACATTAATGACATAAGTGGAGCAGCAGCATTGGCTACTGCCCAAAATCACACACATTTACCTATAATTATTTCTAAAATTTATTACCTGCCCTACAGTGACAAATTGACATTTCCCAGGCCAGCCTACAAAATGTGTCAGGGCAGCTTTTTCAATAAAGCAGGGATGGGGTGTGTGTGTATGTGGCCCTCCAGAAGTTGCAGGACTACAGCTCCTGTCATTGCTCAGCATTGGCTATGCTGGATAGGGCTCATAGGAATTGCAGTCCAACCACCTCTGGAGGGCCACACATTTCCCATCCTGCATTAAAGTTACATGAAACAGTCCAGGGCATGTTGTTGTTGTTGTGAAAATTGTTGGTTTCAGGGGGCACAAAATGTTCCCTTCCAAACCTCCTGAACAATACTCTTGTTTGGCTAATGTGCACAGCTTACTTCCCCCTCTCTGCTGCTGTTTTAGTGCATCCCTCGTCCCCTTGATTTGTTGATTCTCCAAATGATCCCAGGCAACCACACTTTGTATTGTAGCCATATTGAGACCATAGCCATGGCAGCTCCGAGTGCCTTTTACCAGCTCCATCTGGTTCACCAGCTATGGCCTCTCCCTTTCCTAAACAGGGATAGCTTGCCCACAGTGGTACAGGTGCAAGTAATCACAAGACTGGATTGCTGCAATACGCTCTATGTGGGGCTTCCCTTAAGGTAAGCTCTGGAAGCTGGAGCTAGTGCAGAATACAGCAGCTTGGCTGTTGTCAGGAGCTGTCCCCCTTTCAGCATACAACTCCTTTGCTGAAGGAACTGCACTGGTTGCCTGTTCGCTACTGTGCCAAGTTTAAAGTCTGAGTATTAGTGTATAAAGCCCTAAACAACTTGGGACCAGGATACTTGAGAGAGTGCTTTCTCCTCTATCAACCTGCCTGGTCAATGAGGTCATCAGACAGCATGCTCCTGGTAGTTATGCATGGAACTATGGTCTGATTGGAATCCACCCAGAGAAGAGATTTCAATGTGACAACCCCCATTCTCTGGAACTCCCTGCCTCCGGAGCTCAGGCAGGCAACCAACATTGGGTTTTTTTCTGATGCCTCCTGGAACATCCTTATTTCAGGAACCCTTCCTTGACTCACCAGTCTCTCTTTTTTTTTAATCGGTATTCAGTTTGTTTTTTAAAGAATAATTTTTAAGATGGAGTTTCATTCTTTTATTTTCTTATCTTTAATGTTCTCTGCTCTATAATCTTTCTAGATGTGGAGTGGTATGTAAGTGTTGTAAATAAATAAATAAAATAGCATGACAGATCCCAATGACATCAGGATGCACAATCACCTCACTGAGTGCAAATGAAGCCATGTATTGGCACTACATATTTTTTTTTTTGTGGGGAGGAGAAGGAAAGCATTCCAGTTACTGAGGCATTGGGGGATGCCCTCAGGAATATTTTTGCTCAATTTGGGGGGCTCCCAATTACTGTCAAAACAGGAGGCACTTTTTGCAGTGGGTTGAAACATCTACAAAAGCACCCGCTTTTTTTTTTTTTTTTTTACTTAGCCTACCTTTAATTCAT
Source organism: Elgaria multicarinata webbii (assembly GCF_023053635.1). Taxonomy (NCBI): domain Eukaryota; kingdom Metazoa; phylum Chordata; class Lepidosauria; order Squamata; family Anguidae; genus Elgaria; species Elgaria multicarinata. The sequence continues at coordinate 106,090,733 of NC_086172.1, forward strand.
CTTCTGTTTCACTTACAATGTCCCCAAACACATCACTTCAGGTATGCAGGTGAAAAGGATCTATAAATCCCAAATCAGACATTGAGGATAGTTGATGTGGTTTGTTCTCCTTATGAGGATAGAACCAAGCTTGATGGAATTGGGTCAAATGAATTCATTGTTAAAACTCAAAAACCATTAAACTTTTACAAGGGTAACTGCATCTGCTTATGAGATAAGATGTTACATAGCACTAAATCAAGACTAGTGAGATTGGAATTTGGTATCAGTAACAGTGCTGCTTCAAAAATACTAACACCAGCATTACTAATAGTTTTCCCTGGGTGATTTCTCTCCAAAAATCTTTCTATTGCAGACAATGTTTTGAGACACAATCAGAACATTTAGGCTAATTTTTGCAATAATGCCTAATCTCAAAGGGAGGTTCTTTGTAACACTCGCCTGTAGCAGAAGATTATTTTTCTTTTAATATTACTTAGGCTGTTATTGTTCATAATTGGTGTAAGTGAGGGGAAAGGCCCATAGCTCGGAGACAGAGCATCTGCTTTGCATGCAGGAAGTCCCAGGTTTGATCCCTGTTATCTCCAGGTAGGTATGGAAATAGTCCTGCCTGAAACCCTGCTGCTGCCAGTCCGTGTTGATAATACTGGACAAGATGGACCAATGATCTGGTTCAGTATAAGGCAGCTTCCTATGTTCCTATGAAATATAAGTTGCTAGATGAGAGCTGTTCGATTATAAAGCCAGCAATTTTAAGATTTGTATTCTGTATTTTTCTTATGACGAGAGAGAGAGACTCAGCAAGCAAAATCTATTTCATTTAGATTACACTTCCAAGTCACTTTGGAGTAGAAGCATTGCAGATTTTAGCCATAATATGTTTTCTGCAACTGTTTTGTAGTGCCTCTAATTATGATGACTAGGAAACACTGTGATCACAAAAACTGCATAAATGAAATAAAGGACATAAAAGGGACACTTTCCTTCTTTGGGTCCCCCCCCCCCCCACTTTGTGATATTGTGCATGAAATGCTATTTTATGTGCTATCAATTTCTAATCTTGGAAGTGCTTTCAGTCTGGGCAGTTTGTACATTGTTCAGGTTTTTTCTCTCTGAATCTTAGATAGCAATATTTAATTTTGTGCCAATGACATCCAGGGAGGTTAAGAAGATAAATATTAGTCTAAATATTAGTTCTGGGATAGATGGGATTCAGTTTGTAATACAGCCAAGGATTAAATCAGGGGCAGAGAACAACAGCTCCAAATGTTGCTGGACTATTGCTCCCATAATTCCTAATCATTGGCCCTGCTGGCTGGGAATGATGGGAGTTGGAATCTAACAACATCTGGAGGACTACAAGTTCCATCCCTGCATTACATTTTGGATCATTTTGTGTTCAAGTAAATACAAATGTTGACACTATCACTTGTTAATGTGACATACAAAACCGGTCAGGTAGGATCAGTCTACCCTTGATGTCTTCTACGTATCTCTCTTCACTGCAGCTCTAACGATATTCAGGATTGCATAGGGATTTTCTATAATAATGGTGGATGCGTCCAGGACCTTCTGATGCTAGAGATGGAACTTTCAAAATCTTCAGCAAAATCGCGTGGTAAGTTCTATGTGATGTTACTGCTACAGTGAAGACACTCGTTGGATGGAATTCTCTTGTCCTGGAGATAGTGTAACATGTAGGATGCCCTTTAGGGTTTAGATGGGAGTGAAGGAGGAATGCTGGGAAGGCAAGAAAAAGAAGGCAGGATGACAAAGCCAAATTCTGCAAATTCATAGTGAGACAGAAATTTGTGTGAGGCATACTGGGCTAAGGAAAAGTTGGGATGGCACAGCAAGAAACATCTTAAGACAGAATGGGTCAGGAGAAAAGGAGAGGGAATGGAAGCTTATGGGAAGGTCATCCAATGAAGAGAAAGAAAGAGCTTGAAGCACTGTTTATTTTTCAAAACTCTTCTACTGCTTACTTTGGACCACATATCAAGGAGCCCAAATCTGTGTTCCTTTGAATGGCAGAGCTAATAGAGGAATAGACATTGACGGCCCTTTTCTAATCACCCTAAGTGGATACAAGTCCTGTAGGTTTCAGCAGCTGGGAAATAGCCACTTACCTAACACAAGCTGGTCTCCAAAGGTTGCATGAAGGTCGAGCTGTTAACATTTCAACCCTTAGCAGCATATCTAACCCAGAACAAACTCTTTGGTGATCAGTGATCACTCAGTCAATGTCTTCCAGCTTACCTACATTTATTTATCTCATTTACCAGGTGCTGCCTTTGGAAGAGAAAGAAAATTATGTAGAAGACATTAACTCAGCCTAAATGCTTTCTTCTCTTATTAGGATCATAGGGCAGAAAGAGCCATATTTCTGCACCTCTAATACAGGTGAGATGTTAATGCATAACATGTGAAGTGAACCTGAGGTGGCATTAAATAATCAGTACCCAATAGGAACCATACAGTCATGCACCAGAGCATTTCATTATCCTTCATTGTGCTAGCTAAAGCAAATACTCACAGCAAAGTTGATTGAATTGAAAATAATGTACTGAATTCACAATGTACAAATTCAGAGATGGAGCTCTCATTAGGTTTTCAGACATTGCGTTTCAAAGTACAGAGGTGTTTGCCACATCATTACTGTGTAATTTAAAATGGGATATTCAGGAATTCAATGTTGCTTAACTTGCCCCAGGTTTGTGTCAAATTTATCACAGTAGTAGAAACACATGGTTGTACTGCAGGGCTCAGTTAGCCTAGCTAAAGCTGCCGTGGAGATCTGGGCCTTTGCTAGACCTACCTTTAAATCCGTGCGGGAGGAGGGGCAAGCCCGCGATTCAAGTAGTGTGGACTGTCATCCCAGTCTAAACATCAGACGGGATGGGCTAAAGGAAAACCCTGTCGCATGTGCCATTTTTTTCCTTAAAGGGCCAGATGCGCAGGAGCACATGATGGACCAAAGTGAGTTGTGTGGTGTGTTTTTTAAAAAAAAGGTTTCCCTGCTCCCCCCACCCTGCCCTCGATCTCCCCCCCCCACCGCCATCTCCCCCCTGATGAGATCTCCCCCCTTGCCAAAATCTACCCCTGGCCGCAATCTCCCCCCTGCCAAGATCTCCCCCTGGCCGCAATCTCCCCCCTAGCTGCAATCTCCCCCCTGGCCGCAATCTCCCCCCTGGCCGCGATCTCCCCCCCGGCTGTGATCTCCCCCCTGGCCACAATCTCTCCCCCCTGGCCGTGATCTCTCCCCCCTGGCCACGATCTCTCCCCCCTGGCCACGATCTCTCCCCCCTGGTCACAATCTCCCCCCTGGCTGCGATCTCTCCCCCCTGGCTGTGATCTCTCCCCCCCCAGCTGCGATCTCCCCCCCCGGCCACAATCTATCCCCCCCCCAGCCACAATCTCTCCCCCTGACCCAATGGGCACAGTACTCCTGTGTCTAGTGAATTCAACCATTAAAAGCTTTGTCAAAAAGCCATGTTTTTACTTGGCGCCGGAATAAAATCAGCGTTATAAAATAGAATCCCTAGAGAGGTTCACCTGGCACCTACTCTGTACTTCCGTCGCCAGCTGATAATAAATACTTTATTTTCTCAGTATTTTAACACCTAGTTTAACTTAAATTTAAACTTTGCTATTTTAATTCCATATTTTAACCTATATCAGTTTCTGCTGTGTGGTTTTATCCTGTTTGTGCTTTTTATATTTTGTAAACCGCCCAGTATATTACATTTATATATTGGCTACAGGGCAGTATATAAATGTAATAAAATAAATAAATAAATGAAATAAATAAAATATATTGTATTTTGTAATTGTGTTTTTAGACTGTTGGTTGTTTTATTATACTTTTCATGGTTTTAATTTTTGTGAACCACCCAGAGAGCTTCGGCTATTGGGTGGTATAAAAATGAAATAAATAAATAAAATAATAAGTCACCCAGAAACTAAGTCACCCAGAAACTAACAACAGCCCATAGTAATATAAGCCACCCTGGCTGGGTTTGCACAACATGACAAGCTCCACTACCCAGGGTAATTATGCAAAACTAACCAGCATATGACTGTGGCTTGTTAACTGTCTCCTGATTGGGCAAACCGGGTGGCTGTAAACAATACTGGGCTATATGGATAAGTGGTCTGACTCCATATAAGGCAGCTTTCTATGTTCCTATTTAGGTAAAACATCCAAGTTCAAGAGGAGCAAAAAGACAAAAACCTTACTGCTTCCGTTGGCCCAATAGCCTTCTTGACATGACATATTTGAGGATATAGAACTACACCTGCTGGCCTCACATTTTCTTGCAGTGCACATACACATATGATGCAATATCCAGTTGTACATACAGTGTCTATGTTAGGAATGTGTGAGAAATTCAATTCGTAAAGGTGTTTTTTTTTAATGGATTTACCAAATTTGCAACTCCCAGTCCAAAATTCAGTTTGTTACCAGAAATTCATACTTTTCAGAGCTTGTAATATGTTTCATGAAAAAACAAAACAAAATGTATTTGATAACATGTACACATTTGAAAAGTGCACAAACTGCAATTCCAAAATGCACAGAAGCATGCTTTAGTCAACAGGTGCATGCATTCAAAAATATGCAAGTTTAAAAATGCACATTAAAATGCACAAATTATTGCATACCCTTGCATACACATTACAAAAAATAATGTGTATGAATTTCTGTATGGATGTGCTTTTTTAAAATAATAATAATAATAATAATAATAATAATAATAATAATAATGACAAGCTTGTGTGGAAATGGAATGGCATGAGTTTGATCTAAAAAAAACCCAACTATCTTGAATAGACCAGAACTCACAGACCAGTTGATATATAGCCTATATGTATGCTGTGTTCAGATAAACTCATGGAGGTTGGGAGTGGGGTAGTGGGCATAATCCTACATCCCCTGTTACACCTTTCACAAATTCATATCCCAAGATAGGTTATGTAAACAAAGGAAAGGAGATGGAAAGGAAGAGGGGTGTGTCTAACAACCAGTCTATTGAAATGTGATCTGTTTTCAGAATTCAAAACCAAAAATAGTGAGATTTGGAATATACATTTATTTATGGTCCAATAACTGGGTGGGGGGAATCAGGTCTAGCCATTAAGTCAAACTGAAAAGTTAGTTGCATTCCTATAGATAAAACACTCTCCCATCTTCTGTTGAGTGAATCCTTAATTGGGATGTAAGATTCAGCAGAAAGACTTCATTAAGTTTCTTCCTGTCTAATAAAAATCATAGCTTTGCTTTTTAGTGCCCTCGATGACATTCCTTTTAAAGTATTCATGAAATATAACATGTCAAATGAGGTGGTAGTTCTTACGTGAACGAACCACCAAGGACTTAAGCTTGTTCCCAGCTTCTTTTCCCCACTGTTTTCATAGTAGCTGAGCTGGGGACATTAACAGTTTTACAAGCAAGAACTGCTCCACCATTCCCCGAGAATCCCCAACACAAGGGCAGCATCCAATACTGCCACTGCACTCTTGCTTGCTCTGCTACACAATGGTATTTACTAGGGATGTGCTCCACTTCTAATCGGACCAGAGAAGCAGGAGCGGAGCGGGGGGCTTCGCCTGCCCTTAAGGCGGAGGCGAAGAGAATTGGGGGGCCGGCGGAGCGTGGCAAAGAGGATCGAGGTGAAGGCGGATCCTTCGCCTCGATCCGGAGCTCTGCCAGAAAGGTAAGTGGGGTTTACCGGGCCCTGCCGCTGTCGCCCATGTGGCAATGGCGGCAGGGCCTGGTAACCCCCCTCCCTGCCCTCCTCTCCCTTACCTGCCTCCATCCGCAGTCCGTCGGCGTCTTCAATTGAGCCCGCTTGCGGCCTAGACTTCCTGGTGGAACCGCGGGCTCAATTGAAGATGGCGACGGACCACGGATGGAGGCAGGTAAGGCCCCCCACTCCCTTGGTCCCTTACCGGGTTCTGCGGCCACGGCGGCAGGGCCCGGTAACCCCCCTCCTCTCCCTTACCTGCCTCCGTCCGTGGTCTGCCAGCATCTTCAATTGAGCCCGCGGTTCCACCAGGGCCCGGTAACCCCCCTCCCTGCCCTCCTCTCCCTTACCTGCCTCCATCCGCAGTCCCCTGATTTTTGGGGAATTTATGAAAACCGGGCACCCCATTCACATCCCTTTCCATAGCTCCGTCAATCTGCAAGTTAAAAATCTCAAACTTGCGGCCCAGACTTCCTGGTGGAACCACGGGCTCAATTGAAGATGGCGACGGACCACGGACGGAGGCAGGTAAGGTCCCCCTCTCCCTTGGTCCTTTACCGGGCTCTGCCGCTGGGACTGCCTTGAGTCTTGGCGTGCGTATGTATCCCTGGACAAGCTATCAAGGTGGCGAGTTTGAGGTTTCTAACGTGCAAATTGACGGAGCTATGGAAAGGGGTGTGAATGGGGTGCCCGATTTTCATAAATTCCCCAAAAATCAGGGGATGATGGGACTGCCTTGAGTCTTGGCGTGCGTGTGCACCCCTGGATAAGCTTTCATGGTGGCGAGTTTGAGATTTTTAACTTGCAAATTGACGGAGCTATGGAAAGGGATGTGAATGGGGTGCCGGGTTTTCATAAATTCCCCAAAAATCAGGGGATGATGGGACTGCCTTGAGTCTTGGCGTGCATATGTATCCCTGGACAAGCTATCATGGTGACGAGTTTGAGGTTTCTAAAGTGCAAATTGACGGAGCTATGGAAAGGGGTGTGAATGGGGTGCCCGGTTTTCATAAATTCCCCAAAAATCAGGGGATGATGGGACTGCCTTGAGTCTCGGCATGCATGTGCACCCCTGGATAAGCTTTTATGGTGGTGAGTTTGAAATTTTTAACGTGCAAATTGACGGAGCTATGGAAAGGGGTGTGAATGGGGTGCCCGGTTTTCATAAATTCCCCAAAAATCATGGGATGATGGGACAGCCTTGAGTCTTGGCTTGCGTATGTATCCCTGGACAAGCTATCATGGTGGCAAGTTTGAGATTTTTAACGTGCAAATTGACGGAGCTATGGAAAGGGGTGTGAATGGGGTCCCTGATTTTCATAAATTCCCCAAAAATCAGGGGATGATGGGACTGCCTTGAGTCTTGGCGTGCGTATGTATCCCTGGATAAGCTTTCATGGTGGCGAGTTTGAGATTTTTAACGTGCAAATTGACAGAGCTATGGAAAGGGGTGTGAATGGGGTGCCCGGTTTTCATAAATTCCCCAAAAATCAGGGGATGATGGGACTGCCTTGAGTCTTGGCATGCATATGCACCCCTGGATAAGCTTTCATGGTGGTGAGTTTGAGGTTTTTAACGTGCAAATTGACAGAGCTATGGAAAGGGGTGTGAATGGGGTGCCCGGTTTTCATAAATTTCCCAAAAATCAGGGGATGATGGGACTGCCTTGAGTCTTGGCGTGCGTGTGTATACCTCCATGAGGTGTCATGGTGCCAAACTTGAGGATTCTAACTTTAACAGAAAAAAAGTTGTATACTTTTTTAGCTTAATGCAAGCCTATGGGAGTGGAGTGCACATAGGCTGAGCGGGGGCGGGGTGGAGCGGCCCAATCCGCAAATCACGGATCTGGAAGTGAAGCGGAGCGGGGGGTCCATGCATACCCCTAGTATTTACTGCTTGCATAACAGAAAGCTAACAGTAAAAACCACCACCACCAGTGCATAAGCACTTGCTTCTGGACCAGGACAGGTCAGGGGAGCTTCTTTCTGCATGTTCCATTGTCCTGCCCCATTCCAGAAAAGAATAGGGGTGTGCACTCTGCCCCAGAATTATCTGGTAACCGTGAACATCCACGGAGCATTCGATCTTCCAGAGCAGAGATTGGCCTCTCCCAAACCCATTGATTAATGTCAGAGTGGAGATGTGCCCAACCAGAGCTTCTAAAGTCTCCAAAATTACCCTGCTCTCTCTCTCTCTCTCTCTCTCTCTCTCTCTCTCTCTCTCTCTCTCTCTGTGTGTGTGTGTGTGTGTGTGTGTGTGTGTGTGTGTGTGTCTAAACTGAAAATCTCCATATTTGGAAGATGTTGAGTGGGGTGAGGGGTAGCTTTGATATTGACATCTGTGGCTAACCAATTAGGAATAACCACAGCGCTGTCCCAGTCCATGCTCTCCTCCAATCACAGTGTTCAGGGGAGTGGGAAATACTAAATGGCTGCTGATTCTGGCTGTGGGGCAAGGGGAGAGGGAGGGCATTTCTGCTCGGACTCAAAGAAGTCTATCATCCACATTCCTCAGTGTTTAAGTGCTGCTGGGCAGGCTGGCTGGCATGATGAGTGAGAAAGCTTCTACAACTGAGTCAGGCACAGGCAGGATCTTTATTTCAGTGGTTGGGCTTCCAGTGTGTGTGTGTGTGTGTGTGTGTGTGTGTGTGTGAGAGAGAGAGAGAGAGAGAGAGAGAGAGAGAGAGCTCTGTCCAATAGATCTGGAGGGTACCAGGTTGGAGAAGGCTGGAGTGGGGGATTTTAAAAAAATAAATCCTAAAACATCAATAATCCTAAAACATACCTAAAGTCCCCTTAAGAGCTACCACATTGCCATGTTTCATTTCTTTATCTATAAAACTTACACAGATGTAAGCATTTTTGCTAATTTCCATTTTAAAAATCCTTAAAATCAAAGCATGAAGCAACCTGACTCAACATTGGTGGGGCTAAAGCCCTCTTTAAGAGCTAGCACTGTACCAAGTTTATCTCTTTATCTTTAAAAATGAGGGAGCTGTAAGCATTTCTGTTAACACCAGTTACCCAAATACTGAATGGTTCTTCGACAGGTAATTTGAGGAGGTGGAGAGAGGGGGAGGGGTTCTGAAATTGAGGCAGAGAATCACCTCTATGGAGCTCCAGATTGAATTTTAAGGCAGAGAAGACCCACTTTGCACACCTCTAAAAATGAGCATTTCTGCTAATTTCTGGTTGCTTTTTTAACCCCTAATCCTCTGTTTCTACTTGTGGGTGCTGCTGGCATGTGGGTAGACTCAGATATTGCCCATGGTGCTCTCTCTCTCTCTCTCTCTCTCTCTCTCTCTCTCTCTCTCTCTCTCTCTCTCTCTCTCTCTCTCGTATAGTCCATTCATTAGGATAAGTTGCAATTCAGATGAATACAGTTAATTCAGCATCTAAGATTCAAATTGTATTTATTTGTTTAAAATATTTCAAAGGCACCTTAGAGGGCAGGAGCCCTCCCAAAGTAGCACAGCAACAATAACATTCAACATTTAAAAACAACAACAAAGTGATACGGTTATAAAAACAGGAAACAATGAAGAATACAACAACTCCAGCATAAGACAAAATCAACAACACAATTGCAGGTACAGCCCAGAACAGTCCAATAAAACATAATCAGAGGAAGATCAGAGTAAACAAGTAAGTCGTCAGGATCTCCTAAAAGCCTGCAATGGTAGAGCCTGATGGACCCCTGATGGCAACAAATACCACTTCAGGTTTAGTTGAAATCTTTTAAAACATTGTTTTTACCTTAAACTTAATGATTGGGCTAATTCTTCCCTAGTGAATGAAATCAAAGAAATTGCTGAGCTAAGCTTATGACCAAATGGACAGGAGAAGACCTGAGACTTGTGTGGTGACTTGGCTATGCAAATACACACACATCACATGTACACTTTTTTTCTGGATTGGCTTCATCACACTGTGAGCAGCCTTGCTTCTGCTCCATGTTCCTGGACATGACTGCTGCATGGAGGTGAGAGCTTCTAAATATTATTGTGAGAAGTGTATTAAGGCAAATTGTGGCATGCATGCATGCAGTTTTCAATGCTATCTTCATACTGAGGGCAGCATGTGCAGGAACTATGAGGCACTGGTTGTTGCAAAAATGAATCAACAATAGCATCAATGTTATGGCTACATCCTATGACTGACACCCTTGTCATGTCACCTCATAGGTAGTCAACCTGAAGTGCTAGGACATCACAGTGCCACCCTCATCTTTTTTTGGTGGGGACACACACCTGTGTTTAATTTAATAGCTCCCTGTAGGAGAAACACATCAAGCATTTACAAAAGTGAGGGATTTCTCCGTCATGGTACCCCAACTTCGAAATGCCTTCCCAAGGGAGATATGATTGACACCAAATATGCTTTTTTTTTTACACCAATGGGAACATTCTTTTTTGTCTGGGCATTTAAATTTTATGTATTTTAATCATCACCATCAGCATATAGATTTGTTTGTTTAATTATTTGCTGGCTGAATAGCTTTATGCCTCTTATTTTGTAATTTTATTGCTGTTATTATTAGGGATGTGCTCCGCTCCGATTAGGAGCGTAGAAGCAGTAGCGGATTGGCCTGCTCCGCCTTACCCAGAGGCGGAGTAGGAGCGGACCGCGGACCCCCTAGAAGCAAGGCGAAGAGAAGCGACCATTTTTCGGAGCTCCGAGTTCAGGCGGAGCGCTCCGGTCGCCATCTTGAAAACATTTCGCCATAGGATTGCATTGCGGCAAATAATCGCGCATAACTACGTTGTTTTTGAAGCTATCGTTCTGGAAATTCTTGTGCACAGAGAGTCGTGGATGGGGGTCATTTTGAGACCACTCTCACCTCTCTGCGTGCTGTGGTTCACGTGCAATATTTTTTAAAAAATCGGGTCAACCGCGCGGCTCAAACTGCGTTTCGGCTGTTCGCCCATAGGATTGCATTGAGGGAAAGAATCGGGGATAACTGGGGGGGGGGGGTTTAAGCTATCGTTCTGAAAATTCTTGTGCACAGAGAGTCGTGGATGGGGGTCATTTTGAGACCACTCTCAACTTTCTGCGTGCTGTGGTTCACGTGCAATATTTTTTTAAAAATCGGGTCAACCGCGCGGCTCAAACTGCGTTTCGGCTTTTCGCCCATAGGATTGCATTGAGGGAAAGAATCGGGGATAACTGGGGGGGGGTTTAAGCTATCGTTCTGAAAATTCTTGTGCACAGAGAGTCGTGGATGGGGGTCATTTTGAGACCACTCTCAACTTTCTGCGTGCTGTGGTTCACGTGCAATATTTTTTTAAAAATCGGGTCAACCGCGCGGCTCAAACTGCGTTTCGGCTTTTCGCCCATAGGATTGCATTGAGGGAAAGAATCGGGGATAACTGGGGGGGGTTTAAGCTATCGTTCTGAAAATTCTTGTGCACAGAGAGTCGTGGATGGGGGTCATTTTGAGACCACTCTCAACTTTCTGCGTGCTGTGGTTCACGTGCAATATTTTTTTAAAAATCGGGGTTTGGGTTTTTTTTTATTTTTTTTTTATTTTTTTGGAAGCGATGACAGGCACATTCAACTCCCAATCCTGATGAGAATTGATCTCCTCAGAAAGCATCCTCCTCCAATCCCAGCGTTGGAGGGGGGACTAAGGCAGACCCACCCTGAGAACTTTCTGTTTTGTGTCTCTTTGTGGGTTGGCGTTCGTGGAGGGAACACTTAGTTAGTTAGTGCTCCTGCTTTGGACTTTGGAGATAGATTAGGATAGGTTTAGTTTGGCGCGTGTGTGTGTTTGTTTGCTTCTTTCTGACTTGTAGCTTAGTTTGCCCTGTGTTTTCCCCTTACTTTGATTTAATATAAACTTTATTTTTGAATTTTGGAGTGTGTGGTTGGGTTGGTTGCCCCCCCCTTCCCTGTATTAAAGCCTGACTGTTCTGCTTTTGTGAAAGCTTTCTTTTGAAAGCATACACACACTTTTTGTCCCATTTCCCTACATTTATATTCTTAAACATATTTTATTATATTCTTTCACATAGTCCATTAGTATATATTCTCATACATATTATATTAGTATTCATATTTTGTTCTTCTTATAGTAGTGGTTGGTTCTTTTCCCCCCTCCCCTCTCTTAAATCCTGATTGTGTTTCCTTCTATCTTCTATATACCAAATATACCAAAAAAATTGGATTCTCTTTTTCTTCTCTGTGTAACTTGGACAGAGTGGGCTGCTTTTGTCAAGTTCAACAGGCAGCCACAGATTGAGCATTTTGGGGAAAGCATACGCACACCATTTCCCTATTCTTAAACATATTATATTATATTCTTTGACATAGTCTTAGTAGTCTATTAGTATACATTCTCATACATATTAGTAGTAGTATTCATATTTTGTTCTTGTTATAGTAGTGGTTGTCCCATTTCTTGTCCCATTTCCCTACATTTATTAGTAATATTCTTAAACATATTATTATATTCTTGTAGATATTCTTAGTAGTATATATATATATATATATATATATATATATATATTAGTATATTCTCATACATATTAGTAGTAGTATATTTTATTGTTCTTGTCCCATTTCCCTACATTTAAACATATTATATTCTTCTTATACATATTCTTAGTAGTACCTTATACATAGTATTAGTAGTATTAATATTTTGTTAGTCATCATGAAAAGAGGAAGCAGGCGTGCTGAAAGCAGCAAGGCTCAGTCTGCCAGCAGTAAGCAGGCTTCCTCTCCTCCTGTGAAACTCAAACGGGCAACTCCTTGGCTGACGGCTCCAAAACAGAAGCAGGACAAGCAGCAGGCAGAGCCACTCTCTTCTGCAACTTGTACCCGGCGTTCTCTTTTTGAGGGTGGGAATGGGAAAAGTGCCCGTTTGCAAGAGGCACGTGGCAGCAGTGCCATTAGAGGAGGAGGAGTATCCCCAACTCCTTCATTCTCCTTTCAGCCCACGAGCCCGCTGATGGACCTAGACGAGGTCCTCAGCACAGTGGAGGGGGGGGAGGAGGAGGAGGCGGTGGGCCTCCAGGATGTGGGGGCTGAGGAGGAGCAGCAGCAGGCCGAGGCTCTCTCCCCAGTCTCATCCCACACCCCTGTTTCTGTGGCAACACCAGAGAGCTCAGGCGGGCAATTGGTGGTGTCACCACGGAAACGAAAGACAAGCATCGTGTGGGACCACTTTGAGTTGGGAGCGGATCCCCGCTTTGCTGTCTGTCGCCACTGCAAACTCAGCCTAAGCAGGGGTTCATCGACAGGGCATTATGGAACCAGCAGCATGAAGATGCATCTTCATAGGCAGCACCAGGCGATCTTGCTGGGTAAAGAGGCGGGCAAGGCGACTGGTTCCAGGGGAAAGCCGAAGGCTGCTGCTGGCACTGCCACTCTAAGCTCTCCATCTCCCATCCCCACAAGGGTTAGGCAGGCAACCCTGCAGGACATGGGGTGGGGGAAGTATTGACCCACAAGATGGCGTTTTCCAATGCCCACCCAGGGTGCTACTGTGTTGGGGCATCTGCCGGGACTGACTCCTCCCCAATACTAGATCTATGACATGTCACTCTGCCTGCCCCTCTGCTAGCCTGTCCTCCTCGGTGACCGACTCGCTGGGATGGTTTGCGTTTGCAATGCGTGACTAACTGCAATGCTGGCTTAGAAACCAGCCATCACTTCCTTGTGCCCCCAGAAATGCCCACAGCCTGCCTGCCTGCCTGCCCGCCTGCCCGCCTCCCCCGGGGTGCTGCTGTGGTGGGGCATCTGCCAGGACTGACTCCTCGCCTACTCTGCCTGCCTCTCTGCCCGCCTGGTGCCTGGTTTGCTCCAATCGTCCTCCTCTGTGCCCCTCAAGGCGTAACTGCTGGCTTAGAAAGAAAGAACCAGCCATCTTTGCCTCACTTTGCGCCCACTTATGGGTTGGTTTGCTATGCGTTAGTGCTCAAGCCATCCTTGCGGCACTACAATGCATGCTGCCTGCCTGCTTTCCCTCCCTTCTCCCCTTCCCGCCTTGCAGCGATGGTGTATGTGTCTTGCTTTGACTCAGGGGAGAAGTCCTTCCTGCGCTCACTTAGACTTTATCAAGTTCAATAATCCCTTTTTCAAATGTGCCAGAAGATTTAGGGTTATCTCGTGGCATGTTGGGATTGCCTTGGAACTGGCCCCATTGAGCTGTCTGCAATTGCAACTTTAAATCCCTGACATACTGGAGTGTTCAAATTTCAAAAGTTCCCCTAACATCAGGGGATGATGGGATTGCCTTGAAACTTGGTGTCCATGGGGACACATGGGTAAGCTGTCATGGGACCAAAGGATAGGTTTCTAACGTGCAAATTGACGTAGTTGTAGAATGGGACTTGATTTGGGGTGAGTTAAAAAGTTTAAGCCGCGCCAAAAATCAGGGGATGATGGGATTTGCTTGCAACTTGGCATGCATGTGGACACATGGATAAGCTCTCATGGTGCCGAGTTTGAGGTTTCTAACATGCAAATTGACGGAGCTATCCCAAGGGGTGTGAATGGGGTGCCCGATTTTCATAAATTCCCCAAAAATCAGGGGATGATGGGATTGCCTTGAAACTTGGCGTCCATGTGGACACGTGGATAAGCTATCATGGTGCCGACTTTGGGGTTTCAAACATGCAAATTGACGTAGTTGTAGAATGGGACAATTTGGGGTGAGTTAAGCCATGCCAAAAATCAGGGGATGATGGGATTTGCTTGCAACTTGGCATGCATGTGGACACATGGATAAGCTCTCATGGTGCCGAGTTTGAGGTTTCTAACATGCAAATTGACGGAGCTATCCCAAGGGGTGTGAATGGGGTGCCCGATTTTCAAAAATTCCCCAAAAATCAGGGGATGATGGGATTGCCTTGAAACTTGGCGTGCATGTGGACACGTGGATAAGCTATCATGGTGCTGAGTTTGAGGTTTCTAACGTGCAAATTGACGGAGCTATCTAAAGGGGTGTGAATTAGGGTTATGGGTGGTGCGTTAGAGGGTAGAGCCGCGCCAAAAATCAGGGGATGATGGGATTTGCTTGCAACTTGGCGTGCATGTGGACACATGGATAAGCTGCCCTGGTGCCGAGTTTGAGGTTTCTAACATGCAAATTGACGGAGCTATCCCAAGGGGTGTGAATGGGGTGTCCGATTTTCAAAAATTCGCCAAAAATCAGGGGATGATGGGATTGCCTTGAAACTTGGCGTGTGTGTGTATACGCCCATGAGGTGTCATGGTGCCAAACGTGAGGTTTCTAACTTCAACGGAAAAAAAGTTGTTTACTTTTTTAGCTTTCAATGCAACCCTATGGGGGGCAAAAACGGAGCTCCGGATCCGGATCCGGAGCTCCGAGCGGAGCGGAGCGGAAGTGGGCGGAGCGGGGGCGGAGCGGAGCGACCCGCTCCGGAAAATGGCGGATCTGCAAGTGAAGCGGAGCGGGGGGTCCGTGCACACCCCTAGTTATTATAATGTATTTGGGTTTTTAGAATGTTATGTTTATTGCCCTGGGTTCTATTGTGGCTGAAGAGCAGTTCATCCATTTTAAAAATAAAACAAACACGTAATTAAAATACTAGAAACAATGTCAGGTGTTTTTTGTTTTTTGTTTTTTAAATCATTATACATGAGTGGAGTGGGGATTTCACATGTGGAAGGGAGGTTTAATCCTTGACTTTCCAGTTGTGGTCCCAATGAAAAACCCCTCTAGCGGGGGGGGGGGGGGAATCATCCCATTGACACCAATGGCAACTTTTTCTATAGGGGTTTATCATGGAAATAGGAGAGCTTTGAATCCATATCCACCCCTGGATATGTCCCCAGAATATCCCATTTTTGCCCTCTTCACCTTCAGAATATAAATAGGTGTGGACATTTTTCAGAGAGAGGCTTCCAAGTGGAGACCTCCCTCTCAGTCCATGAAGAGTGAAATCTGCAAATTCCTATGATCCAGGGATAGCCTTCCAGGAGCCATAAAATTGCACCGTTAACAGCATGTCTAGTTTACTAAAGTTCCATTAGGAATGCAGTTCAACCATCTTCTCTGTATTTCTTCTGCTGCTCTTGTTAGTAGTAAGTGCTCTGGACATGTGTCCAAACCAACAACAACCCACACATCAGCAACCTTATCTGGTGGCTTCCAGCCTGAAGTGTACCTTTGACAGTGGTTTCAGCCAGCAATAGCCACTTGGCTTTTCATTCTGCAAAAACACTGTGGAGCTTCTTTTCATATTCAAAGTCCCAAGATATGCAACAGCTATATTATGTTCCAGACCGTTGCCCTGGCTGCATAGTAAATGGCTGCAACTATGAATGGCTCATCTGCATCTGCAAAAGAAAAAAAAGAATACATCCACAAAGGAAAAAAAGGAAGAAGAAGAAAGGAGAGCAGATCCCACACAGCTGCTTACATAGACATGTAGTTGATTTGGGCAGCAGTTTACAAGCAATTTCATTACTCCATTGGTTGCAATCTCTGTTGGCTTCTCTGAAATTCATTTTCCATCGACTTATTGAATTAATTCTTGTTTTACTCTATAGAACAGATGGAAACCTTGTCCAACCCTTCCTGGAGTAAATGCCAGAGACTCTGAGATCTTCTGCATGCAAAGTGTGTGCTCTACCTCAGAGGATAGTGTGTGAGAACCTGCCATGGAGTACATGGCCCAGCTGTGATGCTGCATGACTGGTGTTATGGTAACACTGTGGTAGAAAAACATAAGTACACAGCCATGCTGAATCAGACCAAAGCCCTACCTAGTCCAGCATTTTGTTCCCACAATGGTCAACCAGATGCCAAGAGGGAGGGCTCGCAAGTAGGATGTGAGCACTCATGTTCCCCAGAAACTGGTCTACAGAAGCACACTTCCTCTGATACTGGAAGTAATATATGACCATCATGACTAGTAGCCAGTAACAGCTGGATCCTGATTGAGGTGGAGGTACTCTACTGAGAGCTTGGAAGGTGTTTTGCCTTATAGTCTGTGTGCAAAGGCCATCTGCAGGATTGCACCCTTGGTTGTTTTTGCTACAGCTTTATTATATAGCACTCATTTTATCATTTGTAGCTATTAGAAATAGGCTTGCAGCACAAAACCTAAGTGTACATACATTTGGCTGAGGTTCCCATGGCTGCATTGTCCCTGGACACACTTAAGATATTATTTGATCATTGAGAAGTGGTGGTAATGGGGACACACTGTACATTTAACTCTGCTAAAATGGGGTGGTTTAAAGGGGTACCCCAAATGTGCTTTTCAATGAAGAATTTACACAATAGTATACCTATGATATAATCCTCCCATAGCACTGTTGTTGTTTGTCACCTATCCCCAAATTTCAACATCTTACTACTTACATTTTCTTTCTGGGTGAAAAATCCCCAATACAGGACATAAAATATCCAAGAATCTATTGATTTTGCCATAGAAGTGTCTTTCTATTGCCCAGTGGTATAACTGTGTTCCATGGATTCTCCCCCACCCACCCCCCAAAAATAATCTCACTCTGGTCTAGGGAAGTATTTTTAAGCACTCTGGGAATTAGGTTGTCACAAACCATGGGATTTCATTGGGAAAGATTTACCTCACTAGTGACAGATTTATTATGAGTGTAGAAATATACCCTCAATACCAAAAATATGTTAGTTGTTAGTAATAAAGGTTTTACCTGAAGTTTTATCTTGACAGTGCATAATATTTTCTAATATTTTGTGTTCCCAACGGAACTCAATATGCTAAGCCATGGTTAGGCCACTAACCCTTTTGAAGCAGATAGTGAGTGTGTTTAAACCATGGTTATGTGGCCACCATGGTTAGGGATAGTTCACATGACATGCTAAGTCTGCTTCACATGACGTGCTAAGCCATAATGTTTAGCTCAAAATGCTTAACCATGATGACTTAGCATGTCATCTGAACAGGGTCAGTGAACTTCTTCTGTCACCACAGACATTTTGGAAGGCCGGGTTGGGGCAGGGGCAGCATTTTAGCACCTTAGAAATCAGGATACATCAGAAAATGGCTTGGGGTAATAAAATGCTCCACAAACATATTTCTGGATATCTACTGCATGGGGGTTAAGGATACATAATATACCACATCAAATGAATCCTCCTTTATCTTATGTAGAAGCTAAATTAGCACTTATCTCTTCCTTTGGCTGGGAAGATGTAAAGCTCTTTTCTCTAATTTTCGATCAGCTTGACTATATTTTGTTGAAGGATCAGTATTTACTATTTAAATGTGATCTGGATGAGCTTAGCTTCCTTGACTGGTGGCCAGCAGAGCAGGGATTCAATTAAGAATCAGTCAATATCCCCAGTGTGCTGAGGCAGAACCACTCTTTGAAACAGTTTTGCCCAAACCAGCTTAGCTGTAAGCTATTGCATTTTAAAAACCTAAACTAGTAAAACAAACAGTTTACTTCAGGCTTATTAGGTAATAACAAGCAAATAAAACAAAAATTAAACTGTTTATTTCAGGCTTATTAAGAACAAAACAATACCAATGCAAGTGTTGCTGTGTTAGTTTAATGAAATGGTATCACTTTCCTTGTTTTATTAAAACCTCTATTAATTGTGCAGAGGGAAATATGCACCTTGTCACATACATTGCAATATTTGTGTAATTTATTATTATTATTATTATTATTATTATTATTATTATTATTATTTGTTTTCTAAATAATCTTCATTCAAAATTCTTATCCTTTCATTTAATGGAGCAATGCTATGGCAGAGTCATGTGTGTGCATGTGTCATAGGATATTTTGGATTCCTGGATCAGAGCCTGGAGATAGTGCTCTGACCTCATACCCAGGAATCTCAGCTCTCCCCTCCCCCTCACAGTCAGCATAGAGAGAACCATACTGACTTCTCTGACCTCACAAAAATGACCTCAGAGAGGAGGGAAAGAGGGTGTACCAGTAGGCGGGGAGTGGAGGTGACTGTGGAGGCCAGCTTATGATGTATCCTCAGGCCTCCCAGCCTCCTTCCCTCCTGCTCCAACACACACTAGCTAGATGATAAAAAAAAACCCACCCATCTAGCCAAAATACAGAGCAAGAGGAGCATGGAGGCGATGGCAGCCTCTGCTGCTTCACCCACTTTGCATCAGACAAGCAAAGGAGTTCAGGGGCTTATGGCCATCCCAATAGGACTGCATCTTAAACGTCTCAGATATTAACATTCTGAACTGATACAGTCCTCTTTTGGGAATATACACTGCAATTTTTTCTCTCTCTCACTCAGCTTGAAAAATTGTGTCCCATGTAAAAAAAACTTGGCATCTCAAGGAAGAGTCCTGTGAGATGGATCAAAATTCATGTGTGTGTGGGTGTGTGGGGCTGCATTTTCAAACAAGCAATTCTCAAGCATGAAAAATAAATAGTTCTCATGAACATAGGAAACTGCCTAATGCAGATCAGACTATTTGTTCATCTAATCTTGTATTGTCTATTGTGACTGGCAGTGTTTCCAAGGTCTCAGCTAGAGAAGATTACTTTTGATCACCTGCTGCCTGAACCTTCTAAAGGGAGATGCCATTGCTTAAATCATCTCCAAGTGTACCAGTTTAGCCTGAACCAGAACCAGTGATAAGCTGCTAAGGCTTCTATTGTATAGTTTCTACTTTGGACAAAAATAATTTAAGAGCTCCATGACTAGGAAATTATGGATATCAACTTTCAGAGACTTTAATTTGGCAGAGCTGAAATTAGGTTCCATTGGCTTTCTTCAATGTCCTAGCTGAGCATCATTGTTGGAAAGATTGGAGGTCCTCTTATTGAAAGGAATAAAGAAGGAAACAACAAGGCAGTGTGGACCTGGATATAGCTGGAACATGCAGGGTGGCCATGTGTCCTCCTTTAGAGAGGACAATCCTTTTCCAATTCCAGTTTAAAGATAATGTACCATAAGAACTGTTGTCCATCAGCAGTTACCACTTTAACAGGCAGGCACACCACTCACTGGTCACTGTCTTCCACAGTATGATGAGATGTACTGTATATTTTGATCTAAATTATAATAGTTAATTAGCACATGCAAATGTTATGCAAATCACTGTCCTCTTTTGTCCTTTTTACTGATGATGAAGATTCTCATTTTTGGTGATGCATAAATTTCATCCACTTCTGACAAGAAGACAAAACATTTCAGCCATTTTTATTTCCCATGATAGTCAATGGGAGGCACAAATGTCCAAATCCTGACAGTCTCCAAATCAGTCCAAGTCAAATTAGGCCAATATCTGAACCACTGAATTGAGTAAAATCTTGTGTGCTATACATACCTGTACTATGACATCTTTTTGACCATCAACCTGATAGTAAAAATATTTATGTATTATTTATTACTTATTTTATTATATATTGCTCCACATCTACATAGATTCTGGAGCAGTGAACAAAAAGAGAAAATTAATCAATGAAAACAGTAAAACACCATATTAAGGACATAAGAAGAGCCAAGGGTCCATTCTGTTCACACAGTGGCCAACCAGATGTTGAGCAGGGACCCACAACCAGGACATGATGCAACAGCACCCTCCCACCTATGTTCCCCAGTAACTGGTGTATATGTGTTTACTGCATCTGATACTGGAGTCAGCACATAGCCATCACGACTAGTAGCCTTCTCCTCCAGGAATTTATCCACCCCCCTTTTAAAGCCATCCAAATTGGTGGCCATCACCACATTGTGTGGTAGTGAATTCCTTACTTTAACTATGCACTGTATGGAGAAGTACTTCCTTTTAGCTGTCCCAAACTCCAATTCAGATTGAGACCCTAGTGTTGTGTGTTTGGGGGCTTTAATCCTTCCCTCCCATTGTGGTCCTGATCCAGATCAGGGGGCCAACATGTGCAATTTATAGTGCAAAATAATGAGCTATTAAAGCAAGCAGGGATCAGGACTGCAGTGGGGGAATAGGCTTAAATCCCCCTAACTGCCATGCTAAGGTGTCAACTTCCTTTTATACATCCTGAATCTCTCACCAGTCAGCTTCATGGGATGACCCTGTGTTCTTGTTTTGTTGAAGAGGGGGAAAAAAATCTCCCTATCCACATTCCCCACACCATGCATAATTTTGTATACCTCTATCATGTCTTCCGTTAGCCTCCTTTTTCCGAAGCTAAACAATCCCAGCTGTTGTAACCTTCCCTCATAGGGGAGATGCCCTTTCCTGCACTTTCCCCAGATCTTATTCAAATTATTATTTTTTAAAAAAACAGACTAACAATAGAAACCATGGCTGGTTATTCAAGGAAGGCTTCCTGGAATTGAGCTGTTTTCAGGAGACACCAGAAACAACACAGTGTTGGTGCCTGCCTGAGCTCCAGAAGCAGGAATTCCATAGAAAGGGGGCTGCCACATTGAAATCTCTTCTCTGGGTGGACTCCAACTGGGCAATAGATCCAAATGGTACCACCAGGAACATGCCCTCTGATGACCTCAGTGACTGGGCAGCTTGGTAAGGGAGAAGGCTCTCTCTCAGGTATCCTCGTCCCATGTTGTTCAGGGCTTTGTACACTACTACCAAAACATTAAAATTGGCCCAATATAAAATAGGCAGCCAATGCAGTTCTCTCAGCAAAGGGGTTGCATGCTGAAAAGAGAGCAGCTCCTGACAACATCTGAGCTGCTGCATTCTGCATTAGCTCCAGCTTCCAGAACAGTCTTAACACCAGCCCCACATAGAACATATTGTAGTCATCCATGTAAGGGCAAGGCAAGGGTAAAAACCTGGTCTTAGAGTATGGCATGACTTTTAACTTTGTTTTATGATCTCATTTTTATGGTTTTAGAGAAGAACTGATAAAGACAGCAGATGCATGTGGGAGCCGGAATGGAAGAGTTGTAACTGTCATACGGCCTTGAGCGATGCGCCAGGCGGCCCAGGGTGTGAAAAAACAATATACATCTAAGAAGGGAGGGAGGAAGCCTGGAGCCGGAGGAAGGGTATAAAAGAGTGGGGGTAGAGTAATGGGGTGTCTGCTGTCGGCTGAAAAGGAGAACAGTGATGTATGTAACCTGTAATAGTTTTAGCTTGTGGTGTTGGGTTCTATTAATGTGCATGTATTTTTTGTAATTGGATTTAAGCTACCTGTTGCCTGCCCTTTTCCTTTTATTAAAGGCTTAACACCTCATCTTGTGTTAGCTTGAAGTGTCTACCCGGGGTTCTGTGCTAAAATCCAGTGGGCACAAACAGAAGTTGTTAAGTTCATTTCTTTACAATCCATTCTTGAGGTTACTAATGATCGTACCACTGTGGCCAAGCTATCACTGTCCAGAAGAAGCTGAAGCTGTTGAGCCAGCTGAAGCTGATAAAGGGCAATTTTAGCTGCCATGGCCACTTGGTCCATCTAGGATGCATCCAGGAACCTGCTGAGCTTGAGTCCCCAAACAGACACCTGCAAAATACATAAGCTTAGTTGCCAAGGGGCTGAGGAATGATCACTCAAAGCTACTCTCTGAAATTGCCTGAAATTATCCTCAGATGTCAGTCCAGGAGGATATTGTTGTGGCCCAAACATTAAGAAGATGCTTCTTATGGTCCAACATAACAAATCTTTATTGATAGAAAGGAATTCACATTGCAATGGGGAGAAGATGTACCGCTGCAAAGGTACATTCTTGCTGAGTATGTTGGCTGTTTTATTAGCCATTTCTGGCCACGTAAGCATAAAAGATGGAGCATGTGTAAAGTATTGTTGATGAAATAGGAAACATAGCTAACAGCTGTTTCCTGTAATTTCTATGACAAAGGCCTTAGCTAGACCTACCTTTTATCACATGACGGAGGTGGGAAGAAGTCGCGTTGTGTTTAACGCGAGATCCCTCCTCCATTTACATGTGACGTGTGACAACCTCAGGAGAAGAGGTGTCGTGCCTGTCATTTAAAAAAAAAATTCTTAAAGAGGAAGGAATGCACAAACACTCGTGCACAAAAGGTCAACCCGCGGCAACGGGCCACATGTTCCGTGGTCTCCGGCTCAGCCCAAGACCATGGAAAAACTAGGCCCAAAGTGGAGGGCAAGATCCCGAGCAAAGAGAGGGATCATCCCTCCCTGATCCCGGGATCCCCTGTGCATCGTGTGGATGCACAAGGATGATCCCGGGGTTCGCCCCGGGATAAAGCCCCGTCTAGCTAAGGCCTAATTTAGCTTTTTCCTGTTTGTCCTGTAAGAGGAACTAGCTTATCAATCAGCCACTTCAAAGTTCACCCAGAGTGAATGTTATTTCTGCACCCATTCAAGATTTTTTAAGAACAGTTCACCTCCAGTGCCAACATGGCTTCGCTTATGCTAAGATATGCCTATGGCAGCCATTGCACTATGTATCTCTATACTTGAATCTTCATATAGTAGAAGTAACTATGAATCCAATGACGTTTATAAAGTGTTTGTTTCCCCTATTAAGTGGATAAAATCCTCTTAGTATACTGAAACTATGCAAAAGTACAAAACTAAAACTGGAGCTAAAATACTTTAGAATTTAAAATTATGATAATGACTTAGCCTACTCTTCAGTCATTTACTTGCTTTAGGAAACCAACGTGTAATTATTAGACTGAAAGATGAAATCTTGTTTCTACTTCTTGTTAAAGCTCTAACAAAGGCTTGTCATGCTTTTTACTCATTTCTTTGATGAGAATATTGAGATCAGTAGGACCCTTAAAAGCATTTTATTACTAAATAAATACCCGTTAATAATAGCTTGGGCTTGCCAATTCATTGCTTCAACTGCTTTTATTACTGCTGTTGCAAACAAGGGAAGAAAGAATGGTAAACCAATAGCGAAAGTAAAGTGAGATCCTTAATCATTTTTATGGGCATTCTCTTAAAGAATTCACCCTACATCTCTTTTTAATTCTAGGCAACTGATAAGTACAATGTATGGCAAAAGGAGTGATCAAATGTGTTCCACATACTCCTACCAATAGCATGATCTATTTGATTAATCATAACCTTTATTGTGCTTTTTCAATTTATAGTTCAGATGACTACAAGAAAGAGGAAGCAAACCTTGGCTTATGGGGAAATGGTGATGTTAGCATTGTTCACTTAACCACTCTCTGTATATTGAATATATGTTAGGGAGAGCAGGGAGAAATATATAAATAACAAGTCCCACCCCAAATTATATATCAGTTTATGGTTTTAGGGAAAGTGCTTGAGAGGGTGGTGCCCATACAGCTTCAGATACTGTTGGATGGAACAGATTTTCTAGACCTTTTCCAGTCTGGGTTCAGGACTGGTTTTAGGCCCAAATCAGCCTTTGTATCAGGTATAGGTTTCAGCAAGTTGTAGTTTGATTTAATTAGAACTAGTTTGGAATATCTGTGCAAGTTTATCTCTTGTCAGGATTCTCAGGGAAAATGTTCACACACACCTCTCTTCGCCTTGAGCCAGTTAGTTCCCTGGGAAACTGACAGAGTGCTTAGAAAGGTGGGTTGTTGTTGTTGTTGTTGTTGTTGTTGTTGTTGTTGTTGTTGTTGTAGGAGTCACTCAGATTGTTGCATCATCTGAGGAGACATAGCAGGATCAGGAGGTTCTGGTTCACTTTGCTCCTGCTCCAGCTTACCACATCAAGCTTTTTCTTTTCAAAGTTAAAGAATGGAGAGGGGGGGATGGGATAGGATGGTTGGCTGGGTGCAGTCATCCGGAGCTTTGGAGTGTGCTGTCATCAGTATGCTGAAGACACACAGCTCTATTTCTCCTTTTCTTCTTCAGCAGGAGAGGCTGTGGATGTGTTGAATCGGTGCCTGGCTGCGACAATGGACTGGATGAGGGCTAATAAACTCAAACTCAATCCAGACAAGACTGAGATGCTGTTAGTAGGTGACTCCGCTGACAGGATGGGGGGTGTTCTACCGGTTCTGGATGGGATTGCACTCACCCTGAAGGAGCAGGTTCGTAGCTTGGGGGTTCTTTTAGATCCGTCATTGTCACTTGAGGCTCAGGTGACCTCAGTGGCACGGAGTGCCTTCTACAAACTCCGGTTGGTGGCCCAGCTACGCCCCTATCTAGACAGGGATAACGTGGCTTCAGTTGTCCATGCTCTGGTAACCTCCAAGTTAGATTACTGCAATGCACTCTACGTAGGGCTGCCTTTGAAGACGGTTCAGAAGCTGCAGCTCATGCAAAATGCAGCAGCCAGATTAATTTCAGGAACCAGAAGTTTCTACAATATAACACCTGCTCTGGTCTGCTTGCACTGGCTGCCTCTATGTTTCCAAGCCCAATTCAAGGTGCTGGTTTTGACCTATAAAGCCTTACACAGCTTGGGACCACAATACCTGACAGAATGCCTCTCCCAACATGAATATACTTGGTCCCTACGTTCAACATCTAAGGTCCTCCTCTGGGTGCCAACTCCGAGAGAGGCTCAGAGTGTGGCAATGAGGGACAGGGCATTTTCAGTGGTGGTCCCCAGACTATGGAATGATCTCCCTGAAGAGGCTCGCCTTGCACCAACGCTGCTATCTTTCCGGCGCCAGGTTAAGACTTTCCTCTTTGCCCAGGCATATGGCGGCACATCTTAATCACCCACATGTTTAGTTTTTTAATCGTTTTTAATGCTTTATGTGTGTATGTTATGTGTTTTCGAATTTTAAATTTTGTATACTCATTTTTATCTTAATTTTAGAATTTCTGTAAACCGCCCAGAGAGCCCTGGCTATGGGAGCGGTATATAAGTGCAATAAATAAATAAATAAATAAATAAATTGGCTGCCTCATATAAGCAAGATAAACCAAACCCTGCCCCATTCTAAAATGTCAGTGTTCATCAAGAGTCCAAAGAAGGTGTAGCATAAAATCATAATTTTGGTACAGGCCTACAAGATAGGTGTAGGCCTGTACCAAAGAAAGAGAAGCAGAAGATGTCCCTGCCTACTTGCTCACTGGCTTTCTGTCAAGAAAGCAAGTAGTAGCAATGATAAGAAAGAGGAGGAGTTGCAATACAAATTGGTGACCATGGTGGTGAGAAGGTAGACTCAATGAGGGAGTGGGGCACTGAGGAGATCTTGCCCAAGGACCCTGAAAACCTGGAGCTGGCACTGCACTATCCATAAAGTTGCTGGAAGTTAGGAAGATTTATGGTGGTTTTTCCCCCCTTATTCCTTAAAATCAACATGCTATCTCTTGTGAAGAAGGGCATGTCTAGATGATGCCTTATCTGGGGGATTGCCTAAGCATCATCCCTGTGCATCCACATGATGATCCCTCCATTTCCCCAGGATTACCAGGACAGCTTCTAGCCTGATTTATCCCATGGTCTTGGGATTGTCCTGGCTGCTCGCAAGTAAACGCGAGGAGCTGGGAACCGGGCATGGGGCACGGAGCTCTTCAGGAGCTCTGTGCCCATTGGGGGTGGGGAGCGGAGCAGGGTCAGTTGTTTTTTGATTGTTTTTTTAACTTGTAATTTTCGCTGGAGCACTCGTACGCTCCAGCTCTTCTGTCGAAAAAAATGGCCGCTGCAATGGGCGCGATGCCCCAGATATCATGCAGCCCATGTGGACTGAGGGGGAGGATCTCACGATCAGCATATCATGAGAGTCTCCCCCTCCCCTCCACTGGTATAGACATGCCTGAAGAGTTCTTTTGTTTTGTTATTCATTGTTTAGGCAGCAGTATAGTTTTGTAACAGGTGGCAAAGTGTACACATACTCAGTATCATTAGTATATTCTGAGAAGGTATTCAGCTAGGAAAACTAAAGTAGAATTTGGGGGTATTTCCCCCCCCCCCCTTTTACAATATAATAACATTTTCAACAGTCCTTGAAAAAATATTTTCTTCCTAAATCACTTTGAGCTCTCTCACTGTCAGTTGAGTTTATTTAATTTCAGGGATCATGTAGACCAGCCTTCACAAGCCTTCACAAGCCTGGCACCCTCAAAAAAAATTTGAATTCAACTCCCGTCAACCTCAGCCAGCAATGCTAATGGTCAGTAACACTGTGAGTTGTTGTTCAAAAGATCTGGAAAGCAGGTTGGGGAAGGGTGTTATAGAAATACCATCCTACTCATTCTGTCATCCCTGATTGGGAGGGATCACCCATGTGACTAGTCCCAGAAAGAGAAACAAGCAGCAAACATGGTGGAAGGGGAATGCCACTGAAATTGCAGCAGTCAGGAGAAGCAATGATAACCAGTAGGTGCTTTTTTAATGGGTGAATATCTGTAGTCAGATTTTTTATTTTTTATTTGTATTCCATATATATATATATATATATATATATATATATATATTTCAAAATTGAAACTGTAGAATATTTGGAACTACCCCAAAGAAGACCTCCTGAAAATTTCAAGTGGTTCACATGTGCCTAAAATAAATTTGAGCCAGAATGTTAACTTAAGTTGTTGGGTGGTTGTTGTAGTTGTTGTTGTTGTTGTTGTTGTTGCTGCTGCTGCTACTGTTGTTTTTAAACTGTTTCTCACATGCATCAGATGGCAAGTTTAACAAGCAGAAGTTAGGAAAGCCTGACTGCTTCTCCCAAACTCTGCAAGCACCACCTGAGAAACATTTATAGATGGGCATGAAGTCTAACTGCCTTGAAATTTAACCTCATTTAACCCTAAGGCTGAGGTGACAAAGCACCTGCTTGCTACCCTTTCAAGATCTTGAACCCAGCCTAGATTGAATTTAGCTTTCTATGTATGTTCAGTTCCTATTAATTTTATTTTAACAATTCTTGACACGTGTGTCTCTGATTTGAAGACAACTATGCATTATATTAGGATTTTAAATGCAGGGGCTAGGCTGAGCAATGTACATGTGGGATAATGGTACTGCTAGAAATGCTTTGCAAATATTGTGTCCCTGCAAATTGCCTGCATCTTTCTTGCTGAGCTCTGAGTCACTTCTGCTGGGCCTGCTGACAAAATTGAACCATTCTTCAGTCATTGTATGTCCATGGCATGTTTTTGATGGTAAAAGTGGCCGAGAGACCACAGCTTGATACCCACGTTGAGCACAATATTCTGGCAGGCAGAAAAATAAATCCTGCTTTTGATGTGAAAATTGAATGGACTGAACACAACATTCACTATACAAAACACAAAGATGGCTGCCTTACCCTATTTTGATAAGGACATGAAGCAGAAGTTTTTCCTCAAAAAGATTCAGCCTAAGATCCCTAGATGCGAAAGTGGTGATCCACTGATTAGGCATGTTGGGCTGGTGCCTGCAGCAGTATCTCCCAAATGCATCCAGGGGTCCAAAAAGGGTTGGGGACCCCTGCTCTACACTAACTGGCAGGGGCTCTCCAGGGTTTCATGCACATGAAGATGCCAGCCAAAAACCAATCTGGTTTTCCCTCATCAACTGAAATTATTTTATGCACACTATGAAAAGGTACAAGTATCTGTACCTGTATCCCATGACATCCCTAGCTATTGGGTTGGGAAACAGCAGTCATGGATCTGCAGGATCCACCACCCTCCCAGCCCTCAGCACCAACTAGGGCTGTCAGAGAAATCCACGAAGGAATCAAATGGCTTTGGATTTCTATGAATCCAAGCCATGTGTTCTGCAGAGGACATGGATTCCCAGGCTTGTGGGCTTTTTTTTATTTTACACAAATTAAGTTATAGGAAAATATGCATTTCTCCCATAAGCTAAAGCATGAAAATGCACAGGGTATGTGTGGAGTTTGTGCATTTCATAGAATCATAGAATAGTAGAGTTTGGAAGGGGGCTATAAGGCCATTGAGTCCAACCCCCAGTCAATGCTGGAATCCACCTTAAAGCATCCCTGACAGATGCTTGTCCAGCTGCCTCTTGAAGGCCTCTAGTGTGGGAGAGCCCACAACCTCCCTAGGTAACTGGTTCCATTGTCATACTGCTCTGTCAGGAAGTTTTTCCTGATGTCCAGCCAGAATCTGGCTTCCTGTAACTTGAGCCCATTATTCCGTGTCCTGCACTCTGGGAGGATCGAGAAGAGATCCTGGCCCTCCTCTGTGTGACAACATTTTAAGTATTTGAAGAGTGCTATCATGTCTCCCTTCAATCTTCTTTTCTACAGGCTAAACATAGGGCTTTATTTCCAGACCCCTGATCATCCTGGTTGCCCTCCTCTGAACACACTCCAGCTTGTCTGCATCCTTCTTGAAATGTGGTGCCCAGAATTGGATGCAATACTCAAGATGAGGCCTAACCAGGGCCGAATAGAGAGGAACCAGTACCTCATGTGATTTGGAAGCTATACTTCTATTAACACAGCCTAAAATAGTATTTGCCTTTTGGGGATCTGTTCAATTTGCAGGTGTGAATTTGTGCAAATACAAATTTATGCAACTTGGAAATTGGAGGGGAAAAAACCTGATTCTGACAATGTGTAGATAACGGAATGAAAGGCACTTGAAAATCCATGAAACACAGATGGAATGGATTTTACAAAATCCATATATCCCTTACAGAAGGCCAAAGTTATGCAAGGCCTGGAGCTGGCCTAACTTTATTTACCAATCATGGCTTCAACATTTCCAGAAATTTGATATCTCCAATCAGCTGAATGCAGAGATGGTCATAGCTGCATTCTCTGCTGCTCTGAGGTTTCATGGTTTCATTTGCAGTGTCCCTGGAAGGCTTCTACCATAGGCTCAGATTGTGGTTGAGTATAGTACTGTGCCAAAGTTTTCTCCATTCTAATTCAATTTGAGATAAAAGAAATTGCCTTTGAAAAGAAATTCAAAGGAGAAGAAATTTCAGAGAAATTATTATGGGTTCATGGTTCTTGTACTTACCTTACTTATGAGATGACTGACTAAGAAGTGTGTTTGAGTGTCCTGTCTTTCATTGTACAGTCATCTCTCTGACAGCCTGTAGCCTCCTTGGCTTCCCGCACTTCCCACCCAGGGGAAGGCATCATGAATTTATTCCTCCCATAGGGCCTTTTCAGTTCAGGAAGTACAGGCATCCTGGGATACTGTAGAGCAATGGAGAAATATATAATAGAAAAACAAATACAGGTCATTTCTACACCTGCCTCCCCCCGCCCCGAGATCATTCCTGTATCATTCCTATGCATCCAAATGATGCACAGGGGATCCCGGGAGCAGGCAGGGATGATCTCTCCATTTTCCTGGGATAACCCTTAGGTGTAGAAAGGGCCTCGGATAGTACTAGGGGTGTGCAAAGTGGGTCTTCTCCACCTTGAAATTTGACCTGGAGCTCTGTAGAGCTGTTTCTCCACCTCAATTTCTGGAGCTGGTCTTTCTCTCCGCCTCGTCAAATTACCCATAGAAGAACCATTCTGTTTTTGGGTAACCGGTACATTCTTGTTAATGGGAATTAACAGAAATGCTTACAGCTCCCTCAGTTTTTAAAGATAAACACATGAAAATTGGCACCATGGGTTTTAGGAGTACCAATTTTGGAGCAAATCCCTACTTTATAGGGAATTTTTAAAGTTCAAACTCAAATGTCCTCTCTAAGGCACCTCGGATGTGGGAGAGGGAAACAAAGCAGCAGGAAAGCACTTGGCACAATAATAAATAAGCAAAAATATTAATAAACAGCAGCACCCAGCTTGCCCAACATCAGAGAGGACAGGAGGCTTGCAGAATTAGGAGGACACCCCCCCACACACACACACTGGCAGCCCAGCCAGCCAATAGGAGTAATAGTTTAACTGAAATAATAAAGAGCCAGCCTGACTCACGCATAGAGGCAAGCCCAGCAGAACTTTCACACTGTGACTGACTTATGAGTCCAAGCAGAAACGCACAACCAACCAGCCCTGCTGCACTCCCTTCTCCACTCACGGCCAGAACCATTACCAGCAGTATTTCTCACACCTCATGATGGAATGTTGTCAAAGTGTGCTTTATTAATTGTGTGCTGCTTGTATGCATGGCACAACTCTAAAACACACAAACATACAAGTGCAGGAAGACACTTGTAACTTTGAAGGCAAGTGCTGCTGGGAAGGCTCAACTTTGAAGAAGGAGACAGCACATCAAGCCATTAAGGGGAAATAATAACATTGGAGGAAAAAGCTTGAACAGAAACCCCCTCCCTTGATTTTTAAGTTAAAGAACACCCACCCACCCACACCCACACCCACACACCTGCCTTGAATGGACTTAAATGAATATTTGAAGGAACAAGTCAAAGAAAAGGCTCTTTGAAAGGATTTCTTAAGATATTTGGATGTGCTTGCACATGCTGGGGGTGGAGCAGATGAAAGGAAGTCCCTCTCTCTCCTCTCTCTCTAAAGAAACAGTCATCTCTCTCTCACACACACACTCTCTGACGAAAAACAAGAACCACAATGAGCACAGAAGCCAAGGCCAAATTGGTATTCCCTTCCCAAAACACTGCAATTGGAGGAGAACAGAACAGGGAGGGACAGTGCTGTGGCAATTCCACCTCAAATTCCTTATTGGGAGGTTTTCAATTAGACACACCACACACAAAAAATGGTAGGATAATTTTGGAAATGTTAGGAGCTGCGACTGGGCACGTCTTCGCTCTGAAATTAATCGATGGGTTTGGAAGCAGCCAATTTGCATGCTGGAAGATTGAATGCTCCATGGGTGTTTGCAGTTACCAGATAATTCTGGGGTGGAGCACACACCCCTAGATAGTACCCTCAGGCACCTCACAGTGATTAGGTAAGGTAAAAATCACTACCATCACACATTCAAAAGAAAGTATAAAATGCCCTGAGAATGAAGCAATTCTGAAGTGAATTGGCTTCCAATTCACTTCAGAATCCAACATAAACTTCTCCTGTTGACCTACAAAGCTTTTCACTGTCTAGCTCCTTCCTATCTTTCCTCTCTCATCTCACACTATTGCCCTGCTCGTGCTCTTCGCTCCTCTGATGCCATGTTTCTCACCTACCCAAGGGTCTCTACTTCCCTTGCTCGGCTTCGAACATTTTCTTCTGCTGCCCCTTACGCCTGGAACGCTCTTCCAGAACATTTGAGAACTACAAGTTCAACCACAGCTTTTAAAGCTCAGCTAAAAACTTTTCTTTTTCCTAAAGCTTTTAAAACTTGATTTTGTTCTG
This sequence comes from Elgaria multicarinata webbii, assembly GCF_023053635.1. Classification (NCBI taxonomy): domain Eukaryota; kingdom Metazoa; phylum Chordata; class Lepidosauria; order Squamata; family Anguidae; genus Elgaria; species Elgaria multicarinata. The sequence continues at coordinate 106,122,482 of NC_086172.1, forward strand.
ACTTTATACTGTTAGTTTTACCCTACCGAGTGCCTGTTTACCCTACCCTGTGCCTGTTTGCATTCTCTTCCCCTCCTTATTGTTTTATTATGATTTTATTAGAATGTAAGCCTATGCGGCAGGGTCTTGCTATTTTATTGTTTTACTCTGTACAGCACCATGTACATTGATGGTGCTATATAAAATAATAATAATAATAATAATAATAATAATAATAATAATAATAATAATAATATGGAAGCCCGTGGGGAAAGAACACTTTCAGGAAATTCCTGAGATTTTTCTTTTTTTAACCCCTAGAAATAAAAGGACACTTTTTAGAATGTTCTCCACATTTTCTTCACCATTATGGTGGTGGCTTCATTCTGTCCCCTCAGTGCCCTGGAGTGATGCCAGGTATATGGAGCATTGTGGAGAATGCAAAAGGGGGACCAGGCTGCCAACACAGTTGATGCTGTTGCCACTTGCAGGGGCAGTGCAAAAAACAAAAACAAAACCCAAACCCTCAGAAAAAGAAAGAACGAAGCTGTTCTACAGTCCTTGGCAATGGTGATGCCTACCTGTGGGAAATTGTTGGAAAATTTCTCCTCCCCCTGGAGAAATTCATTGAAATTTTCCCACCAATTTCTCTACCCACAAATAGGGTAGAGAATTTTGAGAGGCCACTTATGCACAGCTCTCCCTGAGTACAACATTGCAAAAATCCAAGATGTTTGAATATAATCTGAGTCACTGATGGGACAAAAAAGTATGAAGAGCTATGCAAAGTTGGGGTAGGGGGTGGGGGAAACCCACACAGCATATTACGGGAGTAGTTAAGGCTTCTTTCTTTTCTTTCTTTCTTTTTTTAAATGCTGCAGCATAACAGTTCCTGATAAAGGATTAGTGAAATCTATAGATAGCTCTAGAAGAAGATCAACAGGCAGCATAATAGATTAGGACCAAAGTATCATTAACACCCACTCATGCCCTGTAAAATGCGAAAGCTGTGTGATTTCACTAATAGCAGCAATCGGTTACATTTTACAAAATAGGGGTTGTAAAGTGGCATAAAAGCCAGCTGAGGCCTCTCTTCATGCATCACACAAAAAGCATTCACACAGTAAAGAAAGGTATAAAATGAAGACTACAGTAGCCAAAATTAGCTGCTTTGCCTTGTTAGCAGCTATTCACACAATACCTTGCTGATTATTATCAAAGGTGGTTGGTATTTGGCACACAAGCCCTGGCTACATGAGGAAATAACACTTCCTTGAACATTTTATCTCGACACTTGTTTATCTCTGAAAGTTCTGCCACTGTGTGAAGCATTACAGATTAAAGAATAATTCTATTATCATTCGAAATAACAGGAAAGAGGAACTGCATCTTTTCCAGTCAATAGAATTGTAATGTGCCATGGACAATGAGAAGACATCTGTGTGAAAGAGCCAATATTTAGTTAGCAAAATTCTTGCTGTGAACCAACTTCACACACTGCATCATACTTCACTTTCAGAAAACCTAATGTTACAATGGGCTTTTTACTATGACTTGATTGTACTGATTATTTATAAATTAAATTTATATCCCACCTTCCCTCTAAAAAGGACAATCATGGTGCCAAACAATATTAAAATACAGATCAAAATAAAAACTTGGCTATAACATAACATAACATAAAATCAAATAAACGAGGACTGAGCCAATTAGGACTGTTCATAGTCATTTGTGGGCATTTACTGCAATATTAAAAAACAGTAAAATCTTTTGTGCAAAAATGTGTATATATTATCTCTTTAAATTATCCTCACTTGTCTCCAGTTATGGCATGGGGGGGGGACCTGGGGCTCACTAGACGTTGATGAACTACTATTCCCATCATCCCCCCACCTTTGGCCTATTTGGCTCAGGCTAATGGGAAATGAAACCCAATAACATCTGGAGGGCCCATGGTTCTCCAGCCTTGGGTTATTTCATCACACAGCCAACGCTAACTGGCTATGTAGCATTGCGGTGGCACCCTTTTCACAACGTGATGTCTGGCTGCATAATCCAAAAAGAGGGAAGAAGAAAAAAGCAGAGGAAAAAATGGCACCAAAGTAGCTTCATTGGAGAAACAAAAACCCCAACAAGTAGCAGGAAAAGTTGTATCATTACACAACATGGTTTTGGTGAGAAACCACCAGAATGATTAGTTTTGATTTGAAAACTGATTAGAAATTAGTTGGCAGCCTTACTTTTTACAGACTTGTACAATATTCTTCCATATTTATGCAAAGGAAGCATAAGACTCAATGAAATAATGGTTGTTTTTAAGACAGTGTGCATCACAACTGACTCCTTTTTTACACACACGGATGTCCCCAATTCGCTTCCATTCTTCTGTATTTTGGAATTGTTAAATAGCTTCTATTGTCATGATTTGGCTTTGATCTATTTCTGCCCGGTGACAGCTTCCTGTTAACTTGTGCCGCATTTGCCTAAGGCCGAGATTGTCAACTCAGTGTGTGGGACTTCAGCCACTCAGGTCCCATTAGGATGAATGAAAGATGCAGGCACCAAAGTGTTTGGAACAGAGTGGAAATGGGAAGGAATGCAAATGATTGACTTATATTTATCTAGAGGGGAAAAGATTCTGCACATATTTGCCATCACTTTAGATTATTCTCCTCAGAAACTGAATTTACTTTGATGGGACTGTAAGGGACAAAGATATAAGTGCAAAGACCAGCTCCAGATCTCAGCCATGGTGTGGAGAATGTGGAGACATTTTTCTCCCTCTCACATAATACTAAAACCTAGGGTTATCTCATGAAGCTGATTGGTGGGAGATACTGGATAGATAAAAGGAAGCCCTTCTTCAGATAGTGCATAATTAAAATATGGAACTCACTACCACAAGACGTAGTGATTGCCACCAATTTGGATGGCTTTAAGAAGGTTGGATAAATTCCTGGAGAATGCTGTCAATGGCTACTAGTCCTGATAGCTCTGCGCTACCTCCAGTATCAGAGGTAGTAAGCCTATATACACTAGTTGCTGGGGAACATGGGTGGGAAGGTGCTGTTGCACCCATGTCCTGCTTGTGGTTTCCTGGTCAACAGCTGGTTGCCACTGTGTGATCAGAGTGCCAGACTAGATGGACCCTTGGTCTGATCCAGCATGTCCATGCTTGATCATTCTTATGTCTTCACACAGTGGTCATCATGGTGGTTTGCTGCACATGCCAGACTTACAGTGATTAATAAGGTCACCGCAGAATCCAAGAACAGCCTACAGGGGCTGGGTGGCTTGTTAACTACAGTAACAAGCTATCCTACTCAGATTCACATGACATGATAAGCCGCGGCTTGAATATTCACAATGGTGGCCAACCCACCAAGCTCATGCTGCCAGCTGCTGATCATGCAAACCCAGCCACATACCAGAAAATATCATCAAGGCAACATCCATGCATCCAGGATCAGCCTTCTGAGAGAAGAAGAGACCTTTTGTGAGAGGAAAGGCTCCTCTCACAGAAGGTCCTTCCACCTGATTTTTGAGGATCTCCCCCCCTCACACACACAGCTAACTCCATTCAGCAGGGGCTCCTGATTTTCTGTGTAGCATTTTCAGGGGCCTGTTGGGGATGTAAAGGGGATGAGGGGGCAAGGAAGTCAATTTCCACCAGCACAGTTTATGCAGCTTAAATCTGGATTCAGATCCTGGTTTTCTCATAATTCAGTGGCTACAATAAATGCTACTGAATCCAGAAAGTACCACAGAATTAAAACAACAACACAACTACTGAAACCAGTAGCGTGGAAGATTATTGAAATGAACACATACTCCCCCTCTCCATTTATGCGTTGAAGGAGATGACTAATGATAATGAAGATGTAGTCTTTCTTTTCCACCAAGGGTTTAATGGCTTAGCTACTGACATTCAAAACACTGACCTTAGGGCTGGCAACCCAAGCCAACATGGTGATGGAATCGGGGTGGAGAGAGTGGGTAAAACACAACAGCCAGAACAAAGCTAACTTTGGAAGTGTAAAGAATCAATATGTCACTAAGGAGAATCAAAGCTTCTGAACGTGGAAGAAATAACCCCAGTCTTGAATAGCTGAAAGAGACTATTGGAGCACTTGTCGAAAGCACTCATCTTGAGCTGGACTTTAGAAAGTTCTTCATTGTCCATTGAGGTCTGAAGCTTTCTTGTTGTCAGACTTCACTTTACAATTATATTACAGTAAGATAGACCCCTTTGAAATGCCCTATTGTAAATTCATCAACTTGAGCAGCTCAAGTTAATAAAGTGCAAAACATGTACAGCCTCTCCGCTTGAAATGCCACTGCTGATTTCCAAGCCACTGATTACACTTTTTTTTCTATGTTAAAGGAAAATCAGACCAATAACTTTGAGCAACTTGCTTAAAAAGCATCTTGATGGGAAATATCACATCAGACTTTTTGCTCTGCAGATTTCATCTCCTTCTGGCTTTCATTTTGTCTGCAATGCCTTTTCACTCATAAATTGAGACCCTGTTGTTTTATTCAACAGAATTTGGTTTCAAATGATTTCACAGAGAGCACCTATTCTGCTTTCCATTTATTTATTGTCCCTTCCATGCAGATTAGTTTGTTGTGAATGTCTTGACTATCTTTTTTTTTTAACAAAACAAAATCTGGGTTTTAGAAATGAAAAACAGGTGCTATACTCTTTACCCTATAATGTATTATGTTTGAACTGAGTGAATCTCCCTTGCAAAAATCCCATATTATTGTGATGGATAATAACACTGTATATTTCAAAAAGGAGGGAGTACAGACCGACTCAATTTATGGTGAGGAGACAGGAGTAAACAATAATAATGGTTCTTTTATGTAAGTGTCACATTGTGAAAAGAGAAATTACTATGGAACTTTTCAAATAAATACAAAATAGTAGGTCTCCACAATCTGCTGGAACCCATCCAAGATTCCCCAACGTTACAATGAGAAATCAGTATTTCAAAGGCAACAGGTGCAAGTAAGGAAAGTTAATATTTGCTACTACCCAAAATCTCTAAATGTTACACAGTGAAAAATTCCATTCCTAGGAAGACAAGACATAAAGTATATCTATTGCTTATGTTTATTTTCATTATTATTGGATATATTCCTTGGCGCACCACAAACTTGAAGGATAAAAAGTGTAGCTTGCTAGAGCAAAAGATTGTTACTGTAGATTATATTCATTCAAATTTCCAACTAAAAGAAAGTAGGAAGGAGAAATCACCCTCAACGGGCTTAGGGCTTTTCAGTTGTTTGAGCTGAGAGTTTCAGTGCGTAGCAGGAAAAGAAACACTCAATGCATCTGTGGCAACATCCATAAACCCCACCCCTGCCTTTCCCCAAGGTTAGTTATGGTTGTTGTTATAGTTGTTTGCTTTTGGAGAAGGAGAAGGAGAAGGGAGAGAGGGGGGTGGGAGAGAGAGAAGCACTCAGTGACATGTAAGCAGAATCAAGGCTATGCCCATCTTAGTTCTGTTCAGAAGAGAAAACTGAACAAGGTGAGGCATTCCCATCTATTCTACTTGAATGAATTTGGCCGGGGATACTCAACTATGCCAGTACTCCTGCTTCAATTTCTTACCACATGCCAAAAAGAAAGACTTTTGCCTGAAAACCTGGAAAGTCACTGCCAGTCAGAGAAAACAGTAGCTAGTTCCAGATGCAGTGGAGGCTGGTGGCCCCGATATAAGTGGGATGGGGAATCTGCTCTGGGTTTCAGTCAGAACGAGTCAGAACTCTGAGGGATCTATCGAAGGTTCTGGCTGAAACCCAGAACAGATTCACACACACACTGACACTGGAGCCACCTGCTTCCACTGGCGAGATATAACACTAAATCATAGCTTAGTGTTATAGGAATAAGCTTGCTCAAACCTCAAGACACGCATACTCTTCCTTTCCCTCTGCACCTCCATAACAGCCACGAGGAGGAGCAGGTTGGAAGGCTTTGCTGGTCTAAACTACCGTAACCACAATTCTGGATTATGTCCAAACCATGACTTAGGTTGAAACTATTTATTTATTTATTTTGAAATAAAAAGCCATGGCAGGATCTACACTAGTGCTTCAAAACATTTTTGTTTTTGTTTTACTTTTACAGGTGTGGGGCTGCCCATGGTGACTAATCAGGGGGCGCCATGGGCTCTGCTGCCAAAAAAGTCAGGGTAAGTGCCCAACATTTTTGGAGCGGAGTTTCCAGGTTTTGCCCCTGGATGGCTTCACAATAGCAGCTGCAAAGCCATCCTGGGGCAAACCCCTGGTTGTCCACTGTGGGAACATAAGAGTGGATATGCCTTTGGTTTGATCCAACAGGGCTTTTTTTCTGTTTTTATGATTAGGACTTCTAACAGTGCTCTTAAAGCACTGGGCAGTTTCTTATGAGTGCAAGCAGTCCTTCAAACTACTTTGATTTGGGTCTGGAACTATACCTGTAACTAGTACATCTGGTACAAAATTGGTGTAATATGTTCTTACCATCTGGCTCCAATGAGCACCAGCTAAAGTTTCTGGGGCATCTTCAAAGGCAGTTCCCACAAAGAGTCCATTAAAGTTGTCTAATCTGGATGGAGCAAGTACATGCATGATCAAGGCTAGATCCTCTTTCTCTAGGTCGGGTCATAGGTGGTGTGTTGGAGGAGGTGCTGATAAAAGGCACTGGTAGACACCATTCACAGACAATGCTCAATCCAGAATAAACCCCAAACAGCAAACGTGGCTGGCAAGAGCCAGACTGGAAACAGTAGCCAGTATTCTGCTGGCATGGCCTGCTAATGAATGCCACTGTGCGGGTGCAAATGGAATTCTGCTACTCCCTAGATGCTTTGCAGTGGAAAGGAGTTTCTTGATATCATCTAACCAATTACTTAAATTTCACCTTATCACAGAATTCCTCACCTTTGCAGCATATTATATAACTGTGGCTCGAATCTGAGTGGAATGAAAGTGAATGCAAAGAATTGGATCTCAGCTTTTTTTCTTTTCTTTTTTTAAGTAGCCTTCAACTTGAAACATGCACATCCATTTCCTATGTATGTCACATATAAGTGTCCCTGGACAGATAAGATATTGCTTTACCCTTGCTCCCTACATATGTGTAAACACTTTCCTGCTAGGTACATTCTTGATCTCGTTAATGCAATTGGAGCATGTCACTCCAATTAGCCTTAATGGCAGGTGCTTGTGGAGCCTTAAGGGGAGATTATACTCCTGCTAATTTAATTCCCTTCCTGGCACAGAGGAACTAGCATCATTACGGAAGGGAAAGTGGTATGGGAGTAAGCTGGCTGTCTTAACTAGTGAGTAATATCATTTAGGCAGTGCAGCAAAGCAAAGCAATATAAACAGAGGTGGGACGAGATGAAAACAGCTCAGGTTGATTTCTTACCTGGGGACGGCATATACTGCTTAAGAATCAGGGAAGAGGAAGAGTCATTGTTTCCCTTAGGAATTGTTAAGCCTTGCCAGAGGGAGTAGAAGAAGTTTCTCAAGGCAACCTACTTTCAGTGATCTCCTGCATGTGACAATTCATGTTCCAAATGGTGGGGTGGAAAAGGCATACTTTTTTTAAAAAAAACATCTTTCTGTTTCAAAGAGAGGAATATGTTTTGGTGGAAAAGGTGGGCATGCATTCTTAAGGAAGGTTTAGGGTGGCTGTTTCCTTGAAAGGAAGGTGCATCACTGTGACTTATTTTGCCCTTTCTGGCTTCAAGCAGACTAGGACAGAGCAAGTTATATTGGGTAATTGGTACTCCCTGGAGGTGTTCTCTCTGCAAAAGGTGTGAAAACCCTGAAAGCTACTGAACTGCTGCACCTGAGAGAAATAAGAAAAGCTTAGAGAGGATGAATTATTACCTCTTCTGTTAAAATCTTACATTCTTCTCAGTTTTGGCTTGCCAGCCTCACCACCCCCACCCCCAACACATTTTCTTTAGTCTTAAATAGCTATATAACAGGCAGAAATTGAGCAGGTGAAGGTTTTCCTACCACTGGCTCTGCAGGCTGAAAAAAGCATCACTCGCTGAATTTCTGTTTGCTGTTCAGCTGTAGAAGTCACAGGAGCTGTGCCAGAAAAACAGTTGCCAGGTGGTTCCCTTGCGTTTTGACTAAACAGGGACCAGATTTACACCTCATGTCACATTGATACGATCCCATCATGGTGATGCAATATCCCTTTTGCACATTTGTACCTCCTAGCATACACATAGGGCATGTTTACACCTAAAGGTGTAGTAAGAGGGAAGGGGAGGATCATGGACTTACCTGCTTCTGTGATCCTCCCCCAGTGTTTAGATGGCCATGTGATGTCCTGGAAGGGAAGAGGGACATCATGGCCGCCATTTTTTTTTAAAGAGGAGCTAGTCGCAAGACCGGTTGCATGGAAAAAGGTAAAATAAAAAACAAAACCAGCACCCCCTCTCCCTGCCATCCCAGGGGTGGCAAAATTGCTACTCATGCCCAGCCCTGCTACTTACAGGGAAGAAGGGTTGACCCGTGAGCGACAGCCACACCACCCACGTTCCTCAGGATGGTCCCTGGACCATGGAAATATCAGGAAATCTGCAGTCCCAGATATCCCTGGGAAACTCCCTGGTTGTTCCAGGTTGCACCCAGGATTATTAGATTGTAAGCCTATGCGGCAGGGTCTTGCTATTTACTGTGCTATATAAATAAATTAATAATAATAATAATAATAATAATAATAATAATAATAATATGGATGCACAGGGATGACCTAGAGACGATCCCAGGATATCTGGCAGGTGTAGACATGGCCAATGACATTTGTTGTGATATTTTGGATAACATGGAATAAAAAGCTGGAAATGATGCTAGAAAAGCGTAATATGGAAGGTGTAATGTACTCCAACAGTTATCTGTTCATTTCAATACTGATAATCAGTAGTGTAGATCTAGCCAAGTGTCCACTCTCCTCGGCTGTATACTTACACTATGTAATTTGAAAGAAACACATATATTGAAGAGTTTGGTTTTAGCAACTGAATAGAATGTTAAAACTGAAAGAGTATGATCCTACCAAAGCTAAGCACTTCTCAAACTTGAAAAAAATGGCACATTATACCAATTTTGTTAATTCCTAGTCAAACAGTTTGGAGCAGGGCCCTCTGCTTTTCTATTCTGTAAAGCAATGCTAATAACAATAGCAACTGGAATTCACCATCTGAAAAAAGGCAGGTGACCTGCTAGGCCAAGGACAATTGTCTGGGTCATATTAATGGCCTGCATCACCCTCTCATTGCATGCAGAGACAAAAGCCTTGGCAGGACCGCTGGCTAAGCCTGCAGGAAAATTTCCAAGACCTCAGAAATCCATCTTGCTATATCAGCTTTTAGGGGCTAAACATCAAACCAATTATTGTTGTGATCTGCCTAGAGAACTTCAGCTATTGGGTGGTATAGAAATATAATAAATAAATAAATAAATAAATATGAATACTATGAATTCGAAATGGAAGACAACGATTGACCTAAAATCTGGGCCATGGGTTTATTTCTTGCTGTATTACTGACTTATATTTTCTACCCTTGTTCCAGAAGCCACTCAATTCTTTTTTCCTATATTTTGTCTCAGCAGTAAATCCCAATAGAACACTTTATACTATGTGCCTGTTAAGGGAGTTAATTCACTACATTAAACGTATGGCACAATTTCTCTTATGATCTGCTAACTTGAATTGCCTCTTACCATCACAAGCATATACTCCAGTAGGGAGTTGAGGTGCAAGGTGATAAGAGGTGATGGTCCTTGTAGACTCACCATGTACCGAGAGATGTTAGTAGCTTGCACATATGAGTTTGTAATAAGTTTGTCACCACTTTCTCCAAAAAGGTCCTACTACGATTGGAATATGAAGATGGTAATATAGAGACACTGTGATTCAGGTAGTCCACACTGCTAGACATAGGCATGAACAGCACATTTCATTAGGGTGTACACCCAAGGATTATTACTTTTATCCATTTATTTATTAAACACTGTAGACACTGATGCCCTACTCTGCATTCAGCATGCCTGACCGTGGGAGGTCCATCACATGTGTATGTGTGTGTGTGTGTGTGTGTGTGTGGGATGAGGCTCCTCAAGCTCCAGCATTGGTGGGCCTTTGTAGTGATACTGACTGGAGGAGGGGTATATGAGGTGATATTAGCCTTCGGGGCCCTCCTCCTGGCCTCTTTGAAGTCTGGCTTGTGTCAGAGAGGCTCCCAGCAGAGTGATTCCTTTTCACTCCTGTTGTCTGGAGCAATGGTATGCTGTCGAGGGTGGTGGCACTGGAGCAGCTGAAGGGCAGCCAGAGGACTGTTCCCACTGTGTCTGGACCCCTACTCAGTGGCCCTCTCAATTCAATGCTTATTGCTTGAGACATTAGGGTGTGCCTGGGCACCCCTGGAAGACCCCTTGCACACACCTATGCTGATAGAGCTAAGTTCCATGAATTTGTCCAAACCACCACTGAAGCTATTGACACCCACGGCCATCTACATCATCTCATGGGCACAGAAAATTCCTTCATTATGGATAGCGTGATAAAGTCCTTTCTTTGGTCTATCTGTGCTGTCCCTCCAATCATTTTTTTTTTTTTTGGTCTAAACTAAAAAGCTCCAAATGATGCCCCATCCTCTTCAGCATTTTACTTCTATTTCACATCTCTATGCAATCCTTTTTGAGATGGAGAAACTAGAACTAAACACAATATTCCAAAAGTAGTTGCCAAGCTAGAGCTTAGATTTATACAAAGGCATTCAGGTACTAACCATTTTAATTTCATTGTCCCCACCCCTCATCATCTCTAAAATAGAATTGGCCTTTTTCACCGTTGCCACACATTGAGTCAAAGTTTGCACAAACCCAAGATGAGTCTGTGAGTCACTGCCACATGAAGTTAGGATTTGTTTATTTTTGGATCCAACATGCATCACTTTATGCTTTCTTGTGCTTGCTTACATTTAACCTCATTTGTAATTTTGTTGTCCATTGTCTCAGCTTAGATTGTTTCAGCATTCTCTGCAATCTGGGTTTTCACTCTCCTATATAATTGGGATCATCCACAAATGTACTCACCTCCTTTTTCACCCCTGACTCCAAATCATTTAAAAATAAACAATCAGATCTTTCCCACTAATTAATTACAGAACCTTGGCCCTAGGGATACTAGAAGAATTCATTCTTTGTGAATTCCACTATGAACTGACTTGATCTGTACCTCCCAGAGTATCGTACGGATTGGAACAAAGTCATCTTTTAGATTCTGAATTTGTCTGATTTTTATGATGTAGTTCAGCTCAAATATGTATTTTAGGAAGAAGTATATATGGTTTGCAATACACACTTATCTGGCAGTAAGTCCTGTTGAACTTAATTTGGCTTATTTCTGAGCAGACATGTAAAGGATTGCACTGTTAGCAATGCACAGTCTGAGAGAAAATGGGTTGGAGCTAGGATCTGCCTTCCTTAAGAGGAAGGAATCTTCCTCAAGAGCAGGGCAGGTGTCAGAGGTAGGTTGAGCACCTGTTGATGGGCCACACCACAGCATAGGCCCCTGGAGTTGCTCCTCCTTTTCATCATTGCAAACTTCTTGCTTACCTGCCTCAACTCTGGATGAAGAAATAATGGTGGTGAGGAGGAGAAGTAGATGCTATTGCCTACTTGCTTGTTGGATCTCTGCCTGCCAAGCAAGCAAGGAGTATAGCAACGACAGTAAAGAGCATGAGGAGCAGCTAGTAACCAGGATGGTGAGAAGGAGGACACATTGAGAGGGTGTCTTACTTAAGGGCCTTCAAAAACCTGGAGCTGGCACCTCTCATGGAAGGTTCTTCCACCCAATTTTGCAGGGTCCCATTTCCTGACCACATCACAGTCCACCCCATTCAGCAGTGTCTCCTGACTTTCTCTGCAGCATTTTTAGGGAGCTGGGGGGACTGCTGTGGGAAGGAAGGGGTGGAGAAGTCTTCTTCTACCAGCACCATTGATCCAGCTTAAAATGTGTAGTTCATAAAAAGATGCAATTAGAAATGTGTATTCTGTGAGAATATACATTCTAACAACATATACAACTTTGTGCTTTTTTTAAATGCAGATTAATGGAGAGATGGGGCAGAACAGAGTGGTGAATGAACACATGCAAAACTGACACAGAATGGGAATAGACTGATCCATTCATTCCTACTTGGGACGACGTCCGTAAAGCTCCATGGTTGTTGTTTTTTTAATATGTCAAACCTGTTGGCTTTATTGTACATTATTTTAAAATATGTATACCATCTTTCACACAATGATTTCAAAGCAGGTTACAGGAAAACAAATACAAAAGAAATACAATCTAAAACCATTAAAATAAAACCAAGAAACAACCAAACATACCAACCAGAAACAAAATAACAGCAAATCAGCAGCAGAAATATAACATAACAATGGAAAGGACTTCGGAACAGAACGATCTTAAATTGTCTGTGCCATGCCAGAATATAAAGTCCATGGAAGGGTGTTCTACAGCTCAGGGGCAGTGCTCAAGAAGGCCCTCCTTTTGAAGATTTACCTGGTCTTTGAATAAGATGTAACATGAAGTAGGGCATCCTTATCTGATCTCTCAGATTACATGGAAATTCATATGGGAGCAGGTGCTTCCTGAGATACCTGGTCCCAGGCCATTTGGGGCTTTTAAACCAGCATCTTGAACAGGCTTTGCAAACACAGGTAGCCAGTGCAGTGGCTTCAACGCTAGAGTAATATGTAGAGTACTGATGAACACCCAACACTAACGAAGTGACAATCCAGTTTCCAAACCACCTTTAGGGGCAAGCCCATGTATAGCATATTATAATAATCTAATGGTGAGGTCATTAAGGCACAGATGACAGTGGTGAGGCCTCTGGTATATAGTGCATACCAGCCAAAGCCAGTAAAAGGCATTCTGGACCTTTGAATTGTTCTGGTAAGACAATAACTCATCAGTGCTTTTGGAATGCTAGAGGTATCAGGTTCTCTGTGTTGCTGGGGCTACAGCAGACATCAAGATCTAAATTTAAAGTGAGCAGCTTACACATAGAACTCCATTGTATTGCTCTACTGTCCAATAGCCAAAACCCTCCAGAAAGTTCACAAAAATTAAAATCCTAAAATACAACATGATAAAACCTCATAGAAAACCTTTACAAATTTAAAAGAGAATAACATCAAAGTAAAACAAAGTAAAAACTACCAGCAGGGTAATGATCTAAAACACAACAGCACATATAAAAACAAAACTGGAGGACCAAAAAGCCTGGGGAAATAAAAAGGTCTTCACCTGGTGCCCAAAAAACCACATTGTAAATTCCAGATAACCTCTGTGGGGAAGGCACAACGGGGATGCCATCCCGGAAAAGCCCTTCTTCTTAGCCACCCACATAATCTCATTTAATGGTGGTATTCAGAGGAGCTTGCACTTTAATGAACAATTTCCTCTGTAGATTGATGGATATGATGTCAAAACCAATTTTTAGTATTCCTTACTTCTTCCTGTGCATCTGTATCCTTTGTTTTGTGAAACTTTCCCATGGTTTGATAAATATGGATTGCCAATATTCGATCCATTATCTGAAAAAAAACATCCAATAGCTCAGCAAGCTGAATCTTTGTGTTTAAAATGCACATCTTGACATATCAGAACTCCTATTTTGCATGCTGCTCAGCAGCCAAGGATTGGTTGTTTATGTCAGATTCTCATGGAAACAGCTGGAGCCATCTCAATGGAAATCTCCACTGAAAGGGACTCAATTCAGATCATTTTCTTATTTTCACAGGTAAGACTCTGTTCTGCATCATTGTTCATTAGACCCATTTGGACACTGGGCAGAGAAGAGGCTAGCTCATGAAATTAAGGTGGAGAAATTTAACTTCTAATCCATATACACTTTAAGAGTCTCATTTCACAATTAAGGAAATCACATTACAAGTATCATTACCGACATCACAGTATGAAAGAATGGAACTGGGGACACTTTAACATGTTACACAGAAACTCCAAGGAACAGATTAATCTAACAATAACCAGCTACAGCACTTCTTGAAGTCAGCCTATTCATTTGGAACAGCTGGCAAATTAGGATTGTTTCAAAAGGTGTTCGGGGACATAGCTCTGCTGACAGTTTTAATATGGCATAAACTTTCATTTAAGTGGCTAGGGAGTTTGCAAAGTATTCAAGTCAGTAATAATGGTTAGCTATGTACAATATATCAACAACAGAGCAATCATTTTTCTTTTCTTCCCTCTTTCCATGCATTTCAAACCTATATGCAGTTTGGAGATAGATGCGAATCCTGCTTAACTGCTTTGGTTTTTAACTGCCCCTGACCAAAATTACATTCCAGTAACCCAAATCCTTTTCAAATACGAAGGCCTAATCTACACCAAGCAGATATTGCACAATGAAAGTGGTATGAAAGCGATATATAAAAGGCAGGAGTACTGCTTTATAGCAGTACTGAAGTGCACTGACAACTGTTGGGGCTCATTGACACATACCATATACTGCTTTGCAACTGCTTTCATAGTGAAATATCCTGTTTGGTGTGGCTCCTGCCTTTTATATACAGCTTTCGTAGTGCAATATCCTGCTTGGTGTAGATTAGGCCTAAAAGAGAATGGGCCGATTCACACATCAAAATAAGCCACCCAGAAAATAAGCTACGGTGGATTGTTTGTTTGCTCCCTAACCTATGTTACTCTCAACAGATGATCAAGCACTCTGTGGCTTGCTATGACTTATTTCCCCCTTAGTCTTCCCACCCACTCCTGGCACATATCCCATGGACCTTTGCAGCACAACCTCAGAAGCCTACTCTGTATTCCACTAATAAGCTGAATAGGCTTTTTATTCCTCCCCAACTTTGTGGAGATTTGTGCAAACAAAACATTATTTTTTCACCTTTGGGGAGATTTGTACATAATTTAACTGTATTTATTTATTTACTTTCAGGGATATCTGTGCAAATCAGCTAAAGATCAGTAACTACTCAGATTCTTCTCTAAATAATATTACAAGAAAATGGCAGAGAAGATGGCAGCCAGCAGAAACAGTGTGAGAGATGCCTTGTTTTTATGTTTGTTTTTAATGGAGTTTTTAGTAGATTTGTGACATAACGAATTTGTTTTAAAGTTATTTCTATTTGTAGAAAGAAGGAAGGAAAGAAGCGGGGAAGGAATATCATATATCTTTATGAAGATCTCTTAAAATTCACTGTATTTAAACCTCTTAGAAACCACTGTGGTGTCGTGGTTAAAGCGTTGGCCAGGGCTTGGGAGATCCCGGCTCTAGTTCTCACTGCCATGAAGTTTACTGGGTGACTTTGGGCCAGTCACCAAATCTCAGCCTAATCTGTTTTACAAGGTTGTCATGAGGCTAAAATGGAGAGGAGGTGGATCGAGTACACTACCTTGGGTTGCCTGGAAGAAAGGGATATAAATGTAACAAATAAATATGTGTAACAAATAAATCCAGTGCATTAACAGAAGAACGAGGAGGGGGGGGTCATTTTACCTGATCTCCCTTCCCTCATGTAGCCCCCAAAACCTGCTCCAAAGGAGGCCCTTGGAACGGTACTGGAGATAAGGCAGGGGAGGGGCTATTGTCTCCAAAAAGAGGGCATGAAAACTGCATATGCTACTTTATAGGTACGCACATCTTACATGATAGATAGAAATTGAGAAACAATTACTATAACTTAAATCAAACACACACTGTGGGGAGACTGTGACCAGGTTACCTGAGGGTCTGCTCAGCCTGCTCTCCAGGTGCTAACTGTTGGTGGGCAACTTCAAGGCCCCTGGGCAACCCGTTTAAGGCTTATCTTAAAATAGAACTTGGACTGGACAATATAAAGGACACCTTCAGAAAGAAGGCTGTACTCTGACAGCACTCTTCAAATGGATGGCTATCCTCTGTAAATTAGGGCACGTGGCCAGCCTGGTACCCATGCAAGGAATCTATTCCAACAGTGATCATGTAAACGATGTATTTACAGTCTGTCCAACTTAGCTCACAACACTGTCTGCAAGCAGCTGACTTAGACCGTATATTTCAGTAAAACATTTTACATCTATGCTTGTCTTCAAATTGCTTTACATAATTTAGTTAGGCATTCTGGGGGGGGGATATGATCAGAACTGGCAATGGTATTCTCTTAACTTTCTTGTTGATGAATATAATAATAATAATAATAATAATAATAATAATAATAATATATTTCTTACCCGCCTCTCCCTTTGGATCGAGGCAGGGAACAACATTAGAACAGGAATCAATACATGGACAATATGCAGGCTAGGGCTTGGCCCCTTCAGACTGTGGAGAGGGACTGCATATTTAAATGATTTCTTGTATTATTATTATTATTAAAAACACCCTCACTTAGAAAAGTAGCTCAACAGGGAATGTAAAGAAAAGGAATTGTTTTTATATTAGGGAACATCCAAAAACATATTTTCCCTACCTGCAATCTGTAGTGGAATTTTCCCAAAACAGCCATAATGTGTGAATATTATATAGTGTGTAGTTGGGTTCTAAGTGAAGGGGTACTTTTGTTCCTCTTTGTCCTGTCTGATAGGGTGCCAAACTAATGACAAAACGTACACAGAGGTGGCTGGGAAGAAGGCACAGAGAATTATATGTATTTTCATTATCTTCCTCAAACCCTGGTGTGGTCATTCACCTTACCCCAGGACTGTAATGATTAAGGCATCCAATAAACATTGTGACAAATTTAATGAGCTATCTCGATATTCCTGCTGCTCATTAATCTACTCTAGAGTGCCAACACAACTATTTCACTCTCAGATATTTAAATAACCACCAAGTTATTATATCCCCCTTTCCCCCATTTTAAGCAGGAAACATGTTTGCTACAGAAACTCATAGTACAAAGCAAATCTCTCTCTCTCTCTCTCTCTCTCTCTCTCTCTGTATATATATAAAACTGGATTATAAAGTCATATAAATTTCACTGACAAAAACAAATGTACGTACATAAAAACGGAATGTGTTCATTTAGAAGGAGTGGTGTTCTTTGATTCAGCTTACAGAGAAGGCCACCATTTGAAGGGAATGTCTGACCTCAGATGCCCCCACTCTGCTCCCCTATAAAGTTCTGCATCACTTATCCTCCTGCCATCTGAGCTCCAGTGTTGGCAGTGGGAAGGAGAGGGCAAATCAGCAGCATGGCATGGAAATATTAGGGGCAACTTTGGATCTGCAGAATTGAAAACTCATCCCAGTCCTCAGCCACCACCACCACCACCCCAAAACAGGGAGAAAGTTAAATCAGACCTGGAGCTGTGCAGAATCTACACTACTGCTTATAACAGTTTATAATGGTTATGACAACTGTTCAGACCCAAGACACATTACATATACCATTTTCATACCATTTTTAAAGTGTTATATCCTGCTTGGTGTAAATCGGCCCCAGAAAGGGGAGTGGGGTGGCCAAACCTTCTTCCCTGTATCAGGAAGGAAGGGAAGAGAACACCCTTCCTTTCTCACCCTGCTGGCATAAGCCAGGGTGGGCATGAGCTAGGCAGAAAGCTCCATCACACCCAGGAAGAAATGCTGGCTACCGTCATTTCTCCGTCATCGCTCAGTTACTTCTTGTTTGAAAACAGGAAGTAAACAAGGAGCACAAGGCCCATTCAGTCGGGTGTTGTAACCACACTGCTTCCCCCACACAGAGCAAGAGAGAGCAGCAACTGGACTTTTTCTGGGTTTTCTTGCAGCGCAAGGAAGGCCAGAAGGGGAGGAAGGCGCACAAGAGTCAGACAACGTCATGTGAGGGACCTCCGAGGAATCCGTGCATGCCCAGTAATGAGCATGCAATAAAACACTCATCGGATGGAGCTCAGAGTCTCCGACATTGGAACACTCCAAATCTAATGGTAGGATTGCCCTGTTAATCAATAACACAACATATTTAATCAATAATATAACTGATAAGAGCAAGTTCCTGAATTCTATGCACAGATGAAGCAACGACACGGACACAAAAACTTCACATGATACAAAATAAATGAAAGCTCGGAAGGTCTTAAGGTGAATAAAAGCTGTTAAAGGTTTAAAGGGGATGAGCATGCAGACGGGTAGATTAAATTCACTCTGAATAAATAGAGAGGAAAGAGCATTGCAATAATTATTCATACACTTTAGTGGATTCAAAATCTATTACCTTGGCTAATGAAAGCCACTCGGGTATCATTGTAGGCAATTCAATGAAGACATGTGTTAAACTTTTAGTTCCATTTAATCAAGAAAATAATGTTTTAAATCCCTAAAACTGAGATAGAGAATAATCGAATATGATATCATAATCTGGTGATATAAGAAAATATTGTGTGCTATGTTGGATTTTCCACATAAAAGCAATTGGAGAGTGTCTGCTGCCTGATAAACAACATCCCATAGCGGACAGCAAAATGTCCCCCTCTGCCTCAGGTTGCCTCCACAAATTTGTCAGATGCTCCTCTAAATTTCACAAGAAGGTTACAGAGAAGAAGATGATAGTCAGAAAAAAACAGTGTGAAGTATGCTTTGTTTGTATGGCTGTTTTTATTGGGATGGTAGAGTTTTTGGTAGTTTTGTGACATAATTTGAATATTTGTGGAAGGAAGGAAGGAAGGAAGGAAGGAAGGAAGGAAGGAAAAATATGAGAAATATGAGAAATTCATAAATAACTGATGATTACCTCACAACATTCTGAAGCAAAACTAAAGGAGATTTCTTTTTTATTATTATTATTTCTTCTGGACTCTGCCTTAAAGATGAAGGTGGGGAGTGAGAAAATACTCTCAATTTCCTGCTGCTTAGCTGGGTGAAGGGGTGAAAAATGGTGCTAAAGTTTAATGACAAGAGGGAGTCCCATGCAACCTTGTACTCCAAACTGAACTGAAGTGCAAGACACAATTTCTCTTGACCACCTAGTAAAGAAATGTATGTTCCTTTTTAGTTCTTTTGTATTTGTTCTTGCTCTTTTGTTCTTCAGAAAGTTCTGTCTCTTCAGGGTCATCTCTTACAATACCATCCAGACATAAAACTAACCTCCATTTATTTATTTGTCTCAAGGTCAATGTGTTTTTTTCTGACAAAGACCACAGTACTGAAAAACTGCATGTCCTTTTTGCACACATCTTTACAGCACTTTTGGGGAAGCCAACAGAATGAGGTCTGTCAATGAATTCCTCATACAAAATGACATTAAGGACATTTCTGCCAGTGAGCATGCAACATAGCTTAAGTCATCATATTATTTCAGTCTAAGAAGATGGCATCTAATATAGAAAGGAATTAACGATATGTTGTCTTCTACATGTTGTCCTAGCTTCACTGCCACAACTAGGAACTTAATAATTTATGTTTAACAGAATTTGGAGGTAACAGTGACCTTCATTTTGTTCCAAACCTAGTTTAAACTCTATGGTTTGAATCCAGATTTAGTTGTGTGCAACTCGGTGCCAGAAGTGGACTTTCTCATCCCTTGCTTCCTACAACACACACAATGAAGGATGCGTCCTTCATTGCATCTCAGTCTAGATTATGCATGCATAAATAACAGGAATGAATCAAGATTAACCACTGTTTGGATCCAGCATGGCAGTTACTGTTTTCCTAGGCCATGACTAGACCAGGCAACATCCCAGGCATTGCCCCAGGATCATTCCTGTTTATACATATGATGCACAGGGGATGCTGGGAGTAGGGAGGGATGATCCTTCCCTTGGCCTGGGATATCACCCTACCTTTCCCCCCGCTTTTTCCACAGTCTAGGGATGTTCCCGAGACCATGGAATGTTTGGCCGGGCATTGTGGTTTGTTCCAGTTCCTCTGAGTAACTGTGAGGAGCTGGGCACGGGGCACATTGCTCCTCAGGAGGGCTCAGGAGTTCTGTGCCCATTGGGGGTGGGAGGGGGAGGTTTTTTTTAAAAAAAAAATCTTACAGTTTTCGCATGAGCGCTCATCCTTTAAAAAACCAAATAGTGGATGTGATGTCACGTGCCACATGTAGATGAGGGTGACGATCTTGAGATCATAAAATTGCAAGATCGTTGCCCTCCAAACCCCTCATCTAGCCATGGCCAAAGTTTCACCATGGAAAATCTTTCATTTGGGAATATTAATTTCAAGAGTAAAATATCTGGAGCTCAGGAGATTTCCTCCCCAGCAATTTCAGATCATGAGTAGTTCACTAAGGGTCATGTACTTTTGAATTTTGATTCTTCTGAAGTTACAGATAAAGGATGTCACATATAAAGGTTCATATATCTGTATCTTTCTCTAATGTACTCCAGAAATGGAGGTCTTCATCTTCTTCTTTAGTGCCCACCAACTGCATGTCTTCACTTCAGCCTTCTCTGCAAAAAATAAATAAAAAATGAGATAGTATGCTAAGAGTAGGAAAGATGATAGTATTATTAATATATTTATTTGTTACATTTCTATATCACCCCATAGCTGAAGCTCTCTGGGTAGTTTACATAAGACTAAAACAATTAAAAATGGTATACAAAATTTAAAACCATAAAAACATGCAGCATATACAAAAACATACATCTAAAAACAACTATAAACAACTTCAAGCTGTCAGCCAAACCTAAAAACAGATTCAGGATCAGTGGAGCTCATTGCATATTGCTAAATGCCTGGGAGAAGAGAAAAGTCTTGACCTGGTGCCGAAAGGATAGCAATGCGGGCAGCAGGTGGGCCTCATTGGGGAGATCATTCTATAACTGGGGGGGGGGGGCATCACAGAGAAGGCCCTCTCCCTTGTTGCCATCTTCTGAGCCTCCCTCAGAATAGGCACCTGGAGGAGGACCGTAGATGTTGAGCATAGTGTATGGGTAGGTTCATGTATTGTGGTCCCAAGCCATGTAAGGCTTTATAGGTTAGAACCAGCATTTTGAATCGGGCTCAGAAACATATAAGCCCGGAAACATATAGGGCTCAGAAACATATAGTAGTAATATGGTGAGCACATATTGGGGAGCTCTATAGCAATTCAAATTAGAGTTACAAATATAGAAGAGCATAGGCAGTTCAGCATTGACTAATTGCACTGATGGCCTTATATTTCCTATTGCGGAGGCCTATAGTTCTGCAGCAGTATTTCCCCCCCCACGCACACACACACTTCCTTCAGGAACAACATGACATGTAATAAGTGATTCTGCTTCCTAGTACCAATATGTAACCTTCAAAGACTAGTATTATCCTTGTCATAGATCTTGTTCTTAATAGCTTTTCCTGTCATGATCCAAAAATTATGGGCCCTTTACAGTGGTGACCTGCTGAAACATCATTTCTGGGATGTGACAAAGCTGATCCACAGCAAAGTGTTTAACCAAGCTGCCATTTTATTTTTAGCGAAGTGAACTAATGGAATGACCATTAGAACTGTCCTACACAATGGGGAAAGCTCACACATTTCATGTGATATGAAGTTAAGGGAAATGCCCTTATCTAATCTGTAAGTGATATATGAATATGACATTTCTGTTCTATGTTGATTGTTTATTCTAGAAAAGGATGATTTCTTCTCCTTCTCGTTTTAACACTTGATCCAAGGAGCAGTTCAAGCTTCTGCATTCTGAGATTAACTTAAAAAAAAAAAAAGATGAGTGAAAGAGAAGAGATAATAGAAAAGTTGAATTCAGTTATTCATGTTCCAGAGACATCCAGGCTAGACTACTGTAATGTGCTCAACGTGGGGCTGCTTTTAAAGATGGCCTGGAAACTTCAGCTGGTGCACAATACAGCTGCCTGGATATTGCTGTGGTTGGCTCATGAGACATTGATACTAACACATGCACAGGCTGTCAGTGGATTTCCAATTTAAAGTGCCAGTTTTAACCTTTGAAATCTTGAACAGTTTGGGCTTGAGTTACTTGAAGAACTGTGTCCACCTTTACTAGCCTGCCTGCACTCCAAGGTCACCAATGGATGCCCTTCTCACTTGCCTACTACCTAAGATGGTTAGATGAGTACAAGGGAAAGGGCCTTTTTGGTAGTGTCCCCAGAATATCTCTGGAATGAAGTTCCACTGAGTTTGTTAGACACCTTATTTGCAGACGTTCAAGAAAGATCTGAAGACCCATCTTTTTTTGCTGTGAATTTATTAATTAGTAAGCCACTGGCTTTGTTTATAAGCACTGTATTTAATGGATTTATGGATTTATTTATTTTATTTTTGGTCTGTAGGAGGCACAAATATACAAGTCATTCTAAACTGGCTTATGAGAAATCTATGTAACATTCTATGTTACTGGATGATGGGTTAACAATACTACAGTTGTGGCAATTGTATGCATGCAAACTCCTTCAGCTCTCGTAAAAAATAATATTCACCTACTCATTATCTTTCACTGCGAGCAAGGGAATTGAAAAATGTAAGCTTAATACAGAATGTACAAGTTGTCACTTTTCTGCAAACTGCCAGTCCTTTGAAGGTATTTATTTTATTTATCTGATAATGCATTCACATTAAAATAATACTGGGCAAAACGTCTCTTTCTCTGACCCCATAGTTTAATCTCTCTCAAGAGAGAGCTAACCATTCTGCTAATTTAATTTTCCTCTCCTCTAACTTATAGGAAAACCATCTTCCACCTGACCCAAAGCACATGTATAAACTTGGCAAGAATCTCAGATGCCTGTCAGAGAGGACCTACTCTTGAAAAGGCTTTGAACTGCCAGAGGCATGGTGATTAAATCCGACATAAAACAGTGAAGAATGGGATCCCACTGCACCTCTTATTGCTGTTAAGTAGTGTTCTTCTGTTACTGGAAAATGTGGCAAAATAGCTGGCTCCATGTAAGGTGACAGAAGTCACTGCCCTTCCTGAATATTAGTCTTAGGAACGCTCCCCAAATATCACTGCTGGACAACAAAAGAGCATGGAACATCACAAATGATTCCAGGCAATGGCTGCATGATCATTACTTGTCTCTTTGGCTGATTTTATATCTTTCTCTCACACAAGTAATTGCAGTTTTGTACTGGTGCAAAACTTTCTAAAAATGTAATGACTTTTGTCAAACCATTGGCTAACTTTTCCAGCCATTTCATTTTTCTCTTCTCCTTTAAAAATTTACACACTTTTCTTGTTAAGGAATACACTGCCATTTCTTTTTTATTTATTTTTCATATCTTAGTTCTACAGATCTTATAGATCAAGCATCAGTCTACACAAATTCTGAGCCTCTCATGGTGGCTTTTCACATTTATTTTTTTGACATTAGAATTAACGCCCATGTCCCCCAAAAAGTGTGTTCTGTCAGAGAACAAACTAAATGGTCATTTTTTTCTTGATTTGTGGTGAAGGATATGATCAAGTGGGGGGTTTCCTTTTATTTATTTATTTATTTATTTATTTATTTATTTATTTATTACATTTCTATACCGCCCAATAGCTGGAGCTCTCTGGGCGGTTCACAAAGCTCTCTGAGCTTTGAATTAGACGTTTAGTAGATCTTTGTGTCGGTATTCTCATATTTTATTATACACTTTTTGCTGACATGGCTATTAATGCCCAGCCAGGAAAAAGTAACTGAAGAAGTGGTCTCGAAATGCCTGATATTCTCATATATTCACAAAGGCAGTCTTTCTCATTCTATGGGTTGACACCCATCAGTGGGTCCCAGCCCACTTTTAGGTTGGTCTCAGTCCTTCAGGTTTCAGGGCTGAGATGGGTAAGAAGACTTTGAGAGGAATGTTGGGAGGAGGAGGAAAACAATATAGAACAGTTTTTCCTATTTAGCACTAAGGTTTTTGGGGTGGTGAGAACATTTGGAATTTTGGGAGAGTGTCATGGGCACTCTCACAAAATGGCTGTCATGGGGCATTCATAAAATGACTGCCATGGTCGGCATGTTTGTTCTGGAAAATAAACTGCTCCACTTTCTCTACTAAATATAATTTTATAAAAAAACTCATTTCCCAGAAGGCAAACTGGTGAGGCTAAAAGAAAAGTAACATGCCCAAGAACCTAAGCACTAGACACTGAAAAAATACTCTTTAGAACCCAAATAAGGAGCAGCACTTTACTTTATAGCATGGCAATTCCCAGTTTTAAAAATAAAATAAAATAACAGGAAATAAAATTAAAATCAAGAGAGACAGGGAGCTTGATGAAAATCCAGAAAACCTCTGGATTCACAAATCCTTCCTGAAATGGGGAGACTGAGTAATTATACTTCCAGAGCCACTGGCTTGGTTCACACATCACATTAACCCATGGTGGGTGGGAAGCTATGCTGGATAGGTGGTTATGCAAATAACCTATCGTGCTCCCATCAGACATACTAACCCATCATGGGTTGTTCTGGAAAATAAACTGCTCCACTTTTATTACTCCATATAATTTTATATAACCCTCCCCCACTTCATTTGGCTTTCTTCTAAATTAAATAGCCCAAAATAGAAGTCTTTCCAGTGAACTTGCTCCAGCCCCTTGATCGTTTTGGCAGCCCTTTTCCCCATTTGTAAAAGGAAGGGTAAGATGAAGCAAACTTTTTTTTAGAATGCATATAGCTTAGCCTGATCATATTCTTCTTGTGGTCATTTGATGCACACAAGGGAAAACTAGTAACAGGTTAACAAGCAACAGGCTTTTGCCACAGGTTAATACAAGCAACGGGCTTTTGCCACAGGTAAAAACTTCCCAGTGTTTCTTTTTAAATAAATAAATAAATAAGGACCATCTTTCAGGGGGCAAAGTCATAGCGACCAGCAGTACCAGCTAGTCACCACTCAAGTGAGCATGTTCAAGGCTGGAACAGTCTTCTGACAGTGGAGAAACCATGCAGCGTGGCATAGGTTGCAGATGCTGGCAGAGGAGAAGGGCAGAGGCAGCAAGGAGGACACTATGTGAGCACTGGGCATGGGGCACACAGGTGGGCAGGCTGGGAGAGAGGCAGAGGGAGAACCTGATCAAGGCAGGCACAGTCCCCCTGGTGGTGAAAGAAATGTGCAAGACAGGCTAAGAAGAGCATCTCACCTGTTCAGAGTAGATTTATTGCACTAAGGGTATTGCGGTGAGCAGGCATGGGTGTCATATTTATGGATTCAGAGCCTTATCAGGTCTGGGAAGCTAGCCAGCAGCAAAGCTCCTAGTTGCCAGAGTAATGGGCAGAGAAAAGTTAGTCCCACCAGCAGAGACACAGCATCGAAGTCCAAAATCAAAGTCCAAAGTCACAGTCTGAAGTACAGTCCAAAGGTCTAGTCACAATAAAGTCCAAGGTCACGAATACAGGAAACATGGCATGGATAGCAAAACAGCAACATCACAACAGTTGTTTGCCAGTGCCTGAGTGCTTCTTCGAAGTGTCCTTTTATCCAGAGCTTTAGCCTGGTCCCACCCAGCTCCAGCTGAGGCTCAATAAGGAACCTTCCATCTCCACTAGATATATAAGGGCGGCATTCACAGAGCTGAGTTTCTGGCCTGCAGTCAAGGACTTTTCTTTATAGGCTGGACTTGCTCTGTGCACTTCAATTGCCGTCTTTCCCGAGGGCTGGGTGGATGACTTGCTTCTGGCTCAGACTCTGCGCTATCGGAGACTAGAGGAGGATGGCCTTCACAGAGCTCTCCCAAGGGGCCTGCATCCTCCTCAGCTGCACGTTCCCTCTTCTGCTGCAACAGTGCCTCAGGCATGACTTCAGGGAAAGGAGAGTCCACAACCCCAGGTGAGTCAGGTTCTTCCTCAGAAGAAGACTCCTCAGGGGGGGCCATGACAATGAGTAGCAGAGCCTGGAGGAGGAGGAGGGCGGCAGCAGCAGCAGCAAGGAGGGCACTTTGCAAACACTGGTCACAGGACAGGCAAGCTGGCAAAGAGGTGGAGAGGCAGCGTCAGAGCAAGACTGTGTCGTTTATTGCCACACAGTATATATTGGACTGTGTATGTACTGCTTTGGCCACATACTGTTTGCTTACACACAAAAATGTGTTTGCTGCGCTCTCACATACACAAGTCCAAAGAAAAGGAGATACAAAAAGGTGGGGGCAGACCTCCACAAGCTAAGGGGGAAGGGGGAAGGGAAACAACGCTGACACTATGTATCTAAAGCCTAACAACAACAAAAAGGTGGTGGGTTATTTTTCTGTTTTTATATATGAATATAGGTGAAGAGCTGAAAAAAGGGAAGGAAAGGAATAGTAATTGAGAAGGCTGGCGAGGGGGAAGCTAAAGAACAAGCAGTAAACAAAGCAAGGAGACAAACCGAAGCCTAACAACTAGGAGAGAAAGTTGTTACATTTCCCAGACAGGCTGTCTAGGCTTCAGAATCATCCGAAGCAGTCTGAAGCAATCTGAAGTGATTCGGATCGATCTGACCCACTTCAGACTGCTTCAGACCAATCCACACCCAATTCAGATTCAGACTGAGTCAGTCCAAATCACCCTGCCTCAGTTCAGAAGCAGTGCACAGCTGTATTTACTTGGACTCTCACAACGCTTACTCAAAAATGTTCCTGCAGAAAAACAATGAGTCTTCTCCAGAGTAAATGATGGCAACTTCAAAAGAGAACGACTCTCTCTCTCTCTCTTTTCTTTTTGATCACCTGCACTTTTTTTTAATGTACTTAATAAACTTAACTATCTTCATTCAAATAATGATCCTAAATGAACTTTCTCCCATTGTAATTCCATTACACATCAGACGAAAGCAGAACCATATTTTACATCAGCAGTTAAAAGAGCTTCTGAATCGATGACAGATTAATAGCAGTGGACTAAATGATAGCTTTATGGCTAAGCTCTCATTTGTGTTTGTTACTCAGGAAGTGCATATCATGAAGCTTACAGAATTCAAAAGTGCAGCACCTGCCAAAACGTTTCTTATGTTATTCACGAACAGGGGCAGAAGCCATTTCATTATCCGAATGGCATCTAACAAACAGTTTAATGTGTCTTTTCAGAGTGTTGATGCTCTGTACCGTACGTCGCAGACTGGGGCTCAATGCAAGGAATGAAATTACATTGCTTTTAACTTTGCTGGTGCAGATGAGATGACTACCATCTGCGAGACATTCCCACAAGTCACAGTGTGAAACTAAATTTAGCATCACCAGCTGGATCGTCTTCTCAGGGTATAATAACCTTACTATCATAATCTTTTTTGTTTCTGTTTTTTTGGATGGGGCAAATGATCCTGCAACAGCAAAGAACTGTTCACAGTCAGCATGTGGTACTGATGAAAATGCTTGTTTTCGGGTGAAAATGTATTAAGACCGTGTATCTTGTCACTAGTTGTATGATCTGATAAGGGGTGTTGATTACAAACTACAGAATCTGGCATCCCTTCAAAACCTATGTCAAAGTTTTGTGTTAGTTTTGGACCACAGGTCCTACATTTTGTGCCTGATTGTACTTTTTGGAATATATGGAGGTGTGCAAGGCTCACCCTACTATTAGGCAGAGTGAGTTATTTGCCCCAGGCAGCAGATGTTGGGGGAGAGTGCTAAAGAATCATAGAATCATAGAATAGCAGAGTTGGAAGGGGTCTACAAGGCCATCGAGTCCAACCCCCTGCTCAATGCTATGTGCCACGCTGCCTGCTCTGTACCCCCTAAACTTGTCTGCTCCTTTCAGGCACAGTTGAGAATGCCATCTTGTCATCAGTATTGAGGAAACATTCAACTGCCAGTCCACTTGGCTTTTATCCGTGGAATGTACAAAACATTTTCCCCTAAGTTATCTTGCCCAATCCCTGTCGTTTACTCTCCCTTTCTTCTTTCACACTTGTACCCTATCCTCAACTGCCATTTTCATTCATCTCTCTCTCCTGCTGCTTTCATATTCTCTTCCTCCTACCACAGCTTCCTTCTCTTATCTCCTTCATCTTTATTCCCAGTTGTTTAAATTAACAACAACAATGATCTGAAAAGACAAAGGAGCAAAAAAGCTTGGTGTGAAAAGGGGAGGTAGTCTGAATAGCTCATGAAAGGAAGTTGTAAGTGGAACAGGTGATGCACTAGGTGGCACAGGGAATAAGGAATACTCCGATTGTGAAAATGGCACAAAGAAAGCAGGCTGCATATTAGGAGAGCTTGGACATGCATCAGTTGGCTTGGTGATGCAAGGTGAAGGGGATATAGCATCAGATGAGAAAAATGAGACCACTGATTGGGTTTCTGGATATGCTCCTGAGCTTCAGGAAATGTTATCTAATGATCCAGCCATCTGGAGATATCTTGACAGGTTGCAAAGAGATTGAATTGTGTCCAAAGACCCACCAGCCAAGCCTGCAACGTTCCCACTTGATTTGTCCAAACAGTCATTCCCTACATCTGTTTTCTGCAAGACTCTGCCCAATGGGGAGAGTGTGAAAAGGGACTGGCTCATTTGGAGCAATGAGGCAGTTGGCCTGCCCTGTTGTCCTTTCCATGCTGCCTCTTCTGAGATCTCAACAAAACCAAGCCTCTATCCGAAGCAGTCTGGAGAGGTTTGGACCACTTCGGACAATTCTGGACATTGGTGAGCTGCTGTCCCCACCCATTGAGCTATGTGAGTGCTTGCGTCTGGCAGCCACCTGCCTTCCATGCAAGCCACTATTTTTAATGGAGATGGGGGCTTGGCATTTACATAGATCTAATGTTGTGCACAACAGCAGCCGTAAAGGGCCATTTCTGTAAAGTGCCATTTTCAGCTGCTTGGTGGGTGCCCAGGAAACTTTCAACATCCAACCTGCTTCGGATGTCCAAATCTCGCTTCAGAGCCAGATTTAAAGTGGGTTGGACTGGGTCTAAAGCAGTCTGAGGCAGATCGTGGCTAATTCAGAAGCCCCAAATCGGCCTACTAAATGGATTGTGGTGTCACACAGTCCTAACTGATAATGCTCTTGAAAATGCTACATATCTGGAGCTGGAAAGGTGGCATAAAGTGTTGCAATGTCTGCTTGATATTACCTTGTTTCTCACAGAGCAAAATTT
This sequence comes from Elgaria multicarinata webbii, assembly GCF_023053635.1. NCBI lineage: Eukaryota > Metazoa > Chordata > Lepidosauria > Squamata > Anguidae > Elgaria > Elgaria multicarinata. Next base: position 106,151,460 of record NC_086172.1, read on the forward strand.
GCCATTCCGAGGATCACATTCTACCCTAAATATGATGACCATGGGCGTTGTCTTTCTACTGTACCATTTATCAGTAAATGCAATCAAGATCTGAACTGCCACCTGATTCTGTTAAGGAGCATCAAATAGAAAGCACACTACATATACTGGCATAGTCAGATGAGTGTTTGGCAGTGTGTGCCCAGAAAGTACTAAATGCAATTCTTGAGGAGGTGAGCAATACATGTTACTATGGAATCGTCATAGATGGGGCAGTTGTCTCTCATATACTGTGCAGCTGGTATTCATCATGTGATATCTACATGAAAAAGATGGAAAATACAGGAATTATTTCTGAAAATGGTGGAATGTGATAAGAAGAAAGGAGTAGACATCACAAAACAAATAAGGGAATTACTGGTAGACTTTATGCATGTGGTCGGTGCATGCAAATATTCTTGTATGCTGATTCCCCAACATTGCACCTGCCCCAGGCCCATAAACCCTTTGGTTAGCCCCGCAGCAAGCAGGGGACTGGGACTGATTGCCTAAATGGTCCCTTATAACCCTATGATTCTATTAGGCTTTCCTGAAAGTTCAGCTACTCCTTGGGGGGAGGGGGCGGTGGCTACCGGGACTGTCAAGATGAACATCTCCACTTACCTCTACACAATTGACAAATGTTGGCAACATTGACCCGGTTCACATGAACACAGTGTGGTTAAGAAGCCATAGGCTTTTGTTGGGCTATTTTAGGTGGTTTGCCTCCCCACAAGCAAAGCCATTGAGGTTTGGATGACATGGCAATGTGCACCAGCAAGTTTAAAAGGGAAATCCAACCAGCATGCAATCAGCACACACAGCGGGGGAAATAACCCACCGTGTCTTGTTAACCACACTGCAATAGTATGAGCTGGCCCATTATTACTAGTGGGAATAGCAGTTCATGTTTCTAGGACTTGACATAACTTCCTGAGGATATGCACTTAGGTGACATGAATCTGCCATTAAACAAAAGGGGGAAAGGATTCCTTGTTGCATTTCCCCTAGCCACCAGGATGGCAAGCAAGAAAAGCTGAAACTCAGGAGACCTGAACTGACCCTTTTGATTCAATGGCTGAGGGGCTTCTCTTATATATAAGATAAATATATTGCATACCTGGGGAGAAGAGACTTATGAGAACAAGGGCCCTTGGTTGGATCACAATGTTCTCATGATAGGGGTGGGGATGTTGACTGAAACTTTCTATAGGTAAAGATGACCAGGTTTACACAATCACAGAGAGAAAATAACCCATGATGGCTTATTTTCCTTCTCCGCATGTGTCGGTCATGACTTCCTGAATTAGCATAATAACCCTCTTTAGGCATAGGTTGGAATGGCATCTGAACCTGGTGAGGGTGGCTGGCTAGAATGTTTACAAATCACCCTGGTTTATTCTACAATTTCTGGGTGGTTTGTAAAGTACCCCAAATACCCACACTTATCAGGTTCAGAAGTCATGACAACCCATGGGCCATTTTGCTAATAAGTTTGCTTTAGACCAGCACACACAGGGAGTGAAAATTTATTTATTTATTTATTTATTTATTTATTTATTAAACTTATATACCGCTCCCATAGCCAGGGCTCTCTGGGCGGTTTACAGAAATTCTAAAATTGAGGTAAAAACAAGTATACAAAATTTAAAACTCTAAAACACAGAACATACACACATAAAGCATTAAAAACCGATTAAAAACTAAACATGTGGGTAATTAGGATGTGCCACCATATGCCTGGGCAAAGAGGAAAGTCTTAACCTGGCGCTGAAAGGATAGCAGCATTGACGCCAGGCGAGCCTCATCAGGGAGATCATTCCACAGTCTGGGGGCCACCACCGAAAAGGCCCTATCCCTTGTTGCCACACTCCGAGCCTCTCTCGGAGTAGGCACCCGGAGGAGGACCTTAGATGTTGAACGTAGTGACCAGGTATATTCACGTTGGGAGAGGCGTTCTGTCAGGTATTGTGGTCCCAAGCCGTGTAAGGCTTTATAGGTCAAAACCAGCACCTTGAATTGGGCTTGGAAACATACAGGCAGCCAGTGCAAGCGGACCAGAGCAGGTGTTATATGGTCAAAATTTCTGGTTCCCGAAATCAATCTGGCCACTGCATTTTGCACGAGCTGCAGCTTCCAAACCGTCTTCAAAGGCAGCCCTACAAAGAGCGCATTGCAGTAATCTAACTTGGAGGTTACCAGAGCATGGACAACTGAAGCCAGGTTATCCCTGTCTAGATAGGGGCGTAGCTGGGCCACCAACCGGAGTTTGTAGAAGGCACTCCATGCCACTGAGGTCACCTGAGCCTCAAGTGACAATGATGGGTCTAAAAGAACCCCCAAGCTATGAACCTGCTCCTTCAGGGTGAGTGCAATCCCATCCAGAACCGGTAGAACACCCCCCATCCTGTCAGTGGAGTCACCTACTAACAGCATCTCAGTCTTGTCTGGATTCAGTCTCAGTTTATTAGCCCTCATCCAGTCCATTGTCGCAGCCAGGCACTGATTCAACACATCCACAGCCTCTCCTGCTGAAGATGAAAAGAAGAAATAGAGCTGCGTGTCGTCAGCCTACTGATGACAGCACACTCCAAAGCTCCGGATGACCGCACCCAGCGGCTTCATGTAAATGTTAAACAACATGGGGGACAAAACCGACCCCTGCGGGACCCCATACTTGAGAGTCCATGGGGCCGAGTAATGTTCCCCAAGCACCACCTTCTGTAACCGACCCGCCAAATAAGAGCGGAACCACTGCAGAGCAGTACCTCCCACTCCCAGCTCAGCGAGTCGTCCCAGAAGGATACCATGGTCAATGGTATCGAAAGCTGCTGAGAGGTCGAGGAGAATCAACAGAGTCACATTCCCTCTCCTGTCTTTCTCCTGACATAGGTCATCATACAGGGCGACCAAGGCTATTTCCATGCCAAAACCAGGCCTGAAGCCTGACTGAAATGGATCCAGATAATCAGTCTCATCCAAGAGTGTCTGGAGCTGGCCCGCAACTACCCGCTCAAGGACCTTGCCCAGGAATGGAGCATTTGCTACCGGCCTGTAGTTACTAAGATTTTCCGGGTCCAAGGAAGATTTCTTCAGGAGTGGTCTCACTACCGCCTCTTTCAGACAGTCTGGGACCACTCCCTCTTGTAGAGAGGCATTAATCACCTCCTTGGCCCAGCCGGCTGTTCCATCCCTACTAGCTTTTATTAGCCAAGAGGGGCAAGGATCCAGAGCCAAGGTGGTTGCGCGGACCTGTCCAAGCACCTTGTCCACATCCTCGAGCTGTACCAACTGAAACTCATCCAAGATAACAGGACAAGCCTGCGCTCTGGACACCTCACTAGATTCAATTCTATAACACTGGAGTCTAAGACCCGACGGATGTCAGAGATTTTGTCCTGGAAGTGCCTGGCAAATTCATTACAGCGGTCCTCAGAGAGTTCTACAATGTCCTTGGGGCCAGCATCTAATAGCCCCCAAACAACTCTGAAAAGTTCCGCTGGGCGGCAGATTGATGAAGTAATAGTGGCCGCAAAATACTGTTTTTTTTGCTGCCCTTACTGCCTTTGAATATGTTGTATTATATGCACTTACCAGGAGTTGATTACATCCATCTGGAGCTCGCCTCCATCTGTCCTCTAGCTGTCTCCTATTTTGTTTCATCGCTCTCAGCTCTGGGGTATACCACGGAGCCGTACGAGCTCTACTCGGGAGAGGGCGCTCGGGAGCAATCCTGTCAACTGCCCGGGTCATTTCTGCATTCCACAGATCAACCAGGGTTTCGACAGGAGAGCCAGCCCTATCAGCCGGAAAACTCCCCAGAGCCCTTTGGAAACCAATCGGATGCATTAGTCTCCGGGGGCGGACCATCTTAATGGGTCCGAATCCACCATGGCTGATTTCCCCTCTGTATTCCCAGTGTCCCATTACCACCTCTGCAATTCTTCAAAGGGGAGAGGAAAGAATTTTGGAAGAATATTCTCCCCCTGTCCCCCAGTTGCCCGTTAGTCTGCATTATAGCAGCACAATACTTACCAGTGTTTAGAGGTGAAATAGAACTGTGAATTACTCCCAGGAAGGAGCATACCAAGCCTGCAGGAGATAGGTAAGGGGACTGAAAGGATGATTTTCTGAATTCAGTGAAGATAGCATATTCACACATACCTTGATTCTCTTTCATTATTATGCCATTGTAAACAAGAACAAATCTTATGGGTCTGTATTACTGAAGTGCACATTTTAGAAGAAAATAAGCCATGTAACATTTACCCTTCAAGATGTCCTCATTGTGGCACAGGGTGAGCTTTTCTTTTGAATCTTAAAGGGAGGGATCCTATTTTAACATACTTTGTTCTCCATGTAAGTAAGGACATCATTTAACATTCCAGTTCAGCCTCTTCCTTTGAGATTCTCTCCAAAAGTATCTGATGACGTTTAAAAGGGTCAGTTTTGAAAAGCTTCCTTCCCCTGCCATTAAAATGGCAAAGGCACATTCAAGTGAATCAGCTTTGTATGAGCATTACTTCAGAGGGAAGAATGGGAAGTCTGGTAATATATTCAAGAAATGGATGGATTCTTGACACTTAAATGATCTAAGCTGCAAAGTGATTTAAATTGTCACTTTGCAGTTGGAACCTTCTTTTTTTTCAGAAAGGAGCTGGCAGGACAAAATTTCTCAAAAGGAAAACTTCATCCATTCAAATTCAGCTCACATCTAAGAATAAAAACAGTCTCTTCATGGGGTGGTGGTGGAGTGGGGAGAAACACTTCCAGTGGTATTAGTCTTGCAGCAAAAAAACCCTTAATATGAAGAGAAGCATTTCTGTGATTGGCATGGGGCAGGGATGGTGGTAGTAGCTGAGATACTTAGCTGCTTTCCTTAGGCATAGCAAGGGTAGAAACCTGGGGCATTGGCCTAGCCAAGGTGAAACACTTTTAAGCTCCATTGACTTCAGTGAGAGCATCTACTTAATTCTCTCCCCACCCCAACCAAGTGACAGTGATCTCGCTCATACTTGCCTCATGCTAGTGTAAACATATCACCCTTGCCACAGGAGGCCTCTTTCACAAGGCCATTGCACCACACAAAGACTGAAGATGGACATTATTATTATTATCATTATTATTATTATTATTATTATTATTATTATTATTATTATTATTTATATAGCACCAAGTTGATCATGTGAATTTGCCTTTGGTCTTGACATATATAAACCAAATATAAATACGTTAGTATATCAAATTCTAGAAGAGGACACCAATTGACTCCTTATTAAAGAGATGATGAGGTGTCTAATAGACATGAAACAAACATTTTGATGAATAAGAAACAGCCCAAGTTTCATAGATGCAACAGGTAGTGGTGATCTACTGATGAGGCATTTTGGGGTGGTGCCCACAGTAGTTTCTCACATTTCAAAATGTGCCCATGGATCCAAAAATCTTGGGGACCCCTGCTGTAGACTAACAAATTTACTAGGGTATAAGCTTTCATGGACTACAGTCCAGTTCATCAGATGCATAAACAGAGATGGGCAAACTCATCTGCTCGCCGGACCCACTTGTGCTGAGGTGTGAGGTGTCCAGCGGACCATGGATACCCATTGAGTGGCCTCTCGCTTCCCTGACAAGCTGCCATTTTGTACACAATAGGGGCTTGTCGCGGCAGTGGAGGCAGCAAGATGGGAAGTACCATGATGCTTCCCTCTAGGTTCCTATCCTGCCAGTGGCTGCAGCGGCCACCCCCTCTTGCTCACCTTCCTTGCAAAGTTAGCACAAGGGTTTGACAGGATTCCACAAAGGCTAATTTTATGTAAATGGCTACCACCATACTTGTGAAATAGCCTTCAGGACACAAGCCGAGCCACCAGTTGAGCAAGAAGTGGACTGCTGCACTTGCCCGACTTGACACACTCTGAGTTGGGCAAATGTGGGGGGTCCACAGACGGGCATCTGGGGTGTGTGTGTGAACTATCCATAAAATATTATCCTGGTGGTGGCAATGATGTTGAATTATAAGCAGTGTAAACAATGAGGTCAGCAATTCACAAAGCAGTTGTTGGCTGACAGTGCAGACATCCTGGCATTATATTGATGTGTTTGTATTTTGGTTGCTAATCCACTGAAAATGTCAACTATGGCAGAAAAGGAGCACACAGTTTTAAATGTTTAAAAAATGGAAGGCCCAGCCCAAAGTATCTCACTATCTTGAGGTGAGAACACATGCTGCTGCCACCCACCCCTGCCTCCTCCTCACTACACTGCCCCACAGCCCTTTCCACTTGTGGCTCCCTTGCGAGAGCTCACACAAACTCTTTTGGGCCAGGCGGAGCTCTCATGAGAACTCACCTCAACTTTTGCAGAACCTGACCAAGCTGTTGTGAGACCCACCGCTCTTGTAGGAGGCATTGGGGGGCATGCAACAAGGCATGGCTGCTTGTCTATGGAAGCCTGCCACCTGCTCTCTTACTGCAGCAAATGCCACAGCAAGGGAGTTTAGGCAAACTTTCCAGAGCACATGCTGGACATGGTGGGACAGTGGTGGCCTTCCTGGCAGGGATGGGTTAGGGGTGGCACAATTTGCCACTCCTCCTGTTCTGCCACTTGATGTGGGGACATAGGGCCAGCCCTGAAAAATTGATAAATACATAGGGTTGTCCAGTGTACACAGAAGTCTTCCAATCCAACATAGCTAGCAGAATGAAGGAAGCGATCTTCATTCATTCTTCCCTTTCCCTGCAGGCCCCCTACTCCTCTCTGAAAATCTGCTCTGGAGCATTGTAGGACCCTCCAGAATGTTAGGAGAACTGGCACTGTGGACTTCAGAGGGAGTGGGGATTAAGAAAGGTTGTCTTTCTCCCCTTCTCCACCAGCGAGAGCATTCTGAGTGGCACTCCTCTCCTGGTGGCACAAAAGATGAAGGATCCAAACTATAGTATAATATTTCTTCCAAAAATGATGCAAGAGAAGCTAGGATCCTGGTATCATTTATTCTCTCTCCATATTCTCATCTGAAAGTCAAGCTATTCTAGTGTTCCAATCTCCGCAGTGATTGTACTCTTGCTCTGCTTCCACCCAGTACATAAATCCATCAATCTTTATTGGAAGGAAGAGCAATAGAAAAGAATAGGGTGGAGCTTTTTATTTCTATTTATTTCTCTCTCTTTTTAGTTCTCTGGACAAAGGAGAGAGGCCAGATCAATTCCATTGCCCTTCCCCTGAGCTGGTACTCAGAACACTGGTTGTAGAAATGCAGCTCGCACTTTCCTTTTGGTCTTCAACTTTCATTCTTTTGATCCTTCCCTCTTTTAATGTACCTAAAAGACTTTTCTAGCTTTTTTAATGGTCTAGAACCACTGGAGGGAAGCTATCCAAGTTTAGCAAAAAAGCTCAATGGGAAGCACGTGTTCATATATTGCCAGGTTGCTTTCAAATTCCACCTGAAGCAAAATCCAACATAAGTTTGGAGATCCTTCCTCAGGCAAAATGCAAGGGGAATATCAAGGGAAGCAAAAAGGGTTTGGACAAGCCACCTACCAATATTTAGCAACATGGTATGGATGCAGTGGTGGCTTCACACACACAATGGGTTGTGGATCAAATTTGTAAAGTGTTGCTTGAGCTCCCATGAACCCTATTTCCAAAATGTCTGGTATCTCTCAGCTGTATCCCATAAACAGCATTGCCACATTATTTCCACAGAGAATCAATGCCCTTAATTGTTGCATGGAAGACAGAAATGTAACAATTTGGTCATCCCCCCACCACCGTTTCATGGCATAATTCCAGAAAAAATGAACATGTTGTATTCCTGCTTATCCCACAGCTGTTAAAGATGTGGGATCCCAGCCAGGAAACAGGTGGCAACTCCAACTCTGTTCTTGACTTACTTTATATTATATTGCTGCATCCTGTTGGCTCATGCCTCTAGCTTTGAAACACTCCACTGATTTAAATTGGTGTAATAAACCTTGTGAACTGTCAGAGCATTTTCAGGGGAAAACAAATAAGCATCTACTTCTACTGAAGTGGGCAAATACATAAATCTCTTTTAGAAAAACAACACCCAACTCTTTAAATATATGGGAAAACCATTCAACTTACTTCTAATATCAAAAGGTGTGTGTGTGGGGGGGAATAGTATATTCAGTACAAATCTGTATTGCCATCCCTTCAAAACCAGACATTCTACAGACACATCATTGTTCTGTAGCATCTTCCTGTAAACTATTTTGGCATTCGTCATCAAGCACCCAGAAAGTAATTGTGTTTGATGATCTGTTAAAACTATAATATTTTATGAGCGCTTTGTTAGAAAGGCTCCAAAACAGAATCCCTCAAAATAAAGGAGGAAAGAAACTCTGTTTCCTATCACTCTTTCCACCTGTCAAAGCAAAATCTCACTGGAGCCTTGCAGCATAGCACTCACATTTCTGTTTGGAAAAGGAATTCTCATTTGGTAAAGTGAAATGGTAAACTTGGAGCTCAGCTGAATTTCAACCTAGCTAAGGCTACAATCCTGTGGCCCTTGGAAGGACATCCCAGGGGCCATAAAATGGTGCAGATCTCATTCTTCTGTGCAGAAAGGGAAGATCACAGAGTGAGAGGGGCATCTGCTTTCATAAGCATCCTTTCTTCCAGGTGCAGGCCATTTCTGCTGTGCTTGCCACTGGACCATTGGTTCTCCAATGGCAAAAACAGAGAAAATGAGATTGTGGGGCTCCCTGCAAGATCCCAAACTATCATCGTGTTCCCAGCACCCTCTTCCATCTGAGGTCAGGGCTTGGAGCCACTCCAGGGGGCTGCCTTCACAACACCAAGATGGAACTGCATCTCCCACAAACCCTGCGGTTTCACTTACCCAGGGTGGTGCAGGTAATCCCCATGCCAAGGAGGGAATGCAGGATTTCTGGCAGTCATCTGGGTACTGGAACCACCCCACCGCCCTCTTCCTGGCTTCCGGTGACCAATTGCTGGTCGCCTTCCACCAAGATTGCCCCCTGGATTGGCCATGGAGTTAGGTCAATTAGCAAAAGAGCTGGGGTGACCTCGCTCCAACCAAAAAAGTTTGGGTAGGTCGCTGAATTTCTTTTTACTGCACAGGTTCATGGAAAAGCCCTGTGGTGGCTGTGAACCTGCGGCTGCATCGTATAACTGACGCAGCACAGATCTGCAGCCACCATAGGGTGTTGAGCACATATAGACAGTCCCCTGGTCTATGTTCTTGAATCTAGGAGCCCCAGCTCATTATAGGGGAGGGTGGAAGACTGCCTGCCTCCTACAAACTATCTTCTCATTGCCATACTATTCCTTCAGGATTCCATATATGAGCATAAATCCCACCCACCCTGGCACCAGGACAGAGAAAATGAGCAAAAATTGGCATTGAAGGAGGTTCCCAGAGCTAAGCATATTGGAAAGGTGTCATTCTGGGCATATGAGTGAAGCAGGAAATAGACTTGGCCATTTCCTGTTTCTCAGAGCACTAATTAAGAATGTGTTGTGAAGTGCAGAAGCAACTGCTACTGCTGCTAAGCTCTCAACGGCACGTAAAATGAAAGGCTGTCACACAGAGGAGGGCCAGGATCTCTTCTTGATCTTCCCAGAGTGCAGGACATGGAATAATGGGCTCAAGTTACAGGAAGCTAGATTCTGGCTGCACATCAGGAAAAACTTTCTGATTGTTAGAGCAGTATGACAATGGAACCAATGACATAGGGAGGTTGTGGATTGTCCCACACTAGAGGTGTTCAAGAGGCAGCTGGACAGCCATTTGTCAGGGATGCTTTAAGGTGGATTCCTGCATTGAGCAGGGGGTTGGACTCGATGGCCTTAGAGGCCCCTTCCAATTCTACTAGTCTATGATTCTATGATTCTTTTCCAGGGTATTCAGTGCTATTCCTTTCCATCATTCTTTGTCCTGTCAATCCTCCTCCTTCTCTTTCCCCTCATCCATGTCTTCTTCTGTGTATAAAGCCAACCTTCTCTTTCCTGCTCATCCCATGTTTCTGCTTTTCTATTCCACCCTTATCCATTTCAGTGGTGCTAAATTTCTACCATCTAGCATGAGCAGGGAATCAAAATGTATCTCTGCCTTCCTCGAGCACAGGATCATCCCAGGCTGTGCCAGGACCAAATTTGGGGAGGTTTTGGATGGACCCACTCCAAAGTCTTTTCATTGTCCTCCCCCCATGCCTGCAGAATGGTGAGAAAGATAGGCACAGTTACAAACAATTCCAACAAGGAGAAAAGATAGAAGACAACAAAGGAAACCAATGTGGCTCCACAAAAAGCTTAGAGATGACCTGAAAACAAAAAAGGATACATATAGGAAGTGGAAGGAAGGCCAGGCTACAAAAGAAGAGTACAGACAGGTGGCACAGAAGTGCTGAAATAGCGTCAGGAAGGCTAAAGCTGTGAATGAGCTGAGATTAGCGAGGGATGCTTAAGCAATAAAAAGGCTTTCTTCAGATACGTGAGTAGTAAAAGACAGTGGGGAAAATGGTGGTTCAGCTGCTTAATGAGGATAGCAAATAGATAACAGAAAAGGCTGACAAAGAATGACAAAGAAAAGGCTGACAAAGAAAAGGCTGAAGTGCTCAATTCCTACTTTGCCTCAGTCTTCTCCCAAAAGCGGGCCTATGACCCCCCTGGAAAAAGTGAAGCAGAAGTTGAGGGGGCAGGATTGCAGTTTGAGATTGATAAACAAATGGTCAAAGAACACCTAATTTCCTTGAATGAGTTTAAATCTCCAGGGCCTGATGAACTGCATCCTAGAGTAATGAAGGAGCTAGCAGAAGAACTCTCAGAACCTTTGTCTATTATCTTTGCAAAATCATGGAAGACAGGTGAGGTGCCGGACGACTGGAGGAGGGCTAACGTTGTCCCTATCTTCAAAAAGGGCAAAAAGGAGGAACCTGGGAACTACAGACCAGTCAGTCTGACATCCATCCCTGGGAAAATTCTGGAGCAGATTATAAAGGAGTCAATCTGTAAACACCTTGAAATCAATGCAGTGATTACTAGAAGCCAACATGGATTTGTCAGGAATAAATCCTGTCAGACTAATTTGATCTCATTTTTTGATTGGGTAACCTCCCTTGTGGACTGTGGGAATGCTGTGGATGTCATATATCTTGACTTCAGCAAAGCTTTTGACAAAGTGCCCCATGATATTCTGATTAACAAACTAGCTAAAAGTGAGCTAGATGGAACAACTATTAGGTGGATTCACAGTTGGCTACAGAATCGGACTCAAAGAGTACTTATCAATGGAACCTTCTCAAACTGGGGAGAGGCAATGAGTGGGGTACCGCAGGGCTCAGTCCTGGGCCCAGTGCTCTTCAACATTTTTATTAATGATTTGGACGAGGAGGTGCAGGGAACGCTGATCAAATTTGCAGATGACACAAAACAGGGTAGGATAGCTAATACCCTGGAAGACAGAAACAAACTTCAAAGTGATCTTGATTGGCTGGAGTGCTGGGCTGAAAACAACAGAATGAAATTTAATAGGGATAAATGCCAAGTTCTACATTTAGGGAATAGAAACTAAATGCACAGTTACAAGATGGGGGACACTTGGCTCAGCAATACTACAAACGAGAAGGATCTTGGAGTTGTTGTAGATCACAAGCTGAATATGAGCCAACAGTGCGATATGGCTGCAAGAAAGGCAAATGCTATTTTGGGCTGCATTAATAGAAGTATAGCTTCCAAATCACGTGAGGTACTGGTTCCTCTCTATTCGGCCCTGGTTAGGCCTCATCTAGAGTATTGTGTCCAGTTCTGGGCTCCACAATTCAAGAAGGGTGCAGACAAGCTGGAGCGTGTTCAGAGGAGGGCAACCAGGATGATCAGGGGTCTAGAAACAAAGCCCTATGAAGAGAGACTGAAAGAACTGGGCATGTTTAGCTTGGAGATTTGGTGGTTCTTTCTCCATAACCTCTCCCTTCCTAAATAGGTAGAGTTGCTCTGCCTGAGAGACTGGAAGTAAAGACTGAATGGAGATCTTGGTATATTCTCCTTGCCCCCCCCACTCCTGATATGAAAATAAATATTCTTGTTTAAGATACTATAAGTGCATGTGGTTCCTGTCTCTATCAGAAGTGAAATACAACCTGTGTTCTGATGAATATTTCATTACTTGTTTTACAACATCTAGCAAGAGCTCAACAGGATATTAAGCAGCAGTCGTTTTTCTCTCTTGCCCCTCTGTGCAGATAGATGATGAGATTACCAAGAAAATAGAAATCAAAGGCACCTAGTAGACCATCCAATCCAGGGGTATGGAAGCTCTTTCAGCCCATGAGCCAAATTCAATTTCAAAGAAAATCTCAGGGGACATATTTTAGTGGTGGGTAGGTTCCAAACCACCGAAAATGTCAGTATGTGTTAGTTTAAAGCCTGTGGAGGTTGGTGGCTCCTATTTTAGTGGGGAGGTAAATCCACTCCAGGTTTCAGTCAGACAACAGAGCATACTTTCCCTCCTTCACCCTTCCAGGCAATGGTTGGAACTACCATTTCAAGGGTAGGGAGCAGAGAGGGGAAGGAGTGCTATGGCCTCTTGGAAGCTGAAGTCCATCTTTCAGTCTACTCTAATGTTGTTTCTGCTACTTTCGCAGCCAGAACTTGCAGTGGCTGCCTGACCCACAAGCAGCCTCTAGGAAGGAGACTCAACTGAAAGGGAAGGGAGGAACACTTCCTCTCAGATTGGCCCTATGATTGACAGGTAGGTCATGCTCAACCTTCCGCCCACCCCAGCCATATGCCATTCTGGAAGGTCACCCAACCCCTAGGTGTAGTTTTTTTAGGGGGAAGGGAGCTTAACTGTGGAGGAAGGCTCCACAACAAGTGGGTGCACTGCCTTATGTGACTGGAAGAAGGCCACTTGCTGGGGAACATGGGCAGGAGGGTGCTTTTGCACTCATGTCCTGCTTGTGGCTTTCCTATGTGCAGCTGGTTGGCCACTGTGTGAACAGGATGCTGGACGAGATGGACCCTTGGTCTGATCCAGCAAGGCTCTTCTTATGTTCTTATGACTTCTGTCAATATCATTTTGGTTGCTCATTTCTCTTCTTTTTCCAGATGGGTCAACTAGAACTATACCCAACAGTTCAAAGGTGGTCAAATTATCTGCCTGCCTGCCTGCCTATTTATGGAATTCATATCCTAATCCTTCACAACCATGAGTTCAGCAAAGCAGCCTAGAGTAGATAGTGTGAACTCCTTTTCTTTTTAAGTGTTATATCCAATGATAGTTTAGTGAACATAAGAACATGAAAAGAGCTGTGCTAGATTCTGTTCACACAGTGACCAACCAGCGTGTAGAACTTTTTCTGTTTAAACATGCATAGGATTGCACCTTTAGAGATTTTTAACAACAAGCCCAAGCCCTTTGTGGAGATAAATCATTTTTCTGAACTGTGGTAAGCCGGGAAGCGCTATGGAAGCTTTGCCTCCTTTCAATATTGAGGCAATTTCCAACTGATCACCAAAATGTAACCGAAGGGTAGCTTTGTTTACATTCATTTTGTTTAGCAAAACCTTGCTCAACAGAGAGCTATAAATAATTCCAGAATCTTGCAATTAGTGTTTGTTACAGTGCCTGCACCGATGAAATTGCAATATTCATCACAAGGCTGTACAAAGCCATCCCTTGTTTTAGTACAAGGGACCATAAACTTTACGAAGCAGAGCTCCTTTCGTGTATCCTAATGTAACGGTTTTCAGGTTGGTGAACACCGTATTTTACAAAGCATTCTCATGAGTCATTGCCCTGTTTTTTCCCCCTGTTCTTGGGATTGGGTGGGGGAGGCCTGTATCACGTGCCGAACTATTGCATGCCAAGGAGCTATCTTCTTTTAAGAACACAGTTTTGTTATATTAAGTTTATCACTGGCAATCTTTACATTTTTCTTTACTCTGTGCTTCCTTTCCTGTCAAGTGCTCTATGTCCTTTCAAACTAATACTTGCACAGGAAGTGCTGGGCCCTGTTGCGCTACACTCTGATGTTAATTGTGTTGCTTGCAATCACATGATGCTGTTGTTTACAATTAGCATGACACAATTTGTGTTGTTTGCAATCACGTCAGCAGTCTTTAATTACAAGCACAGGGGGGAGTTTTTATGAGGAACACAGGATGCAGGCTGGGGAGGTTTAAGCTTTGCCATTAGAATAAAAGCTTTCTTTGGTGCCAATGGAGCTATTTTTGCTGTGCTTAGCTGCAGCATGGTTCTCCCCCACCCCCAGGATGGTATCAGGGAAGTGTTAATCCTCCTCTCAAAGATCCTTCAGTCCCTATAAATATCAGGGACTGAACTGCACCCGTAATCAAATAAAAGAAAAGCTAATGACTTGATCACATACAACACAATTAGTGTCATATGTAGTTAGAATCTAAGATTTACAGAATTAACATAAAAACACAACATTGGCTTGAAAGCAAATATAATTGAACTGTTAAGTAAGTAAAGGGTACCTAACTTGAAGCAGTGATTAGATCTAGAGCAAGTTCTTTTGGAACCATACCTCAGGATATTCATGTAATGTTGAATTGGTGGTCTTAAAAATTCACTTTAATTATGTACATCACTGATCTGTGAGAGATTTAGAGGTGACAGCAAAAAAATGGAAAAGGGGCAGAAAGGTTGACAGGCTGACATTAACCTATTCCAGAGGTGGAAGAAAATAAACTGAGAGGGCGGGTGATATATATCTCAGTTACAGGTTCATGGGTTGTCCTTCTGCCATCCTGCAATGGTGATATGGGTAGTGTTCTTGCAGGTCCCTTTCGCCCAGTGGTGAGAGCCTGTCACCCTCTAAGTGTTTGTGCACTTCAATTTCCATCAGTCACAGACAGTATAGGCAATGGTTTGGAACAATGGAACTTGTAGTCCAAAAACATTCTGGAGAGCTACAGGTTTCTCACCTCTACTTTAGCTTTTCCAAAATCCAAGGCTTTGTGGCAGAAAGTTTAGAAGCGGAACACAACTACAGTGGCCACTTGCAGAACACCCCCAAAGAGGAAACACATCACTAAAAACGAGGACCAAAAAGAACTCCAATTTGCATAATATTTGCATATGCAAATTTACATATGTAGGTGCCAATTTGGAAATAGAAATAGCGTACATCTCACCAAAGTGGAGAGGACTGACTAGGTGGCCTATGTGTCTGCCCACTCTGCTGTCCAGGTGCTCACTGTTCAAGGCTCCTGCTCGATCCTCGTATGGCTCTTTATCTTTAACCCTACAAACAGTGAACACCTTGAAATAGAGGGCTGTCCTCTGTAAAGGTCACTGTACTAAGAAGCCTGATTGAGCTGATAACGGAGAAGTTAACTGAAGGGAGTGGGTAGGAGGGAACTGGGAGCAAAGATTAATTCTAGCTCTAGCTCAACTCACTTCCTCAGAGATAACCTGTTTTGAAACTGCACTTATTCCCCCAAATAAAGGAGGTCATAGGGAATTTAGGATTCTGAGTAACATTCGATGTGCAAAACAGCAGTGGGATGGTAGGTTGCAATGGGTGCCATGTGGAAACGGTGTATGTGTTCCTGTCATTAACAGCTGCTACTGGGTTTGCCAGTGGAGGTGGCACTCAGATGTTCCCCCCGCCAACACAAATACACCTCTATTCAAGTCAATGGAGTGATATCACTCCATTAGTAAGTGCCCACTGCCATGGAGGCTTGGGACTGCTGGAGGTATTGCTTCAATGAAGAAAGCACACACACTCCTTCCCATCCCCCAGTTCATCCTAAGGTAAGCACCAAACCATCCTCCAGAATGATCGGTAGCTTCATCCCCCTCCACTCCATCAACCATCTCCTCATTTCATGTGCCTGTTTTGCTATGCCGAAACAATGGATTTCAGCTAAAGTTTGTGACTTGAGTCATTTCAGTATAGTCCTGAGGAGGAAAGACAAAGATGACCCATATCAAACACTTTCAAAGGCGATGGCTGTACAGTGCACAGTAAAGCAGGGATGTGTGGAAATTTAATTTTTGCTCACAAAACATGCAAACATGCCCTGTTTGAAGCCCTGAACATGAGCGTGAGCACGTCCACTGAAAATATTCACAAATTGTGAACACATGCTTGCGTTTGTCTCATTCAAGATGCCCAGTTTAATTTGCGCAAATTTCTTAATTTGCACAAATTTTCTCAGTAGACTGAATTGGACCCACTTTAATCTATGGAGCAGATTTGCACAAATTTCAGGGGATTTGTGCAAATTTCAGGGGATTTGTGCAAATTTCAGGGGATTTGCACATTTTTTTTCATTCCATACCTGTTTGATTTGCACAAGTTTCTGATTTGCACAATCACAACTGTGAACAGGAATCAGGCACGAGACGATCAGCGAGATGATGTTTGCAGAATTGTAGCGATCTGGAACATTGCTTATTCACCCATTCCTGCAGGTAAGTTAGCCTCACCATGGCCCCATTCAGAAGACACCTTAAACCATGTTTTTAACCATGGTGGTTAAGCCAGAAAGCCAGGCTGTGTTCAGAAGACACCTTAAACCATGGCTTTAATCATGGTGAATAAATCAAAGAGTCTTATAAACTGTTGTTAAAGCCATGATTTAAGGTGTCTTCTGAACGGGCCCTATACTGGTGCGCTGTTACTCTTGGAGAATGGCTTAGATGTGCTCCTAGCCCTGAAAAGAACTGACACATTTTCAAAATTAGAATCAAGTATGTCCATCTCTATTTCCATCTGTAATTCTGAGCTATTTCTTAGAGATTGAGCTTCATCCTCTCTCCCCAACCCTTCTTTTTGCATGCACTCATTCACTCTCATCATTGCCTTATTTACACTGGTGGATTTGGCATTAACATTTAAACAACAAATAGGACTTCTATGCCTTCATTCTGAATAATGCTCAGAAGCCTATTATCATATTTCTTTACAATTAAAATGAAAATTGCATCTACTCAAATGCAGCTATCTATATTTCCATATGAAATTAGATGCTCAGCTTTGCTGAAAGGTTTGTTTTTTAAAATCCCTTTTAATTTAAGCATTTGAGATGGGAATCGTTTAAAAACAAAACCCCAGATGCAACATTTTTCTTTTGTGCACGGCGCTTGATTCGAGCCAGCAAGAACTTGAAAAGTATGCACAAGTGTATAATTATTATGCCAACCAAAGGGGAAAAAATAATAATAAGATGTCAAAATACAAAATTACTACCCTAGATACACATGTCTCCTTTCTATCTGTTACTCGGAATGTACAAGAATATATGTGCATCCTTTAAATATTTTAAACTGTAAACCAACTTTTAGGCAGTTGTATCTTCCAATTAACCACCTTATGGGATCAGTGGCCACCCCTGAGGTAGTGTTATAGAAGCTGCCACTGATCAGAGATCAGAGGGGAGATCGACCATTGTCTTTGTTGGAGGGCATCACGAAGTGGCAATGGAGGCATGTGAATTACAGTGGCTGCTGAACATTTAGCAGAGCTACATGCAGGCGGCTGATTTCATAATCCATACCTGTGCTAGGTGCTGCTAAGTTAGCCATTGTTTTTATTGACACCCCCCCTCTCTTTCTCCCCCTCCAGAGTCTCCAACATGGTACTCCTGGGAAACCTCTCTTGGTGTCCACTAGACTCCCCGCCCCTCCTAATTTTAATTTCATTTCTTAATATATCTCTTGATTAATAAGTAACTCATCAAAGATATAAATTGGTAACTTGGCAAAGATATTGTACAAAGTCTTGTAGGTTATTAATCCAACAGAGAGAGTTTTCTCCAGCCATTCAACTATGCAGTACAAAACAAACAAACAAACTAAAGTCAAACCTTCCATGAGCAACATATTTGTGATATGTTAAAAGCTATTTGGATTGTTCTTACCACGAAATGTTTTAGCTGTTAATTCTTCATACCAGAGCTCAATTTATGCATTTTAATGAGGAAATAGGTGACTGGCATTGAGGGGTGGTCATTGCTGAATCCATTCAAACCACCCTGTTTCATAGTTCCCTTTTCCCCATAACCATCCCAAGTCCTGTTCACCAATAGGCAGCCTTTTCTAAATTGGCTCAATGATGAATTACATTTACACAAGAGAATGGTTAGGGAAGGAACGTATATTGAGAAACTCAAGCCCAGTACAAGTGCTAAAGGGGAAATGGCACAGGCACAATAGACTTCCCTCTTGCCCAGGCCTCGCTCCATTTCCCACAACCACCAGTCATTCTCCTCCCCCAGGAGAAATTTGGTTAAATTGTCCCCCCCCCCACAAGTTCCTTCTCCAAAAATAGGTCGGGGAATTTTGAGAGGCCACTTGTGCACAGCTCTAGTTGAAATGCATCTCCAAAGCTTAGGTACTGATAAAGTATACCTGGGAAGTGCATGAGCACTAAACATGTGGTATAGAGATGTTGATACAAACTTGTGAATTTCACCCAGAGCAAGAAACACATCTGAGTTACAGCCAGACTTTTATGTTTTCTGAAATGGGGTCATCTAGGTATAATCCGATACTAGCAACACCTGTCAGTGACTAAGTCGTTCAGTCTGCAATGAGTATTTTGAAACTAAGTCAAAATTGCAAACCTCACACCTACAGCATCTGGCCTAATTGGGGGGTTTTCTTTTTCTGTTCTTCTCCTATCCCTTGCATTTTTACTACCTAACCTGATGAAGAGTTCTGGTGAACTCTAAAGCTTCCACCATCTTTTGTGGCATTTTGGTTGGTCCTAATGAATAGATAATAACTGGATGACATGGAGAGGAGCAAGGCTATGTAAGGGTGAAAGAAGAAGAAAAAAAGGGGGGGTATAAATGTAATAAATAAACCTGTGGATTTTGGATTAAAATAAATTAAACAAGACCTAAGTGTTGGCTTTCTCACTTGCGGTGTGATTCACGGGCCCAGAAATGCATTTGACAGCATGCATACATTTGAAAAAATGTGCATAGAATAATGCATAATAATGCACACAAATATGCTTTGATCTATGGGAGAAGAATGTGTATATTTCAAAGACACACTAAAATGTGCATGTATTTTCATACACAATGAAAAAACAAAGCTCACAGTCTGATATGGACTTGAGTTGAAACAAGCTTTGAGATGGAATTTTGAGAAATTTGGTGAGCTCACATTTTGTGGATTTGCACATCCCTATTGGGCTGTGGAGGTTGGTGGCTCTGATTTTGGTGGGGATTCAGGTGCCTTCGATAGTTCCTTTAGAGTTCTGTCTGGTTCTGACTGAAAGCCAGAATGGAATCACAGCCACCAGCCTCTACTGGTAGTTAACTATGAAATGCTAACTATGATATTATCTTGGGCAAAATAATTATATTTGGTTAGAGTTTATTGAATCAGATCTTTTTAGTTATAAGCCCATTTCAAGTTGGGCTTTCAGTGATATCATGCCAGCATGATGCTGCCCGCAAGCCTTTCTGCCTTTAATTTCCATCACAAACCATTCCCTCCATGTCAGAATTCTCATCCTCTACTATCCCCTCCCCCCCATTCTTAAAACCTACATAGTGTTGGCAGTGGCAATGTGAGGCCTAGTAGTGAGGCCACCATTAGGCACTAGCTTTTGGAGCAGAAGCAACATCAGGTTCTTCAGGATCTATGGAAGCTACATTCCTGAGGCATTGCTACTGCCAACCGGTAACTTTGAGGAACAGGACAAGGAAGGGCCAATAGATGGTGATGCCCACAAATGCTTTGCATTGCTTGTGCTAGGAACTGGGGGTGAAAGCCTTCTGTCCTATTGTGGACATAATGCCATCATTGGGCATGCAATACAGTCTATTCTTGGAATGAGCTCATAACTGCAATGGAAGCCCTGGGGCAAGGCTTTTAGCCCTAGTCCGTTAAGTTCAGGTCTGAAAGCGAAGGGGGCAGTAGCAGCAGGGAAGGCTTACAGTGAGGAAAGTCCATTGTGAATGTACCTTGAAACTTAAATGAGTTTGCACCCAATGTTATAATATGCTCCAGGGATTTGCACTTGAAGCATGTATCACTGAATTCTGTAGCCTATTATAACGCTGTTGCCATCACTACACAGTATTGAATGTCAGACTGGATATGTTTAACATATTCATTGTAATAAGTTGATCCTGTGGCCTATATTGGGATGGGTATGTAAGTGGTTCTTCATGACACCTCCAGAAGCATGGTTATATTCACATGTCTAACTGAAGGAGTGTTGAAAATGTATAATTGAGTTGAGAAAGCATTCTTCAGCAGGTCCTCATGCCTTTATTACAACCTCAAGGCCATGGATGTCTTCCAAAGTTGCTATTAATGCAGCAGATAGAGTGGCAGAAGTTATGGAAGTACATTAAGTACATCCCTTATCACTTCATGTTTACAGAGATTATTGTGAATGTAGTCTAAGGCTATCGTTAACGTACTCTATATACACTTACCTGTGATGTAAGTCCCATTGAATTCTGCACAGGATTGTGCTGTAGGTCAGTTACAGTCTCTTCATCTTTGCCTCTAGCTAGCAATGGGATTTAGTGATTAATTAATTTTAATTGTGATCAAGACTTATTACTTCCCACAGGATTCAGTTATTGATAACATTTGCTGGATTGTTTTCCCTAACTATGTGCTATAGAATCTACTTTAATGAATATACTGAATACCCGGAACTTTCAGATATGTTGTCTGGAAAAGGGAGATCTCCATTTACATAGAATTGTATTTGGAACCATATGGACATCCCATAGTAGTGTAGATCTTGCCAGTGATTCTAGACAATCGGAAAACTGAGATAACTAAGTGTTGAACCATGGTTGGCCTACTGTGTCAGGTTGAAGAGTCACTTGTTCACCAGCCTTGACTGTACACAATAACGATACTTATGAAACAGGATTGGTTAATAAAATAAAAATTCTTAATAGCATTTCTTTACAAAACAGAGTGATTTATAATAAGCAAGTTACAGATCAGGGCAGAATAATATTTCAAAAAACTGGACTGTATTACAAAGCATTTTTTCAAACATCCATTTCTCTTGTATTATTGCTGAAAGATACTAATCAATCTATTTCAGAAATTTCTAGACTAATTTACAAACATCCATAAAATAGTGGAAAAAATGCATGCTTTAGAAACCTGGAACATTTTCATGCCTCTGGACTAAAAAGATGAAGACGATAGCAAATGAAGAATGTTTTAAAGATAGCTGGATGATATTTACAGAGTCTTTTCCTTGATTTTAGCCAACTCTTCTGGGTTGTTTTCTTTTCTCTCTGCTGATTTTTTCATTTCTGGTTTAATCCACGGAGGACTGTGTGACTTCTGTTAAAGGATGGAGAAAAAACAATGATAGTATTACAAGTGTGGCCTGCTCCAGGTTTGCACACCAGTGAGCAATATTTCCCTTCCTCTAAGCCAGAAGGAGAGTGGTAAAGTCAGCACTGGGGGAAATCAGGCTCCCTTGCAAGGCAGAGAGTAGACTCTTGCCTTGCCAGGCTATTGGAGCCTGCGCATCAGCGAGGGAGAAGAGTGTAATAAATAATAAATAAGTAAATAAATAAATAAATCCTGTACTGTTGAACAGTCTCAAACAGTCTCATGTAAATTTTTTTTTTTTTTAGGATAAACCTCTCTCTCACACACTTTATCCTTCCCTCTCTGACTAAAAGCAATGCCTTCCATGCCTGTTGACCCACTGGCCAGCTATCACACTTACTGACACAGCTAAGGTAATATTGCAGCTCCACCTCATCTCAACCTCTTCTTCTTCAAATCACCCGGCTGGTGGAAGGAGGACAGAACTGCTACAGCAAATGCTCTGTTTTCCTTCACCTTGAGCTCAGAAATGCCCTACTTCCTTGCCTGGCTTGCTTGAGCATGGGGAGGTGAGTGGGGAGACTCGCCAATGGTGGCCTTCGTATGGTGCCACCAAGGCAGGCAGGAGATTTAGCGGCTGCTTTTGCCCCTCCCCACCTCCTCTTTGAAACATGGCTCCTTCCCTCCCTCCCTGTAGCCAGTGTGGGCTTGCTGGTCACCCTTTTGGGGGCCAAGTAGGATTCCTTTGCACATAATCACTTTCTTGGTTATGAGCTTTTTTTCACCTACTTCACACTGCAAGACAGGCTGGGAGTATTAAATAGGTTGATCTGGTTCCTGGGTAAATGTTTTGGTCACTTTTGTGGTAGGCAGGTATGTGTGGGCATCTGGAGCAGAATTAGGGTTGGTGAGCATTCAGAGGCACTGTTGCAATGATGGGTAGTGCCTGAGGCTTCCAGCTAGGAATTTTGCAGCCCCAGCTGGCAAGATAAGGGTTATGTTTGAGGCCAACCTTCCTCATCCATTTGGAGTTCTGCAGTCTGAGGGGGTATATGAAACCGGAAGGCCTCCCTACCCCTAAGAGGGGCAAGCCTGCAAGATGGTGATCTACATGTGCCACTTCACAGGCTTTGAATGTTTGAATGATTCAAACAATGGCTATTATCATGATCAAGATGGCCATTATCATGATCAAAAGGCCTTCACCCCTTTAAAGGCCTTTAAATAAATGTGGCCCTATTTTAATTCCACACTTGTGTCTCAGCTCATTATTTCCCACCCTTCATTGACCCGCAACAGAACAATTGCTAATGGTAACAGAGCAGAATGAAGGCTCAGGCCTGTACGCTGCAGGATTCCACAACAACATGAGAAGTTTTCTTCTGCCCATTTCTGTACCCTTCTGAGGGATGATTTTCTGAAGTATAGCACTTCTGCATACCTCAGGGTTTCCTAGCATATGTAGCAATATAATCCTTGTTTTTGGGTGGTTCATTTTAGTTTGAAAGTGACTGACACAGGGCCACAAATATATTAGAGGGAATAATTTATTATTATTTTCTGAAAAAACAAATTAGGGTAGAAATCCATCCCTCTCTTATAGTTTGCAAATAAGAAGCTCACTCACTCACTCTGTCTATCCATCTATCATCTGTCATTGCCATCAGTACACACGGCATGTTATAGAGTAAAGCAAAACAAAAAGGTCCCTGCCCCCAAGGAGCTAGAGTCTAAAATTCCTGGCACAGAAGGGCTCAGACATGGAAAGAAGATAAATGTGGTGAAAAAATATGGGTTGTAAATAACTGTGTTTGAATCTGGGAAATGGGACTTAATACTAATTACTAGGCATGTGCTCCGCTCCGATTAGAAGCGCAGAAGCAGGAGCGAATTGGCCTGCTCTGCCTTGCCCAGAGGCGGAGTAGAAGCGGACCGCGGACCCCTAGAAGCAAGGCGAAGAGAAGCGCCCATTTTTGGAGCACTCCGGTTTCCGCGGTCCGATCCGATCGCCATCTTGAAACATTTCGCCCATAGGATTGCATTGCGGAAAAGAAAGGGGGATAACTGTGTTGTTTTTGAACCTATCTTTCTGAAAATTCTTGTGCTTGGAGAGTCGTACATGGGGGTCATTTTGAGACTACTCTCAGCTCTCTGCGTGCTGCGGTTCATGTGCTATAATTTTTTAAAAAACCGGCAGGAAAAATACCTTTTCCGAAGGGCTGAGGGGCAGAATCAACTCCCGGTCATGATCACATGATCCCAAAGTTGGAGGAGGGGATAGGCAAAATGGGTAACTTGGGATTCTGGGAACTTCTCTTTCTTAGTCTGAACAGACTTTTCCCAGTGTTTTTTTAAAACAGTAGCCCCACCAAATGCACAAACACAACCTGAAATCATATACTAAGCCAATAATAAGAGATAGAAACACAGCACTGCTACCCACCCTAACTTTGGGGAACAACTGAAAAGATGTGGTGCAAGGGGATGAGCTCCCCTAGGGCATCTCATTGTGGACGTGCCCCCACTCTCTCCTGTACTTGGAAGGCCATCAGAGCCTTCCAAAGAGAGTAACCCGGTGAAGCAATGCCTATCATGAGTTGAAGTGAGCAGTCTGCTTCTCTTAGTGGTGGAGCGATGCCTATCATGAGTTGAAGTGACAGTTCCACTTTTCAGAGCTCTCATGGTGGAGCAATGCCTATCATGAGTTGAACTGGCAGCTGCTTCCCCCTCCCCTGGGCACGTCCCCCTATTGCTGGTAAAAGACAGATATAGCCTTTTAAAAAAAGTTCTTCTTGTTGTTTATTCAGCAACACTGCTGCTTTAAATTCCACCCCTCCTTTGTTTATTTATTTATTTATTCCATTTTATATGCATTACTGGCTTATCCTTGGCTCACTTCCTTATGCCCCCAGAAATGTCTGCTGCCTGCCTTCCCTCTCTCCTCCCCTGCCCGCCTCGCAGGGATGTTGTGTGTGTCTGGCTTTGACTCAGGGGAGAAGTCCTTCCTGCGCTCACTTGGAGTTTTGGAAGTTCCAAATCCATTTTTCAAGTGTGGAAGAAGATTCATATAGGTTGATCTCTACTCCCCAATTCATGGCATGTTGGGATTTCCTTTGAAATGGCCCCATTGAGATGTCTGCAAGTTTAAGCCCTGCCAAAAAACTGGGGATGATGGGACTGCCTTGAGTCTGGGCGTGCGTGTGTATCCCTGAATAAGCTATCATGGTGGCGAGTTTGAGGTTTTAAACATGCAAATTGACGGCGCTATCGAAAGGAGTGTGAATGGGGTGTTGGATTTTCATAAATTCCCCCCAAATCAGGGGATGATGGGACTGCCTTGAGTCTGGGCGTGCGTGTGTGTCCCTGGATAAGCTATCATGGTGGCGAGTTTGAGGTTTTTAACGTGCAAATTGACGGAGCTATCAAAAGGGGTGTGAATGGGGTGCCCGATTTTCATAAATTCCCCAAAATTCAGGGGATGATGGGATTGCCTTGAGTCTTGGCATGCGTGTGTATACCTCCATGAGGTGTCATGGTGCCAAACGTGAGGTTTTTAACTTTCACAGAAAAGAAGTTGTATACTTTTTAAGCTTAATGCAAGCCTACGGGGAGGGGGGAAAACGGAGCTCCGATCCGGATCCGGAGCTCCGCAGTGGAGCGGAGCGGGCATGGGCGGAGCGGGAGCGGAGCGAAGCAGCCCGATCCGCAAACCGCGGATCTGGAAGTGAAGCGGAGCGGGGAGTCTGTGCACACCCCTACTAATTACGAGGATGTACACATTTGTTAAAACCATTCCATCTCCATTTCCCATATGTGCATACCTGCTGGAAAATGCATTTGAGCAAATTGTAGATCTGAAAATGTGCAGTTGTGAAAATCTACAAACCCCCCCCAGGTGCTGTTTTTGGTCAGAGTTTTTGTTGTTGTTGTTTTAAATCCTCATTGCCCTCCTCTGAACATGCTCCAGCTTGTCTGCATCCTTCTTGAAGTGTGGTGCTCAGAACTGGACATAATACTTAAGAGGTCTAACTAGTGCCGAATAGAGGGGAACCAGTACCTCACACGATTTGGAAGCTATACTTCTATTAATGCATCCCAAAATAGTATTTGAGGGTGGGTGTGTATTTGGGTGAGGAGAGAGAGAGATGCCTGCATTTTTGGATTCTCCTTGGAGGAGTGAGTATAGGGAATATTGTGACGAGTGCTTACACTACAAAATTTACTACTATATCACTGCTTAACATTGATGCTTCAGAAAATCACTGAAGAAATCAGACTTTAACATTTGACAATCAGCTCAGAATGTATAAAAATGATGATATCAATACCTGCAAGTTTGGGTCTGTTTCTGTCACCTTTAGCTGAAGGGAAGTTGAATTGTTTTGGTTTCCTAAACAAGTCTTGCCGACCTGAAAAGGTAATTACTGGTATTACACAATGGCTCTTGATTTAAAAACCAATCATTCATAATTTGGTTCCCAATTTACTAGTTGATTAACATGGATCTATGAATGATCCCTAGGATTTAAGATAAGATTGTGTTTCAGGACTCTACTACCAAAATTAAGGAGTGCATGTTACAGAAAAAGATGGTCCCTCGGTTCCCTGAGCATGCAAAGATCATCTTTTCTGTAGCACAGAATATAAAATATAACTTTGGATGCCACTCTGGGGCAATATTTCCAACAGTTATGCATAGAAACATCTTCCCTTTACAGCTTAGAGAAAAAACCATGAAAATACACGTAGCTATCATTTCTTGTGAAGTAGTCCTAATTCATAACTTGGTAGTCATGTCATAATTAAAACAATGGAAATTCTCTGTGGAAAATATACAGCAAATATCCTGGCTGATCCCTGGATCTCCTGTGTGTCATTTACATGAACAGGGATGACCCCGGGACAATCCCAGGATATAGGCCTGGTCTAGCCATGGCCTTAGTAAAAGAAAAAAAATATTGTTTTGCTTGCTGAGACAAAGATCAGTAACTGCTAATTGACAACAATACGGTGAAAGCTCAAACTTTTATTGGAGCTGCAGGGTGGTTGAGTGTTTCACATGTATTTCCTGAGTTAGAATGAGCATCTTCCCAAGGGAAGTCATTTGAAATTGAAATGCACTTTTAAAGATATTTTGAATGTTTATCTAGAATGTACCGAAATATCAATAATTTACAACAAATAAGCAGTGACTGCCAAAATGTTTTGTATCATTGAATGTTATGATTTTTTTTCAAATATATAGTAATATTTCATACAGAAGTGCCATTTATTTTACAATAAAAATAGATTCCCTATATTCTTTATATAAGTATTCTAAATACTCCATACATGACGGTGGAATCAGTTACCTAGGGAGGTTGTGGGCTCTCCCACACTAGAGGCCTTCAAGAGGCAGCTGGACAACCATCTGTCAGGGATGCTTTAGGGTGGATTCCTGCATTGAGCAGGGGGTTGGACTCGATGGCCTTGTAGGCCCCTTCCAACTCTGATATTCTATGATTCTATGAATAATGACTAGATTACTTTCAACTGAATTTAACAACTTAGCTACAGTGTATGTTTACAAGCTAAACTATTAAGAACACAAACCTATGCATGTTTAGACAAAAAAAATACCTACAACAACCAGCATTTTCCAACCAGCCAAGCTACCTGGGGAATCCTTAGAGTTGTAGGAATATTTTCTATCTATACATGCACGGGATTGTGCCCTAATTAACTTTTGGTCCTGCCATGCAATGTAGAATTAGCCTCAAGCTTCAGTGGCTTTAAAGGGGTATTAGACAAATCCATGGTAGATGAATCTATCAATGGCTAGTAGTCATGATGTCTATATGGAATCTCTAGATTATGAGTTCAGTATTTAGGATTGCATTCAGTCTGCATTTTAAAGCAAACTGGACTGATTTGCTTTTCTCAAACTAATACACAGATTGGAAAACAGTTGACTTTCAGATTTTGCACTCCTCAGAATTTTGCAGTACATTTTTCAACATAGAAAATGCATCAAACATGGGTATTTAAATGCATACTTTGATTTAAAATGCCTACCAAAATGTGCATTTTAGGATAAAAAATGAATTCCAAAATGCACATTTGGGGGTAAAATGCACACAAAAATGCATATGATGTAAAGATAATATTGAGAAGCCATGTGTGGCTAGAAATTTGGCTAGCCTTACTATTCCACCTGAAAGTAATTTCAGCATTATTGAGGGAAGTGGGAGCAGGCTGTCACATGTAGCTAAGGAGCCCAAACTGCAGAGGGGAATATACTGACCAAAGACAGAAGAAAAATGGTGGTGACTGGAAGAGAAGACAAGGAGTCCTGTGTGTGAAGGCATAAAACAGGCAGGTGTTTTATTTTGAAAGACTCTAGGTACAGCCTTTCTCAACCTGGGGCGCTCCAGATGTGTTGGACTACAACTCCCAGAATGCCCCAGCCAGCTGGCTGGGGCATTCTGGGAGATGCAGTCCAACACATCTGGAGTGCCCCAGGTTGAGAACCACTGCTCTAGGAGGTAATAAGTATCAGAGATGGACCAATTGACCCTGGAACTATTTAAGAGCAAAAGCTTCACCCTCGCTGATTAGCCAGCTATTTCTTGTTCAAGGCCAAGCTGGAAAATATTTTGCATTCTCAAAGAGTACAGAGAAACTAATCCAACTCTGAGAGGGATTATCTTTAATAATAATAATAATAATAATAATAATAATAATAATAATATTTATTTGTTACCCGCCTCTCCCTCTGGATCGAGGTGGGGTACAACACTAATAAAAACACCATAAAATACATACAACAAATTCAAACGTTTAAAACCAGTGCATCATTAAAAGCAGCACACCATTAAAAAAAAGGCATCTTAAAATTCAACTGGGTAGGCCTGCCGGAAGAGAAATGAAAGAAAATGGACTTTCGATGGAATGAAAGCAAAACTGATATGGAACAGAAATTGGGTGTCCTTCCCTAATCACTGCCTGCTGCTGAAAGCAACAACAGGAAAGCACTATTGTTTTCCTTTCCTACTTGTGGACTTCCCAGAACCATCTGCATGGCCATTGTGGGAAACAGGATGTTGGACTAGAAGAACCATTGATCTGAGCCAACAGTGCTCTTCTTATGGTCTGATTATATGATTTGGCACTTGGTGACCTATAGACCAACCCAAAAATCCTGCCATCCAAATTGGATTGCTTGCTATTTGCCACCATGAAAGCTAAAGAAGTAAAAGGAGGCCCCATCTCCTTCAATCATTCTTTCTAACTGCAGGATCAGCCTGGCCTGAGAAATCTACATTGAATACTTCTTGCTGTTAACATGGGTTGTCTTGGGGAAAACTGTATTTCCAATTATCTTCAAATATTTTCAAGGTTTCTGGTTATGACCTGCAGCACCCTGCCAGAGGTATGCAGATACCATCTGTCTTTTTATAACAGCAACATTAATCTTTGAGCCACCGAGCTACCCATCAGTTTCTTCACAGTGGAATCTTACAGCATGTCTGCTCAGAAGTAAGTTCCATTACATTTAATGTGACTTACTCCCAGATGAGTGTGTATAAGATTGCAGTTTAATTTGATTTTCTATTGGGAGATATCATAGAAAAGGGAACACCCACCAAGCACATGTCTGTATATTTTGTACATGAATATCCAGCCCCTTTGGATAGCAGCCTTATTATCTTATGCGGATGGCCCAGTGGCTGTCTTAGGGATTATAGATTGTGTGTCTTAAAAAACTGGAAATATAAGTAAATATTAAAATGTGTAACTTTAGCATACAAATGTAGCATACAAATTTGTTTTTGTCTATGATATAAACCACATTATTTTACATAAACTGTTGGAAGCGAGGAACGAGATCCTTTACCCGCTCAGCACAGTGCTTCATCAACATCCACTATGTGGTTACTTATACTTCCCTTTGGAACTGGTTATTGTGAAGACAGAATACTATTCTAGATCTACTACAATTCTCAATTCACTATGTCTTCCTCTCTTGCTATAATAGCAATAAGTATTGACAACCTGTCATACATAGCAGCTGTGTTTTCTTATTAGCAACAACAATAACCCCATCAGTGTCAATTGACAGAGACAAATAAAAAATATAATGCCAAGCCAGAGTATCCTGGTTTGTGAGGAAGTGATCGTTTCCTCAATAGTGGAGTAGCTAATGGCCTTTTGTGCAATCAACTGTGGAATGAACAGTGTAGCCTTTCACATGGCTAGATGTGGATGGAGATGGATGGAAGGCATGCTTCTCCTTAATTAAGATCCAAACTTCTGTGAAGTAGGCCTTGCTCTCCTCCATGTGCTGGAGCGCCCACTACTAAAGGATCGGTAAATTCCACATATATAATAATTTACATTGTTTTCAAGAGAAACACTTCTGCCTTCCAGAGAGAAAATGGCTTGGTTTTGACATCATAACGTCCCAGGAAAGATGAAATTATAGGTCAAAACATCTTAAGGGCCACAAATTGCCCCCTGCTCTGTTAAACGATGATTTACCATTTTCTTCAAACCAGCCCAGTGAGTTTCCCCAGTCATTTCCTCACACTGAACCCTTCTAACCTCAAGATTAGATGTATTCACAGTACAATCTGAATTCAGTTTGTTTGAATTCTTTGTCATAAATAATTAGCAAGATGACCATTACAGGCATATTCACATGTGAATGCATGTGCATCATGGGAAAACAACAGGGAAAGTCACCCTGCATCTGATGCAAAAGATTTGGTGGGCAATATGTTATACACCCTAAGTAACATCAATCTGAATTTTACTTTTAATTTCAGGAATGTGGTACTATTCAGTACCTGCTTTCCTAATTGAATCCCAGTAGGAACTACAGCTAGTCAATATCAGGTTTCCATAATGCTATTGTGCAATGAGCAAAGTAATGTGGCCTTATTTTAGCTCAAGGAATATGTACAACTGAGAAACATATGTACAGCTCTGTATTTAACAAAATACCAAGAATTAGCACCAACTAAAGTAAAACTACTATACTTTATGTTAGAACTATTATTTAATTTCAACACTTTTGTTGCAACGTCTTATTGTGTGGGTGGATGTAGGCGAATATTATAATAATTCTGAGAGTGAATAAGTTAAATTTCCAACAGACTAAAACACATTTAATTACTATTGTGTGGTCTTACAAAATTGATTGTACTGAACAAGCAGTCTATAAATTGCTATGGCCCAACAAGAGATTTTAAAGACATTTTTATTAAGTATTATCCATTTCTTTGGAGAGTCAGCTATATTGCTGGTACAGTCGAATGAAAGTACTAATAAACACGTCTCTGTTATTAACACACTAGTGGAAGGAACAAGGAATGCTTTTACAAATTTAGAAGAGTCTATTAGATAGATCTATCTGGTTTTAGTACAATAAAAGATCCCATTGTTACATGTTGCAAAAGGCATTGCTTCATCTATCATTATATATCGACATTTTATGGGTTATAACTTAATGGGCTAGTTCTCACAGCTCACCAGCATTAATTAAGCCACAGTGGGTTGCAACACATACTGGTGGGCATTTTTAATATTTAACCTCCAGTGGGACTTGCCATGGTTTGTCATGTCATCTGAACCCAGATGACAGGAGTTGTTTGGGGGGTAAACAACCCTCGAATAACCACCCTCACCAAGGTCTGAATATTCAAAATCACCACTTGCATGTGTCACAACCCACTGTGGCTTAAATAACCCATGAAGGGCTGTGGTGATCATGAACATATGATCAATGTTTATCTTTTGCTGGGCTGTGCACTCTCCAGAATGTTTTGAAGTCAATGCTAGAGCATTCATCCTGCCCCATCCATTATAATTAGCAGCATTTCTATCATTTATGCAATAAGAAGGGCTACAGGCCCAGTTATTCCATAGAGACAGGATATTGTATTCTCAATGCCAGAATTAAGGTTATGATCAAGTATCAGCCTAAGAGCCCTTTTACAGGTGCTCCAACAATTGTGGTTGCTGCTGCCTTTGATGGTGATCTACAAGAGTTAGGGTCTGTTTAAAGGCTTCTCCCCACTTGCTCCCATCCAGACATAGACTTCCAATCAGTTCAATGAAAATCATTTTGATTTGTGATGGGAAACACGCATCCTGCCTGCATAGAGATAATGGGGTGTGTGGGGTGGGGTGGGGTGGGGGAACAGCCCTTATCGGGATCATTGTTCTGCCACTGCTAATAGCAGAACTTTCCCCAGAAGATTCCTGGAGCTTGTGGGCCCTAAAGATAGAGAGCAGAAATCCACATGAGGGGGTCCACAGAGTACAGGTTGGCAACCCCCAATCTAATACAAAGAAGATGTGTGGTGTGATTTCATCATGATAGCTATCTCCCCAACCCTGCATTACATCACCATTTGTTCTGGGGGCCAACGGATGATATATTTGATACTATAAGAAAGAGCAAGTAAGGGAAATAGGGTGGCAGCAGCCCTGTGCTCTTCTAACATCGACATTCATAAAGTGATGTTCCTCCATTCAGGCTTCACCTATTTCATTAGGACATCAATCTTTGAAGAAAATATAGCTTAAAAAGTTCATTTCAACACTTTTTGCCTAGGTGCACTCCTTGGGATTTACTGTCTTCCAGCAAAGTTTTAATTTGGGCTGAGGAAGAGAAAGAGAAAGAGAAGGAGAAATTCTGCAAGACTGTTTGAAAGATTAGGGCCAACATCCTTAGAAACATCCTTTACTTAATATCTACTTGCAGGTCTGAGGAGCTCCAGAAATGTTTCAGGGTCAATGTCAAAAACAGGGCTATAT
The DNA here is from genome assembly GCF_023053635.1 of Elgaria multicarinata webbii. Classification (NCBI taxonomy): domain Eukaryota; kingdom Metazoa; phylum Chordata; class Lepidosauria; order Squamata; family Anguidae; genus Elgaria; species Elgaria multicarinata. The sequence continues at coordinate 106,183,576 of NC_086172.1, forward strand.
TTTTCATGTGACTGTTCTTATTAGCTCTACTTGGAGTGACAGACAAATAAAGCAAGTGGATGTAAAGGCAGAGCAGATAGAGAAGATGGATGAGGCTGTATATCTGAGAGACTATTGTATTAGGCAAGGAGGACACAATTCAGTGGAGATGCAATGGCTGACATGAAAATATCTTTGGAGCAGTTGTTCTAGAAAAAGGAGATTGTTCTGTCGTGTTAATAGCAAGGAACTGCATGTGACATACATTCAGTGGGAGGAAAAAAAACATTAAGGCATTTGGTTAGGATAATTTAAAAGTACAATGCACAGAAATATGAAAACAAACCATTCTTTTCTTCAGTGGCTAGCACAGTAGCTATAAGCCTCTGTAGTAGCACTAGAAAAATTACAGTGACACCACAAATAAATGCAATTTTGTCAGGAGTGTTTTCCCCAGTGTAAATATAATTTTGGCTCCTCAAAGAAACACACTATTTATTTATTTTTTCAAAAGGGCAAAATACATTCATTAGTAGTATTATTTTCCAGTTTTAACTTACACTGGCAAAAGGGCATTACAAGCAATCCTAGTAGATACACACACACACACACACACACACACACACACACACACACACACACACAGAGAGTTCCCCACAATGAACATATTCAGTAGAGTGTAGTAGAGATATGAGGTGATAGAAGAATAGACTATGCCTGTTCAAACTGCAGTTGGAGGATCAGATTTTTTTAATGTTCCCTTTAATTGAAAACACACACTGTAAACAGAAAACTACCACAGCAGGGATGGGCTAGAAACTTTCTCCCTGATTCTTCACCCCATTCAAATGGTAAAAGTACACATTGTTGTTGTTTTCCCAGTGTGCACACATGTGCACACACACACACACACACACACACACACACACACACACACACACGTATGTGCTTTCCCCCCACTGACTCAAGTGTGAAAATGTGCCTTATTTAAGAACATAAGAAGAGCCCTGCTGGATCAGACCAAGGGTCCATCTAGTCCAGCACTCTGTTCACACAGTGACCAACCAGCTATCCACCAAGGACCAACAAAGCAGGACATGGTGCAAGAGCACCCTCCCACCCATGTTCCCCAGCAACTGGTGCACACAGGCTTAATGTCTTGAATACTGGAGATACCACACAACCATTAGGGCTGGTAGCCATTGATAACCTTTGCCTCCAGGAATTTATCCAACCCCCTTTTAAAGCCATCCAAATTGGTGGCCATCACTACATCTTGTGGTAGTGAATTCCATAATTACAGCAGCCACAATCGTGGCTGCTGTATGTTAAGGCCCGTCAGTAATCTGAGCATTCTACCATTATAATTTATTAGCGGGGGGGAAAGGGGAATTTAGGGTCCTAAAATGAAAAATATTTCAGGAATCTTTCTGAAACGCGGGGTACTGCCAGAAAGAAATGCTGGCTTTACATTCCCTGCGCGTTTCAGGGAGATTCCTGAAATATTGAGGTCTGGGTGGGAGTTTAAAGGAGAAAAAGGGAGAAAAACTCTGTCTGTCACAATCTGCTTTGTTTTCCTCGGGGGGTGGCGACTTTTTTTTTGCGCACTCGTAGCGCAAAAGGGGAAGCCTCCCGGTGGAATCCAAAAACAGGATTAAATTCCCCTATCTATCCGATTGATGGAATGGCCTTTCTTTTTTCGAAAGACCGTTCCATCAATTTTTAATTAATTTTTAAAATCCCCATGTTTCTCAATGGGGAATCTGATAAGCTCACGCATGCGCGTGAGCTTCAGAATCCCCAGAGAGAGGAGGGAGAAGCAGGGAGAGCGCGGCCGGCGCTCATCCCCGACGGGCCAGGTAAGTGGGGTTAGGGGAGCTTGCCTGGAGCCGCTGCTGCATTCGTGCAGCGGCGGGCCCAGGCGTAGCGGGGGGGGGGAAATCGGGGGGGGGGAAGTCGCCCCCCACCCCCCCGGTTTCACCTTGTCCGTCGGCTGCAGCCCGGGGTTTCAATTGAGCGCCCGGCTGCACCCGAAAGCAAGCCGGGCGCTCACTTGAAACCCTGGGCTGCAGTCGACTTGGGCGGAGGGGGGGGGGAGGAGAGGGGGCCCTGCGTAGCTGGGGTGGGGGTGCGGGGGGACCTTCCCTAGACTCGCCGCAGCTCGAACTGCGGCGGCGAGGGTAGGGAAGAGCCGGGCCGCTGGTGTGTGTGTGTGTGTGTGATTGAGTGATTGATTCCCTGGTCTCTCGGAGGCTATGCAATCAATCAATCACACACACACACACACCCATCCATCACACACACACACACACCCATCCATCACACACACACACACCCCACCCAGACGCGCCGGGGAATGAGAGGAAGGACTTCCCTTACCTTCCTCGTTGCTGCTCTGGCGCGAAATGGGGTTCTCTGCCGGAAACGGAAGTGACGTCACTTCTGGCAGGGAAGCACATTTCCTGCCAGAGCAGCAACATGGAAGGTAAGGGAAGTCCTTCCTTTCCCCCGGCGCGTGCGCGCGCGCGGTGTGTGGGGGTGTGGGGGTGGGGGTGTGGGGGGGGTGTGGGTGGTGTGTGTGTGGGGGTGGGTGGGGTGGGGTGTGGGGGGGTGGAGGTGGGGGTGGGTGGGGGGTGGGGGGGTGGGGTGTGTGTGTGTGTGTGTCTGTGGGTGTGTGTGGGGGGTGTGGGGGTGTGTGTGTGTGTGTGTGTGTGGTGTGTGTGTGTGTGGGGTGGGGTGTGTGTGTGTGTGTGTGTGTGTGTGTGGTGTGTGTGTGTGGTGTGAGTGGGGGGGTGTGGGTGTGTGTGTGGGGGGGTGGGGGGGTGGTGTGTGGGTGGGGTGGGTGGTGTGTGTGGGGGGGGTGGGGGGGGGTGGGGGAGTGGAGGTGGGGGTGGGTGTGGGGTGTGTGTGTGTGTGTGTGGGTCTGTGGGTCTGTGGGTGTGTGGGGTGGGTGTGGGGGGGTGGGTGGGTGTGGGGTGTGTGTGTGGGGGTGTGGGGGTGTGGGTGGGTGTGTGTGTGGGTGTGTGGGGGTGTGTGGGGTGGGGGGGTGGGGTGTGTGGGGTGTGGGGGGGTGGGGGTGTGTGGGGGGTGTGGGTGTGGGGTGGGTGGGTGGGTGAGTGGGTGGGGTGGGTGGGTGAGTGGGGTGTGTGCAGGAGCCTTGCCTCTCCCCCCCCCCCCGGCGTGTGTGTGTATATGTATCCCCTGGCCTCTGCTGCTGCCTACCGTGGCAGCGGCGGGAGGCTAAGACCTGCTGGTGTGTGTGTGGGGGGGGAGGATTCCGCGCGATGCCCCCCCCACCCCTCACTCCCCAACGTTCCCCCACCCCCCCACCGCGCGCTCCCTTACCTCCCTTCGCTCACTCATAGAATAGAAGAGTTGGAAGGGGCCTACAAGGTCATCCAGTCCAACCCCCTGCTCAGTGCAGGAATCAACCCTATTATTATTATTATTATTTTATTTATTTATTTATTTATATAGCACCATAACTGTACATGGTGCTGTACAGAGTACGCAGTAAATAGCAAGACCCAGTAAACAGTAAGGAGGGAAAGAGAATGCAAACAGGCACAGGGAAGTGTAAACAGGCACAGGGAAGGGTGAAACTAACAGTATAAAGTATTATTAATTCCAGTGTGTAGTACTATTGAAAGCAAGCTCTGATGCATAAGGAATGGGCCTCTGCCCTTATTCTTTGGTACCTTTTGAATTTCACCAGGTGCTGTATGAATACAAGTGACACCTGCTGAAATTCCCTTTTCTATGCAACTGTAAAAGAGGCAGGAGCCCTGTACTCCTTTGCATATGGTCACAAGGTGGGGCTGGTGACTCCGATGTCAGTGGGTCTATGAATCCGTGGTATATGCATAGGATTGTAGGATTTTATGTCTAACCTTGCATAGGATTGTAGGATTTATGTACCCACAGATTCATAGCCCCACCGACATTGGAGTCACCAGCCCCCTGCCCTGTGACCATATGAAAAGGAGCACAGGGCTCCTGTATCTTTAACAGTTGCATAGAAAAGGGAATATCAGCAGAGGGGAACCTGGTGAAGTTCCCTCTTCATCACACCAGTTAAAGGTGCAGGAGAAAAAATTTTTTTTTACTTAATTAACATTAAAGAATGCACAATGGTTGTGCATTCTTTAATGTTAATTAAGTAAAAAATATAATTTTTTTACAGTTATATTTATAAATATAAATTTCAGCAGATATCATTTGTATGCATGTAGCACCTGGTGAAATTTCCTCTTCATCACAACATTTAAAGTCGCAGGAGCCTTGCCTCTTTTGTATCTGGTCAAGATGGCAGGGTTCCTGCAGCTTTAACTGTTGTGACGAAGAGGGAATTTCACCAGGTTCTCCATATATACAAATGACACCTGCTGAAATTCCCTTTTCTATGCAACTGTAAAAGAGGCAGGAGCCCTGTACTCCTTTGCATATGGTCACAAGGTGGGGCTGGTGACTCCGATGTCAGTGGGTCTATGAATCCGTGGTATATGCATAGGATTGTAGGATTTTATGTCTAACCTTGCATAGGATTGTAGGATTTATGTACCCACAGATTCATAGCCCCACCGACATTGGAGTCACCAGCCCCCTGCCCTGTGACCATATGAAAAGGAGCACAGGGCTCCTGTATCTTTAACAGTTGCATAGAAAAGGGAATATCAGCAGAGGGGAACCTGGTGAAGTTCCCTCTTCATCACACCAGTTAAAGGTGCAGGAGAAAAATATTTTTTTTACTTAATTAACATTAAAGAATGCACAATGGTGCATTGTGCATTCTTTAATGTTAATTAAGTAAAAAATATAATTTTTTTACAGTTATATTTATAAATATAAATTTCAGCAGATATCATTTGTATGCATGTAGCACCTGGTGAAATTTCCTCTTCATCACAACATTTAAAGTCGCAGGAGCCTTGCCTCTTTTGTATCTGTTCAAGATGGCAGGGTTCCTGCAGCTTTAACTGTTGTGACGAAGAGGGAATTTCACCAGGTTCTCCATATATACAAATGACACCTCCTGAAATCCCCTTTTCTAGGCAACTGTTAAAAATGCAGGAGCCCTGTTTTCCTTTTCATGTGGTTAGGGAGACCATATGCAAAAGATTACAGGGCTCCTGTATCTTTAACAGTTGCATAGAAAAGGGAATTTCAGCAGAGGGGAACCTGGTGAAGTTCCCTCTTCATCACACCAGTTAAAGGTGCAGGAGAAAAATATTTTTTTTACTTAATTAACATTAAAGAATGCACAATGGTTGTGCATTCTTTAATGTTAATTAAGTAAAAAATATAATTTTTTTACAGTTATATTTATAAATATAAATTTCAGCAGATATCATTTGTATATATGGAGAACCTGGTGAAATTCCCTCTTCGTCACAACAGTTAAAGCTGCAGGAGCTATACTAGAGTGACCAGATTTAAAAGAGGGCAAGGCACCTGCACCTTTAACTTTTGTGAGGAAGAGGGAATTTCACCAGGTTCTCCCTATATACAAATGACACCTGCTGAAATCCCCTTTTCTAGGCAACTGTTAAAAATGCAGGAGCCCTGTCTTCCTTTTCATGTGGCTAGGGAGGCCATATGCAAAAGAGTACAGGGCTCCTGTATCTTTAATAGTTGCCTAGAAAAGGGGATTTCAGCAGGTGTCATTTGTATGCATGTAGCACCTGGTGAAATTCTCTCTTCATCACAACATTTAAAGTCGCAGGAGCCTTACCTCTTTTGTATCTGGTCAAGATGGCAGGGTTCCTGCAGCTTTAACTGTTGTGACGAAGAGGGAATTTCACCAGGTTCTCCATATATACAAATGATATCTGCTGAAATTTATATTTATAAATATAACTGTAAAAAAATTATATTTTTTACTTAATTAACATTAAAGAATGCACAACCATTGTGCATTCTTTAATGTTAATTAAGTAAAAAAAATATTTTTCTCCTGCACCTTTAACTGGTGTGATGATGAGGGAACTTCACCAGGTTCCCCTCTGCTGAAATTCCCTTTTCTATGCAACTGTTAAAGATACAGGAGCCCTGTGCTCCTTTTCATATGGTCACAAGGGCAGGGGGCTGGTGACTCCAATGTCAGTGGGGCTATGAATCTGTGGGTACATAAATCCTACAATCCTATGCAAGGTTAGACATAAAATCCTACAATCCTATGCATATACCACGGATTCATAGACCCACTGACATCGGAGTCACCAGCCCCACCTTGTGACCATATGCAAAGGAGTACAGGGCTCCTGCCTCTTTTACAGTTGCATAGAAAAGGGAATTTCAGCAGGTGTCACTTGTATTCATACAGCACCTGGTGAAATTCCCTCTTCATCACATCAGTGAAATCTGCAGGAGCTGTACTAGAGTGACTCCATTTAAAAGAGGGCAAGGCTCCTGCAGCTTTCACTGTTGTGATGAAGAGGAAATTTCACCAGGTTCTCCATATATACAAATGATATCTGCTGAAATTTATATTTATAAATATAACTGTAAAAAAATTATATTTTTTTACTTAATTAACATTAAAGAATGCACAACCATTGTGCATTCTTTAATGTTAATTAAGTAAAAAATATATTTTTCTCCTGCACCTTTAACTGGTGTGATGAAGAGGGAACTTCACCAGGTTCCCCTCTGCTGAAATTCCGTTTTCTATGCAACTGTTAAAGATACAGGAGCCCTGTACTCTTTTGCATATGGTCTCCCTAACCACATGAAAAGGAAAACAGGGCTCCTGCATTTTTAACAGTTGCCTAGAAAAGGGGATTTCAGGAGGTGTCATTTGTATATATGGAGAACCTGGTGAAATTCCCTCTTCGTCACAACAGTTAAAGCTGCAGGAACCCTGCCATCTTGAACAGATACAAAAGAGGCAAGGCTCCTGCGACTTTAAATGTTGTGATGAAGAGGAAATTTCACCAGGTGCTACATGCATATAAATGATATCTGCTGAAATTTATATTTATAAATATAACTGTAAAAAATTATATTTTTTACTTAATTAACATTAAAGAATGCACCATTGTGCATTCTTTAATGTTAATTAAGTAAAAAAAATATTTTTCTCCTGCACCTTTAACTGGTGTGATGAAGAGGGAACTTCACCAGGTTCCCCTCTGCTGAAATTCCCTTTTCTATGCAACTGTTAAAGATACAGGAGCCCTGTGCTCCTTTTCATATGGTCACAGGGGCAGGGGGCTGGTGACTCCAATGTCGGTGGGGCTATGAATCTGTGGGTACATAAATCCTACAATCCTATGCAAGGTTAGACATAAAATCCTACAATTCTATGCAAATACCCACAGATTCATAGACCCACTGACATCGGAGTCACCAGCCCCACCTTGTGACCATATGTAAAGGAGTAAAGGGCTCCTGTATTTTTAATAGTTGCATAGAAAAGGGAATTTCAGCAGGTGTCATTTGTATGCATGTAGCACCTGGTGAAATTCTCTCTTCATCACAACATTTAAAGTCGTAGGAGCCTTGCCTCTTTTGTATCTGGTCAAGATGGCAGGGTTCCTGCAGCTTTAACTGTTGTGACGAAGAGGGAATTTCACCAGGTTCTCCATATATACAAATGACACCTGCTGAAATTCCCTTTTCTAGGCAACTGTAAAAGATACAGGAGCCCTGTACTCCGTTGCATATGGTCACAAGGTGGGGCTGGTGACTCCGATGTCAGTGGGTCTATGAATCCGTGGGTATATGCATAGAATTGTAGGATTTTATGTCTAACCTTGCATAGGATTGTAGGATTTATGTACCCATGGATTCATAGCCCCACTGACATCGGAGTCACCAGCCCCCTGCCCCTGTGACCATATGAAAAGGAGCACAGGGCTCCTGTATCTTTAACAGTTGCATCGAAAAGGGAATTTCAGCAGGTGTCATTTGTATATATGGAGAACCTGGTGAAATCCCCTCTTCATCACAACAGTGAAAGCTGCAGGAACTATACTAGAGTAACCGCATTTAAAAGAGGGAAGGGCTCGTTATCCTTTACAAAAAGCCATGAAATTCAATGAACAAAAAACCTACGGTTTATAAAACAACGTTAAGGCCCTACACTTTTCCACCAAGCACCAAAAAGCGGGGAAATTGGGAGTTAAGGCTCGCCAGCCTTAACGCCACATCCTCCCTAAGGAGGCAGAAAGTACCAGTGAAATTCTCATTCTGCCAAAGCAGATAAACCATGAGGACAGGATGGAGAATAGGATATGCAGAGGTGACTGTGGGGTTGTGGAAAACTGATGACGAACAACTTAGAGCCACCTACTTCTTTTTTTGTTTAGAGCAGCCCTTCCCCAACCTGGTGCCCTCCAAAGGTGTTGGACTGCGACGATCTATCATTGCAAGTCAGTATGTCCCATGGTCAGGAATGCTGGGACAGCAGGATGGGGAACGTAGGGGGGCGCCTCCAGGCAAGCCCCCCCCACCTCACCCCGCTTACCTGCTCTGTCGTCGTTGGGCCCGGCCTTGAACAGAACGCCCTGGTGCACCCAGAAGCAAGGCCACACTTGCAGCCTTGCTTCTGGGTGGACCCAGGGGCTCAATTCAAGCCTGGGCCAGGTGACGACGGAGCAGGTAAGAACCCCCACACACACACCTGGCCCCTTACCTGGACCTGCTGCTACCGCTGCACAAAGTGCAGCAGCTCCAGCCAACCCCCCTTCTGCCTGGCCCCTTACCTGGAGCTGCCACTGCACAAACTGTTGCGGTGGCAGCTCCAGGCAAGCCCCCCCCGCACCCCACCACTTACCTTCTCCGTCATGGCCTGACCCATGCTTGAATCGAGCCCCTGAGTCCACCCAGAAGCAAGGCTGCAGGTGCGGACTTGCTTCCGGGTGGACCAGGGCACTCGATTCAAGCCGGGGCTCAACGACAACGGAGCAGGTAAGTGGGATGGGCTGGGGTGGGGGCTTGCCTGGAGCCGTTGCTGCAGTTTGCACAGCAGTGGCAGTGGGTCTAGGTAAGGGCCCAGGCAGGAGGGGGTTGCTTACCTGCTCCGTCGTCCCCGGGCCCAGGCTTGAATTGAGGTTCTGGATGGACCAGGGTGCTCAGTTCAAGTTCAGGCCCAGTGACAATGGAACACGTAAGTGGGTTGGGGCTTACCTGGCAGCAGAGCCAGGCAGGAGGGGGTGGGGTTTCTTACCTGCTCCGTCGTCACAGTCCAACACCTTTGGAGGGCACCAGGTTGGGGAAGGGCTGCTCTAAACAAAAAAAGAAGTAGGTGGCTCTAAGTTGTTCGTCATCAGTTTTCCACAACCCCACAGTCACCTCTGCATATCCTATTCTCCATCCTGTCCTCATGGTTTATCTGCTTTGGCAGAATGAGAATTTCACTGGTACTTTCTGCCTCCTTAGGGAGGATGTGGCGTTAAGGCTGGCGAGCCTTAACTCCCAATTTCCCCGCTTTTTGGTGCTTGGTGGAAAAGTGTAGGGCCTTAACGTTGTTTTATAAACCGTAGGTTTTTTGTTCATTGATTAAACTATGCACTGTGTGAAGAAGTACTCACTCTTATTTGTCCTGGATCTCCCACCAATCAGCTTCATGGGATGACCCCAGGTCCTAGTATTTTGAGAGAGGGAGAAAAATGTCTCCCTATCTACATTCTCCACACTATGCATAATGTTGTACCACCTCTATGCACATTTTGCAAATGAGCATCACAGGCTCAGGAATGTGGAAGCTTTGCCCGCAAAATGTGCTGCTATCTGGGACTGTGAATGGGGAAGTTCTGGTCTTAAATGAAAGGAAGCATCTCTCCCTCCCACCTGTGCCTACCCATCACCAAAACTTTCATTTTAAACACTTGGCTGGGCAGGGAGGGCTCTATTGTTGTGATATACCTCTGGCTCTAAATGCTGCTGTGAGCATGTACAGTAGTATCCAGGGACACAGGCAACCTGGAAGGTGTAGTTTCCATTGTCCTCAACATCTTGTGAATGTTGTGATGCATGCATGTAACAGTATATTGGTCCTGATGGCTCAGGACTAGTGTGAAGATTGAGCTTGAAAGACCACCTCATTGTTTCTCCTGGCCTTGGTATGAGAATTAAAGGGAATGGCTGGGCCAAAGCAAATTTTGGATCAGGCAGGACTCTGGAGAGGATCGGGGCCTAATCCAAGATTTATTGGAGGGACAAACCTATGAAATCTCACCTCTGACTGACCCCTCCCCCAATTTGGATTCTACCCAATCACTGGCATCTCTCACCTATGGTCTCAAGTGGTGCAAGTCTACTCTTCTACTTCAGGATTCTACCACCTCATTCTGCTGCATGTGTAAATCCTGCCTCATCCCAGTATGAACTGCAGAATCATCCAGCTAATAAGCACATTCAGAATAATAACATGGCCATGCCCTTTTCTGATTAGAGAGAAAGAGAGAGACTGTTTTTAATAAGCTAATGGACTACTCAACCATAAGAGTGTAAGTTGAGATTTATTTAACAATGGTGTCCTACTAAGCACTATCCTAAATCTTGCCTCCTTCATTGCTATATGGACTCTGCACAAATTTAACTACAGATACATTATTATTATTATTATTATTATTTATTTATTTATTTATTTATTTATTTATATAGCACCATCAGTGTACATGGTGCTGTACAGAGTAAAACAGTAAATAGCAAGACCCTGCCGCATAGGCTTACAATCTAATAAAATCATAGTAAAACAATAAGGAGGGGAAGAGAATGCCAACAGGTACAGGGTAGGGTAAGCAGGCACAGGGTAGGGTAAAACTAACAGTAGAAAGTAACAGTAGAAGTCTGCACAACATCAAGTTTTAAAAGCTTTAGGAAAAAGAAAAGTTTTTAGTTGAGCTTTAAAAGCTGCGGTTGAACTTGTAGTTCTCAAATGTTCTGGAAGAGCGTTCCAGGCGTAAGGGGCAGCAGAAGAGAATGGACAATTATGTGTGTAAGGTGGGTTTTATTTTTGTAAATACGCCCTTGCATAACATATTAAGTATGTAAATCAGAGATGAAAGAAATGATGATAGGAAGGGGAAAGGGAATAGGAACGTGCAAAGAATGCTATAACTTTCAATTGTACAACTTTGGGCTACAACTCCACCTGCGTTTCATGGATGCCTTTTGTTCCATCATCCACCCACTGTAAGAATTTGATTTCGTTTTTTATAAAGTTTCCAGATTTGTGCAAATTTACATATGCAAAAAACACGCAAATTCCCAAATTGTGCATTTTCATGCTTTAGCCTACAGGGGAAATGTGCATTTTTGACCAGATTTTTTGTTTACATTTGCATCATTTTTCTAAAACAAAATTTGCACAAAATTCCCAAACTTTAGAAAAACGTTCTACAAGTGTGCAGTATCCACCCAATAGGGGAAAATCCGTAGCTCAGATTCATAAATCTGAACTCCTTTTGTTCCATTGCTGATCTCTCTGGTATCCCTTTCCTGGGCATGATCCAGCTTGACACAGAGCAAAATGGTTGCATGTGGCCAAGTACAGCAAGAGCAGGTAGAAGCAGTTTTACTATCCTAAGGACTGAAAATGTTGATCTATTCTGCCCTGGTGAGGTACATGAAGTCCTTCACCCCAGTATGCAAATCTTGGCCATGCCATGCCATGGAGACAAAAAAGGAGGCTAACTCCAGTGCTCTAAAGAAGAAAAATTATTGTGCTCTATGCGTTTCAGAGATGGCTCCTTCCTCAGGAGCCACAAATCAAACAAATAAAATAAAAATAATATTTTTCTTTTATTTTTCATTCATTTTACACAATATTTTATCTTCTTTTGAGCACTGGACTTTTCCTCCCTTTTTGTCTCCAGTTCATGATGACTTTTCCATTCTACCCCATACGTGTAAGAGGTAGCAGTTCTACCCCATACGTGGGCATCACACAGGTTGAGGTTTCATGTGTAGCCTTCCTGTGTGGGTGTGTGGTTTTAAATATTCTAAACATTTTATTCATTTATTTTATTTCTATACCACCTGGTAGTCAACGCTGTCTGGGAGGTTCACAATAATTAATATCATAAGGTACTACATGAAATATAAAACATGGAAGCTTAAAACCGCAATAAATAGGATAAAAGTATCCTTTTAGGATAAATAGGATAAAAGTATACTATAAATGGAATAAAACCAAGCAGCAATGGAGAGATTTAAAATGCAGATTTAAAACAACAGAGCTAAAAGACTAGGATGCTAAAATGTTAAAAACAGAGAGTAAAAAAGGTCTTCACCTTGTGCCGGAAGGAGTCCAACATAGATGCCAGGCAAACCTCTCTACTGAGCTCACTCCCCTGCCAGGGTGCCAGAGCAGAAAAGGCCCTCACAACTGGTAGTCCATGGTTGAAATGAACTACCAGTTTTGCCACCTTCCTTTATAAAGGAGACTAATAAGAATCATCTATCTTTTAGGTATCTTCAGTCAGGATTCTAAAGTATAGAGTTTCAAAAGGAGCTATATGGAAAGTTCCCTTTTTGGTACCCTAGGCAAATGCTAGTTAGAAAAGGCCCATTGTGGCAATGTATTTCCCATTGTCCTTGTGATTTACTTTTGTAAGAAATAACTGAGATGGAGTAATTGGACTTCAAGATGCTTGACCAATTAACTAATATATCTTATCAAATTGACTGCAAATAGCTAGATTTTTTAAAAAAAAACAACACTCAGGTTTTAATTAATTGACTTTTAGAATATCTGTAACTTACAGCACTACAAGGCTACAGGCAGCCCAAGCAGATAAGATGCTTTATGAATTGAGTTAATTGGTTTTGTATCTTTATAAAGTCATGGCTCTTCAAGTAGTTTCACTGTAGAACTCTCTTTCATATTTATAGGATTTGTCCTTCAAAAACCAAAATAAAACATAATATATTCTTCACAGAGAAATTAAACGTTCCATAAAATATGTGGCTGGCTCCTCTCTGGAACATCCAGTAGAGTGTACCTATCTTGTGACATCGCAATAACTTCTCCTTCCACCCTGCCAGTAGATGAAGTGGAGTGAGTGCAGGAAAATAAAAATCCTACCAGCCATGCATTACTGTGAATTATCTCCAGTTTGGATCCAAGGCTGCAATTCTAAGCTCACTTACTCGAAAACTGGGGCCATTTTATACATTCTGAAGTGGTTTGCTACTAAGGAAAACATGCAATGTCAGGCGAGCGGACCTAGCTGTGAAACAAACATCTCCTTCCTCTCTTCTCCACTAATGGTGACTGTCTGAGCAGTGGGGCTTCCCATTACTTTCCCTCCGTGTTCCCCCAAATCTTTTCTGGAGGGTTCCCAAAGCCTCTAGAGAAGCTGTGTGTGTGTGTGTGTTATAGCAAACTGAAGGTAGGAGTAAGATCTGTTCTTTCGGTCATGTCCATTTTGTTGGAAGATGGACACAGTTGGATAGGCCCCTAAGTGAAACACTGAGTGAATCCCAGGTGTACACATATGAACCACAGTGTGCAAACATAAGGTTGATGTATTCCTGCTTTGCATATACACTGAAACATCTTGGGTATGTACTAAGAGTTTCTAAATCTGATTAAATTCCCTGGGTAAACATGCTGATGATGATCATGATGCAGTTATATGTATTTGGCATAAGGTGATAAAATTTGCTCTTGAATAACAATAACAATTTAAGAAAGGCTTATGTGTGGGGAAATGTATTAATTTTAGAGTCTTGTTTATAGCTGGTATGTGGGGATGAAGAAAAAAAGTGATGTCTTCAAATCTATCTACCCAAATTAAAAATATGTATGCTCCTGGTGCAATTATTCTCTTTATATAGGCAACAAAAAGAGGAAGAGCCTGGAAATTGCAAAGTGCGTCATTAAACTAGTTGGGACAAACAGAGGCATGCTTATGTCTTTAAACATTATTCCTTCTTGATCAGTTTAGCATGCTGTTTGATCAGAGAAAGTACCTGGGTGCAAAAACTCAAGTGATGAAATATGCAGCTTGATCAGTAAAGTATGTAAAAATTCAGCAGTTCCAGTAGGTAGCTCAGCCAGTGAATTATACAGCAAAGCTGGAGAGGTACACAGCTGGGAGCATAAATTATGAAAGTGGTTCAGTCAAGTATGCATCTTCATTAAAAGAATTTGGGAGAGAGAAAAATAAAATAGTAAAATTCAGCATGCCTCTTGACTATTAAGCTACGCCAGTGGATCTTCAAACTGCAACAATGGGACTACAAAAGCATTCAGCTAAACCAACGAAGCAAGATGATGCTTAAGAAAATATCAGACCAGCATACACCTATGCAATTATTTATTACAGTGGGTGGTAATGAAAAGCATCTCAGCTATGAGGATTCCGTGAGCTCATTAGAAGCAGGGAATGCAACTTTTGAAATCAAAATACAAATGACAACTGAAACCTGACTCCGTATCTGCTTAGGTTGTTTACCCCCTCTTACAAGTGGGGAGAGGGGGTGAAGGAAGGACTATTTTCTCTGTGCAGGTGCTAACTCATGTGAAAATTTTCAGCAAAAATGAAATTGCTCATTGATCAGCATTAAGCCTCAGTGAAACAAAAGCCTGCCCAAATGGCAGGAAAAGACCTCACATGACTAAGGATGCACGAGAAATTCATGTCAGTTTCTTTTTGATCAGGACTGACCCCATTCGCACCTTCCAGACCAAACACAGACTCAATCGCAACATGCGGTCAAAGTGTGTACATTTCTGAGCTTGCAATGCGGACCACAAATATGTGTCCAACATTTGAGAAATGCATGTACAAAAATGCAAACTTTGTGTGCACAAACATACACACACAGTGGATGTGTGCATTCAAAAAAAAAAAGTACTGATTTTCATGCAAAAAGTAAAAAAAAAATAGGACTCAACACAGACTCATAGAATCGTAGAACAGTAGAGTTGGAACAAGCTTTGAGATGGAAATTGGAGAATTTAAGCATCAATTATGCTGATGAGTACATCCCTACATAGGGCTGCTGCTGAAATTCTCCTCATTGGATTTCCCCCCCTAGATATTGGTATCCTGAATTACCTGGGGTGTTTCCAGATGGAAGGCTAGAAGCATCACCCACTCATTTCTTTTCTTTTGTAAGCTACAAGTGGGGCCTCAACTGACTTCTCAGACTATCAGGTATATTGCACTATGTATTTCTTGGTGTACATCCTGCTGTGGTCCATCTACCCTCTATGACATGACATAGTTACGTGGGACAGTGTGGAAGAGGAAGGCCCAATTCACCCAAGCCACAACTGCTTAACCATTGCTCCTTGCCACCAGTAATAATAATAATAAATTACTTTTGGTGCCATATAACACTCAGTTATTTCAGCAGTGGTCGTCTCAGGGTGGTGATTGTTATGCCCTGCAAAAAGGCAGTGCCAATGGACTACTCACGCAGCTTTGCAATGTTCCTTAATGTATCTCCATCTGCAGTCTTAGCAGAAGGAGGAAATGAAGAAAGAAGGCAAGAGTCTCCTCAGGTACCTATTCTCTGGGAAATTACAGGAGCCTGCCAAAGCTGTTCCTGCTCTATTGGAGGGAAGTTAATAATAAGAACAACTCCAGGGGATTTTAAAAGCAGTTGCTTCTCCTTCTCGTCTTTTTTGGAGTCAGCCAGGCAAATTTGGTGGGATTCCAGAATGACGTTAGAAGATAAGAAGCCAGCAGAGACCCCCCTTTTTCTTTTTACTTTATGACTATCTGCTACGTTCACTTCCACTGCTTAAGGAGGACTGAACCATTTGTGCCCTCCATCAGCATTACCCTCCTCCTCCATCTTCTAAATCCCCTGGAACTGTTGAAGAAGAGAGAGGGGAACGTGGGTGGAAAGGATGACTTCATCTTCCTAAGAAGGCAAAGCCTTTAATTTAATCCCTTCTAAAAACTTGTTAAAAACTTTGTAAGCCCAATTAATTTCACACACACAGAGACATGCACACACACATATGGTAAGAGGCGCTCTCTAATTAGGGGGCAAATCAGATTAGTAGTTGAAAGAGGAAGCAATTAATCAGCAGCCATTCCTTTCTTTGCTGAAAAATGAAAGAGAGGGCTCCTGTTACATGGAGACGCTTCAAGAAAAACAGCAAGAAAAGGCTTAAAGCAGCAGATCCCCCTTGATAACAGGACACCCTTTCTTTTACACTTCCTGTGCATTTCTGTTTCATTAGAACTGCACAGTTTGTTCATTCTGTAAACAATAGTAAGCTAGAAAGTTGAAACCTGTAACTCAATGGAGAATTTCAATGTTGGGCTAGAGAACAATTCGTCCTGGAAGAAGCAAGTTCAGAAAGTAATTAAGTGTTCAGTAATGTCAGTTTGGAAAACCAGAAATAGGACCTGCTTTACCAAATGCATCCATACCCTTAGAACAACACAAAGAACAAGCAAACAATTAACATAGATTAAAGGCAACAGGCATACCTCTTTAAGGCAAAAAAGTTGAGCTGCAAGACATAAAATGGCTCTCTCTGCAATAGGAAATGCACACCAAATAATCAAGGAAGGAGGGGCATTGCTCACACGTCATCCATCTTCCCCAAGGACAACTTTCCCCCACCCTGCCTCTATTCCACATTTTCTTGTCCATAAGTGCAAAGATATTGTACTGCTCTTTCCCTCCTTAATGGATTTTGTCTTTGGAGAAGAATGCCAGGAGAATTGCCTGGAAATCAGGGGTGATTACAAATAAATGGTGATGTCATTTAGACACCTGCCAAATGGAAGCAGATGAGCCAATGGAAATTCCTCAACCAACGTGGTCTTGTTTCAAAGGAGAACTGTCAAAAAACACACTTTCTTTTTGAGTTTTCAGCTGCCTGTAAAGACTCCATTTCAGGAAGTTGGCCCATGCATGCACTCATTAAATCACCTGTATGCATTATCTCATGCTGTTCCAGTCTCAAGGCCCTTCAAGGCCAGAGCTGAACTATTGCCAAAATTAGACTGACTTCTTTCAGCTGGGCTGCTGTGAGAGCTTTACAACCTTCCCTCCCTGGCGGAAAGCCTGAAGAAATTATTTAGCCAACCAGAAATTGACAAAGGAGGCTCTTCCCACATTTGTCAAGAACCTGTGGGTATAAAGCTAAAGGGGCTAGGGCTGGTCTTTGTGTTCATTCTGGTCTGCATCTTGGTCTTGGAGGCTGTCTTCATGGCACTGAGTTGGCACTACTACAATGCCATACTCTGCAGTACCCCTGGTGTGGGGTGGCGGTGAATAATCCCCACTGGGGGAGGCAATGTGAGTGTTCCAGTTGCCATTAGGCTTTTGGGACCTACCCCCTCCCCCTCCTGCAGGTTCCAGCAACCAATGAGAGGTCTCCTCCTGCCTGGGAATGCCCCCAGAGCAGCACTGGAGTGATGACAGATAGTGCAAGAGATGCATTGACCTCACTCAGAGAGGTAAAGTCAAGGTAAATTCCCAACTTTTCTGCTGTGGATCTTCAGCTCTTTGCCCTGGGGTGGTTCCAAATCTGCACCTGCATCATATATCTGACACAGCATGGATTCAGAGCCACCCTGGGGCTCCCAGAGCATATAGACTTTCCCTTGGTGTATCAGTACCAGTTTGCTTACAGGATTGTGAACTTTTATTTATTTATTTATTTACAATATTTATATACCGCTCCCCATTGAAAATTTTGGAGCAGTGTACAAGATAAAATAAAACAAAAACAGAATAAAACATTTTAAAACAGATTTTAAAAGAAGCAAAATGTACAGTGAACCATGGCTGGTCATTAAGGAAAGGCTTCCTGGAATAATGACGTTTTCAGGAGTCACCGAAAGGATTACAAAGTTGGCACCAGCCTGACCTCCAGAGGCAGGGAATTCCATAGGAGGGAGGCTACCACAATGAAGGCTTTCCCCTGGTGGACTCCAACTGGAGGATGGGTCTATGAGGTACCATCAGGAGCATGCCCTCGGATAACCTCAGTGACCGGGCAGGTTGGTAGGGGAGAAGGCGCTCTCTCGGGTATCCTGGTCCCAAATTGTTTAGATCTTTGTACACAAGTACAATTCTGGATTGGGCCCTGTTCCGTTGGAAGACCCAGCTTTGGAAACATATAGAATGTGTTAAACTGTTGCTTTGACATTTTTGCCTGGGACGTCGTTACAAAAGTTTTCTTTGATTCTTGTACAACTTTTTTATCCTTTCCCCTACATAAGTAAACTTCATCTCTACCTCTGGAGTTATGTGTGCTTCTTTCCAGGTAAACCTCTGTACTAAAATTCAGTGCCTTCTGTTCAACTAATTGTTACTGTGTCACAATTCAGGCTTGGGGACTTGAAATAGAGGGTGGTGGCTTGGGCCATTATTTCTGTGCCCCGTGACCTGAAAGACCTGAGAGTCCCCTGGCTCAGGCTGAGGTGGACATAAGGGGTAGTGGCAGTCTACGCTGCAGGGATTTGGGGCAACCCTCTCTCCCTTCACTGGAACAATGCATTATGGTTCTGGTTGTTTGCTTGTTTTCAAAATTATGTACCAATCACTGCGCATGTGATGTTTTCTGCAGCTTTCCTTTGTGTTTTTACTCCTTTACATTACCATGTGCATGTTGCTGATAATCGTGTGTGTGTATGTTTGTGTGATTGCAATTTTTTGCAATGTTTTACCAATATGCATGCATATTTGTGTGCATTGATGTTACATCTTTCTCCCCAAAAGCAATCTTGATGTGACTATACATATGGTTGGATCTTGAACCTTTTTGTAGACCATTTTACCAATGTGCACATTATGATCATTCCAAAGCTGCTTATTTCTCCAACGTGTTATCAGCGTGTACATACACACTGAAATCTGATACAAACTATGTCCAATCCAGAAATAATTTTCTAAATTCCACTTGTTAAGCCAGAATTCAGAAGGAGTGGAAGGTAAGGCAGAGAAAATCCATGGGACAACGAAGTAATAAAATGGGCAACATGGGTAACTGACGCATAAACCATATGTGTCAGATAATAATAATTAATAAATTTATTTGTTTCCCGCCTCTCCCACTGGATCGAGGTGGGGTACAACACAAATACAAACACCATAAATGTTAATTAAAACATTTAAAACTAATACATTATTAGAAGCAGCACATTATTAAAAAGGCATCTTAAAATTCAACTGCGTAGGCCTGCTGGAAGAGATCAGTCTTTATGGCTTTCTTAAATTCTGGAAGACTTTTAAGTTGATGAATCTCTCCTGGCAAGCCATTCAACAAACTGGGAGTGGCAGAAGAAAAGGTCCTCTGGGTAATAGTTGTCAGCCTTGTTTTTGCTGGCTCGAGTAAATCCTTCCCAGAGGACCTGAGTGTGCAGAGCAGATTGTACAGGAGAAGGTGATCCCGCAGGTAGCCTGGACCCAAACCATGTAGGTCTTTAAAGGTGATGACCAACACTTTATACTTTGCCCAGAAACTAATTGGCAGTCAGTGAAGAGATTTTAAAACTGGTGTAATGTGGTCACCCCTAGGTGTACCAGTGACCAGCCTGGCTGCCATATGAACTGAAAACCCCAGAAATTCATACTTTTGAAAGAGATAATACCCTATGATTACTCTCTAGGGCCAGGATCCAAGGATTCATGAATGGTAAATTACATTGCGCTAGAATAAAAGATCTCTACTGCAACACCAATAGCATTAGCTGGTGTGATGGGTTTTCAGGGGAATCCCATCATGGCAGCTAATGTTATTGATGATGCACTAGTGGTCCCTTACATGATATATCTGTTGGATCTCTGACAAGATAAGCCCAGTTTACATTCAAATACTTGAGTCCATGATTTTCTAAAAGCCCTTGTTCAAACATTCTTGCAATAATTCATATTTCTACTAGTGATGGATGAAACTATGCATTACATTTTTCTAAGTTTTTGATTTCTCTAATTGGTTCATCCCACACATTGAGAAAATTCAGTTAATTCAAAGGATAACTGAGTTTTGGTTCGGAAGTGTGAAATTAGGTCTATTCACACTGAAATATGAAATGAATGTATTTTTCCTCCCTCCCTACTTCTTACTCTCTCGTTAGTATCTGCTAGTGACTATGAATCTAAAGCAAAACCATTTAATTCATTTTAAGGAAACGTCAGGCAATTAAAGTTTGGGCTAGAAATATTGTCAACCCCAAATGAGAATTGTGACAATAACCAATTTCTATCTCTCAACAAGTCTGCTGAGCTAAATGGCAAAAGGTGAGTGATGACATTATGTAGCAAAATGTCATAGTTACTTAGGAATATGTACATGATCTGGTATCCTCAGCCCCAAAATGAGTAATGAATTTTAAACGATTTGTTTACTGCAGAAATATAGTGGACGTACATAAAGCTGTTATTGACTTTTGTCATTTGGAAAAAATATGGCCAAGGAGAAAGAGCTAGAAATTTGGTCTTAGGTGATGAATGTAAAAAGTGTTGGGGGGGGGGAGTTTTTCTTTTTCTCACAAATTTCTGGATTCTGATGCTTGGTAGTAAGCGATGATGGATTCCAACAAACACATCTTTAGAGTAGGCCCATTGAAATCTAAGGTACACAAATTAATCATGACAAAGTAGTCCATTGATTTTAATGGGTCAACTCCAAGCATGGCTAACATTGAAATCCTAGGTATGTTTACTCAGAAATTAGTTCTATTGAGTTTAACAGGGCTTACTCCTAGGTAAGTCTGAATCCAAAACATGTTTTGTATGAACATAAGCCAAGGAGTTTTCAATATGCAATATAACTTATCTCTTAAATGTGTTTCAGATAGATAAATACTTCAGTACCACATTTAAATCCTCTACAATTTTTATTTTTATTTTTGCATTGCACAAAACTTAATTTCTCATTTACTAGAAATAAACTTTAAAAGTTGTTGTAGTTAGCAAAACCATATGCTCAATATTCAGTATTGAATGAATTCAACATACATTCAGTAGATGAAAATATACACTGATGCAAAACCTGTTCCTCTGCATAGTTCTCTATCCAGCAACTAATGTAATCGAACAATGAACCATAAATTTTCAACAGAGTACAATTTAATATAGTTTGGCCTCATTAATTACATATTGTTTCTTTCTACTCTCTACATAGTTCCTTATGGATCATTATCAGAAGAAGAAGCTTAATGAGAAATGCTAGCCCTAAGAAATTCACACTTGATCCTACGAAGTAGTAATTTATCTTCCGATCTAACTACATAGAACCTAATCCTATTATTTCATTTTGAATGTGTTACTGTTCCTTTCTTCATAATGGCATGAAAGCAGGAGAGGAAGAGAGTTAAGGTTTTGATTGTGTTCAAGTCAGGAAAAGCAGCCCAACTTATCAAGGTAATGAACTTTCTTGCCCTCACAAACCCACCACCTGCTTATTAGCACAAAGTTCTATTATTCCATTTCTATCCAGAATTGCTTCATGGATTAAACATACAGCAGAGCAGTATAGAATTACAGCAGCCACAGTCGTGGCTGCTGTATGTTAAGGCCCGTCAGTAATCTGAGCATTCCACCATTATAATTTATTAGCGGGGCGGGAAGGGGAATTTAGGGTCCTAAAATGAAAAATATTTCAGGAATCTTTCTGAAACGCGGTACTGCCAGAAAGAAATGCTGGCTTTACATTCCCTGCGCGTTTCAGGGAGATTCCTGAAATATTGAGGTCTGGGTGGGAGTTTAAAGTTGAAAAAACAGGGAAAAGCATGTCTGTCGCAATCTGCTTTGTTTCTTCCGGGGGTGGCGACTTTTTTTTTGCGCACTCGTAGCGCAAAAGGGGAAGCCTCCCGGAGGAATCCAAAAACAGGATTAAATTCCCCTATCCATCCGATTGATGGAATGGCCTTTCTTTTTTTGAAAGACCGTTGCATCAATTTTTAATTAATTTTTTAAAATCCCATGTTTCTCAATGGGGAATCTGATAAGCTCACGCATGCGCGTGAGCTTCAGAATCCCCAGAGGGAAACGGAGAAGCAGGGAGAGCGCGGCCGGCGCTCATCCCCGACGGATCAGGTAAGTGGGGTGAGGGGAGCTTGCCTGGAGCCGCTGCTGCATTCGTGCAGCGGCGGGCCCAGGCGTAGCGGGGGGGGGGGTGAAATCGGGGGGGGGGAAGTCACCCCCCACCCCCCGGTTTCACCTTGTCCGTCGGCTGCAGGCCCGCGTTTCAATTGAGCCCCCGGCTCCACCCGAAAGCAAGCCGGGTGCTCACTTGAAACCTGGGCCTGCAGCTGACTTGGGCGGAGGGGGGGGAGGAGAGGGGGCCCGTGTCGTTGGGGTGGGATGGGGTGGGTCTACCCTGGCCACGCCGCCGCTGCCGCTGCCTTAGATCCGGCGGGGGGGGCGGCGGCGGCGGGGCCAGGGTAGGCCGGGGCGCGCCGGTGGAGTAGGCCGTGCTGGGGTAGGGAAATCCCTGGGTCCCCCCTGCCGCCGCCGTCTTGGAACTACGGCAGCGGCAGGCCGGGGCCCAGGGACCAGGCCGTGACGCGGTGGGGGGGGAGTGGGAGGGCCCTAGCCAGGGGGTGGGGGGGGGAGAGGAGGGAGTTACCTTGTTCCTCGTTGCAGGCCCCTCAGGAAATGGCGTCTTTACCATAAGAGGAAGTGTCGCAATAGCCCTTTGCGACACTTCCTGTTATGGTGAAGACGCCATTTCCCGACGGGCGTGCGACAAAGAAGGAGGTAAATCCCTCGTCTCCCCCCTCCCCGGCGTGCGTGTGTCCCCTGGGCGGGGAGGGGGGGAGAGGAGCGACTTACCTTCCTCTCCGCCGTCCGTCCCAGGATTCAATTGAGTCCCAGGCTTCAACGGACGTTAAGGCCTTGGCCTAGCTTCCATTGAAGCCACGGACTCAATTGAATCCTGGGACGGACGGCAGAGAGGAACGTAAGTGATGGTGGTAAGGGCTTAGGCGCGGTGGGGGGGTTCCCTTGTCCCGCTGCCGCTGATTCCCTGCTCTCTCCGGCAGCGGCGGGTTCGCTGCTGCTGCTGCCCGGGCAAGTGGAGGCCAGCGGTGGCCGCCGCCCGGCTGACGGGCTGCATGGAGCCCTAGGATCGGGCCCGCGCCCCCGCCGGCCTCCCGCCATGGAGCCGTAGCTGCGGCCAGCAGGGGACACCTCTCCCCGTGCAGGTAAGGGGGTATGGGGGCGCCGCGGGGCTGGTGGGACCGGGGCATCCCGTTCCCTCCTCCTCCTGTAGCTGCGCGCCCATCGAGGGCATGTCAGGTTGCAGCGCCGGTTCAGTGCGCCTGGTTGGGGAGGTGGCAGCTTCTCTTGATCTGCCGCTGCTGCCTAGGGGCTGAGCTGGGACCGAGCTGCCTTTCTTACCCGGCTCCCTCCTCAACCCAGGTACCCTCCCCTAATCCCAGCCTCCCCACCAGACACTCTCCCGCTGCCTCCTGCCCCATTCACCTTTCCCCTGTGCGCCTGCCTGTTTCCAAGCCCAGTTCTAGCTTTCCTTCTAAGCCGTCCTCGCTGGCTGCAGCACAGTTCCCCTCCGCCTGCCCCCATTTTCCTTCCATGGCTGCATCTGCCTCACTCTTTCGCTTGACCCTGCTCCTTACTTCTCCCTCTGTCCTCTTCGCGTTCTGCTGCCACCCCACAATTTCTCTGCTTTTCTTTTTCTCTGCCCCGTTACCTTCCACATGGCTGTCCTTAGAGCTGCGCGGCTGAAGCTGTGATCCTCAACAAGCCCCCTTCACTCCCGGTGTGGCATGTGTGTGTGAGTGTGTTTGTCAGTGGGGTCTCACCCATCTGTCTTATGGATCGCTGCATAACTTGTGGAAGTCAGAGGGTTGCATCCCCATCTTACGCGGGTGACTTACTCGGAAGTAATTCCCATTCGGTTCAATGGGGCTTACTCTCACGGAAGCGTGCGTAACACGGCTGCAGCTGAAGTGCTACTATGAAGTGGTGGGGTATGATCTTTGGCGGTGGAGGTTTTAACACTGGGCCTTGTCTCCATTTACTTTTATAGCTTTTAAATGTGATTACTAAGAAGTAAGCCCTCCTAAGTTAAATAGGACTAATTTCCAAGTAAAAATGAATAGGAATGCGTTGTTAAGCTTCTCTTTAATACTCCCTGAATTCTCCATCTCTGTCCTTCCTCCGCAGTCACACAGCTCGCTTGAGGCTATTCTTTCTTCTCCTTGGGGGTGTGGAGGTGCAAATGTCGCCTCCCTGCTTTGCAAAAAGCCAGGATGCTTTTACTAAAATTACTAAGAGAAAAGGCTTCAAAACGAACATTTTCAACTCCCCCGATTTTTAAGGAGAAATAGATAAAAGATGGAGTTTGAGGCACTTGGGAGGGTGGGGGGGGGGTAACAATAATAATCAATGTTTAGGAGGACTTTTAAACATACTGATTTTAAACTCTACAAAACCAGAGGTGAAATTAACAAGGGCTGTACATGACCTAGGAAAGGAGCCTTGTTTCCTTTAAACAACAATAATTCCCCATCCCTGTTAAAAGCTAAAGACCCACATTTACGGTTCATTCCTTGCCAGAAGCCTAAAGTTAGAACCTCTTGAGAAACTGGGAGGGAAATCTTTTTCCTGACTCTTCCACCACCACCACCCCCCCCCCGCCCCATCTAGAAAGTTGGTGTCCTCCTCTTTAAATGTGATATAACCCATTTGCTACTGTCCCTTTAAAAAAGACAAGCTGAAAAAGCTGTGTAAGCTCTGATTGGCTGCCTGTTTGGATACATCCTTAGGGGGGACTAGAAACTGTTCGCCTGGGTTGGTTGTTTTTTTAAAAACTGTGCTGTTCCAATAAACAAGTAACGCCCCTCCCCCTTACATGCCTATCACCAAACAATTAGAGGCTAGGTCACTGTCCTGGTGGAAAAAACATTGGAAGAAGGAAAACTCAACCCCAGAGTTATTATAAACAACAAGCATTAACACACCCATTAAAGTTCAGTGATGTTGTTCAAAGGTGCATATTTTTTAAAGGGGGGCAGAGTCTTTTGAATGTAGCAAACCCCATAATGATCTGTATATGCATCTTTAAAAAGCGATTTTATGTGAATTTTTGAAGTCCCGTCCCTTCCTTCCTTCCCCCCCCACCACCTCGCAATCTCCCAAGAAAACGATAAAACCAGGAGCTTTGTCTTCATCTTGATTTAATCTGTGCTATATGTGGTAAGTGAGGCTTCCAGGGAAAGGTAACATTCAAAAGGGCTGTAAAGCAGCCGGTCTACGGTGGCCAGTTTAGAGAGAAAACCCTACAATCCTATGCAATTTTAGACAGAAAATCCAACAATCCTATGCATGTTTACACAGAAAATCCAACAACCCTATGCATGTTTACACAGAAAACCCTACAATCCTATGCATGTTTACACAGAAAATCCAACAACCCTATGCATGTTTACACAGAAAATCCTACAATCCTATGCATGTTTACACAGAAAACCCTACAACCCTATGCATGTTTACACAGAAAACCCTACAATCCTATGCATGTTTACACAGAAAATCCAACAACCCTATGCATGTTTACACAGAAAACCCTACAACCCTATGCATGTTTACACAGAAAACCCTACAACCCTATGCATATTTACACAGAAAATCCAACAACCCTATGCATATTTAGACAGAAAACCCTACAATCCTATGCATGCTTACACAGAAAACCCTACAATCCTATGCATGTTCACACAGAAAACCCTACAACCCTATGCATGTTTACACAGAAAATCCTACAACCCTATGCATGTTTACACAGAAAACCCTACAACCCTATGCATGTTTACACAGAAAACCCTACAATCCTATGCATGTTTACACAGAAAATCCTACAACCCTATGCATGTTTAGACAGAAAACCCTACAACCCTATGCATGTTTAGACAGAAAACCCTACAATCCTATGCATGTTTACACAGAAAACCCTACAATCCTATGCATGTTTACACAGAAAACCCTACAATCCTATGCATGTTTACACAGAAAATCCTACAACCCTATGCATGTTTAGACAGAAAATCCTACAACCCTATGCATGTTTAGACAGAAAACCCTACAATCCTATGCATGTTTACACAGAAAATCCTACAACCCTATGCATGTTTAGACAGAAAATCCTACAACCCTATGCATGTTTAGACAGAAAACCCTACAATCCTATGCATGTTTACACAGAAAATCCTGCAGCCCTATGCATGTTTAGACAGAAAACCCTACAATCCTATGCATGTTTACACAGAAAACCCTACAATCCTATGCATGTTTACACAGAAAACCCTACAATCCTATGCATGTTTACACAGAAAACCCTACAATCCTATGCATGTTTACACAGAAAACCCTACAACCCTATGCATGTTTACACAGAAAACCCTACAATCCTATGCATGTTTACACAGAAAATCCAACAACCCTATGCATGTTTACACAGAAAATCCAACAACCCTATGCATGTTTACACAGAAAACCCTACAACCCTATGCATGTTTACACAGAAAATCCAACAACCCTATGCATGTTTAGACAGAAAACCCTACAATCCTATGCATGTTTACACAGAAAACCCTACAACCTTATGCATGTTTACACAGAAAACCCTACAACCCTATGCATGTTTACACAGAAAATCCTACAACCCTATGCATGTTTACACAGAAAACCCTACAATCCTATGCATGTTTACACAGAAAATCCTACAACCCTATGCATGTTTACACAGAAAACCCTAAAATCCTATGCATGTTTACACAGAAAACCCTACAACCCTATGCATGTTTAGACAGAAAACCCTACAATCCTATGCATGTTAGATTGTAAGCCTATGCGGCAGGGTCTTGCTATTTACTGTTTTACTCTGTACAGCACCATGTACATTGATGGTGCTATATAAATAAATAATAATAATAATTATGTTTAGACAGAAAACCCTACAATCCTATGCATGTTTACACAGAAAATCCTACAACCCTATGCATGTTTACACAGAAAACCCTACAATCCTATGCATGTTTAGACAGAAAATCCTACAATCCTATGCATGTTTACACAGAAAATCCTACAATCCTATGCATGTTTAGACAGAAACACAGATGTATAAAATAGTTGTCGGCACTTTTGGAACAATCTATACATAGGGTGACCATATGAAAAGGAGGACAGGCTTCCTGTATCTTTAACAGTTGCATAGAAAAGGGAATTTCAGCAGGTGTCACTTGTATGTATGCAGCACCTGGTGAAATTCTCTCTTCATCACAGCAATTAAAGCTGCAGGTGTCCTGCCCTCTTTTAAATCTGGTCACTCTAGTATAGCTCCTGCACCTTGCACTGTTGTGATGAAAAGGGAATTTTACCAGGTGTCATTTGTATATATGGAGAACCTGGTGAAATCTCCTTTTCATCACAACAGTGAAAGCTGCAGGAGCTATACTACAGTAACCGCATTTAAAAGAGGGAAGGGCTCGTAATCCTTTACAAAAAGCCATGAAATTCAATGAACAAAAAACCTACGGTTTATAAAACAACGTTAAGGCCGTACACTTTTCCACCAAGCACCAAAAAGCGGGGAAATTGGGAGTTAAGGCTCGCCAGCCTTAACGCCACATCCTCCCTAAGGAGGCAGAAAGTACCAGTGAAATTCTCATTCTGCCAAAGCAGATAAACCATGAGGACAGGATGGAGAATAGGATATGCAGAGGTGACTGTGGGGTTGTGGAAAACTGATGACGAACAACTTAGAGCCACCTACTTCTTTTTTTGTTTAGAGCAGCCCTTCCCCAACCTAGCAGAGTTGAAAAGGGGGCCTATGAGGGCATCTAGTCCAACCCCCTTCTTAATGCAGGAATTTAGCTGGCAGTTAGGGAGAACTTCCTCCCTCCAGTTATCGTTGCATGTTTGGCTCATATCAGCCACAGGCAATGCACTCTGCCCATGTTCATAGAATCGTAGAATAGCAGAGTTGAAAAGGGGGCCTATGAGGGCATCTAGTCCATCCCACTTCTTAATGCAGGAATTTAGCTGGCAGTTTGGTAGAACTTCCTCCCTCCAGTTATCGTTGCATGTTTGGCTCACATCAGCCACAGGCAATGCACTCTGCCCATGTTCATAGAATCGTAGAATAGCAGAGTTGAAAAGGGGGCCTATGAGGGCATCTAGTCCATCCCACTTCTTAATGCAGGAATTTAGCTGGCAGTTAGGGAGAACTTCCTCCCTCCAGTTATCGTTGCATGTTTGGCTCACATCAGCCACAGGCAATGCACTCTGCCCATGTTCATAGAATCGTAGAATAGCAGAGTTGAAAAGGGGGCCTATGAGGGCATCTAGTCCATCCCACTTCTTAATGCAGGAATTTAGCTGGCAGTTAGGGAGAACTTCCTCCCTCCAGTTATCGTTGCATGTTTGGCTCACATCAGCCACAGGCAATGCACTCTGCCCATGTTCATAGAATCGTAGAATAGCAGAGTTGAAAAGGGGGCCTATGAGGGCATCTAGTCCATCCCACTTCTTAATGCAGGAATTTAGCTGGCAGTTAGGGAGAACTTCCTCCCTCCAGTTATCGTTGCATGTTTGGCTCACATCAGCCACAGGCAATGCACTCTGCCCATGTTCATAGAATCGTAGAATAGCAGAGTTGAAAAGGGGGCCTATGAGGGCATCTAGTCCATCCCACTTCTTAATGCAGGAATTTAGCTGGCAGTTAGGGAGAACTTCCTCCCTCCAGTTATCGTTGCATGTTTGGCTCACATCAGCCACAGGCAATGCACTCTGCCCATGTTCATAGAATCGTAGAATAGCAGAGTTGAAAAGGGGGCCTATGAGGGCATCTAGTCCATCCCACTTCTTAATGCAGGAATTTAGCTGGCAGTTAGGGAGAACTTCCTCCCTCCAGTTATCGTTGCATGTTTGGCTCACATCAGCCACAGGCAATGCACTCTGCCCATGTTCATAGAATCGTAGAATAGCAGAGTTGAAAAGGGGGCCTATGAGGGCATCTAGTCCATCCCACTTCTTAATGCAGGAATTTAGCTGGCAGTTAGGGAGAACTTCCTCCCTCCAGTTATCGTTGCATGTTTGGCTCACATCAGCCACAGGCAATGCACTCTGCCCATGTTCATAGAATCGTAGAATAGCAGAGTTGAAAAGGGGGCCTATGAGGGCATCTAGTCCATCCCACTTCTTAATGCAGGAATTTAGCTGGCAGTTAGGGAGAACTTCCTCCCTCCAGTTATCGTTGCATGTTTGGCTCACATCAGCCACAGGCAATGCACTCTGCCCATGTTCATAGAATCGTAGAATAGCAGAGTTGAAAAGGGGGCCTATGAGGGCATCTAGTCCATCCCACTTCTTAATGCAGGAATTTAGCTGGCAGTTAGGGAGAACTTCCTCCCTCCAGTTATCGTTGCATGTTTGGCTCACATCAGCCACAGGCAATGCACTCTGCTCATGTTCATAGAATCGTAGAATAGCAGAGTTGAAAAGGGGGCCTATGAGGGCATCTAGTCCAACCCCCTTCTTAATGCAGGAATTTAGCTGGCAGTTAGGGAGAACTTCCTCCCTCCAGTTATCGTTGCATGTTTGGCTCACATCAGCCACAGGCAATGCACTCTGCCCATGTTCATAGAATCGTAGAATAGCAGAGTTGAAAAGGGGGCCTATGAGGGCATCTAGTCCATCCCACTTCTTAATGCAGGAATTTAGCTGGCAGTTAGGGAGAACTTCCTCCCTCCAGTTATCGTTGCATGTTTGGCTCACATCAGCCACAGGCAATGCACTCTGCTCATGTTCATAGAATCATAGAATAGCAGAGTTGAAAAGGGGGCCTATGAGGGCATCTAGTCCAACCCCCTTCTTAATGCAGGAATTTAGCTGGCAGTTAGGGAGAACTTCCTCCCTCCAGTTATCGTTGCATGTTTGGCTCACATCAGCCACAGGCAATGCACTCTGCCCATGTTCATAGAATCGTAGAATAGCAGAGTTGAAAAGGGGGCCTATGAGGGCATCTAGTCCATCCCACTTCTTAATGCAGGAATTTAGCTGGCAGTTAGGGAGAACTTCCTCCCTCCAGTTATCGTTGCATGTTTGGCTCATATCAGCCACAGGCAATGCACTCTGCCCATGTTCATAGAATCGTAGAATAGCAGAGTTGAAAAGGGGGCCTATGAGGGCATCTAGTCCATCCCACTTCTTAATGCAGGAATTTAGCTGGCAGTTTGGTAGAACTTCCTCCCTCCAGTTATCGTTGCATGTTTGGCTCACATCAGCCACAGGCAATGCACTCTGCCCATGTTCATAGAATCGTAGAATAGCAGAGTTGAAAAGGGGGCCTATGAGGGCATCTAGTCCATCCCACTTCTTAATGCAGGAATTTAGCTGGCAGTTAGGGAGAACTTCCTCCCTCCAGTTATCGTTGCATGTTTGGCTCACATCAGCCACAGGCAATGCACTCTGCCCATGTTCATAGAATCGTAGAATAGCAGAGTTGAAAAGGGGGCCTATGAGGGCATCTAGTCCATCCCACTTCTTAATGCAGGAATTTAGCTGGCAGTTAGGGAGAACTTCCTCCCTCCAGTTATCGTTGCATGTTTGGCTCACATCAGCCACAGGCAATGCACTCTGCCCATGTTCATAGAATCGTAGAATAGCAGAGTTGAAAAGGGGGCCTATGAGGGCATCTAGTCCATCCCACTTCTTAATGCAGGAATTTAGCTGGCAGTTAGGGAGAACTTCCTCCCTCCAGTTATCGTTGCATGTTTGGCTCACATCAGCCACAGGCAATGCACTCTGCCCATGTTCATAGAATCGTAGAATAGCAGAGTTGAAAAGGGGGCCTATGAGGGCATCTAGTCCATCCCACTTCTTAATGCAGGAATTTAGCTGGCAGTTAGGGAGAACTTCTTCCCTCCAGTTATCGTTGCATGTTTGGCTCACATCAGCCACAGGCAATGCACTCTGCCCATGTTCATAGAATCGTAGAATAGCAGAGTTGAAAAGGGGGCCTATGAGGGCATCTAGTCCATCCCACTTCTTAATGCAGGAATTTAGCTGGCAGTTAGGGAGAACTTCCTCCCTCCAGTTATCGTTGCATGTTTGGCTCACATCAGCCACAGGCAATGCACTCTGCTCATGTTCATAGAATCATAGAATAGCAGAGTTGAAAAGGGGGCCTATGAGGGCATCTAGTCCAACCCCCTTCTTAATGCAGGAATTTAGCTGGCAGTTAGGGAGAACTTCCTCCCTCCAGTTATCGTTGCATGTTTGGCTCACATCAGCCACAGGCAATGCACTCTGCCCATGTTCATAGAATCGTAGAATAGCAGAGTTGAAAAGGGGGCCTATGAGGGCATCTAGTCCATCCCACTTCTTAATGCAGGAATTTAGCTGGCAGTTAGGGAGAACTTCCTCCCTCCAGTTATCGTTGCATGTTTGGCTCATATCAGCCACAGGCAATGCACTCTGCCCATGTTCATAGAATCGTAGAATAGCAGAGTTGAAAAGGGGGCCTATGAGGGCATCTAGTCCATCCCACTTCTTAATGCAGGAATTTAGCTGGCAGTTTGGTAGAACTTCCTCCCTCCAGTTATTGTTGCATGTTTGGCTCACATCAGCCACAGGCAATGCACTCTGCCCATGTTCATAGAATCGTAGAATAGCAGAGTTGAAAAGGGGGCCTATGAGGGCATCTAGTCCATCCCACTTCTTAATGCAGGAATTTAGCTGGCAGTTAGGGAGAACTTCCTCCCTCCAGTTATCGTTGCATGTTTGGCTCACATCAGCCACAGGCAATGCACTCTGCCCATGTTCATAGAATCGTAGAATAGCAGAGTTGAAAAGGGGGCCTATGAGGGCATCTAGTCCATCCCACTTCTTAATGCAGGAATTTAGCTGGCAGTTAGGGAGAACTTCCTCCCTCCAGTTATCGTTGCATGTTTGGCTCACATCAGCCACAGGCAATGCACTCTGCCCATGTTCATAGAATCGTAGAATAGCAGAGTTGAAAAGGGGGCCTATGAGGGCATCTAGTCCATCCCACTTCTTAATGCAGGAATTTAGCTGGCAGTTAGGGAGAACTTCCTCCCTCCAGTTATCGTTGCATGTTTGGCTCACATCAGCCACAGGCAATGCACTCTGCCCATGTTCATAGAATCGTAGAATAGCAGAGTTGAAAAGGGGGCCTATGAGGGCATCTAGTCCATCCCACTTCTTAATGCAGGAATTTAGCTGGCAGTTAGGGAGAACTTCTTCCCTCCAGTTATCGTTGCATGTTTGGCTCACATCAGCCACAGGCAATGCACTCTGCCCATGTTCATAGAATCGTAGAATAGCAGAGTTGAAAAGGGGGCCTATGAGGGCATCTAGTCCATCCCACTTCTTAATGCAGGAATTTAGCTGGCAGTTAGGGAGAACTTCCTCCCTCCAGTTATCGTTGCATGTTTGGCTCACATCAGCCACAGGCAATGCACTCTGCCCATGTTCATAGAATCGTAGAATAGCAGAGTTGAAAAGGGGGCCTATGAGGGCATCTAGTCCATCCCACTTCTTAATGCAGGAATTTAGCTGGCAGTTAGGGAGAACTTCCTCCCTCCAGTTATCGTTGCATGTTTGGCTCACATCAGCCACAGGCAATGCACTCTGCCCATGTTCATAGAATCGTAGAATAGCAGAGTTGAAAAGGGGTCCTATGAGGGCATCTAGTCCATCCCACTTCTTAATGCAGGAATTTAGCTGGCAGTTAGGGAGAACTTCCTCCCTCCAGTTATCGTTGCATGTTTGGCTCACATCAGCCACAGGCAATGCACTCTGCTCATGTTCATAGAATCGTAGAATAGCAGAGTTGAAAAGGGGGCCTATGAGGGCATCTAGTCCAACCCCCTTCTTAATGCAGGAATTTAGCTGGCAGTTAGGGAGAACTTCCTCCCTCCAGTTATCGTTGCATGTTTGGCTCACATCAGCCACAGGCAATGCACTCTGCCCATGTTCATAGAATCGTAGAATAGCAGAGTTGAAAAGGGGGCCTATGAGGGCATCTAGTCCATCCCACTTCTTAATGCAGGAATCCACCTGGGATTCATCACAACATTTAAAGTCACAGGAGCCTTGCCTCTTTTGTGTCTGGTCAAGAGGGCAGGGCTCCTGCAGCTTTAAATGTTGTGATGAAGAGAGAATTTCACCAGGAGGTGCATGCATACAAATGACACCTGCTGAAATTCCCTTTTCTATGCAACTGTAAAAGAGGCAGGAGCCTTGTACTCCTTTGCATATGGTCACAAGGTGGGGCTGGTGACTCCGATGTCAGTGGGTCTATGAATCCGTGGTATATGCATAGGATTGTAGGATTTTATGTCTAACCTTGCATAGGATTGTAGGATTTATGTACCCACAGATTCATAGCCCCACCGACATTGGAGTCACCAGCCCCCTGCCCCTGTGACCATATGAAAAGGAGCACAGGGCTCCTGTATCTTTAACAGTTGCATAGAAAAGGGAATTTCAGCAGAGGGGAACCTGGTGAAGTTCCCTCTTCATCACACCAGTTAAAGGTGCAGGAGAAAAATATATTTTTTACTTAATTAACATTAAAGAATGCACAATGGTTGTGCATTCTTTAATGTTAATTAAGTAAAAAATATAAATTTTTTACAGTTATATTTATAAATATAAATTTCAGCAGATATCATTTGTATATATGGAGAACCTGGTGAAATTTCCTCTTCATCACAACAGTGAAAGCTGCAGGAGCCTTGCCCTCTTTTAAATGGAGTCACTCTAGTACAGTTCCTGCAGATTTCACTGCTGTGATGAAGAGGGAATTTCACCAGGTGCTGCATGAATACAAGTGACACCTGCTGAAATTCCCTTTTCTATGCAACTGTAAAAGATACAGGAGCCCTGTACTCCTTTGCATATGGTCACAAGGTGGGGCTGGTGACTCCGATGTCAGTGGCTCTATGAATCCGTAGGTATATGCATAGAATTGTAGGATTTTATGTCTAACCTTGCATAGGATTGTAGGATTTATGTACCCATGGATTCACTGACATCGGAGTCACCAGCCCCCTGCCCGTGACCATATGAAAAGGAGCACAGGGCTCCTGTATCTTTAACAGTTGCATAGAAAAGAGAATTTCAGCAGTTGTCATTTGTATATATGGAGAACCTGGTGAAATCCCCTCTTCATCACAACAGTGCAAGCTGCAGAAGCCGTGACCTCTTTTGTATCTGATTACTCTAGTATAGCTCTTGCAGCGTGCACTGTTCTGATGAAAAGGGAATTTCACCAGGTGTCATTTGTATATATGGAGAACCTGGTGAAATCTCCTTTTCATCACAACAGTGAAAGCTGCAGGAGCTATACTAAAGTAACCGCATTTAAAAGAGGGAAGGGCTCATTATCCTTTACAAAAAGCCATGAAATTCAATGAACAAAAAACCTACGGTTTATAAAACAATGTTAAGGCCCTACACTTTTCCACCAAGCACCAAAAAGCGGGGAAATTGGGAGTTAAGGCTCGCCAGCCTTAACGCCACATCCTCCCTAAGGAGGCAGAAAGTACCAGTGAAATTCTCATTCTGCCAAAGCAGATAAACCATGAGGACAGGATGGAGAATAGGATATGCAGAGGTGACTGTGGGGTTGTGGAAAACTGATGACGAACAACTTAGAGCCACCTACTTCTTTTTTTGTTTAGAGCAGCCCTTCCCCAACCTGGTGCCCTCCAAAGATGTTGGACTGCGACGACGGAGCAGGTAAGAAACCCCACCCCCTCCTGCCTGGCTCTGCTGCCAGGTAAGCCCCAACCCACTTACGTGTTCCATCGTCACTGGGCCTGGACTTGAACTGAGCACCCTGGTCCATCCAGAACCTCAATTCAAGCCTGGGCCTGGGGACGATGGAGCAGGTAAGCAACCCCCTCCTGCCTTGCCCCTTACCTAGACCCACTGCCACTGCTGTGCAAACTGCAGCAACGGCTCCAGGCAAGCCCCCACCCCAGCCCACCCCACTTACCTGCTCCGTTGTCGCTGGGCGCCGGCTTGAATCGAGTGCCCTGGTCCACCCGGAAGCAAGTCTGCACCTGCAGCCTTGCTTCTGGGTGGACTCAGGGGCTCAATTCAAGCATGGGTCAGGCCATGACGGAGAAGGCAAGTTGTGGGGTGCGACAGTTTGTGCAGTGGCAGCTCCAGGTAAGGGGCCAGGCAGAAGGGGGGTTGGCTGGAGCTGCTGCACTTAGTGCAGCGGTGGCAGCAGGTCCAGGTAAGGGGCCAGGTGTGTGTGTGGGGTTCTTACCTGCTCCGTCGTCACCTGGCCCAGGCTTGAATTGAGCCCCTGGGTCCACCCAGAAGCAAGGCTGCAAGTGTGGCCTTGCTTCTGGGTGCACCAGGGCACTCTGTTCAAGGCCGGGCCCAACGACGACAGAGCAGGTAAGCAGGGTGAGGTGGGGGGGGGGCTTGCCTGGAGGCGCCGCCCTACGTTCCCCATCCTGCTGTCCCAGCATTCCTGACCATGGGACATACTGACTTGCAATGATCAATCGTTGCAGTCCAACACCTTTGGAGGGCACCAGGTTGGGGAAGGGCTGCTCTAAACAAAAAAAGAAGTAGGTGGCTCTAAGTTGTTCGTCATCAGTTTTCCACAACCCCACAGTCACCTCTGCATATCCTATTCTCCATCCTGTCCTCATGGTTTATCTGCTTTGGCAGAATGAGAATTTCACTGGTACTTTCTGCCTCCTTAGGGAGGATGTGGCGTTAAGGCTGGCGAGCCTTAACTCCCAATTTCCCCGCTTTTTGGTGCTTGGTGGAAAAGTGTAGGGCCTTAACATTGTTTTATAAACCGTAGGTTTTTTGTTCATTGAATATGATTCTACAGCATTAATCATCTTATACTTAAAGCAAGGATGTTTGTTTGAATTTCCAGCCATTCTATGTTTCTAGTCAAGCAGAACTTCTACTCCGGAGGAAAACCCTAGCCGCGGTCCGGTCGCTGCTACTTTCTGATTCAGGACACAATCTTCTCATTTCCTCCTCTCAATTCTTTTCTCCTCATATCTGTTCCTTATGGCTCGTTCCAAGTTCGTCTCTCCTAACTTAGTTCCTATTTGGTGTCTCCCCTCTTCTCAGCTGCCTTTTTCATGTTCCTTATGGAACTGTCGCTCTGTTGCTTCTAAGGCCCCTGTCATGCAGGACTTGTTTATCTCTAGGTCTCTCCACCTCCTTGCTCTTACTGAAACCTGGCTTCTTGCCCATGATACCGCCATCTCTGCTGCCCTCTCTCTTGGAGGACTCTCTTTCTCTCACACTAGTCGCCCAGAGGGTTGGGGTGATGGTGTGGGTCTTTTATTATCTAGTTTGTGCCAGTTCCAGCCTCTTTCCATTCCACCTTCACATTGTTTTTCCTCCTTTGAGGTACATGTGGTGAGGCTTTTCGCTCCATTGCGACTGAGGATTGCAGTTCTGTATCGCCCCCCAGGCTCGTCCTCAAAATTTATCTCTGATTTTGATTCGTGGCTGTCCTTTTTCCTCTCTGATAACTGTCCTACTCTTTTTTTGGGTGATTTCAATATTCATGTGGATGACCCTCAAGACGCTGCAGCTCTACGATTTCGCTCATTATCTTCCTCTTATGATCTTAAGCTTTGGTCTGATGTACCCACACATTCCCTTGGACACTGTCTGGATCTTGTTCTCACTCAGAATTGCTCTGTTTTGGACTTTTCTACTGCTCACTTTCCGTTGTCAGATCATCACCTAGTTTCTTTCAATATTACTCATAATCCTCCTCCTTCACGTTCCGCTTCTCGCTCTTGTCGTGACTTGCAATCTATCAATTATGAGGCTTTTTCTCAGTCTCTAGCCTCCTCTCTTCCTTCTGTCTTTTCGGCTGTCTCCTTGGACTCAGCTGTCTCCTTCTTTAATTCCTCCTTATCTTCAACTCTTGATACTCTTGCTCCATCTACAACTCGGATAGTTCGCCCTTCTCAACCCCAACCGTGGCTCACCTCTTTCCTCCGCTACCTTTGCTCTTGTTCCCGGGCAGCTGAACACCTTTGGCGAAGGACCAGGGACTGGGCGGACTTTGTCCATTACAAATTTGTACTCTCCTCTTTCTCTTCTGCCATTTCATTGGCCAAACAGCAGTATTACTCAATGTTGATCCAGTCAAATGCTAGGCATCCTCAGCGGCTCTTTGCGTCCTTCAATTCTCTCCTGAAGCCTAATCCACCATCTCTCCCCGCCTCTCTGTCTGCTAATAACTTTGCCTCTTTTTTCAATGCTAAAATCCAAACTATCCGCTCTGATCTGGCCAGCTCTGCTCCTCTTCCAGTTCCTGTTCCTCATTTGTCAGCTCCTCCTGCAAATTTCTCTGCATTTCCTTCGGTCTCAGCTGATGAACTGTCTACAATACTGCGCTCTTCGAAGCCCTCCACTTGTTCTCGTGATCCGATTCCCTCTCACGTCTTTATTAACCTTATCCCTGCTATCCTCCCTTCCTTGCTTCATATTATTAATTTTTCTCTGTCCTCTGGTTCATTTCCTTCTGCTTTTAAACATGCTACAGTCTCTCCCATTCTCAAGAAACCTACTCTTGATAGGCTATCTCTGTCTAACTATCAACCTGTCTCTTCGTTGCCGTTTGTTTCAAAGATCCTGGAGCGTGTGGTCTACTCTCGTTGTCTTGATTTTCTTTCTAGTAACTCTGCTCTGGATCCTTTTCAATCTGGATTCCGTCCTTTGCATTCCACTGAAACAGCCCTTACTAAGATTACCGATGATCTTCTTACTGCCAAGTCTAAAGGCCTTTATTCCGTTCTTATTCTCCTTGATCTAACTGCAGCCTTTGACACAGTTGATCATGATCTTCTTTTAGATTCCCTTCATGACCTTGGATTTTGTGGCTCTGTCTATAACTAGTTTGCCTCCTATCTAGCGGGTCGCTCTTTCAGCATGTTGGCTAATGGCAGCTCGTCTTCTTCTTTTCCCCTTTCAGTAGGGGTTCCCCAAGGCTCGGTGCTTGGTCCGCTGTTGTTTTCTTTATACATGTTACCCTTGGGTAATCTTATTCAATCTCATGGCCTCCAATATCATCTGTATGCCTATGATACACAATTATATCTTTCTTCTCCGGATCTTTCTCCTGATGTTCACGATCGTATCTCGGCATGTATTTCAGATATTTCAGCTTGGTTGCTTCATCGTCGTTTGAAACTTAATATGGCAAAGACTGAATTGCTTGTTTTTCCTCCTAAACCTTCTCCTCATCTCTCATTCTCTCTTACTGTCAATGATGTTACACTTACTCCAGTCAAGGAAGCTCGTAGTCTTGGCTTTATATTTGATTCCTCACTCTCCTTTATTCCTCATATTGAGGCAGTAGCTAAATCCTGTCGTTTTTTCCTGTATAATATTGCCAGGATTCGATCATTTTTGTCTGTCTCTTCTGCCAAGACTCTTGTTCATGCATTGGTTATTTCTCGGTTGGACTACTGCAACCTTTTTCTCACTGGCCTTCCTTCTTCTCACATCAGTCCATTGGTTTCTGTTCACCACTCTGCTGCTAAGATCATCTTCTTGGCTCGCCGCTCTGACCATGTAACTCCACTGCTGAAATCTCTTCATTGGCTTCCAATTCACTTCAGAATCCAATATAAACTTCTCCTGTTGACCTACAAAGCTTTTCACTGTCTAGCTCCTTCCTATCTCTCCTCTCTCATCTCACACTATTGCCCCGCTCGTGCTCTTCGCTCCTCTGATGCCATGTTTCTCGCCTGCCCAAGGGTCTCTACTTCCCTTGCTCGGCTTCATCCATTTTCTTCTGCTGCCCCTTATGCTTCCAGAACATTTGAAAACTACAAGTTCAACCGCAGCTTTTAAAGCTCAGCTAAAAACTTTTCTTTTTCCTAAAGCTTTTAAAACTTGATTTTGTTCTGACTTTATACTGTTAGTTTTACCCTACCCAGTGCCTGTTTACCCTACCCTGTGCCTGTTTGCATTCTCTTCCCCTCCTTATTGTTTTATTATGATTTTATTAGAATGTAAGCCTATGCGGCAGGGTCTTGCTATTTACTGTTTTACTCTGTACAGCACCATGTACATTGATGGTGCTATATAAATAAATAATATTAATAATAATAATAATAATAATCTAGTAATTTCAATACAAATAGACAGCTAGATAGTTAAGAGGAAACCAAAATGTATCCAAGTTTAGCACAGCATAAATATTCCAGGTCACAGATCATTCAATCTGTAATGAATGAATGAATTTCCCTAGAGAATTTTGGTGAACTGGTCCCCCTGTTTCTTTGCCCACAAATAGTGTGGAGGATTCAAAGACACCATAGGGCATCCCTCTAGTAGTGGCTTGTTATTTGAATTTGGCACAATCTAACAATGGACACAGACATGTGTTTCAATGTATGTTAGATTGGTGGGGTAAATTCATATATGAATCAACCAAGTGGATTGCAACAAATGAATGAATAAATCACATCTTCCTTTCTCAAAAATCCTATTAAATATTTTCTCAAGCAAAGCATGGGTGGGTAGACATTAACATCAAAAGGCATCTGCTTTGCAGCACCTGAATCTAAAATTACTATATTCCCCTAATATAACACTTCATGTCATATCCTGATTGTTACAACTAAATAAAAATGCACCTACAGTCTTTAAGGTTTGCAAACAATGCACATTAAGTCTTGACTTCCAAATGGTTTAACTTACATCTTGTGAATTGCATTCCCAGGTGCTTTGATTATTATTCTCTTTTCTTGATGAAACATGAAGAGTCCCTTTGTCTGCAGGTACTCTTTGCTGGAAGATAAGAAAAAGAAGATTATGAAAAAACTACAGCAGGGATATGCTTCAGGCAGATATGCGTAAATCTCCCAAGCTTCTTTCAAATAAGAGTTGCAAACAATTATTACCTGGAAATCAAAGATTTGTTCTAAAGATTCATAATCAAAACATTCAGTAATGCAACTATTAATGACTATGGACTGGATCTGGAGAAGCATCTAATGGGAGAACCCAGCCAGCCAGCCAGCCACTTTGTCCAGGTTTGGATGTCATAATACCCCACACCTGCTGTGATTGTGCAAACCTGGTCGGTGAAAAGCCCATTGGACAGGTCACAACAAGCCATAGCGAGCACCTGAAGGAGCTGTGAGGGCAAGTGTAATTACTGTGGGAGTCTGTGGATCCAATTTCTGCTGGGGGAATTTACAAAAACTGTTCTAAGCAAGCATGTACATAAAAAAAGACTATATTGCACAGATGCAGTCATTCAAACCTGTGGACTTGGAATATCTTACTATTAATGATAAATAAAATAAATAAAATGAACAGTCATAAAATGATTATATATGTGAAGGAACATCAAACTTTGGGTTTTGTGTCCATTAAAAAAAAGCCAGGTTGACTTCACTTGCAAAACCATTCCAGTTTTTGGCAGGACTGTGCTTATCAAATGGCTGGTGAAAAGGTAGAGAAGGAATATCTGTTTCCACAGTTTTAATTATTTCAGAATAGCAACTATTCCACACTCGTGTATCTACTATGAATCTGCTCTGATCTCATGATTCTTTCCCTTCTCTTGGGAAAATTCAGGGAATCCAACAAGTAAGAAAACCATAGAAAGGATTTAAAACAGGTGTGGTAGACTAAGCGTTTCAAAATGTACCCACTGGAAGTATCAGAGCTGAAGAGGAACTTCAGGCCTGGCCCATCCTAGTTGAATACCAGCTGGAATTCTGGGTGATATCACACCACAGGAGACTATCCACATGAACCTGGGAGGTAAGCTGGCTGGCCCAACCTTTACTGCCATGTAGTAAGAGGTGGCAGGCAGCTGGCAAATTTCTATATTTGAAGGATTCTGGAAGGGCAAGCAGGATTATCTGAGGCAGCTGGTAGGCCTTTCAAGTTTTCCTAATGTTCAGTTAATCACAGAGCAGTCCTGCTGCAGGCCAGAAAGGCTGAGGTGCCATGGTAGTGCCGGTAGCCACCTCAAAGAGGAGATATGCATTGGAGCAATCTGACCTTCTATTTTGCCCTCCGGGGAAAGGAACTTGAGTTTCTGTTTCTCGTGGGAAGAGGCTGCTCTTTAACTGGCACCATTTAGTAGTATCCAAGAAGTTCCTCAGACATTACCTTATGAAACCTAGCCGGAAGTGTGGGAATTTGATATATTAGAATAGGGATGGTGAACACTCTGGCACCTTTTGGTGATTGGCATATCCAGATGACCTGCTCCTAGCAGGTGTATGACACTTGTGTCAGGATATGGTATGCCTTTGGAGACCCTCCAGCCTCACCTATCCGGAGTTATGAGGCACAAAGGGGAGTGATGCAGGGTGGTCTCCCCACACTGACAAAGCATCACATAAGAAAGGGGCCAGTTTCACTGGACTCCTGGCTTTGGGGAGTGGCTTGCCCATAAAGCCAGGCAAGTTGATTCCCACACTTTCACATGTAGATCCAGGGAGGGGCGACTTTCCCTTATTGGTTAAATAAAGAGGCCCTAATTTATTCCAAGCTCTGGTGCCTGTGTCTTTACTCTATGCTTTCTTCTCCACTCACAATGTTGCATCTGGTTTCTTACACTGGGAGTTCCTTCCATTGGTGGTATTGAAGGAATTTTAATTGGCTTGCAATTTTACTGAATATGTGAAAGGGTGGGATCAAAAGGGCTTGTTAGTATAGCATAGGGAAAGTAGCTTGGGGAGCACTGAATGGGTTTAAAGGGATGTACAACAGATGAGGTAATGTTTTAAGGGAGCAAGTACATTATAAGTGGGGAGGGCAGGAAGGAAAAGTCTCCTTTTGGAAGTCTGCTCGCAGAAAATTGTATGTCACCTTTTAATTATAATTTTTAAAGTTTTGTAATTTAAAAGCTATTTATAGTATGCATTGTTTGGCTTTTTAAAGGCCGCTCTCTCCCAAATAGTGTTAGGATCTCATTACAATAGTGAGATATATAATTGCTAATAATAAATATCTAATTACGATATACAGCCTAATTACAAAGAACACATCATTCGCTAGCTGAATAAAAATCTAGTTAGCAGCCTATTTACTCAATCAAATGTTGTGCATTCAGGAGTGGCATATTTTGGAAAGCGCTCCTGGTCCCTTATCCAATTTGTCTTAGCATTTCCAAAGCTTGCTGAAGGTTTCCATATTTCAGGATTGTGTGCGTGTGTGTGATATTTGCAGAGATTTACAGGTGAGGCCTTTTCATGCTTGACCAAAAATCACGTTTCAAATTTCAGGCACTTAAGAATTAAGTAAAGCGGTTTGCAGCCCATTTAACTATGTAGCGGCTTGCTGATGAAACTAAACTCCATTTGTGTTTGCACAGCTTTTAGTTAAAAACACACACATCCAGGTTACTTAGAACAGAGAGAGGCAAGCCAAACTCATTATTTCTCTGAGTTGCTTTCCAAATTTTGTGCTGGAATAAATGATACATTCCTGTTCCAGTCTATGGCTCCTATTTTTCCCCCTGTTTCTGTCTATACATTCCTCTTTCATTATGAACTACTTAGCATTTCTCTTCTTTGTATTATTATAATCTTCCTGGTCTTTCATTATCTC
The DNA here is from genome assembly GCF_023053635.1 of Elgaria multicarinata webbii. Lineage (NCBI taxonomy): Eukaryota > Metazoa > Chordata > Lepidosauria > Squamata > Anguidae > Elgaria > Elgaria multicarinata. The sequence goes on from NC_086172.1 coordinate 106,226,068, forward strand.
TCCACTGCCTAATACTGCTGCTGCAGTGCTCTCTCATCACAATGCTTCTAGTTAGTGGCTTTTTTCCCCTTTTTCTTTTTTGGATATTGGTATGCCATTTCACAGTTTGCTTCTCACTCACAAAACCTTTCATATCTGATGGCAATGTTTTTGCACCCCTAAGAACTTATCCATCGGTGCACCATTATGAAGTGAGGAGAGATCCTGCTTCCATCATTAAGAAGCAAAAACATCTCAGACATGTTTGGGGTTCAACAATCTGCTCTACGTTTGACTCCCTGAGTGACCTTTGAAAAGCAGCATAACACTGCAGATCCATATATATTTACTTCTCCCAGAGTAAGAACCATTGAACAGAGTGGGGCATACATCCAAGTAAACATGCATAGGATTGCCCTGGAAGACTTTCATGGTTTGGGCAGGATCTACACTACTGCTTTAAAGTGCTTTATAACAGTTGGGGCCCAGGACACACTCCATATAGAGTTGTCAAAACAGTTATAAAGCACTTTAAAGTAGGAGTGTAGATCCGGACATTGTGCTAAACCATATTGTGCACACTCACTCCTGTAGAACTAAACTATGGTGTAGCATTATGTTCGAAAGGAGATTCTGTTTTCTTAGTTTTGCCCTGATTTGCCAAGGTTTACTAATGTAAACACTAGTATGGTGAAGCAAGCTTATTTCCTTCTATCATTTATGCAAACAAATCTAGTATGGTTTGGGCACTCTGTGCAAACACCCAGTTGCACAAGGCCTAGTTCGCATTATCTTTCCACCTTCCTTTTAAAAAGAAGAAACATGGAAACTGGGTGTTTATGCAACTTGGTGTTTGTATGGAGTCTGAGTCCCCAACTCAGACTAGAGTTCATCTGCATGGTGAAGAGAAGACAACAAGTTCTTTCCTTACTATGGATAATATCCAACTATTCGTTTGTTATCATATTGTGCGAGCGGAAACTAGGTTTTGCACTGCACTTTGCACAAGAGGATAATCCAACTGAAGTTACATTTGCACAAGTATGGTTGCACATTACGCTAGCATGCCCTGTTTGTGCAACCAATTGCACATTACATTTGTGGTACCCATTGTGCAACTGATTGTGCATTGTGCTTTTACAACCTGTTGTGACATGCCTCTCACCAAAGAAAACATAAACTTGCATCTGCTAACGCATATGTATAGGTTCCAATTTAGAAATGGTTACTATAATTGAAATATAAATACAATTCATCTGATTATAGTGGGGAGGACTGTGACCAGGTGGCCTGTATGCCTGCTCAGTCTGCTGCCTGGTTGCTAACCATTGATGTGAAACTTCAAGACCCTTCTTATGGTCACTTATCTTTCAAGTCAGACTTGGACTGCCTTCTTGCAAACAGAATATGCTCTCAAATAGAGGACTGTCCTCTGAAAGTCCTTTAAATAGAGGACTGTTCAAATAGGGGGTTGTCGCCACCTTAAGCAAAGCCCTGCGTTTTCTCTGCAGCCAGCTGGCAAGAACTAATCCTGACAATAGAGGGAGGGCCTGGAGTTTCTGGCAGCCATTGGCCTGCTGCGGGAATAACAAACTCTCGGGGGGGGGGGGGGGGCTGCCCAGTGAGCTCAGCAAGCACCAGAGTGGAGGAAGAAAATACACAATTTCTCCAGCCCTGGAGAAATAGTGTATTTTTCCCCATTGCAATAATGGTGGGAAAGGACAGTAAGTTCTGCCCGGACCTGCACCCCCTTTCTCGTTAAAGGGACCATGGGGCAAAAATCTGCCCAGATGCCAGTAGTGGGGGTGTCTGGTGACCTCACAGGCCCAGATGGGATTTCTGCCCCATCCCTAAGCCTGCCCCCTGCCAAGACTAACAGTGACCAATCAGGGGAATTTATTGGTCGCTGTCCACCTGGGAACACCTCTGCTGTGACTCCAGAGTAAGGATAGATGGCAGATGTGCTATACTCACCTTGCTCCAGGGAAAAAAGTTGGGGCAAGTCCCCAACTTTTTATTTTTTTATTTTATTTATTTATTTTATTACATTTATATACCCCCCCCCAGCCGAAGCTCTCTGGGCGGTTTACAACAATTAAAAATAGTAGACATTTTTTTTAAAGTCACAGCTTTGTGAGAATGCCCCACGATGGCTGTGAGGTGGCTGCTGCATTGTATAATCAAATCAAATCAAATTTTATTAAGGCAACGTAGCATGGGTTTTAGCCAGATACAAGAGTCATGATATAAAAACATTACATTACGTTACAGCATTGTATTAAACCTCAAATATTGAACTTTTACATATAAAACGTCATATACAGTAGGGATGTGCTCCGCTCCGATTAGGAGCGTAGAAGCAGTAGCGGATTGGCCTGCTCCGCCTTACCCAGAGGCGGAGTAGGAGCGGACCGCGGACCCCCTAGAAGCAAGGCGAAGAGAAGCGACCATTTTTCGGAGCTCCGAGTTCAGGCGGAGCGCTCCGGTCGCCATCTTGAAAACATTTCGCCATAGGATTGCATTGCGGCAAATAATCGCGCATAACTACGTTGTTTTTGAAGCTATCGTTCTGGAAATTCTTGTGCACAGAGAGTCGTGGATGGGGGTCATTTTGAGACCACTCTCACCTCTCTGCGTGCTGTGGTTCACGTGCAATATTTTTTAAAAAATCGGGTCAACCACGCGGCTCAAACTGCGTTTCGGCTTTTCGCCCATAGGATTGCATTGAGGGAAAGAATCGGGGATAACTGGGGGGGGGGTTTAAGCTATCGTTCTGAAAATTCTTGTGCACAGAGAGTCGTGGATGGGGGTCATTTTGAGACCACTCTCAACTTTCTGCGTGCTGTGGTTCACGTGCAATATTTTTTTAAAAATCGGGTCAACCGCGCGGCTCAAACTGCGTTTCGGCTTTTCGCCCATAGGATTGCATTGAGGGAAAGAATCGGGGATAACTGGGGGGGGGTTTAAGCTATCGTTCTGAAAATTCTTGTGCACAGAGAGTCGTGGATGGGGGTCATTTTGAGACCACTCTCAACTTTCTGCGTGCTGTGGTTCACGTGCAATATTTTTTTAAAAATCGGGGTTTGGGTTTTTTTTATTTATTTTTTTATTTTTTTGGAAGCGATGACAGGCACATTCAACTCCCAATCCTGATGAGAATTGATCTCCTCAGAAAGCATCCTCCTCCAATCCCAGCGTTGGAGGGGGGACTAAGGCAGACCCACCCTGAGAACTTTCTGTTTTGTGTCTCTTTGTGGGTTGGCGTTCGTGGAGGGAACACTTAGTTAGTTAGTGCTCCTGCTTTGGACTTTGGAGATAGATTAGGATAGGTTTAGTTTGGCGCGTGTGTGTGTTTGTTTGCTTCTTTCTGACTTGTAGCTTAGTTTGCCCTGTGTTTTCCCCTTACTTTGATTTAATATAAACTTTATTTTTGAATTTTGGAGTGTGTGGTTGGGTTGGTTGCCCCCCCCCTTCCCTGTATTAAAGCCTGACTGTTCTGCTTTTGTGAAAGCTTTCTTTTGAAAGCATACACACACTTTTTGTCCCATTTCCCTACATTTATATTCTTAAACATATTTTATTATATTCTTTCACATAGTCCATTAGTATATATTCTCATACATATTATATTAGTATTCATATTTTGTTCTTCTTATAGTAGTGGTTGGTTCTTTTCCCCCCTCCCCTCTCTTAAATCCTGATTGTGTTTCCTTCTATCTTCTATATACCAAATATACCAAAAAAATTGGATTCTCTTTTTCTTCTCTGTGTAACTTGGACAGAGTGGGCTGCTTTTGTCAAGTTCAACAGGCAGCCACAGATTGAGCATTTTGGGGAAAGCATACGCACACCATTTCCCTATTCTTAAACATATTATATTATATTCTTTGACATAGTCTTAGTAGTCTATTAGTATACATTCTCATACATATTAGTAGTAGTATTCATATTTTGTTCTTGTTATAGTAGTGGTTGTCCCATTTCTTGTCCCATTTCCCTACATTTATTAGTAATATTCTTAAACATATTATTATATTCTTGTAGATATTCTTAGTAGTATATTCTCATACATATTAGTAGTAGTATATTTTATTGTTCTTGTCCCATTTCCCTACATTTAAACATATTATATTCTTCTTATACATATTCTTAGTAGTACCTTATACATAGTATTAGTAGTATTAATATTTTGTTAGTCATCATGAAAAGAGGAAGCAGGCGTGCTGAAAGCAGCAAGGCTCAGTCTGCCAGCAGTAAGCAGGCTTCCTCTCCTCCTGTGAAACTCAAACGGGCAACTCCTTGGCTGACTGCTCCAAAACAGAAGCAGGACAAGCAGCAGGCAGAGCCACTCTCTTCTGCAACTTGTGCCCGGCGTTCTCTTTTTGAGGGTGGGAATGGGAAAAGTGCCCGTTTGCAAGAGGCACGTGGCAGCAGTGCCATTAGAGGAGGAGGAGTATCCCCAACTCCTTCATTCTCCTTTCAGCCCACGAGCCCGCTGATGGACCTAGACGAGGTCCTCAGCACAGTGGAGGGGGGGAGGAGGAGGAGGCGGTGGGCCTCCAGGATGTGGGGGCTGAGGAGGAGCAGCAGCAGGCCGAGGCTCTCTCCCCAGTCTCATCCCACACCCCTGTTTCTGTGGCAACACCAGAGAGCTCAGGCGGGCAATTGGTGGTGTCACCATGGAAACGAAAGACAAGCATCGTGTGGGACCACTTTGAGTTGGGAGCGGATCCCCGCTTTGCTGTCTGTCGCCACTGCAAACTCAGCCTAAGCAGGGGTTCATCGACAGGGCATTATGGAACCAGCAGCATGAAGATGCATCTTCATAGGCAGCACCAGGCGATCTTGCTGGGTAAAGAGGCGGGCAAGGCGACTGGTTCCAGGGGAAAGCCGAAGGCTGCTGCTGGCACTGCCACTCTAAGCTCTCCATCTCCCATCCCCACAAGGGTTAGGCAGGCAACCCTGCAGGACATGGGGTGGGGGAAGTATTGACCCACAAGATGGCGTTTTCCAATGCCCACCCAGGGTGCTACTGTGTTGGGGCATCTGCCGGGACTGACTCCTCCCCAATACTAGATCTATGACATGTCACTCTGCCTGCCCCTCTGCTAGCCTGTCCTCCTCGGTGACCGACTCGCTGGGATGGTTTGCGTTTGCAATGCGTGACTAACTGCAATGCTGGCTTAGAAACCAGCCATCACTTCCTTGTGCCCCCAGAAATGCCCGCAGCCTGCCTGCCTGCCTGCCCGCCTGCCCGCCTCCCCCGGGGTGCTGCTGTGGTGGGGCATCTGCCAGGACTGACTCCTCGCCTACTCTGCCTGCCTCTCTGCCCGCCTGGTGCCTGGTTTGCTCCCAATCGTCCTCCTCTGTGCCCCTCAAGGCGTAACTGCTGGCTTAGAAAGAAATAACCAGCCATCTTTGCCTCACTTTGCGCCCACTTATGGGTTGGTTTGCTATGCGTTAGTGCTCAAGCCATCCTTGCGGCACTACAATGCATGCTGCCTGCCTGCTTTCCCTCCCTTCTCCCCTTCCCGCCTTGCAGCGATGGTGTATGTGTCTTGCTTTGACTCAGGGGAGAAGTCCTTCCTGCGCTCACTTAGACTTTATCAAGTTCAATAATCCCTTTTTCAAATGTGCCAGAAGATTTAGGGTTATCTCGTGGCATGTTGGGATTGCCTTGGAACTGGCCCCATTGAGCTGTCTGCAATTGCAACTTTAAATCCCTGACATACTGGAGTGTTCAAATTTCAAAAGTTCCCCTAACATCAGGGGATGATGGGATTGCCTTGAAACTTGGTGTCCATGGGGACACATGGGTAAGCTGTCATGGGACCAAAGGATAGGTTTCTAATGTGCAAATTGACGTAGTTGTAGAATGGGACTTGATTTGGGGTGAGTTAAAAAGTTTAAGCCGCGCCAAAAATCAGGGGATGATGGGATTTGCTTGCAACTTGGCGTGCATGTGGACACATGGATAAGCTGCCCTGGTGCCGAGTTTGAGGTTTCTAACATGCAAATTGACGGATGTATCCCAAGGGGCGTGAATGGGGTGCCCGATTTTCAAAAATTCGCCAAAAATCAGGGGATGATGGGATTGCCTTGAAACTTGGCGTGTGTGTGTATACGCCCATGAGGTGTCATGGTGCCAAACGTGAGGTTTCTAACTTCAACGGAAAAAAAGTTGTTTACTTTTTTAGCTTTCAATGCAACCCTATGGGGGGCAAAAACGGAGCTCCGGATCCGGATCCGGAGCTCCGGATCCGGATCCGGAGCTCCGAGCGGAGCGGAGCGGAAGTGGGCGGAGCGGGGGCGGAGCGGAGCGACCCGCTCCGGAAAATGGCGGATCTGCAAGTGAAGCGGAGCGGGGGGTCCGTGCACACCCCTAATATACAGTGCTGGGATTTTTACCAGCAATCTTAGTTATCATCAGGGGACACTAAGTCTTTCCTAATTTTTGCCGCTTTCACTGCAAAGCAAGCCAGGTTTAACAAGATGGTTTAACAAGCCAGGTTTAACAAGCACCAGGGGAAGATATGTTACCCCCAGAGATTTTTCTAGAAAACGAGCTCTGGTGGGCCCCTATTCTGGCTAAAATGTTTACTTTTATCAACCAACATGGTAAATTTCCCAACGGTTGGGCCCAAAGTATAGTTGTACCAATTTATAAGAAGGGCGACAAATCATCACCGGCCAATTACCGACCCATTAGTCTGCTAGATGTGGACTCCAAACTATATACTAAGCTATTCTTAATAAAAGTTGAAGACTGGGTTGCTCGAAATAACATCATAGGAGATGAACAAGCCGGCTTTTGTCGTGGCAAATCGACAATAGACCAGTGCTTCATTCTAAACCATCTTAAAGAGAAATACTCCGGGCACCCAAAAAAAAATCTATATGCCACATTTGTAGACCTAACCTCAGCTTTTGATAGGATTAATAGGGAAAGATTATGGTACAAGTTATGGCATCTTGGGATTGATAGGCGTCTTCTGATTTTGATAAAAAACCTATATACAAATACGACCATCCAAGTTAGAGCTGGAAAGGGAGGACAACTGTCGAAGGAAGTTAAAACATCCATAGGGTTTCGACAGGGTTGTCTATTAGCACCTATCCTGTTTAATATATAAGTAAATGATATTATTGGTTATCTGTCTGGTAATTCAAACTTTCCTGTAGCCGTTGGTTCGAGAAAACTGAACATACTGTTGTATGTGGATGATATGGTGTTATTATCACAAAATTTAATAGGAATGAGAAGAATGCTTAAAGCTTTTGGAGAGGCCTGCAGGAAGGAACATCTGTGTATAAACTATTTAAAAACTAAAGTAATGGTATTCGGAGCTCGCCCCCTAAACATAAATGGATGCTAAACGGTCATCCTCTGGAACAAACCATCCAATTTAATTACCTAAGTATTTGCTTCAAGCAAAATGGCTTGTGGTCCAGTCATTTGGCAGCAACAAAGCTGAAAGCCCAAAAATCAACACATACTGTGTTAAGATTTGCTAAGGTTAGAGGTGGTCAGCTGGTAGCCCTGGCTAGTAGAGTATTTATAGAGAAAGTGGTACCCCAAGTAACATACGGTGCTGAAATATGGGGGGCACAAATGTACGCCCACTTGAGGTTGTCCAAAATAATTTCTTAAGGACACTGCTAGGTCTCCCACCAGGAACTCCCACCTGCTATACAAGGGCGGAACTTGGGGTATTGCCTATAGCATACTATATTTGGAAGACTATGTTTTTCTATTGTATAATCAATGCAGCAGTACCTTGCAGCCACTGGGGGACTTTCAGACCATCTAGGCAGACCCCAGGGAAAATGTCCTGACAGTTAGAGCAGTATGACAATGGAACCAATTGCTTAGGGAGGTTGTGGGCTCTCCCACCCTAGAGGCATTCAAGAGGCAGCTGAACAGCCATCTGTCAGGGATGCTTTAATGTGGAATCCTGCATTGAGCACAGGGTTGGACTCGATGGCCTTATAAGCCCTTTCTGACTCTACTATTCTATGATTTTGGTAAGGGTATTGAATACATAAATATCTTAAAGAAATTCCCTTCTGCATGACATTTCTTCACTGCACCCAAAGAAGGAGAGAAGCATCTTGGGTTACTGGAACAAAGATACAGGAACAGGATCCTGGAAGAAGCCCACCTCTCCTGAAGAAGTTCTGAATATAAAATAGACCAAAATGTTTGGGGCTTTTTACAAATAAAATCTTTGTTGAGTATCTTGAGATGTTTCTCTCCTTTTTTTGGATCCATGCTGGATTCTCTCTCACATTTGCACTTTTGCTATTTCTTCACTGCAACTGATTGAAATAATCTGAGCAACATGATACGCCATAGACTATAGAGATTTAACAAAGGATGTGTGGAGGGACAGTTAACCCAAAGAGATAAAATGTGCAATTTGTAGCCGAGAAATGGAACAAATAAACAAAATGAGAACTGACAGCTTTTTGGGTTTAAAACAAAAATGAAAACATGAAACCAAGCAATAACACCAATAGGGGAAAAATCAGTTGAACCAAAGATATGGCCTATTAAGCCAATTACCATGGCAGATTTGAAATATATGAGTTTACCCTGAGGCATTAGTAGACATTTAGGTTTTATCTTAAATGTAGATACAAATGCTACTAATTTGGCAAAGATTTCCCCCCTTTGCCTTGGAGGTATGGCAAATCAAATGTAAAACGTTGTGACACTTCCATCACAATGCCCGCTTTAATATTAGGTTTCATTTTATGGCTTCAATCTGGCCAGCTGAAGCCTGTTGATGCCAGCCCAGTTAACTCCCTCTGAGGCAATGATCGTGATAGATGAACAGCCAGGCAGACGGCATCTAATAGGCCAGGACCAACCCCAAGCTTGGCAAGGCCCTATGTGCATTTGGATATGGATTTTGTCATGCTAACTTCCCCCCCCTTTCACTCAGAGCATGTATGGGAGTTCTCTTGCTTGCCGATTAGAAGAAAGGGATTTGAATGGTAGCATTTCTCACATAAGGTAACAGAAGTTTGGTAGGATAAACTAGGAAAAGCATTCTGGGCCTGAACTTATATCACACTTACATAATCTGTAGAACCCAATGGGATGAAAAGTACATGGCCCATAGCTCTGACTAGCCCTGTAGAATGCTTTAATTGATTACAACCACCACAACCTTAACTCTAACATATTAAACCATGGAGAGCCGTTGGTGAAAATGCTTATGATACGTGTTTTTGTCTTCCGTTGGTCTCACCCAGCCCACCTCAGAATTGTTCCTCAAAGAACAGGGTGTTGTTGTTGTGAAAAAGACATTCTCATTGAAGGTAGTTTTTTATTGTATGGGATTGGGCAGTTAGTCAGGGAGTGGGGGAATGGAGATAGCTCTTGCAATTGTCAAACTGATCAACTGAACATTCAATACATGCATCTCTTCAGAAGTTATTGTTTTCTCATATTTATTTATTTGGTTTGTGCCCTGCATTTCTACCCAACAGTGGCACCCAGGCCCACCTTCTGAGATTGCCTCAGTGGAGTGGAGTGGAGCCACCATATAACACTGCCTTCTAGCCCCACCTCCAATTCCAGGGATCAACCAGGATTTTGACAGAATCACTTGCTGAGTGACAGGAAAATCTGCAAGAGATTTCAGAAACCACCCAGATCCATCAGTCTCCTGGGGCTGACCATCTCTGTCCATGACGACAGAACTATAGAAAGTTCCTCCACCTCCAGATCACCATAATCTCACCCTACACAGAAAACAAGATCCCTCGCTCCAGATAACGTTTTGTGGTGCGAAGGTTGATAAATAAGGAGACGAGACAACAACCACTGGATTTAAACAGGGCCACATTTTATTAAATTATCTGCAAAGGGGGTGAAACCTACCAGGCATCAGTATGGCCTGTTGCCAGGCCCCTGAAGCCGGGCGAGCCATTCGTGGCCCTAGGGTAGGCACTGTGCCTTTCACCTTCCCCTGGGCCTGCCCCTTGTGGGGTAGGGGGACCTTCCTTTGTCACGCCCTATCTCAGGCTGCCTGGCTCAGAGTGGGTGAGTAGGGTCGGCCCCAAAGGTAAGTCTTATCTCCCAGGCAGGCCACGGGGCTCAAAGCTGGGAACCTCAGATCTTACCAGTCACTGTGAACAGTGCCACGTGAATGCTCACCATTTCCACTCCCACTCTGGATGCCCGTACCTAGCACCAAATAGCAAAATGTGTCCAAATTAAGATAACAGATTAATCTAATTAATACACCCAGACTGTCTCACAGGGTGGAATAGGCGAAAAAACTTCTGCACAATTCAATACAGGAGTAAAAAATTCCTACTCGGCTCCGAACAGCAACCAGCAAGCCCACACTGCCTACAGGGAGGGAAGGAGGGATCTGTGCAGCAATGAGGGGGAAGGGAGGGAGAGCCATCAATTTATGGATTCTTTAACCCCTCCCCCCAAGTGGCACCATACCAGCACCCAGCCAATACCAGCCGGGTACATCTCCCATCTCCCTCACCCACAAATGCCTCCCCATGCCCAGGCTAGGCCGGGCGTGGCAGAAAGGCCATTGTTGGAGTTCATGATGCTTCTTGAATTTAACACATTTCTGCATTAGTATTATTCAATTCCTAGGATCTTCTACTGTTGGCTCCTAAATTTCATGGAATGTGATATTAAGCAACAAAGCACACACAAAAGGGAAGTTCACAGGTATGCTGTAACAGCTCGTGCTTCCTTGGCAAATTACAACCACAAACTGCTGTACACTGCAACTTTGTCCCCTTCCCACCCCTGGATGCTCATGTGCACGTGGAGACAACTATAGCCAGCAGAGATGAACAGATGATCCTCAAAGTGTTTTGAAGGAGTATTCTTCAGACAATCACCTAGGTCAGGGTGAACAACGATTTTAGCCCCAAGAACCACATCTGGTTTCAGCTCAGGCTGGGGTCCATCTCCCAGCCTACAGGGATGGGGAGGCAGAAACCTACCCTCCCTCCCTGTTGAGATCTAGGGATTGCTGGGAGTGGTGGGTGGGTTGGGAGTGATGTTTCTGGGACTGAAAGGCCATTTACATAGGAACTGGGTTACATCTATCAACATATAGTACAGAAAACTCTGAACATTCACCACTCATTAATGCTTCTTATTATCATACAGAGTATGTTACCAGGAAGGCTCCATATTTAGCTATCAGACACCCAACCCACCCAATCTCCCAGAGATAAACTTCAATTGGTTGTATAATTTTCAGAGATGGATTATTGCTCTACACTCCCTTGAAAGTTGAAATATTTTCAAAGCGTTCTTCAGCATGTGCTATTATCTCTTTTGTATGTAATACACCACAGCAAGTAATTATGGGCAGGATCCAGAGCATCCCTTCCATGAATGAAGGGCTCCTTCCATTTGTGGAAGGGACTGACATCTAGTAGAGAATCATGCTAGAGGAAAGTGTGGGGAGGTGATTTTTGCCAATCCCCATCCCTCATGCCACCTCTGGAGAATCCCCAAACCATCTAGAGAAGGTAGGAAGGACCAGCAAAAATCATCTTGCTCCCGTTCTTCCACTGGGAACAGCCAGTAAACTGAGTTCCATTCAAACTTGGAATCCAATTCTATGGTGTGTGTGTTTTATTATTATTGTGAGATTTTGTTTTGTTTTGTTTGTTATAAAATCTTCTCTGCAGGTCAAACAATAGGCACAACTTCCTAAGAAACCTATGGGCATAAATATGGAAAGATATTTTTTTCCATTTTCAAAGTCTATGGGTTTCTGCACTGCATCACTCCAGAATAACTCGCCAAACCAGTTGCTAGCTTATAGTATGAAAGAGGTCTGCTGGGATCAATCTAGTGCAGTAACAATCATTTTATAGAGATACAACAAAGTATTTCATGGAATTCCTATAGCTGGAGAATACTCTGTTCTTTTCTCAAAAGCTTAAAAGACTGCAAACAGACCCACTTACAGAGAATAGTCTGAAAGAGGTGCTAACTTAAAGTGGGAGGTGAATCTTCAACATTACTTTAATCTACAGTCCCTGAGAAACGATGGACTTCAGAAAGTTACATTTAAGATTATTTTCTATATTTACACACACACACACACACACACACACACACACTCAGAGAATTTAGATTGTAAGCTCCTTTACTCCAGGGACCTGTGAATTTTGCATATCATATGTTGCAAAGCAGGTAAATAAATAATAAATAAAACAATTTCTCTTTCTGTTCTGAACATACCCTTTTCATGAGTTCAGTTGTACACTTAGGCTGCAATCCTATTTGGTAGTAGAATAACAGAATCATAGAATAGTAGAGTTGGAAGGGGCCTATAAGGCCATTGAGTCCAACCCCCTGTTCTTTGCAGGAATCCACCTTAAAGCATCCCTGACGGATGGTTGTCCAGCTGCCTATTGAATGACTCTAGTGTGGGGGAGGCCACAAGCACCCTAGATCATTGGTTCCATTGTTGTACTGCTCTAACAGTCAGGAAGTTTTTCCTGGTGTCCAGCCGGAATGTGGCTTCCTGTAACTTGAGCCTGTTATTCCGTGTCCTGCACTCTGGGAGGATCGAGAGTAAGGGCCTTGCTAGACCTACCTTAAAATCCGGGCGTGTGGAGGGGCCAGGCCACGCTAGAAGTAGCGCGAGCTGTTGCTCCTGTCCATACGTCGATGCGATGGGATAAAACAAAGCTTTGTCGCGTCGGACATTTTTTTCTGCCTTAAAGGGCCATGTGAGCAGGAGCACACCAATGAAAAAAGTAGGTTCCTTTTTTAAAAAAACAGGGTTCCCTGCTCTCCCTCTGCCCCTGATTTACCCCCCTGTGATGTCCAATCCCCCACCCGCCACCCGCCATGTCGATGTTCCGCCCACCTGCCATGTCCGATGTCCCCGCTACCCCCACCCACCATGTCCAATGCCCCCCTGCCCACCTACCCACCATGTCCGATCCCCCACCCGCCCCCTGCCTGCCCGCCCCCCATGTCCAGTGTCCCACCCACCCACCATGTCTGATGTCTCCCCATCACCCCTGGGCCGCAATTCCTCCTGAGGTACCCTGGCTCCACTGTTCCCCCATCTCTCCCGCCAGGTCTGCTCTTCCACCCCATGATTCCCCCCTGGCCCGATGGGCACAGCGCTCCTGTGGAGCGCTGTGCCCAGTGCGCGGCTTCTCCTGACTACTCGCAATTAAGCTGGGAAAAGCCACAGAACAGGCTCAGCCTGGGGCTGCAGAAATACTGGGCCACAACCGGTGCCGGTTATCCCGGGCCAAGGGAGGGTTTAGCCCAGGCTGACCCCTGGATCCCCTGTGCGTCATCTGGATGCACAGGGGTGAGCCCAGGTATCAGCCCAGGCTAAAGCCTCATCTAGCAACGACCTAAGTCTCATTGAATATGGTAGAGTTTACTTCTGAGTAGATAGTGCTGTTGATAGATAGATAGATTAGGAAAGGTCAAACCAATGAAATATTCCCCAAACAGCCAGTTGCCTTGGAAAAGAAGTATAAAACCACAGCATTTTCTTTTGTTAGTTTTATCATAGTTTGAGCTCCAGTCCACTAAGTGTAATGAATTGTATCTTCTGGCTATGTGTTTTACCAAACCCTTGATTCCTGTTACAGGCATCATTTGATTGCTTGTATACATAGGAGGAAAAATACCTTCATCTTAAGGGAAATTGCAGTAGAAAAACCAGCAGTGTTGATAATATGTTGCTGCCATTTGTGCAAAAGCAACTCAACCAGAATGTTATTGGTGCTTTTAGGGTGTAAGGCTGAAGCCACTCAGTTTGTATAAGGCCTACTCAGTGTAATACAGTATATGTGTTCCTTTGCTGATTTGGACATTAGACTGTTTGGAGGTCTTCCAGAGGTAAAACACATAGAAAATAGAAATGTCTGCTTGTTTGTTGTTATTTGATGAGAGAGTTGGACAGACAGATGGACAACTAGGAGATCATGTCCGCATGTAAACCCATTGTTCCCACAATTATCCAATTTGTTCTAAGTCTTGAGTTCTGCCATGCCAGTCACCTTGCACTTCAGCTTACATCTCAGTTTAAAGTTCTGATAACTGTGAAACATACTTATCTGCAGAACAGCCCCACAGTGCAGCAGCTGCCTTGCCAGCTGGAGATGAAGTGCTCTAGGTATTCTTGCAGATGCTTTGAGATTTCTGGCAAGTCTCAAAAGGCTTTGCTGGCACGGCCCTCTTCACAGCCAATGTTGTCACTGTGTTGTTTGCTTTTTCATTCTAGACACAAACTACATGAGTTCACTTTAACACCGATGCATTCTAAGTATACGGGTTTGTTGTATTAATCCCAATGCTTTTTAAAAGCAAACAAACAATCATTTTACTTTTTGATTGCTTTGGTTCTAAATTCTTTCAGCCAAATTACAGAATGGAATGGAATAAAACTTTGCATTGCAGGTAAAATGAACTTTTTTCAATAGAGAACTAATATAACCTAGTGACTAAGAGGAAGTAGCTGGTTAAAATCTTCTTTCTTCCATCAATTTACTAGGTAAGCTCAGCCATACTAGTTTCCCTTGGCCCTAGCCTCTCATCAGCAGTATCAGGATAAAGTAATATTTTTTTTGGGGGGGGGGGGAAATGTATTTATGTATTTTGGACCCTAATGGTTTTTCATTATGGAATTTCATAAAGAAAACAATTTCAGATCTGTATATATGCTGACTCTTCAGCCCTCCATGATAAATGACCATTAGGATTCAAAACATGTTGGACTATAATTTTTTTTCTTGTTCTCCTCCTCCTCCTCCTTGTTCTTCTTATTCTTGTTGTTGTTTTACTATTGCATGTCTGTTTTGGGGGTGGCCTACTTGTTTTTTGTTTGTTTGTTTGTTAATAATATTGACCTACCTTGTAGTAAAATTGTTGGAAAGATCACTGATTTCCTTTCTAGGTTGTTTAAGCCAAGAAATATGGCAGGAGTGGAGTATGTGAGTCACACATATACCATTACCATTTTTTATTAACAAGCCTGGAACATCCTGTTCTTGGGGTGTTTTGTGATGCCTGAACCTGGAAATTCAAGATTGTTTATGGGTTAAGCAATCCAGAAATGCTAAACCCATAAACATCAAACTATGATTAGTTGTTGGGTTGTGTCTGCGTTGTTAAACCCTAAACAATCCCTTGTTTCTGGCTTTGAATGTCAGGAAACTACCCATGAATGGGATGTTTTTTGGTTATTAATTGAAAATAGAAATAGCACATGTGTGGATCATGCTGTCCATTCCTCCTGCAATTCCTGGGTTAAACAACCCAGGAATTGTCAAGCATGACATGTAAACCAAGTCATAATTTGTTTAAAAACCATGAGCTCCACTTGGTTTCTGGCATTTTGAGTACATATTTGTATTTTGTTTCATAGGTAAAACAGTAGGAATTCCATCTAACAAACCAAGATATGGTGGCAATTCTAAAAGCAAATGCAGGACATATGTTTCCAGTAGATCCATCCAACCTAGATTAAGTTATGGTCCTTAAAAACTCCAATGTCTGTGTCTGCTCTCTTTCTTTAGAGGTATATGACAAAGGGCCTCAGTTTGTGTAAACAGATATAGAGTGGCTACCAAGGGAAGGTTGTTTCTTATTGTAGTGTTCCCAATGTGGACATTTACCCGCTGCATATTAAGTTTAGCTTTCGACACTAGGTTAAAAGTATTTTATTTGAATGGATTTACAATGAACTGTGGTCTACTAATCATTTATTGGGCTGAGATAATATATTATACCCTCCTGTTTGTCCCTCCCCAATTCTCTGGCGTGCCGTCATAAAAGATTTCTGATGTTTCTTAACCCACACTTTCCCATTACATCTCAACCAGGAAACTGTAGTTGATTCTCTATTAATAAACTAGGATAAGAATCCTGGTTTAGAAATATCAGGGAAGTGTGGTCTAATAAACCAAAACAGAAGAAGTGAAACTGGTGCTCGAGAGGAGAGGTTAAGATAGAGCATGTGGGCAAAAGATTTGGACTCAGCTTCATAAACCATGGTTTATTAGACCAAGATCATTATATCTGAATTAGGACACTGAGCCTGATCTTAGAGCTGCTTCTGAAATTTTATTGCCATGGTGTTTTATCGGTTTGTTCTGTTATTATACTGAGTGTATTGGATTTGTTATTTAGTCATTTAATGGTATTTCAATGATATTTTTATGAGGTATTTTGGAGGGAGACTGCCTTTCGATTTTTTAATGAAAAGGTGAAGATATGGAATAAGAACATAAGAAGAGTCATGCCGGATCAAATCAAAGCCTGTCTAGTCCGGAATTTTGTTCTTAGAGTAGCCAACCAGGTACTTATGGGAAACTCATAAGTAAGTCATGAGTGCAGCAGAATCCTCATTTGTCTTTTCCAGCAACTGGAATTGAGAGGCATACTGCCTCTGCCACCCCATGTACCAATGGTATGGAGTCCCTCAAAGTGAAACAGAGGGTGCATGTGACAGGTTCTGTTACACATCATAGCCTTTGGAGGAGTCTCTGCCATGTGATAACATTTTTCAATAGCTACCACATGGGGGGCACAATATATAGATGAGCCCTGAAGTGAATTCCAATTCTAGAGTATTCTCCAATTCCCCTGTCCAACTGAAGTCAAACCATAAATACTGCACACTGCTGGAAGCATGACTCTGGATTAGATGAACCATTGTTCCAACACAACAAGATGTCCTTGTGTTTGTCCCAATCAAGAAATGATTTGTGTGGAAATGAGAGCTTGTTGAGTTTCAATGTGTGTGTATAAATGAGAAAAAGAAATACAGTTAAATAAGACGCAGACGCTCATGAAGAATAAAACCACAATCATAAATGCTGTCAAAACCTGAATGCCAGACAGCACTACTGCATTATTTTACATGACAGAATCCACAATATTAACACATTACCTCCATCACAACTGGGCAAACAACCCAGCAGAGGGTCATTGAACAGAGTGAATTCTCCAAATGGCTCCCAATTACAGAAACACCTGTGCCCATAATTTTATGCTAATCCAATGCAAAATGAAATGTTCAGCACCAAGAATCTACATAATTTCTCATTTATTACCTGTAGAGCGTTAGCTCATTGTTTGCATTTTTTGTGTGTGTGCACTTTGGAGAACATTGCTTCAAGGAGAGTGGAAAGGACATACATAAAGCCCTTCTACATCTTTGGTTATTGATATCCAATCCTTCTATATCTGTGCTTGAAGATTATACTGAAGAAAATGCATAATGTTGACATAAAAGGAAGGATATTATAAAGATAAATGTGAACATTTACAAAAGCAAACTCCCAAGCATAAAGGAGTATGTCACTTGTGTGACTATACAATACTGCCTTTGAGCACAGTTATTGCAAAGAACCAACAGCTGTATTTTGAGAAGATAGTGGCAATAGTAAAATAATTACTTCATGTTATCTGTGGGGATTTTGACTCTAACTGGATGGGTGTTCCCACACCTGCCCACAGCTTCTGTCATTTCTAAGCTTTTTGGGTTGTAATCTAAACAGGGAATTCATGTGAAGTGGAAAAAGGAAAACACAGCTTCTCTTTCTATTTTGCAACCATATTAGTATGCAAAACCCTTGGGTTGAAAGGAACAAGGTTAACAAGTCCGTTGATAACCTAAGAAGAAAATAAGTCTCATTAACTGGCACTTGCTTTGCTATGCATCTCGCTTTTTCCCCTGCTGGATGTTGAAGGGGAGGCAAATGTTCTCCTGTCATGTAATTGTGTTTCTTTAAAGCCAATTTAGCTAATGATTCCAGCACTTTCCTAAGGACAGTACCATCTGTGATGATACAATGCAAAGAGAAGCGTAGGCTGATTGAGTCTGAAAGATATTGGCTACATGAATACTACAAACTTTGTTTCTGTTTACAGGGCATGATCATCCCTTGGTGGATGTTGAAATCAACATTTGATGATGGGGTCATTGTGCAGTCCTGGGCATGGATTCCAGAAGCGCCTGCTTGGAAGAGCCAAAGCCAAAGACTCACAAGGACATAATCCCAGGATTATCCTGGGAATTGCTTTACAACACCCTAAAAAAAAGGCAGAGTAACACCAAAAGACTATCCCAACCATCACCAACTTCCCTTCCAGCAAGATCCAGTACCAGCACTCCATTCAGGAATTCCTTTCAGCTTCTGGCATGCTTTTTTCATCACCATGCTATACCAGAGTCAGTGATGGCCAAGCCAAGTCACACTGTTTGGTAAATTTATTTATTTATTTATTACATATATATACTGCCCAACAGCCTAAGCTCTTTAGGCAGTTCACAACTAAAACCATAAAATCCAGATTAAAACTTTAAAATTACATAAAACCAGAATAAATTACAGTCCAGGGAAGGCTTGTTTAAAAAGATATGTTGTTAGGAGGTGTTTAAAAGTCATTACATTTCTGCCTCCCAAACTGCACGAGGGAGGGTTTTTCAGAGGGTGGGTGCTGCTACAGAGAAGGCCCACCATCGAGGTTCTTCATGGCGCCATTCTCTTCATGTCGGGATGACAAGCAGGGCCTCCTCTGAAGATTGTAAATGTCACCTGGGTGTATATAAGGGAAGGCGGTCTGCTAGGTATCCTGGTCCCAAGTTGTTTAGGACTTTGTAAGATAATAGCATGACCTTGTACATGGCTCAGTAGCTAACTTTAAATAGTATTTACTGTCTTACTCTGTACAGCACCATGTACATTGATAAAATAATAATAATAATAATAATAATAATAATAATAATAATAATAACTGGCAGCCAGTGCAGTTCTTTTAACACTGGTTTTTATGTGGGCAGAGCTAGGTGTCCCAGTGAGCACCCTAGCTGCTGCGTTCTGCACAAGCTGCAGCTTCTGAACCACATACATGGGTAGCCCCACATGACAGTAGTCTAATCATGAGGGTACCATTGTATGAATGATCATGGCTAGGCTATCCCTGTCCAGGAATGGGCATAGCTGGTGTGCCAACCAAAGTTGATAATGAGTGCTCTGGCCACCGAGGCCACCTTGGTCTCCAGTGACAAAGATGAATTGAGAAGCACCCCCAAACTACAGACCTGCTCATTTAGAGGGAGTGTAACCCCATCCAGAACAGGCAAACACCCCAATTCCTAGACCTGGGAACCACCAACCCACAAGGTCTCTGTCTTATCAAGATTCAGCTTCAGTTTATTGGCCCTCATCCAAGCCATAACTATATCCAGGCACCGGTTCAGAATGTGCACGGCCTCTCCCGATTCAGATGTTACAGAGAAATAGAGCTGGGTGTCGTCAGCATACTGGTGACATTTTGCCCCAAATCTCCTGATGACTGCTCCCAATGGCTTCATATAGATATTGGATAGCATTGGGGACAGGATGGTGCCCATGCAGCTGAAGTACAGCCACCCAATGCTATTCTCTGGAGTCAATCCTGCAAGTAGGAGTCGAACCACTGTAGAACAGTGCCTCCAACACCCAACTCACGAAGGCAGTTCAGGAGAATACTATGGTCAACAGTATCAAAAGCCACTGAGAGATCGAGAAGAAGTAACAGGGTCGAACTTCCCTTGTCTCTCTCTCGAAGAAGGTGATCCATTAGGGTGACCAAGGCTAATTCTGTCCCAAAGCTGGAACCAGACTGGAATGGATCCAGATAATTTTTCTCTTTCTACCATAGTGTCATGCACATGAACCCCCTCTTGCACACCCACACTTAATCCAGTAAAGCAGGGGTGCGAAAAATGCAGCGTGTGGGCTACATATGGACCCCAAGCTCTGGTTGATATTCC
Source organism: Elgaria multicarinata webbii (assembly GCF_023053635.1). NCBI lineage: Eukaryota > Metazoa > Chordata > Lepidosauria > Squamata > Anguidae > Elgaria > Elgaria multicarinata. The sequence continues at coordinate 106,245,852 of NC_086172.1, forward strand.
CAGTACCCGACCCAGTCATTGCCATAAAAAAAATGCAGTAGCCTGCATGACCACTGTCAAAAAGAAAAACAAAGTGAGTAGAGAAAATGTTTAGCTCAGGCCTAGAAAGACTAACAAAATGGTAAATGAACATCTCACCTGCCTCCACAGCTCCCAGTAACCCACTTTTGCCTTTGAACGTACTCAGGATCTCTGAGGATGCTTTAGGAATGGGGCTTCTATGGCAGGAAGGAACCATAGAGTCCTCCTAGAGTGTCTTCCAAATCATCTCCTGCAAGACACTCTGCCTGCAAGTGCTGTATACTTCTGATGCTGCCACCGCCACCAGGAACACAACGAAGTGCTGATTTTCAAACAAATGGCAAGTCAAATGTATTTTGAATCAGAGGAGGGGGCAAAAATGCTGTACACTTTTTGTGGCAGAATAACAAGCAAGGTAGTTACAGACGAGAGATGATAACTGCCTCAATGAAACCAGTGAACCCAAATCTTCTTGGTCAAAGTACAAGACTTTATTCACTATCAATATACCACACCAGTCTGTGATCTCTCCTTGGTCCTGATTTCTTGTCTGACATTCTGAACTCACTGTTTTCTCACTCCTGCTTTTTGCCCAGTGGCACCTGAACCCACTCTGTATATGGACACATACACACTTACAATCAAGACTATCTATAGCTCTATCCCACCACTGGAAGTGATTTCATGGGCATCAGACTTTTACAACACATCTGTATACAACTTGAATTTATATTACTGATGCAGTCACAGTCAACCAGCATATACATCTCTGAATATCACATCACGATGGATGGTAATGTTCTTAGGAAAGCATTTATAGCTCCAACAGATCCACAGTCTGACTTAGTCATTACTAAAACAGCAATCAAAATGTTCCTTTTCTGCCTCACTCATAACATTTGATGTGGACATTTAGGCATGATAGCCTTCACTATCTGAAGATAATGTATGGCAGCTCTATACAGAAAAAAAAACTTGTATGAGCTGTATGACTTTGAGTTCAAAGTGATGCAGGTAGATGAAACAGCATGCAGATCACTAGTGTGATTCCCTTTTGGAATTTAACATAGTAAAGGACAGAGTAACAATACTCCAACAAATACTTAGAATATCCTCAAAGTTAAGGTATTACATGAGGGTGATGTGTTGTTTACCCTATACAGGGAGAGACATACCTAAACTTGTTCCTATAGCAAGAGATACTGTACATTTGGAGAAATCGTAGAAAACAGTAATAATTACTGCAGTGTAGCTACATGCTATCTAGTTGCTTGTTAAACAATTCATGTTTTCAAGCTCCTTTGATTCAAACTAGCTACTGAGATATTACTTAGCATACGTGAATCAGCAAGACTATGCTCATCTAGGTTTTCCAAATTACTCCTGGTGGTTTGTTCTGACTCATGTCTGTACCCAGTTGTGAGTTTTGTTTTCCCCACCCCCATGGAAATGTGTCGGTATTTTTGTGATGCATACATCCTCAATGTATGCATCAATTGTGAATATTTTTGAAATGGACACATTTTTCATCCCTTGATAAAAGTGTGTTTATGTGCATATTTCATATGTAGACATTTTTCAAACACTTTTTACATTCTGTGTAACATATCACAAACTTGGAAATGTACAGACTGCACCCTCAAATTGTGTTCATGTCCACATTTGCATCTGGGAGGTATGAATTGGCTCAATCCTGTTCAAAAATTAACTGAAACGAATATTCACCCATATTACTATTACTACTGCAGTGTGAGAGCTTGACAAAAGACTTTGGTGAACGAATGCAGTGCAGGTCCGACCATCAGGCAGGGTGGAGACATTGCCTCAGGTGGTAGATGCTGGGAGGCAGCAGTAAGGTGCCCAAGGAGAAAACCGGGTACTTTACTGCCTACTCTGCACCCCCTTGAGTTCGCCTGCTGCCTTCAATTTCAGTAGAGAACATTCTCCCAAGGTTAGTGCAGATTTATCTGCCAGTCCAGTCAGCTTTTGCACATGAAATGGGAGGGGATGCCATCTTGCCGTCAGGAAGAAAAATGTATTGGGACAGCCAATACGTGAATTTAATGAAGCTCACAATCTGGTAGAGATATAAATTATACCTTTCTGACTATATCTTTAAAATTCACAGAATTCATTGAGAGTTCAACATTCTTGGAACAAAGGGTTTCTCATAAATTGAGCACACTGATGTAAAACTAATTTTGGAGAGTGCAAGAGGCAAATCCTCAAGTCACACTCTTCATATTTTTTCTGACACATGATAACTCCAGTAAGCAATTGCTGTGTTCCATGGATGTATAATGGAATGATATGTGTTAATGAAACATATGTGATGTGATTCCTTAGAGTCCCAGGAATGTCATGCATAATGGGTAAATAGTTTACACAACTTTTCTAATATGTTTCTATGTGTATCTAGGTAATGGAATCACTTAATACAGTGCTTGCCACTGTGATATAATGCCTGCTTAACATATACATTGTAAATGAACAGATTTGTACAAAGGGATCTTAGGGCTGTGATCCTAAGTGCATTTACAAGGGAATAAATCCCAATGAAAACAATAAGATTTAGCTCTAAGTAAATCATTAGAATTGTGCTGCACATCATGTTACTATGACTATCTTTAATTTTCTAATACTTTAGCATTGGGAAATAAACACTTGAGACTAGGGGTGTGCACGGACACACACACACCCGATCCACTTCTCTTCCAGATTCGCAACTTCCAGATCAGGTCCGCTCCACTCTGCTCCACCTATAGTCCGCTGCGGTTCGCTGCGAAGCTCCGGATCCAGATCGGAGCTCCGCTTCCCCCCCCATAGGCTTGCATTGAAATACAAAAAAGCCTACAACTTTTTTTCTGTTAAAGTTAGAAACCTCAAACTGAGCACCATGATAGCTTATCCATGTATACACATGCATGCCAAGCCTCAATCAAATCCAAGCATCCCCTGGTTTTCGTGGAATTTTTGAAAATCGGAAACCCCATTTTCAGACATGGGATTTACTCCAACATTTTGACAGATAAAAACTTGGAAGCAGGCACCCTCACAGATGCCATCTAGATCCACATTCATGGCAAGTTTCAAGCAAATCCCATCATCCCCTGATTTTTGGCAGTGCTTTAACCTCTAACGCATCACCCCTAACCCCAATTCACACCCCTTTTGATATCTCTTGTCAATTTTCATGTTAGAAATGTCAAGTTAGGCACCATGACACCTCATGCATGTATACACATGCATGCCAAGCCTCAAGCAAATCCAAGCCTCCCCTGATTTTGGGGGGATTTTTGAAAATCAGACACCCCATTTTCAGACATGGGATTTTCTCTGACATTTTCATAGAGAAAAAACTTTGAAGTGGGCACCCTCACAGATGCCATCTAGATTCACATTCATGGCAAGTTTCAAGCAAATCCCATCCCCTGATATTTGGAGGGGCTTTAACCTTTTAACTGACCCCAAATGAAGTCCCATGCTAGAACTATGTCAATTTTCATGTTAGAAATGTCAAATTAGGCACCATGACACCTGATGCATGTATACACATACATGCCAAGCCTCAAGCAAATCCAAGCTTCCCCTGATTTGGGGGGAATTTTTTTAAAATCGGACACCCCAGTATCTCAGGGATTTAAAGCTGCAGACAGCTCAATGGGGTCATTTCAAAGGAAATCCCAACATGCCATGAATTGGGGAGTAGATAAACCTAAATATGAAACTTCTTCCACACTTGAAAAAATTATTTGGAACTTCAAAAAGTCTAAGTGAGCGCAGGAAGGACTTATCCCCTGAGTCAAAGCAAGACACACACAAACCATCCCTGCGAGGCAGGCACAGAGGAGGCGGCAAGGATTGTTTGTTTCTTTCTAAGCCAGCAGTAACGTGTTGCAAACCAACCCTGCGAGGCAGGCACAGAGGAGGAGGACTGGCAGCAAGCATGCCGGAGGCTGGTGGGCATGAACCACAAAGCCCATAATGTAGTACAGCTCCCAGGGGGAGGGGGGAGGGAAGGCAGGCAGGCAGGCAGCAGACATTTCTGGGGGCACATGGAAGTGCGGCAAGGATTCTTTCTAAGCCTGAAGTAATGCATTGCAAACCATCCCTGTGAAGCGGGCACAGAGGAGGACAGGCAGCACTGGGAGCAAGCATGCTGGAGGCTTTTGGGGTTGAACCACAAAGCCCATCATGTAGTGCAGCTCCCAGGCACCAGGCAGGCAGAGAGGCAGGCAGAGATATGCCATAGATCTATGGGGGAGTCAGTCCTGGCAGATGCCCTACCACAACAGCACCCCGGGGGGGGGGGGAAGGCAGGCAGGCAGCAGACATTTCTGGGGGCACAAGGAAGTGAGCCAAGGGTTTTTTCAAAGTCAGTAATGCAAACCATCCCTGTGAGGCAGGAGCAGCACAGAGAGATGTGTTTTCTTTTGCATCCCATAACTAAGAGGCTAGGAGGATAAGAGTAAAGCTTTGTGATCCTTGCTTCAGAGTTGATTGACTGCACTGTGATCACAGCCATTATTAAACAACAACAACAACAACAATAGTAACGTTAATAATAGCAATACTAATTAATATTAATAGCAACAACAACAACAACAACAACAACAACAACAACAATAAGGAGTTGAACCACAATGAAAGCCTGCCTGATTTCACTGAAGAGGAAAAACCAGGAGAGCTTGGGCTATGGGGTGTATAAATATAAAATGTAATAAATAAATAAATAAACAAAGGAGGGGTGGAATTAAAAGCAGCAGTGTTGCTGAATAAACAACAAGAAGATTTTTGTTAAAAGGCTATGTCTGTCTTTTACCAATAAGAGGAAAGTGGACATGCCCGGGGGGGGGGGGGGGATATGCCCATTTTTGACTGGCCCTAAGTAAGTACCAGTCTTTAAGAAGCTACCTGTCACTTCAACTCATGACAGGCATTAGCTTCTTGAAGTTCTAGATTGTAAGCTTTGGAGGGCTCAATGACCCTCCAAGGGCAAGACAGTGTATGCACTGGGTACGTCCACATGCCCTAGGGGACCTCATCCCCTTGCACCACATCTATTCAGTTGTTCACCAAGGTTAGGGTGGGTAGCAGTGCTGTGTTTCCTATCTGTTATTTATTTGCTGAGTATATGATTTCAGGTTGTATTTGTGCATTTGGTGGGGCTACTGTTTAAAAAAACACTGGGAAAAGTCCATTCAGAGACTAAGAAAGAGAAATTTCCCAGTATCCCAAGTTACTAAGTATCCCGTTTTGCCTATCCCCCCCTCCAACTTTGGGATTGGAGGATGCTTCATCAGGTGATCATGACAGGGAGTTGAATCTGCCTCTCAGCACTTCAAAAAGGTACTTCTCCCGGTTTTTTTACCCTATTTTTTAGAAAATTATAGCAAGCAAACCGCACCACGCAGAGTGCTGAAAATAGGCTCAAAATGACCCCCACCCACGACTCTCTAAGCACACCAAGCTTCAAATAGATAGCTTGAAAAACAAAAAAGTTATCCACTAATCTTTTCTGCAATGCAATCCTATGGGCGAAAAAATTCAAAAGGGCGGGCGAATCGCTCTGCGAAAAGAGGATCACTCTGCCTATGGTTGCTTCTCTTCGCCATGCTCCTCCAGCCCCCCGACTCGCTTCTCCTCCGCCTCAGGCCAAGGCGGATGTGCCCAATTCACTGTTGCTTCTCCGATCCTAAGAGAAGCGGATCACACCCATACTTGAGACTACATCTATATGTCATTCCATTAAAGAACAGATTCTGACATCTGTGTGTAGTCTAGGTGTAGTAAAATGCTGACATTGCCATTAGCTGTAATCCAATCCCAGCAGTTTCACAAAACCAATAAAAGTATAGATTCAAAAAGGAAGGTAAAATACAGACACCAGAAGAATTATGAAAAGGCTTTTTGTAATAATTTTCATTCTGCTTGTAAATCTGATCAGAATTGTCAGCTAATTTATCACCAAATCCGATGATTTATTATATTGTTCAGGAACATCTTATTACCCTACTGACATTTCTGACATTTAATATTTGCCCTCTTTCCAGTTTAATTGTGTATTCAAGACTGTGTACATTATCTGTAGAAATCACTACATAGTGCGGGGTGGGGTGGGGTGGGATCCAGAGGAACAACAACAAAGTATTATTATTATTATTATTATTATTATTATTATTATTATTAATTTATATAGCACCATCAATGTACATGGTGCTGTACAGAGTAAAACAATAAATAGCAAGACCCTGCCGCATAGGCTTACATTCTAATAAAATCATAATAAAACAATAAGGAGGGGAAGAGAATGCACCAAACAGGCAGTATAAAAGTCAGATCAAAATCAAGTTTTAAAAGCTTTAGGAAAAAGAAAAGTTTTTAGCTGAGCTTTAAAAGCTGCGATTGAACTTGTAGTTCTCAAATGTTCTGGAAGAGCGTTCCATGCGTAAGGGGCAGCCGAAGAAAATGGACGAATTATCCAGATGTACTTTGCTTTGTGGCAATTACTACTTTTAATGAATGAAATGATGATGATGATGGTGATGATGATGTGCATATTCACAATACATACCCCTCAAAGTATGTGATATGTACTCTCCTGTGCCAGAAATGATGCAATGTCAATTCCACTGATGTCTGATGAACTGAAAGCAGCTGCTATCAGTGGGGAAAAATATGAAGAGTTGCAGGCAGCTTTGCATCAGTTTCATGGCGGGAGCTATTGGGAATTAGAAGCCATCATTTATCTTCATATCGTAAAGATTTCTGCAGGAAGACTCTGAACTTCAGAGTTTCTATTTTATGAGCTATACAGCTTTCTCACCCACCCACCCCTGGCCTGAACTCACACAAGAGCTTTCTACAATGCATTCAATGTTAAGCCAAAGAGCCTTGTAAGTCCTTTCAGCTTACCCAGCTACCACGATTGGGATACCTGGCTTATCAAGGTTCCAAATTGTAAAAGCTGTGAAAAGGCATTCAGCTGAATGCACTTACAAGCCCCTATACACAGTATGCTCAATGCACAAAGGTCTGTGACATGGCCAGAGGCACAGAGACACTTGGGGGTATTGTCTGTGTGCTATCACATGTCCCATTCCCAGTTTAGCCCTATGCACGTTGCAGGCAAAGGTTTGCATAGGGCTTTTATCTTCTCGTAGTCAGCATGAGAAACTTGCAAAAGTAGGTCTCATGGATTCTCCACTTAATTCATTTCCCCCACAGTTTGGGAGTAAATGTAGTACACACTTTTGCAAGGACCCCCCCCCCCCAAGGAAACCAAATTGCATAGCCCACAGCTGAATGGCACAACAAAACCTTAAATACTGAAACGAATTTAAAAAACAACAACACAGTTCAATAGCACATTGATATAATAGTAGAAGTGAAATACTATGGAACATATGCAAATAGGTCACCCATCATGTTATCCAGATTACCCCAGGTTTTCTCCACAGGGAGTACGTGTCCCATACAATCCCAAGAATGTATTTGTCTTCTACCATTCAGCTGGTCATTGCAGATTATGAATTGAATGATGGTGAAGCCCAGATTCCTTCCAACTCTGTCATTTTGTGTGGATCAGGGAAGTGCAAATCAGCAAAGTTTGAGCTTGTTGAAGTTCTCTGAATTCTACCTCAAAGATTGTTCTGACTCGGGTCCATATTGGATTGCAAGCTTTGTTTTCTTTTTCTTGTTGCAAGAACCATTCAGCACATTTTCCAATGTAGATGTCAAAGTTGTGCATTTTTGAAATGTAGGCACTTTTCTCCTATGGATTACACATGTTTGTGCATATTTTTTAGGGATGTGCATGGACCCCCCCAGTCCTCTTCGCGCCCGATCCGCAAATTACAGATTGGGCCCGCTCTGCCCTGCCTCAATCCGCCTAGGGGCCGCTCCGCTGCGGAGCTCCGACTCCAAATCGGAGCTCCACAGTGGCGGGGAGTGGTGCCAGGTAAGGCCCCCCTCCCTCCTTCCCCTTACCTGTGTCCGTCCCGGCCCATCCCAACTTCACTAGTGCCCATGGCTCAACCAGGAACTGTAGGCCCTGATTGCGGCCTACACTTCCTGGTTGAGCTGCAGGCTCTAGTGAAGGTGGCGACAGGCCATGACAGACGCAGGTAAGAACCCCCCTCCCCCTTACCTGGCTCTGCCACCGTCGCCGCACGGGCGGCTGCAGCTGCAGGGCCAGGTAAACCCCCCTCCCTCCTCCCCCTTACCTGCATCCGTCTGCAGACCCGTGGCTGCTTCAACAGAGCCCAAGGACTCAAACAGGAAGACCAGGCCACCTGTTTGAGTCCTCGGGCTCCGTTGAAGCAGCCATGGGACCACGGGCGGATGCAGGTAAGATCCCCCTCCCCCTTGCCCCCTTACCTGGCTCTGCCGCTATCGCCGCACTGGCGGCAGCAGCGGCAGGCCCAGGTAAACCCCCCTCCCTCCTCTCCCTTACCTGCAGTTGCGGCCTAGTCTTCCTGTTTGAGTCCTTGGGCTCCGTTGAAGCAGCCGCTGGACCGCGGATGGATGCAGGTAAGATCCCCCTTCCCCTTGCCCCCTTACCTGGCTCTGCCGCCATCGCCACATGGGCGGTGGCAGCAGGGCCAGGTAAACCCCCCTCCCTCCTCTCCCTTACCTGCATCCATCTGCGGACCCGCGGCTGCTACAACTGAGCCCGAGGCCTCAACCAGGAAGACCAGGCCGCAGTTGCAGCCTACTCTTTCTGTTTGAGTCCTCGGGCTCAGTTGAAGCAGCCGCGGGACCGCGGACGGATGCAGGTAAGACCCCCCCTCCCCCTTACCTGGCTCTGCTGTCATCGCCGCATGGGTGGCAGTGACAGTGGCAGGGCCAGGTAACCCACCCTTACCTTTTTTGCAGAGCTCCGGATCGAGCCGAAGGATCCGCCTTCATCTCGATCCGCTCTGCAACGCTTCGCGGCTCCCCCGATCCTCTTTGCCTCCGCTTTAAGCGGAGGTGAAGCCCCCTGATCCGCTCCTGCTTCTCCGGTCCGAGGAGAAGCAGAGCATATCCCTAATATTTTTATTGAGTATTTTTTATGTGCATTCTTCAAATGCACATTTTTTTTATTGCTATCAGCTCAGAGATGTACAGATAGACTGCAGAATGCATTTGGGTCTTGCATACAGGGTAACTTTTGGTCAAAAATGAACTGAAATGAATTTCTCATACATCCCTAGGGGTGAATTCTGGAAACTGCACATCCCCCTCCCCCTCCCCCTTGCATAAAGGGCTGCCGTAAAGGCCCCATTTATGCAACAGGGGGAAATAATCATTTCTGAACCCTCCATATTTAATGCAAATATCTAGCCACAATGTAACAGTTTAACAAAAAAGGGTCACATGGATTTTAAACACTAGTAACTTCTGGCTATTGTAACAATCTTCCCGTGCTTAGTAAATTATAACCTTGCCTTGTACTTTAGATCAAACAAAACTTCCTTTGATGTATCTGTGCTATTTTTTTTCTCTTTTTTTAAAAAAAACACCTTCACAATAACTCATTTCCCCATTAACAGAGAGAGAAAAGATCTGCAAAGAATATAAAGTAGCAATGGCTTTAATATGGTCACATTGTACTTTACGTGACAATACTAAAATTAAGGTAAACTTCAGAACATACATTTTCAGTGCTTCATTTCACTTTCACATAACAGAGGTATGTTTTCCCTTCAGGCTGAAATACTAAATGGGAAGATGCTAATGAAGTTCCATGGGGCTTAGCTACTTAACTGTGCATCTTGTTTTTAAAAGCCTGCCTTTGACAACTCGTGAAGAAAGTTCTGTTCTACTTTCATGCAGATTTTAGGCCAGACAGCATGTTATGTTAATAGCAACATTAGAGCTTTTAAAAAACTTAAAAATTATGCAATTTGAGCTGTGATTTCCACCAGGATTACAATATGCGAGGAAGGAAGATTTAACTCTTCCCTCTCCAGCTGTGATCCTAACCAACATCACTGCAAAGAATGTCAGTTGGCACCAATGGAAACTTCTTCTTTTTTTCTATCACTGTTTGCAATGTGGGGTAGATATCTGTTGGTATTTTGTTGTGGCTTTTCCCTGCTCATTGTGGTCCCAACGGAAGTCACACACCCATATGCCTATAAGTAATAATATAATTACAATAATTAAAATGTTGATGTGGTTGCAAGCCATGCTATTGGTGCAATGTGTAGCCAAGCCTTTAGCACCGAACAAGAAATTCTAGAAATATGCATGCTATTTGTGGACAGCTCCCATGATCTTCTGCAAAAGCAAATATGTTTGTAGGATTTGGGGAAAACATTGCTATGCAAACAGTGTCACAACTTGTGTTGTCAAGTTGGGTAGCTATTGTAAGCTGATTGAAGCCATTGTCTCAGTTCATTGATGTAGATGAATACTATGTTGGTAACAGTCACTTAGCAGATACTCACAACACAAAGAAGCTTCAGTACAACACAGCTATGACAATAGGTATGAGGACATGGCACGGGAAACATAGAATACGCCTCACAGTCCATTCTCAAAGCTTGTCAGCCACCACACATTATAGTGAGAAATGACAGTGGAGGACTAGAACAAACATTACAGGACAAAATTACTTCAGCTATCAAGGACAAGAGGTTGCTGTAGCTGTCTCAGCTAATGAGAGTGCTGAAATTTGCAACAAGAGCACTTTTGAAGATGAATTGGAAGTTCACTTCCCTAAACCCATTACAAGCTAGGCCTATACTTATACTGGCATCCAAGGCACAATGCAATGAGCTCCAAGATTCTAAGGGGGCTTCCAGCTTATGGGTCTCAAACAGCATCCAACTAGGCCACAAGGCAAAAACATTTTGAAATTCTGAGGACTTTTAAAAACACAAATATGTGAATCACTCTATTTTCAGTCTGTGTCATATTCACACATTTTCATCCTTAAGCCCATTCCATTTCATTCCATTTCCATAATAATCTGCTCTTTTCTAAAAAAAAATAATAATAATAAAAAAGAGGGGATGAAGAAAACTTTGCAGGAACATTGGCATTAAAATATGTGTTTTGAATGTGTGTTTTTAAAATGTATTTCTTTCAAGTTAAACGTTTTAAAATATACATCTCTACCTATTAAGCAGAAAGTATGTGTGTGGGATGTATGTCCAGAAATGTGTACCCATTTCCAGTTGAGTTAGAAACTTGAAATTTGGAATGTTGATAGGTCTGGATGTACAATGTACCAGAAAAATCTAAAAACACAAATTTGGGGGTTTAAAATATTTAAAAACCTAGGCTTATGCTGACAATTTCCAGCATTCTTTGGGTGGAACTCCAAGCATGCCTTGGGCTGGAGGCCAGACTTACCAGCCTTTGGCAGCCATTGTGAGTGCATGGGCAGGTGGCCACTGCATGCCTTTCACAACCCAGACTCCTAAGGTCAGTCTCAAGTAGTCAAGTAAATTCCACACCAATTTCCATTGTGGTGCCTTCTCCCACCCATTATGAGTGGTTTTAAAATCATAACTAAATACAACAGTGTGGCCTAATTCTGAACATGCCCAAAGGCACCCCATCCTGATATTACTATTTTCTCTGAATCTGGGGGAAGCGTGTGCATGGCCTTTTCCCTTAAGACGGAGGGGGAAGGGGAGGCACTCTGCACATGCCCAGAAACAGGCCTGGGCTGACCCTAGCACTTCACTACAGGCTCCTGATGGAGCACTTGGTGGGTGAGAAGCATGGGCTGAAGTAATCCCAGGAGGACTTGGCTGGCATTGGGCCCATTCACTGACATCTGCTTACCTCCTCTCCTTGGCAAAGCTACTCCTTGACACTCTATCAAGGAGTAGCATTGGCAATGAAAGGAGGGAAACACCTTTCAGAGGATGTGGGCACATGCGGGCCTCCAAAGGCATGCTGGGAGGTGTAGTACTGGCATGTAGAGTGGCTGATTTTAAATAAAGCATGGGTTACCAAGCCAGGTCACTATGTACAAACCAGGTCACTAGCTCTCAACCCTAACTCAGCTCCCACTTCCTTGATCTCTCACTGACTGTCTTTGTTCTCCTTCTCCTCTCAGTGATAAGGATGTTGTGCATTACTTCATTCCTTAACCTGACTACCTTATTCCCTTCTCTTGGGAAAGTTTTGGCCTTCTAAAGAAAACAGCTCATCATGTTCCCCAGGTAGGGCAAAATGTCTCAAACATCTGTATAACTTTGGGAACAAAGGGTTCCCAAAGGATTTAGCTGGTATCACTTCAGGAAGAGTTGCGAACCGGCCTGAAGAATCAGCTTTGGCCCCGAGAAAAGGTGTTCTGAATGTATTGGGGACCCCAACGTACAACCAAGTGGACAGCTGCTTTGTACCTTGAAGGGATGTGAGCTTTCTTTGCTTATTCTTTCTAGCTCTATATATCATGTTTTGTGTATTCAATAAACTGTTAAACTGATCCATTTGGGATCAATATCATTTTCATCACCCTCAAACCTGGTTTTTGGTGGGAACTAGATCAACCAGGCTCCCATAAATTAAGCAAGTCAAGACAGACAATATCTTCTGCTGCACCTGAGACCACCAGGGCAGCTTCAGGGTGTGTAGGGTAGATTGCCTGGAATGTGCAGCTCAGTCCTCCAACAGAGAGGAACAGCCAGGGTGCTACCACTTCTGCTGCTCCACACCACCCAACAGAAACAGCCCCACTCTGTCTAATGATAGGGCTGTCCCTAGGAACAAGGTATCATTTCCTCGGTCTGTGCTACTTCTCCTGAATTTGTAAAACACACACAATTTCTTCTCTTGGATAAAAGCCATTTAACTGTTTTAGATATTCATTGCATTTTTAGTGTAAATGCCCTTCTTTTAAAAAGTTTTTTTTTTGTGTGTGTGTATGTGTCTCTTCACTTTCCATAAGCAGATACAGTATTTACATTTAAGAATGTGTTTGTCATGAAGGCTTTGAGAATTACTTCACAAGGTTCATGTTTCTGCTGACCTTTGCTGTTACCTCATCTATGTTCAAACCAACAAATAACTAGAATCACTTCTATTGTTGGGGGTGGGGTTGGGGGACACCAATCAGACATTAAAAAAGGAGCCAAAAGAGAGAGAAAATAACAGCCAGGCCTAAATAGGATGGACTCCTTTACTGAGTAAATGAACAGGGAATTACAAGTTTCAAACATATTATTTAAAATGGAAATGTTGCTTTTGTTATGTCTGCCAAATCCCAACTGTAGTAAAATGACAGCCTTAAAAAAACCCAATTCATTTGTGGAAGTATAATGACTTTGGGTGGCTTCAGACATTTTAAAGAAACCAGGGAGCAATTGCACAAGCCCTCTTAATTCATATCCAAAGTTTAAAAAAAATGAATAGAGGGAATGAACAGCTTAAAGGTTGCTATGTGTGGACTGTTTCCATGGTATGTTCACATCACTCTGCTGACTATTGACCATCTAGGGTTTTTCTTCTTCAAATCCATACCTAGAAATACCCACAAATACTAATATACATACTCATTTCCCAGGGAAGAAGTGTACTCCTTGGGCTGACCTCCACAGGTCAGTTGAATGTGCTTCTTCTCTCAGAAATAGAGAACTTAATGTTTACACATCACCATAGTGAAGTGGCCACACGCAACCCTACAGTTATTTGGCTACCTCGTCTTTGGAGGGTGGGCAAATGCTGAATGATGGGTCACAAGTCTTTGTTAACTAAATGCTACTGGAAAGAAATGGGGGTGGGGGACACATGGAATATGTTGTTTGGGTCTAAGAGATGGGTATGCAATCAGACACTGTGTCTTTAAGAAAAGGGAACTAGTACTTAATGTGCAATCCTATGCATGGTTTAGACAGGGAAAATTCCTACAACTCCCAGGATGCCTCTAGAAAGCCATGGTGGGAGTTGTAGGCTTTTTTCTGCCTAAACATGCAAAGGACTGCACCCTTAAGGCACAATCCTATCCAGATAATCAGCACCCTCTGAACTTGGAGGCTGCTGAGTATCCAATGCAGGAGGGGAGGAGAGTGGTGGCACAATGCTCCAGCTGCCCTGTATTTCTACTAGATGAATGATTTTGCCCATCTAGCAGCAGCACCTCAAAGGGGGAAGAGAAGGAGACTAGGACAGGCAAAGGAAATGGTCTAATGCACCCACCCTTTTCCACCCCCAGGAAGCAGGAACGCTTCCTCCCCCCCCCCATCTCCACAGTGTTTTCTGAGCACAGAGATGTAGCCAGTGCAGTTCTCTCCACTCTGGCTACAAGTGGGAGAGGGAGAGGAGGGGGTGGGGGGCAGACCATCCTCTCTCTGAGCTTGGATCTAGGAAACCAAACTATCCTATGCCCCCTCCCCAACATTGTCTGGTGAGCATAGGACAGCTCACTTAGTCTTTCTATTAAGTGCAGGGATCTTTGAATCTCAATATCTTACCAGGCTGCTATCAAAACATTGATAAAAAAACTCTCAAAACATTTTCTTGTGTGGCCCCAAAAAGCCCCCCCTCCAATTTCCTGACTAAAAGAAGAAGAGGTGGAGGAGAAATTAAGAAAATTGGAAAAGCCTAATTTAATGATGTTTTCTGTTGGTAACAACCATGACAGTTAAAAAAATGTAATTAGTCGCAGGCTAGTAAGCATTTCTTTGTGCACTATGTTCTATGGAAAACATCTGTCACACAGAATATCATACTGTTCCCCATAGGCAATTACCGTCTACAAAGAAAATAATAAACACAAGTAGGTTAGAAATGTATCAGAACAGAGGTGGGACTTGTGGGTGAGAATGACAAAAGAGGCACAAAGAGAATTGGATCACAGGGAAAACTGGAACTGACTGAAGGGACAGAGTAGGGTCACAGTGAAAGGAGGGAGCAAAAATATCCAGATAATGAGGTCACAAACAGAGAGAATTTTAGACAAGTTTCCTTAAGTGTTAAATGGGGAATGTTGTTCTACCAGTTCTGCATATTAGATATAGATACTATGAGAAAAGCTTATGAATCATATGTGGAAATGTTTTGGGAAGCCAAAACATATAATTCTCAAAAGACCTGCAAAATGCTATGTTTTGGGGGTAGAGCTGTGCACAAGTGGCCTCTCAAAATTCTCCATTCAATTTCATTGAATTTCTCCAGGGGGAGGACAAATTCTCCAATGATTTATCACAGGTAGGCACTGTGGCGTTACACCCCACAAGTCAATTCCAAATGTATGTCTGCAGTTTGTAAGTCTGTGGTTTGTAGAATGTTGGCCTGAGTGGGCAGAGTTAGAATGTCTTGGGAGGGGGAGGAGTGATATATATAAGGGAATGACTGAGGGGATTGAGAGTTCTGTTCTTGTTCTTGTCCTTTTCAGGAAAGCTTTTCAGGGAGACTTGTTAGGTACTCTTCGAGTCTGTAGTGCTCTCTGTATTTATGGTACTTAAGTTCTGGGAAATTTGAGAGTCAGTGTAGTGAGTGGTGTCTTTAGAGTGTGGTGTGCACGTAGTGGAAGTATATTAATCAATACTGATAATAAAGAAAGTTCAAGAGTGATTGTGTGAGAAAAAGGAAAGCGCAAATGTGAGAGTGACAGGATTGTATGGAAGGTTTCAAAAAGGTTTTTAAATGTTGTTATTGAAACAAAGCTTATGAACTTATAAAAATAAATTTTGATTGTTTATTTTAAAACTACCACAAAAATCCCACGTGTCTGTTTGGCGTTTATCATCTTAAGTTTACACATTTAACACCCACTCTGACAATCATTCACCTAAGCAGATATAACTCACAGCGCATTATTATATATATTAAAATCCTTCTCCATTTTAAACCCCTTTCTCCACATAGTTTGGAAGGTGGTTTTTATCCCTTGCCTCAGGCGTATCAAGTGGTGGTGCTTGGCTTGAGCAGGGAGTAGCCTCGGCCGGGTCTGGTGTTCAGAGCCTGTGTCGCCCCATAAGAAGTGGTGGCAGACGTGAGGTCTGGTGTTCAGAGCCTGTGTCATGGCAGGCACCACTAATGGTAAGGATTGTAGAACAGTTTTTCTTTTCTTTTCCTCCTTTTTTTTTTACAATGCCATGCAAATGGCAACATCTTTCCACAAAAATGGAAAGATTCCACATTTCGCATCTTCCACAATGCCCCAATTTCCTAGCATCACTCCTGGGCATGGAGGGGAGGGATTGAACCCACCACAAAAAACAATGGTGAAAAAATGTGGAGTAAATTCTGAAAAGTGTCCTTTAATTTCTAGGAAGTCAGGGAAGAAAAATCTCAGGGGCTTCCATTTTTCTGCCTCATTCTGAGGGCATTTTATAATCTATTTGAATGTGTTTTGGTTGTGGTTTTGACCTAACCTAATCATTGTAAGGCAGCTGAGGATAGTGTCTATATTTTTCTCTCTATTACATATCTCATCATTACTCTACAGTCTCCCAGGCTGCCTGCACTTCTTGATCTGAAAAGGCCCTACGGGACGATTAAATTCATGATGGCTTCCCCTGAGTGGGAAGTGCAGAAAGTCAGGGAGACTACAGGCTGTCAGAGAGATGATTGTACAATGAAACACAGGATACACATACACACACACACACTCATCAGCCACCTCATAAGTAAGGTAAGCACAAGAATGCTGAACCAAACTCATGAGGATTTCTCTCAAATTTCTTCTTCTTTTAATTTCAGTTCAAAAGCAATTTCTTTTCTATCAATCAAGTTGAATGAGAATGGTCAAAATTCTCATGAGAGAAAATTTCAGCACATCACTACTTTGGGGGCATTTTTGGTGCCTTGGAGAAACAGCACACACAAAAACAGGAGTTTTGCAATTTTCTGTCCATCTGGGTCATTTTTCTTGTGAAATTTGAGACCCCAAATGGATATCCTTCACCTTTAATCACATTCTTGCCTGTGCTCAGCCAGTTGAACCTTGCTTTGGTTCCCTCTCTTCATTTTGGGATAACATTGGATGAGCGTCTAGTTAATGACTAGTTCAGATGATGATAAAGGTCATCACTCATTTTCTTTGATTGCCCTCACCAACAAAATATCCTCTCCATGAAGAATTCTCAGCTGATGAAAACTCTTCAAATTACCATTGTTTCATTTGCCAATAAATATCATATCCATTGAAATCTACACACAGCCCATGAGAACAAGGAACATTGAGCCCTATGGTGATTCCTCTGTATGTTGGTGCTGTCCCATCATGCGTTTGTGGAAGTGTCCTTAGTAAAAAGAGCCAGAGAATGATAGTATTTTTAATGGGGGTCTATCTGCCTTTTTAGGTACAACATACAAATTATCACGAAGTCATTTAGGATAACAAACATTTACTGCTCATTTTAGAAATGTGCTTAACTTCATGAATGCTTTACAGGAAATCTATTTAAATAGAGGCATGTGGATTCCCCCCCCCCCTTGACAATATATGCTCTTCCATTAGCCTTTCAAGGTCAGCTTTTCAAACACCAGGCAATGAGACATATTACATTAGCTCTCCACTGAAGGGCAGACAGGTTCAGGATTCTGTTAAGGTTTTGAAATAGGAAAATCAAAAATAAGTTCCACTGGGAATTGCCTGGATTTTGGCTTATATCCATGGATTGTTTCTTAAATCATTCAGGACAAAATAAATTGAATTCCTGCATTGTTGATGGCCAACTTTCTCTGCATTTCTATGGTCAATGATTCAACGCATTTCAGTTTAAATGATTAGATGTGGTTGTATTGTAAGGTCAATTTGCCTAAATCACTGAAGACAACTAGTCCTCATTTTTTAGGGAATGTTTTCTAAATGATATTTTTGCCAAGAAACAGACCAAAGAGGAGCACTTTGACACAAGCCACCTTTCCTACTCAGATTTCCCTATATGTTAGAACACAGCTTTATAACACTGAATTAATAATACATGTATCATAAAGTAACAGCAAATTTAATACTCATTATATAAAACATTAATGCATTCTTTATAACATTGAATTCCTTGTGGAATTCCCTGGCAATTACACCAAGCCTTGTGCAGCATTTACACATTCATAACTTTTCTTCCACTTCTTTTAACATTCTATAAGTCTACTAGAAGAAACATTTCCACAATCTTAGCACAGGCCTTCCAGCACATCATATGAATCTGGATAATATTCACAAAGGGTTGGCATTAGCTGTGATTTCATCATTCTGAAATCATTTGCTGAACATGTGAAGGACAGTGTAAACACTGGGCTGATCTGGCCAAAGACAAGCACTGTAAAGCCCCACTGATTTCTACAGGAGGTAGTTAACCACATGCTTAATTTAGCCATGTTATCTATTGTTAAAGGGAGAAACAAAAATGATGAGATGAGCGATAAACCTCTTGGATGCTCATCAGTATTAAGAAATTATTTGATAAAGATTTGAAACAGGAGGAAATAAACTGCAATCATAATTGTCTTATTGACCAAATTAAATAGTGGTATAACAACTGACTCCTTTCTGTAGCAGTGTTCAGAATGGCTGCCAGGGTTGAGTAATGTGTTCCCTAGTAAATTCCTTCCGTCGCCAGCTGAAGACCTTTTTATTTTCTCAGTATTTTAACACCTATTAACTTAAATTTTAAACTTTGCTGTTTTAATTCCATACTTTAACCTATATCAATTTTTGCTGTGTGGTTTTATCCTGGTTGTGCTTTTTATATTGTATTTTGTATTCGTGTTTTTAGATTGTTGGTTGTTTTTATGCTCTTCATGATTTGCCCAGAGAGCTTCGGCTATTGGGCGATATAAAAATGTAATAAATAAATTTTCAACATGTGTAAGAGGCTGGAGGCCAGGAGGTGGGGAGCTGAACGGTTTCCTAAAAGATCTTCCTAAGCTCACCTTTTTACATATATATAGATCTATTTATTTAATCTATATACCACTGAACATACTGTCTCTAAGTTGTTAGCGGATATTGCTTTCCTAATCAGCTGCTACCTCAGTGCCATTGCTTAAATATCCTTCTTCCTACTGATAGTTACATCATCATATAGTCAATCAAACTGGTCTATGTGACAAACTCGCTGAGGATGGGCAAAGCTAATTCTGATTGTTCTTTGAATTAACCTCATTTTTTCGCAATGATGATGTTGCCACATTGTCAAATCTGCTTTCCACTCAGAACACAGCCTTTCCCCTCCAGAGACATTAGATTACAATTCCCATAATCCTGAAACCAGGAGGAGCTATAATCCAGCATATACTGTGGATGCCAGGTTGGGGAAAGGCTGATTGAACTGACCACATTTAAGGGAGTACAGAAGGATCTTGGCCCTACATTATATAAACTGGTAATGGTGGGGGGCTTTCTAGTTATGTCTGTAGCATGTGGCACATCTTCTGGTTGAACCAGGATGTCAAAGAAGTGTACTGAGTTGGTTCACTGGCAAGATAGAAGACTCTCAACTTTGACCTAGCAAAGGATTCCATTTTAGCTCCATTAAGTCATAAGGGCTGCAGGTCGTGTATACTAGATAATGATGCTATCTTCCTGCAATTTCATTGAACAGTACAAGGGCAGAAAACAAGATTCAGACAGACTGCTGGTATAAGTAGTAAAAAGATTGAAGCAGTGAGCTCAGAGAGCCTTCAAAACTAAACTGTGATATACCATGAAATGTTCAGGGGAAATTCAGAAGTTATAGTGTTTCAGTCAGTGTGTTTGTATAATCCAGTAAATTGTAATGGGTTGTTAAAATGATAATGCTGGCTGTGGATCTAATGTGCTATAGAGAATCTGTTCAAATCAGAGATAAAATCAAGTTTCACATTACAGTTTAATGGGCAATGGTGTTAAAAATACATGTTCTTGCATATAATGACAGTTTCTTTGAAATCCTCCACTGTTGATGAAGGGGAAAATCCTGCTTCTGTTTATCGGATGCTTTCCAGATGCATACAGAAGGAGTTTGTCACTGTTGAAGCAACTTTTGAAAACCAAGATAAAATGACAGAACAAAGAAAAAGAAAGAGCTGTCACAGTTTTCTGAATCATCTTTTTAAAAAGAAGGCAATCATATCTTACCCACCGCCCCCACTTGGTTTAGGACATAATGAGAATATCAGTGCACAGGCCAGAAAAGGCACAGAAAGGAACAGAAGAGGTGGTAAATGGAATAGCATTTAGAAGCAAGTCACACGTGCTTAACTATATGTGGCTTTTATTTTATTTTTTAACATTGCAAATAAGAGTTTCAAGAAGGAAATAGCTGACATTTAAATGCATGCTGTCAAGAGTTTTCAGTGAGCTTGGTATGTGGACAGCCTATGGTTTTAAACAAAGGTCAATGATTTTATCATTGAATGATTTCTATACTAAACTTATGGCTGCTGTCAGGCTTAGGAAGTCATAGGTCACAAGCACATGGGGAGAATTTCTCCATGACCACTGACTATGGAAGAGACCTGCTGGTAACCGCAGGGTTACATTACTGGAAGGGAAAATGTAATGTTCTACATTTTGTATTGTAATGGCTGCTCTTTTGTTTCATTTCTTTTCTTAACAGCGACTTTATGCTTGATTTCTTACATCAATGGGAAAAGTTTATATAAGTTTGTGATAAGAACCATCTTTCAAGGAATTCATGATGTAACAATTTCCATGCAAAGTTGTGCAGTTTTATCACCGACCCAGTATAATTTGCCTTCCTAAGGACTAAAGATAAGATCAGCTTTATTCAGAAACATTTTCCTGTGGTTTAAGTTTTTGTTTGTTTGTTTGTTTTGTTTTTAAATCATGAACAATCTCACAGAGCCATTCTGAGACCAATGTTGCAAATCTACACTCCAGAAAATATGTCATCTTGAACTCAGTAGGCTATGCTTTGGAGTCATCATGTTAATTCTAAGGTTAATTGAAAGCAAATCCCATGGAAACCAATCAATGGTTTTTACTTCCAAATAGATGTGCCCATGGACATCCTGTAAAAACAGAAGTTCACATTTTTTTTTTAAAAAAAATATTATTACATTAATATCCTGCCTTCCCCACCCCCCCACCCCCCATTGCAAGGAACCCAAAGCAGCTTACATGGTCATCCCCCTTTCCATTTTATTATTGCATCTGCCAGAAAACAGAAACAGCAAAGGCAGCAGAAGAGAAGAAACAATCTTTGTAAACTGCCCAGAGAGCTTTGGCTATGAGGCGGTATATAAATGTAGTAGTAATAATAATAATAATAATAATAATAATAATAATAATAATAATAATATCTCAGAACACAGGAATGCATCACCAGGACACTGTAATGTGATGTGCTCCTATTATTCTATGCAGAAAAGCAATGCCTTATAAGAGTTAAAATATTCCAGGGATGAGTCAAAGCAAGCCAACTAGCAAGAGAATCATGGAAAGACATAAACGTGAAAGAGAAAGTTGTAAGCATGGAAGAGAAGAGGCTGATGTTGTTTTGGTAGGGCCACACCAATATTATGTTTCTTACATACACATCTAAGGGCCTTGCTAGACCAGGCGTTAGCGCGGTGTGAGGCCCGGTTTCCCTCCTGTGCATCCAGATGACGCACAGGGGAATCCTGGGTCAGGCCACGCTAAAACCTGCCTTAAGCCAGCATAAGCGAATTCGCTTATGGCCTGGCTTTTCCACAGCCCCGGCCTCAGGCCGGGGCTGCAGAACGTCTAGCAGGGTCCGTGGCTTTTTGCGGCTGCTCGCTTACTCGTGAGTAGCCAGGAAAAGTCACGGACTGGGCACAGCGCTCATACGAGCGCTGTGCCCATCGGGCTGGGGGGGATCCTGGGGGGGGGGGAGAGGGGCGGGGGGAAGGCTGGACCCGCCAGGAGAGAGGGGGGAGAAGGCCGGGCATCGGGGATGGGGGCGAGGGAAGGAGAGCGGGCATCGGGGGCGAGGGACGGAGAGCCAGGGACATGCTTGGCATGCTTACCAAACCACCAACAAACCTAAAACAGCCCATGCCAACAACCCACCCTTGCTGAGTTCCAATGACACTAGCTACAGAGCCCTCCCGCCACACCTAAAATATTAAACATGGCTGCTGACGCATACCAAAACCTATCAAGGCTTAACTCACAGGGGGCTGTGGCAATAATGTTAAGTGGCCCAGTGTCTTTTAGGAAATAGAATGCATCTGAAAAGCAATGTCTCATGAATGCCATAAATATTAGGCATAAGAAATAGGCTGTAACAAACAAGATATTTCTGGGTTCTTGATGACAGAGTGCCATAGCAACAGCCTGAAATTATTACCCAAGATAAATATTTTTCCTTTTTTTTTTAATGAAGTGAGGGACTTTGACATGTTTTGTTAAGAGAGGTCACGTGGAGGTAAAAATTATTCACATTAGGAAAGCTTGATATCTGTTTCATGTGAGAAAAGAAATCACATAATTAAATTTATATTGTCTTATATGCTCTTCAGAGAAGAATGCTTTGTGCAAAAGGTCAAAATCTGAATTTAAATTGGGATATTATGATAAATGAAATGATCAGCTTTGGTTCCATTTTTAGCAAACAAAAATGATTTCTTTAAAAATGAACTCTAATTTGGGACCACTTCTGGGCCTCTCTTCGAGAAGAAATGAAGGAGAATATTGCCCAGATCTTCCTAAGGTAATGACAGTATTAACAATTACTTGTTTAGAGATAACAGAGATTCAAACTAGACCACATCCCAAAAGAGGGCTTTTGCACTGACCTTGTAGATCAATAGTTTGGGCCACACAGATAAACATGGCTAGACATGGATTGGGCCTTTTTAGTAGATCCAGACTGCTGTGCTGCTATCTAGCTTAATTTAAATGGAGTCTGTGCAGGAGATTGCACCCACTTTCCAGATCTTCCCTTCATTTCAAAGATCTCAAATTGGCTCAGCAAATGGATTTCCTGATATGACTGATCTCATGGTTCCAGGCAGGGGGCTTCTCATTTATTTATTTACTATAATTCTACACTTGATCTTAGCCAAAAGGCCGAGAAGCGATTAATTATTTACTACTACATTTCTATATTGCAAAATAACTGAAGCTCTCTGGGTGGATCACAAAAATTAAACCCACAAAATATAGCATAAGATACATTATAAAAAATTTTAAGTTTTAAACTACCATATAAAATAAAAGTAAAAACCAGAATAAAACCTATCAGCAATGCAGAGTTTTAAAATATAATAACAGATTATTATTATTATTATTTAAAAAAACAGAACTAAAAAGCTAAAATGCCTGTGAAAATAAAAAGGGTTTCATCTGATGCTGCAAAGAGCACAATGTAGGGACCAAGTGATCCTCTCTGGGAAGCTCATTCCACAACCTGGGTGCCACAGCAGAAAAGGCCCTCTTCTTGGTAGCTACCCACCCTTCCTTTTGCAGAGGCTCCCAAAGAAGGACTGCTGAAAATCTTAGGGTCCAGACAAGAGATGTTCCTTTGGGTAACCTGTCCCTAATCTGTTTAGGGCTTTGAATGTTAATAGCAGTACGTTGAATCAGGCCTGGACATGGACTGGCATCCAGTGCAGATGGAAAAGTACTGGCATGATATGATCACGTTGGCAATCCTTGTTAACAATCTCGCTGCCCTGTTTTAGACCAGCTGAAGTTTCCAGATCATTTTCCAAGGCAGCCCCATATATAATGCATTACAGTAATGCAGGTGAGAGGTTAAAGAGCATGGATAACTGTAGCTCGGCTTTCTCTGTCCAGATAAGGATGTAGTGTGTGCTGTAGCATTTGCACCAGGGCCAGATCTACACTAAGCAGGATATAACACTTATGTTTTGAAGACTGTAGACGGACTGTGTCCTGGGCCTCAACATTTGTCACTACTGTTATAAACTGTTTTAAAGCAGCAGTGTAGATCCTGCCCAGGATTACATATGTATAGCAGGGCCGGATCTACACTATTGCTTTAAAGCATTTTATAACAGTTTTATAGTGCTTTAGAGCAGTTAAAGCGCTTTATAATTGTTATAAAGTGCTTTAAAGCAGTAGTGTAGATCCGGCCCAGGTCAATTTTTGCTTGCATAAATTGGAGCCTCAAAAGGAATTGCTGTATTGGGAAAGTTTAGTGGTTCATTTTCTTTACAGTTTCTAATCACATGGCAAATACTCATATAGCATACATACAGTTGTACTGCAAAATATATAGTACAGGAGAGAACCTATTTTTTATTGCCGATGGAAAAATATACCATATATGAGGGATGTCAGATTCTGCAACGGACTGGCTTTTCCCCAGTCAAGTGGATTCTACAGACTTGAAGACTGTTTTTCTAACCTTCAGGAATTTTGTGCAACTTTTGTCATAGAAAAATACAAAAAAATTAAAATGGGGGGGATGCACATTTCCCCATAGGCTAAAGCGTGAAAATGCTCATTTGAGGGGAATTTGTGCATTTTGGAGAAAATTGCACATATTTGCACATGCAAATTCGGAAAGTAAAAAAACCCCAATTCTGTTGATGGGCAGATGAAGGAATGAAAAGCAGCTGACAATCTGTGAAACACAGACAGAATGAATTTTACACAATCTGTACTTCCCTGCCATATACATTTGAACCATACTGCAAGGGGTTACTGGAAACATTTTCCTGATATTAAAGTCTCAGTATTGAAGGAATATCTGCAGAGTTTGCACAATCTGTTTAACAGTGCAGGCGGGCTGTTTGGGACTCTTATAAAACAAGTTTTCCAATACCAAACTTGCACAAATTCAAGAAGTGCACTCACTGAAAAGGGAAGATAAAAATAGCATTTCAGCTTTGCTCCTTTAACATCATTCATCCTTCAAAATTACTTTCTTGCAAAGTTGAGTATATCTTATGCTGAAGTGTTGTATTCAAGATTTTATTTATTTATCAAAAAGCCTTGCCATGAACTCTTTATTATTTAACAAGTGTAACAACTTATAAAGGCAAATATCCTCCACCTACCTACACACTGCATATCATGCCATCTGACTATCTGTCTCCAATATCCCAGCTATGCAACACAAAATTTACTATCTCTTGAATTAAACAGAAACTAGTAGTAATTTGCAGCAGAAGGGAAATGCTGATATAGACAGTCTTCTTCGCATCAACCCTTTAGACCAGAAACAACATGCCTGCTCTACACAGCTTCGATTTGAGATTTCCACCATATAAAGAAAACTGACATTAAGTCTGCAACCTGCTGTATACTTAAGTCTATGCTACATGCATAAGATTGGGCTGTGTAAGAAACTGTAAGATAGGGGAATGGCAGGAGTTTATGAAGCTGGGGCAAAGAAATAAGTTAGGAGACAGTGTCCCCTCCTCCCTCAGTAATGAACCTGCTTTATGTAAGCAAGTCTGGAAACAGAAAGACACAGAGACAGGAAAGCTATCACCCATGGCCATAAATCTCCTATCTTCTTATGCATACTTCTAACAGAAGCCCACACTGGCACCTGTGGTGTTGCCCAAGACAGGTACTGTAAATGCAACATGCATTTCAACCTATACAGAATATGTTAATTTGACACTGAGAAACTGGATGAATCACTTGAAGTTTATATTTATAAGGAAAGACATCCCCTGAAGTTTAAGCTGCTGCTTATCAAAAGTGACAGCATTCATGAGCACTGTTCTTCTGACAGTCCTGCCATAGTAGCCGAGTAGAAGGTAAAGAATAACTCCTGCAATTACAGCTGGAGCTAGTTAACATTTAAGACAAAGTTACTCATATACAACAATGCCTGGCATTCTGAAAGAGTTCTGTGATTATTCCATTGCAGAGGGTCAAATCATGATTCCCAGACAACCTATTTCACAGTAGCAGATTTTATAATAATGGATAATATACAGATTTACAGTAATGAGGTGTCCATCAGTAGAACAGCAAGATTATGACTCATTATTTTCCCCATATACATTCATGGCATGGAACAAGTGTGAGGAATTGCTCTGAAAGATATCATATTTCTTAGTGAAGGGGACTGGATGAACACAATGAGTGCATTACTATCTATCTGTTAGTGATTGGTAACCCTGAGTTGACAAGGGTGTGTTCCAGAAAGTCTGACTAAGGAGAAATTCAAAGTGAATTTAGGACTCCTTCCTTCGATAAGTCACCTAAGGCCTGTTGACATGACCAATTATCTCAGGATAACCATCCCTTAATTTATTTCAGCCTCTGATTTCTTTATTTGTTGAAATGGGTGATTTGGGGGTTGATGTGATGAGATACAGAGGGCCAACAACAAGTGACAAAATTTGGCTCATTTCCTTTTCATCTTACGTTATGTGCTACTACCATAGGGAAGCAAAAAAAGGTGTTCAGACACCCTTCCACATGTCACACATTTAGCAAAAGGAATGCCCACTGGCATTGGCCATGCCCACTGACAGCTGCACATTCAGTCTTAGTGTTAAGGCGGTGGTAGGGGGCTATTTAGCTACATATATGCAAGCACAGGGCTTCTCTAGGCAAACAAGAAACCTGATCTGGCTAGGGTTCCTGCTTGTGTAGAGAAGTCCTATGATTGTAGCCCTGCCTCTCCC
Source organism: Elgaria multicarinata webbii (assembly GCF_023053635.1). Taxonomy (NCBI): domain Eukaryota; kingdom Metazoa; phylum Chordata; class Lepidosauria; order Squamata; family Anguidae; genus Elgaria; species Elgaria multicarinata. The sequence goes on from NC_086172.1 coordinate 106,272,351, forward strand.
TAATGCCACATGGGAGAGAAGGCAATCAATGGCTACTAGTCATGATGGCTCTATGCTACCTCCAGGATCAGAGACAGTATGCCTATGTACAGCAGTTGCTAGAGAACATGGGTGTGAGGGTTCTACTGAATTCACGTCCTGCTTGTGGGTTCCCCATTGGCAGCTGGTTGGCCACTGTGTGAACAGAATACTGGACTAAATGGATGCTTGGTCTGATCCAGCCAAGTTCTTCTTACATTCTTATGTAGACACTAGGGTGACCAGTGGATCCATTTGTGTTGGGGTGGGGTAACTAAAGGATACAATCCTATTCCATGAGTTCACTGAATGCAATGGGGAGGGGATGTACATCCCTGCAATCAAATGCGAATGATGCAAGATAGTACAGAGGTATGTGCATGTGTGAGTCTAGCATTCTAGAATTCCCTCGTTGTATAGACAAGTGTTAGAGTATACATGCATATGAACAGCTTGAGAAAATAAGTGGGGCTTGCATATATAAAAGTACCCTAAAAGTACTTTACAGAGCAGCACTACAACACACTGAATGACAGAAGATCATTCAGTGATAGAGTGATGACAATTGCTGATATGCTGGACACAGTTTGGGGATTGTATCAAGCCTCTGCTACAATGCCATCATTTATGGCATTTCATCAGTGGCTGCTCCTATGTGCTACTGTGTTACTGCAGCATTTGAAGTGATCATCAGTTTTCTGTAGTGACACATAATATGTATTGTCTGCACAATCCAGAAAATTTTGGTTACAACTAAACTCTATGGAAAACAATAGAATAGGATTATTTAGTCACGGCCAACTTTTCCCATTGATTTCAACTGCAATTTGTGGCAACCAACCCTTGCTTGAACTTTGTATAGCATATTCTGTTGAACTGTATACACATTATATTGACAATATCAGTAAATGGAATACCATACGGTTTCAAGTGGATCATGTACTGTAATAGTACATCTACTTCCACATGTATTATGCAGATGAGACCTATATAACAGAACATACCCAAAATCTTCTTCAGTAGGAATAAAAATAAGCTCTTTTCCAACTTTTTAAAACAGTAACTCAGTGACAGCAAAGATAGGCTTAACATTACCTTCAAACTTTATCCTAATCTTTCAATGAATTTAAAATCCTTCTTAGTTCCATTTTGATGGACTTCCAGGACAAATTCTTATTTTTTAAGAGAAGAAGAAAAGATACCTTGGTGTTTGTCACTTGAAATGGAACTTTTGAGCCATTTCTAACCAGGGATGTCTGTCTCTCGATCGGTCTTGAAGGGATTATATTTGTAGTGGGCGGTTGATTGTGCAAGACGGAAGACAGGCAGAGTTGTACAGTCTCTTTCAGAGCTTTCAGCTGTGACTCCTGAGGGGGAAAATGTCATTGGATCTTAACGACAGATTACAAAGGATAATATATTGGGTTATATCCAAGGTTACTCTAGCGGAAAACTTACGAGGGTTGGTCTTGCTCCACTAGCAGTTCTGTAACTGCAAGCAGAACAATTAGAACAGCTAGTGCAGACAAGGCCCAGCTTAATGAAGTTGTAATGCCTTGTAGAATGGCAACCACAACATCTTCCATAAACACAATCAGAATAATGGAATTGACACTTGTGCAGGGATGTAAATTGGGGTTTCTATAAGAAGTAGAACTTTGCACTAGTGTGATGGCCCCATTGGATACAACCTTTTACTCTGCATTTTTTTCTTTCATGATGTTTATATTCTAACTTTCAACAATTGAAAAACAAAACAAATGATTGGGTACACAGACAACAAGAGCATGGCCAACAGCTCAATGCATCATTCCTTTCTCCATAGGAAAGATGCACTTCTTTTAACAGATTGGGAACTCCTGGTTAGTTTCTTTCCTCAGGTGCCCAGTGCTCACACACTGGGAAAGAGAACAGGACAGCATTGGATTCTCTACTACAGTACCTCTCCAGGGTTGGGATCTGCTCCTTAGCATGGCCTTTTCATGCAGCGCACAATGTAGGGGCAACGGAAAGGCCCTAATAACTCAATGTCATCCTAACTCCACTCTGTTCTGCATTGCTGGTCTGACATAAATCAAAGAGTGTTGCTGCCATGATGTAGGGGCAGGTGATAGATAGCAATGTCCCAAAGGGTGTGCTTTGTCTTCCCTTTTAGCATTTCTAGGGAGGAACAAATCTGTCAACTTCAATTTTTCTCATATTCTCATTTCTTACAATCTTAAGTTCAGTTCAACCTAAAGTGTCTTTAGGTTGAACCAAACTTAAGGTTGGGAATTTTTCTTGCAATCTTTCCTTGCATATGTGTGTGTATATATTGCATGAAAATTTGTAAGTATTTGGTTTGCATTTCTCCACATACATGCATTTTGTCTAATATAAACATTTTTGGCAAGCAATCAGTCTTACATAATGCATTTTGAACATTATTTTTTCCTAATACATGATTTCTTGTAAGCATTGTTTGTTTGAACAACTCCATTGAAAAAATTGGAGAAGTGCGAATTTTGAAGGATAACTGTGTTTCTATTTGCATAGTGCTTCAAAAGTGTAAAATTTGGAATGAATTTCTCCCCCATCCCTAGGCATTTCTCAATGGCATGACTCAAGCAAACACTCTCAGTTTGCCACTACATCTTTCCCATTGAATTATTAGGTGGCTATATTGATGCTGACCCCCTGTGAGTGTCTTGATTTGCTTTCTGCGCTTCCTTTTGCATGTGGTCTGTCTCTTGCCAGAAAAAAAATATTTATTTATTTATTTATGATATTTATGTGCAGCCCCAAAATATAAAGTTCTCTAGGTGGCTTACAATAAAAATACCACCACCAAAATTATTCAAATACAAAATAGAAAACAAAATGAAAGCCTTATAAATGCCAAACAAAAACAAACAAACAAACAAATGAAAAACACCAAAGCTCACAGTACCCTAAAATTAAAAATACAAGTTTTAAAACTGGGAGGGCCAGATCACACATCTTATTTAAAAGGCCTGGCAACCAGAAGTCTTCACCTGGTGCCAAAAATTCCACAGGATGGTGCCAGGTGAACTATTTGAAAAGGCTATGCAAATAACTGGGGTGCCACTGCTGAAAAGTCTCTCTCTCTCTCTCTCTCTGTCTCTCTCTCGTAGTTACCCATCTCACTTCATGTGGCAGGGGTGCTCAAATTAAAAGCTTGAGCTATGGGTTGGTATAAAAATGTAATAAATGAAATGAAATGCAGGGTGCACTTTGAGGGGGGGGGTAATTATCCTCTATATTACCAAACCTAATATCCAGATGCTTTTCAACATTACATATCTAAGCTACATTCTGACATTCAGGGTTATAAAAGTAATAGTCGTGCTATTGCCCCCTGCTAAGCATGTTAAGAGAGAGGAAAGAAAGAGAGCCCTCCTTCGTCACCCTCAAAGCACAGGTGCCAATGCTCAGACTGTCACACTGCAACTTTACTCCCTTTCAGTGGGGATACTCATTATCCATTCAATCAAAGATATGTCTACCTTTTTACAAGAATAAGATCATACGTTGTCATATCAGGCTGCACAATAGCTGCCTATTAATAGATCTAAAAGATGTGCTCAAAAGGGTTCTTACTTTGTCAAGAGCTGCTTTTTCCAATTCTTCTTTTGCAATTGCTAGTTTTTGTTCCAAGTCTGTAAGCTGCTGTGCCTGTGGGAAATTTAAAAACAAATTAGCTAGTATAAATTATAACCCACATTTTTGCTCACTAAACTCATCTAACACATCTGCAAGAAAAAGAAATGCTTTACTTTAGAAGCTAAGAAAAATAGATGATTTAAAAAGCAACCAAAACCTACCTTCTCAATGTAACAGATTCTCCAGGAAACATTATTAAGGCTGTGCACCACCTCAGGCCGAATCCCTGAATCCCCAAATCCAATTTGGCCTGCCTTGGCCCAAATCTGGAGCAGCACATGTCTACATGAGGAACCCCAAGTCTGAAGCAGATCAGCACCAAAGCCATGGGATGCTTTGGGCTGATTCAGGACAGTGCAGGGCTGCTTCCACATACCCACCCACCAAAACTCACTGGACTCAGTTCCCTCTTTGTCCCCACTCTCTCTCTGACCTCCTGGCCTATCACTACCTCTGTGGGGACTTACCTGCAAATGCATACTCCTCCTGAGAGCCAGACTGTGATTTAAAGTTATCGTAGGGGCTCTTTACACTTAGTGTACCTCTGGCTGCAAACTACTGCAGCTGTAAAGAGAAATGGCCCCTTATGGTTAGCATAGTTTTCGGCCATAGATATACTAAAAGGAAAGAATCCCCACAATTACTTTTAATTGTGGCCTAGCTTTCAGGGGAGGACACATTTGTAGATAAGTCCCAGCGGCAGGTTAGAGCGGGGATGTGAGCACCAAGGGGGTGGTGTGGGGGAGGCAGGGGTGGTGAAGGGGGAGTGGACTCCCAGTCAGCCTTACTCCCGGTCACCGTTGCTCCTGGCCGGTACCCAGGAACCCTCAAGGCGAACCCGCTTCAGGAAGGATTTTGCCTTGGCTTTGGTACTGAGATAAAGTGGGCACCCCTCGAAGAACCCTGAGTTGAATCAGGGCCATTTTGGAGGCTCCAAAGTTGCCTTCGAGGTGAGTGGGGGGGGGGCTGTGTACAGCCATAAATATTATGGCTGATGAGTGGGAGAAACAGTAGGAAGTGTGTGTGTGTGTGTGTGTGTGTGTATAGAAACTTTGGAAGGGAACATTTTTATTACAGTATTTAATTCCAGCATGGTCTGGATGAATGCTTTGCAACTGATTTCAGGAGAACTGAGAAGATTTCATCTTGCATTAAAGTATTTAGAAACTCCATTCACACTCCATGTATTGTGGTGTTTTCATAACCATGAACCTACGTAAAATATGTTATGGTATGTTTATATAAATCCAAGGTGAGAAAAGAAGAAGAAAAAGGGCTAAATATTACTTTTTCTAGCCAAAAAAATACAAAAACAAAAATCTTAAGAAACATATGGGCATGATCCTATGCACGTTTAGACATGAAAGCTAGGAGTTGTAAGACTTTTTTCTTTCTAAACATGCATAGGATTTTGCCCTAATTTAAGTCAGGAAAGCCATGGGGGGATTATTTTTTGCTTAATCCTTTCCACATGTGTTACTTCTCTGTGACAATTGCCACCCCTACCCCAGACGCTTTTTTGGAACCCTGTGGACAGAACAGCAACTTGGGAGCAAGAGAAAAGATAAAAAGTGAAGAATTTGGGCATTGAGAAAGGAATTAGCATCTCCCCATGCCTTCTCTGCTTCCAGTTTCTCCCCTCCTAAAGACGTTTTCAGCTGTAAGATGATGTGAGAAACAAATCCAGAAAAACACACAATCAAAATACGAAAATCAAAGAAATAGCACCCAGCCAATTAAAGCCCCCGTTAGCAATAGACCAGCTTAAATGCCAAAGTCCTGCCTAAATAAAAATATCTTTGCCTGGTTGCAGAAGGACAACAGAGAGGGAGCCCACCTAGACGCTGCTGAGAAGGCCCTCTATTGCAATGGGGCATGTCAAAAATTTAAAATAGCATGTGGGGGATGACTTGTGATACTTTATCACATATCACAGCATGATCCAATTGGTCCTCGACTGAACATTAATGCAATCCTTCCCCACACTGGGGGGAGTGTAACAGAACTTCTTAAGAATGTAAAAAGAGCTGTGCTGGAACAGATCAAGGGTCCATGCATACATCTCTTACAATGCAACAACAACAAGAATCAGTATTAGTATAATTGTCCTATTTGAAAATTTAAATAGTGTTGTGCTTATGCCTGGTGTTTATATAGGACATGGGGTGGAGGGAAGGACACTGGACCAGATGGTTATCTCTGCTATAAGACATTTTTATGAGGCATTGAACATTTTTAGCATATGAATTGCTCTGCAAGGTTTTAATTCATAAGTCGTAAAGGACACTGCATTTAGGCCTCTTAGCTAAACATTTCCAAACAAGCAAATTGCTAGAGCTTATTGCTAATTTTTCCCAAAGATACCACCATCCAGATGTCTGACTTTCATATTTCCTTTACAGAACTATAGGAAGATACATTTTCACCCTCTTGGCCATTAATGTGTGGATTTGGCAGACTGATAGATGGCATAGAATGCAAGAATGATATGGACTGAATTAAGAAATTGTGTTAAATATATTAAATGTCTAAGCCAAATTAACAAGTGACACAAAATTCAGAGCAAAAGAAATATCAAAGTCAATTGCAACTGTTCTACCAGTGTGAATCCCGGGAGCGGGCAGGGATGACCCCTCCATTTTCCCAGTAAAACTGCTTTTGCAGTTATCCTGATTTTTCCTGTGGTCCCGGGATGATCTTGAGGACCGTGGGTAGTGTGGGCACCTGTCCCGGCTTCTTCCCTCCTTCTCACAAGTAGTGGGGGTCAGCAGAGGGAAGGAGCTGGGCCGGGGAGAGTCCAGGAACATCAATGGTGTGTGTGGGGGAGTGGGGTCATTTTTTTTAACCTACTTTTTGCCGGAGCACAATTGCAGTCCAGCTCCTGCCTCTTTAAGAAAAAAATAGCAGGTGCGACGGGCACAATGTCCCTCTTCCCTTCTAGGGTGTCGCACATCTGTTTGGATGCCCAGGGAGGATTGCGGAAGCAGGTAAGTCCGCGATCCTCCCCCACACACACCCTTAGGTGTAGAAATGGACCTAATGAACTGAATGCAGGATTGCAGCCCAGGCAGAGACCTGAGTATTGAGTTCAATTGTGGAGACTCAAGTTTAAATGTCTGTTCAGTCCCATTCAGTGTGTGCTCCTGAATCAAGCAAAGGATGCCCAAATATCTTTTGGGAGATACTCCTACCTGTTCTCACAGCATGATATAATGATGAAGACTGCCTTGTTGTATAGTGGAGGGAAGAATTGATTGGTTGATTTAATGTATTTCTAAACTGTCTGTGGCAATTTACAATGAAGTCATAAAAAACAATAACACACAAGTTACAAACAAAAGAAAAGTAAAACTAAAGCAAAATTGAATTGATTGATTGATACAAACATATAAAACAAACACACACACAGAGGGAAGAATCCAACATAGTGCTTACAACCCTGGCAATTCTCTTCCACCCCACCAATTGCATTGCAGAAGAAGCCGCTGTTTGCACAATGGAGATTTAGCATTTCTGGGGCAACCCAAAATGAACAGAAATTCTCCTTTCTGGAAGGACACCGGTCAATAGAGCTCACATAAGGGACCTGCCTCCTTCCAGAAGCGACTGTTTCTACTCATTTTGTGGCTTCACCTAAGAAGCGCTAAATTTCTGTTGCATAACCATGGATTTTGTTTGAGCAATGCAATCAGTGGAAAGGAAATCAGTGGGGTGGAAAACAATCAGTGGGGGCCACCCCCTTGGTTTCTGTCCTCACATAGCAATAAAATAGAGAAACTTTTAAAATCAAAGTGCAGCATTAATCACTAAAAGCTCAATGGGACAGTGTAGTTTTTCCCAGTTGTCAAAAGCCCAATAACCAGGGAGCCAAACTAGCCCCCCTGGGAAAGGAGTCCTGCAAGAGGATATTGCAACACAAAAGGCCCTTTAAAATAGGTGTACTGCTTTTAAAATGAAAAAAGCAACAAACTGTATCTATGTGTGCTCCATGTTAGGGAGGAGGGGTTTTTCCAAAGAGGATAGTCCATAGAAGAGGAAGTTTACAAAGAACTTATTTGGCCTGCCAGTTTTACATGAAGTCTCAAGGGAAAATCTGGAAATGTACCTGTACAGTTTTAGCTACATCCAATGACCAAGATGAACTGAATGAAATGATTATAAAAGCTCACATCATATCCCATGCAAATATGCAACCATTGTTCACTGGGCTGATTTGCAGGATCACTTGGACCATATCATCATCATCATCATCATCATTATTATTATTATTATTCTGTACAGAGATGATCAAAAAGGAAACCCAATAGAGATCTATACAGATAAAGGATAATCCCAATAGCTCACACTCAGTGCTAAAGGGTGGGCTAAATGAGGTAGGACAAAGTCATTGATGGTTACCCCATGGAAAGTGGGGGGAGACAGAATATGCATGCATGAGACAGATGCAGGAACCTCTCTGATATCAGAAGATCCTTAAATCCTCTGGCAGATCTTGTCCTTTTCTTGAAAATCTCTCAGTGTAGGAAATTACAGAAATTCCCTAGGCAGCTCAGCTTGCTCCAATGTGTCATTAAGGTTTTACAACTACACAATCTAAATCTAACTTCCTGTAATTTAAACCCAGTTTAATCCTTTCGACTTCTGTGAAGTAGAAAGTGCAACTTGAAATAAAGTGGAACCACATCTGTTGTGTTGTCGACCATTACTCCTGCAGCCATCTGCAGACGTTCTGCGATAGAAATAACAAGCCCAATAGAATATTAGCATTCCTGCTCATATAAAGTAAACCCATTTGTAATTTAGCTGGCACAGCTTCTTTCTTTGTTTTTCCTTTTCTTTTTGGAATCACTGCCCTATTATCAATCATTTAATCTCATTTCATGTATTGGCTATTAACCCAGCTGTACTCATTTAATTTGAGGATATATATTTTAAGCAGCAATTTGGTTAACTGATTGACTCTAATGTCTGAATCTATTGCACAAATCCTTTTTCGTTCACAGGCTATTGAATCAAAAGGCCGGGAGTATCAATCCTCCTGCCACTTAACTTGTATTACACCCTTGTAGTGGAAAGCTATTTGGTTGAACAGATTGGTCATTTGGAAGCAGATCATGCTTAAAACCTTCACCATTCTTTCTTTCTTTTTCCTTTTATCATTACATTATAGCAACACATAGTCCTGAATTCTGTTTCAAGGATATTGCGTAATGAAAAATATGTTTATAGGTTACCATTTTGATGGATTATGATGCTAAAGTCAATGATGTGCATGATGATGTAGTACGTAAAGATCAGATTTGGCCTGTGATGAACCAGGTACAAACTACATTTTCCACTTGACCTTGAGTCAGCCATTATTACTCAGTCTGACCTATTTGACAATGTTGTTGTAAGGATAAAATTGAAAGGGGGTAACATCTGCCTGACATCCTTCAAAGAAATATAAGATTTTATGAAAGTAATAAAATCACATACGGTGTCAGTTTTAGAATAATTTAAAACCACATAAACTACCCTATCTGGATTTGGTCTTCAGAATCATCACGTGAGGAACTACGTTCCATTCAAACCAAGCTTCTCAGCCAGGGATGTCTTCAGATACAGCTGAGACTTAGTCAAGAACACGTTCTAGAACTGGTGGTACTTAAGCCTCAGAACCCTCCTCTTCAGATCCAGAAGAGAACTGGGCCGTATCCCACCAGCCCCTAAGATGGCAGACTGCTATGAATTGTTGATTGGCCGGGCCTGATATAAAGAGCAGGAAGTGGTATTCTGCCCTTGCCTATTTCACGGTATCACCTGGAACAGCACATCAGCCAAAAGTGGTTCCAATTCTAATAATGCTTTGGGCAGGCTACAGGTTGGCAGATGGTCATCCCATCTGGGTTTTGGTACAGCAGAAACTATATTTTAGGCTGGTATTTACACAACATGGAGGTGGACAGGCAAGAAAGTTCTTAGAGATTTTTTATTTATTTTTTTGCTTTTAGAAACTTATTCTTTATGTGAGATATTAATGAACTTTGATGTATCAAAAATATGTGTGGAACCTCAATATTCAAAGATGGTCTGCCTCTAAGGCCACAGCTAGACCTAAGGTTTATCCTGGGATCATCCAGGGTTCACCCCTGCCTGAGCACTGGATCCCCTGTGTGTCACCTAGATGAACAGGTTTGACCCCTGGACGATCCAGGGATAAACCTTAGGTCTAGCTATGGCCTTGGTATCAGATACTGGAGACAGACAACAGAAAAGGCTGCTGCCTCTTTGCCCTACATATGAGCTTTCCAGAGAAATCTGGCTTGCCAGAGTTTGTTGCAGAATGTTGAACGAGATGAATCCTGCTCTAATTCAGCACATGGTTCTTAAGCTGTTTTGATTTTACATTTCCCCAGTAGCCTATATATCTGAAATAATAAGAATGTGTTTTAAATTAAGTAATGTATGTGACAGTTTAAATCCATTGAAAATAAATTGTGCACGTGTGTTTGTGTATTTATTTGTATGTTAAGGTGCTAACTGCTCAAGAATTTATTTCCTTTGGGGTGTGGCCAACATGCTAGTACAGTCATGTTTCAGACTGATTGCACTCAGATGCCAAATATTTGGCTTGTTCATTTTTCTGTGGTCTTGTCTAGATGTTGTGGGTGATGCACGGCTACTGTCGATAACGTCTCCACCATAGGTCTCTCATGCAATTTCTAGTGGGTGGGGGGAGAGAAAAACCCATGATGGGACAACATGGCATGTCTCTTTTTAAAAATCTTACAGGGCACACTCGTGAGGGAGATGCCGATTGGTGGTAGGCAGCTGTCCCTAAAAATATCTGGTTAAGCATAACCTTATAGTAAACAGTAGTCTTTATGCCATTTCATTTGCATTGTTTTTGGCACACCTAACCTATGCATTTATCCTATGGCAAAGAAAGCTTTTGACACCTGATTCTATAACTAGAAGTTATGGGAGACACATGGCTACCACAGAAAATGCAAATGCCACTGTGTCCAATGGGGCTTATTTTGGAAAACGTGTGTGATTGCAGCTCAAGCCTCACAAGTAAACCAGATTCTATAGTATTCTATCCAGTTCATTGCCACTGAATAACTTAAAAACTATCCTTATAATGCTAATCGTTTTCTGGTGAATATTGTTTTCTCAGAGCTTTTACATGCTATTAAAGACTATTCTAGACATGAGTTCAAGGCAGAAAATTCTACTTCCAAAATGTATACTGGAGAACATAAATTCCTAAGGCAAATGCACGGTTCCTGGCAGGTTCAGTGAAACAAAGCAATCCCAGGTTTTCGGGTTGTTTTTTAAGAAAAAAGAACCATGTTCTTTTAGCTTAAAGAAAGCCTCAGATTTCAATAGAAATCTTTTTTAAATAAGTGCACAAGGTTATAGAGGTGTGAGTCAAAACATTAGAGCAGCAGAAGCCACTTATTTATTTATACATTTCTATACCGCCCAATAGCCGGAGCTCTCTAGGCGGTTCACTTATGACTGCACAACATTTACCTGGGAATTAGTCTCAATGAGTACCATGGGATATAATCCTGGGAAAAAAATACATCAGATGAACTATAGGAACACATGATCAAAGCTTAGCTTTGGAGTCGCAGGCATACTTCCCAGGATAACTAATTAGGATTCCTGTAACGAAGCAAGTGTATTATAGCAATTAACAAAATGGAAGTGACAATGTTGTTTTGGGCACACTGGGTTAACACTGAGGAGACCCAGGTTCAAATCCCACATAACCTTGGACCAGTTTCAGTCTCTCAGACAAACCTATCCCATAAGTTTATTGTGAGGGTAAAATGGGATGACACCAAAGGGTTTTTAAAAGTTTTTAAAATTATCGCATAATGCTTTTTATGACTGATTTTTACTACTTTTGTGCTCTTAGATCTTGTATGCTGGTGTCTTTTAATTGTTTGATTTTAATTGGTATTTTATTGCTTTGTGGCTTTCTAATTTTTATAAGCTCCCATGGGAAGGGTGTGCTTCCACTGTGGCACCCCGGTTGTGGAATGAGCTCCCCAGAGAGGTCCGCCTGGCGCCTACACTGTACTGCTTTCGTCGCCAGCTGAAGACCTTTTTATTCTCTCAGTATTTTAACACTTAATTTTAACTTAAATTAACTTAAACTTAACTTAAATAAATTTAAATTTTACTGTTCTAACTGTATTTTAATCTTATATCAATTTTGTTGCGTGGTTTTATCCTGGTTGTGCTTTGTATACTGTATTTTGTAATTGTGCTTTTAACATGTTGGTTGTTTTATTATGGTTTTAACTTTTGTGAACCGCCCAGAGCGCTTTGGCTATTGGGTGGTATAAAAATATAATAAATAAATAAATAAATAAGGATATTATGGGGGACAGTGTAAAAGCCAGAACAGAATGGAACAGGCCGGAACGACCCCATTATATTAAAAAAACCATACCAAAAACAGTGGCATGTGTTAGCAACACTTGGGAACAATATTTTAGGACTAAAACCATTCCAATATTATATCACTAATAACCCCAGAACTCCCAAAACAACTTCTGGAACAGAATAGGATGGCTGGAACGGCCACTACTGAACGAGCAATATCAACCAAACTCACCAGTCATGCATAACTCCATGGCAGGGATGCAATAAGCCACAAAATGTCCAAAGAAACTGCGTTCCAGACTTTTGCCTGGAATGGGTATCCGAACGTGGTTTCGGGGAACATTTGGAGCTTTTTACATCTGTCCCACCTAGTCATGTGCGTCTGGTGAGTTTGGTTGACTTACCTCATTGGGAAGCTGTCGTTACGGCCCATTTTGCGCAATACGGACTTTTGCCCGAAATTGGTATCGGAACGTGGTTTTGGGGCAACTTTTGGAGCTTTTTACATCTGTCCCACCTAGTAATGTGCATCTGGTGAGTTTGGTTAACATATCTCACTTGGAAGCTGCTGTTCCAGCCCATTTTGCACAATATGCGCTATGCACGGAACGGGTATCGGAACGCTGTTTCTTTGGATGTTTTGTGGCTTATTGCATCCCTGCCATGAAGTTATGAATGACTGGTGAGTTTGGTTGATATCGCTCATTCAGTAGTGGCCGTTCCGGCCATCCCATTCTGTTCCGGATGTTGTTTTGGGAGTTCTGGGGTTAATAGTGATATAATATTGGGATGGTTTTAGTCCTAAAATATTGTTCCCAAGTGTTGCTAACACATGCCACTGTTTTTGGTATGGATTTTAATATAATAGGGTCGTTCCGGCCTGTTCCGTTCCGTTCCGGCTTTTACACCGTCCCTATGTATGGGACATAAATAAAAAAAACATATGGGAGCTCATTGAGATGCAGCTATCTTATTGAACCTCTATATTTCAGTATTTTTTAAAAAAATATGTATCTATATTTATCTAGAGTTTTCTTGGACATGTCTGCATTGAAGACAAACATTTACTAATACGAGAACTGTTTCAGTTGAAGCGTAAAGCAAGGCGTGGTCTTTCTTTAGCCTTAAGAGCATGCTGCTCTCAGTTCAGTTCTTTGCCTATTTGACTCACTGTTCACAACTTGCTTCCATTTACTTACTGTGTATTTCTCCCCCTTAATTAGGACAAGATCTGAAAATGATGTTATGGAAGCACAGGTCATTCACACTTAAGTGCCCATTGTTGTGGTTCAGGGAGGCTGCCCCTTTAAGGAATGAATGTGGAGATCTATCAGAAGAGGTGCTTGCTCCAGTGAGCATGTTCATTTCTAAAACAAAAAGATCAAGCCAGTGCTGACTCCCTATGCTTGAGCAATCTCATGTTTATTCATAAAAGCCAAGTGAAATCAATGGAGCAGCACTCTTGCAAGTACAAGCATTATTTTTCATATTTATTATGGGAAGGGTTCACTTTTTGTTTTTTTATTCTTATGACACAATTTTATTTTCCCATAGGTTCGTCTGTAACTCTGCTACGTAACATTTATTTCCATTTGAACTTTAAATTTAGATAGGGTGACCATATGAAAAGGAGGACAGGGCTCCTGTATCTTATATAGAAAAGGGAATTTCAGCAGGTGTCATTTGTATATATGGAGAACCTGGTGAAATTCCCTCTTCATCACAGCAGTTAAAGCTGCAGGAGGTATACTAGAGTGACCAGATTTAGAAGAGGGCATGGCACCTGCAGCTTTAACTGTTGTGATGAAGAGGAAATTTCACCAGATTCTCCAAATGTACAAATGACACCTGATGAAATTTCCTTTTTAATACAACTGTTAAAGATACAGGAGCCCTGTCCACCTTTTCATATGGTCACCCTAAGTAAGATTTATTTTCTTAGGCCACTTTCTAGCCACTTTGGCGTAATAAATTTTGATTGATGTATCACCATTCGATGAGGGGAGCTAAATGATTGCACCCAAAATGCTACCTCCAGTTAGATTCAGAACAGTTTTGATGCTCTTCAAAGGATCAAACAAAGAATAAATAAAAGGGTGCAGAAATGCAACCCTGACTTTTCCAATACAGCTGTGTTTTACTTTTTCAGTGGAGCTGATCCATTCCAATATTGCTAAAATCTTATGGTACTGTAGAATAGATCTCTCTCTTTTCATCCTGTTCTTAGCCACATGATGACCTGCTTTGGGTTTGTCTTATATCTCATCACAGCTGGGTATTGCCCTTTGCTTTCAAGCTCCATTTGGCCTAGGACAGTTTAAAAGCTGCCTACTAACTCTAGAGATGTTCTGTATCTTAATTATCTCGATTGCTTCTTCTCAGGGTATCTTCAAGGTCCCAATCAGAGCAAAGGCAACACATAGCAAGCTGGAGCCAGAACTTTTCTAAAGTCAATTATGAAACTGGCCATGGCTTTTTTCAGTCATAGCAGTGGATATGTAATAAGCTTGAAGGACTGTGTTTGAAATAGCTGAGGAACAGTTCAAAGTAGCTGCAAAGCTGAAACTGCTCGGCCTAAATTTATCTACCAAACCTTGTCATGCAGAATAACTCAGGCTAGGCATTAAGGGTGCCATTAACTTCAAATGCAAGTCCAGATCCTTAAGGCCACCTCAGGGGCTTGAGAAGGTTTCTAAATTGGATTTTTCAGTTCATTAAAGATATAATAACCTTCTTAATGCACAAGGCCACATTCAAAGAAGCTACAGAACAATAAAAAAATCTACTTCTAACTTACCAAAGATGAAAAGGGCTCTTGTTTTCCCTCACAAGTTTATAATAAAATATCAAAGGGATCATCATCCAAAGATGTGGCTGCTTTGATTTATTGCAACCGTTCCTTAACCTATTCCTAGGTATGGATTGATGATCGTTATAGAAACCATTATCCATATTCCTGTACATAAATGCTACATTGTGCAAGCAATTATGAACTTATATGCAATATTGATTATATGCCTCCTACCCTCCTTTTGTCACAATTTCCCCTTAATTTGCATTTGAGATTAGAAGTTTGGAGAATTTAGGCATTATTTACCCTTATTCTACATTTACTCTTATAAATGCAGTCCATTTACTCTTTAAAAAATTACACATGGATAAACCAGCAATAAAAACAAGAACAGGGACTTCCAAACTTTCCACAGACAGAGTACCCTTGTCTTCTCTCCCCGCTCCCCATATCAACATTTCTTCTGAAGTATCCCTGTCCTTTTCTAACAACCCCCACCCACTAGGGAACACACTTCATTCTTGGAAGGTTCTGGCCTTGGAAAGACTTTCACTCTCCCTAGAAACTACACCAGAAGCATGGCTTTGAGCAGGGACTGTAATATTTCCAGGGCAGATACTCTGTTATGAATCTGCTCTGGAAATAAAGTGAAGCCTCTAGCACACAGAGAATAATATTTTCTTGCTTTCCCTTCTCTGCCTTGGGGGCCTGGGGACAAGTGAGGACAGGAATTAGTCAGTGCCAGCCCAAGACATTTGCTGCTTGAGGGTTGTGATTTCCCCATCTATCCCATACAGAAGCCAGTTGGAATGGCAGCTGAATCAAAGTAGCACCAGTGAAAGGACAGTGTTCTCCAACCCCATATAAGGGGTTGGAGGGCAGGCCACCTGGCAGATGCATAGCTCTGCCCTCCAGCACCTCACTGCTGCTTTGCACAACTCCCCAGCACCTGCCACCTGAGGCAACCAACTTGCTCTGCCCAATGCTGACCCTGGTGTTAGTGCAGCCCTTGGCCAATGTTAGACCCCTGCCTAACATTTGCATCCCTGGACAGAAACTCTCTAATCCAATCAAGGAAAGGTAAAATTCCCTTTCCCAATCTCATCCATCAAGTTTTCATTATCTTTCCCTTGCTGGACAATCCACATGGAGGGAGGGGGGTTACCAAGCTGAATGAAATACTTACTCTCCACCAAAGCCAGTGGTTCTCATTCCTTTCTAACAGACACTATTGTACTTCACTGTCACTCATAGCTTTGACCTAGACCCTTTGAGCATTACCAGCAGCCCAACAGCAAACTTGACCATTTGTGAATCATAAAAAAGGAGGGCACCATTTTGCATAACATTTGCATATGTTATTTTGTATGGATAAATGCAAATCTAGAAATAATTATTATAATTATACAGTACATTTCACCACAGAGTTTGTGTTACCAGATGATCTGTGTCTTACTCAGTTTGCTGCCCAGGTGTTGTTGATGGCCAACTCTTCATTTGGATGGTTCTTTATCTTTATACTAAACTTGGACTGCACATCCCTTCAAATAGAGGATGCCTTCGAAATAGAAGTTAGTCCTCTGGTAGCCCTTCAAATAGAGAGGACTGACCTCTGTAAAAGAGGACAGATGGGCACCCTACCATTAGCTATGTTTAGCAGGAAAGTGTGAGAAAAAAGGAAGTGTGATGGTTAGCCCACAATGATGTTCTCCTGAAAAGAAGGAGGGTGGTTATAGGTTCCCTTAACAAGAAGTGAGATGGCATCCCAGCCCAGCCCACTTTGAGCATTTAAGCTACTACAAGGCTTGACTCATCTTCAAATACTTCAGGAAAATCTATTAAGAAGGAAAAAAAAACGGAATCTAAAAACAGAGATCTCTCAAAAATAACCAGGGGGGTTGCATATCCGTGTGTTTGGCTTTCATTTGCAAGGAATGCACAGTAGGAATGGTTAGACGTCCTCTGCAAATGGGAACAACTTGGCATGCTACTTCTGAGAGTGCTTCAGATCTATATGCCAGTTCTTCTCCGGTCAACAATAAAAGAAAATATACCGAGAGTTTTCCATCTAAAACCTAGACATATTTGAAACACTTAAATACATTTTCTGCTTTGATTTCTGCTGTCCATGAAAAAAAAAACCATCACCATGTCGCTTTGTGTTGCTTTTAGAGAAGAGTCAGTAGCAGCAATGGAATGAGAAATAGAATTAGAAATAAGATGTTTAAAGAGCAATATTAGGATTCAAGTTTCAGAGCTAAGGATCATGACTCAAGCAGTCGATTATGCTGAAAGCAAGTTCCTTGACAAATATTGTCATGCATTGAACTGACTTTCCTTAATGCCCTCTGCCTTGTCTAACTATGACCCAATGCATCTCTCCTTTCCCAAGCCAGGACTGAGATATAAGGATGTTCAAATAAATCAAGGAAGCACAGTGAAGTGATGGATGAGGGGGAGACAAATATATATGAGCAACTAGAATGCCTTGGGTATTTTTATAATAGAAATACAGAAAACAAGTATTTATAATTAACTAATTAAGCATGTTGTCCTCAGGTTGAAGATTTTGGGTTAAGGAATCCAATGTAGGTGAGATTGTGGATTAAGCACAATATCAGATAAATATTAATAATTTATACTCATTAACGTTAGTAACTAAGGCTTGATATTTTACCAAAATGGAAATAAATTACTCTGCTTTTTTTCCTGCTGAAAATAATTGGGACAAAGTAAATACAGTCTTATTCACATACACAAAACAAATATAGCCTTTTGGAAAGCGACTCTAGGTTTCATTTAAAATATATATCATTCAAACATTAGGGAATGTAAATATAGCCATTTTAGGTAAGTTTGGGAATACAAATAAAGGCCTGAAGTCAATGCATTCAATTCAAAAGTTTCCTTCCTAATGAGAAGATGTTTCCTGTTCATGGGGATTCTTACACTTTTTACCTGAACTCTAAGCAATAATAGTGAAACTAAATCCAACATTTTCTTGCAGAAGCACTAGAATGATTAACCCTGTGTGATTTCTTACGCAAGCACTTGCTCAAGCTTTTAGAAAAATTCTAGCAATCCTCCGCTCTCTCATGGCTTTTTTGATCCAAACCATTCATGGTGTAAATTATGTTCTTTAATTACTTATGTCTTTTCCCCCTTTGTTATAGACTGCAGTGCTCATGCCAATATATATGTATGTAGTACAACGGATGAGCCGAATGCCCACTCCCCAAAATATCTCCTCCCTCAACATTTGCTCTTCTATTCATAAGCATAGTTAGTGGTGGGGTGATTTTAGTGGTTTCTTACAAATGATAGAAAGATGTAGGGAGTCACTCTGTTTTCCTAGTGGCCACGAGCTGCCACTTCCTTCCCCAGAATGTCCTTGGAACTGACACTCAATGATTATGCAGCACACAGGTTCCCAACATTTTTGGGTCAGTGGGAATATTTGAAATTTTGAGATGTCATGGCCAATCTTGCAAAATGTTGACTATGGGAGCACCTTGCCCAATCAAAAAATGGCTGCCATGGTGGGTATGGCTGATCAATAAAGGCAAACTTGTGGGGCTAAAACAAAAAGAACTTGCCTCAAAACCTAAGTACAAGGTAGAAGTGGGGTCTGATCACCAAAACACAGAACACAAACAACTCTTCTGAACCCAAATAAAGACTGTGCTGGAGGACAGCTCTTTGTTTTGTAACATAGCAACCTCCCAGTTCATTAAAAAAAATCTTAATAAAATTAAACTAAAAGCAGGTGGGCTAAGGAGCCTTGTAGGCATGAGCACCACATTGTACACCCCAGTATCACATCATCCCACTAACTATCATGATTCCAAGCACTCCCAATGACAGCTTGTCTGCCGAGCAATCCACAAATCCTTATGCAGTAAAATAGACATCTCCTCACACCTGAAAGGAGTGTAAATGCTAGGAGCTATCTGTAAGCTTAATTAACCTAACAAAGCAAGGCAGTTGCCCATCAACTAAATGGACAGGTTTTCTGTAGTGCCCAACAGGCTTTTTACCAGGTCTTCAATCTGTAACCTCTGGTGAGTGGGTCTAATTGACCACCTCCTCTCAATTCCACTTATTTGATTCTATGGCAGACTCTGGGATCTGTCAATTCCAGTGCTTCTTCCTCCACTGACAAAGACTGAGTTCCCAGGGAGGAGAAGGAGGGGGAGAATGATTTCTGAGCCTGGGCCTCCTGTTTGATAAACTCCTGGGAAGATTTTTCCTTGACCCCTGAAGAGTCTTGTATAGGGTGACCATATGAAAAGGAGGACAGGGCTCCTGTATCTTTAACAGTGGTATTGAAAAGAGAATTTCAGCAGGTGTCCTTTGTATATATGGAGAACCTGGTGAAATTTCCTCTTCATCACAACAGTTAAAGCTGCAGGTGCCCTGCCCTCTTTTAAATCTGGTCACTCTTGTATAGCTCCTGCACTTGGAGCTACACTAGATGAAGAGGGAATTTCACCAGGTTCTCCATGGCACCTACTGAAATTCCCTTTTCTATGCAACATTTAAAGATACAGGAGCCCTGCCCTTTTTATATGGTCACCCTAGGAATCCCCCCACTACCTTCCTTGGCTGGTGTACTTCTTCTTCAAGCCCCGAGTCCAATTTGGAATACACACCAGGGTGATGGGGCTTGATCCTGAGAGTAACGTTTTGGGAGGGAAACTTCTATCACCACAAAATGATGGCAAACGAAGGAAGCTGACAAATGCATAAGCTGCTTTCAGTACTCCTTTCATCCACTTCCCCTCCTTAGGCTTGAGCTGAAGGTTTTCCATGGACAATCTTTGACTGAGGCTTTTGGGTTGCAAGTACCAGGAACTTCGTGTGAATGAAAACTGCTGCAACAGCTTTTAGATGTGCATTAAAAGCACTTCCAAACATGTTTTTTTTAAAAAAAACAACGATGCAATCCCCTGCCCCAAGCAGACATTCCTTGTCCAGTTAATACTTTACATAAAAGAAACCCAAACTAGCAATTTAGGAGGAGTGAAACCTGCCTGAATCTAGTCTCATTGTAACTTGAAATGTAAGAAATGTAATAAATAAAAATAGAATCATGCTGTCCATTGTTGTCAGGATTTATTAGCTACCACATCTTTGGAAGATCATGATCATCATCATGATCATCATCATCATTGTGCCCAAAGCTGCTAAGCTAGAAAAAGTTTAATAATCTACACACACTCTCACAATGAATGAAAGACATAACTGAAAATAGTGCAGTGCAGTTAGATGCTGGCATCCACAGTCAGATAAGCATCCCAGACTTTGTGCATACCCAATTTATGCCTGCAGTTCTTGATCCCACATGTGACTTATGCTGCTTTTGCATGTAGATCTCCTTACAAGCCCAAGTGGATTAGGAACACCGTGTACGTGCAACTATACACAAAGCTATATCAAAGATATATTTTTCCTTTGCTGTGAAGAATTTGAAATTAATGAAGCTCACAGTGCATAATGAACATGCCAAAAAAAAAAAAAAAACCCATGAGGAAAGAATCCCCAAAGTATTTGAAACTATTGCTCACCCCAGGCTATAGTAGCATCAAAACAGACTTTACTGCAGCCCATTAAGCATGCAGTACAGCGTCTGGAGTCATTAATTTGCTCTTCAAGACAAGTTCTGAAACAATAGTCTTTTGAAAAGACTAACTCACAGCTGGTAAATATATTGTACACATCTGTTTGATGTGCGAAAAGGTTAGTAGCCTATTCACAATCTACCTGAAGAGAGTAAATCTACTTGATTTAGTTAGTAAGTAAGTCTGTATATTGAAAATCAGCTACCCTATCCATTCCCACTGACAAACCATTTTGTGCAACTTGAAAGCCTAAATACTATTTCACTATGAAAAGGCAGTTTCAGGAAAGGCACCAGGTTGTATCCAATTCATGTCCTACTGCTGATGGAAGGCTCTTTGATCCAGCAGGGACTTCCATCAACACAACAGGGAGGAAGAGATTTTTGATGTTCTTTCCTCTCTCCTGCTGCCTCCTGTGACCACAAACTCTGTTCCAGAAGTTTGAAACAGCATGGGACGTGATATGGGGGATGTGCAGTGTGTGTGGGGGAATTGGGTAGTGGTGAAAATCGCCTCTCTCCCCACTGATGGAAACCCTTGTAGGATCAAAGAGTCTTTCAATTGCAGAGGGATGTTGAATACAAACCATTATCTCATTTAATTATTTGTTCATATATCTTTTTGTTTTCCTTAGATAACATTTTTATTTCACAGTAGATGTGCACAGTGCCACAGAGAAATCTGAACAAAAACCAGCATATTCCTATGTTTCAATAGCTATGTGGCATAGATTCCCCAATTCATTGTTGTGGCCAGGGAGCTGGGTGTCATAAATTATGGGTGCAACACTGGGTGACACATCCCCAATCAAGGCAAGGTTCCACTATCTGGCCCTGCTGTGCAGAAAAAACTGGACCAGCCAATACACCTACAGTAGTTGGAGCTCCAGTTGGTGTTTTGACTGGGGAATAGATGGCATCTGGGATGTGTCCATACCCTGAGTGGCAGGGGTATGTCCATGCCCCTGACATCAGCAAAGATCTGGATGAAGGTCATTCACCCCTCATCCCAAAATGTCCCCCAACTCTGATTTAGGGAGATGGTTTCACAATATTTATTGTGAAACCACTGATGCTCCATGGACCTTGGACAAAGTACTGTGTACTTGTTGGTGCTAGTAGTGGGATCATTCTCAAAGCAGGAGGTCTCATTCTGTTTGGGTTCTTTTCTTCCCCTACACCTAAGTCTTTCCTTTTCCTACCCTGAAGTCTCCTCTCACTATTGTCCCGGTAGCCTTCTTTGTTCCTTGCAGTGCTAGCAAGTACCTTGGACCCATCTGGAACATTTCCAGATAATTTTTCTGTGTGTATAACATCAGAGAAATCTGCTCCAATGGAATACTGGACTTCTCGACATCTGACTGACCAGCTTGAATTTCATACACCTTGTCATTCATGTCTGACAAAGCTTGACCTTCTGAGGCTGGTTCTTCAAAAGAACACTCAAGAGTATTGGAGCTTTGTCTGCCTTTCATCTGGACACCCTATACGGATGCATGACACCTAGTTCCAGGTTATTAGTAGGCATTGGAACAGACAATGAGCCTCAAATACAGCAGGTAAGGGGATATTTTACCTGCCCCACAATTCAACTGAGGATGACTATAGCATATGAATGAATATAATACAGCTGAATATGTTGCTTAGAAGCTACAGTGTAAGCAGTCTAAACTGTACATTAGCATGCTTTATCTCAGGTATCAAGAATCCCTCTGATTTTCATTTCTTATTTTGAAGAAATGGACACTTTGATATCAGCATTAAAATGCATTTTTTCATGAACTGCTTTCAGTTTATGGAATTTTAAGCTCATGGGTTATTTTTCTCCTATACAAATCACTGTTGATGAAGAGGTGTAGGTTTAATAAAGAGACTTGTTGATAAGGAAAGTTTTTCCCCCCTGCAAAAAGCAGATTCTAGTTCTGTGGTCCTTAGTGTATCCTCCTAGAATTGAATAGGTTTCAGGAGTTATTCCTGCAAAGAATATGCTAACAGCAGTTCAGCAATAAAAATATAAAATCCTTCAGATCCTTGTCTCCCAGCTTATGTCTCTTGTTATTAAGATAACATATTGGATTTAGCTGGGAGTTTCTATCTCTATTTCTCATCTTTAACAAAGTCGCCACTGTGAAATTTCTATCACCAGGGGGAAAATATCCACTTCCTCTTTTTCATAACCAAAAGCTGCTATAAATTCCTTAAATAGGGTTAGTGCAGTGAACTGACATCATAACCCCATCTCATTTTCCATGTATTGTTCACAGACATTATGTGTGTATGTGTATGCAGTAAGAGAAATTATTCTCTTTTTAGGTTTATATCTGACCTTTCTTCATAGACCAGAACTCACGTTATATCGTACACACATTCCACAGACTAGAGCCAGTGACATTTTGCAATATGGATGGCATATCTAGGATGTATTTTTCTTATGTATTATTTAAACAGGACTATCATTTTATATAATGTGTTTAAGAATTATGTAAGTAAAGGGAAAAAATATGCCTGTGCCCTGAGCAGCTTGCAATTGAAATATTTGTAACAGGGCCACAGAAGGAGGGCAAGAATAGTAGGGGGAGGGGGAAGCGAAGATGACAAAGACTGAATGCAGGGGACAAAATAGTGTTATTTCTGGTATCACTCTCAGAGCCACTGTAAGAGTCACAAATGTTCTAATTTATCTCAGCTTTGCATTTTGAAGATAGCATATAATAAAGAAGTCAGCAACTTCAGTTATTCTGGACTACAACTCATAATTCTATACCATTGGCCATGTTCTTTGAGGCTGATGGGAGTTGTAGTCTATGAGGCACTCATAGACTAGACTTGAACTAACACCAGGAATTCATACATTCAAAGGATCTGAAATATGCAGTGCGTGGCAGAAGGTTGGGGCCACATTTAAAAGACATTGAGGTTGTATTGCCATTTATATCTTACCACAAATGATTCTGAGTAACCTGAACTGTGCTTACACAGAGCAAGCTGTTGACAGATTAATGGCACTTTAAAAAATGCATTTTATAGGATTTTCAATTTGAGAAAATAAATGTACTTTATGCTTTAACAATGAAAATATCTCTTTGTGATGTATCACTCCTACTCTCATTTTACCTGTGGGAAGGAGAATCTTGTCCTTTCTGCCACAGTCATATTACATGACTGCTGGAAATAATTTCTGGTAGAGAAAATATTTAACTACTTTTTATTAAGGAAAGAACAATCAAACAGTGCCCATTCTTCCAGCAGTTTTATTCTGTGGAAAGATACAATGCAGGGTGGTTGCTTCAAGATTATTGTTCCTTCAGGCTAGATTTGCATAGTTTGATTTTGTATGTATAAACCCTTTTGTTAAGCAGCAACTAAAAATAGAGACACTTAGAGCACATTCCTATGCATGTCTACTTTGAAGTTAGTCCTATTGATTTCAGTGGGACGTATTTCCAGGCAAGTGTATAAGTCCAATTGAACTCAATTGATCTTACTTCTGAGTAGACATTAATAAACCCAGCAGTGTCTAACTCAGCAATGTTTATCTCTAAAAGCTAAAATGTGAAACTGAAAAAAAGAGTAACATGCGGTATTTATTATTAATTTATTATATATCTGTAGAAAACCAAGGCAAAAGATTGATTATGATGGAGCAAGTAGGAATGTACAAGAACTTTGTTTCTGTTCACACATCATGGGAACATGTCCCATCTACAAACCAAACTGTGAGCAGGAAGACTTTTTCCCCAAGAAATATTCCCAAATTCCCAAAACTGCTCCAGAGGGTCCTCCAATCCTCCAGTGCAGATTGGTGAGGAATGCAGGGAGGGGATTCAGTAGGAGAAGCTGTTTGTCTGCCAACATACACCATTCTGTCAGCTAAATGATACAATAATGATTTTTTTTGGGGGGGGGAGTTATTTTTTTAAAAAATCTATTTATTTATTACACTTATATACAACCCTGATAGCCAGAGCTCTCTGGGAGGTTTACAGAAATTCTAAAATTGAGATAAAAACAAGTATACAAAATTTAAAACACAGAACATACACACATAAAGCATTAAAAACCATTAAAAAAACTGAACATGTGGGTGATTAAGATGTGCTGCCATATGCCTGGGCAAAGAGGAAAGTCTTAATCTGGTGCTGGAAAGATAGCAGCGTTGGCGCCAGGCAAGCCTCATCAGGGAGATCGTTCCATAGTCTAGGGGCCACCACCAAAAAGGCCCTGTCCCTCGTTGCCACACTCCGAGCCTCTCTCAGAGTAGGTACCTGGAGGAGGACCTTAGATGTTGAATGTAGTGACTGGGTATATTCACGTTGGGAGAGGTGTTCCGTCAGGTATTGTGGTCTCAAGACGTGTAAGGCTTTATAGGTCAAAACTAGCACCTTGAATTGGGCTCGGAAACATACAGGTAGCCAGTGCAAGCGGACCAGAGCAGGTGTTATACGGTTGAACCTTCTGGTTCCCGAAATCAATCTGGCCGCTGCATTTTGCATGAACTGCAGCTTCCGAACCGTCTTCAAAGGCAGCCCTACGTAGAGTGCATTGCAGTAATCTAACTTGGAGGTTACCAGAGAATGGACAACTGAAGCCAGGTTATCCCTTTCAGATAGGGGCATAACTGGGCCACCAACCAGAGTTTGTAGAAGGCACTCCGTGCCACCGAGGTCACCTGAGCCTCAAGTGACAATGATGGATCTAAAAGAACCCCCAACCTACAAACCTGCTCCTACAGGGTGAGTGCAATCCCATCCAGAACCGGTAGAACACCCCCCCATCCTGTCAGCGGAATCATCTACTAACAGCATCTCAGTCTTGTCTGGATTGAGTTTCAGTTTATTAGCCCTCATCCAGTCCATTGTCGCAGCCAGGCACCGGTTCAACACATCCACAGCCTCTCCTGCTGAAGATGAAAAGGAGAAATACAGCTGTGTGTCATCAGCATACTGATAACAGCACACTCCAAAGCTCTGGATGACCGCCCCCAGCGGCTTCATGTAAATGTTAAACAACATGGGGGACAAAACCGACACCTGCGGGACCCCATACTTGAGAGTCCATGGGGCCAAGTAATGTTCCCCAAGCACCATCTTCTGTATCTGACCCGCGAAATAGGAGCGGAACCATTGTAAAGCAGTACCTCCCACTCCCAGCTCAGCGAGTTGTCCCAGAAGGATGCCATGGTCAATGGTATTGAAAGCCGCTGAGAGGTCGAGGAGAATCAACAGAGTCCCACTCCCTCTCCTGTCTTTCTGTAGGTCATCATACAGGGTGACCAAGGCTGTTTCCGTGCCAAAACCAGGCCTGAAGCCCGACTACAATGGATCCAGATAATCAGTCTCATCCAAGAGTGTCTGTAACTGGCCCGCAACCACCCGCTCAAGGACCTTGCCCAGGAATGGAACATTTGCCACCGGCCTATAGTTATTAAGATTTTCCGGGTCCAGGGAAGGTTTCTTTAGGAGTGGTCTCACCACCGCTTCTTTCAGGCAGCCTGGGACCACCCCTCTCGTAAAGAGGCATTAATCACTTCCCTGGCCCAGCCAGCTGTTCTATCCCTCCTAGCTTTTATTAACCAAGAGGGGCAAGGATCCAGTACAGAGTTGGTTGCGCAAACCAGTCCAAGCACCTTGTCCACGTCCTCGAGCTGTACCAACTGAAACTCATCCAAGAAAACAGGACAAGCTCACAGGATACCTCACTAGATTCAATTGCTATAACATTGGATGTCAAAGATTTTGTCCTGGAAGTGCCTGGCAAATTCATTACAGCGGTCCTCAGAGAGTTCTACAATGTCCTTGGGGCCTGCATCTAATAGCCCCTGAACATCATCATCATTAATATTATTAACATCATCATCATCAATCATCATCATCATCATCGTCATCATCATTATTATTCATACTAAGAGTAGATTACAGTGTAATAAATAAGCAAGTCAATAATAAGAATAAGGGAAAATCAGTTGAAAGTAAACACATAAAATATATTTTAAAAATAAACCGGTACAAGTTTGTTCCTGAAACAAAATAAAATTATTGCCATGTAGTAGGGGGAATATTATATAGGAAGCAAATCTTAGCCTGCAAGTCTCTACTATAACAATTGACACATGCAGCAGCAGAAGTTTCATGGATGTAACTCTGCAAAAGAAAGAGGAATTACACCAATCCATGATTTGGTAGGTGGATGGGGACTTAATTTCACCCCCCCCCTTTCCCTCCTGAATAGCTGAGTCATGCCCTACTACCTTCTTTGACAGGATTCCACATGCGCAATCCTGGTTGTTTAATCAAGTTGGGAAATCACATGTGCAGTACCAATTTGCATGTATCTTGCTAACAATATGCATTGGAAGCCCTCTCCACATATACATGAACTCTAGATAGAGAAGGATAAAAGATTTCTGAGATAACTTCTGGCACCAACATCATTTGCCAAATTGCTTTCTTCTTTCCTTTTATCTGTAGTTTCCAAAACTTTTAATGGGTAATTAGTTTTCAGGTCACCAACTTCAGAGTATTAAAAGGCAAAAACAATTATCTGTCTTTAAATTTTTCAGCAAAACATTAAGCACACATACCTCAACATGTAAAGCAGAAGAGCAGATTTTTTAAAAAAAATAATCGCACCAAGTAAGGATTTAATTAGGAACAATGAATTGTTCTCATTTTCTATAAATTACAGTTAATACTTAGTAAGATGAAAGACTCTGAAGCTAAATAGGATTTGTATCCAAAAGGATAATTATTGCAATTACTGCATGTTCTTTTAGTTAGCCTCTCTGTATAGTCAATGTTTGTATCTTGTGCCTTTTGCTTTTTATTGCAATAAAAATAATTAATTCAAGTTCCATTTTAATATATAATTAGTTCTAGTATAAACTATGAGCAACATACTGAAAAAAAAAGTATCACTTGACAGAATGGTACCCCAGTTAATTCAGAGGGAGCCTTTGGAATAAACAATTATCTTTGGCAATGCTAAAATATGTGCTTCACTGGGTGGGGCAGAAAATACTTCAAGAGTCCCCCAAAATGTTACACAGGGGGTCGGGAGATCTGCAGAGGCAGCTTCCATGAGTGGAGCATTATTGACAGAAGATATCTCTGCCCACTTTTGGGGGATCTCCCCTTCCCCCTCAGGTCACCACAACAACCTACCCTACTCATCAGACTCCCCTGGCCCCCTTTGCAGCATTTTGGGTGGGCTGGAGGAAGGTGCTAAGGGAAAGATGCAAGTTAGGAAGTATGCTTCCAACAATTCTATTGCACTTGCCTATATCTTAATCCTATTCACTGGGTGGGATCCATAGATGCATGACTGGAATCAATTATGGTGGTGGGGCTGTTCCACAAGCTAATATAAGAGCTCATGGAAGCCTTTGCACAACACAGATGTAGTGCAAAAACTACCTTGAGAAATTGTGGAAGAATTTGTACAAGTAACTGCAAATGGCCTTGCATTATGGCCATTCTGCCACGCCCGGCATGGCCTGGGCGTGGGGAGGCGTTTGTGGGCTTGGGAGATAGGAAACATGCCCAGCCAGCATTGGCTGGGTGCTGGTATGGTGCTACATGGGGGGGAGGGGTTAAGGAGCCCAGAAATTGATGGCTTTCCCTCCCTTCACCTTCTTTGCTGCGCGGCTCCCTCCCTCCATGTAGGCAGTGTGGGCTTGCTGGTTGCCGTTTGGAGCCGAGTAGGATTTTTTTACTGAATTGTACTGAATTGTGCAGGAGTTTTTTCGCCTACTCCACGCTGTGAGACAGTCTGGGTGTATTAATTAGGTTAATCTGTTATCTAATTTGGTCACATTTTGCTATTTGGCGCTAGGTACGGGCATCCAGAGTAGGAGTGGGAATGGTGAGCATTCACGTGGCACTGTTCACAGTGACTGATAAGATCTGAGTCTCCCAGCTTTGAGCCCCGCAGCCTGGGAGATAAGACTTACCTTTAAGGCCAACCCTACTCACCCACTCTGAGCCGGGAGGCCTGAGATAGGGCGTGACAAAAGAAGGTTCCCCGACCCCACAAGGGGCAGGCCTGGGGGAAGGCGAGAGGCGCCTACCCTTGGGCCAAAAATGGCTTGCCCAGCTTCAGGGGCCTGGCAACAGGCCATACTGGATGCCCAGTAGGATTCACCCCCTTGTGCAGATCATTTAATAAAATGTGGCCCTGTTTAAATCCAGTTGTTGTTGTCTCGTCTCCTTATTTATCAACCTTCACACCACAAATGGAAGCTCACTGATGGATTTCAGTTCTCTCTTCTTTGCTGCAATGTCATTAAAAGCCTGTCTCTCTGGATCAAATCCATAGACAACGTTACACCTGCAGACATGGAAGTTATAAAACTGGTTTCATTAGATACAGGGCAGGGAAGCTTTTCCAGCCCAGGAGTTACTTTGACTTTGGGCAAGCACATTGGGGGCCACAGGCCAGCAGTAGAGAAGGTCACAGCCCAGACTGGTCAGTACCACAAGTGCTTCTTGCATATGCTTTTCCAAACACACACACCATTCACGCATACAGCCATTTCACATACATACACATCCCATTTCCATACACACACACTGCATCTATCTATCTATTTATCTATCTATCCCGTTCACCCTATTCTCACACATACACATATTCCATTTACCCTCTTCAATGCTGGGACTGGGTACTTAGGCAAGGTCTCAATAGGCCCCTTCCCTCAGTGAATCTACCTTCTCGCTGCCACTAGTTGCTATTGCTCTCCATCTTCTTTCTCAGTATTGACACTCATTTTTGCATTATTACTTGCTTGTTTGACAGGCAAAAATCAAGCAAGCAAGAGACACACACACACGCACACACACGCACACACACGCACACACACACACACACACACACAGAGATGAACAAGAAGGCTGCAATGGTGAAATGGAGGAGGACGTTTGGGGGCTGCTGCTGGAATGCAAGTACTCTGCAAGTGGCAACAATGCCTACACTTGACACCAGTCTTGACCCCAGTTATATGCACACTCACACATACATACCATAGGGAAAGGCAGTGGACCACCCATGGATGCTGCTTATTCTCTCCCTTGCCATGTGGTATGTTGGTGTGTTTTGTGAGTGTGTGTATGAATGTGGTCAGGGCTGGCGTTAAGTGTAGGCATGTTTGGCCACTTGCCAATGGCCCACCATTCCATATGGTCTGATGTGGAAGGTCCATTCTCATGAGAAGACCATTCTCTGATCTGAGATGGAAGCTCAGCAACAGGAAAACAGAAATGAGAAGATGGGTGGGATTTGGGAAAAGGAGGTCTGGCCTGGGGAGAAGAGCTAGCAGGCCAGATGGGGAAGCCCTGCTAGCTATATAAAGCCCATGGGTCAGAGGTTCTCATTAGATAATGGCTTGAAGAGAATGGTACTTTACTACATGGTCACAGTAGCTTCATTGAATAAAAAAATCCCCCTAATGGAATCAGGTTTGCACAGAACAGTCAGGATCTTTTATTTGTTCCCAGCTAAGACAATAACATCCACTGAAGCCTTGAGCAAGTTGCTCGATCTATTTGTCACATTTGCTGATTTCACTGACTATGCTTACATAAAATACACACAGCTAATGAATACTAATGTTTATATGATACTTTGAAAAACTATGGAAGGATTCAGAGGTACAAAGAATGGTCACTTCTAATGTATCTTGAAAACATATTATTGAAAGAACAGGAATCAGAATGACATGTTATCATTAGCTATGATTATTTCATAGGGCGAGAGAGAGAGAGAAGGGGTATTGGGAATTGCTCTTGGATATGACCTTTTTACTTCCGTGGCACTTACACAGAAATAGTTGATGACTTTCCATTCTACTTCTCAAAACTGAACTCATGCAGTTCCAGGTGCTGTTTTTTAAAAACAAACAAACAACACATTTTAAAAAAAAACTGTTTTGTTTTTGTTTTTTATAAATGTATATATATACTGCTTTACTGCCAATGTGTGCCACAGGCAGAGCAAATCTGAATTTATGAAAATCTGGTTTTAAATGGAATTGCCTCAGAAAGCATCTCCATGTAAATAGGGCCACAATTTTCTGAAGGTATTCTGGGAACCCCTGGGTTTTCTCAGAAGTCTCTTGAGGTTTCTCAGTGAGAAGGTTAGTAATGGCAGATTACCTTCCACAAAAGACAGTGAAACTATTACCATCAATCTTTGCTGGCAGGACAATATTTGCATGTTCGAGTTTGCACTCAATTCATTAAGGTTATCTACCACAAGATTCAGTTTATATCCTGATTTGGCAATTTGGAAAACAGCCTGATTTAGCTCGGTCCTGCATAAATTGAGTAGGAATCTTAGAACATGCCCCAGAATCCTCTATGGGGCTCTGTGGCCTGTGTGTAGAGGTTCCTCATTAGATGGCTTGATGCATGAAAAGATTCCTTAAAGGAGAAAGTTTGAAAACCACCGTAGTCAATAACTTAATTTTCATACCTGGCGCTTATGAACAGTTGCACTGATATGTTAAAGTTTGGAACTGTCAATTCCAACATGGATTATTTGCCTCTCCCACTTTTGGTCTTGAGCCTATTGTTCCCAAGACTGAATGGTTGATGATGCATTGCCTCAATATTTAAAATTGTTTTTATGAAGGTTACCTTGAGATCTGTTTTCCCATTTCCCCCTTCCATTTCCCAAGAATTTCACTCACAGTCCTTTGGATGCCAAAGTTCTCTAATACCAGTTTCTTGTGAAATATATAACCTATTAGAATCTGATTGGTAAAATCAACAACAACATGTCTTTCCCAGACTAATGATCAGCTCTAAATGTAGCAGGAAGGAGACGACTGGTAAAACAAACAAACAAATCTTTGTCTTTCTCAGAATAATGATCACCTCTAAATGTGCATGCTCTGATCACCCATCCTAAAGTGTACAGCTCATAAAAGTACTTACAAGTTTCCTGTTACCAGTAAAACTATCTATACCTGATATCTGGCCATCACTGATTAATTTGACACAATCCATGATATAACTGCATCACAAGCAAAAAACAAAGATTTAAAATGCATTCAGAACACAACCCAAATAGGTGAGCCCAGCCACAGACCACACATCAGATCACATACATTTATTTATTTATGTATTTATTTATTTATTACATTTATATACCGCCCCACAGCCGAAGCTCTCTGGGCGGTTTACAACAATTAAAAATAGTAAACATTAAAAGTATACAAAAATTTAAAAAACATAAAAACAGTATAAAAACAACAATTCTGGGGTCCATTAAAAACAAACTTAACGTTGTTAAATGCTGTTAAAATGCTGTTAAAATGCCTGGGAGAAGAGAAAAGTCTTGACCTGGCGCCGAAAAGATAACAACGTTGGCGCCAGGCGAGCCTCATCAGGAAGATCATTCCACAGTTGGGGGGGCAACCACTGAGAAGGCCCTCTCCCTTCATGCAGAATATTTGCATTGGATCATTTTAAAAGGCATTTGAGAAAACATTTACCCATGTTACAGATAAGAAACTTGAGACTGAGGGCTAAACTAGATGTTTGCTTGATACATAGTAAAATCAGGAAATCAGCAAGCAGGAAAGATTTATCTCTTCTCTGTTCAGCATGAGCAAAACCAAGTGTCTAGAGCACTTGGAAAAAACCTTCCTGTTGGTGTCAATGATAAGATTTTTCTAAGCGTTCTATTTATTTATTCATTACATTTCTATAGTGCCCAATAGCCAAAACTCTCTGGGCAGTTCACAACACTTAAAACCATAAAATGCAACAAGATTAAATATAATATACAACTTTTAGAAGTTTAAAAATAGGATGTAAAACCAAAGTAAACCCAACAGCAGTTACAGCCCAAGGGAAAGCCTGGGTCAAAAGGTGTGTTTTTAGAAGTATTTGAAAGATGCTACATTTTTCTGCCTCCCAAGCTGCATGGGGGAGGGTTTTTCCAAAGGATGGGTGCCACTACAGAGAAGGCCCATCATTAAGGTTCTTCATGGCGACATTCCTTTCATGTTGGAATGACCAGCAAGGTCTCCTCTAATTATCTTAAATCTCACCTGGGTATGTGTAAGGGAAGGTGGTCTACTAGATATCCTAGTCCCAAGTTGTTTAGGGTTTTATATGATAATAACATAATCTTGTATGTGGCTTGGTAGCTAACAGGCAGCCAGTGCAGTTCATTTAGCATTTGAGAATAGCTGGGTATCCCAATGAGTACCCTAGCTGCTGCATTCTGCACTTGCTGCAGCTTCTGAACTACACCCAAAGGCAGCCCTAAATAGACCACATTGCAGTAGTCTAATCATGAGGTTACCAGTGCATGGATCACTATGGCTAGGTTACTCCTATTTATTTATTTATTTATTACATTTCTATACCACCCAATAGCCGGAGCTCTCTGGGCAGTTCACAAAAATTAAAAACATTCAAAGTATAAAACAACAGTATAAAACCATAATATAAAATACAATATAAAAGTTCAACCAGATAAAAACAGCAGCAATGCAAAATTACAAATTTAAAACACCAAGTTAAAATTTATTTATAGACTGTTAAAATGCTGGGAGAATAAAAATGTCTTCACCTGGCGTCTAAAAGCATATAATGTAGGCACCTACATTATATGCTTGGCACCTACCCCTATCAAAGAATGAGTACAGTTGGCATACCAGCCAAAGTTGGTAATGGGTGCTTTGAGCCATCAAAGCCACCTGAGCCTCCAGTGACAAACAAGCACCCCCAATTTCTGGAACTGACACCACAAATACAAGTTGAGCCACTGTAGAATAGTGTCTTCAAAGTCCCAACTCATGGAGGCAGTCCCGAGTTGGCTACTAGAAGGAGGGCTTTCTCCGCTGTGGCACCCCGGTTGTGGAATGAGCTCCCCAGAGAGGTCTGCCTGGTGCCTACACTGTACTGCTTTCGTCGCCAGCTGAAGACCTTTTTATTCTCTCAGTATTTTAACACTTAATTTTAACTTAAATTTAAATTTTACTGTTCTAACTCTATATTTTAATCTCATATCAATTTTGTTGCGTGGTTTTATCCTGGTTGTGCTTTTTATACCGTATTTTGTAATTGCGCTTTTAACATGTTGGTTGTTTTATTATGGTTTTAACTTTTAACAGCTTCAGCTATTGGGCAGTATAAAAATGTAATAAATAAATAAATAAATAATACTGTGGTAGCACTCCCTCTGTCTCTTTCCCAAAGAAGGTTATCCATCAGGGCAACCAAAGCCAATTACATCCCCAAATAAGGCCTGAATCCAGACTGGAATGAATCCCGATAACCAGTTTCATTCAAGAGCACCTGTAGCTGAGACATCACCACTCTCTCAAGCACCTTACTCAAGAATAGGGTGTCTGCAATTCTAGATGTATCAGGTAAGGGAAAACTGCATAGCTACATGTGTCTCTATGAGGCACAATGTGTAATTTGGCTCTAATCCTGCCCCAAGGAAAATCAGGGAATCCATAGCAGAGACCACAAAGCTCATGCAGAACCCATCATTTTAAGGAATGAGTCAAGCCAAAGATTATGTATAATATGCATCTTATTAGAGGTGTTGAATCTCAGGGCTGAAGAGCTAATCCAACCAATCCAAACCTCTCAGATACCCCAGACCTCTCAGATAGCCATGCTTTTTTACCCAGGCTCCACCCCCTTTCCCACGATTACTGATAGTTTTGTGGTTTCATGGGCTTTGGGCAGTTCCCCCCACCCCACCCATCCCCATTCAGAAACACTGAAACACATTTCCTCAGGCTTACTTACTGGCAATAAGAGCTTTAAAATAAAATATGCTGGCATTTTTGGTGATTTGCCCTTGCCCTTTGTGACTCTAACTTTGGCACTTTGGACTTCCAGCCCCACCCAGCCTTGGAATGCAACCTCCCCCTGCCCCCCCAACCCCCCGAGCTCCTCTGAAATTAATTTTGGCCCTTGGGCTGCATTATGTGATTCTGGAATTAAATACCTAGAGGACAGGGATGATCTAATCCATGTGAATTCACTTCTTCACACAGAGACAATGTCCCTCCACCCATCTTCCTGTTTGCCTGCCTGCTTGCCCCCCCCCCTCAAATACACGCACACAGAAGCAGCTGGTTTTAGGGCCTCAGCACAATTGCTCTGAAATGTGGCTGTCAGACAGCAGCTGGACATGTCAGTGACCATTTATTCCTGCCTGCAGAATGCAAACATGGAGGCTTTCTCTATCAGATTAACATTGGCCCTTTCTGGCTTCACTACGTGTATACATTCCGCCGTCCACTAAATAAAATGAGAACATTTTAACTCTGTAACTTTCTAAGAACACAGGGGGATTTTCCCCAAATGAGAGGCACATCCAATGAGCATTTAATTTTTAAAAACAATTTCAACCTTCAGAATGTCAACTTGATAGTATGATTTTTTTACTGGCAAAAATGGTCAGAAACTAAAGCGCCTGACTCTTCCTGTCATCATTGTTGAAGTTCTGTAAGAGTTTTGTTAATCTCTCTCTTTAAAAATATATATGAAAAAATAGGTAGACTGTATACACATTCTGAAATAGAGCTCAATTTCACACCAATAGGACAATTTGCTTTGTATGGATTTTATAAAAAAAAAAAATACAGCTTTCATGCTTTAGAATGGTAGCATACTAGAAAATGGTCACACCTTAACTCTACAGCCACTTCCATGACTATATAATATGAACAGTTCTGGACTCATGGGGAAAAGTGAGAAATGAGAATCACAATACCTGGAAATTCATTCAAACTTTGCTAGATGTGTAAGAACTATGAGCGTGAAATAAATAGAAGTTATGAAGCTTTACAATTACTTGCTTTCGCTTAGGAAGGCTCTGCCCTTTAAGAACACTTTCACAGTGAAAAACCACTGGAATCCAGGACAGCTTGGACAATGTATCACAGAAATCAAATTTGCCCTTCAGTTTTTCAAATCCTTCTGAATATGTATGTTGACAGTTAGTGATTTCCCCCCCATCAGTGTTAGAGGAATAAAACTATTTGGTCAGATTAATGTTACACTGCCTGTAAGCAAATACCATTGCCAGCTCAAGTGACAAACTCACCTTAAAAATCAAATCCTTTTTCCCATAGCGAAGCTCCTTCAGTTGGGCTTGGATCTTTTTTGACTGCAAGCAGAGGATAATACATTAATCTTTTAAGTAATTTATATTTAAAAATCTGCAGAGGAAAAGATATTAAAGTTCAGGCAATAAGAAAGTCTATCCTGAGGTGTTTTTTGGGTCATGGTTGCTGGTTTGTTTGTTTTTTTGTTAAATCATACCTACTGATGAAATGAAT
Source organism: Elgaria multicarinata webbii (assembly GCF_023053635.1). Classification (NCBI taxonomy): domain Eukaryota; kingdom Metazoa; phylum Chordata; class Lepidosauria; order Squamata; family Anguidae; genus Elgaria; species Elgaria multicarinata. Next base: position 106,308,141 of record NC_086172.1, read on the forward strand.
AATGTTTGCCGCAGCTACACTAGTGTTTTCTGCAGTAAACATATAAAATGAAGGGAAGGAACTCATCCCTGCACACAGTGTCAGGGCAAACACAGCTGCCACATGAAGTCTGAGGCAGCTGTCAGACTACTGGAGAAGAGTAGATACTTTGGCTTGGATCCTAAGTGAAAAGAAACTCGTACAAGGCGCTTTCCTATCTTCTCTGTTCTCTGGCTTCCTGCCACCCAGAAAAGGCCCTCTGGAAGGACAGGAGACTCTCCTGGACAGGGTAGAATAGGGCATGGGGGTGACTGAGCTGTAGTGCCACCAGGGCAGGATTTAGGCCAGATAAGCACATGGACCCATAAATGCAGTAAAAATTACCACATTTTGAAGAATATAAGGGATACACATTGCTATCTAAAGAGGACACCTACACACACATACACACACACACACTCCATAAAACCATTACATCCGAAGTCTAAAATCATCAAATTGTACCACTGTTGCTGGGAGAGGGGGTGGAATTGATAAAAATTGGGTTGAGCTACCTTTCACAAGCTCTGTTCTGCTCTGTTTCAGATGCAAAATACAAATAGGCAATGTCTCAAAAAGGCTACTGGAAAATAGGTGTTTATAAAATCTCTTTCTGCCTTTTCTCATTGCTGGTCAATTTGGGGGCATTCACCTTCCTGCCCCACCAGCAGGTTCTTGGCTGCTATCTCACCCTGTTCAGGAAGCCCCCCCCCCCACAACCTTCCAGAGAAGCTTTCAGGGGTGGAGATGGGATGGGGAAGAGGAAATGGTCTTTGTGAAAACGTCAAGCCAATCGCAATAATTGGCATCCAAGCCTTTCAGTTTGCATTCTAGTGGGGACAGGGGGTTGGCATACCTACATCAATATAGGCAATCTTGTAATCTCAGAACGATGTGGTTTTCTACCCAAACATTCCATAAAGCATAGATGCAAATGGGTTAGAAAAAGAAATTGTGCTGGCAAGGGCTTATGCTTTTATATTTTTTATCTCTTTACACCTGCAAATCAACATGCAGTGCTGAATAATATGCCAACTACTCACACATTAAGCAAACAGGAGCACAAACATCTTTTGAAATTTTCCTTCCTCGTCAAGATTTATCCATGCAAAGCCAGCAGCGTGGTGGCTTCTTATAATGCAGCAAAAATTCATACATGCAAACACAGCAGTGTGCTGGCTGCTTATAATGTAACCATGTGAAGACTGCTCTATACACCAAGTTGACTGATTGAAGCAGCTTGCTGCCACGCGGTTCCAGCCATGTTCACCGTGCCCACTCCAAAACCCGAAAAAAGCATTTGCAAGCCATGCTGGGTAAAGCTGGTGTTGCCAGGGCCAGAGACAGAGGAAGCCTGATCAGGTGTTCAAATGGTCCTAGAGGGTGCCTGAAGTCACAAAATACTCTAAACTGGCTAACTCTGCAAGTTCTGCTAAAGCACTTAAAGGTAAAATGCTTTGAAGCATTTAAGATGAGCCCATTTAAATCTTTGCACAAGGCAATTTAAATATCCAAGAGGGAAATTATAGAAAGGACTTATTGACAGAAGCCCCTTACCCATCTGGTGCCCCCTAGATGTTTCCATCAGACCTAGCCTGCATGGGCAATGGTCAAGGGTGTTAGGGGATGTAGTACAAAATGCCTAGAAGGCTGGTATAGTAATTGGCTGAGTCAGACCACTTGACCATCTGCTCCATTGAACATAAGAAGTGCTATGCTGGATCAGAACAAGGGTCCATCTAGTCCAGCACTCTGTTCACACAGTGGCCACCAGCCATCGGCCAGGGATGAACAAGCAGGACATGGTGCAACAGCACCCTCCCACCCATATTCCCCAGCAACTGGTGCACACAGGCTTATTTCCTTGAATACTAGAGATAGCACACAACCATCAGGGCTAGTAGCCATTGATATATCCTTTACCTCCAGGAATTTATCCAACTCCCTTTTGAAGCCATCCAGATTGGTGGCCATCACTACATCTTGTGGTAGTGAGCTCCATAATTTAACTATGCGCTGTGTGAAGAAGTACTTCCTTTTATTTGTCCTGGATCTCCTACCAATCAGCTTCATGGGATGACCCCGGGTTCTAGTATTATGAGAGAGGGAGAAAAACGTCTCCCTATACATATTCTCCACACCATGCATGATTTTGTAAACCTCTATCATGTCTCCCTTAAGCCTCCCATTCCAAAAACCGACTAGTTAACTGCTCTGACTAGTTAACTAGGTCTTTCTAAGCACTCCTACATGAGATTGAACATAAATATCTTATGCATGCAGAACCGCCCAGAGAGCTTCGGCTATTGGGTGGTATAAAAATATAATAAATAAATAAATAACATCTACCACTGAGTTATGGCCCCTCACTAAAAATGTAGTAGTAATTATTATTATTATTATTATTATTATTATTATTATTATTATTATTATTTTATTTATTACCCGCCTCTCCCTCTGGATTAAGGTGGGGAACAACAGATATAGTACCAACTTCTATATCCAAACTATGCTGATAAGAAACACGAACTGAACCCTCCAGATTTCAGTGAACTGTTCTGAATCCACAGACTGCCTAGTGGCACGATTCCAGATCGCAGCCACAGATATGAGATGTTTCACTACCAAAGCAACTGAATGCTTTCTGCCTTTAGAACAGAAAAGAATGTTTGTTGATAGCTGCATGGCTATAGATCATTTCCTGCTGGCTTAAAACCCCCAGGAAGCTAGGGTTGACATTTATTAATGAGGACAACTTTGACCATGTCCATGCAGCTATCTGCACTATGCACTGGCCTCATCATGGTTTATTTGTTTGTTTTAAAAAACTACGAAAACTAGAAAGAACAGCAGAAATCTCCCAGCAATCCCCTATAGCTATTTCTCAGATCATTAACTTGCTAATTTTCAGGGTAGCATCACTCATCCTAATTTTGAAACTGATGACAAATTAACGGTGTTCTCATCATTAGAATCACTTTGCTACTTACTTTCAGTTCAATAATACTTAAAGTATAGGGAGTTGAGTGGAACACAGGAAGCTGCCTTTCACCAGGGCAGATGATTTGCTTATGACTTGCCCCTTTTTACATCGCCTGCTACCTGGTCCTTCTAACTGGAGAGGTTAGAGCTTGGGACTTTCCGCTTGCAAAGCATGTGTTCTTCCATTAAGCTGCAATCCCTATGGTCCTAACCTAACAGAAGGCTCTTCCCCATCCTGGTGCCCTCTATATGTTTTGGTCTTTGACTCCCAGCATGCCTGACCAACGTCCATGCTGGCAGGGGCTGATGGAAGTTGAAGTCCAAAACAAATGGAGGGCACAAGGCTGGAGAAGGCTGATATAGTCTCTTATTGTCCACCAAGATGGGATGCAGCTCTCAAAGGGCTAAACTGCACCAAGCAGGATATTCCACTATGAAAGTGGTATGAAAGCGGTATATCGCACTACGATAACTGTATGAAAGCAGTATATAAAAGGCAGGAGCCACACTACTGCTTTATAGTGGTATTAAAGGGCACTGACAACTGTTGGAGGCCATTGACACATACCATATACCACTTCCATAGTGCTATATCCTGCTTGGTGTAGATGTGTCATGGGCCCCAACAGATGTCAGTGCACTTCAATACCACTATAAAGCAATAGTGTGTCCCCTGCCTTTTATACACTGCTTTCATACCGCTTTCGTAATGGAATATCCTGCTTGGTGTAGATGAGCCCAAAGTTTCCCAACAAGTTGTGGGGAGAGATGTCTACTAGCTATCTTACACAAGGTTTCTTAGGTTTCTTAAGTGCATATGCTAGGGAATCAAACCCAAAGCCTCATTTATGCAAAGAATATGCTGGTGAGCTAACAATCAGCTGTCCCTAAACACATTCTCCGATTCAAGCACAGAGGTGTCCAAACCATTTGGCAAGTTAATACTCTGAGTATTTTAACTCATGGTCCAAATTCACTGCCATGTAACTACACCAAAGTTACAAAATTTGTTCCAAATAAGTGGTCAATAAAGAAAGTGCATTTGTTTGTGTCACTGAGATTCTGTATGTATATGTTATAGCAATTTCTTACTTTGTGTTTCAGTGAAGGAACAGCTTCTGTTCTCAGGGAAACCCATAGCCAGGAAGGTTTTGTTTGTTTGTTTAACACATCTTCCTTCTTGCAATATATTTCCCTTGGAAAGATGCTCAGTGAGCAATTCTGGAAAACAGTTTCTCAAACTGCCACTGTAAAGTGAAGATCTATAGGCAATGAATAATCAGGGACTAGGTCATATGGTAAGCATTGGAAAGTCAAATTCCTTGTTTTCCATTTAAATTTAAACTCTTGTGTGAGAAACATTCACTGCTATGCTGCAAATATTAGAATGTATATAAAGAGCATGCAAAAGAAACAGGAAAAAACAGCCATAAAGTCATAGCGAACATGATACACCTAGAGAAGAGAAGCAATGGATGATGATGATGATGATGATGGAAAAAGTAGTAATAGTAATCCCTTCCAGCTATATCAAATGTGAGTATGGAGCAGATTCCTCAAATGCTTGCATGAACACTATGTTCATATTAGAGGAACCAATGTGAGTTTTCCTCTTGAGAAGGGTGTTCATGCCCATTTCCTATTGTGTAATGGCTTTATTGAGGAATGCCTTGAATCAACCACTCTAACTTTGCAGTTTTTACTGTGGTCTATGAAGGCACACATGCTTAGGTTAGAGGAGGGAGGGGACAGTTATGAACAAGCAAAAAAAATTGCCTACTGTGCCAGTTACCTAGCAACACAGGGATGACTCTTCATTGTAGAAAAGTAGGGGGAAATTGCCAAATTGCTTAGGCAAACAGCCACAGAAGACATGAAATTTCAGTTGAAGTATTTTCAGCTCAGCTCTAATTTTATTTAGTAGGATGAGGCAAAAATCATCAGAGTTCAAGGTGCCTGTCCAATGGGCCTGTTTATGCAGGCATATGCTGCATTTAGGGTCCCCACCTCTCAATTTTTCTTGAATGTTAGTTCCATCCTCCCCATCGCCAACATAACAAGCTTCAGTAGCAGCTTGTAAAGAGGCATTGAGCATATCTGAAATGAACAGCCACAAACAGTTTATATTCAATTCATTTTCCAATCCCACCACAAAAGATTTTTTTTTCAAATTCAACACCTGAATTTACACTTCGAATGTAAAATTTACAAGATCTAAGTGAGAATGTGAACATGCTGATGTCTCAATTTGAATGCTCTAAACTGGTTGACCTCTCTTGGGCCTTAGCTAGAGCTAAGGTTTATCCCGGGGTCGTCCCGGGGTCGTCCCTGCCTGCTCCCAGGATATCCTGTGTGTCATTTACATGAACAGGGATGACCCCGGGATGATCCCAGGATAAACCTTAGGTCTAGCTAAGGCCTTGGTTTCTTTGATTTTGTGTAGGCTTCAAATACAGAATCTCACAATGTCAGATACTACTGTAAGTGCCATTGGAAGTTATCTTAAGAAATCCTTTCAGCTAAAATGTCATATAGGTTGACAATCAAATATTGTCAAATATTAAGTACTATTGCTTGCCAACCACAAAATATAATAAAACATTATCTACTAGTGGCTTTCAAAATGCCTTCTAGGGATCGTTAGCTTTTTGAACACTTATCAGGGATTTCTCAATTTAAAAATCACCACTGGCAGGCAAGGTATCCCTCCAAAAACCTTGCTCATGGCTATTGATCTTTCTTTGCAGTACATAGTGACAGGATGTGGGGTATGTTTCTGGCGGGCAATCTCAGTTCATAGTGGGTGACTGAGAGGCCTTAGAGGGTGCTCCATGAACTATGTGCACCCTAGAGAGTGTCCCAGAATCTTTTACAATGTGAAAAGGATCTGTTGTAGATGTAGAAAGGTTCCTTGGCAGAGACGTCAAAGTGGAAAGCGTACCCTGAAGCTAGAAGGTTTGAAATCCACTCACAGAGATAAGAAAATTAAAGATATGTCAAATGATTGAATTAAAATGTTGTTTGGTTTATAATACAGGCAGCACTCTGAGAACACCTAGCACACACATGTGCATTTAGTAAATATCTGGGGAATGAGTTCCATCAAAATTCACAAAGGAGATTTTTGAAAAGAAGTTTTGAAAGCAATTTCATTGCTGCCGTTGGCAAGAACAGTTTAAAAACAACAACAACCTCACACTGTGTTTGAATCCTGAACTTTGAATTTGACAGGCATGTGCAGCTAGAATGTAATGCAAACATTGAAAAATGCTATAGGATTTTATTACTTTTTAAATTTTTAATAGTGGGATAGTAGCAGAAGTAGTGAAATTAGTAGTAGTAATAGTAGTAGTAGCAGCAGTAATAGTAAAAAGAAGAAAAACAGACATATTCCCCAAAACAGCAGGAAAAATGAAGGTTTGGCCTTTAAAACACCATATGGAACCTTTTTCTGGGATGAAAGGATAGCTACTGGTCGCCTAGTACTGTTGTTAGCACAGCATCTATATTCAGCACCACATCAATGGTGTGACGTGTTAAAAAAATGTAAATTAGCAGTTGGTGTACTTAAAGGCATCCTCCCTCACCCCACATACATACATACAAATGTACAAAAGTATAAAAGGAATACACTAAAATAAACTAGCAGTTAATGATATCAAGCAAGATCAGGGAAATCAGAACAGACATAGGGCCTTTCCAGAAAGCATGGAACCCATTTGTAGCGAATGGTTAGAGAGTGTCTTTAAACCATGATTATGTAGCCACCATGTTTAGGAATGGTTCACATGACACCCTAAGCCACCATGTTAAGCTCAAAATGTTTAACCACCGTAGCTTAGTGTGTTGTCTGAACACGGTCAATGACATTCCTTTTTGCATGTGTAATGGGCTTTGGAGAGAGGTGTATTGATTTTTTAAAAATCAAACACAAATATATGCCTGCTTAAAATTTGGTTTACTCCATAAGGTAAACAAGGTTGAATTGTCCTCCACCAATTATTTCTATTGTATTGCATAAGTTTGCTATAAGCGCACTTGGAAGTAATTGCTAATTTAATAATTTGATGTGAACCACATTTGTGTTCAGTGCAATGACAATCATTGTGATGATGACAGTGCTCCTGGAACCTTTCTTGTTTTTTAGCATTATGTCTTGTAATTAATTTCTCGACAATATATTGTGCCAATCTGCATGATCAAGATAAATCATGGTGGCTGATTTAAATTGTGGTATGTATTGGAAACAAGCATGTCAGGCACAATTTCCATAGCCACCATCCAGGTGCAGCTTGTCATGTTGTCTGAATCCAGTTGGCATGGACTGTTGGAGGGGAAAGCAACCCTCCAACAACCCATGGGCTGTTGTAGGATTATTTTGATCATGCTGACTATGTCTTGTTAAGACTTGGGGTGGGAAACATATTCATTCCCCCAAACAAGTTGTATCAAGATACTAGAAGATCAATTTTAGTTCCTTGTTTCATCCTGCAAGCACTTCTTAGCAAAACAACCACCACCTTGAATCATTGATTGCATTAAGGCTCCCATCTCTTCTAGTGTACCAGGCAGAATGCAAGCGCATAATATTGGATAGGTATGTTAAGCTGATCCAGGATGCTTCCACCAAAGTAGTAGTGTGGATGCCAGGTATATTATTGTGGCAGCAGCCATTCTCATTAGTTATATGGTACCAGGATCATGCAAAGCTACAGTAGCAGGACAGGGGATGGCTCATCTGAAATAAACTGTAGCTACCACAGAGAAACACAAACCTAGCTGCTTAAAAGATGGCACCAAGATGTTTGAATGGTGCCTCACTTGCTGCCAATAAGAAACTGCAATCTCCTCCAAATTCCATCTCTGTAGACTTCATGGCCCTGTTCAGAAGACATCTTAAACCATGGTTTTAACCATGGTGAATAAGGCAAAAAGCCTTATTTGTGGTTAAAGCTGTGGTTTAAGGTGTCATCTTAAACCCCATGACTTCAACATCAATTCAGCCATTTTCCCCTCTTCTTCCCTCCTCCAACCTAGTTTTTGTACTGTCTTCCCTAGTTTTAAATTTTGTATACTTTTTAATGTTCACTGTTTTTAACTTTTGTAAACTGCCCAGAGAGCTTCAGCTATGGGGCGGTATATAAATGTAATAAATAAATAAATAAAATAAAGTGATCTGGAGATCTCTAAGCTCATACCATATTTTGTGTCCATTTGAATCAGCCTAATAAATGTATTGTCCTAATAGACATTTTGGATTCTTCTCCACATTTTTTTCTACTTCTCCCCTTTTTAGGATTTCACACTGGCTATGTGATCACACAGCAAATGTATATTTTGGATCTGTGCACAAGTGGCCTCTCAAAACTGTCAATCCTATTTGTGGGTAGAGAAATTGAGGTGGGACAATTTCACCAAATTTCTTTAGGGGGAGGAGAAATTCTCCAGCAATTTCTCACAGGTGGGCATCACTATTGGTGAGGGTTTTGTTTTGCTTTGTTTGCACTGCCTCTGCAAGTGGCAACGGCATCAACTATGCTGGCAGCCTGCCCCTCATTTTGCATTCTCCACAATGCCCCATATACCTAGCATCAGTCCAGGGCATTGAGGGGAGGGAATTCAGCTACACAAACACAAAAATAACGGTCAAGAAAACGTGGAGAAAATTCCAAAAAGTGTCATTTTATTTTCTAGAAGGTAAGAAAAGAAAAATCTTAGGACTTTCCTGAAAATTTTCTTTCACCTTGAAAGATACTTACATTTTCCTGCCTCATCCTCAGGGTGTTTTATAATTTCTTTTGAATATGTTTTGGTGGTGTTTTTGACCTGACCTAATCACTGTGAAGTGGCTGAGAGCACTGTCTATATTTTTTCTTTCTATTACACATTTCACCATTGCTCTACAGTCTCCCAGGCTGCCTCCACTTCCTGATCCGAAAAGATCATATGAGAGGAATAAATGTATGTCTTCTAGGGCTGTGCTCCGCTTTGCTTTGGGTCAGAAGCAGATTGGGGTGCTTCACCTCCCCTTAAGGCGGAGGCGAAGAGGATCGGGGGGCAGCAGAGCATCACGGAGCAGATCGAGATGAAGGTGGATCCTTCGTCTCGATCTGGAGCTCCAAAAGTAAGGTAAGTGAGGGCTTACCTGGCACTGCAGCAGTTCATCTGGCAACGGTGGCTGAGCCAGGTAAGGGGGCAGAGGGGAGAGGGGCTTACCTGCCTCTGTCGCGGTCCGGCGGCGGCTTCAACTGAGGCTGAGGCTCAAACCGGAAGACTAGGTCGCAACCACGGCCTGCCCTTCTGCTTTGAGCCTTGGCCTCAGGTGAAGCCACTGCTGGAATGCAACGGATGCAGGTAAGGGGGAGGAGGGGGCCCTTACCTGCCACCGCCACCACCACAGTCTGTGCGGTGATGACAGCAGAGCCAGGTAAGGGGACAGGGGGAAGGGTCTTACCTGCATCCATCCGTGGTCCAGCAGTGGCTTCAACTGAGCCTGAGGACTCAAACCGGAAGACCAGGCCGCAGTTGTGGTCTTCCTGTTTGAGTCCTTGGGCTCAGTTGAAGCCGCCACCAGACTGCGGACAGACGCAGGTATGGGGGGAGGAGAGAGGATTACCTGCCTTACCTGCCGCCACCGCTGCAGAGCTCCGATTCGGATCCAGAGCTCCGCAGCGGAACGGAGTGGACCGTAAGCAGATCGACACGGGGTGGAGCGGGCCTGATCTGCAATTTGCGGATTGGGTGCGGAGTGGATGGGGGGGTGTCTGTGCACAGCCCTAATGTCTTCTGCTGTGTGGGAAGTGCAGGAAGCGAAGGAGGCTGCAGGCTGTCACAGAGATATATTATACAATGAAACACAGGGCATTCACACACTCTCCTCAGTCATCTCATAGGTAAGGTAAGCACAAGAACCCTATACCATGAGAATTTCTGTAAAATTTCTTCTTTGAATTTCTTTTTGAAAGTAAATTCTTTTCTATCAAATTGAATGAGAATGGTTGGAATTTTCATGGGAGAAATCTTCAGTTTCATGGGAGAAACAGGAATTAATTCTGTAAACCACCCAGAGAGCCCTGGCTATGGAAGCGGTATATAAGTGCAATAAATAAATAAATAATAAGACTGGAAAACAAAAAAAACTGGCTCATTTTCCCTCTGCCACAAAAATATAAAATTATGCTTTTAGTAGTACAGTACCTAGCTTTCAAAAACTGCTTTCATATCATATAATTGCTGATTCCAGAAACATCTAGCAGTCATGGGTTCAAAGCAGGATGAGAGCCATACATGACATGGCAGTAGCAGCTTTATGTGTTCACACATGAAACTACCTTAATCATATAAAAATATGGGATGAAGTATTTATAGTTCAGCGCCGGTGGACGAGGGCTGGATATTGGGGGAAATGGCTGGGTGGGATGACATATTTGGAAATTCACTTAGTTCAGAACATAAGCTGAGCTATTGCTAATTTTTTTGGGAGGTATCTCAGGGTATTGTACAAGTTAATCCAATGGGAAGACATAACCTTGGAAAATACTTGAAATAAATAAATGTGGGTGTGGAGAAGATTATCTATCTCTGCTAGAAATGGGCCACTATATGGCACTACAGTGAAAAGGAAGGTCAATACATTTTGCGGCTACCCTAATAATTTGGAAATTCTATACCATCAGTCCAGATAACAGCCAATGGCTCCTGTGCACATGCCACATCCATTTTGCATGGATGTTCCCAACATTTCTTCATTTTAGCTGCTTACTCTCCCAGATTTCCTGAATGCTCTTGTAATTCTTTTTGTGGTGCCCAGATAAAGTTCAGGAGAGCATAGAAGTCTTGTAAGAATGGGTTGGCTTTTGAAATTGAGAATGCTAAGACTGTAGGCCTGTAGCCAGTACTTCTGTCACAACTCAGGTGAGGTCTTTGTCTGCGGGGTCTGCTTTCTATCTATTGAATGGGAGTCTAGGTATGGTAATACTTCTCAGAAATATTTAGAAATATTTTACATAGAAAATCATATTTTACACATGAGAGCTGCTGAAAGTCAAGCTAGGCATGCTATTGGCAGCACATGCGCATATGTGCTAAACTATTGTGCAAGAACCATCCATTAATATGAAGTCTTATTAGCATTTGAAGCACTGCCTGTTGTTGTTGTTGTTGTTGTTGTTGTTGTTGTTGTATTATACTGATCTATTTCATATGGGTTGGATCCAAGATTCAATGCTGGAGACTCCAATGAGGTCATATCCCCAAGAATCTGCCTGTGGAATCCAAAGTGGACCACCACCACGCCCTTACCTGTGCGCCCTCCAGATTTTGTTTGGGGCATTTTTCCAGCATTAAAAAATCCTATGCTAATAGTGAATACCATTAGCATCTCTTGGGAAAATTACATCTGTAATTTGTGTGTTACAGCCATAAAGCACTTACTCCAATGTAAATTGCAGCTGTAAGTGCTTTACAGCTATAATTTATGTAGAAGTAAGCATCACCATTAGCATATTTTGCCTTTTTAAAAGCTGGAAAACTGTTCCATGCAAAATTCAGAGGGTGTGCCAGGGCTGCGGGGAAATCTGGTGAGCCCCAAGCAGCCTGGATTTTCCTGCAGTGCACCCCCCCCCCACACACACACATCCCTCAGGCTGAACGTCAAGGAGTTCACCCATTCTTAACACACACACACACACACACACACACACACACACACACACACACATCCCTCAGGCTGAACGTCAAGGAGTTCACCCATTCTTAACACACACACACACACACACTTTCATCTCAAGGGGAAGCAGAAATTTCCCAGCAGTTTCTGAGAGGTGGGTCTGACCATTAGCAGTAGTTGTAGCACAGCCTCTTTCTTTAGTTTTTTGCACAGCTGCCATTTTGGTGGTATTTTTTGAGCTATTATTACAAGGTGGTCAAGGGTGCTGTTTTTGTTCCTTCTTTCTATCATACACACCTCTATCACTTTGCAGCCTCTCTTGCACAGCCCTTGCATAGCCCATGTTTCTCAAACCGAAAAAGCTCCATGGGGAAGGGGTTACCTCATGACGTCTTGCCCTGGGCTTCAACTGAAGTGTGGGAAGCCCAGGGGCTGCCTGCTAGATGATTGCACAATGAAAATCAGTACGTTCACACACACACACACACACACACACACACACACACACACACACACACACATTCCTCAGCCACCTCATAACTAAGGTAAGTACAAAAAAGAGAAACCCAACCCATGAGAATTCCTCTAAAATTTTGTTCTCGTTTGAAGAATTTTTTGAGAATTGCTCCTTTTCTATCAAGGGGAATGGCAATGGCAGTAAAAGAAAAATGCTGAAGAAATATTTGTGACAACACTAGGGGGAAGGGATCCTCTGGAATGGCTTGTGAGGTTTCACATGGAGGCATAAGGGGCTGCAGTAGGACAGAGAAATTTGGAGAATTTGGTGGTGCTGCCCTGCGCAAGCAGAAATGCCTTCTGCTCAGGCAAGACATCTCTGCATCTGTGCCTCTATTTTTTAATACTTCTTCTCCTTAAAATTTAATCTAAAATTCTTAAGAATCTTTTCAGTAACTCTACAAGTGACTTCAAACCTTCCCCCCCTGCACCCCCACCCTTGGATATATCTTGGGGCCATATTTTCTTTCTCTCTGAATATGTTCAAAATGACTGAATGTGAGAAGACAATTTGGTGCACAGTGTGAACTTAACACCTCCACAGGATTTTTCACTCCTGAAATAAAATTTGTGGCAGGCCTCATTGAGAAGCCATTTGTCCATTGGGCTTGCTGGGGTCAGAGCAGTATAAAATTCTACTCACCTCTTCTGCGTGAATGCCACAAAGTTTGCTTCCCGACAGGAGCTTGTTTTTCAGGCTTTTGTTCTAAGGGAGGGGAAGAAACATGTTTTTTATTATTAACATGTACTAAAATATTAAGAAATCATCTAAATATTTTAGCATGGTATACTAAAATATAATCGTCAGGAAGTCAGTGAGGACAAAAATACATTAAAAATGAAAATAAATATGTAATAGCACAAGACAACTTCTTCATTCAAATTCTGGATGCCTATGGACTTTACATTTAAATTGTCTTTATGAGGACAGGAAAACACACTCATACTTTTCAAAACCAGACTGTCAAGTAAAGACGAACATATCTGGACTAGCTATGTGATGGGATAAAAAGGGCAAAATATAATGGAAATACACTTCTACACATGCAAGACATTGACTTAGATGAAGCAATGCTAGCAGACACCCTCTATGAATTCTGTCCAGAGTTTGAGTCATGAAATAAAAATGGCCAGGATTTCTGAACTTTATTCATAAAGAAATTAACTAAAGCATTTGCGGTACTTAGACAAAATGCTCTGATTTATTCTTTCCCCTGATTTTCCTCCCATCAATCAATTGCCTCATTTTATTTAATTTTACTTTTTCACTTTCAGAAATGGAAAATAGCTTTAGCTACACTATAAAGTATTTTCAATAAAATGAAAAGAAAGTTCAATAATCTTTATCTAAATTACTTTAAATCACTCACAGGAGATTCATTTTTTATACACCGAGTTGTTTGGCTGCTACTTCTGCTTTATCATATAACAGAGGGGTGCACTTGAAACCCCATCATGCAGTCAAAGCATGTGACGGTGTTGTGAGTTTGCACCAGCTAGGCCTTCCCCACAATGAAAACTCAAGTATTGGCCAGACCATCACCAACAGTGCATTCCATGGCAGTGTGAAGGGGCTTGATTCATTTAAGACTTATGTAGCTAAGAGTCTTGAAGAGGGATCATAGGCCAATTATGATTGTCCGTGGAGGAGTCCAACATGTGTATATCCTTATGCACTTATACGGTGGAATCCAGTGATGTTTTTTATGCTGACAGAACTACTTCTCTCCTGGAAACTGGGAGGAAACAGTCCCCCCTCCACCTTGCAACCACCTCAACACCCTCAAAATCTGTTCCAGACAGCTGGGTGACCTGCCATAGTAGAGATTTTCAAGGGGTGGGAAGCACAAGGAGGAGGTGAGTGGGAGAATTCTGCTTATGTGAAATTTAGTTTCTGGTCAAGGTTCCTTCACACTGTCTCTGAAAGTGCGGTTCGAAGCCATGCTGGGAAGAGGTCTGGTCAGCATCCATTTCCTGTGGGGGGACAGAACCATGCAATGTGTTTTCAGTATAGCTGGAGGTATGCATGAAGCCACCTGATGTCTTCATATGCAAAAGAAGAAATAGAATTGGCATGAGGAGTAATCAACACCCTTCCCACATGGTCACCACAGATCAAATTTGACTGAATATGCACCTTCACAGATTCTTCACCTTCTCAGCAGCTACACAGATCAAATCTATTTTAATTCCATTCATCTTCATGCTAAGAATACTGTGAATCAAATGATATAACAATGTTTTCTTATATCCAAGTAAGCAACTGGCCACATGTTTTAGTTCATTACTATTGAATGAAAATATACATGGAAAATTTCCCAGATACTTTGCAATCAAGGCTGTACTCTTACCCGCCACATTTTCTGTCCTCATTATTACACAGAAACACATTACTATCTATATTTCATTACATGTGGGACATTAAGAAGCCTCATGAAAAAGCTAAAGTGGTTTCTAATGGATCTTATGTTTTTTTAAACACCATGCTACTCCAATAGAGGAGAGCTTGCATAATTAATACTACATTTTTAAATATATTAGCAATATTGATGACATCGACAAGAAATGCAGATGTTATGGGTACAGAATTATCCATTAGAGTAAAGTGAAAGGCAGACTGCAAAATTGCTTTCAGGCAATTTCCAATTTCTATCTTTTCAGGATCAAGTGTAATAATAATAATAATAATAGTACAACACTCACAGAGACAAAAAGACCAGGAACAATTGTCTCTAACTGTGGAGGCTCTTCTTGTCCTCCAGAAAATGCCACTTGAGCAGAGAACCAAAAAGGAGACATCTGCCAAGTTGGTTTTCCCTCCAAAGTGTGCCAAACGCTTGTTTGTGAGGATATAAATGTTTGCTTGTATGGGCAAAGCAGCCAGGGTGGTGGGGATTTGAAGTGGCAGACAAGAAAAAGGTGAAGCCCCCTATAACATATTGGGCCTGTTCATACAACATGCTAAGCCAAGGTTAGGCTACTGATCCTTTTGCAGCAAATGGTTTGTGAGCACTGTGATTATGTAGCCACCAGGGACAGGAATGGTTCACAAGACATGCTAAACCATAATGTTGAGCTCAAAATGCTTAACCACCATGGCTTAGTGTGTCATCTGAACAGGGTCATTAGGTCACACCAGTAAGGTGAAACAATAACTGGTCTGATGCCTTTGTTTTATCTAAGGGATGGGCAAATTGGCAAAAGTTGAGCTCCTCAAAGGTCTCCGAATTTTATCTTAAAGCCTGTTCCTATTTAAGTCTGTATCAGGCTGCAAGCTGTGTTTTGTTTTCCTTTTTTCATGAAAATCTACATGTATTTTTGTATGAATTTTCCCAAATGTGTGCTTCTTTGAAATGGATGCATTCTTCTCCCATTGACTAAAACGTATTTGTGTGCATTTTTCAAAGATACACCTTTTTTTCATATGCATTTTTCAAATGTACATAGGCTGTTGAATGTATTTTCTTCGGTCCTTGAATCACATTGTAAACTGGGAAACCTATAGATGTTGACCACAGATTGTGTCCAAATCTATGTTCAGTCTGGAAGGCGCAAACTGGGTGAATCTTGATCAAAAAAATGAACTGAACTGAATTGTTCATGCATCCCTAATTTTCATACAGTTCTCAGTATGGTATCCATCTTTGCACTGTACTAAGAGCACAGAACTGGAACACGCTAAGTGACAACAACATAGTGTTGTTTAAATGGATACTGTTGTTTTATACTGTTGTTTTTATATTTTTGATGGTTTTTAACTTATTTTTTTAATGTTCACTGTTTTTAACTTTTGTAAACCACCCACAGAGCTTCGGCTATGGGGTGGTATATAAATTTAATAAATAATTAAATAAATAAATATATTTTGCACACCCCTTCCCTACCACTGCTCCTATCCTCAAAAATGCTTTTCCTGAAGAAAATGGCCATCAGGGCTAAGTACACACTTCTGTGAAATATGTATTGAATCCCATGACTTAGATTATCTGAGTAAAATACTATAAAATCCAAAACTTGTTAATGTAGGAAGTCTTTGTTTTGGATAAGAAAAATGCTTGGCCATAAATGAGAAGGAGGCTAGGAGCTCCATCAGACAAGCATTTTATTTCATGATCATTGCTGGGTAATGGATTTTTGCAGGTCCCTCTCACAACGTCATCTGCCTCCCACATGCCTCCCACCCCTTCTAGCCTTCTTCGTGCCACAACCCACCCACCCCCAGTAAGTCCAACTTATTTTTAGATGGAAGTTGCCGCTATCTCCTGATGTGTGCAGGAGAAGCAGGACCAAAATGACCCACTGAATGGTCCACATACATGTTGTTTACTTCTTTTTTCAAAAAAGGAAGTAACGAGGGACAAACACGCAGGTGGAGAAGCAATGGTAACCAAACATGATTTCCCCCTGTGTGATGCTCTTCGAGTCTTCAAGAACCTCTCACAGTAAGAGTGCTTTCTTAAGACAAGGAGGTGGAGTAGTTGGGATTCAGCTCTCTAATCTAATAGTGTAGCATTGTTGTATGTGTTTCTGCTACTTAGGAGTTTTTGAGTAGCAGCCTAAAGAAATGCTTAATGTTATATATCACGAAGGGAGGGCCACACAGCAAGTCAAAGGAGCTCCAATTAGCTGAACTTTTAAGTCATGAAATCAAATGACAGATCCAAATGGGAAGTTGGATAATTGACATGGGATTAGGAGAATGGAGGGATATGTATGAAGACAATTCTGTTATAGGCCAGAGGGCCAGTGTGGTGTAGTGGCTAGTGTGTTAGACTGGGGGTCAGATGTTCCAGGTTCTGGTCCCCACTTGGCCATGAAAGCTCACTGGGTGACTTTGAGCTAGTCATACACTCTCAGCCCAACCTACCTCACAGGGTTGTTGTGAGGATAAAATGGAGAGGAGGAGGAGGAAGAATATGTATGCCACCTTGGGTTCCTTGGAGGATATAAATGAAATAAATAAATGAAAGCTGATAAGCTGTACTTCTAAGGAGAATAGAACAGATGATCTCCAGGAGCTCAAGGATATGCATTATATACGTGAAGGAGGGGAAAACACTGTAACATCTTCCATGGGACCCAAACTAATGCTGGCTTTAACTAGGACTCCAGATCTGAACCAACACAGCATGACAACATAAAGCAGGCCTCTTTTCATATACATACTTTTCATAAGCAAAGTAGCTATAGAAGCAAAATAGACCATATTATGCAAAAGATAGTCCATAAAACCAACCACTATGAGTACTGGACAATAAGAGTATTAATAAACAGCTGTGGTTTTTGTTTTGTTTTTAACACTACAAATAAAACTTTAGTGCCACACCATCCCATAGTACAAAAGAGAGTGTGGGGATCCTTTTTGCATGCTCAGTGGGAAAGGAAAGTTTAACTTTCATTCTGTGAACGTCTTTCAGTTGGTATTTTCTTCCCATTGTCCTTTGTACACTCTGACAATCTGCCTAACCCAGTTGGGTTACACACTGAATCTATTCAGAATAGAATGAAAGTTTGCTTTAAAAAGCTTCCCTTCCTGCCACATAAGAATTCTCAGATCAGTCACACCTTCAGGTTTCCAAAAAAGAAAAAAAAGGGGGGAGTACCCTTGTGAAAAATAGACAACAATAACTTTTTGAAATAGTAACATACAAAAGAAAAAGGGAAAAATAAAGCCACCCGCAAGGTACCCTGAGGTGCTGCCAACATGTCACAGATGTACAACACAGGGATGTAGGAAATTGAAATGTTGTGAGATGTAAGGAATGACAGCTCTGTACCTGTGGATTGCTTTTACTTGAGCACCACTAACATGTCTGTTCTCCGCAATAGTTGGAATAATTTATTCTTTTAGGAGGAAGCCAATTAAGAAAACAAATCAGAACCTTTTAAAAATAGTTCTAATCTTATTTTGATCTTTTGCCATAGAAGTATTTCCATTTGTAGAACTTAAATATGGATGTCAGAAGAAATTTCCCACTCTGCCTCTGCCCGCTCCCCCCCCCCCCAAGACATTGCCCTCAGGCACAATCCTATGCATGTTTAGACAGAAAAAAGTTCTACAACTCCCAGCATGTCAGTATGGCTGGGGATAATGGGAGTTATTATTCCAAAACATCTGGAGGGCACCCAGTTGGGGAAGGCTGTTGCAGACATTATGTTGCCTTCCCTTAAAATGTCCTCAAATTCCCCCAGATTGCACAAGGAATCCTAAAGTTGTCTTGAATTTCAGCAACTCTGATATTAAACCATCTTGGAAAGGAAAAGATTCCCTCTAGTAGATAGAAGTTGTGATGAATTCAGGGGAAGTAACTGTTTGATCTGGCTGACGTGAGTTGTCAACACTTTTATACATTATTGCTGCTATGTGGAGCCTAATCATGGGGAAGTGATCTTTTGACAGTTGACACATTGCATGAGTGACATTTCTCCCCATTATAGGCCTTGGACTAAATAAAAAAAGCAAAACACCCCTTCCCCATTTTTTTGTTTTTTTGTTTGTTTATTGTTTCCACTGGCTTTCATCCTACATCAAACAGGACTTTAGGAAATGTTTCCTCTTTCTCTGCAAATTGCAAAACAACAACACATGTGCAAGAAGGATCAAGAAAGTTCCTTCTCTTAATCACAAAACGTAGGTCAAATTCCCAAATAAACAGACTGACTTGTGTATACACTGGAATCTCATAATCACTTTATATTTCCATTTTACATATTCCATTAAAATTGTCTGTTTTGTAGACCACACAAGGAAATGGACGAAAGAAATATGCTGTATACTAAGTCTAAAAAATCTACATAAAAACTAGGGCTGTGCACAGGACCCCCAAGCTGTTTCAGAGGCCAATTCAAAGCTTTTGAATCAGCCCCAGTCTGTATTGGCCTGTTCCGAAGCAAGATTCAGACATCTGAATCAGGTCACCCATCTCCTGAGCTGTGTGACCCCCCTGCTGGACCAATCAGGAGTGCCCACAGCCACAGCTGTCACCACTTCCCCCATGGAAATTAAATGTTGTACAAATGGTGGCCATAAGATTACCATGTATGCAATATTACAGGTGTAAATGGGCCGTTTATGCTCATAACATTGTGTACATGATGGCTGCCAGTTGTGCAATGTTTAATTTTCAGGAAATAAATACAATGGCTGCAGCTGTGGGTGGCTCTGGTGGGTCCAGATAAAGACAGGGTGCTTGAGCAGCTGGGCAGGCAGCTGTCTGGATTGGGCTGAAGTGATCCAAAGTGCTTCAGCCTAATCCCAACCTGCTTTGGACTGCTTCAGCCCAATCCTGACCCACTTTGGGACCAGACTGATCCAGTCCGAATCAGCCCACTTTGGCTTGGAATATGGATCTAGAGCCAAAGTGGTGCACAGCCCTAATAAAACATGTTTTCAAAAATGGAAGCATGTGCACTTTTTCAATGAGAACCAGCTGTAAATGATACAGAAACCGGAACCTTATGCATTCGTTGAGCTCACTGCAGCAGTAATGCAAATTTATTACTAACTAGTAATAGTGTTCTCTAAAATTATGCATGGGAAACATGTTGCCAGTTGAAACAGAATATTAATTGAATTCAGTACATCTAGCTAGATTTAAATCCACATCCTAATGGAAACTCTGAAAGTTTGACTTGTAAACTAGACACTTGCCATTTTTATTCGAATAAATGTGTTTACAAAGACCAATGCAAAAGTAATTCCAAGGCATCGTTTACATTTGAATTCCCTTGTGTGTCATTTGCACAATTCCTGGGTAATGACAGCATACAGCATCTTGTTTCACACACATTTTAACTTGTTCCCGTCTATTACCCAGTGAAAGTGGCTCCTTCTGTAATGATAAATCACTTCAAGCTGCTTGATACAGGTGTTTGTGGTACTGTGAAGCAATGAGGAGGAACTACAATATGATTATTGCACAGAGAACTCAGAATTCACACTTCAAGTACCTCTCCTTGTTTTTGTTTTGTGAAGCATCTACATAAAACCAGCCAGCAGCACAAATTGGAAAAGATTAAGAGTTATTCTGCTATGGGCTAATTGACCTTGTCCTCAATGAAGGTCCCATGAAAGATTTGACTTTTCATTTTCACAAGCATGTTCCACACTGTTTCCAAGCATAGTCCCTGTGGCTCTTTATGACAAAGGCCAGTTGGTGTAAGCCATTACTGGGTTACTTTAGTCCAGCTAAGTCTTATGCTCTGTCAAGGACATTTTTAGTTGTGAACTGTAGGAATGGGGGAGAAATTTCTTTAGTTCACATTTTAATGGGAACTTACCTAATATAATGAATTGGTTACACTTTCAAACCAATACACAAACTGAACCTCAGTTACCCTTCAAAATTCACGCTTCTTTGAATTTTGCAATGGAGTTCTCCAATCAAAAAGTGTACTTTAGTGAAAATAACATGCAAAAATGCATTATATTAGGAAAATTGCTTGCCCAAAATGTGCATATTAGGCAAAATTGTGTACAAAAATGCATGAGTGTCAGTGTGGTATAGTAGTAGTCAGAGTACTGGGGAGATCTGGATTCTTGTCCCCACTCTGCCATGAAGCTCTCTGGGTGAGATCAATGGCATCACAGAGCTCTAAAAGATAATTGAAGTAATTATAAACCAATCTGAAGGAAAACTTGGGCAGAAGAATGAAAGCTGCCTGTATTTTCAGAGTAAACAGAAAGAAAGAAACCTGAAACCTGGGAAGGATATCGTTAGCTTAAGGCAAGAACATCTCACACTTTTTTTTCAAATTAAGAAAGAACTAGAAGATTGCTTCTATCCACTGTTAAAGGAGAAGGTGCCAAATTCAGAAGTAACTGCTGTGCTAATGCATTGCTTATTTTGCTATGATGGTGAAGGTGGTATATCCAGTTCTTTGCAGTTCATGAATGCTTTCAATTTTTCACTGTGCCACAGCCCACTACATGGCCACAATGTAGGCAGCTGCAGACAACAAGATATGCTGAACTTATGTTTCGAACCTACAAATAAGGATAGCTCCCTTTTCAAACATACCTGGTTCGTCTCAATTTCTTCACTTCCAGTATAAGCACCAAACTGAGGGACATGGGAAGGGTCCCTGTGGAAACACCCTTACCTTAATGTTCAATCAAAACAGAAGGATTCACTATTTTCATCTCTAGGAAAACAGGAAGCTGTCTTATATCAGGTAATTCTCCTAATTCTAATATTGCAGGGATGGGCAAATTGTATCCCTTCAGATGGTTTGGCTCTTATAACTCCCATCAGCCCTAGTAGCATAGCCAGATGAAGGAAGATGGAAATTGTAGGCAACACATCTGGAGGGCCACAAACTGCAGTACTAGCTATTCTGAGTGTCTTAGCTCTCTATGATGTCTCTCATACAAGGGTCTTCTCCATCACCAGCTATCCAATTCTTCCAACTGGAGATGCCAGTGATTGAACATGAGACCTTCTGGATACAAAGTTCTACCACTGAGCTATGGTATTTCCAAGGTCCTGAGCTGAGATACACTTTGAAAATTTTATTTATTTTATTTATTTATTTATTAAATTTATATACCGCCCAATAGCCGAAGCTCTCTGAGCGGTTTACAAAAGTTAAAAACAGTGGACATAAAAAAAAAGTATACAAAACTTAAAACCATCAAAGATATATAAAAACAACAGTATAAAACAGTATCCATTTTAAACAACAGTTCTGGGATCCATTACAAAAAAAACCCAACTTAGCATATGTTGTTAAATGCTGTTAAATGCCTGGGAGAAGAGAAAGGTCTTGACCTGGCACCGAAAATACAACAATGTTGGCGCCAGGTGAGCCTCATCGGGGAGATCATTCCAGAATTGGGGGGCCACCACCGAAAAGGCCCTCTCCCTTGTTGCCATCCTCCAAGCTTCCCTCAGAGTAGGCACTCGGAGGAGGACCTTAGATGTTGAGCCAGTGTACGGGTAGGTTCATGTCGGGAGAGGCGTTCCATCAGGTATTGTGGTCCCAAGCCATGTAAGGCTTTATAGGTTAAAACCAGCACCTTGAATTGGGCTCGGAAACGTATAAGCAGCCAATGCAAGTGGGCCAGAATCAGTGTTATATGTTCCAACCTTCTGGTTCCAGTTATCAATCTGGCCGCTGCATTTTGCACAAAGGCTCATGGATTCACTATTTTCATTAAAAAGTGAGTTTTGTCTATTTTAATATATTTTATTATAAAATTTCATCAAAGGAAAAGAAAAAGGGGAAAAGTGGCTTATACAGATTTAAAAATATTAATTTTAATTTATACAGTTTTCTAAGAACTGGAACAAAAGCAGACCAAAGATACAAATAAGTATCCATATCAAGGTGGTGTCTATATGCCACCCATTCAAATGCTGAAAGCTGTTGTAAAGTTTTCAGTCCATGGCATTATAGGAAGTGAGTATTTATCCTTCCAATCTTGCAATATCAGTCTTCTAGTTGTCAGAAGGGCACAGAAAAGAATCCATTTGCGCTGACCATGCATTAACTTCCAGGAAGCAGGTAGATAATTAAAAAATGAATTTGCCTGAAACTTTTACTCCAAAGAGCAGAACCATTCTGGAGACGGAATCTCCCTCCTTGCCCAACACAAGGCACGGCTGCACGGTTGTGATCAGAGCAGAAGCTTCCTGACAGCATGATGAGTAATGATGTCATCTTTCCTTATTAAAGCTATACTCAACAAACCTCACCAGATGACAAATTAAATTTATCAGGGGCACTCATGGGTACCTGTCGTGAGGATTGAAAGAACAGTGATGTTTATTGTTGTAGTGCTACTTAGCGTTACTGAGCTCTGACCACATTGTACTGACAGGCATTGTTTTGCATCTTGATTAATATTGATGATATTCCCTCTTCTGCAGCATTTCAAGTAAAGTTAACCTGTACTCAGTTTGGGAAACTGGTCTGGCCATGCAAAGAGTAATCAGACTGTATTTATAGCAAGCAGATAACAACAACAACATCAGTAGATTTTTTTTATTTTGTACTACAACTTCTTTTATCATTCCAACTATCACTATTGTCACTTTATACTTCCAATCTACCCTATTGTTAATACTCAAGTATTGTGAATTAGATTCCCATGGACACCTATGTATACTCACTTACAAAACCTATACAAAGGACTGAGGTCCTACTCACATGGTGAGGTGATCATGGTGACAATGTTTTGTTTTGTTTTTGTTTTTTTCTGGACCTGGAGGAATTGGTTGTGCCTAAGAGTGTTCTTCAATAAAATTTTGTATTCAAAATATGTTGACCTCAATAACCATACTTTAGTGCACCTGGAGGTTTCCTCCCTTTAGTCCAAATTAAACTGATGTCCTCTCCCAGATATTAACGCAATTGGAGGATAGAGTTTGTTTATGCAAGGAGATTCACATTCTCTTTCAGAAAATTATTTCCTACAATCAATGCCAATCTAGACATTTCACCGAGACTCTGGCAAACGTTATTTGTTTTGACCAAGATAAATTTGAGTCCGCTTTCCCTTAATGAACATTGCAAATCAAAGTATGCGGAGCCCATCTTCAGGACATTTTATAGACGAATCATTTCCCCTCTCAAACAAAGCTGCTTTGTTTGTCTCAAGAAGTTGACAGGGCTGATTGCCAAAATGAGCTATTCCCATTTCCTATTAAAAGTTTACAGGGATTTGAGGGCACAGGAGAAAATAAAAACAAACATACACACACCAGTGAAGGACAAATAAATATCATTAAACATTGTATCATGTTTGTTGGCACCTTAAGTATTTTGAGGTATGCAATTTATTTTGAAACAGGGTGAGAGCGAGCTTTCTATAATATAAAATGGTGTATCTGCATTAATCCCAGAAGGGTTGCACAGCCCTTCAGTTGTACTAGAGACAGATAAATTGCTTACTACGTGCAATCTAAATAAGAAAAGGGAAAGAAAGAAACTTCACAGAGAGAGAGGGAGAGAGAGAGAGGAAGGCCCTTTCAACACCTAAGAATTATCCCAGGAAAATGGAGGGATCATCCCTGCCTGCTCCCGGGATCCCCTATGTGTCATTTGGATGCACAGGGATGATCTTGGGATGATCCCAGGATGAATGGCTGGTGTAGACATGCCCAGAGAGAGAGGTGAATGATAGCTTTTAGAAACAAGAGGAAGACATGGAAAAAGATGAATGGGTGTCTGAATGAAGGGGGCATGTGGAAGCACATCTTCCAAGAGAGATCCCACCACCTCCATTCTCATACACACCCTGCAATCTTTTAATCTTCTAAGGGAGGTCAATTTAAAGGATCCTTTGACAGTGGGAGGATGACTGATTCTAAGGGAGCACATTCCTTTCAACTTAACTATCAGTGCACAATGCTCTCCCCTGGCAACATCCCTGTAAACATTTAATAGGAAATTGGCACCATATAAGAACAGTGCTATGCAGAATTTTCCAACTCTAGTGGGTTGTGGAGTTGAAGGGAGGCAGGGGTCATTCCTATGCCCAATATTTTCCTGCAGGTTAAAGACCTCTCTTTGGGGCAAAGTAAACACTGTGTTAATTTTGTGAGTGTAATTTTCTATGTATGTCAATAGCACCTGGGAAGCCTTGGGACTACAGTGGGGCTGGGTGGGGAAGGGGAATTTTAAGTTTTTCTCTCCCTAATATGCTTCTTAGGATACATAGCTCCTCAGAAGCTATTTGCATTCCATTGAGGTTCCTCTAGTTTCAACACAGCCACATTAAGACATGCTGAGGCCATAAACCCTATACCATGAAAATAAAGGGGAAAGGTGTATTACATTATAATAGGAAAGGTAATGAAAGGGCACCACCACACATTAAGGGGTCCATGTAATTAAACAATGTAAGCTTTCTCTGAAGATGTGTATAAAAGGACTAATGAAGTAAGTTGATTTGAATTTCTTTTAAACTGGCTCTGGTTTGTACTTATTGCCTCCAATACTAAATGCTATGTTGCCACATTTTCTCCATATAAGGCAACTCTGCTGTAATGCACACCAGACTTTCCAAAATATATAAGCCAAAGCAATTTCATCTTAGTTGTTTTAGATCTTATCTATCTCCAACATATTTAGAGGACCCTCATAATATGAGTCTCTAAGCATGGCTTACTTGGCTTGTCCCTAAATCTGGCCCTGGGTGTCAACTAATGACATGGCTGTTTTGGTCATTACCCAGCCTTTCCCTGTTTGGCTCCTAACCTGTTGGCCCACAACACCCCCACTTTACTAAAGTAGACAGAAAGATAACAGAATGGTTGATCTGGAAAATGGAAAAAATTAAATTAAATTAAAAAAAAGTATTTTGCACCATGGGAAAAGAAAAGTTGGAGAGAAGAGGGGTATGTAGAAATGCCTAATGCAAAGAACCGTTCAGAGTTTGAGGATGTTAGCAAGAGGGATACTTGCCTCTGCCCCTTCTAAGCTCTTCCCCAATTGGATATCTTAGTCTTCCACAATTTACCTGCATCCCTGTCTGAAACCCTAATGGAAGGATAACAACCTTGGTCCCTCTTTTTTATACCTTTGTTGTGTGTGTTCATTTATTCAATGCAGTCAGGGCAGGAGAAATTCAAGAGTGTTAGGAGAGCTCTTACAAAAAACAAAACAAAAAACCCTTTCCATTCATTTCTATCCAGCTTGGCTGTAAGAAGGCATACTCATTTAATTATTCCACCCACATAGGGAGCATCTCTAATTAAAAGAAAGCAATGGATTTAAACAGGGAATCCCATTTTACAGTATTTGATTCCTAGATGTAGGGTAATTACTTGTGTTATGCAGGCTTGTCTAGCGATGAAGCCTGGTGATGCTTTGATCCTTCCCTCAGACGGGGTGATTGGGAGGTTCCAGTGGCTGTTTGCAAGATGCAGACAAAACAGAGCATCTTTTTAAGAAATATGACAGCCCACAGCATCATCTTCCCACTTATTTGAGAAATGGCACAGAAGGGTTTGACCTCCGCAGGCTGAAGCTCAGGCTTAAAAAGTCTATTACTGTACACTGACAGCTTCACCAAAGGCAAACTGATAATAATGAAACGAGCAGCATCCTGAAGCCTCGTATGCAAATAAAAGGAATCTGAATGTCAAATGCATTCTTGAATGCCTGACTTCCAAACAAACACACTGCTGCATTGAACAAGTGCAGGAGGAGGCACAACACTACTCTTTCACTCCACATGTTTTTCACTTTCTGTAGACTGTAGAATATCGCGTTACATTCTAATGGAGGAGTAAATATTTGCATAATGATTATTATCTTACATATATCAAGGCATAGAGGCAGAGTAACAGGGGCCAAATTATCAGGCCCGGCCTAAGGCAGGTCACCACTTGAAGTGGGAACACACCGGGCCGCTGTTGCCACCTCCTCCCTCCGCCCCACCCGATCTGTCCATCTGCCTGCCCACTTACTTTTCAGGTGTGCCTCAACAGCCCACCCACCCTATTATCTTTAATTTCACAAGTACATGCACCTGCATCCCCAACGTGCTGCCCGTCAGGTTTTTCTGCCTTCAGGATCTGTGCAGGGCCTGTGTGTCGGGCAAAGTATTGTAAGAGATCCCAGAACGTCTGAGACTTCTTGCAATACTTTGCCTGACCTCATGCAGGTGCCGTATGGCTCCTGAAGGTGGAAGCATCTTATGGGCAGTGTGTCAGGGAGGCGGATGCATGTAAGTATGCAAAGAAAAGTAAGCCATCTGGCAGCCAGCTGGGTTGGGAAATGCACAAGCGGGAGGCATGGTGTGGGAGAGAGGGAGGGAAGGTGCAAGTGGCTGCTCCATGGTCCTGTTGACTGGCTGCTGCCCCCACCAGCAGGACTAAGGAGGGGCAGACATTTAGAGGGGTAGAGTGCTACTCTTCCCATACTCAGCTGCCTGCTGTGCCTGCATCCTCTCGCTTCATGGTAGGGCCTAACCCCTTGCTGAAAAAGGGTTAGCAGCCTGACCATGGCTTAGCATGTCATCTGAACAGGCCCAGTGTTTATAGTCCTTCTAATCCTTATTGTGTTTGCTAATGTTATATCCAAGAAAAGCCATGTTCTTCTGATTTTAAGCTAGAATGACCTTAAACTGGAAATTAAAAACAGGTAAAAGCTATGGAAGTCTATTTTTGTAAATGGCACCCAAATAAACTGTTGAACTTGGTGTGTGTGCATGTATTGGAAGGAAAGAGGTTAAAGTCACTTAGTGCTTTTAGTTCAATCCAGACAGTACACTAACACACACACACACACACACCATTACTGAGCACTGCTCAGCTCAGTGCCCAGGGTCACCCATCACTAAGCCTTGGATTTATCTCCTTACTAATGACATTATCACCATAATGTGTATTGCAGACAAAGAGTTTTTAGCCTCTACAGTGGGGCCAGCTATTGACAGCTATCAGGAATGGTTGCATGTCACAAGACCTGTGGGGCACTGGAACTAAATGAGATGGTTAGACTGAAAGTTGAGAGATAGACTGGGGGGCGGGGGAGAAGCACTACAGAGACTGTCAGAGTGTGGGGAGACAGCAAACTGTCAGCTCAGGAAGAGGGTCATCAGGACCCCATTAAATTAAGCAACATTTTGGGGTCCTATCTTAAAATCTACATCCTGTGGAGACAAATGGTTGGAAGCCCTCCTACATGTTAACAGATAACCCCTGAAGTTTGTTTATGTGGTCATACAAACAATTAGCAATGTTTCCAGGCATAGAAGTATGTACATTGATGGTGCTATATAAATAAATAATAATAATAAGTATGGACCTCAACAGCTTGTGATACTGGCCTCAAATACAAGGCAAGCATTAAAACCCTGAGAATTCTTCTCCAGCTCAGCATACGAAGGGGGAATCTACACTAGCCGTTTATTGCAGGATTGTATTGTAGTCATCACTAAGAGGCCTCATGACGTTCACTTGCTCCTGCCTCTCAGTTTGCCTGGAATATCCCTGATATTTTGTCACATTTTTTCCTGGCTCTCTCACATCTAGTGCAAAGAACATTTGCAGAGTGCACCCCCTTTATGAGGTTGTTGCTGTTCGCCATGAGTTCCAGGCTCAGTGAACTGCCAATAAGCTGTGAGGGTGTGTGTGTAGGGTATAGGCGTGTTTTAACGCCAGTTGGTTTTTTTCTAATACAAACATAACTTTGTGCAGGAGCGCATATTTGACACAGTTCATATCCCACCCCCCACGTGTTGCTGTGTATCTGCACTGGTGGGCATCCTTCAGGAGTCATTAAAAAAATGACTCATACCCAACTGCCTAGCCCTGCCCACTTCTACTGATAGACATGTGGTACCACCCTAATGGGGCACATGTGCTCTGGCAATGGCACTCCTCTAATTGCGGTACAGATCAGTCCTGTGTGCCCCTTGAGGGGCAATGGCGGAAGCAGGGAACCTTCAAGAGCATGCCTCTTCCGTTGCGAAAGGGCTGCAGGTATAGATTAGCCCAAAGTGAGTTTCTCCACATGCATCACGAGTGCTTTATTTAAACTAAAATCCTCTTTTAATTGAAGTCCTGGATGTCATTTAGTGCTCACACAGAGCTCATCAAAAACCTGGAAGGGGGCTGTAATTTGCAATGATCACAGAGGCAACTAGACTTAAGTATTTTGTTTCTAATTATATTTCTAATGTCTTACTAAACAAAAGAACATTGTCTAGGGCACTAGCTAGCACAGTAGTAACAATGTCAGCCTGTGGTATTGGCTTATAGGGGTGTGCAGAGTGGGTATTCTCCACCTGAAGCTCAATTGAGGCAATTCTCTGCCCTTATTTCCAGAGCAGGTCCCTCTCTCTGACCCGTTAAATTATCCATCAGAGAACCATTCCATTCCTCACCAATGTCTCCTGGATAAAGAGGGCAGAATGTGTGTGTGTGTGTTTAATTGATCAATAATTAAAATATTCGAAGGGAAAAGTATAAGAAACAGGTTTCACAATGGTGGTATGATGCAGCTTGCAGATCAATGAGTCTAGGCTTAATTACCTTTACATAATATAAACTAGGGAAATAACAAAACAATGCAACAAAAACGAGTGATTATGCTTAGTAGGTGGTGGATCAGAACGTAAGGAAACATACAAGTTTGAACGCTAGGTGTTTAAAGCAGCACAAATTTAAAAAGATTGGTTTTCTACAACAAAAGTTCCAAAATGAGAAGTTTTGTTGCAATAATTACATCAGTCTATAGGAATGTGTATTATTAAGCAATTACTTTGGTGGTAGAACACACCGTCGCTGAGAGGGTACTATTTTACGCAAACATTTAAATTCATTTAAATTATGAAGCCTAGTTTGAATTCTTGTCAGAACTGTGATAACGCTTGGCAGAAACAAGCATCCAGATTTGCCAAATGTCTACCCATACTCACAAAGCAAAAGCATATGCTTCCTTTCCCTGTCAATCCCTTATTAATCCTTTGATAGACTTTAAGATTATTATTATTATTTTAATAAACAGGCAAACAGCTTTTTAGCAAAAGATTCCCCTCCTGGTTTTACAGCAGAATGTGGGCAAGTTGCCATCATTACAGGGAGTCTCCTCACTATGAAAATCTCACCCATTATTATCTCCTTTTGCATCAGTGCATTTACTCGCACTCCAGATGCCATCCATTATTGATAGCATTTCTGTCAACAGCTGCAGCAGTACTTGTGAAAAGCACCTCATACAAGAATGCCTAAAAAAGATAGGTTGATGCTATTTAAGATTATTGTAAGCTGGGTGGGTGAGATGGCGGGAGCACCGTCTGTTTTCGGTACACTCACCTGCATTTCCATGGCATTCTTGAATCTAACACAAAATAAGAACTCCCACATACTTCTGGGAGTCTGATATGAAAGAACAACTTCGTTGTCATTGATTTACCCGCAAATCAAATACAAGTCATGTAATCAAAAGTAAGGCCTTGATCCTCAACAATCCCATTAAGAATTGAATCATATGCAACCTCTTAGAGAGAGCGGCAAGCTACAGCAGATCCTAAATCACTCTCCATTTGGACAGACTGCAGAATAGGATTGGGTGATAATTTCATTTTAGCTTGATTTTTATGGCAAAATTAATAAAAATTACATATTTCTGACCATTTGGGATGGACCTTGAATTTTAAAAAAAGAAAAAACTGAATGTAGGAGAAACCAAAACAGACAGATTCATACGTCCAGATGCAGGGATCTGAGTGCTTAACGTTAAAAGTTTGCATTTCAATGCAGATCAAATTTATTTATTTATTTATTACATTTCTATACCACCCAATAGCCGGAGCTCTCTGGGCGGTTCACAAAAATTAAAACCATTCATAATATAAAACAACAGTACAAAACCATAATATAAAATACAATAAAAAAACTCAACCAGATAAAAACAGCAGCAATGCAAAATTACAAATTTAAAACACCATGTTAAAATGTATTTATAGATTGTTAAAATGTTGGGAGAATAAAAAGGTCTTCACCTGGCGTCTAAAAGCATATAATGTAGATGCCAAGAGAACCTCCTTAGGGAGCTCACTCCACAGCCGGGGTGCCACATTATTATTATTATTATTATTATTTATTTATATAGCACCATCAATGTACATGGTGCTGTACAGATTACACAGTAAATAGCAAGACCCTGCCGCATAGGCTTACAATCTAAGGCCCTCCTCCTGGTAGCCACCTGCATCACTTCCTTTGGCAGGGGCTCACGGAGAAGGACCCCTGAAGATGACCTTAGGGTCCGGGCAGGTACATATGGGAGGAGGCATTCCTTCAGATAACCTGGCCCCAAGCCGTTTAGGGCTTTAAATGTTAATACCAGCACTTTGAATCGGGCCCGGACCTGGACTGGCAGCCAATGAAGCTGGAAAAGGACTGGCGTAATGTGGTCTCGTCGGCCAGTCCCTGTTAGTAAGCGTGCTGCCCTGTTTTGTACCAGTTGAAGTTTCCGGACCGTTTTCAAAGGCAGCCCCACGTATAACGCATTGCAGTAATCCAAACAAGAGGTTATCAGAGCATGGATAACTGTAGCTAGGCTATCTCTGTCCAGATAAGGGCGCAGCTGGTATATCAGCCTAAGCTGATAAAAGGTGCTCTTTGCCAGTGAGTTCACCTGTGCCTCAAGTGACAGTTCTGGATCCAAGAGCACCCCCAAACTACGGATCCTTTAGGGGGAGTGCAACCCCATCCAGGACAGGGCAAACATCACCTCGTCGGACAGATGAACCACCCGCTAACAGTACCTCCGTCTTGTCTGGATTGAGTCTCAGTTTGTTAGCCCTCATCCAGTCCATTACCATGCCCAGGCACTGGTTCAGAACAGCCACTGCCTCACCTGGGTTTGATGAAAAGGAAAGGTAGAGCTGGGTATCATCCGTATATTGATGACACCTCAGTCCACATCTCCGGATAACCTCCCCCAGCGGCTTCATGTATATGTTAAACAGCATAGGGGATAAGATAGAGCCCTGTGGAACCCCATGGCTTAGAAGCCACGGCACAGAGCAATAATCCCCCAACACCACCTTCTGGAATCGGCCATCCAAGTAGGAGGGGAACCACTGCAACACAGTACCTCCAACTCCCAGCTCAGACAACCTATCCAGAAGGATACCATGGTCGATGGTATCAAAGGCCGCTGAGAGGTCCAGGAGAACCAACAGGGTCACACTCCCCCTGTCTCTCTCCCGGCAGAGGTCATCCCACAGGGCAACCAAGGCAGTTTCCGTTCCAAAACCAGGCCTGAAACCCAATTGAAATGGATCTAGATAATCCGTTTCATTCAAGAGTGCCTGGAGTTGTCCTGCAACCACCTGCTCAAGCACCTTGCCCAGGAAGGGGATATTAGCCACCGGCCTGTAGTTGTTAACATCCTCCAGGTCCAGGTTAGGCTTCTTCAGGAGTGGTCTAATTACCGCCTCTTTTAAAGAGGCCGGCACCACTCCCTCTCTCAAGGAGGCATTTACAACCTCCTGGACCCAGCCGGCAATCCCCTCCTTATTTGATGTAATGAGCCAAGAGGGGCAAGGGTCAAGCACACAGGTGGTCGACCGGACTTGGCCAAGCACCTTGTCCACATCCTCGGGCCTCACTAATCTATACAGTTGTGTTGTCTCTTTATTGTCTCACCTCCTTCACTTGCCACACCAACTGAAATGCAACAGTAACTTTTTTATGTGAAGGTTTCTATTTAAAATGTCATCTCACATACATTTCCAAGTGTTGGTCCCATAAACACCATCCATGATATATATCAAAGTTGATGTGTGCCCATGGGTTCTGCATTTTGCATTCTCAGTTTTGTAGATCGGATAATCTTTAGAACTATCTTTGTTGCTATAGAACAATAAAAGCCTGGAGATATGAAAGTTTCTGATTTCACCTCATGAGTAGGAATGGAGAGGGAGCAAGGCACCATCACTTATCTGAGAACTCAAATACTTTGGATCCACACATTTTTGAAAAGTCAAAAGCACACACTGCTCTAAATACTAATTTTCAGATGGGTAAAACTGCAAGAAGTTATTGGAGCTGCTCCAATGTTAGGCAGGGGCCATATCTTGCACTCCCATACAGCTTCCTTAGATCTCATCTGTTTTCCTGCTGGAGAGGTAGTCCAGAACATCACATTTTTTTATTTGATTCATAACAAATTCCTCATCTTACAAGAAGGTTCGTGATCACCATCTGATCTTCATTATGGCATGACTCTCTCTCTCTCTCTCTCTCTCTCTCTCTCTCTGGCCTTAGCTAGACCAGGCTATATCCCAGGGTGATACCAGCGAGTGCCCTGTGCGTCCACATGACGCACAGGGGATCCCGGGATCAGGGAGGGATCATCCCTCCCTTGCTCCGGGATACAGCCCTACCCATTGGGCCCCGCTTTTTCCGCGGTCTTGGGCTGAGCCCGAGACCATGGACCGTGTGGCCCATTTCTGTGGGTTTACTCGCGCAGAGCTGCACTGCGCCCATCGGGGGTAGGGTGGGGGGAGCAGGGAAAGTAGGCAACATTTTTTTAAAAAAAAACTTACCTTTGTGCATGAGCGTTCGTGCGCTCCATCCCCTTTAAGAAAATTTTAAAAATGGCGGGTGTGACACCTTTCTTCCTGAGGTCATTGCACCTTATGTGTAAACGAGGGCGAGATCTCACCTTAATAGCAACATGAGGTCTTCCCTCCTCACCCCCAGAACAAAAGGTAGGCCTAGCTAAGGCCTCTGTGTGTTTGTGTGTGTGTGTATTTTAAGAAGCAGAAATAGAAATATGTGTTACCAAGTCCCAGAATACTTTTGC
This sequence comes from Elgaria multicarinata webbii, assembly GCF_023053635.1. NCBI lineage: Eukaryota > Metazoa > Chordata > Lepidosauria > Squamata > Anguidae > Elgaria > Elgaria multicarinata. The sequence goes on from NC_086172.1 coordinate 106,341,601, forward strand.
CTCTTACTTCCAAACTGGCATCAGCTAGGAGTTTACATATTCCTGGGTCAGGACAGTCATGTTGAATTGCCAGCAGATTAAAACCTATTCTCTTCTTCTCTGGTGTTAGGGTTTCAAAATCTGATGAATAATTTTTAACAAGGAATTTTTTGTTTTACGTATTTCATTTTGACATGAGAGAATCTAGAAGAAAATGCTTCCTCTGCTGTTATGATTTACATCTTTCTTCACAATAACTGTCTCTATGGCTAAACAAGAAATGAAGCCAAGTTGTTTCTGAGGCAGCTAACAGTGTGATTTCCTTTTCACATGGAGTCAATGAAGACGGCATGCTTTAAAGAAAGAACAAGAGAAAAGATGTATTGTTGTGATTCAGAAATGCACAACCCTGGTCTAGGAGAGAAACAGCGTTCAGGAAAAGGTGGAACAATGGCTGGAGCAGATGGAATTCGCTTTTTAGCATCTGCCAGGCTTCCCCCACCCCCCCCACACAAACCACTTCAGAGAAGCTTTTGGTGATCACATTGCAGTGGTGGATGGGGCCAAAGGCAAAAAAGGAACATGGCCCCAAACACTAAAGATACATTAAATACCAGCATATTTTAGCTTAAAACTTTTACTTCTGGTTACTAGACCTGAGCAGAGGCATTTCAACCTTTTAAAATGGTTGAAAAACACAGAATCTGAGAAACCACCAAAGGAAAGAAGTGGGCCTGACCATTTCGGGAACCCTGGAGATTGGGCTAGACTGGGACCCTGAAGGGCCAGATTAGGCTCCCAGGTTTCAGATTCTACACCACTTGTCCTACATGAAGGCTTGTGTCAGGAGCAGGAACAGCTTAATTTGTTTTAAATTATCAAAAAGGGAAGTTAGTGCAGCCAGAAAAGAGAATGGTGTCACTGACCCTTCTGGACCCGATCCCACACCCTAAATAATCTGTAATGTACAGAGCACTCCAGATAGCAAAGAAATGCTAGGCAGTGATAAAAATGGCATTCCTCCATAGCAAACTATGATTGTGTGAATATTGAGATCATGTGAATTCCAGACACTCTGGAGAAAAGATATTTAGGCCTATACCAAATGTGCTAGCTAGAAAAAGATGTATGCTTTCCTTCAGCAATTGCATTATAAAGCAATTGTTGCTCGTCTGTAGGTAAAAGCGTTGTGGTGTGCAACAATCTGTACTCATGTTTTCAAATCCTCCTCTTCCCTTTCCTGAACAGCATGGCCTTGTTTACACCAGCCATTTATTCCAAAATAATTTCCAAGTCATCCTTACTGGGCCACATGATGTACAGCTCCTCCTGTGGTGATCTAAGGTCCACCCCTCAGTTTTCCTGGAATATCGCTGACTGTTTTGTCATATTTTTTCAGCTATCTTGGTACAATTATTAAGTATGTGGATGGTGTCCCTCCCTCCCATGAAGCTGTTGCTGCTCAGCACAAGTCCATGGCTCAGCGAACAGCCAAACCGCTGTCAGGGGTGTGTGCAGGCATTTTGGAGGTGTGTACGAGCATTGCGTTATACGTGGGGCTGCCTTTGAAAACGGTCCGGAAGCTTCAGCTGGTACAAAACAGGGCAGCCCGTTTACTAACAGGGACTGGCTGGCGAGATCACATTACGCCAGTCCTTTTACAACTTCATTGGCTGCCAGTCCAGGTCCGGGCCCGATTCAAAGTGCTGGTATTGACATTTAAAGCCCTAAACGGTTTGGGGCCAGGTTATTTGAAGGAACGCCTCCTCCCATATGTACCTACCCGGACCTTAAGATCATCTACAGGGGCCCTTCTCCGTGAGCCCCTGCCAAAGGAAGTGAGGCAGGTGGCTGCTAGGAGGAGGGCTTTTTCCGCTGTGGCACCCCGGTTGTGGAATGAGCTCCCCAGAGAGGTCCGCCTGGCGCCTACACTGTACTCCTTTCATCGCCAGCTGAAGACCTTTTTATTCACTCAGTATTTTAACACTTAATTTTAACTTAAATTTAAATTTTACTGTTTTAACTCTGTATTTTAATTTTATATCAACTTTGCTGTGTGGTTTTACCCTGGTTGCGCTTTTTATACTGTATTTCGTAATTGTGTTTTAACCTGTTGGGTGTTTTACTGTGGTTTTAATTTTTGTGAACCACCCAGAGAGCTTCGGCTATTGGGCGGTATAAAAATGTAATAAATAAATAAATAAATAAATAAATAATACGAGTGGACACGGCTGCCATTTTCACCACAAGTTTTGGATGTGTATTGGCATGTTGTGGCAGCGAGTGGTGTTTTTTTTAACAGAAATGTATCTCTGCACAGCATCACACATTTGATGGACTCCCTATCCACCCCATGTGTAGCATTTGCATTCATGCGCATCTCTGATGAGTCATAAAAAAAACCCATCCCTGTAGCCACATAATCTGCCTATCCCTGCCCACTTCTCCTGATCCACAAGCAGAACTGCTTTCATGGGGCACATGTCCTCCCGCAATGGCACTCCTGAAAATATGGAAAACTGTGCTCACGTGCAACCTGTGAGTACCAATCCCGGAAGCTGGAAAACTCACAACAACTTTAACTCATGTCACTCCTCCCAACATGGGCAATGGCCAGAAATGCTGGAAGATGTCATCCAAAACCTTTGGAGGGTTGAGTAAGACTGATGGAATAAGTGAACCAAACATTTGGAGCTCTCTAGAAAATGCAACAGCTTCATAAAGAGTAGAGTGCATCAGTACAGCATAAGTTGTGAATCCCATCAGCACAGCTCAGCACCAAAAAGCAAAACTCAGTAGTCTTTCACACTGCTTGTGCAGTATGACAGTGATTTACGAGAAGACCAGATGCTATTATAGTACTGGTTATTTTGTGTTCCTTCACAATGTTTTAAATAAGTTTAGAATCAATTTCTGATGTATTATCTAGCTAGCACGCCTGCTTTTCATTCCATTGCTTGATAAATAGCTTGAAAAAAACATGTTGAATTGGGTTTCCCAACATATAAGAAAAGTAAGATATGGTTAATACTGGAGACATCCATTATCAAACCACAAACTCGACACTTCTTATGTCCTCCCACCCACCCCAAACACACACTCAGATGATTCTTATTTGGCTGGATGTAACAAATAAATCATAACAGTAGCTGTTATTTTGGAACAAATTTAGCAGTGTGTTCTATAACTTTTGGGAGTGCAGCAGTTGCAGCCATGCTATGTTGATACAACAGGTTGTTGTATCATCTGTTGTAGATAAGCAATAAGTGACCTGTTGCAGGTAAGGATTCTTGTAAAGTCTGAACTTCTTGTACAGGCAGGATTCTTGTAAAGTCTGAACTCGCGCAACGTCCCTCCTCCCATCCCGGATGTTGCACTTCCATTTGGACATGTGAGATGATTCCGGAAGAAGGTAAGTCCAGGATCGCCCCCTCCCTGCCTCTACACCTGTATGGTGTAGAAAGGACCTGATTCTGCTGATGTGAGGCATTGCCCAAGATATTCTGAAAAGCTTTGCACAAGGCATTCTTCAAATCATTCCACAAGGTAGGTGTTGCACTCTTTATGACTTCATTAGGTTTGGTTGCTAGAGTGAGTTGTTACATTAATGGTGGTGCAACCACTAATGGAATGATGGCAAATCTCGTTGTTGTTTTTCTGCGACATTTTTCTGCAACAGCAGATCTATTCTTCTTATGATGTAGAAGCAATGTGTGAGGAAAGGGAGCGCTCCAGCCCTACCTTTCTCCATTGCCACATTGTTGTCACACTCTACTTGTGGAGGGTGACTCTCTGAAGAGGATGCCCACCTGTATCCATGGAGGTAACCATGAACCCTAGAATAACAGAGTTTATAACTGCGTGGAGAGCTTCTATGGATATAGACAGTCACCCTTTTCCACACATAACAGCATGCTGAGAGTGACAATAGAGGGAGCAGGCCTGGCACACTCCACCTCCTCATGTGTTTGAACAACACACTCAGAGAATGCCTGCATAGGGATACTGTCATCCTGTCCTCCAGCATGCCAAGAAAAACAGTATTTTCACCCTGCTGTGTATTCCTCATTCATGTTGGTTTTAAATGCCTTCCTCAATTCAGCATTCAAATGTACAGATAAAAACCACAGTCCAAAGAAACTATATGCACAGTGGGGGATATATTCTTCTGGCCCTTTGATGTTTTTTGCTGCAAGCAGCTTCTACCACGGAAGAGCAAAGCCACTGTTCAAATTGGAGAGAAAAACAGCTCGTTTCTTCATCATTGAAAACTGCAGTGGCACCAACAAAAAACAACATTCCAGGGATCGAATGAAAACTATATAAAAAAATTCTTAATAAGAATCATACTTGGTATACTGCAATTTGTCTACCCATTGTACTCTTAGTTTTGGTTATTTAAAGTAATTCTAATACTCAATGATCTTGGCTCTGCGGAGGGAGACTTTGGCATGCACATCCAGAGGTACCGTTCAAAGTGATGCTGATCACGTATCAACTAAGGAGCATGGTTGGCTGGTGTACACATTGGTGACAAGGGGGCAGAGGTAGCCCATACCTTCTTGATAGACTCTTCATGCATTCAGTACTTGGAGTTATCAAATGCCTGAAATACGGTTCAGGTCACTGCACCAAAGGTTCCTGCAGGCAATAAACCCACCTTGTTTGGACAAGCCAAACTCCCTAGGGAGAGCAGCAGGTACCATCACCTTCCCTTTTTCTAGAGCCACATTTCTGAGGTGTATAATGGAGCTCTTCTTGTTTCACCCCCCTCCTTGTGCCCCTGGATACATGAATCAGGTTAGCACCAAAGGGAAACCACATCCTGCCCACAGGTCCCACAGCTCTGTGGCAGTCCTCAGGCCTTGCCCATCACCATAAAGGTGATTCAGGGTGGTCACCAAATCTTCTTTACCTGCTAATTTCCCACACCTCCCTGCCAAGTGGCCAAATTTATCTATTTAACCAGCCCCTATCACTTATATCCTACACAGCACAGAGTAGGAGGGACACCTCCTTAACAAGCCAACCTGTGGACAGGCCAAAAAATCCTACTTGGCTCCTCCAAAGGAAGCAACAACTATTCTTGCACTGAGTTCAGGGATGGCGGATGGGAGTTGGAAGTGAAAGAGCCTTGAAGAGGGGAGGAACTGGCTTATATGATATAGCATTGTCTCTGCACCTTTCTCAGCATAATGTACGGACTCATGTATGTAAACATGGGCCTGCTTCTTCTTCCTCAGGCCACAAATGTCATTTCGACCAGTGTGGCTAATGGGATTTTCACAAGTACTTTCTTTATTAAAGAATTCAGGAGGCATATAATTCTGTTCTATGGGTCACCTAACATCCTGAATCTGTTGAATTACCTTTGAGATACTCAAGATACAGCTTCTGTCTGGACCTGCCATTATTTCCTAAAGGAACAGCAGCAGTAGAAATCTGGTTCCTAACCCCCAGGGTTCAAGACTGAGGGTACCTAGCAGTAGTGCGATTTTTTTTATCTTCATTATTTCTTAGTGATCTACAGCACTATTATTTCCCTCGCTTGGTTTTTACTTTTTTATGTACTAGAAATGCAAGGAGATCTATTTTAGCTGAAATACAAATCCTATATTTAAATCAGCTTTGCTTTTTTGAGTTGGTATATTTGCATATTCTAACAGTGAGGGGAGGATTTCTTCTGCCTTCAACAGTAATTGAACATTTGCCTGCCAGCTCCAGCTGTTGGGACTTTAATATTGCACAGCAGTAGCAAAGCAAAATTCTTAAATCCAGGATTAACTTTTAGTTTATGAGTAAATCCAGGAGGTCATTTAAACTAATACCTTAGATGTGCAACATGTGTACTTTTGACTGAGCACATGGATAGCATGCACAATGTGTGTTTTTAAAGTCATGGGCTGCATATAGTGCATAGTACCCCGGAGAAAGAATGGCTGGCCAACTGAATCCCTGAACAGGAACATTCCTGCTAGAAGCTGAGGATACACTATTTGTATTTTTCTGAAGGTCCAACTTATATCATTTGATGTCAACTCAAAGTGAATGTCAACTTCAGTCAAGACAGTTTACATATTCAACCAAAAATCTTCAAGTAATGAGTCATCAAGGACTGAGATGTGAACATTCATATATGAATCAACCCTAAGGCATATCGTTATTAGTGTTGACCTCCTCAGATTGATATGATTCACACCACTCTTTGAAAAGAAGATGATCAAAATCTACCCTTCAGTATTAGTATAGTTGTTGTGGCCAAACTTTTTGACCTTCAGTGCTGATCCAGTAACACCTAATTATTTAAGGAAAGGGATGTTATGACTGTAGGTGACATCTGGGTGTTCTTTTTTTTTCTTTTCTTGATCAGTGATTATCTTCAGGCCCTGGAATTTCAATATCCAAGAACAAGAAGCACAATGTAGTGCAAAAGGAAAGGGGAAATGAGATGTTCAGAGACACAAATTAAAAGTCTGATCTACTTTTCAGAAGCAATGCTGTAGAACCTTTGGGGCTACATGCCAAATGAAAATGTTCTCATGGAATTTGTGGATGGGCCAGAAGAGAAATTGGTCATGGTTACAGCAAACTAGAAGCCCTCCTAGCCCCTTTAGGTTGCAGTAGGCACAACTAGCATAATTCCCATCAGAGTCTAGTCTCTAATTGAGCCACCCATGCCCTCTTGACTTCTCCCGCTTTCTGTGTTCCTGTCAATAGTGTGCTCAGTCCCTCCTGTCTTTAGGATGTGTGTAGTTTTTCTCCTGTCTTATTTTTCCCCCTGGCTCCTTCTTTCTTCAACTCTGTGGGCTCATCTACACCTGCAGCCCTTTGAGGGGTGGGGAGGGACAATCATGGAGTTTTCCACTTCTTGGATTGTCCTTCAGTGGCCACACACCAGCAAGTTGTCCCAGAAGTAAAGAGGGACGTTCTGGGGTGCCATTTGCGCATTTGCATAGAGATGATCCTGAGCGAAGGTGATTTTTTTTAAAAAAACACACACACAACAAACTTGGTGCTGGAAGACACTGAGTGCCATCCCAAAGGTGGTGAAAATGCTCTCCCCCTCACCCCCGATGCCCACAGACTCCCCCTGCACAGCTCTGTGCCCAGTTCCTGAGCCCTGCTACTCATGGGGAAGAGCAAGGATCCCGGGTGGGAGAGCCATACGGCCTGCGGATCTCGGGATGGTCCCAAGACAGCAGGGAAAAATGGGGAAACATCAGTCCCAGCTATCCCAGGAGAACTGAGCGCTCGTTCCCAGTTCACCCTGGGATCAGCTGTACATCATTTGGACACACAGGGATGACCTCATAACCACCCCAGGATAAATGGCAGGTGTAGATTAGGCCTGTATCTCCACTATCCATGGCTTCCTCAAGCCTCTGCCCTGACTGATGATAGCCTCTTTCCTACCCCTCATAGCAGATATCACCAACCTCCTTAGCACCATGAAGTTCCTCTTTCTAAGTCCATTTTTAAGTCTCTGTCCTCCATTCAGCTTCTTTATCTGGTGTCCCTATCTTTAGTTTCCCACAGGGCAATTAATTGTCCCCTGAATGTCCTGGGATCTCTTCCTAGTCCTCAGCCATCCTGAATGTGTCGTTTAAATCTCTCCCAGGCTGACAACGTCCCATTGCTTTTGCTCTCTAAGCACCTGGATGAGCCACCACATATGTTCAAGCAGGTTCAGAGGCTCCATTGCCACAAACTAGGATGGGTGAGAAATGTGTTTGTTTTGTATTTTAATGCAAACGTTCCTAATTTCGCATTTTGGAACCAACATGCAACCAGAAACTCATCCTTTGAAATGTGTGCTTCTCTGAATTTTGCAACAGAGTTCTCACAATACAAAAACGAGTACTGAAATGTTAGGAGAAAGCACGCATGCATATGCACGTATTAGTGAATATAACACTAAAATTTCCTTATATAAGGAAATTTGATGACAAGAAATCTGTAGTTCAGTCAAAAATACATACTAAAATGTTTGTATTAGGAGAAATGTGCACAGAAAATGTACACAAAAATGCATACAAATTTCCATGCAAACTTTTAAAAAATCAAAATAAAAAATGAACAGAATTTAAGATTGGAAAACTAAGAAACAGGGAGAAACTGAAATTGACAGATTCTTCCATCCCTACCACAAACACAATGTTACATACACCCAAAATTATGGTATCATCAGGAATGGGAATCACTGAAATATGAATGCAATCTACAGCTCTCCACCGAAACGGGATTCGACCATTTTTGTCTGTCTCTTCTGCCAAGACTCTCGTTCACGCACTGGTTATCTCTCGGTTGGACTACTGCAACCTTCTTCTCTCTGGCCTTCCTTCGTCTCACATCAGTCCGCTGGTCTCTGTCCACACTCTGCCGCTAAGATCATCTTCTTGGCCCGCCGCTCTGACCATGTCACTCCACTTCTGAAATCTCTTCATTGGCTTCCAATTCACTCCAGAATCCAATATAAACTTCTCCTGCTGACCTTCAAAGCTCTTCACGGTCTAGCTCCTGCCTATCTCTCCTCTCTCATCTCACACTATCGCCCCACTCGTGCTCTCCGCTCCTCTGATGCCATGCTTCTCGCCTGCCCCAGGACCTCCACTTCCCTTACTCGGCTTCGTCCTTTTTCTTCTGCTGCCCCTTACGCCTGGAACGCTCTTCCAGAACACTTGAGAACTACAAACTCAATCACTGCTTTTAAAACTCAGTTAAAAACTTTTCTTTTCCCTATAGCCTTCAAATATTGAGTTTGTTCTGACTCTATACTGTTAGCTTCACCCTACCCGGTGCCTGTTTACACTTCCCTGTGCTTGTTTGCATTCTCCTTCCCTCTTTATTGTTTACTACAACTTATTAGATTGTAAGCCTATGCGGCAGGGTCTTGCTATTTACTGTGTTATCTGTACAGCACCATGTACATTGATGGTGCTATATAAATAAATAAATTAATAATAATAATAATAATAATAATAATAATAATAATTGTGAAGAAACTGGCAGAATACGACAAAAGGTCAGTGCTTAGTGAAAGAACACATTGGCCTAATTCACCCCAAGCAGGATATTTCACAATGAAAGCGGTATGAAAGCGTTAAATAAAAGGCAGGCACCACCCCATGCAGGATATAGCACCATGAAAGTGGTATACGATGTTTGTCTTATGGGCCCCAACAGTTGGCAGTGTGCTTCAATACCGCTATAAAGCAGTAGTGTGGCTTCTGCCTCTTATATACTGCCTTCATACTGTTTTCCTAGAGCACTATCCTGCTTAGTGTGGCTCCTGCATTTTATATAACAGTTTCATAGTACAATATCCTGCTTGGTGTAGATTACGCCACTGTTTGTATATAGAATTTTCCAGGTTGAGACTCTGAAATCTTTAAAGACCTCATAAAACAGGGCTGGGAAAGAGTTCAGCTCAAAACTTTGGAGCGATCAATGGAGGCTGGTGGCTCCAATGTCAGTGGGGCCTTGAATTTGCCTCAGGATTCAGCCAGAACCAGTCAGAACTCTAAAGGACCTATCCAAAGTGTGGAGCTCCTTTAGAGTTCTGACTGGGGCCCTGTCTACACGCCGTACTGAATGTGCATGCATGCGCCCCCAGTACGACCCCAAAACGATGGTGTAGACAGCAGCCCAGAAGAGACGAAGGAGGAGGCATCTGGGGAACTGGATGCGTCCTTGCCGCCGCCGCCTCCCCGCCGGCCTCCTGCTGCCGGGGTAAGAGCGACCCAGGTCGGAGAGCTCGGCTTCCGCTTCCGCCGAGCTCTCCGACCCAGGTGTCTCTTACCCCGGCAGCAGGAGGCCGGCGGGGAGGCGGCAGCGGCAAGGACGCAGCCGGTTCCCCAGCCGCCTCCTCCTCCATCTCTTCTGGGCTGCTGTCTACACCATCGTTTTGGGGTCGTACTGGGGGCGCATGCATGCGCCTTCAGTATGGCGTGTACTGACTGAAACCCAGAGCGGATTCACTGAACCACTGACATCGGAGCCACTAGCCTCCATTGGTAGAAATATCCCCAATCTATGTGACCCTAGGTAGACTGAACATGCATGGGGATGGGGAGGAGTTTCATGGCAGCAAGTCTCACACTGACCCATGTGCATTCAGCTATACCTACATCATCCAACTTGCACATGTTCAGGGGACCCAGGGTTTAGAATAACAGTTAGATTCAATATGAACTGCTCCTTATCAACACATCTCCAAGCACCAGAGGTAACAATCTTGATTATGTCTTTCTGATTACACTAAAGACATAATTATATGCAACCCAAATTGATCACAATGAAGATTGTCGGTAAATAGGAGCAACAGCCTATGTGGGAGAAGAGAATTCTTACTTTGTAATCAAATTACAGACAGCAATGGAACAAATCTACTAAATGGAGACATTTTCATAGGGAAATGTAAACAAATGAGGCTTGATTATTGAACTGCACCACTAGGATACTTTCAGCTGTCAGAGGAAAACTGTGTTTTTGAACTATAGCCTATATTTTAAATCCCATTCTTAAGATCAATATGGCTCTTAACGGCAACATACTAAAAAGAAAAAATGTTGCTAGACTTACTTTTACAGGCAAATGCTAGACTTACGATTGCAGGCAAACCACTACCACTACCATATAGTTAGGACAATGTATCTGCTGTACTAAAAATCAAAATCAGAATCTTGCTATAACTTATATTAGCCTTTGTGCCAAGGCAAGGGAAGCAAAATGAAAGCTTTCCCCTTTTAAGCCCAGGGAAAATGGAAGCTGAGATTCTTGGACTATTTGGTTGTATCCAAAGGTGCCCTGCTGCACACAGAAGGCATCTTCTCACAAAAAAGCAGTTTGCTAATGTGACGTAGTGGTTAGAGTGTTCGAGATCCTCGCCAAGCCAGGAAGCTCAGCGGATGGCTTTGGACTAGTCACTGACTCTCAGCTTAACCTACCTCACGGAGTAGTTGTGAGGATAAAACGGAGAGGGGATGGACAATGTAAGTCTCTTTGGGTTTCTTGCAAGAGGAATAAAAGCGGGAAATGTAATAATACATAGATAAACAATAAATTATATAAGGAAAAGGTGAAACTGAATAGGGAGACTTTTTTCTGCTTGCAGGCTTCTTCACATGTGTAAGTGTGCGAACTTTTCTGTTGTCTATTGGCTGAACACACATTCTGTGTGCAGAAGGTTGTCTGTTCACTCCCAGACACCTTCAAGAAAGTTTGGGAAAGATTTGTTTCTGAAACCCTGGAGAGCCACAAACAGTCAATGTGGTCAATACTAAGATAGAAAAGAACATAAGAATGTAAGAAAAGCCATGCTGGATCAGACCAAGAGTCCATCTAATCCAGCACTTTGTTCACACAGTGGCCAACAAGCTGTCTACCAGGGACCCACAAGCAGGACATGCACCACCCTTCCACCCATGTTCCCCAGCAACTGGTGTATATAGTCTTACTGCCTCTGATACTGGGGGTAGCACATAGCCATCAGGACTCCTCCAGGAATTTGTCTAATCCCCTTTTAAAGCCATCCAGATTAGGGGCCATCACTACATCTTGTGATAGTGAATTCTATAGTTTAACTATGCACTGTGTGAAGAAGTCCTTTTATCTGTCCTGAATCTCCCACCAATCAGCTTCATGGGATGATCCCGGGTTCTAGCATTTTAAAAGAGGGAGAAAAACATCTCCCTATCCGCATTCTCCACACCAAACGTAATTCTGTTCACCTCTATTATGTCTCCCCTTACCCTGCTTTTTTCCAAGCTAAAAAGTAGCTTCAGTAAAAGGCAGCTTATGTTCCTAGTTAATTTAGCATAATGTGAAGACTTGCACAAGCATTTGTAAAACAGTACCAGTGGCTATTTCCCCACTTTTCATAGTTCATTGGATCCAGCCATTGTATTCTGTACCCAGTTGCATTTTTTTTATTTGCACAGTGCAATTGCAGAATACACAGCATCCTGTATTTAGTTGTCTAATTCAGATCTAATTTATGCTTCCTTGCCCTATATGCCTCCTAACAGGAATGGAAATATGGCGGGTAATAAAAACAGACACAAACACTTGGTGTAGCTGAGCGGGCTTTAAAAAATGCATTTTTCAGAAGCTGGACTGGTCAGTGTTTTTTCATGGAGTTTCACTTCAAGCTGTCCATCAGAATTAGGCAGAACTCCTACCACATATGCCAGGCAAGCAGGGAAAGGGATTTAAGACTTTCCTTCATTTTAATATCCTTTCTACAAGCCAAGCTGGCACTCATTATTTTGGCAAAAAAACACATCTGACACACAATTGATTCAAATAGGAAGCACAGAGGCAGCCAAAAGAGAGGAATGTTTAAAAATAAACACAGATCTTAGTCCATATTACAGTATTTAATGACCACTAGCATGGAGGTGGTGACCTAGGGGTTATGCCACTCTGCACACTTCCTAAACAATAAACACTGTAGCATCTAAGGAATTAAATCCCAAAGGCCAGGAAAAGTTCAAGAAAGACAACCAGCACTTGCTGCTATACTATGGAGACAAGGCCAAGCCAAGAAGCATGACTGGATTCTGTCACATCATCCTCACGTTCTTCACTAGCTCTCCCAGTGCAACATTACAAAACCCATTGGGCCAATACTGAACAGACGTCAGGGAAGCACTGCAGATTGCCATGCTAGTGTAAATGTTTAAGATGGGGTATAAGTACACATTATTATTATTATTATTATTATTATTATTATTATTATTATTTTAAAAAATGGCATCAGGAGACTTTTAAAACAATTCTGCATTAGAACAGAAGTTTGTGGAGTGGTAAACTTCACACAAGAAATACTAGAAGAATATGATGGGAATGAAGTATACTAGAAGAAGAAGAAGAAGAAGAAGAAGAAGAAGAAGAAGAAGAAGAAGAAGAAGAAGAAGAAGAAGAAGAAGAAGCAGCTTCTCACTAGTAAACTAGTACATTGGGGAAAGATGGTTAGCATAGAATTAGAACAGCTCTAAGTTGTTCTGGTATCCATTCCCCTTTCCCTTGTTATACAAAACCTTCAGCTTCATGCAGTTCAAGACTTCCATTACCCCATGCCACAGAGAAGCACCCTGAATGTATCCAGTGACATTTGTATATGTATATGGTATAATTTATCAGGTCACCATCCCACCCATCCATAATGAATACACAAAGTTCATGATCTACCTATTAGGTCGATGTATATTTTAGTCTCTGTATAGTCCATGCCTATCGTAACTGTTGTCATACTTATTCAAGTCATGCACTGCTGTCATTTCCTCTTGTGAACCATTGGAAATTGTCTTTTGAAATCGTTCTATTTCTTTTGTTGTTGAAGGTTATACCAGGAATGGTCTGAAATTGAATTCAGATAACCCAGACCTCACCTTGATAGGGGTCTATCTCTTGTTTAATCTTAGGCTCAAATATTGGCAAGTGACAGCACACAGCCTAGATTGCTGAAAGCAACCCACAGCTGAACTGCTCTCCTCTATGACTCATGGAAATGTGGTTATTAAATAGCATTTTATGCCTGAGCATGGCAATCAATAGAAGGGCACCAGTCTTGTTTTTTGTTGTTGCTGCTTATAAAAATATTGATCTATGTTCTTCTCATTCTCATAGAACTATAATTCCTTTTTAAGTGCTCTGGGCAATTTCAACATCTTCCAACTGTGGAATATTTTGCTGTTTGTCTCCTTTCTAGGCCTAGCAAAATGAGCCCCCTTTGCTTCTTCTTCTTTACTTATGAACAGCATAATTTGTACTGGCTCCCAGTAAAGGTCTGTATTGCTTTCAAAATCCTATTCACACCATAAACCTCCTTGTGGCTTGTTTTCAACTTATATTGTCTGCAAGATATGTATTACTGTTTCCCCCCCCACACAGACCATTATGATCCTTTGTGCAAAGGCAAAACCAAAAATCTATTGAAATATAATTAAGTCTGAAACTACGTTATTGTTTGGTGTAATTCCAACCATCTTCTATGGGAGCTGGCTACTTTCAAAGAGGAGCACAAGGTATCAACAATTCCTATTGGATTTACATGCAGGGTTAAACTGGACTTAACCTGTACTCAACTTCCACCCAGCTTTTAATGTTAGAGCTTAATGGGGTTCAGGAAACTGAATTGATTTTATGCAAGGGAATGAATTACTCCACTTTTACAGAATAGTCAGTATTGCATTTAAATTTGTTTTCAATCTTGAGAGATTTTTAAAACAGCTTTCTCCAATGTGATTCTCTCCAGATGGCTTGGACTACAACTTCCATCAGACTCAGCCAGCATGGCCAACAGTATGATTGACGGTAAATGTAGTCCAAAGCACTGGGACAGACCCAGTTTGCTTTAAATGCATCTCTAAACATGAGATGTATTTACTTCATTTAATTATCTTTGTCATGTTGTCCTGCATTTGCACTGATGGGGGAAATAGTATGGATATATAGGAATGTGTGATGCTTGGGAATTTTGTTCCATTTAATCCCAATGGGATTTCATAGTGTTTCCATTCTGATAAGTAACAACAGATTGTAGCAGATTTTTCCCCCCAACTCCGGAAATGTTCATTTTCTTTTGTGCACATTAAATAAATAGACATTTATGAGTCCCACAATTTGTGTAAATGAGGTTGTTTTTTAATTATTATTTTGGTGCCTTTAAATTTGTACATATGGAATCTTTTTTAAAAATAATAAAAGTAATATTGGGATATTGTCTGCCTTGGATTGCCAGCTTCCTGAGATTCAGTACAGATATACAGGTTTAGTAAGTGTTGTTGTTTTATTCTGTAAGTATTGTTTTTAAACTTGGCTCAAGTTCTTTTGCATGTTACTTCCTTTCCCTTTTGCATTTTTATAAAGAAACTTATCAGCTTTCACAACTGAATGTGTATGTGTGTTTCATTCCAGTTAAGCCTTGGAGCTAAGCCCAGAGCTTTCCTCTTGGTCATTGCTAATGTTTCAGGTTTTGAAATAGAGAGTGCCAGCTTGGGCCCTTGTTTCATAAGCCTTAAGTATGTCCAATAAATCTGAGAGTTCCCTGGCTCTGGCTGAGTTGTACAGAAGGGGTGTGGGCAGCCTACCTTGCAGGGTTGATGTTCAGTCTGAGAACCTTTTGTCACTGCCTACACTGCCGGGAGTTAAGCTACACCCCCTCCTTTCAAAATAATGAGTAGTGGAGGATAGGGGGAAAGAACCTGGAAAGAACTGACAGCTACTAACTTAGAGGCCCCTCTAGTACGTTGTATTACAAGGGATGGAAATAAAGCTGGTAAAATAAGCAAGCATTCCAGGGGCATCTCCAGCAATCAATAGGATTAAGAAGTCACTGTCCAAACTGATGTTCTGCCTCGGAGCTGACAGGACCTTTGTGCAATGCTCATAGGATGTCAGATAATATCAGGTTCCATTTTCATCACACTTTCTGTGCCCATGCTGTAAGCTAATGCAATACAAGATAAAGGTCTAATGGAATGTGACATGGTGTCACTAGGAACCTATGCTCTAGCGGCTCCCTGGGAATATGGCTATTTGAAGATAACTATCAGATCTGCATTTCTGCCTCACTAACCAGTCAAAATAGTTTTCTATTGACTGGTTTACATAATATTACTACACACCTATCCCTAACAAGGGCAATATATGTGGTACAGCTTCAGGGTGAGCTAGTTTAAAATAGGGGTGTGATCCGCTTCTCCTCGGATCGGAGAAGCAGAAGCGGATCACGGTGATCCACCTCCGCTACAGGTGGAGGAGAAGCAGATCGGGGGGCTGGAGAAGCATGGCGAAGAGAAGCAACCATAAGCGGATCACTTCTCTTTTCACGGAGTGCTCCGCCCGCCATTTTGGATTTTTTCGCCCATAAGATTGCATTGCGGAAAAGATTAGTGGATAACTTTTTTATTTTTCAAGCTAACTATTTGAAACTCGCTGTGCTTAGAGAGTCGTGGGTGGGGGGTCATTTTGAGCCTATTTTCAGCACTTTGCATGCTGCAGTTTGCTTGCTATAATTTTTTTTAAAAATAGGGTAAAAAAAAGGGTGAGAGGTACCTTTTTCAACCCCACAAGCCTCTGGCACACTTGCTCCCAGTGCTGCCTGTCCTACTCTGTGCCTGCCTCACAGGGATGGTTTGCATTACTGGCTTTGAAACAATCCTTGGATCACTTTGTTGTGCCCCCAGAAATGTCTGCTGCATGCCTGCCTTCCCTCCTATGCCTGGGTGCTGTTGTGGTGGGGCATCTGCTGGGACTGACTTCCCCATAGATCTATGGCATCTCTGCCTGCCTGGTGCCTAGGAGCTGTACTACATGATGGGCTTTGTGGTTCAACCCCAAAATCCTCCAGCATGCTTGCTCCCAGTGCTGCCTGTCCTCCTCTGTGCCTGCCTCACAGGGATGGTTTGTGTGTGTCTTGCTTTGACTCAGAGGATAAGTCCTTCCTGCGCTCACTTAGACTTTTTGAAGTTCCAAATAATTTTTTCAAGTGTGGAAGAAGATTCAAATTTAGGTTTATCTACTCCCCAATTCATGGCATGTTGGGATGTCCTTTGAAATGGCCATAAAGAAAGAAAGCCCATTGAGTTGTCTGCAGCTTTAAAAATCCCTGAGATACTGGGGTGTTGGATTTTCAAAAATCCCCCAATAATCAGGGGATGCTTGGATTTGCTTGGGGCTTGGCATGCATGGATCAGCTGTCATGGTGCCTAATTTGAGGTTTCTAACGTGAAAATTGATGGAGTTCTAGCATGAGACTTGAATTGAGGTGAGTTAAAAGGGAAAACCACCGCCAAAAATCAGGGGATGATGGGATTTGCTTGAAACTTAGCATGAATGTTGATCTATATAGCATCTGTGAGGGTGCCTGCTTCAAAGCTTTTATCTGTAAAAATGTCAGAGTAAATCCCATTTCTGAAAATGGGGTGTCAGATTTTCAAAAATGCCCCAATTATCAGAGGAGGCTTGGATTTGCTTGAGGCTTGACATGCATGTGTATACCTGGATCAGCTGTCATGGTGCCTAATTTGAGGTTTCTAACATGAAAATTGATGGAGATATTGAAAGGGGTGTGAATTGGGGTTAGGGGTGATGCTTTAAAGGTTTAAAAAACCCGCCGAAAATCAGGGGATGATGGGATTTGCTTGAAACTTGCCATGAATGTGGATCTAGATGGCATCTGTGAGGGTGCCCACTTCAAAGTTTTTATCTGTAAAAATGTCGGAGTAAATCTTATATCTGAAAATGGGATGTCGGATTTTCAAAATTTCCCCCAAAATCAGGGGATTCTTGGATTGCTTGAGGCTTGGCATGCATGTGTATACATAGATAAGCTATCATGGTGCCGAGTTTGAGGTTTCTAACGTTAACAGAAAAGAAGTTGTAGGCGTTTTTGGATTTCAATGCAAGTCTATGGGGGGGGGAGGGAGAAGCAGAGCTCCGATCCAGATTCAGAGCTTCACAGCGAAGCGGAGCAGACCATATGCGGATTGGATCGGACCCAATCTGGAAGTTGCGAATCTGGAAGAGAAGCGGATCGGGGGGTCTGTGCACATCCCTAGTTTAAAATACTTTTTTCTTTTTTCTTTTCTTTTTAGGAATACAGGAAGCAGTCTTATACTAGGCCAGACTATTAGTCCATGTAGCCCAATATTCCAACAGAAGATTTACCCAACCCTACTTGAAAATGCCCAAGACTAAATCTGAGACCTTCTGTATCCAAAGATGTGCTCTGCCACTAAGCTGCAGTCCTTCCCGTATGGTACTTTCCCCCTACACCACTGTCAAGACATCATTTGTGAACTGAAAAATAGCAACCAAGTCTCCTTTCATCGATCATGTGTGTGTGTTTGTGTGTGTGTGTGTGTGTGTGTGTGTGTGTGTGTGTGTGTTTACTACTGTACAAGACAGATTGTGAATGCACATTGTCTGAATTCCTGCTTTTGGCATTCCTTCCAGATAAAATCATGCAATGGTGTGCCAAAGAGGCACACAAAATATGTCAGCTGTCATTTTCAACTATTATTGAATAGCAATGCCAGGAAACCCAAGGTTCTATTTACCTCTTTTAAGACTCCAATCCTAACAATATTTATACGGAAGTAAGTCACATTGAAATCAGTGGACCAGTGTGGTGTAGCGGATAGACTGTTGGGCTGGGAGTTGGGAGATCTGAGTTCTAGTCCCCCTCAGCCATGGAAGCTTACTGGGTGACTTTGGGCCAGTCACAGACTCTCAGCCCAACCTACCTTACAGGGTTGTTGTTGTGAGGATAAAATAGAGAGGAGGAGGATCATGTAAGCTGCCTTGGACTCATTGGAGGAAAAAAGATGGGATATAAATGTAATAATAAATAAATATATAAAATCCTTCGATGTAAATATTGTGAGGATCATGTTATAAAAGCTTAATATTAGGAACAACCCTCCCCTATCACAACTAGGTCAACGAGGAAGTTAGAGAGTGTGGAAGAAGAAATTGCTGTGTGGTGCCTTACTCGGTAAGAATTTAGACCTACATCAACTGAAGTTGTCTCTGTATTATCTGTTTATATAGTTGTACGTAAATGCTTTTCTATTTATACTTTGTATAATGTGTTTTCATGGTTTTTATTTTTTGTGAACCATCCAGAGATGAATGATTGACTGAAGTTTCATAAAGGTCAGAATTTGGTCTCTTCTCTTGCGATCCTTGAAAACGAGAGGTAAGATCAGGTGATATAAGGGCACAGTTCCTGGATTCCCCAACCATCAAGTGGGAAGTAGCTAAGCAGTGCACCCACTCAACTGAGCAAAAGAACACGCTGGGCTCTGGCTGGTTGCTCTTTAGAGACTAAAATGTTTTTTAAAGGTCAATATGGATTGTTTGTTTGGCCAGAAAGGTTTTTGTCCCCCACTTCCATAAGATGTGCCTCCTCAGATATCTTACTGAATCTGGCTGTTTGTCTAACTATGTGTTCTTTTATCAATAAGGATACCTACTACACACCTACCCCTAACAATAAGGGGAAAGGGCAATTAGGTATATCCTCAGAGTGAGCTGAATTGTGTCAGAGTGCCATCTCAGCTGATTGTCCATCCCACTCTCCCAGGGCAAAGCAAAAGAACCATCTCCTCCACATTGGTTTCAACCATTAGTGTGGTATGCCATGTTCTTTTTTTATTAAAGTTGAGACTTGTTTAATTCCAGCTATTGGAATCAAAGCCATTTCTTCCCACCACACACACAATATGATATTAAGGTTGCAATCTAACTTACCTAGGAATCACTCATATTGAACTCAATGATACTTAAATCTGAGTTGATGCATAAGACTGGACTATTAGTGATACAGACATGCATGCTGGAGTATAATGGTATTAATTGCAGGCAGAACAAGATTGATTTATAGGGGTGTGCCCTCTGCGGAACATTCAAACTTCCAGAGCACAGATTAGCTGCTTCCAAACCCATCAAATACTCTCAGAGTGGAGACACACCCAATTGGAGCTTCTACAGTTTCTGGAATTTACCTGCTCTGTGTGTGTGTCTCCATATTTGGAAGACACACACCTGAAGAGGTCCGTGCCTGGTTCCCAGTCCTCGCATTTACTTGCAAGGAGCCTGGATGAAACCAGGACTAGCACCCACACCTCCCATGGTCTCGGGACGATCCAAAGACTGCAGGAAAAACTGGGCTAAAAGTGTCCCAAGATATCCAGCGAAATGGAGGGATCATCCCTCCCTGCTTCTGGGATCCCCTGTGCATCATGTAGACACACAGGGGTGATCCCAGGATGATCCCCGGAATATCGACTGGTGTAGACACGTTCACAGTGGCCAACCAGCTGGTCAACCAGGAACCCACAAGCAGGGCATGAGTGCAACAGCACCCTCCCACCCATGTTCCCAGGTCACTGCCTCTGAAACTGGAAGTAGCATATAGCCATCAAGACTAGTAGCCATTGATATACCCTTCTCCTCCAGGAATTTATCTAACCATTAATTAGTGATGATGGCTGTTTGGGTATGGAGGTAAAGAGTTCTCACATACATAGATTTGACCTGAGTAACCCAAGCATCAAAAACTTAAGCAAACTAAACAATCAAGAATTGTAGATAAAGATAAATAACAAATGTTTCATTAGAACAGGGCATAGGGCAGTGTATACCCTTAAGGACATTAAATACAATACGAAAAGAACAGCTCACATAACATAATGCAACATCACTAGTTAGAAATAGAAACATTGCACTGGCAAACAGGGAATTGGGTTATCAGAACTCAGCCATTACAGCTTGTTTCTTAAAAGAGAAAGAAAGAAAGAGGTAAGAAGGAAATCATAATGAAGAAATATATACAGAAAAAGCAAAGTTGATAAGAAAATAGAAAATCAAAGCTCTTCTTTCCAAGGAAGGAATATGAATATATATATATATATATATATATATATATATATATATATTCTGAGATCTTGTTTCCCACTGAGATAAGAGTACAGATTATAAATATGAACAAAGCTGGAGAAAAAACATAGAAATGACCTTGGACTAAAATTATAACAAAAGTTTATAGAAGCATGAAGACATATCAATGAAGACAGAACTTGTGTGCAGCAGCAAAGGTCATTTGCTGACAAAACAGATAATAAAAAGAATATTTTAAAAGCTGCTAAAGGAGAAAGCTCATGAAAAGGAAAACAGTAATAAAAACACACACCAAAGAAGCAATCCACAAATAAATATAGAGATAGTGTAATTAAGGTTTGATTATTATTATTTTTTACAAAGTTAGAAAAGAATCAGTATGGATCAGGGTGAGTGGGCTCTTCTAGGCTTCTGGGGACCAATCCCCATCCTTTAATCCATCAGGGCAGGGCCCACATACCTCCCAATTGCCATTGAAAATTGACAGCATGGCAGCCACAAAGGAGCACCATTTTCTCTTTAAAGCATGGTGTGCAGGGAGCAGATGCCTTGTTCTTACAAAAAATTCACTGGTTTGTTTTTTGTTTTTGTTTTTTTGCTGCTGCTCTTGCTGCTGCTGCACTTCCCAAATTTTGGTAGCAAATTTAGTGGTGCAGCAGCACGTGAAACCATTAAAATGAGCAGCATCTACCTCTCCTAGTATAGACACTGTTATACGAGGGAGGAAACATTACATTCAAACACATGTACACCTTCAAGCAGCATTCTCTAAAGTTTGCTCTATAAAACTACAGATATCCATCACTGGGAAATCCAGCCCTTTTTGAGCTTACTGGATTTTTGTGGTGCTGCCAACTAAGTTTGCATCTGTGAGCTGAGCTGTGGGTTCTTCCCAAAATCCAGGAACTTTTCCCTTTAAATATATACAAAAAAACCGTAAATCATAAAAAAAACTATTTACACCATTCTTTTTTAAAAATGTAAAATTTGCAAACTGATGCATATCAAGGCCTTATCTACACCAAGCAGGATATTGTACTATGAAAGCAGTATGAAATTGGTATATAAAACGCAGGAGTATTGAAGTAGCAGTATTGAAGTGCACTGACAACTGTTGAGGCCCTTTGACACATACCATATACCGCTTTCACAGTGCTATATCCTGCTTGGTTTGGCTCCTGGTATAGATTAGGCCCAAGTCAGGCCAGCTAAGACGAAATGAGCCAAAATCAGGAGTGAGGGCTGAGCTGGTGAAAGTTTGGTGAACTCCACCCCCTGGAGGGATTCCTTCAACAGCCATTGCAGTAAAGTTAAAGGTTGGGTTTGACCTTCACATAAGCAGGATAATAGAGGTATCAGTATAAACCACAGGAGCTTTATGCTCACCTATCTGTTTTGCCACTCAGATGCTTGTTTGAATAAGTGGCTATTGAACCCACAGGCAAGTGCCAAACTGCATATGGATCAGCCTCTCCTACTGTAATTGTTTTGGACTACACCTCTCAGAAGCCCCAGCTAGCATGGTCAAGGGTGTTGTTGTCCAAAACATCTGGAGGGAACCATTGTTAACTACATCTACCCTATCTGTTCAACACGTCTGCACTATCATAGATACATCTACTCTGCCTTTTTAAATGGAGGAGTTAAGCAGGTAAAATAACCTATGCAGAATACATCACCTATTAGTATTTTTTCCAGACAGAGAAACATAACATAACATTATGATGAAAGCATGCTTGGTGCTCTCTCTATCCTTCTTTCTGTCATAGGTGGCAACAACAGGTTTGCTATGTGTTAACTGCATCATGGAGCTATAGAACTGTCAGTTTTAAAGAACTAGACAGGATGAGTGATAGCATTAAAGGTAAAAAGAGGGAAGATGGATGGGTTTAGGGTGGATATGTTGGATGCCACAAGGAGGGAACCTAGTAAGGGGAGGAGAAAGAATATAGGTGAGCAGAGGAGGTGGCTGTCTGATCACAGCATAGAATCATAGAATAGAAGGGACCTCTAAGGGCATCAAGTCAAACCCCCTGCTTCATGCAGGAATCACTTTAAAGCATCCCTGACAGACGGTTGAATGCCTCTTGAATTCCTCTAGTGCAGGAGAGCCCACGACCTCCCTAGATAATTGGTTCCACTGCCATACTCCTCTAACAGTCATGAAGTTTTTCCTGATGTCCAGCCGGAATCTGGCTTCCTGTAACTAGAGCCCATTATTCCATGTTTGCATTCTGGGATGATCATGAAGAAATTCTGGCCCTCCTCTTTGTGACAACCTTTCAAGTATTTGAAGAGTGCTATCATGTCTCCCCTCAGTTTTCTCTTCTCCATCTTCTAGTAAGAATGATAAAATTGAACCTAATAGCCAAGTATGTTCCTGTAAACAAGCTGCTCATTGCAGACACTTTGTCATGAAACCCCATAACCCAAGTAGATGCTTACAAGTTAGAGGATGACTTTAAGGCTTCAGCTATGGAGCAGTGTAGAGATATAGTAAATGAAATGAAAGGCTTTCATTTGAGCTGTGTACACTTCTCTACCAGCATCCCAAAACAGGTTTGATCAGATCCAAAGTGCTACTCATGGAGATCCAGAACTCCAAGAAGTTCTACATCAGATCAGGATGGCCTGAGTACTTTAGTAATACTTCAGAAATTACTTCAAAGTACTTTGCTGGCCATGAACAACCAAGGAAATGAGAAGGCCTATTAATTAGAGATTAAAATGAGTTTTGATTTCTAAGAAACCAATCTGTAGAATCTGCTGCAGACCAGCCTCCTCTGGACATGTGGAATCTATGGAATTTTGGATTAGTGTTTTTTTTTAATTACTTTCCCAAAATTTACACAAATTTCTTCATAGGAAAATAAACACATTTCTGTTGAGACATATGCCATCCTGGAAAATATAGGTGGGGAAAAGTTGGATGGAATGGGGGTACAGTAAACTAAATGCTGCAAACTAACATAAATTATGTAAATTGTTGCAAAGCCTCTTATGGAATTATTCGTGTATTTTTCTGCATAATGGGGGAAAATCAAATCCATCTGTGAACATCCATAAAACACACATGTGATAGATTGCAGAAAATCTGGACATGCCTATCCATTAATGAAAGGATTACTATCGCTATGATTGCACCATAATCAATTATTGTTCAGGTTGTTTGAGTTTCTGCTGCTTGTGTACCCAGATTATTCACAAAAATCCTAGATCTCATCCATTGGAGGCTAAAAGATACTGGTGAGCCACACAGACAGTATGCTGGCTTGGTATTAGAACTGTTATAAAGAACATAAAGATATTATCCCATGACTACTGCAAATGACACAGATAAACACAATGGCAGTGATTT
The DNA here is from genome assembly GCF_023053635.1 of Elgaria multicarinata webbii. Classification (NCBI taxonomy): domain Eukaryota; kingdom Metazoa; phylum Chordata; class Lepidosauria; order Squamata; family Anguidae; genus Elgaria; species Elgaria multicarinata. Next base: position 106,365,347 of record NC_086172.1, read on the forward strand.
TTAAATTGTGATACCTGATAGACCTTGAAAAAGGCTTGTAGCTGTCTGTGAATTGGGAAATTAACGTTATTTGGTTGTCATAGACAACACATTCAAGGTATATTGAGATATTCCTATTGTCTGACATTATCTGGTACAGTGTGTTATCACAATTGCAGAATACTTTTCTTCTTTTGCTTAACTTGTAACTAACAATGAAACTCAATTTATGGCAGCAGAATTCCAGTCATTCCAGATACCTTACAATGTTTGCCATATTACCACTGGCCATCATTACTCTCAAACAAATGGTGAATCAGAAAAAGCTGTTCAGAGTGCAATGAAAAACTTGAAACAGAGTGGCCCAGATATTGCTTTAAACTACAGATCAACGGCAGTGATGATAGCTATTTGATACAACCCAGTAAAAATGCTAATGGAAAGAGAAATCAGAACATATTTTCTACCCTTAGAGAATAATCTGATTCGAAAGTGGCCTGACACAGGGAAAATTGTTGCTTCAGATTACCAAACTAAGAAAGGTTAAAATATTTTATTACTTGTGCAATTCAGTGTGAGCACTATCACATTTAGAGGGAGATGTATATCAAATTTAATGGAGTGAAGGCAGCTGACTGCAGCTACTGTACAAGGGGAAAAATGGAACATCCAGATCATATTCTATTGAGACTAAACATGGAATACTTGTTCAACAACAACCCACTAATGACATCTTCTTCCTATTCCTGAGAAGATAAACTCAGCAAATGAACAAGTACTACCTGAAAACTCAAGCTAAACTACTGAGATTCTGCCTGAGTCATCTTGTGGAGATTGACAGCCGTTTTACTATTAGGAGCATCATCTGTTCTTATTGAGTTAATCAGAAGCCTTCAAGATTCAGAGATGAATGACTAATTATCCCAACTACCAAATATTTCAACAGTGCTGATTTACTTAATTGTAATTTCTTTAAACAAAGGGAGGGGTGGATAGTATTATATGGTTTAGTCACCTGCTGGCACTATTATATCTGGGTGGATTCAGGCATTTCCTATCGCTATTCTATTCTTGTTTAAGAGAGATAATGAAGTTCTTCTTTACCTTATTGGCTGGGGTCTCCTCTAAGCCTTCAATTTCACCCTCATACTCAATTTGTTTTGCTTCCCTTCAGTATCATGGTCACATAGCAAAACCTGATTGGTTATATAAAGCAGTGACATTCTCATATTTGTGATATAATCCCTGATTGGCTGGGATTACTCTTGGAAGGTGAAAGAAACAGATGAAAAAATGTGAAAGCAGCAGCAAAGATCATAAACAGCAGCTAACAGGTTTAAAAAATAGTATTTTTGGGAGCTAACCTCCCAAAATAGTAATGGGGAATGTTTAGAGTAGCCGTATTCATTATCTGTTAAGTATAAAGCTTCTGTCGTCACCTCAAAATTCAGGGATTATAGAAATGAGATGCAGTTTATCCTTTGTTGTTAAATTTGGTTGGAAAAGGCAATATGGATAGTAATGTAATTTATGCAAGTGCTATAATTTGTTTTATAATGTGAATGATTTGGCTGTCAGTGATGAGAAACATAAAGTAAAGAAAATGTTGACAAGATTGGAAATAACTGATTAGAAAATTGAAATATTCATTAATCAGAGTGGATAAGGTTTTATATGGGCAAAATGGAAGGCACTTGAAGTGTAAATGAATTTGAGCTGAATAATTATCCATGTTAAATAGGCAGTTTTAAGCTTTTTGATGTGTTAATATTTGGGACTAATGAACTGTAAAATGATGATCAGGGAAAAATTCAAATAAATGGAAATTTACCACTGCTCTGATTTTCTTACTGAAATCTAAACACATTCTAGATTTTTAAATATTAAAATATGTAGTATAATTATAGGCAGTTATTACATGTTATCTGTGACACTTGGACAATGTCTAAATGAAATTATCAATAGGGTGTGGACTTTATAAACATAATTCATAAGCACATAATATCACCTTTGATAAATGACAAGCAGCAGCTGTGAGTAAGAACTGCAGTCTTTCATCAGAGCTCTGCTCTACAACATTGGCAGATATTGGAATTTAGACTGTTATAATTCCTCTTCCTATAATAGAACATGCAGGATTAAACATACATGTGAAGGAAAATACTAGTGATCAGCGAACTTCCTCCAATCATTTTTTTTTTAAAAGTCAATTTCATACATGTGAGCTGATCTGAAAGTTCTCCTTTAATATGAGATCTCATTACACATAAACAAGTTTTTGCCCATGTGCAATATCAAAGTGCATCTTGTGAGCAGTAGTTTTGAATTGTGCACTGTAGTGTATCTTCATGTGATTCCATGCTATGTAGCCCCTTCCTGATTGGTTACTTCTGTTTGGCCTTATTACAAAATGTTTACTTGCCATCAATGATCATGGAGACAGAGAACAGGATGGTGCCACTGGGTCCACCCTCTCTCAGAAAAGTTTTACAAAACTGTTCTAAAGATACCAGAAGTCAGGTAGATTGTGAGCCTATGAATCACATCTATTGTTGAGAGCAATTAGAGACATGGGATGTTAGTGTGTCAGTGGAAAAACAAAACAAACAAATGACAAAAAATGGAGGGCAGTGGAAGAGAGGAAAATATAGAATCATAAAATAGTAGAGTTGGAAGGTGCCTCTAAGGGCATCGAGTCCAACCCCTTGCTCAATGCAGGAATCCACCCTAAAACATACCTGACAGATGGCTGTCTAGATGCATTTTGAATGCCTCAAGTATGGGAGAGCCCACAACCTCCCTAGGTAATTGGTTCCATTGACATACTGCTCTAACAGTCAGGAAGTTTTTCCTGATGTCGAGCCAGAAACTGGCTTCCTGTAACTCGAACCCATTATTCCATGTCCTGCACTCTGGGATGACTGAGAAGAGATCCTGGTCCTCCTCCTTTCAAGTATTTGAAGAGTGTTGTCATGTCTCCTCTCAGTCTTCTCTTCTCAAGGCTAAACATGCTCATTTCTTTCCGTCTCTCTTCATAGGGCTTTGTGTCCAGACCCCTGATCATCCTCGTTGCCTACTCAGACCCCTTATAGGCTATAGTCAGTATTCTGGAAAGGAGAAATCAAGTTGGGGAGGATGTATTTCCTATCTCCAGAACCATGTGTTTATTTATTTATTGCCTACCACCTTCCTGCTTTATTGTTACAAAATAATCAGGTGGGAGGTGGACAGCCCTCTGTACCACTGTTTATTGCAGCAGGGAGAACATAGAATTCAGGGGAAGTAAAGGAAATACCTCCCTCACACAGGGCAGGCTTAAATGGCAGTACAAAGGTCCTATTCCAGGCTTTTCTTTTGTACATTAATACTATTTCCATGGTACTTTTCTATCTGTTCTGGATTACTGTCGTAAAAGCAAAGTGCTGTAAACATTAAGATTCACTATCACTGTAAACAATGTATAAACATCAACCAACTTCTCCTGTAGATACTTCTGCTTCACTTGTGTATGTGGCTAGAAAGCACTTCCAGTCTGTTCTAACAGCTGATTTTTATCAAGCTAAGGCTGCCATCCTAATTGTAGTAAGTAGAAATAAACCCCATTGATCTCACCAGGGGCCTTGCTAGACCTGCCGGGATAAGCCGGCAGGGAGGCGGGGCGACGGCGTGCAAACTTTAACGCGCGTCGCCCAGCCTCCTAGACGCACAACGCGCAGGGACGACGGAAGCCCTGCAGCGCCGGCCATTTTTTTAAAAGTTTAAAGGGGCCACGTGCGCCCGAAGACTGCGGAGAAGGTAAGGGTTTTTTATTAGTTAACCCCCCCATCCGCTCCTGATCCCTTCCTGATCTTTCTCTCCCTCCATGTCCCGTGTGTCGTCTCCCCTCCTTTTCCCTCCGTGTGTGTGTGTGTGTGTGTGTGTCCTGTGTCATCTCCCCTCCTTTTCCCTCCGTGTGTGTGTGTGTGTGTCCTGTGTCATCTCCCCTCCTTTTCCCTCCGTGTGTGTGTGTGTGTGTCCTGTGTCGTCTCCCCTCCTTTTCCCTCCGTGTGTGTGTGTGTGTCCTGTGTCATCTCCCCTCCTTTTCCCTCCGTGTGTGTGTGTGTGTGTCCTGTGTCGTCTCCCCTCCTTTTCCCTCCGTGTGTGTGTGTGTGTCCTGTGTCATCTCCCCTCCTTTTCCCTCCGTGTGTGTGTGTGTGTGTCCTGTGTCGTCTCCCCTCCTTTTCCCTCCGTGTGTGTGTGTGTGTCCTGTGTCATCTCCCCTCCTTTTCCCTCCGTGTGTGTGTGTGTGTGTGTCCTGTGTCGTCTCCCCTCCTTTTCCCTCCCGGGATCTCCCCGGCCGATGGGCACAGCGCTCAGCGCTGTGGCCAGTCCGCGGCTTTTTGTGGCTACTCGTGAGTAAGCGATTAGCCGCAAAAAGCCACGGAAGTCCCTAGACCTTCCCCAGCTCCGGCCTCAGGCCGGAGCTGGGGAAAAGGCGCGCCATAAGCGAATTCGCTTATGGCGCGTTGGAGAAGGCCTCAGCGCGGCCTGTCTCCGGATTCCCCTGTGCGTCATCTGGACGCACAGCAGGGAAGCCGGGACAGAAGGCGCGCTAAGGCCTCGTCTAGGAAGGCACCAGGTCTCACATTCAATTATAGATGTTTGCAATTGGGTTGTATATTGGTTTATTCTTTTGGATTACCATGCAAAATTCAATCCACCCATCTACTTTCTTCTGCCTTTGGTTTTCCTGCCTTCAGGCCCTTCCAATAGCACACAATCCTTCCCCCCCCACACACACAGAATGAGTGTGTGGTTGATTAATCTGCCAAAATGAATTTCTACTTCCTTCACTACAGTCACACTTCCTGACAAAATATGCTTGGCAGATCTATACAAAATTAGGGTGACCATATTTGGGAAACCAAAAAAGAGGACACCTAGTGTGTGTGTGGGGAAGCAGCTTTCTGAGTCCTGCAAAAAGTACGTTATTCCCCCGCCACCTTAAAGAACTCGATTGAGGAGGGGAAAGGATTTCATTCTGCACCACCACCATCCACTCCAGTTGGGGCCTTTTCTATAATGTCCACGAATGACCCACTTTCCCCTTTAAGACCTCAATTGGAGCTCAGGGTGGGGGAATGATGTGCCTCAAGAAAGCATGTCATTCCCTCCTGCCATGCTAATGGCAGCCTTAAAGAGGAAGGTGTGTCATTCCAGGACATTATTGAAAATTATAGAAAATCCCCCTTGACACCATGGAAAGAACAAAAACCAGGACAAATCCGGGGAAATCCTGACAGTTGGTCACCCTATACAAAATAAGTCCTGCTCAGGCTTTTGCCTGGATGTGTGAGGACTAAAACTGTGTGTAGGAAGTGTTGTGCATACTGGTCTTACCCCCAATGTCGCCATGCACACTAGCCCCCAGCCTTCTGACCCAGACCTTGCTGTAGTAATCTGAAGGTGAGATAACAGGGTATTCAAAACATCCAAGGCCATGCAGGTTTGGCAGTGAAAAGATTCGCCTATAGGTGGGGCCCTTAACAACAGTGCCCATCCAAAGGTCAGGCAAAGCTGCTGGAATCTCCTCCCAGGGCAGCAGACATGGAGGAAATGAAGCTCCCTTCAATGAAGGCTGATGGTGTAGCCATCTTCCCAAGCAGATGCTGCTCCATTTGCCTCCCCTGCCTTTAATTTTCCTTACCATAAAGCATGGTGCCCACCAGTAGCAGCTTAATAGTCAGTCAAGCTGATAAGTCCTGCTCTTTGTGGCCAAAGTGCCTCTGGGGCCCTGACACTGATCCTTAATTCCCAAGATTTGGGGAGGTGAGAATTATAATATTAAAATTTGTGTAAAACTGAAATAATTTTGTAGTATGGCTCTCTTCCTCCTCAGTTACTAGGCACTGCCCTTTAAGAAGGATATAGACAAAGTGGAATGGCTTCTGGGGAAAGCCATGAAAATAGTCAAGAGTATACAAAAAAGATTAGTGGGGCCAGGCTGAAGGCACTGAATACTTTAGCCTGGAGAAGACAAGACTGAGGAAAGACATGATAGCATTCTTGAAATACAGTACATGAAAGGATCTCACACAGAAGATGGCAAAGGCTTGTTTTCTAATGCCCCAGAGGGTAGGCCTAGACCTAATGAGCTGAGCTTATAGTAGAGTAGATTTCTGGTGAACATTAAGATAAACTTCTTGAAGGTAAGAGCAATTCAATAGTGGATCTAATTACCTAGAGGCCTTCCTTCACTGGAGATGTTCAGCAGCTTGACAGGCATCTGTTGGGAGATGCTCTAGCTCTGGATTTCCTCCAAGAACCAGAGATTCCCCTCAATGGCCTACAAGCCCTCTCCCCTCTATGATTCTGTGTATGAACATTCTGTGACTTCATGACAGTTCATCTGGTAAGGTGGTTCGCTAACGATAAGTGACTCTAGGCCAAATGAGTTCACATTGTGTGGCCATTTTAAAGGGTCAACTAAGATGTAAGTAATTAGTACAGGCTTAAGAATACCACTTTTCACTATGCTTCCCATGAAGGATGTTTGGATTTAGTGAAACCTATTCTATCAGTGTTTTGCAGATTGTCAGGTGCCTTTCATTCCATTATCTGCTCATTGTCAATCATAGTTTTTTTCAATTTTCGCAAATTTGGATTTGCACAAATTCCCCCCCCCCCAAATGTGCATTTCCATGCTTTAGCCTTTCAGGAGAATGTGTATTTTTGGCCAGTGTATTTTTTAAATGTATTTTTCTACAATTAAATTTGCATAAAATTCTGGAAAGTAGAAAAGTCAGTGTAATCTATGTGACTCAGGAAAAGCCTGTCTACTATGAAAGCCATAAATTGATTCACAGAAATCCGAACTTATTTGTTTCCATTGTAGATGTCTGCAACATTCCTATTTCCCAGGGGGAATCCACACGTCATACCGAGACCGCTTCTAAGCAACCCCAGTGCGACGTGAAAGCGATCGTGTAACTTGCCTTTGGAAGAGCCGAGGAAGAGGCGTCCTTGCCGCTGCTGCTGCCACCCACAGACCTCCTCACCGGCTGGGACGGAGAGCTCGGGGGAAGAAGGCAGGGTGGAGAGCTTCTTCCGTTCTCCACCCCGCCTTCTTCAGCCGAGCTCTCCTCGCTGGCTGGCGAGGAGGTCTGTGGGTGGCAGCAGCGGCAGCAAGGACGCCTCTTCCTCGGCTCTTCCAAAGGCAAGTTACACGATCGCTTTCACGTCGCTTAGAAGCGGTCTCGGTACGACGTGTGGATTCCCCCCCAGTTACTAGAACACACTGCCATATTTTCAAATCAACTACAGCAGAATTACTGCAGCTATTCCATAATGTCTTATATTGCGCCTCTGTAAAGAGAATATAAGGCATTATTATCTTACACAGCTGAAAGGTTTGAAGATTTAAGCACTGAGTTGCAAAAGAGGATTTTATATGCAGTTGAAAGCGAATAGCAAATGCTTTTTAGATCATCTTTGTGGGAGAATTAAGTTACTAAAGCTAATCACTAATGCCTTTTAGATCATCTTTGTGGAAGAAAATGTAAAGAGAAGATACATCTATATTAATGGATGAAATGTCAGCACCTCCTTTAATTCGTTTTTCATCAGTTACATGTTTGTCCTTGTGCTGCTTGAACTATGTGGCTGTACCATCTGTAACATTATCATTCTGAATGTATTTATCCTCCTTTTATCACTTCTCCTACTATGTAGTAAGCCTGACACATGAAATCCTCTCAAGGTTTTTAAACAACTCCTCTAACTCTGATCCATGTTATATCATCTTTCCTCATTGATGGACTTCAGACTTCCTTAATGCGCTAAAAAATGTCTCCACTTTAAAGTGATTGTTTATTCGGGGAGGGAATTCTAAAGTCTTACAATAAGAGAATACCTTCATCCTAACTATAAATTTGGTATAACAGTAAGCCCCAGTTTCCCACTTTTCCCATCTCCCACCCTCTGCCCAGGTGACTGACAAGCATTAGCAATCAGTCTCAATGCTGGGTTGAATTTCTGATTCACATATCATGAAGAACAACCAGGGCATCAGTGATTAAGTAATAAATTACAAACCCAGTTCACTTTGTGCCCTAAGGCTGCAATCCTATACTCACTTCTCTTGAAGTAAGTCTCATTGAACTCCATAGTAATTGCTGTTGCGTAGAGATGCATATATTAAGATTTTGCACTATGACTTGGTGTTTCAAGCTTATGCAGCATTTCACTTTCTTTCTCATCGTTTAAGAAGGAGAGTTTACCTGCAGTTCTATACACGCTTCCCTGAAAGTAAGTCCCATTAAACTCAGTAGGAATTACTGATGAGTAGACAAGCATAGGTTTGTGCGCTGAGAGCTCCATCTGACGAGCATTTTATTGCACACTGAGCACTCACGGAGTTTGCTCAGGTCCCTCACACAACATTGTCTGCCTTCCTTCCCTTCTGGCCTTCCTTGTGCAACAAAAAAAACCTCATTAAGTCCGATGTTTTTTTCCACACTCGGAATCGCTGCTCTCTCCTGCTGTGTGCAGACTCAATGGGCCTCGTGCTCAAGGAAGTAACTGAGGAACGAAAACACTGGCTGAGAAGCAAAGGTAGGGAGTGTGTTAACCCCCAGTGTGATGGAGCTTTGGGTATCCAACCCTACTACATTCCTTTATTTGTAAAAAAAACAACAACAAATAACCCTGCCCCCACCAAGAACTCTTCAATATATCTCCATAAATTCACTACACTAGCATTCGTGCTGTACCTGCTTTAGAACCTAGATTCATTAGATTGCAATCTTGTAGTTGTCTTCTTATAAGTGAATCTCATTGAATTCAATGGGGCTCCCTTTCAAATAAGTAGGCATAGGATGTAGCCCACACACCTCTACTCAGAAAGAAGCCTTGCTGAGTTCAATGAATTCTGTATAGGACTGCAGCTTTAATGCTAGTAATTCTGTTTATGATTTCAGCTTTAGTGAATAATTTTTCTTTTGCAATAATCTACAGACCTTTCTAAATGGAATCAATAAGATCAGACAAGCATAGAAGACTGGATATATTAGGCAAGGCAAGCTTAACTTCATAACATCCAAATGCCCAAAAGTCTAATGGCTGTTTAGGTTTTAAAGGGGCTATGCAAATCTAGTGATGTGGCCTAAATGATAAAGTACCTTTAGGTATAGATATAGTATTTTACAGCACAATCCTATGCATGTCTACTCAGAAGTAAATCCCATTGAGTTCAATGGGGCAGACTCTCAGAACATAGGATTGCAGATTTAACAGTTTTTACTTTTAAACATTTTTGTTCACTGAAACTGGTTTCTGGGCTTGTAGCACTCCTACACAACACATGTAGAATAATTTGGGATGTTGGGCAGAAATAAAAGATGGATCCAGGTATGTGAAGAAGCATTAGGCACCTGAAAGACTGAAGTATAATATAAAATAAAAGCAACTAAATATAACTTAACTCTCACACACATACAATCAAATTCCTGTTGCCCACACAGCAAAGCAGTTGAATGATCCCATTCTTCAAAGCAGTAATTAAAATCAAAATAATATTGTATTAAACACCTTTTGAACATTTGAGCCAAAAAAATAAGAGAGAGAGAGGGGAAGGGCAGGAGAAGGGAGTGAGATGTTTCTTCCTTTTATCTTCACAATGTTGCTTCCATGCTCCAATCCAACTATGGAGCTCTCCAGAAGCAGGCTTCCAACTTCTTAGCTGGATCAATAGCAAGTATAAATTAGATGTGTGCAACCAAATGCACATCTGAATGTAGATGATCATTCACACTGCCTTGCTTTCAGCGAAATGCATATTCCAAAGGAATGCAGTGTGAATAGACTTCTGCATTCATATACATAGTTTTTCAAAGTCAAAATCAAAGATTTTCTGGCATACTTCTGACTCCTCCAAGTATAGATTCTAAATCTGTCCCTGGCAAGTTTCACCACCTAGCATGTCTGCACACAGGATTTCTACTTTACAGGCAACGGTTCACTTGTACATGGCTGTGTGTGACCTTCAGTACGAAACGTTTATTTAACTCTCTGTTCTCTGAAGCTACCACCACATCTTGACACATACCATTTAGAAAAAGGTAGTAATTATTGTTAAAACAACTGCATATCTCCTCTATTTGAAAGGCTAAGAATGCAGTCCTCTATTTGAAGGTGACTCCTATTTGAAGGATTGCCCAGTCCAAAGAGGAAGAAGAATTGAAAGAGAGAGCAAGGGACTTGAAAATGTCCATTAACAGCTAACACCTGGACAACAGGCTGAGCAGGCACAGACATCCCCAGGACACCGTCTTTCCTTGATTTCATTGCTATTTAAATTATAATCATTATTTCTAAATTCACAACTATGTATGTTAAAATATGCAAACTGTGTTTAGATCTGTGTCCTCTTTTGTCCTGTTTTTGGATGATGCCTAAATGGCCATCCTATCTCCTTCTGCTCCCCCCATTCCGCCCTGGAGTTGGAGTTATCCATCTATACTCTACCCTGATAAATGCCCACAAGGATCTCACAGATATGTGTGATTATTACAGTGCAGTTATGTTCACAAAAAGGCCTTGATGGGTCACATCAAGAAACGAGTCCTTCCCATAGGAAAAAGGCACATGTCCATTGTGGTAACCACTGCACATGTGAACAACTACCATGTACTGAGGTTATTGGCTTGGCTTTATGAATACCACTGTGAGCAAGCCCTCAAGCATAGTGCACAGCAGCCATGTCATCATCTCAGTATCTTTTCACCCAGTGCATTTAAATACTTGCTCAAGATGGTACATATGAAGTAACAGGGACTTCCAGAACAGATTTTCTCATTTTTCAATGCAATTCAAAAAATACTCTCCCCATGGCCTGAGTTCGATCCCAGCGGATGCTGGTTTCAGGCAGCCGGCTCGGATCGATTCAGCCTTCCATCCTCCCAAGGTCAGTAAAATGAGTACCCAGTTAGCTGGGGGAAAGGTAATAACGGCCGGGGAAAGCAACGGCAAACCACCCTGCTATAAGGCCTGCCAAGAATAAGTCAGCAAAAGCTGGCGTCCCTCCAAGAGTCAATAATGACTCAGTGCTTGCACGAGAGGTTCCTTTCCTTTCCTACAAAAGACAGGGAAATGCTGGCACTGTGCATTGCTCTACCTCCACCACACATCATTGCCTGTTTGTCTGTGGGATAGGGAATACCTGTTATGATGATGTCACATCATACATTAACTAAAAGGTAAAGGAAGATGCTAAAAGACACATGAAGCATTGTAGTCACAAAGTCTAGTTAATCCCTTTCTGAGTTAAGTACTGTCAAAAAGAATAAAGACATACTGTAAGAACTTTTGAAAGATGTACTTATGCCTTGACTCTTATGTGGCTTAGTGATGGCCTCATGTTGTTGTCTTAAATCATGGCAAGGTTGCTTGCTTTAAACAGAAAATCAGTTGTGCAATTTGAATCATAGGTATCAAAATATGACTTCCTATTATGGACCTCTTGTGTCAAGCTTGTAAATAGCCACTCACTCACCTGTGGTGAATAACAAAGACATGTAGGCAACCAGGCAGGAAAGCTTTTGTAAAGAGGAAGGTAGCTGGTTCTTTATTTTCCTCTGCGTTCTACTTTTTAATGTAGTGATGTGTCACAATGCCCAGTAAAGGTACATCTGGGCAGGTGGAAGAGTAAACGTTTTTGTAGGCTAGTAACTTTTGTGGATTATGGGCGGGGGCAGGGATGCTGTTTTCACAGTAGAAATATTATCTAAACAATACTAATAGTGGTCTAGGCAAGTCAAAATCTCGGCGACAGGAACACTGACATGCTCTTTTCATCCAGGGGTAATGGATCAGTAGTATAAATCCACTGAAATGGGAGCCTCTGATATCTTAACAAAATAGTTTACATTGAATGAAAGTATAGGCCATCTTCTCCAAAAGCTGTTATTGCTTCCTGCATCCAAAGCAATTTCAGGGGGGGCGAATAGCCTCAATTCTACTTGAAAGCAGATAGTGCTGAAAATTCATGCTGTACTGAAGCAGAACAGAAAGTCCCCTTCAGCAAATAATGTTTGGGACATCTTTGCACATTACAAGGAGAGAATGAAAGCTGAGAATTTTGTTATTTTTTTCTAATAGCAAAAAGAAAAAAAGAAAGGAAAGAGGGGAAAGGCAAACACACTTCTTCCGCTGGAATGAGGGCAACATCATACATCTTACCATCAGGGAGATGCATGGTTCCTACCCTTGAACTACTAACAGCAAGAGCGTCAAGAAAACAAAACACCAGGGTGGACCCGTGCCTGAGAGCTCTTGGGGGCTCACAAGCACTTGGGCATGAGTCCATCCCACCATTGCCCTCATGGACCCAGGCAGAATTTTGCAACATTCCTACTCAGAGATTTGCATCAATAGACCCTGGGGAGATCTACACTAAGCTGGATATACCGCTTATAAACATTTTTTTATTGTGTATTGAGTCTTATCTCGCCACATGACACTTGCCTTGTAACGTTGTATCGCTTACCCTTTCAGTTCTATTTTCTGATCTTATCCATATAAGTCATTGTATTTTCTCTTATGTGGCCGATTGCATCATAAGAAACCTTCCTTTTTTCATATGCTTTTCCTTAGCCAATCACCTTCCTCGGGGCATGTTTCTTGTGTTTCCGCGCCCAAAGTAGCAGCCGTTTTAAATCGGTATAACATATTACATTTACTGACTGACAAAATGACGTTATATATACCAGTGTAGATCTTCCCCCTGAGACTGGTCTTGATCATGCAACCTTCAAGGATACAGCTAAGTAACTGCATCATTATCTCACTCAGTCTCCAACTAAAAATAAAAGCAATATTTTGATCCCTTGTGAACAATTGTATGTGGAGGGTGTTTTATGCCTCGTTGAGGTTATTAAAAGTGGGAAAAGTTAAATTTTACAGAAAAACTGTGCCCAACCAACTGTGCCCAACCAACAAGGATGCTTACAATGAAGATCAATGGTTGGCATTTTTGCTCACTGGAACATGTCGATGAAAGCACTGCTAAGTTTTAATCACATTTAAAAATATCATTCATCAGAATTCATTAGGCACTGGTAAGCATTTCACTGAACTGATGCAGGCAGTCCCAAAGCTGCCCTAAGCTCCCATTTCATACCTTTTCATTTTATGTATCCTTTAAAGCTTTTTATGTGAAAAGAGAACATAGATTTTGTATGACTCCCCAAGAGACATTTTAACACAATTTTCATCCCAAAGAGGTTTGTGAGAATGTGGCTGGAAAATGAAATGGTCTCACAGGAGCTGGTGGGTGACAAATGCTTCAACCAAGCTGCTATATAATATGAAGTGGCAGAGGATCAAAGCTTTGTATGCTACCTAGGATCAAATACTTCAAAATGTTGGAGGAGCTATAAACCCCCAAATGTGGTAAAATGATATGAAATGTTTTAAGGAAACCCAAAATCGGGGTTATTTCTTCATGTCACCTTCAGCTAACAATTAGATATTTCAAGATAACAAAAATAATGGGTTTTCTAGCAGACTAACATTGCTACCCCTCTGGAAAAATTGTGTATTTTTGGTGTCAGGGAGTTGATGTTCATTTTACTTGCTGGCTTTCTTGATGTGGATACTATTAGTTGAGTTCTATATATTTTATTGTAAGCCTTTTTGTAGATTCTTTGTTTAGCCCTGTTCCTTCCATTCCTCAGAATGATTGCTTAAAAAAACTAATTGGTTTAGATGTTTTTTCCCTATCCAATCCCCATATCTTAGTGTATGACATTACTATTTTTAATGTTAGGGCACACTCCTGTGCATGTTTAGACAGAAAAAGTCCTATAACTCCCAGCATTCCTTAGCCAGTGAGAGTTGTAGGACTTCTTTCTACCTAAACATGCATAGAATTACATCCTTAATTAATTTTAGTTTGTGGTAATGCTATAATGGTCCGAAGACACATGAGGCAGCTACTTTGCTGAAGCTAAGCAGGCCTATCTGGTCTGTGCTTGGAAGAGAGACCACCTGAGAACCACACATAGCCATCTTGAGTTCCATGATGGAATGTGGGAATATAAATGTAATAATAATTTTAAAACTATTTTACTTATTTTTATTTTGATTATTGTATCAAGTTTGTGAATCATATATGGATGGATATATATATATATATATATATATATATATATATATATATATGCATAAATCAGCAAAACACATTCCCACTGCCTCCCAAGAAGAAGGTGTTTCACTAGCCTAGTACAACTCCTCCTGAATTGTGAGGAACCTTCTTCTTACAAACATCCCTGAACTTCCTATGACAGTCATCATAGTGCTGATGAAATTATTTGGTCCTCAGAGAGCTCAAATGATTTGAAAAAAAATAATTGTTTCATACACATAAGATGTCTGAGGCTGCAATGGTATACTCACTTACCTGGGAGTAAGCCCCATTGAACTCAGTCAGTAGACATTTATTGGACTGTACTGTGACTTCAGCAAAGCAATTGGATATAACATAGATAGAAGTGGATACTTCCCCAAAAATGTTAACTACTTCTTTGTTAGATAACAGATGCTGTCTGCTAAACTTTCTACATTAGGATTTTGTGCAGTGACCTCATCTTTCAAGCTCATACAGAATTTCAAAGACTTGCTTTCTTGTGGTTTTAAAAGTATAGTTATGCTGCAATCCTGCATGCTCTTAGCTGGGAGTAAGACCATTGAACACAATGGGACTTACTTCTGCATATACATACCTAGGGCTGTGCTGTTAATAGTTCATTATAACACTATATTTCCCTCTAAAATATCAATTGAAAGAAAACATAGCTATCTTTGAATGTATTCTTAGCATCTCACTTAAACATATACTGAGTGAGGGCATGCTTTGACAGCTACTCTACTCAGAGGAACTCTCCAAAGACTATGCAGAGGTCTTTTCCGGTTCTGTTACCACAGACATTTTTAAGTGGACAGATTAGGGGCTGATCTTGAGATCTTTTACATGCTGAGCTAAGGCCTTTCCATAGATCATGCCCACTATCTTCCTCAGGGCAGTCGCTAATGGGAAGCAGTGTGACAGCTGGAGTTGGCTCTGGAAACAAGCACAGGCATTAGGAATAAAACCAGAGTCCCTACAGAGTATATAGTTAAGTGTCCTTCAGAAACAGAACAAAAGCACCTTCATAGAAGTGGCTGAGAATCAGCAAAACAGGAAATATGTCAGGGTTCAGGTGGGGCTGACTTAAAGAGACTCTTAAGCCCAGTCCCAGACACCAACATCCTGATACTGCCTGTGGACATAAGCATGCTCAGAATAGCCTTTGCATGCATGTTTTGTTCCCTCCTGTGGATTGCTGCTCAACCATGGTGGTAACTATCAGGATTACATTAAATTCATAGCATTCTGTTATTTCTTCTTAAGAATAGGGAAATATGGATGAGGATCACAGTACATGGAGAAGGAGGCTTCATCTTTCGTTCTCCCACTGGGAGCTTTTTCCCCAACCCTAATTGGCAAATGGGGTTGGATGGAGGCATTTTTTGTCAGCATCACAGCAGGGGAGGGAGGGGTTAAATCTCCATTCCCCATCCATTGTGGTGCTCACCTGGATATCCCCATGTTTACTTTTATGTACTCCAGCAAAGGAGATCGTTACCTTGTCGTGGTGCTGGAGCACCTCAAGGATGCCATGAGCTAAACCATGAAGGGACACCCAAGACAGGAAGGTCATGGTAGAGAGGTCAGACTAAATACGATCCCTGGGGAAGGTAATGGCAACCCACCCCAGTATTCTTGCCATGAAAACTAAATGGATCAGTACAACCAGAGATATGTCAGTATACCATCGGAAGATGGGACCCCCAGGTCGGAAGATGGTCGAAATGCTACTGGGGAGGAACAGAGGATAAGTTCAACTAGCCCCAGATGTGATGATGCAGCTAGCTCAAAGCCGAAAGGATGGCTAGCGGCCGATGGTGCTGATGGTGAACAATGAATCCGATGTTCTAAAGATCAACACACCATAGGAACCTGGAATGTAAGATCTATGAGCTAGGGCAAATTGGATGTGGTTATTGGTGAGATGTCAAGATTAAATATAGTTATATTGGGTGTCAGTGAACTGAAATGGACTGGAATGGGCCACTTCACATCAGATCACCACCAGATCTACTACTGTGGACAAGAGGATCACAGAAGAAATGGAGTAGCCTTCATAATTAATAATAAAGTGGCTAAAGCAGTGCTTGGATACAATCCAAAAAATGATAGAATGATCTCAATTCAAATTCAGGGTAAGCCATTTAACATCACAGTGATCCAAATATATGCCCCAACCACAGATGCTGAAGAAGCAGAAGTAGATCAGTTCTATGAGGATCTGTAGCAACTACTGGATAATACACCAAAATGTTATTTTCATTACAGGAGACTGGAACGCTAAGGTGGGTAGTCAAATGACATCTGGAATTACAGGTAAGCATGATCTAGGAGAACAAAATGAAGCGGGACATAGGCTGATAGAATTCTGCCAGGACAATTCACTGTGCATAACAAACACTCTCTTCCAACAACCGAAAAGTCGGCTTTATACATGGACTTCACCAGATGGCCGACACCGAGATCAAATTGACTACATCCTTTGCAGCCAAAGGTGGCGGACATCTATACAGACAGTAAAAACAAGACCTGGAGCTGACTGTAGTTCAGATCACGAACTTCTTATTGCACAATTTAGAATCAAACTAAAGAGAATAGGGAAGACCCACAGATCAGTTAGATATGAGCTCACTAATAGAAAAAAAACCAAGAAGGCAAGATGGCTGTCTGCTGAGACACTGGAAGTAGCCCAAGAAAGAAGGAAAGCAAAAGGCAACAGTGATAGGGGGAGATATGCCCAATTAAATGCAAAATTCCAGAGGTTAGCCAAAATTCCACAGATAAGGAATTATTTTTAAACAAGCAATGTGCGGAAGTGGAAAAAGACAATAGAATAGGAAGGACAAGAGACCTCTTCCAGAAAATTAGAAACATCGGAGGTAAATTCCAGGCAAAAATGGGTATGATCAAAAACAAAGATGGCAAGGAAAGCTGAGTGAAGGAAGATAGATGATTTTGAACTGTGGTGTTGGAGGAAAATTCTGAGAGGGCCTTGGAGTGAAAGGAGATCAAACCAATCCATACTCCAGGAAATAAAGCCAGACTGCTCACTTGAGGGAATGGTATTAAAGGCAAAACTGAAGTACTTTGGCCACATAATGAGAAGACAGGATACCCTGGAGAAGAGGTTGATGCTAGGGAAAGTGGAAGGCAAAAGGAAGGGGGGCTGACCAAGGGCAAGATGGATGGATGATATTCTGGAGGTGACAGACTTGTCCTTGGGGGAGCTGGGAGTGGCGACAGCCGACAGAAAGCTCTGGCGTGGGCTGGTCCATGAAGTCACGAAGAGTCGGAAACAACTGAACGAATAAACAACAAACTTATATGTAAGAAAAGAAAATAGACAAAGCTTCACTGTTTAGTGTTAAGTTTGCTAAATATAAAGTATTAAGAGTTGCAGAGTTTAAAAGGTAGTACTCAACATGTGTGTGTTGCTGATTGGTAAGTATGAGGCCTAAAAGGGTTAATGAATGCTGGATGAAGGTGAGTGCTGATTGGATGTTGGTGGGGAGTGCCTGGATTGGCTGTGTGAGAGAGGGGGAGGAGTCGGAAGGCTGAGCTGAATAAAAGAGAACTGTTTCTGAGGTAAAGGGTGGAGAGAGGAAGCTTTGAGTTAGATTGTTTGTTGTTTTCGGAGATCAGAGTGTGGGAAGAGGATAGTGTAGTTAGAGTGGGTAGGGTAGGCAGGAGGACTACTGAAAGTTATATTGTGAAATGTTTAAGTGAATGAACCTAAGAAACCATTATGCTATGTGCTTGTAACCATATGCTTGTTAACTGAAGGAAACCAATATGCTTTGAACCTGAACAATCTTCTTGTTAAATAAATATTGTTTAATTAATCCTTGTGTGGACAGTGAAGTACCTGGGAAAGGGCACAGGTGAAACCTATAGTGGTGGGAGAAGGTTGGAGCAAAGGTTTTGAACTGGGCTGCTGTGGGGCCTAAGCTGAAGCAGGCGTGCCACAGAGACAGACTTGGCATCTATAACCCTGACTTGTGCACCTGAGCTGGGTCCTTTGGAGTCACAAAAGTAGTGAAGTGATCCAAGAGGATACCCAGTGGAGGGTGGATGTCTCTCCTGTGGCAGCAGGTGGATCAAGAAGGGTCCAGGGACATGGGAGACTGTCACAGCTGCAGGTTAATATATTCTGTAATTTGACTTTAAGAACTCAGGAAAGTAGAACCAGAAGAGATAGGCTTTCATCAAAGCAAGAAGATAGGAATATGGAATAGGTAGGTCATTCCCCCTCCCCATTAAATTTTATTTTATTTCAAAATAAAGTTAACAAAATAAAGACAACAAAAAGATGAAGAGAGTACATAATAAAAAATCAAGATCATTAAAGAAACAAAATGAACTCACTAATTATAATTTTTAGTCTATAATTGATATGCTTATGATCTACAGTAAAATAGCATAAGTAGGTGGCTGCCATTAATGTGGCCAGGGGAATTATACACTTTCTGGAAGCTCTAGAAAGCAAGCTTACTCCTCCCTGCTCTAATTGGGGCCTTAAAAGCCCTCTTAATGCAAGGCAGCAGTGGGGGGCAGAAAAACACTATTAGCATAGAGGGGGGTGGAATGCACAATCTCTGGACTCTCTGGAAATCACACATTTCCCCCTTTTGCACTAATTGTGGCTGCCATTAGCATGGCTGGGGAAAGACGCTCAGCAAAGACTTGCCGGGCTCATTGGGACAGACCACGTGAGTGGTGGTGCGAGCACTCACAGGGCAGATGCTGGCTGAACTCATAAAACCCTACCTCTATCATGATAGAAGAAAGCTATCAAGCTACATTCTTCCCAGCCAATTGGAAGTAATGGCATAATCCACTGATCGCCATAACATGCCAAGAACTGCAACTTAAAATAGCCAAATGCCTTTATTTTTTAAAGCTAGCAGGGCCGGTGCTACCATAGTGGCCACTCAGGCAGTTGCCTAGAGTGCCAAGCTAAGAGGGGCACCGGGCACAGCACAGCACTCACACGCGTTGGCTATGAGCCAGGCTGGCCTGAGGATTCAGCTGGGCCTGGGCAGACGAGATGGCGCCCCGCACCCGCCCAGTCGAAGGAAAGCCAGGGACACTGGAGTGTGGGTGAGGTGGCTCCACGTTCGGACTTCCGGAACGTGCCCAGAAGAGAAAGAAAGAGAGAGAGAGAGAGAGAATGTATGGGGTGCATGGGGTCTTTGAGTAAATGCATGTGTTCATGAGTGTGTTTGTTTGGAGTGAGTGATGCTGAGTGTGTGTGTGTGTGTGTGTGCACCTGTGTGTGAGTTGGGGGCGATGATTTGGAAGTGATATTCCTATTAAATAATGCATTTTAGATCCATAGACTACCTTTAAACTGGATGTATGTACAGAACACTCCCAGTTGATTAAAAAAAACCAAAACAGAAAACCTCTCTGATCACCTTGATTCAGAAATGTTGGACAGTTATAATCACATAAGAATGGTGCATACTATATGACTAATAATTGTGTGATATTTATTTGATGTACATTTGGCTGTATTTTTTTTTAATGCCTATGAATCCTTGTTGCTGCATCATTGTTGCTGAGAGTCTGAGAGTCTTTCAAGTCTATATTTAAAATTATAAGCTTAATTTATTTTATCAGTTAAAATTCTACAATAACAGTTGAATATGTAAATATTCTGACAACTTCATGTTCTTACTACTGTAATAATAAAGCTTTAAATAAAACTCCATTTCACTTTTAGTGTTATGCATAGTACAATATTGTAAACATCCTGGGCATCCAATCTTTTCCATTTTTTTATTTCCATGAAAACTAATACATACGTATTTTATATAAACTATTATTATATCTAAAATTGTGGCTATTTTTTTTTAAAAAAAAATCTGTTTCTGACAACTGACGAGCATCTTACCTCATTTTGGAGATCCCTGATCATTTTGCTTTTCCTTTCCATTTCAGTCTTTAAAAAGTTAATCTGGAAAACATAAATTAACAATTTAATACATATCCATAAATCTACTAAGAGGCAAGACAGACATAACAAAAACATTCCCAACAGAGAGGGATCATTCACTTTGGATTGGTCAGTTTTGGGCTTGAGAACCTTTACAAAAAGGAGATTCTCCTCTGTGTATCCAATATTATAGAGCCTTTTACGGGGGAAAACAGATTATGGTGTTCTCTAGGGACAGTGCCACATGGGGATAGAAAGGAGAGAGAGGAAAAAAATGGAATGTTCTGTCATTTTTAAAAACAAAAGACCTCCCTACAAACCCAAAAGGCACACAACACCCTTATACACTAAAGCCAGGAAGTACACATTTAAAAACAAAAACCTGCACACATTTTAAATATGCTTGCAAGTTCGAGAACTTGCAAGCTTTTCCAGAAAATTATACTTCTGTTTGTCTTTGGTGCAAATTCGAAGAAAAAAATAACCTGATTAAAACCTCACCAATTCCTATTCTCATATATTTCTTTCATTTTGCATATTCTTGGTCCTTTATGAACAACTTAGGTTTATTTCTTTACTCCAGGTCTGTCCATATAATATGCATGTAAACTTCCTAAATTGAAAATTAACAGTGGTAATGAATACTTAAATAAGATATGATCCTTTATGTTACATTTCTTCACCTTAATTTGCTCAGATTCAAACAAGTTTCAAACTCCCAGCAAAAACCAAAAAGAGATCCAAATTACTCCGCTTCATGCGCAAAGTTAATGAAGGAGAAAGAATTCAGGTATTTTATTTGTCCCATAATAGGGTTGATTTCTACATTTTAACTCACATTTTATTGATGTTTAGAATAAACAGTATTCTAAACATTTGCTAACATTCCATACCCCGTTCAGACATTTCTACCATATATACATCAGGATCACACTTGATGTTTTCATGCAGTATTTTACTGGTTATAAATCAATTATTGAATATTGAATATTTCACATGAATTGTGGTTTCTATATATGATTCCTGTAAAGCTTTGCCCTGTGCAGCAGCAAATCTCCAACCTCTAAAAATACTCTTGAATTATCTGTACAGGATCTATGGCAGCAGTTTATAATGGAATAGATTTCTCTCACACACATTTATCTCACTAGAAATGTATTATTGTACTGTCAACCAGCTTAATTCCAGGAATAACATTCCTGTTTATAGCCTTCTTAAGCCTCTAAGCAAAATGCCTCTTGACATTCTCACCTGACTTCCAATAATTCTGAGCAACCTGATGAAGTATGGGTGAAGTAAATTAATTTCGCACATTTTTCGTAAGTGACTTCAAAAGCTCTGAAGTAGGCTCTGTTTCCTGGATCTTTCCTGCTAATTCCCTCTCCAATTGCACTATTTTTCTCAGATCTTGAAAGAAGCATATTTATTTATTTCTATAGCATCCAATAGCTGAAGCTCTCTGGGTGGTTCATGAAAATTAAAACCACAGGGTACAGCTAGAAGTATAAAATATGGAAACTCATAGATATGTGATTCACATATAGATGATGTGTGATTCTGTCATGTATCAATGTGTGAAGGGAGGAAGGGATGGGTGCTCTAACTCCCAGCAGTATAAGCAGGGGCAAAAGTTTGCTCAAATGAACACCAACCCAACAAGGTAGGCTGCCACAATCCCTTACATCGAACTCTGTGTTCTGACTAAAGTTGCCCATTCAAACTGTTACACTAGTGTTGTGCCCAATCCAGACCCCTATTTTGGTAAAATGATTCACACATATCTCTGCGAAACAGGCTGTTACTTTTCTGCCTCTTTTCTTCATGCAAGCAGAAATCCTTAGATATCATATAGGGGTGTTGTGGTGATGGTGCTTGATGGTAAAAGTATGACGTGAGTGGGCATGGGTGTTCTGTCTTAAAGAAAATCCTTATATGATGATCCCTAATTTATCATTTGCTAGTGCAATTCCTGGAACACCTTGGAATTTTCATTCTCTTCATAATATTACATTATAATGTTAAATAATGTGTTTTCTCCTGCTAAGTCATCTTCACCTCAAACACTTAGCAATTGTCAGTAGGCTGACTTATGCTGTTTGCTCTGCTTCTCAGCATCCTAGGATAGCAATCTCACTGGGTCCCAATCCTGCCAACGTTATTAGTAAGTGAAAATGCAAGATCTGAATTTACTGTGGCCTCATTAATGAAAGGCAGAAGAACTAAACTCTCTGCAGATAATCAGAGCAAACTGATCAATATTATTTGGCTTCTGAAGTCAACACAGACACAATCAATCAGAGTGTTTTTACTTTTGCTTCTCTCTTTTGTGCCCCAGGGTAGCAGTCTCAATGTCAAGATGTTTTATGATGTTCAGTATCTGGTTAATGGAAGGCTACATGGAGTTGTGTGTGTGGCTTTAGAGCACTGAATGTTGTATTATGCTTCTCATGGGCATGTAATTATAATGAATTAAACAAGACTTTAATGGGTGGAATCAGTTTCCTTTGGGCTTCTATCTACTAATGAACCTTTTTGCATAAATGTGAACAAATGACCGTTTATCATCAGTTCCTTCTAATGTAGAAGTCCAAAGACACACAAGTGATGTTCTCTCTTCTCAGATACATGGATTAACAGGCTGCAATCCAGAACAAATTTAACACCATCCAGAACCACCTTGCACAAAGGGGAAAAAGAAAATATGCCTGCTGCTATACATATGGGGTGAAATCCAAGGAAGTGCTTTCACAGATGGAGCTGCTTCCATCAGTGGCACCTAATTCCCCCTCCTCCTGCAACCCCCTGCACGTCTTCAAAATCTGTTCCAAGGGTTTAGGGGACCTGCCAGAGCCAACTTGTGGGAGGTGCAGGAGACTGCAAGGAAGAGAGAGGGAAGAAGTCGCATTGCATGAGTGGACTTCCAGCCATAATGCAAAGAGCTTTCAGTGGGTGAAACTGGGCCTTGAGGTGGATGGACCAATCTCTGGTGTTGCAGAGGGACTTCCATGACAGTCATTCTTTAGCTGTGTTACTTTCATTAGCAATCTGTGTTTCTAAGGAAAAACATCTGTAGGAATTTCAAGTGTACTTAAAAGCTTTTATATCAAATTAGCAGCATTTCTCAGGAAGATGTCGTGCATCTCTACATCCACACACACACACACAAATGTAAAAGCACATTTAAGGATGTCAGTTAAGAACCTGGAAATAGGGCTCATTATCCATATGTTGCATTTCCCCACTTATCCAAGGACAGAGACATTGTGTCTCTAGGAGACAAGCGCTCAATGGCACACAAAACTGTGTGTGTGTTTCTAACCTTATTATACTTATTAAATGGAATGGGGGTTATTTTTCATTTCCTGACCTTTATTGCAGCAGACTTTTGACCTTGAAATTTTCAAATTAAACCCTTCCCACCACAGAAATACAGACTACTTGGAGCTGGTGATAATGTAATTCCAGGAGTCATACAACATTTCATTATTTAACACAAATTAAATATATTAATATTATTGCATAGTTAAAACTTAAAATTGTAAATTTTGCTCCTTGCTTTAAAACTTTTTATGTGCCACACAAAGTAAATCATTAACTACTACTTTGTCTGGTGTATTGAAATAAAGGATGAATGTTTAAAACTGGATATATCTGCTCTTCGTCCATGAATGTAGCAATTTATATTCTGCCCACAGATTCCTGACAAATTGTTGCTTAATCTTATTAAAAATGGGATTTCTACACTGACCACAATACAAAACATAAAATGTCCCCTTCACTGCTTTCAGAACGAGGAGCATTCTGTATTGTTCTGCAAGTTGTTATATTGCCCTTCTGTCAAGGTATTAGACTGCATCTCCTGAACTATAGGAGTCTCCAAAGGCTCTCACCCTCACAGGACTGCATCAAACTCAATTGCACAAGAGTCCTTCGGATGTGTGAGCTGATGGGCTTAAAGATTTTTCCAAGCCACATTAGGATTTTGCCTAACCAGCTATTTCTAGAATGGGCCTGGAACACACTGAAATTATGTGGCTCCAATTTCAGGAAAGTTTGTGCCACGGACATAGCATCAGGTTCTGGTCTGGATCGAGTAGATGATGTGTATCCCATTCCTAAAGAAAGCATTAACCTAAACAAGTTATATGTTGTTAGTGAAAACAATTTACAGAAATATATTTGAATAGGAGGGGGAAATTAAAAAGTATTTGCAGCTCTGCAAATTTGTGCACAATAACGTATACGTTACGGGAAATGTGCATGAAATCCATGCAAACTGTTGTGCAGACTTCTTTAAAAAAATCGTAATCATACAGTATGTAGAAATGCAACAGAACAAACTAGGAAAAATGAGAAATGAAATTGACAGATTTGTCATCCCTATCATACTGTTCAAAGAGAAATTGTGTTTCTGTAAACACATGGGGACATGCAGTTGGCATGCTCTCTCTAGCACACATCCAGTGAATTACTGACAATTATTGTTTTCTCTTCAAAGACCTGGGGCTGATCACCTCATAAATATGTGCTACATAAACTCTGAAGAGACCCTTACAGAAGCTTTGAGTATATTTTGCAGAGATGCCCTTTTCAAATTACTTGCTAGATTAACAGTGAAATTTTAGGTATCTCCAGACATGTCTACTCAGAAGTAAGCCTCATTGCCGTCAAGTATGTGTAGAAGATTGCAGCCATAGATACCCAGAGAGATTTAAAGCTCCCTCTGATGAGCATTTTATTGCACACTCCTTACTGGGCACTCACGGAGTTTGCTCAGGCCCCTCACCTGACGTCGTCTGCCTCCCACATGCCTTCCACCCCTTCTGGCCTTCCTTGCGTGACAAAAAAAACCCCTCATTAAGTCCAATTTTTTTTTAACTCAGAATTGCTGCTGTCTCCTGCTGTGTGCAGGAGAAGCAGCACCATTAGAACAATGGACTCAATGGCCCTTGTGCTCATTGTGTACTTCCTCTTTTGAAAGAGGAAGTAACTTGAGGTAGGAAAACACAGGCAGAGAAGAGAGGTAGGGAGCGTGCTAACCCCCAGTGTGATGGAGCTTACAATGTAGAGGTGAGGCAGCTTTATGAAGGAATGGTAGTTGTAAGGATGAGAAAGGGGCTGCTTTCCCACTCTTTCCTTTAACTAATGGAGACAAGCAGGGAATGTGTGCATGCACTGACTTTTTAGCATACAGTTTGCCACTATGCTTCTGAATACCTCCCATGACATTAATGAGAGAATAAAGATTTGATTTAGGACTGATAGTAATCTATTTAACCCCGCAAAGCTCCACAGACAAAGTAAGGTGCTTGAGGAAATGGTTCAGGAACTATAGTGTGTGGATGACTTTGCCCTAGCAGATAAGTCTGGAGAGGCCAGCCAGCTAATTATTGATTGCTTTTGAGCAGTATGTACGCATTTCAGGCTCATTATTAGTCTGAACAAGACAGGAGTTTTATATCAACCTTTCTGGGTAAGATTTATGTTCCAACAGAAATTACTATTGGCAATCATGTCTTATAGAAAGGGGAAGAAATTCACACCTTGGGCAGTACCCTGACTCGTGAATCAAAACATCAGTGATGAAATTGCAAATCAAATAACCAGAGAGAGCACAGAGTATAGCAGGTTTCATGAGCACCTGTGACAGAAGTGGGGCGGGAGTCTTTAGACCTAATAGAAAATATGTAGAGCTGTGTGATGAAACAAGTTGTATATGTCTGTTTCGGGTTAAAATCTCAAATTGCTTGATCTCAATGTGTTGGATTTTCTTCCTCTCCCTGTCGTAGTTCCTTTACTAATCCAGCAACTGGTAGTGCCATAGGTATGGCTATCTAAGACTGCAATCCTCTGCATACTTGCCCAGGAATAAGGCTTAATGAATACAGTAGGACATGAGTAAACCTAAATAGAAATAGAATTAGCACTTGGACAGCAGACTGAACTGACAGGCACACGGGTCACCTAATCACAGTTTTCCACACTATGGTGAGATGCACTGCATTTCTATTTAAATTATAGTAATTATTTCTAAATTTGCATCTATAAATATACATCAGCACATGCAAATGTTATACAAATCACCATCCTCTTTGGTGATGCATGTCCTCTTTCGGGGCAATTTGTAAGTGGCCACCTTACTAAATAATGCAGACAGAGCTTAGCACCATAGACAATGCTAGCAGCCTTAGCACACTGTATACTGGCATAGGGACTCCCTAAAGCCTTTACCAGAGATCTAAAATATTCTGGGTTGCATCCTAGTAGCTGGGCTGGAACATGCAGAGGATAGAAAGAGCAGCTGCAAGGAAGCATTCCAGGTCCAGGGGCTCCTTGAGATTGATTGAGAAAGACACACTGGCTAGATATGATGTGTGTGACATTGCACACTTCCAGACTACATATGGAAGAGCGAAATCATGCCCTCTCCACTTAATATAATAAACTGCATTTATGTTTGTCATACTAGAATAATAAATTGCAAGCTTAAAGCATTTACACTTATGTAAAGCATTACACTTATGAAACTAGTAGAAGAGTCTGCAGATACAATCTGAAGTAGCCTTTCATAAGAATATGAGAGAGCCATGCCTAGTCTAGCATTCTGTTCACGTAGTGGCCAACTAGATGTCCCAATGGAAAACCCAAAAGCAGGACAGAAATGAAACAGCACCCTCCCACTCACATCGCCAGGAATCAGTATATCGAAGCATGGCATCTGCAGTATTGGAGGTAACATACAGCTAGTAGCCATTTTAGCTTTTTAAGATGGAGGCCATCACAACAACTTGTGGTAGCAAATTCCATTGTTTAACAACATGCTGTGCAACCCACCCAAAAAACCCACTTCATTTTATGTGTTCTGAAACTTCTTGAGATGATCCTGGGTTCTAGTATTATGTAAGAAGAATGCCTCCCTATTCACTTTCTCCACATCATGCACAATTTTGAATGCATGTTTCTCCCTCCCAGTATATACCCTTTTTTCCTAA
The DNA here is from genome assembly GCF_023053635.1 of Elgaria multicarinata webbii. Classification (NCBI taxonomy): domain Eukaryota; kingdom Metazoa; phylum Chordata; class Lepidosauria; order Squamata; family Anguidae; genus Elgaria; species Elgaria multicarinata. The sequence goes on from NC_086172.1 coordinate 106,392,420, forward strand.
GCGAAGCAGTCCCAGCTGTTGTAGCCTTTCCTCACAGGGGAATTGCCACCTGATCATTTTGTTTGCCCTTTTTTTGCACTGTTTCCAACTCTACAATTTATTTATTTATTTATTTATTACATTTCTATACCACCCAATAGCCGAAGCTCTCTGGGCGGTTCACAAAAATTAAAATCATAGTTAAACAATCAACAGGTTAAAAGCACAAATACACAATACAATCACTTTGTTGAGGTGCAATACTCAGAACCGCACACAGTATGATATTGGCAGTTTTATTTTCATAATTATGCCTAACATTGAATCTGCCCTTTTCCACAGCAGCTGCACATGAGGTGGACATTTGCATTGGGTTATCCACCACAACCTCAAGCTCAGATCCTATCAGTGTATATGTGAGAATTTTTTTAGAATTAAAAGATAATTTCAGTTTTCAAAGACATGCATTAGATGTTTTATTCTATCCTTTCCAGCCTTCTTAGATGTAATGTGGAAACAGGTGTACAAATGTAATCTACATATTGGGGTGTGTGTTTCCACACAACTAGTAAAAAGCTAGTTCAGCTTTTAGTTATTCAGAAATAGAAAATATATGATAAATTGCATGTAGTTTCTTAGGCTTTCAGCAAAGCTCTAGGGAAAACAAACATTATATTCTATGGAGGGAGAAAAAGTCATGTTTCTTTATTATTATTATTTCTCATAACTTTTATACATTTTCCTTTTTTCCTTTTTTTTGTTTTTGTTTTGTTCTTATATATCTTAAAGGATATTTCTTATAGTAGCTTTGCTTACTGAATGCATTTTTACTAGCCTGCTTTGGTATGCATCTAAGATATGTCATGTTTCTATTGAACATGGAAACCAACAGAATGTTTCTGTCCCAGCATAAAATATAGCAAAGGTAGAAATAGTGGCAAGAAATATCCAGTTCAGAAATTATATGAACAGAACAATGTTTAAGAACAGCAATAAGTTTGGATACTTCACCACACTTATGATTCACAAAGGGTGAAATATGACAACTCATGTTATTCTAGGGAAGTGTAACTCCCCCCTGGAGTTTATTCATGTGGATGTTTCTACGAATATCACCATCACATGTTCAAGGACTTTTTCTCCAAAATATAAACATGTTTTCTCTCATATCTGAATCCACAATATATAAATCACTGTTTTGCATGGTTATTGCAAATCATATAAGCAATTGGCTTACAGTGCAATCCTACATGTGCCCACTCAGAAGATAATGCCACTGAGTTCAATTAGGATTACTCCCAAGTAAGTGGATGTAGCATTTCAGCCTTAGTTACACATAGTCCCCCAGAATGTTATCTGTGCATTTCTGTTGCAGCAAAAACAACAATGTTCTGTGGCACCTTAAAGACTAACAAATTTATCCTGGGATAAGCTTTCATAAACACATTCCTTGGACAGTGTCCGTGAAAGCTTATGCTAAATGTGTTAGTTTGTATAGTGCCACAAGGCTCTTTATTCCTTTAGCTGCAACAGTGAGTATGTTCACTGTAGTAAAAATATATAATTATTTACTTCCAACAAACACCATCACCTTTTGTGAATCCATTGGGAGTGATGATGTCATGGAACGTAACATGCAATGGCCTCTGCACTTGTGGGGGCAGCACTTAATTGGGTCTGGCAGCCGAAGGGACAAGAACAAATAGACACACAGGCATAGTTGGGATAATAAATTGGCCACAAATTTATTGACTCACTTGAATAGGTTTAGCAGTGGCACAGGGCATGGATCCTGTAATTGGCCATCCTGCCTGCTGACCAATTACTCTGGCCCGCATGCCAGGAGCACTGGTGGTAGTTAGAAGGGCCAAGGGCACACCATGGTGCAGACTGCTAATGTGAACCCCTTCCCACCCCCATGGACATGGCCAGCTTGCAGCCTCCATGCTGGCCTGGTCTTGGCACCACATCCCTGAGATCTCTTATAAGAATGATTCCTCACCATGGCAGAGCAGGGAGCCCAATCCCATTTCCCCTCACCAATGGATCCAGCCCAATGCCTATCACACCACCGTAAGTTGTGACAAACATTATAAAATGAAGTCTCCACAAAGAATTTACTGATAGTCCAGATCAGTAATTAATCTTGACTATCAGTGCAGTTAATCTTGCAATGGGGACAGCAAAAAACCTGCACAGACTTTGCCAATTGGTGTGCAGGTAAAATTCCTTCTCAGTCTGATTAACTGGCAATTAATTCCACCACTGCAAGACATCTCACTGCCAGGAGTGGTGGGTGGGGAAATGAGCAACTGCAATCCTGGAGCTGCATGAGAGGTCTGCCTTTAGGAGCCTCCGGTTGAACTGGAGGCAGAATAAAGGAGATCTCTCCCTCTGCTGGGTCCACCTCTTTGGCCCCATCATCATCCTGATTGGCTCAGCAGTCCCCACCTGGGAAGGAGATGCTGCTGCTGGGGCTGTACAGCTGCTCTTTACCAGCCTTTCTTACTTCACTTCTGGCCCCCACAATTCATCGCCCGCAATTAACGCCCACCATTGAACTCGGCTTATCAAAATGTCAGCAAGATAAATGTCAGCAAGATAAATGCTATGTGGTAGCCACATATTCACTGCACATTATATCCATGCTGATGAGCTCATTCCACTTGCTTCTTTCACACAAACACAGGACCTGAACCCCATCCGAAAGAAATGCAGCTGAAGGAACTTGCTGGGGGAAACTGGTAGATGGGGAAAGGATTAACCCCCATTGCCACCCATTCTTTCTTCCCTGTGACCTATCTCTTTTTTTTTTCCTGCAGAGAAGCAGAAGATGGGCTTCAGTAAAGCAAAGTGGCCATGTAATGTGATGCTGTTTCCTTATTTTGGTCATCTTTAGCCTATAAGCTAAAAAGAAAGTGAATACATATTTTAATTAATATGACCTTTTCCTTTCAGAGTGCGGCATCACAGTCCTTTTAGTATTTTATTTTTGTTTGGGATTTGGTTTGTTAATTGTTTAGGGACTTTCAATGTACCTCTCCCCTGTCTTCCATCATATACTCCCAGGAAGCAATCACTAGACAGGTGCTCTCTGTTTTCCTAAAATATTCTGTGTTAATTTATCTATTGAGTAACATACAGTAACATGGTGATTGATCACATTATTGCTAATTATCTAAGAAAATAAAAGAGCCTGTCTGTCTTGTTTTCTTAAGAGTTGTCATGTCATGCTAGCTTTCCTCAAGTTTACACCAAGGTAAATCAATAGCAAGTCTGTGTAACTGAATTGAATTAAATGATTGCAAAACCAGTTAAAGGCAAATACGAATACATCCCCAAGGTGGAGCATTAAACCCTCCTTCAAATGACAAGGAAACTGTTCCGTCTTCAGCAGAAGACAAGAGTTACTGACAGTAATAACACACATTCCCATTTGTACTGTATCTTCCCTGCTATTATTTTTGAAGATATTAAATGTCCCACATTCAGTTTCCAATTGTATTAATTTTATTGAAGTTAAACATATGGGCTGTCTCTTATAGCCAGTGCAGCAAAAGTCACTAATGTGATAAAGAGTTTCTTGACGAAGGGCTGAGGTTATTCAGGAGATCGGTGGTGATTGGATTTCTCAACAGGGATAATCTCTGCTAAAACTGCTATTAGCCCATGGGGGCAGAGGGAAATGGATGTGCTGGTATTTTTCACACTGTAGGGTTAACAATAGCTTTAAGGTTGGGGATTAGATAGGGATATGGTGTAGGGGAAAGGATTTAATACATGTTCCCTAAAAAAGGAGGAAACCTCAGATCCAAGCTAAATCTGGGCCTCCTGGGGTCCAAATCTGGCCCTCCCCAGATGGCCAAACTCCTTCTCTTCACCCCACCATCTTTTTCTTGCCCACCAATGGTTTAGTGGCATGCTGTTTTTCCTCATTCCAAAAGATGGAAATGCCTCTCCTAAGGCTTAGTTAGAGTGACCATATGGAAAGGAGGACAGGACTCTTGTATCTTTCACAGTTGCATAGAAAAAGGGATTTCAGCAGGTGTCATTTGTATGCATGCATACAAGAGAGGTCCGCTTGGCGCCTACACTGTACTGCTTTCGTCACCAGCTGAAGACCTTTTTATTCACTCAGTATTTTAACACTTAATTTTAACTTAAATTTAAATTTTACTGTTTTAACTCTGTATTTTAATCTTATATCAACTTTGCTGTGTGGTTTTATCCTGGTTGCGCTTTTTATACTGTATTTCGTAATTGTGTTTTAAACTGTTGGGTGTTTTACTGTGGTTTTAATTTTTGTGAACCGCCCAGAGAGCTTCGGCTATTGGGCGGTATAAAAATGTAATAAATAAATAAATAAATAAATGCAGCACCTGGTGAAATTCCCTGTTCATCACAACAGTTAAAACTGCAGGAGCCCTGCCTTGAATGACCAGATAGAAAAGAGGGCAGGGCTCCTACAGCTTTAACTGTTGTGATGAAGAGAGAAAATCACCAGGTGCTGCATGCATACAAATGACATCTGCTGAAATCCCCTTTTCTATGCAACTCTGAAAGATACAGGAGCCCTGTCCTTCTTTTCATATGGTCACCCTAGCTTAGTTACTGGCAGTAAGAGCTTCAAGCTACAACATGCTGCCAGTTTTGGTATTTGTCTCTGCACCCTTTGCCCACCCTTTTGCCTTTATCCCCACCCAGCACAGGAATGCAGATACTGAAACAGGTTCAACATCCTTGTCCAAGCACTATTGCCGAGAACAAATCAGCTCTTCCGTTAACCCATTCCCTGTACAATTTCCCCATGTAATCACTCTCCCAGCTGCTGTTCACCCTGTTCTGAAAAATTGAAAAATAACATGTTTTGTAGCAGCAGCAACACCAGGGTGAAATATTACCTGGGGGTAGATTTTAACATAGAAAACAGTGTTTCTCCCAGCCCGAAGCACCTTATCCAAGCTGGGGGTGTGGGGGCACGACTTTTTGAAAGAAAGAAAGAAAGAAAGAAAGAAAGAAAGAAAGAAAGAAAGGGAAGATCCAATCATTATATATATATATATATATATATATATATATATATATATATATATATATATATATATATATTCTAGATGACCACCTACTGGATTAGACTAATGCACTGTTCAGGCATTATGCTTCAACAGGGAATTTCTGTTTTATCAGCACCTTTTATCAGCTTAGGTTGATATACCAACTACACCCTTATCTGGATAGATATAGCCTAGCTACAGTTATCCATGCTCTCATAACCTCTCGTTTGGATTACTGCAATGCGTTATACGTGGGGCTGCCTTTGAAAACGGTCCGGAAATTTCAGCTGGTACAAAACAGGACAGCCTGTTTACTAACAGGGACAGGCCAGCGAGACCATATTACACCAGTCCTTTTACAACTTCATTGGCTGCCAGTCCAGGTCCGGGCCCGATTCAAAGTGCTGGTATTAACATTCAAAGCCCTAAACGGTTTGGGGCCAGGTTATTTGAAGGAACGCCTCCTCCCATATGTGCCTGCCCGGACCTTAAGATCATCCACAGGGGCCCTTCTCCGTGACCCCCTGCCAAAGGAAGTGAGGCAGGTGGCTACTAGGAGGAGGGCTTTCTCTGCTGTGGCAACCCGGCTGTGGAATGAGCTCCCCAGAGAAGTCCTCCTGGTGCCTACACTGTACTCCTTTCGTCATCAGCTGAAGACCTTTTTATTCTCGAAGTATTTTAACACTTAATTTTAACTTAAATTTAAATTTTACTGTTCTAATTCTGTATTTTAATCTTATATCAATTTCTGCTGCATGGTTTTATCCTGGTTGTGCTTTTTATACTGTATTTTGTATTTGTGTTTTTAGCCTGTTGGTTGTTTTATTATGGTTTTAATTTTTGTGAACTGCCCAGAGAGCTTCAGCTGCTGGGAAGTATAAAAATGTAATAAATAAAAAAATAAAAATTCAACTTGTGTAGGTAGCATGGGCCTCACCCTCAATGTCATTGGAAGTGGGGACTCACATATGTCCTTTGTTGGAAGTGGGGACTCACATATATCAGCTCTGACCTTTCCACTTCTAACCTTATGCATTGAGTGGGAAGGTCTAAAGGGATAACCTTGATAGGATAACCTCCCTTGTGGACTGTGGGAATGCTGTGGATGTCATATATCTTGACTTCAGCAAAGCTTTTGACAAAGTACCACATGACATTCTGATTAACAAACTAGCTAAAAGTGGGCTAGATGGAACAACTATTAGGTGGATCCACAGTTGGCTACAGAATCGGACTCAAAGAGTACTTATCAATGGAACCTTCTCAAACTGGGGAGAGGCAACAAGTGGGGTGCCGCAGGGCTCAGTCCTGGGCCCAGTGCTCTTCAACATTTTTATTAATGATTTGGACGAGGAGGTGCAGGGAACGCTGATCAAATTTGCAGATGACACAAAATTGGGTGGGATAGCTAATACCCTGGAAGACAGAAACAAACTTCAAAGTGATCTTGATAGGCTGGAGTGCTGGGCTGAAAACAACAGAATGAAATTTAATAGGGATAAATGCCAAGTTCTACATTTAGGGAATAGAAACCAAATGCACAGTTACAAGATGGGGGACACTTGGCTCAGCAATACTACAAATGAGAAAGATCTTGGAATTGTTGTAGATCACAAGCTGAATATGAGCCAACAGTGCGATATGGCTGCAAGAAAGGCAAATGCTATTTTGGGCTGCATTAATAGAAGTATAGCTTCCAAATCACGTGAGGTACTGGTTCCTCTCTATTCGGCCCTGGTTAGGCCTCATCTAGAGTATTGCGTCCAGTTCTGGGCTCCACAATTCAAGAAGGATGCAGACAAGCTGGAGCGTGTTCAGAAGAGGGCAACGAGGATGATCAGAGGTCTAGAAACAAAGCCCTATGAAGAGAGACTGAAAGAACTGGGCATGTTTAGCCTGGAGAAGAGAAGATTGAGGGGAGACATGATAGCACTCTTCAAATACTTAAAAGGTTGTCACACAGAGGAGGGCCAGGATCTCTTCTCGATTCTCCCAGAGTGCAGGACACGGAATAACGGACTCAAGTCAAAGGAAGCCAGATTCCGGCTGGACATCAGGAAAAACTTCCTGACTGTTAGAGCAGTGCGACAGTGGAATCAGCTACCTAGGGAGGTTGTGGGCTCTCCCACACTAGAGGCATTCAAGAGGCAGCTGGACAACCATCTGTCAGGGATGCTTTAGGGTGGATTCCTGCATTGAGCAGGGGGTTGGACTCGATGGCCTTGTAGGCCCCTTCCAACTCTGCTATTCTATGATTCTATGATTCTATGAATTGCTATGCGCATTTAGCTGAACAAGCATAAAATGAGGAACCATGAAAAAGCAGCTTTCCCATTCACAGTGGTTTTTATAAGCATGTTCAGCTGAACACACAAAGACACCTCCACCAGACCTTCCTGCTCTATGCAAGAAGATGAGGATGGACCTGGTAGGACCATTCAGGGTAAGGGTGCCCCATGTCCCACACAGATGTTGGAATCCTCTATTTGGTCAACACATCTGAACAGGGATGAGATCCTGTTGCCAACTGTGGCCAGACAGGTGCCTCTAGTGATGTAAGAAGACTATAGTCATCCCACAGTGCTTGCGCTCCTCCCCCCCCCAACCATTGATATAGACCTCTGGATATGGAAGTTCCATTTGGTAATCCTAGCTAGGGATATGTGAATCAGCAAAACTCAGGCTCTTAAGAGTTCTTCAAATTCCACCTTGAAGCTTATTCTGCCTCATGTCTATAAGTGATTGTGAAGTTTGGGGTTTTATTTTTCTTTTGCGCAAAAATGTGTGCGTAATTTCATGCACATTTTCAAATGTTCCATTAGTTAAAGTGTGTTTGTGTGCATTTTTTCAAAAATTCACATGCTCATTCACATTTTTTAAATGTGCACATGCTGTCGAACCCTTTTTTTTGGAGGGGGGCATCCATGAATCACATTGCAAAGTCGAAAATGTATGGACTTTGATTGCGGATTGTGTTCAATTGGGTGAATCCCAATCAAAAAAGAACTGAAAATAATTTCTCATAAATCTTTAAAGAGCTAATGACTCTTGGTAGGCCCCTCTTGCAATACAATCAAATAAAATCAAATATTGGAATTCCACAGTTCTGGAACAGTCTGGTGCTGGTGATTTGCTTTTGATATCTGCAGTGTGTGGATATTGTATGATTGGTTCATTTGGTGGTTTTTTTTGTGGGGGTGGGGGTAGTGGGTTTGTTTGTTTTTTTAAAAAAACTTTTCAACCTTGTGCTAGGGCACAAGGAGAAGACAATGTCTTATGTATGTTGAAGCCACGTTTAATGTAATACAATGTAATAAAATGAAGAATTAACAGAAATTACTTTCCTTGAAAAGCCTGTAATTTATTCTAGGGCTCCTCAGAGTAAATCATTACAGAAACCGACTGCTGATGATTTAGAGTACTGAGAGAAAGGAGCTAAGGGCTCTGATTTTTCAATTGATTTCAAGGAAGTTGAGAGTAGGGAACCACTGCTTGTTCTCATTTATTGAATCTAAACTTGGTTAGACTCCCAAGAAAGAAAATTGGTTTAATTTAATCTGTTTAAGAGTGTAAGTGGGAGTGAAGTTTTGTGTGTGTGTGTGTGTGTTTATGTGGGAGAGAGAGAAAGACTGCATGCATCCCTTAAATGTGTCCGTTTCTTTCCTAGATCTTCCATTATGCTATATAGTAAAGCAATACATATTTAAGAAGAGGAAAAAATCTTCCAAACATAATGAAGTTCAAACCATTCCATCATTACAAATGTGCTCTAGGCATATTTCCTTGTATATTCCATAAATATATAGATCCAATGTTTGGATGTGGTGAAATGAGACATCAGGTCTACCTGGGCTCTTGTCTTTTGCCCTGACTTGGGCCATTTCTACACCTGCCCTTTTTCCAAGGATCGTCCTATATCGTTCCTGTGCATCCAAATGCCACACAGGGGATCCCAGGAGCAGGCAGGGATGATCCTTCCATTTTCCTGTGATAACTTTTAGGTGTAAAAAAGGGCCTTGGTCTTTTATCCAGACCCCAGGAAGATCCCATTTCCTGGCTTGCTCCTCCTCTTGGACGCCCAATTGGTGCCAACACTAATTTCGTTTCGACACCAAGTAAAAACATGGCTTTTTAACACAGCCTTTGATGGTTAAACTCACTGTCATATTGTTTTAACTGTTTTAACTGCTTTTACTGCTTTTAAATTATATATTGTTTTAACTTGGTTCATGGTTCAATTTGTTTTTAACTGTGCATATTTATTGTTTTATGCTGTATGCTTTTATCTGTACGCCGCTCTGAGATCTTAATGATATAGGGCGGGATATAAATGTTTTAAATAAATAAATAAATAAATAAATACTGTCCGTGGCATCTATGTGCACAATGGATTCTATCCAATAGTGGCTTTGTGCTACCAGAAAGCACTTACACTTCCTCACATATAATACTAGAATCCACAATCATGAAGCTAATTGGTGGAAGTTTCAGGACCGATAAAAGGAAGTACTTCTTTATATATGGAATTCACTACAATATGTGGTGATGGCCACCAATTTTGGGTGGCTTAAAAGGGGCTAGGACAAATTCATGGAGAAGACTATCAATGGCTACTAGTTACAATGGCTATATGCTACTCCAGTATCAGAGACAGTATGTACAACAGATGCAGGGGAACATGAGTGGAAGTATGGAGGGAGTGGGTGTTCACAATTGACCTCAGAAATGGGAAGCTTATAGTCAGTATTGGAAAAGAGTCCCCGAGCCCATTGGGGTTGTTGTCTTTGGGAAAGCTTTCATTGAAATTGAAATTGAGATTTTGAAACTGTAACAGTGTAACAATGAGTTAAAAATGTTTGTGACTGTGAATGAATGTCTTTTTTATGTTAGATTGTGGATTTTTTGAACTTGATCCAAAGTTAATTTCAGCTGTGTCATTGGAATCAATTTGCAAACATAGAAATGTAATTGAGTAAATGTACCTCTCAAAGGATCGCCCTTTAGTGTTGGAATGTGAATTACAGAAAAGTTGGTGTTGTGTTAAAGTGAAAGAAAAAAATTGTCAGTTTGTGTTTTCCACCCGGCCCAAGTGAAAGAAATTTGAAGTTTTTGTTTTCCTTCTCCTCCCTAGTGTTTTTTTTGCTTCTCCTATGCTTAGCAGCTAGAGATAAGCAGTTTTATTTTCAGTGAAAAGTTTTTGTTTTAGATTTTGAAGACTTTGTGTATTTTCTCTTTCACAAACCTCAGATAATTAGAACCCCATTTTCACGGAAGATATAGTCTTCCATAGCTTTGAAGATTCACTGCCTGAGTTGAAAAGCTCAAGTCCTTGTACAAATAGTTTTGCCAACCATTTTGCCAATATGAGAGAAAGAAAAAGTATGTTGCTGAAAGTGGGGAGAGAGAGAGAGAGAGAGAGAGAGAGAGAGAGAGAGCGAAGGCTGTGCAGAAGAGATAGTTTGAAAGACTTTTAAAAAGGTTGTTTTGGTTGTTTTGAAAAGATGTTGATTTGAAGTGAAGTTGATTTGAAAGTGTATGTGAATAGAAGAAGATGAGAAGTTGAAATGTAGAAAAAGAAGAAAAAGGAAAGTGTTTGAAGGTCAGTGTACGTGGCATGGTTTTTGACCAGAAAGAAAAGGGGGGTGAAGAAGCCCTGCCTTGAAAAAGTTAGTGAATGGACAATCTTGCATCCTCTGCTGATGAAGATTGGAAATACTGAATTGCTATATTTTTGTGTGTGTTTTGAACGTTGTGTTCTGAAAATTGCCCAGTGGTTCTTTTTTTTGGGGCAGAGATATTCTAACTTTGGCCTAATAGAACTTTTGAAATGCTTTGAGCCCTGAGCCTGAGCCCTAAATGCAACTACAATTGAAGCCTAAAAGCACCCCTGTGTTCTTGCATCAGTATCCTTTGAAATTAGAAGCCAGAAGAAGAATACAACTATTGCTTTTTAAAAATGGACTTGTGAAATGATTAAAGCAATTAAAAACTCCAGCTTGCATCACTGTGTTTGCCCTACCAGCCTCAAGTGTGCTGTGCCAAAAACGTGGCACAGACCAGTGGAGTACAGTGGCAGAAGCTAACACCTGAACCCTGCCTGCCAGTCCAGATATGAGACCAACCTCCTCGTGGACCCAAGGCTTGCCTCATTGAATCCTGCCACGTTGATACCTGAACTACAAAGAAAAGAAGTTCCAGAGCATGAATGCCTTGAAGTCTTGCAACTTGGCACCAAACCTCGCCCAGACCTATACGATGACCTCGAGTTGTTTACTGATGGATCCAGCTACAATTGTACAACAAGCAGCTGAACTCGTAGTATGCACAGAAGCCCTGATGCTTGTTTCAGGCAAAGGACTATATTTACTGATTCAAAATATCACATGGACAGATTTGGAAAGAAAGAAGATTTGTGACTGTCCATGGAGCAGTGACCCATGGAGAATTAACAGTTGATCTGTTAAAAGCCCTGATGTTGCCAAAAGAATTGGCTAATTTGTCTACAAGCGAGCTGCCATAATTGGAGCTAGCCCATTTCTCAGTATTTGAATCCACCTTAAGAAAAAGAAGACTTGGAATTAGCACAATAACTCAAAGTTTTCAAGAACCCAGAAAGATGGGATTTGTTACCCCTGATGTGCCAAGAATCATCATGACCTCCCTGTCATGACCTCCCTGAATCAGCCAAAGAATATAAATGCACAGTGAATTGTTTTTACTGGCTTCATTTGTAAATGCATCAAAAGAAAAGCCCCTGCAGACATGGACTTGTTATCTTTTTTTAAGAATCCAGATTGACTTTGTTGAAATGTAAAAGTTTTTTGAACACCTACTTGTTTTTGTTCAGGTTTTTTTCTGAACACCTACTGTTTTGTTCAGGCCTGAAACCATAGAATCAGATCTAGAAAGCTATTTTACTTCTTAGGTAGTGTAGAACATGGCACTTTTGTCCTAAAAGTAGGCTGGCATCTCATGAAGATTCCAGTCTGGAAGGCAGATAGAGTTAATAGGACCCTGAAAAGAGACCCTAGCAAATTAGAAATTTCCTTGAAATGGGTGGATGTATTTCCAATTGCATTGTTAAAATCAGAAAAAGGTCTTAAATTGTTTCATTTTGAGCTAATGTTTGGCTTTTCCTCTCAGTTTTTAGTGGGGGAACAAGAAAAAATTAAATAGGAATTGGGGAATGTTTTATTCCAAGAATATGTAATTGCCCTGCAGTTTTCTCTTTTCCAGCTCCATCGTTACCTGCACCTTTCCGGAGATTGTCGTTAGAAGAACCCTGCTTGTTCCAGCCTACCTGCTTAAAAGTAGGACCCCAGGATTGAGAAAGCCCTTGCTGCTTCGTACTTGTAAGTGAAATTATTATAGACAGATAAATGGACACATTGTTCTAAAATAAAGCCTCCCCTGTGCCAGAAGGACACAGGCAAAGCAAAGTTCATCTGCCTTCTGGTGCACCGGAAGCCACCAGCAACATAGGCGAAAAAACCAGCACGGAGCAACCTAGGTACTCAACCCAACATTTAAAAGACACTAAAGTTATCTTACATGTGTGTGAAGATTGTGTAGTTGTAATTTTGATAATTCTTACTTTAGTAGGTTCCAAGTGTTTCTTTAATTGTCATAGCAAATGTTTTTAAGAAAGGATTTGTGCCTTTTACCACTCATAAGTGACTTGGCTTCGTTCCACAACTGCCAAATGTTCTTTGCAAAAGCTTATCTTCCTGCCCTGCAAAAGCTTGTGATCACCACACAAGCCAAAATATCAGAATTGTGTACACATATTATGATTCTACCCAAGGACTTTTAGAGCCCTACGGTAGTTGTAAATGAAAGTTAACAAAGAATAGCAGAGTTGGAAGGGGCCTACAAGACCATCAAGTCCAACCCCCTGCTCAATGCAGGAATCCACCCTAAAGCATCCCTGAAAGTTAGTTGTCCAGCTGCCTCTTGAATGCCTCTAGTATAGGAGAGCCCACAACCTCCCTAGGTAACTGATTCCACTGTCGCACTGCTCTAACAGTTAGGAAGTTTTTCCTGATGTCCAGCCGGAATCTGGCTTCTTTTAATTTGAGCCTGTTATTCCGTGTCTTGCATTCTGAGAAGAGATCCTGGCCCTCCTCTGTGTGACAACCTTTTAAGTATTTGAAGAGTGCTATCATGTCTCCCCTCAATCTTCTCTTCTCCAGGCTAAACATGCCCAGTTCTTTCAGTCTCTCTTCATAGGACTTTGTTTCTAGACCTCTGATCATCCTGGTTGCCCTCTTCTGAACACGCTCCAGCTTGTCTGCGTCCTTCTTGAATTGTGGAGCCCAGAACTGGACACAATACTCTAGGTGAGGCCTAACTAGGACTGAATAGAGAGGAACCAGTACCTCACGTGATTTGGAAGCTATACTTCTCTTAATGCAGCCCAAAATAGCATTTGCCTTTCTTGCAGCCATATTGTGCTATTGGCTCATATTCAGCTTGTGATCTACAACAATTCTCGTTTGTAGTATTGCTGAGCCAAGTGTCCCCCATCTTGTAACTGTGCATTTAGTTTCTATTCCCTAAATGTAGAACTTGGCATTTATTCCTATTAAGTTTCATTCTGTTGTTTTCAGCCCAGCACTCCAGTCTATCAAGATCACTTTGAAGTTTGTTTCTGTCTTCCAGAGTATTAGCTATCCTACCCAATTTTGTGTCATCTGCAAATTTGATCAGCGTTCCCTACACCTCCTGACAAATCCATTTCGGCTTCTAGTTTACAGGTGTTTACAGATTGACTTCTTTACAATCTGTTCCAGAATTTTCTCAGAGATGACTGGTCTGTAGTTCCCAGGTTCCCAGGTTCCTTTTTGCCCTTTTTGAAGATAAGGACAACGTTAGCCCTCCTCCAGTCGTCCGGCACCTCACCCATCTTCCATGATTTTACAAAGATAATAGACAAGAGTTCTGAGAGTTCTTCTGCTAGCTCCTTCATTACTCTTAGATACAGTTCATCGGGCCCTGGAGATTTAAACTCATTCAGGGAAATTTGGTGTTCTTTGACCATTTCTTTATCAATCTCAAACTGCAATCCTGCCTCCTCAACTTCACTTTTTCCAGGAAGGAGTCATAGACCCGCTTTTAGGAGAAGACCGAGGCAAAATAGGAATTAAGCACTTCAGCCTTTTCTTTGTTGTCTGTTATCAATTTGCCCTCCTCATTAAGCAGTTGAACCACCCACTGATGATCTATTTAGATGGCTCACCAGTTAGTTGTCCAATATAGAGTAGTTAAAAGAGGGATTTCTTGCATTGTATTTTGTTCCATTGTAATGATTTTTGTTTATCCTTGCTTTTTGCCTTCCCTGTATTTTGTCTTTTATGAAAAATCTTGCAAAGTCTGTAATCCACCAGCAAATGTATTTGTATTGTGAAGCCTTAGCCACAGATGATCTAAAAGAAGTTAGCAAGCTTGATTTTTAAATTGCTTTAAAGGGGGGAAAATGTTAGCAAAACCACCTCCATTTTTAACAGGAAACTGTAAAATCTCCATTGCACTCCAAGCAAAATGTCAAAATGCCCTGTATGAGAATGTCTCCTTGTGTGCGTCCTTGCATCCTTGATTACTAATATAAACAAGAGTCCTGGCTCCAGCTGTCTGTGTTGAAGTTAACTCTCTGTAACTTACTGTCAGGCCAAAGGTATTGTTTACAGGACTGTTTAGCATAATTAGCTATGCCTCAGTGTTATGTTCTGATTGGTTAATGCTGCTACTGGGCCCTGCCCCTTGAAAGCTTTAATACTGTACCATATTCCCTATGTCTTTTGTCTGATTGCTCCCTTTGAAGAGACCAGGCCTTGATTACTAATCAATAAAGCGCTTTTGAACCCTCTGTCGTTGGAATGGTGGAGTCGTGCTTAAGGGCTGTTTGGATCTCGTCCTTGGGTGAAAAGAACATTGATCTAACAATTGCACTCATATCCTAATTTTGGGTTTCCTATAGGCAGCTGGTTGGCCTCTGAGTGAACAGAATGCTGGACTAGTTGGACCCTTAGCTGGGTCCAACATGGGTCTTCTTATTTTCCTTAAGCACAGTACCCTATTTCTGCTGATATCCCCAATTCACTGCAGATCTTGCTGCCCTTAAAAACAGTTCTTGAGAGTTTATGAATCTTTTGAACAATATGGAAGTTGTTGTGGAGAGCTATATTTCATAGGGGGAGATCAGCAAAAATTGTGGGGGGGGGCATCTTGCACAAACCATTGTGCACAAATTCAAGCTGAGCTGGGGGCAGCAGAGAAATCCATCCCTAAACAAAACATAAACAAAATTCCCAAACTGATGTGAAAACAGAATGAAATTAACTTAAGGTTGAAAAATGAGGAACTGAGCAAAACCAAAATTGAGAGGTTGATCCATCTATGGAGATAACAAAATTCTATAGCGATCCCATATTTTTAAGAGATTTGATTTTTTTTTTAAAAAAAATGCTCAACTATTTTAGAATTATTATTATCCCACAATAAAACACAATGTAACATGTGGAGGTACTTTTATAAATGCTTTTTAAACAGGAAAATGAAGGCATTAGATTCTAATAGCCAACCTGATACCTAATTCAGTTTGCATTGTAGTATAATTCTAAATTTGAAACTGATCCTACTCTTTTTTTCATTATATCATACCAAATAGGGGTGTGCATGGACCCCCCGCTCCGCTTCTCTTCCAGATCCGCGATTTGCAGATCGGGCCGCTCCGCTCCATCCCCACTCCACTGCGGAGCTCCGGATCCGGATCGGAGCTCCATTTCCACCCCCCCCATAGGCTTGCATTGAAAGCTAAAAAAGTATACAACTTTTTTTCTGTTAAAGTTAAAAATCTCAAGTTTGGCACATGATACCTCATGGATGTATACACACACATGCCAAGTTTCAAGCCAATCCCATCATCCTCTGATTTTTGGGGAATTTTTGAAAATCGGGCACCCCATTCACACCCCTTTCGATAGCTCCATCAATTTGCATGTTAGAAACCTCAAACTCAGCACCATGATAGCTTATCCAGGGATACACATGCACACCAAGACTCAAGGCAATCCCATCATCCCCTGATTTTTGGCGGGGCTCTAACCTTTTAACTCACCCCAAATCAAGTCCCATGCTACAACTATGTCAATTTGCATATCAGAAATCTCACCTTCGGTCCCATGACAGCTTACCCATGTGTCCACATGGATGCCAAGTTTCAAGCCAATCCCATCATCCCTGGATTTTTGGGGAATTTATGAAAGTCAGACACCCCAGTATCTGCAGACAGCTCAATGGGCCCATTTCAAAGGAAATCCCAACATGCCATGCATTGGGGAGTAGAGATAAACCTAAATATGAATCTTCTTCCACACTCGAAAAATTGATTTGGAACTTGAGCACAGGAAGGACTTCTCCCCTGAGTCAAAGCAAGACACACAAAAACCAAACCATCCCTGCGAGGTGAGCAGGGGAGGAGGGAGGGAAGGCAGGCAGGCAGCAGACATTTCTGGGGGCACAAGGAAGTGAGCCAAGGATAGTTTCAAAGCCAGTAATGCATATAAAATGGAATAAATAAATAAATAAATAAATAAATAAATAAAGGAGGGGTGGAATTAAAAGCAGCAGTGTTGTTGAATAAACAAAAAGAAGAATTTTTTTTAAAAGGCTATATCTTTCTTTTACCAGTAAGAGGGGAGTGGACGTGCCCAAGAGGAGGGGGAATTATTATTATTATTATTATTATTTATTTATTTATTTATAAATAAATCAATGTACATGGTGCTGTACAGAGTAAAACAGTAAATAGCAAGGCCCTGCCGCATAGGCTTACAATCTAATAAAATCATAGTAAAACAATAAGGAGGGGAAGAGAATGCCAACAGGCACAGGGTAGGGTAAGCAGGTACAGGGTAGGGTAAAACTAACAGTATAAAGTCCGCACAACATCAAGGAATCATCTGCCAATTTGACTGGTCCTGTCTAGGTACCAGTCTTTAAGAAGCAAACGATCACTTCAACTCATGATAGGCATTCACTCCAGTGATTTACCTTTGGAGGGCTCTGATGGCCCTCCAAGGACAGGAGAGTGCACAGGGCACGTCCTTGCCCTAGGGGAGCTCATCCCCTTGCACCACATCTATTCAGTTGTTCCCCAAACTTAGGGTGGGTAGCAGTGCTGTGCTTTTTCTATCTCTTATTATTGGCTTAGTATATGATTTCAGGTTGTGTTTGTGCATTTGGTGGAGCTACTGTTTTAAAAAACACTGGGAAAAGTCCATTCAGACTAAGAAAGAGAAGTTCCCAGAATCCCAAGTTACCCATTTTGCCTATCCCCTCCTCCAACTTTGGGATCATGTGATCATGACCGGGAGTTGACTCTGCCCCTCAGCCCTTCGAAAAAGGTATTTTCCCGCTGTTTTACCCGATTTTTCCAAAAATTCTAGCAAGCGAACTGCAGCACGCAGAGAGCTGAGAGTAGGCTCAAAATGACCCCCAGCCACAACTCTCTAAGCACAAGAAGTTTCAGAAAGATAGCTTAAAAAACAACACAGTTATCCCCTATTCTTTTCCGTAATGCAATCCTATGGGCGAAATTTTTCAAAATGGCGATCGGATCGGTCCGCGAAAAGAGAAGCGCTCTGCGTATGGCCGCTTCTCTTCGCCGTGCTTCTACGGGTCCCTGGTCCGCTTCTACTCCACCTCTGGGCAAGGCGGAGCAGGCCAATTCGCTTCTGATTCTCCGCTTCTAATCGGAGCGGAGCACATCCCTAATACCAAAGGCTTTTCCCATTCCATATACATAAGAACATAAGAAGTGACATGCTGGATCAGACCAAGGATCCATCTAGTCCAGCACTCTGTTCATACAGTGGCCAACCAACCATTGGCCAGGGACCAACAAGCAGGACATGGTACAACAGTACCCTCACATTCATGTTCCCCAGCAACTGGTGCACACAGGCTTACTGCCTCGAAGACTGGAGTTAGCAGAGCTAGTAGCCATTGATAGCCTTCACCTCCAGGAACTTATTCAACCCCCTTTTAAAGTCATCCAAATTTGTGGCCATCACTACATCTTGTGGGAGTGAGTTCCATAATTTAACTATGTGCTGTGTGAAGAAGTACTTCCTTTTATTTGTCCTGGATCTCCCACCAATCATCTTCATGGGATGTCCCCGGGTTCTAGTATTTTGAGAGAGGGAGAAAAATGTCTCCCTATCCACATTCTCCAGACCATGCATAATTTTGTACACTTCTACCATGTCTCCCCTTAGCCTCCTTTTTTCCAAGCTGAACAATCCCAGTTAACATAAACTTCCCTCATAGGGAAGATGCTCCAGCCCCTTAATCATTTTAGTTGCCCCTTTCTGCACTTTTTCCAGCTCCATAATATCCTTTTTTAGGTCTGGTGACCAGAACTGTACACAGTATTCTGAGTGTGGTCACACCATAGATTTGTATAATGGCAGTATGATACTGGCAGTTTTATGCTCAATTCCTTTTCTTATAATGCCTATCATGGAGTTTGCCTCCTTTACAGCAGCCGCACACTGGGTAAACATTTTCATCGAGCTGTCCACCACAATCCCAAGATCCCTTTCTTGTTTGGTCACCGCCAACTCTGATCCCATTAGGTTATACTTGAAGTTGGGTTTTTTTGCCCCAACGTGCATCACCTTACACTTACTTACATTGAACTGTATCTGCCATTTGGATGCCCACTCTCCCAGCTTGGAGAGATCCCATTGGAGCTCTTCACGCTCCCTTTGTGCTTTAACAGCCTTAAATAATTTGGTGTCATTGGCAAACTTGGCCACTTCACAGCTCACTCCTAATTCCAAATCATTTATGAATGTTGAAAAGAATTGGTCCCTATACTGATCCCTGTGGGACCCCACTATTTACTCCCCTCTATTGGGAGAATTGACCATTTATTCCTACTCTCTGTTTTCTGTTCTCTAATCAGTTAATGATCCATAAAAGGACCTGATAAGTTTGTTCAGGAGTCTTTGGTGGGGGATTTTATCAAAAGCCTTTTAGAAGTCCAAGTAAACAATGTCTACCAGATCACCCCTGTCTACATGTTTGTTGACACTCTCAAAGAATTCTAGAAGATTAGTGAGACAGGACTTGCCTTTGCGGAAGCCATGTTGATTCTTCTTCAGCAGGACCTACCCTTCTATATGCTTACTAATTTTGTCTTTAATAATGCTTTCAACCAATTTACGTGGAACAGATGTCAAGCTAACCGGCCTGTAATTTCCTGGATCCCACCCGGATCCCTTTTTGAAAATTGTTGTTACATTGTCCATCTGCCAGTCCTCTGGTACAGAAGCTGAGCTTAGGGACATGTTGCATATTTTTGTGAGGAGATCTGCAATTTCATATTTGAGTTCTTTCAGAACTCTTGGATGGATGTCATCTGGGCCTGGTGATTTATTATTATTATTAGTATTATTATTTATTTATATAGCACCATCAATGTACATGGTGCTGTACAGAGTAAAACAGTAAATAGCAAGACTCTGTAAGGTTGAGAACTTCATCTTTTGTCACCACTATTTGCCTCAGTTCCTCAGACTCCCTTCCTGAAAACATCAGTTCAGGCAAAGGCATCTGTCCTGTATTCTGGTGATGTGCTCTTCAAAATGCTTTTTTGCATCTCTTATTGTTTGCTTGCAACTCCTTTGTGCCAGCTTATGCTCCCTTTTATTTTCCTCACTTGGTCAAGAAGGAAGCTCTCTTTTCTACAATAGCTTCTTTGACAATTTGATACATTTCAACAGAGGTTGTTACTTTTTACTCATTTGCTATAATGAAATTAGTTGGGAGGTATACAAATAAAGGAAACCCTGTTGTTAAATCATGAGACACTGATTAGAAATATCAAGAAATGTATAAGCTATCCTTTATATATTTGCTCAATTCTGTAGCAAATCCAGTGAGGATTTAAAATGGGTGGACAGAAACTAGATCTCCAGATCTTTTGTCCTTCCAACTCCTAGCATTCTTGATGATTGGCCGTGCTAGCAGGGGCTTCTGGATAAAAATAATCTGGAGATCTACTTTCTGACCACCCTGATCCAGAATATTCCATGTGCTTCACCTGGTGCCTTCCAGATCTTTTGAACCACAACTCCCATTATTACTAATCATGGTGGCTAAAGCAGAGGAGAGTTGACATCCAAAATGTCTGGAGGTCACCAGATTGGAAAGGGCTGCTATACACACTACATAATAATAACCTTGTTCATTCAAACATTCTCGAGCTATTGAAATATTTAAAAGAAGGGGAATGGAAAGGTAGAAAAATAATAACAAGAAAGGATAGAGTCACTCACTGTAGCTTGCTGTTTTTCTGCCTTCTCAGCAGCCTCATTAAGCTGTTTTTGAAAGGCCTCCTGGAGCGATTTCATTTCTTCCCTAGTTTGTTGAAGAGACAAAACACAAACTTCATCTCTATTGTCCATTAGCAAAGAATGCTTTTGTTTACTCTCATTTCATGACAAGGGACTTTTAATTATACAGAATAGCCACTGCCTGTGCTATGTTGAGGTGGCTTTTTCATAAAGCCAGTGCACAACACTGAAGTTTCTAAAGAAAAACTCAGAAAGAGGAAATTGCCTCCCTTTTGTATCTATTGTAGGGCCTGCTGTGCACAATATTGCCGATTGTATAATTCCTGCTGAAAAAGAGTGCAATAACCGCAAGCAAAGAAAAGCTAAGCATGATCAAAGGTATGCTGAACCAGAAGAATTATATCGTTGTAAATGGGAAATCGTCTGTATTTGCTTTTAAAACAAAAGAGGATGTTGAAAATGCAAAATCTAATTCATTAACCTCTCTTGTTTTCAAAGCAAATTGCATAGTTAGATTCCTCATCCCCCCATTCAGGTAGGAGCTGTTTTTTAGAAGGAATTGTTTTAAAGGGATGTGTTGCCAGTAAATGTATTATTATGTTGCTGTCAGAGAAATTCCAGAGACAACAGAAACAAATATCTCCAGGAAAGCAGTCTTGTTTAGCTCCATTGAATTCCATCTATATCATATATAGATCTACGTATATCATATATAATCTACATCTATATTACATATAGCAGTCTTCCTCAACTGAGTACCCTCCAGATGTTTTGGACTACACCTCCCAGCATTGCTCACTATTGGCCACGTTGGTTTGGGCTGATAGGAGTTGAAGTCCAAAACGTCTGAAGTTGGGAAGCCTGATCTATAGCATATCCAAGCTGTAAACATAAGGGTGAATTGACGGAAGGCAAGCTAGTATGTTGTGAATATGGAGTGTGAATTCACACTGTTTGGCAAATGTTGAAGTGGGTATGTGATTACTTCAGTGCATCCTCCATTTTATGCACCATAGCTACTCAATGAGTGTCATCACACAGGGGAAAAACATGTTTGTTTACTGTCGCTTCTCTGCCCATGCATTTGTCCCTCACTACTTCCTCTTTTGAAAGAGGAAGTAAACAATGTGCATGTGGCCCATTCAGTGGGCCATTTTGATCGCGCTGCTTCTCCTGCACACAGCAGGTGATAGCGGCAACTTCCATCTTTATTTTTTGTTGGACTTACTGGGGTGTTTTCTTGTGGCACGAAGAAGGCAAGAAGGGGCAGGAGGTGCATTGGAGGCAGACGATGTTGTGAGAGGGACCCTCAAAAATCCAGGAGTGCCCAGTAATGAGCATGCAATAAAACACTCATCTGATGTGAGCTGGACAGAGATCCAGTATATGTGAGCTGAGCAGATGTAGAAACCCTCACTTGACTGCTGATCAACAGCCTTCAGAGTTTTTTTGGTCAGTGAAGTTAGTCTAATTTAGCCCAAATCACAGAGACAACAAGAGTATAAACTAGAGTCAAAGTAGAGTGCTGGCTTCCACCAAAGCCGTAGCTCATGATTTTAATACAGACATCCAGCAAGCAGTGACAGGTCCCAGACTGGGACACACCACTTTGATTGGAGCAGACATGTATTAAACATAAGAGCAGCTGTGTATGCTGCCAATTAGGGTCAGTGCAGTGATTCCTGACAACTAAATAATATATAGCCCTTCAATAGGTAAATGGGAGAGCTCTTTTTATTCTGTGTTTTGGAAGATTTATCACAGAGTATACAAGACAATGTTTCAGGACTGAGATACTGCGTATCTGGCAGGAAGTGCTTGACGAGTTGTTTGATCTAAGTTTCTTGGGAGCCAGACATGCAATAGATGTGGAGCATCCCTTGCATTAATTATAGGCCAGTTTTCATGCCTTGGCATTTCGTCAATATGAGCATCTAGAAATGTGTGCTTCCCTAACCACAATGGGACCCAAATCCAAGGAGTCTGTAATTATTATTAATTGTTATACTACTCGCAGAAGTGGCTTCCATAGTATTTGCTCAGAGTGTCAGAAGGAAAATCATGAAAGAAAACAAGCTGCTCCCCCCTTCCCCCAGCACATTGAACACATCGTGCTGTCTGTCACTGGTAATCAGCACAGTGCAGTCAAGTTCTGCATTTGTTTCCCATGGAAACAATCTTCATATGTTTCAGATGGATCATGGGAACTTTGAGATGACACATTTAGGCAAGCGCTACCTGTTTATAGTATCTCATGGGCATGAGATGTGCTTTATACATTGAAGTCCAAGGTGCATCTAGAAAGGAAAAGGACCAATCTAAGAATAGCCAAGTTTGGGTGTTGGGGTACTCCCCACCACCAAGGTTCATTTTGGGGGAGTGCTCCTGGACCCCAACGTTGCTTCTGGATGTCGAGGTAATGGCTGTGGCCATGCATGCTTTTACCATACAGTAAAGTATACAGTATACTGCATGCTGTCTGACTCTGGAAATCAACACAGTCTAGTCAAGCTCTGCTTTTGCTTCCCATGGAAACAATTTTCATGAATTTCACACGGCTCGTGACAACTTTGAGATGACACTCTGCTTTGAAAAAGGCACATGTGATCATTTTTTTAAAGGAATGTAGCCTTTCTCCAACCTTCAAAAAGAAAAAGAAAAAGAAAAAAGAAAAGGCTGAAATCCATATTCTCCATTCATTTGACATATCTTATTATGCAAAAGTGACTAAACTTTTTCAAATATGTACCCTATAAATTTAGATATCCTGCTGAAACAATTAGCGCCATCTGAACGCACCTGGCATGCCTGGGTGCGTAGAGGCCGTTGCGGGTGGGGGTGGGGAGACGAGGCAATATTGGAGACCAGCCATTGGCTGGTTCCTGATGGGGCCACCCCAGCGGGGAGGGGTTGAGAGTATATGTTGGCGCTTACCCCTCTCCGTGGCCTCTTTGTCTTTTGCGGCTCCCTCCCTCCCTGTAGGCAGTGTGGGTTCGCTGGTCGCTCTTAGGGGGGCCAAGTAGGAATTTTTGGCTCATAATGAGCTTTTGGTTATGGATTTTTTTGCCTGCTTCACACTGCAAGACAGGTTTGGGAGTATTAATTAGGTTAATATGATGTTAAATGTTCTGGTCACAATTTAAAAACACAGGTAAGAGCGGGCATCAGGAGTGGGTTTAGGGCCAGTGAGCATTCACAGGCACGATTTTAGTGATGGCTAATTACCTGAGGCTCCCAACTGTGAGTTTTATGGCCTCAGCTGGTGGGATAAGGCTTACCTTTGAGGCCAATCTTCCTCACCCACTCGGAGCTTTACGGCATGAGGAGGGGTTGACACCGGAAGGCCTCCCTACCCCAAAAAGGGGCAAGCCTGTGGGGTGGCGAAAAGACAACGCCATGTCACAGGCGGTGAATGTCTCGCCTGAAACAAATAGTTGATGCCTGCTTAGGTTTCCACTCATTCTGCAGACCTTTAATTATTTATTTATTTTTATTTATTTATTTATTACATTTCTATACCGCCCAATAGCCAGAGCTTTAATAAAAGTGGCCCTATTTTAAATCCATTTACTTGTGTTGTCTCGTTATTTCCCACCTCCCATCACCCACAACTGGTTTCTGAGCTCAGAAATTGTATATTGGGTAGGGATGTCAGAAAAAACTGCAATGGAACCAAATGAGTTTGAATTTCTATGAATCTGACCCATGGAATCTGCAGCTGATTGGCTTTTTACATGGATGCCATGGAGTTTGCACTTTTAAAAAACTTTCTCCAAGTTTATGCATAAGAAGAGGTATGCTGGATCAGACTAAGGGTCCATCTGGTTCAGCATTCTATTCACACAGTGGACAACCAGCTGTTGACCAGGGACCCAAAAGTAGGACATGAGTGCAAGACCATGCCCATGTCTCCCAGCAAGTGGTGTACACCGAAATACTGGCCATAGCTAGACCTAAGGTTTAGCCCTGGATCATCCAGGGGTCAAACCTGTTCATCTAGGTGACACACAGGGGATCCAGTGCTCAGGCAGGGGCGAACCCTGGATGATCCCAGGATAAACCTTAGGTCTAGCTGTGGCCACTGTCTCTGATATGGAGATAGCATATAGCATCAGGACTAGTAGCCATCAATAGCCTTCTCCTCTAGGAATTTGTCTAACTCCTTTTAAGGTCATCAAAATTGGTGGCTATAACTACATTTTGTTGTAGCGAATTCCATAGTTTAACTATGTGCTGTGTGGAGAAGTACTTCTTTTTATCTGTCCTGAATCTCCCACCAATCAGCTTCATGGGATGACCCCGGGTTCTAGTATTATGAGAAAGGGAGAAAAATGTCTCCCTATCCACATTTTCCACACCATGCCTAATTTTGTACACCTCTACCAGGTTTCCTTTTACTTTCCATTTTTCCAAGCTAAATAATCCAAGCTGTTGTAACCTTCCCTTATAGGGAGATGCTCTAGCCCCTTGATCATTTTCATTGCCCTTTCATGCACTTTTTCCAGCTCTACGATATATTTTTTTAGGTGGAGTAACCCAAGCTACATTATTATTATTATTATTATTAGTAGTAGTAGTAGTAGTAGTAGTAGTAGTAGTAGTAGTATCCCGCCTTTTGCCCAATACTGTACACAGTATTCTAAGTGTGGTCACACCATAGATTTGTATAAGGGCAGTTTGATATTGGCAGTTTTATTTTCATTTTTTTTTTCTAATTATGCCTACCATGGAGGTTGACTTTTTTTTTCTTTTTTACTGCAGATGCACACTTGGTCAATATTTTCATCAAGCTGTCCATCACAGCTGCAAGATCTCTTTCTTGGTTGGTAACTGCCAGCTCAGACCCCAACAGGATAAACTTGAAGTTGGAATTTATTTATTTATTTATTTATTTATTTATTTATTACATTTATATACCACCCAGTAGCCGAAGCTCTCTGGGTGGTTCACAAAAATTAAAATCATGAAGAGCATAAAAACAACCAGCAATCTAAAAACACGAATACAAAATACAATATAAAAAGCACAACCAGGATAAAACCACACAGCAAAAAATGATATAGGTTAAAATATGGAATTAAAACAGCAAAGTTTAAATTTAAGTTAATAGGTGTTAAAATACTGAGAAAATAAAAAGGTCTTCAGCTGGCGACGGAAGGAATACAGTGTAGGCGCCAGCCAAACATCTCTGGGGAGCTCATTCCACAGCCAGGATGCCACAGCAGAGAAAGCCCAGTGTGTATCACTTTACACTTGCTTACACAGAAAAAATATATATGAAATCATCATCATCATCATCATCATCATCATCATCATCATCATCATCATAATCTGGTCAAAAATGCTCATTTCCCCTATATGCTAAAGCAGAGCAACACTACTGGGGATGGTATGGAGATTTGAACAACCTCATCCAAAGCCTTCACATTGATTTAAATGGGAAATAAATAATTTAGCCAGCTCTGGGAATGGGGACTGGAAGGGCTATAGTGATCCTGTTCAGACGACATGCTAAGTCACAGTGGTTACGCATTTTGGGCTAAACATTATGGCTTAGTGTGTCTTGTGAACCATGACTTAGCATGTTGTCTGAACCATTCCTAACCATGGTGGCTACATAACCATGGTTTAAACATTCACTGCAAAAGGGGTAATGGCTTAACTATAGCTTAGTGTGTTGTCTGAACAGGTCCAAATTTTCTTTCCTGTCACAACTCCAGATTGCCTCCTTTCCTTTTCTGTGATGTTGGAAGTCTGACATCGGAGATGAACCAGCCATGGAAGTTTCCATGACAGTTGGGAGGAAAATCCCAAGATCAGAACTCATCCAAGAAGGGTGAGATGCACTCTCTGCATTCAGAAATGGTAATCTGACATTACATATACAGTAGCCCCTGGAATGGCCCTTGTTTAGTTTTTGCACTTCGAAACACAAATCTCATATTTCAGGTCACATTATTACTTCTCTGTGGTTTGTTTTTGCCACAACTGCTTTGTTGTACTTTCAGGCTAAAAAAGTCAAGCATTCATAGCCGTTCTCAATATGTGTGAGGAAAGCAAAAGTTAAGGCAGATAAACTCTGAAGCGTACCTTTGTTTTTGGCCTAATTCCAAGAGTTTCTGTACATCGCTTTTGGCAGATGCCTCATCATTTTTCAAAGACTGATAACAAAGGGAAGAAACAATGTGTTACCAAGGAGCTCTTTAACAATATTCAGCAGTAAAATTATTAATAGTGACCCTTTTGATCAAAGGCATTTCTGTGAATAACACGTTTTAGGATTGATAAAAAAACACAGGAAAAGAAGTCACTTTGTTCTTCTGCTGCAGGGCCTCAACAGCACTGCCAAACAAATATACTTGTTCTGCTTGAAACCTATATGCAGAAATGGGGGTTAAAGGATCTGATAGGTTCAACAAGCCATACAACTCTCTTTAATTATGCCAGAGGAGGTTTACTGGATTTCCTATCATTACAATGTTACAGTAGATGGCAGATTCATGTGTAATTATGCTTTTGTGGGTCTGCTCATGTTTTCTGCACCAGACCCAGAATGTCTAGCACAAAACAAGGACATTACTTTGTCATAGGTGTCTAGAGGATATGACAATGTTGTGGGGTATTAACTACCCATCCGTATTTTATGTGTCACTTTCACAGTTGTGCGTGGTAGCACAAAACCCGGGGTTTGTAGCATAAAACACTTGCATAGGTTTCGATGGGATACCAGATTTGGGGGTTCATAGTCAATACACCTTCACTTATAAGTCCATTCTCTCTCTCTCACTCTCTCTCTCTCTCTCTCTCTCTCTCTCTCTCTCTCTCTCTCTCTCTCTCTCATTTAAATAGGCATTGTAAACACTCTCTCTCTCTCTCTCTCTCTCTCATTTAAATAGGCATTGTAAACATAAGTTCTCTCAAAATACAGTTTTCTAAGCATATGCTCTCAAAACATACATTTCCAAATATATGTTGGAAAAATACATTTCCAAAACATACATTTCCAAAACATACATTTCCAAATACATTTCCAAATGCATATCACAGGATATGCATTTTCAGAAACACTTTGAAATGTTTTTAAGCCAAGAGCTGTATTGGAACAACCAGGAAGTATAAAAGCAAGTGGACAACTAAGTTCTGATTCAGACATTAGTCCCTGGATCAGGTCAGTTCATATAAAAAATCATGAAGTTCTATTTTCTCAAGTATCCTTATTACCTGCATCCCAATATGCTGTCTTTTATTACATAATGAGCTGGAGGGGACCATATTCAGCTAAAAGGACTAAATTCAGCTAAAAGTGATGCTCCATCTTCTCATGGTCCAGCTTTGGGATGGGAGAGAAAGCATTTTGATTGGAAATTCATTCATTCTTAGGGACATATGAGACATTCAATTTGCCCAATTTGCCCAGGATTTAGCCAGTTTACCTTCTAGACTAAACATGGACTCAGACACGTTTTGCAGTCAAAGTCCATACTTATCCAAGCTTGCAATGTGCTTTGCAGACCAAAAATAATGCATTTAACAACATGAGCACATTTGAAAAATGTGCATTAAAAATGTGTACTTTTGAAAAATGTGCACATTTATGCTTTAATCAATGAGAGAAGAATGTGTACATTTCAAAGACTTGCAGAACTGAAGAGAACATTTGGGAAAATATGCATGGATTTTCATGCAAAAAGGAAGTGCCATTCTGCAATGCCCAGCATCGCCTGGGCGTGGGGAGGCTTTTGTGGGCGTGGGAAAAGATGAGATATGCCTGCCTGCCATTGGCAGAGCACAACATGGTGACACTAGGCTGGGGGGGGGCGCAGCGGTCTATAAAAGAAGCCTCACCCTTCCCAGCCCCATCTTTGCTGCATGGCTCCCTCCCTCCCTCCCTCCCTGTAGGCAGTGTGGGCTTGCTGGTTGCCATTCGGGGCCAAGTAGGAATTTTTTACTCATGTACTGAATTGTGCAGGAGTTTTTTTCCCCACCTACTCCACACTGTTAGACAGCTTAGGAGTACTAAGTATGTTAATTTTTTGTTTCAATTTGGTCACATTTTATTTGGCACTAGGTACGGGCATCCAGAGCAGGATTGGAAATCGGTGAGCATTTACAGGCACTGTTCAGGGTGACGGATAAGATCTGAGGCTCCCAGCTTTGAGCCCCATGGCCTAGCTAGGGAGATAAAGCTTACTTTTGGGGCCAACCCTATTCATCCACTCTGAGCCATGCAGCCTGAGTTGGGATGACAAAGGAAGGTCTCCTGTTGGCCCCTGGGGAAGGCAAATGGTGCAGCACCTGCCCATGGGCCATGAATGGCTTGCCCAACTAGAGGGGCCTGTTAACAGGCCATACTAGATGCCCAATAGGATTCCTACCCCTTTGCAGATAGTTAATAAATGTGGCCCTGTTTAAACCCAGCTATTCTTGTTTTGTCTTGTTATTTATCGACCTATGCACCACAACAAAAAACAAAGCTCATGATGGGATATGCACTCAAGTTGGAACAAGCTTCAAGATGGAATTGGAAGAACTTTGGAGAACATAACCTATCTATTCCCCTTCCACAAAATTGCTCATGGATTGTTGGGGGAGGAAGCCATGGAAACACAATGCAATCCCCTTCTCCCTACAGATCTAGCAGTGCAGACAATATACATAATCAATATAATTTGGGTGCTTTCCCACCACCCCTGCATAACCAAGGGATTTGGGGGGTTAAAGAAGGCATTGGTGCTCCAACTGAAATGCACCTCTGTTTACCAAAGGAAGCTCTTGGATGTAGAAAATGTAATATTAGAAATGTATTGCTCTTATTGTGGGGTCTTCCCTTCTATGAAATCTAGGTCCTCTACTTCCTTGCCATTTAGGCACCATCAGAGCCATTACCATGAATGGAGGGAGGCCTGTGCCCAGCCTTCTTCTCCAAATTACTCCTGCTCAATGTTACCAGAATGGAGATGTTTTTATGGTGAGTAGTGGGGAGTTGGGAAATTAGCATGCCAAGTAAACACAAGTAGAAGCCTCCATGCAAAAAGGACCCCCAATCATGTGCAGTACCCTACTCACATTTAAGCGAGCCCATGTAGAAATCACCTTCAGACTATCTCTCTCAACATAAGAAAGTCAGAGACTGAACAGGTAGAGTGGGGATGGATATATTACAGGGAGGGGGCTGTGTGCTTGTCCATGTCTCCTGCTCACTTTTAGCCCTCTTGAGAGCAGGCTAAACACCTACATTGGGCTAATGATATGTCCATATCATAGAAAGGAAGAAAAATCTTACCTGGAGGTTCACTTTAATGCCTTCAAGCTCTTTGGATGTCTTTGACAGCTGGCGAAGGATGTTGCTTCTTTCCTTAAAGACTTCTTTAAGCTGTCTTTCCAGCTCTTCGTAGCCCTGTCTAACACAGAAAGAACAATGGTGAGATTCTCTCAAAATAACTGCAGTAAACAAACCTTGGAAATAAAGATCTGGTTTTATTATATTTACATCTGGGCAGAAACAGGATCATGTTCCATTACTGAAAGAAAAGAGTTAAGTACTGTGTTACTTTTGTAGCCCCTCATCATGACAGCAAGTTGTTAAAAATGCTCATGTTTAGAAAATGAACGATTTCACCGGAGACGGCAAAGGTGAGTTCCGTTGACTGTATGTTACTGTAATAAAAGTAGGTTGACATATGGTGCAGATTCTGGGCATGCCATATAGTTGATTGGGACAATGGCAATAACAACAACAACAACAATAACAACAACAAAAATGATGATGATGACGATGATGATGATGATAATGCAACTTCCTAGCTTTTGTAGGACGGAAGATTGGAGGCAAAATGTGCTGCCAGTATTCTGCCCAGTTATTTAGGGAGAAATGAGCCAGATGCTTCCATCTTTCATTGTTGCAGCCAACGAAAGAAGGTAGGAGAAAATTAGAGTCATGGTTCAATTGTCTAGAGACAGAATCTTCAAGGTGTTGTTGTTGTTTTTTGGAAGCTAAGGTGGAAGTCGGAGCTGCCCAGAGAAAAGAAAGGAGAAATCCAGGATTTTAGGATAGGTGTGATTGAGCAGCAGTATGCCCCAACTCGACCAAACAAAAGATAGCAGGCAAATACTTTGTGCTCTTTCAAAACCAGCCTTAATTTGTGTGGAATATGTGATTTGTGTATATTTTCATAGAAACATAGAATAGTAGAGTTGGAAGGGGCCTATAAGGCCATCAAGTCCAACCCCCTGCTCAATTTTAGTTATTAACATTGTGCTGCATCAGGGTTTTGTTTTGGGGATGGTAATGCTGAGAGGAATTGGCTTATGATTACCCTAAAATCTGCATCTGACCCATGGCATCCTGTATATGCACTTGCCCTCTAACCAGATTTCCCCTAACCACCGTATCCCCTATTCTAAACAATACACCTAAAACCATCAGCTGACCTTTCTTACATAATTTTGCATATTCCCAGTTTCAACTTTCTCTTTTACAACTCTGCTTTCTGGCCTGATCCAATCTAGAGTGCCCCTGCACTCCACTGAAACTGTCCTCATGAAAGTCACTGATGATCTCCCAATTATGAAATCCAAAGGCCTCTACTTAATGCTCTTCCTCCTTGACCTCTCTGCCACCTTTGATCATGCTCTTCCCTTTATGCCCAATGTCTCTGTGATTGCATTTTCAGTTGTTTAACTTCCTTCCTGTTTAACCACATTTTTAATGACTTTGTAGTGGGACACTCTTCTGCTGCCTTCTGCTGGGGTTTCCTCAGGGGTACTTAGCCATCTACTGTTCTTTATACCTATAATTTGTCCATGTGTAGCCTCATCACTACCATGAATTTCAGTACCACTGATGATACACAGTTTTACATCTTTGCACCAGATCTTTCGCCCTCCTTCCAGTCCTGCATCTCTATCTTCTTCTCTGATATTGCTGCTTGGAGGTTTCAACATAACATTAAGCTCAATATATCCAACAATGAACTTCTAATCTTTTCTTCTCATCTTCTCAATCACTCACAGTATTCAATATCAACATTATAATCCACCCTATTCATCAGGCATGAAGCCTAGCTTTTCTCTAACTTTCCTCTAGCCTTTGCCTACTAGCTTCAGTCCATTGCCTAAACAAGTCACATCGTCTTAATATTTAAAAAGGCTGCACTGTCTGTTTCATTGGTAAACAGTCCTGGTAATTTCTCACCTCGACTTCTGCAATTTTCATCTCTCTGGTCTTCCATTGTCTCACCTTCATCTACTTACATCTATCCAGAATCCTGCTAACAAAATTATTTGCCTGTCTCAACGTTCTGACCATCAGACTCCACTCCTGAAATCTCTTCACTGGCTTCCTGCCTATTCTTGTGTCCTGCACAAGCTTTTTGTCCTTACTTGCAAAGCTCTCCATGGCCTTGCTCCTCCTTATTTCTCTGCACTTATATCTCAACCCATTCCTTCATGTGACCTTTGCTCTACCACCCTCCACCATCCAAATGTCTCCTGTCTCCTGACACTACTTCACCCATTTTCCCTTGGTGTCTTTTATGCCTGGAACACCTTCCCAGAACACCTCTGTACAACCACTTCCCTTATTTGTTATCACCCCCTAGTCTGACTGCTTTATTGTGAGTCAAAGAACATATAATTGAAGTGATCATGTCTTCTTCCCCTGCTTAACTAGGCCTGTTTTCACCCTCCCCATGTTTTTTTTCTCTGTAGAACAGGGATCTGTCTTTTTAACATGCCATGTGCACATATAGTGCAATAATAATAATAATAATAATAATAATAATAATAATAATAATATCTACTTAGAAGTCAATGGGACTTCAAAAAGTTCAGCTTACTTTCCCAGGCCTAAGGTGGAAATATATATATGTGGTAGTATCTTTTAAATGTATATTATAGTATTGCCCCTAGTAACTTTTACTTTGGAAATAAATATGCAGATGAAAATACAATACAATACTGAGGAGTATATATGGTATACTATTGAACATCACCATGCTATTGTTGACTCAATTAACTAATGTTTTATACACTGGTCTCCAACTTACGTGCTGGAATAATTACATGGCAACAGTAAATGCATCCCTCATTTCCACAAAGGCAATCAATAGCAATGTACGTTCAAAGGGGGGACAAAATTCAACACAATACTCTTCTGAATCTTGAGCGCGACAAAACCAATGTCCATGTGCATAGTAAAGAAAGAAAGCAAATTACTTTTTAATGGCATGAAAGAAAACACAAAAGAAAGGGCCATGGATCTACAGGGAGCCAGGAACCAAAAGTGTGAATATCCTTTATGCTGCAGAATCAATAGCTACTTCTCCTAAACTTGTTGTTTACCTGAAAGTAGTCTAATGACGCCATTTTAAACAACTCTTGACTAAAAGAAGAAAAAATCACCCACACGATCCATACTCTTTTATAGATTACATCAGCACCAGTGGCAAAAGGTTGTTCTATGTCCTGATGTGGCCAAGAGTGGGGAAAGTTTTGCAAAGCTGAGCTCTGATCTTGCAATAATACGATTCTGTGTTCTCTCCATTTAAGGTTAAGGAAGACTATAAGCACTGAAAAAATGTTGCTGGTTGGATGTATTACTTCTAGCTTGGGGTGGCCTATAACTGAATAAACAGCCTAGGCTAGAGATGGCATAGTTGCTGCCTTAGCTTACTGCTCTCTTAGAATAAAGAAACAGGCAAAGGCATAATTATGATTAACAATTTTCTAATGCTCTTTTTGTTTCCCTCCCTTTGTTTCTTTGTTTTTTGTAATAATAGCAATTTTAAAAAATGGTCATACAAGACTGGTCCTTGATATCTCACAATAGGACTCTTATTTGTTTCCATAGTGAGATTTATTACTAAATAAACAACAACAACAACAACAATAATTATTGTTTTGCACTTTCAAGTGTCAAAAATGTACTTGAAATCTAAGGACATATTCATAACGAGGAAATATCTGCATGAATTAGCTGTGCAAACTATTGTGTTGTGTTTTGATACTGATAGATCGAATTTAAAAAGAATGAATCTCAAATCCTTGACCTATATGGATTAACAAAGAAAACAACATTCTCTGCTGTAATTGATTGATAAACAGTCATCACAAAGGGATTGTGATGAAACTATACAACTGGCTAGTTCCATCACAATATTGGTGGTTGTCTCTGCCCCAGAGAACATCAAAATAAGGCATTAAATAAAGCAATAATAAAAAGAATAATAAAGCACTGGTAGTGCTGTGAACCTCAGTGCCTTCTTCAGTGTGTGATCTTTAATAAAGTTGTTTTGTAATGGATAATCTCAATTTCAGCAACCCCATTAAAAGGAACTCTCCCAACTCCACTTTCTGATCATCATCATCATCATCATCATCATCATCAAGTCATCTATAGTAGACCACTTTGCAGAGTTTTCTCTGAATAATCTCCACAATTCCCCCCATTCACAAAGATTACCCTACTACACACACACACACACACACACACACACACACACACACACACTGTACCATACCTGGACCTGTTCAGACAATACGCTAAGCCATGGTTTGGTCACTAACCCTTTTGTAGAAAATGGCTAATGAGCATGTTTAAATTGTGGTTATCTAGCCACCATGGTTAGGAATGATTAACATGACACACTAAGCCATAATGTTTAGCTCAAAATGTTTAATCACCATGGCTTAATGTATCATCTGAACTGTGGACGATGCAAAATTGTGGCTGGGCTACTAATATAAATGTGGCTGCCATTACAACTTGCAGCAGCAGCCAAAAAAGAAGAAAACCCTGATGAAGAAAGCAAAAAGCTCTGCTGCTACCAGTGCTAGTGGTGAGTCCCACCCACAGGGTAAATCTGATAAAATGGCCCCTCCAAATATCTTTACCCCCAAATTGGGAGAGCATTTTAAGAGGCAATTTCCCAAACAGAACCACAAAATATTGCATATGGAGTGCAGGCAAAATCCAATTTCTCCCTGATAGACTTGCAATTGTGTGTGGGGGGGTGGGGTGGGGGATAATAGGAGTCCCACAACCAGGAACAAGTTATAGTGCAACCAATTAGACATTTTATTATATTAAGTGGTTTATATTGTAATAATAATAATTTAATTGAATAAATACAAAAAATAAAAAAGATTGTTAGTATCAATACTAGTGCAAGTTGCTAAGAACTCCTTTAAAATTTGAAGTTGTTTGAATTAATAACCCAAAGAATCATTGGATTGAATTCACTATGAGTCTACATTTCCCCATTGTACAAGAAATAACAAGAAAATGCAGAGAAACTGTCTTTATCTTTGTACTTAATAAAGTTATTCTTTGTGTTTCCAGTGCTGCAGACATGAGTCACAGTGTGAACAGAAGAACTGTCTCAGACCTTGTGGGTGGAGGGGGAAAGGACGAACTGCATTTCAACATATATCGCATGGGTTGTTTTATATATTTGGGGGTTTGCTCATTGCTCAGAAATGAAAAGAAAACCATTGGCAAGGGACAATATCCCAATCTTAAAACATGCATTGGAGGCCAAAGATCTTATGTTAAATCTCCAGTTAAGAGTCACTTCTCAGCCAATGGGCAAGACTGACTGCTGTCATTCCAAGTTGACTGGGATATGCAACTTTTCTGGGCCATGGGCACATTTGGCAAGTTCAGAAACTATCCTGGGCATCACCAAAAAATGGCATGACAAAGGAGAAGTAACCCACCTAAAAGACCAAGGCAGAGGTGGGTTCTGAGCCCCAATACACTGAACAACTCACAGTTTTCTGCACCAAACGGGAAACTATTTCACAGAAATCCCAGCTACTTGTAAGAAAATGTGTTATTTTTTTAAAAAACATATATAAATAAAAGTGGGAGGGCACCAAGAAGGGGCATTAAATGTCTAGGGGCAGATTGGGGCTCATGGTACTTTGTAGCCTACCCCTGGGCTATGTGGGTAGATAGTCCAAACTGTTATAAAGCAGCTGTCTATGCTCCTACCAAACAATGGTATAATCATCCACTCCACACACCTTTACATAATATTTATATCAACTCACATCAACGAGTGTTGGAATTTTTTCTGTCCTCACCATCACTCCATTTTAACCCCATCTGCTGCTATCATTTACAGCTTCTGCATTACTGTGTTGTGAGAACAACTGAATAATCTGAGGCATTTCAATGCTTAACCAATATACTCACAATTCTCTAAAAAATAAAATCCAGGGCTACTTAGAATGAGGAACTACAAATGGGCAAAGTTTAGGAGAAGCAGCCAGATGCAATATTGACACACTGTTCTAATTAGAATTACTGTTCTAATTCTGTATTTTAATCTTACATGAATTTCTGCTGCGTGGTTTTATCCTGGTTGTGCTTTTTATATTGTATTTTGTATTTGTGTTTTTATACAGTTGGTTGCTTTATTATGGTTTTAATTTTTGTGAACTGCCCAGAGAGCTTTGGCTATTGGGTGGTATAAAAATGTAATAAATAAATAATAAATAAATACTGGTGATGGGTAACAAAAATGGCGGCAGCAGTGCTAGGCCAGCAGCCTGTAGTGCTTTCACACCATAAGATAAAAACCAAATACTAGTTCAACTACTATCTCCTTGCAGCAGCTGTAATACTCAGGATAAGAGGGCTGGGAGTTGTTTGAAACATTATATATCTGTGTATTGCTTAGTTATTAATATTTCAGCACTTGTGTGGATTACAGCTATAAACAGTCAGAGTTGGTTAAGAGAAATGAAAACCATGTGTTTTACAAATCCACCTAAACAGCATGAGAACTTAATTACTGGAACTGGGTGAAGACATTTATTACTTTGGTGGATTATTCTCCTACTTCATCATCTGATTACCTGGTGCATTTATCTTTTCATTCTCTGGCTTAGTGTAGTTGCTACTTACTGTATCCTCATTTTCAATTCCCTGTGTGGGGGGAAAGGATAGAGGAAGGGGGCGGAGAAGAATGTTTAAACTTACCCTTATTCAATGGGAAGTATATTTAAACTTTAATTATCATTCATTATGAAATTATCACACATATAGAAGGACAAGCCTTGCTGAATGAGAATCAACATGGCTTTTGTGAAGGAAGTCCTGTCTCATTAACCTTTTAGAGTTCTTTGAAAGTGTCATCATACATGTTGATAGGGGTGATCCAAAAGACACTGTTTATTAAGACTTTCAAAAAGACTTTAAAATTCCAAATATGGAGGAATTTATGAATTTTGGTAAATTCTTATTTTTTAAAAAATGAACTAAACTGAAATATCACCCTACATTAAAATGTCAAATGAAGTTACATGTGAGCAAACAAAGTGATGCAGATTGAGCCCAAAAAATCCCAGCTGCACATAAATACTGATGAGATTTGAGCTCATAGTGAAGACCAGGAAAGGGATGCTGGGGTTAATGAAAACATTATGCCCCAGTATGCAGCTGCTGTGTAAAAGCCAAATTCCATACTGGGGAGTGGGGAACATTAGCGAAGTGACTGAAAATAGAACTGTCCAATAATGCCATTCTGCAAATCTATGATTCAACCACACTTAGAATGCTGTGTATAGTTCTAGTCACGGCACCTTGAAAAGTAATAATACTGTAGTGCTGGAGAGAACAAAGAAAAATAATCAAGCCCTGAGAACAACTCTTCTATGGGGAAAAATGGCAACATTTGGGCCTTTTTAGCTTAGAGAAAAGATAAGCAAAGGCAAACATAACAAGCTATAAATGTGATTAAAACAATGCATGGTGTGGACAAAGTGGGTAGGAAGAAGTTTTCCCTTCCTCTCTCATAATACTAGTAGTACTAGACTCCAAAGAAGCTGAATACTGAGCAATTTAGTACAGGCAAAAGGAAGTTTCTTCACACAGCATGTTGTCAACTGATAGAATCTGACATGGTAATGTGGTACGATATCCACCTAGCTTAAAAGAGAATTTGGCACATCCATTGAGGAAAAGGCTGCTAGTCATGACGCCTACATAAAGTGCAGTATCAGGGACAGTTGTTGGAGAACATACATAGGAGAATGCTGTTGCACACATGTTCTGCTAGTGGGCTTCCCATAGGCATCTGGTTGACCTCTGTCAGAAAACAAGGCTGGACTTGACAAGCCTTGGTTTGATTTAGCAGGGTTAATCTTCTGTTATTTATTTAATTTATTACAGGCATAAGCTTGAGGTGCCTGGCATTCTTTCAAGCCCTTGTCATGTTATGGAGCAAATTATGAAGTACATAATACAATAGCCAATAACTCACAAGGACACTACAGACTGCATTAATTAATTCCAAATATGTACACATGTATATAGAAATACCATATAAACTGAAACAAACACAGATTTAGACAATTTCCATTACCACAGTGGAAAGGGAAAGTGCCACTGTGATACTGAGAATTGCTGTCAGCTTGACTGTATGGTTCCAATGTTACATTTGTCCATGAGAACACAGGTGTATGAATGGTGAGAAAGCAACGTATCTTTAAATATGTATGAACACTGCAACAAGATTTAGAATGTGTGCTTATCATTTTAATAGTTTGGCCCATTTGAAAAAGGGCTGGTATTTGCATTATATTCTGATCCAATCTTACAATGTGCATATGGATTTTTCCTCTTTCATTTGATATTTCTACTAACGAATCTGAATCTCATTTTATAGCTGATAAAATTAATAGGGCATGCATGAACACTCTGGAATGGTCTAGGTAGAGAGCAGAATTTATATTAATGAAGGAATGCAGAACACTAGCATTTGGCGATATGCCAAGTCCCTGAAACAATTTGTAGCTTTTTATCTGAAATCGTCTAGTATCTGTCCTCAATGCATTGACCTGCAATCAGTCTTAATTCATGGGGAAATCTGTTGCCTCGATGCCTGCTCTCAAGAATTGTATTAGCCTGAGTTGGTACTATGTTCCTTCTGAGGAAAAAAAAAAACCAAAAACCAAACACAAAACCCTGTTGACTGAAAACCTGCAGAGCCAGAGTTTGAAATTGTGTGAATTTCAGAAAGCCGTCCTCCATGTGTAGAGGGTAGGGATGTCTGGATTTTGTGAAATCCTGCCCACATATATTTTGTGGATTGTACAGTGTCATTTGTTCACAGACAGATTTGATCCCCCCTCCCCTTATATAGAAAAATACATAAATAATTCTGCAAGAAAGTTCACAACAATTTACATAATTTATGTTAGTACATAACATTTAGAAATTTTCCCCTCGTTCCATTCAACTTTTCTTCACATGTATTTTCCAGCATGGCATATGTCTCAGGAGAAACTTGTGTATTTTCCTGAAAATAAATTTGTATACTTTTTTTTGGGGGGGGGGGGAAATATATCTGAAAGCCCGTGGACTCTGCATGGCCTGCGGAGGCTGGTCCAAAGCAGATTCCACAAGTCAGATGCTTAGAAAGTCGAACTCATTTTAGTCCATCTCAAATGTCTGAAGCACTCCTAGTAGAGGGTGACAGAAATTGTGACAGAAGGGCAGGATCATGTGCTCCCCCTCCTCACATATTTACTGAAGGGTTTTGTACAGATAGCATCGATTCCAAGCCATGAAAATGAATGGCAATTCCAAGACAATTTACAAAAGGGTCCTGTTCGTTTGCTAGTTTTATATCCCAGATAATTTTAGTAGGTGCAGTTTTTTTCTTATCTACTTGACAAGCTTCGACCTTGGGGTGATCACGTGTGCTTATGAAACATTCCCCACATGGCTTTATTAAACCCTGAAAGAATATTCACATACACTTTGGTCTTAAACATAATTTTTTTAAAAGAATCATAAAACCCCAATCATATGCTTTTAAATGCCTCAACTTGTGGTGTTGTAACAAATTAGCACTAGGGCTCCTTGTTACCAAAGACAGCAGCAGCAGTAGAAATAATTGAGGAGGTTCTTTAATATTGTCTGTGCTTTGGATCTTTGGTTCAGTTTATTAATATATTTTACAGTATTCTCCCCAAGTACATGCCATTGATTTAGCTGGCTACCAAAACATTAATATTAGTAACAGACATTTTTACACTGTACAGAGTGATTTTCTATGGCTTGTTTGAAGAAAGTTGTCAGCTCAAACCATCTTGGGACTTTTATTTTATTTTGCATGTGTTTCTTCACTGCCTTTTGCGCTCTAAAATCTGTTTAAAGCAGTTGCAGGGTGGTTATAAACACCATCAATCAGGTTCAGAACAATTTTATTTTGCACCCACTCTGGCAAATTAAGAACAGCTACACATTGGTTAGTCAATGTCTACTGAATTACCAGATCTCTTCCTTAAAACACACACACACGTGTGTGTGTGTGTGTGTGTGTGCGTGCACGCACACAGAGAGAGAGAGAGAGAGAGGGAGAGAGAGGGGGGAGGGACGGAGGGAGGGAGACATTTCAAAAGTATGTAAAAGGCTCCATTTCAAGAAAAGTTAATGAAACGGAATTGCTACATTTTTATTAGTGTGATTGTCATAAACTAGGTAAATCATTGAAGAGCTATGTAAATCCTTGAAGGCCCAGGAAAGGGGTGGCATGGTAGGAAGAATTAAGGATGATCAGGGGTCTGGAAACACAGCCCTATGAAGGAAGACTGAAAGAACTGGACATGTTTAGCCTTAAGAAACAAACACTGTGAAGTAGATG
Organism: Elgaria multicarinata webbii; assembly: GCF_023053635.1. NCBI lineage: Eukaryota > Metazoa > Chordata > Lepidosauria > Squamata > Anguidae > Elgaria > Elgaria multicarinata. Next base: position 106,432,473 of record NC_086172.1, read on the forward strand.
TGATAGCACTCTTCAAGTACTTCAAAGGTTGTCACACAGAGGAGGGCCAGGATCTCTTCTTGATCATTCCAGAATGCAGGACATGGAATAATGTGCTCAGGTTACAGGAAGCCAGATTCCAGCTGGACATCAGGAAAAACTTCCTGACTTTTTATAATGGCATTTGATTAATAAAAAATGTTATTTCTCAGTGTTCAGTGCTAACTTCCTCAGGTATTCTGACATCTAAAGGAAAGAAGTGTGTGTGTGTGTGTGTGTGTGTGTGTGTGTGTGTGTGTGTGTGTGTGTGTGTGTCTAAGCTGTTCTTTGCTATTCACATAAAACTTGAACATATCAGCTTTATCTTACAAAGAGGTCAGCTAGACTCCTGTAAAATCTGTATTGCTGCTAAATAATTCAGGAGTTAGTCCAATAAAATGCTGGTGTTAACCAAATGGTGAATTTCAGCTTGGAATCAAAGATGTTCCCAGGCCTTTCAAGTTGCATTGCCCCGTAATCCATTATTGATGTGATCATTATTGATACAGCATTTTTAATGTTCACACGGAGTCACATTTTTCAGTCTCACTTTCCACACTGATTTGTCTTGGCATATCAGCTGCAGTACCCTGTGGGTTACAGAAGGGCCTGCACTCACAGGTCATACATTCATGAAAAGAAATATATAAGAAATGCATTTCAGTTCATTTTTGATCAGGATTTAACCAGTTTGCACCCAGGGATGTATGGATTGTGCAAAAACCATTCTATGTTTCACAGTTTTCCAGGCACCTTTCATTCCATCATCTGCCCATCAACAGAATAGCTTTTTCTATTTCCATATTTGCACATATTTGCATGTGCGAAAATGTGCAAATTCCATCCAAATGCACACTTTAGCCTAGGGCAAAATGTACATTTTTGACTGTTTTTTAAAATGTATTTTTCTATGACAAAATTTCTGCAAAATTTCTGATGGTTAAAAAAAAGTTTTGCAAGTCCACAGAATCAGCCAGATTTTTTGAGGGGGGGGGGAAGCTGATCTGCTGTGGAATCCGTGGGTTGATTCTGTTGTGGATTCCTCTGACATGCCTATTCACATCTTCTGGACTGAACATGGACTTGGACACAATATGTGATAGAAATCCATACATCTGCAAACTTGCAATGTGATTTGCTGACCCAGAAAAAGGCATTTGACAGCATGCATAAATTTCAAAAAAGGGCATGTGAAAAAAATGAGTACTTTTTTTGGGGGGGAGTGCATAAATACACTTTAATCATTGGGAGAAGAATGTGTACCTTTATGGTGTGTACATTTGGGGGAAAATACATACAAAATATTCACAGATTTTCAGACAAAAAGAAAAGAAAGAAAAGAAAGAAAGCTTGCAATCTGATATGGTCTCAAGACAAAACAGGCCTGGAGGTGGAATTTGGAGAACTACAGTACATCTGAGTTTTTCCATTTACACATCTCTATGCAGGACCCAAGAGCATGGCTTAGAATACAGCCAACGCTATCCTGTGGCTGCACATTACAAGTGACGAGGGCTAGCAGTGGAAGAACTGTCTTCCAGGGAATCACCATTGTTTACGTAAGAACTATATTCACCACTTATTCCCTCCAGGAGTCAGCTTACAAAATATGAAAAGCATTTTTTAAATAAAGAAGCAGCAGCAAAGACCGAAACACAAAGCACAAAATCTAGCAGGCAGTAAATAAAACTAATCAACAATGGGGCGGCTGATGGTCCATGGCCCTGTTAGGCTAGAGTGGAGGAAGTTGGAGCATGTCCTGAGGTCTTTTTTTCCTGCATCTCTCCCTCATTCTCCTAGCATGGTTTTCTGGATAACAGAAGTATGACTTAAACAGATGATAGCATCTAAGATTGAGGTTACAACTCCAATGCACCCCTCTGCCCTCAAAAAGAAATTTTGTTTGAAAGGTGAACATGTTAAGAAGTACAAGGTAACGAAAATTTAGCTATTATGTTTCAGGATCGATAAAATGGCCTACAGAAAGGATAGGGTAGTAGTCTGTAGTTGCAGGTTGTCAAAACGGAGCACAATAACCATAACAGGCATTGAGCTAGTTATCCATTTGCAATGAACCTGCAAAATGCAAGGGAATCTATAGCACTGGAAGCTGGAAGCTTATGATGCAAAATCAAAGGTCAAACGTAATACACAACAACCAAACTAATTAACAAGTATAAAGTACAGAAAGAGGCTAAACAATGAGTAGATTTCCCAGAACACTATTTGCCACATTGGGCCTTATCTGTGAGTTTACTGGTGCTAATTTTAACCATTGTACCATGAACCTCAAGAACTTTCATGCAATCCCCAGCAGTATGGACTTTATTTTCTCTAACAACATGAATTCTCCAGGCCACATGAGTAAATTTAGGCTGTGCTGTATTTCTTTTGCCTACTATCTCAGCAGGTTACAGCAACAAGAGAAGAGCAGCTACACTGTATATGCAACTACTTTAATGGGTTTTGAATTGTTATCAGATTTTGCAAGCATTTTTACAGATAATTGTCAGATTTATCTACAGTGCACAATGGGACATGTAAGATACCAAGGATGTCTATTTCTAGATTAGATTATGCTTTCCAAGAAGTGTATTTATCAACCATTAGAAGACAAGAAAGCAATACAATTCTACTCCCTTTGTGATTCCATAACCATTAAAAACATTGCTCTTGTAAAATTTGATTAGATGAGTTTAGCTTAAACCAGTTCATGTACCAAATGTCCTAGAAGTCAGATTTTTGAATTGTCTAGATCTAGCTGATAGGAGGAGATTTTTTTATTCTTTTTCCTAGAATGTATCCACCACATCTTAGCAATGTTGCCTTGTTGTTTTTCTAGGTTTGATCTTCTACCATCCATGTGTTTATTCTGAATTTAGCAGTGATTAGATCCAAATGGATATATCACAATATCATGTGTCAGATCCACCTAAATGATAACATCACAAAGTGAATTCAGAGTGACGGCAATGCTTCTTGCCAAAAAATATCTCCCCCCTCTAATAATCACTAAAAGTAGGTGCTTTTTGCAGCTGACAGAAACTTTGTTGAACAGCACCAGCCGTCCAATTCAGCAATAGTTACAATAACTTTCAATTCACAAGTGTAATTATATATATATAAATTAGGGATGTGCTCCGCTTCTCCTCGAACCGGAGAAGCAGGAGCGGAGCCGGGGGCTTCGCCTACCCTAAAGGCGGAGGCGAAGAGGATTGGTGGGCCGGTGGAGCGTTGCGGAGTGGATTGAGGTGAAGGCGGATCCTTCGCCTCGATCCGGAGCTCCGCAAGAAAGGTAAGTGGGGTTTACCAGGCCCTGCCACTGTCGCTGTCGCCCATGCAGTGACAGCGGCAGGGCCCGGTAAACCCCCCTCCCTCCTCTCCCTTACCTGCATCCATCCGCGGTCCCTCGGCTTCTTCAATTGAGCCCGTGGCTCCACCAGGAAGTCTAGGCCCAGACTTCCTGGTTGAGCCATGGGCTCAATTGAAGAAGCCAAGGGACCGCGGATGGACGCAGGTAAGGCCCCCCTCCCCCTTGGTCTCTGCAGGTAAGGGAGAGGAGGGAGGGGGGCCTTACCTGGCGCCACTCCCCTCCACTGCAGAGCTCCGATTCAGAGCCGGAGCTCTGCGGCGAAGAGGAGCGGACTATGGGCGGAGCGGAGCAGGCCAATCCGAAATTTTCGGATCGGCCCACGGGGCGGAGTGGGGGGTCCATGCACACCCCTAATAAAAATATCAAATCAAACATATAGGGTTCCATTCAACATTGTGTAAGAAGATTTCCACTTCCTCTCCTCTCCCTTTACTCTCCTGTATGTAGAGATGCCAGAGAAATCTGAAATGGATTTAAACGACTTGGAATTTCTGTGAATCTGATCCATGGATTCCGCAGTGGAATGGCGTCTTCCAAATCACATGGATTTTACGGACTTGCAAACTGCTTTTTTTTAACTTCCTGGAATTGTATGCAAATTTATTCATTCAAATATATGAAAGTTGTTAGAAAATACACTAATATATACACCTTTAAAATACAGACACATCTCTTTTCAGCCTTTGCTAAGTAGGATTTTCTTTTTTCTTTTTTGGGGCACTCTGCTCATTGTATGGTTAAGAAAAATACGCAAAATGTTATGTGCTAGTAAAAGTTCTGTAAATTGTGGTGGACTTCTTTGCATACTTTCTTTAAGGTGGAAAAAACCCGGAATCCATCAATAAACAGACAACAGAATGGAAGGGGGTTAGACTCGATGGCCTTATAGGCCCCTTCCAATTCTACTATTCTATGAAGATGCCTGACAGTCTGTGAACCACAGGTGGAATGGATTAAACAAAATCCATACATCCGTATTTGTATCTCACCAAATCTGATCTGGAGGGTCTCTTAAATCTCTGGAACAGATTTGGGGAAGAAAGGATATCTGGGTAGGATGGAGAAGTTTTCTTGTACAACCAATATCTGTTCTGCTGTGGATGGATACACTTGGATACAACCCATATGGATGATCTGGTATTCCTCACTTAAAGCTGGCAGAATGCTTTAAAATCCTGGATGAGGGAAAAACTAAGGGAGAGCTCCATTATGCTCAGAATAGATGGTCAGATTAGCAAACAAGTGGTAATACAGTTGAATAGGAGTTCTAGATGTAAAGTGTGTTGCGTTTGATTTTTATCCATTCGCCTGGTCTAGTCAAGACACCTCACATTTCCTTTAGCAACTGTCTGTGCTTCCTTAGGACCATCCATAAAATGTGAGTCAAGTTTATCCAAGAAAGGTTGTATATTGGTTAACATAGGCCAATAATATAGGCCAAGGAGAGAGTGAGGGTTAAAAAAAAAAGATATTTACTTTATGGATGACCTCTTAGGCAAGCCTACTTCTCATATGGAGGATCATGGACTTACAAGACTGTATGCCTACTTATCCTGAACAAAGTAATTTAAGCAAAATATTATTGCATGGAATTCATCCTTGAGAGTTGGATATCCCCTGAACAACAGATGATTTATGATTATATATCTTAACTCTTCTTATAACACCTATTCTTTCAAAAGGTACTACCCACAAAACAAGTAGTCTGGACATCTCATTCTGATGATGTATTACTCTCAAATACTACTGAGAATGCAGAGATGGACGGATGATCTATTTGGTTGATATATCACTACAGAAAACTGTCATTCTTGTCATATATTAACAAAATAAATCACAGAGATACTATTCTTCTCAAGAGACAGAATTACCCTGGGAAAAGGGGATGCCAAAATGCTTCCATCTTCATAGATTTGCATCTGGAAAGGAGGATTTTTATTTATTTTTACAAAAAGGTATGAAAAAAGTCTGACAACCATTTAAAGTATTTTAGTTGATTAAGTTTCTGACTTTAATCCAACTACACAATTAACTAATTGATGGAATTTAAATACATTTTTATATTACCAAACTCTCAATAGAGCTGCCTTTTTGTAAGAGTTAAGGCCATGTATGACGAATTTTAATAATCAAAAACAACTTCTCATTGTTAGAAGGAAAGGTCATATTTAATATTTCCTTTTGCATTAGCTATTGCAGACTGGAGTAGATCAGTAGACTCAAAATAGACCTGTTGTTTTTATACAAAAGGAGAGTATTCAATTCATTTCACCAATTTATGAATTATTCCTTTGCTTAGATAATCTACCAGTTAAAGCTTCCAGCCTTCCAAATTAGAAGCATAATAATCATCTTCCTGTGACACAGCTCTTGCATAGAAAAGGAAGTTAGGCTGGTTGTACAAAGTGCTCAGAGCTCTGTATCCCATGCAGCCTCCAATAGAGTGACCTGGGTATCCTAGCGCTCCCCAGAGGCTGTATGTGCAAGCTACTCATGCTTGAAGCTTGGATAGCATTTTTACATAGACATGAGAAACAAGATGGTTAGATCACTCCAAGTGAGGTGCACACAAAGGCTTCCCATTCTGAATCATGGGCAGGTATTTGGGATCTCCCTTAGTACTACATGAACCTGTGTAGAGACTTGTGGGGAAGGAGGAATGATAGGGCCCCACTATTATAAGAGGGTATGCTGGACAGCACAGATAATGTCCTACATCAGTGGAGACTTCAGTGTAGTGACAGTGCCTATGGACACCTCTCTTTGTGCCTGCCAGGCTCTTTGCCCCTTCTGATTTTAATTTTATTTCTTAAGAATTTTTTTAAAGAAAAATATAGAAATGGCAGGCTGGCAGGCTGCAAAGTTAGGTGCTTCCCTCCAGTGCCATCTTTATTTGAGTTCAAAAGAGTAGTTTTGGGTTTTGGAGTTCAGACCCACCTCTACCTTGTACTTAGTCTATTGAACAAGCTACATTTCTTTTAGTCTCACCAGTTTTCATTTCTGAGCAATGACTGTTGTGACTGGCCATGCCCACTATGGCAAACATTTTGTGAAAGGGTGACGATGCGACAGGAAAAACCCAGATTTGTTAGGATTTTAAGTAACAAATCTGGGAAGGGGTGGATTATGAAATTTGGAGGAAAATCCAGATTTTCCCATCCTCCCCACCCACAGGGCAGCTCTACTTTAATGGAAATTAACAAAAATGCTTACAGCTCTGGCATTTTTAAAGATAAAGCAATGAAACTTGGAACCATGATAGCTCTTCAGAAGGGTTTTAGCAATGCCAAATTGGAAACAGAACTGTTCACCCATTGATTTTTTTAAAAAAATTAAAATTTGAGGATTTGAAATTAATGTTTTTTAAAAAAACATCATTTTTAAAGGTAAAGGTAAACTTGGTGACATGATAGTGCGTAAGTAGGGCTTTAGCCATGCTACATTTGAATCAGATCCATTCATCACTGATTTGTAGTTGTTGTTTTTAAATGTGGTCCCAATCTCTTCACTGGCTACCAATTAGTTTCCAGGTGAAGTTTAAAGTGTTGGTTATTACCTTTAAAGCCAGGCTACCTGCGGGATTGCCTTGTCCCGTACAATCCGCCCCACACACTCAGGTCCTCTGGGAAGAATCTACTTCAGTCATCCAAAACTAGCCTGACAACAATTATCTAGAGGACCTTCTCTTTTCCTGATCCCAGACTGTGGAATGGGCTGCCAGAGAAGACTCGTCAACTTAAAAGTCTTTTAGCATTTAAGAAAGCTACTTAGACTGATTCCTTCTGGCAGGCCTACCCAGTGGAATTTTAGAATGTTTTTAGGATGTTTTAATCATGTGTACTATATTTTTAATCAATTTTATGTATTTGTATTTATTGTTGTTCCCTGCCTCAATCCAAATGGAGAGGTGGGTAAGAAATAATAATAATAATAATAATAATAATAATAATAATAATAATAAGCTTTCAAAATATTTTTTTAAGAAAACCTGCCATTTTTAAAGGAAAAGAGATGAAACTTGGCACCATGATAGCTCTTAAGTAGGGCTTTAGCTATGCCAAGGTTGAAGCAGATCTATTCATCTTTTGAGGTTTAGGAATTTTTTAAAGTTTGAGGTTTTAAAATTATTATTTTTAAAAACCTCTGGAGCCATATCCTTCAAACTCAGGTTGTCAAACCTCCTCTTTGGGGTCTTGCACCTTGAGCAGTTTCAGTCCTTGGCATGAAGGGGATCTCCAGTTTTTAGCTAAGAAGTGCTGGGTGAGCAGGGCACCTTTCCTTTTGCAGATTTGGTGGGCAGTCGGACACCTGGAGCTCAGTAGAGGTGAGGCATCCACAGATCAAAATGTGAGAAAGAAGAGGTCAGTCAAAGCAGCCCAGAGAGCAAAACAGAGTGGGCCAGAGGGCTTTTTCTCAGAGTTCCACTTCATGGGTGATGAAGGGTCATCCTTAAGAGAAAAAACCCCTCTCATGACCAAGAGTGAGGTGCCAGTTGAGAGAGAGGCTCTCATCTTTGTGGATGTCCTGTTGCTGCAGATGTTGGAATCTGGCATGTTGTTGCTTCACTTCACTACCTCTTCTCTTCCACTTCACTTTGTTCACTTGTGAGCTAGGCTCTGTCTGCACCGCTGGCATGCAATACTGAGCGTTTGAAATGTGTGTCAGAGAAAAATAAATAGATTTGCAGCTTTGGCTGGCTGGCATAGTTAGACTGAAGACACAACTCAAGAGATAGTTGTCGCTGAGCCCTGAGAGGCTGGCGTGCCACACAGAGCCTTTCAAGAAGTTCTCAGAATCAAGTGTTGGTGCAGGTGTTGGTGGGCTGGAGGCTTTGGCTGGCATCAGTTTCAGACAAAGTCACAACTCGGAGACGGCTGTACCTTAGGCCTGAGAGGCTGGTGTGCCACACAGAGCCTTTTAAGAGTGTCTCAGAGTCCAGTGTTGGTGCAGGCAGAGGTGGCTGGCAGTGGAGTTTTTTTTAAAAAAAAACAAGAGTCACCGGATGCAACCAAGCTATAAGCTGGCACCCTACCCCTGGCCACAGGGTACAAGTGCACAGCGTGGCTGTACTGTTGGGAGACTTTGGCAGAGAGAGGGGGTGTTGTTTGATGCTGGAGATTGGAGAATTTGGCTGGCTGGCATAAAGCAGAGAGAGGCTGAAGGCAACACAGATGCCACTGTAGCTTGGCCCTGAGAGGCTGGCTTGCCACCCAGAGTGTTTTAAGAGTGCATCAGAGTCAAGCAGTTGCGTGGGAGGAGAGGAGGTGGAGGCAGCTGGCAGTGGAGGTTTTTAAAGTAAGAGTCACCAGACATGACCTAGCAATAAGCTGCAATAAGCAATACCCCCAGCCAAAAGTGCACAGTGCAGCTAAACCATCAGGAGACTTTAGCAGAGAGAGAGGGAGAGAGATTGTTTGAGGCTGGAGGCTTTGGTTTGGCTGCAGTGACTTAGAGAGAGAGACAACAGAGGCTGCACAGACAACCCAGAGACACCTGTTGTAACTTAGCCCCACGGTACTGGCATGCAATGCAGGGCATTAGAAAGAGGGTCTCAGTTGCATGTTTCTGCAGGAAGTAGACAGGAGTTCAAAGTCTAGATGTGTGAAGTGGTGCCAATGCACAAGCCTTGAGAAGCTAATGTATATAAGTAAAATGTGTGAATGGGCAAAATAGTGTCCCCACCCACAACACCCCCCTAATGTTAGAGTAGAGAAACATACACAGTTTTTTAAAAAATATATATATTGAAATTTAAAAATAATAAAAGCTGGCTGGCAGCAAACCCCATTAAAGCAGCATCAACTTGCAGCGGATTGAAGATAGTCAGAAAAGAGATTTGAGGGAAGGGGGAAATGTATCCCACAGAATATAGCAAAAACTTCAATTAATAGCAAAAGCTACAAAAGTAGAAGTAAGGGAAATTAATTTCAGATAAATTGAATGTCTCACTTGTTCTTTATTTCAGTGATTTTAACATTAAGATGTTATGTAGAACAGGTTTGTCTAAATCATGTGCTGTAAAATCAGACGTGACCAAAGCTATGTTCGGCTGGGTACCCCCCCACACCCTTGGTGCTGGAGACGTCCCCTGGGGCCGGACATGTTGGTGGGCACCCCCCTTTGTAGACAACTGTGTTGGCTTCCTTTTTTATTTCTAAAATATGGTCACCCTTGCCTCTCGAAATTCCAAATACGTCCACGAACCAAAAGAGGTTCAGGAACACTGATCAGCACGTACATCTACAGGCATAACTAGTGGACAGCACTGAGTAAAGCTAAATATCCAACTTGAATATACTCAGAGCATTCAACCTGAATTGTTGCTTGAGCATTGTGGTCTGATTCCTAACTGGGCACAAGTCATTAGGGCAGAATATTGTGGGTGTCAGGAGCATTGTAGTTCCCTTTGCTGTCTGAATGCAAGGCAGTTTGGGATTTGTTGGTTGTTTTTGCACCTTTAGTCAAAGGTAAATGAAGGAGACTTCAAATTAAATAACAAAAGCTAGCCCCAATCTTGTTATTTCTGTTCAGTCAAAGGATTAATGAGGAGGCTGTCAAGTTTTGTGAAAGATGTTGGTTCTTAGAGTGACAATTGTTCATAGTGCATTATTGCAAAGCTGCACTTTGACTGATGGAGAGAACACAATTGTTTTAAGGCACATCTAATGAAAGAACAGCTGCTTTGAAATATCGTTATAACTCATGGATGGGAATTACGTCATCTAATTCAGAAAAAGAAAGCATTTTAGATGCCAATAATCACCCTGTTTAATTAAATATAAATATTAAATATTAGCCTTTTAAAACAACAACAACAACAACAACATCTAAGGGCAGATATTTAAAGGGAGATATGCATACTAATAAACCATTTAGCACATAAACAATGCTAACTCTGCAAAATCATTAGATAATTAAACCTCACAGGAATCCTATGAGACCAGTGTGGGGATAAATGGTGCTTCAGTAACACTGACTCAGCATGTTTTGATTGCCACTGTTTAAACTGCCAATAAAATGGGTATGCAAAACCATAGTGAATGAATGGTTCACCTAGTTCATGAGGATTTGTTAGCACCTGGGGAATTTGAGCTTCCATACTTTAAAAAGAAATATGTTTCTATCCCTCATGGTAGTTGCAAAAACAAAACAAAACTCTTAGCCTCAGTGGACCTCTTCCCAGATTATGCTTTCCTGCTCATTATCTGAAAATGTTAGCAGAGAATGTGTCTCATATCACTACACACTGAGATTTACATTTATAGTGTCACTTTAGAAATTTGGAAAGGAATTTTGTGATGGCATGGCAGACAATTATCATGTCTATATGTATCTAGTGAAGCCATCAGATCCCTACTTTGCCACAAAATTATGACAATATCATAAAGGTCCTTTTTACAGGACCTTGTTGATCTGCTTCATGCAGCGATAGTATCTACCATGTTATTGTGGAATTATGCCCATATTCACCATTTGGGCATTTAAATATTATGTTTTTTCACAAGATAGTGAGCTGAATGGCCATGCTTGCTAAAATCTACAACGGGCTCCAAAAGACCTGTGTTTGTGAGAAAATTCACAATCTACTTTACCGGAGAGACCCTGGTCAAATAATTCAGTTATATAAGAATGTAAGCAGGGCCTTGCTGGACCAGGAGGAGTTTATCTAATCGAACATTCCATCTCAACAGTGGCTAAACTCTGAAAGGGCAAACATGTTGCCTATTCCCTGCTGTTTGTCCTCAAGTTAAAGTATTCAGAAGTGTGTATGTTCAACTTAGTTCATGGCTGATAGCGGCCTTAGCTAGACCTACTTTATACTCCAGGACGGAGGAGGGAAGATCTCGCATTGTGTTTACATGTGAGGTGCGACAACCTCAGGAAGAGAGGCGTCACACCCACCATTTTTTATTTTTTAAAGGAGAAGTAGTGCACAAATGCTAGTGTGCTGAAGGTAAGTGGTTTTTTAAAATTTAATTAAGTTTCCCTGCTTTCTCCACCCTAACCCTGATGGGGCAGTGCTCCTGAAGAGTGCTGTGCCCCATGCGTAGAGCCAGGTCAAACTGTGGCAACGGGCCACACATTCCACAGTCTCAGGCTCAGCAGGCCCAAAGGGGAGGGCTGTATCCCGGGGCAAGGCAGGGACTGTCCCTCCCTGATCCTGGGATCCTCTGTGCGTCATATGGATGCACAGGGACGATCCCGGGGTTCACTCTGTGATAAAGCCCGGTCTAGCTAAGGCCAGCCACTGATGGACCTATCCTTCATTAATTGCTCTCTAACCCACCCACCCCCACAATGTAGTCAATTTTTGAAAACCATTTAAGAACCTAGTTACATGTTACACCTAGCATGGAGTTGCTCCTGAATATGGAATTTCCTTAGTGTGCTCGCCTGTCCTTGACATGTCTGATAGCATTCCCCATATGCTATGTCGTATGATTTTTTTTGCCTCTGCTCTAGCCCATTGACTGCCAGGGTGGATGTGGAAGAATGATCTATGTGATGACTATTTCATGTAGTGAATACTTCTGAGCTATTACAACAGAGAGGGAGAATGCATTTCCCAGTTCTGAAGTATCGGCCATCAGCGTGCCTTGTAAGCATCTAATTGTCAGCAACTTTCTGTTTCCTAAATTATATAAATCTATTTCCTAAATTATATCCATGAAATGTTCACATGAGCTACTTCCTGCTAAGCAGTCTGAATTCCCTTTTTATGTGGTAAGGTGTGTCTCTTTATTGTGGGACTGTAAAACAGGGGTGAGTAATGTGTGGCCATCCAGATGTTGTTGAACTACAGCTTCCATCAGCTCTAGCAAACATAGTCAATGGCAAGATCTGATGGGAACTGCAATCCAACAACATCTGGAGGGTCAGTGCTCCCCTCCCCCTTGCTTTAGTAGCTTCTCACTGCTTTAATGTTTGAAAAATTGCACTGAAATCAATTGTGGAATTTCTTCTGTCTCTGCTATGATTAAGAACATGCAGAATTATTCCCTCCCCCTGCAAAAAAAAAATCACACTTTTTTCTTTCTTTCGTGGATATAGAGACTAGGCAGTAGGCACACTAGGTTAGTATGTTAGCATGTTCGTATTTATTTAAGTACACTTATATCTCACCTTTCTAGCTATGCCAAAGAGGCATCAAAAACATTACTGACATGTAGCTACAAAAACAAAAATAAGTGTTTGCTAGATTTGCAATTTTCAAACGGGAAAATCATTCTTACAGTGCCTAATCTAAATGGTAGTCTAAATGGCATTTCTAGAAAACCTTCAGGATTTCATCCCCCCCCCCCCCCCGGCAATGTACCTATTAATCTTCTTTTGATTAATGGTAATATATATTTTTAATAACAAAGAATGTGAGATACCAGGATATTGCAGAATTTATGAATAATACATATGAGGTGTGGGGGTGGGTGGGGGGGAGAAACCAAATTTAATAACCTGAGTCAGGCACAGCAGTTTTAAACGTCATCCTTTATCTGATTTAATGAAAATGAATTATGTTTGTGAGTGATGAGAACAAATCTTCCTTTACAGAAAATTATTTTTAACGCAAAATATTTATTAGCAAGCTCTGTAATGTATGAATGAAAAAATGTGGGGCTGGGGTGGTAGTGGGAGGGAGGAAGCTTCACAAACAGGCACCTGGGGTTAATTGCTACTTAATGTGTACTGCATTAGTTATGTCATTTTCATCTTCTGTAAATGGAGTTAATTTGTTGAGATGCATATAATGTGATACCTGATCCTGGACCTTTTTTTGCAGATGAAGGGATGGTGACATCTGAATAGTTGCTTCTCGTCCTGTTTTAGAGGCACTGGGGCAAATTGTGAACTTAGCAACAACAGATGACATCAGTCAAAGCACCTTAGAGATTACACAGTTATGAATGTGATCCATTATGCCTTATGAATAAAGCATGCTGTTTGCCTCTAACTAGAATAAAAGGGAAATTCAAGGAGAAAGAAATCTGGGCAGGAACTGTTTAGGAAGCAGTCAGGCTAAAATCATAATGACAGGTTTTAAGCAAAGGCTTTTTCATATGTCCTTAAGATGACAAATTCATTTACCGGTATCCTAAAGACATATTGTAAACTTTAATGCTTGCATTTTGATCCTAAGTATGCTTACTAAAATACTATGTTCAGCAGGACTTGTTCCCATACTGGTGTATCCAAGGGGCTATCTTCACAGTGTTATTATTATTATTATTTATTTATATAGCACCATCAAGATAGCAGGCAGTGTTGAGTTGGCACTGCCTTCCCCCCAAAGCCTGTGTTTTTCCTTACTCAGGGTGGCATTGAGTACTGATACCAAGGATGGAGCATGGAGTTTCTGGCCATCATCTGGGTACCTGAGCTACCACCCCACCTTCTTCCTGGTTTCTCTTAACCAATCACTGGTTGGCTTCCACCAGGCCAAGCAGCGAGGTTAGATGGTAGAAAAGTCATACTGACTTCGCTCCCATTGAAAATGTCGGGGTAAGTCCCTGACTTTTTCAAAGTTCAGTTTCACAGGAAGGCCCCACAGTGGCTGCGAAGCTGCGGCTGCATCATATAACTGACACAGCGTAAATTTGCAGCCACCGTGGGGTTTGGCCACATATAGACAATCCCTAAGATAGCAGGCAGAGTTAATGTGCCAAAAGTATCCTTTAAAAAGAGAGAAAGGGTTAAATAAAAAAAGGCTCCCACATATGCAGTCACTATTCTAGTCAGAGGCCTTTTCTTTCATTGAGATTTTTCCTTGTCTCCCTGCCAATTTTTCCTGTGTGCTTCTTTTGTATACATTCCTGAAAGACAATTATAATGTATACTATCTACTCAAATTAAACAAACGTACAGTATGTTATGGCTAAGCTTAAAAGGGAAGAACTTATATGTAATCTTTTAGCAATGGCAAAAAGAACCACCATTTTGGGGTGGGGGAGTTTTGGGATAGAGTTCTGTGAAAGGAAGGAAAAATCTTTACTTGTTCAGTGTGATGCAAAAGTTAATCCAGAAAGCACTGTCCTCAATAATAATTGGCTTTGTGATATTCTATCCAGTAGAATTTTAGGATACTTTTAGGATGCTTTTAGGACATTTTTAAACAGTATATACTATGTTTTTAATTAGTATTTTATGTATTTTATGCTTGCTGTTGTTCCCTGCCTCGATCCAATCAGAGAGGCGGGTAAGAAATATATTATTATTATGTGTTGGACAAATGTGAGTTGAATAGTTAATGTGCATAGCAATCAGCTATTGTGTACATTCAACACAATTCATGGAGATTGTGCCTATAATTTGTTCATGAAGGGTGAATTGTTCACCTACTTCAGCCATTATGCATAATCCCCAACTGGCCTTGGGAAATGTGCATACCTTGACTACATTTTGCACATTCTCAAGGTACAATGTATGGGCTTCAACAGGGCATGAGAATGTGCATATCTTGAGTGCATTTTGTACTTTCTTCAGGCAATATGCACATTCCCCAGTCAATATGCATACTCTCCAGGAGTCTGTGAGGCCTGTGCATATTTCAGAGGCCTCAAAGACTCTTTTGTACATTTTCTGGACATCATGCATAGTTTGCAACACAAAAAAGGAATTTTGTACAGTTTTCATCCATCACATACAGTCTGCAAGTCATATTAAAGAACGTCATATTAAATAACTAGTAACTCTGAGAATAGCCTAATTCTACACACTGCTGCCATCTAGAAATCAGTCTGGTTCTAAACACAGACTGAAATAAAGTTGATTTCTGGGGTTAAAGAAAACAAAGCTCATAAGGAAATCCCTCAGTGGGTCTCCTGGTCAACTGGTTTCTCGCTTCTTCTGCCCTCAGTTTATGGCATTGTTTACACATGAATCAGAATGAAGTGGGAGTATCCAGAAGTAATAGAATGGGCGATGTCTTTACAGACTGCAAATAGTAATCATGGCTTTGATTGGTCACCTGTGTGAAAACCATGTGCAAGTAGAAAAGGATCATAGCAGGAAGCAGGTTGAATTAAATCTACCCCCAACCCCACTGTGCTAGCTTTTAACTTGCAGGTTATTTTAATGTGGAGGAGACTTTTAAAAAGAGTATTCCCATTTCTGAATGCAGTCCACTCTCTCATGTCATGTCACTACATCCTTCTGCAGGTGTACATCAAGGGTGTGTGTGTGTGTGTGTGTGTGTGTGCTGGGAAAGTTTTACTCTAGCACACCATGTTCTCCACAGTCAAGGGACCTATAAGGCAATTTCCACAATGCTGGTGGCCTCTGTGTCACTCCTTACTAATTGGTTTGCATCATTGAGTTCAAATATTCCACTCAATATAGACCAGAGAAGATGAAGATTTGCAAGATGCTCTGCAAAGCCTTCCTTCAGATGTTCCCTTTATTGGGGGCATGGTATTCAGCAGCAAGAGAGGGGACTTCTTCAGCGGTGGCACCTGAACTATGGTATAGCTTGAGGACATTGATGAAGTGCTTGGACAGGTATGTTCAACCACTTCCATATTGGATTGTTACCCTCTTGGCTTATAAAAACAGCCGGGGGGGGGGGACAGCTTGGTGGGCTAGCGAGGTGATTAATGCCTCCTTTCAAGAAAGAGTGGTCCCAGGCCACCTGAAAGAGGCAGTGGTGAGACCACACCTGAAGAAAATCTCCCTGGGCCCAGAAAATCTTAACAATTTTAGGCCAGTGCAATTGTTCCTTTCCTGGGCAAAGTCCTTGAGTGAATGGTTGCCTACAAACTCTAGATGCTCTTGGATGATCCTGATTAACTAGATCCATTTCAGTCAGTACTCTGGCCAGGTTTTGGTATGGAAACCGTCTTGACCAACCTGTATGATAACCTATGTTGAGAAACAGACAGGAGAGTATGTATACATTTCAAACATCCACACAATCAATATTTGGAAAACCTTCTATGAAAATATGCATAAATGGCCATGTGTTGAAAAAAAAGAAACAAAGCTCACATTCTGATAGTGTCCAGGAACATGCTTCAAGGTGGAAATCTGAGAACCTCAGCAAGCTCATCCCTAGCTAAAGCAGGGTTTGATCCTTGATGTTGGGATCCTTGATATAAAATTCTGTGAACTACTCAAAACGAGAGTGGGTTGTTAGAAAGAGAAAGATGTCTTGGTCACCTTGTAGAAAGTGTCCCTCAAGATATTTCCCATGATATTATTTTTCAACGGAAGCTGATCCTTCAAAATGCTGCTTTGAATTTCGTACCTTTTTGGAAAAGAGGAGCAAAGTCTGGCTTTTATTTTGGGCCTTAAATATGCTGTAGTTTTCTAAAATAATGCATATTACAAAAAGGACTTCTATCATCTCCACTGATAAGCTGTGAGCAGCTGGACTTGTTATCTCCTGATAACACTATAAATCTGAGGAGTCCTCCATTCTTTCAAGGTGAGTGAAATGGCCACCCTCAAAGTGAGCAATTGTCAGTCTTTTCATGAAGCTGTTAAAGACGGCACCTCTATTTACCACAATGGGCATCAAGCCACTTAGAAAATGAATACAGGCTATGTAATCCAATAGTACATTAAAGGGCAAATTGATTTGCCTTGTACCTGAACTATAGCCTTCTTTTCTTGAGAGGATTACAATGTAAGAAGAGATGTAAGAATGTAAGAATTGGTCATAAAAGAAAAGGCTTAGTTTTTATAAGACAACTCTGTTCTACTTCTTGTTCTTCATTGTCATATAAATGAATAAATGATACATCAGTGTAAGAAAGAGATTCCAAAAGAATGTCTGTATCATCTCGGTCATGGCAGTACAAGATGTGAGAAAATATTAATAGTTTACAGGTTTTCAGTCAACATTTGCATATATATTTTTCTGCACTGCTTTCAGAATTTCTGCTGATTGCACATTTTGTGATATTGACTTACTTTAACACATTCAGATTTTTCTAAAGTAGTGCTCAAGATTGCCATGTAAATTGCCATTGAAAAAAATAGGAATACTAATATTTCACGTGTGATCTCCCATTGCTAAGGCAAAAGCCACATTTTTGCAATTTTGGATAAGGGTCTTGAACAAATAGCCATTATTAAAGCTGTAAAAAAAAGTGGAAACTGTGGAAATTATGCACTTGATGTGCAATTATGATGCACTGAACAATCCTAAGCATGTTTACTGAGAAGTAAACATGCTTAGTCAGAATCAGACTCAAAGAGGATATATCAATGGAACCTTCTCAAATTGGGGAGAGGCAACGAGTGGGATACCGCAGGGCTCAGCCCTGGGCCCAGTGCTCTTCAACATTTTTATTAATGATTTGGACGAGGAGGTGCAGGGAACACTGATCAAATTTGCAGATGACACCAAATTGGGTGGGATAGCTAATACCCTGGAAGACAGAAACAAACTTCAAAATGAACTTGATAGGCTGGAGTGCTGGGCTGAAAACGACAGAAAGAAATTTAATAGGGATAAATGCCAAGTTCTACATTTAGGAAATAGAAACCAAATTCACAGTTACAAGATGGGGGATACTTGGCTCAGCAATACTACAAACAAGAAGGATCTTGGAATTGTTGTAGCTCACAAGCTGAGTATGAGCCAACAGTATGATATGGCTGCAAGAAAGGTAAATGCTATTTTGGGCTGCATTAATAGAAGTATAGGTTCCAAATCACATGAGGTACTGGTTCCTCTCTATTCAGCCCTGGTTAGGCCTCATCTTGAGTATTGCGTCCAGTTCTGGGCTCCACAATTCAAGAAGGACACAGACAAGCTGGAGGGTGTTCAGAGGAGGGCAACCAGGATGATCAGGGGTCTAGAAACAAAGCCCTATGAAGAGAGACTGAAAGAACTGGGCATGTTGAGCCTGGAGAAGAGAAGATTGAGGGGAGACATGATAGCACTCTTCAAATACTTAAAAGGTTGTCACACAGAGGAGGGCCAGGATCTCTTCTCAATCCTCCCAGAGTGCAGGACACGGAATAACGGGCTCAAGTTACAGGAAGCCAGATTCCAGCTGGACATCAGGAAAAACTTCCTGACTGTTAGAGTAGTATGACAATGGAATCAGTTACCTAGGGAGGTTGTGGCCTCTCCCACACTAGAGGCATTCAAGAGGCAGCTGGACAACCACCTGTCAGGGATGCTTTAGGGTGGATTCCTGCATTGAGCAGGGGGTTGGACTCAATGGCCTTGTAGGCCCCTTCCAACGCTGCTATTCTGTGATTCTATGAAGTAAGCCCTATTACATCCAATGGGTTGTATCCAATTGTGCCCACCCACCAAAAGAACAGACACAGCAGACAGGAGAGAGTATTCCCTCTCCCACTGCAGCTTCTCATATGCTCTCCATATCTACTCTGGATGTAACAGACTTGGAGAGGCACTGCACGTTGCAGGAGGAAGAGAGGAAAGAGAAATCCTGCATAAGCTGAAGTGATTTGCATGATGCTGGATGGAGCCCAATGGGCTCATCCGAAGGAGCTGATTGGTGGGAGATTCAGGAGAGATGAAAGGAAGGATGTCTTCACACAGTACATAGTTAAACTATGGAATTCACTAACACAAGATGTAGTTATGGCCACCAATTTGTGTGGCTTTAAAAGAGGGTTGGTTAAATTCCTGGATGGGAAGACTATCCATGGCTACTAATCTTGATGGCTATGTGCTACCTCCATTATCAGAGGCAGTAAGCCTATTTATACCAGTTGCTGAGGAACTTGGGTGGGAGGGTGCCATTGCACTGCGTCCTGCTTGTGGGTTCCTGGTTGACAGCTGGTTGGCCACTGTGTGAGCAAAATGCTGGACTAGATGGACCCTTGGTCTGATCTAGCACGGCTCTTCTTGTGTTCTTACTCCCTACTAGTAAGTGGTTTTTATTTTTAGGATTGTAACCTATGGTATGTATGATACTGCTTAGAAAGAGGCGTGTGCTTTTAAATGAGGAACATGATGGCCAGTTAAGTCTACTGTGGTTACTAATTCCCCAGCAGTGTTTCAGATATGCATTGCAAAAACTGTATATATACCTTTACAGATAAATGTCCTGAATATGCCATTGGGGTAGGGGGGATATCCCCAGTTGTAAGGAGGAGATTTCACACATCTCTGGTACGAACACGGTCACCTATTACATTTTATCACATTTTACCACCAGTAGTTTCTCGTACTGTACCATTAAAAAAGCATAACCCTTATTTCCTTGGAAGGCTCAACCACGGAAATATATTTCCACCAGCTTCTTAGTAATTTCGTAGTGTGAGAAACTGCCTGTTCCTACTGTGAGGGAGCGAAGAGCAAACAGAGAAAAATAACACATTTTCCTCATTAATAGAACAAATCAAAGAAATCTCTCTCTTGCTTGTTCTCCTTCGTTTGCATCTACAAAAGCACTAAATAGCTTCAAGGGAGATATTTAACATTCTAGAGGGAAAGTCATAGAAATTGCCAGTCAAGGTTATGGCAGTGTAAATTAAATGTTAACATCTTAAATATGCCCTACATTGTGCCTGTAGTTAGCCATGCCTCCCTTAATGAAAAATATGTTACAGAGTTATAAGAATACATATTGTAGTACTGGCATGGGAATATTATAGAGCTGAAGCAAAACTATGTGCAGATACTTAAGTCAACTATGTACCTAAGAACCGAAATAATAAACAGAATTATGATTACTTCAGATATGGCCCTCATAATGGCCCTTTTGTTTCATTATAAGTGGCCTATTTGAAATTTCTTATGATACAACTGGAGAAAATGTCACTGATAAATGGATCATACAACTGTAATTATGACAACACGTACATTGTATATTTGAATCCATTCCCACGTGTCATATGTTTATAAATACATCTCTTTGCATATTAGGGCAGCCAGGTGCAAAAGAGGATGGGGGCTCCTGCACCTTTAATAGTTGCACAGTTCAAGGTTTTAAAATTAACTGCTCAAGGTGCAAGACTCCAAGAGAAGATTTGTAAACCTGAGTTGACTACAAAACAAAGGTTGCAGGTTTTTTTCCAGAAGAAGACTAAAATATAAATGGCAACTAAATAAACACCAAATCGAACAGGTGGTTTCGTATAAATATCTTGGAATAATATTTCATTCATCAGGAACGTGGAGGGTTTTTTGTGAACCGCCCAGAGAGCTTCGGCTATTGGGCGGTATAAAAATGTAATAAATAAATAAATAATAAATAAATAAGGGTTCAATCTAAAAATGCCATCGCTAATGTGCAGAGGAGCATTAAGGCACTCCTCTCCTTTTTCTACAACAAAGGTGGGCAGCATATTCCCTCTGTTCTCCAAGTCTTTGCTGCTACGGTTTTAGCTCAAATGCTGTATGGTTCAGAGATTTGTGTCTATGAAAACTTGGCCCCTCTGGAAGCTGTACAAACTAAATTTCTGAGGGCAATACTTGCGGTCCCGTCCTGCCTTCAAAATACAATTGTAAGGCTGGAGGCAGGCCAGATCTCATTAGAGGCCCAAATATGGATATGTAAGTTTCATCTCTGGTTAAAGTTACTGTTTGTCCCTGTGGGCTTAGCTCCACTTACTCTAACGGACACTTTCAATTCAAGGTGGAAAGATACTTTGAATAGGAAATTGCAATCCCTAGGCTACTCCATGACTGCGGTCCTGAACCTGGGATATGAGAAAGCAAAAATGGATATTGCCCAAAGGATTCAAGACATCGATCTACAAGATCAACTGAGTCGAGCTAGCCTGAACCCGGGGTTCAGGGGAAATAGTGGTCCTCCAGCACTTGGCACATACCTGATAAACTTGACCGTTCCAAGGCTCAGAAGAGCTTTTACGTTAGCCAGGTTTAATGTTTTACCTTCAGCATTGCTGGAGGGCAGATTTTCAAAAAACCTTACAGCGAACGGCAATGTCCATGTGGGTCGGGGGATGTTGAGACAATAGTCCATGTTTTACTTTACTGCCACCTGTATAAAGACCTCAGAGTTTCCTTAATAACACCACTCATAAAAAAATTCCCGGGCAGAACAGACAAATTTTGTTTAGATTACCTTTTGTCAGGCATGAATACCCAAGTTACTGTGAAAGAGGCCAGATTTTGTGCTGCAGCCATCTCTCGCCGTAAAGAGGCGAGACGTAACATATGCACGTTTTTACATCTGTAACGTAACGTAATGTGTTAAATTGTATGATGTTTGATTGGAGTGCTGGTTGTTATACCGTAATAAACTTATTCATTCATTCATTCATTCGACCTGAGTTTGAAGGGTGTTTTTTTTAAAAATAAAATAAAATAAATAAACCTTGAACTTAAAAAAATCTAAAAATCAATGGATCTGATTCAAACTTGGCATAGCTAAAGCCTTCCTTAAAAGCTATCATGGTACCAAGTTTTATGTTTATCTCTAAAAATTATGGAGATGTAAGCATTTTTGTTAATTTCCATTGACTACAATGGTGCAGTTATTCCAACTTAAAAAAATTCCTAAACATTAAGTTATGAATGTATCTGCTTCAACTTTGGCACGGCTTAGCACTTCAAAGGGAACACAGTGCAAAGGGAACACTGTGTTCCCTTTGAAGTGTTGTTGCCCTGAGATGCATTATCTCCTTCCAATACACATTTTATTTCTGAAGGATATTATGGTTGAGGTTTAATTTTTAAAAATCACTAAAAATCAGGGGATGGTCCCATTTCCTTCAAAGTAGCCATGCCTAAGATCCTCTGTGGAAGCTATCATGGTGCCCAGTTACATGTGCGTATCTTGAAAAATGACGGAAATGAATGCAGTTTTGTAAATGGGGGAATGCTGAAATCTTTAACAATTCGCTAAAAAACAGGGGATGATCCCATTTCTTTCAAAGTGGCCATGCCTAAAGTTCTATGTGGAAGCTATGATGGTACCCAGGTACATGTGTGTATCTTGAAAAATGACAGAGATAAATGCAGTTTTGTAAATGGGTGTGGAAGCTTTAAAAAAATCCCTAAAAATCAGGGGATGATTTGATTTGCTTCAAAATTGACATGAATAAGGATTGATTTAGAAGCTATCATGGTGCCCAGTTACATGTGTGTATCTTGAAAAATAAAGTTATAGGCATTTTTCTTTTCCAATGTAAGTCTAGGGGGAAAATCCGGACCTCTGGATTCGGCTCCAGATTCTGATCCGGATCATTTCGGAAGAGGTCCGGATTGATCCAGAGCGATTTGGAGATCGGGATCCAGAGCAGATTGGGGGGCTCCTTGCACAGCCCTAATATGTGCTCTTTCTATGCTTCCAGATAAGGTCCAATGAAGTGACTTGCACATCTTTTTGACTCAGGGTGCTTTGGGGTTTGGCCTCCTCACTTCGGGACTGAAGCCACAGTGACATTTGAGGGCCCTGATGTGGGTCAATCTTGCAGCCAGCAGCAAAGAAAGCTGGGCACAAGACCGCATGGCAGTCCATTGGACTCCTCACTCCCTCACCCGCTCCCTCCCATCTCCCAAAACCCAGAGCTGCAGATGTAGGGACTTACCTTCCCATGCATGCTTCTCCCTGAGAGCCGAGCCATTATTTAAAGGTAAGATCACAGAGGCTCTCTTTTTAATAGATCTATGGTCACAAACTAGGGGAAATGGCCTCAATAAGGTAAATTCTGGTGGCAGGTGACTGGGCAAAGAGAGTAGGTGGGAGGGAGAGGGAGGTGAGTCTGGTGAATCCAAAGGACTCATGACCGACCAGCCTGGGGCTGGCTTTCCCATGTGGTGGTTGTGGGGAGTAGCCTACCACAGCCCCAAATTGACCCAAGGCACTCTCAGGGTGCCTCAGCCAACCTGGTACCACCTCTTATTCAGGTCGAGGAGGGCTGAATTGCCCCACCTTGACTTGTATTTGGGGCTTCAGATCGCAGCTGCACACTGTCCTGCTAAAAATCCAAAGATTAAAAGAGCAGCATAAAAGATATCATCACTCTTAACAGCATCAAATCACAAAATACTGAGCATACATCAGATGTACTCATTATATGGCCGTATTCATGGGAAGGGTGAGAAATTCTCCCTTAAGCTGCAACAGGGAACAGTGGTTTCTTAGAGCTATGTATTGGAAGCTAACATTTTTGTACCATTCATTCAACAGCAACTGCAGAGCTGCTTTTGAGACCTCAATATGGATATGAGAAATCTGTTTTGCCCCCGGCTTGCAACTTCCATCTAAAGTAAGGGACACATAAGGGCTTGATGCTGTGTTTGTGGTTCCCTTAAGAACCAACATAATAAAATATGCTATAATGGCAAGATAGCAAGTGCCAGTTGGCATTGTGTCCAAATTCAGTTAATCACAATGTTTATAATTCAATTTATCTTGTGGCTGAAAACAATAAAGAGCATCTAAACTTGAACTTAAGCTGCTAGAAATCTGGAGGGTTACTAAAAAGCATTTGTGCTGATGAAAATCAATAATGATTGCATGGCAGAAATTGGCCCACCAGTGAGCTGCTTTTAAAGAATTTCTCCACAAATTAACTGGAGGGAAAACTGCTCATCAGTCTTCTGGGCACATAGTCTCCTAAGAATTCTAGGAACTATCACCAGGCTGAAAGCCCATCTGCTAAGAGCGCCCCCACAATGCTCAGATAGCATGTAGAGTGTTTTTATAGTGCGCGCACACACACACACACACAAACACACACACACACAAGATCTGTCACTTACCTCCTGCACTTAAATGATAAATACAATCTTTGCCCAACTTCCTAATGACAAAATTCTTTAAAAGTCTCCTTCTCCCTAGCAACATTTGTGGGAGACTCAATTTCACCCCCATGAACTGCCAGAAATGGAAGCTTCAAAATATTTGGCCCAGAGTTCTTTCATAATGACACCAAACACACAGCCGCTGAGGAGAATGGAGCTGGGGAATGGGGTCAAAACATGGTGGGTGGGGGGGCCTCCTTTACATAAATGTAACATGGATTTTAAAAATTTGTATCCTGCCCTGTTGTCACTGGGATCTCAGGGCGGCATACAGATAAAATCAGAACCATATAAACATAAATAAAGTACACAGCTAAAAATATAGAGGGACTCAAGTGAACCCCTGCAATGATATCTTGACTATTCTGAAGCTGTCTGAAGAGCCCAGCAGGAACATTAATTAGCAAAGGCTGTCTGCCTCCTCCTATTCTCATGTTCTTAGGTTAGGCAAATTTCAAGAAAGGTCAAGAGTTTCTTTTGCAATTCAAGCCAACATTTTGGGATAGAGGAGTGTTGCTTTTAACAACTCCATGGCAGACAGAAACCCCCAGGTGAAGCTTTTCCCAGCCTCAAAAAATAGCCGAACAGGCAATGGTACTGAACCTATGATTTTTTAAACAACCTCAAGATTTCAGGGTGATGCAAGAGAGTGACGGGGAAAATTATGTCTGCCTGTCATGGAGCAATTAAAGCAGGTTTCACAGTCCAAGGCCCGTAGGTCACTTGTGGCCTTCGGTAACAGGTTGTGTGCCCCCTCCCTGACCAGCAGAACATCTTGGCTGCAAGGGAAAGGACTGTTAACAGGACTGTTCCAGCAACCCAGATTGGGATCATGGATTGGAGTGGAGGGAAGAGAAGGGTTTTCTAATGATGCACGAGAAAACTCCTTTCTTATCTATGATCAATGATTGGAAATAAGAATGATTTAAAGGCATTTGATCTTTAAATATCCTTTTCAAACACGTTTATCAAAGCGACTTCAGTGAATCATGGCTAACCTGCCCCATTAATTTCAGTGGGTTTACTCTAAATATGACTAAATCTGCATCCAAGCCAAAGTAACTTTGCAATTCATTGTTGCATTCACTCTCACAATAATGCTGTCAATTGAATAGTGAATGTTCCAATTTTTCAAATGAGAAAACTTATCCAAGAGATAAAGAATTGTGTAAGGAATCTGGTTCATTGGGATCCAGATTTAACATTCTGTGCTATGACCACATGTAAACTATATAAACTGTAGCCAGGATTTCAATTAGAGGCACATTATGATGAGCTTTGATTTTCACTTGGCATTTCAATGTGCACGAAATCCCTACCTTCCATTTTTTTTAACACCTACCAATTCACAACCATTCTGCTGCTTGGGGAAGGGGAAATGGGATTTGTTCCCTTTGTTGAGGCAATCAGGCTGGTGCTCTCTGACATTGAGATGTACACTGAGAGCAACAGAGGGACAGCATTGCGTTCATTTATGCCCTCCATTTGGGCTGAACACTAGTTTCTCTTTCTCATATCCCCTAGTAAGTAGAGTACCATGTTCCTGCAAACACATAATAACTTCTGGAAGACCCAAGGTGGATATACCCTTAGTGATGATTTCTTCCATCTTGCTTCCTGAGAAACCTGGCCCTTGCACAGAAGCTGTTCAATAGCAGAACCATTCAACCCAAGCTACACCACTGAGTATCACCAGAACCTAGTTGCGATATTCTATACATACCTTGATGCTCCCAACCATGTAGCAATAGATGGTATAGATCTAGCCCTGGTGTTGGGACCTTATCGTAATGGTGATTGAAATAGAAATCCGTTACCCGCCCAGCCGGCATGGCTTGGGCAGGAAAACATTTATTGCGGGTGAGGAGAAGGAGAATAAAGGCCTCATATGTCCTGTGCATGTGGGCCATGTGAGGTAAGGCTGGGGGCAAAGCCTATAAAAGGCTTGTCCCGCCTTAACTCAGCCTCTCTGGCTTTCCAGCTCCCACCCTTCCTCCCTTCATCTAGTATGGGATTCAGCCAGTCACTCCCTTTCGAAGGAGTGCTGAGTAGGAACTTTTCCTCTCAATAAAAGGTAGAGAGATTTTTGCCTACTCCATACTGGAGATTATATGTCAAAGGTTGATAAATAGTTTGATTGGCAGTAGGGATGTGTGGGAATTTGCTATATCAGAATAAGGATGGTGAGCACTCTGGCACCTTCTGGTGATTGGGATATCTGGAGGACCTACTCCTAGGGAGTTTTCTGACACCTGTGTCAGGATATGGTATGCCTTTGGAGATCTTCCTGCCTCATCTACTTAGAGTTTTACAGCTCGGTGTGTGGGTGTGGGTGTGAGAGGGGGGGGCCAATATCCCCACACTTACAAAAGTCTCACAAGAGAGGAGGGCTAGGTTTATCCATCTCCTGGCTTAGGAGAGGGGCTTGCCCATAATGACAGGCAAGATGCCTGAGATAAGGACATAGATTCCCGCACTTTCACATATATATTATTGGCAGTGTTGCAAACAAAGTGAAAAAGCAGGAAAACTAGGAGTGACAGCATTTGTTTCAGAAAAAAAAAGGATAAACAGGAAGGTATTATTAGTTTCAAGGTGCTGCAGCTTATATAATTGTAAAATTATATGGAAAGAGCTGAAATTGTACTGAAGTGAATCCTTATAAATAAAGAGTATTTTTTTTAAAAAAAGAAGTGTGTCTTTGTTTATTTATTTCATTTATTTAATCAATTTAAAGCAATTTATATGCTGCTTACCATATCTACAAATACCTCTAGGCAGTTTTGTTGAGACAGCCTGCTAAAAACTGTACTCTCCATGAATATATATTTCCCTAATGCAGGGTTCCACTGTGAGATACATATGAGTCCATTTTCAATGCTATTGATTTCAATGCCATTCATCCCTTCCGTCAACTTTGATGACTATGATATTTTATCTACACTTAAAATATTTTTGCACTGCAACTTTTTATGACACCCTTATAAGCCCCTGGAATCTAAATAAGAGATTATGGCCACTGAGCCGTACACATTCAACTGCTGGAACCAATTCATCTCTTCCATTTCTTAGAACATAATCCAAAATAGCTTCTTTGATTACGCAGAACCCCTCCTTTAAAAAACAAACATAGAAAGGAATAGATTTTTACATGTATTGGTTTGTTTTGAAGATGTATTTTCTTTTCAGCCAGTACTTTTGTTCTTACTGATGTCCGTAGATAGAACTGTGAACTCCACTTAACCTTTGCTCCTATATTAATTTGCATCTTATGCATGGTTGCCCTTTGGCAACACCGAACGTTTATTTAGGATAATGTAAGATTTCAATTAAACCAATGTGAAAATAGCTAATTGAAACTGAAAACCTAAGGAGGGGGAAAACACAATCTAGTTTGGCCAGCTTTAATTATTTCACAAATCTTACTGAAAGCAGAGAGTGGGTTGAGGAAATTGCTTTTGTTTAATGAAACAAGTCAAGGACTAAACTCCCTGAGCTCTGCCATATTTATTTAATTATTTGGAGGCTCATAAAAGAACACCTGTTCCGGCCTCTAGCTGCCTTTGCTGTCTATCAAACAAGTACTAAAGTGCTATCAGTTAAAGAAGTACTAAATCATTAGAACAGCATAAACATCCATTCATTCATCTTCAAACTCCTACAGGTCTACAATATACTAACCATCTGTCAGAAAAGAATAGAAATCCAGCCAGAATTCCTAGATGTTCACAGGTCTTGCAAACTTTGGTTGAACCTTCATTATTATGAGCCTCATGTGGCACAGAGCTCTGCAGCTGAAACTCTCCCCATGGCCTGAGTTCGATCCCAGCGGAAGCTGGTTTCAGGCAGCTGGCTCGGGTCGACTCAGCCTTCCATCCTCCTGAGGCTGGTAAAATGAGTACCCAATTAGCTGGGGGAAGGCAATGGCAAACCACCCGCTATAAGGCCTGCCAAGAAAACGTCAGTGAAAGCTGGCGTCCCTCCAAGAGTCAGTAATGACTCAGTGCTTGCACGAGAGGTTCCTTTCCTTTCCTTCATCATCATCATCATCATTATTATTATTATCATCATTATCATTATCATTTATTGCATTTTTATACCACCCAACAGCCGAAGCTCCCTGGGCGGTTCACAAAAACTAAAACCATTCAAAGTATAAAACAAACAGTATAAAAACATGATATAAAATATACATTAAAATTGATTAAAACATACCATACATGATTAAAACATCATTAAAACATTAAAACATCTTTAAAACATTCTAAAATTTCACTGGATACTTCCTCACTGTTTTCTGCATATGCTGCAATTGGAGATGTGTTATTAAAGATAGACATAATATGAGCATAGGAAGTTGTCTTATTTTAAGTTAAACCATTGGTCATTTAGTCCATTTCTTTTCTATTCTCTCTTGCAGTGTCTCTCCAAGTTCTCGGGCAAATGAGATCATTTGTAGACCTGGTTCCTGAGATCCTCAACTGTTGGTGTTGAGGTGAAAGCTTGGGACTTTCTGCATGTGCTCTAACACTGATTTACACCTAACTGACATACAGACCTATTCTGTGTGATTGGGGACAGTATGTAGAACATAAGAAGGCCAACAGCACAAGTGAAGCCACCTTGAGGCTAATGAGCTTGGCATTTGGGCAAGTTATAGTTATTATTTATTGATTGATTTATTACATTTCTATACCACCCAATAGCCGGAGCTCTCTCTCTCTTATAATTTGGGGTGTCCTGGTTTTTCTAGGAATTTATGGAATTTGATATGTGTGAATTCTGATCCAAACTGACATGAACCAAACCTCTCAGACAAATGTCTGATTCAAACAAAACCTAGTCATCCACCAGTATCTGCGCTTCCTAAATGATCTGACACAGTTTTCACCTCACAAAAGTATATCAGCAAACAGAGTAACCCTACTAAGGGGAAGGAGGATAACCAAAGGCAGAGGACCTACCACAGCCCAAGCCAATGCAGGCCCATGCCAGTAGGGTGGAGCGGAGAAAAGATATTTTGCGGATTTCCCCCCTCAGATCTTTATTTCTCCCCTGCTGGGTTTCCTCATATGGATCCTGTAGATCCATCCCCACCCCACCCCACCCAAGTCTCCTGTGACATACAAGGCGAATGCCCCCCTTTTGCCTCTAGCAACATCAGTGCTCTGACATTAGTGAGGCAAAGTCACAGAAGGTTTCCCATGAAAGCTTGGAGAGAGTTTCAAGGTGAGATCTGACCTCTCTGTCTCTCTGCTTTCAAAGAGGGAGATCTGAAATACACTGTGGGACAACCTTAAAATTGTATAGTTTGAGAGAATTTTTTTAAAAATGTTTATTTTGAGGGGGGAAATACATTTTAAAATACACATTTAAATGCATTTAAACTTATTTTCACTGCCCCCCCCCAAATAGAAGTTTAATGCAGAAACAGGATGGAACAGTGAACACATATGAAAGTGACTGAAAATATTTGACAGCCCCTCCATTGTAGCTTCAACTTTCTCCAGTGTCCTGTTCTTTGTGTCTTTCAAAATAACAAGTTCGTGTGGCTTATCTCAATCTTCTTCTTCTTCTTCTTCTTCTTCTTCTTCTTCTTCTTCTTCTTCTTCTTCTTCTTCTTCTTTTTTTGCATAATATTCATCTTGGAGGAATATGAAAAACATACTGACTGAGATAGACTTCTCTTTCTTGCTTTGTTGCTAATTAGGCAATGGAAATGAATATGAGCTACCTCTGAAAAACCTGCCACATTGCAGCACTTCAAATGCTGCCACCTTCAATTTGCTGGTTTGGGTAGCATACTGTCATTTTGAATCAACACTGCTCCTAATGAAGTGTTTACATAAAGATATCTCGCTGTCTGAAAACCGGGGGGGGGGGGGGGAACCAATGGAAAGAGCTGGCAAAATTCAAGAAAAGATAAAATTAGTAACGGCAGATCCACGTTGCTGTTGCAATGACAGCCAAAAAAGAAGCATGCTGTAAATAACAGAACAGACCTTCTCCCCTTTCATTTATGTTTTTTTTTATTTATTTATTTATTTATTTATTTATTTATTTATTTATTTATTACATTTTATACCGCCCAATAGCCGAAGCTCTCTGGGCGGTTCACAAAAATTAAATTATGTTATTGCAAAGGGAAAATTCAGAGACAATAATGGAATGACACTATTCTAACATACAAGTGAGAAAAGAGATGTCATCATCGCAGGTTGTAAATGCCTGTTTCTAAAAGCTAACATAAGTGAGTTACTTAACTACAGATCATGATCCCCTGGATTCAACATAGCTACTGCCTTTCTTGTAGTTTTGGAAGGTACAAACACTGGTTTGTTCTGATCACAGAAAGTTCTGACTGATCATCCAAATTGCCACATTTTACCCCCTGCCCTTCACAACTCACATTAAAAGCTATCTTTAAAACGCTAAGCTTCAGCAAACAGTCACATTTTGTCTACATTTTGTGAGACATTTGCATGTAGTTATTTATGTACATTGGGCCATTGCTTTTGAATCGCATGAAACATTTAAGTGAGCAATAACAACACAGAACTAGTGATTTGGAAAATACTGGGCCTTCATTTTCACATTTATTGCATGGGAATCTGTCTATTTGAACATGCACATGTCATTTGTAATGTTCTGAAATAGTGTCAATTAACAATGCCAT
This sequence comes from Elgaria multicarinata webbii, assembly GCF_023053635.1. NCBI lineage: Eukaryota > Metazoa > Chordata > Lepidosauria > Squamata > Anguidae > Elgaria > Elgaria multicarinata. Next base: position 106,463,238 of record NC_086172.1, read on the forward strand.
ATGCACATTTTGCTGTTTAACTCTGGGTACTTTACGTACCCAACATTAAAAAGAAGAAGTGTAAATTGCCACTTAAGTTAGTACTCATATGTTAGCCCTAAATTAGACTAAGATGTTGCGCTACACTGTCTGCATCTGAGTGCAAAGAAGACTAGTTGACCCTTTGATGAAAAATGATCCAAAATTGTTAATCAGAAGATTATTTGCATAATGCTGACACTCAACCATTCTGACAATTAGATACTTTTAAAGTACTTAGACTTGGCAATTCAAAATTAAGACATTTAACAGCATTTGAAGCTTCTTTATGGATGCTTCTCTTCCTCCACACACACACCCCACCTAATTTGAGTTTCGAGTGTCTTTGTGCCAAATGAAGCCCCTTTTAATCTCAGGATTTAATTACCTTTTTCTATCTGGCCATCAATATGAAGAATACTTGCAACCTTGCTGAGAAACTAACCCTTGGAATGATTAGATCATTGGATGCTTTGAAAGGAATATACTGCAATGGTTGAATTAAATCACATGAAGCATTTGCCATACAAATGTATCCTGGAACACTGTGGATTACAGGAAATTACACACTCCTTAGAGAAAGTCATAATGTTTGGAGGCAAAAGTGGAAAGAATTCAAAGAACTACAAAAATGAGATTATATTTATTTTGTTAATTTTTATGTCACTCTGAGATATTTATAAGAAAAATACAAAAATTATACTGAAAAATGAGAAAAATGCAAAAATTATACTGAAAATCCAATACAACTGCAAAACAATAATGGTTAAAAAGTTAAACTAATGGCTGCAGTCCCCAGCAAATTTCAAAATGTGACAGACTTGACCTTGGGGGAGCTAAGGGTGGCAACGGCCAACAGAAAGCTCTGGCGTGGGCTGGTCCATGAAGTCACGAAGAGTCGGAAACGACTGAACGAATAAACAACAAATGGAGTATAGGCAACTGTTACTTGAAGGCCAACACCCAGAGTTTCTCTAGCGAACAAAAATTAAGACACATGGCTTGAAACTGAGATGGACCTGCTTATCATGGTCAATGTCAGTTATCTGTATGATATATCAGAAGTAAGACAATTGTTGAGTAATCGGTTTGTCTGAACTGCTGTTTCCTGATCTAAATGGAAGATGCTAAGGAATTAGGTCTCAGCTAGATGAGGGTGGTAGTAGGTGACGATCTCGCGATTTTATGATCGCAAGACCGTTGCCCTGGTTTACACGTGGTGCACAACATCGTGACCGCCTTTTTTGTTTTTTAAAGGAAACGGAGCGCACAAGCGCTCGTGTGCAAAATGGTGAGTTTTTATTTAAAAAATAATAATTTCCCTGCTCTCCCCACCCCACCCCAACCCGATGGGCAAAGAGCTCCTGAGGAGCTCTGTGCCCGGGTCTCGGCTCTTTGCAGTTACTCACAAGTAGCCGGGACAAACTGCGACACCCACCCACACATTCTGCGGTCTCGGGATCAGCCCGAGACAGCAGAAAAAGTGGGCTAGAAGTGTAGGGCGAGATACCGGGGAAAGGGAGGGATCATCCCTCCCTGCTCCCGGGATCACCCTTGTGTCATGTGAATGCACAGGGATGATCCCAGGGTGACCCCCAGGATATTGCCCCGTCTAGCTATGGCCTTAGTATGTTTAGTCTACAAGAAAGATAACTAAGAAGACTTTCATATAAGCATCTTCATGAGCTCTAATTCAGATAAACGGAATAGATTTATGGCAGTGATTCCCATTCCAGTTTCTTCTTGACTCAAAAGTAAATCCTACCAATTTCAATAGAATTTATTTTTCAGAAACTATGTTTATTATAGCAGTGACCCCCATGTGTATCTTCATTGCTAGTACTATTTTGATAGTAAACAGGATTTTGGAAGTATATTATTCATTCCCTTTAGTCTTTTTTTCATATGATTAACTTTCTTAGACAAGCACAACAAAATCCCTGGATTAAAAAATGCTTACAAAGAATTTTACAAAATAGCTTCTTACTGAAAGCACTGAAAACACAGAGAATGCCCCTTGTGGAATCCCAGATATTTTCCTCTTTGATATTGAGATCTCAGTGGTACATACTGCACACCTAGATATCCAGATATACACTTTAGTGGTATGGACTAAGGACCAAACTTAACATTCTGCTAAGCATGCAAAGTGCAGCTGTATGTGATATTTTTTCTTACTCTTGTGTAAGTGCATGCAGCACTCATTTTGATTGGGGCCATAGTGCTCCAAGGGGGATTTAACCTTCTCCCTACCCATTTTCCACTGAAATTTATTTATTTATTTATTTATTTATTTATTTATTACATTTTTATACCGCCCAATAGCCGAAGCTCTCTGTGGAAGCTCTCACCTATGTGGAGGGTGAGAAGGTCTTTACTGAAGTCACTTTGGGAATGGAGAACCAAGTGAAGGAAGATTTACCTCCTCCTCCCAGAGTGCCATGGTCCTGATCAAAATCATGGCTGTGCACACTTACAGAAGAGTAAAGAAAACTATCATATATAGCTACACTAAGCTTGTGTGCTGCTGGGCCCAATGTATTTACTAATGTTATGCATGCAGTTTTGTCACAAACATGGTGGTGAATTAATGGCTGTGTTTAGCATTGAGCTTCAGGCTTGTGAACTTTTCCCTACCTCACCTTTTGCGGTGTGGCCACAATGAGATTGGAAGTTTTTGCTTTCATTTTCAGCGGAACATGGTTATGTCTTAACTGGGGCAAACTATGATGGTTTGGGACAGGAGTTCAGCTATTATATTATTATAGCATTATGTTCAAACCCTTTAGGTTGTCTAGAAGGCATCAGAAAAGCCGTCAAATTATTTCAGAGAATTCCATGAGAGAACAGCAAAGCAAATGGCATATTCAGAAGTGGATTGGAGCCTAATTGTCTATCTCTTCCTATATCAGCCTGCTCATGATCTGCAGGCCAATATAGGGCCCTGTTGTGTCCTACTGCCAGGAGAGGCTAGGTTGATAGGTACACAAGACAGGGCCTTTTCTGTAGCAGCACCCTGATTGTGGAACTCCCTCCTAAGGGAGGTTAGGTTGGGTCCATCCCTCCTGAGACAGGCAGTAAAACTGTTTTACAAGGACTTTTTTGGATTTTAATATTGTTTCAGCCTGTTCTAAAAAGATGTAATGTCATTTGGGCCTGTTTTTATTTGTTGTGATTTTAGTGTGATATTGTAATGTTTTAAACTGAGGGGCCCAGTGGGTGCAAAAGGAATATACGAATATATAATCTACACTTGGCCACTATAAAGAATTCACTCAAATTTATAGATTCCCAGTGTAACATGATCCTTTCTTATATTGCCCTCTTATAATGCTCTGATCCTTTTTTCAAATACCCATGAAAATGATTTGGAATTTTGAACTAAAAAACAATAATCTCTAGAATACCATCCCACTGCTCACCACCGGTCATACAGCTATTCCTGTTTTCTTTTTCTAAGCATTCTATCCAGCAAGGGATCCTTATTTTCGTAGCAGGATTACTCAAAATAGTTATCTTTCATGTGAAAATGTCTCAATAAAATATGAGCATTGAATTTTTGCTCTGTTCCTCTTAACTATGGGCATCGACACGCTTAGAATAAAGTACAACATGATCTAGAATCCAGATATTCAAATTTCAAAAGGTTCAAAGTCCAGGTTTGGCTTGTAAAATTAATCGTCCCACTTATTTAAACTGTCCAGACCCCTGGTGCTTGTGAAATTGAGTAGCCGGTCTTTAAATACAGCCCTCCTGCCTGTGAGATTTCCCAGTCTAGAGTCAGACAAAGATTAAAGTGAACTGAATAACATTTTAGGACTCTTCAAGAACTTTAGAAATGAATTGCTCATGGCTTTCCAATGGAAATTAAACTCTTACTTATCTATTCCAAGAAAGTTTGAAGCATATAAAGCTATCTCTAAACAAATTACAAGTATAATCCATCTGAAGTAAACCACCTTTATAAGTCCTATTGATTTCAGTACAAAGATGTAAGCACATGCTTAATTTTTTATCATTGAAATCAAAGGAAGAAGAGTTTAAATTTCCCTGGGTCATGTTCACTGTGTTCCCTTATGTATTTCCTGTCCTATTCAGCACTAATATCTCAGATTAGATCTATCTGCTATTGTAATTAGTGTTTTGCATCCATTGTTTGTATACTGATTGTTTCTTTTCTTTTCTTTTTAATTGATTTTTTCCTGTACACCATCCTGGGGATTTTTTAAAAATGTGCTATATTAATTCTCTAAATAAGCAAATAAATACATATGTGACATAATTTCTAACTTTACTTTTAAATTCAACTCAATGATGTGCTGTCCACTACAGCAAGATTTTGTCTTTCAACAATTCCACAATCCTCCAAATGTTACTATTTGGAGATGCTCCATGATACTCAATGTGATCACATCTGCAGATAGATCAAGGACTGCCATTAACAGTATTTGAACAACTGATCCTTGTATCTGACCTCCCAGCCAGCCAGCCAGCAGCCTCAATTCCAACATATATAGGGTATTAGTTATAGAATCAATGGGAATAACAAGGGAAAGAAATATGAGAATGTGACATACAAGAAAAGACAGAGAAAAGAAATGGAATGAAACTTGGGTTCAACTACTATATAACTCAGTGTCAGCAAAAATAAGTAAAACTCCTTGAAATTAATCCTGTGATGATATTTGACCCCAATTACTTTGTCATATATGGAAAACAAAATCATTGAGCTGTTCAAAGGGGTATAATATATTAGAAAGTAGGACCATCTTACATGGTGGGAATATGGATTTGGTTTGGAGGGAGGTTTTCTTTTTCCCAAGAATGCAATAATAAAATAGAAAGGGAGATACATGTGGATCCTAAATTGGCACTATTATCTATCCTTAATGGCCCTAATGAACATTTTCCAGACAAATAAATTCCTAATTTTATGATGGTAGCATCTCATCAACTAATAGCAAAAAACTAGAAAGGATCTACAGATCTGTCAATACTCTTGTGGTATAACTATCTTTGGAATATCCCCATGATTCCTGTTAATTGTAATTGGATTTTGTATGTCTTTTGTTTGTTGAAAAAGTTGTAATATTTCCTATATACTCATTGATTATATTGAAAACATGTGATTTAAAACTCAATAAAAAGTAATTAGAAAACAAGTTTTTCGTCTCTCTTTACAAATGAGACATTTCAGTTAAGCCTCAATTATAGCATACCATGCAATGTCTCACTTGTATACACTACTGACTCTATTTGAGAATGATAAAAAAGTCAGCCCTATCTGGTAAACTTTTGTTGCATGTACAGGCCTAGACTTTGAGCCACTGAAGACGACGTTTTGGTCGAAATGCATCTCGCTTAAGAAAAAAATGTTTAATTTACGAATATAAGTGTTCTTATGAGAAAATATTGATGATTTAATTCATTTACTTTGTATTACATTTTGTACGTTGTATAATCCTTAACTTCATTTTTATCAAGTTTTACTGAGACAAACTATCTAGCCCAGCATTGTCTACTCTTATCAGCAGCAACTCTCTATGGATCCTGAAAAGGCACTTTCTAGCCCTGCTGTCTGACATCTTTTTAACTAGAGTGGTGGGGAACTGAACCTGAGGTCTACCATAGGCAGCAAAGGGGCTGTCTATACGGCTTCTTTGCCCCGCACTGGCTACACGGTGGTGCTGCATCAGTTATACAATGCAGCTGCCAACTTGAAGCCAATGTGGGGCTTTTCCCCGAAGCTGTGCCTTTAAAAATTTGGGGACTTACCTTGACTTTTTTCCTTTGAAGTGAGGTCACCACCAGAGCCGGTGCCAGACTATTTTGCAAACTTGCATCCCCCCGCAAAAAATTGCCAACTTCAATTCAGCTGTTCAAGAAGGGTTTCTGAACTATTATATTTTCCTTTTATTATGTTTTTTTCTTAAAACAGCTAATTTGCGTAAAACTGTGACCCTTAAAGATCAGTACTGCACCCCTCTGAAGTCTATGCCCTAGGTGGCTGCCTAGTTGGCCTAATGGGAGTGTCGGCACTGGTCACCACTGCTCTTCCACCATGTGACCTTGCTTTGGCATCGAGAAGGGGGCATTCCAGTGCTGATGGTGACTGCTGATTGGCCACTGGAAGCCAGGCAGAGGGTAGGGGAAGGACTGAAGTACCCAGAAGGCGGCCAGAAAGCCTGTGCTGCCTCCTGCAATGGGGATTGCCCGCACCCACCCCGCTGCAGCAAAAATGCAGGGTTGAGTGGCAAAGTGGCAGCAAAGCGGTGGCAAAGTGGCATCGTGAGCCACTCCCCATGCATAGGAAAAAGTGGTAAGTTAATATTTATTTATTTATTTATTTATTACATTTTTATACCGCCCAATAGCCGAAGCTCTCTGGGCGGTTCACAATAATATTGTTAAGAACTTTTCAAGGCACTTGGTGATATTTGTTTTAATTCATTAAAACAATTTTTTTGGTGAAAAACAAGAGCATATATATTTAAATATTTCGTATTAATACATCTCAAACTTTGTTATTCATTATGTTTACACAGACGTAGTTCCTGCCACAGGAATACTGCCACAGTTGTGCAGTGCTGAGCACCAGGGAGAGTAGCAACTGTGCAGCCAGAGGGGTGTTGAAATGGTAGTATTTTTGTGACAACGCTCCACAATTTATATGCTGTGCATTAACAGGTTTCAAAGTGAGAGCTGTCATTAAAAAAGGGAAAGGCAGGCAGGCATTCTAATCTATCCTTTTCCAATCTGCATGGAATGCTACAGTGTGTTTTTCTAGTGACAAAACTAAAATGAGAGTTCACGCATAAATCTGACATTTTGCAGATCTGAAATCTTTTGAAATGTGAGATTTAAGCGATGCCAATCAAATATGGCCTTTGGAGAGGTCTGAAACCATTTTTTGTTTGTTTGTTTCATTTGAAGTTTTGTATCAAAGTTTCTTCATGATTCCTCATGATTCATATGCCAAGCGAGATTTACCTGTAAACCTTGGCAGATAAGAAAAGGAATGGAAAAAGCTCTTGCGTTTAACCTCTTTATGCATTTATACAGAGTTGCTTCGTGCTTTCTCCTTCAGCTTCTGTCTCTAGGTAGATGAAAGGCAAAGGAGGTAGTGCCATCAGGGCAAGGATTTGGGACAAAAGCCCTGCAGAATAATCAGGAGGATCAGGGCTGACTTAAACTTTTGCAAATGATACACATTGCCATGCAAAGAGGGCCCCCCAAGACCCTTAAATCCAGAATAAAAAAATATCTAATTGCACCACTAGTTAGGGATGAGTGAGGATTTTGTTCCAGTTCAGTTTTCATTAGGGATGTCAGAGGAATCTGGCTGTGGGGAGTAGGTGGAGCTCACTTGGGTCAGTTCCTCATGAGCTGGCCCAAATTGCCCTGAATTGAGATGGGCCAGGTCATGGACCTTTCCGGTTTTTAAAAAACATGTAAATAGAAATGTGCTCAACTTGTAGCAGAGATTTGTGTAAATCATGAAAATTACAGCCTGCACTTTGCACACATTTCTATTTGTGTGTGTGTGTGTGTGTGTGTGTGTGTGTGTGTTAATGTTCCTGAATGTCAGGAAAAGTCCCTTAGCTTGACCCACAAATATGAGCTAAGTTAGAGGCTCATCAGGACTCCCTTAGCTCTAAAAGTGCCAGACTCCATAGCAAAAGACAAAATGTCCTGCTGGCCATTCTGAGATGAACGGAATGCCACCATGAAGAACCTTGGTGGCAGGCCTGCTCTGTAGCAGCACACACCCTCTGGAAAACCTCCCTCGTATAGTTCAGGAGATGGAAAATGTAACATCTTTTAAATGCCTCCTGAAAACATACCTTTTTCCACAAAGGCTTTCCCTGGATTTTATTTCTCTGGTTTTATACTGCGTTTTTATCTTTTAACTTTTTAAATTTATCTATACTTGTTGTAGTTTATGGTTTTAATTGTGCACTGCCCAGAGAGCTTCAGCAAATGAGCAGTATAAAAATGATAATAATAATAATAATAATAATAATAATAATGCATACCTAGTTTTGCTAAAATCTGCAACGTTCTCCATATTTGGGACAAAAAGAACTTGAGATTTTACAAAAAAAATCTACTGAAACTGAAACTTGACAGGTTCATCCACCCAGGCCCAGGGCTTTGAATGCTTTCTTCTTAATTGTCTCAGTTTGAATCTCTGTGTATTCAACCATGTTAGTGCTTAATTAGGGGTAACACCTCATTTTTCTGGTACATCATAGTCCTCTTTATGCTTGGAATGGTATTTTCCTCCTTCTGTTTGGAAGCAGTTTTTCTCTGAGATCCTCACCAGGAATGAAGAAAGGTCTGGTATTCTTACTTATTGTACGAAAGAACTGCAACAAGTTCTGCTTTTGCTTTGGATTAGTGGAATGATGCTGGAAGGGCAGGCCCAAGGATAGGTCTGGTCTTCCTGTAATGTTCAAATTATGGCGGTGAGCAGGGAGGGGTTCCAACAGGGTTTTGTTTAGGGTTTGGGAGTACATTTAGCATGCATAAGAGTTTTGCGTGTACCTGCTGAGCTTTTTGGTTTTTCTTTTTAGATTGAGGATTGGGTATTCTTTTGTTTAGTTTTAGTATTATTGTTTAATCTAGGTGGATTGCTTAATCTTACAGTATATCTATTAATGTGAAATGTTTAGTGTATTTGTAGATTATTTACATTTTGTTATGATTTTGTAATTGTCAGTGACTGTTCTGGAAAATATTGCTATATTTTGTTATGTAAAAAGTTTTCTGATATTGCTATAAGGCACTTTGAACATGGTTTTACTGAATAGATGTGGTGCAAGGGGATGAGGATAAGGTTGCTTCTTATCCCCCTCCCCTTGGGCACGTCCACTTCCCTCTTATTGGTAAAAGACAGACATAGCCTTTTAAAAAAAATTCTTCTTGTTGTTTATTCAGCAGCACTGCTGCTTTTAATTCCACCCCTCTTTTATTTATTTATTTATTTATTTATTCCATTTTACACCCCATAGCCCAAGCTCTCCTGGCTTTTCCACTTCAGTGAAGTCAGGCAGGCTTTCATTGTGGTTCAACTCCTTCTTGTTGTTGTTGTTATTATTATTGCTATTAATATTAATTAGTACTGCTATTATTAACATTATTATTTTGTTGTTTAGTAACGGCTGTGATCACAGTGCAGTCAATCAACTCTGAAGCAAGGATCACAAAGCTTTACTCTTATCCTCCTAGCCTCCTAGTAGTTATGGGATGCAAAAGAAAAGGCATCTCTCTGTGCTGCTCCCACCTCACAGGGATGGTTTGCATTACTGGCTTTGAAATTATCCTTGGCTCACTTCCTTGTGCCCCCAGAAATGTCTGCTGCCTGCCTGCCTTCCCTCCCTCCTCCCCTGCCCAAATCAATTTTTCAAGTGTGGAAGAAGATTCATATTTAGGTTTATCTCTACTCCCCAATTCATGGCATGTTGGGATTTCCTTTGAAATGGCCCCATTGAGCTGTCTGCAGCTTTAAATCTCTGAGACACTGGGGTGTCCAATATTCATAAATTCCCCCAAAATCAGGGGATAATGGGATTGGCTTGAGTCTTGGCATGCATGTTTATCCCTGGATAAGCTATCATGGTGCCGAGTTTGAGGTTTCTAATGTGAAAATTGACGGAGATATTGAAAGGGGTGTGAATTGGGGTTATGGGTGGTGCGTTAGAGGTTAGAGCCCCGCCAAAAATCAGGGGATGACGGGATTTGCTTGAAACTTGACATCCATGTGGACACATGGATAAGCTGTCATGGGACTGAACGTGAGGTTTCTGATGTGCAAATTGACGTAGTTGTAGCATGGGACTTGATTTGGGGTGAGTTAAAAGGTTTAAGCCGCGCCAAAAATCAGGGGATGATGGGATTTGCTTGAGTCTTGCCATGAATGTGGATCTAGATGGCATCTGTGAGGGTGCCTGCTTCAAATTTTTTTATCTGTCAAAATGTCTGAGAACAGTCCATGTCTGCAAATGGGGTGTCCGATTTTCATAAATTTCCCAAAAATCAGAGCATGATGGGATTGGCTTGAGTCTTTGCATGCGTGTGTATACATCCATGAGGTGTCATGGTGCCAAACTTGAGGTTTCTAACTTTAACAGAAAAATAGTTGTAGACTTTTTTAGATTTCAATTCAAGCCTATGGGGGGGGAAAGCGGAGCTCCGATCCGGATCTGGAGCTCCTCAGCGGAGCGGAGCGGACTAAAGGCGGAGAGGGGCGGAGCGAAGCGGCCCAATCCGCAAATTGCGGATCTGGAAGAGAAGCAGATCGGGGGGTCCGTGCACACCCCTAGTCTGAAGTGTCATTTGAACAGGCCCTGTAAGAATTTCTAATCAGTTTACCTTTGGGTTCAGCCTTCCATTTCCTTGACTAATATGGTACTATGAAGTATTGCCTTTTTGCAGCTTTAGAAAATCCTTTTCAGAAATCAGAACATCAGTGTTGAGACTGAGGGTTGTCAGTTTTTACTGTGTTGACTTCTAACTGACTGCTGTAAATTAATCACACACACCTACATACAGCACTTCTCCTGACCAAGAGACCTATTGGTAATCCAGTTTCTACAAGAGTTTCAGACATACCATGGTATTACAAAAGACAATGCATCTTAGCTTTCCCCTGAAGAGCAATTCCTGTGCTCTTATGTTTGTGTATGCAGTTCAACACCATCTGTGAATCTAAGTTGCAAGGTGACACTCCAGCAGATGTTCCACTCTATAATTCCACATACATCTAATGATAATCAAATTTGATTTGGTGCTATAATCATTTTGTTGATGGATGCCATTGATTTGACACTCCTAATACTCATTACAAGAATCCTAGCATCATATGTGGGAAGTTCAAAATAGGTCAAGACTGTATCAAGTATATATTGCCATTTCCTCAAAACAACCAACTCATTGATCTTCTGTTGCTGTCTTATGATGAGTTTAAAGGTTACTTTCTCAATGAGGACAGCACACCATGAGAAGTGCAATAAGAACTATTGTCTATGAAAAACAGATACAATTTGAATCCTGAAATTTGTTATTTATTAATTGATTTTCATTTATTTATTTATTTATTGTTATTCTATAGAAAGAGAGGATAGTCCAAACGATTCAGACCATGAGGTAAACTAGCATGCATTTTTTTTTTAATTTTTCTGCTGTGAAATCTCTATGGACCATGACTTTGACACATCCTGTATTTTAAGATTGTAAATCGTAAGGTGTTGTTGCTTCCCAATGCATCCCACTTTGGCATGAAATGAGAAGCTGAGCATTCTCTCCCATGTTATCGTTGTTTCTGGGTAAGGAATGGGTGAGCTCCTTGGGCTCTGCCTGTTCAGCCCTCTTTTGGTGGAGCTGGCCCAACGAGTGCTCGGTATTGCACCTGTCCAAGGTTTCCATTAGTGTGTGTGTGTGGGGGGGGGAATTGCACAATTTCTGGAGGCCTCTGACTTGTGCTTTCCCCCCACCTGTGCCCACCCAGGCTTGAAAGAGCCACTAAACACAAGTGTTCAGAGGCCCTTTCTGTCCCAATGGGCGAGGGAAGGGAGAGGTGTGTGGGAACGTGCACTTTCCCACACCTCTCCCCCCTCGTTTGCCCTTTCAGGCCCCAATGGGTTTGTAGAGGGGGGAAGCACACTAGGGTTTAAGAATCCCATCAGTGGGATGGGGAGGCAATCACCAGGGTGGGGAAGATTAGTGCAACTTCCCCAGGGCTGGGGAAATTGTGCATTTCCCCCCATTCTCAATCAGAGAAGCGCCCCCATGGTCCCCTAAGGGACCATGGGGCAAAAATACACCAGGCGTGCTTGCCAGGGCTTGAGACGACAAAGCCCTGAGAATCCATCAAACACACAGGCCCCAGTGGATTTTCTCCCCACCTCTGAGTGCCTCCCTTTCCACAACAAGCTACCTTCCCCCCCTCCCCAGGTTATGGAGGTAAGTGGTGAAACAGACCAGTTCTAGCAGTTTTCATCTCCACCAGGAGCTGGTGTGTTTTTGTGTGTGTGTAAAGCTAATGGGTCTTAATTGTCCATTCAAGACCAAGCTGCCCCCAAATAATTTGCATTACAATAAGGAACAATAAATTGTTAATGGGAAAATTAATTTCCCCCACCTTGGCTACTGCGAGGATTGCCCATTCCAGAGGCATTCCGGAATTCTGTGGAAGGTGGCAGCTTATAGTGCTGTGCTGAAAAGTTTGATTATTCTATTTTTGGCATTTCATGCATGATGGTGGTGAGGAAATGAACATTCTGGCAAAAGAGGCTGGGGAGGTGAGAATTTCAGAGAATTTTCTCCTTGGGGAGGGGACAGGGTTTTCACATACATTTTTAAGTGTAGGCAATTTTGAGAGGTCTTCTTTCTATTATTTTTTTATTTAAATACACACACACACACACACACACACACACCATTTGCAGGAGCCTAGGTGTTCTTCTGAATTCCTATTGGAGAGGGTAAGGTCACATGATCTCCAATATGCATTCACTAAGAACTGCCAGGCTCCTCTAAGTGCTGGGGGTGATTCTTTGTTTTCTTAAAAACAAAGAATAGAAAGAAGGCCACTCAGAAACTGGTTACATTTTTAAAAGTTATGTGGAAATGCTGTCCCCTTACTCAAGGAGAAAATTCTCTGAAATGCTCCCTCTCCCTGCAAATGAGACAGAAAAAAATGATGCCTCTTTCCCAAGGAGAGAAAAAGTTCCTGAAAATACAGGAAAAAAGTATTGGAGTTGTGTCTCTGTGACCCCTGGCTCCACTGCACCACTGTGTTAAGTACTATGCAGATTTCACCTAGGCCTGGTGTCCCAGATAAACAGATAAGAGCTGATCCTGCATTTTTGAAAATATCAAATCCAGCAGTGTCTGCAAAATGCAGATGCTGCTTCTGAGGTAGAGAACAAAAGTCAAGAGGCACGTGGTCATTTTTTACATCAGCAAAACTGGAGATTAATTTTATGGGGTACTGTGTAGGGATGTGCTCCGCTTCTCCTCGAATCGGAGAAGCAGGAGTGGAGCGGGGGGCTTCGCCTACCCTTAAGGTGGAGGCGAAGCGGATTGGGGGGCCGGCGGAGCGTGGCGAAGAGGATCGAGGTGAAAGCGGATCCTTCGCCTCGATCCGGAGCTCCGCCAGAAAGGTAAGTGGGGTTTACCGGGCCCTACCTCTGTCGCTGTTGCCCATGCGGTGACAGCAGCAGGGCCCGGTAACCCCCCCCTCTTCTCCCTTACCTGCATCCGTCCGCGGTCCCTCGGCTTCTTCAATTGAGCCTGGGGCTCAACCAGGAAGTCTAGGCCGCACTTGTGGCCCAGACTTCCTGGTTGAGCCACGGGCTCGATTGAAGCCGAGGGACTGCGGACGGACGCAGGTAAGCCCCCCTCCCCCTTGGTCCCTTACCTGGCTCTCCTGCCGTCGCCGCACGAGCGGCGACGGCGGGAAGGCCAGGTAAACTGCTCTCCCTTACCTGCGTCCGTCCGCGGTCCCTCGGCCTCTTCAATTGAGCCCGCGGCTCAACCAGGAAGTCTAGGCCGCACTTGCGGCCCAGACTTCCTGGTTGAGCCATGGCCTCAATTGAAGAAGCCGAGGGACCGCGGACGGATGCAGGTAAGGCCCCCCTCCCCCTTGGTCTCTGCAGGTAAGGGAGAGAAGGGAGGGGGCCTTACCTGGTGCCACTCCCCTCCACTGCGGAGCCCTGATTCGGAGCCGGAGCTCCGCGGCGAAGAGGAGCAGACTATGGGTGGAGCGGTGCGGAGCGGGCCGACCCGAAATTTTCGGATCGGCCCACGGGGCAGGGCAGGGGGGTCCGTGCACACCCCTAGAACTGTGCACAAAGTCAATAAAAGTCAAGTTGGGTAGCATTGTGTAGTGGTTAGAAAGCATGTAACAACAACCACCCATGCCAACAAGGAAAGCCTTATTATTATTATTATTATTATTATTATTATTATTATTATTATTTATTTATTTGTATCCCGCCTTTTGCCCAATACATTTGTTGGCCTCACTAACAGTCCTCCTAAATTACCTACCTAATTTCCAATTTTCTTGGAAATTAACACATGGTCAGTGCTGATGGATCTTCAGAACCCTTATGGCAGCTAAAAGACAACTAAAAGACATTGGAAGGACAAATTCACACCTCCCATAATGCAATGGATTGAGGACCTAATAATATTATCAACTTTTGAAATGGTGTTATATAGACACAACTTGCAAGTGGATAAATACATGGATATCTGGTCTGCTTTTCTTGAAACCTTTGTATAACTCCCCCCCCTTTTTTTGGGGGGGGAATGGTACAGATGATGGAAATTATGATAATCCTATATATGGGTTATTTCTTTTTCTTTTTCATGATGTATTTTCTGTTCTGTTTTGTTGATATTCACAATAAAAAGAAAAAAAATATTAAAAACAAAGAAAGAACTCACCACCAGTTTTAGGATTCTTCTCCTTAGTGGCAAAATTCAGTACAGAGGTTGATATATTTAGTGGCTTGTATCGAGTTAATGTAAAATGTTTAAAAAAGGAATATAATTGAGTAAAAAAAGCCAAATCCCAAAAAACAACATGGAGGTGGTAATAAACAAACCCCTTAACAACTAGACTTTTTTGCACTCCAGTCCTTAACATGTGGTCCAATGTATCTGTCTGCAATGCCGGTGCGACATAATATTCTTAGGGGAGGGGGAGTGATTTCTGTTCCAATTACTGTTAGTCCAGATAGGGTAGTCTGATCAGCATAGGTAGGTGAGGTGTGAGCTAGCGAAGTGCCCCAATATTACCAGTTGCTGAAGCCCCAGGAAACAGCATGTAACAGAACGGCACACACTCACCCTGCCCTTTTGAGTTGGGAGTGGTTGCAAAGGTTCCTGCATAGAACATGCATATAAGTAACTGCCACCATCATGATAAATACAATAGATATCCTAAATCTGGATATATGGAAATCCAGTTTCCTGGTGTGTGGTTTTTTAGGAAAAAGAGTCCACTCCCCTTCTAGTTCTTGAGTGGTGTTCAGGCAAAACAGTCAGCTGTAGGTGAGATCATCCAAGTAAAACCTCTTAATTTCAGATTTCAATTCCATGATTTATTTATTTATTACATGACTCAAAATAGAAGATTAAGAGAAATAGGAGTCTACATTAAAATTAACTAGCCTTACACAGTTACTATTTTTTCCAAACAAGTTCAGCACTAACTGAATGAACAGCATCCTTACATGAATCCTTTACATGGGACTCCTTGATGGAGAGCGACTAGGGTTCCCTTGGCAAATGAAAATGGAGATAAAGGTGTATGCAAAAAAAACAGGCAATTATGGTGTTTTCCATAAGAGCTTTAGGAGTATTTCCAATGTCGCACTAGACATCTGATAGTGTGAAGGGAATTGCTCCCCCTCTCTTCTCCATTTCAACCATAAGCAACTGGAAATCTGTTTCAGATGGTTTTCCAGCCCTTCAGATGGTTTTCCAGATTTTTAGGGTACACATGGGGCTGTGATGGAGATGGGGAATCCCCCCCAGTTCTCACAGAAATGCTTTCTTCAGTGGAATGGCATAGTTAGATACAACCCATAACTGACAGATAGCGGAAGTGTTCCCCATAGTCCTTCTCATCATTGCTACAACATGCTTGCTTGACAAGCAGAGGGCCATTGAGCAAATAGGCAGTGGCATCTATTGCTTCTCCTCATGACCACTGTTGTCTGGGCCTGAGTGAGAGTCAGGTTGTGATGGTGAAGAGGAGGAGCAACTCCAGGAGCTCTTGTCATTGGGCTCCTCCTGGTCTGTAGGCCGTCAGCTAGTGCTCGAACATGCCTACCCTTGATGCTGGCCCTGGATGTGCATGTGGGGGGGAGGGGGCTTGGCAATCAGAGAATCAGAAGGTGTTCAACAATGGGAGAAGCATTTGTTCTTGGACTGAGCATGTTTAGAACTTTGTCCTTCATAGGAACTAGGAAGAAAGAATGTGAATTAGGAAAGATTAAGCTGCTTTGAGTGGTGTTTCCCTGGTAGAAAGGCAGAGTAGAACTCAAATAAATAAATAAACCACTTTTGGTGTCCTGTCCAATAGGATTTGGTGATGGGGAAAACATCATCTTATAAATTCATGCTAAAACTCAGTTTAAGATGTTTTCCTTGCTTAGCTGTATGACAAGGAAGAGTCTGTGGCAGACAAGAAATGCTTAAAAATGAACAGAGGAAAAAAAGGCTATTTAAGTGACCACTTTCTGTAATGAGACTTGGCATCCTGCTACTGTTACACATAGCAGTGGGAGCATCTGAACAACCAAGACCCAAATAACATTGGTATCTTTAATTTCACACCATGTAAATCCCTCTGACTCTAGTGGAATATATATACATTCTAAGTCTTATATCTACTGCATGTACTGGAGTAGATTTATTTGATAAGACTATCACTTTTACTGAGGGATGCACATCTTTAATCAACTTAGATGCAGCAACAACATTAAAAATAGAAATAATTCCCTTCAGGCAGAAGAAATCAAAAAGCATCCTGCATCTAAGTCCTTAGAAACATAAATGAGTTTAGGACCCAGATTTCATGATTAGGAGTGTATATGATCCACAAACTCAGCCAGCTAGACTAAGTTTGCATGCTTCAGTTAGGAACCAATGTAGCAGAACTGTAGGTCAAGATGAGGAAAATCAAAATATCATGAACACATCTGAAAATGCCAACTTGTGTATCCTCTAATGTAGAAACCTAAGATGCGGGTTATTGAGCTAATAAACAAATACATCACTGATTTTTATTGCCAAGAAATAAATTTCACCTTTGATCTGATATCTAGATCAACACATAAATGTTTGTGTCTGTGTGAGCATACAGCAGAACCAAGTATCAGTATTTCCAGATCAAAAGAAGAGATCCCACTTAAAAGATGCTTCCCCAAACATAAGTGAAGCATTATAATCCTCCCCTTAGTACATACATAGTAGCTACAACACTGTCCCAATTGTTATCAATATACCTTAAATCTGATGGAGCAACAGCCCTTAGACGGACATTTTAAATTTCATTTTACCCCAGTGGTATAATCCAAACAAATTCTCCATTCGCTCATCCAGATTTCATGTCCATCCTTGAGTTCATTTTAGAAAGGAATGAAAAACAAAACCAAAGTGCCCTATTTGTTTCAGTTGAATGGGAATTCAAATGAATGGGAATTCAAATGAGGACGTTCCAAATTAATTTCCCATATGGAACACTTTTTAAATTTAGAACTAGTTGATTGAACTGGAGCCCTGAACCAGTTTTCACAGGTCATAGAAAGGTTACAGGGAAAGCAAACAAGCAGTGGAACTGACAGATGAAAAAGCTGCCTAGTGTGTGTGCATGTGTTAGTCCTAAAGCATTTCCATGCATTTCAGCAAGAATAGATACACTTTTACACAATATCTTGCAGCCAAAATTGCCATGTTGATCCCTAACATAAAATTACTGGTGAGTCTATTACTCTATTAATCCTTATACATGCTTCTTGTTGGAGATTAGAATAAGTATGAACCACTATGATTCAACATCTTTTATTCAAATAGTTATTGTTGTTGTTGTTGTTGTTGTTGTTGTTGTTGTTGTTGTTAATTACATTTATATCCCAGCTTTTTTCCTCCTCAAGGAATCCAAGGTGGCTTACATAATCCTTCTTCTTTCCATTTTGCTCATAACAACCTTATAAAGCCATCATCATCATCATCATCATCATCATCATCTGATTTTGTTACCTATTCTGTCTATGACTGTATATGATCATAGTTGAAAATGTTTCCTTCAACTGTATGATCTTCTGCACAGTTTGCTTATGAGGCAGTTTCATGAACTCAGTCGCATAATCTAGAGCATCTGCTTTGTATGCAGAAGGTCCCCAGTTCAATTCCCATCATCTCCAGGTAGGGCTGAAAAAACTCCTGCCTGAAATCCCAGAGAGCTGCTGTCAGTCCATGTCAACAATATGGGGCTAGACAGATTAATGATCTAACAAAGTATAAAGCAGCTTCCTATGTTCCCATAATTATCTGTCTGACAAGCGTGATTTGCATAGTTTAGGTAATCATGTTTGGTAGGCTTCTTGTTTAGGGAGGGACCATGGCTCATTGTTACAGTATCTGCTTTGCATGCAGAAGGTCCCAGGTTCAATCCCCAGTGTCTCCAGGGAGGGCAGGAAAAACTCTTGCCTGAAACCCTGGGGAACAGATGCTAGTCAGGGTCAACAATGCTAGGCTAGATAGATCAATAACTTAGTATAAGCCAGCTTCTTCTGTTCCTGTGTTCCTATTACTTGCATGAGTGACCAATTGCATGCATCAATGAGAATTATTCTTTGGGACAGCATCCTATGGTGACTGGAAAAGCATACCAGGTACCATCAGATTTCTTGGAATCCAGTCCACCCTGAAACACTGGTTTGACCTTGGAAGGTGGAATCTAAAATCCAATCCCTCCTCCCTCTCCTTCACTTTGTTGTTTATTCGTTCAGTCGCTTCCGACTCTTCATGACTTCATGGACCAGCCCACGCCAGAGCTTTCTGTCGGCCGTCACCACCCCTAGCTCCCCCAAGGTCAAGTCTGTCACCTCCAGAATATCATCCATCCATCTTGCCCTTGGTCGGCCCCTCTTCCTTTTGCCTTCCACATTCCCTAGCATCAGCCTCTTCTCCAGGGTATCCTGTCTTCTCATTATGTGGCCAAAGTACTTCAGTTTTGCGTTTAATACCATTCCCTCAAGTGAGCAGTCTGGCTTTATTTCCTGGAGTATGGACTGGTTTGATCTTCTAGCACTCCAAGGCACTCTCAGAATTTTCCTCCAACACCACAGTTCAAAAGCATCTCTCTTCCTTCGCTCAGCTTTCCTTATGGGTCCAGCTCTCGCAGCCATAGGTTACTACGGGGAATACCATTGCTTTAACTATGTTGTCAGTGTGGTGTCTCTGCTCTTAACTATTTTATCAAGATTTGTCATTGCTCTCCTCCCAAGAAGTAAATGTCTTCTGATTTCCTGGCTGCAGTCAGCGTCTGCAGTAATCTTTGCACCCAGAAACACAAAGTCTGTCACTGCCTCCATGTTTTCTCCCTCTATTTGCCAGTTATCAATCAAGCTGGTTGCCATAATCTTGGGTTTTTTGAGATTTAACTGCAACCCAGCTTTTGCACTTTCTTCTTTCACCTTTGTCATAAGGCTCCTCAGCTCCTCCTCGCTTTCAGCTATCAAAGTGGTGTCATCTGCATATCTGAGATTGTTAATGTTTCTTCCTGCAATTTTAACTCCAGCCTTGGATTCGTCAAGTCCAGCATGTCGCATGATGTGTCCAGCACGTCGCATGAGGTGAGAGTATACAACCCTGCCGTACTCCTTTCCCAATCTTAAACCAGTCCATTGTTTCGTGGTCTGTTCTTACCGTTGCTACTTGTTCGTTATACAGATTCATCAGGAGGCAAACAAGATGACTTGGTATCCCCATACCACCAAGAACTTGCCACAGTTTGTTATGATCCACACAGTCAAAGGCTTTAGAATAGTCAATAAAACAGAAATAGATGTTTTTCTGGAACTCCCTGGCTTTCTCCATTATCCAGCGGATATTGGCAATTTGGTCTCTAGTTCCTCTGCCTTTTCTAAACCCAGCTTGTACATCTGGCAATTCTCGCTCCATGAATTGCTGGAGTCTGCCTTGCAGGATCTTGAGCATTACCTTACTGGCATGTGAAATAAGTGCCACTGTCCGATAGTTTGAACATTCTTTAGTGTTTCCCTTTTTTGGTATGGGGATATAAGTTGATTTTTTTCCAGTCTGATGGCCATTCTTGTGTTTTCCAAATTTGCTGGCATATAGCATGCATCACCTTGACAGCATCATCTTGCAATATTTTAAACAGTTCAGCTGGGATACCGTCGTCTCCTGCTGCCTTGTTATTAGCAATGCTTCTTAAGGCCCATTCGACCTCACTCTTCAGGATGTCTGGCTCTAACTCACTGACCACACCGTCTGAGCTATCCCCAATATTATTATCCTTCCTATACAGATCTTCCGTATATTCTTGCCACCTTTTCTTGATCTCTTCTGTTTCTGTTAGGTCCTTGCCATCTTTGTTTTTGATCATACCCATTTTTGCCTGGAATTTACCTCTGATGTTTCTAATTTTCTGGAAGAGGTCTCTTGTCCTTCCTATTCTATTGTCTTCTTCGACTTCCGCGCATTGCTTGTTTAAAAATAATTCCTTATCTCTTCTGGCTAACCTCTGGAATTTTGCATTTAATTGGGCATATCTCCCCCTATCACTGTTGCCTTTTGCTTTCCTTCTTTCTTGGGCTACTTCCAGTGTCTCAGCAGACAGCCATCTTGTCTTCTTGGTTTTCTTTTTCTTTGGGACGTTTTTTGTTGCCACCTCTTGGACAATGTTGCAAACTTCTGTCCATAGTTCTTCCGGGACCCTATCTACTAAATCTAGTCCCTTAAATCTATTCTTCACTTCCACTGCATATTCATTAGGAATATTAGTGAGCTCATATCTGTGGGTCTTCCCTATTCTCTTTAGTTTGATTCTAAATTGTGCAATAAGAAGTTCGTGATCTGAACTACAGTCACCTGTCCGCCACCTTTGGCTTAAAAGGATGTAGTCAATCTGATTTCGGTGTCAGCCATCTGGTGAAGTCCATGTATAAAGCCGTCTTTTAGGTTGTTGGAAGAGAGTGTTTGTTATGCACAGTGAGTTGTCCTGGCAAAATTCTATCAGCCTATGTCCCACTTCATTTTGTTCTCCTTGACCATGCTTACCTGTAATTCCAGATGTCATTTGACTACCCACCTTAACGTTCCAGTCTCCTGTAACGAAAATAACATCTCTTTTTGGTGTATTATCCAGTATGTGCTGCAGATCCTCATAGAACTGATCTACTTCTGCTTCTTCAGCATCTGTGGTTGGGGCATATATTTGGATCACTGTGATGTTAAATGGCTTACCCTGAATTCGAATTGAGATCATTCTATCATTTTTTGGATTGTATCCAAGCACTGCTTTAGCAACTTCATTATTAATTATGAAGGCTACTCCATTTCTTCTGTGATCCTCTTGTCCACAGTAGTAGATCTGATGGTGATCTGACGTGAAGTGGCCCATTCCAGTCCATTTCAGTTCACTGACACCCAATATATCTACATTTAATCTTGACATCTCACCAATAACCACAACCGTGCCAGCTGCATTATGAGATTGACAAAGTGTTCTCGGAGGATCTTGGAGAGTTCTGAAAGAGAGCACTGGAGCATTGGAGCAGGCGGAGAGGGGCGGAGAGGGGAAATGACAGATTATGAATAATTCCATGGCCCCTCAAGTCCCTGCCTAGACAGTAAACAAAACAACAGCAAAGCTAGACAGAGAGGCAAAAATTGCCTCTGTTGCTCATCCCACTTTGCTGTCAGCAGCCCTTCAGGATATTGGATATTCTGAAGCCTCCAAGATGGGAGGATTCTGTCTGATACGGATGTAACATTTAGGATTGTACTCTAAAATCCTCTCATCCAGAAGCCAACTGAGTTGGAACACGCTCAGATAGAAAGCGCAGGTGTCCTCCTGATGCAACATAACTGGATCTTGGACTCAGGTACGGGCAGCAGAATTTGAATTGTGAGTAGCTCTCCAAAGATGCACTCAATTTAAGTATCTCTTTTGCCCATTCCAACCCCCTCCCCCCCACTAATATGCATTTGAACTTGCCAAAAAAAAAAAAAAAAGTACAGAGTGGCATGCACTGGAAGAGGTTAGTTTGGAAGAATCCCAATGGCTTTCATTTTCCCCATTTGTTCATTGTTACTCGGAGAATACGGAAGAACTATAAAGTGAAATGGTAAAGGAAGACACATTAGAGGTTTTTCAAACAACCAGAAAGTTTCACTAACTTTATCTTCTTATTGCTATATCTTTATAGATGCCCAGGGGTTAAGCTTGTTTTTACAAGAGTGTAACTCTTACCTCAGAATGTCAGAGTTATTGATCAAGCAGAATTGGGCAGTCTAAGGCTAGCTGAAACTAAATTAGGGACAACAACTTTATAAGACTAGCTGAAATCATGTTGACCAAGCACCTTATTCCTGGTCAGATGGTAGCTGTTATACGACACTCTGCTCATCTGTAATATGATGCTGCAGAGAGAAGGCAGCAACTGGCCTGTGAAAGCAACCAGGCTGAAGTGGTGGGTACAAAGGAAAAGGCAGTTTTGGCAGTGGTGCTACATTTGTAAAATTCCATTTCAGTTGGCATTCAATGGAATCCATCATTACAAGCCTTTAAGTGGCCACTGAAAATGTGTTGGTCTACCACCAAGTTTTAATCATTTTAATCATTTAATGGATTTTAATTAGGCGGCTGCTACTGTGGTGTTGCTTTATTTTGTGATCTCTGGTTTTTAACCTTGGGGCAGTATACAGTCATAAAAATGAAAACAACAATACAATAATAGCCCAAAGAATAAATGCAACAATACAAATATCAAAATATTAACATGTAAAAAAAGTATAAATGTGAAAGAGCCAGCAGTAACATTAATTATCAGAGCAACAGATTAAAGATTAAATGCCTGTTGGAAGAAAGCCTTAATGTGGTGTATAAATAAAAATAGCATGTGGACCTCCTTGGGAGGGGAATTCTACAGATGGGTGGGTGGGGGGACTACTACAGAAAA
The DNA here is from genome assembly GCF_023053635.1 of Elgaria multicarinata webbii. Classification (NCBI taxonomy): domain Eukaryota; kingdom Metazoa; phylum Chordata; class Lepidosauria; order Squamata; family Anguidae; genus Elgaria; species Elgaria multicarinata. The sequence goes on from NC_086172.1 coordinate 106,485,989, forward strand.
GGCTCTTTCACTGGTAGCCAGAGAAGAGCTTCCACAGATTATCTTAGCAGTTTGGCAAGAACATATTGTATCGGGCTGCATTTTAATGTTATCACTGGCTGCTGTTGGTTAATTGTATTGTTTATATTGTTTATTAGCATTCAAAGAAGCTATAAAGACTGATCTCTTCCAGCAGGCCTATCCAGTGGAATTTTAGGATGTTTTAGAAGGTTTTTAGGATGTTTTAACAATGTATATTATATTTTAATTCAGTTTTATGTATTTTATATTTACTGTTGTTCCCCGCTTCAATCAAAATGGAGAGGCGGGTAAGAAATAAATTTATTATTATTATTATTATTATTATTATTATTAATTTGTGCAGTTTATGTATTATTGTAAGACACCTTGAAAGAAAGTTTTCTAAAAGGCATAATACAAATGCACCAATTAATACAAACAAATAATAATAATAATAATAATAATAATAATAATAATAATAATAATAATATATTTCCTACCCGCCTCTCCATTCTGATTGAGGCGGGGAACAACAGTAAATATAAAATACATAAAACTGAATTAAAATATAATATACATTGTTAAAACATCCTAAAATCATTTTAAAACATCCTAAAATTACACTGGATAAGCCTGGGAATAAGGCTTTGGATCTAGATTTAGGCACATAAAACTGGCCTGACAGAAGTAGATTTTCCCACTCCCTCCTCTCCGGGCATAACTACACCATCCATTCATCCTGGGGTCAGCTTGAGGTCATCCCTGTGCATCCAAATGATGCACAGGGGATCCCGGGGTCAACCAGGGACAACCACTCACTTTCCCCAGGATAAAATGGACTACTTCTATCACAATTTTTCTTGCAATCTCAGGATGACCCCAAGGACTGCAGGAAGTGTGGCATGGTCTCCTGGGTCCTCCCTCCTCACTACAAGTAGGGCTTCAGCAAACAGGCACAGAGCTGGGGGGGGCACCCTCCATGCCTATTGGGGGTGTGGGGGCAGCACTTTCACCATCTCCAGAATGGCTGCCTGTGTTTTTCAGCATCATTTTTTTTTTCTGTAATTACATTTTGTGCAGGATCAGGGCCATGCAATTGTGCAACTGGCTCCTGTTTTTTAAAAAACAAAACGTGCTGCGCTGGGATGTTCCTCTTTACTTCTGGGATGGCACGCAGGCATGTGCACCCTGGGGGAGGATCACGGAAGCCAGAAAGCCCGGGACCCTTCCCCTCCCTGCCGGAAGGCTCATAGGTTTACATGAGCCCTCCGTTGCAGGCCATCCAGCTTCCCAGAGAGGTTCGCTTGGTGCCTACTGTGTACTCCTTCTGTCACCAGCTGAAGACCTTTTTATTTTCTCAGTATTTTAACACCTAATTTAACTTAAATTTAAACTTTGCTGTTTTAATTGCATATTTTAACCTATATCAATTTTTGCTGTGTGGTTTTATCCTGGTTGTGCTTTTTATATTAAGTAAATAAATAAAAATATGCCACATGGAAGGTTGAGGTATCCTGATAAATGGGGTAAACTGTCATGCAAGGGGAAGAGGGACTGTCCACCCCCAAAACCAGGTAGGGACATCTTCCTTGAGAAGAGCCCTTCTTTCTGTGGAAGACAGAGCTTAGGTCCAACCAAAGATGTCTAGTTCTTGCCACAAGAGTCCCTGTTTTAATATTCTTTGGCTGCAGTTTTATACCAATTTATCTGGTATCAAGACCCATTGAACAAAGTGGACCATACTTCTGAGTAGACATGTAGAGGAGAATGCTGCTAAAGAGAGGATGGAATTAGATTGCAGCTAACAGTAACCAGAAAAACTGGATAGCTTTAAGAAAAGGTAGTTCATTTACTGAACGGAGAGAAAATATTTCCATTAGCTTTTGTGAATGATGGATTACTCACAATTGTTTTACTTAAAAAAAATAAAAGTAAGTATTGCAGCACTGTTTCAAATACCAGTATATTTTGTAGGCTTGTAATAGAATGCAATCATCTGACCACAACACTTACAGATAGGAAGAAATATATACAGGAGGCCAAAGCACTTCCTAATTTAAAAATGACATCAGTTTTTTCTTTGCAAGAGAAATAAGCTACTATGTTCACATAATTACGGGCAGTTATTATCTAGTACATGCACACTATGTTTAAACCAATACACTAATTTATTTGATATTCTTCAAAGAATAATGACAGTATCTTTTCTCCATAGTTACAATAGACCCTACTTTACATTTCCATAACTCTTCGAAGAAGCTGTCATAGCACACTAAATTTTCACCTGTTTAAAATGGATCATTGACTTTTAGAGCACCAGGGACATGATAAATGCTTTAATTGACTTTCTTTACTCCCCAGCTAAAGAGAGAAACAGCAATTCCAAAATAACCTTGGTTAAGAACTTAGCATCCTAGCTCAAAAAGGCTTCTAGCTTTTTTTTAAAAAAAAGGGGGGGGAATCAAGATATCCCATTGCAGACATTAGTTATAAGTGTTGCAGACACCAGAACTAAGCAAAACATTTTATTCTTTACAGATTTAATACAGAGATTTTTTTAAAAAAAATACACACAATAATCCATGACTTAAAAAAAAGTCCAGGTTGCTGCAGTGTCCAGAAGTGCATTCTACCAGCTTAGGCTGGTATTCCAGCTGTGGCCCTAGCTGGAGAGACAGACCTTGCCTCAGTTATCCGCACACTAGTCAAGTCCAGGCTGGACTTCTGTAATGCACTGTAAGTAGGGCTGCCTTTGAAGACGGTTCAGAAACTTCAACTGGTGCAGAGTGAGGTTGCCCAAATATTGGTAGGGGCAAGGTGATTTGATCACATAATGCCTATATTGCACCAGTGTGTTTCCAAGCCCAATTCAAAGTGCTGTTCTTGACCTTTAAATGGCTTGGGACCAAGTTACTTGAAGGACCACCTTCACCCATATTACCCTGCCTGCACTTTAAGAACAGAAAGAGAGGCCCTTCTCATTTGCCCACCTGTGAAAGAAATTAGGAGAAGGCCTTCTCAGCAGTGGCCACACACCTGTGGAACAAACTCCCATCCACCAAGCACCATTCTTGCAGACTAAGAATTTATTTATTTATTTATTTCATTTTATATACCGCCCCACAGCCGAAGCTCTCTGGGCGGTTTACAGCAATTTAAAATGGTAAACATTAAAAAGTATACAAAATTTAAAAACCATCAGAAACATAAAAACAACAGTAAGAAGACCTTGAAAACATTTTATTTTACTATGGCCTTCCCGTGATGGGTACTATTATTTCTGCTATTGCTGTACTTGCTGGTTTTATTGTTTTTAATTGCTATTTTATTGTGATTATGTTTTATTGCTTTTAATATTTTAACTTTTTTATGTATTTTATTGTTGTACAAAACAATGAGGACCTCTTTGTGAGGACCTCTTCCCTGAAAGGCAGTCAAGAAATGTTTTAAATAAATAAATAAAACTCTCTACATACCCAGCCAACCTCCACAAAATTTCAAATGATTTAATAAACATTCTGTTCTTCAACCCAGAAAGATTTTTGAAACTAAATCATAGCCAATTAATAAAAAACACAAAACTATACAGCAACATAATATAAAATGAATGTGTAGAAGAAGACCACTTCCAATATCAAGAACCAGTTCTATCCAGTTGCTGTATCCAGTTGTGATCACTTGGGTGATGGAAAATACCTACCAGATGTTTTTGGAAATTCCTCCTCCCACAGCAGCCCCCATGCCCTTCTGCCCAAATCTGCTTCACAGAGTAAGGGGCCACTCTTTTTATCCAATATAGGCTGCAATCTTACACATTTTCATAGCAATAAGTCCCATTGTAGTCAATTAGGTTTTTTTTTAGGCTATGGCTGATATGTGCAATAGGATGTTTTGTCTAAAGGCTGAAGGACTTACAACATTAAAGAACATGACAGAGTGCTCCATAGACAGACCAGTGGAACCTCAGGCCCTAGTTAGTATATTCATGCCCAAGTTCCCCAGTACTTTAAATATAGACTATGTTCAGACAACATGCTAAGCCATGGTGGTTAAGATTTTAAGCAAAACATTATGGTTAACGTGTCATGTACACTATGACTTAGTGTGTCATATGAACTATTACTAACCACGGTGACTATATAACCACAGTTTAAACATTCACTAACCATTTGCTGTAAAAGGATTGGAGGCCTAACCATGGCTTAGTGTGTTGTTGGAACAGGCCCATTCTGGAGTAGCCCAACTGCTATTGGACCACTCTTTGGAAATTGGCATATTAAGTTGAATAAAATTCTGTCTCACAAACACAGAATAGCAACAGTTCCTTGGGTATGCATAATTCTAACTCTTCGAGTAGCATTACTCCTCTTACATCTTTTTATAAGCAGCTTAGGCACAGTGGCCTACAATATGCTTTCATTTCCCCACTGTTCTTGTACTTGCTTAATAAAAGGCTATAGGAAAAAAAATACAAGACCACTTGATGACTGCAAAGAAGTCTTTCATATGACGGTCTTTAAATGGCAGGTGGCTCTCCACCCCCATGATAGAACTGTGTTTGGAAGTGAGCAGCCGAAATGCAAGCAACGTTTTCCCTTTTCTCTAAATTATTATGCTGCAATCTTACGAGTTCAGTCAGCTGTGCTCTCTCTGGCTTTGCTTGCCGAGCTCTATTCTGAAGTCATAAAGCAAACAATACAGAGTGCCTAAGAAGGGAGATGGGGTTGGGAACTGGCTCTTAATGGATACAGGAGGAAACATTACAGAAACTTAGACTTGTGCATCTTTCAGGCAAGAATCTTTTCTCCCTCAACAGCTCTTAGTTGAAAATGTATTGGTCACAATTCAGAGAGCTACTCTAGTGATGCCCAAGGACTTGCACTTCCAAGAACCTTCACTCATCTACTGGGACTCCTTTCTTGGTTCAGCAGATACCCTGCACAGTCACAAACTGTTTTCAAACTTCCTTGAGTTTTCAAATTCGATTGCCATATGGCATGAAGAGCTGCTGCTTGTGAAACATGAGTCTGAAGCTCTGCTAGGTGTTTGAAACTGTACACAGTTATCTTAACTGTGGCTATCATAATAACCTTTTCTCCTGCAGCGACACAGAGTTAAGCAAGGTTTCTCCCCCCTTCCCAAGTTCTCACTAGGCCTCTAGCTTTGAGCATTAAATCTATTACTTACTTTTTTTGTTTTGTCAAGGAAATCCAAGTTGACACTGAACTCTATAATTTGGAGTCTCCCTGCATCAGCGCTACACAAGCACAAGAGGGGACCACTAATTTATATGAGCCGAAGCTTTCGGGGGGGGGGAATCCTTGGACACAGTGGTTCACAGCTTGGACTGGGAGTTATAGTACAGTTTTATTACTTTGTAGGCAACTGCATAGAGCTGTAGTGATCCTCATGAACCCTCCCCTCAACACAACCCTACAGCTTTAATCACTGAAAACCTTCCTCTGATGCTTTTTGAGAAACCAGACCATCACAGTTGCCAAATTTCATATCATGCCCACCTTTCCCCCTGCTAAAACTAGAATTCATTTTAAGAACATAGGAAGAACTTTGCTGGATCAGACCAAGTGTCCATCTAGTCTAGCATTCTGCTCTCACAGTGGCCAAACAGCACTCTACAAGAAAACCACAAGGAGGACATGAGTTCTTCCACCCATGTCCCCCAGTGGCTGGTGTACATAGGCATAGTGCCTCTGATACTGGAGGTAGCATGTAGCCATCAGGACTAGCAGTTATTGATAGCCTTCTCCTCCATGACTTTGTCTAACCCCCTTTTAAAACCATTCAAATTGGCTAGCAATACATCTTGTGGTTTTCGTACGCTTCCCATACATCTTGTGGTTTTCATACGCTTCCCATACACCAAGGATTCTTCCTTCTATAATTGCAGGCTTTAGCTTTGTATATCTGTATATACAAATTTTGTATATTTGTTTTTAATGTTCACTGTTTTCAATCTTTGTAAACTGCCCAGAGAGCTTCAGCTATGGGACAGTATATAAATAATATCATCATCATCATCATCTGAGTGAGCAATGATAGATTCATGAAATTGTATCTATGTGTCCAAATACTGTGATTTTGATATTATTTGCCAACAAGTACAAGAGGATTGGGATCTTGAGACAGGACTGTGTGATAGTCATATTCCAAGATAATGAAGTAGCCAGAATCTGGATTCATGAAGTATCTATGTTTTTAGCTTCTGCTGACAGATTGGACACATATATGCAATGATGCCCCTCCCCACCACACACAGGTTGAAGCAATCAAGAAGGAATGAAGAGGAGGAGGAGGAGAAGAAGAAATGAGACTTTAGTCCAAAAGTTTCCCTTTTTAAATCTCCTTGCATTAATATCAACAGTAGCTCATGTTAAAATCATTATATTTTATTTCATTTCTTTCATTGCTTTATGTCCCAAGAGGAGAAAAACCTCTCTAGGTTGTTCACAAAAATTAAAGCTTGTATTAAAACATAATCTAAAACCTTTAGCATACAAAAAGATTAAAACAATTCTAAACAGCTAAAGAACAGTTAATCATACAATACCAGGATCTAACAAAACAACTGACATTAAAAGCCCCATCATATGCCATTAACTGCCTGAGGATAAAAAGAAATCTTAACCTGGCACCAAAAAGATGACAATGTTGGTGGGTCTGTGAGGGTAGTGTTTCACAATGTGGGGTGGGGGAGTACCAAGAAGGTGCTCTCCCTTGCGACTATCCTTCAAAATAAGGATCAAGCATTCCAAATTTACACAGCTGATGTGTAGTGAAATCTGTTATAACGGGATTAGGATTTTCTGTTTCATCTGTGATTTGTGGATTGTCAGGTGTCTTTCATTCTGTCACCCATTTATTGACAGAATTGGTTTTTTCCCCCCAGTTTCCTGTGCAAGTTCACATTTGTGCAAATTAGTACTTGTGAAAATGCATAAATCCCCCCAAATGCACATGTTTATGTTTTACCCTATGGAGGAAATGCATCATCCAGTGGATTAAAAAAAATACTTATTTTTCTACAACTAAATTGCATAAAATTCTGGATTATTTTTTTAAGTCTGCCAATCTGTTTAAACTGTGCAATTCTGGAAAAGCTGTCTGCTGTAGAATCCACAGGTTGGATTCATAGAAACCTGAACTCATGTGATTCTGTTGCAGATTTCTCCAACAACTCTAAATGGGATTACTATAGATAGACAAACCTCTCTGGGCTGCTGTGCCTGTAGTGAGGATCATGGCCTGGAGTTTAAGATGCAAACCTAGTCACATTGGCTTGGAATTGGATTCAGCAGATTTCAGTCAGACTTGTCTTAATTTTTAGATTTCTGCTTTAAAATGAATATAGCATCTGCGGTGCAATAGTATCTTTAAAACCCCAATGAAACAATTTGCAACTGTGTAGATAGGAAAGCATGTAGCAACAAACTAGTTGGCAAAGACAGGAAGTTTGATTTAATATTATTTTTATTATTATTCATACTACCTTTTAAAGCTGTGTCCCAAGCACTCTTTCAATGTTTCCTGTTCACTTTTGCAGCATATATGGCCTTTCTCAGGCCAGTTTTAGTTAGTTTCTTTGTTTATTGCTTCCACTTTCTCTATTCATTTCCATTGTTGCTCTTCCTATCCTAGACAGAATATGGCTTCCACCTGATGTCAAAGTTAATCTTTCAGCACAGATGTGGCTGGGCTTGCAGTAAGGTAAATGTTCTTCCAGTCCATAACTCTTGATCAGTCTCCCACCATGTAGTATTTCACAACTTTGCAGAAAGTGTCTTTTAATCACCATGGCCTGCATCAAATCTTACAATGAAATGTGTATGCATGATGTATTCTACTATGTTTGAACGGCCCATAGGTGTCTGTTTTACTGGCTGCACATTTCATTCTAGCAATGAGTAGGGATGGGTAAGTATTTTGCTTGGTGGTGATGATGATTAAAAATTAAAACTTACCAAAATTTAGAAATGTCTACATAAGCAGGATGGAGAGAAATTCAGAGTTAAAATTTGGAATGTTGAAGAAAATGAAACTGACAGATTTGTCTGTGTAGGCAGAAAGGTTTGTGTGTTTCACTTTTAAAAGTCTGGCTTTGAATTTCTATATATTTAGCCATGTTTGTCCCACTGAATTAGGGTTGACACCCCCCACCCTGGTTCATACAAGCTCTTCATCTTTAATAGCTATATGGCAGGCAGGTACATCATCTCTGAGCTGGGAATAACTGTATCTGTTGAATTTGGCTTGTGTGGATGGGTGAGAATTTTGTTCAGTTCTTTTAAAAAAAAGATAAAGAGAAAAGAACTGAACAAATTGTGCACATTTCTTCATCATAGACAGAACAGAAACAAATTGAGTTTTTGTTTTGTTTATTTGTTTTTAAAACTGGGGGCAGCTGCTAATCACAGCAAATAAAAAGCTATTTGCATTGGGATTGCTGGAAGGTGTTAATGTTAAACCTTCTTTCCCAGTGATCCCGAGCCAGACCACTGTAACCAGTTCACAGCAATCTTTCCATTGGGCTTAGGTTTGCTGGAATGGTGGAGAGGGTTTAACCATCCCCACTGCTACTGATCCCAATGCAGAGACAACTATTTCCTTCGCAGCTTGTGATCTGTCTCAGGATCACTGCCTCAGGGTTTAACCTCAGTCCATTTCAGAAGTCCTGATACAGGAATCACTGGAGGAGGGAGAGACTTTAACAGTCCCCCAGTGACCCCATTTGCTGATCTCAGAAACTTAAGAATTCCCATCCCTCATGTGTGGAGATATGTGTGTGTGTGCATGGGTATAGGCATGTACTTTCTGTTTTGGGAAAAGAGGATATAAAATGAGAGGAGACAGCCAGCTAGCCATCAAGAGCAAGAGGAAAGAGCCAAAAGAAGCGGCCTGAAGAAGTCTAGGTGCAGCTAAGGTAAAAGAATTTGCATTTTTGCAATTTTTATTTTATTTTTATTTTATTTTAATACTCAGCTCTATTGACTGAATATCTTTACTTGTAATTTGGTTGTATTAATATACTAGTAAACTGTTGTGTTAAACTAGGGTGACCATATGAAAAGGAGGACAGGGCTCCTGTATCTTTAACAGTTGCACAGAAAAGGGAATTTCAGCAGGTGTCATTTGTATATATGGAGAATCTGGTGAAATTCCCTCTTCATCACAACAGTTAAAGTGCAGGAGCTATACTAGAGTGACCAGATTTTAAAGAAGGCAGGGCACCTGCAGCATTAACTGTAGTGATGAAGAGGGAATTTCACCAGGTTCTCCATATATACAAATGACACCTGCTGAAATTCCTTTTTCTATACAATGTTAAAGATACAGGAACCCTGTCCTCCTTTTTCATATGGTCACCCTAGTTAAACCCAAAGTGTTTAGAGTGCCACACACCCTACACCTACACCTTAAATCCCATATAACCCCATATTACTGAGAAGGGAAAGGAGAGAAAAAGGAAGGTGAGCCTCTTAAGGAAGCAAGAGATCCTTAAGGATTTGCTCAGGGGGTGCAGGTCATAGGTGGAATCCCAACATCATACATGTCCATGTATGGCCTCATACACACCACCTACCCACCACCCTGCACTGCATGTAGCCCCCAAGGCCAAAAAGGATGCCCACATCTGCTAAATCGTTCATCCAGAAGTTTGTTCCATTGACAGCAATGGAGATTACTCTGGGGTAAGTGAGTATAGAATTTCAGGCTTGAAATGCTGAACATAGACAGAGGTTCTCTAATTCCTTTTTAAATTGTTTTCATGAATAACTTACTTCAAACCCTCATTAACGGCCAAGCTTAACATTCTAATTTTAATTATTCTCTGCAAGCCACATGGCTCCAATTTGGATTGGGCCTTGGGCATTTTGAGAGATGAGAATTTAAGGTATCCATTTTTGTCCTAAAATTCCACTCTGACCCATGTGGGTGGGTAAATAAAGGGGGGAATCTCCATTGGAAATTCATAACAAAAAATGATGTGGGAGTTTAAACCCCTTCTCCTGAACTTTCACGGACCTGATTTGAATTGTGGCCATGTGGCTTGCAGGAGAGTAAATAAAAGTAGCATTCACTTTGTCCAAAGAAAAAAGTAAACATTGCAATGATTCAACTGATTAAAACTAATCATAGGACTATTAATCCTTTAGCTTACTTTTATTTTATTTTATTTTAAAAAAGTCATATATATCCTAGTGTAGAATGAGAACATAGGGACATAAGAAGCTGCCTTATACTGAGTTAGACCATTGAGCCATCTAGCCCAATATTATTGACACTGACCGGCAGCAGCTCTTCAGAGTTTCAGGGGGGTTCTTTTCCTCACCCTACCTGGAGAAGCTGGGGCTTAAACCTTGGAACTTTTGCATGCAAGCCATATGCTTTATTACACTGAACTGTGGCTCCTCCCTGGACAACAATCACCAGTGGGAGAAGACAATAACTTGAATCCTGCTCAGATGTTCCGGGGATCACTTACCATAGCATTTAAGTGGAGAGTGTAGCCCTTCCCCAATGCCACATGAGTTATGTAGCCATCCTCGACCCCCAGGTGGTCATGCACATAACTGTAGACCAATGATCTTATTCTGAAAAAGCCAGCTTCATGTGTTCAAGACAGTTCTGAAGATAAATGAAATTATTATGACTAATATTAATGAAATTATGATGACTAATAACTACATAAGTTTTAAACGAGCAGGCAAAACTAGTTTTGTTATTAGTGATTTTTATTGTCATGCACTTCCCAATGGCCATTGTATTGATTCACTCTAAATCAAATCACTCTAATTCATTGCTCACTTCCGACTGGGTGGGGAGAGGGACAGCCTTTCCTTAGAATTTCTTTCCCTGTGTCTCTGCTAACCTTATTCAGTCTCTTTTCCAGCTTGGATGCCTCAAAATAATGTTGACAGGGCTCAGGCAAAGAGCAAAGGGAGAAGTGATGGCACAGTGTAAACCTGTCATGAGAGTTGCATGGAATTGTAGCTATATTTTTCTTTTTGACGTTAATGGGAATCTCTCAGCCCAAATCTCTCACAGCTGTAAAAAAAAAAAAACTAAACCAAAAAACCCTTACCGCTCATGTTAGGATGTATAATATCAATTCTATGCAAATCGGGTGAGGCAGGCAGCATTTATTATCGCTCAAGCTCAGAAGAGACCCACGATACATCAGATTCAGTCTCTGGAAGCTGATTCAAACACAGACTCCAGGCAGGAAAAGAAAATTGGGAGAAATGGAAGTGAATGCAACAAGCTGGGCATTATCATTAAATGAAAAAGCATTAAGTGCCAGGTTTTTTTGGGGGGGAGGGGAAGTTTTTTTGTTTTTGTTTTTGTTTTTTTTAAATAAATGGTCGTCTTGGGAAACTGTTGGAAATGTAAAGAAGAAGAAGGAACCTTTTATCATCTTTGGTGGACTTGTAAAAAAGCCAAAGCATTTTGGATACAAATACATTCTTTAATTCAAAAAATACTAAAGAAACCGGAATGAATACAAATGAAACTGGAAGCTTTCCTACTGGAACTAATGGATAAATAGCTAAAAGAGAAGGGGGAATTTTATTTCTATATATGACAACGGCAGCGAGACTGCTGTATGCACAAAAATGGAAAAATGAAACAACACCAACAACGAATGAATGGATGTTGAAGATGCTGGAATTGACGGAGATGGCAAAACTCACATCGATAATGAGAGAAAGGTCAACATCCACATTTATATCTGAATGGAAACCTCTGATAGATTTTTTTGCAAGAAACAGAGATAAAAAATGTATTTGTCTGTGGATTCAATGTATGAGATATAGTTAAGATAGAAGAAAGAAATGAATTTGATTATTCTGTTAAATGTAATTTACGGAATGAGAGAAGATCATAGAATCATAGAATAGCAGAGTTGGAAGGGGCCTACAAGGCCATCGAGTCCAACCCCCTGCTCAATGCAGGAATCCACCCTAAAGCATCCCTGACAGATGCTTGTCCAGCTGCCTCTTGAAGGCCTCTAGTGTGGGAGAGCCCACAAGCTCACCAGGCAACTGATTCCATTGTCGTACTGCTCTAACAGGAAGTTTTTCCTGATGTCCAGCTGGAATCTGGCTTCCTTTAACTTGAGCCCGTTATTCCGTGTCCTGCACTCTGGGAGGATCGAGAAGAGATCCTGGCCCTCCTCTGTGTGACAACCTTTTAAGTATTTGAAGAGTGCTATCATGTCTCCCCTCAATCTTCTCTTCTCCAGGCTAAACATGCCCAGTTCTTTCAGTCTCTCTTCATAGGGCTTTGTTTCCAGACCCCTGATCATCCTGGTTGCCCTCCTCTGAACACACTCCAGCTTGTCTGCATCCTTCTTGAATTGTGGAGCCCAGAACTGGACACAATACTCTAGATGAGGCCTATAGAGGGCCGAATAGAGAGGAACCAGTACCTCACGAGATTTGGAAGCTATACTTCTATTAATGCAGCCCAAAATAGCATTTGCCTTTCTTGCAGCCATATCGCACTGTTGGCTCATATTCAGCTTGTGATCTACAACAATTCCAAGATCCTTCTCGTTCGTAGTATTGCTGAGCCAAGTATCCCCCATCTTGTAACTGTGCCTTTGGTTTCTATTTCCTAAATGTAGAACTTGGCATTTATCCCTATTAAATTTCATTCTGTTGTTTTCCGCCCAGCACTCCAGCCTATCAAGATCACTTTGAAGTTTGTTTCTGTTCGTATTTATAATAGTTTGTATTTATGATATGAAGAAAGCCTTAACCTTAGATTATTGTATTTCTGTTTGTATTTTATGTAATGATCTTGTGGTATGTATGTCTGTGATATTTGAAACAATAAAAATCAATATAGAATAAAATAAATAAATAAATAAATACATGGGCAAAGAAAAGAACGACTGTATTAAAACTTCCTTTAAGAATAAAATTCTTTTATGCTTTACGAGTGTCAATCAGGAATATGAAAGAAGTCCCCTCTTTCCTTTTGGAGGATTGGAAGCAGGCAAAGAAATGCTCCAGATGGATAACCCCACCCCAAGCCCCACCACAACTGATACCAACTGCAATGTGGGAAGGATTCCAGGAGAAAGATACAATTGGTGAACATAACTACAGGCTTTTCCTGTATTGTCCTGTCAACTCACATGCTCACCTATCAACTGCCCTGTGGGAAGAAACCGTATTTTAAGGGTAAAACTCCCATGTGACACATTTTAGGGGTACAAATTTTAAGGTTAAAACTGCCATGATCCCTGATATATTTTAAGTGTCCGAGATGTATTTTAAGGCTAAAACTTGCAGCTTCCACTGTATGTAAATAATCTACTTTTAAAATTTAACGGGACTGCACCAACTTGAAACCTAATCAGGAACAAAATATGAAGTTGAAAGTCTTTTGGTCTTTTAACTGTCTTTATGTGTGAAATTCCTGTCTCCGGGTAATTTTCCCTTCAGTTTCCACCTGCAGGAAACTGGGACGAAATGCCAGGGCATCTGCCTCCACTTTGTTCAGTTCTTCACACTGATTCGTATTTACCCTGATCTGTGGTGTTGGAGGAAAATTCTGAGAGTGCCTTGGACTGCAAGAAGATCAAACCAGTCCATATTCCAGGAAATAAAGCCAGACTGCTCACTTGAGGGAATGGTATTAAAGGTAAAACTGAAGTACTTTGGCCACATAATGAGAAGACAGGATACCCTGGAGAAGAGCTGATGCTAAGGAAAGTGGAAGGCAAAAGAAGAGGGGCGGACCAAGGGCAAGATGGATGGATTATATTCTGGAGGTGACAGACTTGACCTTGGGGGAGCTAGGGGTGGCAACGGCCGACAGAAAGCTCTGGTGTGGGCTGGTCCATGAAGTCACGAAGAGTCGGAAACGACTGAACGAATAAACAACAAACAACAAAGAATCTATCCAAGATGCGAGGTTTCTTGGGATAGCTTCTTTTGAGTTCTGACTGAAACCTGGAGCAGATTAACCACCCCACTGACATCAGAGGCCATTTCTACACCTGCCTTTTCCCCAGGGATCATACCTGTGCATGCAAATGACACACAAGGGATCCCAGGAGCAGGCAGGGACGATCTCTCCATTTTCCTGGGATAATCCTTAGGTGTAGAAAGGGCCAGAGTCACCAACCTCCACTGTTACATATGTTTATTAGGGTTTTGCGCCACTCCATTTCAGATCCCCGAATCCAAAGCGGAGCAGGCCGATCCAGACCTCCAAAGCCCAGTTCCAGAGCGGAGCGGGGGAGGTCCAGAGCTGTTTGGAGCTATTCGGACTGTTCCAAAGCTCTGGACCCAGGTAAGTGGGGGAGGGGAGCTTACCTGGCTCCCCCGTCCACCACCATGATCTGTGTGGTGACGGCGGCAGAGTGAAGTAACGGGGTGGGGGGCTTACCTGGCTCCATCGTGGTCTGGGTGATGGCTTCAACTGAGCCTCAATTGAAGCCACTGCCCGGACTGCAACAGAGCCGGGTAAGTTGGGGGGGGAGCTTACTTGGCGCCACTGTCCGCCGTGGTCCATGTGCTGGCAGATGGAGCCAGGTAAGGGGGAGGGAGGCTTATTCGGCCCCATTTTGTCCCCCCTTCCCCACTTACCTGCCTCTGCCGCCCACCATGGAGGCAAGTAAGTGGGGAAGGGGGGGAAATGGGGTCCAACTCTCGCTCCGGATCTGGTTCCGGAGTGGATCGGGGGAGGTTCAGATCGACCCGAAGCGGTTCGGGCCTGATCCGTATCAGGATCCAAAGCGGTTCGGGGGGTGCACAGCCCTAATGTTTATTCAGAAGTCCCTCTCTGTACAATGGGGCTTTCTCCATAGAGAGTGAATTTAGGATTTCAGAGGAAATACATTGCGTATTTACTCATAGATTCTTAATCTCCCCAGATATCCTGATGACACACTTGCCTGTATAGAATCCTTTGACTCAAGTCAGGAATGAAGTTTTGACTGGATAGTTCCTGGCTTGCTGTGAGCCCACAGCAAAATATCCAGATTAATGTCTCCACCATGAATCTCTAAAACATTCACTTCACTTTTGTATCCACTCTTGTCAGATTTATGTCGGATGGCATATGATATGATTTTAGAAGTACTAATGCAATCAGTTCCTAGCCTGACACGTCTTAGTCTCCCACTGATCGAGATAGAGCGAGAAGAACTGCAGAATAAAATAAAGCAACCTTTTCAATTGCAGCAACACGACCACCTTGAATACAAGATATAGCTTGCAACTAGGGGAAGCTACTAATAAAATAAATCTAGTAGGTCACACACAAGGCTTTGCAAAATGATCAGCATGCATACTGACAGGCAACTGAGGAGAAGAATAACACATGGATTTACTTCTATAAATGGGTAGTGCTATGTTTTTCCCAAGAAGCACTTGGGTTGATATTGTGCAGTTGATTTCCAGACTTTGCTAATAAAATTAAGCACACAGCTACACATACAGGACATAAGAACATAAGAAGAGTCAGGTTGGATCAGACCAAGGGTCCATCTAGTCCAGCATTCAATTCACACAGTGGCCAACTAACTGCCCATGGAAAACGCATACGCAGGACAGGACTGCAACAGTATCCCCCACTCCCATGTTCCCCAGCAACTGGTGTACTTAGGCACTGCCTCTGATATTGGAGGTAGCATATAGCCAGCAGGACCATTGATAGCCTTTACTTGCATGAATTTGTCCAATCTTTTAAAGTCATGCAGATTCCTGGCCATCTACATCCTATGTAAGTGAATCCCATAGTTTGCCTATGTGCTGTGTGAAAAAGCACTTCCTTTTATCTGTCCCGAATCTCCCAACAATCAGCTTCATGGGTTGATCTCTCATTCTAGCCTTATGAGAGAAGGCCAAAAAAAAAAAAATTAAAAAAATGGTTTCACTGCATTTGTTCTCCACACCATGCATGATTTTGTCTATCATGTCTCCCCTTATTCACCTTTCAACTCTGTAATACCTTCTTTTAGGTGCAATGCCAGAACTGTTCACAGTATTCCAAGTGTGGTCTCAGCAAAGAGTTGTATTGCGTTTTGTGTTGTATAAAATTTAGATTTGTAGTGTAACCATAGATATACATTGTGGCATTTGAACATTTTGTCACTTGTGGATATGAGAGGTTCATGTAATGGGTGGGCCAAGCTTCAGGCTTTCTGTTTCATTTAATTTTCTCTAAGATTGGCAAATTGCGGGCCAAACTTGCCCACAACTAAGCACTTTATGGGGACAACTTGCACAAACTATGCTAATTACTGCTGAAAGTCACCCACGGAAAGCAAATTGCAGCCACAATTTGCATAACTTGCCAATTTAGGGGGAAATAAAATAAAATGGAAATCCGTGATCTGGTCCTGCACACAGATTGAGTCAGAGTTCAGGGGCCTGAGCTAGAGAACACTCAGTGGACTTGACAGATTCCTCCGGCATCCCTACACTATGGTAAACTATCTCCTTGTAAGAAGCTATCTCTTGTCAGCATTCAGCTTCTTTGTTGAGGGAACTGCACTGGCTGCCTATATGATACCAGGCCAGGTTTAAGTTTTTGCTACTAGTGTATAAAGCCCTAAACAACTTGGGACCAGAATACATGGTAGAGCACCCAGTCACTGCGGTCATCAGAGGGCATGGTCCTGGAAGTTCCACATGGACCTCTGGCCCAACTGAAGTCCACCTGGAAAAGAGCCTTCAGTGTGATGGCCTCCTTTCCATAGAACTCCCTGCCTCTGGAAATCAGGCAGGCACCAATATGATGCTGTTTTTATATCCTCTGAAAACATATTTAATTCAAGAAGCCTTCCTTGATTGTTTTTTATTGGTTTTCTGTTAAAAAAAGAAACACTTTTAATATGGTTTTATAGTTTTTGCATGTTCACTGCTCTGGAATCTATTTAGATGTAAGTGCCATATATAAATGTTGTAAATAAAATAAAACAAACAAATAAATATAACTCTGAGCTACATGCTACTCAATTAATATAACATACAGTTTGGCTCCAATTGCAGTGTTATGATGTTTTCAATGCAGAAAATCCAATCTGGAAGTTCCTCCCCCCCCCCCCCATGCCAATGAGCCATTGTCACTCATGGCTTTGGGGATTTTAATGTAGAGGTTTTGTGTGTTTTCTTTTTAAACAAAAGCAAATGAGTGCAATGTCCTACAGAATAAAAGTTCTCTTTCAGAAAGAAGGGCATTGATGGATTAAAACTCTTTACGTAGCTGGGATCATTATGATCTTAACAGATTGTATTTTGAAAGTAAGAAAAGTTGTTCCCCTAACACTTTGCTCTTCTCTCATTATTCTGATGACATAGTTTCCTGCTTATTAAAATAAAAATGTAAAAAAAAAATCTTCCCTAGTCAATATTTTTCAGGACCAGGACTTTGAGAAAGCCATGTCTAATTTTTTTGGGGGGGTGACGGCTTTGAATAGGATCAGAAAGAAAGACAGAGAGGAACACACATCACCATGCAGAAAACAGCATCTCTGCCTTATACTCAATGTATAAACACTGCTGTGTTTGGTTTTCTCCAACTATAAAGCAACAACTAAGGCTTCAATAGTTGAATAATTATACAAAGTCATTGCGCCAGTCACTTAACAAATAGTGCTTTTGCTCAAGCTCTGCTTCCATATGCATATCACTTTTAAAGCTTTGAGTTTTAAGACGTTTTAGAGTTCCATGCATTCCGAGTTACAAGATGGAAGACTGCCAGAGTAATTTCAGCATTTGCAAAATGTATTTAAAGTACAACTTCATAAATAACCATGCAACATTCTACAAAATAGCATTATTCTCTCATCCATGTGACAGCTGCCAACTGAGCATATGTGGTTGCATGGCAAGATGGGTGTGAATGGGTTATACTGGTAAGGGAGTTCATATTAAGATTAATATTTGAGTAATAGTAGAGTGTTTGAGCATAAACTATCTTGGAAGATTTATCATCAGCTTATGTCTTCGCACTAGTGTTGAAAGTAACTAAGCCCACATATGACCATTAAATCCATAGTCTAAAATTACCTACTGTACCACTATAGAACAAGTGTCAGGATGTATTGAGCAATGACAAAATTACTACTAATTTGTATGCAAAATATCTGGGGGAGGGAGTGGAGATAAGAAGAAAACTATTCAAAGTGCTGGAATTAAAATTTAAAGCCGTAAACGGCTTGGGGCCAGGCTATCTGAAGGAATGCCTCCTCCCATATGTACCTGCCCGAACCCTAGGGTCATCCTCAGGGGTCCTTCTCCACGAGCCCTTGCCAAAGGAATTGAGGCAGGTGGCTGCCAGGAGGAGGGCCTTCTCTGCTGTGGCACCCTGGCTGTGGAATGAGCTCCCTAAGGAGGTTCGCTTGGCGACATTATATGCCTTTAGACGCCAGGTGAAGATCTTTTTATTCTCCCAGCATTTTAACAGTCAATAAATAAATTTTAACTTGGTGTTTTAAATTTGTAATTTTGCATTGCTGCTGTTTTTATCTGGTTGAGCTTTTATATTGTATTATATATTATGGTTTTATACTGTTGTTTTATACTTTGAATGGTTTTAATTTTTGTGAACTGCCCAGAGAGGTCTGGCTATTGGGCAGTATAGAAATGTAATAAATAAATAAATAAATGCAAGAAAACATAATGATAACACAAAGAAAGATCACCTTTCCATACCTTGTTTATATTTTCATTAGTTTAGCTAACATTTTTCCATTTGCATTTCTATATGGCTATAGAATGAATACCATTTTGAAGGATGAATTAGAACCAAGAGATGAAAAATGAATCCAGAGAAAACAACAACATTGGATTGGGTGCAACCTTGAAATGAATTCCTTGCTGGGTCAACATGCAATATGGCATGAAATAATTTTCTAAATTGTGCAACTTTATGAAAATAAATTGGATTACTTTTTTAAAATGCTGAAAAACCTTTACGATAATGGGAATTATCTGAAAATCCTTTACATTACTCAAATAATTAAGAGAGCATTTCTCAACATTTGATGAAAATGAGTGTAGAAGTAATTGAACAAGAAAGGCTATAAGGAAAGAAAATCTACTAATATCCAGGAAAACAACACACCATCATTAATACAATATAGGGGTGTGCTCCGCTCCATTTTGGATCCCTGAATCCAAAGCAAAATGGGCTGATCTGGACCTCCTAAACCCAGTTCTGGAGCAGATCAGGGGAGGTTCGGATCAACCCTAAGTGGTTCAGACCATTCCAAAGTGATTCGGACAGTTCCGAAGCTTCAGAGACAGGTAAGTGGGGAGGGGAGCTTACCTGGCTCCCCGTGCGCTGCGGTCCTTGCAGGGATGGTGGCAGAGCCAGGTAAGTGGGAAAAAGGTAGGGGGGCTTACATGGTTCCGCCGCCGCCGCAGTCCATTTGTAAAGAGCATGGATATAGAAGAGGGAAATAGAAGGATTTCTCCACACGTTTAATGGAGCATGTAAATCTCGACAAAGTGTGAATGACAATGCGGTTGAGTAATATTTTCATAAACGTAGAACTTCACATAGTAATTGTTCATGCATATGTTTACATGGTGCTTGTGAAAGTATTTTTACAGTGCAAAAAACAAAGTGAAACTGTGAAAAAAGCAAAAAGGCAAGCAAATATGGTTCAGAGAGCTGTATATTGAGTTGGAATGTCCTGTTTAATTACTGGCACTGCTAATAGTTCATTAGATGCCTTTACATAACAACTGTAGATTTATTAGCCCAAGTTTTCCATCCTTAAAATGGGTTCAAAATCATGAGAAAGTTTATACTGCCCAATAGCCGAAGCTCCATTGGCGGTTCACAATGAAGCCTATGCGGCAGGGTCTTGCTATTTACTGTTTCACTCTGTACAGCACCATGTACATTGATGGTGCTATATAAATAAATACTAATACTAATAATAATAATAATGAGCCTTGCTTCATTTGTAAGACATATACATATTCAGATCCATCCTATTATGCATGCACACTGTCCATTCATGCTAATTCTCCTCCTTTGGCCCTGCAAATACAAACTAGGGCAGAATGTGTGAATGTGCATGTAAAAATGCATGTCAGTTTAAAAATATATACAGTTGATTTCCAACTTTAATTAAGAAAATAAATCTTACAATTTTAGGCTATGCGTATTTAATTTTACATGGACATTCTGTCCTTGTGTGGATGGGCAAGGCAGGCTTGATGGGTGGGTGGTGAACATTCACACTACCCATTATGCAATGAAATTGTTCAGGGGAGCGATATCATCTAATCAAGTCCCACTATATTGTTTGAGAGCAAAATTAATACCATGTAAATTAAGCAATGAAACAGGAAACTTGAGTAAAAAGAAAAATAAACTAAAGACGTAAATAATCTTAATGGGGCAATTTATAGTATATAGGTGACATTCTCAAGCTGTGCCATGGAACACAATTTTGTGAATGGAACTGCTGTGGTGGGGGCATGTTTAATCCTACAGCTTGTTATTTGAGCTATGTGGTTCAAGTTAATAGGGTTTCTATGCAGGGAGCCACCTACATAATTTATAATTATGTGTCTGATTGATTCAGTGAATACTTATAAATGAATTCATAGAAAGGAATGCTTTGGGAACAACACAGAAGAGGCTGAATTGCTAATGAATATAGGAAGTAATGGCTTGGTCATGTTTATGTGTAACACTGGGAGGTGAATGAAAAGGAAATCACTGAAAAGAACAAGAACAGAAAGAAAATGTAATTGCAGGAGTCATTTCTGTTGGTTCAAATGGTGCCGTAAGAATGTAAATCCAGCAAACTTCACAGCAGTAAAATTGTGTTTCAGACTGACACATGAAACTAATTTGCAAGCGAGTTGCTATGCCAAACCTCTAGTGGCACTGGTGAGAAGTTGAGCCAAGCTTGTCATGTACCATGTTGCTCTTGTTTTAAGGAAAAAACAAAAACAAAATAAAAACATAGATGAGTGTTGCCAACAGTATTTGACGTGTTGACTTCTTCACTTTAGAAGTAAATTAGTTCTTCACATGTGTAAAGCTGCAGTGCAACTGTTTGTGGTTTATTCAGTACAGTGATTTTACATATTTATTTCTAAATGCAATGCACTAATGTTTACAGGTATTTTCTTCCATGTCAGGGGAAGATGCTGTTATGATTCCTAAAATGATAAAGGCTCATAAAGCCAAATTTAAATTGAGTAAACTTTTATCTATCTATCTATCTATCTATCTATCTATCTATCTATCAAAATCTACATGCATTTAAATTGGAATAGCAAGACTAAGGGCATTTCTACTAGGGGTGTGCACGGACCCCCCGCTCCGCTTCACTTGCAGATCCGCCATTTTCCGGAGCGGGTCGCTCCGCTCCGCCCCCGCTCCGCCCACTTCCGCTCCGCTCCGCTCGGAGCTCCGGATTCGGATCCGGAGCTCCGTTTTTGCCCCCCATAGGGTTGCATTGAAAGCTAAAAAAGTAAACAACTTTTTTTCCGTTGAAGTTAGAAACCTCACGTTTGGCACCATGACACCTCATGGGCGTATACACACACACGCCAAGTTTCAAGGCAATCCCATCATCCCCTGATTTTTGGCGAATTTTTGAAAATCGGGCACCCCATTCACACCCCTTGGGATAGCTCCGTCAATTTGCATGTTAGAAACCTCAAACTCGGCACCAGGGCAGCTTATCCATGTGTCCACATGCACGCCAAGTTGCAAGCAAATCCCATCATCCCCTGATTTTTGGCGCGGCTCTACCCTCTAACGCACCTCCCATAACCCTAATTCACACCCCTTTAGATAGCTCCGTCAATTTGCACGTTAGAAACCTCAAACTCAGCACCATGATAGCTTATCCACGTGTCCACATGCACGCCAAGTTTCAAGGCAATCCCATCATCCCCTGATTTTTGGGGAATTTATGAAAATCGGGCACCCCATTCACACCCCTTGGGATAGCTCCGTCAATTTGCATGTTAGAAACCCCAAACTCGGCACCATGAGAGCTTATCCATGTGTCCACATGCACGCCAAGTTGCAAGCAAATCCCATCATCCCCTGATTTTTGGCATGGCTTAACTCACCCCAAATTGTCCCATTCTACAACTACGTCAATTTGCATGTTTGAAACCCCAAAGTCGGCACCATGATAGCTTATCCACGTGTCCACATGGAAGCCAAGTTGCAAGGCAATCCCATCATCCCCTGATTTTTGGGGAATTTATGAAAATCGGGCACCCCATTCACACCCCTTGGGATAGCTCCGTCAATTTGCATGTTAGAAACCTCAAACTCGGCACCATGAGAGCTTATCCATGTGTCCACATGCACGCCAAGTTGCAAGCAAATCCCATCATCCCCTGATTTTTGGCATGGCTTAACTCACCCCAAATTGTCCCATTCTACAACTACGTCAATTTGCACGTTAGAAACCTATCCTTTGGTCCCATGACAGCTTACCCATGTGTCCCCATGGACACCAAGTTTCAAGGCAATCCCATCATCCCCTGATGTTAGGGGAACTTTTGAAATTTGAACACTCCAGTATGTCAGGGATTTAAAGTTGCAATTGCAGGCAGCTCAATGGGGCCAGTTCCAAGGCAATCCCAACATGCCACGAGATAACCCTAAATCTTCTGGCACATTTGAAAAAGGGATTATTGAATTTGATAAAGTCTAAGTGAGCGCAGGAAGGACTTCTCCCCTTAGTCAAAGCAAGACACATACACCATCGCTGCAAGGCGGGAAGGGGAGAAGGGAGGGAAAGCAGGCAGGCAGCATGCATTGTAGTGCCGCAAGGATGGCTTGAGCACTAACGCATAGCAAACCAACCCATAAGTGGGCGCAAAGTGAGGCAAAGATGGCTGGTTCTTTCTTTCTAAGCCAGCAGTTACGCCTTGAGGGGCACAGAGGAGGACGATTGGGAGCAAACCAGGCACCAGGCGGGCAGAGAGGCAGGCAGAGTAGGCGAGGAGTCAGTCCTGGCAGATGCCCCACCACAGCAGCACCCCGGGGGAGGCGGGCAGGCGGGCAGGCAGGCAGGCAGGCTGCGGGCATTTCTGGGGGCACAAGGAAGTGATGGCTGGTTTCTAAGCCAGCATTGCAGTTAGTCACGCATTGCAAACGCAAACCATCCCAGCGAGTCGGTCACCGAGGAGGACAGGCTAGCAGAGGGGCAGGCAGAGTGACATGTCATAGATCTAGTATTGGGGAGGAGTCAGTCCCGGCAGATGCCCCAACACAGTAGCACCCTGGGTGGGCATTGGAAAACGCCATCTTGTGGGTCAATACTTCCCCCACCCCATGTCCTGCAGGGTTGCCTGCCTAACCCTTGTGGGGATGGGAGATGGAGAGCTTAGAGTGGCAGTGCCAGCAGCAGCCTTCGGCTTTCCCCTGGAACCAGTCGCCTTGCCCGCCTCTTTCCCCAGCAAGATCGCCTGGTGCTGCCTATGAAGATGCATCTTCATGCTGCTGGTTCCATAATGCCCTGTCGATGAACCCCTGCTTAGGCTGAGTTTGCAGTGGCGACAGACAGCAAAGCGGGGATCCGCTCCCAACTCAAAGTGGTCCCACACGATGCTTGTCTTTCGTTTCCGTGGTGACACCACCAATTGCCCGCCTGAGCTCTCTGGTGTTGCCACAGAAACAGGGGTGTGGGATGAGACTGGGGAGAGAGCCTCGGCCTGCTGCTGCTCCTCCTCAGCCCCCACATCCTGGAGGCCCACCGCCTCCTCCTCCTCCCCCCCCTCCACTGTGCTGAGGACCTCGTCTAGGTCCATCATCGGGCTCGTGGGCTGAAAGGAGAATGAAGGAGTTGGGGATACTCCTCCTCCTCTAGTGGCACTGCTGCCACGTGCCTCTTGCAAACGGGCACTTTTCCCATTCCCACCCTCAAAAAGAGAACGCCGGGCACAAGTTGCAGAAGAGAGTGGCTCTGCCTGCTGCTTGTCCTGCTTCTGTTTTGGAGCAGTCAGCCAAGGAGTTGCCCGTTTGAGTTTCACAGGAGGAGAGGAAGCCTGCTTACTGCTGGCAGACTGAGCCTTGCTGCTTTCAGCACGCCTGCTTCCTCTTTTCATGATGACTAACAAAATATTAATACTACTAATACTATGTATAAGGTACTACTAAGAATATGTATAAGAAGAATATAATATGTTTAAATGTAGGGAAATGGGACAAGAACAATAAAATATACTACTACTAATATGTATGAGAATATACTAATATATATATATATATATATATACTACTAAGAATATCTACAAGAATATAATAATATGTTTAAGAATATTACTAATAAATGTAGGGAAATGGGACAAGAAATGGGACAACCACTACTATAACAAGAACAAAATATGAATACTACTACTAATATGTATGAGAATGTATACTAATAGACTACTAAGACTATGTCAAAGAATATAATATAATATGTTTAAGAATAGGGAAATGGTGTGCGTATGCTTTCCCCAAAATGCTCAATCTGTGGCTGCCTGTTGAACTTGACAAAAGCAGCCCACTCTGTCCAAGTTACACAGAGAAGAAAAAGAGAATCCAATTTTTTTGGTATATTTGGTATATAGAAGATAGAAGGAAACACAATCAGGATTTAAGAGAGGGGAGGGGGGGAAAGAACCAACCACTACTATAAGAAGAACAAAATATGAATACTAATATAATATGTATGAGAATATATACTAATGGACTATGTGAAAGAATATAATAAAATATGTTTAAGAATATAAATGTAGGGAAATGGGACAAAAAGTGTGTGTATGCTTTCAAAAGAAAGCTTTCACAAAAGCAGAACAGTCAGGCTTTAATACAGGGAAGGGGGGGGGAACCAACCCAAGCAACCCAAACACACACTCCAAAATTCAAAAATAAAGTTTATATTAAATCAAAGTAAGGGGAAAACACAGGGCAAACTAAGCTACAAGTCAGAAAGAAGCAAACAAACACACACACGCGCCAAACTAAACCTATCCTAATCTATCTCCAAAGTCCAAAGCAGGAGCACTAACTAACTAAGTGTTCCCTCCACGAACGCCAACCCACAAAGAGACACAAAACAGAAAGTTCTCAGGGTGGGTCTGCCTTAGTCCCCCCTCCAACGCTGGGATTGGAGGAGGATGCTTTCTGAGGAGATCAATTCTCATCAGGATTGGGAGTTGAATGTGCCTGTCATCGCTTCCAAAAAAATAAAAAAATAAATAAAAAAAACCCAAACCCCGATTTTTTAAAAAATATTGCACGTGAACCACAGTACGCAGAAAGTTGAGAGTGGTCTCAAAATGACCCCCATCCACAACTCTCTGTGCACAAGAATTTTCAGAACGATAGCTTAAACCCCCCCCCAGTTATCCCCGATTCTTTCCCTCAATGCAATCCTATGGGCGAAAAGCCGAAACGCAGTTTGAGCCGCGCGGTTGACCCGATTTTTTAAAAAATATTGCACGTGAACCACAGCACGCAGAAAGTTGAGAGTGGTCTCAAAATGACCCCCATCCACGACTCTCTGTGCACAAGAATTTTCAGAACGATAGCTTAAACCCCCCCCCAGTTATCCCCGATTCTTTCCCTCAATGCAATCCTATGGGCGAAAAGCCGAAACGCAGTTTGAGCCGCGCGGTTGACCCGATTTTTAAAAAAATATTGCACGTGAACCACAGCACGCAGAGAGGTGAGAGTGGTCTCAAAATGACCCCCATCCACGACTCTCTGTGCACAAGAATTTCCAGAACGATAGCTTCAAAAACAACGTAGTTATGCGCGATTATTTGCCGCAATGCAATCCTATGGCGAAATGTTTTCAAGATGGCGACCGGAGCGCTCCGCCTGAACTCGGAGCTCCGAAAAATGGTCGCTTCTCTTCGCCTTGCTTCTAGGGGGTCCGCGGTCCGCTCCTACTCCGCCTCTGGGTAAGGCGGAGCAGGCCAATCCGCTACTGCTTCTACGCTCCTAATCGGAGCGGAGCACATCCCTAATTTCTACACCAGGAGAGGGCAGGGGGAGTATCTTGTGATATGCTGATTGCGAGATCCTCCCCAGGAGTCCACACTTGGCGCACAACGTCCCGGAAAGAAAGAGGATGTCATGCCCGCCATATTGTGTTTTTTTTAAAAAAAGAGAGGGCCTGGAGCACATCTGCACTCCGGCACAAAAGTAAGTTGTGTTTTTTTAAAGGCCTGGTCCTGCTCCCCTCCCCACCCCCAATGGGCACGGAACACTTGAAGAGCTCCGTGCCTGGTTCCCGGCTCCTCACATTTACTCGCGGGGAGCAGGGACAAAACCAGGACAGCCACCCACGCCTCCTGCAGTCTCAGGACGATCCTGAGACCGTGGGAAAAAATCAAGCAAAAAGCCATCTCGGTTATCCCTTCACATGTGTAAATGGAGGGATCATCCCTCTCGGCCCTGGGATCCCCTGTGCGTCATATGGATGCAAAGGGATGATCCCGGGGCAATCCCTGGGATAACGCATTGCCTAGACATGCCCTAAGGCAACCTCAATCCTATCTTAAAGATGAGAGTTTGCTAGAAGGATGGTTGAGAAGCAAAGGGTCAACATACACTTTCCAGAAATCATATGGTACAGCTTTCTTAGGACTTGTACTACTTCACAATGCAGGTGGACATCACATTTTGAATATTCCCGTATATCCAAGACACCATGTAAGCACATAGAAAAATTAGAATGTCAGCATGAAATCAAGGCTGGGATCCTTCTCCCTCACATCTTACCCTACCACACAAGCAATGAGTTTGTTTACAAGTGTAAAAGCTAGGGCTGGTAAGACACTGATTTGACCTAAAATCTGTGGAATTGACCCACTGATTCAAGGAGAAATCTTTCAGTGAATTGAGTCCACCCAGCTTTGTTTCACTGCAGGGATATTTTCAGGTGTGAGGGGGAGAATGTAAGTAGTTTACTGCAGGAAAAAAGTGTTTTCTGCTAGATCATGTCATATAAATTGGCCCTGCCAATGCAATCCTATGCATTTCTATTCAGAAATAAGTATCACTGATTTCAGTGGGGCCTAACTCCCAAATAAGTGAGGATATCAACCTTATTTACTAAATCCTTAGCATCTGCAGAATGCAAGTTGGAGGCACGTCAGTTTACAACAACAGTTTATTGCTTATTAGCCAATCAGCCCATAGACATACAGAAACATAATAAAAAAATACTCTTCTCAGCCAGAAGAAATACCAGAGTACAAAGTGCTAATAGAAGGGCTAAAAAGAGCAATTTAAAACATTTTGTAATCCTATACATACTATATTATATTGAGAAGTTTAGTCTTTTATGGTAGCCAGTGACTTTCATTTCTCCAGACAAACTTGTGTTTTGAAGAAACTTAACAGTCCTATATGATGTAGGACTCTTCCGACAGGCCTATGTAGTGGAATTTTAGTATGCTTTTGGTATGTTTTTAAGGAAGTTTTAACAATGTAACTATATTTTTAATCAATATTTTATGTATTTTATTGTTGTTGTCGTTGTTATTTATAATGATCTGTACTGGTCAATAGTGATAGAATTATGCTTAGAGTTATCCTCAAACCCAACTATTAAGGGCTCAAGATATTATAATAATAATAATTTATTTGTTACTCGTCTCTCCCTCTGGATCTAGGTGGGTGGTACAACACAAATAAAAACACCATAAAATAAATAAAACTAATTCAAACATTTAAAACCAGTGCATCATTAAAAGCAGCACACCATTAAAAAGGGCATCTTAAAATTCAGCTGGGTAGGCCTGCCTCAACTATGCATACAATGGACATTCCACTTAGGAAGTGCACCATACCCTCTACCCTGAGACAGCCAGCTAGGCAATCTCCTTTCATACTATGGTGGGACCTGTAGTGTGCCTTCTCCTCCATCAGCTGGAGCAAATTCAGTGTGCCCCTAGTCATAAGCCATCTCAACTCATATGAGATGAAGGAGGTCAAGTAAGGCGCACGGTCAGTTTACAATGGCTGGAATAAAGGCAGGCATCAATAACAGGCATAGCTGGGTACTTGCCAAGGGCCCCACAACTCAGCAGGGTCTCACTTGCAAGAGCTTCATGCAGCTTCTCCTACTAATCACCATTGCAACCTGACAATGGTGGTGGTGGGAGAAGGTGGAGGAGCAGTAGATGGTTTAGTTATAAGTGGGGGAAATGAAATCTCATCAAGTTAAAAGGCCTTGGGAAATATTTATTTATTTATTTATTAAATCACTTGGCACTTAAAAGCCATTAATGCAGTCACTAGGCAAGCCTGCCTTGGAAAAAGAAAGCCCTAAGCAGGGTACCACAACTAAGCCTGCTGTCCAGTTGTCTTCCACCACACCTCAGATGGTGTTCAAAAATTATCACATTATTCAGGGACCTAGGCTTATGCCTACAGCTCCCAGCATGCCTTGGGAGGGAGGGAAGATTTATTGGGCTTTGGCAGCCATCATCTGGAAGTGGCTTGCCATTCTGGGCCTGAAGGGAGAGTACTTGGAGCCAGCTGCCTTGGTTGCTAGGCACCATCAGGAGTGGTAAAGAAGGAGAGTGCAGCTCCAGGCCTGTCCCAATGGCAACAACTGAGCTAACAGTCAGTCAGCCATCCTGCTCCCTCACGGCCTACCTACGGGCATAGTTTGCTCAGTGCAGCATGGACCGGATTGGCCAGACTTCACTTCCCATGAGCCTCGGTGGAAGGAGTCCCATTGGGCAAGTTGTGCACAGCGGCAAAAAGCATGTTGGGTGTTGTAGGTTTTGTTTTCTGCAGGTTCAAGGAAAATCATGGTAGTGGCTTCTTCCTCAGGCCCGAGTAGGCCTGACGAAGGGGATCAAGTGCCTAGGCAGGCCCCAGCACTTCAGTACAGCTGATGCCTACAGCTCTCTGCTCCGGCCAAGGCATGACAGGAGGTGTAGGCTTTTCAGGTAAAACAAAAAATGTGGTTTATCACAAAGCTCTAATTTAAAATACAGTTCTTATTAACACAATTTTCCATTTATTCTAACAAAACAATTTACTAACCCGATCAAACTAAAAAATCACAACCAACCTAAAGATGAATAAGTTGCAGAGAAATTTATTATTTATCAAATAAATGTTATAAACATTATTCATGGACCCGAGCAATGCTGGGCATATCAGCTAGTAAAAAAATAAAGAAAATAGAAAAACAACAACAGATAAAACTATTGTATTAAGTATATGTTTACTTGGTCTTTATAAAGCTTTTTTTTTTAAGACTATCACATATCTGTGAAACATATGCCACTTTGTGTAGAGGTCCTTCAATGCTATGATTAGTAGAGAATGATCCATATATCCATTCAATATGATAAAGATTCCCTTCCCTCCTCCATTGGCTGTCAACTCAGATTAATATACAGTTAGTTTATCAGTGACAAATGTACTGTACTTAATGCAAAGGGACAGTCCTTTAATTTGAGCACCTAGCATGGTGTCAAACTAAATCTCTTTCAACTGATTCAATTACCAAAGCTCCATGTTAATCCATTTGAAATTAAACTTTGCAAACTTTCATATCAGATACATAATTATATACAAACATAAATAATGCCTTCACACACAAAAATAGAAGTAGGTTAGTAATAAAACTAATTTATTGGTGGCTTTTCCAAAAGTAAATGCACTGTACAGTTGATGAATTATTCATTGCTAGGTATCTGTAGCACATTTACTGATTTTAATGAGCCTTCCTAATTTCACTTCCCATACTAAATCACATTATTTTCTTGCATATTTATTAATGGAAAAGAATTCCTTAGTAAAAATATAGTCATCAATAAACTGTATCATCCTAATAATGAATCTATAATTACCACACTGCACAATTTACTACCTTATTATGCAAGCTACATTGTTTCTATTGACTAACCTTGTTTAACCTAGTATTCATTGCTCTGTGAAAGTATAATATAACTATTTGGATTGATAATAGTTTATAGGTTCCATTCAGAGGCATGCAGAGCTCATTGTTATGAAATCCAATCATATATGCTCCTTCAATTGCAGCTGCTCTTCCAATGTACAGTATGGCTCCACAATCTTACTGGGGCACATTTGGGAATTTTAGAAACTGCTGTCAGCACCAACACAAAATGGCTCCCATAAAGGATGTGGCTAGTCACATAATGGTTGCCTTGTGGGCCTGGCTAGTCAAAGGATAAGGAATTCACCCAAGAAACTGAGTACTAAAGAAGAAGGTCCTGAACTCCAAAGCTAATCCAGATATCTAACCCCACAGAAGCACAATAAAATATCAATTTCACATGAGGCAAACTAGTGAGATAAAACATCTCTTATCAGAGAGCCATTGATCTCTCTCTCTCTCTCTCTCTCTCACACACACACACACACACACACACACCAATTCTTGTCCTCATCTATCCCACCTAACCTTCCTTTCCGATAGGAAAATCCTATGCATGCTTGCCTGGAACAGGAAAGAAAACATTTTCCCTATCGCAATCCCAGGCTCAGCTACTCTGTTTCCTCCCTGGTGCTCCTACCACATCCTCTGCCATCAGAGCCAAGGAATAGGTATGAGTTTGTGTCTGTGTGAAGAGTGAGAGAAGGGGTGGCAAAGGAAGAGAAAAAGAGTAAGGCTAGGGGTTGGGAATAGGAGGAATTAGCGAGATAAAGAGGTGAGAGGTAGAGAAAGAGCAAAGCCAGGACTGGGAGAGAGACATAGGCCCCATCTTCATGAGTATGGCAGGAAAGCACATTGTTGTTGTTCTCCACACTATGGACTAATCAACTCTGCCCCATCAGTGTTACATGGCAGAGCCAACCATCCCTAAATCCTGTTTTTTCAGTGACAGAAAAAACATACTTCCAGGTGGGTGGCGGGCAGAGTAAAACCAATGTCATCAATCAGAAAGGCTTGTTACCTGCCCCTTTCCAGGCTTCCCCTGCCACTACTTATGAATAGGAATGGGGAATAAGAAGTCAACAATACTGGCTCCCCCGCCAGCACAAATAAGCCCCACTCCAATTATCCTGGACAGGATCTGAAGGCTCCCTATGAGCACCCCACCACCTCAATTTTGCCCCCTTTCCAACAAACTCTCAGGGAGTAATAGCTTCTACCCCCTTTTCCACTTTATTTATTTATTTATTTATTTATTTATTTATTATGCCCACTTTTCCATGAAAAAAAGGGAACGAGGCTTCCAGGTGCTTCCTCTGAAATATGCACCCCCCCACTCCAATTTCACTCCATTCCACCAAAGGCATAGAGGCATGCCCAGGATTTAATGCAGAGGAGTGGGAGCATATTTCAGAGGAAGCACCAGGAAGCCTCCTTAACTAAAAAGAATAGAATAAAACCAGTCACAGATACTGCAGGTTTTTGAGATGGAAATAGCTGGCTGGGAGTGCAAATCACCTCACAATGGACCCAATTCACAGCAAATCTTCTGTGAAGATGGCCCGTAGTGAGAGAAAGAGCAAGGCTAAAGACTAGGAAGGGGGGAAACAGTGAGGTAAAGGAGTAGAAGAGAGAAATCGCAAGGCTAGAGGGATGAGAACTAATGAGGTAAAAAGAAGAGAGGGAGAGAAAACAGCAAGGCTTGAAAGGAAGACAAAGAGGAAGGAACAGGGGAGGGAGAGAACTAGCAAGGCTAAAGAGAAGAGAAATTGAGAGGAGAGAAGCAGAGCAAAGGCAAAAGCTTCATGTGGGCTGAAGAAGATTGAGAGGGGCCAGGAAGCAACTCTTTCATTCTCTTCCTGCCCAGTGAACAGGTGATCAGCAGCAGACTCAAGAACAGGAAGGAGAGGTGGCACACTCATGTTTTCTAAAGGTTTTTATTAAAAACAAATTTTGGAGGTGGTATGGAGTGGAGAGCTTTGTGGCTACCATTGGAGGCCCCAGTGATTTGGGCTGCTTGTCCATCCTTGACTGTGACTCTGCCTCAAATCTTGCTTTTGGACTGCCCTCCTTCTTGACCAAGAATACTCTGCTTTCTGCTTTATATCTGAACTTGCTGAATGGATTTGCCCCATAGTTTGTCACAGGACTGAGCTCGACATAGCTATAGCAGGACAGTTGGTGCACACAGAAATAAGTGTTACCATCACCATCAGCTCAGACATGCCACCAACATTAAGTGATCCTGCTTAACACATTGACAAGTTTGAGGCTACTTGGCTACATATTTTCAAAAAGGGAACACAACTCATACATCAGTTCATAAGGAGCTACTGCATACTGAATCTATTTGATTAAATCAAACTAAGGGCTCATCTACACCAAGCAAGATATTCCACCATAAAAGCGGTATATAAAAGGTAGGAGCCACACTACTGCTTTAAAGTGATATTGAAGTGCACTGCAGGATCTACACTACTACCTTATAGTGGTAATGAAGTGCACTGACAATTGTTGGGGCCCATGACACAGCTACACCAAGCAGGATGAAAGCAGTATATGGTGTGTGTCATGGGTCCCAACAGTTGTCAGTGCACTTCAATACCACTATAAAGCAGTACTGTGGCTCCTACATTTTATATACTGCTTTCATACCACTTTCATAGTGGAATATCTGCTTGGTGTAGATGAGCCCAAAGTTTACAATTACTGTTACTAAGCACCTGAGAAGTAGGTGGAAGCCCATAAAAATCCATGGAAACTATAATCTAACTGGTTTATTCTGAATTTAACAGTAGATTCATAAGAATATATGGCCCCTGCAAAATATTCATAACCCTTCCAGACAACATCACATGGCCATCTCTATTGCTAGGACCCTGTGAAAGGGAATACCCTACCAAAATATTCCATGTCCCAATATCTTGGGAAGAATGATAGGTTATGGTGGGTCAAGGACAAAGCCCAGCAGAATCAAGTTGGTTGTAAGTCGAGGTACAGAACATAAATGGAGTCCAGCAGAAGCAGCATGGGTTTAAAAAGGTATGTTCTGCTGAAATCTACTAACTTTTCATATCCTGATACTTCAGGAATGCTTTTCTAATTATTTGATTAATAAAATAATAGATAGTTAAAATTTTATAACGAAAAGCCACTTATGTAGCCTCTCTTGTTGTTGCACTTGAAAAGTGTTCTAATTCTCTGTTTCTACCATAGATTGGTCTGGATCAGAATCAAAGGCCTTAAAGTTGAGGAAATCCTGCCAAAATGGCCAAGCTGAAATTTAGGTGGCTGATTCTGTGAGAAAGTGAAGGGAACACATTCCATTATTGCCAGGAGTTTTCCCATTTGAATTGTTGTGTTGGGGCAGATAGAGTGAGAAATCCATATTGACGTGAAATTTCATAAGAATATTTGAGTCTTAAAAACTTTCAAAAATAAGTTTACCACTACAATAAAAGCCATTTTATAGCTCGTTTAGAGATAGTAGTTACCTTCTTAACCTCTGCCAGTTTACATATTTCATTTGACTTTTCTAATCTTCAGAATTGTGTAAATTTGGGGGAGTAGTTCCCAGATTGAGGTTGAATTTAGAGAACTTCAACAAACTATTCCACCTCAAAACTCGTTTCATATTGTCTGCATATCATATTGCAAGCTTTGTTTTCCCTTTCACATAAAATGTGTGCATGTTTTAGTCTGTTTTTTATTTCAAAATGTATGTATTGTTTACATGCATCTTTGAAAGATACACATTCTTATTGATTAAAAGATGTCTCTGTGCATTTTGAAAAGTATGCATTTTTTCATGCATATTTTTCAAATGTGCATATGCTGTCGACCACATTTTGGGATGTCCGCAAATCACATTGCAAGTTTGGAAATGTACAAATGCTGACCTCAGATTACATTTGAGCCTGTGTTCAGTCCAGGTGACGCCAACAGGGTAAATACTGATAAAAAATGAACTGAAAAATAATTTCTCATATATCCCTAATGTTAAGAATTAACCATTTGTGAGAATTTGTGTCTCAGCACAACACAATACACTGAATTAAATAATGTTTCCAGAAGAATTGAAGTTTTTCAGGATTCTTTTATCTCAACCCATTCAGACATTTGCTTCACTGGTAAGAGAGTTTTTGAGAAGATGGATTGGGCACACACACCTTGGCAATCATGTCAAGCAGATGTTTGTGTTATAGGATATCTATATAAACTATCCACATCAATCCTGACATTATTTGTGTGAGGAATGGAAAGATATGTTCTTCTTAACTGTACATTTCTGCTCTCCCGGTAAATGTTGGATATTCATTGGGCCTGAATATTTTACATTCCTCCCTTCTCACCCCACAAATTCTGATCTTTGAAATGCTTTAATATCTTGATTCTACTAAAGTGGCTTTAAAAGATCTGAAAGACTGAGATATGAATCCGATTGCCAGCCGTATAAGCAAGCGTGAGAGGAGATGCATTTTGAGGATGGATTATATATAAATTGATCTAGAAAATAATATGCAAGAGCGAATTTCATTACTGTTCAAACATCCAGCGCAAATTCTGCATGTCTCCTATATCCTATTTAAGCCTCATTTGAAAATCCAAAGTGTGCAGGAGTTTACATGATCAGTTAACACAGCAGAATTAATAGTTTGCTGTGAGATGAACATGATCAATCATGTGATGATTTGCTGTTTGTGAAACCATTATCATGAATCTATTGTATAATGGATGATTCTTCTTATTCCATCAGTCATCAACTAACAAAGCTAGGCAGTCTGGCAGACAAAAAGAGGGAACAGATCGCAGAATGATAGCAGATCTGTGATAACAGCTTCATGCCAACAAGCTAACACATGAAAACTGCTATTTATCACATGAGAACTACATTTAATCAGATCAATATATTGTATGAAGAAATCCAGGGTCTCCACCACTGAATAGATGAAATTCTGCCCAATTCTGTCATTCCTTCCATCTGAATATCAAACAACACAACACAAACAACAATTGCAAATTGTATAGAATTTATTATACATGCAAACTGGTGCTGTGACCCCCCAAAAATATATGTTCCCTGTCCTTACCCCTACCGTTTTCATTCAATTTAATAGAAAATCAATACTTTTGAAAACAAATTGAAAGGAGAAGAAAATTTCAGAGAAATTCTCTTAGGTTGGATTCCTGTGTTTACCTTACTCAGTTGGTGGCCAAGGAGTGTGTGCAACTGTCCTGTTTTCATTGTACAATTATTTCTCTGGCAGCCTGTAGCCTCTTTGGCTTCCCGCATTGCAATTAAAGCCCAAGAGAGGGCATCATGAGGTAATTCCTCCCACATTGCTTTTTCAGATTGGGACGTATAGGCAGCCTGGGAGGATGCAGAGCAAAGTAGAGATGTGTAAGAGGAAATTCTCAATGGTTTATCACACATACACAGTTAATAGGTAAGCTCAAAAATCTGTTTCCCGCCCAGTCAATGGCTTGGGTGGGAAAGCGGCCATTGTGGGAAGGTTGGGGCAGGAAAGAGATGGCTCACAAGGCTCACAACGTGAGCCTCATGAAGCAGGGCAGGGCCGTGGCTATAAAAGGCCACCCCGCCCGAGCCTCAGCTTCTTTCGATTTTGGCTCCCACCCTCCCGCCTCATTATTGGTATGGGATTAGCCAATTGCTCCCTTTTGGGGGGAGGGCTGAGTAGGAATTTTTCCTATACAGTTTTTGCCTACTTTATACTGATGTCGTTAGTTCGGAGGGTGTGTAATTAGGTTAATTTGTGGAAGGGAATGTGCGGGAATTTACTGTATCATAGAGACGGTGAGCACTCTGGCACCCATTTGGGTGATTGGCATATCCGGAGGAACTGCTCCTAGGGGGCTAAGCGGCCCACGTGTCAGGATATGGTGTGCCTTTGGAGATCATCCTGTCTTCACCTACTCGCTGTCCCTTATGGAAATGAGCGGGGGTGTTGTGGGACAATCTCCCCACTGTCAAAGTGTCACATAAGCAGGAAGTCGGATCTCCCGACTCCTTGCTTTGGAGAGTGGCTCTCCCTTAAGCCAGGCAAGTGGCCTGAGATAAGGATTTAATTCCCGCACTTTCACGTGCAGATCCAAGGAGGGATGGATTAAACTTTAATTTAATAAAGAGGCCCAAGCTCTGGTGTGTGTGTGTCTTATTTCATGTGTCTGCCTTCACCCACAAACATCACACCATTAAATATAAAACACCTAAAAAAGAAACAATAATGGAAGCTCATTTGATGGGGAAAGAAAACTTTCAGGAAATTGCAGCTTTTGGCACAGCACTTAAATAAGACACAACACTGCCTCCCACACACTTGCACTGTAGTGGATGTAAAATGGGAGCCAGGCTACTTATAGTGGCAAGTACAAAAACATACAAACATACAAACACACCTTGGGGGGGGGGGGGAGAAAGAAGCTGTGCAACAATCCCTTCCAATAGTGAGTTCTACCTGTGAGAAACCACTGAGAATTTCTTTCCCCCCTGGAGCAATTCAGTGAAATTGTTCTCCAGTTTCTCTGACTACAAATAAGGGTGATAATATTAAGATGCCTTTTGCACACACTCAAATGTAGACTGTTTATTTACATATTCTAGACTCATACGTCATGAACACCAAAACATTTCACTCCCAGGTAAAGAGGAGGGAGGAAACAGTTTTTCAGAATTCATGTAAGGAAGTCTGCCAGTTGGTAAGCTGGTATACATAGAGGAAACATTTATGATGGGCTAGGGTGAAGGATATCAAAGAAACCCAAATAGAATGCAAATGAATTCAGATTTCTATGACTCTGACCTGCTGATTCTGCAGCAGACTAGCTTTTTCCGAGTCATGTGTATTCTGCAAACTTGCAGAATGCTTTTTAAAAAACTTTTGGGAGGTATTTGTGCATATTTCCACTTGCACTAATACACAGTTACATGTGCTAACGTGCATTAATGCTAATGTGCACTTGGATTGATGCTAATTAGCACAAGTGTGGACTTCTACAAGTGTAACACAATTCTTGTACTTCCCTATAAACAAATAAACAAACAAACCCATTCTATCCATGAGTCAACACGGACAAAATCTGTACATCCCTAGTTAGTATTCAAAACCTACCTAAAGTGGATTGGGTGATGTATTTGCTTTCTTGAAGCCTCAGTTATATATATGTTAGCAATACACGGGCTTACTACATTATTTTCCATAACTATGTATTTTATAACCCTTTACATTAGTTTATTTATTTAGTTTTTACTAGCAAACAGACCCAGCTCTGAACAGGTTAGTTTGATACAGAAAAACCTTTAAGCAAAATTATGTAGGTGTGAGACTCAGACATATTAAGCTCCATCTGACAAGCGTTTTATTGCATGCTCATTACTGGGCACTCACAGAGTTTGCCCAGGTCCCTCATATGATGTCGTCTGCCTCCCGCGTGCCTTCCACCCCTTCTGGCCTCCCTTGTGTGACAAACCCCCCCCCTCATTAAGTCCAATGTTATTTTAAACTCGGAATGGCTGCGTTCTCCTGCTGTGTGCAGGAGAAGCAGCACCATTAGAGTAGCGGACTCAATGGGCCTCATGCTCATTCTGTACTTTCTCTTTTGAAAAGAGGAAGTAACTGAGGAACAAAAACATGAAGGTAGGGAGCATGTTAATCTCTGGTGTGATGGAGCTTACTGTTTCCAGCCTGACTGAGTGAAGCCATCCCCACTGGCACCCCTAGGAATGACCCCCTGCCATGGTCATATAGAGGAGATCTGTCCATTCCAATTCTCCTGAGGGGGAGCTGCCCTACCGAAGCAGGCAGAGGGCAGCTGTATAACTCTGATGCTCAAACTACTCTGCCCTGGTTTCAAACTATATGACTGCAAAGCTATGTACTGCTTAGGGAAGTCCACCACTGAATGACTGAAGATGGTGCTGCAGGCTTCAAACACAGGGACATATTTAAATTAATTAAAATTAATGAATACATTTTTAAAAACTAAATAACCTTGAGACACACACCTGTAGGGTACCCCTAGTATGCATGCCAAGTCTCAGGGAGCTAGGTTTCACAATCTTGGTGCTATACTGCTGAATGACAGACAGACATAATCCTCTTTTATTATTATAGATTTAAAATATTTATGTGCCCTGTTTCTTAAAAGTTCAAGGTGTCTAGCAAAGAAAAAGAAATAATCAAGAGAATAAAACTACAATACAGATACAATAAAAACTAAAACATCATTATTCATGTACAACTGCTGGGGAGGTTTGAGAGAAAATCTGTTCCACGTGGAATATCTCATAGATGTGAGTTGTTTCCTGCCTTTTTAGGCTCTTGGAAATCAAAAGGTAGGAACTCTCCTCATCAGTCCTGATTCAGAGAAATCTGTAAGTCCATGAAGCAAAAGGAATATGTGGACAGACCTCATGAGAAGGCACTTAATTCTTACATCATTGCCTTCATAGCCCACTAAGGCTATAATCTTATGCCCGCTTATCTGAGAGTATGTCCCAGTGATCTTAAGGTATAGGATTGGGGTGACAGTATGTTTTTCTCTGTGTTGCTTTTTAAAATTATCTTTTCTTACCCCACAACTTTTCACAATGAAATTGATAGACTGGAATTTTCAAAATGTAATTGTCCCTTTAATTTGTCATAGCACTGGAATGACGCATTGCATTACTACAATAGATGTTTAGCAATTGTAATGAATTAGGTACATTTAATTAAACAAATGAAAACGATTTAAAATTGAAATCAATTCAGCAGTTCCTCTGAGGAACTGAACTCTGCTGTTGGCTTCTGTGCCTTCTCTCTTAAGGTAGGTCCACTGAGGAGAACTTTCTGGATTAAACCATAGCAACAAACCTCATCTACATTATCATTGTTATCAGCAGTATTTTTTTTCAACCGTAGCTCTAACGCTGCTTGTACGTGGCACCTCTAAATGTATTATAACTTCAGTAACCTAAGACATTGTGATGGAGAGGGGCATAGTGCTTCAACATGAAAACAATCTGATAGATAGTGTCTTCCAGAACAATTGTTCATTTGTTTGTTTGTTTTGCCTGGTTGCTAGATGCAAGCCATGTCTTCCTTCTTTATTTCTCCATTTTGAAGAGATTTTTTATAGATCCAAAATTAATTGGAATACTTCAGCTTGAAAACATATTTGAATAAAGTTATTAAGGCAAGACTGTTCTCCTTAGTACACTTTTACAGCCAAAACAAACATTATTTGAACTCCATAGCTAGCTTCCCTGCCCCTCATTTTACTCTAGAGTAGGTACAGGGCCTCCCAGTCTGTATCTGGACCCCAGCATGGGGGCTAGAGGGGATTTTAAGAACTAGATCATGGTTCTGCACCTATTCTAGGAAGGGGCTTACCTGGAATAGCTCTGTGTTTATGTGACACTCTCCCTAAGGAAGCTCACCTGGTGCCAACACCCATCTTTTCCATGTATTTACCTTCCCAGGCATTTGGACATTAATTATGGCCCTACCTAGGGCCTTTCCTACAACAGATCTTTCCTCAGAGCAAGGCACTACGTGATGAGATGGCCTTAGAGAGCCTGCAGCAGCACCCACACTGGCTCCACTTTGCAATGATAATGTTTTAAAGGGGAGGAGGAGGAGGACGAGCAAAGGCACACAGCAAGCAGCAGTCATAGCTGCAGGTGACTGCACCATATGGAGGGGAGGCAGCAGCAGCTGGGCAGCATTTCCTGCTCCACTTCAAGCAGGGAAATGTTTTTAGCCAGCCCTGCCGCACAAACGTTTCCTGCATTGCACTTGTAACAAAGGTTAAGCTGTGGTGCCCTGATAAGCAGGTGTGGATGGTGTTGCTTGGAGCAGGGGACATGGAAGCACAAGCAATAGATGTTCATCTTGCATGAACAAAAATAATTTTGTGCTCCCCATCTTTTTACAGCCATGCTTGCTTCCTTTATGAAAGGAGTCTGGCTCATGCAGGTACCAGATTTTTATTTATTTATTGCAAGACTGGGCAACCTGAGGAGTAATAAAGACATTCTCTTGGATTCATCCACTGCTCAGCATTTTACTCTTTAAGGGCTGAAACAGACATTATTTTAAATCTCTGTCTAGCCACTCCATCTTTTGTTCATTTTTACTCTAGAGAAAGATACTGATCCTGCATGCTAGGATCCTGCTTGGAACCTCCCCTGCTCCTCTTCTAGAGTCAACATAAAAGAAAAGATGTCTCTGCTAGACACAGATTTAAAGTAATGTCTGGTAGGTTTGGCCCTAAGATAACTCATATGAGTTGAAAGAACATAAACACAAACTTATCACTGATGATGCACAAAAAGGGAGGATGAATATTTGAAGAAAGGAGATTACAGAATGTGGGGAATCGCCATTGCCAAAATGGCAGCCAAAGAGCCTAGAGTACTACTCCCTTACAAGGGCATCCAAATCTCCATTTAATTAAATGAGGCCTGTGGGGCACTTGACCATCTGTAGACTAAATAAAGCTGTAGTAATGTATTGTTGTTTCCTTTCGGGTTGCTAGTTCCCTTTGACTGGACAAAATTATACTACCTTCCATAAAAACAAAATTAGATATTATTTATAAACAAACATACAAATCCCTAGGACTAGCATTTAATTGAATGTAGTCACAAGTGGTTTCCAGTGATGCCATGATAACTCATCAGATAACATAGACAATTAATTCCCCCTAAAAAAACAGAGTGTAATATCCAGTAATAAAAATATCTACCTACCAAGTTAAACATAATTAAGCATGTACACTTCACTTTACATTAAACCTGTGGATTTTTTTTTAGTCACACATTTTTTTAGTTACCTCAGGGTTTTAAAACCTTTTCTTTATACATTTTTTTCTAGGAAT
The DNA here is from genome assembly GCF_023053635.1 of Elgaria multicarinata webbii. Taxonomy (NCBI): domain Eukaryota; kingdom Metazoa; phylum Chordata; class Lepidosauria; order Squamata; family Anguidae; genus Elgaria; species Elgaria multicarinata. Next base: position 106,526,769 of record NC_086172.1, read on the forward strand.
GATCAAACCTGTCTAATTCCATTCCAGGGCAGTTTTACATTTTTAAAAAACCATTATTCCTTTTCCATTCCCTTTTAAAACATCCTCCAAAATCCTCTAAAAATATGCATTTATATGTTTATTTTCTCTCAAAATTATTATTTAAATGATATGTTGAAAAACTGACAAGTATGTATCAAAAAATTGAAGAAATTCACTTTTATAGATAGTTAAATTCCAACATATGCATTAATCTGAGAGGTATGGATTGGGTAATTCCATAAAGGAATTTGCAAAGATTGATTTCCATAAGCATCCCTGTCTTTATCCAATTCCATTAGTAGTCTTATCCATTTTGGGCACCATACACAAGCTATTAAATATCAAAATGCCTTGCTTTTTCTCATCCTCAGGAACACAACAACTGTCTATAACTACTGCTTTCTTTTCACTCAACTGATCTTTCCCTATAGCTTGTTATGAGTCTGCCATACTCCATTTGCCCACTCATCAGTCTGCCATTCCATTTTATTTAAAGTGTCTTCCCACTTTCATCTGACCCCATCGGTGTGCCCTATGGAGTCATGAAGCTGATATACTTTGCCATCTCCAGTGCTGCTTTCTCCAACCTGATGCCTTCTTTACACATGACCAAACAATTATTAATAGGATTTATAAATAGGAAAATGTAGGAGTGGGTAAACAAGTGACATTCAAAATTTCTACCATTCTCCAGACATCCTCTCACTGCTCATCATGTCCTTGATTCCTGTTTGCATTTGTGACCATTGCTCAGTTTACACTGATGGAAAATTTGTGTGACATGAGTAGCAATCAAGTGGGAAATTTGCACACATTTCCTTCATAAACTAAAGTGGAGCTGATTTAATCTACTTGGGAAGTTTGAGCAAATTGGGAAATTTGCACAAATCGAATTTAGGAATGAGACAAATTCAAGCATATGTTTGACCACTGTTAACATTTTCAGTGGACATGTGCTCATGCTCATACTTATGCTCATATTCAGGGCTTTGAATGGGGTATGTTTCCATGTTTTGCAAGAAAAATTGAAAATCTCATGCATCTCTAGAAAAGAGTCCATCTGTTGTTGTTTTTGGCTCTCCATGCCATTCCTGAATTCTGGTTTAACTAGGAGCATTTCAAAAACTTATTCTGAGATTAGTGTGTGCACCTTTTGCTACAACTTTGAGTAGACTGTACAAATTTCCTTGGGCTAATTGGCCATCCACATTTCCAATGTGCATGTGTGCACTGATGAAACACTACATGAAAGCAAACCTCATGCGACTGTGTATATGACTGCATCATGATTCTTTTTGTATGGCATTTTATCCATGTATACATATTGGTAATGCAAGGGAAGGGGTTGAGACGTAAAGGAAGTGAAAACTGTAGCAAACTGCACAGGCATAGTGCTTTGTTCAAAATTCAGAAATAAAAAACAGAACAACAGAGGACTCCTAATACATTACTTCCACTTTGCACAAGAGCAGATAATTCACAACTCTGCAGTCTGGAGGAGAATTTCAGGAAAAAAAGAATTCAGGAGTATCCTTATTTTAAAGTGATTTCCCAGTCTTCAGTCAACAAAATACTATTAGGTTTTCTTAAGCAAACAACATTGTCACAAATCTTGTTCTTCGTAGAATTTATTGCCATGGCAAGATCTACACTACTTCTTTATAATGGTTTATAATGGTTTTGACAACTGTTCAGGCCTAGGACACATTCAATATACCATTTTCAAAACATTTTCAAAATGTTATATCCTGCTTGGTGTAGATCTGGCCCATTTCTACTTCTAAAAGTTCTTTTGTTCACAGTATTTTCATCATTGTCTTTCACAGCCAGCTCTGTGCCTAATATGGTGTCTGAATGTGTAGTCCTCGCTCACAATGATTAGCAGTTAGCAATGAAAATGCTCCAGCAATATTGATTAAAGTACTCATGAAAATACATTGTTCACCAGGAAAGTTAGGGTCAGTGCTAGCTTTTATATCTCAGCCATCTGGCAAGATTGCATATTATAATTCCTTTTTTTTAAAAAAAATCTATACTGGCATTTTGTGCTCCATATTCTTGTGTAATAATTGCCAGTTTGTACACACATAACTCTTGGCCATCTATTGATTTAGTTTTGTTCACTTTTTATTTCCCTTAGTACTTTCTCTTTAGATTGATCCCTGGTTTCATCCAACACAGCTTCCTAAATTTTACTCAGCTATAATTAAATGTCTTCATTTCTCCCTTCTTAAAAATATCACTAATCAAATGCTTGTGGTCACTGCTTCTAGTGTGATATTTGAAAATATCTTTGTAGAAGGCGATGTTGACATTCCATTGCTTTGGTGTCCCAGACAATTAATGAGACCTATTTCCAACCCTGGCAGTAAAATAAAGTGCAAAAGGTATTGACAACTTGACTTTCTTGTGTGGTCTAGGTGATGTTTTCCAAATGCAATTGCTACAATTTCATGGCACCATTCAGGAGAGTCAGGTGCTTCCCCAAATCCGGTTACAAGAGCTGTATGGGGAATTTGCTCCCAGCGCTGCCACCTCCTGTGGGAAAAGGTCTTTATTTGGATACTCCTACCACTAACATCCATCACCTATGCAGAAAATGATCTCACCAATGTTTTTTTAAGCAACTTTTAGATTTCATGGCCTAAGGAACTCCCTGCCACTCCAAGTTCCATAAGTTGATCCTTTTCTGCTGCCACCAATTATCTTAGACTAATGGACTTCAGTGTCAGATGCCCACCAACACTAGAGGCAGTATGATCTATTAAATTAAGACAACTGTCAATCATCTCTGCTGATCCACCTGTTCAATCAAAACATTTTAAATGGCTTCCCTTCATAAGCCACTGTAACCATGGCAGCACAATTTTTTCAGTCTTTTTCTGAGTATCTCAGCCTCTGGACTACTCAGATATATTACACCTACACAGAAGTCATAAAAACTTAAAACAACAACAACAACAACAACTGAATACCAGAGACAGTATGAACTATTAAACTAAGACATTGATTAAGAAATATTTTGTACATAAGAGAACATAAGAAGAGCCATGTTGGATCAGACCAAGGCCCCATCTCGTTCAGCACTTTGTTCACACAGTGGCCAACCAGCTGTCAACCAGGGAACCACAAGCAAGACACGGTGCAACAGGACCCTCCCACACATGTTCCCCAGCAAGCGGTGTATATATAGGATTACTGCCTCTGATTCTGGAGGTAGCACATAGCCATCACAACTAGTAACCATTGGTAGCCTTCTCCTCCAGGAATTTATCCAATGCCCTTTTAAAGCACATGACCTCTTAGGTAGTTTGAAAAGAAAGTATCAGAAGCCCTAGATCTTGAAAAAATAGATTGTGGCCTTAACTAGACCTATGGTTTATCCTGGGGTCATCCCTGCCTGCTCCCGGGATGCCCTGTGACCTTGGGACGATCCCGGGATAAATCTTAGGTCTAGCTAAGGCCCGAGTCACCCATCCATAGCGTTATATAAGTCATCTTCATTGGTATTTATATTGTAACAATGTTGGACTCAAGGGTATATGTTAAGGATAGAAAACATGTGGCCATCCAGATGTTGGCCTGCAACTCCCATTAGTCCTAGTCAGGATAGTCAATATTGATGGATGATGGGAATTGCAGTCTACCAACATCCAGAGGGCCATATGTTCCCCATCTCTGATGTACAGCCTATTCAGTATTTTAACAGGCTGTTTCATCCAGTTTGCAAAGGATAAGCTCTCTCCAAAGTGCATATACCAGTATCTACTATTCTCATACATATTTACTTTTTTATCTGTGTTTCAGTAAGAGAATAGCCTATAGCCAAGAGATTAAGGCTCCAGTGTTGTCAAGTCGCAAACAGCCCCAAAGTCCATAACACTGAAAGAGTAAATAATAAGAAAAGGCATTACCACCAACCAGTTCCAAGTTGCACCCATTTTTAGGAGTTACCATCATTGGCATCCTATCAAACCTATCAAATGCAAAAGTGCCTTAAGAATAATTAATGTTTGCCAATAGAAAATTCTACAAATGTATACTGGAAAAAGGACAATTCCAAACAAACAAAAACTTATGACCTATGTCAGAAACTCCTTTAGGCAAGTAGCTCTATTTTCTTTTAATCTGGTTCATTCAAGCTTGTTATACAAGGTTTAAGGAATTGGTCAGTTATAGGCAACCATTCATTTCAGTGTAAAACAAAACAAAAAATGTATTGGAAGAGATGTTCTTCCAGAGATTCCCTCACTAAATGATTGAATCAAAAGTAATCAATTTTGCAAATATAAGAGGCTGGCAGCAGTTGGGTCGTTCATTAAGGAACTCTTGGTTCGCAAACTTAATTGATTAAATGAAACACTTCCCACAGTTCACTGTACCGTGGCATGCATTAAAGTCCAACTGAAATCAATGGAACATAAACACACATGACTGCACTGGATTAAAGCCACACCCATTCTCATTAATCAGTTTCTTCTGTAGTCCCATGAATAAATACAGCATGGCCATAGCTAGACCTAAGGTTTATCCCTGGATCGTCCAGGGGTCAAACCAGTTCATCTAGGTGACACACAGGGGATCCAGTGCTCAGGCAGGGGCGAACCCTGGATGATTCCAGGATAAACCTTAGGTCTAGCTATGGATATTGTTTCTCTCATTTGTTTGCACATTCTAATTTTAATTTCCCTATGGTTAATAAACCAGTCATTTGTTCTTGCATTATTTATCAGTTCCTCATAGATTTAGCATCCAGATTAATGTGGTTTGTTTAGGCAATCAGAGGACGACAGTATTGAAATGTGCTAATGGGAAAAGGCCTGCAAAGATGAAGCAATGGAATAAACTGGTTTTGTGCTTTCATCCTGCACAGACCTGACACCTTGCACTCTGTAAAATAGCATCACTTATTCCACACGCCTTCATAACCCTGATATTCCACACCTCCAGAATTCTGGTTTCACTGAAAAATATATATCTAAAATTAATTTCAGAATTTGGAACATATTCATTTGGCACCAACTTTTAGTTCCTTCATATAGCAGTACACATATGTACATTGATAAAACTATGTTAAAATAAAAAACAATCTTGATCTGAATGCATTGTCATTGCATCAAGATTCTTTTTGTGCAGTTGTTAGCTGATGTCTTTGTTCAGCACAATGTTAAAATACCACACTTTGGGACCGTTGACATGACATGACAGGCTAGGGTGGGTTAATTTCTACATTTTTCGAGTTTTAAAAATGTTTCAGATTGATAGGCTAATATTCATGAATTCCATTCCTTATTTTTTTTGTTTAAAAAAGTTATCTTTTTAAATATGGTCTTTGGAAAGGATGAATGCATTTGGGATCTGAAATTGATATTTATTTGGGGGGGGGGGAACTGTTTCCTGAGAGCAGTGCTTGGTGAAAATAAATTCACTGAGTTATTTAAGGACTAAACCTCATGGTAATGGCAATGTTCCATGAGCTCTTCCAGCTGTATCTCCTAGATAAGCAGCCTGAATAAGCAGGGGCACTTTTGTAGTGTTCAAAACTGTGCATTTTGACACGTGATCTTGTTTCTCTGTGCAAGGTGCTTTTCTATCAGTTATCTATCTTGCATATTACTATGAAGAAACACAAGAAAATTGGGAGGGGGAATGTATACAGGATCAAGAATGATTCATATTTTACACTATTCTTGGAGGAATATAAAGTTCCTATCTTCACTTTTAAAATCATATTATTCATACACATGCCTATTTAACCTAGGAATTCAATTGGGATGCAAAGGAGAAAAAGCTGCTTTTAGATAACAGCTTTGCCTGTTGTTCACATGGTGAAAACAACAACAACACCCAGTGCTCCTAGACTTCAAATTGCAAAGAAGTAGCTGGTTTGGGCTTTTGAAGGGAGAATGACAAAAACTTGAAGGACCTCACATATTTGCACATTAAACACCTTAGTCCTGCACCTAGCACAGCCTGGGCATGGGGAGGCTGTTGTGGGGAGATGTGAGGAGACGAGGCATGGAGGCATGCCACTGGCAGCCTCCTTGTGGTGCCACCAGGGAGGGGAATTGGAACCTGCTTATGGGATTGCACCTCTTCCCTCCTCCTCTTCAAAGTGCATCTCCCTCCCTGTAGGCAGTGTAGGCTTGCTGGTCATCCTTTTGGGGTCCAAGTAGGATTTTTTTGCTCTTAATCTTCCATTAGTTGTATGTTTTTTCACCTACTTCACACTGCAAGACAGGCAGGGAGTGATAAGTAGGTTAACTTTAGGCTGTGCTTACTATTCGGTCACATTTGTGGGTGGGCAGGTACATGCGGGCATCTTCAGCTGGCTAGGGTTAGTGAGCATTCAGAGGCACCGTTGCAGTGATGGGCTTGTGGCTCAGCTGATGACATAAGGGTTACCTTTGAGGTCAACCTTCCTCACCCACTCGGAGTCTTTCGGCACAAGGGAGGTGACACTAGAAGGCCTCCCTACCCCAAAAGGGGGAAGCATGGGAGGTAGCAAATGTACTGGCACCACTCTCAGGCTGTGAATATCTCATCCGATTAAAACAACGGCATGAGGCCAGATTAGAGAGGACACCCACTTAAGTTCACCCTTTCAGCAGATCTATCAAAAAATGTGGCCCTGTTTAAATCCCAATTTTATGTCTTACCTCGTAATTTCCCACACTCCACATTCCCGCAAAAGCTAAGCATGATGTCACCTCTACATTTCTAGCATATAAAAGCATGCTTTTATTTAAATGACATATCTGTGAGAATAGGAACCGTATGTTCAAAAAGCTTGGGACCTTTGCACATATGTAATGAAGGCAAAACTCAATTTAAAATAAACCAATGGAACTAGAACTTTTCCCAGTCAGCAATCCAGGAAGCCATATTTAGGGAATGAAGAATCCGAGAATTTCAGCTTCTTATAGTTTTTTGTTTTTCCAATCTGAGGCCTTAGCTAGACCTAAGGTTTATCCCGGGATTGTCCCAGGGTCATTCCTGTTCATGTAAATGACACACAGGATATTCCAGGAGCAGGAAGGGATGATCCCGGGATAAACATTAGGTTTAGCTAAGGCCTTAGTTTCAGTTTGTCCTGAATATTGAGGGGTGTTTAAAAAAAAAAAAAAGTTTGCATGAAAAAGTTTGGTGCATATTTCTCATAATACATATATTTTATGCATATTTTTGCTTAATATGCAGATTTCTTACAATCAATATTCCTAATGTAATGAATGTATTAATATTAGTTTCCTAATATATGCTTTTTTGTATGTTTTTGACTGGAGAACTCCATTGGAAAATTTTGAGAATTTTGAAGGGAAGTGAGTTTCATTTCACGTACTGGTTCAAAAGTTATATAAGTTATTATAGAAGTTTGCATTGAAAAACTTAAGATCATATTGAAATTAACATGCGAACTAAATGAATTTCTTCAACATCCTTAGTCACACTGATTCTACTAAAGCAAGTCAGACTTAGAGGAATGGTGAAGTTCACACAGCTACCATTCCTCTAAAACTCTTAAACTCAGGTGTACAGGAGTCGGTTTTAGGGCTTTTCTGCACAAGGCTGTTAATCCACTGTATCTACTTTCAGTTTTGTCACAGAACTGAGATCTGGGCATTAAATAAAGACGGTTTCCTTTCCTGCTTTTCTGCTACATAATCCCTAGGTGGCACTGTGGTATAGAGGAATAGCACAAATACACAGGTAGAAAAAGCATTTTCTTTCACTATCCGAAAAAATATCACATTTTCTCTGCTATAAAAAAAATGCCAAAAGTGCTCTTTAAAAACAGAAGCAAAACTGGAGAGTCACAACCTGTAAACATCCATGAGTAGGAAAAAACAATCACATAATAAATGCATTTTTTGGAACAGCTTTTAGGTTCCATTTCAGATTTCAGTGTAGAAAAGATCCACTCTCGGATATATTCTAAATTAAATTGAAAGAGACTTATTTTTGGTCTTGCAACAGCTAAAATATGTCTGGAGAAGGGCAAGTTTGAAACCAACTGTCCAGATAAGAGTTTCAATGATAATCTTTTACCAATTTGCAGAGTAGAAGATTCACCCTGAATTTTGAGTCTTTACTTGAACTTTATGGAAATTGCCCTGAAACCTTTTGACAGCCTGAAGTTAGATTTCTACAATACCTATGGTTCTACAATGTGAAATTGCAAGGAAAGAACAAAAAGAGGAAGACAGCGAGAGCTTGGCAGAAAAATTAACATAGTTTCAAAAACCAAAACAGATGAATAGCTCCTTTTTGTGAAAACTTTCTTTGTATTGTTCATTGACAACCATTCTAAGGTACTCATTTGCTAGGTAGTTGTAAAGAAAGAAAGGCATCCATAGAGTATAACATTTCAACTTTTTTAATTTGTAGTTCTATTGTATGCATTCATTGTAACTTCACCTGTTGCTTTCTGCTACTAAATTCTAAAGCACCCTGAATAAAAAGCACTCTGGCCTTTACTCAATTTAAAAATCCCAATCAAAGGGGGGAAAAAATCCAAGGTGAGTATCTTTATTTAGCATCTCTCTGATCAATAGCAGTTGCTCTGCATTTGTAGTCATTACACCTGCCATCTGGCTTAACATGCTCATTAATAATAAAAAAAAATGTTTAAAAGAATCAGTTGCATTATGGATTGGTTCTGTTCTGCTGCTATATTTCATCTTTTTTGATACAGTCAATCTGATAACCCCATTGATAACAATTCAGTCGCATATTTCACAGCCAACTAGATGCCATGTTGTATTAATTTTAAATTCTTGATCCCATGCAATATGGATCTAGTTTGTGAGAAAAATGAATGCTGCACCGGGGGAAAATAACCACCCACATCCATCAGAATAAACGGTTAATATTTTCAGCACTGACAGTGCTGACAACCTCTTCACCTGTGACTGAGATCTGAACTACACATTGTACTGATCACATAGTGTGCAGCTCATGGTTATATTTTAATTTACTCTAGTATAAGCATACGTTGGCCCAATTTAGATTGGGACCAATGCACTCCAGGACAGGGGGATTAAAACTTCCCTCCAATGCACACCATTTTCTTCCCAAAATTCTGAAAAAGTCTCCATTGACATTTCTTTCTTTCTTTCTTTCTTTCTTTCTTTCTTTCTTTCTTTCTTTATTACATTTTTATACTGCTCATTCGCTTAAGCTCTCTGGGCAGTGCACAATTAAACCCATAAAAAACAACAAGTATCCAAATAAATTTAAAATGTTAACAGTTTTTTTTAAAAAAGACAATATCAAACCAGATAAGTTACAGTCCAGGGAAAGCCTGTGTGAAAAGCTATGTTTTCAGAAGGCCTTTAAAGGATGTTACCTTTTCTGTCTCCCAAACTGCACAAAGGAAAGTTTTCCAGAGAGTGAGTGCCACTACAGAGAAGGCCCACCACTGAGGTTCTTCATGGCGACATTCTGTTTGTTTCAGAATGATGAGCAAGACCTTCTCTGGAGCTCATAACTGTTGTCTGGGTGAAGGCTTTTTTCTTTTGTTAACTCCCCCTCCATGGGATAGGGGGGATTTCAGAAAGCAGTGTGTGTGGGGGGGGGAGGTTTTAATCCTCCTCTCACACAGCACAATAGACCTGATCTGAATGGGTTAGTGCACAATTACACTACAGTAAACTAAAATATAAGCCTGAGCTACATGCTACACAATCAATGTAATGTGTAGTTTGGCTCTGAGATCTAGATGCTAATTTCCAGGTGATGAAAATAGGGCTTTCCAATGATGGCTACAGATTGCTTTGTACTCATGGATCTGTTCCTTCTGTAGTTTATAATGGGGACAGTATACTGTTCCAGCAGGTGAAGGTGCTTGCTACTACTATGGCCAGATCTACACCAAGCAGGTATGACACTTTGAAAATATTTTGAAAACTGTATACTGAGTGTGTCCTGGGCCCAAACAGTTGTCACTACTGTTATAAACCATTTTAAAGCAGTAGCGTAGATCCTGCCTATATGCCTAAACATGTGTCTCCAACTGACATCAAAGTCCTATGGCGCTCAGAGTCTATTTTTAAGAATAGGTTGTACATGTTAATAAGAGAGAGGAGGAGAGAGAGAAAAAATGGCAGGAGTTGACTAAAACTACATCAAGAGGCATGCTTTTAGGTTTCACCAAATTTCACTATCCCCACCAGAAATGCTTTTGAGCTTTCAGTCAGTGTGTGTGTGTGTGTGATGATGATGATGATGATGATGATGATAATGAAAAATGGCCCAACAAGATAGAAGCCCTAGCAGCTTGCTTCTGACAGCCGTCTGGCTCCAATATAATGGTGAAGATGGAACTAATCAAAGGATAAGATACCATATTATATTGATATTGTCTAAATAACATCTATATTAAAGGGTGTGTCCCTTAAGAACTGTCCTTAAGGGTTGAATGTTATATTAGCTGCTTTTCTCTCTCTCTACTTCCCCCAATGTAGTAAATGTACATGGGACATTTTTAAGAGAGAGTGGAAAAGTAAATTCTGTTCAATTTCATTAAACTATTGTCATATCACAGTATACCTTACAGTGATGTGTTTCTATTTTTATTATAGCTTCCTCTCTTTCCTATAACCTATGACTCTTAAACATTAGGATAAGCTTATTCCTCATATCACATCAACAGAGATACTAGTGAGAAAAGTTATTAGTTTTTCATATAAGCACTGCACTGTCATTGGCATTGTATTATTTCTCAGTGCTCAATTATTGTTTCTTCTCATATAAACGGATAAAATATCCATTGATCCTTGTGGCGTCGAAATAAGTACAATGCCATAAAGTTGGCAAATAGCCTCACACAGTAAAGCTATTGGCATATCTGGATCTTATAATATGCATAGCCCTATAGAGGAGAGTTTACAGTGAGCAACTTTTTAACAGTTGTTGTATGAAAACTAGGCCTAATACTCTTGTGTTGAAATGGCACATGTAACAAAATCTTCCTTATAGACTGCCACCATTTTTAGTCAAGACAAATATTAATCAGGGAAGTCATATGCACATGTAGTCTAGTCTTCTGTGAATAGATAATTTCTCATGTTATCTTCTTGAAAATACTCTCTACTTCTGTGGATTTATATAGATGATGGGGAAGGAAGGAAGAGAAAAAGAAAAGAAAGAAGGAAGACTTTCTGAGCCTAGTGTAAATGTTAGGTAAAGAAATCTTTCCAGGCCTGGGAATTAAATTGCACACTGAAGTTAGAACTCCTCCACAGTAATATGACTGAGCAAGGTGAGCCTGGTGGAAGGCATAGAAGGCGACTGCACCATCCAAAATAGGCATCCCAGAGGCAAAAATCTCTTTTTATCTGCTTGATCCCCCAGGATCATAACGTAACATTTACACTTCCCTCCCCTCCCCCCAAACTTAAAATGCTAAGGAAAAATTAAAATTGGGAGACTATACATTCTAATTTGTTGATATTATTGAAAACAAAATGGAGTTAGGAGAACTTGCGTGATGATTTCATTTATAATCTTAATCTCTGGAACTGGGAATGGAAATATGACAAAGTAAGAAGAAAAGGCACACTTATTTAGCACAATGAAGCACAATTCTATGAAGACTGTACTTGAGTTGGGAATAATTCTCAATGAACACAGCTATACTTACTTCTGGTCTAGCTGTGGCCTTAGGAACCTGTATCAGAGCACAATCCAGGAATTACATTAAAAATCATTTAACCATAATTGCATGCTATTAGTTGAATCCACTATCTTTCCACCTTAAAAATTAAAATGGGGAAATGGTTCACAACACCACTAAGTACAGCTGTGCTTGTATTTCAAATGGCATCAATTAGCCAAATAAATTTAAAAGGATGTAAACTGCTGGTTTACCACATATTATTGTTGAAGCTCCCAAATTTTATGATAATTTTGCACTGTTGTTTTCTTTCTTTGTACACTGATTGCTTAAAAACAGGGGATTGTGCCCAATGGTATCCTCCTGTCAGCAGAATGGGCACTGCTAGCAGATTGAATTTCCCCTCTGCCTGCAATGTCTCTCATACCCCCCAAATCTGGTCCAGAAGGTTGGGAAATCCTCTGGAGCAGAGTGGGAGGGAGAAGGCATGCCATGGGTAGAGAGGCAGCAGCAGGAGGAAGTTAAAAGGAATCTCCAGTAGGATTTACAAGCAAGATTCACACTACTGCTTTAAAACTTTTATAACTGTAGTGACAACTGTTGGGGCGCAGGACACACTCAACATACAGTTTTCAAACCATTTTCAAAGTCTTATCTTGCCTAGTGTAGATCTGGCCTAGGTCTGTTTTGGGGATTGGTATGGGGGTTGTTGTTTTAGTTTCCTCCGTGACAATTATCTCTGTGTAGAAGTAAAAGCATAAGCAATCAATGTATTCAGTTTATATTGACAAAGAGAAACAAATCTCACATAAGCATTGCAATATTATTGGAGGAAAAGATTAAGTTCAGGAACTAAGTATGCTGCTCCAGCTAGACCTTGTTATATGAACAGATGGGTATTTTCAAGTGCTTTCCCCTAGAGAGAAGGAAGGAAGTATATTAACACAGAACTGTTATTCTTTAAGTAGATAGACTTACAAACAGTCATTAATGGCTGTCTTTCCTTCTTACATAATACATTGCATGCCTTGGAGGGAAAAGTGTGCCAGGAACCATCCATCTACACCTTACCTTCCCAAGCCATGCAAATCATACAGCCCAGTCCTATTCATTTTTACTTGGACATAGTTCACTTTATAACTTGTTCCCTCTGCCTTAAAACTCTTAAATTATGTGCACAGCCTTAATAGAGATGTGGTTATAGACCTAAAAAGAAAGGTAGAACAGTTCATAAGATGGAGCACCTAGGGGAGAGGAGAATACCTTCTTCTTCCAGCTGCAAGGCATGACTTTGATGGTTAGAAATGACCTCTTCTTTCCTACAACTGAGGCGCCTGTGATTATACCATTTTTCACTTGTAGGCAGAATCAAATGCCCCTGACTGAAAAGAGTACTTACAGCTGAAGTGTACTACAGGTGGGAGAAGGGGAGTGGGTGGGAAGAGAGATTTGGTTCTTTTGAAACAGAGACTGAGGAGAAAATTTAAAGAAAGTTAAGACTTGCCTAAATTCTTTTGGGACCATCCTGAATCCAGTTGATCCTACCCCCTCTATCCCCCACCAGTTTCAAGATCTTTAAAAATGCTTCCTTGGACGTCAACAACTCTCCTGAGTGGGATGGGCTCTGACTTCAGGGGCTAAGTGGGAAGGGGAAGTTTGCGGAACACCAGGCAGAGGCATTTTCTGTGAGTGCAGCAGAACGTGTCACCATCCAGTTCTTTTATAATCTTCCCATCCACCACAGCCCCCTGCACAGCAGCCCATTCATTTGACCCTCAGAGGGGATGCTAGGAACAGGTGGAGGTGACAAAGGGCATCATCAGATGAGTGTTTTATTACATTCTCATTACTGGGGACTCATAGATTATTGCAGGTATTATTCATGATGCCATCTGCATCCCGCAGGCCTCCCACCATTTCTAGCCTTCTTTGCATGCCAAAAAAAATCCCAGTAAATCCAAATTATTTTTGAAGCAGAACTTGCCGCTATCTCCTACTGTGTGCAGGAGAAGCAGCGCAATCAAAACAGCCCACCAAACGATGTGTACATCGTTTACTTCCTTTTCCCTCTCCCTGAGAAAGAGGAAGTAATCAAAAGGGTGGGTGGAGAAGTGATTATTTCCCCCTGTGTGATGATGGTCAAAGACCCATTCCACTCCATAAATGGATATCTGGATCCAACCCATGGTCTAATCCCACACATACTTATTCAGAAATAAGGGCAGTATCGAAAAAGGCCACTCCAATGGTTCATTAAGCTCATGGTTCCATTATGCCCACTGATTGTGCAAGATGCCTTTTATACTTCTAAAAGTAACCCTAGAAATTAGCAGAAAAACTCGGTTCCGGATCAAGACAGATCAGCAGAGCTGTCTTCCGTGAGCTGCCCGATTCTATTAATGAGCATTTCCACTTGTTTGAGGATAATTAGAGAACCACAAAAGCACCGTTGTGCAAGTGGTGGGGCCTGTGAGCACACAGGCACAGTAGGAAACTACCTAATGGTTGAATCAAGTTGATTCTAGCAAGTCATTCTAAAGGAAAGATTCATGTTGGCATGCTGTGACTTTTCACTGATTCTTCTTACTAACCTATAAGCTTGCTATTGTTAAGGTAACCTGGGGGGGGGGGGGAGGTGGAACCATTTTCCTACCTGAAGTCAGACAAAGCAGCATGTGTTTCAGATACGGAATCTGAAGGAAGGATGACTGCTTATGTGGATTATCATTCCTATGTTCTGCTTATGACCTAAATAAGCAAAGATAACATGAAATATTTGGGAAGTGAATAGAACTGAAAAGCACTGAAAAATAATAGACCTGCAGAAGGGACTGCAGATGGACTTAGAATCAGATATCCTTCTTGGGAATAATAATAATAATAATAATAATAATAATAATAATAATAATAACAACAACAACAACAACAATAATAATACCACCACCACCTTGTTACCTGCCTCTCCCTCTGGATCGAGGCAGGGTACAACACAAATGCAAACACCATAAAATACATATGGGAACTTAACAAAATGTGTTGGTTTAGCATAGTACCGATTATAAACTATAAAATAAAAATCCCTGGTTCCAAACTCAATTTAATTCACCCGGTGGTTTTAGTTAGGTGACTGATCTCTAGCCCCACCAACTGCAATATGGGAGAAATGACAAGGAAATTGGATTTGGAAGGGGATTATGAGAAATTCATTTCAATTTATTTTTGAACAGGATTTTATTTATTTATTTATTTATTACATTTTTATACCGCCCAATAGCCTAAACTCTCTGTGCAGTTCACAAAAATTATCCAGTTCACACGTTCCACATCGAACATGGATTTGGCTGAAATCCATACATTTCCAAGCTTGCAATGTGATTTGCAGACACTCCCCCTCAAAAAAATGCATTTGATATTTGAAAAATGAGTCCATTTCAAAATGTGCACGTTTCAAATATGCACACAACTGATGTGTACATTTTGGGAAAATATGCATGGAAATATTCATAGATTTTATTTATTTATTTATTTATTTATTGCATTTTTATACTGCCAAATAGCTGAAACTCTCTGGGCGGTACACACAAATTTGCATGCAAAACAAAACCCAACAACTAAATTCGCAATCTAATTTGGACTCAAGTTGGAACAAACTTTGAGATGGAATTCATAGAACTTCAGCAATAAATTCTGCTGATAAGAAGATCCATAACCTTCAAGATTATTTATGTGGATCTCTGAACACTTTGGAAACCTGTTCTGTGTAAGTACTTATTATTATTGAAGTTGCTGATTAAAAAGATATTCTTAAAAGAATATTTATTTATGTGTGATATTTATATACTGCTAAATATAACAACATTTCTATTTAACAATAGTCTTCACATCTATCTAGCTCTGTATATCCCAGCCTGTCCTTATATTTTCAGTACAAGGAAGTCCTGGAATGACCACAATTGTAAGGAATAAATTATACACTTTAGCAGACAAAAAAATGGGAGGCACCATGCTAACTAGTTTGAAAAAACTCACAGCAAATCTGTGGAGATTCAAGAACAGAATTTCTATTCTTGATCCTCATTATGTACTAGACCATGTTTCAACTCCAGACTGGGGAAAAAAGTTATGTCAAACAACTTGAAAAAAAATTCCTGTAATGTGACACGGGAGGAAATAATTCAATATGTCGAGATCACAGCACTTTAGTCATATAAGTGTAAGAGCATATGGTATAAAGCAAAATATAAGAAAGAGCAAGAAATATCATCCTCCTGGGAATGAAGGTCATTTATTTTATAAATATAGCTTTCAGTGGCACGTTACAAAATGGATAGAAAACAAATGGATAGCACATATTTATTACATAAAGTTGGTTCTACTACACAAAATTGGTAGCCACATACAATACCAATGATTAAGCCAAGTATGAGCCATAAAAAGTTCCTGAGCCTCCAGAAGGGTTCAACTATGTCTACTCTATGGACTTGACAATGTGCTTTAGCATGTGTCTTACAAGAGCCTATCCACATTCCTATTTTGAGGTGATTTTGGTTTGACCTGAAAGGCTTGAATTGTTGTTTTGCTGTTGTTGTTTTACTCAACTGTGGATGTGAAAAAATGGTCATGTGACTGCTTTACCAGCTGTCAAGATTGCCATCTTCAACTGTGAAGCTGTTTCTTACCATTAGAACCTAAGAAGTGCCATGCTGGATCAGACCAAGGGTCCATCTAGTCCAGCACTCTGTTCAAACAGTGGCCGACCAGCTATCGGCCAGGGATGAACAAGCAGGACATGGTGCAACAGCACCCTCCCACCCATGTTCCCCAGCAACTGGTGCACACAGGCTTATTGCCTCGAATACTGGAGACAGCACACAACCATCAGGGCTAGTAGCCACTGATAACCTTCGCCTCCAGGAATTTATCCAAATTGGTGGCCATCACTACATCTTGTGGTAGTGAGTTCCATAATTTAACTATGTACTGTATGAAGAAGTACTTCCTTTCATTTGTCCTGGATCTCCCACCAATCAGCTACATGGGATGACCCCACATTCTAGTATTTTGAGAGAGGGAGAAAAATGTCTCCCTATCCACATTATCCATACCATGCATAATTTTGTACACCTCTATCATGTCTCCCCTTAGCCTCCTTTTTTCCAAGCTAAACAACCTCAGTTGTTGTAACCTTCCCTCATAGGGGAGATGCTCCAGCCCCTTAATCATTTTAGTTGCCCTTTTCTGCACTTTTTCGAGCTCTATAATATCCTTTTTTTGGTGTGGTGACCAGAACTGTACGCTGTATTCTAAGTGTGGGGTCACATCATAGATTTGTATAAGGGCAGTATGATACTGTCCATTTTATTCTCAATTCCTTTTCTTATAATGCCTAACATGGAGTTTGCCTTCTTTACAGTGGCTGCACACTGGGTGGACATTTTCATCCATCTGTCTATCACAATCCCAAGAGCTCTTTCTTGTTTGGTTACCGCCAGCTCCGATCCCATTAGGTTATACTTGAAATTTGTTTTTTTTTTGCCCCTTAATGCATCACCTTCACTTGCTTACATTGAACTGCATGTGCCATTTGGATGCCCACTCTCCCAGCTTGGAGAGATCCCTTTGTCACCACTATTTGCCTCAGTTCCTCAGACTCCCTTCCTGAAAACATCAGCTCAGGCACAGGCATCTGTCCTGTATCCTCTGCAGTGAACACTGATGCAAAGAATTCATTCTGCTTCTCTGCAATTTCCCTGTTCTCCTTTAGTACTCCCTTAACTCCATAGTCATCCAACTGTCCAACTGCTTCCCTAGATGGTTTCCTGCTTCTGGTATATTTAAAGAATTCTTTATTCTTGGACTTGATATTATTAGCCATGTGCTCTTCAAAATGCTGCTTTTTTTTTTTTTTTTTTTTTTTTGCATCTCTTATTGTTTTCTTGTATCTCCTTTGTGCCAGCTTGTGCTCCCTTTTATTTTCCTCACTTGGGCAAGACTTCCATTTTTTGAAGGAAGTCCTCTTTTCTGCAATAGCTTCTTTGACACTCCTTGTTAGCCATGCGGATGACCTCTTGAACTTAGTTCTACCTTTCCTAACCTGTGGAATACATCTTAGCTGAGCTTCTATTGTTGTGCTTTTGAGTAAGCTCCATGCATTTTCCAAGGATTTAACCCTCTTGATTCCCCCTTTCAACTTTCTTTTCACTAGTTCCCTCATTTTAGAGAAGTTTCCTCTTTTGAAGTCGTGGATGTGTTGGATTTCCTGTACAATTCCCCACTTAAGTATATATTGAATCTGGTAGCACTGTGGTCACCGTTATCAATTGGTTCAACAATATTTATATCTCTTATTAGGTCCTGGGCACCACCACTTAGGATTAAGTTCAGGGTTGCCTCCCCTCTGGTCAGTTCCATGACCAACTGTTCCAGGGCACAGTCATTTAGGACATCAAGAAATTTAACCTCTTTGTCATGACTGGAATATGAATTTGTCCAGCCAATGTGAGGATAATTGAAGTCATCCATTATTACAATACTTCCTCTTTTGGAAGCCTCTCCGATTTCATTCTCCATCTCAAGATAACTCTGAGCATTTTGGTCTGGGAGATGATAGCACATTCCTAGCACTACATTAGTTTTGGGCCCCTGCATTGTCACGCACAGCACTTCTGTGGAAGAGCCTTCCCCATTTAGGCACTCTAGTATACTTAACACAATGCCCTCTTTGACATACAGAGCAACACCGCCCCCAGTACGCCCTTCCCTGTCCTTCCTGTAAAGTTTGTATCCAAGGATGGCCATATCCCATTGGTTCTCTGTAATGTCCACTATGTCCAGGTTCTCCTTTGAAACCAAGCACTCCAATTCTCCCATTTTGGCTCAGAGGCTTCTAGCATTTGCATATAAACACTTATACACAGTGTCTCTCCCCAGATGTCTCTGCAATGTCCCTTTTTTCCTGTTCCGTTCAGCATTCCACTGCTGAATTTTGTTTCAAAATCATTGTGGGTAGCATGGTCAATTGAGAAGGGGATATGTGCTAAATCAAGCCATTTAATGCTGAACTGAATTCAACTGTAAGAGATTCAGAAGTCTCGGTTGACAGGAGATTGCTTTGCCTCACATCATTTTTTTTTAACTGTTATTTTCTTTGGTGGAAGGTAGTTCACAGTTCCATGGAGATCTCAGTGGGCCTTGAATGACCTAAGAAAGTCATCAGTGGGCTTTAGCTAAACAACCTGCTGCTCTGGGAGACAGGGATTATTTTCTTGGACAACAGCTCTCTAACAAGAATAGTGACAGAACAAGCTCAAAAATGTGGTTGTATAAAACAAGTGCCTTAAACAGGAAGCAGTTCCTCCCTCTTCCCCCTCAAGGTAACAAAAGGCATTTATTCCCTAATATAGATAACCATCTCCTGTCCTACCATTATGCAGGATAGGATGAAGCCCTCTGATTCAGACAGCACATATGAGGATATGATTAAAGAGCAGCAAACTACAATTGTGTTGTTCTATTATTATTATCACAATGTGAAGCACTCTTTACATTTTCTGCTTCAGGCACTGAAGTATCTTGGGTTTTTGCTGTGGCTGAGCAAAGCCTTCATATGGTGGGTATTTACCTTATGTCTTACAAATAAATGTATATTATAGTTGACAAGAGTATCTAATACTGGATGAATTATGGGCATTCCCTAATCATTTCATGTCTAGCATTGGGTTCAAACACTTGTTCAGCTGGGACACTAAGGCAGGATCTACACTACTGCTTTAAAGTGGTTTATAACAGTAGTGACAACTGTTGAGGACCAGGACACACTCCATATACAGTTTTCATAAAGTGTTATATCCTGCTTTGTGTAGATCTGGCCTGATGAGTGGATGAATTTCAGAAAGCTCCATCTTGCCCTGATGTACACACACAGTTGTTACAAGGATAACTAGAGATGGGGTGACATGTGTTCGGTTCACATTTTAATAATAATAAAAAACCTAATACACTTCCCAAACATATATGTGAACCGGAATGCAATTATTCAGTTTTACACTTCACTGAATTTTGTGATGCAGTTCTCCAATCAAAACACATGTAATAAAATGCATACTTTAGGGGAAATTGCATACAAAAGGCATGCATTAGGAGAAAGTGCTTGCAAAATCTACTGTATTCCTTCGATTCTAAGATGCACTTTCCCCCCCCATATAAACATCTCTAAAAATGGGGTGCATCTTAGAATCATGGGTGCGTTTATTATTTCTTAGAATCAAAGCTTTTTTTCTGTTGGTGGTACTGAAATTAGTGTGCATCTTACAATTGATGGCATCTTAGAGTCGAAGAAATACGGTATATATCAGAACTAGTGTGTGCAGTGCTTAGAGTGTTGGACTGGGACTCAGGAGATCCAAATTCTAGCCCCTGTTTAGCTATAAAGCTCACTTTGGGCTAGGAATATATGAGAATATAATTTGTGCTTGCAAAACCTGTGGCAATGCCCCATTCGAATCTCCAAATGTGAGCAAAAGTATGAGCACTTGTTCACTGAAATATTCATAATTCCTCAAACACATGTCATGTTAATCTCATTCCCATTTCCCAGCCTAATTTCCTAATTTGCACAAATTTCTTCAGTAGCCTGAATCAGCCCTGCTCTACCCTATGGAGGAAAATTGCGCAAATAGTAAATTTGGGCAAATTAGGGGAATTTGATGCTTGATGTCACCATGAAAATGCTCAACAGTGGGCCTCTCTGTAGTGGCACCCACTACCTGGAAAACCATCCCTTTTGTGGTTAAGGAGGTGAAAAATGTAACATCCTTTAAACAACTCCTTGAAAGTATTTTTTTTCACACAGGCTTTCCCTGTGTTGTAACTTATTTTGATTTTATATGGCACTTTGAACTTTTGAACTTTTACATTTATTCTGATGCTGTATTTTGCGATTTTAATTCTGAACTTGCCAGAGAGCCTCAGTTAGCGAGCGGTATAAAACTGTAACAAATAAATGAATATTTTGCAGAAGTTTCTCATTTGAACAGAGCAGGCAGAAAACAGGAATAAAACATGAGATGAGCAGGAAGATGTTCAGAATATCCTGGCGATCTTGAACATTGCTTGTTTCCCATCCCGACTTTGCAGCAGCCACTGACTGTCAGCCTGACCTACCTCACAGAGTTGTTGTGAGGATAAAATGGAGCGTAAGAAGGTCATGCGCACACCATCTTGGGTTCCTTGGAGGACAAAAGGCAGGATATAAATTTAATACTAAAGGCATCCAAAAAATTTTTAAAAAAGCATGAGGGAGAAGAAATGTATCACTCTCCCCTTCCAAATTTCAACACATGAGTCTCTCTCTCTCTCTCTCTCTCTCTCTCTCTCTCTCTCACACACACACACACACACACACACTGCACCTATTCTTCTGAAATTTTGCAAGTTTATTAACTAAAGACACCTCTATGCTATAAGCCATTTAAATAATAATTGCCCACATCAAACATAGGGAAACAAGCACATCTTTTCTTTTTTTCTTTTTGAAACCTCCAAACTTCAATGACTAGTGTTTTCTGTACCTATTCACCTGAAATTTTGCAGGGTTGATCCCCTTGGAAAGTCCTGGCATATCTGCAAATGCCATCCCATTCTGACAAACAAGCAAAAGCTATAGCCATTTCTTTATTTCCAATAATAGTCAGCGGGAGTCATGAACATTTGGTTTTCCGAATCAAGATACAGTTTTCGATCCACCTGTCTCTGAACTGGTTCAAGCCAACATGGGCTATTTTCCAAACCACCAAATCAGGGTCCAAACTGAATCAGAATCCAAACCAAATCTTGTAGTTGGTACACATTCCTATGTATTAACCGATAAGTTAAATAGCAAGTTCCTGAACACTACCCAATGAATTTCATAGTGCATATGTAATTTCCTGTTCAAGTCTTTTCTGCTCTGCCCATGCCAAATATTGTTCTGCTTCAGAGCTCTTAGGGAAAGAATGATTATTCATAAGTCATTCCTAAGTTTGAGTTAAGACTTGTCATTTTCTGCAGCCACAAAAGCAAGCTATGCCCAATAGGCATGTGCTCCGCTCCGATTAGAAGCGCAGAAGCAGGAGCGAATTGGCGTGCTCCGCCTTGCCCAGAGGCGGAGTAGAAGCGGACCGCGGACCCCTAGAAGCAAGGCGAAGAGAAGTGACCATTTTCGGAGCGCTCCGGTTTCCGCGTTCCGCTTCTATCGCCATCTTGAAACATTTCGCCATAGGATTGCATTGCGGAAACGAATCGCAGATAACTGTGTTGTTTTTGAAGCTATCTTTCTAAAAATTCTTGTGCTTGGAGAGTCATGGATGGGGGTCATTTTGAGACTACTCTCACCTCTCTGCGTGGTGCGGGTCGTGCTCTAGAATTTTTTAAAAAACCGGCGGGAAAAATACCTTTTCCGAAGGGCTGAAGGGCAGAGTCAACTCCCGGTCATGATCACATGATCCCAAAGTAGGAGGAGGGGATAGGCAAAACGGGTAACTTGGGATTCTGGGAACTTCTCTTTCTTAGTCTGAACAGACTTTTCCCAGTGTTTTTTAAAACAGTAGCCCCCACCAAATGCACAAACACAACCTGTGAAATCATATACTAAGCCAATAATAAGAGATAGAAACACAGCACTACTACCCACCCTAACTTTGGGGAACAACTGAAAAGATGTGGTGCAAGGGGATGAGCTCCCCTAGGGCATCTCATGTGGACGTGCCCTCACTCTCTCCTGTACTTGGAAGGCCATTAGAGCCTTCCAAAGAGAGTAACCCGGTGGAGCAATGCCTATCATGAGTTGAAGTGAGCGGTCTACTTCTCTTAGTGGTGGAGTGATGTCTATCATGAGTTGAAGTGACAGTTCCACTTTTCTGTTGTGGTGAAGCAATGGCTTTCAAGAGTTGAACTGACAGCCTTGCTTCTTAAAAGACTGGTTGACCACCAGTCAAATTGGCAGCTGCTGCTTCCCCCTCCCCTGGGCACGTCCCCCTATTGCTGGTAAAAGACAGATATAGCCTTTTTAAAAAAGTTCTTCTTGTTGTTTATTCAGCAACACTGCTGCTTTTAATTCCACCCCTCCTTCGTTTATTTATTTATTTATTTATTTATTTATTTATTCCATTTTATATGCATTACTGGCTTATCCTTGGCTCACTTCCTTATGCCCCCAGAAATGTCTGCTGCCTGCCTGCCTGCCTTCCCTCTCTCCTCCCCTGCCCGCCTTGCAGGGATGTTGTGTGTGTCTGGCTTTGACTCAGGGGAGAAGTCCTTCCTGCGCTCACTTAGAGTTTTGGAAGTTCCAAATCCATTTTTCAAGTGTGGAAGAAGATTCATATAGGTTTATCTCTACTCCCCAATTCATGGCATGTTGGGATTTCCTTTGAAATGGCCCCATTGAGATGTCTGCAGGTTTAAGCCCCACCAAAAATCAGGGGATGATGGGACTGCCTTGAGTCTGGGTGTGCATGTGTATCCCTGGATAAGCTATCATGGTGGTGAGTTTGAGGTTTTACTTTCTAACGTGCAAATTGACGGAGCTATGGAAAGGGGTGTGAATGGGGTGTTAGATTTTCATAAATTCCCCCAAAATCAGGGGATGATGGGACTGCCTTGAGTCTGGGCGTGCATGTGTATCCCTGGATAAGCTGTCATTGGTGGTGAGTTTGAGGTTTCTAACGTGCAAATTGACAGAGCTATGGAAAGGGGTGTGAATGGGGTGTTGGATTTTCATAAATTCCCCCAAAATCAGGGGATGATGGGACTGCCTTGAGTCTGGGCGTGCATGTGTATCCCTGGATAAGCTGTCATGGTGGCAAGTTTGAGGTTTCTAACGTGCAAATTGACGGAGCTATGGAAAGGGGTGTGAATGGGGTGCCCGATTTTCATAAATTCCCCAAAAATCAGGGGATGATGGGATTGCCTT
The DNA here is from genome assembly GCF_023053635.1 of Elgaria multicarinata webbii. Lineage (NCBI taxonomy): Eukaryota > Metazoa > Chordata > Lepidosauria > Squamata > Anguidae > Elgaria > Elgaria multicarinata. The sequence goes on from NC_086172.1 coordinate 106,550,354, forward strand.
GAGTCTTGGCGTGCGTGTGTATACCTCCATGAGGTGTCATGGTGCCAAACTTGAGGTTTCTAACTTTCACAGAAAAAAAGTTGTTTACTTTTTTAGCATAATGCAAGCCTATGGGGGGGGGGGAAACGGAGCTACGATCCGGATCCAGAGCTCCAAGCGGAGTGGAGCGGACATGGGCGGAGCGGGGGCGGAGCGAAGTGGGCCGATCTGAAAATCACAGATCTGGAAGTGAAGCGGAGCGGGGGGTCCGTGCACACCCCTAATGCCCAACCCCTTGCCTAACTATTTTTCCTTCAGTAAAATTTGTATGTGCCTATTTCTATTAGAGTGATCAGGAAACACCTACTCGGACTAAGTTCAAATGACACAATAGCCCATGATCGGTTAAATAAATCATGATGGTTTATTTAACCTGTCGTGGGTTATTGTGTTGTCTGGCAGGATTTTTTTAATCCACTCGGATAACTCATGGTCTGCAGTATGGGCTATTATCTCACCTGTCCAGAACCATGGGTTATTTTGGTCACCTACAGAGTTGTGCAGCAGATTGCTGCCTCCACTCTGATCCTCATGAGCATTCCCTGTGTAAGAGCAAATAAGCTCTGCTGTGGTGTGGGCAATGATCTAAAGTGGCTACTGCAGTATCACCTATTGGTTTAAATAGCGAAAGAGTGCTACTGCAGTATGGGGAACAGCTGAAGCCAGCTACTGCAGTAGTGTCTATGGGTTTAAACATGAAAATCCTGGGCGCATCCAAAAGTGGGGGTGGCGTCTTTAAACCCTTGGAAGTTTGTAGGGTCAGGACAAAAGTTGACACACAGCTTCCCCTGGTAGGCAGGCAGCCAGTGCACCATCAAAATATTGCAATAGAGCAGCATTGGCATTGGGAATGGCTTAAACCAGGTATTATCTTATAGGGCAGGAGGCTTAAGTGGTCTTAAATACTGCAAGGGAGGATGGACTACCAGTGGGAGGGAAGACTGCAGAAGGACAGGGGGCAGGGGAATAACTCAAATTGCACACAGTAGTTTAATGAACTATGAACATTAGCTTATGAACTGGTTTGTGTGGTGGGACATTGTGGACTATTTAAAAAATAAGATACTGTTCATAGTTTATTAATCCATCACAGATTGAAGTGGTGTCTGAAACTGCCCTAGTTGTGATTAAGAATCATCTAAGAACTCTAAGTTGTTTGGCAACATATCTGGTTTCTTAGATAAATATGCAATCCATAATGTACATAAACACCAGAAATGTTTTGAATTCATATGAAAATATGAAGAATATGCACATACTGAAAGCATAACTAGCCTAGGGTTTTCCACACATCATCCCGTCAAGATCCATGATCCAAGTAATGTCAGAGGATATGTATAATAGGACAACATCAAAGATATAGTGTGTGCTTTTGCCAATCAATGCATTTATTCTGTTCGTAGGGACTAAATTTATTTTGTGGTCTTGTATATTAATGTGAAGGCTAAGCATATAAACTGGGCAGTGCAGAAAATGTAATTTGACTATTTACATTCTTCAACAGATGCTGCTAATGTTACATGTTGACGAGGCACCATTCAAAATCAGGAGCTGACACTATTAGTTTGTACAAATGTTCTATGGCTTTGGGCATGGCTAGACGAGGCAATATCCTGGGGATCATCCCTGACACACACATGACACACAGGGAATCCTGGGAGCAGGGAGGAATTATTCCTCCCTTTCCTTGGGATATCACTCTACCCTTCCATCCCTTTTTTCCCCACGGTCTCAGGATGATCCCAAGACCGCGGGTGGTGTGGCCCGCTGTCGCGATTTTGTCCTGGCTCCTCGTGAGTAACTGCGAGAAGCCAGGACTTGGGCATGGATCTCCTCAGGAGCTCTGTGCCCATTGGGGGTGGGGGGAGCATGAGGTTGTTTTTTTAAAAAAACACTTACAGTTTCCACAGGAGCGCTCCTGCACTCCTCTCTGATTAAAAAAACGAAAACAAAATGGCAGCCACGATGTCCTCTTCCTCCTGGGACATTGCACACTGCATATAGACAAGGGGGACCATCTCACAATCATAAAATCATGAGATCATACCCCTCCAACCCCCTCGTCTAGCCATGCCCTTTGTGTGGATGTGCAAAATATGCATTGTTTATGCACATACAGCAGTTAATTCACATGATACAGCATAACTAATTTCTCCTCATGAATAAACACTTATTTTAGATCTACAGTGCTTGAGTAAACAGCTGTTGAATGAAAGCCTCTATCAACATTTTATGATGCTAAATCCTTTGTAGCTTCTCCAGAGATGACAGTAATGGGACTTTTCGAAATACTTGACATGTTCAGCCAATTCTGACAACTTTCTGGGACGAAAGTAATTAAGTATAATTTCCTCACTTTATAGTTGTAGAACTTCAGGCATCTCAGTCCCCTGCCAGGCATTTCAAAGGAATATGCTATATGGTCATGATGGAAGTTGATATATTTACATTGTCTTCTATTTTAATTTGAATTAAGCAAAAATAAAAGGTCTTAAACTGGAGTTATGTGGAAGTTAAAAACCACATTTCACAATATTTTATGTTGTGGTATAACCAATTATAGTTATTTTAATTGATTATAAGGTTTTTAGCATGGCTTACTCTTTATTGGCGTAGAGTCCCTATGAATTAGGTCCTTTTATCACCATAAAACAAGCAATGAAAATAAATTGAAGTGAAGCCACAGATATGCAAACAGAATGTTTGAGCAGTGATAGATTCTAGAAGAGATTTGCATGTGAGTGTGTTTGCTTAACTTTGAATCTTTATTACATGTTCATCTTTAATACTATCAATGTGTACTTACTAGAATTTATAATATTAGATTGGTCACCTTAATCTAGCAAGCACCTTTAGGTCTACAGGGTGGCTTGTTTCTACTAAGCGAGGATCTTGAAAGTTTTCACTAACAGTCTAGCCTTGTGGTAATTATGCATTGCTTTTGAAGTTTATTTATTCGTAATTATGTTTTGCTTTTTAAAATTAGTTAGTTAGTTAGTTGGCCACTGTGTAAACAGAATGCCAGACTAGATGAAACATTGGTCTGATCCAGTATGGCTGTTTTTATAGTCATACGGTCTTATTCGTTAGATTGTATTTTTAAAATTATTTATACAGGGATTTTACCCCACCCTTCAAATTATTTAGGGCATTTTACACAAGTTAAAATCACAATTTCATAGTAAAACAATAATCAAACAAAATATAATTGAGACAGGCATAGGAGATAAAAACAAAGGGGCAGTATCCAATGGGGCACTTATCCTGCTGATTCCTTTCAGCAAGCAGTGTGTCCTGTTGCTTCCATTGAACAAGCAAGATCCATACTTACACAAGGGAGATTTGGTGCTTCCTAGAGGATGACCTGAAATGAGGAAACACACTTTTTTGGAAGGAAGCAGGCTATCAGAGCAATCTTATGCAAGTTCCGCCAACTTGCCTCCTTCCAGAAACAAGCATTTCCAGTTATTTCAGGTTGCCCCTGGATAGGGACTGGAGGACTTGTGAGGCACTCACCCCACAAGTTCACTGAGCCCAGCTTGTCCTGTCCTGTTCTGGGGAGCAAGCCCAGATGAATGCTCAGTGAATGCCCAGTGAAGCCTACAGAAAGTGCACAATTCCTCCAGCATGGCATTAGCTTGGCAATGAGAACTGTGCACTTTCTGGAGGCCCCACCCCAGAAAATGCAGTTTCCCTCCCCTATACCAGTTGTAGCCTTAAAGGTCCTCTTAATGCAAGGTTTTAAGAGGGCCTTTAAGGCCATGAATGTTGCAGAAAAGGGGGAAATGCGGGGGAAATCATGTATTTCCCCCCCCACACACACACACTCCAATAGCAGCCACTCTAATGGCAACCACCACCATTAGAGTAGAGGGGGGAAATACGTGATTTTTCCAGCCTTGGGGAAATCACATTTCCCCCTCCCTGATGTTAGTAGGGCCTTTAAGGCACCCATTGGCATGGGGTGGGTGGGGAGATAAACACAATTTCCCCAAGGCTTGGGAAAGTCCATATTTCTTCCTTCCACTCTAATATTAAAATGTAGGGAGAAAATAAGCAATTTCCCCAGCCATGGGGGAAATTTCATATTTCCCCCCACTGCATTAATGGTGGCCACCATTAACGCAGTGGGGGAAATGGACAAAGGGCTCAGACAAGGGTGGCACAGTTCTGCCGTGACCTGCACCCTTGCTAGCAATGGAGCAAAAATCCATTGGGTAGGGGCATCTGCTGCCCTCATGGGCCTAGGTGGATTTTCACCCCAACCCTCCCCATGGAAGCATAAAATTGCAGTTGTAAAAGTAATGGGGGCTACTTACACAATGGAATCAGTGGGGTGCAGAAGTATTGGCAGGGGTGTAAGTGTCCCTTGGCCAAAGTCTTCCGATAAATTTGTTTCCTGTCTTCCTACTAAATCAAAGGTGGGTAGTATTGGAACCAAGTGTTTACCCATCATTACTAAATCCTTTCAGTGGCCTAGAACTGTCAAGTCTCTTTTCCAAGTATCTATCACCTGCCTTAGAAAAGCACAGGTTGTAAATCTGAATGAAAGAGTGAATGAATGAACAGCAGCATCTAGGGAAAAGTAGTTCTACACCTCCTAATATATTTGTATTGTGCCCCCTCTGTGTGAATTAACTTATTCTTCATGCATTTAAGTGATGTGTATACTTTATTTGCTTTACAGATATACCTTAGCCATCTTAAAGTGCTTGCAATACTATGGAAACTATCTTCTTTTTTACAGTCAAATCAGTTTACTCTTATTTAAAGATGAATGAGCCTTGAATAGCTTATGTGGGCTTTGTTTTATGTAGAGAAGAGTTCATACTGAATGGGATCTTTCCTTTAATGATTTGTTTCCTCAATATGGTACGTTTAATGCAAATGAACTCCTTAGAGGATGAAACATAGTAACCAACATTAATTTATAATGAATGGGATCAGGGCCGCCGAGAATGGATTTGGGTCCCGGTGAAAAAAAAATGTCCCCTCCATAGGATTCGGGGGGCCCAGCATGTCTTTGACATGGAGTGGAGCAAACTACCAATATTTTCTTTCAAAAATTTCCCACCTCTGAAGACTGCCACTAAATATATTATATAGCTTTTGTACGGCTCCAAAAAAAAGTTATTACCTCAGGACAACATTCTGCTCCATGAACACCACATAGATTCAAATTGTGACAGGCACAAGGAGAAAAAAATAGCTAGTGGATTGATTTGTAAAATTTGAGTTTGAGCACCCTTGTATGATCCACTCATGTTAGAGCCATTGTTGTAGCCCTGTCCATGACACTCACTTATTGGAATATTGCGTTTTTGAAGTGTCTGTAGAATTAACATATCATATGTAACTAATGTCCATTTATGAGGGTGATGTCTTTAATAAAGTAGAAAGTATAGTTGTAACCATAACAGGTCTACTACTACACTGGGCCTGTTTATGGCCCTTGAATCCCAAACTCATACCCTTGCTTGATTATAGAGTCAGGATGGCCTTTGGCAAATGCAACACAAGTATTTATTAAAACAACAATGATGTCCAGATATTCCTTTCAAAGTATAAAACCCTGCTTTTTTCCTTACACAATAGGCTTGCACAGAATACTGTTTAAGAAAAATCAAGCTGCGCCTAGGAAAAGCAAGCTATAGAATGTGTGCTATTAGAGATTTGCAGCAAGGTAATGGTGATACTGCAACTTTGGAATCAGCAGCAACCAAAGATGGATTACCATGTCTCTTCTAGGGATAGGAGAACCAAGGATGCTTGAGTTCTCCAAGGTTTTTCGAACTCCACTTTGTAGCTTGCTTCATCTCACTCCAGCTCTCATTTTTGAGCTGTTTTCCTTTTTGTTCAAATGAATATGCAGTTCGAATGGGGAAAGGGTGCATTTTGGAAGCACATTTTCCAAAAGTGCATATTTCCCTCCAATGACCAAAGTGTGAAAATGCATTTTTTAAAAAAATGTGTATTTTAAAGTGTACTTTTTTAAAAAAATTGAACTTTTCGAATGTGATCACAGTTTCAGGAATTTACGAAGTACATGTTTTGCAGGGTAAACTCAAATGATTTGTGGACTGAAATAAAATCCGCTTCCCGCCCAACCAACGGTTTGGGCAGGAAGCGGCCATTGTGAGAGGGAGAGGCAGGAGTAAAGAGCCTCACAAGGCTCCAAACATGAGCCTCGTGCAGCAGGGCAGGGGCCGTGGCTATAAAAGGCGAACCCGCCCGAGGCTCAGCCTCTTTCATTTTCAGCTGCCAGGCGGGTAGCATCGGAACAAGAGCAGCGGCTTCGGCGGCAAGAAGCAGAAGACAACTCCTGGGGTGGCTAGATTAGCTGCGGGCTAATTCGCCCCAGAGCAGCAGCACCTCCTTGGGTTGTCGGGCTCAGGCCCTGAAGCTGCGATTTAGGTGACAGTGGCGGCAACAGCATTCTCAGCGGCTGTGTTTTTGGCGGCAGCTTGCCAAGCAGCAGCGATTGAAGTGGGAGCGGCTAAGGAACAGCATGGCAGCTCTGAGGTGGTTTGAGCTTTCCGCCCAGGCCTTTGCCCAGGCGTAGCCCCCCCCCACTCCCAAATACCTTTTGGCCGCTAGTTGGCCCCATGGTTCACCCCCCCTCTTCCCGGTGGTGGGGTTGGCATTTGTGTGGTTCTCATCCCCCTCCTCATCCCTCTTGGCCTTCAAGGAGCATTTCCCCCCCTTCTCTTCTAAGCCTCCACTTTTGCAGCAGGGCTTTTGCGGGGGATCATCTTTCTACCATATTGGGTGGGGCAGCCTTTATTTTCATTTTTGCTTAGGCGAAGGAGGAAATTAATTCAGCAGGCCCCTTTTGGGGCCTATCATTTAGGGGTGTGGGGGGGTGAGGTCTACTCGTGAATAGTGCCTCAATAGCCTGAGGCCTAGTGAAACCTACCCAACTCTCCCTCGTTTATCCCGGGCTTCATAGCCCAGCCTTCCTGGGTTATTGGGGCCTAAGAGCTGTATTATTTTAGGGATTTATAGTTTCTAATTTCCAGCAATATTTACAAGATGCCTCCCAAAAAAGGGTTGGGGGGAAGGAAGGGAAAAGGTCATGCCCTACACCAACCAATGAAGCACCCTCCTACCCAACCTACTTCATCTTCGGATGAAGAAGAGCAGGGCATGGCTTTAGTTTTAAAATGCATTGCTGCCCTTGAGCAGGACAATGCTAGGTTAAAGCTTCAACTGAAAACTAGAGATAAAGTCCCCAGTCAGGGCCTGCCAAGTAAACGGGCAAATAATAGAGCACGGCTTGTTCTTGCAGACCAGTTTCCTGACCAAAGGAAGACTGAAACTCCAGCTAGGACTCCTGTTGTACCTACTCAGCCATCTAAAAGCCAGGCATCTGAAGCCTCATCAGCAATGGAGCAGGCATCAACATTGACAACTACCATGCCTGTGGCATTGTGCAGTACCCCCTACAGTGAGTACAATACACACATGACAGTGGGTTTTTCACCATGGTCACCGCTCGGCCCCTGGGGTATGCCCCCTTGGGCTGTAGACCATATGTGGCCATTTTCACACCCTATAGAATTCAAGGAGTCACAGGATTGTAGTGGCCCACCTGAATCAGCAGTAGAGGCATGTGCCACGGTATGGCAGGCCTCCCCTTATTCATCTACTTGTCCAATTCCAGAGCCCCAGGTTAGCAAGGTGCCTCTGGAGGCTGGGTCATGTGTTCCTCCTCCAGTGATGGAATCACAGACAACTCAAACTGAACCCCTGCTGTAGTTATAGATCCACATGCATCAGCAGAGGGATCAGCAGTCCCTTATGGAGCAGTCTCCACCCCTTTATGATGTCATCTTCAGCAGGCCACAAAGGAGAAGATCTGGAAGGGAGAATTTGTAGATGTATTCTCCCTTCTATTTAGGAAAGAGGAACAGAAAGACAAGAATCAGGATAAGGACAGGGATCAGGAGAAGAGCAAGCAGAAAAAAGTGGAGAGAATATGGGCCAATTGGTTGGCCGGATACATCATATTTTTGGGAGTAGTGTTGCAAAAGCATCCTGAGAAAGCTACGGTCTTGACCAAATATTTGGATATCATTTTTAGATGTTACTCTGAATATCTGGGGCCTGCCTGGTTGGGCTATGACCGCACTTTTCGATTAAAAGCAGCATTTATAACCGAAATTAAATGGGATGTTAAGGAGCCAGAGTTATGGCTCCAGTTTATGATTCTGTCTAAACCAGTAACAGGAGAACGGGGGTGACAGTGGTCACATTTTATCACATCTGGCAAGGCCAATGCAGCCTCGGGGTCCCGCCGGCCAGGCGGTTCAACCCCGCCTCCTTTGCTGGGAATTCAGTTCAAAAGGTGCATGCTTATGGAACCAGTGCAAATACAGGCACGAGTGTTTTTTGTGTGGTGGAGCCCACCATTACTCAGGGTGCCCATGTAGCATGGGTTTGACAAGGAAGGGAATCTCAGCCAGGCTTTAAGCCTCGCAACCATGGACCTCCATCAAAAGGGCCCCAGCCCAATCAGGGTTGAGGTCCTAGCCTCACTGTTGCGTGATTACCCATGTCAACAGGACGCCTTATTGTTATTTAATGCTTTTATGTTTGGATTCAGGATTCCTTTTCTGGGCAACAGGGTCGCTTATTTTTTCAAAAACCAGGCATCCATCAAGGGAATGGAGGTGGTGGTCTTTGAAAAAATAGGGAAGGAAGTGAAGGCAGACCGGGTCTTAGGCCCATTTACAGTCCCGCCATTGCCTCTTCTCCGAGTTTTCCCCTTGGGCATAGTGCCCAAGAAGGTTCCCAGAGAATTTAGACGTATCCACAACCTATCCCGTCCTGTAGGCAGCTCTGTCAATGATTTCATTCCAGCTTAATTATGTACTGTTTACTATGCCTCCTTCGACACTGCTGTACACATAGTGTGGCAGTGTGGGAGAGGGGCTTTAATGGGAAAGTGTGATATTAAATCTGCCTTTCGCCTTTTACCTGTTCATCCAGATGATTTTGATCTGCTGGGATTTGTGTTCCAGGATCAATATTATGTGGATCGGGCCCTTCCAATGGGATGCTCAGTAAGCTGCTCAGTCTTTGAAAAGTTTAGCACCTTTTTGGAGTGGGCCTGGCAGCGCAGGATGGGATCCCAGAATGCGGTCCTTATTTAGACGACTTCCTGTTTGCGGGCAGGGTGTACTCTCGCCACTGCTAACATTACATGGAGGAATTTGAGGCTCTCGCCTCTCAGTTAGGAGTGCCTCTGGCTTCAGAGAAGACAGAAGGCCCTACTACTTGCTTAACCTTTCTAGGTATTCAGATCGATTCAGTAAAACAATGTTGCAGTCTCCCAGGGGACAAATTGGTGACCCTGCGCGGACTAATTAATTCAGTATTTACTGCCCGGAAGGTCATGCTTCTTCAGGAGCTGGTTGGGCACCTGAATTTTGCCTGTAGGGTGGTTGCTCCAGGACGAGCCTTTTTGAGGCATTTGTATGAAGCAATGAGGGGTGTTAGGCACCCCCTACGTTGCATTCGGGTGTCAGCAGAAATGAGGGCACACCTGGAAGTCTGGGTCTCATTTTTGGAACAGTATAATGGTGTAACCTTTCGGAGGTAGGATATCCTATTGGAAGCACAACTGCAAGTCCAGTAGGACACATGAGGGTCCCACCGCTTCAGGGTGATTGATCCTTAAGGATCGCTGGTGTGCACAGCAGTGGCCGTCGAATTGGAAGGAAGGTGGAATCTGCCGCGATTTAACCTTTTTGGAGTTCTTTCCTATTTTAGTGGCAATTTGGATTTGGGCAGACCTTCTCTCTGATTCAACAATACATTTCTGGTGTGACAACCAAGCCACTGTGCAAGTCATTAATTCCCTGTCCTCCAAGAACTTGTGTGCCATGTGTTTAGTTAAGGCTATGACACTTCATTGTCTACAGCATAACATCACAATTTTCACTCACTAAATTGAATAATGGAGTCGCTGATGCTTTGTCGCGTAACCAGATGTCCAGATTCTTGGAATTGGCCCCAGAGGCTCGACAGCATCCAGATCCCTTGCCCAAGCAGCTTTGGGATCTTGGAGAGCTGAAGTGATGGAAGCCATGAGGAGATCCGTGGCCCCTGATACCAGGGCGTTATACAAGAGTGCAGGTAGGGAGTTCCACACTTTTAGGATCACTAATGGCCTAGCAGCACTGTGGCCCATTCCCGTTGATCACTTAATGCAGTTCTGCATGGTTTCTCACCAAAAGGGTGTTGCCATCAGAACATTAAGGAGAAAGTTGGCTGGTCTAGCATTTGAGGCCAAGATCAACGGGTTTATGGACTCCACTGTTGACCCTCGGATTTGGAGAATGGTAGAGGGCTGGGCCAGGGCTGTCCCTGTTATTCCAGATAAGCACAGACCAATTACCCCGGAGATTCTTATGGGACTCTGGAACCAATGGGATGCATTTTGTTTCTCTCCCTTCAAGCAGGATCTTTATAATGCAGCAGCATTGATTATGTTTTTCAGAGCCTTCAGAGTTAGTGAGGTTCTGGCAGGTTCCAAGAAGGATAGTTCAGGCAAGGCATTACAGGTTGGCGACATCCACTTGACAAGTGGCTCCATGGAGTTCCATCTTAAATGGTCTAAGACCAATCAGAAAGGCCTGGGGGCCCATGTGGTCTTAGCCCACGCCTTGCATAAGGAGATCTGCGCAGTGGCCGCTATGAAAGCTTTCATGTTCGCCAGAGGTTCTGTCCCCAGTTTTCTTTTTCACCACAGCGATAAATCGCCTCTTACCAAGTAGCAGTTTTAGGCGGTGGCTAAGAAAGCATTGCTAGCAATGGGCATTACTGATTGCCAATTCGGAACACATTCCTTCCAGATTGGGGCCGCTTCTGCAGCAGCTTCAGCCGGGTTGGGAGAGGAGAAAGTTAGAGCCATTGGAAGATAGCGCTCCAGGGCATTTAGGACCTATGTGTGCTGATTACGTATTTCCTCAGCTAATAGTTATATTTTCTCAGCAGATCATGCCTCAATACTCATCTGTGGGCACAGTATGGTTTTCTGGGCCAACCGCAGAGCATCTCGGACAACTGTGGGATCACAGTTAAGTCTTGGTTTGGAGGCTTCAGTCCAATGGGTTGGACGACGTGGCTTGTGGTGGGGTGGTCTCTTACACACTTTGATTCAGACTGAGGAAAAGTTTGGCCCACTGCAGGTGTTGGTGCTTCACCTCGGGGGCAATGATTTAGGGCTTCTAAAATGGAAGACCCTGATAGTTCAAGTTAGGCTAGATATGGAATTCATTTGGAGTTGCTGGCCAGTCACGTGGATCGTGTGGTCAAGCATGTTACCTCGATGCCATTGGCGCGAGGGACGGAATGCCCAAGCCTTAAATTGGGCAGTGAAGAAAGTTAATAGGGAAATTGGTTTGTTACTTCTGGGTCAGCATGGATGGGTCATCCCGCATCCCACAATTGTCACCTCCAGGCCAGAGCTATATAGGGCAGATGGTGTTCACCTTTCCGATGCAGGAAATGACATTTTTCTGCAGGATCTGCACCTGGGACTGCGGGATTTCTTGCCAGGTTGGTGGGGAAAGGGCACCTAAGCTGAGGCTTGGTCCCCTTTTGTGGGAGGGAATGTGTGGGAATTTACTGGAAGTAGATAGGGACGGTGAGTACCCTGGCACCCATTTTGGGTGATTGGCATATCCAGAGGACCTGCTCCTTGGGGGCTATGTGGCTCACGTGTCAGGATATGGTGTGCCTTTGGCGACTGCACTGTCTTCACCTACTCACTGTTCCTTATGGCAGTGGGTGGGGGTGTCGTAGGGCGGTCTCCCCACACTTACATAGTGTCACATAAGCAAGAAGCCAGAATTTTCCGACTCCTTGCTTTAGAGGGTGACTCGCCCTTAAGCCAAGCAAGTGGCCTAAGTTAAGGATTTGATTCTTGCACTTTCATGTGCAGATCCAGGGAGGGATAGATACATTTAATCTTTAATAAAGAGGCACTAGTTAACCCAAGCTCTGGTGTCTGTGTCTTTATTCTATGCTCCCACCTACACTCACAAATGTTTATCAATCCCTAGTCACTTCATTGATGAAATGTAGGTGAAGGTGGAGACCCTTTTGATTCTCCAAGGAACTTAAAACTAGAGTACAAGTATTCTAGCTGTTGTTGTCTCTTCTTTTGTTTGGTTTTTAATTGGGGGTAGTTTTTTATTGTTCTCTAAGAGTTAAGAATTGTCCAGGATGTCTTTCAGGCATTATTATTAACAAGAAGATGAATAGCATAAATTTTGTATGCTAGTGACCAGCTGTTTGGTATCAGTGGCAGGTGGTTTGGTTTAGTTGAAGCCTGCTAGAAAATTTTGTGTGGTCTGCATTTTATGTGAATTGACCTAATTTGCACTTCTCAGACTAATACATGGATTGAAACACAGTGTTTTTTTCTTAAGATGCCTATTTTAATGATGAGTGTGTACTACAATTAAAATGTGAATTTTCATGAGGGTTTAAAAAAAATCACAGAAAATGGAATGGAAAGCACTTACGAATGAACAAATGTGAAAATGACATGGACCAGAAATAAACTGGTCTATTCATCTTTAGTAAGGAGGCAGTAGACAGTGGAGCACAGGTATTTGAGTACGAAGGGGGGAGACTTAAAAGAAACAGCTTGGATGGAGTGGTGGAGTTTCTCTGTCAGCTTCTGGACAGCTAACTAATACCCTGGAAGACAGAAACAAACTTCAAAGTGATCTTGATAGGCTGGAGTGCTGGGCTGAAAACAACAGGATGAAATTTAATAGGGGTAAATGCCAAGTTCAACATTTAGGAAATAGAAACCAATTGCACAGTTACAAGATGGGGGATACTTGGCTCAGCAATACTACAAACGAGAAGGATCTTGGAATTGTTGTAGATCAAACAAACTGAATATGAGCCAACAGTGCGATATGGCTGAAAGAAAGGCAAATGCTATTTTGGGCTGCATTAATAGAAGTATAGCTTCCAAATCGCGTGAGGCACTGGTTCCTCTCTATTCGGCCCTGGTTAGGCCTCATCTAGAGTATTGCGTTCAGTTCTAGGCTCCACAATTCAAAAAGGACGCAGACAAGCTGGAGTGTGTTCAGAGGAGGGCAACCAGGATGATCAGGGGTCTGGAAACAAAGCCCTATGAAGAGAGACTGAAAGAACTGGGCATGTTTAGCCTGGAGAAGAGAAGATTGAGGGGAGACATGATAGCACTCTTCAAATACTTGAAAGGTTGTCACACAGAGGAGGGCCAGGATCTCTTCTCGATCCTCCCAGAGTGCAGGACATGGAATAAAGGGCTCAAGTTACAGGAAGCCAGATTCCAGCTGGACATCAGGAAAAACTTCCTTACTGTTAGAGCATTGCAACAATGGAATCAGTCGCCTAGGGAGGTTGTGGGCTCTCCCACACTAGAGGCTGCTGGACAACCACCTGTTGGATGCTTTAGGGTGGATTCCTGCATTGAGCAGGGGGTTGGACTCGATGGCCTTGTAGGCCCCTTCCAACTCTGCTATTCTATGATTCTCTGTCAGTGCCATGCAAGTGTACAATCATTGACCATCTAGCAGCCTACAGTACTGTCTGGTAAGGATGGATTTTCCCCTTTATCCATCAATCACCCTGCTTCTAAGTTTTGCTCTGGATACACTTGTATGCTGCAGTTTTAAGCCATTACATTTTATACTGTATTTTGTATGTTGTGTTTTGTTGTCTATTTTTTGTGAATTGGTTGGTATAAAAATGTAATAAATAAATAAATAAAATGGCCGCCAGTGGTTTCTGCCAATGAACTGCCTGACCCGCTACCCCTATTTCACAGTTTTTTGTGTGTGCTTCACTTGTGCAAGGATGTGCACATCCATATGGAGAAACACACCAGAAATTTTTCTTCTTCCACTGATGATCTTCTGAATGCCAGCCAGTGCCCCTCTGTTTAAATTTCTCATCTGCAAAATGGAAATAATAGTAAATCGCCTCATATGATTGTTGAGCAGACAAAAGAGATTGATAGATCAGGAGCATCAGTGGATGGCCTTGTTTGTGCATCGATGGTAAACGGTGTCTTGCAGAGCAAACCGCTTGTTAGCTCATAAATGGAGCTTGGCTCTCATTTTCTGTTTTTCTGTCTGTGGAATTGAGAACAGGATGTTTGTGTCACTTCCTCAGTGTCCTGCAAGCTGTTGCAAGCAGCTCCTCTACCACCTACATAATGTCAAATAAGGGAGGGTCCTGCTGTCACTGCACCTGTCCCTTTTCCTTTCAGCACGTGTCTCTCAAGATGTTCTCTTATCTGAGGAGAGCTGTTGGCAGAGGAAAGGGTCTCAGCAATACCCACCATGCTCAATATGGCAGTTCTAACTATTAAAAGTCATGCTTTGCTAAGCATCTGAAAACCAGTGTGCTTATCTAAACTTCATGTTTTGCAAGACTGACTTCAGAAGCTGATGATTTCATACCATTTCCCCTCCCGCTGAAGCCATTTCCACTTAGGTTGTACTGCTTGTCTGGCACAGGCTGAAGCAAGTTGTATTTATCAGCTCAATGGTGGTCATAATAGCATAACTTTCCCCATTCAAACAGCTGATCTTAAATGAGAGAAATAGGACCCTACTTTGGGTTTTTCAGTTGTTAAAGCCATTTCAGTGTCTTGCTTCCAAACGTTTCACTTAATGCTAAAGTGGCACCTGATAAAGCACGACAGAATGACTTCTCTCTTCTTCCAGCAAAATGCCCTATCTCTGAGTATTTACTACAGGAAAGGTTTGCATGGATGATACCCCCTTTCTTATGATAGAGGCATCACACTGAGATCATACTGGCCCATTTCCTCCTGGCCACCTGTTTTTTATTTATTTATTTATCCATTCATTTGTATTCCACCCTATATCATTCAGATCTCAGGGTGGCATACATTGGGATCTCAGGACAGCACCATGTACATTGATGGTGCTATATAAATAAATAATAATAATAACAAAAAAATCAAACAGTATAAAACAAACAAAAATGTACTGAGCTAAAACATATTAAATCATTAATAAGCTAAAACCAGTAGAAAATTTTAAAACAATTAAAATGATGTGCAGCTTTGGTTCTTAAAGGGTTTGATAAAAAGCAATGTTTTAACTTGGCACTGAAACGAAGCCAGCATTAGTGCCAGTCAGGACTCCAAGGGGAGGGCTTTCCACAACCAGGGTGCCACCAAAGAGAAAACCCTCTCCCATGTCCCACCATAAAGATTGTCTTGTGTTAGTGGGATGCAGAGGGCATCTGGATTAAAATTAATTGGACAAGGAATAAAAGGAACATGACAGTTGGAGTCTATTACTGACCACCTAGTCAAGGAGAAGATGAGGATGAAGCTTATGAAAAGCAAATTGCCAGTCTTTCAAGGAAGTGTGATGTAGTAGTAATGGGGGACTTCAGTTACGCTGATATCTGTTGGGAGACAAATTCTGCCAAAGGTGGCCCTTCCAAGAAATTCCTGACATATGTGACTGATAAGTTTCTCCTAAAGAAAGTAGAGGAAGGAACTAGAGGATCGGCTATCCTTGACTTGTTACTGTCCAATAGGGATGACTTAATGGATAAAGTGGCAGTGACAGGAACTCTGGGGGAAAGTGACCATGTCATAATGGAGTTCTTGATTTTAAGAGGAAGCAAGAGCTGGGTGTAGCCATACACATACTCTGGATTTTAGGAAAGCCAATTTTAATACAATCAGAACTATGATAAGTAAGGTCCCATGGCAAGTGACCCTAATGAGAAAAGTTTTTTTAAAAAAGGATTTTTTGTTTTATACTGTTGTTTTTATATTTTTTTAATGGTTTTAAATTTTGTATACTTTTTTTAATGTCCATTTTTTTTAGCTTTTGTAAACCACCCAGAGAGCTTTGGCTATGGGGTGGTATATAAATTTAATAAAATAAATAAATAAATAAATAAATAAATAAAAGGCACAATTACAAGCAATTCCAAGGAAAAAAGATAGACGACATCAGAAGAAACCAATGTGGCTCCATAAAATGCTTAGAGATGACCTGAAAACCAAAAGGGATACATATAGGAAGTGGAAGGAAGGCCAGGCTACAAAAGAAGAGTACAGACATGTAGCATAAAAGTCCCTGAATGGCAGCAGGAAGGCTAAAGCTGAGAATGAGCTCAGGCTAGAGAGGGATGCTAAAAGCAACAAAAAAGCCTTCTTCAGTAAGAGTAAAAGACAGAGGAAAGAAATGATGGTTCAATTATTCAATGAGGATGGCAAATTGATAACATATGACAAAGAAAAGGCAGAAGTGTTCAATTCCTACTTTGGCTCAGTCTTCTTGCAAAAGTGAGTCTATGACCCCACCCCCTAGAAAAAGTGATGTACAAGCTGAAGGGGCAGGATTGCAATCTGAGATTGAAAAACAATTCGTCAAGGAACACCTAATTTTTTTGAATGTGTTCAAATCTCCAGGACCCAATTAACTGCATCCTAGAGGAAGGACTCTCAGAACCACTATGTATTATCTTTGTGAAGTGAAGTGCCAGATGACTGAAGGAGACCTAATGTTGTCCCCATCTTCAAAAAGGGCAAAAGGAGGAACCTGGGAACTGCAGACCAGTTAGCCTGCATCAATCCCTTGGAGAATTTTGGAGCACATTATAAAGGAATCAATCTGTAAACACTTTGAAAACAATGCACTGGTTAGGCCTCATCTAGAGTATTGCATCCAGTTCTGGGCACCACACTTCAAGAAGGATGCAGACAAGCTGGAGCGAATTCAGAGGAGGGCAATGAGGATGATCAGGGATCTGGAAACAAAGCCCTATGAGAAGAGACTGGAAGAACTGGGGATGTTTAGCCTGGAGAAGAGAAAATTGAAGGAAGACATGATAGCACTCTTCAAATACTTAAAGGCTGTTACACAGAGAAGGGCCAGGATCTATTTTTGATCATCCCAGAGTGCAAACATGGAATAATGGGCTCAAGGTACAGGAAGCCAGATTCCAGCTGGACAGCAGGAAAAAGTTCCTGTCTGTAAGAGCAGTACGACAATGGAACCAATTACCTAGGTCATGGACACTCTCACACTAGAGGCGTTCAAGAGGCAGCTGGACAGCTGTCTGGGATGCTTTAAGGTGGATTTCTAGATTGAGCAGGCGGTTCGACTCGATGGCCTTATAGGCCCCTTCCAACTGTACTATTCTATGATTCTATTGTGCTTTTGTAAGTGCAACTCCACGCACCTGACACCATGCTCCCTCGAAACTTCTAGTTTTTGGCAGTCCTTCTTTTTCATTTTGCCTTTCGCTTAGTATCCCTTTCTTGGAATGACTGGCTTCTCTTCCCTATGATTTCATCTTGTCTAGTCAGTCAGATGCTGTGAAGATCAAAATCCTTCTATCCTCCCACTGAGAGATCCTGATCTGACCCCTTTCTGTGTGCCTGGGGAAGGGCTATCACTCTGTAATTTATAGCACCTTATTTATAGCACAAAGTCACAATTCAACACTCGACATCTCCATGTAGGGCTGAGAAAGACTCCTATCTGGGAACCCCGAAGAGCCACTGCCAGTCAGTGCAGACAGTCAACACTGAGCTAGATGGACCAGTAGTCTGACTCATAAGGCAGCTCCCTATGGACTTCTGACAATGCACAGTTTACAATTATTGCTTTCTGCTTAAATCCAAACGAAACAATGAAAGAATCCATGGTTAACTTTCATTTATTTTAATGGAATGTGCTCTAAATTTCTTTCAGAGAAAATTATCTAATCCTTTATTGCTTCTAACAGAATGAAAAACAGTGAAAACTGTGGCCATAGCTAGACCTAAGGTTTATCTCTGGGGTCAAACCTGTTCACCTAGGTGACACACAGGGGATCCAGTGCTCAGGCAGGGGCAAACCCTGGATGATCCCAGGATAAACCTTAGGTCTAGCTGTGGCCTATGTCTATGCTTGTTTTAAATAGCCTTTGTTCTTTTAAAAAAGTAACAAAAAGCCTAAAGAATAATGTGTTATAGATTTAGGGCAACCTTTTCAGTCATAGGCTATTTTAGCAACAATAATTCAGTGATCCCTTATGGCATCATGGGCTACATTCTACTCTAGGAAAATTGTTACAAGGTTACCTGAAAAACACGGGGCCAATCCTGGTTTCAGCTTTTCTGTGCTTAACTCCTATTGAAGTCAATGGGAATAATCTCCTTTAGT
The DNA here is from genome assembly GCF_023053635.1 of Elgaria multicarinata webbii. Taxonomy (NCBI): domain Eukaryota; kingdom Metazoa; phylum Chordata; class Lepidosauria; order Squamata; family Anguidae; genus Elgaria; species Elgaria multicarinata. The sequence goes on from NC_086172.1 coordinate 106,568,614, forward strand.
GAAACAACACTGTTTAAAGGAGTTCAGAGAAATAGAAATTGTGTATAATCAAAAGCTTTGAAGGGGAACATACGGTGAGAGGTTCATGAAACGCAAGCTATACACTTGGAAAAGAAGCAGGGCCATGAGGTGATTTTTAATAAAGCTCAGCACAAAGCTTTTAAAGAGCATCAAAACTTGGCATCACAGGCTCATTTGAGGTTTTTCTTTTTTCTTTCTAGTCTTGAGAAGAGGAGGATACAAACTACAGGAAAGAAAGGTCAACTCCCAACGGAGAATGGGTCAGACTGCTTAACATGCAAAATATTTAAATTAGCCTGACAAGCAAATAGAAGTAAGAGCAAAAATGACAAGAATTTGGCAGGGAAGATATGACAGTAGCTAATTAGCTCTTTGTGTCAGAACATCAAACACCCAACAGTGTTATGTCAGGAGTCCAAGTGTAGCTAAGAAAGCAGTTTATGAGTAGCAGAAACCATCACCGTAGATGTTCTTATAGTTTGAAGCTGAGCCTGCCACCATTTGGATTCTGGCTTCAACTCAGAATCTGGGGGGACTTCAAATTCTTTCTTATCTGTGCTCTGCAAGAATGTTTACTCAACTAATAGATTCAATGTAAGAACGGGATAATTTTGAAGAATTCAAACTAACAGCTTTCAGGAGCTTTGGCATCCTTATATCTGTGCATTCCACTTTCAGCTCACTGCACAGCAAGGAGGCTGCCATGCTGTTGTTTTCCTAGAACCTATCTGAGACTTTTGGAATTTGACTCATGTCATTCGATTCTAGTGTTTTCAGGATACAACTAGGTCGGCACTTTTCATGAATTTAAACATTCATGTCAAGATATACATATTTGACAGGTGAAGGTTTCATAGAAACACAGGGCTGGTGGGGGATTTGCAGTCTATCTAGTCTGCCCAACTGCTCAATGCAGGAATTCTAAGTTACAACATCTAGCTGTCTAGCTTCTGCTTGAAGATGTCCAGTGAAAAAGAGCCCAGCAGCCATCTAAGTAATTTGTTCAGTTTCAAACAGCTATTACCATCAAGAATTTTCTCCTAATTTTCAACTGAGATCAATCTGCTTGTAACTTAAATCCATTAGACCTAGTCCTTCCCTCTGGGCCAAGTGAGGACAGGTCTCTGCCCTCTTCTATGCAAAGAGACTTTCAGGTTTTTTAAGATGCTATAATGATCTCCCTCAGTCATTTCTTCCCAGTACCGTCAACCTCACACCTATAAAAAACACCATCTTCATTGCCCTTCACTGGGCATGTCTACACCATGCATACATCCCAGGGTCATCTGTAGATCATCCTTGTGTGTCCAAATGATGCACAGGGGATCCCAGGTTCAAGCAGGGACTGCCAGAGATTTTTTCCGGGATAACTGGGACTGCAGATTTCCTAGTTTTTCCATGGCCCTGAGACACCCCTGAGGACCACAGCCAGTGTGGCATGCAATCACAGGTCATCTCTTCATTCTTGTGAGTAGCAGGGTTCTGGAAACAGGCTTGGAGTTGCAAGGTGTTTTTTCCCCTTAACTTTGCAGTGGAGCGCAATTGCACTCCCATCTCCGTTCCATAAAAAAAAGGTGCTATTTGGATGCTGGGGGAGGATCCCGGAAGCCAGAAAGCCTGGGATCCTCCCCCCTCTCTCTTGATGTTGATGAGCTCTTTGAATCCATTTCAATTTGTCTATATCAGATGTGGATGAATCAATCTATCCAATTTTCACTTTTTTAAAAAATGCATACAAAAGAACATTTATTTTCACACACCATTCCTCCTCATATACACCTCCTTGTATGCAGCTTCCATTAATATACACATTTTGCATGTAACATACCCTAATATCCACATATTTATATGCAATGTCTGAGCTAAGAACTGCATCACAAGTTTGGAGATGTGTGTGATCCAAATGTTAAATGTTTATCCTTTGGAATGGGTAAATTTCTAAGAATTATTCAGTCAATAAACATTTCTTTGCACCCAAAGAAAGGTTAAACACTAGGAACTTTCCTCTGGCTAAATTTGGCTAAGAGAGAAAATTGTCCTTTCAACAAAAGGGAAGGTCTTTCCCCTGAGTCCCTTTCACTTCAAGGAGCCTTTGGTGTGATGTTAGCTGAGTTGATCACCTCTCGCCTACTTTTAGCTCTGCCATTTGAACCAATGGCAGACTCTGGGATTGGTCAATTCTGAAGTCCCTTCGCCCTTTGAGGATTGCTGAGTTCCCACAGACTCTGAGTTGTTAACATTTTCACTGATAAAGTTGGGTGAAGATTCTTCCCTGGCAGGTGAAAAGCCTGGGAGAATCACCTTCCCCACTTCCTGTGCAAGCTGGGATGTTTCTCACCCTGTTTCTTCAGCTTCAAAATCTGATTCCGACTGATAGCCTGAAACTTCTTCCCCCACACCAAAGGGAACAGGACTATCATGACACTGGCAACCAGTTTGGGGGAGATGGGTGGGCCTTCTTGGGAATCTCTTCTTGAGAATCTCAGAAGGCCACATTTGAGCCCCTGGGTTTCTGCACCCCTGCGTTAAAACAAACATGGTGAGGATGGAAAGTTTGTGTCAATATTTCCATGTAGCTCTATTCCAACCTTCCCTACAAATATGTTGGAATGCAATTCCCATCATTCCCACTCAGCTTGGGCAATATTGGATGGAGATGATGGGAATTGTAGCTTCATACATCTGGAGGCACCCCAGGCTGGGAAAAGTGGCTTTATTTCTTATGGACTATATCATATGACATATAACCTAGTCAAAGTTAAGCAATCCCACCAATTAAATTTGGATAGTTTTAAGCTCATCTTCCTCCCTACTGAAATCAGCAGGACTTACATGTGTTTCACTTTGGTTCACAGTTGTGATATGTTGGAAAAGAAGAACTACTACATTTTCCAAAAGGCACTCACAATTCTATGAACAATTTCAAAGCATAAGCAACTGTAATGGGATTTTCCAAAGGAACACTATACCGCACTAACATAGAGAAAAAAAACAAACTGAAGATTCTCCTAGGATATGAAAAGTCTTTGAAGCACCCTGTTTAAGAACTGGAAAAGAATATCAATGATAGCAACTTTTAGGGTGGGCAGGGGGAAGAAGTATCCCCCTGCAATAAAGGGGTAGGAAGTATGTGCTGACTATTCCTTTAAAAGGTTAGCAGCATTTCAGACTGCAAGGCAAATGGGGAAAAGCCACTCATTGATCCCGTTCAGACAACATGCTAAACCATGCTGCTTAACCACAAAATGGTTAACAGAATGCTTAACCATGGTTTACGGTGTCATCTGAAACACGTTTCCCCTAACCATCTGCCCCATTAACCACATTGTGGTTAGGCTCACTAAGGAAACTTAACCACAAAAGGGTTAAAAGTGTTGCCTGCAAGCATTCCACATGTGGTTAGCATTAACCACAGCTGAACATGGTTAAGCTAACCACAAAGCCCAGAGTGTCGTCTGAACCAGGCCAATGAAAATGCTGCAATAAAATTGTCCAGCAATGTGAGCACGTAAGAAACTGGAAAGCAACAGGACCAAATTAGTGGGCTACTTTCATAGAGCTTTTACAGATCTTCCCCAGCTCCAGTTGATAAGATTTTGAACCACATCTTTGAGAGAGAGATAGATAGATAGATAGATAGATAGATAGATAGATAGATAGATAGATAGATAGATAGATTCTAACGGCCCTTTTTTATTTGCTTCTTCAACACCTACATGGGCATTAAACTGAGGGGGTGGAGAGTGCAGTTTCCTGGCTCTCAGCTTGGAGCCTGGTCTATGAGCTCGGAGCCAGGAAACCTAACATTCCTATGTCCCCCCAAATGCTGTCTAGAAGGACATAGGATTGCTCTCTTATTTGCTTTTTGGAAAAAATGCAGATTAATGTGCAAACAGCACAGAATAGACTTACCAGTGAAGACATGCAAAAGTGACATGATCTGGACATAGACTTATTTATCCATCCCTATTTTAAAGCTGTGACGTTTTCTACACCATTATTTTTCCCAGGGTCACCCAGGGGTCGTCCCTATGTATCTGAATGATGCACAGGGGATCCCGGGGTCAACCAAGGATGACCCCAGGAAAACCCTGGGAAAATGGAAAATGGTTATTTCCTGGGCCAGATCTACACTACTGCTTTAAAGTGCTTTATAACAGTTTTATAGCGCTTTAAAGCAGTTAAAGCGCTTTATAACTGTTATAAAGCACTTTAAAGCAGTAGTGTAGATCCGGCCCTGGTCTTTCTGCGGTCCCAGGACCATTCTGGGACCGCGGGAGATGTGTGGGTGCCTTCCCCTGCTTTGTCCCACCTCCTTGAGAGTAAACACGAGGAGGCGGGGAATGGGCATGGGGCACAGGACATGGAGCTCTTCGGGCACTCCGTGCCCATCAGGGGGGAGCAGGGTCGGGATGCATTTTTGTTTGGAGCACAATTGCACTTATCTCCCATATTTATTTATTTTTTAAAAGAGGCAGGCCGACATCCCTCCTTCCTCCTGTGATGCCACGCATGTATATGGATCCAGGGGGAGGATCTCGTGACCAGAATATCGCAAGATTGTCCCCCCTCCATCCCAGAAGGCTAGGAGGTGTAGAAAGGGCCTGTGTCGCAGGCTGAACTCACATGTAGAGTGGTTCTCAGTAGATTACCCAGAATCAATTAGCAGCCATGTGCAAACAACAAAGCTAAGTGGGACATGTCCCCATTTTGTGCTTAACATTTCTGTCAACAATGCAAACCAGGCCCTAGATGAAATGTAGCTTGCTTTCCTGATCTTAATATTTTATTGAGCTACTTAGATACTGATATTTACGCTCTCCCCTTTCAAAAACACTTTTGAATTGGCCACAACAAACCACCATAATACAAAAGCAAATACTGAATAACAACAATGTGTTCCAGACAGTGCCAGCCAGCAAAGTAAGTTGAGTCCCACAAGGAGGCACTGCTGGTGGCTCACCTTCAGTCTCCAGGAAATAATTGATTTGAGCAAAGTCACTTTGGTAACCCCACTCTTACATCAGGGGCTCCCTCTGGTATAGGGTGACCATATGAAAAGGAAAACAGGGCTCATGGGTCTTTAACAGTTGTGTAGAAAAGGAAATTTCAGCAGGTGTTGTTTGTATGCATGCAGCACTTGGTGAAATCCCCTCTTCATCACAACAATTAAAGCTGCAGGAGCCCTGCCTTCTTGACCAGATTCCACAGTGGACTGGCTTTTCTTTCCATCGGTGAGCAAGTGACAGAGTAAAAGACACCTGGAAATCTGTGAATCACAGACCGAATGGATTTAATAAAATCTGTCTATCCCTACTTGTCTCTGCACCTGCCAGGCAGTTGGAGCTCCACCTATCCAGCAGCTGAATAGGAAGAGAAAGCACCTCCAGGAAGCAGCATCTAACTGTTGGATCCTGGATTGGATCAGTTTTTCTTTATTCCTGAGCTTTTAGTATGCCCAGTGGCAGAAGACATGAAGAAACATGAAGAAATACTTTTAAACGTCAAGGCCACCAGCTTGACAATGCAATTATTGAATTATTGGCATGAGATGTTTAATCAATTAGTCAATTAGTGGCTGGGATGACTACAATTTTTGCACTATATATATGGCTCTGTGTTGTGTATTATTTATTCATCCATTATCATTACTGCTGTTATCAGTTGTGATCGTTATGAGTATATGTGTGTGCTGTAACTAATTTATTCAACCAACTTCTATGTCATTAAAAGCTCTGTTTGTATCCTAACAAAGTATTTGAGCGTTATTTGGGTCTTTGCTGCGTTTCTACTGAGAGAAGCTTCTAACACAACTTTGCTCATTCTTGAGTAGAGTTAACTTCCAACACTAACACTTCCCTTCACTCAGTCATTTCCAAGGGAAAGACTAGGTGAATGAAAGAATGCCATGTTGGGCATGTCTTCTCAAAGGCACATGGAAGCGGAGGGCTGATTGGGGCTGGGTGGGCACATGTACTGGAGGCCATGGGCTGGATGAAATTTGTCCATACAGTCCACAGGATTCAGATTCCCATTACTGGAGTAGATCATTCCAAAATTAATCTTTCTATCCTAGCATTTAAATTGTGGTGGTTCAGTATGTGTAAACTCACAATGTATCCCTATGCACAGTGAAAAAAATATCCAATCTAAAGGTTGGCCCTCTATTACTAGGATTTTGCATTGAATGGGGAATGGGGAGCAGGGATACCTCAGGGGATCTGCCTGTGCTGTCATGGAGAAATAGCTCTTTGCCTATTTCCATGCCCAACACTAGTTGTGTGTTGTTGATGATGGTGCTGCTGCTGCTGGTGGTATTATTTACATATTGTCCCATAGCTGAAGCTCTCTGGGCAATTTCCAAGAGTTACACTATTTTGCACCTGGCATTGTCTGGAGCAAACCCATTATCTTGCAGATTAGACATCTAAACTAGTAGCAATATGATATATATTATTCCATCCCTGTTTAGTTTCTAAAACTGTGATGAATGGGATTTTACAGAGTGAAAAGAGCCATTTATGTTTATCCTATTTTAATGTGGTCTTTTTCATTTGGTCCATAAGGCTTTTAACTACCTCCCATCCTCTCTCTAATGCTTCAATAATGGAAGGTAAAAATGGAAGCCACATGCAGGTGCTTCATCTGTACATTAATGGGATTCTGTTACTTAAATCACCTTATTAACATACTGTGAAATTTTCATCAAACATAGATGCCCACCAGGATCTACTACTTCATGCTCATTTAAACTGTAATTTTCTTGCAGCTTGGATAACAGTACTGTCTCCTTCGTGGTAAAATACATGAGTGGCAGATTTATTTATTTGTTATTACTATTCAGTAGAGGCTAGTGGATCTTATTTTAATGGGATGGTGTATCCACTCTGGGTTTCAATCAGAACCAGTCCGAACTCTAAAGGATCTGGTAGAAAGAGTGGTGAAGAACAGGAGGAGTGTTTTACCTCTGCTCTGTGTATACAGTATATGTTTGGCTGGTAGGGATTCTTTCTTTCTTTCTTTCTTTCTTTCTTTCTTTCTTTCTTTCTTTCTTTCTTTCTTTCGATGTGCTGTGGCCTGGTATCTCTTTTGCTTCCTCTGTGTCTCTGTGTTGCCTGTTTTAGGGGAATGACTGTCTAGGGTTTTTATTTGTGGTGTGTTTGTATGTATGTTTTGCCTTCTATGGAATAGATATTTTGTTGGACTTTGTGGGCAATGGAGCTAGTTTAGAGCCAAAGTTTAGAGCCCCACAACTCACGGAGTCTCCAAATAGGGATGTTGGAAGTATCCATCTGAGGGGTGGAGTTCAATGAGATCTCATAGGCTCAGGCCCCAAGACTTTGTTCGGCCTTCTGCTAACTGGACCAACTCAGTCTGCTGCGAGTCAGGCCAGCTAGCCAATTCTCTGAATTTTTAAAGTTGCTGAGATTACATGTGTAATGTGTGCAAATAAAGTTGCACGAAGTATAGCCTCACTTTGTGCAATTTGCATAAATGTCAGTTAAGGAAGCATTTCTGCCTGATCTACATGGTCTCTTTCAACACTGTTCATGATGCAGAGATTGTTGGAGATGGACTTTCCGAAAGGTCTTACCTTATGGGCTCCCAGAAGATGCAGTATGAAGTACCTTTCTCTAGTAGTGCTGTGCCAAAAATTTCAACCATTCCATTTTCAGCATTTTGTGGGGGTTGGGAAAAAATGAAAACTTGGGCAAAAGAGGCTGAGAGAGGAGAGAATTTTAGAGATTTTTCTCTTTGGGGAGGGGGACAGGGTTTCCAAATATATTTTTAAATGTAGCCAGTTGCTGAAGGGTCTTCTTTCTTTCTTTCTTTCTTTCTTTCTTTCTTTCTTTCTTTCTTTTAAAAGTAGCCCCAGTATTTTCAGGAGCCCAGGAGTTCTTCCTGAGTGCTTATTCAAGAGGGAGAGGTCACATGGTCTCCAATACGCATTCACTAAGAACTGCTGGGTTCCTCCAAATGCTGATGGAAGGTAGGGTGGTTTGTTTATTTGGTTTTTGTTTGTTTGTTTTTTTAGAAACTAAAAAATAGGAAGAAAGCCCCTCAGTAATCATCTACACTTAGAACAGGTATGTGGAAACCCTGTCCCCCTCCCCAAGGAGAAAAAATCTCTGAAAACAAAACAGATAGAAAACAACAACATTTCTCTTCCACAAAGGAAAGAGAAAGTTCCCAAAATAGGGGGCAGGATTCAGCCCAGCACTATTGTCTACTAATGTTTTTCTCATCACATTGAAAGTGTAACCATTCACATAAGCTTTGCCATCCCACTGGCTAAGTGATAAGGAGATAGGAAGTGGCCACCACTACAACATATTATGACCATTCACTGTTTGTTTATGGCTATGTAATATAGATTCTCTTTTTACACCATTTGGTCTTGAATCCACTGCAAGGTAAGTTTTCCTTTCTCTGGGATGAAAATCCAGGGCAGAAATCGCTTCAAATATGCAGTTTTCTGTGGTGAGAAAACCTGAACGACTGACATTACACTCATTAGTGCTTGGAATCTTTGCAGGTTAAATCTTTGTATCGTTTGCATAACCTGCAATTTCTTTCTCACATGAGACCCCCCTAGCAATATTTGGGCTCGAAGGATTCATTGTTGATTAGACATTACACATGCTAGGTGCACAAATTTGATTGCTTTTGCATATTTTGCCAACTTCATTTTCAATTATTTTGGTAAGTGAAGTAAACAGAAGAGACTGCCATTTGTAAACAATACACAATTTAAATTAAAACATTATTATATACTCTTATACATGTCTACTTAGTAGTATGTCCCATTGAATTGAATAAGATTTACTCCCTACAGGTAAGTGTGATTGCAGATTTACTTAATATTTCACATTCACATCCTCCTGAAAAAAATTGGGGCTAAGAGTAAAGTATGTCAGAAAATTATTTTATAAATTAAATTGGTTCATTCCTCTAATATCATCTCGATTTGTAGTGCATTCCAGTGACTTTAGTCAGCAGTGGCTTTCTTACCTCTTCTGTGGAATAATAATTACTGACAGAAAATCTGCATAGCGTACCCTGATAGTATGAAAATACCTTGAAAGTAGAAACACATGTTTAACAACCCAGTTCCCAAAGCAAACTAATTCTCACAATCAAGGACCACCATACAAGTTGCCCCCATTCTGTAACACACTGCCATATTCTGCTTCCTATACATTATATTCATTTTCATAGAAATTGCATGTATTCCACCAATTAAGAAGGCAGGAGGGTGTTTGCTCCTTGGGTTGTTACTCTACAAAAACATAATTGACCTGTAATTTAATATCTACAATTCAAAATGAACTTCAGCAGCTTCATGCACTGACTCTATTTTGCCTATGGCCTGTAGTCAGATTCGACCCACCTTAGGACATCACTATTTAGTGTGGATTTCCACATTTCTACCCCTCCTGCACTTTGTAGGAGCATTTCTTGGAACTTTTAGAAGATCAACATGGGTCACAGGTGACTGAATTAACTTGTTTCTAATCGGAACTGCAACAAAGTATTGCAGTGTGGAATGTTCCTGTTCAGGATAACTGAATTCATGAGCCCCTGCCAAAGGAAGTGAGGCAGGTGGCTACTAGAAGGAGGGCTTTCTCCGCTGTGGCACCCCAGTTGTGGAATGAGCTCCCCAGAGAGGTCCGCCTGGCGCCTACACTGTACTCTTTTCATCACCAGCTGAAGACCTTTTTATTCTCTCAGTATTTTAACACTTAATTTTAACATAAATTTAAATTTTACTGTTTTAACTCTGTATTTTAATCTTATATCAATTTTGCTGCGTGCTTTTATCCTGGTTGTGCTTTTTATACTGTTTTTTGTATTTGTGCTTTTAACCTGTTGGTTGTTTTATTATGGTTTTAATTTTTGTGAACCGCCCAGAGAGCTTCAGCTATTGGGCGGTATAAAAATGTAATAAATAAATAAATAAATAAATAAATAAAATTCCCTTCCTTCACAGTCAGTTAGTAATAGCTATGGAGCACATTCAGTTTTCATTGGGCTGTTTTGAACTGTCCTCTCTTACGGAAATCCCCATTAAAGATTTCTGGTTTTTCTGCAATCCTTGGAGTTCCCATAAGCCTCATGTGTATATAGTGCTGTTTTGGCTACATATGCCTTATGACTACGCCCGGCACAGCCAGGGTGTAGGGAGGCTATTGGGGGTTGGGGGTGGGAGATGAGGCAGGGAGGCATGCCATAGGCAGACTCCCTGTGGTGCCACCAGAGAAGGGAGGGGGGAATCCAAGCCAATATATTAATTCTGGCCCTTCCCCTCCTCCTCTTCAAAGAGCAGCTCCCTCCCTCCCTGTAAGCAGTTTGAGCTTGCTTGTCATCCTTTAGGAAACCGAGTAGGAATTTTTTGCTCATAATCTTTCATTGGTTATGAGTTTGTTTCACCTACTTCACACTGTAAGACAGGCAGGGGGAAATAATTAGGTTATTTTGCAGTTTGGTCGCATTTGCTGATAGGCAGGTATGAATGGGCCTCTTGAGCAGGTTAGGGTCAGTGAGCATTCAGAGGCACCACTGTGGTGATGGGTAATGCCTGAGGCTCCCCAGCTGCGAGCCCCACGGCCCAGCTGGTGGTGATAAGGGTTACCTTTGAGGACAACCTTCCTCAATGAGTCAGAGCTCCACAGCATGAGGGGTGGTGACACCAAAGGCCTCCCTACCCCAAAAGGGGAAGCCTGGAAGATGGTGAATGTTGAGGTGCAACTCTGAGGCCATGAATGTCTCACCCGATAAAACAACGGGATGAGGCCAAGATGCCTGCTTAGGATTACTCTTTCTGCAGATCTATTAATAAATATGGCCCTGTTTAAATCCCAACTTTGTGTCCGCCTTGTTATTTCCCACTTTTCACATTCCCACAAATATCGCACTCAGAGAATTGAGATCACTGTTAATATATATGATCATTTATTAACACATTCCAAATAATCACCAGTTGTAAGTTTTTGTGGGTATATGGGCCAATGGTTGTATAGTACAGCTGCATGAGATACATCAAATTGGGGAAAGTACCAATGTAAATTCACTAAATAAATAAGGTCAGGAAAATTGTCAGAGAAAGGGGAAATAATGGGAGGTACTGGGTGGGTTGATAAGAGAAATGAGGTTAAGTGAGGATTTTGGGGGGGAAATCATTTGTTTGTCTCTTATAAATTGCACTTATTTTCTGATATTTTGTTCAACCGTATAGGCAAAAGTAGGAGAAATGTTCAAAATAGTGTAATGCTAAATATGATAACTTGAATTTAAATAATTCTACAGTGGCTGAAGTGGATTAAGTCTCATGCAGTCAATAAAGTTGACTGAATACTTGTTTATTGTGGGGTGAGTTGTAGGCAGAATTGTAGCAACAGGTTAACAGAACCTATCAGGCTACAAGTTGTACATACACAATCTCTGCTATATGCATGATGATTGGGACAAGCCTGCACACACAGCCAACAAAGAGTTGTGTGGACAAGCATACACCTGTCCAGTGTACACGTGTAGAATTTGTTCACATGGAATACTGAATAAGGGTGTAGCCTGCTGCTACAATCATTTTCCACACAGGCCACTTTACATGTTCATGTAACAGGTGAAAGAGCTTAAAAGAAAGAGGAAGACACACTAAAGTACTAATCTCAGTTTTTCCAAACTTTCCAGAATGCTAAAGGGCTACAAAGTAAAACTGTTTTATAATATTTTGTTAGTCTTCACAATATTTTGTTAGAAAAAGAAGAGAGGACACAGAAGAAGCTAATAACTAGTCATTTATTACCTTGGAAGCCTTCAGTTTTTGCAATAATAAGATAAATATGTTTCATTTCAGTGCTTATAAAAAGAAAATGAGAAGGCAGTTTTGTCAAATTTACAAAATCCAATTTGGAAAGTATCACCACATTAACTAGTAACGAGACATGATGAATATTTGAACCTGCTCAACACACACCTCTCCATATGCCTCTTAAACACCATTATATTTTAATATTTCACTTACATCATGGATAAAGGTGCCCCGGAACACTTTTAGTGGGTTGCTATTGTAAAGAATTAGGGTCTTACGTGCTGCATTTCTTTACAATGAAATAGTGAATTGCAATGCGATCCAAGCATCGATGCTTGAAAAATTAAGGATTCATTTTGACAATTGTCACAAAAGGGTTTCGTTTTGTTCTTTTAAATCCATTTTCAAACTCATACTTTAAGGGAAATGGTTGCATCTTACCAGGAGACAAACTGTATTTATGAACTTTAAAGGCTTCACGAATAATTGTCATCTTTTAAATTCAAAAGACATATTTTCATTAAAACAATATTTCTCCCACATACATAAGAGCTCTGAACAACAGCTTCCTCCCTCCTGACACTCATCCCACCTCCTGCTATTGCTGTACGGTAAACAGAACTTGAAACTGAGAAGGAGTTTTGAGAGTGGTTTGAAAGGCGACAAAGGGGTAAGCCATTAAAAGCGAGAGAAAAGTCAAAGTCCCAGTTGCCTGGTGCAAGCGTGTGTGATATCTGAAAATTAATTAAAATTAATTTTTTAAATTTGAAAATCTACCTCTCTTTTAATTAAAATCCCTTCCCCTCTTGCATGTTTTGTGCCAGACACTAAGAGCGTATGTCCCCATTGTCTACTTCCTAAAATACCACTGCTTATTTTTGGCTTGTGGAGTTCCTGTAAGAATAATATTTCAGGTTTCATATTCCACGCCTGTGGATCAAATCTGGCCTGCCTGGGTCCCCAATCCAACCCTTTCAATTGGCCAAGCCTCCTTCCCCTGGCCACATACCTTTTCCCTCCAATCATTTGTTGGTATCCCAGTTTCATGCAGTTCTTGACCCAATCTAAAAGTTTGGAATGCCTCTCCTAAGATTTAAGTACCGGAAAGAAGATTGAAACTAAATTATGCAGGTATCTTTAGTATTTCTGGTACTGCTGGCCTTGCCCCCTTTTGCCATTTGCCCCACCCACTACCGGAATGTTGCCCCTGATAGCTTCTCTGAAATTCAGTTCAGCCCTCAGCCTGAAAGAAGTTCAGCACCCCTGATTTAGGCCACCCCTGATCTGTGCCTGATCCAATTCCGCAGTCATAAAAACTTGGAGCTGCAACAGATAAAGCCCAACTCACATTCATGCAAAAGTACTCATCAGCTGTTCAGTGAGGAACAAGAAGCAGGGTTAAGATTAAGGGCTCATCTTCACCTACCTGCTTTCCAGGCCGGGTGAGGGTGAAGATCCCAGGCTTTCCTGTTTCTGGGATTGTCCCTCAGTGTGCACATACTAACACAACATCCCAGAAGTCAGAAGGGACGTTCTGGTGTAGCATGTTGTTCTTTAGGGAAAAAAAAGCAGAAGCCAGTTGCGCAATTGCACAGCCCTGATCCTGCAAAAAATGTGCATAAAAGAAAAGAAAAACTTGGCGTCAAAAAGCACTGGCAGTGATCCCAGGGATGACGAAACTGCTGCCCCCCTAATGGGCATGGAGCTTCCCCTGTACAGCTCCATGCCCATTTGCTGAGGCCCTCTATTTGCATGGAGGAGGGAGGCCAGAAGCCCATGCCACACCATCCGCGGTCCTTGGAGTTGACCGCAGGAAAAACTGGGAAAAACGTGGTTGCAGTTATCTTGGGGAAAGTGAGTGTTTGTCCCTGGTTGACCCTCGGATCCCCTGTGCATCATTTGTACACACAGGGGTGACCTTGATCTGACCTTGGATAAATGGGTGGTGTAGTCATGTCCTAAATCCACCCTCCTGTATCTTATTAAAAAACAGTAAGAGATGAATATTTGATGTGAGCTACATGTATCTAGTGTTGACTGGTGAATCAGGCTCAGGGCTTGCACCCATATTTATTTAATTATTTATTTATTACATTTTTATACCGCCCAATAGCCGAAGCTCTCTGGGCTGTTCACAAAAATTAAAACCATAATAAAACAACCAACAGGTTAAAAACACAAATACAAAATACAGTATAAAAAGCACAACCAGGATAAAACCACGCAGCAAAATTGATATAAGATTAAAATACAGAATTAAAACAGTAAAACTTAAATTTAAGTTAAAATTAAGTGTTAAAATACTGAGTGAATAAAAAGGTCTTCAGCTGGCGATGAAAAGAGTACAGTGTAGGCGCCAGGCAGACCTCTCTGGGGAGCTCATTCCACAACCGGGGTGCCACAGCGGAGAAGGCCCTCCTCCTAGTTTACATGTTTGAATTTTGCAGAAGGTGTGCTGATAGGATGATTGAGCAAGTAGATAGAATTGGTAGGTTCAGCTGATTATTCTAGATTCTAAAATCTACCAAAATGGTAAAATAGTAACTTCTGATCAAAATTGATTAATACTTTTATGAACTGTTGCCTTTCATCTGTGGAAGTCCATAAGATCTTTTGTCACCCTCTAAAACTGAGAACCATGTCATATTGCAAGACCATCCAAGTTCATATACTAGAACCGGGCTCCATGAAGATGCCAGGAAATATCCATATGATTAATATTTTATATGATATGTGAATGTCACAACACTTCATGCCTCTGCTTTTCACCAATGCTCTGTGGGTGAATTCAGCATGAAATGAGAAAGGAACCATCTGTTTTGAAATGTAAAGCAGCTGCTCTCTTCATTGTCACTGCCTTCACTGAAACTGGATTATTAAACTTGTAATTTGTAACTATTTCTTTTTAATTAAAGAAATTCTTGGTTACTTGTTGTAAAGCGAAGAAGAAGAAGAAGAAGAAGAAGAAGAGGAGGAGGAGGAGGAGGAGGAGGAGGAGGAGGAGGAGGAGGAGGAGGAAAATCACTCAGAACTAGGAATTGTAGTCAGAGGCAAGAAAACCTGATATACACTCCTGTGCATTTAAAATGGAATAAAATTTATGAGGAATATTGATTACAGTACTGTTGAAATGTATAACAGCCCTTTTGTTATTAATCCTGTAAGTACTAACACTCTGGGTTAACTCTGGGAGGAAAACAACAAAAACAACAAACATTCTTTCTTGTAGCTCATTTCCTGTGCTATTATGCCAAGCTTGTTTACTCAGATATAATTACATTGCATATTATATATATATATATATATATATATATATATACACACACACACACACACACACACACACACACACACACATATATATACACACATACACACACACACACACACACACAGAGAGAGAGAGAGAGAGAGAGAGAGAGAGAGAGAGACACTGTAGCAGTATCAGAATTGATTAAAAGATGCACCTGCCCAGTTTAAACATCTAGGAGCTTTTACATGGATATCAAGGAAGGTAATTTAAGAGAGTATGGCCACAGCTAGACCTAAGGTTTAACCTGGGATCATCCAGGGTTCGCCCCTGCCTGAGCACTGGATCCCCTGTGTGTCACCTAGATGAACAGGTTTGACCTCTGGACGATCCAGGGATAAACCTTAGGTCTAGCTATGGCCTAAGTCAGCAAAAGTAGCCTTCACACTGAAACTGTCCCTAGTGCCATATGGAGAAATCAAAGGCGGCGACATGATCTATTTTGTTTATTCTCCATACTGGATTCTTTCCAGAAATATGGTGTCAGGATAACTGAGAATGTAGGTGGAACAATTTTTAAAATGCACCAAGTGATCTGGTAATGGGCTAATGTTCTACGCAATGTTTGCAGGACATGCAGTCAGGATGCTTCAGCTTTTGCAGGTGCCCTAAGAATGTAAGGATGTAAGAACTATAGTTCTGATCAAAGCTCCATCTAGTCCAACAATCTAGGAGCTATCCAGATTTCCTTCAGAAACTCATAAGGAGGGCTTAAGCACAGTGGTAGTAGGGCCCAGAGATTCAGGAATTATACATAATACTTGAAGATATTGGTAGAACCCTGTTTCCCTATATTTCTGTACCAATTTTTACAGATATCCAATGCTGGAAAATCTTACTCTTTTTTGTACAAATTGCTTTGTGTCTGAGCCAAGCTGTGGGCTGTTCCCCAAATTCTGGATTTTTTTGCACATTTTGGGAGGTAAGGTTCTGCAATTTGCATGAACTTCTCAGCAATTCAGGCAAATTACAAGTGAATTTGCACAAATTACGTGAATTTGGACATAATTTGCATAATCTGCCCAGAAACTGCACAAGCTCCCCCATCCCTTCTAAAAATTCCCAGAAAATCCATGAACTGGCCAAACTTATTCTGATCAAGTCAGGTTCCACAGCAGGAACTGAAACAAAGTCCAGGGGCCAAGCCCCCAAACCCCTAACTGAACATGTAGCACTCTTGTGAGTTGATTGCCCAGCTGTCTCTAGAACAGGGACAGTGTGCTTTTGCAGTTGAACTAGTCAATTGGAGCACTACTGGAGGTAGTCATTCATACCTCAGCATGAAATGGCATTTGGAAAAGGGTTTCCAACAGCGATGTCAAGGCCCAAAAAGAATATACGAGAAGAGGTGTTCCTTCTGTGGCCCCAAACTGTGAAGAGGTCTGTAGGTTAGTATCAGCACTTTTAACTGAGCACAGAAATTAATAGGAAGCCAATGAAGATGATATAGTATTCCTGTAATATGATCATAATGCCCAATTCTAGCTGCCATATTTTGTACTGACTGAAGTTTCCAGACCACCTTCAAAGGCTGGCCCACATATAATGCATCACAGTAACCTAAGGGCAAAAGGCCATGGATCACTGAATCCAGGCTCGGTCCATCTAAGCACAGTCATAACTGGCATACCAGTTTAAGGTGGTAAATTATTCTCTATCTCACACAAGACACTTGCACCTCTGTTGACAGATAAGCATCCTCAAGCTACAAACTTGACCCTGTACGAGAAGGATGGAGTTCCCCATCTCATCTGGCAGCTTCTTGCTTTTGCCTCACCCCCCTCTGCCTGGCAAACAAAAGCTCTTATCTCTGATAAGCAGCTGATTGGAGTTAAGTGATTTCCCCTACTAGCACTTTCCCCACGCTTAGTAGGGAATCCATTCAGTGATCCATGGCCTTTTGTCCTTAGGTTACTGTGATGCATGGGCCAGCCCTTGAAGTTGGTCTGGAAACTTTATCTCCCAAAAACTGATGGTTGGACTTAAGAGCTTTCCCTTGTGGGGCAGAGGGGCAGGTCAGGAAGCTGCTGAGTGAGTCAGTCCTGCTTCCTTCTGAACTTTGTCCTGCTTACTTCTGGAAAGACATGATGTTCATGCCTAATTATAAGAAGACATGCCGAGGCTTGTAAAAAAAGGAGGTACTAACTTCGCTCCAATAGCCGAGAGAGTGTAACCAGAGCTAGCTTATTTATAAGTTCAATAAGTTTGAATGTGTATTTTAAAACTTAAGCAAGAAAATAGTGACTACCCCTTCAATTTGTTAAACAAATGAAAACACACAAGAAGTCTTAAGAAATGAATGGTTCATAGAGAAAAGTAAACGATCATCCTATACAAAAATAGAATGTGAAACATGCAGCAATTACAAAGAAAATACATTTGTATTCATGAACCACACAGTTTTCATGTAAAGATTACACCATACAAAATAAACTATAATTTAACACTTCCTAAGGCCTATTAGAAATCAGTATTAGGATAACTGTATAGTAGACCCAGTTAGCAGCAATTTGAATTGTTACTTAGCTTTACTTAAACTAGTGAAATATGGTGTTTGAAGCTTTCTACTACATATATAGCAGTATGGTATAAACTTTTAGAGAAAGGGAAGGTAGAAGGGAGAGTTAAAAGGAAGGTTAGGTATCCTATCCTTATCTATCCCAAGCAGAGATCTGAAGAACAGCCTTCTGTGGACCCAGAGAAAAGTTGAAAGAGACTCTCCTAGAATCCAAGGGTGTAGAACTCAGCAAAGTTCAGTTAGGAAAAATAAATCCAAGTAGAAAGTAGAGAAAATGTTTTAAAATGAAAAAAAAAGTTGTGAAATATGAGCCTCACCAGTGAATAAAATAAAATAAAATAAAATAGTATAGAAAACTAAATCAAGCAGCGTAGCAGCAAGGCTTCAAGCCCCCCAAAGCTAGTACAGGAACAATGGCCAGCTGCAGCCTTAAAAGCTGGCCAAAGTGTAAAGATCTCATATTCTCTCAAAAAGGCAGCAGCATGCAAACCATGGCCTAAAAGGCCCCCAAACTAGCAAAAAAGTGTAAGCAAAATGCAGAGCTATGCAAAGCAGAAATAAATAAAAAACCAAACAGAAGTGTTCTTCCTAGAGTTTAGTCTCTTCTTGATTCACTGACTCCCTGAAACTTTGTTACCTTCTGATTGTCCTTTTCCCTTCTTTTCATTTGTCAACTAGAAATTTGGTTCTGGATTAGTGAACAACTTATTGGGTGGGAAGAAACCTGCAAAAACAGTGTTTTGTTTCTTAATTTTAGTCATCTGTATTTACCATAGGCTTTATCAGGGTATATAGGAACAATCCGGACTCATGGAGATGCTTGGGGTGAAGAGTAACAAATGTTGCAGCTTCTTCTCATAGTAGTCTTTTATTCCATGACTTGACCGGAAGCATGATTAACTGCAATTCAGACTCTAGGCAGCAAAAACTCTATACCCTCTAGGAAAGACAGGCCTGCTCGTGAACCAAAGATTCACTCCCATTCTATTCTATGGGTTCCTTCTAAGCGCTCTGTTCCCAGCACTTGAAGCTAAATAGAAAGAAACACCTTGTCCTGCTTATTTGTGAAGAGATATGCTGCTTATGCTTACATTTGAGTAGCTATGCTTCATAGTATAAACTGGCAACAATCGAATAGGGAGGACACTAGAAAGTTTCAATCCCACCTACTTTTGCCCATGGCACCCCCTGCCCCACTGAAATGTGTCCCCAAAATGGAGTTCGGCACTCAGGCTGAAAAAAGTTCTTCACCCTCATTTTAGGGGGATTGCACGTTCTTCCAGAACAGATTGAACATCACTAATCCAGGCAGATGAACCATCCACCAACAATATCTTTGCCTTGTCTTAATGTACTGCCAGTCAAGCACCCACCCACCCTCATCCAGTCCATTACTATAGCTAAGCACTGGTTAAGCACCTTCACCACCTCATCTGAGTCTGAAACATAAAGCAGCCAGTACAAACAGGCCTGGAATTAATCTGGTCACCACATTTTGCACAAGCTTCAGCTTCTCAACCATCTTCAAAGGCAGCCCCACATAAAGCATATTACAGTAACCTAACTTGGAATTTACCAGCACGTAAACTACTGATTCCAGGTTATTCCTGTTCAAACTGGGACATAGCAGGGTGATAAACTGAAACCGATGCAAGGCTCTCTGTACTACGAAGGCCACCTGAGTCTCAGGTTACAAAGATGGCTCCAGGACAACTCTAAAACTATGAAACACCACCCACCCCCGATTTTTTTTAACAGGAGTGTGACCATACTAGCTGGAGAGAGAGAAAAAACCAGAGTCCTCTGGGATCCATTAGAATCCACTAGTCTTTGGGGTAACCCATCCTAATAGGTCCCCCACCTTTGCAAGGATGAGTAGTTACTGCAAGTTTCTCAGCAGGGACTTCAAGGTCCCTTCCAACTCTATAATTAGTAAACAGACATATCTGCCTCTAAATTCTGAAGTCCCATTAATGGAGCAAAATTAACCGCAGTGGGGAGATCCATTCTCCATAAACTGATGTCATCCTATTTTAAAATCATCACAGTTTGTAGCCATTTGTTCATCTTGCAGGAAAGAATTTATTAAGTTAATTATACACTGCATGAAAAAAATACATTCCCTTGTTTGTCCTCCTGAGCCTAATGCCAATCAATTTTATTGGATGACCCTATATTACTTTGAGAAAGAGAAAAACAAATTCTCTATTCATTTTTCCCTACACAGTTCATAATTTAATACACTTATATTGTGTTCTCCTGCTTATAATGCTATAATGAAAAGCCCCATCCTCAGTCTTTTAGTTGACTTTTCAAGCACCTTCTCATGCACTATATCATTTCTGAAATAGGTGTGATCAAAACTGCACACAATATTCTAAATGTACTTAATGTATACACATGGATGCAGAAAATGTACAGAAATAATTTATACAATATACATACATTTCCATAAATGTGTATATTCATAGAATCATAGAATAGCAGAGTTGGAAGGGGCCTACAAGGCCATCGAGTCCAACCCCCTGCTCAATGCAGGAATCCACCCTAAAGCATCCCCGACAGATGCTTGACCGGGTTCACATGACATAACAACCTTATGGAGGGTTGTCAGCCTTGTTTGTTTCAGGGTGGCTTGAAAAATCAAACTCCTCAGCGTGGTTTGTTAACCCCGCACAAGACACCCTGAGAAATCATGGCTTGCTGAGTTGCTCTTGGGGTTCAGAGTGACTTGTTTGCAGAGTGGCTTCTTATGATTTGTGAACCCAACATGATGGCTGAGTGTAGCTTGTCAGAAAGGGCTACAGAGCCATCAGGCAAGAGCGGTGAGAACCTGGTCACTCATCACAATCTCACTAATGTAGGGTGACCATATTTTGGAAACCAAAAAGGAGAGCAACATGGTAGCCCCCCAAGGGGGCGTGTCCAGCACCAAGGGGGCGTTCCCAACCGAACATAGCCTTGGTCACATGTCTGATTTTACAGCACACATTTAAGACAAATCTGTTCTACATAACGTCTTAATGTTAAAATCACTGAACTAAAGAACAAGTGAGAGATTAAATGTATCTGAAATTAACTTCACTCACTCCTACTTTTGTAGGTTTTGTTAAAAAAAAAGTGTGTTTTTTTTATTTCAGTTTTTAAAAAAAGCTTGTGTATAATTGTCACAAGTTTCTCTACTCTAACTTTAGGGTGGGTGTTGTGGCAGTGAACACTACTTTGCCCATTCACACTTCTCACTTATATACATTAGCTTCTCAAGGCTTGTGTGTTGGCACCACTTCGCACACCCAGACTTTGAACTCCTGTCTACTTCCTGCACAAACATGCAACTCTGAGACCCTCTTCCTAATGCCCTGCGTTTCATGCCAGCACCATGGGGCTAAGTTACAATGGATGTCTCTGGGTTGTCTGAGCAGCCTCTGTTGTCTCTCACTCTAAGTCATTGCAGACAAACCAAAGCCTCCCGCCTCAAACAATCTCTCTCTCTCTCTCTCTCTCTCCCCCAAAGTCTCCCAATGGTCCAGCTAGGCTGCACACTTGTGGCTTGGGATATTGCCTATTGCAAGTTTTTGCTTGGTCATGTCTGGTGACTCTTACATCATCATCATTATTATTATTATTATTTCCCGCCTTTTGTGCAATACTTTAAAAACCTCTGCCACCAGCCGCCTCCACCTCCTCTCCTCCTGCACAGCTTTGATGCACTCTTAAAACACTCCGTGTGGCAAGCCAGCCTCAGGGCCAAGCTACAGGTGCATCTGGGTTGCCTTCAGCCTCTCTCTGCCTTATGCCAGCCTGCCAACATTTCCAGCCTCAAATAATCCCCCCCCCTCTCTCTCTGCCAAAGTCTCCCAACAGTCCAGCCAGGCTGTGCACTTGTAACCTGTGGCTGGAGGTAGGACAACAGCTTATGGCTTGGTTGCATCTGATGACTGTTGTTGTTGTTTTTAAAAACTCCACTGCCAGATGCCTCTGTCTCCACCAAAAGAGGAGGTTTGACAACCTGAGTTTGAAGGATATGGCTCCAGTAGTTTTAAAACTCAGTCATTTTAAAACTTTGAACTTTTAAAAAAATCCTTTTAAAAAATGGATGAACAGATATGATTCAAACTTGGCATGGATAAATCTCTCCATAAGAGCTATCATGGTGCCAACTTTCAGCCCTTTATCTTTAAAAGTGTCATTTTTAAAAAATAATTTTAAAACCTCAAACTTTTTTAAAAATCCTAAAACTCAATGGATGGACAGATCTGTTTCAAACTTGGCATAGCTAAAGTCCTTGTTAAGAGCAGTCATGTTGCTAAGTTTCATCTCTTTATCTTTAAAAATAACATATATATATATATATATATATATATATATATAAATTAAATCCTCAAATTTTAAAAAATTCCTAAAAATCAATGGATGGACAGATCAGTTTCAAATTTGGTATGGCTAAAGCTCTAATAAAAGCTAGCATCGTGCCAACTTTCAGCTCTTTATCTTTAAAAATGACAGTTTAAAAAATAATAATGTTAAAACCTCAATTTTTAAAAAATTCCTAAAAAATCAATGGATTGACGGATCTATTTCAAATTTGGTATGACTAAAGCCCTTCCTAAGAGCTACCATTGTGCTAAGTTTCATATCTTTATCTTAAAAAATGATGGAGTTATAAGCATTTTTGTTAATTCCCATTGGAGCTGCTCTCTGGGGGGAATCCGGATTTCCCCTCCCCCTCCTGGATTTGTCATCAAAAACCCGGACAAATCCGGGCAAATCCAGTCATATGGTCACCCTAACTAATGATATCCTCTCTCTATTACATCTTGGAATAATACTAGTTCATTTACTCCTCCACTTCATCACCTTCCTAAGCAGTGACACCTCCTCCCCACCACCACATTTCAGGGAAATTTGCACAAATTTAAAGCTATTTTCCTCCCACCTTTGCACATATTTAACTTTATCTTTAAAAGAACCCCAAAAACCTTCAGGCAGATTTGCATAAATTCACAGCAACTACTAAAAAATTATCTAATTCGCTCAACTCTCCCTGAAACTGAGAAAAGAAAGTTCAATTTGCACAACTCTCCCTGATGGGGAAAAAATAGATTTATGCAAATATCCCCTAAGGTGGAAAAAAAAAATATAAAGAATAAACTATTCTGCTAAAGAGTGCATTTGTCTGTGTAGCTAAAATGGCACCATTCATGCACCCAAGCCATTAGCAGGATTCAGGAAACCCAAAGTTTATAGAAGTATAATAATCTTTACAAAAATTAAAACCTAAAGAAGGAGGTAACCTCCAAACAGCCAAATGAGTATTGATCATTCTCATCGGGTATGGAATGTGGAATGCTGGATGCTGTAGGGATAAAATAACAGAAAACCAGAGGGGAGGAAGAATGGAACACAGTGATAATACTTTTTTAGTCACTTTCATAACCATTCCTAACATTGGATTGGGTCCAGAGTTGTCACTGCATGAGCTGAAGAGCTTTTTCTGAAACTTATTGCAAGAGCCTTGCTTCTTTCCACGCCATGAAAGTTGTTGTTTTTAGTGAGCTTTTTACTGTAACAACTGGATATTTGCTTGTATTGTCAGTTACTTGATGCCACAGTTATCGCAGAGCCTGGGGAGGGGTCCAGTGCTCCATCTGGTCATGTTTCCTGGGATCAGTTCCAGTTGTTGCAGCCTGATGATGTGGACAAGATCAGTATACTGATGGCACCCAACCCCCAAACCCCTCATGACCTCACCCATGATGTGGACAAGATCAGTCTGAGCTTGACCCTTGTCCATCTTGGCTAATGCGATCCAGCAGAGGTGGATTGCTTGGGTGGGTACAGGGGGTGGTAAATGCCTCACTTTGTCAGGGGGTGGTGCCTGCTGCCTTGAAAGAGGCTGTAGTGCACCCTCTCCTGAACAGGACCTCCCTGGACCCAGAGGAATGTGACAACTACCATCCCATCACTAATATCTCCTTTTTGGGCAAGGTGCTTGAGCGTGTGCTTGAGCAGCTTCAAATGCTCTTGGACGAAACTAATTATCTGGACCCATTTCAGGCCAGGGCACAGCACTGAAACAATTTCAGTTGACCTGACAGATGACCTAGTCTGGATGAAAGACAGGGGGAGTGCTACCCTGTTGATCTTCCTGGATCTCTTGGCGGCTTTTGATACCATTGATCATGGTATCTTACTGGATTGGCTCTGCAAGATGGGAGGAGGAGGCAATGTGTTATAGTGGTTCCACTCCTACTTGCAGGGCCAATTCTAGAGAGTCCTGTTCCACCCCATGGCTATTGAGCTGTGGGGTGCCATTTTATCCACCATGCTGTTCAACATCTATATGAAGCAATTAGGCAAGGTCATAAGGGGTTTGTGGGTTGGGTGCCATCAGTATGCTAATGATACTCAGCTCTACTTCTCCTTGTCATCAGAGTCAGCTGGGGTGGGGAAGGTGTTGGAGCAGTGCCTGAAAACTGTAATGGGCTGGATGAGTGCTAATAAACTGGAGCTGAATCCTGATAAGAGGGAAGCTCTGTGGATTGGTGGTTCCCGAGTCCTGGAATTCGGTAAGCCACCTGTTCTGGATGGTGTTGCACTCCCTCTGAAGGAGGAGGTGTGTAGCTTGGGAGGACTCCTAGATCTATCCTTGTCACTGGAGGCCCAGGTGGAATACGTCGCCTGGAGTACTTGGGGTCAGCTTTGGCTGATCTGCCAGCTACAGCCTTTCCTGGACAGGGACAAGCTAGCCACAGTAATCCATGTGATAGTAACTTCCCAATTAAACTACTGCAATGCACTCTATGTGGGGCCACCATTAAAGACGGCTTGGAAGTTGCAGCTAGTTCAGAATGTGGCAGCCATGATGCTGTATGGAGTGCCTTGCTGTGCACATGTTACACCAGTGCCTAGCTATGCACATATTACACTTATTAGCTACTGAGCCAAGTACAAAGTCTTGCTCTCAACATATAAAACCCTGAACAGCTTGGGACCAGGTGACCTGGAAGATCGCCTTCCACAATACAGACCTACCGTATTTCTTCGATTCTAAGACACACTTTTTTCCCTAAATAAACAACTCTAAAAATGGACTGCGTCTTAGAATCGATGGCGTCTTAGAATCGAAGCAATACGGTAAGAGGAAAAGAGGAAGCTCCTGCAGCAGCCTCGAGCCGTGCGAGCGAGGAGCTGGTTGGGTAAGCGCCTGGTTTTTTGTTAGGCAAATTTATTCGTAAGTCCCATCGATTTCCATGGGACTTACTCGCGTGTCGTCGTCCCCTGGTGCACAGACAAGTAAAGAGCGGGACTGGAGAGTTAAGTTTACTCTTTGTTTCAACGCCCACCCTTCTTCCCGCGCAAACGGCAGTTTCTTCTCTCACAGAGGGAAAAAAGAAAAGGACACAACCATTAGAAGAAAGCTCGGAGGTGGGGGAGGAGGTTGGCTGGGCGGTGAGGGAAGTATTTCTTTGATTCTAACATGCCCTTTTTCCCCAAATAAACATCTCTAAAAATGGGGTGCGTCTTAGAATCGATGGCGTCTTAGAATTGAAGAAATACGGTATTGAATGTTAAGATCATCAGAAAAAGTGATGATCTTAACCTGCAGTCTGCCATCTCACAGCAACCATGAAGCAGGCCTTCTCCATGGTGTTTCCTAATAATAATAATAATAATAATAATAATAATAATAATAATAATAATAATAATGATGATGATGATATAATTTCTTATTGCCCTGGAATTCAGTAAGTGTCAGCTGTATCATGTTTTAGGTCTCAATTAAAGACCCAGTTCTTTACCCAGGCCTTCCCTGAATGAACGTGCTGCTAGTCTGTTTGTAATTATGGTATTGTCTTAATTGATTTTAATGTGTGTTAATGTTTATCTTAATGTTATTAATAGCCATTTTATGAATTTAATTGTATTTTAATGTATTTTGCAAATGACATAAGGCACAGCTAGATGGGGCAATATCCCAGGGATCACCCCGGAATCATCCCTGTGCATCCATATGATGCACAGATGATCCCTCTCTTTCCCAGGGATATCGCCCTACCCTTCTATCCTGACTTTTCCCACAGTCCCAGAATGATCCTGAGACCGTGGTATGTGTGGCCGGGCATCCCATTTTCATCCCAGCACCTTGCAAGTAACCAAGAGGAGCCAGAAACTGGGCATGGGGCACAGAGCTCCTCAGGAGCTCCATGGCCATCAGAGGTGGGGTGGAGGGAGCGGGACTTTTTTATTATTTTTTAAAAATGTACCTTTGTGTATAGGTGCTCCGGTGTTCTTTTTTGATAAAAAAACAAACACAAACAAAATGGCAGGCGCAATGTCCTCCGTGCTATCGAGACATTGTGTGCCATGTGTAGGCCTACACTATGGCAATTCGGGCAGCGAAAAAACTTTTTTTCTCTGCCACTATTGCATCTGCAAAGAGCCGTCCAGCAGAGCTGTTTCGAGTGGTCAGGGGCCTTCTACACTCTGGCCCCTAAAACGTTATTTCAGACCTTTCAACAGCCTGCTGTGACCAATTTGCCCAGCACTTTGCAGACAAAATCGCTCGGATCCGCTCTAACTTGGATGCTATTGTTGATACAGACCCAGTGGATGTGACTTTGGCACCTGCTTGTCCAGTATTATTGGATACCTTTCAATTTGCACAGTCTGATGATGTGGACACGGTCCTTGGATTGGTGAGAGCCACCACGCGTATACTAGATCCTTGCCCTTCCTGGCTTATAAAAGCTGCTAGAGGGGGACTGGCTGAGTGGGTAAAGTGGAGTGGTCAATGCCTCCCTTTGCCAAGGAAGGGTCCCAGCCTGCTTGAAGGAGGCAGTGGTACGACCCAAACTGAAAAATTTATTTATTTATTTATTTATTTATTTATTTATTTATGTATTACATTTCTATACCGCCCAATAGCCGGAGCTCTCTGGACGGTTCACAAAAGTCACTGAAAAAGCCCTCCTTGGCCCCCACTGTATTGGATAACTACCGGTCAGTCTCCAACATCCCATTTTTGGACAAAGTATTGGAACGTGTGGTGGCCTCCCAACTCCAAGGATTCCTGGATGAAACGGATTATCTAGATCCATTTCAATCTGGCTTCAGGCCTGGTTATGGGACAGAAACAGCTTTGGTCGCCTTGGTGGATGATCTTCGCTGGGAACTGGACAGGGGGAGTGTGTCCCTGCTGGTTCTGCTGGACCTCTCAGGGCCGTTCGATACCATCGACCATAGTATCCTTCTTGGCCGCCTTGCTGGGATGGGTCTTGGAGGCACTGTTTTACAGTGGCTCCATTCCTTCCTGGATGGACAGCCCCAGAAGGTGGTACTGGGGGACTCCTGTTTGACTCCTTGGCCATTGGCCTGTGGAGTCCCTCAGGGCTTTGTCCCCCATGCTATTTAACGTATACATGAAACCGTTGGGAGAAGTTATCCGGAGTTGTGGGGTGCGGTGCGGTGCCACCAGTACGCTGATGACACCCAACTCTACTACTCCTCTCCACCCAATTCCAATGATGCGGTTTCTGTGCTAAACCGGTGTTTGTTCGCAGTAATGGATTGGATGAGGGCGAACAAATTGAAGCTTAATCCAGATAAGACAGAGGTGCTCCTGGTCAGTCGAAAGGCAGATCAGGGAATAGGGATTCAGCTTGTGTTGGATGGGGTTACACTCCCCCTGAAGACACAGGTCCGCAGCTTGGGTGTACTTCTAGACTCAGCACTGAGCCTGGATGCCCAGGTTTCGGCGGTGGCCAGGAGTGCATTTGCACAGTTAAAGCTAGTGTGCCAGCTGTGCCCATTCCTAGAAATGTCAGACCTGGCCACGGGTAACACATGCCTTAGTTACATCCCGATTGGATTACTGTAACACGCTCTACGTGGGGCTGCCTTTGAAGAGTGTTCAGAAACTCCAGTTGGTTCAAAGAGCTGCAGCCAGATTGTTGACCTTGGGCTGGTTACAGGAAGCATACAACTCCCCTGTTAAAACAGCTCCACTGGCTTCCAGTCTGTTTCCGGGCACAATTCAAAGTGCTGGTTATGACCTATAAAGCCCTATATGGCTCGGGTCCACATTATTTGAAAGAACGTATTCTCCCTTATGAGCCTGCCCGTGCTTTGAGTTCTTCTGGAGAAGCCCTTCTTTCAGTCCCACCATCTTCACATGCGCGCTTGGTGGGAACATGGGAGAGGACCTTCTCAGTGGCTGCTCCAGTGCTCTGGAACTCTCTTCCCTGGGAAGCTAGGCTGGCTCCCTCCTTGATAGGTTTTCAGAAGCAGGCTAAAACTTGTTTGTTCCAGCAGGCCTTTGTAGAATAATCTGGCCCTCCATCTATGTTAATGTCTTATAATTTTGTTGTGTGTTTTAAACTATGTCACCCCCCATGTATGTTTTAAACTTTGTAAGGCTGCCTTGAGGCCCAGCACTGGGCAAAAGGCGGGATACTACTACTACTACTACTACTACTACTACTACTACTACTACTACTAGACAGAGGGCCATGATCCTGGAAGTAGGTAAGTCTGGGATCGCCCCCTCTCTGGCCCTCTACACCCATAGGTGTAGAGACATACCCTTATATGTTCAGCAGTATATAAATCTATTTAATAAGTAAAATAATAAACAAATTGGTCTTCAACATCATGCATGTGAAATTAGGATTTCCTCCTCCCAATATGAATCACCTAATCTGGAAGGATCCTTTTGGAGCTTTTCATAGCTTGCTTGTGATTTCACTCTTCTGAATCATTTTTGCCATTTGGAAACTTCTCTGTCTCATATTTATCTCTGACTCCTTCCTGTTCCCAGAAAACTTCTATGATTTGGGGTTGTGCATCATGGCACTAGTCTGGGAGCATGGAAAGGATATGTCACCGCTTGCTTCTTAAACTGGCAGGGATATTCGACTTCACATAGCTTTAAGACTGCTATTTTAACAGAAAGGATAACTTCCATTTCAGATCCCTACCACTATAAAACCAAGAAAAGCAGGATGGTAAGAGATAATTAAGTAGAGGTGATAAGCATATGGCAGACAGTAGACAGAGTTTCATTCAAATCTCTCCCTTAGGGATTGAGGTATGATATTTTACTCTGCTGAAGAAAATGGGAGTTTAGTTTGCAAATTGGATCAGTTTCCTTTTTAGTTTCTTCCAACCAAGTCAGTAATTGCTTTCAAGGATAGATTTCAAGGACAAAGGGGTTATATGTAAAATGTTAATGACAATGTTAGGTTTCCCAAGCATTTTCCAACTGGGGATCACTTGGAATGGTTAGCTGTTTTCTTCATACATGCCAAAAACGTCATGCCTATTTCCCATGCAACTAGTACCTGATACCCTTTTTATCAGGGGAATGTTGGGGTTGTCTCAGGGAAAGCTGTATGTTGGGGAATCAGGGCATTTAGGAATCCATTTGGCGATAATTGCTTTTTTTAAATCTAATCTAATAACCCTTGCTTCAGCATTTGGATCTATAATTACTTAAAGTTATAAATCATCTTCAGTCATGCCATGGGAAATCTCTGGCAATCTAGCGTGTCTTCTCTTTCTGCATTACCTGGTATTGACAGAACCTTCAGCACCAACTAAACCCAGAGCATTTCTGTAAGAGGCATTTATTGTGCACTTTTGATTCCTTGTTCACAGTTGTTTACAGGATGACTTCATGATCCTCCAGTTTTGCTTCTGTTTTTTTAAGAACACTTTCTCTGTGTGGGTGAGTGGGTGGGTGTAAGAGCAGGTAAAATAGATTATTATTTCTGAAAGCAAAAGTAAAGGTGTATTCCTACATAACTAATTGAGATATTCCACAAGAGCACAGTGCCACCTAGAGCTTATGTAGTGGAAAAGCAGGAAAGGAAAAACCATTTGTGTAGAGCTTCGATCTCATTTGTGTGACAAAACTGAAAGTAGATACAGTAATTCACAACTTCATGTAAAAAATCTAGGGGTGTGCACGGACCCCCCGCTCCGCTTCACTTGCAGATCCACGATTTTCGGAGCGGGCCGCTTTGCCCCGCCCCCGCTCCGCCCACTTCCGCTCCGCTCGGAGCTCCGGATCCGGATCGGAGCTCTGTTTTCCCCCCCCATAGGGTTGCATTGAAAGCTAAAAAATTATACAACTTTTTTTCTGTTCAAGTTAGAAACCTCACATTTGGCACCATGACACCTCATGGGGGTATACACACGCATGCCAAGTTTCAAAGCAATCCCATCATCCCCTGATTTTTGGGGAATTTTTGAAAATCGGGCACCCCATTCACACCCCTTTCCATAGCTCCGTCAATTTGCACGTTAGAAACCTCACTCTCACCAACATGATAGCTTATCCATGTGTCCACATGAACGCCAAGTTTCAAGGAAATCCCATCATCCCCTGATTTTTGGGGAATTTTTGAAAATCGGGCACCCCATTCACACCCCTTTCCATAGCTCCGTCAATTTGCACGTTAGAAACCTCAAACTCGCCACCATGAAAGCTTATCCAGGGATACATATGCACGCCAAGACTCAAGCAAATCCCATCATCCCCTGATTTTGGGGGAATTTATGAAAATCTAACACCCCATTCACACCCCTTTCCATAGCTCCGTCAATTTGCACGTTAAAAAAAACCCTCAAACTCACCACCATGAAAGCTTATCCAGGGATACATACGCACGCCGAGACTCAAGGCAGTCCCATCATCCCCTGTTTTTTGGCGGGGCTTAAACCTGCAAAATTTGGAACTTCCAAAACTCCAAGTGAGCGCAGGAAGGACTTCTCCCCTGAGTCAAAGCCACACACACACAACATCCCTGCGAGGTGGGCAGGGGAGGAGGGAGGGAAGGCAGGCAGGCATGCAGCTGGCATTTCTGGGGGCATAAGGAAGTGAGCCAAGGATAAGCTAGTAATGCATAAAAAATGGAATAAATAAACAAATAAACAAAGGAGGGGTGGAATTAAAAGCAGCAGTGTTGCTCAATAAACAGCAAGAAGAATTTTTTTAAAAAGGCTATATCTGTCTTTTACCAGCAATAGGGGGACGTGCCCGGGGGAGGGGGAAGCAGCTGCCAGTTCAGCTCAAGAAAGCCATTGCTTCACCAACAGCTCTGAGATTGAGAAGTAAACGCTTACTTCAACTCATAACAGGCATCGCTCCACCACTAAGAAGTAAACGCTCACTTCGACTCATGATAGGCATTGCTCCACCGTTTTACTCTCTTTGGAAGGCTCTAATGGCCTTCCAGTGCAGGAGAGAGTGGAGGCACGTCCACGATGAGATGCCCTAGGGGAGCTCATCCCCTTGCACCACATCTTTTCAGTTGTTCCCCAAAGTTAGGGTGGGTAGCAGTGCTGCGTTTCTATCTCTTATTCTTGGCTTAGTATATGATTTCAGGTTGTGTTTGTGCATTTGGTGGGGCTACTGTGTTAAAAAACACTGGGAAAAGTCCGTTCAGATGAAGAAAGAGAAGTTTCCCAGAATCCCAAGTTACCCGTTTTGCCTATGCCCTCCTCTAACTTTGGGATCATGTGATCATGACCGGGAGCTGACTCTGCCCCTCAGCCCTTTGAAAAAGGTATTTTTCCCGCCGATTTTTCCAAAAATTCTAGCGCGTGACCCGCACCACGCAGAGAGGTGAGAGTAGTCTCAAAATGACCCCCATCCACGACTCTCTGTGCACAAGAATTTTCAGAACGATAGCTTAAAAATCAACCCAGTTATCCCCGATTGTTTTCCGCAATGCAATCCTATGGGCGAAAACCTCCATTTGACCCGCGCTGTCCCTGTTTGTAATGTTTGTTTACCCGATTTTTTAAAAAATATAGCACGCGAACCACACGACACAGAGAGGTGAGAGTAGTCTCAAAATGACCCCCCATCCACGACTCTCTGTGCACAAGAATTTTCAGAACGATAGGTTAAAAATCAACCTAGTTATCCCCGATTGTTTTCCGCAATGCAATCCTATGGGCGAAATGTTTCAAGATGGCGATCGGAGCGCTCCGCCTGAACTAGGAGCTCCGAAAAATGGCCGCTTCTCTTCGCCTTGCTTCTAGGGGTCCGCGGTCCGCTTCTACTCCGCCTCTGGGTAAGGCGGAGCAGGCCAATCCGCTACTGCTTCTCCACTCCTAATCGGAGCGGAGCACATGCCTAAAAAAATCCTTAACTCACTGTGTGGTTAACTTTCTGTATGTATCTTCTGTATTCTTAATTTTCAGGTTACTGAAGAGTAGAAAAATAAGGGACTTGCTCTTTTCTTATTTCTACCATCTTTTGCCACATATTTCCCAATTTACCATTTCTGCTCAGATAGTAACACTCCTAACAGCTTCCATTCCCTAAGTACATTCATATATTTTTGTGGCATACATAAAAGCTCTTCAGTAGATCTCTGTGACATTTTCAAATCATTGAAAATAGTGCAAATCCATAATTCAGCTACCACCACTCTTACAGCCAAATTACACATAATAAGATCTCCTGACTTTTAATTTTAAAACAGAACAAAACAAAAAACAGATGCAGAGGCCTCCCAATTGGATCTCAGAAATGCCACTGGCTGAGGAGGTTTTAATCATTCACCCCATGCCATTCTTCTCCATCAAATTAGCCCCCATGAGTTTTATCTCCATGAGAGAAATACAACAGTACAAATGCTGGTGTTTTGGATTCTTTCTTCATCACTTGCAGTGCTACCTTATACATGTCTACTCAGAAGTAAGTCCCAATGAGTCCAGTGGGTAAATGTGCACATGATTGCAAGCTTGCTGGGGAAAAGCCTAGGCAACTGGGATTCCTTGTACTGGATCCAGACAATTGTCAATTGCCCATCCACTTTGTTGTGCATTAAAGCTATCACTTTTTATAAAATCACATCTTTGTAGTTTCTGATTTAATTTCAACAACTGACCAATTTGGGTATAGTATGAGTAACAATGAAGATGATAAATGGTTCTGCTGATGTAGTTGAAAACCTTTTATTTGTCCTTTATCATTTGGATGGTGACATGGATAGCTGGGAGGGGTTGTCTCTGCCCAGTTTGTACTCCACAATGGAATTACAATGTTGGACTGAGGCCATTTCTATACCTGTCTTTTTCCCTGGGATCATCCCGGGATCATCCCTGTGCATCCAAATGACACACAGGGGATCCCAGGAGCAGGCAGGGACAATCCCTCCATTTTCTTGGGATAACCCTTAGGTGTAGGAAGAGCCTGAGTGTCCATCTCTCAAATCCTGCTGGTTTTGAATTAGGTTGGTTGAAGATCATTTCTAAGAGTTACTAATCTGGGCAAAACGGCTGCCTTGAAGATGAAATTAGAAATGCTCACATTTGACATAATTGCCAGGGAGTTCTTTCTTTTTATGAATACTGCTGCTCTGTGTCTGTTAATTCTCTACTTATGCCACAATGACACAACCTTATTGCATCAAGATGGCTCCAACTCCAACTGGGCTTGCATCTACAATTCCTTCAGAGGATTTGTTGAGGTCAAAATATGCCATTATTACAGCTATACATTTTTCTCTCATAGCGTATAATGTGCTCATTTTGCTTGGTCAAATATCATACTGGGTCTGTGAATATGCAATAAAAGGAGATAAATCTGAGACAGTTGATTAGTCCCGGAAGACTTCTAATCTAAATTACACTGTGTGGTGCTTTTGCTGTTTGAGCAACTAGTATTTTCTTTTGTGTCTGCTCACAGTCTTGCTTTCTCAGTTGAAAGTCACAGTCATCTTGATATCTGCTGTGTAAAATAATGTCAACACTTAAGACTTTTCACTTCTGATATTTCTGACAATAGGTTGGATTTAGAGATCTATCCATGGAAGGAGATTGGTGGAAATTGACTTTTTCAGTCTAGTTCCCTCCCGTGGCAGGCGTGCTGGCATCGGGAGCAAGGATAAGGTTGGTGAGCATTATTAGGCACTGTTGTGGTGCTTGGTAATACTTGAGGCCCTGAGCTGGGAGTCCTATGGCACCAGAAAACAGGCTAAGGGTTACCTCTTAGGCCAACCTTACTCACTCACTCAGAGTTTTACAACCTGAGGAGGAGTGACATCGGAAGGCCTATGTACCCCAAAAGGGGAATCTGGGGAATCACCAGTTGGGATATGAATGGATCTGACGATCCCATTTATGGCCAAGACCTTAGCCAAGATAGGATGCCAGCCTAGGCCTCCATCTTCCTTTGCAGGTATTCATAAATAAATGTGGCCCTATTTAAATCCAACTTCTTGTCTCGTCTCATTATTTCACCTTCCATCCGCAAATAGCATGCTGCCAGACTACTTCCACATGGTCCATCTAATCACCACCACTTCTCAGTCTAGGAATACATGCTGTATTCTGTCATTTGTTTTAGAGGGATAAAATCAATACCCATAGGTCACATTGTCATGGATGTAAAATTAGCTTTAATGGCTTGCTTTTGAAGTACCATTATTAAGTTCAATTAAGTGAATAGTCCTTCAGTGAGCAAGAGCAGGAAAAAAAACATGCCAGATTTCATTATGACTTACACAATTTGTTGGCAATATATCCAATAATGTTTATAAGTCACCAGCCTATTCCTGGTTATAGCGAGACAAAATAAAGCAAAGTATCAGAAATGGTTGGTTAAACAGACCAACCCAACAAGGATGTTCAGATGAGACTATCTGTATGAAGAAACTACAGGTTCCCTCCTCCACTGTAAAAATAATATTTGCCCCTTTATACCCAAATGCAGTACTGGTAGTGAATCTGGACCTCATGAAAGGTGATGATGAAAGCACCATTTCTTACACCATCCACCTGTCCTGGAGACGTAGTAGATAGGAGCAACTAGGAATAAGAATATCTATTAGGGTTCAAGTTCTTAGGCTGGGTTCACCCTCTGACTTCTGCCACCAATGAAATCTCACAACAATGCCTGCCTCTTGTCGCTGCCAGTGATAAATGCCAATCACCCCATTATTATCAGTCACCAAATCATTACCATGTTATCTGTGCAGTCTTCCTCAAACTGCTATCCTCTAGATGTCAAGACTTCAACCCCATCAGCCCCAGCCAGCATGCACGCATCAGGAATGATGGAAGTTGCAGTCTAAAACATCTGGAAGGCACTAGGCCGGGGAAGGCTGTGCTAGCGGCCCTGTTCAGAACAAGAATAGAAATGCCATGGTACTTGTTTAGAAAGCACAGGACCCATTTTCCTGATGGCAATCAGCACAGTGCTCAATAAAAGGGTTTATCAAAGAGATGTTTGTTTTTATGATATGAATCTTTAAGTGGATATCACTTGAGCCAAAGCTGAATATGTATGTAGTTGCTATAGTAAAGCTTTATTTGTGGTTACCCTTACCAAGTGAGCTGTAAAGAATTTGGCCATAGGGATGTGAAAAACTGTAAAATGTAAGGTCCCGGAAGATCTTCAGTTTTCCCTTTGAAACTCATCCAGATTCATATCTGTATCAGAATATGAGCTATTTTTTCTGTTTGTACAAAAAGGCACACATTTTTGTGTGCATTTTTTTAAAAAAAGTACACACTTACTTCCAGCATACTTTTTAAACATGTGCATCATTGAACCCAATTTCCTTTTGTCCTCAAATCTCATTTTCAAGCTCAGAAATGTGCAGACTCCAACTGCAGATTGCATTCAAGTTTGCATTCAAGTACAAGAGGTGTGAACTAGGCAAATTCTGGTCTAAGATGAACTGAAACAAATTTCTAATGTATCCCTAATTTGGCCGTAATCTTATCTAGCCATATGCACCTGCAGCACAAAGGTGTATGTACATTTACATCCTGCCTTCTTTACTCCAAGGAACCCAAGGCAGCATACATAGTCCTCCTCCCCATTTTAGCCTCACAACAACCCTGTGAGGTAGTTTAGCCTGAGAATCTGTGAGAGGCCCCAAATCACCCAGTGAGCTTCCATGGCTAAGTGGGGACTAGAACCCAGATCTCCCATTTTCCAGTCCAACGCTCTAGCCAGTGCACCACACTGGCTAGTTAGACAGCTTTTGATCATTTTTACAACAGCCAATCACTTGACAGAATAGTCAAGCCACTTTCCTCTTTAAAACTGGGTTGTCTATTCAGCTGTCTTCTATTGTAGCCCTTAACTAAATGTAATCTGTCTTTATTATGTGTATGCTTGTGTGACACACACACACACATTTGTAAAATACCAATATTTCTAGAAAAAATAATAGTCTGCTTTCAGCAACATAATAAGCTCGATGCAGACAAGCAGTAACAAATTACAACAACATTTAAAAAGAAGTAAAAAATAAATTTCAATTCAAATTGATTGTACAATAAGCCCATTAAAAAGTTAAATGCATTTTTGCAAAAAATTAAATAAAAAAAAGTAAAGCTGCCCAAGTAATTTATTTAAAACTGCCATTAGCAGCCTCAAGATTCACTGCAGGGAAATTACATCACACTACTTCATGGTCCTTCCATCATCTCCTGTCATTGTCCCGTGGAATTTTCAATAAACTGATAATTTTGTTTAATCTCAAACTGTATTAGTAGTCCCTAGTTTCTCCTGTGATGGGCCAGGTGGGTTGAGAAATCAATTATTTTTTCCTCTTACTGGAAAAAAAAGTTCCTTCTCATTCATTTCTTCTTACATTGAATCAGAGTACCATAGCTAACTCATCTTCCCAGTTATAAAGAAATTGTTCAGACAAAGCAGTTAAAGCGAGCTCCATCCCACTGACTTATATCAAACACAAAGATGGTGAACACAAGCTTTACGCAAGCCCAGCATTCTTTTTGCTAGCTGTGGCATATGGAGCTCCATGAAAATGAACAAGAGTGTCCCTGGCCATACGTGTCATGACATCTGGTAAATCCTACTTGAGCACATGAGACAAAACTGCTGGGCTGCAGCCACTATCTGGAATAGATTTCATTGAAATAGTAGAGGTGTTAATTGAAAAAATGTAGAAGGGGTGGCTGAAAACTTCTCTGCCTATTTACAAACTCATCATATTTAGGCTAAGAATTGATACCTCTGTGTCCTTCTTTGTTGGTCCCTGGCTAACAGCTGGTTGGCCCCTGTGTGAACAGAGTGCTGGTCTAAATGGAGCCTCGCTCTGATCCAGTATGGCAGTTCTTATATTATGTTGACCAGTCTAAATCTAAAAACTTAACCTTGATGGAGAAGGTTATCAATGACTACTAGCTGGGGATTGTAGGTGGGAGGGTGCTGTTGTACTTGAGTCCTGCTTATGGGTTTCACATGGGCAGCTGTTTGGCCATTCTGTGAACAAAATTCTGGACTAGGTGGATCCTTGATCTGATCTAGCATGGCTTTTCTTATGTTCTTAACTTATGTTGGGTGGTGTAAATATAAGACTTCTTTGGACTTTACAAAACTGAAATTGTGGTGAGTAGACAGAGACATGCATCCATACTGGTCCATCTCCTCCAGCCTCAACCTCCTACTGTTGACGAAAATGTATGTAGTGAGGTTATAACCATATTTGGAACCCTGATTTTGAAGGGTGCCTGGTCCCATTTATAATCTCATTGATCCAAACACAGTTACAACCTCACTTCAGTACTTTTCCACCAACATGGGGAGAGCAGGCATGGTGTACATTGGACCAGTGTACATGGCCCCATTTGCGTTCTATAATTCCAATTAGGGCTGTGCTCCACTCCATTTCGGGTCATAGAAGCAGGAGCGGAGCGACCCGATTCGCCTCCACCAAAGGCAGATATGAATCGGGTCGGTGGGGCAGTGGAGCGATGCAAAGCGGTTCACTCATTTGTGGAGCGCTCTGTGTAGTTCCGGAGCTCCAATAGCCATTTTCGACATTTTTTTACATAGGATTGCATTGGGCGAAAAAGTGCCTATAACTTCTTCGTTTTTAAAGCTAGATCCCTGAAAATTACTGTGCTTAGAGATTGATGATTGGGTGTCATTTGTGTAGATTTTAAAGAACATACATTGTGCAGTTTGCTTGCAATTAATTTTTATTGAATGGCTTAAAAGGAGGAGGGGGAAGTTTTTTTCATCGTTGATAGACAGCTTCATCTCCCAATCGTGATGATAAGTGATCACCACATGAAGCATCCTCCAATCCCAATGTTGGAGGGGGGGGGACTAAGCCATAGGTATACAGAGACACTTTTCTCCTTGTGTTCATTTTTTAAGTGGTTAACCTGAGATGAAGATTCTGATTTAGGTTTAACTTTAAAAATTCCTCAAAAATCAGAGGATGATCCGATTTCCTTCAAAGTATCTGTGCCCAAGGTCCTATGTGGAAGGTATCCTGGTGCCCAGTTACATGTGTGTAGCTGACCAAATAACGGAAATAATTGCATTTCTGTAAATGGGAAAAATATTTTAAATATTCCCCAAAAATCAGGGGATGATCTGATTTCCTTCAAAATTGGCACGAATCTATTTAGAATCTATCATTGTGTCCGTTTTGATGTTTCTAACTTGAAAACTAAAAATGTTATAGGCGTTTAACCTTTGCAATGCAAGTCTATGGGGGGGGAAAGCAGAGCTCCGATCCGGATCTGGAGCGCCGCAGTGGAGTGGAGGCAGATCGACATGGAGTGGAATGGATCTGATCTGAAAGGAGCAGATCGGGATGCAAAGCGGATCGGGGGGTGTGTGTGTCCATGCACAGCCCTACTTCCAATTTTATAATGCCTAAGGAGGGCTATAGTCACTAATATGTATGTTCCTGGAAATACACTGGACATGAACTAAACTGCTTCAACTAAAAATGTACAGATGAAATTCAACTTTCTTGAACACAATTTAATACTGATGGCCATATACTCCATATTTTGAATGGCCATTCTTTGTTCCATAACATCAGAGTCCCACAAATGTGCTTGATTCTAGAACTCAGTAGTACCATGGGTACAACCCTCCTCCTTCTCCTCCTCCTCCTCCTCCTCCTCAGTATATTTCTTACCTGACTCTCCTTCTGGATTGAGGTGGGAAACAACAACTAAACAAAAAAACTATAGACTAATAAAACTGATTAAAACATATAAAACTAATACATTATTTAAATAACAGCCAGACATCTTAAAATTTGACTGGGTAGGCCTGCTGGAAGAGATCAGTCTTTATAGCTTTTTTAAATTCAGAAAGACGGTCTAGTTGGAGAATCTCTCCTGGCAGGCCATTCCACAGTCTGGGAGCAGCAGAAGAGGAGGTCCTCTGGGTAATGGTTGTCAGCCTAGTTGTCAGCCATCCATTGCTCAGTGGTCTAATACTGAAGATACTGCTCTCTACATTGGCAAAAGAGAAGCAGATCGTAGTACCATCTCTTCAATTTGACAGAAATCATGCAAGTGTCACCAGCACAACTGTGATGATAACGATGACGACGATGATGATAGGAAAACAAGACTCTGTTCTGAAGAACTTACAATCTAAAACTCAACAGTAGAGACAACAAAGGGAGGGAGCTTCACATTCATCCCGTTCCAGTAGCTCCAGTATGTACATTATATTCATCATGCGCCATTCCTGCTGTCCAAGCCCCCACTCTCCTTGTATTGAGTGGTGAGGTGTACAGCAGGCTTCTACTTGCATTTGCTTGAATGTAAGTAGAACCCTTTGTGCAATGATAAGGCATAACCCAACTTACACAGAGTTCTGTGTGTACATCGAGTCACTTATGGTAATTTGGAACATGGTAATTTCTACTGTGTCCCTTTCTCCTCTGTGGGAACTATTTTTATCATAACACACTAGAGTGGATGTCTGATTAATACTTTAACCACATCTAACCCTTTTAAAACTTGGCACTGTATGCAGATGCATAACACTGGGGACAGAAGAGGGTAGAAGATTTTTCTTTTCTTCAAAACACTAATTGGCAGAACTGGGTCAGCCTACTAACACTGCCTTACCTCTTTGGCAATGCTAGAAACAAAGAGGTGTTTAAGTCTGAGATTTGTTGGTTTAAATATGCTCTAGTTTAAATATGCTTCATTGACTAAAAGTGTCTCATGTGAGCTACCACACTGGAGAGCCAAAAGTGGACCAAAGATGTAATCCTATGTATGTTTGGATTGAAAAAAGGCTTACAACTCCCAGCATGCTGGCTGGGTCATGCTGGGAGTTGAAGGCCTTTTATCTGCTTAAACAAGCATAGGATTGTGCCCTTAAAGAAAGAAAGAAAGATAGAAAGAAAGAAATATATATATATATATATATATATATATATATCAATAATTTGATTGTCCTAGGTCATAGTGGCATATGGGAGGACAGAACATTTGGCAGACATAAGAAACCTGATGATGAAAAACACATTTTCCCCCTCTCTAGATTGTGGCTGATCCACTCCCATGTCTCAGTGAGCCATTTGCATAGAGAAGTACCTAATAATATGGTAGTCTGGGTAAGGCTGTCAAGACTTTTGTACAAGGATCTGATTGGAGGACAAATGAATTAGCATTTTTAAATAACAACAACAAAACAACAACAACAATAATATAAAAATATTGGGATTACAGCACTCACTGAACACGGGCACATTTTGTGGGAAACTACTAATTTAGCTATTACAAGGCCTACAAAAAGGTCTTTGAATGTCATATTGTGCAACTGGTATTTGTGGATTTGAGTTCACATCCCTTTTTCTACATGGACTTCAGCTTTTGGTGTAGATAATGAATCAGTACTGCAGGTGCCATAGGAGTATTTACAGCCAGTTCTTCTACTGATTGGCAGCAACTACAGCTGAGGAAGCAAAGATAATGGGGCCCATTGTTCTTCCGTTATACAAGAAGAGAGTGCCAGAAACACCAGTTGCCCTTTATGACTACTGGGATCGTTTTCTTTTCCAAGTATTAACAAGCAATTCAGTTACAAAGGAATAAATGTTCTCTCTCTCTCTCTCTCTCTCTCTCTCTCTCTCTCTCTCTCTGTGTGTGTGTGTGTGTGTGTGTGTGTGTGTACACACACACACATGGGTGGGGAGAAAGAATACATATAACCTATATTTTAAATTTAAATATAATGTCTAAGAAATCTTGCTTCTGCATATTAGTTTTCACCTGTAATGCTTTTCTTATTGTAAATTTCCCTTGATATTCTTGATATTATAATGCTCATTCATTAATATGGAAAGAAAGAAACAATATTATAGAAAAAACACTTCAATTTTAATTCAGAAGTGAAAACTTTTAATGCCTCAATCCTCCTAAACCATGATGATTCTAAGGAAACTTCTTTCCGAGTAGCTATGCCAGCATTACAAGCCCAGCTAGTAAGAATCACATCCATTTAGGCACTAATCGTATTTCAAATTTACTTGGGAATAAGTTCTATTGAACTGAATGGAACAGACTCTGCACTTGACCTGTATGGGATTACCATGTATAGGATTGTGCTGTAACGTTATATCTGGTCAAAGCAATTTGCACTTCTTTGGGTACCCTACAAAATAGCAGAGGCAGCAAATAAAAGCAGCCGCTGGATTATTTACAAAGAACTCACAGATTTGAAATTGCATGTAGAAACTCAAAGGCAGCTGAAAGTTTTATTTTATTGATAAAGCCAGTTGTTTTACATTGCTTCTTTGCTGAGCAGCATTCCAGGAGCTCAGCTTTGAAAGTATATACCTTTTACACACTTCTGCACAAATATGTGGGTTTTAATTCCCTGAGTGACATTAGCAGATGACAATTTACTGACTTACAGAAATGTTCAGGTTTTCAGTTTAGTGCTGTGCTGGATTCCAAAACTATTTATCACTTTTTTTATCAGGAACTTTGTGATGGTGGCTGGATTGGAAACTACTGAAGCTTCCCTTTGCAGCTCTCTATTAGATTAGTAAGAAACCATAGCAGTGAATCTTCCCCTCTCCTGCTTAGCTAATGGTAGAGCTGGGGGTTGGGGAGACTATCAGTGAATCTCTCAGACATCCAGCATTAAATGTACATCTGTGAAATTTGTAGGGATCACCCAGGTCCTGTATGTAGAAGACTGGATTAAGTATTTCCAATGCTAAAATTAAAGTAAAAATACCCAAACCAACATTAATATTGGTGCACTAGACTTTTCTCTGTAGCTTTTCAGTGCTTTAAAATACATTCTAGGAGAAAAACATTTTCATTATTTTATAGACATATTCCAAGCATGCAGCCCGAATGCAACTCAGGGAAATTAGGACCGTAGCTCAGGGGCAGAGCACACGCCTTGCATGCAGAAGGCCCCAGGTTCAATCCAGACATCTCCACGTAAATCTAGAAAAGATGTGTAGCTAAAGCCCTGGATAGCCACTGCCAGCCACTGTAATGAGTAAGGTATAAGTTAGCTTCCCATGCTGTGGCGTCCCATTACAAAATGCTACATTGAAGGCATGTCTGTGTACAGATTAGCCTGAAACCATGTGACCACTATATACGAAGGATGTGTTTCGTGTCTGTCTTTCGTGGATTGTCACTATAAAAACGTAATAAATGAATAACAAACAAACAAACTTAGAAAGCTGAGTCCTGAACAGATGGGAAAGAAAAGGAGAACATGGTTTTCCTGCTGTATTCATGGAAGTTCAAGCTATGGTTTGGGTTCTTAACTACACTTAGCACAAACTCTGTTTTTGCATTACATCTGAATGTGCACACATTACTCTGTGTGCACACTCGTTGTATATGGTCCAGAGAGCTATGGCTAATTGCTGCCTCATAAGGCAGTAAGATCATCACACATAACTATCTTTCACAGAAGTTAAGGTGAACAGATGCAAATGAGATCAGGACCCCTATACCTGGCAAGGAAGAAGAAGTATATTGGGCAGATGAGAAAATGTGGGCCTGCCGAAATTGCAACTTCTGTACAATGAAAATTGAAATGGTCTGTGCTCAATAGAACTTGATTATCTTAACATCAGCCCTGATATGGAACTGCCTTCTGTGTCGAGGCAGGTTTTGTATCATGTGGAGCAGCACTGAGATGCCCTGTACAGTGCAATTCTTGTTTCCATCCAGGCCCTTTGTACACCTAAGGATTACCCCAGGAAAATGGAGGGATCGTCCCTGCCTGCTCCTGGGATCCCTTGTGTGTCATTTGGATACATAGGGATGATCCTGGGACAATCCCTGGGGGGAAAAGGCAGGTGTAGAAACAGCCCCAGACTATCCTGTACCTTCTCCTACCCGATTCTTCTGGTTTTAGAAGCCACCCTTTATCCTCAACTTGGGCCAAATCTACACCAAGCAAGATAAAACACTTTGAAAATGTTTTGAAAGTGGTACATGCAGTGTGTCCTGGGCCCCAACAGTTGTCAAAACTGTTATAAAGCGCTTTAAAGCAGTAGTGTAGATCCTGCCCAGGTCTCTTTGCCTAGATGGAGAGAAGGTGGGAAAATATACAGTGGGAAAGTCAAGCTATAATTACCAACACTTTCTGAATTTGTGGCAGGGCTGGACATTGTAGAGAATGTCCTTTTTATACTATGAGTCTCCAGGTCCTGTGTAGACACACAGAAGTGCAGTCATAAATCAAGCAGAGAGCACGAGAGAGATTTGTGAATAAGGAACTACAAACTGTACTCCTGGACTCCTTCTCAAATCTAGCTGAGACTGGGCATTTTCACAGTTCCTGTCAAATCTTCAAGGTTTTTTTCTTCTTTTTTTAAGAAATTAAAACTTTTTTGGATAACACACTGCTTCCTAAAGGAATGAACTGAACATTATAATGGGATAAGCAATCTGGATTAGCAACATTGTCTAATATCTGGTGATATGTTTTATACCAATAAATTAGTGGCATTTCACTTATTACTTGATTTCAATTGCTCCAAAAGCACTCCCCTCCCCTGTCATCTCAAGCAAATGTAGGGCATTTTGTACATTTCAACGTTTTCATTCACGAAGCTAAAGATTAATCATACAGCAAACAATTTATCTCCACAATTATAGTGATTAGCTTTCCCCAAATGGGCCTTAAACATAGATATATTAATATACATTCTGGCCCCCAAGTGATGCCAAATAGAATTCACTAAGTGGTCCTCCAACCTATGACCTCTGGAGAAATTTTGCTAGTCTTATCAAAATGCCGTTGGCTTTGCTTGAAATTCCTCAGAGGTGTTGTCTGACGAGGAACTTACACATTCTCTTTGAATTTCACTTTAGGCAAAATTCTGTGATATAGCCAAAAAAAAAAGTTACCAGGCTTAGCAAAGCTATTTCAGCTTCCACTTGAAGATCTTCAGATATTTAGCCTAAAGAGAACCCCCTAAATTTGCTTCTAATATATCTTTAGTTGAAATTTTGAGGGCAAATTTAAATGGTTGCAAAGAGATACTACTTGGCCCCAGGTAAGATTGCTGCAAAAACGAGATTACTTATAGCTTGGAATGGCAGGTCTGGACATTGGCAAAAACATGTATTTGTATTCAGGCAGCACTGGCTGATACATCATTAGCCACCATCTTGCTGAAATGCTGACTTTAAAGAGACAGGAATTAAAGAAAATTAGCAAAACACAGCCCATTTGTCTGCATGTAGGAAGCCCTCTCTATCTTTATATCAAGCAAATATTTCATTTCCACTGAACCAAGAGGAACAAAAGCCAATCCAAAGGTTCTTCAACTACATCTGTCATTTCAATTTTTCACACGTTCACTGTTTGCTCATCTACATTTCAGTAAATTCACACCTTGATTCCTGCCCATTGCCACAGGCTAGTCTATTAAAAAAAATCAGAGATAAATTATTTAACTGTATGAAACAAAGCCAGTCAAAATCCATAGAAATGTGGATTTCAAATCAAG
Organism: Elgaria multicarinata webbii; assembly: GCF_023053635.1. Taxonomy (NCBI): domain Eukaryota; kingdom Metazoa; phylum Chordata; class Lepidosauria; order Squamata; family Anguidae; genus Elgaria; species Elgaria multicarinata. Next base: position 106,613,040 of record NC_086172.1, read on the forward strand.
CCTGGATTTAACTGCAAAACACACTGAATGTTTTTTATTTGTTTATTTTGATTTTTAACTCTGAATTGGAACAGAGAGCTTAGTTCTTTATTAGAAAAATATCTCAGCTAGTTCACACATGTGAGTTCATCACTTGATTCATGCAATATCAAGTGATGATTTGCATGAATGAATAAGCCATCACATATCAAATGGGAGACATATAGCTTAAATGTCACCTCAAACACATCTCAAACACAGTGGGGTCAGTTCACACATGCAGAGAATGTCAGAACTAGGGGTCAAATCTACTAGTGTCATTGTGGCAATGTCAGTTACCTTCCCTCCCCCTCAGGCCTCTCACACCCTCAGAACCTGCTTTGGAGAAACCCTCCAGAGCACATTTTAAGTAGCACAGGCAGCTGCATGGGGAAGGGGAGGGGGATAAATTATCACTGTGCTAGAACAGGAGTGGGCAGAAAGTAGATCTCCAGATGTTTTGGACTTCAATTTCCAGAATTCCTGACCATTAGCTATGCTGGCAAGGGCTTCTGTAGTTAAAAGTCCCAAAAATATGTAGATCTACCTTCTGCCCACCCCTTTGCTATAGGACATCCTCTAGCCGGACTTTGGGTTTAACCCTCATGGTCCATCTTGAATAGAAGCAGAACCAACCAACTAATAAATAAATAAATAAATAAATAATACTGACTGAGAATATGGGTGGTAGCAAGCTAATTTCACCTGCACCATGAATGAGTCATAAGCATGAATGAATCATAAGCAAATAAAACAATTATCTTGGAAGACATTTAATGCATTGTCCAGACTCTTGTGTTTTGCAAAAAACAAAGAAAGAAGCAAACTGGGTAGCATCAGGAAGAATGGAGGCATGGATGACAAAGATTGTGATCCACTGTAGTAGGATATAAAAGTAAAAAGACAGTGACAAATATTGGAAAAGATACTGCTTCACTTCCATCATTCTAGAGTGCATGAGCAGTCTCTCTATAGCTTGTACTAAATATTTATATGTGCACTTAGGGATGTCACAGTACTCCACAGGGAGGTGGTAGAGTGGAGTGGAGTCTGATGGATTCCCTCCCCTCACTCAACCACCCATATTCAGCTTGCTGAGCCACTGCTATTTACCAGACCCATTTGCTGTGAATTCATGAAGTCCACGAAAGCCCAGTGGCTGCCAATCCCCTTTCCAGCCCACCATTTTGTGAAGAAATGGCAGCGCTAGTATTACTGGGAATTTAATGTTGAGTAAATGCCAGCTGTAAAGGAGCCATTTCTACAACATTATAGGTGTAAATGGCTCATTTATGCCTGAAATGTTGCAGAAATGGCCCCTTTACATTAGATTTCTGAAAAATACAAGCCACCAGTTTTACATATTCTAAAAGGTTGAAATAAGGCCTCTCCTGTTCCTTTGTTACTAGCAATAAGAGCTGTCAGAAAAAACATGCTGGCATTTGGGCCTCATTCCTTTTGCCTTTGCCCCCCCCCCACCTTAATGTGGCCCTCAAGACCTTCGCCAAAATGGTATTCACTCTTCAGACTGCACCAATGGTAGCATCTAGGTCTATCAGCAATGCTGCCAAGGTTTCTCATGCTAGAACTAATTTATGCATTTTCATTTCTTTCTCACAGAAGTGAGTGTACCAATCCAGAATGTTATCTGGGAATCTGGCACAATGTTTGGAATCTTGCTTATATATGTTGTGAAGGGGAACCATGTTTCTTTGAAATTATCATTTGGGGTCACCGCTCCAATCAACTGACTGTGCAGAGACATTCTCTAACTGGTTGATTTCTATTTCATAAATATCCAATCAGTGTGTGTGTGTGTGTGTGTGTGTGTGTGTGTGTATACATGTGGGAGTGTGCACACACACACATTTGGATCCTGACATTCTTTTAGCTGGTTCAAATAATGTTGCAGCATAGGAGCATAATACTCTGAGAATGTACTCAGACAGCAACAGTTAGAACAATGGCAAGCTCTGAGTAGGGATGGTGGAGGAATTCATCCAGGGGGAGGGGGTCAAGTCTGCTGAGCTTTTAGGAAGTGAGGCAGGTGGCTACCAGGAGGAGGGCCTTCTCTGCTGTGGCACCCCGGCTGTGGAATGAGCTCCCTAAGAAGGTTCACTTGGCACCTACATTATATGCTTTTAGATGCCAGGTGAAGACCTTTTTATTCTCCCAGTATTTTAACAGTCTATAAATTTTAACTTGTTTTAAATTTGTAATTTTGCATTGCTGCTATTTTTATCTGGTTGAGCTTTTATATTGTATTTTATATTATGGTTTTATACTGTTGTTTTATACTTTGAATGTTTTTAATTTTTGTGAACCACCCAGAGAGCTCCAGCTATTGGGGGGTATAGAAATGTAATAAATAAATAAATAAATAAATAAATAGTAGCTCACCCCCCTCGACTCTGGCTCACTTTTCAAGTTGGGCCACTCCTTTGTTGGCCACTTTCCACAACTCAGGCACCACCAGAGAGAGTGAGAGTTGTGCAGGGTGGTCCCACTTGCTGTCCAATATAGTGGCAATACTGCTCTTTGACTCTGAGTACTTTGGGGCCTTTTACCTCCATGGATGTCATACTATCTGAGACATTTGTCATGTTTTTAATATGTGTATTTACAAGTGCTTTTAAATGAGATTTTGGATATATTTTATTTGAGGTGGAAAGTATTTACTGAAAACTGCAGGTAGAGAAAAGTTTGAAGTACCAGAGATAAATTTCCGACAGTATAAAATCTCTCCTAGAGGAGCAAGCCTGGGAACGCCAAGCCTAATTTTGTTATTTATAAATGAAACATAAGTCAGGTCCATCAGATCACACTGAGCAGAGGAAGATTGCAACAGAGGGAAGGTGCACTCACATTGGGTTTTGAAATCTTGCTCTTGGAAATATTAAAAAAATAAATTAAGAATCAGTGCATTTGAAGAGCCACCACCACCACCACCAGAGATGTAGTTCTTCCTGAGGAATATAATGGGAAGGAGAAACCCTACCTATCAAAATGATGCCACTGTAATACATTGGCCCCGTTCAGACAATACTCTAAGCCATGCTGCTTAACCAAAAAATGGTTAATGGAATGCATTGCATTCCGTTAACCATTTTGTGGTTAAGCAGCATGGTTTAGCATGTTGTCTGAATGGGGCCATTGGTAGATGGGAGATGTTAGGTTTCTTACACTTCCTGTTCAATATCCAAACTCACATTTTACTCTCCATTTAACTGATGTTTTATCCTTTAACATAGCATCTTAAGCTTCTCCAGAGTTCAGCAGGATATTTCAATCTTGTTTGTGATTGTATGTTACAAATGGCATTCCCCCGCTTCCCTTACTCTCTGTCACAGCCTTTCACTGCATTTCTGCCACAGGACCCATAATTAAGAAGCCGCAGAAGGGATGATTAAAGGCTGTAATGGATGAGGCAGTGATGGCTGTCCACATCATGAATTCACATGCTGCTGACTCAGAACAGAAGGCACTTCAGTACCCTTGTAACTGGCTGATTGATTATCCATTTCATTGATATTGCATAAGAAAAAGAATAAAGTAGGACCAGTTGGCCTGCTCCTTCATAATACTTGCCTCTGGGGAGGTGGGAATTTGTAGGGGTTTTCAAACAGGCCAGCTTGCTGTGGGGGTCCTATAAGAAGGGCAAGCCTATTTGCTTAAGGACTTTGTGTTAGATGTCAGATATTATAAACTTTAATCTAAGTTGAGGCTAGAGGTCAGTGCAATCTGTCTAACACCCCTGACAGGGTGGAGGTGCTTACTTGACTTTGGCTGGTCACTCCTTACAGAAGCCAGGAAGGAAGGACTTGTTTTTGTTTTTTTAATGGCAACATTGATTAGCCATGAATGCACATACTATTCATTCTTCCTGGGTGTTTCTCTTTCTGTGTGAGAACCTCAGTCAAGGAATTTAATTGATTTAATTTGGTTTAGTTCTAGGCCAAATTCTGTCCTCTATTTTTGGGAACATTATCTCTCCTTCTCTGCCTGTTTCACAGGGAGGGAGGGAAATTCAGAGAATTTTCTCCTTGGGGAGGGGGACAGGGTTTCCACATACCGTTTTAAAGTGTAGCCAATTGCTGAGGGGGCTACTTACTATTTTTTTTAAACCACCCCTTCCCCTCGGCATTTGGAGGAGCCCAGCAGTTCTTAGTTAATGCCTATTAGAGACCATGTGACCTCGCTTCTCCAATAAGCATTGAGGAAGAACTAATCGGTTCCTGAAAATGCCTGGGGTGTTTAAAAAAACATAAAAAGAAAGAAAAAAGATCCCTCAACAACTGGCTATATTTAAAAAGGTATGTGGAAACTCTGTCCCGCTCCCCAGTGAAAAAGATCTCCAAAATTCTTTTCTCTCCCAACCTGTTTCAACCAATTTTTCATTTCCATCCACCAACCCCCATGAAATGCCCAAAATGGAAAGGTCAAAATTTTCAGAACAACATTAATTTTTTTGTTTTGGTTCACCCCTTTATTCATGTTTACTCATTAGCACTACAACAAAACAAATAGTGAGAACAAGGAAGAATGCAGTGGAAAGAGAGCGAGAGCAGTGAGAACAACAAATCATTACATTGAGATGGGAAATGGTAGGACATTCATAGGGCTGGGCAAGTGTGCTCATAAATGGGACTTGGGTGTTTTGTAAAACTATGATACAACCTGGGATTAGAAGGTCTTGTTTCTTAGTCTAATGCATTCTTTGCCCCTTTCCTTCTGCCACCCTATCTCCTGGTCTTCTTCTCATTCAGCTTTAGCCTTCAGTCTCCCTACTTTCTTAGTTACTTTGACTCAGTCCCTTTTCAAAATTTCTTAGTTATACATGAATTTGTCTCCATATTCCAATTAAATATTTTCTGTTTCCCCCCCCACACACACAAAAAAAAACCAAATGAAGGGTTGATGAAGTAGAAAAACCAGAAAAGAACACATCAAGGTAGAAGTCGCTAAGGTCTTCAAGTTTAAAAAATACCTGTTTAATACATCACCTTATTCTCCTTTTATGCAATTAAATTAAGCGGAAGTAACAACCACTGGAAGGCTGCAGTGAAAAAAATCAGCAGGGAATGCCACATAAAATCTTGTACTGGATATTAGCAATATATTGCAGGCTTTTAAAAATCTGAGCTCCATTTATATTATTTTTCTTTGACTTTCAATTTTGAAAATGGGGACATCTGTGTGCTTGAAGTGGTATTTAACAAGACAGTTAAATATCAATTCAGTTTAGCAGGATAATAAAGCAGCATAGTTTTCAACATGAAAAATAAGCTAATACAATTTAATTATCTCACTTCGACTCTACTATCTCATCTTAGGTCTGCCTTCCAGATCCAGAACATTTGCATCAGTGTTCCTGCTTAATTAGCATAAACTGTCTCAAATGCAAACATAAAATCATGTAATATTTCCCCGGTGCCCCCATTAGTAGGGATGTGTGAGAAATGTGCTCCATTGAAGTTTTTATTTTATTTTTTAATGGATTTACTCGATTCACACCTCCCACTCATGAACACAGACCTAAACAGAATTTGCAGTCAGAAATACACACATTTCTGAGTTTGCTATGTGTTCCAAAAAACGAAACAAAAAGTGTTCAATGACACGGGCATTAGAAAAATGTGCAAAGAAAAAATGTGTACATTTCCAAAGTGCACAAACATGCACACGTCGATGGTTGCATCTGAAAATGCTTATGTGAAAAATATGCATAAAAATATGTACAAATTTCCATATGGATATACCATAAGCTCCTGTGAAAACTGGATTGAAAGAGATTGACATACCCCGCCGCCCCCTGCAACTACCTTAACAAAGACTTAGATTGACAGATTTGTTGATCCTTACCCATTAGGGGACTCCATCCAAAATATTTCTGGCTTAGAAAGTCTTAGAGCGCATTGTGTACTCAAAAACTGGGTGCTCTCATTCAGCATATACAGGTCCTGCAATACAGCTCATATGGGGCATAATCACACTGCTCCCCTATTCAATATAGTTGGATGACAGGAACAACAGTGTAATTAGTATAGGCCCTTTCAAACTACTTTCCAGTTTAGAACATTGCTGTGTTGTTGGAAGGAATAAATATCTCTTCTTCCCAAACCTCTGGTGAGGTAGTACAGCAGTAAACTAGAAGAGTGAACAGCTACCAATACAAAGACTGTGTTCTCAGAATTAGCATAGAATTAAAACACATGATAGCAGTAAGTAAACTGCAACCTAATAGTAAATAAAGTACAATCATGTGCTTAGAATTATTATGAATTAAGGCAGGATTCAGTCAATGTTAAATATCTGAAAATCCCACGGCCTCCACTGAAAGACACTTGGAATACAATCCTATACCCACATTGAACTCATTGGGGCTTGCTTCTGAGTAGACCTATAGGATTTTGCTTTTAAATACATGCCCAATCTTTTCATTGAAATCAATGAAGGTAGATCATACCAGAAACACATGCAGATGTAAATGAATTCCAAATCTTAATACAAAAAAGAACACACACACACACACACACATTTTATTATGACTCCCTTTGGTTACATTCAAGCATAATGCTATTTATCCCATATACTGGAATGGAAACATTGCAGAATTCGGAGAATGTCACAATCAATTTGTCACTGAGTACAGTTCTTAAAAGAATCAGCTACCACACTAGCTCTAGGTGGGAATTCACCTGTCCCATGCAATTAGAATCATTTTTATTTAATGTTATTTTATTTATTTAGTACATTTCTACTCTTCCCAATAACTAATGCTCTCTGGATGGATTACAAACAGTTAAAAAACTAAAATGTCATGGAACTCTTAAAAATATAAATACAATACACATATTTAAAATCATCAAATACAGTATAATGCAAAATGATAAACTGTGCAGGAATTGATAAAACAACCATAATAGCCTATAACAAAGTTTCTAAAATGCCTGGGAGAAAATAAAAGTGTTTGCTTGGTGCTGAGAAGATACCAATGTAGATGCCAGGTAAACCTCTTTTGGGGAGTTTATTCCACATGTGGGGTACCACCACTTCAAAAGTCCCTCTTTTTTGTAGCTACCTGCCACACTTCCTTTGGTGGGGGCAACCAGAGGCACATGCAGGGCAGGACATGCCTTTCAATAATTTGAGTGGGATAGAAGGTCCATACTTACCTGCCTATCCCGTTAGATTCTAAATCACTATGGGAGCATTGGCATGGAGAGCAAGCTTCCCACTTCAGATGTCCCTCAAAAAGCTTGGAGGCAGTGGAGCTGATTGATGGAAATGTGATGGAAGGGGCAGGGCAGTGAATTCATCCTTGCTCTCTCCTTCACATATTAGGAAGGAATTGAACACCTGAACAAGTCTACTGATTGCATGGGTTTGCCATGGTAGGTATATCCAAAAAGGAAACACTCACATAGTGGGAGATGCATATAGCCAGTTCTCCACTTCCTGAAGCTGCTGGAAGTGTTCATGGGGCAACCTCTCTCCATAAGTGTAAGAAAAGTTTTGTTGAATCAATGAATACATCTAATCCCATGATCTGTTTCCAACACTTTCCAACCAAATGCTTCAGGGAAACCCACAAGTGAGATATGAATCCAATAGCCCTCACCTTGTTTGCAACTGGCACTCAGACCATACTGCTTCTGAAAGGTACCTCTTACCTATTATAGGTAATTAGCATTGCTAAATGTATCATCTATGAACTTGTCTAAATTTCAGCCACGGAGTGAAATCAGCCTAGAATCAGCCCTCCTGCTAACAGTTTCACACATTGTTTTTAGGTATTAACTAACTTTGACATGAATAACATAATGAATGAACTTATTCAACAATAAAATTATTGTTGGGGCAACAGGAATGCATATGACTCAGGGTAAAGGTATTTGACTCTTTGAAAATAAGGGAACTGAACAAGGATTCGGAGCATTTTGTAGCATTCCCCCAAATCATCAGTCATCAAAGTAGTTATTAAGTCTTCAAGCTCAGTCCATTCCATGATGTAGCCATATTGATTTTTGTGGCACTGCAATCAATGGGAGATATACCTACGATAGATATGGCCCATTATGTTTATCAGGAGTCCAGTGAATTGACTGCTGAATAGGAGTGCTATACTGGAAAAATGATCAGGGGTGACTGCAGTTCATTAGAGTAGACCACAAAAGAGCATTCAACTTAAAAGTCTAAGGAGCCTTTTCCCCCTCATTCATTTCACCCATGCAGACTATGAGCATGTTGTTGTTGTTAATTTGTTATATTTTTAATCTGCTCAATAACCAACATTCTCTGGTTGGATTGTAAACAGTGAAAAGACTAAAATGCCACACAAACAGTTAAACATATACAATACAATACAAATATTTAAAATAACACACTACAAAGAGCACAGCAATAGGTAAAACAGCCAAGATAATCTAGAACTAGGTGTTTAAAATGCCTGGGGGTGGGGTGGGGGAATGAAACCTCTTTGCCCGGCATCAAAAAGATAACAATGGAGGTGAACCTCTTTTGGGGAAGGCATTCCATAAACAGTGTGCCACCACTGAGAAAACTCCCTCGTGTAGTCACCCTCTTAACTTGCTTTGGTGAGGCCTCCTAGAGAAGGGCCTCCAAAGATGACGTAAAGGTCCGAATTGGTACAAACAGAAAGAGATGTTCCTTTAGTTACTGTAGTCCAAAGCTGTTTAAGGTTTTAAACATCAACACTTTAAATTGGGCTCAAAAATGTACCAGAAGCCAGTGCAGCTGAAGCACTGGCACCACATGATCATATTAGCCAGACCCAATTAGCATCCTAGCAGCTCTGTTTTGAAATTTCTTAATGATCTTCAAAGGTAGCTCCATGTCCTACCCAGGACCTCCACAGTAGTCCAACTGGGAGTTTTACAGAACATGGATAACTATCAGATAACTATTTATCATTTACTCCATTTCTGATATAAAACCCATAACTGTTCTTTGTTATTGGGTTGAACCCAATAACTGTTCTTTGTGCAACATACAAAAAATCTAAAATAATTTGAAATCATAAAATCCAAGTAAAAGCAGCACAAAACAAAGGGACAGTATCCAATGCTGTTGCTCTGCTTATGCCATTAACATTGGTGTGAGTGAGCTCTAGTGCAACACCAGCATATTTTATTTTATTTATTTATTCATTTATTTACAATATTTATATTACAATATTCTCCCCATTCAAGATTTCCCCATTCAAGATGTACAAGATAAAATAAAATAAAAACAGAATAAAAACACATGAAAATAGATTTTTAAAAGAAGCAAAATGCAAAGTGAACTGTGGCTGGTCATCAAGGGAAGACTTCCTGGAACAATGAGGTTTTCAGGAGGCGCAAAAAGGAATACAAAGTTGACACCTGCCTGACCTCCATAGGAGGGGGCTACCATGCTCAAGGCTCTTCACATGGTGGACTCCAATCGGAGGGTAGGTCTATGTGGAACAACCAGGAGCATGCCCTCGGATGACCTCAGTGACTGGGTATGTTGATAGGGGAGAAGACGTTCTCTCAGGTATCCTAGACCAAAGTTGTTTAGGGCTTTGTACACTAGTACAAGAACCTTAAACTTTGCCCAGTAGTGAATAGGCAGTCAGTGCAGTTCCCTCAGCAAAGGAGTTACATGCTGGAAAGGGGCAACTCCAGACAATAGCTGAGCTGCGGCATTCTGCACTAGTTCCAGCTTCCACAGCAGCTTTAAGGGCAGCCCCAGTAATCCATTGCAGTAATCCAGCTTTGAGGTTACCAATGCCTGTACTACCATGGCCAAGCTATCCCTGTCTAGGAGAGGCCATGGCCACTTGAGCCACCAGTGATAGAGATGGATCTGAGAGTACCCCCAAACTACACACTGATCTTTCAGAGGGTGTGCAACCCCATCCAGAACAGGCAATGAGCTATCTCCTGGACTCAGGAACCACTCACCTACAGGGCTTCCATCTTGCCAATATTTAGTTTCAGTCTATTGGCACTCATCCAGCCCATTACTGAGTCTAGGCACTGGTCCAAGACCTGCACAGCCTCACCTGATTCAGTTGTCACAAGAAGATTCAGTTGTCACAGGGAGCTGTGTATCATCAGCATATTGATGACATTTGGCTCCAAATTCCCTAATGACCACTCCCAGCAGCTTCATATAGATGTTAAGTAACATTGGGACAAGATGGTGCCCTGTGGCACCCTATAGCTCAATTGCCGAGGAGTGGTCACCCAATTCTACTCACTGAAAACAACCCCATAGGTAGGACTGGAACACTGTAGCACAGTGCCTCTGATGCCCATCCCACAGAGTTGATCCAGGAGGATACCATGGTTGATGGTATCAAAAGCCAATGAGAGATAGAGCAGAATTAGCATGGTTGCACTCCCCCTGTCCCTCTTTTGATAAGGGTCATCCATCAGGGCAACCAAGGCTGATTCAGTCCTGTAACCAGATCAAAACCCAGACTGGAACGGGTCTAGATAATCAGTATCCTCCAAGAGTGCCTGCAGTTGCTCTGCCACACCATATGCTATTGGTGTTCCACTAGAGGTCACTTACACTGGTACAACATCAAAGACAAAAGCAGGCAGTAGCATTGGATACTGCCTAACCATGATAAAACAAAAAGGGAAACTAAAAAATTATACTGGCAGCAGAGATTGCATCCTAGTAAACAACTGAGATATTTTGATAGAAATTGACAGCCACATTAATCCAACATATTGACCCTATTCAGACAACATGGTGGGTAAGCATTTTGAGCTAAACATTATGGTGCAGTGTGTTGTGTGAACCGTTCCTAACCATGGTGGATACATAATCATAGTTTAAGCATGCTTACTAACCATTTGCAGCCTAATCATGGCTTATTGTGTTGTCTCAACAGGTCCATTATAGGGTTAAATGAATAAGATATTTTAAAAGCCTGTGAAAATAAAATGGCTTCTGTAGTCAATTAAAATATATTAATGTAGGCACCAGGTGAGCCTCTCTTGGGACTGCATTCCATAAATGAGGGAACACTACTGAGAAGGCAGTCAGATAAATTGATAGTAGAGAAAGTAATCCTTCTAATAATGCAGCCCCATCCTTTGTGCTGGGGAATCAGTAAATTCTTTTTTTAAAAAAATCAAGGGAATATAGAAGGAAGTTTCAAATGAATTATGTGTCAGAGGTAATTTTGGACCTGTCATGGCTCTGGATATGAAAGTTTGGTGTCACCCAAAGAGAATTCTAAGCCCAGAAGTGATACTGGTCACTAGGCCTGTGCACCGTTTTGGATCCGAACCCCAAATCCAAAATGGATAGGGGTGTTTCGGACCATTCTGAAACGGATCCAAAATGGCACAGCCGAGCTCCAAAATAATCCAAAGCGGTTTGGAGCAATCCAAAACGTTTTGGAAGTATTCGGAGCTTCAGATGCGTTTTTAGCTCAAACCGCTTTTTTCCCCCTATAGGGTTTCATTGGCTTTTAAAGATGTCTATAACTTCATTATTTTTAAAGATACTAACCTCAAAGTTGGTCAGGTTACAGATGGCATCGTGTATGTCCTGTGTATATAATTTTTATTTATATCTGTTCAGCGGTGGGTTTTTTTTTTTTTTTTTGGCATAATTCTTTTAAAAAGGTTAAAAAAGGGAGGGATGAGGAGTTTGCAGCTTGATGGACAGCTTCATCTCCCAATCATCCTGAACACTCCACCACTGTATTCCCCAATCCTACTCATGTTTTTCCAGCAGCCTCCAATCGCAATGTTGGAGGAGGGCTTAACAAAGGGCAGATCATGAGATCTTTTCCTCATCCTCCTCTTTAGGAGTTGTGGTAGAAAGACTGGTTCTGTTAAAAAAATTTGATCCTTTCTCTCACTCTGTGTGTGTGTGTGTATTGTGTTGTGTTGTGTTGTGTTGTGCTGCCTGTGTATTATAAAGCAGGCTGTTTACACAAGCATACAAGACACAAGTGTGAGGGCAAAGCACAACACAATTACATTAAAGAAATTGTGATAGGCAGGCACACATCCATTTCATGCCACCCCTCCTCCTTAGTTTGGCAGGCTTTTTTTCTTTCATTGAGTCTGGCAGGCAAGCTCTTTATTTTGTTGTTGTTGTTACTATTTCTGTTCTTATTGAAATTAATAAGAATATTTTCATCATCATTATCCTTCTTCTTTTTTAATACTGGCTGTGCTAACACAGTTCAGTAACTCAACTCTGAAATAAGAAACCCAAAGGATTTCTCTTTTTAGCCCCCTATATGAAGGGAATCTTGCAATTCCTCTTTCCTATTACAGACAGGCAGGCTCTCCATTTAAGTATTGCTGTTGTGGTTATCATTATTATCATTATCATTATTTTCATTATTATTGTCATAATGTGGCATGGGCAGCTTACAGTGCAATCAGAGGGACCCTGAAGGGATCCCATGAAGGGGGTGCTGAAGCACGGCTCCCTCTCTAAGTTTCACCGGCCCCTGTGCCACCTCGCAGGGCTGGTTTGCATGTGTCTTCCCTTGAATGCATTTTTGTACAGGAGGAATGGTAAAACTTAAAAAAAAAATCACTAAAAATCAGCGGATGAACCTATGTGCTTCAAAATTGCCAAGCATCAAGCCCTATGTAGGTTCTATCACACTGCAAAGTTGCAGGTGTGTATCTTGAAAAATGACAGCGTATTTTTTAAAAAAATAGTTTAAAACCTCAAACTTTTTTTAAAAAATCCTAAAAATCAGCAGATGAAGCCATGTGCTTCAAAATTGTCATGCCTAAGGATATATTTAGAATCTATAAAGTTGCCAAGATATGTAGCTTTACCTTTAAAAGTGATGGAGATAAATGCATTTTTGTAAATGGGGGGATGGTTTGAGGGTAAAATCTTAAAAATAATCCTAAAAATCAGTGGATGTGCAGACGTGCTTCAAAATGGCCATACATCAAGCCCTACTTAGGTTCTATCATGATGCAACATTGTATGTGTTTTTCTTGAAAAATGAGGAAGTTATAGCACTTTGAAATGACTGGAACTCACATTTTTAAAAATTCATTGCAATAAAAATGATGTACAGATCTTTCTAAAACTGGACATGCATAAGCATCTCCAGAGTATCTGTAAGCTCACCAATTTTCATTATTCTATCATTAAAAATAAAAAAAAAGTTATAGGTGATTTTTCAGACAATGCATGTCAATGGGAAAAAATGGCGCCCGAATAGTGTTTCGGAGGTCCGAATTTTTCTTCAGATTCAGATCCGAAATGAAACTGGGTGGTCCTGAAATAAAACGGGCCTGTTTCGGAAGGTCCAAAACAAAATGGGGGGTCCGTGCACAGCCCTACTGGTCACCCCACTCCAGAGAGGACTGTTGGGAACACCTGATGCATCTTCCACACCAAAGAAGTGAGTCCTTCCATCACCTCGGCCACCAAGTGAGCCCTTCAATCACCTCGGCTACAAAGTCTCTAAGTTCCCTCTCAGATTAGCCACATAGGAGCATAAGGCTACAGAAACGAGCATCGGTCCTTTAAGGTTACAGTCAGTATTCAGTGGGAGGTGGAACTTCTGGAAGGCCAAAGCCGACCAGTCTACGTAAACCCTTGGATGCTGCTGCTAGTCCCTTGCTGAAAATCACCACTCCTTTCATAAGGAACTGTCCCTGCCTAACAGCTCTGCAGAGCACTGTCCATGGTGCTATTAGTTTTTGCCTTGCTGTGGTGTGGTCCCATTTATTTAGCCTAACTGCTGACTGGCTTCCTGCTACCAGAACTTCCTCAATCATCCGACTGACCAGCTGCTTCCCATGCTGCGCAGGGCAGACAGGACCCTCATAGTCCAAGATAAATTCAAAGAAAATAAAAAATGACAATACTTTATCTTAAGATGCCTGCTTGAAGTTCCTTTTAGGACCACAGCCTTTGTTTAAACCACAGAGAATTTGCCTGATATTTCTGCTTTGTTTTTGCTGTTCTTGGGGTGGGGGGGTGAGGAATATTGTTGCAAACACCTTGAGCATTTGGAGAGGCAAGGTATGAATGGTTTAATAAATATATACAATTGAAATGAAAGCAACATTTGTGCCTTCCTAAACGTAATAACTTTTCATTTCTGCCAAATCTAATGTTGCATTTGTTCCTGGGAACTGAGTTACAAAGTGCTTTTTAATAGCAATTGAAGACTGCCATGGAATGGTTCTAGTTTTTGTTTTTGTTTTGTTTTTTAAAAAAACTGTCATAATCCAGTCTTCTGCTGTTATATTAATATAAGATCCAGGTTGCTATTTTTCAGATTACCCTATTATTTCTATACCCATTTAATGATCAGGATTAGAAACACCATTATCTCAAAACTGCATTTTCTTGGGGTTCCATGCTTGTTTGGTGAATGCTGGATCCTGTTTCAGTTCAGCTCACCATTTTAGACAATGCCATATTTTATACTCAGGGACTAACTATTTGCTATCATTGGAAAGGAGAACCCAGCAAAGTTTCTTTAAAAAAGAACAGTGTGGTCTAAATTTTTCTTCAACATCTCATCAAGAGAAAGACAATTATTCATAGTTTCCTCATCCTGGTAAAGTATCAACTGAGAAGGAAAGCATTTCTATATCCTTTAAGGCTTATGGCTATGAACCTAAGAAGCTCTGGTGTGTGCGCTGAGAGGGGGGGCAGTTTGAAAATCATGTCTACAGGCACTTCAGGCATTGATGTGTTTGCTGCAGAAAAGCAGTTAAAAAAGCAGAACTGCCGAATCAAACTTCACAGCAAGCTCTATCTGTCCACATAGGTTCTCCACTAGGATATTTACAGATTTTCTTTTGATAGCAGCCCAAATGTGAATGAATTTTGAAAATGACTGAACTTGACCAGAATATATGGAGATAAAGAGTCTGCCAAATATCCATTCACCAGTGGTGTAATGGCTGCCAGGCCTCACAGGGTCGCAGGGACAATGATATCACATCCATCAGGCTTCCCTGTTCCATCTGGGTTTGGCCACAATCCTCACAGTAGTTGGGAGTAAATGGATTTTCCGAGGAATTATATATTGTTGTGAACTATCCCTGTTGTAATGCCAAGTATTTTAAGGTGACTTGGTCTTAAATGGGAAATTAAGAACCATTAGCTTTACAAAAGACCTGAAAAAGACATATATAGTGCACTTACAGAGATGGATTAACACAGCTACCTGCATTCTTGGACTCTCCCCAGGGGGCACAGATATGGGGCTTGTTACGATGAGCAGCTGCACTTCATAAGAACATAAGAAGAGTGCTGATGGATCAGACCAAGGGGCCATATAGTCCAGCACTCTGTTCACACAATGACCAACCAGCTGTTGACCAGGAACCCACAAGCAGGACACAGGTGCAACAGCACCTTACCACCCATGTTCCCCAGCAATTGGTACATGTAGGCTTCCTGCTTTTGATACTAGAGGCAGCACAAGTGAAAGAAAGGATGGAATTCATTGCCCATAGCCATCTTGTATTATTATTATTTCTTTCCCGCCTCTCCCTCTAGATCGAGGCAGGGAATAACACCGAATACAAAAATACTATAAAATACATAAAACTGATTAAAAACGTATAAAACTAATACCTTATTAAAATAACATCCAGACATCTTAAAATTCAACTGGGTAGGCCTGCCGGAAAAGATCAGTCTTCATAGCTTTTTAAAAAAATTCAGAAAGACTGTTAAGTTGCCAGATCTCTCCCAGCAGGCCATTCCACAGTCTGGGAGTGGCAGAAGAGATGGTTCTCTGGGTAACAGTTGTTAATCTAGTTTTTGCTGGCTGAAGTAAATTCTTCCCAGTGGATCTGAGTGTGCGGGGTGGATTGTACAGGGAAAGGTGATCCTGCAAGTAACCTGGACCCAAACCATGTAGAGCTATCAACACTTTATACTTTGCCCAGAAACTAATTGGCAGCCAGTAAGTGATTTTAATGTTGGGGGTAATATGCTCACCCCTCTAGATGTAATGGTGACCAACCTGGTAAGACAACCATGACCCCATGAAATTGGAATCACCCCTTAAGACTGATTCAGTCTTTAGGGAGGTTTGTTCCACTCAAACCCCACCCCACTGAAAAAAGCAATCCAGACCACCTTTATATATCCAAATTCCAGTGTACATAATACAAAGCTGCTGATCTGACAATTAACAGAAAACAGTTGTCTCCTACCACTTTGTATATAAACTTACTAAATTTTTCAGAGCACTGCAGAACAGACATTCTGAATCCATCACATAGTAAGTTAGTCTAGAAGTAACTTTGTAATATCTTTTAAAATAGACATGTTTATAAACAAATAAACAAAGCCAATATGCCAATTAGTATTTGGATCATATTTCCATAGTACATGGTAAGAACTCACAGTGCAATGAAATAATAATAAAAAAGATAGACAATTTCATGGTAGTGAGAAATGAAATATCAGTGACTATTTTAATTATTTATTTTATTTATTACATTTATGTACCGCCCCATAGCCAAAGCTCTCTATTATCTAAAAGGTTCAGGAATATATCATCTTTTGACTTATACATTCACATTACATACTTTTAGTAAAGTATCAAGATACTGGATTAGAAACAGTATTTGTTTTGCCTAATAAAACTTTACTTATTCATATATATTTATTTTGAACAAATTGCACAGAGGGCACCGACACAGAGTATCAATGAATACAACTGTATACACTCTTCTCTGTATTCATTATCTGTTCCTTGCTTGCACAAGGATCACGTCAAATCAAGAACAACAGGCTGTGAATTTATAGTGGGTCAGAAGTCATTGCATCACATTCTTTCTAAACAAGGACAAGTATTCTAGCTTAACTAGTTTGTGGATTGCTGTTTGTTACCCGGATCTTCAACAATTGTGCCTACGGGGCACATACACTTCTGCCAATTCTTTTGCATCTTAAGAGTTTTATTGTGGAAGCAGTTCCCACTGCTTGTGCAACCGTGATTTAGAGGGCAATCGAGGCTTGCATCCAGAAGTGTTAATTCATGTAGCAGAAGGGTTCTTGCACAATAGAATTGGTGGGGCCGAAGTAGCGGTAGGCCCCGTGTACAGATGGGCCGATTGGATACAGCCCTTGGTGTCTTTCCAATAGCCCTACAGCCAAGGCAATGCATAGCTGTTGATTTACCCTATATTGAGCATATATTTCTTAGTATCATAACATTTGCGTAAGTGCTAAGACTAAACAATAGAGCAAAATCAAAGGCAAAGGACACTTTAAAATCTGCATTTTCCTAGAAAATCGCCATAAGACATACCGTAGCTAGCTTTCAATGATTTATGGGATAGGGACCCAGCTTATTGGCTGGTAGGGACAGAACAAATTCTCTCTCTGTGTGAGAAAGAATGTGTAGCCCATAAAGTTATTTGGGCTGAAAACAACTGCAAGTACATTTCTTTTAAATCTCTGAGGATAGTTATTTATTAGTTATTCATTAAAACCTTTCATATCTCATCCTTTTGATTGCAAATAAAAATTAAAGCAATCAACATATAAAACAATATGAAATATAAATAAAAGCAGCAAGGCAAGGTAAAACATTAGCAGCATTAAAATAGGCTTAACAAACATTCTAAAAGTCATGGGTAGATAAAACAAATCCCCCCTGGTACTAAATGATGCAAGATTCAGTACTAGGTAAACCTCTATGGAGAGACCATTCCATAGGTCTCTCCATAGGGGTGCTACTATCATTGGTTGCCTGCCCCCAGTGATAGTGGCACCCACCTCAACTCAACTCAGAAGGTGGAGTCAGCCAGAGGGGGGCCTTAGATGTTGAAGGGCAGATTCTCATGGAATAGGCAGTCTTTTAGATGCATCAAGCTTTCAAAAGAACCAGTGAGGTTGGGATGCATAGATACGTGGGGGTGCATAGCCTTTGTATCACTATGTACAAAGTTAGAGTCATTGGAGGTGAAGGGTGAAATGATTAAAGGGAATGGATGTTGGGGAAAAGATAGCAGCAAGATGGTACAGAAGAAAGGCCACAGACTCTGGGCTCATCTACACCAAGCAGGATATTCCACTATGAAAGTGGTATATAAAAGGCAGGAGCCACACCAAGCAGCATATAGCAGCATGAAAGCAATATGTGGTATGTTTCAATGGGCCCCAACAGTTGTCAGTGTATTTCAATACCGCTATAAAGCAGTAGTGTGGCTCCTGCCTTTTATATACTGCTTTTATAGTGGAATATCCTGCTTGGTGTAGATGAGCCCACAGTCTTCTTCACCCAAGTAGTCTGAGCAGGCAGGAAGAAGGAACACCACTGATTTCCCAGCACACTGGATTTCATATACCCTACTTACCCACACTCCTTTTTAAAAGAAATGGGTTTTTTTCTATGAAAATTTTCTCCTTCCTCCAAGTCACTACCACTGTGCATCCTTTATTTTCATTCAGTCCAATTTGGCAACACCCCTTATTATTTAAATGTTGACCTAGCAGCTCAATATGGCAGCTGTTCAAGAAGACGAAGGATTAGCAATTTGATGGTTTCCCTTCTTTGGAGCTTGGCTATTATGCCAGCTATCCATGGACCCTTAAGGTCCTGATGATTGATGCCAAATCAGTTCATAAGACTGTGGCCATCCAGGACTGGATCCTGGAGAAGCAAGGCAATCTCTCACATGGTTTTGGAAACCCTCAGGCCATATTGGTGCTGGGGGAATTTAATGTCCTTGCTGATGACCCAGAGGTAGGTGCATGCAGCTTAGAATTTCATAGCCATAATGGCAATTATGGGTCTGTCTCAATTGATATCATCAAATTGGACACATTCTGGACTTGGATTTTACTGTTGGGAAGATGGTTAGTGATCTGGTGCTGAAGATTAAGATAGTTTCTTTGTCATGGACAGATCACCAACTAACCTATGTAATGTTGGGGAACCTACTAAAATAGCCTGCACTTATAGACTTATGGATCCAGATGGATTTCTGATAAGTCTGAAGGGTTTTCTTGCCCGCATGACTGGTGGTCCTGTTGAGGCTTTGGTCAATATTTAGAATGCAAGATGTCCTGGACCATTAACATAATTGCTCCTGAGTGTCTTCTCTCCAGTTGTAAAACTAAGTCACATCCCTGGTTTTATGGAACTTATTTATTTTATTTATTACATATTTATACTGCCCAACAGCCTAGGCCTTCTGGGCAGTTTACAACTAAAACCATGATATGACAATCCAACTTAAAACCTTAAAATCACATAAAACCAGAATAAGTTTCAGTCGAGGGAAAGGCTTGTCTGAAGAGATATGTTTTTAGGAAGCATTTAAAAGCTTTACATTTTCCTCCTCCTGAAGTGCACAAGGGAGGGTTTTCCAGAGGGTGGGTGCTGCTACAGAGAAGGCAATTGTTGTTGGCATTGAAATGAATGGGGAGACAACTAAATCAATATAGAAGGGAGACACGTTTGCCAGAGCTAGGCAGGGAAAGTGAGTCCCTGTTGTTTGTGCTGGAACTTTCAGCAATTTTCACTGATGACCACCATGCTATATTTCTTGGAGGCCTTCCTCAAATGCTGGTGGGAGACCACCATTTTGCAGTGGATCTTCTCCTTCCCTATGGGTTGGTTTGAGAAGGTGAGGGGTGGGGACTCATGCTTGACCCCTTGACCTTGCGGCTGTGGGGTCCCAAAGGGTTCAATTTTGTCCCCTATCCTTCTCAACATCTATATGAAAGCATTGGGAGATATCATCCAGGGATGAAGAGTAGATTTTCATCAGTATGCTGATAATATTTCCTTTTTCATCATGTTCTGGGAAGGTCATGGAGGTTCTGAATCAGTGTTTAGAATCAGTGATGGGTTGGAATTGGTTGAAAAAACTGAAATTAAATGTAGGCAAGACATAGATAGCCTTAGTTATGAATAGGATGGGATGTCAGCTTGCTCTGGTTCAGGAACGTAGTTTGGGAATGGCCCTGGACATGGCCTTGTTATTAATTGTTTAGCCAGCTGTGGGCAGGAGTATTTTTTTCCAGCTTTGGCTGCAGACCTGGCCATGGTCCTACATGCCTTAGTTACATCTCAATAGTATTATTCTAATGCACTCAATGAGAAGCTGTTCCTGACAACCACTTGAAAAGTTCAACTAGTGCAGAATGCTGTAGCTAAAATTCTGAATGGGGGGCAAAAATCTTGGGTTACGTGACACTTATATTGTATCAGCTTGTTTCTGAGTGCAATTCAAGGTGTTTGCTATTAGTACCTTTTAAAGCCTGACCTGAAAGTCCACAGCCTCCTGTGTGAAGCTGCTCACACTTTAAGACCCTAACCCTTTAAGATTCCTCAAAAGAGCAGCATCTCATATGTGGAAGTCCCTGCCCCAAGTGGTTAGATCCACCAGCCAAAGCTTGTTTCAGTGCTTCCTATAAGAAGCATCTAATCTCCATTACACGAGGAGTGTGTTCCATTAGCCCAATGGAATCAGCCCAGTTGGATACTGCTTAAAAAAGAAAAAGAAAAACATATTCCCCAAATATTTTTAACTTCCTGCAAAGTGTATAAAATTAAGAGTAGACGAAACTAAACTGTTTGCACACACCATATATCAAAGGTAAATATGGTAAATGAAGATTATTTGCACATGACAAGTTCACAGGAAAGTACTTCTACAGAAATTTCATGCCGCTTATGGTTGCAGCTATGCCTGAGCTAAGCAGTTTCACCCAGCAGGATAATAGATTCCCATCTTCACTACAGCAACTGTTCTGGCAAACCTTCTCAGCTAGGGCAATTGCCTGAACATTAACCATATGTTAGCAAAGAACATTCTGAGATGCTTCAAAATAAATGGGAGAAATAGCGTTCGCACAGTCCAGCAAGATGAGAGTGTAACAGTGAATGCACCATTGTACTTGTGGTTTTGTGGGGCAAGGCTGGGGCAAAGAAATCCAAATGGGACAATACTCAGAGTTGTACACTTTCTTATTACCAAAACAGGCAGCTCCACAGTCACACTTCAAAAGCCTGTTGCACTCTATAAGACATGTGGGTTACTGTCATTGAATCATGCCAATGTATTAATATGTAGTTAACATGTATTTACAGAACAAGAAGATAATTTCAAATACATTTTCCAAAAATTAGGATTCAAATATATATATATATATATATATATATATATATATATATATATATTGTTGACTGCTTTAGTTAAAATTCTCTTTGGTTTTGCATTCTGTACTGAGAGGACAAACCCGAATACTTTAAAAGATCACTCCCAATTGGTTTACATTGCCAGTTTAATATATCTACCAACTTTGCCCCTCCAATTCAGTAATTATGGGCGTTCTGAATGAAGCCAAACTTGCCAGTCTCCATCCACTACTTTCCCTTCCTTCCTTCCTTCCTTCCTTCCTTCCTTCCTTCCAAAGTATTCCATATGAACCCCAAGGAAATAGCTTTTGTAGAAATCACTTAGTTTTGGAGCTGTGGCTCTCACTCGTCTTTCAAACTCAAGAGGAAGTTTCACATTAATTAAAATCAAAGCAAGTTTTTTCAATAGGAAGACAGTTTTCATGGAAGATCAGTTATTCATTTGTATGCAGTGCTATATCTTCAACACCAGCAGAATAGTATCAAATTGACTTGCTTTTCACATGTTTATGCCAACTAACTTTATATCAGAAAGTTACACTAATCAGAGATTGGGGATATACAAGTATATTTTCCCATTGTATAATCAATCATAATCCTGGCAAACCACACCAGAAAAAAATGAGATTGTTTAAAACCAAAACAAAAAACCCACCCAACAACAACACAACAATTTTATATTATTTATGTATTTCATAAGCAAAGAGGTTTCCACTTCCTTTTTAATAACACTTTATGAGATGAGATCTCAGGTTACAACTGATACTCTGATCTAATTTTATTTCTAAAAGTCTATTCTATTCACATTTTTTTAAAATGTGGAAATGCAAATAATCCCTTTCATTTTTCATTCTTTATAAACAGGAAATAAGTTGGCAGCCAACAATTTCACCATAAAAGCACTTCAGTCAAAAACCCATTTAAGATGCAAATGCATATCTCTTGAAGAGTTACTTTTCCATCTCTGTCCTCCATTTGAGTTTAACTCCAGTGTAACTTTGCAATGCACATACATTTTTAAGATAGCACAAAATTAACAATATAAATTGACAGAGAGTTTCATACTAACAGAATATTTTTTAAGAGCTACAAAACGTTCCCTCAGATAATTGGCAAATCCCAACACAAGGCTCCAAAGGGAATTTCATGGTTTATCAAAGAACATGAACATCAGAGCGATTAATTACTGACTGAGCAGGATAGAACCTAAAATTGCAACTTCTTTAAAAGCATAGACAGCTGAGTATGAAGTCCTGGCATGTCTCATCACCAAACTATCTGCAGTCCTTCTACTTTTCTCCATACTTCCTTGACCTTTTCTCCTCAGTTACACCTGCAGTTGTCAGGCACTCTTATCCAGGTGGATTACATCTGAAAACCAGGCAGCTTAGTGAGTAATCTTCCTTCAGTGACTCTACACTTAAAGATCAGAATGGAAAGAGCTTCTCCAAATCCACTGGTGGGGAAACATTGCAGGAAAGCAAAACTTGCCATAAAGGGATGTGGGCATTTCTCCTGAGACACGAATAGCTATGCACACACTGTTTATTACATTCTCCAGAGATTTAGAAGCTTACAAAGGTACTTAATGACCAGCATAGAAGGAGGTTGTCACTTTCTTTGATAAGAAAACTGAAAACCATGTGTGGACAGTAAGACACCTGAACAGGTCTTCATTCAAACAAATCCTACTCTACACACAATATTAACTTTCCATCTGGGTACAATGTGGCTGTGGGACAGAATGCCCTCACTTTATATTTCATTTACTGCACATGTTATATGCATACAGGCTGCTGAACATTTTGCACCATTCTGAGGAATAAATGTTATATGTATATCTAAAACTGTGATGCAAAGGCTTTATAACCTATCCCCTTGCAATCATTTTAGTTCACATAATACAATATTCCTATATTTCTGGAACTTTGAAACATTTACTCCTGGCATTCCAATATTGTTCCAACCTTATGCTATTCACAAATGCAAACAAAAAGACTGTCAAGGATTTTTAAAATTATTATTTGCAAAACTCACACTGCAATAAAGCTGTTTCATGCTTTAACATTCTGTTTTTTTACCTCAAGCCTAATACAAAACAGAAATCCAAGTAGGTTCTCAATCTCTGTTCTTTAGCTTCCTTATTTTCCAGTGGAACACATGAAAAATTGCTACTGCTGTAGTGTACATCGACTGGACATCAGTAACTGTTTTGCTTAATCACAAAAGCGGTGGGTCATTGCAGAGCTAGGAGTTTTCCTGTTAGAGACTAAGGTGATGAATGGACTCAACTAACTAGCGAGGGACCCAGAATCAAAGTCTCTTAAACCTGTTTGTGTGTGTGAGCGAGAGAGAATGAGGGAGGGGGGACGAAGGGAGAGAGAAAACCCACCCTGGAATCTGCTCAAGAGAAGATGCTCTCTGAACTTACAAGCATGGGAGAAGCTGGAATGAAATTCACGGCTAAAAATGCACCTTAACTGCTTCTCAAACACAACCCCAAGTGGAAGAGATCTGTGCACTCACCTGGTGCTGAGAACCAGAACAGGAAAAAGGGACAGCAAGTAATGAGGCAAGATGAATTTCATATTGTGAGCTTGGCTGTTTTGTTCTCCGAAGCTCGTTGTCGCTCTTCCTCTTTATTCCTACCTCTCGCAGTGCTTCTGATTTCCAGAGTCGTTTCTCTGCAAAGAACCTGCTCCCGCGTGTGACGGTCTGTAGATCTGGGAAAGGGGGGGGGGAGCAGACAGACCAACACACTGAGTAATGAAAGCAGCTTAGAGTGGGGTTTGAGCTTCAGGAGTGATGTCACAGGCAATGGAGCTGCTGCTGCAAGCCCTAGTGCCTGATAGTCTGCGATTATTCAACACAGCGACTCTATTGATGTCCTGAAGGATTTGTTATTACTAGCAGCTTGAGTGGCAACTAGGGAGGAAAGTGAACGCAATGGATGTGACTTAGCTCTAAGGGTAGGAGGGCGCATCCGTTTTGCCTAGGAGGGGGGAGGGGAATGAAAGAAAAGAAAAGTGATATCCAAATATATCTGTTTATAATTAAAGTTGCATTGCTCAACAGGATTTGCATGTAGATCATGGGTCAGACTTTTTAAATTAACAGGCAAGTTTCAAATTAACCTCATGCACTGTGCCTACGGAGCCTGTACTCTGCTCAGTACGAATGGAAAGTTATTGTACCAATTAGAATCCCATAACGTAGCAGTGTGGGACTTGGCACTCAAATGGGTGAAGTCTAAATGCATCCCAATAGATATATTGAAATGTTAGTGTCACCTCTAAAGAACCAGAGAGGCCTCAAACAACTCATCAGACACCTATTTAAAGGACAACTCAAATTTCTGTGTTCAGTGTTTACGTGCCTTATGAGTTCTATGGGTATGCCCATAAAACAAAAACAGTTGGCATAAATGTCTCCCATTTTAATTAGCTATTGATATTTTGCTCTGTCAGAAGTTAAACTCTTTAGATGGTGACGGTCGTTTTTTATTGGCAAACAGTTTTTGACTGAAGGAAAAGTCCTGAATGCCCTTCATATCCAAGAAATATAAATAAAACTCCAGACTTTGGTAGGTAATAGATTCCCAGATTTTAAAGTATGACAGAATGCAGAATTTAAAGCATAATGTGGTCTTATGAAATGAGAACAGCTTGTTCTGGAAAGTGAAGATGGTTACATGGGTCATAAGAAAGGAGAGTTCAGTTGCCTGAATACATAATTGCTCATGCAGAGAAAGCATCAGAAAGATTTAAAATGTTTTGATATATCATAGAGTGGCAATATGTTGCAGACAAAAACTTCCACATTTCAACTCATTTGTCCTTCCTTTAGCCCTATGGGATATTACGTAAGGAAATATTTGTTTTGGAGAAACCCAGATATTTACATGTGTGTGTGTAAATACACACACATACCATTTACAGTGAATAATATATTCCTGCATTTTCAAAAGAAAAAATACCTGTGAGTTGGCCTCAATGGGATTCAAGTTCAATATATCAAGTGGACAGGTGTTCTCTGACCTATTCCCTTTATCCGTTGTCCCAGTCCCATCCCTATGTAGCTGCTAATCCATGCCACCACTTGATTAACAACACTTGAACCCAATGGGTGCTAAGAGGTTACTACTAGTACAATTTGCTCTGAGCCATTGATATTTTAAACATGCTGTGTGTGTATGCAAAAAGCATGCATTTGTTTTCTTATTAACATTTATATGCCATTTGCTAAAAGCCATTAAAGTGGTCAACAACAATTTAAAAGAAGAAAACCTTGCAACAATAATAATAAAAAGCACATTTAAAATAGGCCACCGCATGCAATAACATGGTGTAATATAATGCTGAATAATTATAGGAAGGGTTGTTGTTTTTAAAGTACAATACAGACATCTTCTGCATATTTATAATAATGGTTTGATGTAGGTGATAGCTCAGTGGTGATATGGGGTTAGTAGCAGAAAGTAGCAATTAGTAGTTATCTGAGCAGTGCTTAGTTAGGTCTGGGTGGCAAGGGGAGGGGAACAAATTAGATACACAGACCTAGGTGGGATAATAAATTAGTGACAACTTTATTGATTTTCAGTTGAATAGGCTTGGCGGTGGTATAGGCATGGGTCCTGTTATTGGCCAGTCCCTTCCTGGCCTGCATGCCAAGAGTGCTGGTGATAGATGGCAGGGCTCATCATGGTGTAGACTGCTAGTGCGAGCTCCTTTCTGCCACCCTGGCCTTGGGCATCTCGCAACCCCTATGCTGGTTTAGGGATAGATGGATTCACTTCCACCCATACCAAATGCTGCTCACTGGACTCCCGCCAGCCAGCTGACACTGCTTACCATGCAGCTTTCCATTTCCTTGCTGAGCTGCCATTTTGTGTAAAAATGGTGTCACAGCCTTTTTCATAAAGGGCCCTTTTGCTCAAATGGTGGCCATAAAGGGGCCATTAAGACCATCTACACCTGTAATTTTGCTTAAATTGGCCTCCTTTTGGCCATCATTTCAGGAAAAGTGTCCTTCACAAAGGCTTTATGGCTTGGTGAAGAAGTGGAGCCTGCTGCGCTTGCTTGACTGGGCGTGCTGAGTCGGGCAAGTGCAGCAGTCTGCAGATTCCTATCGGGAGGGCTGAGCTGGTAACAAATCGCCCTGCTTCAACCCCAAACCTATGCTGGTCCCTTTTCTGGTCTGGTCATTGTGAGCCAATTGGTATCCCTTGAACCAATTGACACTCTGATGAGAACTGTCTTCTTTGTTCTTATTCAGGTTCAGCTTGAGGCCTCTGAAAGCAGGCTTCTGACACAGTTGCAAAATGGCAGTGGCAAAATTAGTCTCCAGTTAATGTGGCTGGGAACAAATTTTGCCTGCATGCTAATTGGCAAAGACAGGGCACCACGGGGTGTGGGGAGTGGGTAGGTGGTTTGCCTTCCCAATTGCAAGATTAATTTCATTGTAAATAAGTTGATCTGGACAGTCAATAATTCCTTGTGGACACCTCATTTCATAATATTTGTCACAACTATGTAGGTATGAAAGGGGTTGGCTGGCAGCTCCTCACTGCCTTTTCCTCCCTTCGCTGCCAGTCTACACGTCTGTGCAAATCATAGCTCCAGAGCAAGCAGGAGCTCTGCTGACTTATTAAAGAGATTTTGAAATTCAAATCAGAGATCAAAATCAGCCCAAGTTAGGCATCCCCACGTGTTGCCTCTAGCTGAATGCCAGCCATATGGAATAGCATTTTCCACACAATTTGATCTTCTGGGGATTGAAAGAATATATATTTTTGGCAATAGCAAGTATAATGGGGTTATATTCACGGTTGTTAGAGTGCGTAACATTTGCTGAGAAATGCAAGTGTGTATATTGGGGAAAAGGCCAACTTTGGCTTCTCTCACTTTTCACTATTACTGTAACCAGAGTGATGAAATGGCAGCTGTTCGGATCTGTTGCTCATTAGTGTGAGAATGTGTTTTTAGTTTTAATTCCCTCATATTGCATGACAGAATCAGTTCTGTTACTGTGGTGATGTGGTGACATCATACTGAAGGACCAAAAGAATTGTAGTTCACCTCTCGGATCTTCACCTTTCAACCTTTCCAGATGTATCAGCTCCATCCCTGTACCAACTCCATTAAGCTGACTCTCTCTCATTTATGTCCATATGCCAGATCTAAAACAGCCACATTTAAGACAGAACTGAGCAGGTTGTGGGTGGGTGGGGGCTGGGTGGAAGTTCATGTAGTTTGAAAAAGGCTGGAAGATTAAATTCTGAATTCAATTACTGTTTCGCCTCTCAGCAGGCGTCTTTCCTCAAGGGACAAATTAAAACATAAGAAGTTTCCCTCTCCCCTGACACTGTGGCCACATTTCATACAACTTCTGAAAAGCCACAGTTAGCATAATAGCCGTAAGTGATAGCAGAAAGTGATGCTGGTGGCACAATGCTATATATGTCTTCTCTGAAGTAAGTCCCATTGAATTAAATGGAGTTTACTCCCAAGTAAGAGGCAATAAGAAAGAGTCTCTGAAGATTCTGAATGAACTTATCATATAGCATATAATAAAGACAAATCTATAGTACAATCCTGGGAGACAGACAATGCTCTGACCTCAGAAGGGAAGGGGACAGAGATCTGATCACTCCCCCACCTCTCTTGTTGCCAGCGTGGAAAGAACTACACTGGCTGCCTCTCCGAGGTTGGAAACTCAACCTCTGAGAGAAAGAAAAGGGGTCATTCTGCTGGGGGTTATCCTGAGTTATCCTGAGGTTCTTCCAGCCTCCTTTCCTCCCCCACTAAATTGCCCTTGCTAGATGGGCTAAAAAGGCCACCTAGCAAAATCTGCAGGGCAGAAAGGACAGGGGAGCAAAGATTGCTTCCATCTTGTCTCTTGCCCTGCTTCCGCTGTGCCTCCTTCCTTGCTGGATCAAGCCCTATGAAGATAGACTGAAAGAACTGGGCATGTTTACTCTTGAGAAGGGAAGACAGAGGGGAGACAGGATAGCACTCTTCAAATATTTGAAAGGTTGTCATACAGAGAAGCGTCAGGATCTCTTCTCGATCCTCCCAGAGTATAATGAGCTCAAGTTACAGGAAGCCAGATTGTGGCTGGACATCAGGAAAAATGGCCTGACTGTTAGAGCAGTATGACAATGGAACCAATGACCTAGAGAGGTAGTGGGCTGTCCTACACTAGAGGCATTCAAGAGGCAACTGGACAGCCATGTGTCAGGGATGCTTTAAGGTGGATTCCTGCATTGAGCAGGGGGTTGGACTCGATGGCCTTCTAGGCCCCTTCCAA
Source organism: Elgaria multicarinata webbii (assembly GCF_023053635.1). Lineage (NCBI taxonomy): Eukaryota > Metazoa > Chordata > Lepidosauria > Squamata > Anguidae > Elgaria > Elgaria multicarinata. Next base: position 106,641,496 of record NC_086172.1, read on the forward strand.
CTCTACTATTTTATGATTCTATAAAGGCTAGAAAGAAAAAGGGCTACATAGATTAACAGAACTATATAAATGACTTATCCCCAAAATGAGGGTCCAATTAAAAACCCAACTACAAAATGTTAAGTGGTTCCAACTAAATCCACCCACTCATTTTGCCAATATTCTGATTATAAGAGCTCAAAAAGTAAACTCCAAACCTCAATTTGAATCTTTATTAAGGCAAGAATAATAGAGAAAAAGGATTAACTTCAGTATCAGTTAAACAATCAATGGAAGTACAACTTAACTATCTGGAAGGGGTTAAACAAGCTTGGGTAAAAGATTTTTACAGCGTAATTGTCAGGATACAATGGGATAAATTGTGGCAGCAAGCACCAATGAAATCTATCTCTACCAAAATGAACGACAATGCACTTAAAACTATTTATGCTATGGGCCCATTCAGAAGACACCTTAAACCATGGCTTTAACCATGATGAACAAGCCTTTTTGCTTTATTCACTATGGTTAAAGCCATGGTTTATGGTGTCTTTTGAACGCAGCCATGGTATCTCACACCAAGAAAGGTAAGTTGCATCTTCAAGACAACATCACTATTATGCTGAAGGAATTGCACAGGGATAAGCACCTTTTTACATGTGTGGTGGTCATACAATGTTGTCAAAGAATTTTGGGAAGAGGTGTTTAGAAAAGTGTCAGATAACAAAACAAGAAATATACTATTCTCCAGGTTGGGGTCTGCTCTCAATATCTGATAACAAAAATAGAAATCTGCAAAGTAAGGAGTTAATGACATTTCTTTGGGTGAGGCTAGGCTAGGAATTGCTGCAAATTGGAAAAGGAGACAGTATCCAAATATCCAACAGTGGAGAAACAGACTTTTTTTACACTGGGCATAAAAAAGGCAACAATAATAAATCATATAACTAACAATTTGTTGCCTTTCATAACACCCAAAACCAGCTGCCTGAGGTAGCCCCCTCACTCTGCCAAATGATAGGGCCAGCAGTGATATGTTGTTACTTTTGGAGTCATGATTTACTGCCAATGACACCTGTTCCTGACCCAATGAACTGAACTGAAAGTATGAAATAGGGTTAGAGTCTTACCGAAGGGGCTTATGGTAGATTGTCACTTTCACATTCACCAATGACGCTGTTGTTATTATAATGCCTTGAAAAGGAAACTTATTATACTGTGATTATTAAAACACCTTTATAGGAGCCCATTGCAGGTAAGGCTGGAAAGACTCCATTCTGAAATCCTGGAGAGTTGCCAGCAGTTACTGTAGATAGTGTGATGTAGTGGCTAGAGTGTAGGACTTGGAGTCAGGAGATCCGGGTTCTAGTCCCCGCTTGGCCATGGAAACCTACGGGTGACTTTGGGCCAGTCACAGACTCTCAGCCCAACCTATCTCACATGGTTGTTGTTGTGAGGATAGAAATGGAAAGGAGGAGGATTATGTATGCTGCCTTGGGTTCCTTGGAGAGAAAAAAAGTGATCTAAATGAATGAATAATCCTGAACTAGATGGACCAAGGCTCTGACTTGATGTAAGGTGTTTTCCAATGTTCCTATGGCCAGGCTGTACCTAATCTCAGAGTTACAACATTGCTATCACTTTTCTACCTCAGTTGGACCTCTGTGACTTCTAAATGTAGCATAATTGCCTACCTGCCACTAAGGCCTCATCTATACCAAGCACGATATTCCACTTTGAAAGTGGTATGAAAACAGTATATAAAAGGCAGGAGCCACACTACTCTTTATAGTGGTATTGAAGTGCACAGACAACTGTTGGGGCCCATTGACACATACCATATACTGCTTTCATAGTGCTATATCCTGCTTGGTGTGGCTCCTGCCTTTTATATACCACTTTCATAGTGCAATATCCTGCTTGGTGTAGATGAGGCCTATGATTCATACTTTAGAACACTAGATATTTGTACACCAATATTTGTAGTGTAAAACATTATGGGAGAGATGCAGGACAACTTCTTTAAAGCTGCCATCCTACATACTTGGCAATAACTCTCATTGAACTCAGAACTTACTTCTGTGTATACATGCATAACATATCTGTGTAAGATGTTCAGGACTACAGACACTTAGGTATGCAGGATGACTAACTGCATACAATGGGAATCAGACAACAATCCATTCAGGATAATGGTGCTCCAATTAATGAAGTATTATTATTATTATTTTGGTACAGGAACAGCAGGAAAAAAATTATAGAGCATTCATGCCTTTACTCTTGCATAAATGGGGCCTTTTACAGCTCCCATTTACACAATGGGGGAAAATACATAATTTCTGGAGCCTCCATTGTGGCACAGTTGAGGGTGGATGGCTGCTGAGCACTTCTCTGGCCTTGCGGGCACTCAGAGCTCGGGTCTGCAAATGCTCTACGGGTGCCCGACTGGCTCCGGGGGTGGGGAGATGTGGGGGAGCCCAACAGACTCCCAGACTCAGTCAGGCACCTGAGACATCCCTAGACAGAACATATCAGTTTATCGACATGATTTCACAATATTGAGCAGAAGAGGCTCTTTCCCAGATTTGCACTAAATAATTACTATATTAAAAATTGTCTTCCAAATTCTTAAAAGGGTTAAAAAAAACCTCTTAGCATGTATTAATTAAAATTGTGCAAGTGAACTAATAATTCAAAACTGAGGAAATATAGCAAAGTCATGACAGTTGCTAATTATACCCAATATTTGTTAAACAAATAATTAGTTCTAATGATTTTGGTTGTCCAGTGCTGACTGTTGCAAGATAAAGGTTGCACAATGCAAGATAGAGCAAAGGTTCCAAACAATTATTACTATCATTATTGTGTAGTTCCTTCCTACCTCATGCATGATGTTGAAGGTGTTTTACAACTTACAAACATGATAACACTTTTGTTTAAAAAATGAAGGGAAAAAACCACCAAATAGTGGTTAATTAATGAACAACAGGACTACCCAACCCTATCAATGAGGGAAAAGATTAAAAAGTGATTGTAGTAAGATATTTAAAAAAGGGGGGCTAAAAGGAGCCTAATTATATTGGCTTTTTTCAAACGCATAAGGAATTGTACATATGTACTAAGATGTTTGTTTTTAATTCCCAAGAGCAGGAGCTTGCTGTCCCATTTTGCAATAAGTGGGGAGGAGATGTTTCTGTTTGGGAAATTAAAACAACTGTCTTACTCTATAAATGAGCTTGTTCCCTATATTTGTCTGGATCTAAAGCTGTTGAAACCTCATCCTCTGAATGCTCACTTGGAAGCAAATCCTACTGCATTCAGTAGGTCTTGCATATGTATTTGGGACTAAGCTTCATTGAATATAGTGGGATTTACTTCTCTAAACATGCATAAGATTGAGCGATCTCAGAATTGACCTGGCCATTTATAACCCTTAGGCAAGTTCAGAAGCCTTGGAAGCCCCATTGGCCATGGTGGAACCCTGTGGGGACTACAATCCTCCTTGTCTGCAACTGGCATGCAAGTGGAATCCCAGTAACTCTGCTGGGAAGCAAGACGTGCAGGGTTTGTGTGCCTTATTTCCTATTTAACTTTTGTAAACCACCCAGAGAGCTTTGGCTATGGGGTGGTATATATAAATGTAATAAATAAATAAATAAATAAATAAATAGTGGAATTGGGCTCCCATATTTGGTGGGCTGTCTAGAGCCCCATTCTGCAGAGAAACAGTGATTCTGCTGGGAAACAAGGCATGTGGGGTGCACAAATGGCCATGCTAAACTGCCCAAAGCTGAAGCCAATTGGCTCCAAAGCTTTGGGCTGCCTCAGTGCTTTGGAGCCCCCCCCCCTCCCCAGTCTCCTTACCTGCTGCCTCCATCGCTGCTGCCATCTTTCTTCTGGCAGCTTCCGGTGCCGCCACCAAAAATGAAAGGGAGTAGGCTATGCAATTTTAAGTTATTAACAGCCCACCAAAGCTCTCTGGGACGCAGGTAAGTTGGGAAGGGGGGCTTACCTGGGTCCGCCGGCAGCAGACGCAAGCCACAGCTTGCTTCATGGTTTCAGTGGCAGCAGCAGACCCAGGTAAGTGAAGAAGGGTGAGGGGGCTTTCCTGGTGCTTCCACCATCTGTGGCGGCAGCCGGCAAAGGCACCAGGTAAGTGGGGGGAGTTTTCTGGGTGCTGGCTGCACAGTCTGGCTGTGCAGTCGGCACCCAGAAAACTCTGAGTTGCCTCAGAGGGTCTGAATTTTGTTATGGCGTTGGCGCCGAGGCAGATCAGGAACCCCTGAAACAGCCCCGAGGCAGATTGGGAACCCCCGAGGTAGATTGGGAACCCCTGAGGCAGATCGGGAACCCCTGAAACAGCCCCGAGGCAGATTGGGAACCCCTGAGGCAGATCAGGAACCCCTGAAACAGCCCCTGAGGCAGATCGGGAACCCCCGAGGCAGATTGGGAACCCCCGAGGCAGATCGGGAACCCCTGAAACAGCACCGAGGCAGATTGAGAACCCCTGAGGCAGATCGGGAACCCCTGAAACAGCCCCGAGGCAGATCGGGAACCCCTGAGGCAGATTGGGAACCCCCGAGGCAGATCGGGAACCCCTGAGGCAGATCAGGAACCCCCGAAACAGCCCCGAGGCAGATTGGGAACCCCCGAGGCAGATCAGGAACCCCCGAGGCAGATCGGGAACCCCTGAAACAGCCCCGAGGCAGATTGGGAACCCCTGAGGCAGCCCCAAGGTGGATCGGGAACCCCTGGCAGCCCCAAAGTGGATTGGGAACCCCTGAGACAGCCATGAGGCAGATTGGAAACCCCTGAGGCAGCCCCAAGGCAGATCGGGAATGCTTCAGGGGCTCCGGATCAGCTTCCAAGGTGGATCAGGGGGTCCCTGCACAGCAGAGAGAGAGAGAGAGAGAGAGAGAGAGAGAGAGAGAGAGAGAGAGAGAATTAATTATAGGGATGTTTTTAAAACCTGGACTCTCTAAATTAGTTTATATAGGTAGTTTGTGATACAAAACCTTCACATCCTTGCTAATAGAAGTGTAAGAGGAATTAGAAATAGCAAAGCAGTTGGGATTCATGGAGGCACCCAAATTTAATTAATCCCCAACACATGAAGTAGTAACTATCAGGAGGAAACAACTATAACTGCTATGCTGCAGCATTCACCAGAGGCCTTCTTCTCTCTAACAGGTGATTTGTGCCAATTACCTGTTTGGGTATTTCTAAGTGGCACAGGATATTTAGACATGCAGTCTGGATGGTGGGTGTGTAATTCTGCCCTCTGCCAGCACCTGTTTGTGCTAACTGCATATGAAGTCAGGAAGTGCCAACTAGGTCCTTCACATGAAACCACCACCACCCTAAGTGGGTCTATCCCACCAAGCGGAAGTAAGCCCACAACCCCTCCCTGGAAGCCAATGTGGAGCATAACAAACCACTTGCTTTTGTTGCCTGCCAACGATTGCAAAATTAGGGAAAATATCAAGCTTCATACGTGGCTGGTGGTAGGCTGGGTATGGCTAATTGGGTCACAAATTGTATCAACCAGACATGCTCTGGAGAGATCCATTAACCGCCCAGAGAGCTCCGGCTATTGGGCGGTATAGAAATGTAATAAATAAATAAATAAATAAACAAACACCTTTCACTTGTTAATGTTATCAAGAGATTTAAAGTTAATTCATGTTAGATCAGCTGATGTAGAAACAGTGGGGCACACTAGATCTCTATATTCTCTCTGTGTGTGTGTGTGTGAGAGAGAGAGAGAGAGAGAGAGAGAGAGGCTGAGTTTGGACAACACATTAATCAATGGGGGTAATAGGAACAAAATGGAAAACAACCATTGATTAGCGTGTTGTCCGAACTCAGCCAGAGAGTATAGACACTCAGAGGCACTTAGATCCCATCTGCTGCTCTAATGGGTGATTTAATTTCACCCATCTAGCAGCAGCTTCAGGGATGGGGAGGAAAGAAGGCTGAGGTGGCCATAGGATTTATTGTATGGCCAATGGCCCAGTCTCCTCCCTTCTTTACCCCAGGATCACCCCCCTTTCCCATCTCTGCACTCCGTTTCCAAGTGCGGAGTTATAGCTGGCACTGAGAGGACCATACTGGCTACAAAGGTGAGGGAAATTCAGTTTTGGGACTCCAAGGTCAGAGCCCTGTTTCTGACCTCAAAGCCCATAAACCAAAAAATCCTACATTGTCCTTCCCCCTGCCAGCGCTGTCTGGGGAACATGGGATTGCAACACTCGCCTAGCTAAATAAACACTCGCCTAGCTAAATTTGTTTTTTTCAGTTCGATGTTTTGATTTTCTGTGATATTGTTTTTATGACTTTCTTTTTTTTAATGTTTTTGTTTGTTACATTGAAGCTGCCACAAGTCTATTGGGATAAAAATAGATAAAATACAAAAGAAATATCTTTTTGAATCATGGCAAATTACAGCAGCCACAGTCGTGGCTGCTGTATGTTAAGGCCCGTCAGTAATCTGAGCATTCTACCATTATAATTTATTAGCGGGGGGGGAAGGGGAATTTAGGGTCCTAAAATGAAAAATATTTCAGGAATCTTTCTGAAACGCGGGTACTGCCAGAAAGAAATGCTGGCTTTACATTCCCTGCGCGTTTCAGGGAGATTCCTGAAATATTGAGGTCTGGGTGGGAGTTTAAAGCAGAAAAAGGGAGAGAAAGTCTGTCCGTCACAATCTGCTTTGTTTTTCTCGGAGGTGGCGACTTTTTTTTTGCGCACTCGTAGCGCAAAAGGGGAAGCCTCCCGGCGTAATCCATAAACAGGATTAAATTCCCCTATCTATCCGATTGATGGAATGGCCTTTCTTTTTTCGAAAGACCGTTCCATCAATTTTTAATTAATTTTTAAAATCCCCATGTTTCTCAATGGGGAATCTGATAAGCTCACGCATGCGCGTGAGCTTCAGAATCCCCAGAGAGAGGAGGGAGAAGCAGGGAGAGCGCGGCCGGCGCTCATCCCCGTCGGGCCAGGTAAGTGGGGTGAGGGGGCTTCTCGGGAACCAGGCGTGGCGGCGGGGGAAGCCGGGGGGGGGGAAGTCGCCCCCCACACCCCGGCTTCACCTTGTCCGTCGGCGGCTGGCCCAGGTTTCAATCAATTGAGCGCCCGGTTCCACCCGAAAACAAGGCCGCAATTGCGGCCTTGCTTTCGGGTGGAACCGGGCGCTCAATTGATTGAAACCTGGGCCTGTCTCCGAAGGTTTCAATTGAGCCCCCGGCTTCGGATGGAGCCGGGCGCTCAATTGAAACCCGGGGCCTGCCGTGGGGGGAGTTTGCCTGGCCTCCGCTGCTGCCTACCGCAGCAGCAGCGGAGACCTGGACCGTGGGGGTTGGGGATTTCCCAGGGCCTCGCCGCCGCCACTGCAGCAGCAACTACTGCGACGGCAGGCCGGGGCCCAGGGAACGCACAGGGCCGCGCTGGGGTGGGGAGATCTCTGGGCCCCGGCCTGCCGGTGCCGTAGGAACTACGACGATGGCAAGCTGGGGCCCAGGGACCAGGCCGAGGCGCGCTGGGGGGGGGAGGGGGCCCTAGCCGGGGTGGGTGGGGGAGAGAGGAGGTTCTTACCTTCTTCCTCGTTCCAGGCACGGTGGGAAATGGAGTCCTTACAGTAATAGGAAGTGTCGCAATAGCCCTTTGCGACACTTCCTGTTGGGACGCCATTTCCCATGAAGCTTGGATGAAGAAGGAGGTAAGCACCTCCTCTCCTCTCCTTACCCCACCCTGGCGGAGGGGGGGGAGTGAGAGGAGAGGGGGCCCGCGTCGCTGGGGTGGGGGGGCACGGGGAGCTTCCCTATCCAGGGAAGCGCTGGTGTGTGTGTGTGTGTGTGTGTGTGTGTGTGTGTGTGTGTGTTATTCCCTAGTCTCCGCTGCTGCCAACCGCGGCAGCGGCAGGAGGCTAGAGAATCAATCACACACACACACACACACACACACACACACACACACACACACAGAGCTGACTTGGGCAGAGGGGGGGGGAGGAGAGGAGAGGGGGCCCGAGTCGCTGGGGTGGGGGGGGCACGGGGAGCTTCCCTATCCTCGAGGGAAGCGCTGGGGTGTGTGTGTGTGTGTGTTATTCCCTGGTCTCTGCTGCTGCAGGAGGCTAGAGAATCACACACACACACACACACAGCTGACTTGGGCGGAGGTGGGGGAAGGAGAGGAGAGGGGGTGCTTACCTTCTTCCTCGTCGCAGGGTTGGTGGGAAATGCACTTTTCAGCGTGACAGGAAGTGTCGCAATAGCCCTTTGCGACACTTCCTGTTATGGGACGCCATTTCCCACCAAGTCTGCAAGGAAGAAGCAGATAAGAACCTCCTCTCCTTCCCCTCCCACTCCGGGTCAAATTCCCCTGGTGCAGGTGGGGGTCACAGGTAAGCACCTCCTCTCCTCCCCCCCCCCCTCCGGCATGTTTAGATGGGAAAGTCCTACAACTCCCAGCATGCCAGAGCTATTGTGGCTGGCTAGGGCATGCTGGGACTTGTAGGACTTCAACACCCCCCCCCCCCCCCGTCTAAACATGCATAGGATTGTGCCTTAAAGTAGGGTAACCATATGAAAAGGAGGACAGGGCTCCTGTATCTTTAACAGTAATGTAGAAAGGGGAATTTCAGTGGGTGTCAGTTAAAGCTGCAGAAGCCCTGCCCTCTTTTGTATCTGGCCACTCTACTATAGCTAGTGTAGCTTTGGCTGTTGTGATGAAGGGAGAATTTCACCCTCTTCGGTTGACACCTGCTGAAATTCCCTTTTCTACTCTGTTTTTATTTTCATTTTACCTTGTACACCGCTCTGAAATTTTTCAATGGGGAGCGGTATATAAATATTCTAAATAAATAAATAAATAATAAATAAACTTCTCTTTCTGCCGGAAATATTCCCATTTTTAAGTGCTTTCTGAATTGCTTGTCTCTTGTTCATTTATTAGTCCTTGACAAAGCATCAGAGGAGTTAAGAGTTTTATTTGTAAGGATGTTGCAGGAGGGAAGATTAAATGGAGTACTGGCTATATTCGGTTCCTCCAGCTTGGGAAGATTTTATACCTTCCTTGCTGCTGTTGCTGCTGGTGAAATTAGTGCATTCCACTTCCCAGGCTCTGTATAAGACACAGAGCTAAAGAGAATTAAAATAAAGGTCATTGAATTTGGTTTCATTTCTCCCTCGCTAGCATATCCTGTCCATATGCTTGCTTATTTCTGCTGTGATCTTCTCTTATTTGTGTCTCCTATATCTAATATAATCATCTTGTATTATGCTGCTCTGTTATCCACCTGGGTGTGGCTTCCCAGCATGGACTCAAAAGCAGAAAATGCAGTATCTCATCTTTGTGTATGTATTACAAAGTGGTGGTTGAGTTACAGACCACATTGTTTGCCACACATGAACGCAGGGTTACAATTATAATGTTGGATTAAGCAAAAAACAAGAGGGAAATGGTTCTACTGCAGATGCTTTACTGTGATATGAGAAATGAACCTTTCTTAGTATTCTCATGACACTGATAGGGGGAAGCCAACTCTGTTTTCCGGACAGTGCTCTGGGGACTGTAAATATGTTTTGTCCCAAAACCTGGCTGCTGAACAGAATAGTGAGGTTCTATAATAAATCTCCAAGTACCCAGGGCCTGATGTATTACATACAAAACCCAAAGAACGATGTAGCAAGCTGGGGAATTTATCTGATCCTGTCACAATCTTTGGTTATTTTTCTGTCAGGAGCATCTAGAGCTATAACAAGGAATATTGGGCTATTTATACAGCTGCACTATGTATTGTGCTGAGAGAACTACAGTTTGGAGCCTCTTCCTGGAAGTGTTCTTGGGCTCTGGAATTAGGCCTAATTTACACCAACCAGGATATTGCACTATAGAAGTGGTATGAAAGCAGTATATAAGAGGCAGGAGCCACACTAGTGGTTCATAGGGGTGTTGAAGTGCACTGACAACTGTTGGGGCCCCTTGACACATACCATATACTGCTGTCATAGTGCTATATCCTGCCTGGCGTAGATTAGGCCGTACTAGACTGCTCTAGACCTACGCAGGAAGGATTACAAGAGACTTCCTCTTTGGGCTGGGACTTCACCTGAGCAACAATAGTCTTCTCGGATCTACTGTTGCTTTGTTCAGGTGTTCAATCTATGTAGGAAGAGCGAACACATTAGCCCTGCTTCCACCTTTGCACATTTCTGTCACTGTTTGCTCTTGGAGGGCAATGGTCTGAAGAAGAGAGGTTCCTGTTCTTTTGAGGCTCTCCATGTGATCCAGGGTGCTGGACAACCCATGTTTCTGTGTGTTCTTCAACCCCAAATCTTGACTTCACCCCCAGTTCTGACCTTCTGGTACAATTTGTAGCTCCTGGTGGTCCCCTCCAGGCTCCCCTCTGACAGCTGCTTATGGCTTAGACCTGATACTTTCAAAATGAATCTGTGGGTAGGATTTTTTTTTTAGTGCAACAAGGTCTGTTTGCTTACAATGTTCATGAGCAACAAATCATGCCTCTGGGCTTTGGCATTACAGGGAACAAGAAGCCTGCAGGTAGGAACCGTCTGGAGTGTACATCCTGAAAGTGTACATCCTGAAAGACCGTGTGCTATTTTCCTCATCCGTCCACGTCCATTCTTCCTCTTGTGTCGTGTCTTTTTAAGATTTTTAAGCCTGCAGGTAGGGACCTTCTGGAGAGGAATGAACAAATATGAATGCCCAAGGCAAGAACCCAACATAGGGAGCAAAGTGTACATCCTGAAAGACCGTGTGCTATTTTCCTCATCCGTCCACGTCCATTCTTCCTCTTGTGTTGTGTCTTTTTAAGATTTTTAAGCCTGCAGGTAGGAACTGTCTGGAGAGGAAATGAACAAATGTGAATGCTCAAGGCGAGAACCCAACATAGGGAGGAAAGTGTACATCCTGAAAGACCGTGTGCTATTTTCCTCATCCGTCCACGTCCATTCTTCCTCTTGTGTCGTGTCTTTTTAAGATTTTTAAGCCTGCAGGTAGGGACCGTCTGGAGAGGAATGAACAAATATGAATGCCCAAGGCAAGAACCCAACATAGGGAGCAAAGTGTACATCCTGAAAGACCGTGTGCTATTTTCCTCATCCGTCCACGTCCATTCTTCCTTGTGTGTCGTGTCTTTTTAAGATTTTTAAGTCTGCAGGTAGGGACCGTCTGGAGAGGAATGAACAAATATGAATGCTCAAGGCGAGAACCCAACATAGGGAGGAAAGTGTACATCCTGAAAGACCGTGTGCTATTTTCCTCATCCGTCCACGTCCATTCTTCCTTGTGTGTCGTGTCTTTTTAAGATTTTTAAGCCTGCAGGTAGGGACCTTCTGGAGAGGAATGAACAAATATGAATGCTCAAGGCGAGAACCCAACATAGGGAACAAAGTGTACTTCCTGAAAGACCGTGTGCTATTTTCCTCATCCGTCCACGTCCATTCTTCCTTGTGTGTCATGTCTTTTTAAGATTTTTAAGCCTGCAGGTAGGGACCTTCTGGAGAGGAATGAACAAATATGAATGCCCAAGGCAAGAACCCAACATAGGGAGCAAAGTGTACATCCTGAAAGACCATGTGCTATTTTCCTCATCCGTCCACGTCCATTCTTCCTCTTGTGTTGTGTCTTTTTAAGATTTTTAAGCCTGCAGGTAGGAACTGTCTGGAGAGGAATGAACAAATGTGAATGCTCAAGGCGAGAACCCAACATAGGGAGGAAAGTGTACATCCTGAAACACCGTGTGCTATTTTCCTCATCCGTCCACGTCCATTCTTCCTCTTGTGTCGTGTCTTTTTAAGATTTTTAAGCCTGCAGGTAGGGACCGTCTGGAGAGGAATGAACAAATATGAATGCCCAAGGCGAGAACCCAACATAGGGAGCAAAGTGTACATCCTGAAAGACCGTGTGCTATTTTCCTCATCCGTCCACGTCCATTCTTCCTTGTGTGTCGTGTCTTTTTAAGATTTTTAAGTCTGCAGGTAGGGACCGTCTGGAGAGGAATGAACAAATATGAATGCTCAAGGCGGGAACCCAACAGGGGGATGTTGGGGAGTGGGGGGGAGAGGAGGTGCTTACCTGCTTCCTCATCGCAGGCCTGTTTTGAAATGGAGTTCACAGCATAAGAGGAAGTGACGCAATGCTGTGAACTCCATTTCCCACCAGGCCTGCGATGAGGAAGCAGGTAAGCACCTCCTCTCCCCCCCACTCCCAACCGCGCGGTGACTTACGTTCCTGTGATCACCTCCCGGTCCAGGCTTCGAAGCCAGGACGGGGTTTTGGAGGCGGACACTTTAAAGGGCTGCACCAGGAAGCCTGGTGCAGTGCTTTAAAGCTTCTGGCTCCAACTCCCTGTCCTGGCTTCGAAGCCTGGACCCGGAGGTTATCATAGGAACGTAAGTGACCGTGCGGATGCCCCCAGCGCGACCCGGTCCCTGGATCTAGAGCCCAGGATCTCCCAACTCCCAGTCCAACACTCTAACCACTATGCCACACTAGTTTGAGCCTTTATTTATTCCTATATACTTAAGACTTCACAGTAAGCAACTGAATAAGGAAGAAAGTACTTCAATAGCCTCTACACACACCTCTCACAAAGGTGTGAAAGTTGTGAGTGCTGTTGCATTCATGTCTTGCTTGTGGTTTCTCCATGGTCAGCTGGCTGGCCCCTGTGTGAACTGTACTTTGGACAGGATGGACCCATGGTCTGATCCAGCAGGGCTCTTCTTATGTACTTACGTGTTTCAGATTTAAAGCCTATATCTGCCTGCCGAGGTATGTCTGAGGAGCCTTTCTCGGTGCCCTACCAACACCAGATACATGCTATTGTGGAACATGGGACAGGGCCTTCTCTGTTGTGGCACCCCGGCTGTGGAATTCCCTCCCCCTGGAGGCCCAACTGGTGCCAGCCCTGGCTTCATTTTGGCGCCAGGTTAAGCATGGCTTTTTAAAAAAGCCTTTGATGGCTAAATCCACTGTTTCGTTTTAATTGGATTTTACTCTTTTAAAATTTCATATTGGTTTTAACGTATTAATGGTTTAATTTGTTTTAGAATTGTATGTTTATTGTTCTGTTTTATATGTATACTTTTATCTGTACGCCGCCCTGAGATCCTTGTGATATAGGGCGGGATAAAAATGTTTTAATAAATAAAGCCAGAGTCCTTAATATGGCCATGTGGAGCTTTTAATTTTTTTTAAAAATGCATTTTATTTATTTTATTTCATTACTGCATTTTATCTCAGAGCTAGATTAGAAAGAACATCAGGAATTTATTAGAAAGGTCAGAATTCCCTTCCTGTATTTTATGTAGTAACTAAAAAGAAAAAGAAAACTTCTGGGAAAAGAAGGTCAAATTGTCCATGAAGAGTGAGAACTTTAATTTTCTCCATAGATCAGCAGCTTGGGGACCTGCAGCAATACAAAAAGTATCAGAAAGCCTAAATAGAGGGGGGAATCCAATTTATGCCAGCCCTAAAATAACGTACATACATTGGCAGCAGACAACAGAAGGCACTGAAAAATATCCTGCCTGAAATAATGATACACCACAGGACAACGTTTTGTCTGAATCTCTACCAATCACTTCCATGGACTACTAACAATGGGATTTAAAGGCTATCAAGGGCTACTAGCCCTGATGGTTGTGTGCTATCTCCAGTATCAGAGGCAGTATACCTGTGTGCACCAGTTGCTGGGGAACATGGGTGGGTGCTTGCATTTGCACTGTGTACTGCTTGTGGGTCCGTGGTCAACAGCTGGTTAGCCACTATGTGATCAGATTGCAGGACTAGATGGACCCTTGGTCTGATCCAGCATGGTTCTTCTTATGTTCATATGATCCATATCAAACCAGTCCTGCTAGTTTCCATCTCCTAAGAGCAGGCTTTTTGGAAAGCGAATGGGCCTTAATTGTCCAGGCCACCCCAAAATCCTTTACAAATTCCCGTTTCTATCCAACTGTTAAAGATACAGGAGCCTTGTCCTCCTTTCCATAGGGTCACCGTAGCCACATGGAAAGGAGCACAGGGCTCCTGTATCTTTAAAAATGGAATAGAAAAGGGAATTTCAGCAAGTGTCAGTTGTATGCATGCAGCACCTGGTGAAATTCCCTCTTCGTCACAACAGTTAAAGCTGCAGGAGCTATACTAGAGTGACCAGATTTAAAAGAGGGCAGGGCACTACACGAACATTAACTACACTAACTAATACATTAGTATTCTATCTAACTTACCACTAATAGACTCATGAATCTAAGACTAAATTTTATAATTTTTACTTAATTAACATTAAAGAATGCACTTAAACGAAGTGCAGATCAGATCCTTGAAGGACACCACTGTAAATATAAAATTCATGTGACCATAAAGTAGATGGGTATATAAAGTCATATCTGTGTTTTGTGAAAAAGCAAGTTGAGATTTTTTGGAGGGAGGTGTTGTTTATTAAAATCACTTTCTGCATACAGTAAGTACACCCGAACGCAAAAGTCCGTGACAAAAACGGCAACAAACTCAGCTTTTACACTAACTGATACATTAGTATTCTATCTAGCTTACCACTAATACACTCATGAATCTAACACTAAAATTTATAATTATTACTTTATTAACATTAAAGAATCCATCCCCCTTCTTAATGCATGAATTTAGCTGGCAGTTAGGGAGAACTTTGTCCCTCCAGTTATCGTGGCATGTTTGGCTCACATCAGCCACAGGCAATGCACTCTGCCCATGTTCATAGAATCGTAGAATAGCAGAGTTGAAAAGGGGGCCTATGAGGGCATCTAGTCCATCCCACTTCTTAATGCAGGAATTTAGCTGGCAGTTAGGGAGAACTTCCTCCCTCCAGTTATCGTTGCATGTTTGGCTCACATCAGCCACAGGCAATGCACTCTGCCCATGTTCATAGAATCGTAGAATAGCAGAGTTGAAAAGGGGTCCTATGAGGGCATCTAGTCCATCCCACTTCTTAATGCAGGAATTTAGCTGGCAGTTAGGGAGAACTTCCTCCCTCCAGTTATCGTTGCATGTTTGGCTCACATCAGCCACAGGCAATGCACTCTGCCCATGTTCATAGAATCGTAGAATAGCAGAGTTGAAAAGGGGGCCTATGAGGGCATCTAGTCCATCCCACTTCTTAATGCAGGAATTTAGCTGGCAGTTAGGGAGAACTTCCTCCCTCCAGTTATCGTTGCATGTTTGGCTCACATCAGCCACAGGCAATGCACTCTGCCCATGTTCATAGAATCGTAGAATAGCAGAGTTGAAAAGGGGGCCTATGAGGGCATCTAGTCCATCCCACTTCTTAATGCAGGAATTTAGCTGGCAGTTAGGGAGAACTTCCTCCCTCCAGTTATCGTTGCATGTTTGGCTCACATCAGCCACAGGCAATGCACTCTGCCCATGTTCATAGAATCGTAGAATAGCAGAGTTGAAAAGGGGGCCTATGAGGGCATCTAGTCCATCCCACTTCTTAATGCAGGAATTTAGCTGGCAGTTAGGGAGAACTTCCTCCCTCCAGTTATCGTTGCATGTTTGGCTCACATCAGCCACAGGCAATGCACTCTGCCCATGTTCATAGAATCGTAGAATAGCAGAGTTGAAAAGGGGGCCTATGAGGGCATCTAGTCCATCCCACTTCTTAATGCAGGAATTTAGCTGGCAGTTAGGGAGAACTTCCTCCCTCCAGTTATCGTTGCATGTTTGGCTCACATCAGCCACAGGCAATGCACTCTGCTCATGTTCATAGAATCGTAGAATAGCAGAGTTGAAAAGGGGGCCTATGAGGGCATCTAGTCCAACCCCCTTCTTAATGCAGGAATTTAGCTGGCAGTTAGGGAGAACTTCCTCCCTCCAGTTATCGTTGCATGTTTGGCTCACATCAGCCACAGGCAATGCACTCTGCCCATGTTCATAGAATCGTAGAATAGCAGAGTTGAAAAGGGGGCCTATGAGGGCATCTAGTCCATCCCACTTCTTAATGCAGGAATTTAGCTGGCAGTTAGGGAGAACTTCCTCCCTCCAGTTATCGTTGCATGTTTGGCTCACATCAGCAACAGGCAATGCACTCTGCTCATGTTCATAGAATCGTAGAATAGCAGAGTTGAAAAGGGGGCCTATGAGGGCATCTAGTCCAACCCCCTTCTTAATGCAGGAATTTAGCTGGCAGTTAGGGAGAACTTCCTCCCTCCAGTTATCGTTGCATGTTTGGCTCACATCAGCCACAGGCAATGCACTCTGCCCATGTTCATAGAATCGTAGAATAGCAGAGTTGAAAAGGGGGCCTATGAGGGCATCTAGTCCATCCCACTTCTTAATGCAGGAATTTAGCTGGCAGTTAGGGAGAACTTCCTCCCTCCAGTTATCGTTGCATGTTTGGCTCACATCAGCCACAGGCAATGCACTCTGCCCATGTTCATAGAATCGTAGAATAGCAGAGTTGAAAAGGGGGCCTATGAGGGCATCTAGTCCATCCCACTTCTTAATGCAGGAATTTAGCTGGCAGTTAGGGAGAACTTCCTCCCTCCAGTTATCGTTGCATGTTTGGCTCATATCAGCCACAGGCAATGCACTCTGCCCATGTTCATAGAATCGTAGAATAGCAGAGTTGAAAAGGGGGCCTATGAGGGCATCTAGTCCATCCCCCTTCTTAATGCAGGAATTTAGCTGGCAGTTAGGGAGAACTTCCTCCCTCCAGTTATCGTTGCATGTTTGGCTCACATCAGCCACAGGCAATGCACTCTGCCCATGTTCATAGAATCGTAGAATAGCAGAGTTGAAAAGGGGGCCTATGAGGGCATCTAGTCCATCCCACTTCTTAATGCAGGAATTTAGCTGGCAGTTAGGGAGAACTTCCTCCCTCCAGTTATCGTTGCATGTTTGGCTCACATCAGCCACAGGCAATGCACTCTGCCCATGTTCATAGAATCGTAGAATAGCAGAGTTGAAAAGGGGGCCTATGAGGGCATCTAGTCCATCCCACTTCTTAATGCAGGAATTTAGCTGGCAGTTAGGGAGAACTTCCTCCCTCCAGTTATCGTTGCATGTTTGGCTCACATCAGCCACAGGCAATGCACTCTGCCCATGTTCATAGAATCGTAGAATAGCAGAGTTGAAAAGGGGGCCTATGAGGGCATCTAGTCCATCCCACTTCTTAATGCAGGAATTTAGCTGGCAGTTAGGGAGAACTTCCTCCCTCCAGTTATCGTTGCATGTTTGGCTCACATCAGCCACAGGCAATGCACTCTGCCCATGTTCATAGAATCGTAGAATAGCAGAGTTGAAAAGGGGGCCTATGAGGGCATCTAGTCCATCCCACTTCTTAATGCAGGAATTTAGCTGGCAGTTAGGGAGAACTTCCTCCCTCCAGTTATCGTTGCATGTTTGGCTCACATCAGCCACAGGCAATGCACTCTGCCCATGTTCATAGAATCGTAGAATAGCAGAGTTGAAAAGGGGGCCTATGAGGGCATCTAGTCCATCCCACTTCTTAATGCAGGAATTTAGCTGGCAGTTAGGGAGAACTTCCTCCCTCCAGTTATCGTTGCATGTTTGGCTCACATCAGCCACAGGCAATGCACTCTGCCCATGTTCATAGAATCGTAGAATAGCAGAGTTGAAAAGGGGGCCTATGAGGGCATCTAGTCCATCCCACTTCTTAATGCAGGAATTTAGCTGGCAGTTAGGGAGAACTTCCTCCCTCCAGTTATCGTTGCATGTTTGGCTCACATCAGCCACAGGCAATGCACTCTGCCCATGTTCATAGAATCGTAGAATAGCAGAGTTGAAAAGGGGTCCTATGAGGGCATCTAGTCCATCCCACTTCTTAATGCAGGAATTTAGCTGGCAGTTAGGGAGAACTTCCTCCCTCCAGTTATCGTTGCATGTTTGGCTCACATCAGCAACAGGCAATGCACTCTGCTCATGTTCATAGAATCGTAGAATAGCAGAGTTGAAAAGGGGGCCTATGAGGGCATCTAGTCCAACCCCCTTCTTAATGCAGGAATTTAGCTGGCAGTTAGGGAGAACTTCCTCCCTCCAGTTATCGTTGCATGTTTGGCTCACATCAGCCACAGGCAATGCACTCTGCCCATGTTCATAGAATCGTAGAATAGCAGAGTTGAAAAGGGGGCCTATGAGGGCATCTAGTCCATCCCACTTCTTAATGCAGGAATTTAGCTGGCAGTTAGGGAGAACTTCCTCCCTCCAGTTATCGTTGCATGTTTGGCTCACATCAGCAACAGGCAATGCACTCTGCTCATGTTCATAGAATCGTAGAATAGCAGAGTTGAAAAGGGGGCCTATGAGGGCATCTAGTCCAACCCCCTTCTTAATGCAGGAATTTAGCTGGCAGTTAGGGAGAACTTCCTCCCTCCAGTTATCGTTGCATGTTTGGCTCACATCAGCCACAGGCAATGCACTCTGCCCATGTTCATAGAATCGTAGAATAGCAGAGTTGAAAAGGGGGCCTATGAGGGCATCTAGTCCATCCCACTTCTTAATGCAGGAATTTAGCTGGCAGTTAGGGAGAACTTCCTCCCTCCAGTTATCGTTGCATGTTTGGCTCATATCAGCCACAGGCAATGCACTCTGCCCATGTTCATAGAATCGTAGAATAGCAGAGTTGAAAAGGGGGCCTATGAGGGCATCTAGTCCATCCCCCTTCTTAATGCAGGAATTTAGCTGGCAGTTAGGGAGAACTTCCTCCCTCCAGTTATCGTTGCATGTTTGGCTCACATCAGCCACAGGCAATGCACTCTGCCCATGTTCATAGAATCGTAGAATAGCAGAGTTGAAAAGGGGGCCTATGAGGGCATCTAGTCCATCCCACTTCTTAATGCAGGAATTTAGCTGGCAGTTAGGGAGAACTTCCTCCCTCCAGTTATCGTTGCATGTTTGGCTCACATCAGCCACAGGCAATGCACTCTGCCCATGTTCATAGAATCGTAGAATAGCAGAGTTGAAAAGGGGGCCTATGAGGGCATCTAGTCCATCCCACTTCTTAATGCAGGAATTTAGCTGGCAGTTAGGGAGAACTTCCTCCCTCCAGTTATCGTTGCATGTTTGGCTCACATCAGCCACAGGCAATGCACTCTGCCCATGTTCATAGAATCGTAGAATAGCAGAGTTGAAAAGGGGGCCTATGAGGGCATCTAGTCCATCCCACTTCTTAATGCAGGAATTTAGCTGGCAGTTAGGGAGAACTTCCTCCCTCCAGTTATCGTTGCATGTTTGGCTCACATCAGCAACAGGCAATGCACTCTGCTCATGTTCATAGAATCGTAGAATAGCAGAGTTGAAAAGGGGGCCTATGAGGGCATCTAGTCCAACCCCCTTCTTAATGCAGGAATTTAGCTGGCAGTTAGGGAGAACTTCCTCCCTCCAGTTATCGTTGCATGTTTGGCTCACATCAGCCACAGGCAATGCACTCTGCCCATGTTCATAGAATCGTAGAATAGCAGAGTTGAAAAGGGGGCCTATGAGGGCATCTAGTCCATCCCACTTCTTAATGCAGGAATCCACCTGGGATTCATCACAACATTTAAAGTCACAGGAGCCTTGCCTCTTTTGTGTCTGGTCAAGAGGGCAGGGCTCCTGCAGCTTTAAATGTTGTGATGAAGAGAGAATTTCACCAGGAGGTGCATGCATACAAATGACACCTGCTGAAATTCCCTTTTCTATGCAACTGTAAAAGAGGCAGGAGCCTTGTACTCCTTTGCATATGGTCACAAGGTGGGGCTGGTGACTCCGATGTCAGTGGGTCTATGAATCCGTGGTATATGCATAGGATTGTAGGATTTTATGTCTAACCTTGCATAGGATTGTAGGATTTATGTACCCACAGATTCATAGCCCCACCGACATTGGAGTCACCAGCCCCCTGCCCCTGTGACCATATGAAAAGGAGCACAGGGCTCCTGTATCTTTAACAGTTGCATAGAAAAGGGAATTTCAGCAGAGGGGAACCTGGTGAAGTTCCCTCTTCATCACACCAGTTAAAGGTGCAGGAGAAAAATATATTTTTTACTTAATTAACATTAAAGAATGCACAATGGTTGTGCATTCTTTAATGTTAATTAAGTAAAAAATATAAATTTTTTACAGTTATATTTATAAATATAAATTTCAGCAGATATCATTTGTATATATGGAGAACCTGGTGAAATTTCCTCTTCATCACAACAGTGAAAGCTGCAGGAGCCTTGCCCTCTTTTAAATGGAGTCACTCTAGTACAGCTCCTGCAGATTTCACTGCTGTGATGAAGAGGGAATTTCACCAGGTGCTGCATGAATACAAGTGACACCTGCTGAAATTCCCTTTTCTATGCAACTGTAAAAGATACAGGAGCCCTGTACTCCTTTGCATATGGTCACAAGGTGGGGCTGGTGACTCCGATGTCAGTGGCTCTATGAATCCGTAGGTATATGCATAGAATTGTAGGATTTTATGTCTAACCTTGCATAGGATTGTAGGATTTATGTACCCATGGATTCACTGACATCGGAGTCACCAGCCCCCTGCCCGTGACCATATGAAAAGGAGCACAGGGCTCCTGTATCTTTAACAGTTGCATAGAAAAGAGAATTTCAGCAGTTGTCATTTGTATATATGGAGAACCTGGTGAAATCCCCTCTTCATCACAACAGTGCAAGCTGCAGAAGCCGTGACCTCTTTTGTATCTGATTACTCTAGTATAGCTCTTGCAGCGTGCACTGTTCTGATGAAAAGGGAATTTCACCAGGTGTCATTTGTATATATGGAGAACCTGGTGAAATCTCCTTTTCATCACAACAGTGAAAGCTGCAGGAGCTATACTAAAGTAACCGCATTTAAAAGAGGGAAGGGCTCATTATCCTTTACAAAAAGCCATGAAATTCAATGAACAAAAAACCTACGGTTTATAAAACAATGTTAAGGCCCTACACTTTTCCACCAAGCACCAAAAAGCGGGGAAATTGGGAGTTAAGGCTCGCCAGCCTTAACGCCACATCCTCCCTAAGGAGGCAGAAAGTACCAGTGAAATTCTCATTCTGCCAAAGCAGATAAACCATGAGGACAGGATGGAGAATAGGATATGCAGAGGTGACTGTGGGGTTGTGGAAAACTGATGACGAACAACTTAGAGCCACCTACTTCTTTTTTTGTTTAGAGCAGCCCTTCCCCAACCTGGTGCCCTCCAAAGATGTTGGACTGCGACGACGGAGCAGGTAAGAAACCCCACCCCCTCCTGCCTGGCTCTGCTGCCAGGTAAGCCCCAACCCACTTACGTGTTCCATCGTCACTGGGCCTGGACTTGAACTGAGCACCCTGGTCCATCCAGAACCTCAATTCAAGCCTGGGCCTGGGGACGATGGAGCAGGTAAGCAACCCCCTCCTGCCTTGCCCCTTACCTAGACCCACTGCCACTGCTGTGCAAACTGCAGCAACGGCTCCAGGCAAGCCCCCACCCCAGCCCACCCCACTTACCTGCTCCGTTGTCGCTGGGCGCCGGCTTGAATCGAGTGCCCTGGTCCACCCGGAAGCAAGTCTGCACCTGCAGCCTTGCTTCTGGGTGGACTCAGGGGCTCAATTCAAGCATGGGTCAGGCCATGACGGAGAAGGCAAGTTGTGGGGTGAGACAGTTTGTGCAGTGGCAGCTCCAGGTAAGGGGCCAGGCAGAAGGGGGGTTGGCTGGAGCTGCTGCACTTAGTGCAGCGGTGGCAGCAGGTCCAGGTAAGGGGCCAGGTGTGTGTGTGGGGTTCTTACCTGCTCCGTCGTCACCTGGCCCAGGCTTGAATTGAGCCCCTGGGTCCACCCAGAAGCAAGGCTGCAAGTGTGGCCTTGCTTCTGGGTGCACCAGGGCACTCTGTTCAAGGCCGGGCCCAACGACGACAGAGCAGGTAAGCAGGGTGAGGTGGGGGGGGGGCTTGCCTGGAGGCGCCGCCCTACGTTCCCCATCCTGCTGTCCCAGCATTCCTGACCATGGGACATACTGACTTGCAATGATCAATCGTTGCAGTCCAACACCTTTGGAGGGCACCAGGTTGGGGAAGGGCTGCTCTAAACAAAAAAAGAAGTAGGTGGCTCTAAGTTGTTCGTCATCAGTTTTCCACAACCCCACAGTCACCTCTGCATATCCTATTCTCCATCCTGTCCTCATGGTTTATCTGCTTTGGCAGAATGAGAATTTCACTGGTACTTTCTGCCTCCTTAGGGAGGATGTGGCGTTAAGGCTGGCGAGCCTTAACTCCCAATTTCCCCGCTTTTTGGTGCTTGGTGGAAAAGTGTAGGGCCTTAACATTGTTTTATAAACCGTAGGTTTTTTGTTCATTGAATTATATAATAGGACATTAAGCAAAAGTAAACACTGCAGGTGTACATTGTCAGTTCACACATAGAAATTAGGCCACAGTCCTCTAAGCTTTTTGGTGACCTCACTTATTTCACTGGAGTGACTGTAAAGTAATTAGAATGGAGATTACAATCTTATGTCTCAAATGAATTCTTATAATCCACACAATAGTCCTTACGTTAGATGCTTTGGGGTGTTCACCCCTGTATCAGCAAAGTACAATATATCTGAAGTAAATAAAATGTAATTACTATTGCCATGTAGCTTTGTGGCCTGCTCCATCAGCTCAGCCAGGCAGATTATTCCTTAGTGATTACAATGAAGCCGTTTATGAGGGCATGCTACAACAAATGTTTTTGACCAAAGATGTTCATATAGCATCCAATTTCCCCCAGAAACTCTTAACGCAGTTAGGGTTGGCGTCAGCAGTTGACACTATGCAGCAGCTACTGAGGGTTCATACCCTTGAAAAAGCCTACCAGTACCCAACCACCACTCCTGATCTGTCAGTAGCCCTCCCACTGCTAGCCTGTGAGGATCAGGTGCCAGGACTCAGCTGGGGGAAGACTCACTGCTGATACCTTTTTCAAGGAAAAGGCATGGCCATAGCTGCCTGGGATCACTTTAAAAGTCACTGGCCACCTCTGAATTACTCCAAGGAGGCAAAGAGACGGTTTGGAGGACACATGAGAATCTTTTTCTAGCCTGGGAGTGTGTACTTGACAGAAAAGTTATCCATCCAGCCCTCAAAGAGGATATGGGTCCTGTGTGGTGTCTCTTCCGCCTCAGGGTGTTCCTTTAGGAGCTTTCACAATAGAGCACAGCTGAGGGACTGACACAGGCCAAAGAAGAATGGAGAACAATGCTCACACGTAAAAATAGAGTGATCCATCTCATTTGTCTTGTAGGTCACGTCTTATTTCACATGGTGAAACCATTTTTAAATGCCCCACCAAGCAAAAGTGAGGGCCGCCCTTTGAAATAAACGCAGAAATCAGAAATTTGAATATGGGTAGGACTGAGCACCAGCTTGTACATCCTTAGATAGGAAAGAGAGGAGTTCCTATGCTTTCTAACTCCAATGCTTAATATATTTTTCAACATTTAATAAATATCTGCCACATTCCAAGTTAAATGTGATTCATTCTATGCATGTTGCAGGTTGGAATGGGTTGTGACTAGAACAGAGTAGTTTATGACAGCCTTGTGGTGTAGTTCATGCTGAATACTCCAGGTCAGCAGTCAAGCTGAAAAAGTGTTTTACAACAACCCAGCAGTATTGTCCAGTGGCATCATCTTGCTGTTGCAGATTGAGGGGCTGTGCTGAGACTGTAATTTAGAACAGATGTGCAATGTAGTCCACAATTAACGATGAAGGTCAAAGCTGGGGGTGAGATTGGACTGGATTCCCAGCAATATATATACCAAACATCTCTCAAGTTACAACAAAGTTCTGTCTACTTAAATTGCTCCCTCAGATTGTCTCTTAGGCCAAATCCAGCACTAAATTGCATGCAAGCAGCTGTATGCTCCAATAGTTTGCACACAGACAGGTTGTGTTTTGAAATTCTAATCAGTCCAATTAAATTTTGCACACTAAGAAAAACATGAGCTGAAGTGAGAAAGAGCAAGAAATATTTGCTTTTCTGCTATCTTTTTTATTTTATTTTTATTTTTTGAGTGGATATCTTGGCTTTCTCCATTGATTTCTAAAGGAAGGTCTTGTTTTCAACTGGGTGGTGGGGTGGTGCGTGAGGAGTAGAGATCTATTGAAATCAGAAATTCAAGCTATGTGTTGTGTCTTTACTCTGTATATCTCTATGAGGAAAAGGGGGGATGATTGAAAGTAGAGCAGGGGAAAGGGAAAGAAAAGGCATGTAAGGGTGTTACAAAGAGGGGAAAGGCGAGGGGCAGAAGAAAGAGAAGGGCAGCAGCGAGGAGAAGGTTGTGTACATTTGAACAAAAGCAGGTGTTGTGCTTCATATCCACTGCAGTTACTCATGAAAACTGATTTGTACCTTGCAAACATTTTAACAAACCAATGCATGGGAAAATGCTTAAAAGAAACAGAAGCACACACACACAGGGTTTTAAAGTGTGAAATTGCCACTTACTGAATCTTCCATACTCTGATCAGTGTGCAGTGCTATCTTATGCATGTTTACTCAGAAGCAAGCCCCCACTGTGTTCAGTGGGAAGTCTATTCCCTAGCATGGTTGTTCAGGATTGCAGTGCCAATGACTGAGGCTGCAATCCTGTACCAATTTATCTGTGAGTAAATGTCACTGAACTTAATGAGGCTTATTTCTGAGTAGACATGAATAGGATTCTACAGTGAACATACATAGGACAACTTGCACAAATACAGCATAATCAATGCAGCAATACAAATTTCCCCTTTGGTCTAGCCCCAGCTGGACCTGCAAGTCCTTAACTATTTTTGTGGTTAACTGCCTGTCCAATACATATTGCAGGTCCCATTTTATATGTTCAATAAGCACATCAGTTAGAGTTTAAGAATCCATGGATTCCTTTGTGTGTGTTTTAGTGATCCTGATTTACTATTATGTTTGTTTTTTCTTCTTTTTGTTGCCTTCACTTTGATAATTTTATTTTGAAATAAAATACATTCAAATGGGGCATGCCATGAGTGTGTGTGTGTGTGCGCGCACACACATGTGTTTGTGCATAAGAACATAAGAAGCGGTTCCGTCTAGTCCAGCACTGCTCACATAGGGGCCAACCAGCTGTCAACGAAGGACCCACACAAGCAGGACATGGTGCAACACCCTACCACTCATGTTCCCCAGCAACAGGTGTATATAAGATTACTGCCTCTGATACTGGAGATATGAGGATGGTGAGGGATGGGGGATTTCTGTTATGTCATTAAGGATTTGGGGAGGGGGTATGAATTATTAAGTTATGGTTGCGGCCTTTTCTAACACCCTTCTCATTTTAATTTCATTAATACTAGCTAATTATTTTCTTTATTAAAGTTCAAGCTTGTTTGCAGTCTTTACTATATGACTAAAAATAAGGGGGGGGAACCCTCCCTCTTCCAACAAAGAATGGCAGGCATTAAATTAATGGGCACAGTGACTGGAAACAAGGAGTAGACTTTTATTTGTTTGGGTTTTTTGCAGAGTGAACCGCATATTGAACAGCGTGCTTATCTGCACTTAGCACATGCAATTATGGTAATTCTCAGTAGACAAAAAGTACTCAGTCACAGCTGAGTAAAACTTAAGGAGCTGAATTTCACTGCTGAGTCACTCTGAAAATATGTGGCTTCTTTGCTACTTCAAACATAACCTGTAGATTTCCAGGATTCTGGTGTCTAGAATCTGTTGATTTACTTATACAAGTACCCTATTGTTGTTCCTGCAGTTCTTAAGGAATAAATCCAACACGTTTATTGGTATGTATGTAAGAAGGGCTATAAGTTGCATACATGATATAGGGTGACCATATGAAAAGGAGGACAGGGCTCCTGTATCTTTAACAGTTGTATTGAAAAGGAAATGTCAGCAGGTGTCATTTGTATATATGGAGAACCTGGTGAAATTCACTCTTCGTCACAACAGTTAAAGCTGCAGGTGCCCTGCCTCCTTTTAAATCTGGTCACTCTAGTATACCTCCTGTAGCTTTAACTGCTGTGATGAAGAGGGAATTTCACCAGGTTCTCCATATATACAAATGACACCTGCTGAAATTCCCTTTTCTATGCAACTGATACAGTTACATAGAAGCTACAGTAGCCCTGTCCTCCTTTTCATATGGTCACCCTAGAGTTGCATGAATGTGATATGCAACTCTTGTCATCATTGGGTATTTGGCCTTCCCTACTCCTTAAGTTTTTTCAGCAATCCAAAGTGCAAGCATGAATCTAGTCACCCTTGAATCACTCTGTGGTCTTGTGGGCAAAAAGTAACTTAGACAAAGCCACCCAGTGCTTCTTGGAGCACTGCCCCAACAGCCAGATAAGCCCACCACGGCCCACTGGCAGGAGAAGGCCCACCAGAGTACACTTTGCCTAGAGCCGCTCAAACATAGAACTTCTCCTTTATAGATTATGTTGATGCTCTTTTAGTTTCTTCTGCAGAAGAACACTGTGGGATCTGGAATGTGTTAGAATTCCTTTGTTGCTTATTGATTGGTTTGCACCTATTTGTTTTAACTCTATATCCCTTTGGATCAAATTATGTATGGTATCCTTGTTCTTAGAAATAAATACACCAAAAAATAAATAAATAAATAAATAAATAAATAAATAAATAAATACACCACACAATTCATGTATTTTATAGTGATGGGCGAACTTGGAGTCTTACCCAATATGAATTTGTCATTTCTTTGGAAAATAACAAACTCACCCATGTAGATTTGGATGAGAGTAGTCCCTCAAAGCAAACTCTTGTTCCATGTATGCAAGCTTTTGCGGAACCCAATATCAAAGTGCATTTTGGGAACTGTATCTTGGAATCACACAGTGCCTCTGCAGTGGCAGTGGCAACCATGAGGGAAGCTGATAAGATGAAGATAAGATGACTAAAATAGGAGGGGGGTGCTGCCAAGTCTTCTTCCTTCTCAAGTAGCTAGATTGGCAGTGGTGATGTCAGCAGGGAGGGAAGTACTGGATTAAGCTAGGAAAGGATTAATCAACCAATGCAGCATATACATAGAAATGGAATTGCCTTTCTGTGAAATGGGTGTTTTGTGGCTTGTTGCACCCACCATGGCAACTACTCTGTGAATGGACACTGCTAACTATAGTTATGTTGTGGTGGTACCCATGTCATCATATTCTCAATATTTGAGTGTCCACCAGCTCAGAAAGGTTGGAGACCTGTGTGATGCAAAGGGTATTCCCTTGTTGAAAATCTGAAGATGGATTCTATGTTCTACATAGGCCATTTCTACACCTGCCTTTTTTTCCAGGGATCATCCCTTTGCATGCAAATGACACACAGAGGATCCTGGGAGCAGGCAGGATGATCCCTCCGTTTTCCTGGGATAATCCTTAGGTATAGAAAGGGCATAGTTTAAAGCCAATTGCTGGTGGAGGATCTGCACCATCTACACACGGTTTCCCCATCTACAGAGGTTTCCCATCCATTTCAACAGAGAGGGCATCTCTGGATGTAAAAACGTAGCTGCACAGCACTGTCTCCTACCTGAAGTGAATGGGCTGATGAAATAGCCAGAAAATCTGTGTGCATTATTCAGAACATATGCAGGACATCTTTCTAACGGAAGTTTTACATCAACATTAGATAGATAGATATTAGAAAAATAATAGCAAAGAAACATCACACAGTAAATTTATTTATTTATTTATTTGTTACATTTATATACCGCCCCATAGCCGAAGCTCTCTGGGTGGTTTACAAAAGTTAAAAACAGTAAACATTAAAAGTATACAAAATTTAAAACATAAGAACAACAGTATAAAAACAACAGTATCCATTTAAAAACAACAGTTCTGGGGGTCCTTAAAAAACAAACTTAGCGTTGTTAAATGGTTTTAAATATTCTGATTCTATTCTAGAATCATAGAATAGTAGAGTTGGAAGGCCATCAAGTCCAACCCCCTGCTCAATGCAGGAATCCACCTTAAAGCATCCCTGACAAATGGCTGTCCAGCTGCCTCTTGAATGCTTCTAGTGTGGGAGAGCACAAAATTCAATATCACTCTGCATCTGGTGTAGAAAACTGAGAAGAGAGTTGAAGCTGGAGTTTGTAACTTGTAATCATTCTTGAAATGCAACTGACAGATTGCAATTATAATTCTAGTTCATTCATAACAAGTGCAAGCATGTGTATCTTTGTTGTGTCCTTTCCCAAATTACAAAAACAAAACTCACATACACACACTCACATCCAGAGAAAACAAAGCCTTTGGGTCTCTCCCACACCTCAACCCCAAATTATTTTCAGAGATGAAATGTTTTTCAGTGGCAGCAGTCAATTTCTGAAACCCATAAAAAATGTCGCAGCTGTTTCAGCCATCACAAACAGAAAAGGACCTCAATCCTCTATCTTTCCTTAGACTTACAAATCTTTCAATCTAAATTAGTAAAGTTACTTATTGTTACCAAATCCTGAAAAAAATATAATGTAGTATCTTCGTGACTCTGGCTCTTCCTGAGTGAAGGATTGGGAGGGGGTGAACTAGTGCTGTGCCAAAAATTTCTCCTATGAAAGTTCTGACCATTCTCATTCAATTTGATAGAAAATAAATTGGTTTTGAGAAGAAATTCAAAGGAGAAGACATTCTGGAGAAATTCTCATGGGATTGGTCCAGGGTTCTTGTGCTTGCCTTACTTATGAGATGCATGAGGCATGTGTATGAGTGTTCTGCCTTCATTGTACAGTCACCTCTCTGGCAGCCTGTAGCCTCCTTGGCTTCCTGCTTTTCCTGCCCTGGGGAAGACCTGGGGCCTTTTCAGATCAGGAATTGGAGGCAGACTGGAAGATGGTAGAGCAATGGTGAAATGTGCAACAGACAGGAAAATACCCTCAGCTATCTCACAGTGATTAGTTAACATCAAAAACACCACCAACACACATTGAAAATAAATTATAAACTGCCCTGAGAATGAGGCAAAAAAGTGGAAATGAGGAAGGAAAGAAAACTTTCAGAAAATTCTTGAGATCTTTCTTTTCTTAGCTCCTAGAAATAAAAGGACACATTTCAGAATTTTCTCCATGTTTTCGTCACCGTTATTTTTTTTATGGTGGCTGCGTTCCCTCCTCTCAATGCCCTGGAGTAATGCTAGGTATATGGGGCCTTGTGGGTGATGCAAAACTTATTTATTTATTTATTTATTTTAAAAAACTGGTCTACAATCCTTGCGAATGGTGATGCCTACCTGTGAAAAATTGTTGGAGAATTTCTCCTTCCCTTGGAGAAATTCAGTGAAATCCCCCCCCCCCCCCATTTCTCTACCCACAAATAAGGTGGAGAATTTTGAAAGGCCTCTTGGGCACAGCTTTAGGTGGGAACTGACAAGCACTTTGAAAATAGGGAATATGGCTCTGCTGAGCTAAATGAAGTAGTGTGTGGAGAGCATGAAACTGACAAGAATATTTACAAGAGGGGAATATAGCTTTGTAGGGCTACAAAGCAAACAGACAGACTTGTGATTATATGCACTTGTGCAAGGTTGTCAAAAAAGTTTTTTTTTAAAAAAAAAAAATGATGATGCCATTTGTGCAAATTTAAAGATCCCCATCCCCTCCAAAAAATATATTTGTGTGAATTGCCACCACTAATCAATCAATCAAACAAACAAACAAACCACAAATTCCAAATATCAGCTTGACTTGCTACAGATCAAGTCGACACCAGTAGGGGAAATGGATTGAAATGTGCCAGGGACAAACCAGAAAATACCATCTAGTTCTCATCCCCTCCAATGGAATTCTCATACATCTCTATTTGCTGATCAGGAGAATGGAGGTGGAATTCTGGAGGAGAGAGAGAGATGGGTAGACACTCAACAGGCACAAAGCAGCGATTGATGGCT
Source organism: Elgaria multicarinata webbii (assembly GCF_023053635.1). Taxonomy (NCBI): domain Eukaryota; kingdom Metazoa; phylum Chordata; class Lepidosauria; order Squamata; family Anguidae; genus Elgaria; species Elgaria multicarinata. The sequence continues at coordinate 106,671,359 of NC_086172.1, forward strand.
GGGCTCAGCTCTCCAGCTTTAGGAGGAAGGGCAGAAGGGACTTGGAACCCATAGTTGGAGGAAAGGGAAAGAGATGGGAACACACATTTGCATTTTAAAAATAATAATACTAAAATAGTTGCACTATAATGCAAGTTTGCCAATTTTTTAAAAAAACAGCAGGATTTAGAAGCAATTTTCCTCTATCTATCTATCTATCTATCTATCTATTTATTTATTTATTTATTACATTTCTATACCGCCCAATAGCTGAAGCTCTCTGGGCGGTTCACGAAGCTCTCTGGGCTTTTAAAAAAAACATGGCAGGAAGAATTGTGAGAACCTGCTTTCTGTGACTGAAGGAAAGAGCAGCTGGGGACCCTTCAACAGCTGTGTGTGTATGTTTTGAAATACTTCTCTGGCAACATGCAACCATCTCCCATTTTGGAGATCATAGGCTGTTGCTAGACCAGGGTTTAGCCCGGGGCTTCCCCCTGTGTGTCCAGATGACACATAGGGGATCCCAAGGTCAGGCAGGGGTAACCCTCCTGTGCCCCAAGGTATTTGTCTGAGCCCAAGACCACGAGTGTGAGTACTTGTGAGTAGCATGGAAAAGCGGCGGACAGGGCGCAGCGCTCCACACGAGCGCTGTGGCCATCAAGGCAGGGAGATCGGAGCCAGTGGGGGCAGGGAGATCAGAGCTGGGGGGCAGGGAGATTGGAGCTGGGGGGGACGTCGGGGCAGGGGGGGAGCGGGGAGAATGGTTTTTTTTTAAAAAAAAAACTTTGCTGCTGGTGCGCTCCTGCGCCCTCGGCTCTTTAATGCAACAAACAAAATGGCAGATGTGACGGGGCTTTCCTGCAGCCCGTCGCGTCTGACATGTGGATTGGAGCAACAACCCGCGCTATTTCTAGCACAGGCTGGCCCCTCCTCACCACCGGATTATCAGGTGGGTCTAGGAACGGCCTAAGAAGTGGAGCAGTAGGAAGGTCCATCTTGCGTGGTGAAAGGGCAGATGTGAGTCCCAGGTTTGCTCTTTCCAAATGTAGATTTTGTTAATAAAACAAAACTCCCCTTTGCATTGGCTCCCAATCAATCAGATCAAAGATTCCCTCTGTGTGCTGTGCTTCATTTTAGCTGCTTCAAGCAGATGAGAAGGCAGCAGCAGGAACCAGCAGGAAGGATGGGGATTGAAGAGCTGTTCTCTTCGAGAGTGCAGCCTCCTCAGTGAGATCCCTGGTTCCTTGCTATTCTCCACAATGCCCCACTCACCCACCCCACACTCCCCCTTTAAAACAATAGAAATACTTGTACAAAAGCATTTTATCTCCTTCTTCCATTCCAATATCCTCTCATGTTCTGTAAGCAAGGTTGTTGTTTTCATTCCCTGTAGGAAAAAAAGTACATCACTCCCTGTAGAGTAGAAGTCCATTCCGCATATAGCTTACTGCAGAAAAGCAATGACTGGGGAGTGCTATGAGACATTTGGAAGTGCCATATCTGGAAGATGCAAGAATGAGGGATGCAAGCAAAGGCACCATCTCAGGCCTCCTCTCCAATCAATTCCCTTTCTGCTAACGCCTGCCCACCTTGACCCACCCCCCATAGTCAGTCCAAATAAAATAGTTTTTTCTTCTTCATATGCCTTGTAAGTCTATTCTGGAAAAGTCTTGTTTGATGGATGGGATATAGGTATTAGGGGTGTGCAAAGTGGGTCTTCTCTGCCTCGAAATTCGATCTGGAGCTCTGCAGAGGTGATTTTCTGCCTTGACTTCGGAGCCCCTCCCCCTCTCTCAAAGAACTGTTCCGTATTTGGGTAACCGTTATTAACAGATATGCTTACAGCTCCTTCACTTTTAAAGATAAAGAGATATAACATGGCACAGTGATAGGTCATATAGAGGGCTTTAGTGCCACCAAGGTTGAATCAGATCGGTTCATGCTTCGCTTTTTTTTAAAGGAATTTTTAAATGGAAATTAACAAAAATGCTTAAATTTGTGTAATTTTTACAGTTAAAGGGATGAACCATGGGAACGTGATAGCTCTTAAAGAGGGCTTTAGCCATGCCAAGATGAATCAAATCCATCCGTGCCTTGATTTTTTAGGAATTTATTTTAAAATTTTCCCACTCCAGACTTCTCCAACCTGGTGCCCTCCAGATCTATTGAATGGAACCCCCCCCCCAGCTACTGAAATGAAGAGCCTTCCTGTGCCTGACTCAGGTGTAGAAGCTTTCTCACTCACCAGCCAGCCCAGTAGCACTTTCACACTGTGGAGATGTGGATGATTGACTTCTATGAGTCTGAACAGAAACATTTTCCCTCCCTCCCTCCCCCTACCCCCCTGGCCAAAATCAACAGCCAGTTAGTATTTCCCACTTCCCCGAACACTGCGATTGGAGGAGAACACAGTCAGGGACAGCACTGTGGCTATTCCTATTGGTTAGTCACAGAAGTCAATATCAAAGCTACCCCAAAGCATCTTCCAAATATGAAGATATTCACTTTAGACACACACACACACCAGGATAATTCCAGAGATTTTAGAAGCTTCAATTGGGCATGTCTCCACTGTGATATTAATCGATGGGTTTGGAAGTGGCCAATCTCTGCTCTGGAAGGTCAAATGCTCTGCAAATGTTCGCAGTTACCAGATAATTCTGGGGCGTGTACACCTCTAATAGATATTGTAATAGTAAATAAAATTATAAGTAAATATTTCAGGAGAACTAAATGTCTCACTATTTATTTATTTTATTTTGCTTCTATTTTGTCCAATAGCCAAAGTTCTCTGACAGTTCACAAAAAGGCAGTAGGGACTACACGTTCCTTCAAGGAGGTAATCACAACTTCTGAGGCCAATACACAAGCCCAGTCCTGGCAGTTGTCAAAAGCCAGGAAGGGCAAGCTTCAAGAGAATATGTAGTAGGCCCCAGTCTTCCAAGAAGTGTGTCCATATTCTCAGGTTGTACAATTTGAACAGTATCCGAAACATTATCAGAGTGTTCTGTTTGCATCCATCTCTGAGTGTGTCAAAAATATGGCATCTAAGAACAAATGCAAGCATTTTTATATGCACAATACCATGCAAATGCAGTCCTTTGAGAGCTCTATCAGCGGGTTATCTGAGCTGTTGTCCAAAAAATCTCTTTATACACACACACACACACACACACACACACACACACACACACACATATGCGCACAAATCCACATTGTATTCTGCACATGCAATGGTGGTGAAAGTAATGTCTTTTTACGATCATCACCACTATGGAGTAAGCCCTAGAATGTTTTTTCCCCTTTGTTAAGTCATACTTATCATGGTTCGTTTGAAATTTGTGTTCTAGTCATTGACACAACTATTTCATCACCCATAGTTCTGTAGAATACCAGGGATGTAACACAGCTTTACAATAGGATTGATGATGTCTGGGAGCAATTGCATAGATAGCCTGAGCCATCTCCCTATCTGAGGCAGTGATTAGGTTCTTGACAGAACTAGCAGCAAAAGCTGCAAGAAATCATTGATAGATTTCAAGAAACTTTGCAGATCTAACAATCTTTAAGGGCAGACATAAAAATTGGCCCTCTGCACAGTAGTCAAAAGATCAACCTGAATCAAGTAGTGATCTGTCCATGACAATGAAGCACTACTTCCTTTCTTCCTTAACCATTTTCCCTTAGTGCATCAAAGATAACAAGGTCTAGGATACGTCCTGCCATATGTGTCAGGCAAAATTTATGTTTCAGCCAAGATCTTGTGCTGCTCCAGACAAGGCGGCCTTGGCATGAATAAGTCCCCCCAAAAGTCCCCCCAAAAGCAATAGTCTGAGGTATTCAACACTTTCTCTGAGACCACCTTCCTCAATGTGGGGAGAGAGAGTATTAGGCAGCAGGGTGGATCCCTTTCTAGTCTTGGATTCCCCAAAACCCCAAACTCATAGACTGATGTATATGGTACTGACCAGGAAGATGCTACATCTTTATAGACTGTGGCTACTCTACCCTTGTCCTCAAGCTCTACATGGTCCTGTGCTAGATACCTTATCAGACACATCTTGGATAGATGTACACATCCCCCATTGCCCAACCAGGTCTCTGACACAAAGAGGGATCAATAACCATGCCCAAACTATGACTGGAAAGCAACGTTTTTCATATGTGTCAAATACCTGAAAGTGAAATCCTAATAGCTCTAGATTTTAATGGAGTTGTTTTTGTAAGTTCTGGATGAAACTTGATTTCTTCTTAATTTCTCCAAATTTGGTTGATTGAGTGGCTCCGTACAACACAATTAATGCAAATCATAATCCAATTTTATTGTAGTTTAATATGGATAAGTCAGAACACATGGAAAGAATAAAGACCAGGATCTAAAACAAGAATTGGAAAATTAGAACAAACAAAGATATTTAAAGGGGTATTAGATACAGATTTACAGAAATAAATAGCAGCAAAAATGAGGGTATAAAGAAATATAACACAATTCACAAAGGTTGCATACGAAGTTAAAATAAATAAATAAATAAAGGGCATATAATTCCTTGAGTTAAAAATATTGATAATCCCCTTATTCCTTATAGACAAGGAAGAGATCTTTAAGATATATATATATATGATGTTTATTCTTCAGAAAAACCAAAACAAGGGCTAATACAAACATTCATTTGAGGGTTACATTTCCTTAAGTTTTGATGAATCTCCTAAAGAATTGCTAGAAAATGTAATAGAAATAATAGAAATTAGGGGTGTGCATGGACCCCCCCGCTCTGCCCCGCGAGCCGATCTGAAAATTTTGGATTGGCCTGCTCCGCTCCGCTCTACCCATACTCCGCTCCTCTTTGCCGTGGAGCTCCGGCTCCGAATCGGAGCTCCACAGTGGAGGGGAGTGGCGCCAGGTAAGGCCAGGAGAGGAGGGGGGGTTACCGGGCTCTGCCGCCGTCGCTGCCCGTGCAGCGATGGCGGCAGAGCCCGGTAAGGGACCAAGGAGGAGGGGGGCCTTACCTGCCTCCGACCGTGGTCTGTCGGCTTCTTCAATTGAGCCCGTGGTTCAACCAGGAAGTCTGGGCCGCAAGTGCTAGACTTCCTGGTTGAACCGCGGGCTCAATTGAAGAAGCCAACGGACTGCGGATGGACACAGGTAAGGGAGAGGAGGGGGGGTTTACCAGGCCCTGCTGCTGTCGCCGCATGGGCGACAGCGACAGCGGCAGGGCCCGGTAAACCCCACTTACCTTTCCAGAGGAGCTCCGGATCAAGGCGAAGGGTCCGCCTTCACCTCAATCCTCTTCGCCACGCTCCGCCAGCCCCCCAATCCTCTTCGCTTCCGCCTTAAGGGCAGGCGAAGCCCCCCGCTCCGCTTCTAATTCGCCGGTCCGATTAGAAGCGGAGCACATCCCTAATAGAAATTAGTAAAACTAAAATGGGAAAAGAACTGTATGTCTGAGTTTTATTTTTATATATATATATTTTTAAAAGAACTTTAGTGTTAGAAGAACCTCTGACAAAAATGATGAACAATATTAACACCCAAGAGAAAGTGTGGAAACATGGAAGGAACCCAAAATGCTGGTCATTTCTTTTTCTTTTTTTAAAAATAATTTATTAAACTCTATTTAACAAAGTGGTTTAAAAAAGTTAAAAATATATATAAAAGCATACAAGTCAGACAGCGTTTCTAATAAATACACAAACACGATTTCTGTAGATGCCGAACCAAGCTTGTTTCCTTCAATTTACTGTGATAATAGGAAGATTTGTTAAACCAGAGTTGGATGCCACATCTGTACCATTGATGTAATCGAGAAAAGGAGACCATATTTCATTGAATGGGTCATAGCTAAGTTGGCCCAACGAAACTCTGTGGTGGCAGGTTAATTTTTCAGAGCAGACTATATCCCACACTTTCCTTTTCCATCCAGTGAGTGTAGGGCCCTTCGGATCCTTCCAATGTTCGGCAATTTCTAAACGAGCTGCCGTAAGGAGGATAAATACCAATTCTTTATGGGTAAGGGAGGGGTTTAGAGCATTGGGCAGGGACAGCAGGGCCAGGCTTGGTTCTGGCAAGATTATCTGATCAGTGGCCTTAGAAATTATATTGAAGATAGTTTCCCAGAACTGCTTCAGGACCTTACACTCCCACCACATATGTAAGTAAAAGCCCTTTTCATCGCATCCTCTCCAACACAACGGGGAGATTGAAGTTGTTGCATGTGAGAGTTGAATGGGAGTTATATACCATCTTAATATAACCTTGAGGGCTGACTCCTGTATGCAGGACGATACTGTTCGAAGGGGGGGATTTATCCAAATTTGTTTCCATTTTGTATCTTCAATCTGTATATGTAGATCAGTTTCCCATATGCTCCTCAGAGCCAGGGAGAAGCCACCGCCCCTCTCAAGCAATAGGTCATAAATTGCTGAGGTCACACCTTTATCTTTCCCTTTGGATCTCACACATAGATGCTCAAAGGGGGAGAGAGGGCGAAAATCCATCTCGTTACTGAATCTTTTGTTTAAAATGTTCTGACTTGTGTCAGTTGGAGCCAAGAGGGATTGATCCCTTTTAGCTTGTCTTTTAGTTGACTATCGTTAATTATTTGGTCTTTGACTACAAAGTCCCTCAAACGATAGATCCCCTTACTATCCCACCCAGCAAACTGGGCATATTTATCTTCATGTCTAAAAGATGGATGATCTAAAAAAGGTAGCATTGGAGACTCTGGGGGAGAGAGATAGGTTGACCATTTTCCCCATATTGCTACGGTAAGGCGCATGAATGGATTGGAGATTTGTTTGATGATGGCCCGGGAAGATTTTAGGAAGGGGAGAGCTGGAATTGTGGGTTGTTGGGATATCGTTTCTATTTGTACCCAGGGAATACTAGTCTCACAGTTGATTATTTTGACTAGCTGCCTAAGCTGGAAGGCCTCAAAGAACATCAGTAAATTGGGCATTCCTAGGCCTCCTTTCGTGCGTTTCCTATATAACGTCCCCTTATTTATACGGGAACGTTTGCTGTGATTGACAAAGTGGTCTAGTGTAGCTTGCCATTTGGAGAAGGACTTAGGAGGGATATTTATAGGTAAGGCCTGATAAAGGAATAATATTTTGGGCAATAAAGACATTTTTATTGTGGCTATTCTGCCAAGATATGAGTTTTAGTTGGCTCCATTTAGTAAGGTCATGGAGGATCTGATTAGACAGTTTCCCAAAATTTCTTTTAAGCAGCTGCAGTGGGTCTTTTGTAATAGTCACTCCTTGGTAGCAAAAAAACCCATAGCATGGTTTGAAGCCTGTTTTGACACACAGAGAATTTGTAGTCTCTAGGGGGGTGTTCAGTGTCATAAGAATTGATTTTTCTTTATTAATTTCGAGACCTGAGACTTTTTTAAAGGCTTCTAGCTCACATAGCAGCTGAGATAGGCCACTAGAAGCGTTGCTGAGCATGAGAAGCATGTCATCAGCATAAAGATTTATTTTATGTTCTGCTCCCTGGATGTAAATGCCCTTTAAATCTTTGTTGGTTCTTATTTTGGAAGCAAGACTTTCTATTATTATAGCGAAAAGGAGGGGAGATAATGGGCATCCCTGTTTGGTACCTCGAGAGAGTCGTATGGGACGAGAGTCAAACCCGTTGACCCCTACTGAAGCGATGGAAGTAGAATAGAGCTGGTTTATGATATTCTTGAACTTAGAGCCGAAGGCCATGGCTTCTAAGAGTTCTTTTAGGAAACACCACTCAACGCGATCAAAGGCTTTGAAAGCATAGAGAGAGATAAGTGTTGCTGGTTGTTTGGTCATGTGGCAATATTGAACTATATTAATGACTCTTCGTATTGAGTCAGCTGCACTGCGTCTTGGTATAAAACCGGTTTGATCTGGATTGATACAGGAAGCTATAAATGTGTTGAGTCTTGCGACCAAGACTGCTGTAAAAAGTTTAGCATCTACATTTATCAAGGCAATGGGTCTATAAGACTCCATTTTTGTTGGATCTCTGCCTTGCTTGGGGACCACCACTATTTTAGAGATCTTCCAAGACTCGGGAATCTGACTACCCTCCTGGATTGCTACGAATAAACGGTGCAGCCAGGGGATGAGTTGCTCTCTAAAAGCCATGTAGAATTCTGCACTAAAGCCGTCAGGGCCGGGGCTTTTCCTTTTTTTAGGTTTTTAATTGCTTCATTGATTCCTTCTACTGAAAACGGGCTATCCAGGTAAGCCCTATGTTCTGTTGAAAGTTTATTAAGACGTATCTGGTCTATATAAGAAGCAATATCTGATATAGTAGGTGCATCTGAGTTGTATAAGGAGGCATAGAATTTTGCAAATTCTTCTGTTATATCCTCTCTATCTGAGTATAGCTTGCCTGAAACTGAGCGGATTTCCTTCATCTGGGCCTTGTTTTTCTTTTTAGATAGCACATGGGCCAATAGCTTGGAAGACCGGTTGCCAAATTCATAGTAGGTGGCCCTGACCCTAGTGAGTTTGATGTGGATAGCTTCAGTCTCTAGTTGGTTAAACTCATGGTGTTTTAATTGAAGTTTATCATATATCTCTTGTTTAGGGGAGATCTTTAAATCCGACTCCAGTCTCTTTATTTCTTCTCTAAGACTCTTCCTCGTAGTGTCTCTTGCTTTACAAAGACGGCCCTGCTCACTCAGGCAATGTCCCCGGAGGGTCGCCTTCATTGCGTCCCATATTAAGTGAGGTCCAGCATCGATTATGTCGTTATCCATGAAATAATTGTTAATCGCCGTTTGCAAGTTGGATTTGGCCTTGGCGTCGATTGCTAAAATTGGATGAAAGCGCCAAAATCTAGGCTTCTGTTTAAGCTGCCTTGCCAGGGCCATGGACACCATTGCATGATCAGATACCAATCTAGGGCCAATAGAGGTCTTGTAGATTAGATGGAATAGATCTTGAGATGTTAGAAAGTAATCTATTCGTGAGAACGAATGATGTCCGCATGAAAGGAATGTAAACTCCTTGTCAGTAGGATGTTGCAGGCGCCAGACATCAACCAAACCCATATCATCAAGAAAATCCTGTATTCTTTGGCCCTCCTTTGATCTAAATGCTGAAGGGGGGCATCTGTCTATAAAGTTGTCAAGACATAAGTTGAAGTCCCCACCTATTATCAGGTGTCCTTTCTTAAATATCAGGAGTTTTTAAAGAGTTTTTATAATGAAATCAGCTTGACCTCTGTTAGGGGCATAGATCGAGGCCATCGTAAAGATGATAGGCCCCCAGGAACCATTGGCAAAGATGAATCTGCCTTCTGCATCCATGATGCTGGTCATTTATTAAACAACCTTTTTATTATTTATTTATTATTTATTATATTTATTTGTATCCCGTCTTTTTCCCAATACTGGGCCTCAAGGCGGTATTACAAAATTTAAAACATACATTTTAAAACATAGGATTTTACCATCTCCATATTACACAATCTCTAGTCTAGGGCCTTTGCTAGACCAGGCTATATCCCGGGCTGATACCTGGGATTGCCCTGTGCATCCAGATGATGCACAGGGGATCCCGGGCTCAGGGAGGGATCAACCCTCTCTGGCCCTGGGATATAGCCTACCCCTTCTAGACTGATTTTCCCCACAGTCTCGGGCTGAGCCCGAGACCATGAGCATGTAGCCCATTCCGCGGCTTTTCCCAGCTCTGCGCAATTACTTGTGTAGATGGGAGAAGCCGTGCAAGGGTTGCAGCACTCCCCAGGACTGCTGCGCCCATTGGGGGCAGGGTGGGGGGATCAGGGAAATGAATTTATTTATTTATTTATTTTAAAAAACCTTACCTGAGCGCACAAGCATTCATGCACATTGCCCCTTTAACTATGAAAAAAATGGCAGACGTGACGGGTCTTTCTTTCGGCTTGTTGCATCTGATGTCTAGACTATCGCAGGCTCTTCCCTCCTCCATCACAGATTTTAAGGCAGGTCTAGCAAAGGCCTAAATTGCAATTACAGAAAAATAGATTAAATCAAATTATGAAGCAAAATCAAGAGAACAGTGCATCAGGATGAACAAAGTTTTACTGAACAAAGGAAGATGGCTAATAACATCTGCACAATGATAAATGTGATGGATTATGCCAAACAGAGAAAGATAAAATTGACTATTACTTTTATTGATGTGGAAAAGGCTTTTGACCGTGTTGATTGGCCATATCGTTTTTATCTTATCAGCTGGGTTTGGTGCAAATTCAAAACAATGGATAACATTGATTTATTATTATTCTCCACAAACTGAGTACTTGCTTAATTTATGTGGCACAAGACAAGGATGCCCTCTTTCTATTAGACATAATTAAGCAATTAAAGGATTAGTTTTGGGGAAAGAATAAATCAAAATTTGCAGTTATGCAGATTATGCTGTGTTGAAAAAAATATATTCAGATTCTTCTGTTATAATAACCTAACTGCTGTCTGAACATATATCTGACATCCCAAATGGAAACATTAAGAAACCGGTGAGAGAACACTTGAGCCTCTCAGGGTATTCTATTGCAGCTCTTAGAAGTTGCCATTTTGGAGCAAAGAAACTTCAAACGAAAATTAGAGTGAGAGACTGCTGAGAAAGAATCCATTAACAGTTTCAATTCCATTGCCAGAGGCTTGAATCAGAATAACAGATTTTTATCACATTATATGCATTAGTTGGCTTATCTACTGCCGGGATTTTGTTTTCAGCAACAGCTGCATTGTAAATGATCACTGTTAAAAATGTGATTGTTAGCCTCAGCACTTCGTGCACTGAATTCCCTTCTCACCTCACTGTTTACAATTCTTCCCCTCTTCCATATGTAACCCTGAAACTCTAAGTAATGCTTCTTGAATCAGTTGAAATGGTGGTATGCCAGAATAAATTTGTTAGTCCTTAAGGTGCCACAACACTCTTCGTTGTTTTTGCTGCAATAGACAAACACGGCTACCCTCAGGAAAATGTTGTCTGAATAGGATTTTTGAAAGTAGCAGTCCAGGGCATTAAAGCCCCTTAGACACTTTTGGATTCAACATGGTTTAGAAACTGAAATTGTTAACTTGATTTCCTCTTAGATTTCAATTTCTGAAGACAGTTCTTTATGTTTTAAATATTTAATATTTTCTGATGTATTCCATCTGTTCTGAAAATACTCACAACCTATTTCATTCACTGCAGAAGCCAGCAGTTCAATCAGCCCTCAACACTATACCTTAAAGGTTTTTGGATTATTATTATTTTTTTAAAAAAAATCTTTTTAGTCAGGACCTTCACAATTTACTCCCCTGAGCTGTTCTAGTCTAGAATTCCGTACACTGTTCTCAGTCTTCTCTGAGCAATTCCTGTCAAAATAGAGTGATTTAGAGCAACACATACGCTTGAAGCCTGTCTAAGGAATGTGTCAGAGATTCTTCAATTCAACCTGTTTTTGATCAGGATTTTATTTTAAAGAAGCACACAATTGATGTGTACATTTTGGGGGGAAAAATATATGCACAAGGTATGCACAAATTTCTATGCAAAAAGAAAAGAAGCCGAAGATGTCAATCAGGCAAACGAAAGATAAAAGGAACTCTGAGGTGGGATTTGAAAAACTTTGACGAACTCAGCTTTGCTTGTATGCATATCACTAGCATGTACTAATGTGTTACCTTACTAAAGAAGAACTAAATTCTCAGTTGTTCAGAGATGCCAGATTTTGATTGGACACTTCAACTTTTAACATGGCTAAGATTCAATAAACAACAACAACCCTCATGTAGAACAAGGTGTTAAAGAAGAATAGTATTTATTTATTTATTTATTTATTTATTTATTTATTACATTTATATACTGCCCCATAGCCGAAGCTCTCTGGGTGGTTTACAAAAGTTAAAAACAGAGATGGCAATGATGGGCATTTGAGGATGGACATCTGTGTGCACATTGTCAGGAACATCTACATTTGGCCTCTGATGCAGTGAAGCAGGGGTGGGCTGGTTGGGCAACTCTAAGGGCCAATTTTATTTACAGACTGAACTCCTGGGGGCCACATCCCCACTGACGCCACGTGTGCAGCTACCCATGTTCATACATATACAGACACCCATATGCACATTCAAACACTTCCATACACATACATACTTCCTCCCCCAACTTCCATCACAGCACCTTGGTCATGATCGCTGGGATGAGGACAATGGGCTTGTCTACACCTAAGGATGTAGAGGGAGGGAGGGGGAGGATCATGGACATACCTGCTTCCAGGATCTTCCCCCAGCATCTTGACACCTGCACGATGTCCTGGAAGGGAAGAGGAACGTTGCTGTCACCATTTTTTCTCTTCAACGGAGAGAGCGCACAATTGCACTCCACTACAACAGTAAGTTTAAAAATAAAAAGCTTCCCCTCACCCCCCATTGGCATGGAGCCTCCCCGTACAGCTCCATGCCTGTTTTCAGAGCCCCGCTACTCATGGGGAGGAAAGGAAGAGGCGGGAGCAGCGGCCACATCACCCACAGTCCGTGGGATGCTCCCAGGACAGTGGGAAAAATGGGGTGTTCCATGGTTCCCAATGCCCCGTGGAAAGCCTGTGTCCATCCCCGCTTGCCCCTGGGATTCCCTGTGCATCGTATGGATGCACAGGGACACACAAGAGACCAGCCCAGATTTAATAGCTGGTGTAGACATGCCCAACGTCAACGCCTCTTCCTCCTCTCAGTGATTGTGATGCAAATTGCTGGGATGAGGAGAGAGCCTTTAACCTCCCCACTCCAGTCACAGTGCTCCTATCATAATACCTTGGAGAAGGAAGAGGCTTTATCCTCACTCTCTTCCCAGTGATCCTGCTGGGAAAGAAGGAGCATTTTGATAATTCCCCGTGTGCACCCTCTTTTTTATTCTACAATACTTAAACATACAACATTACCATTAAAAATAACAACATACTACATAAATGTTGAGTAAATGTTGAATACATAATATCATATCTGAAAAACATAATCAAACTTAACATATAAGTGCACCCCCCACCTAGGGATCTCATTCCTGATTCCAAAATCTCATACTTTGCTCTGCTGGCAGTTTCCCACTTCCCTTAGAAAACACAAATGTTAGGAACTGTTTCCATATTCCTTCAAAATCATTTGTTTTAGCTATACCTCTTCTCCATTTAATATTACAAGTCAATTTATCGTTAATAGCTATATCCCATACTTCTTTGTACCATTCTTCAATAGAATATCCCCTTGAATCTTCCAGTTCCTAGCTACAATCAATCTTGCTGCAGTCAGCAAATTCGTTATCAATTCCTTAATTTCTTTTTTACATTTTAAATCTTCAAATAGTGACAGTAATGCAACTTTTGGTGTTCGTTCTATCTTCATTCCCACAATTACTTCAATCTCCAAAAACACCATCTTCCAAAATTTTTGTACATATTTGCATTCCCACCACATATGTAAATACGTTCCTTTCCCCCCACATCCTCTCCAACAATTTGGTGACTGCTGATTATTTATCTTGTTTAATCTAACCGGGGTTAGGTACCACCTCCATATAATTTTAAAGTAGGCATGTGCTCCGCTCCTATTAGAAGTGCAGAAGCAGGAGCGAATTGGCCTGCTCCGCCTTGCCCAGAGGCGGAGTAGAAGCGGACCGTGGACCCCTAGAAGCAAGGCGAAGAGAAGCGCCCATTTTTCGGAGCTCCTCTTTCAGGCGGACCGCTCCGGTCGCCATCTTGAAACATTTCGCCCATAGATAACTGGGTTGTTTTTGAAGCTATCGTTCTTGTGCTTAGACAGTCGTGGATGGGGGTCATTTTGAGACTACTCTCACCTCTCTGCGTCGTGCGGGTCGCACGCTAGAATTTTTTTAAAAGTAGGGTAAAGGCAGGAAAAAGATTACCTTTTCGATTGCTGAGGGGCAGAGTCAACTCCCGGTCATGATCACATGATCCCAAAGTTGGAGGAGGGGATAGGCAAAACGGGTAACTTGGGATTCTGGGAAACTTCTCTTTCTTAGTCTGAATGGACTTTTCCCAGTGTTTTTTAAAACAGTAGCCCCACCAAATGCACAAACACAACCTGTGAAATCATATACTAAGCCAATAATAAGAGATAGAAACACAGCACTGCTACCCACCCTAACTTTGGGGAACAACTGAATAGATGTGGTGCAAGGGGATGAGCTCCCTTAGGGCATCTCATTGTGGACGTGCCCCCACTCTCTCCTGTACTTGGAAGGCCATCAGAGCCTTCCAAAGAGAGTAACCCGGTGGAGCAATGCCTATCATGAGTTGAAGTGAGCGGTCGACTTCTCTTAGTGGTGGAGCAATGCCTATCATGAGTTGAAGTGACAGTTCCACTTCTTAGCGGTGGAGCAATGGCTTTCATGAGTTGAACTGACAGCCTTGCTTCTTAAAAGACTGGTTGACCACCAGTCAAATTGGCAGCTGCTGCTTCCCCCTCCCCTGGGCACGTCCCCCTATTGCTGGTAAAAGACAGATATCGCCTTTTTAACAAAGTTCTTCTTGCTGTTTATTCAGCAACACTGCTGCTTTTAATTCCACCCCTCCTTTGTTTATTTATTTATTTATTCCATTTTATATGCATTACTGGCTTATCCTTGGCTCACTTCCTTATGCCCCCAGAAATGTCTGCTGCCTGCCTGCCTGCCTTCCCTCTCTCCTCCCCTGCCCGCCTTGCAGGGATGTTGTGTGTGTCTGGCTTTGACTCAGGGGAGAAGTCCTTCCTGCGCTCACTTGGAGTTTTGGAAGTTCCAAATCCATTTTTCAAGTGTGGAAGAAGATTCATATAGGTTGATCTCTACTCCCCAATTCATGGCATGTTGGGATTTCCTTTGAAATGGCGCCATTGAGAGGTCTGCAGGTTTAAGCCCCGCCAAAAAACAGGGGATGATGGGACTGCCTTGAGTCTCGGCGTGTGGCGTATGTATCCCTGGATAAGCTGTCATGGTGGTGAGTTTGAGGGGGGTTTTTAACGTGCAAATTGACGGAGCTATTGGAAAGGGGTGTGAATGGGTGTTGGATTTTCATAAATTCCCCAAAAATCAGGGGATGATGGGACTGCCTTGAGTCTGGGCGTCCATGTGGACACATGGATAAGCTGTCATGGTGGTGAGTTTGAGGTTTCTAACCTGCAAATTGACGGAGCTATCCCAAGGGGTCTGAATGGGGTGCCCGATTTTCATAAATTCCCCAAAAATCAGGGGATGATGGGATTGCCTTGAAACTTGGCATGCGTGTGTATACCCCCATGAGGTGTCATGGTGCCAAATGTGAGGTTTCTAACTTGAACCAAAAAAAAGTTGTTTACTTTTTTAGCTTTCAATGCAACCCTATGGGGGGGGGAAAACGGCACTCCAATCTGGATCCGGAGCTCCGAGCGGAGCGGAACGGAAATGGGCAGAGCGGGGGCGGGGCGAAGCGGCCCGATCCGAAAATCACGGATCTGCAAGTGAAGCAGAGCGGGGGGTCCATGCACACCCCTATTTTAAAGTAATTCTCTTTTATTCTTACTGACATATTTCTCAACGCTCTTTGTTTCCATAGTCCCTCCCAGCTCTGTTGTCCTATTTGTACATTCAAATCTGTCTCCCAAACCATTTTATCTGAACTATCCATCAACCCTTTCTCCACCAATATTCTATATATTTCACTCATTAACCCTTTTGATGCTATTCTTTTCCCCTTATCATTTTCTTTCTTAACTATTAATTCCTCAAACTTTGTCAATTCTCTACAATCTCCATTTTCTCTTACCCACTTTTTAGTCCACTGTTCTAATTGCCAATAATTTAACCAAGTTAATTTTTTATCTTTTAAAACCTCTTCCATATCCATGCACCCTCTTTTCAAGCACAAGCACAGATACACAATGAGAGTCATCCCCACTCACCCATTTCCAAAGAGATTCAACTGATGACTCACCTTGCTGTTCGTTTGGCAGGCTGGTGAGATCCTGATTCTTCTTCAGAAGAGGGCATGTGATGAGGGTCTTCCCTGCATACCCTGCTCTCCAGCAGAATCAGTTCTGCTGGGAAACAGATTTGCACCCATTTCCCAGCAGAATTTTACTCCTGCAGCTTGCCAAACAGCTGGCTGGCATAGTAGCAGGGGCCCTATTTTGCTGCCACACAGGGATTTCACAGAAGACTTTCCTCACTGGAAACAGCACCAGAGGCAGGGGAAATTGGGGTTACTGGGCACCCTTGTGGGGAGAGAACCCACAACAGGATATGTGGGCCTGCTGAATACTTTTTTATTTCAATAAGGCTTCCCTGACTAAGCAGCCATGTTTTTATTCCTACAATCCGATTTTAACAGTTTTAATCCTGTATTTTAATTATTTTTATTATTTTCTCCTCTTTTTCTTGTTCACTGGTCAGATATTTTCAGTGGTCGTAGAGCAGTATATAAATCTTGTAAACAAAAGTGAATCAAAATTAATAATAGCCACACATGAAAAAAATATCAGTTAGGATTTAATTATGTTGTTAGTACAGCTGCTCACTAATTACCTCTTGAAACTCTCTACCCTATTTGTGGACAGGCAGGGCTCACCATTGAACACAATGGGAGAGAATAGTCTAAGAATGCTGTAAATGATTTTATTGATGAAAAGCCCAATGCGTTTCAGCCTATTTCTTTATTGTTAGGCCTTCTTCAAAGAGCTGTAACAATATTTATTTATTCATTTGGGGCATTTGTATACCACTGAGTATAGTAAAATCTGTACATATACAGAACATGAGTTGTCTCAAAGTATAAAACTTGCAGTAGTGTTTATGTGGTTTATGCCATCCAATGTTATTGTTCAAAAATTTATATAGGAAAAAATCAAACCCCTAAAGAAACAAGTAAGGGAACAATATTAAAAACAACAGACCTTTCATCTTAAGTTTTGGGTACTGGAAAAACTTAACCGTTAGGATGAGAAGCAGCTTCTTAAAAAAAGAAAAGTCTTAGGCCATAGCTAGACAGGGCAATATCCTGGGGTGATTCCCGGGATCGTCCCTGTGCATCCACATGATGCACAAGGGATCCTGGGAGCAGGGATGGATGAACCCTCCCATTCCCTGAGATCTTCCCCGACCCTTTAAGCCTGCTTTTTCCATGGTCTTGGGCTGATGCTGAGACCGCGGAACGTGTGTGTGGGCATCGTGGGTTGTCCTGGCTCCTCGCAGTTACTCGCGAGGAGCCAAGACACTCGCATGGGGTGCAGAGCTCCTCAGGAGCTCCGTGCCCATTGGGGTGGGGTGGGAAAAATGTTTTAAATAAAAAACTTACCTTTTGTGCACGAGCATTTGTGAGCTCTGCTCCTTTAAGAAAAACAAAAAACAAAATGGCGGCCACGACGTCCTCTCCCTCTGTCATCATGCGCCACGTGTAAACAGAGGGGGAGATCTCACGATAAAAATATCACGAGATCCTCACCCCTCTGTCACGCTAGACCTGGTAGGTCTAGCTGAGGCCTTAGAGTAGATTTTGAAATTAAATACCCTGTCTTCATAGGGGCTAAATTAAGAGTTGGAATTCTTACTACCTCTATAATTGTCTTGTATTTTTGGGACAGTCCCTGGTGTCTGTAGCTCAGTCCAGAAATGAAAAGACCTTGAGTGAATCACCCTCTCATGGCAGCACCTGTAAGAAAGTCCATGAAGAAAAACTTGTCTATCGGTATATAGCCTTCAGCATATCCATTCCAGTCACCAGTGTTTATAGCACAAGAAGACAATCTGTTGTAAAAAAAAATCTCTGCAGACATTATTTCAAGGGAGTATGGAATACTTTAACTGGTTTATAGTAATTAAATGTATGCGTAGGACTTGTCTATTGTCTATTTTCCAAAGCTGTATGTGGGGTATTGAAATTGAAATTGTTTTATATTGTTTAAATGCATGCACAGGCCTTGCTTGCAATGTGCTCTTCTAATAGTAAAAAAAAAAAACCAAAACCCTTCTTTGTTGTCTCATTCACGTTCCATAGATGTATTGTAACAGCCTTTGGAAGAAGTCCTAATAAAGAAAGAGACTGAAATGTGTCAGGCTCTACATCAGTAACATTGTTTACAGCGTCCTGAGACTATTCTCTCCCTTTGTGTTCACCCGGAATGCCCCCGTCTTGTACCTAGGGCTCACCACTGGCAAGGCTCATAGTACAGCTTCTTCCCTTTTTCCTAAGGACTTTTTTTGGGGAGGGGTGTTTGCGCTGCCACTGCAAGTGGAACTGCAGCCATAGCATTGACAGTCTGGTCCAGCTGCCATTTTGCATTCTCCACAATACCTCATACCTAGTATTGTTATGGGGCATTATTGCAGGGGCAAAACACACCAAAAATGAGGAAGTTGTTTGGGGAAATGCTGAAAAGTGTACTTTTACTTCTAGTAGGGTAAGAAAAGAATAATCTCAGGACATATCTGAGGAAAATGTCTTCTGAGAAATGTTGGCTCAGCTTTGGTTGTCATTTTTGGGGTTCATTTTTAGGGCATCATCTCCAGGAACTTACAAATGAATAACATTTTTGAGGGGTGATTGTGATGCAGGGGCAGAGAGGTAACTGCACATGAAAGATACATAAATACCCACCCTTCAGCCACTTCATGAGCAAGATAAGCCCTAGAACCCTGAACCCAACCCATGAGAAATTCTCCAGAATGTCTTCTCCTTAGAATTTCTTTTTGAAGGCAATTTGTTTTCTATCGTATTGAACGAGAATAGTCAAAAATAATGTGGAAGAATTTTTCAGCACATTACTAGTTATTAGACTTTTGAGTTGTGTTATATCCTGAAGAGTCAGAGCAGGTAACAGTGTTTTGTTTTGTTTTTAAAGTTATAATTTCTAACATAATTTCCATGCCCAAGTATTAAATGCTATTCTTTTTTCCTTTTCTTTCTTTCTTTCTTTTTTTAAATAGTTTCTGATAGCTCTAAAACACAATAGGTTTGTCAGACTTCTCAGGGATAGAAAAGAATGGATATCTTTTTTTCTCTGACAGGGCTAGATATTTGGATGTTTGTTGCATCTCTTATGAATCTTATACTTTCTCTCTGTCAGACATAATGATTGCCATTTGTTGAATTCATTCTTCTGCATTATCTGGTAGCTTCTATGTCAGCTTTGGCGTATCATTTTTCTTTTTTCTCTTTCTTTCTTTTTTTCTTTTTTTCCCTCCAAAGAAAAAGCACCTTTCCCATCTTCATTTTAGAGGAAGAAACTGAAAATGTGTGTGTAGCTTCTCTGAGGGCTTTAGTAATACTAGAGAATCTGTTCAAGTTCCATTCACAGCAAGCAAAAGCACTGACTTACTCATGGGTTGGAGAAAAGGCAGAACTCTCAGTTCCTTCTATTGTCCACTGCTCTGTGTCTCACTGATTTTAGACAGCTATTAAATCCTGATTTTAAAAATACAAATGACCTTCCATTGCATCCTGGCACTGGCTGTGGGGAGGCAGTTGCGGGTGGTGGGAGAACAGACATGCTTGCTCCCCATTGGGGCATATTTGCCCCCATTGAGCTGGGGGCTTGGTGGCTGCACCTATATAGGGTGGCCGTGCCCAGCCCTCCAGGCTTCACAAATCATGGCTCCCTCCCTGTATGCAGTGTGGGTTTATCTAGTTGCCCTTTGGGGGGCCAAGTAGAAATTTTTGGCAGATAGTCTGATTGACTGGGCTATGTGTCTTTTTGCCTACTTCACACTGTAAGCGGGGAGGGAGTGTCTTAGGAATTTTGGTTCTGGCATTAACTTAATTTGGTCGCATTTGGTGCAAGCTGGTAGGAGCGGACACACACAGAGGAAAGGAATGGTGATCATTCTCACGCATTACCTATTACCAAACAATAGTGCCAGAGGCCTTCTGCTGAGTGTCGTGCAACCCCAGTGGGGGGGAGGGAGATAAGGGTTACCTGTTAGGCCAACTCTTGTCGCTTCAACCAGTGTCATGCGACCTGGGGTGTGAGTGGCATAGGTTGGTCTACCCTCCCCAAAAGGGGTATGGCCTGGGTATGGCGATCATCTGACACCGCTCTCCAGACATAGAATGCTTCACCCATTAGAAATGCCTAGCTAGCTGCTGGTGTAGTTTAGGGCCTGCCCAGTTTCCCTTTGCAGATCTTCAATCACCTACATTATATGCTTTTAGATGCCAGGTGAAGACCTTTTTAATTCTCCCAGCATTTTAACAGCCGATAAATAAATCTTAACTTGGTGTTTTAAATTTGTAATTTTGCATTGCTGCTGTTTTTATCTGGTTGAGCTTTTATATTGTATTTTATATTATGGTTTTATACTGTTGTTTTATACTTTGAATGTTTTTAATTTTTGTGAACTGTCCAGAGAGCTCTGGCTATTGGGCAGTATAGAAATGTAATAAATAAATAAATAATGTGGCCCAAATTCAATAACATAAGCAGTTGTCTCATCTCGTTATTTCCTCTTTCGCCTGCAAAGCATTTCCATATTTGTAGAACACTTTGCAATCAATGCTTATTTATTCCTAGACTAATGAAGCAACAGTTTTGTAGAAACAGGTTTCCATCCACAGATAGCAATGTCAGTTAATTTCATCATTAGTCTGCTTACTGTATGAATTTCACCCATTATAATGCTCACCTTTTTAATGAGCTTATTAAGTTTTGATTTGATTGTGAGCCTCTGAGCATCCATAGTCTGTCAGAACCAAACCATTTCTGGACATGTGTTGACTTCTTTGCTATAATTCTTGAATGATCTAGTGTGTTCATCACTGCTTCCTTCATCATCAGCACATCTCTGGTTCCATGAGGAAAAAGAGGACCCTGCCAGTGGAAGCTGGTGGCTTCAATGAGGAGAAAGAGGACCCTGCCAGTGGAGGCTGGAGCTATCCAAAGTCTTCAACCCTCTCCCCAAAATGAGTTCAACACTCTTGATAGCTACTTTGGAATTCTGGAAGTTTCTGACTGAAACCAGGAATAGATTCACAACCCCACCAAAATCAAAGCCACCAGGCTCCACAGGACTCTGGAGGTCCATCTTCTTATTTCCTGTAAATACTGGCCATCTGCAACTTTAAGTAAACATCACATCACATAGGCAGGCCATGTGAAAACAACCAATCTGGAAGGGAGTACATAACATGGTGGTGCATGATGTCACAAGGCGCCATGCATTTCTAAACTATGGTTGCCAAGATGCACTTTGGTATTGTGCATCTGCAAAAGCTCATTCACGCAGAACAAAAGTTGGCTTCCAGGGAGAACTCTAGTCTGATCTTACATGGGTGAGTTCATTATTATCCCAAGAAATAACAAATTCACCTGGGCGAAGTTTGCCCATCGCTACACACGGATAAACTGCACTGGGTTTCCAACAAGCAATTAAGTGGTAGGAATAGGGTAGCAACTTGCCCCTGTTTTCCCTGGCACAGCTCCTGTGCCTTTAATAAGTTGTGCAATAGTTAGAAATTGAACAGGCGAAGCTTTCTCCAGCATTGCATGTCCATGTTCCCAGATGACTAACATATTGAATGCCAGTATTTTAGGTAACTGTTAGAGGCACAGAAAATCTGTCAGAAAAAGATAGCTATTTGAAAGGAGTGGTATTATCTTATGCAACAGTCTCTTCTGGAGATCGGAAGAGAGAAACTTTTCCTATGTTTGTGTTTCCCTGGAATGGGGCATTAGCTTTTTCTGGGCAGAAGATCCCAGTACTGAATCAAATTTAATATCAGCCAGATGGGATTTTAAATTTTCGAAGTAAAAACAACTGCCTGGGTTCTGCCTAGATTCTAATTAAAGTCCAATTAGAATGCTGTTGAAGCATCTAGCTTTGTAAGCGGTAACAGCACTGAATAGACTCCAAGCCATGACTAATGCATCATACTCATTAGGAGTCATCACTCCTTCAACTAATAAAAAATCTATAGTAAGGATCCACAACACCACAGCTTCCATTAGTAGCAGTTGATAAGTTCAATAATTGGCTTAAGGTCATCGCAAAATCTATCCCATAGGTCACAAATAAAAATCAATGGCTTGGATCCAGCCAAAGTTAAGCACTTCCAAGTCACAACAGTTTTGATGCAAAGGGAGTTAATGATGTTTTCAGCTCTGCCATTTAACAATGGCAGTTGTGCATTGTTTTTTTCTTTATGTCTACTTAGAAGCAAGTTCTTCCCTTGCAAGCGTCTATACAATGACAGTCCAAAGTACTTACTTTGGGTTGGATCATGACCACTATTATTATTAAAATATTGGTGGAATGTTGTGGACTCTGTAAACTGCTGCTGCATTGACTTATGCTGAATGGAGATCTTGAAATTTGTCAACATATGACTTCAGCATTTCCAGAGTAACATTTTCATTTATGTCTATAATGCAGTTGTTTTCAAACTTTCTAGATTCAGGAATCTATTGCCTTATCAGTTTAGAAATCAAGGAACCCATATTTGTCAGAGAATTATGACATTTGTTTCTATGGTTAGGAATAACTTCACAGATAGTGCAGATGAAATATTAGCTTGTCTTCTGTAAACACATACCATGCTTTTTATGTTTTTAAACTTCATATATATATATATATATATATATATATATATATATATTAATGTTTACTGTTTTAAACTTTTGTAAACCGCCCAGAGAGCTACAGCTATGGGGCAGTATATAAATGCAATAAGTAAATAAATATAAATACCATGAAAATACTTCTCACAAATACATGGAATGTTGAACTGGAATACTCTTGCTGGCCATGCCTCTTGTTGATCATGCCCCACTTCCATGTATCCTTTGACCCATTCCCCAAACTCTGTGCATTATCACAAAGTCTGAACGACTGCACAGCTGTCCCATTCTCCGTCCCACATAGAAATGTGAAGGGCTTCTACTGCTATGCACTACAAGACAAATTGTCTTTCAGAGAAATTTGTCCCCCGTTACTGAACTTGTCATCCTGGATCCTAGCCTATATCCAATACACTGCTTGGCTAAAATCATATTTGTAAGTAGGGGTGTGATCCGCTTTGCTTAGAATCGGAGGAGCAACAGCGAATTGGGGTGATCTGCCTCCTCCTCTTGAGGAGGAGGAGAAGCGAATCAGGGGGCTGGAGAAGCATGGCGAAGAGAAGTGACCATAAGCAGAGCGCTCCTCTTTTCGCGGAGCGCTCCGCCCGCCATTTTGGATTTTTTTCGCCCATAGGATTGCATTGCGGAAAAGATTAGTGGGTAACTTTTTTGTTTTTCAAGCTATCTATTTGAAACTTGGTGTGCTTAGAGAGTTGTGGGTGGGGGTCATTTTGAGCCTATTTTCAGCACTCTGCATGGTGCGGTTTGCTTGCTATAATTTTCTAAAAAATAGGGTAAAAAAAGCGGGAGAGGTACCTTTTTGAAGTGCTGAGAGGCAGATTCAACTCCCAGTCATGATCACCTGATGAAGCATCCTCCAGGCCCAAAGTTGGAGGGGGGGATAAGCAAAACGGGATACTTACTAACTTGGGATACTGGGAAACTTTTCTTTCTTGGTCTCTGAGCAGACTTATCCCAGTGTTTTTTTAAACAGTATCCCCACCAAATGCACAAACACAACCTGAAATCATATGCTAAGCAAATAAATAACAGATAGGAAACAGCACTGCTACCCACCCTAACCTTGGTGAACAACTGAATAGATGTGGTGCAAGGGGATGAGGTCCCCTAGGGCATCTGGACGTGCCCATTGCACTCCTGCCCTTGGAGGATCATCAACGCCCTCCAAAGTTTAACCAGTTGAGACTGGAGTGGAGAAGCTATGCCTGTCATGAGTTGAAGTGTCAGGTAGCTTCTTAAAGACTGGTACTTACTTAGGGCCAGTCAAATTGGCATATCCCCCTCCCCCTGGGCACGTCCACTTTCCTCTTACTGGTAAAAGACAGACATAGCCTTTTTTTTAAAAAAAAAATATCCTTGTTGTTTATTCAGCAACACTGCTGCTTTTAATTCCACCCCTCCTTTGTTTATTTATTTATTTATTACATTTTATATTTATACACCCCATAGCCCAAGCTCTCCTGGCTTTTCCTCTTCAGTGAAGTCAGGCAGGCTTTCATTGTGGTTCAACTCATTGTTGTTGTTGTTATTGCTATTAATGTTAATTAGTACTGCTATTATTAACGTTATTATTTTGTTGTTGTTTAATAATGGCTGTGATCACAATGCAGTCAATCAACTCTGAAGCAAGGATCACAAAGCTTTATTCTTATCCTCCTAGCCTCCTAGTTATGGGATGCAAAAGAAAAGGCATCTCTCTGTGCTGCTCCCGCCTCACAGGGATGATTTGCATTACTGGCTTTGAAACAATCCTTGGCTCACTTCCTTGTGCCCCCAGAAATGTCTGTTCCATGCCTGCCTTCCCTTCCGCCTCTGTGCTGTTGTTTTGGGGTATCTGCTGGGACTGACTCTCCCTTGATCTATGGCATCTCTGGCTGCCTCTCTGCCTGCCTGATGCCTGGGAGCTGTACTACATGATGGGCTTTGTAGTTCATGCCCACCAGCCTCCAGCATGCTTGCTCCCAGTGCTGCCTGTCCTCCTCCTCTGTTCCCGCCTCGCAGGGATGGTTTGTGTGTGTCTTGCTTTGACTCAGAGGATAAATCCTTCCTGCGCTCACTTACACTTTTTGAAGTTCCAAATCAATTTTTCAAGTGTGGAAGAAGATTCATATTTAGGTTTATCTACTCCCCAATTCATGGCATGTTGGGATGTCCTTTGAAATGGCCATGAATAAAGCCCATTGAGCTGTCTGCAGCTTCCCTGAGATACTGGGGTGTCCGATTTTCAAAATTTCCCCCAAAATCAGGGGAGGCTTGGATTTGCTTGAGGCTTGGCATGCATGTGTATACATGCATCAGGTGTCATGGTGCCTAACTTAATGTTTCTAACATGAAAATTGACAGAGTTCTAGCATGGGACTTGAATTGGGGTGAGTTAAAAGGTTAAACCCCAGCCAAAAATCAGGGAATGATGGAATTTGCTTGAAACTTGCCATGAATGTGGATCTAGATGGCATCTGTGAGGATGTCTGCTTCCATGTTTTTATCTGTCAAAATGTCAGAGTAAATCCCATGTCTGAAAATGGGGTGTCCGATTTTCAAAAATTCCCCGAAAATCAGGGGATGCTTGGATTTGCTTGAGGCTTAGCATGCATGTGTATACATGGATAAGTTATCATGGTGCCAAGTTTGAGGTTTCTAACATTAACAGAAAAAAGTTGTAGGCTTTTTTTTGGATTTCAATGCAAGCCTACGGGGGGAAAGCGGAGCTCCAATCCGGATCCGGAGCTTCGCAGCGAAGCGGAGCGTACTGTAGGCGGAGCGGAGTGGAGTGGACCCGATCCGGAAGTTGTGAATCTGGAAGAGAAGCGGATTGGGGGGTCTGTGCACACCCCTATTTGTAAGTATCCCGGTGGCCTTTTAGGATTTCTAGACAGTCAGGCAAATAGACAGCCTATATAGAATAGTTAGACAGATAATCAAACTTCTCAGGAACTCCAAGGTAGATAGGGGTGAATTTCTCAGTTTTGCTTTCTCCTGTACTAAGATCTTTAAAATCTCAAGTTCTTTCTCTCTTGAATATGAAAAACTTGGTGAATTTTGGGAAATTCGGATCAAAAATTAATTGAAAAAAAATTATCACTTTTCTGCACCAGTCAAATTAAATCAGTACATCTATTCCAAGCATGGAGAAGCCCATGACTTACCTGCCTGCCATATGGCTGTGGTTAAAAGCCTGTCAGAAAAAAAGAGGTAATTACAGAAATTAATGGCTGAATTCAAAGCCAGACTTTAGAGAGTGAAGCACTCCAAGGCCCTAGACCAAGATTAACATATCTGTCTGTTTTGGTTTCACCCACGTTTTTCCCCTCTTTGTTTTGAATATGGAGAACTTTGTGAATTTTGGAAAATTCTGTTCTTAACTGAGTTGAAACATAATCTTCACCTGTCACTACCCCAGGTTTCCTGGAAAACATTTTTTAAACCACTGCTATAATGCTACCAGCCTAATTCATAAGCATTCCTTAGAAGTGACATCAGTTTTTCATGGCATGCCATGGTTATTTTAACTTTAGGAAGGTAGAAGTACATCTGATCCTTCATAAACTGTCACCTTATATTAAAAGGCTCTACAGGACAAGCAGCACTGCAGTGTAATTCACTAGAAAATTGAGCTGTCATGCTAGCTCAATTTTAGGTAACCCCAAAATATTGCACTGACCTATGATTCAGTATTTGATATAATGTAGAACAGTATCTGCTAAGGGCAGTTGAACAAGAATTTCAGTCTCATTCCATTTGGAATAAAGACTTGAATGGTCAGCAGTCACTTTTTCAAAAGGCAACTTTATAGCATTAACACCAGAACCACCAACCTTCCAAAAGCAATGTTATAAGTACAAAAATGAAATAGGTCATCTTTACTTTTGGTAAAAACAGAGCTTAATGTCCTCAGGAGATCCATCATGCTTTCATTATTATTATTATTATTATTATTATTATTATTATTATTATTATTATTATTATGTTTGCTAATATTTAGGGATGTGCTCCGCTCCGCTTAGAATCGGAGAATCAGAAGCGAATTGGCCTGATCCGCCTTGCCCAGAGGCGGAGTAGAAGCGAACCGGGGTCCTGGAGAAGCATGATGAAGAGAAACAGCCATAGGAGAAGCACTTCTCTTTTCACGGAGCGATCCGCCCGCCATTTTGGATAATTTCGCCCATAGGATTGCATTGCGGAAAAGATTAGGGGATAACTGTGTAGTTTTTAAAGCTATCTTTCTGAAATTTTGTGTGTTTAGAGAGTCGTGGCTGGGGGTCATTTCGAGCCTACTCTCAGAACTCTGTGTGGTGCGGTTCGCTTGCTATAATTTTTTTAAAAAATAGGGTAAAAAAGTGGGAGCGGTACCTTTTTGAAGTGCTGAGAGGCAGATTCAACTCCCAATCCTGATGAGAAGTGATGACCTCATGAAGCATCCTCTAATCCCAGCGTTGGAGGGGGGACTAAGGCAGAGCCACCCTGAGAGCTTTCTGCTTTGTGTCTCTTTGTGGGTTGGCGTTCGTGGAGAGAGGAGTTAGTTATAGGTGCTGCTGCTGTGTTTGGAGTTGGAGGAGATTAGATTAGGATTTAGTTTGGGTTGTGTGTGTGTTTGTTTGCTTGTTTCTGACTGTTTGCTTAGTTTGCTCTGTGTTTTTCCCTTACTTTGATTTTATATAAACTTTATTTTTAATTTTTGGAGTGTTTGTTTGTTTGGTTTCCCCCTTCCCCCTCTTAAAGCCTGACTGTGTTTCATCTTCCTTCTTTCTTCTATATAAAAAAAAATACAAAAAAATACAAAAAAAAAGAATTATTCTCTATTTCTTCTCTCTCTCTCTCTCTCTCTCTCTCTCTCTCTCTCTCTCTCTCTCTCTTCCTCTGTGTGTGTGTCTGTGTGTGTTACTTGGACTGTGTGTGTGACTGTGTGTTATTGTGTGAGTGTGCTGTGTGCACTGCTTGTGAAGTGCAAAAAAAGCCAATACAGTTTGAGCATTTCAAATCCAGTTTGGGCAAAGCATACACACTTGTCCCATTTCCCCAAATATATATTATTAGTAGTATTAGTAGTAGTATTATATTATTATCATCTTGAGAAGAGGGAGCTGGTGCACGTCTGTGGCTAGGCGTGCTGAAAGCAGTGGTGGTCAAGGGAAGGCTCAGGCTGGCACCAGTAAGCAGGCTGCCTCTCCTGCTGTGAAAATAAAATGGGCAAGTCCGTGGTGGGTGCTGCTGTGGTGGGGCATCTGCCAGGACTGACTCCCCCATACTAGATCTATGGCGTATCTCTGCCTGGCTCTCTGCCCGCTTGTCCTCCTCCTCTGTGACCGCTTCGCAGGGATGGTTTGCAATGCATGACTTACTGCTGGCTTTGAAACAAACCATCCTTGCCTCACTTCCTTATGCCCCCAGAAATGCCTGCTGCCTGCCTGCCTACCTGTCTTCCCCCCCCCCCGGGTGCTGCTGTGGTGGGGCATCTGCCGGGACTGATTCCCCCATACTAGATCTATGGCATATCTCTGCCTGGCTCTCTGCCCGCCTGTCTTCCTGCCCTGCCCACCTCACAGGGATGGTTTGTATGTGTCTTGCTTTGTCTCAGGGGACAAGTCCTTCCTGCGCTCACTTAGACTTTTTGAAGTTCCAAATCAATTATTCAAGTGTGGAGGAAGATTCATATCTAGGGTTATCTACTCCCCAATTCATGGCATCTTGGGATTTCCTTTGAAATGGCCCCATTGAGCTGTCTGTAGCTTTAAATCCCTGAGATACTGGGGTGTCTGATTTTCAAAAATTCCCCCAAAATCAGGGGAGGCTTGGATTGGCTTGATTCTTGGCATGCATGTGTATACGTGCATGAGGTGTCATGGTGCTGAACTTGAGGTTTCTAACGTGAAAATTGATGGAGATATAGAAAGGGGTGTGTGAATTAGGGTTAGGGGTGCTGCGTTAGAGGTTAAATCCCCCCCCCAAAATCAGGGGATGATGGAATTTGCTTGAAACTTGCCATGAATGCGGATGTGCCTGCTTCCAAGTTTTTATCTGTCAAAATGTCGGAGAACAGTCCATGTCTGAAAATGGCGTGTCCGATTTTCAAAAATTCTCCCAAAATCAGGGGAGGCTTGGATTGGCTTGATTCTTGGCATGCATGTGTATACGTGCATGAGGTGTCATGGTGCCGAATTTGAGGTTTCTAACCTTAACAGAAAAAAAGTTGTAGGGTTTTTTGGATTTCAATGCAAGCCTATGGGGGGGGGAAAGCGGAGCTCCGATCTGGATCCGGAGCTTTGCAGCAAACTGGAGCAGACTATAGGCAGAGCGGAGCGGAGCGGACCTGATCCGGAAGTTGCGGATCTGGAAGAGAAGTGGATCGGGGGGGGGTCCATGCACACCCCTACTAATATTTACATTTCAGTTGCATAATTACTTTGGATTACTTTATTGAAATCAGGTGTGTCATAAGTATTTCTCATTATTCTGTTTAGACAAAAGTAAACAGCTTCCATAAAAAAAAGAGAAATGACTCAGCTGTTGAGTTTATTGTTAGAGTTTGAAATTCAGTACTACCAGCCCTAAATGTCCAAGCATTTGGAGTCAATATCTATAAAAGAAAAGCCAGTTCCAACTCCCTGTCTCTCTTTTAAATTCCCAATTTCTATTCTACCCAAAGGCTATCTTCATCTACAATCCTCAAAGCACACAACCATATAGTTGCTGCATTGTTGTCTGAATCCACACATGATATCTGGTAGGAAGGGAAGACAGGGAAGTGAAATGTACATTTTCCCATAGGTATCTTTTTGGTCTTGAGGGGTGTCAATTAATTCTCTCCTTTGTATATGCAGGATCTGAACCAGTCACAACTCTGTCTGATTGGATCCTTTTTTCTGTCCCCACCTTCACCTCACCTACCCTGATACAAGCTCGCTTCTGGGAAGGTCACAACATAAAATTTGACATGTGTTAATTTTAATGATACTTCATCTCCATCTTGTCGTGGGAAACACTGTGTATTTCCCTTCAGGATGGAACCGATAAAAGGATGGATGTTCACCATTCACAAACATAGTGTAAGTTTTCCAGCATGTCATCTGCTACCAAGCCCCCAAAGGTACTTTAAACTCCAGTGAGTTAAACAAAAGCTGCCTCATGTACTGGACTTTCTTTGCTAGCATTTATGAGTAGGTAACTGAAATATACAGTTATTTCAGGAGCTTATTTTTATTTATTATTGAAAAACTTAGTATACACTTTTCAGTGTCACAACAAACATGATTAATGCAGAATCCTCAAAAAAGGCTAAGAAATGAGTATGTGTGTGGATAGTGCGTATTGCCGGAATGTTCTATTTCTTTCATGAAGCCACTTCTGTATGCTTCAGGGTGAGACTAATCACCTTTCCCTAAGACTTGCTGCACCAGCAAACAAATGCTTAGAATGTGTACACATAGAATGCTGGGCCAGCAAAATATTCCCAAAGCTTTATGTTACATAAGCAAGCATTTGCAGCCAGATGAATCAGTGCAATTTTCAAAGATTCAGACAATGTGAAAATAGTAACAGTTAAATGAAATATTAGCTTGTCCTCTGTAAACACGTTACATGAAAACAGTTCTTAACAAATATGTGCAATACCCAAAGACAGGATCTACTTTTCTTTAAAGCTCTGCCATGTGCGGGGCTCAATGAGTCATCCACTAAGTTGTGTTGATCAGTCTGATCATGTGATTATTCAAAATCACGATACTACTCTTGCTTGGGAAGTTTACCTTTTGAGTTTGGGTGTAAGTCCCTTGGGAATAGCAGATGACTAGTGGAATGTAGTCTGGCCCTAGTGGAACTTGTGGAGTATAGGTGGATAAATAACGAGACAGACAACATAGCTGGGTTTAAACAGGGCCACTATTTATTTAGCGATCTGCAAGAGGGGGTTGCAACCTATTGGGCATCCATTTTAGCCTGTTTCAGGCCGCTTCAATCAGGCGAGTCATTCCTGACCTGTGTAGAGGCGCTACGCCATGAGTCTCCCCACGGGCCTCCCCTGTCGGGGTAGGGGAGCCTTCCTTTGTCACCCCCAACTCAGACCGCCCGGTTCAGAGTGGTTGAGTAGGGTTGGCCCCAAAGGTAGGTCTCATCTCCCTAGCTAGGCCGCTGGGCTCCAAACTGGGAGCCTCGGACCTACCAATCACTTTAAATAGCGCCCGTAAATGCTTACCAATTCAGAATCCCTATGGATGCCCGTACCTAGCGCCAAATAAATGTGACCAAATTAGCAAATCAACCTATTTAAACTCCCAAGCTGTCTTACAGTGTGAAGTAGGCGAAAAAATTCATGTACAATTCAGTATATGAGTAAAAAATTCCTACTTGGCCCCCAACAAGGCAACCAGCAAGCCCACACTGTTACAGGTGGTCCCTCGGCTTCTCCAATTGAGCCCGTGGTTCAACCAGGAAGTCTGGGCCGCAAGTGTGGCCTAGACTTCCTGGTTGAGCTGCGGGCTCAATTGAAGAAGCCGAGGGACCACAGACGGACGCAGGTAAGGGAGAGGAGGGAAGGGGGTTTATCGGGCCCTGCCGCTGTCGCTGCCCATGCGGCGATGGCGGCAGAGCCCGGTAAGGTACCAAGGGGGACGGGGTCCTTACCTGTGTCCGTCCGCGGTCCCTCGGCTTCTTCAATTGAGCCCATAGCTCAACCAGGAAGTCTGGACCGCAAGTGCGGCCTAGACTTCCTGGTTGAGCCGTGGGCTCAATTGAAGAAGCCGAGGGACCGTGGACGGATGCAGGTAAGGGAGAGGAGGGAGGGGGGTTTACCGGGCCCCGCTGCTGTCGCCGCATGGGCGACAGCGACAGCGGCAGGGCCCGGTAAACCCTACTTACCTTTCTTGCGGAGCTCCGGATCGAGGCGAAGGATCCACCTTCACCTCGATCCTCTTTGCAACCCTCCACCGGCCCCCCAATCCTCTTCGCCTCCACTTTAAGGGGAGGCGAAGCACCCCGCTCCGCTTCTAATTCCCCAGTCCGATTAGAAGCGGAACACATCCCTAGTAAATATTATTTGTTGTTGTTTTGTTTTGTTTTAGGTGGAGATGTTTAGTTTTCTAACAAAACCATCTGACTGTAGGAGAAGGAAAGGAGAGACTTCAGCTATATTTGCTTAAAGGACAAATAAGGCAAGGCAACTTTTAAAAAGAAACTTGGCAAAAATTATTAATTCACAAAACAAAATGAAAATAGAAGAATGTCATTGGACTCTTATGTTAAATTGCGGAAACATTAAACATACTGGATAATAGGACTTACTGAAGGAGCAAATACCTAGATATAATAATTGCTGTAAGAATGAGAGTAAGAGAACATTGGAGTTCAATTGTTATTAGATGTATTACTTGCTATCAGTATTTATATTTTGGGAGATTAATACAAAATAAAAGAATATTATCTGTAGAATAACTGGCAGTGATAAACCACTAAGTCCACACTTCTTAAATGAGAGTGTTATATGAAATTCTTTGTAAGTAGTACACAAAAAAGTAATAATTACATCAGTTATTTTTTAATAAAGCATTTTATTTAACTGCAAGCTAGATTAAAAATATAAAAGAAAAATCACAGTAATCAAATATTCTAGACATTATATTGTGAAGTATTGAGGACATATTTCACAGGACATATTTTCTCACCAATCTTATCCTCTCAGAATACCCAGAAATGGCTTTAGCCAAATGGAACCCTTAATGCGACTTGAAATTTCCAGTGGTTTTTGAAAGGTTTTTCTGTTTCATCTAGAAGCAATTTCAAAGAGAAAGTAAATAATCATAACAATGAATTTAAAGTGCTAGGAGGGAGGCCGTTTGGAAAGTTAAAGTGCTTTGGGGAACATTTTAGTATTCATTAAAGTATGTTAGGATTAAATAACTCTCTTGTTTTTTTATATCTAGAACTTTGGATGCATGTATGTTATATTACTTGTGTGTGTGTATGTGTATCATTAACTTCTACAATGAGGATGCCTGGACTTAACATTTTTGCCATTCACTGGATTTTTTTCTGCCTTCATTCCGAACCTATGTGGGATCTTTAAGAAGTTTCTGTGGTAAGTTCTCTATTATTTTTCCACATATTCACACTGAGTACCCTTACTGAAACCACATTTCAGACTTTGCATTTCAAGTCCCTGGGCAGCCATTTTGTTCAGCTCAGGAGAACAGTGAATAAATATGTCTCAGATGCTAAACAACACAGAATTATTTCCAAAGGGCTTTCTAACTAGCACATATCAATAGAAATGTAGGCCATTTATTCATGCTGTAAAGTGAAAACACTGAATATGAAGTAGAGACCTTGTTCTCTAGCTTGGATTAAAATCTGAGCCAGAAAAGAAAATGTTTTCCCTCCTATTAAAGAGTAGTCTTGTGAGTCTCAGGAATGTGTATTTTGTTTTCGGAATTTATGCAACTTCTTTCATCCATGGGAACTCCAAGTAAACATAGCATTGAGATGTAGCTAGAACAAAAACTGACCTTATGTCTTTTAATCCAATACTGTATTTGGAACAGCAATTTCATTAACTATAGAACAGATATACTCTGCCTGTGCTAGGGGCAGCACTGGAAGTTTACAAAGCTTTGCCTTTTGTAACATCTTTTTCTTTTCTTTTTTGCATTGACTACTTTATACTTTATTATTTATAAAAGAGAACAAGGCATGTAGAGTGGCTGTTCCTTAATACTTTCGACTTGGAAAAGTCAGCTGAAACAGAGAAAGCAAATTAGCAATGCACTGCAATATCTACATTCACTGTCTGGTTAGTGTGATGTTTCTGAGGGAAGAATATAATACAAGGGTAAAATAATAATTTTAGTCCTTATGGTGCTTCACATAACATGGGCATAATCATGTGAAACCATTCCAGCTCGATATTTGGTGAAGGATATGAGGGGTGAGGATGATACATAGTTGGAAACATACATTATTATTATTATTATTTAAAAAAGCAGAAAATGCTAATTTCCCTAATAGGCTAAAGCATGAAAATGTACATTTGTGACATTTGAGGGAGTATTTGAGCAGTTGGGAAATGAGAATTTGCACAAATTTGGGAAATCCAATTCTGTTAATAAATGGACGATGGAATGAGAGGCACCTGACAATGCAGGCAGAATGAATTTTACAAAATCTGTTCATCTCTAGTTGTAATATCAGTTTTTTAGCTTTCAGAAGGTTGCAGAGAATCCATTTGTGCTGACCATACATTAACTTCCAGGAAGCAGGTAGATCATTTTAAAAAGCATATACATGATTAGGGCTGTGCACGAACCCCCTGATCCACTTCTCATCCAGATCTTCAACTTCCGGATTGAGTCCGTTCCTCTCCACAGTGATCTGCCTATGGTCCGCTCCGCTCCACTTCACTGCGGAGCTCCGGATCCAAATCGGAGCTCTGTGTTTTCCCTCATAGACTTGCATTGAAATTCACATGCCTATAACTTTTTCCTGTTAACATTAGAAACCTCAAAATTGGCACCATGAGAGCTTATCCATGTATTCACATTCCTGCCCAGTTGGAAGCAAATCCAAGCATCCCCTGATTTTGGGGGGATTTTTGAAAATCCTACACCCCATTTTCAGAAATGGGATTTACTCTGACATTTTTACAGATACAAACTTGAAAGTGGGCACCCTCACAGATGCCATCTAGATCCACATTCATGGCAAGCTTCAAGTAAATCCCATCATCTCCTGATTTTGGTGATGTCCCCCCTTTTAACTCATCCCAATTCAAGTCCCATGCTAGAACTCCATCAGTTTTCAAGTTAGAAACCTCAACGTTGGCACCATGAGAGCTTATCCATGTATTATTATTATTATTATTATTATTATTATTATTATTATTATTATTTATTTATTTATTTATATAGCACCATCAATGTACATGGTATTCACATTCATGCCCAGTTGGAAGGAAATCTGAGCACCCCCTGATTTTGGGGGAATATATGAAAAATTCCCCACAAAAAAGGACAGTATGCCCATAAGGAAACCATACCTGCTCATAGTGATCCATTGCAAAGTGCTTGCCCATAGCAATCAATAGCACAGATGATCAAGATTTTTTCTAAATAAGGATCTTCATCTTAGGTGAAACACTTCAAAAATGCACACATACACCAAGAAATCTTAAACAGGGTGAGCGCGCAATGCAGCTGCCTTTTATCACAAAGAAGGATACGCTGAGTCAAAGCAAGACATGCATAAATCATCCCTGCGAGGCAGGCACAGAGGAGGACAGGCAGCATGCCCCTTTAGTACTGGGGTTGCCAGAGGCTTGTGGGGTTCAACCACAAAGCCCATCATCTAGTACATCTCCCAGGCACCAGGAGGGCAGAGAGGCAGGCAGAGATGTACAACTATGCCTTAGATCTATGGGGAAGTAAGTCCCAGCAGATACCCCACAACAACAGCACCGAGGTGGAGGAAGGCAGGCATGCATGCAGCAGACATTTCTGGGAGCACAACGAAGTGAGCCAAGGATTGTTTCAAAGCCAGTAATGCAAACCGTCTCTGTGAGGTGGGAACAGCACAGAGAGATGCCTTTTCTTTTGCATCCCATAACTAGGGGACTAGGAGGATAAGAGTAAAGCTTTGTGATCCTTGCTTCAGAGTTGATTGACTGCTCTGTGATCACACAGCCATTAGTAAATAATAATAATAATAATAATAATAATAATAATAATAATAATAATGTTAATGTTAATAATAGCAGTACTACTACTACTACTACTACTACTACTAATAATAATAATAATAATCAACAACAACAATAAGAAGTTGAACAACAATGAAAGCCTGCCTGACTTCACTGAAGAGGGAAAGCCAGGAGAGCTTTGGCTATGGGGTGGTATATAAATTTTATAAACAAACAAACAAACACAGCAGGGGTGGAATTAAAAGCACTGCAGCAGTGTTGCTGAATCACAAGAAGATTTTTTTAAAAAAGTCTATGTCTGTCTTTTACCAGTAAGAGGAAAGTGAACGTGCCCAGGGGGAGGGGGAACTGTGCCAATTTGACTTCTCCTGTCTAGGTACCATTCTTTCAGAAGCTACTGCAGACTTCAACTCATGACAGGCATAGTAGCTTCACTGGCTAAACCTTTGGAGGGTTCTGATGACCCTCCAAGGGCAGGAGTGTGCACTGGGCATGTCCACATGCCCTATGGACATCATACCCTTACACCACATCTATTCAGTTGTTCACCAAGGTTAGGTGGGTAGCAATGCTGTGTTTCCTATCTGTTATTTATTTGCTTAGTATATGATTTAAGGCTGTGTTTATGCTTTTGGTGGGGCTACTGTTTCAAAAAACACTGGGAAAAGTCCTTTCAGAGACTAAGAAAGAAAAGTTTCCAAGTATCCCAAGTTACTATTATTATTATTATTATTATTATTATTATTATTATTATTATTATTATTATTATTTATATAGCACCATCAATGTACATGGTGCTGTACAGAGTAAAACAATAAATAGCAAGACCCTGCCGCATAGGCTTACATTCTAATAAAATCATAAAAACAATAAGGAGGGGAAGGGAATGCACCAAACAGGCAGTATAAAAGTCAGAGCAAAATCAAGTTTTAAAAGCTTTAGGAAAAAGAAAAGTTTTTAGCTGAGCTTTAAAAGCTGCGATTGAACTTGTAGTTCTCAAATGTTCTGGAAGAGTGTTCCAGGTGTAAGGGGCAGCCGAAGAAAATGGACGAAGCCAAGCAAGGGAAGTAGAGACCCTTGGGCAGGTGAGAAACATGGCATCAGAGGAGTGAAGAGCACGAACGGGGCAATAGTGTGAGATGAGAGAGGAAAGATAAGAAGGAGCTAGACAGAAGTCTCTCTTTTCCTTCTCCTACAGTCAGATGGTTTTGTTAGAAAACTAAACATCTCCACCTAAAACAAAACAAAACAAAACAACAACAGATAATATTTACTAGGGATATGTTCCGCTTCTAATCGGACCGGCGAATCTCATAGAAAGAAGTTCTATGAAATTTCAAGTCTGTGATGCTTTAAGACTAACGAAGGAGATAAGGTATTAACACATTTTCTGCTGAGCGAGTTTTCCCCTTCATAAAAAAATTGATCTTTTAGATAGATATGTAACTTTTTTAATAATTTTGTTATTTGCTATGGTCTATCAAGAGACACATTGCAGTAAAACTGTACAACATCTGATATTGCTAGAAAGGATATTAAGCATACACACCTTCTTCTGAATTCCCCTGGAGCTTTTATACTTGAGAGAGAGAGAGAGAAAAGAAAAGAAAATTTATAATACTAATATACCTTAATACAATTATATTGATGGATTGCAATACTACTTAGGCTACCAAATTGAACACAAGCTTTAAAAACCCAGGATTCAAAAATATCTATCATTTCTATAGCACTTTTAAATACACAAATCTTAATGTTAGTCACAGCTAACTTAAGCCCCATTGATTTCAGTTTTCTCTTCATTTGAGCCTCAAAGATTTACAATCCCTAGTGCATTTATCCTCCCAAAATCCCAGAAAGGACAGGAACTTGGTTATGCAACCATTGACATTGGTTCTCAACATTACACAGGAGTGGAAGGAAATCAAGCATGAATGTCTCATTCTTCCTTTTTACATGCTTTCCATTCAAGACCTTTAACCTTGAATGGAAAGGTTAAGGTGCACATTCAGTTACACACAGTGGAGCATGGAGGCTCCAATTGCCGTAGGGATGTACATTCATTCTGGGTTTCTCTCATAAGCAGCCAGAATTCTAAAGGAGCTCTCCAAGGTGCATAATCATACCCCAAAATAGGTTCAGCACCTCAGATGTCTCCTTGAGCATTCAGGGTGTTTCTGACTAAAACCTCACAGCCCCACCAAAATTGGAGCCACCAGCCTCCACTGGATACCTGCAGGGCTCATGTATTCCCCTCCCCCACTTTCCTCTTTTTTCACTTTTATGCAGCATTCAAATGTACTTTGAAATTCATGGCTAATTAATATTTTGAACTTGGGTTCGCCATGATCAAACCTAAGCCTGAACCCACCCCTTGTTAAAACATACACAAACGCACACATCACGGTTACCAGTGTAAATATAACCACCTAGAAGAAACAGGTGGTGTAGTCTCACAAAATTCCCCACCACACTTGAGGGAGACAAACCACTGCAGATATCCATAAAATATGTGCATGAGTTCACATAGTGCAGATATTCAAGGAATGGTTAAAAAACAAACACTATACAGTCATTTCCACATCATTGTCCTGCTCCTGGTATTCTCCTTGAAAACATGGGAATGGTAGATAAGGAACCACTTATTATAACAATAATGAAGTCAAAGGGGGTGTCCTGAGAGTTGTTGCAGGGCCTGAAGGAGTGTAGCCTGATTGTTTTCACCTGCTGATTGGCCGGGGAGTGTCATTCTGATTCCTGACTCCAAGCTGAGCAGAAGCAGAGAAGAGGAGCTGCCCCAGCTGGACTAGGAGCTACAAAAGGAAGCCAGCCCCGCGAAAGAGAAAGCAATCATAGTGAGCAAACAAGGGGAGCAAAATGGAGTTTGTCAGGGGGAGTTCGACAGGGGAGGTCCCTAACAAAAAAAAATCTTCTTGTAAGTCATACTCATACGGTAGAGGACCTTGTTGTGCACCTTCAGAGATAAAAGGACAAAGCACAGGCAATTCCAATACCATCGGAAAGGAAGAAACAAAATGGAAATATACAATATGGATGGAAAAGAGTGGTGGTGGTGACCTGCAAAGTGTGTGCAATGTTCATGTTCTTGCCTGAGATTGACATGGTGTACACCTGCATCAAGTGCAAGCTGGTTGCACTATTGGAAGAAAAAGTGAGAGGACTCGAGCAGCCAGTCTCCACGCTCCAAGGAATAGGAGAAAGCAAAGAGTTCTTAGAAAGAATGGATGAACTGCAACAGCAACAAGAAGCACTAGAGATTGAAAAGCGAAACAGCAAGCTGAAGCAGAAGCGGAGCATGTTGAGGTGAGGAAAGCCAATGATGAGGAAACACCCTGGAAAAGAGTGAGAAGAGCAGAAGAACTAGAAGACATTCTGTACCAGTGGAACCATTAGAGTTAAGCAACCGCTTGCAGCTACTGGAGGATGAGACTGGAGGACCACCTGCAGAGGAAGAATTACAGGGGACAAGAGGCAGAAAGTCAGTCGACCAAGAAGAAGAGAAGAGTAGTCGTTGTGGGAGACTCCTTGTTGCGTGGGATTGAAAGTATGTCGTAAAGACCCATGGACTCGTCAGGTAAGCTGTCTCCCTGGAGCACAGATTAGAGATGTGACTGAAGACTTGTCAAAGCTTATAAAGCCCACTGCTACATGCCCTTTTCTTCTCATCCATGAAGGGACAAATGATGTCGCCAAGCGGTGGCTTCAACTGTGGCCCAGGCCTCAGGCCGGAAACAGGCCATGGCCTGTTTCCAACTTGAATCCTGGGCCACAGTTGAAGCCACCGCCTGGACCACAACGGAGCCAGGTAAGTGGGAGAGGGGGGCTTGCCTGGCGCCAGTGCTGGCGCCGCAGTCCATGCAGCGAAGGCGGCGGATCCAGATAAGGGGGAGGGGGCTTTCCTGGGTCCACTGTGGTCCAGGCGGTGGCTTCATCTGCTGCCCAGGCCTCAGGATGGAAATAGGCCATGGCCAGTTTCTGGCCTTAGGCCTGGGCTGCAGTTGAAGCCACCACCCAGACCATGACAAAGTCAGGTAAGTGGAGGAGGGGGGGCTTATTCAGCCCCCCTTTTTGTCCCCCCTTCCCCACTTACCTGCCTCTGCTGTCCACCAGAGAGCTTCGGCTATTGGGCGGTATAAAAATGTAATAATAAATAAATAAATAAAATAAAAGTAAGTGGGGAAGGGAGGCAAAAAGGGGGGCTGAATTTCAATTCAGACCTCCGGATCTCACTCCGGATCTGGTTTCAGAGCGGATCGGGGGAGGTCCAGATCGACCTGAACCAGTTCTGGCCTGATCCAGAAGGTCCGGATCGGGATTCAAAGTGGTTCGGGGAGGGGGTGCACAGCCCTAGAAGAAATCATGTCAGACTTTGAAGGTCTGGGAAGGAAACTCAAGAACTTTGGGGCACAGATAGTTTTCTCATCCATCCTCCCAGTTCTTGGAAGAGGATTAGAAAGAGAAAGAAAAATACTCTAGGTGAACGACTGGCTACAAAGGCGGTGCCGACATGAAAGTTTTGGATTCTGGGACCATGGGCTACGCTACTTGAAAGATGGACTGCTGGCAAGGGATGGGTTGCACTTCACAAGGGCTGGAAAGAATGTGTTTGGCCACAGCATGAAGAACTTGATCTGGAGGGCTTTAAACTGAATCCTATGGGGAAGGGAGATGTAAACTTCAAGGCAACAATCGATGAAGGTCCATGCACCATAACACAGAGAACAGTTCCAATAGTGCCTCCAAATAGTGTCCACAACAATGTAGGAATGAAGACAGACTATAAAGCACATGGTCTTTGATGTCTATATACTAATGTCCAGAGTATGGAAACAAAGTGAACGAACTTGAACTCTTAATACACAAAGGCAAATACAACTTGATAGGTATAACAGAAACTTGGTGGGATGACTTCCATGACTGGAATATAGCAATTGAGGGATATAACTTGTTCAAAAAGAACAGAAAAAATAGAAAGGGAGGCAAAATTGCATTATTTGTTAAAAAATATTTGTCCCTCCACAGAAATACTGGAGGATGAGCCTGGGAGCCCCATTGAGAGCATCTGGATTAAAATAAATGGGGCAAGGAATAAAAGGAGCATGATAGTCGTAGTGTACTAGAGTAATGAAGGAGCTAGCAGAAGAACTCTCGGAACCTTTGTCTATTATCTTTGCAAAATCATGGAAGATGGGTGAGGTGCTGGGTGACTGGAGGAGGGCTAACGTTGTCCCTATCTTCAAAAAGGACAAAAAGGAGGAACCTGGGAACTACAGACCAGTCAGTCTGACATCCATCCCTGGGAAAATTCTGGAGCAGATTATAAAGAAGTCAATCTGTAAACACCTTGAAATCAATGCAGTGATTACTAGAAGCCAACATGGATTTGTCAGGAACAAATCCTGTCAGACTAATTTGATCTCATTTTTTGATAGGATAACCTCCTTTGTGGACTGTGGGAATGCTGTAGATGTCATATAACTTGACTTCAGCAAAGCTTTTGACAAAGTACCACATGACATTCTGATTATCAAACTAGCTAAAAGTGGGCTAGATGGAACAACTATTAGGTGGATTCACAGTTGGCTACTAGGGATGTGCTCCGCTCCGATTAGGAGCGTAGAAGCAGTAGCGGATTGGCCTGCTCCGCCTTACCCAGAGGCGGAGTAGGAGCGGACCGCGGACCCCCTAGAAGCAAGGCGAAGAGAAGCGACCATTTTTCGGAGCTCCGAGTTCAGTCGGAGCGCTCCGGTCGCCATCTTGAAAACATTTCGCCATAGGATTGCATTGCGGCAAATAATCGCGCATAACTACGTTGTTTTTGAAGCTATCGTTCTGGAAATTCTTGTGCACAGAGAGTCGTGGATGGGGGTCATTTTGAGACCACTCTCACCTCTCTGCGTGCTGTGGTTCACGTGCAATATTTTTTTAAAAATCGGGTCAACCGCGGGGCTCAAACTGCGTTTCGGCTTTTCGCCCATAGGATTGCATTGAGGGAAAGAATCGGGGATAACTGGGGGGGGGTTTAAGCTATCGTTCTGAAAATTCTTGTGCACAGAGAGTCGTGGATGGGGGTCATTTTGAGACCACTCTCAACTTTCTGCATCGTACGGGTCGCGGGCTAGAAGTTTTTTAAAAATAGGGTCAACCGCGGGGCTCCGTTTCGGCTTTTCGCCCATAGGATTGCATTGAGGGAAAGAATCGGGGATAACTGGGGGGGGGTTTAAGCTATCGTTCTGAAAATTCTTGTGCACAGAGAGTCGTGGATGGGGGTCATTTTGAGACCACTCTCAACTTTCTGCGTGCTGTGGTTCACGTGCAATATTTTTTTAAAAATCGGGGTTTGGGTTTTTTTTTTTATTATTATTATTTTTTTGGAAGCGATGACAGGCACATTCAACTCCCAATCCTGATGAGAATTCATCTCCTCAGAAAGCATCCTCCTCCAATCCCAGCGTTGGAGGGGGGACTAAGGCAGACCCACCCTGAGAACTTTCTGTTTTGTGTCTCTTTGTGGGTTGGCGTTCGTGGAGGGAACACTTACTTAGCTAGTGCTCCTGCTTTGGAGATAGATTAATTTAATATAGGTTTAGTTTGGCGCGTGTGTGTGTTTGTTTGCTTCTTTCTGACTTGTAGCTTAGTTTGCCCTGTGTTTTCCCCTTACTTTGATTTAATATAAACTTTATTTTTGAATTTTGGAGTGTGTGGTTGGGTTGGTTGCCCCCCCCCTTCCCTGTATTAAAGCCTGACTGTTCTGCTTTTGTGAAAGCTTTCTTTTGAAAGCATACACACACTTTTTGTCCCATTTCCCTACATTTATATTCTTAAACATATTTTATTATATTCTTTCACATAGTCCATTAGTATATATTCTCATACATATTATATTAGTATTCATATTTTGTTCTTCTTATAGTAGTGGTTGGTTCTTTTTCCCCCTCCCCTCTCTTAAATCCTGATTGTGTTTCCTTCTATCTTCTATATACCAAATATACCAAAAAAATTGGATTCTCTTTTTCTTCTCTGTGTAACTTCGACGGAGTGGGCTGCTTTTGTCAAGTTCAACAGGCAGCCACAGATTGAGCATTTTGGGGAAAGCATACGCACACCATTTCCCTATTCTTAAACATATTATTATTATATTCTTTGACATAGTCTTAGTAGTCTATTAGTATACATTCTCATACATATTAGTAGTAGTATTCATATTTTGTTCTTCTTATAGTAGTGGTTGTCCCATTTCTTGTCCCATTTCCCTACATTTATTAGTAATATTCTAAAACATATTATTATATTCTTGTAGATATTCTTAGTAGTATATTCTCATACATATTAGTAGTAGTATATTTTATTGTTCTTGTCCCATTTCCCTACATTTAAACATATTATATTCTTCTTATACATATTCTTAGTAGTACCTTATACATAGTATTAGTAGTATTAATATTTTGTTAGTCATCATGAAAAGAGAAAGCAGGCGTGCTGAAAGCAGCAAGGCTCAGTCTGCCAGCAGGGCTTCCTCTCCTCCTGTGAAACTCAAACGGGCAACTCCTTGGCTGACTGCTCCAAAACAGAAGCAGGACAAGCAGCAGGCAGAGCCACTCTCTTCTGCAACTTGTGCCCGGCGTTCTCTTTTTGAGGGTGGGAATGGGAAAAGTGCCCGTTTGCAAGAGGCACGTGGCAGCAGTGCCATTAGAGGAGGAGGAGTATCCCCAACTCCTTCATTCTCCTTTCAGCCCACGAGCCCGCTGATGGACCTAGACGAGGTCCTCAGCACAGTGGAGGGGGGGGAGGAGGAGGAGGCGGTGGGCCTCCAGGATGTGGGGGCTGAGGAGGAGCAGCAGCAGGCCGAGGCTCTCTCCCCAGTCTCATCCCACACCCCTGTTTCTGTGGCAACACCAGAGAGCTCAGGCGGGCAATTGGTGGTGTCACCACAGAAACGAAAGACAAGCATCGTGTGGGACCACTTTGAGTTGGGAGCGGATCCCCGCTTTGCTGTCTGTCGCCACTGCAAACTCAGCCTAAGCAGGGGTTCATCGACAGGGCATTATGGAACCAGCAGCATGAAGATGCATCTTCATAGGCAGCACCAGGCGATCTTGCTGGGGAAAGAGGCGGGCAAGGCGACTGGTTCCAGGGGAAAGCCGAAGGCTGCTGCTGGCACTGCCACTCTAAGCTCTCCATCTCCCATCCCCACAAGGGTTAGGCAGGCAACCCTGCAGGACATGGGGTGGGGGAAGTATTGACCCACAAGATGGCGTTTTCCAATGCCCACCCAGGGTGCTACTGTGTTGGGGCATCTGCCGGGACTGACTCCTCCCCAATACTAGATCTATGACATGTCACTCTGCCTGCCCCTCTGCTAGCCTGTCCTCCTCGGTGACCGACTCGCTGGGATGGTTTGCGTTTGCAATGCGTGACTAACTGCAATGCTGGCTTAGAAACCAGCCATCACTTCCTTGTGCCCCCAGAAATGCCCGCAGCCTGCCTGCCTGCCTGCCCGCCTCCCCCGGGGTGCTGCTGTGGTGGGGCATCTGCCAGGACTGACTCCTCGCCTACTCTGCCTGCCTCTCTGCCCGCCTGGTGCCTGGTTTGCTCCCAATCGTCCTCCTCTGTGCCCCTCAAGGCGTAA
This sequence comes from Elgaria multicarinata webbii, assembly GCF_023053635.1. Classification (NCBI taxonomy): domain Eukaryota; kingdom Metazoa; phylum Chordata; class Lepidosauria; order Squamata; family Anguidae; genus Elgaria; species Elgaria multicarinata. The sequence continues at coordinate 106,715,226 of NC_086172.1, forward strand.
CTGCTGGCTTAGAAAGAAACAACCAGCCATCTTTGCCTCACTTTGCGCCCACTTATGGGTTGGTTTGCTATGCGTTAGTGCTCAAGCCATCCTTGCGGCACTACAATGCATGCTGCCTGCCTGCTTTCCATTGATGGTGCTATATAAATAAATAATAATAATAATAATAATTCTCCCCTTCCCGCCTTGCAGCGATGGTGTATGTGTCTTGCTTTGACTAAGGGGAGAAGTCCTTCCTGCGCTCACTTAGACTTTATCAAATTCAATAATCCCTTTTTCAAATGTGCCAGAAGATTTAGGGTTATCTCGTGGCATGTTGGGATTGCCTTGGAACTGGCCCCATTGAGCTGTCTGCAATTGCAACTTTAAATCCCTGACATACTGGAGTGTTCAAATTTCAAAAGTTCCCCTAACATCAGGGGATGATGGGATTGCCTTGAAACTTGGTGTCCATGGGGACACATGGGTAAGCTGTCATGGGACCAAAGGATAGGTTTCTAACGTGCAAATTGACGTAGTTGTAGAATGGGACTTGATTTGGGGTGAGTTAAAAAGTTTAAGCCGCGCCAAAAATCAGGGGATGATGGGATTTGCTTGCAACTTGGCGTGCATGTGGACACATGGATAAGCTCTCCTGGTGCCGAGTTTGAGGTTTCTAACATGCAAATTGACGGAGCTATCCCAAGGGGTGTGAATGGGGTGCCCGATTTTCATAAATTCCCCAAAAATCAGGGGATGATGGGATTGCCTTGAAACTTGGCGTGCATGTGGACACGTGGATAAGCTATCATGGTGCTGAGTTTGAGGTTTCTAACGTGCAAATTGACGTAGTTGTAGAATGGGACAATTTGGGGTGAGTTAAGCCATGCCAAAAATCAGGGGATGATGGGATTTGCTTGCAACTTGGCGTGCATGTGGACACATGGATAAGCTCTCCTGGTGCCGAGTTTGAGATTTCTAACATGCAAATTGACGGAGCTATCCCAAGGGGTGTGAATGGGGTGCCCGATTTTCATAAATTCCCCAAAAATCAGGGGATGATGGGATTGCCTTGAAACTTGGCGTGCATGTGGACACGTGGATAAGCTATCATGGTGCTGAGTTTGAGGTTTCTAACGTGCAAATTGACGGAGCTATCTAAAGGGGTGTGAATTAGGGTTATGGGAGGTGCGTTAGAGGGTAGAGCCGCGCCAAAAATCAGGGGATGATGGGATTTGCTTGCAACTTGGCGTGCATGTGGACACATGGATAAGCTGCCCTGGTGCCGAGTTTGAGGTTTGTAACATGCAAATTGACGGAGCTATCCCAAGGGGTGTGAATGGGGTGCCCGATTTTCAAAAATTCGCCAAAAATCAGGGGATGATGGGATTGCCTTGAAACTTGGCGTGTGTGTGTATACGCCCATGAGGTGTCATGGTGCCAAACGTGAGGTTTCTAACTTCAACGGAAAAAAAGTTGTTTACTTTTTTAGCTTTCAATGCAAGCCTATGGGGGGGCAAAAACGGAGCTCCGGATCCGATCCGGAGCTCCGGGCGGAGCGGAGCGGAAGTGGGCGGAGCGGGGGCGGGGCGGAGCGACCCGCTCCGAAAAATGGCGGATCTGCAAGTGAAGCGGAGCGGGGGGTCCGTGCACACCCCTATTGGCTACAGAATCGGACTCAAAGAGTACTTATCAATGGAACCTTCTCAAACTGGGGAGAGGCAACGAGTGGGGTGCCGCAGGGCTCAGTCCTGGGCCCAGTGCTCTTCAACATTTTTATTAATGATTTGGATGAGGAGGTGCAGGGAACGCTGATCAAATTTGCAGATGACACAAAATTGGGTGGGATAGCTAATACCCTGGAAGACAGAAACAAACTTCAAAGTGATCTTGATAGGCTGGAGTGCTGGGCTGAAAACAACAGAATGAAATTTAATAGGGATAAATGCCAAGTTCTACATTTAGGGAATAGAAACCAAATGCACAGTTACAAGATGGGGGATACTTGGCTCAGCAATACTACAAACGAGAAGGATCTTGGAATTGTTGTAGATCGCAAGCTGAATATGAGCCAACAGTGCGATATGGCTGCAAGAAAGGCAAATGCTATTTTGGGCTGCATTAATAGAAGTATAGCTTCCAAATCACGTGAGGTACTGGTTCCTCTCTATTCGGCCCTGGTTAGCCTCATCTAGAGTATTGTGTCCAGTTCTGGGCTCCACAATTCAAGAAGGATGCAGACAAGCTGGAGCGTGTTCAGAAGAGGGCAACCAGGATGATCAGGGGTCTGGAAACAAAGCCCTATGAAGAGAGACTGAAAGAACTGGGCATGTTTAGCCTGGAGAAGAGAAGATTGAGGGGAGACATGATAGCACTCTTCAAATACTTAAAAGGTTGTCACACAGAGGAGGGCCAGGATCTCTTCTCGATCCTCCCAGAGTGCAGGACACGGAATAACGGGCTCAAGTTAAAGGAAGCCAGATTCCAGCTGGACATCAGGAAAAACTTCCTGACTCTTAGAGCAGTGCGACGGTGGAATCAGTTACGTAGGGAGGTTGTGGGCTCTCCCACACTAGAGGCATTCAAGAGGCAGCTGGACAACCATCTGTCAGGGATGCTTTAGGGTGGATTCCTGCATTGAGCAGGGGGTTGGACTTGATGGCCTTGTAGGCCCCTTCCAACTCTGCTATTTTATGATGCTATGATACTACCAACCACCCAATCAAGGAGAAGAGAAGGATGAAACTTTTCAAAAGCAAATTGCTAGTGTTTCAAGGAAGTACGATGTAATAGTGATGGGAGAACGTCAATTACCCTGATATCAGTTGAGAGACAAATTCTGCCAAGAAATTCCTAACGTGTGGGTGAAAACTTTCTCCTACAGACAGTGGCGGAAGGAACTAGAGGATCATCCAGCAATCCTTGACTTGATACTGACCAATAGGGACAACTTAGTGGATAAAGTGACAGTTACAGGAACTCTGGGGAAAGTGACCATGACATACTTGAATTCTTGATTTCAAAGGAAGCAAAAGCTGAGTGTAGCCACATGGAATTTTTATGACATCGGCAAAATTCCTCCTGTGGAGGGAGAATGGTTGCACATCTCTATTTCTCAATCCATACATCTATGCAATAACTGCTGGACATAACAAACAAACAAACAAAATACCAATATGTGAAATTTTTTAATATCTTTTTTTTTAATGGTGGACAAGAATCCTATGAGCAGTATCTATTATCAATGGAATGTTGTGTGAGACAACTGAGAATGTGAGGAAAATGATCTAACAGCTGCTGGATTGTTCACTTTCACATTGTACCTCTCTCCTTCAGGTATCCCTAATTTCCCAACCTCTAGTATAGTGTTCAAAATTTACCAACTTTGGGCCAAATCTTAACCCTCTGAAGGGTGGACCACTCAGTTGTTAACTAACAGCAGCTGGGTTAGTGGGGAGATGTTGTAATATGACTTTCCTAATACAGCACGTCTTCCTAGAATCTAAATTCAAAACATGCTGAACACTCAAAATTTTAACTAGAATAAATGAGGATAGAGAGTGCTCTGATAGTGTTTTAAATATTTTATTAGTATATTTACTTGTTCTTGAGAGCATGCATTAGTTAGTATACAGTAAGATAAATCTTGATACCACTGAACTCAGTGGGAGGTTTGCTTTGAATCTTAAGACAACATTTCACTCTCTATTAGTGTGTATGAATACATAAAAGATGTAAAACAAAATCAAGGTTTTCTGTGGCATTTACAATTAAGAGTCCTAATAAATGCTATAGCAATTACAGATAATTCCTAGAGATAATTTCATCATCGAGTAAGTGATCAGAATCATCACCATGACCGTGAGATGTAAAAACCTACTCTCTGATGATGGGCTGGCCATATGAGCAGTCATTGGACATTCTACACAAAATTAAACATAGTTATTATACTAATACCAACCAATGTTACCAGAAGCTATATGCTGGTAGTTACAGAGACTGATCTAGACAGGTTGTATTTCACATGACTCTTCAGGTGTCTTCAGATATCTCCCCAACATCTTCCACTGAAGCCTGATGCAAAAAGTAATTTAGCTCTTCTGTAATTTCTGTAATGCTATTTTCACATTGTTGTCAGCTAAATGTCCTACCATCTTCTTAGCTGGTTTCCTACTCCTTATGGATTTAAATAAATGCTGTTTATTTAAATACATTATGTATTTACAGGGACACAGTAGTGTTCCTCCAGTTATGGTTGAAGAGTAGATAAAGCATTCTACCATTCTAAAGAGGTAATGGGGGGGGGTATCATTTTAACGACCATAAAATCAAAAATGTTTCACCAATCTTCCAAGAATTTACATGTTTTAGAAAGAATTATTGGTTTTAAGGAGGGGAGTTTAAAATACAAAAGAAAACTTACATTTGTTTTTCCAGAGTTGTGATCTTGTCCATTTTCCTCATTTGAGGAAAACTTCTTGCATTGTATGGCTTCCTTTAATACTGAATATGAGAAGAGCCATGCAGGATCAGACCAAAGGAAGACACAGGCTTATGTTCAGGAGGTTGCCAATGTCATCAAAAAAGACCTGCAAATGTCTGTGAGTGGCCAGTCATGAGCATGTCTTATTTCGCTCAAATGAAGAAGCCTGTAGTGCTACTCTTTTGCAAGGGCAACTGCTATCACTGATTTTTATTTTTTATTTTTTAAAACAGTCATTTTCCTATTCTAAAACAAGCTCTATTTGCTTAAAGCAGGGGTGACCAACTTGTGTCCCGTGGTCTTTTTTGTGGGCTCACTGCCACTCCCCACATGGCTTCTTTTCAAGCACGATAGAGTGTTTTTTTCTTGTGCCAAAGGCTGATCTGGGTTCTGCAAGTATGGATGCAACTCGGCCACGCGTAAAATCAAGAGAACAAACGGTGGCGAGGGAAAAGTTGGCTATTTCTAGTACTATATCTGTTTTGAAGACAGGACTCAAGTTTATATGCCTTGAAAAAAATACATTAAAAATAAAAGTATTATATTTGTTTGTTCTTCTCTGACCTCTCATTGGGAGAGAACCCCTTCCCATTTCACCCCATTATAGAAAGAGGTCAGGGAATGTAGCAGATCTCTATTTTTATAAACTGAAGATGCATAACAGTGCATCAGCAAAGTAAAGGATAAAAGGTCCTGCACAGTTTTAGATGTTTGTGTGTATGTATGGGGAGGGGGAATGGTTTGAGGGGGATTTTTTATAAAAAAATCCTAAAAATCAAAGGATGAAGGGATCAGCTCTAAACTTGGCATAGTTAAAGCACTACTTAAGAGCTGTAAGGGTGCCAAGTGTCATCTCTTTATCTTTAAAAGTGATGGAGATGTAGGCATTTTTGTTGATTCCCATTGACGATAATAGTGGTTCTCTGAAAACGGATTTTCAGAAAATGGGTTTTCTGCTGAGTAATCCAGTGGTGTGGAGAGACAGATCCTCTCTGGAAATCAGATCTGAGAACCCACTCAACAGAGCTCTGCCCTGAATTTCAGGGAGGAGCAGACCTGCTCTGCACACCCCTAATCATTACTAGGAATTTATATGGCTGCAGAATTACATTTACTGAAAACTCCTTTATGATGTGTGAAAAAATAATACACAAACTCCTTGAATTTTGATTCACTGTACATCACTTTAAAGAAATTGCTTTGTTATGATCCAGTTCAAAATTATTCTCTATTTGTCCCTTTGATACCTTGGCATCATTTTGCATTGCATGATGCAATTCCATTACAAAATTTAAAGCTACATTATATTACATATAATTTTATAGCTTGTAGTCCGATTTCTCACAATATATCTTTGTCTCCAGTGGTAATAGGAAATGCAAGTGGGCAGATGCAATATGAGAACTGCCTATTTATCTTCTTCTTTACATAAAATTCAGATGACTAGGCTGAGTATATAAATTATTCCAATAAAATAATAAAAAAATATTTTATTCACAGATTCAATCTTCCCTAAAACAATATCCTCCCCAGTAAAAGAATAAATGCAAACTGTCACTTACATGTCAGGAAAGGATTTTGTCCCGAGAGACAGAGAGAGAGAGAGAGAGAGAGAGAGAGAGAGAGAGAGAGAGAGAGAGAGAGATCACACACACAGACGCACACACACACAGAGAGAGTGTTCTATTTGGCTTTATTAAAAATATATAACATTATTATTATTATTATTCTATGTACAAGACATGATAATAAGCAGCTCATTGTCCATACTAGCTTGTGGAAGATAATTATGGAATTCCCTAATGTGCATTCTGCAGTGACTAAAGAAGCAGATGTTTTCTGGTCCTCTAAACATCTGCCAATCAATTGCAAACAGTGAAACGAAATCTATACCTGCCTAACCCAAGCAGGTTATCCATCCTTCAATTTCCCCCCCTAAAATTCAGGCAGGGTTTTTGGAACCAAATTAATGGCCTGAAAATAATTGGCAGTGGGTTAACCAGCAACAATAGTTCTTCCTTATAAGATGAAGAGCAGTGAAGGGAAAAGCATAAATGTTGTGTACTGTGAACTCACTGTGAACTCTTCCTTTTACTCATTCCTACTTGCATTTTACAACCCACATGTACATTAAGTACTTCTAAATACTAAGTCAAGACAGACACTGCAATGTCACAACAGTCAATTCTCTTTAAATCTATGGGGCAATTATGAATGTAGGCTGAATAACTTGATTCTGCAGTTAGCTGTCAGTCTTAGCACTTTTAAAACATTTACCAGCTTCGCCCTCTAACCTTTTAGAGGTTTTGATAGTGTCAACAAAAAGATCTCTCCAAAATGGGGAAAGAGGCATTAAAGTGCCACCCCATGTATCTGGTTTGCCTAGCTGCGGGGCGTGGGAACATTGCATTTGTGGGGGGGGGGGAAATGGGACACTTGGCTTGTCCCCATTGGTGGATGAAAGGTGGTGCCACTGGCTGTGGGAGGGATCCAAAAGATTATATTGGTCGTTGGGGCCCTACCCACAGCCTCTTCAGATCGCGGCTCCCTCCCTCCCTCCCTCCCACCCTGAATGCAGTGTGGGCTTCTGCTGGTCATCCTTTTGGGGGCCAAGTAGGAATTTTTGGTTCTGTCTCATTGGCTGGCTGGGAGTCTTTTCGACTACTCCACACTGTAAGTAAGGCAGGAGTGTCTTAGGTTTATTTGGAGATTTGTTATTTTGTTAGGTCAATCAGTTGTAATTTCAGTTAGAACAGTGGGGATGAGCACAATGAGGGAATTCAGGAATGGTGTGCATTCTGAGCCACTGTGACAGTGACAGGTGAGTCCTGAAGGCCTCCTGCTGAGGGTTTTATGGCCCCAGTGAGGGGATAAGGGTTACCTCTGGGGCCAACTCACCTCACCCACGTGGTGTTTTATGGCCTGGGAGGGGGTGACACGGGAAAGCCTTCCATCCTCAAAAGGGGCAGTCCTGTCAGTGGCAATCTGGCAGATGCTACTTGACAGAAATGGAATATTTTCATCCAATAACAGCCCATCTAGTTGCTGGCTGTGTTTAGCTGCCTGCCCAGTTAGTCCTTTGCAGATCTAATTGAAGAAATGTGGCACAATTTGATACCATACTAACGTGTCTTGTCTCTTTATTTCCGCTTGCAAATGGCAACTGCAGTTCAATCTAAGCAAGAATAAAGCAATGCTGACTGGGGGCATGTCTACACCTAAGGGTGTAGAGGGAGGGAAGGGGAGGATCACGGACTTACCTGCTTCCGTGACATTCTGGAAGGGAAGAGGGACATCACGGCACCATTTTTTTTTTTAAAAAAAGAGGAGCTGGTAGCATGGAAAAAGGTAAGGAAAAAACACATGCCCACCAAACCTGCCATCCCAGGAATGGTGAAGTTGCTGCCTCCCCATCCCCATGGGCACAGAGCCTCCCCACGCAGCTCTATGCCCAGCCCTGCTACTCACGGGGAAGAAGGGGTGACCCGGGAGCAGCACCACACCACCCATGCTCCTCGCATATTCCCGGGACCATGGAAATATCAGGAAATCCTCAGTCCCAGATATCATGAGGAAAGTGCCCCTGGAATCCCCTGTGTGTCATATGGATGCACAGGCCGACCTGGAGATGACCCCGGGATATCTAGCAGTTGTAGACATGCTGGGGAGAGCTGAAAAATCCTAGAGTGTTGGATTGGGAGTCAGGAGATCTGGGTTCTAGTCCCCACTCAGCTATGGAAACCCACTGGGTGACTTTGGGCCAGTCACAGGCTCTCAGCTCAACCTACCTCACAGGGTTGTTGTTGTGAGGATAAAAATGGAGAGGAGGACGATTATGTACACTGCCTTGAGTTCCTTGGCAGTGACTGACTGGGAAAAGGATCTTGGGGCCGTGATGGATAGCTGGAAATGGCTCAGAAAAGGAAATACAAAACAATCAAGGGGCAGAAGCAACTTCCCTATGAGTAAAAATTACAATGTTTGCAGCTTTTTAGCTTAGGGGGGGAAAGGAATTAAGGGCAGGACATATTAGTCTTGTGCTGAAAGTTTTCCTACAGGGTTTTTGTTGTTGTTGCAACTAGTCTTATATTGTTTGATAGAAAAGAAATGGCTTTTGAAATTCAATGGTAAGGAACATTTTGAAGAAATTCTCATGTGATGGGTTGAATTTGTTGGGTTTACCTTACTTAGGAAGTAGCCAAGGAGTGTGTGCAGGTGTCCTGTTTTTCAATGTAAAATCATTTCCCTAGCAGCTTCCTTGGCTTCCCACAGATCAACTGAAAACCCAAGGAAGACACCATGTGGTAATTTCCTCCATAGGGCTTTTTCATTTCAGGAAGCATGGGTAACCAGGGAGCCTGTAGAGCAATGGTGAGATGTGTAATGGAAAGAGAAAACATACACAGCACTCTTGGACACCTTGCAGTGATTAGGTAAGCTCAAAAACATAAAAATAAATAAATTATAAAACACTCTGAGAAGGAGGAAGAACAATGGAAGCATTGTTCATAGGGGAAGAAAGCATCTGTCAGGGATGCTTTAGGGTGGATTCCTGCATTGAGCAGGGGGTTGGACTCGATGGCCTTGTAGGCCCCTTCCAACTCTGCTATTCTATGATTCTATGAAAACTTTCAAGAAGTTGGAGGGCAGATTTATGCACATTACCTCTTCCCTGGAGCTAGATAAAACACAACACCGCTCACACTTTCATTGTTATTGAGGAAAATAGAACCAGTCTGCCAACACAGTTGATGCTGTTGTCACGTGCAGTGGCAACACACACACACACACACACACACACACACACACACACACTGTTCTACAACCCCTACCAATGGTTAGTCCTGCCTATGAGAAACTGTTCAGAATTTATTCTCCTCCTAGAGAAATTCAGTTAAGTCATCCCCCATAATTTTATTACCTGCAAAGAGAGTGGAGAATTTCAAGAGGACATCTGTGCACAGTCCTAATATAGTGTGGAGAAATTTCCTAGTGACACATTTCCTAAGTCTGAGCCTAGCACTTGTAGATTCAAGGGTCCAAGAGTTCCCTGTTCGTGTGTCAGCACAAACAGGCATCAGGCAAGGTCTCAGGAGAGAGGATGCAAGTCAAGAGTTCAGACCATGGTAACAGGCAACATGTTCCCAAGGCAACACAACATACAAAGAGCAGGCAGAAAGAGAGTCAGAGATTCGTCCACAAGTAATTATGCCTAGAAATAGCACCAAGTCAAAGGAAACTGGATTTAAGAAACTCTATCAGCATCATGGTGACCACATGAAAAGGAGGACATGGCACCTGTATCTTTAACAGTTGCATAGAAAAAGGAATTTCATCAGGTTTCATTTGGATGCAGGAAGCCAAAAAAGCCAGAGGCAAAGGGATGAAAATGAAGATGTGGTTTATTAAGAATAATTACCATTGTTTTTCCTATATATAGTTTCTTACATGGACAAAGTATGCCATACACAACAAATTTAGTATAACATGTTGTGAAATCCTTCTGTGCGTATTCTTTCCCATCTGTTGGATTCACAAAATGTTTTAGTTTCAAATAATGTACACAATATTTGCAATGACCACAGGGACAACCTCTCTTACCAGGACTAGGACTCCTATAGGACATTTTCCCTGTGGTCATTGCAAATACTGTGTACATTGTTTGAAACTAAAACATTTTGTGAATCCAACAGATGGGAAAGAATACGCACTGAAGGATTTCACAACATGGATTATTAAAGTTGTTGTATATGGCATACTTTGTCCCTGTAAGAAACTATATATAGGAAAAACAATGGTAATTATTCGCCTACGCAGTCGAATTTTAAGACATTTGACTGATATTTTTATATTGTATTAGTTTTATATGTTTTAATCAGTTTTATGTATTTTATGGTATTTGTATCTGATGTTGTTCCCTGCCTCGATCCAGAGGGAGAAGCGAGTAAGAAATAAATTATTATTATTATTATTATTATTATTATTATTATTATTGAAAAACAACAGTAATTATTTTTAATAAACCACATCTTTGTTTTCACCCTTTGCCTTTGGCTTTTTTGGCGTCCTTCTTGGGGTTGGTTCCCTTGTTTTGGCTTTCATTTGTATGCATGCAGCACCTGATAAAATTTCCTCTTCATCACAAGTTAAAGCTGCAGGAGCCCTGCCTACGTGACCAGATGCAAAAGAGGGCAGGGCTCCTGAAGGTTTAACTGTTGTGATGAAGAGGGAATTTCATGAGGTGCTGCCTTCATACAGAAGACACCTGATGAAATTCCCCTTTCAAAACAACTGTTAAAGATACAGAAGCCCTGTCCTCCTTTCCATATGGTCACCACCAGACTGCTTTTAAAAGGGGTTTGAGAAATACATGGAGGGTAGTGCAACATTACACCTATACTAGGCCTGCTGCATAAACCATTCTCAGGCAAAGCATCACCACTTGAATAACTGAGGGAGGATTAAATAAAACCTTTTCCCTAGCTATGAGGGAAACAGGTTAAATATAGGATCTGTTTTTAAATGTACTGTGGGTATATTCTGCTGAGGGTGTTTGATAACTGTGAGGCAGGTAAATAATGCCAAACTGACATGTGGTAATTGGTAGCTAACAAAATAATAATAAGTTTATTGTAATGTTAAAAGCTTTAAATGAAAATATAATGCTTCCAACTCTGCCTAATCCAAATGCCACTCTCCAACAACCACCTCTCCCTCCCTCTCTCTCTCTCCTCACACCAATCCTAAATCCCTCACAATCAATCTCCTCTCACTCCACAAACAATTCCAATCTCCACTCCCAACAACAACCTAACCTACTAACGTACTGCTCCTCCCCTCAGTCACTCCTTATATACTCCTTCCGCCACCCTACCTATTACATCACAAACCACACCCACTCAGTTCTAACATTCCATACTCACCACACATACTAACCCAGGATACTCAATTGTGGGGTAATGCCACAATAGGTCTATCAATGGCTACTAGTCATAATGGCTCTCTCTCTCTCTCTCTCTCTCTCTCCCAGTATTAGAGGCAACACATCTCTTGATTGCATCTCGGTTGCTGGAGAATACAAACAGGAGACTGCCATTGCGCTGATTTCCAGCTTCGGGGTGCCCGTGGGCATCTATTTTACAACTACGCGAATAGAATGCTAGCAGGGCTCCTCTTGCTTTCTTTGCTGGTTTTGCTGAAAGGAAGTGGATATTTGCATGGCTGCCAAAATGTTTGGAGGAAGAAATCTGAATTGCTAGAGCCACAATATTTAAAATGGATTGCTGGAGCTCCAATATTCAACCTGGATTCCCCTTTTATATGTGGGTTTTGGCAGCAAGTCTAAATGATTGCGAAGCTCTCTTTAATTGACTCGTCCATCATAGCTTCTGCAGGTGTCTTTATGCAGGGCAGGCTTTCAAATCCATGTCTATATATCTGATACAAACCCAAGGCATCATTCCTTTTTTCCTTTCTTACTCCACAGCAAGTCCCTGATATATTTTTTGCTTTTGTCAGTTATAGCTTTATTGTTACTTTTGTCCAGCAGTATCTACAATATTGATTACTTTATTGTTCCTATTACAACGATCCATCATAATGTTGCTAATCTCTCCAATCTAGGATGAGTTGGATACAGCTACAACAACAACAGCCACAAAATCCTTGACTGACGGAATGTTTTTCGGGATTAGGGGTGTACAAGAATTCAATTTCAATTTTTCAAATCACTCAAAAATGCCCTCTTTATAACCATGACTGTGGCCTTAGCTAGACCTACCTGATAGTCCGCGATGGAGGAGGGAAGATCTCGCATTGTGATTAATGTGAGATCCCTCCTCCATTTACATGTGAAGCACAACGACCTCAGGAAGAGAGGTATCGAGACTGCCATTTTTTATTTTTAAAGGAAGAGAAGTGCATGAATGGTCATGCGCAAAGGTAGGTGCTTTTTTAAAAAGTAATTTCATTTCCCCACTCCCCCCCTACCCCCGATGGGCGCAGTGCTCCTGAGGAGCGCTGTGCCCAATGTGTGGCTCATGGCTCCACGTGAGGGTTAAACGGTGGCAACGGGCCACGCGTTCTGTGGTCTCAGGCTCAGTCCGAGGCCACAGAAAAAACGGGCCCAAAGTGGAGGGAGCAAGGGAGGTATGATCTCTTTCTGATCGCGGGATCCCCTGTGTGTCATGTGGACGCTCAGCGACGATTGCGGGGTTCACCCCGGGATTTTGCCCAATCTAGCTAAGGCCTGTGAATGCAAATGGGAGCACATGTTCTCCAAAAATATTTGCAAATTCCCAAACTTGCATTTGTATTCGCAAAATTGCAATCATTAAAAGTGTGTGTTTTAAAAAGTGAACAAAAAACAGGAGCTGCTTTTTGAATGAACAGCAAAAAGAGAACAAATTCTCAGAGGTACAAAGCATAATTTGTTTATTTTAAACCCAACACATTTCAGATACTGTGGCTTTTTCGTTAGGGGCAATCTCATAAAATGCAAATGCAACAAAATTAAGCCAGCTTATAGCTGCCACTTTAGTAAACTGGCTGAGTATGTTGGTCTTAAAAGCTGGAACACATTGGGCTTAAAAGAAACAAATTATACTTTGGCATCTCTGTGAATGTGTTCTGTTTTTACATTACATTCTAAAAAGTGAGCATTTAAAACAAGTTCACACTTTTAAATTGTGCGTTTTTAAAGTTGTGCATTTTCATGCTTTAGTCAAAGAAGGAGTAGTGCTCAGTTCTGAAAAATGCACACTTCCTCTGTTCAAATGGACTGCCCAGCAGGTTGGAGGACAGGTCTGAGTGGAACTGAGGCCTTAGCTAGATGGGCTTTAACTGGGGTTGAACCCCAGGATCGTCCCTGTGCATCCACATGACGCACAGGAGTTCCTGGGATCAGGGAGGGATGATCCCTCCCTTGCCCCGGGATAGAGCCCTCCACTTTGGGCCCAGTTTTTCTGCAGTCTCTGGCTGAGCCCAAGACTGCGGAACATGTGGCTCGTTGCCATGGGTTGATCTTGCTCAGGAGCTGTGCATGGGGCACAGCACTCCTCAAGAGTGCTGTGCCCATCGGAGGTAGGATGGGGGGAGTGGGGAAATTAAAGTATTTTTTTAAAAAAACTTACCTTTCAGCGCTCTTGCGCTCTTGTCACTTTAAAAAAATGGCGGGTGAGACACCTCTCCTCCTGAGGTAGTCGCACCTCACGTGTAAACAGAGGAGGGATCTCGCGATAATCACATCACGGGATCTTCCCTCCTCCATCGTGGATTAAAAGATAGGTCTAGCTAAGGTCTGAGTGTTGGAGGATTTCAATGAGATTGTGCAACCTTGGCCATTTCTACACCTGCCTTTTCTCCCAGGATCATCCCTGGATCATTCCTGTGCATCCAAATGCCACACAGGGAATCCCGGGAGCAGGCAGGGACGATCCCTCCATTTTCCTGGGATAACTCTTAGGTGTAGAAAGGGCCCTTGATTCTCTCATTCCTACTAACCATTTTCCTTCAGGGCTTTTTTTTTTTTTAATGTTAGCTGCTGTGAGTAGTTATGGAAGTACTCCTCATTGGATGTGAACAAAAAGTCTATCGCCAACTTCTGAAGGGTAATGTTACCAAGCACAGTTTGTTTCTTTCCCTCGAAGCATCCGCAGTACATCCATGTTATATATGCCGAATATTCAAAATGTTTTACTGAATAAAAGTCTAGCTTTATTTTTTGTATGTAAATTCCTGGGGGTTTTCTTTTCCCTTCTGCCAGCGCTCTTGAATGATGACAGGTACATGGCAATGTGGAAGATGCACAATGGTGGCCAAGTTGCCAACACAGTTGCTGCTGCTGAGCAAACACACACAGAGAGCAAACGGAAACCAGTTTAGCAAAAGAAAGATGCTGTGCTACTGCTATTGCTAATGGCGGGCCTCAACGCCGACAAATCTTTGGGGAATTTATTCCTGCCCTAGAGAAATAGTGTGAAATGGTCACCACAATTTCTCTTTCTACAAATAGGGTGGGAAATTTTGATAAGCTGTTTGTGCACATGGCTTTTCTATTTTTACTTTTTCCTCTTTTGCTGCTGCTGAATATTGCAATCTGTTTCACATTTGTCACCCGCATCCATACATCTTTCTTGGATGCGACACTGCTAATGTGAGAATATAGCATTTTCCAAGCACTCAAACCACAATATTTTGTTGCTCGTATAATGTGCTCTTCCCCCAACTTAGTTTCTGTTGCAGTTAATGTGAAATGTAGAAGGGGAAGTGTCACAACCTTCTATTACTGTTTTGTGTGTTATAGCCTGTGAGAAGTGAAAAATCTTTTTTCCCCATGCCAGGTTGGGATCAATACTTTTAGAAATTGCTTGCTGCTGATTATTAGGCAATGTAAGTACTTAGATATTTATTATGTTTCATTTATTTAGTAAAGGATCTGCCTTCTGGAAGAGGAAGGATCCTTGCACAAGAGGAAAGCACCTGCTGCTCAGTTTTGGGGAGTCCCCTCTTTTTCCCCCTAACCATAGTTCACCTCATTCAGGAGGGTCTCCTGACTCTGTGTAGCATTTCAGGGGATGGAGAATCTGCTGTGGGAATGAGGGGGCAGGGAAGTCCATTTCTGCTAGTGTAGTTGATCCAGCTTAAATCAGGCTCCGACACCCCAAACTGTCACATCCTTATACTGTAATACAGAGTCATTAAACTGTGGTCTATGGACCACTGGTAAAGCCCTGACTCCATTCAGGTTATCTGCAAAAAAATTGCAGAACAGTTGATAATATCTGTACTGGTTGGCCACTGTGTGAACAGAGAGCTTGACTAGATGGAGCCTTGGTCTGATCCAGCATTTATTTATTATTTATTTATTTATTACATTTTTATACCGCCCAATAGCCGAAGCTCTCTGGGCGGTTCACAAAAATTAAAACCATCATAAAACAACCAACATGTTAAAAACACAAATACAAAATACAATATAAAAAGCACAACCAGGATAAAACCACACAGCAAAATTGATATAAGGTTAAAATACAGAGTTAAAACAGTATAATTTAAATTTAAGTTAAAATTAAGTATTAAAATACTGAGAGAATAAAAAGGTCTTCAGCTGGCGACGAAAGGAGTACAGTGTAGGCGCCAGGCGGACCTCTCTGGGGAGCTCATTCCACAACCGGGGTGGCACAGCGGAGAAAGCATGGCTCTTCTTATGAGTCTAGGGATGGACAAATTTGTCAAACTCACTCTCGCTGAGATTGTTAGATTTTCATGTTTTAGCTCATTGTATTCCGTTTCACATAGGTAGGTTTGCAAGTTTTTATTTTAACTTGGCACAGAAATTCTCATGTGTTTTTTCCAGATATATCCATTTGTGTACACATTTTTTTTCAAGGACTTTCATTTGGTATAATGTAGTTTTGAGCAAACTTTTCTATAATAGACACACTTTCCACTAATATGCACATTTCCCCCACCCCCACCACCCCAGTGGACTGCATTGCCAAGCTTAGAAAAATCTGGATTCCAATGTGCAGCTTTGTTTCAGCTCATTTATTGGCTCAAGAAGTGCAAACTTGGTAAATTCAAATTAATATCTTGACAGAATGAATTTCTTATCCATCCTAATTGCAGCTGTTTTGACCAAACAGGCTAACAAGCCACCATGTATAGCACTGGTGCAGTCTACAAATTTCCCCCTGAACATTTAACAGTTGAAGGAGCCCTTCTCAGCAGCCTGGCCTAGGGCCTGAGTTTTGATTTATGGAATAAAAATGTAAGTCTGTTGTTAAGTGGTGTGCTGAGATCCACAGTGCGGTTCACACAGGAAAAAATGTTTAGTAGCTGCTGCTGTACTACACTATCCTCAGCAGCACTGGCAAAAAAAAAAAATGTTGATCCTGAGAATTGTCCTAAGTTGCATACAAGGCAACTAGAAATCTACATATATAAGTAAGTGTCATGGTTGTGTACAGATATACATAATTTCCATAGTTAGCCCAGTGCTAAAGCATGCTCATTACTTTTCTGGCAAATATACCATTGTCTTCCAGACTAGGCTTAGTTGGAACCTGTTTCTTTCCCATTTCTGCAGAACCTGACTTTGCACCCACTTGAGTAGTCTGCCCATAACAATCAGAAGCGAATGGCCCACCTTTTCTGACCTTTTGGCAGTCATGAAACCGCCTCATTTCTCACCCCCACCCCATCCCCTCCACCAACTTTTCAAAGTGGGAAAAAAGAGGAAAATGTTTTAAAGGTTCAGATTCAGCATCTAATCCTGCAAGGGAACAAAACCAAGAAAATAGCCTACTTGAAACATTGGGCTTTCAATCCAGAGACTACATGGTGGTGATGGTGTTGCTGCTGCTGGCGTTGGTGATGGTGTATCGTACATATGTCGGTTGAGGTGCAAAGGCATGGGGAAGCAAAGCCCATTCTGCTTTGGGGGGGAAATACACCTGCCCCTATTTCTTTAATTGCCGGCTTTCATATCTCTCAGATATATTACTAATTGACTGTGAGCTCACTGCATGGTGAAATCTTCTGCGTTGCCACACATTTACAAATACAGTACCTTCTGGTCCTAAATTATCGAAGTTGTCTAAGTCATCTAAACATGCATTCCAATAGTGTGGAAACGTTCGTATAAAATATATGTCAGAGCCTCTTGATAATGCCACAGGAAGAGTCTTACAATATATGGCTAAGTAGATTTAAAAGCCACAGCAAAGCACTGGAATTAAGCTATCATTCAGTTCTGTTTGCTTAAATGGATAGCTTCGATATGAAACTTTTGATGACTGAAATACAATGTGATGTTTAATGTTTTCACAAGATATGACAGGAGATATATGATTGCTTCATACACTTCACATATCTAGAGTAATGTGAGAACATGAAGGATGGAAAAGTCACAATATATATTTTGGACATGCAGAAGGAAAGAGGACACATATTTTTAGACTTTAAGACACAAACTTGTTCCTTCCTCGTTTGTGTCCTAAACTCCCAAAATACAATGTCTAGATTATTTATTTAATTTCTATACTGCCCCATAGCCAAAGTTCTCTTGGTGGGTCACAAAAAATAAATCCACAAGGTACAGCATAAAATATAAGGTATGGGAACTTAAAACTAGGGATGTGCTCCGCTCCGATTAGGAGCGTAGAAGCAGTAGCGGATTGGCCTGCTCCGCCTTACCCAGAGGCGGAGTAGGAGCAGACCGCGGACCCCCTAGAAGCAAGGCGAAGAGAAGCGCCCATTTTTCGGAGCTCCGAGTTCAGGCGGAGCGCTCCGGTCGCCATCTTGAAAACATTTCGCCATAGGATTGCATTGCGGCAAATAATCGCGCATAACTACGTTGTTTTTGAAGCTATCGTTCTGGAAATTCTTGTGCACAGAGAGTCGTGGATGGGGGTCATTTTGAGACCACTCTCACCTCTCTGCGTTGTCTGGGTCGCGGGCTATATTTTTTTGAAAATCGGGTCAACCGCGCGGCTCAAACTGCGTTTTCGGCTTTTCGCCCATAGGATTGCATTGAGGGAAAGAATCGGGGATAACTGGGGGGGGGTTTAAGCTATCGTTCTGGAAATTCATGTGCACAGAGAGTCGTGGATGGGGGTCATTTTGAGACCACTCTCAACTTTCTGCATCGTACGGGTCGCGGGCTATATTTTTGTGAAAATCGGGTCAACCGCGCGGCTCAAACTGCGTTTTCGGCTTTTCGCCCATAGGATTGCATTGAGGGAAAGAATCGGGGATAACTGGGGGGGGGTTAAGCTATCGTTCTGAAAATTCTTGTGCACAGAGAGTCGTGGATGGGGGTCATTTTGAGACCACTCTCAACTTTCTGCATCGTACGGGTCGCGGGCTAGACGTTTTTAAAAAATCGGCGGGAAAAATACCTTTTTCAAAGGGCTGAGGGGCAGAGTCAGCTCCCGGTCATGATGATCCCAAAGTTGGAGGAGGGCATAGGCAAAACAGGTAACTTGGGATTCTGGGAAACTTCTCTTTCTTCATCTGAACGGGCTTTTCCCCGTGTTTTTTAACACAGTAGCCCCACCAAATGCACAAACACAACCTGAAATCATATACTAAGCCAAGAATAAGAGATAGAAACACAGCACTGCTCCCCACCCTAACCTTGGTGAACAACTGAATCGATGTGGTGCAAGGGGATGAGCTCCCCTAGGGCATCTCATCGTGGACGTGCCCCCACTCTCTCCTGCACTGGAAGGCCATTAGAGCCTTCCAAAGAGAGTAAAACGGTGGAGCAATGCCTATCATGAGTTGAAGTGAATGGTCACTTTTCAGTGGTGGAGCAATGCCTGTTCTGAGTCGAAGTGAGCGTTTTACTTCTTCTCAGAGCTGTGGCTGTCAGTGTCTTGAACTGGCAGCTACTTCCCCCTCCCCTGGGCACGTCCCCCTATTGCTGGTAAAAGACAGATATAGCCTTTTAAAAAAAGTTCTTCTTGTTGTTTATTGAGCAACACTGCTGCTTTTAATTCCACCCCTCCTTTGTTTATTGATTGATTTATTCCATTTTATATGCATTACTGGCTTATCCTTGGCTCACTTCCTTATGCCCCCAGAAATGCCAGCTGCATGCCTGCCTGCCTTCCCTCCCTCCTCCCCTGCCCACCTCGCAGGGATGGTGTGTGTGGGGTGCCCGATTTTCAAAAATTCGCCAAAAATCAGGGGATGATGGGATTGCTTTGAAACTTGGCATGCGTGTGTATATCCCCATGAGGTGTCATGGTGCCAAACATGAGGTTTCTAACTTGAACAGAAAAAAAGTTGTATAATTTTTTAGCTTTCAATGCAAGCCTATGGGGGGGGGGAACGGAGCTCCGGATCCGGATCCGGAGCTCCGGGCGGAGCGGAGCGGAAGTGGGCGGAGCGGGGGCGGGGCGGAGCGGCCCGATCCGGAAAATGGCGGATCTGCAAGTGAAGCGGAGCGGGGGGTCTGTGCACACCCCTACTTAAAACCACAGTATAAAAGTTCAACCATAATAAGACTTAGCAGCAATGCAGAGATTTAAAATACAGATTTTAAACAACAGAGCTAAAAGAATGGGATGCTGAACTACTGGGGAAATAAGGTCTTTTCTGAAAGGAGTACAACGTAGGTGCCAGGCAGCAGTGGACTGGATCCATACTTACCCTACATGCATAGAACAGATCTGTTCTTTTACAGAGGGAACTATGATCCAGTGAAAGCTTCCTGCTGGAGGAAGGGAAGGGGCAGTAGTTTTATCTAGGGCTGTGCACGGATCCCCAATCCATTATGGATCCCAATCCGCAACTTCCAGATCGGGTCCGCTCTGCCCTGCGTTGATTCGCCTGTGGTCCTCTCTGATCTGCTGTGGGGCTCCAGATATGGATTGGCGCTCCTTTTCCCCCCATAGACTTACATTGAAAAGGCCCCCCTCCCCCCTCCCCTGCCTCCGTCACGGTCAGTGGCAGCTTCAACTGAGCCCGAGGCCTCAAACAGGAAGACCAGTTGAAGCCACCGTCAGACTGTGATGGAGGCAGGTAAGCCCCCCTCCCCCTTGCCCACTTACCTGGCTCTGCCACCTCATGGACTGCGGCACCGCTGCAAGGTAAGGCCCCCATTCCTCTTACCACTTACTTGTCTCCGTCGCGTGCCAGCGACGGCTTTAACTGAGGTGAAGGATTGCAGCCTGGTCTTCCTGTTTGAGGCCTTGGCCTCAGTTGAAGCTGCCGGCGGACCACAGCAGAGGCAGGTAAGCCCCCCCTCTCCTCTGCCCGTTATCTGGCTCTGCCGCCATCGCTGCATGGACTGCAGCGGTGCCAGGTAAGCCCCCTTCCGCCACACTTACCTTTTTTCTGGAGCTCTGGAACGAGGTGAAGGATCCGCTTGGTCTCGATTCGCTTCATCTCAATCCACAGCTCCCCCAACCCAATCCGTCTCTGCCTTTGTTGGAGGCGGATCAGGCTGCCCCCCTATCAGTTCTAAGAACCGAAGCAGAGCAGAGCACAGCCCAAGTTTTCTCCCAATTTTCCCTTCCCCTTGTAGTTCCCCTATACTGTTCCATATTTCCCCCCCAACTTTCCAGAACAGAGGGAAGGTGGCACTGGGGGTGGGGGCAGGTGTAGGGGGACTCAGAAAACACACACTGTCCCTTCTTCTAGCACCATCAGCACTTTCCTGAGTGCTGGTCTGAATCCAGCCAGATAACTTCTTCTTTTTTACACACTGCAACACCCAGTTGTAATAATGATGATGAAGTCTTTAATTTTTGTAAGATTACTGAAGGCAATATGTTATGCACTTTACTAGACCTTAAATAATAGGACTATATTTTTTTGGGATTTAATAATAATTACAAGTCCAAGTGGCAGACATTCTTTGGTTATGAGATCTGAAATTTTGTATGTATAAAAAAGAGACCAGATAAGTATAAAATATTTTTTTCCATTACTGACCCCATCATCAATCAAAATGGTGCTTGGAAACATTGCTACATTACATGTAGTACCATAGCACTCCCACTCCCACTGCTACTCTATTGTTTAGCCCATCCTGCCACCTACTGGTGTATGCAGCAAACACTCATGGGTCACCTCACAGTAGGATTCCTCTAGCAAAACAATAAGGGCCTTGCTAGACTAGCCGGATAAGCCGGCAGGGAGGCGGGGCGACGGTGCGCTAACTTTAGCACATGCCGCCCCGCCTCCTACACGCATGATGCGCAGGGACTCTGGAAGCCCTGCAGCGTCAGGCATTTTTTTTTAGTGTTAAAGGGGCCACATGCGCCCCGAAGACTCCGGACAAGGTAAGTGGTTTTTTTTTTAATTAAGCCCCCCACCCGCTCCTGATCCCCCCTGCCCCCTGCCCACTCTTTCCCCGCCCTCCCTCCCCGTCCCCGATGTCTGCACCGCCCTCTGCCATCCCCCCGTCCCCGATGTCGGTGCTGCCCTCCGCCATCCCCCGTCCCTGATGTCTGCGCCGCCCTCCGCCATCTCCCCGTCCCCGATGTCTGCGCCACCCTCCCCCTCTCCTGCCGGTCCGGCCTTCCCCCCAATCTCCCCCCCGGATCCCCCCCGGCCCGATGGTCACAGCGCTCGTATGAGCGCTGTGCCCAGTCCGTGGCTTTTCCCGGCTACTCAAGAGTAAGCGAGTAACCGCAAAAAGCCACGGACCCTGCTAGACCTTCCGCAGTCCCGGCCTGAGGCTGGGACTGCGGAAAAAACCACCCTTTAAGCGATTTCGCTTATGGCGGTTCAAATGAGGTCTCAGCACGGCCTGACCCCGGATTCCCCTGTGCGTCATCTGGATGCACAGCAGGGAAACCGGGCCTCACAGCGCGCTAAGACCTTGTCTAGCAAGGCCCTAAGACTCAGCACAATGTGGAGCACTTTTGCTGGTCCCAGGCATGTCATCCTACCCATCTAGATTTGGGACCGAAAGACCCAGGAAAAGTAGGGTGCATGGAGAGTAAGTAGTAAGCAAGCAAAATTTGTGACATTGCACAACATCACCACTGATTGGCATGTCTGTTAAGGCATCAGCATAATCTTCCTTTCCCTGGATTTGTGGAGCTTGAGCCAACATAGCCTGAATTCTGGTCTTAAACTGGCAGATTATCATCATCATCATCATCATCTATTTACTACATATTTATACCGCCCAACAGCCTAAGCTCTTTGGCCAATCATCATCATCATCATCATCATCATCATCATCATCTAAATGCAGACTGTCCTCTCTGAATTTGTAGGACTGAACAGCTGAATGGGAGGTGGAGTGGGCTTATATAGACCCTGGATCCATGCCTTATGTCAGTGTAGCTTGCAAATATATGATCATGTATGGTGCACCTCTGCCAAGTCCCTGGGTTGTAGTAGACATTGTTCAGGAGGAACAACTTTGTCTCTGTAGCAGACAAGATCAGAAGTGGGTGAATGAAGAATTCAGAGATTTAACATGAGTAGTGGAGAAGGGTTAGGTCAAATGTTGTTGGAGAAGTAGATAAAATGAGGCTGGGGTTAGGGATGTAGGCATTTTCCTGAATCAGTTCCAGCTGTATTTCATGGATTGTCAGACGTGTTTTGTTCTGTCATCCACTCAATGGAAGAATCAGGTTTTTGTTTAGTGATATACAATAATTTTATTCCACTTGTGCAAGTGTACATTAGTCTTAATGCACAGTAGCACAAGCATGCACTTGCACTAATATGCCTTAGTGCAAATGCAAATTTGTGCCAATCTCCACCCCACCCCAAGTTAAAAACTGTACTGCTGCAGAATCCACAGGTTGGATAAATAGAAATCCATTACAGATTTCTCTGACACGCCTAGCTGGGGTAGTTTGACTTTCTCACTACCCAAGTGGAGTCAAACTTTTGACTTCCGTGTTGGAAAACACAGACAAGAGGACAGTCATCCCACCTTGCTTAACTCCTACAATAATTAGTCAGTTGAGAGCAAGATGATTACTACAGAAATGAATCATTCGAATTAAGCAAACATGCTTTCCTGCAAGACATGAGCATTGAACCATATTTACAATGCCATTCAACAGGTATAAATCATAACAGCCCATGCTTAATTAACTTTTTGAGAGGAGGCCAAAATACACCAATCAGGAGTAGATTATTCAAATATAGAGTTTCTACGGCAAATGCTTTCCAATCTCACTTGTGTAGTGCACTCACTCACAGCGTAGCGTACTCCCTAGATGCTCTGTGCAAAAACCTCCGGAATGCAGACAAAGATTGTCAATGCAATTTGAATCACAAGGAAAAAATCATTTACTTTAGCTAAACTCAAAGTCAATAATTGGCTGCAATTTTCCATACTATACAAAGATGCACAGCTTCATATTCCAGTTTAAGTAAGAAGGCATTCATACTTTGTTTGAAAATGGGGGGAGGCCTTCGTTAAGTGACCATGCATTACAATGTGATGCTTATTCATTCCACCATTTCTACATAGATTTGGGGACTATTGAATGTAGCAAAGATTAGTGTAGTTCAGG
Source organism: Elgaria multicarinata webbii (assembly GCF_023053635.1). NCBI lineage: Eukaryota > Metazoa > Chordata > Lepidosauria > Squamata > Anguidae > Elgaria > Elgaria multicarinata. Next base: position 106,738,689 of record NC_086172.1, read on the forward strand.
ACATCCAGAAGGTTTTGTCTCCAATCTACCACTGTCCATTTCTTGGATGCTCCACATATTAAGTGCTGGCAAGCTATTCTCATATCATTTGGCAGAAGAAATCATATTCTCGGTTTTTCTATGTAGAGGATTATGAGCAATCCCAGGTACAAGGTCCTCATTTATTTAGATGAGTTGTTGTTGTTGTTGTTGTTGTTGTTGTTATTGTTATCTTTTATATACTGTTCCATAGCCGATGCTCTCTGGATGGTTTACAAAGATCTAAAACCGATGTACAAAATTTAAAACCATAAAAAGCATAACAATAGATTACATACAATATCCATTTAAAGCAACTATTCTATATGTGGAGTTAAACCCGGTTTCCACCCAGCTAACAGTTTGGATGCGAAACCGGCTTTACGAGGGGGAGGAGTGAGAGGGAGAAACCCCATGTGGTGCCAAGAAGGACCATGTGAGGGTAGGGGGGGGGCTGTGCTTATAAAAAGCAACCATGCCGAGGCTCGGCCTCTTTTGAGTTTGGCTCCCACCCTCCCACCCTCTTCTAGTATGGGATTAGCTAGTCGCTCCCTTTGGAGGGAGGGCTGAGTAGGAATTTTTCCTATTATGGTTTTTGCCTACTCCGTACTGGAGGCTTTATGTGAGGGGGTGTTTAATTAAGTTGATTTGTGGCAAGGATGTGTGGGAATTGGCTTTATTAAATAGGGATGGTGAGCACTCTGACACCTTTATGGTGATTGGCATAGCCAGATGGCCTGCTCCTCGGGGGCTACGCGGCCCCAGTGCCAAGATATGGTATGCCTTTGGAGACCCTCCTGTCCTCACCTACTTGCTGTCAACATGGCAGTGGGCAGGGGTGTCGTAGGGCGGTCTCTCCACACTTACAAAGTGTCACATAAGGAAGGAGCTGGTTTACCCGACTCCTTGCTTTGGAGAGTGGCTCGCCCTTTATTACAGGCAAGTGGCCTGAGATAAGGAATTAATTCCCACACTTTCATGTGCAGATCCAGGGAGGGTTGAATTACCAATAATTAATAAAGAGGCCCTAGTTAACCCAAGCTCTTGTGTCCATGTCTTCGTTCTCTGCTTCCTCCTCTACTCGCAAAACAGTATCCATTTAAAGCTTTAAAGCGTGGCGCCTACGGTGTCAGTCCATAACAGTCCATAACAGTATATCATCTTTGTTAACAGAGCTTGGATTTGAGCAATATCTTCAGAACTTGCAGTTAGTCACAGGTGGTTCACATCAAGTGTAGGCCAAATGCTGCAGACATAATTCACATGAGGTTATAGCAGTTCAGATAGAATGACAACCCAGGTTTTGTTTAAACCCAGAATGTAGCCACATAGTGGTGCATGCTCTCCTGATCACTCCCACTGGAAGCAGGTGTGGTTAAACAACCAAGGAATACTCAATCCTTGGCTTGTTAAGCATGATGTGAGAACCAGGAACTCTGGCTTGTTGGGCAAGAAAAAGCCAGAGTTTCTGGTTCAAACATCACACTAAACTACCCAGGGACAGAACATACATGAGAAGTTTAGCCACTCCTGCTTGCAGCAAGAACAATTCGGCAGCAGAGTCAAGTATGCTTACTCACACCCAACAACTCAGTATTTAAAACAACAACAACATTGTTCTTTGTGACATGTGAACTGAGCCAAATCTTTCATATGTTTTGGTCTTCTCAAAAAAATAATAATTGGTGTGTATTTCCATTATAAGTGAATATATATATATATATATATATATATATATATATATATATATATATAATGCATCATGATTTACTAAAGAATATACTGGTTATCTTAATGGGTTTTGTAAGGGGCATAATGCCATCATCATTACAACATATTTTTATTTGTTGACTTAAGCTGGTGTTTTATATGGAAAAGTTCCACATTTTAAAATGTGTGTGTGTGTGTGTGTGTTTGTATGTGTTGTGTTTTTTAAAAATTACATCTATACAATTTTAAATTTTAGACTTTTTTTTTAAAAAAAAAATGTCTAGATCTATAAAAAATAAAACTGTGGTCGTTTGTATCATTTTTGGAGTGCTGTATCACCTGCATATTGGTTGATTCTTACAATTAATCAAAAACTACAGAAGGGAGGTAAAATTATTATTATTATTATTATTATTATTATTATTATTATTATTATTAGAATAAGGTTCAAGATGTTCACCCTCAAGGAATGATTTCTATAGTTGTTGTTTGTTTGCTTTAATTAAATATATTGTCATTAATTTTGCCATTGTTGTCATTATATTTGTTACTATTAACCATGCTATTTTATCTTTTATATTGGCCCCATTCAGAAGACACATTAAACCAAGGCTTTATCCATGGTGGTTAAACCAGAAAGGCAGGCCATGTTCAGAAGACACCCTATGGCTTTAACCATAATGAATAAAGCGAAAAGCCTTATTCACCATGGTTAAAGCCATGGTTTAAGGTGTCTACTGAACGGGCCCATTATAGAATTGAGTACCAAAAAGAAAAGGAAAGCAAAATGACACATTCATGTCTGGTAAAACAAAATCTAGCTTAGAGTTTGTTAAACCTGGGATTTTTGCTGCTGTCTCAGCAGTGTACAGTATTGTATTAAAAAGGCACTGTCACCTTATGAAAAATATATTCTACAACCCTCATAACTTTGATTCCTACTCCATACTTTCTGTTAGCTTTCAGGCTGGATCATACATATGCTTGCAGACCACCAATATTTTGACATTTTCAGTAGCTGGGAATATATTTGGCCCTTGCAAGCCATCACATTCTGATCCTTTTTGAGTTGTAAGAGACCATAGCATAGGGAGAAAGGGGAAAACTCTTAGATAATTACAGTATAGCAGTGGTCCAATTTGGCTGGGATTGTACTCTATAGCATACTTTGCATAATAGTTAATCCAACTCTAGCACCCTCTATTGCTACTATTAATTACGTATGCTCCGTCTGCTTAAAGGGGCCGATCAGCCTCTTTACAAGCCACAGAGGAAGAAATATTTCATGCTTAAAGAAGCGGAACTGCTAGTAGAGGTACCCACTGTCATCTGATCTTCATTAGGGATGCTATACGTTGACGGATGTTATAGAAGAAACAGAGGAGTAAAGATGTAGCTCTTGAATGCAAATGACTGCTTAGCATGTCTAAATCACAACATGAAACCTCTAGAAATTAGTGAATAATATAGCCAGGTAAATATAGAAGCGGTGCAGGAAATGTGTTTCAGAACATTTCTCAATACAGTAACCTCAATAGTTAGGAAAATATGTATTGCAGTATTTCTAATTGTGGACCAGTCTAAAATGAACACAAATACATACCCCAAGACAAAATTACTATGTTACTCCTCCACAGTAGAAATTACTTAATTAGAAAATATTATTTAATATATGTCTCAGATTGATAGCCCTTGAGACTGTCACTGAAGCAATGGCGGCTTTAGTTTTACATTGTTCTCTTGAAGAAGATCTATCCACTGGTCCAGGCTACCATAGACTATGTTGTTTTTATTCATTCAGTCATTTCTGACTCTTCGTGACTTCATGGACCAGCCCACGCCAGAGCTTTCTGTCGGCTGTCGCTGTCTATAGACTATAGGTGGTGGTTTATTTATTCAGAACATGAACTCTTTTGTGACCAGGGTTCAGGACTGGCAGGCTGAAGACAAGTAAAAATGAACCAAAATTTCTCAGAAGAAGGATGCTGGGAAATTTCACTCCTCTGCCCTCCTCTGGAGAACAAGCAGCAAAATGGCATTCCAAATTTTGGTGCTCATAATAAATGTTATGATAAGAAAACCTCTACCATTCTCAAAAGATGAATAGGTGGCCATCTGTGCAGAAAAAAGCTGGGAGAGAGATCACACTGTATCAGAACCAACTACACATTATTTTTTATGCATGTTTCTGTACAAACTGTGTACGTTACCTATTTTCTACAGATAGCCCCTGAAGAAGGCCTTTTAGGCTAAAACTTGTTGACTTCTTACTAAATGATCATCAGCATCTTGTGATTTGGTCTGTCTCTGGTGGCACAAGTAGGATGGACAATTTTAGGCACAACCGTAGATCCAATTTCAATATTATTTAATGTTATTTTAATATTGTTGAAGGAAGCAATGGGCCAATAAAGTAGTTCATGCTGTCCCTGTAGATATTTTATTTAGGGCACAATCTTATGTGGAGTACTCCCTAAAGCAGATTAAAAATACTTCTAAACAAAGTGTATACTTAAAATTGTTTGGTGGGTTACAATCTAGGTTTGGTTCTAACAAGAATTATTGTAGGAAAATCTTTTTTGATCCATGCATCATTTCGATTAGAAATATATTTATAACATCACGTTAAAATGTATTGTGCCTATTAAAACATAAAAACATTTCATGATATGAAATGGAGCATTGTAAAGCTCCTTAGATCTTAATAGCTTAAAAAGCAGAGGTCTCATTTTAAGTACCAAGTTCCCCATTCAATAGTGAATAGGCTGTTCAGCTGACAGGTACACAGGCCTGGTGACCTTTTAATAAGACACTCCCTCATTTCGAAACAGCAGCACATGTTTATACTTTTTGTTTAGAAGTTAACTCATCATGAATATTATCTATTGTCCCATAAATTAGGGCTCACTGTCTTAATTATTTCATTGTTATTAAAAATCATTAAAAAATAGAACATGCATAAAAGGCTTTCATGTACACTTTTCAGGATAGATAATATTAAATTTTTTTCCAATTAAACCTATATCTATATCTATATATTTCTAGACATCTGTATATCAACTAAAGTTACATTTGTGCAAGCATGGTTTCAGAACTGGTTGTGCACTATGCTTGTGCAACCAGCTGTGCATCACACTTGGGCAACCCTAGTGCACAAACAGTTGCATAATGCAAAGATTCAGCAGAGCTACACTAGTGCTATTTGAGTTTGTGGAACGATGCCATTGGATACTCCCTGTAGCTGCTATAATCAGGATAGTACTTTAAAGGTTTGGGTTATCATATGCGGGCTGGTCATGGGAAAATATTGATGTTATCCAGACAATAAACAACATCATGCAAATCATGAAGTCATTGATCAAACGTTGGAAGGTGGCCAGTTAGAACACAACCAATTACTCAAGCTGTCCATAGCTTTTTATTCCCATACCTTGAGATGGTTAAAGCCCATTTGGCAGACAACCTTTGCTCGTACTGGGGATTGTTACAAAGCAGCTCTCTTGTGAATACTGACTCCATTTTGTTGAAGCCAAAAAGCCAAGGCATCTTCATCCCCCATCTCCAGCAAAGATGGGTCAAAGGCATAGGAATGGGGCTAAGAGCAATCACTAGATCAAGCAACTCAATTTCTAATAGACTTCCTAAAATGCATTCTCCAGAGACAAAGGTAAGGGTAAAATTGATCAGAATCTGAAACTGATCAGATTCTATGCCTGCCTCCACATACCCATTAAGGGGACAGGCGGTCCTGCAACAGTTGCACAAATGGGTCTAGTAAGTGGTGATGGCTCAGGGAGCAGGGAGCAGGAGACAAAGTGGGGGTTGGGGAGTCCTTTGGACTCCACCCCCCTCTCGGATTCCAGCAACATCCTTAGGTGAGGCTTTAGCAGGAGAGGTTTCATTGGCTATAGCCAGGCATAGTATCCCCATCATACAACAACAGTGTCTTTTCCTGTTCCCATAGTTTGGAATTTAAGGGAGAGTTGGAGAAGTAGCCAGGACCGCCACAGGAAAAGCAGAAATGTTCCCAATGACTGTTACTTGTTTGCAAGTGAGAGGAGAAGATAGGGAGCATTTATTTGTATCGGTTCCTGGACACATATCTATGCTCGTGAGGGCAGAGAAGTCCATAACCAGGGCATAACAACAAACTAGAAGTACAGAGCCATAAAGTAATTGAGGTCACCAAGGAGGTCTATTTGCACTAGTTCATTTTTCAGAACTCACAGAGTTTCCAGACAAATTGTAGGAGTACAATGTCATTCTACTGGTGTCTTATGCCAAACATCTAAAATGAGTCACATACTTCGGTTATCAATCCCAGGACATGGTGGAATTTCCAAAGGGTAGGGGTGTGTTTGTTTGTTTGTTTGTTTGTTTTTGTAGAATGGACCTTGTGGGTGTCATCAAAAATTGAGGAGGGCAGCCATAAAAGCCTTTCAGATGCCAAGTGTTGGGTTGTTCTGTTCCAGCAGGTCAGTGCCCAATGCCAGGGCACCACCAGTGAGTAGACGGAACCAACTTTCACCTTTTCCTTGGCATAATCCTTCAGCAGCATCAAGAACAAGAGCTTGAATGGATTATAAAACTGGATTTTAGAACTTCAGGATGTATCTCAGACACTATTGAACAATTCAGCCAGTGGGGCATGCTTCAGAGGCCAAAAGGGCCAAGGTATATGAGCACAAGGGCAGGAATTCTCTTCAGTCAGTGAGGGTTACAGCCAGTTTGGTTCTTCTTTATTGCCTGTACCTGTACTAACTGCTCCTTCATCTGCCCAAGTGGGGAGATCTTCTCCTGCATACCCAAAATGGCTAGTGTGTGTTTTCCACTGGTTCCCTGGTTTTGGAATGAGGCAAGCAGAACCCGATAAGCAATTCTGAACAAAGCTTCAGGCCCTAGGACAGGCAACTGCATTAGAGACAAGCAGGTCAGTCATAGATACATGAAAAAAGGTGGCTGGAGGGAGGCTGGAAGCATTTCCACTCATTAACAAAGTTGCCCAGAGTGAGGGAAGTCAGCCAATCTTAGGCCATGGCTAGACCAGGCCTATATCCTGGGATTGTCCTGGGATCAACCCTGTGCATCCAAATGACACACAGTGGATCCCGGGAGCAGGCAGGGATGACCCCTCCATTTGCCTGGGATAATCCTTAGGTCTAGTTAAGGCCTTAGAAACCTTATAACAGCCAGTGGCAGAAGATTGGACCTTTGTAGTCATCTTTCTTCCTAGGCCAGGAGGCTGTAATTGGAATCTCTTTACTGGAATTTCTAGAATTCCCTTCTCTGACCAGCAGTCCTGATGGTACAGGAAGCCAGGGTCTGATTTGCAGAGTTGCTGGTCGAAGTTCTGCAGCACCTGAAATTTGAACAACAAGCATCATAATGTACCAGCTATAGAATTATCTGAAAGATGAGCCTGCAATTGCAAGGTATGCCAATTGAAATTCCAAGTAAATGACTATCTGGTTTCAGCCTCATGCCACCATGACTGATATGGTATATTAGTTCTGGAGAACAGTGCAATAAGCCCATGATATATTTAGACAATTGTTGTCACTGGGGTTATGTGCATTTTAAGAAAGCCAGGAGTAAGAACATTCATTAGCACATTAGAGAGAAGACTAGTCTGGCACCCCTACTCTTGACATCTAGGGTTTGGGGTTTTTTCTCCTATCAGAAACCATTTAAACATGCCATCTATCCCCTGCTATCTGGAGTTGTCTAGTCTATCAATAAATGAATGTAATAATTATGCTGTATATGTACACTGCTGGAAAATGTCAAAAATCCATAGTTGCACCTGAATCCATTCAGTTATAGATCTTGGAACTATCCTGGTTCTTTATCTCTGCATTAGTCCTTGTTGTGAATGATGAGCAAAAATCAATTACTCTTTGGGAGATGTATCTATCTTAAAGTCTGGAATAGGGTTGGCAAACTTCTATATTTTCAAGGGCACTAAAGGCTCTAAATTCTCATTTAGAGGTGGGACTGGGTCTGTCTTGCTCTTTCAAAAATGGCAGTGGCATTACTTAGGAATAAGAGTTTCATGGATATGGAATGTAATACATAAATAAAACACACAATGGCTCATCGCTTATTTTCCTGATAAATGAAACAAAATGCCAGCTTTACCCACACATTGATTATAAGGCCCTTTCTACACCATCTGTCTTTCAAGGGATTATCCCTGGATCATCCCTGTGTGTCCAAATGATGCACAGGAGATCCCGGAGCAGGGAGGGATGATCCCTCCATTTCTCCAGGATAACTGAGGTCATGTCTAAACCTCCCGGCATTCTGGGAAGGAGTGGGGAAGATCTCACAGTATTCTGCTCACGAGATCCTCCCCTTTGGACAGACAGCGCGTGTGACATCCTGGGAGGAATGAGGGATGTCGCGCCCGCCATTTTTTTTTAAACTGATGGTGAGTGCTTGAGCACAGCAACGTAAAAGAAAGTTTTTTTTAAAAAAAGAGAACTGATTGTGCTCCCCCCTCCCAACAACGATGGGCACAGAGCACCTGAAGAGCTCCATGCCCCGTGCCTGGTTCCCGGTTCCTCGTGTTTACTTGCGAGGAGCCAGGACAAACCGGGACAGCCACCCGGGACGATACTGAGACCACGGGGAAAATTGGGCTAAAAGCCATCCCAGTTATCCCAAGGAAATGGAGGGATTGTTCCTCCCTGCACCTGGGATCCCCTGTGCATCTTGTGGGCGCACAGGGGTGATCCCCGGGATAAGGCATGGTGTAGACATGCCCTGAGACTTCAATTATCCCAGTTTTACCCACAGTCCCAGTATGATCCTGATGTGGCTGCCTGTCCCTGCTTCTTCCCTTCTCCCTGGAGGTAGCGGGGGTCAGCAGAGGGAAGGAGCTGGGACAGGGAGAGTCCAGGGCCATTGGGGTGGGGTGGGCAATGAGATTGGGGCTTCTTCTTTTTTGTACTTATTTAGGTCTAGCTAAGGCCTTAGTTGTTGGTAGGAGAAGGTGGGAATTTATTCATAATTATTCATTTACAATTGCTTACTATGATTAGTGGGGGGAGAGTTAACTGTCCTGGCTTCCTTGCCTGTTGCTAGACTCACACAGTTGCTAAATTTCCTTGTTTCCTCATGATTTGTCACTGTGGCTGAGGTGTTTTGTCACTGATGCTCCTTGCTGGGGCTGCTGTGCAAGCATGCCTCTCTAGGCCCAACTGGTGTTGCAGTGAATCTGATTGGAAGGCCTCATTTGAAAAGGAGTCTCTGTGTGAATTCCTGATCAACACTAGCTTCCAATGTAGGTCAATTAGCCCACCAGGGAATGGTGATTTAAGTAGGAGGGCTGTAAAGAATAGTGAATGGGAGACCTATTTAGGGGAGATCCTCTATTCAATGGGTCCTTGGAGGGGACAGCTGACAAAGAGTAGGAGATTTGGGAAGAATGTGGCTTGCAAGGACTGAATCTTTTTCTCTCTGAACTCTTAAACTTGCTTTATTTAATGAACTGCTCTTTAAGGCCAAAAGCCTATGCCTAAACTGAGCCCAAACTGAAGATAGCCTGCCCTTTTTTTCTGTTTATGTACTGGTTAGGCCTGTACAGTAGCTTGTCAATATAGAACTATGAATTATAGCTGTTATTCCCCTTTTATTCCCCTTGGGAGTAGTTAAAATATGTAGCTGAGGTTCTTTTCAACCACTCAGGAATCTTTGGTAGTGCGAGCTGCAAAACCTGTAGGTTCTTGCTGGATTCCCCCACCCCACCCCAATATTTAGCTCTGTATGGTTTTTATTTCTTGCCCTTGGAGAGCTGGCTCCCTTGCAAGCTTGCCTCTTTATATAAATAGGCCCAACTGGTGCTGTAGTCATTTGTCTTAGGGGTTTTTTTGTGTGTGTGGGGGGGTGCATCTCTTTCTTATTCAGTCACCACCAGCTCAGAACTCATCAGGTTATACTTTAAGTGGGGCAGGGGTGGTGGTGACCCAACGTTCATTACCTTACACTTGCTTACATTGAACCACATCTGCCATTTGGATGCCCACTCTCCCTGCTTGGAGAGATGCCTTTGGAGCTCCCTTTGGAGCATAACTTGTGTGCTTCTGAATTGTGGAAGTGGCACATAGGCAGTAAAAGCCATAATGAAGTCTGGGGGATAAAATGGACTACTTGCTGCCTTCCCCTGCTTTAATGGATCACTATTTGGCAATATAAATGATCCATGCTCTGTCTTCAAGAGAAGTATATTATGTATGTACAAAAGTATAGGGAGTACTGGTAGTATTCCAACTTGGAATGCCCAGGCATTTAAAACCATCATTTTTCCTGTTGGTTGAAAAGTTATTCCTAACCAGTTTTATGTCTTGTTTAATGTCTTTTGGATCTATATCCAAGCTATTAAGGCCATTCGTTCATGGTGTTTATGTTTTAATATGCACTAAGGTAGCCTTCTCCAACCAGGCGAACTCCAGATATTTTTGACTACAACTCCCTTATTTCCTGACCACTGTTTGCACTGTCTGGGGCTGATGGATTTGGAGTCCAAGCACCCAGAGGACACCAGGTTGGAGAAGGCTGCACTAAGTCAGTCTCTGCAGCTGACACTACAGAATACTTTCCTTCAACCAGGGAGACAAGCCTCTTATTAGTGTGCAAACATTCAGGATCAGAGCACCCTGCATGAGTAGGAGTCAGCAAGCCGCTACCTTACAATAAGTTTTCAACTTTGTATTAGAGTTGATGAGATGTTCAGCACCTTTCTCCGCAGCATTGTTTGCTGATATATTTGATTTCCCAATAAGTGCAGTGTTGACAAAGCTGAGCAGGTCAATCTTACCTGTTTTTATTAGCAGGAACATGCAATTCCAAGCAATTAGGGCATTGACAATTGACTTTGCACCCCTGCCAGGGAATCATTACTCCAGAGACCCTACTTTATGGAAAATCTGGAGTGTAGCACATTTCTATTAGCCACATTTTGACCCGGCTTCCTCACTAGGGCTGTGTGAAAATTATGGTTTTGTTCACAAAACATGTGAGCTGGCACCATTCAAAGCTCTGTATGCAAGACCGAGGATGGGCACAGGTCCAATGAAAATATTCGCGAACTGTCAGACACACAGTCATGCTCATCTTGTTCCTGATTCTCAGTTTGATTTCCTTAGTAGGTTGAATCAGCCCTGCTTTAGTTTCTGGAGGAAATTTGTGCAAATCGAACTGCATAAATTTGGGGAGATGTGTGCAAATCTCCCATTCAAACACTGCTTGATTTGCACACATTTCCCATTTGCACCAAGCAGTGATTGCGAGCACGAATGGGAATTGGGCATGAGGTAGGCGGCAAGACAATGTTTGGAGCATCCTAGTGATGTTGTACATCACTGGTTCACACATCCCCATTCCTCTATCAGTAACTAAGCCAACTAATTAATCAGTGTTGAGAGTTGGCTCGAGTCCTAGAATTGGTGAGATGGGGCCCACTATTTCCTTGTAGGAGCTCTGGATCCCTTAAGCATGATACTACCCGCTGCAGCAGATCATAGAGCCAGTTTGTGAAAATCCATGTTAATTGGTTTCCAAATTATACAACCCAATGTTTCCCTGTGTCATTCTATGCCTGGCTGCATCAGGTCAGAATAATATGCAACAAATTAATGCAGGAAAGAGTCATTCCACACATGTTCATACAGCAAAACTTTATAGCCTGAAAAACAGAGGCTGAAAGAGGATGGAGTGAACTGACAGATGGTTATTATTGCATTTTTTATTGCCAGTCAGATTTGGGGATATTTGGCACGGGCATGTTCAAAATGAAAATCAGAAGTTCTAAATCTCTTCACCTCTATCCATCATACTACTAGTTCCTTTATGCATTTTTAAATGGCCATTTTAAAAGACACAGTTAGTTAGAAATCTCTGACCAGAATCTTATTACATAACACAGTTTCTGAATTGTAGGCAGATGGCATTAGCTTGCTTTTATCTCTTACTACGTATTTTACATGCTGTGTTAGATTGTTTTGACAATAAGAACACTGTATAGCTCAAGCCTTTTAATCACTTTCCATTGAACTATTTATTTTCCGAACACAAAAATGAAAGAAAGAAAAAAAGAATTTTTGGGAAGCTACAAAATTCAAATGATACAATATAACTTTTTAAAACAAAACCTTGTCATCCAACTTCATTAAATCAATAGAAGTGTGGCATTACATTTAGTAGTAGGTAGGGATAGATGAACCTGTCAATTTTGGTTTTGCTCAGTTTCTCTTTTTCCCAAGAGCTCCGGCTATTGGGCAGTATAGAAATGTAATAAATAAATAAATAAATACTTATATTTAATTCTATTTTTGCAAGAGTTAAGGGTGGGGGTGTTTAAAGACTGCCTGAAAATGTTGTGCACATTTTTGTACACCTTTATCCTAATATGCACATTTTTGTACATACTTTTCCAAATATATGTATTATTGTGAGACAATTTCCCCCTAATATACTGTGGTTTTGAATGTCATTTTCACTGATATATGCATGTTTGTGTGCACTTTCCCCTAATATACACATTTTAATATGTATTTTTTTTTTTTTTTTTGATTGGAGGAATGTATCACAAAATTCAATACAAATACCGGAGTATAACTGCACATTTTTTATTCCACATATTGATTCAGGAAGGAAAAATTAACATGTGAACAAATTCTTCCCCCATCCAAAAGAGGAGAATTGCTCCCATTATGACTGTGTAAACGGTACCCAAATATTTTTCCACTTCTTATCTAGAAGCTTGGTTACTGTTTTCAGCTTTTCATAAGCGTAGACCTGTATGGGAAAAACTATTTGACATTGTAGGCACTTGTGATTTTGTGATTTTGACAAGCTATAATATAGAAAATTAGTATAATTATCCCAATCTACAGCATAATTACATGTTTTTCCAAGGATCAGTCCTAATGTCGACATACAATGAATGACCTAAACTGAAGGATACATTTTTTTGTGTGTGCTGCAGAGAAGATGAGGACATGGCTGTGTTGGCAAAGTGAGTAGAAGCAGCATTCCTGAAGACCCTGCAGCAGCCAAATTCCACAACCACCCTTTCCAACAGCCAACTTCCAATGATCTTGTAAATGCTCTGTTCCCAAGCTTTAGTAATACATCCTACAATGTGGAGGTGACCTGATGTAGGGAGAAAGGCAAGACACTTCCTTTCCAAAAGGAAACAGAAAGCACGCGTATCCTCTTCCTTCCATCTATAGGTTCAGCTGCTCAGGAAGCTGGACCATGTGTCCCCACAGAGAACACTGCTATTTCCTTATTGGGCCTGGGGGTGAGGGGTGGGAATCCTCATTCAAATATATTTTGCTATGGATTAAAATTGGTGGTTGTGGCTGCTTTTCGTAAGTGAGACTACTAACTAATAGGCATTTTAATCTTATAAACATAGGGTACTGCCTTCTACTAATTCAGACCATTGGGCCACCAAACCTAATATTGTTTACACACTGCTTGACTTTGGCTTTCCACGGTTTCAGACAGGAATCGTTACTAGTCCTATCTTGAGTTTAGGACATTTTGCATGCAAAGCTCATGTTGTGAGCTATGGCCCTTCCCCTGTTAGCCATTTGGTATTCTCATTGCAACTATAGGAATCTAGGTGTGTAAATTTCATCCTCAAAAAAAAAAAAAAAAAAATCCTACTGATGTCCATTTTCTTTCAAAATACCTCTCAAAAATCCCCCCCCCATTTTTCTTCAGAGACACTCCCTCAGAATTTCTCTTTGAAATGTCAGTGTCAACTTGATGAGATATAATTTGTGGCAAAAGCCATTTGGAACTACCCAATCATATTTCAGGTGACTAGTTAACCTATCGATATTCTCCTTCCTGCTATGGAATTTCCAAAGCATTTGGCTTATTAATAGCTTCTCTGTGCACTACAAAGATTCATTTGAATTGGGGAGTTTCTGCACAATACACTCATTTGCTTTTATTTAGCTGCAATGTCAACTACTGGAGATGAGGCCAATAAATGTTAATAGCTAGTTTTAAGCGAGATCTATAGTTGTCTTGCTTTTTCTCCCTTGAGTTGTGCCTCAAAATCAATTCTCAGGAACAATGATATCTCTCTTTCTCTGTACCTCTTTCCTTTCTGTTTAATTTAATTCTTCTGAGGTAAGATTATCATACATTTATGATATGATAAAACTCTCATGATTGGCCCCAAACTATGGAATATGCTGTCTCAAGAACTATAATTGGCTTCCACTGTAACAATATGAAAGAACTGCTGGATTTGACCAGGGCAGGATCTACACTACATTTCAATTAGATTGTGTGCCAGTTGCAGCATTATCTCCATCCACCTAATGAACCCCACTATTCTAATGGAAGATTCTAATCAGCTTTTAAGAACGTATAATCATACTTTATCAAAACCAAAGACAAAAAGTAAATAAATACAGGCTAGAGTTTGTAGTTGTAGTAGTAGATGACCAGAGAGCAGTACTGTTAGGCATTAAAGTGGTCCAGGGTATGAAGATACAATTTCAGATGATATTGACAGTGAATAGTGGAGTGATGAAAAATTCAGATGAAGCTGGAAGCTTAAATCAAGAAAGGATTCAAAGAGAATTCAGGGATTTGTTCCAGGGAGCTAGACAGCTAGATGGAGTTTATATGCCAAAGACTGATACAAGCGTGAAGCAGGTTAAATTACCCAAGAGGAAACAAATGGTAGCTTAAGTAGAAGCTCTGAAAGACAAATTGCAAAGTTTACAATAGAGGGGAATTATTCAACAATAGCTAAAAGATGCAAAGAAAAGAATATCAAATTGAATAGGGATAAACGCAGACTCAGGATCACAGAAATACCATATATTCATCACTGACTGACCTCAAGTGTCCTGAAGGTACATCCAGAGAGCTAGACTACTTATTAGCTATCTATGCCAGTACAGTCATATACAGTATAAGATAGAAGTGCACAATTTGCATAACATTGGATACCAGACACTGTGTGATCAGATAATGGGCCCCAGTTTGTTGGCAGTAGAATTCCAGCAATTTAAGAAGGGCTGGAATTTTGAATACATCACTTTGTCACCTGGGTAATCTCAAAGTAATGGCAAAGTAGAATCCACAGTAAAAACATCTAAGAACATTCCATTCATTGCAGCACTCCATTCTAAGGCCTAAACTCAAGTCCAGCACATATGCTAATGAATCAAAGAACAAAGACACTTTTACTGAGAAGTGGGACGCTCTAAGAGCCAGAGGTTACAGAGGTATCCCTTGGTGAACTGAGGAGAGGAGCAGCAACAGAGGCAGGACCTGTATTGCAATTGATGGGCAAGAGATCTTTCAGGCCTAGAGCCAAGGCACACAGTGAGTGAGAGTCCAATCCCTAACAAACCTGGACAGAGTCTGGCACAAGGCAACTCTAATTCAACATGATAACCCATGTTTATATAAAGTACAAATGGACAGCAGATGAGTACTGAGACATAACAGAAGATAAAGAAGGAAAACAGCAGAATAATTAGGTGCACCCATGTATTTGAATGAGGGACAAGCATGAAACCAGCAGGAAGGGCCTAGAGGATGAGGCAAGAAGGGAATCCTTGTCATGTGCTGTCCAGAGCAGAGACACATTAGAGTAAAGCCCAAAGAAAATGAACGCAGAAGAGCCTGCAGAAAGGACACACCCTGAGTCTAGAGAGGAGCTGAAGGATGCCAGCGGAAGGATGTCATCATTGAACCCAGACACAAGTGGGCAGGTTATTAAGAGATGTGCATACTAGAAAGACTATGAGTAAAGTTCCAGATTATTATTATTATTATTATTATTATTATTATTATTATTATTATTATTATTATTATTTAGTGTTTTTTCTTTCTTTCTCAAACGACAAGGGATGCAACAATATGAAAGAACTGATGGCCTGGCTGGGGAGCTGTTCCAAAAAAATGACCATTCCGTTTTCAGCTTTTTTTTGTGGGGGAGGGGCGCAAACTCAGGAAAAAGAGACTGGGAGAGGTGGGAATTTCAGAAAATTTTCTCCTTGGGAAAGGGGACAAGTTTTCCACATAATATTTTAAATATAGTCAGTTGCTTAGAGCACTTCTTTCTTTCTTTCTTTCTTTCTTTCTTTCTTTCTTTCTTTCTTTCTTTCTATTTAATTTTTTTAAACACCCAGGCATCTCCAGGAGCCCAGGAGATCTTCCTGAATGCTTATTGGAGAGGGAGAGGTCACAAAGTCTCCCATAGGCATTCACTAAGAGCTGCTGCACTCTTCCAAAAGCCTGGGGAAAGGGGATGGGTTTTGTTTTTTAAAAAAGTATAAAATAGAAAAAAGGCCCCTCAGCTACACTGGCTACACTTTAAAATGGTATGTGGAAACCCTGTCCTCTCCCCAAGGAGAAAGTTCTCCAAATTTCCCCCTCCCTACGAAAGAGGCAGAAAAAACAATGCCTCTTTTGTAGAGAGAGAGAAAGTTTCCAAAAATAGGGGGCAGGATCCGCCCCAGCTTTAGAAATAACTGAGGGCAACACCCACTCCTTCTGGCCTAAGTAGACAGAGGCCCTTGCTAGCTGTGTGGAGGGGGCTGTGCTTAAGTAAAACTTGGAGATCTGTTTAAAATGTAAAGTCTGTTTGGTTTTGTGGGGTGCAATCCACCAGCTTTGAAACATCTACTCTCTTAGTCTTTAGAAACGGGGTGAAGATGCATAATTTTCGATTTAGATTTTTTAAATATGTAGTTTTAATGTTTCAATGTTTTTAATGGGCTTGCTTTTGCTGATTTAAAGTTTTGTTATTTTAAATTGTTGTACAATTTAGCAAATAAGGCAGTATATAAATTTAACTAAATAAATAACATTATGCAAAAAAAAAACAAGCACCCATCATAGAGGGTGAATAATCCTAAACTGGAAGTATAGAAACTGAACAACATACATACCTAGGAAGAGCTAATACTTTATTTTATTTATTCCAATTGCCAAAATTGTCTTATCTGATTTTTGGTGGTGTTGTTTTTTACATGTCACACCTAGGGTTTCACTCAGAGCCACAGTGCATCATGGGGCTTGAAGTCTTAAAGTGCCATATTAAGTCATTGTTACGCATTCATCTTTTCCTTGGTACTATACTTGGTACTATTCCTGGACGGGGTTGCACTCTCCCTAAAGGATTGGGTCTGTAGTTTGGGGGTGCTCTTCGATCCAGAGCTGTCACTTGAGGCACAGGTGAACTCAGTGGCAAAGAGCACCTTTTATCAGCTTAGGCTGATATACCAACTGCGCCCTTATCTGGACAGAGATAACCTAGCTACAGTTATCCATGCTCTCATAACCTCTCGTTTGGATTACTGCAATGCATTATATGTGGGGCTGCCTTTGAAAACGGTCCGGAAGCTTCAGCTGGTACAAAACAGGGCAGCCTGTTTACTAACAGGGACTGGCTGGCGAGATCACATTACGCCAGTCCTTTTACAACTTCATTGGCTGCCAGGCCAGGTCCGGGTCCGATTCAAAGTGCTGGTATTGACATTTAAAGCCCTAAACGGTTTGGGGCCAGGTTATTTGAAGGAACGCCTCCTCCCATATGTACCTACCTGGACCTTAAGATCATCTACAGGGTCCCTTCTCCGTGAGCCCCTGCCAAAGGAAGTGAGGCAGGTGGCTACTAGGAGGAGGGCTTTCTCCACTGTGGCACCCCGGTTGTGAAATGAGCTCCCCAGAGAGGTCCGCCTGGCGCCTACACTGTACTCCTTTCGTCGCCAGCTGAAGACCTTTTTATTCACTCAGTATTTTAACACTTAATTTTAACTTAAATTTAAATTTTACTGTGCTAACTCTGTATTTTAATCTTATATCAATTTTGCTGTGTGGTTTTATCCTGTTTGTGCTTTTTATACTGTATTTTGTATTTGTGCTTTTAACCTGTTGGTTGTTTTATCATGGTTTTAATTTTTGTGAACCGCCCAGAGAGCTTCGGCTATTGGGCGGTATAAAAATGTAATAAATAAATAAATAAATAAACTGCATAAATCTTAACTGTGTAGAGTAGTGTTGTTGGAGAAATCTGCAATTGATTCAAGTGAGTTCAGTTTTCTATGAATTTTAACTGTGAATTCTTCAGCAGACTGCCCTTTTCCAAGTTGTGTGGATTCTGGGAATTGCAGACCAGTTTTGTTGTGGTTTTACTTGGGGAGAGTTGTGCAAATTCAGACTTGCACTAATGTACATCAGCACAACTATTTATTAACACAAGTGCACCTCTGTGCAAGTGGAACAAAATACTCCTGCATCCCTAAAAATATATCTAGTCCTTTTAATTAATGGAAGATGGAATGTGAAACACCTGACAATCTGCAAAACTCAGATGGAACAGCTTTAACTAGGATCCAGCCATCAACTCATTCTTTTGCAGGCATGTTTGACCATGGTGTGAAAGGTAATATTGCAGCATTAGATGATATTGCAGGATATTATTTGGTGCAATGATGATGATGATGATGATGATGATATGGCAGAAGGAAAAGGGTTTATTAAACTGAGTCAGCCACAAAAACTTTACTTCCTAGAGAAACTTGCCTATGTGTGGGTTCTCTGATAAAATAAAATCAAGATTTCAATTATGTCAGGTCTTTAAAAAGATACCTAAATGAATGGAGGCAGGTCTTTAAAAAGAAACACATTTAGTGTTAAGTCTACATCAAAGTCCCCCAAGAATGATTAAATAAGGATTACATAACATCAGTATAAACAGGGCGGAAACAAAATATGTGATTGTATCAGAGAATTGGATTTCAACCCTAGTCCTTTTGCAGGGAAAGTCATTGGCAAGTGCTTTGCAGAAAACTTTGCAAAACAAGAAGAAAAATGACTTCACCTTGTCCTATTAAAAAATGCCCAGAGACTAGATCACATAGATTAATCTAAATGAACAAAAGTAATTAAGGCTGAACTGAATAACGTATTTCTCTGCATGTGTGATTGAGAATATGATTACCAAGGTGCATTTTAGTCTCTCCACTAGCATATTGTTCTATTACATTTCATGGAACATTATTTTATTTGTCTATTACTTTTAAAGAGAAGGTTGGCTTTTAAAAGTTTTTTTTTTTTAAGATATAAAGCTGCATGAAGAACAAACCTATTTTGACACAAAGGTTCAATGAATCATGTATAAATATTAACATAGCTCAAAAACATCCAGAACTTGGGCCCTTCTACACCTAAGGGTTATCCCAGGAAAATGGAGGGATCATCCCTGCCTTCTCCCGGGATCCCCTGTGTGGCATTTGGATGCACAGGAATGATCCAGGGACGATCCTGGGGGGAAAAGGCAGGTGTAGAAACAATCTTGTATAGTTCCAGATTTAGTTATACTTAGAGCAGAGTCATTGACAACAATGAGGCTTAATCATGGTTAACTGAAATTCCATTGATTTCAATGGGTCTGTCCTAAGTAGCACTAAATCTTGGACCAACTCATATATTGCAATAGTATACAATGGTTCCAGAGGGCTGGGAGGAGGGAGTTACATTGGACCCATATTAGAACTTAAAATAGTATTTATTTATTTAATTTAATATTGCCTTACAAGATGCCTGCAGCCAGAGTTGGCTGTTAAGTTCAAAATATGTGAAATTCAGCTCTTCTCACTCTGCTTTTTGCGTCCTCTTTACCACCCTATTAGGGGTTCCAAGTCACACTACTGCATGCTACTAAAAGCAAAACTAGCAGTATTCCCCTTCTACACAACTGTTCAAAGTAGACCTTCCCTGCCGGTTTAGGGTCTAGCAGGGTTCCTCTACTATTATGGGAACACTAGTAACATTGTTCCTCCTTGTCCCCTTTATCCACAGTCTCTGGGGTAGGATCTACACTACCCCAGAGACTACACTACACTTTATAACAGTTTTGACAACTGTTGGGGCCCAGGACACACTCCATATACAGTGTCAAAACTGTTATAAAGCGCTTTAAAACAGTAGTGTAGATCCGGCAGGTCTCCAAACCAGAGAGCTTGGTGTTTCTATCATATTAATAATGGGCTTATCTGCATGTTCTACATTACCATGTGCAGCTACGTCTATCGCAAGAGAAAGTTTCAAGGACATACCACATGTTGCCTGATTATCAGCATCTAAGATGATCCATCTAAGAAGAATACCACTGACATAGCGGTAGGTCATTGCTACGGATAGGGGAATGAGGCCTTAGCTAGACCTAAGGTTTATCCCGGGATCGTCCTGGGGTCGTCCCTGCCTGCTCCTGGGATCCCCTGTGTGTCATTTACATGAACAGGGATGACCCCGAGGTGATCCTGGGATAAACCTTAGGTCTAGCTAAGGCCTGAGTGAGGTTCAAGCTCCATTGAATTCTCCAAGTTCCTCCTTCAAACTTGTCTCATTCTTATTCCCGATCGTATGTTTTTTGTTATTGTTGTTTGAATGGGAGAAGTGTGTATTCATGTTCACTTTAAAAAAAAAAATACACACACCCAAATGTGTGTTTTCCTCCCATTGACTGCAGCATGAAAATGCACTTTTCCCCAAAATGTGCTTTTGAAAAGCATGTGTCTTTTTCTAAAGTGGACATTTTGCCATGGTGATCACAAATGCGACTTCAGCCAGCAAAATGCAGGTGTTTTCACATTCAGCAGCACGAATGGGGCAAGTTCTAGTGTACAACGAATGAAAACAACATTTTTATACACCCCTAGTCATTGCAAGCACACATTTAGCTATGGAAGATCCAAGTGTTAGATCTCAAAAGGAGTGCCACTGCTGATTACAAAGTAGAAAAGCGCCCTCTGGGTTAATAAACAATATTAAGAACCCCTAATACTTGGCATACTTTGTCCACTTTTCTGCTGAAGTCATAACTAATTTGAAGCTTTGGGAAGTAAATATCCCAGCAGAATAGCTCCCCAAACAGACAGCTGAACATGATTAACATCCTTTTTATCTTATTTTTGTTTTATGAAAAAACATCACAGCCTGTCTGTGTAGAGATAGGAAATCCTTTGCATTTAGCTAATTAAGGCCATCCCCATAGGGAAGTATCTAATGATTAACTCAAAATAATTGTTCATTAATCAAATAGTGGCTGCTGTAAGCACACTGGTACTCCTAGTCCTAAGTCACTTGGGAGCAGCCTAAGGACAAAAAATTGTAAATCAGAGAGAAGCTAGAAGCAAACACACAACTCATCGATACAGTTATCATTTCACTATGTGGAGTGTTCCACGGTTGAGTAATCCCACATGTAAAGCACCTCTTCAAACATAATGCCCACAGAGTAGTGGAGAACAACCTGCTGAAAATCTCCTTTCAAAGTGCAGGAAGAAAAATTGAGAATCCCTAGAATCACACAATTATACAGGATATATATCGAGGGGATTAAAAGGAGTGAAACCAGACATTTCAGGTTGACATATCTTGATGGAATGATGATCCATCAGCCCTAGATCATGGTGTGCAGCTGATAGGCCCAGATATGGAATGGGATGCTAGCTAGATACTTGAATTCTCATGTGATATGTAAGTCTCAACGTGATGGTGATGGGTTCAAAAACAAAATATGGTTGGGTAATTAATGTGGTGGAAGTAATATATAGGAAGTGGAAGAGAGGAGTCTAATATCAGAGGCACAATGCAGGAGATTAAGAAAATAAAGGAGGAGATTACTGATGCCTAAACAGAAGGGTTTGGATTATAGACCATTATTACCTGTGCTGTGTTTACTCTAATTTATATTGATGCTTGTAAAGGCTGAAACATGGGACGATTACTCATCTGAAATCAATCATCTATAACTTGTGAACATGTAAGCCCTTTTACATGTGAATCACGTGAGGGAACATCAATTGACAAGGTCTGCACATCTCCTGGCCACTTCCCTTGACCTCCATGCATTACGCATGGACAGCTGCAAGAGACAGAGTAGCACATCATTTTTCTATGCAAGTGAAACCCTGAATGACTGGCATTCTAGCTCAGATGAAAAGCTTACATATAGAAAGGTGAAGATTGAGCCGTACAGGGAAGGTTTCTAGCCATGGTAATGCCAGGTGCAACTTTTTTTTTAAGGTGAACATTTATTGAATACTCAATCATAAAGGCCATTTTTATTCATTTATTTATTAAACACTGTAGACACTGATGCCCTACTACGCATTCAGCTTTTCTGACTGTGGGAGGGCCATTGCAGGTGAGGGAAGGACTGAGGAGATGCTTATTGCTTGAGACATTAGGGTGTGACTGGGCACATGTGGCACACCCCTTCCGTACACCTATGACCACCACCATGCATGGGCTGGAGCAAGAGGCAGGTGGACAAGCAGGTTGCAATGGCGAACATGAGGAGCAACTCCAGGGGTCTCTTGTCAGTGGGCCCCAGCTGGGTTGTTGGGCCCTTGACTGTAATGACCACTTGTGCCACCCTGAAACGTTTGCCATGCAAAGAACTATTCAGACAACCTATCACTACTAGACAAACCATGAAGATAATTAAAGTACACCACTTTTAGAGAGAAAAAGCCATCATTTGAGAACAGTGAAAAACAATTGTTCATTAATCAAGGCCAATCCTTCCTCTTCTTCTTTTTTTTTTTTTTAACAAAAAAATCAAGTGATTCTGGCAATGAAAGAGGTGTTCCAAGCCCCATGTATTAGATGGGAGTGGCTTGCCAATCATTAACCAGTGTCATGGTGGTGTTGTTTTTTGGCATGATTAAGAAAGGCAAGTAGTTATCACCATGACAGGTCTCTACTATTGGAGCAAGTAGTCCTAAGAGGGGTTCCCCCTCCATTCTAATGCCTTCCTGCCCTTCTGCCTAATGTCATTGAAATGCAAATTTTGAGATAAATGGGCTACTTTGCAGCCATTTAGCAGCTTTGTGTAAAAGTGCCATTAGCAAGGAATTCATTTTTAAAATAATGGCATGCTTAATAATATTTTTGCATTTCAATAGCTTTCTGCATGTGTGGATCTGAAGTGCAGCCCTCTTCACAAGAGGAATGAATGATGTGCAAAAGTTCTGAATACCTGAAACAAATACATCCCTGAATGCCCCTCCCCCCCCAATAATTGAACTCCATCCATATTACAGGAGATTTAGAAATACTGGATATAAAACCATTGCAACTATTTCTGTACAAGAAAAATAATTTCAAAATGGACAGGAAGTCCAAAGCAAGGGGGGGTTACTTAGTTGCTTTTCCTGTTTGTATATAATGCATCACTTACTGCAATATTTGGCCATAATCAGTGGTGTAGCTAGGGTCGGGCCCTTAAGCTGAAGTCTGGGGTCCTGCATCCCTGAAACCCCCTCCCAAAGGATCATTCAGAGAATAGCAGATGATGGGGGCAGGGACAATCAAATAAGTACGGCTGTGCAAGCCTCTGATTCAAAAATCTGAGGTTTCAGGGGCCATTTTATGATGGAATCGCCATTTTAAATCACAGCCCGAAGACTCCATAATGGAGCAACAGCCTACAACTCTCAGCATGCACTGGCTCGGAGGGCTGCACTTACCGGGGTCCAGGAAGAATAAGCACTTGTGGCCTCGCAAGTGCTGCCGGCATGATCACACACCTGCCAGCACGATCCAGGATATGCCAGTCCATGGAGGAGTCATCACAAGTTTCAAGAGCACCCTGCAGCCACCTTCTCCAGAGAGCCACAAGGGGAAGCAGGCAGCTACAGGGCACTCGCACAACATGCAGCAACCCCTCCATAGATCCAGCACATTCGGGATCACACTGGTGGATGGCCGATCGTGCCAGTGGGCAGTGGTGAGGTCACGAGTGCTCGTAGTTCCTGGGCCCAGGCAAGTACAGCCCTCCCAGGCAGTGCATGCTGGGAGTTGTAGGCTGTGCCTCCATTATAGAGTCATAGAATCATAGAACAGTAGAGATAGAAGGGGCCTATAAGGCCATCGAGTCCAAACCCCTGCTCAATGCAGGAATCCACCTTAAATCATCCCTGACAGATGGTTGTCCAGCTGCCTCTTGAATGCCTCTAGTGTGGGAGAGGCAACAACCTCGCTAGGTAACTGGTTCCACTGTCATACTGCTCTAATAGTCAGTGTGAAGATCAGCCAAGATGGCTGCGGTCTTGCTATTGCCTTTTGGACTGAGAGGGTTATCCCTCTCAGTCCAAAGGACCATCTCAAGGACCATCTTAGAAAAATAGGTTGTTAGGCATTTCTCTCAGAAGACAGCACCTGGGCAGTTATCAGCTAGGCTTAAGGCTGAGGGCAATTAGTATTGATTGGTTTCAGCTGTGGGAAAAGCAGCTTAGCAGGAAGGGCTCCCTTCCAAAAGGGGGAGGGGGGTAACGTTTTTGTGAAGCAATCGTGATCATCTCCAACCCCAATGTTGGGGTTGGAGGGGGGAATAAGCAAAACGGGGTACTTAGTAACTTGGGATATTGGGTAACTTTTCTTTCTTTGTCTGAACGGACTTTTTCCAGTGTTATTTGAAACAGTAGCCCCACCAAATGCACAAACACAACCTTAAATCTTATTCTACTAAGTAAATAAATAACAGATAGGACACACAGCACTCCTACCCACCCTAATGTTGGTGAACAACTGAGTAGATGTGGTGCAAGGGGATGATGTCCATAGGGCATGTGGACGTGCCCAGTGCACACTCCTGCCCTTGGAGGGTCATCAGAACCCTCCAAAGGGTAGCCAGTGGAGAAGCCAAGGAGCACCACGAGTAGAAGAGTGATGCAGCTTCTCAAAGACTGGTACCTAGACAGGACCAGTCAAATTGGCACAACAGTTCCCCCTCTACCTGGGCACGTCCACTTTCCTCTTACTGGTAAAAGACAGAAATAGCCCTTTTTTAAAAAAAATAAATAAATCTTGTTGTGATTCAGCAACACTGCTGCTTTTAATTCCACCCCTCCTGTGGTTATTTATTTATACATTTATATACCACCCCATAGCCCAAGCTCTCCTGGCTTTCCCTCTTCAGTGAAGTCAGGCAGCCTTTTATTGTGGTTCAACTTATTGTCGTGATTATTATTATTAATATTAGTATTAATATTAGTACTGCTATTATTAACATTATTGTTGTTGTTTCTTAATAATGGCTGTGATCACCATGCAGTCAATCAACTCTGAAGCAAGGATCACAAAGCTTTACTCTTATCCTCTTAGCCCCCTATTAGTTATGGGATGCAAAAGAAAAGGCATCTCTCTGTGCTGTTCCCGCCTCTCAGGGACGGTTTGAAGGAATCTTTATTCCCCCAAATCATCTGTCCTATTGATTGCTATGGGCAAGTGCTTTGTAATGGATCCTTATGGGCAGGTATGGAAAGATGTCGTAGCTATTAGCATTTCTGAAAATGGGGTGTAGGATTTTCAAAAATTCCCCCCAAATCACTGGAGGCTCGGATTTGCTTCCAACTGGGCATGAAGGTGGATACATGGATAAGCTCTCATGGTGCTAATTTTGAGGTTTGTAGTGTGAAAACTGACGAAGTTCTTGAAAAGGGTTTGAATTTGGGTTAGGGGGTGATGCTTAAAATGAAAAAAAAATCACCAAAAATCATGGCATGCTCGAATTTGCTTGAAACATGCCATTAATGTGGGTCTAGGTGGCATCTGTGAGGGTGCCCATTTGCAAGTTTGTATCTGTAAAAATGTCAGAGTAAATCCCATTTCTGAAAATGGGGTGTAGGATTTTCAAATCCCCCCCCCCAAATCACTGGAGGCTTGGATTTCCTTCCAACTGGGCATGAATGTGGATACATGGATAAGCTCTCATGGTGTCGATTTTAAGGTTTGTAATGTGAAAACTGATGGAGTTCTCAATAGAGTTGTGAATTGGGGTTAGGGAGTGATGCTTAAAATGAAAAAAAAAATCACCAAAAATCAGGGCATGCTCGAAATTGCTTGAACCATTACATGAATGTGGATCTAGGTGGCATCTGTGAGGGTGCCCATTTGCAGGTTTGTATCTGTAAAAATGTCAGAGTAAATCCCATTTCTGAAAATGGGGTGTAGGATTTTCAAAATTTTCCCCCAAATAGGTGGCGGCTCGGATTTGCTTCCAACTGGGCAAGAACGTGGATAAGCTCTCATGGTGCCAATTTTGAGGTTTGTAACTTTAACAGTAAAAAAATTATAGGCCTTTGAATTTCAATGCAAGTCTATGGGGGGAAATATGGAACTCCGATCTGGATCCGGAGCTGTGGAGTGGACCATAGGCGGATCGACACAGGGTGGAGTGGACCCAATCCGGAAGTTGTGGATAGGGATCCGGATCGGATCGGGGGGTCCGTGCACAGCCCTAGTCTACAGCATCCCCACAGTCCACAAGTCCCCACCCAATCAAAAAATGAGATCAAATTAGTTTGATAGGATTCGTTTTTGTCAAATCTATTCTGGCCTCTAGTAATCACTGCATTGTTTTCAAGGTGCTTACAGATTGACTTCTTTATGTTCTGCTCCAAAATTTTCCAAGGGATGGATGTCAGAACTAGTTTGTAGTTCCCAGGTTCCTCCTCTTTGCCCTTTTTGAAGATAAGGACAAGATTAGCTGCCCTTCTCCAGTCATCTGGCACTTCACCCATCTTCCATGATTTCACAAAGATAATAGACAGTGGTTCTGAGAGTTCCTCTGCCAGTTCCTTTATTACTCTAGGATACAGTTCATTGGGCCCTAAAGATTTGAACTCATTCAAAGAAATTAGGTGTTGCTTGACCATTTGTTTATCAATCTCAAACTACAATTCTTCCCCTTTAGCTTGTACTTCACAGTCCCAGGGCTGTGATTTAAAATGGTTGCTCTGTGATAAAATGGTGGTTACCTCATAAAATGGCCGCAAGACCTCGGATTTCCAAATCCGAGGCTTGCACAGCCCAACAAATAAGCACCTGGGCTAGGACCCACCAGGGCCAGTGCTGGTTGCCACAATGTCTTTTCTTCTTAGGTTTTCTTTAAAACAACAACACACATTTTATAGTCAGAGGTAGTCAGCCACGTATGTACATATTTACAGATGTCCATTAATTATTTTTGCTTTTTTAAAAATATGATCCCATTCTAGAATAAAATGGTGCTTACTCCCAACTGAATCTTTTTTTCACCTCAGGGCAGCCAAAGCCAATACCAGTTTTATTCCTGTAGTCTTAATGGTGTCATTATGAGTTAAGGCTGTAATCCTCTTGATGCTTGCCTGGGAGGAAATTCCAGTGAACTCAATGGGCCGTATAAAATTGCCATGTAAGTGAGTTTAAAACAGCTCTGCACAGGCTTAGAAACTTTCTTTTTTTATCGCAGTTGCCAAACATGTCCCCCCACCTCAAACGTATCAGCAATGTATAAGCAATAGCAAAGCATAAAATGACAGTTGGGAGGGGGAGAAGAGAAATGCTAAGTTTACATGCATCCTAACTGAAGTAATTCACTTGGCTGTCTAAAGGGTTTTCCCCTCCTTATGAGGACCATTAGGTCCAAAGTCTAAAGTTACCTAGGTTTACCACTGGTCTTGTCCGCCTTGAAATTCGAGCCAGAGCTCCATTAAGACAATTCTCTGGCCCAATTTCAGAGTGGCTCCTCTTACTCCGCCCCATCAGAGAACCACCCATTTTTGGATAACGATTCTAGTCAATGGAAATTAATCAGGTGCTTACAGCTCCCTCATTTTTAAAGATAAAGAGATGAAACTTGGACCAGTGGTAGCTCTTATGGAGGGCTTTTGATTATTTTTTTGTTTTGTTTTTTAAAGAAAACCATTTAGAAAAAGAGAAAAGTAACCTTACACATTTGCAAAAATGAAACATATGGTTACAAATAAGTTGCCACAGCAGTTTGCAAGAAGATTGGCACTGTTTCTTTGGAGGATAAATAACATGATAACTGCTGCTGTATGTGCTTTCTGGTGCCAAATGTTTTTACATTAACCTTTAATTTAGAGAAATGAAAGGGAGCGTGTAAGTTTGATGTCAGTCTCCATCTGAATATATGTAAATGTTACCAATAAGAAATTAAAAGCCTGTTCACTGAATCCTGAAAATTTTGGAGATGGGCTAAACAAGTGCATGATGGTGAGGGAAAGTCTTTGTGCTAACGCTCAATTTGGCACTCTGCTTTATTATTGCTTTATATATGCTATAGCTGAACCCCTGCACTAACAAGAGGCTCATGTTCCAAGGCCTTCTGTGCTTTGTCTCAAATTCAAAACAAGTTTTGCATGGGGCGTTGCTGCTAGCAGCTTCTGAAAAGTGTTAAACATTGTATGGATTGAAATATTGGGGTTCAGCCCTGACACAAAGATCTACACTTGTTCTGAACACTCAGCAGCATGTAAAGGTAAGAGTTGTTTACAACAGTAATGGGGGGAAAGCTGGGATATAAGTAAATATAACAATAATAACATTGCCATTATTTGTCTCTTGGAAGATTGGTGCTCACCTGCCTTGCAACAGAAGAGGATTTGGTCCTCTTGGACCATGGGAAGCTGCGTTATCTTGGGTCAGACCCTTGGACCATCTCTCCTGGTTTCCTCCCTACCTGAAGATGCCGGGGATTGGACCTGAGACCTCCTGCATGCGAAGCAAGTGCTTCATCACTGAGCTTCTCATCTTCAGCAGAATGGGGTAGGAAGTAGGGGTGTGCACAGACCCCCCAATCCTCTTCGCGGCCGATCTGCAAATTGTGGATCAGGCCCGCTCCGCCCCGCCTCGATCTGCCTGGGGGCCACTCCGCTCCGCTGCGGAGCTCCGGCTCCAAATTGGAGCTCCGCAGTGGCGGGGAGTGGCGTCAGGTAAGGCCCCCTCCCTCCTCCCGCTTACATGAGTCCGTCGCAGCCCATCCCAGCTTCACTAGAGCCTGAGCCGCAGGCTCTAGTGAAGCTGGGATGGGCCGCGACGGACTCAGGCAAGACCCCCCTCCCCCTTGGTCCCTTACCTGGCTCTGCTGCCATCACTGCACGGGCGGTGGCGGTGGCAGGGCCAGGTAACCCCCCCTTCCTCCTCTCCCTTACCTGCGTCCATCCGCGGTCCCGCGGCTGCTTCAATTGAGCCCGAGGACCCAACAGGAAGACTAGGCTGCAGTTGCCACTTACCTTTTTGGCGGAGCTCTGGATCGAGGCGAAGGATCCGCCTTCACCTCGATCGGCTCCGCAACGCTCCACGGGTCCCCCAATCCTCTTCACCTCCGCCTTAAGGGTAGGCGAAGCCCCCCACTCCGCTCCTGCTTCTCCGGTTCGAGGAGAAGCGGAGCACTTCCCTAGTAGGAAGGCCAAGGGTGAGATGCAGAACTTCAGGCTCTTCCTCCTCCTCCTCCTCTTCCCTGGAGTGACAACCCCACCCACCCTGTATGACCCTGTTCAGACAACACGCTAAACCACAGTGGTTAAGCACTTTGAGCTAAACATTATGGCTTAGCGTGTCATGTGAACCATTCCTAACCATGGTGGCTACATAACCACAGTTTAAACATGCTCACTATTTGCTGCAAAGGGGTTAGCAGTCCAACCATAGCTTAGTGTGTTGTCTAGATGAGAAAAAAGTAACCCAAATGTATCTATTAAAGTACTGTCAGGGGAAAAAAGAGGGTTATGAACACATCATGAACATTGAATCCCACAGATTATTGCCAGACCAAGTTAACACCTGAATCCCTTCTTAGTGGATTGCCTCTTGAGAAAGCTCACATTGAAATAAAAGGTGTGCATGGGGTAGTTACTGCTAGTGGGCTATGAAAAGTGTTAAGGGATGTACAGCATGGTAAATCTGAGAGAGCCTGAGTTCTTCTGGTAACACCAGCAGCTGGCAATGCTCAGAAGCATTTCCAGACTACACAATGAACAAAGTGTTTGACAGACATTAGTATGTAGTAGCAGCCACAGTTGCTTGATCAATGTCGTGAAAAGGAAAACTGAAGCCACAGTTTCTTCAAACTCAACTGCAGGGAAATAAGAAAGCAGAGAGGAAGTCATGCGATCCCTTTCTTTCCTCACAGGGCACATGCACCATAAAGAGAAAGAAAGAAAGAACACTTTGGTGTGGGGTGAAGTCAGACCTGTCTTTTCTAAGAATGGCTCTGCTGGTGGTGGTGCTGGTGGTTTTAAAAATAAACTTTTGTTGTTGCAGCAGGCTTTTTCATGCTTTTTCATACCCTTGCTGTGAAAACTTAAACATCTGCAATTCTCTCCTACAGTCATAGAATAAAATCAATATTGCTGCATCCATACTTGCCCTTGTAGTTTTGCAATTAATTTATGGCATTGACAGAACCTAACATACCTAGAACACTCACAACCAGTACATATAAATATCAAATGCATATAGTTTCAATTTATTTTGTTAAAAGTCCTCTTTGCTAGTTCCTCTCCCTGACTTCTTAGTTACTCAGCCTAGAGACCATGAAGTTTGTTACAGTTTTGTAAAATAATCTGAGGTGTGCGCAGTGGTGGCTTGTGGCTTTCATAAGGCTTTGGAGTTACTCTTTTCCCTCAAGGGTCTCTTCTAGCTGCACTATTGAGCACAGCAGTGAGTATGAGCCAGTTCAGGCAGGCTCTTTCAAAGCTACAGAGCTACAGTAGAGGAAGCACCATGGGACACCCCATCTCACAAACAGTTCTGTATTTGAAAACAAGACGGAATTGCTTGTGAGTCCGGATGAGTTCACTGCCTCCCGCTTGAGCGCCTGTCAGCTTGCTTTGTATTTCTTACAGCATTGTGTGGCATAGGCTAGTCAGCTGGAAGGAAGCCATACCGGGGGCGGGGGGGAATAGCCATGGGGCATTTATGAAGTATTCATGGCACTGAATCGACATCTTCTATTACATTTCTAGCACCCCAAAAGATAAATTTGATTCTGTAGCTTCCTCCAACGAAATGCTCTGTGAACATCTACATGTTTGTGTAGCTTCTCCGCTGTGAAACCGGAATACAACACCCTCCGCATTGTCCCGTAGAAGACCAACCTCATGGAGAGAGCCAAATTCTCTTGATCAAATTGGTATGCTGACAATTCAAGTTGAGAGGATCCTGGGCACGTGAATCATTTCAAGTAGCCGGCTTGCAACTCAACACATATTTTTTACCATACAAAGGCAAAACTGTATGGAGTCAGGCATTCATGTCAGGATCTCACAACAAGTGGCAATTTCTGCTGCTGACTGCCATTGAAGAGGGGACCCTTACTGGAGGGTCTCATGGACTGACTCACGGATGGGGCTTCTACTTCAGTGCTTTGTAGGAACGTGGCTTCTTACTGGATTAGTAGCACCAGCCATGCATGTGGGTGATGATGCAGTGAACTGGGTCAGGCATTGCTACCCGCTCAGAAACTGTGCATCTCCAAGGTGCTGAGGTAACAGCCCAAGGATCTCTGCTCCATGATGTCCGAAGGGCACTGGTTGTTCCTTTCCTATTAATTGTCACTCTGCAGCAGCTATAGCACCACCTGGGGCGTTGTTGAATAGAGCATTTGGTGGTAAAGCAATTACATGAGAAAGTATGATTATTTACAGAGCTGTGGTGACATACCAGTTCACCCACGATCCAAGGATACCAATTCAGCTATGTGAAGTGTTACTTAGCTACCTGCATCCTTGACTGCACCAGCTTGTCAGTTAAGCAAATACCAAGGATACATTGATTATGATTATGTCACCTTGTCTTGTGATTTCTTCTTTATTAGCCTATTTAAGGCACTGTGGTGGTCATTGCCTCTGAAAATCCACCAAGAACCATTGCTTACTGGCAAAACACCCCCTATGTGTTTTCCCAGAGCCAATTTGGCCATTGGGATAAAAAAGATATTTACCCATGCTCATCACTGAATCCCCCATGTTTTTTAGGTTTGTTTACCTGGATAAAAAATCTCTTTTCAAAGGTGTTGCTGAAGAGTTTTAGCTTTAATAGTATACATCTTTTTTTTTGTAACTTTGCCGCCTATTTCCAATATATTTTCTTGCTACATCAGTGTTTTTTCATTTTCCTGTTTATTCTTCCATACAAATCAGAGATAAATCTAATTTATAAGCATATTTTGTTTCTGTGAACTCTGCTGACCCAGTTTGCTCCTCCCGCAAGCTCAATGATAAGAATATCTATCTCTATATCAGCTAATAACAGGAATAGTATTTTGCACAAACTTCCCCATCATTAAATCTCCTGCAACCTGTATTATCTAGCCATTGGGCATTTCTGTCATCCCATGTAAATGCCTGCACAGTAGTGAAGGCCAGGATAGGGCTTTCCCACTTGCAACACAAACCCAGTTCCCATTAAAGTAAACAGAAACACTTTCATAAGATCAAAATAATGTCTTTGCACACACTGACTCCCATGCAGTGAGCGCAATGAAAGAACTGAAAAGAAAACTAAAAAGAAAGAATCCTTGCAGAACAGAGCACAAAAGTAGTTAGATGCAGCTAGCTATTCCAACCCTCTTTTAATCCAGCAGGAACAGCAAAAAATAACATGCTATTTAGTCAAACAACAACAAAATAAGATTCAGAACTTTTGGATGCAATTACTCATTTATTTAGAAGTTTTCAGACCTGGCATCTTTGTGAAACAAAGTAAAAATACACAGGGACACAGTTGGAACCAGTAACAACCCAATTAAGCTCCATAGCCCAGGGGAAAATACCTGCTCTTACCATTCAGCAAAACAAAACCTCTTATAGAAGTGGGAAAGCTTTTAGTTTGGACTCAAAAGCACTCCATATAACATTAATACCTCCTGATATGTTCCACTCTGTCTTTGTAGCTTTGGAACAATGGGACAGATCCTCTTTCTGGATGGATTTATATATGGTAGAAAGTAACTCTTTTGTAAAGATGTGGCTTAAAAGGGAGGAAAAACCAGGTCCAATATGTAATCAGCTGCAGTAAGAAATAGTGGCTTGGAGTCTAACAGCTACAAAATGTATCTTGCTCATGGAACAGGTTTTTCTCTAGCCTCCCTCCCAACTGCAGTTCCCAGGACACTCAAAAAGCTGGGCCCAGGGGGACAAGGAATGGTGTAATGGCATTGAGTGATGCAAGTGCAGAGGAGAGTCATCGGAAGCCACATAGCCCCCCTGTGCAAGTAAAAGTGGCTTTCTGCTCATGCTAGACAACTTTACATCCAAGAAAATATTTCTTTCATGCTCACTAAATATTACGAAAGGGAAACAATTTGATTAAGTGTGTCTTCAGAGCTACAGTCTTATGCACACTGGCTAGGGAAGGGTAAAATTCATTTTTGGTTCATGGCTTGGGGCACTCTGGAATCAAATGGCTTCCAGCCACCATCTTGGTGTTTGTCTCTGGTTTCCTGGTACTTTGGTAATTGTGCCTACACCCTGAACAATGAGATGACACCCATTTAAACAAGGGCCACAACTTTATAAACTTAAATGTAACACAGATTTGCAATGTACCTTATGACAGTGGAGATTCTATGACACTAGAGGAGTGGCATTCTGACTAATTCTCCCTCTCTGTGCTAAATTAGGGTGAGCCTGACCAGAACATGAGCCAAAGGCAGCATGTCCTTGCCTCCTCACCATCTGGGCAGGCATGAAGAGGGAAAGGCACTGTAAACTGGCAACAAAAGAGGAGTCAAACTCAAAAAAAGAGAAGAGAAATTTATTGTGTGCAACGTGTTTCAGAGATGTATAGATACATACTTTATGGATGGATGCATGCATACTTTAACATAACATACAATATTCCCATGTTTTTACTTCTGAGTAGTAAAAACAACATCATTTTATATTTGCATAGCCGTTAACAAATCCACTCCTTACACAAATCATTGTCATCCTAGTCCCCACGAACACAAAATCCAGTATCCGCCCAGCTCAAAGGCTTGGGAAGAGACTGGCTGTTGCGAGGGGGAGGAGCAGAATGAAGGCACCTGCTGTGGCGCGAAACACAGACCATGTGGTGTAGGGCGGGGCTGTGCCTATAAAAGGCAGCCTGCCTGAGGCATCGGCCTCTTTCCATTTTGGCTGTTTAAAGGAAAAGCAGGTCTGGCATCTTCTAGAACAGCGGTTCTCAACCTGTGGGTCGGGACCCCTTTGGGGGTCGAATGACCCTTTCACAGGGGTCGCCTAAGACCATCGGAAAACACATATTTCCGATGGTCTTAGGAAACTGTATTGACTGAACTATGTCATGTATCATCTTTTGTATTATTAAAGCTATTGTTATGTATTATTTTCATTAGCAAACCATCCCATGACAATGGATCGTGTAGAGAAGAACGAAAATAATTTTATGGTTGGGGGTCACCACAACATGAGGAACTGTATTAAAGGGTCGCGGCATTAGGAAGGTTGAGAACCACTGTTCTAGAAGAACAAGCCTACGGGACTGGAGTGTGAGGAGCGGAACTAGCAGAGCATTCAATTCAGAGGCCGGAATCCCTGCCCCAACAGTTTGGTGTCTGCGGGTGTCAGCTTTCCTGGTTTTTGGTTTTTGCCACGATGGGGGAGGGGCTTCCCCTGGGGGTTGGGCGCCAGCACCAGGGGTTCACTCCAGCCTGGGTTGGGCTGCAGATCGGGACTTCTCTCTGTCCACTAGAACATTGTTTTATGCCTGGGCCCTCCCAGGCTTGACCCAGCCCCTTTTACCTCTTGCCTTCACACTTTTGCTCATGCGCATGGGAGATTTTTTGTTGTGTCCCCTCTTCCTGTCTGCATGCAGACCATGGCTTTGCCTAGGTCTGGCGTCTTACGATGGGCGGCACTCTCCGAGCGCCCCCCCCCCCCAAGCCAGCGCCTGGGCTGAGGGATTAGAATGGGCCCTCTGGCCTCCCGGAGAGTCAGCAGTGTGTGTGTGTGCGTGCGTGCGTACACACGCGCTCTCTCTCTCTCTCACGCGAGAGTGGCGTTCTTGCCCTTTCGGACTGCTTCCTCTTGAAGCCTCTCTTGTTGCTGCCAGCGCCATTTTCACAGCGCAGGCGAGGGTGCCTTGCTCAACGTGCCTTGCAGCTTTTTATAAATAAGGATCCAGTCAATTGATGGGCCTGCTCTGTGTGTGGGAGGGGGTGCCGCCATTTCATGGGCAACCCTGCCTGCCCAGCAGACAGGGGGGAGGGGGAACTGATCCAGCAACATCCATTTAGTTCAGTGTTGGCCTGCTGCCCCTCTTTAGAGTCTTGTGGTATAATGGGTTAAATTCATTGAATAATAGAGTTGGAAGGGGCCCATAAGGCCATCAAGTCCAACCCTATTTCAGTTTCATTTCAGCCAAGCGTTTGTATTTATATCCATTTATTGTATTTTTATACCTCACAATAGCTGAACAGCCA
Organism: Elgaria multicarinata webbii; assembly: GCF_023053635.1. NCBI lineage: Eukaryota > Metazoa > Chordata > Lepidosauria > Squamata > Anguidae > Elgaria > Elgaria multicarinata. The sequence continues at coordinate 106,773,688 of NC_086172.1, forward strand.
TATTAAATAATAATAATAATAATAATAATAATAATAATAATAATAATAATAATAGATTTGCCCTGACATTTGAGACCATGGAAAGCTGCAGCCTTTCAATCTTAATAATAAGGTATGGGGTAGACCATTGGTCTGGATCCATATAAGGCTGCTCCCCAATAATAAATAAATGAAAGGCAGTGTGGTGTAGTGGTTAGAATGTTAAATTGGGGACTTGTCTCTCGGAATGGACTCTGACCATGATGAACTGCCACCTTTCAGAGTAAATGGAAGGGTTGGGTGGTCCATTGGTGTTATATAGGCTGCCTCCTTATAACAGGCAAATGAGAGGCTGTGTGGTGTAGTGGTTAGAATGTCACATTGGGGACTTGCTCCTCGGAGTGAACTGAAGCCATGATGACCTGCCGCCTTAAGGCTGCCTCACAATAATAAATGGGTGGCAGTGTGGTGTAGTGGTTAGAATCCATTCCTCTCGGTAGACTGAGGCAATGATGAGCTACCACCTTCAGTGTTAACTATGATGAGCCAGGTGAATCACCTGTCTGACTCACAAGAAAGCTGCCTCCCAATAATAAATAATTGACAGATAGTGTGGTGTAGTGGTTAGAATGTTCAGGTTGAGGACTTTCTCCTCTAGGTGAACTCAGGCCCTGATGAATTGCTGCCTTTCAGGGTCATCTTGAGGGGCCAGGTGAACCATTGGTCTGACCCGATACAGGGCTGTCTCCCAACAATAAATGAGAAGCAGTGTGGTATAGTGATTATTGCATTTAGATGTGGACTTAGCTGATGAAGGTTTGTATCCACATAGACATGAATTAAGTCACTGCCTGGCTTTGGGCCAGTCACTGGCTCTTCACCTACTTTATCAAAGAGGGTGGAGTTCCTAGATGGAAAGTAAGTGGGGTATATCCATGCCTGTTATATTCAGCTGAACTGGGCATAACTATTTGCATGGGATTGGGAAGGCAAGAGGTTTTTCCTACCCCCTGCACACCACACTAGTGATGTTTTTAGGATGTTTTAAGGATGTTTGAATCATGTATGCTATGTTTTTAATCAGTTTTTGATGTGTTTTATATTCGCTGTTGTTCCCCGCCTCGATCCAAGTGGAAAGGCAGCTCATCAAGTCCTTCCAAGGGTCAGGAATCAGATTTCAGCTTGAATATACCAATAGCCCTGTATCAGGTGGCTGCATTTCTCTGGTCCATTGGTTCTCAAACCCAGTGAAGCAGAGTCCTCATGGGTAGAGCCAATACGGCAGGATGCCCAATGAAGGTGGTCTACTGCTGGTACCCTTCAGTGCTGTTTCACCATGGGCCTATACTTTTCATGTTGTGGCAGATAGGGATGGGGCCTTTAAACACAAGATGGCTTTCAATTCCAAATTCAAGTGGGATGTGAAGGGGCCTGAGTACAGTTTCACTTCATGATGCCCACCTGGTCCTCTGCCTGGGTGGACTCCACCAGGGACAGAGTTTTCCTTGAAGGGTGTACCAGGACAGGAATTAAGTTAAGGATGTAACAGGCCAGCACTGTTTTAGGTCCAATCCTTACTGCCCCCCACCCTTGCGCATCTTAAAGTATTCCCATGGGTTTAGACCCTAAGACTACTCCTAGTGAGCAGGTTTAATCTTTGAGGGATATTAGCACTGGTTGAGCCTTTTAGTAAATATTATATGATGCCAGTATTTGGCCAGTTCTCTTCATCACTGTGCTTAGCTTCAGATAGAAGCCAGGCTTTGATCCAAATTTGTATTAGCCTATGTTCATTTTGGCCTGGCAACTGGCCACTATTCACATAGTGAAACATGCAGAGAATGTTTAGCCTGCCACAGGTTGGTGATCCACCTGGGGGCAATGACCTTGGGCTTCTGAATGAGAAGGCCCTGATATTGCAAGCAAGACTAGACATAGATTATACATGGAGATGTTGGCCAGATACGTGGATCGTATGGTCAAATATGCTGCCTCGACGCCATTGGTGCAAGGGATGAGAAGCCCAAGGTTTAAATAGGGCTGTTAAGTGAAAACAGGGAGATTAGATGGACCCTACAGGGTCAACAGGGTTGGGTTATTCCCAACCCAGTTATTTGCCTTCCAGACAAGAGCTTTATAGGGCAGACGGAGTTTATCTCTCCGATGCAGGGAATGATATTTTCCTGCAAGATCTGCATGTGGCTTTGTGGGACTTCATCCCAGGTTGGTGGGGGAAGGGCACCTAAGCTGAGGCTTGGTGCCCTTCATTGGCAGTGATATGTGTGGGAATTGGCTATATTAGATAGGGACGGTGAGCACTCTGGCACCTTTATGATGATTGGCATAACCGGACGGCCTGCTCCTCGGGGGCTTTTTGGCTCCAGTGCCAGGATATGGTATGCCTTTGGAGACCATCCTGTCTTCACCTACTCGTCCCTTATGGCAGTGGGCGGGGGTGTCATAGGGCAATCTCCCCACACTTACAAAGTGTCACATAAGGAAGGAGCCAGATTTCCCAACTCCTTGCTTTGGAAAGTGGCTCACCCATAAGCCAGGCAAGTGGCCTGAGATGAAAACTTAATTCCCACACTTTCACATGCAGATCCAGGGAGGGATGAATCTATCTAATTATTAATAAAGAGGCCCTAGTTTAACCGAAGCTTTTGTGTCTGTGTCTTTATTCTATGCTTTCGCTTCCTCTCGCAACATGAACCAACCTGTATATAGTTATTCAATTCCTTGATTCTAAGACCAGCAATCATTCCTTCTTTAAGGTGCTTGTACAAACTGTTTTTCAGAGCATTTAACTCTCATACCAGATGCCAACCTGAGATGTGTCTTATATATCCCAGGTGGTTTTTAACTAGACTACACCCCAATAAAGCTCAGGCATTGTTCCTGCTTTTACTTTCAGTCAGCATTGGATATATGTGTTATTGATTGGTGTTGAATACACATTGCATTCTCTTTGTTAGCCCAAAAAGAAGTTGCTGGGAATGTCTACATGGGCCAATATTCCAGGGATCGCCCCAAGATCGCCCCTGTGCATCCACATGATGCACAGGGGATCCTGGGAGTAGGGAGGGATGATCCCTCCCTTTCCCCAGGATATCGCCCTACCCTTTAATTGCATTTTCCCCACAGTCTCGGGATGATCCCAAGACTGCAGGAGGTCTGGCCTGCTGTCGTGGTTTCATCCCAGCTCCTTGCGAGTAACCCAGGCACGGGGCACAGAGCTCTTCAGGAGCTCCGTGCCCATCGGGGGTGGGGTGGGGGTAGTGGGAATATTTTTTTTAAAAAATAAAACCCACTTACTCTTTTGTTTGAGCACTAGAGCGCTCATCTTCATTTTAAAAAAATCCAAAATGGCGGGTGTGACATCCTAGGTCCTCCAGGGACGTTGCACTCTGCATGTAGACTGAAAGGGAGGATCTTGCGATCATCATATCATGAGGTCATCCCCCTCCACCACCCTCATCTAGGCATGCCCTAAGTCCTCATTAAACCCTTTTGGCCACATACTTTTTAAAGAGATAATCCAAAATATTAATCTTTTGCTCAGTAATTTATCATACCCATTCACTTTTTCAGTAGCCCCAAAGATAAAATTGTGTTTATGTTGTTTCTCATTAAAGTGCTTGACCATTGGAGCTCCTACCCTATGATATCTTAAGTTGCATAGGTGCTCCCCTATTCTAAGTTTTAAAGGTCTCAAAGTCTTGCCAATGTAGACCTTACAGGGGCATGAGATGGCATAAATTAGTCTTGAAGAGTTACAATTTAGAAAACCAGTGATTTGGATATAATTTCCAGTTCTTGGCTTGAGAAAGGATGCTTTTTTTGTAGTATACTTACAGTACAATACATACAGCGGCCACATGCATGATGCCCTTTGGGCTTTTATGTACTAAAAACTTGGTTGTACATTCTTGTTTGTATTCCATGATTTTTTGTTCTTTTAAATGTTGTTCTGAGTCTTGTTAAACCTGGTAAATCCTGGATGAGATCCCGGTTGGAGCAGATGTATGTTTGTAGTTTTTTGTGTGTGTTTTTGTAACAGGATTAAATGGAAGAATGCATATCACTTGCTGTTCAATTAGGTCTTTTCTTGTTGTTTTTTGGGGATATAATATACTGTCTCATTTACAGGTGTTTGCTTTATTCATAGCTGATCTTACAACCATGGTAGGGTATCCTCCTTTTTGAAGACATTGTGCAAAAAAATATGATTATTTTAGGAAATCTTGATATATATATATATATATATATATATATATATATTAGCAATTGTGTTTTATTCTTAGAAATTGACTGTAGGCTAGATTATTTTGAAGATGTGATGAATTATAACTGTCATATCTTAGAAGAGTATTTTTGTCTGTGGGTTTATGGAAAATCATGGTAAAAAGACGATGTGTATATTTTTAAACTACAACATCCAAAAAGTTCACCTGTTCGGTATTACACATTGTTTCAAAACTGAGATTTAACACTCTTGCATTAGCCCACTGAAAAAACTCTTCTCACTTATTGTATTAAGCTCTCCAAATCATAAATATGTTGTCAATATAACATACCCATGAGATCACATTGCACCAATAAGGATGATTATTGAAAATAAATTGTTATTCAGAATTTTTCATATTCAAATTGGCAATTTTGGGGGACATGGGGCACTCCATGGCTACCCCTTTTACCTGCTAAAAGAAATTCTTATTAAATGAAAATAATTCTTTCGCAAAGCTATGTCAGCCAGAGAAATTAAAAAAATGAGTTGGCGGAGTTGGTGGGGGGGGGGGTCTTCGCATTGTTGCAGTGATTAAAAATAATATCCAGCACTTGGTTTTGTGGAATCCTGTTATATAAGGATCTCACATCCATGGTGGCAAGAATGTGACTTGGCTGTATCTTCGTAGAATCTATATTTTGCCCCCCAAAAATGGTAGAATCTCAAACATATGATTTCATGGATGAGATGAAAAGCTTTAAAAAATGATCAACAAATTTTAGATATGGGCTCTAATATTGAGTCCCTCTCTGAGACTATGGGATGGCCTGGGGCAGGATGAATACCTTTGTGGATTACTGGCAAAACATAAAACGAAGGAATCCTCGGATCTTTCTTAGACAAAAAATAATAATTCAGAGGCACTAATCCATCCCATAATTCAACCGCCCTACCAAAATTTATTAATTTGTAAATTTATCTCTTAAGTAGGGTCACTTTCTATCTGATGTCTCATCCTGTACCTGACGGAATACCTCTGCTTCATAGTTGCTTCAGTTTTGAAAGACAATCACACACCCCTTGTCTGCCTCCTTGATGATGATGTCTGGATCTTTTGATAGTTTTCACAACACATTCATTTCAGTTTTAGTCATGTTATGCCATAGTCTTTGTTCATCCGCTTCTAGAGCCTCAAGTTGTTGAAGGATGTGCCGTTCTTATAATTGAATAACTCGATCTATTGGTCCAGGTGGCATGAATATGGATTGGGTTTTAAATTTTAATTGTGACTCGTGGCATGTGACGCTCTGATTCTGAAAATAATATTTCAATTTGCTGTTGTGAAAAAAACCTGAACAAATCAAAGTGTGTTTGCACTAAGTCATGTTTTGGAGTGGGAACAAAAGAGAGTCCTTTTTCTAAAACTTGCATATCTGTTTCTGAAAGGACCTTATCTGATAAGAGTTGCAACCCACTAGGGTTTCCTTTCTCTTGACCGCCTCACCATCTGGCCATACAATCAGCCCCTTTCCGCATCTCTTGAGTCCCAAAGCTTTTTGGAATAGATCTATAAGCAATTCTTCTTCACTGTCTTGGGGCCTTGCTAGACGAGGTCTTAGCGCGTTTTGAGGCCCGTTTTCCCTGCTGTGCACATGACACACAGGGGAATCCAGGCCCAGGCCGCGCTGAAGCCTCCCCTAATGCGCCATAAGCGAAGTCGCTTATGGCGCGCCTTTTCCGCAGCTGCGGAACGTCTAGCAAGGTCCGTGGCTTTTTGCGGCTACTCGCTTACTCGTGAGTAGCCGGGAAAAGCCACGGACTGGGCACAGTGCTCAGCGCTGTGCCCATTGGGCCGGGGGTATCCGGGGGGGAGATAGGGGGGAAGGCCGGACCGGCAGGAGAGGGGGGGAAAGCCGGACATCGGGGATGGGATGGGGCCGAGGGACAGACAACCGGGGATGGGATGGGGGCAAGGGACGGATAATTTTAGAAAAAAAACCCACTTATCTTATCCGGAGTCTTTGGGGCGCACGTGGCCCCTTTAACAAAAAAAAATGGCTGACGCTGCAGGGCTTCCGTAGTCCCTGCGCGTCGGCTGTCTAGGAGGCGGGGCAGCGCGTGCTAAAGTTAGCGCGCCATCGCCCCGCCTCCCTGCCAGCTTATCCGGCTGGGTCTAGCGAGGCCCTTGGTGCTTCCAAGTGCTCAACAGCATTCTCATCTGTACCTATAACTTCCCCACAGAACCCAGCTGCTGTGACCAATCTACAACCCACCAATTCTAATTGCCCTTCACTCCAATGAAAATAGGATGCAGGCTGGGTAAAAATCCTGTCTCCCAAGGGTAGTATAGTTGATGAATAAAAATTTCCTACATAGTCTGTATGCGACCAGCTGCTCCTACAGTGAAACACAGGAGTTGGCAGAAAGGCACTGAGACAACTGGCAAAGGAGGCTAGGGGCTAGCTGAGGGTAGCATAAGGCCCATCACAGACCATCAATGCCTTGTTCCATGAGTGGAAGGAGAATCAGGGGGAAAAGTGCAGCCACACCCCTTTTTGGTGTCCCCATCCTATAGCCCTTTCCTCTGCCAGCAGGTGAAGAAAAATATTTATCTGGCTGCCTCCACCAAACCAGCCTCAAAACTCTTTAGTTCTCAGGTATCTACTTTAGGTAGTGTGAGGAAGAGGAAGCAATTCCACAAAGGTCGAGAGAACATGAGTGGGCCCACTGCATTGGGCAGCCAGATGATGCTGAGGGCCACATGAACTTAGGGAAGGATGTGGCCCTGTGGCTGCAGCTTCTCTATCCCAGGCGTGAAGAAGTGAAATACTATTTTTGTTAGCCATTATTGGTTGAGGTTTAAATCCACTTGGTAGTCGATGGTGTTTATACTTTTTAAAAAATATGTTCTATTTCAGCTTACAAACAAAAACCCTTTGATTGAAAGTTTCCTGTAACCCACCCTAAGCTTTTGAGATAAGATGGCCTTTAAAGAAAAAAAACCCTCACATAAATGCAAAAAAGAAAGGGGCGGGGGGAAGCAATCCTTCCTTATGCATTCTCGGTGACAGCCAGAAATGTGTAATGTGTTAAAATATGCAGCTCTGAATATTTATGGCACTATCCCAAAACGTTTTGGAAGATCATGCTGACATAAAACAAGAAATTATTGCCAAGCACAGTCAATAGCAGGAAATGTGGGGGGGAACTAAAATATGAAACACATCAACTGCTGTCTGACTCATGACTACCTTGACATCTGCATCACCATAAACATCCTGAACAACGGGCTGTTCCTTCTGCTCATAAAAGCATCCATAGTCAGAAAAAAGACTCTTAAAAGATTGCATTGGCTTTCCATTAGATATTTCTGAAAGGACAGGTATAAACAGGTTTAAATCCTTTCCCAAGCTGGTGGGAGAAAGTAAGGTGAAATTTCAAACTTCCGGATGTAATTGCGTGGAAGAACTTGAGGCTCCAATAAAGCAAGAAGATTAATTTTCAGACATAAAGTTCAAAATGCTGGCTCATGCTCACTAGCAAAAGCACCTCATCTCTGTTATTCCTTGGCACCAATAGAAGAGCAACACTGTCAATGTCCTGAATTGAAATTTAAGAGGAAGGTGGAGATAGAAAAGCCCAACACAGCCACACAGCATATGATGGCTCTTCAATATTATTACAACAATGGAAGGCTATTGTTTTTAATTTAAGATTTCATTTCAATGGGCAGTATCCAATACTGCAGCTGCTCCACTCATTCTGTTAAGCCTGCAGGATCTATGACAGTGTTACAAAAATGAGCTGTTCCGTAATGCTCTTTTCCAGAACAGGGCCAGATCTACACCTTGTGTCAAATCATTATATATGTGAAATAAAAAGCAGGGTATAACACTATGAAAGCAGTATATGGAATGTGGATTGTGCTTCAACAGTTATCAATGCACTTCAATACTGCTATATAAAGCAGTAGTGTAGATTTAGCCCAGGATAGGTTGGTAGTGCTCCGTTTTGCGAGCTCCATGAGGGACTAGTCCCATGCTGGAAACAAGCATTTTGGTTTGTTTCTGGTTTCTTTCGGAATCATTGGCTTCCTGTTGCTTTAGCAATGTGTCCCACTGGTGCACAGGTAGCATTGGATACTACCACATGAGTTACTTAGTATGTGAGTAATCTCACCATATTGCCATGACACTGGGAATAGGGATTCAACCTGTTCTGGTTGAGATAACACTTCCCTTGAAGACTCAGGATCACCATTTGAGTGAACTCATGGATTCAGCCCTGAACTTAGATGCCCAGGCTTGGTAGGTTTGCATTTGCACAGCTGAAGCTAGTGTGCCAACTGCACCCATTCCTAGAGATGCCTGTTCCGGCCATGATCATTCTTGCCTTAGTTACTTTTGTATATTATGGGAATTAATGTGAACCACCCAGAGAGCTTTGGCTATTGGGCGGTATAAAAATGTAGTAAAATAAATAATAATAATAATAATAATAATAATAATAATAATAATAATAATAATTCCATTCTCTGTGTACAGTTTTTGAAAATAATACAATACAATGCAAATGTTGTTGTTTTTAAATGCAGTACAAAAAGCCATTTGGACTGCTGCAACATGCTCTACATGGGTCTGACTTTGAAAACTGTTCAGAAACTTCAGCTGGTCCAGAATGCCACCACCAGATTGTTGAGTGGGGCTATTTCCAGGGAGCATTTGATTCTCCAGTTACAATAGGTTTTACTGGCTGTAGAAGTGGGCAAATTTGCCTGTGCTTGCTTTGGTGGGTGCTCGCCCTGCTGCCATCTGCCCCCATTTGCCAGGCCACATAAGTCTCTTCTGAGGGTTGGTTTTGCCTGGCAAGTACTCAGCAGCTGCTCAACTATGTGCTAAAATCACGCAGTTCCCCTCCCTGCATTAATGGTGGCCCATTGATGCAAGGCTAAAAGCATGAATGGAGCATTTGCACCTGTATTCTTGCATCAATGGGGAGTTTAAGGCCACCACTGGTGTGGGGGGAAGTACGCAATTTGGTGGGGGATAGTAGATACTCACAAAAAGTCACAAGACTTACGGCGTATATGCTAGTCTGTTGTTGAAGTGGGGTTTAAGTCATTGATGCTGTTGATCTTTTCTTTTGTTAGTGGAGTTTTTTTCTTTGTTTTTGTTATGGCTTACATAAGATTCTGTTTTTCATGTAGAATTTATTGTTAGCTGCCTTGAGCACCATTTTTGGGTGGAAAGGTAGGTTATAAAATTAATAATAAACAAAAGGGATAATCCCATCAAACTTGTAGTTCTTGATTCTAAGAGTGGGTCTTAAACCTTCTGGGAAGGTTTTGCCTGGAAATTGCTATTGCTAAGTAAACTAAGGCGATAGATTGCCATAGGACAACCGATACATTGTTGATGCTATATAAATAAATATTATTATTGTAATAATAATAATAATAATAATAATAATAATAATAATAATAATAATAATAATAATACCATGAGGGCAATCTGGTGCCCTCCTGACTTTTTGGAGGATGGCTTCTATCATCTATCTCCATTGACCATGCCAACTGGCGCTAATGGGAGTCGTTATCCCAAACATCTGGAGGGCATCCAGTTGGAGAATAATGCCATAGAAACTAATTGTTAGACCACCTTTATTTGAATGATGAGGAAATGGCCAGATATTCCTTTTGGAAAAGGGATGCCTCTTCTTCCTCCTTCCAGCTGGATATGATTTGTAAGCAAAGTGTCTTTGTAAAGCACAAAGCAAGGTACAATTTAAAACAGCAATGCAGTAATGCAATAAAACCACAGCAGTGAAATATAAGCAGAAACAAAATCTTCTTTAAAACCAGCCAGAGAGCTTGTTAACATCTGATATATATTTGGAAGCTCACACTTCTGCTACTAAAGCCTACTCTACTTGTTGAGGAGAAAAAATCCTTTTGTTACTATTTTAAAGGTCTCATTTAACATTAGTCAGCAGTACGCATTGCTCAAAGGATTCAAAGAACACAGCTGCATGCCATTGGAGTTTTTAAAGGTTTTATGGACATAGGAAGTTGTGTTATACTGAATCAGACCATTGGTCCATCTAGGAAAGTGTTGTCGACACTGACTGGCAGTGGATGCTCAGGGTTTCAGGCAGGAGTTTTTCCAGCCCTACCTGGAGATGTCAGGGATCAAACCAGTGACCTTCTGGATGCAAAGCAGATGCTTTTCCACTGAGCCATGGCTGCTCCCCCCTGCTCTCTCTCACACACTTCCTAAAATACATATGGACAAGATGGGCATGTTTCATGGTCTGGGGGGATTTTCCCAAATGGGGAAATCCTGAAGGGCACCGATTCTATAGTCGACATTCAGCTGGCAAAGAATGCTTCGCCCAATTTCATTAACTAGCTAATGCTGGCATAGTGGAGTAGCCACCCAGGGAGACCCCTTTGCAGATCAAATTTAATAAATGTGGCCTGATTTTCAATCCATACAGTTGCATCATTTCACCTCCTTTACTCGCAAGCTCTATCGCCATAATCTCAAATAGAGTTTGTAGCTACTGCAAGGGCCAACTCCAAGTTTTTGAGAGCCCTTGGGCACAACATCCATAATGGGATCCCTCCCTCAGTGAGGCTACCTTCTTATCAGCTCCTGCTACTACTACTCCTTGCTACCAACTGCCTCCCTGACAGGCAGAGAGACAGGAAGCAAGAAGGCAGTGAAATCTAGTGCTCCTCATTCTCACTAGCATTGCAGCAGTGAAGAGGAAGACGAAATCCGGGGAGTTCTTGATGGTGTAATCTTGCTGGAATGTGGGCCCTCAGCAGGAGCCCAATTATGCCTACCCTAGACACTGAACCTGCTTATGATATCCTAACAATAGAAATAGTTAAATTATAGACACATACAAGTTTCAGAGGAATTTAAGCAAACTAGACCTAGTACTGGGAAATAGAAACAAAAATCGATGTAATCCTCACACACTCCATTTCTTTCTATTCATTCATTGCAAATATTTGCAATGCTAAAAATACATCCTGCCTTCACTGGCAGATTGAAAATCTTATCTGGATGTGGGATCTGAAGTATAGCACAATATCCCGTAGTATATCTGATATTTGTGCCTTCCCCTGCTTCCCTCCCATTTTCCTAATTTTCCACACTATCTTCTTTTTATTCTCCACCATTCCAAATCTCTCATTAATAGTGTCACATAAGGCTAAAGCCACCAATCTTTTTGGGTGCAGTTCACTAATTTATGAAAAAGATGCCTTTATTTAATCGATCTGGAGATCTGGACAATCATCATCATCATCATCATCATCATCATCATCATCCCAGCCTTCAATAGATTTTCATCATAGGCTGAAAAAAAACATGTTAGCTCTACTACTTGCACATGTATGTCATGATGGGGTGGGTGGGAGGAATTGAGTTAAACTAACAAAACGTTTTCCACTTAGAGTTATGTCTCACGAAGCAATATCAGCTAAATATTGTATGACTCTGGGTTTTAATTATCTCAATACCGAGAGAAGATTTCCCCCCCCCTACATCCATGATTTTTTACATCAGTAGTTTCAGCAAAACTATTTCCAGAATTTAAATTAATCTAAAATGAATTAAATTTCCTTTATTAGGTTTTTTTATTGGGTAATCTCAAAATTAATATAATCAGATCCATATGGTAATGCGATAAATTTGTATTATTTTGACTCTGCACAGTATAGGTGACGCTATTGAAAGCCAATATGGACCATGCATTTGATAAACCTACTGTTTAAGTCCTACTGTTTAAGTCCTACTGCTGTGAAGTCATTGGGTAGCCTTTGGTAAGTTGCTCTCTTTCAACTCATTCTAGATCTGTAAAATGGGATTACTTCATAGGATTGTGAAATGTTTGGAAATTAGAAGTATATTAAGAGTGCAATCCTATGCATGATTAGACAGGGGGCGTTGCTAGACCTACCGGGTGTTCCGTCGTTGAGGAGCGGTGAAAGCGGCTTTTCCCGTTCAGCCGTGACGCCTCATGCTCCACACCTGCCTTCGATTTGTGGCGGAAGTTTGCGCCGGTTGTGCTGCTGCCGCCGCGAGCACGGTTGCGCAGCCACACCGGCCTGATTGCCGCGGCTTTTTTTTTCGCTCGCTGCACGGTTTGCGCACGTCCGAAAGACCGCAAACTTGTGCAGCCGTCAGCGATGCCGCCGCCGGCGGCAGTGCCAGTGCCAGCTGAAGTGCTGCTGGTGCTGTTGAGGGTCAACATTGATGCGCTCACTTCCTAATGGGGGTCGTGGCGGGTGTAATATGACCCGAGGTCAATCGTCTGCATGGGCACTCTGTGCCTACATCTCCCATCATGCCTCTGAGGTGTCGGCGGCGATGACCGCCTCTGTGCCCTGTGCCCCATCCCAAGGAGCCAACCCACATCTGGCCGTAGCCATGGCAGCAGCCCACAAACAGCTCTGCCCTCTGCCAGCCTGGTACCCACACTAACAGGCAGCGTACAGCACCGCCATTATGCGGCCACGGTAGCTGCCCACCGCAAGGAGTCACCAGCCACTTTTCCGGTCCTCCGGTCCTGCGCAAACTGTCACTGGGGAAATAAAAAAAAAACACTAGAACAGGCGCACATCCCCCACCCATCCCCCACACACCCCAGCAGCACACTAGCCACTTTTCCGTTCCTCCGTTCCTGCGCAAACTATCAGTGGGTGAGTAAAAAAAAAAAGCCGCTCCGCCGCGCTGCCCCAGCTGGCAGACTGCGCGCAAATGGCGGAGGCGGCTTGACCGAAGCCGCTGACCACTCCCCCTTAGCACGCCTTTTCCTGCCCAGTGCGGACCGCAGTGACCTCACATCCTCCCACACGTACTCCAAATTACTGCGGGACGGCAGGAAAAGGCGCACTAGAACTCACTTTTTTAAAGTCGGGAGAAAGAGGCTTCGCCGCAGGATAACGGCGGATCCTCGTGAACGTCATCTGGAAGCCTCGACGTGACTGCGGAAGGTAACGCGCGCTAGAGCCTCGTCTAGTAACGCCCAGAGAAACGTCCTACAACTCTCCCAGCATAACCAAGCCAGGATGCTTGGCTGGGGCATGCTTGGGATTGTAGGACTTCTATCTGTCTAAATATGCATAGGATGGAGCCATAAATATACTAAACAGCAGGAGACGAGACAAGATACCATGATGATGGTGATTGTTAAGCATTCACTTTCATTATATTAAGGAGCTCCAAAGTCAAATATGTTCTCAAAATAACTGTCCCAATGAATAAGAATGAAAACAGTGACTGTCTATTCATTACCGGGCCAGGTTTAAGATTCTGGCACTAGTGTTAAAAAAAAAAATCTGATTCTGTCAATGAGCTCTAACCAACTTGAGATCAGGTTACCTGAAAGAGAGCCTTCTACCTGACTAATCTGCCCAGTCACTGAGGTAATCAGAGAGCATGCTCCTGGTGGTTCCACATAGACCTATGGCCCAATTGGAGTCCACCTGGAGAAAAGCCTTCAGTGTGGTGATCCCTTTCTTTGGGACTCCCCGTCCCTGGAGAACAGGCAGTCACCATAGAATCATAGAATAGTAGAGTTGGAAGGGGCCTATAAGGCCATCGAGTCCAACCCCCTGCTCAATGCAGGACTCCACCTGCAACACTGTGTTGCTTCAGATACCTCCTGATAACAGTTTTCTTCCAAGAAGCATTCCTTAATTGACCGGCTATGTTTTTTATTGGCATTCTGTGGTGTATCCTTCGTTTTCTTTTAACCTTTAATAATAATATGGTCTTTTAATCTTTTTACTATTTTACCTCTTATGTTCACCACTCCAGAATCTATTTTAGAAACAGAGCAGTATACAAATGTAAATACATAAATAAAAAATTACTCATAAGTAAATCCCACTATACTCCATGGTAAGGGCCTATGAATCTGTCAGTTAAGTTCCCTACCACATTCATTTTTCCCCCAAACAAGGTTTTTCCATTCCATTTATGTAGAAATCTGCAAATTTGAGTAAATTCTTATAAAAAACCAACATCCTACTGAATGGAGTTCTCACCCATCCCTATTACATGTGCACACGATTGCATCCTCAGGGTACAACAACATAATATATTGAGTGCTCATTTTGCCTTAACTATAACTACGATTCTGAGTTAAACTGTTAATTAGTGTTGCAATATAGCTGATGAACTACTGGATTATTATGATTATTATTATTATTATTATTATTATTATTATTATTATTTTAAAAGAAACCACCTCAGTTTCTCTAATACTAACTGTACCAAATATTTTTAAAATATTATAAAACTATGGAAAGACATTCCTTTCCATGGTTACTTTCCCTGCCATTTAGGAGATTTTAATTTTAAATCACGTTTGTTCTTAAATTTCATATTTAAATCTAGTAGAAACTGAATATAATTGTATAATTCTGATCTACAGTGAAAGTAAAATAGCAAGTGGCTTAACTTTGAATTGCCATTTTAACAGTTCAATCTTAAATGCATGACTTTTGTAAGTAAGTCCCACTGAGTTGATGGCAGTTCAATGGGACTTCCTCCCAGGTAACTGTGTATACAATTGCAGCCAATGGGAACAAATTCACTCAATGACGGTGAGCTAAACAAGCCATGGTGGCTTGTTTAAGCCATGGTTTGTGCCAGGCACCATTTCCCTAATCATCTGACCAGCTATGGCTTGTTGTGTCATCCAAACCCCGGCAGTATGGCTTGATGGAGGGAGAAGCAACCTTCAAATAACCAAGAGCAGCCCGGAGGTTATTTGAGGGTTCCTTTACCATACAACAAGCCATGCCACCCAGGCTTGGATGACACGACAAGTCATGCCCAGGTGAATAGGCAAATGGCACCTGACATGTGCCACAGCATAAACAAGCCACCATGGCTTATTTGGCCCATGGTGATAGTTTTAACCCTTCCTATTGTGCCAGCCAATCACTTTTATAGCACATGCAACTCAAACTATACCAAAAGGAAAACATATAGCAAATCTGATACAACACCATACAAGAATTGGGAGCTTAAAGAGGTTTCAGTTCCATTTGTTCTAACTGTAATGATTTCAGTTTAGACTGTGACTCACTGGATCTATCACAAAGTTGACATCTTTCTTGGCTTTCTATCTGGTAAATGTCAGACAACTTCACGATCTGGCGCTCTGAAATCACTGAACACCAGTATTCTGATTTTTCTAGTCTTCATTGTTAAATGCACAATCATAGGGCAGTATTCAATGCTGCTGCCCCCCTTATGCCATTGACATAGTACCAGCATAAGTGACTTCTAGCACTATGCCAATAGCATAACCTGGCACAATGGAAAACTCATTGGGTCAGTTTATGCTATTGGCCTAGTGCTAGAGGTTGATTATGCTTTCACTCTTTGTCTATTGTATAAATGCAATATTGGATATTGCCCATAATCTCTTCTGAATATGCATACATTCATATCTAATATACGTTTTACTATCAGCACTTTGAAATTCAGATTCCAACTTGAACAATAAAGTAATAAAGTCTGTTCCACTATTTCAGAACAGCATTATTGCACAGAATCTTTGGTATCATTTTAGGTGAAATGTGCTATATTGTAAACTGTTATTATAATAGGAGAAGAAATTGCTTACACAATTGCTGCAATATCAATTCCTAATACTTGAATCATTTTGACATGAAAGAAATATAGAATCAATAACTAGCACAGTAGTGTTCTCTGCTTTTCTGCAAAATACTTCAGATAATTTCCTTTACCAGTGATGAAAATGTGACTTAACTGATCGTAAAGGCAATACCTGAAATTTGGGTTTCTGAGATTTTAAGGAACACTTGGACTGGTAATTTGATTCCTTCAATGATAGCATTTAACTATCTCCTAATTTAGAAGCTCAGATAATGCCCATACATCCCCTCTACTCATATCTGAAGTACTAGTAACATCCATTTTCTATGCTATGCCATTTTAATTATAGCAGTGAATTAGGGAAGAATATTATATCTACAATGGATAGAACCAATATCATATCTTTTACAAATATTGCTGCCTAAAATGCAAAATAGTGTATTCTTAAAATTCCGTTCATAGAAGACTTTTATTCACACTGCGCATGACTCTTAACCATCAGTTTCCAAGGCTACAGAATGCAGAGTGGGTGCACTCTTATTATAAAATATAGCAGAGTAAAATAATGAGCAGTGAATACCTATAAAAGCCTAATTAACTTCAAGGTAGTCTATACTCTGCTTTAAAAGATAGCATGCGTAATTAGCTTTGGCACTTTTCTAACTGGTTCCTAAGTCTTTAAAACAGTCGGTTATTTTAATAGATGGTTCATTTGTGTTAGTTTGTAGCACCTATTGCATATCGATAGCCTCAACTGCTGTGCCAAGGAAATGTGTCTTCTGCAAAACATTAACATTGAATACCTGTATCAACATTCTTGCTAGGAGTCCTCAAGCAAGTCTCGGCTAGGGCAGGCTGACCAGACTTGCATGATCTATTCTCTTATTTGTTAGATTTCCCTTGGCCCACTGTGGTGATCTCAATGTGCAAAGTAAAGCTTCGTGCTCAGGATCTCTCTTAGTTAAGGAATTGGTAATCTGGGTTAAGGGTCTTGAAAATAAACTGTTTATTAAGAACATTAGGACTAGTGTGCATGAACCCCCCAATCCGCTTCGTGGCCCGATCCGGAAAAAACGGATCGGGCCCGATCCTCTTTGCGCTGCTCCGCCCGTCTCCCGCTCTGCTCCGCGGAGCGAGATCCGGCTTTGCCACCATCACTATATGGACAGTGGCAGCGGCGCAAGATAAGCCACCCCCCTCCCCCTTACCTGCATCCGTCACGGGCTTCAATTGAGGCCCCGGTTGAAGCCGGAAGAGGCCTCGGCCTTCACTTCCGCCTTCAACCGGGGCCTCAATTGAAGCCCACGACAGACGCAGGTAAGCGTCCCTCCCCCCTGCTCCCTTACCTGGCGGCGGCGGCACATGGATGGCAGTGCTGGCAGCGCCAGATGAGTCTCCCTCCCCCCCACTTACCTGCAGGCGAAGCTCCGGATTGAGGCGATCCTCTTCGCCTCGATCCGCAGCCCCCCTGACTCTCTTCACCTCCGCCTTTTCCGGAGGCGAATTAGGCCACCTCGCTCCTGCTTCTCTGAATTGAAGAGAAGCGGAGCACATCCCTAATTAGGACAGCAGTGGAATTTCTTATGCTGCCACTGCAACAATATTTTTGTTCGGGATAAGGTAGACTCAGTCTTACATAGGAAATTACATTAAATGTTTTCTTACAACATGATATAGAATAAGAAGCTTTCTCCATTTGGAATTTCATTCTGGTGTTCATTGTAAGGTACCCTGTACAATTATTTGTAGACCATCACATCTCGATCAAACTTTAATACTTTCTGGAAACCTAAAAATGGATGGAACCCTAAAGCACACTAGCCAGTAATATGGCATATACTAATGTTCTTCACGGCAAGGCCAAAGAGCCACAGGTACTTCCCAATCACCTCAAGTGCATCTCACTCTCTCTCTCTTTCTCTTTCTCTCATTTATGACCTCTCTCTCTCATTTTGCAGTACTTGCTCAATTTCATCAGGGACTTTCTAGCTCTGCTGCCGCCTCCTCCTCCTCCTCCTCCTCCATTTCTTTTCTTTTCTTTTCTTTTCTTCTTTTCTTTAGCAATGAGCCTGTATGAAGAACTTAATTATCATGGGCATTAGCTGGGGCTCGAGGCCTGGCATTTCTCACCAACTCGACTCCTTGGACACCAGTCCATGGATCGCCATTCCCTCGTCAAACCACCATTTTGTGTAAAGGGCCATTTGCGTGAATGGTGGTTGTAAAAGGGCCATTTATACAAAATTACAGGCATAAATGGTCTAAATAGAAAAGGGCCAAGCCACCATTTTTATGCAAAATGGCAGCTCAGCAAGGGAGCAGGAGGCAGCATGTCATGCACCAGGCACCCACAAACTGCCTGATGCTCAACATGCACAGCAGGCAGGCTTGGGTGACAGGTAGGAGTCTGATGAGCTGCAGGCAGTCTAGAAGAGGGTGAGTTTGCCCATCCCTGGAAGAAATGCCATGCCAATAAAGAGAAAAGAAAAATAATCCAAAGTAGAGATGTGGCATGGAAAGAAGTCTGCTTCTCAAAGAAATAAACTTCTTTTATTAAACAAAAATCCATTGGGTGTATACAATCCCATCAACAAATTTAAAGTCACTCTTTGGATTTCAGCCAACAGAGTGATAACACTAAGTGTTACTTGTAATTTGCTAAATACAGAACACAATGTAAACTTTTGTTGCTTCCTGGAACTTAAATATTAACATTAAAAATGGTGCTACCTAGATGAGCTCACTCACATTCTGAAAAATCAAGAATTGCCTTCGGGCATATCTTTTCCCCATGAGTCCTGAGGCTTCATGTGGAAATACATAATTTGAACTTGAGAGTGTGTAGGCAAACAGTTTCAGATTGGATTTGTCTCCATCCTGCCACTGATTTATCATAGATAATCAGCTCATGACCTTCTAGAATTCCTTTGAAATACAAAGTATGCTTCACGTAGCTGTTCCATTTATCTTTCGCAATGCTTACTTTCATCCCTTGGTCACACTAGCCTTCCGATGTAGTGTACCCTCCTGTTCTCTGAGATTATACTTGAAGAAGCATGATAATGGAGAAACCAGGATTCCTATGGCAAAGCTCATGCTGCTGTTGACACAACATAGGTCAAGCCATGCTACATGTGTGTGTCTATCAATATGCATACAAGAACACATGTGTCTCCTCTCTCCAATGGTGTCTATTAAATTAGAACAAAGGTGGAGAGAGAGAGCAGAGATAAGGTATTCCTGATCAGGGCTATTCCTTATTCTAGTATTGTCCAGTCAGTGGTATGTGCTCTGCTGCCCCCTTCACATTTGGACAGAACCTCTTCTATTTGCTATGAACATTGTCATTATAGCAATACCTGACCAGGCTGAGCATTAGAGTTCCTCTTAGGAACAGCTAAGAGCTAGCATGAATCCAAGCATACCTCAGTGGTAGAGAAGGTGTTGCATGCAGAAGGACTGGTTCACACATTGGTATCTCCAGTTAAGAGGATCAGATAGCAGTGATAGGAAGGTTGTCTGACAGAAACTATAGAAAGCTTCTGCCAGACAGAGTAGAGAGTACAGAGCTAGATGCAGGTGACTTCATTTGTGTGTGTGTGGGGGGGGGGGGGGCTATGAATCCATTCTGAACCAGCCAGAATTGGGAATAGGGTTCAGCACTTGAAAAGACTGAAGAACCTGCTACAACTTTGGCCTTTTTATGTATTCAGCTTGATTCTACGCTGCAGAGCCTTCCCAGAGACAAATTGGATATGCTTCAAAGATTAATTGCTCAAGCATGTCAGGCACATAAGATAACACTTTGCCAAATGCAAGAATTAGTGGGACACCTGAACTTTGCACTCAGAGTGATAGCTCCAGGTCGTGCTTTCATCAGACGGTTTTGTGATGCTATGAAGGGGCTCAAGCGTTCCCTCTATCGCATAAGAGTGTTCGCTGAGATGAGGGCTGATCTGGAAGTTTGGGCTTCCTTTTTAAATCACTATAATGGTATCTCCTTTTGGAGGCAGGAAATACTTTTGGAAGCCCAGCTGCAAGTGTGAACTGATGCTTCAGGATCCCATTTCAGAGATTATTTCTGAGATTTTTCTTTTTCGCAACCCCTACCCCAGAAAAAAGGCCTATAAAAAAAGAAAGAAAAGAAAGCATATACAAAATGTAATTCCCTAACACAAGCCGTAGTGATGGCCACTGATTTGGAAAGCTCTAAAAGGGGGTTGACAAATTCCTGACAGAGAAGACTATCAATGGCTACTAATACCTCTATGCTACTTCTAGTTTCAGAGGCAATATGCCTCTTTACACCAGTTAATGAGGAACATGGGCGGGAGTCATGTCCTACTTATGGATTTCTTGTGAGCAGCTGGTTGGCCACTGTATGAACAGAATGGTAGACTAGATGGATCCAGCATAACTTCTTATGTTCTTAAAGGCAAGTCCTGCTGAAAAAAATCAACTTGGCTTTTCCAAAGGTATGTCCAGTCTCATTAACCTTTTAGAATTATTTGAGAACATCATTAAATATGTGGATAAGGGTGATCTAGTAGACATTAACTCAGACTTACAGAATGCCCCTGAGTAAATTTAGTAGTCATGGAATAATAGGGGAGGTCATCTTATGGACTGGTAAGTGGTCAAAGAACAGAAAGTAGATGGTAAGAATAAATGGTAAATTCTTCCAATCTATGAATGTAAATAGTGGGTTCCCATGGGGATCTGTATTGGGAACAATGCTTTTTAACTTATTTAGACATGATTTGGAATTAGGTGTGAACAGTGAAGTGGCCACGTTTGCTGATGATACTAAATTATATAGGACGGTTAAAACAAAAAGTGATTGCAAAGAGCTTCTAAAGAATATTAAAAGCAATAAAACATATTCACAATAAAATAGCAATTAAAATAATAAAACCAACAAGAACAACAACAGCAGCAATTTTAAAGCCTTCTTGAAAGCCTGCAAGGATTATGCATGGTGGACCTCTGATGGAAGTTTGTTTCAGAGGTTTGGGGCCACCGCAGAGAAGCCCCCCCTACCCACTCCCACCTCCATGCACACTCACCAAATTGCTCTTACAGGTGGGCAAACGAGAAGGGCCTCTCTTTCTGATCTTAAAGTGCAGGCAGGCTGATGTGGGTGAAGGTGGTTCTTGTATTCCACCTTTTTTGCCCTTGCAAAGAACCCAAGGCAAGTTACATAGTCCTCCTCCTCTCCATTTTATCTTCACAACAACCCTGTTATGCTGAGTGTCAGTGACTGTCCCAAGTGAGGACTAGAACCCCCACTTGGGACTGGGATCTCCTGAGTCCCAGTCCAACATTTAACCACCTCACCACACTGGCTCCCAGTGGCACTGCTAGCTGCAAGGCCTTCACATGTGGTGAAGAACATGTGGCCCTCTTTGCTTGACTACGAATCTCATCATCCCTGGTCATTGACTGTGCTGGCTGGCTGATGGGAAATCAAATACAAAAATATCTACTCCACCCTGCAGTAGAGCAACTATTTTACTTTGTAGTCATCTCTGTTGCTTCCTTAACACCTTGCAAATTTTGGGACAAACTATTTGCTCGGTGTTTGCCATTTGTTTATTGGGAATCAAAAAAAAAAAGGAAAGGGAAAGGAAAATGGTAATGAAATTGAAGAATATAAGCAACTCTTTCCATTTTGTAAAAACAAAGCCGTGATCTTCTCTTCATAGAAAGTGGAATGAAGGGTGATCCTTTGCATGTTGAGGCTGAAAAAGTCATATAATTCCCAGGATGCCCCAGCCAGCACCTCTGTAATGAAAGATAATGATTGCACTTCAGAAAGTCTCTGTGGTTTCTCACAGAGATCATGCTTTGAGATACAATTAGGCCTGTAAAAATAAATACCCTCTCCCCATCTAACTTGATAGTAGCAGTTTTTCCTTCATGTTAAGTGAAGCTCACTGACAGGTGAAAATCAACAATCCACATGTTGCCTTCCTCCCTTTGTTCCTTCTTCCGTGCTTCTTTTTCTCTTAACAAGATGCATCTCTGCTGGAAACTAGGAAAGAAATTAGAAGTAATGTTGGTTTTGGCTTATGAAATTCACATAGTCTTACCAAGTTAGTAAGAACTAATATGGCTGAATTTCAGAAATAATGATCTGCTACCTTGTTCTCCTTGAGTATCATGGCTGCATTACCTCAGGACTCAGTGATAATAAGCTCAGGACAACAGCCTGTTGTTTCATATTCTTTACCTCATGAAAAACAGGAAAAGCATAAAACTCTGCACCACTGGGAAAGCATGAAAAATATAGAATCCATATTTTGGAATTACTTTTGTCATCTTTTTTTAGATATAAAATGTAGCCTATGAAATGAATATATATTTAAGTATTTAATCCCCACAGGATAATTCTAGTAATAACCTAATATTAACTAATCAATTTTAGATACTTTTGTGACATAAAAAAATTAAAATACTTCTGATTCACTCCTAAAAGAAACAAAACTGAAAACAGATGTTTAGCTTCATCACAAAGTAGAAAGGTTGTTTCATTTGCTCACTTTTGCCTAAAATGTCTGAGTATTATTGCTGAACTGATAAATGAAATAATCTAGTTCAGAGAAAGTTAAGCCCATTATCAGCTTCGGTTGGTATGCCAGCTCCCCCCTGTTCCGGGGAACGAATAGCCTAGCCACAGTCATTCAGCACTGGTAACCTCACTATTAGACTACTGTAATGTGCTCTTCGTGGGGCTATCCATGTATGTGGTTTGAAAGCTGCAGCTTGTGCAGAACTCAGCAGCTAGGGTGCTCACTGGGACGCTTAGCTCTGCCCACACAAGACCAGTGTTAAAAGAACTGCACTGGCTGCCTGTTAGCTACCGAGCCATGTACAAGGACATGCTATTATCTTATAAGCCAGATTCCGGCTGGACATCAGGAAAAACTTCCTGACCATTAGAGCAGTGCGACGGTGGAATCAGTTACTTAGGGAGGTTGTGGGCTCTCCCACACTAGAGGCATTCAAGAGGCAGCTGGACAACCATCTGTCAGGGATGCTTTAGGGTGGATTCCTGCATTGAGCAGGGGGTTGGACTTGATGGCCTTGTAGGCCCCTTCCAACTCTGCTATTCTATGATTCTAAAGCCCTAAACAACTTGGGACCAGGATATTTAGCAGAAAGCCTTCCCTTATATACACCCAGGCAACATTTACGATCTTCAGAGGAGGCCCTGCCCATCATTCCGAGACAAAGAGAATGTCATCATGAAGAACCTCGACAGCGGGGCCTTCTCTGTAGTGGCATCCACCTTCTGGAAAACCCTCCCTTGTGCAGTTTGGGAAGCAGAAAATGTAGTAATGTTTCAATGCCTCCTAAAAACATATGTTTTAGACAAGCCCTCCTGGACTGTAACTTATTTTAGTTTTATGTGATTTTTAAAGTTTAAAGTTTTAATCTGGATTGTTATATTATGATATTAGTTGTAAACTGCCCAGAGAACCTAGGTTGTTGGACAGTATAAATATGTAATGAATTTAAAAATAATTAAATTATACAACAGTTGCTGGGGAACATGGGTGGGAGGGTGCTGCTGCACTATGTCCTACTTGTAGGTCCCTGGTGGTCAACAGCTGGTTAGACACTGTATGAACAACAGAGTGCTGGACTAGATGGACCCTTGGTCTGATCCAGCATGGCTCTTCTTATCTTCTTATCATCCTAGATCAGAGAGGGCAACATGCATGCAACCTCCATGTTCTCTGGTGCTCCCCACCACACCACTGAAAGTTGTGGTGGTAGACAAAAATGGTAGTTTACCACTACACAGTGGTAAATACGTCAAATTTAGTTTGTTCTCAAACTACACTTGACTTTTTTTTATCACTCCTTAGCCACTACATACTGGTTAACTGATTTAGTTTAGCTTGAGAACAAGCTAAATTTCATCTAGTTGCCACTCCATGGCAGTTTGCCCCTAGACCCCAAAAGTTGCCTATCCATGTCATTTATATAGGGACAGTAGGCATAGGTGCCTGGAATTATAAGTGAGCAATCTAAAAAACAAAACTAAGGACAAACGCCTGGTTAAGTTTGCTAGAATCAGGTGCTTAGCACAGGGCCAAAAGCAGCCACCTCTTATATGGACTGACCCAAATATTAACATATACAAATTTTGCATTCTCAAGATATGTTTTTATTGATATATTCCTCAAGATTTAAAGTTTTAAAAAACGGCTTGTGGATTGAACTTATTATCCTTTGTATGTCCGTGGGCTATGAGTGCAGGGTTTGCAATGACCACTCAGAAAGTACACTGGCTTTGGATGAGTTCAGAATAATGCCCAAGGCAACTTCAGTCCACCATGAGTACATACTTCATGACCAATATATCATCTCCACGTGGAAAAATCTGAGAAGAATACGTTAAGGTGTTTCGAAAGTTAACCAGGACAGGTTAACCGACACTCCAGCCCTGGTAGATCAATATAGATTTTGATGATGGAGGGGAATTAATGCATAAAAGATCACTGGAAGAATAATAAAGGCTCATCTATGGAAACTGACAGAGGACAGATATGACTCACATTCTTTGTCAATTATATGTGTACTGTTCTTTCCCATGTGTCCTCCTTCTGTTTCATTCGCATGCAGCAAGCACAGTCTGAGAAATCTTACAGAATAAAAGCCCAGACATCTTCTAGTTCTTTAGTGATTAACTGCACATTAGTGGATTTATGCCTTGCCCTAATTTATTGTTGTAATGAATGAGCAGGGCTTGAAGTATCATCTGGCATACTAGGGAAGTGTTTAAAAGTAGTGGCTTGTTTCTTGGTTTTTCTTATGTTTTGTGCATAAGGGCCACATCAGTAAAGGCTGCCAGAATCCACCACAAACACTCAAGCTGACCTTGTTCCATCGCTCCTTGAATGGAGAGAAATAATAGCACCAATTTAAAGAAAACATCTGATAAAAAGTAATGAACCATCTAGTGTAATATCTTCTAGGATATGGCACCTAGGGTGCAACTCCATATGTTGTTACCTGGGTCTAAATCTTATTGAACTCAGTGAGACTTACTTATGAGTAGAGATGAACAGAATTATATTCCATAGATTAGTTTTCCCCAATCTGGTATCCTCCAGATGTTTTAGACTAAAACTCCCAACATTCCTGGCCAGTAGCTCCTTCTCTTGTGTTGTTGTTGTTAACCCCCTTTTGAACATTTGAATAGGCCTTAGAAAAGTCTCCATTCCAAATCAATCAATTGAAAGACAAAGATCTGTGTTATATAGGGTATTCCCAAGAAGAGGTGACTTTATTGATTGACAAATGGATGAATCCCCTTTTTCATGTCTTTATACTAAGGATGGAGGGAACACATTTTAAAAGGGTTGGGTGGTGTGTGTGTGTGTGTGTGTGTGTGTGTGTGTGTGTGTGTGAGAGAGAGAGAGAGAGAGAGAGAGAGAGAGAGAGAGAGAGAGAGAGAGAGAGAGAGACAGAGGGCGTTGCTAGACCTACCGGGTGTTCCGTCGTTGAGGAGCGGTGAAAGCGGCTTTTCCCGTTCAGCCGTGACGCCTCATGCTCCACACCTGCCTTCAATTTGTGGCGGAAGTTTGCGCCGGTTGTGCTGCTGCCGCCGCGAGAACGGTTGCGCAGCCACACCGGCCTGATTGCCGCGGCTTTTTTTTCCGCTCGCTGCACGGTTTGCGCACGTCCGAAAGACCGCAAACTTGCGCAGCCGTCAGCGATGCCGCCGCCGGCCCTGGCGGCGGCAGCGGCGGCAGTGCCAGTGCCAGCTGAAGTGCTGCTGGTGCTGTTGAGGGTCAACATTGATGCGCTCACTTCCTGATGGGGGTCGTGGCGGGTGTCATATGACCCGAGGTCAATCGTCTGCATGGCCACTCTGTGCCTACATCTCCCATCATGCCTCTGAGGTGTCGGCGGCGATGACCGCCTCTGTGCCCTGTGCCCCATCCCAAGGAGCCAACCCACATCTGGCCGTAGCCATGGCAGCAGCCCACAAACAGCTCTGCCCTCTGCCAGCCTGGTACCCACACTAACAGGCAGCGTACAGCACTGCCATTATGCGGCCACGGTAGCTGCCCACCGCAAGGAGTCACCAGCCACTTTTCCGGTCCTCCGGTCCTGCGCAAACTGTCACTGGGGAAATAAAAAAAAAAAAGCCGCTCCGCCGCGCTGCCCCAGCTGGCGGACTGCGCGCAAATGGCGGAGGCGGCTTGACCGAAGCCGCTGACCACTCCCCCTTAGCACGCCTTTTCCTGACCAGTGCCGACCGCAGTGACCTCACATCCTCCCACACGTACTCCGAATTACCGCGGGACAGCAGGAAAAGGCGCCCTAAAACTCACTTTTTTAAAGTCGGGAGAAAGAGGCTTCACCGCGGGATAACGGCGGATCCTCGTGAACGTCATCTGGAAGCCTCGACGTGACTGCGGAAGGTAACGCGCGCTAGAGCCTCGTCTAGTAACGCCCAGAGACAGAGACAGAGACAACAACACCCTAAAGCTATAACAGATGTGTCTTTTTAAGGTAATCCACCCTGAGACTTGAGTTAGAGCAGGATAAACTTTCCACTTAAGGGGACTGACTGAAAATCAGGGGCAAAAAGTCATCTGTTTGTGAAAAGACCACTTCCTTATCCTCTCAATAATACAGTCTGGTTAGGAAGAAAAATCGGATCGGTCTCAAGCTTTGCTACTTGATTGTCAGAAAACCATAAAAGCTTTTGACTCTGCTGTTGAACTCTATACATAGGGCTTGTTCATATGCTCAGACAGTCCACTGTGGCTTATTTAAGTCATGGTGGGTTGCAGCATGCACCAGTACATGCAGGAGGCCATATCAAATATTCATTGCTCAGCCACAGAAAACCCAGGCACTGAGGGCTGTATGAGTGTTAAATACCTCTTCCATAACCAACAAGAGGCCATGGTTGGGTTCAGCCGACATGCTAGCCCACCATGGGTTGTACTCAGGAGTGACCCACAAGAGGTTAGAGTCTCGTGGAGGGGGGGGCGAGTTTTTCCTATTAATAATCAGTAAGTTTTTCTCACACACCCCATTATCCACACTCTGCAAAATGGGTACGGGGCCCTGGGGTGGATTACTCTGTCATGTGGTGGGATCTCCATGGATAAATCATGGCAACCATTGAGACGGCTGCCTAGAACGTCCAGAAGTCCCACCGACACTTTAGCCTGCATGGGCGAACTTGATGGTCATGGTCATGTAGTGATGGCTGGAGTGACCAGCACAACCCTGTTCCCGCTGTTATGGTCACTGGGACACGCGGCTGCAGTGCCAGGGAGGACAATGATGGAACCACAGAGTGGAATTGGGTAAGGGAACCACACTGCCTGCCATAGTTCCACAGTTGTGCGTGAGCTGCACATGTCATGGTTCCTCGCTCCATGGTTCCACTAACAGACACACAAACGAACAGGCCCCATGAGTTACGGAGAGTTATTAACCCTTGCACAATCGCCGTTGTCTGAGTTTACATGACATGACAAGTGGCAGCCACGTGTTGAAATCCCACCTGGTACCATCGCTTAAAATAACTCACAGTAGGCTGCTTTGATGGTGTGAAGCAGGTCATACACTACTAGGTTGTAATACTTGGGAAGAGGAGAAGCCAGTATTGAATCAGAAAAGGGAAATGTATCCTGAAGGGGGGGGGGGTGAGTGGATAATCACTCTGGTTGCTGACTGTTATTTCATTCAACAGGTAAAAGGGATAGCTTGAGCAGAAAACAAACTAAAAACCTAAACTGAAAGAAAATGATATTGATTCTTTTCAGTGTTTGATAATATTTTAGAAAGCTTTAGCTATAGCTTCCAACTTTCTGAGAAGAACACACTTATTGCTGAGTTGTTGTTTTAACCAGCTCTTCCTTTTATATTCCCCACTTTCGAAACACCTGGTGGCCAATTGCTAATTTGCTTACAATTATCACCAATTGCCTTTTCAACTTCATGGAAATCCTAGGGACTTTCAGTGGGTTTAATTATCATTTTGTATTCTGATCCATCCCCCTACCACCACACTCCAAAGAGGCAGCTGTTACCAGCAAACCTAACCACGTCACGTGCTTACCTTTTGAATTTTATTTTAGTTAAGTGTTAGAAACTAGATGTCTGTTTGCCCTGTGGGGAAGAAGAAGGACTGAGGGGACAGGAGCAGGCAGAAGTAACATCGGGGCCTGCTCCTGCTGGACTCTTCCCCACCCCCCCACAGGGCAAACTGCCATCTTGGCCCTGTGGAGAAGAAGAAGGACCGAGGGGACAGGAGCAGGCAAAAGTAACATCGGGGCCTGCTCCTGCTGGACTCTTCCCCCCCCCCCACACACACAGGACAAACTGCCATCTTGGCCCTGTGGGGAAGAAGAAGGACTGAGGGGACAGGAGCAGGCAAAAGTAACATCGGGGCCTGCTCCTGCTGGACTCTTCCCCACCCCCCCACAGGGCAAACTGCCATCTTGGCCCTGTGGGGAAGAAGAAGGACTGAGGGGACAGGAGCAGGCAGAAGTAACATCGGGGCCTGCTCCTGCTGGACTCTTCCCCACCCCCCCCCACAGGGCAAACTGCCATCTTGGCCCTGTGGAGAAGAAGAAGGACTGAGGGGACAGGAGCAGGCAAAAGTAACATCGGGGCCTGCTCCTGCTGGACTCTTCCCCCCCACACACACACAGGACAAACTGCCATCTTGGCCCTGTGGAGAAGAAGAAGGACCGAGGGGACAGGAGCAGGCAGAAGTAACATCGGGGCCTGCTCCTGCTGGACTCTTCCCCCCCCCCCCCACAGGGCAAACTGCCATCTTGGCCCTGTGGGGAAGAAGAAGGACTGAGGGGACAGGAGCAGGCAGAAGTAACATCGGGGCCTGCTCCTGCTGGACTTCCCCCCCCCCCCCAGGGCAAACTGCCATCTTGGCCCTGTGGGGAAGAAGAGGGACCGAGGGGACAGGAGCAAGCAGAAGTAACATCGGGGCCTGCTCCTCTTGGACTTTCTCTCTCTCTCTTTCTCTCTCCTCCCTCCCTCCCTCCCTGACTCCTTTTCCTTGTGTGTCATGTCTTTATTAGATTGTAAGCCTGAGGGCAGGGACTGTCTTTTTTGCCAAGTGTAAGCCTCTCTGAGAGCGTTTTTTGGCTGAGGAGCGGGGTATAAGTATGATAAATAAAATAAATAAATAAAATCATGAATGCTTTAATCTTTTTTAATGTGCTTTCTGCAACAACCAACATCCTTTTTTTATGGAAAATATGAAGGACAAACTATACATTCCCTACTAGTATGTGTAACTGTGCCATAATATATATGTTTAAAGGCAAAACTATGGAGGAGGACACAATTTAAGGAGAGTAATGGAGTGGGAGGTAGTGGGCTTATTTCTTACCCACTTTCCATCTTCTTTCCCCAACAGCTTCCACCTCAAGATTTCAAAGATGTGTTCACCTTTGCAAATGTGTGTGAAACCCTGCAAGATGGAAAACTACTGTGGGGTGCAATTTGAAGATGGAAAACAACCAGCAAAGAAGGGTTTAACACTCTCTTTCTCTTCCATGGCTCCTCTGCTCAAAATTGCTTCCTTCTGAAGTTGCTTTTCATCTTAAAAGGTGTCAGCGTACTAACTGATGTAACACGTAGTTTGCCCCCAACTGATAAATCCACATCCTGCTGGATTTTATTTTTCAGCTGGTCGTGGTAGTGGTACTTTCAACTGCAGCAGTTATTAGCAAATAACAAGCCTGGTTGCTGATTTGTGTACTCCAAGCTGCTTTTAATGGGAAGGGAGCAAGGAAGAAAGATATTGTTTTTCTAATCAATTGGCAACCATGGCTTGCATTACTATTCCCCCCCCCCCCAGATATCTGATAATCCAAGGGAGAAAGACTTAGGTTGTAATTCCAATGCACCCTTACAGGGGAACAAGTCCCGTTGAACTCAGTGAGACTTCCTTTTGAGTAGGGATGTGTGAATCAGCAAACCTTGAGCTTGAGTTTTGCTGATTCACATGTCAAGCTTCTCTGAATTCAACATTGAAATTTGTGTCTATAGGCTAACTTTGTTTTTCTCCTTTTGCACATAAAGTTGTGTGTATCTTCATGTGCAGTTTTTCTAAATGCATCAGTTGTGCACATTTTTGAAATGTACTCATTTTCTTTCATAGATTAAAGTATGCACTTTTTTCAAAATTAAACATTCTTTTGTGCATTTCTTTTGAATATACACATTAGTTGGACACTTTCTTGAAAGTACACATTTTGGGACACAACTGCAGATTGTATTTGGATCAGCGATCAGTTCTGGAAGGTGTGAACTGGGTCAATTCTGGTCAAAAACAGCTAAATGAAGTTCTCATCTATCCCTGCTTCTGAATAGATATGTATAGGACTATACTGTTAGATCCCCAGTTCTAAGATATTTGCTTAGAAATAGGTTAAATTGATGCTTGTGTGATGCTTACTTTTAGATCTGGTTGCAGACTTGCCTTTCTACTTCTGACAATACTATATGTGTTGTCTTCTACACTTTCTCCCCCTAAAACCAGGACTGTTCACACAACAGATATGTGTAGTTAACATCTGTATGTACCCTGAAACAATACAGTGTTCAGATCACGTGGACAGAGCCTATGTGAATACAACTTGTATATATGCAGACTCTGTTCATAAATTATGATCAATCTGAGGATGTTAGGAACAAGGTCCAAAAGCAAGGTCAACATCAAGGGTAGGCCTAATTGGAAATCTGTCAAGGTCCCACCCTCAGCAGGGGCCTACTGACAAGGTGCTACTGCCTACTTATTCCTTGGCTCTCTGCCTGTCAAGCAGTGACAAGAGAGAAGATGAAGAACAATAGCTTATTATAAAGGCAGTAAGAAGGTAGGCTCACTGACGGTGAAGGCCCATTCAGGATGTCTTGCCCAGGGGACCCTCAAGCACCTGGAGCTAGCACTGGCTAAGAGGAACAACCCTGCCCCCACCCAAGACATGTTAGCTATACATTTGTTGTGTGAACTGTGCTTTCTCTGGTCTCTTATAAACAAGGATGACACCATCTTGTTTTTGTAACAACTTTTTTTTAATTCAACCTTCCAGTACTTCCTTCACCACAGTGTGCAGTGCTCTTTATTGCCTCCTCTGGTAGCCTAGAGAATGCAGCCTAGATTATTTCTATATATTACATGAACAGGCCTTCTGACCCTCCCACTATGACCTGCCTACCCTCTTTTCTGCTCTGCATAACTTTTCCATATCACACTAACCTCATCAAACAATGATCTTTGCACTTTTGCCACTGCAGTAACTTTGGCCAATATTAGGGTGACCATATTTGGGAAGCCAAAAAAGAGGACACCTAGTGTGTGTGTAGGGAAGCAGCTTTCTGAGTCCTGCAGAAAGTACGTTATTCCCCCGCCACCTTAAAGAACTCGATTGGAGTGGAGGAGGGGAAAGGATTTCATTCTGCACCACCACCATCCACTCCAGTTGGGGCCTTTTCTATAATGTCCATGAATGACCCACTTTCCCCTTTAAGACCTCAATTGGAGCTCGGGGTGGGGGAATGATGTGCCTCAAGAAAGCATGTCATTCCCTCCTGCCATGCTAATGGCAGCCTTAAAGAGGAAGGTGTGTCATTCCAGGACATTATTGAAAATTATAGAAAATCCCCCCTGACACCATGGAAAGAACAAAAACCAGGACAAATCCGGGAAAATCCTGACAGTTGGTCACATTCTTTGTGCAATGTCATGGGCCAACTTGCAAAACCTCCAAAAGTTGTGATGTTACACACTTTGCAGCAATATTTCTGCTCGATACCTTCCTGGCTATGCTCCCAGTATGTGAACATAAAAATGTCTGAAAAGGCACCTATTTCTTCTCAAAGAATATGTGGTTACTTCTCAACTAAAATAACAATAATTAAAAAAGAGAGCTGTTTCTGCCTCACAGGCATAGTTGAAATAAGCTTCCCATAATAGGGGAGGAGGGGGGTGAAAGCTGAACTGTGCTTGCAGAAAAGCCCTAAAATGTTGCCTTTGAAAAGAAAAATGGATCTGACAAATCTGATTACAATTTATGTGATGGATTCTGTAGAATATGAAGCACCAAATTAATATTTTCAGACCTCAAGTCTGCAGTTATCTTCTCCCTTTTGAAGGAAATTAATCTACAAAGCACAGTTGGTCCCTTTTTTCCAATCTTCATGTCACAGAATGTGTTAGCTACATTTTAAAAGATTAGAAGATTCAACTCTTATCATCCCTTGCTGTGCCGGTGTATTTGGTTCACCAATTTGGCACCTCACGTAAAAGAATGTTCGTAAGTTATGTGTGTGCGTGTTTATAAATATAGTTGCTCAAGATTCCTCTAAAACAAACTAACTAATAAACAAAAAAACTTCTACATGCTAGAATACTTTAGACCATATCTCAGTTGAATGAAAATATACAGTCTAAAAAGAAAATTCATTTGTGGCTTTCTATTAAATATAGTAAGAGCTTTTCTGCACAAGACATTTATTGTCTGCTCTTCATTCCCTACCCACAGATTTTTTTTACGGGTTTCTTAGATGATGTTGTGACCCTCCAATTTTGCTTCTGTTTTTAAACAGCACTTTGAACGAGTTTTGGGAGTAAGGAAAATGTTTTAATTTTGAAAGTAAAAGAAAATATGTTTTCCTCCTCATGTAATTGTGTTGCTCTTGCCACAGCACAGCACCATATAGAAGTTATGTAGGAGAAAAACAAGAAAGAAATGCACTTTATATAGTACTCAGCTCTCAGTTCTGCAATGAAACCAAAAGTAGATATAGTGGACTAACTGCCTCATGTGGGAAAGTTCTTACAGGGAAACCCTATGTGTGTCTGTTCAGAAGTTAGTCCATTAAGTTTAGAGGACTTACTCACAGTTAAGATCAAAAGTATACAGATATAGTAACATTTAATCTACCGTATTAGAATGTATGCATGCACACGAGCATACACATACCAGACAGTGGAGAACTCTAGTCAGGTTATCTTGGCCCAGAATAGGCTGAAGCTGGTGCACCAGATTCAGCTGATAAAAGGGGGAATATTTAATAACACAAAAGGCTTTAAAAACAAATTGTTTACTTTTATTCTCACAAGTACTTTGTGAGCTATTTTAGCCCAAGAATACCTAGTGAGCTTTATGGCTGAATGGGGATTTGAACCTAGGTCTCCCTGGTCCTAGTCCAACACTCTAACTATTATGCCATGCTGACTCTAATTACCAGTAATAGGGATAAATCATTTTTACAACTCCTGGAAATCTGGCGTAAGATTTCAAATCTCCTTTGAATTTATGAACAGTACAAAATTATATTCATGAACTGAAGCTCATAAAATATATCCCAGCCTTTTCTCACTCAATACTGAATAACTGACTTAACTATTAGATTGATGTATTTTCCATACCAAAAAGTATTCTCAGCAAAAAAAAAAAATTGCTTATACCAACACTTTCTCAAAACTTCTGGCATGGGATTTCCAGTTAGATTTTATACTTAATTTAGGTAATTTAGAAGGGTGGGGAATGAGCAACACAGACTGTTTATATGCAGCATGAATGAAGTAGTGCACCCACAAAAAACAGCCATAATATATTCATAATGGGAAGACTGGAGAGACAGATTTTGAGTTCAAGGACTTCCTTCCTAAACAACCCTCTTTTGGCCAAATGTCTAAAACCATATAAGCCTGTTCAGGTATTACACATGAACAAGATATAGAGCTTTATCACACTAGTGTTTTACTGTGCAATCACTGCGAATTGCATGCAAAAGTCTCAGAAGTTTCCCACTTTATAATCTGCTTTGATTGTGAAGTACTCCCATGCATCCTGCCTTAATTGTGCAATAAGGATAATGTGTCTCCTCTGAATGAATGCTTGGAGGCGGTAATGGGCTGGATGAGGAAAAACAAACTGAAGCTGAATCCAGTCAAGACGGAGGTGCTCGCTGTCAAAGGCCACAAACTGGGTTTGGAGGTGTGTCAACCGGTTCTGGATGGGGTTACACTCCCCCTGAAAGACTGTGTTCGCAGCTTGAGGGTGCTTCTGGATCCATCGCTCCAAATGACAACCCAGATAGATGCGACTGCCAGGAGTGCCTACTATCAGCTTTGGCTGATACGCCAGCTGCGCCCCTTCCTAGAGTTGGAAGACCTAAAGACGGTAGTGCACGCACTGGTAACTTCGAGGCTTGACTTCTGTAATGTGCTGTACATGGGGCTACCTCTGTGCCTGGTCCGGAAACTTCAATTAAGTTTTTAATGGTTTTTAATGCTTTATGTGTGTATGTTCTATGTTTTAGAAATTTTAAATTTTGTATGCTCGATTTAATCTTAATTTTAGAATTTCTGTAAACCGCCCAGAGAGCCCAGGCTATGGGAGCGGTATATAAGTGCAATAAATAAATAAATAAATAAATAAATAAGTCCAAAATATCGCAGCCAGGCTGGTCACTGGTACACCTAGGGGTGACCACATTACACCAGTTTTAAAATCTCTTCACTGGCTGCCAATTAGTTTCTGGGTGAAGTATAAAGTGTTGGTTATCACCTTTAAAGCCCTACATGGTTTGGGTCCAGGCTGCCTGCGGGATCGCTTTCTCCCATACGATCTGCCCCGCACACTCAGGTCCTCTGGGAAAAATCTGCTTCAGCTAGCAAAAACTAGATTAACAACTGTTACCCAGAGGACCTTTTCTTCCACTGCTCCCAGACTGTGGAATGGCCTGCCGGAGGAGATTCGTTAACTTGACGGTCTTTTAGAATTTAAAAAAGCAAAAAAGACTGATCTATTCCGGCAGGCCTATCCAGTGAAATTTTAGAATGTTTTGAGGATCAGGTATGGTATGTTTTAATTTGTTTTAATGTGTATTTTATATCATGTTTTTATACTGTTTGCTTTACACTTTGAATTGTTTTAGTTTTTGTGAACTGCCCAGGGAGCTTCGGCTATTGGGCAGTATAAAAATGCAAATAATAATAATAATAATAATAATAATAATAATAATAATAATAGAGCAAAAAGATTCACCGTATTTAGCCCCTACTTTTTGAGCGTATCTTCCGAGCCACCGCTAGGGCACAGGAACAGGATTTTAAAGAAATGTTTACATGTGTGTAAGCTTTAAAGATAAATACACCAAAATTGGCACAGTAATAGATATTAGGGAGAGCTTTAAGCATACCAAATTTGAATTGAATTGGGTCATCCATTGATTTTTTATGATTTTTTACATTTCCCCCTTAACCTCACTTCCTGGTATGCAAAGGATCGCTGTCGCCTGGTAGCAGAAACAACAACAACCGTGAAAGCTTAGCGCTACAGGGATAATCCAAGGGAAGCAGGTAGGTGGGAAGAAGCTTACAGACACTCCTGAGTAGGCACATAAGGCTGCACACGCTGCATCCCAGTACATGCTATCCCTGACCCCTTACTTCTGACCTTGCCATGTTAAGTATTGAGGGCTGAACAGAAATTCTATTCATGTTTGCTTGAACACAAGTAGAACTCTTTACGTGATCGGGGACACCCACTTTCTCCATTTCATAACTGACTTATATCCAATTTCAAATACGTCAGTGTGCACAAATCCACCTACATTGTAAGTATAGCGTCGGGTTTTGTGTCCTTGAACAGCACCAGTTTTGTGGCTTGGTGTAGTACTTATATGCCAGGCTCCAAAAACGATAGCTGACTTAATGCATAATGCAAATACCACGTTACGCCATCATTTTCTAAGAAGAGATGTAGTGTCTCTTTCCATTCAGTAGGTTTTCAAGTGATGGTGAAAATTAGGTACCAAGAGAAGAAGATGGGTCTCTGGATCACTGGTGAAATGGAGGGGAGAAAGCACTTCATTATTATGCATTGTCATATAGGAAATGAAGGCATTTTGAATTTGGACCCTTGAAAAGAAGAAGAGCTCAGATCTCATGTCATGCAAATGTTGTTATGTAAAAGCTCAACCAAAATTCAGTTTTTCAGCATCTCTACAATTGATGGAGCCTAGTTAGTTCAGTTTGCATTTGCTGTGGTCTATAGCAACCACATGAAAAAAATATATCTTGGAAGCCTTCTAAGGCAAAAATAATAATATTTAAGAGTGTTTGCTTGATGACATTGCTTGACAGACAGAGGGCCTTGCTAGACCTACCTTTGAATCCAGCCTTCAGGTGCGGCGAGTCCGTGCTACAATTAGCAAGGGCCGTCACGCCTATACAGACGTCAGACACGACAGGGAAAGGAAAGCCCGTCGCATCGCCCATTTTTAAAAAACCTTAAAGGGGCCATGTGCACAGGAGCGCACCAACGAAAAGATAAGTGGTTTTTTAAAAAAAATAAAGGGTTCCCCGCTCCCCCTGCCCCGATTTCCCCCCCACAATGTCTGATGCCCCCCACTTGCCAGTCCACCCCCCTCACCAGTCTGCCCCCCCGCTCGCCCTCCTTGCCCACTTGCTCGCCCGCTTGCTTGCTCGCCCACTCGCCAGGTCCAATGCCCCCTCCGCTCCCCTCCAGCTGCAATCTCCCCACCCTGGCTCCAGTCTTCTCCCCCCCATCTCTCCTGCCGGGTCCGCTCTTTCCCCTCTGGCCCCCATCACTCCCCCTCCCTGTGATTCCTGCGCCCCCGGCCCAATCGGCACAGCGCTCAGCTTTTCCTGGCTACTCGTGAGTAAGCAATCAGCCGGGAAAAGCCGCGGAACCTGCTAGACTTTCCGTAGCCCCGTTCTCAGCCCAGGGCTGTGGAAAAACCAGCCCAAAAGTGGTGCCGGTTATCCTGGGCCAAGGGAGGGTTTAGCCCGACCTGGCCCCAGGATCCCCTGTGCGTCATCTGCACGCACAGCAGGGAGCCCAGGCCTCGCACCGGACTAAACCCTCGTCTAGGAAGGCCCAGAGATACACCCACTCATACCTTTCTGAACTGAGAGAATCTGTAGTGAAACAAACATGAAGCCCCTAAGTCTAAAGGTATCACATTCCAGTAGGTTGAGAAAACAAGTTTCAAATTAGTTTTCCTCCAAGCTACTTTTACCTTAGCACTTGTTCAAAATAATCAGTACATTTGGTGCATGTGGTCAAATCAAAGAAAAGCAGTATACTTTTTGTTGTTGTAGCCTCACAGGTAGAAAATAGGCAATATTTACCGTACTGCTGTGTGGGAGAGAGAAAAACCCACATCAGCATGTGGCGAGACCTTCAGATGGAGTAATTCAAAATTGCAGTTTCTGTTTTTCAGATCTAACTTTATTCATATGTAACTACCTAGCTGCCCCTGACCATTGGCTAAGGTTGAACAGGGCAGTTCAAACCTACTTCCCATCTTTCTTTTTTATACAGAGGAATTTCGCAAACGTAGCAGAAATAGCAGTAGTACACACAGGAATTAAAAGACTGAAAATAAACCAAAACCAGCAGTGTGTAAAGGAAACAAGTTTAAAATCACTTCACTGGCTGCCAGTTAGTTTCTAGGCAAAGTATAAAGTGTTGATTATTACCATTAAAGCCCTACAAGGTTTGGGTCCAGGTTACTTGCAGGATCACCTTCCCCTGTACAATCTGCCCCACACACTCAGGTCCTCTGGGAAGAATTTACTCCTGTCAGCCAAAACTAGGTTGACAACTATTACCCCAGGGCTGGCGCTGCCATAGAGGCAGCTCAGGCGGTGGCCTAGAGCGCCAAGCAAAGGAGGGCGCCGAACGGCACGCCCGGAAGCCACTCTCCTAGAGCGGCTTCCGGGTGTGCTGTTCTGAAGCTGCCGCCCCAGTCCCCCCCCCCAACCCCAGCGTCCTGGCTTCGAAGCCAGCGCCCAGCCAGAAGCCGCTCCTTGCTTTGAAGCCAGGACACTGGGGTTGGGGGGCGGGGGGGGCGGCTTCAGAATGGCGCACCTGCCTAGGGTGCCTAGGTCTGGCACCCGCCCTGCATTACCCAGAGGACTTTCTCTTCTGCCGCTCCCAGACTGTGGAATGGCCTGCCAGAAGAGATTCACCAACTTAATAGTCTTTCTGAATTTAAGAAAGCCATGAAGACTGATCTCTTATGGCAGGTCTACCCAGTCGAATTTCAAGATGTCTGACTGTTATTTTAATAATGTATTAGGTTTATATGTTTTTAATCAGTTTTATGTGTTTTATAGTATT
The DNA here is from genome assembly GCF_023053635.1 of Elgaria multicarinata webbii. Taxonomy (NCBI): domain Eukaryota; kingdom Metazoa; phylum Chordata; class Lepidosauria; order Squamata; family Anguidae; genus Elgaria; species Elgaria multicarinata. The sequence goes on from NC_086172.1 coordinate 106,811,715, forward strand.
CTTGTATTCAATGCTGTTCCCCGCCTCGATCCAGAGGGAGAGGTGGGTAGAAATAAATATATTGTTGTTGTTGTTGTTGGATATTCAGTTAAGAGAAATTAACCTTTTACCTACTAGATAAGAAGTGATAGAGGTTTGCCCTTAAAAAAAAATCCATCTATCTTGGAAAAGGCTACTGTTTCTCTGAAGAGATTTAGCATTCTAGCATCATGTTATCTCTTATTCTCTGGTCCCTTTTTTGAAGAAATTACTACAGCCATCAGCTCTCATATAAATTGAGGTTTTAGTATTATCCTGATTGAATGTTTCGGTGACATACTGCTCCTCCTGAGTTGCTTTGCTTGTGACCTCTGGGATCCATTGTTACACTGGACATTATGTGAGGCTAAATCAGGCTGCAGCTGACATAAAAACCAAAATGTTCCAAGGGCTATTATCTGCCAGAATTGATGATGCCCACATTCTTTAAAAAGTTCACTCAACACAACGCTGAATATTGCACTAAATACTGGAACCTACAGATGAGCTGACACACAGTAACTCTTTAGGCATTCTCAAGCCTGCCTTACCCTTTTGGACATGATGAGTTATCAAATAATTTACATCAACCTTCAATTCATTTACATATCCAAGAGGTTAGTTGGAGATGGAAGTGAGCTGAAATAGGATAGAAGAAGAACTAGTAAAAGCAAGAGTTCTTTGTGAACATCTTTTTCTACCCATGGTAAGAGTTGATCAGTACAAAGCTCCAGGCCTTTTAACAAAGTATAACATGGAAAGAAATCTCATGACAACTGTAGGTGTTGCCAACCTCTAAAGTAGTTCCCAGCTGCCTTGCCCCCTCCAAGACTTCTCTGCATTCTATGATTCTGCCAAAAAAAGACCCATTACATATCTTCACTGGAGGTTAAAGCTCCTTGGCTTAGGCTTCCAAAGACCACTGCCAGTGTATTTCACAAGAGGTTCTGCATCCCAGCGGAGCCTCTGACCATCTCAACATCAGGGAGGGGGAATGTGTGGCTCTCCAGATGTTACTGGATTGCAACTCCAAACAGTCTTCACCATTGGCTATGCTGGCTATTGCTACATTAGATGAGATCCAGTGTGGTGTAGTGGCTAGTGTGTCGGACTGGGAGTCAGGAGATCCAGTTTGTAGTCCCCACTCGGCCATGGAAACCCACTGGGTGACTTTGGGCCAGTCACAGACTCTCAGCCTAACCCACATCACAGAGTTGTTGTTGAGAGGATAAAGTGGAGAGGAGGAGGATAATGTACACCGCCTTGGGTTCCTTGGAGGAAAAAAGGTGGGATATAAATGCAATAATAAATAAATAATAAATAAATAAATTAGATGCCAACTCTCTCATATCAAGTTACTGTCTTTAAAGGGAATTGCTGTTGTTATTGTTCTTATTGGATGCCTAAAGAAAGATTAGAATAGAATGGAAAAATAATCCAGACCATGATCTCCTGTATTGTATTAGTGTACCAATATGTCATCCTGCGAATAAGAACTTCAGTAATATCGTAAATCAAGTGTTTACACTTTGTCTTTTTGTGACATTTTGCCACAGGCCCTCTCCCCTTGAGCACAGCCAGTAAGCAAGGCTCTTCCTTGTATGTGCCTCTGCGTAAGACTTTGTCTTGTATATTTTTGTTTGCCTGTAGGGTCATCCTTTGTAGTGTACATGATGAGTTGCTAAGGGATGTTTTCAAGTTGGCAGTGGTGTTTGTTCAGCTATGCCCCTCCGTGTTGCCTTTTTGAACGATTGTTTTCCAGCTATCAGAAGGCTCAGCATTCTGGCCTGTGGGTAGAAAGACCATACGAATATGAGCTAATTACTCTCTGTAGCCAGGATGGGATCTTTTGAATGCACAGGCTGTTTGTTTTTGGTGACCCAAGTGTGTTGTGCAATGCCAGAGTGCTGCTGTTTTATTAGTCAGATGGCCTCTTCAGTCTTTCAGTGACCCAAAATATGGACCCTCATTGCCAGAGGCTGTCTGTGGAGATGCATGCGATGAAACACTTTCTCCAACAGCCTGCAGTCAGTGATTGTCCAACCAAGCAAGAACTTAGTATTCAAAGAGATTCCAAACAAAAAGTAAGATGAAACACTTTCTATGATAGGCTAGTCATAAATCTGGCCTGTGGAACAGATGATTTTGGATCTCACGAAGGGATAGATGTTGATTAAAGAGAAACAAATATATACTCTTAGGAGAAGATCCTTCTTGTCAAGCACTGCTGGGCTCAACCCAGACACCCTGTGGATCAGGCAACTAGTTCCCTGTTCCCTTCATTATATGGCTTGCCGGTCAGAGGAGAGAAGTAAAGGCAATTTCAAGACTTTGAAATCAAGGCACTGCTTGAAGCAAAGGCACTACTTCCAGGGGAGGGGAGAGGAGGGAGACTGCTGTTCCCACCAAAGGTGAGCGATCCCATCTGGTCTGTCCCACCAACCTGCCTAGAAACCCTTATAAGGAGCAGGGGTGGGAATGGGATTATTCCAGCTCTCCTTTGGAATTTTTACCAATTAGTTTTTGCTTTTGGACATGACGAAAGATGTGTTGGGGGCCTAGGGATGGGCAAACTCACTTTTGTCCACCCTGCATTCTTGCTAGCTGCCCAACCCTGTGATCTGCACACCGTGAGAAGCCTGGCAGCTTGTGAGCAGATGTGGAAACGGAGGCAAGCGCTGATGCTGGTGAAAAACAACCGTATCTTTAATAAATTTTTTTTAATTAGCACCCAATGAGCAGCGTGCAGCCACCCGACCCCTTGTCAAGCCATCATTTTGCGCAAAATAGTGGCTCTTTCTCAGCTGTAAATCTCCATTCTGTGCGAATGGCAAAGTAGGGCCATTTTCAGAAGATTACAGGCATAAATGGTCTAATTAGACAATTCACTACTGTGATTTTGTGTAAATGGCCCTTTTTACGATTGCGATTTGTGCAAAATGGGGATTAATGGGCAAGAACGAGCCATTTTCTGCAACATGATGGCCGCTGGAGTCCCCATTGCAGGCCAGCAACCCCTCACACTCTCCTTGTGAGGAGAGAACAAGGGGTCGGTGGCCACTGCTGGACCCTTGCAAGGAAGGAGAACAGAGGGCTTGGCAGGTGGGCTCAGCAGGAGTTCCCATTACCACTGGCCAAGCCCTCATCTCTCCATGCAAGGAGAGCATGAGGGGTTGTCGGCCAGTGCAGAACTCCTGGCACTGCTGCCTGTCAACCTCTGTTCACATAGTTAATCTATAGAACTTGCTGCCAAAAGATATGGAGGCAGCTAGCAACATAAATGGCATTTAAAAGGATTAGTCTAATTCAGGGAAGATAAGGCTGACAATAGCCACTAGTCATGATAGTGATATTATCTCCTGGATCACAGGCGCTATATCTCTGGATGTCTGTTGCTGGGAAACAACAGCAGGGGATGGCTTTTGCCCTCATTAACTTCTTCATGGGCTTCCTGTAGGCATCTGGTTCACTGCTGTGGGAAAGCAGATGCTAAACTAGATAGGACTTTGGTCGTATTCAGCGGAGCACCACACTGAGCAGGTGGTTTATTTATTTATTTATTTATTTATTTACAATATTTATATACCGTTCCCCATTGAAAATTTCGGAGTGGTGTACAAGATAAAATAAAACAGAATAAAACACTTCAAAATAGATTTTAAAAGAAGCAAAATGTACAGTGAACCATGGCTGGTCATTAAGGAAAGGCTGGACTAGATGACCTCCAAGGCCCCTTCTATTATGCTTCTATGAATTTTCTGTTATTCATTTCTCAAAGATTCTTAGACGGGTCTGGTTAGCATCATGGTTATTAGGACCTTTCACAGGTCTAAGAATTATGCCAAACCTTCTACATAAGGATTGTAAATCACTGTGCCAATCTCAGTGATCCCAACTGCCTTACAGGGTTGTTGTTTGGTTTTGTATATTTATTTCAATTATATACTGCCCAATAACGAGAAGTTTCTGGGAGGAACAACAATTAAAACCACAGAATGCATCATAAAATACAATATAAAAACTTAAAACTATAATGTAGACTAAAACCACAATAAAACCTAGCAGCAATGTGAAGGTTTGCTATGAGTCCCTTTTTTCCTCTTTAGTCATAGAACAATAGTTGTTCGTAGCCAGTGAGTTCTTGCTTTGTCAGATGTATGAATGTGGGTCTCTCTGACCCAAGTTTAAGAATTCCTACTTGTCCTATTCATATGTTGAAAGCGGCAGAGGGGCCAAGAATTTAGCCCCGCCTCAAAAGCTGTGCTGTTCCTCCCACCATTGTCATGTTTGACATATATCTCCTAAAGCAGGGAGCTTCTGTATTTGTAGAGGCTCTGTGTGTGATTTAGAACTCCAAAAATTCCTTCTTTAAATATCAGGGTAATCCTCCTAATAATGTGAAAAAGCTAATGGGAGAGCAAGGAATCACTACAAATCAGGCTTGGATCTTAAGCAGGGTTAACTTAGGGAACTTCACAGAAAGCCATATGCCCTTCCCCTCATGAGATATCACATGATGCGTGAGCTGGCCCATACTCAAAGCCATCTGTCCATTTAATGAAGTGGTTAGAAGAGGCTATGGCAGACTCTTATCCATTGCCAAAAAAGAGAATTGTACCACCAAGAAAAAGGACTAAAGAGGACATCAATTTGCATAACATTTGCATATTCACATTATGTATAGATCCAAATTTAGAAACAATAACTATGACTTAAATATAAATACAATATATCTCACCATAGTTGAGAAGACTGACCAGGTCTACACCAAGCAGGATATAACACTTTGAAAGCAGTTTGAAAACAGTATGTGGTATGTGTCACAGGCCCCAGTAGTTGTCAATACCATTATAAAGCAGTAGTGTAGATCCTGGCTAGGTGAGTTATGTGCCTGCTCTCAGGCTGCTGTCCAAGTACTTACTGCCGGTGGGCAACATCAAGGTCCCTACCTGCTCTCCTGCATGAAACCATACTTGGACTGGCTACTGCCCATCAAGTAGGGGACTTTCCTTCAAATAGTAGTCTTTCCTCTGCCAGCTCTCCAAGATAGAAGACTGTCCTCTGTCAAGTAGGACACTTGCCTCCCCACAAAAAGCCCTCCAAGGTCAGGGTCTTTCCCTGCCCTGTTACCTGAGATTTAAACGGGAGATTCCAGATTTTGAGTCTTAATCCCAAAACACATCTTACTTCAAAGATGTAATTAGCAGTGCTAGTTTTTCTTTTTTCTTTTCTTTTTACTCTATATTAGTATAGATGGTATAATATGAATTGGGACCCTTTTTAATTTATCTTTTTTTCTTTTTATTGTGAATTTAACAAAAAACAAAAAAAATCATGAAAAGAAAAGAAAAAAGAGCAAGAAATTACATGCATGGAAATATCAATATTCCATCAAATACAACATTCTAAAAGAGAGAGAGAGAGAGAGAGAGAGAGAGAGAGAGAGAGAGAGAGAGAGAGAGAGAGATTATGTGTAAGCTTCAAGAAAAGAAAACCAAGCACCATATATTTATCCATTAGCGAATGGCACCTATATACCATCTGTACAAATGTCGATAGCATTGTTAGGTCCTCAATCCATTCCATTATAGAAGGTGAACATTTATCCTTCCAATGTTGTAATATCAGTATTTGGCTGTTATAAGGGCTCTGAAAATCCATTTGTTCTGACCATATGTTAACTTCCAAGAAATAGGTAAGTAGTTTAGGAGGGCATGCATGGCATTCAGTATCAAAGAGTGTTCCAATACAAGGTTTATCCGTATTATGACCTCCTCCCTAAAGGAGGCAACTATTGAGCATTCCCAAAACATATGGTTAAAGAGAAGCATTTAAAATCTCCCACCAGTCCCAATCCAGAGTAGACCCCCTGCACCTGCAGTGAAATAAATCACAATCAGGCAATAGAAATTGCAAGTCCTCCATTTTAGATCAGGACTACAGCAGGGGGAGGAAGGATTAAAGTCCCCCCCACCCCATACTAGGGTCTCAATTTGGATCAGGACCCCTGCACTTACTCTAGTGTCAAAAAGAAAGATGTAGCTGCTTGCTACATCTTTAAAATAATGTGTACTTTGGGTCTGAGACCTTTTGCATTCACTGCCATGACACCGAGCTGTGACTCCCTTAATGTCCTGAGGGAAAAGTAGAAAAATAAAATCAAGCATCTCTAAGTGCTTGAAAAAAATATTAAATCAAGCATCTCTAAGTGCCTTCTCCTTGCCACACTACATCCAATCTTTCACATGTTGTTCGTTTGTTTGCTTTGTTTCTTCTAAATGACTTCATTGGAAAATGCCTTGGGATATACGGTGCAGTATATTTCATTAATTAGACTTGATGGTTTTGTTAATATCTATGATATATGCCTAATGTAAAGCCCATTAGACCTTTACTGAATCGTTTAGTGCCTTGCATATCAGGGAGAATTAGATCATGCAAAGTATACTTCACCATTTCTCTCTCCCCTCCCTTTGGTTTGAGAGAATTAACAAAATGAAATGGTATATAAAAAAATGTGCGCTTGAAAACCACATCTGTTATGGGAAGCCAAACAAAAACAGAGATAGTGCTTTATACCTAAAACACAGATTTATAGCCCTCTGAGCATGAAAGAGGATAGTGTAATAACATTATTGTACCATACAGTACCTGTCAAATACCATCACGACACTAATATACTACTAAATCTCTTCTTTCCTTATTATGTACTAGGAAAGTTCTGCTTTGTAGGCAGCAGACCTTAAAAATTCTTTTTACCACACAGTTTCTGCTGGTTTACTGGCCTCCCACTGCATCAGCCCTGCCAGAAGCAATGTCTCCTGTCATTTGCTGACAGAAAAATACTGTTTCTGGAACAGCAGACTCAGCAGAGGGGGACAGTGTTAGTGAACTAAAAGCAGAAGCGATAGCTGCTGTGAAAGAGTTTTATAATTGCTGAGGACAGAAGCTTTCCTCCCATTCAACTGAGTCCCTCCTTTCCTCAACCGGCAGCCTCCTGAATGCCTCTTTTTCTCTTTATGGCCTCACCTCCCTTTCAAGCTGTCTTCATTTCCCTTTCAAGTATGGGGGAGACATGGTGAAGTAAAGGGAGGAAAGAAACTTTAGTTACGTTCATGCTTAATTTATAAACCAAAATGCCCCAACCTCAAATGCTCCTAAAAGTTGCATCCTCTGAGCCGAGAAGTTTTGCTTCTAAAGTTCAGGTATAATGGAACCAGGTGTGAATATTTACTTTGCAGGCAAGTAAATACGCCCTGCACATGTTCAAAACCCCTTTTTTGCTTCATATGTTTTAGGAATTGCACTCTGGCATTTTAATAAACTGTTTCTGTGCTCGAACTCCGATCTGCTCTAACTCAGACTGTGTCCTCATAATGTCTATAGTGCATAAATAAATTCTGAATTGTGGTTCAGTGTAAAAAAGCTCTTAGCCCGTCAAAATTGTATATATCCAGTCATCTCTTGCCATCAGGATTGGATCTGAGGATGTTCCCGTGATAAATAGCTGGTGTAGACATGCCCCTTGTTGCAATGGTGCTGCTTCTACTTGAGTGGTGGATTCCAGAAAGTGGTGCTGGGGCATTATTGGCTTTCAAAGTCATCAGACGTACTATCTTTCTGGATAGGATGTCTGGGCTAGGAGTTGGAGGCACTGTGGCCCTTTCTACACCTAAGGGTTATCCCAGGAAAATGGAGGGATCATCCTTGCCTGTTCCTGGGATCCCCTGTGTGTCATTTGGATGCAAGAGGATGTTCCAGGGATAAATAGCTGGTGTAGACATGCCCCGTGTTGCAATGGTGCTGCTTCTACTTGAGTGGTGGATTCCAGAAAGTGGTGCTGGGGCATTACTTTTCTGTGCCTTGACAGCTGTGCTATGGGGCTCCACAAGGCTGTACTCTGCCTGCCATGCTGTTCAACAAATGACAGCAAGGGTGATTAGAAACCTCTGCGGGAGGTTATCCAGAATGTGATCTGAGGTGTGATTAATATGCTGAAGACACCCAGCTCTGTCTCTCCTTTTCACCAAACCCAGGTGAGGCAGTGGCTGTTCTGAATCAGTGCCTGGGCATGGTGAAGGATAAGGGCCAATAAACTGAAGCTCAATTTAGACAAGACAGAGGTACTCTTAGTGGGCAGTTCATCTGCCCAGCTAAGTGAAGTTCAATCTGTTTTGGAAGAGTTTGCACTGCCCCTAAAGCATCAGCCTCATAGTTTGAGGGTGCACTTTGATCCAGGATTGTCACTAGACTTAAAGGTGGACTTGATGACACAGAGAAGCTTTTATCAGCTTAGGCTGATATACCAACTATATACTTAAATTGGACAGTGATTGCCTAGCTACAATTATCCATGCTCTGGTAACCTCTCACCTGGATTACTGCAATGCATTATTTGTGAAGCTGCCTTTGAAAATGGTCCAGAAATGTCAGCTGTTCCAAAATAGGGCAGCAAGATTGTTAACAGGGATTCGCCAGTGATTGTATTATTGCTAGTCTATTTCCAGGACCTGATTCAAAGTGCTGGCATTAACATTCAGAGCCTTAAATGCTCTGGGGGCAGATTACCTGAAGGATCATCTCCTCCCATGTGTGCCTCCTGTAAGATTATTTCTTCATTTGAAATTTTAATAGATATGTGTAAGATTGGGATTATAAAAGTTCATTGGCATAGCATAGAGAAAGAAGCTCTTGGGGGCATGGGATGGTTTAAATGGGTGTATAAGTGATAGGGTAATGCTTAAATTTTAAAGGGGCAAGTAGACATACATGCATAGAACACTGTATCAGGGTTTGGATCCTTTACTTTGGATAAGGCCAGATAGAAAATGATTTGGAAATATGATTTGATATTGTTTAATGCCGTTACTCATGAGAACTTGCAACTTGATATTGCTCAAAAGACATTAGTCATAAGAACTTGTGACATGTACTAACTGTAAGTACAGGAAGGGTCCAGGGTGAAGGAGAGGTGAGGTTGTGGTTGGAAAAATAAGAGCCAGACAACCACAAGAACAGGGAGCTTGACCTTTTGTTGTCATAAACAAATACATCAGAAAGGGGAGGAAGTTTTCAGGAGGGGATGGTCTAAATTATGAGGTGGTCCAATGGGTTTAGGAGTTTAGAAGACGTCAATGGGACAAATTGATGATTCAAATTGAGCATTTAAGGCTGACCACAGAGGGATAAGATGTCTTCCCTTTCCCTCAGGCATGGTTTGATCTTGCCTGGGAGTGATGGGAGCCCCTCTCTGAAAAGCAGCTCCTTCACAGAGTCAGTATGAGCTGTATTGTCATGTTGTCATTGGGGGTGTGATTGTCTGTGTTTGTCTTGTTCTCCAGAAATCTGCTAGACTTGTACGTTCTTTTAACTTGCTTTGCTGAATGGAGGTTTGTGTGTCTGACTTTTAACTTTCTTAAATTGTTTTAATAAATGTTTTTAAAGTTATATCAGTTTCATTGTGCTTGTAAGCCTGAGTGAAGTCAATCATTCTGAATGTCTACCTCCGGATCATCTTTACACCTACTATAGTGGGGAATTTAAAGAGTACTGTTACAAGGTAGTGCAGGAACCTGCGCCTATGTTCAGTACCTCTTAAAAAGACCACCAGAAAATTCCTCCTACACTCCCCAAATCCTAAGATTATCCTCATTGGTCCTTCTCCAGGAGCCTCTGCTGAAGGATGTGAGGTGGGCGGCTCCTAAGAGGAGGGCCTTTTCTTTTGTGGCCCTGCAATCATGGAATGAGCTTTCCAGGGAGGCTCTCCACATGCCTCTGTTATGCTCTTTTCAGCATGAAGTGAAGACCTTCTTTGTTTTCCAGGCATTTGACTCCTTCAGTTTCTATTATTTTAAATGTGTTACTGGTTTTTAAACTTTTGCACTACTGCTAGGTTTTCTTGAATTTTAATTTAATTATTGTAAACTGTGCAGAGAGTTTCGGGTACTGCGTGTTACAGAAATGGAATAAATATGAATACAATTCACACACAATACTGCTGGTTGCATCACAGTTTCCATGCCATTTGCTGCACTGCCTTAATGAGTGAGCACATGAGCCACAATTTGTGAAGCAGAGAAAAGCAAATTTGGATTTGCCAGCGTATGATCAGAGATTGTCCTGAAAAGTGCCAATATGTCCTGGAAAGTAGCTTAAAAATATTGTTTTACTTGTTCATGTTGCATTTTAGTGTGAATGGGCCACGTGATCATCGTTTACTTCCTCATTCTTCTCCTGTGTGAAGAAAGAGGAAGTATGATAGGGTGACCAACTGTCAGGATTTCCCCGGATTTGTCCTGGTTTTTGTTCTTTCCATGGTGTCAGGGGGGATTTTCTATAATTTTCAATAATGTCCTGGAATGACACACCTTCCTCTTTAAGGCTGCCATTAGCATGGCAGGAGGGAGTGACATGCTTTCTTGAGGCACATCATTCCCCCACCCCAAGCTCCAATTGAGGTCTTAAAGGGGAAAGTGGGTCATTCATGGACATTATAGAAAAGGCCCCAATTGGAGTGGATGGTGGTGGTGCAGAATGAAATCCTTTCCCCTCCTCCACTCCAATCGGGTTCTTTAAAGTGGCGGGGGAATAACGTACTTTCTGCAGGACTCAGAAAGCTGCTTCCACACACACACACTAGGTGTCCTCTTTTTTGGTTTCCCAAATATGGTCACCCTAAAGTATGATGGGACAGAAGTGGGAGAAAAGCAACAGTAAGGAAACCCAATTTTCCCCATCTGATGACACTCCAAGAAACCAGTACCTAGTTTATATATAATGCCTTCCAGTCATGCTGCTTTAGCTCTTCTGCTGTGGCCTTGATCTGGACTAGACTTTTATTGGAATATGGTTTTAATGTGTTTAGCTGTGATGGTTTATCTGTATCCACCTTCTGTCAAATGTTGATTTTGAGTTGCATTTTAATGGCATCATGATTTTATTATATTTTTTAATTAGAGTATTTATGAGAGCTGGTTCAGAAGCCTTCTGGCTGAACATTGTTGATTAAAACAGAACAAGTAAATAAGGCATTATCTGTACACTTGTGCATCTTCATATAATTGGCCGATATGATGACAATATCAGTTCAACAATAATTCATTTAATTTGTGCTCTTTATTCTATTTTTATTTATGCTCCATGTATTTAAAGCTTTCAACATCTCTGCCCATGAGTGTAAATCTTCCCTTGTCTTCTTGTTCTGCACAAATCACCAACTATCTGTGCACTTTGTAACCTTCTTCTGCTCTTCACTCTTCTCTTGATGGTCCCTAGGCTTGGAAGAACAGTCTCTGCTCCCTTTTAAGCCACTTCCCACTTTCCCTTGTTATTTCCCCCCCCTTATCTGCTTCTCCACTTATATTTCCCTGTCTTCTTGCTCCCTCACTATCAGTATTTCCATCCCTGTCTTCACCATCTAATGTAGGGTGTAAGAACTTTTAGACTAGGGTAGGCAATTTCCCCCCCCCCCCAATGTTTAGGACTACAAATTGCATAATCCCTCACCATTGGCCACATTGGCTGGGGCTTAAGGGAGTTGTAGTCCAAAATATTGAGATGGTAGCAAGTTGCTATGTCTCTTTTAGACTATGGCTGTGTTGCTTCTACGTTTCTTCACCTATAGATACCTTCTTTTAACCTCTACATGGGGAAGGCAAACTACAATTAATGTTTACTTCATATGCTAGCCATACCCAACCTGGAAATAAAAAGTTAAAAGATTCAAGAATAAGATATGCTCAAGGCTGAGGGAGGGAGGCAGAGGGAAAGACAACAGGGAGATAAATGAATTATTAAAAACTAATAATCAAAACACATTTGAATTACCAAATGCTAGTTTTCCTGCCATCAGTGCAAAACTCCTTTTAATTTTTGCAAGATCAAAGTACAACCCCTATACATTTCTGCATGTAATGACTTAAATGAATGCAGCTGTGTTTTATGTTAGCATAATCAGACATAGCTGGATATATAATCATTGGAATGAATGCAGCTGGGCTTTCTTTTCTGTCTTTTTTAACAGTGTATCTGGGTCTAGCTTTAAATAACTATGAATGCTGAATTCCAGAAGAGATACTCCAGTACAATGCAGCTATTCTGTGGTGCAGATGGCTCAAAACCAATATAAGTGGCCGGGGAGGCTGATGGAAAAGACCAAATCGCACCGCAGCCACGGACAGCATGGAATGATAATGACAGGGGGTTAGTATGATGACCAGCATATGAACAATTATTTGCAGTATCAGCTCTATAACTCTGAGCATGATGAAGACCCAAACAGTAAACTAACCAGAAGCGGAACACAGGTATAGGCCGGAGAGGAGTTCAAAAGCCAAATTACTGAGCCAAAATGATCATTAAACCAGAAGGATGACCTACAAGCACAATAAAGTTCAGGGCTGATGTGTAAAAAATATGGAAGAAATTGCTTGTTCACTGGAAGAAAAGGCAAATGGGTTAGAAACACAAGACAGGAATAGATCTGGGATGAGCAAATTCTCCAGAGATGAGCAAATGTTCAAGAGTCATTGCAAGAGGTACCAGAATGATCATGCTGTACAGGGATTATCCTTTGCTAGAAATTAAAATGCGCAGGATTTTTATTTGTAGAGTGGACTATCAGTACTAATGGTACCCCACAGAACAATTCATAGAGGGAAGCAGAAACATGTATTAATTAATAATTAAACAAAACCCATAATTCATTTTTGCACCTGTATCCCCAGAATAAAGAGACGAGACATTTGCTTTGGAGGTTTAATGGGCAACAACTTTATTTAATTGTAAAGGATCTGCAAGAGGCAAATAACCTAACATAAATAACTTCCTTCAATGTGGGTAGCAAATCAGACTGAGGTAGAGGAGCTTTCCTCCTTCTACTTCAATCTGTTCTGGGTGAATTCTTTCATCTAACCTTGATGAGGAGGTTAGATGAGCCTGCATTACCACCGTAGTAGACATTCATCTCAGATGCATCAGCCCAAGGCTGACCACCAAACCTGATGCAAGCATATAGAGACTGGATCTGGGACCATCTCTAAATCTGCCCCATACTTGAGGAATCTCATCCCCAAAACCCATCTGCCATGGATAGGTGCTCCATCACCACAATAAACCTCATTCCCATGCATGTCCCAAACACATGAAGCTCCAGATACAGCATCTGTGGTGAAGGCTGCTGAGGATTGTGTGGACTTTGTGTGGACTTTGATGGCCCAGGAACCTTACCATCATTTATGTCCACAAAAGCCTGGACACAAGCTGGAAGAACAACAGGAGTTTTGACCCTTGTAGCACCCTGAGCAGCTTGGATACTTGTCCTTTACCTTAATTTTGCTCTATTTCTTTGCTTTCTTTTGCTCAAGTGCTTTAATTCAATTAACTTTTCATCATCACTGTCACCTGAGGATAACAGTAGCTACTTTTGGGGAGAGAAACTTTCACACACATCTCCTCTTCTGAAATGCCTTTTTTGTACCCATCCTAATAAACCAAACCATGTTTTCCAATTATGTATTATTCAGTGTCCTCACAACTTGGTGTTACTTTGTATAGTCAAATCAATTATCCTGTTGCCTTGCCAGGAGATTCCGTCGAAGCCCTGGTCAATCTCTGGAATGGAGAAATGACCAGGGTGGTGGACATGATTGCTCCTGAGTGTCCTCTCTCACAAAGTGGAGCCACACCAGCCCCCTGGTTTTCTAGGGAGGTGGCAGCAATGAAACGAGTGAGATAGCAACTAGAGCAAAATTGGTGGAAACTCAGAGTGAATCCGATTGAACACAGGTTAGAGCCTATTTAAAGACCTACTCTTTGGGAATATGGGCAGCAAAAACAAAACAAAACTATTTTTCTCTGCCACTAATGTGTCTGCAAAGAGTCATCCATTGGAGCGGTTTTGGGTAGTCAGGGGCCTTTAATACACTGGCCCCAAAGAGGAGAATTCAGACCTGTCAGCAGCTCGCTGTGAACAATTTGTCCAGCACTTTGCAGACAAATCGCTCAGAGCTGCTCTGACTTGATACAGGGCCAGTGGATGTAACTCTGACACCTGTTTGTCCAGTGTTATTGGATGCTTTTCAATTTGTACAGCCTGGGGATGTGGGCAGGATCCTAGGAGAGGTAAGAGCCACCATGTGTATGTTAGATCCTTGCCCTTCCAGGCTCATAAATGCAGCCAGAGGGGAGGAGGGGACTGATTGGGTTCAGGGAGTAGTCAAAGCCTCCTTTTACCAAGGTAGTGTTCCAGCCTCCCTGAAGGAGGTGGTGATAAGTCCTCTGTTGAAAAAGCCCCCCTTGAACCCCAACGTATTAGGCAATTACCAACCAGTCTCCAATATTCCATTTCTGGGCAAGGTATTGGAGCATGTAGTGGCCTCCCAGCTCCAGGGATTCCTGGATGAGATGGATTATCTAGATCCATTTCAGTCTGGCTTCAGACCTGTTTATGGGACAGAAACAGCTTTTGTCACCTTGTTGGATGACCTACGCCAGGAGCTGGACAGGGTGTGTGTGTTCCCATTGGTTCTGCTGGACTTCTCAGTGGCTATCACTGTGCCAGGTTTTATCTCTTTATCTTTAAAAATGAGGGAGCGATAAGCATTTCTGTTATGCAAATACTGAACGGTTCTTCAACAGGTAATTCGACGAGGTGGAGAGAGAGGAGCCACTCTGAAATTGAGGCAGAAAATCACCTCTAGGTAGCTCCAGATCAAATTTCAAGGCAGAGAACACCCACTTTGAACACCCCTAGTATATGTGCTCTTTTTTTTTACCATTTTTATACCATTCTGTCGTTGAAGCCTTTCCAGATGCATGAGCTTTTTGAAAATCCCCTTAGAGGGACTTATCCTGGGCCTCATCTATTCAATGCTGCTTTGTGTACTCATTCCCCTTAAATCCCATAGCATCGCTGCAGTGATAGGGTTATATGGCAGGAATGAGTGCTGGCTACCTAGGCAGGAAAAATTGCAGTGCCGTTGTCAGGAGGAGGTAATGGGCAACAAATATTGGGGGACCAAAAACTATGAAGACCCTTTTTGTTTTGATTTCTGACAACTCTGTGTGACTTTGAAAGCTTATTAAACGTATGTGATATTCATCATAACTGGCCTTACTTTCATTCCCAAGATGTTAATATTGGCCTGGTGGCCATCACTAGGCTTGTCAAGCTCACCCATGCCCTGCATTTCCACACCTACGCTGCATTGGTATCCACCCGTGACTATGCCCAGTCACTGACAGACAACAAACAAATGTGGCAACATCGGAGCAATGTAAAAAGTGATGGTAAAATGACAATTTGAAAATGACACTTTGAAAAGTCACATGGAAAAGCCCGATGTGGCTGTGAGTTGGCAACTGCATCATATAAACAATGGGGCACAGCTGCACAGCCATGATGGATTATATAAAGCATATAGACAAGCCCCAGGGCTTCCTCCTTTGGGGCTTTCTGGTGCTACTGCCAGCTGAGTGCCTCCTCCTCCTCCTCCTCCTCCTCCTCCTCCTCCTCCTCCTCCTCCTCCTTGTTAAAAGGACGTTTAACAACAACAAAACCAAACCAAAAACACCTCTCTCAGCTTTCAGGCATTCAGCAGTAAGTTTCACTTAGTCCAAGGGGACTTGTCTCAAATGTGCATGTGATTATGCTGTACAAGAAAGAAAGAAAGAAAAAGATTTAGTTTCTTCATTCTCTTTTATTACTGAAACCTTTGTTCATTTCATGTTTCATTCATTAAAATCACATTTATTTTATGTTTGGTTTACCAGCATTCCATTCATTTTATTAAGACCATTTGTTATTGTTTCCCATTGATTTCAATTGGAGAGCCAGCTGTTCTCCTGCTACTAGAAGCATCTACATTGTCTAGCCAATAAACACAAACTTTTGGGGTATTCCAGTATCCCTATAAGGGATGGCTTCTGCCAAATTTCAGACAGGGAAAATGGTTGTTTCTTGGGAGAATAAAAGGACATACACACTAAGTGCTATCTAAATCAATTACAAATGGAACCAAAAACTACAAATAAGTACAAATGAATGAGAAAGGTAGGGGAACACAGTGGAAGGAATTTTAAATGCTTAAAAGGGCAGATTGTGAAGTTGAAACTGCTTTTTGCACAAAGGCACCTGCAAATATTTTGTTTCCAAAGGAAAAGAACTAGCATCTATAGATGAAATAAACAAGAAGTTTATTCAGATAAAGGATAAGAAGGACAAGTTTTGTGCACGTCATCATCATCTTAGTGTCCCAAATTTTGTTTCCCTACAAAATGAATAGTGTCAGAAACTATCTTGCTAATATAATACAGCACAGGAAATTATCCTTGAGCATCCTACTATATCTAAATGCTTCCAATGTAATTGGAAGAAATTGTAAGCCTTACAAAAGAGAATTCCTTTAGACCAGTTTTCTACTGGACTTTGAAAGATAGTAATGAGAATACAGGACAATCTAAATATTTGGGTAATTATGCACAGCATAGCTATGCGTGTTCATTTTTCTTCCTCTCCTGCAAGCATGTGTGGACCATATTTGGATCATATTTCTTTGGGACATCTTAGAGTCAAACTATATGTTAAGTGTGTCTTTGCATCTAATGTGCAGGCTCTTTTGCTCAGATTTTTATGAACAGAATTAAGGTTGACACACCAATTAAAAACAACATTGTGGTGCTTTTTCTTATCTTTTGAGGGAGTCATGTCAAGATAGGAGGAAGTAGGCCTATATATACCAGTTGCTAAGTAACATAGGTGATAAGGTGCTGTTGCACCTGTGTCCTGCTTGTGGGTTCCTGGTCGACAGCTGGTTGGCCACTGTGTGAACAGAGGACTGGACTAGATGGACCCTTGGTCTGATCCAGCATGGCTCTTCCAACTGATCCAAAGCCTCCCTTGATCCACCCTGGACACTCCCTACTGTCTATGGTGGGGTGTGTCCTTCTCCACATGGGTGGAAAGGGAGGCCTACATAAATTATCCCCCCTAAGACACACTCCCCAGAGCCCTAGGATTGCCCTCTAAACATACTTACTTTTCAATTTTGCATTTTAAAACACATTTTGGCACTTTTTTGAGGTGAGAACTGCATTGGAAATGTGCAAGTCAGTGGATAACTCTGATCCATTCAGCACATTACTCTGAGAGGTATGGACCAGATCAATCAATATCAGAATTCACAAAGACTGATGTCTTGAAGCATCCCTTTGTGGGAGTAGCAAATACAGTGAGGGTTTCCTAACTGGGAATGGCTCTATATAATCTCATATGACAAGAAACTTTCTTTTCTTTTCCTTTATTACAATATATATTTTATACAGAAGAACATAAATTATTATGCAGTTGTCTATAAGGTAACTTAACCCAAAATAAATTAGAAGCAACTCAACAGTAATTAATTTTCCAAGCGCTATCTTCTACACTTTCAACTAATTTTAGCTAGATGGATTGAAGTGAATTAAGGGGTTATTAGCTCAGTATAACTAATCGTGTAAACAAGCCCTTAGGCATGTCCCAGAAAAGAAATCTGTTGTGATAGCTTAAGCAATGAACAGAATGTGGCAATGGAATAGCAGGATCAGCATTCAGTACAGCATTAGTACAAAGCTTTCTAGGATGCATGCCTAACTTGTCACTTCTCCACATGCTGCAATTTCTTCTTCCAGCTAAGCAGGGGTTAATAGTGTCCTTATATCTCTACCCATGATTCAAGCAAGATTTGTTTTCAAAAGAATATTGTTACATTGTTTACAGTTAATTGTACATTTCTACTTGGCAATATGGCATATCTCCCCTCTTGGATAAAATTATGCTGTTAAGAGCTACACCCCTGCCATTCCCTCTCAACATGCACAGTTGAAAATAAAAAAAAGTTTACAAGGTACCCTAAAACCCTAAGCAGCTTGGGTAGCCATGTATGCATCACCAAAAAAGAGGAAATGCCAGACCCCCTCCCCACCCCACCCCCAAAACAGAAAAAAGGAAACAAAAAGGACACCAGTTTGCATAAAATTTGAATATGCTAATTTATATGTATCAATGCCAAGTTATTTATTTATATGTATTAATGTCAAGTTATGTTTAAGATTTAAATAGAAATACAGTGCATTTCACCATAATGGGGAAGACCATGACCAGTGATCCAAGCGTCTTCCTGCAATTTGCTGTCCAGGTAGTAACTGTTGATGATGCGCAACTTCAAGACCCAGGGGTTATCCCTTCTGATAGTCCTTTGCCTTAAAACCAGATTTGGATTGGACAAGCATTCAAAAGGAGGATGGCTTCTAGAGAACTGACTTCTGTAAAGAGAACACATGGGCAATGTAGCTTCAGAGTGAGGCTGAAGGTTGTTCCCTTGGAAACAGTCCCCCCCACCGAGGGAATCTGCTCTCATTAACTTCAGTTCTATTGATCATGCTCCATCCACTACAAAACTGGAGTGGACTGCAGTTCATAATATTAGGGCTGAGTCATGTTTGGCTGCATTCAACAGAACCCACTTCTCTGCAAATGTACTGCTACAGCATGTGGGTACCACACACAGGATGGGGCATGTAAGCTGGGGAAAAGCAGAGCAGACAAAGGTTAAAGGATTATTCCAAGCCATTCATGATATGTACACCCTAATATTTGCAGTTTCAGTTACACTGGATGTGAAGAAACTGAAACATTATAGGTACATTTATTCTCTGTCTCCATACATCTCAGTAAAATGGACATAAGAATGTAATTCTGTTTGTACAGTGTCCAACCAGCTGCCTACAGGAAACAAGCAGGACATCAGTGTAACAGCACCCTTCCACCCATGCCCTCCAGCAACTGGTATGCATAAGCATTCTGCCTCTGATACTGGAAGCAGCATATAACAAGACTAGTAGCCACTGATAGCCTTCTCCTCCAGGAATTTGTCTAGCCCCCTTCTAAAGCCATCCAGATTGGTGGCCACACTACATCTTGTGGTAATGAACTCCATAGTTGGACTATGCACTGTGTGAAGAAGTATTTCCTTTTATCTGTCCTGACTCTCCCACCAATAAACTTCATGGGATGACACCCCCCAGGTACTAGTACTATGAGAGATAATCCGTAACAGACAGCCCTGAACTTACCTTTGTTAACCATTTTTAAGTAGAGGGTGGATAGATGGTGTAGCTGTGGATTTCTTCATCAACAGGGAATTGGACCTCTAAAGTCCCTTCCAATATATATATATATATATATATATATATATATATATTTGAAGGACAATAGAATAATACAACTAAATCATAAAAAGAAACCCTATATTTCGCTTGTCTTCCCCACCCACAATTGGTATTTAATCTTTAGAAAACAAAACAAAACAAAACCCAAAACAGCAACATAAAATGATTCCTAATCCAGATCAACAAGTAAATTGATCTGGATTAAAACAAGTATTTCCCAAGTAAAACAAATATTTTTAGTAATAAAAAGCTAGTGTTGGGCCAAAACCTGCCCCCTATTTTCAGGAACTTCCTCAATTCCTGCAAAAGAATTTCTGCCTCTTTCATGGGGGGTTGGGGGATTGGAGAATTTTTCTCCTTGGGGAGGGGACAGGATCTCCACATACCTTTTTAAGTGTAGCCAGTTGCTGAAGGCCCTTCTTCCTATTTTGTTTTGTTTCTGTTTTGTTTTTTAAACACCCTTTTCCTCCAGCATTTGGAGGAAACCAGCAGTTCTTAGTCCATGTGTCCTCTCCTTTTCCAATAAGCATCTAGTAAGCTCTCCTGGAGTCCTGAAAATGCCGGGGCTGTTTTAAAAAAATCAAAATAAAGAAAGAAGACACCCCGTCCCCCTCAACAACTGGCTACATTTAAAAAGGTATGTGAAAAACCTGTTCTCCTTCCCAAGGAGAAAATTCTCTGAAATTCTCAGCACTCCCAGCCTCTTTCACCAGAGTTTTTATCCCCCCACCCCCCACCCCACCCCACACATGCACAAAATGTTGAAAATGGAATGGGTGAAATTTCAGCACAACACTAGAAAAAACTTCTTGAAAAGGAAAAGTCAGCCAATCTTTTTTTCTGGCAGAATGAATACACCATAATCTATAATATTATATAATTTCTAAAAACATAAAACAATAAAAAAAATAAAACCATTCTTGGTCATTTTAGGGTTAATGCTTGATTCACTGGCATGCAGTTGAAGCACATGGTATTGTATTCGAACATTCCTTTGTAAACGCTGTTTAGCCAAGCAGAATCACAGTGAGGGAGGGAGGAATGAAAGGGAGAGAAAGGGGCATCCTACATCCACTCTTCACTTTGGCCCTCCCCCATGCTTTCCACTTTCCCCACATGGTAATAATGTGGCACTCGCCCCTGAAATGCATCCTTGTCCCTTTATAGGGACAAGGATGATGTCTCTCCTTGCTCCCATCCCAGGGGCTTCTTAACTCACGTGATCCCCTCCCGAGGGCCACAAAGTTTCTTCCCCACCCTTTGCTGCAGCAGTTCTGGTGGTTCATGTCTTGTGGTGCATAGAGTGAAGCATCCACATAGGTATGGAGGCGGGGGAGGAAAAGAGGAAGAGGAATGGAAGTAACAATATCTGGAATTGATGCTAACCAGGTTTTGGACAATTATTATTATTATTATTATTATTATTATTATTATCATTATTGAGCACCTTCTATCAGCTTAGGCTGATATACCAACTGCGCCCTTATCTGGACAGAGATAGCCTAGCTACAGTTATCCATGCTCTGATAACCTCTCGTTTGGATTACTGCAATGTGTTATATGTGGGGCTGCCTTTGAAAACGGTCCAGAAACTTTAGCTGGTACAAAACAGGACAGCCCATTTACTAACAGGGACTGGCCAGTGAGACCACATTATGCCAGTCCTTTTACAACTTCATTGGCTGCCAGTCCAGGTCCGGGCCCGATTCAAAGTGCTGGTATTGACATTCAAAGCCCTAAATTGTTTGGGGCCAGGTTATTTGAAGGAACGCCTCCTCCTCCCATATGTACCTGCCCGGACCTTAAGATCACCCACAAGGGCCCTTCTCCATGAGCCCCTGCCAAAGGAAGTAAGGAGGAGGGCTTTCTCTGCTGTGGCACCCCGGCTGTGGAATGAGCTCCCCAGAGAGGTCCGCCTGGCGCCTACACTGTACTCCTTTCGTTACCAGCTGAAGACATTTTTATTCTCTCAGTATTTTAACACTTAATTTTAACTTCAATTTAAATTTTACTGCTCAAACTCTGTATTTTAATTTTATATAAATTTCTGCTGCATGGTTTTATCCTGGTTGTGCTTTTTATACTGTACTTTGTATTTGTGTTTTTAGACTGTTGGTTGTTTTATTATGGTTTTAATTTTTGTGAACCACCCAGAGAGCTTCAGCTATTGGGCGGTATAAAAATGTAATAAATAAATAAATAAAATAGTAGTAGTAGTAGTACTCACTGGCACATTGTTTTAACTGTTTTAATTGCAACTATTGCTTTTAAATTATATATTGTTTTAACTTGGATTATGGTTTAATTTGTTTTTAACTGTGTATATTTATTGTTTTATACTGTATGTTTTTATCTGTACGCCGCCCTAAGATCTTAGTGATATAGGGCGGGATATAAATATTTTAAATAAATAAATAATAGTACTAGTAGTATTTCACCTTCACATTCAGCAATAGCCTACTGATTGCTGCGACTGAATACAACTGTACAGTCTTAGGCAGAGCATTATAGAATGGAGAGCCACCACTTCAAATGGAAGAGGGCTTATGTGGCTTTATTATTGTGCAGTATTTTCCCTCACTCAATGCATTAAGTCAATAAGCATTGTATAGTAGTTGTTGAGGGTTTCTCAATACTGAAATAATAGAAATGGTCATTGGGAACTTCACAGTAAAAGAAAAACAACAACTAAGCTTACTTTAAAATAATCAGAACTAGTGAAGTACTTTGCAGTATGGAAAAGGAAGTAATTCGGGCACAAAGTTTTTCACTTTTTAACTAATAGACAAACTGTGTATATACAAACTGAAACTCTATTATCCTCCAAAATGTGCACTTCTCTGAATTTTGCAATAGAGTTGTCCAAACAAGAAATGCACATCAAAATGTGTATATTGCAAAAAGATGTGTATTTGGCAAAATTGCATTCAAAAATGCTTATATTAGGAGAAATATAAATTTGCATACAAATTTTCATGCAATTTTTATTTTATTTTTTAAAGTTTTGAATGAACCAAACTTAACATTGGGAAAAAAAGAAAAAACTGATAGAAATGGAAATTGGCAGATTCATTCTTCCTTGCTTAGCAGTATTTCAGGATCCCAAACTAGTACTGTACATTCTGGAGGCTATGAGTTGGCATTGTTACTATATGATAAAAGTGCAATTTTATTCTTTCTTTTTGTCCGTTATGGAAGTCCCAGTGTCTGAATGGAAGGCAAGACCTCCCTGCGCTACAGACAGTGTCAAATACTTGATGATACCCCTGCAAGTTTCTTCTTGTTGGTTTAAGAAACACTTGTGGAGCAGCAGGGAGTGTAGTTAGAGACAGGATTTTTCTTGGCAAAATGCAGTTCAGAAAGAAAAGGAAATGCCAGCTCTCTCCTGCTCCTGAATCTTCAGACTCAAACAGAATCCAAAGTGTGCCATATCACTGACTGCTACATCCAGAATATGTCAGATGAAAAACTGAAGAATGAAAAGTGCTACACAACAATGAGGTGTTCAGTTGCATTTCTACCAGTATCAAGTTACTGTGTAAAACAGAAGCCAAAGAATAATAAAATGTGGTGGAGTATTCCTACTTGACTTCAGAATACATAAGTAGAATCCCATATTGGATTCTTTGTTTTATTTTTATTTTTTTTGCATCTCTGATAAACACGCTCACTTGTCTCCTGGGGTGCAATCTTATGTTTGCTATGGAGAGGGGGTATAGAATTCATTATTTGTCTCACATGGAAAAATAGCCTAACATTTGATATACCCACAGTTAAAAAGAAAGCTGTAATCATTCTGGTCTGTGCTCCTGATCAGTCTGGTGAGAAGAAGTTATACTAATAAATAAATGCAACTAGAGGTATGCCTTCTGCTTTTTATGTCAAAGAATCACACCAACTATTGGAACTATTGTTCCAGTTCCCTGCCTATTTTATTTCTACAATCTACTGTTGCTTCTCCTTTCCCTAATTTCCCCTTTCATCAAGAAATATACCCTGGAATACTAATAGTTTGCTCAATTCAGCTATTCACACGCAGTGCCCTTGATTTTGCCAGACAAGTCAACATTTGTGTTTGTCTGTCTGTCTGTTGGTTTGTTTACTATTCACTTTGGTTCTGCCTATTTGCCTGAGGCAGTGGATTCTCTTTCATTTACATTTTGATTGTTGTTCTAAGATTTAAACATGTTATCACGTTTGGTCTCCAAAATGCCTGACTGTATGGGAAAATCACACCGGAAGATCATTGTATATCAAGGAGAGTAGTTGGTGTACAACTATTGCCATCTGAGAGACTGGCCCTTTAAATTGCTTTACATTATTCTTCTGCATTTTTGTCAGTTACCTGCTCCAGGTGATACTGATTAGGGAGTGAAGCATGGCCACCAGAGTTATCTGTGTTGGTTGATGGCTATCAACTCAAGATTATCTTTTGATCTTGCAGGAATACATAGACATAACAGCATGGTACAACCATGACACCAGATGTGATGGAGGTCAATGTTTTCATAAAACAGCATGTAGCCTACTTATATTGGGTATATAAGTCCTCAAGTCACTGCCAAAGTTAAACCTCAACACAGACCTGGACTGAGAAGAAGTGATGTGTATTGGCTGCTGGCCAAGATATCTCTGTTGCCATTGAAGGGGTCCCAACAACTGAAAGGGGAAACAAGCCTTTGTAATCACGCTCAGCATGTCTTTATGTCTGTACTCTCTTATGTATTTGCTTGTATTATATTATTTTGTTAATCTTCTGTTCCTCTTACATAAATTAAGTAAACATTATCCATTGAAGTGTTTATTGTCTACAAATCCCTTGTGGAAAAGAATCCTTGCTTCCTCGCAACAGGCTTGCACAGCTATTTTTGAAGGGCTTGGCAAGACATTGACTGAAAAGTTCAATTCTGGCTCTCGCAAACCTGCCAACAAATGAAGCCTATGGTGGACCAGGACTAGCCAGGATGAGCAGCCACAAACAAGAAGAAAGGATGTCAAAGACAAGCTGAAGGCCACAGCCCCACCGTATCTAGGCAACTGGAGGCAGGCATCCCCAGGGATGCAGCTAAAGATGTCTGCAACAGAATCCATAGATTTCTATGAATCTAATATATGGATTCCCCAATGGATCAACCTCTGCCCAGTTGCATGGATTCTATGACTTATGGACTTTTTTTGTTTGTTGAATTTTAAGTTTCTGGAATTTTACAATATATACACAATTGGCAAAAATGGGCATTTCCCCCAAAGGCTAAACATGAAAATGCATTTTGGGGGGATTTGTGCATGGTGTGTGTGTGTGTGTGTGTGTGTGTGTGTGTGTATTTTCACATTTTTGCTAGTGTGAATTTTCACAAGGGCAAATTTGCAGAAATTTGGGAAGTTGGAGGGGAAAAACTGATTCCATGAATTAGCAGATGATGGAATAAATGTATGACTTCCCTCTTGAGCCAGAGCCTACCTACCATTCAAAACACGGGTAGGAATTTGAACATCTTTTAGCCTGTGGGCCAAATTCCATTTTGGAGAAGTTCTGCGGGGCCAGATTCCGGTGGTAAGCAGGTATGAAGACAAAAGGGATGGCATAGTTTAACTTTAGCTTAAAGCTCGTACTGCTGCAACAAAGCCTTGGAAGAAGCATTCCAAACTTTCAGAATGGGGCAAAACCAGCACAAACGCCAGGAAACCACCATATGATCGATGATCAGAGGAAAGTGGGTGGGGCCATAGAAAGTGGCTGCGGGGCATCTGGAGAAACCCAGAGGGCCAGAATAGGAGCCCAAGTGGGTCAAACTTGGCCTTGGACCTAAAGCTCTGAACTCTGAAACAAAAGACGCAAGTAAGAGGTTAAATAAATAAGCAGAGACATCAGGCCCATAAAGGAAACCCTGTTAGTGGGATCTCCAAAAAAGTAGTTCTCTGGACTGTCTTTTATGATTTAAAAGTCTCTTCCTAAACCAACCTCCCCTTGCTTTAAGGTCTTCTGCTGAGGTGCTTCTCCAGGTGCCTTCTCCATTACTGGTACATTATTCACCTACAAGAGAGTGGGCCTACTCAGCAGTACCCCACTGCTGAAAAGTTATGGGTTGCACCCCCCCCCCTCACAGAGCTTTGCCTGGCACCTACATGGCAATCTTTTTAGCAGAGGGCAAAAACATCTTTATTTACCCAATCATTTTAACCTGCTACCCATCTTAGTCTACTTTTAAGGTTTTTCTTTGCTGTTTTATTAAGTGTTAATCTGTATTGTGATCTAAACATTGCCAGAAACCCAAAAACAATACAACGTGGTATACAGATGTTTTAATAAAAATATATATATTTGTAAGCCTATGCGGCAGAGTCTTGCTATTTACTGTTTTACTCTGTGCAGCACCATGTACATTGATGGTGCTATATAAATAAATAATAATAATAATAATAATAATAATAATAATTAAAATAGTTCTGAATGGCACAAAAAGGCATTGAAAAACTCTGTGGTAGTAGCTTCCACTATTTATGTATAAGTCAGATAGTTTCTTTTTCAGTCTAGACTTTAATGGAATATTCATGATGCAAACTTCATGAAAACTCAGGCTGCAGTCTAGGTTTTCTCAAGTACTCATGAGTACACATTGTACTCAAGAGGGCTTACATCTCAGGAGAGAGAGAGAGAGAGAGAGAGAGAGAGAGAGAGAGAGAGAGAGAGAGAGAGAGAGAGAGAGAGAATTGTACTGTAAGTTGATATGTTTCATTTTTGAGATGCTTACAGAAACCAAGTGCCTAATGACATCCATCCTAAAGTTGTGAACGTGACCTTGTGGAAATGTAACTGCAGAAGATCAGAACTCTTTATTATCTTTCAATTGGTGTCTCTGTGAGTCCTTCCATTGCCTTTGGCAGCAGAATGGCCAAAGGACAAGTAAAAGCATGGTGAGTATGTGGCCTGCATAAACAGTCTGGTAGTAATTTCTCTCATACCTAAAGACTAGTGGATCAAACCTCAACACTTTTTGAACTTTGAGTAGCATATTTGTAATGAACTTGGAAATAAAAGTGATTTTTATGGTGCAAAATATATCAAAATTAATTTCCTCTTTGTTCTCTGGACATTCATTTCCTTCCTTATTCATTCGAGCAAGTTATATAAATGAAGTGGACTTTTCCCTTGCCTCTTAACTATTTCTTTTTCTTCACTCACCATCTGTTCTGTACACGTGTAGGTGCATATGTTTTTCATCAGAGTCATATTAAGGCATTAGTACTCTCTGGGAGAATGTGTTTGGAGAAATGTTCTACATAATAACGGAAACCAAAAGATCTATGTTGAAAAAGACATTGATCCTACAGACTTAAGGTTCTATTCATTACATGAAAATAAATTCCAACAGAATATTCTCTTCCCTGAGCAAACCAAATTTCTTTCTTCATCTGTCTGTCAAATGTTTATACTGATCAGTTTTTCAGATTGGTGTACAGAAAGCCACATTGCAGTTATAAAAATGCACCAGCTATTGGGCGGTATAGAAATGTAATAAATAAATAAAATAAAATAAAATAAATAAATACCTTACACCCACACCCAGCAAAGCCTGGGCATGGGAAGGCTAATTGCGGGTGAGGGTGGCATGACGGGATGTAGGGGGCAGCCATTGGCTGTGTCTGTTTGGTGCTACTTGCACTGGGAGGGGATTAACAGGCTATATAAGCTGGCTCATCCCTCCCCAGCTGCCTTTTTTGCTGCGTGGCTCCCTTCCTCCTTTCTCTGTAGACAGTGTGGGCTCACTGGTCATCTTTTCGGAGGCCAAGTAGGATTTTTTTGCTCATAATCTAACTTGGTTATGAGTTTTTTTCGCCTACTCCACACTGTAAGACAGACAGGGTGTATAATTAGGTTGATTTGGTTCTCATTTTGGTCACATTAGTTGGGTAGGCAGATAGGAGAGAGCATCTGGTTTGAGGTGTAAATTGGTGAGCATTCACAGGCACCATTGTGGTGATAGGTAATCCCTGAGGACCAACCACTGGGAGCCCTGTGGCACCAGTGGGCGGGATAAGGGTTACCTTTGAGGCCAACCCTCCTCAAACCACTCAGAGCCCTGCATCCTGAGGGGGGTTTGACTCCGGAAGGCCTCTCTACCCCAGGAGGGGGAAGCCCGTCTGGTGGCGAATGAACAAGTGCCACTGGACATGCAGTGATTGCCTCACTCAATCCCAACAATGGCCTCATGAGTGGCCAATAGATGAGGCTGGCTGAGGCCTTCCCCCCTTTTTGTTGTTTTTCCTTAGTGTAGCTAAGGGCTCAAAGTGGTTCTGCTGATAGGGAGTTCCATAGGCTTTACTAGAGATAAATGAATCTGTGTCAGTTTCTCTCAGTTTCTCTTTTCTTTCATTTTAAATCCAGTCCATCACAAACTCTGAGATTTTTTGTTAAGTTCACATGAAAATTTGTACACGTTTATTTGTGTATTTCTCTTCAAATGCATTTATGTTCACAAATTTGCCTAATACATGCATTTTTTGCAAGAAATTTTCACTAATATATACATCTTGGTGTATATACACATGTTTGCATGAATTTTTGAAATTGGAAAGCTCCATCACTAAATTCTGAAAAGGGAAAATTTTGAAGGATAACTGAATTTCAGTTCGCACAGTGGTTCAAAAGTGCAAATTGTTGGTGAGTTCGCATTGAAATGAGAACCAGGTGAATTTCTCCCCCATGCTTAGTCATTAGTAATAGGAGACATCCTGAGTACTATCTGCTCTCCCACTCTCTTTCCCTCCACCAAGTTCAGGTCAATTCACCTAAAAACTGTATTTACTGCAGCTTTTTAAGAACTTGTCAGCAGCAGCTCATGCTAATTTGGATCAAATGATTATATATTGTACTTCTTCATTGGATGATCTTGAATTTTAGTATTATGAGATATGGTTTTTAAAAAATGCCTCTCCAGCCATTCTCTGTCTGTGCCATTTATTACTATTATTACTATTATTAAAACAAAAATGTTTATCATGTCCTTCCCCATGTCATTTTTTACTAATCAAATAAAAGGCCCAAATGCTGCTTCACTACTTAGAGCCAGGGACATCATCTGAATGAGACCAAAATTTTAATAATAATACTAACTTTTATTCCTGTTTTATATCCCTTTAGAGTAATAAAGCTTTTCTTTCAGTATGTTAGTGTGGGTTGATTAGTTTGGACTAAATCCAGAAGAGAGGGGACATGTGCAGTTAATGGCATTCATTTCCTTATGCCATCTGGTGGTTTTAGCTTACCATTACAGAGACTGTTCAAATTGCCTCATAACTTAACTTAGCTTGAAGAACATCCTGTCAAACTCTGCACTTTGCAATTCTTTTTCCGTATGAAAGAGTTGATCATTTATCTCTAGCAATCTGTTCCTTATGTATTTTTTTTTTTTTAAAAAAAAGACGCCTGTAATCTATGGAATAAACTGTTCTTGGTCATGTACAGTATGGGCTTTTTTCTTCTTATTTTGTCCCTTGGCCTTTTGGAGAAGTAAACCATCAGTCAGGTTATGTTATTTACTCACCAGGATATGTTACTTGTTTCAAATGAAGCCTGAGGCATTAATAATGTAACAACCCTAAGCTTAGCGTTATAAAAATACATAGTGAAACAATAAATCAAGGCCTCGAATTTAGCCACAGGCTTGTTCTTTGATAAGGTGTACAAAACAAATATACTTTCATAAAAAAAGATGCTTCTAAGGGGCTAATTTGTGAACTCCTAATGTGAATTATATAGAACTTTGCCCTGGTTGAGAGAATGATGGGAATACCATAAAGTTTTACGCTGACTGTTTTGCCTGCAATAAACAAGTCTGGATCCAGCATAGAGATGTCACGGGCTTCCAGTTGGGGCTCGAGGCTTGGTGAATTCTTGTTCCCCTGGGTGCCAGTCCATGTGCTCCCATGCTCACCTGACTGGGTGCATGCTGAGCTGGGCACACCTGGGAGTCCTCGCTGCTCCCCCGAGCCACCATTTTGCAGGAAATGGCATCTTGCTGTTTTACATAAGGGCCCTTTTGCACTAATAACAGCCATAAAGAGGCCCATTTACATGACATTATAGACACAAATATTCTAAATGTGATGTTGCTGTTTGTTGCAAAATGGCAGCTGGGCAGAGCCAGTGGTGGTCTGGCAAGCAGTGTATAGCATAGGTAGGGATGAGTTCAGCCATCTCTAATCCAGCAAGCAAGATCCACTAATTATTATTATTATTTATTTATTTATATAGCACCATCAATGTACATGGTGCTGTACAGAGTAAAACAGTAAATAGCAAGACCCTGCCGCATAGGCTTACAATCTAATAAAATCATAGTAAAACAATAAGGAGGGGAAGAGAATGCCAACAGGTACAGGGTAGGGTAAGCAGGCACAGGGTAGGGTAAAACTAACAGTAGAAAGTAACAGTAGAAGTCTGCACAACATCAAGTTTTAAAAGCTATAGGAAAAAGAAAAGTTTTTAGTTGAGCTTTAAAAGCTGCGGTTGAACTTGTAGTTCTCAAATGTTCTGGAAGAGCGTTCTAGGCGTAAGGGGCAGCAGATGAAAATGGACGAAGCCGAGCAAGGGAAGTAGAGGCCCTTGGGCAGGCGAGAAACATGGCATCAGAGGAGCGAAGAGCACGAGCGGGGCAATAGTGTGAGATGAGAGAGGAGAGATAGGAAGGAGCTAGACCGTGAAAAGCTTTGAAGGTCAACAGGAGAAGTTTATATTGGATTCTGAAGTGAATTGGAAGCCAATGAAGAGATTTCAGAAGCGGAGTAACATGGTCAGAGCGGCGAGCCAAGAAGATGATCTTTGCGGCAGAGTGGTGAACAGAAACCAACGGACTGATGTGAGAGGAAGGAAGGCCAGAGAGAAGAAGGTTGCAGTAGTCCAACCGTGAAATAACCAGTGCATGAACAAGCGTCTTGGCAGAAGAGACAGACAAAAATGATCGAATCCTGGCAATATTATACAGGAAAAATCGACAAGATTTAGCTACTGCCTCAATATGAGGAATAAAGGAGAGCGAGGAGTCGAATATAAAGCCAAGGCTACGAGCTTCAATGGAATTGAAGCTCCTTCACTAATGGAATTAGACAGTCAACTGAGATGCAGATGTAGATTTAGATGTGCATCTTCATCTGCATCATTATACTCATTTGAGTACCTGTTGGACTGAATAGATCCACCATTTGATGTGAGTGGAATGCATGTGTCCACTCAGGATGACCAGGTTTGCACAGTTATGCATTGCTATATTTTGTTTACAATCCCTGGCTATATATTTTTTGCTCCTGGTCCAGCAGTAATTTTAATAGAGAGCCCCTGTTCAATGGTAGATCACCTGCTTCATATTTTAGAAGGTTCCAAGTTTAGGTATTTGTTGACTCTCCGGTTCAAGAATCTCAGGGAAGAACTACACATCATGGGAAATTCGGCCCAACAACCTTCCCCATGCGTCCTCCTCCTCTTTTTCCTGTAACATAAGGCCACATGTAACATCATCACATTCTAAGCTTCCCTGCTCTGCTGTCATTAGCTGGGCATGGGGAAACTCCAAGTACAATTATAGATTTTCTTTTGCTACTTCCAATTTATTATGCATTTTATTTAGAATATTTTTGGATTGCTTCTCCATTCAATGAGCTCGTAAGGCCAGATATAAGGCTGCTGTTTTCAGCAGGAATCACGGACCTCCATAATGAGAGGAAGGTGGGAATTTCTCAGTGTCATAAAGTCCCAGAATTAGAATAGAGTTCACATGTTCTCCCCTTTCCTCCTCCACTCATATATCACCTTTGGCACTCCATTCCTGGCTTGTATTAAGCCATAGTTCCCAGTTCAAACAACTGAACTTTGGTTTAATTTCAGTTTAACTAACCAGAATAATAACCCAAGATCTGAACCTTAGTTAACTGAGATTAAACCAGTGGCTCAATAGAAACCAGAAATGAAGCACCAAAGCTGGTGCATGAGCAGAGGAGGAGAGAGGCAATGAACTTAGCTCCTCCTGAATTTGGTAATAAAAATAAATGGAGAAGAAAAAATAAATAACATGAACTTGTAATAATAGATCAGTGGTCAGAAAGGATCAAGAGCTTTTTATATTCAGTGTGTTTTGGAATGCTGAACTAGAATAGAAGCTGTGCAGAAAGACATGTGGAATTAATGGAGTTTACAGTGACCTAACAGTCTGGGAACTGGTACATTAGGCTGTGTTTTCATCTGTGGCTCTATCACAGTTTTCATGGAAAGAATCATGCCATGAAAGGGTATACCTCCCCCCCCCACTTTTTTTTTTAAAGGGAGACAGAAGCAACATGACACAGGAAAACCCATCACTAATCTCACACAATGCACATACTAGTATGACCAGGGCCGGTGCATCCATAGAGGCCACTAAGGCAACCGCCTAGAGGGCCAAGCTCAGAAGTGGCGCCGCCGGCCAGGCACAGCGCGCGCAGCACTCACCTGCGTGTTGGCTGTGACTGTGAGGGCAGCTGCCTGGCCCGAGGATTCAATTGGGGATGCTGGGGGAGGGGCGGCGCTCCATATTGGGCTTCTGAAATGCGCCTGGAAGCCGCCCTGTGCCCCTGCCCCCCGCTTCCAGAGCCGCTCTAGCAGCTCTAAAGAGAAAAGACTGGGTGGGTGAGATTGAGATCCGCCCCTGCGCCTGCCCAGCCGAGCAAAGCAGGGACGCTGGGGGGGGGGGGTCCACTCGGCACACACGTTCATTCAGGATTCCAGAACGCGCCCAGAAGCTGCCCGCCCCTCCCACAGCTGCAATAGCCAAGCAACACGAGGCACAGGCGAGGCGAGGGCAGCCAGGAGCAACACAAGGCACAGGCGAGGCGACGGCAAGCAGCTGTCGTCGTTCATGAAAGTAAGCTATTTTCTTGGTTTCTTCCTTGTTAGCTTTGCTCTGGGACTGCCAGTCTGCTAATTGTAGCCATTGGTTCCCCTCACTTTGCCAGTTACTTTCTGGCGGTGCCTGAACCTGCTGCAGAGAGGGGCTCTGTGATGTTTTAGCCAATCCTGTTAGCTGTATACTGTTGTTTTTATGTCTCTGATGTTTTAATTTTTTTTTATACTTTTGATGTTTACTGTTTTTGGCTTTTTTATTATTTTATTTAAATAAATAAATCCTGAATGGTGAAAATCAATTTAGGCTAATGAAGGCAGAGGAGATGGGCGTCCTTTAAAGGGTCTTTAGTGTTAATCCTCTGCTATGTCCTTTTTTGTGTGTAACTTGGTATTTAACGGTATGGCTAAACAGCAAGTAATTGCATTGTTAATTGCACCAAGTTACAGAAAAGGACACAAGCAGAGCACTCTGTTAGTTTGTTACAATAATCACAAAATAAGAGAACTGGGGCACCCTAAAGTCTGATGTTTATTGTGGCTGAAGTTTTCATGGTGCGGGTTGTTGCTCACAAAAACTCACACTGTAATAAATTCAATTTTAAACATTTCTCTTCCCTCTTCATCTCCTTGTGTATTGTGTCGTTTTGGATTGTTATTATTATTATTATTATTATTTATTTATATAGCACCATCAATGTACATGGTGCTGTACAGAGTAAAACAGTAAATGTTAAGTCTGTAGGCAGGACCTGTCTCATTTTACTGCTGTTCTAGGAGCCTTTTTGTCTAAGGAGGTGGTTAAAAATACTTTAAAGAAATTCTATGGATTCTAAGGTGCCACACTATGCTTTGTACTAATACCCTCCTTTGGCACAACAAAGAGCCCTTGTGGCAGCTTAAAGATTAACACATTGTGGCATAAATTTAGCCTTACATTTGTTAGCCTTTTAAGGTTTCATAGGGTCTTTTACAGTATGCTCTTATAAACGTCTATTCTGAAGAAAGTCCTATTGAGTGTACTCTCAGATAGTGTGTGTGTCTGTGGGATTGTAGTAAAACTGACAAACATGGTTACACATGGGGTTGCAGTTCATGTGATGTGTCTGACTGATGGGCTTTTTTCTTCCTTTTTAATGACTTTTTCATACTGAGCACTAGCATATGTCAGAGTAAATATTGACATGCATGCAGAATTACATTAAGATGTAATATAGCCAATAGTTTGCTAAATGTGAGGTGATTTGTCAGTACTATTTTGTGCACATTGACTTGAAAGTAAGTCCATTGTTTTAAGTATGACTGCTTTCTGGATGTTGGCATGCTTGTATTTTGGTAGGCCTAATTTCTGAAGGTTTTCTGTAAAAAAACAACAATGATGTCATGCTGTTGACTGATGCGACTAATGAATAATTGTAAGTTCTTCCTGTTGCCATAGTTCTTTACCTTCCATAGCTAGTGGTGTATTTTTTTTCTCTCTTTTCCTTTTCCTTTTCTGTAACATTTTTGTCGTTAGGTATTGCAATTTCAATTAAGTAGGTGTGTTTTTCTTGGTTGTTTTTGACTGTTATGTCTGGTTTATTGATGTTACATTTATATCCAGCCTTTTATGTGCTTTCAAAGAGGCCATTGTGGATTTTTTTCTACAAAACATCTCTTCTTAAAAATCAAAGTTGGCAATTTTGGGGGGAGGGTGGTGAAAATAGCTCACCTCGCCTAGGGCGCAAAATAGTCTGGCACCAGCCCTGAGTATGACTACTACTTGTCGGACTGATAATGAAAAGCCTGTAAGGTACACAACTGTGCACATTTGTCAGGACATTGGCCCAAAGACTTACATTGCAGCAAATGTAAGTCTTAATGCCATTGTGTTTTTGTAAACCACACATAGATGGACCAGCTTTCTCAGTTCCTTATTCAGTTATGTGGGAACAATGAGAGAGACCTGCAAAAACAAAAAACAAAAAAACAAAAAAAAGGTTGCAGAATATCCTATGCTGTTAAAAGAGTGGTCCTGTTCAAAGCTCCAGCCAGTCTGTGTATTTATTTATTTATTTATTTATTTATTACATTTCTATACCGCCCAATAGCCGAAGCTCTCTGGGCGGTTCACAAAAATTAAAACCACAGTAAAACACCCAACAGTTTAAAACACAATTACGAAATACAGTATAAAAAGCGCAACCAGGATAAAACCACACAGCAAAGTTGATATAGGATTAAAATACAGAGTTAAAACAGTAAAATTTAAATTTAAGTTAAAATTAAGTGTTAAAATACTGAGTGAATAAAAAGGTCTTCAGCTGGCGACGAAAGCAGTACAGTGTAGGCGCCAAGCGGACCTCTCTGGGGAGCTCGTTCCACAACCGGGGTGCCACAGCGGAGAAAGCCCTCCTCCTAGTAGCCACCTGCCTCACTTCCTTTGGCAGGGGCTCACGGAGAAGGCCCCCTGTAGATGATCTTAAGGTCCGGGTAGGTACATATGGGAGGAGGCGTTCCTTCAGATAACCTGGCCCCAAACCGTTTAGGGCTTTAAGTGTAGGCCTCACTTTGGGGAGGGGAGTTAATGTATTGGGGTGGAAAGGATTGTTCATTTATTTGTTTGTTTCTTTTTTACCCAGACCACCAGCCTTTCTCTGCTATGCTGTTTTGTGCTAGAACCAGACCATGTTACAGTTATGTCACAAGAGGTGGAGGGGTGTTCTGAAAAGTGGGGAAGAGAAGGGGTTCCCTTCCCCCCTTCCTTTTGAAACATCCCTATATAGTGCAAGGGGGAGGTTTTAATTTCATGGCATGTATCCCTCCAATCTTAATCCCCCACCCTCACTCCAATTTCTTGGAAATGCACTTACATAGCCCATTTTCCTCTTTCCAGCCTCCATTTTCCTATACTTTTTCAACTCTTGCCTTCATTTCATTTCATATATTATATTTCTATACCACCCCATAGACGAAGCTCTCTGGGCAGTTCACAAAAAAAGTAACATTCTATGGAGTTTCATAGCCTGCCAGACTTCTGACTCCCTCCCCTTCTCTCTCTCTCTCTCTCTCTCTCTCTCTCTCTCTCTCTCTCTTTCTCATTGTATAAGTCAATTGCCATCAACACTCTGGAAGGCACTTCACAGAGCTTGTTAGGCTATTTGATTTTTTTGTAATTTTAATTCACAAACGATATACTGCTGTGTACCTTGGGGAGTCTCCTACGTATATAGAAGCCACTTCTTGGGTTTTGGGTAGCCCTGTTTCACTTGCAAACAAACGTATGTTTGAGCACCTCACAGCATGGCATCACAAACCTAAGCGTACTGCTTGGAAGTGACATTGAAATCCACTGGCCAAGAAATACATTTGAGATTGGGGTATTAGCCGTTTTCTCACACACTAAAACAAAACACCAAGCAAAGATCACCTAAATATCATATCCTCAGCTCCAGTATCTTCATGGACTTCACTGTCAGTTGTTTTCACTAAGGCTTGCAATCATTTGCAATCATTTGTTTACCTTCCTTGTCACTTTAAGGGCTAGTTCATACATGCAGCAAACCCCACATGACAACCGCAGAACCATCACATTGTCTGGACAGGTCATTTCCTCGTTCATGCTGAAAATTCTATTTTAATTACAACCATCCTCACCCCCTGGGGAAGGAAATGAGAGCTATAGACATCAATAGAGAAATCAAAGCTTTTACTGTCGTTAGGACTGGGCACAAGTGCGTCTTCCACCACCAATTTGATGTGAATAAAGTGCACAATCATATCTCAGATACACTCCTGACACTTCCCCCCCCAGCCCCTCCTTCATGCCTGAAAACAAAGAGACACAGAAGAGTCTCCTGGCCGCCTGCTCAAGGCTACCCTACACTCTTTGCCCACTCATTGTCCCACTAATCTGACACAGTGGAAAGGTTACTTTTCCTAAAACATATTTTGATGAACCCTTGAGGCCCGGAACTAAGTCCCATATCACCATATTCACACAGACATGGAGGCGCATCTCATATTTGTTTATCACCTAAGTCCCCACAAATGGGCATTGGAAGTGGCTCACAGCTGGCTGGAGACACTTTCCCATTGACCTCGAGATAGAGTTTTATCAAAGTACAAAGAGTTACATACACTGGACATAGTTATCACAATATAGGGCATTGTTTTAAGTATAATAGTTTCATTTATGAAACATGTAGAAAAACTTGTAATCAATAAGGGATGGGAGGAGGGAATCTTAGGATTTCATTGGAGGGACTAGGAATGTTATAAAAGTATGCTGATGTGGATGATGGGTAGAGAGTTTAGCCTTTGGCTTGCTGGAGGTGAGCTGTTCTCCTGTGTACGTAGTAAAATAAAGCCTCTGCATCTGGACTGGGCTGGAGTCCTTCCTTCCCTACTGGGTTTGGGAAAATTTCTGTAAGAACCCTATATACCAGCTCCTCCTACTAGCAAGTCCCCTCCCCATCTGTGCATTCAGGGCACATGTGCATATGTGAGGACCCTTGAACACTGTGGTGTTTCACTGTTTATTGCTATTTATTTATTGTGTAAATGCTCTTTGGGCTTCGGATGGTAAGTGGTTAATTCTGCTGGGAGGGGGAGTGAGTGAATGGAATGTTGGAGTTAATGCTGATTGGCTGTTAGATTCAAGTGGTTGAAGGGGAGTGGCAGTTAGCCATTAGAAGCTGTTGAGAGTTGAGTGTGTAGAGTTGACAGAGTGAAAGACAGTCTGGGTTTGTCTGCTAAAGGGGTTAGATAAGAGTAGGATCAATGTTTTATTGTTTTGGGAAGAGGGAACAGGAAGAGATAGATTTGACTAGTGGGTAGAGTAGGTAAGGATACATGATATACTGTATTGTAACAAACAAGCATTGCAACAAATGAAACCACAAGATTGATAAATTTCATGAACTTATTTATTGTTAAATAAAAGTTATTTTGTTTCATAAACTGGATTGGATTCTTATAGTACCTGAGGTAAAGTACTGGAATATATGGTGAAGTAAAAGGGTGAACAGAGTGGAGCACAGAGTGCTGGGCTGGTTGCTGTAGTAGTAAAAGCAATGCAAGAAATTGTCTAACCCAGAATAACATAAGTATTATTTTATGTATTCCTAAATTACAAATTCTGCTCATAACTCAACATTCAAAATTGCCAAAGGATTTTACTACTTTTTCTTAACTGTGGAGTCTCCCATGTTATTTACACCAATCCCTACCCATCCACTTCAATAATTAAAAAAGGAGATAACATGCTAAGCTGAGCTCAGTTGAACCTGAATTCCTTATGAAGAGTGGCTTAACTGGTTTTCTAAATGTCACTCTCATGGTTGCATAATGAGTATTTATGTGAATACTGGGCTTGTCTCTTGAGTGGAGCAAGAATTTGTCAGGAGAGACAAATTCTTGCATTGTGTTTGTGTACACAAATTCAGTAACATCACCATTGTACTTATCAATTTAACCAAGGAACAGGAAAACAATCAGGCAACATGAAAGAAAAAGAGGACATACCATATTTAATTTATTCTGTTCTCCTTCTGTAACACCAGTAGCAATTTATACAGTATACAGTCAAACACCTGGAAGAAAAGTCCCAGACAGTAGAGAAGATTCTCCACCCTTCCTTTATATCACTGGGAGGTCATGTACGTGTGAACTCTCCTGGGCCTCTCAGCACGTCTGCGGATCTGATCTCCATTCAACCCCCACTGAGATAAAAGAAGCATTTTTCTCTTTCTGGTTGTGTGTGCGTGCGTGTGTTTAAAAGAGACAAATGAAATAATTGAGTTTCTTTATTTCCAGAACCTTATGCGGAGAGTCCTCTCAAGGACAATGAACTTTGGACAGAGGGTAGAACATGAATGCAATGGCACAAAGGGATAAACAGATTTTGTAAAATCCATTTTGTCCATGTTTTGCAGATTGTCAGATGCCTTTTGTTCTGTCATCTGCTCATTAACAGAATCTGTTTCTCTCCCCCCCCCCGCGTCCCCCAATTTCCTGCATTTACTTGCGGAAATGAACAAAGCCCCTCAAAATTTGCATTTCATGCATAAGCCTGTGGGGAAAATGTACGTTTTCAGCTGGGTTTTTTTTCTTTTTAACGTTTTTTTCCCCTCAAACTAAATTTGCATGAAATACTGGAAAGTAAACCAAAGAAACTGGTCTGCGAGTCTGGAATCTGTGAGACTCAGGAAAAGCTGTTCTGCTGTGGAATCTGTGGGCCGGATTCATAGAAATCCAAACTTATTTGATTCCATTGTGGATCAACATCCCTCATAGCACCCTCCTGCTTATGTTCAGCCAAGGAAATCTTGGCTATTGAGATTCATGGGGCCTATCTACAGGATAGTGATTTACCCTCCAGGACAAGGAGAGAAGAAACCCCAAAGGACAGGTACACAGAACTCAGATTCTTCTTTGACCTTGATCTTTTCAAGATCCTGAGTTTCAGTGGAGATAATTTAGGCCGTTTCTACACCATACTGGTGTAGAGGGAGGGAGGGGAGAAGGATCTCTCTTCTTAGCCATATGGATCTGTATTAAAAACACACACAAATCTATATTAAAATAAGGTGATGTTACATAGGTACTGTAACACAACCACCTTTGGGAGTTATGTAACACTCAAAAGTAATCTGAAGAAAAGGTTTTGCTTTCTTGATACATGAACTGAATTAATATGCTTAAGATGTCACATAACTATCCATGAATACTGTTTAAAGGGAAATGTGCCAGTTAAACATAAGGGAGTGGGAGGATGGGACAGACATTATAAAATGTTTAAGGCTGCAGTGCTATACACTCTTACCTGAAAGTAAGCCCTATTGAACTCACTTCTGAGCAGACGTGTATAAGATTGCACTGTAAGCAATACAAACACAGCTAGCAAACTGTATAGTGCACTTTTGTGCTTTCAGGCACATGCAGCTTCGTTGTATGACAACAGATTTTTAGAAAGAAAGAAAAGACAAGAAAAGAAAGACATTGTGTAAATTATGCATGGCGTCCAATCAAGCAAAGCTAGACAAATGAAAGTTTTCTTCTTAAATGTGGTGCTTAATATATTCTTCAGGAGCTCCTTACAAAAGATTAAAAGATAAATATTAAAACTCTAATGTCAGATCAAAGCAAAGTCACATCTATGCCAATTGTGCAGTAGCTGATGTTTAAAAATCAAATTAAATTGAGAAAAAAATAACTTTTGTGTCGGGGTGTGGGTAGGCCTTGAAAAATGATAGTGGTGAAGCCTCTGATAGTGATGGATAAGCTGGCAAATGTCATCAAAGGGCAACTGAAAGGTCTCAGGCTACTATTGGATGAGCTGTTAGAGAGAAGTAAGATGGGCAAAAGGAATTGGAGAAGGACATGAAGATGACTTTTATTCTTTTTCAAGAATGAAAACATTCTGGGGCTGATCTGAAAATCTCAGTAGCATGGACTGAATTGGTAGTTCAAAGTCACCTTTGGAAAGGTCAGGGGAAATAAGCTGTCTTAGTGCAGTGCTGCACACTCAGCCACTAAAGCTGCACAAAGCCCCACCAGTCGTCTATGGTCTCACATCAGGGACTCTGTAAACCTCCTGTTTACTGCATGCCTCGGCTTGCAGCCTGCGTCGGACTGCAAAAATAAGGGAGTTGTCACTTGTCAGGCAGCTGGCAGGGCACAGCACATGGCTGGTGGGCTGTTTTCAGCTTGGTGGAACACAAATTGTACAGGCCTGTCTTCCTGCTTTGGCAGGGGAAAACTAGAAATACAAATCATAGAAAGAAACACACATATGGAAAGGACAGAAAGAAAAGCACGCACAAACAGCTATGCCATATTGGTCTGTATATTTCAAGATCTTCAAATGTGGAGTTTGCAGACAGGGAGGGGGAGGGGGAGGGAATTTAGATGTCCACAGTGTGAGTCACAGGAATGATCCTTCGACTGAAAATACAATGCCAAGCCAGTTTTACATTGGACTGTGAATTTGAGAATTGTCATCCTGTGGAGCAAGGATAGGTGCCATCTGAAAATAAGCGAGTCCACTGCTGACAATGTCAATTTACTCTCCAACCCATCTGTTTTGTGGAGGCCTTTTTGCTTTCCCATCATGTTGCTGTGGAGTACCAGAGAGAGAGAGAGAGAGAGAGAGACCACACACATAGTGCACCATCTGTTTACAACCTGCCTGCTCTATCAATGTGTTATTTTTGAGGAACATTCTAGGCTTCAGGACATTTTTTAAAAAACAAAATAGTCAAGTTATCTACCAGAGAATATAAAGTAGTTTCAGGAATGACACCAGGAAGAAATGTGGTGGGAATATATATTAAAGTAGACTCAAGGCTGCTTCCAAAAATGACATCTCAGTATAGGTGCCACATTATTCAAATTACAAATGACATTTGTGCAAATTAAGCAAATGGCAGCTCCAATTTGCACAAATATGTGGAAAAAAAATGAGAAAAGTTCCCAGGTTTTTTGGGAAAAGCTGTGGCTCAGCTCACAAATGGAAACCAAGCGGGATGGAGGGGGGGGGGATCCATCAAGCCCCGAAAGGTATATCAACACTGGTCTACACTACAGAGTTGTCATACACTATTCATCTTCAACCCTAATAAAATGAAAATAATAAGAATAACAATGTAATTGACATATAGGAATAACTTCTGTAGGAATAATAGGGATAACGTCTGTAGGAGTAATAGGAATAACTTCTGTAATGTAGTTATAATAATGATGAACTTTATCAGCATGCATCATCAGGGTATTTTTTTAATGTTTACAAACCCAAAAAAATATTATTAAGGGTTGAGTTAGAAAGATCATGAGTTCTTCCTTTGCTGATATATATTGGGTAGACACACTACTGTCCTATGTGAACTGCACTAAAATCCTGCATTTTGGAGGTAGGGTGGGAATGAGATAGCAATCGCTTCCCAACAGGGAAGTCCTTCCAAAAGCATTTACAGTGAACCAGGAAGTTCATTCTCCAGACAGTGGGTGTGTCAAAAGTCGCTATGATTTTATTGATTGTCTGAAAACCCTGAAATGTGGAAGCAAGCTATATTTACTTACAAAACAAATGGCAGAATGGTGACAGCGCATTTTGCCTCATATCTCAGGTTCTACAAGGGCTAGAGATTTGTCTTTTTTTCTTTTATTGGAAGCTGGGGGATCTGAGTATTCTGGCTTGTCTTGGGAAAGCAACTGCCTCCCCCGGCCCCTTGCTCCTGCCTGCAGATGCCCATGAGTTCTTCATGTAATTTAAATAGCATTGCACTACTGTGCATGAAGCATGTTATCATTCTAGATATATAAACATGTATTTAAGGAATGCAGAAATATTGAAGTGCATTGTCAATATGTCCTTAGCTTTAATCATTTTATCAACTGGAATCATATTGAATCATTTATTTAAAAAAGGAGAAATTCGTTATCCTTTCCAGCCACTTCATACTTCCCTCTTACCTTTTTCACATCAAATTAAGATTTAGTTTGTGCTTTTCATCAACCTAAAATGACCTCTTACCTGCTGCCATCAGAAACCCTGTGTACACGTTTGCCTGCTCATGATGTGCCTTCATGCTCATTCCATCAATCTTTTTTCCTGGTTGGTTACAGCAGAAGTTAGTTACAGCATATGTCAAAGTAGCCAGCTGGGTCCTTTCATCTGTAGAGTATGTACAGTTAAAGCAACAGTTGAAGCCTTCAGCCATTATTTACAGAACTATTATTAGGCCTTGTCTATGGTCTGAGAATATAGCAACCTTGCTGAAGCTAAGCAAATTTGGTTCAGTACCTGGATGGGAGATGTCCTGGAAGCCCTATCTACACTACTGTAGTTGTGTTGATGAAACATAGGGTATAAACATAATATATAATAAACTTTTATTATTTACTTATTATTTTTAAGGTTGCTTTTCATAATTAAAGATAACAAAGCAGTTTATTCTGCTTTGTTATCTTTAATAACAAAGATAACAAAGATATTCTATTCTGCTCATAGAATAAACATAATATCCAGAATTCAATCATTCAATAGGACAGTACTACAAATCAGTGTTCAGGAATGCTCACATGCATAGGTAGATTTTTGCT
This sequence comes from Elgaria multicarinata webbii, assembly GCF_023053635.1. Classification (NCBI taxonomy): domain Eukaryota; kingdom Metazoa; phylum Chordata; class Lepidosauria; order Squamata; family Anguidae; genus Elgaria; species Elgaria multicarinata. Next base: position 106,853,893 of record NC_086172.1, read on the forward strand.
AACTGGAGGAACCCCCACACCAAAGATGTCCGTTAGATCTCTAAGGGAAGGTCATTCCACAAGATGGGGGCAACCACAGAGAAGGCTCTCCTCCAAACCAGAACAAGATGTTTTTCTGCTAAATGTGGCATGACTACGAAGGCCTAGTCATGAACAGAGTGGTGTATACAGAAAGAGGCATTATGTCAGATAGCCTGGCCTCAAGCTGTTCAGGTCCTTATACAGCAGCAATAAAACCTTAAACTCAACTTGATAACAAATAGGCAGCCAGTGCAGTTCTTTCAACACAGGTATAATGTGTGCACAGGAGAGAAAAAACAAAAAATAAGTTGCTGGGCACTGAATGAAATTGTACCACAAGCATATGTACAGTCAAGCCAACCTGAGAAAGGGCATCGCCAACCACACCACATTTCTAATCACCTCCTTCTCTCCATCTTTTTGGGGAGTACACCCACATGAAATTCCTCAGAGAGGAAGAGAATGGGAGAACTGTGCCACTTCTTTCTCAGGTGCTTAGTACAAAATAAGTTAGGCAGGAGCTACACTACTGATTTATAACTGTTTATAGCAGTTTTGTCAACTGTTCAGGCCCAGGACACATTACATATACCGTTTTCAAACCATTTTCAAAGTGTTATACCCTGCTTGGTGTAGATCTGGCCACATTTATAAGCTGTTCAACTTTATGTATTGTGTGTCTCAATGTGGGTGTGTTTTAGCTTGTGAATGTAATTGACTGATTGCCTGCTCCTAACAGGATACAATATAACTTTAAAAACCAACAAATGGTGGCATTGTTTATAGAGCAGCTACCAAGAAAGGAACACAGAGTCCCCAGGAGAAGGGCCTAGAGTGTGGCCCAAGCAAGAGTCATAGTCATGGTTGACCTTGCATTGGAGGCTGTAGCATATCCCCTAGTTGTATTCCAGCATTCTGTGAGATAAGAATGCTGGGGCACAAGGATATCTTGAATTTCTTTTCTTAATTTGAAAGAAAACAATCATCAACCACAACTTGGTGCCTTCCATTGTAAATGTTTCAATCCCCATTTGTGTCAGGCTTTGCTGACTGATGGAAGCTGAAATGTGATGACTGCAATAAATCCCTTGCAAATAAGCTGGGTAATAAACCCATCAAGGGTGGGGTAAGAGGGAGGGTGAGTTGAGACTGCATACAGGGCTGGGAAGTTTATCAGTTCAACAAATTTAATTCAGTAAGGCAGAGAAGAGTCCTTTTCCAATCCAGAGTCCAAAATCTGAGGAATCCAAGGCAATAAAGGTGAGGATCTAGGACCTGGTTCAAAACAGTGGGGTGGGGTGGGGTGGGGTGGGGGTAAACTCTCAATTGGTGTCTTTTTGTATGGTGTGAGCACAGAGGCTGGATCACGTGCTGAGTACATCTCTGGGGCAGGCAACACAGCCAGTGCTGGATGAGCTGGTACTGGCTGAACCAGAGACCCAAACTACTCCACATACTATGTGGCCATAGCTAGACCTAAGGTTTATCCCTGTATCGTCCAGGGGTCAAACCTGTTCACCTAGGTGACACACAGGGGAACCAGTGCTCAGGCAGGGGTAAACCCTGGATGATCCCAGGATAAACCTTAGGTCTAGCTGTGGCCTGTGATGAACACCAAGACTTGGGAAATACTGGGGAGCATCATTATGCTGTCAAGCTTAGGATCCCTTGGCTTCCAAGTTCCCTTGGTAGGAGCATAAGAACATAAGAAGAGCCATGCTGGAACAGACCAAAGTCCACCTAATCCAGCATTCTGTTCTCACAGTTGCCAATCAGCTGTTGGTGGGAAACCCACAGGTAGGACATGAGTGCAACAGCACCCTCCTGCTCATGTTCCCCAGCCACTGGTATACATAGTCATACTGCCTCTGATAATGGAGGTGGCATATAACCAATAGGACCAATAGTAGCCATTGAAAGCCTTATCCTACATGCAGCTGACTAACCCCCTTTTAAATCCACCCAGATTGGTGGCTTCATCTTGTGGTAGTGAGTTCCGTAGTTTAACTATGAGTTGTGTGAAAAAGTTCTTCCTTTTATCTGTCCTGAAGCTCCTGCCTATCATGGGATGACCCCAGGTTTTAGCCTTATACACCTCTATCATGCTTCCCCTTAGTCACCGTTTTTTCTAAGCTAAAGAGTCCCAGACATCACAACCTTCCATCATATGGGAGCTGCTCCAGCCCCATGATCATTTTAGTTGCCTGTTTTCCAACTCTGCAACATCTTTTTTTCTAGGTGTGGTCATCAGAACTGTACACAGTACTCCAAGTGTGGTTGCACAACAGATTTAATTAACTTAAGCCCCATTCATTTCAATCAGTCTACTCTCAGTAGGATTTACAGAGGGTTATAACCTAATATTTCAGAAGTTTTAAGACTCATAGAGCAAACTGCTCACATGATAGAGGAGGGTGTGAATTTCTGCAACGTATACAATGATTTGATTATAAATGTCTGTCTACACTCAATTGCAATGGTTAATTGAACAGTTTCTAATGTTGCATCAGCTGTCAATTGACCGTGCACATCCAAGGCCAAGTTCAGGCTCTTGCTTTGTGAAGGTCAGACATTAGCTCTGTAATTGCAGCTGAAGGGAACTACTTGACTCTGGGGTGAAAACCTTTATCGCTACCAGCTATTATAGCTGCATTTGCCCACGTTGCACTTTACACATAGTCCAAAATTGCAGTTTTTATTGCCAGCTAGGTTTTACTCAAGTCCCTTTGAAAAGGCTTATTTGTAAGAAACTATTTTACTGATTTAGTGATAGAATCACCACCATTAAATATGTCATCAGGTAATCAGACATTTTATTGACACACACACACACTGCAAAGGAAATCTCTCATCATTAATTTACAGCAGCAAAAGAGCAGAGCCATTTCTTTCTTCTACAGTGGACAGTTTAATGAATTGTTGTCCCCTTTTCCAAATTGACATAATTGATGCAAACTGGTTGACTTATCTCTAAGCCAAAGATGAAGATTTTAGCTGGTGGTGACTTAATGAAAAGCGATTCTGCTCGCACAAGTTGGGGCACCGAATTTTCACAGCTCTTTCCCTGCCCCCACCACCAGCACAAGGCTGCCTGTATCATAACACTGCACAAGAGACTACTTGGGATGTGAATGTCTTCTAATCTTCAATTGGTACCATGACTAACAGCAGGGGGGATTAAGTCTTCCTACTCACTCATTTGCTTTGTGAAATCCCCCTCCCTGCTCATGCAGGAATTAACCCACACCCAACTGCCATTTCTATTGGAGTCAATGGAGTGTTTTTTCTTTTAAAAATCCCTGCCAAAGTGTTTGTTAAAAGAAGAAAATGTCTCCACCGGAATCAATGGAGGCTTTTAAAAAAAGTATCTCTGTGGGCGGGGGGGGGGGGGGAATTTGGGGAAGCAAATAAGGGGGAAGTTTAATCCTCCCCTCCTCTTAGCATGTGTTTTGTCCTGATCTGAATCAGGGCCACATGCACTTATTCTAAAGTAAAGAAAAAGATAAGGCTCAACCACATGCTCCACAGTTAGCATGATGCCCCCATAGACACACACACATACACACTGCAGTATTAAAGGCCATTCTGCCGCGCCCGGCATAGCCTGGGTGCGGGGAAGCTGTTGCGGGGGTGCGTGGTAAGAGGCGACGTGCCTGGGCCCGATTGGCTGTTTCTTTGTGCCAAACGGAGGGGGGAGGGGGCATAGCCCTATATAAGGGCTTGCGCCCCTCCCTTCTCCCTCTTTCAAAAGTGGTTCCCTCCTCTGTAGGCAGCATGGGCTTCCTGGTTGCCTGTTCAAGGGGCCAAGTAGGAATTTTTTGCTCATAATCTGAATTGGTTACAAGTTTTTTCACCTACTTCATATTGCAAAAACGGGGGAAGGAGAAATAAATAGGCTAATTTGATTTCATTCAGTCATATTTATGGCAGGTAGGTGGGCATCTGTAGATGGATAGGGTCGGTGAGCATTCCATGGCACCAAATGGTGAGGGGTAAATCCCTGAGGCTTAGCAGCTCCAAGCCCTGCGGCCCAGATGCTGAGATAAGTGATGTGTGTAAAAGGGAATTTCATTCTGTGAGATCAGTCTATGCTCCAGGTGAAAGGTTAAGAACTGCCCCCCAGCATTCCTTCGTGGCGGATTCTAAGTGCATCTTAGACAAAGAAAAAACTTTCAACCAATCAGTGTCGAATGTAAGCTGTGATGTATGAATTGTATTCACCTTACCTTGTATTGGCAATGTAACCTAGTTTGTTAACAGAGCACGGACCAGTAAAGTCCATTAAAGATAAGAGCACTGACCAATTATGTTACTAACAAGTGATGTAACCAGAGCCTATAAATTCCAGAGGGTCCCTTTGTTCGGGGAGCTCTTAATTTGCATTTCCCGCTGGAGCTCCAATGTTGCAACATTTACGAATAAACTTTAACTTGCATTCTCCAACCCAGTGTGTTTATTGGCAAAGTATACACTGAGGGAGTGGCCTGTCCAGCCCTCAGGTTTGAGGGCTAACATAAGGGTTACCCTTGAGGCCAACCTTTCTCACCCACTCAGAGCTGGGCGGCATGTAGAGGGGTGACACCGGAAGGCCTACCACCCCAAAAGGGGGAGCCAGGGGGCGGTGACAAATTAACACTGCCTCCAGGGCTTGGAATGTCTTGCCCTACTATACTATGGCCCTCGCTGTACAAGATAGATGCCCAAATAGGTTTCCCCTCTGCATATCCACCAAAATAAGTGTTGGCCCTGTTTAAAACCCATATACTTGTGCCGCTTCTTTATTTCCGCACTACACCTTCCCACAACTGACCTGTCCCAAACTGGGAATGAGCATTTCCATTCATTTAGGGGTTCCCTTACGAAGCATTAACACATACACCCATTGTGCAAGCAGTGGTCCTACAGGTACAACACAATCAGTGGGAGAACAGCAGCCTTGCTGGATAGTGCCTGGTACAGGATCCTCCTGTCCCCATCTGTGTCACTTTGCGCTTACTTGAATTGAATCTCCTCTGCCATTTTGTTGCCCATTCACCCATACTATTCTGTTTCCTTTGTATAGCAAAGCATATGACAATGGGAGGTAGGGTTGTCCAAGATTTACCTTACTTAGGGTGGCAAAATATCTAACTCTAGCCTTGTCTCCAATTTCTGACTTTTCCCATTTGTTCTCTGATAGTTACCCTCCTCCATCCCTATTACATTCTCTTTTTCTGGGTTTCCAGCAGGATACCATAATTGGAGCCTACTTTAGACCACCAAAACCGATAAAAGGATTTGGATAAAGCATTCTGTAAAAAGAACCTTAATTTTCCACAAGCCAATAATTGATAATGGATGGCATCAGCTATTTCTGATATTCATTTAAAACAAATAATAGAAAATGTGGGCTATGCAAAGAACCTTTTGTTTCAGATGATTGAAGAAGCAAGAAGAGACTCAATTATTACAGATCTGGTTGTGATTAGTAGACACAAGGAGTGAAGGAACAATGGTGATTTATTTCAGGCAATGCTTCCATAGGCAGCATTTTTGTATAAATGCCGTTATCTGAAAAGTTGGCAGCTGTAGTTAGCATTTATTGATTAACAAAGAATTCATAAAGAATGTGAAGGTGGCAGGCACATCGGGTTGGTGGTGGTGGTGGTGGGAATGAAGATGATGAAAGAACAGATTTTTGTGAGCCCAAGTAAACGAAATAGAAGGAATTGCAAATTCTAGAAAGCCAGACTTCATGCAACTCAGAGTAGGAAAGTGAAACTATGTGGGGGGAAAACATAATAGAAAAGAGTTCAAGAGGGCCAGCTGTTCCTCAGAGTTATTTTAGAAGGAGAATTCCAAGCCATGCCAATGAAAAATGAAAATAAAAGAGTAACACGGCTATTCAACAATCTTTTAAATGATTTTTGAACACAATATGAGATTGTTATAAGAAATGAAAACGTACAAATTACTAGAGGCCTGGAAGTTATTTTTGTAGCATGAGTGTACTGAGACGGTACCAGAAAGCAAAGATAGATACAATGCAAGGTTCAGCCAGCAAAGCAGGTATAAAACAACTAGAAATTCTACAAGTTGCAGCCACCTTGGGCTCTTGGTGGCCATGTCTTCACACCACTGCCTTTGTCTTCATGATGACATCCTTGAAACCCCGCAGCATCGCAACTATGGGGTGGGAATGTTAAATCTTCATTGCAGGAGGAAGAGTGGGCTTTCTGGCTGAAAAAGCCACAGTGCCGGCGACCATTTGGGTCACCAAGCCCCTCTCTGCCCTCTGCCCAGTTTACCACATCCTATCCTAGGCTTTGATCCACCCCTGGGAACACCCCCGACTTGAACCTAAAGTGAGATCATCGCCAACAGACAGCAAAAAGAAGGTGGTGACCTTGCAGCAAAGCGAGAAGCTGCAGTAAGTTGGGACCTTTTTTAGCACGCAGTTTCAGGGGGAAAGCCTGTGTTGGCTACGTATTGGCAGCTGCATCATATGGATTTTTGGAAACCACACAGAGAGCTTCAGCTGTTGGGCAGTATAAAATGACAATAAATAAATAAATAAATAAATAAATGACAGAGCGCCACTGCACAGCCACCATGGGGTATTAAGGGCATATAGCCTCTGTAAGCCTCTGTAAGGAGCCTCTGTAAGGAGGAACTCTCTCTCTCTCTCTCTCTCTCTCTCTCTCTCTCTCTCTCTCGTGTGTGTGTGTGTATGTTTAAATTCTTTTTAAGGCTTTCGATTTCTTTTTTACATTTCTATATTGCCCAATATCTGAAACCCTCTTTTAAATTATTTAAAAGGCGTATGATATGATGATGATGATGATGACATATTTAAGTTTTTGCAAGTTGTAACCATAAGTCACCTTGGGGACATTTTTTGGGCTGAAAGGCAAATCATAAATTGTGTGTGTGAATGAATAGGCAGCTGTGGTGTTTACTGTTCCTCCACCTCCACACCTCCAGTGTTGCTTGTTTGCACATGGATTGGTGAATGGGAAGTGACAGAAAGGAAGAAAAGAGGAAAAGTAGCAAGGCCAGGAATTTGTGACGGGCCTGCTGAGACTTGGATCTCAGTGACTTCCCAAGGATGACACCTGTCCTGGGGATATTAGAGGCTATCCAACTCATGCTTGCTACATAACAAATTCACTTCTTTGATTCTTAACTAAAGCTTTGGCACATTTCCCATCCATGGTCATTAATGTTTGTACCAATGCACCATACGGTTGAACCATACTCAGGCAGGCAGGCAGTGTTTGGGGATGGACCTTCTATTTGTCCAAATAAGCATTATATATAAATTGGCTACCTTGGGAATTACTGCACAAAAGCTGTAGTATGACTTTCTCAACAAAACAACAACAAACAATTAATTACCCTGGCAAAAGGCTTAGAAACTGATATCTACTAAATTATATAAGTATTAAGATTATTTTTGTTCAATTTCTTCCTATATTTTATGGTATGTTTTGTGCAATGTCTAGAATGCCCATTCTGCCATGCCAGGCAAAGCCTAGGCATGGGGAGGGATTTGTGGGCGGAGTAAGAGAGAGACGTGCCCATCCTGCATTGGGCAGGAATTCGTGCCACTCTGGACTGGGAGGGGACTTGACCAGATATAAGCTGGTCACTTACCCCTCGGAGACCCTCTTTCTCGCTTCCGCGGCTCCAACTGGACATCTCAGCAGGACATCCATCAACTGCGTACTGATCTCCCAGGAGCAACAACATCCTCGGGCCTAGGCCCTCAGGTTTGCCACCACGGGAGAAGGGACATGGGGAGGGCCCTGTTCTCTGTTCTGGAGGCCCTCGCCTCATACTTAAGCCTTCTCCCATCGAGAGTGGGAACGCGAGGAAGCCCCAGCTCTCGGTTCAGCGACCCCTGCCTTTTCTGCATTTCCCTTGGGCGCATCGGGACAGGCGTCTGGCTCGGCCTCGTCTGGTGCTTTGCTCGGCCGGGCTCCTGCCTGCGCCTGCGCGGGGAGCGCCAGCAGGGACCGGAAGCCTAATTCCGGCCCCATCACAGGAAAAGGGGAACCCAGCAACGCCCGGAGACCGCGCAAACGGGCTGTTAAGCCCTACGGGGCTTACCAATTTGAGCAGCCCGGCGCTTCCCGGCTCACCCGTCCACCAAGCGACGGGGGAGGCGCCTATCCCGACCCTCTGACTTGGCCTCGGAGCCGCCGGGCCCTGCATAAGACTGAACCACGCCGGGGAGCTCCACCAGAGCCGGAAGCTTTTTCTGGCACCCCACTGTACCTGCCGACTTCAGTGGGAGACGTTTCACCCGGCTTACCTGCTCGACGGGCCCTATCCCGGCGCTTTGCTTGGGCGGGCTCGTGTGCGTCTACACCTTTAAAGGAAGCTTGACTTCCGAGGGCCAGAGGCTTCAGGGCTGCTTCGGCGCGGGCGGGCCCAAGCAAGCAGGCATTGCCTCTGCGTCGTGGGCGGGACCCACCCGAGATCGGGTGCTGCGGCGGCACGGCGAGAGGCAGGGGGAGCCGCGCGTTCCAAGGGGCAGCTGCAAAGCTCACCCGATGCGCGGAAGCGCGAGGGCCCAACAGGCTCCGCATATTCCCTGCCCTCGCCGCGTGGCCTCGACCAGAGCCGCGTTGGGCGTGCTCACGGGACAACCCGCTGGGCATCTGCTCTTTGCGGCAGGCAAGGCCTGCCCTTTACCTTCTTCTCGGTGTGAGGGGGCGCTGGTGCGGTACAGCCACGTGTCTATAGTAAGGATGTGCTCCGCTTCTAATTGGACTGGCGAATTAGAAGCGGAGCGGGGGGCTTCGCCTGCCCTTAAGGCGGAGGCGAAGAGGATTGGGGGGCCGGCGGAGCATGGCGAAGAGGATCGAGGTGAAGGCGGATCCTTCGCCTCGATCCGGAGCTCCGCCGGAAAGGTAAGTGGGGTTTACCGGGCCCTGCCGCTGCCACTGTTGCCCATGCAGTGACAGCGGCAGGGCCCGGTAAACCCCCCCCTCCTCTCCCTTTCCTGCGTCCATCCGCTGTCCGTCGGCTTCTTCAATTGAGCCCGCGGTTCAACCAGGAAGTCTAGGCCGCACTTGCTGCCCAGACTTCCTGGTTGAACCGCGGGCTCAATTGAAGAAGCCGACGGACCGCGGACGGAGGCAGGTAAGGCCCCCTTCCCCCTTGGTCCCTTACCAGGCTCTGCCGCTGTCGCCACACGGGCGGCGACGGCGGCAGGGCCCGGTAACCCCCCCGCCCTCCTCTCCCAGCCTTACCTGGCGCCACTCCCCTCCACTGCGGAGCACCGATTTGGAGCCGGAGCTCCGCGGCGAAAAGGAGTGGAGTATGGGCGGAGCGGCGCGGACACACCCCTAGTCTATAGGGCCTGCTTCTGATAGATAGACAGATAGACAGACAGATAGATAGAAGATAGATTTGTGTTGTGGTTTTTTGTTTTTTTAAAATAGATTCATCTATTTCCATAATGATATATGGATGCATCTAAAGTTGATTGATCTGACTAAAATTTGCAAGATAAGGATTTTGCCTTGTATATACTAAGAGGTTTTTTTAAAAAAATCCATCAAAACTTTAGCATAACATTCTGGTGAAAGCACACCATGTCAGTTAGTAACAGCCATTTCCTCTTGCAGCAAATTAAGTTAAACTCTTTTGAAAATGGTTATGAGCATAGTAGTAAATTAATAAGTTATTTTACACTTCACTTACCTTTATTCCAGTAGTTTGGAGTGATTAATTACTTCATGCAAAGAACAGGGACTTAAGAACAATATAAGTTGAATTCCTTAATATACTAGTCAATGATTGAAATTGCCCAATCTGCGTCTTCCACAAAAATGAAATACTAGCAATTAATCAAGAAGACAGCACATACATAGCTGCACACACTGAAAGGCATGTCCCCATTGGGGTTCCCCCACTCAGTCTTTTTACTTTTTACAGCCTTTACAGCATAATCTTATCCATGTCTTCTCATAAATAATTGCATTTTAGTTCCATGAGATTTGATCTCATGTTATGTAGGATTGCAGCACTTACCTGGGTAGGGTGACTAAGGGCAGTATCCAATGTTAGTCCTTCATAGAGTAGACCCATTGAAATGAATAGAACAAGTTATTCATGACCAATTTAAGTCCCATTCATTTCAGTTGGACTAATGTTGGATACTACCCCAGGTGCTCTACGTTACAGAGGATACTCTTCTATTTTTATCCATCCTCTATTTCAGATATGGGCAACTTGTTGCCCTCCAGATATTTTGGCCTACAACTTCCATCACCCCTAGTCAGTATAGCCAAAGGCGAAGAATGAGGGAAATTGTAGGCCAAAACATCTGGACAGCCACAAGTTGCTCACCCTGCTTATTTCATAGAAACATAGAATTGTAGAGTTGGAAGGGATCTATAAGGCCATCTAGTCCAACCCCCTGCTCCATGCAGGAAACCTCATTAAAGCATACCTGACAGATGCCTGCCCAGCTGCATCTTGAATATCTCTAGTGTGGGAGAGCACATGATCTCCCTAGGTAATTGGTTCCATTGTCGTACTGCTCTAACAGTTAGGATGTTTTTCCTGTTCAGCTGGAATCTGACTTCAGCTGTAACTTGAGCCCATTAGTCTATGTCCTTCACTCTGGGATGATCAAGAAGAGATCTTGGCCCTCCTTTGTGTGACAACCTTTTAATTATTTGAAGAGTACTATCACATCTCCCCTCAGTCTTCTCTTCTCAAGGCTAAACATGCCTAGTTCTTTCAGTCTTTCTTCATAGGGCTTTGTTTCCAGACCCCTGATCATCCTTGCTGCCTAGTCCAGGTCAGGTTTAAAGATAGCGAACCATAAGAAGACGGGCCTTGAAATTGCCTATCAAGAGTTAACACCTGGTCAGCAGTCTGTGCAGGCCAACAGGTCACCTGGTCACAGTCTTCCCCACTATGGTGAGATACTGTATTTCTGTTTAAATTGTAGTAATTCTTTCTACATTTGCACTTGTATGAATACATTAGCGTATGCCATTTTTGTGCAACCCTGTGTCTTCTTTTGTTCTCTTTTCATTTTTGTTTTTCGGAGGCAATGTGTAACTGGCCATCCTACGTAGGAGTAATTCCCTTTAAACTGAATGTGACTTTCCTCTGTGTAGACATGGTTAAGATTGCACGGATAAGAGTCATCCAAGCCCATTCAAGCTACTTAGGCTGCATTTCTATATATCTTTACCTGAAAGTAAGTTCCATGGGACTTACTTCTGTGGAGACAAACTGTTAACAAGGATTAACTCCCCACAGAAAACACCTCTTGATCTTTAAGTATAGGAAGGAAAGGGGCAACAAGAATATTAAAATAGACGACTAAGCCTGGAATAATCATGTGCCGTAGGGAAAGGAGAACTGCCAAGAGAGCTTCAGCTATGGGGCGGTATACAAATGCAATAAATAGAAATAAATAAAGGAGGAATGGTGCACCAAGGGGTGGATCTTGGGGGCTTAGTCCAAAGATCTGCAGCCCATGTAGGGACACAAATGACCACCCAGAGAGTGACAGGTGCAGAAGCAAACTCCATTTTATTCCTGAAGTCATGATGGTGCTCTGATTTAAGTGTGTTTTAAGAATAAATCCATCCCGCTGCCTTTAAATATCATTTTACGTTTTAAATACTGAAGATTGGGAAAAGGTGTGCTGGTCACCCAGTTCTTGTGATGTGAACCAATCAATACCTTACAAATTACTAAGGTTAGAAATAGCTTATAAAAACCCAATCAAAGAAGCCCATTCAAATATACTGTTCCCAACTGCAATGCTAATTTGAACTAACAACAAGCCAGTTTGGGACTCCAAACGATCTTCTAACCATGTCATGATTTTCCAGCAGTTTTAAAACTGCCCTCTAACCACACTGGTGTTTCAGAGACTTGTTGGAGGTCTGGTGGATCCCTGGATTTTCGGTGTGGAGCACACACCCCTAGTGAAAATGTCATTATAGTTGTTGTTTTTTATAAGACGTTTACCAGATACCTTTATATTTAGGAGAGAAATAACTTGAGATTTTAAAATTTTGAATGCGAGGCAAAGCAAGACTGATAGATTCACCCATACTGATAGGAGAAGAGCTGAGACTTCTACCTAAGACCTTGCAGAACCACTAGTGCACAGGGTAAGCTGTGCTAGTCTTCGTGGACCAACACGAAGCTTTATAACAAAGCTTCAAGTGTTTTAGTGGTTGCAAGATAAATATCTAATTTCTATCTTTCTGGGCTTAGTTTGATGGGAAACTGTGAAATGCAAATGTTTAATGCATTCAGTATGTTTAATGATGAGCAGGCAACCCTTAATCAACTGCTGCAAACATACAGGTTAGAAATATGTTGTTCTCTAGATAACAGAGTCAGGCAAACAATACATATAACAAATACGATTGATTACATGTGCAACCTTTTGTAATCTCTCAAAAATGAATTCTGGGCATTTTTGAAAAAAATCAGTTGCCTTGACAAACAGGCTAGATTCATCAAACACACTAAAACTTTTCTAAAATGTAGGCTAGTGAATACAGCATGGGACCTGAATTTGTGGGACATGGGTTTGAATTCCAGCTCATCTATCTTTGGTACAGTTGCCACTGGATTTTGCATATGGAGAGTGGGGGGACACAAAGTCCATAGAGAGGTTTCTGCTCAGGCAAAACATCCATTCTGGGTGTTTAAAGGCTTTTGTTCCCAAATACAAAACTGTAATGAATAGAATTGTCTGCATGGTAAGGAAATTGTGTAAGCAGCCCAATTGCACTTGTAATTGTGACAGGGAAAGCAAGATAAATAAAACATAGAAACAGTGGCTGCACTTTCTTTCAGCTGGATATTTGGTTTCCTCTTTTATGTTTTGGTAACAACACAAGCCAGTTCAGTTTTCAGCTTGCTGAGTAAACTGCAGGAACAAACTTACTGGGACTAAATACACTCAACAAGATGCAGAACAATATATATATATATATATATATATATATATATATATATATAGCTTAGCATGAGGTCATGGTGGTCTTTTTTGCCTTAAATACATTACCCAAGTGGGAAACAAAAGGTTTGGGGGTTTTATACATCTTCTGTGAATAAAGAGCTCTTGGATATTGATTACAGGAGAAGTTAAATGAAAAATTGTGATGAGCCCCAAGATGAAGGAGGAAAAGTGAATGAAGATATGAGGCAAGAGTATCCAGATACCTCCAAGTTGGTGGGTTGGCAGCACTGGGTAATATCCAATTAGGTTGTTCCACCTCGACTGGTTCCGCTAAACTCCTGGGACCCACCACTTCTGCAATGGAAAAGTAGCACTTCTTGAAGACAGCCTGGAAACAAGGCTCACATTTTGGAACTGCTCTGATCACTGAAGCTCCCTCTTCTGAGTTTTGCTCATCTGGGCCCTTTCAGAAACTAGTGTTTCAGCTTGTTTCTGACTGCTTCACAAATCACTAGGTTTCCATTGTGCAAGCAGGAGGGGCCGCTAGTGGGTGGGCAATTTTGGATGCTGCCCACTGTTAGAACTTCTGTTCATCCCATATTCTGGTTTATTTACCAGAATGTGCTGATCAGAATGGGGTTATGATAAAAGTACCAGTGTCTTTCCCAGTGTAAGATGAAACCCTTTCTTCACAATCATCTTCAGACTGTCAATATAGGGCCATAAACACAAGAAAGTACATTCCTTTTCCTGGAACACTTTGTACACTTCCAGTTCTGTGTTACAACACCAAATTGGCGGTGTAGGGAGCCTTGGTGTTCTGTCAGAGTTTTAAGTATATAGATTAAAATGAAAGCTTCCATTGAGGAAATATGGTCCCTGCAAGCTGTTCCCATATGCATCTCTTTGGCTAACAAGCTGATTGTAAACAAATACCCCTAGTGGGATGTATTTCCAAGCAAATGTGCACACAACTCTAGAGCAATACTCAAAGCCCCTGAAGAGCTTCCTGATAAAGTCATACTACTACCAATTAAATAACTTAAGGGATGTACGCTTAGCCAGTTGTGCTGTTAGGAGTACATTCCTGCATCCTGGAGGGCTCTCAAACAACAATGTCACAACAGTTGCCACAACTGTTATTGTGGCCTAATGTAATATAAGAAGCAATAATCTCTCAGTGGTAGACCATATGCTTTACATATAAAACAGGGGCACTGAACCTCTGGCCCAAGGGTCAAATATGGCCCAGCTGAGGTCCTAAACAGGCCTACAAGATTCTCGAGAAGGCCACCCACCTTTTCCTATGTTACCACCGATTGTTTGGTGTTTCCCAGCTTTTGTGTGATTTTCTCACCCATTCTAAAAGGTTGAAGTGCCTCTCCTTAGTTACAAGCCGTAAGAGGTTTAAACTAAAATAAGCCATATTTTAGCCCCCAAGGGCATCTCTGAAATTTGGCCCTCGGGTTGAAAGAAGTTCAACATCCCTAATATAAAAGGTTCCAGTTCAATATCCAGCATCTTCAGGAAGGGACAAAATATACTCCTGCCTGAAAGACTGGAGAACCATTGCCAGTTAGTGTAGCCAGTGCTGAGCTAGATGAAACTTTGAACTGACTCAACATAAGGCAGCTTCCTAGGTTCCTAACTGGACTGCGCCTTAAGATATGCCTGAGGCTGAAAATTCCATACCTAAGTCTCAGGCCTCAGCTAGACTTACCTCATAGTCCACAATGGAGGAGGGAAGATCTCGTGTTGTGATTAACATGAGGTCCCTCCTTCATTTACATGTGAAGTGTAACGACCTCAGGAAGAGGGGCATCATGACCGCCATTTTTTTTTTTTTTTAATGAAGACAGAGTGCACGAATGATCATGCACTAAAGGTAGTTTTTTTAAAAAATAAAATAACTTAATTTCCCCACTACCCCAGATGCGCGGCTCCATATGAGGAATCGCACGGAGCCGGGTCAAACCGCGGCAATGGGCCACAGGTTCCATGGTCTCGGACTTAGCCCGGGACCACGGAAAAAGTGGACCCAAAGGGGAGGGCGAGATCCCGGGGCAAGGGAGGGATCATCCCTCCCTGATCCCAGGATTTCCTGTGTGTCATGTGGACGCACAGGGATGATCCAGTGGTTTGCCATGGGATTTCACCTGGTCTAGCTAAGGCCTCAGGCTCAGTACACTAGACCACACACCAACTCTAATCCATCGAACAATTATGATTCCACTAGAATCTTCTCTCTAGTGATTTTCTTGTAGGGTGATTTTAATGATACCTAGTCCAACTTCTGATCTGTCATTATATGGGAGATGGGCTACTAATGCTTTCAGGCTACAGTAGATATAAGATTGGATTCTGAAAAGCACTGTTTAGTTCTGATATAAATAAGCCATGATATTAAGCCCAATGCATAATATAATACAGCTTTGTCGTATCAGCTGAGCTTCAGGCTGCTACCCACGATATGAAGATTGCACACAGCTCTGGCATCTCTTGTGCTAGATGACACAATGAAAGGGGGCAGTAAAACAAATGAGATTTCCCTTGCTGCATGCCAATGATATAAGCAGAGGAAACTAGCTGGTAGCTACTGGCTCAATGATTGGATTTTCTTATTATTCTGCTGCTTTGACATTTAGACAGCTTGTTTTGTTACTGGCTGCTGTGTGGCACATCGAGGAAAGGTCAAGCACATATTTTTGCCTGGGTGCCTTTTGTAATGCCACAGGGTTTTCAAGCCTCTTCTGTCGAGCCCCTGGAACATCACAACAACTGACTTACAAGGGAAAGGAAAGCAATCCATATTTCTGGTTTCAGTGTACTACTTGATGTGATTCAGACTTAGCATGAATTAGCTGTTGCCTTTACAGTACATGAATGATGTACTCTGGGACTGATCAACTTAGTTGTCATCTTTACGCAAAAGAACTAAAGATGTGAAGATCTTTTATTATTATTTTTATTTTTTTGTAGTGCATCAAATCAGTCCTCCTTGCAACTCATGCTTTTTTGATTGGGAAGGATCCAGCAATGTCTGTACACTAGCAGTATTGGCATTGAAGGGCAATACCAATAGCACATGCTAGCACAACAGGAAAACAGTTGTGGCAGCAAGCACTATTGACTTTGCACAAACAATGGTTTATGCTAGCACAACTTTGATATCACTGGTACATGGACATCATTGGATCCTTCTCCATTTCTCAAAGACAAGCAAAATGGAAGAGACATATCTGAGAAAATTCAAATATTGTTGTTAGTTCTGGTAAGTAATATGGATATCCATCATCATCTAAAAAGAAGTTAGGTATGGGCAGAATGAACATATTGAATTATTTGCCTCAGAGGTCCTCATATGGTGACTTCCAGTACCTCAGCTTTTCATTGGACCATAGATAAATGGAGATCATCTCACTATTTCATGGAAATCCTTTGAAAGAGCTAAAATGTCTGAAAATGGGTGACATGTTCAGATGACACGCTAATCCATGGTGGTTAAGCATTTTGAGCTAAACATTATGGTTTAGTATGTTGTGTGAACCATGGCTTAGTTTTTCATGTGAACCATTACTATCCATGGTGGCTACATAACCACAGTTTAAACACATTCACTCACCATTTGCTGCAAAATGGTTAGCAGCTTAACCATGGCTTAGTGTGTTGTCTGAACAGGCTCAAAGAAAGTGTGGGAACTGGGATGTGTATATGAGAAAGAAGTTGACAGACAACGAGGTCACCAATGAGCCTTTACAAGCCAAGATGAAATAGGGAAAGGATTTGATCAAGATTGTAGCAGTTAACATTGTGGGGGGAGAGCAAATTTTCTTCTTAGATCAACTCAAAAAGCAATAAGGATGGCAAGCTTATCATAGCAACTTACAGATGCCAAATAATAACAATAATGTTCTGGCATGTTAAACACCAACAAATTATATTATGGCATAAGACTATGGCCTAGAGGCCCCTTCATCACATGCTTTCCATGTTTGACATTGCCATACTTAGTTTATAAGGGCACTTTATAAAGATATTGGTACCACCAAATTAATACCTGTAAAGGAAGAGCGCCCAGCAACTTGCTGGCTTTTGACTGGATTTAGCACGGATCCCCAGGTCAGACACTCAAGGCTCACACAGAATGAGGTTTAAGACCATTTATTCAGGATAAGGGTAGGATTACATGGGATTCAGCAGATAAAACTTAATAAAACATGCATAGCATTCGAGAACCCAGAACAGCAAGCTAAAGACTAAAACTACAAATCATACGTCACCCAGACCAGACTCAGCCGACAGCAGCCCTGTTCTTTTTCACAGGGGTGTCTTTCTACTATCTTTTCTACTCCATCCCCCCTCCCTTCAGCTTTGATGCGTGGAGTGACTTCACACTTCAGCCCGGGATGGCTAATCACTCAAGGCCACAAGACAGTTACAATCGGATGGCTCCGGTCTTCTCCCCCTCACGCAGCTGCCTGGATCTTATCTCCCCTCCTATGGAACCATAAAAAACCATAAAATTCATGCATTAAAACCATGCCAGTCCCAAGATCCGATTAATCCTCACCTCACCCTTACAATACCAAGACATTATTTTGATCTCTGCTGCTCATTGTCCATATATGCTTAGGGTTTCACTGCTTATATTTCCCATCTGGCTTAATTTGGAAGCCTCTTCACAATCCACCACCTCTAATGCTTCTCATTCCATACTATTATGTTCCTCAACAAAAGTTAAAGGTTATATTGAAAAGTCTCATTATGCTAGTAAAAGCTTGGAAATCCCATTTTTATCCTTGTGCAAGTATCAAATCCAATATAACACTGTAGGCAATACCCAATAATGCATCTCTGCTTATGCCATTACAATACTGGTATAAGTGACCTCTAAATAGTGTATGTTAGTGCAATGGGTTTTCTGGCACATCAACAGCATAAGCAAGCAACAGCATTGGTTACTGCCCTACGTCTTAAGTTATGCATAATTGTATGCCAAATACTACAATGTCTTAAGGGTATGCTTGTAGTAGCAATGATTTGCCCTTAGGAATGAGTGCTTTCCCTGAACTAATTGATATCCACAGCTATGTAATCCTCATCCTGGTATTAATATTTGGGTGCACTGGTGGTGATTGTGCTCATTTTTTGGTGTATTATGATCTGTAGTTCCATTGAAAATATTAAAAATTCAGTGCAGGTGGGTGGCATTTGAGAAAATAGCATGTTCCATCATGCTGAGCAATTAAATAATATTCCAAATTGGATCAGAGGCACACTACAGGAATAGTACTTAACAAGCAAGAAGAGTAACTCAAGAAAAAATTCAAATCAAGATGATCAAACTCATCAACCTAAAAAAAAAAAAAATCAAATGTGTATCCCTTAGGCAAACTGGTAATTAATGGCATTTTGACCTTACTTTCATTCCTCATGTTTGAATTTTTTTAAACAATCTTTTTCACAGCAGAGAGAGGATGAAAGTGTTATCCCTTTATAGCCAATAATGTCAATTTAGCTTTTCCTTCTAGAATAGGAATCTGTGTTGTTTTTCTCACAGGTAAATTTAAAATCTCATTACATTCTGATTATCTTTCCCATCGTACATTGGTGTACTCAGGAGATATTTCAGTCATTTAAGTAAAGCTATAAGCATCAGCGCTAAAACAGGAACTTTTTAATATGACTGTTCATGTTATTACTGATCGTTACATCAGAAGGATCTGATGCACCAATTAATGTTTATCTGTAAGAAGAACAGATGCAGACAGTGAATCACTGGTGTATTATCTCATCTTAGGAAGAAGGAACAAACAGATTACCAGAGGATATAAGAAAAGGGTCGTCTGAGAAAAAGCAATCCTTCTGAAGCAAAGGTTCACCTTGAGTCTATGAGTGATGGCAATAAGCCCATGACAAGTGAATGACAGAAAGAAGAATTAAGGAAAAGGATTACTGTGCTGGGCCATGGCATAGTGTAGCAGGTGCAGTTAAATTGTTTTAGATAAGATTGAATCTCCGTTTGTTAACCCAGTCTGATTCTGACTATCATTCTATTTCAATATCTTGGAAATTAATTGGCTCACATAATGGACAATTTCTACATTTATTTATTCATTTTGCCCATAGGCAACTATACTGATTAAAACTTTGATGCTGATGAATAGACATGGCAGAATAAGTTTAAGCTAGTCAATGTTTCTTGGAGGATATTGTGTGGTGCTTAAGAAAAATAAGAACAGGAAAGTTTGGGTGGGTTCAAAACACATCCCTCTTCTGCCACACTATCAGTTGTCCTCCAAAGTGGAGAAGACAGCTTCATCACCTTCTGGACTATGATTTAAGTTATTTTCTGAATGAGGCTGATCCTTTTCGAAGGAACAATCTAGTTTCATCAACTGAAAGCAGCCTCCTAGGGAATGCCAAAAAAGGAAGAACCAGTCAGTTCAGGATTGCATTATTTCTCTTTGGGATTCCATAGCAATATGTAAAGGGAATTCATAAAAAGAATGGACAAATCTGTCCATTTTATTTTTTACACTGTCCACATTTTTTTCAAGCAGAGGTTCATTCTGCTCTTCTTTGCATCAGTTTGTGAGTGTTTCTTCTTCTTTTTTTCTTTTAAGTCGGTGCGAAAATCTATACACATTTTTTTCTTACTATACAAATTTTTCTAAGCAATGTTCCCTTACAGATATCTTTTTGTTTGTGAGTTTCCCTGATGTACACATGTGTTTACTCAATCTTCCTTAATGTATGTATTGTTGTATGCAGTTTTTGATAGGAAAAGTGTGAAGGCCAAATGATAATTGTGTTCCGGTTTTTATATTAGTTCGGAAAGTACAAATTCACTGAGTGCATATTAAAATATGGCCAATTAAATTTCTCCTCATTCCTACTCCTGGAATTCTCTTCTGAGGAGATGTATGAGCTAGTCCCCCATCATGAACACATGTATTGCCCCATGGGCATTTCTTAGTGTAGTTACACCCCAGACCCAAAGTTGACTCAAAGGGCCTTGCTAGACCTACCTTTGAATACGGCCTTCAGGTGCGGCGAGCCCGTGCTACAATTAGCACGGGCTGTCACGCCTATCCAGACATCAGATGCAACAGGGAAAGGAAAGCCCCGTCGCATCACCCATTTTTAAAAAACCTTAAAGGGGCCATGTGCGCAGGAGTACACCAACAAAAAGGTAAGTGTTTTTTTTTTTAAAAAATAAAGGGTTCCCCGCTCCCCCTGCCCCCGATTTCCCCCCCACAATGTCTGATCCCCCCTCGCTTGCCAGTCTGCCCCCTGCTCACCCCCGCTCGCCTGCTTGCTCTCCTCACCCGCTTGCTCGCCCGCTCACCCTCCTTGCCCGCTTGCTCGCCCACTTGCTCATCCACTTGCTTGCCTGATCACCAGGTCCAATGCCCCCTCTGCCCCCCCTGGCCGCAATCTCCCCACTCTGGCTTCACTCTCCCCCCCATCTCTCCTGCCGGGTCCACTCTTTTCACCCTGGCCCCCATCACTCCCCCCGCGATTCCCTCACCCCCGGCCCGATGGGCACAGTGCTCGGATTCTTCCGGCTACTTGCGAGTAAGTGAGCAGCTGGGGAAAGCTGCGGAAACTGCTAGACTTTCCGCAGCCCCGTTCTCAGCCTGGGGCTGCAGAAAAATCTGCCCAAAAGTGGTGCCGGTTATCCCGGGCAAAGGGAGGGTTTAGCCCGGCCTGACCCCGGGATCCCCTGTGCGTCATCTGCACGCACAGCAGGGAGCCCGGGCCTCACACCAGGCTAAACCCTCATCTCGGAAGGCCCAAAGACTGTATAGTTTCACTTATTAAAATCAGCCTTCACCAATTAATCAATGAAAACATTTGATGAAAACCACCACCACAACTACAACTACTACTACTACCACTACTACTAATCAATATGATATTGCACCATGCCAAGAGGGGAAAGCTTGAGAATGATTACAAATACTCATAATTAGAAACGTAAATGCTCAGGTATGGTGGATTAAGATCCAAAAGTTAAAATTGTCACACATTTTAGTAAAAATGTTACTAAACATGGAGGAGGAAAATTTTAAACAAAAAATAAGGAAGGGAGTATTTGACACCCCCCACCATTCATTTGCTCTAAATCCCCTACACAGGTATACACATCAGTAACATGGAGATCAACTTACTTTTAAATGGGCCAATATGGCTGGTGAAGTTGGGCAGGAAGAAGTACTAGGTCATCACTACTGAACAATAATTGAGAAGAAGGGGGCCACATCCTTACTGATAGGCATGGAGAGATGGTCTCAGAGGATAAGGAGGATGGATCAGCACTATATATCTATGCAGCTGCTGTTTTTGTGGCATGCAGATATCAGTATAGCATGGCTGTGCAGGGCCTTGCTGGCCAGATACTTGCCTTCATAATATCTGATCCAGGCTCTCTCTGCCACTGATGTTGTCCCTCAGTGGTCACTGGTAAGGATAATGTGTCCATTCCCCTTTCAGTCACCACTTGGGGGCAGTAGCTGGCCAAGTCAGCAAAATCTGGACAATCAAAATTCATAGTTTAGCAATATGTGCAGTCAGCAAAATGACTGGCCATATTGTTAAAGTGGTAGCCCTACTCCCAATAGTAAACTTGTATTTTGAATCATGTGGGAGAAGCTGTGTAAGGATGGGGACAATTTGTCAGGGCTCAGTTTGTGCATAGTGTGTACTTAATGTTGTAAGCATTCTATACCAGGAAAAGTGATCACCTTACCTCCAGGCCATCAGAGTGTCCACTTTGAACATAAGAAGAGCCCTACTAGATCACACCAAAGGCCTATCTAGTTTAACATTCTGTTCCCACTTTGACCAACCAGATGCCTATAGGAAGCCTACAGGAAGAACATGAGTTCAGAAGCACCTCAGCAACTAGTAATCAGAGGCATACCTCCTCTGATACAGGAGACGATATATAGCCATCATGACTAACAGCCATTGATAGCCCTTATCTGCCACGAATTTGTTGAATCCCAGTTTAAAGCCATCCAAGTTGTGCTAGCAAATTCCAACTTATGCACTGTGTGAAGAAGTACATGGTGTAGCCTGTTCTTTTCTTATGCATGAGGTTAATTTTCATGGGAAGGTATTCTAAAACACTGGGGTTACAAATAATAATTTAACTTTAAAAAGCATTCAAGACATAAATTTAAATTTTCTTCCAATACTTCTGGTATTTGCTTTTCTTTTAAGAATCTCATACCACGCTTCATCTCACTTTGAACAACCCATAACAAATAAAAGTTTACAAACAAAAGGATCTCTGAAAGAAAAATATATAACGTGTAGTCCTGGTAGCTTATAAAAAGTTTCATTTACTTTTAACATCTCCTCTAGTTCCAATAAATCTGTCTTCTGAAACATATCCTGCTTCATTCTCAGCATCAGTGACAAGACGAGCTGCCTATGTCTCAACTGCTCATTCCATTAATCCTATTACATCTCAGCCCATCTCATCTTATTAGACCTATCTTAATTTTACTAATCTACTCATAGAAAAGTTATCCAAAAGTTATTATTGTCCTTCCCCTACACTGTTTTGCAATAAAGAAGTGGGTTGTTGGAATCACAGGAATAGTGAACTTGAAGAATGCATAAGCCTTGGATATATGTAAGAGACATCACCAAATTTAAGTGTGCCTCTAATGGTCCCTGCCCTCCATCACTGAGTTCTTGTAGCACTCCAAGCAGTGCCAGGATCTAGCTGCCATTTTAATTTCCCATAATGCCCCAGTTGTAGCATCACTCTAGGGCATTTTGCAACATGGAGGATAGACGCAGCTGCCCCCACTCTCTGTCTGACATTACTCCAAAGTAGGGAATATAGGATACTAGAATAACTGGATGCACCTTGTGCTACAGATGGAAATCAGAGGAGAACTCCAGAAGCATCACCATTGCCCAGAATTCCCAAACCTGTTGCTATGTCCTTACTGTCAAGAGGCAATATTAACCAGGCTACTCTGCAGATGAAAAGAAAATGTCTGACAGTAGTTCTGGGAGCAGGTTTTTTAAAAAACACCACCAACACCAACACCAACAATCATTTTATCATAGTGCAAAATGTGCCTCCAGTTTTAATTCAGGGGTATCAAAAGTTAGGGAAACACTGTATTAACAGGTGACAGCTAGAGCCTGGGGGGAAATTGTTTGTTTTGAAGAAAGACATGCCAGGCATAGAGCCATTCTTCAGCAAGGCTAAACTCCAGCATGTTCAGGTTTGAAAACCTCTTCAGGGGCGATTTACACTTGACATAGCAGGTTTACTTATTCATTCATTCACTCTTATTTTTAGACTAGTGTTCCAAATGGCTCAAAGGTATGTACATGAAAAACAGAAAACATCACGAAATCACAAACAAATGCAAACAATATCAGAACATGAACAAGACCATAAAGCACAAGCAGCAGTTCAACCCACTGGTATATTTCCAAGGTAAAATCCCCCTAGCTAGTACAAGACAGTTTTATCTGTTTCTTGAAGCTTAATAGTGTCATGTTCACTACTGAGGTGAGACAACTGAAAATACCCTTCTATGGGCTAGGGATGGACAGCTCCATCAATTTCAGTTTCTCTCAGTTTATCATGTTTTCAATCAAAAGTTCAGTTCATCCTGAAGTTTGAGCAAGTTCAGTTTACATGAAATTTCAAGCACAGTGTTGTGTAGATTTCTCCTTGCATGCCATTTCTGCACAATTCATCATTATTCTAAGCCTTTTCCCCGTAATAGAATGCATTCTTAATGTAATGTTCACTAATATACACATTTTTGCATGTCAATTTTTGCATGCCCATTCAGAAAACAGAAGGAAGGTGCTCCTGAAGTTAATGCCTATCAATTAGTATTTTTCCAATAGTGTAAATGGGAGAGTACATCCCCAAATGCTTGGGAATGCATATGGTGGGCACATGACAGGCCATGTATCAAGGTGGTTTGGACAATGTAGGGGAAGAGTTGCTCATCTCACCTGCACACATAGCTGCTATGGTTATTGACATTGACAGAGTAGTCCTTTTCATTCCCCTGCCCCATGAAATTACCATCACATGGAAGGGGAACAGGGAAGAGCCCCATGTATCCTCATCACCAGTCCCACAGCAATCCAGGTATTTTGAGGGGGTGAATATTTGCCTTGTTTGACACATGTAGGCTTCCCCACATTATTTAAGCCCTATGCAGACTGCTCACATGTAGGGCTAAAGTGGGAAGGGGAATGTGGGCATGCACACAATTTCCCTGCATGCACCAAGCTACCAGTTAGACTTTTGCACACTGAGGTTTCTGTAAAGGGTTCTGTAAGCATATGTTCTACTGAATGTACTTACAGAGCTTCCATGACTGGTAACCCTGAAAAAGAAGCTGAATGTACTTATAGGCCCTGTTCAGAAGGCACCTTAAAACATGGCTTAAACTATGGTGAATAAGGCTTTATGCCTTATTCACCGTGGTTAAAGCCATGGTTTAAGGTGTCTTCTGAACAGGGTCACAGAGTCCTTAGTGGACCTTTTTTCTCAATATACTAACTGGCAGCTGGACATGCAGGGAAGTTGGGAGCAGGGCTTTTCATGCCCACCGACCCACCCACTTTAGCCCTACATGTGTGCAGCCTGCATAGGGCTTTAGAATCCTGATCTTCCAGGAATCTATATTGTGCTGCAAGCCTACAAAATGAGCAGGCTTGCCACTGCAGAAGTTTAACCCCTGGCATGTGGAAGGCAACGAAGCTGGTGACAACGATGTGATAGAGGGGATGGGGTTAATGGGCTCATCCCTGCTCTCTCTTTGATGTGATACCATTCCATTTCTACTTCCATTTGAATTCTCTGTAGATCTGACAGATATAATTTATGACAGCTTTCCCCAACCAGAAGTTCTTCAGATGTTTTGGACAAAAACTCAAAGCATTTCTGACCATGAATCATGATGACTGGGGCTGATGGGAGTTGAAGTCCAAAATATCTGGAGGGCACCAGTGTGGGGTAGGTTGATCTATGAGGTTGTTTTGAAGTTATAAGCAGCTTTTAGTTGCTGCTGCTGTTATTGTATTCTACTCAGCATCTGCTGAATCGCCCACTGATACATGATGTTCCCCAAAGTTACCCATAAATGTTATGTAAAGATCATGTTCAACTCAAGAGATAGCTAGGGTGTGTGAATTATCTCAGGCTGTTTCTACACCTGCCTTTCCCCCGGGATCATCCCTGTGCATGCAAATGACACACAGGGGATCCAGGGATCAGGCAGGGACGATCCCTCCATTTTCCCGGGATAATCCTTACGTGTAGAATGGGCCTTAAATTGTCACATTTTAGGTGCATAAACTCTTTCAGGTTTTGCTGAAGGATACATCATTAGCTTTCAACAGCCCTCTTTTGCCTCTTTGACTTCAGAATGGTCTGTAGGCACTCTTTCAAGAGGAAAGGGATTTTTTAGCCTTTGGTTTCTAAAGGACAATAGCATTTGTTTAAATTGATGGGCAGTTCAGTCTGTTTGTTGTCTAAAGTAATGGAAGAGTTCATGGTTTCTTATGATTGCCTGCTGTAACAATGGTTGATAGTTTATCATTCGGTAAGCTTGCCTTTGAGAATGTCTCCAGCAGACACAAGGCAGTATGGTTGGTCTATGACTGATAATCTGTAATAGGCATTACGCATAATAAATTAATTAAAACCCACTGTAGGGAGGGGAAAATAACTAGTTGAAAAGCTGCTAAATTGTTAAATAGTTAATGCGTGTAGGGAATTTGTTTTCATATTTGCCTACTTACTTTGCTTGTTTTGGTTGTAACAAGAAGATGGCTGTTAATATTAAGTGAAAATAAAATAGAAACAGTTCAACTGTGTACACCTGCCTGAGTTTATTGGGGGGGGGGGAATGAGATACACATGTGATAGGTAAATAATTTGTTTACCCAAGAAGTGCTGTTCCCTTGAAGAATTAAAGCTGGATAAGAATGGATAAATGTCTGTTCTGCTTTTCTTATTTTCTAATGTTGTTATCATACACATGCCACCTATTAATATAAAGGTCTGTTTGGTGTAAATGGATGTCCCCATGATCCTCAAATCACAACTTTACTCATTAGTTCCCTTATTTGTGACATCTAATCACAGCAAAATTATTTATACATACTATTCATGATTGTGAAATTGACATATTTAATTCATGCTTGAGTGTTCCCACACATCTTAATCTGGAGCAAATAATAAAGGGGATCCTAAGTTGCATTAAAAATGAGGGATGTACACGCCTACATACCATGGTCTGGGATCTGAAGACTTGAAGCTGCTGGAACAACAAAAGGCCCAGTTGCTTGAAACTAGCAGGTTCTTCCAAATCAAAATGAGTGCTAAACTGGTGAACTGCAGTGTTTTCTGGCCACCTTTGTATCTGCTTGTAACCAGACAATGAACTCAGTGCCTCCCTACTGAGCAAAACACTTGTTTGATGTAAACTGGTGGCTCAGTTCAGTGAGCTTTCTGGAGTTGGTGAAATAATTCTGCACTTGCTGGATGGAGAAGGTGCCATTCTAAGAGACAACAAAATAATTGGGAATATGAAAATCAATAGGAATTAATCACATTTTTATCTGACTCTGGCCTCATCTACACCAAGCAGGATATTGCACTATGAAAGCAGTATATAAAAGGCAGGAGCCACACCAGCAGGACATAGCGGTATGAAAGCGGTATAGGGTATGTGTCAATGGGCCCCAACAGTTGTCAGTGCACTTCAATACCACTATTAAGCAGTAGTGTGGCTCCTGCCTTTTATATACAACTTTCACACTGCAATGTCCTGCTTGAGGCCTCTTTCTCCAAGGAGCTCAGGGTGGTATGCATGGCCCTCTTTTATCCTCTCTACAGTCCTGGCAGGTTAGGCTGAGAGTGGCTGGCCCATGGTCATCTAACGATGCAATCCTATGCTTGTCTATACAGAAGTAAGCCCCATTGAGTTCAATGGAATTTATTTATTTATTTCATTTCATTTCATTTCATTTCTATATTACCCAATAGCTGAAGCTCTCTGGGCAGTTCTGTTGAGTTATGGCTTTAGAAGCTGTTTAGTTATTGCACAGACTGGGTTTCTGGCTCATAACCTTTTGTGTTAAGTCTCTGTCTGGGCCTTCCAGAGACTAGCAGAGATTACAGCGGTTCTCAGCCAAGTCAGCAAAGATGTGAATTAAGACAGAGATTTTTGTAGGTTAAAACAAACCTTTTACTGGCAAATAAATATATAATTTAGTTATGGCAGTACAGATACAAATACTTACAAACAGTCAGTCAATACAGCTCATATGAGGGACATGGAAGTTAAACAGGAACTTGAAAATACATTTACTTTTATAGACAACCTGCACAATGATGCAACTCCTTGCAACCCTTAATTGAAGACAATTAGTTAGACAATTATTCAATTATGACACTCAATGTCCAGGTGTAGAGTTGACCCTTAAGTTTCTGCTGAGTCTTCTGTTCCTCCAGATCCTCAGCAATTAACAAATCAATGGAAAACATAACCAGGATCCATTCCAGGATCCAACAAGTTCACAAAAATTAAAACCATGAAGAGCATAATAAAACAACCAACAATTTCCCAGATAAGTGTATGTGGGATTGAAGCCTATGAAAAACTTCACACCTGAGTGGGGATAGGAACTCAGGGGTAGAATGCACAGCCAGGCCCCTGCCAAAGGTGTGCCAAAAGTTCCTGCTCCGTTCTTAAAAGAGTGACCAGTTATCCCTTCACTGCATACATGGAGGGAGGGAGCCATGCTTTGAGAGTCTGGGAAGAGGGGCACCAAAGGCTAATATAACCCCATAAGCCCCCTCCTCCAGCCAGTGACACCATTAAACCGTCAATTTTCACGTTAGAGACCTCAAACTCTGCACCATGATAGCTTATCCAGGGATACACAGGCATGCCAAGACTCAAGCCAATCCCATCATCCCCTGATTTTTGGGGAATTTATGAAAATCGGACACCCCATTTTCAGACATGGACTGTTCTCCGACATTTTGACAGATAAAAAAAATTGAAATGGGCACCCTCACAGATGCCATCTAGATCCACATTCATGCCAAGTTTCAAGCAAGTCCCATCATCCCCTGATTTTTGGCGGTGCTTAAACCTTTTAACTCACCCCAAATCAAGTCCCATGCTAGAACTACGTCAATTTGCACGTCAGAAACCTCACGTTCGGTGCCATGACAGCTTATCCATGTGTCCACATGGACGCCAAGTTTCAAGCCAATTCCATCATCCCCTGATGTTAGGGGAATTTATGAAAATCGGAAACCCCATTTTCAGACATGGACTGTTCTCTGACATTTTGACAGATAAAAAAACTTGGAAGCAGGCACATCCGCATTCATGGCAAGTTTCAAGCAGATTCCATCATCCCCTGATTTGGGGGGGGCAGCTTTAACCTCCAACGCAGCACCCCTAACTGCAATTCAAACAAACACCCCTTTTCTATATCACCGCCAATTTTCATGTTAGAAAGTAAAACATCAAACTCAGCACCATGATAGCTTATCCATACATGCTTGCAAGTTGCCAAGCCTCAAGTCAATCCCATCATCCCCTGTTTTTTGGGGAATTTATGAAAATTGGACCCCCCATTTTCAGGCATGGACTGTTCTCCGACATTTTGACAGATAAAAAAATTGGAAGTGGGCACCCTCACAGATGCCATCTAGATCCACATTCATGCCAAGTTTCAAGCAAATCCCATCATCCCCTGATTTTTGGCGGGGCTTTAACCTCTAACGCATCACCCCTAACCCCAATTCACAACCCTTTTGATATCTCTGTCAATTTTCATGTTAGAAATGTCAAGTTAGGCACCATGACACCTCATGCATGTATACACATGCATGCCAAGCCTCAAGCAAATCCAAGCCTCCCCTGATTTTGGGGGAATTTATGAAAATCGGTCACCCCAGTATCTCAGGGATTTAAAGCTGCAGACAGCTCAATGGGACCATTTCAAAGGAAATCCCAACATGCCATGAATTGGGGAGTAGAGATAAACCTATATGAATCTTCTTCCACACTTGAAAAATTGATTTGGAACTTCCAAAAGTCTAAGTGAGCGCAGGAAGGACTTATCCCCTGAGTCAAAGCAAGACACACACAAACCATCCCTGCGAGGCGGGCAGGGGAGGAGGGAGGGAAGGCAGGCAGGCAGCAGACATTTCTGGGGGCATAAGGAAGTGAGCCAAGGATAATTTCAAAGCCAGTAATGCAAACCATCCCTGTGAGGTGGGAGCAGAGAGATGCCTTTTCTTTTGCATCCCATAACTACTAGGAGGCTAGGAGGATAAGAGTAAAGCTTTGTGATCCTTGCTTCAGAGTTGATTGACTGCACTGTGATCACAGCCATTACTAAACAACAAAATAATAATGTTAATAATAGCAGTACTAATTAATATTAATAGCAATAATAATAACAACAACAACAATAAGGAGTTGAACCACAATGAAGGCCTGCCTGACTTCACTGAAGAGGAAAAGCCAGGAGAGCTTGGGCTATGGGGTGTAAAATGGAATAAATAAATAAATAAATAAAAGAGGGGTGGAATTAAAAGCAGCAGTGCTGCTGAATAATCAACAAGAAGAATTTTTTTTAAAGGCTATGTCTGTCTTTTACCAGTAAGAGGGAAGTGGACGTGCCCAAGGGGAGGGGGATAAGAAGCAACCTTTCACTTCAACTCATGAAAGGCATTAGCTTCAGCACAGGGCATGTCTACATGCCCTAGGGGAGCTCATTGCCTTGCACCACATCTATTCAGTTGTTCCCCAAGGTTAGGGTGGGTAGCAGTGCTGTGTTTCCTATCTGTTATTTATTTGCTTAGTATATGATTTCAGGTTGTGTTTGTGCATTTGGTGGGGCTACTGTTTTAAAAAACACTGGGAAAAGTCCGTTCAGAGTAGAAAGAGAAGTTTCCCAGAATCCCAAGTTACCCATTTTGCGTATCCCCTCCTCCAACTTTGGGATCATGTGATCATGTTGACTCTGCCCCTCAGCACTTCGAAAAAGTACCTTTTCCCGGTTTTTTTACATATTTTTTCAAAAAAATTCTAGCAAGCGTACCGCAGCACGCAGAGAGCTGAGAGTAGGCTCAAAATGACCCCCAGCCACGACCCTCTAAGCACAAGAAGTTTCAGAAAGATAGCTTAAAAAACAACACAGTTATCCCCTTTTCTTTTCCGCAATGCAATCCTATGGGCAAAATTTTTCAAAATGGCGATCGGAGCGCTCTGCGGAAAGCGAAGCGCTCCGCTTATGGGCGCTTCTCTTAGCCTTGCTTCTAAGGGTCCGCGGTCCGCTTCTACTCCGCCTCTGGGCAAGTCGGAGCAGGCCAATTCGCTTCTGATTCTCCGATTCTAATTGGAGCGGAGCACATCCCTACTCTTCATGCTCTTCACACACACACATGCAATGCCCCCCACCCCACTCTGCTGTCAGGCATTTCTAACAATAGAAACTTGCATTCTGCATAAATCCAAGAAACTATGGAACCACAGAAAATTTCCCTCCCCAACATTTCAGAATTTTTGTAAGCACTACCTGGTTTATCCCCTAGTGAGCAGCAAATCTGTATAACACATACATGTCTGATCATTATTTATGCCCTACATTTTCGAAGTGTTCAATGGAAGTTTAACCTGGTTTGCCATTTCAGTCCCACCGTATGACCCTGTTTGGCTTTTACCACCATTCCATCTGCATGAACGAAACCTTTGCCAAGAGGGAAAGAAAGCAACCATAATCCCCTGCCTTTACATTTGACTTTGATTTACAGGACCTGACCTTGAATGTAGAATTTATATAAGAAGAGATAGTAAAAAGTGATAAAATCTTCTGTTATGCTTTACAAAATCCGTAACAATTTTGCCTTCTTCGTTGGATCTTCTCTTGTAAGTCATTCTCTCCTGGTCTCTTGCTCATCGTAAGCTGTGTATATCAGAAACCAAATTCAACACAGAGAATTAGATTAGTGTCGTTCACCTCCAAAGCTTTATGTGATTGGCCTTATTAAAAGCACAAATGCCATCACTTACTGTTACTCTCAAATGGAAAATCCAGTTAGTGCCTGTAATTCTGAATGGTGTCTTATCTGGACCATTACCTACACTGACAGTACTTAGTACTGCTAAATACATTTTAAATCACTTTGATTAACAAAACACCTGAGTTCTTAAAAGAACCATACTCCCTGTTCTCTTAGCAGCAACGTGAAATGCTAATTTTAAAAGGCTGATTTAGCTATTAGTAATATTTCCATCATTTTCATTATATGCTTGTATGTATATGTGTATGCATTATATGGCCTTTAAAGCTTTATTTTGAGCTCCAGGAGCATAACTAAGGAGGAAGGAGACAAGAAATTGCCAGCTACTTGCTGCATCAGGGGTATTTTTCAGAAGAAACACATTAAATGCTTTAAGAAATCAGGTACTAATTTCCTATGCTAATACCATGTGCATTCCAATTAGCTTTTCTGTGAGGCTGAAAAGAAAATCTGTACAGGCATTATATTTTGTTATCAAGACTGAATTGTTTCCATAGAGACGTGAGGCTAGTAACCAACACACTTGGTAGTAGTAGCACACTCCAAGATGAAAACTCTTTGCTTTGTAATTATCTGACTAACTGGCAATCCTACATAAGTTTAGTTCACATTATTTCTAATATTTATTTATTTATTTATTTATTTTTAAGATGCATATACTGCTCTGCAGCCAATAAAATATCTGAATGGTGAACAATAAAAGAGAAGAAACCATCATCATCATCATCATCATACAGAATTAAAACCTTTAAAATCAGATTGTGACAGTGGCCCTGTTTAGAAGACACCTTAAACCACAGCTTTGACCATGGTGAATAAGACCTTTTTGCCTTGGTTTAAGGTGTCTTCTGAACAGCGCCAATAAAACTGGGGCTGGTTAGACAAAAAAAAAAGGGGGGATATTTAAATAATGTTTTTGGCAGGAGCTGAAAATGAAACAATATTGGCTGACATAAAGAGACAGAGAGGAAATACACTAAAGGACGCCAAACAGGCAGCCAGGGCAGTTCCTTTCATAGAGGTGTTACTTGCTGAAATCGGGCAGCTCCCAACAAGAGTGCATTCTGCACTAGTTGCAGCTTCCAGGCCAACCTTAAAGGCAACCCCCACATACAGCACATTGCAGTAATCCACTCTTGAGGTTACTAGGTCCTGGAGAAATATAGCCAATCATAACCCCTATCCAGGAGAGGCTGTACCTGGCATAACAGGCAAAGCTGGTAGAAGGCACTCCAAGCTACCATGGCCACTTAGGCTTTCAGTGACAAAGACGGATCCAGGAGTACCCCAAGACTACGGGCATGTCTACACGACGAATTATCCTGGGGATCGCCACAGGATCATCCCTGCACATCCACATGACACACAGGGGATCCTGGCTTTTTAATCCTGACTTTTCCCACGGTCTTGGAATCGTCCCAAGACCGTGGGACATGGGGGCAGCCATCCCAGTTTCTTCCCAGCTCTTTGCAGATAAACACGAGGAGCCGGGAACCGGGCATGGGGCATGGAGCTCCTCAGGAGCTCATCCCCACTCTTTTTTGACAATTTTTTTAAAAATGGTGGGTGTGACGTCCTCTTGCTCCCAGGACATCGTGTGCTGCATGTGGACTGAGGGGGAGGATCTCACATTCATAAAATCATGAGATCCCTACCCTCCTGGAATGCCAGGAGGTCTAGACATGGCCTACAAATGTGTTCTTCCACGGGAAGTGCAACCCCATCTGGAAAAAGCAGCCTATTTCCCAGACGTGAGAACCATTCACCCAAAGGACTTCTGTCTTCCCAGGATTCAGCCACAATTTACTGGCCCTTATCCAGCCCATCACTGAGACTACGCACTACTGATCCAGGACTTGCACAGCCTCAACTGATTCAGATGTCATAGGGAGATAGAGCTGTGTTTCTTCAGCCTACTGAAGCAACTTGGCTCCAAATCCCCTAATGACTGCTCCCAGGGGCTTCATATCGATGCAAAGCAATGTTGGGAACAAGATGGGACTGCTGCAGAAGAACCCTGTAGTTCAAGTGTGTTTTCCTCTAGAGTATTTGTATTATTCCGCTATAACACAGTGCTACCTAGAGGTTATGTAGTGGACATGCAGGAAAGAAAACACGCTTGTGCCAGATCTATATCAAGTAGGATGTGACACATTGAAAATTGTTTAACAGCTCCATATGGAGTGTGTCCTGGGCCCCAATAGTTGTCACTATTGTTATAAAATGTTTTAAAGCAGGAGTGTAGATCCTGCCTTGATCTAGTGCCCAGATCGCAACTCTGTGACAAACATAGATGCAACGGATTAACAGCCTTGTGTAGAAAAGCTCAACTTCTAGACTTCCCATAAAATTATGTGAGTGATGCAAGACAGATTCACAATAAAAGCCTTATCTGGAAGCACCTTCTGTTTTACTCACCAAAACAAATGAAGGAATGAGCTGAAGGGCATGTCTATACCGCCTGGTGTTCTGGCAGGGAGGGGGAGGATCTTGCGATATGCTGATTGTGAGAACACAGTGCTACCTAGAGGTTATGTAGTGGACATGCAGGAAAGAAAACACGCTTGTGCCAGATCTATATCAAGTAGGATGTGACACATTGAAAATTGTTTAACAGCTCCATATGGAGTGTGTCCTGGGCCCCAATAGTTGTCACTATTGTTATAAAATGTTTTAAAGCAGGAGTGTAGATCCTGCCTTGATCTAGTGCCCAGATCGCAACTCTGTGACAAACATAGATGCAACGGATTAACAGCCTTGTGTAGAAAAGCTCAACTTCTAGACTTCCCATAAAATTATGTGAGTGATGCAAGACAGATTCACAATAAAAGCCTTATCTGGAAGCACCTTCTGTTTTACTCACCAAAACAAATGAAGGAATGAGCTGAAGGGCATGTCTATACCGCCTGGTGTTCTGGCAGGGAGGGGGAGGATCTTGCGATATGCTGATTGTGAGAACACAGTGCTACCTAGAGGTTATGTAGTGGACATGCAGGAAAGAAAACACGCTTGTGCCAGATCTATATCAAGTAGGATGTGACACATTGAAAATTGTTTAACAGCTCCATATGGAGTGTGTCCTGGGCCCCAATAGTTGTCACTATTGTTATAAAATGTTTTAAAGCAGGAGTGTAGATCCTGCCTTGATCTAGTGCCCAGATCGCAACTCTGTGACAAACATAGATGCAACGGATTAACAGCCTTGTGTAGAAAAGCTCAACTTCTAGACTTCCCATAAAATTATGTGAGTGATGCAAGACAGATTCACAATAAAAGCCTTATCTGGAAGCACCTTCTGTTTTACTCACCAAAACAAATGAAGGAATGAGCTGAAGGGCATGTCTATACCGCCTGGTGTTCTGGCAGGGAGGGGGAGGATCTTGCGATATGCTGATTGTGAGATCCTCTCCATCCTGATTGTGATCTCCTCTCCTTCCTCCCTGGTGATGTCCAGGGAGGAAGGAGGACGTCGCACTCACCATTTTTTTTAAAAAAAATGACATGAGCTGGAGCATGATGAGATGGGAGGAAAGGGTGGGTATATTGGTGACCGTATCACTGTCAATAGTCACATGTAACATGACTAGCAGCTTGAACAACACACTGGAAAACTGCTGCATTTTCTGCTAGATTTGCTACATAAAGAAAACAGCTCCTTGTCATTTAAAAACCACCCCATTAGTTGCGACATGAGGGCTTATCCAAAAGCCATAAGCTTGATAACAGCTAGAGCCATATTGAGCCACTAAAAGGCAACAGACTGGAGTGTGAAGTGGCTATGACAATTTAAAAATTACTCTCTGCACTTCATGTTTATGTATGTTTCATTAGACCACTGAAGAAGATCTTGCATGGTCGAAACGTGTTTGGGTTTTTTTGTTTTTTTTTTAAATGGTTCTTTATTGACTCTTTTAATGTTTTAATGTAATACCATACAGTTTTTATATATACTTGAATTATACAGAGTAGCTATCTTGCTCAGTATATTAAAAGTTTTCTAATTACTTTAGTCACTTTCATATTACATGTGACTATTGACAGTGATACGGTCACCAATATACCCACCCCTTTCTCCCATCTCATCGTCTTTACTGCAAGGGGTCAGGATAAGTTTTTTTCTACTTATTTATGAGCTGGAGCACATCAGCGCTCTAGCACAAAAGTAAGTTAAAAAAAAAAGCCCCACACCTGCTCCCCACCCCACTCCTGATGGCCCTGGACTCTTCCCATCCTGGCTCCTTCCCTCTGATGGCCCCCACTTCTCGCGGGGAAAAGGGAAGAAGCTGGGATGGGCGGCCACACCACACGCAGTCCTTGGGATCGTCCGGGGACCACGGGAAAAGCCACGAAGAAAGGGTATGGCAATATCCCGGGGAAATGCAGGGATCTTCCCTCCCTGCTC
Source organism: Elgaria multicarinata webbii (assembly GCF_023053635.1). Classification (NCBI taxonomy): domain Eukaryota; kingdom Metazoa; phylum Chordata; class Lepidosauria; order Squamata; family Anguidae; genus Elgaria; species Elgaria multicarinata. The sequence goes on from NC_086172.1 coordinate 106,889,374, forward strand.
CCAGGATTCCTTGTGCATCATGTGGATGTGCAAGGATGATCCTGGGATGATTCCCAGGATATTGCCTGGTGGAGACATGCCCAAAAAGAGAAATATGTATTTAGCCAAAGGTCAAGTTAAGGTAGATTAACCTTTCTCAGAACAGGAAATGAAATCATTGGAATCTTAAGAGAATTGAATAGCTTAATTTTAAATTTACTTAGGCAATTGAACAATTTTTTTTTTAAAAAAACTTATACCCAGTACAAGTGAACATCAGAATGTTCCATAAATGCATACATGTAGATATGTTGACATAAATAAAAACAGCACTATGCTAATAAACCTGTTGTGGAGACAAATGGGTTCAATTAGCCATGAGTCCTTCTTCTCATTTTTAATCCTCCTCTCTCCCCTCTCCAGTTTGACAGAGGTCTGCAGGATATGTACTCTGGCAAGCAGAGCAAATTTCAGAATCAATGTTCATCTGCATTCCTTCCGTGGTTTTCTATCACAAATGCTATCTCTATGAGCCTTCATCGGTAGGGGCTAAGGACATTTCTTTTCCGGGTCAGGCTCAGAACTAAGAGTATGTATCAAAAAGTACATTTTCTAATTAACCATTTTAGGAGCTCTTTTCTTTCTTTTTTTTAAATAGAGTTGGGCACATTTGAGAGGAGGATTGCTTTTTCGTTGTTTTTTTCAAAATATCTATGGGATTGTATAGACACAAAGGATTCAAGAGGCACACTGAGATATGTCCGACTAGAGTTTGGGGCCTGGAGGCCAACCCTCTGCTCAGTTATAAAGCTAACTGAGTAGACTTAGGCAGGTTGCTAAGGCAGGATCTGCACTACTGCTTTAAAATGGTATTGAAATGCACTGACAACTGTTGGGGCCCATAACACATTCCATATACCTTTTTTCAAACTGCTTTCTTAGGCCACAGCTAGACCTAAGGTTTATCCTGGGATCATCCAGGGTTCGCCCCTGCTTGAGCACTGGATCCCCTGTGTGTCACCTAGATGAACAGGTTTGACCCCTGGACGATCCAGGGATAAACCTTAGGTCTAGCTATGGCCTTAGTGTTGCATCCTGTTTTGGTATGGATCTGGCCTAAGACAGCAATCATATGGTCCATAGGTGAACATTCCAGGGACCATCGGACAGCTTGGAAAATGCTAAGAGTTTGGAGACAGTGCTCTGACTTTGGGAGAGATTGGACCCCAGACCCCTTTCCCTCACATTCAGCCTGGATAGAACTTCCTCTCAAAGGTCAGAGAAGTAGTACTGGAGGAAGAGGAAATGGGACGTTGCAGTGGACAGAGAAAGGAGCAAACTGGAGAGGCCAAGATATGAGTTATCCTTAGCCGCCTTCCATCCCTTCCAATGTGCCCTTGCTAGATGGGCTGAAAACCTGTCTAGTGAAATCAGGAAAGATGGAGGATGGGGAGGTGAAGATCGCTTCTGCCGCTCCTCCCACTCGGCAAAGAATAGCAAACTTACAAGCCTCCGAGTTCAGGGGCGAGCATGCAATTGATAGGATCAAACACCAAAGCTATTTTCAAATATTCAGTGTGCTTATATATTTGCAGGCTCACTTCAGATGTTGAAACAAATAATCCACACAGGTTGGGGCTGAAATGCCCCTCCCCAGGGTTCCTAAAGCCATGCTCATTATTTCATTTCAGATCGAACATCTAAAAAGGGGTTTTCTTTCAACTTCACCTGCTTTATAGAGCTGCTCTGAGGACAAAATAAGATAGCTCCATGTATTTTGCCCTGAGCAGCTTTGAAGAAGGTTGGGATAACAAATGTGATAAATTTCCAACCCATCAGAACAACGTATCTGCCCTTTTATTGTACGTTTGTCCCATATCTGACACAGATGAAAGCAGTCCTATAGCTACTGATAACATGGGAAGCTTCCAAACAGATTTCATTAGGATTATCAGTTTGTTTCAACTATTCCAGTTTATAGAGTGTAGTATATAGAATTAAATATTTACTGATGTTTAATTCAGTGTTTTAATGTACTGCAATGTACAGTTATATAATGTTACCAAATGTGCTTACTGACTAGACGCAAAACTGTGCACAGTCTCACAAGACACACATTCACTAAAAGGGATCTCTTAACATTGTCAATAGAGCATCTAGAGCTAAGAAGGCAATTTGCACCTAAGAGACCAGACAAGATTTGGGTGTAACACTATTTATTTATTTATTACATTTATATACCGCCCCATAGCTGAAGCTCTCTGTGTGGTTTACAAAAGTTAAAAACAATGAACATTAAAAATAGATATACAAAATTTATAACCATCAAAAGTATATATATATATATATATATATATATATAAAAAAATCCATTTCAAACAAACTATTCTCGGGTCAGTTAAAAACTCAGCATATGCTGTTAAATGCCTGGGAGAAGAGAAAAGTCTTGGCACTTTTACTGAGTTCAACACAAATTTAAAATGCTCAAGCTGATTTGGGGGAAATTAGCTGAGCAAAGCAATAGCAATGAAAATACAGCATCAAATATCACCCCAGTAGGAGGCACTCAACCTTAATTGAGAACTGGACTTAAATGAAGAAATTAGGCACAGTTTTGGAGAAGCCAGGTTCCAGGCCTAAAAGCAAAGCTGTGGACACCCAACTTGGCTTGTAAAGGCAAGCCAAGCTGGGGGAGTGGGGAGTCCGTAAGGGCCCTAAAAGGGCATGGATTTAGCAGTGACGGCCATCCCTAGTGATAGCGTAACTGACTTGAACTGAATTACAAAAAGTTGCCAGGTGGGGGGGGGGGGGGAGCAGCTGTCCGACATGTGGAAATGACTGCACGTGCCTTAAGCAGAGGACCTGCTCATTATTCCTCCTAGGGCCATTTCAGAAAAGAAAAGAAAAGGAATTATTGTTAACACAATAATTGTTAATTATTGTTATTGTTAACGTCTCAATGAGGCTTGTTGAGAAACATATTTGGATACTTCAGAGAGAAATCACTCTGAAATTGCGTCTTAGACGTGAGGCTCATCCCCTTGTCCTTAGCTTTGGGGCATGTACACTTTTTCAAGTTATATTATAACCAGATGGTGCTTAATTTAGGGCCGTGATCATGACATTCAGAGGAATTACCCTTTGTGTGTGTTTTTGCTCCCTCACTTAGGCAGGGGGCAACAGGCACCAAGCTTTCTGTCCTCTGCCAAAGTGGAGACTGTTTGGTTCACTCTAAAGCTGGATGATAGATCCAGGTTGATAGATCCTTGAGCCAAAACCCTATTGAGGCTCAGGTGGGCATAATGGGGTCAGCAGGCTTCCCAGTTCTTTTCTATTACAGCAGACTGCTTTACACATGCAAAGTTATGAGCAGATGCAATGAACAGCAGGGTCTGACCATTTTGCTATGCAAAGCAGAGCATCAAATGGCTTTCACAGGGCATTCCTAGAAGAGGCCTTAGTGCGCCTTGAGAGCCGGTTTCCCTGCTGTGCTCCCACATGATGCACAGGGGAATCCGGCTCCAGGCCGCACTGAAGCCTCCTCTAACGCGCCATAAGCGAAGTCGCTTATGGCGCGCCTTTTCCGCAGCTCCGGCCTGAGGCCGGAACTGCGGAACGTCTAGAGACTTCCGTGGCTTTTTGCGGCTACTCGCTCTCGCGAGTAGCCGCAAAAAGCCGCGGACTGGCCACAGCGCTGAGCGCTGTGCCCATCGGCCGGGGGGGGATGTCGGGGGGGGAGAAGGGAGCACAGACGACACAGAACACACACACACACACGGAAGGAGAAGGAGCAGATGACACAGGGGACACACACACACACACGGAGGGAGAAGAAGCACAGACGACACAGAACACACACACACACGGAGGGAGAAGAAGCACAGACGACACAGAACACATACACACACGGAGGGAGAAGGAGGAGAGATGACACACGGGACACGGAGGGAGAGAAAGATCAGGAAGGGATCAGGAGCGGATGGGGGGGTTAACTTAAAAAAAACCTTACCTTCTCCGCAGTCTTCGGGCCGCACGTGGCCCCTTTAAACTTAAAAAAAAAATGGCAGACGCTGCAGGGATCCCGACGTCCCTGCGTGTCCCGCGTCTGGAAGCCCGGGCAGCGCGCGCTAACATCAGCGCGCCGTTGCCCCGCCTCCCTGCCGGCTTATCCTGGCAGGTCTAGCAAAGCCCACAGAATCATAGAATAGTAGAGTTGGAAGGGGCCTACAAGGCCACCGAGTCCAACCCCCTGCTCAATGCAGGAATCCACCCTAAAGCATCCCTGACAGATGGTTGTCCAGCTGCCTCTTGAATGCCTCTAGTGTGAGAGGGCCCATGACCTCCCTAGGCAATTGGTTCCGTTGTTGTACTGCTCTAACAGTCAAGTTCTTCCTGATGTCCAGCTGGAATCTGGCTTCCTGTAACTTGAGACCATTAGTTTGTTTCCTGCATTCTGGGATGTTTGAAAAGAGATCCTGCCCCTCCTCTGTGTGACAACCTTTCAAGTATTTGAATATTATCATGTCTCTTCTCTTCTTCAGGCTAAACATACAAAGTTCTTTCAGTCTGTTCTCATAGGCTTTTTTTTCCAGACCCCTGCTCATCCTTGTTGACCTCCTCCGAACACTCTTGCTGCACCATCTAATTCCTGCCTGAATCTGTCCCCCTAAATTCTGCAATGTGAAACAGAAGGCTTTACCTTGCTGCAAGATAAGACCAGCCCTAGTGAATTGGAAGCCCCTTGTAAAAACAAGAGAGAGTATAGCACTGATCACATTATACTATAACCTCTAGCACAATGGGAAGCTAGCACTTCAGAGTCCAAACAATTGCTTTGGGAATTGGAAAAGTGTCATAGAATCATAGAACTGTGGAGTTGGAAGGGACCACAAGGATCATCTAGTCCAACCCTCTGCAATGTGCAGGAAAACCAGTTATGGTTTAACTGGTTTTCCTGTACATTGCAGAGGATTTTCTTGTCCAGCCTCTTCTTAAAAACCTCAAAAGATGGAGAACCCATAACCTCCATATGTAGACTGCTCCACTGTTGTACAGATCTTACTGTCATGAAGTTTTTCCTTATTTTTAATCGAAACCTAGGTAGCTGTAACTTATTTCGAATCCTAATTTTTGTGGCAGTGGAAAATAGTTCTTGACCATCTTCCCTGTGGCACCCTTTTATGTACCCAAACATTGCTGACATGTCTCCCCTCAGTCTTCTTTTCTCCAGATTGAACATCCATAGTTCCTTCAACCCGTCCCCATAGGGCATGTCCCCAAGTCCCTTTATCATCTTTGTTGCCCTCCTTTGGACCTGTTCTAACCTGTCAATGTTCTTCTGGAAATGGGGTGCCCAATCATACACAATACTCTAGCTAGAAAGTGGAGCTACCTTCCAAGAGCTCCACCAACTTTTCATGTTCCAGAAGCACAAGTTTGAGCTAGTTTCAAGGAGTGTGCTATGAAGTGCTAGCTTCCTGTTGTGCTAGCAGTCCTTGGATACTGCCCATAAGTTCACTTTGCACATCAGAATCCCACACATTCAGAGTTAAGAGTGTTATGGCTTCCAAAATGTGTCATATTTCAAGATCATCCCTAATTTTAATTCCCCTCTCTAAATGAAAAACTTGTCCAGATTTTCCCATCTTTTTATATATTTGATTATATTTTATGTCTCCAGCACATATTTTAGAAGGTTCTTGGCATAAACCATACAATATTGCATAATGAGAATATACTACTTCTTGTTTGCTTTAATTACTTTCCCCTTAAATTTTCAGCTTTCTCCTCTGTAATTATTTGCTCCTTGTGTTTTTGTTTACCAAGCAAAATGCAGGAATGTTATAGCACCGCAGGCAATGCAACCCTATAACTCACAGACCAAACTAGGATTTTCAATTGCACAATAACTCATTCTTATGGCAATGTTCTAAAGGGAGCTTCAAGTGGGACCATTTCATTTCCCCCTTCCATCAAAATCTCAAGTAAAGAATTATTTTAAGATGGGTTATTACTTGTGGGATCAAAAGAGTCACCTCTGGATAAAACCATTTATTCCTAATTGTTCTGAAGATAGTCACCAAGCCTGGGATCAATGGATTTGCAAATGTTCCTTTTATTTAGTTTGAGAAGGGAATAGCCAACCATCTGCCTGCAGGAAACCCACAAGTAGGACATGAGTGCAGCAGCACCATCCAACCCATCTTCTCCAGCAACTAGTGTACATAGAGACATTGCTTATAACACTGGAGGAAGCATATACTCATCAGGACTAGTAACCATTGATAGCCTTAGGCCACAGCTAGACCTAAGGATTATTCATGGATCATCCAGGGGTCAAACCTGTTCATCTAGGTGACACACAGGGGATCCAGTGCTCAGGCAGGGGCGAACCCTGGATGATCCCAGGATAAACCTTAGGTCTAGCTGTGGCCCTAGATGAACAGGTTTGACCCCTGGATGATCCAGGGATAAACCTTAGGTCTAGATATGGCCTCATTCTACAGGGTATCACCTTTTAAAGCCATCCAAATAAGTAGCCATCGCTACATCTTATGGAAGTGAATTCCATAGTTTAACTACGTGCTGTGTAAAGAAATACTTCCTTTTATCTGTCCTGAATCTCCCACCAATCAGCTTCATGGGATGACCCCAGGTTCTAGCATTATGAGTAGCATTATGGGAAAGGGAGCAAAACGTCTCCTTTTCCACTTTCTCCACACCATGCATAATTTTGTACTGCTCTATCATGTCTCTCCTCACTCACTTCTTTTCTAAGCTAAACAGTCCCAGATGTTGTAACCTTTTCTCATAGGGAAGTTGCTCCAGCCCCTTGATCATTTTAGTTGCTCTATTCAACATGCCCAGGACTGCAGTACAATACTCACTTATTTGGTAGTGAGGTTAATGAGGCTTAGTTCTTAGCATGAGTAAACATTCATAGGATTGTGTTAACTGCAATCCTATGTAGCACATTTAACTGGCACTAAGTCCCATTGAACATGGTAGGAGTTCTAACTAAACATTCATAGAATCTGGCTGAAATTTGCAGTCCTAATTATACTTATTTCACAGTAAGCTACACTGAAAGCAATGGAACTTTCCCAATGGAAACATGACTAGGATTTGTCTTAGATTGTATCTAAAGACCCCCAATCTGGATAGGCTAGTTCTGCGCATGTCCTGATGAATCAATTTATTTTATTTTATTTATTTATTTATTACACTTATATACCGCTCCCATAGCCAGGGCTCTCTGGGCGGTTTACAGAAATTCTAAAATTGAACAAGAAACTCCCACTGATATCAATGGGACTTCAAAGTGACAAACATTTTCTAAATTAGAGTCAAAGGGTAAATAAGGAGCTCAAAACTATGTTTATTGAACAGAGGGCACAACTGGAAAATCCTATAATTTAAAGAAGGAAAGGAAAGGAACCTCTCGTGCAAGCACTTGAGTCATTGCTGACTCCTAGAGGGACGCCTGCTTTCGCTGAGGTTTTCTTGGCAGACTTTGTAGCGGGGTGGTTTGCCATTGCCTTCCCCAGTCGCAGTTACCTTTCCCCCAGCTAGCTGGGTACTCATTTTACCGACCTCGGAAGGATGGAAGGCTGAGTCGTCCTGAGCCGGCTGCCTGAGAACCAGCTTCCGCTGGGATCGAACTCAGGCTGTGGGGAGAGTTTCGGCTGCAGTAACTGCCGCTTACCACTCTGCGCCACTCTTACCACTCCTTCCCCCCACAAGAGATGGGGGGAAAGGAGCATTCATACTCTTCCAAAATATTCCACCTGCTATTTTCTCCCATTTGAGAAAAGGGTTAACTGCCCTTCACGGCATTACTATTAATAGCTTATAAGACCTGTAAATAGTTTTAGAACACACTATCATATTCTCGCTCATTTGTAGTGATTCGATGAACTCTAATATATTAAAATTTCAATGAACTAGTCTGAAAGTCAAAATTAGTTCCAATTAATGTTAGATTGAAATTATAATTGCGGTTAAATTGAAGAAAGCAGAACAGGTAAGAAGAATATTAGAAAGCAAGGGATGATGGCATATGATTGAAACCACTCCCAGATCATTTCACTGCAAGCCACCATCATGACCACTCACACACCACACCCCTGACACAATTTAATGCTGGGGGAATTCAGTCATTTTATATCAAGATGGTAATGACTGGTTAGTATAATTGTTCTGAGTTCTTGCAGAGCAAACCTTTGACTATCCAGCTGCCGAAGAAGTTCAAACTGAAGAAGGAATGATTTCAGTTTAAAATCAGAACATAAAGGCAATTGAACAAATAAAAATAAGGATTGTTATTGGAATCATGTAAGTTTACAGGAGATGTATGCATAAATATAGTCCAAATCAACCTTTGGCAACTTGGTGCCTTCCAGATGTGTTGGACGTCCAACTCTCATCATCTCTGGCGAGCATGACAAGGGATTATAGATGTGGCCACCCAACACATCTGGAAGCCAACACACTGGTCTAGGTTCTCCAAGTAAAGAGAAAACCCTTTGAGGATACTTTCCATATATATATATATATATATATATATATATATATATATATATGCTTCATGTATTTCTGGGGAAGTACAGACAGGGCTATACATCATAGCCAGCTAGAAACTAAGTGTCCAACATTCCAAGTTCGTTTCAGAGCTAATTACATTAAAAACAATGCAAATAAAAGCTTCCCTAATCATAGGGCATTTAGTACTGGGGATGTTAATTATTATTTCTTTCAGTAAATTGAAATCCTGGATTTCTGTGCAAATTAATCCTTTGTGCACAAATTTGATAATTCCATGTAATCAGTACTTCGCTTGTTATTTTGACTAGTCTTAATTATAATAAACTTCCCATGGTAAATCCCAAAAGAATAGTCATGTGTCGCAACAGGGCAAAGGCTCCTGTCTTACCCCAAAGTCTGTCAGGTTTCTGGTAGCACCATCTTTGCACTGGACCTCGTTTTGCCAGATGCACAGTGATATCATTCATTAGCAGAAAATCCTACATTGATTTCGACAACACTATTACAACAGCTCTGAAGGAGCAGGTACGTAGCTTGGGAGTACTCCTAGATCCATCATTGTCACTGGAGGCCCAGGTGGACTCTGTGGCATGGAGAACTTGGGGTCAGCTTCGGCTTATAAAGCCCACATAACACCGGTCTTAAAGGAACTGCACTGGCTGCCTATATGCTTCCGGTAGGAATTCAAGGTGCTGGTAATGACGTTTAAAGCCCTAAACGGCTTGGGACCTCAATACGTGAGGGAGCGCCTCTCCTTATATATGCCTGCCCGAGACCTTAGATCTGTTGGAGGAGCCCTTCTCCACATCCCACCAATGCAACATATACACTATGGTGGGACAAGGGAGAGGGCTTTCTCTGTTGTGGCACCCAGACTGTGGAATGCCCTCCCCTTGGAGGCCCGATTGGTGCCAACATTGATTTCATTTCAATGTAAAGTAAAAACATGGCTTTTTAACAAAGACTTTGATGGTTAAACTCACTGGCACATTGTTTTAACTGTTTTAACTGCATCTATCATTTTTAAATTATATATTGTTTTAATTTGGATCATGGTTTAATTTGTTTTTAACTGTGTATATTTATTGTTTTACACTGTATGTTTTTATCTGTACGCCACCCTGAGATCTTAGTGATATAGGGCGGGATATAAATATTTTAAATAAATAAATAAAATAAACAGCTAGCAACAACAGCCCTTTTGTGAAGGACTCATTCTCTGATCTGATACAGTCGTGTGAAAAAGAAAGTACACCCTCTTGGAATTGTATGATTTTACATATCAGGACATAATAACAATCATCTGTTCCTTAGCAGGTCTAAAAATTAGGTAAATACAACCTCAGATGAACAACAACACATAACATATTACACCATGTCATGATTTATTTAACAGAAATAAAGCCAAAATGGAGAAGCCATGTGTGAAAAAGTAAGTACACCCTTACTGCTTCCATAGGAATTAAGATGCTACGTAGCAGACAGGTGCTGCTAATCAAATGCCCGTGATTAATTGATCATCAGCAAGTATGACCCCCCTCTATAAAAGTCGAAGTTTTTTCAGTTTGCTGGTCTGGAGCATTCAGGTGTGTGTTAACACAATGCCAAGGAGGAAAGACATCAGCAATGATCTTAGAGAAGCAATTGCTGCTGCCCATCAATCTGGGAAGGGTTATAAGGCCATTTCCAAACAATTTAAAGTCCATCATTCTACAGTGAGAAAGATGATTCAAAAGTGGAAAACATTCAAGACAGTTGCCAGTCTTCCCAGGAGAGGACGTCCCAGCAAAATCACCCCAAGGTTAGACCGTGCAATGCTCAGAGAAATTGCAAAAAAACCAAGAGTTACAACTGAGACTCTACAGGCCTCAGTGAGCATGTTAAATGTTAAAGTTCATGACAGTACAATTAGAAAATGACTGAACAAGTATGGTTTGTTTGGAAGGGTTGCCAGGAGAAAGCCTCTTCTCTCTAAAAAGAATGTGGCAGCACGGCTTAGGTTTGCAAAGTTGCATCTGAACAAATCACAAGACTTCTGGAATGATGTCCTTTGGACAGACGAGACCAAAGTGGAGAAGTTTGGCCATAATGCACAGCACCACGTTTGGTGAAAACCAAACACAGCATATCAGCACAAACACCTCATACCAACTGTCAAGCACGGTGGTGGAGGGATGATGATTTGGGCTTGTTTTGCAGCCACAGGATCTGGGAACCTTGCAGTCATTGAGTCGACCATGAACTCCTCTGTATACCAAAGTATTCTAGAGTCAAATGTGAGGCCATCTGTCCGACAGCTAAAGCTTGGACGAAATGGGGTCATGCAACAGGACAATGATCCCAAGCACACCAGCAAATCTACAACAGAATGGCTGAAAAAGAAAAGAATCAAGGTGTTGCAATGGCCCAGTCAAAGTCCAGACCTCAACCCGATTGAAATGCTGTGGCGGGACCTTAAGAGAGCTGTGCATAAACAAATGCCCTCAAACCTCAATGAACTGAAGCAACGTTGTAAAGAAGAGTGGGCCAAAATTCCTCCACAATGATGTGAGAGACTGATAAAGTCATACAGAAAATGATTACTTCAAGTTATTGCTGCTAAAGGTGGTTCTACAAGCTATTGAATCATAAAGTGTACTTACTTTTTCACACATGGCTTCTCCATTTTGGCTTTATTTCTGTTATATAACTCATGACACGGTGTAATATGTCATGTGTTGTTGTTCATCTGAGGTTGTATTTACCTAATTTTTAGACCTGCTAAGGAACAGATGATTGTTATTATGTCCTGATATGTAAAATCAAACAATTCCAAGAGGGTGTACTTTCTTTTTCACACGAGTGTATATGGTAAAAATACACCTCCCAATATTAAAAGCTTAAAAGCCAATGGTCCTTAGTTTTTCTAAGGCAAAAGGCTATATGAACTAGGGTGACAATATGAAAAGGAGGACAGGGCTCCTGTATCTTTAACAGTTGTATTGAAAAGGGAATTTCAGCAGGTGTCATTTGTATATATGGGGAACCTGGGGAAATTTCCTCTTCATCACAGCAGTTAAAGCTGCAGGTGCCCTGCCCTCTTTTAAATCTGGTCACTCTAGTATAGCTCCTGCAGCTTTAACTGTGGTGATGAAGAGGAAATTTCACCAGGTTCTCCATATATACAATGACACCTGCTGAAATTCCCTTTTCTACACAACTGTTAAAGAAACAGGAGCCCTGTCCTCCTTTTCATATGGTCAGCCTAATATGAACCTTACATAAAGCTTACATATAGGGTGACCATATGAAAAGGAGGACAGGGCTCCTGTATCTTTAACAGTTGCATTGAAAAGGGGATTTCAGCAGGTGTCATTGTATATATGGAGAACCTGATGCAATTCCGTCTTCATCACAACAGTTAAAGCTGCAGGTGTCCTGCCCTCTTTTAAAATGGCCACTCTAGTATAGCTCCTGCAACTTTAACTGGTGTGATGAAGAGGGGATTTCACCAGGTTCTCCATATGTACAAATGACACCTGCTGAAATTCCCTTTTCTATGTAACTGTTAAAGATACCCTGTCCTCCTTTTCATATGGTCACCCTACTTACATAAGGCCTATCCAGTAAAATTTTAGGATATTTTAGTATGTTTTTAGGATGCTTTTAGGATGTTTTAAAACAGTATATACCATGTTTTTAATCAGTATTTTATGTATTTTATGCTTATTGTTGTTCCCCGCCTCAATCCAATTGGAGAGGCGGGTAAGAAATTTTTTACTATTATTATTATTATTATTATTATCAAATATGAGCCGCATTTTATTTATTTATTATTGCATTTGTATCCTGCCTTTTTTCCTCCAAGGAACCCAAGGCAGTGTACATCCTCATCCTCCTCTCCATTTTAGCCTCACAACAACAACCCTGTGAGGTAAGTTGGGCTGAGAGTGTGTGACTGCCCCAAAGTCACCCAGTGGGTTTCCATGGATGAGTGGGGACTAGAACCCAGATCTCCCACCAACCAGGCCAACACTTTAGCCACTACGCCACACTGGCTCACATATGTAGCATAGATAGCATTCATCGGTGTAGGAGGATAGCTAAGAGAATCAAAGATTGGTTCTATAGACCTGATTGAAGTTTGATTCTATAGGCCTAACAAAGTCATTTATACTGGAATAGCTTGTGGATGTTAGTTCAGTTGTTCACAGGGTTCAGACACAGGATGCTTAAGGAAGACTTTCTGAATTCTTTGGAACAAACAAGAAGTCTGCAGTAACATTAGTCTGAATGGGAGGCACTTAGATTTTGAGTAAAGGGCTTAGAGGGACCTAGTCCAACCTATCAGCAAGTTTAGTCATTTCCTAGTAAGCTGAAGCTGCCATAGGTTTAGGAGGATAAAAGGAAGTTTCATTTTATGGGAGACACATTGTCTTCCATCCAGACACCAGGAGTACTTCTCCATTTTACCCTGAAGAGATTTTGGAATTGGGACACAGAGGGCTAATCTACACTGCAATTTGGGCAGGATCTACACTACTGCTTTAAAATGGTTTATAACAGTAGTGACAGCTGTTGACGCCCAGGACACGCTCCATATACAGTTTTAAAAACATTTTCAAAGTGTCACATCCCACATGTGACCTTTATTGCAATTACAGGAGTGCCATTTGCAAGAGCACATGTTCCGTCTTACGGTGCTTCTGCATGTGTATTGGCAGAAGTGGCTACAGGGCACAGGATTTTTTTTAATGACTCCTGAGGGATGCACACCAGCACAGATACACAGCAACACATGGGGTGGGGGGTAGGAACTCTGACGAATATGTGCTCCTGCGCAGAGATATGTTTGGTTTTTTTAAAAAAACCTCAGCAGTGGAACATGCCAATACCCATGCACATAACCCTCACAGTTGATTGGCTGTTTGCTGAACTCGTGGCAAACAGCAATCACCTCACAAAGGGGGAAGTCACATCACAAATGTTCTTCACAATGGAAGCAACAGAGCCAGAAAAAAATGTGACAAAGGCTGTCAGGGATATTCCGATAAGAGAGGAGGAGCCGAGATTACTGCAGGAGCAGGTGACTGTCATGCGCCCCTTTTGTGATGACTGTGATTCAATCCTGCTATAAATGGCTGCGGTAGACTCCCCCAGAGTCTCTGGCCATAGCTAGACCTAAGGTTTATCCCTGGATCGTCCGGGGGTCAAACCTGTTCATCTAGGTGACACACAGGGGGTCCAGTGCTCAGGCAGGGGCGAACCCTGGATGATCCCAGGATAAACCTTAGGTCTAGCTGTGGCCTCTGTCAACAGATTTTGTGTAAGTCTCTTTTCTTTCTATTCCAGTGTGCACAAGACCCCTTTTTCAATAAACACATTCTATTTTATTATCATAGAATCATAAAATAGTAGAGTTGGAAGGGGTCTATAAGGCCATCAAGTCCAAGCTCCCCGCTCAGTGCAGGAATCCACCATAAAGCATTGTCTCTGTGTGTCAACATCAGCATATTGTAGTGTCAAAGACACCACTTTTCCTAGTCCATGCCAAATTTTAGTGGCCCGGAAATGGGAACCTGCCATAATTTTTTAAAAAAGATGGTTTGAGGAGAAATTATCAGTACATTCAAATTTCCCACACCAATAATGCCCTTCTCCATAGGACAAAGGCAATCCTGAGGCATCCATCTTCTGAAACACCCTCCCCTGTGCAGTCTGGTAGGTAGAATATTTTGTATGTTTTAAATGCCTCTTGAAAGCATACTTATTGGGGAAGGCTGAGTTAGTCTGATTGCATTTCTTTAGCGCTTAATTGAAATTTCTTGTCCACTGTAAGAGTTATGCTAACATAAGAAAGGCAGGATCTACATTACTGCTTTTAAATGGTTTAAAACAGTTGTGACCATTGTTGGGGCCAAGTACATGGACCATATATGGTTTACAAGATGTTTTCAAAGTGTCACATCCTGCCTGGTGTAGATCTGGCCAAAGATAGAACACATATTCAGGCATGTGTTCTTTCAACAGGGTAACTAGACCACCTGAAGAGGGTTTCTCTCATATCATTTTCTACAAAGAGAGTTAAACACATTCCTAACCTTCTCATCTAAATGAATCAAACTTAAGGAGTAGGCCAGCCATGCCCTGTTGATTCCAAAAGTGGAAATGATTGGTCTGTTGCTGGAGGGGGTCTAAAATTAATTGGTTGATGTTGTTTATTTTTCCCCTTGATGTGTTTAATTGTGTTTTTTATTTTATTTGTGTATTTATGTTCCATTTTAATTAAGATTTGGCTTTAATCTGAATTTTACAGTTATCTACCCTCAGTACCATGGGGGGTGGGGAATTGGGAGGACATAAATGGTTTAAATACATAAGTAGTAATAAAGGAACAACAAAGAAGGAAAATAAACATCACAAGGACTTTCTATGGATTTAGTAAGGAATATACACAATATATAGAAATATTAAGAGTGCCCCTAAATACAGTACAGTCCTGTCCCTGCTCTCACTGGAAAGTGCTGATGCAAAAGCTCTACTCCTGATACATAGATATGAAAAGTAATTTGTAACATTGATATTTGTGTCAGCGTGAAACACAGCTGCTGCCTCAGCTTTGAGGGTGAAACAGCAGACTTAACAGTTCTGGTTTAACTTACAAAATCAGCCGCCTATAGAAACTCTTTCAGCTTGAGTCCAAGTCAGCAATTCATTGTAAATAGCTCACATGGCTTCCGAATCTGCATGCATAGAAGTTAATTTTTAATGCCTTTTGAAGCAGGTATAATTGGCCAAATAACTCCCTATGCACCAGCGTCTTCTTGCACCAGCGTCTTCTTTTTTAAGGGCTGCATTTTTCATTAAAATCGAAATTATTTGGGAAGGAGCTTGGCTTTTCCTCTCCTCCCTCCCTGGTACTTGCAGTAAAGAAACAAGCCTGATATTCAGGCATGTAAGCTGGTCTTCAACTAAAGGGTTGGGTGCTGTTTATTTCTTTTAGTGCTGTGCTTTAAATTGTGCTTTTAATTTATTTATGATTGATTGATTAAGAGCACTAGATATCCAAATAATGGAGGCCTGCAATATTGGAGGCCTTCATCAATCCTATGCCCTGGGGGAAGGATGGGAAAAGTGATGGAGGCTTTTTTAGCCTCTCTATCAAATTCCAGTCTAGTATTTTTTATTAGAAGGACCTCTGAGCCTGTAAAACTCACTCGCTCTGCCAGGGACAGGGACTATAAGGCAAATGGATCCTGTTCCTCAGATACCTCCAGTATCAGAGGCAACAAGCCTATATACACCAGTTCTGGGGAATATGGGCAGTAGGGTGCTGTTGCACCCATGTCCTGCTTGTGGGTTCCTGGTCAACAGCTGGTTGGCCACTGTGTGAACAGAGTGCTGGACCCTTGGTCTGATCCAGCAGGACTCTTCTTATGCTCTCGTGTTCTCATCTTCCCATCTTGGAGTTCCTTGGGAGAAGGTATCATCATGGAGCTTTCTACAATGGCTGAGAGGGGCTTGTGGGGAAGAATTTATAGTCGGATCTCCTCCTCCAAGGTAGGAACAGACATGATCTTGGCAGGATCCACACTACTGCTTTATAATGGTTTATCATGTTTTGACAACTGTTTGGACCCAGGAGGCATTCCATATGCTGTTTTCAAAACATGTTCAAAGTGTTATATCCTGCTTGGTGTAGATCTGGCCCTTGAAGCCGCAGGATTTTAGCAAATGCAGCTTCCCTCCCTCATTGCCTGACAAAATGCACTTACTGCCCCAGTCCCGTTTCGTAGTGCTCTCCTTTGCACTTGTTCACCTACTGCTCTCCAGATGTTTGTGATTACAAGTCCTAGCATTTCTGACCATAGGACATACTGACTTGCAATGATGGGAGTTGTAGTCCAACACCTTTGGAGAACACCAGGTTGGGGAAGGGCTGCTCTAAATAGAGAGAGACATAGGCCTTTGCTAGACCTACCTGAAAGTCTGGTTGGGAGGAGGGGTGAGTCTGTGCTGCAGGTAGCGCGGGATGTCACTCTTATCCACACGTCAGATGCGACGGGCTAAAGGAAAGCCCTGTTGCGTCCGCAATTTTTTATTATTTTTAAAGGACTGGGTGCTCAGGAGCGCACGAGTGCCAAAGGTAAGTTGTTGTTGTTGTTTTTTAAAAAATGTTTCCCCACTCTCCCCTGGCCCCGCTCTCCCCCCCCCCCCGGCTGCGATCTCTCCCCCTGCCCCATGTGCAGCTTCTCCCAGCTACGTGTGAGTAAGCCGCGTAGCTGGGAAAAGCCGCAGAACGAGCTAGACCTTCCGCTGACTCAGGCTCAGCCCGGGACTGCAGAAATACCAGGCTACAAGTGGAGCCTATTACCCCTGGGCAAAGGAGGGTTGACCCCTGTAATCCCGGGATCCCTTGTGCGTCATCTGGACGCACAGGGGCGATCCCGGATATCAGCCTGGGCTAACCCCTCATCTAGCAAAGGCCATAGGTGGCCATAAATTGTTCATCATCAGTTTTCCACAACCCCACAGTCACCTCTGCATATCATATTCTCCATCCTGGGTTATCTGCTTTGGGAGAATGAGAATTTCACCTGCACTTTCTTCAGAAGGATGTGGCGTTAAGGCTTGTGAGCCTTAACTCCCAATTTCCCTGCCTTTGGGTGCTTGGTTGAAAGCTCTAGAGCCTTAATGTTGTTTTGTAAACAGTAGATATTTTTGTTTACTGAATATCTATTTTTAAAAAAAGAGTACGGTGGAGCATTGGGTTTCCTTGACAACAATGGTTCTTTTGTCTGAATAGGCAACACCCATCATTAGATCACAAAACTCCATATCTCCAAAAAAGACACTGGGCGAGTTCACACATCACAATAAGCCACCCTGAAAACAAACCATGCTTGCTTGTTTAATCCATCGCTAATCCACAGATGATCAGGCATTCTTCAGTTGATTCCCCCTTGGTCCTCCCTACTGCTCCTTGCATGTATCCCAGCATCCTCTGCAGCACAACTTTTTGTTAAAAACCCCCACCCCAAACCACTTTGTTCAATCTCCCATCAGTGTTTTGTGGATTGTCAGGCATATTTTTATTTTAATACTTTGAGAAATGTACACAAATTTAGTAGTACAACGAAATGGGGAGGGAACACCTCAGACACCTAATATATGCATTTCTCACCTCCTCATAGGCTAAAGCATGAAAAATCCAATTTTAGGGAAATTTGTGCTTTTAAACCTTTTTTTTTTACACTTTGGAAAAGATTAGCATACATTCACATTAATGAATGCTTAATTAATGTGTTTGCAAGCGTCCAAGAAAGTGGGTAAGAAAAGTAATAAAATTAAATTAAAAAGTGCAAATCCCAACAAAACCTGCAATTTCATGTGTTACATTATGGGGAGATGCAAATTCTGGGTCTTTCGTTTTCATCCACCCCCTGGCTGTATTTTTGTATTTTAATTTTTGTGAACCGCCCAGAGAGCTTCGACTATTGGGCGGTATAAAAATGTAATAAATAAATAAATAAATAAATACTACATTGCATAACATTCTGAAAAACTAAAAAAAAAAAGCCTGCAGATATTAAAGTGTGTGCAAATATCATGGTCAATTGCTGATCGATTTGTATAATTCTCCTGCTTGTGCTGAGTGAGTAATGTTCATAAACAGGAATTTTGCATGCAAGTGTTTCTGGTGTGATATATACAGTAGCTAGAGAGATTACAAAGCAGCAAGCAGAGTGGTCAGCTTTTACATTGCAACGAGTGGTCACACTACTACTTTATAGCAGTATTGAAGTGCGCTGACAACTGTTGGGGCCCATTGACACATACCATTTACTGCTTTCATACCACTTTCATAGTGTTATATTCTGCATGGTGTGGCTCCTGCCTTTTATATACCACTTTCATACCACTTTCATAGTGTTATATCCTGCTTGGTGTGGCTCCTGCCTTTTATATACCACTTTCATACTGCTTTCATAGTGCAATGTTCTGCTTGGTGTAGATTAGGCCTCTGTAGTTTTTTGGCAGAAACCATCATTGTCGGGTTCCCATGTCATGACAAGCCACTCTGAAAACAAGCCACCTCAAACAACCCAACAATAAGACTTGGGTTCTTTGGGTAGTTTCTGCATGTTTAATAAACCACGCTGAAGCCATCACACTGGTTTCAGATGTTACAACAAGCCACTCTGAACCAAACAAGGCTGACAGCCCACAGTAGTTTGTCATGTCATGTGAACTAGGTCAATCACAGGGTGGTTAATAAGCCACAGTGACTTGTTAACAACCCTTTGCATGTTGGTCATATGCCGGAGGGATTAGCATAATTACCCTCAGCAACACAGCCTGTCATGTCATGCAAACCCAATCAGGGTGGCTTATTTCCATGGGAAACAAGTAGGGATGGTGGAGAAATCTGTATGGAGGGTCAGGGCTGCCAAGCTTTGGACAGCTTGATGCCCCAGACTCCAGCTCTCTTATCCATGAGCTGGCAAAACCCCTCACACTCTCCTTGCTGATGCTGACATCTGCAAAGCAAGCATGAGAGGTTGGCGGGCAGTGGTGGTGGGTAGTGGTGGCAGGATGCCCTGCTGCCACCACCATCCATCCACCAGCGCTGCCACTTAGGGTTGGGTCCAGGAGGCCAACAGACAACTGGGTCCAGGAGGCCAACAGATACAAATGCCCTAGTGTCTAGCCCTCCAAACTCAGTCGGGCACCTGCAGCTACGAGCACAGACCACTGCTGAGTGCTTGCAAGGCCTTGGCAAATGCTCGACTGCCACCCCTGCCCACTCATGAAATTGCACACTTCCCCCTTCCATGTTAATAGTGGCCATCATTGGTGCGAAAGGAGAAATGCACAATTTCCAGAGCCTCAGGAAATCACGTATTTTCCTCCACCCCATGCCAATTGGAGCATTAAAGGCCTCATTGGCACAAAGGTAAAGGTGTGAATGCTCCATCCAACATGGCTTATTTCCCCAGTTGCAATCATGTGTCAAGGGTAGGCATGGTTGCACACTTCCCAATGGCCCACACTCCAGCAGGCGCCCATTGACAAAAGCCCCTTGCAGTTGTCATCTTCACTCTTGCAGCCTGCTTGTTCACCTGCCTTTCACCTGGCCCAGTCTACTTAGATGTTGAGAAGGGGGAGCAGTAGATGCCACTGCCTATTTGCTCACTAGCTCTCTGCCTGTCAGATAAGTAAGTGATAGCAGTGATTAGAAAGAGAATGAACAGCATTATCATCCAGTGACAATGGTGGCTGGAAGGTAGACTCAGAGAGGGAGGGAATCAGCTGGGGATACCTTGACCAAAGACTCTTAAAAACCTGAAACTGACACTGGTCAGATTAGGGTGTGATGTGATATATAGATGCCATACAAGCCCAATTCATATACACCCTTACTGAGAACCTTATAATTATACAAATAAAACGTTCAGTAAAAGAGATGGTTGAGCATGTGCCCCCTTATATTTCTATCTTCTTCAGTTATATTTTATCTTTACTTCACTCCTTCCTATGGGCCTTCCATCCCGTCTTTCATGCACACACACACACACACACACACTGAGGGTGGAAGTGGGGGGGGGGGGGACTATTACTGCCGTCTTTCACTGAACTATTTTTTCTTCTATTTCACCTCCCCGAGCCCTTTATTTCATCCACTCTTCTCTAAGCTTTCTCTGCATATTTTTTGTTTTCCAGATCCATATATGCGACCCTCAGAGAAGCTGAAAATACATATTTTAAGTCTCAATTCTATGCTTGGGTGACTTTGAACCAGACCCAGGCTTGTCCCTCTGGGCTCCTCTGAAGGAGAGAAACCTGTGCCTATGTAGTGCGGTGCAAAAGGGACCCAGGCTCGTTCATTCAACCATGCAGCATCTAATCCAATAAAGTGCTATTCCAGAGTCGAGCTGTGTGACTCTTGCAAACTCTCACGAGACTAAGAAGGAAATTATATTTTCCTTTTCAAAATGTTAATGGCCATTTCATTGCAACGCATCTAGCAATAAAGAGGCTTCGCCCGCTATCACTCACAGGACCCTGCTTTATCTGAGTGTTTAGCCAATATCAGACGCAGTTATTGCTTTGTATTCTCAGCACCATAAATATTGTTCCCATAGCTGTTCAGCGAAAACTTATAAATACATCAAGTGTTTAGATCATATTTCCAAATGGTCCATGGAGTACTGTGTTATTGACAAAGCATTCTCAGCTCCCAGTAGCAGTCCATTCTCAAATGATGGGGCAAAAAACAAAGGCGTGTGTGTGTGTGTGTGTGTGTGTGTGTGTGTGTGTGTGTGTGTGTAAGAGAGAGAGGCCTCAACTAGACCTACCTGGTCTAGCGCAACAGAGGGGAGAAGATCTCACAATATTTTTATCATGAGATCTCCCCCTCTGTTTACACGTGGTGCGCAACGACCTTGGAGGGAGAGAATGCACCCGCCATTTTGTTTTGTTTTTTCTTAAAGGAGCAGAGTGCACAAATGCTTGTGCGCAAAAGGTAAGTTTTTTTAAATAATAATAATACTACAATTTTCCCACCCCACTCTCGCGGGTCCCAGCTCCTTGCGAGTATCCATGAGGAGCCAGGACAAACCGCGATGCCCGCACACACATTCCACGGTCTCAGGATCAGCCCAAGACTATGGAAAAAGTGGGCTCAAAGGCTAGGGCGAGATCCCGGGGCAAAGGAGGGATCATCCCTCCCTGCTCCCGGGATCCCCTGTGCATCATGTGAACACACAGGGATGATCCCGGGGTTCGCCCCGGGGTATCACCCTGTCTAGTTATGGCCAGGGGGAGAGAGAGAGAGAGAGAGAGAATACATATGACCGTAAGTGCTTTACTGTGCAATTAACGTAGAAGTAAGTGCTTTACGGTTGCAAATGGCATAATTATGGTTATAATTTCCCCAAAATACAGCTATGGCAGCCACCAATAGTGTATCTCTCCTTGTGTAAAACTGGAAAGATGCCCTGCATGAAATACAGAGGATGCGCAGGTGAGGAGGGCCGGTCTGCTGCAGAATTTTGGGAATCTGGCCTCATTGAGTCCATAGTGGATTTCTCCAGCATCCCTAATCAAAGCCCTCCATAAATTCCTGTGGCATAAATCAAGTTTCCCTGGCAGTGATCTCCTTCAAGGAAAGGTGCCGTATAGATGGTCATCACCATCACCATCACCATCACCATCATCATCATCATCATCATCATCATCATGTGGAGATGGACAGATGAGTGACAGGTATCAGAACAAAGGAGAACAAAATGATACATTTCAACAAGTGAAACTGAAAATTTAATGTCCAAGTTAACTGGAATCCATCCCTCCTGCCAAATTTTGACAGCATCACTACAGACAGCATATTTTATTATCACACAGGGAGGATTTTACATGACTAATAAACTTAATAAGCAGAATGATGGGAGATTCAGGACTTATAAAAGGAATTACTTTTCCATACAGCACATAGTTAAAGTAAACATTGCTTCTCCTCTTTTGAGGTACATGTGGTGAGGCTCTTCGCTCCACTGCAACTGCGGGTTGCAGTTCTGTACCGCCCCCCAGGCTCGTCCTCAAAATTTATCTCTGATTTTGATTCGTGGCTGTCCTTTTTCCTCTCTGACAACTGTCCTACTCTTATCCTGGGTGATTTCAACATTCATGTGGATGACCCTCAAGATGCTGCAGCTCTACGATTTCGCTCATTATCTTCCTCTTATGATCTTAAGCTTTGGTCTGATGCACCCACACATTACCTTGGACACTGTCTGGATCTTGTTCTCACTCGGAATTGCTCTGTGTTGGACTTTTCTACTGCTCACTTTCCGCTGTCAGATCATCACCTAGTTTCTTTCAATATTACTCATAATCCTCCTCCTTCACGTCCCGCTTCCCGCTCTTGTCGTGACTTGCAATCTATCAATTACGAGGCTTTTTCCCAGTCCCTAGCCTCCTCCCTTCCTTCTGTGTGTTCGGCTGTCTCCTTGGACTCAGCTGTCTCCTTCTTTAATTCCTCCTTATCTTCAACTCTTGATAATCTTGCTCCATCTACAACTCGGATAGTTCGCCCTTCTCAACCCCAACCGTGGCTCACCTCTTCCCTCCGCTACCTTCGCTCTTGTTCCCGGGCAGCTGAACGCCTTTGGCGTAAGACCAGGGACCGGGCAGACTTTGTCCATTACAAATTTGTACTTTCCTCTTTCTCTTCTGCCATCTCACTGGCCAAACAGCAGTACTACTCAACGCTGATCCAGTCAAATGCTAGGCATCCTCAGCGGCTCTTTGCGTCCTTCAATTCTCTTCTGAAGCCTAATCCGCCATCTCTCCCCGCCTCTCTGTCTGCTAACAACTTTGCCTCTTTTTTCAATGCTAAAATCCAAACTATCCGCTCTGATCTGGCCAGCTCTGCTCCTCTTCCAGTTCCTGTTCCTCATCTGTCAGCTCCTCCTGCAAATTTCTCTGCGTTTCCTTCGGTCTCTGCGGATGAACTGTCTACAATACTGCGCTCTTCGAAGCCTTCCACTTGTTCTCGTGATCCGATTCCTTCTCGCGTCTTTATTAATCTTATTCCTGCTATTCTCCCTTCCTTGCTACATATTATTAATCTTTCTCTGTCCTCTGGTTCATTTCCTTCTGCTTTTAAACATGCTACAGTCTCTCCCATTCTCAAGAAACCTACTCTTGATAGGCTATCTCTGTCTAACTACCGACCTGTCTCTTTGTTGCCGTTTGTTTCAAAGATCCTGGAGCGTGCGGTCTACTCTCGCTGTCTTGACTTTCTTTCTAGTAACTCTGCTTTGGATCCATTTCAATCTGGATTCCGTCCTCTGCATTCCACCGAAACAGCCCTTACTAAGATCACCAATGATCTCCTTACTGCCAAGTCTAAAGGCCATTATTCCGTTCTTATTCTCCTTGATCTAACTGCAGCCTTTGACACGGTTGATCATGATCTTCTCTTAGATTCCCTTCATGACCTTGGATTTTGTGGCTCTGTCTATAACTGGTTTGCCTCCTATCTAGCGGGTCGCTCTTTCAGCGTGTTGACTAATGGCAGCTCGTCTTCCTCCTTTCCCCTTCAGTAGGGGTTCCGCAAGGCTCGGTGCTTGGCCCGTTGTTGTTTTCCTTATACATGTTGCCCTTGGGCAAGCTTATTCAATCTCATGGTCTCCAATATCATCTGTACGCCGATGATACACAACTATATCTGTCATCTCCGGAACTTTCTCCTGATGTTCACGATCGTATCTCGGCATGTCTTTCAGATATCTCAGCTTGGCTGCTTCATCGTCGCTTGAAGCTTAACATGGCAAAGACTGAATTGCTTGTTTTTCCTCCTAAACCTTCTCCTCATCTCTCATTCTCTCTTACTGTCAATGATGTTACGCTTACTCCGGTCAAGGAAGCTCGTAGCCTTGGCTTTATCT
Organism: Elgaria multicarinata webbii; assembly: GCF_023053635.1. NCBI lineage: Eukaryota > Metazoa > Chordata > Lepidosauria > Squamata > Anguidae > Elgaria > Elgaria multicarinata. The sequence continues at coordinate 106,913,331 of NC_086172.1, forward strand.
TCGACTCCTCGCTCTCCTTTATTCCTCATATTGAGGCAGTAGCTAAATCTTGTCGATTTTTCCTGTATAATATTGCCAGGATTCGATCATTTTTGTCTGTCTCTTCTGCCAAGACGCTTGTTCATGCACTGGTTATTTCACGGTTGGACTACTGCAACCTTCTTCTCTCTGGCCTTCCTTCTTCTCACATCAGCCCGTTGGTTTCTGTTCACCACTCTGCCGCAAAGATCATCTTCTTAGCACGCCGCTCCGACCATGTTACTCCGCTTCTGAAATCTCTTCATTGGCTTCCAATTCACTTCAGAATCCAATATAAACTTCTCCTGTTAACCTTCAAAGCTTTTCACGGTCTAGCTCCTTCCTATCTCTCCTCTCTCATCTCACACTATTGCCCCGCTCGTGCTCTTCGCTCCTCTGATGCCATGTTTCTCGCCTGCCCAAGGGCCTCTACTTCCCTTGCTCGGCTTCGTCCATTTTCGTCTGCTGCCCCTTACGCCTGGAACGCTCTTCCAGAACATTTGAGAACTACAAGTTCAACCACAGCTTTTAAAGCTCAACTAAAAACTTTTCTTTTTCCTAAAGCTTTTAAAACTTGATGTTGTGCAGACTTCTACTGTTACTTTCTACTGTTAGTTTTTCCCTACCCTGTGCCTGCTTACCCTTCCCTGTACCTGTTGGCATTCTCTTCCCCTCCTTATTGTTTTACTATGATTTTATTAGATTGTAAGCCTATGCGGCAGAGTCTTGCTATTTACTGTTTTACTCTGTACAGCACCATGCACATTGATGGTGCTATATAAATAAATAATAATAATAATAATAATAATAATAATAATAATAATAATAATAATATGGAATCCACTACCACAGGATGTACTGATGGTCACCAGTTTGGATGGCTTTAAAAGGGGATTAGACTGGAGATTAAGGCTATCAAAGGCTACTAGTCACGATGGCTATATATTAACTCCAGTACCAGAGAGAGTATGCTTCTGAATGCCAGGAGCTTATGAATGATTCTGAATGCCATTACCAGGAGAAGGCTAAATTATGCTTATGCCCCACTTGCGTGTTTTTCATAGATTATCTGGCTAGCCCAAGTGGGAACAGAATTCTGGACTAGGTAGGCCTTCAGAGCCAAAACAGACATTACTTTAAAACTGTTTCTTGTAGCTCTGTCTTGTTTTTTATTTTCACTCTAGAGTAGGTGCAGGTAAACTGATCCAGACTGGGATCCTAGAGTGGAGGTATGGGGGCTTCGAAGATCCAGATTGGGCCACTGAACCTACTCTTAGGTAAAATTAAAAAGAAAAAGGTGTACTGCTAGACCCAGATTTACAGTCATGTCAGTTTTGGCCCTTCATGTCATCCAGCATCATTATTCTTCTGCTAAAAAGATGGGAGCACTGTAGGAAGGAGCTATAGAATTTCACTGACCTGCGTCAAGAGGCACAATTGAATTCACACAATTGAGCTGATGGCAGATTGTGTGCTTCAGTGCGCATAAGGTGATAGGATCAAGCTCCCCTGCCCCCTACCTTCCCACAGAAACTAGCCACCTTCTTTTCACTCATTTCCAGGGATTTTTCAAAATGAAGATGGAATACAATCCAGACCCTTTGATTACCTTAAAAGAACTCTGTAGATACTCTTTGACACAAAGGACAGTAATCCTGGGCCAATTCAGAGCCAGCAGGTCTTCATAGATTAACTTTCAAGTATCAGCTGCCGTATCTGAAACTGGTATTGATGCTTTTCTCTTTGAAGCAAATCCCCCCCGGAACACTCAATACAAGCGACCATTGTGCTGCTCTTGGCAAGAAACAGTGCAGTTTTTCCGGAAAATCACTCAGCAGCAGGACTGGGCAAATTTGACCTCGTAGGCGAGATTTGCTTTTAACTAAGCATCTAGATAATCACATATTCCTTTGTTAATAAGAAGTGGGCCATAGCACCAGAGTCATCCTTGGAAATGCTGCAGGTATCGCTGCAGCTGATTTTAACATCCCTCTCTTCTTTACTAGCTGGAAACATCTTCCACAGATTAACCAAAGTGTATTTCTGATCTTCCCTGATTTTTCTTTTCCCTTGCCAGAACCAAATTATTGTTCCCATTGTTTAAATCCAGCCTCTGAGCCGTTGAGCTCTTTGTACTCAAACCCTCAAAGTTTGGGCAGCAGTAGTTCATTCTTTCTTCTTAGACATTAGTGTGTCTTAGTTCTAAGTTCTTTACTACCCTTCCTTTTGGACCTGCTTAATATCTAGGGAGGTATAGTAAGGATCACCAGGCCCTGGATTAGGCCATAAAGAAGATTAACAAGGAGATAGCAGGAAACAACCGGTGACATGAGGAGGAAGGGGTGTTGTCATCTGGGGAAACCCAGAAGGCTAATTCAAGGTAGGAATGTCAGAAAAATCTGCAAGGAAGCCAAATGAGTTCTAATTTTGTGAATCTGACCGGCTTTCCCACTGTCAGGTGGAGTCCACAGACTTGCAGAACACTGTCCTACTTTTGGGAATTTTGCACAAATTTCATCGTAGAAAAATATGCCAAGATTTTAAAAGCCAGCTAAAAATGTGTATTTTCTCCATTGGCTAAAGCATGAAAATGTGTGTTTGGGGGAATTTGTGCATTTACGCACATGTGAATTTGCGCAAATTTGAAAACTGAAGAAAATTTCAGTTCCATCAATGGGCTGACAATGGAACGAAAGGTACATAACAATCCTTGAAACACAGATGGAACAATCTGTGCAACCCTGTTTCTAAGCCACCTTTAAGGGTAGAACACTTATGATACTAAATGATTGGGTTTGTATAACTGGGTTTAACATTCTCCAGAGTGGCTTGTTAACCAAGCAGTGTGGCTTATTTTTCTCAAACAAGCCACCTTAAAAACCCATAGCCCAGAGAGCTTCGGCTGTGAGGCGGTATATAAATGTAATTAAATTAAATAAATAAATAAATATAGCTTGTTGTTTTGTTGTTTAGGGTGGTTAACAAGCCACACTGCATTGTTTCTAAGACATCCTGCAGAAAATGTCCTGGGTTCAGCTAACCAGCTAACCCACAGTTCAACAAACAAACCATAGTTCAACAACAACCCTCACTTATACTAAGAAGGAAGAAAAGGAATGGGAACAAAAGGGAATAGAAATGAGAGTTAAGGAACAGATTAGATATTTGGGAATTAAAATTACAAAAAATTTAGATAATTTAGAAAAGGAGAATTTAACAAGGTTAAAAAAAGAGGCATTAGAAAAATTGGAAAAATATAAAAGATTAAATTTATCCTGGTTTGGAAGAATAGCATTAATAAAAATGAAGATTTTAGCAAAGATTAATTTTGTGTTTAGGATGTTACCAATAAAAATTTCAGAAGTTGAGATAAAAAGTTGGCAAAATATTATTAACAAATATTGTAACGGAGATAAGAAAGCGAGGGTAAATAAGAATAAATGGTATTTAAGCCAAAAAAAGGGAGGACTGGGTCTCCCAAATATAAAATTATACTATGTAGCAAACAGGTTAAGACACATTGTAGAAGCAATTATAGGAGTAGGAGATTTAGATTGGATGGAGGATAAAACTACATGCAATGTAGAGATGAGTTTGGAAAATGTTTTTTTTAAGGAAGGAGGGAGAAAAAGGGTTGAAAGTATAGATAATCCGCTCCTGAAGTCTCAATGGGAAATTTGGAGCAAATTTAAAGGGGAGCTGCTTCCGAGCAACTCTCCTTTGTCACCGGTAATAATGTTAAAGAATTTCCCAGAGGAACTGAAGGGTAGATTAAGTAAAATAGTAAAAGAGAAAAATAAAATGAAATTAAAGGATTGGTTAAGAGACATAAATACAAGAGAAGATATGGAAGAGCTTTTAAAGGAGAAAAATTATCTTGGTTAGAGTATAGGAAATTAGAACAGTGGAATAAAAAGTGGATTAAAGAAAACAGAGTTTGTAGAGAAATGACGAAGTTTGAGGAGTTAATAATTAAAAAGGAAAAATGTAAAGGAGGAAGTTTAGTATTAAAAGGGTTAATGAGCAAAATATATAAAATATTGCTAGAAAAAGGGCTAATGGATAGTTCAGGAAAAATGGTATTGGAGACAGATTTGAAGGTACAAATAGGGCGACAGAGCTGGGAGGGACTGTGGAAACAAAGAGTGCTGAGAAGTATGTCAGTGAGAATAAAAGAGAATTACTTTAAAATTTTGTGGAGGTGGTACCTAACCCCGATTAGATTGAATAAGATAAATAATCAGCACTCAGCAAATTGTTGGAGAGGTTGTGGGGAAAAAGGAACGTATTTACATACGTGGTGGGAATGCAAATATGTACAAAGATTATGGAAGATGGTGTTTCTTGAAATTGAAGAAATAGTGGGAATGAAAATAGAACAAACACCAAAAATGGCATTACTGTCACAATTTGAAGATTTAAAATGTGGAAAAGAAATTAAAGAATTGATATCGAGTTTGCTGACTGCAGCACGATTGATGGTAGCTAGGAACTGGAAGATTCAGGGGGAATATTCTATTGAAGAATGGTATAAAGAAGTTTGGGATATAGCTATTAATGATAAATTGACTTGTAATTAGGGGTGTGCACGGACCCCCCGCTCCGCTTCACTTGCAGATCCGCCATTTTTCGGAGCGGGTCGCTCCGCCCCGCCCCCGCTCCGCCCACTTCCGCTCCGCTCCGCTCGGAGCTCCGGATCCGGATCGGAGCTCCGTTTTTGCCCCCCCATAGGGTTGCATTGAAAGCTAAAAAAGTAAACAACTTTTTTTCCGTTGAAGTTAGAAACCTCATGTTTGGCACCATGACACCTCATGGGCGTATACACACACACGCCAAGTTTCAAGGCAATCCCATCATCCCCTGATTTTTGGCGAATTTTTGAAAATCGGGCACCCCATTCACACCCCTTGGGATAGCTCCGTCAATTTGCATGTTAGAAACCTCAAACTCGGCACCAGGGCAGCTTATCCATGTGTCCACATGCACGCCAAGTTGCAAGCAAATCCCATCATCCCCTGATTTTTGGCGCGGCTCTACCCTCTAACGCACCTCCCATAACCCTAATTCACACCCCTTTAGATAGCTCCGTCAATTTGCACGTTAGAAACCTCAAACTCAGCACCATGATAGCTTATCCACGTGTCCACATGCACGCCAAGTTGCAAGGCAATCCCATCATCCCCTGATTTTTGGGGAATTTATGAAAATCGGGCACCCCATTCACACCCCTTGGGATAGCTCCGTCAATTTGCATGTTAGAAACCTCAAACTCGGCACCATGAGAGCTTATCCATGTGTCCACATGCACGCCAAGTTGCAAGCAAATCCCATCATCCCCTGATTTTTGGCATGGCTTAACTCACCCCAAATTGTCCCATTCTACAACTACGTCAATTTGCATGTTTGAAACCCCAAAGTCGGCACCATGATAGCTTATCCACGTGTCCACATGGACGCCAAGTTGCAAGGCAATCCCATCATCCCCTGACTTTTGGGGAATTTATGAAAATCGGGCACCCCATTCACACCCCTTGGGATAGCTCCGTCAATTTGCATGTTAGAAACCTCAAACTCGGCACCAGGGCAGCTTATCCATGTGTCCACATGCACGCCAAGTTGCAAGCAAATCCCATCATCCCCTGATTTTTGGCGCGGCTTAAACTTTTTAACTCACCCCAAATCAAGTCCCATTCTACAACTACGTCAATTTGCACGTTAGAAACCTATCCTTTGGTCCCATGACAGCTTACCCATGTGTCCCCATGGACACCAAGTTTCAAGGCAATCCCATCATCCCCTGATGTTAGGGGAACTTTTGAAATTTGAACACTCCAGTATGTCAGGGATTTAAAGTTGCAATTGCAGACAGCTCAATGGGGCCAGTTCCAAGGCAATCCCAACATGCCACGAGATAACCCTAAATCTTCTTGCACATTTGAAAAAGGGATTATTGAATTTGATAAAGTCTAAGTGAGCGCAGGAAGGACTTCTCCCCTTAGTCAAAGCAAGACACATACACCATCGCTGCAAGGCGGGAAGGGGAGAAGGGAGGGAAAGCAGGCAGGCAGCATGCATTGTAGTGCCGCAAGGATGGCTTGAGCACTAACGCATAGCAAACCAACCCATAAGTGGGCGCAAAGTGAGGCAAAGATGGCTGGTTGTTTCTTTCTAAGCCAGCAGTTACGCCTTGAGGGGCACAGAGGAGGACGATTGGGAGCAAACCAGGCACCAGGCGGGCAGAGAGGCAGGCAGAGTAGGCGAGGAGTCAGTCCTGGCAGATGCCCCACCACAGCAGCACCCCGGGGGAGGCGGGCAGGCAGGCAGGCAGGCAGGCAGGCTGCGGGCATTTCTGGGGGCACAAGGAAGTGATGGCTGGTTTCTAAGCCAGCATTGCAGTTAGTCACGCATTGCAAACGCAAACCATCCCAGCGAGTCGGTCACCGAGGAGGACAGGCTAGCAGAGGGGCAGGCAGAGTGACATGTCATAGATCTAGTATTGGGGAGGAGTCAGTCCCGGCAGATGCCCCAACACAGTAGCACCCTGGGTGGGCATTGGAAAACGCCATCTTGTGGGTCAATACTTCCCCCACCCCATGTCCTGCAGGGTTGCCTGCCTAACCCTTGTGGGGATGGGAGATGGAGAGCTTAGAGTGGCAGTGCCAGCAGCAGCCTTCGGCTTTCCCCTGGAACCAGTCGCCTTGCCCGCCTCTTTCCCCAGCAAGATCGCCTGGTGCTGCCTATGAAGATGCATCTTCATGCTGCTGGTTCCATAATGCCCTGTCGATGAACCCCTGCTTAGGCTGAGTTTGCAGTGGCGACAGACAGCAAAGTGGGGATCCGCTCCCAACTCAAAGTGGTCCCACACGATGCTTGTCTTTCGTTTCCGTGGTGACACCACCAATTGCCCGCCTGAGCTCTCTGGTGTTGCCACAGAAACAGGGGTGTGGGATGAGACTGGGGAGAGAGCCTCGGCCTGCTGCTGCTCCTCCTCAGCCCCCACATCCTGGAGGCCCACCGCCTCCTCCTCCTCCCCCCCCTCCACTGTGCTGAGGACCTCGTCTAGGTCCATCAGCGGGCTCGTGGGCTGAAAGGAGAATGAAGGAGTTGGGGATACTCCTCCTCCTCTAATGGCACTGCTGCCACGTGCCTCTTGCAAACGGGCACTTTTCCCATTCCCACCCTCAAAAAGAGAACGCTGGGCACAAGTTGCAGAAGAGAGTGGCTCTGCCTGCTGCTTGTCCTGCTTCTGTTTTGGAGCAGTCAGCCAAGGAGTTGCCCGTTTGAGTTTCACAGGAGGAGAGGAAGCCTGCTTACTGCTGGCAGACTGAGCCTTGCTGCTTTCAGCACGCCTGCTTCCTCTTTTCATGATGACTAACAAAATATTAATACTACTAATACTATGTATAAGGTACTACTAAGAATATGTATAAGAAGAATATAATATGTTTAAATGTAGGGAAATGGGACAAGAACAATAAAATATACTACTACTAATATGTATGAGAATATACTAATATATATATATATATATATATATATATATATACTACTAAGAATATCTACAAGAATATAATAATATGTTTTAGAATATTACTAATAAATGTAGGGAAATGGGACAAGAAATGGGACAACCACTACTATAAGAAGAACAAAATATGAATACTACTACTAATATGTATGAGAATGTATACTAATAGACTACTAAGACTATGTCAAAGAATATAATAATAATATGTTTAAGAATAGGGAAATGGTGTGCGTATGCTTTCCCCAAAATGCTCAATCTGTGGCTGCCTGTTGAACTTGACAAAAGCAGCCCACTCCGTCGAAGTTACACAGAGAAGAAAAAGAGAATCCAATTTATAGAAGATAGAAGGAAACACAATCAGGATTTAAGAGAGGGGAGGGGGAAAAAGAACCAACCACTACTATAAGAAGAACAAAATATGAATACTAATATAATATGTATGAGAATATATACTAATGGACTATGTGAAAGAATATAATAAAATATGTTTAAGAATATAAATGTAGGGAAATGGGACAAAAAGTGTGTGTATGCTTTCAAAAGAAAGCTTTCACAAAAGCAGAACAGTCAGGCTTTAATACAGGGAAGGGGGGGGCAACCAACCCAACCACACACTCCAAAATTCAAAAATAAAGTTTATATTAAATCAAAGTAAGGGGAAAACACAGGGCAAACTAAGCTACAAGTCAGAAAGAAGCAAACAAACACACACACGCGCCAAACTAAACCTATCCTAATCTATCTCCAAAGTCCAAAGCAGGAGCACTAACTAACTAAGTGTTCCCTCCACGAACGCCAACCCACAAAGAGACACAAAACAGAAAGTTCTCAGGGTGGGTCTGCCTTAGTCCCCCCTCCAACGCTGGGATTGGAGGAGGATGCTTTCTGAGGAGATCAATTCTCATCAGGATTGGGAGTTGAATGTGCCTGTCATCGCTTCCAAAAAAATAAAAAAATAAATAAATAAAACCCAAACCCCGATTTTTAAAAAAATATTGCACGTGAACCACAGCACGCAGAAAGTTGAGAGTGGTCTCAAAATGACCCCCATCCACGACTCTCTGTGCACAAGAATTTTCAGAACGATAGCTTAACCCCCCCCCAGTTATCCCCGATTCTTTCCCTCAATGCAATCCTATGGGCGAAAAGCCGAAACGCAGTTTGAGCCCCGCGGTTGACCCGATTTTTAAAAAAATATTGCACGTGAACCACAGCACGCAGAAAGTTGAGAGTGGTCTCAAAATGACCCCCATCCACGACTCTCTGTGCACAAGAATTTTCAGAACGATAGCTTAAACCCCCCCCCCCAGTTATCCCCGATTCTTTCCCTCAATGCAATCCTATGGGCGAAAAGCCGAAACGCAGTTTGAGCCCCGCGGTTGACCCGATTTTTAAAAAAATATTGCACGTGAACCACAGCACGCAGAGAGGTGAGAGTGGTCTCAAAATGACCCCCATCCACGACTCTCTGTGCACAAGAATTTCCAGAACGATAGCTTCAAAAACAACGTAGTTATGCGCGATTATTTGCCGCAATGCAATCCTATGGCGAAATGTTTTCAAGATGGCGACCGGAGCGCTCCGACTGAACTCGGAGCTCCGAAAAATGGTCGCTTCTCTTCGCCTTGCTTCTAGGGGGTCCGCGGTCCGCTCCTACTCCGCCTCTGGGTAAGGCGGAGCAGGCCAATCCGCTACTGCTTCTACGCTCCTAATCGGAGCGGAGCACATCCCTACTTGTAATATAAGGTGGAGGAAAGGTATAACGAAAATAAATGAGTTTGAAGGAATTTGGAAACAGTTCCTAATATTTGTGTTTTCTAAGGGAAGTGGGAAACCGCCAGCAGAAGAAAGTATGAGATTTTGGAAGCAGGAATAGATCCCGAGGTGGGGGGTGCACTTATATGTAAGATTGACTATATTTGTTATGATAGGATAGGTTATAGTTAATATTTACTTAATATATATGTATTCAACATTTATTCAAAATGTATGTAGTATGTTGAGTTGTTGTTTCTTTTTTTGTATGATGTTTTAATTTGTGGTAAATAAAAAAAATTAAAAAAACAAAAACAACAACAACAACAACAACAACCCTCACTCAACTGCTTAGGCCTAATCTACACCAAGCAGGATACTGCACTATCAAAGCAATATGAAAGCAGTATATAAGAAGCAGGAGCCACACTACTGCTTTATAGTGGTATTGAAGTGCACTGACAACTGTTGGGGCCCATTGACACATACCCTATACGACTTTCATACCACTTTCATAGTGCTATATCCTGCTGGGTGTAGATTAGGCCTGAGTGTGGGTTAGCATGTTGTGGGAATAGCCCCTAAATGTCTAGTCATATTCTTGTGGAACCCATGCAAAATCTGTGCACTATGCCCCATCTAAGAGCAACCAGACCTTTAGAAATAACTCCCTATTTCAGAGTCTACATACGATGGTATCCACTGACAGGCAAGATGTTGACATAAATTCCTGCATAATCTTGTGAATATTGGAGGTGAGCCTATACTAAAAACAAAATGGTCAAATTAAGCGATTGAAATGGCTGAATGACCAAAAATCATCAATGACAGGGGCAAAGGACCAATAAAACTAATGATGATATTTTATTCTTTCATGTGGTTGGGTTATGTGATGTCACCCCAGATATTGCCAGTAAATTAATCAAACAAGTGAGGCAAAATAAACCAACACCTTCTCTAAAAGTTTATTTTGTTTATGTCAAATAAAATCCTCACAGGGATTTACCTAATGGATTTGTTCATAGGCTGGAAACTCTGAATAACTGCAAGACAAAAATGGTTCCAAGAATGCAATAGAATAGAGGGGTCTCCATCGTTTTCGTGCTAGTGGGTAATTTGGAATTTTGAGTGTCATGGGTGTTGTCACAAAATAGTTGCATAGGAAGTGCTTACTCACAACATACCTATGCCCAACATGAAGCACCACTTTCACAGAAAGGCATGATCCACTAGTGATCTTTTTTTTATTATTCAAGCTGCCAGATACAGTCCCCAGATAGGCTTGCCTGGCACCCACTACATTCTCATTTTGGCATGAGGTGAATTTTATTCTCCCAGTTCCTTAAAGTTTAATTTAACCAGCAGAGGCCCACTGTGACAAATTTGAATTTTGCATATAAAATTGCTCATATCCACTCTGACTTAGATGCCATGATTTTGACAGAATGAGAGATGGATACAGACAGAGCACTGTCTGGCCTTGTTGTTATGGATACTTTCCAGTGAATGTAGCCTAAGTATGTTGACAAGCTGCTTGGAGAGATGAGGACAACTATCTGTTCTTTAGATACTTGTCTATCCTGGTTTTTGAAATTGGTCAGGGCTGGGCTCATCTTATGAGGTATCAGTTTAGATGAAGGCTATCCTGAAGGAGCACCCAAATGGTCAAAGTTTGCCTCTGAATTTCATCAGCAAACTGGTGATTTGGGAGGGGAGAGTGGGATGCTCAGCTGACTGTGGCCCCAGCTGAGGGTAAGAACATAAGAAGAGCCCTGCTGGATCAGACCAAGGGTCCACCTAGTCCAGCATTCTGTTCACACAGTGGCCAACCAGCTGTCAACCAGGGACCCACAAGCAGGACATGGGTGTAACTCTTTCACCCATGTTCCCCAGCAACTAGTGTATATTGGCTTTCTGCCTCTGATATTGGAGGTAGCACATACCCATCAGGAGTAGTAGCCCTTGATAGCCTTCTCCACCCCACCCACTTTAAAGCAATCCAAATTTGTGGCCATCACTACATCTTGTGGTAGTGAATTCCATAGTTTAAATATATGCTGTGAAGAAGTAAAAAAAAAATGTCCTCCAGAAGATTCCCACCACTGGTATACATGTTAAAGGGCAGGCTAGAAACTCAAATTATCATCATCATCATCATCATCATCATCATCAACATGATGACATTTTGTTGCAGTTAGAGTTTTTATTATTACTTTCATTTTATATTTTGCATTAGTGTTGTCCTTTACTTTTGTTTAAATTGCCCTGGAAGCATGGCTGGAGAGAATTATATAAATCTCTGAAGGAAATAAATAAACAAACAAACCCAAAGTTAGCCCATTGTTTGCTTTGCCAGATGAAAGTGACTTCACTTCTAATTGTAAAACCACCTGTAACAGAAACAGACAATGCTCTGTTGAAATACATGTCATGACTTCTTTTAATTCTGGCTTTTCCATTCTACTAATAGGCGTTTTGATAATTTATTTTGAAGTAATTTTGGGTCCGCTGTACTGTTACAGCAGAGCCTGTGATAAATAGAAAAGATTTAAGGTGACTTTTTGTTTCAGTTTATGAAATTATTAGGTTATCCAATACTTTATGCTATCCAACAATTCCCTTCTTTATATATCCAGCTTATATAATACATACACTTGAGCTTATACAATATATGTGTTTGATCTGTTGCAATATAAAGCTCATTACTTCATTATTAGGTTACTCAGTTTAATAGGACAGACAGTTAATTGATTGACAACAAATATAATAAATACTATTAAAAGCACATTTTTTATTTTTTAAAAAGAGGTGTTACAGTTCTCTAGCTAACATTTTCCTACTGTCTTCAACAAATATTCTGGTAAAGTAGTTATGCTAGCATATGATTCTAATGATTTAGTCCCATGGCAGCTGACTTTTCACTATTTAATAACAGGAAATCAAGCAAGTGTTTTCACTGGTTAATTAGAGCTCCTGGGAAATTTATAAATAAATAATAAATAAATGTACTCAAACAAATTCCTATGTGGGGCCAAAACAGAGATCCTGTAATTACAGTTAAATTGTTGACATTATAACATAATGCATCCCTTGAACAAGACTGTGGTAGAATTACAAACACCCAAGGAATGTAATGAAGCACATTACCACAATCACCAAATATTAAGTAGTCTCAATGTAACCCAGTAGATTAGCATTTAATATATTTGTATCACCAAATATTAAGCAGTCTCAACGTAATCCAGTAGACTATTATTTAATATATTTGTATCACACCATCTCAATTCTCCAAGAATCTAGAGTTGGAAGGAGATGCTTGGAGTACGTAAACAACTCCCCATCTAAACTGGTTTGGCTTTTTTAGATGGGAAACCATATTCAGTATCCCATTTACTTGAGGAAGTGTCTTCTCCCATATATTGATGTCCTTCATTGAGCTGTAGCAATTAGAATTGGGTCTTATTTCAGTCCTGCTTTGTCAGATAGAACTAGATAAGAGTATGGCCTTAGCTAGACCTACCTTTTATTTATTTATTTATTTATTTATTTATTTATTTATTTCACTTATATACTGTTCCCATAGCTGGGGCTCTCTGGGCGGTTTACAGAAATTCTAAAATTAAGATAAAAACGAGTATATAAAAATTAAAATTCTAAAACACAGAACATACACACATAAAGCATTAAAAACCATTAAAAAACTAAACATGTGGGTGATTAAGATGTGCCGCCATATGCCTGGGCAAAGAGGAAAGTCTTAACCTGGTGCTGGAAAGATAGCAGCGTTGGTGCCAGGCGAGCCTCGTCAGAAAGATCATTCCATAGTCTGGGGGCCACCACCGAAAAGGCCCTGTCCCTCATTGCCACACTCCGAGCCTCTCTTGGAGTAGGCACCCAGAGGAGGACCTTAGATGTTGAACGTAGCGAGCGGGTATATTCACGTCGGGAGAGGCGTTCCATCAGGTATTGTGGTCCCATGCCATGTAAGGCTTTATAGGTCAAAACCAGCACCTTGAATTGGGCTTGGAAACATACAGGCAGCCAGTGCAAGCGGACCAGAACAGGTGTTATATGGTCAAACCTTCTGGTTCCTGAAATCAATCTGGCCGCTGCATTTTGCACGAGCTGCAGCTTCCGAACCATCTTCAAAGGCAGCCCTACGAAGAGTGCATTGCAGTAATCTAACTTGAAGGTTACCAGAGCATGGACAACTGAAGCCAGGTTATCCCTGTCTAGATAGGGGCGTAGCTGGGCCACCAACCGGAGTTTGTAGAAGGCACTCCGTGCCACTGAGGTCACCTGAGCCTCAAGTGACAATGATGGATCTAAAAGAACCCCCAAGCTACGAACCTGCTCCTTCAGGGTGAGTGCAATCCCATCCAGAACCGGTAGAACACCCCCCATCCTGTCAGCGGAGTCACCTACTAACAGCATCTCAGTCTTGTCTGGATTCAGTCTCAGTTTATTAGCCCTCATCCAGTCCATTGTTGAAGCCAGGCACCGGTTCAACACATCCACAGCCTCTCCTGCTGAAGACGAAAAGGAGAAATAGAGCTGTGTGTCATCAGCATACTGATGACAGCACACGCCAAAGCTCCGGATGACCGCACCCAGCGGCTTCATGTAAATGTTAAACAACATGGGGGACAAAACTGACCCCTGCGGGACCCCATACTTGAGAGTCCATGGGGCCGAGTAATGTTCCCCAAGCACCATCTTCTGTATCCAATCCGCCAAATAAGAGGGGAACCACTGCAGAGCAGTACCTCCCACTCCCAGCTCAGCGAGTCATCCCAGAAGGATACCATGGTCAATGGTATCGAAAGCCGCTGAGAGGTCAAGGAGAATCAACAGAGTCACACTCCCTCTCCTGTCTTTCTCCTGACATAGGTCCTCATACAGGGCGACCAAGTCTGTTTCCGTGCCAAAACAGGCCTGAAGCCCGACTGAAATGGATCCAGATAATCAGTCTCATCCAAGAGTGTCTGGAGCTGGCCCGCAACCACCCACTCAAGGACCTTGCCCAGCAACAGAGGAGGGATAATCCTGCGATGTGGTTATCGCGAGATCCCTCCTCTGTCTACACATGACACACAACAACTTCAGCAGGAGAGGCGTCACATCCACCATTTAATTTTTTTTTTAAAAGAGGCAGCAGCGCACAAACACTCATGTGCTATAGGTAAGTGTTTTTTTTAAAAAAAATTAACTCTCTTTCCCTGCTTCCCCCACCCTACTCCCATGCGTGGCTCAGGACTCCGTGCGAGGAATTGCACAGAGCCAGATCAACCCGCGGCACCTGGCCACACATTCCGCGGTCTTGGGCTCAGCCCGGGACCGCGGAAAAACTGGGGCCAAAGTGGAGGGCTATATCCCAGGGAAAGGGAGGGATGATCCCTCCCTGATCCTGGGATCCCCTGTGCGTCATGTGGATGCACATGGAAGATCCCGGGGTTCACCCTGGGATAAAGCCCTGTCTTGCTATGGCCTATGTTAAACATAGAGGAGACCTTTCAGTGGTGGCTCACCACTTTTGTTGTTGTTGTTTGTGTAGTAGATGCTTTATCCAAACATAAGTAATATGAAAGTAATTAATATGGGTATACATTTGGTTGGGTACAGGATTGCATGAGCAGAAGGCTGTTCATGTGATGCAATTTCTTCTCTCCCTTCCTCCCTTATCACAACCCACTGTGACCTCAAAAAAATTCTCCAGAAAGTTGGGGGCCTTTCTTGAAGAGTGAGGACTATGGTAACTGCAGTAGAAGTCTTTTTGCCTACTTCACACTGTAAGTGAGGAGAGTGTGTCTTTAGGAATATTTATTACATTTTGGTGTTAGGTTAATTTGGTCACATTTGCTTGCAGGCTGGTGGGGGGAAAACACTTAGAGGAACAGGAATGGTGATCATTCTGTGGCACTGTTCTTTGGTGACAGATTATGCCTGAGACCTTCCACTGAGGGTTTTGCAGCCCCAGTGAGGGGATAAGAGTTACCTGTGAGGCCAACTCACCTCACCTCACCTGGTGTTTTGTGGCCATGGGGGGGGGGTGACACAAGAAGGCCTCCCCTCCCCAAAGGGGTAGTCCTGGGCATGGTGATCTTACAGCTCCACTCAACAGATGGTGAATGGTTCACCAAATATAATGCCTAGCTAACTGCTGGCATAGATTAGGGCCCACCCAGTTTTCCCTTGGCAGACCTTTAATAAATGTGCCCTGAATGTTATACCATTCAGACTTGTCTTGTCTCTTTATTCCCCCCTTCATTTTGCCCACAATTGAATGGCATTCACAATGGAATCTGTTTTAAATGACAAAGTAAGAGCTAGTTTACACAGGCTTTCCTGAGCCATGATAATGAAATGATTGGGCCAAATGTTCATAGCCCTTTGGAAGCAGGAGGAGGAGGAAGAGGAGGAGGGGCAATGACAAAAGAAATAGAAGAAGCCATATATAGTCCAGTCTCAAAATTATTCTTTAAGCATGGTAAAAACCAAAGGCTGCCATGTTGACCATAAGTAAAATCTGCCAACCACCATTTTAGTGTAATATCTTTGTAAGGCCAACCAAAAGAACACACCTAAAAATGTGCAACCTTTTGAGAACACCAATTCTTTTCATTGGGCAAGATGTTGTTAAAAGCAGGTTGCGATGGAAAAGGGGAGAGAAATCAGACTAGATGGTGAAGTCATTATCTACTTGTTCAGGGTTCTACAATGGAATGAGGGAAGAAGGGTTCAGACACTCAAATTAGGCTCTGTAGGTCATTGATGGTTATTGGTTGGAGTTGCCCCAAGAGCAGTTGGGAGAAAGAAAAGGGAAAGAACTTGGATCCTCCACTTTAAGGCTGGGGCTTCCATCTGTCATTGGGTTCCCTAGGGATCATTTTATTACTGTCTGCTCTGTCAGTTGGGATTATGGAGTGCCAATGGGGAACATCTGCCTTATGAACTACACAATCTGTGAGATCCTGTGGGAAGTTGTAAAGCTTGTACCCCTCTCTTGGTTTGGATTTTTGGTTTTGTTGTACTCCCTTACAAACTACAGCAAAACTTGTTGTAAAAGAGAATTTCCAATAGTGCAGAAGGTAAGTTCGGAATACTTCTGATATCTCTCTGAAGGCATGAGATTTGAAGCTTCTCACTGCTTCTTTCTGTGAAGGTTTGTGCAGAATACACAGGGCTTTCTCCAGCAATCTGTCAAAAAACCATGTGGCGAGCGAGGGGGGCTTTTGATTGCTCTTCAGCTATATATCTTTCTCTGTGTGTGATCTAAGAAGCTTCCCAACATCTTTAAACAAGGAATCTTCACATTTCCCCCTCAGATACCTTGATTCCTCTCTCATCTTCTGATCAGACAATAGATGTTGTAGGAGTCAGCTAGAGTGAATGGCAGTGCAAAAGTGAATGACACACAGCCATTAGATTCTTCCATGGGACCTGATGAGAAGATGACCAGTTTGACATCCTGCTCCTGAAGGAAAACTTGTTTTTTCAGAACTAATTTGATATCCCTTCTTATACTGTTCCAGTCTGTTCAATCCCCCTCTGTTCCATTAATTACCACATTTTTTTTATTATAGGACTGAATCCTGCTGAACCTAATTCTTTGACACCTGAAGAACAAAGTGTAATTTCACACATGTTCTAAACTGATGCTGAGTTTTATTGATAATTAGCTGATATGCCCAGTGTTGCTCGGGTCCATGAATAACATTTATAACATAAAGCAATTTTTAATATCTCCCGCTGAAGAAATTTTATTTATGGAATGTCTTGAAGGAATAATAGCAATTTGTACTTGTCATGACCATGAGTCATAGTTTGGTGGCAAGAGAAGACTCATGGAATTCCACCCAAGGCATGCTGGGAGTTGTAGCCATAAGCCTAGACAACATTCCAAGACAGATGCAAGAATTACTGAAAAAAGTTTATGATTTTTATGTAAAAGCCTGACTTTACCATTGAAACATAAGAGTGAATGGAGGAATGAGTGATAGCTGAGGATAGAATGGAATGGTGAGCGGGGTGAGTGGTATTTGGGCAAAGTCAGTTAGTGAGGGCTGACTTAGGACTGAAAGTTAGTGATGCCAGTACTACACCTCCCAGGATGCCTTTGGCAGCCCTTAGGTGCCCATGTCCACAGCTCTTATTGGATGCCCACAACTCTGGCCAAGTCCTGGTGGGATTGCCTCAGCCCGCACTTCTCATCCACCAAGTGCTCCATCAGGAGCCTGTACTGAAGGGCTGGGACTGGGCCAGGCACTTGCCCTCCTTCATCAAGCTTGTTTCTGGGCATGCGCAGAGTGCTTCCCCTTCCTCACTCCCTCTCAAGGGTGAAGGCTGCACGTCTGCTTTCTTCAGTTTCTCAGAAAACAGTGATATCAGGATGGGGTGCCTTTGAGCATGTCCTGAGTTTGGCCTTTCAAAAACATGCTGTTGTATCTAGTTATGAGTCTAAAACCACACATGGCAGGTGGGAGGAGGCACCGCAAACAGATACAGCCCATTTTTGTGGGTTCTTTCCTTTTATGTGGAATTGGGTTGACTTTATTTATTTATTTAGCACTTTTATCCCACCCTTTAGCTAAAAAGTCTCTCAAGGTGGCTTACAAAAATATTTCTTAAGACAGTCCCTGCCCACAGGCTTATAATCTAACTTTAGGAAACACAATTGCTGCCAAAGACCAGTAAGGCCTTAGCTAGACCTACCTGCTATCCCGGGACGGAGGCGGGAAGATCTCACATTTTGTTTAACACAAGATCCCTGCTCTGTCTACATGTGACATGCGACGACCTCAGCAGGAGAGGTGTCATTTAAAAAAAACTATATTAAAGGACCAGCAGCACATGAATGCTTGTGCGCTAAAGGTAAGTCAACCCGCGGTACCTGGCCACACGTTCCGTGGTCACGGGCTTAGCCTGGGACCGTGGAAAAACCGGGGTCAAAGGGGAGGGCTATATCCCAGGGCAAGGGAAGGATGATCAGTCCCTGATCTCGGGATCCCCTGTGCGTCATGTGGACGCAGAGGGATGATCCCGGAGTTCGCCCTGGGATAAAGCCCCGTCTAGCTAAGGTCTAAGTCTGGCCTCCTACCCAAGGCATGCTGGAAGTTCCACCCAAAGCATGCTGGGAGTTGTAGGCGTAAAAGTTTTTATTAAATTCTTTAAAAAATACTTTAAACCCCAAAATTCATGTTTTGAGATTTTTTTCTGATCCATGTACACAAAGACCTGTCTGGGTGAACAGCATTAAGGCAGTACCATATGTAGAAGTGGGTAAACATTTTGGGACATTCATGACACACACAGACTTTCCGCTTTATAGGTAGAGATTTTGCCTCTAGCATGAAAGTGTAACTCTTCTTGCAAAGATCACACTAGCCTCCCATGTGACCTATAAGGAGCACAGGTATTTATTATTGGCTTTATTGTTCTAATTGCTATGTTATTGTGATCATGTTTTTATTGCTTTTAACATTTTATTGCTTTTAATATTTTATGTATTTTATTTTGTAAGCCGCCTTGTGAAGGCCTCCGTCCTGAAAGGTGGCCCAAAAATGTTTTAAAATAAAATAAATAAATAAAACATAAATATTTACCACTTTTGGTCACTAACCCAAACCATTATTTCCCAAACACCTTACAGAACACTCTTCAAATAGCAAATAATGTATTTTTTTCTGCAATTTTAATGGCATTGGCACTATAGCTATATTTACATTTTGTTCGACGACTTTAAAGATCCCATGTTGCCCCAAATACTAAATGTTATATCTTTTCTCTTTCCTTAGCTTGTTTCTTCCACTTTTACATTTATCTGCTTTGCCCTTTTCGCTATCACGGGTGTATTTATTGCTAGACGACATGCATAACCTTTATACATGCGGCAATTTTTTCCAGAGAGCTTTTCATTTCCTTCCATGTCCTTTCATCTGATTCCCCTTTTTTCAAAGCAGTAAGCCAGTGCTACCTTATTCTTTCCGAACTCTGAAATTTGGGGGATTTCTGTTCCTCTTTCCTATTCACTAGCGTTCTAATTGCCACCCTAATTAGATGAGTCATTCTTGCCTACTGCTCACCCACTGTTACCTCTCAAATCTTGTTATCCACATTGTTTTGAGCCAAGTTGTTAAGTGCCCCTCTAAATGTTGCTTCCTTTATTTACTGTGCAATCCTTTATTTATGAAGCAATCATGGACCATGCAACAAAACCAAATAGATTGTCTAGTTGTAATGTCTATTACTGGCTGTGTTTACTCATAACACCAATTAAACTGTGATAAATGTACTTTATTTCTTTTAGAGGTTAGGTTTTGTTCACATAAACAGCAAAAATATCCTAAATACATTGTCAAAGCTATTCAGCCACTTCATGCCACCAACCAAAAGCTATGTAGTCTGTGGGCAGAACAATATTTTTCTTGAGATGTGGCTGCTGCTTAAAACAGCCAATGAAGTAACAAGCCGTTTCTACACCTGCCTTTCCCCCCGGGATCGTCCCAGGATCATCCTTGTGCATGCAAATGACACACAGGGGATCCTGGGAGCAGGCAGGGACGATCCGTCCATTTTCCTGGGATAATCCTTAGGTGTAGAAGGGCCAGAGTTGTGTCATGTAATCCCTTTTCCTACATGTTACCAGAAGAAAAGGGGAGAAGAGGCGATACAGATTTGTGGTTTTGGGAGCATCCACACAATTATAATTGTACCTTATTATGGTGTAAGACTTTTTGATGCTTTTGTTCTTAGTCCCAATATGGTCAACTCTAGAAGGTTTGATTGGTTTAACCTAGCTTAGATCTACATTAGTGCTTTTTAAATCAATATTGAAGTAACTATTGAGGCATATAAAACATTATGGCCATTTCTACACCTGCCTTTTCCCCCAGGATTTTCCCAGGATCATCCCTTTGCATGCAAATGCCACACAGGGGATCCCAGGAGCAGGCAGGGATGATCCCTCCATTTTCCTGGGATAATTCATGGGTATAGAAAGGGCCTATATTCCAATGCCAAAAAATTAAAAGGAGGTTTCAGTTTGTGTCTAAATAACTGAAGTGGTTCATAGGTATATTCTGGTTCTTTTTTTCTACCTTCATTAAAAAACAAATTAATTCAACAGGGGCACCTATTTCCTATGAGGCAATTGCCAAAAACCTCTTTTCTGCCATTACTACTTTGACACTATGGTTCCCAATGACATTTCTGCTACTTTATTTTGTCTTGTTACTCACACAAATGCCTACTTTCTAAAGCAGATGTTACTAATATTACTAACTACTAGAAAAATATTACATGGAGAGAGACAACCACAGAACAGTGTAATTGAGCTATAGTGTGTGTTACCTGCACAATGAAAGAAATCTCAAAACAAGCAGCAGCCTTGTCTCCCAACTGCTGTCTGTGTGGGTACAACTCTCATTTTTGCTATCAGGTGGGTGATACAGTTCCCACAAGGAGCTCTCTATGACAGCTTTCAGAACAATTTTTCCTCCCCTCAGAGCTGCAATGCACTGTGAATGTTTCTTTGTAGTGTAGTAATTGAAGTCCAATAAACCCTTTTATATTGTGCAGTAAACTATTCTGTATTATTTTCTGAGTCTGAATATATCCCCCACGAGCTTCCCACTTGCTTTGTTTTCAGTTAATTCTTTTCTGTTCCTTCAAAGAGTAATTTTATACAGTTGTCGCTGCTATTCAATCTTAGTGACTACAGAACCAGCCTTCAGGACTGTTTCTTTTGGTGTTTGTGAGTCATGACCACCTTGGTTTTGTTCCCTTTGTTGTGCTTAGTGCCTGAGGGTTGGAAGAGGAGGCTATAGGGGAAGTTACTTTGTGGGGAACAACTTCCTTTCACAAGTCTTCTGGATTGCAGCTCTTCAGATCCAAGCTTTTCCACATGTCTTGACTAACAAATGCCATAAAGGGATTACATTGTGCACTGTTGCCTACTAGTCATAGGACTTCATCAGACAGGATTGGGGGGGGGGGATCACGGTTCCCTACTGTCGCTTCTCCACCTCTGCTTCTGTCACACAAGACTTCCTCTTTTCTCAGGAGAACAAAGAGGAAGTAAACAACGACCAGGAGATAGTGGCAAGTTCCATTTCTAAAAATAATTTGTCATGGGAAGAAGGCCAGAAAGAGCAGGAGATGCATGGGAGGCAGACGGCGTCGTGAGCAGGACCCGTGAAAATCCGTGAGTGCCCAGGAATGAGTGTACTATAAAACGCCCATCTGATGATACCCAAAATATCTATCATCACACATATTCGAAGTATTTATATTTATATTTGTATAAGTATTTATAAATACTTATATATAAGTATTGTTATTTTCTTGAAATGTGGCTAAATTTCGTCCATTGTTAATTTGTTTGCTTGCAGATAATGAAATGAGAATAGTCTCTATGAATGCATACAGAAGAATAACAAATGTTATTCCAAAATATTGCATTATAAACAGTATTTATGACAACTGATGCCTTAAATTATATTGACCAAGCCAAGTTCTCACCAAAATGCATCTTTTCTCATTGTATTATGTCTAATTTGTACATGAAGTGTTGATTTTACCTCACGCCACATGATATTAAGTTATCAAAGAAAACTTGTCTGATTGTGTTTAGTAGCACCTAAGATTTTAGAACATAACATAAAAAGAACATCAGAGTAAAAGCTTATCTAGTCCAGCATTAGGAACATCAGAAGAGCCCTGCTGGATCAGACCAAAGGCTTATGTAGACCAACATTCTGTTCACACAGTGGCCGACCAGCTGCCTGTGGGAAGGCCACAATAGGAGATAAATGCAGTAGCACACTCCTGCTCATGTTCCCTAGCAACTGGTATTGAGGCTGCTTCCAATACTGAAAGTAATACATAGTGATTAGGGGTGCATATCCCCAACTAATCCTTATTTTAATTTTCTAGCATGATCATTAACATTATGAAGCCATGCAACTTCAGTTTTATTGTATTAACATACCAGTTGTATGTACAATATATTTAATTACATTACATTAATCCATCCCAGCCAATATAGACAAAATCAGTCTTTTGAGTTTCCTGACCTGTAGATCTTTTCTGTTTCTGCAGGTTTCAGATGTCACGAATATAACATTTTGAGGTGGTTGCATTTGAAATCAACGCACAAGATAAGCAACTGGGGATACTATAAAAATACTTTTCAATTTTTCCTCAGGTGATTGACAGTGGAATCCTATGTTTCTTTATCCAGAAGCAATCCCACTGTGTTTAGGATTGCAACCTGAGTCCTCCAGTAGGGTTCCATTCCATGCTAAACTGAATGTCGAGGGGATGTTCAGATTCTAGTAATGTCTTATACATTCTAGACAACACAGCTTCGAAGTATATGCCACAACATCTGAAATTTGGTTTATGGCAATCACTGCAGTAATCTTATTTATTTATTTATTTATTTGATTATTATTATTATTATTATTATTATTATTATTATTATTATTTATATAGCACCATCAATGTACATGGTGCTGTACAGAGTAAAACAGTAAATAGCAAGGCCCTGCCGCATAGGCTTACAATCTAATAAAATCATAGTAAAACAATAAGGAGGGGAAGAGAATGCCAACAGGCACAGGGTAGGGTAAGCAGGCACAGGGTAGGGTAAAACTAACAGTATAAAGTCCGCACAACATCAAGTTTTAAAAGCTTTAGGAAAAAGAAAAGTTTTTAGTTGAGCTTTAAAAGCTGCGATTGAACTTGTAGTTCTCAAATGTTCTGGAAGAGCGTTCCAGGCGTAAGGGGCAGCAAAAGAAAATGGACGAAGCCGAGCAAGGGAAGTAGAGGCCCTTGGGCAGGCGAGAAACATGGCATCAGAGGAGCGAAGAGCACGAGTGGGGCAATAGTGTGAGATGAGAGAGGAGAGATAGGAAGGAGCTAGACCATGAAAAGCTTTGAAGGTTAACAGGAGAAGTTTATATTGGATTCTGAAGTGAATTGGAAGCCAATGAAGAGATTTCAGAAGCGGAGTAACATGGTCAGAGCGGCGAGCCAAGAAGATGATCTTAGCAGCAGAGTGGTGAACAGAAACCAACGGACTGATGTGAGAAGAAGGAAGGCCAGAGAGAAGAAGGTTGCAGTAGTCCAACCGTGAAATAACCAGCGCATGAACAAGTGTCTTGGCAGAAGAGACAGACAAAAATGATCGAATCCTGGCAATATTATACAGGAAATAACGACAAGATTTAGCTACTGCCTCAATATGAGGAATAAAGGAGAGCGAGGAGTCAAATATAAAGCCAAGACTACGAGCTTCCTTGACCGGAGTAAGCGTAACATACTGCCCAATAGCCGAGGCTCTCTGAGCAGTTCACAATTAAAAACATTAAAAAAAAACTTTAAAAGTTGCCATATAAAAGATGCCATATAAAACCAAAATAAGTTACAGTCCAGGGAAAGCCTGTGTGTAAAGGTACGTTTTCAGGAGGTGTTTAAGGGATATTACCTTTTCCACCTTCTGAACTGCACGAGGGAGGGTTTTCCAGAGTGTGGGTGCCGCTACAGACGAGGCCCATTGCCAAGGTTCTTCATGGCGACATTCCGTTCATTTTGGAATGATGAGCAAGACCTCCTCTGAAGATCGTAACTGTCATCTGGGTGTATATAAGGGAAGGCGGTCCCCTAGGTATGTTGGTCCCAAGTTGTTTAGGGCTTTGTAGGATAATAACATAACCTTGTATGTGGCTCAGTAGCTAACAGGCAGCCAGTGCAGTTCATTTAGCAGAGGTTGTATATGAGAATAGCTGAGTGTCCCCATGAGCACCCTAGCTGCTACATTCTGCATTAGCTGCAGCTTCCAAACCACAAACATGGGTTACACCATATACAGTGCATTACAGTAGTCTAATTGTATGTTTACCAGTGCATGAATGGCCATGGCTATGCTATCCCTGTCCAGGAATGGCCATAGCTGGCATACCAACTGAAGTTGATAATGGATGATCCAGGCCACTGAGGCCACCTGGGCGGTCAGTGACAAAGTTGGATCCAGGAGCACCCCCAAACCACAGACCTGCTCCTTCAGAGAGAGTGCAACCCCATCCAGAACAAGCAAACACCCCTATTTCCTGAACCTAGGAACCATCACCAACCATCATTTCTGTTTTATCAGGATTCAGCTTTAGTTTATTGGCCATCATACAAGCCATAACTGTATCCAGGCCCTGGATGTTTGGGAAAGCAGGTCATTCCTCTGTCATATGCATCAAAATCCAATACACTTCATATTCCAGTTGTCAAGTCATAAACCAAGGTGAGCCTCTACAGAAACATTTTTTCACTGTGTACACAGTATAATTGAAATAATCAAAGCATTAAGCACAATTGCCTTTAAGTGCAACAAAAAGCAAACAACTAATGATAGCATAATGATTTCCAGTCAGTCGCTTGCATTCTCAGATGTTTGTAGAAATGCCGATATCCAGTGCCATACAGTGAAAGGCACATTACAAAACCATTTTTGAACAGATTATGTACTCCTGTCAATGTTACCTATGCAAAATTAATTAGGTCCCCTAGATTTAAATAGAACAAAACGTGCTGTAAATATAATTTCTATGAGAAATTGTATACACACATTCTTTTAATTGGCAATGTGGCACACCATATGATGCATCACTCTTTTATTTCCAAGCTCTGCATCACTAGATGTATTGGTTTGAATCCTGAGTCCAATGAGGGACATTTCCACAGGTAGAAGGCAGTAGTCATTCCTCCTTGTTCTGCAAAACTACATCCTTCCTGAAATATGCTTCAGAAGGTTGGCACACCCTCCAGAACAGGATTTGAGGTGGCACAGGGGTCTGGAGGGAAAAGGAGGAATCAGCGAAACCTTTCTCCCTCCCCACATCCATAGTATGAGCCTCCGCTGAATTTTCGTCCTTTACATGAATGGAAGAGTCATTTCCATTCACAGAAGGGCAACTCAGGATCTAACCCATTGTATTTCGCCATCAACAAAGGGGAAAGTAGTCTTGCTTGAAAGTTGATTTACAGCAGAAAATCTCAAAAACATGCAATCAGGTACCAAGTTTGGCTGATTGATGGTCCAAAGCAGACTCCTGGAAGAAAAGTTTCCTTTGTCTATACTTTTTTTTTTAAAAAAGTATGACATTTCACTACTGCACTTATATAAAAAGATATTTTGATTTTCCATGCATTTTAGATGCATTTCCTTTGTTCCCAGGTCCAGTCCTACCATTAGGCAGAGAGAGGCAGGTGCCTCAGGCGGAGGACGGTAGGGAGCATCAGTGGCAACCTCTGGCTGTTCTTCCTGAAAGGAAAAGCTCTGTCCTTTCTCTGGAGCCACGTATATTACCACACATCCTTTCCTGGAGGCCCTGAACTAGTTTGCTGCCTCAATGTGATGGAGAATACTATTACATCGCCAGTGTTAATGTAAGATTCGACTGCCAGCATAGTTGAGTTCTGTACTAGGAATAGGGATGCCATCTTGTCTTTCATCTCAGGCAGCAAAATGGCTGGCCCTGCTTGTTCTTGCTCAAAGGATTCTAGATTATGAAAATCCACACCTTGTGTCCCTTCATTTTTTTGTTTGTTTGTTTTTATGATTGTTGAAAAGCTCTTCTGTTCCTCGCCCGTCCCCATGTTTTGACTTTCTCTTTAAAATGTCATCTAGTCTTCATCTTGTTTCTACATTTCATCCATGTCCTGGAAACTAGAAGGATGCTTCCCTCCCATGAGGTGGTTAAGGCTTCCCTGAGCTTTAATCAAGTAAATAGAATCATGTTATTGGGCTGATAATTCTTTAAGGCAAACTGTTCAAATTAAATGAGATTTTAGAAGGCCAGCAGGAAGGAGCAATGGAATACATATAGATATAATTAGTATAATAGATCTATAGTGATTGGTTCTATCTGCAAGTTTAACAGAAAAGAACCCAAAATAAGAGAAAAGGAAGGGTGCTGTTGTAGACCCACTTACTTGGGAGTAAGCCCCTTTGAATGCGGTAATATTTTTTTCTGATAAGCCTTGCAGAGGATTGCACTGTTTATCAACCAGAAATTTCAGCAACCATAGTAAAAACATATAAATAAGTAATGATTTTACTAAGAGTTATAACTTCCAGGGAACCAACTTGAATAGCTTCAATTCAGCACAGCCTGGCATGAATATGGGCACTAAAAAAGAAAAGACATTGGTCTTAACAATAAATACAGATATACCAGCATGCAAGATAATTAGTTGGCTGCACATGTAACCCCCATGGAGTATTATTTATTTATTTATTTATTTATTACGTTTCTATACCGCCCTATAGCCAAAGCTCTCTGGGCGGTTCACAAAAATTAAAATCATAGTAAAACAATCAACAGGTTAAAAGCACAAATACACAATACAATATAAAAAGCACAACCAGAATAAAAACTATCTACTCCAGAATATGGAGTAGATAGTTTAGTCCCTTGGGCGGAGTCCTTACTCAGAGAGAGGGCTAAGAGAAGAAAAAACTAAAATAGAGATGGTTTGTTTTACTGAAAAGTGAATTTTAGAGGATTGCAGAATAATTATTAGGGGTGTGCAAAGCAGGTCTTCTCCACTTTGAAATCCAAGCCAGAGCTCCATTGAGGCAATTTGCTGCCCCAATTTTGGAGTGGCTCCTCTTACTCCACCCTGTCATATTACCAGTCGGAGAACCACCCCTTTTTGGATAACCATTCTAATCAATGGAAATTAATTAAATGCTTACAACTGCCTCATTTTTAAAGATAAAGAGATTAAACTTGGCACAGTGATAGCAATTAAGGAGGACTTCAGCCCTGCCAAGTTTGAATCACATCGATTCATGATTTAATTTTTAGGGATTTTTAAAATGGAATACATTTTACATGTATTTTACAATACATTTTACAATACATCTGTGTAATTTTTATAGATAAAGAGATGAAACTTGGCAAGGTGATAGCTCTTAAAGAGGGCTTTAGCCATGCCAAGGTTAAATCAGGTCCATTCATGCCTTGTGTTTTTTGGATTTTTTTTTTTTAAATCCCCACTCCAGCTTTCTCCAACCTGGTGCCTTCCAAATCTATTGGGGGGAGCCCCACATACCCCCGGAATGGGAAGCCTAGCCACTGAAATAAAGAGCCTGCCAGTGCCTGACTCAGATGTAAAGCGTTCTCACTCATGATGCCAACCAGCTCAGCAGCACTTTCACACTGTGGAAATGTGGATGATTGACTTCTGTGAGTCCAAGCAGAAATGTGCTCCCTCTCTCCCTCCCCCCATGGCCAGAATCAGCAGCCAGTTAGTGTTTCCCACTCCCCCAAGTACTGCTATTGGAGGATAACATGGTCAGGGACAGAGCGGTGACAATTCTAATTGGTTAGCTACCCCTCACCCCACTCAGCATCTTCCAAATATGGAGATATATATATACACACACACACAGCATTGATGCCTGAAAAAGAGTCGTGTAATTGCAGAGACTTTAGAAGAAACTATTGGCCGTGTCTGCACTCTGATATTAATAGATGGGTTTGGAAGCAGCCAATCTCTGCTCTTGAAGATCGAATGCTCCATGGATGTGTATGGTTACCAGATAATTCCAGGGCAGAGTGCACATCCCTAATAATTATGGGCTTTAATCACCTGGTATAAGGGCTAATACATTGAACATCCCAGGAGGACATCTCGGCCACCTTTTTTTTAAAAAACAAAATAAGGAGAGGAACACACGTGCACTCCTCCGCCAAAGGTAAGAAGAAGAAAAACACCTGCTCCCACCCTACCCCTGATGGGCATGGAGCACCTGAAGAGCTCCGTGACTAGTTCCCACCTCCTTGCATTTACTTCTGAGGAGGCAGGACAAAGCCACGATGGGTGCTCACACTTCCCGCAGTCTCAGGATGATCCCAAGACCA
The DNA here is from genome assembly GCF_023053635.1 of Elgaria multicarinata webbii. NCBI lineage: Eukaryota > Metazoa > Chordata > Lepidosauria > Squamata > Anguidae > Elgaria > Elgaria multicarinata. Next base: position 106,941,555 of record NC_086172.1, read on the forward strand.
CGAGAAGAGTCGGGCTAAAAGGGCCTGCCAATATCCCAGGAAAATGGAGGGATCATCCCTCCATGCTCCTGGGATGCCCTGTGTGTCATGTGGATGCACAGGGATGATCCTGGGATGATCCCCAGGATATCGACTGGTGTAGACAAGCCGAGGGGCTGGAGTTCAGGGATGGCACCCCAAAGACCCTTTTGATAGACATTGCAAGCCACTGCCTCAGTACAACATAGCTCCTATGATCCAGTGACATTTTCACCATAGCTCTCAGCCAATATGTTAGGAGTGGTGCAAAACACTGAAGGACTTTATAAGTGGGCTTTGGATTTGACATGTTTGTGCAATGTTCACTGGAGGCCATATTTCTTAGTCAATCCTCCAAGCTTTCAAAAATCTGGAGGAAAAATTACATTAAGCTCCTGCTATTTCAACCTCTCTATTCAACAACATCTATGTCCTACTCCTCAATATGTTTGGATTCACATTGAGATCTTTTGGAGTACTTCTCCCACCATGGCGAGGGCATGCAAACCATATATGAAAGCACCAGCAGGTCAATAGTTGCTTTGCTTTGTTTTATTTTTAGTCTGGTCAAAAATGACTCAAATTTCAGCACTCAGATGGCTAGACTTCAAGTTTGGGTTGCTTTGGAATAGCAACTGGTGAAATTAATACACTTAAACGTTAATGGATTTAACTAAGTAAGCAAGCAGTATGTTGTTTAGGTTTCTTAATGTGTTCCAATATCAGATGTCACTAATGGAATTCAAGAGTTTAATTCTTTTCCTGCTTAAAAGCTTTTATTTATAATAGGTTTGTTGGGTATTAATGTTGTACATTTAAATTGCAGTAATTAGAGAAGTTTGTTTTAAAGTCCCAGGAGTTCCCTTGTTGTTTTTAATAATGCAACTGTTCATTAAGAGATTTTCGTTTTACGGAGCAATACGGAGTCCCCATTTTGAAATGTCTTAGTGTTTTCCCAAATACTACTTTACTAGGAACTATATTGAGTATATAGGAAGCAGCCACATATATGACCATCAGCTTACCAGGAAGATAGCTGAAGTTAATACAATAGCAAATGTGAGATAAACCACCTTTGACCATTCAGAATAATTCTCTAAAGATCTAGATACTGATGAATACTTGATGGAAGGCAACAATAAAATAGGGCAAACAGGGGCAAATGTATATTCTTTAGGCCATTTATAATTGGAATTCTAATGGATGATTTTCACATTGACCCTAATCCAGAGATAGTTGCACAGAAACCTTTATTCATTTCAATCTGCCTTGTTGGATAAGAAACTTTACGTTAAACAAAATATAATTTATCCTAATTTACAAGGACATCATTGATGCATGTCAGCAAAGTAGAATCTGGCTTGCTTTGGGTGTATTGAACCATTTCTTTACCCATCCCAGGCTGGATCTACATTACTGCTTTAAAGAGCTTTATAACAGTTTTGACAACTGTATATGGAGTGTGTGTCCTGGGTCCCAACAGTTGTCAAAACTGTTATAAAGTGCTTTAAAGCAGTAGTATAGATCCTGCTCCAGTTGTCTACCAAATTTTATTTGTTTATTTTATTTAATTTTAAAAAATCGATCCCACCTTTCCACTAAACATGGCTTTCGGCATGGGTGAACCAGGGGGGTGGGAAACTAGAATAATTTAAAACCAATTGGCAACATCTATAGGTTGGTTTTATGTCAGCATTGAAAAGTGAAGTTGTGGAATCCCTGGATTTTTTCCACAGCAAAACACTGGAATTAGGGCACGTTAGGGGGCTATATTCTCTATGATGAATGGAATCACCTTTCTGACTCAAACATAGCATGCCATTTCTATATATTTAAGTAGGATTACTGAATGAGATGAGTTTTTTATCTGCCAGTTAAGATTTCATTTGGGGCAGCACATGTGCCTACTAAGACTGTAATATCCTATAAATTATTCCACTCTATTAATCACCATAGTGCTGCCAAAGAATCACATCTATTTTTATGTGAAGTCCTGGCTCAGTTAAGGTACATGATAAAATGTGTGTTGGTTTGGATCAAGGATTTCACACTTCAGTGAATCCAAGATTTCATAGTTGTATATCAAATCCCAGGAAAAGCCTTGGAAAGAAAGCAGAATTTCTCATCACTGCCATATAAAATTAGCCTGGAGTCTGGACAAACCCTACCTGTCCAATCTTGAATTCTCTAGAGAAGGTTGCCAATTAATTCCATCTTACTTTAAGCCTGGCATTGTAGCCCAAATGAAACTAAAAAAATGAATTAGTATTTGGACCCTGGATGTTAATTCTGCTGTGCAACTATAGACTTCTTTAACATCTAAACCTAAACAAGGGTTTTTATCATCTCTCCCGCACCCCCAACACCATTTAAAATATACAAGCTTATTCATTACTCCAACTTGTATTTGTCAGGATCTACACTGCTGCTTTAAACCAGAGTAATGACAACTGTTGGGGCTCAGGACACACTACAGTTTTCAAAACGTTTTCAAAGTGTTATACCCTCTTCGTGTAGATCTGGCCTTTGTGACCCTTTCTAAATTCATGAAGCCACTCATAGGTAGATTAAACTGAAAGATGAGAGATGATCTTCAGTGAAGTACCGCTCAATAAAAACATTGCGAGGAAGTAAAGCTATCATACCTTCTTTTTCACTCATTCATATCTTTTACGTCAAATATTTTATTTGAGAATCACAACAAGAATCTCAAGTAATCTTAACAGGGGTTTGAACCCCTTCCTATTTTTTATCCTTATTAATATCTTATTAAAAGGGCTAATAGGACAGAAGGAGGGGTTCATTGTATAGAAAAGTAAACAAGCAGTGGTTGCATTGCAATCCCAGATTTGGGATGATTAAGGTTACTGCTATGAAGGACACCACACTAACCTTCCTAGACATATGGGATTTCATCAATTGAAAGCCAGCTGTCACTACCTTCTGCTGCCTCTCTGCTGAGCCATGTGGGCTTGTTGACCTATCTTGTCACCTACAAAAGATAAAAGGTTGCCCTTCAGATCTACTTCCCGAGATACTCTCATTGTCTTTATGTTTCAGAAGCAAACAAATGCAGGATGATAGAGTTGAAGCAGAGAAACCAAACAGACTGGGGGACATTCTTGACTTTCTCCCATCTTACATATGCACACTTTCTTTTTAAGTGCTTCAGTATTCTAATGAAGAAAAGGTATGTTGTTGACTGTAAAACAACATACCATGATCACACTATAAGCACTGAAAAAGATCCAACAATAGGTTTTGAGCTTTGATCCTATACTATACATAAATTCTATGAATCTGATAGAGTTTGAGTTCGGGGGGGGGGGGAGAATTCTACATCGGCTCACTGAAATCAAAGAAGAAGAAAGATTAGTGCTTGGGTTAAGCCAATTAAGAATGATAACAAGATAAATGTGCAATTGACATCTTTAAATAAACCTGTGAGCCAGGAGTTGAGCCACACCAAACAGCTCCACTCCTGATGTGCATGTCACATAGCTCCTCTTCCTGGGTCCATGCATAGAGTATGAATATCTTCACAGAGGGGGTTTCTGTATCCAGGGCTTCCTCTCTGCAGTCATGTGTGCTGTACATGTGAATGTCAGGGGGACGAACTATATGGCATTTGCAATGCCAGAGGCAGAGCTACTTGGCATGGCTCTGCTCCCAGCTTCAACTGAGTTGCTCGCCCTGAGGGACAGGCTAGAACCTGTAGCTAAACCAACTTGATTCCCGCACGTTCACACACAGGTCCGTGGAGTGAGAATCTCCATGTGTAAATAAAGAGGCCCTAATTTTCCCAAAGCTATGGTGTCTTTATTTCTGGAACTTCCTTCTACCCTCACAATGGAATTACTTGTGAGGAAATATGCACAAGATTGCAGTGCCAGACATTTCATTTGAAGGGGCTGTATTTCAATGTATTGCCTCTCTCTTTTGCCAGAGTAGGGGTCACACATAATACAGCATATGTATTAATGCCAAATAATCACCAAGTGCACATTTCCACTTGAAATACGCAAAGGATGGTGTCAAAATTACCTTCTGGGGAGTTCAATAATGAAAGTAATGAAGAAATCAAGGAACAGAGAATGCCATATGGCAACCCTCCGAAAAGAATGAGGAAGCTCTTAAATATAAAAACACCCCTTTAGGCATGGGTAACAAACAAACATGGAGGAAAACCTCCAATCAGCAGCACCCGGAAGTGAAGGGAACTGAGAATAAGTTACAAAATGTGTTCCATCTATGCATGACGAGAAACCAAAGCAACGGAATGAGTTATTGGCCAGCCTTGAATAGCATCAACTAGCCTAGGGAAAGAAACAGTAAACAAGCAATTCAAAAAAAGTTTAGGTGCCTTTATTGAATAACTAAATTGGAATCTTTCCACCCCCAGGCTCAAGAGATTTTAAACAAAGCAATAAAATGATCTTGAGGAAGTATTTTATTTGCATATGTCCTATCACCCATATTTGAATGACTTACCTAATTAACTGTGATAGTTTTCCCTGCAGTATTCATCTGACAGACTACACAAAACAATCTTAAATGAGGGAGAGGAAGAATAAGTGCATAATACAATAACAACAACAACAACAACAACAACAACAACAACAAGCTTATAATAAAGGAAATAGTTTCCCTGTTTGGGAAGAATATTAACCAATGGCAAGTAAAAGCAGGAATGATGTGTTTGTTTTTTTAAAAATCCCTTCAACACTACCTCACCTTAAGTGCGAACACAACTTTCTCGATAACTTCTATGACAGATAGAACTTGATTTTAAATATTTCTATTCTTTCCTGTTTTGATTCAACACCCCTCCTCTACTGTTCAACCCTTAGGAATCAGGGTTTTTTAGATATAGAGCAGTGTATACATTTTGTAAATAAAAAATATATACCTCATCCTAGTATTTTCAGATACTGACAGATAAAAAGGTGGGTTTCATAATTGTGAAGCCTTACATTTTAAATGCTATCAACTTTATTATAGACCTTGGCCATTCATGAGTGGGTTAGCAAATGCAGCTCCCTCCCCCCGATATCTGTGTGTGGAGAATAGAGAACCAACTTTATGAGTGGATCACTTTGTGTAGTAAAATCCACTGAACCCTACCAAGGAGATCACTTAAAAATAATAATCTCCATCCCTCCAAAATGGTCTGAAATCCCAATATGCTATTCACTTCTGGCATTTTGGTTCTTATGCTTATAGATGTTGTAAGTAGTAGGGGTGTGCACTCCGCCCTGGAATTATCTAGTAACTGCAAACATCCGCGGAGCATTCGATCTTCCAGAGTGGAGATTGGGTGCTTCCAAATCCATTGATTAATATAGGAGCAGAGATGTGCCCAACCGGAGCTTCTAAATTCTCTGGAATTATTCTTCTCTCTCTCTCTCTCTCTCTCTCTCTCTCTCTCTCTGTGTGTGTGTGTGTGTGTGTGTGTGTGTGTGTGTGTGTCTAAAGTGAATAACTCCATATTTGGAAGACACTGAGTGGCGTGAGGGGTAGCTTTTATATTGACATGTGTGGCTAACCAATTAGGAGCAGCCACAGTGCTGCCCCTGACCATGTTCTCCTACAATCACAGTGTTTAGGGGAGTGGGAAACACTAACTGGCTGCTGATTCTGGCCATGGGGGGTAAGGGAGAGAGGGAGCACGTTTCTGCTCAGACTCAAAGAAGTCAATCATCCACATTTCCACAGTGTGAAAGTGCTGCTGTGCTGGCTGGCTGGTATAGTGAGTGAGAAAGCTTCTACACCTGAGTCAGGCATAGGCAGGCTCTTTATTTCAGTGGCTGGGCTTCCAGTTCTGTGGGGGGTGTCCATCCAATAGATCTGGAGGGCACCAGGTTGAAGAATGCTGGAGTGGGAATTTTTTAAACAAAATCCTAAAAAATCAAAGCATGAATGGATCTGATTCAAACTTGTCAGGGCTAAAGTCCTCCTTAAGAGCTATCACTGTGCCAAGTTTGATCTCTTTGTCTTTAAAAATAAGGGACCTGCAAGAATTTCTGTTACTACCAGTTATCTGAATACTGAATGTTTCTTTGATTGGTAGAGCCACTCTGAAATCGAGGCAGAGAATCACCTCTATGGAGCTCCAGATCAAATTTCAAGGCAGAGAAGACCCACTTTACACACCCCTAGTAAGTACAATGTATGAGAAAGTTGGGTTTGTTCACAAAACACATGAGCATTTTTGAAGCCCTGAGCATGAGTGTGGGCATTTGTCCACTGAAAATGTTCACGAATTGCTGGACATATTTCACGTTCGATTTACACAACTTTCCCAGTTCAAATTTGTACAAATGTCCTCATTTGCACAAATTCCCCCCCTGTCGATTGAATCAAACCTGATTCAATCTATGGATGAAAGTTGAACAAATCAGGAAATCTGCACAAATTTGGGGATATCTGTACAAATGTCATGTCTGATCGCTGCTCGATTTGTGCAATTTTCCTGTTTGTACAGAGCAAGCAGTGATCGCAAACAAGAATCGGGCAGAAGATGAGCAGCGAGACAATAATCAGAAAATCCAAGCAATCTCGAACATTATTCATTCGCCCATCCCTAGTGGTAAGATGTGTCTCCCTTAAAAAGATTCGATAGGAGGTGAAGGCAGGATTCTAGTGACACTATTCCATTTATTCCATGGGAAACAGCACTACAACAAATGAGAGAAAAATGCATACAGTGAAGTTGACCTTGAAAGAACAAGTTGATCCAAGTCGTGACAGGTGCCACTTTAAAGGCTTGAAAGTGCCAAGTTCTTTCCATTAAAAATGCCTCCGTGTGCCCTTGCTTTTTAAAGAAACACTCTGATTATTTCAATAGCTTGGCTAGCCACCTTTCCACAGTAATGCTTCTCACCCAAACATTTTAGTCAAGCCTATTTTATCACAGTGAGTGTAATTCCAGCTTAAAAAAATAAAATAAAAACGCAACACTGAATGATGATGGGACTGAGCGTACATTTTAGACTGCATGTACTAATGCGAGGAGATGTTAAAAATGGTTTCCTCTATTTGCCTGTCTTTTGCCTCTAGTAAATCATAGCATATTTATAAACTTGGTAATCATTATGTGTCATATGCTTCAAAAAGCTGAAGTCTGTATGACAATATGCAGTTCAGCCGTGATCACACCATTTCAAATAGACAATGTTTGAAGTTTCCTAAGTTTTTTTTTTTAAGTACACATTAAAACCAATCATACCACTCTGCTTTCATCAGTCAAAATGATGAGAAGGAAATGGTTGCAACCCCAAATGTGGCTTGTAGCACTTGTCTTTCCAGACTTATTTGAAGTTATCTATTACAGCTCCTTGAAGCTCTCCCAATGGGAAATTTAGGAATATATTTATTTCATCTTCCTCAAAGCTAGAAGTAAAGGAGAGCAAATAGAAAGCCTGTGAGAACATGCTGAGCTGCTGAAACTTAAAAGATTACAGTCATTTCTATTTGTATTTGTATTAGCCATCAAAGGTTTGGAGGGGTCTGAATCCAAAACGAAGTGTTTGTAGTACATCATTGTATAGTGAAGTAAAGTAATTGTAATGGCCAAGCAGTACTTCCTCTAATATTGGTCAGAGCAGGAGATGTGTATGTTTATTTTCTTCTTTCCCCCCAACCCCACATATTGTCTTGCATGCTGTCCAGTAATAGGTGAAGATATGAGGAACTTTTAATTCCTGGACTAAAGAGATGATGGAGAAATCCACAAGAGTTTAAAGTGAGTTTAGATATGAGTTTAGGTAACTGGTTCCAAGACAATAGAACCAGTTACCTAGGGAGGTTGTGGGCTCTCCCACGCTAGAGGCATTCAAGAGGCAGCTGGACAACCATCTGTCAGGGATGCTTTAAGATGATTCCTGCATTGAGCAGGGGGTTGGACTCCTTGGCCTAATAGGCCCCTTCCAACTCTACTATTCTATGATTCTATGATTCTAGTTTTCTAGGAATCCTAATTGTGAATTCCATTGCAGACCACTTTTTTTCTAAGTCACACAGATTCTGGAGAATTGCGGACTGGGTTTTCACTTTTGGGGAGGATTTGCACAAATGCACATTTGCAAACAGGAACAAAAATCTCAAACTAAAAAAAATTAAATCTGATTCCATCAATGAGTGGATGATTGAATGAAAGATCCTTGACAAAATGTAAACCACAGATTTAGCAATATCCCTACTGGACAACGTTAGTTAAGTAGAGGAAGAGCCAAGAAAAGCTGCTGGGAAGGAACTTTGCATTTTAGTTGTGTGTGTGCAATTGTATCCTCAAAGCAATAACCTAAAATCTAGTCTCATTAGGATTCCAATGCCTGATTCATACATGTACAGATGTATCACATAATAATAATAATAATAATAATAATAATAATAATAATATATTTCTTACCTGCCTCTCCACTTGGATCAAGGCAGGGAACAACAGCTAATATAAAGCTTAATTACTGTACAATTCATGATTACAGTCGAATGTGTAAAATGGCTTTATGGGATTGACAAGATGTGAGGTGATATGACTGGGGATACCAATTGGTGATAGATGTGCTAACATACATTCCCAATGGAGTAAAGAAATGATATCTCAGGATGTTGAAAAAAATATGTAGTTTTATTCTGAGGAGTATCTCTATGCATTCGGGCACTAACTGATATATATGGGCCTTCTCTGGAGACTAGATTAAAGAAAGATAAGAAGGACAACACACACATAGAATCGTAGAATAGCAGATGCAGGAATCCACCCTAAAGCATCCCTGACAGATGCTTGTCCAGCTGCGCCTTGAAGGCCTCTAGTGTGGGAGAGCCCACAACCTCACCAGGCAACTGATTCCATTGTCGTACTGCTCTAACAGTCAGGAAGTTTTTCCTGATGTCCAGCTGGAATCTGGCTTCCTTTAACTTGAGCCCGTTATTCCGTGTCCTGCACTCTGGGAGGATTGAGAAGAGATCCTGGCCCTCCTCTGTGTGACAACCTTTTAAGTATTTGAAGAGTGCTATCATGTCTCCCCTCAATCTTCTCTTCTCCAGGCTAAACATGCCCAGTTCTTTCCGTCTCTCTTCATAGGGCTTTGTTTCCAGACCCCTGATCATCCTGGTTGCCCTCCTCTGATCACGCTCCAGCTTGTCTGCGTCCTTCTTGAATTATGGAGCCCAGAACTGAACGCAATACTCTAGATGAGGCCTAACCAGGGCCGAATAGAAAGGAACCAGTACCTCACGTGATTTGGAAGCTATACTTCTATTAATGCAGCCCAAAATAGCATTTGCCTTTCTTGCAGCCATATCACACTGTTGGCTCATATTCAGCTTGCGATCTACAACAATTCCAAGATCCTTCTCGTTTGTAGTATTGCTGAGCCAAGTATCCCCCATCTTGTAACTGTGCCTTTGGTTTCTATTTCCTAAATGTAGAACTTGGCATTTATCCCTATTAAATTTCATTCTGTTGTTTTCAGCCCAGCACTCCAGCCTATCAAGATCACTTTGAAGTTTGTTTCTGTCTTCCAGGGTATTAGCTATCCCACCCAATTTTGTGTCATCTGCAAATCTGATAAGCGTTCCCTGCACCTCCTCGTCCAAATCATTAATAAAAATGTTGAAGAGCACTGGGCCCAGGACTGAGCCCTGTGGTACCCCACTCGTTGCCTCTCCCCAGTTTGAGAAGGTTCCATTGATACCATATTTCTTCGATTGTAAGACGCCATCGATTGTAAGACACACACTAATTTCAGTACCACCAACAGGAAAAAAAAAAACCCTAAGTCACACCTGCGATTCTAAGATGCACCCCGTTTTTAAAGATGTTTATATGGGGAAAAAAGTGCATCTTAGAATTGAAGAAATACAGTAAATACGTTTTGAGTCCGATTCTGTAGCCAATTGTGAATCCACCTAATAGTTGGACAGTTGGATTGGTCTGGGACTCGCTGACAGTTTTCCAAACCTTCAAGAATTTTGTGCACTTTTAATCATAGAAAAATACACAAAACTAAAAAAGGCTGGCCAAAAATGTGCATTTTACCCATAGTCAAAAGTGTAAAAATGCACATTTTTGAAAGAATTTGCATGTTTGTGGGGAGGGGCAGAATTTGCACATTTCTGCACATGCAAATTTACACAAATTCAAAAATTGGGGAAACCCCCCCGAATACCATCAATGGGCAGCTGATGGAACTAAGGTGCCAGACGATCCACAAAACATAGACAAAATGGATTTTGCACAATCTGTGGATTCCTACTCTTAGATGGTTTGACTAAAACAATAATTCCCTCAAACAGCAACTGCTCTGACCTGGCAATCTGACTCCTTGCTCAGCTGACACACAAAAACATTCAACACCCCACATCCTTTCATACCCACCTTGTGTTTTACTTTTATCTTGTTCTATCTTGTTCCTTAACTTTCTGCTTATCTGATTGAAAACAGATGACTGGATTTTTAGTCACTGATTCCACAGAGGCCCAAGATTTTAACACAGACAAACGGAAATGATCAGAAGTTTCTTTTCTTCCCAAATATATCTGATTTTAAAAACCTCCACTATGTCTTTTCTTTATTTATTTAAAATTATTTGTAGACTGCTTTTAAGGATAAAACTCTCTCTCTCTCTCTCTCTCTCTCTCTCTCTCTCTCTCTCTCTCTCTCTGTGTGTGTGTGTGTGTGTGTGTGTGTGATAAAAAAACATTATTACATTACTTATTAAAAAAACTCAGAATGGCTTTGGATAACCACTGGCAAGTAGATGTGTTTGAATCTTATTTATGCAGTTGTTGTGCTTCATATACAACATCATAAAGGCTGTACCTACATCTGGGTCACACTTCACTTCTTATAGTTTGTATATATACAAATTATCCCTTCAGAGATCAAATTGGTATAGAATTGGATGGTATGATACCACTGGTATTTCCTTGTTGCCACTTATCTGAATCAACACGTATTAGGTCTCCATTCTTTCCCTACAGTAACACTGATGTAGATGTCTCATCCTTCCTTTCCAGCTACCCAGACAGACATCAAGAATGCTACCCTATGTTTCTACGGATAACTAAGCCATTGGGGTGTATGGATTTTGTAAAATATGTTCTTTCTGCATTTCATGGATTGTCAGGTACCTTTTGCTCCATCGTCCACTCTTTGACAGAATCAGATTTTTTTCCCATTTCCCTGAATTTTAACAAATTTGCTTTTGTGCAAATTCACATTTTCACAAATGTGCATTTGTAAAAATGTGCAAATCCACTCCCCCACTCCCCATGCACATTTTTGTGCTTTAGCATATGGGGGAAATATGCATTTTCAGACAGATTATTATTATTATATCCCTAAATTAGAATAAAATTCTGGAAAGCTAAAAAAAAAAAGTGTATAAATCTGTGGGATCTATGTGTGGAAAAGGAAATCCGTGGCTTGGATTCATAGAAATTCGAACTCATTCTGTTGCAGATTTCTCCGACATTCTTTCTAGGAACAGAAGGACTGCATAAGCAAGGGAGAAATCGAAGGGAAATCTTTCTATGCTTCTAGCTGGCATGAGATCTTGAGAAAGGTCTGTGTGAGCAGTTAAATTTCACCACCTTATGCACCATTGCCATTACCCTAAAGGGCTACCATGAGGAAACATTTGATACTAGTCCATTCTCATCTATTTGTTATCTTATTATTAAAATAATATACTATCAGTAGCTTCTCTGTGACCTTAGCTAGACCTAAGGTTTATCCCTGGATCGTCCCGGGGTCATCCCTGTTCATGTAAATGACACACAGGGGATCCCGGGAGCAGGCAGGGATGACCCCGGGACGATCCTGGGATAAACCTTAGGTCTAGCTAAGACCTCTGTCTCTCTCTCTCTCTGTCTCTCTCTGTCTCACTCTTGCTCTCCCCAGTAGTTTTATCAGTGCAGTGGCTTGACAAAAACTCAGGTTTTGTACAGTGATCAAAATTCAAGTGTCCTTATTCAAGTTTCTTTGATGCCTCAGTCCTGGTTTCGTCTTCAGAGCAGAGAATAAAATGCTGTGTAACTTGGAAGGCCAGTTGGGTTTACAAGGTTACTTTGCTAGCAGATTCCCTGGAGAGCCACTGATTAATCCTCTTCACCTTACCTCAAAGCCCTCTTTTCACCTTACTTAAAAGCCTCATTGTCTTTCTGTATGGTTTGAGGGGAAATTTGTAAATGAAGGAACAAAAGTTTAAAGCTACAATCCAAAACATACTTAATCAGAAGCAAACAAAGAATAACTTCACAGAACATAAGAGCATAAGAAAAGCCCTGATGGATCAGACCAGGGTCCATCTACTCCAGCATTCTGTTCACACAGTGGCCAACCAGCTGCCCATTGGAAATCCACAAGCAAGACCCTCCTGCCCATGCTCCTCAGCAACTGATGTACATAGGTCTATTGCCTCTGATACTAATGTGACACTTTAGTTCAGGGGTGGGCAACAAAAGGCCATGGGGGCTGCATGCAGCGCCTGTGGCCTTTCGTGTGGTCTCCAGTGCTCCCTGCCACCACTGAATTTTCTACCTTGTTTTAAATCTAAATTGGTCCTTTTTTGCCACAACCACATCACTGTGGAAAACTAAGACCTTTTTTTAAAAAAAATAAAATAGCAGTGCAGAGATGGTGAAAGAGGTGTATCCCATACTGGGTTCAGGGGGAAATTGACTCCTAGAACTCTAAATGTTCCCCACCTCTGTTTTAGTTGGTCCTAATACTAGTGCTGCCATATATATTGGAGCAACATGGCTACCTGCAATAGTTCTGCTTTCCCCAATCTGGAGCTCTCCAGACACATGGGACTCCAACTGACATCCCAATCACATTAAGTGCGCTTTAATTATCTTCCTTAAGTGTTTCAGATCAAATACTTATCGTGTTTTGGGATAAACAAACCCATGGCATTTTTTAAAACTTTGTTATTTCCTAAATACAAGCAACATAAACATGCTATATTATAGAATCATAGAATACCAGAGTTGGAAGGGGCCTACAAGGCCATCGAGTCCAACCCCCTGCTCAATGCAGGAATCCACCCTAAAGCATCCCTGACAGATGGTTGTCCAGCTGCCCCTTGAATGCCTTTAGTGTGGGAGAGCCCACAACCTCCCTAGGTAGCTGATTCCACCGTCGCACTGCTCTAACAGTCAGGAAGTTTTTTCTGATGTCCAGCTGGAATCTGGCTTCCTTTAACTTGAGCCCGTTATTCCGTGTCCTGCACTCTGGGAGGATTGAGAAGAGATCCTGGCCCTCCTCTGTGTGACAACCTTTTAAGTATTTGAAGAGTGCTATCATGTCTCCCCTCAATCTTCTCTTCTCCAGGCTAAACATGCCCAGTTCTTTCAGTCTCTCTTCATAGGGCTTTGTTTCTAGACCTCTGATCATCCTGGTTGCCCTCTTCTGAACAGGCTCCAGCTTGTCTGCATCCTTCTTGAATTGTGGAGACGAGAACTGGACGCAATACTCTAGATGAGGCCTAACCAGGGCCGAATAGAGAGGAACCAGTACCTCACGTGATTTGGAAGCTATACTTCTATTAATGCAGCCCAAAATAGCATTTGCCGTTTTTGCAGCCATATCGCACTGTTGGCTCATATTCAGCTTGTGATCTACAACAATTCCAAGATCTTTCTCGTTTGTAGTATTGCTGAGCCAAGTGTCCCCCATCTTGTAACTGTGCATTTAGTTTCTATTTCCTAAATGTAGAACTTGGCATTTATCCCTATTAAATTTCATTCTGTTGTTTTCAGCCCAGCACTCCAGCCTATCAAGATCACTTTGAAGTTTGTTTCTGTCTTCCAGGGTATTAGCTATCCCATCCAATTTTGTGTCATCTGCAAATTTGATCAGCGTTCCCTGCACCTCCTCGTCCAAATCATTAATAAAAATGTTGAAGAGCACTGGGCCCAGGACTGAGCCTTGCGGCACCCCACTCGTTGCCTCTCCCCAGTTTGAGAAGGTTCCATTGATAAGTACTCTTTGAGTCCGATTCTGTAGCCAACTGTGGATCCACCTAATAGTTGTTCCATCTAGCTCACTTTTAGCTAGTTTGTTAATCAGAATGTCATGTGGTACTTTGTCAAAAGCTTTGCTGAAGTCAAGATATATGACATCCACAGCATTCCCACAGTCCACAAGGGAGGTTATCCTATCAAAAAATGAGATCAAATTAGTCTGACAGGATTTGTTCCTGACAAATCCATGTTGGCTTCTAGTAATCACTGCATTGATTTCAAGGTGTTTACAGACTGACTTCTTTATAATCTGCTCCAGAATTTTCCCAGGGATGGATGTCAGACTGACTGGTCTGTAGTTCCCAGGTTCCTCCTTTTTGCCCTTTTTGAAGATAGGGACAACGTTAGCCCTCCTCCAGTCGTCCGGCACTTCACCCATCTTCCATGATTTTGCAAAGATAATAGACAAAGGTTCTGAGAGTTCTTCTGCTAGCTCCTTCATTACTCTTGGATGCAGTTCATTGGGCCCTGGAGATTTGAACTCATTCAAGGAAATTAGGTGTTCTTTGACTATTTGTTTATCAATCTCAAACTGCAATCCTGCCCCCTTAACTTCTGCTTCACTTTTTCCAGGGGGGTCATAGACCAGCTTTTGGGAGAAGACTCAGGCAAAGTACTTCAGCCTTTTGTTTGTCGTCTGTTATCAATTTGCCATCCTCATTAAGCAGTTGAACCACCATTTCTTTCCTCTGTCTTTTACTACTCACGTATCTGAAGAAAGCCTTTTTATTGCTTTTAGCATCCCTCGCTAATCTCAACTCATTCACAGTTTTAGCCTTCCTGACGCCATTTCGGCACTTCTGCGCCACTTCTCTGTACTCTTCTTTTGTAGCCTGGCCTTCCTTCCACTTCCTATATGTATCCCTTTTTGTTTTCAGTTCATCAATAAGCTTTTTGTGGAGCCACATTGGTTTCCTCTGTTGTCTTCTATCTTTTCTCCTTGTTGGAATTGTTTGTAACTGTGCCTTTAAAATTTCATTTTTTAGATACTCCCACCCATCCTGCACTCCTTTTCTCTTTAGGCTTCCTTGCCACAGGACCTTACTTATTATAGTTCTGAGTTTATTAAAATCAGCTTTCCTAAAATCCAGAGTACGTGTATGGCTACGCTCAGCTTTTGTCTCCTTCATAATCAAGAATTCAAGTATGACGTGGTCACTTTCCCCCAGAGTTCCCGTAACTGCCACTTTATCCACCAAGTCATCCCTATTGGTCAATAACAAGTCAAGGATTGCATATTAGATCTCTCTAGGGCAAAGTTGGACAATGTGTGACACTCCAAATATTTTGGCCTATGGCTCCCATTAGGTCTAGCCAGAGTAGCCAATGGTGAGGGATGATGGAAAGTGTAGGCCAAAATTTCTGGAGGGCCACAAGTTGCCCAGCCCTGCTCTAGGGCATCAGAACATTTTATGATGCAAACTGAAAATACTCCTCTGCCAATAACTGTATACAATTTAACCTAATTTGCATAGGAAAACCTTCCAGAAGATTTTCTGATTCAAAACCCTCTGGAAAACCCATGTCACTGGTTTTCTCTCTCTCATTGGGCATGTCTACACCATGCCTTATCCCAGGGATCATCCCTGTGTGTCCACATGATACACAGGGGATCCCAGGAGCAGGGAGAGATGATCGCTCCATTTTCCTGGGATAACTGGGATGGCTTTTAGCCTGATTTTTCCTGTGGTCTCAGGATTGTCCTGAGACCGTGGGAGGTGTGGGCAGCCATCCTGGTTTCAACCCGTCTCCTCGTGAGTAAATGTGAGGAGGCAGGAACTGGGCACAGTGCAGAGCTCTTCAGGCACTCTGTGCCCATCAGAAAAGACAGTAATTCTAGGGGGGAAACAGAAAGTAGAAAGAAAAGAGGAAGATCAAACAAGAGATGAATTGATTCTGTAAAGGAAGACATGGACATGAAGTTGCAAGATCTGAATAGGTTAGTTAGCAACAGATGTGAATGGTGGTCGCTGATTCATTTGGTTGTCATAAGTTGAAGCTGACTTAAAGGCACATAACTAACTAACTAACTAACTAACTGTTGGAGAAATCAGTGAAATGGACCCCTGATTTCACTGACCACAAATAGGGTGGACAATTTCAGGAGCCATTTGTGCACAGCATTTCATTTATACCTGGTATTATTTAGCTGTTTTTGTAAATAAAAAAGCATCAGTTTCACCTGCTAATTAAACATGTTTCACAACTTGTAACTTTTTTCTAATGGGAAAAGCAGAATTTTATCATCTATGTCCAAATAAACCTCAACAACCCTAGTGGCATGAAGTTAGATTGTAATGAAATTGCCTTTGTTCTCCACGAAGATTAAAAATACAATAGTACACCATCAGAGAAATCAATAAGCCTTTCTGAGTTTTACATTACTTTCCTTAGTGTTATATTAATGACACACCACATTCAAGGTCAACATTGCAGATTTACCATTCATTTTACGAGACTGGTGGTTATTAAATGATTGCAACACTGGCATCATTGTGGGAGAAAAATGAAGGCATGAATGAATCTGAAGTGAATGTCAAGACCACTTCAGATATTACTTATTTCCTACCTGGAAAACAACTCATGTAGGTGTGAAGCCCATGTATATAGCTTAACACATTCCCTATGATCAAACATGCATCTGTTTGACTTTGCTAGAAAGTTATGGCCAAACAAAACATCCCAGAATGTACTTTATGAAACACAGATGTTCACTGAGTAAAACAGGCAACGAACATATGGACTTCATGTGTTATTCCTACCCAGAAGTGTTGGCTGCATAGGAACTGAGGAGGGACCATAGTTCAGTGGTATAGCACATGCCTTGCATGCAGAAAGTCCAAGGTTCAATCCCTGGCATCTCCAGATAGGGATGGAAACTCATTCCTGAAACCCTGGAGAGCTGCTGCCAGTCAGTGTCAACAATACTGAGCTAGATGGACCAAGGGTCTGACTCAGTACAAGGCAGTTCCTTATGTTCCTAGTTACTAGACATTGTCTTGATACATTGCATGCAGTCATGGGTTGCATTTTCCATTACCTATGTACAGGTGTTCATCTGGAAGGTTCTGATCCTGACATGAAACACAGTGTGCTGGTAAGGGAACCAGATCTCTCCTCCCCAGTGTGATTTGAGCCACTTTTCCTCCCTACCTGCATGGCTAGAATGCCAAGAATTCTAGCCATGTTGGGGGAGTGGGAGGAATTGGGACTCATTATACTGGGGGGGATACGCCTCCCCTCCCTACACACTCCCCTTTCCTGTAAGGATCCCCCACCCGCGTGCATACCTGTGCTTAGGTAATGAAAACCTTGATATGTAGAAATATTCTATGTATCAAGAATAACTTGTTTGGCCTTGAGCAACCTGAATCTAATTTGTCCCTGAGTAACATGAACAGAGTTTGGTGTTTTTTTTCCCCTGCCATATTTTTCTGGAAGCCTTTTAAAAACTGTTGTCTGACATTTTTATTGTCACTTATTAAAACAAATGTGTAGGTTTTGTTCCATTCGACTGAAATAAGGAACCACATAGACAGTTTATAGAGATTCAGTTGTGTTGCTTTACTTTGCCACATGTGCAGCTTTGTTACTGAGTTAGCGTTGGGTGCGTGGTGAAACATTTATCCCAGTGTGCTTTAGTGGATTGTGTTTGGTATTTGAACTAAAAAGACCTAAAAAAATTAATAATCTCTGTTTGGCCATGAAGCTCGCTAGATGACCTTGGATTAGTCACTATCTCTCAGCCTAAAGTACCACACTGGACAACTGTAAGAATAAAATAGTGGTTGAGAAGCCCATGTAACTACCCTGAGTTCCTTGGATAAATGATGAAATACACAATTATTTAAGGGGAAAATACAACATTGATCATCATCTTGCTATGGGTCAATTCATACAGTCAAAAATCAGAGTTGTTTATATCCTCCTTCTTATTATCTCAGCTTCATATACATGAATATATGTGGGAAAACATTTTTATTTATTTTGGTGCACTGGTTGTACACACATTCACTATGCAATAGGGACAGTGAGAATTTTGTTTTTGATAAGAATTGACCAAATTCCATACATTTCTCCATATTTAAGATGGACAGAACTTGAAATTTAAAATAATTGATGAAGGTGAAACTGACAGATTTGTTAACTCAAGGCCAGGGATTCAAGTGTTTAAGCTTGTAAAAGCCTGGGTTTGAATCCAGCTATATTTAACCATGTTAATGCTGAATATGATAGGCACCTCTTTATTCTTAAAGGCTCCTCATCTTTAACAGTTCTAAGATAGGCAGATACAACATGGCCCTCTTCTTGCTGGAAATATTGAATTTACCCAGAACGTTGGGCGAGAATTTCATTTCAATTTGGTTTTGATATGAATTTACAAAAAAATGCAAATCTCATCATACTTGGGATGTAAAGAACTTGAAATTTTAAAAATTGTGATTTCACCCCTTCTATTCCTATTCTGCAACAATTCCCATTGGCATGGGTTTCTATATATATATTGAAATTGCAATGGAAAGAAACGCTAGTGGACAAAATATATTACCCATTTGATCTTGTATATCAGCTTTCTCCAACTATTACCCACCAGTTGTTTTGGATTCCATGTCCCATCAGCCACAATCAGCATGGACAATGGTCAGTGATGATGGGAACTGTAATTGAAACCACCTAGAAGTAACCAGATTGGGGAAGGCAGTTGTAGATGGTAATATTGTTGAATGTAGAAACCCACTGCCTGTATGAATGTGAGCTGGCCCGAATTCCAGTGGAGCTAAGGAAACTGCTAAGAAGATTAACACAGGCCACAGCTAGACCTAAGGTTTATCCTGGGATCATCCAGGGTTCACCCCTGCCTGAGCACTGGTTCCCCTGTGTGTCACCTAGGTGAACAGGTTTGACCCCTGGACGATACAGGGATAAACCTTAGGTCTAGCTATGGCCACAGTGTGATCCTTTCAGTACTACTTTCAGTTTTTGCTTCTCCGACCATTTATATTCTTTTTTAAAGAAACACAAAAAACTGCTGACAATCTATTATGGGAGATTCTGTAAACACATTATTTTCTGGGCTGCCAGATTCATAACCAGTTATAAGCCTTTCTGTCCCACTACTATCTGCCAAGTCAGCCAAATATGTTTGGCCGCTGCTGCATCAGTGCAATAGTCATCTGTAGCCTACTCAAGTTCCAACACATTCACTACGTTTTAATCAAGCACACCGCAACAGTCTGGTGCCAGACCTCCCTTATGTCACTCAATGAATTTCTACAACATGGAAAGTTGAAGCCAAAAACTATGCCCTTCCAGAACACCATGGTGAGCAAATTACTCTTTTGGCCAATGCATTTTCCTGCATTCTCTGAAAACATTGTCTCCGGACCTTCTAGGTTCAAGGCTTTAAGTGAACCGCCCAGAGAGCTTCGGCTATTGGGCAGTATAAAAATGTAATAAAATAAATAAATAAAATAAAATAAATAAAATAAGTTCTATTCTAAGAAGAAATGAAAGATGGGAAGAGTCACCCAGGCTGTACAGATACATTCTGTATCTGAATATTTTAAACTATTTCTGGCTTGATCGTTTTCTTTTTTCCTTCATCACTTCTTTTGCATTCACCTGAATTTCTAAATTATAGCTAGATCAAAGAAGAGGAAGTGCCAAGAGCTTCTAGGAAAGGCTTTTTGAATATTTCTGGCTTTACTAAATTGCAAGTGATCTTGTCATACACCACATTCTAACTTAATGATTGGGATCTGTAGATGCACAATTAGGGTTCTGTTCATGCAATTTGGCATTCCCATCTCCTCCTTAGGGCTGTAGCCATTTGAGCCCCTGACTGGACTACGGCATGGTGGGGGGGATGCAATTGGGGTAACAAGTTGCCAGAAATCAGACAACCTTTGTACAAGAGGAAGATTCCAACTTGTTATGTTTGACAGTCTGCCATGGTTTGTGATTTAAATGTTTTATTGTTTTAAAACACAAGCAAGCCAACACCAACACCACCACAACAACAAAACATACAAACTTAAAATGGGCTTCTGATTTTCTCCAAAGCGAAGATACGTAACAATATTTTCTCTTATTCTATAATTACAAAAAAAACCACAAAGTTCCCCTCTTTCTATTTATTTATTTATTTATTTATTTATTACATTTCTATACCGCCCAATAGCCGGAGCTCTCTATTATCTTAAAGTTTTCTTCTTATTCGTTGAATCCACAGATAAACAAATCATTTTTTTTTCTAACAGTCTGCCATGGTTTATGGAAACAAACACAGGGAAATTTAGGGTGGGGTTTATCTAAGCTGGTTTCTAAATAGGTCAAACTAGATATTACTTTAACGACATAGCTAATAGCTAGATTTTTATACTCTAGAGTAAACACAGCATGGGAGTAGCGCTTTAACCCTTTGCCCCCAGTGCCGTTGCAATCTGGATCAATCACACACTCCTGAACCTAAAATTTACATTTCTAATAAGTGATCTGTTTATTTTAGGAGATAACTTTTTGACAATGTAAATTGCTGGTGTAAGGGCCCCAGTCCAGATCAGGACCATAGCAGGAAGCAAAGATTTAAAACTCCTACCCCCGCACACACTAGAGTCCTGATATAGATTGGGTCCCCTGCATTTACTCTAGAGTGAAAAAGTAACTTGTTTTTTGGCCCTTACACAATCAATCTTCTGTGCTTAAATCGATTAAAACTGTATACGTTTATAATGAAATAAAACAGTACTTCCGAATTTTAAAATTTTAATATCAGCTACAGAATTGGAAGTACAATATCTGTGTACATACATTTTTAGATACTAATTTAAATCTGATTGCCCTGGATTTCCTAGAGGCATGAAAATGGATGTTAGAGAATAGAGACATGTTGACATGCATATTTTGCCTCCACATTTTGCTGCTGAATACGCCATTGTGACAACAAGGTTTCCCACAACAACCATAACGCGTAGTGTTGCCTAGATATACTTCATGCATTCTCTGCCCCAGCCTTGTAGAAATAACCAAGATAAGATCATCTCCAACTGTAAATCTTGGCTAGTGCCTGTGAAAATCACTGGACTATCTTGTCTGTTCTTGGCAGCTGCAAACCCAAATCCACATGTATTAACCCTCCTTTTGAAAAGGAGGAGAAACATATGCGGTGGGTTTTTAGAGGTCGAAGAGGATGCAGACGGCAATGGCTGTAATGCATTGCATTTTGAGTAAATAAGCTGTCAAAGTCTTCAGCTGCAGCTTACACTGACAATGACGTAAAGCATTTTAAAACAAATGGAAGCAATTCCATTGATGGGGCAATGTTCTTTGTATCAGACCAAAATATAGAATGACGTGGCTTTTGCTCAAGGGCAGTTCAGAAACCAAAGTCAAGTATTGCAGAAGATATACACTCCACAATATTCAAGGACAACTCTGCTTAGAGGGAAAAAAGAAAGCCCAGTTAGCAGAAGGGGAAGCATGTTTAGCTGCAACATAAAGTATTCCAAATGTGTGGTTGCGGGTTTTGTGATAACCACAGGACCCAGGACCATGTTTAATAAAATGTATGCTTTCATTGTTGTATGAATGAATATAGTTAAACGTCCCCCATTCCAGTAAGATAATGATATCTTCCCCGCTACATATAAAGAGATCTTCCAAGGACTAATGTGAAACACTGCCCCTTTTAATACCTAACTTGGTGGTGTGAACTGGGAAGTGAAATGAAGCCAACCAAAAGAAAGGTAGTGGTTTCTGCAATTGTGGGAACTCTCCAGTTATGCTGTTTGTTATGTTGTTGTTGTTGTTAGTAGTAGTTTGTAAATTAAAAGAAGCAAATGAAAAGGAAAAAGTGGCCTAGCAAGAACCCAGTCACCTGGTTTGCATGTCACAGTGGCAATTACTGGATTGTACGGTGACCTTATGAAAAAGAGGACGGAGCGCCTATATTTTTAACAGTGTCATAGAAAAGGGAAATTCAGCAGGTTTCATTTCTATGCATGCAGCACCTGATGTAATTTCCTCTTCATCACAACAGTTAAAGCTACAGGAACCGTGCCCTCTTGACCAGATACACCCACACACACACAGTTTGTTGTTGGGTTAATTCTGGGTTGTTTAACGCACAAACAATCCAGTGTTTCTGGGTTCACACTTCATGAAAATAGCCCCAAAATGAGTGTTAGTGTGAAAGTGACCTACACATGGAAATGGTTACATAAGTCTTCTCCACACAGTAAGGAAAACTGGAGCTATCGGGATTCATAATTGAGTGCTGAAGCAACAAATGTTAGAGATCCGATGGGTTGCAATGTGTCTCTGTGCCTAGAAGCTCAGAGAAGCATTGTACACATGTACAAAAACAGATTCCAATCATATACTGGCCTTGTTTCCACAATGGACCTTTCAATTGCTTTTTAATAATATGGAGTCATTTCAATTATTCCTGTAATATCCCATACTTCTCTGTCCCTAATCAGAGCCTGCCATCCAGATGTCACTGGACTGCAACTCCCATCAGCCCTCACCAACATAGTCAATGTGATGGGTGATGGGTCTTGCAGTCCAACAACTTTAGGATGACTACATGTTCCCCACCCAGCTGCATGCCATTCCTGGCATTCAGATTAGTATGGACCTATTCATAGCCTAGTACATTTGGAAATTTCCACACATCGCATTACGTATTAGCTAGGGGTGTGCACGGACCCCCCGCTCCGCTTCACTTGCAGATCCGCCATTTTTCGGAGCGGGTCGCTCCGCCCCGCCCCCGCTCCGCCCACTTCCGCTCCGCTCCGCCCGGAGCTCCGGATCGGATCCGGAGCTCCGTTTTTGCCCCCCCATAGGCTTGCATTGAAAGCTAAAAAAGTAAACAACTTTTTTTCCGTTGAAGTTAGAAACCTCACGTTTGGCACCATGACACCTCATGGGCGTATACACACACACGCCAAGTTTCAAGGCAATCCCATCATCCCCTGATTTTTGGCGAATTTTTGAAAATCGGGCACCCCATTCACACCCCTTGGGATAGCTCCGTCAATTTGCATGTTACAAACCTCAAACTCGGCACCAGGGCAGCTTATCCATGTGTCCACATGCACGCCAAGTTGCAAGCAAATCCCATCATCCCCTGATTTTTGGCGCGGCTCTACCCTCTAACGCACCTCCCATAACCCTAATTCACACCCCTTTAGATAGCTCCGTCAATTTGCACGTTAGAAACCTCAAACTCAGCACCATGATAGCTTATCCACGTGTCCACATGCACGCCAAGTTTCAAGGCAATCCCATCATCCCCTGATTTTTGGGGAATTTATGAAAATCGGGCACCCCATTCACACCCCTTGGGATAGCTCCGTCAATTTGCATGTTAGAAACCTCAAACTCGGCACCAGGAGAGCTTATCCATGTGTCCACATGCACGCCAAGTTGCAAGCAAATCCCATCATCCCCTGATTTTTGGCATGGCTTAACTCACCCCAAATTGTCCCATTCTACAACTACGTCAATTTGCACGTTAGAAACCTCAAACTCAGCACCATGATAGCTTATCCACGTGTCCACATGCACGCCAAGTTTCAAGGCAATCCCATCATCCCCTGATTTTTGGGGAATTTATGAAAATCGGGCACCCCATTCACACCCCTTGGGATAGCTCCGTCAATTTGCATGTTAGAAACCTCAAACTCGGCACCAGGAGAGCTTATCCATGTGTCCACATGCACGCCAAGTTGCAAGCAAATCCCATCATCCCCTGATTTTTGGCGCGGCTTAAACTTTTTAACTCACCCCAAATCAAGTCCCATTCTACAACTACGTCAATTTGCACGTTAGAAACCTATCCTTTGGTCCCATGACAGCTTACCCATGTGTCCCCATGGACACCAAGTTTCAAGGCAATCCCATCATCCCCTGATGTTAGGGGAACTTTTGAAATTTGAACACTCCAGTATGTCAGGGATTTAAAGTTGCAATTGCAGACAGCTCAATGGGGCCAGTTCCAAGGCAATCCCAACATGCCACGAGATAACCCTAAATCTTCTGGCACATTTGAAAAAGGGATTATTGAATTTGATAAAGTCTAAGTGAGCGCAGGAAGGACTTCTCCCCTTAGTCAAAGCAAGACACATACACCATCGCTGCAAGGCGGGAAGGGGAGAATTATTATTATTATTATTATTTATTTATATAGCACCATCAATGGAAAGCAGGCAGGCAGCATGCATTGTAGTGCCGCAAGGATGGCTTGAGCACTAACGCATAGCAAACCAACCCATAAGTGGGCGCAAAGTGAGGCAAAGATGGCTGGTTGTTTCTTTCTAAGCCAGCAGTTACGCCTTGAGGGGCACAGAGGAGGACGATTGGGAGCAAACCAGGCACCAGGCGGGCAGAGAGGCAGGCAGAGTAGGCGAGGAGTCAGTCCTGGCAGATGCCCCACCACAGCAGCACCCCGGGGGAGGCGGGCAGGCAGGCAGGCAGGCTGCGGGCATTTCTGGGGGCACAAGGAAGTGATGGCTGGTTTCTAAGCCAGCATTGCAGTTAGTCACGCATTGCAAACGCAAACCATCCCAGCGAGTCGGTCACCGAGGAGGACAGGCTAGCAGAGGGGCAGGCAGAGTGACATGTCATAGATCTAGTATTGGGGAGGAGTCAGTCCCGGCAGATGCCCCAACACAGTAGCACCCTGGGTGGGCATTGGAAAATGCCATCTTGTGGGTCAATACTTCCCCCACCCCATGTCCTGCAGGGTTGCCTGCCTAACCCTTGTGGGGATGGGAGATGGAGAGCTTAGAGTGGCAGTGCCAGCAGCAGCCTTCGGCTTTCCCCTGGAACCAGTCGCCTTGCCCGCCTCTTTCCCCAGCAAGATCGCCTGGTGCTGCCTATGAAGATGCATCTTCATGCTGCTGGTTCCATAATGCCCTGTCGATGAACCCCTGCTTAGGCTGAGTTTGCAGTGGCGACAGACAGCAAAGCGGGGATCCGCTCCCAACTCAAAGTGGTCCCACACGATGCTTGTCTTTCGTTTCTGTGGTGACACCACCAATTGCCCGCCTGAGCTCTCTGGTGTTGCCACAGAAACAGGGGTGTGGGATGAGACTGGGGAGAGAGCCTCGGCCTGCTGCTGCTCCTCCTCAGCCCCCACATCCTGGAGGCCCACCGCCTCCTCCTCCTCCCCCCCCTCCACTGTGCTGAGGACCTCGTCTAGGTCCATCAGCGGGCTCGTGGGCTGAAAGGAGAATGAAGGAGTTGGGGATACTCCTCCTCCTCTAATGGCACTGCTGCCACGTGCCTCTTGCAAACGGGCACTTTTCCCATTCCCACCCTCAAAAAGAGAACGCCGGGCACAAGTTGCAGAAGAGAGTGGCTCTGCCTGCTGCTTGTCCTGCTTCTGTTTTGGAGCAGTCAGCCAAGGAGTTGCCCGTTTGAGTTTCACAGGAGGAGAGGAAGCCCTGCTGGCAGACTGAGCCTTGCTGCTTTCAGCACGCCTGCTTTCTCTTTTCATGATGACTAACAAAATATTAATACTACTAATACTATGTATAAGGTACTACTAAGAATATGTATAAGAAGAATATAATATGTTTAAATGTAGGGAAATGGGACAAGAACAATAAAATATACTACTACTAATATGTATGAGAATATACTACTAAGAATATCTACAAGAATATAATAATATGTTTTAGAATATTACTAATAAATGTAGGGAAATGGGACAAGAAATGGGACAACCACTACTATAAGAAGAACAAAATATGAATACTACTACTAATATGTATGAGAATGTATACTAATAGACTACTAAGACTATGTCAAAGAATATAATATAATATGTTTAAGAATAGGGAAATGGTGTGCGTATGCTTTCCCCAAAATGCTCAATCTGTGGCTGCCTGTTGAACTTGACAAAAGCAGCCCACTCCGTCGAAGTTACACAGAGAAGAAAAAGAGAATCCAATTTTTTTGGTATATTTGGTATATAGAAGATAGAAGGAAACACAATCAGGATTTAAGAGAGGGGAGGGGGAAAAAGAACCAACCACTACTATAAGAAGAACAAAATATGAATACTAATATAATATGTATGAGAATATATACTAATGGACTATGTGAAAGAATATAATAAAATATGTTTAAGAATATAAATGTAGGGAAATGGGACAAAAAGTGTGTGTATGCTTTCAAAAGAAAGCTTTCACAAAAGCAGAACAGTCAGGCTTTAATACAGGGAAGGGGGGGGGCAACCAACCCAACCACACACTCCAAAATTCAAAAATAAAGTTTATATTAAATCAAAGTAAGGGGAAAACACAGGGCAAACTAAGCTACAAGTCAGAAAGAAGCAAACAAACACACACACGCGCCAAACTAAACCTATATTAAATTAATCTATCTCCAAAGCAGGAGCACTAGCTAAGTAAGTGTTCCCTCCACGAACGCCAACCCACAAAGAGACACAAAACAGAAAGTTCTCAGGGTGGGTCTGCCTTAGTCCCCCCTCCAACGCTGGGATTGGAGGAGGATGCTTTCTGAGGAGATGAATTCTCATCAGGATTGGGAGTTGAATGTGCCTGTCATCGCTTCCAAAAAAATAATAATAATAAAAAAAAAAACCCAAACCCCGATTTTTAAAAAAATATTGCACGTGAACCACAGCACGCAGAAAGTTGAGAGTGGTCTCAAAATGACCCCCATCCACGACTCTCTGTGCACAAGAATTTTCAGAACGATAGCTTAAACCCCCCCCCAGTTATCCCCGATTCTTTCCCTCAATGCAATCCTATGGGCGAAAAGCCGAAACGCCGTTTGAGCCCTGCGGTTGCCCCGATTTTTAAAAAAATATTGCACGTGAACCACAGCACGCAGAAAGTTGAGAGTGGTCTCAAAATGACCCCCATCCACGACTCTCTGTGCACAAGAATTTTCAGAACGATAGCTTAAACCCCCCCCCAGTTATCCCCGATTCTTTCCCTCAATGCAATCCTATGGGCGAAAAGCCGAAACGCAGTTTGAGCCCCGCGGTTGCCCCGATTTTTAAAAAAATATTGCACGTGAACCACAGCACGCAGAGAGGTGAGAGTGGTCTCAAAATGACCCCCATCCACGACTCTCTGTGCACAAGAATTTCCAGAACGATAGCTTCAAAAACAACGTAGTTATGCGCGATTATTTGCCGCAATGCAATCCTATGGCGAAATGTTTTCAAGATGGCGACCGGAGCGCTCCGACTGAACTCGGAGCTCCGAAAAATGGTCGCTTCTCTTCGCCTTGCTTCTAGGGGGTCCGCGGTCCGCTCCTACTCCGCCTCTGGGTAAGGCGGAGCAGGCCAATCCGCTACTGCTTCTACGCTCCTAATCGGAGCGGAGCACATCCCTAGTATTAGCACCCAAGTGTGTTAGAAATCTGTAAATTGTGAAATCAGCCTTTTAATCTGATCTCAAATATCTTTCTCCAGCAGCTAGCTATTACCAAAAAAAAAAGGAAAAAGAAAGAAAGAAAAGTGACTTCTACACAAGATCTTCTCTTGCTTTCAGTTAGAGCTTGTCCCTCTTCCCACAGATACATGTCGTGGCATGAAGCCCATGTCAACTCCACACCTTGAAATGTATGAACAAAGCACATTTGCTCCTGCTCTTGTCCTCACCTGCTATACAGATGTAGATGGAGGAATAATTGGAGCTGATGACCTGCAGGTGATTGCTTAATCCCATGTGATAAACCTCCTTCCGCAGTGCTCTGTGCTTCTCTCATGGTGTTTTTCTCTAACACACGAAAAGTGTTCAGTACCTCCATACGATATCAAGGAACCAAAGGCTTCAATCTGCATCAGTCTAGTCGCAAAGCAGACTGTTATTACTGCTGACATAGATGGACTTTATTCGTGAAACGGCTGGGCATCCCTAATTTAGAAAATCAGATCTATTATTTATTCATCACTTCTTATCTGTGGAATATAGAATGGAAGGCTGCTTGAAGCTGCTTCCTCTCACCTGAATCAAATAGCATAGAACCTGCACTTGTAGAAGTAGCTTGCTTATCCGCTTGCCTGGCAACTCGATCCATGAGCTACAGTCATCCCCTATTTCATGCGTGGCCAATCTCTTAGGCTTGGGAGAAACCATCATACATATTCCTTGTGCTCTAGGCAATGAGGGAGAGTGGAAGGAGGTGGGAGAGAATATTCCAGACCCCATTATCCCTTCTTCTTGACAGGTGTTCAGGTGGGCAGTAAAGACATACTTATTTCAAGTTGCTTATTCTGCATAAGTTCTGTGACCCTATTGATTTTACTGGCTTAAATGGTCCTTTTTATGATCTTATGGTTTTAAATGATTTTATGCTGCCTGACATGTTTATGGCTTTGTTTCCTTTCTGGGAATGCATACCGCTCTTTCCCTAATAATTTTTGTCTTGGCTCTTTTATTTTTGATGTGTCATTGTACTCACACTCCTTTATGGAAACCACCTTGGGAAGGCATTTGCCCTAAAAGGCATCTTATAAATACTTCCAATGAAAAAATAACATTTTCTGGTGTGTTTGAGGATCAGTAGTACCCAGGTCAAAAAAATAGCTTGAACACATCACATGATACAACCTTGTAGGTACCCTGCATGAAGTGATAACAAACTCTAGAGGTCTCTGAGATGGCAGAGGATATTCTTGGCCATGCTCTGAGTTCAAGCAAGAAGGAGCGTTTTCTGGGACTCAGTGCAGGAGTTATTCTCACATTGCTTTTGATCTGATCAAAACAATTTGGAGAGAAAAGTTGCTAGGAGAATAGCATTGGCCAGACCAAAAAGCAGTAAACAGACCCTTGAGCACCACTTCAAATTTGGTAGGTATTCACCAGGCAAAGGTGTGTTCATGCAGTGAATGCTGTGCCATGCTCTCAAGTGCTCACTTGACACAGGGGTATTGGTTGGTTGTTGTATTTCAAACACCAATTAACCCTATGGACTGGTATATGAACAACTGGCTACATGTATTTTAAGTTAAGCTCCTGTTTATCACATTAGTAGTTGTCACACATTCAGCCTTATTATTTCGTCAAGGTACTAATCCTTCCTATTTAAACGCATGTAACAGCAATTGTCTATGATGGATTCAAAAAATCAAAACCCTCAAAACATTGTAATATACTAGATTATTAAATCAACATAACTCTACAAAGATTCTTGCCGTATTGGATTAACGTGCTAAATGAATAATTTCTCTTCATTAGAACAACAACACATTTACATTTAAATAACATGCTTCGTCTGGGTATCTAAATGCCATTCTATTTACCCTTCTCTTGCATCTGTCACATCTGTACACTTTGCAAGTATCAATTGGTTTTGAACAAAATCCTAACTGCAGCAATTAGTGTGGTGAAGATAAGTACTTTTCTTTTCCCTTGAGATGCTGAAGTATATTATGTTAATTTGTTTGCCTCTCCATCATGAAGCTTGTTTTTAATTAAATAGATAAGGCTAGTTTTAATGAAGCCTCCCAGAAATGTGAACGTTGGAATTTAGTTTTATCAAGATGAACAACAAATGTCTATTCTATCAGAGTCGATATATAAGGGCTGGTGCAAAGAGTCCCAACTATATTCAGCAAGACTTGGCAAGCCCTAATTCAATATGGAAATAGAGTATGTTGGGTTAAGTTTCGTTGATGTCACTTGCTGATGAAAAAGAGGCTTTCAGTAGGAAAAATGGGGAAATGGGGAATATGCAACAAGATGAGAGCTGGTGAAGGCTGAGAGAAGCTGGCACCATCTGAGTTCTCACTAGGGCTATGCAGGGACCCCCAATCCACCTCGGAGGCAGCCCCGGAGCCCCCGAAGCAGCCCCGATTCACCTCAGGGGTTCCTGATCTGCCTTGGTGCCAAAGCCAAGATGAAATCTGGACCCTCCAAGGTGACTCAAGAGTTTTCTGGGTTCCAGCTGTGCAGCCGGCACCCAGAAAACTGTCCCCACTTACCTAGTGCCTCAGCCGTCTGCCACCACAGATGGTGGAGGCACCAGGTAAACCCCCCTTCCACTGCCACTGACGCATCAGACCAGAAGTAGGCCACCCAGCCTACTTCCTGTCTTATGCGTCGACAGCACTGGAAGCCGCCAGATGCAAGGGCGGTGGCGGCGGGCGGCAGGTAAGGAGACTGGTGTGGGGGTGGGGCTGCCTCCGAAGTACCGAGGTGGCCCAAAGCTTCGGAGCCAATTGGCTTCGGTTTCAGGCCGCCTTGGACTTCACACGAACCGGTTCGGATCCAGTTCAGGAGGGTCCAAATAACCCAATCTGCACAGCCCTAGTCCTCACATGTCCCTCCAAGAAAATAGGATCTGAGTTTAAAACTTACATCTGTGATGATTTAGTACCTGAATAAGAAATCATATGTTAATATTGATTCCTTGGTTAGTTAGTGCTCAATTTCCAACCTTCCTGCTTGGAGAAGGTTGGTTTCCTCCTGCTTGGAGAAAGTGCAGGATGTTGTTGATGATGATGATGATTGATTGATTATACACCTTGCATTTGTTTTATATAGAATTAGTTTTGTTTTGTATTTTATTGATTTTGTATTTTTTATAAGCCACCATGAATGCCTCATATTGAGGCAGAAAGGAAGGATAAACTTGTGATGAATACACACACATATATACATTGATCTCCTTGATATTTGCCAACCAGTGTTCAACACAGCCATAAACTGCAGCATGGCTGGTAGCCTTGGTTGATGATCTCTGCGTTCTTATTCTAGGCTCAGTACTGCTGGCTTTGTTCTATAAATCCCTAATTGCTTCGCGACACTATAATTGTACTACTTCTTTATTATTTGCTTCAGCACAATCTCTGTAACAACTGAAAGCAGCCTTTTATCTATGCCCTACATATACAAAGGAAGTCAAGGATACACAGCTTGCTTTGTTTTGGAACTACCTTCTTCCAGAGGTTTACACACATCAAACCTGAATACCTCAAAGATGCAATGCAAGCCTTTCTGTATTCCTGGGTAAAACCAGAGTCCTTTATCTAAAAATGTAAGAACATAAGAAGAGCCCTGATGCTGGATCAGACCAAGGGTCCATCTAGTCCAGAACTCTGTTCACACAATGGATAACCAGCTGTTGACCAGGAACCCACAAGCAGGACATGGACACAACAGCACCCTACTACCCATGTTCCCCAGCAGGTTTACTGCCTCTGATACCGGACCTCTGATTCTGGTGTTTTGTTTTCCTAATTTTATTCTATAAAGATACTTTAGGAGTGATTCTTACATGCATGTTCCTGCTGTTGTACATGTTCAACATCTACCATCACTGCAGGGTTTTTTTTAGTCCTTTTGCAAATCAATAAAAGTGGAAATCTTCCCTACATTTTCTTGATTATCCAATTGTTTTCCCTTTGACTACAGCAGGGACTGAAAAACTAAATAAAAAAAGTGAAACCAGACAAAGTTAGGGCCAAACTAAAATTTTGGTATTTACACAATACACATAGTGGAACTATGCACCATAGTTTTCTTTACTTCCGTGTAAACAGATGGGGCCCCAATTCCGATTGTGACTATGGTGCTCTGGGAGGGGTAGTTTAAACCTTCCCCCACACATTTCCTCTGAAATCCCTCTCAGCTGCAGGGGAAAAGGTTCACAAATGAAAAGAAGAAGAAAAACTCTAAATTGGAATTAATGGAGGCCTTTTTCCTTTTCTTCTATACCTTCCGGGGGGGGGGGGAATTTCAGGGAAAAAAAGTTGGGATTTAAGCCCCTTCCCCTCCTGGAGTACCATAGTCCCAATCTGAATTGGGGCCATGCCCACTTAAACAACGGAAAAAGGGGGGAAACCCTATCATACGTAGCTCCACTAAGTGTGATTACTCTTAGGCCTTAGCTAGACCTCAGGGTTATCCCAGGAAAATGGAGGGGTCGTCCCTGCCTGCTCCTGAGATCCCCTGTGTGTCATTTGATGATCCCGGGATATAGGCCTGGTCTAGCCATGGCCAAAATTTAGTTTGGGTGTCAGGCACTGTTCAGTTCCATTGACTTCAATGGCAGAATTAAACGCATCCTTCATTCTTTCACAGTATTTGGAGGGACATAAAGTAATTTAAAAGTGTTTAATTTTGGATTGCTCATGCCTCAAATGTATTTATCGTTTTGAATTTCTATCTCACCACACACCCTGTTAAGGCCCTCAGGGTGACTGGCTGGCAGGGAGAAGAAAGAGGCATTCATTCCCCCTCCCTCTCCCCCATGCTGTTCTAGAGAAACAAACATCCAAAGTAGTAGAGCAATTCTTACACTAGAAATGGTTGAACTGGATATTTGTAGGACTTCGTCTGACTTGAAAGCTGCAGATTGGCAAGTGCCAAGAGCATTATTTGTAATTAACACAACAGAAGGTGGTTTGTTGCTAAAAGGAAATAAAAAATATTCTCAGATTTCAATTAAGAATTTGTCCCCTCAAACAGTAAATTTGGCAGTGCCTATTCAGAAGGCCCAGTTATGTCTATAAGCACACTAGTAATTGAATGATTTTTGCCCAGGTCTATACATCCCTTTGAGTGTTTGATATTAAAGGAAAATATACATGTAGAATAGCTGTGTGAAGCTTGCACTGTATTTCTTTTAATCTTATAGTTCCACATTATCCATGGTGTTCAGAAATCCCCTTAGAGAAAATGAGGCAGCCATTTACAAACCTTTGAAGTTTATCATCACAGTTCTTTACTTCCAGAGAAGGAGGGTGAGAGAAAGAGAGAGATTCTAATTTATATTTTAATTTGTTAATTTGAGATAGGCAAGTCATTTCTGAAAGCACAATGCCATCCTATTCTTTACTTTCTTGGCTTAAAATAGTATGTTACAGGTTAATATTTGGACTACTATTAATACATAAGGCAGAATTAAATTCTCCCTTCTCTCCTCAACTTATTTATTTTTCTTTTTAGCTGGCAATGAAATTGTAAGCAAATAGTCTTAGTGTAGAAAAATTTAAATACAAATGTTGCATTAAAGACTCTGTTTTTGGCCGGGATGTAAAGACCTACCTTAGGCGTGCCCAAGAGGTGTTGGACATGGCCAACAGGATTGATGACTTTTTTCTGTTTGAACAGCAGAGCTTCATGTCATATGACAAATTGTGTTTCAATGTCCCCTTAATTGAAAACCTAGAATGAGGCAATGGTTGGAATATTGACAAAATAAACAAGGGTATCCACCCTCCAACCACAATAAAAATTCAAAACACACTAGTCTTATGATACTATGCGTATATTCTATTCCATAAACTGATTTCTTTAGCCCAATAATTCTATATATATATGCTTCTAGTAATATAGTATATGTAAATATAAACAATAATAACAGTTTTCACAGTATACAACATTTTTAAACGATAATTATTGGTTTCAATACCCATAGTAAGTAGTCTTTCTAAACATGAAATTATTGGTTTAACTATTACAGAGTATACAACTCATACTACATTCATATCAGTTTAAATTCCTCTGTAGAATTATATTTAGCGTGGACGTTTCAGCAGTCTGGTACATACTTCTGTTTCGCTAAATAGTGCTTCTTCAGGAACACGCTGGATTATAAACATATAATACAGAGACAATTATTCACTTCTATTCAGACACAGTATATTTCCTTGCCAAACTTCTTTTCGAGTTAACACCCCCCAAGAATTAAACTTTGTTTCCTACCTTATTCCAAAGCGTAAAGGCTTTTCATAATGTTCTCCCCTACTACATGGTTTCTGAAATATATATATTTACATAGTCATTACTGGCAGTCCCAAACAGCACCTCCTCTATTTCCCTGGACATTGAAAGTTCTATTACAAACTTACCCCCTGTATGTTCTTGGAAGACTCCCTTGGTAGGAAGTTCAAAAGCCTGGAGCAGCTATTGAGAATGTCCTCTCTTGCATTCCTGCCAAATATGCCTCTGAACATGGTGGGACAGTGAGAATGGCTCTCCTGATGATTTCCTCTTCTTAAAACCCACCCAGATTTATATGGGGGAATGTGATCTTTCACATAGCCTGGTCCCAAATTATGTAGGGTTTACAGGTCAAATCCAAAACTTTGACTTGTTCCCTGGAGCATACCAGTAGCTACTGAAACTGTTATGAAATGGGAGTCACATGCTCCCTATATTTAACCCCAATTAGTAGTCTAAATGCAACATTCTGAACCAGCTGAAGTTTCTGGACACCTTTCAAACACAGCCTCATAGTGACCATGTTACATTATTATTATTATTATTATTATTATTATTATTATTATTATTATTATTATTATTTATTGCATTTATATACCACCCCACAGCAGAAGCTCTCTGGGCAGTTTACAAAGAGTCCAAGCAAGATACCACTAAGGCACATGCCACCATGGTCAGATCTTATCTTTCCAGGAATGGGTGCAGTTGATGTACTAGCCTTAGCTGTGCCAAACCAATTCTGGCCACTTCCAAATCTGAATATCCAAGTTTAGGGCTAAATTCAAGAGTACACCCAAACTGTTTCTCATTATTTGGGAAACAACATATTCACTAATCTTCTGATTTGCAATAGAGGACCTCAGATTTTGACAGAAAAAGAAAAGAAGTGATATATTATCTTTTTAAAAAAATGAAAAGGTGTTCAGGAATTATTGTTATTTTTTTTAAAAAAACCACACACACACAATCAGGACTTATTAAAAAAAACCAACCCAAGTAAAATACAAGGGAGTCATGAAAGTAATCATTGTAACTAACTTACTTTATTACACAGAGAAAAATAATAATAAACTTCAAACATGGTTTTGCTGCATTGATTTTGCTGTTAATATTGGATTGTATTTATGTTTATATTTTAAATTTTAAAAAATAAAAATGTATTATAGAACTACAAACTTTAAAGGTAGGCTCACATTGTCAAATTTCTCCACACAGTAGTGTGTGTGTATAGTGCCACTGCTGGGGTAGCACAGTGCTACCAAAGAAAGACTTGAATATGAACCTTTGCAGATCACTCGACCAGAGGCTTGGGTGGGTAGGCAGCAAAACACTTCTCCAGTTCTTGAATTTACACTGGATGGCAACAAAAATTATTTTAAGCAGGCATGTAGGGAATTATTTTCAGGACAGCTTCATTATCTTTGGAGTGCTTTTTTTCTTATGCAAATATTTGCAATAACCATGAATCTGATTAGAGAACACCATTTGATTTTAAGGGTGGTATTTTGCGGTATATCTTGGAGTGCAGTAAATGAGGGAGACACTCTAATCTTCTAGAAATATATATATATATCGCTGAATGAAGAATAGTTTGTTATATGCAGCAGATAATAGAAAGTAGGGCTGTGCTCCACTTCGCTTCGGTTCATAGAAGCGGTAGCGGAGTGGCCTGATTCACCTCTGCCAAAGGTGGAGATGGATGGGGTCAGGGGAGCTGCTGAGTGAGACAAAGTGGATCCTTTGCCTCAATCCGGAGCTCCGAAGAAAGGTAAGTGTGGGGGAGGGGGCTTACTTGGCGGCGGCGCAGTCTGTGCGGTGATGGTGGCAGAGCCACGTAAGGGGGCAGGGGGGCTTACCTGCCTCCATCGCGGTCCGGCGGTGGCTTCAACTGAGGCCCAGGCCTCAAAGCAGAAACTGGCCGTGGCTTGCTTCTGCTTTGAGGCCTGGGCCTCAGTTGAAGCTGCCACCGGACCGCGACGGAGGCAGGTAAGTGGTGGTGGGAAGGGGGCCTTACCTGGCTCTGCTGCCATTGCCACAGTCCATGCAGTGAAGGCAGCGGAGCCAGGTAAGGGGGCAAGGGGGAGGGGGGCTTACCTGCCTCCATTGCAGTCCGGCGACGGCTTCAACTGAGGGCCAGGCCTCAAACTGGAAGAGCAGGCCGCGGAACAGGTTGGGTCGGGGGAGTTGCTGATTGAGATGAAGTGGATCAAGACAAAGCAGATCCTTCACCTCAATTTGGAGTACCGAAGAAAGGTAAGTGTGGGGGAGGGGGTTTACCTGGCGCTGCTGCAGGCCTTGCAGCAGCAGACGGTGGAGCCAGGTAAGGAGGAAGGGGGACTCATTTGCCCCATTTTGTCCCCCCTTCCCAACTTAACTGCTGTCTGCTGTGTAAGTGGGGAAGGGAAGGCAAAATGTCGGGCGAATCTAGATCCGACCCTTCGGATCTCGCTCTGGGATCTGATCCAGAGCTGGTCGGGGGAGGGTCAGATCAGCGTGAACCGGTTCAGGTTCGGGGGGCTGGTGCACAGCCCTAATAGAAAGGATAGTGAAATGGGCTTAGCAAATATTGGGTTAGCAAATTTAAGGAGACAGTTTTTCCTTTTCATTTTTATGTACAATTTCAAAAAAAGGTGTCTGCTGAATTTCCGGGGGACAATGGAGCCAGGTAAGTGGGGGAGGAGGAAGGGGGCCTTACATGTGGCGTCGTTGACTGCTGCCCATGCCTAAGGCTGGAAATAGGATCTGGTTCCAGAGTGGATCCAGGAGATCAACCCGAAATGGTTCGGGGCCCGATCTGGAAGGTCCAGATCGGGATCCGAAGCAGTTTGGGGAGGGTAGATATGTGGGGGGGTTCTTTATGGAGGGGTTACAGGAGGGGGGTATGGAGTTTTGACCACATTTTACAAAGTGTATGCATATTTTGTACACAACCACCCATTGATTAAAGTGTGTTTTTATGCATTTTTGAAACCTATGCATTTTCTACGTACACTTTGTTTTGGTATACATTTTTCCCTGTTCCACAGAACGCATTGCAAGTCCAGAAATGAATGGATTTTTAGGAGCAAATTGCATTCAGTCTATCTCCATTTCCAGGTGCTGCAGATTATTTATTTATTTATTTATTTATTTATTGCATTTCTATACCGCCCAATAGCCAGATCTCTCTGGGCAGTTCACAAAAATTAAAACCATTCAAAGTATAAAACAACAGTATAAAACCATAATATAAAATACAATATAAAAGCTCAACCAGATAAAAACAGCAGCAATGCAAAATTACAATTTTAAAACACCAAGTTAAAATTTATTTATAGACTGTTAAAATGCTGGGAGAATAAAAATGTCTTCACCTGGCGTCTAAAGGCATATAATGCAGGTGCCAAGCAAACCTCCTTAGGGAGCTCATTCCACAGCCAGGGTGCCACAGCAGAGAAGGCCCTCCTCCTTGTACAGAAATTTACAGAAATTTGCCCTATAAAATTCAAATTCACAGATCCCTGGGGGAAAACACAAACTAGTCACACATTTCCATAACTATGACCCAGTTCTCATGTAATAGTGCCACAGCATGTGCCACTCTCTCTTTAAATATGCAACCTCTGATCAGCCTGATCAGAGGTTGCTCTGTGATATCCAAACCATGACACAGTAGGTTAATCATGGGGTAAACAACCCACAGTTAACGTATAATCAGTAGTTAAATTAACTGTTGGTTGTTAATCCAAGGGTTTGGATATCACAGAGCAACCTCCAGTTTTGCCAATTGAAGGTTGCATATTCAAAATGGCGGTGGCATGTGCTAGGCACATGCTGCAGCAAATCACTGATTAATTCACCCATGATTTGCTGCCATTACATGCAAACATGACCTATATGTTATAGGAAGATATGAGGAAGGGAAATCCATTGTGAGGTTGCTGATTTGACATCAAATCTGCCTGTATTGTCATACCTAGTTCCTTTCAAGGACAAATATACAAGACTGGATTCCAGCTTGGACCCAGGCCTAGTGCATTCACAACCACACATCATTTGGCAATATATGGTCATTAAAGGAAAATAGGAAATGACACAGAGCAGGGCAGGGAGGCAGAGTGGTGATATAGACAAGGGCTCTTTCTACACCTAAGGATTATCCCAGGAAAATGGAAAGATCGCCCCTGCCTGCTCCCGGGATCCCCTGTGTGTCATTTCCATGCACAGGGATGATCCTGGGATGATCCCTGGAAAAAAGGCAGGTGTAGATGAAAAGGCAGGCTATAGATGAAATCCAGAACCACCATGGGCAGCTGCCAGGTTTTGACTTGGAGATTCATCACTTTTGTTTAATTTATATATTTCCAGGTATATTTATTTAATTTATATATTTCAAGTATATATAAGTGTGTGTGTGTGAGAGAGAGAGAGAGAGACTTTTTCAGAATATACAGCTAGAAGAATAGCTTGCAAATTCATTGAAATGATAATATAGATTTTTTTAAAAAATCTATTTGATATACAAGAACAGCACAGCAGAGAAGCAGGGATGCCAGATATCCAAAGAGCTTTTAAGGAGAAGCACTAACCCAGCAGAACGATTAACTCCCTCACCCCCACTCCTCTTTGAACAGCTCACTCCATGCCTTATTACAAACTGCTTTGGAAACGCTTTTCAATTTCAAATGCATGTGGCCAGGCTCTAGCAGAAAAAAACCTGGGCTTATGGATCTAATTTCATGACAGTTTGAATCCTGGTCCTGATCTACACAATTTAATCTTACCAAATTCCCCATCTACCATCCTTTGCCCAGAGTGATGGTGCTGGCAAATTCCATCCACTGCCCTTCACACCACTGAGCTATTGCTTTCAGTCCCCATTCTAGAATCCAGAGGCAACCATTCATTGCTTCTAATTTAACTTCCAATTAATGCTTGATTTCCCTGCTTTACAGCTCCATCCAGTTTTTCTTTTGGCATGACATTCAAAATGAATTGAAGTGCTTGACAAAGAAGCCCAATAGATAAAATCTTAATGAAAAGCCAAACATGAATCAGAGGTCTTTGTAAAGGCCATAATAAGTTACACAAAAGATGACATTTAAAAAAATCAAGAATCATAAAAGCAATGTACTACATGTACTGTTAAAAATTTCTGACCTAGGGATGCCTCCACAAATGCAAAAGAAGTAATATTTTCAGTTATGCTGGTATTCTGATTAACATTCTATTTCCCCCCTATGTGGACCACTTGTCCTTCCAAACAGAAGAAGCTCAAATACTCCAATCTTATTTTTTTAGATAAATGGTTCAAACAAATACTGAGGCAAATCCTTCATTACACATCACCACATGGGGTGCTTCAAGATGGAGGCCTCCTAGCACTACTAAACAAAAGGCATTGGGCCCCTGTTCTGTCTTTTCCTCCTGAAGGGATTTTCTGTGGTAAGAAAAAAGACAGAATAAAGTGGCGAGAAAACCCATTCTATTCAAGCATTGTAGAAATACTTCATTAGAAAGGGTTATATGCAACAGTGCCTTTGCACTAACAAAAGCACTTCCATTTGTGCAAGGTTGGGCACCCAATTTTCACCAATTTTCCTTAGCCCCCTCAGCCCCCTGAAAAGTTGCTTCTAAGATTTGATGGACCCTCTGTACGGAAACGACTGAACGAATAAACAACAACGCACAAAGTCACACTGGACGTAACCTACTAAGAAAAAAAGGGGGGGAATGCATCTGCCATATGCCTCCCATTGTAAGCAAGAGGTGCTTTCCTAAACTTTTATTTCTTTATGCTAGAATCCAGGCATTTGAATATTTTTACATTTTACCATTTTTACGAATATTAGATATGAATTCTGTAGGCAGAATTATTTTATGAAATCAATCTTCCTCCCTTAACTCTGTAAGAAACAAATCAATAAAAAAAGAAAGCTTGTAAAAGAAATATCAATGTGTATATGCTCAAGGGGAACTTGTAGAGCTAAGATGCCATTTCCTTGGTAGTTATTAAATGTTGTACAGTTATATTATCCATTCACTCACTCATTGCACTGGCAAAGGTGGAAAAGTGCCCTAACTATATTTCAGTTGAACACTTATAATTAATAAACTTTTAAGATCTCCTGCAGTTTACTCTATTGTTGCAATATTGTACTGGACCGTTTCTTATTCTGTAACTTTTAATAGCTTTTTTCCTCCCACCCCACCTCCATTGAAATTACTTAGAGTGAAATCACAGGCATGTTTTCACAAAAACAAGTCTTCAACTTCCAACATCATCCAGCCAGAAGACCGGCAACGCCCAACTAAAGTTTGTGTGGGAAGCTGGCAGTTGTGTGTGGGGAGGAGCAAATAAGCTCCTCTGCCCAGTAACAGAGTCATGTGACTCTGAGGGTGGGGGCTGCTTATATAAGCAGCCCCGCACCAGGCTTCGGCCTCTTTTCGGGTCGCTGACTGACATTGCAGCAGTCAGCGGCTGGGAAAGGAAAGGCGCGGCGGCGGATCGCGGCGGCGGCGATGCAGACAGCAGCGGTGGACCTTTGAACACTGCAGCGATTGCGGAGGCATTCGCGGATGGCGTGCTCGGCTTCGGCGGTCACGAGGCCGCAGCCCGGATAAGGGAAGTGACCTCGGCGGGCAGCGTGCGCCGCAGCGGCGGCCTGGTTTTCAGAGATGCTGCCTTGGGAGGAGCACTTGCGGCGTGGCCCATTTCGGGCTGGGTTCGTTGGGACCGCGGTCTCACGCGGGGTGGAAACGCGCTTGTGCGGGTGGTGGTGCAGCGGCCTACGGGGGTTCCCCCCTTTAAAGCTTAAGCAGGGAGGGCTCCATCGCGGGTGGTAGTCTCCACTCCCGTGATTTTTGGGCTTGGGGTTTTTCCTCCTCCTGGTGTTACTCCCAGGGGAACCCTTCATTCAAGCCAAGCCCAGTTTATTCTTAGCAGCTCGTACCTCCTTGCAGCTGGGAATTGCTTGCAACCCCTTGGCCTTTTGATTAGAGTTTGTAGGGCGACTAAAGGGGTTGGGAGATACCTAGCCCCCTTTTACAAGCATACATTATTAAAGGAAGATAGGTGTTGGGACAGAAGGGGTTAGCGATAATTTGATTAACCAACATGCCACCCAAAAAAGGTATGGGCGGTTCTAAGGGCAAGGCCCCAGCAGCAGGGGCTAAGCAGCCCCCTCCATTGCCCACTTTTTCTTCTGATGAAGAAGAACCTGACTTACGTCAGGAGATGCGGCGGATAGCTGCTCTAGAGAAAGATAACGCAAACTTACGCCAGCAGCTTCAAGCCAAAAAAGCCAAGGTTTCCAAAGGGAGGGATCACAATGTACCCATTCAAACACGCTCTCCTTCTCCTATCCAAGCAGCAGTTACTTTTCAAAACCAGCGTGAGGATGAGTCTACACCGGAGGAAGCAGAGGTAAACATTGAGGAAGCAGCCCATCACGAAACCAGCAGGCCAACCTTGGTTACTCCTATGTCTGCAGCCACACTCCATAGTGAGTACGCTAACCTTGCAACACCTGCACCACACGCATGGTCACCATTTGGTCCCTGGGGTGTCCCTCGGTGGGCCCTGGGTCAAATGTGGCCATTTTCTCAACCCATTGAGCAAGATGAGGTTGGTGAATCATCTAATACACCCAAATCAGTGAATGATGCTTGCACACAGGTTTGGTCTGGCACAATCAACACAGCGGTTGTAGAACCAACATCCGTTAGCAAAGGAACCCAACTGGATGTAGGGGTCTTAGATAAACCTTGCATAGGGACCAAGGCTACAGCCCAAACCACTCAAACCGATGATACTCAAACTAGCACGGGGATTGCTGACCCATACGCATCTGCTAAGGGTTCACCAGTCCCTTATGGCGCCATATCAAACCCTGTTGGCTATCATTTACTACCTGCCACCAGAGAGAAAATCTGGAAAGGGGAGTACGTGAATATTTTCTCATTGTTATTCAGGGAGGAAGAGAAATCCGACAAGGATAAAGAGAAGGATAGGGAACAGGAAGCCAATAAGAAAAAGAAGGTGGAGAGAACCTGGGCCAATTGGTTGGCTGGCTATATCATATTTATGGGAGTAGCACTGCAGAAACACCAGGACAAGGCTACGGTACTAGTGAAGTACTTTGATATCATTTACAGGTGTTACACGGAATACCTGGGACCCGCTTGGTTAGCCTATGATGAGGCATTTCGCCTTAAGGCGGTGTACACCCCAGAGTTAAAGTGGGATTTGAAAGAGCCGGAGTTGTGGCTTCAATTTATGACCCCCGCTAAACCCATAACTGGAGAAAGAGCAGATAGTGGTCACATACTCTCTCGCCCGGCGAGCTCCGCCCTTGGTCGTGGCTCAGCCGGGCAGCCGGTTCAACCCCGGCTGTTCTGCTGGGAGTATAGTTCCAAGGGCAATTGTACAAGGTCACAATGCAGGTTTAGGCATGAGTGCTCCTTATGTGGAGCGCCTCATCCCTATTCTTCCTGCCCACGCTTACGCGGAGTCAAAGCAAACAAGGACAGCTTTCAGGGAAAGAAAAATACTAGCTCAGGACCTACTTTCAAAGGGACCCAGCCCGGTGCGGGTGGAAGTCCTAGTTAAGTTGCTCCGGGGTTATCCATCAAGAGAACAAGCACAGTTCCTTGTGGATGGTTTTACTTTAGGTTTTAGGGTACCGTGTCAGGCAGTTAAATTACCCTTTTTCTCTAAGAATCAATCATCCATTATCGGAATGGAGGAAGTGGTTCTGAAGAAAATCAATAAAGAAGTGAAAGCCGGAAGAGTGCTGGGCCCATTCACTCATCCTCCATTGCCTTTGCTTAAGGTTTCACCTCTTGGGATAGTGCCTAAGAAAGGTGAATTTCGCCTCATTCATAATCTTTCACACCCGATTGGTGAATCTGTGAATGATGCCATTCCGGAGGACTTGTGCTCTGTGCACTACGCCTCCTTCGACAGCGCCATACATTTTGTGCGGCGCTGTGGAAAGGGGGCACTCATGGGGAAATGCGATATTAAATCAGCTTTCCGCCTGTTACCCATTCACCCTGAGGATTTTAAATTTTTAGGTTTCCAGTTTCAGGGCAGGTATTTTGTAGATAGGGCATTACCTTTCGGGTGCACGGTGTCTTGCTCCACCTTCGAGCACTTTAGCTCCTTTCTTGAGTGGGCATGGTGCCAGAGAACAGGATCAAACAATTGCATTCATTATTTGGATGATATTTTGTTCTCTGGGACACCGCAATCTGCGCAATGCAAAGAATTCATGGATGAATTTGAGGCATTGGCATCCGAATTAGGAGTACCTCTAGCGTTAGAGAAAACGGAGGGCCCAACCACGGCCCTGTCTTTTCTGGGTATTCACATAGACTCTAATCTACAGTCGTGTAGGCTACCCATAGATAAGATAGAAACAATGAGAGAGCTAATAGGAACTGTAGTAATAGCAAGGAAGATTAATTTGAGACAATTGCAACAGCTCATCGGGTATCTCAATTTTGCCTGTAGAGTTGTCGCCCCGGGCAGAGCCTTTCTGAGACGGCTCTGCGAGGCAACGAAGGGTGCTACGTGGCCCCACCACCATATTAGGGTTTCGGCTGACATGAGAGCTGACCTCCAGCTCTGGCTTGAATTTTTGCAGTCCTCCAATGGAGTGTCATTCTGGCGCCAGGAAATACGTTTGGAGGCACAATTTCAGGTCAGATCTGACGCTTCAGGAGCCTTAGGTTTTGGTGTTTTATTTAAGGATAGGTGGTGCGCACAACAGTGGCCCCGGCGCTGGAGAGGAACTGACATTTGTCACGACCTTACATTCTTGGAGCTTTTCCCAATTGTTGTAGCCGTATGGCTACGGGCTAAGTTCCTTTCTTCAGCCACGGTGCACTTTTTGGTGCGACAACATGGCTACAGTCCATGCTGTGAATACACTTTCTTCCAAAAATAGTAGGGTAATGAGGTTGATCCGAGCCATGACTGCTCGTTGTCTGCAGTACAACGTAGTTTTTTATGCAAGGCATGTGCCGGTTCTGGATAATGGAGTCGTGGACGCTTTGTCACGTAACCAGATATCCAGATTCCAGGAACTAGCGCCAACATCAAGGCAGCGACCGGATCCCATGCCCAAGGAGCTTTGGAGTCTTGGAGATCCGAAGCGGTCGAGGCTATGAGGATGTCGGTGGCACCCAGAACCCGGGCACTTTACGAAAGGGCAGGTAGGGAGTTCAGCATCTTTAGAAGCAATAGGGGCCTGACCCAAGCCTGGCCCATACCATTAGACAATATATTGGAGTTCTGCGTGTCCCTACATCGGGCTGGCCTAGCCACTAGGACAATAAGAGTTAAGCTAGCTGGCTTATCCTTTGAGTTGAAGGTAAGAGGACTGGTCGACCTGAGTACAGACTTTCGGGTCTGTAGGATGCTTGAGGGCTGGGCACGAGCCCACCCGTCTAATCCAGATGATCGCAAACCTGACATTTTGATGGGACTTTACGCCCAATGGCCCAGGTTATGTTTTTCTAACTTCGAACAATGCCTGTATCATGCAGCTGCGTTGACGGCATTTTTCGGAGCTTTTAGAATTAGCGAAGTCTTAGCATGCTCTAAACGTGACAAATCCAACAGAGCTTTCCAATGGAATGACCTGCGTTTGGAAACAAACAGAGCATGCTTACATTTGAGGTACTCGAAAACAGATCAGAAAGGGCGGGGTGCTTGGGTTTACCTGGCGCCTGCAGCCAAGGAGGAACTATGTCCCGTAACAGCTTTAGCAACTTTCCAACAGTGTAGGGGCAACAATCCAGGATTCCTTTTTTGCCACAGAAATGGTGACCCTCTCACAAAGTATCAATTCTGGGCAGTGACTAAGAAGGCTTTGGCACAAATTGGCTTGGCACACGTTCAGTTTGGAACGCATTCCTTTAGAATAGGGGCTGCATCTACTGCGGCTGGATCCGGGCTGGGGAGCGATAGGATCCAGGCAATTGGTAGATGGCGATCCAGGGCTTTTAAGACCTACGTTAGGTAATTAGCCCATGGTTACTCGTTTACAGTTATTGTTTCTTTGGCAGATGTTTCAAGAAGACCAGAGCCCATAAGAATCCTTATTTGCGGTCACAG
This sequence comes from Elgaria multicarinata webbii, assembly GCF_023053635.1. Lineage (NCBI taxonomy): Eukaryota > Metazoa > Chordata > Lepidosauria > Squamata > Anguidae > Elgaria > Elgaria multicarinata. Next base: position 106,986,426 of record NC_086172.1, read on the forward strand.
TATGGTGTTCTGGGCGTGCAGCAGAGCATCTGGATCAGCTGTTGGTGCGCAGTTGGGACTTGGCCCAGAAGCAACCGTGCAATGGGTTGGCCAGAGGGGGCTCAGATGGGGCGGTCTGTTACATGTTTTGTTTCATGACGGCGTGGTCAGAAGCCCACCCCAGGTGCTGGTTATTCACCTGGGGGGGAATGACCTAGGCCTTTTGAAAGGGAAAGCCCTTATACTTCAGGCCCAGGATGACTTACAATACATTTGGGAATGATGGCCAGATACAAGGATCGTATGGTCCAACATGCTACCTAGGCGCCAATGGCACGAGGGGCACAGCACCAAGGGGTTAAATAGGGCAGTGAAGAAAGTTAATAGAGAACTAAGATTATTCTTAATGGATAAGCCGGGATGAGTCATCCCGCATCCTCAAATTGCAGTGACCAGACAAGAGTTGTACCGGGCGGATGGTGTTCACTTGTCCAACGCAGGAAATTATATTTTCCTGCGGGATCTTCATGCGAGTTTGCAGGACTATTGTCCGCGGTGGGGGAAGTGGACCTAAGCCGAGGCTTGGTCCGCTCCTGTGGCAGGGATGTGCGGGAATTGGAATATTCGCATAGGGACGGTAAGGTACTGGCACCCATTTGGGGTGATAGGCACATTCAGACGGCCTGCTCCGCGAGGCTTCGCGGCTCGCGCGCCAGGATATGGTGTGCCTTTGGAGATCCCCCTGTTTCACTTACTTGCTGTAGTTATGGCAGCAAGGTGGGGGGGGGGTGGAACAGGGCGGTAACCCCACACTTAACAGTGACAAAAAGGGAGGATCCGGGGATCCGGCTTCTCCCTTGGAGTCTGCCTTGCCCAGGATAACAGGCCAGGGGGCCTGAGTAGATTATTAATTCCCGCACAGTCACATGAAGATCCAGGGAGGGATGAGCAACCAAATTATAAATAAAGAGGCCCAAGTTGAATCTAACATATGTGTCTGTGTCTTATTTACGCTTCCTCCTCCAACACACAATGGCTGGCTTGAGCATTCTGGGATCCCTGTATATCTAGCTGACAGTCAGATTTACTAGGATCTCCCAAGGGATATTTTGGCTGACAAGTGTAGGCCTGGTGTCATCACACTGCATCCTTGTGCAGATGCCAGGACCTAATACCACTCCTCCATACATATACACACAATCACAATCACAATCACAAACACATACACGGAGAGAGAAAATGGGAGCAAACCAAACCAAGCTTCAAAGTGATGTTTGGCGAGCTCTGGAGAGCTCAAACATCACTTGTTCTCCCATTCCTAAGATCAGGTGTCATTTTAAGTGTCACTCTATCAAGCTACTGATCTTTTCTCTGATGCTCATGGAGGGGAAAAACACTAAATCCTGTTAATTATAGCCATACTAGAAAGTGATTTTTCTCATTTATCAGAGGCTGGATTCTAAAGAACAGTAGAACTAGTTCTGTGTTTGCAGCTTGATTCAGACTTCCTTTTCTCAAACAGACTCCCCCACCCCCACCCCGGATACACACACATGCACACCTCACCACCATTTCACATGGCAAACTCCTTTAAAACTGTGGAAATATTCAAATCAAAATGTTCATATAAAAATGTGGTATGGACATCAGCTGTTCCAACAGAAACCATTCAAAAGGCTCCATCCTATTGAGACAAGTTATTTTTTTCCTTGCTTTCTTTTTTTGCCCTAATGAAATAAGTGCTGCTGAGGCATTGACCAAACAAAGAAGGGTTTTGCAAGGAGGGGTCTAACTCAAGCACCTCCTCCCCTGAACCCAGTTTTAGAGCCTTCGGTAGTTCGCTGTGATGCATTTAATGATCATTTCACAGATAAAATCTCTCGGATAAGAGCCAATTTAGATGCCATTGTTATAACTGAAGCTGAAGTGTCCAGCAACTCTGTGAGTAGGATTACACTGGATCAGTTTCAGCTGGTGAGTACTGATGATGTGGACAAGCTGCTTGGACGAGTAAGGAGGACAACTTGTCCTCTCGATCCCTGTCCTTCTTGGCTGGTCGCCCAGGGAGGAGATGCAGTTAGACTACAACTACAACATATTGTTAATGCACCTCTCAGGGAGGGGAGTTTTCCACCATGTTTAAAAGAAGCAGTGGTATGGCCGCTTCTAAAAAAGCCCTCCCAGGACCTTAATAATTACAGACCAGTATCAAATCTTCCATTTTTGGGCAAGGTGATTGAGAGGGCAGTTGCCTTCCAACACCAAGCAGTCTTGGATGATGTAGATTTTCTAGACCTATTTCAAACTGGCTTTAGGGCAGGATACGGAGTTGAGACAGCTATGGTCGCCTTAGTGGACGATCTCCGCATGAGTATTGACAGGGGGAGTGTGTCCCTGCTGGTACTTTTGGACCTTTCAGCGGCTTTCGATACCATCGACCATGGTATCCTTCTGGAACGCCTGAGGGGTTTGGGAATCGGGGGCACTGTGCTCCAGTAGTTCCGGTCCTACCTCTCAGGTAGATTCCAGATGGTGATGCTTGGGGATAGTTGCTCCTCAAAAAAGGAGCTGTTGTATGGCGTACCACAAGGTGCCATCCTATCCCCAATGCTGTTTAACATCTACATGAAACCGCTGGGAGAGATCATCTGGAGGCATAGGGCGGGGTGCTATCAGTATGCTGATGACACCCAAATATATTTCTCTATGCCTACAATAACAGCATCAGCTAAGGATAGTGTGCCTCCTCTGAATGAATGCTTGGAGGTGGTAATGGGCTGGATGAGCAAAAACAAACTGAAGCTGAATCCAGACAAAACAGAGGTGCTTGCTGTCAAGGGCTCTGACCTAGGTTTGGAGGTGTGTCAACCAGTTCTGGATGGGGCTACACTCCCCCTGAAAGACTGTGTTCACAGTTTGGGGGTGCTTCTGGATCCGTCGCTCCAAATGACAGCCCAGATAGATGCGATAGCCAGGAGTGCCTACTATCAGCTTCGGCTGATACGCCAGCTGCGCCCCTTCTTAGAGTCAGAAGACCTAAAGACGGTTGTGCACGCGCTGGTAACCTCAAGGCTTGACTTCTGCAATGCGCTCTACATAGGGCTACCATTGTATCTAGTTCGGAAACTTCAACTAGTTCAAAATATGGCAGCCAGGTTGGGCACCAGTACATCTAGGGGTGAGCATATTACCCCAACATTAAAATCACTCCACTGACTGCCAATTAGTTTCCGGGCAAAGTACAAAGTGTTGGTCATTACCTTTAAAGCCCTAAATGGTTTGGGTCCAGGTTACTTGCGGGATCACGTTCTCTCATACAGTCCGCCCCGCACACTCAGGTCCTCTGGGGTGAACTTACTTCAGTCAGGTAAAACTAGGCTGACATCAGTTTCCCAGAGGACCTTTTCTTCTGTCGCCCCCAGATTGTGGAATGGCCTGCCGGAGGAGATTCATAAAATTAACTCTCTGTGTGATTTTAAGGCAGCTTTAAAGACTAGCCTTTTCCTGCAGGCCTATCCAGATCAATGTTAAATCATGAATTTTTAAGATATATTGATTCCTGTTCTAATGTTGTTCCCCACCTTGATCCAAAGGGAGAGGCGGGTAAGAAATAAATAAATATATTATTATTATTATTATTATTATTATTATTATTATTATTATTAAAATGGACCAAGATTGATTTTAATACCATCAGATAAAGATTAGTCAAGCAAGTCTATCCTGGTGTCTTCAAAATGTCAATGAAATACCCTCGTGGTGAAGGAAAGGATAAGGAAAATATAGCACTGTCATATGGTTAAATATTAGGGATGTGCTCCGCTCCGATTAGGAGCGTAGAAGCAGTAGCGGATTGGCCTGCTCCGCCTTACCCAGAGGCGGAGTAGGAGCGGACCGCGGACCCCCTAGAAGCAAGGCGAAGAGATGCGACCATTTTTCGGAGCTCCGAGTTCAGGCGGAGCGCTCCGGTCGCCATCTTGAAAACATTTCGCCATAGGATTGCATTGCGGCAAATAATCGCGCATAACTACGTTGTTTTTGAAGCTATCATTCTGGAAATTCTTGTGCACAGAGAGTCGTGGATGGGGGTCATTTTGAGACCACTCTCAACTTTCTGCGTTGTCTGGGTCGCGGGCTATATTTTTGTGAAAATCGGGTCAACCGCGCGGCTCAAACTGCGTTTTCGGCTTTTCGCCCATAGGATTGCATTGAGGGAAAGAATCGGGGATAACTGGGGGGGGGTTAAGCTATCGTTCTGGAAATTCTTGTGCACAGAGAGTCGTGGATGGGGGTCATTTTGAGACCACTCTCAACTTTCTGCATCGTACGGGTCGCGGGCTATATTTTTGTGAAAATCGGGTCAACCGCGCGGCTCAAACTGCGTTTTCGGCTTTTCGCCCATAGGATTGCATTGAGGGAAAGAATCGGGGATAACTGGGGGGGGGTTTAAGCTATCGTTCTGGAAATTCTTGTGCACAGAGAGTCGTGGATGGGGGTCATTTTGAGACCACTCTCAACTTTCTGCATCGTACGGGTCGCGGGCTATATTTTTGTGAAAATCGGGTCAACCGCGCGGCTCAAACTGCGTTTTCGGCTTTTCGCCCATAGGATTGCATTGAGGGAAAGAATCGGGGATAACTGGGGGGGGGTTTAAGCTATCGTTCTGGAAATTCTTGTGCACAGAGAGTCGTGGATGGGGGTCATTTTGAGACCACTCTCAACTTTCTGCATCGTATGGGTCGCGCACTAGAAGTTTTTAAAAAATCGGCGGGAAAAATACCTTTTTCAAAGGGCTGAGGGGCAGAGTCAGCTCCCGGTCATGATGATCCCAAAGTTGGAGGAGGGCATAGGCAAAACAGGTAACTTGGGATTCTGGGAAACTTCTCTTTCTTCATCTGAACGGGCTTTTCCCCGTGTTTTTTAACACAGTAGCCCCACCAAATGTACAAACACAACCTGAAATCATATACTAAGCCAAGAATAAGAGATAGAAAACACAGCACTGCTCCCCACCCTAACCTTGGGGAACAACTGAATCGATGTGGTGCAAGGGGATGAGCTCCCCTAGGGCATCTCATCTTGGACGTGCCCCCACTCTCTCCTGCACTGGAAGGCCATTAGAGCCTTCCAAAGAGAGTAAAACGGTGGAGCAATGCCTATCATGAGTTGAAGTGAATGGTCACTTTTCAGTGGTGGAGCAATGCCTGTTCTGAGTCGAAGTGAGCGTTTTACTTCTTCTCAGAGCTGTGGCTGTCAGTGTCTTGAACTGGCAGCTACTTCCCCCTCCCCCGGGCACGTCCCCCTATTGCTGGTAAAAGACAGATATAGCCTTTTAAAAAAAGTTCTTCTTGTTGTTTATTGAGCAACACTGCTGCTTTTAATTCCACCCCTCCTTTGTTTATTGATTGATTTATTCCATTTTATATGCATTACTGGCTTATCCTTGGCTCACTTCCTTATGCCCCCAGAAATGCCAGCTGCATGCCTGCCTGCCTTCCCTCCCTCCTCCCCTGCCCACCTCGCAGGGATGTTGTGTGTGGGGTGCCCGATTTTCAAAAATTCGCCAAAAATCAGGGGATGATGGGATTGCTTTGAAACTTGGCATGCGTGTGTATATCCCCATGAGGTGTCATGGTGCCAAACATGAGGTTTCTAACTTGAACAGAAAAAAAGTTGTATATTTTTTTAGCTTTCAATGCAAGCCTATGGGGGGGGGGGGAAACGGAGCTCCGGATCCGGATCCGGAGCTCCGGGCGGAGCGGAGCGGAAGTGGGCGGAGCGGGGGCGGGGCGGAGCGGCCCGATCCGGAAAATGGTGGATCTGCAAGTGAAGCGGAGCGGGGGGTCTGTGCACACCCCTATTAAATATATTTTAGTTGATTAGTCTATCACTTTTCAAATGATTAATCACTTAAGTAATCCATTAAATTTTAATAAATTTGCATATCACTAAAATTCAGTATAACTGCCTTTTTGAGGTTTGGAAGGAAATGTAAGATAACTTGTAATTTAATTTCATTTAATGACATTTCTTATCCACCCAATAATCAATCTTCTCTGGGCAGATCTCAAACAGTTAAAAGATTAAAATGCCATAGAAACATCTCAAAAGTTAAACTTTGCTGTTTTAAGTTTGTATTTTAAATTTGTATTTCTGCACCGCTGCTGATTTTATCCTAGTTGTGCTTTGATATTGTATTTTATACTGTTTGTTTTATACTTTGAATGGTTTTAATTTTCGTGAACCGCCCAGGGAGCTTTGTCTATTGGGCGGTATAAAAATGCAATAAATAAACAAATAAAATGCAATAAAAAACATCAAACAGCACATGAATTGATAAAACAGTCATACAAATCTAGAAATGCTATTCTGTTGCGTCCAGCATAGCCTGGGTGTGGGGAGGCCAATTGTGGGTGGGGGCAGAAGAGAATGGCGTAGAAGCCAGCGCTTGGCTGGCCGTTTTGCGCCACTGGAGGGGGACTATGAGCTTACTTAAAGAGCTCATGCCCCTCCTTTCCCCCTCTTTTCGTGAAGCAGCTCCCTCCCTCCCTCCCTCCCTGTAGGCAGTATGGGCTTCCTGGTTGCCCATTCAGGGGGGCAAGTAGGAATTTTTGCTCATAATCAGAATTGGTTATGAGTCATCTTCTTTTCTTTTCTCTTCTTCTTCTTCTTCTTCTTCTTCTTCTTTTTTGCCTACTTCATACTGTAATACAGGTCAGGGAGTATTAAATAGGTGAGTTGGAATTAAGTTGTTCACATTTATTGGCGGGTAGGCAGGCATCTGAGGTTGGATAGGGTCAGTGAGCATTCCAAGGCATCAAAGGGTGATGGGTAATGCCTGAGGCTCAGCAGCTCCAAGCCCTGCAGCCCAGCTGCTGAAATAAGAGTTACCCTTGAGGCCAACCTTTCTCACTCACTCAGAACCCGGCAGCTGAAATAAGAGTTACCCTTGAGGCCAACCTTTCTCACTCACTCAGAACCTGGCGGCATGAGGAGGGGTGATACTGGAAGGCCTACCACCCCAAAAGGAGGGGGCAGGGGGTGGTGACGATTAGACGCCACCCCCATGGCTCGGAATGTCTTGCCCTGATTATTGGCAGCTTACGCCATTAAGATCGATGCCTGCTTATGTTTCCCCTCTGCAGATTCATCAAATAAATGTTGGCCCCTGTTTAAACCCAACATACTTGTGTCGCCTCTTTATTTCTGCACTACACCTTCCTGCAATTACATCTCTAAAATGTCTATGAGAAATAAAGGTCCTTGCTGGAACCAAAAACATAACTGCTAGTATCATACTGCCTTTATACAAAACTATAGTGGGACTACACTAAGGCTTATCCCAGGGTCGTCCCTGCCTGCTCCTGGGATATCCTGTGTGTCATTTACATGAACAGGGATGACCCCAGGACGATCCTGGGATAAACCTTAGATCTAGCTAAGGCCTTAGGATACTGTGTACAGTTCTGGTCACAACACCTAAAAAAGGACATTATAGCACTCAAAAAAAGTGCAGAAAAGGGCAACTAAAATGATCAAGGGGCTGGAGCATCTCTCTTATGAGGGAAGATCACAACAACTGGGATGGTTTAGCTTGGAAATAAGAAGGCTAAGGGGAGACATGATAGAGGTGTACAAAATTATGCATATGTGGATAGGGAGGCACTCAAAATACTAGAACCCCGAGTCATCTCATGAAGCTGATTGGTGGGAGATTCCGAACAAGTAAAAGGAAGTACTTCTTCACACAGTGCATATATTATGGAATTCACTACCACAAGAGGTAGTGATGGCCACCAACTGGAGTGGCTTTAAAAGGGGGTTAGATAAATTCCTGGAGGAGAAGGCTATCAATGGCTACTAGCCCTGATGGTTGCGTGCTATCTTCAGTATTCGAGGCAGTAAGCCTGTGTGCACCAGTTGCTCTGGGACATGGGTGGGAGGGTGCTGTTGCACCATGTCCTGCTTGCACATCCCTGGCTGCTGGCTAGTTGGCCACTGTGTGAACAGAGTGCTGGGCTAGATGGACCCCTGGTCTGATCCAGCATGGCACTTCTGATGTTCTTATGTTCTTAATGTAGGTACCTTGCGAGCCTTTTTGGGGAGTTCATGCCGTAAGTGGGATGCCACAACTGAGAAGGTCCTCTCTCTTGTAGCCTCTCATCTAGCTCACTTTGATTGGGGTACTTGGAGAAGGACTTCCAAAGATGACCTAAGGTACATTTAGGAGGAGCAACATATGGGAGGATATGTTCATTTAGAAACTCCGGTTCCAACTGTTTAGAGCTTTAAAGATCAACAGCAATACTTTGAATTTGGCTTGGAAATGGATAGTGAAGCAAATTTAATAACAGCTAGTGCTCATTGTGGAAAAGATAGATAATCTTTCCTTGTAATGACATTATCATGTTTGACACCACCATTACAAGGAAAGCATTAGTTATTGGGAATGTAGGGATGTAATGAATTAATGAGATGACATTGTCTTTGCCATTACCTGTTTCACAGTGTGTTATTTCCTCTTTCCTTGGGAAGTACTTAGCATGTGTGACTGCCTTCCCAGTTTCCTGACTTAAGGCCAAAAAGTGGCAGGCATCAAGAACCATCTTTATTCAGGAACAAGAGGTATCAAAAACACCACATAGAAGTTTGGGCTTTCTGTACTCGGACTAAAATACCTTAATCAGTGCTTCTAACTGCATCATGGAGAAAACCACACCCACACAATGATGAAAGAAGGCTGTTATTACAACCCAGGTATGCTTCTCAAAAAGGTAGGTCACAAATATTCTACATGCAAAAAAAACCAAAATAATCTCACATAGTTGAAGTTTGCCCTGAATTTCCATCCATACCATTTAAAAATGTTTCTCACTGATAAATACTGCTGCACCATTAATTAATCAAACTTTTCCTAATAAAGCTTTATTTATTTATAGAAGATAAAAGTAACTGCTATAAGCAGTGTACCAGTATATGTCTATCCTTACATGACATGCATAGGATTGCACAATTAATGTTTCTTTAACATAGAGGTTTATGTAAGATGCATGTGTGACTTAATGCATGTGCAGCCTGTGGCTAAGATCACCTCAAGTTAATCTGCTCTACATGCATTTTTGGTTCTTGCTTTATCTTTGTAACTCAGTTATAATCCGGATTGTGGTAGGTTTATCTATGGTACCCTGCTGGCATTGTTTCATGTCAGGGACTTGTAAACACAGCATATACAATAGCTGCACAGCTTAGATGAACAGAATGTTGACTGTGCATTTTATCGCTATGTCTTGTTCCCTGGTTGTGTGGGCTCCACTAATTCCCCCCTGCTTTCCATTCCTAGGTCCCAGGGACCAGACTTTCCCCCCTCCTCCAGTTTTAGTCTATCTCAAGTCCTATACATTTCAAAGAGTCTACCCTAATTAAGATTAACATTGGATACAACCCTCAAATTCTATCTTTCAAAATCCAATATAAACTTCTCCTGTTAACCTTCAAAGCTTTTCACGGTCTAGCTCCTTCCTATCTCTCCTCTCTCATCTCACACTATTGCCCTGCTCGTGCTCTTCGCTCCTCTGATGCCATGTTTCTCGCCTGCCCAAGGGCCTCTACTTCCCTTGCTCGGCTTCGTCCATTTTCGTCTGCTGCCCCTTACGCCTGGAACGCTCTTCCAGAACATTTGAGAACTACAAGTTCAACCGCAGCTTTTAAAGCTCAGCTAAAAACTTTTCTTTTTCCTAAAGCTTTTAAAACTTGATGTTGTGCAGACTTCTACTGTTACTTTCTACTGTTAGTTTTTCCCTACCCTGTGCCTGCTTACCCTTCCCTGTACCTGTTTGCATTCTCTTCCCCTCCTTATTGTTTTACTATGATTTTATTAGATTGTAAGCCTATGCAGCAGGGTCTTGCTATTTACTGTTTTACTCTGTACAGCACCATGTACATTGATGGTGCTATATAAATAATAATCATCATCATCATCATCATCATCATCATCATCATCATCATCATCAAAATATGGCACCCTAACTGTGAACATGCTCTAGGACCAGCTCTCACAAGTCACTTCACAACCTGGTCTGCAGCATTCCTTCTCTGCTAGCCAGTGATCTACTCAGGTCTAAAATTTGTCCAAAGGATCTGTAAGAAGGCAAAAAAGCATAACATAGCTCATTATGTAGCAAGAGAATCATATTTTAGCAGTCATTAACATCAAAGTAACAGATAAAGAAAAGTGTTTGCTTCTATAGCAAGATGTTGCCACTCAAGTCATGTCAACAGCAAGACTCTGTCATTCCAGTTTTTGCTAAAGTATCAAAGTGGCATGCATCTGTGTATTTTTACTGGCAGATTCTAGTAGGGATGTTCTAGAGACATACATGTAACCAATGTATGTCTCTGTAGGATTACACCCTATCAGACTGGTAAGAGAATAATCACAGAGGAGGTAACCAACCCACTCAGATAATGTGTAAGCCAAGCTTGTGTATCAAAGTGAACACTTAAGATTCAAAGGACTCTCCAGGTGCCCCCACAGTTGAAAACAGCCAGTCGTCTGTAGCCTATTCTTTTCAGCCTAGGCTGAACTCTTCTTTTCATTCTGAAGATCTCCATGGGAAGTCCTGTCAATTCCTCAGCTCCGGAGAGTGAAGATGGCTTCCTATCATAGACAGCAGCATTTGAAGTTTCAAGTTGTCTTTGTGGAGAGCCTTCTCAGTGTTGTAGCAGAGCAGATGCTGCAAGGAAAAGCGTATTGAAGATCCGCTGGTGTGTTTGGTGCAAGGAAAATCACGGCACATCAATCTTTCCAGCTTGCTGCTGACATTCAAAAGTAGCATGAATCATGATCCTTCAAGATAGCACTGCTCTTACAGACAAAAAAAAAAAAATAGGACAGGTTAAGGGCTGGTTGTATACAGAGGCTCTGGTCTGCTCTGTTATATCTTGCCTTGGTGCCATGTAATGCCTTGGTGAAAGGTAATAGGGACTGGCTGTGCCTGGGGAAGAGGGTATCTTCTCTCCACACCATTACACAGTCTCCACATCATCCCAGCACATCTTGGACTATCATGAAAAGTTAGTCCCAAGACATATCTGCTTCATCAAGTTTTCACATAAGGCTATATTCTGTTTTTTGTTACGGCCCTGAAACAATGGATGGATCTGTGTGGAATTTATTGCTTCATAGTTTTAAAATAGGTGTGTGTGTGTGTGTGTGTGTATGCATATGCATTTCAGGTGTTTTTCTTTAAGCATTATGTAATTTTGAGGATTCACCAGGATTATATAATGGGATAAAAGATTGATAAATAAATGTATTAATAAAACTTCCTAAAAGCAAGTACTTACAGAACATGCTTATCAAGGGTACCAAAACCAAAAATCAGACAACATAGAGATACCTCTCTATCTGTCGACACTTCCAGAAATGCATTCTCTTGCTCCTATTCCATAAATAAGGGAACTTTGCTTACTTTCATATTGTAGTGCTCTTCCCCAACAATACATGAATGCCTGTCAGACTTTCTGCCTCCCCCTCCCAAACTATTTGTATTACTCAAGATTTTTAAACTATTATTTAAATTATTCTTATTCAACTGGAATGTTGGCTTGCGCCTCAAGTGCCATCTTGGATCTGAGAAGACAGTTCACCATCTTTATGCATTTCTCTAAGTGTTATTTCTACATTTTCTGAAATAGTCTTGTGGTTTTTACGTTTATAGTAAGGAGACAATCATAATATTATTCTCCATGAATTTGTCCCCCTTAAAAGCTATCCAAATTGGTGGCTAGTGAATTCTGTGTAAAGAAGTTGTAAGCTTTCCTCCTAGGGCTGTTGCTCCAGCCCTTTTATTATTTTAGTTGCACCTTTCTGCACTTTTTTCAATTCTATAATATCCTCTTAGTATTATAGAATATGATGACCAGAACTATACACATTATTCTAAGTGTGGTCGCACCATAGATTTGTATAAGGGCAATATGATCTTGGCAGTTTTATTGTCAATTCCTTTCCTAATCATGCCTAACATAGAATTTGTCTTTTTCACAGCAGCTGCACACTGTCCACCACAATCCCAAGATCTCTTTCTTTGTCAGTCACTACTTGCTCAGAACCCATTCACATATATGTGAAGTTGGGTGGGGGGTTGCTATCAAGCAGAGTAAGAATCTTTCTGAGAAGCTAAAGTCAATTTACCATGACTTATGTAGCATCCCCACACCATTCCAGTGCAATTTCAGTGTTCCATGATGGAGTAATTCCATTGCCCAGGACCTCAGTTCACCAGACCTGTTATTGTACAGGCCATGTATTCCAATAGCGTGGAAATGATGGATTTGGTCCATTGAGTTTAATGAGATTTTGGTATAAGTATAGACAGTGATGTCTGTGCTGCAGAGGTCCTTGTTACAGCATTCTGAATAATACTGCTACAAGAGCACTGCCTTTCTGGCTGAAGCAGCAATCCACGCATTATTTATTCTGAAGAGTCTCTTACTCTCTTGGTTACTGAAGAATGGTCTTGATATAATGAAAATCATATATGATCTAAGGAGTTGGTGGTATTGCCAATTATTTCTAACATATATTGAATGTCTCAAATATACTCATTTCTAGTTCAAGCCACCGAGGATTAGGTTGCTTCAAGGGAGTATGCTTGTAATATTTACACAACTAATGAAAGAATGGTATTTGAGACAGAAGCCTGAGAAATGTAAGAGAAAAAAAGCAGGAGGGAAGGAACCCTGCATTTTGTTAATACTAACATTTATTTCAACAAATAAATTGTACTATAGTTTTCCCAACATCCATTTTATTTATTGTTATCTGGGCCATCAGGGAAGATTACAGAAAGAACTGTTGATGAAGCAACAAAATTCAAGGAATATCTCAAGAATTATCTCCATGAATTCAACATCTGTTAACACTGAAAATACTGTACAACAAAATGCTAGTAAATCATAATGCCCCACATGTAAGTGCAGAGGGAATGAAGCCAAGCTCCTCCTTGTCTTGGAAGTCAACCAACTTCCCACAGAAATGTCCTGTGGGAAAATAAAGTGGTCATCTTCTATTTATTTTATTTGAAATAGGTTATTTTTCTTTTTTATTGTTATTTTGAAAAACTATAATAAAACACAAATATAAATAGACAAAGGGTAAAAAAAATACTCATAACTCATTGCATGACATAAAGTAAACAATGACCAAGTGATCCAATAGATTACAAACTTAGATTGTAAAAGGTTACATGAAATAAGTAAACTTTTCTTTAAAAAATACTTTCAGGGAGCAATCCTATGGAGAGTGTCCCAGGGGCATGGGATTTTTCAAATTCTCCCTCCCAAAGCCATAGACAGCCCTACAGCACCTTAACCTCCACCTGCTGCCTCCTTTCCCCCCCCCTTGTGGTCGCTGCAGAAAGAACCATAGGATTGCACCCTTAACCTAAAGGAGCTTATGTGACTTCACAGACAGTAACAGCTAAGAGCTGGTGTGACATAAATAGTTTGAATGTTGTACTTAGTCCAGGAAGACTTCCCTTCTCACTGCTAAAGCTCAACTTGTTCACTTTCTGTCAGTTGAATCCATTTTGTGAAGTTGTTGTGAGGGGAAAATGGGATTATACCATTTCCTTCCCAAAGTTTATTGGAAGGAGGTTGACTGGTGTTTTTCGTTTTTTAGATTTCTAGTTTGTTTAACTCTCTGCCATCTTTGATAATTACAACGACATTGTCCCCTGTACATCTTTCCCTGTCCATTCTATAAAGTTTGTCATTACAACCAGTATGTCCATGTTCTCCAAGACTTCTTGCATTAGTACTTAAACACCTATACATTGTGGACTAGTTTGCATAACAAAATTGGGACATCATGGTTTATTTAACCCATGATGAGCTGCAACATGTGCCCAGTGTGTGTGGCCGCCATTTTGAACATTCAATCCATGATTAGGGGTTGTGCAGTATCATGTGAACTTGGGCACCATGGGTTATTCAAAAGTTAAACATAATAGTAATTGGAGGTTATTACATTTGAAGGTTGTTGCATATTCAGGGATTGCATATTCAAATTGCACCCATGATAATCGACTGCGTCATGCGACCTGAGTTATCTCTCTGGTATGCGCATTTCCCCTTAGGGTCCTTTGGCCTCTTTGGCTGTTATCATGTCCTCCTGTAGACTCATTGCCTAATTCTACTCCACCCCCTTTTGGATTATTACAAATATCCACTAAAATAACACATTTACAATATTTTAAAAATCTATTCCTTAGAGAACCCATGAAAATCTTAACTACTTCTTTAATATAAATAGCAAATTAAAATGGAAGATTGAAATAGCCCTGATTGATTATTTGAAAGACAAGTAAGCACTCTGATATTGAATGGTGGTATTATGGCTTTGTTCCCTGGTGTTGGCTGCACTAATCCCTGACTTTTAAAATCCAAGTGCTTGGCTGAAACTCAGAATGTTCAAGTGGATTATAAATGCAACTGATAGATGAAGATTTCCAGTAAGGCAACCACTTTTTCTACAAATGCTGTTCTGTTGGAAACAATAAGAACTCCCACAAGTTATACTTTAAAGCACACATAGCACTAATCCGTTTATTGGGGAGCAAAGAAGCTTCTTGGGAAAGTTATTTAAAAATGCCTGTGAAAATATTCATTTTCTTTTGCTACTGGCACAACTGCCATCTTATGTTGATTCAGTAAACAGAAAGGTGCCTTAAATCCAATGTTAGGTAGCAATGATACAATCTGTTTAATATTCATAGTGGCTTTTCAACTCTGTTGTTTAAGAGCTCATCTTGTAATCTCTGTTTAGCAAGATAATATTTTAAGACATAAGTCAAATGACTTCCTTCCTTTCAGTATTTTACTTCCTCAGAGTTAACACACGTAACTGTTTTTCACATAGCTTTTTGGCACTTTATATCAAGGCCTTCACTCTCCTGGACTCTCCAGTCTGATGATAACAAGGAATAGTCTTGGCCTTTATTTTTATTTTGCTGGTGTTTGAACCCAAGGCCATAGCTAAACAGGGTGAAATCCCGAGGTGATCCCTGAGATTGTCCCTGTGCATCCACATGACGCACAGGGGATCCTGGGAGCAGGGAGGGATGATCCCTCCCTTGCCCCAGGACTTTGCCGTCCCCTTCAAGCCCACTTTTTCCATGGTCTTGGGCTGATCCTGAGACCGCAGAATGTGTGTGCAGGCGTCGCGGTTTGTCTCGGTTCCTCGGAAGGAGCCGGGACTCACTTATGGGGCACAGAGCTCCTCTGGAGCTCTACGCCCATCAGGGGTGGGGTGGGGTAGCTGGGAAATTAATTTAAAATAAAAACCCCTATCTTTTACGCATGACCGTTCGTGTGCTCTTCTTTAACAAAAAAAATGCGGGCGTGACATCCTCTCCCGCCAAAGTTGTCGCACGCCATGCGTAAACAGAGGGGGAGATCTCATGATAAAAATATCACGGCATCTTCACCCCTCCATAGTGCTAGACTGGTAGGTCTAGCTGACGCCCAAGTAAACCTATCACAACAATAAAGCCTTTCACCCAGATGTTGGAGTGGCACAATTTTCTGACCTTGAATTAGTATTTTGAATAACTCCTTTCCAAATTTTTCATGCTTGTAAAACTTTTCAAAGTTCTCAGACATCCCATGCTTTAAAAGACCTGTTATAATATCATTAGAAAGCCTACATAACATTTTGAACAACTGATACTTGAGGTTATATAACAGACAAGAGCTATTAGTACTACCCCCAGTATTGTAATACTATATGTCAGGGGTAGGCATCAGGGGTTGTTATGTTTGGGCCTCCTGCTGGCCCCCAAAACCAGCTTCCTCTGCTTTCTTGACGTTGCAGCCTGTTCACCTGTCCTCTACAAATAAGCAGCAGTAACATGAGCAAGGAGAAGGACCAGCAACCTCTATGTGCCATGCCCCTCCTTCTAAGTAATGGTGTGGATGGGGCTCATAGGAGAGAGAACAATCAAATGGGCAAGGGGGTTTCCTAACTCAAAGTAAATAACCACTGAGAGCATCTTGCTCAAGGGTTCCTCCAAATTTGGAACTGATGCTGCTGTACATACAATGAGCAGCAGGGGGGAAACCAGCCTGACACTACAGTCTTCTTCACATATCAACCTGTCCAAACATTCAAACCTTCCTTCTTAGAGTGCCACCACCATCGGAAACCAGGAGGATGGAAACACAGGACAGGGCTTTTTCAGCCTCCCCAAAGAAATCCACCAATCTTCTGCTTAACTATCTTAGTAGTGTCTGATTAAGACTTTTTAAAAATTCTCCTAGGCATTTAATGAATTAATATTTTAAGCACTGGTCATCTTACTTTTTCCACTCTGCTTTTCCTTTTTTTACTTGCTTGTTTTAACTGGTTGCTGCTGCTGCTGCTGCTGTATTGTACATTTTACTGTTTTTCATTTTGAAACTGCCCTGGGTTTAGGAAGGGCGGTCTATGATTGTCTTAAATTCAATTTTAAAGACCACCCCAACCCCTCAGCCTCCTTTAGCTATGCTTCCCAGCTGCTGCATGTTTAGTTAAATCAATGGAAGTAGGTGCAGCTGTACTCACCTGAGGGCTTCCATGCCGTCCAGAACCCAGAGCATACAGTGTATAGCTCTACTCACAAAGTAGTTTCTTTCCTTCGTTCAGCTGGAATGTGTTGTTGTCAGGGATATGGCTAGCCAGTGCAGTCCCTTTCTCCTCCTCCCACATGCAGTGAATGCAAGAAGTATTTGTATGATGTGGTATATGTATGATTTCATGTATGCCTCAGATTGTACATGCTTGATTCTCATGATCCTTCACACAGAGGGTAAGGATTGCAGGAACTGGGTTTCTATATACACATGCACACATCTATTGCTCAATGCAATATGACATTATAAACAAAATGGCCCTATCCTCATAATAGTACATTTTTACTATGTTGAGAAATGTGTGGTCTGAAAATGATCCTTATTTTAAGCATGCAACTGCTGTGTCTATTCCATGCACAAGGCATGCAAACTACATATAGTGACACATTGAAATGGCTACCATTTTAATTGGTACTTATGTCACAATAATTATGCCTGATGGCAGAGTCAAAAATGTTAATAAACACATTTTAACTGCCAGGGCTAATTTCTCCTTGTGGTTTTGACAATAGCTATGCTAGCAGATGTGCCAGGACAATTCCCTCTGCATAAGAGATTTTCTGCAAAGGGCTGCTGAATACGTCTTTTCCCTATTAGTTTTCTCTCTGTGTATCCTTTCAAAAAAACCTAAGGAGGTGAATAATGAATCCTAGAAACAACAAGGTAGCGAGTGTTCAAATGTTGAATTATGGGATGTCAGGGGAAGCGTGTACAAATTGACATTGTCTTCAAATGTGTTTCTATGGCTACATAAACAGTGCCCTCAGTATGTAAGTAGTGTGATATAAGAGACACTAAAAGCAGGAATTGTTGTGGTACACTGTGGTGTGGATGAAAATCAGCAGACGCAGAAGGAGGCTCCAGCCCTCTTCCCATTTGCGCAAGCTCCCTCCACTGGAGTTCTTGACTCCTGCTGCATTCCCCCATATCCTGAGCATTTGCTAACACTCCCCTAAATCTCAGGAGAGGCTTTGGGGAGCTCTTTGGGGCCTGAAGAAGGGGAGAAGGGGGTACAAAGATCCCTTGATTGAGCTTCCTTGAATGCATGCTGCATTGGATATAACCCTATCATTCCTTCAGTTCTTCAAAGAACAATTGAAATGTATATATCCTATAAATGATGACATCTGTAATTAAGAAGTACATGGATTTTTCTAGAGCTGTTCTGTAAAACTGTAGTGTGTGTGTGTGTGTGTGTGTGTGTGTGTGTGTGTGTGTGTGTATGAATGTATTCTTTTGCTTTACTCCTGATGTTTTCATTTTCTTCCTGCAAGGAATTTAGCAGCAAGCATGCTTCATCTCACTTCTATATTTTATTCTACAACAACCATATGAGGGATGTTAGGCTGGGAGAAAAGAACATAAGAGGAGCCATGCTGGATCAGACCAAGGGTCCATCTAGTCCAGCATTTTGTTTATGCGGTGGCCAACCAGCTATTGACCAGGAACCCACAAGCAGGACACGGGTGCAATAGCACCCTCCCAGCTATGATCTCCAGCAAGTGGTCTACATAGGCATACTGCCTCTGCTACTGGAAGTAGCACATAGCTATCATGAGTAGTAGCCTTCTCCTCCAGGAAAATATAAAAACCCCTGGGAGTGGCCCAAGGTCTCCTAGTAAGTTTTATGGATGAGCAGAGATCTAAACCCAACACACTATCCCAGCCTTCCCCAAACTCTATTTGGGGAACTGTTCAGTCTAAAGCTAAAGAACCGTATGAAACTGTAGTATGGGAGAGCCCAGGGGCCTTGGAGTTGCCCCATCAACAGTCAGTGAATGGTCAGGAAACTGAGCAGCAAGCACACAGGTCATCTGGTCACTGTCTTCCATAGGGATGCATAGATTTTGTAAAATCTGTCCTGTCTGCATTTCATGGATTGTCAGGTACCTTTCATTCTGTCATCCACTCATTTACAGAATTGGATTTCCCAAATTTGCACAAATGCACAGTACCACGAATTTGTAGTTGTACACATTTGCACTTGCAAAAAATTACAAATCGCTCCTCCCCGATGCCAAAATCTACCCAAAATGTGCATTTCCACACTTTAGTTTATGGGGGGAAATATGCATTTTTGGCTGGTACTTCTTTATTTTATGTATTTTTCTACAACTAAATTTGCACAAAAATCCATTTAAATCCATTTTTAAAAAATGGCCCTGAAGTTCACAGAATTTGTGTGACTGAAGAAAAGCCAGCCCACCAGTGAATCCATGGGTCAAATTAATCAAAATCTGAACTCGTTTGATTCCATTGCAGATTTCTGCAACATCTCTACTTCTACACTATAGTGGTTGTATTTCTGTTTAAATTATAGTCCATTATAATCCTTTGTAAATTTGCATCAAAAGCTATAAATTAGCATATGCAAATACTGTGCAAATTTCTATCCTTCTTTTCTGGTAAGGCATGTCCTCTTTTGGGTTGATTCATAAGTAGCCACCCAAACAAGTAGTCAAGACTCTGGGTCCTACCCTTGTCCCCTCCTTTCTGACAATATGGGCACTGTTCTGAGCCAGGTCTTCCACAGTAGTCTCAGATGGGATCATTTGGCTGAAAAAGAATGAAGATGATGAAGAAGGTTGGGAAAGACTCATTTGATCTAACCTTATTTTAAATACAAGTTATTCCTTATATTTCAAAGAGAGTGGACAGAAAACAGGAGGAGAATGGAGAAAGACAGGGAACATCATGATCTGGAACATTTGTAACAGCAACTGCTGCATATGCCTGCTAACACAACAAAATATCATGCTCTGTGAATAAGAACATTTCTGAACAGGCACACTGCCAGCCTTCTTCCAGGCTGTTTCCATTCGGGCTAATTTCCTACCTGATTAAAGCATTTTGTGAATGTAATGTTTTGATTTGTTTTATTTGGGGGGGGGAGGAAACACCGCAAGAGGTAAAGAGGCAGGTTTGTCAATCACTGCATTGTACAATATTTGTAGGCTGCAATCATAGGTCGCAATGTAACCACATTTTCATCCAATTTAACAATATGTTATATGTTACAGGGCAGGAGTGCAGAACCATAGGCCAAATTGGCACTCCTACCACCCCAATCCAGCCCACCGGGGTCTCTCAGAGGGCAACCCACCCTTCCCTGGATCCAACCCTTCCCCCACACACACCAACAGTTTTGGTGGTTACACAACTTTTATACAGTATTTTTCTACATTCCAAAAGTTGGAGATGCTTCTCCTAAGGGTAGTTACTTTCAGCAAGCGCTTTAAGCCAAAATATACAGATATTTCGGCCCTGCCCCTTTTACATGCTTTTCTGCATTGGAATGTAGCCTCTGGAGAACGTCCCCCAAATGGAATTTGGCCCTTGGGCTTAAAGAGGTTCAACACATCTGCTATAGAGCAAACAAGCTAGAACTGGAAAAGTCTATGGTCCTTTAAAAACAAACAAAACACCTATTTACAATTAGCATGGTTCAGAAGTAACTCCATAGTTACAACTTTGGGCCTGTTCAGACAACCCTCTAAGCCTTGGTTGGCAGCTAATCCTTTTGCAGCAAATGGTTCATGAGAGTGATTAAACTAGGATTATGTAGTCACCATGGTTAGGAATGGTAAACACAACACACGGAGCCGTAACGTTTAGCTCAAAATGTTTAACTACCGTGGTTTAGCTTTAGGGCTGTTTTATTTACTTTCAAGTCAAGTAGAAGAACTTAATTTTTCTGTTTTTGCTTCCTTCTGTGCCTTGAAAGAGTCACTTTTGAGTCCTCAAATGGTCAATGGGAAATGTTGATAAGAAGTTCACAGGAAGCATCTGTCTATTAAATACAACTGAAGTTGGCAACTGGCTAAAACTGGAACTAAAATTCTTGAGAGAAATGTGAAATGTGAAACATTCTTCTGAAGTACTAAGAATGGATTATGCACCGGAATAAACTCTTAACTTATATCTCTTATTTTGAAGAAGCTTCTGATGCATGCAGTATGGAGAAATTTAAAACATTTGATTTTCAAATAATTCTGTTGAATAGTGCAATCCTCTGTAAATAACACCTGTTGAGCTAATGATGTGAAACTTGGCATTCATGATCTATTTGATGAGGTCTACAATTGTGCCAAATTTCAAAGCAATCCAATTAAAACTTTCACAGTTACAGCAAGTTTAAAAATGCTGAAAATTGACTCATTTTTTAACCCAAGATGCTGCTCAGCATGTTTCTTTCAAATGTTGGTGAAAACTACTGATGTACTATATTAAGGTTTGTTGAGGAGATGCATTTTTTATTGGTTTGGTAAAGATCTGAGCACTGCTTCAAAAGTTATTAAGAACAAAAGAAGAGCCATAGCAGATTAAACTAAGGCCATAGCTAGACCTAAGGTTTATCCTTGGATCGTCCAGGGGTCAAACCTGTTCATCTAGGTGACACACAGGGGATCCAGTGCTCAGGCAGGGGCGAACCCTGGATGATCCCAGGATAAACCTTAGGTCTAGCTGTGGCCTAAGGGTCCATCTAGTCCAGCATTCTGTTCACATGGTGGCCAACCAGCTGTTGCCCATGAACCCACAAACAGGACATGAGTGGAACAGCGCCCTCCTGTCCATGTTCCCCAGTATCTTATGTACCTAGGCTTACTGCCTATTAAGGGTTTTCTGCCCCATTAAAGCCTATGGCAACAGGTGATAGCAAAATTATGTTTGGCATGCTCAGTTTGACTCAGAATTTAGAATACTGCCAATATCCCCAGGTTTTCATAGGAATTCCATTATAGACAATTTCTATGTTCAACTAGTATGTCTTTACTTATGGAACATGACCTTATATGACATGACTACATGTTAGTTCATGGATTGGGATCCTAGCATGGGGAGGTAGGGCAACTTTAATCCAGGGGCCCCAATCCTTTTGGACCCATGGGCCTATCTGGGAATTTGAGAAACTGTTATTGACCCCTCAGAGGATGTGACTAGTCACAAAATAGCTGCCATGGAGGCCTGGCAAGGCAAAAAAACAAATAACTGAATAGAAGCAAAGGAACTCCAAAGACAATCCACATATTTGTTTCAACAGAAGCACAATGGAAATACCCATTTAAGTTTGCAATCCAACACATGCTTAAATGGAACTCAATAAGAATTACTTTTGAGTAGTAGGGGTATCAGAGGAGTCCAGTTGGAGGGTGCAGCTTGGTGACCTTTTTGTCAGCTTGGCCCCTTGGACTCCATTCCGTCTTCCTTCAGCTGGCTGGACTCGGTGCACAAAGAGTTGGACAAGCTGCAGAATGTCCATAAATTGTTTATTTATTTGCATAAAAAGACATTTTCACAAATTGTGACCATAATTGCATAACTTGTATAAATTACAGTCACAACTTGCTGAAATTACTCAATTTCCAGCCTCAGATTTGCACAATTTTTCATCATAATTTGTGCAAATCTCTATTTGTGCAAAGTTCATCCGAGATCCCCCTTCCCCAAAATGGTAAAATGTCCCTGGAACTTGGGGAAACCACATGGCTTGGCTTGTGTGCACCACAGAAGTCTGACAAATCCCAAAAGGGCAAGATGTTCCATTGGCGGACATCTCTACTGAGTAGACCCCATGATCAGTGATGATGTTGTGCAATGTCACAAATTCTATTTGCTTATAAGTTATCCTCCATGCACTTTCCTTAGCTTAGCAAAAACGTTCCGTGTCGTCCTGGCCCTGAATTGGTTTATGAAGCATCTAATCTTATTGCTGCAAGAATACTCCCACTAACTGTCCAAACCATCCTGCAGCTAAGGATATAAGGAACAAATTGGCATGGGTCTACTCCTAGGAGAATTCCTCTAGCAAAACCATAAGGCTCAGATGTTTTATAAGGCAATATTTACTGGGAAAATGTGGGGCAGCTTTGCTGGTTCCAGGCACACCATTTCCCACATCTTGCCTTGGACCTAGACCAAGGAAAAGTGTGGGTGCATAGAGGGTAATCTGTAAGCAAGCACAACATCATCACTAACCATGGGGCACGTCATAGGCTGTAATCTTCATACTTACCTGGGAGTATGCCCCATTGCAACTCAGGGAAGACAGAGGGTGCAGCTGCTGTTGAGGGAAAACACACCAAGGCCAGTCATGCCATTAATGTCTAGTCTAGTTTGCTCTCCTTCTCCCTGCAGCCAATTCTGCCCTCTTGTCATCTCAGACCTTGGCACCTTTCTACCAGTGAAGATCGCCGGAGTGCAGTCACCCATGCTCCTAGTAAAATCTAGTGCCATGCCTGCATTACTGGATTCCTTGAAAAGACCTAACCTTCAGGTTTTATTTGCCATGTAATGAAACTTTTCACATATGGAAGTGGTGGGAACCTCTCCAGGAGGTGCTATTGTGGGCCAAACAATACACATAATTAAGGCTATTGCTCAAGAAAAGCGAGCAGAAGCATTAACCTGCATTCAAGGTTAATGCCTAATGGCAAGGTTTCATTCAGATGACACAATTGCAAGCGAATGTGGGAGAGTGACTCATAAGCAAAGCAGAATCACAGTCCTTGATCTCAGGAGGGCACGCAGAGCTTTGTCCTGCAGACTAAAGGCATACCGATGCTTCAGAAATACCTGTAAGTATTTAAATATAGTTCATATAAAGCATTTAACTTTCACATCAGGAGCGTGAGGTATTCAGAGATGTCACCTGCTGAGATTTTCTCCCTTTTGCCTATTAAGTGTTATCTGCAGTGGAGGCTGGTGGCGCCGACTGTAGTGGGGCAGTGAATCCGCTCTGGGTTTCAGTCAGAAGCAGTCAGAATTCTAAAGGAGCTATCCAATGCTGGATAGCTACATCCCCCAAATGGATTCAGCACCTTGGATAGCTCTTTTAGGGTTCTGACTGCAATTCAGAGCGGATCCACTGTCCCACTGAAATAGTAGCTACCAGCCTCCACTGAGTACCTGTGGACTACGATGTAACCAGCTATCTAACACACATTTAGAGTGAAATCCTATGGCTCCCTGATGGCTTCTGAGGGCTGGGGATTTTTCCCACTGAGTCCGTATGCAGAGCTCCAGCCTTGGAGGGGGAATCAACACTCAGGTTTCCCCACCCCTGTCCATCGCGGACACCGCAGAAAGGTCCACAGTGGCTCCCCTCCCGAGGTCAGTGTTGCAACCTCAGAAAAGTATGGGGAGCAATGAAAGGGGTTGTGCTGGAAGACACGGATGGGAGAGACCATGGATCAGAGATCAGGTAGACGAGATCAAAGGCCCATCTAGCTCATATTTCAACAAAGGCAGCGGAGATGATGCAAAAGCCTTTCTTGCTCCTTCTGCCCTGTCTCCTGTTGCCAGCAGGCTTAGGATAGCTGCAGGGATCTGAGATTGGAGCCCTCCATATTGAGTGTCAGTCCTATAGGAATGCACCCTTTGGGAATTCCTATGATTTTGTTGCCAATATATCTTTAACCCTGATGGGTTAGGGGTTGTTTGTTTTTTCAACTAAACAGCTGAGGGGACAATATGGATCAGGGCCAGATGGCCTTCTTTGCATCTGTTATTTACTATAAAGAAATAAAGAAATCCCCACACAAATAAATAAATTGGTTGAATGGCATCACATCTAGGTTGGCCCTTAGTGTGAATATTAGAACCTAGGGCAGAATTCCAGTGCCTTTATTACTTGTTCCAATTATGCTTTACTAATTATTATTAATTTATATAGTACTCTTAAAGAGTAAAATACTTTTATGCATAATCATATAGAAGTTTAGACAGAAACATCCATAGGAACCTGTCCTTAATGTCCTTATAACAGTGCCATTGACATAGGTTACTATTATTCCCATTTTACAAACCAGATACTGCTGTGTTGAAATTTCTCCCATGAAAATTTTGACCATTAAAGAAGCTGTTCTATAACCATTGCCAATGCTGGTGCCTACCTGTGGGAAATAGTCAAAGAATTTCTCCTCCCACTGGAGAAATTTGATGAAATTGACCCCTAATTTCTCTACCCACAAATAGGGAAGAGAATTTTGAGAGGTCACTTGTGCACAGCTCTAAAACCAGAAACTAAAAATGGGAGAGGGGAGAATTGTTGAAAGCTGTCCAGTAAGTCCATGACTAATGAAGATTTAAAACTAGACATTTCAGATCCCATGCAACATTCTATTTATTATAGGTAAACATGGCTCTTATTATAATTAGAATTGAAAACTGAAGATTCATTGACATGTATTAGGCAAAGCCACACATGCCAGTCAGAAACAAGTTTTTCAGGAGGCTCCATCTTCTTCATTAGTGTAAGTCAGCAAAATGTTGAAAGGCACAGGGCACAGAGAGCAATTGATTCTTTCCATTTTTTTATTCTTTTCTCCTTAGTCCTTGCTGGCCATTTTTTCAGCAGATACTGTCATTGCATACAATATGAACATTTTTCAGAACACAGTTCAGCATGACCTTATAACAGCCTTGGCAATTGTGATAGCCATATTTAGGGAACATCATGTTTTGGCAAGGCAAATCAGAACCAAGGAAGGAAGCGGAATCAAAACCATCCAAAGATATTTGTAGTTTTGCTGGTACTGCCAGTACTTTAGTAGTTTATGTAGATTTGCCCGGAATTTATACATATCCTTGACACACATACAGACACAAACACATGCTGGAAGTGTGGAGAGAGAAAAGCATGAGACTTGCTTCCCTGAGGCACAAACCCACACCTCTGAAACATAATTTTTTTTGGCTCAGAAATGCACACTTCAGGGAGTCATAATGTGCACACCTAATACAAGGGAGCATCAGCAGCATTATGACCCAAGAACTCCTCTCTAAGTCAGATTTCCATCTGAGCCAGAGGGCATTAGATGAGACCAAAGGCCTATCTTAGGGTGACCATATTTGGGAAAGCAAAAAGGAGGACACCTATTGTGTGTGTGGTGGGGAAGCAGCTTTCTGAGTCCTGCAGAAAGTACGTTATTCCCCCGCCACCTTAAAGAACCCGATTGGAGTGGAGGAGGGGAAAGGATTTCATTCTGCACCACCACCATCCACTCCAATTGGGGCCTTTTCTATAATGTCCACGAATGACCCACTTTCCCCTTTAAGACCTCAATTGGAGCTCGGGGTGGGGGAATGATGTGCCTCAAGAAAGCATGTCACTCCCTCCTGCCATGCTAATGGCAGCCTTAAAGGGGAAGGTGTGTCATTCCAGGACATTATTGAAAATTATAGAAAATCCCCCCTGACACCATGGAAAGAACAAAAACCAGGGGAAACCCGGGGAAATCCTGACAGTTGGTCACCCTAGCCTATCTCATCCATACTTGGCTTATGGGGAGGCTTATGGGAAGCCTCCAATGCCATCATGACTACTGTTTATAGCCTTTTCCTTTAGCTCTGCCGCCTACAGACCTCCCCAAATAGCCACTCACCAATAATTCATTAACAGATTGCAATTCAGCCTATCAGGGGCAAGTAGACCTCAAAAATACAGTTTTGTCTATGGCTACTGCAGTTGTCAGCAGGCTAGGATGGCATCAAGGATAGCCATGGTTGGGCACCTGCCAAGGGCCCACACCCCAACAGGGGCCCACTGACAAGCGCCCGCTGGACTTGCTCTTCCTCTTCACCACAGCAACCTCTTTGTTCACCTGCCTCTCACTCTGGTCCACACCATGGCGGTGAAGAGGAGGAGGAGCAGTAGATGCCACTGCCTACTTGTGGACTGGCTCTCGGCAAGTGGTAGCAATCAGATTAAAAAGGATGAGGATCAATAGTAGCTGGTAGCAATGGTGGTGAGAAGGTTGAGTCACTGAGGGAAATGATTCACTGAAAGTGGCTTGGCGAATGGCCCTCAAAAACCTGAAGCTGGCATTGTTAACAAGAAACAGAAGTTTCAGTGACATCTTTAATTAACACACTCAAATGATGGGATCATGCCACAGGGAAGTGGTTGCCACACTGAATGTGTGTGTGTACATGACTGAATGGGAGGGGGCTGGGGACTCAAAAGTGGGTTGATAGAAAGAGTGGGAGTAATCTCCCGCATTCAGTTTTTCCAAACTTTCTTAGAAAGCTGCTCCCGTCCACCCAGGAATTATCTGAGAAACCTTGTAAAGAGTAAAAACTGAGTTCACAGAGATCAGCCACCACCAGTGTCCATTAATTAAATAGGCACATTAATAATCACATACTTCTTGCCCACTCATGTGGTTTTAATTCCTAAATAGACACCCCAGTGCCATGTGATTGGGATCACACTGAAAGGAAGCACTTCCCACACCAGAGTGCAGGACACAGAATAGCGGGCTCAAGTTAAAGGAAGACAGATTCTGGCTGGACATTAGGAAAAACTTCCTGACTGTTGGAGTAGTACGACAATGGAATCAGTTACCTAGGGAGGTTGTGGGCTCTCCCACACTAGAGGCATTCAAGAGGCAGCTGGACAACCATCTTTCAGGGATGCTTTAGGGTGGATTCCTGCATTGAGCAGGGGGTTGGACTCGATGGCCTTGTAGGCCCCTTCCAACTCTGCTATTCTATGATTCTATTATTCTACTGCTTGGCTGTCGGAATCTGAAGTGAGCCTCTCTCATGTCTTCCCAGAACTTCAACAAAATGTAGCAGTTACATGGAGCCATTAGCTCACTCAACTACTGCTTCCACATTATTTGGAATGGGATACATTTTGTCCCCCCCCCATACTACCACCCCCCATGAGCCACAGTCTGCTGGATGACCCAAAAATGGTTTTTAAATTTGGGGGGGGGGGACAGCATCTATAGCTGCTAAGGAGCACCAAAAGGGCCAAATTTAGTTGCAAGTTAAATATGACAATTTTGGTACTCCATAGTGGTATGAAGGCCATCCTCCCTCACCCCCGCAATTAAATGTTTCAGGACTGGCAGTTGCTACACTCAGGCCTTAGCTAAACCTACCTGAAAGTCCATAGGAGAGGAGGGGAGACCTCACGTTGTGATTAACGTGAGATCTCACCCCCGTTTACACATAAGGCGCAACGACCTCAGGAAGAGAGGAGTTGCGCCCGCCATTTAAAAAAATTTCTTAAAGGGAAAGGAGCGCACAAACAGTCATGCACAAAGGTAAGGGTTTTTTTAAATTTCATTTCATTTCCCTGCTCCCCCTACCCTAACCCTGATAGGCGCAGCGCTCCTGGCTCCACGTGAGTAATCGCACGGAGCAGGGTAAACCTGTGGAAACAGGCCACACGCACAGAGATGATCCTGGGGTTCATCCCGGGATATAGCCTGGTCTAGCTAAGGCCTCTGTGGGAGTACATGTGATCCATAGCCCTTCTGTTGCTCACCCCTATTCCTCATGAATGCCAAAAGCACAGCAGCAGCCCTGCATGCTCCTGAAGAATGTATTTATATGTGGGATACACTCAAGTGTGAACTGAAATGTCCATTATCATGTATGCTTAATCTCTGGATGTTTATTGTGTAATTCTCCCAGGAGTAGTTAAAGCAGAAGCCACCTTAGAATGCCTGCATTAAGTCCGCAAAGAGCTCCAGCTATTGGGTGGTATAGAAATGTAATAAATAAACAAACAAACAAATAAATAAATAAATCTTACTTGTGCATTGATTCAGGGTGGAGACAGAGATTCTGAAATAGTGCTGTGCCGAAAATTTTGATTATTCCATTTTTGACATTTAGTGGGGGTGAGATGGGGACAGAAAACTCTGGCAAAATAGGCTGGGAGAGGTGAGAATTTTGGAGAACTTTCTCCTTGGTGAGGGTGGAGGGCTTCTACATTCCTTTTTAAGTGTAGGAAGTTTTGAGGGGTCCTCTCTCTCTCTCTCTCTCTCTCTCTCTCTCTCTCTCTCTTCATGAATGCCTTTTGGAGAGGGTGAGGTCACATGGTCTCCAATAGGCATTCACTTAGAACAGCTGGGGTCATCCAAGTGACAGGTATGTGTTGTTGTTGTTGTTGTTGTTTTAAAAAATAAAAAATACAAAGAAGGTCCTTCAGTGACCGGCTACACTTTAAAAATGTATGTGGAAACCCTGGCCTTCTCCCAAAAGAGAAAGTTCTCTGAATTTCCCCCCTCCCTGCAAAAGAGGCAGAAAAAACAATGACTCTTTTGCAGGGAGAGAAAAGGTTCTGAAAATAGGGGACAGCCTTTGGCACAGCACTATTCTGAAATGTGATGGACAGAACTGGTTTTGATGCATGTTCTCTGCAATCTAAGTCAAAGAATTTGTGTTCAGGCCACTTCCACCACATTTGAAATATAAATCTTCTTCATCCCCAGAGATTATACTGATTCCATTTCATGATTTGTTATGTATTCATCTGCAATAAAACTTTCAAATTAACTACTTTTAGCTTCCTGTTTTGTAAAATAAAGAAAAAAGAATGTGGTTTATGTTAACAGCCTACTCTAACTGTCGACACCATCGATTTATGGGCTCTTTCTCTGGCAGGAAAAAAAATCAATCATTATTTACTTTTTACTACGTAACTCCATTCCTTATGACAATTACTTACCATTACCCTTAATCATGTGTTTTAGCATAGTCAAGATTCTACTGGTGTTTATTTCCCATACTTTCAAACCCTGCAATTTACTGCCTATTCTTATTTGAGAGTGCTGTTGGAATTTGTAGCTCTGAGCTCCTGTAATAATGAATTGGTTACAGAAAATGAAGAACTAAAAGTCTCCCTGCCCTTAAAAAGTAGTCCAAGTTAATTGGGAATGATAAGCACTTTGGAGGTATCAGTGGGAAAAACAGCCTAATGGCCGAACTCACAAGAGGAACGAACATTTGACAATATAATACTTTGTGCTCTCATGAAATTAAGGTTCCATACCCACACCAAACGCACATGATGAGAACCTAAAATTAGTGTTATAAAATGGCTGAGGATTTATTGTAATTGAGGGAAGTCTAAAAAGGTGATTTCATGGACGAGAGGATAGTGGTTTTCTTACCTTCCTTTCAATTTATTTCTTCCTGTAATAGGAAATTGTACAATAGAGGGTGTTATGCAAACACCTTGTAGCTGAACACATGAGGAATCAACAGTAATATTTTATGTCCTGTTTTCTTTCTCTAAAGATGAGAGGCACAAAGAATAGCTTTGATCTTCCTCTCCTCTCTGCAGAAAAGTGATAAAGACAATAATCATCTACAGAGAAACATAAGCTCACTCTCAGAGGTGATGGTGGAATAAGTAAGTTTGATTTTAAATCAGCTTGTCAGAAGATACTGATAATTTCTCAAGGGATATTTACATATACTAATAAGTGGCTTAAAAGAACAAACACCCTGTTTTATGTCTATAGAGTTCCTTGTCATTCACCCATTCCTTTGTCATGTATTGGTGTATGGGGATCATCTTCCTTAGGGTGGTATGGAAACATGGAAAGAGGATGCATGAATAAGTCATGTGTCTTCTTTCCATCTGTCTGGGGTCCCATATGAAAAGGAAACTTGCAACTCCCCACTGGATATATGCGCAAGCTATCCCATAATTTAGGATGTAATTTAGGCATAGAAAAGTAGCACAGATAGAGCACTGTGATTCACTTGAGGTTTAACAATACCCCAACTCATCAATGACTCCGAATTTGTGAGTCTGATAATGTTGAATGCTATTTACTACGCTACCCCCAAGGTATAAATTTCTTCCATCATATCCACCACTTTTTGTCAAATAGACCTTTCCTGCATTAGATTTGTATCCTGTTTGCAAGCAATGATGACCCAGGTTGCAAAATTTGCCCCGGTTGCAAAAAATTAAGGGCCATGCATCATACTGCACCCTCACATTAATATATGGGAGGGACTGTGTTTTTCTTTTGCTGTTGTGGTTCTAGAAGGGGAGTGTGATTTTAATGTGATATTTTAATTGTTATTTGTGTATTGCTTTTTTCTTTTCTTTTTAATGCCCTGTATTTTATTGTCTCTGTCCATATGGAACAGTGGTGGCTTATGGCTTTGAACAATAAAGATAAATTCAATTCTACTTCATTGTTCTTGACATATCGCTTGAGAAGTAGCTCCCAGACTTTCTGATCTTGAGCTTTCTTGCATTGATGGATCGACCCATTCATTTCAATGGAGGGAGCACATCCCAACATGCAGAAAAGCATGTACATTGGCTTGGTATCAGGACTGATGTCATGGGGCATATGTACAAGCCTAAGAAAGCCCACTGCAGCTAATGCTGGTCTCAAAAAGAAGAAGAAGAAGAAGAAGAAGAAGAAGAAGAAGAAGAAGAAGAAGAAGAAGAAGAAGAAGAAGAGGAGGAGGAGGAGGAGGAGGAGGAGGAGGAGGAGGAGGAGGAGGAGGAGGAGGAGGAGGAGGAGGAGGAGGAGGAGGAGAAGAAAGAAAGAAAGAAAGAAAGAAAGAAAGAAAGAAAGAAAGAAAGAAAGAAAGAATTTTAAAATAGAAAATTTGAAACACTTTGTGCAGGTCTGGCCTATCCAAGATGACCAATGAGATGGAGCATGTTCCCTATAAGGAAAGGTTAAAATGTGGAGCTATTAGTTTATAAAAACAAGATAACTGAGGGGGGATATGATAGAAGTTTATAAAAGTACACGTTATGTGGAGAGAGAGAACGCAATGTTTCCCTTTTCGTATCAATTGGCAATAGATTTAGGGTGGACAAAAAAAAACACTACTTCTTTTCATCATTTTTCATCATCAACTGTTTTACTCTGTACAGCACCATGTACATTGATGGTGCTATATAAATAAATAAATAAATAAATAATAATAATAATAATCATGCATAATTAAGTTATGGAATTCACTGCCATAAGATGTGGTGATAGCCACAGGTTTTCAGGGCTTTAAAATAGGATTAGTCAAAGTTAGGGAGTTCAAATCCATCAATGGATATTAGCCATGATAGGTATATGATAGGTATATGTATACAGTGGACCGTATCCAGTCATGTCTGTTGACTAGTCACTGGCCTACCTCAGAGGTAAGGATAAAATGGACAGGAAGAGTATCAAGTACCACCTTGGAATCCTTAGAGAAAGGCAGGATATAAATGTAACTAATGTATATAAATCTTTATTAGGGGTGTACACCACCTCAGTCCCAAAGCCTGAATCTGAGTCAGGACCAGATTGGGCCACCTCAGCCCAAAGCAGCCAAAGTGCTTTGGCCCTATTTGGGCTGATGACCAGCTGATGCCACCCTCCCTCCCATAGGACATATCTGAAGCCTTTGGTCATGCTGGTGAACTTCGTATCTTCCAGGAAAGCTGTCATCTTTCAGGAAGATGCACTGCTGTAGATTACTCTTGCAAACTATGGTGGCCAGAAAAGGCTATTTTTTTTTTCCAGGGAAGTCCCATGGACAGGAGCAGCAGCTCACAGAGTTTGGGAGCAAGGGAGGAGGAGGAGGAGGGCAAGCGGGAGAAACGGGACTCCTAGTCAGCCTTACCCCAGCTTTCCCAGGTGCCCACGGGAACCCAGGGAATCACAACAGCTGACTTGCTTCAGATTTGGAACCAAATACATAGTGGGGGCAGGGGGGGGGCAGGAGCTCCAAATCAATCTCTGAGGTGAATCAGGGGAGGGGCTGTACACAGCCCTAATCTTTATGCCCTGTTGTGGGTGTCCCAGAGCTATGGGGACATGATATTGGAATAGCTGGAGCAGTAGTCTGACCAAGCTGGGCTCTTACGTTGTTATGATTGAGGCATCCAAATGAGGAAAAAAATATGAATATGCAGTAACATGTGACCCCACAAATGCCACTTGTGTAAAAGGAAACAGACACCAATGCAATAACTTTATTCAAAAACTGGTCTATATTTATGGGGGGAAACAAAAAGCGCATTCATCTTCTGATCTGACACATGGTTTATTGCGATAAATTGAGAAAATGTATTTGTTCATTGAATTGATTGTCTTCATATATTTTTCTTGTTTTGACATTCTAATCATTCGTGATAAATTATGTCTTTTAAAACAATGAGGGAGGGAGGGCTGTGAATTGGCTGAAGGTGCAGCTGCACTTTTGGGAACCTGATGCAGGATCAGAGGCTATGCTGCTTCCCTCAGGGAAAGTTCTCACTTCCAAAAGGATCTGTTTTGTATTGGAAGGACCAATGGAGGTGGGTGGCTGTGATGTCAATAGGGCAGTGAATGCAAGGTGCTGAACTCAACCACCCAAGTGGGTTCAGTGCCTTGGATAGCTCCTTTAGAGTTCTGACTGATTCTGACTGAAACCCAGAGCAGATTCACCACCCCACTAACATTGGAAAGGACAATAAAAATCTCCAGAGTTTTCTTTACCTCTCTCATCTAAATGAAATCCAGTCTTGTAGTCCAGCTCCTGAACTTCATGTTTTCACCACTACAGAGGGAAATAGGGAGCATTTAACAGGATATAGTGGTCCCATATTGTAAACCTGCCAGTGTCTTATTTTTCCAGAGCACCTAGATTTATCAGTGCTTAACAAATATTTGACAACAACAAGGCCAGAACACTCGGATGTTAATAGCTGATATAACATAGAAAAACCTGGCTAGCAAACAGTGGCGAATTAAGCACATCCAGACCCAATTATTTTAATGGGCTTAAGCAAGCTTAACTCTCTGATGGCTTGTGGGCCTAGAATTTGCATGGCAAAAGTATATTCTGAGACAAGTAAGACTTCAGAAGCTTGTAACTGAACTTCTTCACACAGATCTGGAAACAGACCTTGAAATTAATGCCTGAGCTTTAGTTTTGACTTTGAAATTTTCTCCCTCCGGTGAATGTAAATGGGTTCTTTATGCTTCTTTTCATACGCTTTATTTTGTCTTTCTTAAACAGTTTTTGAATGATCTCAACCCAGTTTGGATGGAGTTAAAGATTTCAACCTGCTTGGTTTAATCAATAGTTCTTAATGTTGGAACCAAAACAAAACAAAAAAAAAAAACCTGAAAATAGCATTTTTATGAAGCTTACATTTTATTTATTTATTTATTTATTACATTTCTATTACATTTAGTATACTTTTATACTAAAGCATAAAAAGGAGTGATTTATAAATAAGTGGCTAAATATAATCTTTTAGAAAATGCAATTACACCTTTGGTAGATGCACACAGAGGTAACAAGGAGTAGCACAGTAGTAAAAATTTTCAGCATTTACCTCCGATCATACCTTTTTGGCTTCACACCAAGTGTGTGTATGTGTGTGTGTGTTTGTATGTTTCTCAGATAATGGTACAATTTTAAAAGAAGCCTTGATAGATGAAAAGATGGAGATGGATATTGATGATAACGTGCTCTAACAGATGTAGGATGGAGAGTGGCTTAACATAGAAATGCAAATTGAAGAATACCCTTGGGTTTTCTAAGAATCAGCCGACTCTTTCTGCTTTGTATGAATTCAACATCCAGATTTTATTGTGTCCGATGTGCTGGCTCCCAAGTACTAACAGAAGATTAAAAATTAAAGGCTGCCATAGATTTGCACAAACAATCAAGAAATAACATCTATAATAAAGCCAAAGAGGCAGCAAACCTTTCAGTGTAATTTGCATGTTGAATGCATTTTCCTACTTATATTATAATTCAATTTCATTTTCTTTAACAGGGGGCATTTTTTGCACAATAAAGGGTCAATGCATCCTTCGAAAAGGGATATGGGTGCCATGACGAAGTGGCAGCATTCACAGATCATTCTCATGAAAATATTTTCTAATATCAGGGGGCAGCACTGGAGTTTCTGAGCCTAACTCAGCTGTTAAGCAGTGATGGTAGCAGGACTGCACATAGTGTGTAGTCTGAATGTGCATGTGTCGATGGATCACACCTACTGTCTCTACCCCTATTTGTGCTCAGCATAAACTCAGAAAGATCCCTTTCTCAAGTCCTGCTGAATATGCATAGGGATGGGATGGGACTGTAGCATTACCCCACACTTTAGTATCTTGTATATGCTTAGTTTTGTATGTCTGTTAAGTATGGAATGTTAGAACTGAGTGGCTGTGGTTTATGACGTAATAGGTGGGGGGAAAGAGTATATAAGGAGATAGTTGGGCGCTTGTGTGGGTGGGTGGGGTGAGTTTGAGGAGTGAGTGAGAGAGAGTTGTTTATTGAGGTGTTTGGGTCATAGGGATTTAGGATTGGCGTGAAGACAGTGAGGTGGTTGGTGTGATTGAAAGTATTATATTTTGATTTAAAACTTTTAAATAACAATAAACATTATTATTATTTTGTTAGCTACCAAACACCAGATTATACCCACAGTATATTCAAAGAGATCCAGTATTGTTTTTATATTTTTGATGGTTTTAAATTTTGTATACTTTTTAATGTTCACTGTTTTTAGCTTTTGTAAACTGCCCAGAGGGCTTTGGCTAAGGGGCGGTATATAAATTTAATTAATTAATTAAATAAATAAATATTAAACTTGTTTCCCTCATAGCTAGGGGAAAGGATTTATTTAACCCTCCCTCAGGTTTTCAAGTGGTGATGCTTGGCCTGAGAAGGGCTTATGCGATGGGCCTGGTGTAAAGTCGGTGACATTGCAGGGACTGTGGGCATGACTCATCCCATATGTGTAGTGATGTATTTGTTGTCCTTAACCCTATTTAGGTATTCAAATTACTCACAGAATGAGGAGTGGAGATGACTGTGTTAGCCCCACCCCTTCTGCCACCATCCATGTCTCTTGCCAATAGGGAATGGTTCTTTTTAGGCTTCAGAAACATCAGTGAACACTATAGATTTTATTCAGCAAAAATGCAGCAGAAAAGCAAAACACAAGGATTGCAGCAAGAAACTTCGAAGCAAGACCGTAAGCTTACATCTCTTCATTTGTCAGGGATCTTTCTAAATGGCAATGAATGTGACTCCAATAATGGCCTGCAGCAGCTTTTCTGGATCAGCCTGCATTGAGATCCCACCCTGAGTAGTGTATCAGGGATTCATATATACTGCTATGCTCATATTATTCCCACCCTTATCCTGGCATTACTCCAATCACTTTGAGAATGTTTGGCAGTAAGCCAGCATAGATAACGGCATCTCTCAGCTACTCTCCTAACGAACCACCAACCTTGAGACCTCACCAGAGGTTGATCTCAGCATAAATACTAGCCTCTAGAGTCTCAAACAGATAACTGACTCTGGGAAGAAGAAGTATCGCTAACCAGCAGAAGCAACAGGCCAACTGGAAGTCTAGGCACAGAAGGAGCAATTGTTGTGCACCACTAACTCCTCGAAATGTCTATTACACCACATCATCCTCCATAATTTTCTGGGGTTTAAAATAATGCTGGGAGCTCCATACATAGAGAAAATCTCCACTGCAGACATTTGCATCAAATTCATGAGGACAAGGAGTGTGTTGGTGGGGGTGGAGCTAGCATGATCATCCCTGCTGTCCCTCTTGATGTGACTAGTATGAATGCCTAAATAGGCCTCTTCTGGAATGAGTTATTCAAGCAGGACAAAACATTAATTGCAAACCTTAGAAAAGTTGCTCAGTGGCATCACATATGCCTTGCAGTGAGAAGGTTCCATATTCAGTTCTCGGTGTGACAAACTGGTGTGCTTGCACATCCATCCTGTGAGATAGGACAAGCTGCAAGATACCCTTTCCTCAAAGGCAGGATGCCACTACCCATACATTTATGTATTTATTTATTGTATTTCTATACATCCCAATAGCCAAAGCTCTCTGGGAGGTTCACAAAATGTAAAACCATGAAGTACAATTGAAAGTACAAAACAAGCAACAGTATAAAAGCACAATATAAAAGCACAACCAGGATAAAACTGAGCAGCAATGCAGAGATTAATACAGATTGATCTCTAGGGAGCTCAATCCACAGCCAGGGTGCCACAGCAGAGAAGGGCCCTCCTCCTGGTAGCCATCTGTCTCACTTTCTTTGGCAGGGGCTCACGAAGAAGGACCCTTAAAGATGTTCTTAGGGTCCAGGCAGATACATATGGAAGGAGGTGTTCCTTCAGCTAACCTGGCATCAAGCCATTTAGAGATTTGGATGTTAATACCAGCACTTTGAATCGGGCTCAGACCTGACTGACAGCCAGTGAAGCTGGAAAAGGACTGGCGTGATGTGATTGGCCAGTCCCTGTTAACAAAAGTGCTGCCCTGTTTTGTACCAGCTGAAGTTTCTGGACCATTTTCAAAGGCAGCCCCACATGTAACACATTGCAGTAATCCAGACATGAGGCTATTAGAGCATGGATAACTGTAGCTAGGCTATCTCTGTCCAGATAAGGGCGCATTAACATATTTAACATTCAATACCTTATAACTGCTTCTTGGATGTTAATATTTAACAACCCATAACCTGAATGTGTGAGAATTCAGGATCATGGGGGAATCCACACCTAAGGAAGAGGATATTAAGTTTTTCAGAGCTTTCTTTAAACTCTTTATCAAAAAGGTCAGCATGTTTGCCAAGCAGTCCAGCACACAGATACAGCTAACATCAGGCTATGCATGGGAATCAAATCAACTCCAGCTTCCAAGCCAATATATTTATTAAAGTACCAAGTGGAGAAAAGTTCAGAAATGGTCTGTTACTTTGGAAATAAAACGAAGCATCAGATTAGCTCACTGACACTCACTTATCAGGATTCTAAGGGTAATTCACCAAAGCAACTTGTAGGGGTGTGTGGAATGAAGGGGTGAGGCATACATCTGGAATTTCCTGGCATAGGTGTGTATCCCACTTTCCCCTTTCAAAATGCCCTGCGAAGAAGAAGAAGAAAAATACAAAAATATTTATGCTGGAGTGTATAATGGCATTGATAGCTTCAGCATCTGCATCTTGGAATTGCATCAAAATGCGTATTTTTAAACTGGCCCCACACTTATCAAATAAAAAGGTTTATTTTCATGGAAGAGGAAATGTGATTTGCAACTTTTATTAAGAGGCTTTTAATAAAGAATCATTCCTATGTATTCTGACTGGTTGTTTATGTGGCATTAATCATGCTTTTTGTACTTAACATGTTATCGACTAACTACTTTTATATTAGAGGAGACATCATGGTCTTATGACATAGCACAGTCAGACACATAATCCTAATTATATATTTTTTGTCAAATATGAAATCCTTTTTGAAATGGTTTACAGATTGCAACAGTTTCCATGGTTTACAAATTTCAAATATAGCATTGTTAAAGTTTACAGACAATGTTTCTGCTGGCTATAGAAGCTGCTTCAGACATAATAAAGGTTCAATTTTTGTTGTCAAGGTAAGCTGTTGATGGTGCTCTTAACTGGGCAAGTTAACTGGGCAAGTTGCAAAAACCAAGGGTTTTGCAATTCCACCGTGCACATAAGTCTACATATTTATTTATTTATTACATTTATATACCACTCCATAGCTGAAGCTCTCTGGCTGGTTTACAAAGATTAAAAAGATTAGATTAAAAAGACTAAACATTAGAAATTAATATACAAAATTTAAAAAACAGCAACATAAAACAGCTAACATTTAAAACAATTTTTTAAACACTCACCCAGGCAAAAGCTCATTTTGGAGTCAGGTAGAACTCAACATATGCTGATAAATGCCTGGGAGAAAAGGAAAGTCTTAATCTGGTGAAAAGATAACAATGTTGGCGCCAGGTGGTCCTCATTGGGGAGATCATTCCATAATTGGAGGACCACCATAGAAAAGGGCCTCTCCATTGTTGCTGACCTCCAAGCTTCCCTCAGAGTAGGCACCCAGAGGAGGACCTTAGATGTTGAGCATAGTGTATCAGTATGTTCATGTTGGAAGAGGTGTTCCATCAGGTATTATGGTCCCAAGCTGTGTAAGGCTTTATAGTTTAAAACCAGCACCTTGAATCGGGCTCGGAAACATACAGGCAGCCAATGCAAGCAGTACATAATCAGGAATTGGTCAGAAACCTATTTACTACAGCCTAGATGTATGGCAAATAAATGGAATAATGCAAATGATTTTAAGGGTTGTATACTCTCACCTTACCTATTCAACTTGTATGCAGAACACATCATGCGACGTGCTGGGCTTGACGAATCCAAGGCTGGAGTTAAAATCGCAGGAAGAAACATTAACAATCTCAGATATGCAGATGACACCACTTTGATGGCTGAAAGCGAGGAGGAGCTGAGGAGCCTTATGACGAAGGTGAAAGAAGAAAGTGCAAAAGCTGGGTTGAAGTTAAACCTCAAAAAAACCAAGATTATGGCAACCAGCTTGATTGATAACTGGCAAATAGAGGGAGAAAATGTGGAGGCAGTGACAGACTTTGTATTTCTGGGCGCAAAGACTGCAGCCAGGAAATCAGAAGACGTTTACTTCTTGGGAGGAGAGCAATGACAAATCTTGAGAAAATAGTTAAGAGCAGAGACACCACACTGACAACAAAGGTCCGCATAGTTAAAGCAATGGTATTCCCCGTAGTAACCTATGGCTGCGAGAGCTGGACCATAAGGAAGGCTGAGCGAAGGAAGATAGATGCTTTTGAACTGTGGTGTTGGAGGAAAATTCTGAGAGTGCCTTGGACTGCAAGAAGATCAAACCAGTCCATACTCCAGGAAATAAAGCCAGACTGCTCACTTGAGGGAATGGTATTAAGGGCAAAACTGAAGTACTTTGGCCACATAATGAGAAGACAGGATACCCTGGAGAAGAGGCTGATGCTAGGGAAAGTGGAAGGCAAAAGGAAGAGGGGCCGACCAAGGGCAAGATGGATGGATGATATTCTGGAGGTGACAGACTTGACCTTGGGGGAGCTAGGGGTGGCGACAGCCGACAGAAAGCTCTGGCGTGGGCTGATCCATGAAGTCATGAAGAGTCGGAAGTGACTGAATGAATAAACAACAAAAACAAATAAACCACCCAGAGAGCTTCAGCTGTGGGGCGGTATATAAATTAAATAAAAATAAATAAATAAATAAAGCCTAGGATATGTTATCTATGGTTAAGCATATGCACCTTTGTGAAGTTTAAAGAATGTAGGGATGGTCAAGAAGGAAGGAGTTAATTTTATTAAGAAGGTTACATTAAATTGGAATATATTTGTTAATACCAGAATGCTTATTTTCAGCAGAACATATCAATGGGTATATTATACTTTTGTGATCTTGAAAGAGAAATGTATCCTTATAAATGTATCATAATTGGAGATAAATAAATGAAGTAAAAAAAAAAAAAAGCTAGACATGTTTTATACTCCCCCACCCCCCAAAAAAACAGTATATAAAGAAG
The DNA here is from genome assembly GCF_023053635.1 of Elgaria multicarinata webbii. NCBI lineage: Eukaryota > Metazoa > Chordata > Lepidosauria > Squamata > Anguidae > Elgaria > Elgaria multicarinata. The sequence goes on from NC_086172.1 coordinate 107,026,239, forward strand.
ATGTTGAACATACAAGGTTGACAGCTATTATTTTGGATCAGCCATGCCCAATGTGTTGCCTGTACTAAGAAAAGGTCCTTCTCTGTTGTGGCACCCCAGTTGGGAAATGAGCTTTCCAGACACTCTTGCCTGGTGGCTGTTGTGCTCTTTAGAGGGACGGGTGAAGACCTTCTTATTTTCCCAGGCATTTCAGTCTACCAGTTTCTATTGTTTTAAATCTTTTACTGTGATTTCAATCTTTGTTTTGCTGCTAGGCTTTATTTTGGTTTTCATTTTTAATTTATATTGTGATTTTAAACTTTTAAACTTAGATATTGTATTTCAGCCTGATGTATTTTATGGTTTTAATTATTGTGAACCACCTAGAGAGCTTCAGCTATTGGGCGGTATAGAAATGGGGGTGTGGGAATGACCCATATCTGCATGCCAAATTTCAATAAACACTTTGGGTTCTTCCTTAGATCACCATGGGATGCCTATTCCCTTATATTTTCCTTTTGAAACCTATCAGGTCCACTTATTATTGTCATTATGAAAATAATTCTCAATCTCATCATCTGCCGTACCTTCAGTAATGTCTAGGGAAGGGGAGAGGAAATCCTATACTACTAATGACAGTTGGCAGGGGGAATTGGCGAAGGAGAATCACTGGTCTGAAGAAAACATCAAGGATAATAATAATAATAATAATAATAATAATAATAATAATAATAATAATAATAAAAATTCTTACCCCCCTCTCCAGTTTGATCGAGGCGGGGAACAGCAGTAAGTATAAAATACATAAAATACTGATTAAAAACATAGTATACATTGTTAAAACATCATAAAAATTCATTTGTATATAGCATTTGTATACCACCCCATAGTCAAAGCTCTCTGGGTGGTTCGCATAAGATTAAAAAAACACTTAAAAACAAAATACATAAATTAAAAACCACAAAAAAGCATGCAAACTGCAGATACATTTAAAACTACTATAACAACTCATATGTAACTGATAAAAACAATGTAACCAGCTAAAATGCAATGGAAAAAATGTCGGGGGGAGAACCTAATAAAACCTGCATGACACTTTTACCAGTATGAGTCACAAGCAGAAGCATTCTTGTCATAAACGGAAGAACTGTGAAACTGACAACAAGGTGACATCACCTATCAACTTCACTTCATAGTCCAAAAGTATTTGGACATGACACTTGTTACTCGGAGGTGAGCAGCATGAGTAAGCGCTCCCTTTAAAGGCAGCTCAGTTGTACAGCATTTGCCTTCCATGTGGAATGTCCCAGGTTTAATCCAGCAACAGAAGGGAAAGACCTCTTCCAGCTCACCAACACTATTCAGACAATACCTGGCTAGATGGTTGAATTGTTTAACCTGGTGTAAAGTATGATCCTATTTATTTATTTTTCATAAGTTTTATATCCCACCCTTCCTCCAGAAAGAGCACTGAGCAATTTACAATCTTAATACAAGAAATCAATAAAATCATACTATCCCACTTAGGGTGCAATCCTAGGCTTGTTAAGAAAGAAAGAAATTTCTACAATTCCCAGCATTCCCCAACAATAATAATCTAACCAAAAAACACCAAAACCAATTAGTCAGGATCAAATACTTTTGTAAATAAAAAGGGTTTTAATTTACATTTAAAAATAGTTGCAGCGGGGGCTACTCACACCTCTCCTAGGAGAAATGCATGACATTGAAAAACAAAGCTTTGTATACTACAGTCACTCCCCACCAAAAAACCTGAAGGTCTGGTATTTGTTGTTGCCTGCATTCACTGCTATAGCAAAGATCTGCACAGTAAACAGGAGAGGAGCATAACGACTGCATTGCATAAACTAGTTCTACAGAGTCCAAATTAAAGGCATGCGTAGAACACCCAAAGTGTGTCTGGTCAGTGTTCCAGGTAACATTGGCTTGGGCAGAATTTACCATACTAGAATGTATCTAACACCAAAGCATCATACGTTCCTGTGTTTTTTGAATTCAAAAGTTCTTTGTTCAGTTGGTTGTTGTAATTGTTTTTAAACCCTAATGCTGGGCGCCTCTGGTTGGTTTGTAGGGGTGTGCAAAATGGGTCTTCTCTGCTACGAAATTCAATCTGGAGCTCTGTAGAGGTGATTCTCTGCCTCGATTTTGGAGCAGCTCTCCCCACCCCCCTGTCGAAGAACCATTCAGTATTTGGGTAAATGGTATTAACAAAAATGCCTACAGCTCCCTCATTTTTAAAGATAAAATGATAAAACTTGGGACAGTGATAGGTCTTTAGGATACCTTTAGCCATGCCAAGTTTGAATCAGTTCCATTCGTGCCTTGATTTTTTAGGATTTTTTTTATAAAAAAGTCTCACTCAAACCTGGTGTCCTCCAGATGTATTGGACAGAGCCGCCCTCCCCCCCCGCCCCCCCCCCCACACCATCACTTTCTCACTCACCATGCCAGCCAGCAAACACAGCAGCACTTTTACACTGTGGAAATGTGGATGATTGATTTCTATGAGCCTGAGCAGAAATGCGCTCCCTCTCCACCCCACCCCACATGGCCAGAATCAGCAGCCAGTTAGTGTTTCCGACTCCCCCAAACACAGCCAGGGACAGTGCTATGGCTATTCCTAATTGGTTATCCACAGAAGTCAATATCAAAGCTACCCCTCACCCAACTCAGTGTCTTCCAAATATGGAGATATTCAATTTAGACACAAACACAGCAGGATAATTCCAGAGATTTTTAGAAGCTCCAATTGGGCACGTCTCCACTCTGGTATTAATTGATGGGCTTGGAAGCAGCCAATCACTGCTCTGGAAGATCAAATGCTCCACGGATGTTTGCAGTTACCAGATAATTCTGGGCGGTGTTTGATCTAGAACAAAATTCTGGTTTGATCTAGAACAAAATTCATAAACTGCAGCATCTTCTTTGTGTTTCTGCATGTATTTTGCCATTTATTTATTTTTAGCCAAGGAGTGAACTTTGCTCTCCTTGAATGTCACAATGCTAAATTCACCACAGGACAGAAAGTAATTTTCAGGTGTCACATTTTTGCTATATGTTATTAATTGAAAATAAAAAGTTATCTTATCTGACTTTCCCAGCAACTATATTATGTGACAGTTCAGTAGCTTCAGAATCAATTTCACAGCATCTCCACTGAGATCACCGAGCATTTTGCTGTAAACAAATATCATTTACAAGTTCAGGAGCCTTTCAGATTTCTTTCCTTAATTTTACAGTGAATCGGCTCCAATATTCCAAAGTATTGCAAGGGGAGCTCAAGACCTGACGTCACCTAGCAGTGCACACTTGAATCTCCCTTTCAGTTCCCCAAGATTGCTTTATTGACTCTCAAGAGATGTTCAGCTTTTGAAGAATAATATCCTGTATGACAGTCTAGCAGATGGAGCACCACTTCTGGATCTGTCATGATTTTATTGGAAGTCTCTGTTGCCTTTATTATGGCGGAGAATTAAAATCAAGTCTGAAACCTGATATATATATATATATATATATATATATATATATATATATATATATATCTCCAAGGGGATTTTCTGTCAAAAGGAAGAAAAAGTGAATGAGATGCCCAGTGCAATTGTAGCATATGTTTGTGTAAAGGAAAAAACAGTAGTTTTCCCAAGACAGAATCCTTAAATACTTGTTTAACCTAGCAAAATGACATATAGCAACAATAACCTGCTTTTCAGACAACATGCAGAGCTACAGACTGTCAGATTTTCTGGTCTTACTAGACTCATTCAAGTCATTTCATTAGATAGATAGATAGATAGATAGATAGATAGATAGATAGATAGACAGACCTATAATTGTCAGCTCACCAGATGTTGCAATTTAGATGCAGAATGAAAATCTATTTTATTCATTCTCAAGAGCATGGTGACAAAACCTATCTGGAAATTCAGAAACCTTTTATAATTGCAAACTCTTCAAAAACAATTAAAGAGATGGGTGATTTTCATAGTGAAAACCATTCTGGGGAGGCAAAAGTCATTTTAACTGGGTCAAATAGGCAGAGTAGGCAGCTCCATTTGCGCAATTAAGACAACAAGTCCCAACTGTGAAGAAAGAGTTGCCAGGTTTGAGCCCTCTCTCAATAATGTTTTCCCTCCCTGCATAGACAAGTATACTTGGCTTAGTAAGATATCCAGGCTAGGCAATGGCTCCAGTGCAGGAAACGAGTCTTGTGGGAGATGTCTTCACGGCACTGAGTTGGCGCCATGTTCCCCCCAAACCCCTTGCTTTCACTCCTGTGGGGTTATGCCAGATAATCCTCATGCCAAGGAGCAAGTGTGGGGTTTATTGCTGTCATCTGCCCTCTCCCCCATCCCTTCCTGAGACTATGGCGAGGAGGAGGAGGAGGAGGCAGTAGCAATGGGGGGGGGAGAAAATATTTTTCAAGAGAAGGAGGGGCAGTGGAAGAAAATCAGGGGGAAAATAATTTAGGAGGTGACAGCAGCAGCTGGAGAGAGAAAATAATTTAGGAGGAGGAGGTAGTGGTGGCAGCAGCACGGGGTAAGAAAATACTCTTCTCCCAGGTAAGGCAGCACTGAATATTCCCATTCTGCTCACCAGCCCGCCCCCGCCCTCTGCCCAGACAGATGGTGACCAATCAGGGGTCGCCATCCACCAGGAATGTCCTGGAGCAGCTGCTGAGTGAAGACAGGCCAGTGAAACAGCCAGGCTGCCCTCACTCTAAGTCCCAGACTTTTCAGCCACACATTTTTGGCTCTTTGCCCTGGGGTGGCTTTGAATCTGTGGCTGCATCATCTAACCAACGCCACATAGATTTGGAGCCACCCTGGGGCAAGGAAGGCGTCAAGACAGCCCCATGGTCAGGGAGGGGCCATGGCTCAGCAGTAGAGCATCTGCTTTGCATGTCGAAGGTCCCAGGTTCACTTCCTGGCATTGCCAGGTAGGGCTAAGAAAATAAACCTGCCTGGTGAGCTGCTGCCACTCAGTGTCAACAATTCTGGGCTTGATGGACCAGTGATCTGACTCAGTAAAATGCACCTTCCTATTGTAAACAAAGAATAGTGGAAAATGCAGTATTGAAAGAGGCTCAAGGACTCAACAATCTAAAGACAATGGAAGGATGCACAAGAACAAACTCAGTTCAGGGAACATGCTGCCCCTACAGTAGCCAAACCTAAATACTTCTATAGCTAATTTAGGTTGGAGACAGGCAACAGGGCGGCGGCGGCGGCGGCGGCCGGCGGCTTCTTCTTCTTCTTCTTCTTCTTCTTCTTCTTCTTCTTCTTCTTCTTCTTCTTCTTCTTCTTCTTCTTCTTCTTCTTCTTCTTCTTCTTCTTCTTCTCCTCCTCCTCCTCCTCCTCCTCCTCCTCCTCCTCCTCCTCCTCCTCCTCCTCCTCCTCCTTCCCCTTCTCCCCCCAAGAGGTTTGCCTGTAGCTTAAACATTCATCCCACTATAATAAGTGTTTAAGGGTTTTGCAAATGTTTATAGAGCTTCAAAACCTGCCAAAGCTGTTTGAGCAAAGATTATAATGCAGGGGTAGGCAACATGCTCTCCGCAGGCCAATGTGGCTATCCACTTCCCACCACCACCGCTGCAGCCGCACTGCCAGAAGTCATGCATGTTGCAAAATTCATGGCAGCAGCACGTCTATTGGCAGTTTGATACCTAATTTCAGTAGAAAACCACTATGGCATGTGAAAACGGCCACATTTTTTCATGCTAAATTTGGCTAGTTTTGCATTCTGTAGCAGCTTATTGCTGAAAAATAGCGACAAAGCCACTGTGTAAATAGAATGCTAGACTAGATGGATCCTTCGTCTGATCCAGCATGGCTCTTCTTATGTTCTTGTTTATGGGTGAGTGGCACCATGCCAACAAATGCAGTGATGCTGGGAGTGCATGGGTTGTCCGAAAGAGGAGGGAAAGAGCCCAAACCTCCCCAAGTTGCTCACCTCTGCTTTAATGGAGCAAAACAGATTAAGCTGAGAAATGGTGCATCTATCATACCATCTTCAACTCTCAAAACATTTCTCCAGACCTTTTGAAAGTAATTCCATAAAAAGGACAAGACAGCAATCATACAGGTTCCCTCTTTATCATAACTTGTGTAGCGTCAAAGGCTTCAGACCGATGACTGCAGATTTTCTTGCTTTGCTGCTCAAATAGTCTCCATAATTTAAAGAGGCAATTTCCCGGCTTTGTACTGAAATGTCGCCATATTTCCCCCCTATGAAAAGCTCTAAAATTGTACCCTTATCATTCTTTTAGCAAATGAACCAGCTAAAATTATCTACATTCATCCTTTTCTGCAGCCTTGATCTAACGTGTGCTGACCATCAATCTACAGCATTTCCCCGTTTTTTCCCTAATGGATTCCACCAACAGCTTTTAGAAATGAGCCTTTAAGGTAAACTCAGATGTTCATAAGCATTGTATAAATGACTATAGTGGAATGTGTGCTAAGCTATTGCAAATGAGAATTAACCCTACATTAATCCAACAGCTGTTTGGTTGCCCTTCCCTCCAACATGGTGCGGAAAGAGCTTGCACTGTCAAGAAGAAGGGTCAGACAATGGTGTCAGAAACCAAGCCGGCCATCCTCCTCCCTAACATCCTCAGCCACATGGCGCACACAGTTTGAGCTACCTGGGTCTGTTCCAGCAGCCCGGGGCTTCTACCCATCACCATCCCTCAGCTGAGTTGCTCACACAGCTTGATTTTGGGGCCTGCCTGGGCCTGCTCCATCGTAGTCCTTTCTTGAGGTCATCCAGCAAATGCAGGAGAGGCGGGCGACTGTGTAAGCTCGTTGTTTGGGTGGGAGATGATAATGATGATTGATGATGGTGATAATGTGATGATGATTGATGATGATGATGATGATGATACAGTGAGGGTAAGGGTGAAAGGAGCAACCTATTGTTATTTTCTTTTTCTTTCCTCTCTCTTTCTTCCTCTGCAACTTAAAGAAAGCTGTACATGGAATTTAATTAGACTTTATATCATTATTACTAACTTTCCCCCTGAGTTGATGGTCATTAGGGTGGAAGCCTATTGGACATTCCACATTTGGAACATTCAGTGAAAAGGACTGAAGTTTATGTTGGAATAAGCAACATCCATTTGTTAAAACTATTGTACGGAGGGAGAAATAACTGGTTAAAAGTCACTAAATGATTAATCCTTATAGGGAGTTGTGAGGTTGGTTTTGGTTTGAGTTTTGCCTACTTTACTTTGCCTGCTTTAGTTGTAAGAAGAAAAGATGCTTGTTCATATTAATTAAAAGTCCTGTTTAAAGTTTGCAGTTGTCTTCTGTCTTAATTGTGGTCAGACAAAACTTACTCTGCAATGAGATAAAGGGCAGTGATGAGCTGTAAAATGTTGCTGCTGGGTTATATTTCACTTTTAGGCTATAATGAGATACTTTCCATCTAGCATAAGACTGCTTTAAAATTAGTGGCAAACTGTATAACAGCATATAATACTCTCACCAATGAAAAAGTTGCCTTGTTGTTTTTATATGTGCCATTTGTCTGTCTTTAAATAAATTGAGAGTGCACCTGGGAAATGCAGTGCAGGGTTTTATATATAGTAAATAATGTCAAGTAGCAGAACTATGTCAGTACCAAAGCTGATTAATTCACTAAGACTCATCTTCAAGAAGTACCTTTAAATTTTAAAGATGATCCATTTAAGTGTGTGTGTGCATGTGTGTGTGTGTGTGTGCGCATGTGTGTGTTTGTGTGTGCATGTGCATGTGCGCGTGCATTTAAGCCTTGTTTTATAGATTCAGTTAAAAATATTCCAGGGCACATTGGGAGGAAGAAAAGTGTTAAAATTTGTACAGCAACTAAAAATAAATGTAAATTTATGATACATTGAATGTCTCAAATGTTCTTTATTTCAGTAATTCTAATATTAACATATTATACAGAACAGGTTTGTCTTTATTGTGAGGTGTACAATTAGACCATGTGACCAAGGTCATGCCCCCTTGGGGGGCGGACATGTCAAGATGGCCCCACCTTTGGGGCTGGGGTGGCCATATTGTCCTCCTTTTTTGGTTTCCAAAATATGGTCAGCCTAAGCACAACACTTGTTCCCAATTCAGAAGATTACAAATGTTACATATGAACCAACCTAGATCCCTTGACTATGCCAGGAAACCGTATACCTTCCTGCTTTTTTTCTTCAATAATCAAAGGAAGGAAATCCCACAATGAAAATTTGGATAGAAGTTGCCATGGGTAAAAATGTGTGACTTAGAATAAAGGCTTACACTGCACTCCTATAACCACTTACCTTGGAGTAAGTGTCATTGAATTCAGTGGGATTATCTTCTAAGTAGAAATGTATAGGAATGTGCTGTTTAGGAATGTGCTGTTAGGTACAATGCACCACTGAAAAGTGCAGGCTTCTTAATGAAAGACATTTTATTTTCAAAGCCATTGAGATTTACTAATATCTTACTACCTCTCCCACACATTCTATCATGCACAACATAATTCCTGTATATGTCATGGCTTTTCTGTATATGTTCAGGAACAAGAACCAAAGATTACAAGAGATTACAAAATTGTGATTATGCCCCTCAAACGTAAACGAACTGTTGTGGAAGTTGCAGCAATGAGGGAAGCGGCTAAAAGGCAAAAGGCAGAGCAAGATAGAGCCCAAGGTGCAAATTTGTCTGATATACAAAGGGAATGTTAAAAATTATTGATGGGAAAGAACAGGGGAAGTTGGTTCAAAATCTTACAAAAGTGTATACCAAAAATCTTCTATTCAAAGAAGTCCTAACAAAATAAATACACCTGTCATATGACGGCCCTTTTCACTAGTATTTATATAAAACCTCAAAAGATGCTGTAATATTTCTAGGAATAGGAGGAAGAAAAGTACATCTAAAACAAAACAAGACCAGGAGAATGCTTTGCTGCTCTGAATAAGAGCTGAGCTCAATAAAACTTTAAACTGCTGCAGTGGTGCTTCATTGCAGCTGATGGAGCCTCCTGGGGACAGGCATTTAATATATTCCTTTGCTGCCATTGCAACAAAGAAGGACGATCTAAAGAGGCAGGTTTGAACAACTAATAGGTGAACTGTTGGAAGAATACTTCGGATTTGAAAAAACAACAACACAGAGATGCTGTAGAAACAAAAGCCTGCAAGTGCTTTTTTTTTAAAAAAACAGTTTTTAATGCTTTATGTGTGTATGTTCTGTGTTTTAGAATTTTAAATTTTGTATACTCGTTTTTATCTCAATTTTAGAATTTCTGTAAACCGCCCAGAGAGCCCTGGCTATGGGAGCGGTATATAAGTGTAATAAATAAATAAATAAATAAATAAATAAATAAATAAATAAATAAATAAGAGAAATAACTGTGAACGTTCTTAATGTCATAGATCAGGGGTGGCCAGTGGGGCACTTTTGCCCATTGGAGGCCGCCTGCGTGGCTCCCCAAAAGTGCCCTCCCACCTCAGTTCTACACACACACACACACACACACACACTCCCCATACATGCTGCAGAGGGTGTGCGGAGAGGAGTGTCTTCCCTGCATTGCCTGTGTAGTAGCAAAATCATTAGGGATGTGCTCCACTCTGATTAGAAGCGGAGAATCAGAAGCGAATTGGCCTGCTCCGCCTTGCCCAGAGGTGTAGTAGAAGCGGACCGGGGACCCGTAGAAGCACGGCGAAGAGAAGTGGCCATACGCAGAGCGCTTCTCTTTTCGCTGACCGATCCGATCGCCATTTTGAAAAATTTCGCCCATAGGGTTGCATTGCGGGAAATAATCACGGATAACTGTGTTGTTTTTTAAGCTATCATTCTGAAACTTCTTGTGCTTAGAGAGTCGTGGATGGGGGTCATTTTGAGCCTACTCTCAGCTCTCTGCGTGCTGCGGTTCGCTTGCTATAATTTTTGGAAAAATTGGGTAAAACAGCGGGAAAATACCTTTTTCGAAGGGCTGAGGGGCAGAGACAACTCCCGGTCATTATCACATGATCCCAAAGTTAGAGGAGGGCATAGGCAAAACGGGTAATTGGGATTCTGGGAACTTCTCTTTCTTAGCCTGAACGGACTTTTCCCAGTGTTTTTTAAAACAGTAGCCCCACCAAATGCGCAAACACAACCTGTGAAATCATATACTATATACAATAATAAGAGATAGAAACACAGCACTGCTACCCACCCTAACTTTGGGGAACAACTGAATAGATGTGGTGCAAGGGGATGAGCTCCCCTAGAGCAAGGATGTGCCCTGTGCACTCTCCTGTCCTTGGAGGGCCATCAGACTGGAGTGAATGCCTATCATGAGTTGAAGTGATCGTTTGCTTCTTAAAGACTGGTACCTAGACAGGACCAGTCAAATTGGCAGATGATTCCCCCTCCTCTTGGGCACGTCCACTCCCCTCTTACTGGTAAAAGACAGATATAGCCTTTTTTAAAAAATTCTTCTTGTTGGTTATTCAGCAACACTGCTGCTTTTAATTCCACCCCTCCTTTATTTATTTATTTATACCATTTTATATGCATTACTGGCTTTGAAACTATCCTTGGCTCACTTCCTTGTGCCCCCAGAAATGTCTGCTGCCTGCCTGCCTTCCCTCCCTCCTCCTCTGCCCACCTCGCAGGGATGGTTTTTGTGTGTCTTGCTTTGACTCAGGGGAGAAGTCCTTCCTGTGCTCAAGTTCCAAATCAATTTTTCAAGTGTGGAAGAAGATTCATATTTAGGTTTATCTAAATGGCATGTTGGGATTTCCTTTGAAATGGGCCCATTGAGCTGTCTGCAGATACTGGGGTGTCCGACTTTCATAAATTCCCCAAAAATCCGGGGATGATGGGATTGGCTTGAAACTTGGCGTCCATGTGGACACATGGGTAAGCTGTCATGGGACCGAAGGTGAGATTTCTGACATGCAAATTGACGTAGTTGTAGCATGGGACTTGATTTGGGGTGAGTTAAAAGGTTAGAGCCCCGCCAAAAATCAGGGGATAATGGGATTGCCTTGAGTCTTGGCGTGCATGTGTATCCCTGGATAAGCTATCATGGTGCTGAGTTTGAGGTTTCTAACATGCAAATTGACGGAGCTATCGAAAGGGGTGTGAATGGGGTGCCCAATTTTCAAAAATTCCCCAAAAATCAGGGGATGATGGAATTGGCTTGAAACTTGGCGTCCATATGGACACATGGATTAGCTGTCATGGTACTGAAGGTGAGGTTTCTGACATGCAAATTGACGTAGTTGTAAAATGGGACTTGATTTGGGGTGAGTTAAAAGGTTTAAGCCCCTCCAAAAATCAGGGGATGATGGGATTTTCTTGAGACTTGGCATGCATGTGTATCCCTGGATAAGCTATCATGGTGGCGAGTTTGAGGTTTCTAACGTGCAAATTGACAGAGCTATCGAAAGGGGTGTGAATGGGGTGCCCGATTTTCAAAAATTCCCCAAAAATCAGGGGATGATGGGATTGGCTTGAAACTTGGCGTCCATGTGGACACATGGATAAGCTATCATAGTAGTGATTTTGAGATTTCTAATGTGCAAATTGACGGAGCTATCGAAAGGGGTGTGAATTAGGGTTATGGGTGGTGCGTTAGAGGTTAGAGCCCCGCCAAAAATCAGGGGATGATGGGATTGTCTTGAGTCTTGGCGTGCGTGTGTATCCCTGGATAAGCTATCATGGTGCCGAGTTTGAGGTTTCTAACGTGCAAATTGACGGAGCTATCGAAAGGGGTGTGAATGGGGTGAGCGATTTTCAAAAATTCCCCAAAAATCAGGGGATGATGGGATTGGATTGAAACTTGGCGTGCGTGTGTATACATCCATGAGGTGTCATGGTGCCAAACTTGAGGTTTCTAACTTTAACAGAAAAAAAGTTGTATACTTTTTTAGCTTTCAATGCACGCCTATGGGGGGGGGAAACGGAGCTCCGATCCGGATCCGGAGCGCCGCAGCGGAGTGGACACAGGCGGAGCGGGGACGGAGCGGCCCAATCCGCAAATCGCGGATCTGGAAGAGAAGCGGAGCAGGGGGTCCATGCACACCCCTAAAAATCATGCTCCTGCCAACCTGCAAATCAGCTGTTTGGTGGACAGACAGGAGCCTGATTCTGCTGTGAAATGGGCACATAAGGAGAGTCCTCCTTGCATATCCATTTCCCAGCAAAATCAGCTATGACATGCACAGCAGAAATATCACCTTTATTTATTGATGTATTGCAATACATTTTCTCCATGGTCATGTGCTTCATGTACATAGGAATCCTTTCCTCCTATGCATCCCACAGAAATCCACCCATCCCACCCTCATGCATTCATAAACTTTTCCTTCTTTGGCATGTTATTCATTTTTCTCATACTAAACCAATGTGGTGTTTAGCAATTAGAGGGTTGGACTGGGACTCAGGAGATCTGGGTTTTAGTCCCTCGTTGGTCATAAAGTTCATTCGATGACTTTGGGCCAGTCACTAACTCTACGCCTAACCTACCTCATAGAATTGTTGGGAGGATAAAATGGAGAGGAGGAAGATCACGTAAGCTGTCTTGGGTTCATTGCAGGAGGAAAAAATGTGGGATATAAATTTAATTAATTGATTGATTAATTAATTAAACACAAATTAAAATAGAGGGGCTGGGCCATAGACCCTCACACATTCAAGTAAATGCCTAAATGGGGCTTCTGTAGAAGAGTTTTTGCACCATTTTCAGCTGCAGCACTGCAGCCCCCCAAAATGTGAAATAATGGACAATTATACAATCAATTCATTAAAAAATATATTAGTGAGCAGCCCTCACTGCCAGTTTCTGTCTGCAATTCGTTATTTAAAATCCTCAATAAATATGAAAATATTTTATTAGAGATTCATTGATTTGCAAGGAGTAATTTAAAGGAATGACTATGAGCCCTCTACTGGAGCCGTTTATGTCTTTCACACACACACACCCCTCTCTTCCTTAGACATTTCTCATTCCTGTTTCAGGCCAAATCACCAATATAACAATGATGCTATAATTCCAAAAAGAGGACTTAATTATATCTTTATCAGAGATTTTAATCAGAATGCTGTATGGGCAGCTGTGCTTTACAAGGTGGTATGCCAGGCTGATTCTGTGAATCATAGAACAAATCTTTCATGCCCAACTGTTGCTGTTTTTTAATGCTTAGAGCTGGGATTTCAGCAAGACTGGATTAAAAGAAATGGAGGCTAGCCTCATATAACAGGGGTCCCCAACCTTTTTGGATCTGTGAACACATTTGAGAATTTTGGAAATTGCTGTGGTCATCACTATAAAACTGGTGGCTTCCATGGTAGATGTGGCTAGTCACATAATGGCTGCCATGGGCTAATCAAAAGAGGTTGAGGGGGGTGAGAGAAATAGCAAGGCCAGAGGCAGGCAGAGAGGGAGAATGGCATGGCAAAGGGGTAGACAGATGAGAAAGAGCAAGGCTAGAAGCTATGAGGGGGAATAAACAGTGAGGTAAAGAGGTGCAGGGCAGAAATAGTGGCAGTAAGGACTGGAAGTCGAGAGAAACAGCAACATAAAGGGGTGATGGAGAGAAAGATCAGGGCTAGGAAAGGAGAGGGAAAAGTTGGCCAGGGCTGAGAAGGGAGAGAAAAAGCAAGGAACGGGATTAGATAGAGAGAAATAGCAAAGCTAGGCCTAATTGCTAGAAAGTTCTATTTTATATATATAGGCATTTCATATGTATTCACTGCTATGGATATTTACAAATCAATGAGGGAAAGCTTTGTGGGTGCCTGCAGGTCACTGGGAACTTCTTCTTTGTGAATGCTATTGGAAGGCCAGTGGGTGCTGTGTTGGGGCTCCCCCCCACCATATATTATATCTCTCATGTGCAGAAATGGTCACATTTACCAGCTACAATGAGCAACATTAGACGAGTGGTTTTTTTGCATGCTCATTACTGGGCACTCATGGATTTTAGTGGGTCCTATTCATGATGTCATATCTCCCGTTTGTCTCCTGTCCCTTCCAGCATTCTTCCCATGACAAAAAAAAAGACCCAATTTATTTTTAGAGACATGACTTGCCACTATCCCCTGCTGTGTGCAGGAGAAGTGGTGCAATAAAAATGGCCCACTGAATGGGCCAGGTGGATGTTGTTTACTTCCCCTTTCTTCTCCATGAGAAAGAGGAAGTATTGTGCAACAGAAGAGGAGGCTTTGCTGGTCATCCTTCATCAGACAGAAGAGGAATTTCTTACTTGCTGTTAGATTGACCCAATTGGTACTGTTTGTTTGTTTTGCCTTCTCTACACTGCTATCTGAGCATAGGCCAATGGTGTAATATGGGGATGCCATGTAGACATATTAATTGCTTATATGTGGCAGGGATGTGCAGGATCTATTAGATACAGCTTTGATTTTCTGAGCCAGCTTTGTGGTGACTCGTGAATTCTGAGACTTGCGACTCAGGGATGTGGAACCCGGTGTGTGTGTGCAGGGTGTAAATGGCGTTTGGGGCTAACCTGGCTCAGCCACCCAGAGTTGTGGAGCAGTAATGGGAGGGACTAAGGAAGGACCATACTCCATAACAGCTGGGGTATGACCTTAAGGATGGGAAGGGAACACATTCCCACTCCTCTCTAAGCAGGGTCTGACTCAACTGAATAGCTTCAATCTAGCTGCCTGCAAGTTAGGGCACAATCCTATGGCTATTTAGACAGAAAAAAAGTCCTAAAACTTCTAGGATGTCTCCCTGAGTTGCTTAATTCCATTCAACTCTCTGTATCACTGTATATTGACTGGTGTAAATCGAATCAATGTATCTGCGGCAAAACTCATACTGTGCTGGCACAAAGGGGATAGAAGAAGCCATGCATATACACACACCAATCTTCCTTTCTTGGAACATTAGCCTGCCATCTCTGATGAGACAAAACAATAAAACAGGCGCTTTGTCTTAATCATGTGTTTAACAGATTTGCTGAACCATGATGTTAATACTGAATCTCAATTTTACTTCCTTCATCTACAAAGTTACTTGTTTCAGATGTCAAAAACTACAGATGCCGCCTATGACAAAGGAAAAGAATGCACTGTAGGTTTGTCATTTCTATAATCAGTGTGACAATTGCTCTACAGTTGTGCTAAATGCAGATATTTTCTTTGACCCCACAGGAGAGTTCTTTTTGGGAGGGCAAACCCTTTTATATTTGGTCATCCCATTCTATGAGATCAAGGTCACCGATACCCAGACACTTCCTCCCAATGAGACTTTGGTTTTCTGTAGAAATATCTATACTAGTACTGACCGAAGGTGACCCAGCTTATTTTATGAGGTCTGATAAGAACACAGAATGGAGAGTTACAATATATCTGCAGGTCATGTATTATTGGTTGGAGTTCTATTATTAAAACGGAAGCTGCCTTTCCCCAAGCTTTTTAATTTTCTTTTATTGTTAAGACGATCTATGGGATACTGTGATTTCCCTTAAGTTCTGCAATCATCCAGTTCTAGTTTTTTTGGGGGGAGTGTTTTTCCAGGCATCGTTTTCAAATTAGTTTTCTGTAAATGTCCCCTTTTTCCATGCAGTATGTTAAGAGAAACATAGAAGTTGCCGATTCAGTGACAAAAGCTTCCCCTCCAATGAAATATATTAACACATTCAGAGGTTTGTAGAAGCAGAATTAGCGCAAAATGGTCAGAGTATTCTGGACTATTATGTAAATGACTTCACAGCAACCAAGGTGGGTAACTCAAAAAAATGACTAGTACTGTGCAGAAAATCCTCCCACATATTTTTCAACCATTCTCATTCAATTTAATAGAAAAGAAATTGATTTCGAAAGGAAATTCAAAGGAGGAGAAATTTCAGAGAAATGCTAATGCTGCTTACCTTACTCATGAGGTGGCTGAGAAGTGTGTGTGAGTGTCCTGTCTTTCATTGCACAGTCAGCTCTGTGACAGCCTGTAGCCTCCTTGGGTTCCCGCACTTCCCACCCTGGGTAATTCTTCTCATAGACTTTTTCTGATTAGGAAGCAGAGGAAGCCTGAGAGGCTGCAGAGCAATTGAGAGATTAGTAATAGAAAGTAAAACACACCCACAGTATCCCTGGCCAGGTCAACAGCAGCACCACTAAACGAAGTTCAAAATAAAATTTAAAATGCCCTAAGAATGAGGCAGAAAAATGGAAGCTCCTTTCATGGGGGAAGAAAACTTTCAGGAAATTGGAGGTCATCTTTTTGTGCAACTCTAGCTCCACCTTTTCCCTGGAGCTGGACACAACAATGTGCCCCGCCCCTGAAACCTGCTACAGAGCTTGCAGGGAAGGAGTGATAATATCAGCACCAAACTTATAGCTTCATCCCAAGTACCTGTTTCCCTCAAATTATCCCCTACAGCGTAACACTGTTGTTGTTGTTGCTGCTGCTGCTGCTGCTAGCTAAATCACACCCCGGGCGGCAGCGCTCCTAAGATCCTTTGCATACCAGGAAATGGGTTTAAGGGGGAAATATAAAAAATCATAAAAAATCAATAGATGACCCAATCCGATTCAAATTTGGTATGCTTAAAGCTCTCCTTAATATCTATTCCTGTGCCAATAGTATGCATTTGTTTAATTGGTAGTTTAAACTTATCAAATCCTCCTCCTGCGCTCCCAGGGCCACTCGGAAAACAACAAATGATTCGCTCTTAAAGGGGTATCAAAATAGGACGGGTCTTTTGGCTTTATAGCACAATTAAAGCAGGATGTATGGGAGTACTTCACAGTCAAAGCAGATTATAAACTGGAAAACTTCGGAGTCCTTTGCATGCAATTCACAGTGATTTCAGAGTATAACCCTGGTGTGATGAAGCTCACAGAGACAAGAGGCATGCACAATCACCCCTCAGAAATGTAGCATTTCAAAGACCCTGGGAAAGATGCTGAACTCTGAAGAATGACCTGTGTGAACACCCCCATACACAAACAACCCCCATCAGGGAGAAGGAAACATTTCTGCAAAATGACTAGGACTGACCAGTTGAGGGCTGGCCATTTGGCACAAGTGTTTCCTTCTCCCTGAAAAGGGTGGGGGGTTTCAGACAGAAGGAAACACTTGCACCAAACAACTGGGACTCAATTGGCTGCATTAGTGGGGATAGGAAGTGGAGAAGGGAGTGCTGCTCCTCTTCCCATCTCTGCTATTGTGGTGGCAGGGACAGGCCCCCGATCATTTTACATATATGTTTCCTTCAAATGCTTATGTACACAGACCAGGGCCTGTCCCTGCCATTGCTACCTCAGTAGCAGACATGGGAGAAGGTGAAGGGAACACCACTCCCCTTCCCTCTTCCTGTGCTCGCTACCATGGCAACTGCAAAGACAGGAGGACACATAAGAGAGGCTCCCTTGTAACTCCTGTCCTTGCTGTAATGCCACCGGAAAAATCCACCAGCTGGCCTGAATAAGTGAATACAGAGTCAAGTGAGTTCGCAGATGGTCAGCTCAGAGTCCAGTGGGTCAAACCAGCAAAGCTCACCAAGCTCCAGCCCCCCAACCAGATTCATCCAACATCCCTAACTAGAGCTGAGGGGAAATTTATCAGCAGACATTTTTCTCAGAAAAGTCCTGATATTTTTCTTTTCTTATCCTGCCAGAAATAAAATACCACTTTGCAGAATTTTCTCCAAAATTTCTTTCACCATTATTGTTTGTGATGGCTGCATTCCCTCGGCCCGCCCACACAGCACCACCATGCCCTCAAATAATGCTAGAAACGTGGTATTCTGGAGGATGCAAAATGGGGGGCAGTCCCCTCCCCCCCCCAATTTCTCAGCCTACAAATAGTGTTTAGAATTTTAAGAGGCCGTTGCTGACAACTGTTAAAATGACTAACTTTAGAAGGTTTCTCTGTTTCATGAATTGTTCCTATTAACCATTACATTCTGCCTTGCTTATCTAATGTTGCTTCCACACTAGTCATTTTCTCTGGAATTGACATCATTCATTTGTTCACATTTTATGAAGGATCTAGAGAACAGCATCATTTTAAAGTAATTGTAGACCAGTGGTCCCCCTCCCTGTTATCTCACTATGGCCAGATCTACACAAAGCAGGATATAACACTTTGAAAATGGTATATGGAATGTGTCCTAGGCCCGAACAGTTGTTAATACCATTATAAAGCAATAGTGTAGCTCTGCCTATGTTTTTCCCCCCAGACCTTATTTGTGATTGGTTTGTGGCTTTGTTCTGTTTTTGATTTTTAAAAGATAATATGTAATTGCAGTACTACCCTGGTCACTGTGGCAAACAAAGCACAATGAAGACTATGCAGTGTTCTTGTTTCTTTAATTAAAAGTTTCCTGTCTGTAAATACCTCTAATTGTATTCCTTTCTTTTGACTACTGCTAGGATTGATAGAGAATAGTACTGTTTCACTATTAAAAGGGGGGATAATATAAGGAGCCAGTAATTAACTCCCTGTTAGAAAATAAACTGACATTGGGACTATTGAGAGAGCCTATTCAAAAAGCAATTGAGAGAATATTCTCCCAGTCATCACCAACAGGAAGCAATAAAATGGGCAGGACCTACAAAAAAGGAAACTTTTAATTAACACTGGGAATGTTTTTTGCTGAACGGAACTTACTTCTGAGTAGACATTCTAGAAAACGTTTGACCATGGAAAATGACATTGCTGGATAATATAATGGCATATTAAATGTTGTGTGCAATTTCCATTTTAATTTCACTACCAGCTAATTACAGCAAAGGGATGCCTCAGCAGCACTAAAGGGCTTTAGGGTGGAAGCAACCTACAGCTCTAAAGAGAACATGATGACCTAAACAATGTATGATCAGATCTTGCCTAGCTGATGTTACATGTTTTATTTTAAACTCCAGCTCCATCTCAAAGATATATTTATCATGGGATGGAACTAGACATGATGAAGAACAGAGAGCTGCCATCAAAACTGGTGATCCCATGTCCTGTTTCCCCCTATAACATGCATTGCAAGACATGATGCTATTGCACTGGTGTTTCCTTGAATCCCTCCCTTAGCCACTCACAATGTGGAGCAGGAGCAGGAGCAGGGAAGTGCATGATGTGATGATATCATAGTATGCATTTCCAGGGCCCTTTCTACACCTAAGAGTTATCCCAGGGAAATGGAGGGATCGTCCCTGCCTGTTCCCGGGATCCCCTGTGTGGCATTTGGATGCACAGGAACAATCCCGGGATATAAGGCTGGTGTAGACATGCCCCAGAAATATAAATGAAAGGAAGAGAATTTAATAACTGATTGCCATTTTAAGTGGTCATCCCATGTTCATCATGGCATCTAGTTCTGCCCATACTATTTCAGTTCTATAATGATATAGAGAGAATGCACCCACCCTACACCTTGCCATCCCCAACATATTCTCAAGCAACCTGGAAGACAATTATCAGGCTGACTCATCTTGTTTCCACTAGGATCTGTAAAAGGCAGTAGGTAGTGTGTTCATTAACTGTGTGTGAACAATTAAAGGCAGATTTACTGTTTTTCTGGGTATAAGCACAATATGCACTATAAAGTATTATAGTCCTCTAAGCAGATGTGAATTTATTTTTCTCAATAAGGGGCTCTTCCAATCTTCAATTCTTTAGTGAGTGCCAGAAAATTAAAGCTATATTTTTAAGGCAATGTTTTTCCTTGTATATTAATGCTAATTTCATAAGTTAGTTTGGATAAGCCACAAAATGGGACCAAAATCTCATAACCATGTTTTAAGCATATTTTCCTTGTGCAGTGATAGGAATGTGCACTTATTTCATTCGGTCTATATTTTGAAGTAGAACAAACTGATAAATACTTCTAGACTATCGTGCAGGTCGGAATGCAGTTATCCTTAGCATTTTGAACCGTCTCTGAATTTTAAGATACGGTTCTCAGTTCAAAAAAATACCATAAAATGTGTATACAAATGTGCATTTTAGGATGACATGCATAGAAATGAATAGTTGAGAGAAAGTACATTAAAATACAGTACATATTTAGAGATATATTTAAAAACACATTTTCATGCTGAGTTTGTTTTTATTTTTTAAATCACAGATTGTTGCAGAAACAGTACAGAGCAGGCTTATGAATATACATATGTGAAACTGGAAATGGATGTGGACTGGAAATGGAGTGACCCATCTGCACCTATGTGATGTGTGTGTGTGTGTGTGTGTGTGTGTGTGTGTGTGTGTGAGAGAGAGAGAGAGAGAGAGAGAGAGAGAGAGAGAGAGAGAGAGAGATGGTTTGATTGCTAAGAGAGTGAAGAGATAAGCATTTCACCCTAAGTACAGCCCCCTTTTTTGACACATTCTTCAAAAAAAATCTGAGGACAATGTGATCAGTTGAACATTTTGTTCAAGTCCTATTTCCAATGGAAGAGAAGCTGTAGCCTATTCTCACTTCCCTGTAGTCAACCCCATTGAATTAGATGGAGTTTACTTAAAAGACACACTTAGGCCTTTGCTAGACCTACATCAAAATCCGGGCGTGAGGAGGGGTGAGCCCGTGATGCAAGTATCGCAGGTTGTTGCTCTAATCTACAAATCAGGCGCGACAAGGGGAAGGAAAGCCCCGTCACGCCCAACATTTTCTTTTGGTTTAAAAGGGCCGCTGCGCATGAATACTGGAGTGGCAAGGGTAAGGTGTTTTTAAAAAACAAACAAACTTGCCCCCTTGCCCCACCCTGCCCCGATCTCCCCACCCTGCCCCAATGGGTGCAGCTCCTCCCGGCTCCTCGTGAGTAATCGCCGAAGCCGGGAGAAGCCGTGGAATGGGCCACATGCTCGCAGTCTCAGGCTCAGCCCGAGACTGCAGGAAATATCAGGCTACAAGTGGTGCCCGTTATCCTGGGGCAAGGGAGTTTTCATCCCTGCCTAAGCCCAGGATCCCCTGTGCGTCATCTGGACGCACAGGGGTGATCCCAGGTATCAGCCTGGGATAACCCCTCATCTAGCTAAGGCCTAAGTTGGGAATTCAGTCTTTGGTATAGTAGAGACTCCATATGTAACATATGCCTGTAAATGTAAATGTTTGAATTGTTAAATGCTATCCAGGTAAGTTAGGATTAATAAAATGTTAGTGTGTGAACGGCAAAGCTGGGAGGGAGCTTGTGGATGAGATAATTCTGAGATTGAAAAAGGGTTGAACTGACAATAAAAAGATCAGATGGGGATTAGGGATTGAATGAGTGTACATCTAGTGAGCGGGAGGGGCCTGGAAAAAAATATTTAGAAGGAGAGGTAGGTTGGTTAGGACCAAGAATAGGTTGATTAATTAAGTGTGTGTGTGTGTGTGTGTGTGTGTGTGTGTGTGTGTTTAATACATTCTTATTTGTTTTATTATAAATATATAATCCCATATATTGGTTTGTTTTATTACTCTACCAAGTAGAAAAGTATATTTTCTTGTCGCTTCTCCTGTATTGATTAAGGGAAACCAGTTAATCATATTGGGTGTCTCAGTGACGCAGAGTAAAAGATGCTGAAGCTTTGTGAGTCAGTGAGGACACTGATGAAGTGGAGACAGACGTCCTGAGGGTTTTCCCCACCAGTTTCAACAGGAAAAAGCAGGAGCATCATGCCAACACTTCAACACTAAATCCAAGCTGACATTCTACTACAGCTGGGCTGAATATCTCCCTCCCTTTTACAGGACAATTCATCTTCTGCAAAAGTGTGTGTGTGTGTGTGTGTGTGTGTGTGTGTGTGTGTGTGCAGACAATCAATGATTGAGTGACAATTCTAAAACTTTTATGGTTTTTCCTTAGTTCTTATTTCAATATAAGGTGGCTCAAGGAGTTTCCCCATTTTTAGGAAGAAGAAGAAGAAGAAGAAGAAGAAGAAGAAGAAGAAGAAGAAGAAGAAGAAGAGGAGGAGGAGGAGGAGGAGGAGGAGGAGGAGGAGGAGGAGGAGGAGGAGGAGGAGGAGGAGGAGGAGGAGGAGGAGGAGGAGGAGGAGGAGGTCTTGCTGCCACTTACAGCTTCATGTATTTGTGCTTAATGCATCATTCTGGTATCCAAATTGAGTCATACACAGGTACATTGGCACTCATGAAGATATTATACGGTGCCCACCTGAGGCTCCATGCCCCACCGTCTGGGCCAGTCTGGAGGGGGAGAAGAGAAGGAAGGATGGGGAACAGCCCCACAGAGCCATTGCCACCTTTTAAGAGAAGGGACAGAAAGCCTGGGTAAGGTTGCCATACGTTCCGGAAAACTGGGAATGTCCCGATTTCCAGGAGATTCTGAAATGTCCCAACCATCTGGGCAAGAATCCCAGATTCCTGGTCCAACTGGCTGGAGAAATTCTGACCTCCAAAATGGTGCCTTGAGCCTATTTAGCAAAGCGGCAGCAGCAGAGAAAAAGATGCATCAATCCAGCGCTTTTTCCCAAGCATTACCACTCCTCCACAGGCTCATCTGAGTCACTCACCGAGACTCACAAAGTAGAAGACAAACAACAGCGAGGAAAGGCGCACGTGCTCTCCTCAGGCTACCTGAGTCCCATGTAATGCAAAGGAGTTTGGTGAGCTTGGCTGGTTGTGGTCAGACCTTTAGGGTAAGCGCGGGGCGGAGCTGCTGGGTTATTTGTGGGGGAAGAAAGAGAGTTTTGTGGGGGACATCAGGGAGTGAGTGAGTGGAGGGCGAGGGGGTGAAGGAGAGGAAAGGAGAGAGGGGAGAAAGGCAAGGAAAGTCACTCCCCAAAAAATCACCCTTCAAAAATCCACCTCCTTGGATTTGGGTTGCAAGCCTCAAATCTGTTACTTGGAAGTAAGTTGTAGTGAATTTAAGATGTCTGGTTTTATAGTTGTTGATGTTTTAATTGAAAAATTGGGCTTTGCAAAAATTGGGCTTTCCCTAGACCTTTATATATTGCTCTGTGTTGTTGTTTTTTAAAAAATCCTAGCCCCCCCTCAAAAAAAATTTTGTCCCGGTTTTGTGAATTAAGAATATGTCAACCCTAAGCCTGGGGGAGCCAAGTAGGCCGGGCACTCTGTCTTTGTGTGTGTTTGAGAGGAACATTGCCAATAACTGCAGGGTTATTTGCTGGTTTAGTGATGGGTTTCGGTGGCATCCCATGATGAAGATCCTTGAGGATCTGAGCCTTAGTTAGAACCATGTTTTTCCATCATGGTAGTGCTGCCATGCACGCTCACAATGATCAGGTTGTGTGTGTGTGTGTTAACTGTGCAATCTACAGACAACAATGTAAGATCTAATCTGATGGTGCCCTGTGTAAAAATCATGCATATTCATGACAACCTGTTTTTTTTATTATTATTTTTAGATCTGATATTCACTTTCTTGTAACTAGCAATTTTGTTACTGGCCATGCCCCTAAGGCAGCCATGGCACTTTCACAAAATTACAAATATGCCCATAGACTCTGCTCTTTACTATTCATATTTCACATTGAGCTTAAATCAAATGCAGCTAGAGCTAGAATGGGGTTGATATGAATTGAAATGATGTACCTAACAGCTAATTAACAGTCAAGACAGACGCAAATAGCAAGTATAAATATAAATTAGGATGCAAGGAATTTTATTTTAGTAAAGGATTTTAGTAAAGGATTGGTCTGGATTGGAATTGGGAAATCACACCATTAAAACACAACCACCAACAATTCTACAGCTTTTTCAGCATTACTGCTTGTAGAAAAGTCAACTTGCAAAAGAGAACTGAAAACCCTGGATCAGTGTTGGATATATTACTTCAACAGCCCTTCCCAAAGTACTGTGATTCAAAAGCCCTGGCTGGAATCTGCAGCTTTCAGTCAAAATATAGCACCTCTCTCCACCCGCTTCTAAACACACACACTCACACTCACACTCACACTCACACACACACACACACACACACACCAAGCTGGCATTTCCTTTTTATGGAGAAGGTGGGAGAAGTTCAGAAATGTATCAACTAGTCAGAGGAAAACCCTGTAAAAACATCCTTTTGAAATTCCAGCATGAAGCCTGAGGATCAGCCCACTTCACTGTAGACCATGTTAGACAAGACCCACTTTGGAAGAGGTTGAAATACTTCTGAAGAGTGCACTTTGGTTTGGTATTCAGACTTCATCTAAAGCAGATGAACTTTCCCAGTCTGCATTATCTTGCAAATGTGTAAAATGGATTATCACACATACCAGGTTCAAGCATGTTGTTGAAAATGTTGATAAAATTAGCTGCACAGTGGCCATTTGTGTTTATCCTGTAGCCAGACAAAATGGCAAAAGAGTTGGAAAAGAAGCAGACAGAGGAAGGAAGATTTAGTTAGTTGAGGACAGCTTTGTCAATAAGCATGGCAGATTGTGAGTGGAGGAGCAGAAGAAGGAAGCTGAGAACAGCACATAAATATTTGACAACAAAATTGCCTCTGGGGTTCTATTTAGTAGCTCACTGCTTTTTTAAAAGTAGTCTTTACTTCAGTAAGCATCAGCCATCTATCTTAAGAAGTGTATTTTATTTATGATGCATCAAAAGGGGAACGAATTGTGCTATTGATTTTTTACTTTAGACTGAAACTTAAGACAACTTTTTAAAAAAAAGTTAATGAGAAGGGGGAAAGCCACTATGCAAGAGGAGAATAGAATATGAATGGATAAAGAACGTGTGCCTTGTGCTTTACAAAGTATTCTGCTGTTGCATGAAATAGCTGTTCCTCCTCGGTTATAAAAATAATTGTTGAAATTAAAAAGATAATGCAATTTAAGTTAATTCAGTTGAATTCCAATGAACTGCACACCAATTTAAACTTAAGCCTACATGGAAGAATGTGGCAGATGCTGAGGCAAATCCTGATTTCCATTTATTTACCAAATGTAGCATTGAATGAATTTACTTGATAAATAACTTCAGCTATTGGGCAGTATAGAAATAAATAAATAAATGTTAAGAGAAGAAGAAAATATTAACATTGCCAACCAATAACTGTGTTCCTGATCCACATCCCAACGGTTTGTTATCACCTTGGCCCAGTCCTATAGGTTTCTGTACAATCATAGCAGCACATAGGATCAGGAATTATGAATCAAGCAGCAATGGTACAATGGAGTCATCTATTCACCTATGCCAGTGGTAGGACCCAGCGCCCTACTGGAGATCATGTACTCCAGCCTTGATCCCCCATCTGGTTCAGAGAACTCAGTGGGGAGGAGGTTTTAGCAAGTACCCCATCATCTACTGTCCTGAGAGCACCCTTCCATTACCGTCTTTACCACTTCCATGATGTAGGAACAAGCTGATGCAGAATTGGCCAATTGTCCTTTAAGGAGTAAACAGCTCCTCAAAGAGGGTGGAGTTAACAACAGACCTGCCAGCTTTCAGAAAGCCTCAGAAGGCGTCCCCATGTTGCTGAGACAAGAGCTCTTCATGAGTGGGTTTCCTGTCAGCATAGATCTGTCCAGGGTCCTGAAAGGCCAAGCCAGGCCACATAACTGGACATTATTATTATTTCTTTCTTTCTTTCTTTCTTTATTTATTTATATAGCACCATCAATGTACATGGTGCTGTACAGAGTAAAACAGTAAATAGAAAGACCCTGCCGCATAGGCTTACATTCTAATAAAATCATAATAAAACAATAAGGAGGGGAAGAGAATGCAAACAGGCACAGGGTAGGGTAAACAGGCACTAGGTAGGGTAAAACTAACAGTATAAAGTCAGAACAAAATCAAGTTTTAAAAGCTTTAGGAAAAAGAAAAGTTTTTAGCTGAGCTTTAAAAGCTGCAGTTGAACTTGTAGTTCTCAAATGTTCTGGAAGAGCGTTCCAGGCATAAGGGGCAGCAGAAGAAAATGGACGAAGCCGAGCAAGGGAAGTAGAGACCCTTGGGCAGGCGAGAAACATGGCATCAGAGGAGCGAAGAGCACGAGCGGGGCAATAGTGTGAGATGAGAGAGGAGAGATAGGAAGGAGCTAGACAGTTTCTAGTAAGTGCAACTGCTTCCAGGTGGCTCTCCTGGAAACCTTGAGCTGGACTAGGCAGGCCAGAAGAAGACACTGGCGATGTTGCACCACTGCTCTCTACTCAAGCCCCTAAAAAGCTCCAGTCCTTTCATTAGGTGGCTGCACCAAGCAGCTGGTTTGGGTGGTTATGAAAACAAGCAAATACTTGTTTTTTTCTTATTGCCAGTAACTAAGCCTTAGGAGAGGCAGTTCAAGCTTTTAGAATGGAGGAAAACTGCACTGGACCTGAGTTTCCCAACTTCTGCTTTATGAAGTAAGTAACAGCACTGCAACACACTCTATTTCATATGCAAATGTGTTTTTACTCAGGATTTTCTTGAACTTAACAAATCAGTCTATATCCATTTCAAACCATTTTCCCATGAAGCCAAACACAAATTAGTTCTATCCGATTCCTGCATCAGTCTACAATTTTGTTTTGCTTTTTTAAAATGCACAAAAGAAAAATCACATTTATTTTTGTATGCAATTTCACCTAATATATGCAGGTTTTGTACACTACTTAGGCAAAATTTGTAGAAGTGCGCAATAAAAAATGTTTTCTAGTTT
This sequence comes from Elgaria multicarinata webbii, assembly GCF_023053635.1. Taxonomy (NCBI): domain Eukaryota; kingdom Metazoa; phylum Chordata; class Lepidosauria; order Squamata; family Anguidae; genus Elgaria; species Elgaria multicarinata. Next base: position 107,052,749 of record NC_086172.1, read on the forward strand.
AATGGTTTTTAAATGGCATTTTTGTTTTTTAACTGGTTGTAATACATTCAGAGAACATTATTGGGCTGACTGGAAATGCACAAAATTAATTAATTAATTAATTAATTAAATGTGAAGGTTAGGTGTTTTCCAATCTCTATATTACTCCAGGAAGTGAGAATTAGGTCAGCATGCTTAAAAATTTGCAGGCCAAACAAAATTCTGCCCCATCCTGGTCAGGAGACCAATGCCTCAGAAACAGTTCCTATAAAAATGTTCCCACTTTTAGTCATATCAAGTTCATACTGTGAATTCTTTAGCTATACCTTTAGGATGACCTGGACATTGTGAAGGTCTGGATTTATATCCCTTTGCCATATATTCATATTATATTTGGTATTAAAGGCCCATGTATGACCTCCTGACTCTGATGTCCTCAGTGTGAAACAAAAGTTAGCACAAGCCTGTCAGAAAATGCTGCATGGGTGAGCTGGAATTTTATCCTTTCGCCTATATAATCAAAGTTTACTTCAGCTGAGGATATTGTTTGCTATAGATAGATCTCTTGTTATATTAACACCTGCTGTGAAGAAACCCAAAAATCTTCCTTAAGTTATGGACTGGTCAAAGGTACATTTTGGGAAAGACATGGAGCTGGATTATTTTCCCCAAACTTGCCTTTCTGCTAGTTAAAGAACTGAGGAGCCTTCCATGATGTTGTCCAAGTAATATGTAAGACAGTCAGCGAAAAGCATTTGTCAGGCATTTTGCCAAAGAATACACTTATTTGTTATTTTTTAATTATTGTCCTCAGGTATGCAATTTTAATACAATATTAATTTTAATGTTGGAAACATTTAATATTAATATTTGATTAGGGCCTCATCTATCAAAAAGCAGCATAAAAATTGTTGCTGCTTGCTAGGAACATGGAAAACTGCACATTGTCTTTGTCTTCAATGAAGCACTTGGGACAACATTGTCTATGTTTTATCTATACCACCACATTTCTGTCGGTATGTTGTCTAAAGTCCTTTGATAAGGAGGGAACCCCTTTGTTGTGAGAACATGTTATCCTGTCCAACAAAAGTAAAGAACTTCGCCTAGTTTATCACAACTCCTTGGATGAAGCTGGGATATAGCAAGTCAAGATCTCAATACCAAAAAAACAGTATGATTTAATGCAGGGATGGGGAACTTGTGGCCCTCCAGATCAATAACATCTGTTATTGTAGTCCAATGACAACTCCCACCATCAATGACATTGGCCATAGGGTTGGCCTGACCCAACTGTGTCTGGCTCCATCAGACGCCCTCCAAGCTGCTGCTGCCACCTGAAGCCCCAGATGAGCTTCTTTGCGGACTGGTGAGCAGCTGATGAAGCCGCAAGGACACCCACTTTTAATACCACTGCCATTTACACAACTTGGGGAATACACAATTTCCAGAGCCTCCAATGTTGTGCATAATGCATGCTCCAGACGAGGTCGGAAAGCTGCCAGGCAGTTGCTGAGCTGCAGGGCACTTATATAACGGGCCTGCAAACATGCTGTGGTCGAACAAACTGGGTCCAGGGAGTTGGGCATGGCTGTGTCCACTGGACACCCAGACCCAGTCGGGCACCCACAGCGGCCCTAATTGGCCATGCTCACTGAAGCTGATCAGATATGGAGTATAATGAGAACTCGAGGGCCACAGGATTCCCACCCCGGGTTTAGTGGCTAAAGTGTGGTTCTGTGCAGTTCTGAGTTCAAATACATCATAAGTAGGTCATTCAAAGGTTAAACTGCCTCAGAGCCTTGTTTTGAGGCTACAATGGGAAAACTCATATAGACCACCCTGAAATCCTTGGAAGAAATGTAGAAAACAAATATGATAAGCAAGTAACATCAGAGTCCATCACGTTAAAACATCTCACGAAACTATCCTAACTTTGGAAGAAGCTATTCCAGATATTTTTCAAGGATGCAATTGGACTAGTTCTAATGAAATGCTGAGGCAGCCTTCCCCAGCCCTCCATTATCCATGATTGCTGAGGAAGATGAGCGTTATAGTCCAACACATCTGGAGGGCACCACATTGGGGAAGGCTGTACTATGGCCCATCTATGGCTAGTTACATGTTCTTGTTACGCCTCTGTAAAACCTAAGTATTCATAAATCGTCCCGGACTTGCTGCTTATAATTTAAATTGTTTTTTCCTCAGAAAAGAAAGTGTTTCTAAGTGGGCTGGATTGAAATCCCACAAGGCAATGGGTAAACGGGGAAAGAACATACATCAAGATAATATAAGCATCTAAATCATTAGCTTTTAAGAAAGTAATGCTGGTTAAAATTGACTTCCACATTACACATATAAAAATCCATTTGCCATCTATGAAAAACCCAGTTAAGGACATTTCAAAGAAAAAAAAGCCAACAATCTTCCTAAATTCTCAAAAGAACTGCATTTTCAATATTAGCTCCTTTGTTCAATGATACTGCTATTAAGCATTGATTTTGTTCAGTATCAAGTCATACTCTCAGACCTGAATGATACCGAGGGAGTTTGACATTGCAATTTTCTTGTCCTTGTTTCATAGACAATTTTGAGGATAAAACTCTTTGGAAATTCTATTAGAGTTGATAGCTGACATCATGCTAATATGACTTCTATTACATTCTTCCCTTTGTTTCATTTTTTTTACACTTTGTCAGAATATATATTTCTTTTCCCTAATATATTCCCCCGTTGACTTTTTTCATTCACTTTGACTTTACACACACACACACACACACTCACACTCACACAAAAATGTGCCACTCTTCTCACTATGATTTTCTGTTATTTTTCCTTCTCCCATTCCCTCTGAGCAAAAGGGCAGAGTACAAAAGATCATAAAATCATTTGGTGTCTTTTCGGTCTTACAGGCTTTTTATTGTATGACTTTCTTAGGAGTGTTTCTTATTTTGTCTTCTTTTTAGTCTCTTGCAGAGAACAGGGCATTTAGAGTTGATCCTTACATTCTCCCCACTCCCCAGTTTTTTTATAATCATCACTGTTTTCCCCCAACTCCGAAGTACAAATGAACATGTGTGACTTTTCAAATCCCTTGAAAATTGAGGTTATCTTCAGCTCCTGTGACTATTTTTTGAGGTTGGTTTTTACTATTCCCAAGTAAAATCCTTTACTATTGCTACAGGAAATTCTCTCGAGGCTTCTTATAATCTGCACGTACTTTGGTTCACCTTTCTGAAAAACAGCTCTGCATTTGTTCCGTCTTCTCCATGTGTTGTTCACAGGGAAGAACATGCTTTTTGTATGTGTATAGTTAAACTATGGAATTCACCCTCACAATTCACCACCAATTTGGATTTATTTAAAAGGGGATTGGGCAAATTAATGGAGGATAAGGCTACTAGTCTGCTGGCTACTAATCAGGATGGCTATATGCTACCTCCAGTATCAGAAGCTGTATGACTGTGTACACCAGTTTCTGGGGAACATGAACGGGAGGCTGCTATTGTGCTCATGTTCTGCTTACTGGTTTGTCATGGTATCTGGTTGGCCACTGTGGATTTCCTTGAAGAAGCACCTTTATGTGGTCCAAAATGAATTACAACTATTGATCTTTGTTGAATAAAACAACTTTCATGTCTTTCTTGTTACTTTTGGTATCCCTTTGTGAGCTTTCCCATTTTTGTTGGCTTCTGGCCACTGTAGGAACAGAATGCTGGACTAGGTAGACTAGGGTGGCCATTTCTGCATTGCCAAAAAAGAGGATTAAAAGAGGTCAAGAATTTGAATAAAATTTGCATATGTTAGTTTATATGGATAGATGTAAATTTAGAAATAATTACTGTAATTTAAATAGTAATACAGTGCATCTCACCTTAGTGGGGAAGACTGTGACCAGGTGGTGTCCAGGCAGTAACTGGGTTCTGGAATTGGACAGGACAGGTCTTTAAACAGAGGATGCCCTCAAATAGAAGATGGTCCTTCATAAAAGAGGACACATGGTCGCCCTAGATACTGTTGATGCCAAGGCCAAAGACCCAGGCTGAACTACAGCTCTTCATTTTGGGGGAGCCCACGGCCAGCCTGGGTGAGCAGGTTCACACCAGAGCCCAGCGAGCCATCTCCCCTTCTGATGGGACGACAAAAGAGAGGGCCTTCTCAGTGGTGGCCCCCCAACTGTGGAATGATCCCCCTTATGAGGTCCAGCTGGTGCCAACCTTTTTATCTTTTCAGCACGGGTTAAAACTGTCCTCTTCTCTCAGGCATTTAGCAGCATATAATGAGTCTTTAATCAGGTATCATATTGTCTTTGGTTGGTTGTTTAAAAAATAGTGTTTAGATGTATGTTGTCTCTGTGTGTGCCGTCTGTTTATATGTTTTGGTTTTATTTATTTATTTATTTATTTATTGCATTTCTATATCGCTCAATAGCCGAAGCTCTCTGGGCGGTTCACAAAAATTAAAATCATTCAAAGTATAAAACAACAGTATAAAAAAATGTGATAAAAATACAATATAAAAGCACAACCAGGATAAGCACTTTGTGTATAATGTATTTTAATAGTTTTAAAGCTTTGTGACCACCCCGAAAATGAACCCATAATTCCCAGCCAGCACAGCCACCTGGGGATTCTAGGGGTTGTAGTCCAACACATCTGGAGGGCACCCGGTTGGGGAAGGCTGCTCTAGGTAGTTAGCCTAGTCTAGATGGCTGGTCTAGGTGGTTGTGCTCCAGTGGGAGCAGGGCATTTGGGTTAAAGTGGCCATTGGTTCCAACAGTATGGGTAAACGACTGAAGCTCCGCTGATGCATCTGGGGATAGATCTGCTGGGATTCAGTCAAACAGCTTCATCCCACATATCTGCTTCCCTTGGATTATCGCCGTAGTGCTAAGCTTTCGTGGTTGTTGTTGTTTTTACTACTGGGCGACAGCGATCTTTTGCATACCAGGAAGTGAGTTTAAGGGGGGAAATGTAAAAAATCGTAAAAAATCAACTGATGACCCAATTCAATTCAAATTTGGTATGCTTAAAGCTCTCCCAAATATCTATTACTGTGCCAATTTTGATGTCTTTATCTTTAAAGCTTACACAGATGTAAGCATTTCTTTAAAATCCTGCTCCTGCACCCCAGCAGTGGCTTAGAAGATATGCTCAAAATGTAGGGGCTAAATACAGTGAATCTTTTTGTTTTATTGCACAATTAAGGCAGGATGCATGGGAGTACTTCACAATCAAAGCAGATTATAAGGTGGAAAACTTCTGAGTCCTTTGCATGCAATTCACAGTGATTGCACAGTATAACGCTGGTGTGATAAAGCTCATACTTAGGATAGAGCCATTGAAATCACTGAGATTTATGTTCGTAATGATTAACTCATCCCATTGTGTCTACTCCATTGATTTTAATGGGCTTAAGCATGCCTAACACTGCAGAGCATTTGGCTGATTGGTGGAAACCCTGTCAGCCTACCCAGCATGCTCAATGGCCAGGGATGATGGGAGTCATAGGCCACAAATGGCGCCAGGTTGGGGAAGGCCCTATGAACACTTACTCAGGTGTGAACTCCACTAAGATTGCTGGGATTTACTTCTGAGTAAGGAAGCCCTGGTGGATCAGGCTGTCTCATGTCTGAGCTGCATGTTTTTGCGTGATGGCTATAGTACTCATGTCTCAGTGGGGAGGGGGCTTATTGCTGTACCAGAGGTGAGTGCCTAGGTTGGGTGGCGTGAAGATGATGCCGGTGTGAGAAATCGGAGCTGCATGAGCTTAGGGCACCGCCCAAGGTCACCGCAGACCTGCTGGCAGTGGGCAACTTAGCTGGGGATATTTAAAACTTCCACTCCTAAGCTACCAGCTTCACCGCCTTCAGCTGACGTCAGCGAAAAGGATCACCTCCAAAGTTGGGCAAGATCCAGAACAGGAGGTGAGTCTGGTGCTCTACTGCGAGGAGCAGAACGTCAGGCCCAGCCTGTAGGGGGTGCTCTTGCTCAGTGGGCAGACCTGAGTGTTACTTATCCTGCACTCTAGAAGGGTAGCTATTGAGTTGGCTACGAGCAGCTTAGCTATTTGGTTTGTTTTTAATGTCCAGAGAGATTATTTAAAACAAGTGTAGACCTTTGGTATGATCCGGTATGTCTCTTATGCTCTTATTATCTTAACGGGCTTGAAACCCTCCATGAGTTCAGGGTTCCTGACTGCAGGGAGGTTTCTAGTGCATTCAGCTGAACATGTTTAGAATCCTTCAGTCCTTCTCACTCAACTTGGGAAAGTTGTGGGTGGAGCTGGCACATACAGGAACATTGAGGATGAGGATGGAGCACACAGCTCCTCTCTCTCACCATGGGTGCAATTTAATAAAGCCTAAGTAGGACTAATGACAACTGTTTATTAGCTGATACAATCACTGTTTATTTCAGAGCACATATTTCTAAAATAAAATAAAATATATATTTTATGATTCATCATAAAATTAGATGTTCTAGGAAGGTTTAGGCTAGATCCAGGATCAGCCTTCCACAAAAGGAAGGGACTTTCTGCAAGAGGGGATCCCCCCAGTCCACACACCATCATCCCATTCAGCAAGGTCTACTGAATCTCTGAGTAGCATTTTCCGGGACTGCAAAGGCTGCCATGGGAAGTAAGGGGCAGGGAAGTCCACTTCCATCAGCACTGTTGATCGAGCAGAATTCCGATTCCAGCCTTTAGTCTTTAATTCCTTTCTTTGAATTTCTGCCCACTTTATTTATTTATTTTTCCTGATGCCCAGCCAGAATCTGGCTTTACTTTAGGCTAAACCTGTTTGTTTTTTTCTTGATTATTTTCTGTTCTTTCATGTAGGAGAAATGTATCTGTCAACATTTCACAATGGAGCAATCTTCAAAGAACATCTAATAATGGGAACACCTGACTGCCCAAACCTATATGGAATGGATAGGATATTATTAGCACACTCACTACAGTTGAGCAGACTTGCTTGACAGTGCAAATAGAACAGCATACTCTGTCGGTGTACAAAACCTTGCATTAAAAAGAGTTCTTAGCATGATCACTTAAAGCAAAACTGAAGAGTTCAAAGAGGGTTGCATGTGAGGTAGGATACCAGCAGTTAGGAGTTTCTTTGGGAGAGAGAAGATCGTAGGTGAGCGGTGAAACTTTCTCTCCCTCAGAATCTGGAGATATATGCAAATGACTAAGCCTAACTTTGGTGTCTGTGGGTGGAGAGGGAATCCTGAAAAGTTAGATGGAAAGTTCTACATCAGCCTCCCAATGTTTTGGATTATAACTCATATCCTCTCCGACCATTGGCCATGTTGTTTGTGGTTGATGGGAGTTGTAGGCCAAAACATCTGAAGAGGACCAGGTTGGGGAAGACTGCTCTACATGATCCATTATAAGAGGCCCAACCCTGCAATACATATGATCAGGAAAAGGAGAAAATGGGGAACAAGAAATACATACACCTGGCTAGCAAGTAAGGAGCATGGAGATGAGGAATCACTTCGGACCTCAGTGCCTTTAAACAGTGTGTGGCATACTTTGCTGATTATCCAAGCCTCTGTCCTCCCTTAAAATACTAGAAGCCAGCACAGATCCCCAGGGAACTTTGAAAGAATGGAGGACTGAGATTTCCTCTGAAACTGTAGAAAATTCTTGACACAATGGTTACCAAGCAGCTTTCTGGAGCACAAGGAATGAACATATACCAGTAATTTTAACTGTGGTGGCCTCTCCTATTACATCTCTCCTTGCTCCACCATGCATACAATGAATAATGCCAGTTAAATTTCATGTTGACAAAATATATAAGAAAAAAGACACCTTTTCTCAGTTTAAGAAGCAGCTGAAAAGTGCAGTTTTCTTTTAACAAGGCCATCATCTACTCTTCCCATTATTTGTTACCCACTACGTAGGTAATCAATAACTGAGCTTTTTTCTTTCTTGTGTTGCATTTTTATTATTTGTTCTGCCATTATAACTGCAAACTTACCTCCTTCTACTAGTTCAGCCTAAAACATACACCTCTGTGTTGCTTGGGAATATGACAAATCTACTCTCTTCTTCTTTTTAAGCAAAACAGGTTATTATGGCAGTCTCTATGTATTTCATTAGAAAGCCTTTCCTCAGTAACTAAGTGATTCCATTCTGTTTAAGAGTATTAGCACAGAAATAAGAAGAAACCAGATCAATTCAGTTCTGTGAGCTCTCATGATATAAGAAGCACTAAAGACTCCTAAGAAAGTATAAAATCAATTCTTCAATCAGTTGCACCAAATTATTCCATCATTGGCACCAAACCCAAACAAAACAATATGGGAAGACCTGTTTGTTCTGTTTTTTTAATAGCAGGAGGAAGATTCACAAAGATGGTGCTTGAAAACAGGTTTTGAAATAATACTCTGCTGTGTTATAACTGTATTCTTTAAAACAAATGTTCAAAATCTGTTGACAATAAGCATTATATATTTTGGGAACTAGTCCACAATTGGTCCAGTTCCACTACTCACCTGGATCCTGATGCATACAAGGCTAAGTTCTGTGTAAACAAATGCTAAACCATTCTTTTAGGAAATGACCCATACACCCAATGGGGACCCCCCCCTTGGACTTCATGAAGCATTTCCTACCACAGAACAGAACAGGTATTCAAGGGCCTCCACATATGCCGTGGAGCCTATTAAACGTTGGACTAAAATTCAAATATCTAGAATTCTGTATAGTACACATAGAGCTGTAAGGAGGAGGCTTTAGTAAGAACCCCATCATCTACTATCCTGGGAGCACCCTTTCATTACAGTTCTTACCAGTTCCATGATGTAGGAACAAGCTGATGCAGAATTGGCCAATTGTTCTTTAAGGAGTAAACAACTCCTCAGAGAGGGTGGAGTTAACAACATTCCTGCCAGCTTTCAGAAAGCCTGAGAAGTTGCTGAAGCAAGAGCTGGTGAAGGCTTTTGGTTAAGCAGCAGGGTTTAAGGTGTCTTGTGTGATGCGTTTTGCTAAAACCTGCTCACTCACTAACCACAGTTGGACTGTCTGCAGCAGGGTTAGAGGCTCTAACCATGGCTTAAAGTGTTGTGTGCGACAGCACAGCTTGTGGTTAGTGCTAACCCCAGAGAACCACAGTTTTGCTAACCACAGAACCTGGTGTCATCTGAACAGGCCCTGTTTGTGCTGCCAGGACCAGGCAAAGCTGGTAGTAGGCCGAGGCCAGATGGGAAATGTAGGCCCCATTTCAAACTGCTCATTAAGTATTTTTTAATCAGTTCTAAATACATATGAACTAGAACGATTTATAAAAAAGGTAATGCCAAGCACTTTTATTCAAGATGTATATAAGACATCACTTCTTCACATTTAGAAATGCACATTCTACCAGGGGGACTCAAAGTAGGCCCCCTCAAAATCGTAGGCCCATGCCAACTGCCCCCACTGCCTCCCTCTTCCCAGCCCTGTGCACTGCCACTGGAAGTGGCAACATCATCAACTGTGTTGGTAGCCTGGCCACCATTTTGCATCCACCACAAGGGGACAATGAAGGGGACAATGTTGTGTCCAGCTCCCTCTGTGCCAAAATCTGTCCTTCTGAAAGTTTTCATTCCCCCTCCCAACCCCATGAAAGAGGCTTCCATCATTCTGTTTCATTTTCAGCATGTTTTATAACGTATTTTGTGGTGTTTTTGAGCAAGGCAGCTGACAATGCTGTGTTTGTATTTTCTTTCTATTACACATCTCTCCATTGCTCTGCATCCTCCCAGGCTGCCTGTGTTCCCTGACCTGAAAAGCCCTGTGGGAGGACTTACCTCATGATGTCTTCTCCTGGGCTTTAATTGAAGTGTGCTAAGCTGAGGAAGCTACAGGCTGCAGGAAAGATAATTGTACAATGAAAGACAAGACACTCATGCACACTCCTTGGCCATCTCCTCTGTAAGGTAATCTCCTTGGCCATCTCCTCTGTAAGGTAAAAATCCTGAACTGACCTCCTTCAAATTTCTCATAATTTTTCTTCTTCTTTGAATGTCTTTTCAGAAGCAATTTCTTTTATACCAAATTCAATGAGAATGATCAAAAAAGTGTGGGAGAGTTTTTTGGAACAGCACTAATAAAGCATCCTCAGATCATAAGCTTTAATGGAGAGCTGGTGTGCTATAGTGGATAGAGTACTGGACAGGGACTCAGGACATCTGAATACTTGTCCCCCTGAGCCATGAAGCTTACTGGGTAATTTTGGGCCAGTCATTAACTCTCAGCCTAACCAAACTCATAGGGTTGTTGTGATCATAAAATGGAGAGGAGGACCATATAAGCCACCTTGAGTTACTTGCAAGAGGGAAAAAAGGTGGGACATAAAAGTTATTAAGGCATAATAAATAATAATACTTGAACATTTTCTTTATTCTGTATTCTACATCTGTTTCATCCAAATGTGTTTAATATTAGTTATAGGCAAAATAAATGTACAAAAATTTGATGTTACTTGGATATGGAGATTTTGTGAACCGCCCAGAGAGCTTCGGCTATTGGGCGGTATAAAAATGTAATAAATAAATAAATAAATAAATAAATCCTGGTCCCCCATATTGCTTTTTGTAAAAGTTACTGGATGTTCTCAACTCTCAGATAAGGTTCAAATGCATAGAATGCATTGTTTTCCCTCCTGCAAGAGCTTGGCATTTCACTGCAAGAAGCCAGCAATGCAGACTGTATAATCAGAGCTCATTCCTGTCTGCCCTATGAATCATGTGCACAGCAGTGGAGGTCAATGTACCCAGCCAGTCATATGGTAGGGATCAGAAGGCTGAAGTGTACATCTGATCCTGGAATTAGAGCTGGCTGGATATTCCCACAAGAAAAATTGAAATCCATATAAAGTCCGGATTTGAAATCCATATAAGGTCCGCATTCAGATTTATGCTGTATTTCATACATTGCATTAACACATATGAAATCCAAACATGTATGCGAAGTTTTCATCACATCTCTCAGTGCTACAGTAACATCAGCCAATCTTCTCAGTCCAATATGAGGTCCTCCACAAATTTTATTTTTTATACACTTCATGTTCATTGAAATGGCACAAATTAGATAGACATTGCCTCTGCCTCCATGTGAACAATAGAGCAAAACCTACAAATATTGGAGGCTTATTAAAATTCACAATTAAAATGTCTTACTGTAGGGGTTTCAATGATTGAGAAAAGTGACAGGAAATCTTTAAGTCACAGGAACACTGACAGCTACTCAGCAGGGTCTACTTTGGAGGTCACTGAACTCTGGATGGGGAATGGAGCATCAACCAGCTGGCTGTCACTTCAGAGAATGCGTCATTAAAAAGTTTTGTTGACTATCATTCATTACAAGTCCACTTGTTGCTGATCACTACAGAGAGGTTTGGCTAGGGGGCAGTATAGAAATGTAATAAATAAAGAAATATTCATAACATGGAAGCCCTGATCACAGTGGATCATCACAAATGATTCATCAAAGTGTTTTGAACCTAGATGTACACATTTTGTGTAAGATTTAAGCAAGCATTCTTTTTTGCATTTATCATCTCAATTAATCAAGGCCATTTGAATAGGGTTGATATCAGGCTTACGGAAATCTGCTAGTGTAACAGGACTTTCTCCCTACTGAAATGTACAGCTACACTCAATCCTGACTCCCTTTTGAATGTATCAGTTGAGTAACGTTTTTCTTTTCTCCCCCCACCCCCCAAAAAAAACCCTCTGTCATATAGTAACTTTTCATTTTAGGTGTACATTTCAATTGAAATTATGTGTATAAAATATATAACGTGAGGAGGCCCTGAGATTACACTGGAAAGATTGGATGATGTTTACTGTGGCATTGAGAGCTGTCATAAAAAGTTAGCATAAGTGTTTGGATTTTGTGTGTGTTAATGCAATGTATTATTTGAAATACTGTTATAACTCTATTTTTGTGCATGGTTCCACATCTAAATATTTGACCCATCCTGAGGGTGGCATAAAACCCAAAATAAACCCACATTTGTCATAAGAACATAAGAAACGCCATGCTGGATCAAACCAAGGGTCCATCTAGTCCTGCATTCTGTTCACACAGTGGCCAACCATTGTGGAAACCCAAAAGCAGGACATGAGTGCAGCAGCACGCCCTGTCCATCTTCCTCAACAACTGGTGTACATAGGCATATTGTCTCTGATACTGGATGTAGCATATAGCCATCAGAATTAGTAGCCATTGATAGCCTTATCCTCCATGAATTTGTATTGATGGCCACTACCTCTTGTAGAAATTTAACTATGCACTGTGTGAAGAAGTAATTCCCACCAATCAGCTTCACAGGATGACCCAAGATTCTAGTATTATGAAAGAGGGAGAGAAATGTTCCCCTATCCACATTCTCCACACTATGCATAATTTTGTACACCTTTATCAAGTCATCATCATAGCAGTGTTTTGTTGTCTTTCAAAATCACCTATAGAATCCCAATGATTAAACATGAATGAATATGTGAGGCCGCCTTATACTGAGTCAATCCATCAGTCCATTATTGACGCCTTTGAATGTTATTGGGTCTCCATGGTCTCAGACAGAGGCCTTTCCTGTCACCTGCTACCTAATCTTTTAACTGGAAATGTCAGGAGTTGAACCAGTAGCTTCTGGTGGCTTCAATTTTGGTGGGGCTGTGAATCCATTCTGGGTTTCCTTCAGAACCAGCCTGAACTCTAAAGGAGCCATTCAAAGTGCTGAACCTATTTTGGGGATATGGTTCAGCCTTGTATAGCCCCTTTAGAGTTCAGGTTGGTTCTGACTGAAACTCAGAATGGATTCACAACCCCACCAAAATCGGAGTTACTAGTTCCCACTGGGTTGAACTGGGGCCATCTGCATGCAAAGCAGGGGATTTGGCTGGTAGCACTGAGCTACTGCCCCTCCCCACAATAATACTTGTCAGGCCCGGACTTTAACATTTGGACCCAGTGCAGAACATTGGCTCCTTATTGTAGCCTATCTATATTGGGTTGTCGCATCATGTCTCTTTTAGAATAAATCTCCCATAAGAACAAAGGCATATTGTGCCTAGGCCAAAATATAAGAAAAAGGATGAAGATGCAGTGAACCCTATAGTGAAGTTACTTTGGGTGCTCAAGTAATGTAATCCTCTTTGTGAGATTTTTCTCTACAACAACAAGGTTGGAATCTTGTTTTTAAAAGAATGTGGAGATTCTCAGGATACTAACAAATAACTTGGGCCGTTGCATAAACCTCAGGCAACCAGACAATTCCGTATTTGCATATCTGATTTACTGCCTTCAGTTCAACAGAAATTTGGGGTTTTGCTTCTCTTCATGAGGCACATTATGTAGATAAGTAAAGCTATTTCATATCCAGGAAAACAGAACTCACAATGTTTATATATCTGAAAAGGTATTTCTGCCATCAAGTATTTTACAAAGGCAGTAGAACGAAAGAGCTAATCCTGTGGGTGCCTGGTCCAATAATTCACACTCTGGCTTTCACTGCACTGAGATGCTCACATATTGCTGATAAATCTGGGTAATGTGAATTATTACACAAGGCAATTGTGGTTGGGGCACAAATGCAACAGAAGCAAAGGCACTTCCAAAAGAGAATGAAAATTCTGGTGGACAATAAACAGGATTATTTCTTTGCAGCTTTTTTTTTTTTTTTTTTTTTGCTCAGCTAACAAGAAGTCTGGATCAAAACCCTGAAAAGAGGGTAACGGAAAAGAAAGAAGAAGAAAACGGAGAGACCATATTCCTGGATTACAACTGTGTTTATCAATCTTTCTAACAGTCAATATAAATACCTGTTGTAAACTCCAGAGGGAAATAAAAAAGAACTCTATTTTCAGAGAAAACAGGCAAGAAGATTTTATGTTACCTGGGGACTTGCAGTCCGAAAGATTTATGCTACAGAAAAGATCTGCACTTTTATTCTGAATGACTGCTAAAAGTTAAAAAGTGACTAGGAATGGGATTTGTTTCTAAACATTATCTTGAAAGCCTGGGATGTACCAATATGTCATGGTGAACCAGAGAGGTGACACTCTCAGCATATCACCCTTAGTCATTATCCCACAAGTCTTTGTAAAATGAATATTTAAATAACTTAAGTTCCCTTGGTTACCTCTCTCAAAGTTTGCTTCATCAATGATATCACTGAGAGGAAAGTTGCAGAATTGTTACTGACCACAGCTGGAATCTAGATGGTTGGCCTTCCATTGGAATAAGTAAGTAGCGGAGAAATAGATTTTCAAATGTGTTTGAGTTTATTAGCACCCAACTCATTTCAGAAATACAGTTTCCTTCCTCAGGGGCAATTTAGAACCAATCTAAAAAAGCACCTATAAGCAAAGTGAATGGCAGGAGATTCATGACAGATAAAAATAAGAATTTCTTCACATAGCATGTAGTCAAACTGTGAAAATTTGTTTGCTTATACATATAGGTTGTTTGTAAGTGTGTGTTGTTGTTGTTTTGTTTTTAATTAGTGCTAGATTGCTCCTGAACAAGAAAACTGTATTTCTGAAATGGGTTGGGCACTAATAAACTCATATACTGGTTCTCTCCCCTCCCAACCATCAAAATAGCCCTTTCTCCGACGTTGAGTTCCAGACCTCAGAGAGCAGCCCACACTTCTTTCCAAGCCAGCCATGAGGGTGATGGGGGCAGAGCTCCAATTCCCCCTTCGGAGGTTGGAGCGCTATCTCTGACCTCCGATCTTGGAATCTGAAATGTCCTATGGCACCTCAGACACATTCTGAACTAAGCTGGCTGGGGAATGCTGGGATTTTTTTCTGGCTAAAAATACACAAGACTGTGGCCTTACAGGGCAATTCTATATATGTCGACTCAGAAGATAAGCCCATTGTGTTCAATGGAACATATACTCAGTCAAATATGCATAGGGCTGCAGCCTTAGAGTTCAGCTATGATGGAAGGCGACAGAGAGAGAGACAAACAGACAAGCAAGTACATAGACAAGGAGCCTTCAAACATGGCCGCAGTATTTCCAGTTAGCACAACAACATTCTCAATGAAGTGAGTTTGAAAATACAGTTCTGAACTGTCCATATTGATATTCTAGTGAAGAGTCACACCGCTCAGCATCTTTGGTCTATACAGCCCATGTCAGCAAAAGGAATAGCCTCATCAGCACCTCTTTCTGTTTATACAGATAATTCTGCCTTCTCCTGGAGGACTGTGTTTACGAAGTTTGCAACAGTGAACCTGTCATCCAGGAGGTTTGTGCAGGTGCCTCATGATTAACTGCAGCTTTTGTGAGTTGAAAAATTAACAGCCAATTTTGCTAAACCATCTATGCCTTTAATTAATATAGCAAAAATATATTTGTCCTGGCCCACGCTCTATGGCTCCTACCTATCATTTGCAGATTCCATGCTGCTTAAAGTCTTCTGCAAATTTACCACAATGGTGCATGAGAATCCTGGAAAAACTACAAGCTGAAAAACAATGAGGAAAATTGACCAAGAATGTAGGCAGAACGTAACATAAAACAGTACAAGTTATCTAACGGATTGTGTTACAAAGCAACACAAAACTACGGCAGCACAGCACATTTAGATTTAGTGAGTATGCCCTAGCAACCTCTTGTGAGCACATTCTTGCTACAGTAGCAGGAGTTTTCAGCATGTCGAAAATAATAGTGCTGATGAACACAGAATATTGATCTATATTTTACACGTCTGCAACAATCGGTCACCCTCCTGCTTTGTGTACTGAAGCTTTGCAAAATGGATCCAGATGAGTTTTCTCATCACATATATTGAGGGAAATCTTGACATAGGGGTTGGCCAGTGAAAAGTGAAGGTTAAATAAATTAGATAGGCCTCCTTAAAATAAAATGATTTGTTAGTCTGTAAGATGCCACAGGACTCTGTATTGATTCTCCCACCTCCCTTCAAAATATTTGGTTGTGTTCCCCTCCTCTCTTCAGCTTGGCTGCCATTTCTTCTCCAGGTGCTGCCTCAACAGGTGCTGTGGTGCGGAGCTGATTCATATTTATTCCATAGGGTTGCTGGAGAAATTCAAGACTGACTAAAATGACTTCAGATTTCTAAGAATCTGACCAGTGGAATCTGCTGTGGACTGGCCTCCTCAGGCTGCATGGAGTCTGTGGACTTTACTTTCCCGAAATTTATGTAAATTCATTTGAAGAAAAATGCACAATTTCTGAGACTAGTGGGGAAAAACATAGTGGGGAAAAGTTGAATGGAATGGGGGGAAATGACGTAAATGATTGCAAACCCACATTTTTCCACATAACAACAAAAATCGACTCTATCTATGAACAGATGCCAGAACAAACAACACTGCACAATCCACAAAACACACATGGAACAGATTCCACAGAATCTAGATATTCATAGTGTTATATCAGAAACATGGGAATTGGGTCCATGTGGCTACTTCCCAAATTATCCACTGGACAGGAATAGCTTGGTTACAGTGGTACAGGTGCTAGTAACTTCAAGATTAAATCACTGCAATGCATGGTATGTGGGATGGCTCAGAAGCTGCAGCTAGTGCAAAATACAGTAGCTCAACTATTGTCAGGAGCTGCCCCCTTTCAGCATACAACACCTCTACTGGAAGAACTGCACTGGCTGCCAATTTGCTACAGGGGCTGGTTTAAACTTTTGTCATGGGATAAACTACTTGGGACCAGGATATTTGAGATCTGATTTTAAATAGTTTCTTGGTGTGTGTGTCCCCCAACTCCATTTTATTGTTCACTGCTCAGGAATCTTGTCAGATATTGAAAGTCAACACCCAGGGGGAAATCACATTTCCTTACCATCGCTTCTCCTCCCGCACGTTTGTCCCTCATTAATTCCTCTTGCACATGGCCCATTCAGTGGGCCATTTTGATCCCGCTGCTTCTCCTGCACACAGCAGGGGATAGCAAGAAGTTCCATCTCAAAAATTAAGTCAGACTTACTGGGGTGTATTTTTGTTGCACAAAGAAGGCTAGAAGGGGTGGGAAGTGCATGGGAGGCAGACAACGTCATGAGAGGGGGCCCCTTGAAAATCCATGAGTGCCCAGTAACAGGCATGCAAAAAACCTCTCATCTGATGGAATTCATAGAGCAGTATCTAAAGCCTGTATATATTTGAAGGGCTGTCCAGTCCTAAACAGCTTGGGGCCAAGTTATCTGAAGGTACACCTTCTCCCATATGTACCTGCCTGGACCCTAAGATCCTTTTCAAGGGTCCTTCTCTGTGAGCCCTTGCCAAAGGAAGTGAGGCAAGTGGCTACCAGGAGGAGGGCCTTCTCTGCTGTGGCACCCTGGCTGTGGAGTGAGCTCCCTAAAGAGGTTCGCCTGGCACCTACACTATTCTCTTTTAGATGCCAGGTGAAGACCTTTTTATTTTCCCAGTATTTTAACAGTTTATCCTCTTAGTCTTTTAACTTTGTTGTTTTAAATCTGTATTTTAAATCTGTATAAATCTCTGCACTGCTGCTCATTTTTATCCTGCTTTTATATTGTACTTTTATATTCTGTTTTTATACTGTTGCTTTTTTATAATTTTAATTGTATTTCATGGCTTTAATTTTTGTGAACTGCCCAGAGAGCTTCAGCTATTGGGAAGTACAGAAATGCAACAAATGAATGAATGAATGAATGAATGAATCTAGTGCAAAGATAAAGAACCATCAGAAGGAAGAGTTGTGCCTTGAAGTTACCCATCAAGAGCACCTGGACAGCGGACTGAGCAAGGCACATGGGCCATCTGGTCACAGCCTTCCACACAATGGTGAGATGAACCATATTTCTATTTAAATTATAATTATTATTTCTAAATGTGCATCTATACCTCTAAATTAGTCTATGCAAACTTCTTGGAAATCAGTGTCCTTTTTGTCCTCTTCTTTAGTGATGTATTTCCTCAGTTTGGCAATTCTTAAGTGACTACCCTACTGAGTCTCCAGTCTACCCAGAAACTTTGATTTTAGATCCCTGGCCCTAATCCCAGATACATGGGGACAAATTGCAGCTTTTAATAGTATGGATTCTGCATATGCTTAGGAGCTCACTCCATTTTATTATAACACAGTATTATTACAACTTATTATTATGAATAATAATAATAATAATAATAATAATAATAATGCTAGTATAACTAATACTGATGGGATTATCATAGTGCTAAATGGAGCCCCCTTTGCTCCTTATCTCTCCATGGCTAATTTGCCATCACTTTTAAGAGGGCCCCTGCACATTTTCATTGAGAGGAAGTGAGGTGTAGTGGCTAAGGTGTTGGACTGGGAGTCATGAGATCTGGTTTCTAGTCCCCGCTAGGCCATGGAAACCCACTGGGTGACTTTGGGCCAGTCACAGACTCTCAGCCCAACCTACCTCACAGGGTTGTTGTTGTGAGGATAACATGGAGGGGAGGAGGATTATGTACACTGCCTTGTGTTCCTTGGAGAGAGAAAGTGGGATATAAATGCAATAACTAAATAAATACACTCCTCCAAACACTCCTCTCCCACTCAGAGTCCTCAATGACTTATGGGAAAGAATCTTGGGAAGCCAAAGACAGCTGGGTGAGCATATGAGATGCATACCATTGCTACTAGCTCTCCAAAGTAATGGCTGATACACTTCAGTGTGTTTATGCAAATGTGCACAAAGCTGCTGGTGCATCAAAGAGGGAGAAAATATAGGTGGGTAACTAATATCTCTGACCGTACGTGTTTTTTATTATTAATTCAAATTCTCCAGTTTGGCATTAAAATCCTGTTCTAGTGCTTGGCTTTGGGGGTACACTGTAATGAAATATAAGACACTTGGGTTACTTACTCAAGGGTAACTCCTATAGAACTAAATGGGCCTTCTAAATAGACATGCAGAGGATTGCACTGCAAATGACTTAATGAGGCTGCAAACCTTACATTTTTGCAAAGGAGTAAGCCACATTGAACTCTATGTGACTTACCTAAGAGTTGCATTGTGAAATGCATTCTTTGCATCAAAAACAACTAAATGTGCACATATATATTTACTACTGCCGATGCACAAACTTCAGCTACCAGGATCGACTGGTGCTTTTCTGAATATAGCAGTTCATCCACCTTAAAAATTCATCACGGAACTATACGGCCTTATGAAACATTCACTGCTGCACTGATTTAAACAAATGACACAATAGCTTCCCAGCTTATTCGGAACAATCATCACACTAACAAGAAGCAAGTGCCCCATTTTCACAAAATTACTGTACCGCTTGTCACCAACACTGGAGCGTGTGCTGAAATTCTAAGGGTGGGTAGGTGGGGGGAGTGCTGTTATAAGGAAACAGTAACAAGAAAAGAAAAGCCAATCAGTTTAAATGACTCCAAATCATACCTTTTCACAGATTCAGTTCAAAATTATATATTGTGGAGAGATGCTAAATGGAAACTGAACTGGAAAGGGGTGGCCGAGAAAACTTGGACAGGTTCCCGCGGGTGTGCAGAAGTGAATCAGACTCTCTTGCCAATTTAGCTGGGCGTGTGCAGGCAAAGGCCCTGATGTGCCAATCCACAGGCTCAGGAGAAAAGTGCCTTGCTCACTGCTAAATGGTGCCTAACCTACAAGCTGGGGGCCTGCTGGGATTCCTGTGAAAAAGGCTTGCAGTGATGCATGTGGGAGCTGTCTCCCTCCACGCAGAAGGCTTTTTTTTAATGCACCTACTACAAGAGATCAACTCCTCTGTACCCCATTTAAGCAACAACAACAACATCATCATCAACAAGTCAGCATAATATCTTCCTTGCAAGAAAGGAGAGCAGATGATAAGTGGGCAAATGGTGGAGGTACACAGCTTCCCCGCACTGTCCTTCTCAGGGAGAGATTATACAAATCAGTCCATTGCCTGCACAAATCTTGACAAGCAGCACTTGTGGCATCTATTACTTTACACAAATGGAGCAGCAGCATCCGGCCCTCCATTTCATGAACTGGAGCACCAGGGCACAGTTTTATACTAATCTTTAACTCTAGATACTCCCTGATCCTTTTTTGGCCTACCATTTTTGAAGGCTTTAAAAGGAGATTGGAAGGCTATCTACAGCTGTTAGTCCTGATGGCTATGTGCTACCTCTAGGATCAGAGGAAGTGTGCATACATACACCAGTTGCTGGGAAACATGGGCAGGAGGGAGCTATTGCACTCATGTCCTGGTGGTGGGTTCTTCCATGGGTATCTGTGTGAGCAGAACGCTGGACTAGATGGACCCATCATTGGATCCAGCCTGCCTCTTATGTTCTTTCCCCGCCCCTCGCCCAAGGGATGCTCTACCATATTTTTACATTACTTTTTTGTGCTGCTGCTTTTGTTTGGTTTTCTGTTTTAAATTGTTATTTTATGAATGTTATTTTATGAATGTTATTTTTTTCTGGGGATGCTGTAAAATCTTTTGAACAAACAAACACATTTTGTAGCAGTGCTGATCATGCTTCTGGGAACTTCTTTTGGCTTTTGCAAAGTACAGCTGGAAGAGGCCCAATGGACAGTTGCATGGCTTGATGAGACCATGGTGAAACATAGGCTGGAATGTGTGATCTGCAGGGAGTGATAACTCTACAATACTGCCTCCAACTCTCTGAAAAGCCACCATCCATACCCAGTCTTATTTTCCTTATCCAGAACTCTAGGAAAGAAAGAAAAGGACTATTCTCTGCTTCAAAATCATTTTCTGACTATGCTCGCTGTGGGTCAGGGTATATTTCTGCAAAGCGAAGTAGATTCTTGGCAGACCTGTCACATGTTCCTATAATGGTTTAATGCATGAAATTATTTTTGCACGAGCAAAATAAATAGACACAATTTTTCCCCAAAATGCCAAGGAAGTTTCAGCCTTTACATAAATGAAAAACTCAAGGACACAAGGATGGGTCTTTTGACCAGTTGTTGTGGAATTGCCCTTGAAACCTTTCCTGCTGGTTTCCAAAATAGTACAAACCCAAAGTGTGGCATCTGTATGGCTAATAATAACCATATAGTAACCAGTAGGGAGCTGTGTGGATGAATAAAGTGGAAACAGTTCCCCATTACTATTACACAGGTTAGCAGGGTCCTGTTTGAAAGGTGATTGCTGTCCAGAACAAAATTGTTGGACTTTGTGGCCCAAATATTGCTTTAAAAGTACTCCAAAGCAAAACCATAACCAAAATGCTACTCTGCGCATGCAGAGAGGCAATGTGGATGCTGAATGCACAGTGCATTTCTCCATCACCCCCAGAAAATGCCATTACTTCCATAGTGCCATGTGTTGTATTGCCATATGCAGAACCTCAGGGGGGCAAAGTTAGCCCTCCGGATTTCTTCAGCAGGCCACACACCATTTCCCCCAGTCCCCAATAGTTTGATAATTTCCTTGTTTTTGTGAAATTCCCCCACCCACTCCATTTCCTAAGGCCTAATAACTGGTAGGGAAAATTTTGAGCTACAATATGCTGATATGCTGGCTTAGACTTCATATGCGGATATGGGTCTAAGGCCCTTTCTACACCTAAGGGTGTAGAGGGACACAGGGGAGGTTATCCTTGGATTTCAGGCTTCTGGGATCATCATCCTATGTCCAAACAGCTGTGCAACATCCCAGCAGTGAAGAGGGATGTTGTCCCTGTTGCGGCCACCATTTTTTTTAACAAACAAACAAACACAGGACCTGGGAGCACACATGCACTCCATTGCAAAGTGGGTAAAAACAAAACAACCCCCCTGCTCCCCCCCCCAATGTCCCTGGATTCCCCCCCCCAGCCTGGCTCCTTCCTTCTGCTGACCCCTCTACTCACGGGGGGCGGAGGGAAGAAGCCGGGATGTGCACCCACAGTCTTTGGTATTATCCCAGGACCGCAGGTAAAACCGGCATAGTAGCGGTCCCAAAAATCCTGGGGAAACTGAGGGATCATCCCTGCCTACTCCTGGTTTCCCCTGTGTGTTATTTGGACACAGGAACAATCCTGGGAAAGAACCATGGTAGAAAGGGCCTAAGTCTCTTTGCAAGTGTAAGGGCTCTCAGTATCCACTTGTGCTGTCCATCCGTTAATCCCCACATCATAGGGATGTAATTTTAAAGTGCTTGAACATCCACTATTTTCACAGATTTCTCCACAACAGAATTTATAAAAGAAATGACTTCCAACCAAACAGAGAGGCCTGTTGTGAAAAATAAATAAGAAGAACTGTACAGGAAGTTGTCTTTAGTTATGCTTGGTAGATTTTAGTTTAAATTACTTCTGGATGCAATTTAGTGAAGGTATAGAGCTACGACCTGGTACAGTAAGTACGGCACCCTTCCAGATTATGTTTACCAAATCATTTTGCTCCAACAAATAAGTTAAGGTTATAGAGGTGATTCCTTGTTTCTCATGCTGTTCCCCCCACCTCCATCCCCACCTTGATTAGAGAAGAACAGGTCTTGCTTGGCAGCTTAAAAACAATTTCCTTGGCTAGATCTACATAGTGCTTTTCATTGGTATTGAAGTGCACTGACGACTGTTGAGGCACATTGCATATTCTGTGTACTGCTTTTCTAGCATTATTTCTTGCTTTTTATTCCATATTATCCCAAATACCACGACATGTCATTGTGTAGTATAACGTGCCAGAGGGATCTAGCATCACCATGATAGGATCGTATTGATATGACACAAAGTATAATTCTGGCCCTTATCTGTGTCTGTGTTCCGATGACATAATAACCCACAATGGGTTAAATAAACCACGATGGTTTATTTAACTCATGATGGCTTAGTGTGTCATCTCTGAGCACTTTTCCCACCCATGGAGGGTTATTTATCCCAAATAAGCCACCCTGGGAACTCACAGTCTGCAAAAAGGGTTATTTTACCTATGGTGGCTTAGTGTGTCATCTGTCACACCAGCATGGGTTACGGAGATTACCTACAGAGCCACTCAGCGACAGGACCCAAAACCATGGCCCCCACTCTGCTCCTCTTGAGCAGTCTCTGAGAAAACTTGTTTTCCTGCCATATTTGGCTGTGTCTCCAAATAAGTTCCTCCTATCTCACATGGTTCCCAAATAGTTCCACATGTGGATAAATCCTTACTTTTCCATGAAAATGCAAACTACCACATTTATCCAGTAGTGGTGGCTCCCCATTAGGAGAACCTGTATATTAAATTTTGTCCCAGTCCTGGAATTGGAGCCCATCCCCTCGTTTTGGTGCAGTGTAACATCCCTCTGGTCTAGTCAGGCTACCACATCTCAGCTCAGCAGTGGAGGAGGGAGCAGGAGAGGAAAGGGAAGCAAACAATTAGTTTCATGTGTGGATAAATCCTCACTTTTTCATGAAAATGCAAACTCCTGCATTTATCCAGTAGTGCATAAGGGGAATCTGTATATTAAATTCTGCTCCATTTCTACAAACTTTCAACAAGTTAGAGCCCCCTTTTGTTGCACATGGGAAGAGAAAGGAGACCTGGCAAAGGCTTGAAAATCCACAAAGGAAGCTGGGATACCTGCCTGGCTAAGCAGGAGGAGTACAGGGGGAGGAGGGGTATAAAATATACTGTGTAGCTTATTTGTCTGATTGTCTGTCAGAGCATAGTAGGCTATTGGCAAAATAAACTACTGTGCATAGCTTATAAGCCACCATGGGTTGATGTGACATTTGAACAGGCTCTGTGTGTAACAGGATATGCATGTCTTCATGTGTGTATGTGTGGAAAAACCAAACCCGACATTACTTTTATAATGTGGTAGCATTATAAACATTGTTTTTAATTTTAATTAATACTCAGCCTAGGAAATTTTAAGTTTAACCTTTCCCTCTAAGCTCAGAGCCCAATGAAAATTGTCCCCCAGCACCAATTTGTTAATAAAAAGCTCACAGCGACACCAATGGTTGCTTTAAAAATACACCATTAAATTGCTGTGCAGAAGTTATTTTTGTTCAAGTCCAGCTGGGCCAAAAGGGTTAACTCTCCTTCCAGCCCAAAATTGGGTTTGGGGGGTGGGGAGGACAGGGTATTGCCAAACATTACATTAAACACAGACACCCAGTCATGGTTGCTAACTACGCAATAAAAATAACACCTGGGTAGGCCCTAAGATGTACGAGTACTTCCTAAGTTTATAGAGCCACCTTGATGTCTGTATGTAAACAAAAAGAGGTAGAGAAGGAATAAGCCTGTCTCTGTTTCTAGTTATGTATTTTGTATATGCCAGAGCTTGTGAAAGTCAGAAATGCCATTATTTATTTATTTATTCCATTTTTATACTGTCCAATAGCCAAAGCTCTCTGGGCAGTTTAAAAAATTAAAACCATAAAAAACATTCAAAATATAAAACAAACGGTATAAAAGCATAATATAAAATAACGTATAAAAACACAGCCAGGATAAAATCAAGCAGCAATGCAAAAATTAATAGAGATTTAAAATACAAATTGAAAACAGCAAAGTTAAAATTAAGTTGCTAGACTGTTAAAATGCTGAGAAAATAAAAAGGTCTTCACCTGGCTTCTAAAAAAGTATAGCGTAGATGCCAGGCAAACCTCTTTATGGTGCTAATTCCACAGCTGGGGTGCCACAGCAGAGAAGGCCCTCCTCCTGGTAGCTACCTGCGCCACTTGGCTATGTTTACATCAATGTACATTTTCAGTGGTGTAATGGTGAATTTTGAAGTGCAGACGCTCATCATGGTAGTCCATGTAGCCATGACCCCAAGGAGAGTCCAAAATGCAGTCAGCTGTGTTGATCCATAGTTCAGTGTGATCAAACATATGCTTGGAATGTAGAAGGTCCCTGGTTCAATCCCCGGCTTCCCAGGTAGAGCAAGGAAAGAATCCAGCCTGAAACCTTGGAGAGCTGCTGCCAATCAGTGTCAGCAATCCTAGGTTAGATGGACCCAATGGTCTGACTCTGTATAAGGCATTTCCTATGTTCCTAACAAACCACTCTTAGCCATTTTCATCTCCATCAGGAACAAGTCTTTTGTAAAGCTGAATTGCCCATTCAAGTGCAAGTCTCCCCAATGCACTTTCCATTACAACCGGGAATAATATATTGTTAATGGGGGGACTTCATTTCTCCACCTCCCATCCCAGGTACTGTGAAGATTGTAGGTAAGCTCAGATGGACATTCTGAAGGGGGTACCTTGGGTATCATGTGACAAGGCTTTAGATGTCAATTTTGGTGTCTGCTTCAGTCAAGAATTGCAGGAATGCATCACATTACTTTCTTAGCACAGTCAAAATAACTGGAATAAATCAAGGGGAGTTGTATTATAAAAGTGCAACCAACCACATACAAAACTGTATGTCGATGTTAGAGCTTCGAAGGGTAATTTCCCTAGTCCTCCCGCCCTCTCATCAAATTGGCCTCTGGTGATAGATTAATGAAGTTGAACTGTATGGGAAGGAGTGAATATAATTTTTAATTTTTCTCCCAGTATTTAAAATAAGGATTGGCATGGGACTCAGGGACTAAAGACAGATTTTATAAACCTATCATGTTGAAATACGACCTCTTTAACAAGGCCTTGGAAGTCACTTTCCCAACTCATACACTTCATACAAGCTATACAAATGTACAACCCTATTTTACTTGGAGAAGAAAAAGGAGAAGCAAGCAATTGTCCAACCATATCATTTTGGTGCAGAATATTGTTCCAACTACAGAAGTGCAATAAAATACTGCTACTCAAAATTAAACCCCATCTGATTTGTTTATGCTTTGGAAGGATATCACATGTTTTCTTTGAACACCAGGGTAGGTAATAATAATAATAATAATAATAATAATAATAATAATAATTCTTACCTGCCTCTCCCTCTGGATCGAGATGGGAAACAACATTAAATAAAAAATAATACATAAAACTAGTTAAAACAGCATATAAAACAAATACAATATTAAAATAACAATCACAACATCTTAAAATTCTTAGGTTTAAAATCTAATATGGGTTCCCTGCCCCTTAATCCCAATAAAGCTGTGTTTGGGCATCATGATAAACCATGGTTCCTGCCATGGTTTACCATGACAGGAACATTCCTTGTACTTGCACAGGGAAAGGCTTGGATCCAATGTTGTCATTCCACCAGTGGAAGAGAAACATTTGTATCCCACCCTATATCGCTAGGATCTCAGGGCGGCGTACAGATAAAAGCACACAGTATAAAACAATAAATACACACCGCTAAAAACAAATTAAACCATGAACCAAGTTAAAACATATAATTCAAAAGCAGTAAAAACAATTAAAACAGTTAAAACAATGTGCCATCTTAGTGAATTTAACCATCAAAGGCTTTGTTAAAAAGCCGTGTTTTTACTTGGCACCGAGATGAAATCAGCGTTGGCGCAGGCCTGCCCCCCTTTCCCCCTGCTGACTTCAGAACGCTGATGTCAGAGCGTTGAGGGCTGCAGATGTCCCTGCAGGAGGTGGGAGCAGGAGAACTGAGATTGGATCTTCCTTGGAGGGGAGATCCCAGTGATCCTGTGGCCCCTGGGAGAACACACATAGGATTGCATCTTAAATCACTTCTGTCTTTCTCTGACACACACACACGCACACCCCGTTGCCAGTATAGCTGCAAGTGAACAGAACGGATGCAAGCACTTGGCCCATAAAGCAATGGCTATTAACAATCGTTTGTAAAATCTCCGAAACATAAATGTAAGCGTGTGCAATGTTAGACATTGATCAAATTCACAATACATTCTTATGCTTGGTTTAATACTTTCAATTAGCCATGACCTTTGCAAGACTATCAAAGCTACAGAATAGGTCAAAATGGGAGAAAATTCATATCTAATAACGCTATTAATTTTATTAGCTGACATGGCAATTTGAGGGAAATTGGAAAAGAAATCATAGTTAAAAGACAGTCCCTTCAACCCAGTGATTTATTTTTTTAACAGATGCTGGCACTCTAATGCCCAGTCAAATTATCCTGCAAACAAGGACAGGAAGAATGGGATTTATGGATGGAAAGAAAGAAAGATGAAGAAAGGAAGGAAAGAAAGCTGCCTTATTCGTTTTGATTTAAGACAGCGGATCCATTCCATAACGCTAGCAAATTTTAGCATATGCACATTCCTTTGGGTCAGCAAATATGCTTGCTTCCTTGAAATAAATGGGGTAGCCTGTACATGTGTCAGCTTCAAAACTTCTAGAGTATTAGATAGGTTTTTTATTAGTCCGATCTGCTCTGTTGCCTAATTGATTTGTTTGCAACAGTGGTTGCTTTTCCAAAGTGTGACAGCAGAATGCAAAGAGAATTATACTTTCCTGTGAGTAAACCTGTGGTATGTTGATTTTATAGGGGGTCCTGTGCCTTACTATGTCTCATAACATTGTTCATGAAGTGCAGTGATCCACCCATGTGTATAATAATGCACCACACTTCAGTGAGTTGGCCTCATCTGACTACCATTTTTCTAAACTGTTTTGCTCATGCAAGTGGAAGGGATACAACCTAGTAACTGTAGCAGACTGTGTTTTGGGAACTTGCAACCTTTCGTATAGGAGAAAGTTCTCCAGATGACACTTCTCCTTAGCGGCTGACTAAACTATTATTCCAGTCCCTACCTTCATCTCAAAACAATGTGCATGCTTAGCAACCAACACACTTCACACTAAAGCAAGGAACAAGGCTGCTACAAAGCAGTGACCTGGAACCAATGGAGCAATAGTGTAGATGTGACAAACCAGCACACAGCTACTGGATGGATCCAGACTTTTTATTCCACTGGCAGGAGTATCCCAGAGGAGAGTTCCAGAAAAGGGAGGAATCTTTTCTGACTTCCCCCTCCTTCTGCAGACCCCATCGTCACCTCTCCCACTGTTATGGAGGGGCCCCAAACCTCCAGAGCATATTTTGGGGGACACAAGAGAATACGGAGCGGGGGGTTGGTAGTTGGCAAAGATCACCTCCTTCCATATTTAGTCAGCAGAAAATCCCTGCTGGATCAAAAGCCTCCCACTGATGGAAGGAATATTTGCAGGAAGATTTTTGCTGGGAATACAACTGAATGACAGGCAAAACTTGGGGAAGAGTGAAAAAGTTGAGGGTTGGGAGAAATGGAGAGGGGGGGGAGAGGGAGAGGGGGAGAGAGATGGGGGGAGGATGAGGAAGAGTAAGAGCAAGGGCCAAGAAATGGAAAAATTGGACAAAGCCATGTTTTGGGTTGACGCTCATGTACCATTTGGTAAGCATTTCCCTATTATTATTATTAATATATATATATATATATATATATATATATATATATCACCAACAATGTACTTGGTGCTGTACAAAATATACAAATAAAACAGCGATAGAGGCTTACAACCTAAAATCACATTAAAACATATGAAGGGGGAAAGGGGTTCACAAAACAGAAATAACAGAATAATCATAGTAATAAGAACAGTAAATCAAGCTAAAATACCAAAAGCTATTGAAAACAAATGAGTTTTCAAACGTGTTTTAAAATTTACAATGGAACTCGTGGTACATAGTACTCGTGGTACTATATAAATAAATATATTATGTAATATTCTAAAAACATACACTGTGTATTACAGAGTTACACTTAGAGAATAATTAGCTGCTGTTTTATGAAAGTAGGAATAAGTAGTGGTCACTTTAAATATTCAGTGAGCTAATGAGACAAAACAAGAAAAGTTTCCCTTACATGCTAGCCAGAACCCATTACCCTGAGCCTATTAAAGCCAAATGAACAGAAGAGTTGTGCATAATGAAGCTATACTGACTTAGCTAGATAGGGAAAGTTATTACCCTTTTGGGGAGGTGAGGCTTTGGTAGTCTGGCAGAAAACCACATGCAGTATTTTTTTCCCTTCAGTCACCCTTGTGTCATATTCAACAAAATGATGCTTTAGACACATTCAATTTTGTCACTGTGTTGGTTGAACAGATTGCTGAATTTTTTTAAAAAAAAAAAATCACACACAAAACCGGTTGCATTAGTCCCCTTATCTGAATTTGCAAGCTGTTTGCAAATAGCAAGCAGAATGGTCTGAGATTTTCATAAATATTCACTGTCTTTTTCTGTATGGGAAAAAGCCACAGTACTTTGGTATCCAAATTTATAGTGACGATTTTCTCTGAAAGCATCATTCTCTGTAGGAAAGATAAATGCAGGAGAAAGCTTTTGGGGGAATAAAATAGCAGACCTGCTGCCAAATCATCAGCTTTGTTCACAAACCGACAAACATTCCAATATGCTGATATATTCAAATTCTACCAAGTTACTTTGAGAGAGAGAAAAAGTATTTTCTTGTCTGCATTTTGCAAGCATGAGCAAATTAGATTCCAAAAGAAGGTGCAACACAATGCAACTGGAATGGAAATAATGAACTATAAATTGTTGATCTTTTGCCACTAGATCTCTCAAGTGGATCAAATCCAACCCATCCTCATTGGCTTAAAGAAGCTCTCATACATCAATATTAGTGGCTGGTTCATTCCCTTATTTGCTTCAGATTGAAAAACATAGTTCAAGCAAGCAAGTAATTTTCTGGTATAAAGGTGGAAGCAGCATACCTGCCATATTCAGTTTAAACACCTTTGGCTCTTATCAGCCATCTCTCAGACTTCATTCTTAAGATACATGGAAACATCCCAAGAGTTCCTGAAAACATTAAAAATTAAATGAAGAGGCAGATCAGAAGAGCTGCTAGAATTTAACTTGCTTAACACCAGCTTTTCTATTTTTACACACACACGATCAAGTTGCAATCCTATGTACATTTACCTGGAAATAGGTCACATTGAACATATTTGGACTTACTTCTACATAAACATGCATAGGATTGCTCAGTCATATCATTCAAAAGCCAGTGTAGTCCAGTAGATAGAAAACTGAGAAGTCATTTCACCTACTTTCATAGACGAATACAAGAAGGCTGTTTTGGTTTAGTGCAATTTTTATTTACTTGTTGGCAAGTGGCAAGTCAAACTGCATCTTTAATTCAAATCTACTGGACTACCTGGGCTATTAAGTGATAGACTGTGCAACCCGATGCATGTCTACACAGAAGTAAGTCCAAATATGTTCAACGGTGTGTACTTCCAGGTAAGTGTGCATAGGGTTGCAGCCTGATCGGGTGTTTAAAATTAGAAAGGGTGGCATTAAGGAAGTTAAATTCTAGTAGCTCTTCTGCACTGCCTCTTTATTTAATTTTCAGCCTTTTCAGGAACTCCTGGGATGTTTCCATTTAACATTTTCCCTTCCCTGTGAACCAAGATGGATCCTCAGTGCTGTTCCTTATGTGCTACTGTTCACCACTGTTTGTCATAGTGACCGAGTTTTCTTATTCTGTGGGTTATGCTTCTGTATACCTCCCTTCCACAGCTAGCAACTTTTTTAAACTGGAGAAAAGGGGTAATGGAGGGCACTTTTGAGTTGACAAACAACAAGAGAAGGGTCAAGTGCGTGCATGCACGCACGTTGGCACACACATGCACACACCACTGCTCTTTCGCTCCCGATAGCTGCCAAAGAGACACGTAAGTGAGTGTCGCATTTAGTTTGGCCCCAGCTTACTGTGATCTTCTAAGCTCTCTTGACTTTTTAACTTGTCATTCTATTACATCAGCAACTTCCACACCTCATTCCCTCATTCTTGAAATAGATTTAGTGCTACTGAGCAAGTTATACTTTGCCGTCGGTAAGACAGGTGGATTGGAGGTGAAGTGGAACAAAGTGGAGGTGGCAGGGCGTGACCCAGCTGTATCAGGGAATCTATGTCTGTGTAAAAGGGCTGTAATAGATCCAGATGGAGGGCTGAGATGGAAACATCAGTGACAACACAAAAAGTTTGAATCCCAGAGGGGGCAAGAATTGCACTTGTTGATTGTAATGAATGAATAATACAGATAAGATATAAAAACCTTTTTTTGTTTGTTTGTTTTTAACAGTGGATCCATTGTTGTCTCTGTTCTTGTAGAGCTCTAGTGTCTTTATTTTGGCCTACTCTCTAAATAGAATTGATATGTATCAACTAAAAGATTTCATAGCTTTTAATACTTGGCACCAGGATACCTGAGAGAGTACCTTCTCCCTTACCAACCTGTCCAGTCACTGAGGTCATCTGAGGGCTTGTTCCTGGTGGTTCCTCCTGGACTTATGGTCTGATTGGAGTCCACCAGGAGAAGACCATCAGTGCAGTGCCTCCCTTCCTCTGCAATTCCCTGCCTTTATTGGTCAGGCAGGCACCAACGTTATATTGCACCTCCTGAAAATATTGTTGTTTCAGGAAGCTTTCCCTGAATAACCAGCCATGGTTTTATTAGAAATTTGTTCTTTTAAAAATGTAATTTTTAATATGTTTTTTTCTGTTTTTATTCTTTTATTCTATTTGTTGTTCACTGCTCCAAAATTGTAGGAGAAGAGCAGTATATAAAAATTGTAAATAAATAAATTAGCTCAAATGTAGTCTGTGAACCCCAAGGCACTCATAAGGTAACTTTGTGTAGCTAGGGTGACCAACTGTCAGGATTTCCCCGGATTTGTCCTGGTTTTTGTTCTTTCCATGGTGTCAGGGGGGATTTTCTATAATTTTCAATAATGTCCTGGAATGACACACCTTCCTCTTTAAGGCTGCCATTAGCATGGCAGGAGGGAGTGACATGCTTTCTTGAGGCATATCATTCCCCCACCCCGAGCTCCAATTGAGGTCTTAAAGGGGAAAGTGGGTCATTCGTGGACATTATAGAAAAGGCCCCAATTGGAGTGGATGGTGGTGGTGCAGAATGAAATCCTTTCCCCTCCTCCACTCCAATCGGGTTCTTTAAGGTGGCGGGGGAATAACGTACTTTCTGCAGGACTCAGAAAGCTGCTTCCCCACACACACACTAGGTGTCCTCTTTTTTGGTTTCCCAAATATGGTCACCCTAATGCAGTCTACTTTCAGTTGTACTTCCCATACCCTTCCACCGTACCCAGTACTACTGCCTTAAAGGGCTATTATAAGGATTTCTGAGATGACCTACAGGTTCCGACAATCTCAGTGGGGAAAGCAACCATTGTAGCTGTTCTCCCTTCCTTCCCCCCATGTGCCACATGCGCGACCACCATTTGCATTAGTCCCTGCGCAGCAGTGTAGATTGGTGTGTCATCCGATTGGGGGCGGGTTGTTCACCAATGACATGCTGTAGAGGTTGAAGAGTGGGTACGAAGTCCTCCCCTCCCCACCACGCCATGTGCCAAACCATGCTTCAGCGCAGGGAATAATACAAATGGCAGTCATGTGCACAATATTGGGGGGGGGGAAGGGAAGCAGCCATGATAGTCACTTCCTCCACTGCGATTGTACGAACACTGCCAATGTGTGTGAAGTACTTTGAACACCTGAAATCACAATATAAAGTGGTGGTGGAGGTGATGATGATAGAGTGATATTGTTTGCCTAAGCAAGTGTCCATATAATACATTTATATGGGCAAAGCTATTATACATTTGAAAAAGCAGGAACTGTTTTAGTGAAATGTTTTGATAGCCTCTGAGAGAAAGCAGGAGATTTTACTTCCTTTGCTACTGAGAAGGGCCATGCACAGAATGATAAGACCTTGCTTAAGAGAGAGGTTAGATGGATCCTACAAATGTAAAGTCTGATACCAGGGGACTGCTTTTAGCTGACATTATTATTATTATTATTATTATTATTATTATTATTATTATTATTTATTACATTTATATACCGCCCCATAGCCGAACCTCTATGGGCAGTTTACAAAGATTAAAGACATTAAACATTTAAAAACCAATATACAAAACTTAAAACCATAAAAAGCATAAAAACAGACTACATACCAACTATCCAGGGGTCAGTTAAAAAACTCAACATATGCTATTAAATGCCTGGGAGAAGAGAAAAGTCTTGACCTGGTGCCAAAAAGATAACAATGTTGGTGCCAGGTGAGCCTAGTTGGGGAGATCGAGAACTTGAGTGTGTGGGGCAGATTGTATGGGGGAAGGCGATCCTGCAGGTAACCTGGACCCAAACCATGTAGAGCTTTAAAGGTAATAATCAACACTTTATACTTCATCTGGAAACTAATTGACAGCCAGTGAAATGATTTTAAAGTTGGTTTAATATGGTCACCCCTAGGTGTACGGGTGACCTGGATCTCCACCCTCCTTCCAAATGTAGTGCTACTGTCAGCCAGATTTTGAGCTCCTAATTTTGGATCAAAAGATACCTCTTGCAGTGACATCATAAATAGCACCCAGAAAGGCTATAATGAAATTCGCTGTGATTCATCCATTGTTGATGCTAGCCAGCTACTTCCATTGGTCATGCTCTATCCATTGAAACTGCTGAAGGGCCGACATGGTGTTGTGGCAATCATGAGTTTAAATCTTCACTCAGCTTCGAAGCATACTGGTTGACCTTGAGAAGGTCACTATCTTTCACCCTGAGCTGTCATGAGGATACGATTGTGAGGTGGGTTGATGGATTATATATACTGCCCAGAACTCGTTGGAAAAAATACAGGATGAAAAACCCATGAAGAAATGGAAAGAAGTGGGCCCTGAAGCAAAATTTTGCAGTATGGAACCCTTCTGTCCAGGGTTCCCACCCACAAGACAACCAGCAACTCCTTCTTAGGATACTACATTCCATTTCTCTAACCACCACCATTTTCTCTTTCTCTGCCCCCCTTCGCCTTCCCCTGCTCAGCATTCTGTGGTTACTAAGCATTCTCAGCCTCCCTTGGGCTGTTTTTGGTGTTGACGTTCCCCCCTATACAGGCAGGTGTTGTTGTATTTCTGAAATTTTTTTGCTCTTCTGCAAACCTTGGCGTTCCCACAAGTCTGTTGTGGCCCTGTTTTGACTACATAATAATCCACACTCAGGGAATGAATTTGCTATTACTATATAGGGCATTATGCACTTGACAATAAAAAATGGACTAATGATCAACCATAGCTTTAAGTTATACAATCATATAAAAATAATTGGGTGTTTATAGCTAGTCAATCATATAGGGAGGTTGAAAAAGATTTCATTTGCTTTGTTCTGATTTAACAAATTATTTTGATTGAGCCAGTAAATAGACATGAGTAGGGGGGGGCATTGGGAATTATGTCTTCACACTGGCAATCAAAGACCACTCTTTCTTACATCTGGTTTTTCTATCTGTCCCTTCAAAATGTTGTCTAATGACTAATAAACTGGCCTAGGGGAGGGAGATGTTCACAGGACGATTAGGCTGCTTTAACTCACATCCTCGTGTTTCCACAAGGGACTCTCTCTCTCTCTCTCTCTCTCTCTCTCTCTCTCTCTCTCTCTCTCTCTCTCTCTCTCTCTCTCTCTCTTTCCCTCATGTTATTACTACAAATAGAATGTCTCCCAATGTAAAGAAATCCAGCATGAAAATCTACTTCATTACTGTGCACAGCTATGAATGCAAAATTTCCCCAGAGTTCAGGGAAGCCAAGGAGGGTGGTGGGTTGCTGCTTCCCACCCACCCCCTTTGTTTTTAATGTGTATCAAAAGCAAGGCAGGATTCTGGTGAAAAAAATGTGTTTAAAGAGAAAATATTTGCCCCTATCTACTTGAAATTCTTTTATCATCACGAACAGTTCTGAGGAGAACAACAAAGATTTCACCGACGGTCCATTATAAAGTTGGCAAGGTAGCCCCAAGCAATCCCTTAATCAAAGAGAATATTTCCAGAGCTTACCTTTAGATCTTATTGGCTTTTATTGGGGCACAAATATTATTTCATGGGCAGGTTTTTACTATTATTATTGGGCATAATTCCCATGTGTGTTTATCCTGTGAAAGTCGTGACAAAATGTCTTACTGCAACTGAGGAACTGAGTACACATTTACAGTTACACACAATGTCATTGAAAAGGTGGGTGTCTTCAAGTGCAGGAATACATTGCTCTCACTAAAAAGAACCAAAAGTCAATACAGCTTTGCAGTAGCAAAGTTATTTCTTTTTTTCATTTTAGACTCCTTCTTCTGAACCAGCTACACTGTCTCTCTAGTGACACTTACCCCCCTCAAAAAAAGCCTATAAAACCATGCAATGTCAAAAGAGAGAGGGGGGAATGTTTATATATTCCTAAAAAAAAATCAGATTCTGCCCTTTGGGTCACATTTCAGCATGTTTTGGGACTTCATATCAACTCATATTTTGGGGACAGAAAACAACTCTTGGAAAGAATACTTATCGCTGATTGAGATGCAGTTGGCTAATGTACACCCAAAAATTCACCTCTGGGCCATTAATATTTGCTCCTGATTTGATTATTACATATGATTTTATTTGATTATATATGGTTGATTTGATTATTATATGGCCACTCTTCAACAAATGTTCTCCTGGGTGGCTTACAGATTTTTTTAAAAAAATTAAATCACCAAATACAATAATGAAAAACCACAAGGAACAATAAAATGACTGTCCTTCTAACAGAAACAGTTGGGGGACCCTCCACAAGAGATTTGGAAGGTAAACTGGAGGTGTGGGCAGGAGAAGAGAATGTGGAAGTCCCATTCCACAAGAGGCAGAATAATAATTCTGAATCCAACCACTCATCTTCTCTACTGATATTTTATTCCAGATTCAGGTTCCTTCAGGCATATTAAAGGCCAAAACACTGGCATGTTTGTCTCTGGGTAGCCAGGGTCAGTTTCTCCTATTCATATTGTCTCCTTTCATTCAAGCAAATTAAAGGAAATGGGAAAGCAAAACCACCGTCAGTTCAGCAGAGGCACCAGAGACCTAATGACCTTCTGCCATGCTGTGCCACTTCTGACATACTTAGATATGCAGTTTACATAAGGGAACTTAATTTTGAGTGATTCTCCTCCCACTTCAGGTAGTGGTGACTGGAACCCTAAATATGTCGCCTCCACATCTCTTCATGTTGGCTTAGCTTTAAGTGCATTATTATTAACTGAACTACACAACATACACTGCAATCAACTGAGTGGCTATTTCATTCAGTATCAGTAGATGGAGCTACTAGTTTGATTAACCTCTGATAAAAAATTACTCTGATAAATGGCAAACCTAAAATAAAATAGCAGAAAATAGCAGAAAAGGTTGTGCAGACAGTTTAGATTAAATCTGTGCCCAAACAAATGACAAAAAATTGATTTCACTGCATAGTAAGCCCATTAGCACAGCCTAATTCCAAAATGCATTCCAGTAGAAGCTCTAGAAGTAGTGCTTGTAAATACCTTTTCTCTTCATTTTTTCCAGTTACTGCTCATTTATATTCTGCATTTGCCTTTTTATCAGGCTGCATTAACAGACACTATTATTTGGGGAGAGGGGTTCCATAGATGGGATAGCTCAGATGTCTATTTCATATTGCAAATATTCACTGTAGTTTAAAATAAAGCTACAGATTAACTAACTAAAGAGCAAGAATTTGCTGTTGAAAGGAGTATTTTCCCATCATGCACCAGGGAAATCATTTCCAGGATACCTATTCTGAGTTGTACAATTATTCATCCACAAACTTGTCAATGGAAGAGCAGCTTTCAGCATCTTTTTTATCAGTGTATCATTACTTCCTCCTGGAAAGGTCTGTGAAGCCAATAAAAGAAAATATTAAATGGCTGAATCTCTCAAGGGTTAGACTTGAACCTTGCTATAAAATATAAAATGAATATGTTCTAAAAGGGGCATAGCTATTTAAGAGCTGTAAGTGGGGTGATGTTCAGCAGTTTTCCCCCTCCTCATCACTGCCACATCACAAAGCTGAACTATCCCAGAGCTTAAAGTTTGCCATCCTTTGCTAAAAATCCTTGCAAATGTATGCTGTTCACAAGTGACTATTTATTCTTGGGTGGGATAAAAATCCTACAGTAAAACAGCCTGCCTCGTGTAATTTATCACTGTATGAAAAGCTGCCCAGGCTCCATCCACGCTGAGACCCCTCCTGAGATGGTTCCATGTAAAACTGGATTTTCACCATTTCAGATTTGCTCCTTCCATGGCACACATTGCCAGTTAATGTGGTGTATACTGGGGGAGGGGGAAACCACTGTTTCAAGGTAAACCTCAGGAGTAGAAACTGCACTATTTCATGCCTACATGAATGGAGTTCTACAACCAAATGACACGTCATCAACAAATTTGTTCTTTTTTAATAAATAAATAAATCCTTAAGCCTGGTGAGAAAGAGTGGGGGGGTTTCATCCCAAAAGCTACCTGCTGACTTTCTCAGGAGTAAGCCTCATTGAACAGAATGTGATTTACTTCTGGGAAGACATGGTTACCAGCACGGTTTCAACAGTTGTTCCTTGAAGCAAAAAAAAGAGAGAATTGGGAAGGCTGGGTGGGGTGGGGACATTGCAGGAATGAGTGAAAAACTACTTTCTATGCAGGGCGGGTCTCAAAGGTGTTTTTTTGTCTGTTTGTTTTGCCATTCAGTTAGCCTTCAGAGGTGCGCTAGTATGATGTGTGGAGATTTTTTTGTTTTCAACGGGAACCCAAACATGATCTGTCTATACTAGGGGAAAGCCCCGTGGTGGCTGTGGATCTGTGCCATGATGATTAGATCATGCAGGCGTGGCTTTGCAGCCACCGCGGGGCTTCCCTGCAGTACTGCTTTTTGAAAAAGTTAGGGATTTAACTTGACTTTTCCAATGGAGCAATGTCAACACAGCGGCCAATCTGGGGTCAACCCAGGGGAGGAGCATGGTGGTGGAAGGCAACCAGTGATTGGTCGCTATACAAAATTAAGAGGATGGGGGGTGGTTCTGGGACCCAGAAACCCTGCACTCCCTACTCCATGTCGGGATTACCTGGCGCCACCCTGGGAGAAGGAAAATGCGGGGTTGAAGAGGAAGGCAGTGCCAACCCAATGCCATGAAGACAGCCCCCTGCTAACTTTCTCAGGAGTAAGTCTCATTGGGGGAAAATAAGATATGCCTCTGAGTAGACAAGGTTATCCATGCCATCTCACTGTTCCTTGAGTCAAAGAATTTAAAAAATCAGTCCTGTTCAGATGCAAAGGTGTTGAGATTCCCACCCACTCTCATCTTGTGGGAAGTTCTCTGACATGAAGAAAGGGCACATTTCACGTCTCTAATCATACACTGATTTCTTGAAATTATTAATACATCCTAAAAGTATCACCTCTAGTCCCATCATTTCTGAAAATCCTGAATGTGGAAATCATTTGTTTTTTCTCCTTTTACTAGCAGTACCTGGAACAGCTGACAGTGTGAACTAATGCCACTGAAAATTATTGTACGTAAACCACCTGGAGCACAAGCTGGCCATTCATGATTTAAAGGTTTGGGACCTGGCAACTGAAAAGTTCTACAATATCTTTTTCTTTTCTTTTTTTAAATGGTTGTTTCACACTGTTTTTATTGCATCAGGGAGACTCTAGTCAACCATGAGTAGTTATGTTTTAACTGGTCTCATACTTGGATTACTGCTACTATTTATTATTTATAGAGCAGGACAGGTGTTCATAGAGCATTTTACAAGCAGATAAAAAGGAATGTTAAGAAAAGAGGGGATCTGCATATTTTCATTTTATATAAATCAGTTACTGTGTCCTTCGGGGTCTGAGAAAGAAAGAAAGAAAGAAAGAAAGAAAGAAAGAAAGAAAGAAAGAAAGAAAGAAAGAAAGAAAAGAACAGAACATCTATAAATGGAGCTGGAGCTGGAAGTCTGGCATAAAATCTGAGAAGACTATCCAAATCTTTCATTATCACTATAATACAACTGTCTTGCAAAAACGTGCCCAGGTGGTACAGTACATCACACACACACCGCACACACACACACTTTTTAAAACTTTCAAAATAAGATTTTGCTTACACCGTGTGCTGAACAGGGTGTAAGCAAAAGGTCACCTTCCCCCCCCCCAAAAAAATGTAGTGGGAATGTAAACTTTGGACCTGATTAGCTGTATTATGCATACTGTGTCACCTTTAAATCACTACCTTACATTATAATAGTAACAGCCAAGAGCTGAGTCATGATCCATCCACCTGTATCTCCTACTTACTGTGATCTACAAAGCAAGAGATAGCTAAAAAGAAGAAGCCTCCCCATCTTTCTCCCATAGGCCCCAGAGCCCTGTGGTTCCATAGTCATGTGTGCATGCACGCCCTTCATCACTTGCCACAAGGTGCATTGTGGCTTGGAAGTGGGCTGGCATTACGGTTGGTTGGAAAAACAATTTCTCAGCTTTTGTGTATTCAATTCAATCATAACTCATGAACCACTGTAGGTTTTGGCACTGATTTTTGGGGGACGAAATCGGGCCTGGTCGCCCTGATGGATGACCTTCTTCGGGAGAGAGATGGGAAGAGTGTGACCCTGTTACTTCTTGATCTCTCATCGGCCTTCAATACCATCGATGGTATCCTCCTGACCACCTTCATGAGTTGGGAATTGGAGACACTGTTTTACAG
Organism: Elgaria multicarinata webbii; assembly: GCF_023053635.1. Lineage (NCBI taxonomy): Eukaryota > Metazoa > Chordata > Lepidosauria > Squamata > Anguidae > Elgaria > Elgaria multicarinata. The sequence goes on from NC_086172.1 coordinate 107,092,142, forward strand.
TGGTTCGGCTCCGACCTGCAGGGTTGGCTCCTGAAAACATACCTTTACACACAGGCTTTTCCTGGTCTGTAACTTACCTGAATTTATATTTTATTTTTAAACTTTTAACATTTTAAATTTATTGATACTTACTGTATTTTATAGTTTTAATTATGCACTGCCCAGAGAGCCTCAGCTATTGTGCAGTATAAAAAATGTAATAAATAAATGAATTAATGAATAAATAAATAAATTAGATTGGCAGAGGTATTTTTACAGAACAATCCTATATGTGTCTATTTGGTGGTGAGTTCAACAAGGTTTACTCCCAAGTAGGAGAATATAGGATTGTAGCCCAGTAATTGTTTTTTTAACTACCTTGTTACTAGCTCAGTCAATTCTGACATACCAAACCATGTTTCTGTTCACCATAGTTATGAACCGATGCCATGGTTTGAGCTTCCAAACATACATCAACCAAATCATGGTTTAGAGTTGCCCATTTGTTTTCATTTTTCATCTGTCTCAGCACTCAGCTTCCTAGGTTCAGAAATTTGCTTTAGACTCTGTGGTGTGGAAGCTCTTAAAGCAGAATAACAGCCATAACTGTGGTTGTTGTCGATGGTTTTTGTTTCAGACAGCCTATGTTGGAATGAATTAATACAAACTCACTTCTCCAGGACTATCAAGTGTTGGTGAAGAGGGAGCCCCTTCTTGCATTAAGATGTGTACCTCTAGCCTTATCTACTTGCAAATACCACCTTAGAAAATAGGCGTTTTTATGCATAGTGCTTAACTTTGCCTAGATCCAGTCCTTTGGGGTGGGGGTGGGGGATTATGAAAATGCCAGCTACCCATTGACTGGCTGTCAAATAAGTTGAAGCTTCACTTAGAAACTTATCAATATTCCATGACATTCTGAACAAAAGATGTTTTGACAGATTTCTATTGGCAGGAAAGGAAAGAGAGGAGATAGGCTTTTGACCACACCACATGACATGACAACGGCACACTGTGATTTGGACTGCCTCGCTTTGTCTCTTGGGGGGATGCCGATCCTTCCACAGTGCCAAAGGGAGCTAAGATTCAATAGACTGCCCATCTCTCTCATCCTTCAGTTGCGGGATGCTAGTGACATTTACTAACCTGGGACCTGAGCAGAGCTTGTTATAGCTCAGTTAACAGTGAACAAAGGCTGTGAAGCCCTCTCACTATGCTTGTGTTCAGATGCAACTAAGATGGTCACTCCAATGAGATCTGCACTTCTCCATAGCCCAGAGTGGTATATATTAGTATATATTAGTGCGAGGCCGAAACTTGCCCCCTATTTTTGGGAACTTTCTCTCTCCCTGCAAAAGAGGCATTGTTTTTTCTGCCTCTTTCATAGGGGTGGGGGGAGGAAATTCAGAGAATTTTCTCCTTGGGGAGGGGGGAACAAAAATTCCACATACCTTTTTTAAGTGTAGTTGGTTGCTGAGTCTTCTTCCTATTTTTTTAGTTTTTCAAAATACAACTAAACTCTCTTCCTCCAGCATTTGGATGAGCCCAAGAGTTCTAAGTGAATACCTATTGGACACCGTATGATCTCTCCCTGTCCAATAAGCATCCAGTAAGCACTCCTGGGCACCTGAAAATGTGGAGGTCTTCTTTTAAAAAATAAACAGACAGACAGAAAGAAGCCCCCTCAACAACTGGCTACATTTTAAAAGGTATGTGGAAAAATTCTCTGAAATTCTCACCTCTCCCAGCCTCTTTCACCTGAGTTTTCATTTCTCACGCACTCCCCACGAAATGCCAAAAATGGAATGGTCAAATTTTTTGGTACAGCAGTAGTAGAAATCCTGTCCCTCCTACCAAGGAGCAATTCTCTGAAATTCTCACCATTCCCAGCATCTTTTGCCTGAGTTTTCATTTTCCCCAACCCTCCATGAAATGCCAAAAATGGAATGGTTGATATTTTAGGCACAGTACTACTCTATATCTTTTAGTACACATTTGCAGCTAGTAAAGTATGCTTTGAAATACATAAGAATATAAGAAGAACCATGCTAGAGCAGACCAAGGATCCATCTACTCAAGCATTCTGTCCACAGAGTGTCTGACCAGCAGGAAAGGGAAAAGGCTAATCTATTCTTCCTTCCTTCCCATCTAGCATGAGAGAGGATTAAAAAACAAACAAACCTCAAAATATGCATCTACTAATCCTTCTCTCTCCTCTTTTCATTTCCCTCCCCCCACCATCTGACTTTTTTGATATGCCATGGCTCAACTATACTCAACCATCTGGTAGGGAAGGCCCATAATACATCAGTGGTAACACTTACTTTGTATGGAGAAAGTCCCAGATTCAATACTTTGCTTGTCATACCAGGAAGGACTTTTCTGAAACTCCACAAAGCTGTTGCCAGTCAGTGTCAATACTGAGCTAGATGGACCAATGGTCTGACTTCATATAAGGTAGGGTGACCATATTTGGGAAACCAAAAAAGAGGACAGCTAGTGTGTATGTGGGGAAGCAGCTTTCTGAGTCCTGCAGAAAGTATGTTATTCCCTCGCCACCTTAAAGAACCCGATTGGAGTGGAGGAGGGGAAAAGTTTTCATTCTGTACCACCACCATCCACTCCAATTGGGGCCCTTTCTATAATGTCCACGAATGACCCACTTTCCCCTTTAAGACCTCAATTGGAGCTCGGGGTGGGGGAATAATGTACCTCAAGAAAGCATGTCATTCCCTCCTGCCATGCTAATGGCAGCCTTAAAGGGGAAGGTGTGTCATTCCAGGACATTATTGAAAATTATAGAAAATCCCCCGACACCATGTAAAGAACAAAAACCAGGACAAATCTGGGGAAATCCTGACAGTTGGTCACCCTATATAAGGCAGTTTCCTGTGGAATCTCACAGGTCTTCGTGAGGCTGTTTTCACAAAATATTATTCTTTAATATATTTCTTTTAATTTAATATATTTCTGGGTGCCTAGGGAATGTCCTGACAATGTAGAAGCCACTACCTTGTTTTTGTGCTGATAGGCACAAATCTTCCTGAGGAAATCAGATTATTATTATTATTATTATTATTATTATTATTATTATTATTTTGCTATTTTACCCTTTATGCACTTGACTTTTGCAGGTTAATTTCACAAGTACCTGGATACACAACAGTGAGGATCAGAAAAGGATTTCACCCATTGCACAGGTTAAACTTTTTAAATTAGTTGTTTATTATGTTGCTATTTATGAAACCATTCAGAATGCTCCTCCAGAGATTGTCTGTGAGAAAGGCATGCAAAGTGATGATTCGGTGAACATGAAAGACATGCTGAGCTTACCTATCTGAAGAATTGATAGACAACACAATTTGTATACAAAATGCCTCAGACACATCTGCCGAAATTGCTGTAAGTCAAGGTGTGCAAAATCCCCTGTAGAATAGGTATGCAGATGCACAGCATCTGTGTGATTACTCCAGCGCATTATAAATGGCTTATTAATGGACACTGCACAATAAATTATAGCACAGTAATGGATTAATGATCACTTGTCCCTCTTTTAGTGAAAAGTTAATGGAAGGGTTTTTTTTTTATGAGGAAAATCAATTGTTCTTGAAAAAAGAGAGGCATTATGTGGAGAGCCATGCTATCTTAAATCAGTTGATAATCTGCCCTTGTAACTTCTTTGCTTTCTTACAAATATCTTTACAGAAATTCTCACCCAGTGCTCAGATAGCACTACCACTTTTAATCTTGGATCCCCTGATCTATCTCAGAAAGACATAGAGGCACTGCCCAGGAACTTAGGGGCTGTCTTCACGGTGCTGCATTGGCAACGCTCCACCGCCAAACCCCATGGTATTGCTGGTGTGGGGTGGTAGTGAGTAGTCTTGAGACAGGGAGGCAGTGCTGGTTTTTCAGCGGCCATTAGGCTCGCCAGGCCCGTTCCCTGCCCTCTGCCCAGGTGGATAGCGGACACCACACTCCCATCCCAGGGCTTCCTGTGCATTTAGACAGCCCCTTAGAGGTGATGTAATAGACTGCCATGATGATGGACCAATGACTTTAAGACAAGGGAAAGCATCAATATGGGTCTGGATTCAGATTTGTAAGTTAGCATTTCTGGGAAGAGAACAATCCAGAGACATGTGAATCAGCTAAACTCAAGGTCAGTGATGTTCTCCAAATTCCATCACAAAGTTCATTCCGATTTGAGTCCATCTCAGACTGCGAGCTTTATTTTATTGTTTTTCTTTTCACATGGAAATTCACACATATTTTTGTGCATATTTTTCCAGTTATACCCTTCAGTTGAGTACATCATTAAGATGTATGCGTTTTTCCCCCATTGATTAAAGTGTGCATTTTTCAAAAGTATGCATTTGCATGTGCATTTTACATATGCGTGCATGATGTCAAACACATTTGTGTGTGTGGGGGGGGGGGGATCTGTGAATCACATTGCAAGCTCAGAAATGTATGGAGCTTGACCACAGATTGTATCCAAATCCATGTTTGGTCTGGAAGGTGCAAAATGAGGGTCTCTTGCTTTAAAACTTTCCATATCAGGGGAAGCTCAGCTGTTCCAGTATTCTGTATAATGCTATTACGGTATTACTATTCCTGGCTGTGTTTGTGATAATCCATTGTAACACATGCAAAGGTCACAGAGAAGGGTAGAAATACTACATCATAGAAGAGTTTGCAGTTCAGGGAAAGACAGACTTAGGCCTTAGCTAGACCTACCTTTTAGCTTGCAACAGAGGAGGGAAGATCCTGTGATGTGTTTATCGCAAGATCCCTCCTCTGTCTACACGTGACACACAACAACCTCAGCAGGAGAGGCGTCACGTCTGCCATTAAAAAAAAAAATTAAGAGGAAGGAGTGCACGAATGCTTGTGCACTAAAGGTAAGTGGGGGTTTTGCTGCACCCTGTGCGCGGCTCCCGGCTCTGTGCGAGGAATCGTGTGGAGCCAGGTCAACCAGTGGCAACAGGCCACACGTTCCATGATCTCGGGCTCAGCCCAGGACCGTGGAAAAACCGGGGCCGAAGTGGAGGACGAGATCCTGGGTCAAGGGAGGGATGATCCCTCTCTGATCCCGGGATCCCCTGTGCATCATATGGATGCACAGGGATGATCCCAGGGTTCGCCCCAGAATAAAGCCCCATCTAGCTAAGGCCTACGTTTTTCCTTGAAAACCATTTACTGGAAATTGGTGGCTGCTGACTATCCTATCCAAGGTGGCTGGAGCATGGAGGGGATCATCTCTTCCATGCTCTGATCAACCTGCATTTTTGCTTGAGAGGCAATGGCTTTGGGGAGGGGGAGGAAAGGGGCTTGGAGACCCCATAGGAAGCTGTGTAAAGCAGCTTCTGCAATCACCTCCTCTGGGACGTCCCCCTTTCCATGCTCCGTTTGTGAATGTGGAGATGTAGAAGGAACAGCGAGAACCACACTGGCTATGAGGGGGCAGGGAGAGTAGCTTCTGAGCTCTGAGGTCAGAGCTTGACTTACAGCAATTTCGACAGATGTGTCTGAGGCATTTTGTATACAAATTGTGTTGCCTATCAATTCTTCAGATAGGTAACACAGCATGTGTATCATGTTCACAGAATCATCACTTTGCATGCCTTTCTCACAGATGATCTCTGCAGGAGTATTCTGAATGGTTTCATAAATAGCAACATAATAAACAACTAATTTAAAAAGAGTTTGGAGGTGAATCGGCATTCGGATAGGACTGCACCCTTAACGTTAGAATTGTTGAGAAAGACATTTGTATTGTTTTTGTTTGTTTGTTTCAGTGCTATCAATGTGCATGGGGCTTTACAATCAACAAGAGGACAGATCCCAGCCCCTAGGCGCTTACAATCTAAAATTTGCCTTACGGAAAACAACAAAACAAGGGGATGGGAGGGGAAACAGGAGCAAACAGGGAAACAAGGGGCAGTTATTTCAGTTGCACATACTTAAGCTTAGTTACAGGCTTAGGCCAGATCTACACCAAGCAGGATATGACACTAAGAAAACGGTTTGAAAACTGCATATGGAGTGTGTCCTGGGCTCCAACATATGTCACTACTGTTACAAAGTGTTTTAAAGCAGCCGTGTAGATCCTGCCTTAATTAGAATAGAGCATGGGAGCTAAGGGGTAGTGCCAGAGGCTCCACGGAAAAGCCAGGTTTTGAGACGGGATTTGACAGAAGTTGGAAAGGTGTCATCTGTGGGTGTTCTGGGGCAGCAAGAGAGAAAGGGCAAAGTCTCTTGAAGGCACAGGAGACCTTCAGAAGGTGAAGAATGATAGAGGTTGAAAACCAAAGGACAAAGGCAGGCATGTAGACATATAGGGGAAAGCGGGGAGCAAGGCCATAGAGGGCTTTGAATGTAAGGACAAAGAGCTTGTCCTAGATCCGGAAGTGAGTAGCCAGTGAAGGAGCTTAAGGAGGGCATCACATATTCTGGGTAATGAGAGAAAGAATGGTTTGGACAAAGCATCGGATGGAAGAGTGCTGGATAGAAGAGTGAGACAATGGAAGACCAAAGAGGAGAAGATTGTGTCGGCTAGGATATGGAGTTTTTGTTTTATTTAGTGACTTCCAAGTGTAAAGTTGGGTTTTGTTTTGTTTTACTTCCTCGTGCTAAATTGTTGGAACACAGAACAAAACATATAACCCTCATTCACAATGTTGTCACAGGTTGATCTAGTTCTTCTGACGTGTTTAAAAATGCCCATGGGTTGTGGTGGCTTAATAAACGTTTTATATTTCATATCCTCATAATTTTAAATGTCAGTGCCACGTATTTTGAGAAATTATTCACGCCATTTTCCTAATGAATTGGAGAAATGGGGGCCATGAAAGTCAAGACAATTTCCCATTCCAGTCATTCATGTCAGAAATCCATTTAGTAGGAGTTTCCCACTGCAAAGATATATCATTTGACCTGAAAAAATACTCCCAATCCCAAATAACAACATAAAAGTTTTTAAACATTCAATACCATATGAGTGGTAAAACTAACACAAATCCACACAGAACAAACAAACAAACATGCCAGATTTTTTTTTGGGGGGGGGGTGAGAGAGAAAGTTGTTGTAGGCAATCAGGTTTGCTTAATAGAGGTTTCATTCCGAAGCCAGCAAATTAATTGTTGTGTTCAAAGCTAATATGCATCCGTTTTGAAAAATGGAATTTCAATATTTTTCAAGCACAAGTTATTTTTTAAAAAGGAAAGAATTGGTGGAGTCATGTTGCCAAAAGAAACAATCAAGGCTTTGCAAGGAAAATGAAATCAAGCTGATCTAAAGAGGCCTTTCTTAAATGCTTTCACTAGCATTTAATCTATGGTAATTTTCTTATTCTTTTCAATTTCACATCCTGAGTTAAACAAATGGGGCCTTAAAGTCACCTAAAACTGTAGGTGTTCTAGGAAAGGCTAACAAACTGGCATGGACCCATATGAGATTGCAGAAGTTTTAACTAGTTAGGAATTTGAGTCAGCTTTGACCTTAAATAAATACATTCATTTCTTACAGAATCCTGGCAATGAAACAATCAATTTTAAAACAAACAAAATGTAACAAGGAAATCAGTTGTGTGAGTGAATGAAATAAGAACATCTTCATTTCTGGAGACAGAAATTTGTATTTAAAAGGAGTGGAAGGAAAAGAAATCAGGATAAACATAACCTTATGGGATGGGGGTTAGTCCAAATAACCTCCACAGGATCCCTTCCAACTCTGTAATTCTTGACTCTAAGACTTGGTTCACATGAATGAACACTCGCTGTGGCTTATTTAAGAGTACTGTGGTGCATGCCGGCATCTATTTTGAATATTCAGTGCCCAGACACAGTTTCTTGTGTCATGCAAACCCAGGGACCATGGGGTATGGGAGGGTTAAACAGTCTTCACAAAAACCATCAACAGACCATGGTTTATTTAACCCTTGCATAACCTGTGGTCCCTGAATGATACAGCAAACCACAGCCAGGCACTGGATATTCAAAATGGTCACCAGCATGCACCACAGCCCTTAAATATGCCATGGTGGGTTGTTCAATTGTGTGAACTGGCCCTAAGATGTCTGTAACTAGTGCTACTAGTATGGGTACCCTGAGGCTGTACCTCTTAAGATCTGAGAGTTAATGCTGTGAACTCACATGTCTATCCTCAACATGTATCTAGGCATAAATAAAACATATCTCACAGAGATGCTGTAAGTTTCCAGTGGCCTCCATCTAATAAAAATGAACTCTGGTAAGCTCTGGGAGCCCTGAAACCTCTCACCACTGGGAAGCAAGGTGTACGAACCTAACAATATAATGGAAAATGAGCTAGCTCAAACAAAGAATTCCAGAGGAAGTGAGAGATACAACATATCTAATGGCAACCAAGAAGAGTTTTACCTCCAAAATTTAAACAGTCAGAAGGAATTTCAGTGTTTTCACTGGAAAGATCTGACTAAAGGTCTGTCAACACATCCGCCTTCTCATAGAGAGCTGCAAGGTAGACCTCCTGGGAATGTTTTTCAGGCAGGTTTGAAGGCAGAAGATGTTCTCTAACCCTCAGGACCAGAAGAGACATTACTTAAAATCTGTACATAGCAGCCATGTCTCCCACCCCTCATTTTTAATCTACAGCAGGCACAGGATCAAGAGACTAGTGTTGGGCTAGAGGGGCTTTTTTGTTCTGGATTAGGCTTCCTGTACCTAACTCTAGAGTAACAATGGCCCGGGGGGGGGGGGGAGAGACATAGCTGCTAAATGCAGATTTAAGCTTTAACGTAATATCTGTTTTGCCCTCCAGTCACTATAGGAAGGTTCTAAGAGCAGGGTGATGATAGGACATCTCCAGGTCCAGCCATTATCAGATGTGTTGGGTAGCTGCCATGGCACATGCATATGCATTCCTATCTCTGCTGCTATTCCTCTCACCCAAGGGGAAAGTGTGAACACACTTCCAGTTTCTTGGGAGAACCGGAACTTATAGTGTGTGTATGTGTGTGTGTCCATCCATCAATCCGTCCAAACTGGCTTTGAATTGTCTTATTTGAGGTGTCCTTAGCTTCGCAGCACCACACAGAGTACTGCATGTTCCTTGCCGCAGTGTAGCCTAACGACTGTCCAAGAGAGCAAAGAATTAGTTATTGATTGAATTCCATATGGGTACTGAGTTGCGCTCCACTGCAGCAAAGTCTGCCTAATATGCTGGATGTAAGAGAGGCCTCTATCTTGGTCATTTTGATCAGTGACAATGTGAATGTCATGAAAATCTACTTCCCCATTATCATGCTGTCACTTGCCAAGGCTCTAGCTTTCTTTCCATTATCTTCAGCAAGAAACCTTTTCAGACATGGTTAATAGTGCAATTCCTCTAGAGTTACTTTTATCACCTGTATCTTCATTTGCAAATGAGCAGAGGGGGGAAATGACACTGCATTGTGAAAGGCACCATACTCACTCTTTTAATTCTTTTTGGTTCTTAGGATTTGCCATCCAAAGGGCAGTTTTGTGGTTTGCAACATCTTTGTGCTGATTGCAAATTAGTCTTTTGATTTTTTTTAAAAAAAATGTATTAGCCAACGTGAATGGTTCCACTGGGAATGTTCTTCTAGTCTAGATAATATGTCAACATCTTTCTTTCTTTCTAGAAATGGAAGGTTCCAAAGATAATTTTCTCCAACTTCCTGCCAAACTCAGCCTCATTTATTTATCACCCCATAGCCCTACCCAATAAAAACACTTCACCCACACAGGAGATGTGTTGATATAAGGGTGAAAAGGATGTCACATTTTTGTAAACCGCCCAGAGAGCTTCAGCTTTTGGGAGGTATAGAAATGCAATAAATAAATAAATCCACACTGGGGCTATTTCAAGAGCCCACCATGGGGTTTTTTAATCCACTGTGAGGCTGTGGCACATGCAGGGTGTCTGCAGTCACCATTTTGAATATATAACCCTCACTCAGTGGATGTTGTGTTATGCAGCTATGGTACATATGGGTTATGAGTGGTTTAAATAACCCTTGAATAATACATGGTCTCTTTTAGGGTTATGTGAGGGTTGTTTAACCTTCACATAACCCACACTCATTGGGTTCGCATGACAGGACAGTCCCGGAGCAGGGGCTGCATATTCAGCATAGCACCCACAACTCATCATGGGTTAAATAACCCACAATGATCCACAGACGTTATCTGAATCTGGTCAACGTGCCACGTGCAGGGGCCATGGACTTTGCAGAAAGATACCTACAAACTAAATAGGTTTAGATAAATCAAGAATAAGATTCTAATTTCAGGAGAATCTATAAGGGAAGGGAAGGGAAATACATCCCAAGGAAGATCTAATAAGAAATCAAGCTTAAAAGCTCATTCCTTTCAACTTGTTTGTGGTGCAGGGCAGTAGATAGGATTTTCGACTTTGACCAGGGGGATCTGAATTAAAATCCCTGCTCATCTAGAAACATTCTTACTGTGTGACTTTGGGCCAATCACTTATTATCATACAGCCTTATTACTCTCCCAGGACTGTTGTGATTTTCTTTTTTAACAAAAAGACTGGATTCAAATGTATACAATAAATAAATAAATAAATAAATAAATAAATAATCAAACCTGTCCTGAGAATGAACAAACTCTCTTTCAAAAGGTACATATAGTTCTATATTTAAAATTGTGTGGATAATTTCTTTACTACCAAAGTGATCTGAATTTCCTGGGCCAGATCTACAACTTGTGTCAAACCATTACGTTCCCATCGTGGTCATGTTACATCCCTCTTGTGCATTTATACCTTGTAGAACACACAATGCCATTTGTTGCAGTATTCTGGATAATGTGGAACAAAAGGCAGGAAATAGCATATGGAATGTGTCATGTGCCCCAACAGTCATCAGTGCATTTAAATACCACTATAAGGCAGTAGTGTAGATCTAGCCCTGCTAACTCCACCTCATTAGTTCTGTGGGCTCGTTTACACAAATGTGCACATTATTTGATTTCTGATCCACTCCTGCTTAATATTTCATTCATTCATTCTATTTTAATCTGCCCAATAACCAATGTTCCCTGGGTGGATATTGTGATACGTTAAATAATTGAACAAACACATCAATAAAAATTAAATAACATAGAATCATAGAATAGCAGAGTTGGAAGGGGCCTACAAGGCCATCAAGTCCAACCCCCTGCTCAATGCAGGAATCCACCCTAAAGCATCCCTGACAGATGGTTGTCCAACAGTACAACTGTGATATGTAATAAAAAAACTCTTAAAACCTGATTGCTGACCACTTCTGATAACTCTACACTTGATGACTACTCACACAGCTGCACATGTTAACTGATTTTACTAAAAAGTATTGGATTTCATGTGAATGTTCTGTCTGGGGTATTGGGTTCACTCACACATGCAAGTCTTGATGACACAGTCATATGTGATTGTCATGCATTTGTGTGAACTAACCCAGTCTGTCAGCATTTGTTTATGTTAATGGTACTCCTTCTCATCCAAACTAAATAGCAAAACATTTTGGTTCCCACTGAGGACTATTCAGATAAATAGAATTTCCATAGATGGATGAATGATCAACAAAATCAGGTCTTTTGCCCTGGCTCCGAGCAATGTAAGGTAAGCCTCATTGACCTTTCAGTATAGAAGCAAATTATATAATCCACATGGCTAAATGTTTATGAAACATCTCATTAATTCCAGTAGAAATTTAAAATTCCTAAACTTTTTCAGAATTGTGGTCAAACTCTTTAGGGAACAGAGTTTTCATTTTTTTAAAATGAGAGCTCAGTACCAGTAGAAAATACAAATAACAGCAACAATACAGCATTCTCAGTGGGTTATTGTTCACCAACAACGCTTTAATTTGCTATTCAAACAATGATGATAATAAGATGAAATCACAAACAAAACAGTTCAGATTAACCATTCCTGAAGTACTCCTAAAATGAAATTATCAATGTTTTACTTTGCACATCCATTTCAAATACACAGAAAAACTGAAAGCCATTTTTTATATGAAATAGGAGGTGCCATTTACCTTGGCTTTGTTTTTATGTCAAAACCCACAACAGTCACACCAAGGCCATAGCTAGATGGCGTGTGATCCCTGGGATCATCCCTGTGTGTTCACATAACGCACAGGGGATCCCAGGATCAGGGAGGGATGATCCCTTCCTTGCCCTGGGATCTTGCCCTACCCTTTGAGCCCAGTTTTTCTGAGGTCCTGGGCTGATCCCGAGACTGTGGAATGTGTGGCTGAGCATTGCGGTTTCATTACTCGTGAGGGGCTGGGACCCGTGTGCCCATCAGGGGTGGGGGGAACAGGGAATTTTAAAAAAACAAAACAAAACACCTTACCTTTTGTGCACGAGCGCTCGTGCGCATTTTCTTTAAGGGAAAAAAAAATGCCGGGCGCGATACCTCTCACTCTGAGGTCGTCGCACGCCACGTGTGAACAGAAGGGGAGTTCTTGCGATAAAAATTTCACGAGATCTTCATCCCTCCATCCCGCTAGACCGTTAGGTCTAGCTAAGTCCCAAGCTTCTGTTAACGTTTTTGAATAATCTAAACATCTGAATGATAATGTGCATTTCTTTGAAATGTCAGTGTTCGTTGCAGCTAGCAAGAGGCATGGGAAACTTTCCTTTGATATGCAAATCAGGACATGGAGCATGCCCCAGTGCCACTTCTTTATGACTCCTCAACATTAAGGGGCTTCTAGTATTTCTCAAGTCTCAAACCATCAATAGCAGACTTCACAAAATGAAAATCAGAGCTTGAAGTGGAGGGAAAAAGGAAGTGGGAGGGAAGGAAAAGGAAATCGGATGCTTAAGCCAGACTTAGTTATGTCCAAACTCGCTTATGTTCACCTGGAAAGAAGCAAGATGCATATAGTTCCACCTGAAATGGCTCCCTTCAAACACTGATGATAATGTAAAAAGGCTGTTATTGAAGGTTTCTATCCCTTACTTGCAGTTCCCCAGAACTGCTTTCCTTCACACAACTGCTTCTTTGGTTCCTACTTTCTTCAGTCATTCTCATTACAGACACCACTCCTACTTTCTTCCCTAGCTTACTGATTGAAGAACCTGTCATCCCCAAAGGAACAGAGAAAATGTGGAAGAGGCTTCCTTAAAGACCCACCCTCTACAATCCCATTTCACAGGTATGGCTTAAGAACTGTATATCCAGGGCTAGAAATTAATCGTGATTAGTTGGGTCCACTTTGACTCTGTCATTCTAGTGATGTTGAAATATTCAGATTACAAAATCAGATCATTTCCTTTTCCAACGAGCAGCAGCACATATTAAAAGCATAAAGAAAGCCAATCTCTTTGTGTTGTGCATTTACAGCATTTGATGCTTAACAGAAGGAGAACAGAAGAAAAATTACCAACCAGGTACTTGGCACATTGCTGCACTCTAGTAAAAATGCCTGTCTGCAGATTTATTAACAGGAGACTTTCTCGGTGATACCTCAGGACATTCATGGCAACATATGCTGCAATCATTTATTGGAAGCACACTTGGCTTAAAAAGAACTGTTTACTTCTGAATCAATTTTCCTTCCTTAAGGAAATTATGGATTGATTGTAACATATCTCAATGGGGGTCCGGATTTTCACATACAGAGTAATTAAAATATGTGACATTCAGTATCAAGAATAGAAGTGTGGGAACGCTGAGAAATTAGAATCCATTTAAATTCAGGGCATTCTGGAAACATCTGTGGGACTGTAGAACTCTCTGCTACTTGTATGCTTACTGGTATGACTAATTTTGTTTGCTTTCCATGCAAGTATTTGTACAGAATGAGGTAAAAAGCAAGGCGCATGCTCAGAATAAAACATCCGCATAAGTAGGTGGTACACTGCATTTATATTAGAGATGGGTGAACTCTCCCCAGATTGACCAGAAATGACTGGATTTGTTCACCCCACTCCCAAAATCGGAAACAATTTGGTTCATTTCTCAAGCCAATCCGAGGGGTTCAGGTAATGAAGCACATCTTCCCATTAGCCTTCCAGCCCCCAAAACACTGCTCCCCTTATGTCCAAACGGAAAAGCAATGGCAGCAACTGCAGAGAGTAGAGAGAAGGGAGTTTTTACCCCCTCTAACTTTGCCTTCTCCCTCCATTGTACTGATGTACTCCGCAATGCATCAGGACTGAAACAGTGGTGGCGCTTGGGAGTCTTCACTGTCTGCTATTATGGCAGCCCTTGGAAAGACTCTGATTCCCTGTTGCAGGACATATGAGGTTCCTTCTCCCCTTTCCCTGGTGCTGTCACTATTCTACTTTCAGGTAACTAAGGGGAAAGGAGCTTTAGGGGCTGTCAGGCTAGTGGGGACATAGAACAGCAATGGCAGGGGATCACTCCAAAAAAAAGTTGCAAGCTAAGGGTTAATTTGTTTTAAAGCAGTGATAGGCACAATAATAAGAATTACTCTGGGTGCAAAGCTAACTGGATACATCAGATGCAAACGGGGCACAAGTAAGGCAGGCAGGCAGCCAGGTGGAGCCAAATATGTTTCCTTTTAGCCTTATTTTTTGAGTATACAGAAAGGAAATCTGTGGTTCATGCACTAGGCATCCTCCCTCCCCGGCAAACACCCACCCACACCTAACAACAGTGTTAGGGGAGTCAAAAGGAAGGTTTGGGTTCCAGCACAGGGCCCTTTCTTTTGCTTTCAGCATTTAGATACCCCTGAGGATGGTGGAGATAGCTGCCCAATTGAGACACATCTCATCACATTCTCCTTGAAACTTGCAATATTTTGCACCATGACCACAAGCTTTTTTACTCAAGGCTTTTATTGTGTGCTCGTGATTCCTCACTAACTGTAGTTTGTGGGTCCCATTTACACAATGTCATTGTGATGTTACACATCTGTACATCCTGAAGTTATTTTTTATAACTGTGTATCCCTGCTATAGATCTATGGTTTGGAAAGTATATCTAGGGTGAGAATGGTGGATTTGCAGGTGTGAACTGATTGACTGAGAGGGTGAGAAGGACGAGGTGAAGTATGTGTGTGCTCAGGGCTGGTGCCAGACTATTTTGCACCCTAGGCAAGGTGAGCTACTTTCACCCCACCCCAAAAATGCCAACTTTGATTTTTAAGAACATATGTTTCCTGGAAAAAATAAGAAGCACAAAACTTGAAACTGCTAAATTTATTTTAAAGTTCAAGGAATACGTCATGCCAATTATAGCAAAACAATTGGAAAGGAACGTCTATAGGTCTAAAATGCATTATTTAATAGGAATATCACCTCCAAATCATCCCCCCCAACTCACACATGGGCGCGCGCACACACACTCAGCATCACTCACTCCAAACAAACACACACATGAACACATGTATTCACTCAAAGACCCCATACACCCTATTCACCCATACATTCTCTCTCTCTCTCTCTCTCTCTTCCGGGCGCATTCCGGAAGTCTGAACATGGAGCCGCCCCACCCCCACCCCAGTGTCCCTGGCTTTGCTTCAGCTGGGTGGGCGCGGGTCGCTATCTCGCCCACCCAGGCCCAGCTGAATCCTCAGGCCGGGCCGGCTCACAGCCAACGCGTATGAGTGCTGGGCTGTGCCCAGTGCCCCTCTTAGCTTGGTGCTCTAGGTGGCCGCCTGAGTGGCCTCTATGGTAGTACCAGCCCTGTGTGTGCTATATAAACTGGGTGTTGTGGCTGTGGAAGGCAGACAAGAATTTGATGTGTGATGATTTAGATCAAGATAGGATGGGAGAGGGACAATATGAGATTGGGTTTAGATCAGACATAGGATTTTAAGTTTGAGAACTGAGAGTAAGAGAAGTCTGTGGTGGCTGGGTAGTGACTGAGAGAGCGATTTTTGGAGTATTATGTATGAGAGAACCTCTATTGAGAGAACCTCTTAAGAGTTACTTGTTTATTGTTCAACAACTTATTATTGTAATTAATAGCGCTTTCTTTTTAATATATTCAGAATCATTCTGCTCTTTGCTATGTAATAAGGAGATAATAAAGGGAGAGTGACAAGGTGAAGAACATAAGAAGAGCCATGCTGGATCAGACTGAGGGTCCATCTAGCCCAGCACTCTGTTTACACAGTGGCCAACCAGCTGTTGGCCAGGGACCAACAAAGGAGGACATGGTGCAACAGCACCCTCGTTATAAAGCATAAAGGTTATAAAACTTAAAGTCTGTATGTCCTCATGGAGAGAGGACTAAGTATGGGTTTGGCCTGAGCTTTAAAGATCTGGTGAGATCATATTACGCCAGTCCTTTTACAACTTCATTGGCTGCCAGTCCAGGTCTGGGCCCGATTCAAAGTGCTGGTATTGACATTTAAAGCCCTAAACGGTTTGGGGCCAGGTTATTTGAAGGAACGCCTCCTCCCATATGTACCTGCCCGGACCTTAAGATCATCTACAGGGGCCCTTCTCCATGAGCCCCTGCCGAAGGAAGTGAGGCAGGTGGCTACTAGGAGGAGGGCTTTCTCCGCTGTGGCACCCCGGTTGTGGAATGAGCTCCCCAGAGAGGTCCGCCTGGCGCCTACACTGTACTTCTTTCGTCGCCAGCTGAAGACCTTTTTATTCTCCCAGTATTTTAACACTTAATTTTAACTTAAATTTATTTTTTACTGTTTTAACTCTGTATTTTAATTTTATATCAATTTTGCTGTGTGGTTTTTATTCTGGTTGTGCTTTTTATATTGTATTGTGTATTTGTGCTTTTAACCTGTTGATTGTCTTACTATGATTTTAATTTTTGTGAACCGCCCAGAGAGCTTCGGCTATTGGGCAGTATAGAAATGTAATAAATAAATAAAATAAATAAATAAATCCTGGTGGCAGTGAAACCCAGTGTGTGTGAGGGAAGGTGGTCACTGCTTGGGGGTGAGAAAAGCCGTAGAGAAAGAGAATTCTCACTAGGAAAGAGGTGGGAACACCACAGTCAGCATCCTCCAAGGCCTCTCCTATGCTTTTACAATCATCATTGCAGGTTTTTTTTTTTTTTACTAACGTGGAAAGTCTGGTATTATTTAGAAATGGAGGAATAAGAATCTCATGTAATTGCACAATTCTGCTATACCACAGCACCATCTAGTGGTTGTATAACAAAACATATGAAAAGGCAGAGAAAGAAGAACCCTGGGAAAAAAACACATGAAGAAAGGAGCTCTCGTAAATCTGGAAGCAGAAGTCTCAGGATCAGATGCAGGATCAGAACCCTGTGTAGAAATGCCCCCCATGACTTTGGCTGGATCTACACTACTGCTTTAAAGTGCTTTAAAGTGCTTTATAACAGTTTTGACAACTGTTGGGACCCAGGATACGGTCCATATATAGTTGTCAAAACTGTTATAAAGTGCTTTATAGCGCTTTAAAGCAGGAGTGTAGATCTGGCCTTGGAGAAGTACCATCAATCAGTGGTAGAACACATGTTTTGCACTCAGAAGGGCCCTGCTTCAATCTGTTTTTTGTTTCGTTTTTTTAAAAAAAAGGAATCGGGAAGCAGGAGATGTGAAAAACCAGACCCGTGCTGAGACCCTGGGGAGCCATTGCCAGTCACGCTCAATGATGCTAGGCTAGACAGACAAATAATCCTATCTGGCTTAAAGGAACTTCACATGTTCCTGTGAAACTGGGTATCATTTATGTCCTGTTGCCAGAAGATGAGTAGAAACGAATGATTAACCCTTTTGTAGAGACACTGTAAAGCAAGTAAGAGAAAGGTGTCAGCAGGGTGATTCAGAGATGCCAGAATTGCTAACACTCACGTTTTACGAGCTGTGTAGTAGTCGAGAGGATTTTGTATTCTTTAAACAAATAAAAGGAGACATAGGTTACTATAGAAACCAGTTCAGCCATTCTCCTGACAAGTAGATACACAAAGTAAGCATGGTTTCTAAGAGTAACGGAAGATGTATACCAGATGAATCCCATTTTCTGCAAACCATCTGGCATTGAAGTTCATAATTTCTTTGTGTATGTTACACTACATTTACAAAGCTTAATGTGGCAAGAAAAAGGGTGGGAGGAACTCTAAATAAGAAACTCTGTAGGGGCTAAAAGAGTAGAGAAAACAACATTCTACTCAGAACAGGAGATTTGAACATTTCTCATCTTCCCTAAACCATAATGTTTGAAAGGCCTCACTTTACAATAAATGTGCTGAAAGTAGACATGTCAGTCAAGCTTGTGTTTACAAAGACATGTGCCCATCCATCCACAGAAGGCAGATACTGGATCCAACTCACAGAACAGTGTCTCCAACATGTTAACATACTTTTGATACCTCTGTCTTCAAGAGAAAGATTGTGCAAACACAGAAAGAAACAAAGAATGTCAACTGGCAAGTTAAACCAAAAACCTCACTTTACTGGAACAATTACTGGGGTACAATCCAACTGAATTCCTGCTTAGACTTAAGTGTCATTCATTCCAAAGGGCCTACTCAAAGTAGGACTTTAATTGGATTCTACCCTTTAACTGCAGTACAATATAGGCAAATTGTTAGCCTAAAGTTTTGCAACACTACATTAGTGCAGCTGTTGGATTGGGTTAGAAGCTTCCGAGGCTCAAACTGATAATCTTTGGATCTCTGTGCAGCTGTTCCACCGAATTGCAGACTCCAGCATCTACCTAGAGAGTGAAGTACTTCCAGGTCCTAGAGTGACACTACTTTGCTGGACAGGAATGAGTAGAAGAGGACTTTCTGCTGCAGTTGAGCCTTGGTTGAGTAGCATGGTCTTCCAAAGCTTTGGCGTGTTCCTGAATCATTTGGTTGTATTTTGGTCCTTCTCCTGGTTTGTCCTTTCATCTCAACTTCCTCTCTGGACCTTGCACCTTTGTCCCTTGGCTCTGAGTCCCTGGTACAACTGCCCTGCTCTGACAAACTGCCTCATCCAGTGCCCATGCATTAGCCCAGCAACCCTTAGAGCCATCCCAGTATAATGTTTAAATTGTTTTTGTACTTGTATGCAACATAATACATGTAAAGCAATGCCAGGAATGTCTGTGTGAGGATCTATATTGACCCTAATAAAGACATTGCGGATCCAATGCCCACCCACATAGTTTTTTTTCTAGACATATATTGAAAGCTAATAAGAAATTCAAGGTCTTTGTATGAATAAAAGTGTAAATAATAACACGAGACCCTACCCTTGAGACTGGGTTCTTAGGCCTCGTTTACACATCTTCATAAAGGGAAAATGCAATTCAGAGACAAAATACTGAACACAACATCCAGCTGTTGTGCATTTAGAAAATAACGCATATGCCTAAGGAAAGACTGTATTTGCTTTCAGGATATCAGGACAGGCACTGGAGACAAGTACTAACAAAGCCCAAATAGCTGCAGTCCAATGAATTTTGTATGTTCTTATACTTCCATGGGAATGATTTACCTGTCCTCTTTTGCAAGCAAGGTAATACCCTTCGGCATACTACTATGATCTAGTAGAATTGTGCAATCTGTACACTGTAATATTGGAATGTACAGATTCTGTGATTTATGCTTGTGCACATTGTTAATATATGAACATCAGGCATGCTGGGGGGTTGGCCCAGCTGGCCCAATACAATCCCACTCCCATGTGCACATAAAATAAAAGTGCTTACCAGGTTCTGCACAGGGTAGTTATTAGGGCTGTGCACTGACCGTCCCCCCACCCACTTTGGAGGCCAATTTGGAGCTTCCGAACCAGCCCCATTCTGTCTCAGCCAACTTCAGCCCAGATCCAACCCAATCTAGAGCCAAAGAGGGATTCAGATGTCCAAATAATTTCGATATCCAACTGGCCAGGCACTCGCTGCCGCCACCACTTGGGACACCCCCACCTGTAATGTTGCCTACATGGCTGTTTCACGGCCACCATTTCCAGAGGATTTTACAGAAATTACCAAAAATGGTGACCCTTCAAGAATCACAGACAGCTGCCAGCACTCGCAGCAGGTCCAGGTAAGGGGCAAGGGGGTACATTCAGGAAGGCTTGTTGGGGGGTGGGTGAGCAGCAGGCAGTCTGGACCAAGACAAATCCAACCCACGTCAGGCTGCTTCAGCCCAGATCTGACCCACTCCAGATTTGGAACTATTTGGTCTGAATAGCCCCCCTTCGTCTTGAAATTCAGATTTGGAACCCAAGAGGTGCACAACCCTATTTGTTACCATAGCTAAATTATCTTCAGTTTCTTAAGATACTGATAAAAGTGTATCTTTTCAGTGGGTATAATGTTCTGGTAAGAGTATAAATCCTTCTGTGCAGAGGCCAAGTCAACCCCAATTTCCTTTAGTGCACTGTAGTGCACTTACACATTGTGATAATGATTAATCAAATCCCACTTTCACAATAGAATCACCTTTACTTTTGTACTTAACAAATTATGGTCTGGCTGTGCCAAAAGAATATTTCTGGTTTCCCCTGTGGTATATGCCCTTGAAAAGCCAACCTCCAAGATGGCTCAGAAAGACTGTAGAAGACAATAAAATACTTCATGCAATCCCTATTGAAATGGTTGGAAGATATGAAGCAACCATGCTTGGTAGATCACACAATTCACCACTAGACTGTACTATCTAGCCTATATATATATATATAAATGTAAATGTCCGTTCGAAACAGAAGTTATATCTCAGAAAGTTCTTCACCGATTGCTTTGAAATTTTGACACAGCGTTGCATTCGAATATGCGAGCGTTGTTATGTAACTATGTTCTATATGGGGTCAAAGGTTTGTCTTAAAATCGAAGAAATAGGCCTCCTCAAAACCAGTCCTGCTGATCATTGTGACATCGCCAACCAGTAGGCCAATCCGCTGCCTCTGACTCCTCTCCTATTTGCATGTTTTCTCACAATTGGCTGAGTGAATATAGATGTCACACCTGTGACAGTTACATGTTCTGAAGAAAGGTAACTGCCAGGAGTTTCCGCTAACCCTCTCACCGTAAAAACATCCTTTTTAAAAAACCAAACAATCTGCTTTACTTCATCCAAATAATGCCTCGCAGAAGATCACACTTAGGTCGTCGTACTCGTGGAGCGGAAGCACTGCGACGAGAAATTGCAAATCAGACTGAGGAAGAACGGGCATCAGCAAACGAGAAAAAAAGAAAAAGAATGCCTCAAATACGTGCCAAGGAACCAGCCAAGCAACGTTCAGCCAGACTTGAGGATGCACGGTTGCGAGCACGGCAATCGCGTTCTACAGCTTCAGATCTGCTTTGTTCTCAACAGAATGAACGCGACAGGCTGAGAGCGGCTGAAAGACGTCAACGAGAAACAGCACATCAGCGTCAAACACGACTCCGTGGTAAACAATCACACGATTACAATCGCCTTGCATTCCGGTACAACCCAGCTGATGATTATAGTTTGAGGCGGCATGTTCTCATCGGCACTATGACTGAAGTGTGTCCTTATTGCAAGGCTCTTAAATTTAATGGAGAAACAAAAGGAATGTGTTGCGCTGGTGGAAAAATTAAACTGCCTCAACTTGGAGAACCACCAAAGCCATTACAAACTTTGCTTGCCGGATATACCGCTGAATCAAAGCATTTCCTATCTAACATCAGGAAATACAACTCATGCTTCCAAATGACGTCGTTCGGCGCAGAAATCATCACAGCTCCATTTATGCCAACTTTCAAAGTCAAAGGACAAATTTATCATAAAGCCGGCTCCTTCCTTCCGTTTCAAGATAGTCAACATAAATTCCTACAAATGTATTTCATTGGTGATGGCAATGATGAATTGAATGCACGCTGCGGAATTTATACCGGCATAAAAAGGTCCATTGTTTCAAACTGGAACAGCTACTTCATGAAAAAAACAATTTAGTACATTTGTTCAAAACAGCAATTGACATGATGCCATCTGATACACACAAGATTGTTATTCATGCTGACAAAACGCCTGCTGGAGAACATGTGCGAAGATTCAATGCTCCAACTATAGACGAAGTGGCAATTGTTATAGTCAGAGATCAGTCTTGACAGGACCTTTCAAAGGTGAAGATGTCCTCATTCCTCACATTCCTATGATTCCAACAGATATGCTATTTCAATTTAAGAGATTGCAATTCCCAATTCGATTGGCATTTGCAATCACCATCAACAAAGCTCAGGGCCAATCTTTAGAATTGTGCGGTTTAGATCTAGACACAGATTGCTTCTCACATGGACAATTATATGTTGCGTGTTCTAGAGTCGGCAAACCAGACAATCTCTATATCTACACAGACAATGGAACAACTAAAAATATTGTATATCCACAAGCATTGTGAAATTAAACATATTAGAAACATCCGCTTTGTCTTTTCTTTCTTTTCAATTTAACCAGACTGAGCCACAGCAACGCGTGGCAGGGTACAGCTAATATATATATATATATATATATATATATATATATATATATATATATATGCACCATCAATGCACATGGTGCTGAACATAGTAAAACAATAAAAAAGCAACACCCTGCCACATAGGCTTACATTCTGATAAAATCACAATAAAACAACAAGAAAGGGATATATATATATATATATATATATATATATATATATATATATATATAATTAAAACATGCTATTTTCTATGTCAACCCTCTACCCACAGTCTGTTTGCAAAGAATTAGAAGCAGCCCAAACAATGTCAGCATATAAATGCTGATGTAATCTAAAGATAATTGTTTTCACAATTTTGTTTGACATAAATCACAGGACAGTGCAGGAACAGGAAAAAGAGCTGGAACTTCGATTAACATGGAAATCACTTATTGTTATTCATAAGGAAAAGGGAATTGAAGCCACATCATCTATATGGAATACAGCTTATCTAATTAAGGAGATACACCTAATCATGTTCTGCAGCACTCAACAATTTATCTAGCACAAAAATATAGAAATAGGAGACAATGAGAAATACAACATGGCATAATTTATTTATCACTCTTCCTGCAAATGATTTCCTACACAGAATGAATAGTATGAGAGAGAGAGGGAGAGAGAGAGAGAAGTCCCAACAGCGTTTTGTTAAACGATTCTCACATCAGAAGAAAGAAACCAATGTTAGCATTTTTTTTCTTTAAAAAAATCATTACGTGCGCTGTTAGCATGAGTATTAAATAGGGACTGACAACTGATGGCCCAGATGCTCCATTTGGGTCCACAGGCTTCTGTTTCGGATCCTAATATGATTCCAGCAGCCTGTGTTCAGTGGCATACTGCCTTATGAACAGAGGGGCTACAATTTAGCCATTGTGACTAACAGCCATTGATTACAGGGAAACACAGGAGTGTTTCCCTGTGTTAAGGATGAAGAGTACAAACAGCATTCCACCATGTTAAGGCCGTAATTGGGGGTGGGTCATTCTAGCATTCATAAAATGGAAAATGTTTCACCAATCTTTTTGAAAAAGATCTGCCAGAAAGAAATGCTTGTTTTACATACCCTGCGCATTTCAAGAAGATTGGTGAAATATTGAGGGCAGGATGGCAGTTCAAAGTACCAAAGTGAGAAAAGCCTCTCTGCTTCAAACTGACACAGATCTGCTTCCGGGTGGGGACTATTTTTTTGCACACTAAAAGCTCTAAATTGGGACCCTTATCTCTCAAACCAGTGGTGGGATCTTGTCCCCCTGTCCTTCTAGTTGGTGGAATGGCTTTCCTTTTTTCAAAATTCCCTTCCTTTCATTTTTTATTAATTTTTTTAAAATTCTATGTTTCCCTATGGGGAATCTGATAAGGCAGTGCATGCACCTCAGATTCCCAGGAGGGAAGGGGGAGAAGAAGGGAAAGTGAGGCCCACGCTCAGCCACGAGTGACCAGGTAAGTGGGGGTCTTGCCTGGGGGGGCTTGCCAGGTAAGGGGACAGGCGGGAGGGGGGTCTTACTTGATCCATCATGGCCAGGCCCGGGCTTGAACTGAGCCCCCTGGTCAACCCGGAAGCAATGATGGGAGTTGTAGTCCAACACCTTTGGAGGGCACAAAGTTGGGGAAGGGCTGCTCTAAACAAAAAAAGAAGTAGGTGGCTCTAAGTTGTTTGTCATCAGTTTTCCACAACCCCACAGTCACCTCTGCATATCCTATTCTCCATCCTGTCCTCATGGTTTATCTGCTTTGGCAGAATGAGAATTTCACTGGTACTTTCTGCCTCCTTAGGGAGGATGTGGCGTTAAGGCTTGTGAGCCTTAACTCCCAATTTCCCTGCTTTTTGGTGCTTGGTTGAAAACTGTACATCCTTAATGTTGTTTTGTAAACCGTAGGTTTTTTGTTTATTGAATGAACTTATGTGTCATGAGTTTGTCTTATCTGCTTTTAAAGCCATCTGAGGTCATCACCATATCTTGTGGCTTTGAATTCCTTACATTTTTATTCATTCATTCATTATATTTTTAAACTGTCCAACAACCCAGGTAACCCAGTGGTGTACGATACCTTATAATATAAAATAAAAGCAAACAATGAATAAACACAACATATAATAAAAGCAAGATAAAATCAGCAGCAAAGATATATATATATATATTTAAATACATATATCTAAGCAATTAATAAAAGTACTCTAGCCCAAAGTAAAAGTCCAGTGATCAGAAAGTACTAAAAACAGTTCTTAAAATATCTGGGCAAATAAAAAGGGTGCCAAGACCATAAAAGAGGTGCCAGGTGAGCCTCTCTTGGGAGGGGATTCCAGAGATGTAAAAGCCCTCTCTGTTGTAGTTACCCACCTCACCTCCTTTGGCAGGGACACCTGGAGGAGGACCTCAGATGTTGAGCTTAGTGTTGAGTAGGTAAATATCAGAAGAGATACTCCTTCAGGTAAATTGGGCTTTAGGGCTTTAAAGGTCAAAAACATTTTGAATTAGAAACAGGCTGGCAGCTTTAACCCAGTAATGTTGTAATGTGTATAGAACTGTATTCTTCTATCTCTCGGGTCTGCCCACAAATCTATATAATCCAGGCATCTAACAAGTACATACTCACCCCACCCCACCCCAAATGCTGAGCTCTGTTGTATGGAGCCTATTCTCCAAAGTACACATTTTCAGTTTTCTTCACCCCACATGGCTATGTATGCATTTCCTTCATCTGTTTTCTTGAACAGCAATTCTAATATATAGCACATAAATAAACAGACTAGCCAAAGCAGCAGCAACAACTACACGCTGAGTTATGTAAATTTGCACTCACTATCCCAGCATGCTCCCCTGTGTTCACAGCAGGAAACGCAGGCATGCTGGGAACAGAGCAGAGATTACAAAGGCTCAGTCTTATTTACCCTGCAGCCCAGACATTCACTCGCTCAGCTAGAGCCGTTTCCCTTGTAAAGCACAGTAATTAAAGTGGCATTCTGACACTCAACAAGCTGGGGATGTGGCACAGATGCATTCAGCAAAACATATACTGTACATATGCAGAAGAGAGTAGGGGCATTAAAAAGAGGCATGGCTTTATTATGTTCCTTTACCCAGTGTATTATTGAGCCTTTGCTCCGAAATACAGTGGGTCTCAAGAAGGTGCTTATGTGCTTTGCTGTAAAAGAGGAGACCTGCAAATTCCCCTCTTTTTCTGTTATGCACAACTTGGATATCACAGAGAACACTGCTAAATGTCAATCAGGTCTGCCGGAGTACCTATTTATGTAACGTGATCGATCGTCTGGATTTGCCCAGTTTTGTCAGGTTTTCTTTTCCCCTCCTGGGGAGACTTGGCAGGTTTCTTATAGGGTCCAGGCATGAGGGTGAGCCTCAGGCCACTTACTGCTGTGCTGTGCCTAAGACTGTGCCAGGAAGCGGTGCTGTCGCTGATGCCTTGTTTGCTCTGAGACCATAGCGTGGGCTGTGCCTACTTTGAAAAGGAAAGGAACCTCTCGTGCAAGCACTGAGTCATTACTGACTCTTGGAGGGACGCCGGCTTTCGCTGACGTTTTCTTGGCACTCCTTATAGCGGGGTGGTTTGCCGTTGCCTTCGCTGGCCGTTGTGCCTACTTTACCCACCAATAATTCTCAGTGACGTGGGGTGGGCAATGAAGTAGCCTTGTGAGCCTTGAGGGAGGCAGCTGCCTTGGTGCCTTCACTCAGGGCCATTCTGTAGCATTCGCCAAGAGAAAGAGAGGTGTGGAGCAGAGGAGAGGATAGGGCATGCCCACCTCCATTGCACTGTGACATTGTGCCTCTTCCTCCCCCTGGTGGCTCCCCACTCCCTCCACCTCCTTCCATCCACCACTGCCACCTCAGAGACCGTGACCTGCCACCACTGCCACCTCCTGCTGCTCTTCCATGCCATTTCCTCCTCCTTCGCTGAGATGGTGATGTGTCTCCCCTCTCCTGGCTCAGCTGCCTCAGTGGAGGTGAGTGAGAGCCGCGGGTGATGACAAGGGGGAATGGAAGGAAGTGGTGGGAGGAGAGGAGTCAAGTCGGGGCCTGGCTGGGAACTTGTTAGGTGGCCGCTGTTTCAAAGATAGGTTTGTTGCAAATGAGGAATGCAGTATTATATAAAAATAAAACTTTTATTGCCTCAAACAAACATAGCTTCTAACTAACTTCTCTCCAGCCCTGACTGACTCCTGAGAGTGCTGAGTCACTGACTGCTGTGTCACCTCCTGATTGGGCGAGTATTCCTTCAATCAAAGTCTGTGTCCCTGACTTCCTCTTCCATCTAACTTCCTGTGTGTCTCACTTAGTTCTACCTATTGATACATCTTTCCTTTTTTTATTTTAACCAACAATACATTACAACTCTCATTTACCCCCTAAAAAAGTTAAACATAGTCTTGTAGATGGTGTGGCTTCTGTACCAGGCGACCTGCTCAAGTTCTTACTTGTTTTGCTATAGGAGATGTAGTTTCTCTGGGGTGATAAGCGGTATCATGGGTATCCCTAGGATGTGAGGACATTTCAACTATCTCCCCAGTCTCTCTGGCAGGGGATTCCGAATGACCTCTTGCCTGGAGGCCAGACTGTGAAGTGGGTGCTCTCTCCTCCTGGAATTGCTGTTCTTGGTTGTGGTTCTGCACACCTGCATTTGATACTAGTTGGCTGCTCCTCCGCAGATGTCTACGGTTTCTTCTGAAGACTTGACCCTCTGGTGTCACCACCTCAAATGACCGTGTGTTCACTTGCCTTTGTACTTCTGCCTTTCGCCATTCCTTGTTCTCTTGCCCTGCTGGCTGAATCCAGACTTGCTCACCACTGTGTAGATCAGGTAGATCTTTGGCCGACTTATTATAATAATGGGCCTGTCTAGATTTTTGTTCTGCTATAGAGTCAGCTCGTCTGTTATGGATTTCTGGCTGCAGCAAATTTCCTCGCATTGGAAGTAAGGTCTTAGTTCTTCGACCCATGAGACTCTGAGCTGGACTCGCATCCAAGCCTTGTGATGGGGTGTTCCTGTGGTCTAAGACAGCTAGATATGGATCTGTCCCAGCTTTCTTGGCTTTGACCAAAATACGCTTTGCTGTCTTGACAGCTGACTCAGCTTTCCCATTGCTCTGGGGATAGGCCGGTGACGATGTCTGATGATCAAATTCCCACTGTGCTCTGAAGGCCCTAAATTCTTCAGACACAAACTGAGGGCCATTGTCTGAAAATAAAACATCGAGTATTCCATAACGGGCAAAGTGTCCTTTAAGCTTTCTGATAATTGTTCGAGATCGGGTATCTAGCAAGGAGTCTATCTCCCAGAAATTGGAATAGTAGTCCACCGTTATGAGGTAGTCTTTGTCTTGCAACTTGAATAAGTCTACTCCTACTTTTTCCCAAGGCCTCCTTGGAATCTCATGTGGGTGGAGTGTTTCTTTTTGCTGTCTGTCACCTAGAGAATTGCAGATCTCACATTGTGCCATGTAAGTTTTCAGCTGATCATTCATGCCAGGCCAATATACGCATTCTCTCGCTCTCCTCAGACAGCTCTCAATTCCCATATGTGAGGAGTGTATGCTTTTCATTATGTCCAAGCGCATTGCCTCTGGGATGATAGCTCTGTTTGCCCTAAAGAGAATTCCATCTTGCACACTGAGCTCCCCTCTCATTGAGAAATAGGGTGTAGCTTCCACTGGTAGCTGATGTTTGGTCTCTGGCCAACCATCCAGGACAATGCGTTTAACTATCTGTAAGTTGGTATCCTGCTCTGTGCCTTCCTGTATTGCTTGTAGGCGTGGCCGTGAAATGGGTAGATATTGCAGCATATTTATTGACTCTATGTCCTTTTCAACTGAACCATCTTCACTGGGCTCTGAGAGATATGCTCTGCTTAATGTGTCTGCCATTACCAGGTGCTTGCCTGGATGATATGGATCTGTACATCATACTTTTGCAATCTCATCAACATCCTTTGAAGCCTCTTTGGGGCACTCAATAATGGTTTCCGCACAATGGTTTCCAGTGGCTTGTGGTCAGATTGGACATGTACTGTCTGTCCAAAAGTGAGCTGGTGGAAGCGTTCCATCCCAAAAATGACAGCTAACAGTTCTTTTTCAATTTGTGCATAACCTCTCTCTGTTTCTGACAGTGCTCTACTGGCAAAAGCAATTGGTTGTTGTTTTTGTAAAAGGGCCGCTCCAAGCCCCTTTTGTGAGGCATTACATTGTAGGACTAGCTGTTCTCCTGGGCTGTAGTACTTCAGTACAGGGGTCTTGGATATAGTATCCTTAATTTTATGAAATGCTTGCTGATGACTCTCTGACCATTCCCATTCTACTTCTTTGTGTGTCAACTGTCTGAGTGGCTCACAATCAGCTGCTAACCCTTTACAAAACTTTGCCAGGTAGTTTACCATGCCTAAGAATCGTTGCACACCTTTCACATCCTCGGGTCGTGGCATCTCTCGGATTGCCTTAACTTTTCCAGGGTCCACCTTCAACCCATCTGCAGTCAGCAGTTGGCCAATGTAAGGTACTTCTTTCAGTCTTAATCTGGCCTTATCCTGATTCAATTTTATGTTCCTCTCTCTGCACCTCTCCAGAAAATGGCACAACTTTTTGTCATGATCCCTTGTTGCTTCTATTATCGTATCTCCTTCTCCCACAATTAGGATATCATCTGCGATTATCTTCAGGCCTGGGATGTTCTCTAGCTCTTGATTCAACCTGCGTTGAAACACTTCTGGGGCAGGGCTGATGCCCATTGGCATTCGTAACCAGCGGTATCTGCCAAAAGGGGTTGCAAATGTGGTCAGGTAGCTAGATGCCTTATCCAGTTCTGTGCCAAAATCCATTTTTCACATCAAACACTGAAAAAACCTTGGCTCGTGATAGGTCACATAGAACATCGTCAATGGTTGGCAGGGGATAATGACTGCGTTTTAATGCCTTATTTAAAGGTTTAGGGTCAATACAAATACGGAGTTTTCCAGAGGGTTTCCGTACAATGACCAAGCTGCTGATCCATTCTGTGCTAGTCTCTACTGGAGCAATTATGCCTTTGCTTTGAAGGCTTGCTAGTTCCTTCTTCAGTGGTTCTGCCAGTGCCATAGGAACTCTCCTTTTAGGGATCTTTACTGGTTCTACTGAAGGATCTACCTCAAGTTTCAATTTCCCTGCCAAATGTCCTTCCTCTTCAAAAACATCCCCAAAATCTTTCAGTATTTTCTCCATAGTCCAAATCCTGGACTGGTTCTGCTCACTGGCTTGTACAGCATTCAGGATGTTCTTATGTTGCACGTGAATCAATTGCATAGCTTGGACTGCTTTGCTTCCTAGCAGTGGTCTGTGGGCATTCCCTTCCACGATGATGAACTCTAAGCGATAGAGTCTATTATTCTTTGGATTGTGAATCTTTAGCCTGCACTTCCCCACAGGTTTCAGGGTACTGCTATTGTACATAATGTGCAATTGTCCACATGGTCCCAGATCTGTTTTCTTGTCTATTAGAGCTAATGGCAGCACATTGCAGGTGGCTCCACAATCCAGTTGGAAACGAACTGGGTGTTTGTTCAACAACATAGTGGCAAACAATGCGGTGGGGTAGGTTACCTTCTTCCCTGTATTCCCCACTATGTGGACATCATGATTCACTGGACCCAAAGTGAGGCTTAAAACATCCTCACAGTTTTCATCGCTTTCATTCTGTATTGTTCTCACAGCCAGCCTATTAGGTTTCTTCTCACTCTTGCACTGACTTTGGAAATGGTTGGGTTTGCCACAACCTTTACACTTCTGTCCATATGCTGGGCACCTTTCTTTTCTCTTTTTGTGTTGTTTCCCACAGAACATACACTGTATTTTAGGCAGCCGTCTCTGAGGCTGCTGGCCCTGCTCATTATACGGACTTGACTGGTGTTGGACTGCATGCACCTGCACCTCATGGGTGCCTTCTAATGTCCTAAGCCTCTCTTTAGTAGCTTCAGCTGCCCTAGCAATCTCCAAACAACGAGTCAGTGTTAAATCTGGCTCCCGCAACAGCCTCTCACGGAGATGTCGGTCTGTGGTCCCACAGACAATTCTGTCTCTGATGAGGGAGTCTGTGATAGCATCCAAATTACAGGTTGTTGCCAAAGTCGTTAGTGCAGTAACATAAGCATCCAGTCTCTCTTCAGACCCCTGCTGCCTCATAAAGAATTGATATCGTTCCATTGTTTCATTTTGTTTAGGTATGCAGTAATCATCCAGCCCTTTTACTAGCTGTTGCAGAGTAGAAGTTGTACTAAACCCAAGAGTTTTGCATATCTCTCGCCCCTTTTCTCCAATCAGATAATATAATAACTTTACCTTTTGCTTTTCTTCCTCTTTTGTGAAGGCAAGATCCAAGTACAATTCAAACTCCTCTTTCCAGTTCTGCCAAGCTTGAGCCAGATTAGGCCCAGTGAAATCCAGTGATGGGGGTTTTTTTTTCAAACCTCACTCCATAATCCAAAATCTCAAGCTGTTTTTTGTTGTTGTTGTTGTAAATGGGTCCTGTTAGACTTCTGACACCATGTTTCAAAGATAGGTTTGTTGCAAATGAGGAATACAGTATTATATAAAAATAAAACTTTTATTGCCTCAAACAAACATAGCTTCTAACTAACTTCTCTCCAGCCCTGACTGACTCCTGAGAGTGCTGAGTCACTGACTGCTGTGTCACCTCCTGATTGGGCGAGTATTCCTTCAATCAAAGTCTGTGTCCCTGACTTCCTCTTCCATCTAACTTCCTGTGTGTCTCACTTAGTTCTACCTATTGATACAGCCGCTGCTTACTCTGTGCTTTCGCTTTCCACATGTTAACCAGACTCTGCTTTTTCCTTTTCACGGCCAATGTTGTGTGCCAGGAACAGCCATGATATGCAATTCCTGAAGCAAAAAAACTACATCTTCAAAGCACCGGTTTCTAAATAGTTACAGAGGATACAGTGCTGCCTTATACCGAGTCAGACTGTTGGTCCCTCTAGCCCAGTATTGTCTACTGATTGGCAGCAGCTCATCAAGGACACTATGCAGAGAAGGAACTTTCACATCACCTCTACTTGATCCTTTTAACTGGGAGACGAGGAATTGAACCTGAGAGACGTTGAACACCAAACATACACTCTGCTACTGAGAGATGGTCCCTCTGCTATCTAGTAGACCTTCAGAAAGAAGGCAACCAATTAATTCTTTGTCGCTCACTTCCTGTTCCAAGCTGACTTAAAATGTAAGCCACTTGTCGGCTTCATTCCCTGCCCCACATCCCCGCCCCTCTGTGAGTGTGTCATTTTGGCCTGGCTACAGTTGGCAGCTCTTGGCTTTATTCTGTCAGGTCTGGCTGCTGTTAGCCTACCATTGTGCTGATTGGCTTGCGGCCTCTTCCTTCCTGGGTCTTTTGGCCTAGCCACGACTTGCAGGAGTTTGTTTCCCGGAGCCAAATCTAGCTGTTCCTTTAGTTTGTTTGCTTGCTTGCTTGTCTGCCGCTTACGGTATTTTGGCGCCCCCTGGTGGGCATTCCAGCTTGTAAAAAAAAGTAAAATACATTTTTGTTGCTTTCTGAAGAGGCAAGGCTTTTCAGCACCAGGCTCCAGGAGCAGCTGCAGCCCAGTTGGGATTGGTTACTTTTGGAATGAATGAATGAAGACATCCTTTGCATTTGGAGGCATCTTATAGACACCTAGGTGATTGGGTTCCCACTCCCCTATTTCTTTGTTTGGGACACCCTCCCTTTGGTTTGCCCTCCCTCACCAGAGTAATCTCTTGCAGCTGCCCTCATCAGCATCCTCAGAATCTTTCAAAGAAGGATTTATTTATTTACTTATTACATATTTATACTGCCCAACAGCCTAGGTTCTCTGGGCAGTTTACAACTAAAACCATAATATAACAATCCAGATTAAAACTTAAAACTTTAAATATCACATAAAACCAGAATAAGTTACAGTCCAGGCAAGTCTTAACAAAAAAGATGTGTTTTTAGGAGGCGTTTAAACGTTATTACGTTTTCAGCCTCCTGAACCACACGAGGGAGGGTTTTCCAGAGGGTGGGTGCCGCTCACTGTCGAGGGTCTTCATGAAATGACGAGCAAGGCATCCTATTTCAAACATCGGACTGTTGTTGCTTAAAGCTCTTGCTGCCAGTTACTAAGCCTTTAGGAGAGAGATTTCAACCTTTTAGAATGAGAGGGGGAGAACGCACAAAAGACAGAAAACCAGCAAATGATCTGTGTTTGGAGGGAAGGGCGTGGGGCAGGGGAAGGGGGCATGGCAAATTGAGGAACCCAGGAAGGCCAGATTGGGACTCCAGGAGGGCCAAATTTGACCCCTTGACCTGAGGTTCTACACCCGTGATTCAGATACTGCTTTCAAGGCTTCCAGTGCATTATTTTGTTATAATCCTTACCACAAACCTGTAAGATGCATCAGTAACGTTGACCCTCTTCAGAAGCCATGCTAAGCTATGGTGGTTAAACATTTTGAGCTAAATATTATAGTTTAGCATGTCATGTGATCCATGACTTAGTTATGAACCATTCATAACCACGGTGACTACATAACCATTGTTTAAACACACTAACCATTTGCTGCAAAAGGGTTAGCAGCCTAACCATGGCTTAGTGTGTTGTCTGAACAGGCCCAATATCTCCAGATTTTAATGTGATGGTGGTGGGGGACTGTGGCTAAGTGATCATGGCTTACATAAGGCCACTCTTAGTGAGTTCATGGTAGAAGCGACAGCAAGTGTATGAATAAATTGGGGCACAATCCTATGGGTTGCGCTCTTGACGACTGTTAAATCCCTGAACCCAGAGGCTTACGATCATCCAATGCAGGATCTTTGCCTCCCTGTGTGCCCACCCTGCTTTTTGGCTGCTGGTGCTGTTCTTTCCATGCCAGCTGCGATGGGGTGAGGGTCAGAGCTCTGATTCCTCCCTCTGAAGCCAGGGCGCTGTCTCTGACCTCGGATTGGGGAATGCCAAATATCCTATGGCCCCGCAGACACTAAGGGCCATAGGATTGTTCCCTTAATTCATTAAATTGTATTAGAAACTATATTATCAGATTTTATTTAGCTGTAGCACGTCATATTCCCAAACGCAAAAAGGGTCTTTTCAAGACTAAGCCAATTGAAACAAAGACCTAAACAAATACATACACAGTATGTTTACTTTACTCTCTCTCTCTCTCTCTCTCTCTCTCTCTCTCTGGTGTGTGTGTGTGTGTGTGTGTGTGTGTTTGAAAACGAAAGTAGGATATATAGACAATTTCAATGATACATAAGCACAATAGAAAACTCATATCTCAGACTCCAATTGAGAGCGTAGTTGAAACAGAATTCTATTGGTACTTTGTAATTGTGATTGGAGTTTGAGATATGAGTTTTCAATTGTGCATCCTCACTTATGTATCGATGAAATTGAATGTATCCCACTTCTGTATTCAAATACTTTAATATATTGAGTAAAGTAAACATATTGTTTACTCAAATACAAGCAACCAAGGCAACCAGAAATCCCTGGAGCAGCGGTGGCCACTCACTACTTTGGAAGCATCAATGTTAGTGAGAAAAATGCATTCTCCTTTAATACCTTAAAAAGCAAGCATTTCAACTTGCTCTTTGCATACTTGATGCTTAAGGAACAGGGTAATGTGTGCTGCTGAGCCATGTTAAAGAGCAGCCATGTGAAAAAGGACTTGCAAACAAGAAGAGAATGTCAGAATATTGCCCTCAAGATGCAGAATTTTGAAAAGGTCAGATCAGCAGTAAGTAAGCTAAATGTATTTTGCCATGAAATACCAAAGTAACAGCTTTCATTTATGGATCACAATTGTAACAGAAGGTCAAAATATGAGCCTCTTGCTCAAATGGTTGGTTTCACAATAACTACCTGTTCAGCTGCCTCAAGTGCCCCATCAGACACAAAGAGAAGTGGGTAGCAATTACTGCAAATGTTGCCTTTATATGTCCACATGTGTGGTCCCCTTTACCTCACTCATTAACATGGGAGTCATTTAGCTGTTGTGCGATACCATTCTACTGGAGAGCCTGTGTGGATGCTCCACCACATGGAACGAGTGAGCTGATCAGCTGAGAAAAAAAAACCCACATGGTTATGGTATTCACATATATTTCATAGAATAGGGGGATCACAACAGAATGAAGTGGCTTCCAAACCACTTGTATGTGCATGTGAAAGATGTCGTATGGATTTATGGTACTGGCAAAGAGGAATGGGTGGTTTTGCTTGGGTTCTCATTTTTGCATTTTAAATTTGTCCGTCTGTTAGTGCATCGGATTGCAACATTTTTTTCTGAAAATTTGCACATATTTTAATGTGATTTTTTTTAAAAAAAATGTGCTCATATAGGTGTGCACACATTTGTTTGTGTGTGTTCCAAACTTCAGAAATGTATGGATTTTGTTTGCAAACTGCATTCCGTCTGAGTTTAGGTTTGGGGAATGCACTGAAATGCACGCCAAACTAATTTCTCAACCATCCTTACGCAAAAATTAACTCTCCTTAGTTCTGACTTTCTGTGACCAATGTATCTTATATCAAAATATAAAACAATCAGGAGAAATAAAAAGTGTTAAAATAATAAAAAAAAACTGAATATGGCAGATTTTTAAAAAACTTAGCATTTGAAAGCATCATGAATTGCATGAGATTCCCCCCACCCCCGTCTAATTCAGGGATGGAGTTCGGTTTCAGAAGCATTGGTGTTTCCTAACTGTGAAGTTTTAGCTGACTTCAACTGAGCAGCCTATATGTATTTTTAACACATTGTTACCCACTTGAAGTATGAATTGGTACAGACATTTAAATTAATAAAGAAAAAGAAACTATCTCCATTCCCAAATGCTTAAAATTCATCAAAGATGAAGCCACAGCAGTTCAACGCACTGAGCATTCATCTACAGAAGCACAATATTCTTTGCTGATGCTGAAATGGCAACTGCAGTACACTGGCAAACTGATGCATTTTTATTTTATTTTTTGACTGATGACTGCAGCATACAAAACAGGACAGGCTTGGACTTCAAATCCCTCTTGACTGTAACCAGCACACACACACACACACACACACACAGAGAGAGAGAGAATAAGAGAGAGAGAGAGAGAGAGAGAGAGAGAGAGAGAGAGAGAGAGAGAGAGAGAGAATAATAACATTAGACACAAAGGTATCTGGGTGAAAAATAGGATTCCAACAGCAGAAACCACTACTACAGCAAATAGGATCACTCTGAAAACAGGCAGAACATTATGTTTGATTTCTTGCACTGAGTAGTTCGGCTATGTAAATTACTTTGCCAATGGTCACTCAGTACAATGCCATGGGAAAGCTCATTGTTTATTGGCAATGAGTAGCTTCAGTACTGGGAGCTCAGAGTCAATGGTGAGGTTCATCCCTTCTCCATGAAGAAGTGGGAAGTGTTTCTGATTGTTCACAGGCAAACATTCCTTCTGACAGAAGTTAAGGATGATAATAATGATGATATTTTATTGTACTCTTAAACTGTCCAATCACCAAAGTACAATATGTTAAAATTATGATATAAACATTAAAACAACAACTACAGAGCAGAATAAAATCAAAACTGAAACCAGCAGCAAAGGATATAAATATTCCAGCATATAAAACCAAATTAAAACCAGCAGCAAAATACATGCTGAAAACACTAAAACACGTTCTAAAAATGCCTGGGAGGTTCTACTCCAGAAGATCCTGACCTTCAGAGAGGGTTTTTGGGAAGGTGTAGGACTACCACTTGAACAACGTGTATGGTTAGTGTAATTGCATAGTTTAGTCACTAGGTGGCACTGGTCTGAGTTATATGTGGGTGGAGTCAAGAGTTTTCTATATCTGTGCTATTTGAGTTTAAGAGAGAGCATAAGGTTGTGTAGCTTCCTAACTGGTGTGTTTTCAAAGCCTCTCAGGTTTTCCCACCACTTCTTTCAACTTTTGTCTCAACACACACACACACACACACACACATCCATTAAGGAGGAAAAAATTGGAATAGCTGCATCAAGAGCTGCCTTTTCATTGGGAGAGATAGGAGCCATCTGTCTACATGCACCCTTGGAGTCATTTGCAAATTTGGCCATCTCGCTATGTACTGCTAACAACTAACTCCAGATCATTTATGAACAAGTTAAAAAGAACTGATCCTAATACAATTCCTTGGGATATGTCATTGTTTCCATCTGTCCATGGTAAGAACTGTCAATTTCTTTCTGCTCTCTGCTTCCTGTTCTTTAACCTGTTACTGACCTTTCCAGTTAAACAATGACTGCTAAGTTAGCTCTGGAGTATTTTGTGGTGATGGCAGGGAGGATTTGGCAAAAGCCTTTTGAAAACCCAAGTAATCAATGCCTACCAAACCACTGCTCTCCAGATGCTTATTGAGCCTCTCAAAGAATTCTAAAAGGTTAGTGAAACCAGATAGTTCAGGAACTTATTTATTTATTTACAATATTTATATACTGCTCCCCATTCAACACTTCGGTGCAGTGTACAAGACAGAATAAAATAAAAACAGAATAAAACACTTTAAAATAGATTTTAAAAGAAGCAAAATGTACAGTGAACCATGACTGGTCATTAAGGAAAGGCTTCCTGGAATAATGACGTTTTCAGGAGGCGCCGAAAGGAATACAAAGTTGGTGCCTGCCTGACCTCCAGAGGCAGGGAATTCCACAGGAGGGGTGCTACCACGCTGAAGGCTCTTCCCCTGGTGGCCTCCAGTTGGAGGATGGGTCTATGTGGAACCACCAGGAGCAGGCCCTCGGATGACCTCAGTGAACTTATATGCAATTCTGTGCACTTACTTGAGAGGAGGCCCCTATTGCACTCAGTGTGATTTCTGATTAAATTTGCATAGGATTGGACTGCACAGTTCATGTGCATAATGAAATAGTCTGGAAGAAGTTGACTATGTATTTACATTTGAAATTCCAGGGTTTCGTTTTTAATTTTTAGTTTTAATTGCAATTTGTAATTTGCCAACTAGCTGCAGTTATGTACCAAACCTGTACTTTATAAAGAGGGTAGGGGGTGCCTTCCAGCTGCCTTAATTTGTTTGGCACAAAATACCTTCTGTCTCACTTTCACCTCTGCTTTCTCAACTTTGCCATTGAATTTAGAATGGTGGCATGTCTGGGCAAATGGCATCTCTATATTAACGATTTTTTAATGTATCAGATTTACCTACCAAATTTGGTGACCCCCTTTGCAATGACTAGCTGCATTGAAAATAATGGAGTTTTATGCATTGGTCTGATGACATGAGAAATACACCCAAGGCATATAGCCAGGAATGCAGATATGGACATGATTCCAAGAAACCCACAGAGCTAAGAACAAGATTGAGGAGTAGCTGATGGCATAGACCTCTGCTTGAGACCAGTACTAGCCAGATACTTTGGACTACAACCCCCAGCATTTTTAAACTATTGACCATGCTACCTGGGGCCCAGAAGTTGATCTAAATCATCTGGAAGGTGCCAGATTGGGGGAGGTTGCTGTGCAGAGATAAAAACTCTGATTTTGTATGCTGTAAGGCTGCTTCCTATCTTCCTAAATGGGAAAAAAACCTGTTCTTGCCAGCAACAAGCACTTTCCCAGATCCTGTGTGGCTACAATTCACCCTTTGCTCATAGAAGACTTCTTATGCCTTCACAACTTTCTGAAGTGTGGAGCATAAAAGTCTGGTGCATAGTAATAGTACCTGAAATGCTAGGGGTGGTATTGATAGATCATATTCCTGGTGAGCCACTTGCAGAGATAAAACCTTGTTATAGAGCCCCATCTGGTGGGATTAGACGGGGAGGGGGAGATTGTTTCTTATTACACAAGCCAGCTTTCCATCTCAGGAAATTAAATATTATGCCCACTTGAAAGGAATGCAATATGATAACACTTTATCAACTACTCTAAAGTGTTGCTAGGATTTTGGAGAAGTAGCAGGATGTGATTGACAGAAATAAAGTGTTCCAACATTAGTTTGCATTTTAGCAAATGCAAGGTTCCTTACATGAAAGTGAGGAATGAAAGAAGTGCCAGTTTTGATAACGTTTCTTGAGGGAAACTACTCACCTTCACTGTGAAGCAAGATTTTGCAAAATTGGCTAATGCAATTACCCAGTTCCCAGATTGCTGAAAAAAAGCCATTATCATGAACCGAAAGGCATTAACCTTATTTGACCTCCATGTCAAAGTATATGCGGTATGCTATTACTGAAAACTAGCGCCCTGAGTAATTGAGGAAAGTACATTCCACACAGATAAGCTTAAATGATCATCACTATTAATAAGCAGGGACAATATTCCTTCCTAATTGAGGCAATCAGCTCAAGAACCTAAACATTACTCACAGCCCACTTGGGCTGGCTTAGTAAGTGCCTTGGTACAAGACAGCCTGCCCCAAACAGGTGTCCTATAGATGAGTTAGATTGCAACTCCTATAATTCACAGCTAGCATTGACCACGCTGGCTGATAATGGGCTTGTTCAGACAACATGCTAAGCCATGGTTAGGTCGCTAACCCTTTTGCAGCAAGTGTTTAAACCGTGGTTATGTAGCCACCATGGTTAGGAATGGTTCACAGGACATGCTAAGCCATAGCGTTTAACTCAAAATGCTTTACCAATGTGGTTTAGGTCAAGGATGGGAGTTAGTCTAATGCCTATGGAGGGCATCTGGTTGGAGAAGACTGGGGTAGAATGTAGTGTGGGGGTGAGGAACCTCAGGACTGAGGCCCCAATCCGACCCTCCACGGTTCCTCAGATGGCCATGCCCCATCCCTTGGTCCTACCTTTTTCTCCAACCACGGATTGTTTGGTGGTTTTCCTGCTTTTGTTCTGTTTTTCCTCCATTCTAAAAGGTTAAATGTCTCTCCTAATAAGGCTTAGTTACTGGCAGTAAGAGCTTTAAGGCACAATATGCTTGTATTGTTTTTGTACTTTGGTTCCACCTGTTTTGCCCTTAGTCCCAGCCACCACTATGGAATGCCCCTGTAGTCCTCCTGCCTGACCGGTCAGGTATCCCAGCTTCCTCTGCAGATTTTTATACCTTTGCCAGGTCTCCTTGCTCTGCCCATGTGGAAAAAAGAGGGGGCCCCTCTAATGCCTGGAAAGTTTGTAGAATTGGAATGAAATTCAATATACTGGTTACCCTTATGGGGAGCCAGAAAATACACTACTGAATAAATGAAGGACTTTGCATTTTCATTATTTATTATATATTTATACTGCCCAACAGCCAAGGCTCTCTGCGCAGTTTACAATTAAAACCATAATATACAAAAATCAAGATTTAAAACTTTAACTTTTTTTAAAAAAAATCATATAAAACCAGAATAAGTTACAGTCCAGGGAAAGCCTGGGTGAAAATATATGTTTTCAGGAGGTGTTTAAAGGATGTTACTTTTTCCGCCTCCCGAACTGCACGAGGGAGGGTTTTCCAGAGGAGGCCCACTCTACAGAGGTTAGAGGTTCTTCATGGCAATATTTCGTTCATTTTGGAATGATGAGCAAGACCTCCTCTGAAGATCGTAACTGTTGTCTGAGTGTACATAAAGGAAGGTGGTGTGCTAGGTATCCTGGTCCCAAGTTGCTTAGGGCTTTATAGGATAATAATATGGCTCGTTAGATATCAGGCAGCCAGTGAGGATTTATCATGGTAGGGTGACCATATTTTGGAAACCAAAAAGGAGGACAACATGGCCGCCCCATGGGGGTGTGCCCACCAACATGTCCAGCCCCCAAGGGGGCGTGCTCACCAGCATGTCCAGCCCCCCAAAGGGGAATGTCCACCCAAACATGGCCTTGGTTACAGGTCTGATTTCACAGCACACAATTAAGACAAACCTGTTCTACTTAACATCTTAATGTTAAAATCACTGGAATAAAGTATAAGTGAGACATTCAATGTATCTGAAATTAACTTCACTCATTCCTACTTCTGTAGCTTTTGTTGTACGTTGAAGCTTTTGCTATACTGTGTGCTCAGCTACACCAAGCAGGGTATTCCACCATGAAAGCGGTATATAAAAGGCAAGAGCCACACTATTACTTTATAGAGGTATTCAACTGCACTGCAGGAGCTACACTACTGCTTTATAGTGGTACTGAAGTGCACTAACAACTGTTGGGGCCCATGACACATCTACACCAAGCAGGATATGACACTATGAAAGTGTTATGAAAGTGGTATATGGTATGTGTCATGGGCCCCAACAGTTGTCAGTACACTTCAATACTGCTATAAAGCAGTAGTGTGGCTCCTAGCTTTTCTATACCGCTTTCAAAGTGGAATATCTGCTTGTTGTAGATGAGCCCTGTGTGTGATACAGTCTTCCCTTTCCTCAAATATCTTTTCTGACTGCAAATCCTTCACTGGATGACCATAGTCTAACCTTTCCTAACATTTAACACTGTTTCTCCATCATCTTACTGCATACTGCTACCACTGAACAAATGAAGCAGTTGACAAGTATACAACAACCAAACAACCAAGCATTCAGAAAGAGTATAAACTACTATTAGCCTGTAAACATTAGCCATGGAACAAAATGGATTAAAGCTTGTCTTAGCTTGTTTCAACTTCAACCAGACATAACAGTCAAAAACAACCGAGAAAAACACACCTACATTGAAATTGCAATACCTAATGACAAAAATGTTGCAGAAAAGAAAAATATACACCACTGCATATGGAAGTTAAAGAACTATGGCAACAGGAAAAACTTACAATTATTTGTTAGTCACATCAGTCACCTGCATGACATCATGGTTGTTTTTACAGAAAACCTTCAAAAATTAGGCCTAGCAAAATACATGCACGCCAACATCCAGAAAGCAGTCATACTTAAAACATGTTCAATAGTCAGGACATTTCTGAATCAGTAAAAGACAACATGACTTGGCAAAGCCCATCATGTTCTTCTAGAAAAACCACCACAAGCAAGAAAAGAGAGATAGATGATGATGATGATAATGATGATAACATTATTATTATTATTATTATTATTATTATTATTATTATTTATTTATTTATATAGCACCATCAGTGTACATGGTGCAACCCTGTTAATTTTTTAAAAGTTTCTTTAAGAAGGATGAACAATTGTCAGCCACTGTTACAAAATATACGTCATGCCAATTATAGTAAACAAATTGGAAAGGAAGATCTATGGGTCTAAAATGCATTATTTAATAGGAACATCACCTCCAAATCATCCCCCCAACTCACAGAAAACTACAGCCACCCCCACTACAAACATGCACATGTATTCATTCAGTCAAACAACCAGGCATCCCATTCAGACATCAGTACACTCACACTGCCAGCACACATGTGCGTGCACGCACGCACACACACACACAGCATCACTCACTCCAAAAACACTCATGCACACATGCATGCACACGTGCATTCACTCAAAGACCCCATGCACCCCCACATTCTCTCTCACACACAAACCTCATTCTTGCCTCCTCCTCCTCTATCTTCTCCTCCTCCTGCTTGCTTCTTCTTCTGCTTCTTCTTGCTGCTGAGTCTTCTTCTTGCTGCTGCTTCTTCTGCTTCTGCTTCTTCTGCGCTGGGGGGTGGGGTGCTGGAGGCTGCATTGCTGGAAATTCCTGCACGCAGCCCCCAACCACTCAACTCGCTTTCATCGCCCACCCCTCGCGGCGGCCATCTTGAATCTCGCCCAAACTCACGCGAGATCTCGGCTGTTGGCTGTGTCTCGCAGAGTTCCCAGCCAGCTGCCGAGATCTCGCGTGAGTTCAGGTGAGATTCAAGATGGCCGCTGCCACTTGCCGGAGAAATTTAGGCCCGGTAAGTTGGAGCTATGGTTGCTGTGGGCCCAGTAACCACAACCCCGGTATTTTGGGCCCTAAGTCCAGTTGCTCTGGACCCCCAGCTCTCCCCAGAGGTTTCCGGAATTTTCCGGAGGGTATGGGCAGCCTATATCATGGAAAAGTGAGGATTTATCCACACATGAAACCATTTGGGAACCACAGGGTGGGAAGGAGGCTTAGTTGGAGTAGGAGACACAGCTGAATGTGGCAGAAAAACAAGTTTGCTCAGAGATCGCTCAAGAAGAGAAGAGTGGAGGCAGGATTCTTGGCCACTATTCCTGAGTGGCTCTCTAGACAATCTCCATCACCCGTGCGGATGCGACAGATGACATGCTAACCCACTATCGGTAAAATACTCCTTACTGCAGACCGTGGGTTCTCAGGGTGGCCTATTAACCCCCCATGGGTGGGAAAAGAGCTCACAGATAAGTTATTGTCTGAACCCAGTCAATGTAAACTGCTGTGAAGATGTCCAATAAGCTTTTGAAAAGCAGCAGAAATCCCGTCAGGACAAGAAAGCAGAAAATAGATAGAAAGGCACAGCCCTATAACTAGTCTAGGATGTGAATGAAATGAACTAAAAGCTGTGCCGTGCTCCTTCATCTTCATGTTCCCTTGATATATTTTTCCAATATTCCAGCCATATATATCAAGAAATAAGTGGCCATCAAATCATTGTATTCTAGGCTCTTCTACAGCCATTGTTCACCATTGTACACTACTCCCTTGCAGCAGGAAAACCTATGATGGACATCACTGAGATAAAAAGATTTCCAAAAGTCCACCTTAACTGATTTTTGTTTTATAAAAGATTACACTCATTTTTGCTGTGCTTTCCTTCCTTGTTGTGGTTACTTTTGTATTCCTTTTGAAAAGACAAAAACACTGACATATTTAACTTCTCAAAAGCCACTTCCAACTACAGACAGCACAGTTTCTGCCAAATATATTCTTCAGAGAGCCTCAGCCTGTTCCGGATTATCAATTATTGTACCTATGTGGTATTGAAGTTGCCAAACACTTCTTTGCCATGTCTGCATTTAAAATGTGAGGTATGGGCACTTAGAAATTGTTGGCAGGCTACTTCATTTCTTGGCCCCCAGAAACACTTCACCCCAATATCTTGCATGACATGGCACTGCCACTTTAAGACCTTCAGCCTAGCATGGAGAATTTACAGGAGTATCTGACTAAGGAAAATATTTGGCAAGCAATTTTGCTGTCAGGTCACTAGCTTTTGGTCACAAGTACCCAAGACAGAGATTTAGCAGAGTGATCTAATCAAGCAGCACTAGCTTAAGTGCTTCACAATTAGATTAGGCACAATAATTGGAAATTAGATATGAATACACCTCGAGGCGAAAATCATTCCTTGAGGGTGTTGCATAATTATTGAT
This sequence comes from Elgaria multicarinata webbii, assembly GCF_023053635.1. NCBI lineage: Eukaryota > Metazoa > Chordata > Lepidosauria > Squamata > Anguidae > Elgaria > Elgaria multicarinata. Next base: position 107,135,769 of record NC_086172.1, read on the forward strand.
AAGTAGAATGACTGAGTGAGAATTCAACACCCTCAAGCATTGCAATCACAAGGAAGTATTGTCTTGATTAAACTGTGCAATGTTTCGGGAAAGGATTTGTCGTATTGAAATTTCTGTTCACCTGGATCAAATGTTGCCTCCCCTCTTTTGTCAGCTCTGCCTTAGCTGGACCCAGAGCTTTTGTCACTTTGTTTAAACCCTACAACAACAAGAGGCGCTGATGTCCAAGTCATCCCTGGCCACCTAAGGGAAAGTACCTCTCAGCTGCTGAAATCACTTGGTACCTCACCTAGCCATTAGAGGCTGAGCATCTGGTTCTTGGTCATCCAAAAGGAAACACTACTTTGCTGAAATCACTTGCTACTTGGTTCCTGGTCTCCCCCACAAAGGCAGGACACCATGCTGCATTCACTTTATTTTAGGAGAGACTAAAGTTTATACTTTTTTAAAAAAAATGCATGTGCATTTAAATAAATGTGGTCTAGGATAAATAGAACTTGACGGTATGAAAAAAGTACATTAGATCAGAAGCAATCACTTTCCCCCTTCTTATAAAATAGTTCACTTCAATCTGTTATGTGCCAAAGAGCCCTTCTGCATGGCATTTACCCCATGAAGTTCAATTGTAGAATCAGGTTCACACAGGCCAAGAAACACACACAGAGATCAACTTCCTCCATCAAAATAAATGGGGATACCATTGAGAAGGGAGAAGTTCCATAGCCATTTGAAAGTGCAAAGTAATGCACATTGACAAAAAAAATCCAACTTTCAATCAACACTGATGGAATCGTACATATGTGTCTGCCCTGTAGCACAAGAACAATTTCATTCCTCTTTTTGTTTTCCCTGCCCTGAGCACAACCTGGATTCTTTATTTATAGGATAGTACCTCTACTCTCCACTGATTTTCTCATTCTCACAAAATAGAGACTACCGGAAAGCAATTTAGGATTATTGTTTCCAACATAAAAAAGGCTTAGTATTTTAAGCGAGTCTTCTTGGCAGAGTAAGACAACGCAAAGAAAATTCAACTGCTTGCAGCAGAAGCAACAAGAGAACTGTGCGGAAAATTCTAATGGATAATAATTATTGGCTTTTAACTCTCAGAAGAAGCCAAGACTCTATGCCCACATTAAATACATTCTTATTGAAAATTCACTATTTTTAATTCATCTAAATTGTAATCCACTAAGTAATTTGGAGGTTATGAAAAAATGGCAACAACTGTTGGATCTGACCTAATCCAAAGAGGATCAGCTGTAATTGGCTCAGGGTGGCCCACTTACCCAACGCCAAAAATAAAAAAAGGAAATGCATCACCAAAAAAGAGGACACCAATTTGGATAAAATTTGCATATGCAAATATAGAAATAATAACTATAATTCAAGTAGCAATTCAAATAGTACATTTTACCATATTGGAAAAGGCTGAGGGCGACCTGTGTGCCACTCAGTCTGCTCTCCAGGTTCTAAATGCTGATCACCAGTGTCAAGATCCCTGCTGCTCCTTCCTTATGGTGCTCTGACATTAAACCAGACTTGAACAGGACAGACAATCAAATAGAGAACTGTCTCTTGATTGCTTTCCAGAATAAAGGACTGTCCTCTGTAAAGTATGACACTTGGACACCCTAAATTGGCTGAGCTACTCTGCTACTGAAGGTGTCTGACCACTATCGACTGCACCTAGAGAGGAGCAGAAGATAGAATCATAGAATAGTAGAGTTGGAAGGGGCCTAAAAGGCCATCGAGTCCAACCCCCTGCTCAATGCAGGAATCCACCCTAAAGCACCTGGCAGATGGTTGTCCAGCTGCCTCTTGAATGCCTCTAGTGTGGGAGAGCCCACAACCTTCCTAGATGCAGAAATGCCTTGGGGGAAAGGTGCAAAGTCATCTGGAAGCTATGACAAGAAGAGGCAGAAAGCCATGGGAAGCAGAGGCAGGGTCTATGAAATGAGCAGTGGAGGCTGCTGGCCAGGATGTCAGTGGAGCGGTGAGTCCGTCTTGGGTTTCAGTCAGAACTCTGTTCTGACCAGCTCTGACTGAAACCAGGAGCGGATTCACTGCCCCACTGACATCCAAGCCAGTCACCTCCGCTGGAAACATGTGAAAGAGGGCATGGTCCAAAGCAGCCTGCCCCCAAATTTTCTGAGGATGATGGGAGTTGCAATACAATAGTTTGGCGACAGCTGCTCCAAAGGAAGGAAAAGAAGAAGAGAAAGCCAGAATGTGAAAACAGAAGGAAGACTAAGGGAGAAAAGGGCAGGAACTCAGAGATAAGCATGACTAGAGAGCTCACATACATATTTAATAGAAATAACCAGCCAAACATTTAGCTGTAGGGTTCTAGTATCAAATCAAAGTATTAGTAGTTGGTGCCCCTGAACAAACATTGCAGAACATGTCAGAGCATATTTTTATCTGGACCAACCAGTGTTTAAATTGCTGGAAGCAAGCTTTTGCATTACATAGGAATGGTGCCCCTTTCATGTAACTTAGTAATACACAGTTGTTTTCAGACAGAAGTGAGGCATTCTGGGGTCTAAATATTGATTAATTATCCCATCATGCCATTGCTCTCCAGTTTCCTTAGAATTAAGAATTATAGATTGACAACAACAAAATTAGAAATCTATTTGGGTTTTAATATACACTCAAGGCCTACTGAATACAGCTTCACAAAATACTTATATATTACAGTTTCCAATGTAGGTGTATAAAGAAAATGCTCATGAAAGAAACAATGGACAACGTTCACTGTGGTGTCATTTGATCACACATGACCAGGAGGTTCAAATACCCACCCATCTTACAGACATCAATAGCAGAATCATGATTAGCAGAATATTAATTGATAAGCTCATAAACACTATTCTTCATTGCCATGTCAGCTGTAATATGAGTCTTTTCTTTAGAAAAATGCATTAGATCTGAAGTTTGAAAAAAAGAAAAAGATAAGGAGTGAGAATTTTGCCACTTTTAGGGTTGCAAAGGCAAGAGTATTGTTGTATCAAAGAATATCTTCATAAAAATAACATTTGAACATGAATGGACTGCATTTGGATGTAATTATGAACTATGGTGAATGGAAGCTTTCCATTTTTAACTAATTGCAGTTTAGCATTATATCCAAACATGAACGAACTGTGGTTAGTCTTAGCTATGGTTGACTGAAACAAGCCAACTTCAAACTGTGGTTCATGAAGCTGGCTAATTTCAATAAACTATAGTTAAGATTTACCACACTTTAGGATGTGGAAATAACACTAAACAGTGATTAACTGAAAACAGCAAAAGCCGCCAATCTCCTCACAGGTGTACCCAAGGAGGAGAAGGGAGGGTGAAGTATGCAAGACTAAGGCTTATTTATGTAATGATAGATGTAGTCTGAATGCAGTCAGAATGCTGTTCAGGCAACATGCTAAACCATGGTGGTTAAGAGTTCTGAGCATTATGGCTTAGCATGTTGTGTGAACTATGACTTAGTGTGTTGTGTGAACCATTACTAACCATGGCTACATAACTATGGTTTAAACACTAAGCACTTGCTGCAAAGCGGTTAGTGGCCTAACCATAGTTTAGTGTGTTGTCTGAACAGGCGCATTGACTAAATCTTCAGTAAGAAGTGGTCATGGAATATATCAGTTGTGGTCATTTATATATCACGAACCTTCTCACATGCAGTTTCTCTCACTTTTCAATTATGAAGCCATTCCCATTTTTCTAATACATGGTTCACTTATAAATCCGTCTGCTTAGACACTTCTTTAGAAAACTATCAGCCTTGTAAGATCTGCTTCTCAAAGTCGCCAGGGTCATAGAGTAAGAGTAGGAGAGACAGTTCTTCAACTTATCTTTGACAGTCACATGGAAGCAAGATGGTAGAGTTCAAGTATGATTAATAGGTGTCAGCCAAAGTAGAAAATCAGAAGTGTTGCAGAACTGGGAGCAAGAAAACCTGATTCAGAGAAAGTAATGCTTTTGCATTAGCAAGCACTATCCAGGATTCAATGGAAACACTGAGTCCACACAGGTGACCAAAGCCAGGATCTTACACACTCTGGCACAAAGAGAGAGAGAGAGAGAGAGAGAGAGAGAGAGAGAGAGAGAGAGAGAGAGAGACTTCAAAAAGCAGAGCAACACTGCCAGCCACATTTCCAGTATCCACTGCAATATCACCAGTTGCTGGGGAACATGAGTGGGTGTGTGGGTGTGCTATTCACCTGCTTTGTTGGTCCCTGGCCAATGGTTGGTTGGCCACTGTGTGAACAGAGTGCTGGACTAGATGGACCCTTGGTCTGATCCAGAATCAGGGCACTTCTTATGTTCTTATGACCAATACCCACCAATGAATGAGTGGTGCACTGATGGCTCATCTATATGAATCAGCAACGGATGGAGCCAGTCCACTCATATATGATGGGGAGATGCTTCCATGATATCACCCTACCCCACCATATGCATTACAAACAACCCATCAGACACAAGGTCATCACAGAGTCCTCTACCACATTAGCCACTATGGCAACACCAGGAAGAAAAGGCCAGAAACTGAGGACTGCCAGTGATCCCAGCGCAAAGGGGGTCAAATCCCCTTATATCACTCACATACTACACCATACAAAGGGGAAATAGCTCCATGGGTGACATATATAACAAACACACTGGCCTAATCTTATGATCCCTCAGACCCCGTAAAGTTCCACTAACTAAAGAGGTCATAGGAGCTGATATTCAGCTACCAAAGGAGAGAAAAAAACACTGTCTTCTGCCGCCACAATCTCCTCCTATTCCATCACAACAGAGCACAGGATCAGATTAACTCTGGGCCATCCTCCACAGCAGAGCTGGATGTGCCAGTGTAGTATTACACCAGTGTCTTCCTGACATACTATGGGCATGGCTAGACGAGTGGGGTGGAGGGTGATGATCTCACAATTTTATGATCGCGAGATCCTCCTCCTCAGTCCACATGCAGTGCGTGACATCCCAGGAGGAAGAGGACGTCGCACCCACCATTTTTTTAAAAAAAGAAACAGGCGATCGACCGCACCAGCACTCCAGCGCAAAGGTAAGTGGTGTTTGTTTGTTTGTTTTTTTAAAAAAGACGCCCCAGCCTCATTCCCCCCCACCCCCAATGGGCATGGAGTGCTTGCAGAGCTCTGTGCCCAGTTCCCGGCTCCTTGCGTTTACTCGCGAGGAGCCAGGACTATACCAGGATGGCTGCCCACACACCCCGTGGTCTTGGGATCATCCCGGGACCGCAGGAAAAAGTGAGAAAAATGTGTAGGACCATATCCCGGGGAAATGCATCCCTCCCTGCTCCTGGAATCCCTTGTGCGTCATGTGGACGCACAGGGATGATCCTGGGACGATCCCCGGGATATCACCCCGTCTAGCTATGCCCTAAATTTTCACTGGCAGAGTCGTATCTTGAAATGCATCAGTAGGGTTGCTAAGCTGCTCAGCCACTATATCTGGAGCAAAGGATTATTCTGCTAGATATACTTGTTTAAGCTTACTTTTAGTGAATATTAGTACTTGAAGTATTTCTTTAAAAAAAAATACTGTTATATTTCATTCTGTTGGTTTAATTGTTTTAATTTTGTTGGGGTTTTGTTTGTTTGTTTTGATATTTTACATTGCATTGACAGAAGCTAAACTCAGGTTATGAGCTGAACATCACAACCGGTGGTGGATCCAGCAAGGCTCCTGATCCACTCACCATTCTTCCTGCTTTTTATACATTTTCAATTGTATTCTGCTGGACCTTAAGGAGTGCCTAGATTGCCCATACTAACAAAGCAGGTTGATTAATATGCATGCCCAACTGCCCCTCTGTCAGAAACACACACCACCACCACCACAGTTGCAGAATGGAGGAATGGAATTGCTGTGCCTTTGAATAGAGGAAGCAACTCTCTATTGGAGTGGACATGTGAGCTTCAGGGACCTAGTAAAAGAAGGATGACTTGAAAGACGCTGGCCCTTTCTAGACCTAAGGATTATCCCAGGAAAATGGAAGGATCGTCCCTGCCTGCTCCCGGGATCCCCTGTGTGTCATTTGGATGCACAGGGATGATCCCAGGACGATCAGGGGGGTGGGGAGAAGGCAGGTGTAGAAACGGCCTTAAAAGTTGTGCCTTCAACAGTCTAAAATTAATTGCCAATCTTCTTTAATAGCTGTTCTTTTACAAAAGAGAGCCAATTTAATGGATATCAATGAATTCCACATTCTAATCATATGTGGAAGTAGAGCACGCAATTAGTTTTACTTGGCATCAGTAGATACCAAGCATTACTCAAGAAAAATGGCAAAGACTCTGATCTGGCTTGCATGATACAACAGCCTGTCATGGCTTAATTTACCTGCAGAGGCTGTTGCGTTATGCCAGGTGCCCCTTGTCATTTTTGCATGTTGCCCATGAGTACCCCACTTGCTGTGGTTCATTATGATGTGCAAACTCAACTGGCAGAGGTTGTTTGAGTTTGGATAACCCTCAAATAATCCATGGATTGTTTGGGGGTTATTTGAGGATTGTGTAACCCTCAAACTACCCCTGCTGCTTCAGTTTGCATGACACAACAGCCCTCACAAGTAAATTAACCCAAAGAGGGCTGTTGCGATGTGTGAACAGGCACTGTATGTCAAAGAGCTACTTATAGATTCAACCATTTTCATGCAGAATCCAGACATAAATGTGGGTGATACCAGGATGCAATGGAAATTAATTGCACCCTGATATCACCCACTCTCCACTGCCCTTGCTTAACTAGTACTCTTTTAACAACGCATCCCAGATCCCATTTCTCTTTTGCTTTGTTATTTTCCAGGTTCTCAAAATTCTAGATATCTAGAAAAGGTTTAACATGACAAGTGGAGCATGATCGGTTAGAGGCCACTTTAAACTGAAATTGAAATATTCTTTCCCACTCTAAAGTGGCTACTGAAAACATACATCAATTCTTCAACCTGTCAGCACTGATTGGCTATTATTTATATGGAGGTTTTCTCTCAACTCCAGTTTGCTCTAAGGCCACTCAAATTGCAATTTCAAAAACACACGAAGGGGAAAAGCAGTCTTTTCATCCTCATCATAAGGTAATTGAATAAAGCATTAAGGTGCTCAATCATTTTTCTATCTAAGTAATTGTTATTATTGCAAATCAAGAAGCTAGAGCTGGGAGAAGCTTTACTGATCATCAAGAACAATTCCTTGGAAAGAGTGCAGGTTATAACTCTGTGGTATTATCTGAAGACAGTACACTAATCTCTTTTAGAGCACTTTTTCATTGATGCCCCACCCCCACGCCAATGATTTATTCTTGGCAGCATCTCACTTATTTCTCCTTGTTTTTATATCAATACAAATACATTTGATGGGTGAGGGAAACCCTAAAAATGAAAAGTATCAATATTACTTTTTAGCAACCCAAAAGATTCTGATAAGCTATTGCTGTGCGTAATTACTGCTTTTCACATCTGCGGGAATGGTTTTAGTGTTCTTTGTCTATTACTGTGTTACATTGTTTGTTTGCATTTCAGAAATCGCCTTAACAGTCCTATCATTCTAAGCTTCAATAAGTGACAAAGGACTATTCAGTGGCAGTGTATGGCTGTGGAAGCCAAACCCCATAGTAAGGGGAGGATAAAGAGTATAATTAATTATCATAGAAGTAATAACAATTCCTCAGGCACTCTGTACGATAAGGTGAGGCCTTTACTGCAACCAGGGAAAGGTTATGTCCTGGCTATTGTTGGGGCAAAAGTCAAACTACCAACAGCAAGAAGGAATGCCAAATAGAACAAAATCATTAACATTCATACACTGTTCAATTGGCGAAACATTGCCAAATAAGCGATAGGGATTTATCTGGAATTGGAGGACTTTGAAATACAAACTCTTGCCATTTTGAAAGCCTCATCACATTTTGAGTGGGGAACATAACTTCACAAAGGTGGGCCCAGCTCTATATGGGGTTCCCCCCTTTTCCCAAACAATCTCCGAGGATTGCAAATCAACACAAAATCTTACCTCTGAGAATAGGACGGGAGTAACCCGTGGTGGGGAGAGCTTGCTAGAAAAAGGAGCACTCTCCTTCACCAGAAGGAGACATTTATGATAGGTACATAACTGATGCTTTTTTTATTATCGAAAAGGTAGCAGACCACACTCATCACTACTGCAGCAGTCACACTTCATGAGAGCAATTGCCTTCCCTGTGGCTAATGGTCATAGCTCCTAGCCAGCTAAAATCCTTCTCAGGATCTTTTCAAGAGCCATTTGATTTTGGAAGGACTAATTTCCTGATCTACCTTTCTGACTAATTGCTTGCTCTGACTATGGCTGGGGGGTTTGCTTTGAATATTTCCATCTGCATGTTTGCCAACAAGTACTTGCGTATGCAAGAACTCCGGTAACTGTGAGAAGAACTGGCAATTCCTATTGCTATTTAATATACATGAAAGAACATTGTTATGGAGCTTGGTCAAGATGACCTTTAGGGACCTTTTCCAATTCCTTGATTCTTGATTCTAAGATTTCTGTAAGTAAAATGATCACTGTGCATCACCCTAAGGTAATACCTCTTAAGAACTGACAAAGGGACTTTTGATAGCCAGTAACATTGATGTTATGTGTCTTATTGGAAGCTAAGATGGCCAAAGAAGGCATAAGTGTTGGGTCGCTGATATTCCACTCCCCAGCCCCATTAGACAGGAGGATGGGGTAAATAGAATATTCCTTAATAGGGTAGAAAAGTGCGAGTGTATTGGTATTAACTGTATCTATCTATTTATCTATCTGATTCAAAGACAGTAGTTGATCATCCCTTTTTGACTGCCTTCCCATTGACGATTCTCATGAAACACATTTCATTGTAAAGCTCTTGACATGCAGATTTCACAAAGATCAACAATTTTCACTCTAATTCAAGGTTGGGTGTATATTTATGTCCATATTTTTAAAAAAGAATTAGACTATCTTCTTTAACAATGTACTATAAACTTGTATTTTTAACAACAAAAATGTCCAGTACAATTAAACAAACTATTAATTGCAAATTGGAACAAAATGAAATACAAACATATAAAAAATTCTCTGTACACCTTTATAAACACAGGGGCAGGCTGAAGTGCAATGATGTGCCAGTAACATATGGCCAGCAAACTAATCAGGGACAGACTGTGGACCAAGTTAGCACCTATCTCCCTACATCTGTCTTCTACCATGGACTATGTTGCCATGAGTTGTGTATGCTCATTGACAAACCTCAAGATCCAAGTCGTTGATGGATGAGAAAAAGGACGTTACAGTGGCCACCCTAGAGTTTAGACCAAAAATGTTGTATTTAAAGAAGTTTTGTAAAGATAAAAGATGCAACACTTGGAATGTTTCAATAAATTCAGTTAAGTTAAATATTTCTTTAGATTTGATTTTTCTCTGCAAACTGTGTTCGTGGATAACCAACAGCTCAAGGCTGCTAATTATCTTTATACTCAAGGCTGCTAATTATCTTTATATAAACTAGTTCTTATGGATGCTTATTCTGTAATAACTTGTTTGGAAATGGTTAGATTTATTTATGGGAATTGTAAATAAGGGGGTGGGAGGACTTCCCTGACAGAATAACAGCAGCATACATCTGCAGCCCTCAGTTCCTACCTGCTTAGGGAAAGGCAGGGCATCATTCCAATACACTCAAACCCACATAATTTTCTGCAAGATTAGATATTTCTAAGGATTTCTTTTACTTTCTCCTTTACTTCCCTTCTTTATCAACCAAAGGCATAATCCTATGCATGTTTACTTAGAGAAAAGTCCTATAACTCCCATAGTTGTAAGGCTTTTTCTGTCTAAATATGCATAGTTCCACTGGAAGAGCCTAATTCATGCAATGTCCTGGTCTGGATGCTAGAATATTTATTTATTTATTATTTATTTAGAATATTTATATACCGCTCCTCATTGAAAAAAATTCGGAGCGGTGTACAAGGTAAAATGAAAATAAAAACAGAATAAAACAGTTAAAACAAAATTTAAAAAGAAGCAAAAAACAACAACAACACAGAAATCCAAGGCTGCATGTTAAAGAAAGGCTTTAGTGTGTTGCTGCCATTCGGTGCACTCAGAAATACATCCCATTGCCTGGGTTCGGACAACATGATAAGCAATGGTTGATTAATTTGGAATTTGTCCGTTGCGTTGCTTCTCATGTCGTCTTGCAGGTAGCGGACAACTGACAGTGCGGTATTTTCTCAAATTAAGCAACGGAGAAAAACAACGGGCTGCTCCATTGCTTATCTAGTGTGTCGTTGCTTATTGTGCCGTGTGGTGGGCTCTGTTGCTTAATTTCACATGTCGAGTGCGCTATTTCGGCAGCTCATAGTCCACCAGCACAAAGGCCGAAAGTAGGGACGGTGTAAAAGCCGGAACGGAACGGAACAGGCCGGAACAGCCCCATTATATTAAAAAACCATACCAAAAACAGTGGCATGTGTTAGCAACACTTGAGAACAATATTTTAGGACTAAAACCATACCAATATTATATCACTATTAACCCCAAAATTCCCAAAACGACGTCCGGAACAGAATGGGATGGCCGGAACGGCCACTAGGGATCGAGCGATACCAACCAAACTCACCAGTCATGCATAACTAAATGGCAGGGATGCAATAAGCCACAAAAGTTGCCCCGAAACCACGTTCAGATACCCGTTCCTGGCAAAAACACGTATTGCGCAAAACGGGCCGTAACGGCAGCTTCCCAATGAGGAAAGTCAACCAAACTCACCAGGTGCACATAACTAGGTGGGACAAATATAGAAAGCTACAAAAGTTGCCCCCAAACCACGTTCAGATACCCGTTCCGGGCAAAAACACGTATTGCGCAAAACGGGCCGTAACGGCAGCTTCCCAATGAGGTAAGTGAACCAAACTCACCAGATTCACATAACTAGGTGGGACAAATATAGAAAGCTCCAAAAGTTGCCCCCAAACCACGTTCAGATACCCGTTCCGGGCAAAAACGTGTATTGCGCAAAATGGTCCGTAACGGCAGCTTCCCAATGAGGTAAGTGAACCAAACTCACCAGATGCACATGACAAGGTGGGACAAATATAGAAAGCTCCAAAAGTTGCCCCCAAACCACGTTCAGATACCCGTTCCGGGCAAAAACGCGTATTGCGCAAAAAGGGCCGTAACGGCAGCTTCCCAATGAGGTAAGTGAACCAAACTCACCAGATGCACATGACAAGGTGGGACAAATATAGAAAGCTCCAAAAGTTGCCTCAAAACCACGTTCAGATACCCGTTCCGGGCAAAAATGCGTATTGCGCAAAAAGGGCCGTAACGGCAGCTTCCCAATGAGGTAAGTGAACCAAACTCACCAGATGCACATGACAAGGTGGGACAAATATAGAAAGCTCCAAAAGTTGCCCCGAAACCACGTTCAGATACCCGTTCCGGGCAAAAACGCGTATTGCGCAAAAAGGGCCATAACGGCAGCTTCCCAATGAGGTAAGTGAACCAAACTCACCAGATGCACATGACAAGGTGGGACAAATATAGAAAGCTCCAAAAGTTGCCCCGAAACCACGTTCAGATACCCGTTCCGGGCAAAAACGCGTATTGCGCAAAAAGGGCCGTAACGGCAGCTTCCCAATGAGGTAAGTGAACCAAACTCACCAGATACACATAACTAGGTGGGGCAAATATAGAAAGCTCCAAAAGTTGCCCCGAAACCACGTTCAGATACACGTTCTGGGCAAAAACGTGTATTGCGCAAAAACGGCCGTAACGGCAGCTTCCCAATGAGGTAAGTGAACCAAACTCACCAGATACACATAACTAGGTGGGGCAAATATAGAAAGCTCCAAAAGTTGCCCCGAAACCACGTTCAGATACCCGTTCCGGGCCAAAACGTGTATTGCTCAAAACGGGCCGTAACGGCAGCTTCCCAATGAGGAAAGTCAACCAAACTCACCAGATGCACATACCTAGGTGGGACAAATATAGAAAGCTCCAAAAGTTGCCCCAAAACCACGTTCAGATACCCGTTCCGGGCAAAAACGTGTATTGCGCAAAATGGTCCGTAACGGCAGCTTCCCAATGAGGTAAGTGAACCAAACTCACCAGATGCACGTGACAAGGTGGGACAAATATAGAAAGCTCCAAAAGTTGCCCCGAAACCATGTTCAGATACCCGTTCCGGGCAAAAACGTGTATTGCTCAAAACGGGCCGTAACGGCAGCTTCCCAATGAGGTAAGTGAACCAAACTCACCAGATTCACATAACTAGGTGGGACAAATATAGAAAGCTCCAAAAGTTGCCCCGAAACCACGTTCAGATACCCGTTCCGGGCAAAAACGTGTATTGCGCAAAAACGGCCGTAATGGCAGCTTCCCAATGAGGTAAGTGAACCAAACTCACCAGATGCACATGACTAGGTGGGACAAATATAGAAAGCTCCAAAAGTTGCCCCGAAACCACGTTCAGATACCCGTTCCGGGCAAAAACGCGTATTGTGCAAAATGGGCCGTAACGGCAGCTTCCCAATGAGATAAGTGAACCAAACTCACCAGATACACATAACTAGGTGGGGCAAATATAGAAAGCTCCAAAAGTTGCCCCGAAACCACGTTCAGATACCCGTTCCGGGCAAAAAAGTGTATTGCGCATAATGGGCCGTAACGGCAGCTTCCCAGTGAGATAAGTGAGCCAAACTCACCAGATTCACATAGCTAGGTGGGGCAAATATAGAAAGCTCCAAAAGTTGCCCCGAAACCACGTTCAGATACCCGTTCCGGGCCAAAACGTGTATTGCACAAAAACGGCCGTAACGGCAGCTTCCCAATGAGATAAGTCAACCAAACTCACCATACGCACATTAATAGGTGGGACAGCAATTCAATAGTCCTGTTTCTAGAAAATCACCGAAAGGAGCATTCTCTACAATCCAGTTCTTGTCTTCAGCAATACAACAGTATTACACTTCATCTTGGTCTTTGTGCTTAATGGGTGATCAGTGCAAGAAACCCAAGAAGGACACCATGGTTCTGTGCGAGGGAGCATGTCAGGACTGGTACCATCTCTCTTGCCTTGAGATAAATCAAGCTTCTCGTGGTATATTCAAATGTCCAAAGTGTTGTGAGAAATGAATAATCTACACTGTAGGCAAAAATTTATGTTAACAGGTGCTATATGTTAGCATTTACATTTACACACACATACACACACACACAAACAGAGAGAGAGAGAGAGAGAGAGAGAGAGAGAGAGAGAGAGAGAGAGAGTATAGATAGATAGATATTATGTACATTGTTTTTGTTCTTACTGTTTGTGGTTATTTTTCTTGTATTCATGTTTTCATAAAGAATATGACTAAAGAAGCGTATATGTTAATAAAGCTTCAGAACATCACAGCCAATGACAATGGGTTATACTGAATCAAACAAATGGTCAACCTAGCTCCCTCTTATTCACATGGGGCTAACCTATTCAAAACACCTAACATACAATTAAAAATTGTGTGATTGGCTTTTAAAAATAAATTCCATGTTTGGGGAGGGGAGGGGTACCTGTCAAGATTGTGGAATGTGGGCATTAACGCTTTGTCTCCTGGTGTGATAAGGGTGACCAGATGACCCGGAAAACCCGGGGGACCTCTGGAAAAATGGAGATTTCCAGGGCAACCGGGACTGGCACCCAATTTCCTGGGGGAAAGGGCTGAGGGGGAAGGCCTCCATCAGCCCTGGAAGGGGTTGGGGGCCACGTTTTTGGACTTCCTGGAATGCAGCCTCCAGTACTCCCATGGCAATCCTCAAAAGACCTGGGCTTTTTTGACAGAACATTTATATCCCACCCGCCACCCAGAAACGCATGGTGAACTACAATGGCCTTTCCCAATTTTGTAATAACCCTGTGGGATAAGTTAGGTTGAAAGATGTGAATAGCCACAGGTCATTGTAAGCTTCATGATGGAATGAGACAGGCCAACTCCAACAATGCCATCATAGACTGATATTTTAAGCACACTATCAAACCACATGACAACTATGGGCTTCTGTAGGAAACCATCTTTGCAGAACTTCACTCTGGATTCTGAGAAAATTTATTAAATGTTCCAGTTAGTACAATGAAAGTAGTTTATTTGATTGCATTCACACACATAGAAGTTGCCTTTCGAGGCAATTTCCCGACAATAGATAGTGCCTCATTTTCCTCACCCATAATTTTCTTTTCCAGCTAATTTTGGGAATATGAACTATGGCCCGGAATGGGTAACAGAACCTGACTTTCATGGAAATTTCAGAGGTTATTATATCTGTCCCACCTAGTAATGCGCATCTGGTGAGTTTGGTTGACTTACCTCATTGGGAAGCTGCCGTTACGACCCGTTTTGAGCAATATGGGTTTTTGCCTGGAACGGGTATCTGAACGTGGTTTTGGGGCAACTTTTGGAGCTTTCTATATTTGCCCCACCTTGTCATGTGCATCTGGTGAGTTTGGCTCACTTATCTCATTGGGAAGCTGCCGTTACGGCCCGTTTTGCGCAATACGCGTTTTTGCCCGGAACGGGTATCTGAACGTGGTTTCGGGGCAACTTTTGGAGCTTTCTATATTTGCCCCACCTAGTTATGTGTATCTGGTGAGTTTGGTTCACTTATCTCATTGGGAAGCTGCCGTTACGGCCGTTTTTGTGCAATACGCGTTTTTGCCCGGAACGGGTATCTGAACGTGATTTCGGGGCAACTTTTGGAGCTTTCTATATTTGTCCCACCTAGTTATGTGTATCTGGTGAGTTTGGTTCACTTATCTCATTGGGAAGCTGCCGTTACGGCCCATTTCGCGCAATACGCGTTTTTGCCCGGAACGGGTCTCTGAACGTAGTTTCGGGGCAACTTTTGGAGCTTTCTATATTTGTCCCACCTAGTTATGTGCATCTGGTGAGTTTGGTTCACTTACCTCATTGGGAAGCTGCCGTTACGGCCCTTTTTGCGCAATACACTTTTTTGCCCGGAACGGGTATCTGAACGTGGTTTTGAGGCAACTTTTGGAGCTTTCTATATTTGTCCCACCTAGTTATGTGTATCTGGTGAGTTTGGTTCACTTATCTCATTGGGAAGCTGCCGTTACGGCCCATTTCGCGCAATACGCGTTTTTGCCCGGAACGGGTCTCTGAACGTAGTTTCGGGGCAACTTTTGGAGCTTTCTATATTTGTCCCACCTAGTTATGTGCATCTGGTGAGTTTGGTTCACTTACCTCATTGGGAAGCTGCCGTTACGGCCCTTTTTGCGCAATACACTTTTTTGCCCGGAACGGGTATCTGAACGTGATTTTGAGGCAACTTTTGGAGCTTTCTATATTTGTCCCACCTAGTTATGTGTATCTGGTGAGTTTGGTTCACTTATCTCATTGGGAAGCTGCCGTTACGGCCCATTTTGCGCAATACGCGTTTTTGCCCGGAACGGGTATCTGAACGTGGTTTTGAGGCAACTTTTGGAGCTTTCTATATTTGCCCCACCTAGTTATGTGCATCTGGTGAGTTTGGTTCACTTACCTCATTGGGAAGCTGCCGTTACGGCCGTTTTTGCGCAATACGCGTTTTTGCCCGGAACGGGTATCTGAACGTGATTTCGGGGCAACTTTTGGAGCTTTCTATATTTGTCCCACCTAGTTATGTGTATCTGGTGAGTTTGGTTCACTTATCTCATTGGGAAGCTGCCGTTACGGCCCGTTTTGCGCAATATGCGTTTTTGCCCGGAACGAGTATCTGAACGTGGTTTTGAGGCAACGTTTGGAGCTTTCTATATTTGCCCCACCTAGTTATGTGTATCTGGTGAGTTTGGTTCACTTACCTCATTGGGAAGCTGCCGTTACGGCCCTTTTTGCGCAATACGCGTTTTTGCCCGGAACGGGTATCTGAACGTGATTTCGGGGCAACTTTTGGAGCTTTCTATATTTGTCCCACCTAGTTATGTGTATCTGGTGAGTTTGGTTCACTTATCTCATTGGGAAGCTGCCGTTACGGCCCGTTTTGCGCAATATACGTTTTTGCCCGGAATGGGTATCTGAACGTGATTTCGGGGCAACTTTTGGAGCTTTCTATATTTGTCCCACCTAGTTATGTGTATCTGGTGAGTTTGGTTCACTTACCTCATTGGGAAGCTGCCGTTACGGCTGTTTTTGCGCAATACGCGTTTTTGCCCGGAACGGGTATCTGAACGTGGTTTCGGGGCAACTTTTGGAGCTTTCTATATTTGTCCCACCTAGTTATGCGCATCTGGTGAGTTTTGGTTGACTTTCCTCATTGGGAAGCTGCCGTTACGGCCCGTTTTGCGCAATACGTGTTTTTGCCAGGAACGGGTATCTGAACGTGGTTTCGGGGCAACTTTTGTGGCTTATTGCATCCCTGCCATTTAGTTATGCATGACTGGTGAGTTTGGTTGGTATCGCTCGATCCCTAGTGGCCGTTCCGGCCATCCCATTCTGTTCCGGACGTCGTTTTGGGAGTTTTGGGGTTAATAGTGATATAATATTGGTATGGTTTTAGTCCTAAAATATTGTTCTCAAGTGTTGCTAACACATGCCACTGTTTTTGGTATGGTTTTTTAATATAATGGGGCTGTTCCGGCCTGTTCCGTTCCGTTCCGGCTTTTACACCGTCCCCCGAAAGTACCCTGGCTGCTCCTCTACAGCCGACAGAACTTGCAATGGCTGATGGGATAGCCCAGGGAAGAGGGAGGGAGGAGTACCGGCTGGAAGGAGGGGAGTTTCAGCCACTGGACAGGGGGCAGGGCCACATGTAAACTGCCCAGAGAGCTTTGGCTATGGGGTGGTATATAAATTTAATAAATAAATAAAAGTTGGCTGGGGTGTACAAGCAGTAGAGTTGCCTATCCCCACCTCCGTTACCTAAAGTGTCCTGGGAATGAGTTCAATGAGTCTTACTCTCAGCTAAGTGGGTACAAGATTGCACCCAACAGCACAATCCTTTACATGTCTACTCGGAAACAAGTCTGATTGGGATTCAATGAGGCTTTCACCCGGGAAAATATAACCATTTACCTGGGAGTAAGCCCCACTGAATTCAGTGGGGTTGACTTTTGAGGAATCATATATGAGGTAGTTGAAGAGGCACGTCTTTTATTTCATAAAAGCTAACAGTATTCCGTCGCATCTCAGCCAGATTTACGGCATGAAAGAGTAACTGGAAACTTCAATGACATGGCTTCTAGAACTCGCTCTTCCCTCATATCTGCTCTTGGGAGTTTAGTGTATGGATCGTTCCCCAGTGAGTAAGTTCACCTTTCCCCCTTCTTCGTTCACATCTGCTGTTGGAGTTTAGTGTATGGGTCGAAGAAGAAGAGGAAGAGGAGGAGGAGGTGGTGTTGGTGTATGGATCTTTCCACAGGAAATTCGCCTTCCCCCCTTCTTCCCCCACGTGTGCTATTGCAGCTGAGCGGCTCTTTCCCCCTTCCCCAACTTCCCTCCCTTCTCCGGCTCCAGAGCGGCAGGTGGCGCCGTCGTCCCTCCGCACAGGAAGGCAGCCCTGGCGCTGGGCAGCGGCGGAGAGAGGCTCCGCGGTCAAAGGACGCCGGGGCGGGGCCGTCACCGGGGCTTCTACTTGCTGCGGCGGCGGCATCTGTTTCTGCGAAGGCGCTGACGCCGCTCGGCCAGGGTTGGCGGGACCGGGATGGGCCTCTGCTTGCCTTGCCTGGGGGGAGCCGCCGACGACGTGGTGGAGACGCCGGACCCGGTGAGTGCCGAGAGCCCCTTGGGTTTCGGGAGCCCGAGCTGCTGGCCTCACCCAACGCTCCTAAAGCTCGCCCGTCGCTGGCGGCGTTTTGTGTGTTTCTTGCTCTCTCCTTCTCCTCCTTTTCCCCGTGGGCACCTTTGCATCCGGGCTCTCCCAGTTGTGATTCCCTGCTCGCCTCCCTAGAGATCCGCACCCGAAATCTTACCCTCCTTCCCCAAGCGCTAAGAGCAAAATCTGTAAATTCCGACTAAATCCCACTCATTTCAGTGGGTCTACTCTAAGTAGGATTTATATTGGATTTCACCTTACGTATCGCAGTTCGCATATCAGCACTTACATTTTGTGGAAACTTTTATTTTTCCAGGGAAAGGGGAGACAAATTTTCAGTGCGTTTAGCTTATTCTCTCGAACTGTGTTTTGTTTATTCAGGCCGTTTCCCCTTACTTTCTGTTACTTCTTGGATAAAATAGAAAACAAAATATGGCTTGCAGACCTTTTAACTACCGGCGGCACAATCTGCTCAGAAATAAGCCACGTTGAGTTCAATGGAACTCACTCCCAGGTTGGAGGCTATAACATTGCAGCCTTAAGATAAACGGAAAATTTAGGCTAAGGGTGCAATCATATCAGAAAAGTAAGCCCTATAACTCCCAGCATCCCCGGCTGTTTGGGCGATGCTGGGAGTTATAGGACTACTGTCTAAGCATGCCTAGGATTGTGCCCTAAATGCTTAGCCTGATCCTGTGCTGCTTACTTGGAAGTAAATCCCATTGTGGTTAGTAGGGCTTACTCCCAGTAAACACGCCTTTGTACAGTGTTATTATTTTGTCTTGCTGCCTTTATACACTGGAAGAGTCAGGGGTAGGCGGGGATGTTCCTAAAGCTGCAAGCACAATGCTCCCAGGGACAGAAGAAGCTGATAGCGCTGTGTTTCAAACATACTTGTCAAAAGGCAAATAAGGCATAGGATGCACAAGCCCTGTCAGGAAAAAGCCATTTATTTTTGTAACATTAGCGTTCTTGTTGGGAATAAGAGAGAGCTGTTGGCTCAGATGCGTAGTTCTGGAGTGCTTAAAATATTTATGAAAGGGACAGTGTATGAAATGCAGCTGTGTAATGGCTTTGTGCTGGTATGAGAATGCTCTGGTATGTTTGGGTGTGTATAATGGATAGTGACTGATAACACAATCCTAGGCATCTTTACTCACAAGAAGTAAATCTCATTGCCAGCAGGGCTAAGTCCCATGTAACTTCTGTGTAGGATTGCAAGTCTTAGTTGCAATCCTGATGATACAGGTTTTAGCTACTGAGTTGGATCAAGATTATAGCCCCTTTTCAAGCGTTTGGAATCATGGGTCTTGAATTCATAAAGAGGCCAGCAGGAATGCAGGCTCCAGGCCCCTGTGGTGTTGCATGCGCCCACAATAGTCCCTGGTGGAAGAATGTTCAACAGCAGTCTGAAGGGGGCTGCTTGGGAGCCGGTGGGGTGTAGTGTAGTGGCTAGGGTGTTGGACTGGGAGTTGGGAGATCTGGGTTATAGTTCCCACTCGGCCATGAAAACCCACTGGGTGACTTTGGGCCAGTCACAGACTCTCAGCCCAACCTACCTCACAGGGTTGTTGTTGTGAGGATAAAATGGAGAGGAGGAGAGTTATATATGCTGCTTTGGGTTCCTTGGAGTAAAAAAGGTGGGATATAAATGCAATAATAAATAAATGTAGGGTTTCCAACATGGCCATGTTTACAGTGCCAGAACAGGGCTTAAGTTAGTTGTACTTGCAGCATACTTTTATGTACATCAACTGAGAAGTAAGTCCTGTAACGGATGTCAGGGTCCACCTGACAACCCTGCAAGGTAGGCTCCTGGACAAAACTTCCTGAACTCCCAGCAACCCACCTCCCAAACCTTGTCCACAACCGGGACGAGCCAGAGATTCAGGGAATAACACACAAACTCACATTTAGGGACCAAAGCAATTTTATTGCAATCACTAAAACTCACACATAAGGCCTTGGTCAGAAAAACAGCCTCTTAAAAAGGAAAAGGGGAGATGAGGAAAAGGGGAGATGAGGAAAAGGGGGAGTGAGGAAAGAAGGTGAGGAAAAGCTCTAGTCTCTAGCCATTACCCCAAGAAACAATCATACTTCCCCACACCCAGCCGAAATGACGTCTGGCCTTCTCCAGAATACCCACACACATTAAAACATAAAGAACCTTTCTAACTCCAAGTACCCCCCCCCCTGGTTACCTTGGACCTTATCTTCCCATTTGACATACACGCACACCTCCAAGGGTATCTCCAAGGGGATAAAAAGCTTCATAGAGCTTTTTATCTTTTTTTGGGAGCTTCGGCCCCATGACCCTAACAAACCAACCCGTGCCCTTCCAGGGCTTTTCCCCACCCCTCTCATAGGGGCTGGGCCACCTCTTTTTTCCACAGCTGAATCCTGTTAGCTTGTCCACCGCCCTGATAACCTCCAGGTGCCGGTGGGAGTTAGACTGGTTCGAGGCAGGGATGACCTTGGCTGGCAGCCACCAACTTTCATCTTCCCTGCCCAAGCCTGGCACAGCCAATTTGAAAAAATAGGCCATAGATCGTACATAAGGGCAGATTTTACAACCACATAGCAACAAAAGGTTTAGAGGCACAAGTTTGCATTCCTGTCCTTCACAAGTCCACTGAGGTCAGTGAGACTTACTCCAAGGTAAGAGTGTATCAGAAGGCAAGTCTAGTTTCCATTGAAATCAATGGAACTTAAGTCAGTCATGATGAATTTTTCACATTGATTTCTAAGGGACCTAGCTGTAGCTAACATGGCCTGAATCCAATCACTGAACACACTTGTCACAATCAATTTCCTTCCAAGGGGCCACAAAACACTTGCTTTGATGGATGAAGCTGTGGTTCATGCATGCATACATAGAGAGCAGTGTTGAAATAGCAAGGTGAATGAGTGAGAAGAGCCCTTCTCGGCTTCCCCTCATCCTGTAAATCAGGCCTCTGTATGATCAGGCTCTCAAGTGGAGAGCCTGGTCCATACCATCTATGTGGTGGAGAGGAGGGATTTGTACTTCTCCCCCCCACCCCTCCCCAACTAAATGAATGAACCAGGGTTCATATTTGTCTAGAATTTCTTTGTTAAAAATTCCACTATTCCCATTTCGCAGATAAAAAACTTAAGCTGGAAGTAACTTGGCCAAGTCCTCAGTGGACTGAGTTTAAACCCACAGTGCTTTTTATTCAGAAGAGAGTTGTCTACCTGTCCCCAGTTTATCTATTTGTAAGTGTGTTTTGAATATTTGGTCACTAGGTCAACATGCACATCAGATGAGATTGGGGTGTCTGCACTATGTAGACACCCCAAATAGAGGCCACTACAAAGGTATAGTGACTTCATGTTCCAATAAAAGGGGGGGGGGGGTCTTTTAATAAGGTTTACTTCTTTTACTACTAAAATAACTGCCCTCAAAATATGTGTGTGTATGTGTGTGTATTATGTGTATGTGTTAGAAATGATGAACAAATGTTCACAGAGAAAATAAATAGGCAAGAAAGGAACTTCTTTGAAAGTAACATATCTTTTTCAGAGTACACCAGCTACAATTAAGCTGTAGAACAGTAAAATACACAGTCTTGTGCTCAGTAAGCCATTCTTATTGCAGACAGTTATGCCACTGGATGCGCTGGGATTGCATCTAGCCCAGTTGGATTTTTTGGTGTTCTGGCAACAGCAGCAGCTTTTATCTAGGATATCAGGTTAAGGATCTGGGCCTATTTTTGCATGATATGCAGGGGGAAGTAGAAGCTGGAACACACACACACAGTTGCATTGGACAGAAACACCCAGATGTAATCACTTTCTCTAAGAAGTGGCTGTTCTTTCGTTCTGCTCACTTAACCCTTTGGCTGATAAAAAATATTGGTAATTTTGCCAGTTAACTTTTGGATACATCATAATCATTCTATTGGGATATCAAAAGCAGATTTAGAAAACATCTTGTTCCCATATAGGAAAATAAGAATGGGGGGAAAACTGTCGTTTTTGTACTAAGAAAGATGCGCAGGAAGAAATAATGTTTCGATTCCCACTCTAAACTTCCCCTTTTAGCTCTGTACTTGCAATAGTCTTCCTGTGCAATAGTCTTCCTATTGGAATCTATTCTACTTGAATGTGTTTATTACAGAATAGAACTTCTATGTAGCTATCTTTCTTAACTTCCTGCATTGGGTTATTATTTTACTGAACTCTTTATATCGTTGGAACACCTTACCTTTATTGTTTTGCTGGGGCGCCTCATATAGTCGGAGAAGCTCTTGGGGGTTGTGCCTGTGGTGGGTGGGTCAGAAGGCAAAAGGGGTGGGGCCAAAGGCAAAAGGGGTGGGGCCAAAATAGCAGCATATTTTGACTTAAATATCTCATTGCTGGTAATTAGGAGAGGCATTTCAACCTTTTAGACTGGGAGAAAAATGGGAAGAAGCTAGAAAACTGCCAAATGTTTTTGGGAGTTTTCTTTTCTTTTGGAAGAAGGGCCAAATTGGGACACCAAGGATCAAATCCAGTGGGAACTTCCACCAATTCTCTTCTGCCCTGCCGATTGTGTTGCAGTTTAGCCCTTCCAGCGCAACCCGAAACAAATGGGCACGCTCTGGAAAGTCAACAGAGCTCACATAAAGGAGCTCTGCCAACCTGCCTCCTTCCAGAAACAAGCATTTCTGCTCATTTTTGATCTTCCCCCAAGAAGCTCTAAATGTCACTCGTGTAAGCAGTGTGCTGCTTAGTTGCTTTTAAGATTGATACAAATATCTAGCAGGTATTTGCAGATTATAGTAAACCAAGCAATGTGGTTGACCTTTTCTGGACATACCCAGTTCCCACTGTTAACATGCTTCGATTAATCTGAGATGCCAACAAGATACTTTACTTGGTTCATTCGCTGGATGTTTGGGACCAGAGCTGAAATTACTAGCAGTATTTTCAGTTTCTTTTCAGTTTCTTCATCCCTAACTCTTGCAGCACTTTGCAATGTCTTTCATATGTAGGTTTGATGAAACTGAGAATGTGGAACTTCTCTTTCCACTTTTATGCAGATGAGAGAAAACAGACTCTAGAAATGGGAAGTATTTGGCTCTCAAGTTGTCATCTAGGAATTTAAATCATTCAGTTGTGAGCAGAGCTGGCACTTAAAAGCTTATTTCTGGCTCCTAACATTTTCAAATATTTTACCATGTTGGAAAGACTCTTGAAGGGCCAATCCGCTCCCCCAGGGACATTCTGTGAAGTAACTTCTTAAATGGCTCCTTTTTGTATTTTCTGTAGGAAATGAGACGACAACAACTTGCAGAAGCTGCAGAAAAAAGGCAAATGGAGGTAACTGAGTGCTTGGCACAGAGACTTAGATATTTTCTTACATAATGATGTGAACAATAGATAGATGAAGCTTTTGTGGAAATCACATCTTTTATCAAGGTGGGGGGCTGACCATAATTATGCCATTACTGTTGGCTTTGTTGTGAATTATACTGGAGATCGATCCAGTATGTAATATTATGGATATTGGCATCTAACTTGCATTCATGTCCAGTAAGAATTTCTAGGTGTCAAGCGTATAATAAAAGGCTGTGGGTAGAAATACCAAAAAGGAGTGAGA
Source organism: Elgaria multicarinata webbii (assembly GCF_023053635.1). Taxonomy (NCBI): domain Eukaryota; kingdom Metazoa; phylum Chordata; class Lepidosauria; order Squamata; family Anguidae; genus Elgaria; species Elgaria multicarinata. The sequence continues at coordinate 107,159,187 of NC_086172.1, forward strand.
GATTTTGTAAGGTTGTGAGTTGAGCTTTTCACTAGCAGTGTACAGACCAGTAGCAGTGGAGTTGGCTTGTGTGAATCCTCCTAGGTCAGGGGTGGGCAACTTTGGGCTGTCCAGGTGTTGGACTACAGCACCAATCAGCCCTAGCCAAAATAGCCAATAATGGAGGAGGATGTAACTGCAACCCAACATCTGGAGGGCTCCAAGTTACTCTTTCCTGTCTTAAGACTTCAACTATCATAACCAGGGATGATGATGCAAATCTAGGGATGAGGCACCAGTTTTTCCTTGTTCAAATTAGGCAGAATCCCCAGGGCGTGACTTGAATTCAAACATTAACCAAGTCACCAATTCAAACATTACCAAGCCACCATGTAAGGCTGACTGAAACAACAACAAAATGCTAGTATGTGCAGAGGCCGCCGTGGGCTGTACTGTTTGAAAATGCCTTTGAAAAGGGAGCTGCACCATGGGTTAGCTTGATTCGGGGCCGGACCATGATGCTGGTTCCATTACTCTGCTGTTTTCCTGGTTTAAACCCCTCCCCCAAGCTTCCATGGGTGCCAAAGGAGAAAGCTTACAAAGCATGCTGAAGATTTAGTTACAGATCTTCAGATGTCATGTTTAGCTTTGGCCCTCAATGTTGCCATACAGTTGTGACACTTCTCTATTCTCTAGCTCTCCTCAAGATGTTGCTGAAGTGACAAGAATGTGTGGCACTTGAGGGTGTTATTTACTTGATTGATTTTATATCACACCCTTTCTTGCAAGGAGTTCTGGGCAGCTAATGACCTGTAAAAAACAGTGCAGAGTATAAACACCATTACAATCCTAAATCTAAAATTACAAATATATAACTAAATACAATAAAACCATGACTAAAATAGATGAAACACTTACTTGTTTGCCCCAAAACTGTACAAATATAACTTCAGTTGGTGCCTGAATGACAATAGCGTTCAGAGCAGCCAAATCTCTATAGGAAGGGAGATCCATAGCCAGGGTGCCACCACCAAAAAGGCTGTGCCATGTGTGGTCCCACGGGCTACATTCCTCACCCATATCCCGGGTTGGTCGGTACTAGGGAAGGCAGTGCTTCAAGTTGAGCTGTTTAGGGCTTTGTACACTGGGACTCAAGCTGTTTAGGGCTTTATAGCATGGTACTGTTAGATATCCATGTTGCATTATCAAATTTTGCAGCCCTCAATATGGAGCAGAGCCTCCCAGACCTTGGGGCATCTGCCCAATTTCATTCAAGGAAACATGTGCTTCTCTCATTTTCCAGCATTGCCCCTGTCCTTCATACCCACTAAAATTGTGAACAATAACCTGCTATGCAGGTCTTCTAGTAAGCACTCCTGAAGATCTCTAGCTTCATATTACACTTGCTCAATATATTTGTTGGAATCATCACTATTCACCTTAAAGTATTAAATGGCAAAGGGAGTGGGGCAGACTGTGGAGTAGTCTAACTACAGAGGACAAAGCTGGAAGTTTTATTGATTTCTATTATCGTCATCCCTTGGATGTTGTTGTTACCACCATTTTGTTAATGCCTCGGCGACTTATTGATTGTCAGGTTGGAGAACTGCATCCCAGTTTTCTCAGTCACAAAATCAAAGGTTTGCAGGGTTTTCTGTTCCATGTGTTCCAGGTAGAGCCAAATCAAAAATCTCCATCTGCCTTTGCAAGACCATTTCTGCCTGCTGAAAGGGTGGGGATTTTTCTGCCGCTTTCATGTGTGAGGGAATTTGATACATTTTTGGGAGTCTTCTTCTTCTTCTTCTTCTTCTTATTATTATTATTATTTATTTATATAGCACCATCAATGTACATGGTGCTGTACAGAGTAAAACAGTAAATAGCAAGACCCTGCCGCATAGGCTTATCCGTGTGATATTATTATTAATTATTATTTATTACATTTATATACTACCTGAGAGCCTAAACTCTCTGGGCGGTTTACAAAGGTTAAAAACAGATTCCAAGATTGGGCAGGGTTTTCTTCCTTTAAGACAGGGGGAATAAAGATTTGCCACTGCTTGAAGCAGTGGCAAAATTAGCAGCTCTGTTGGCTGCTCTCAACGAAGGCTGGTGGCTCCTTGGAGAGCTCCTTTAGAGTTCTTACTGGCTCTGACTGAAACCTGGAGTGGATTCACCACGCCACTCACATCGGAGCCACCAGCCTCCACTGGTTGTTTTTGTCTTATGGAATGCCATAATGGCAATGTTTCATTCCCATTTGGGGGCTCTATAGGGCAGAAATGACCTATGAGAGCACCACCAACATTTCAGGTGACAGCAAAAGTTGAAAAAGGAACTTGAGGAAAGCCTCTGCTTTCATATAATATAGGTAAGCGCACATGTACGCGTACACACACACAGGGTTGCTAATTTGCTTCTCCAGTCAAAGTTTGGGGTGTAGATGCATTGTCTGGGAAAGCCCAATATTTTCACACATAGATACTATCACAGTTCTATATACAATTACGTGGATTTAATAGAAATGTATGAATAAGACCAACTGTATCCATATCACATACAGAGAGAGAGAGAGAGAAATATGGAAAAGATATTGGTTGTGATTCCCTTTCTGTAAAAAAATCCTAGATTCTAATGTTCTTGTGCCCAATGTTTCTTTTCCAAAGGCTGCTTCACGTGGTATTAAGAACATATTGTCTGTGGAAGAGAAGAGAAGGAAACTAGAAGAAATGGAAAGACGGCTTGAATCTTCACGCCCTGGACCAGAAGGAGGAGGACTAAGAGTAAGACCATAAGAAGAGCCTATCTCTGGTATAGGCAATCTAGTGACCTTCAGATGATTTGGACTACAATTCCCATCATCCCTTACCATTGGCCATGCTGTCTCAGTCGGCCGTGTGTTGTACTCCAAAGCATCCGGAGGGTCAAAATAAAAACAAAATGGTGTCTAGAGCAATTGTGCAGTCCTCAATGGGTCAAAATTAGCTCGTTTAACCCTCTGAGGTTTCTATAGCTGCTATTGGCATCATTTTGTTTGCATAAATGGGATGTGTGTGTTAGTTTTTCTGCCAGCTCTATATTTTGGCAGGTGGTTGCACTGGATGGCTGCGTGTTGCCACCCCTGATCTAACAGCCGTATCATTTTTCGTACACTGGCCAGCCATATGCCTGTGAGAAGCTCAAGACACAAGGGCAGTAGCCCTCTCCTGTCGTTGTTTCCAAGCAACTGGTTTTGGATTGATTATGCAGTTTACCTAAGAGTAAAAATTGCAATCTCCCTCCATTTTAAAAGCAGTAGTTCTTGGATTAATCTCTTGTCAGTCTCGTCCCTCTTAGAAACAACAGTGCCTTGCAAAATGTGTGCTGTAGGCTTTTTGCACCATGAACCAAAATCTCTTTAACAATTTAGTTAATGCTTTGCAATTCCACTTAAAATCTGAAGTCTCCTAGCCTGCAGTCAAGATGGATGGATTCATATAAGTTTTGCTTAAACATTTGGTAGTTACAGTCGATACATCATGAAAACGTATTTGTCTTGCATGTAGGCTTTTCTTACTAATTTATTTTCATGCTATTCAAGAGTTATACATATTCTCACAGTCCAAAATTGCTGTTCAAAGTAATGCACAGTAAAATGAAAATACAAAAGGAATAAAATATTGATATAGAACTTCAAATGTAATAAATAATAATAAAGGTCTGAGAGCTACAGGCAGCTCCCAATCACTTCAAGTGTGGGTCGGTCTCTCTCTCTCTCCCTCTCTCCCTCTCTCTCTCTCTCTCTCTTTCTTGTATTCCTTTGGGAGAAGAGGATACACACACACACACACACACACACACACACACAAAGACTGTGGACTCAGTGGTTGTGCTTGGAGTCAAAAATGGTGAAGATCATTGCTATAGAATATTGTATTGCATTATCTTTTATATGAGGAGACTTTGCATAATTTAAAGTGACCATTTAAGAGCTGGTGAATTGGCTAGGAAAGAATACGTTTTCGTTTGGTGTGAAGAAATTAGATAAAATACTCTGTCAAGCAGTGCTGTGAACTTAAATCATCTCTTGACCATTTTGTGTTCTTTTTGTTCCTAGTGGCAAGTTGGATAACTTTCAGCACAGCTCCCGAAAGGAAGAGAGAGTGACCGTTCCTACTGCCAATACCTTGCCAGTTCCTGCAGCTGAGTGGCACTTGTTCATTGTTTGGCTTTTGCTGTTGTTTGCCTCTGAAGATGCAGCAGTACTTTGCCATTTTGGCAGGGCAGATAAAAGATGTGCACTACGGATATTATCAAACCAAAACCTCACAAAGTACAGCGGAGATGGCCAAAGCCAGTTACTTACTAGTTATGCTGCCATATTGTTTTGTTTTGCATGTCTTAACATACTTGCAGGGGGGCGGGGGCAGATTGTAAATGTGCCAGTTATGTAGATAAATGACATTTTAATGCCCTGAATATGGGGGGGGGGGGAGAATTCTGCTTCTAAACATGTCCCCCCTTTATCATCCTTTTAAGATTTGTGCCACAGTTCTTGGATCTAAACCTGCTGAAGTCAGCAAATGTCTCTGAGAGTAAAGCTTTTGTGCCTTATAGGGGTGAATTCAAATGTTTAAGAGATGTTGCCATGAAGTGAGAAATCCCTGTCTTTGTGTCTTTATTCTTATACATGTAATCACTGTGTGGTAGACAGAGAAATTCAAGCCAGCATGGATAGTGGACTGTTAATTATTATTATTTTAGTAGTAGTAGTAGTAAAAAGAATCACACGTGGCCATACTTCTGCTTCACCACATGGGGTGTATATTTTGTAAGAAGGAACTACAGAAGGGCAACGGCAGGGACTTTACTGCCTTGTGGTAAAATTGCTTTCTTAAAAAATGAATGCATATGTGGTAAATCCTGGGAAATGGCTGGAGAAAACTGACTTCTGCAAATTTATCAAGCATTAACAAAGCTTTACAATATAATGCTGAAGTAAATATATTTATGTAATTTATTCTGCTACATCTCAATTTTTTCCTATTTATAGCATTTAGGGGTGGGTGAAGTGTTGGTTACTTGCCCAACTGCAATTCCCATTCTCTCTCTCTCTCTCTCTGTGTGTATTTCATTGGGTGATGCCAACCATGTGAATTTGATATACCATTGGTGTGCCTGACTTGTTTTGTTTACTGGCCAATGCATTTGGGAAACCCAATTAGCTTCCAGTTGTCATCAGTGGAATGGCTGACACCAATGGCTGACTGGATTCCCCTCTGCCTTACAGCTTCACTGTGTACCTCCCCCACTCCAAACCCTCCCCCCCCCGTTCTGGGAGACATTTGGGGAACCCTCCAGAGCAGATTAGTAGGAGAGGAAGGGGAAGTCCCGTCGCGCAATGTGATGCTGGATGGAACCCATGCTATTTTTAAGTAGTACTTACAAACAGATACATGGAATGTTCATGCAATCTAGTTTTTGAAGATGGTTAGGGAATGAAATTAGCTTATGGTAGGAGAAGTTACGATGCAGCTTATTTTGCCTTTAAAAATAAAGCTGGTGGTTTCTTATTTGTCCCCAAGGTGGCATACTTCTTTTCTTAAAAAATAAAATAAAAGCCTAAGTGGAACTCACATAAAACAAAACCTGCACTATATGCAGATTGAAGGTGTGTGTGTGTGTGTGTGTGTGTGCGTGTGTGCGTGTGCACGTGTGTGAAAAAAGTACCCGTATAAACTTTCTATAGCTTAAATTTATAACTTTCCCCACCTCAGAACATTGTGGATAGGTAGTGATTGTTTTAATTGAGTATACAAAATCCCAACAACAATATTCCACTAAAGCAGAATAACATTCATACAGCTAAAAAGCTCCCAAGTTAACCCTTCGTATAAAGTACATTCCTTGATTTCTAGCCTGCAAAAGTACAGTCATGTAATTTTTGTCTTGAAATGCCCACTGTACTTTGACTTTCATTAACTATGCTGTGTTTATACAAACTAAACTTGTCTGAGTTCTTCAGAAATTTTAATTGTGATGGGAAGGCCTATCTTCATTGCAATAAAATAACAGCATAGTTTTTAGGTTTGCAGTGATACATTTCACCTGGTTTGGGGAGGAAAGTGATTGGGTTATGTTAATCCCTTCTTTACTCATCATTACATGCTATCTCTTGTTGAAGCTTCCAATGGAGTTGAACCACTGCTTTCATTTTTGTTTACTGTAGTCTGGTTGCATTAATAAATATTGTGCAAAAGGTTTGTGGCCTTGTTGTAAGATACTGATACCTCAGACCTGATGTTCGTTGGCATTTCTGTTGCTGGCATTTATACCTTGCTGTCTTACTGCTTTTTGCTGATGTCATACCAATGTACCAGTAACTCAGAATCACACTTAGGATACCTAATCATGCACAGGATCCTTCGGAGGATGTTCCCAAGAAAAGTTGATGTTAAAGTGCCAATTTGAAGTCTGTACTTTTCTGGCTGCCGTCAACATTTTAGAAAGGGGATTTGTGTTTGAATAAAAGGTATTTGTAAGCACGTTTTGCATTCATGGGTGCATTGTCCCTTAGCTGTGCTCTTTTGATGAATTCACTTACAAGCTCTGTCATTCAGTGACTTATAGTTCTTATGAGAATATGGTTTTCATACTTCAAAGGCCTGATTACTTGAGGTTCTGAGAATCAAAAGTAATGTGTGCTTTGTGTTGGGAGAAAGTGTTTTTCTGCAATGACATGCGGGAAATATGTCTTTGATAATAGTTTTGCTGCTGCTTTTATTTGCCTTAAAATAATACAAAAGGCTTTAATTCAAAAGTATGGATCCTCATAGGCATTTTCAGGAGTATTTCTAATTTCCTGAGCAAAACTGTGGATTACGACTTTAGATTCCGTTATATTTGCTCTGATCCCCCACCTTTCCCAATGAGTCTTGAGTACACAAAAAGGCTTCGAAGCAATGGATGCAGCCCTGCTCATCTGAAAGGCTGTTGCAGGGTCCTAATGAAGAGCACTTCTAGTCTGAATACAGCCCAACAAGCTGATACCAGGGCTCCCCTCTTTCCAATGAACTACTGATCAGAGTTTTTAGATCAGATAACCTCTGGTCAGACAGCTTTCTGAGAATGAGGCTCTTGACTGTTCATATTCTTTCCATGAGAGAGCTTGGAAAATGTAAATGTTCATGGAATTCAGTTCTACCCCAATCTTTGGTTTTCTAAGAAATGTGTACAAAGATTTGACTTCCTCTTCAGATGTATATCTTCGTATGAAAAAGGTATTGGTTGCTGGCAGATTCTTTGATGCAGCAGCTCTAGATCAGTCCGTCAGATGGGTTTGACAACCCCCATCATCCCCCAGCTGACATGCTGGATGGGGATGATTGGAGTTGTAGTCAAACACATCTGGGGGGACACCAAGTTGGGGGAGGCTGCTCTAGAGCACCCTAAGACATCTGATGGCATTATGGTGTACTCCGCTGGGATTTGTCGTCTTGTGTGCACAGACCATTCCCTATCACTAAAAAGAAAAAGGCAACTCTTGTCTGCATAAAGCTTCAACTTGCACTAGGTTTTTTGTTGTGTTACAGCAATAGCGATTAAAGATCCATACTATCATAGCAAGTGACAATTCTTATGGACACTGATCAACTGGACTTAGTGTTGATGGAAACCTAGTTCCCAAAAATCTGGGTAGGCCTACATAATGGATCTCAGCATATTCGTTGGTCAGATCACTGTGTTGCAAAAATAAATGAGTTTGTTGAAGCATTTTTAAAAAGTATCTGTTTATTTCTAATGCACCATGTGACTTCAGTTCAAATTTATACAGTCATCATTCAAATAATCCTCGAACAATGCTTCTTCTCTAGCAAGGCACAAAAGTTATCAAATATAGACAAAAGGAAATTAGCAAAACCTATAAACCAAACCCCAGCACTCCTATATATCATGAAGTTGTGTAACCGAATCCCTTCCCCGCAACATTTACAGAGAATGTGCATCATATTTTATTCCATATGCGTAAAATACATCACTGAATCCTGTGATATCTCATAGTGGGATATCTGTCTATACATGTCCATAACTGCCTTAAGCTATACTATATCCTTCACTCACAACAGATAGTAAGGCCTGATCTAAAGACAACTAACAAGCACCCAAGCAGCAGGCCCATGAGTCATTTACTACAGACTATTGTATCCTCAAGTCAAGTATGAAAGGTAGAACTCCTACTTTAAAGAGACTTCAATGTTTTGCAGTTAACTTATCCTGGGACTTGAACAGTAGCACTTACAGAAGTGGCTCACAGGTCTGGCAGGAAGGCAGGTGAATGTTTTACTCATTCTTATAAATTTCTTGTTTGTACCTCTTTCAGGAATGGCTTGAGAGTGTCTTTAAGACTTAATAGGAAAAAGCCCTGAATGAACTTAACGCTTGTAGTGGTAATTTAAAGTCATGAAATATGTGTGATTGGGGATGCTCCCAAAAATTGTCGATGTGTTTGAAGTTCCTCAATTCCTTCCACTTCAAAGGCATCTCTGATCATCTCTTGTCATAGCCACACATAGTTTGTGTGATGTCCAAATGAAATGGAACTGATGTTATTTTCTGACTCACCACCTGGCTCTCTGGTGATAATAGTTTTAACTGTGTCATTGTTGGCAGTAGTGTGAGTGCAGGCTCCCATATTGTATGCATCTATCAGTCTGTGCTAAAAAGATGCCCATTGCATGCAGCCTTCCAAGTAGGCCCTGTCTTAAAAGCAAATTCAGTCTCCATGCAGGGCCATCTTGGAGCAATCAGATTAGAGGTATGTCTACTCACCATCAGTTTTGATGATGCTTGACAAAAGATGCAAGGTACAGAAAAGCTTGAGAAGCCTTACTACAAAAGTTGCTTTCCTTTAAATCTGAATCTGCTTTCCAAAGCAAGGCCTTCACATTATTTCATAGCCTTGTTCATTCACCCAAACCAAAGTCAGGCTACCTAATCCATTAGATAATTTAGTGAGCTGATCTCCCTACATTCACAACGTATACAGGATTGGATGCAGAGTTATGTTCATCAGAGATCTGCTGGTGCTTGAGGAAGGGGGTGAGTAGTGATCTAGTTATTCCTCCTCCCACCATCCTGGGCAGCCCACTGTCCCACCTGAAAAATTGCTCCAGAGTGTCAGGGGACTGTCCTAAACAGTATGGGAAGTGATGCTGGGAGCTGCAAAGGAAAGAAGGAAGTGGCAGAAATGGCCACCTCACCCCCTTCCTCCACTGGGGAGCCTCTGATGGGTCCTGGTTCCCTCCATGAATGGAAGCAGCAACTCCCGACCAACCCCATAATTTGCTATGACTAGAGGCAAAAATCCCAACCCTCCTTTGTGGGCTGAACTACACATTACACTAGGAGATCTCTCATTAATTTTCTCATTAATTGTCTTTTAACCGAATGCAGATGTGGATTGAATTGGGATGCTAATGTGGGGAAGTAGCAGAAGGAAAAAGGTTGAGTAACACTTTTCCCTGCACTGTTTTACTAATAGAATTTGTCTTACCCCATAGGTGGTGTTTGTGAGGGAATATTAGAGGCAGGATACAGGGACCTATTTTTTCATCACAGAGCAAATAATTTAAGATTTAGACTGTAAAAATTGTTTGAGGGAAGCACACACACACCCTGCCCTATTCATGCACTGTAGTAACATTTGGAAAGCAATATTCTATACTGGCTATGTTGAAACATGCCATATGGGTGGGAAGGGGAATAGAACAAATTACTTTCCCCATCACTGCATTCCCATCTAAATCTAAAACAGACTCTAGCGGTAAAAAAACATTTAATATAGCTTACAATTGCACACGTACATTTATTTGTATGGTGGTGGGTATTTTTGTTTATAAAATACACAACTAATACATGCTTGTTTTCTTTTCCTGATTGGAAAAAGCTGCAGCCTCTAAAACAAGAATTCTGGCATTAATACACAGATGTTAAGAAGAGCTGGTATTTTCCACCAGTCCCCACACAATCTATAGTTTATTTTCCTCTCACTGAGCAGGGGCTTGGATTCGATGGCCTTATAGGCTCCTTCCAACTCTACTGTTCTATGATTCATACAGTTAACCTGCTGTCACCCTGATCCTCCATTTAATGGCAGGAAGGAGCTATTAGATGCAAGCAAGAAACATCCCCGCTGTAAGAGATGTCCTATTAATTTCAGCGGAGAAACTTAATGAGCAACCCCCCACCCCACCCAAGTTGTGGTCAGATCAGGTCCCTTCCATGAATGAGGCAGCTTACAAGCCTAGGAGCTTGCCATGCATCAGAACAGAGGAAGGACCGTTTACTAGGTCAGATTATCTATCTAGCCACGTTTTGGCTCCAGGACACTGGACCGAGAGCTTTCCCATTCCTACCACATCATCTGTTTTTTAACCAAGATCAAACCTTGGTTAAATCATTGTTTTTTAACCAAGATCAAACCTTGGGACGTTCTGCATGCAAAGCATGTGCTCTCCCACTGAGCTACACATAACTCTGGCTTTGGGCAAATGATTGGGCATCAGATGTCTTTCATACAAATATATCACATTTTTATTACCTTAATGTGAGTCATATTGTTTAAGTCATTCTAAGAATACATTCAAAGAGTAATAATTTGGCTAAAAATATATGTCTTATTTTTTAAAATCTGATTGTAGTTAATTAACCTATCAAGAGTAACTTGCTATAAAAAGGTACAGTACTAGAAATAAATAGTTCTACAGTTCAACAATCCACAAAATGGGTTGTCATTTCCAGTCTGCGTGTAATTTTCAGAAGTCCTTTAAAAGCGCCAACTAATTTGACTACACTTGAGAAGATAGCGTGGGCCTACATATACAGAGTCCCCAATGAAATGAGAAGGCAATTTCACTTAATCTCCTTTTTGGTTTTGTAATGGGCAGAAACAACCAAGTAGCTGTCTGGATTCATGTCCTTGATGGTCGGAGACTTGTTCTGGATTGGGGATGTTTTCCCATCCACTCGAGAGATCTGCAGCATTCGGCATGGATCATGTTTCAGCAAGTACCCTGCAAATGTCTCCCATCCTCCTCCTACACGAACCATCACATGTTTGTTGTGGAGCATCTGTATTAGCAAAAAGAAACAAAAAGAAGGGAAAGGCTTGAAGGGCAGCATTGACATTTGAAGTTCCAATCCATTTGAAATCATTGGGAGTAGGAACCCAATACTAAAAAAAGTTCAGTGTTGGCAAATTAAGACTATTTCACAAATTACATGACAGACAACTCTGGTTGATTCCATTATTTGCATATAACATGTGTTCCAAGACATGTTTGTCTCACTCACATTTACATTTTTATTTTATTTTAAAGAATTTACTTAAAACAATAAAATGTGCACCTAAAAATCATAAAGTGGTGGCCTGAAGTATACCTTTTGCCATTCCATATGGTAACCTACCAGCTGTAATGGCTGCTGAAAGGGAGAAACACATCCTCTCACTATCTGTTTTAGCTTCTTCAGCAAAAGATTGAACTTTTAATTGCTGTTAAAGAATGCTTCAAAACAGGTGGTGGTGATAGAAGGATTCAGTGTTGCCCCTTGACAATATTGGACCTGAGACATGTAGCACCATCCTAAGGGGATATTTTTTAAAATCTAGGTTATATATTCGCAGGCTTTACCATAATGAGTTTCACTGAGTAAAAATAATTTAGAAGTAATTCAAAACTCCATATAGGACCTGTTCAGACAACACGCTAAGCCATGATGGTTAAGCATTTTGAACTAACCGTGATGGCTTAGCTTGTCATGTGAAAGGCGTATTTCCTAATCATGGTGGCTACATAACCACAGTTTAACTATGCTCACTAACCACTTGCTGCAAAAGGGTTAGCGGCCCTAACCGTGGCTTAGTGTGTTGTCTGAACAGGCCCACACTGAACAGAAGATGGTTCATGGGACAGAACCTATAGCTGGCTTTTCCTGGAAGACAAAGGAGAATGAATAAGCCTTAAGGTACCTGGGTTACTATGAGATATAAGAGGAATGGCACACATGGGGTAAGGGTTTATATCTTCTGTGGAACCTAGGGTTGGCCCTACCATTAGGCAGCATGAATTGTCCACCTCAGAAATGGGTGTTGTGAGTGATGGGAGTAGCTCTGCATCATTCCCCTTGAGCACCAGTAGTGTAGCAGTAAATTCTGAAGCTTACCATGAGAGTCTCTATAGCAATGCCACCAGGGAGAGTCCAAAATTGCAGGCAGCTGTGTTGATCCATATCAATAAACCAGCATTCATTTGCTACCAGCTGTTAAGTGAATGTGTTTTAATTGTGCATGCAAGACCAAGGGACCCCAAAATATTTTTTCTGGGAAAATTTCACCCCCACCCCCAAGCTACTATGAGCAGTGCAGTTACGCTCAGAGGGAGGAGGGAATTCTGAGGGTGGTTGTGGCAGATGATACTAGCATCCCTGCTAATAAAAGTGCCACTGCTATGTCTTTATGAGCCCTGAATTCACTGTACTACATCTACACTGTGCTTCATTCTTGGGCAATATGTTTATTTGAACCAACTAAAATGCCACAAAAGATTATGCAAGCTTTTGAGTTCTGCAGAAGTCTTCACCAGGATAGACTGTTTAAAACAAACAATATAGAAGAAGAACAGAAAAGCCCCCAAATTAGAACAGAAAAGCCTCCAAATTAGCCCCCAGATGTTGGGGCCAGTTTAGACCCAATCTCAAAATGGAGATTGCAGACTGAATTAGTCACAGGTAGGTGTTGCGAGTACCAGATTACACTTAGCATTTTGAGACAAAGAACCAATAATTATTATTATTATTATTATTATTATTAATAATAATAATAATAATAATAATAATAATTTCTTACCCGCCTCTCCAACCAACAGCTGGCCACTGTTGTGAAAACAAAGGCAAGCTATAACTCATATCTACCACTTGCTTATGACAAAACATACAGATTCCAAGTGACTGGAGAGAATACAAACCTCAGATAGTATAAAATCATCTTTCTCTGCTAGTAGATTCTGCCCTGAATATCTAAACATGTGCTTTTTTAAAAAAAAATGTATATGAAAAGCAGAGATAGTGTGCTGGCCTTTGAGGGAAAATATCCCAGATCCACAGTTGAGCAACACCTTCATTAGGAACAACCAAAATGCGACAAAACATAGTGCAAGCTTTCTTATGGACCAGCAGGCTATTTTTTTTTTAATGTAAGAAGAACATCAGAAGAGCCATGCTGGATCAGACCAAAGATCCATCTAGTCCAGCGCTCTGTTCACACAGTGGCCAATCAGCTGTCAACCACCAGTGACCCACAAGCAGGACACAGTGCAATAGGACCCTCCCACCTATGTTCCCAACAGCTGGTGTATATACGCTTACTGCCTCTGATTCTGGAGGAAGCACATAGCCATCAGGACTAGTAGCCATTCACAGCCTTCCCCTCCAGGAATTTATCCAACCCCCTTTTAAAGCCATCCAAATTGGTAGCCTGTGTGAAAAAAATACTTCTTTTTATCTGTCCTGAATCTCCCACCAATCAGCTACTATAATTCCATTGCTTTTCTAAATATGTTTTAAATGGATCCAGAGCTGGGCAATTAAATAACATGTACCTCAGCTACATACTGTACTTCTCTAATATGAAAACAGTGCACCCATTTCCCTAAAATATTTCCACAACAGGCCTGATTAATGTGCTTTTTGGAATATTATTGACTAGCTTCATAAAGGAGAAATTTGAAAGCCAGAAAAAAAGGGGTAGAGAAGAATCTAGAACATCAACAGATTAGTACTTGTGTTTCATGGGGGGGGGGGGGGGTCGCCTAATGTAGCTACTGAGCACATTAAAACCAAGCAAGGGTTTTTTAAAACTGTATAATAATTCCAGGAAATGCTTCTGAGCCACATAAATCTTCACTGTTGGATTGTGTATTCTGAGGGAAAGCTGCCACAAGAGGGCTCTTTCATTACAAGATACGCCTTTTGAATTAGTTTAAGGGAATCAGTGTGAAAAAAATAAACATAACAGCCACAATGGCAGCAATATCTAAGGGGGGAAATAAAATAAGGCAACATTTTTACTGTTTACATCAGTCAAAGAGACAGTATAAAATGAAAGAAATCTTTGCATTCTTGGTTGTATGAACTGTTGAGATATTATCAAAGATACCCAAAGATTGCAAAAATAATGAGATAGTGGGTAACGCTGTATATGACCCAGAAGCATCAGAAGATGTGTACAAATGAGTCACATTTCTGAGGGCTCATGGCATGGAATTTGCACAGCTCCCCTGTGAAGGATATGTATGTACTTTTGATGCAGCAACAGCTTCTGTGACTCCCCACAATGCTAAAACATCAAACAATGATGGGGAGCTCATGTAAACATGGCCTCCCCTCAACCACTGTGTTTTCAAAGCACCTGAGAAGCAGATGGGATTCACTGTGGAGAAGGCCTTTTCATAGTATGTTTAAAAAACATGTGATAACAAGAAAAACAGTATATAACAGTGACAGCATTAATAAGAACTGGTTAGGCCTCATCTAGAGTATTGTGTCCAGTTCTGGGCTCCACAATTCAAGAAGGACGCAGACAAGCTGGAGCGTGTTCAGAGGAGGGCAACCAGGATGATCAGGGGTCTGGAAACAAAGCCCTATGAAGAGAGACTGAAAGAACTGGGCATGTTTAGCCTGGAGAAGAGAAGATTGAGGGGAGACATGATAGCACTCTTCAAATACTTGAAAGGTTGTCACACAGAGGAGGGCCAGGATCTCTTCTCGATCCTCCCAGAGTGCAGGACACGGAATAACGGGCTCAAGTTAAAGGAAGCCAGATTCCAGCTGGACATCAGGAAAAACTTCCTGACTGTTAGAGCAGTACAACAATGGAATCAGTTGCCCGGTGAGGTTGTTGGCTCTCCCACACTAGAGGCATTCAAAAGGCAGCTGGACAACCATCTGTCAGGGATGCTTTAGGGTGGATTCCTGCATTGAGCAGGGGGTTGGACTCGATGGCCTTGTAGGCCCCTTCCAACTCTGCTATTCTGTGATTCTATGAACTTAGTGTAGAAGACTAATCCCTTTTTCATTGATAGACATGATAATATATATATATATATATCCACATACGTATTAGCAGCTACTGTCCCTGGTTTGGCACAACAGAAGAAAAAACAAAGTACTAGAAACTTCTTTAAAGTGACAAAGAGTCACTCTAACCTTATTTAATGTTTATTTTATTTCAATGTAAATTTGTAGTGCATTTTGGTTTGTTGCTATTTACTACAAGCCAATGGGATGAGATGTGCTATTTATTTGAATAAAGAAATAGGTATATCATCCTCCATCTTACGACGTATAGAGCATGCCAAAGATAAATGTGTGTGTGTATATAGTTTTTCACATATATTTAGTGGAATACATCCTCTGTAAAATAGACTGACATCACTTTATACTAGTGCTGTGCTGAATCCTGCCCCTTATTTTCAGGAACTTTTTCTCTCCCTGCAAAAGAAGCATTTTGTTCTGCCTTTCATAGAGAGGGGAAGAATTTCAAAGAATCCTCAAGGAGGAGGACAGCATTTCCGCATACCTTTTTAAAGTGTAGCCAGTTGTTGAGAAATCTTCTATTCAACAACAACAACAACACCCTTCGGAGGAGCCCGGCAGTTCTTCCTGAATGCCTATTGGAAACCATGTGACCTTTTTCTCTCTAATGGGCATACAGGAAGAACTGGGCTCCTGGAAGTGCCAGGAGTGATTTAAAATAAATAAATAGAAGACCCCTCAAAACTTCATACACTTAACAAAACCTGTTCCCTCCCCAAGGAGAGCATTTTCTGAAATTCTCACCTCACCGAGCCCCTTTTACCAGAGTTTTTGTTTCTCTCCGACCCACCCCCATGAAATGCCAAAAATGGAATAATCAAAATGTTCAGCTAAGCAGTATTTCATATCCTATTATACCCTTAGGCAGTTGTGGCGAAACTATGGCCCTTCAGATGTTGTTGGACTACAATTCCCATCATCCCTAAACATTTCCTATGCTGGCTGGGACTGATAGGAGTCCAACAACATCTGGAGGGTCACATGTTTCCCACCACTGCTTTGGAGGATTCTTTTCTTTATGGCCATTATTTATTTATTTAAAACATTTGTACCCCCACTCTATATCACTAGGATCTCAGGGCAGCGTACAGATAAAATTATACAATATAAAACATATATAGCAACCATAAAGGCACAAAACATAGAAAATGCTTAATGCAAAGGAACTGGGATGTTGCATTATTGGGAACTTGGTAACCAACTTTTTAAATAAAAAAGACTTAATGATACACAAGATGAATGAGTGGAAAATTGAAGCCTAAGAAGCAACTGCAATGTTTAGCTGAGAACAGCCTTTCCCAAGAAATCTCATTCATTTTACATTTAGTGTTTCTTTTAACTGGTGCACATACAGTGGCCGTGTGTCATACTCTAGAGAGGACAGTCCTCTATTTGAAGGACTGCCTAGGCCAAGCCTAGTTGTATTTAATCCATCAGAAGAGAGAACAGGGGCCTTGAGGTCAACAGGTAGCACCTAGAGAGCAGACGGAGCAGGCACACAAGTTTTCTGGTCATAATCTCCCCCATTATGGTGAGATGTATTCTATTTCTATTTAAAATAAAATAATCATTTCTAATTTTGCATCTATACATATAAATATGCATATGCATTTTATGCAAATCAGTGTCCTCTTTTTTGGTGATGTCACCCTAGTCCTACAGTACAATGTCGCTTGAAAAAACATCTCTAGATGTAGTAAATTCTTATTGTCACAACACTTTAAGTTTTAGCTTGATCTTCCTTTTTTAAAATAATACTTTTTCACTCTCCACACTTCCTTGAGTACTAGGAAGTTCTACAGGCAGCTTTACAGGGTTCATTTCCTTGTGTGGAGAGTGTAAAAAAGCCTTATAGTGCTGCCTTTTGTTATTGTTGTATTAACAAATGTATAGATTGAACAGATAGAGAACGCGTACAACCATGCAGTACATTATCTTAAAACAACATCAGTCCAGCACCTCAGTATCTTAGGAGCTGCTTTGGACTATCAGAGATATTTAGGGCAGTGTCCACTGGGTCTGCTCCACCTCCATTGGTTTCGTTGCGCTCACGGGAGTGATCTCCGTTGGAAGGGGCCTATAAGGCCATCAAGTCCAGCCCCCTGCTCAATGCAGGAATCCACCTTAAAGCATACCTGAGATGGCTGTCCAGCTGCCTCTTGAATGCCTCTAGTCTGGGGGAGCCCACGACTTCCCTAGGCAATTAGTTCCATTGTCATACTGCGCTAACAGGAAGTTTTTCCTGATGTCTAGCCGGAATCTGGCTTCCATGTCTTGCACTCTGGGATGATCGAGAAGAGATCCTGGCCCTCCTTTGTGTGACAACCTTTCAAGTATTTGAAGAGTGCTATCACGTCTCTCCTCAATCTTCTCTTCTCCAAGATAAGCATGCCCAGTTCTTTCAGTCTCTCCTCATAGGGCTTTGTTTCCAGACCCCTGATCATCCTCGTTGCCCTCCTGGAAACATTTGTTTTTGCATTGGAACAAGTCATTGGAGCTCCGTTCTGTGAGCTCCACTGACCTGCCCCATTGTTTCTGCACATTTCTGCTTATTTTTAAAAGTGAGAAAGCCCTGTTGCACAAGCAGTCACTCCCACAAGTACCCAGGCACAATAGGATCTACCCTTAGCCTACAGTTCTAAACCTCAAAGCTGTTTCCCCACTCTCTCTTTTTTTCCTACCCAAATTCAAGACTGCAAATGGAGTATGACACAAATTCCAGTGACTTGAAGTAGCCATTGGCCATTAAGGTTGCAAAACTATGCACACGTATCTAGGAACAGGTCCTACTGTACAAAGTGGGGCTTACTTCTGGGTGACATGCAACATCACACAAGTGGTCATATGCTCACCCAAAGTGGCTTCCCCTTCCTCTCCTCCCCCTGCACCTCTCCAGGTCTGCTCCAGAGAGCCGCCCATCCCTTCGAAACATATTTGGAGACTGTGGGATGAGGATGGGGGGTGCAGTGTCCATTCTGCTGGCAGACTCTCTGAATAAGCGTGCCCAGGAATCCACTGTGTGCTAGCATGGATTTCACCCTCTAGATTTCTCCTTCCGATTAAACTTCCATAGGATTATTCTGTAAACCAAGGGCATTTACCAGAAACTCAGTAGCCACCATTCAATACAACATATATCTTTCCCCACAAAATGCACGTTGAAAAGAAGAGGAAAGTTATCAATCCCTGAGGGGACATCGCCACTCAGTGTTTTGAAATATTACTGCTCTTCAGAAAGCAAACTCACATATCACTACCTTAAATGTCAAGGGCCTGCCAAAAGCTCTGTTCAGTGTCCCTGTGTTGCTTTGAAAACAGAAATGTCTTGTGGCTTTTTGTGGTTGTTGACAGCAATTGGGTGGGGATGGGCAGTCATCACTATTTAATAAAATCATTGTGAGGATGTGAACCTTGTTTGATCATCCAAAGTCTATGGAGGTATCTCATGCGCCAATGAAACCAATTCCATGAAACCAATTGTAACCAAAAAAATCCACAACTTCATAGAAAGTTGAACTCATTTATGTGGTGAAAAACTGGTTGTGGGTCCTTAGTAAGATATAGCAGGCCGCAAGGCATGTTACATCACTATTCTATACAAAAAACAATAATGGCTATGGCTCTGAGTAGCCTTTTTGTTACCTTGCTTCAGTGTTTTATGAAAGAAAAAGTAGGATTAAGACAGGCAAATGTGAAGCCAAATTTGTAAAAGCTGTAGTCCTGCAACAGTGAGACTGCTAAAATCCAATTGAATTCAATGAAATTTAAGCAAACTAAACGAGTGGAGGATTTTAGCTAAATGTTTTGTAGGGCACATTGAATTCAAAAATGGATAAAATTTGCTTTGCTAGTTTCTACTCTTCAATCTGAGAAACAGCAGAATAATAAATAATTCTTCTATAATAAAATAAGATGGAATAATAATAATAATAATTAGGTACGGCTGCAAGAACAACAACAGAAGATGCTTGACTTCAAAGGAGTCTCATAGCCTAAAGGAAATGCCATTTCTCTCCTCAATGAAAGATTCATAAGCTCTGGGGTAGATCAATCAATGCAAACCTTTAGAGGTCACCCTTCTACCCAGGGAACAAACGCTTGGACTTTTGAAATGTGATACAACTATATGTTGAAGGCATTTCCCTCCCAATCATGTCACTCATTTTAGATACACAAGCAGTTCTGAGCAACATTGAGATTCTTACAGCTATTTTTCAAGTGTCAGCAGCTTTAAGTTTTGATATGCAAGAATGCTTTACCTGAGGCAGGCTGTTTTTATTTCAAATATGAACATTTGCTTCTTAAAAGAGTTTTGGTTGAAGAGGAAACAGAAATATTTATGTTGCATTAGAAAGCCCTCTGCACCCCACTATTCACACACAAACATGGAAAGTTAAATTGAATGATGTCAGCCGAAATACCCATTAATACCTGTCAGGGTCTTGGACCAAGAACCCTCAGAGACTGAGTTTTCCAGCAGCAGCTGTTCTTCGGAGAAGTCAGACTCCCTCCCTGGTCATTCCCAAGCAGGGAGTTCAACACCTCATCCATTAAATCCTGGGCATGTGCTGCTGCCCTCCGAGACTCATCCAACAAGCAAGGAGGAAGGCCTTGTAGGGTTTTCCCCAACCAAATCGCCATTTAGAAACTCTCTGCCCAGAAGAAGCCAGCAATGGCAAGAAAATAAGAGGCACTAGCCTTCAAGACAGGTAGCCACAGTATTTGCAAGGTGGAGCTCCCAGAAAAATTTCCCTCGCCAGGCTATACAATGCAGTTACTGCAGGCCAGCACTGAGGCAACTTGTCTCTTACCTTAGCTGCAGAATTACAAGCCATGGTCCTGTTGCCAAGCCAAGAATCCCTGTCCAGTATCCTGATCCTGATTCACTTCAGTTCACCGTCTTACCTTGTGCCCTCATCAGAGCTGTTCCCTCACTGGCACGATGGAAACCCCAATGGGTCTTTAAAGCATTTGTAGGATCTATAAAAAGGTCTCCCCCTTTTTTTCGTAAGTCAAACTTCACTTTTTCTTTGCCAGGTGTCTTCTTTCCTATACCATAACATCTCTCCAGCTAAAGGAATTTTACTAAAAACCAAAGGAAGTCCAGGATAAGACTATGAGAACCGCCTTGCAGTATCAGTCCAAAGGTTCATCTAATGCGGCATTCTGCTTCCAACTGCATCCAGCAAGCTGACCCTGAGAATTTCATAAGCAAGCCATGATGCCTTATTGTTTGTCCTCAACAGCCAATCATCGGTAGCTTGTTTTTAGCCATCATGATAAAATTTGTCTAACTCCTTTTTAAAGCCATCTAAGCTAGTGGTCATCACTACGTTCTGTGGGAATATACTACAATATGCTAACTATTCACTGAATACTTCCTTCGGTCTGTCCTAAATTTGTCTTCCATGAATTGGGATAGGAAAAATAATTGAGCAATTTGTTTCAGTGAAATAAATTGGCACCATTCCAAACTCAATGAATAAAAACTGATCTGATCAGTATGAAATAAGTGGGCAAATCCAAACAATAATAATTAAAGTGTCCACTCATTATTTGTGACAATAATGAATTAAGAGAAATGTGTAAGATGCACAAAGGGTAGCATTTTCAATAATGACTCTTGATTTTTAATAGCTTCATTTTGTGTTTCCTGATTTTATCAGTTTGGATCCAGAAATGCACTAGGAGAAGAAATTCTGGCAGTGGAGCTGCTCTGTGAACAGATGCACAAGAGCTAGTTGAAAAGTATCAGTGCTCCAAATCTCAGCATGTACCTGAGCTGATGTGGACAGCCTCTGAATTGATCCAAACAGAAGCGGGTCATTTTCTGAAGTGCTGAATTGGGGTTAAAGTTAAAGTCTTCCATTCCAGATCCAGGTTAGTGCCCATTTTGCAATAGGGAAATGTCTATTTTCAATAAAGGGAAGCATCATTTATGAATGAGTCAGATCTCAACAGCAGGAGCTTAAAGAAACTGTATCTAGAATTTGGAACACTTCCTGGGGAATACTACAGCATTCGTTTTCCAACATCTACTTATATTTTTCATTTGCAAGTTATCTTCGCAGGCCATTTCTCCATTAAGTGAGCCATTCACCCCCTTCTCCCTTTAGCCTCCTGATGTTACATACTGAGACTGTTTGCCTTCTTTATGGGCCAGCACACTTCCTTCCTGTGCTCTTTTATATATAGTAATGCTCAGAGATGGCATCTTACTAATATAAGGTTGCCAATGTCTCAGGAAATGTGTTTCTTGTTGAATGCCTGAGAATATAGCAGGTGTTTAATAGAATTAACTGGAAAGCAGAGTAATACCAACAGTATAAACAAACTGTATGACAGAATGATATACCAGAGGATTGGAAGATGGCCAATGTAATACCAACTTTTAAGAAGGGATCCAGGGGAGATCCGGGAAATTACAGGCCGGTTAGCTTGACATCTGTTCCAGGTAGATTGGTTGAAAGCATTATTAAAGATAAAATTAGTAAGCATATAGAAGGGCAGGTCCTGCTGAAGAAGAACCAACACGGCTTCCGGAAAGGCAAGTCCTGTCTAACTAATCTACTAGAATTCTTTGAGAGTGTCAACAAATATGTAGACAGGAGTGATTCAGTGGATATTGTTTACTTGGACTTCCAAAAGGTTTTTTAATAAAGTCCCTCACCAAAGACTCCTAAACAAACTTAGCAGTCATGGAATAAGAGGAGAGGTCCTCTTATGGATCAGTAACTGGTTAAAAAACAGAAAGCAGAGAGTAGGAATAAATGGTCAATTCTTCTGATGGAGGGGAGAAAATAGTGGGGTCCCACAGGGATCAGTAATGGGACCAATTCTTTTCAACATTTTCATAAATGATCTGGAATTGGGAATGAGCAGTGAAGTGGCCAAGTTTGCCAACGACTCCAAATTATTTAAGGTTGTTAAAACACAAAGGGATTGAGAAGAGCTCCAAAAGGATCTCTCCAAGCTCGGAGAGTGGGCATGCAAATGGCAGATGTGGTTCAATGTAAGCAAGTGTAAGGTGATGCACGTTGTGGCAAAAACAACAACAGCTTCAATACAGCTTGATGGGATCTGAGATGGTGCTGACTGAACAAGAAAGAGATCTTGAGTTTGTGGTGGACAGCTCAATGAAATGTCAACCCAGTGTGTGGCAGCCATGTTAGACATTATAAGAAAAGGAACTGAGAATAAAACTGCTTCCAGAACCTGGACAACAAAGAAATTACAGTCAAGCACGTTCATTTTGGTTGTTGCATGATGATCAAAAATATCTGTTACTGCTAACATGATTTGATATTCCTTCACTATGATAACTTACACAGTATCCCTCAAAAAAGGAAAAAATAAAAAGCTTACTCACATCAGTAAGGTAGTAGTAGACAATTGCTTTCCTAATATACTTTCAAAAGTACTTTCAAAAGCAGATGTTCTACTGCAAGGTAGTCAGTGGGTCAATGCATGGCCCACTGACTAGCAGCATTATAAAGCCTTTCAACAATGGGATAGTAAGATGTTCTGTTTTCTGTCAATCCCTTGCCAAAGATTACAAAAACTATGATGAAGTACAAAGAAGGCCGCAACTTTTTAACAAAATTTGCAGGATTGAGATTGACAAATGATACAGGCCTTCACATTCCTGCTAAGCAAAAGGCGTTGCAAATATGAAACCTACCACTGGATGGCAGACATGCTCTTTGTACAAGTTACACAGGCCAGAAGGACTCGGACAATCTAAAGCCAGCAAGTGTTGTGAAAGACAGGATGGTATTTTTAGACCAATCGAGCCAACCAAGTCTAGCCTTCCTTTATCGAATATTATTGGAAGACAGCACAGTGAATTGCTGGTCAGAAATCCCCAGAGGTCCCGAATGTATAGCCTTCAAAACATTTGTTACTATGATATACCTATTGTACTCAAAAGAGAAGCTGCAATAAACAAAAACTGGTTTTTTGAATGCTTCCTTTGGCACATGGTCCAGCCTTCAATAGAGTGAGATAGATTGGAGTGCAGAGCAAGAGCTGTCCTCTACACAACCCAAAGTATCAGCTGCCCAGGGAAGCTTCTCTACACACCACGTAGATGGATATTTGCTGCTGGAGGATAAGCTGGTCTTGTGTTGTTGTTGTTGTTGTTGTTTAATGTTTAACATATGTTGCGTTAAACATTTTTAATGCCATCATGTTATTTTATTCCATGAATGTGAATCTGAGTCGCTGACAGCCCAAACCTCTTTACTCAGAAGGAAGTCACATAGTTTCAGAGGAACTTCCATGTATACGATAGCAGTCCTAATGTTGTTGCTATTATTGCTGTTGTATGTGTTTTGAATTTAAGCCACAGTGGGTTGTGGCGCATGCCAGTGACCATTTTGAATATTCAAGTCAAGGCAGGTAGTCGCCATAGCTTAACATGACATCCAAACTTGGTAAGAGTGAGTTGTTGGCATGGTTAAAACAGCCCAGGGATTGTGGGTTGTTTGTTAACCATGTCAACAACTCACCACGGCAACCACCCAAAATGGCCACCAGCATGTGCCGCTACCCACTGTTGCTTAAATAAGCCATAGTGAGCTTCAGTGTTCATGCAAACAAGGCCAATGCCTCTCTGCTGGATGAGTGTTGGGCTAGGCACACCACAACACACACCAACCCATTATTGCCATAAACATTTGGCCCTTCTGTTCCTCACATAGAAGTATCTAGAAACCTGTTCATCTCCACGATGCCACCATGCAGCGGTCTCTTACTGGTGTGCAGAAGATGGGCTGTTTCTTAATAAAGGCCAAGTCAGCAAAGCCATCATTCATTTTTCATATGTTCATGGGGAAAAGTGTTTCTCCTTGACCTGCTCAGTGCAAAAGTTTGCTGTTTTAGTCTCTGACCCTGACCAAACAGTATTCTTGAATCAAATGGGTCAATTCCTTAAGATACTTTACATCTGCAGAGGTAATGGTAAGATGGGAAAGCTCCATCATGTGAACTTTGTACTGTTCACAGAAGGAAAGCCACTATCATTTTTTTTAAAAAAAAATAATCTATGGAGACATTAACAGTGCAATTCTTCTCAGACACAAGTCCCATTGGGTACAATGGGGCTAACTCCCAGGTAAGTGGGTCAGAGTCCAGATATCTATGTTAGTAACTCCATGTACAAAGAGGAACTTCCAATAGTTGGAGGTTTTTTTTAAAGGCATGCTTCTCTTAAACCAGGGGAGTTAAAATTGTTTGTGCAGTGGTATTCGAATTCCCAGTGTAAACATGCAACTCTTGGATACTGAAAGAAAGGCCTCTGGGTTAGAGCCTAGGCTGCTGACTTAAATAAAAGACTGCAAAGAGAATTATGATAACGGATTGTAAAAGGTTAATGAGGAAAGTTCATTTACTTTTTCACATAATGATGATGATGATAGAAGGGAACTGACTGGGTAAATGGGCAGCAAAATGAAAAATGACATTCAGTGCAAGTGTGAAGTGAAGAACACTGGGAAATAACCTCAGCTTCGCATATTCTCCGATACCATCTAATCAGACTGTGACTCTCCAGGGACATCATTTTAGAATTCTGGTGGATAACTCAAAGAAAATGTCAACTCATTTTGCAGTGGTAGTTTAAATAGGCGAATTTGATATTGGGGATTATTAAAAGAAAAGGGGGACTATTAAAAGAAAGTTCATATTCATAATACCATTATGTAAGTCTATGGTGTGCCCACATTGGGAATATTGTGTAGAGCTCTATTTGCCATGTCTGAATGTTACTGAGCTGTAGAAGTCCATTAGTTTCTGGGCCCATTCGTTTTTGAGTCCAATTCAAAGTTCTCCTTTTGACTTATAAAGCTCTACATGATGTGGGACCCCATACTTTAAAGTCATCCACAGAAGGCCTTCTTCAAGTGCTCAATAGATGGCAACAAGAGAGAGGGCTTTTTGGTAGGAGTCCTCCCAGCCCTGGAACCCTCTCCCAAGGGAAGCTCACCTGATGCCCATATGGCTATCTTTCTGGCACCTGTTAAGACTTCCCTGTTCTCCCAAGCTTTTTCTTTTTTTAAAATCAAAGTCTTTTAAAGTTTTAAATAATATTTTAGTATTTTTATGTTTTATTATCGGAGTTCCTGCAATATTGTGTTATCCTACTTCCTGGAATGGAATGTGATATTGTGTTGGAACATTTCTTATTTTTATATTAATTGTTTTTATTGTGATTTTATTTTTATTGTATCATTATTGTTTTTTAAAAAGCCTATTTTGTGAGGCATTTAATAAATTTCTTAAATAAAATGAACTTCTAAGAGAGGAGGTGCCCTTCGGCTGAGGTGAAAGGGACAGGAAAATGGACACATGTGTATAATAACCACAAGAGATTACTGAATCTGGATTCCCCTAAAAGTGGTTTTCAGAGCTTTTCACAAGTATTCCATTTCACCAAATACTTCCAATTAAAATTGTTCTGAACATTGTACAGGCGTCTACTTTTGCTGTCACCGAGGGTTATGCATATCAAGGCAACGATGGAGAAGATGTAATTCAAAATTGCAAATGCACACTCAAGCTCCCTTTCTGCTGCAGGAGCAGCTTTGAAAACAGGAATGACAGATTGAACTGGCTGGAAATTTTAATTAAACCTGTAAGTGAGAAGTCTGAAGCTAGCCGAGCCTCAGCTGCGTGGTTGCTCTGACCTGGTAGAGGAGATGTGCCAGGAAACAGAAATGATTTGAGAAAGTCATAATATCCTTGGAATCCATTAATTCTGGTCCCAAATAATGACCCTGCTTTTAAAAGGGAGGGGGGGCGCTTTAAAAATGACAGAATATGCCACACACAATACAAAGCAATATGTCCTTGGTTGCTTAGCAATGTTAGAATAATGAAAAAAGGAGCCCATTGGGCCATTGTGCTATGCTCTCTTGCTGAGGGTTATGTTGTATTTGTCTATAGTGTTTTTGGTAAATCGCTAAAGCTTCCCACATAAAAAAAAAAAAAAATCCCTGAAAACGTAAAACATTAATGAGAAAAACACAATGTCGCTCTTTCAATTCTTCCAGTGGGGGGACGGGACTCTGGCTAGGATGCCTACTTCATTTTGAAAGGGTTGCTTTTGGAATCTCATTCAGTTGCACACGAAATTGCATTACTTTAGAGGAGACTGACCCATGCAGAGATCCATAGACTACTTAAGCCAATCTAATTGCATGGAATCATACATACAATGAGATAAAGGGCCACAGGCTACCTATTAGCCACTGAATGCAGCTTTCAGACAGAAGTTGAATGAAAGGGTTAATCAGCAAAGTGTGTAAACTAGCCTAACTACACATGCATCAGTGAAAAAAGCCAGTATGAAAAATGAGTGTGCCGGTTTTGCAGGCAAGTATTGTGGATCATTCTCTCATTTTCTTAAAGCCTTTAGAGATCCTTTTCTTCCAAGTACAATTTTGGAGTATATGAAGGCAAACAGGCTCAGACTAAATCCTGGTAAGGTGGAAGTTGATAACCAATGATGGTTTAAATTACCCACTCTGCAGATTGTTCGTTATTGGTGTGGCTTCTTTTGACAAAATAACCCATTGTGGGTTAAAAAAAACACCTGCTACATGACACAATAACCCATGATGGGTTAAATAATCTACAATGAATATTTAATCCATTGTGGGCTATCTTGTTGTCCGAACCCAGTCTATGTGTGGCTGTCTTTAAAAAGTGGTTTGGAAACTTCCACTTGTACAGAATGTTGAAGCAAGAATACATGTTTGGGGGCAGGCAAATAGCCAGAGCACATTACACCTCTTCTATACTGGTTACACTGGTTTCCTGTTTGTTTGGGGGCCTGGTTTGGGCCTTTAAAGTCCTAAGTGGTTTCAGATCTAGTTTTCTTTATGCACCAAGATGAGCCTGCCCAAACTTGAAGATGCAGCCAAACTCATTCCAAGTTTTTGCTTTTTGCCAACATAACTCTTGCCTCCTCCTACACATTTCATCACCCCCAGCTCTCTTGTAAGCCAGGGAGCTCATTTGGTTCTATACAGTAGGAGTAGGCACCTTGACCATTTCCACCATTCCAGAGGTCAACCAGGGCTTCGACAACATCACCTAAGAAGGTGACAGAAAAAAAACCCAAGAGCCATCAGGAAACTATTTAGATTCATCAGCCTCTAAGGTCAGACCAGTTTAATTGGTTCTCCACCCCTGCCAGAGATTCTCAGTCCCGGTAAGACTTCACCACCCCAGATACCGATCTGTCCATTACAATGGAACTACAGTAATTTCCTCAGCCAAATCACCATCATCCCAACCAAGGCAGAACGTGTGCCCTGCTGAATAAGAGGGTCCAGATACCCAATGGTATGCCATGAAGTGCTCAGCCATTCTAAACAAGGCAGCCTCAGCATGTCTGTTGAAGCTCCCCAGCACAACTAGCTGGGGTGGGGGAAAACTCAAGCACCAAGCTCAGGAAGGGAGACCGTTGGGAAGGTAGTACAGCAGAATACTTATTTTATCTCAAACACCCACCTTCAGATACACTGAAAATTGGAAGACTGTGAGATGGGACACCTTGTCAGGGGGATAGAATTGCAATAGACCACTGAAACGCTACCTCCCCTCCCCACCCCCAAGTCTTGCCAGCTGCTGTACAGAGAACTTAGGTGGGCAATGCTGGGAGAAACATACATAGGCCCTTTCTACATCTAAGGGTTATCGCAGGAAAATGGAGGGATCATCCCTGCCTGCTCCCGGGATCTCCTGTGTGTCATTTGCATGTGCACAGGGATGATTCCAGGATGATCCGGGGGGCGGGGGGAGGCAGGAGTAGAAACAGCCATAGTCTCATCCAGTTAGGTCTGTTACACAAGCCAGGTTAGCGTGGACATCTAGGATCAAGTGCCGAAAGGCTCTTTTCCCATTCACTAACCTGACATTTGCCAGAAGAAGACACCAAGGCCACTTAAGGTTTCGTGAGCTGTGGTTGTTTAAATGGATTCTGTTGTTTATACTGTTGTTTTGTTATTTTTATGGTTTTAAATTTTGTATACTTTTTAACTTTCACTGTTTTTAACTTTTGTAAACTGCCCAGAGAGCTTCGGCTATGGGGCGGTATATAAATGTAATTAATTAATTAATTAACTGAGATTCCATCTAGGAGCAATCAATATCCTGTTGCAACTCCTTCCCTTATAATATCCTGGCTTCATCCCACTGCATAATCCCTTCTGCCATGTCCTGTTAAAATGGCTGCTCCCCGCTTCCCTCCATCTCTCCAATCCTTTTCAAAACTCATCTCTCCTGCCAGCTAATAGAAGCTTCATGGCCCAATCAGTTGAAAGAGATGTAAAATACAGATGGGCAAAATTTTGAACCAAAAAACAAAGAGCATCAGTTCTCTCCTCCCTTCTCTCAGACAAGTAGGTGGCCCTCACTTCCATGCACCCCCAAAGTCGCTGCCCTAAAGCGGAGATTCCTTTTAGCACCATGTACATTGATGGTGCTATATAAATAAATAAGAAGAAGAAGAAGAAGAATGAGCGTGGCCACTTTAGGAAGAAAGACCTTCTGGGCACCAGGGTCGACTAAGGTAAACAGGCAACAGACAACAAAACATTCTCATCTTCTACCTGGGCAGGTGATCTTTCCATCTTCTCCCTCTCCTGCTTGGGGATGCTGGTATTTCACAGTGTTCCTTCCACAGAATGTCCTTCCCCATCACTGGTGAATTTTAAAAGAGCTCTTAAAGCTGCAATGCTATATCCACTTAACTGGGAATAAGCCCCAGTGAACTCAGTGGGAGAGTTCCCATGAATAGGCTTGTACTGTAAGAGATCTTTATTTCAATCTTCTTCTTTTTAATTACCATTGTGTCTAGATGAAATTTTACTGATCATTTTAAGGGGTGTAATATAGATTTGAACTCGCTTCTATATTGTTATTTTTATTGTGCACTTAGTTTGAATGCTGCCTTGTGAGGGTGACTGCCTTGAAAGGCAATTTATAAATCAATCAATATTTGAAAGTTAAATCCACTGTGTTCAATGAGGATAGCTTCCAAGTATGTATAGGATTGCAGCTTGTGTCTACACAAAATCTACTTTGGCTGCAATCCTATGCCAGTTTACCTGAGAGCAAGCACCACTGTACTCAGTGGTTCTTCTGGCTTTGTTCTGGGTAAACATGTACAGGATTGCACTCTCAGTAGGAAACAGGGTTGCCACCTTTGTCAAGAGAAAAAAGAGTGTATTTTTCTTCATGCCATACTTGAAAACAATCACGGATGTCCTAAAACAGAATACATAGCCTAGAGGTTTGTTTCCTTTGTTATGCAGGGTTCTGTTTGTTTTTGGTTTTTTCCTGCAGATATTAGTGGAGATGAGAACACTTTTCTATTTCATCCTTATGACACTTGATGAGTAAGCAGCACAGAACTTAATTCTGAAATCCATCCATCTAATGAGGTTGCTACAGAGAGGTCACTTTTCATGGATAGAAAAATCACAAACCCATGGGTTCCAGGGGAGATTCAGTACATTCCACCACATTTCCTAATTATGGAGCTACTTGATAGCCTTATAGCTCTGATAAAAAAATTGTGATATGAAGATAAATGATCTGAGTTTAGCATTAGCCATCCAGAGTGCTGTTCACTGCCAAATGCAACATGGAGACATTTAGGCATAGCCCCGTTGAAATCCCCTAATGTAAGAAATTTGAGTACACTGGATGTCTTTACATTCATCAGTTTTATATCTTTCCCTTTACACACACACACAGAGCTTTGCAGACTCTGGCAAAGGTCTTGGAACAGGAATATGCTGTAAATGCCAGGAAAGTACTGATTGCTGAAACAGAGTATCCGGGAGCTTTTATCCTCCTATTTTCTTTCAGCATGAACAACTGGATTCTGGTGTAGAATTTGGCCTTGTGACAGGAAGGTGTTTCCTCACAAATAATTTGTGAGTCACTTTCTTACGGGACATAGTCTGTCTCTGTATTGTGATGCCTGTTAGCCCCTATAGAGTAGACAAGCATTCACAGAAATAAATTTGAAAAGCATGTATATGCTAGACGTGTTGAAGGAGACGTGTCCTGGATCTATACAGGCAGACGACACTTCCATCAGAGAATGTCTTCTGTATGCAATAATATCTGTTCAGGGAAAAAATAAGAAATGGGCCAACTCTCCCTCAGTGACCACAAATTAACTTGGAAATTATTATTTAAACAAAACAAAAAAACAAGAGGAAGAACGTGGATCTTTTTGGGAGCCAATGTATGGCTTGGAAAAGGTACCCCCAAAGATCCTGTGGAGGCATAGGCTTTTGCCCCATGCCTCTAGTTTTACCAGGGCCATCTCTTCAAATCTCTCCACCAGGCAAAGCAATTAAGAAACATCTTTGCTGATTTGCAAGTAGTAGCCGGGGGTGGGGTTGTTTTGAAGAGATGCACAGGGGCAAAAGCAAGAAAGTGCCCTTTCCTGGAAGCAGCTTTTGAAAACAGGAAATATGCCAGAATGTCTTCCCTGGTTTGGATCTTGATCCAAGCTGGAGAAGAATCTGGGAGTGTCTAATGCTCACCTCTCCCTTGTGTTAAACGCTACTCCTGAAGTTTATTTCTGGGTCTGAGCCCAGAGAACTTCATCTCTGAAAAAAGAAAATAATCATTGCAATCAATTTTACATTCTAAAATTAATGAGAAAGTTTTAAAGGTTAGAGAAAATAACGAACAAAACAGAAAGAAGTGGTGTGGCTATTCACATTCTAGGTTTTATTTACTGGGTGCCAGGGAGTCAACAAAAAGAACAAAACCTCCAAAAATGAAGATTCCATATGCTGTGCAGGCAGCTTCTAAATATCTGAAGGGAACTAGAATGGGACAAGCCCATGAGACTTCCCAGGTCATTCTCCAATTAAAATTCAAGAAGCAAAATCTCCCAGAATCAGAGCATAATCACAACTAAATTTGGACTTAATAGGAAGGAGGAGGATCATGTAAACCCCTTGGGTTCTTTGTAAGAGGGAAAAGGTGGGATATAAATGTAATAAATAAATACATCTCAATCTAAAGGTCTTAGGATCAGCTGTTCCCAGTTGATGACCTTCAGCTCCTAAGTGCTTTTCGAAGTAGGGTTGAACCCTGAGCTTTGCTTGCTTTCTCCTCATCTGCCTGGAAGACAGATGAATGTCCTCAAGATGAACATGGTATACATGGACTGAATGCACTTGAATAAGCTTATCAGATGCAAAATGAATGCACATACTTGTAGCAGCATAGATGAAGAGCCACTGAAAATCTGTAGGGTCCTTAAGACCATGTTTCCAGTAACTCAGAAATTCTACCTGCTTTCTGGAGGATTTTACTGTCCCATTCTGTATGTGGACACTTTTCATTATTTCAAAGTTTAATAAATCACTACCACAAAAATTAAATGTTGACAATATATGCTCCAGAGACACTTAGAACTGGGGACGAATGTACACTTTCAACATGAACTGGACATGACATCACTTTCTTGGCTTGCTACAATCGTAGGCCTTGGGGAAGGAGGAGGGAGAGAGGAGCGGGAAAGAAAAGTTAAAAACAGGGCTCTTTGTACAAGTTTCAAAATGTTATATGACTCTCTTCCTTTCCTCTTAGCAAACCATAGTGAGCAACATGACATAACAAGCAACTGTTTGGCAATATGAACCAAGAAATTAGCTCAAAATAGACTTGCTGTTTCTGAAAAACAGGTTTAAAAATCAAGCAAGGAAAGGTAAAGTCATCTGGATGAAATCCAAGTTGTATACAGAAAAAGAGCTCACAAGCCCCATATAATTTTTACCTTCAAATATAAACATACTGTATTTCTGGGTTCATGTCTGTAAATTAATTTCACATCCACCCACTAACGTTGTTAATTCAGTGGCTGGGTTCGCATATAATGGAAAACCAGGAATCCTGTTAGGGATGTCGAGATTTTGTGAAATCCATCTTGTGTGTGTTTTGTGGATTGTGCAATGTTGTTCATTCTGGAATCCCTTCACAGATGGATTTGAACTATTCCCCGCCCCCTTATATAGAAAAATATGCATATAATTCTGTAAGAAATTTCACAACAATTTACATAGTTTAGGTTAGTATTGTCCCCCATTCCATTCCACTTTCCCCCTTGTATATTTTCCAGCATGGCATATGTCTCAGCAGAAACTTGGCACGGTGTGTGTGTGGGGGAGAGTTCCTGCAAAGGAATTTGAGCAAATTTGGGGAAGGTAAAAAAGAAAAGAAAAAACGGATGTCCACAGACACCATGTGGCCTGGGGAGGCTGGTCCACAGCGGACTCCGCAGGTCAGATTTTGAGAAATCCCTAATAATTTTAATCCATCTCATATTTATCCAGTATCCCTAGCCTGACGTATTAATCCACAATTTGAACAATTTGCAGGCTAGTGCTCAGAACCTGTTTGTACCTTGTTCTCTACTCCATTTGCACGAGTGGATCAACAAACCAGACAGGGAAAGCTGAAGGGAGGGATAGGCTACATTTCTGGGCCGTGGGCACATTTGGCAATTTCAGAAACTGTCCTGGGAACTACTAAAAATGGCTGCCATGGGAGGCAGGGCAAAGGACAAGTAACCTGTCCTAAAGACTAAGTACAAGGCAGAGGTGGGGCCCGAGTCCCAAAACACTAACCAACTCATTTGAATTGTTTTCAGCACCAACTGAAATCTATTTCACAGCAATACTAGCCGCCTGTCATGCCTTCCTCGGATTCTTCCGAGGATGAAGAGGAATGGCTGGTTGCAGACCTGGGTGAAGGGATGAGCACAGAAGCCACTTGAGATTCCTCACTACCTGACAATGCTCAATGCCCTGTTGCAGTCTCTCTGTTGGATTCAGACGATGAAGTTCTGCTGACCTCAGCAGAGCAAAGGAGACTTCAGGAGAAAGAGTGTCTGTCCATAGACCCTGGCTTAATGTGACATCCAAACCTAGGATTATAGTTTCTTGTGCCCAAGGAAGCAAGGATTCACAAGGCATTAACAAGTCCTGGTTTAAAAACACTTCTTGCTTGTTTGAGAGCAATCAATCAAAATCTCAGGTCATCGTGCAAACCTATCTCTGCCTGGTTTGTTTACCCACTTGCATGAAGCAGGAGCAAATGGGCTGTGTTCATGAGTGCACTGTTCGTTTACATTGTGATGTTATAAGGCATGATTCCTGTCTTATTGTTATGTATGAGTGCAGCCAATGAGTCAAAGACTGGAAGAACATTTAACTGTGTGTCAAAAAAAAGTATATGCTAATCATACTAACTCTAGAAAAAGTGAATCTATTTACAGCTGGAATTTTTGACATATTGGTATTGCTCTGCAAACTATTAATGCTTCTGACACACTGAGTCATGATTCCACATGGTAATTACAACCACCACAACAATACCAGAGATAGCAAAAATCAAGTTAGATGATTAAAGGCAGAGTAATCAATGAACATGATGTTGACATATGAGCAAGTCAATCCCCAGTTAGGAGATACAGTATAATAACAAAGTGGCTAAATTTTGTGCTGCTGCAATTGCTTGTCGGTGTGGGATGATATTTAATGTCTGACAATGTTTTTACTTGCTATATCTTGTATTTTTATGAGTGGGACCTGTGCATTTTTTTTAATCTGCTTATTCAATTTTACTTTTTACTATTTTTACTTTTAATCAACTGTAACTGCTTTTATATCATTGTATTCACAGTGCTATTTTACTTTGCTGGACTTTTGTCCGTAATAAATAGGGATGTGCTCCGCTTCTAATCGGACCGGCGAATTAGAAGCAGAGTGGGGTGCTTCGCCTCCCCTTAAGGCAGAGGCGAAGAGGATTGGGGGGCCGGCGGAGCGTGGCGAAGAGGATCGAGGTGAAGGCGGATCTTTCGCCTCGATCCGGAGCTCCGCCAGAAAGGTAAGTGGGGTTTACCGGGCCCTGCCGCTGTCGCTGTCGCCCATGCGGTGACAGCGGCAGGGCCCGGTAACCTCCCCTCCTCTCCCTTACCTGCCTCCGTCCGCGGTCACTCGGCTTCTTCAATTGAGCCCGCGGTTCAACCAGGAAGTCTAGGCTGCACTTGCGGCCCAGACTTCCTGGCTGAACCACGGGCTCAATTGAAGAAGCCGACGGACCGCGGACGGAGGCAGGTAAGGCCCCCCTCCCCCTTGGTCCTTTACCGGGCTCTGCTGCCGTCGCTGCACGGGTGGCGACGGCAGCAGGGCCCGGTACCCCCCCCCCCGCCCTCCTCTCCCTTACCTGCCTCCATTCACGGTCCGTCGGCTTCTTCAATTGAGCCCGCATTTGCAGCCCAGACTTCCTGGTTGAACCGCAGGCTCAATTGAAGAAGCCGACAGACCGTGGACGGAGGCAGGTAAGGCCCCCCTCCCCCTTGGTCCCTTACCGGGCTCTGCCGCCGTTGCCGCACGGGCGGCAATGGCGGCAGGGCCCGGTAACACCCCCTCCTCTCCCGGCCTTACCTGGCACCACTCCCCTCCACTGCGGAGCTCCGATTCAGAGCCGGAGCTCCGCGGCAAAGAGGAGCGGAGTATGGGCGGCGCGGAGGGGGCCGATCCGAAATTTTGAGATCAGCCCGCGGGGCGGAGCGGGGGGTCCATGCACACCCCTAGTAACAAACTACTACTACTATGACATGCCAATTGCTTGTCACTGGCAGTAAAAGTGAAAAATTTGGCACTGTATAGACCAGGAAAGGGATTCCGCACCAGGCTGCTTCTTCCCCTGGCCACATTCCCT
The DNA here is from genome assembly GCF_023053635.1 of Elgaria multicarinata webbii. Taxonomy (NCBI): domain Eukaryota; kingdom Metazoa; phylum Chordata; class Lepidosauria; order Squamata; family Anguidae; genus Elgaria; species Elgaria multicarinata. The sequence goes on from NC_086172.1 coordinate 107,194,059, forward strand.
CTGCCATGGGGGGAGAAGCTTTTAGCTCTAAGCAGCAGCTAATCAGGGATAAATGCTTTCCCCTGCTTAGCACTGAAAAAAGACACTTCCAATTAAATTCTGAGAGGAGATAGGAGCATTTTTCTGTAGGGCAGAAGGTCTGGGACCAAGGCAGGAAGATTCTGAGTGATTCAGCACTGCTTCCTTCTGAGTCTTGTCCTGCTTAATCCTGAGTAGACATGCACAGGCTTCATATTTGGGATGCTAATTGAAAATGCTGCTGAGTTATTCTTTCCTGCTTACTTCTGAGTAGTCATACAGAGGTTTGTCCTGTTTACTTTTGGACAATGTTGCTTATGCTTACTTTTGAGTACTCATCTTTCTATGATAAACTGGTAACAATGGGAATGGGGGTGGGTGTTTCAGCTCTTCTCTCTTTTGCCTGTGACACTATCCACCATTGGAATGTGGCTTCTGCAAACTTCTCCAAAATGGAATCTGGCCTTCTGAACAAAAATTTTCCTACTGCTGATATAGAAAATTAGTGTCCGTGCAATTATTTGTGTGAAATTATTGATTTTGACAATTGCATTCACCACAAAAAAAGAGTCAGTAACGATGTGTGCTCACTACAATGGTGACTTTATGCATGTGTGTGTGTGATTACACACATACTTGTTCAGGAACATATTTGTTTATAATGAAGAATTTTTGTGCTAGTTTAAGAGTCGATCTGGGAAGGAGAACAGAATGGACCTAGAAAGCCTCCCTGTTCCTGGTCACCCAACAGATCAGATGAAAACCTGAACAAACAACAAAGGAGCAGCAAGTGGGGACCATCTGAGACTCCTCACTGACCAAACAGACAGGTGAGATGGGGATAACAGAGATCTGGCAAGCCAAAATTCTGGATCTAGATATTGCGCTTGCTTATTGGGATTTGGAGGCCATAGCAGTGAGTTGAAACACTTGACACAGTTTACAGTAAGGGAAAGTTTGCAAAACATCTATGGTAACTGGAAGGATGTGCATCTGTCCTGTGATTAGTAGTTATTTAGTAGAGGTCAGGATACATGATTGGAGAGTGTGGCAGAGTCTGATAAGACTGGGCAAGCACATTTTTAGCATCAAAGTTGCTCTATGCTCAAAGCTGCACAGGGTCAGTTTTTCAAAATGTAAAGTGAAACGGCCTTGTCTCTTTCATAATAATGGAGAACATGTAGGTGGAAAACCCTTTTATATCCATATAACTATGTTTCTTTGGACACTCCCTGAAGGTTGAGAGCTGTCAAGTGAATCTCATCCAGTGTTCAAGTAGGCTACATCAAAGGAATCTTGAAAATCTGGCTGAATTATGTGATACTTTCAAGTGTCCTTTTAGTCCATACATATGCATTTAGGTTCTTTTGATATACCAACTTCTGCTCAAAATATCTCCTATTGCCAGCAGTGTGTTGTAACTATATTTCTGTCCTATGTGCTTTGGGACTTTTTGAGATCAAGCTTTTAACTGAGAGACTGTTTAGAGTGCTTCTAAAACCCAACTTTCCCTGTAACTGTATTGGTTTCATGGGTGACAGGCCTGCTGAAGTATTGGATCTAAGATTCACAAACCACTTTGGGATCTCTCTCCTAGACCAAAACAAAAAGGACCAGCACAAGTAGCACAATAGCCAGGAAAAGTAGCTTTAAAACTCCACTATAACTAGTACTTGCTTAAGGCACTTCCTGGTTCACCTCCTAATTTGACACTTCAATCACTATGGAAACTGACATCTGGAATCACTTTTAGCTATTTTTACATGCTCCATGGGGGAAGCTTAAACAAACTGACTCCATACATTTCCCTAACTTGCAGCCATTAGCTGCTGTGGTCATTTACTCTGCCCTCTTACCAGTTCATAGAATCATAGAGCTGGAAGGGAACTCAAAGGTAATCTAGTCCAACCTCCTGCCAATGGAGAAAGTGCACAGTTACAGCATCCTTGATAGGCCACCCAGTCTCTGCTTAAAAACCTCTAATGAAGGAGAGTCCAATATTTTATGAGGCAGCCTGTATCACTGTCAAACACTCATACAGGAAGTTCTTCTAATGTTTAGTCAAAAAACCCTTTCTTGTACTTTGAAGCATTTGGTTGAGGTCCTACCCTCTGGAACAACAGAGAAATTTGGTTTGTTACTCAGGTCTCTTTTTGGGTTCAAGTGCTAGGAATAGAGGACTTATGAGGAAGCTATAAAATGGAATGGGAGTGAAACTTTGGTTCACAAGCAGGCCCATCTTTCCTTGAGAGAATAAAGTTTTGCTGCCTGGAGTCTGAGATGCAGGCAACAGCACTGACAAAGCAGTGGTCAAGCCGTGGAACAATAAGTCACTATGAGAGAAGGCTGCCATGTTTGTTACTTCTCACAGCTAGCAGCAGCATCAATCTGAAATGTTGCCATATAAGGTCTAAGGTAACATCAGCTGCTAAAAGTATGGAAAAAGCACAGTTTTTGAAGGTTTCTGCCTACCCAATATGTCATTCACCAATCCAGAACCAAATTTCTAGTTGACAAATGATAAGAATTTTTGTGAACCGCCCAGACAGCTTCAGCTATTGGGCGGTATAGAAATGCAAGAAAGAAAGAAAGAAAGAAAGACAAATCAGAAGACAAGAAAGTTTAATGGAGACAGTGAATTAAAAACAGACTAAACCCTACGAGGCCTTTCGGTTCAAGTTCTTTCTCTGTGTGTGTTTTGTTTTGTTTTCTGTTTTGCATAGCTCTAAGTTTTTCATTTTAAAACATTTTCTCCACTTTCTACCTGGATTAATTTCCTAACTAGACTTTGCAGCGTTTTATACCTTGGATTCTAGGCGCTCCATCACACCTACTTTTTTTTCTGGTAAGCACTCACGATTTTGACCTCCGTTTCTTTAGCGCAGCAAGTGCTGGTCCCTTTCATGATCGTAGCTATACCAGGGGACTCTCTTTTCACTTGTTTGCTCTCCCATTATTGCGCCCGCCCCACCCCATTCCTTCTCCTTCCCTCTCCACTTCATTGGTTCTTGCCGGGTGATGGACGTGGGAGCCTCTCCCCCTTCATTCTGGCTTTGTTATCTAGCGTTTTACCGATTCAATGTTTAATCGGCTGGGTGCTGTTTCTGCAGGCGAGGAAGCAAGGAGGGTGGGGTTGGAGCATCAAAAGCCCATTTGACTGACTCAGTTTGTTCAATATGGTGTGCTGGAGGAAGAGAACTGCCCCACCCTCCTCTTTTGTCAGCAAGCACTCATTCAAAATACACACCCCTAACAAAAGAAAAAAATGCAAGGACGGCAATACATGGGGTGGGAAGGGCACTTTAATCCTGCATGGCGGAAATAAACCAGACTTTCCTCACTTCAAAATAAGACAGAAAAGAGAGGAGAAAAGGCGAGATGAGTACAGGAGAGTGATGATGTCATGTGAGTACCGCATTGCAAAACCACAAACCAGGCATGACGAGAGTGTGATAAAACACTGGTGTGATGGAGCTCTAGGTGAGGCCCAATTCAACCTTCCTCTGGGTCCTGTTCTTCAACTCTGTGTTTGGGACAGGTAAGCTATACATTCGTTCTAATTCCCCTTTTAATTCCCCTGCCCCCTCCTTCCTTCATTTTCTCTAAAAGTTTAGACCATACTGATATACGGTTGAAAGCTTCAAACAGTGCATTTAACTAGTTTGGGCTAGTGGATGTTTAAGTAAAGCTAAATAACAATTCAAATTGCTGCTGTTTGGGCCTACTATACAGTTATCCTTACAGTGTTTTTTAATAGGCCTTAGCAAGAGTTAAACTGCACTTTACTTTTTATAGTATAATCTTTACATGTAATCTGTGTGGTTCATGAGAACACACGTATTTTCTTCCTTGCATGTTTCACATTCCTTTTATACATGATGTTCTTTTGCATTTACTTTTTTCTATAAACCATTCATATATTAAGACTTCCTGTGTGGCATGTTTTCATTTGTTTAATAAGTTGAAAGAGTATTCAGTGTTTTCTGCATGAGTTCTAAAATATATTTTCAAACGTATCGAATTTTTAAATTACCTCAAATCAGCTGTAAACACTCTCTCACCCATTGGGGCAAAGTCAGAATCTCATTTTCATGATCCATCATCTATGTGACAATCATATTGCCTCTTAATTATCTTTTCTCCAGGCTAAATATGCAGTGGTACCACTACTTCCCATACTCTGGACATTACAGGCAGCATCTAACTGGCTGCTAGTGCTAATGTAAATTGGGAGCAATGCTATGCCCCCCCCACAGCATTGGGGGTGGGGGACACAGGATATTTTGGATTCCTGAAACTGAGGCTGGAGGCAGCGCTCCAACCTCAGACCCAGGAGACCAAGCTCCCACCTCCCCCTCACAGCCAGCAGGAAGAGAACTGCACCAGCTGCTTCTACAAGCTTGCAAATGCATGCTTGTAGAGTGGTGAAAGGGTGTATGTCAGTGGGTGGGAAGGGAAAAGACTGAGGGTGCAGGGTTCTGAGCTACTCCCAACCATCCCCAGCCTCCATCCCTCCCCCTCCCTGAAGCATCCGCTAGACTGCTGAAAATGCCCGTCTAGCTAAAATGCAGAGCAGGAGGCACAATGCACCTCCCACTCTGCCCTAAGTTGCTGTTATGGATGGGACCTCTAGTGCAACACCAATAGCTTTAGATTGTGATGGGAAATCCATTGCACCAACTAACATTATTGGTGATCCACAAAAGGCTTCTAATGCTAATGCAATATGATTTATGTTAGTACACGTATCCAATTGGATACGTGTACTAATTTTCTGTTGATGCAGCCTAGAATTCTATTTGCCTTTTTAGCTTCTACATCACACTGCTAAGATATTTAGCTTGAGCATTATAGAGTTATTTCATTAACATCAGCCTACTTTTTCTTCAATATCCTTCAAGTCTTAGAGGCACTCTGAGTTTATATTTTTAGCAGCCTGTCGTTTAAGGCATTGTGTATTACTTTGAAATTAATTACTGAAAATGATGCAAAATGGCAAAGAATTAACCATGCTAGGCAGTAAAAATGGCTAAGGTTTGAATCCAATTGGCAGCAGGGTTTTTTTGGCTACCATCCTTGAAAATTAAGGTATTTTCACTGAGTACATACTCTGAGCAGAGGAAGAAAAGATGAAGTGACCTGACGAAGTGTGAATGTGATTGGAAAACCAGAGTATTTCAGTCACTGGCTATTACCAACTCTCCTTCTTTGCTGCCTTAAACCACTCATGATTTTGAGATGCCATTCCTGCAGAAATAGATTCAGAGGGTGGTCATGTAGTTATGTCCTCTTCACAGTCTCTCTATGCAGTGTCTTCTTGTTTATGTGTTCAAAAGTTTCTATTAGAAGCAATCCTATAAATCAAGGATCCTATAAATCAAGGATCCCTTAAAGCAATGTATTTTAAAAGAGGAGTTAAATCTCCACTGTTTAAAAACTCCTTGTGTATATAATTATAAGTTAGGACATCTCTGCTGAAAAAAGAAACTCTAATATTAAGAAGAGCCAAATTGCCCTGGGCTTTATGATGTCAACACAGCTCAAGAATGTGTTCAGCTCTTTTGTAAAAGTTCTGCACCGACTGTTTTCAAGGAAGATTTTCTTGCAGGTTAACAATATTGTGCTGAGTTGTTTTCAAATCCATGCAAGGAAACATTCGCCATCCAAAATCCTAATTACACATGTAGTTTCGCCTCTTGTAAACCCACACCTAGCAGAGATCACAAGCAATTACTCTCAGAACCAGGTTCCTCTTTGTCCTGTTTCTACAGGGACCTGCAATAGGAACTTCCAGTCTGTCAGATTTGAAGTCCCTCCCTCTTCAAAGGTTCGGGGAGGCGGAAGAGAGAACACAGAGTAGGGGTGGGAAGCCTGGTGCCTTCCAGAGATTGTTGGGATACACCTCTCATCAACCTCAGCCAAACATGGTCAGTGGTCAGGGATTACGTAAATTAATGTCCAACACAACTGGAGGGCACCACATTGGCTTTCCCTGACAGATTCTGCAGCTCCAGTCAGAGGAAGGAATGCTTCAGAAGAAAGCAGAGAAGAGCCCTCTTAATTTTGCCAACATTAGGGTTATGCAGCCATGCAGGATCCTCTTTTAACCCACCATCTGAATGTACTTACCTCCATGGTGGATCGCCCCACTGCAGTGTCTCCATGCTGCAAGCTAGTGAAGCAAATTGGTTTCAGATATTCTGTTTCCCTGAAACAGTGCCTGAACTATTCCAGGGCCTTGTCTTGTCTTTTTTCTTTTCTCTTCATAGTTCCAAATAAACTGAACAGAGGAGTGGATTCCTGCACTGAGCAGGGGGTTGGACTCGATGGCCTTATAGGCCCCTTCCAACTCTACTATTCTATGATTCTATGATAAGACTGCACACTAACTCCAGACAACTTCCCCATTTCTTGGGCAGAGGCCATGTAAACATGCTTGGAACAAAGGAAAATCATAGAATCATAGAATAGCAGAGTTGGAAGGGGCCTACAAGGCCATCGAGTCCAACCCCCTGCTCAATGCAGGAATGTGTTTCATATTTGTCATATATTTTTCTACAACCTATGTCAGCCTTCCCAAAATGATGCTTTCCAGGTGTTTGGGACTTACAACTCTTATCAGCCCCAGCCAACCTAGCCAATTTTCAAGGGTGATGAGACTTATATTGTAAAATATCTGGAAGGCACTTGGCTGGGGAAGGTTGACCTATGCACAAACCAGATATGGAGCTGTTTATAAAGCCAAAAGGCATTTTCCAAACAATGAACAGTGTAACATTATAACCAGATCAATTTTTCCTCAACTATGGATTTTTGTCAAAGTTTAGAGTGAGCAAAGACAAACAAAGGACTTCAATATTTCACCCAAGGGTTAGAATATTGATTAGGAAAAAAAATGCTAGTTTGCCAAGTCCTAGTACTGCATTCCTAAACATGCCCATTTACAAAGATAGCAATTTTAAACTCCTTAAATCAGGAGGTGGACAGATGGTAGATCTTGGTCTACAGGTGGACCACTGGCCAATTTCCACTGGATTTCTTAATGCCTTAATGTTCTTTTCTAACAAAGAATGTTTGGTCTGACTAGCAAGGCCATGTCTTGGGCTCTTAAATAAGAGTTCTTGTTGCCCAGAATCATTTAACACAGATTTATGTCTTTATTGTTAAGAGATCCTGAGCATGCACTTAAGTCTATAAAATGTGTTTTCCTCCTGTTTTATAGGACAATGCACCACCTTACAACACACACACACACACACACACACACACACACACACACACACTATATTATTGATTTGAGATCTCCAAGCATTATAAAAAAAGAGAGAAAGGAAAAGACTATTATACTTGTATAAGTAATAAGTGAATTCAAACACTTTGAAAACCATCAGGGCCAATTTCTGTCACTCATTAAGTAGCAAAGAAATACTCAAACCACTCCAGGGTTAATGTACCGCAGAGCCTCAATGCTCCAAGTTGTCTTAAACTTTGAAAGTTCTCCCTTTTAAGAACCCTTTTAAGTTCACAGTGTTACCATATTGTTCTGTATTTGCCATAACACTCAAACTCACCCATTTTGACTGCCAACTTGGTTTCTATTTCTTCCTTCACACATAACCCTTTGCTCTAAGTGAATGAACATTTTCATTTCCTGATTTAAAAGTAGAATATAGATTGTACAGGTTATGAGATTCATTTGTTTTACAGCCTAATTCTTTTCATGTTTACAGGGTTCAACAGCCAAGGAAGTGCACAGAGGACTGCAACCTGAGTCATGTATCATGCATGAACAATCATCAGACAAGTGTTTTATTGCACACTCATTACTGGCCACGCATGGATTTTTGTGGGCCCTTTTCATAATGACGTCTTCCTCCTGCATGTCTCCCGCTCTTCTGCTCATTTTACCATCACAAAAAACCTCCTGGAAAATCTGGGGTTTTGGATGTAATGAAACTTGCTGCCATTTCCTGCTGTGTGCAGGAGAAGCTGCAAGGTAGAAATGCCCACTGAATGGACTAGGTGGCCATTGCTTGCGTCCTCTTTCTTCCCCATCTGAAGAAAGAGGAAGCAGCTTGTCCCTATTGTGGGACTGAAAAGCGATGGTAGGGAAATGTAATTTCCCCATCTGATGATGCTCTGTGTGTGCGTGCGTGTGAATATATGTAGAAGCATTTGAAAATGTCTATGTAAGTTCCAGGTATTACTTTAAGAGTTCTGCACTGAAGTTACCTATGGGCTTAGAGTAGTGCTCCCTGATTAGTGAAGGAGTGTAATTGTTCTCCTGCCCCACCCCCAGCATATCTTTCCTGTCTCTAAGCCTGCTGGATGTCAAGACATGGACATAATGTTTGCATAATGCCTAAGCTTGTAAGATCTAATGTGTGTAGCCTTAAAATCATGTTGTCCTGGATAGTATGTGTGGTTTAAGTTTATGTCCATCAGGTTTAACATGTGTAGGTCCTATGAAAATGTTATGCCCACAAAGTGGACTTCCAGTAGATCAGTGGTAGTGGAACATGAAAGTGCAATTTCACTTTCCAATGATGGGTAGCCCTCTACTTGGTAAGACAATCATCCAAATTGACCCCTAGATATATTGTAAGAATTTCAACTCTCTTCCCATTTATTCAAATATTTATTTATGGGTGGAAACTTTTATTAGTGTGTGATATCACCTAATAACATAATTAGCATAGCAGTTAACTATAACCTAATTCAGTGCTAGAATTTATAAATAATAATAGTTGGGTCATCTATTTTTAACTGTTCTTGTACTTTTAACAGCAAAATGTGTACAAGTGAGTCCAGCTTTTCCATCAGTTCCATATTTAAAAAAGCTGCACCAGCTTAATTTCTGTGTGTCACATTGCTATTAGAGACCCAAAAACAGAGCTCATAAAAATGTTGATAACTGTACATACAGCTACCATATGATAAACTCATTTGATAATTTCTGTATCAGAGAGTTTCTTCTAGTGCCCTGGTTTCAAAAACAACTTAAGAAAATCATGGACACTGAATGCAAATCAACACTATTCCTGTTTTATCGGGAATGAATGTCAGTTTGCCCTAGTGGTAGCTCTGATCCTTTAGAAGAAAACCCCATCCATTATGCCATTTACCTGATTTATTATTAAGCTTGACAGAAGGTGAGAAAACCATAATTACTGCCAACCCAATTTGCATCAGCCAAGGAAAGTTAACTCTGTACTCTGCAGCAGTGCTGAGCTGAAACATGCAAACATTTTTACATTCCCACAAAGCACCTCTCCCTTTTCAGCAATTTTCACACTCTTTTGTAAAAGGGTGGGAAACTATTTGCAAGTGGGTGAGTATCAGGGAAAGAGCGAACGTGCTCTCACTGCCAAAGTAATCAGGCCAGCACTTTCTCAACAAGATCTAGTTGCATGCTACTGACTAGGTCACTCTGACCAAAGCTGGTGCCCTCCAGTTGTTTTGGATTACAACACCCATTACTGTAGCCAAATGGCATAGTCCAAAACATTTAGAGAGTACCAAGTTGGGGAAGGCTGGGCTATTTGGTCTAGAATATGAACCAAATTCAGATGCACATCCAAATGCAGATATTGCCTATCTATATTGTATCACTTTCATTAGGATACGCATTCTCATCCACAGTCTGCCCAACCATTATTATTATTATTATTTATTTATTTATTTATATAGCACCATTAATGTACATGGTGCTGTACAGAGTAAAACAATAAATAGCAAGACCCTGCTGCATAGGCTTACATTCTAATAAAATCATAATAAAGCAATAAGGAGGGTAAGAGAATGCACCAAACAGGCAGTATAAAAGTCAGAACAAAATCAAGTTTTAAAAGCTTTAGGAAGAAGAAAAGTTTTTAGCTGAGCTTTAAAAGCTGCGATTGAACTTGTAGTTCTCAAATGTTCTGGAAGAGCGTTCCAGGCGTAAGGGGCAGCCGAAGAAAATGGACGAAGCCGAGCAAGGGAAGTGGAGACCCTTGGGCAGGTGAGAAACATGACATCAGAGGAGCGAAGAGCATGAGCGGGGCAATAGTGTGAGATGAGAGAGGAGAGATGGGAAGGAGCTAGACAGTGAAAAGCTTTGTAGGTCAACAGGAGAAGTTTATATTGGATTCTGAAGTGAATTGGAAGCCAGTGAAGAGATTTCAGAAGTGGAGTAACATGGTCAGAGCGGCGAGCCAAGAAGATGATCTTAGCAGCAGAGTGGTGAACAGAAACCAACGGACTGATGTGAGAAGAAGGAAGGCCAGTGAGAAGAAGGTTGCAGTAGTCCAACCGAGAAATAACCAATGCATGAACAAGAGTCTTGGCAGAAGAGACAGACAAAAATGATCGAATCCTGGCAATATTATACAGGAAAAAACGACAGGATTTAGCTACTGCCTCAATATGAGGAATAAAGGAGAGCGAGGAATCAAATATAAAGCCAAGACTATGAGCTTCCTTGACTGGAGTAAGTGTAACATTATTGACAGTAAGAGAGAATGAGAGATGAGGAGAAGGTTTAGGAGGAAAAACAAGCAATTCAGTCTTTGCCATATTAAGTTTCAAACGACGATGAAGCAACCAAGCTGAGATATCTGAAAGACATGCCGAGATACGATCGTGAACATCTGGAGAAAGATCTGGAGATGAAAGATATATTTGTGTATCATCGGCATACAGATGATATTGGAGGCCATGAGATTGAGTAAGATTACCCAAGGGCAACATGTATAAAGAAAACAACAACGAGCCAAGCACCGAGCCTTGCGGAACCCCTACTGAAAGGGGAAAAGAAGAAGACGAGCTGCCGTTAGCCAACACGCTGAAAGAGCGACCCGCTAGATAGGAGGCAAACCAGTTATAGACAGAGCCACAAAATCCGAGGTCATGAAGGGAATCTAAAAGAAGATCGTGATCAACCGTGTCAAAGGCTGCTGTTAGATCAAGGAGAATAAGAACGGAATAAAGGCCTTTAGACTTGGCAATAAGAAGATCATTGGTAATCTTAGTAAGGGCTGTTTCAGTGGAATGCAAAGGACGGAATCCAGATTGAAAAGGATCCAGAGCAGAGTTACTAGAAAGAAAATCAAGACAACGAGAGTAGACCACACACTCCAGGATCTTTGAAACAAAAGGCAACAAAGAGACAGGTCGATAGTTAGACAGAGATAGACTATCAAGAGTAGGTTTCTTGAGAATCGGAGAGACTGTAGCGTGTTTAAAAGCAGAAGGAAATGAGCCAGAGGACAAAGAAGAATTAATAATATGAAGCAAGGACGGGAGGAGAGCAGGGATAAGATTAATAAAGACGCGAGAAGGAATCGGATCATGAGAACAAGTGGAAGGCTTCGAAGAGCGCAGTATTGTGGAACGTTCATCAGCTGAGACAGGAAATGTAGAGAAATTTGCAGGAGGAACCAACAGATGAGGAACAGGAACTGGAAGAGAAGCAGAGCTGGCCAGATCAGAGCAAATAGTTTGGATTTGTCCACCATTACAACTTGTTTATTTATTCAATTTGTGCCCTGCTTTCTCACCAAGGCAAAGGCAAGGAAGCTAACTCTCTACTTTTTAAAAGTAGATCATAGAATCATAGAATAGTAGAGTTGGAAAGGACCTATAAGGCCATCGAGTCACCCCGCTCTGTGCATATCTGAGAGATGGTTGTCCAGATAATAAGAATAATACAACAAATGCATTAAGACACACCAAAATTACAGGGGGGAAAGCAGCAACAGCTTGGCACAAGAGTCTTCCTATGCAGCAGCAATACAGAGAGTGCTAGCCCTGGGCAATGAAGAGCTAATCCCTCTTGCTTTTAGAGTGAGGCCAATGGAATTGTTTTATTTGCCCTCAGTGATATTGTCACATAACCAATTTGACTGATTACACAGCACTCTGATGACATCATGTTCACTTGGTGATTTCTGATTGGCTATCATTATGCAGTAAAGAACCTTTTTCATTCCCCCCCAACCCCTAAATAACCAAAGCTGTAGCAGATCGGAAGGCCTGGCTGCAAACAGCCGCAGAGAACTATGAAAGAGCAGTGGGCAGACTTTTTCTGTCTGTCTCTTTTTATGACCCCCCTCCATGCCCATAAAGCAATTTTCACATCAAAAACTGAACCTCAAAATTTGTCACAACACTTCCCTAGTATTTCCTTTAATCTACCATTGAAGCTCAGGATGTAACGACAGAAATTAATGTATAAGAAAATGAAAAAGAGGGATGGGCACCAGCTCTGCAAATGTATTCCTCTGATGTTCTGGGATATACAATGCAATCCTACGGCCCACCTGCTCAGAAGTAAGTCATACATAGTTCAATGGAACTACTTCCTGGTAACTCTGTATATTAGTGCAGACTTAAGTTGATTTCATTACGGTTGAGGTCAGTGATCAGAATAATGGGGGGAAACTATGGTGCAAATTATATATGTTGCACAGTTTACATACAATGTACTGAAAATGTGTGGGGGTGGGTAGGCACTTATAATATGCAATTTCTGTTATGCAGAACAGTCTTTCCCAACCTGCTGCCCTTCTGATGTTTACAACTCTCATCATCATTGACAATCGTCATGCTGACTGGGGCTGATGGAAGTTGTAGTCCCAAACATCTGGAGGGCACCACATTGGAAAGGCTGGTGTAGAGAGTGGTCCAACAAAAGTAATCCCCATCCAGTAGTGGATATCTGTGAGCACAACTGGACATTCTCCCCCTCCTCTCCCCCTTGCATCCCTCGCATCAGTTCTTGGTGGATTCCAGCCCTCCAGAAGACCTTTGAGGGCACACAGGGGGCTGCAATGTGGGGCAGTGTGAGGCAGGGGGGAGAGGAGCAATCATCCCTTCCCACTCCCACTAACAGAACTACTTTTGTCAGCAGAACAAAGAACAACCCAATTGGATTCAATCCCATGATAGCTACTTTGCTTTTACTGCAGCTTCCATTCAATAATATCAAAATGCTCTGAATTAAGTTTCATTAGATACTAATAAGGTTGGCATTACAGGAGAAAGAGCAGCACAGCGCTTAAGTGACTGGTCTGTGATTTGTGGCTGATCTGAAATGAAAACCAGATGCCAGGTATACATTTCCTGAAAAGGAAAGTAAACTATTTCCCCCCAAAAATAATACTGATATTAACCCCCACCCCGCCCAAAAAAGTACTTTACAATACGTAAAAAAAAAGAGGGGGGAAGACCATCTGAGAATAGGCATACTCAAATGTCTTGGGGAACTTCTAGGCATGTCCTTTAAGGCTATCTCTGCCTATGTCAAGTTGACACATGCTACAGCACATTTTGGTGGACACAGGAGGACCAATCTGGACTAGACACACTGTTTTATTATGCCTAGTAGTTGTGATTGATTTGAGTCGGTTCCAGATCAGCTACAGGGAAATGCCAGGCAAGTTGCTTTTGAAACAAAACAAATAAATAAAGTAAGAAGACTATAACTGTTTGTTAAATTGGGGTTAAGAATAAAATAAATACTGTTAAAATCAAGCTACACCTCACCGATGTCATTGTCACTATCAGATGCTTAAACTAAATACGTTCTTATGCGTAGCCTTCTTGAACATGAGAAGGTACTATTAGAATGGCCTTTTATATGAGGAATATCTTAACAGGAACATGGGAAGCTGCCTTATATCGAGTCAGGCCATTATTCCATCTAACTTGCTATTGTCTGCATTGACTGGCAGCAGTTCTCCAGGGCTTCAGACTGTGGTCTTTCCCAGTCCTCTCGTTTGACACAACCTGGGACCTTCTGCAACCAAGGCAAATCCTCTACTGCTGGGCTACAGCCCCTTCCCAAACTTTTTATAGTTCCCCATGACTACGGCAGCTCCCTGTGCCCCTGAAAAATCACCACTGAATATTGGAGGAATGGGGCTGGGTGAGGTACAGGGGCTGAGAATAGAAGAGGCTTTCTATGGCTTCTAAAGTTGTTGATTTGCAGTAGGTTGCTGCTGTTTTAATGTGTGTTAGATTCTTTAGAATTGCACCTTGTTTGATTAATATTACAGTATTCTTGTATTGTTTTTTGTACGTTGCTTTGAGGCCCTTGTAGGTGAAAAGGCAGGATGCATATTTCAATATAACTAGCATTAATTAATGGCTCCTTTTCTTTTCTATTCAAAAACAAAATAAGGATCCATCTGAACCTAGGATTTTACTACAACAGATCAATGACATCCTTGCCACTTTCATTAGCAAAACAATATTGAGGCATGTTGACAGAAAACTAATCCATTTTTTTTATTTTTCTGATCAGACAGATCTGCACTTGTTCATATCTTTTCTTTATACATTTGCCTTTTCTTTTCCTCCCATCCTTCTTTTCCCACTATTTCCCCGTCTGCCAAAATTTATATAATAAATTTCTCAGGTTTAGAACCTTCTGCTTTGTGCACTGTTGGTGCTATATAAATAACAAACAACAATTGTATTTTGTTTATATTTCCTTCCATATTTTACCTAGGTAATAGAACACTTTAAAATTATTATACTGCCCAGTTATTTGTGCAGTAAATTTCATTTTTAAAAATTATTGGATTTCAGTACTGTCCGTCTTCATGAGACAATTACAAATGCTTCTAGAGAGAAAGACATAAAGGCAGGCAAGCCCAGGCTAATATACTGAATCCCCAAAGAAATCTCCTGGCTCTGTTACCTTAGCAACTGCACTGCCTTCCTAGCTAAAGTTTGTACTGTGAGTTAGCATCCTGATAACTCCTTTAGTCTTATAGGTGGAGAAGAATACTAAACATGCTCAACATTGAGATGGACGCTGTATGAGAAAGCCTATGCAACTAATTCTTGGGTCCAGAAAAGTCCTCTTTGCAAATGAATGAATGACTTTCTACATAAAAAGAGTAACAAGGTCAAGCTCATCTCATCTTGAACTGGGATTTAATCCATCCATAAATGCTCTCCAAACCAGCAACTGGGAGAACCAGTTCACATATGGCTCACAAACATTTTTCTCTCAATTTTGATGAAGGAAAACTATTGATGTGTGTATTTCAGTCAGACACTAGTATGTACAAGTGGATGGAAGCTTTTGGAAGGGAATCCTGCCTTTTTCTTCTTCATTCTTTTCCATCACTTCCATCTTTAGAAAGCTGCACTCCTCCACCAACCCCTGTGTCTCACCCAACCCCATTCTGGAGGGTTCTCAAATCATCAGGAGTAGCTTTTCAGGGGTGCAGAGGACAGGAGAGTCCTCTTCTGAGACATTCCTTCCAGTCACAGTTCTCCGGATCTAAACCAAGGTGTTGTGTGTAAATATCAGTTCCTTCCATTTAAATGAAGATACATATAAACACACACACACACACACACACAGAAATAAACATGACTTAAGAGCCAGTTTCTCTATTTGTGTATTGCAGTACATGTGAAACTCTGCATTGGGGTAAGCAACTAAAGCATTTTTTAAAATTAAAAATGAGACTCTTATTGCACCTCTCCTTGCCCTCATCTTGACGGCATCAGGTCAGTAGCGTGGGGCAGTGAGGCAGTGCCCCCCCCATTGGCGCTCCTTCCGACCATCTACAGGAGCACAATTGTGGGCTTTCCTGAAGGCACCACTGCCGTTGCTGCTATCCCGGCCACCTGAGCACACGTGCAGGAGTTCAGGGGCGGCAGGGAGCATCCGTGCCCCCTCTTCCAAGGTTAGGTTTTTTATGTATATATTGGCCTCCATGTTGTTGTTGTTGTTGTTGTTGTTGTTTTATTAAAGGATCACATTTACAGCTAAATAGGGGGGAGGAACAAGGGGGTGCTCCCTCCCTCTCAGAATAACCACCCCCCTTTAATTTTTTAAAAATTAAACAAGGGTCTGCAGAAGCACAGAGGTGTTCTAGCAACCTTTCAGCTTGCTGGTCCACCTCCTTCCCTGCCCAGCCGATGGTGACCAATCAGTGGTCGCCATAGGCTGTGGCACGCCTCACAACAGCTCCGTAGCAAGAGCGACACATGGCAGATGCTGTCATCACCTCGCTCCAAGCTAAAAAATTCAGGGCAAGTGCTTTGGGGCTTTTCATTTCCAAATCATACAGTATGGCTTCCCAGCAATTTTAAAATTATCCAGTGGTGGGAGAAATGGTTTATAGAATGGTTTGACTGCTTAGAAAGAGTGAACAAACTCGAATGCGGTTTGCTAAAATTTATTTGAAAGGCTTGTGAATTTAGAACTATTACAGAGAAAAAAACTGTGGTGCTATACAGCTCCTGACGAAGGGTCCTTGGACCCGAAACGTTGAGCATCATACAATTTCTGTAGCAAGTTTTAAACTAAGAAGATTTACTTTCTCATAGTTTGGATTACAATAAAAAAATTGTTTTGATATTTCAAGCACCAGAGCTTTCAGCTTCTTACTCACACGGATTATCCCCAAAGCCAAAGATCAGTGCAATTGCTATGTAATTGGAGGGGGTAGTTTTCCTGCTTTTGGATATGTTCACTACTGGGTTTAACAAACAAAATCAGCACATCAATCATGGAGAGGTTAAACCCACAACTTTCAAAATGCAAAATAACAAAGCAAAGAAGTGGAACATTTCCAAAAAGATAGGCACTACTGTGGATGGAACTACAAGCTCACTTCTGTACCTAGGGCTGCAATGTGATACACAGGCACTTGGAACTGGAGTGAGCCACACTGAAGTCAGTGGGACTTAATTTCATGTGCACGATTGTACTGGATGTAAGAGAGCAGGGAACACTCAAACTTTTAAAAGCAATAAATATACAGAACTTGAAAGATGTCCTCAAAGTATCATGGAGATGGGGAGAAGGGTTACGTTGCTCTTCACTGTTCGCATCACAAGGATGAATCTGACAGTCACTCAACCGTACTTCATACAGTACTTGGTAGGAGAAACCAAGTACTTGGTTTTGCAGATTGAGTGTGGTGAAATTACGCTGTACGCACAATTGAAGTGGTACCAGGAGAAAAGGCATTTGGATCTCCTGCAACAAGCCAGCAATGGATTCATACATCAGCCTTCCCCCAACCTGACAGGCTCCAGATGTTTTGGACTCATCCCTGATTATTAGCTGTGCTGGATGGGGATGGTGGGAGTTGTAGTCCAAAACATCTGGAGGGCACTAGGTTAAGAAGGCTGGCATACATGTTATGCAAGAAAAATGATTTTCAGAAGAAGAAGAAGAAGAAGAGGAAGGATCACCAACATCTTAATAATCTGATTAACTATATAATTCAAAGTAACCAGTCCATCCTAATTCTGCCCCTTGAAGACTTAATCTAGTAAGATTAATAGAGCTTTTCCTATTAAAGTCTTACCAGATGCCGTTCTACAAAATGATTTTTTTTTCTTACCCTGATGAAAAGGATCTTCTCTCCAACTCTGTATCTTCCTTGTGAAAGACGCTCCACACAAAATTTACTAGGGCATTTACATGGAGGATCTTCAGAAATATGTTTGACCTAAAAAAAGAAAAGGCACATATGTTATCATGTTGGTGTGTTTAGTGAACTACTGTACCATTATGACAGATAATATCCAATCTTCTCTTTCAGTTATTGGTATTTTCCAGACTTTTCTGACATTGTGCCTTTTTCTTAATTAATAGATAATCTTCACAGAGAAAAAGGAGGGAGGGAGAGCCAGGATAGAAGAGCAGTGGTGTAGCTAGGTCATTTAGACCCTGAGCATGATTGCTTTACCATGCACCCCTCACCCATTCAGATAGCCATGTGCATAACTTCAGTTTCACAACTAACATTACTCTTCTTCCCCACCTCCCTCCATTCCATGCATTACAACTGCTTCTGCATTCCTGATCTGTTAGAATAAAAAGAGATCAGAAATGTTTGTTACTGTGATAACGGAATATTCTGAGCATGTGCAATTTCACCATTAAAAGCCAACTCATAGTACAAGTATGACTATAGGAATAAAATGGAGTTATCTTCTGCTGCCCTGATGGTAAACTCAGTGGGATGGTGTTTGGTGGAAGCACCATTTTGTTGCAGAAAAGGATAGTATACCTTCACAGTAAAAATAATGCAATTATATTCTATAATACAATAATACAAAAATAATATGACAATCTGTACATGCCAGGCCAATCGGCTTCTGACTATAAAAGGACCACTTATTATTTTAAAAAATCAGACTAAAGGATGTTGCATCAAGCAGCCCTAGCCACAGTGGATCCCAGCACACCCATGGCAACCATTATTATTATTATTATTATTATTATTATTATTATTATTTATATAGTGCCATCAATGTACATGGTGCTGTACAGAGTAAAACAATAAAATAGCAAAACCCTGCCGCATAGGCTTACATTGTAATAAAATCATAATAAAACAATAGGAAGGGGAAGAGAATGCACCAAACAGGCACAGGGTAGAGTAAAACTAACAGTATAAAAGTCAGAACAAAATCAAGTTTTAAAAGCTTTAGGAAAAAGAAAAGTTTTTAGCTGAGCTTTAAAAGCTGCGCTTGAACTTGTAGTTCTCAAATGTTCTGGAAGAGCGTTCCAGGCGTAAGGGGCAGCCGAAGAAAATGGACGAAGCCGAGCAAGGGAAGTAGAGACCCTTGGGCATGCGAGAAACATGGCATCAGAGGAGCGAAGAAACATGCTGAAACTAGGCCTCTTTTTGCCCCATCACCTGCCACTCTCTGGGTCATCATTTCAGGGTTCTTTGGGCTGCAAGTCTCAGGACTTCAACTGTACAGTTCACCCCAGCTGTATCACTGCTAAAATAAAAAGAACCATTGTGTGCACCCACCCAGTTTCTAAATCCAGCACTGCTTCTTTTGCATTTACTCACTTTTGATACCCAACACACTACTACTCCACAGTGCTAAAATTATGAGGAGAATGGCAAGTGCCCTTCAGGCACTTACCTTTGACATTCAGGTACTAGTGCTCTTAAAAAAACAAACAACAAACAAACAAAAAAGTGAGTAAATGCAAAAGAAGCAGTGCAGGATTTAGAAACTGGGTGGGTGCACACAATGGGTTTTTTTATTATTATTTTAGCAGTGATACTAAATATTGACAAGCACATGAATACAATAATTTCTATCCAATATAGTTTTCTAGGAGAGAAGTTGACCTAATGTTTTGATGTCAAATGAAGCAAAATGTGAGAAGCACTTTCTAAAGATTTCATCCATTTTGGCTAACGCTCCAAAGCAATGATCTGGAAAGGGAGACTGAGAACAGGGTAAAATGTTGATAAAACATTGTGGGTTTTCCCCTCATTTTCTCTGAAAGTTTTTTCTTCTGTATCAGGTCATAGGAACACCCAGAAAGCCTTGCTGGGTAAAACTGAGGGGTGATCTAGTTCAGCATTCAGTTTCCAACACGAGCCAACCATATGCCTCTTGGATGTCTATAAACAGAACATGAAGGCCAAGAGATCACATTCTGATGTTCAGTTATATATTGTACTTGTTTGTCAAAGGTCAAGAATGATGTCTAATGCTAAGAATAACGGCCCCTTTCAACCTGCACAATCAGGGCTGTGCAACCACAAGATGTTTTTAATTACAACTCCCATCAGCCCCAGCCAGCATGGCTAGGAATTGTAGTCCAAAACATCTGGAGGTAACTCACCCCTGACCTAAATGGTCCAATCTTAGAGCCTGTCGGGCACATGTGCACATGGCTAGCCAGCCTCAAATGGGAGCCATGCATTCTTCATCCAGTAACAAAGTTTCCACCTTGAAATTAATCTGATGACTTTCTGAATGATGCCAAACCAAGTTAGGCTTATAAAGTTTGCATACTTTCAAAACGAAATGGCATGGATAATTAACAATGCTAGGTTTAGTTTGGGTTTGTTTGCAAAATCTCCTCTCCTCTCTCTCTCTCTCTCTCTCTCTCTCTCTCTCTCTCTCTCTCCAGGAAAAAAAGAAAGACCTGAAATGAATTCCAGACAAATTTTAAAACACAGTGATTTTCAAAAATTGAAAGCTTTGATATTTAGTTGTACAATCCTGAGATTTGCAAGTTTAAGGGGGGAAATTCCCATAATAATTTCATGAAATGTTGGAATATCACCAAAAGTAATCAACATATATTATATTCCTCAATTTGAACAGTATCTCCCAATATTATAGTACATTATATCCTAGAAATATTTGTTTTATGGCCAAAGAAAACATTTACACCCATTAAAAAATCCCTGACATTGTGTCATGCAAACTTTGGGTCTCTCCCAGCTACCCCTTCTCTCTTTCAGGCAATGTGAGGGTTTTTTTCCTTCTCCTGCCTGTCCTGTATAACATTTTATTCCTGACATATAGTGATACATATAAGCTAGTGTTCTGGAAAAAAACCAGGCGGGGGTGTTCATAAGAAAACTCTGTGAAACTTACAGTGCCAATCCCCAATGAAAGGGATATTCTAAACGACCAGAGATTCCTGAGACATAAAGACTGAGGAAATAGGTTTCCTGGAAACATTTTCAGCAGAGGCACTTAAGAGTGGTGGGATGGGAAGTAATTATAAGAGAGATGTGTTTCATATATCCAGCTGGGGCAGCACTGCAGTAATGTGCCTGAGAAGTAGGGATGTGCTCCGCTCCGATTAGGAGCGTAGAAGCAGTAGCGGATTGGCCTGCTCCGCCTTACCCAGAGGCGGAGTAGGAGCGGACCGCGGACCCCCTAGAAGCAAGGCGAAGAGAAGCGACCATTTTTCGGAGCTCCGAGTTCAGGCGGAGCGCTCCGGTCGCCATCTTGAAAACATTTCGCCATAGGATTGCATTGCGGCAAATAATCGCGCATAACTACGTTGTTTTTGAAGCTATCGTTCTGGAAATTCTTGTGCACAGAGAGTCGTGGATGGGGGTCATTTTGAGACCACTCTCACCTCTCTGCGTGCTGTGGTTCACGTGCAATATTTTTTTAAAAATCGGGGCAACCGCGGGGCTCAAACTGCGTTTCGGCTTTTCGCCCATAGGATTGCATTGAGGGAAAGAATCGGGGATAACTGGGGGGGGGTTTAAGCTATCGTTCTGAAAATTCTTGTGCACAGAGAGTCGTGGATGGGGGTCATTTTGAGACCACTCTCAACTTTCTGCGTGCTGTGGTTCACGTGCAATATTTTTTTAAAAATAGGGTCAACCGCGGGGCTCCGTTTCGGCTTTTCGCCCATAGGATTGCATTGAGGGAAAGAATCGGGGATAACTGGGGGGGGGTTTAAGCTATCGTTCTGAAAATTCTTGTGCACAGAGAGTCGTGGATGGGGGTCATTTTGAGACCACTCTCAACTTTCTGCGTGCTGTGGTTCACGTGCAATATTTTTTTAAAAATCGGGGTTTGGGTTTTTTTTATTTTTTTATTTTTATTTTTTTGGAAGCGATGACAGGCACATTCAACTCCCAATCCTGATGAGAATTCATCTCCTCAGAAAGCATCCTCCTCCAATCCCAGCGTTGGAGGGGGGACTAAGGCAGACCCACCCTGAGAACTTTCTGTTTTGTGTCTCTTTGTGGGTTGGCGTTCGTGGAGGGAACACTTACTTAGCTAGTGCTCCTGCTTTGGAGATAGATTAATTTAATATAGGTTTAGTTTGGCGCGTGTGTGTGTTTGTTTGCTTCTTTCTGACTTGTAGCTTAGTTTGCCCTGTGTTTTCCCCTTACTTTGATTTAATATAAACTTTATTTTTGAATTTTGGAGTGTGTGGTTGGGTTGGTTGGGTTGGTTGCCCCCCCCCCTTCCCTGTATTAAAGCCTGACTGTTCTGCTTTTGTGAAAGCTTTCTTTTGAAAGCATACACACAGTTTTTGTCCCATTTCCCTACATTTATATTCTTAAACATATTTTATTATATTCTTTCACATAGTCCATTAGTATATATTCTCATACATATTATATTAGTATTCATATTTTGTTCTTCTTATAGTAGTGGTTGGTTCTTTTCCCCCCTCCCCTCTCTTAAATCCTGATTGTGTTTCCTTCTATCTTCTATATACCAAATATACCAAAAAAATTGGATTCTCTTTTTCTTCTCTGTGTAACTTCGACGGAGTGGGCTGCTTTTGTCAAGTTCAACAGGCAGCCACAGATTGAGCATTTTGGGGAAAGCATACGCACACCATTTCCCTATTCTTAAACATATTATTATTATATTCTTTGACATAGTCTTAGTAGTCTATTAGTATACATTCTCATACATATTATAGTAGTGGTTGGTTCTTTTCCCCCCTCCCCTCTCTTAAATCCTGATTGTGTTTCCTTCTATCTTCTATATACCAAATATACCAAAAAAATTGGATTCTCTTTTTCTTCTCTGTGTAACTTCGACGGAGTGGGCTGCTTTTGTCAAGTTCAACAGGCAGCCACAGATTGAGCATTTTGGGGAAAGCATACGCACACCATTTCCCTATTCTTAAACATATTATATTATATTCTTTGACATAGTCTTAGTAGTCTATTAGTATACATTCTCATACATATTAGTAGTAGTAGTATTCATATTTTGTTCTTGTTATAGTAGTGGTTGTCCCATTTCTTGTCCCATTTCCCTACATTTATTAGTAATATTCTTAAACATATTATTATATTCTTGTAGATATTCTTAGTAGTAGATATATATATATATATATTAGTATATTCTCATACATATTAGTAGTAGTATATTTTATTGTTCTTGTCCCATTTCCCTACATTTAAACATATTATATCTTCTTATACATATTCTTAGTAGTACCTTATACATAGTATTAGTAGTATTAATATTTTGTTAGTCATCATGAAAAGAGGAAGCAGGCGTGCTGAAAGCAGCAAGGCTCAGTCTGCCAGCAGTAAGCAGGCTTCCTCTCCTCCTGTGAAACTCAAACGGGCAACTCCTTGGCTGACTGCTCCAAAACAGAAGCAGGACAAGCAGCAGGCAGAGCCACTCTCTTCTGCAACTTGTGCCCGGCGTTCTCTTTTTGAGGGTGGGAATGGGAAAAGTGCCCGTTTGCAAGAGGCACGTGGCAGCAGTGCCATTAGAGGAGGAGGAGTATCCCCAACTCCTTCATTCTCCTTTCAGCCCACGAGCCCGATGATGGACCTAGACGAGGTCCTCAGCACAGTGGAGGGGGGGGAGGAGGAGGAGGAGGCGGTGGGCCTCCAGGATGTGGGGGCTGAGGAGGAGCAGCAGCAGGCCGAGGCTCTCTCCCCAGTCTCATCCCACACCCCTGTTTCTGTGGCAACACCAGAGAGCTCAGGCGGGCAATTGGTGGTGTCACCACGGAAACGAAAGACAAGCATCGTGTGGGACCACTTTGAGTTGGGAGCGGATCCCCGCTTTGCTGTCTGTCGCCACTGCAAACTCAGCCTAAGCAGGGGTTCATCGACAGGGCATTATGGAACCAGCAGCATGAAGATGCATCTTAAGAGGCAGCACCAGTCGGTCTTGCTGGGGAAAGAGGCGGGCAAGGCGACTGGTTCCAGGGGAAAGCCGAAGGCGGCGGCTGCTGCTGCTGCTGCTGCTGCTGCTGCTGCTGGCACTTCCAGTCTCAGCTCTCCATCTCCCATCCCCACAAGGGTTAGGCAGGCAACCCTGCCGGAAATGGGGTGGGGGAAGTATGGAACCACAAGATGGCGTTTTCCAACGCCCTCCCAGATCACCACGTCAATCGGTGAGATGGTGGCGTTGGACGACCAGCCATTCAGCCTCGTCGACAACGCAGGCTTCAAGAGGCTGATGGCGCTTGTGGTGCCATACTACAAGCTGCCGTGTCGCACCACCCTGAGCAGGCGGGTGGTGCCTTCCCTGTACCGTTCCTGCAGGGAGTTAGTGCTGGGTCGTCTGTGCCAGGCAGAGGCACGGATGGTGCACTTCACCTCGGACATTTGGTCCAGCGAGGGCGGAGTGCACGCTTACCTGTCCCTGACGGCACACTGGTGGGCAGCCGTGGGGCAGGAAGGATCCAGCACTACAGGGACTGGCAAGGAGGGCTACTGCTGGGCCCTCCTCCACACGCAAGTGATGGACCAGTCCCACACGGCAGGGGAGATTACGGAGGCCATGAACCGCATGGTGGATGGGTGGCTAGCTGGGCAGAAGGTCACCCGCGGTTACATGGTCACGGACGGGGGAGCCAACATGGTGAAGGCGGTGCGCGACGGCGGATTCGAGGGCGTCCGCTGCATCGCGCACGTCTTGAACCTGGTGGTGAGGGATGGCCTTGGGATGGGCAGCAGCAAGCCCAACCTCGGTCCCCTGTCCGGGATCCGTAACCTCCTGGAGAGCTGCAGAAAGGTGGCAGGCCATTTCCACCACAGCGTCAAGGGCAGTCGCTTGCTGCGGGAGAAGCAGGAGGAGTTGAATCTCCCGCAGCACAGGCTAGTGCAGGATGTGGTGACACGCTGGAACTCCACCTACCTGATGCTGGAGCGGATGGTGGAGCAACAGCGTGCCATCCACGACTTGTTCAGGGTCAGGGACATGGGCGTCCACCACCTGGGCAAGCAGCAGTGGGACGCCATGTCCCAGCTGGTGGCGGTCCTCAAGCCGTTCCTGAACGCCACCGAGACCCTGAGCAAAAGCTCTGCCCTCCTCAGCCAGGTGATCCCTGTATGCAGGCATCTCCAGAAACAGATGGGCGACTTTCTGGAGTACAGGGATCCCGTCACCGGCAGGCGCTTCGAGCCCGAGGTCCGCGAAGCGGTGACTAGGCTGAGGGACGGCGTGACGCGGAGGCTGGAGCCCATCCAAACCGACAGGGTCCACATGTTGGCAGCCATGTGCGACCCTCGTGTGAAGGATGGGCTTTGTGGGCCAAATAGCAGGCAGCACTGGGTGGAAACGCTGGTGGGCGAAGTGCGGGCGGCATGGGCCAAGAGGGTGGGGCAGAGTGAGGCAGAGGAGCAGGCCACCCCTCCCCGCAGCAGCACCAGCAGCACCAGCAGCAGCCTCACCTGCATCCCTCCCAGCAGCAGCACAGGCGAGGGGTATTGGGAAGAGGCTCTGCACACCGTGTTTGGGCAGAGACCCTCCCCAGCCACCAGCCAGGATGACGCTGCAACCACCGTGCAGCGTTACCTGTCAGAGCCCATCGAGGACTCCTCCATGGACCCCCTGGCCTACTGGTCATCCCGTTTTCAGATTTGGCCGGACCTGGCGCGGGTGGCCATGGATCGACTCAGCTGCCCACCCACCAGTGTTCCAAGCGAGAGGGTGTTCTCTATGGCGGGCGACATAGTGACCCCTCACCGCTCTCGCTTGGAGCCGGACTTGGTGGAGCAGCTGGTCTTTCTGAAGGGCAATCTCCCCCTGCTGGGATACCCCACCCTCAAGCCCTCGTGGGAGTGACAGGCAGGCTCCCTTTAATTCCACCCCTCCTTGGGTTGGCAGGCACACTACAGTTCAGGCAGGCTGGTTTTTTCTCTGTAGGCACTAGGCAGAGTTTGTCACCGTGCGTGTGTGTGACTGACTGTGAGGGCAAAGCACCGCACTTGAGTTCATTTCATTTCTGTGGCGTCCGGTACAGCTTAGTCAACTCATCCGGATAGTTTTCCACCCAGTTCCAAAAGACTCCATTTATTTATTTATTTATTTATTTATTTATTTAATTAATTACATTTATATACCGCCCCACAGCCAAAGCTCTCTGGGCGGTTTACAACCGTTTGTCCATGATTGACTGCACGTTTAGGTGAGGTGCAAGCAGGGGGCAAGGCAATGCCTGGCACCACCACCACCACTAGCCAGGCTGCCTCTCTCCAGCAGTCCACGGGTCGCCCTTTGGAGTGCCCTGGGAGTGGAAGACGTACTCCCTGATCCAGAAGTATGGTTTTTTGAGAAGCAAACAGGCGAGTCCTCGCCTTTGAGAAGCAACCTTTCACTTGAACTCATGGAAGTCATTGACTTCAGCACAGCCACTACATAGAGGCTGTGGACCTCTGGGTGACTCCATCAGTGTGCTGATTTTGAGAAGCAACCTTTCACTGAAACTCATTCACTTCCCCAATTGAGGGTGAGGGAGGTTACACTCCAGCAGTCCACGGGTCGCCCTTTAGATAGCTCGGGGATCAAATGGAGTCCTTGATCTGTGTGCTGATTTTGAGAAGCAACCTTTCACTGAAACTCATTCACTTCCCCAATTGCGGCTGGTACTCCAACAGTCCACCGAACGCCCATAGCACAGCCACTTAGTGCATAGGGACAGTTTAAGTTTCCTCCTGAGAAGTGAGCACTCACTTCAACTCATGACAGCCATTGACTTCACCACAGCCACTACTGCGGATGCTGTGGTCCTCCAGGATGTGGGGATAAGTAGCAGTCGCTGGTCGAGCTTCTCTCCCCAGTCTCATATGGAGCAATTTTGAGCTCTCACTTCGACTTCAAGTTCAGACACTTGAGCACAGCCCCTACGGTGGAGGCACAGCTGGCCGTGCCTCTCTCCCCAACCACTGACTGCACAGGGACAGTTTAAGTTTCCTCCTGAGAAGTGAGCACTCACTTCAACTCATGACAGCCATTGACTTCACCACAGCCACTACTGCGGATGCTGTGGTCCTCCAGGATGTGGGGATAAGTAGCAGTCGCTGGTCGAGCTTCTCTCCCCAGTCTCATATGGAGCAATTTTGAGCTCTCACTTCGACTTCAAGTTCAGACACTTGAGCACAGCCCCTACGGTGGAGGCACAGCTGGCCGTGCCTCTCTCCCCAACCACTGACTGCACAGGGACAGTTTAAGTTTCCTCCTGAGAAGTGAGCACTCACTTCAACTCATGACAGCCATTGACTTCACCACAGCCACTACTGTGGATGCTGTGGTCCTCCAGGATGTGGGGATAAGTAGCAGTCGCTGGTCGAGCTTCTCTCCCCGGTCTCGTCCCACCCCTCTTCCGCTGTAACCCTGTCTTTGAGAAGCAAGCTGTCACTTCAACTCATGGACTTCCCCTATGTGCGGGTGGTACTCCAGTAGTCGACCGATCGCCCATAGCACAGCCACTTAGTGCGTAGGGACAGTTTAAGTTTCCTCCTGAGAAGCAAGCTGTCACTTCAACTCATGGACTTCCCCTATGTGCGGGTGGTACTCCAGGTGTCCACCGATCGCCCATACCACAGCCACTTTGTGTGTACGGACAGTTTAATTTTCCTGAGAAGTGAGCACTCACTTCAACTCATGGACTTCCCCAATTGCGGCTGGTACTCCAACAGTCCACCGAACGCCCATATCACAGCCACTTAGTGCATAGGGACAGTTTAAGTTTCCTCCTGAGAAGTGAGCTTTCACTTCGACTCATGACAGCCATTGACTTCACCACAGCCACTTCTCGGTGGATGCTTTGTTCCACCAGGATGTGGGTGAGGAGGATTAGTTGCAGCAGCTGGCCGAGCGTCTCTCCCCAGTCTCGCAATTCAAGTTATCTGAGAAGTGAGCTTTCACTTCGACTCATGGACTTCCCCTATGTGTGGGAGGTACTCCAGCAGTCGACCGATCGCCCATAGAACAGCCACTTAGTGTGTACGGACAGTTTAATTTTCCTGAGAAGTGAGCACTCACTTCAACTCATGAAACTCATGAAAGCCATAGACTTCCGATGCAACCTCTCTCTCCTCAGTCTCATCCTCTTCCTCTTCCCCTTCTGCTGTAACCCGTCTTTGAGAAGCAAGCTTTCACTTAAACTCATCATTCACTTCCCCAACTGAGGGAGGTAAAGTCCAGCAGTCCACGGGTCGCCCTTTGGAGTGCCCTGGGAGTGGAAGACGTACTCCCTGATCCCGAAGTATGGTTTTGAGAAGTAAGCTGTCACTTGAACTCATGAGCCTCTGTGCAAAAGCTGTCCTTGTGTGTGTGGTTGTGAGTGTTACTGCAGCTGCCTGTCTCGCTGCGAAAATGAAACAGGCAAGTCCTCGCCTTTGAGAAGCAACCTTTCACTTAAACTCATGGAAGTCATTGACTTCAGCACAGCCACTACGTAGAGGCTGTGGACCTCTGGGTGACCCGATCAGTGTGCTGATTTTGAGAAGCAACCTTTCACTGAAACTCATTCACTTCCCCAATTGCGGCTGGTACTCCAGTAGTCCACCGAACTCCCATAGCACAGCCACTTAGTGCATAGGGACAGTTTAAGTTTCCTCCTGAGAAGTGAGCACTCACTTCAACTCATGACAGCCATTGACTTCACCACAGCCACTACTGCGGATGCTGTGGTCCTCCAGGATGTGGGTGAGGATTAGTCGCAGCAGCTGGTCGAGCTCCTCTCCCTGGTCTCATATGGAGCAATTTTGAGCTCTCACTTCGACTCCAAGTTCAGACACTTGAGCACAGCCCCTACGGTGGAGGCACAGCTGGCCGTGCCTCTCTCCCCAACCACTGACTGCACAGGGACAGTTTAAGTTTCCTCCTGAGAAGTGAGCACTCACTTCGACTCATGACAGCCGTTGACTTCACCACAGCCACTTTGTGTGGGATGCTGTGGTCCTCCAGGATGTGGGGATTAGTAGTAGCCACTGGTCGAGCTTCTCTCCCCGGTCTCGTCCCACCCCTCTTCCGCTGTAACCCTATCTTTGAGAAGCAAGCTGTCACTTCAACTCATGGACTTCCCCTATGTGCGGGTGGTACTCCAGTAGTCGACCGATCGCCCATAGCACAGCCACTTAGTGCGTAGGGACAGTTTAAGTTTCCTCCTGAGAAGTCAGCACTCACTTCAACTCATGACAGCCATTGACTTCACCACAGCCACTACTGCGGATGCTGTGGTCCTCCAGGATGTGGGGATAAGTAGCAGTCGCTGGTCGAGCTTCTCTCCCCAGTCTCATATGGAGCAATTTTGAGCTCTCACTTCGACTCCAAGTTCAGACACTTGAGCACAGCCCCTACGGTGGAGGCACAGCTGGCCGTGCCTCTCTCCCCAACCACTGACTGCACAGGGACAGTTTAAGTTTCCTCCTGAGAAGTGAGCACTCACTTCGACTCATGACAGCCGTTGACTTCACCACAGCCACTTTGTGTGGGATGCTGTGGTCCTCCAGGATGTGGGGATTAGTAGTAGCCACTGGTCGAGCTTCTCTCCCCGGTCTCGTCCCACCCCTCTTCCGCTGTAACCCTATCTTTGAGAAGCAAGCTGTCACTTCAACTCATGGACTTCCCCTATGTGCGGGTGGTACTCCAGGTGTCCACCGATCGCCCATAGAACAGCCACTTAGTGTGTACGGACAGTTTAATTTTCCTGAGAAGTGAGCACTCACTTCAACTCATGACAGCCATTGACTTCACCACAGCCACTACTGCGGATGCTGTGGTCCTCCAGGATGTGGGTGAGGATTAGTCGCAGCAGCTGGTCGAGCTCCTCTCCCTGGTCTCGTCCCACCCCTCTTCCGCTGTAACGCCCTCTTTGAGAAGCAAGCTGTCACTGAAACTCATGAAAGCCATAGACTTCCGAAGCAACCTTTCACTTCAACTCATTGACTTCCCCTTTGAGAAAAAGCTAAGCTCCAGTAATGCACCGTTTTTCCGTGGGACAGCTCTCTTTCGAGAAGCTGCACTGCATATGCAGCAGTGCCATGGCTTTGAGAAGCCGAGACCCATCCCAGCCACCGGGAACCGGAGGAAAACTCCAGCAGTCCACGGGTCACCCTTTAGATAGCTCGGGGATCAAATGGAGTCCTTGATCTGTGTGCTGATTTTGAGAAGCAACCTTTCACTGAAACTCATTCACTTCCCCAATTGTGGCTGGTACTCCAACAGTCCACCGAACTCCCATAGCACAGCCACTTAGTGCATACTAGGGACAGTTTAAGTTTCCTCCTGAGAAGTCAGCACTCACTTCGACTCATGACAGCCATTGACTTCACCACAGCCACTTTGTGTGGGATGCTGTGGTCCTCCAGGATGTGGGGATTAGTAGTAGTCACTGGTCGAGCTTGTCTCCCCGGTCTCGTCCCACCCCTCTTCCGCTGTAACCCTGTCTTTGAGAAGCAAGCTGTCACTTCAACTCATGGACTTCCCCTCAGAGAAAAAGCTAAGCTCCAGCAGTCCACCGATCTCCCGTAGCACAGCCACTACATTTCCTGAGAAGTGAGCTCTCACTTCAACTCGTCTTGTAGTGCGCCCGCCGAGTTGAGCACAGCCACTACAGTGGAGGCGCCTGCCCGCCTGCCTGGGAGCCATCCTTGTGAGGTAGCTGGATCTGCTGGGACTGACTCCCCCACAGATCTATGGCTTACTTGTGCAAGGTACCAGCTTTTCTGGGCCCGCCAACCCATGCCTGCCTGCCTGTCTGCCCGCCTCCCCCGGGGTGCTGCTGTGGTGGGGCATCTGCCAGGACTGACTCCTCGCCTGCTCTGCCCGCCTGGTGCCTGGGAGATGGGCTTTGCGGTTCGTGGCCAGCACCCTCCGGCACGCTTGCTCCCAGTCGTCCTCCTCTGTGCCCCTCAAGGCGTAACTGCTGGCTTAGAAAGAAACAACCAGCCATCTTTGCCTCACTTTGCGCCCACTTATGGGTTGGTTTGCTATGCGTTAGTGCTCAAGCCATCCTTGCGGCACTACAATGCATGCTGCCTGCCTGCTTTCCCTCCCTTCTCCCCTTCCCGCCTTGCAGCGATGGTGTATGTGTCTTGCTTTGACTAAGGGGAGAAGTCCTTCCTGCGCTCACTTAGACTTTATCAAATTCAATAATCCCTTTTTCAAATGTGCCAGAAGATTTAGGGTTATCTCGTGGCATGTTGGGATTGCCTTGGAACTGGCCCCATTGAGCTGTCTGCAATTGCAACTTTAAATCCCTGACATACTGGAGTGTTCAAATTTCAAAAGTTCCCCTAACATCAGGGGATGATGGGATTGCCTTGAAACTTGGTGTCCATGGGGACACATGGGTAAGCTGTCATGGGACCAAAGGATAGGTTTCTAACGTGCAAATTGACGTAGTTGTAGAATGGGACTTGATTTGGGGTGAGTTAAAAAGTTTAAGCCGCGCCAAAAATCAGGGGATGATGGGATTTGCTTGCAACTTGGCGTGCATGTGGACACATGGATAAGCTGCCCTGGTGCCGAGTTTGAGGTTTCTAACATGCAAATTGACGGAGCTATCCCAAGGGGTGTGAATGGGGTGCCCGATTTTCATAAATTCCCCAAAAATCAGGGGATGATGGGATTGCCTTGAAACTTGGCGTGCATGTGGACACGTGGATAAGCTATCATGGTGCTGAGTTTGAGGTTTCTAACGTGCAAATTGACGTAGTTGTAGAATGGGACAATTTGGGGTGAGTTAAGCCATGCCAAAAATCAGGGGATGATGGGATTTGCTTGCAACTTGGCGTGCATGTGGACACATGGATAAGCTGCCCTGGTGCCGAGTTTGAGGTTTCTAACATGCAAATTGACGGAGCTATCCCAAGGGGTGTGAATGGGGTGCCCGATTTTCATAAATTCCCCAAAAATCAGGGGATGATGGGATTGCCTTGAAACTTGGCGTGCATGTGGACACGTGGATAAGCTATCATGGTGCTGAGTTTGAGGTTTCTAACGTGCAAATTGACGGAGCTATCTAAAGGGGTGTGAATTAGGGTTATGGGAGGTGCGTTAGAGGGTAGAGCCGCGCCAAAAATCAGGGGATGATGGGATTTGCTTGCAACTTGGCGTGCATGTGGACACATGGATAAGCTGCCC
Organism: Elgaria multicarinata webbii; assembly: GCF_023053635.1. NCBI lineage: Eukaryota > Metazoa > Chordata > Lepidosauria > Squamata > Anguidae > Elgaria > Elgaria multicarinata. The sequence goes on from NC_086172.1 coordinate 107,225,688, forward strand.
TGGTGCCGAGTTTGAGGTTTCTAACATGCAAATTGACGGAGCTATCCCAAGGGGTGTGAATGGGGTGCCCGATTTTCAAAAATTCGCCAAAAATCAGGGGATGATGGGATTGCCTTGAAACTTGGCGTGTGTGTGTATACGCCCATGAGGTGTCATGGTGCCAAACGTGAGGTTTCTAACTTCAACGGAAAAAAAGTTGTTTACTTTTTTAGCTTTCAATGCAAGCCTATGGGGGGGCAAAAACGGAGCTCCGGATCCGATCCGGAGCTCCGAGCGGAGCGGAGCGGAAGTGGGCGGAGCGGGGGCGGGGCGGAGCGACCCGCTCCGAAAAATGGCGGATCTGCAAGTGAAGCGGAGCGGGGGGTCCGTGCACACCCCTACTGAGAAGTGGCCTGAGCCCTGTGTCAGCCTGCAGTGCTTACCAGATCCTCCAAGCGAATGGCCATTCACGCCTAACCTCAGTTCACATGATTTCACCACCTCAAAATGGGTGGCATTCCTCATAAACTGGGTTTCTACATGAGGGCCAAGTATACACTGGAGGCTGTTTTATGATGGTGGTGGTGGGGAACTGTTGTGACTCTACCTCAACACCTGGACGGACTATATGAACTGTGTCTAAGGTTTGCCTTAATCATCCTTGAAGAATTTTTCAGCTTGGGTATCGCTCTTTCATCTAAGAGCAAACAGCAGGTCACTCTGAGCTTGCCATTGCGAGTGAAAGGGCAGGAGTATTTTCAGAGTTAGGATCCAGTCCTGCTTTAACTTTAGCCCTTTACAGGCATCCGTGCCCCATGTACACTGAACACATGAGGAGGGAGAGCAAGCTTGCCCTCCCCCCACCATCCATCACTGTTTCTGTCACCTCCTAACATGGAGGGCCACTTTTGGCAGCGAGAGCCTCCACTATCCATGTGGTGAGGGGGAGGAGCAGCAGGAACTGCCCCCCTCTCCTCATCAAACAACCTCCAATTTATACTTGGCCTTCTGTTTGGACAGCTGCTCCTGTAGAAACTTAGGCTAGATCTACACCTTATAGCAGTATTGAAGTGCACTGATAACTTTGGGGCACAATCCACATTCCATATACCGCTTCCATAGTATTATTTCCTGATTTTTTTATTCCACACTCGTAATGGTTCGACACAAAGTGTCGATCTGGCCCCAGTTCATGAGGAATGCCACCCATTTGGAGATGGTGAAATCATGTGAATTGGTGTCAGGCATGAATGGCCGTTCGCTTGGAGGATCTGGTAAACACTACAGGCTATTTGACGCAGGACTCATGCCATTTCTCAGGCACACTACTGCAATGCTGCCCCAGCTGGCTATATGAAACAGGGCCTAATCATGTCGCTCTTAGAACTGCTGCCCATCCCACCACTCTGAAGTGCCTCTGCTGGAAATGTTTCCAGGAAACATGGTCTTTTCATGGTCTTTGTGTCTTGACAATCTCTGGTCATTAGAGTATCCCTTTCATTGGGGATTGGCACTGTAAGCATCACAGAGCGCTCCATACGATTTTCCTCCACCCTGCTGTACCTGGCTTCCAAATCACATGGAGAGCCACCACAAATACAGGAGGCTCTCCCTTTAGAGGGTCAGCTTCAACATTAGGGAGGCAGGTCTAGCGTGCTGACCTTCCTTGTGTGTTTATTGTGCACTGAATCCGAGCAACTGAAGAGGGCTGTTGTGTCTAGACTGTGTGAAGAAAAAATGCTGTTAACTTTTCAATTAGTGTGTCAGGGGAAGGAAAGATTAGAGACCTCTCCAAATGACTTTATTATTTGTTCTTTAGCTGTTGTTCCATAAATTAAAGGAGGTCCCCTAAGTCATTCTTGATTTTCTCTATTTCTCCCCTTTTCTTCATCTTCAGGAATTACAGGCACCTTTTTGCTGCAACTCATAAGCTTTTGACTCCATCCTTCTCTGACAGCCACAGCAAGAGAGCCTGAAAAGTTAAAGGTACAGGGTGGTGGTGGGGAATGCTAAACCTAACCAAGTTTGCATTTCAACAAATTGTCTCTCAGGAGCTCTATTAAATACACTAAATTCCATCTGTTCATTGTGGCTCAGGAGTGGCACAGGGGTTTTTCAAGGAGCGCTTTGTAATTCCCAGGTGGCACATCCTGCCATGTGATATAAGAGTTGCCATAGTAACAGGTTCTTTTTTTAGAAGACCTCTTTTACTGTTTAACCCTCAGTTGTCCAGAGCACTGCTTATTCGGGTTAGTCGTAGTTTTACATATAAATGGGAAAGTAAACATTATAGTACCTCAACAAGTAGCATGCCAAAAGTCTCAGGTTCAATATCTAGTTAAAAGCATTTGAGATAGCAGGATTGGGAACAACTTTGCCTTGGACCTTAAAGCCACTGCCAGTCAGATTCATGATATGAATCCGATCTGATCTCTGATCAGGTGATGCTTTTTTTAACACCCTACGTTGGCTTCCAGTCGGCTCCCAGATCTAGTACAAGCTCTTCACCCTTACTATCAATGCCCCCCCCCAGCCTTTCCTTCTACTCTCCCTGCTCTTATATCAAAATATATCCCTGACCGTTACCTTTACTCTTCAGGTTCCACCACCCTCAGCTGTCCAAAGGAGCCTTGGCTTCCTCAAACCATGTCATCCTTTCATCCTTGCTGCCCAATATGCTTGGTACTGCTTCCAAAAGAACTATGCTTCTTAATCTCCTTCAACTCCATCCTCAAAACCCAGTTTAAGAGGCCTTTGGAACAAACCCCTAGTTCCCCTGGACCATTGCAGGGCTGTAGAACAGGGCCTGGTGTAATTAAGCCTAAAGTGGTTTCCACTTAACTCCCCCTATGTTGTCTCCCCTTTTCCAAATTATAGATTGTAAATCCCTTGGAATAGTGGCTTGTCCTATTTTACTTTGTGAAGTGTCATGCACATTAATGGAACTATATACAGAAATAGTGTAATAATAACAGCTTCTTAGGTCCCCAACATGGTGCCCATGAGTACCAATGTGCCCATGGACGCTTCTCTTGACTCCCTGCCGCTCCTGTGTTTTGTGTGTGTGTTTAGTATTTTTAAAACTAACTGGGATGTCAGCATACTGTGAAGCAAAGTGCTAGCCTCTAGAGGTGCTCCATCTTCATTTCCAAGCATAACGCTTCCTGGAGGCATACTTAGAAAATGAAAAAGTGGATGTCTGCAGCTGAGTTTGAAATGTGCCTTCCATGAAATAAGTGTTGGAGCACAGAACTGTGGATTAAAAAGATCGGTTTTGTGTTTTGGAACTCAGAACCCAGCTCTGCTTTTTACTCAGGTTCTTCAGCAGCATAATTTTCTTTTTGTCTCACCAGTTTGCCTTTTTGGAAATGGGTGAATTTCGTGACTAGCCAGGTACAACATGGTGGCCATTTGTAAATGGAAAGCCTTCCTCATGGCAGCCATTTTGTGAGAGCACCCATAATCCACTCTCAAAATTCTAAATATGCCTACCAGACCAAAAAGGCCCATGGACTAGATGGACTAATGGTCTGACTCAGTATCAAGAAGCTCACATAATTAAACTGTGAACAAGGCCTCATGAGGCCTTGGAAAGCCAAGAGTATGACTCAGTAGGTATGGGGGAGGGGTATAATTTTCATAGTGAAAAATGGTGTGGAATTTGATTTACTGGCACTAACTTTGAAGAGGCTTGGATCAAAATGCATGTAGTCACCTAGGTGATGAATTGGCCCCTATAACCCCTCCAAACTATGACCCATCCTGTAACAAGTGCTATCAAATAACTTAATAAATATCCCTCTCTTGTCCATTGCAGAAAATACAGCTTATCAGCAATATGAGATGGCTCATCAGCATCTACTGAGAGAAGTGTGTTGAGGTGTCAAAATGAAGCCCTTTGAGCCTGGCAAGACATACTTACCGCATCATCCAGGAGTTTTCCTGTGCTCTTTTTGACAGGCGACTTTGATGGAGAAGGTGAAGGGGATGGAAGAGGGGCCGAAAGTGTTTCTTCTTGTTCAATCTCTTTCTCCAGCTTTATTAATCCAGGAGGCTCCACGCCAAACCTTTTGAATGCATAAAATTACCAGTGCTTACAAAGCAGTTCATATATCATACATTAATGTTCCAACGGGCACTAATGGCATTAGTTACATTGCCTAATGAAAACGGTAAAAAACAAAATCATTATCATAGCTCTTGACTTCATGCTTTATACCCTATCACTAGTATTAAAACTCAGGAAGACTCACTCTTGGACACATTCTTGGCTCTAATGTGGTAGTTGCAAAATAAACCAATACTACTGTCTACGTCTATGATTTCAGCAGCATATTTTATTTATGCAGCCCCTAAAGCTATTGGTACAGCACAATAAATTTTAAAAAGATCCTGCCCACAGGCTCCTAATAATAATAATAATAATAATAATAATAATAATAATAATAATAATTAAAAAAACAGACTGAAGGAAGGGCAGAGTTGTGGATGGGGAAGGGGAGGAGAAGAGAAGGACAGAGAAGGAGATACAGATTAACAGATTCTAAAACTAAAATTTTTAATAGGTACAGTATATATATAGGTGGAAATACAGTAGAAAAAAATCAGTGGCATAGTGAGGGCTGAACCTCATGGACAAAGTCCAAGGCCCACAGCTTTTGTGGGCCCCAAATGACCCCATCCCCAGAGAATGGCAGATGATGGAGGCGGCAGCAAACAGTCCTGGCTTTGCTTACTTCACATTGCTTGCTTCACCAACTCTCTTAATATTTAACAAACAAAGTTATAGTCGAGGGGTGGTTGGCTGGCTGGCCATGACCAATGCCACACAGCCACAGTGTCACAAGGCAAGAGCGGTCAAAGTGGTGGCTGCTACTCTAGTCCAACTGACAGGATAAATTTTTGGCAGCAATGGCTGATGGGATACTAGTGGGAGGACTGAGCGGGGAGGGAGGATGGGGGATGAATAAGTCAACTTAGCCTGGACTAATAGTCAACTCAGTGATGATCCTAATCCACACCATGGTTGATTATTATCATGTTGTGTAGGGAGTACCCCCTACATAAGCAACTGTCAAATTGATTATTACCCCCACTATTGACTATCTTGTTGTCTAAACACAGCCAGAGAGTTCCATGAATAGGCATAGGCCAGAGCAATTAATGGAAGTCAAGGAGATCTACTTATTTATTTAATACTATCCTTGTTCACAATTGATTCCTGGGCAGTTTACAACCAAATATTAGACTGTGGAGAACATAAAGACTGAGGAGGCGTATAAGGATGAACAAAGGAAGGAGGACTGGAAAAAGCTAGACCTTGCCTTAAAAGAAAGAAGTTTATAATGAATACAGACAAGGGCAGGTGGCCCAGTCAAGAGAAAAGTAAACAGGTGATACACACTTCCTGTCCCTATGGCTAGCTGTTGTCAATGCCCAGACCACCCTCTGCTATGGAAAAAAAACCCCAAGTGAATGGACACATGATTGCACCTGACTGTCCTCTTCTGCTTGTACGTAGACCTGAACCAAAGGTTCAGCCCAGCCAAATTTCTGCAGTTTGGGAATGTTCAGCCCCTGAACATTCAGGGGAGCAAAGTTCAGGTAGGGGGTTCTTATATGAGGTGGTCAAGTGGTCTTCCTTCCTTCCTTCCTTCCTAATGAAAAACTGAATTCCAAAGGCAAGCAACAGCTGTCCTGCTGGGCACTTATATGACAGAATGAAAAGTCTTCCTCCCATCTTCATTCCCAGGGACATTGTAGGGTGAGGGGGGGGAGATGGCTACCCTCAAGGGAACTGTCATTCTCAGAGGCTACAATGTTGAAACATGCAAGAATGCAGCTGCCAAACTGCTGCTTGCTTTCGGCACTCAATTATTAAAAAGAAAAGAAAACCAACCAGCCACTGCATGTAATAGCAAGTACCCTCATCTGAAAGTTGTGCAGCCCCCCCCCCCCCCATGAAAGTCACAGAAGTTCTCTCCCACCACCTTTGTACAGGATGACAGTCCACAAAGGTGGGAAGAAGACTGGCAGCTCAGCTTGATTTGTAACAGCCCAGTCAGCTCTTTGGTTTTTTGGGGTGCAAAGAAAAGATGAGTCCAACAGTCTATAGAGCATCATCACACAGGAGGAAATCGAATTTCTTACTGTCACTTCTTCACCCGTGCTTTTGTCCCTCATTACTTCCTTTTTCAAAAGAGAAAGTAAACAACGTGCACGTGGCCCATTCAGTGGGCTGTTTTGATCATGCTGCTTCTCCTACACACAGCAGGAGATAGTGGCAAGTTCTGTCTCAAAAATAATCTGGATTTACTGGGGTCTTTTTTTGTTGTGCGAAGAAGGCCAGAAGGGGCGGGCGGTACGTGGGACACAATATCATGAATAGGACCCGTGAACATCCGTGAGTGCCCAGTAACGAGCATGCAATAAAACGTTCATCAAATGGTGCCCATAGGCTGCAGCCCAGTTTAGGACCTTCTCCAAGACAGCATCGGCAGCAAATAAATTGTATTTCCTACCACCATTATGCACAGAAACAAGATGTGTGCCTTGCTCCTATGTATCTCCAGGCTGGGCCTAATAACACTAAGCTGTCTAATGTGCTCTTTGTATCCTGAACTTTTGCCTTGCCTTGCTGACAATTATACCTTGACCTACTTCATTTCACCTTGCTCTGTTTGCTGGAATCAGAAGGTTAAAGCCCTGCTTGGGTGAGAGAACCAAAGTGCTGAGAGAACCCTTGGAGGTTTGAAGCTGACCAGCTGTGCACTAGATCCTTTCTCTTCCTGGCTAATTAAGACAATGGCTTGGCTGAATGGACAGGAAATCCTTCCTTAAGAGAGGGCATTGTACAAATCTTGATATTAAATGAAGTGGTGATACAACATTGACCCCCAAACTGCAACTGATGCAGAAACAGGGCAGAATGAACTTTTTCAAAAAAAAATTGCAAGTTGAAAAAGCAAAATAGACAGATTTGCCCATCGCTACCTGTTAAAGCAGTGTGAAGATAGGGACTTCATTGGGTTTTTGAGCCTGGCGTTCCTAATCCAGGTCTGACATTCTATTACAATACATTGACTCTTTTTTCTTTTTCTTTTTCCAATTCCAAGCCCCCAGGGTTTTTAAAAAGCTACTCAGACAGTGAAAATAGTCAAACTGTGCAGGGATATAAGAACCTTCTGTGGCATGAAAGCCAAAGATGCAATGTATATGGATCATAAAAATGCTTTCTGACCCTTGAAATAAATATGCAGAAAACGAAGAGTGAAATCTATGGTCGTGGTAGCTGCTAGCCCATCTTTTCTGTTTAATGAGATATCAGCTAAGGCCGGAGCAAACACCTATATATAATCTATTGACTTCCTGTCTGTCTGCAGTGCTGACAGGCTGTAAATCATTCAGTTCCCACAGGGCCCCCTGACTCTCCACCTGCATGCAACCTTACTCATCAGATGTAGCTCTCATGCTCTTCTAAGGAATGCCGTTTCCTTTTTCTTTTAGCCCCTCACAATCTAACCTACCACATTTTTTCTAACTTAAGAATAGATGGATTTAAATAGTTTCGCCTCCCCCCTTGTCAAGCTGTAATCCTTCCCAGGTCAAACAAACAAAGCCAAACTTTTCCAGCTCCTTTCAGGCAGCGGAACTAAATCTACAGATGGTTATATCGAGAACACAGCACTAAAATGAAATGTAGTTAGGAGGGGTTGAATAGGCAAAATCCTTTTACTCCTCTCTCATGCAGCTAGCTCAATTAGTCCTGTATTGCTTATGACTGCTGATCGTCACAATGTAGTTTTATATACCATCTTGCATACTCCAAGAACTTGGGGAAAGTGGTGTCTTTCAAGTCATACCAGCCTTTCAAGACATTTAGAAGAAGAAGCATTCTTACTGAATTAAATGAGAGACAGACCTTCCACCTTTCCCGAGTCTTCTGTATGTGCCAGATTACTGAGGATAGAAGTAGAGTTACTGGATGGCCACAAATGATGGCTGGCCATGAATAACAACCTCTTCATTGCTTGAAATTTCCACTCTACCAGAGGTCCTATTGCAGTCAGCCATGAGAAGCTTCATTCCTCATTCCAAGGCCACTCCAGTTACGAGGACAGGGACCAAACTTCACTAGAAGTGATATAGTCACAGGCAGAATGGCTAGCAATGCAGACTTGTGACCTGGGAGAGATGCCTTATGCAGCTCACCCCTACTTCAGCCCACACCAGCACAATTGGGCCTACATTGTAGATCATTGATAGCCTATTCAGTACAGCTGTTTCACAGTGTAGAAGGAAGTCAGTTTTTAATTTGAAAGGCTTTTCCACATTCATCCTCCCTTCCTATATTTTATTGCTCGTTGCTATGGACTGAGGTTAGCCACCAGTTAATGCAGTTGGGAAGGATTTTTCCCCACATTAGTAATTGGTCTCAATGAGGTAAGGGGGTTGCCTTCCTCACAGCAATATGTGTTAATCTGTCATTAGTGCATTACTTTATATTTCTGTCAAAACTTTTTATTGTGAGTACTAAAGGCACTGGGATGGATCCATAGCTGGGTGAGCAGTGGTTGGGCACCCTGATTCCCACTGGGGGGTCCCTGTAAGATCTCTTGGGTGCTGCTAGAAGGTGTAGCCCAGCATAGAGCTTGACATGCCTTCCATGCTCCTAGGTCATAGGAACATAAGAAGAGCCATACTGGATCAGACCAAGGGTCCAGCTAATCCAGCACTCTGTGGCCAACCAGCTGTTGATCAGGAACCCATCAGCAGGATGCAGGTATAACAGCACTCTCCTGCCTATGTTCCCCAGCAACTGAAGTATATAAGCTTACTGTGTCTCATATTGGAGGTAGCACATAGCCATCAGGGCTAGTAGTCATTGATAGCCTTCTCCTCCAGGAATTTATCCAACCCCCTTTTAAAGCCATCCAAGCTGGTAGCCATCACTACATCTTGTGGTATATCATTGCATCCTGAGGTCACAGGATGAGCCTCCATTAGTGGTTTGCACTGTGGTAGACCCAAAACCACTTCCATTCCCATGTGCTGACTGAGATGGTGATATCGGCCATCAGTCAGACTGCCCAATGTTTAGATATTTGCCCCCAAACTCTATGGACTGTAACCAATAAAATTGTGCCCATTCCACATCCACCACCACCCCATGCTTCTTGCACAGCAGTCATTTTTCTTTTCTTTCATATTATTAATTGACATAACTATTTAATACAAAAAACTTCAATACAATCATAATTCTTATTTTGTTTTGACTAGAGTGGACAAAAGAAAGAGCAATTCCTGTATGATCAAGGAGATTATTACCAGCATTGATGACCAAAGATATTATGTCACTACTCCCATCAATGGTCCAATCTTCCCAATGGAATTACAACTTGACTAACATAGTTAAAGAGCAAAAGAAGCTTCAATTGTTGATGTAAATATTTCAATGTACAGAGATAAAAAATAATAAACTCATTTTGACTTACTCTAATATTAATTTGTTTTCATACTGGTTTCCGTGCATCAGTTTGAAGCTGGCAGACAAATTCTATCACTGTATTAACAGAGTCTGGACTGTTTTTGTTTGAACAACTGCCCACAATATGCTCTGCGTAGCCCCAGTTGGGCCTTTGCCTTGACCCTGGCTAGTGTAAATGTTAGCTTGAAGATGCACTGAACCAGTAATGCTCTCAATAGCTGCTGCTGTCAAGAACGCAAATATTGCTCAGTTCCTTAAATATTTTGCCTACCTGGCAGCAATCCTTCCAAGTTCAAGCAAACAAAGGCACACTTCTCTGGGCTGCTTGTGGAGGACTGCAAAAGTAAAACAGAGAAAGAAGGTATTTACAACAAAGATATCTGAAGCATCTGAATGAAGAACCAATCCCAGTTTGAATCTCGCGACCTCAGAATCTGGACTCCTTATATAGACACATGATCAAATAAAAGGTCTGCAGCAGCTGTTATTGACTAATCAGGCAACGACTTTTTTTTTATCAGACCAATATTTTTTATATAAGTATTTACAAAAATCACAGATGGCAGATACCATCTTATAAGAAATACTCCCTCTGCTCTTCCACATAGACAAAGATGCCTCTTCTAAGATGACGCCCGAGACAATACATGTAGGCATCATCTAAAGATAAAGAATGTATTCAATTTTTTCCTACAGACTTATTCTTTGTTCATATGCAAATATATACAGCTGATTAATTGATTGTTTAGTCGAATTATAGTCATATGGCTAACAGATCTCTTTACGGGTAGCAGCCGTAAAATAAGCTTCTAACATATTCCTTAATAAACAAACATGGTTACAGTGATCTTTTCAGGAGCTAATAGAGTGAATGATTGAGAGGGTGGGTGAGACTAACAGAGTTAACACCCAACATTTTAAAAAATAAATTGAGAACCATCCCATCACACCATGGGCATAAATGTCCAAACACATGTAGATGGCTGGAAATGGTTAGAAACACACAGCCTGGCAACCTGCTTGAACTACTAGACAGACAACAGTAACTTGGTTTTCAATGTAAGGAAGAAGCGTATTTCAGGAGCAAGCATGTAATTTGCATAGACTCCCTTTGAAATAATCCACATATACGCCAAAAAAAACACCCCAACAACCCTGGCTAGGCACTTTAGCACATTTCCATTCCTTTCCAAGTATATTCAGGTTCATATTGGAACACTAGTGAACATGGAAGCAATTGTAGCCCCTTCACACATTCAATGCATGAAGGAAGCCTTATGTGATGACTGACGAGTAGCGCCCTGCTACTGGCTCCACCGTTGAAATCATGTGGCCAGGCTTGCCCTGCCCCTGACATGCATGTATTGAATCTCTGTGGAGTGCCCCTACATGTGCTTGACAAAGGAGAGGGGCTAGCTTGGTGGCACAATAGAAGAATGGGGCAGTGGCCCTTGTATCTGAGATATAAGTGGTCAGCTCAGACTTTATATTGTTTTTGCAAGTATACAATGCAGGGGAGTGACTTCACCTGGCCCCAACGTACTATGAGAACCAGTTCTTAGTCTTACCTGCCTACAGTTTGGAAATTGTTAAGCCTGATACATAGGTTTCTACTCCCAGGGAGGAACGGCGTTGTTGAAGGAAAGAAACACTCAATTTGCCCACAGTACAGTGTTCCGCTTTATAGGTAATACTCATGTAGTGTGGCACAGAGCCATGCTGAAATCAAGTGGTCCCCATATCACAATAGTAAGGCTTGGATTGGGCTGTTTGTTCCCCAAAATTAGAGGTTAGACTCATGTGGTTAACGTCATTCACTTCATGTGAGAGCTAATTGATAGGTTTAGTTCCCAATGCGGTTTGGACTCCACAGCAATCGCAGCACCAAGGTAAAATGGGAACCAGGTCGTTGTACCACTTCAAACTCGACTCCCCCTACACCTACATGGATCACATCCATTAATATGAATACTGAGATATACTTAAAGGCAAGTTTAGAGAAATCAATTCCGAAACATCCTGTGGGATATTCAGACATATTGTATTAATTTTAAAAACAATACAGCATTTCAAGGGATGATCGAGTGCAAAATGATAAGATGACAATTTGAGCAAGTGAGAAAATGTGTCTGCCAGAGTTTTGCTTCTCTGATCAGAATTAATGTGCTTCTGTGCATACCGGCTCAAAATATTCTAGACGCGTCTCATGCATCTCATGATGAACAATGTGAAACAGTGAAATCATTGTTAGAGCATGACAGACAACACAGGCAGTAGCCAACCATAAAACAAACAAGGATCTGGTGACGTGGTAAGAGTATGGTGATATGTTTAAAAGCAAGCCTGCTCACATTCCTGAGGACTATACCAGCACTGGCATGCATTCTTTTGAGCACGGGCTGTGGGTGGGGAATCTAGTTGCCACAGTATGTGCTACACATTGTAATCTAATTCTTTTGTGGAAACGGAATTACTGTTTCCACCCACACACAGCCAAAATTGTCATGAGGCTGCACAACACTGCGCTTAGTTCCCTGGCACAAGGGCCAACACAAATGTAATTAAAATATGAATATAGGGCACTAGCCAAAGCTTTGCCAGAAATTCATCACCCAGAGGACTACTGGTGCAACTGGTGTATATTCATGAACTAGAATAATTTCTAAAAGTCAGTAGAATAATTTCTAAAAATCAGTATGCCATCTGGATTAACTGTTATGTACAATAGCTCCATAAAATTTTCAATCACTGCTTACACTAATGCACTTGTTTTGAAATCTACGGGATTACCCCAAAATAAGTGGCCTCTGGATTAGCCTAAATTAATATAGAGCTATTGTTATTAAACTCTGATTTATGACACATGCCTTTATAAAAAAATATTTTTACTCCTATTTCCATGAGGCTTAAACATGTATGCTAAATTAATTATGAAACCGTGGCCCTTAATTGTACACACATTAGCATCATAAGAAGAACTGTCTATCTTCTCATTTTCATGATACATGTTCAGAATGGTGTGCGAATGTAGAACTTGGGATTTCAGCATGAGTGTCAACACCTGTGGCACAGGCAGCTAGAGCTTGTGGCACCCTTGGAGAGCAGCAGGTGGGCCCATGGGCTTGGTTAGAGCACAGAGTCAGGTCTACATTCCTTTCTGGCTCTTTCCAGTGCTGTACTGCTGCCTGCTCTCCAGCTGAGTACACTGGAAGTACACTGAATGCCAAAGCACAGGGGTTGCATTTTTACTACTGTAGCGTGCAACAGTAGCCCTTTACTCTTTGGATTTGATTAAGGTCCACCTGCAAAGAAAGTTGCCCCCTAGAGATATGTATCATACATCACCATTAGTAGGCCTACATAAATCAGTATCCCTGATCTTGATACATTGCAAACAGATACATCTAGCATATTATACATTACACATTGTTGGATGGCATGCACACATTACAAACTCCACATATGACATTTTTGTCTCTAAAAGTTTAACTTTCAGTGATAGGCACCTCCTATGAAATACATGTAGAGCTACCGTCTGGGACAATTGTAGTCACAAATAGGGCCCCTTGCAAATACTTTGCAGCCAAGTTAGTGAACATTGCTTACAGTCAAAGCTACTTCTGTTACACATCCATGTAGTGCAACCATGTTGTACAGAAAATAAAAGTGATGCATTTCCTGTCCAGACTACTTAGAGTCTAGGGGCTCAACTACACCAAGCAGGATATTCCACTATGAAAGTGGTCCAAAAGCAGTATATAAAAGGTAGGAGCCACACCACTGCTTTATAGTGGTATTGAAGTGCACTGACAACTGTTGGGCCCCATTGACACATACCATATACCCCTTTCATAGTGCTATATCCTGTTTGGTGTAGATGTGTCATGGGTCCCAACAGTTATCAGTGCAATTCAGTACCACTATAAAGCAGTAATGTAGATCCTGCAGAGCACTTCAATGCTGCTATAAAGCAGTAGTGTGACTCCTGTCTTTTATATAGCACTTCCATAGTGGAATATCCTGCTTGGTGTAGATGAACCCCAAATTATCTGGGCATGTTAACATGGGGATGAGGTCTGAAAGCAGTTGGGGAGTGCTGGGTGGCAATGCAGGTGTAGGCAAGTTTAGTCAAGAGTGATTCAAGAACGGTTTGTCAGGTAATGTTGGTTAAAAAAGAGGAAATTGAAGAGGAACTTGTGGCGGAGGAATGGGAGAGAGAGGTGACTTAATGGGTGGGCGGCTGGGGTAAGACTGTCCCAAATCTAAGAAACATCATAGAAGAAAATGAAAATGAAGTAGAAACTGGAGATATAGAGGAGAGAACCAGCAAAAAGGAGTTGACATCTGATTTCAAGGGAATGTTGAAAAATCATTTTTCAAAAGATTATATCCTCCAGTTTTTATTGATACTTTAGTATGGAAACCTTCACTTATTTTAAACACATAATGTACTTGCAATTAATGTTATTGGAGCTGCTACAATTGCATTTGTCCAGGTTTTAGTAACTGAATCTTTTCATCCATCTAATCTCGATCCTTGAGATATATTACCTGTCTTCTATTGCCATTGCTGTGACAACCTAACACTTCTTTCAGTGCACACTATTCCAAATCTTCAGCATAGCCAATCAACCATATTATTTTGTTCCCCTTATTATAATCTCTTGGAAGCAGTATTTCATTACATTTTTTTAAAAAAAATCAGAATTACCAGGTCATATTAGTGTTATTTTGAAAAAGGTTATCTATTGAGGCATACCAAGTACCAATATCTAGATATCTGAATCTCTGATTTTCTCTGGAAGTGGGAAAAACAGAATAACAATTATATGTAGATCAATTGTCAGTGATTGGTTTTCATAACTATAAAGCACTGATAAAAATAAACTATTTTATGCAGTAAAAGAGGGATCAAAATGCTTTTATAGTCCTCAAAGTGACAAGTCGCACACAAAATTGTGAATAGTTTGTGAAAAAGACAGACAGAAAAAAACTTTTCCTGATGCAACAGGTTGTGAGTACAATACAGCCAAAACTCCATTCCCCAAATCTTTCATATGTTTTTCACCTCATTCCAACTGAATGGGGACTGAAGTTCATTGGGGCTGAAGTTACACAACTGACTTGTTCCAATGGTTTCAATGGTATTTGCCATACAATCTTATGCAGGACTACTCAGAAGTACATTCCATTGAGGTCAATGGAACTCACTTCTAAGGTTGTAGCCACAATCAGAAATATCTGGATCAGGGGCTTTTGTCTCTTTTGACATGAACGAATAATACAATTATATTCTTTGGTATTTTTTAATTTTTTAAAACAATATGAATGAAGACATTGAATAGCCAGATTCTTGATACAACTCCCCTCCCCCCCGCCCAATCAGGGTAATTATCTTATCAATCCCCCAGTGGTCCAACATACCTGGTTGGTAATTTTCATGGGCTGTTAATGGATTTCAGTTGTGCAAATCTTATGTAGCAGTTTAGTTAGAATAAAATTAAGGTAGAAAGCTGAAAAGCAAACGTGTTTATTTATTTGAAAAATAAAGCAGATTACATTTTAGGATGCACTCTACTTAAACGGTAATCACAGTTCTATGTGTTGCATCAAAATAAGTCAGTGTCACACATACATGTATGCAATATAAATGCATAAGTGTACACTAGTATCACAAGCACCGAGGATGAAAAAAAAATGGTAAAATGCTCTAGAAATAAATCACACATATTAGCATGCTAGCATAATTGAAGGCAAACCCTTTTCTTGCGGAGTCGATTCTTTGAAGGAAGTGATGAAGAACGTTCATTGCATCCAGATCCTATAACCATTCAACAACATGGGACAGTCATATTCACCAAAAATGAAGAGTTCAGAGCATCATTAGTACATAATTTTTTGTGAACTGCCCAAGTATTTCAGTTTCAGTTGTTTTAAATCTTCTGCTGTGTTTTCAATCTTTGTACTGCTGCTAAGTTTTGTTTTGTTTTTTGTTTTGTTTTTTATACTGCCATTCTAAACTTTACACTTTTATATTGTACTTTATTGTCTCATATTTTGATAGTTTAAATTGTTGTGAACCACCCAGAGAGCTTTGGCTATTGGGTAATGTAGAAATGTACTAAATAAATAAATAAATAAATAAAATGATATAAACCTTGGATTATTTTCAAAACACATTTGTACTGGCCAGACAACAATACAGAACTTTCCAGGCAGGGTGGATCTCTCCTTGAAGCCCCCCACTTGAGAAGTGGGAGGTGCCCCTGCAATATATTATTATAAAGGAAGTTGGAATTTATGTATGCAATAAAACAATGGTGTATCCCAGGACTCAGAACTTGAAGTCTGGTCTTCATTCCAAAAGACCAAATGCTATGTCTTTCCTATGCTTTCTGCAGCAAAAATAAAAAGCAGGTTCCCAAGCACGATGTGGCTAGTTCCTTGTACTCAAGGGCGCTTGGCACTTGTATTTCTGAAAGAGCAGCTGCCATGTAACATGGAAAACTTCTTTTGAAACCAAGGGGAGTTTCAAAAGCACAACAGGGGGCCGCTGTCAAACAAAAACCAATCAGGAGTGCCATGGGCCATGCCATAATATTTTTCAATAATGGGAACTGGAGGTTTTTTTTTCTTCAGTATAATGAAAATCAAATGCTGCAAGGAGTGTTTCCAGATAGAGGTCTGCAAGCCACACATTAACTCCACCAGCAAGAAAACTGACCCAGTTCACAGGGTTTGTTTATATTATCTCTCTTCCCAAGATACCTCTTGAACTTGCTTCAACCTTGACTTTGTTTATATATTCAAGGTGCAATTCATTATATTAAAAAAGTGTGCACACACGCCCTCGATAAAAAGGAGTTCCTGCTTCATCTCTGATTCATTACATCCCAGGCAGGCTTCTTAATGTGACCAGACAATAACCCCACGTGCTGAGCAATAATCCCATGTACTGAGAGTGGATCTAAAATACCCTCCACCAGCCAGGAAAATAAACCGAACAGAACAACTTTAAAGAAACAACTAGGAAAGCAACTTTGGTGTCCCTGATCGTGAAAAACATGTCTAGAATCTGCTACAGAGAGGCATTTTTCGTTGCACCTTCTGGTGCTGATGACCTTGTAAAGAAATCACTCTGTCTAATTGGGGAATATCTTGCCAAGCATCAGAACATATTTTCTGTGAGCACGATACACATGTGTGGATCACTTTTTTTGCTATTAAGTCTTATGACATAACTGCTTGCTCCTTCATGTGCTACAGTTTTATAATAAATATGTTAAATAATTAGTTCAACTATACATAAAATCATCAAGCAGGAATTATCCTGTGTGCCTAGAGTGGTGTAAGTAATGGTTGTGTGCCAGCACAGCTGTTGCAACATCCAAGGCACGGCACATTTCCCAAATCTCTCATTGTTAATATAAAATCACATAGATCTTCCAGTTTGTATTAAGTCTTGGGTATATCAGCATCCAATCTGGTATAATGAAGATTGGATGGCCCCTCATATAATCTTCATCCCTGCTGATGCCACATCAGTGCCCTTTGGTAATGAATTGGGTGGCAGGCAAGGAAACTGGTCTTACCACCAATGGCTGCTGTTGCAGCGACATTTGGACTGCCTAAAGTCAGATTACCAACTACTCTGTCACTATCTCAGAGGTGGAATCCTTGGGCAGGATCCAACGGGGCTGCTCCGTGTCTGCTGGTTCTGTTGTGCTCGTGGGGCTCAAGACATGTGCAATGGGACTTCTGCACTTCTAAAAATAACCACAGAAATTAGCAGAAACAGTAGTTTCCAGATTGGGACAAGTTATCAGAGCTCCCTTCTGCAAATTCTGCTGACGTGCCCAATTTGAGAAATAAGCATTTGAGTTATTTTTAGAAGTGCCAAAGCTTCGTTGCACAAGTGGTAGTTCATGCAAGTACATGGGCACAACAGGTTACTACCCCTTAAGACCAACCCTATGTGATTAGGCTGCAGAGCACTTCATCAGTGGGTCAAGCTGAAAACCATTTTCAGGAGTATCAAAATGGCAGATGGGGTGGAATATTAAAACAGGTGGGCAGTCTGGAGAGTCTACTCTGTTTTTTTACTAAAACCCTGAGGTCCATTAATCAGAGCCACATGCAAATTAGTAGGCAGGGAGACAATGGAGTCATTTGCCCTCAGTAGGGGTGGGCAGACTTAAGTCTTGTTAGATCAACTTTGTTTTTTGATCCACCAACTGAAACCTAGTGCAAATTTCTGAGCCTAGGAATTTGGTTTGAGTACCAGAACTGAACAGAGCTCAGAGTCCTTCACACTAAAATCCACTTCTAGTTTCCTTCTTCCCACACAATCTTTCTTCATTTGAGCACTATAATTTAGAGTGAACAGAGTCATTTTGTCATTTCTAGCAATTGGGAGTCAGAAGTCTTTGCCAGTCTAATGCAAATCACCTAGAAAACTACCAGAAGATCTATCTTATACTTATCTCTGTATTAGAGATTATTTCTAAAGTAACAGGGATGGGTATTGTTTAAAAAGAATGATAAAATAAAGAACACAGGGGAGGCAAACATGGGAATTCAGGTAGGCCAAGGTTGTCAGCAAATGAAGAGTCTAAAGAGGGAACAGAGAATAAACAACGCTGAGCCCCTGACCATTTACACAGATTTTTCACACCTATTTGTCTTACTAGTCATGAAAAAGCTGTGTTGCCTTGGCAACCACCAGGTTTCAAGAACTATAAAGTCACGAAGATATAGAGGTCTTTCATAAAGCATTGCAAACACCAGTGTTTCAAGTATGTCGTGTGTGCACTTATTTCACAGTTGAATAGGGCCTTTCATATATTTTTTGTCCTTCAACCAGCTTTTATTTGCTATGTAGGTGGGTAGTACATCTCCTAACTGTAGTGGATAAGAAGATTTTTAATGGCAATTATTGTTATTTATCTTCATTTAAATAGCATCAGCACCCAAAGGGAAATAAACTTAAACAAGTGTTCTGTGTGAAGTATGGGAAAATGAAAGGGAAGTGCCTTTAATTTCTTCTCTAAAGGCATACAGTCAATCGATAATTTAATTAATTTCAAAAAGTGAATTCTAGTTAATTTCCCATCACACACTTCCTCTGATTTACTATCAAAGTATTTGATTTTATAATATACTATGCTGAAATGTGTTCTCCCTAATTTTTGCTATGTGAAAATGGACTAGACCTTCTCAATCCAAAACTACTGTTTTTCTTCTACAAAATTCTCAAATTGAGAACATTTGATATCTCGTAGTGGGTCAAGCTTTCAATGATCTATTAAGCCTCTGGTTAAGGGGCACTGAAGAGTAGGAAAAAGAAATTTGCTGATAAAGTAATTAGAGATGGATACAGGACATTAGCATACATATGAGCTGTAAGTGAAGAAACAGCTGGTGAATCATATAAAGGGGCAGACTGCTTATATGAGTTTACATATTTCAATCATATATTTAGGATGGCTTACAAAAAGAACAAAACAATGAAAATGAAAATACATGCACAAAATAAATTAAAAGCCATAACTTCATAAAGTTAGCATAAAAAGTCAGCAGAACCTTAATTCTACCTTGAAAGGTTGGGAAAATAAAAAGGTCTGTGCCTGCTATTGAAATGACAATAATATAGGCACAAGACAGAACTCTGGAGAGAACATTATATAACAGGGGTACCACCATGAGAATGCCTTCTCTCCCTCTTTGGTAGCCACTGAGTTCACATAGTGGGCACACCTGCAGTGGGGTCTTTACCGAAGAGCTTCATGTACAGGTAGGAGCCAGGCAATCCTGCAAGATTTCCATCTTACAAAAGTGCAGGGAAAAGCGCTTCCCCCATTCAGTATGTCCTGTGATGTGTAAAATGCTAAGATTATTTCAACTCAGCATCTCTACAAAACCTGCAAGGAAGGAAAACTAACAGGAAAATAAGTTGTAAGTTGCACTAGTGAATGGGCACTAAACCGTAATGGCTCCATATCTAGCAGCATCAGCACTGGCTAGGCATAAGTCTTCCAGGTCCAGTACACAACCCTGTGAGTTCACTTCTTTCAGCACTTCGAGAGAACTCTAGTCACTGAGGCAGTGGTAGCCTTTACCGCTGCACTGGGAATGGGGAAAAGAAGTGCTGCAAAAGGGCTTCTTCCAAGGCGAGTCATCAGCTGTCAGGAAATCAAGGGGAAATGGGCAGGCCCTAGGACTACACCATAAGGTCCATAACATTGGTCCTGGCAACTGTGTGCTTGCTACACTTCAAAGGTATAGAAAAAGGCATGGGGCAGAAGAATTGGGCTGCTCTGCCCATTGGCCTCATATAGGATGTCACTGCAGTTAGAGTGACACCAGCTTGAACTACAAACAAGTGTGGTAAGGACTGGACTGTTTCTTTCTAAGATTGATCCACATCTTAGGACCCTCAGAGGCTGCCTATACAAGGTCAGACAACTTGTCCATCTCACCTGTTTCTAACTACTGCAGCTAGCAACTGCTCTCATGGATCTCAGGCAGAGGACTTTCACATTAACTTTAACCTGGGCCTGATATACACCAACCAGCATAAAACACTTTCAAAACATGTTGAAAACTGTATATGGAGTGTGTCATGGGGCCCCAACAGTTGTCAAAACTGTTATAAACTGTTTTAAAGCAGTAGTGTAGATCCTTCCCTGATTGAACCTGGGTCTTTAGCATGCAAAGCATTTGGTTCTACCATTGAGCTATAGTCCATCGTCAGTATTAGCTAAGGTAACAGTTTAAAGTTTTGCCTTATAAGGGCTCTCTGGAATCCCTATAGATTGGTGCTTAATATTCCAATTTTGATACATACAAACATTGTATTTGAAATGTTTGATTTGTCTGTAACGTTCTTTCTAAAAGATACCGAAGTTGTCCAAGGTCCTTTGTGCGCAGGCAACTGATCATACAACGAACATCAGTTCATCCTGAAACAGCCTTCGTTCACAGGGGAAATAGGCACATTACCAGCCTAGACTTCTGGAGACATTTATCAAGCAGGGTGTTGTTTTGAAAAATAAGCAATTTATAATGTAGATTATCAGGTACATCGCCTGTGACCTGTTTTATATCAGTGCTGTGAAATGACTGATGAAGAAGCTATTGATGCAGGACAGAAAGTGATGACTTTGCAATATGTTCTTTGTCTTTAAAAGAACATATTGGCAGCAATAATGGCTAGGTGGAACGCTGTGGGGATTTATTACACAGTTGCAGCAACCCTGAGTATCCTGTAACCTTTTTACCCTAAGCTCAAGAATACGATACAAAGGTTCCCCATCCTGAACCTTCCTCTATATCACTAGCAAGCAAACTGTACACTAGCAAACTATTTTAGACTACTGTAAAGCATTATATTGTGTGTGGGGGGGTACCCCTGAAGTCAGTTTGGAAGCTAAAACTAGTTCAAAATGTGGTGGTCAGGGTTTTGAAAGAGCTCCACTGGTTGTCAGTTTGTTTCTGAGCCAAACTGAAGGTGCTGAGCCCCCTGCTGGATCAGACCAAAGGCCTATCCCATCCAGCATTCTGTTCACAAGGTGGCCACCACTGCCTGTGGGAAGCCCGCCAGCAGGACATAAGTGCAAAATCACCCTCCTGCTTGTGTTCCCCAGCAGCTGGCATACATAGGCATGCTACCTCAGATACAGAAGGTAACACACAGTCACCATCTATTGCTTCACAGCTATTGCCTCAGCTTCCAGAAACTAGTCATGATGGCTATATGCTACCTCCATGACCAGAGGAAGCATTCTTCTGTACACCAGTTGTTGGGAATAATTGCAGAAGAGACCAAAGCATTCAAGTTCTGATAGTTGCTGTCCCAGAGGGATCTCATTGGCTCCTGTGAGAAACAGGATGCTGGCCTATATAGGAGTTTTGTCTGATGCAGAAGGGCTCTTATGTTTTTATTAAAGCTAAGTGGATATGGACCTGATCAATCTTCTGGAAGAGTGAAATGAAATAAATACATTTCATGGTTCATCCTGCAAGGCATTCTGCATCTAGTGAGCAGAGGTGGACCAAGATATTTTATTGCCTAAGATGGAACAGTAAATGTTCACCTGGCATCTACACTATATTCTTTCAGATGCCAGGAGAAGACCTTTTTATTCTCTCAGCATTTTAAAAGTCTATAAATTTAATTTTAACTTTGCTGGTTTAAATTTGTATTTTAAATTTGTATTTCTGTACTGCTGCTGATTTTATCCTGGTTGTGCTTTTATATTGTATTTTATATCATGTTTTTATACTGTTTGTTTTATACTTTGAATGGTTTTAGTTTTTGTGAACTGCCCAGAGAGCTTTGGCTATTGGGCGGTATAACAATGCAATAAATAAATAAATGCCCCCCACCCTTAAAATGCATGGGCGCCTAGAAAGCAACCCTGTCAGGTTATTTGGGCACCTTACACAGAAAATCCCACAAGTGCCTTTTCATGGGAGCAAATATACAGCAATAATAAATAATTCACTATTTGCTGCCCTTTCAGGACACCCCAAATCATCTGCCTAAGGCAATTATCAATCTGCCTAATGCTAATGCCAGCCCTTCCTGGTAGTGAAGCTAATTTGGTTACATCTGCATCTCTCCTGCTATGATGTTAATTAACGGCAGACTTGGGAGCAAAATCATGCCCTGGTTTCCCACACACTCACAGTTTTGTTTAATATATAGACTGATGAAGTATTCTGGAGAATTCAAAAGCTTGCTCCTGACTTTGTGGTATTTTGTAATAAAGGTATTACCATACTGCGGGGTGAGTGGGCATTGGTTGGTTGGTGCATTATTATTTTTTCTAATGGTTAACCCTAACCCTAACACTTACCAAAATGGCTAACATCAGTTTTTATTTTTAATATATCATCATAAGCCAGTTTAATGCTTTCACAGAGAAATGTTCATCAGGTGTCTGGAGCTATTGATGGATAAATATAAAAATGAATAATATTACGCAATCATAAAAATGAGTAATGATACATGTGAAGGATAGAACGAGGATAGTATGATCTTCTCACAAATAAAAATGCAAGGAAAAGGACACTGAAACAGAAGAGAAAGATATCAGTTGCAACCCAGATAAGAGTTACACACAGGCAGAAACCTTTTGAGCAGTAGAAAACAGAAGCCTCTTGATGGTAATACAGTGGGTTCATTTAGGGCTCCAACAGACTTGTCTTCCATCACAACAGCTTTTCACTTTTATCTGAATTCCAGTTCCAAGCAAACAATTGATTCTCTTCATCTTCAGCTGAAATGCAATCTTGAGGCAAAAGGGCTGTCCTAAATTTTGTATCAAAAGAGATTTGTCGTAAGTATGAAAGGAAAATAAATAATATTATCAAGACGCTGACTTTGCAGAAATAGTTGCTTCTTGGTGCATTGGGGGTTACTGTCACCCCCTGCCTCAGTTCTCTGGATGAATCAGCTGGAAAAGAAACTCCGTGTAGGACAGGGGAAGTCATGGTAGTCCCCTTATTTTCTAAACTACTGTATGTCATTAACTAATCTTATGCCTAGTTGTGAGTAGATATTAATTCAGGGAAATGAGAACTATTGATCTTTTTTCCTTGAAGGTTCCAGGAAACCTTCCCTTAATGACCAGCCATAGTTTATTTTGCACTTCATTTCTTTTAAAATGTACTTTTAATGTGTTTTTATCCTGGTTTTTATTCTATTTTATTTTGTCCATCACTCCGAAATTCTGAATGCGAAGGCGGAATATATACATTGTAAATAAATAAATAAATAAATAAATAAATAAATAAATAAATGGAATTGCTGACTTTATTTATTGTACAATCACAGGACTTTAAAATGAAACAAAACAGTTGCAATCATAGGTAGAGACCTATGCATTTAATCATAAAGATCTACAAACCATTTTCACGCCTGCTTAAAAACTAAGGTAAAGCTTACATGTGATTTAAAAGCAAAGAGGCATTGAATGTCATCCAAAGAAATGGGTTGGAACCAAGGAACTCATGCAAGAAGGCCTTTCCACTCCCTCCTTCCCAATGCAGCCCCCTTCATACACCCCAAAAGTCTGCTCTTGAAGGTTGGAAGATCTTCCAGAACAGCATGGGTTGGGTGCGTAGCATGGTCTGGAGGAGGAAATCAGAACCACCACCCCCAAGAAGGTAATCTTGCACAAGAGAAGACTACACACACACACACACACACACACACACACACACACAGAGAGAGAGAGAGAGAGAGAGAGAGAGAGAGAGAGAGAGAGAGAGCACCTTTGGATCCAGTCCAATATCTTGTAATAATTTTTATACGTATCAACTCTACTTCACTTAAACAGCACCAAACAGCACTGGGGAAGAAATCATACAACTTTTGTGTCATTCTTCCATAACTCCAATTTCCAGGAGTCCTTACCCATGATAAAATGTGAACAGTCCTATAATGTTTCGAGGTGTGTGTGGGTGTGTGCTTTCTTAAATTAGTGGCGGGGGGGGGGAATGAAAAATTGGTGTAAGCTACAGCTACTGTAGAGCTGTAATCATTTTGGTATTTCTGTGTAATTATTAGTTCATTCATGGTTTGGGTTGGGTCTAAGCATGAAATTATAATCCAAAATTATGTTATTGGAGATATCAGTGCTCTCTCCCCATCCCCCTTTAGTAGAAAAAATATATGAAGAATCATATTTAGATATTGGAAAGTAAACCAATACTTTAAATGTTAGTCAGTCATCAGTACCAGATGATATTCACAGAAAAAAATGCTGAACTATTGATCCTGGCATTTACTTTTCTCTAACATCATCATGTACTGCAGAGGGTATTTATTTTTGAAATTACTTCAAAAATCCAGAAAATTACATCCAGAAAAAATATTAGCCAGTAAGCCAGATAATAGTGAAAAACGGACTTGCTAGGGGTGTGGAGGGGGGACGATAGGCATAACGTGATAGAAAAACCATACAACTAGGTGAGAGATTCACAACCTAAGTATAATGAAAACTTTTGAGAATGTCTTGATTATGCAAATAGTTATCCAATAAGCATAACTGAACAGCTGAATAATATAAACAGGAATCCTTTCCCAGAACAGCAACATAAATTCTATTAATTATAAGGTGATGATCCATATTAGAAAGAGGGCTCCAATAATACTTTCACATCGTTTCAGTTTTTAATTTTTTCTAAAATGCAACTTCTCAATACACATTAAAACATGATATGCAATGTACCTCTTCTCCAAACCCCAAAATTGAAGAGACACACGCTTTGCAGGGTCTGCATAAGCAACTAATTCTCAAATCAGTGACTCTTGACAGCCAGTAGCCCATGATCAGTTCAGCAAATTGCAGCTGTCAATATGGAATAGGGTGTTAGGGATGATTAGGAAAATGATAGGAAATAATATAGAAATACTGGGTACATTGGATATAGAAACACTGGGCATACTGAATTGCATAGTATCCTATGGAAAAATAATGGATTTAAGAGAAGAACTTTATAAAGAGAAAGCTGCTACACAAGCATGTATCAAATGGGCTATATTTTGCTATTTTTCTTGGTAGAAAGGCAGGGTAGAAATAAAAAAAATAAAATAAATCCTTTGTATTCTTGTACCTGAGTCAATCTATGTATTGGAGCATTCAGAAAGCGCAGGTGGTAATGCCCTCCTGGGACCACTCCTCTTCAAAATGCAAGGAGGAGACTACAACTCCCATCATTACCATTGGAGAAAAGGCATTTTGTTCTCCTGTAACAAACTGCAATTAATGCAAACATCAGCCTTCCCCACCTGGTATCCTCCAGTTGTTTTGGAGTACAAGCCCCATTATTTCTACCATTGGCCATACTGGTTGAGAATGATGGTAGATGCAGTCCAACACATTTAGAGGACACCAGGCTGGGAAAGGCTAAACTACTGCATGTAGACAACTAGTAGGTTAAGGAGAATGCTAGGCTAGAATCCTCTGTAATATATTATCTTTCAATGGGAAAGGAATCACTAACATGGAGGAGCATCCAGTCATGTAATTCACCACCTCCATTATGAAGTGGTAGAATCCAGGAGGTTTTTTTTGACATGCAGCACAAAGCTATGCATGTTTATTTTCTGAATTATGTCCCAGTGCATTCAATGGGACTTGTTTCCAGGTAAGTGTGCATATAGGATTGGCCCTGTCTGCAGTCAAAATTGAACCAGAGCAGAGTCGAACCTTTTCACTTGAATGCCTGTAGAAATGTCCATAATTTTGATTCTGTTCCTATCAAAAAATTCACTATAGATATGGCTGACACCTCAATATAATATAATGGAAACTGTGATCTCTTAAGAGTTGGTACATACCCAAACCCTCGGATTCAAATAGACACGTATCATCCACTCCCACATCTCTGCACCAGGATAAGAAATTTGCTGTATTGTCCCGAGCGAAAAAAGATCCAGATGGTGCATTGGCTTTGCATGGAATTTTCCTCACTGGCATTATCTGTAATACAAAAAAAAAAGCCTCCTCATTGTAAATATATTGTTAATTGTTTGGACAGTGATTTAGTATTACCTGTTTTGCTATCCTTATTGCCTAGGATTGTCTGAGTACATGGATCCAAAGGGCTGTGTACAGAGTTCCACACACATGCCACCAAGGTTTTTCAGATCCAAAAGCCAGTGCAGTCCCTTATAATCACCCCCAAAAGTACTCCTGTAAGTCTGGAGATTTAAAAGGGCTGGAGATTAACACATCTTCCCAGCATTACTCTAAAAATGGCCAAATTCTGCCCATTTTTCTATGAAATCAACTTTTAGGTACAGGAATAAAAAACAGCTAGGTAGGCATATAGGACAACAGTGCTGTGCTCATTCAAAGACTAAATATAAATAGCTATAATATGCAGTATGGCTATTAAAGTGATTTATGGAGTATCCACTTCTGTTCTGGAGCTGATTATTAAATTCAAGAGTTTGCTTAAGTCAAGCACTAGGAAGCACAAATGATGTCTGCAAAAACTTCCAGCTCTGTGTCCAAACATAGATTACTTGTGAAGAAACAACACACAGACCCAAATAGTTCTTGGAAGCCTCACAGAACAAGGAGGGTGTAGGGAGCCAAACAACATGGAAATTGAGTTGGTTTCGTCTAGCCAGAGATACTGACAAACCAATTATAGCTGACCAGGGATGGTCAGAAGAATAATGTATAAGATCACTAGGATTCTCTGAATGTTGACTTGCTGCTCATCTAAGGCCCATTTACTGTTCATGTTTGTGAACGCTGCTCAATTTGCGCAAATGGGAAGATTGCACGAATCGAACAGTGATCGAATGTGAAAATGGTGCACATCTCCCCAAATTTGCACAAATTGCCTCCATAGACTACAGAGGGAAATTGGCCCAAAATCGAACTGGCAAAGTTGCACAAGTTTAATGCAAGCACGTGTCTGTCAATCTGTGAACATTTTCAGCAGACAAGTGCTCGCAGTCGTGTTCAGGGCTCTGAGCAGGGCATGCGCACATGTTTTGCAAGTAAAACTGGAAATCTCATATATCCTACAGTGACATACTAGATGCAGTTGAAAGGATCATATAAAGTGATGCAATAGCTTTGGGAACAGGCCAAATGTTGCATTAAGCAGCTAAGAATATATTAAGCCAAGCAAGTTCAGGCCAATTTACTAACAAACCCCATGATGAGCCATTGCGTATGCACCATATGACAATGTGGCTCTGCCCCCCTCCCCCTCCACACACATTCTGTCTCTATGTCACCACCAAACCAGATGGCAGCAAGTAGACAATTCACATCATGGGGACCAAACTATGTAAGTGACTCATAGCTTGGAGCATGCAGGTGTAGCAGAAAGTAAATACCCAATGACAGCCATATCAGCTGAGGTGGAAGGCAATGGATTAGTAAGATGCTTTCTTTCTCCCTCTGACTGGCATTTCTATTTTGTCTTCTGGTTTAACTTAAATCAGTTACCAGGACATGTTTTTTTTTTTAAATGTACATAAAGCAGTGTGTGTGGGGGGGAGGGGGTGTAGAGTATTTTCACCTGCTTTTTTTGTTTACTAATGTTTATATTCTTTGAGTAAACCCTGTTGAATTTTATACTGTAGCTAAGTAGGCCGGTAGGCTGGCTTTGCTACTCTGTATTGGGACTAAAAGAGTTGTGGCTGCCTTGGTTACGGTTGCTATGAAGGGAGGCTTAAAGCTAAGTTTGAAAATCTAGGGAGAGAAACTACCGTTGTATGGATTGGTCAGGTAGGTCAACAAAGGTGATTGGCAGTTAGAAAATTAATAAGGAATATGATTGGCCAGGAGATATGAAAAAAGTTCAGTTAGAAATCCATTAGAGTCAGTTGCTTAGAGTGGATGAGAGTTGTTAATGGTTATTTATTTATTTATTGCATTTTTATACCGCCCAATAGCTGAAACTCTCTGGGCGATTGGCTGAATGGAGATTGCTCAGAGCAGGGGAAGTGGAAAGCCCAGTCTGAAGGAACCGGACTGGAAAGTCTGAATGCTTAAGCTGGTTGCTGAGGAGCATAAGAAAAGCCATGCTGGATCAGACCTTCTTATCCAACATTCTGTTCATACAGTAACCAATCAGATGCCTATGGGAAATCCACAAGTAGAACCTTCCAGCAACTGGTACATGTAGCATACTGCCTCCAATACTAGAGGTAGCAAATAACCATCAGAGTCAGCCTTCTCCATGAATTTGTTTAATCCACTTTTAAAGCCATCCAAGTTGGTGGCCATCACTACATCTTGGGATAGTGATTTCCATAGTTTAACTATGTGCTGTGTCAAGAAGTGCTTCCTTTTATCTGTGTTGAATCTCTCAACAATTAGCTGTGGTGGAACCCGAAACTACGGGTTCCTGTGGTTCGCTGAGTGGTGGTCACAGACTCTCAAGACACAATTTCTCTTTCCTTAGAAGGTTTATTATGAGCGGCCTGCAGTGCTGCAAGGTGACAGTCTCAGAAGACTTGAGGAACTGCCCAACAATTTCAGGAAACGTCAACATATTTATAGGGTTAGTTCCCCTTAGATACAATGGCAGAACTTTCCTACCAATCATAATACAGCTCTGAAACACAACAACCAATGAGAAGCCAAGCATTTAGGCATGTACAGAGTTTGAGTGCTTCTCTGAATAGAAGATACTATATTGCAAAAGTTACAGGAAAACAACTCCATCTGTTACTTTCTCAGTTATCTTGCTTTGCAGACATCTTCCACCCTCTGACTGCCGGCGTGGACAACGCCTGTTTTGTCACACAGTTTCAGCATCAACTTAATTCTAAAAACCATTGCAGCATTAAAAATAAGTTTTAAAAGAACAGGAAGTCATGAACTTTATGAACTATAGCTAAGGATTATAGGCCATTTTCCTATACCTAGGGGCATAGTAAAAGAACCAGCTAAATTTCCTCGACATAGCTCAATGGGATGACCTTGGGTTTCAGTATTATGGGAGGTATCCACTTCCTCCACACCATGCATGATTTTGTACATCTCTATCATGGCTTCCCTTACCCTGCCTTTCTTCTAAGCTAAACAGCTCCAGCTGTTGTAACCTTTCCTCAAAGGAGAGTTGCTCCAGCCACTTGATAATTTTAGTTGCCCTTTTCTGCACTTGCTCTAGCTCTATATATTCGTTCAGGTGTACAATTTGTATCATTGTTCAGAATTGTACACACTATTCTAAGTGTGGAAGCACCATAGGTTTGTATGAGGGCAGAACGATATTGGCAGCTTTATTTTCGATTCCTTTCCTAATTATGCCTAACAAGGAATTTGCCTTTTTCATAGCAGGTGCACACTGAGTTAGCATTTTCATTGAGCTGTCCACCACAACCCCAAGGAAACAGAAAGCTGTGCTGTAAAGTCATTGTGACATGTCAAAAAGGAATATTGCCCCAAACCAGAAGGATTCAGTCGGAAGTTTGACCAAAGGTCTTCAGCAGGAGGTCTGAAACAGAAACATCCTAGAAGCAAGAAGCAGCAGAAAGAGTTGAAGGAAGAGGGAGACTACTCTACAGCATTTGTTCCTAGTCCTGACAGGTTGGCTGGGGTGGAGTTTAAGGAAATCTGGTCTGAGGTAAATGCTATTACAATTTATAAACTGGGGAAGACTCTCTTACCTGTTAGGAATGGTAACCAAGCACATGTAACCTAACTACATTAAATCAATCTTAACCTATTATTTAAAGGGTAAGAGTATATCCCCTTTTGTAAATATCTTAGTTTTGCTCATCTTGTCTTAGTGGCAGTGTTAATTAGGGCTGTGCTCCGCTTCGCTTCGCTTTGTAGAAGCGGTAGTGGAGCAGCCTGATTCGCCTCCGCCAAAGGAGCTGGATTGGGTCGGGGGAGCTGTGGATCAAGATGAAGCAGATTTCGACAAAGCAGATCCTTCACCTCGTTCTGGAGCTCTGAAGAAAGGTAAGTGGGGGGAGGGGGGCTTACCTGGCGCTGCCACAGTCCGGTGGCAGCTTCAACTGAGGCCCAGGCCTCAAAGCAGAAACAGGCTGCGGACCGCAATGGAGGCAGGTAAATGGTGTGGGGGAGGGGGACCTTACCTGGCTCTGCCACCACCGCAGTTCGTGCGGTGACGGCGGCAGAACCAGGTAAGGGGGCAGGGAGGAGGGGGCTTACCTGCTTCTGTCACAGTCCGGTGGTGGCTTCAACTGAGGCCCAAGCCTCAAAGCAGAAACAGGCCGTGGACCGCGACAGAGGCAGGTAAGTGGTGTGGGAGAGGGGGGCCTTACCTGGCTCCGCCTCCACCACAGTCCATGCGGCGATGGCGGTGGAGCAAGGTAAGGGGGGAGAGGGGCATACCTGCCCCTGTTGCGGTCTGGTGGGGGCTTCAACTGAGGACCAGGCCTTCAAACCAGTTGAGACTGCCTTATGGCAGGGTGTTACATAGCCCCAAGTCTCAAAGTTTTCAAAAGAGAACAGTGGTGGGGAAACCTAAGATTTTTCCTCTACAAGCAGATAGAACAATGGTTTCAAACCATGGGCCTGTCTACACCAGTTGTTATTCTGAGGATCACCCCGGGATCATTCCTGTGCATCCACATGACAGACAGTGGATCCCAGGGGCAGGGAGGGAAGATCCCTGCATTTCCCCAGGATAACCGGGATGGCTTTAATCCCAACTTTTCCCACAGTCTCGGGATCGTCCCGAGACAGCGGGAGGCATAGAGCTCCTCAGGCGCATCATGCCCATTGGGGGTGGGGAGAGGAGCAGGAGCAGGTTTTTTTTAATTTACCTTTTTATTTTCACTGGCGCACTCGTGCACTCCAGCTCTTCTTTGTTTTTTAAAAAATCACCGCTGCAACGGGCGCGATGCCCGGGATGTCACATGGCCACGTGTGTATTGAGGGGAAGGCTCTCGCAATCAGAAATTCGTGAGATCTTCCCCCCTCCCTCCCGGAATGCCGGGAGGTCTAGACATGCCCAATGTTCCAAGGTATCCTGGGGTTCCCTGAAAGCTTATCAGGGTTTCATCAATGAGAAGATCAGAAGTGGAGGCCAGGCTCCTCTATAAGGCAGCTTGTTCACCACTATGCCTCTTGCTTGGCCTGCAGTGCTGCACATGGCTGCAATGGGAGAATCATGATTCCAGCATAACACTGGTAGAAATGGCAACCATCCAGGATAAAACAAATATAACATTATAACAAATATACTATAGATGCTTCCACACCAGCTGTTTATCCACAAGACACATACTTTATTCACTTGCAATATGTTTAGAGAAACAGCGTTTCCTATGATAATTTCCACATCTAGGAATCTACAATCTGTGTCCCTTCCTTTTCTCTGGTTACATTACGTGGCTCTTGCGTCAGAGTTTCCCCCCGCCCCCTCCTTTCATCGATGGCACTGCAGCCAGGGATAGCTTCCCTGTGGAGGTCCACCAGGTCCTCATCTTGTTTTCATATAGGTGCCTGCCTGGCTTCAATTCAAGTTCCTTCCACACACTACGTGATTTCCCCAGAATGGAGATCATTGGTTTATTCTGCTTTTACAAAAAATCCAGGTGATGTCACTGCAAAACTAGTGCATTCTAGTGTTTTCTCTGTTCGTCTCTCTGCCATTTTTCAGATCTAATTTGGGGTATTATTAAAACACACACAAATATGGTGCCATTGCAGTGCCAACCTGTCCAGTAAGAGGCTTCTAGGTCACTGCTTTTTAGCTACTTAATTGTTTTCTGTTATTCACATAGACACAGCATATCTGAATTGACACTTTAGTCGGTCTGTCCATTCTCATTACCTGTGGGGGGGGGGAGGCTTTAATAACTGGTTTCTTCTTTATAGCCAAAGTTATTTATTATTAGTATTCCAATTGTGATAATAAAATAAAATATGATGAATGAATGAATGTGCAATTGCCCTGCCTGCAAGAAGAAGCCAGATATTAAAGGCCCTTCCAAATAAAGGAACTGACTAATTCAAATGTCAGTTCAGAAACACCATGGCTGTGAATGAACAAGAAATTAATTACAAAGCCAGTATCTTTGGAGCAGGACAGGAGCCACTTCAATAGTAAGGGTCTAGAACAGCCTTCCGAAGCCAGATATTTTGGAGTACAACTCCTATCAGCCCCAATGGTCAGTTGGTGGGAGCTGTAGTCCAAAGCATCTGGAGAGCACCATGTAAAGGAAGACTGGTCTAGGAGCAAAGCACTAAGTAAAAGCCCAGGAGCAGGAAGGAGCAGGAACTTTATTGAATCAGAAGTAGTAGGATTTTGCCCATGGAGGCTGGCATTGCAAGAATATTTTGAAAAGTATAACAATACTGCAAGTGCCAGGTGACACCCCCATCTGAATTCTACTCCCAGGTGCGTGTGGAAGTCAGCACTGAAGGCCCCTAGTGTGAAAGAAATGTATGGGTACAATTCATCAGGAACTTCTTCTGGGCAAGAACCCATTGAAATGGATGGGAACTGCCCACATGCAGTTTCACCTCACTATACTGGGGCTCATACAAAAGGGATTCC
Source organism: Elgaria multicarinata webbii (assembly GCF_023053635.1). Lineage (NCBI taxonomy): Eukaryota > Metazoa > Chordata > Lepidosauria > Squamata > Anguidae > Elgaria > Elgaria multicarinata. Next base: position 107,258,176 of record NC_086172.1, read on the forward strand.
CATTAATAGTGCCAAACATGTGGAGGAGCTCAAAAACCCATTGTTTTACAGTTTCTCAAAAATGTCTGTTTGCACTGAAGAGCCAGTACTTTACTCAGTGCCTTAAATGAAAGTAAGATTAAACTTATACTGAAGGACTGCAGGGAAATATCTATGTTTTCTTCTCACCTAATAAATTTTCAGCCACCTAAAAATAACTAAAAAGTCCTTTTTATTATTCTCAAATCTGTTAACTGTAAGTTCTAACTCTGAAATATGAACACTGTTATTTAAGAAAGGTTTGATTCTCAAATGCTTTTTTTAACTGATTTTTTAAAATGACTTGAATTTCTCTAAAGTGTTTTGGAACAGATCATCCTGACATAATTAGGTTTCCATATGGCAAAAGTGACTTTTGTTGACATAGTAGAGTATAGCCACAGTTACTCTAAAACAGCAGTGCACACAATTGCTCCTATCAAATATCACAAAAAACAGTTCCCCAGTTACACTCCTTTTACAGTCCTGTCTTGTTGATGTGCATGCAGGAGGTTTAATGCAGGATGTGAAAGTGTGAGTGAAAGAGATGATGTAAGCCTGGAAAAATGTGGTCAGGTTCGCTTCTGCACCCCAAGAGAGGCTATGGTTCTATGAAATCACATGGAAAAAGAAATATATTGATATGATTTTTCCAAAAGACTTTCCATAATTTTGTTTTAAAATGTTTGCTTCTGGGAGACTCAAAGCATACTTTAAAATCTCTCGAAAAGAGAAAGTATCCTTTCTTCATTCACTTCAAATTCCTGTGAAAAAGAAAGCCCTGAAGCAGTGGGGGCTGTGGTCAGTCAAGTCATTTATAGAAATAGGACCCTGATGATCTGAATCACCTAGGTTATCAAAATATAACAATTAATCTTTTATCAGCACTGCAGTAATCATTTATACCTAAATATCATTCAATGATTATAGAAAATAAAGAGTTTCAGTATCTCAGACCTTTTAGAAAACAACAACACTATGCCTGGAGAAACTATCATTTCCATTGCACGGATTCCCTCCTCATATGAGCTGATTTACACATAAAGCAGAATCGCATGGAGAAGCTTTTCTTGGATCATTCCACGTCAGATTGCAGGTACCAGAATCGCACCATTCAACTTTCCTCCATGAGTTGCATTGATTAGCTAGAATGGTCACTATGGAGACTGTTCCAGTAAAGGTGCCCCCAAAATGGCAGTTGGACTCAATGACTCAGTGGAGTGGGTTTGCTGTCTTCTGCTCTCCCTCAGATGCAGCCAGGCGGAGATGGCTGCTGTTGGAAGCAAACTAGCGATCCAGTGTTCCCACCAATCAGAAATAAGAAGATTCCCTAAAGCAACCAATGCTACAGCCAGGGAGACAGTGATTCATTTCTAAAAAGAGAGATACAAGGGTTCAGGCTTGCCAAGAAACCACAGCAACAGACCAGGAAACCATGTCCTTTGGGCCAAAGATGAGCAACCTGTGGCTCTGCAGATATTATGCTGTGGACATAATATATCTTGACTTCAGTAAAGTTTTTGACAAAATGCCCCATGATATTCTGATTAGCAAACTAGCTAAAAGTGGGCTAGATGGAACAACTATTAGGCAGCTGGACAAGCATTGGTGGGGATGCTTTAGGGTGGATTCCTGCATTGAGTAGGGGGTTGGACTCGACGGCCTTGTAGGCCCCTTCCAACTCTGCTATTCTATGATTCAATGATTCTATAGATGGATTCACAGTTGGCTACAGAATCGGACTCAAAGAGTGCTTATCAATGGAACCTTCTCAAATTGGGGGGAGGTAACAAGTGGGGTACCGCAGGGCTCAGTCCTGGGCCCAGTGCTTTTCAACATTTTTATTAATGATTTGGATAAGGAAGTGCAGAGAATTCTTATCAAATTTGCAGATGACACAAAATTGGGTGGGATAGCTAATACCCTGGAAGACAGAAACAAACTTCAAAGTGATCTTGATAGGCTGGAGGACTGGGCTGAAAACAACAGAATGAAATTTAATAGGGATAAATGCCAAATTCTACACCTAGGAAAAAGAAACCAAATGCACAGTTACAAGATGGGGGATACTTGGCTCAGCAGTACTACGAGGAAGAAGGATCTTGGAATTGTTGTAGATCACAAGCTGAATATGAGCCAACAGTGTGATGTACTGCAAAAAAAGCAAATTTTGTTTTGGGCTGCATTAATAGAAATATAGCTTCCAAATCACGTGAGCTACTGGTTCCCCTTTATTCAGCACAGGTTAGTCCTCATCTAGAGTACTGCATCCAGTTCCGGGCACCACACTTCCAGAATGATGCAGACAAGCTGGAGCATGTTCAGAGGAGGGCAACGCGGATGGTTAGGGGTCTGGAAACAAAGCCCTATGGGGAGAAACTGAAAGAACTAGGCATGTTTAGTCTGGAGAAGAGAAGATTGAGGGGAGACATGATAGCACTCTTGAAATACTTGAAAGGTTGTCATGCGGAAGAGGGCCAGGATCTCTTCTCGATCATCCCAGAATGCAGGACACAGAACAATGGGCTCAAGTTACAGGAAGCCAGATTCCGGTTGGACGTCAGGAAAAACTCCCTGACTGTTAGAGCAGTACAACAATGGAACCAGTTACCTAGGGAGGTTGTGGGCTCTCCCACACTAGAGGCATTCAAGAGGCAGCTGGACAACCATCTGTCAGGGATGCGTTAGGAAGGATTCCTGCAATGAGCAAGGTATTGGACTCCATGGCCTTTTAAGCCCCTTCCAATTCTACTATTCTATGATTCTATGATTCTAATTCCATATGAAGGGCATATATGAAGGGCAACAGAATGCTGCAATATATTTTTCTGTTTATTTATTATTAAGTGTGTTATTGCTGCCGCTCACAGTGATATGCAACCATTTAAAAAAATCATAATGACTCATAATTATAAATAGGTCTAATTATCCAGATTCATACTATTAAAATAACAGAAGCAGCTAAAAATCATGTTTATAAGATTATTTTCTAATGCCTTTAAAAATATTGTTGTAAATATCCAGCTAGATTTGTATATCTACAGCAGAGAGGGAGCAGGTGAGAGATTCTGAGCTTTTGTACACAATGCATTTATGGTGCACTCATCATTCCCTACTCTTGTTTTTTTATAGGTGTTTTAGACAACGTCAAGACCCTCCACCTTTGTTTCTGTTTTTAAACAGCACTTTCAGAGAGTATTTTTAGAGGAGGGAAAATGCAATGTTGTTTGCTAAAGTGAAAGAAAAGAGTTTTTCCACTTGTGTAACTGCACTACACCACTATATCACAATGCCACCTAGAGGTTATTTTGGGGAAAGCAGGAAATGAAACATTCTTTGTGTACTACTCAAATCTCAACGAAATCGCAAGTAGGTACAGCGGATTAACAGCGTTGAATGGAAAAGCTCAGAGTTTTTATAAGTCCAAACAAAAACATTGCCCCCCTCTTATCACCTGATTCCCTGCTAGTAGGTGGCTGCAGTACCGCCCACTCACCATTGGTGACAGTGCAGCATAGTCGAGAACAAAGTAGTAGGTTCCTTATTTAGCAAGGTGCCATGGTGGCATAGAAAATAAGGTGCATGGGTCCTGCCACTGGACTGACTGGTTTTAATCCCTTAGCACCTTACAAAAGCTTTCTAAAACAGTTCACCCAGCTGGTGGAAAGAAAGTAGTCTTGTGGGTACTTACACATAAAATGGTTAGACAAAGTCTCTCATGCTGGAGATGTTCAGGAGACAGTGATCAACCTCCTTTTATGTTCCCCTCATTCCCAAAGAGAACTAAGACTTTTCCTTCCACAAACTTTCTTTTAGACACTATCATGTCCCCCACTTACTCTTTCTTTTCCTAAACTTAACTGCCCCAGATGCTGCTTCAGGGGGAGAAATGCTGTTCCATCAAGGGTGAGCTATTCCACCCGTTCCCCCCCCCCCCACACACACACACTTGGAGACTTTAAAACCAAGGCTGGAGCTGAAGGTTGGGAGGTACTGCTTCAGGGGCAGAAACTAGGGGTGTGCACGGACCCCCCGCTCCACTTCTCTTCCAGATCTGTGATTTGCGGATCAGGTGGCATTCACTCCGCCCCCGCTCCGCCCATGCCCGCTCCACTCCGCTGCGGAGCTCCGGATCCGGATCGGAGCTCCGTTTCCCTCCACATAGGCTTGCATTAAGCTAAAAAAGTATACAACTTTTTTTCTGTGAAAGTTAGAAATCTCAAACTCGCCACCATGATAGCTTATCCAGGGATGCACACGCACGCCAAGACTCAAGGCAGTCCCGTCATCCCCTGATTTTGGGGGGATTTATGAAAATCCAACACCCCATTCACACCCCTTTCGATAGCTCTGTCAATTTGCACGTTAAAAACCTCAAACTCACCACCATGATAGCTTATCCAGGGATACACATGCACACCAAGACTCAAGGCAGTCCCATCATCCCCTGATTTTTGGGGAATTTATGAAAATCGGGCACCCCATGCACACCCCTTTCCATAGCTCCGTCAATTTGCATGTTAGAAATCTCAAACTCGCCACCATGATAGCTTATCCAGGGATGCACACGCACGCCAAGACTGAAGGCAGTCCCATCATCCCCTGATTTTGGAGGAATTTATGAAAATCCAACACCCCATTCACACCCCTTTCCATAGCTCCGTCAATTTACACGTTAGAAACCTCAAACTCACCACCATGATAGCTTATCCAGGGATACACACGCATGCCCAGACTCAAGGCAGTCCCATCATCCCCTGATTTTTGGCGGGGCTTAAACCTGCAGACATCTCAATGGGGCCATTTCAAAGGAAATCCCAACATGCCATGAATTGGGGAGTAGAGATAAACCTATGAATCTTTTTCCACACTTGAAAAATGGATTTGGAACTTCCAAAACTCCAAGTGAGCGCAGGAAGGACTTCTCCCCTGAGTCAAAGCCAGACACACACAACATCCCTGTGAGGCGGGCAGGGGAGGAGAGAGGGAAGGCAGGCAGGCAGCAGACATTTCTGGGGGCATAAGGAAGTGAGCCAAGGATAAGCCAGTAATGCATATAAAATGGAATAAATAAATAAATAAACAAAGGAGGGGTGGAATTAAAAGCAGCAGTGTTGTTGAATAAACAACAAGAAGAACTTTTTTAAAAAGGCTATATCTGTCTTTTACCAGCAATAGGGGGACATGCCCAGGGGAGGGGGAAGCAGCAGCTGCCAATTTGACTGGTCCTAGTGACGAGTCTTTTAAGAAGCAACGCTGTCAGTTCAACTCATGAAAGCCATTGCTTCACCACAAGAGCTCTGAGGAGTAGAACTCTCACTTCAACTCATGATAGGCATTGCTCCACCGGGTTACTCTCTTTGGAGGGCTCTGATGGCCCTCCAAGTACAGGAGAGAGTGGGGGCACGTCCACATGGCATGCCCTAGGGGAGCTCATCCCCTTGCACCACATCTTTTCAGTTGTTCCCCAAAGTTAGGGTGGGTAGCACTGCTGTGTGTTTCCTATCTGTTAGTATGATTTCAGGTTGTGTTAGTGCATTTGGTGGAGCTACTGTTTTAAAAAAACACTGGGAAAAGTCCGTTCAGAGTAGAAAGAGAAGTTTCCCAGAATCCCAAGTTACCCGTTTTGCCTATCTCCTCCTCCAACTTTGGGATCATGTGATCATGACCGGGAGTTGACTCTGCCCCTCAGCCCTTGGGAAAAGGTATTTTCCCGCCGGTTTTTTAAAAAATTCTAGCACATGAACCGCAGCACGCAGAGAGCTGAGAGTAGGCTCAAAATGACCCCCATCCACGACTCTCCAAGCACAATAATTTTCAGAAAGATAGCTTCAAAAACAACACAGTTATCCCCCTTTCTTTTCCGCAATGCAATCCTATGGGCGAAATGTTTCAAGATGGCGATCGCATCGGACCGCGGAAACCGGAGCGCTCCGAAAATGGCCGCTTCTCTTCGCCTTGCTTCTAGGGGTCTGCAGTCCGCTTCTACTCCACCTCTGGGCAAGGCGGAGCAGGCCAATTCGCTCCTGCTTCTACGCTTCTAATCGGAGCGGAGCACATGCCTAGCAGAAACGCTGTTCCAACCAAGGTATTTCTTTTCCTTTCTTTCTTCTTCTTATCTGGTCTGCTTTGTTGTAAACTTGTATTTAGTATATATTTTTAATACTATTGTGATATTGTTGATTAGTATATTGTTAAATAGTTTTGTAGTTTAAATTGTTGTAAACCTCCCAGAGAGCTTTAGCTATTGGGCGGTATAAAAATGCAATAAATGAAAATTAAAAATGAAATGTAAGTGAACAGTATTTATTTTATTTAGCATTTATGACATTTTTATACTGCCCAATAGCTAAGGCTCTCTGGGCAGTTCACAATTAAAACCATAAAATACACCAAATCAAAACATAATACAAAGCTTTAAAAGTTTAAAAACACCATGTAAAACCAAAATAAACCCAGCATCAGTTACAGGCCAGGGAAAGACTGGGTGAAAAGATGTGCTTTCAGGACGCATTTAAAGGATGTTACACTTTCCGTCTCCCAAACCTCATGATGAAGGGTTTCCAGAACTTCTTTAATGTAAAAGCCTAACACCCTTACATCTCTTTAATGTAAAGGCCTAACAACCTTAAAACAGTTACTGAAGGCCACTAGCCCCAAACTGGTGGCGTGTGATCATGAAGCGGGTCACACCCTGCTCTAATGTGGATTGTGTAGTAGAATCACTCTGTTTGACTCAGCAATTCCCCGGCCGGAGAAGGGGGGTCCGACTCAGCCAGCCCAGACACACGCCCCTTCACTGCCACTTGTTAACCCTTTAGAGTCTAGGTTCTCAAGGAAACCACACCACACTACAGAAATAAGGACCAAACACTTTTATTCTTCACACTACACACTTTCATAAGGGTCCACACATTAAGGTAAACATGTAAGAGGTTTTGGGGGAAAACACGGACAAAGGAATGACACACGTAGGACAGCAGGGACTAATACCTTATCCTCCCCCTTTACACGGTCAAGCCTAATAGAATTCACACTCACTCCCCACTTTTACCTCCCCCCAGCCGTAACTCCGGCAAGGTCCCTTGCCCAATTGTACCCAAACCTGGACTTAAAACAAAACAAACATATAACTCTGCGAATCAACCCCTTGTTGCTCACTCCAACTTGGCTTCACGCCACTTGAATTAGGACTCCTTCCCTCAGCGGCCATGTGGAGCCTCCGCCATCCAGCCGGCCTGGCCTGGATGCTCTGACTCACCACACACATGCTGGATTCCTAACACCCACAGGAAAGAGACCGGACCCTTAGGTGCCTAAGCCTTTTATCCCTTTCTGGAACCCCCTTATCACCAGACCCACCCTGACCAATAGAAACCCCTTAGCAACCCACACCTCTCCCAAAGGGAGGGGGAATGCTCCCAGACTTTGCACAGCTGCAACTTGTTACTCCCCCCCCCCCCGGTACCATCCAGGGAGGCGTTATCAGATGCCAGGTGCTTCTCACCCAGCACGGCCTTGGCATTTCGCTTGCTACTCCCTTTTTAGACACAAAACCCCTCCTCTCCCTCTCCCTGGGATGAAGCAAAAGATGTTCTCTTAAGGGGACCATGGGTTCAGCCTTAAAGGGACCATGACAGACTGCACCAAAGTTTTATTTCGAAGTTGTTTAAGATTTTAAAACACAATTCTAAGGGAACAGATAATACAGGAATGAGAGGAAAAAGAAGAGACGATAATACAAGAGTGAGAGAGAACAACGAAATTTAATATAAAAAATAAAAATGGGTCTCATGTTGCACGCTGGGGCAACGTGAAAGGTTGGAAAGGTGACTGCTCTAGATTGATTCCATTAACTTTAAAGGGGCTATTCTGATGTACATTAAAGAGAACTACTGGCAATTATGCCACTTCCCCTTGTCTTTTGAACTGTGGCCATTCTTTCCAAAAAACCAACCTTTGACTCTCATTTTGTGAAACTGCAGACAGCCCCACGCTGAAATATGAGTAATAAATGTAAAAATCCATGCAAATTCCAAGAAGCAGTCAGGACCACATGGAATGTGTTGTCATATTCAACTTATCTGATCTCTTTTTGTTTCTCCGTATTTCTTAACTGAGAGTCTTTTGCTATGCAATTCTCCAAACTATACCATTCCCCTACCCCCACAACTCTTTTGCAAAATTAGTTCCAAATGGTGCTTTACCTTTTATGAGCCAAGCGTTAAGGAAATACCCCAGGATAGCAATTTAGATAATATAAAGAAAGCATTTCCTAATTTTTGAAAAATATTACCGTTGCTGTCATTTTTCAGACTGACAGATGCTCAGAGATGTTGATGCTGTCACCCAAAATGTTCACAGGGGATTTCATTCATGACTTTTCTGAGGTTTTGTTTGACACTCCTCTAAAAATGTTTCATTTTTTGCCTTTGTGATAAAGCTCCTAATTTTTTTTTCTGTACCTTTTCAATCAGAAACCACAAAGAAGCTGCTGAGAGTTTGGGAATTCAAAGCTGGATAGGGTTGTTTTTTTGTTTTTTTTAAAATGGCTCCGTGATTTGAAAAACATGTTGGAATGTTAACTGACGGAGCCAAATTTCCAAACCAACCTTAACTCAGTGTCTGGAATTCTGAAGCACAGCTTTCCCGCATACACCCATTTGCCTAGAGAGCTGTGATTTTTGCAAACACAAAAACACACATATGCTACGAACTGCTTTTGTTGTCACTCTCCCCTTTTTATGTCCAGTTCAGATGTGCTCTGACTAGAGTGGCTATTATGCATTGGCAAAAAAGAGAATATCTCAATTTACTTTTTTATATGTTTAGGTGCAAATTTGGAAATAATAACTATCATTTCAACAGAAACACAATCCCACTATCATCATACTGTGCGAGACTGTGACCTGTGTGCCTGCTCATTCTCCTGTCAAAATGTTGATGGGAAATTCCAAGGCCCCTCCCATCTCTTCTTGTTGTTCATCATTTATCTTTTAAATGGGCTTGGACTGCACACTCCTTCAAATAAGTAGACACCTTCAAAGGAAGGACTGTCCTCTGACAAACCTTCAAATAGAGGGGTGTCTTCTCTAAACTAGGACACTTAGTTCTGGTGTGGTTACAGACTTTTAAGGGTAATCTAATTGGGGATGGGCAGCTGAAGGAGGTACCCATGTGGTACCTGTGTTTTCTTCTGTGGGCCAAACAGCATCCCTGTTGTGGGAGTGATGAGTTTCCTAGGAAAAACAGCACAGGGGGAGGAAAGATACACACACATGCACATATAGATAGATAGATAGATAGATAGATAGATAGATAGATATAGATAGATACTCCCACACACAAATGGAGGATGGATCATGGATCTCCTGGTACCATATATCTAGTTTGGCCCACAAAATCATCTTATTCCCCAAAACATCTAACAGATAGCCCATATCAATCAGATTACAATGGTCCTCAAAGCAGGTGCTCAATGCTGGAGGTTTGGGAATAGGTCATATCAAATCAGTGTGGGTATGTTCCAGAGGCTGAGTATGTTAGTTAAATATCTGCCACTAGTCTCGGAGACCAAGGAAATCCAGTGACCTACCTCATAGGAGTGGTACACAGATCAATAACAGCTGAACGTGTAAAGTTAAAAAAAATGAGAAGTCCAGATGGCTTAGGCAAGCTGGAATGATGAAAATTCCTCAGAGCTGACAGAGCAAAGCAGGAGCAAAATAAATAAATAAATCATTTTTACGTGATGCCCCAATTATAAAAGCAAAACTTGGATAACGAACCTCAGGGTAACATCTCAAAGACTTCTAGTGCTGTCCAATATCTGGCTTACTAATTAAAATTCAAAATCCTCCTAGTTCATCAGAGCTGATGCAGTTAAGCTGAATTTGCTCTTAAAGCCTATTAATCAATTGTTTAATTTTTTAACATAATTTCATAAGAATTGTCCATATGCCCAATCAGAGCCATACACTTAGGCCCAGAAGCTGTAACATCATCCAATAATGTAGGCCCAGATGCAATATCACATTACAACACACTAAGCAGTTATAAAACAATCCAAGTGGTTTTAAAGTACTTAAGAAATAATGTGACAATGATGTATTATCATGTCTCTGGCATAAACGGGAATGCAAACTTCTTCTATCAACAATTAAAACAATATATCTCCCTTTCCATCTTCATATTGGTGAGATCATTCCACTCCACAAGTGTCTGAGATGGAGTGGAGCAATATTACTTATTTTATCTATACAGAGCCTGGAAATAATTAATACAGAAAGGATAAAAGTTATAGAATGTGGCCAAAAGATTCTTTGCCCATCACCTGCACAGGCTAACTGTTCCAATACACATAATGGCAGAAGCACAGGAGCTTCTGCCATTATGTGGTAACACCTAGATCTCAGAACAGAGGAACTGCACTGGAAGGGTGGAATCATATGGAAAGTACAGTCAGAGGATGTATCAGGGAGATGGCATAAATGTGAGCAATCCCACTCTATCTGGAATGGCTGATTCCAAAATGTGGTGCTGGACAATGTCCGTTTGGCTCCACGCATTTCTGTTATGGGGCTCCATCTGGTTTTCCATTCTGTTCTATGTCTCCCTGAAGCTGTTGAGTGAGGTTCATTGGTGATTTTGAATTTCACAGAGGATACCCAACTCTACATCTCTTTTTAAAAATCTGATTCAAATGAGGTGATGGAAGTGATGAACCAGTGCTTGAGCTCAGTAATGGACTGGATGAGGGCCATTGAACTGAAACTCAATCTAGGAAAGAGAGAGGTGTTATTGGTGTGTGTGGTTCACCTGCCCAGTACTGAAGTTCAACCTGATCTTGATGGGGCTGCACTCCTCCAAAGGGAGCAAGTTCATAGTTTGCGGATATTCTCATAAGGCAGAACCCAACAGGTTGCTTATGCTCTCGCTGATTCCCTTCCACCCCACTGATTCCCTTCAGCATGTGGTGGGTCTTTCTGATTCTATTGCGCTAGTGGGGCCTACCACTTACATGAGGGAGATTTAGCACTTCGTAGAGAAAGCACTGGAATGAGCAGAAACACTCATTTCTGGAAGGAGGCAGACTAGTGAAGCTCTCTTTCGTGAGTTCTGCTGACCTGCCTCCTTCCAGAAACAGGTGTTTCTGCTTGTTTGGGTCTGCCCCAGAAGAGCTAAATTGCCATTGCACAAGACAGCTGCTTGTGTTACGGAATTGGCAGGGTGCCGGAGAATCAGGTTGGCTTGTTTAAGGTTAAGAAACCCTGGTTTGTTACTGAGGCTAGGTTCAGTCAACACACATTTCAGCAGCAACAACAACCATGGTTCAAGTTCAACCCACACTCAGCCTTGGGTATGGGTTGTCGTGATGTGTGAACCCAGCCAGTGAATGACAAAAGAAGCCTGCCCCCTTTCAGTGTTGGTGCCTCTAATGTGGAATGCCCTTCCCAAAGAGGACAGAATGTTGCCAACTTCATTATTACTTCTGCACCAGGCAAATGGTTTTTTTCATTTCCCCAGCCATTTTTATGAGCTTTTTTCTTTTTCTTTAATGAGAATATTTATTTATTACATTTATATCCCACCTTTTTGTCATGTCTAGCCCTGCTCCTCTTGGGTTGGGGGAAGGTGTTTCAGGTGATCAATCAGAATCTGACTCTGAAGTAGAGAAGACAGTGCTAGAAACGTGCCAGATTATACCTGTGGGGAAGGCAGCTCTCATGGTCTCTTCACCAGATGGGAATGAACTTTCTCTAGAGCTTATCTCTTCAAGCGTAAACAACACACAATTAGTGGGAAGCCCATCTTCTTCTGAAGGGGAGGGCACAGAGAGTTTAGCCGATCCTAAAGTATGCCGTAGACTAAAATGGGCGGAGCTAAAGGAAAGTGAGGGAATGTTGGCCCGGCTGGCATCTGTACAGCACCATGTACATTGATGGTGCTATATAAATAAATAATAATAATAATAATAATAATCTCGTCATAAGCTGCATTACAACCAGTCTCTCTGAAGTTAACGCGTTTTGGGAAAGGGCTTTCCATTCTTCTTGAAAGGACAATTGTCTCACTTAGTTTACATAGTTTTGCCTAGAGGAAAGTTTCTAGAGATTTGACTCCCTTCAGGTGGGAAGAGATGTTTATTGCTTCAATAAAGCTTTGTGGATTACTTAGCGGACCTCGTTATTGTCTCCCAAGAAGGCAGGAGGTCTTGGGAGACACAACACTTTTTCCCTCTTACGAGGAACTCAAGACGGTTTACATGATTCTCCTCCTCCTCTACATTTTATCCTGACAACAACCCTGTGTGGTGGATTTGGTTAAGAGTCAGTGACTGGCTCAAAGTCACCCAAGGAGCATCATGATTGAGGGTGGGGGACTAGAACCCATATCTCCCAAGTCCCAGTCCAACACTCTAACCACTATACCACACTGGATCTTTGAAAGTGTTCTGCTATTTTCATTTTTGTCAGTTGTTTTTATATGTATTTGATTTATTATTGCTTTGTTCATGAACAAACAGTGAGAGCACATCTGTACAGGAGTGTCCTGTACTCTCATGCTAAATTAGAAATGGACACCATTAAAGTGATGAGATTTAGGAGTGTGGGGGAGGCCGATTGTGTGGTGCATTTTAGTGAACTATGTTCCGCTGTCTTTCCTTGGACAAAAATGCAAATAAGAAGTCACTGGAAATGTCTTATCCCAAGGCAGGCAATTAGTCTATCTAGCTCAGTACCGCCAACACTGACGGGCAGTGGCTCTCAAGACTTCAAGAAGAAACTTTTCCAGCTCTATTTGGAGATGCCGGGGATTGAACCTGGGACCTCTTGCACACAATCCATGTGACTCTACCACTAAGCTACACTTGATGTGAAATTTGTCTTGCACTTTCTTTTGAAACTCTTTTCACCTGACCTCTGCAACTTGTTTCAGCTATGCATAGAGTTCTTTGGGCACGAGCTTCAGTACACACAGCAGTTTGCCTGCTCTAAATTAGTCACTCAATCTTTTAGGGTTTCTGGAACATGGGTGCAAGACAGTGTTGACAACCCAGACAAAGATATAAGGGAGCCTCTCGCAAGCAGCTTTATAGTCTTGAGAAAATAATCATGTCCAGATGGATTAACACATGTTCATGCAGGATTACATCTTCCCAATTCAAACCATTTATTAGTAACATCTTTGCTCATAGCAATAAAATGAAAGTTCTAATAAATACAAAAAAGACAAGCTCTACCATGCTTAGGTAGAATGCTTTAGAGAAAGGTGAAAGTCACAAGACTCACATGATGGTGGTGGTGAAATGTTCAAGGAACTATCTGTCCAATTAGATATTTTTGTCAATGTCTTCTGCCATTTATAAAAGAAACTTTAATAATTATAACAATTTAACAGTTTTAAAATCTCTTCACTGGCTGCCAACTAGTTTCCAGGCGAAGTATAAGGTGTTAGTTATCACCTTTAAAGCCCTACATGATTTGGGTCCAGGCTACCTGTAGGATCACCTTCTCCTGTACAATCCACCCTGCACACTCAGGTCCTCTGGGAAGAATTTACTCCAACCAACAAAAACAAGCCTGACAACTATTACCCAGAGGACCTTTTCTTTTGCCGCTCCTAGTTTGTGGAATGGCTTGCCAGGAGACATTAATCAACTTAACAGTCTTCCAGAATTTAAGAAAGCCATAAAGACTGATCTCTTCCGACAGGCCTACCCAGTTGAATTTTGACATGCCTTTTTAATAATGTGCTGCTTCTAATAATGTATTAGTTTTTAAAGTTTTAATTAGTTATATGTATTTTATGGTGTTTGCATTTGTGTTGTACCCCACCTTGATCCAGTGGGAGAGGCGGGTAACAAATAAATTGTATTTTTATTATTATTATTTCCCATTTTTCTACTAAATGTACCCAGAATGCTAGACAGCATAACTGTAAACATAAGAACATAAGAAGATTTATGCCAGACCAGACCAACGGTCCATGTAGTCCAGCATTCTGTTCATAGTGGCCAATTATATACCCACAGGAAACCCATAAGCAGGACATAATAATAATAAATAATAATAAATTTATTTCTTACCCACCTCTCCATTCTGATCAAGGCGTGTAACAACAGTAAATATAAAATACATAAAACTGAATTAAAACATAATATACATTGTTAAAGCATCTTAAATTTATTTTTAAAACATCCTGAAATTACACTGGATAGGCCTGCTGGAAGAGATGAGCACAAGAGCACTTTCCAGCCCATGTTCCCCAGCATATAGCCATTAGGATTGGTAGTCATTATTCTCCTGGAATCGGTCCAGCCTCCTTTTAAAGCTATCCAAATTGGTGGCCATCACTAAATCTTATGGAAGTGAATTCCACAGTTTAACTTCATGGGATGACCTTGGGTTCTAGTATTATGGTATGGTATCCACTTTCTCCACAACATGCATAATTTTGTACATTTTTTACATTTCTATAATTTCTCCCCTTACTCATATTTCTTCTAAGCTAAACAGACACAGTCCCAAACTCCTCATAGCAGAGTTGCTCCAGTCCCTTAATCATTTTGGTTACCCTTTTCTGCACTTTCTCTAGCTCTACCCTTGTTTAGGTATGGTGACCAGAATTGTACATAGTATTCTATGTGTGGTTGCAACATAGATTTGTATAAGGGCAGTATGATATTGACAGTTTTATTTTCAATTCCTTTCCTAATTACGCTTAACATGGAGTTTGCCTTTTTCAGACTGGGTTGACACTTTCATTGAGCTGTCCCACCACAACCCCAATATCTCTTTCTTGATCAGTCACCACTAGTTCACATCCCATCAGTTTATATTTGAAGTTGGGATTTTTGCGCCCAAGGTGCAAAAACGTACTATATAATCAAATTTTAAGAATAATTAACCAATTTCTAAAAGCAAGAACAATATATATATATATATATAAGCAACATTTTAAATAAAATAAAAACAATAATCTAATGGCAACAGGGGGCAACACATGAAAACTGGCAGCAATGAAACCAGGTGCTACACATCAAAAGTCCAGCAAAATAAACTTGTCCAATTTCTGGTGAAAGACACACTAAAAGTGAGCCTGGCAGATTTCAACTGGGAGGAACACCACCACAGAAAGGGCCCTGTTTCTCATGCTCTCTTGTCTGATATCCTAGGATGACACTAAGAAAAAGGCCTGAGATATCAGCTAATCTTTTGCTAGAGACCTAGCTTCTCCTCAGCAGTGCAAGAAAGCAGCGCATACTGAGATACGCTATTTTATGAATCCTTATTCCGGATCTGAGCTACACACTAAAGCCACATTCCGGAGCTAAGCCCAAGTGAGCCCTACCTAGCACCCATTTGATTGATTGATTGATTGATTGATTGATTGATTTGATTTGAACTCCACCTTCCTACCAAGAAAAAATGGCACTCAAAGCGGCTTTATACAAAGATGGGATCAAATCAGAGACTTGCATGCTATGGCCTATTTCAGTTAGGATCAAGCTACACAATACATTAAATGCATAGTGCGCAGCTGCCTCTGTTTGGTTTTTCTCATGAATAAGTATATGGGGCCCTGATCTGGTTTGGGACTACCATGCCGAGGTAGGAAAGGTTTAAATCATCCTTCCCCAAAACTTGTTATCTGAAATTCACCACCACCCCACGCGCACACACACATGTGGGGGCTAAAAGAAAAACAGTCCGCTTGATCCAGGCTTGATTGGTAGTCTTGATCCAGATTGGGGTCTTGCATATGCTTACTTGTGAGTAAAAAGCAAAAAAAAAGGGACAGCTGTATGCTTCTCACTTAACGTACTACGTTGTTTAACCCTTTCACCTGTGAAATGTATGGTTAAAACATCCCTAAGGAAATGCCAATCAAGAGCCTATGATGCAGGCCTATTATTAAGTGTAATCTAAATTCAGTTCAAGGCGAGAATGGTGTGCTGATGCAAACTTGCAGACACTCACTTGGTAACAGCTAGAGTTACCAGATACAAAAGAGGGCAAGGTTCCTGCAGCTTTAACTGTTGTGATGGAGAGGGAATTTCACCAAGTGCTGCATGCATAACAATGACACCTGCTGAAATCCCCTTTCTCTACAACTGTTAAAGATACAGGAGCCCTGTCCCCCTTTTCAAATGGTCACCCTACTTTTATGAGAATAGAACAGCTCAGAATGCATGTGGGAGATTGCCTATTTAAACGCACATCAAAATCTCCTCCCACTGTAAAAGGGTTCTGAGCTTGGGGGGGGGGCGTTGTTGTGAGGATGCCTTAAAAAAGAAAGAGAGGGGGGCCTCCATACACTGTTAGTAGTCTTTTCTATGCCTGGGATGCTGCAAATTTATGCCCTCCTCCCAATCAATGGAAATTGGCACTGGAGCAAGTTAGGAATAGTTGCAGATTTAAAAATACTGCTGTACATGTCTCTGATGTTGCCTTCCTCTACTGGCAGCATTCATTGGCTGAATGTGCTTTACTGTGTTAGGCTGTATGCACAGAGCCACCCATTAGTGCCACTCTGCCTGGCCTGTTGGCCTCCCTATATCTCTGAACAACAACAACAACAACAACAAAAACCAACAACAAAAAATGTATTTCTTAAATAAGAAATTAATAAATGGAAATCATCTAATTTAACTTTTAAAGAAGTCAGTATATACATGACATTCTCCACTTTGCACTCTTTCTAGGCTGCACCCATGACAATGACCTTATCCCCCACATGCATCTGAGATAAGACAGATGTGTGGAAGGACTGCACCATGCGAAAGCCTGCATATTAGAATCACTCCTGGACCCCCATTTTGAGAATTCATTCCATCTCTTGTTTTATATGCTTTTATTTCAGAGCCTAGTGTTATTCATTAGTAACAACAGCATAAAGGTAATCCATCTTCAGGTAGAATTGGAGTGATGCCCTGAATATTATCCTGATAACTATTAACGCACATGTTATTTGACTTTACTTTAAATCTATAGGAAAAAAAGAGAAGTTTCTTTAATAATTCCAAGCTAACGTGGGCTTTGCACATACCACACATGCCTCGGTGCTTTAAATTTGTTTGTACAGCTGCGAAATTCTCAAATTAACTATCTGTCAGAAGAAGTAAAATATGGCCTGGAGAGCAAGGAGATGAAATCCAAGCCACTGGGAGAAAATTACAAAATGGACTCCTGCAATATAAATCACTTTTTAAAGGAATCACACTTGCTATAATAATAAACCTGCAGTTTGGGGGCCAGTAGGTCATTAGCCGTAACATGGATAGTTCCAGCCATTTACTACTATACAAATCCCCAGCATTTATTAACATAACTGTCACTGAATCTCCCTGTCTCTTAAATCTGCTGGAATATAAATTTACTCATAATGCAAATACCACACGGTGTCCCTCAGGTAGGTTCGCAGGCAGAAAAATGGAATCACGCCCTTCAGAAATGATCCCTACATTCCACTGTAGCCACTTTGCTGTTAAACCTTCATCCAGATTTAACATTTTCTTGATGCTAATTATGCTTGCAAATTCATATGAAGTGGTATTATTTGTCATTCTTGTTGATGTGAATAACCACTGGATAAAATTCATTCTTTGATTGTACTTTGAAGTTGTTTTTATCTCAGCCATCTTGAGGACCCTTTAAGGGTTGACAGAACGGACTGAAATGTAATAATCAAAGGAAAAAAGTGATAGATAATAAAGAATATTTCCCTTACATCCTTAGCATGGTAAGAACTTTGGTTAGCAAGTAGCTATCCCATGTCCTCAATCCTAGGCCATTTCTATACCTGCCTTTTTTCCCAGGGATCGTCCCGGGATCATCCCTGTGCATCCAAATGACACACAAGGGATCCTGGGAGCAGGCAGGGACGATCCCTCCATTTTCCTGGGATAATCCTTAGGTGTAGAAAGGGCCCTAGACTCATTTTAGTATCAGTAAATCCTATAGATTTCAGTGAAACCTTCTTCCAAATAAATATCCTTTAAGTTGATACTGGAAGAGGCAGCCCCATGTCTTATTTCCAATCTCTGTAATAATCAGTACAACTTCCTCCATGTCTGATGCCATTACATTGTGTGTTTTTCCACAGCAGCCAATAGTGTGGGAATGGAAATGCTGTCAGGACTCTGGATACTTTGTCCTACCTAGACAGAGGGGGAAAGAGACACAGTGCTGCCATTTTCAGTGGCAGCCCTGTGTTTCTTGTACTATTTAGGTCTGCCTTAAGTTATTGTACTTTTTAGGAGATTCTAGAATAGAAAGCATTGCACAGGTATTCCATCTTTTTCTCCTCAACAGATTTTCTGTGGTAAGAAAAAGGCAGAAGTGGTAGTGTGAACATATGGGAGGGTTCTATGAATGGAGCACAATGACATCTGGACCCACCCACCAACCCCCAGAATTCCATGAATGAGGTAGTGTGGTGGCATGATAAAAAAAAATCCCCCTCCAGAAGCACTCTTAGGCCATAGCTAGACAGGGCTTTATCCCGGGGCGATCCCCGGGATCGTCCCTGTGCATTCACATTAAGCACAGGGGATCCCGGGATCAGGGAGGGATGGTTCCTTCTTTGCCCCGGGATCTTGCCCTGCCCTTTGAGCCCATTTTTTCCACAGTCTCAGGCTGATCCTGAGATTGTGGAATGTGTGGATGGGCGTCATGGTTTGTCCCAGCTCCTCGCGAGGAGACAGGACTCGTGCACAGGGCCCATTGGGGGTGGGGGGAGCAGGGAAAATATTTTTTTAAAAAAATTCTTATCTTCTGCATACAAGCGCTCGTGCGCGCCTTCTTCTTTAAAACCAAAAAATGGTGGCCGCGATGTCCCGCCTGCGTGTAAACCAGTGCAATGATGTCGTGATCATAAAATCACAAGATTGTCATGGGTAAACCCCCTGGTCCAGCTGAGGCCTCAGTGAACAGATCTTGATAGATCAGCTTGGATATTACAGACTCAGTCACCATTGGGGCCTGCCTTAGATAGGTCAGACTATTTGTCCCTCCTCCTAGCCCAATATTGTCCAATTTGACTAGCAGTGGCTCTCTAGGATCTCAGGCACAGGTCTTTTACGTCATCTGTTAACTGATTCCATTTTTCAAAAGGAATTGAAACTGGGAACTTCTGTATGAAAAACCGGTGCTCTGCCACAGGTTACAGTCCCTCCTTCTCAGATATAGTTCCTGTGTGAGGATAATGGGTTAAAGCACTCCACCTAGTCATTGTGATCCATTGTGCAATACCTCACCATATGGATGAGGCAATTTGTCCACAATTCTACACATTATTTATTTATTTATTTATTTTCTATACAGCTCAATAACCGAAGTTCTCTGGGCAGTTCACAAAAATTAAAGCTGCAAGTCCAGCAGAATATATGGTATAAAAGCTTAAAACCACAATACAAAAGTACAACCAGAATAAAACCAAACAGCAATGCAGAGATTTAAATACAGATTTAAAATGCAAGTTTAAAATAGAAGAGTTAAAAGACTAAAATTATCAAAAGGAAAGGATTGTACATAGGACATTTCTATAGCTTACGATGAACAGCAGCATCTATACAGCTTGTCACATGGAAATTCATAGTAACAATAACTGCCACACATTCAAGAAATTAAAGAATCTGAGCTGGATCCAGACTTAGCCCTACTTAGAGTAGACCCACTAAAATCAATACGTTCTTAAGAGCACTTACATTTGTCATGTCGAACTGAAGTCCCATTGCTTAAATGGGTCTATTCTAAGTATGATTAAGTCTAGTTCCAACCTTCCACGTGGAGACTCTAGCTCACAGGTGGGCAACTTGAGGCCCTCCAGATGTTGTTGGAGTGCATCTCTCATCATGCCTTACCATTGCTTAGGGCTGATGGAAGTTTCAGTCATTCATTCGTTTCTTTATTTACAGTCAACAGACCAATATAAAACAAGAAGATGCACCGTTATATAAAGCAATACAAAGTGGGGATAAGGAAATAAAAGGGAGTGTTACAACAACGTTTGGAGGGCCACAAGTCACCCAGCCATTCTTCAATGCAGAGTTAGTTAAAAATGAAGGCAGTGTAGGCAGAGGGCAGTGGGTTGGGACACACCAGATGTTTTAGAGGCCTTACATGAGGCAACATGTTAGGGTTGTGTGACAAAAGGGATTAACGAGCGGTGCTTCCCAGTCAAAAGATGGGTGGTGGTGGAATGAGCTGTAACTTAAGACAAAAAAGGTATTGTGCTGCCTGGAATGAAAACTTGGGAAACCACTGAAATAAAGAAACAGAAATCTGCATGGACACACTAACAACGTCTTTTGTATTTGCAAAGTATTTCTTAATGCCTATCCAGAGAAGCAGCTCCAGGCAGTTCTGCAGGCAAAACTAAATGTGACCTGTGAAAATTTAATGCCCCTAAGATGAACTCTCAGTTCCCCAGTTGCTGTCCCAGAGTGTTCACAATAGGGCCCTTTATAGTCTTGGTATCAGCAACTTTGCATATTCCTGCCTCCATGGGAACTATTCTCACTGCTTTTTTTAAAAAAAATATGGAGGCAGCAGTGTTCAAATTGATTTTGACAGGGCCAGGATCCTTTCTTGCATTCCATCCGTTTGAGAAGAGGATAATGATGCACCCCTATGCACCTAGGGCCCCTGAAGGCTTGTCAGCAAGAGAGGAAAGGTGCAAAGGAAGTCTATTTCTTTCTCTCCTGTGCAATCAGAGATAGAACCATATAGGACCACACTTAGTGCCAGATGGCGCTCATCTTGCTGACACTGAACGGCTCTTATAGCATTAGTCACTCTAAATGAGTCACTGTGAAGATGAAATATGAGTGTCGTTAAAGCCCTCCACAACTTTGTGAGACAACATTTTGTTCTAAGTGGGTAAAATACAAAGTCCTCTGAACTCTAGGCAACATCACCAACATGATTTTGACTTCTACAAAACGAATCTGATTCCACTAAAGTTGCCACACTGTTGATGTTGTTTTTCCTGAAAGGGCTACTATACCTTTAACCGTTGCCTAGCAGGCAGTAATTCATCATATGCCATGCAGAGAAAAGCTTGACATATTGAATTTCTCCCTGCCGTGCTGCTGTTCAAAGGCACAGGAACCCAAACTAAGGTGTCAATCATATATTTTGCTAATATAATTACTAGTATTTTTACTTTATTTTCAAGGCAATTTAATGCCTTTTAGCTATGATATTCCCAAAAGCAATAAACATTTTCACTGTTTTGTTTGAACAGACCTTGAAATCTAATTAATGTTAACTCTGAAATATAATTAGCATATTGTCAGTCCGAAATCGGTGTTTATTCTTTCTGAAAACAACACACTTCATTAGATAAACATCTAGCTATGCAAAATCTGTTTATATATTTTTGTTCCGAACACTTACATCACAAGCTTACTTCCAGCATTTTAAAAAAGTAAAGGCCAATCAAAACACCACCTCATCTACATAGGGCCTCTTCAGACAACACACATGGTTAGGTTGCTAATTCTTTCTTGAAAATGCATTCATATGTGTGTGTGTTTTTATTCACCCCATTTGGTTAAATAGAACTTGCTTTCTATTTCTTGCCCCCATGTAATTAAAAGAAATCTCTGTCTGAACCAGTCGCTCAACTTAGAGTGGATTCCCATTCAGTGGATGCATAATAAATTCTTAAAACACATCCCAAGATGTGTGACTTGGCACTACAACAAACACAGAGTGCTTCAATTCTGCATTTAAGAGGTACGATGATAATGTGCTAATTCATTTGTGGAAATAAAGTCAAGCCAATGTCTGACAATGAATTCTGAGGTAGAAGTCTGTCCAGTGAAAGTATACAGATCCATACTCCTTCAGTTTATGAAAGTATCAGACTTGTCATTCTCTCTCTCCCTCTCTCTCTCTCTCTCTCTCTCTCTCTCTCTCTGTCCTCCTCCTACACTGTCTGCCTCCCCCTCACTCAGCTGCAGCCTGGCTGTTGTCTCCAACACAGCTCTCTTGCAGCTGTTTCACTTCTTTATCAGCCAGCACATACATACATATATATGAATCCAGAGTGGTTTATCTATTTTAAAAGCAGCTGAAGTGTCTAAGAGGCCCAGCTGCCTGCCACAAAAGCCATCTTCAAGGTAGCAGCTGGATGAAAGCCATGCTATGCTTCTCGATTCCTAGGCAGCCGCATTGCTCCATGGTAGCACATACATTTTGAGTACAGCAAAGGGTAATGGTCCAGGGGAATACTATGGAATCCTTACTATGCTAAATTTCATGCATTCACATTCTCGTATAACGTTCCTTGGCACCAAGGCTCACATTTTCCAGCTATGGAGTCTACTTCTTGAGAGTTCTACATAGGGAATTACAGTGTGAAAGAAAGAAAATGCCTCCATAACTGCTGGCAATGGCACAAAGCCGTTACGCAGCCATTTCTTTGCATTCTTATTCTACAGAATGTGATATAATGTACACACACACACACACACACACTGCATAGTTTTCAAGTGAGGTTTTCTAATCTCATTCACATGACTCCGACAGTACTCTGAGAAAGAAAAACAACTTCTCAAAATCCAAAGGACTTCACCCACACACAAAAGGGAAATGCAAACCTATCATTCATATGTGACATATTCCAACATAGAACAAATTAAATGCAAGGCCCAAGAAATTCTTAAATGCGAAATTTGTGGCCCTCCATATGTTGAAGAAGAACAACTCCCATAACCCCTGACCATGCTGTCTGGGGCTGATGAAAGTTGGGAGTCAATGACGTCTGGATTCCCATCTCTACATTAAGCTACTGAGGGTGGGCTTCCCTGGATAATCCATCAACTCCCTTTATTTTCTGATTTATTTCTATGACCAAAGGCTTTATCAGACAAGCTGACATCAACAATTAAAGCAAAAATCAGGCAGAAACTAGCCCAATGATGTGGACAAGGTGCTTGCAGCAATGCGACCAACTACTTGCCCTCTCGATTCCTGTCCCTCTTGGCTTATAAAAGCAAGCCGAGGGGGTTGACTGGGTGGGTCCAGGGGGTGATAAATGCTTTCCTTTGGGAAGGGGTGGTCTCTGCTGTCCTTAAGGAGGCAGTAGTGTGACACTCCTGAAGAAGCCCTCGCTGGACCTGATGGTACTAGACAACTACTGCCCAGTCGCAAACACCCCCTTTTTAGGGAAGGTACTTGAGAGGGTTGTGGCAGAGCAACGTCAGGCACTCTTGGAGGATACTGATTATCTAGATCCTTTCCAGTCTGGATTTTGATCTGGTTATGGGACTGAATCAGCCTTGGTCACCCTGATGGATGACCTTTATCAAGAGAGGGACAGGAGGAGTACAACCCTGTTAATCCTGTTCAATCTCTAATCGGCTTTTGATACCATCTACCATGGTATCCTCCTGGATCAACTCTGTGGGATGGGCATCGGAGGCATTGTGCTACAGTGGTTCTGGTCCTGCCTATGGGGTCATTTTCAGAGAGTAGCATTGGGTGACCACTCCTTGGCCCTTGGCAATTGAGCTGTGGGGTGCCACAGGGCACCATCTTGTCTCCAATGTTATTTAACATCTATACGAAGCCATTGGGCGCAGTCATTAGAGGATTTGGAGCTAAATGCTATCAATTTGCTGATGACATGCAGTTCTATCTTCCTGTGACAACTGAATCAGGTGAGGCTGTGCAGGTCCTGGACCAGTACCTAGACTCAGTAATGGGCTGGATGAGGGCCAATAAACTGAAACTGAATCCTGGCAAGAAGGAAGCCCTGTGGGTGAGTGGTTCCTGAGTCCGGGAGATAGGCTCATTGCCTGTTCTGGATGGGGTTGCACTGCCTCTGAAAGATCAGGTTCATAGATTGGGGGTACTATTAGATCCATCTCTGTCGCTCGAGGCTCAAGTGGCCATGACAGCTCGGAGTGCCTTTTACCAGCTTCGGTTGGTTCGCCAACTATGGCTTCTCCTGGACAGGGATAGCTTGGCCACGGTGGTACAGGCATTGGTAACCTCAAGAATGGATTACTGCAATGCACTCTATGTGGGGCTGCCCTTAAAGCTGCTCCGGAAGCTGGAGCTAGTGTAGCTGTTGTCTGGAGCTGCCCTTTTCCAGCATGTAACTCCTCTGCTGAGGGAACTGCACTGGCTGCCTATTCGCTACCGGGCCAAGGTTTAAGGTTCTTGTACTTGTTTACAAAGCCCTAAACAGCTTGGGACCGGGATATCTGAGAGAGCGACTTCTCCCCTACCAACCTGCCCGGTCACTGAGGTCATCGGAGGGCATGCTGCTGGTGGTTACACATAGACCCATCCTCCAATTGGAGTCCAACAGGGAAGAGCCTTCAGTGTGGTGGCCCCCCTCCTATGGAATTCCCTGCCTCTGGAAGTCAGGCAGGTGCCAACTTTGTATTCCTTTCAGCGCCTCCTGAAAACGTCATTGTTCCAGGAAACTTTTCCTTAATGACCAGCCACGGTTCACAGTTCACCCTTCATTTTGCTTTTAAAAATCTATTTTAAGGTGTTTTATTCTGTTTTTATTGTGTTTTATCTTGCATACTGCTCTGACATTTTGGGGAGTTGTATATAAATATTGTAAATAAATAAAATAAATAAATTTCAGTGGAGAAACTTCAGTTTCGTAAATATTCACCTTAAAAACAAAAACCTCACTCTGACACCATTGGTTCACCTGCTTACTGATGCTTCTGTCTCAGCACCATTTCCCCTGATTGTTGCTATTTCTTAGCTAAGTCATAACTCATCATGCAGTGAGTGGGTCAATACAGTCCTTGCATTTCTCCTTTACAAGGAGCACAGGCGGTAGGGCTGTTTGGAGTAGTGCTACTAGTCAGAGCAGACCCATGGTTTGAATCAGTATAAAGTAGTACTTGGTGAATAAGGCAATATTAAGTGAACATTTTCACAAACACTGCCAGAAACACCTAAAAGGGAAGGCATTTTTGACACTGCTTAGGAGTTTTAGTGAAAGTTTTAGCTTGGCTGTATAGTCATCTCTGGAATGTAATAAAAGATGTCTCACTTTGAGGGAGAAGGATAACACTGAAACAAATCTCTATGTAACTTGCTTTGACATTGTTTTTCAGATACTAGATCATGACTTGCAACTGGGCTGTTGACCTCAAAATGTAGGCTATGCCAATGGAGAAAGGAGAAAGAGGAGGAGGGGGGGGAGAAAAATGGAGAGTAAAGGCAGAACACCTGGTGTGGGTCACTGTGGCTGAAGACCACCAGTCTAAAGAGGAGACTGTTGGCCATTATGGCTAAACCAGCATTTACCTTCCCAAACTTGTTGACCTCAATGCAATTTTCTTTAAATTTCTCCTGTAATGTCTCTGCTAGCCGACAGAGCAGAGCACCGTTATCCAGTTTCTCCATGAAGGTTTCAGCTGTTATTTCTTTTCCTGAAATGAAATAAAAATAATAGCAATCAGCTTTTGCTAATATCCATTAACTGAGGAGGCCTCGTAGTACTGCTGATTAATTTTGTACAGAATTGTAGTTGCACCCTATTGAAGGAACTGGTGCCACATTATAAATGCACATATTCACTAGTTCTTGAAAATGAACTGAGGAGAAACCTCTGGTGAGAGAGTTCTAGGCCAAAAGATCTAGAAGGCCACAACTTGCTCACCCCTGCTTTAGGTGAATGAGCCAGGATGAATCCAAATCTGATGTTGTTCCACTTTCCTCTCCTCCTATTTCGTGCTCACAAAGATAAAATTAGTTTTGCTTCTGATTTCAAACAAACCACAGCCCACCATGGTTTCATGCATTTATTGAAAGTATTTCTAACCCACCCTTCATCCTTGCAGATACCAGAATGCAATACAATAAGCATGACCACAAATACTCAGGCAAACTACACCATAAAATATAAACAATAAAATGCAGTCATCATAAAACAACTGAGAAGCAGCAATTACAACAGGGCCAGATCTACACCAAGCAGGATAATACACTTTGAAAGCAGTTTGAAAATGGTATATGGAATGTGTCAAGGGGCCCAACAGTTGTCAATACCATTATAAACCATTATAAAGCAGAAGTGTAGATCCTGCTCAGAACAGACTAACACAGCTTAAGATCCCCAGATAAACAGAAAAGTGTTAACCTGGGAGTGGAAAGTCTGCAATGTCAGTGCCAGTTGCACCTGTATGTTTTCCTCCATCAGGCCACTGCAGCAGAGAAGCTCTCTCCCTTCTTAACCCATAATATGTTGAAGGTACGTGGAGAAGAGCCTCCCCTGCAGTTCTGGGTTCCCACTCTGACTTGTCTCTCCCCAACAAGCCAGAGTTCCTGGGCTGCACATCATGCTAAACAACAAAGTACGCCTGGGTTGTTTATCCACTCCTGTTTACAGCATCCACAACAATCCAGGGTTTAAAATAAAACAAAACCTGGATTTTTGTGATGTGCGAAGCAGGGCACTGAGCAAGTGAACAGGCAGAGAAACCGTTTTAATAAATAGGAATGAAAAGAAAACCAACAATAAAACAGAAGGGGTGAGACAATGGTGAGAACGAGGCCAGAAGATTTTTTTCGCAACTAAGCACTGAGATGTGATTACTTCTACAACAGAGTGTAGATTGGGGACAATAAGTGACCATAAATGGAATAAAATACAGATTCTCAGTCCAGGTTCTCACATTATTTTTCAGTGTGAAAATGAGCTATTGCAAACAGCCATCGAATTTGCCTTTGCCATCTGTCTCATCTAGACCCATCAAGATGATGCTTCCTAAATATTTTACTGCAAGTATATTGATGGCATTAAAAGTGTGTGTCAGGGGAGGGGGGAAATGACTGCTCCCTCAATTGTAGAATGATTAACTACTCTGTGGAAGGCTGCCAACTAATGTCATATGTGTCCGAGAAGAGAGACTTATGGTGAATATTTTGTTTGCTTTTATTACAACTTGGAACAAAAAGCACAGGTTTGAGGTGAGTCTCAGGGCGTTCTCTTTTTGTGATTTGCACTGATACACCTGCATTTTGCAACGCACTTTGACTGATGTCTTGCACATTGTTTGCCTGCAGAAACTGTCTGCAGGACTGCAGTTCTTATGTGTCGCATTTAAATGTGTGCAACAATTATGAATAAATTATTCAGGGTCAGCATTATCCAGCCTGGTTGACATCCAGAGAGCAGAGCGGTGAGGGACTTCTTACATAGTTGGTGGTTGGCACAGAAAAGAAGGTATAATACTTTAAGAACATAAGAAGATCGTTCTATGGAGGTACTCCACTGCATTCTTTTCTCTATGGACAAAAGCCTTTAACTTTTGTAAACTGCCCAGAGAGCTTCAGCTATGGGGTGGTATATAAATGCAATAAATCAAATTAAATTAAATCAAGGGGCCTGGCTATGCTCTCTGACCTGGTTCACAAGTAACTCTAAACCAGAGGTGGGCAACTTGTGGCCTTTCATATATTTCAGCCTACAACTTCCATCAACCAGCATAGCCAGTGGTAAGGGAGAATTTAAGTTGTAGGTCAAAACATCTGGAGGGTCTACCTAACAACTCATTGACCAACACCTTGTTACATTTCGGAGGGCACGTCTATGGAGTGGAATGGAAGGATTTTGGATATGTGGCCATTGAACATCTAAGGGTGCAATCCTGGCTGAATAGCTAAGGATGCAATGTTGGGAGTTGTAAGGCTTTTTTCCCAACCAAACATGCAGAGGATTGTGCCCTAACTGGTGTATACTGGAAGAAACAACAGGGAAATCACACTGTGTGTAAGAAAAGCGATGGAACTGTATGCTTAAGCCAATGTATCTTTGAAAATGAAAACAAAAGTTCCCTTCATCAGTTTCTCACAGATAGCCTTTTAAAGTGATCAGCCTCCTGTAAAGCTTTACAGAGAATTAAAATCTGGTGTGGCACTTCGAAGTCTCACACTGCCATGAGCGCTTCCTTGCTGATTTCATGTTGGACTTTGTCCATGTGGGAAACAGCCTGTGAAGGACTGCAGACAAGGCCGAGTCCTGCCTTCGTCTATGACCCCGAGGACCTTCTAATTTAATATTAAAGATGTATATTCAATGAGCAAACCATACATTCCTTGTTCCGACACCACTCCCAAAGCTAGAAATAATTGTATCCTAGTGGTGGTGGTTATGGTTTTTTAAAGCGGGGAGGGGCTACTTTGGATATTACTATTTAAACTTACATTTTTAAAGGCATGGAAATAGCTTCTTGCAAGTCAGAGGGTGTTTTTATTTGGTTTCCCCTGTCTAGCCTATGTGTCAAAATGAGCACATACAGCTCGTTTTGCTGGAGTTAACTGAACTCTCCCTTGAGCTTTGAAGTGTCAGGTGTGCGCATTACTCATTCTAACAAACATTTGCACACCTTTTCAATTCACAACAGTAATTCATGGGAGTCAACCTCTTTTTTGTAAATTATAACATTGGGAATAGCTCCGTGAAAGAGAATACTTTATTACAAATATCTCCTAAGAACCCATCCAAGCACAGACTTGAGGGACACACCCTAACATGTTTCTTTAATGGGAATTCCTTGTTAGATCAGTTACTTGCTCAGGGACTTCAACAAATTGAGTTCCCTTGCTTTGTCTCAGTTTTTCCACACATAATATTGATTGATTGATTGGTTGAATTTCTATACCGCCCATAGCTGAAGCTCACTGGGTGGTTTACAAAGATTAAAAATGTTAAAATACAGCAGATAAAGTTTAAAAACCATTTACATAAAACACACAAACAATATGCACGAAGACAACGTATTTCTAAAAACAACTTTGAACAGTCAACCAAAGAACAGATCCAGAACTGCTTAAAAACTCATGCCTGAGAAAAGAGATAAGCCCTAACCTGGTGCCAAAAAGGTAACAGTGGCCGAATCTACACCAAGCGAGATATTGCATTATGAAAGAGGTATATAGAAGGCAGGAGCCACGCTACTGCTTTTATAGCACTATTGAAGCGCACTGACAACTGTTGGGCCCATTGACACGTACCCTATACTGCTTTCATGCCGCTATATCCTGCTTGGTGTGGCTCCTGCCTTTTATATACTGGTTTCATAGCACAATATCCTGCTTGGTGTAGATGAGGCCAATGTTGGCACCAGGCAGGCCTTGTCAGGGAGATCATTCCACAGATTGTGGGCCACCACTGAGAAGTCCCTCTCCTCATTGCTGCCTGCCGAGCTTCCTTCAGAGGAGGAACCTGGAGGCGACCTTAGATGCTGAGCATAGAGTACAGGTAGGTTCATGTTAGGAGAGGCACTCCATCAGGCATTGCAGTCCCAAGAAGTGCAGGGCTTTATAGGTTAAATCAGCAGCTTGAATCAAGCTCGAAAGCATATAGGCAGCCAGTGCAAGTGGGCCAGAGTTGGTCTTATATGATCACACCTTCTAGTTCCTGTAATCAATCTTCTGAACTGTCTTCAAAGGCAGCCCCACATAGAGTGCATTGCAGTAATCAAACTTGGAAGTCACCATTGCATAGACAACTGAAGCCAGGTTATCCCTGGCCAGATAACGGTGTAACTGGGCAACCAACCGGAATTGGTAGATGACACTCAGCGCCACTGAAGCCTCAAGTGGCAAAGATGGTTCCTAAAGAACGCCTAAGCTACAAACCTGCTCCTTCAGGTGGAGTGCAGCCCCATCCGGAATAGGTTGAGCATCCTCCATCCTGTAAGAAGAGCCACCCACTAGCATCTCAGTCTATTAGCCCTCATCCAATCCATTGTTGCAGCCAACCACTGATGTATCACACCCACAGCCTCACCTAATGAAGATGACAAGGAAAACTAGAACTGTGTACTGATAGCAATGCATTCCAAAAATCCAGATGACCACACTCAACCGTTTCATGCAGATTTTGAAAAGAATGGGGGACGGAGCATGTGGAACCCCATACTGGAGAATCCATGGGGTCAAGCAATGTACCCAAGCAACACCTTCCAGAGTGAAACCAGTGCAATGCAGTGCCTCCCCCTCCCAACTCAGACAGTCATCCCAGAAGGATACCAAGGTTGATGATATCGAAAGCCACAAGAGATCAAGAAGAATTAATAGGGTCAAACTCCCCCTGCCTTTCTCCTGACATAGGTCATCATACAGGGCAACCATGGCTGTTTCTGTGTAAAAACCAGGCCTGAACCCCAACTGAATTGGATCCAGATAATCAGTCTTATTCAAGAGTGTCTGGAATTGCCTTATGACCACCCACTAAAAAACTTTGCTGAGGGATGGAGCATTCTTAATGAATCTTTATGATTCCTACAATCATAAAGATTTTCCAGCACTAGGGAGGTTTTCTTCAGAAGTGGTCTCACCACCACCTCTTTCAGGGGCTGGGACCATAATATGATACCTCAGTAAAAGGGTACAGAACCTCAGGCCCCCTAAATATCCCTGTATGGCCACTGCCCCTTCCCCTGGCTTCATGCCCTTTTGCCCAACCACTTATCAGTTGATGACTCCCTGGCTTTTGGGCAGTTTTGTTCCCTATTCTAAAAGGTTGAAATGCCTCTCCTAGGGGTTAGCACCTGGCAGCAAGAGCTTTAAGCTCAAACATGCTGGTATTTTGGCCCACCCCTTTTGATTTTGGCCTCGCCCAGCACCGGAATGAGGCCCCAAAAGCATCTCCAAAACGGAATCCAGCCCTCAGGCTGAAAGAGGTTAAACACGCCTACCTTAGTACCTTCTAGAATACATGACACATTAAGAAATGTTTAAGATGGGAAAGTGTTATATCAAATTATGTTTATAAAATTCTAGCAGTGAAGGTATGATGCACAGTTTGTGGACTGTTAACACTTCGAAGTACAGTCACGAAAACATCTATCCACTTCCTGTAAGACAACAGCCCGCTTCACAGGTTTCTCCCATGAAGGGGCGACATGGATTTTAAAGGGCTGCAGAGCCACACAAGTTGAGCCATGCCTCCAAGGTCACCCGTCTCCTGGCTTCCCACATGTTGAGGATGAACTTCTGCAGTGGGGAGCCTGTCCTACTCATGTAGGCTATTCGCACAATTTAGCAAGCTGGAAATCAGGGTTCAAAATCGCATGGGGGACCTATATGAGTAGAAAAGGGTACGCACCATAGAATTTAGCTCAACATGTGGGAAGCCAGAATCTCAGGGGTGGGCTAAATGCACAGCCCTGCAGCACCTTTGTACGCATCTTGGCCCTTGGCTAATATTGTTGATTTCAGGATTTTAGGAGCCCTGAGTTTTCTTATTTAAAGCATTTTTTTTATTATTTAAAGCATTTTTATAGCGCCGCCTCACCATTTCTGGCAAATTCTAACATTTACAGCTGTTTATTTGCAGAACATCTAGAGAAAATTTACAGAATATAAAATGTTTTTTTCCTAATAAAAACAACAACAACTTAGAGGGCAAGAAAAAAAACTAGGAAGAAAACGTCATGATTGCACATGCATGAAGTCATGTGGGAGAAAAGGGATGGGAAAGGAGCAGGGAGATAACATACAACCAGCGGTCCCTCCTCAGGCAGGGAGGCTCTCCTGCTCTGGGCAGTGTCTCCACCTGAGAAAGGGAAACTTTGAAGGTAGGAATCAGGCCCGCTATCATCCAACTCAATCTGTGCCATCAAAAGCACAAAAATAAAGAAAAAGCTGATGAGGAGCCAAATGGCAGAAACACCACAGATGCAAGGTTTTGCTGCAGGACCTTACTTGTTTAATAACTGATAGCCCAGTAAACACAGGAGGTCTTTCACATAAAATGCCATAATCTGTTGGCAGAAGCTGTGTAAGCTATGTCAAGCAGACCTTCCTTGGCAGAAGTTGAAGAAAGCAGGGGCCTTCTCCGTACCCTCCTTGAACTCATTTCAGTGAGATCCATACAAACAGATCACAAAAGAGGGAGAGAAACATATGCAGTTTAGTGAAAGACAGCTGGTCCATTATTACCAATCTCTCACTTCATTACAGTTGCAGAAAAGTGTAGAGTATGTTCTAGGGCAGCCTTCCCCAACATTGGTGCCCTCCAGATGTTTTGGACTTCAACTCCCATCAGCTCCTGACAGCATGGCTAATGGACTGTAGATGTAGTCCAATACATCTAGACAGAACCAGGTTGGGGAAGGCTGTTCTATGTGAAGATTCATTTTTCATAGGAAATCAACAAGCTTAAAGACCCCTGGAGACTTGTGCACAAGAACTGCATAAAAAATGCAGAGGTTCCATGCCAGATGAAGAGAAGCTTCTCAGCAATCAAATGGAAGTGGAAAGGGTATCCCAAACTGAGAAAGTTTGAAAACCACTATGCTAAGGCAAATTGTCAAGATTGCATTGTATGTTTCAGCTTGGAGTTTTCCTATATTGTCTTTAGCTCAAGGGGACTTCCAGCCTGCAGGCCAGATCTGGCCTACAGGGGTGGCTTATGGGCCCACCATCTTCTCTCCCCACTCCCTCTCTCTTACCAATGGTCAGCACTACAGAAAGACAGTGTCTCTAGCATGAACTAGGGAAAGCCGACTTTTATCTCTGACCAGTGACTGGAGATAAGAGTGGGGTTTCCCTGTCAATGCTAGAGAAAGGCTGCCTTTCTCTAGAATTAACAAGGAAAGGCATTCACGTTCTCACAGCACAGAGAGGCATGGGGAGATCACTCTGGGCCTCTCTGAGCCCAGAGAAAAAAACTCCAATGATATCGGGGGGGGGGGGCTTCAGGTAGGAGGGGCTTCAGGTGGGAAGAGCATCATTGGTGCCCTAGGAGGTGTCCTAGGAGGCAATCACCCACTTCATGGCAGACACAGGCTTCAAACAGAGGACTTGGTGATTTAACACTTGGTCTCTTTGCCTCTATGCTACACCAGCTCTCAATTAAACCAGTCTTGCTGGATTATTTCCAAAACTGACGACTTCCGAATTTGTAGCTCTTCGCTCCTACATTACACCAGACATCTGTAGCAAATGAATCATTTGATAGGCACCTGAGGGGAGGAGGCGGGAAACGCCTGGCTATAAGCACATTCTTTCTACCCGCTGTCTGTTTAATATAAATTCGGGAGATGTTTGGAAGAGAAGGGATGTAGATAGAGCTGTTTGATCAGAAAAGAGGGAACCAGTGCCAGGAAGAACAGGAGGAAAAGCTGACAATATCCTGTTCCTCTCACAGGTGGCAGAGCAGCAGGAGTTCATGAGGAATTACTTGCCATACTGTTGTCAGCATTGTACAATTAAAGTTACAATGAGATAGTAAATATACCTAGCATGCTGGCCACATTAACAATTTTTCAAATTGTGTACCATTTTGGGAACAATCAGACGTACAGATACATCTGGACACTGGCATGAAAATATCTAAATTGTATGCTGGGCTTTAACATTCATAAATTCTGCACTCAGATCCAAAATGATTTCAGTTTCAATGACGAACATAAAATACAATGGACTGGACCCAGACTAAATTAGTAGCACTAAGGTCCCATTGAAATCAATGTGAAAAGCATGACTTAGGTTCCATTGATTTCTAAGGCAAACTGACTTACATCTGGATCCAACCCACTGAATTTTAAAATATCTAGTTAAATCTATTATGAAGCTTTGCAAATGTCTGAAACGTCCCTCCCTTTAATAGTGAAAGCTGGTGAGGCGTGCCAACAGGCATGGAGCCACCCAACAGTACCTTTGGGAAATGAGAGGAAGGTTTCAGCATGCTCGGAGAAACCTGAAGATTTGCAGAAGTACAAAATATCTTTTTATAAAAGTCCAAAGGGCCAAAATAAATTTAAAAAAACAAAACAGCATGAGGGCTGAGCATGATGAGTAATCCTGGGACACTGGAAAGCAAAACTGGTGAAAGGGGGAGCAGAATGCCCTGGTTGGAAGCAATGGCTAGCTTGGAACCTTGAACAAGAGGGAGGATCTGCTACAACATTTTGTTGCAGGATCCACTCATGAATACTGTTTCATTGGAATGTAACGTTTGTTCTACTACAGGATTTCTCAAACTTTCTACCCCCAGGGCCCACTTGAGACACCTGAAAATGACTGCAGCCCACCCATGTGAAAATAGTGACAGATGGAGACTTAGGCCAGATCTATACCAAGCAGGATACAGCACAATGAAAGTGGTATGAAAGCAGTATACAGTATGTGTCATGGGCCTCAACAGTTGTCAGTGCACTTCGATACCGCTATAAAGCAGTAGTGAGGCTCCTGACTCTTATATACTGCTTTCATATCGCTTTCATAGTGCTATATCCTGCTTGGTGTAGATTGGCCAGAGTTTGACCTAATCAGCTGATGATATCATTTCATATTCATATATAATTCATCTTAGAACATTGCTAAATTCATTGCCACAACTGTTTCTTTGTAGCAGAGAGTTCCATAATTCAGCTTTCCTCAAGTTAAGTACATACATTGGCTCTGTAAGAATCATTACTCAGGCCTCAGCTAGACCTACCTGGTCTAGCGCAATAGAAAGGTGAAGATCTCACAATATTTTTATCCTGAGATCTCCCCTCTGTTTACACACAGCGCGCTATGACATTGGAGGGAGAGAAAGTCACGCCTGCCATTTTGTGTGTTATTTTTCCTTAAAGGAGAAGAGCGTACAAAGGCTTGTGCACAAAAGGTAAGGTTTTTTAATTTTTTACAATTTTCCCCGCTCCCCACCCCCGATGTTCGGGTTCTGGCTCCTTGCAAGTAACCGCAAGGAGCTGGGACAAAATGCGACACCCGCACACACGTTCCACAGTCTCAGGATCAGGCTGAGACCACAGAAAAAGCGGGCTCAAATGCTAGGGCGAGATCCCGGGGCAAGGGAGGGATCATCCCTCCCTGCTCCCAGGATCCCCTTTGCGT
This sequence comes from Elgaria multicarinata webbii, assembly GCF_023053635.1. Lineage (NCBI taxonomy): Eukaryota > Metazoa > Chordata > Lepidosauria > Squamata > Anguidae > Elgaria > Elgaria multicarinata. The sequence continues at coordinate 107,293,038 of NC_086172.1, forward strand.
CATGTGAATGCACAGGGATGATCCTGGGGATCGCCCCAGGATATCGCCCTGTCTAACTATGGCCTCAGACTCCCCATTTCAGCAAGAATTTGCTAATCCAGAGGCTCTAAAAGCTTCTCCACATGACTTATTTATTGCACACTCATGATGGTCACTCACAGAAGTCTGTGGGTCCTTTTCATGACATCATCAACCTCTGATGCCTCTCCTTCCATTTTCAAGTGGGAATCTGCTACTTTATAAAACCCCAAAAATGTAGTAATAAATAGAAAATGTGTTATAAAGCAGCAGGAACTGGGGGGAAAATAACCTCATGTACTGTGCCAAGCCTTAAACCTGCAAAGACTCTTGATGCCAAAGCCCTGGTAAGGCTGCAGGATTTTTTGCTAAATATAGAAAATCCCACAGTCTGGGTCTCCAACATGGGCCCCATAGGTACCAATGTGTGCATGGACACTTTTCTTGGTAACTACCAATCTTTCTGCTTCTCCTGATTTTATTTTTATTTTTTAAAGATTAATTTAATTTTTAAAATTGGGAGATTGCCATGCTGCGAAGCCAAGTTCAGTTCTTTATTTGGGTTCAAAATATTTATTTGGGTTCAAAAGAATCGTTTTGAATTTTGGAGCTAAGACCTCAACTCTGCCTTGTGCCTCAGTTCTTGGGCTAGTTACTTTCTATTAATCACATCAGTTTGCCTTCTGAGAAATGTGTTTTATGACCAGCCATGTCTGCTATGGCAGCCACTTCATGGATGACAAAGCCACTCTGTAGCAGCCATTTTGTCAGATTGTCTATGACGTTCAAAATGTGCCCAGTGACCCAAAAAGATTAGGGATCCCTGCTCTAAGTAGAGAAAACTGTTTATTTCATATTGCTTTTCTCCCCCCACCCTCTCTCTCTCTCTCTCTCTCTCTCTCTCTCTCTCTCTCTCTCTCTCTCTCTCTCACACACACACACACACACACATATAATTGGGAACCTGCCTGAATTATCAAACTGAACAGCCCCATCATACAGGATGAGGGAAAGACAGAATCCCGAAGGTTAGTAGTTTATTTAGAGCAGGTCTTTCCACTTGTATTTCAGTAACCAAAACCAGAATTAGGGTGCAATCATATGCATGTTTAGACAGAAAAACGTCCTAAAACTCTCAGCAAGCTCCAGCCAACCATGCATGTTTCAGCATGCATAGGATTGCACCCTTAATGTTGCTATTTAAAAAGAAACAACTATGACAGAGTAGAGAAATAACCTTACCTAGCAAGTTTGTCAGCCAGAGTGCCAAATCCTCCTTCATTGGTAACAAATTAGCCTCATGCCTGCTGGCCAGCCACTGACTATACTGGTGCATGTCGGAAAGGCCGGGGCCTCGGGCCTTTGGGCTCAGAGCAGTGCACATCCTTTCACCACTGGTGCTACCTGTTTTGTGGAAGTTAAAAAAGAAAAAGTAACGTAGCATGCCACATGAAAGTGTATAGGTTCATTATTTATAGTTGCTAATGGTTCAGATTCAACATAAGCACAAGGTAGAAGATGCCAAGACAAACAGAGACTTGTTCCATGGAAACAACACACGTGATGGCAATCCTGTGTTTATTTTTTAAAAATGGAGTGTTTTGCAGGTGTGATGATCTAGGAGCAATGAACAGGTGAATCTGTGCATACTTACCCCGATACACATGTTGCCCAAAAAAATCACTGCAAGCAAGGATGAAAAATTCAAATACAAAAAGGTGATTAGGCAAAGAGGTAACTTGCATCATAGAAAGATTTTATGATAAATGGGGCAGATTCCCTATGACAGGCTCAGTCTTTAATATTTGGAGAAAAGGGATATAAACACATATAAAAACAATCTTGGAACAGCCCCAAAGAAGTCACCCAGTGACGCTGTTCAGACAACACGTTAAGCCACGGTGGTTAAACATTTTGAGTTTAACACTATGGCTTAGGGTGTTGTGTGAAATCTGAAAATTTCGGGTCGGCCCGCTCCGCCCATACTCCGCTCCTCTTCGCCGTGGAGCTCCGGCTCTGAATCGGAGCTCCGCAGTGGAGGGGAGTGGCGCCAGGTAAGGCCGGGAGAGGAGGGCGGGGGGGTTAGCAGGCCCTGCCACCGTCGCCGCCAGTGCAGCGACGGTGGCAGAGCCCGGTAAGGGACCAAGGGGGAGGGGGGTCTTACCTGCCTCCGTCCGCGGTCCGTCAGCGTCTTCAATTGAGCCCGCGGTTCAACCAGGAAGCAAGCGGCCCAGACTTCCTGGTTGAACCACGGGCTCAATTGAAGACGCCGACGGACTGCGGACGGAGGCAGGTAAGGGAGAGGAGGGCGGGGGGGGTTACCGGGCCCTGCCGCTGTCGCCGCATGGGCGACAGCGGCAGGGCCCGGTAAACCCCACTTACCTTTCCGACGGAGCTCCGGATCGAGGTGAAGGATCCACCTTCACCTCGATCCTCTTCGCCACGCTCCGCCGGCCCCCCAATCCTCTTCGCCTCCACCTTAAGGGCAGGTGAAGCCCCCCGCTCCGCTTCTAATTCGCCGGTCCAATTAGAAGCGGAGCACATCCCTAATAGAGACCATCCTTTATCTTAGTGAATTCAGTCTCTGCTTCCCTTTTAGGTCCCTCTAGGGATATTTTGTTTTACCTTTGTGCCCTAAAATGAAGCCCAAAGCAGTGAACAATAACACACCAAAACAAATACAGTAACAGCACATCTAGTTTGCCCCAAAGATTGCAAGGAATCTGGAAAGGGACCATATCATGTCTTAATAGTGGTTAACATGCTGTGAGCTTATCCATACAAGAGATTTATTGCACACCCATGAATGGTCAGTCATGGAAGTTTGCAGGTCCTTTTCATGACATCATCAACCTCTGATGCCCCTCCCACTGTTTTCAAGAAGAAATGCATCATTTTATAATGAGCTCCATCAGAAGAGTATTTAATTGCACGCTTATTACTGGGCACTCATGGATTTTCATGGGTCCCTCTCATGAAGTCATCTGCCTCCTGTGTGCCTCTCACCCCTTCTAGTCTTCTTTGCACAAGAAAAAAACACCCCAGTAAGTCCAACTTATTTTTAAAGATGGAAGTTGCCGGTATCTCCTGTTATGTGCAGGAGAAGCAGTGAGATCAAAATGCTCTACTGAATGGGCCATGTTCAAGTTGTTTACTTCCTCTTTCAAAAGAGGAAGTAATGAGAGACAAACATGCAGGTGGAGAAGCGACGGTAAGCAAATGTGATTTTCCCATGTGATGTCACTCAACACCCTGAAAATGCAGTAAAAAATGGAAAACACACTATAAAACGGCACCATCTGCTGGTGGTAGAATTGAAACATATGGAAAGGAACCAGTAAAAACAAGGCAGTGGGGAGTGTACGTATTGTGCTGGTCATTAAACCTTTGAAGACTCCAGAAGACAAAACCCTGGTAATGCTGCAGGATGTTTGCTGAATGTGGACAAGCCTTGTAGCTCATATGTGTCAATTTCAAATGTAACTTTATAGGTAAGAACATAAGAAGAGCAATGCTGAATCAGACCATCTAGTCCATCATTCTGTTCACATGGTGACCAACCAGATGTCCATGGGAAAACCACAAGCAGAACATGAGTGCAACAGCACTTTCCCATCCATGTTCCCCAGCAACTGGTATACATAAGCTTACTGCTTCTCATACTCATTTTAAAGCCATCGAAACTGGTGGCCACCTCCACATCTTGGGGTAGAAAATTCCATTGTTTAACTATGTGCTGTGTGAAGAAGTACTTCCTTTTATCTGCCCTGAATCTCCCACCAGTCAGCTTAATGGGATGATCCTAGGTATTAATATTATGAGAAAAATGTCTCTCTATCCACATTCTTCCACACCATACATAATTTTGTACACCTCTATCATGTCTCCCCTTACTCAACTAATGTACAAATGTACATTATGTACATGGATGTATATGTAACATACCCATAGGGCCAGAAAATGGAAAATACAACAGCAATTGAGACAGGAACATTTTTTCATCTCTAGCAGCCTTGGTCTCAACTGGCCTAAGAACCAAGAATACCTGATAAGGAACAAAGAACTACAGGTAGGAAATAGAAGAAAGGGACAGAGACCAACTTGTTGGAACCACTGGGATGTATCCAGTGGGTGGAATCCAATTTTAGTCTAAGTTAAATCCCATTTATTTCAATGGGTCTACTATAACTCTGACACTGGAAACAACATATTTGGCAAAGTCAGGAAGGAGTAGCAAAGAAAAGAGCTCTGCTGATCATCCTATATACCGGAACAAATCAAGGAGCTACCTTTTTAATTGTAGCTTCCCTTTTGTTAAATCCTGCTTGTCATATTCTTAGCACCACTCTACCACATGAGGCTCGTCTCAACCGGAAGAAGTGAAAGGACAAGATCTATAGAATTCTGTTGAAACCACCGATAATTCATACCAAACATTATCCCACAAAATGTCTTTTAATTCTAAATTTGCTATTATAACAAATGGTTGTTGATGTCAGTATCAATAGTAGGCAAATGCAACCTTACTATGCAGCACAAGGTGGAGGAGAGAAAAAATTAAAAAAGAACGTTTTAAGCTTAATCCAAAAGACCCAGCCAAGCCACGGGCCTGGATGTTATCCCAGTCAGTAGGCACGGTTAATGACCTGTCAGCTGGCATCAGGATTAGAATCTAATAATCTAGCAAGTTATATGACTGTGAGCAGGTGGATTTACACAGGGAGCCTGCAGTCTGTTGCAAAGGACCAGTGAGATAGGACATAGTGTGTCTCCAGGTTTCTTTGTAGGCATCAGCATGGCCTGGGCAATTGCCAAATGACTGCAGGGTGCAAACCACACAGCTCCACCACACAAGCCTCTTTGAGCTTGGAAGACAGTGAAAGCATGAACCACAGAGTTCTGCTAATGCAGCAAAATGATTGATGTTGTTCTGATCCCATCAATTCTGTCTGAGGACATGAAAGTCTTAATTATGGATATCTTTAGCCAGATCTACATCAAGCAGGATATAGCACTATGAAAGCAGTAAGAAAGTGGTATATAAGAGGCAGGAGCCAAACCAAGCAGGATATAGCACTATGAAAGTGGTATATGGTATGTGTCAATGGGCCCCAGCAGTTGTCAGTGCACTTCAATACCGCTGTAAAGCAGTAGTGTGGCTCCTGCCTCTTATATACTGCTTTTATACCACTTTCATAGTGCAATATCCTGCTTGGTGTAGATCTGCCCCCCCCTCTCTCTCTCTCTCTCTCTCTCAAAATAATACATTTTAAGAAGACAGCTTTGCAACTTCCATTCAACATAATTAATTAATAATGCCTTCCTTGCAAACAGTTTAACAGGCTCACTAATGGAACCAGCAGTGTGACATGTGCAGCCCAATTCTATCTATGCATAATCAAAAGTGAGTCGCACCATGCTCATGCTTAATTCCCAAGCATCATTGCTGGCTCTTAAATGTTTGTGTTCTTAATTCACTGTCAAGGAGATCTTAGGGTTAAACAAAGAGGTTCAATAGACAGACTCCAAATTCAAACAAGAAGGGACAACTTGTATATTGAAGGTCTGAAACAAAGGGCATTTGGGGTTCCTATAGATATGTGAACAAATGAATTATCCATTCATTTCTGTACTAAGTGTGAGGATTCAGAGGGATTTAAAAAAATGATCCTTGTACTTCCTTGAAAAGAGATAATGACTGGGTTCACACAACACGCTAACCCATAATGATTTACTTTCTGGAAGTAAAAGCTGTTTTACCTATGGTGGGTTAGTGTGTTGTCTGTCACACCACATGGGCTATGAAAATCATCTATAGAGCTGCTCAGAAAGAGCGGCCAAAACTCTGCTACTCTCAAGTGATCTCTATTCCTGCCACAAAGGAGGCTGGGATAGCTGCCCAGCTGGGCAGGAAGACTACAGGAGGAGGAGGGGTGAGTCGGGTGTGTGTTACTCTGCGTAACTTGTTTGTCTGATCATCTGATGGAAACACAGTAGGTTGTTTGCTTAACCACCTACCCAGCGTAGGTTGCCACCCACCAAGGGTTAGCATGATGTGTCAGCCAATGACTTTATTTTTTAAAAAATCAACATATCAGATTGGATCCAAATTCAGTCCTACATGGAATAGACCTAGTGAAATCAACGAAACAGATTAGTCATGACTCATTTAAGTGCTATCTATTTCAGTGGGTCTACTCTACATATGATTAAGTCTGGATCCCATCTATATTATTTATTAAGCATACCAACACTTATGGCTGCCTGTAACAGGAACAGGTAAAATATGGACCATAAGCTTTATTTTATTTTTTTGCTGTGATTTACATTTTTAATTGATAAGCCACCTTGAGTTTGATTTTATCATAGAAAGGCTGGATATCAATACCAAAAACAGGCAAATGAGTCATAGCTGGACCTGCAAAGTTTTCCCTATTTCCTATGTAGGTTTCTGCTGTCATTCAACAACCCTGTCATTCTGCAGCCTCCTCCAACTGCTTAGGGGGCAGATTGTGAAAGCTTTTTCTAGAGAGAGAAGAAAGTGATTCAGGTCCTGCGTTGCCTGCCTAGAGCAATGTCTCTTTTATGGAAGAAAATCGGGAGCATCCAGAAAGGGAAAGAGAGCAGACCGTAGCGGGTCAAAGCCAAACTAGATGTGACATATAGGAAACCTCTGAACAGGCTCAGCTGCTGGGTCAGTAAGTTTTTTGTTTTATTAAAAGTTAGAAACAGTTGCAGGGGGGCAAGGCATTGTGGGGGAGGCAAGGCATTTGCCATTTTCCCAATTAAAATAATCTCCAAAGCTGGTATTTGTGAACTCCACCTCACAGGGCAAATTTTATTTATTACATTTACTGTATTTATTTACTACATTTATATTCCACCTTTTTTTCCTCCAGGGAACTCAAGGTGATGTACATAATCCTCCTCTTCCTCTCCATTTTATCCTCACAATGACAACCCTGTGAGGGAGGTTGGGCTGAGAGTCTGTGACTGGCCCAAAGCCACCCAGTGAGCTTCCATGGCCGAATGGGGACTAGAACCCGGATCTGCCAACTCCCAGTCCAACACTCTAGCCACTACACTACACTGGCTCCCCCAAATAACAGTTGAGGGACATTTTAAGTGAGGTGGTGTAGCATGTGGTATAGTGGCTCAAGTGTTGGACTGGGAGTCAGGAGATCTAGGTTCTAGTCCCCACGTGGCCATGGAAACCCACTGGGTATGGAATGGGGAGAAATACCAACCTGTCCTTTCCTTGAGTCAGCAAAATGTTATGGGCCAGCCCTGGCAATTTGCTAAAAATGAAAAATGTTCCATGTACACATCACCATCATAGCAAAGCACAGGTTTGTCACCTTTTAACCATGCAATTCAGGACAATCCAGCCATTCACCCCATCAATGGGGCAAAACAAGTAGATATCCTGTGTCCATATCTTCATAGTTGTTTTGCCACATTGCATTTAAAAATTAAAACAGATTTGGAAAACAGGCTATGAATAGTGAATGGTAAATTATAACCCCTTACCAGTGAAATCCTATCTACTCAGGAGCAGAATAAAATGGGACTCATTTCCAGGTAAGCGTAGACAGGACTGCATTTTTATTATCCTACCCAGCCATTTATTATCCTACCCAGTCATTTTCTGATTGAGTAAAACAAAGCTTTCACCTCATCCAGCTCACACTAATGCTTTAGATAAGCTTGCTACACTGGCAAAAGAAAATTTAGAAGACTAGTATCAAAGTTTACAAGACTGAAAATCGCTATTAGATATTCAAACAATATCTTATTATAAATTGAGTAGTCATTGGCATTTGTTTTTGTTTTATAGAATCCATTTTCTCAACAGGATAATAATAATAATAATAATAATAATAATAATAATAATAATAATTACAATAATAATAACAACAACAACAACAACAACAACAACAACGGGACACAAAGCCAAGCAAAATGTTGCACACAGTTTAAGTGAGTTTCCGACCTTTTACTGAATTTCAGGTCTAATCAGTTGTCAGACTCATTTACACAGATACACAGTTAAAGTAAGCCCTGAAACCTCAAAATTTGATGTTTCTGCTTACTCATCAGATTTTTATTTATTTATTTCATTTTGTGTACGGTAGGTCAAAAATCCTATTAGGCTAAATTGAAATTTTGTTGAATTTTGCAGAGTTCATCAGTCTGAATATGATCATAATCATAATCAGATTTCTCAAAAGAGATCCAGACAGCAAACATGTGAGTCTGCCCACCTTCATATTTACAACAACTCTGTAAGGTAGGGCACAGTAGGCCAGACCAAGAGATAGTGATTAGCCCAAGGTCACTCAGCAACTCCATAGTCTAGTAAGGATTTGAACCCCAATCTTCCTAGTCCACATTCAGTACTTGATCCACTTGTTTTACTTATATACTTCATTTGAACTATCAAGGCCCAGTTTTTTAACCCTCAGTGGAACCTGCCATAAAATTGATAAGCACACTGAGGTTTTCCAAGCTCCAACATCAAGGTACCTTCATGTGGTTCTAAATTTGGATTTGAATAGGAATTACCGCAGTTGTACAATTCAAATTGTTTCTAGAGAAATCATGCTGTGCGACAAATTACCTCAGTCTAACAATTAAATGTAAATGCTTGAAACACTTACCTCTCCAACCTCTTACTTCAGTAACAGACCCTCTCCATACTTTCACTGAGAACAAGGCTTTATTTACTCTCGCTTTAGCTGCACCTCCTATTTATGCAGTGTTCTCTCTCTCTCTCTCTCTCTCTCTCTTTATAAATCTCTCTGATAGTAATGAGGCATCTCTAATTCATAGCCTTATTGTCTAAGTAAAGGATTCAGAGCAGGATAGTTTACAGTACACCTAATGGCATGTAACAGTTTCAACAAGCAAGAAGGTTACATTCCTCCACATTCACTCCCCCCAAACAGAGAAGTTTTTATGTTCCTAGACAGTAGCACATTTAGTTTTCTCTGTATTGTAGCTTGCTCAGCCTCGTAGCTTGCCAGGCCTGCAATTTAAACTGTCTGCTGATGTTTGTCAGTGATCTCTAAGGGTAAGCAAAAGAGGCCAGATGACCATTTGCCATCATTCCGTTGGGTTGGTGGGGTTAATTAGCAAAAATAATATCAGCTGTGGCTTAGAGCCACATATGAGTGGAAGAGACTGGCTTGTTCAAGGACTTGGAGGCAACAGGGAGTACTTTAAAAATTAACTTTCCAGTCCAACCCCAGGTATGTAGTGACCGAGAACACAGCTTTGGCGCCTTGGGCTGCAATCGTATGCCCACTTCCTAGGGAGTAAATCCTGTGGAAGGCAGCAGGGCTTACCTCTGAATACAAATGAAAAGGAGTACATTGTTAATTTCCCCTGTAGCTAAGTAAATACCTTTTACTGGACCTTTTGGGGGACGCAAAGGCCAAGTTTATCTAGGGTGACCATATGAAAAGGAGGTCAGGGCTCCTGTATCTTCTTTACCAGTTGTGTAGAAACGGGAATTTATGCAGGTGTAATTTGTATGCATGAAATTCCGTCTTCATCACAACAGTTAAAGCTGCAGGAGTATAGCTAGAGTGACCAGGTACAAAGGAGGGCAGGGCTCCTGCAGCTTTAACTGTTGTGATAAAGAGAGAATTTCACCAGGTGCTGCAACAGCAATATAAAAGCCATGTGTGGAAGCACCCAGATTGCAGGGGAAGGGACAGAACTCTGGCTGAAACCCTAAAGAGCCAGGGCGAGGCAGAGCAAGCAATCCTCTGTACATGGTCAAATAGTCTGACCTAGGTAGTTTTTAAGGAAACAGGAAGGAGGAGGATTTATATCACAAATCAATGGATACAAATCATACCTTTCCAAAGCCAATACTCTGAGAAGACAGCTGAGTTCAGACAACATGCTAATCAATGCTTGTTTCCTATTCTGTTCCTATAACCCACACACACACCCCGTTGACTAAACTCAGATGACAATTCATAGTACTTGGGATTGCAGCAGCTGGAAGTGTACAACTCTGCCTGACCTGCTGCCCTAATTGAGCCTCCCAACTAAGCCTTTTCACCAACTAACTTGATCATTTCTCTAATCACTCTAAACTGAAACATAACATAGTTTTTAAAACTGTTAGTATATTGCAGGCCATTTGGGGGCCTGTGTACACTCCTCTCAAGCTTGTATATCAAGTAATGCCCTATTGGCCAATGTAGTTATATGCTACTGGAAGAAAACATTGGAAGCAAACAGCGATAACTTTCACTGAATCACTAAAAGCTCCAGAACAGTCAAAACTGCAGACAATCTTCAGCTTTCATGGATAGAAGGTAATGATAGTGTAAAGCAGTCTTTTGGAAAGCAATGACGAGCAAGGGATCAGAAGCCAAAGCTGAGTTCCATGGTGTCTAACATACATTTCAGCCACCCCTGCTATTTCTCATTAGTGCACACAAAACAGGCATTAAAAAGGAACAAAACTATTCTGGCTCTTCATCTCCCTCCTGGTTTTGCTCACAGCGTTGATTGATTTCTGTTCAAACAGGAATGAAGGAAAACCATACCTTTTGTAGTTAACACTGAAGCTTGCCAAGCAGGCTGCCAGAAATGAGAAGAGTTGGAGATCAGACATTTATAAATGAGCACTTACATTGTTCCTGCAAAGTATACAGATTAGCGAACATGCTTATTGTTGCAAGCAGATGTGGATCTACGACAATGGAACCAATTACCTAGGGAGGTTGTGGGCTCTCCCATTCTAGAGGCCTTCAAGATGCAGCTGGACAGCCATCTTTCAGGTATGCTTTAGGGTGGATTCCTGCATTGAGCAGGGACTCCACAGCCTTATAGGTGCCTTCCAATTCTACGATTCTATGATTCTACACACAAGTGGAAGCTTCTGCATGCAGGAGAGTACTGCCCTCTACTCCTAATGATGAACTGAACAATATTTCGCTTTTCAAAGCAAGTGGCCCATCTACAGTAGGCAATGTGTACACACCTCATCATGGACTCAGTCCAAAAACTCCCTCTTGACTGCTATCCCATGATGTCAGGACCAGTGTCAAGGATCAGCATGGTCAGGCATCTACCAAGGGCACACATCTTATCAGGGGGATCATTGCCAGGAACACCCCACAACCAGCTCCTCCTCTTCAGCATTGCAACCTGCTAGGTCACCCACTTCTCACTCTGGCCCTGAGGGAGTGAGCAAGCAAGCAAGCAAGCAAACAGAAGTGGTGAGCAAGAATAGTGTTAGCAGCTGCCCCTGCCTGCTTGCTGACTAGCTCTCTGTTTGGCAAGCAAGCGGAAATGATGACGGAGAGGAGGAGGGGCTGTGGGTGACAGTGGCAGTGAGGGAGGAGGCTGAGTGAATGAGGGGGCCCCATTGCTTTAAAGCAGTAGTGTAGATTCCCCCCTGGTCAAGTTTTATAAATTTATTTATTTTTATTACACTGATTGGCCCAAAGTCAGCCAGTGAGCTTCATGGATGAGTGGAACCTGGATCTCCTTCTCTCATCCACAAGGGACCAGACGACAACATCTTCCACTCATAACCCCACCGCTTCTGTCTTTTTTCTTACCACACTGGCCATCCAAAGAGCAACTCTTCCATCTTTTTCTCCTTAATGGATTTTCTGTGGTAAGAAAAAAGAAGCGGTGGGGTTATGAGTGGAAGATGTTGTCGTCTGGTCCCTCGTGGTTGAGAGAAGGCGATGGTGCCATAGAAGCCTCATCTGGAAGCACCCTGAGCCAAAAAGGCCAAATGAAAGAGGCTGGAACAATGAGGCAGGGAAGTAGCAGACAAATGGGGAAGCTGGCAGGCTAGAGGAACAGGCAGATTGGCAAATGGAGACATGTGGAACAAGATCAAGAGCTAAGAACAAAGGCAAGGCCAGACTTGGGTTGTTGAAGAAGGAACTATCCAGGGCTAAGCTAGATGATATAGCCAGGCCAAGCTTGGAGAACCCAATGGAAAAGGAAGTTGGAGCCATGCTGGAATCACAAGTCTGCTCTTTTACCGATCTTCTCTGTAGCCTTCAGTGCCACACCCCAAGGGCCACCAGAACATAGAACAAGAGCTTCCTGGTGCCAGTCCTGAGGACTAATGTCCCAGCAGAGTCCCAGGTAGGTTTCCACATTTAGAAACCAGAGACATTAGCCCATTCCTGTTTTCTCCATGAAATGGGATCTGTATGAGGTTGTGTGACCCTTTTCCAAAGCTTTACAGTGGCTTGGTAATTTAAGATCCTAGCAGAGGGTGAAGCAATGACATGCCCCTCCATCAGTTATTTAGAAGAGGAAGGGGGAATCAAAAAGTATTCATTCAACCCACCTCTCACCACTAAAATAATTTTGTGGATTGTCCCTAAGTGGCTATGCCACCATTTTCCCAATCTGGTACCCCTTAGATGTTTTGGACTACAGCTTCCAGTATCCCCCAGCCATATTGGCTGGGGGTGCTGGAAATTGTAGTCCAACACATCTATGGTGCACTAGATTGGGAAAGGGTGAATACAATGATCAAAATGTTATGGTTTTGACAGCTTTCTTGAAGAATGCACCGTAAATAGCATTTGACTATATTGAATTTCAGGCATATTAAGAAAATATTGGAGGCACCACCAGCATTTAGGTCTCTTTAAGCTGACATAACTAAGCCCTGGAATTAAGTTAAGGCTTGAGAGTGAGGTGGTCTTGACAAAGCCAGGAAATTCTCTTCCATCCTTAAGGTAGGACGACTCGGAGAGAAGCAATTTTGTTTTCATACTTGCAGTCTGACTCACAATCACACTCTCTAATATTTTTTAAATCTCTTTAAAAGATCTGAAATGTTAAAGATGAGCGTCAACATCTTTTGTGCTGTTGGGAGCATGGATTTTGTTCTTTGCTGCTGAGTATTTAATGTTTGCATTTTATATCTTCATTTTATGATTTGGATGTGTATTTTAATATTTTATGATGGTAAGGCACCCAGAAAACATTGTTATTTAGCGGCATGTGAATGTGGTTAAATGAACAAATAGAGGGAACTCAGCTGATAAATGCCGACAGGCTAGCAGGAAAAATGGGACCACTGAGAAACAAGAGAACATGTGATTGGAATGCATGCTTGGAGAATGCATGCTTGGCTGGGGGATAATGGAAGTTGTAATCCAACACAACTGGAGGGTGTCAAGTTAAGGAAGGCTGCTTGGTGTAGCCCCAGTTTTGCAATAGCAATAAAAAATCTTTAGTGAAGTAAAACTATGGGAGTAAAAGACCCACCCCAAACCATCCCCATGAGAACTGAACATGCTCAGTGACCACATAATGCTGAATGTTTACTGGGATGGCGGCAAACAGAAAATGGGGACAGGGAAACTGGAATACAGTATTCTGGAGAAAGGCATAGCTGCTTGGCTGGGTTTCTAAACAGGAGCCCTTCACACTGCAAAATGTTGCTGCAACTCCCACTTGCACAGTTAAAATGTACATCAAAGTATTTGGATTCAATCCAGTTGGGTTGCATTTATCTCAGTGGAACTAAAGAGAAGCCTTTTGATTTAAACATGGACAGCGAGTCTTCTAAGCATGGACTGTATCACATGTATATTCTCTATGGTACCTCGTGTCAAATAAATCTTTAATGATAGCTGTAGACATTTTTAGGCTGAAGATATTTTATTCATTTTATGTATTTGTTGTGATCTGCCTTGAACAATGCTGCAAACAGTTCAGGTTAAGAATCATCTCAAAGAAATAACGAAACAGTTTAGTATGGGTTGTTGTTGAACCATGGGTTAACATGTTGTCCAAACCAAGGCCATTTTCTGCAGTGTGGCTTTTTAACCATCCTGAACAACCCAGCAACAATCCATGAGTCTTCAAAGGGGCTTATTTGAGTATTTATTTATTTATTTATTTATTACATTTATATACCGCCCCATAGCCGAAGTTCTCTGGGCAGCTTACAAAAAGGTCAGTGTCTTGTCCTGGGTTCAGATAACACATTAACCCACAGTTCAACAACAATCCACACTGAGTATGGGTTAGTGTTATGTGAACCCAATGATGCTTACGCTGTTGAAGCTTCCAGGTGAGGCTTTTACTGCACCATCACCTTGCCTCATTCACAGAATTGTATGAGAGGTCCAGAGCACAATGAGCTTCTTTAAAGGAGCATTTCATAGCACGCTCATGACTGACAACTCATGGATGTTCGCAGTTCATTTTGATGATGCTGTCAGCATCCTGCGCATCTCCCACTTCATTCCCTAGTTTTAGCAGTAAAAAATAAACCCCAGAAAATCCGACTCTTCTGAGATATATTGGTATTTGTCAGGTTTTTCTGCCATGGACAGGCAAAGTTGTGTTATAAAATGCCCACTAGAGGGCAGTGGTCCCATTGAATTGTATGGGCCATGTGGTCACTGCTCTCTTCCTTGTGTAATTTCAGCTTGTGTAATTTCAGCTCCTTGAAAATGTGGAAGAGAAGAGGAAGCAGAACAATGCTAAGGGAACATGATCCCCACCCCCCCCACCCCGTTCTGAAGGAGCTCAATGTCCTCCACTTGTAATCCTCCCATGTTTTTCCACCATTTTTCCTTACCGCAGAAAACCCATTAAGAAGAATATTAAATAGCTGCATAATGTCCTTTGATTAGTAGCCCTAGGAGTTCTCTGTCTAGAAATACCTTACATTAAAGCTGCAGTTCTGTGGACACTTAAGCAGGAGTAAACACCTCATATGCTACTCTCCCACCCAAGAGGAAGCAGGAGTGCTGCGCAGAGGAATCTGTAGCCAAGATTCCTCACCCTACTAGCCTTCAGTGGGGCATTACCTGAAGCACTGTGGGCCAAATGGGCTGGCCTTGTGAGTAAAATTGGCCCATGGATTGGAGGTTCTCCATCCCTGCTCTATGGGGTAGAATGGAAGTAAGACTCCCAAAATGTTAGGGGTATTGAAGGAATGGAAGACAGCAGGGGGAAATAGAAGATAGATCCCCTTACTGGTAGCCATCTGCCTCACTTCCTTTGGCAGGGGCATCAGGAGAAGGTTGGCTGAGGATGATCTTAGGGTCCAGGCAGGTACATATGGGAGGAGGTGTTTAGGGCTTGGAATGTTATACCAGAACTTTGAATAGGCCTGTATGTGGACTAGCATGTGCTCCCGAAGTTGTTATGTATGCTATCCACCTTGCACTTATACCACCAATGACCTACATGGGCATTCTGAAGTATTCAGGAATAAGATATAGGACAGGGTTATGTCTCAAAAAAGCATCTCAGTGAAATATGGCAAAGGAATGTAATAGCCATACCACATATTTATTTCACCACCAGCATCATCATCATCTAGCTTGGACTCAGGATGCGTAACAGTATGTGAATTATTCTATCACTCTTTATCCCTGGTCAACAAGCCAATCTGAATTTTAAAATGCCATTTTATCATTTCAGGAAGACATATGGGTCAGGTTTTAGTATATGCCTGGGGGAAGAGAGTTCTAAAGTTATGGAGCAGGTTTTGGGAATGATTCTCTGTGCGCCCTTGTGGATCTGATTGGATGCAAAGATGCTCAGGTTGAACTTAGAACATATGGATGGAGGTGTTCTCTTAGGTATACTGGACCAAAGCTGGCACCTTGAATTGATGTTGGAAGACAACTTGGAGTCAGTGCAGATAGTGGAGAAGTGGTATAACGTGCTCCATATTAACATTATCATGCTCACATAAGATCTTAGGCTAGATCTCTTAAGCTACTCCAGAGAATGAAATATAAGAAAATATATATTAACTCCTAACTACATCATAAGTACACAATATGTGTAATCTTAATGGTTATTTTTCCCCTCTAACAATAACAAATAACTGGATAAAGCATAAGCTCACTCATATGCAACAAGCACTATTATATTTTTGTAAGGAAATTCAATCTTTTTCTCTCTAGTTATTTTATTATCCATATAAACCAAACCACAACCAATTTAGCCCAGAGTTCTGGAACTCTCCCAGATTAGCTTGGAGCATACTGTACATGTTAAAGGAAAGGAGGGGTAAGGAGGAAGGAGGGGAACCACCATCTGAAAGTCATTAATCAATTAGAATTTTTAAGGGCTTACATCAAAATGTGATCTATTCTGATAAAGTAAACTCTAATTCACAAGCAGCCTTTGTCCTTTGTGTTATGAATATATTTGATACAAAGTGCATGGTGTGCTCAAAACGCAGCGGGACAGGAACCTGGCACATGGCTGCACACTGATGGTTAAGACTTATGTAAGCCTTGTGGATTGGAAGCCAGTAGAAAATGTAATTAGCAAACAGATTTGTCTTTTTGCAGCTGGTCATTAACAGTTCAAAGCTACACATGACTACTTGTAAGTAAGTCCTATTCATTTATACCCAGGTAAAGCTATATAAAAAAATTGCTCAAGGATTGGGCCATTTCATTACCTGTCCTGCTAAAGCACTTTCCCCACACATTTTTCTGATCTTTGAGGAGAAGGGTGGAAACAGAGTCTGATTGGTTTGGGAGAGGCTTTTAATTGATTATGGCATGCCTGGAAATACAGTTTGCATTCTGAAAACATATGTATATTCTGGTTGCCATCGATCACTCCTTTACCCCACCCCCACCCACCCCATCCAAGGATTGTTATCCTGTGTGAATGAAGAAGTCCCACACAATACATTTCTAGACCTGCATTACTGGCTGCTTCAGCAAATACCTCCCCTTCCCTAACAGGATATCCACTTACGCATCACCAAAAAAAGAGAAAATGCAACACCCAAAAAGTGGACACCAATCTGAAGAAAACTGGCATATGCCAATGTATACATAGAGACACAAAATTAGAAATGATTTCTATAATTTAAACAGAAATAAAATACATCTTGGGAAGACTGTGAGCAAATGGCCTATGTCCAGTTGCTAACTGTTGATGGCTTCAAGACTCTTCCCTGCTTATGATTCTTTATTTTTAAACTGGACTTGGACTGGACATCCCTTGAAATAGAGGACTGCAAAGTAGGAAACATGGCCACCCTATCCCTAACTCAAGGCTGGTTCAAGTGTGTCATGTATCTTTTCCCACCACTTCGAGAGAAGATCAACAAAGAACATAGTGCCTGAAAAAGCAAGAACGCCATTGTGAAGCAGGAACGCCTGCATATACAAATCATAACCTAGTACAGATACTGGAAGAATGATGGCACCAGTGAACACGCCAGTCTGCAGTCTGGATCCTGCAGTTTCTTTGTACAGATCATCTGTCTCATTTGCACACTGCATTTAAATACATCAAATTTGTGTCTCTGTACACAGAGACACAAATATCCAGTTTTTCATAAAGGAAAGTTTCAACCCTCAAAGTTTAATTTGTAAAAATAGAGGTCAAGTTGGCCTACAATCATGCACTTCGATCCAAAATCTTTGTCTACATTGCCAGCAGGAAAGCAGTGACCTGCCTTTTTTGGAACATTTGGAACAATGAGATAGGGTAGTAATATGATAATCCAGACTGTACCCCATGACTGCTGCCCCTTGAGGGCCTCTTCCCATGTTATGGCATGGGAGCTGCTCAATGGCATTCCCCCACCCCATGCTACTAAGATTATGGGAGAACATGAAGAGAACCCTACTCAATCAGGCCAAAGGCCTATCTAGTCCAGCATCCTGTTTCCACAATGGCCAGTCAGATGCCAATGGGAAGCCCATAAGCAGGCTATGATAGCCAAAGCCCTCGTTTTGTATTGGCCCCTAGCAAGTGGTATTCAGTCCATTCCATCTCTGAGCACAGAGGTTGAAAATAACGATCATGGCTGGAAGCCACAGATGGATTTTTCCTTCCTGAAATTGCCTAATCTATCCATAGTTTAACTACAAGCTGTGTGAAGAAGTACTTCTTTTTCTCTGTCCTGAATCAATCTGTCTCATCGGATGACCCCATCTTCTAGGATGAAGCTTGGCAACTCAGCACCCCTGGGGGGCAGTGCATCCACAGACACCACCCTTGGCACCTCCCAAATTGCCCTACCCCGCCAGACCTTTAGTGTTAAAAAACTGGGTTCGTTTCAAAGCAAACTGAGAGCCTCCAGCCACTGGCCTCTATGTTTCCCATGAATCCCTTTGGGTTCCTTGTGGGGCTCAGAGTGATATTCTTAGGAAATGAAGATGGTGGATGGCTGCAGGCCAGAGCTTTGCCCAGCCACCAGAAGAAGAAAAAGAAAAAGGGATCCCTGTCTTCACAGCCTGATATGCTGGGGAGGGAGTAAGGATCAGGGAAAGCCTAGGGAAGGTAGTGGGGAAGCTATGGAGGACAGTGTAGGACAGCGCAAGGATGTGGGAAATGCTAGCAGAGGGCTTGGGAGGCCAGCACAGGCTACCATAATGGGTGTGTGTGTGTTTTACATGTAGGGTGGGCGTCTGGTTTTTGACTTGTGTTTTCTATTTGGGGTTGGTGGGTTTTGTGTGGCATAAGTGTGTTTGTATGTTTTCTGTTTGGGCTGCATGTTCAAGTTACTGCCTCAGCTATTTACCCACCCTGGGAGCCATTTTGTAAATAGGAATCCCTCCCCTGTGGCAGCCATTTTGTGATGGTGCATGCCCAAAACTCTTCCTCAATATCCCAAATTTGCTCATCAGTCCAAAAAGTTTGGGAATTCCTAGTATTATGAGGTAGGAAAACTCTGTCACACCATGCATAATTTTATAGATTTCTGATCTTGTCACACACACACCCCCAACTAAAAAGTGAAACACTGGACCCTTTCCTTGTAGGAAAAGAACTCCAGTCCTTTTGGTTCAAGAGCTTCTGTAGAGGTTGTGATTGGTCACTCACGGAAGTTTGCAGGTCCTTTACAGGACGTCCTGAACTTCCAGCATGCCTCCTGTGCTTTTCCCCCTTTACCCCATTTTCAAAAAGATCAGAGATAAGCTGTAATAAGAGTTAATGGTGCCATACTGGCAATGTGAAAAGGCATCATTGTGCTATAATTCAGCTACTAGATTGTGTGGTTTCATTGAACATATACAGCATTGTCGAGAAGGGACATTTCAATTCCAAATCATGTGTTCGCTGTCTAAGGGATCCCATCATGAACCAAAAAGACTCCAGAAGAAAAAAGCCTGGTAAGAATGCAGGACTTTTGCTTAATGTAGAAAAGCTCCACAGCACTTTGGGTGCCCTTTTCTACAACCAGAAGCCCTGGGCCATGTGAGAGGGGACCAGTGATGCAGTTATCCCGTTACTGGACTTGCCCTCAATAGTGATGAAAGGGCACTCTTCATTTGCTCTCAAGCATTCTCTGTTACTCTGGTGCATGTGGTAGAGTGAATCCAGGCATGGACATAGATTCTGAGGATGAATTCCATAACCCAATTTGAGTCCAGTGGCCCTTGCTACTGAATTCAGGGCTAGAAAGTTTCCATCGCACATCATTAAGGGCAAACCTGTGGCTTTTCCCGCAACTCCCTAATTAGTCTATAGAAATATTAGTCACTTCTGAAGGGACCCCCGCTGGTTCACTTCTCGGATCAATATTTCGCCGGCTGGCTGGAGGCACTGGCAAGCTATATTAAACGCCGTTCTACTACAATCGTGATCAATGGTCTCTTGCACCAGACGAAAACGCCTTGCAGAACGTCAGCTAATTTCCCATTAAATCACAGCCCACCATCACAAAGCCATTATGCTGGGCACGAGGCGTCCAGCCAGCTCGGCAGTGAAGCCCAGATCCAAGACGGAATGCATTTGGGAAAGGGGATGAAGGTCAACTATCTGCCCATCATCATCCCCCCACCCCCTCTCCTCTTCCTCCTTGCAGCTCAAGGCCGTTATGGCAAAGCTACGCTTGCAGCAGGACGGACGCAGGGCTGCGTCGGAGGTGGGGAAAACCTGCAATGCGACGGGCAAGCAGCCGGAGGAGGGGAGGGGGACTCTCTGCGCACATCCCGTTCAGCCGCCTTCCGAATTCAAGCTTTCCACGCCGAGATGGGAGGGGAAAGCTCTTCTCCTCGGATCCCCTCCCCGCCCCCTAGATCCCTCCGGCTCCAGGAAAGCGATTCGATCATTTCGGGGCGTGAGTGGGTGGGGCGCGGGGAGCCATCTGAAGAAGCAAGGCGGTAACATGATCCCTGCAAAACACCCGTAATAGAGAGCCTGCCTCGTTCTCTTGTCAGTATCGAACCTATTTCCACCGGGTTGGGGGGGGGGCACAGGGTGAGCTGTGCCTTAAGCTACGTCCTAAGGGTTTGTTCAGGGCTAACCTCTCTCTCTCTCTCTCTCTCTCTATATACACACACACACACACACACACACACATATATATATATCTGCTGTCAAGCGAGAGAAAGACAACTGAACGACCCTCTTCCTCCGCCACCCTCCCCCGGCAACTCTTGATGCGGATGTTTCCAGAGAACAATGCAAAAAGAAAGGAAGGAAAGGAAGAAAAGAAAGGAGTGTGTGTGGGAGGGGGGAACCCACCCATCTTGATCCCACTTCTCTCTGTAGAGCGTAATTAGCGAAGCAAAAGGTGCTATTTCATGGATGTTATTATTCTGTTTTCTTCTTATATCTATTCTCTCCCCACCCCCTTTGGCTACCCACTCCTACCAACAGGCCCGTGGCCAGCGTAAAAGTTCGGGGGGAGGGGCGCTAAAAAAAAAGTAGGGGGGAGTTCATCTGGTTTGCAGATCTTTTAAAGAACAAAATGCAACCTGGTTGTTGTTGTTTTTAAGTTATTTGTTAGTAAAAAAAAATAGGATGCAGAGAAATTTTAGGGGGGGGGGGCAGCTCCCTAGCCCTCCCCTTCGGCTACGGGCCCGCTACTGGACGTGGCGGGTTATAAATCTAAACAAAATAAAATAGAAAACGCTTGAAATCGACCACTCTTCGCTATGGAGCCGGGAGTGAGGAAAGAATTTTCGTTACCGTCTCACATTGAACTCAGTAATACTTACTTCTGAGTAGTCGCGTATAGAATTGGGCTGTCAGTCGCGGATTGGTATATGAATACCTCGATTCCCTGCCTACACCTAACTATAAACGAAGGAACCAGTAACTGGTACCTTCCCCACCCATTACAGCCACATGAGGGCCTGGGCTCCAGTGGATCGCTCCAGGACAGTCTTCACCAACTTGGTGTCCTACGGAGATGTGGGCCTGCAACTCCCATCATTCCTAGGCGGCGTGGGGCCATTGGTTAAGCTGGATGGGGGGGAATGGGAATTGCAGTCCAACACATCCGGAGAGCACCAGGTTGGGGAAGGCTTCTCCAGGAGGTTGCCTGAAGAAGAGACACCCTTACCGCGGTTTGGCCCAGCGGCAACTATTCATCCTCATTTGCTGAAATCCTGAGAGTCCGATCCAACCTGGATGGAGCCATTCGGACAACCGTCTAGATCCGACCCACCCCAACCTACCGCCTCTCACTCTGCTGATCGTAAAAGTGCTGCTGTTGTGCTTTCTAAAACAATAGTAAACGAAATGTATTAACATTCCAGGTAAGGAACATAAAATAGGCATCCCTCTCACGCACGCACACATACACGCACACGTGATTTCTTTGCTGTTAGGTGCCGAGCCAGGCTGCTCATTCAGAAAAAAGAACAATGCGGACATTCATTGCTGGGGCGGAGGTGCACTTGGTTATCTGCGCGGCCAGACCCCCATATTCATGCGCCAAGAGCCCTGCCGCAGAAGCCGACGACCCAGCTCCCGCAAGTGGAGGCGGCGCTGCTCCAAGAAAGAGCCCTCCGCGACCGTCTCCCCTCCCGACAGCCACGCGCGCCGCCTTCCCCGGCCTTTGCACACGCTTTCCGACTTCGCACCCGTTCAATCCAGAAAGCGACCGTCGTCTCCAAACGCGCAGGCTGCGAGACCGAAAGCCAGACGCTTCGCTGCACGCTTGTTTGTAAACTTTGCCCGCCCAGCCCCAGCCGGCCGCGTGTGCGATTAGCTTGCAAACTCTTTGCTCGCAGTTCTAAGGTGGTGGTGGTGGTGGGTGGGAGACGATTAGCTGCCTACCGAATGGGGGATAACATTGCTCCCGAGTTTTCTTGCGCGCGCTACCCCTTTTCCATGGAAGTGCGCGCAAACACACACACGCCCTCCCCTTGTTTAGATCAGCCGCGCGCACAAAAACACCAGTCAGATGTGTTTGCTAACGTTTCTCAGCGGCGGTCATCGGAGTCCTCCCCCCCCCCCAATTCCCGCACTGCGATGGCTGTTTATTAGTAGACAGCCAGCATTTCACACCCCTCTCCCCCCCCCCCCTCTCTCCTTTTGCAGAAAAATGCTCACTCACTTTCTCTGTGCAAATGCCCCGCCGCTCTTCGCCTCTCGCAGCCGGTCCTGGTCTCCTCGCCTCAGCAGTGCAGCAGCAGCAACAGCACCACTGCCACTCTTCATACTTCTGATCTCTCTGTACTTGGTGCTCTCTTTGGGAAACCTTTTTTTTTTCCCCGCCAGAAACAGATTTCCTACATTTCATCAGTCCACATAGACTGAACGGAAGTTTAACGCTTACTTTTGGGGGGAGGGAAGAGAGAGAGAAACGACGACACGGCAAATACAATTGACACCGGTTTACCCTTGAAACGCGGAGAGATTGAATTACAAGCTATTGGCAGGGACTTTGGGCTGAGAAAGATCCAGCTTTTATTTATGTGGCTTCCAATACTCTAATTGAGGGGAAAGAGGGAAGAAGGAGATGACTTTAAAAAACAAAAAAAACACCGGCTGAGATTTGTTGGAAGCATTTAATGACCCCATTGTATGCTGTAAAAAGTTTCATTTGGGGACCCAGATGAATTAGTTTTAAGTCATGATCCTGAAGGATCATTGGGTGAAACCTCCATCCCACTGAAATCGTTTTGGAACGTTCCCATTGATGTGAAATGAGAAAATAAGCTCTGTCCCTGGTTTATTGAAGCATTAGATTTCATGGGCATTCCCCCCCCCCCCCCTTCTTTATCAGACGTCTGGAAAAAGTCGTACAAGATTCATCCACTTAAATTTCTAAATTGTTGTTGTTGGTTTTTTCTCAGTTGGCCCAAGACAAATTTGTCTCTGGCTGCCTTCCCCAACCTGGTGCCCACCCGATGTTATGGACTTCAATTCCCACCAGCCTCAGCCCACACAGGCAATGGTCAGGAATGCTGGGAGTTGTAGTTTAAAACATCTAGAGAGCAGCAGATTGGGGAAAGTTTGGGTCTGAGGTGGACTGTATCCAAGTGATGCCTTTCAATATGGCACAATCTCCTGGGATTGCCTTCCCCAACATGGCCCACTCCAGACGAAGAGAACAGCAACAGGGCTTGTGCAAAACTCCCAGCCAATAGCTCCCGTGTGTCAAGTCTGCTAGTCTTCCACCTAGTCATTTTCACCTGACCCCTAAATTGACAGCTTCATCTTGCTTCATCTGCCTCCATAGATATGTCTGCCTCTGTATGACTTCCATATAAGCACACTTAGCATCATGTTTCTGGATGCAGTTCAGTTCATACATGGTCATGGGCATTTTTCACGTCAGAGTCCTTCTAAGCAGTGTTACTGGTCCTGCACACCTAACCAGAGCAAGGACTGGTTGGTCACAAGATGACCACCAAATAAAGCCCACTTGAAAGTGAATGTGAGCAACTCCTTGATGTGG
The DNA here is from genome assembly GCF_023053635.1 of Elgaria multicarinata webbii. Classification (NCBI taxonomy): domain Eukaryota; kingdom Metazoa; phylum Chordata; class Lepidosauria; order Squamata; family Anguidae; genus Elgaria; species Elgaria multicarinata. The sequence goes on from NC_086172.1 coordinate 107,316,703, forward strand.
CTGATCTGTTTGTCGTCTTCATGCTGTCTCATCCACTTCATGGATGGGCTTCCACAGCATTACGTTCACTGTGCCATTGTGATCGATGACATGGAAATATAGTGGCACACTGGAAACAAACTTTGCATTGATGGCTGATTTATGGAGTGAACCATCACTCAGGAAGGACGCCATTTTTGGATCAGTTGTGAGACCAAGAAGCTTCAACGCATCACCAATTTTATGAGAAGGCCAAAGGTTGATTTACACAAGTGCTGGCACCTCATCCCTTGATGTCTCAACTCAGCAGCTGAACACGTGAAACCTGTCTTTGCAAGGGACCTCAGCTGATATGAAAGCTCTGGTTGTGGAGTTATTATTTGGTAAGGTTGCTTTACATATCCAGGTCATCACTTGGCATTTCAGTCAGAAGGACATAATGACTATGTATGTGTGTGAACTAACCCTAATGTCAGCTTTTAGCAGGGGGAGAAGGGGGTTGAGTGAATGGAGTTTGAGGGGTGGATTCATCTGGGTGGGTGGTGAAGTAATCATGTAATTGTTTCACCATGCCCCAGATACAAGGTTTTTCCCAGTTACCGCATTTTACCAAATGTGTTGTCAACCAACACTTTACAAAGCTTAGACGTATTTTTGTAAACTGATTTTGCTTTGTGTTCAGTTCTCACCATCTTAAAAAACTTGTTTCACCTAAGGCCAGAAGTGGACAACAAATATAGCTCCAGATTATTGGACATCAATTCCCAGAATTCCTGGTCATTGACCATGCCAGCAGAGGCTTCTGAGAGTTGAAATCCAAAATATCTGGAGATCTACCTTTTGCCCACCCCTGATCTAAGGAATGAGCCCCATCATTAGCTTTGGGACTAATTGCAATCCATTCATTCATTTTTTCTACATTAAATGCCTATGTCACAAACAAGTTGCATGAATTTGTTAATTCACGTGACTGAGATAGTGCTTGAATTATGGGGGAAAGGCAGTATTCCATAAATGAAACCCACACAGTTTAACTCTGACTCCTCCAGTATTAGCCAATTTGTACTCCTGTAGCCTTTCTAAACAGTAACTTGGGGCAGTTTTACATGGGTATTTATTGTGTACTCGTGATTGTTCACTCACAGAAGTTCGTGGGTCCTTTTCATGATGTCTTCAACCTCCGATGCCTCTCTTGGCATTTTTAGTTTTATTTTGCCATTTTAAAAATTGCCTAAAATGCAGTAACAACACACCCACCCACCAAAGACTGCCATCAAAGAGATGGTGTAATTCAAGAATGGCGCAATATTTTAAAAATCTTTCAGCACCATCTACTGGATGCATAAATGAAATATATGTGCCCACAACAGAATTGGCAAAAACAAGGGGGGAGCGCATGTATTGTGCCCACTGTAAACCCACAAAGACTCCAGAAGATGGAGCCCCGATAAAGCACCTAAGGGTGCAACTTTGGGGGCGGAGGTAGGATAGGGCATAAGTCCTCCATACGTAAGTGAATTGTGGCATAGCAAGCCATTCCCCTAAAGTAAAGGTAATGAGTCCCCTCTGACTACCTGCAGTTTGAGCACTGAACTGAGAGCACTGCATTTGCGAAGGAAGCTGATTCCCACAATTCAAAGCATACACATGCAGGAAGGACCCCAAATGTTGCTGAGCATATTTGCTTTTACTTCTGAGTAGTGTTTATTTATTTACTTATTTATTTTTAAGTTATTTGACTTACCTCCATGGAAATGTGTTCAGGTTATGGTCATGTGAAAGGTAGATTTTATATAAATTACGTATTTGACAGATATATGTATTGGATTAACCATTTGAAAAAAAAACATAACAGCCCATATCCACATTCATTTTACTACATACATTTACTGATTATTATACCAGTCATAATATTAACCAACAGTTGCTTATTAGCTCAATCATCTTGTCATTGTGCAAAGAAGTTCTTTTATTAATTCAGTGGGGGGAAACACATGTTAGAATCTCTGTTTAAACTGTTGTGTGGATATAGATCATTGTCTAGTTGCATTCCATAATAGTTCTCATCCTGCCCCAAAAGCTGGTGTGTGTGTTTTCCTAGATGCACATTTTAAACAAGTCGGACCTGCAACAAAATGTTACACTGCATCGTTACCCCTAACAGGAGTGCTCCTGTGTTGGGTTCAAGCCAGCTATGTCCTCCTCCTGGACACTATAAACTGTAAGGAACAGGAACAGAGCATTCCACAACTACCTGGTTTTCTATTTTTCTTTTCTAGATGACTCTCAACATTTTGTGGCTAGTGAGCATGCTTGGTTTTTGTTACTTCTGAAAACCACAGGGTTTACCCAAGCATGCTAGTACCTACCTCTTGTTCGTCATTGATCCTGTTTTAGCACCAATCATGTCACCACTCACTGTCTGGGTCCAATATTAGAGGGAGTGAAGCTATGTTTATAAAAATATGGCTGCAATCCTACACACACTTACATAGGAGTGCATTTCTATTTCTAGGAGTACACGCTTACAGTTCTATTTCTGTGTAGAAATGTATAAGATTGTGCTGTGTGTTGCCTATTTAGTAATGCAGGATTGTGGTCATCTGTATCATATGTCAACTGATCATAGAGAGCTTACTTCAGAAGTGGACAATAAGTAAAGCTTCATATGTTTGGACTTCAACTCACAGTATTCCTGATCCTTGACCATGCTGGCAGGGGCTTCTGGGAGTTCAAATCCCAAATATATGGAGATCTACCTTTTGCCCATCCCTGCTGTACTCCTACCTAAAACAACCTAAAATCTTCAGTGGAGGATTTTAATAGTTGAGGATTACAGCTGCAATTGACAGGTCTGTAACTTAATTATTTCTTAACCAGCTAGTTCTTGAGCTCCAAATAGACCAGAATGTACATTTTATGCAAATACTTCCAGTTATAATCAACTATTCTTGACCTCTTTGTCCTGATTGCTTGCTTTAAAGTCAAGCCATGAAAATTTAATAGCTGGAACTTGCTCTTGACCTTCACAACAGATGTATCTGTACAATCCTTTCCAAACACATTTAAACAATTCTTTTCTCCTCAGCACTTTTTATTTGTACTCATCCTGTCAAGTGCCAGTGGAGGTGTAACCTATCTTCAGGTAATGGATGTTGAGGTAGCCTTGCTGCAGGAGATATAGCCTTGCTAAGAAAGGAATCTAAACATGTTAGGTTGTGCACATTTTAAGACAGATGAAGGACTATGGCAATATCCAACTGTGTCGTTCTGTTAGTACAAATGATGTTGCGCTAGCAGAAATGAGGTTCTGAACTATGCACAAGAGAAGAATCCAATCATGGTTGCGCAAACAGTTTGCTTAACTGTTGTCCAACCTGTTGCGCAACCCATAGAGCAACTGCTCATACAACTGATCATACAAGTGTAATGGGCAACTGCTTGTGCAATGGAAAGATTCAACAGAGCTCTACTAGCAGTATTTGAGTTTGCAGCACTGTTGGATACTGCCCATGTTCTCCAAAGCAATGGCAGTAAAACAAAAGTTTATGAAAGGGCACACTACATCTCATAAGGGTTTTAGACAGGAGTCCTGGTGTAATCCAATCAATCTCTAGCTATACGATTCCCATCATTACGCAGTTCTTTCTACAGAAGCAACGGACATCAGGACAGGAGTAGAGTCCAAAGATCTAGTCCACCATTCTCTTTTCACAGTGACCAACCAGATGTTCATAGCAAGCCCAAAGCAGGGCATAAGAATATCAACACTGCCACCCATGTTCCTCAGCAACTGGCATACTTCCCCTGATATTAGATGTAATATATAGCCATTGGCCTGGTTCAGACAACATGCTAAACCAAGCTGCTTAACCACAAAATGGTTAAGGGAATGCATGCATTCCCTTAACCATTTTGTGGTTAAGCAGCATGGTTTAGCATGTTGTCTGAACCAGGCCATCATGATTAGTAGCCATTGATAACTTTATCATCTGTTGATGGCTTTAAACTGTCTAAATGGGTGGCCTTTGTTGAAGGTAGTTCTCTCAGAATATGAGAGTTTCCATTGCAGCTGTTAGATCAGAGTTACCTCAGACTTCTTGGGCCAAGACATTGCTACCATTTAAATAATACAAAGATGTCTTCAATTTATAGGAAATTAATTGGGCACTTTGGGAGAGAAAGTCACAAGGATAATGTTGGAACTATCATATATTATTATACATGATACTTCAAATGCTGCACAATGTGTAACAGATTCAGGTACACATTTTCTCCATGCCCTCTAGAAAGTGTGCATGATGCACAGGAAGCCATTAGACAATGGCACTAATTATTCAATGCAACACCCAGGGGCTGGATATATCTTCACCTTGGTTATGTTTCTAGATGTGGCTCCTCCTACTAGTGCTGTAAGTGGAGAAACTGCATTCTTTGCAGTTTGGTCTGGAAACCAATTCATAGAAACCATCTGATTGCACTAGAGGATAAACACAAGACAGCAAGACCCCTTAGCCAGGATCAATGGCCGCTGGCCAGTTTTCCTCTAGTAGTCATTCTGCTTAGTCATTATGTAACCACTGCTTATTTTCTTCTTCCCTACCTATCTCCTTTTCCTTTATATCACAACTATTGGATTGTAAGCCATTTTGACAGAGACTCTTTTGTTCAGTGATGTCTATTTTATTCACAAATAAGACCACTGGACTTCTTTGGAACTGTGTCCCTTCTGCAGCTAGTTGGGTTAGCTCCAACGTTTTGCATATCAAATATGCAATGCCAAACATACAGCCTACTGGCTTGAATATATATGGTTAGATTCAGAATTTTTATTCCACTGGTGGAAGCAAATGGAGTTTTGCTCAAAACGCTCCAGCTGGGGGAAGGGGTGTATGATTTTTGCCAATTCTCCTCCCTCTGCAGCCCCCAGTACCACCTCCCCCACTGTTCTGGAGGGTCCACCAACCCTCCAGAGAAGATTTTCAGGAGATATAGATTGCAGTGGAAGGGAGGAACTGGTGAAAATTAGGACTGTGCACGGACACACACACCCCGATCTGCTTTGTGGCCTGATCCGAAACTTCCGGATCGGGCCAGATCCTCTTCAGGCTGATCCTCCCGTCCCTCACTCTGCTCCGTGGAGTGAGATCCGGCTCTGCCGCCGTTACCGCATGGACGGTGGTGTCGGCGGCACCAGGTAAGCCAACCCCACCCCACCCCCTTACCTGTGTCCGTTGTCGCGGGCTTCAATTGAGGCCCCGGCTTGAAGCCAGAAGAGGTCTCGGCCTCCACTTCTGGCTTCAACCGGGGCCTCAATTGAAGCCCGCGATGGACCGCGATGGACACAAGTAAGCCTCCCTCCTCCCTGCCCCCTTACCTTGTTCCGCCATCGTTGTTGCCACAGGTAGGCCAACCCCCCCACCCCCTTACCTGCATCCATCGCTGGATTCAACTGAGGCCCCAGCTTGAAGCCAGAAGAGGCCTCGGACTTCACTTCCGGCTTCAACTGGGGCTTCAATTGAAGCCCGCGATGGACACAGGTAAGCTTCTCTCCTCCCTTACTTGGCTCCATCACCGTTGCCACAGGAACTGCGGCGGCAGCACCAGATGAGTCCCCCTCCCCCCACTTACCTGCGTTTGGAGCTCCAGATTGAGGCGATCCTCTTCACCTCAATCCGCAGCCCCCCCGACTCGCTTCTCCTCCGCCTTTTCCAGAGGCGAATCAGGCCGCCTCGCTATCGCCTTTACGTTCCGAAGCGAAGCGGAGCACAGCCCTAGCACCTCCTCCCTCATTCAGCTAATAGAAAAGCTCGACTGGATCAAAAGTGTTCTGCTGACAGAAAGAGTCTTTCTGTTTATAGGAAGCTTTTGATGGAGTCAGCCCATAGTTACCTTTCAGCTTAAAATCAAACGGGTCAATATAGTAATTCATTTTGCTTTTAATATATCAGCAATTGAAAGCCTCTGCTATGACATAAAAACATTAGCTGTTACAATAGCTGTTCCTAACAGGATAGTCCTAATTAGTTTCTTCCAATGGGCCCAAGACCAATGCAGAACACCTCCCTTCTGTGGACTTGCCTCACTTATGCTGCCGCAGCTGGGTTAAGGCAGCCTCTGCAACCTGATGCCCTCCAGGTGGCTTGGACTACAACTCCCAGCATGCTGCAGGCAGTCATGCTGGCTGAGGCACCTTAGGAGGTGTAGTTCAAGACATCTGGAGGGCAACAGGTTGGGGAAGGCTAGAGCAAGGAGTTTGCTTCTTGCAGGCTATAATAATAAAAGAGGATGTCTGTCTGTATCTATCTAGCTATCAGCACCATAGCACCAAGACCGTGAAACCTTGGCAAGCATACTAAGGGAACCCTAGGGGTGTGTACTTCAGAGTAATCTTGATTTAAAAACCAATAAATAATTTTAATTAATTTAAATGTACCCATGTGGTTGAAGCCTGCAGTAACAGCTTCAGCCATTAGGGGCAGACTCCCTAACCAGCACATAGTTTTGCATTTTATTTATTTATTTATTTAAAACATTTATATCCCGCCCTATATCAATAAAATCTCAGGGCGGCGTACAGATTCAGTTTGAAGTCAGGGGAGATTAGTAAACTAAGGGGCAGATGCCCTCTCTCCACTGGCATGGGACAGCTCCCTGTCCAGGGGAATGATGGACAAACCTATTGCATAAGGAGCTATAGGTGTCCACCTGGCTGGAGCCATGCCTGAGGGAGTCAGCAGACATGGCTTCATCCTGATGGTGCGAGCACAATATGCCCAGCTTTCTGACAGCTTCGTAGATTTGCTTGAAGGCTTTGCCATGTTAGACTACTTAGTAGACCTAGGGACAGAATTATAGGCCTGTTCTCTCCCCATTGCTGTGGAGCAGCCCCCCTCAGGGAATGGAGTGAGAAGATCTCTCCCTCAGGGATCTATAGGGATGCACCATAGCAGGACCCATGCCTATGGGTGATAACAGGCAGGGCAGGTACAGTGTATCCAACTCCTGACAGCTGTGTAGGTTTCCTTGCAGCTGTTGCTGTATAAACATAAGAACTATTTCTACCCAAGTGAAGCCGGGCCTGTTTGGTAGTGGATAAAATGGAATCCTGCTTTCCCCAGTGTACATGCACTATGATGTCCTTCATCCAGACTGATTGGAGTCATTGCTTCAAAATCCATATACAAAATGTCTCAAAGAGAAAGAAACATGGGTTTTACCAGCACGGCAGAATTGAAAGCAGCTGCTCTGTCAGTCCATTGGCACCATTCATGCTACTTCTTCTCTTGTAGTTCTGGTGAGCAGTCTCTAAAGCTTGATTCTGTGTGCTTTGAAGATGTAGTACTGAGCCACAGGATCAGAAAAATCTAGAATTTTCCAGAATATGCATGACTTCATGCTTTGTTCACGAGAACTTCTGCATTTGGAATGAAGCTCTGAATCTATTCCAGATTTCAGACTATAAACTAGCCAGTTATGTATATGTGCATTTCACTGCAAAGGGCTTTAAAAAAAAATTGGAAAGGTTGTGCAGACACACACACACACATATCAAATGGTGGATAATGTGTGCCTTAAACAATGGTCCAAGACATATGGCTTGGAGAAGAACATGCCAATTTGTCTATATTTAGTCAGTCTGTACTCTCTTTCTCTCCCCCCCCCCTTTGTTTGCATGAGATACATTTACTGAGATTTCATTCCTGTTTTTGCTGAACAGCCATCAAATGCTAATGTGTTCTGCAAAATATAGTCTAACAATCAAAGGCTAGTAAATCTGTACATTTCAGAGCAAACCCTATGGAAGAAAGGCCTGGTCAGGCCTGATTGCCAAACATACAGCTGAAATCTACATTATGAGCTACAAATAATGGAGGGATTTGCACTTCAAACAAGACTTGTGCCTTTTCTGTTTCACACTTGTGATTGAATTTTGTCTCCAACGTTGGCTTTCTCTTCAAAGAACAGCCTTTAATAAGGTTTGCAAAGGAAACATAAAAATGCCGTTTGAAATGCTAACATCTTGCCTCACATTTTCAGGGCGCCTCAAGATCAACCCCAACATTTTAAACTTTAAGGGCGCAATCCTATGCATGTTTAGACTGGGGAAAAAATCCTACAATTCCCAGCTAGGTATGCTGGAGAAATTCAAGAGGGACTAAAATGAGTTTAGATTTCTAAGAATCCAACCCGCAGAATCTGCTGCCAACTGCCCTCCTTAGGCTGTGCAGAGTGCATGGACTTTAAGGTGTGTGTGTGTTTTTTTACTTTCCTGACAGTGATGCAAATTTATTCATTGGAAAATATGAATGTTTCTGTTGAGACATATGCCATCCTGGAAAATATATGTGGGGGAAAGTTGAATGGAATGGGGAGGCAATATGCTACAGTAAATGTTACATACTAACATAAATTACGTAAATTGTTGCAAACCCTCTTATGTAATTATTTGTGGTTTTTTCCACATAACGGGGGGGGGGGGAAGAACCGAATCTGCCTGTGAACATACACTGGGATGAACAACACCACACAATCCTCCACACACACACACACACACACACACACACACACACACGGGACAGATTTCAGATCTGGACATCCCTACTCCCAGGCCAGATCTACACCAAGCAGGATAAAGCTCTTTGAAAATGGTTTGAAAACTGTATACGGTGTGTGTCCTGGGCCCCAACTGTTGTCACTACTATTATAAATTATTTTGAAGCAGTAGTGTAGATTCTGCCCCAGCCTTAATTTATTTATTAAATTTATATACCACCCCATAGCCAAGGCTCGCTGGGTGCTTTACAAAAGTTAAAAACAGTGAACATTAAAAAGTATGCAAAATTTTAAACCATCAAAAATAGAAAAACTGTATAAAACAATAGTATCGATTTAAACAACAGTTCTGAGGTCCATTAAAAAACAAAACAAACTCAGCATATGTTGTTAAATGCTGTTAAATGCCTGGGAGAAGAGTAAAGCCTTGACCTGGCACTGAAAAGATAACAAAGCTGGTGCCAGGTGAGCCTCATCAGGGAGATCATTCCATAATTGGGGGGCCACCACTGAAAAGGCCCTCTCCCTAGTTGCTAAGCTTCCCTTGGAGTAGGCACTCAGAGGACCTTAGATGTTGAGTGCAGTGTATGGGTAGGTTCTTGTTGGGAGAGGCATTCATTTAGGACCGGGAGTTGTTGTTACTGGGTTGGTCCTAGAGAGCAAGTGCTTGGCCTAGCATCTGCTTGAGATAATACAGGCACTAGGGAACAATTATTCACATAGAATTTTTTTCTCTTTGTTTTTTAAGCCGGAGATTTTACTTTTAGTGAACAGTAGACACTACAAACAGAAGCTTGTTATAACAACCCAGTTCAACAGCTTAGCATACAACAGGGGGCACAGGAAGTGTCTCTAAAAAGGGCAAGTACTGCTTCTCCAGAACAGTTAAGCTGATCATGGAGACTACAGAGTCATGGCTAGTTCAGCCTCAACTGTACCAGCCATTTGAACTGGAACAGAGCCAGAGCAGGCCAAAGCAATTTTCTCACTTGTACTTTAGGGATCAATTGTGCTGTTCTGTATATTCGATGACATTTGGTGAAATGTATAGATGCACCTAGGAGTACTGGATTGAAGCTTTTATCTCTATGGCATTCAAGTCTTAAACGTTTTGTGCCTATTCATGATGCTGCACAAATAACCCACTTAAGGAGATGCCAGACTAGCATTCCTCTAAACTAAGAATGGAGTAGAGGTGGGATTTGAAGAGGGTCCACCTTCCCTGTGAAGTTTCTGAGGCAATGAAAGAGAGCAAAAAAGAGGAGTTGGAACCTTGGAACAGAGAGAAAGAGGCCATGGCTAGACCAGGCCTACTGTATATCCCGGGATCGTCCCTGTGCATCCAAATGACACACGGGATCACGGGAGCAGGCAGGGACGATCCCTCCATTTGCCTGGGATAATCCTTAGGTCTAGCTAAGGCCAGAGACTCAGGATTGGCCACTGTCATTAATGCCTTAGTACTGTGCAGTACTAAGTACTGCCTTAGTACTGTGCAGGGGCCACATTGTTAACAGGTGTGAGCCACACCAGTTTTCGGACATCTTCACTAGCTGTCTTCTCATTTAAAGGTTCAGTTTCACCTCAATAAAAAGTGCTGCTCTCAATCTCTAATAGCCATAAACCAGCGCTGGGAAGCATGTGGCCCTTCAGACTTAGTGTCACATTTGTTCAATTGTGTTGCTGTTGTCATAGATATCTAGGGCAATGTCTGAGCAGACTAAACAAGTGGACGAAAACTGGAGTACAACCATCTTTGCTGAGGCACAGATTCCTCACCTATTCCCTTAAACAGCGTGGGATAACATAAACATGAGGCCTGGCTCTGTGGCCTCTCACCATGTGAAAATGTAGAGGGCACTAGAGGGCCTTTTTAGTTGTAGCACCTAAATTATGGAATGCCCTTCCAAGAAGACCTGTCTGACCCCTTACAACTTGTTTTTAAGCAGCCAAAATCTATTCATTCTTGCAAACTGTATGAGTTGGCAATTTTAATCTACTCGATTTTCTGCAGTCATTGGTAAATCGTTATTTTTAAATGCTATTAGGTGTTGTTTTTAATTATGTAAGTCACCTTGTCTCCCTCACCACAAAAAGCAGGGCTAGAATGTTTTAAATCACAACAACAAAAACCCTATTGTTGAATGATCGCTGAGATCAACTTGTGGAAGTTCCACCAAAAAAAAAAAAAATTATGTTGACAGTAAGAAAGTTTTCCTTGACCATAAGGAAAACTTTCCTTGTGAACTGCCCAGAGAGCTTCGGCTATTGGGCAGTATAAAAATGGAATAAATAAATACATAAGGAAGTTTCCAAAATCTGTGTAGTTACAATACCTGCATGGATTCTAAAAGTTCAAATATGTTACCCCTCAGACATTGCTTTAGAAATCTATGACAACAGCAACGTAATTGAACAAATGTGAAGCCTAAGACTTTTTCTGTCACTTAAATTGTGAAGGGTACCATCATATATCCAGTAGGATTAAGACAAAGAGAAATGAAGGATTGAACATAGCTGTCATTTTCCCTTTTGCATTGCTTTGCAAGATAATTACTTACCTTTCCCCATCCATTTATAAAAACCTTTTTTTGTTGTTGCATTTTTCTAAATAAATAAATACAGATCCGAGATCCACAGAAAACCAAAAGGTGGTAACAGTAATGCCCCAGGCAACTGAAATAAAATAGGCATCTGACACAGGTTCTTGTAAAAAAAATTACCCTTACATGTATCAGGTACACATATGCATGGTTTGTGATGCAACAGACATTGGATCGCTCCATACAAATCTATTTTTCTGAGACAGTTAAGTCTGAGCACTGAGCTATTTTATTTGCTTTATTTGTACCTTATCAGTTACGATTACATAGAAAAAAGCAATAACAAAGACAGAAGCAAAACAAAAACACCTCCCAGCCCTCAAAGATGACATACATTTAAAAAAGAGGAGTGATAAAATTTCACAAAGAATAAAAAGTTATTGTCATGCCAAAAGCTGTTGAAAAAAGACATATTTTCACTTGGTACCTAAAGGCCTACAACAATGATGAGGTATCTCTAGGTAAGGCTCTAGTTCACACCCCCTGCCTATCTCTATGTTCTAGCATAAATTCAATGCAATCATTTATTTGCAACCATATGTAAAGACAATTGCATGATTTTTACAAGCTATGCTGCACATCCCCCACCACCATCACCAAATGAAACTATATTTATAGCAATTTTGTCAGCCTTCTGTTTTTAAAAGCTCCATCCTACGAGCGTTTTATTGCACGATCGTTACTGGGCACTCATGGATCCCTCAGAGGTAGCTCACATGACGTTGTCTGCCGCTCACACGCCTTCCACCCCTTCTGGTCTTCCTTGCACCGCAAGAAAAACCTGAAAAACGTCAAAATATTTTTTAAACCAATGTTGCTGCTCTCTCCTGCTGTGTGTGGGAGAAGCAGCATGTTCACAATGAGGGACTGAATGGCCCTCGTGCACCTTATTTACTTCCTGTTTGAAAACAGGAAGTAACTGAGTGTCCATAGAGAAGCGATGATAGCCAGCGTTAGCCAGCATTTCTTCCAAGCTGTGATGGAGCAAAAAATCAGTTGACTTGAAAAGCAATGTCATGCAACATAAAATACAAGATACAGGAATACTACTGTTAATTGTGAACCAGGGCCGGCCCTATCACTAGGCAGAGTGAGGTCATTGCCTCAGACAGCTGATTTTGGATGCCATGAAAGGGCAATAAAGTGTTGAATGTTTAATGAATAATTATGGTTTTACTGCCATGGAATGGGGGAGGGATTTTCTGCCTCAGGTGCCAAAATAACTTCACCAGCTTTGAGTGCTCCCTGGCTTCCTTGGACTGGCCCTCTTCAGATCTCATCTTGGGCATTACACATTAGGTCAGGTGTGGGCAGAAGGTAGATCTCTAAATAATTCAACTCCCAGAAGTCCCTGCCAGTATGGCCAATGGTCAGGAATGTTTGAAATCCAAAGCATTTGGAGATCTACTTTTTGCCCACTCCTGCAGGTGACCATTATTCTCTCAGCCTTCACCTCTCCTTTCCCCGTTTTTGAGGAGATAACCATACCGACATTGATGTACACTGCAGAGCTCTTGTGGCAATTAGCAACATAATGTATATGAACAGTGTTTAGAGCATTTGTAATGTCCTACGTATAAATAATATTATTGTTTCACAGTAATCTTGTTAGAATATCCCAGATCAACTGTTTTTCTAAAAAGTATTAAAATATTCCTTTAAGGGGTTATGATAAAGGACACAAAGAAAAGAGCTTGAAAACATTGCCATTCGAGTAGAATGGAAATTTGAAATACTAATAGAAACAAAAGTAAAGCTCAGTTTGCTTGCCTATCTGTACTTCCTTTATCTATAATCCCACATTTCTGCTTTTTATGTTACTATACCATCTCTTCCTTGTAGGATACAAATCTAAGTTTCCCATAAACTCATTAATGTTTTTGTTTCGGTTTCCTTCCCCAGTAACATATTCCAAATGCTTGCTAGCTCTTGTGTGAAATTGACCTTGTATTTGCAGTATTCTAAAGCCTTTTTAAAAAAATTAAAATCTGCTTCTAATGAAGTCAACGAAAAAATGTATTAATTTCACTAGGAGGTAGCATCAGGTTCTAATTTTAGATGGTTTCCTTTTGTTTTTTAGCCTTTCACGTGTATGAGCCAACTTTTTGACCCCATTCCAAGTATGGATCCCATTTCCATTACCAGATGGAGTAGTCGTCCATTTAAACATTACAGAGCTACAGCCAGTGCAGGCAGGTCTGCCTCCTCTAGCCCCAGAGCTCCTACTGAAGACTTTGGAGCTGTGTGCGCCAATAAAAAGCACAATGCTTGAAGAAAAGCTGCTATGCTGGGGGCTCATATGTGCTTAACCAAGTATGACTCATAAAATGGTGTAGTACTGACATGCATTTGCAGCATCAGGAACCATAGACCGGGAGGGGAGCTAGGTCACATGCATAACATCTGAGGGGGACTATGTGATGGACCCAAGCCATGAGCCTAGGGCAGGGATAGGCAACATGGCACCCATGAGCACCCCGGCACCCCTGGACAACTTTTTTGGTGCCTGCCAAGATGCCCTACCCCTCCCACCTTTTTTTAAAAAAGAAAAAATAACAAACACATTTTTTTTACCTGCAGCTGGCATCACTTCAAAGCAAAGTGAAGACCTCCAGCAGCTGCCATCTTCATTTCCTATGAATGTCTCTGGGCTACATGGTGACTAGCCTTTGTGACTGCCATGCCTCCCATAGCAACCATTTTATAGTGGTGCCCAGGACAGTTTCTCAAGCTTCTATATGTTCCTACAGACCTACAAACATAACCTATGCCTAACCTAGGATATGTATTGCAAAAGTATAGGATACTAGGCCGCTTAAGCACACATGTGTGACTGTGTATTTGCAAGCTCCCCATATCAAACTCCTTGAATATAGAAAGCTCACACTTCAGCATAGCCCATTCCTTGACATCCTCACTTTCTGCCTTCATGTGGTTGTTTTCTTGTTTATATGGAGAAACGTACAGACCACATGCCTTTTCTGATCAGCAGTCACAAGAACTGGCCCCAAGCTATGTCTGTATTTAGGGATGAATGCAAAGCATCTTTGCCAAATACAAGCTATCCCTCTCTATCCTTCCTTTCTGCTAAATGAGATTCTTTTTCTTTATAGTAGAGCCTGCGCTTTAAGCAGGTTTTCTTATTTGTTAGTGTCTGAGATATTAGTCTTAATCATATGCTGCTTTACAAACCATGGACATGCTGGTTTCTCAATGTATATGAATAGCATGTGCTACTGAATATAGCAGTTTCACATTTCAGACCAACCTTAAAAGCAGATGTCCAAAGAAACCAATAATGAGAACTAAACTGGAACACAAGCTATTCATTTAAATCTTGACTATAATAAGAAGGTTTGAAAATGAGAAACTATGCTCCCACATTAGAAAACATGCACTGAAATCCTTTAATTAAAACGATTACTTTGTTCTTAAGTTATCATGAATTCAAATGATGTGACGATATATCACTAGAGCAAGGAATAATCAAGTGAATGTGAGTAAAATTACAGGCACAATCCAGTTGAAATTAAGTATCTTCAAGTCCCAATGATTAGGCATGCTCAACAGTGCAATGTGTACTCAAAAGTAAGCCCCACTGACCCAGTTCTCACATAATGGTGGCAAATTGTGGGGTAATTAAAGCACAATTTGCTGCCATTACATGGGAACAGGCCCAGTGAGTTCAATGGGACTTATTCCAGGAATAAGTCTTAAATCTTTACCACTGAAATCAGTGAGACTTGAAGAACTGCTTATCTTGAAATTATACACACACACATACACACCACCTTACCACTAAAAATAGTGCTCAAGGCAACTACCAATAACATACAGATAAAATATAGCGTAATTAAAACATAACCACATCAATTAATATACATCAGTTTAAAATTCTAATATTTTAATTATTTTAAAGTTGTTTCTACATAGTTACATTGCATTTTAATGTGAACTGCTAAATAAATAAATAAAAATAAGACGTGGACACCATCCTACAGTTTAGCAAAGTAAAAAGCTTTAGCAGCCAAAAGCCTACCTGAAGAAAAAAGGGAGTCCCAAGGCCTGAGAGTAGGAATTGACCTCTCTCAGGTTTCTGTCAAAGGTGACTCCTATGGTGGCAGGACAGAGAAAAGGGGCTCTCCTGAGGATCTTAACTGAGGGAGAATGCTATCTTTCAAATAGCTTGGGCTGAAATTGTGTAGGGCATAACTACCACTTTGAACTGTGTCTGAAAACAGACCAATAACTGGTGAAGCTGTTTTAACAAGGGAATTACATGCTCCCTATAATTGGGCCTTGTCAACAGTCTGGCCACAATAATCTAGACAAGCTGACATTTCCAAAGAGTCTTTAAATGCAGCCTCACATGGAGTTCAACAGGGTGGAACCAAGGAATATGTCACCAACATATGGGGATCTGACATTTCCAGGAAAGGGTACATTTGGCACACTAGCCTTAGCTGTGCAAATACCACTCCTGGCCACCATTAAAACCTAGGTATCCAAGTTCAAGGCTGAATTCAGGAATTCACACCCAAACTGCGAACCTTAGTTTTCAAGGGAAGTGTAACCCCATTCAACAGAGGTTGAATCGCTATTCTCTAATCTGACTTTCAGATTATCACCAAGATCACTTCTGTCTTGTCTAGAATAAGCATCGTCCTGTGTGTATCCTGCATAGCCCCTGCGTGTCTCAGGCTGCCTCCCCACAAACGGGGAGCTCTCTACATGTTTCAGCATGGCCAGTGGTCAGGAATAATGGCAGTTGTGGTCTAAACTATCTAGAAGGCATCAGGCTAGGGAAAGCTGGACTAAGGGTTTAGGATGAAAACTTCTTACTGACACTGGGGCATCACATAGAAACTC
The DNA here is from genome assembly GCF_023053635.1 of Elgaria multicarinata webbii. Classification (NCBI taxonomy): domain Eukaryota; kingdom Metazoa; phylum Chordata; class Lepidosauria; order Squamata; family Anguidae; genus Elgaria; species Elgaria multicarinata. The sequence goes on from NC_086172.1 coordinate 107,332,710, forward strand.
CATGTCCACTGCTTTCAGTGCCATGATGCATGAAAGGCTGAATATAAATGAACAAAATAGTGAAACACAGTAGAATCAAGAAGATTTGGGGCAAAACTTCCAAAGAGATTTGAAAGAGAAATTTTTGAGTCTTCTTCAATATTGTACATTGTAGAGAAGGAAAAAAAATCTCCAATCCTATGCATGTTTAGACAAAATAAAGTCCTACAATGAAATGGCTGGCTGGGGAATGCTGGAGTTGTAGGACTTCTTTCTGTCTAAACCTACATAGGACTGCGCCCTTAGGGACTTTTCTGCAGTAAGGAAAACAAACAAACAAACAAACAAACAAACAACAACAACACAGAAGAAGTGGTGGGAAAACATGGGAGGATTATAAGTGGAAGACGATGTTATCTGGACCCCCTCATAACATTCTGTGAATGAGGCAGGGTAATGATGTTATAAAAGGCTTCTCACTGGTAGTGCTAGGAGCCCTCAGTTTATCAAGTTTAACTTCCTCTGGGAAATAGGCCAATAGATTGACCACTAAAGCTCCAACGACACATGATGGGGGCAGATCCATACTTTTTTCCTGTTTTGTTTTGTTTTTAAAAGAACCCAGTTCTACCTGGAAGTGCAATTTTTAAAGTGACAAAGCACAGGCCAGATGGGGTTGCAAAATTTGCCCACTGCTCTTATCTTCTCAGTTCAACCTCAAAGTTCTTTTCTCCCCAGCCAAACTCCAAGACTGGAAGTGATCCAGGGTGGGAGAAGGGGGCAGAGGACATGGAAGGGAAAGCAGCATATGGGGGAAGTTTCAACAGCAAACCAGCCCATTTAAAATCATGCCCCAGCCTTAGAAGACCCTGAGGAAGACCCACAGTTGAAAACATGGGATCACTGCCCTTAAATGCAAAGTAGGCCTCAGAAACTGTTTATCCAATTACCAATCCCTATTTTGTTATAGTGGTTCACACAGTCTACTTTGTTTCTAAAACACATGGTTTCAGAATGATCAAATACACCATTCAGTTTTGAAAATGACATTAAAATCACCTTTCAACTTCCTTAAATAGATAAAAGCTTTTTTTCAAACCGTGCATTAGCGTGATCATTTGAATGATTTTGCACAGAGCGCTCGTCTTGATGTGTGAGGATTTGTGCAAATAATACCCTTTATGGTTAACGAGATTAACATACAACCCCTGCCACCAAATTCAGAGTATTCACTTAAGCCATGAAACATACGCCAACTCAAAAGATTTCAACCATCCCTGGCTCTGTACGTTTGCCCCACAGTGAATGGACGTTAATATGGAAAGTTGAATTCCCCAGCAAACAAGGACCAATGAGCTCCATAGCAAAGACTGAAAAACTGATGTATATATTCTGTGGTTTCCATTTCCTTGGCTTTATTGTTTTTATGTAAATTCTCCCAGGACATTTCAGGTTATATGTCTGGAAAGCTTAGCTATTCAGCAGAGGAAAGACTGAGAGAATAATGAGAAATGTGCTGGAAGAATGCATATAAAAAGCTTTGGAGAAATGGAAATGGAAACAACAGACACTTAGAAACTTATTGCACATTAATAAAAGAATCTGTCTTTTTGTGTCTGTGGGTGGGGTGTATGAGAGTGCATAAGCACATGCATAACTACAGATGCTATTAAGGTAGCAGTGAGCTATCAGGACATTTAGCTCATGAGACAATCAAAGTGTATGAGTAGATTCAGAATATAATCCAAGTAGCCTGTACCATAAGACTCTCCAGACATCCTATAAATAGTGTTATGCGCTCCCCCTCTCCCTTGAGTGGTGACAAGTCCAGGGGCAATGCTAAAGTATTTAACTTCTTTTGGAACAGAATACTGGAGACTTATGGTATCTTTGAAATGTGTATTTTTCATACCAATGCACAAGCAGAGAACACGGGAAGCAAGCAGTTACTGGGCAGCAAAACTTCAGATCCTGATTGTGCTGTCCAATTCCCAAACCAACACTGTGGACTACCAGAGCCCAGCATCCTGACTAAGCTCTGTAGGACAACACTATAGGTTTTAACTGGCCTCCAGACCAGTTAAAATCACAGCTTTAAATTCTGTGCTCTCTGCCTGCGGGTCTTTGAAATTCGAGCTGCCAATTGCTTTCCACCCCACCTGCCCACAGAGAATTGGTTTCAATGCTCATCCCTGCGGCTAAATTGTCCATTCAGGAAAAAAATTAAACCATTAGCTGCCATTGAAGGAAACTTGAACTGATCTTCCCTGACTATTATGAAGCAATCAGTTTAACAAAGGATGGTCACCTAACCACTTTATTCACAGTTGCCCTGCATTGTGTTTTATATCAGAAAAAAGCAATTCCAATTTTAAAATATAATTTAACCAACTGAAATCTCCTTTTCTGTCTGACTCTCTCTCTCTCTCTCTCTCTCACACACACACACACTCGCTCACTCACTCACTCACTCACTCACTCACTCACTCACACACACACACACACACTCACATTCACACCAGTAAAGATCTGCACCTCATTCTTCCAATCTATAGCTTTCTTTCAAAACCATTCTGAACAAATTATTCTTTGGCTGACATATCAGAAGTAACTCACCAGATATAGGTGCACCTTTTCTCTTAAATTGTTTAAAAAAATGACCCAATGACTTTGAAATATGTCTTATGTTGCTTATGGAAGGTACTATCAGGAGGGGCAACTCCAGGAAGTGTTTCAGAGTTCCATGCTTCAGAAAATGTCTGAAAGCCATGCAAATCCTGGAAATTCTTCTGGAGTTTAAATAACAATACTTCTCATTTAAATAGGAATTTAAAGTGCTCCAAGTACTTAACAAATATTTGTCATCCTTACAACAACTTTGTAAAGTAGGCCAGTATTATTAGCCTATATTATATAGTTAGTTATTAGATTTATAAATCACACCCACTGCCTGTCAGATGTGCAGGGCAATTTAAAAGCATTAAAACTTCACATAAAAAGAAGAAACACAGGAATAACAACAAAAATACAATAAGAGCTGCATGACAATTAAAACTGAGCAGCAACAAAACATTTCCCAACATTAAAAGCCCATCTAAAGCAAAATAAAGAAGGAGCTAACCACACCTCCCTCTAAAGGGAGTTCCATAATCAGAAAGGCCTTGTCTTGAGCACCCACCAATCTAGCCTCCCTGGTGGAACGTATAACATTGTTGCTGACAATCATCAGAAATCACAGGTGGGTATGGACAGGGAAAGTCATTCAGATATCCTGCCCCCAGACTATTTAGAGCTTTATAGGTCAAAACCAGCATATTGAGTTAAGCCTGGGGGAAAAAAAACCTGAAAACCAGTGAAGTTGATCCAAGCTTGGTGTAATGTGGCCTACAAAGCACACTTGTTAAAACACGTTAGAGTAATCTAGATGAGAGGTGATTAACGCATGAATCGCTGTGGCCAGGTGTTCCTTCCCCAAGAAAGGACGCAGCTGGTGAACCAGACAAAACTGGGCAAAGTCACTCCCAGTCAATGCTGCTCTCAGGATTCAAGACCACCCTGCAGCTGATCTTTCTGATGGAAATAGGCCTGAAAGAGAGAGTGATTTTCCTCAGGCTACCTGGAGCTAGGAGGGACTATAATTCAGTGGTAAGGGACCTGCTTTGTATGCGGAACATCCCAGGCTCAGTCTCTGTCCTCACCACTTCAGCAGAATCAGGTTCAGGTGTGAAAGATCTTTTCTACGTGGAACCGTGGGGAGCTGCTGCTAGTCCATCGTCAGTACTGGGCTGCATATAAGGCAGTGTCCTGGGTTTCAAAGGCAAGATTCAAACAGGATATTTACTGGTTCATAGCTTGTTTCTTAGCCAATATGCTACATTAGTTTTCTCAATAACACTTCTTCCATCCAAAACAGCAGCATTTTTTCTCGAGTCGGTAGAAATGTTCTTAACCTCATAAAGATTGGCAGGAAGTCTGGGCAGTAACCATGTTGATCGCTCCACTAGATATGATGGACCTCTTTCTTTGTTAGGACACAGTGAAAAACTCACCACCACCAAAGGAATGTGGGGAGGGGGATGGGCTCCCCTGGCTCCTTCTCTGCAGAATACCACCTATTACTGCCTCCTCCTGCATTGAAATAACATGTGAGGGGGATTGCAGGACTGCACCATCACATCTAGCAGTCATGCCCTCCCAACATCTGTGTAGTCAGAGCGCATCGGAAGGAGCTCCACAAGCATACTAAGCACACATGTAATGCTGATTGGGCTGGGGTTATCCCTTGCATGGAGCACTATATGCAAGAACTTATGTTCCAGGCATGGTCCAAATATGCACATGAGGGCGTGGCTGCCAGGTGGTCCATCATCAGCAATCACATGGAGGGGAATGCCAGAATAGAGCTCAAAACTCTTTAGCAACTATTGACCCTTTTTAAATGCCACATCTTAATTTCTCATAAGCTTCGGTGGCTGCATTATGTGGTTTTCCAAGTTAGGAAGATTCTTGTCATCATATTTTCCTGTATCTTTAGACATGTTGATGACTGTTTAGAATACTCCAACCACGTATTTTGTCATTTCAACTTAAAATATTTGTTATATTCAGTTTTAAAAGTACAACATGCATCGCACTGCAGCAAAGCAGAGAGCTTTGAGGTGGTATCTTCATTATGACCAAGCATAGGCTGCTCTTGCAATAGACTTGACTAAACAATACTAAATTGCATTTGTAATATACTGAACATGGTGGGACTTATATCCAAGTAAATGTTATAGGCTCACTACATACATATTTTTCTATTTAGAAGTTGAAGATATTTGAAAAGACAGCAAACAGCAGCTTGTATAGCAATGGGATATGTATATGGAGAATTTCCTTCTTGCTATTTTAATAGAAAAAGTATACCCTCTCTTCATAGTAGATATGAATGTGCTGGGTGGGGAGGGAATAAGCATCAAACTGGAGGCTCCTTCGTATGGTACCATAGCAGCACAGAGTTTGCTTTCCCATGATTTTGTTTCAGATCACCTTGAAAATGTTTGGAAGATAGCGGGAAGGCTAATCACATGGGTCCACTACAATCCAGTTGTTGTTTGGCCAAGGAACAATAAAAGAGCAGAAAAGCCCTATGTATCTAGACACATAATTCCAGTTTCCAAAAGTCACCATAGCTGTGTGGGAACATACCACAGAGAAGAAGTTCCACAGGACTGTATGAAGAACCCCTCAGACAAGTTTAAATTCTTGGGTGAATTCTGTTGGCATTTGAACAAAAGTGACAAAAAATATACAGGTTTTTGTGAACCGCCCAGGGAGCTTCAGCTATTGGGCGGTATAAAAATGCAATAAATAAATAAATGTCGGGTGGGGGTGGGATGTGACTATTTAGTTTTAATCCTATGGGTAACATAAAGCAGAACTCAAACCTATTCTGAAACCATGAAGCCGTGCAAATGAACCTACGGCTGACATAGTTCGCTAGAACTGAGCTGCTTAGTCTTTATGGCTTTGGAATTGGCTTTTCTAGGCTTCTAACTGACAGCAGTCTCTCATTCAATGGCTCTCTTGAGGGACACACATTATCTAACAAAAGCTTTCCTCCCCACATTGATCAAATTTCACACAGTTGGCAGGCATTCAAGCAGTTCTGATAAGCCCAACAGGTTTTTGCAGAGCAGTCCAAGACATGCTTGCTCAGAAGTAAGTACTACGTATACAATGGCGCTTACTCCTAGTTTGCATAAGATTGTAACCTTATTTTTTTTTCCTATTAGAAAACTGCTAATGAAACTTAAGAAAAAAGAGGTCTATATCATGGCCTCTTTACTGACTGACAGGTCGTGCAGCAGGATACAACTCCTAAAACAGAATCCAGGACAAAGAAGGATTCCAAATCAAATACTGGATTGTATCCAGTGTTAGTCTTACTTAGAGTAGACCCATTGAAAAGAATGGGACTTAAACTAACATTGGATACAAACCATTGGATGTAACTTACTGAAGGCATTTTCAGCTGACTCTGTAAATTTGAGTACAAAAAGTACCTAAAATCAAATGGCAAAAGACGCACGCATAGAGACCTCAACTAGGAATGATGCAAACATTTAAATGGCTGGATTGTGCATATGTAGAGAGAATTTTAGAGTGAATCTCCTGTTATTTCCTTGTCACCCTTTTTTGCACAGTTACCCTACATTTTGAGGTACTTGCGTGTGAGTAGGGATCTCAGCTCGGTGTCATTGGGATATAAGCATGAAATAAGTATATCTAAAATTGCACTGCACAGGGAGTATCTTAGAAAATGAACCGTGGCGAAAGGGATGCTACCATCAGCTGTCTTAACAGTGCAATCCTATATGGGTCTACTCAGAAGTAAATGCCACTGAATTAAATAGTATTTATTCTCAGGAAAATAACTATAGGATTGTCGTCATGGGCCAGATCTACACCTAGTAGGATATAGCACTATGGTAGCGGTATGAAGGCGGTGCATAAGAGGCAGGAGCCACACCAAGCAGGATATAGCACTATGAAAGCAGTATATGGTATGTGTGTTATGGGTCCCAACAGTTGTCAATGCACTTCAATACCGCTATAAAGCAGTAGTGTGGCTCCTGCCTTTTATATACTGCTTTCATAGTGCTATATGTAGATCTGGCCTTAGAGTACTTTCTCATCTCTGTCTAACCTGTGCTAGACTTGCAGCAAAAACCACGGAGTCCTGAGGCGTTGTTGATCTTAAGCCTATGTTTGCGATATGTTCAGGACTTTAAAAAAAAGGAGAGAGTGGCATTTCCACTGCCCAATAGCAGTTCAGGTGAAAAGCTATCCTGTGATTGGTGGGAGTCATCGTCCGGAAGGCGGACTTTGCGTCGCTCAAACCGGAGGCGCCAAGAAAAGCAGCTCGTCGCGCGCTAGGCCCGTCGCCATGGAGACGCTGCTCTCGCAAGCCGAGCAGCTGCCCAGCCTTTTGGCGGCGTCCCGCTCGGGACTGGTGAGGGGCTGGGACCCGGCGGCCCTGAAGCGAGCTCTGAGCTGGGGCCGCTTCTTCCAGCAGCTCCACAGCCGCCTCCACACCCAGCCCGGCCTCCGAGCGGCTTGGGAGCGACGCCTAAGCCGGGGAGGCCTGCTCGGCCTTGGCCATTTAAGGCGCTGCCCGGAGTTGCTGGGCTTGGCGCTGCTGGAGAACCGGGCGCTGCCCTCCGCCGCCCGCCGCCGCCTCTTGCGTGGCCTCTTGCTCCCGGGTGCCGGAGGGGAGGAGGAGCCCTTCGTCCACCTCCTGGCGAGGCGCAGGGCCGCCTGCCAGCTTCTCCTTGTCCACCTGGCGCCTCTTCCAGGGGCATCATCCGCCGCCGGGCAGCGGGAAGCGCCGGCGGTGAGAGCTCAGGCTCAGCTGCTGCTGTCACGGCTGCGGGAGGAAGGCGACGAGGGCGGAGGCCGCGGCGCGTCTTCTTCCTCTGCCCTGCTGGAGCAGCTGCCTCATGGCCCCACGCTCTACAGGGCGGTGGCGGCGGCGCTGCTGGAGCCCGACGCGGAAGCGGAAGCCAAGGCCGCGCTGCTCCCTTGGCTGCTGCAGGGAGACCCGGCTCGCTTGGCTGCTTTCTGCCGCCTCCTGCCCGCCCCCTGGGTGGCCTCGCTTTGCGGCCGTCACCCTGAACTGCGTACCCCCTATTTGAATCTCCTGACCGCTTGGGGAAGCCGCCTCACTTACGACCCCCTGCACGGGGAGTGGAAGACCAGCGCCCTGGAAGAGGGCGAAATACCTTGGCAAGAAATGCTGGAACGCCTCAGCTGCCTCTGCCAGGAACCAGAGCCCGTCGGCAGCGCAGTACGGGCCCAGATAAGAAGCTTGAAAGCCCAGGATGGAGACTTTGAAGTCCGAGGTCTGAGTGTTTGGACTGACCTTCTGCTGGACTTGGAGAAATCTACTCCAAAGAAACCCGGGAGAGTTCTCCCCTCAAACCCCTGTACTGTGAGGATCGAGCATTAGAAAATCTAGAACGAAAACCAAATATCTGCAGTCCTCTTGATCATTTTATATTTGCTATTACTACTTTAAGATAGACACCTTTAAACTGTAGTGTTCCCAGTGTCTAACTTTTTCTAAATTGAGAACAACATGGTTTTTTTAATCCTGAGTGCTAGATGGGACTGAACTGCATTGCAGGCTCTCTTCTGCCTGCCTGCCCTCACAGTGGTTTGTCTTCCTATACTTGCTTAACACCTACTTTGTTGTCTTCATTGGACCTTTATTATAAAACAAGAAATCACAAGAGTGTAAAAATAAAAATCCTAATGTAAAGCTACTGGTTGCACCTTTTTTGTGTTCAAACCTGTATGTTGAAAATCACAGTATTGTGGATGCAGTACTAGTGTTCTGAGTATCTCTCTCAGCGTCATTGGAAACAAACTAGCAAGGAAAGTCAGGAAATAGTGAGAATTCAATAGCTTGGTTACTCTTGTGACAGTTTTGTTAGGACCAATCATCCTGACTGGATTTTTGATCGATAATGTATCCTATAATGCTTGTGTGTCTCTTTAATGTAGGTGAATCTGCAGCATAAATCCAAAAGAAGAAGGAAGAATTGAATTCTGGATTCTGGGGCTGCTTTCATTTGGTACAGTTGTAAATTGCACCCAAAATACCTGTTGTTGGGTATTAATTGAAAAATCATACTAAACGTGTAATCAGTGAATTCCCACACTGTAGCCCTAATTATATAAATTGAAGTGGATCTGCTATAGTGAGACACCATAAGAATCGGATGTGTTTATACTTTTTTAGTCAGTTACCAGTAATGTGATTACTAGGCAGGATCTACACTACTGCTTTATAATGATATTGAAGTGCACCAGCAACTGTTGGTGCCATATACTGCTTTCATACCACTTTCATAGTGCTATATCGTGCTTGGTGTAGATCTGGCCCTATTCATGGCTTTAACAGAATCATCTCAATTTTGTTGCTATCAGTGACATAGGTGATGAACTTCTTGTAGGTTACATGCAGTAGTGTGAAGCTTGCCTTGTCTGTCTTGTCATAATGCTTTAATGCAATTAAACACTTATTTTCTTGGCCCACCTGACACAAATTTCTTATGTGCATATAGGCCTCTACATGTTTGATAAAAAACTACACAAAGCGGATACAATAATGATAAATAAAAATATGTTCAGTAAAAGTCCCTAAAAACATATTGCCGATAAAAATCAACAAAAGTTTTTCTGTGACATTTCCATTTCACTGCATAGTCACATTGTTGTTGTTTATTGGTTCAGTCGCTTCTGACTCTTCGTGACTTCATGGACCAGCCCACGCCAGAGCTTTCTGTTGTCCTACATATGGGGAACCAATGGCTGATTGAGTCAAGAACTTCAGTAAAGTAACATAAGTGTGGATGTGATTAGCACACAGTGATGCTTATTGTCTAAATGGAAGTGTTCTTTGTGCGTTCTTTTGCTTTCATTGCTGACTGAATGTTTTTTGTTACCTCTAGTAGAACAGCACAAGATTTGCAATTGCAATGTTGGAGGATAACCCCTTTTTGATGGGCAGGCCAGCAGATATTTCTGGCTTGCCTGGTGCTACTCTCCAGAACTAAATTGTTCCCCATTGTGCATTAAAATATTTGCTAATAGTTGATGAAATAAAAGTCTGGTGCGTTGATATTACCCAATAGCACTTATTGTTTATCTATTTAAAAAAGCTTTGACCCTGCTTTTCTTCAAAGAGAAGTACAGTGCAAAGAGGTAAGGCCTCATATCTATTTTATGCACATGTTCTGCTTCAATTGTTTTCAAGCCACACATATATATCTATGGCCATCTTCCTGCTGTATGTGTTCTGTGAACTGTCCCAGTTCACATGTAACGCCAAGACTTAGTTTTACTCTTCAGCTCCCACAGTGTCTTTCCTTCTTTTGTGCTCCACTTACTTTCTTGTACTCAGTAAATCATAATTTGCTGTGACATATGATCCAGAAAACACTGCTCCTTTTTTGCCAAGATCAAACACAAAGATGGACTTAGGCTGCAATACTATCAATGTTCAGATGACAGTAAATTCCAGTGGACCCAGTGAGGCTTACTTCTGAATGAACATACCTATGAGCTGTTGGATTTATATCATGATGCCCCAGTATAGCGAATGCTTCACACTAGGTCTCCACAGCAATCCTAAACACGTTTATTTAAAAGTAACTTCCATCTGGCACCCACAATGAAATCCTCTACATATGTACTCCGAAGCAATTCCCCCTAGGTTCAGTGGGCTTTACTCCCACATAACTGGGGATAGGACTGTAGCCTTAATCCCTGGTTAAGAAGCTGGTTTTAGGCAGCCGGCTCGGGTCGACTCAGGCTTCCATCCTCCCGAGGTCGGTAAAATGAGTACCCAGTTAGCTGGGGGAAAGGTAATAACAGCCGGGGAAGGCAACAGCAAACCACCCCGCTATAAGGCCTGCCAAGAAAACGTCAGCGAAAGCTGGCGTCCCTCCAAGAGTCAGTAATGACTCAGTGCTTGCACGAGAGGTTCCTTTCCTTTCCTTCCTTTAGAGTTAGCCCATTTGTTTTCTCCAGTACAATTTGCAGACTTAAAGCTTGTTTTGTCTTTTCTGTTGGCAACTTAATTTCTTCGTGTTCTGCATATGGTGTTGTCCGGTATAGTGAACCTTTGAAAAAAACTATGTAACCTTTCCATAGCACTACTGTTGATGCCGTCAGAGGGAGAAGAAGCAGCAGTAGTCAGGCACCCTCCATGCCATATATATCTCCTTCTAGTTACCAATGGCATCATTGGGGCCGCCTGAGGGAGAAGAAATAGCAATCCATCCACTGTGCATAAATCCAGTTTTGTGTCCTGAGTTACTGCTTGCTGAACTTTGTAACTAAGAATTTACTGCATGGGTTTGCTTTTCTCCTCCTTCCTAATCCCTTTCCCTTTTGTGTTGTGTCTTTTAGATTGCAAGCCAAGCCTGCAGGCAGGGACTGTCTTGTTTTTTGTAAATTGCTCTGGGAGCCTCTCTAGCTAAAGAGCAAGGTAGAAATGCTTTCAATAAATAGTGTATCAATACACATAAGAATACAAGAATAGTTTTCTAGCCTTGAGTGCTGAATGTTAAAATGTAAAGTACAAGCCTATTAATATTTATTCAGAAGTAAGTTCCACTAATTTCAATGGGACTTATTTTCAGGTACGTGTGCATAGGATTGCTGCCTAAACGTTTTTATTTATTCTGCCCTCTTCCCCCATCTCCCATGACGGAAGCTATAAAATCTTTTTCCGGAATTTGTATTGGAAGCAAACTGAAAAATAATACCACCAAATACTTATGTACAGACTGTGTGTAAAATACATATGCATGGATTTTATATGTTAGTAAATTCATTAATTTCTTATTAATGTAAATGGTTTAGGTAGAAACAATTGATTTCTCTTATGCTTTAATTGGACATGATCAATTGTGAATCACAAGTGGAACAACAAGGTCATTCATCAGCTGCTTAATGTTGTAATAGGCTGTGCTTGCCCTTTCAGCTGAGAAAAGATGGAATGCCCTAAGGGAATGAGATTTAAATCATTGTGCTGCTGACAATTAAATGTGTGTACTGCTGTCTGTTACAGCCTCATTATTCTTAATACTGGGGTGAAAGCTGCTGAGTTCAGAAGGGGTTCTATAATATGTTATGAGAGGTTTGTAATTTTGTCCTTTGTGCTCTTAGAACTTGAATCTCCCCAGTGGTCATTATGTAACAGAACTATAAGGAAGGTGAACAACAAATTTATGATATGCAAACAACCCTGGGTGTTAACTGATGCCTACAGCTGACTCAGTTTTACGGAACAATATGCAGTTTGAATTCTGTGGTTTATTTTCTAAGACACATTGTTCGGAGAAAAGATTTCCTGGCCAAGGAATTATTCTAGTATGCATAGCATTTCCATAACTTCTTTCCTTACGGCCGGCATGTGAGGATGACTTTAAAAAAATTGTAAATTTTTTATCCATTCTGAGCAACAGTGGGACTCTTCAGAAGACACCTTAAACCCTGCTGGTTAAGGCTTTTGGTTAAGCAGCAGGGTTTAAAGTGTCTTGTGTGATGCATTTTGCTAAACTGTGCTCACTCTCTTAACCACAGTTGGACCGTCTGCCATGGGGTTAGCGGCTCTAGCCATGACTAGGAGGAGGGCTTTCTCCGCTGTGGCACCCCGGTTGTGGAACGAGCTCCCCAGAGAGGTCCGCCTGGCGCCTACACTGTACTCCTTTCGTCGCCAGTTGAAAACCTTTTTATTCACTCAGTATTTTAACACTTAATTTTAACTTAAATTTAAATTTTACTGTTTTAACTCTGTATTTTAATCCTATATCAACTTTGCTGTGTGGTTTTATCCTGGTTGCGCTTTTTATACTGTATTTCGTAATTGTGTTTTAACCTGTTGGGTGTTTTACTGTGGTTTTAATTTTTGTGAACCGCCCAGAGAGCTTCGGCTATTGGGCGGTATAAAAATGTAATAAATAAATAAATAAATAAATAAATAATAATGACTTAAAAGTGTTTTGTGCGACAGCATGGCTTGTGGTTTGTGCTAACCCCAGCGAACCACCATTTCACTAACCACAGAGCCTGAAGTATCTTCTGAACAGGCCCTATAACACAGAGGTAGGCTATTATCGAGGGGACAGGAGCAGGCCGAGGAAACATCGCGGCCTGCTCCTGTTGGGACTCTTCTCCCACCCCCACAGGGCAAACTGCCATCTTGGTCCTGTGGGGAAGAAGAAGGACCAAGGGGACAGGAGCAGGCCGAGGAAACATTGGGGCCTGCTCCTGTTGGACTCTTCCCCCACCCCCACAGGGCAAACTGCCATCTTGGTCCTGTGGGGAAGAAGAAGGACCAAGGGGACAGGAGCAGGCCGAGGAAACTTTGGGGCCTGCTCCTGTTGGACTCTTCCCCCACCCCCACAGGGCAAACTGCCATCTTGGTCCTGTGGGGAAGAAGAAGGACCGAAGGGACAGGAGCAGGCCGAGGAAACGTCGGGGCCTGTTCCAGTTGGACTCCCCTCCTTCGGAAGCAGGACAATCCCATCAGCCCTTTCCCCAGTCCACTTAATTTCTCTCTCTCTTTACCTCTTCCCTCCTGAACTCCTTTTCCTTGTGTGTCATGTCTTTATTGGACTGTAAGCCTGAGGGCAGGGACTGTCTTTTTTGCTAAGTGTAAGCCGCTCCGAGAGCCTTTTTTGGCTGAGGAGTGGGGTATAAATATGATAAATAAATAAATATATTAGTTGGCCCTCCAGATGTTTTGGCCTATGACTTCTTCACCATTGGCTATGCTGGCTAGGGCGTTGTAGACTAAATGGGAGTTGTCGACTAAAATATCTGAAGAATCTCAAGTTACTCATCACTACAAAGATAAGGTTTAAAGTGAATAACTGTAGGCAAGACTGCAGACCCATCATTTCTATTCTCTGGTTGTATGCCTGGGACAAAGGGCCTTGCTAGACCTACCTTTGAATCCGGCCTTCAGGCGCGGCGAGTCTGTGCTACAATTAGGACAGGCCGTCGCGCCTATCCAGACATCAGACGTGACGGGGAAAGGAAAGCCCCGTTGCGTCCTCCATTTCCCCCCAAAAAAGTTAAAGGGGCCATGTGCGCAGGAGCACACCAACGCAAAGGTTGGTTTTTGTTTTGTTTTTTTAAAAAAGGGTTCCCCATTCCCCCTGCCCCCAATTCCCCCCCAATGTCTGATGCCCCCTCGCTCGCCCGTCCGCTCGCTCGCCTCCATTCGCCATGTCCAATGCCCCCTCCACCACCACCCTGGCCGCGATCTGCCTACCCTGGCTCCGCTCTTCCCCCCCATTTCTCCTGCCGGGTCCGCTCTTCCCCCCCTGGCCCCCATCACTCCCCCTGCGATTCCCTCGCCCCCGCCCCGATGGGCAGAGTGCGGCTTCTCCCAGCTACTCACGAGTAAGCGAGCAGCTGGGAAAAGCCGTGGAACCAGCTAGACTTTCCGCAGCCCCGGGCTGAGCCCAGGGCTGCGGAAAAACCGGGCCACAAGTGGATCTGGTTATCCTGGGTCAAGGGAGGATCTAGCCTGGCCTGACCTTGGAATCCCCTGTGCGTCATCTGCATGCACAGCAGGGAGCCCGGGCCTCGCACTGGGCTAAACCGTCGTCTAGGAAGGCCCTAAGTTCCACTAAATTCAGTTGGTGAATTTAACATCTTAAAAGTATTTATGTCATTGCATGCCATAAGGAAAGATGTTATGGAAATGGTATGAACTCATTGGGACTTACTTTTGAGTAGACCTATACAGGATTGTTCTGTAAGGCTGCAACTATGCTATAGTAAAGCCTGGCATTGACTTCTCCAGGGGCCAAAAGAAACACAATGGCATTTTGTGCCTACAATACCGTATTTAAGACGCACACTAATTTCAGTACCACAAACAGAAAAAAAAACACCTAAGACACCCGCGATTCTAAGACGCACCCCGTTTTTAGAGATGTTTATATGGGGGAAAAAGTGTCTTAGAATTGAAGAAATACTGTATTAGGAAAAAAGGGAACTGGCACAAACCAATTTGTTGTTAGAATTATGAATTAGATTTATGTTCAGCAATGGCCAATTTGCTGGAAGAATACGAAATATCTTGCAAGTCAGCAGAGATAGGGCTGCATCTGGATTTACTATAATAACCAAAGCAAATGGGATGCATGCCCCTTTTACTAATTACAAGAAGAGGGACACATTGAACTTTGTATACCACACCAGCAAATTGGTCCCAGTAGTATCTGTTATTTTACTCTGTCATTATAGCCTCTAGCAAAGTCACTATATTTGAGCAGAGCATGGTATCTGCAACCTATTAAAGATGCTGTACCCTTATTTTATAGTTTAGTTCCATGAATAGACTTCTCCAGCAGAAGATCGTTTACTGCAGAAACTTTGGAACATAGCTTTTTTTTTATGTGCAATTACTTTTGGTTTATGAGCCAGCTGTGGGGTGGGGGTGGGGAGAAAAATGATTAGAGAAATGATTTTTTTTCTACATTAACCTTTCCGTTCATCCTATACAACTTGATCTTTCAGCACCAAAAAGAATTGAATTTAGATTTACAATGTGTAATCTATTAATATATGTGCAGTACATAATCTCCTAATGCTTGCATATATTTCTAGTTGTGTGTGATGCTTTTAAGAATCTTGGCTTTTCAAGCAGTGGAGTATTAAACCCATTATGTGAAGTCTGACCATCTACTACAATGCAATTTAAATCTAAGAGTCCCGTCCCCCCCAGCTACTCCCTTGTTATGATGGATTGATATAAAATGCACGCAAAGCCACAAGTCTTTCCCTTAAAATATTTTAGTTTAATATCTCAGTGAACCATGTGCCATGGAATATGAATACTCCAGCTTAAGGATGATGTGTGGCATGACAAAGTTACAACCCCACTAATTTATCCATCTACAGGGCTGGGCAACTTTTGCCCCTCCAGATGATGTTGGGTTGCAAGTCCCATCAGCCCTAGCCAGCTTAGGCAATGGTAAAGGTGGAAGTTGCAATCCAACACTATCTGTAGGGCCAAAAGTTTCCCACTCTTGATCAAATCTAAAAGTACTGTTAAGTCTCTATTGCATTGTCTCTATTGCTCTCTTCTTCATCTTGATCATCAAGATCTTGAGTCTGTGATCCTTGTCTCTGTTCAGCTTTACCCACTGGTGTGCAAATTCAAACCCACATTAACACCAAGGAGCTTGGATGACATGCATGTTTTTATCAACTTTGTATTCACAACTCTGTGTCCAATGTTTAGAATACAGATGGGCAGGTTGTTTACTACTGAAAGTAACATTGTTTTCATTATGTCACTTTCATTTTATTTCATTTCTATTCTGCCCAGAAGCCAAAGCTCTCTCAGTGGTTCACAAAAATTAAAACTCAGAATACAACATAATAAAAACATAATATGAAAACTTTAACATACAAATTTTTAAAACAAAACAGCTATAAACATTTAACAATACAATACCAGCCCCTGTTAAAACAACTGGTATTAAACTCCCCGTCATATGCCATCAAATGTCTGGGAGTAGAGTAAAGTCTTAAACTAGTGCCGAAAAGATAGCAATGTTGGAATCAGTGGGTATAGCATTGCACAAAAAAGGGGCTACCACAGAAAAGTCCCTCTCTCTTGTTGCCATCCTCCGAGCCTCCTTCAGAAGTGGCACTTGGAGGAGGCCCTCAGATCTTGATTGTAGTGATTCAAGTTTGTCTCTGAATCCATACAGCCTAGAAATGTTATTTAAATGAAAGCTAGAACCCTTGGGTGCTTTAACAAGAGACTGCACAAAATTATCAGGGTGTTGGAGAGCAGTGAGTGGTTACATGGCTCTAAGTAAAACTAACACTGGATGCAACCCAACAGTCCAAAAGTCAGGCAGAGCATTTGATGGTTTTCTTCTGCACTAGGCTGGAAACAAATGGTTTAATTATGATAGGGACAGAAGATAGTGCTATCATGGTTAGATAATTACTTTTAAAGGTATAGATCTGTGTCACCAGTAGGTCTTATAGGGTGTTAAGCAATGTTTTGATACAATCCCTGAAACATGTATCTATGGCTAATATTGTACACCCAACGGCCAACAGGGAAAATTATCCTTTTCACCCCGTTGGTTCATTCAACATTCTTTTATACTTCTACATCAGCTTTTTCCAGTCTGGTGCTCTTAAAAAGTGTTGGACTACAACACCCGTAATGGTCATGTTGGCTGGGGATGATGGGGAGTTATAGTCTAACACATCTGGAAAGTTGGGGAAGACTGTTCTATGTCCTTAGGTTTTGTTAAAACTATTGTGATTCTAACAGAATTTGTTGGGCCAATTTCATGTGTTTCCACATCTCATAGGTTTGCAATCTCTCTAGAAGCTCTCCCATAAGGTCTGGCAGGGTTCGACCCAAAAGGTCCCATGTTTCCAGAAACATGTTTTACAGAATTGAAAATTAAGCCCATATCTCAATCCCTGTTTACTGCCTTGAGCCCAAGACTGTTGTTCATTGTTGCATGTGAAGTTATGGCAGGCTAGAACGATTTAGAGGTAAATGATTAGGTACATAATGCATATGCTTTATTAAAATTGTGGGGAATCTTGCACAGTCCTGTAAATCTTATCTCACCCAGGCTGCTATGGCTCACTTTTGTAGAAAAGTAATTAACTCTACATCACCATAGTAGAAAATAGTCGCTTTTCACTACAATGAAATGTTTAAATCTGAAAGAGTTATGAGGCCCTGGGAATTAGTGACACATTATGGTGGTGAACTAAAGAGGTGACCTGCCCTGAAGGAACATAGAGAAGTAATAATGTTCAGGTCTCATCTGTCAAAGAAGTGTAGCAGACATTTCTTTTTACCCAAAGGCTGTCTCCATTCTTCGAATTTTGAAGGGATTACAAATACCTAGCATAATTTATTTACAGCATCATTATTCTAAACCTACAGATTATATTTCCCCACTGGATAATTACACATTTATGTTCAGAACCATTTATTTGGATTAAGTAACCTCATAATAGCTTTTCAAAAATCTAAAATGTACAGATGAGGTTTTAACCTGCATTTTCAAAGGGAAAGCATGTTGAAACACTCTCTGCTCACCCCCATCTTCAATAATACATGGCAGTATTGGAGAAAGAAACTGCAAATGTTACGATACAAAGGTGTAGCTTAGATCAAAGAAAGTTGGACATGCTTCTGTAAGAACAGAGCTAGAGGTTACAAGAGATCAGTGCCTGTTGCTAAAAGCAGAAGCTCTGCACTTTTCTCCCTCATAATGTCGAATCAGTAAAAGCACTTGAAGTGACACTGTGCTTGGCCTTTTCTTATCCCTGCTTCGCTTTGTTGGCTACCACTTGTGTGAAGTGCCATAACATCGCATCATGCATTAGCAGCACAATCCTACACATGTCTACTCAGAAATAAAATTCCAAATATTCAGGCCAAAGGGCATAGGATTGCAGGTTTAGTAAGTAAAACATTTCGGTGAGAGAAAAAGAGCTGTTGTTTTTGGTGGAAAACGTGTGTCTCCAGAAACGTATTCATTCTGCCCTTAATTCAGTCATATTTTTTGGCAATGCATAATCCAGAAGATTTTGTCAATTCCAGAATTTCTCTTCCCTCTGTGGAATAACATTAGTAGAGCCATGGTGGATTAGAAACCAAAGGCCCATCTAGTCATAGAATCATAGAATAGCAGAGTTGGAAGGGGCCTACAAGGCCATCGAGTCCAACCCCCTGCACTCTATTCCCATAATGGCCAATCAGATGCCTATGGGAAGCCCATGAGCACCTTCCTATTCATCTTCCCAGCAACTGCTATTGAGAGGCTTACAGCCTCCGATCCTAGAGGCTGTATACAGCTATAATTTCTAGTAGCCATTGATAGCATTATCCTCCATGATTCTGTCTAATCCCCTTTTAAAGCTGTCCAAGTTGTTGGCTGTCATTGTAATTTATACTTTGTTATGTGTATATACTGTTCTACCTTGGAAAAATCAAAGCATTTGACTTATAATTTTCATGTGACTAACATCCACTGGATCTGCTGTTTCCTGACCCCCAAGACTGTGGGGCTTCTTTTTCATGCCCTGGTTGTTTCCCACCTGGATTACTGTAACAGCTTCCTGGCTGGTCTTCTTCCTTCTTCCTTCTTCCCTCTTACTCTGGTACAGAACAGAGCTGAACATGCTGTATTAGATTTTTCCTGTTATCCCCATGTTTCTCATTATCACAGTGCATTGCATTGGTTGCCTGTCAGGTCAAGGACACATTTTAAACTTGTCTTGCCTTGTCTTGCCTTGTATGGCATTCTCCTCTTAGGAGAACTCTGTCCACAGATTCCAGACTGCTGGTGGTTCTCTGGACTAAGGTGGCAAATTCTAGGCTCTGGACATTTTCCTATTTTGCCCTACGATTGTGGAACTCTCTCACTCTATGGAACCAGAGTTGGGCAGATTTAGACGAGGCCTGAAAATCTACTTGTTCGAATTGGAACCATAGGTGTTGGAGTATGAAGTGAGGAACAATCCATTTGTTCTTGGTTTTTATTATTATTATTATTATTATTATTATTATTATTATTATTATTATTATTTATATAGCACCATCAATGTACATGGTGCTGTACAGAGTAAAACAGTAAATAGCAAGACTCTGCCACATAGGCTTACAATCTAATAAAATCATAGTAAAACAATAAGGAGGGGAAGAGAATGCAAACAGGCACAGGGTAGGGTAAGCAGGCACAGGGTAGGGTAAAACTAACAGTATAAAGTCTGCACAACATCAAGTTTTAAAAGCTTTAGGAAAAAGAAAAGTTTTTAGTTGAGCTTTAAAAGCTGCGATTGAAGTTGTAGTTCTCAAATGTTCTGGAAGAGCGTTCCAGGCGTAAGGGGCAGCAGAAGAAAATGGACGGAGCCGAGCAAGGGAAGTAGAGGCCCTTGGGCAGGCAAGAAACATGGCATCAGAGGAGCGAAGAGCACGAGCGGGGCAATAGTGTGAGAGGAGAGAGGAGAGATAGGAAGGAGCTAGACCGTGAAAAGCTTTGAAGGTTAACAGGAGAAGTTTATATTGGATTCTGAAGTGAATTGGAAGCCAATGAAGAGATTTCAGAAGCGGAGTAACATGGTCAGAGTGGCGAGCCAAGAAGATGATCTTTGCGGCAGAGTGGTGAACAGAAACCAACGGACTGATGTGAGAAGAAGGAAGGCCAGAGAGAAGAAGGTTGCAGTAGTCCAACCGTGAAATAACCAGTGCATGAACAAGCGTCTTGGTGGAAGAGACAGACAAAAATGATCGAATCCTGGCAATATTATACAGGAAAAATCGACAAGATTTAGCTACTGCCTCAATATGAGGAATAAAGGAGAGCGAGGAGTCAAATATAAAGCCAAGGCTACGAGCTTCCTTGACCGGAGTAAGCGTAACATCATTGACAGTAAGAGAGAATGAGAGATGAGGAGAAGGTTTAGGAGGAAAAACGAGCAATTCAGTCTTTGCCATATTGAGTTTCAAACGACGATGAAGCAGCCAAGCTGAGATATCTGAAAGACATGCCGAGATACGATTGTGAACATCAGGAGAAAGTTCCAGAGATGACAGATATAGTTGTGTATCATCGGCGTACAGATGATATTGGAGGCCATGAGATTGAATAAGCTTGCCCAAGGGCAACATGTATAAGGAAAACAACAACGGGCCAAGCACCGAGCCTTGCGGAACCCCTACTGAAAGAGGAAAGGAGGAAGACGAGCTGCCATTAGCCAACACGCTGAAAGAGCGACCCGCTAGATAGGAGGCAAACCAGTTATAGACAGAGCCACAAAATCCAAGGTCATGAAGGGAATCTAAGAGAAGATCATGATCAACCGTGTCAAAGGCTGCAGTTAGATCAAGGAGAATAAGAACGGAATAACGGCCTTTAGACTTGGCAGTAAGGAGATCATTGGTGATCTTAGTAAGGGCTGTTTCGGTGGAATGCAGAGGACGGAATCCAGATTGAAGTGGATCCAAAGCAGAGTTACTAGAAAGAAAGTCAAGACAGCGAGAGTAGACCGCCCGCTCCAGGATCTTTGAAACAAACGGCAACAAAGAGACAGGTCGGTAGTTAGACAGAGATAGCCTATCAAGAGTAGGTTTCTTGAGAATGGGAGAGACTGTAGCATGTTTAAAAGCAGAAGGAAATGAACCAGAGGACAGAGAAAGATTAATAATATGAAGCCAGTGAAGGGAGGATAGCAGGAATAAGATTAATAAAGCCACGAGAAGGAATCGGATCATGAGAACAAGTGGAAGGCTTCGAAGAGCGCAGTATTGTAGACAGTTCATCCGCTGAGACCGAAGGAATGGTTTGGTTGTTTTAATTGATTGGTTGTGTGTGTGAATCAGTTGAATTTCTGGTTAGTAGTTCATCCAATGTGTATTTATTGATTTTTGTTTATATTGTTGTGTTTTGTATGTTTTGGTTAATTGGAATGTGCTCTGGTTTAGAGCAAAATATAAATTTGGATGGTGATGATGATGATGATGATGATGATGATGGAGCTTCTGGAGGTCTCCCATCCAGGCATTGATCAAATCCAATTTAGCATTGAAACTACAGCATCAGACAACACACCTGCATCATTTGCTGCCTTGAACACAGATGATGACAATACTTTAGGCCTTTCCACATGATTTCACCAAGATGCATTTGTTACTCATTTGTTTTTCACAGTCCTGGCACTTTCCTACAAGTTTGCTGCTGTTGCTGCTGAGAGATCATAGAATCTTTTACAAATGCACAAAATAAGAACATAAGAAGAGCCATGCTGGATTAGATCAGGGGTCTATCTATCCAGCATTCTGTTCACATAGTGGCTAACCAGCTGCCACGGGAAGCCCACAAGCAAGGCATGAGTGCAACAGCACCCTCCTACCCACGTTCCTGAGCAACTAGTGTACATAGGCATACTGCCTTTTCTTCCAACTATATCATGTCTGCCTTACCATTTTCCTAAGCGAAACAATCCCAGCTGCTGTAAACTTTCCTCATAGGGGAGTTGTTCCAACCCCTTGATCATTGACTATGAATAGCATAACATTTATGTAAAAGAGAAAATTTAAATATTGACGTCTTATTGTTAAAGGTCGATATAATATCAAAGCACTTCTAGAAATTAAAACTCTCTTTTAGAATATGTTTATTGCTGCTGCTTAGACCGCTCTAGAGGGCTTGGGGAGGCCTTTCTGGTTAGAATAGTTTAATACCTATAGCACTAGATGGTTTTTTATACACAGTTTCTGTATACTTCTGTTCCTCTGAACAAGTCCACTTCAGTTTCATTCACTTTAAAATCTAATAGGTTTTTGCTCTGTGGGATGCTTTACATTGATTGAGAAAGCTAGGGTCTATGAATTATTAAAGACCCACCGGGATTCTTTCTGCTGCCATATTTGCAGCACTGAAAATTAGAGCACAGCCATATAGAGAGGGCAGGTAAGATGCAACCAATGCATTCCTGGCAATACAAACAACCGTAGCTGGAATCCAAAGGGCCACATGCAATCTTCAGTACATGCCTGGGGTGCCAAGTCTCGGTTCTGTCTGTCGTTAGTCATATTTCTCCCTATATTTTGCATTTAGGACTGCTTTAATCCATCAGCAACTGATCAGATCTTATGATTTGCTATCATGCATTGATTGGTTGTTCCTAGGGAGAACCTTTAGTCCAGTTCAAACCAATTTATTCTTCAGTAGAAATAAGCTTCCTTCTAACCTGGTTTATCAATTCCTATCCCAAGTCACAGCTTGGAAGGCTTGGCCTTGCATTGTCTTTTCACATCATCTGTACCATTTCTTTGATTTCATCTGCTTCAGCTTCCATTCATGCTCCTTCTACTGTTAAATACTGATACTCTGCATTTATTAGTTGCTTGCTGTTTGAGTTGTGTTTTCAATAAAGTTGCAGATTTGATTTACAATGGAACTGTGGACTGGATTATTTGGTATTGCTGCCTCCTGTTAGAAAGGCAGGTAGAGAAAAAACAAAAAGGCAAAATAGAATGAGCGTTTACCAGTCTCACATGCACATAAGGCTAAAAAAAGTTCATACCTTTCTTTAGTGAAGGAAAAATAACACACAGCTTTGCTCACAATATCCTTCCATATAATATGCAGTTGCAGTGTAGAATTTCAAACAAAGTTTGTTGAGTCCATTTCTTTGTGTTCTATAACATTGGCAGGAGAAAGAGCAAGCACACATATTCCTACCAAAAGAGGAAATTGGGGAGGGGGTTGAGGAGCAAATCACAGGAAACCACACTGAAAGCTATAGAGATCCCAAGGCTAGTTATGCCCAAATTCCCATGAAGTAACTGCAACACTGCCGCCTTACTGTAACTTGCAGGTGATATTTCCAACAAGTTCAGGTATCTGGATAGACACATAGCCCAGAACAATCTTCTTCCCAGATGCAGTCCCTATGGCTCCCTCCAAAGATCAGGGTGCCCTCTGGAGTAGCTTTTATGAATTGTGGAAGACTGTCATAAGAAGAGAAAATACAGAGAGAGAGAGAGAGAGAATGTGGAATCAGGAATGGATTCCACAATTCATTCTGGGTTTTGAAATAATATGATTGTATGCTATACTGCTGAGTTTGGCACTGAAAGAACTTCCAAGGTCATGGTAGTTCTCACCGTCAGGAGTGGGCAACTTGTAGTGCTCCAGATGTGTTGGCCTGCAACTCTTAACAGCTCTAGCCTGCAGAGCCAGTGGTGACAGATTGGTGGAACTTGTAGGCCAAGCCATCTGGAGGGCCATGAGTTGTAATTATGCCTTCAATTCTTTGCTGCACCAGAGTCATAGTAGTAGTATGAAGAAGAGTCAGGAAGACATGAGAACTACAACTGAATACTTCATGCCAGGCTGAGTTCCATTTCAAGCAGAGTTCAACTTCTGCTGTAGTAGATACCAGGCTCAAACACATTCACATAGAACTTGACTTTCTCTGATTCTTTCACAGAGTTTTTATTTTAACCACACCTGCATTGAGACAGCCAACAAGATAGCCCTCCACTAACTGAAGGCACCCATCAGTGGAGTAGGATGGGTGATATTTTGCAATTTCTTCTCCCTCCTGCAGTGCCTCTGCTACATCTATCTCTTCTAGTGGGCTGGGGACCCTTGTGGGAGGTGCTGCGAGGTGGGGGAGAATGATCAAATATTATCCCCTCTCCATTCCACTGATGGATGCTGTTCATCAGTTGGAGGGACACCAATTGGATGCCACTTAATACATTGGAGATTAGCATACTTTGAGCTTTTGGAAGCACCAATCATCCTCTTCATTATCCTTTACCCTGACTAAAGGCTTTATTCAAATATTGACTTGCATGTTTATGATTTTAGTTTTTCTGAAATGGGTTAGCTCAGCCTTTTCAAACCTTGTGCCCTTTACATCTTTTGGCCTTCAATGCCCATCAATCCCAGCCAGCATGGCCAACGGTCAGGAATTCTGGGAGTTATAGTCCAAAACATTTGAAGGATGCCAGGTGCTATATAAATAAAATAATAATAATAATAATAATAATAATAATAATAATAATAATAATAATAATAAGTTGGGAAAGGCTGGGCTAGCTGACCAGCCTCCCTTTGTAATATACAACAGTTGAATCATATATTCTGTTATTTAAAAAAGTAATCAAATAGCTGAATGGTTGATCCAACTTTATTGATTACTGTTTTGTTACAAGTTGTTGTATTTTATTAATTTGAAGGGGTTGCTCTTTATAGTGTGTGGTTAGGCTTTGTTACATTGTATCTGATCTTGGATTTGTAATCCAAGCATTAACATAACAGAACTCATAATACAATTATTGCCATGTCCCATTGGTTTTCTGTTTATTCTGCTCAGTTTATCAGGTGCTATTGTTGGGGTCAGGGGTGCTTAAAAGATTTGGGATCCAGACCCATAGTACACAAAGCTACATAAATTTCCATATGTTTATTTATATCTACCTATGAAAATTTAGAAAGAATTTATAAGATTCATTTAAATTTCACAAAAGGTATTGCCAGTCAACTAATTTTTCATCAAGACCACCTCAGATAAAGAAATAATCAAATGGCATTTTTCTGGGTTGCAACATGTAGTATGGGGAGAGTTAACTCTTCCCTTCCCAGCTGAAATCCCCCTTGAATCATTCCATGCATGGCAATTAACCTGAGAAAAAACCCTTCTTTTGGCACTGATAAACACTCAGGGCTCTGAGAATAAATCCAGGCCCCCTGGGAAGTAGATTTGGCTCTGGCCTAGCAATTCCCCTGCTTTGGGTGGGGTTTATGTGCTCCTACTAGATCATGGCGGTGTCACCTTTGGGGATAGCAACACATCCTCTTTTGGTATTCTTATGAAATTTTGTATGCATCTTCTTGAACGTGTGTGTGTGTGTGTGTGTGTGTGTGTAGAGGCTGAGTGTACCTTCAATTGCCTCTAGGGTTCCCAATACAGTTCCCAATTACTGATTGTCATAAATCAGTAAATAAATTGCATAACACTTAATTAGTATTTTAATATTCAGTATTGAATGTCAAGAAGCAGTCTTTTTTTTAAAAAAAATGTTGTGTTGAGAAGGCAATTGGTCTTTTCTTGCTTTTCTTTTTTTTAAAAAGAAAAATATAGATATTTCATTGGTGTGTTCACTAATTAAGATGTTTCCTTTGGTACTTATTTGACCATGTCTTTCTAAGTTGATTACCTTCCGATTAAAAAGCTGGAATTTGGCCTTTGATATATTTGAACTGTTACAAAGACATTTACTCTAATGGATGGTTATAGATTGCAGTGGCAGAGGCTTACTTTATCATAATGTCTGGAGCTTGAAATGGAAGAAATGTAATTGCTTGTGGGAGCTCTAGGGATAACACAGGCCTCAGCTGCCTCCAAAAATGCTCATGTGCTGTCTTTTGAGTGAAAAGTTCAGGGAAAGGTATGTTGTCCCAGAAGGCCGGATAGCATGTTTCCTTTTAAATTACAGGTCTGTGGATTTAAGTTTTATTATACACTAGCCAATGGACCAAGCTTCACATGGGTTGGAAGGGGGGGGGAACTAGCTTGATACAACAAAGCCTTCAAGGAAATTTACACAGCAGTCAGAGTTGGACAGATTGTGCCTACCTCATCTGAGAGAAGCCATGCCCATTGGCACCCCTAGGATGTGGGGTGCCATAGTGCACACCTATAGCCATGAGGGAGGTGTCTGTTCACTCCATTCCCCAGAAGACGCCTATCCCACAGTAGTGGTTAGAGGGTAGCTTTCCCTTGGTCTATTAATCTCCCCTGGCTTCAAACTGTATTGACTCCAAAGTTATGTGCTGGTTAAGGAGCTCTGCACCTTATGGCTGAAGGTGTTACTGCAGACTTCAACTACATGGGCACATTTAAAAGATGTCTCTGTTGCCTTAGTTTGCACATACCTAAATGTCGACCCATCCACTAATCCACATATGGCTTTCCTCACGGATGGCGTATTTTAAAGTTCCAATTTTGGAAGTCTACTAGTCATACAATAGCAAAAAACCAGGATAAAATCATTATTCCATGCAATTTCCCAAGCTTTGAACACTTTCATTTATGGCATCAATTCACACCTGTGGCTGTGATCAGTAGAAGATGCACATTGCACACACACCCCCTTTCCCTATTCTTGATACCATGTTTGTGTTTAGATTGTGAGTGCTCTGGACTATGAAATAGGGGGAGAATAAGGAATATGCCTTGCTGCCAGATTCCATGCTTGTGAAGGTGGTGAAAGCCTCGATTCTTTTTTGGTCTTCTGCCAATGAGGTTTCCCGAAAGGCCACACTGTTACCCATCCAGCCACCTGACACGGTATCATTAATACAGACTATACGTGTTCTTCTTAGGCATGTTCTCTAACTGGGTGCTACCACTGAAGCTTTATCTCCCATGTGGCCTGGCTGAGAACAACGTGGGCTGGCCAGAGTCACAGCACTGGACACCCTCTCTTATTTGGGGGCACAGGGGACTTCCTACTACCACAATTCAGCTCACACAATTCAGGCTGACATGGCTACAGTGGCACAGTTTTTGTATGCGCACAGCCCCTTATTTCTCCTTTCCATGTGCTTGTCCTTATTAGAAGACTACTAGATATTACAGTGAATAGTTTTGTATTGGTGCTTTCTTTGGCTTAAGCAGGCATACTCTCATGCACATACAAAAACACATCTGATTGCTTTTTGAACATATTTAATAACATATGCTCAGATTAGATCTAGTCGCAGAAAGCCTCAGCACTTCCAAATTGCTTGTTTCCCTAAAATATTCAAGATAGTGCTTCACCTGAAACATAATGAAGGACAATTCTGTTCAATCTTGATATGACTGATTGGGGTTTTTCAGTGGTAATATGTTTTAGACTAGAGAATAGAGGACCCATCTGTTGAAGGGTTTCTTCTCATGAAGGGTAGCATTTCTGAGAATTTGTATAATACCCTTATGACTGAAAATCATAAACCCCTGTGAAGGTTGCTCATGATTACCCAATTCCAATAGCTTTTGTAGTCTTATGCTCTTCTAGAATTTTACTAACAAGGTCCTCCTAGGTCAAAAATACAATTCAGGATGGTCTCTTGTGTATTGCAGATTCTGAAATGCTACTTCTTACACTTAATTTGTACCGCCAATGTGCTGGGAAGGAAGCAAGTACCTTCTCACTATGTCTGCAATATTAACCCCCATGTATATTGTAGTAAATGTTTTATGTAATATTATTTAAATCATTATTAATGTTTGAATCTTTGTGGTTGGCACGATGCCATATTGTACCAAACACAATGTTTGTGATTAATGTGTACACTAAAAGAAAACATGTATCAGCTCAACAACCAAAAAGTCAAGTTATATCCAAGACATCAGAAACTGAAATCTTCTTCTATGTGCCCTCATGTCCCCAAGCAGGGAGAAGTCCAGGGCTCACACTAGAAGGTTTAGCTTCCTTTGGATGAGAGAGTACTACTGAGTTCTGGTAATATTCTTTGTAATATTCCCACAGTTCTCTGTAATAATATTTACAAATATGTAGACAGAGCCTATTAGAAGCAAAAACTCTGCCCGTCTCTCTTCAAGGGGCTGCCTCGATGACGCTGGGTTGCCCCTGCTTTTTGAAAAGAACCTATGCTTTTGCTGCTGCAGGGTGGTGTTGGGTAATCCCAATGCAGGAGGCAGTGCAGCCATTCAGCTTGCCAGGCCTGTCCTCTCTCTCAGCTTCCAGCAACAAATGGGAGGTCGCCTTCTGCCTGGAAATGCCTTTGGCATGCGCCAAAGAGCTGTGGCGGAAGAGCTGTGTTGACCTTGCTCTGGCAGGGAAATTCAGGGAAAGTCCCCAACTTTTCTGCTATGCATCTTTGTCTCTTTGCCCTGAAGTGGGAGCTAATCATCAGCTGCACCATATAACCAACACAGCGCTGAGTCACAGCCACCACAAAGCAAAAATGGTGTTTAGATAGCCCCCCCTCCCAAGTCTAAATTGAAATTGTAAAACCACCTCTAAACCTGTTACTTTGCCACTACTACCTACCTGGAAATTGTCACAATGGCTCATTATTTGAAGAGTGCATGCAAGAGATTCACAGCAATCAAGAAACATTAGTGTTCTTGTCTCTGGCCACCCATTGGTTTCCCATTCAAAGTGAGCACCCAAGTAAAAAGTAGGCAGAAGTAGGCATTAAGAAGACAGAAGGTGAGAAACCAGACCTGCATTCAAAGTAAGAGGCAAAAAGGAAGCTACTTATTAAGTGCTCAGTTGCAGGGAGACAATTCAATAGCATTTTCCCAGTCCACACTGGACAGGCTGGTTCTGCAGCTGCGTTGACATTGGAAGAACACAGGGAAAACTCTGGAATGCAGTGGGTTAGTTATGATGTCATCTAGATTCACTGTAAAAATGGAGAGAACAAATTATGTGCAACATTCCGAAGTATGGAAACATTCCAAGTTTTAGCCTAGCAGCTAAATGAAAAGAAAATTTTCCTTAGGGAGGAACCACTATAATAGTGTGGAACCAATATTGGGAACACCCTCCTCTAGGTGCCAAATAACTTAAGATAAGGATGGTAGGTTTTAGGCTTACAAGATCTGCTTTGTTTTTCACTGGAATCCTGAAGTCCACCAATCAGACACAGGTGCAAAACAGTGGCTCACAGAGGTGGACATAGAATTGAGAAAAAGGTGCCTCTGAACACATGCTCTGCACAGGAGTTTGATTTCAATACTAGAACTGGAGGTCACAAACAATTTTCCCCCACAAACAAATCTACTTCTATTTTCAGAAGGCTAGTTTAGGGAGTGTGTGTGTGTGTGTGTGTGTGTGTGTGTGTGTGTGTGTGTGTGTGTGTGCATGTGCATCCATGCTTTTATCATTAAATGACTGGAAGTTGGAACCTGTACTGATCTATTGCAAATCACCTGGAGATCTTCCAGGAGATCCTGACCTACCTTCTGCCTGCCAAAGTATGAATCCCCAATTGATCTTAGGGCATGGGGAAATTGATATGGGAATAGGGGTTTCACAAAACATATTGCACTCTTCATATATTGTATGAAGACATTTCTTGGGGGAAAACTTTTTGTTTGGTGATGGGAAACAGTGTCTGTTTGGGGCACCTGTATGTCTTCTCTTTATACTTATGGGATATAATTCATATTTTTGCTACCTTCCCCTATATCCCTAAAACAAAACAGATGCTGCAAGTGAATACTTTGATAATATGGGTTATTTTATTCTGATAAAGAAAAGAATGTTAGCAAAAATCTGAGAGCTCTGTTATGAAGGGTTATTGACTGATTTCTGCCTATTGGGCAGATATATTACCTTTGTCTTCCAGAGAGCAAACTTGTTTTATTTCACTAAAGGGACAACATATGAAAAAATTCTGACAAAATCTAGTCATTTTAACAAAAAAAAACTATTCATGCTATTTTGTGGTATGACCATGTCAAGATTGTGAATCATGAGAATTTTATAGCAAGGGTGAATTGCATTAAAATGCTTCCTATTTTGCTGGTGTTTAAGGTTATCTCTCACCCCACCCCTTTTCACATGACTTCAGCAGTGTGGCAGCCCCTTCCCTGTGGTGAGATCTGACCCCATTGCATGGGTCTCTCATATAAGCTTTATACGACTTACCTCTTGTTTATATAACAAAGAACAGTGGGAATTTAAAGTGCCCTTTGGTAGTGATAGACTTGAAACAAATGCCTGGACATGGAATGTCTATGCATCAAAGCATACCGAAGGATTCAAAATTTGGCAGTCTTAATTTAGAACTTTTGTATTCCAAATACTCTTTCATTGTGGGCACTCAGGTGGAGTACTGAGCCAGTGCACGCTAGATCTGATTGTCTCTGCTATGCAAGAAAGCAGAGATTGCTGAACTGGAGAGGATACAGAAAGCCCACCAATACCTAGCAATCTCCAGGACACGTCAATTGTGAATTTCAAATCTGGAGGATGCTTCACAAACATTGCTTTCTTTAATGGGATGTATAAAAGCCTCTTACAAGTTATGCTTACTAGGGAGCTGCCTTCACAGATTTCTTTTCACTGCTTTGATGCTTAAATGCAATGCACAGACTCATCGCATCCCCCTCTTTCAAATTAATATGTAACTTGCTTGAGGACTAGTAAAAGATAGGAATAATGGAAAAGATTTATGCAATTTCCTGGTAAGAACTCTTCATTCTCATTCCAGATGCATGGCCAGTGAACTTTGCAAATGAATCATATGAAAACAGAGCAGTGTATATAGAGAGAACCAACACTGAACTTCATAATTGTACAAGAAAGGTTTTTAAAAAACCCACAAGAAACACCCCCCCCCCAAAAAAACAGATGAGAAACTTGATCCCCCCCCCCCCGATTTTTGTAAAGCCTGTATTTTGAAGTGCATAATGTTGAAGGGAATGGACTGGGGGTCCATTTATAAAGAGTAAAATCTAAGTCCATGTAGTTCCCAATGTTTCTTGCTGCTTTGGAAAGGTCTGGAGGCCAGTCCCCACATTAGACAGAATCTGGGGAGAAAATGCCAGGATGATGCTAGTGTTTGCCCAGTGAATATTAGCATAAATTTCCCATGGGGCTGCAAACTTTAATTGGTTTGCAAGGCGGGGAAATATATGCTTTGCATGGATGAAGTCCTGAATTCAGTGTCTGATACTTTCAGTTAAAGCAGTCACGGGGAACTTCTGGCCAGCAGGCCAGATTAGGCCTGCGAGGTCTCCTCATTGGGCCTGCTGAGTGTTGTGCATCTTCCTAGAGCCCTGCCCCTCAGATAAAGGTCCTCAGATCTGGTGATGCTCTCTGTGTGCATTGAGAAAGGGACGGTGCCCTTGTCTGTACAGAGACATAACAGAACAACCTGGCCATGGAGGACAAAACCCGGTCTCTTTCTCCATGGTCTGATCTTTCTGTCTTTCTCTCTGGGCACAAAGGAAGGAGCAGCCCTTTTCTCCATGCGCAGAGAAGCATATATATGAATGGTGTGTGTAGGAATGGGTGTGAGGGTGAATGGGATAGATGGTGTGTGTTTATGAATGGAGTGTATGTGTGAATGGGGAAGTGTATGAGTGGTGTGTGAGTGTGCATGAATTGTGGATATGCCTGAGAGTGAGTAGGAGTAGCCCCAACCACTCTGGGGTGTGGCCCTGCTCACTGCTGGCATGAAGCCCCTTGGTATGCTTCAGAACTACCAATAGAGCCCTTGGGGGAAAGAAATGTTCCCCACTCCTAAGTTAAAGGAACTTTGGTATCAAGGCTGGTAAAGACTCCATCTGAAATTTTAGAGATCTGCTGCCACCTCTG
This sequence comes from Elgaria multicarinata webbii, assembly GCF_023053635.1. Taxonomy (NCBI): domain Eukaryota; kingdom Metazoa; phylum Chordata; class Lepidosauria; order Squamata; family Anguidae; genus Elgaria; species Elgaria multicarinata. Next base: position 107,364,121 of record NC_086172.1, read on the forward strand.
GCCAAATGGATGATGGATTGTACCATAAAGGAAGGTGGGCAGGTTAGATAAAAGCAAGAATTAGTGTCAAAATGTTGCAGCAAGACAAAGGCTGCGTTCACACAACACGCTAATCCATGATGGTTTATTTTACAGAACAACCCATGATGGGTTAACATGTTGTCTTTGGGATGTTTCCCTCCTCCCATGGTGGGTTATTTCCCCCCCCCCCAAAAAAAGCCACCCTAAGAACCCAAGGTCTACAGTAAGGGGGGTTTATTGGTGTGTGTTCTTCTGTGGTGGGTTAGCATGTTGTCTGTTGCACAGCCTGCGTTATGGAGATTGCCTACAGAGCTGCTCAGCAAGGACTGGCCAAAAACACTGCTGTGGCTCTGCTCCTCTCAAACAACCTCTATTCCCGCCACAAAGGAGGTCGGGATACCTGCCTGGAGGGCAGGAGGACTACGGGAGAAGGAAGGGCAAGGGGTGGTGAAATAAACCACTCTGTGTAGCTTATTTGCCTGATTGGCTGAGGGAACACAGTAAGTTGTTTGCTGTGTAGCTTGTCATCCACCACGGGTTAGTGTGGTGTGTGAACCCAGCCAAAGTGTTGACCTTTGCAGGTGAGGGAGACCATTTGAGCACTATACAAAAAGTCTTAAGCTGACACAGATGATTTTATGAGAACAATTTTTTCTGGAACTATTAAAAAGCTGCCAGAAAGAAAGAAAAATCCACCCCCAACCCAGTGCATTACTTTATTTCTAATATAGGCTGCAGATCAATGAAAGGGTTACAAGGACGGGTGGGGTGGGGGATGAAGGCAAAAACATTCTGGAACAAAAGCAGCTTTCGAGCATACTGTGTCCTTAAAGGAGAAGAGAAAAGAAGCAGGGAGTGCAGTGTTATTACAATGGAAACAATGTGGACTAATGAGAAGAAAATGAAAAGGCTGAAGCAAGAGGAAGCTCTCAACTCAAAGAGGCAGATGAATTTTCTAGGTAGCGGAGCCTTTGGAAAAGAGATCAGCTAAATAGGGAATAAAATACAGTATGGAATGAGATGAATACTAATGAGTAGTAAATGGCAAGCGTGTTTGTGCTTTGTTTCTCAGGTCGAAAATTATCTTTTAAAAAATTTCTGTAAGAATAACTGATACTCAGTAAAGCCCTTTCTCTCCCCCCCCTCCAAAAAAAAACAGTACTAACATCAATAAGAAGTAGGGATGTGCTCCGCTTCTAATCGGATTGGCGAATTAGAAGCGGAGTGGGGGGCTTCGCCTGCCCTTAAGGCGGAGGCAAAGAGGATTGGGGGGCCGGCGGAGCATGGCGAAGAGATCGAGGTGAAGGTGGTTCCTTCGCCACGATCCGGAGCTCCGCCGGAAAGGTAAGTGGGGTTTACCGGGCCCTGCTACTGTCGCTGTCGCCCATGCGGCGACGGCGGCAGGGCCCGGTAACCCCCCCGCCCTCCTCTCCCTTACCTTCCTCTGTCCGCGGTCCGTCGGCTTCTTCAATTGAGCCCGCGGTTCAACCAGGAAGTCTGGACCGCAAGCTCAATTGAAGAAGCTGACGGACCGCGGACGGAGGCAGGTAAGGCCCCCCTCCCCCTTGGTCCCTTACCGGGCTCTGCCGCCGTCGCCGTCGGCTTGTACCTTGGCGTGCATGTGTATCCCTGGATAAGCTATCATGGTGGCGAGTTTGAGGTTTCTAAAGTGCAAATTGACGGAGCTATCGAAAGGGGTGTGAATGGGGTGCCCGATTTTCATAAATTCCCCAAAAATCAGGGGATGATGGGACTGCCTTGAGTCTTGGCGTGCATGTGTATCCCTGGATAAGCTATCATGGTGTTGAGTTTGAGGTTTTTAACATGCAAATTGACGGAGCTATCGAAAGGGGTGTGAATGGGGTGCCCGATTTTCATAAATTCCCCAAAAATCAGAGGATGATGGGACTGCCTTGAGTCTTGGTGTGTGTGTGTATCCCTGGATAAGCTGTCATGGTGGTGAGTTTGAGGTTTTTAACGTGCAAATTGACGGAGCTATCAAAAGGGTTGTGAATGGGGTGCCCGATTTTCATAAATTCCCCCAAAATCAGGGGATGATGGGATTGCCTTGAGTCTTGGCGTGCGTGTGTATACATCCATGAGGTGTCATGGTGCCAAACTTGAGGTTTCTAACTTTAACAGAAAAAAGTTGTATACTTTTTTAGCTTAATGCAAGCCTATGGGGGGGGGGGGGGAAACGGAGCTCCGATCTGGATCTGGAGCTCTGAGCGGAGCGGAGCGGACATAGGCGGAGCGGGGGCAGGGCGGAGCGGCCTGATCTGCAAATCGCGGATCTGGAAGAGAAGCGGAGCAGGGGGTCCGTGCACACCCCTAATAAGAAGGAAGTCAGTGTAGAAGCAATTTCTAGGACTTAACTTAAGCAAAATTGAAGATGCCATACCCCCTTCCCCCTCCCCCCCCCCCGGTTGAAGGGTAGGTGGTTTGCATCTTTGCGAGCTGCTACAGTAGCCGTGGCAGGCATACAGGGCTCTTCCACCAATTTGGAATTTTCCTATTCCAGCTCTAGCCTTCATGTAGAATGAAGTTATCTTGGGGCTGTTCTAATATGTCTGCAGTATGATCCCTTAGGACCACCTGTCAACTGCAGCATTAAACTGAGGGGTGGAGAAACCAGATCAGCTGCATTTTTTCCAGTATGCCCTCAACTTGGTAGAACAATACATGCTAGCCAGCTAGCAATGACTCTGTTGTTAAGTGCATTCTAAACGGATTATTTGATTCCTCCCATCCTATGAAAAAATGAGCTTGACTTTTGAAGTATTGATTGTGTAATTTATACAACAGTAACAGAGAGAGGGGGGAGGCTAATGTAGCTGGATATGCTCAGTTCACATTCTATTCATAAGATTTGAATAAACCTCATCATTCTATCTAAGCCCCCATCTTTATAGTACCGCTTTGGCGCCTCAAGGTGCCTTGCTCCTGCACTTGCGTTCCTTCTTGGCATCTGCATGGGAAGGAACGCGTGTGCAAACTTTCCTGCTCTTTAAAAGTAAAACAAAAACGGGGGGAGGAGAGGAACGGGGCAGTTTTTAATTTTATTGTATATGCACGGCTGTGCAGATACAGGTAATAAAAATAAAAAAGGAGGGGAAGGAATGAGGCAGCCAGAGGAGAGGGGCAGGAACTCGGGATGAACCACCTCTCCTCCCTTGGCTGCCCATTCCTCCCCCACCATTTCTTTTTATTTTTATTATCTGTATCTGCGCAGCTGTGGAGATACAGATAATAAAATAAAAAAGGGAGGAACAGCCCCATTCCCCTCCTCCCCACTATTTTTGTTTGTTTGTTTGTTTGTTTTGCCAACCGACTTTTTTGGAGTGGAGTTTCCAGGGTTATACTGTTAGTTTTACCCTACCCAGTGCCTGTTTACCCTACCCTGTGCCTGTTTGCATTCTCTTCCCCTCCTTATTGTTTTATTATGATTTTATTAGAATGTAAGCCTATGCGGCAGGGTCTTGCTATTTACTGTTTTACTCTGTACAGCACCATGTACATTGATGGTGCTATATAAATAAATAAAGAAGAAGAAGAAGAAGAAGAAGAAGAAGAAGAAGAAGAAGAAGAAGGGCCTTGCAATGGCGACTGCGTCATGTAGTTGTTGTGCCGGTACCGTGAAGCCCCCCCGGGGCAGAACCTTTGTGCAGACATGCCCCTAGTGATATATCAGACATACAGTTTGGTCTGCTACAGGGCTTGCTGCACCATGTCCTGCAACAGTGCTCAAAATACCAGGGGTGGAAGATGGGGTGTGCTGGCTCCTATCCTTTTGTGATGACCCCTTCAGCTACTGTTTTTCGAAGGCTACAGGAGAGCTATGATTTGGTTAAAATGTGAGAGACAACAGGTGGTGTTTGTGGATTTATTAAGGCCTGTCTTACATTTCTCCCCATAATCTGACTACTGTGAATTACAGACCCACGGAATGGATACATCTAGACAATGCAAATTGGCTGCATAGTTTGAGATGAACATTTTGAGGCACGCCTCAAATGAATGGTTGGCCCTCGTTTTTATACATCGTTTTCAGAGACTGTAACGCAAAAACATTTTAGTAATGTCAATCTCAAGCATTTGTGATGCTGCCTTGGGATGCATCAGCGCGCCTTTCTTTTTCATCAGGATTACAAGAGTGGGGTGGGGGATTTTAAATTTTTTTTACATTGTCTGAAATGCGAAACCATCATTCCATGCACACTCCTGCCCCCTTCTTTTTGTTACGATATACTAGGGAAATGGGGGCGACCTAGACTGGCAGCCACTGCTTTAATAGGCAATCTGGATTTTTCTCCCCTGGTTAATTGGAAGATATTATACAGTTTTGCTGCATAGTGATCTGCTAGGCAGGAAAGCTGTGCAGAGGTTTGGGTTTTTTTCCCTGGTGGCCATTTCTCCTGGCGTTAGGTGTAAGACTGGCTTCAGCCTTAGCTGAAGTGTGTCAAAAAGAGGTTATTGAAATGCTGCTGCCTTTCGCTATTGGGACTTGCTAGGCACAACAATGCAACCCTGTGGGGATTTCCCCCCTATTTAGTCATGTCATTTGGCATGTTGCCTTTAGCTAAGAACGAGATACCATCTGTTACTTGCTTACAATGGTTCAGTCTAGTGCATTTAGCTTGTTCACTTTTTACAACCTTAAAACAACAGCAACACCAGACCTTACTTTGGCATTTGCAAGCTTTTCCCCCCTCCTCTCTGTGTGCACGCCCATGTGCTTGCTAATCTTCATTAAATGTCTGATCATTTTACTCATTTATTTTTATAGGCATTTACAACAGGGGTGTGAATGATAACAGGCTGATGTCTAGCTGCTTGAGGTGAGCTGCTTGTGGAGACAGGATTACTCTAGTTACTGCTGTATTCCCTTGGTATTTTATTTCAGTGGATGTTGAATAAAAAGCTAAAAATGAAATGGACGGTAGGCTCCTACTGTGCACTAATGAGATATAGTGAGACGGCTTGACCATTTTCAATTTTGAAGTTTAATCATTGTTAAGTTAGACAAATTAACACACATAATTGGCTACAAATAATTCTAATAAAATGCGTTTCAAGTCGCCAGAAAGCAATACAAAGCCTGCCTTTGAAATTGATAACTATCAAAGTTTTGAAAGAGCAAGATAAATATATTTTTGCACAACTATATAACCTGTCTCAGCTCTAATATAGCACTAATTGCACAAGAATAATATAGCATGAGAATATGAATTTCATCACCTCAGTGCTTTTCATAAATCAGATTGACAACTAGTTTTAAGTCACTCGCTTTCTCATTTGCAGTTGTGATCCCTGATACAATATGAAAATCGTCTTTTCTTCCTTTCCAAAGATCTTCTGTAACCCCATTGTTAGGATTTTAAAGGTTCATGAATTATCCTAAACTGCTGGGATGGGACAGGCTTCAGATCTCCTTTTCAATCACATTTACATTCATTTCGTATGTTCTTAATTCTCCAATGGGAAATGTGATCTCAAGGTTTTGAGCTGTGATGTATACTGATGACATCCAGCTCTATCTCTTCTTTCCATCTGATTCCAGTGAAGATATTGAAGTCCTGCATCAATATCCAAAAGCATTGAATGGATGAATGCAGGCTAACAAACTGAAGCTTTGAGCTTCATCCCACATACCTGTTTCCCTTGAATTATCCTCTACAGCGTGAAGCTGTCGTCATTGTTGTTGTTGTTGCTACCGGGCGGCTAGATCCTTTGCATACCAGGAAATGGGTTTAAGGGGGGAAATGTAAAAAAAAATCTTAAAAAAATCAATGGATGACCAATCCAATTCAAATTTGGTATGCTGAAAGCTCTCCTTAATATCTATTACTGCACCAATTTTGATGTCTTTATCTTTAAAGCTTACACAGATGTTAGCATTTGTTTAATTTTTCCTCAAATCCTGCTCCTGCACCCCAGTGGCAGCTCAAAAAACAACAAATGATACGCTTGAAAACTAGTAGCAAAATATTGCACTTCTTTTGATTAAGAAGCACAATTAAAGCAAGATGCATGGGAGTACTTCACAATAAAAGCAGATTATAAACTGGAAAACTTTGGAGTCCTTTGCACGCAATTCGCAGTGATTGCACAGTATAACACTGGTGTGATAAAGCATCTAGACAAGACTGAAATACTGATGACAGGCTGGAGGGAGGGCTGACCTGGCAAGAGATGTCCCATGTTTTATTTTTCCTGGGAGCAGGTACATAGTTGAAGAGTGCTCCTGGACCCAACTTTTTATCCTGGATGATCAGGTAGTGGCTACGGCTAGGAGCCCTTTTGCTCAGCTTCAGATGTGTGCTGACTAGGGTCTTTTCCTGGGGAAAGCTGTTCTGGGCATAGCTGCACAAGCCCTGTTTACTTCAAGATTAGACTACTGGTTGACATGAGGCTGTCCATGAGCAATGTCCAGAAACTTCATTTGGTAAAAGATGCAGCAGGAAGACTTGTTGAAAGGAGCTTGGGTATTTCATCACATTATATCATAAGAGCTGCCCTCGCTCCCAAGTCTCTGTTTGTTTCTGGACCCAATTCAAGGTGCTTCTTCTTAACTTTCAAGCTCTACATCAGCCTTCCTCAACCTGGTGTCCCCCAGATGTTTTGGACTACAACTCCCAGCATTCCTGACCATTGACTATGCTAGCTGGGGCTACAAACGGTCTATGGTAGGATTTGGAAATGCAAGACATCTGGAGAGCTGAGCACCAGGCTGGGGAAAGCTCTCCTACATGGTTTGGGACCAGGATGTCTAAAGGACTGTCTCCTCTGCATGAACCTGTCTGCACATTGCAGTTATGTGGAGATGCCCTGTGGAACTCCTTGCCTCAGGAAATCTGGCTATCCAACTCATTGGCCACATTTTGGCAGCAGATCAAAATAGTGTGCATTCTATGGAATTGCTGTCTGATTTGCTTTGGCCATTAATGTTATCTTACGATGTTCCTGCTGGATTATTTGCATTGTTTTTGTGAACCGCCCAGAGAGCTTCGGCTATTGGGCGGTATAAAAATGTAATAAATAAATAAATAAATAAATAAATAAATAGTTTAATGTCTTGATTACTGGATTTTTGTTTCTATTGGTTTGGTTTTCATTATTGGTTTTCATTATTGACTGTAAGCTGTCCTTCATATCATTTCTTGGTAAACAATACAAAATAAGTAATTCAGATCAGGGATTTTAATTTCTAACATTAAATCAATTTTATAATTGCCCATCCACTTCACAGTAAGTAAAGAAAAAAAAAAACAAGAAAGGCTTCATTTTTATTAGGTGATTTATAATAATGGAATCTTATAAGGCTAGATTCTAATTTTACAAGACTTCATGACTGTGCTTCCATATTGAAGTATCCCCAGAGCTAAACAAACAGCCTGACCTTCTTATCTGGATGCTATTTATTTTTGAAGTAACAATGCAAAATCACATATGTTATTTTAGTACTCATTTGGCAGTTCTTTTTCCTGCCACAATTGTTTTTACAGCCAGCTCTTTGTTGCTCTTCAAACAGATGCAGCGGGATTTATAATGAATGCAGTTTTTGGCTTCCTCTATATTCCCCGCCCCCCCCCCCCCATTTTTGTGTTTTTTTAAATCTCTGGATATTTAGAGAAAGTAGCTTATAGTCACTCTGCACATTTTCTCTTTTCCTTTTCAGTTGTTATTCCTTTAAGAATGATTTGTGCGTATGTGAGACAGACAGACACACACTCACACACACACACACACAAGTAAATGTACCTCACATTCTGCAATCATATGCATATCTTCCTGGCCACTATTTAGACCAATAAAAACTACATCGTGTATAAAAATTAATACCTGTGAATAAGAGAGAGAGTTTTAAGTATTAAACACTCCATAACTATTATTGTGGAGATGACGAACAAAAAAATGATAATCCAATCCTTATAGTTGCAGCTAACTATTGATCTAATCAGAACCCTTTAATTGTAACAGCCTTAAGATTGAAAACCTAGGTCCTAATTTGATATTGTAGCTATAGTTGTGATAATTGTATGTCACTGTGCACAGACTATTTTTAAAATATATATTGGTTTTCGTCATATGCACTAATAGATTATCACCACATTTTCAATTACTACTTCCAGCTATCTTTCTGAAATTCACTCCTTTAGGAAATTCACTCCTTTAGGAAATTCACTTTTTGGAACATTGCAAAATCATTGGGCTTAACGTGATTTTGAAACAGCTCATAATTTCTACCACTAGAGAGCACTATAATATTAAAAGCTTTCTTGCCTTAAACTAACTGCATTTCTTATTTCATTATTGAAAATATGAATATGAAAATATATCATGGGATTATTCTGAAAAGTAATATCATACACATGTTGAGGAGAAACACACACACACACACACACACACACACTTTATTTGATGTTTTCACAACAGCATTTCCCACTGTTCCATTTTAAAGTGTTTCTCCCCCTCAGGCACTGGGAACTGCTGCCAATAAACCTCAAATGAAGCCCCAGTTTTATACATGATTCATCCCACATGCATAGGTCTTTGAACTGCACCCTTAGAAATTAGGAAGATGACATGCCAAGATGTTAAATACCTTCTGGCCAAGTTATGAAGAAAATACCTGGTTCGGCTAATATGGTTCCACACATGCATTTTATTCACGGAACCCAGTTGTTTTCAGATGGTATCAGTATATACCACAAAATCCATATTTCCACTGACACCTCATTTTATTTTTTTTCAGTCATTTCTCCCACCACTTTACCCAGTCTGAGCTCCTTCCAAAACTCCCCGGATGGAGGTTTCCTCATTCTGTCTGTACTCCCAACAAAGGTGTGTGTGTGAATGTGTGTAAGCATGCACAACTATCTTTGTTCAAATTCAGAATGAACAATTTATTTATTTATTTATTTATTTAATTACATTTATATACCGCCCCACAGCCGAAGCTCTCTGGGCGGTTTACAACATTTAAAAAAATCCATGGCTGGAGAGAGAAAATGGAAGAAGTTGGACTGAAAATGGAGCAAGTTCAGAGGATAACAGGGGCCAAACCAAATTAAAATAGGTACAACATAATAGCTGGTGCAGACTATAGAATCAAAGTGTCAGAGAAGTGAAAAACTATTGGCAACTCATATACAGTGATGAAGATTGAATTCTTTTGTCACCTCTTTCAAACAACAACAATTAAAAGGAGCATCAATTAAATTGAAATTTAACCTGCGTTAGAATGCAGGCTGCACCCATATGTCAACAGATGCAAGGAACAGAATTTCAAAAGTTTTTTAGTTAAATATTATTCAACCAATTACACTTCATAATAATAAACAGAAATGTTTTGTTCTTGGTACTACAGTGCTATATAATCACATGTATCATATGGAATAACAAGCTTCCAATAATATATGAGGCTTAGGACTCAATCCTGTGGTCCTTGGAGAGCATCCTAGGGACCATAGGATTGTTTGGAGTCACCCTCTCAAGGCAGTAAGCACTGCTACAACCTTGGAAGAGGGACTCTGAGATTCTTGGCAGTTGCTTCCTGAGGTTGCAAATGCAAGAGGAAGGAAGGGTATTTCAGTGGGTGGGGAAGGAAGGGGAGAGGAGAGGCCAGGATACAAAGTGTCCTGAGGCCTCTTCAGCCCTGATACTGCTATTGGCAGCATGACCGCTCTAGACAGGCCCAGAAACCTGTCTAGGGGAAACAACAACAAGGAGGGTGGAGAGGCAAAAATTGTCTCCATCGCAGAGCATCAGATATTCAGAGCGCTCCTGTGCAGGAGTGTTCCTTCATAGGGCATAGGATTGTGCCCCTAATGTAGCAGATGTAATGTATCATATGGAATATATCAGATGGAAAAAGAGATATTGAAAACACTAAAAAATAAATAAATAGTGAAATACCTTTCTTAGGACAACCCAAAAGTCACAAAAAATGTACAGACTTTTGAGATCTCTACTTCTCGTCATCAGGCAAGATATTACAAAAATGCAGGTGGGGGAAGGAAGGAAATAAAAGGCAGATTTGATGTTGAAGTCAGCATAGAATCATAGAATCATAGAATAGTAGAGTTGGAAGGGGCCTATAAGGCCATCGAGTCCAACCCCCCGCTCAATGCAGGAATCCACCCTAAGCTTGAGATGGAATGAGGGAGGTCGGGTCTGTAGCTGTTGAAGTGCACTCCACGGTCTCCACTGCCTCCCTAAATTCTAATGATTCTTCTGGGAGGCAAGGGGCTCATCTACACCAAGCAGGACATTCCACTATGAAAGTGGCATGAAAGCGGTCAATGTGTCAATGGGCCCCAACTGTTGTCAGTGCATTTCAATACCGCTATAAAGCAGTAGTGTGGCTCCTGCCTTTTATATATCGTTTTCATACCTCTTTCATAGTGGAATATCCTGCATGGTGTAGATGAGCCCAGGGTGTCAGGGAAATGCTCACCCTATTTCCCAATAGAATTGGGCATCTGCCAACTTGCCAAGTAACAGGCTGTTGGGAGCGTGATTCTGATGGGAAACAGGATTTGCACACCTGCACGCCTTGTTTCGCAGCAGAATCACTGGGATTTCACCTGCACCAGCCAGGTGGTAATACAGGAGGGATGTGGCCCCTGAAGGTTTCCAAGAGGTCCAATGCGACCCCCTAAACTTCTGAAGTTGCCCACCTCTCTCTAGAAAGTGATGTGATGGTTTCACCTGGAGCTCCTGGAGCTGCCCTAGGGCTGCTGGGGCCAAGTAAGACAGAAAATATAAAATCAAACATGTCAGAAATGGGCAAAGCACACACGTTACTTTATTCCTTGAAAACAGAGAGAACATAGGCAGTCTGTTTCCAGCATAATTTATTCTGAACTAGCTAATATACCCAGCATTGCTCAGGGCCCCTAATATATATGTCTGCAAGGTAAACATATTAAAGTAGTAGGCCGGTGCTATGCCTGTGAGTTAACTTTTAAATGAATTACATTTGAATCTTTTTTTTTTTTACCTCTCTCACCCTCACAACAACTCTGCAAGGTAGGCTGGTACGAGACCTGTGATATAACTTTAAATTCATTTTCCCCCTCTCACCTCCAACACATGGGGGTGTTAGGGGTGTCACCATGATTTTACTTGTCCCCACAGAAAAGAAAAACTACAACTCCCAGGATGTGTTTTGCCATGGTGACAACTTGCCCAATGGCAGTCCTGCCACTGAGGATCACAGGAAATAAAGTCTGGTCGAGCCAGTGCAAGCTGCACTGTGCAATCAGTGCCTGTAAGTAGGCCATGAGGGAGGCAGCCAGCTGACTGACTGATAGTTAATTCAGTTGTTGCCATCAGTGACAGGCCTAGAGTTGCACCCTCCCCACTACTGCTTCCGATGGTGCCTAGCAGCATGTGACCAAGAATGGAGAGCTATTTCCAGATGATGGCTGGAATGATGGCTCTCAAAGCCCAATAAGTCTTTCCTCCCACCCAAGGCATGCTGGGAGTTGTAGGTGTAAGCCTAGGTCTCTGAATAACATGTTAATCTTTGGATATCATCTGAGGTGTGGTGAGAGACAACTGGGGAGTGGGGCCTTCTTTGTTGTGACACCCTGATTATGGATTTCGTTTCCCCAGGCAGACTTGCCTAGTGACTGCATTAAAGGCTTTCCAGTGCCAAGTGAATTTTCCAAGGCCTTTTAACTTGATGAGATTTTTTTATGGTGCGTCTGTCCCCCATCCCTGTCCCCTGGTTTTAACTAAACCACAACATTCCAAGACAGATGCAAGAATTCCTGAAGAAAGTTTATGAATATGATATAAAAGCCTGACTATATCATTGAAACAGAAGAGTGAATGGAGGAATGACTGATAGCTGAGGCTAAAATGGATGGTGGGTGGGGCGAGTAGCAGTTGGAGAAAATCAGGTAGAAGGATAACAAAGACAGTTAGTGAGAGGTCAGGAAAGTGGGATTGGAGTTAGGATTGAGAGATAGTGACCTGCTTTGCTAACCTATACTTTATTTTAAATCAGCCACTCTACATGCCAGGACTACACCTCCCAGGATGCTTTTGGCAGCCTGCAGGTACCCACATCCTCTGAGACATCGTCTTGTTGCCGATGCTGCTCCTTGATAGAGTGTTGAGTAGTAGCTTCACCAAGGAGAGGAGATAAGCAGCTGTCAGTGGATATATCCAGCTCTGGCCAATCCTGCTGGGACTACCTCAGCCTGCACTTCTCACCTACCAAGTGTTCCATCAGGAGACTGTACTGAAGGGCTGGGGCAGGCACTTCCCCCCTTCATTAAACCCGTTCCTGGACATGTGCAGAGTGCCTCCCCTCCTTCCTTCCCTCTGAAGGGTGAAGGCTGTGTGCTTGCTTCTCTCCTAGGTTCTACGAAAACAGCAATATCAGGACAGAGTGCCTTTGAGCATGTTTGGCCTCTCAAAGTCACACTGTTGTATCTAATTATGATTTTAAAACCACACAGAGGGTGGGAGGAGGCACCCCAAATGGACACAGCCCATTTATGTAGGTTGTTTCCTTTTATGTGGAATTGGGTTGACTGCTCAAGACCAAACTTCAGAGTCAGGGTTGTGAAAGACATGCAGCGGCAACCTGCCCATGCACTCACAATGGCTGCCAAAGGTCAGTAAATCTGGCCTCCCGCCTAAGGCACACTGGGAGTTATAGGCATAAGCCTTGGTTTTTATTAAATTCTTTAAAAATACTTAAAACCCAAAATTCTGTATTTTTAGATTTTTCTGGTACATTGTACAACCAGACTATCAGCATGCCAAATTTCAAGTTTCTAAGTCATCTGGAAACGGGTAAACATTTCCAGACATACACTGCACACACATACTTTCCGCTTTATAGGTAAAGAGTAGAAATGATTGCATTGGGCCTTGATCAAGCTCTGGTCACATGTGACTAATATCATATAGTAGTAATTGGTCTTGGATGGGAATGCCCATTCGCATTGATCACAACCAGTAGTGATCCACCATGAATGCCCACCTGCACACATATCCAAAATACACATCCAGACGATTCAGTGGGTTCCAGAGATAAGCACCATGATGCAAATGCAGATGTACACCCAGATGCACCACATCAACTGTGCACATGGATCCTCCTTACTGGCTCTTTATAGCATAACAACAACATGGACCTGAAGATTTCACACAAAATAAATAGAGGTCAAAGACACTGCTACTCGGGAAAGTAGATTCAATATATCATATAATATTATTACTAATTCATTAAAAGCTTCATTTTTATTCTTTCCAGTACAAGACTGGTGACTTCTTAATTTTTTTGCTAATATGGATAGCGTTATGGGCACCAAACTGAGGAAGGGAAGACAACCACTTTCTGTGCCCTGAATCATATTATCCAAGCCCCCTACCCAAATCCAATATGTCTCTTGGCTGTGTGTTAATGTCTCACATCTGTGGCAATAAATATCAAATGCATGGAGAAAAATAGTGAAGGAAACTCCATTGTGGTAATGAGATTACTCTGGAAATAAAGCGCTAAATTACTGAAATCTAATTTAGAAGTGATAAAGTACATGCGATTGCCAAGTAATTATTTCTGCAGAGTCCTTTTCCATGGGGAGAAGGACTGTGATTAGACATTACAGCATGTTAATGTTGCTAAAACTTGACCTTGATGTAGCTGGGCAGAATATTTTGTAGGAAATGCCAAATCAGCTCTCAATGCTTTATTAGGGCTGTAAAACCGGGCAGGGGGCACACTCTTGTGTTGGTCCCACAACATTAGAGATATAATAGGTTGTACATTTTATTGAATTGACTATAATTGTTTAATGGGGGGGCAGTCTTTCCAATGTCAGTTAGTTATCTTCAGTTGATTTTGGCCTTTCCCAAACTATGCTGAACTCCTCAACAGTTATCAACTTCCTGTTCAGGAATGGGTGGTATTACTTTCGCGTATCTTCTAAAATGAGTTGATAGGAAACTATGGCTCTTGCCCCAGAAAATGCATCTACTGTAATCATAGCCCTGAAGTTGCTGGTTCAACTCAAGACATAATGGGCTGGATTCAAATTTAGTCATAATTAGGGCTTTTCTACACTAGGCATTTATTGTGCACGTGTCATTCCCTACTCGAGGTTGTTTATGGGTTCTTAGGGTGACATTGTGACCCTCCAATTTCTCTTCTGTGTCTCAGAAGCACTTCTGGCGAATCCCCCCCCCTTTTTAGAGCAGGGAAAATGTGGCATTTAATTGTGAAAGTGAAAGAAACCACTTTCTTCAGGAATGAATTTGTGCTATTCCACTATACCACAGTGCCACCTAGGGGATATGTGGTGGAAAAGAAGGAAAGGAAATGCTCTTGTGTAGTGCTTGGATCTGAATTGTGTCATGAAAGTGAAAGTAGATACATCAGATTAAAATCCGATTAATAGCCTCATGTAGAAAAGCTCTTAGACTTGAACCCATTGATATCAATAGGGCTTAAATTAGTAATGACTAACTCAAGTCCCATTGATTTTAATGAGTCTGCTCATGAATGTGATAGAGGCCTTAGCTAGATCTAAAGTTTATCCTGGGATCGTCCAAGCATTATCCCTGTTCATGTAAATAATAGGGGTGTGCACGGACCCCCCGCTCCGCCCCGCGGGCCGATCCGAAAATTTCAGATCGGCCCGCTCCACTCCGCGCCTCTCCGCCCATACTCCGCTGCTCTTCGCCGCGGAGCTCCAGCTCCGAATGGGAGCTCCGCAGTGAAGGGGAGTGGCGCCAGGTAAGGCCGGGAGAGGAGGGCGGGAGGTTTACCGGGCCCTGCCGCCATCGCCGCCCATGCAACATGGACCTGGACCAAGGGGGAGGGGGGGCTTACCTGCCTCCGTTCGCGGTCCGTCGGCGTCTTCAATTGAGCCCGCAGTTCAACCAGGAAGTCTGGGCCACAAGCGGCCCAGACTTCCTGGTTGAACCGCGGGCTCAATTGAAGACGCTGACGGACCGCGGACGGAGGCAGGTAAGGGAGAGGAGGGGGGGTTACCGGGCCCTGCCGCTGTCGCCGCATGGGCGACAGCGGCAGGGCCCGGTAAACCCCACTTACCTTTCCGGTGGAGCTCCGGATCGAGGCGAAGGATCCGCCTTCACCTCGATCCTCTTCGCCAAGCTCCGCTGGCCCCCCAATCCTCTTCGCCTCCGCCTTAAGGGCAGGCGAAGCCCCCCGCTCCGCTTCTAATTCACCAGTCCGATTAGAAGCGGAGCACATCCCTAGTAAATAACACACAGGGGATCCCGGGAGCAGGCAGGAACGATCCTGGGATGATCCCGGGATAAACCTTAGGTCTAACTAAGGCCTAAATCTGGAACCAACCCACTAAATGCATACACACATATAACATATAATTTATTTCGTCTTGATCTTGATGTCATAAAACAAGTGAGATGAGCTGGACATAGAAAATACTCACTTTAAATATGAAGTCTCAAATGCTGGCAAGCCTGAACTGTAGTAAACAGAATAACAAATAGTTACTTGAAATGAACCAGTAGCTTTCATCCTTTCATTTCTCTTATTCTAGGCAGTTTTCCCCAAACTTATTTATTGATGATGTTTTTAGACATTTTTGCTTCTAAAATATTAGCCATTTTAATTTAGGAGAATTATGTTTGTTTCAAGTATTACAGTAAAAATTTATCTAACATCTGAATTTCAGTAGAGCCTAGACAATACAATTAATACAATAGGACACATTTTGAGGATTGAGTTATCAATGCTCCAAAGAACCACACACCTGTTAAGCTAGAGCAGTTCAAATGATGGCTCTTTGGTCTCATTGATATTAATGACACTCTTCTGGTTCCAAGTACTCTGACGTCTGTTTTATGAATTGCTATGAGAATTTTAAAAGCATTAAAAATTAAAACCAGTAAATGTACTGTGGGCATCCATAGATGAAGCATTTTATCTATGAAATGGAACCAAAAGATTTTAGAACACTGTCATTAACATAAATTAACATAAATATTTGTTCCAGTGTTGGAGGCCTACAAACAAATCTACAACATTTTGTAACCTGCCATTTGGAATTTAAATTCCACCCTGGGTAGCAAACGAACCATAAAATATATGTATTTGTCCCACCAGTATTGCAGGATACTCTCTGGATTTAATTTTGGATTAAAAAAAAATACTCTCTGGATTTAATTTTGCTGCTCAGGAGGATTAAGATCCCCAGATGGGGGAGTCTGAAATAACTCCACTGTCATGGACATAGGGGGTTGGACCTTCAGTTATCTTTCCATGAATGGAAGCGTTCCTTCCATAGACACAAAGCTTCCAATGCAGTGGAGCATTTCCACTGATGGAACAGGAGAGGTGGCAATCTTTGTTGATTCCCTTCTCCCCCTGCTGTCTCCCTGAAAATCTCCTCCACAGTGTGGGGGAGATGTTGCTAAAGATCACCTCTCACACACAGCCTTTCCACAGTGGGATCATTCTAAGCAGAACTCAGTCGGACAAAACTCTTGTAGATGGAAAAGAATCTGGATTGAAGCTTTCATTTCCTCATAGGGCTTAGGATCTAAACTTCATGTTGCTGGGGAATTTGAAGTAGTGCCTCAGATGATGACCAGAGCATTCAGGGAGGAACATATGGAAGAAGATGGTTCTTGCCCCCACCTCTGCATAGCCCCACCTCCTCATCTCAGTTGCTTGTTTACATTTCCTCTCCCTCTGGGACCCCAATCTGTGCTATGCCAAGAGGGAGAGGCTGAGATGAGTTGAGGCTGCTCATCCTTTTCCTTGCTCCTCTCACTGCTCAGTCACATGGTGCAGGGCAGGTAAGTAGCCAGCAACAACAAAGTCAAGGAGGATAAGGATTGGGAGATTCTGGGATTTGGGAGTTGGTCTCCTGCTGGGCTCAGGCTTCTGTAGTTGCCCAGAATGCCAGGTCCTGGAAGGAAAAATGTTTCATACATATATAGCTTATCTGGGACATTAAAAAAAAAAGAGAGAGAAAGATGTATTGAACTGAAATAAGTCTAAAAGCTCCAACCTTTATTCCCACTGCATGGGAGTAGGCTATGCTTAGCCATTGGTGAGGAGGGAAAGGCATTTTGCCCACAGGCAGTTAATATTATTAATTAATTCTCCAGAACAAAACTGGCATTCCAAACAGGTTCTGGGATTTAGTCAACTGAGCTCAGGTTCAAATTAAGTTCTGGGGCTAAAGAAGATGATTAATTGAAGAAAGCCTGGTGAGACACCTGAAGTCATAGAGACTCTAATGAACCGCGGACTCAGGCTTTGTTGATTCTGAGACCTAAACAAGAGTGATGAAGTGTGGATTTATTATTGTTCCAGGCTTTGGAATATGGTGCTTTTAAAAATGTAACAGCGAGCCGACATTTCTGTGTCTCAGCTGTAAGAATTTATGAATGCTTTGATAGAATTCAGTCTGCCAGCCAGGGATACATATGAAATATTTTCTCAAGGCAGTTATGAGACTCTAATGGGTTAAATTAACCAGGCAGTATAAATGTAAGCTGAACATATGGTCAAGGCCCTTGGAGGATTTCAGAAAGAAAATGTCTGGTAAAACAAGTAAAGCCCATCCTTGGAGAATATTGTGTCAGCGTGAAAAAGCCCTTCTCCCCTCACGTTTATTTTTAAACCACAAAGAAAAGATCAGGTTATCCACCATTATTTCACCTCTCTGCCTGTTCACAATGAACAAGCTGGAGACATACTGTTTAATAGAGACAAAGAGGAAAGCAAGTGAACAAACCACTGGGAACTCTGGCATAAGGCAGAGGGCCTAGGGAAGCTTTGCATAGCTCTCTAATTCGAATGGAAATTATTATTATGGATTAACTACATTTCATTCTCAAAAAAGATTTTTTAAATTTACCTATGAAACTGTTGATTCAGAAACCACTGGAAAAAATGGAATAACTAAAAGCAAGTTCATTCATATAATCTCTGTTTCCTAGGGATCTGCTACTATGAGACATATGCTAGATGCACTCAGTTTTCCAAAGTCAACTTGAATCTGAGACATAGAGCTGCATTAGTATTCATACATCTGATACATGTCAGTCAGCAACATCAAGGACCAAATGGTACTGTCTATAGAAAAAATATCTTGCAATCTAGCCCGTTTAAAAAATTCTTACTCAGTGTTTTTAAAGCTTTGCACGTTTCAATCAAATTGACCTTATTTCAATTACAATCTTCCTGCTCCTTTGTCTAGAGAGAACTTGATGTAGCTAGGTTACCAGCAGCCTCCACCTCCATTTTTCATCCGATAACTTAAGCCTGTCAAAGAAAATGTACTTCAAAAAGTAACTCTCAATTCTTTTAAAGTCTAGCCCAGTTTAATAAAAGGTATTGATTGGGACCCTAGACATACTTGTTAGAAGCAAACTCGTTTGAAAGCCAATGAGCCTTCCAACGCAGTCCTTTGCATAATTCCTCAGATGTAAGAGTCCCAGTAAGTTTGTGTGAGACTTGTTTTATATAAGTGTGCATATATCATTGCAACTTTAGACCTGGTTGGAACACTGAAAACCTCAGTAAATGCCTATGTTGAGCGGCATTACTTTCAGACCCATGCGGATATATGTATGAAAATATGTATATACGATTCACCTGATTGGCATTATCCTTAGTTCTTCCCACCCCATGAAAAATAAAATGGAAGGAAAGCAGAGATTATGCAAATCTTTACCCATCTTTTGCATTTCTCATAATACTTAGTGTTATTTTTGACAAATGTCAGAGTGTAATGTAATAAATTGATTGCCTCTACGCATCATATTTTTCATTCTCCAGGAACAGCACAACACCTAACTCTCTCTTCTGAACACTCACAAGCGAGTGAGGTGGTCTTCTTCAAGCAGGTCTGGTATTTCTATTCCGTCAGGTTGTGGTGCAGAAGAGAAGGGAAGCTGGACCACCATCACCTCTGCAGGGAAGTCAGGTCCCTGGCTGGCTCCATCAAGTGTCACCTGGCAGCAGCAGCTATACTATCAGGCTGACACAATAGAGAAGGGAGGCAACAGAGCCATCCCATTGCTTCTGCTGAGAGACCAGCAGCATTTGGTTCTCCCTCTCCTTGGACTCTTCCTGTTCTACCTGGTTGTTATAAGAACAATTTCTAACTAAGTACTCGTGCCTGAGTTTGCTTCTTCCCACCTCCCTCTAAACCCTTCTCCTTTTTGTTGTGTCTCTGAGATTATAAACCTGAGGGCAGGGACTGTGTTATTACTAATTTTTGTAAGCCAGTATGGGAGCCCTTTTTGCCTGAACAGTGGGGTAAAAACGCTTCAGATGAATGAATGAATGAATGAATGAATGAATGACTACCATACCTCATTTGTGTCCACAAACATGTCATGCCTGTTTTCATCAGGCATCAGAAAGAGTAGTGCAATGGGAGACATTCAACCTTATATTTGCCATTGCTGGAAGAAAATGATCTTTTGACTGTTATTTTCCAAAAGCAGAGCAATGCTTGGTGGGAATAGAACATATTCTATTCTAGCAGCTTTCCCCCATATTGTTCTTCAATACAATCCTCTATTTAGGGCCCAATCCTGTGCATGTTTAGACAGAAAAGGTCTTTATGTACATAGTAAAAATGTACATTTCGGGTGGAGAGGAGTCTAAGAGGAGACACTTCAAAATTTGTTGGATAATAATGTAGATATACCTTCTATCTAGCATAATATATGCAAATGTTATGCACATTTGAAGCAAGAGAGAACAGCAACAGCTTTTAATTTATCCTGAGTAAGACCTTGGTTACAGAAAAGGAATCACAATAGTATGGTTCAAATAAGTCGGCTTCCCATGCTATGATGTTAAAAAAAAAAAAAAAACCAGCCTTGAAACGCCAGGTTTTCTTTGTTTGCTGGAGTGCTGCTGATGGATGTACTATCCAGATTGGCACTTAACAAGGTATTGATGTCTACAAAGTTTTTTAAAAAAGTATATGTAATTGCTTTTTACTAGGAAGAACATATTACAGCAAAATAGTGGTGATGTTTTTCCTCAAAGCATTCATAACGCAAAATATTTCTTGTTGGCTTAGTTTCCAAAATACATATCTTAACATTTAAGACAGAGTTAAGAAACCTCGGCTGAATGGTTTGGGTGGAAGCTGGGTGATTCGTAAAAAATGTGATCATGCTAACTTGAGCTGCCCAACTCTGATGGAAGAGACATCAAGAGGGAGGCTTAGAACCTTTCTACAAGAGGCATTTATTGTGCTCTCATGATTCCTTACTCCCAGTAGTTTTGGAAGCTTTAGACAATGTCATCATCCAGGGCCTCTCCCATGCTTCCGAAGAATTTTCATGGTTTGTTTTTTTTATTGGGGAAAGACAAGTATTTGGGTGAATGGCAGAATAAAATACGAATGTAATTGCACAATTCTGCTATACCACACCACCACCTAGAGGTTATCAGCAGAACATATAGAAAGGCAGAAAAGGGGGGGGGAAATGGAAGAAAATGCCTGTGGAGGATCTGATCTTAATACCTCAAAGAATCTGGAAGTAGGTCATAGTAAAGTGGTGTGTTAACGCCTCATCTAGAAAAGCCCTTATTGAAGCCATTTAGGAATGCAGGATGCTAGCAAGAACCAATAATGAGTGGGAACATATTTAAGAATTTACACAAGAGGGGTACACAAATGGGACATCTGAGTAATTATGATTGATTATGAACAATAGTAATTCTCTTTATAGGTCAGATATTTTGCTTTAGCACATGAATGGGTTACATGTATCTCTCCAGATGTTGGATTGTAAATGCCAGCATCTTTTACCATTAGTTATGGTGGCAAGGCCAGATGAGAGGTTCAGTCAACATCTGAAGAGCCACACATTCACCATCCCTGCTTTAGTGGGATACAAGCACCGGCTGTTTTAAACGTTAATTTTCACTGCTTGCATTTGAAAAAATGTATGCTGAAAATAGCCATATTTAGTTTGACCCTTGGGGTTTCCAAGGGGATTTGTCCCCAGGTTACAGTGTTTTAAGGCACAATCATATGCACATTTAGACAGAAAAAAGTCTAAAAAGTGCAATTATTCCATTGCACACTGTGTATTTTAGGACCAAATTAAACATACTTCTAATTACATAGTGAAGCTGTGTATGGTACATTTCTTTACTCCTGTGTAAATGTGTGTAGCCCTGGTTTGATTAGGATCATGACACTTTGGGAGGGAGGGTGTGTTAAACCTTATGCATACCTGCTTTGTCCCCAAATTCCCAAAAAACCAAACCCCACAAGTGGGGATTAAAAAAGAGAGAAACTATCCATTGGAATCATGGAGGTGGTTAACACACACACCTCCAACTGTGTGTGTGTGTGTGTGTTTTTGGGATGAAGATTTAACCCCCCAGAGCACCACAGTCCTGATCTGAATTGGGGCCTCATATGTTTAGACTGGAGTAAATAAACTTATCACACATACTTTTTTGTAAACTGCCCAGCGGGCTTTGGCTACTGGGTGGTATAGAAATGAAATCCTCCTCCTCCTCCTCCTCCTCCTCCTCCTCCCACTATGCGCTATTAGAAGACTATTTAGATTGGCCTTGGACTCTGAAGACCTGGGCAGGATCTACACTACCACTTCAGAACAGTATTGAGGTGCACTGACAACTTCTGGGGCCCAAGACACATTCCATATACCATTTTCAAACCACTTTCATAGCACTGCTTGGTGTAGATCTGGCCCTGGCAATCCTCTTTAGAATACATCTATCACAACCAGAAAAGGATCAAATCACTGCTGCTGTTAGGACAGCCATTTACACATCTCCCAAAATGAGGAAATACATCATCAAAAAAGAGGACAAAAGAGAATACACATGTGCATACTCTACTTTATATGTAAAGGTGCAAATTTAGAAATGACGGATATAATTTAAAGAGAAATACAGTGCATCTCACCATTGTAGAGAAGACTTGACAAGGTGCTCCATGCGGAATGTCTCTTCTGTTAAGGTTCTAGATGTTAATGGGCAATAGCAACGGCCCTGCTCTCCTTATGGTTCCTTATCAGTGCCAGTTCCAGGGCTTTGAAGCCCCTTGGGAAAGACACCCTCAATGCCCCCTTCCCTACCATTATCACCAGCTGCTATTGCATCTCATTGTCTCTCATTATGGTTACCACTTGCTTGCTTAACGGGCAGTGAGTCAGGACTGGAAACAGTTCCAGGAGTGGAGGAGCCAAATGGAAGTAGCATCTACTGCTCCTCCTCCTCCCCATCACTGTTGTCTGGACCAGAGCAAGAGGCAAGTGAACAAGCAATGCTGAAGGGGATCCAGGGGAGGTCTTGTGATTGGCTCACTGGTAGGGTGTGGACCTCAGTGGGTGCCCTATCATGTCTACCCTTGATGCTAGCTGTGTCCTTTATCTTTAAACTGAATTGGACTGGATGGTCTTGCAAATAGAGGACAGTCCCCTGACAACCCTGTCCTCTGTAAAGTAGGACACTTGGCCACCCTAGCTCTTGCGTTTGTCAAAATGGAATAGGCAATTTATACAAAAGTGCACCGTGGTTAAGCATATTGTGTTTTGTACTCAAGCTAACCATATCCACGTACCAACCAAATCATAAGAAAAGGTTTCAAAAAGAATCTGAATGTGAAAGCAGTTAGATGTTGGAGAAAACATTGCTGGCCCAATAGCTAATCCTTTTGAGAGGCCTTACAGTTTTAACAGTAAGAGCACATATCCATATGAGAAGTATTCATAATACCCCAAAGAGACATTGAGAAACAGCCAGCAGCTCAGAACATTTTGGGCTGCCGGCTGCCGGCTTATTTATTTGACTGTTTCCACTTGTCAAAACTTTTAAACTTTGAATAGAAAGAAATTTCATCCCCGAGATTCCTCTTTTAGGGCCTGGAAACTGAATTTGGTATAGGAATGGGATAATACCACTAACTTAACTTCTCTAGTGCCAAGTATTGGTGTCTGCCCAGTAAGGAATAAGACTGCACATAAATCTATGAGCACATGCATTTTGGAATATTTACAGAGATATACTTACCCCTTCCAAGTTTTCTTGACTATGTATTAAATGCAAAAATGTCTATTTTCAGAACTAAGCCAATAACAAAAACTGTTTCATTTTACACTTTGGGGAAAAAAAAGCATCCTTCTCCTCAGTAAAATCAATTGCACATAATTTTTTATTTGTAGACTCCAAAGCACTGAAATATCTTATTGCTTGTAACTCACGTTCTTTAATTAGCCATTAGATAAGTTCCATAAACTAATAGGCTGTACAATGCACTGGACTCATGATTTTCCAAGGAATTTTTAACACTTTATTTCTAACCTAAATGAGTGATGGTGTCCACAGGCCAGGTTCTGCTCTTGTGCAGTGGTTAAGAATCTGAGACCCGTCAATCAAGTCTGAGCAACTCCGCATTCTTATTGGATTCTACTATTTAATTGGGATCCGCTAAGCCAAGTCATGTGCAAAGGCAACTGGGTGCATGTTTACTTGGAAGTAAGTCCCACTATATTCAATGGGGCCTACTTCCAAGTAAGTGCAATTAGAATTGCAACCTTACAGTGTGATATTTCAGAAATCATGGGTAGGGTATTGGTCACCAGATTTTCTTAGGACAGTCATGGCTGATGAACAGATTTGGGGCAATATCCAACTGTGTTATTCCATTAGTGCAAATGACATTGTGCTAGTGGGAACTAGGCTCTTCTGAAATATGTGCAAGAGAAAAATCCAACTAGTTACATTTGCGCAGGTGTGCATTATGCTTGTGCAACCCATTGTACAATGAGTTGTCCATAACTCTTGTGCCACCGGTTGTGCAACTACTTGTACAAGTGATTGCTCAACTCATTACATAACTGGCTGAGCAAGCATAATGGGCATCCATTGGATATGGCTCCTAGTTACTTATGGAGATTTAGAAGTTATTAGGAGCTCTAGGGCTTTAAAACTGTTTTGTTGGTGAAGAGAAGCACATTTCAGTAGCTGTTGAGAACTTTCCCCACCATCTCACTCCCAAGACGTTTTCCCTTCTCAGTTGCTTCCTTTTTCCTGTTTTTCTTTCTTTTTCTGTTGTATTCAACATTTTAGGGTGGGGATGGGGAAACTGCATAGAAACTGAGAAACCACCCAACATTTGAGGGAACGGCTAGAATGAGGGTCTTCTGAAGACTCCCTGAGGGTTGAATTGGGAAACCCTGGAGAGCTGAATTTGACTCCTGTGCTTGAGGTTCTCCATTCCTGGGCTACATCTACCCAATAGCATTATTGCAGTGCACTGATAACTGTTAGGGCACATTACACATTCTATATACTACACATTATCAAAAATACCGCAACAGATGTCATTGTATGACCTACGAGGTATAAATGCACAAGAGGGATAATGATACCATGATGGGGTCATAATGATTTGACACAAGGTGTAGATCTGCCTCTTGTTATTGAGACATGCAGACATTTGCTGAGTTGGGCACCACACCAGCAGAAATTGAGGGGCTCCAGGAAGACAGTGAACTGTTTCTATTGTTCCAGTGGCAAAGCCAGGGTTAAGAAGTGGAGCCTTATTCCTGGTGGTATGATGTGAGGGAGATACCCCCCTATTCAAGTGAGTGTACCCCATCATAGAAAAAGCTGAGGTGAGTAAAAAAGGCGGTGGTTGTGGTGCCTTTACTGCTAAGCATCACGAGAACAAAGATACACCTGAAACAGCCAGCAGTGTTTATTGAATAGCACATAAGAAATTGTGCTTGTTTGATTTTGTCCTTGCAGACCTCTGTGCCTTCGAAAGTGGTTTTTCATAGTGCTATTTCCTGCTTTTTATTACATATTATCCAAAATACCACAATAACTGTCACTGTGTGTCCTACAATATATAAATTTGCAAGAGGGATATAGTTTTACCATGATGGAATCGTAATGATATGTCACAAGGTGTAGATTTGGCTTTGATGTAAAAGGAAGCCTGAGTGGTGGGGAGTTCAGTAAGCTTTTAATTTTTGTTGGGTGACCCCTCCAAAGTTCAGATTTCTTAGAAACCTGTGAACAATATCTCTCATTTCACATATCAAACAGTATTGTATTTTTACTGTTTTGTATTGGGAAGACCATGGTCTTGAAAGGGGGTTAAGAAATACATTACACTCTCGATAATCAAGAACGGTCTCAATTCTTCTCTCCACAGTTTTTTTTAATACCTTGTGTGGCTCAGGACTGAGTACTTAGATCATAAGGGAATATGGAAAGTGTTAATAGTTGATAAGAAATAAATGAGTGCAAATGAGATAAATGTTATTTTCAGATCAGAGTATATTCAATGAGACCTTGACATTGTTCCTTTAGAATGTGCCCAATGGCTTATAATTTTTTGATGTAAACCACTTCACTCAGTTAATTCATATGTTAAAATGCAGGCTATGCATGATGTTCTCCTCTAATGAGCTATCATAGTACATTCTGATTTGCTGATGTTTACAAAGAGGTTTTTTTCCTTTTCTTTAAATGATTGGTTATTTCCCTTCCTAGCATTTCTGCACCTTGATTGGCCCTTTGCCGGTGGCTAAGCAACCAAGCGAGAGTCTTTGGAACAAGTGGCAGACTTCAGAACAGCAGGGGCCTGTGAGGGAAGAGGTTCTGGGATCAATTAAAATGCCATGCTTTTCCAGGCTTGTTTCCAGAGCATCTGTACATGATTCCACATAAATTTAGGGAATTAAAGATCAGACAAAGGTAAACACTCCTATGCTTTGGTTAGCATGGAATTAAAATGAAGGGATGAAATATGACAAGGCTAGTCAGCCTGAGGCTAGACTTACACCATTTGTTTAATTTTTAATTTTACATCCAATTGCTTTATTATTTTAAATACAGTCATGGGCTGCTTTTTAAAAAATTGTAGGTGAGCAGGGAGAGATTGAGTTTGACCAATTTCTTAAATATACTTTCCCAATATAATAAACCTGGGCAGCATGAAAAAATGTGTTTCAAATGCAGTAATACCTTTCATTAGAAAAACAAATGTAAAACCTGTTTTTGTTTAGTATTTTCCAAATCACTCATAAAGAGAGAGAGAGTTGAGGAGGAGGAGGAGGAGGAGGAGGAGGAGGAGGAAAGAAGAAGAAGAAGAAGAAGAAGAAGAAGAAGAAGAAGAAGAAGAAGAAGAAGAAGAAGAAGAAGAAATGCTTGAAGTTACATTATTTTGGCTTACATCTTCTATCTACAGTCAGATAAAAAGCCTTTTGAGGTGCTAACCCATAATAGTCCTTCAGCACATACAAAAGGCACTGAAAGAAATCACACTCTTTCCCACTCAATAATATATGAAACCAGCCTGCTCCCTCTTCTGACCATTATACTTGACTAACAAAATGTCCATCATTATGATGGGCAGGAAAAGAGAGAAACCTTATATTGGAAGTTTCCAGCTGCATCTCTGCTGAGATGGGTAGAGACTTTTCTCCAATGCAGAGTTAGGGAACTCTTTGTCTGTCAAGGATCTTGTTCCCTTGAGAGTAATCTATTGGAACTTCATGTTGACAGGGGATGGAGCCAAAGCCCGCATTTGGTGGAGCTGGAGCCCAAAGTGGGTGGAGCCAGCCCGTTTTATATCTCTGTCACCCCTTTTCTCTTTTCCCGTTTCATCTTTCTCTCTCTCTCTCTCTCTCTCTCTCTCTCTCTCTCTCTCTCTCTTCCTCTTCCTACCACTCATCATCCGTTCCTCAAAGTGCTAGGATTGGAGAGCCCTGGTAAACCATTCACTGTGATAAGTAGCTAGAGCTGCCAGTCACAAAACTGCATTGGTCCCTCCCCCTCCACTTTCTCCCCATCTTGGTATTTTAAAGAGCTTGGGAAGAAATGTAACAATTTTGGGGGAATCTCTGGGCAGTATCTAATACTGTCACTATTTATTTATTTATTGGATTGATATATCCCACCTTTTTCCCTCCAAGGAACTCAAGGTGGCATATATAATCCTCCTCCTCTCCATTTTATCTTTAGGATAACAACCCTGTGAGACAGGTTGGGCTGAGAGTCTGTGACTGGCCCAAAGTCACCCAGTCAGCTTCCATGGCTGACTGGGGATTCAACCCCAGATCTCCCAACTCTCAGTCCAACACTCTAGCCGCTACACCACCCTATGCCCCCACTCGATCTGTTGCACAAACAGGACCTACCACTCAGGCAACAGAAAGAATTGGTTCAAAAAGAAACCTTGGAAACAAGTGGAAATGCTTGTTTCCAGATCAGGACACATCAAAAGAGTTTCCTTCAGCAACTCCTGCTGACCTGCCCCATTGTTGAAATGAGCACTTCTGCTTGTGTTATGGCTGCTCCTGGAACGGCTAGCTTCCCATTTCACTAGTAACTGTTCCCGCTGTTGCTTGGGATGGATTGGATAGTGTCTCTGTGACCTTCCATATCCCAAATCTTCAGGAGTTTCAGATTGTCTGGTTAGAACGAATCCTATTTCAATTCAGACAGCTCCCAAATCTGTTCAATTCAGCCCAAATATGTTCTGGATTCAGTATTAGGCTGGATCCAATGCACACCCCTAGTTACAATAATCCCTTTCCCCACAGCTATACCAGAGACTACTATGATTCTGGCAAATGAACAACTTCAGCAATCCAGTCTGGGTCCTCTTACCCTCAAAATAGTAAATAGTCTATGGCCTTAGCTAGACCTACTTTTTGTTCTGGGGGAGAGGAGGGGAGACCTCGCGTTGAGATTAATGCGAGATCTTGCCCCCATTTACACGTAAGATGCGACGACCTCAGGAAGAGAGGCGTCGCGCCCGCCATTTTTATTTTTTAAAGGAGATGGAGCGCACAAACAGTCGTGCGCAAAAGTAAGGTTTTTTTTAATTAACTACTTTCCCCGCTCCCCCCCCCACCCTACCTCCGATTTGCGCAGCTCCCAGCTCCATGAGAGTAATCGCGTGGAGCCGAGTAAACCCATGAAAATGGGCCATGCTCCGCAGTCTCGGGCTGTATCCCAGGGCAAGGGAGGGATGATCCCTCCCTGATCCCAGGATCCCCAGTGCATCATCTGGACGCACAGGGATGATCCCAGGGTTCGCCCCGGGATATAGCCTGGTCTAGCTAAGGCCTATGTAGAACATGCCTGAGAACAGAAACCAGAATTGTAATCTGTAGCTTTAAAACCTTAAGAATGTAAGAAGAGCTATGCTGGATCAGACCAAGGGTAAACCTTCATGGTTGTTGTTGTTGTTGTTGTTGTTGTTGTTGTTGTTGTTGTTGTTTTTAAAATAGATAGGATCAGGGGGGGGGTTTAAGTAAAAAGACAGAAACAAGGAAAAATGAATAATGATAAATTGCTAAAATTCAAAGACATAAATTGATCTGACTGGTGCTTCTAGTGTTCAAGAGATTGGGTAACTGCATTACTTGAAGCTCCCACCATCCTTGTTCACAAAGTTTGTTCCCTCTTTCCCCTCCCCCTGGGGTAATACCTGATTATGGATGTGTTTGGTCATAACATTGAACCATCGTTTAGTGCTACATGATCAAACCTTGGATTCATTTACTTACCCCTCTTCTTCCACTGTGGCTATGAGGAGGAGATAGGAAGCATCCACCACCATTTTCAGCTAGCTGCAGTTAGTTGCTTCATCCAATCCCAAACTGGGGATGAAATTGTGGACGGTTTTAACTGGTTTATCCAAACAAGCCAGGTTTGAACTTGGCTTGTCCCCCCCCCCCCCCCCCTGACCATAGTTTAAACCACAGGTTAGTCAACCTGGAGCCCTGCAGATGTTTTGGACTTATGCAAATTATAGTACAATACAAAAGACCTTGAGGGTAGCAGGTTGCCTAGCCTTGGTTTAAGCTAACCACAGTTTGTCATGGTTTGGACAGAATGACAAACTGAGGGGTTTCCTGCTTGTGTCTGCACTGGAGAAAGGAGGACAGAGTGCATGAGCTCAAGGCTTGACCATGTGGTGCTAAACTATGGTTTAGTGTTATATCTGAACATGGCCTGTATTTCAGATTTTGTCTGATAATCTCTCCCTCAGTCTATGCATTTTCACCATTCCCATGCTATGTGGGGAATTGAACTACCTCCATTTTGTAGGCAGGGAAATAAAAGTGCTGAGATTTTTTTTCAAAGGGAAAAATTCTTGCAAGTGGATCTTCTTCACAAGCATCTCTATAAATGCTCAGCTGGCATGTAGATGTTAAAGATCTGGCTTTTACTTATACTCTTACTTAAGGCCTGGCAGTGATATGCTGCAGACTCAGAATGGCGAGATTTTAAAATTGAGCATTCAGATAAACAGACTTTTTTTTCTTATTACCTCTCATAAATTTAGGACCGTTCGCACCTGACTACAGCTTCAGCAGTCAAATGAAATAGTAATTAGCACACACAACACAGAGAGCAACTCTTGGAAAATGTAGAATAAATGAAGCAATTATCATAGAAGTGCAACTGTTCTTTCCAATGTCAAATAATGACTTCATTTTGAAAATGGCAATATTATGCCTTGGGTCCTACTCAGTGAGTTCTTTTTGGAGCTTAATAAGTTCAACTTTGACCTCAAGTATGGATTTAATTATACATGGCAAACACAGATGTCTTCACTGTACTTTATTCCCTTTTCATATTTTTAAAGGGACTGTAAAGATTACAGGAACAAAAATAAAAAATGGAAGCCCTCTTCTGAATAGATGATATACAAGCACCATCAGCAAAAGTAAATGCAGCTAAAAATCCAATTCAAAATGGAAAGTTGTTTTTTTTCTGGCAAAATGGTTGAATTATTGGCTGTTAACTGTACCACAGTGCACAGTTTATAGTAGGGTATTTGTATCACAATAACTTTCTACATTTGGATTTTCTAGCTAGATCCAGGTTCATGAATGGTATGAGAATGGAAACAATATTTTTTCTATAAGAGTGAGGTCAGAGAGGACAACAAAGGAGCTGCTTGATACAGAGTCAGTACCTGAGGCTAATGGATCAATCGCCCAACTCAGTAGTAGCCATTGGAACAAATTATTTCATTCTCCTCCTTCAAGGAGAAGAAGTATCAAAAACTACACCAGGCTTGCATATATGAACTTGTTAGCTTTGACCACATAACTTTCAATTTCATGGCTTGTATCCAATGTTAGTTCTACAATGGATAGTAGATCTATTGAAATGAATGGGACTTAAGTTAGACCAACATTGCGTACAATTCAGTGCATTTACAGTTCAGCTCTTGCTTCTATCAGATCAAGTGTCCTTTGTACTACACAATTTGAATTTCTGCTCATTCATAAATCTTCACTGCCAACAAGACAACTTACTTTGGCATGGGTGAAAGACCAATAAATGGTCCTTGTCAATTTGGTATATTACTTTTTTTTGTAGGGGAGGGGGTGTTCTAAAGGATGAAGAAGCTCAGGCTGGGGATGGACAATACTTGATTTTTGAGTATTTGACTGAAGAATGATAGCTTCATCATTGCCTTTATTTGGTGCAACTCATGATTTTGTACTTTTAACTATTTTCTCTAGCAAAACCGGTTTGCCAGGGTTTTTTCCAGTCTTTCAAACACCTGAAAAACATGTTTGCGGACAGATGATAATCCTAAAAACTAACGTTTTTGAGGGAAACCTTTTTGATGGTTTCTCCCCCTAACCACAATGCATTTAGGGAATAGGGAGAAAAGCAGACATAAACATTCCAACTTGGCACTTTGAAAACCAAGTGTTTCCTTCATGTTCTTCTTTCTTTAACTGCAGTACTAACTTCTAGCAGGGCCTAAAGGCATTTTCACAGATGGTTCTTTTGGTATCTATGATGTCTCACTTCTGAATGTGGTTAATATGAAACAGAAAGCAAGAGGGATCCATTTTTAAATGGAATGTCAATTCTGAACAATGCACCCGCACACATACATGATTTTATGGACAAAGATGGTCCTCCACATCCTGTGCAAAAATGACTTCAAGTTATAAAAACTTTGGTAGGCCTACAGCACTGAAATGTGTGTCTGTCTAGGCTAGAATAGAGTGATAATATGGAAAGGAGGACAAGGCTCCTGTATCTTTAACAAATGAATAGAAAAGGGGATTTCAGCAAGGGGATTTGTATGCATGCAGCACCTAATGAATTTCCCTCTTCATTGCAACAGTTAAAGCTGGACAAACACACAGTCAGACAGAAAAGCCCTCTCAAATGTTAGGAGTTTAAAACTAGAGGTGTGCTCCGCTCCATTACGGATCCCCAAATCCAAAGTGGAGCGGGCTGATCTGGACCTCCTAAACCCAGTTCTGGAGCAGATCAGGGGAGGTCCGGATTGACCCATAGCGTTTCAGAATGGTCTGAAGCTTCAGAGCCAGGTAAGTGGGGAGCGGAGCTTACCTGGCTCCCCTGTCTGCTGCCATCCATGATCCGGTTCTGGAGCGGATCGAGGACGTCCGGATCGACCCGAACCAATTGGCCCCAATCCAAAAGGTCCAGTTTGGGATCCAAAGCAATTCAGGAAGGGCATGCACAGCCCTATTTAAAACTGCTTTGAACAGGCAACTGTAATGTGAATAACTATAAAATGCACATAAAGTGCAACTGAATAGGTTTTGCATTGCATCAGGAACTATAAAAATAACATGTCTGTTACAGACCAAAGAATGCTATAACAAAAGTGCTCACAAATGTAACAGGTCTAGCTAAAATTTGGTTTCCCAGAGAGAACTATAATTTGTCTCCCCCCAAGGATTATGTTAAGTATGTTGGCCTCAAGGTTACTCATATTCTTGGTAGGCAGCCCGCTCTCTACTGCATTTCCAGCAGCTATTGCTACACTTTCTGGTGCTGTTCCCCTACACAACCGATATAGCATCTAGTTCTCATTACATCTGCCTCTGGCAATTTTATACAGATGTCTTGTAGTCTGCAATATGGACGGCTGACTTTTCTGAAATTGGTGTGGATATGCGTGTCCTTGCCTTCCTTCTCATGCTCTTCTTGGCAAAGGATGAGTGAGGACATGCAAAAAGTGGAGGGAGGGGGAACTCTCTTTATTTTTTTCAGTCCTGGGAAAGTTGTCCAGTCCAATAAATGCATTGCCACTGCTAACAGCCAGCATTTTCAGAAGGCTGGACGGTCTGCCATGGAGAGGAAGGGGTGGAGAAATCACCAGCTTACACCTAAGTCTGGATCCAACTTACTGGGTTTGGCTAGAGGAGATGAATAAGTCAGTCAATGCCCATATTCCATCTCTGGCAATGGTCAGATGTATACAACATATATTAATTTTATTTATTTATTGCATTTATATACCACCCCATAGCTGAAGCGCTCAAATACATATTAATATTGTCATTAGTTCAGAAATAACTCTAGCCTGTTGTCATTAACTCATATTAGTGTCTCAGCCTTAACATAGCCTGGCTATTGGCTATTGGATGGTATAGAGATGTAATAAATAAATACATAAATATCTCCAGTTGCCAATGAGGAACCTGGGGGAGGCTTTCCCCCATGCACTGGAAGGTGGCAGTAACAATTGAGAGTGATCGATTCTAAATGTAAAGTTGAGAGAAACTAATGGCTGATTTCTCCATGGAATACATCTAGGACAACCACTTGATGCCCATCCTAATATGAATAATGGGATGATGGGTTTTGTCGGACATTCACTCAATAAATCAATATCTCAACAGATCAGGATCTCTGCAGAATGTTGCTTGTATACAGGGACCTGCATCTCATATGGGTGAGCATCTTCAGTCAGGAAATGCAAAGTCTATTGCTTATGGAGAAGCTCAGTAAAGAGCATGCTTAAACATTTATGAAACTGCCAAGACTCCACGTTTAATTGAGGATAATGGTTAAGAAAATGACAAGTTTAGATTTTTCATGGAACACTCCAAATCCTGGAGCGAAAAACTCCCAATTCAGTTTGATGAAAATGAGCTGTGTAAATCAGAACCATTTGTATACTGTGACTTGAGCTTATTAAATTCATAATATCCTATTGGGAGGGTTGTGCAAAATGTTTTGGCAAGCACTAGAATTGGGAAAGGGAAATATGGATCTTAGAAGGCAACAGCTATGTGTGGATGGAGGGCAAAAAACTGGAGGCCACAAGGAACGGCAACAAGAGTACTGTTCACTGTTAAGTTCCACTTAAGTCCTACTAGATTCAAAGCACTTAGGCCTGGGTGGGCCCTTCCATGAGACAGCTGAATCCTCTGCCTCAGGTGGCAGAACAGGAGGAGTAGAGAATTGTGTGCTCCCCCTCCCATTGAAGAGCCCCCCCCCCTCAAACTGGTATCTTACTTCAGTAATGTGACATGGCACTGGGTGCTCTAGAGGGCCCTGCTGCCCTTGCTGAGGCAAATGCAGCAGGGGAATCAGAACCATCAGGGCTTTCAGGGCAATCCAATGGGCAGGCAGTCTCTTTGCAGAGCTGCTTTGGCCAGGAAAAATGGCCAGTGTGGCTCTTCAGAGTGCCAGCCAAGCCCAAATGCCTGGCTCTGAGGGAAAACGTCAGGCCTACATTTTCCAGCTGAAGCAGCTCTTCAGAGAGCCTGCCTGCTTTTGGGATCTCCCTGAGAGAGAGCCAGAGGGCATGAGGAGAAGGAGAAGGTAAGTGAGGGGAATAGCATGTGACATGGGATGCAGGTGGGGATGGGGTAAAGAATTGCCTAATCTTAGGCAATCGTGAATATTTTCATGAATTGCGTCAGCTGCCTTTCGTTCTATTGTCCTCTCATTGCCCAGATCAGAATTTTTTTAGGGATGCACAAGAATTGATGCAAGTATGCATCAATCCAAGTGTTCAAGGAAGGAAGTTCAAGTGTGAATTTGTGCAAATCTCCCCAAACAGTCAAAAAACAAACAAACCCCAGCCCATAAATCTGTGGAATCAGTACAACCTGGAAAGAGCTGGTCCCCTGCAGAATCTGCTGGTCAGATTCATAGAAATCCAAACTCATTTGAATCCATTGCATGCTTCTCCAATATCCATAATGATTGCCCCATATACTGTATTCCTCTGTGGAAAGAAGGAAGGAAGGAAGGAAGGAAGGAAGGAAGGAAGGAAGGAAGGAATCGACAATACTTCCCTTCTCTATGTAATCATGTGTGATCAGCCTGAGGCAGAAGACAAGATGGCTTCCTTTCCATTTCATGTATGGATGGAAGCCAACTCGACTGGCAGTTGAATCTTACTTTAACACTGGCAATGGAATAGGGTCCTCCTCCACACATGAAGGCAGCAAGCTAGTTTATGGGATGCCAGACAGGATGTGTGGCACACACAAGCTCTGTCCTCCAATACATGGGAATGGACTGGTGGCTCAGGAAGAATGGCTGGAAGGCTGCAACTGCAGCCTCACTCTGTTGCTTCACTCTGCCTAGTGCTTGGTCTGCCCTGTGTGTCAGTCACACGTTATTTTCCACACACTTCACCAAATGTAGAGTCCGGAATATATCAGGTCTAGCTTGCCTGGTGTTCGGTAATTGTGGTAAGCTTCATAGGAACATAGGAAGCTGCTTAATACTGAGTCAGACCTTGGGTCCATCTTCCCCACTATTGCCTACATTCACCGGCAGCAGTTCTCCAGGGTTTCAGTCAGGATGCTTTCCTAGCCCTACCTGGAGGTGCCAAAGATTGAGCCTGGGGTCGCTCTGGCTGCAAAGCAGGTGCTCTGTCACATTGAGCTATGCCCCCTCCCATATACAGGTGAAATAGTTATGGCCGTGCCCAGCTTACTGCTGGCAACCGTTTGTAAAAAGCTTATAGCAGCAACCTGTTTGCAGCAGATGGGGCATCTGACTCACTCACTGCAAGCAGAGGCTGCATATCACTGCCAAACACATCACACGGAGTTGATCCAAACTAGGGGCGCTGCTCATGGCAAACATGTCAGACATGTCCATTTGCTGTGATTAGGAAGCTGTCATGGACAGAGGGGAAAAGCTGCTGACATGAGTGAGGTGGGCCTCAGGCATTGCATAGCAAGTTAGCACAGATCATTAGCACTTACCAGCTTAGGTAAACACAGCAAAATGGAATCAAGCTAGGAGGTGATATATATATATATATATATATATATATATATATATATATATATATATTGTTGTGACTCATTCTATGATGACTGATGCTAGCAACTAGGAAGGTGTGAATTCACCTGAACTATGGAGACTTTTAATGCCCTGTGCACATGACAAGGAATATTCTTATTACCCTGACCATCATTAACTATGCATAGGGGGCAGGTATATACATGCTTTTTCTGATTCTATTATGTACAAGGGAAAGTGACTGCCTCTGGAATGCTACAACTATTCTCCCAAATCTTTGTAGCTTTATAAATTGTTTCTTATGCAGATACCTGATGGCAATGCAGCACCATCTGTTCCACCCCTTGAAAGGATGTGGATTAGTAATTTTCACACCTTTGTATAATAGTCCACAAGTGAGGCAGAAAAAATGCTAACAAGCTGAATAACCTTTCAGTTGCATGGGTGCCCGGAGATGCACTGTACACTCTGGAAAGAGAAATGGGCATTTCTTCTTCTGAATTACAGGTGACTAATTAATCCTGCAGGGATTTCAAACACATACGCCAAATGCTAAAAATAATAAATCTCTTTGATAACTGATTCTGAGGAGGATTTTGAGACCATGCATGAGTCATTCCAGCCTTAATGTCCTCTGATTTATTTATTTATTTATTTATTACATTTTTATTCCGCCCAATAGCCGAAGCTCTCTGGGCGGTTCACAAAAATTAAAACCACAATAAAACAACCAACAGGTTAAAAGCACAATTACAAAATACAGTATACAAAGCACAACCAGGATAAAACCACGCAGCAAAATTGATATAAGATTAAAATACAGAGTTAAAACAGTAAAATTTAAATTGAAGTTAAAATTAAGTGTTAAAATACTGAGAGAATAAAAAGGTCTTCAGCTGGCGACGAAAGCAGTACAGTGTAGGCGCCAGGCGGACCTCTCTGGGGAGCTCATTCCACAACCGCGGTGCCACAGCGGAGAAAGCCAAAGATGCATCTGATGCATCTGCTAGGTGAGAACCCCTTGTTTCTGAGCCTTGGCTCAAGTCATACGTTGGCTGTTTAGAACAGACCTTTAAGGTTATATTTCCTGGACTCCAGTTCAATGTTTTCTTCCCAAAGGCTTCACGGAGTAATTTTGAAATCACTGGTGTCTTTGCCCCCAAACGAAAGAATATATGACATTGTCTCATACTGAGTCAGACCACTAGTCTACCTAAGCCAGTATTGTCAACACTGAATGGCAGCAGCTCTACATGGTTTGAGGCAGGGGTTTTCCCAGCCCTACCTGGAGTGGAGATGGTATTGATTGGAACCTCCTGCATGCAAAGCATGTGCTCTAGCACTGAGTTATGGCACTTCCCTTTTTCTGAAGTTACCAGGAGCTTCAGGAGTTTTGAAATGTTGTCTTGTACAAATCTTCTCTCCATCTAGTAGACAGATCATGGTTGTTTTGTTTCCTGCTCTCCCTTGAGCTGTTGCCTGCTCAAGGGAATATAGAACCTTTGCGTTCATCAGGAATGAGGCTACACAGTGGTGGACTATCTACCGTTTTCTCACAGCTTTATCTTGCCTTGCTTGAACCTGCTTTGCCTTGCTAAAATGTGGATTTTGCCCTGCTGGCTTTACCTGTGACTCTGCTTTGCCAGAACCTGACCTATTGTCATGAGCTTCCCATTGGGCCCAAACCCTCATGCTGCTTTGGCCCTAGGTCAGAAGAGGACACTCGTGTGCAGGCTTTGGTGCTTCAATCCTGGCTCATTTTAAGCCAGAGTTCCCTGTTGAATCTGAACTGGGAATTATGGTGTGATGTCAGTTAACAAACTAGGTTAAACTCTGTCGTAAGTGTTCAGGTTCCAGTATCTTCAGAGGCACATGTCTTTATAAGATTTAGGTCACCTGTTCCAATTTTTGTCTAAACAGTACAAAGGCAGGGAATGATGCATTCAGCTTGTGTCCCCATTGCTTTTCTTTGCCAAAACTATAATTTATTATAATTCCATCCCCCCATCCCCCACCCCCAATTCTACCAGTAATCCGCACGATATGTATAAAGGAAAGGAGATTTATTAATGGCCTCTGCAGGTCTGAGGGAAAGGCAGTGTCAGAATGAAGAGAAATGGGACTTTCGCTACCCTCCCCGAGCAGTTTGTCATGCAGTCAGTGCACGGAATCTCACAGGTAGCGCA
Organism: Elgaria multicarinata webbii; assembly: GCF_023053635.1. Taxonomy (NCBI): domain Eukaryota; kingdom Metazoa; phylum Chordata; class Lepidosauria; order Squamata; family Anguidae; genus Elgaria; species Elgaria multicarinata. Next base: position 107,401,390 of record NC_086172.1, read on the forward strand.
CATCGTCATCTCAGGAGTAAAAATAGAGTTGTGGATGTTAGTCATAAATTTCTGTTATTGCTGAAGGCAAAGAGATATTTCACTGCAGTCATCTTTGTAGGGATTATGTGAGATGGCTTGTGGGCTGGATGTGACCTCAGTAAAGCTGCATTCCTAACAAGAACAAATTTTACAGCTTTGGTGAGATGAAGTTGGGGGCCTGGCTATTAATCATATGCTCATCTCCAGCCCCTTCCAACAGACAGATATGTTGCTGCTCTTCTGGAGAAGGTGCCTTTAACTAAAGGTAACCCAACCACCACCACCACCTCCACTAGGGTGACCATATGAAAAGGAGGACAGGGCTCCTGTATCTTTAACAGTTGCATGGAAAAGGAAATTTCAGCAGGTGTCATTTGTATGCATGTTGCACCTGGTGAAATTTCCTCTTCATCACAACAATTCAAGGTGCAGGAGCTATATTGTAGCTATACTGTGACCAGATTTAAAAGAGGGCAGGGTACCTGCAGCTTTAACTGTGGTGATGAAGAGGGAATTTCACCAGGTTCTCCATATATCCAAATTACACCTGCTGAAATTCCCTTTTCAATGCAACTGTTAAAGATACAGGAGCCCTGTCCTCCTTTTCATATGGTCACCCTAACCTCCACACAACCTAATGACTTTCCTAATGACTTTCTCTTGACAACACACACAACTCCCTGGGTACCTGTTGTTCTCACTCTGTCCAAATGTTCATTGGAACATATATAGCAAATAAATGGAACAAAGTCTTTTGATTTCAAGAGGCATCTATTGCAGAACAAGGAAAACGGTACTATCACTATGCTGAACATTCAGGACCAGGGCAATGTCCTCTTGATAGTAATGAGCAAACAACAAACTTTTAGAATATTTCTCCTGCAGAAGAGACCAATGGAACCAGAACATGTATTTGTTTTAGCGAAGTACAGTGCAGTCTTATACATGTCTTACTCAGAAGTAAGTTCCATAGAATAGGGCATACTCCCAGGTATAAGACTGCAGCCCAACACAATTTGTATGTCACCTTTCATCAAAAAGATTCCGGGGTGTAAGAGTATTTGAAGTTAGGGGCTCATGAATATTATCTTCCCCATGCTTCATGTTTATCTTAAAGGGATTGTTTATTACTTTCCAAGTTCTATGCAAGTACAATGCATTATCACTATTCCAGGACTTTTTAGAGCCAAACTAAGCATTCTGGTAATCACACATAATCTAGCTATGTATGTGTGGTAGGTTTCCCTTTGTAGGTGTGAGCATGTGTGATCCTGATTTGGGTTAGGACTCTGGTGATCCAGGAGGGCTTATATCTTCTCCCCATATCCATTTCCCCCTGAAATTCCAGCATCCCATAGAGTGGGTGGGGTGTTAAAAAAAAAGAAAGAAAATAACCTCTACATTAGTATGATTACCAGAACATTTAGTTTGGCCCTTAGGAGATAGGAACCCAGTTGTGTCTACAAAAAGGTCTATGTTATAGAATAGTGGTGGGCAAGTTCAAAGGGAGGGGTTGGATGGCACACACATGCCCTCAAGCCTCTGCAGGACAAATGACATCAAGAGCCCTCACTCCCTTGGCATCATTTGGCCATCGGACAGTGGTCTGGGTTGTAGATGATTGGTGGACCATAAATCTGGGGACCCATTATGATAACGATTGTGTTCTGCCACAATTCTATTGAGAGTGCGTTATACAGCTACCCTTTATGTTGTCCCTGACTCTGCTCGCTTGTTGAGTGTTTGTGCCAGTGCACCCTTCGAACTTTGGTCAGGGACCACAGAAGTACCATTAAAGTTGGCATAGTCGGTTGGTATAAGTGGTAGTTGCTGCTGCCATGGGATTGAGAACTCTGGTGAGAACCCATATGGTGAATAAAGGAGTGTTGGCTGGAACATAGTTGATCTCACCATCAGAAAATAATGTATTTTGTGTTCTACATGCCTATTCATTTACGATCGGAACAGAACATACAGTCACTCAAACCAACAGTAACTCAATTAAGTAACTGCAGTTCTGTATCCAAAGCTTATTCCACTGTTTACTAGGTGAAAGAGTATATGGTAGTATGTTTAAAATTGGACAAGCCCTAGCCTAATACAAAGTGTACCGTTAGTTATTATCTGCAAATAAACCTTAGTAATGAGGTTTTTAGATCTATTGGTTGAGTACTGATAATAAATTCTCTGCGGAATTGACTTCAACCTATTAAGCAAGCTGGCTCCTGCCATCGTGGTTGTTAATTTGACAGGACTGTGTCACATTAAGTAGAACAAACATGTTTTCACCCACTCAGCCATCCAGAACGGACATGGCTGTTACTCTAACAACTGGATATTGATTGGAATCATTCACCCTTCCTGACCCAGTGCTGGTCTATGAAAGCAGAATCAAGGCTGATTAAGAAATGGGCATGTGTTTTCTGCACATGTGTGCAGCGTGGATGTTGCCTATCAATCTGCAGCCATTTGACTACCTGTCATGTTAATACTTTGAGCACTGGATCTGTCACTCACTTCCTGAAGGGGAAGGGAGACCTCATTTATCCTGAATTATTTATCGGTTGCAAATATTCATGCACCCATCTGGCCAGACAATGCTGGTGAAGGTTCGCTGCCCTACAGATCCAATAAACAGCTTACAATCGGCAGCTGTAATAAAATTTCAGAGTGATTGCTAGTATGGTCCCAACAGGAAGCTTTAATCAACCTATTAGAATGTATGAGAGATGTATTTCTCACATTAATCTGAGAGAGGTGAAAATCAGCTGGGAGTGGGAACAAATTTGTACAATAATTATTATTTTAAAGTAGAAATAAAAGCAGTGATCTGAAAATGTAGGATGATGGAAAGGTTTTTGTTGACCAGAGTAAGAACCAAACACATCCTGATAAAGTTAGGAAAAAAGAAGAAAACACTACTTCACTGAAATCAATAGTGGTTTTATTTTCATTAAATCCAGATTGTCACATCTGCATATATAATTGTTAAAGAAATTGTCTCATGCCCAATATTTAGAGTTCATATCATACATTACCCAGCTTTGCTGCTAAAGTATAGTCAACTAGGTGCCATAGCCAATCTTGCCTCTCTGACTACTGTACTTGTATGATAAATGATTGTGCAAGCATGTGTTTATCACAGTCATATGTGATATTTTAGGTGTAACTTGTGAACTGGCATATTGGCACCATATATTTTCATTCTGTTTTTATGTTTGATCGGTGGTGTAGTGGAACTGTAGTGCAGTAGAGAGTTTCAATAGATTATGGGAGATTGGCCCAGGGCCAGCATCAAGGGTTAGAATGGCTGGGCATCAGTCAAGGGCCCAGACCCCAGAAGGGGCCCTCTGAGAAGACCCCCCCTTGGAGTTGTTCCTCCTCCTCCTCATTGCAACCTGCTTGTTCTCTTGGCTCTTCCTCTGGCCCAGACAATGGTGGTGGTAGTAGATGCCACCATCCACTTGCTAACTCACTCTCTGCCCATCGAGCAAGCAAGTGGTAGCAATGTTGCAAAAAAGGAGGAGCAATTGCAGCTGGTGGCAATGGTGATGAGTATGTAGACTCCCTGTACTCAGCAGAATGAGCAGAGGACCGCAAGATTCAGCAGGGCTGACTAAACACCTTTTGAAGTCAATGAAGTAACACATATTGCCTTCTAAAGTGGGTAGACCATTAAGCTCAGAGTTTAAAATATCTAATTGCACCCCTGCACATGCAAATCAAGAGGACCAGTGGGGAGCAGAATTGAAAGGAGACCTATGAGGATGCCATCCCAATGTTAAAACACTGGACACACTCCAACCAGAGTTACATACTTTTAAGACTCATCAATTTCATTAGAATAAACATGTGTATCTCTCTCCCACCGGGTAGAGAAACATCCTAATGAAACGTCCTAATGGTAAGAGATATTTGACAGCAGCCTTGGGAGATGTTAAGCTCTCCTTAACTGGAGGAATTAAAGCAGAGGCTAGATGGCCAGCTGGCAAGGATGCTGTAGCTGCATCCTGCATTGCAGATCCAATGTTGATCAAAAGGGTTGGACAATAGTGGCTGGTGACTCTGAATTTGGTGGGGCTGTGGTTCCATTCTGGGTTTCAGGCCATGGCTAGACCAGACCTATATCCCAAGATCATCTTGGGATCATCCCTGTACATCTAAATGTCACACAGGGGATCCTGGGAGCAGGCAGGGACGACCCCTCCATTTGTCTGGGATAATCCTTAGGTTTAGATAAAGCCTCAGTCTGAACCAGCCAGAACTCTAAAGGAGCTCTCCAAGGTTCTAAACCCTAATCCCAAAATAGGTTCAGCACCTTGGATGGTTACTTTATAGGTCTGGCTAGTTCTAACTAACCCAGAATGGATTCATAGGCTGACCAAAACCAGAACCATCCTTCTCCAAATGAGTTGGGCTATATAACCTCTAAGATCCCTTCCAAATCTATGATTCTATGAAATCCATAGAAAAAGCTTGGTTTTTTAAAGGCCATCTTGGCAACGTTCTACATTGAAGGATGGTATATATATCTATAAAATAAAACAGCTTTGGCTAGAAAGTATTGATTTTTAAAAATAAAATAAAATAAAATAAAAAGGTCATTTTAAACTGGAAAATCATTTCAACATTTTTTTGATTGGCTTTGTCATTGAATGTCCTCTATAACGGCCAAAGAACATGACTTCTTACTTCACATTTTTGATTAACAGAATTTGGCCTCCTTATACTGTACCTCCCTGTTTCTCAGTCAACCAGCCTTAGCTCGATATTTTGCGGTGGGGAGTCTCCCAAGATTGATGTGTGGGTGTTCTGATGAAAAGTGACTTTGGCATCACGGGGCTACAATGGAATTAAGGATTCATGAGAACTCTGCAGAGGGCGAGAGGGAGGAACCTGAGCGAATGCAGAATTAGTCACAAGGGAAATACAGGCAATGTTCTGAATATAAAATAAGCAATGGCTTGACTTCTGATGTTGCTGAGCTATAAATATCCCCACCAAGGAAAATCAGGACCCCTCTTAGAGCAAAAAACAAAACAAAACATCAGAGCAGACAGCTGGTGTTGAGTTATATATATTAGGCCTGTAAACAAAGGCAGCCTTAAGAACCAGCAAAAGTGTGCAGCCATTTCAATTACAGATTTACTCTCATTCCAATTGGTGCAAGATTTGCAATCACCATGCCACCAGGCCGCAAGTTCACCCAGAAAAGCTCCAACATTTATGCAGCTGCTTATTTGTAGATTTTAATATTTTACTTGGAAAGGGGTCTCCAAATAGTCATTACCATTTTTCACTGTAATAAATTTTCACATTAACATGGTTCAGCAGAAAGCATAGCCTAAGGAAAGACACAAGGCTTGTCAATGGCGCTTTGATATGTTTTTGCAAACAAAGTTGGCCAGATCATTATTCTGTGTTCTGTAACAGCTCACAATATGATCATGCCAGTGGATGGGAATGTTGGAACCTTCCCAGGAAACTTATCATATAAATGAAATGCTGGAAATATAATTGTAAAAGAAAAAAAGTGGGACTTCATTTTAAATCTGATGAAACTCTCTCTCTCTCTCTCTCTCTCTCTCTCTCTCTCTCTCTCTCTCTCTCACACACACACACACACACACACACACACACACACACACTGAGGGATATACTGATTCACAAACTAACAAAGCCAGCAATGCCAAGTTGTTCTTTAGACTAAGGATGTACATACTATCAACTGCAGATGTTAACATTGGCACACTTAACCAACAGCAACCACACTGATCTATTTCACTCAGGCCTTTCATGGGAATCTGTATGATATAGAGTGGCCATGTGTCCTCTTTTACAGAAGACAGCCCTCTCTTTGAAGTTCTCCTTTATTTGAAGGGCTGCCCAGGCCAAATCTGGTTAAAAGATAAAGAACCGTCAGAAGGGAGATCAGGTGGCTTGAATTTGCCCATCAACAGTGAGCACCTGGACAGTAAACTGTGCAGGTACACAAAGCACTTAGCCACAGTCTTCCCAACACTGGTGAAATGTGCTATATTTCTATTTGGTGTACTAGTAATGTTTAAATTTGCACCTATCCATATATGAATGAATATAATAGCATAGGCAAATTCTAGGCAATCCAGTGTCCTCTTTTGGTGATAACTTTCTCTTTTGGAAGGGGGGCAAGTCAGAAGTGGCCATCCTACCGACCAAGGCCAAAGGAAAGTCTGCAAGCTCTTCCATTTTATCTCTGATGAAGTCTGATCAATGTCTGTCCATCAGAATTTCTAAGGTGCTTAGCTTCTTGTGTATGACATAGCCCTCAATAGCTCCAACAAGCAGGAAATTTCCCAGTAGGAAATTACCTTAGGAACCATTTGTTTTCTAATGGAAGGGTCATTTTCTGTTGGGAAGATGTCTGGAATTTTCTTTAGCATCCATCATTCATAGTCACCCAACCATTTTACATAGGAAATGAAGCATTAGTCAACTCCCATTACAGCTGGTGAAAGTAATTCTCCTCCAGTGTTTCAGTTTTCCCCAAGTTACCTAGCGAGGCATGACAGAAATTAATGTACAATCCAAGTCTTCTCTGCTTTCTTAGAAACATTCTATTTTCTTTACCATAATGAATTTAATTGGATGTAATCAACACAACAGAGGTGACCCATGTATGTGACACATTGACCAACATTTTGCACACACATTGTATACCATGGTAACATCAGCCCATTGTGTGTGAAGCCTCCTTGCAGCCAAGCTTGTGGAGGCTTCTACAAAATTGTATTGGAAGTCTAGGATGGTCACCTATGAATCACCAAAAAGGAGGACAAAAGGGGACAGCAATTTACATAACATTTACATATGCTGATGTATCTGTATAGATGCAAATTTAGGAATAATTTAAATAGAAATAGAGTTGATCTCACCATAGTGCGGATGCTTGGGACTAGGTGACCTGTCTGCTTGCCTGTTTGGTTTGCTATTTAGTTGATGAGCAACAGTTCTTATGGTTCTTTGACATGAACTGGAATTGGACAGGATGACGCTTGAATATCTTGTATTCAAATATGCCTTCAAATACAAGTTGGTTCTCTTGCAGCCTTTTGAATAGAGAACTATCTTCTGTAAAAGAGGACAGATGGCCACCTTAGGAGAAGTCCTACAACACAGGCTCTGTATAGGGCACTAAAGTTCATCAAATGAGCAGCAGACACCACACCACAAAACCCTCAACAGGAGACATATAGAGCTGTGCACAAATGACCTCTTGAAATTCTCCACCCTACTTCTGAGCAGAGAAATTAGGGGGATGGACGGGAAAGACAATTTCACCAAGATTCTTCAGTGGGTGGAGAAATTCTCCAACAATTTATCACGTAGGGCTCACCACTGGCAAAGGTATATAGCACAGCTTCTTTCTTCTTTCCTAAGGGCTTTTGTTTATTTGCACTTCCAATTTAAGTGGAAACAGCATGAACTGTGTTGGTAGCCTAGTCCCCATTTTGCATTCTCCACAGTATGGCAACAAAGAGCTCCCCATAGATGTTTGGGTGGAGGTGGTTGGAGACAAAGACATAATGAAAAGCCTTCATTTTTATGCTGCAGGTTCATTTTTAGCCCATGGAAGTAGCTTTAGAAATAGAAGGTGTAAACCTGAGGAAACGTTCCTCTTCTCTTTCTGTTGGACAATTCTTGTGTACTTGGCATGCGCCTTAGGATGTGACTAGGGAGGACTCATGACACAGAGAACATAAATATTGGAGCTAGATAGATAAATCCTAAAGTGATTAGCATTGCAGCCACTTTAGCATGCATCATGATAGCTCCCAAACGTGCATCTGCAAGGAGAGCCCAAACATTCAGGCAGCTGTGTGGATCCAGATCAACAAACCTGTTCTAGCAGTTTTATCTCACCAGGAGCAGGACTTCTGTAATTAATGAGTCTTAATTCCTCACTCAAGACCAAGCCACCTGAAAAGACTTTGCAATACAACAGGGAATAATATATTGCTGCTGGGAAAATCTCTTACCTTCCCCCCCCCCCCGGCAAGTATTGTGAGGATCACAACTAAATCCAGAGGGAGCAAGGAATTCTGTGAGGTGGAAGGAGGTGGCAGATGGTGGCAGTATTCTTACATCCCTCTGAGCTCTGGCTCCACTACACCACTGTGATGCACTCTGTAGGTGCTTTCATGCAGGGCCTTTCCCCTGGAAGTTATTTGCTTACATATGTATTCCTGATAATCCAAACCATTAATGGGCCCATGGACCCTGGTTCCTGGCCATTGTCTACATGGGTCTTATTTTTAGGCAAAATTCATTACTCTGCAATGCAAGTTCTAAGCAAACGTGGCCTGATTTAATGAAAATAAATTATAGAAATGAAAGCTTTGACTCATCTTTCTTAGCCCAATTAAGTCACATTTGAGCAGAGCATTACCAGCAAAGAGAATACCATCTGATTAAATGAGAGCACACCCATAAAATAGAAATGTTTCCCTTTGAATCATGTTGTACCTTCTTTTTTTTCTCCCCAGATTTTGCTCATTTATTTTTACCATAAAACCACAATTTATGCTGATAATATACTTTCTTCTCCAACCCACATCCTTCCAGTATGGCTTTGCAGTGCCCTCAGAATTGAAAACAGATACTTGGGTTGAGTTCTTTTTGTAATCCATAGTCGAAATAGTCCTGCAGACATCAAGGTAGGCTAGTATAGCTGGTCCGTTTTTGTTGAAGCCTATGTATAATTGCTAGTAAATTGTATTTTCATATATATGCATTTCATGTGTTTTCATTGCAATGTATATATATACAAATCTATGCATATTTAAAAAAAACTCAAAAAAGAAAAAAACACTTCTATAGGTTTTTTTTATTATTTCCTTGTTTCCAAATTTCTCCCTCCATTTAGAACAGAATTCTGGAACAGCTGCTCATGTGAGAGTTGAAACTAAGAACTGCTTTTCTCTGTGTAGGAGCAACCATGCATATTATTGTGACAGCAATGCAAGAAATCATTGGGGGTCTAAGGGCACTTTTCATTCAATTGTCTTTGCTTGTGCAGAGACCAAAATGGTAGTGGATGAGAAGATTTCATCACTGCATTTTTACTGCAGAACTGAGCCATTTAGTGCAAAAGCTGACATGGTTTAGCAGGACTGGCATTCAGGGAAGGCATGGGTGGACACCTACTGATGGCCTTCGCCCCCTTGCCCCCCCCCCCCGGCAGGGGCCCACAGGCAAGAGCTCCTTGGAGATGCTCATCATCCTCTCTACCATTGCAACCTGTTGCTTCTCCTGTGCCTTTGGTGCTGTAAAAGTGGCTGGGCCAAACCTAGATACTAACAAGTGCTGCAGTTCCAAGTATTGCCATTTAGCCATAGCTGACAAGTAATATTAAGTACACAGGATAGAAAACAACAAGAAGTCAGCACTGGCACCCACCAGTTGATCCAAAGTAAAAATCACATTATTTGTTCATGTCTGCCATAAAAAACATTTTCTTATCAATGTTTAGATCTGGATTGCCCCATGGAGTCAACTTATAATGAGAAAACGGATCAAAGTGTAATTGATGTGACATTATGCACCACACATCTTTAACTGTAGAAACAGTGGGAGGAGACCTGTGCATTCTAGTATGTCTAGAACTATTGAGAGAGAGGAAAGATTCCGAAATTGACACAGGCGGAAGATCCAATGCAGATGGCAAAGACTCAAATTTAGTATGAGTCAAAAGATGAGCCCAGTAATATAAAGCAAGATCCAGAAAACCAAATCCACTTTCTTTAATTGGAAATTTCATCCTTTTCAGAGAAGTGGTAGCAATGATGATAAAGGCATAAATATTTAGATTGGTGCAGGAAGGCATAGACCACCAGTCTTGTATTGGTAATCTTGTAAAATACTCAAAAAGCATAAGCTCCAGAGAGTTCTGCAAATGCACTTGTCTAACTATCTTGGATATTCTAATGAGAGGCAGTGTTGTGTAGCAGTTAGAGCATTAGATTAGAAGAAGGGAGATCCTGTTCAAATCCCCACTTGGCTATGGAGTTCATTAGATGACCATGGACCTCCCTTACAGGGTTAAAGTGAGGCTAAAAGTGTGGCGGAGGGGCTTGAGTCCATTAGAGAAAAGGAAATATAATATATAATGCAATTCATTTTGGTGTGATATTATCTTGAAATATGTTTAAACATTGTTGTTGTTGTTGTTAAAGGAAAATATAATTTATTGAGCAAAATTATTGTTTTGGGGGGAAATGTTAAATTGTTGAGAAACCCCGACTATTTTCAGAACTTTAGGACAGTTCAAACATTTTGTTCTGTTGGTCACCACAATCTGGTGTGTCCCAAGGCCTAATGTGTTTCTTTTACTTGTTGGAGGAAGAAAGTAACACAATAATGGCTTTGTATCTTGTTTATTTGAATGTGGTATCTTCTTGACCACCTGCTGTAGATCCAGAAAAGACACAATTTTCAATTGAGTGGACAGAGACATACTATACCAAACATGGCATAGCTCAATGCTCCTAATTTTGGCAAGAACAAGTGTGCCCAAGATTCATCCTGGGCTGAGATCTATCTGAGTACAATAATTCCCAAACAGGCCAGTTTCTGTAGAAGGCATCAGCTCCCTAACATCCAGGTTTCTAAATCTGGGTATGATGAATTGGCTGCCATTCACAAATGATTTATTGCAAGGAGTATCCCCATGCTAGTCAATGTGAGATATCTGATCCCCGCAAGGCAGAGGAATTTCTTCCTGATTCTGCACCAATCCCCTACATCTACATGATAAACCAGGGGAATCACGGAATCAGTGAAGTGACAGAGTCTATACTACTACTACTAGAACAAAATCCTTAACTTCTAATTGGGTGCTAAAATATTGAACCCGGAAGGCTCTATTTTACTATGTAGATATTCCCTAATTCAGTAGGATTGCTCTGGAGTAATTTGGCTTTGGTTTGTGGCCATGGCCTCATAGTGCTTAAGCAACAATGCTGTATAAGTAAGGATTTACTTTTACAAAGTATTTTAAATTTTCCTAACAAATTCCAATTTTTACATAGCTCCCACTGGGTGGCATAAAGAGGAGGAAATGTAGCATGATAAGTAACTTCCCCTTAGTAAACATTAAAGACAAATAACAAAAAAAGTTGAGAGACAGGAGACATATTCCTTCAAAAATGATTTACTGAGTGGATAATGTCTCCTTCCAAACAACAGCAGGGTTTATTTGTATTTTTAGGATTTCATTCCCTCTGATCATTCCCCCCTCCCTGTACTTGCACTTGAATATGGCACCACATGATATATCCTCCTAATTATTTTTCTGTTTTTCCCCATATGCTTCAAGAAAAAATATGTTGTTTTCTTTATTGATAGGGAAGCAGGCTGACATGGAGTAGAAAGAACAGAACAAAAGGGGATGAAGTTGCCGTAGATGCCTGCCTGCCTCTCTTGTTTGTATACATCATTGAAATAGGGGGTGTAAAAAAAGCACTCACGTTTACAGAAAAAGTGAAATGCTACTTATTATCATGGGCAGAGTATGTGTGGAGAGAGCACTTGTATATTGCAAAGCTCTGGTGTATGTATGTGTGAGTGTGTTTGTCTCTGTGTGTTTATATCTACGTAGCCTCCACTGTTCATGTGCAAAATCATGGCCCGGATGACATTCGTTGGTCATTCCGGTTCCATGAGATGGAACCAGAATGGAATCACAAACCTGGAGTTGCTAAATTTGACCAAACCCAAGGCACCTTCTCCTAAAGGCAAACTATACACAGCTCTGCCCAGAGCAATTAATGTATTACACAGATTGTACACATGCCTGAGGTGAGTTGGGTGGCTATACCATGGACTGGGGCCTTAGCTAGACCTACCTTATAGTCTGCGATGGAGGAGGGAAGAACTCACGTTGTGATTAACGCGAGATCCCTCCTCCGTTTACACATCAAGCATGATGACCTCAGGAAGAGAGGCGTCATGCCCACCATTTTTTAATTTTTAAAGAGGAAGGAGCGCACGAACGGTTGTGCACTAAAGGTAAGTTTTTTTAAAAAAAATTAACTACTTTTCCTGCTCTCCCCACCCTAACCCCAATGGGTGCAGCTCCCAGCTCCGCGCGAGTAATTGCTGCAATGGGCCACACATTATACGGTCTCGGGCTCAGCCCGGGACTGCGGAAAAAGCAGGTCCAAAGGGGAGGGCTCTAAACTGGGGCAAGGGAGGGATCATCCCTCCCTGATCCCAGGATCCCCTGTGTGTCATGTGGACGCACTGGGATGATCACGGGGTTCACATTTGATAAAGCCTGGTCTAGCTAAGGCCTGGGTCTTCTCCGTGGTGGTGCTCAGATTGTAGAGCACTCCCCAAGTGCACATTAGTCAATTTCTACCAATATTGTCTTATAGTCCCTTACTGAAAACTTTTCATTTTACTCTGGTTTTTGAGGAGGTGTACTGATGACAATTTTTGGCAGTGATTTATTCTGTTTATGTTGTCCAAGTGCTTTTGAATGTTTGATGATGTTGCTGTTTGAAATGGTATTGAAATATGCCTTATTCGAAAGATGGGATATAAATATTTAAAATAAAATAAAATAAACCAGAGAGGTGTGCACTGCAGATAGGCAACAGTAAAATAAATTGGTTCTGATGACTTAAACAAATGAACCAAACCACACCCTACAAAAGAGCAGAAAAATCCACCAGAGCTTTCAGCTATTTTGAGGGGGAGTGGCTTGCAGTGCAGATTGGAGAGAACAGGAGGATTCTTCTCCCTGCCTCTTCTCCAAGCCCGGCCCCCAGTAGCCTTCAGATTAGGGGGGCAAGGCTTGGGGAACCTCTGTGGGCCTCAATTATTATAGCAATGAATCAGAACCTGCATGTGGACAATACTCCTCCCAGGCTTCCAAAACAAAGGGAACTGGGTATGCTACCTAATAGGCAGTTATCAACTGTCAAGACTCCTTAGCATTGAGAAAATGCTAAACTCCTGAAAAGCGTTGCTCCTTTTCAAAACCTTAGAATGGTAAGAAATCTGAAATCATGTTAGATGTCTTAAGAGATGGCAGCACCTGGATGAGTAGAGGGATTTTTTTAAGATGAAATGGGGGCGGGGAGCAACAATCCTGGCCCCTATGTCATTTTGGAGGGTGGACTAAAAGACATAGCAGGGTTATTCTCTGTGTTACTATAAATACCTCGGATTGGCTTGAAGCTGTGTTGGTAGAGATTGATTGAAACATCAGTTGAGCTCAGTCTTGATGTCTACAGGGATGGAATATAAATTGTAAATTGAGTGATACTGTTGAAAAGATGGATCAATAAGGGCATTCTCAGAGAAACTGAATGGGTTACAAGGGCTGGCCCATGACATTTTGCTGCCTGAGGCAAAGGACAAGAAGATGTACCTTCCCCATTTCATATACAAAAGCCCTCTGGATTAGAAGTTTCATCTTACTTCACTGCTGGCCAGAGTATGCTAACCTCCACTGCACCTGTGGACAAAAGACAAGTTTAGGGGGCACAGAGCAGGCTGCATGGCACACATAGCTCTGTCTGCCCCTCACCATCTGGTGCCTTACTCTCTGCGTTACATTTTGCGCATGAACAGAATTCCTTCTGGCTATGCTAAAATAACTTGTATTTGCACTGATTTATGGGTCTAAGAAAAAAATAGCCTTTCTCACTAGGCAATCCCCACCCCCAACATATTAGCATATCAAATTGGTTCTGTCTAATATCCGCTTGTGCAACTGGACATCCCATTCCTGTCCCTTCACCCAGAGCATGCACACATACACACACGTGTGTGTGTGTGTGTGTGTGTGTGTGTGTGTGTATAGATAGATAGATAGATAGATAGATAGATAGATAGATAGATAGATAGATAGATAGATTCTTTGGTGGGGGGGAATCTTCTTCATGTGAATCCCATTATTTGTGGGTGTGTGCAAATGCAATTGAGATTGCTAGGGTTTCTTCCACTCTGTCTTTTAAAAAAAAACCTCAAATCAAATTGATGAACTGTGATTAAAATATAAATTATTGAAAGCCTGTCTGCCGGCATAAAACCTGGCAAGCAATTCAATTCAGGGAAGACTCCAGGAACTAGTGGTGGAAAGCCAGGGATGCAAGAATGTGATGAAACTTGGAGGTAAGCTTGAAGGCATGTCAATGCCTAGGTGAGAAGAGGCAATATTCAGCCTAATCATCTGTAGGGGAAATCATGTTGCACTATTGTGTATTTGTCTTATGGGTTACAGGTGAATCCACTGCTTCTGATTTAGAGTTGCGGAGAGTCAGTAGTCACCTAGCTGCTGTTACACCTCTTTGCATACAACTAGCTGTTTTATGTATGCTGTGAGACAGAGTCCTCTATGCAGTCTTTGAAAGGCAGAAAGGCAAGGTGGGTTCCTGTGGGCCAATTCTTCAAGGTATCTAAAGATAGGGTAAAAGCAGGGGCAACATGTGTTTGTGGGGCAGATATTTTACCCATGTCCAAGGAAAGGATGGGGCTTGATTGTTGGTCACACTTAAGGATGCTTATTTAAAGTTGTTTGAGCTACTGGAATGCTGTAGTGTCATATTCAGATAGTAATTTAACACACAACAGGAGAGTAAGGGAAGAATGTAGGAAGATACCACTGCAACTTCCCAATTTCCTTGATTTCCCTCCCTGCTTAAGCATGAAAGTACTCTGCAATATTTGCAGGGTCTCCTACTTCTGACGGTGGTTAATACTGTAGTCTTGAGATGTTACCTTCTTGCAATCACCCCAGCTTATTCCAATGAACTGTTGTAGGCATTAGGAATTGGATGACCATATGAAAAGGAGGACAGGGCTCCTGTATCTTTAACAGTTGTATTGAAAAGGGAATTTCAGCAGGTGTCATTTGTATTATTGTGTGCTCATGATACCATACTCATGGAAGTTTGTGGGTGCTTTACATGATGTTATCCTCCTCCTCCAGGGCATCACCTATGCTTGGCAACCATCATAGTACACCACCACTACCACCAATGAGGAAAGTCTAGTATTTCTGTGAATAGCTGCATAAGACCCTGGTGCATTTGCACAATTCCTCTATACCACAGCCCCACCTAGTGGTTGTGTAATGGAACATATAGACAAGCAGAGAAAGAATGTCCTGGGAGGTGGGAAACATATGCAAAGGAGCCGATCTTAATCCCACAAAGAATCTAGAAGCAGAAGCCTTGTTAAAGTGGTGGATTAAAAGTCTCATGTAAAAAAGCCCCAATCCTGGCACTCCTGCTATTTCCTGAATTCCTCTGCTTCTTAGGAGGACAGTTGTTTCCTATGGCCATTTGGAAGGACAGGTCATTCCTTTGGATGAGTCATGGGAGGTCATCACAATAGAGGCCTCTAGGAGGTTTGGGGATACTCAGGTTGGTATTCTGGAGGGCCCTATTGTTTCCTGTGTGGCTACTGGTCTCAATCCAGTACATTTCATTTGAAAGGGAACTTCTCTTTCAGTTCTCATACTTCATCTTGTGCAAATGGAAGAACATATTTTGATTTAATTTCACTTTTACATTCAATAAGAATTTATTTTTAACTTCTATGAGCTAAAAATACCTTTAAGGATGTAAAAGAGCATCTTTGGATCCAAGTCAGGATGCTGAGGTAGCTTGAATACAGCTCTGGTCCAGTATGATGGTACTTATAACTGGGGAAAATAAAATAATCTTTGACAACATTTTATCAACATACTTCTTTTGCAACTTAACAGGTTTCTAAAACTCATTTGTAGGTTGACAAATCTAGCAAATAGAGCTGATAATTATTTCCATTCCTTAGGGAATTTATCCAGTGTAATTAAAGCTATTTCTATTTTTCTTTAATGACTACCCCTGGACAAGTGACATTGTGAATAATAAGTGATGTATATTACACAAACTCAATAAAATCTGTTTCTCTGAACCATTACCACCCTTCGGTTAATTATATTTTACATTCCAGTTTGAAGCCAGCATTAGGTGTAATTTATGAGCCGAGCATATTTTTACCTCAAACATAATAAGGCAAATTTCATAAATGGGGTTTTCATGTGCATGCATAGTTATACGGAAAAGCATTTAAACATCTTGAAGTCCACTGATGTTTGCAGAACCAAGCAATTGGCTAGGGCAGGGACAAGGAGTGGCCAGTCCATTGCGCAGATCGAACATGAGCAAACCACCAAGGGCTGTTGCTGCTGCCACTTGCCACCACCTCTTTGCTTGCTTCTTTAGCAGCTCCCTGGGCAAGGCGGCAGATGGTTGGCTGTTAACGGCCAGCACCCAGTTAATTAGGGGCGCTACCAAGAACAAATGGGCAAAACCTAGAAATGACCCTGGGCATGTCTACACCAGTCGGTATCCCAAGGATCATCCCAGGGTCATCTCTGTGTATCCACATGACACACAGGGGATCCTGGGAGCAGGGAGGGATGATCCCTCCATTTCCCCGGGATATCGGCAGGCCCTTTTTCCCTGGCTTTTCCCACAGTCTTGGGATCATCTCGAGACTGCGGGAAGTGTGGGCGCCTGTCGTGGCTTCATCTTGTCTCCTCGCAAATAAACGCAAGGAGGCAGGGACTGGGCATGGGGCACAGACACCATCGGGAGTGGGATTGGGTGTTTTCTTTCTTTTCTTACCTTTGGTGGAGGGGCGCATGTGCACTCCTTTCCTTGTTATTTTTTTTAAAAAAATGGCAGCCGTGACATCCTTCCGGGACATAGCGTGGCCGCCTGAACACCCAGGAAGGATTGTGGAAGCCGGTAAATCCACGATCCTCCCCCTACGCCCTTGTGGTGTAGACATGTCCCCCTGTGTCTAGGGATGGAAGGGCATTACATTTTAGCTTATTTTTTATAAGAATTTACCTAAACCCCACAAAATCCCTTATATTCAGGATGGAAATAAGCTGAATTTAACCAATTCAAAAGTGGGGTGGGTGGGAAATGGAAACTGACAGATTTATCCATCTAGACCCAGGGCTTTGTATTAAAACTGTGTGTTTGAACTCCCATTTATTGAACCATGCTGGTGCTTAATTGGAGTTGCCCCTTCTTTTTTTCAGACAGGCTTCACAACTTTAACAGCTGTATGACAGGCAGCTACAGCATGGTCCTCTCCATGCTGGGAATGGCTGTGCCTACTGAATCTGGCTGGTGCAGATATGTGAGAATTTTGTATCCATTCAGTTTTGATAAGAATATACCAACATTCACAAATTTCTTTATATCCAGGGTGGAAAGAATTTGAGATTTTTTAAAAAATTGAAATTCGAGTGGAGAAAGTGAAACTCACAGATTTATCCATCCCTACTTGTGGTGAGGCATTTGAACTGGTTTGGTGGCTGTGGATCTTAAACCAGGTGTTAGTTATTGTTAGAATCCCAAAAAAGAAAAAGAGAAAAAGAAAAAATAGGATTTTAGTTTTCCCATGACCTGTGCAGACTGATTCAACAGTATCCATGTTCCTGACACTTTTCAGTAGTGCCTGTAGACTACATTTTCCTCCAGAGAGAGAGAGAGAGAGAATTCTAATAGCTAGGCAAGGAGCAATTGCATTAAGAATGAATTTCATTTTATATACAGTGGACAATGACAAGAACACTTTTTAAATGTGTGCTGTGTTTCTTTTCAACACCTTGCTGTGCCTTACTGCACTAGTATACTACAGATCCTGTTCTAGAAGCCTGACCAGCATTCACTATATTGTATCAATCAGCCTATTAAGTCCAGAATTATTTTTTAGAGCAGCTTTCCCCATTCTGAGCAATTTCAGCTAAAATGTTTGGATATAGGGCACATGTTAATGATTTACAGTGTGGTACTGGGATACCACTAGGATATCTGATCTTATGTTTAAACTATGAAACTTGTGATTTCCTGTGGCAGGTCTTTCTGGCTCATTTCAGCAGCCTTCTTGGAGGTGAAGAAAAGGAAAGGAACAAAATCCCAGTAGTGTATTGCTGGTGGTTGGATATACCATAGCTATTTTTCCAGCTTGTCAATTAGGCTTGACATTACAGTTCTTTAGAAAGCATGCTTTTGATGAATAATACCTCTGTGTGGCCCACGCCAAGGCACCATGGCAAGTAGCAGAAACAGCTAAGATGGCAGCATGATTTTTAGTGGAAGAAACAGAAGAACGTGCAGAACCTGTGAGAACAGGGCCCAGAGGAGATGCGCTTGCCAGCTTTCTCTCTCTTTATTGCTTTCTCCATGTTTTGATTATGTTTGACGGGTTGTTGTTTTTCCTGGGACTTAAAAAAATGCAAGTAGCTTATAAGATGGGTAAGTATGATTTCAGTGTGCTGCAGAGCAAACTACATTTTCAAAATTGCATTCCAAAGGCTGGTAAGTCATTGATGAATCTATGCCAGGATGATGAAGTACAGAAGTTAAAGACTCCTTGTTGCCTACACATTCTTGTGGAAACAGAGGGTGGTTCACTGCTTGCAGAAATGGCTAAATATGCATTATACTCACCCACTCCACCTAGAGTACATATTTCTTATATGCAGTTGGGTAAGTTAATTCTTGCAGCAGTGATTAGCCCAATTATTGGCCAAACAAATAACAGTGGTATTGTTCTTCATGTTAAAATGGATGCACTTTTGTCTGCTAACAGCAATGAATATTTTATTTTAGGTGACAAATATTCCAGTTGTTCTCCTGATGCTGCCTTGCCCGCACCCTTTCTTAAAGGGACCTAAGAGTCAAACTACTGAGGTGTGGGAATTCTGTGGTTAGAACACCCAATTGTCCCAGTTGAGGGTTAAAATTCCTGGCTTCTAAGAAAAGTTGGGGTATGAAAGTAAAGAACTGTCCTCCATTTTTGTATTTCGGTTGGTTTTACAAAATTGTGGAGTTAAATCTTTGTGTGTTTGTGTATGTATTTGTACTAGTTGGCTTCAGCCAAAAGGTTAATAATTTAGAGTTCAAAAATTCAGTTAGAATATAGAGGTTAGGAAGTTTGCTATGGAAGCCAGGAGATTATAAAGTTCAACAGTAGGTCAGAGGAAGAGGGAAAAAGAAGGTATTAACTCAAGAAATAAAAACCCAGCTGTTGATAAGAAAATGTATTATTTTTTTTTAAAAAAATTAAAAGTAGGAGGGTTAGGGCACCTTGGTGGGCAGCAAGAAAAGAATTCTGGGATGCTCTAGTGCCCAAGAGCAACACTGTCCTTGCTCTGACACCACGCTGGGGGTGTTCCTGGGCAGAAGGCAACAGAAGCCAGGCAAGGAGGAGGGGCTGGACCGGTTAGCCGAATGGCCACAGAAAAGCCCATGCTGCCTCCTGCATTGGGATTACCTGATGCCATCCCACAGCAGCAAAAGTGGGGGGAGGGTCCTCTAAAAGTGGGGGCAACCCAGTGCCATCAAGGCATCCACTAAGATGCACCAATTGGGATCTACACTACTGCTTTAAAGCACTTTAAAGCACTTTGAAAACGTTTTGAAAATTTTATATGAGTGTGTCCTGGGGCCCAACAGTTGTCACTACTGTTATAAAGCACTTTAAAGCACTTTAAAGCAATAGTGTAGGTCCTGCCACAATTGTAGTATCTTCCCCTGCTTGAAGAGGAAAAAGGCTGTGTGAAATCTGGAGGATGTGTCAGCAGGGTGAGGCGGTCCATTGAGGACTTCCAAGAATGCGGTTTCATTTAGGTCCATGGAAGATTTCTCCAAGATCCCTTCACACAGGTTAGACAGCAAGCACCTTTTTTTTTTTTTTTTTTGCAAAATGGAGAAAGTATGACTTGTCTTGTTCCTGCTAGCAAAAAAAAGGTCCTGCTAGGAAAGAAGGAAGAGTAGCAACCCTGCTTTCTCCTTCAGAAATAATTTCACCTTTTCTGTGGAAACCCCCTGAGGCTCAGCATTGTCTCACTCTACATTCTCATTGCAATGCAGCCAGAGGGTTGTATACAATGTTGTCCTTCCACCAGCGGAGCAGATACTGCAGGTGGATCAAATTCCCCCTCCTGCCTAAAGCAAACCTACAGGTTGCGGGACCCTCCAGAGCAGATTTGGGGTATGTGGGAGGGGCTGCAGGGGGGATGAAGACATGGAAAACTCCTATTGTGCAAGTGTCCCACATACCATTGGATTTAGCCTGTAATTTTTATTTCCTTTTTTTTTAGCCTTGAAATGTTCAGACTTCAAAAATATAAACCCCCAAACAAACCACACAGGAAACATAGCTGACAGTACTTGTTAGTGGTCAACTCCCTGCTGTGACTGTTCCACAAACAAGGGGCTCATTTGGGGAGGAGGAGTGTCCCTTTCCAAGTTTCTTGCTTGAAACACAAGAGCACCTGAGGAGCTTGAAATTCTGAGGTATAAAAACAAACACCACAAAGGCTTTTAAAACACGGGTGTTGATCATTTCATATATCGAGGAGCAGACTTTTTGCTGTGACTCTCACTTCTCTTCCCACTTCCCTTTTAATCTCGTTGATCCTTCACCAAGATTGATATAACCTCGTACAGGAGGATACATTACCGTGCCCTAACTGGCAGTGCTTGCCATAAGATTGTGTTTATTTCTCCTGTTGCCGGCTGTATTGAATTTGCAGAAGGGGAAATGTCGAAAAAAGTAATCACTGCAGCAGGTTCTTAATGGTAGAGGAAGAAATGAAAAATCGCTGTGTGGCCTCTAATGTGCAGAGAATGCAGATGAGGCTCCTGAAAGCTATTAGTGGAGTTGTGGGGGGGAAGCAGAATGTCGGATCAGCCCTACAATGTCGGATCAGCCTCTGTGATGATCTTCAAAACAAATGAAAGATTCTGAAGGTCACTCTCTTCATTATTCCCCTCCTTGTTCTGTCATATGCTGGATGCAGTGTGAGGGAAAATATTCCACATCCCAATTAAATTAAATCAATTGATTTGTTTTGCATACCAATTATTATATTTCATAATCCTATACGCCCAGGTGAGTTTTAAGATCCTCAGAGGAGGCCTTGCTGGTCATTCAGTGACTAATGGAATGTTGCCATGTGACACCTCAAAATTGGGCCTTCTCAGTAGTGGCCCCCACCCTCTTGAACACCCTCTTGTATGGGGTTTGGGAGGCAGAAAATGTGGCGTTTTCAACACCTCCCAAAGCACATCTGTTTATACAAGCTTTCCCCCACTTGTAACTGATTATCATATTTTGGCTCTATTTGATTGTTTTTATTGTAGTCTTTTTTATTGCTTCTGTTCACTTATTTATCTGAATTTGATGTAGCGTTGGTTGTTTATTGAATTAGCATTTTAGTATTTTTTTTAAATACGTAGAGATTTTATCATATTTAGTGGTATACAAGTATTATAAATAAATAAATAAATAAATAAATAAGCAATCCTATGACCCCCTAGACAGAATCTAGGGGGGTATAGGATAGTTTGGACTCCTGGATCCAAGGTCAGAGTCAGTGCTCCGCCCTCAGAGTTAGGACTCTGAGCTCCTTGCCCCCTTCCTCTTGCAGCTGGGGCAGAGAGAATTGTGCTGGCTGCTTCTCCAAGGTTGCAAAGGCAACCTTGGAGAAGAGGAAAAGGGGGCATGCCAGTGGGCAGGGAGGGGGGAGAACTGGGAAGCCCAGCTTATGCTGTATCCTCAAACCTCCACAAAGCCCCAGCTAGATGGGTAAAAACACCCATCTAGCTAAAATACAAAGTGGGAGGACCATGAGTTGAAGATTGTTCTGCTGCTTCTCCAGGTCTGCATTGGATGTCTGTAAGTTCTGAGGCTTATGGCCATCCCCATAGGATTACATACTGAAGTAATGAATATTTTCAAATATCAATTGTCAAATATTGAAATCAAGCATGATTCCATGTCAATTATTGATCAACAATTTTGTTGAATAGTTCAGAGAATATTCAACTTCAAAATGTAAAAAGAATAACTTTGAGGAGAAGTTTTAGGGACAGATTATTTAAGCTCAACTTTCTAAGAAACAACCTTCTCGCAAGCATTCTGTGTCATAACAATTTAATGGGGGTATGGTTTGTGTGCCCACCTGAACGTTTGAATAGGTTCCTTGTGTGAAAAGAATCAAACTTAAATTAGTATTAAATACTCAAAGCGTGATTGTGAAACTAAAGTAATTATTTGTGTATAAATGTCCTGAGAACAGTAGTAAGTAAAGGTTTCCAAGTGAGAAACAGTCATTTCTAGGCAAGGTTGAACTGGGGTTCCTTTAACCACTGTCCCTGCTTATAACCTTGTCCTTTCCTTCATCTGTTCGGTTTCCACAGCCTACGGCCTATTCAGGTATTCCAAATTCTCCAGACTAAGGTGGGAAACCTCAGACTTGGGGGCCAAACAGACCCCCTATGGGTTCCAATCCAGCCCTCTGGGGTTTCCCAGAAGGCCATACCTCTTTCCCTGACCACTAATTGTTCAGTGGTTTCCTGGAGTTTGGGTAATTCCCCCTCCGCCCTTTCTTTTTATCATTATTATTATTATTATTATTATTATTATTATTATTATTATTAATAATAATAATTATTATTATTATTTTATTTTATGTATTTAGGAATTTTCTGTCATATCCCCACTGCCAGCCCTACATATAATAGTCAAGACATATCAGTAATTAAAATAAATCAAGGCCAGAAAAAAATACAAAATACATTGTTGACATGAACCAGAGAGACACATATGCTACTGGCAGAGTGTTATGAAGTTGAGTGTTACCAACATACATAATAAATGTATACCAATCCACAGACAATGGATCATGTTTCCTACTTCCTTTTGACAGTTGTAGCTTATTTGTTAATTTTTTCTGTTAAGACAATCTTCCAAAGCTGAGTCCATCAAGCATCCAATGAAACTCCTCTTAGGTCTTTCCAAAAATTGAGCAATGACCAGTCTAGCTGCTGCCAACAAAAATCTAGGCAATGGCTTGAAGGAGCAACTTCTATTATTTCCCAGAAACAGTCCTAAAAGGGCCATTTCAGTGTTCTCTCCAATTGCTGTCCAAGTATCTTATCAATTTCGCCAAAGATTGCAGTCCAAAACCTTGCCACTCTTTCGCAGGATCACCACATTTGCTGGATGGATCTCACCCCTTTCTAAAAGGTTAAAATGCCTCTCCTTAGGCTTCACTACTGGTAGCAATTGCTTTAAGCTTAAATATGCTGGGTTGGGGGTTGTTTTGTTTTTGTATTTTTGGCCTCACGCCATTTGCCTCCAGCCCCACCCACCATTGGAATTTGGCCCTTGAGAGCGTCTCTGAAATTTAATTCAGCCCTCAGACTGAAAGAGGTTCTCCATGTATCTCACACAATAAGCAGGGGCAGGGATGAATACTAGCTCCAACCACCCATCTCCATCCTCACCCCCATTGCCCTCCATAAATTGGAGGGTAATTGTCTGAAGCAGGAAGCCTCCTGTTTCTGTGCAGACTTCCCACACAGTTTAGAGCCCTGATTTTGTGAGGGCTGCCCACATGAGGAGAGCAGACTCCCTGCTGCAGACAGGCATTCTCTTATTCATGGAGGGCAATGAGGGTGATAAGCAAGGGGGTAGAATTAGCACAATGGTCTCTGCCTTACCTCATGGAATTCTAATCATGTATGAGGGAAGTTATCACCTGAACAGGGCTCTAGCCTCTCTTCCTTTCTATTCCGCAGGGCACAGTGGGTCCCACCATTAGGTGGGGTCAAGCGCCTACATCAAGCAGTGGAGCAGGAAAGAGCGGCGAATTGCACTGCTCTCCCCACGCTACCCCTGCACCTGCACCTGCTAGTCGCATGACCCATGAGGCCAGGCTCTAGTTGATGCGCAGTTGGTGCACAGTCCCCCTTGACTGTGGGGGTTTGCACTTGCTAGAGAAAGGTGAACAAATATGAAGAAGCATAGTGACCTTTTTTTGTATTTTTATGTTCAAAAGCCACAAAGTGTCTTGTGGCATCTTGAAGACTTCCAAATTAATAATAATAACAATAATATTTATTTCTTACCCGCCTCTCCATTTGGATTGAGACAGGGAACAACAATAAGTATAAAATACATAAAATTGATTAAAAACATAGTATGCATTATTAAAACATAGCATAATAAGCTATAATAAATATAGCATAATAAGCTTTCATCAACTAGTCTTAAGTGCCAAAATAACTTGACTGTGACTTCAGCCAGGGCTGAGGAGGGAGGACATCTTTTGTGATTCTGCCTCAGGCAGCAACATATCTTGGGTCACTGCATTTCCTTTTCCTCCCTGTCTACTTCCCCCAATATATGTGGGGGGATGGAAACCAAATTCTATGAAAACCCGAAAGTGGAAAGACTGGCTAGAATTGATACAAAAATTAATTGTTGTGTTTCCTTAGTGAAGAATGGGTGGAGGGAGTGAAGGAAGGTTGTTCATACGGAGTACATACAGCTTCTCACTCCATAGTTCATGACTATCCTCTGATGATTAAGGCATTGCCATGGTAACCACCTGTATGAATTTTGATCAGATCTCACAGAGACAAGGCCAGAAAGATCCACCTCCATTGCTACTGCACAAATTACAATCTCCCCAAGTTCCAGAGCTTTTAGTCATTATCCGAAGTTAAGATTTCTCTTAAAAATAAACTATTTAAAAATGCATGGACCTATGTTTTTAAGCTTTAAATGAGCCCCTCTTTCTTTTCTAAAAAGCCGTTTTCCCAGTAGAACTTCTGCAGGCTTTACCATTCAAAGGCACAAATAAAAATGAAAAACAACCCTACACTTATTCTTATTGTTTGGAGGAAGATAGTTATGGAGGAAGATTACTGTTTGGAGGAAGCTAGTTATGTAGAGATGATCCACTTCACTTCTCTTGGAAAAAAAACACCCACCATTTTTCAACTTTCAAATTCAGAATGTTTTACCTTCAATTGTAGAAATGGTGACTTCAATGACCCTCACATTGCCAGGATAAATGATCTAGAATTAGGAGTGAGCAGTCAAGTGGCCAAGTTTGCAGATGACACCAAATTATTTAGGGTAGTTAAAAGAAAAAGGGATTGGGAGGAGGTCCAAAAGAATCTTTCCAAACTGGGAGTGTGGGCATCCAAACAGCAGATGCAGTTCAACGTAAGCAAGTGTAAAGTGATGCACGTTGGGGCAAAAAAAATCAACTTCAAGTATAAGCTGGTGGGATCTGAGGTAGCAGTGACTAAGAAAGTGTTCTTGGGTGGACAGCTCAATGAAAATTTCAACCCAGTGTGTGGCCGCTATTTAAAAAGGCAAACTCCACGTTAGGCACAATTAGAAAAGGAATTGAGAATAAAATTGCCAGTATCATACTGCTTTTATACAATGTATTGTGGGACCATACTTAGAATACTACATACAGTTATGGCGCGCATTCATTACAGAGCTGGAAAAAGTGCAGAAAAGGGCGACTAAAATGATCAAGAGACTGGAGTATCTCCCCTATGAGGGAAGGTTACAACAGCTGGGATTGTTTAGTTTGGAAAAAGGAGGCTAAGGGGATGTAAAAAATATGAGATATACAAAAATATGCATGGTGTGGAGAATGTGAATAGGGAGACATTTTTCTCCCTCACCCATAATACTAGAACCAGGGTCCACCCCATGAAGCTGATTGGTGGGAGATCCAGGACAGATAAAAGGAAGTACTTCTTCACACAGTGCATAGTTAAATTATGGAACTTACTACCATAAGATGTGACGGCCACCAATTTGGATGGCTTTAAAATGAAATTGGACGAATTTCTGGAAAAGAAGGGTATCAATGGCAACTAGTCCTGCTGGGTATATGCTGCCTCCAATATCAGAGACAATATGTCTGTGTACACCAGTTGCTGGAGAACATGGACAGGAGAATGCTGTTGCACTCTTGTCCTGCTCGTGGTTTTCCCATGGGCATCTGGTTGGCCACTGTGTGAACAGAATGCTGGACCAGATGTACCTTGGTGTGATCCAGAATGGCTCTTCTTGTGTTCTTATATTACTAAACTATTTTGCAGGGCTGTGTTTTTAAAATGGCTGTTGAAATAATATACTACTCTTAAGGGGGAAATAGGCCATCCCTTTGGGGTTTTTAAAATAATGACATTATATTGCATTCAGAAATACCTTGGTAAAGGGAAATTAAATCTTTCCTTTAGGATTACTCTGTCCATGCTTCTTTCTAATCATGTTATATGTTGAATGGACTAAAAAAGAGAAGAAGAAAAAAGAACTGCAGAAGAAATATCCAGAGATCAGTAGTGAACTTTGATCCCACTGAAATCCATCTCAGAATTGCCCAAGGCCTTAATAAGATCTGGATTTCAAATTAACTTTGTGTTTGTGGTGATAATAAAACTCTTAAGAGGTCTGCTATACAATTTGGATACTTCACACAAGGGACTTGTTGCATCAGGAGGCTGGATAGTATCTCATTTGTGGGTGATTATTTTGATACATCAAGGAAAAACTGTCATTCATTCAAAGGATGCAACATCTGGCAGCAAGCTCTAAGGGGCATAGTGATGTACCCTGAAATATTTGTTTCAGTTAATGGAGAACAATAGAATCTTAGCTCAAGTAACAGTGATGCTCTCTTCATATTGTTTCCAGAGAAAATCCTAAACCAATTAGAAAAAAGTAACATCAATTCCATGAGATTCATCACGTCTGATGGTTCTCTCTCTGGGCATGTCTACTACACCTATGGGCTTTCTGGGGGGAGGATCCCAAGTTTTCCCATTTCTGGGATCATTCCCCCAGCATGCAGATACATGCCTGTGCATTATCCCAGAAGTGAGGAGATACGTTCCAATGCAGCAAGGTGTCCCCCCCCCCAAACCAAGGTATTTGCTCAGCAATGTGGGTGTGATTGTGCACCACAGTAAGTTTAAAAGGGGGGGAACCACCTCAAACCTTGGCACCCAAAGACACTGAGAGCCATCCAAGGGATGGTGAAACTGCCCTGATAGTCACAGAGCTCTGTGTCCATTTTGAAAGCCGGAGGAGGTGAGAAGAAACCGGGACATGCATCTACACCCCCACGGAGTTCAGGAACTTCCTGAGACCATAGGAAAAATTGGGATAACTGAGGTCTCAATCATACTAGGGAAAGTCTCTGCCCATCCCTGGTTGCTTCTGGGATCCCCTGTGCATCATATGGATGCACAGGGATGCACCTGAGCTGATCTGGGGATAACTGCATGGTGTAGAAATGCCCTCTGTCTCTCACTGTGTGTTGTATCTGTGTTTACCCATTTGTTTTTGTTTTTTTTATTTTTGGTTGGATAGATTTGGTCCACTGAGGCAAGGAAAGATTTTCCCTTTTACATTTCCTTCTTTTGATAGAGAAATGAAGTCCTTTTTCTCACAGTGCATAGTGATGGTTAACTTAGATGCCGAAGTCATAATGGCTATATATGCTGCTGGGGAACAACAGCAGGAGAATATAGAGTATTATGGAGAACCTCACATATGGTGGGGGATTGGGGAAAATGGTAAATAGTGACATCAGAAGGAAATTTAAATGCAGAAATTATAATCTTAACCACTGTTAATAATGTAATTGCCTGAAATACTCCCAAAACTTGAGTGCCAAAACGATCCATTCTATAAGCTTTAATCTTAAAGCTTATATAGAATTCTCTTCCATCCCTTTGACAGGCAGCATGTTAAAAGCCAAGGGAAGCCATGGCTGCTGTTAACCAAGTGCAACAATTACATAAAGTCCATTACACAATGAAAATATCTTGGAACCAGACAGCTCCTTGCACGAGATGAAGGTAATTCTGTTCATGGGAAAGAATGAACAGAATCAACTATCTCCACCCATTGCAGCTCCTCATGCCATATTGGTCACTGGTGTGTGTGTGTGTGTGCGCGCACGCATGTGTGCATGTGTACACGTGCATGTGTAGGGTCCTCCCAACCTCTCATGTTTGTCTTCCACTGCATTAGTGATTGTTGCATAGATGAAGAGATGGGAAAGCCATTTTCACTATGCCACTTCGGATGTCATTCGCTGGATTCAAGCCAGTGGTTTGTCCTGAAAGCAAAGACAATTCAGTCAAATGTTTTAAAGCACATTTTTTTAGTGCAATTTGAATTTATACATAGATAAATGTGCGGAGGGCAGCATCATTATCCTTCTCATTAAGTACATGTACCTACAGCAATTGCCAAGCAATGGACACTCAATCTACTATATAAATCATCTTCTTCTTCTTCTTCTTCTTCTTCTTCTTCTTCTTCTTCTTCTTCTTCTTCTTCTTCTTCTTCTTCTTCTTCTTCTTCTTCTTCTTCTTCTTCTTCTTCTTCTCCTCCTCCTCCTCCTCCTCCTCCTCCTCCTCCTCCTCCTCCTCCTGCTATGGCATTATCCAAATGCCAGGGACTTGGGGAGGAGGGAGGTCATAAAACTATGATAAGGTAATTCATAGAGAACCATAATGCTCCAACAGACTTACTTTTTTTTAAGTATATATTATTTTTTAATATCTCTGCTGAAGGCTGTCTGCGGCCAGTCTGACTAACTCAGAAGGCTACATTAGCTTTCCGTTCACAGACACACTCTGGCATCAATTGTTACATAAGGTCTCAATTAGCTGAATTTCGTGGGCTCAAGCCGATAGCAAATTAGAGGCAACACCAGCACTGGCTGCATCTGTCAGAAGGCACATGCTGGTCCTATTAAGGAGGGTTTGCCTCAACCATTAGGCATCATATATTTAATGTTCCTAATGTCCCTTTCCCTAATGAGCTGGAAATGGGAGTTGATATGCATCTCTACACATACTTTCTCCAGGACTTTCAAATAGGCACACAGGGAAATATTAGGAGTAGGACACTGACCTGTCAGTCAGAAAAGCATTATGGGAAATATGTGTCAGCCACTTCTTGGGACATGACACCAGTTGTACTAGAAAAGGGAATCACATCTGCATGGAATGTCTGCATGGAATACTGATCACATTCTCTGTGTAGTTGTGCACCCAGTGACAATAGGAAAAAGATGTTGAAAATTATCCAATGCTATTTGCAAGACCTGGGAGGGTGTGTGGTGGTGGTAGGGTGTGTGTGAATGAAGTTTTAAACATAGTCTAAAATAGCAACTTTTGCCTGAGAAATCTCCCTACAGGTGCATAAGGCCACCAGCCTGAAAGGGTTTACTTATTCTTTCAATGGAGGACCACCACTATGAGTGTGTGTGTGTGCACGCATGTCCTTTAGGTTTGTGAATATGACATTATTTATGGTTTACCTCAAATCTTCATAGGCCCAGTTAAGACATTCACTTGGCCAAAGATTATGTTCTCATGGTAGAGGAAATGGAAGCACCTCCATCTACCATGCTCATAAGGTATTACGGACACTGAATGTAGATGCCAGGATCAAGCAATTTTTTCACCCCTTTTCCCTTTGATGGCAGCTTGTGTAGGTGTGGACAGAATCCAATGGGAACTTACTTCACAGTGGGTCCAAACAATTCCCAATGGGACCCATTACTTATGCAAAAGAGATTTAGTGCTTCCAAGGGAAAGCCCCCAAATGAGTGAAAACACTTGTTTCTGGAAGAAGATAGGTTGGTGGAGCTTCCTTGTGCATGAAGGAGCTCCATCAACTTACCTCCTTCCAGAAGCAAGTGTTTCCACTTATTTTGGGCTGCCCTAGAAGTGGTAAATTGCCATTGTGCAAGCCCATAGGGTTCTGCCCTGTATATCCTGTTCTTTCAGTGTTCTAAAAAGAACTGTATTGTTGTTTTATTATTTATATTACTTATATTATTGTTGTATTACTCAGAAACTACCATTTCTTTAGAGCTCAATATTGTTGTGTTTTCTTTTGCTTCACTGAGAAGCAATAGAGGGAAAATACGATGCCAGTTGACCAGCTGTGTTTTGATGCCTTGGGTGGAGGCATACGCTCTCGATTTTGTTCTAATAAAATCAAGAGTTTTAAAATGTGGCTAATACTGAGCTGTATTTCTTTGCAAGTTCTTGATTTCCTTGAAATTGGGAACTTCATACCACCTCCATATTGTCATATTTTCATTCTCCAACAGTTGAAATTGCTTAAGTATGACTTAGGGCTAATCTACACCTTATGCAACAGAGGAGGGATAATTGTGAGCTTTCTCACTACTGAGAAGGGGAGCCGTTGTGGGAGGATGTGTGCCCTGTGATGGTGGCTCTGAATTGGCATTGGGAGAAGTGGGCAGGACTGGACAGATGGGTACGGGGGCATGGAATTTTTTTAAAGTAACTCTTCCAAGATGTGCACCAGTGCAGACACATAGCAACCCAGTGGGGGAATAGGTATTGTGTCGAAGATGCACTCCTGAGCATCAATAAGTTTGTGTAAAAAAGAAAAAGAAACACTTGGCGATGAAACACGTCAATGCCCATGCACATGCCCCTCACTGCGGATTGGCTGTTCGCTGTGCCATGTGATCGCACTGAACAGCAACAGCTTCACGAAGGGGACACACACACCAGCCACAGACTTTGGGATTGTAGCGAGAGAGCTGGAAAAGCTGCTACAAATCCAGTCAGCGATATCACAGGAAAACTGAACGGTTATCCCGAAATCACCACGGGAGTAGGTGAATGTCATGTGGCCTGGTAGAGATGACTGCAATATTATTCTGGAATAAATGGCTGGTGAAGACATGGCCTAAGTATAACTTTAAATATGAAATGGCTGGATCCAACCCTATGGTTCCCTCTGGGACCTACCAGAGGGACCTACCTTCCATGAAAGAAAGGGCTCCATTTGCAGAAGTGGAGCCCCACACAACTTTTGAGGATCCTACTTTCCCCCATACTTTGTTCAGCAGAATCTCCTGACTCTCTGTGGAGCATTTTTAAGTGGCTGGAGGGGCTGTTGTACGAAGGAGGGGGTGGGGACATCCACTTCCACCATCTTAAGCCTGGAGCCAAACCAATGAGTCAGTAGTGTTAAAACTGGAAGAAGGAAGCCTGTTAAATATGAAGCCAATAACTTTTAGTATCTTTCATTTCTCACCATTTCCTTAAAGTGCAATCCTATGCAGGTTAAAACAGAAGGAAAAATAAAATCCTTACAACTCCCACCATGCCCCAGCCACCTATGACTTTTTTCTCCCTAAACATGCATGGGGTTGGGTCCTTATATTATCTTATATCTAGAGTGTGGACCTATTAGCTCCAATGGAGACTGGTTTCAGGTGTGAAAGAGCATTACATAATTATTATCCATTTGCTCAAATCCTGATGCTGGAGTGTGACATGACTCATGAGATTTAGAACTGAAACAGAGGTGGCAAGATAGCTTATTTGAAAGTGTGAGCTCTAAAGGTTGCTCTTTGGAGCCCATTGTTTCTCAAGCAACAGGATGAAAGAAAAGGCTCACACCAGCTTCCCCAAGGAACAGCTCACAATAGCACAGCCTCAAAGACAGGTCTTGGTGCTGCAGATGTGCTACTGCACACCAGGGAATGTGGCATCCACTATCCACAGATCAAGAGGAAGAATAATGTGAACGTATTATATTTGCAGTTAATATGTTACTATATTGAACTAAAAGAATGGCAAGCTTCATATTATGCATCTATCCACATAATTGCAAGAATGAATGCACATTACAATCTCTGCCACAGCTGATGGTCCTTTCTAGGGACTCTCTCTCTCTCTCTCTCTCTCTCTCTCTCTCTCTCTCTCTCTCTCTCTCTCTCTCTCTCTCTCTCTCTGTCTCTCTCTGTCTCTCTCTGTCTCTCTCATCAGATGTACTGTTACTTCTGTAGTGGAGGGGGAAAAGAGAATTTGAAAACCTTGGAGCTATTATGGATGCTGGGCTGGGTTGTTTGTTAGAAGCCTAGTTTCTCACACAAAAATGAAAAAAAATGTAAATGAGAAACATTTAAAAACCCTTTAATGAAGTGCTTATGGCATCATCATCAACACCACCACCACAAAAATGTGTTCCAGAGGGGTAGCTGCATTAGTCTGTTGCAGAAAAACAACAAAAGTCCTGCATCACCTTAATTTTGGACAAGTGTGTGTGTGTTCTTTTTTCATAAGGGAGCGAGGGTTGGGATGTTGTTGTTTTTAAGCTGAGCTGCAAATGTATTCCAGTCAGTGCCCCAAGTGTAAATCAATAATTCATCCATCTGCATCTTCTTGCACTTTGCTGACAATCCCTGACTAAATTAATGGCTGCACATGACAAAACGACTCCACCGCAGTCCCCTAGGAGAGGGGCTGCATTGCTCTACAAATGACATAAAATCCCAGCGGCTCAGATGATGCAAGTTGCAGAACAGAAGCAAATCCTCACCTTCGGCAAATGAATCAACGAGTGCTTTTAAAATCTAAAGAGGAAGCTACCTTATACTGAGTCAGATATTGGGCCATTTAGCTTAGCATTGTCTACACCAGAGATAAGCAACATGGCAGCCTTGGGCACTAGTGTGTCCCCAGGCAGCTTTCTGGGTGACCACTAAGGTGCCCTACCTCTCTCACTTTTTAGCTGTTGTTGTTTTAATAACAACTCTTACTGGCAGCTGGGATTGCTTCAAAGCAAGGTGAAGGCCTCTAGTTTTTCTCACCTTTTCCCATTCCTGCCTCTGGGACACAGATGGGGCTCAGAGGCATTCTTAAGAAATGAAGATGCTGGTGGCTGCTGACTAGGGTGACCATATGGAAAGGAGGACAGGGCTCCTGAATAACAGTTGTATAGAAAAGGGAATTTCAGCAGGAGTCATTTGTATGCATGCAGCTCCTGGTGAAATCCCCTCTTCGTTGTAACAGTTAAAGGTGCAGGAGCCCTGCCCTCCTTTGTATCTGGTCACTCTAGTATAGTTCCTGCAGCTTTAACTGTTGTGATGAAGAGGGTATTTCAACAGGTGCTGAATGCATACAAATAACACCTGCTGAAATTCCCTTTTCAATACAACTGTTAAAGATACAGGAGCCCCGTCCTCCTTTTCATACGGTCACCCTACTGTTGACCAATGCTTTCATCAGCATGGTGTCCATTTTGTATTGGTACCCAAGACAGTTTCTCAAAGGGTCAAATGTGCTCACAGGCTCCAAACGTTTGTCTACCCCTGGCCTACACATACTGGCCATGGCTCTTTAGGGCTTTTCTAGTTCTATCAGGAGATGCCAGGGACTGAACGTGGAACCTCCGACATGTGAAGCATGTGCTCTACTGAGCTACGGCTGCCAAATACTCAGGATTTCACTTAAACCAAGCCATACCAGAGCATCAGTCCTGGAACCTGTGTGCCAGGCTTCATTTCTGGTGCATGGATTCCTGTTGATAAGGGGACTTACTGCACTGGATCATAGACTAATGAACACTGGACTTACGTATCAGTGTGTCTAATTTTATGCCTATCTTGCATTTCTGCAACTTATTCAGTTTAAGTCAATAATAATAATATTAATAATAATAATAATAATAATGTAGATCTTCAAGAGCATTGTCTTATATCTCTTCAATGCTCTTTGAAGAAGAAATGACTAATATAAGGCTCAAAGGATTTTGTTCTAAATAAAGAACGACATAATTAAATTAGGTGGAAGACACAGAATCTGATTGACAGAAGAAAGCTACATTCAACATTTTTATGAGCAAATACACTGCCTAGGCAAACAAACACATTTTAAGCTGTTATCTTTGACTTTGTATTTTCACTTCTCTAAACGGCAGAATATTGAAAACTAAAAACACACACCTCACATTGCCTTGTTACAAGAATTGATTGAAAAGAAGTAACTCTTCATTTTACATTTTAATTTCCATCTCTGTGGGATGTGATCAATCGCTGAAAATGATTACTCAATTGGACGTGCTGGGGTATTGATTCAGTACAAGGTCAGATAGGAAGCTTACCAATGAAGCTTGAGTGGTAAACAGGATGATTCTTTAATTTTTATGAGTTCAGCTCTATTCCAAGGATGCTGCTCTGGAAACGGGAGGAGATCAGTGTTCCCCAAATATCAGGCAAAGACCTCTTTGCTTAATCGTAGCAGCTTTAGAGTAATAGCCTACTCACTTGGCTGTTCGTTTGTGGGTGGGGATTCAACTAATAAATAAAACCTCATAAGACATTTTTGGGTTGGGATCAAGATTCAATGCAGATTTCATTCTATTAAGTAATGTACCAGCTAGAAGATGGAGCTGTGGTTACCTCTTATGTGGGATTAATTAGGAGTAAGTTCCTCTAAACTTCAGCAGTACTAAGCATAAATAAGACTGGGTTTTAAGGTGGAAAGTGTTGTTTCTTGACTGGATTTATATTGAAGAAAAGCACCACACCAAATTTATTTTGCTTATGCCCTGGCTACGGCAATTTCCAATATTGATTAAAGTCAAAATTAACCTTTTGAATTTTGCAAGAAAGCATCCAACATCTGAACTTGCTTCTTTCCCTCCTCCCTATCTTGATGGTGCTGGGTAGCCACCGGGTTTAAGGAAACCCCACACTTTCGCTGCTGCGGGGTGGCAGCAGCTAATCCCAATGCAGAGGGAAGGCACAGGGTTTCCAGCAACCATTCAGCTTGCTGGGCCCACCCCCTGCTCTCTGCCTGAGTGGACGGCAACCAATAAGGTGTTGCCATCCACCCAGGAACACCTCCACCATGATGCCTGAGTGAGGTTATACAGCGGATGCACCATACTCGCCTCACTCCAGCAAAAAAGTTGGGGGAAAGTCCCTGACTTTTCTAATTCACGGCTTTGCAGGAAAGCCCCGTGATGGCTGCAAGGTGACTGCTGCATCCTATAACTAATGCAGCATCACCGCACACCCACCTCGGGGCTTTCAAAGCATAGAGGCATCCCCCTCCAAATCCCCTCTCCTTGTGTGTTGTGATTTTTTGATTGTAAGACTGTGTCTTATTTCCTATCTTTGTGAGCCTCCTTTTGAGCCTTTTTGGCTAAAAAGTGGGATAAAAATGTTGTAAATAAATAAATAAATAAATCTTGCATCCAAAAACAAGGACCTTTGAACTCACCGTCCTTTCACCTTGGAACATTTATTTTTAGTAGACACACCACATTGATTCATAAGCTGCTTTATGAGCACAGCACATTTCATTAGGGTGTGCACCCAGGTTTGTTGGTTCGTTTGTTTTTTAAAAAGATGAACATTTATTGAATACTCAGTCATAAAGGACATTATTTGTATTCATTTATTTATTAAACACGGTAGACACTGATGCCCTACTCCTTGTTCAGCTTGCCTCACTATGGGAGGGCAGTTGCAGGTGGTGGTGGGAATGAGAAGATGCTCCTCAAACCCAAGCATTGGTGGATTGTGTTTGTGCTTGCATTAGCACAAGAGAACAGCATGAGATGAAACTGTAGCAGTGTATG
This sequence comes from Elgaria multicarinata webbii, assembly GCF_023053635.1. Lineage (NCBI taxonomy): Eukaryota > Metazoa > Chordata > Lepidosauria > Squamata > Anguidae > Elgaria > Elgaria multicarinata. Next base: position 107,436,736 of record NC_086172.1, read on the forward strand.
TAGTGGTGGCTGGTGAAATAGTTTGCTAGGCCAAACAGCTGAAAGGCACATGATGTCAATGGATGGGGAGAAGAAATCCCACCCTTAATTTTGGTGCTGGGATTTACCAGTGGAGGTGGAAATCGTGTGCTGTGTTGATAGTCGCACCTGTGGATTTCGAAGCTTGAGTGTATGATGGGAGAGGTTATGATGGTGAGATATCCTCCCTTCCTCTACTACCATGCCACAACTTCTGGAAGTTTTCAATCTAGTGAACCACCCCACTTGCTGTCACTATGTGCATAGGGTACAGCGAGGCAGAACTGTCATCTGAACACATCTTCATAAATATTGGCATGGAGGATAAGGAAAGCAGTGGCTACTAGTCATGATGGCTGTACACTACCTCCAGTATCAGTTGCTGGGGAACTTGAGTGGGAGGGTGCTTTGTGCTTGCCTCCTGCTCATGGGCTTCCCATAGGCATCTGGTTGGCCACTGTGGGAACACAATGCTGGATTAGGTAGGCCTTTGGTCGGATCCAGCATGGCTTTTCATATATTCTTTTGAATTTTATTTTGAAAACATGGTAAAATAAAGGCAACAAAAAGAAAGAACATATATAACAATACAAAACGTTCACTGTAGTACTCACTGCAGGAAGCCAATTATGTGGACAGAACAGCCAATGCTGGTCTGAGTCAGTTCGTTGTGAAGAACTGGATGGAATAAAGTATCCTGTCATCAGGTTTGTAGAGACAAGGAACACTGAAATGGTGGACTGGCTCAGAAAAGTGAGAGGTATCTGGTGTTGTGTTGCATTACATAGAAGGATTGACTGGTATCTCCAGTGGGAACTTCAAAACCAGCAACAATGCTTGGTTTCTGAACATCAAAGAATGATGATCACAGCATATCTCTCTCTCTCTCTCTCTCTCTCTCTCTCTCTCTCTCTCTCTCTCTCTCTCTCATAGTACTAGAAACTGAGGTTACCCAATGAAACTCTGGGCTCATCTACACCAAGCAGGATATTCCACTATGAAAGTGGTATATAAAAGGCAGGAGCCACACCAAGCAGCATATAGCAGCATGAAAGCAGTATGTGGTATGTCTCAATGGGCCCCAACAGTTGTCAGTGCACTTCAATGCTGCTATAAAGCAGTAGTGTGGCTCCTGCCTTTTATATACCACTTTTATAGTGGAATATCCTGCTTGGTGTAGATGAGCCCTAAGTGGTGGGAGATTCAGCACAGATAAAAAGAAGTACTTCTTCACACAGCACATAGTTGAACTGTGGAATTCACTGCTACAAGATGTAGTGATGGCCATCAACCTGGATTGCTTTAAAAGAGGATTAGACAACTTCATGGAGAATAAGCTGTCACAGTCAACTAATCATGATGGGTAGATACTATCTCCAGTATCAAAGGCACCTCTGAATAACAGTTCTTGGAGAACACAAGCAGGAGAGATCTGTTGTGCTCATGGCCTGCTTGTGGGCTTTCCATGGACATCTGTTTGGTTACTGTGAGGAACAGAATGTTGGACTAGGTAGGCCTTCTGATTTAGCATGGCTCTTTTTACATTCTTAAGATCATACCTGAGAGCCATGGAAGATTTGATCAGGGTAGATACAAAAAGAAACAAATAGAAATAGATACAAGTAGAAATGAAAGCATTTCTAGATTTCCAGTACTTCAATTAAACAATGGTATAGTGGAAAGCTCAAACGGGAAAGTTAAAAATGAGAAATAAATGGCACCAAGGGCTCATTTTCACACAGCACACACTTTCACTGTCATAGGCCTTAGCTAGACTGGTTGAAATCCCGGGGCTAACCCCGGGATCGTCCCTATGCGTTCACATGACCCTCCTGGGACATCCTGGGACCCTCCCTTGCCCTGGGATCTCACCCTCCCCTTTGGGCCCGCTTTTTCCATGGTCTTGCAGAACATGTGACCCATTGCCGAAGTTTGACCCGGCTCCACGTGATTCCTCACGTGGAGCTGGGAGCTGCGCTCATCGAAGGGTAGGGTGGGGAGAACGGGAAAAGTACTTAAATTTTTTTAAAAAACACCTACCTTTAGTGCACAAGTGTTTGTGTGCTCCTGTGTCTTTAAAAATTTTAAAAAATGGCGGCCGAGATGCCTCTCCTCCTGAGGTCATCGTACATCACATGTAAACGGAGGAGGGATGTCGCGTTAATCACAACGCAAGATCTTTTCTCCTCCATTGCGGACTATGAGGTAGGTCTAGCTAAGGCCATAGAGTAATCCCTGTGATCATCTTGTATAAAACATAGCCAAGATGAAAGCTTCAACCTGTCTGGCTGTTCCATGTTGATCCTATGCATGTTGCAGTCCTCTTTCGGAAGCTTAAGGCTTCACTGAATCATTTTGATCCATGCAAACTGGCAAAAGGCTACATGTCTCACACATAGCACATGTGTCTCCAAATGCACCATTCCCTGAGGGATGGTACTGGAGCAAGTAGAGGTTGTACAACGGAACACTGTATTATGATTCTCAATTCCTCTCCACAGTGGTCAAGTTGTAGTCCACAGACAAGAAGCTTTTCATGCCAATGGAAGTTTAACTATTAGGGTTATATCCAATGGGTCATCATGACTAGTAGCCATTGCTAGATTTCAGTAACGATTTCTCCAATGGGTTATATTTAAGTCCCATTCATTTCAATGTGTCTATTCTAAGTGGGGCTAACATTGGAGACAACCCTCAATTTAGTAGTTCTGCAACAGGGGAAGAAGGAAACAAAACCAAAAAAGTCAGTAGTCAATGATGATATGCATGTACCACATTAGTTCATGGCCTTAGTATAATTATAGTCTCAACAAAATTCTAAAATGCTTTGGACAGGACCATGTACTCAGCTATAATGAAATATATGTCAATGCAGTTTTAATATGTGATTTTAACTTATTTTTATATCCTGACTTGAAGTAAACAACATTGTTTATTTACTGGTTATTAAATAGATTATATATAAAATCTGATTTTCAAATTGCTCCAGGGCTAACCCAATAGGAATAAATCTGCTTTTTATCTCTCTGTGACAGTGACTTGATATGTTGATTTGATCTTTCAAATACACAGCTTTGGTCTGTGACATTTATTCCATATCCAGCATTTGTTCCCATTCTTTATTTCCAACTGAAAGAGAATTTCATTCTGATACAGAGATATTCTTTTGTGACTGTTATTCAGTCTTTACCTTTGAGGATATATTTTTTTATCTCATAAAAAGATTTTCCCCTTGGAATTTACTATATTTGTACAATTCATGATCCCAAACATTTGAACATGCAGAAGAAAAACCACACACACACACACACACACACTGCTGGGTTCATTAGTAAATCGTATACTGCATCTGTAAGAAATCTCCACAGCACTAAACCAAGTTCTGACTATCAATCTTTAATTCTGTCATTGCTTAGGTACATAAGAAGAGTCCTGCTGTATGAGATGAAAGACATAATACTATTGCAGAGGTCATCTGGATGTCAACTGCAGAGCCCACAAGCAGGACATGAAGTGAATTACCCTCTCTGGCACTGGTACTGAGAGGCATATTGTTTCTGAAACCTGGAGGCTGAATGTAGTCATCATGACTAGTAGCCATTGCTAGGTTTCAGTAATGATGATTTCTCTCTCTCTCTCTCTCTCTCTCACACACACACACACACACACACTGTAGAAACACATACTTGGACGTTATTACAGACCTTGGCCTGGTTTGTACATGCATCACTGCAGCATCAAATAATGACTTCAGAATATGCATAGGCCATTGCAGATAATGCACCTCAAGCAGAACCGCCTTATAGTACTATCCAATATCACCTTGAACACTTGCTTTTCAATGGAGCTAGTGGAGCTGAAGGGGGGCAGAGCTCAGAGCTGAGAAAGGAGCAAGCTCTCCAGCCAGGGTGTGCGTGTGGTATGTGTGTGTGTGGACATGCTGAGAGAAGATCTGGAGACTGGAGCTGTTGCTGAGGTAAGAAGCTTCCAGAAGGCCCAGCACCAGTAGGATTCATTCCGAGTTCTGACCAGAGGGAACTTCAGTAAGTTGTCCCCGGAACAGAATAGTCCTAGAAATCAGAACCAGCAAGAAAAAGCTGGAGTCAAAAGGAGACTGCTGTACAGCATCTATTCCTGGTTGTGAGGGATTGGTTGGGCTGGAGTTTATGGCCTGAAGAAAAAGCTATTGAGAACTTATTTAGAGATGCAAGATTCTCTGATGTATTAGGAACTGAAACTAAGCATATTTAACCTAAGTTCATTTAAACAAATTCAAAAATATAATTTCAAAAGAGACACTTTATTTCCTTGTGTAAATTATTCCCTTAATAAACATCTTAATTTCTTCATCCTGTTGTCTCTAATAGTGGTGTCAATCACATGCCTGCACCACAGAAAGTAAGCTACTGAGTTTCTATAAAGACACTGAGGATTTATTTTGGTAGCAGCAGTTCAAGTTTTGAGACAGCATTCTTACTGTGAGGTGGATTTGAGAACTTTATGAAACACTTTGGGAATTCCATAGAGCCAGCCATCAAAGTTTTTAAAAGGGTACGTAGGTAAGATAATATATTCCATCACATATATTATCTTTAAAAAGGCAAGTTCATTAATATAGATGTCTAAAGGTATATAGATATTGTCTTGCTCATGTGTTCTTTCTATGGTATGACCAGGAGCTGAAACCAGTTCCCCAAAGAAAGAAAAAACCTATACAACAGTCTTCCTGAAATTGGTGCCCTGCAGATTGTTGGACTACAATTCCTATCACTCCCTGCCAGCACGGCCATTGGTGATGGGGTGATGGGAATTGTAATCTAAGACATCTGAAGGGTTTGGGAAGGCTGCTGTAGGAAGTTATCAAACCACTAATCTCAAACCAGGTATAGGTCATACATGTGTGAAAGCAAGATTTATTGAGCTTCCGCCACAATAAATATCTACACGTCAAACAGTAGATATTTGCAGCTGATTTTACAAGTCTATTTGCATGCAACCCCAACTTCTGTGTTCACAGTCTACTGGACTGAAGCCACCGTGTGTATTTTTGGCTTCCTTAAGTCCTAACTACAAAACTAGCCAGTCCTCCAGGTTTAATACTTATGACAATTTGTGGTACCACAAGGGATAACACCTATAAGCCACAAAGGGTGGCTTCTGAAATCCTTAAAATAGGCTTGTATGACTTGTGACCTAGCAAGCCAAATGAAGCTTTCCGGTAAAAGCATAGGGCTTAATAAATTCCTTGCTTTGTCCTGCCAGAGCAGGTTTGACAGCTCCTAAACTTTGAACATTTTTTTAAAAAGTTCACATAAAATTTCTATTCATTTCCCCACAAATTCCTCTTAATCCAATGGAGTTTTGAATGCTGTTTTCACTAATATATGCATTTGTATATGAACTTTCCCCTCATCTATGCATTTTTGTATATATATTTTGATTGGAGAACTCCATTTCAAAATTTGGGGATAATACAAATTTGGAAGAAGTGCTGGCTGGGGAATGCTGCGTGTTGCAGGACTTTTTTCTGTCTAAACATGCATAGGATTGCATCCTAGGTTATGCAACTGTATGCAGTTTTAATGCAAACTGTATGTTTGCATTAAAATGGTCCTGACCATTGCACTATTTCTAGTTGTTTGTGTGCAGGGCTTGCTTGAGAAGCACAAGCACTTTCCTACCCTACAGCTTTTAATGAAGGGTTTTGTAGCTGTGGCCACAGAGATATAATCTGGCAGCCTTCAACACATCTGAGCTGCCACAGAGACAGTGAATAATTATTGCAGAGAGGTGGTCCATAAATCACACCAGAAGAAACCACAAAAATGTTTTCCTTATGTATAAAAGGATAAATAGAGCATTTATTAACACTTTTTCGCAGCAACAAAAGTGACACAGTCCACATCTTTTCACAGCAAAAGCTATGGCCACATTTTACATCACTTTGAGGCACAAAGCAAAATATATCATTGATTTCCCCCCCTCCAGATCAAAGTATGGTTCACTTAATTTTATTGTTGTATAATAAGAAAAGAAGAAGAAAAACAACAATCCTCGAGTTGTATATTGCAGTAGCAGGGCCTTAAAATACTAGCACGATACAAGGAGCAGATCAAAAACCCCAGAATGGCTTTTAAACATACAATGATAGTTGTTTCGTTGGAGTTGGGAAATGGATATTTGTAGAGCATTAAGTGGTCTGGTATTATATGAAGTTCATTGTTGATTGGTCTTGTCTGTTTTGCTTATTGGAATTTATTATCCCAACTGTTTCAAGGATCTACAACAAGCTGAACAAAGAGATTAAAAGAGCATGCACTTAACAGTGCATGGCACTTATTGCTTGGTACACTAGCATTACAATTCTTGTTGAATAACGCTTAAAAAAACCCACAAGGCCTTGATCAAGAGCTCCATGTTCATGGAGCTCCCACAGAGCTCCTACTTTCTCAGGTTTCCCTATTCACTCCGACAGGGATGGCAGGTACACACACACACACAGAGGGGCATTCTCTGGATTGAGCTTCCATTGTAGTAAATGGAAGCTTGCACGTATGGAAGTTCTGTGTACAAATTACAGCTCCTGCATTGTATGGGGACTCTCAGTCAAGGCAAAGACCTGCAGCCCACTGGAGCCAATGGCAACCCTTCCTTATCTCGATGGATCTGAATTGCACTTGAGCATGGTAAAATACACTCTTCCTAAACCCAACCCCAGTTAAATGCCACTTCGGGCTCACCATGAAGATTGTTGCTCATATTCAGTGTCCATTATAATTCTATTTGAAAGACAAATACATTATTATTTTTAAAATTCAGAAATCTTTAAAATAGTTCTATTTTCTATAATTATACAGCATCTTCAATAAACTATGACTTTATTTATATAATTGTGGCACAGCATCTGAAAATATGAAAAACTATCCAGGATTAAACAAATAGCTAATTTCTTTCCCCTTTCTTGCATTTACTTCAAAACAGTCTTCAAAAGAAATACATCCGTTTTTCTTCTAGGGCTACTTGTCTGCGGTACATTTTTCTTTGGATTTGTTTGGGTGATGCTTTCCTTCTAATGAGACTTGTGGCCAGTAATTTACTACAGACAATGAATATGCCCAATACTCCTTTGTCTTGCTTAAATTCTTTAACATTCTGCATGGAATGTCGGATTAAATGTGACTCTATACTGGTTGGTACATGTAAGGCAAAATGCAACACATACAGTAACTGTATGTATCTGCAATTAATAGAAATAAAATATTTGTGCCTAAACATTCAGTGAAAACAACCAATTAATTCCTTTATCACAGAGTAGTCTGCAGCATATAATCATAATAAATGTACATTGTATCTTAGATTATTCTAGAAAGTCCTGATTCAACTCTCTGGAAAGGGAACTGGATTGGGGCTTTAGGGTAATCTAAAACAGAAGCCTTATTCTCTAAGTAATTCTTGTCTTCAACCAAAGGGACATTTCTTACATTGTACCAAGTAAACAGGTGGATAACTCTACACAATCAATATTATGATCTCTTTCAATACAGTGTAACAAATATGTAAGTGCATTTTTAAACAATCAAGTAGTTTTGGCTTCTACAAATAGTTGATGTCCAACTTGGTTGGTTGTGCTTTAATCCATAGTAATGAGCATTCTGCTCATTTATACTGCAAGTACCTAGTTTCCTTTGTAATTTTGACCAGATAACCCTTAAAACTCTATAGAATGGAAACATTCAAATGGAAGTGATGAGATGTCACAAACTCATACAGATTGCACTTGAATGTGGTTTTTTTTGTTTTTTGTTTTTCATTTTACAAGAAGACCTTCTTTGTCTGATATGTGTTTACATGGTTTATATCACATTTTTGTGTGGGTGCAAACAGCCACAATGAATAAATCACGAACACTACAAAATATATCCAATATAGGCCTGTTATGAATAGTCTTCTCCGTCCTTATAGCTATATGAGTTTTGTGCTTCTTCTTGTACAAATTCTTCTTTCTTCTCCCACCCATTTGGCCAGCCACCATTGACCTGGGTTGTAGCACCGTATGATTTAGTGGTACCATAATTTACATAATTCTGAGTAATGTCTCCTGTTTCTTCATCGAGTTCATCTTCATGAATGAAGCCACATTTCTCTTCGCTCGTCTGTTCTGGGTCTGCCCATGGTTGTTTCTCCCCCGAAGCGAATATGCCGTAGAATATGACTCCCCCATAATGGACCAAAGCCGCAATAAGGAAGACATACTGCCACTCCTCGCGTGTCTATGGCAGAGAAGACTGCATTATCAAAATGGCAGGGGGTGGGGTGGACAGGCTCTCTTCAGAACTTAAATTATTCTTTATAGGAATTATGGCAAGGCAAAAAACAAACAAACCTTGCACAGTCGTTGCCAATTGGTGTGATGGTAAAATTCCTTCCCAGTCCCATTAACTGGCGACTGCTTCTGCCACTACAAGATGTCTTACTACTGGGAGTGGGTGGGTGAGGAAGTCAGCAACTACAATCCTGAAGCTGCATGGGAGGTTTTATTATTTATTTATTTATTTATTTATTTATTAAAACATTTGTATCCCCCCCTATATCACAGGGTGGGGTACAGATAAAACCAGAACAACATAAAGATAAATAATATATACAGCTAAAAATGTATTAAATCATTAACAAATTAAAATGAGTAGAATTTTTTTATAAGCAATAAAAACAATTAAAAATAGTTAAAACTATGTGTAACCATTGAGAATGTTGCATTTAAAGGCTTTGATAAAGAGTTTGCCTTTGGGACCCTCAAGCTGAACTGGAGGCAGAACAAAGGAGAGTTCTCACTCTGCTGGGTCTGCCTCTTTGGCTCCACCCCATCATCGCGTTGATTGGCTCAGCAGTCCCCAGCTGGGAAGGAGATGATGCATGCTGTTGGGGCTGTGCAGCTGCTCTTTACCAGCCTTCCTCACTTCGCTGCTGGCCTGCTCACCCCAACAATTCATCACTCCCCGTTAAAGACGGGAACTTGGCTTATGGTTGGTCATTATAGATTCTGTGGATTGGCTCCACTTGCCGCAGCAGTTAGGGGATTCCCATGCTTGGCATGAGGAGCAGACATATTGCCTTCTGCTCTGCATGCAGCTCATGAACAGACCTTATACTTGAGTGAGATCAAGTGTCTCTCCTGGATCTCAAGCTAGAGGTCTTTTTGAGGCTAACACTTGAGGGTCAAAGCAAACATTTCTTTATAACTGCATCTTGCGACTATGTCCTTTTTTCATTCTCAGGGCCTTGCTAGACGAGGCCTTAGCGCACTTTGTGGGCCGGTTTCCCTGCTGTGCGTCCAGATGATGCACAGGGGAATCCGGCACCAGGCCGCACTGAGGCCTCCTCTAACGCGCCATAAGTGAAGTTGCTTATGGCGCGCCTTTTTCACAGCCCCGGCCTCAGGCCGGGGCTGAGAAACATCTAGGAAGGTTCTTGGCTTTTTGCAGCTACTCGCTTACTCGCAAGTAGCCGCAAAAAGCCACGGACCTGGCACAGCGCTCATACGAGCGCTGTGCCCATCGTGCCAGGGGGTGGTGATCTGGGGGGGGAGATGGGGGAGGGAAGGCTGGACCGGCAGGAGAGGGGATGGCAGAGGGCGACGAACAGGAGATGGCAAGGGAGGGCGGGAGTGACGAACAGGAGATGGCGAGGGGGGACAGAGGGCGATGAACAGGAGATGGCGAGGGAGGGCGGGGGGCGACGAACAGGAGATGGCAAGGGAGGGCAGGGGGCGACGAACAGGAGATGGCGAGGGGGGACGGATGGGGGGGTTAACTAAAAAAAAACCTTACCTTCTCCGGAGTCTTCGGGCCGCACGTGGCCCCTTTAAACTAAAAAAAAATGGCGGACGCTGCAGGGCTTGCGTCGTCCCTGCGCGTCCGGCGTCTGGAAGCTGAGGCGGCGTGTGCTAACGTTAGCGCACCTTGGCCCCGCCTCCCTGCCGGCTTATCCCGGCAGGTCTAACGAAGCCCTTACTCTAATGTATGTACAGGGAGCTCAAGTTGGATAGGGACTCTAGAGTAAAAATGAAAAAAGACATAGCTGCTAGATACAGATTTAAGGCAATGTCTGTTTTGGCCTGGATATCTTTTTAACCAGAAATGCCAAGAATTTAATCTGGGAACTTTTGCATGTAAAGCATATCTTCACACTTCACACAATTCTCCTTAGACAGAACAAAAATAGTCTAAAGAGTAATAACCACTGTTATTTCTACTATTGGAACTTTCTGAAGGAAGCTCTCACATTCAAGAGTAGCCTTCCCAAAGAGAGTGCTGTCCAGATGATTTGAACAACTCCCTTCAGTCTCACCAAGCATGGCCAATGGTCAGGGATGATAAAGACATAGTCCAAAACATCTGGATGACATGAAATTGAGGAAGGCTGGCCAAGGGAGATAAAGCAAGATGAACATTCAGGTTAAGGAAAATGCAGATTATGCTAAGACTTTAAGTCATGTTTTGAAAGGTGATAGCCAATGCATGTTCCACTTATCCCCACTTCTTTTCCCAGGATAGATTCATATTATCGTTGTGAGTTGGGGAAGCCACTATGAATTGACTTTTGGCATGGAAATGTCATATTATGTGAGCCTACTCTGTAGACTGGTGCAACTAAATGACAATGAAGTTTTAAGAGATGGTTAATTATTTCCTAATTTTTTCAAGCAGTTATCAATAATTATTTTGGAAACTGCATTGTAATGAAACTTACCTTGTTCTTTGTCATTGCTCCAACTATTATAGGACACACCATTCCAGACAATGTACCAACGCCATTTGAAATCCCCATTAAGATACTGGCATACCTTGGGGCAATATCTAAGTGGTTAACATTGAATCCTGTAACATAAAAGCATGCTTGTAAACTGGTCAGTAGAGAAAACACTGCACCAATTGAGTTTTTTTTATTTATTTGACTGATTATTTGATACATTTACTGTATTCACAGAAAACCTTGCAATCCTATGCTTAATCTAAATCCTGTTTTTGTTTATATGCAAGTCCTCTCACATAACAGATCTTTCTCCCCTGCTTCCTCCTGCAACCTCCACCCCACCCAATCTGCTTTAGAGGGTACCCCAATCCTCTGGAACATAGTTTATGGTTGTGCAGTTCTGTCAGTGAGAGAACTTAATTGGATGCCATCTATTGAAAAAAAAAGTTAACTTACCAGATATAGCAAATCCACTGAATCCCACAGCAAGCACTAAAAAGGAAATGGCCACACCTCTACTATGAGAATATCCAACCACCAAGAGAAGAGTTGCTTCCATTCCAAAACCTTGGGGAAAATTTTAAAAGAATATTTACACTATTTGTTGTCCCTGGCTGTCTATTAAAACTATAAGAAAAGGATAGATGGATAGATAGATGATAGATAATTTTAAACTACAGTGTCCATAATATTAACAAAGGCAATGATGAAATATATAACTTTAGAGTTTGTATATTTTAGGATCTATTAATATGGAACAATGTTTGACAAAGATGCCAATCCCAGGAACTGGTAACATGTGCCATTTATCACCCCTTCCACTGCCATTGGGCCAAACACATTTTCTTTCTATGATTTATTTGGAAATCAATATCATGCCTTTCAACAAATTATTAGTATAGTTTACTCAGTCAAGGGATGGAAAAACAACTACAATATATAAAATAAACATCATGGTTGAATCCCAATTTCAGCTGGGTTAACTATGGCCTTAGCTAGACCTAAGGTTTATCCTGGGATCATCCCGGGGTCGTTCCTGCCTGCTCCCGGGATCCCCTGTGTGTCATTTACATGAACAGGAATGACCCCGGGACAATCCCGGGATAAACCTTAGGTCTAGCTAAGGCCTATGTCAGCAGAAATGGACTTCCCATAGGAGTCCCCAGAAAATGCTTTTCATGGAGGCAGGAGACCCTGCTGAATGGGGTGAGCTGTGATATGGGGGAGATATAACATGGAAGGATGTTCTGTGAGCAGAGCCCTTCCTCTCATGGAAGGTCCCTTCGTCGTATGGAAGGCAGAATCCAAATCTAATCCCATATTAATGACAAAATATATTTATCACAGCAGTGTGTTGTCTTCCCCCATCACTTTAGTAATTTAAAAAGAGTGTTCACATGGAAGGGTTCGATCACATGCCAATGTTGTTATATTTGAAGGGAGCTAACCAGTCTTCTTAGACAGGGTATTCCGCAGAATGGACACCACCATAGACAGACTCTAAATCTGTGTAGCTGCCAAACAAACCACAGAAGATATTGACCTGATTCACAACAGCCCACTGTTGCTTAATTCACCTGCCGGGACTGTGGCAGATGCCATCTTTGCATGGCTTGTGTTAGGGCTGTTTGAGGGTTGTCAAACCCTACTGCATGACACAACAAGCCATGGCAAGTGGGGCAACCATGAACACTGTGCCAAAATGGCACCCACAGGTGCATGGTATGATGGATGGAACTTGGAGGTAAATTAACCCACAGTGGGCTATTGTGTTGTGCAAACCAGTTTATAGTCTTTTGTTGTAGGGCTTCAGATGATTATCTGAGTAAACAGAAAGGTTTACCTGGAAGAGGATGCTCTCCAATTTCATGTGTGGGGCTTTAAAAGTTAAAATTAGTCACCTGAATTGTGAATGGGGACAGTCTTCTCCAGGGTGATGCATTAGCAATGTCAAAGAGTACTTCTGGAACCTAAGTGCTATGATTTGCTCATAAGAATATAAGAGCCCTGCTGGATCAGACCAAGGGTCCATCTAGTCCAGTACTCTGTTCACACAGTGCCCAACCAGCTGTTGACCAGGGACCCACAAGCAGGACACGGTGCAACAAAACAAAGACCTCCAACAAGGACAGTGGTGGTATGGGATATATTTTCCCCCAATATTAATGAAAGATGCATAAATCCGTGAGAATAGAACCTTCAATCTTACTCTGGAGAATAACTGAGCTCAAAGCTAGTTCATACAGTTGACCAACCATCAATCCTGTTGGCATGGTGTCAGGAGCAGAGGCCTATGTTCCACCATACAATGAGACTGTTGTGTGACAAGAAGGCTCCACATTCTGCCATATGCAGATAGGCCAAATTTGTGCAATCGTCCTTTACCCCCTCCCAACCTCCACTGCCATGTGCTTGAAGTGTGCATAAGAGAATGTTCTGCCACACAGGGCTGACAGCTGGGTGAGTATAAGAATAAGCCAAGGGGAACCACTTTCGTTCTGTAATGACATCTATCATAGTAAAATCAGCATCAGGTGTCTACCTGACTGTGTGAATCTGTTGTTACCTGGGTGTTTTACACTAGGTAGTGTGCTCAAAGCCCTTTAATAAAAAGTAATGGCTTACCTCCACAGTTCATTATTTTCCTGACAGTAGTAGTTGAAAGAATTTGCCTGCTTCTTAGAAAGTCTGCAATTTGCCCCCCAATAGGCACAATAATAGTCATCACTAAATGTGGCACAGCGGATAACATTCCCACCTAAGATTAGGATAAGAAATGGAGTTCTAATCAAATGTATTGACTGAGCATTTGATGTATGTGTATAGAGGCATGGGGAGGGGGTGAATGAAGAGCAGATGAACAATTTAATGGTTGTCTGGAAGCTCAAGAAAACTTTTACAGAGAGAGCAAATTAACAGAGATTTTCTACATGAGGCTTTTATTGTGTGCTCATGGTATTTTGTGGGCCTTTACACAATGTTGTCATCCTCCAGGACCTCTCCCACTCTATGCAACCATTTGCCAGGCCTTTTTTTTTTTTTTTTTTGAGGAAAGCGTGGAATCAATTAGAAATGGCAGAATGAGACTGTTGTGTATTGGCACAAATCTGCTATAGCATAGAGCCATCTAGTGGTTTTTGTAATGAAACATATAGAAAGGCAGAGAAAGAAAAATCTCAGGGGAAAAACACGTGTAAAGGAGCCAATCTTAATCTCGCAAAGAATTTGGAAGCAGAAGCCTCGGTAAAGGTGCAGGCTAAAAGCCTCTTATAGAAAAGCCCTAAAGAATGTCACCAGTGTGAAAAGTTAGGAATTTGGTTTCATGATTCCTAACAATAAATTTGACAATAACACATAATACTATAACATTTATTTCCATCTTTAAACATCTTCTTGATGGGGAATACACAGCACATAACAGCTACTTTGAGCTAGGGCTGGCCCTACCATTAGGCACAGTAAGGCAGCTGCCTCAGGTGGTAGAAGTGGTGAAGGCAGGGGATTGGAGCATTAGCAAGATCGTGGAAGACAGAACTGTTTGTGCCGTATGGCCTGGCCTGCATCCTTAAGCTAGCCTGCTGTCCTCAGTTAAAGTGGAAAATGCTCGCTCACTGCCAATGTTGAAGTAAAATTCAATTGCCAGTCTGGTCAGTTTCTGTATGTGGCATTGAGCAGGGGGTTGGACTCGATGGCCTTGTAGGCCCCTTCCAACTCTGCTATTCTATGATTCTATGATTCTATGAATGGGAAGAGGCACGACTTTGTCCTTTGCCTCAGGCAGGAAAACATCTTGGGCCAGCCCCGTTTTGAGCTTTCTAGACCAAATATAGATTAGAATGAGGATTCACCAGTTCTGAATCTCGCTCCCACTGAACTAAGTGGTCCACTTTGGATAAGATCTCATTTGGCCACTTCATGTATCATAACAGAGCACCTGAAGATCAGTTAACAGAAGGATTTCATCATGTGGGAACTTCAGCATCAATCCTAGTGAGTGCTAACTTCTGCCTCCATCAGTGCCGTTATGCTTAACCAATTATGTGCATGCATTGCCCCATAAAATCATAGAATAGTAGAGTTGGAAGGGGCCTATAAGGCCATCGGGTCCACCCCCCTGCTCAATGCAGGAATCCACCCTAAAGCATCCCTGACTGATGGTTGTCCAGCTGCCTCTTGAATGCCTCTAGTGTGGGAGAGCCCACAACCTCCCTAGGTATTCTGCGTGGCCACCACAAACCACACCAAAGGTGTATCAGTGGCGGTGTGCCATCAGCTGGATTTAGGCACAGTTCATTCAGTGGTGTATGCACATGCAGGGCCAGCTCCAGGCTTGAGGAGGTCCTGGGCAAAGTGTCCTATGGTGAGCCCTGTTCTCTGTTAGTCGGCCCAGGCAGGCTTATCTGACTGCAGTGGAGGCATTCTGAGCGGCACTAAGCAGTTGGCTCCAACCAACCCTTACATTTCCCACAAGGCCCTAGAGCAACATTAGGTGAGGGACATTGTGAGAAATGAAGAGGGTGGCTAGATCCACCCTTATGCTACCAGCCCAGAATAATTTTTAAGGCAGTCCCAGGGACTTCCCATGTAAAGGAGCTGCCATTTCACAACATCTGTGGGGGATCTTCACTACTGCTTTAAAGCGCTTTAAAGCGCTTTATAACAGTTTTGACAACTGTTGGGGCCCAGGACACACTGCATATACAGGTTTCAAAATGTTTTCAAAGTGCTTTAAAGCGCTTTAAAAGCAATAGTGTAGATCCCCCCCGGAGAGTTGGCCACCCCGTCTTATACAGTCATTAAAAGAATTGCATCCTCCATTCCAGTTGCTTAAAAAAATTACCCCACCTCCCACATAAAGCTATACAATTGGCTAGTTCCAGTTGTTTTAAAATAATATACTGTACATACCTTGCTTATTTCAAATCCAAACACCTCTTCAAAGTAAGCAGGCTGACTAATAAGCAGCAGGTAAAATGTCCAACTTCTACAGAAGTTTGCAACTATTATTGCATAGACTGGCATAGAAGTAAAAAACTTTCTCCATGGAGTCTTGTATTTCTGAAACAAAGAAAGCAGCATTTCTTTGGTTTTCCTGCACTTTTATTTATTACGTATGCCATCTCAGGCTTTGGGTTCTGTCTAGGCACACACTGGTGTTGTTCTCCTTGCAGATGTAAAGCCACACGGAAGTGCTGAAGTATTTGAAAGTCCAGGGATTGGCAACAGAAATGTACAAGTGATGTACAAATACTTATGACACATTGTGAAAAGAAGTTCAAAAAAATCCCCATGTCTTTTCTATTTTACTTATACAAGTTGTGATCATAAAACCACATCCAGCATTTTTTAAAGGAATGAGTTTTATGGTTTTATGATATGACATTACCACACTGGCCTTCCTGTTGTTCACTGAGCTGCTTGGGATTCATACACACACACACACACACACAGAGAGAGAGAGAGAGAGAGAGAAAAGAAAGAAAAAGCTTTCAAGACCAAAATGAATTAAGAAGTTACATAGCCTAAGATGTGCTTCGGTGTTTGGTAGGTCCAACATTCATTTTCAGTTCAGCCCCTGGCCATGCTATAATCTCATTTCTGTGGATGTCAGGATAGAAATACACACAGTAGTAGAGTCCTTACTTCCATTGCTCCTAAGAGATTGGCACTCTCTCCAATGCTCTCTTCTATGTATCTGCGTTCTTCGTCTGTAATGGTGGGATGTGTTGCAGGGCTCTCATAGGAGACCAAAAGCCAAAACATGTACCAGAAAATGCCAAAACTTCCTGTTGAATATATAAAGGTAAGATGGACTTCAAATGAAACATTCTTAAAGATATCACAGGAGAAGCAAAAAATGCAGCTCTTTGTTATGTGGCATTTTATGTTGCTTGTCTTATAGTAAGGGTAGGTAACTCGTTGCCCTCCAGATGTTGGAGTACAACTCCCATCAGCCCTAGTCAGCATAGCTAATGGTGATGGATGATAGGAGCTGCAGTCCCACAACATTTGGAGTATTGCCCACCCCTGTCTTATACAGTCACTCTTAAAAGAATTGTATTGTCCATACAAACTAGTTGTGATTGTCTGTAATGGGCGAGCAATTTCTGGTCCTCCAGATGTTTTGGCCAACATCATTCCTCACTGTTGGCTCTGTTGGCTAGGGCTCTTGAGAGTTGTAAGCCAAAACATCGGGGTGGGGGTAGGGTGGAGGACAGGTTGCCCACCTCGGTCTATAAGATTGTGAACATCATAAAGTTCTCTTTGAAGAATCTGTTCTTCAGAACATGCTTCCTAGTCCTTTGTGGCTGCCCATAGGGGCATGCAGAGGCCAGAGGTACCAGAGCCCTTCTGGGACCATGTGGCAGCCCTGCTGAGTAAGCTGATGCCTCTACATAAGGGTGGACATCTTAGGCTTCTTTGAAAAATGTCTGCTTTACTTGTGCAAACTGCAATGTGTATCCCCTCCCCTTCCTACTCCATGAAGGAATTGTTCTATACCATGGGCAACTCCATCCAGTACCAGGTCTGGGCTACAAATATGCTTCTTGTCCTGTGTGAGATGGCCCACAGTGGCGTGGGGGAAGGGTCACTGCACATTGAACAGAAATGCATGATCTGAAATACATTGAAACACTATGCCTTCATTTTCGTCACAAACTAAGGGAATGCACCAACCACAAAGTCCAGTTCAAACCTCATTTCAGCAATTTTGAAAACAGCCTGAATTGGCTTGGCCCAGTTTAAGCCTGCCAAATTTCAGATGAATAGGTGCTGCGGTGGGGGTAATACACCCCTTTAAAATAGAGAGAGAGAGAGCGAGGAACTGTCATTGGCAGAAATGGATGGAATTTGCAGGGATAGTAGTTCAAGTTTCAGATTAATAGAGTCAGGATTTTTGTGTGCAAGAACAGTTGCTACTGATGTCCTCAGCCTCTATGTCCTCAGCCCCTTTTTTTGGGGGGGGGATGTTATGAAAATGACATATACCATGGCTCTAGTTAAGAAACAGGAACAATCAGAAGGATAGGTGCAACATTTTTGTGTGGAAGAGGAGTATTAAGATTCCCCTACTCCCTCCATGGTTTGGGGGCAATTTATCTGAAAATGTCATGTGCCATAGTGGTGTCCCTAGGCAGGAAGCCTGCAACTTTTCAGAAGGATAGGTGCATGGGCTAAGGTGTCTTGAAGAATGAAAAATAGTTTAAGACATTTTTATACTCTAGTCACTGAAAGTGCAAGGAGATAGGGGTAGATGACAGATATGGAGCATACACAGTGGCAGAGGCAGGACTTCAACATCCATGTTTTCCAAGCAAGCAGCCAATGCCACACTTTTGTAGGCTCCACAGACTCCACAAAACTCTTTTAATGTTCCTGCTCCTGGGAGAGAGAATTAGCACTGAAAACTGGATCAGTCTTGTGATATATTACTACTTCATCCCTTCCCCAATGCACTGGGACTGGAGATACAGTGATTAGAAGCTAGAGCTTCCAGTCACAATGCTACAACCCACTTTTCTCTGTCCACTCTCTCCCCACCTCCGTGTTTTCCTTATATGGAGAGCTTTAGGAGAAATGTATCAAGTTTTGGAAATACCCTGTCTGTGTGTCCCTCCAAATCCTGAATCTTCAGGAGTGTTCAGGTTCAGATTCGGTCCTCTTCGGAGGAGCCCCACCTTGATACAAACATCTCCCAAATCTGTCGAATCAGCCTGATTTGGTTCAGGATTTGGCCCAATCTGAAGCACACCCTTACTATAAATTAAATATTGTCACAACCTCAAGAGATTTCACTGTACTAAAAATATTCATCTCCTCACATCAGAACCATGGCACTCTGTCTGACAGCGTCACAGACTTTGGTGTTAATTTGCAGGTTTTGTGCTAATTTGAAGGTTACACGGCAAGGCAGGAACAGGTGCACTTAACATCTTGTCTCACTGACAATAGCCAGGCAACATTAGTCTCTGCTGAGTTTTAGTCTCTGCTGTGCAGCAGGTGGTAAGCAAAATGAGCAGTGTAAATTAGTACAGTGTGACGATCGTAGATATTTTTTTCTGTTGTTAACTATGATTTACAATGCATAAAGAAAAACCTTTTTAATCAGTACTTTTAAAAGAACTGAAAATAGAACTATGAAGCATATTGACTGCTCTGTCCAAAATGCCATCTACGTATGTTCTTATATGGACCTCTTTCCTTAGACAGTGTACATTTCTAGTCACTGCACCAGAAAAAAGGATTTTGTAGAGCTGGAAAACATGCAGAAAGGGGCAACTGAAATGATCAAGGGGCTGAATTAACTCCCTTATGAAGGGGCTCCCCCCCTTTTTTATTACAGAAAACAAAGCATGAAAGAACACAATAGATGTTTATGAAATTATGTATGGTGTGCAGGCAGTTTTTCTATACTTGGGAGACATTTGTCTTCCTCTCCCATAACACTAGGTCATCCCATGAAATTGAGTGGTGGGAGATTCAGGTCAGGCAAAAGGAAGGACTTCTTCACACAACTCATAGTTAATCTATGGAATTTGCTACCACAAGATGTAATGATGGCTGCCAAATTGGATGGCTTTAAAAGGTGAAGACAAATTCATAGAGGATAATGCTATCAATTAGGGGTGTGCATAGGTTTTGGAGAAAGACCAAAGTCCAAGAATAATCAGCTATTTCAGTGTAGTTTTGTTGCTTCCTGAGGCAAAGTGGGCTTCCTACTGTATTTTTATACTGTATTTTGTAATTGTGCTTTTAACATGTTGGTTGTTTTATTATGGTTTTAACTTTTGTGAACCGCCCAGAGAGCTTCGGCTATTGGGCGGTATAAAAATGTAATAAATAAATAAATAAGCAAACCACAGAGGAAGAGGAAGTAGATGGTGAATCTGATGAGTCCAAGGGACCCACAGCTGGCCTTACAGCAGCTTTCCCACATGGGCAGGTGGGGGAAGCAACTGTTCATTGCCCCAAACCAGCCCAAGGTACCCCGAGGGCTTTGGTACTAATCCACATCACCTTGGGGTGCCCTGGGCCAACCCGGTACTGCCTCATATTCAGGCCGAGCAGGCCGAAATGGCCCACCTTGACTTAGATTTGGGGCTTCAGCCTGAGGTAGTGCACAGCCCTACAAAAAAACCTGCATCTATTTTTGGGACACTTGATATGCTTTATTTATTTATTACATTGATATCCTGCCTTTTTTCCTCCTGCAAAGAACACTTCCAGGGCCTCCTCCTCTTCACTTTATCCATTTTATCCTAATAATCCTGTGAGAGGGATTAGACTTCGAGTCTGTGACTGGCCCAATGCCATCCAGTGAGCTTCATGACAAAATAGAGACTAGAACTTGGTTGTCCCCAGTCCAACATTCTTATGCTTTCAGCCTCCTTAGTGCCATTCTCCTGAGCAAGACTGTCCCATTTCAGAGGACTCCAGGGCACAAACTAATTTTGCACAAGGAACTAGTGGCACCAGCTAGACTAAAAGCACTGCACCAGAGAGTCACGTACACCTTCCAGGCCAGCCTGGCGGTTGCCCTGCACAAAGTATGAATGTGCGCCACAGTCCTCTGTGATGGTGCAAAGGATGATGGGGTGCACTCCAACTTGACCTGTCTTGTCTCCTCCCATCTGCCTCTAGCTTCCATCCTTATAGTTGAGTAGGAGGGAGTTGAGTCTTGTGGCCAGGCAGTGGATGAGTGGTGGAAATATAACTCATTTTCTTTCTCCTAACATCTGCATGAAGTGTTCTGTGGTTGGAATTATTGGTCTGGTGGGGGACTTAGTTCCTTTATAGCTGAAATAGAGTGAGCTTCATTACTTCCCACTTGCTCAGTGTGAATCCTGCATGTCTAGACTCATCTCAGGTTTCATTACTTAGGGATGGAGGCACTTATATATTCCTAAGGGGCAATCCCATTCTGCACCCACCCCATGCCCCTCTGGTAGGGCTTCTCTGCTTCTAACAGCTGTAAAACAGGTAAAAATTCCACTGCAGCATTCCCATCACTGCATCGACATGCAGGAAATGCCACCCTTGCTGAATTTCTGCCTGCATATAACCATTAAAAGTACAGGAAATCTGTCAGGTGGAAAAAGAAAAAAAGATGAAGCCGCCAATGTTATATATTGAAACTCCACTCCACTGAAAACATCAAAAGGACATTTCAAAAAGGTCTCATTTTGCACATCCAGTTACTGAGACCTCTCTAAACTGCCCGCTGTAATTAAATTCATTTCAATAAAGATCTACTCTGGCTAGGGAGCTAGTTCATGGGCTTCAGCTTGTCCTGTTTTACACTAAGGTAAGCACAATGTGACTGTGTCACAGTCCTCATTTAGGTCTAATTTAGCAGCCTGAACAATTCTGCTGTTCCGGAAATTATAATGCGTCTTCATGTGACCTAGTTCTCTTCTGCTTAAAACCCATTTGGAATATTATTTCCCTCAAAATCCCTCAGCGCTGTTCGCCTCCTACTTTCAACATGCAGTACAAGATCAAAGAAGCTGCAAACCACATTCTGGGGTTGCACAGCTCTGTGTTCCTTAAGCAATGCTCTTTCATATTCACAGAGAAAATAGCCCTCATGCCCCTGAATTCAGAACTATTTCCTTTTCACAGGAGAATGGAATATTGAGCTTTACATACACTGAGCTTTTTCAAAGGACTCAAATACATTATTACATAGATCAGTGGTCTTCAACTGGTGGGTTGTGACCCAAGTGGATTGTGAGATTAGTCCAGATGGGTTGGGGCAAAGCTGTTGGCACCATGTTGAGCATGGAGAAAACTGTGAAAGTGAGTCCCATGTTGCAGGTTGGGAGTCTGAGGTGGGTCTCGGGCCTGACCACTGGCATAGATTATATCTCCACTAAAATATTTGGTCACCTCTATACTGATGGTGTTTCCCCTGTATTAAGGAACTAGAGACTATGTCTGATTATGATCTTGAATTACCTTTGTGTAGGGTAGCTACGTGTCTTACTTTACAAAGGAAAGAAATAAAATCACACGATAGAATGTTAAAGGAATCCATCTTGGCAGCATTATGATTATTCATTGTAGACAGAGACCATTTCCTACTCTACAGTATATATAGTCTTAGGATACTGCTAGCCAGAGGGCCCCTAGCACTAGCAAAGAGAAGACATGGAGCAGTTTTTCTATTTATTTCTCCTTAAAGGATTTTCTGCATTAAAGGAAAATATGCAAAAAGAAATGTGTACACCACAAGTAGAAGACAGCACCATCTGGACCTCCTATAAACTTCCGTGAATGTGGTAAGGCAACAGCTCCATAAAAGGCTCATCTGGAATCACCCTTAGCGATAATTGTAACACTGATTTTGTTTTATTTATTTTTTATTTATTTACTTACTTATTTATTCTGACCCTGTTCAGACGACACACTAAGCCATGGTGGTTAAGCATTTTGAGCTAAGTATTATGGAATGGGGTGAACCATTCCTAACCATGGTGGCTACATAACCACGATTTAAACACGCTCAGTAACCGTTTGCTGCAAAAGGGTTAGCAGCTTAACCATGGTTTAGTGTGCTGTCTGAACAGGCCCTTTGGGTTGTATCCAATTGGTGTCAGTTCACTGATGGCGGCACCAGAGTCTGCAGGACAAGAGAGCTTGCCAATAATTGCCTCCCTCCTTGTTCTACTCACAGTGGAATGACATCCATCCATCCATCCATCTATCTATCATGTTTACCTTAAGCTTCCTCTCCAAGGAACGCTGGACTGAATTTATGGCTCCTAACTTCCCCTCATTTATCCTTGCAAGAACTCTTGTGGGGTAAGTAAGATAAAGGGACAGACTGAGCCAACATTACCCAGTGAGCTTCACGGGGAAGGGGGTTAAATCCAGGTTTCCCCAGTCCAGATCCAATATTCTATCCAGAACACTCTTGTGCTGTGTTTTAATCATCTCATAGAAATCTTCCAGGATTTATTATTATTAATAATAATAATAATAATAATAATAATAATAATAATAATAATAATAATACTTTTTTATGAATAAAAACAGTTTCTAAATGTCTAATAAGGCTACAGATATAATGCCATGATGTAAGGTGAACAGAGTATATCATACCATACACATAGAACACAGATGACCATCCAGTATATTGCACTAAAATCCCAGCCAATGGCATTGCAATGACTGCACCTGCATAGGAACCTGGAAGAGAAGATAACTATTAATAAAATAGAAAGTCTTAATTAGGTGGTATCAGGCCTGAACTTCGTAAGAAGTCAGTTTCTGTCAAATGTTCAGTGAGTACCACTTCAATGTATGAAGGCATTTATACTTTTGGAGGTTACTGACAAAAACTTTTCATTGATGTTTTCTGGAGACTCTCTGAATGATATCACCATTCTTAATTGTGTTTAATTAATTTATTAATTAAACAATTTCTGTGTTGTTGTTGTTGTTGTTTTTGCTTCTTTTTAAATTTTGTTTTAACTGATTTATTCTGTTTTTATTTTCATTTTACCTTGTACACCGCTCCGAAATTTTTCAATGGGGAGCGGTATATAAATATTCTAAATAAATAAAATAAATGAATAATTGGTTGATATTACCACATGATCAGGTCACATAATGTCATTCCCCAACTCAAGAAGAAACCCATCAAATAATGCAACAAACTTGCACAAATATTTAGGAGACTTCTTTGGTTCCATTTGGATTATTTTGTCAGTTTGGAATATATTAGATGTATTAAAATGGCCATCTGAATGCTCCACTCTTGATTTAGTGCCAAAGTTTAAATGTCTTAAAAACACCATTTCCTTTGCAGCTGTAAATTGGTATTTGGATACTGGAGAAATACTTAAATTATTGTTTCACCACTTCAGTATTTAATGCAGTCTGACAAATAAATCCAAATGTACTTCTCTGAATCAGACCTCTAATATCAGGGAGAAGTTCTTAAGTTCCAAAGTTTTGTTCACAGATTGGGAGGTGTGAGACTGCTATTGTAAACTCTCTTCTGTGGAAGCAAATCCCACTGCAATTAATAGGTGTGAACATTGGTGATGAATTGGAAGAGAAAAAGAACAGAAAATGCTAGGAAAGGGCAAACAGAAAGCATTCAAAATATTAAGATGTCACTTACCACAGAAAGACGTAGTTGCTAGTCTACTTCTCTCTAAAGGAGGTGCCCATTTGCTCCATATTCCATGGCAGGCTGGATAGGTTACACCCTGTGGAGTAGGTTATTCAGTTTATATCTGCTACAGCTAATATAAAATGAAATTGCATCAGGAGTAATCAGCTACATGGAATGAATCTGAGTGCATAAAATTTGGGGACGTTTGTAAGTTATGTCATGCACCAAGGCAGGAAAGTGATATCACTTTATTTATTTGTATTTATTTGTATTGGTGGAGCAGAATTCTATCCCCTCCATGGCTTCCCTTTGCAATGGCTGCTTTAGCACCATTTTTCACTTGGCCTTGTGCTTTCTTTTCTCCTTCCCTAATTAGTCACATGAACGATCAGTCGTAGTCAAAGATTATGGAGTGAACTGAGTGACATCATATTGACTAAGTGATGATGATACCACTGAAAGAAAGTAAAAGCAATTGTGATTTAAGTGATTTAAAGGGATAGGCAAATGGTTGGGCCAAGAGTGCCAAACATCAACAAAGCTGAGTTGGACAGATTTTCATTAACCACAAAAACTGTGACTAGTTTCAGTTCAGCTGTAATAATAACAGCATTAGTTACATGTAACAAACAACATGTATGTATTGCAGGCTGTTGTCCTATACATACTTACCTGGGAGCAAGTCCCATTGAACTCAGTAGGACTTACTTCTGAGTAGACATGTATAGGATTGCACTGTTAATTGTTAAAAAAAGCATTCTGGAGTAAAGAAGGTTCTTTTGCATGACATTCTTTTGAGCAGGCATACTACAATGCCACATTGATACATGAAGTTCACTGGGAACTTTATTTTATTTTTGTTAAGTGTACTTTACACAGTGTCCTTTCCATCAGTCATAATCTCTTCATGAATGATTGTTGCAGTGAATTCCTAAAATCTAGTGACCATCGACATTCACATACCAATATTGATCATTCACTTTTTGAAGGGTGGATGCTAACAATCAAATTTCACATGATGATCAACATTCACCAATGTATCTCTGAGTTTATGAACATTCACAAAAACTTTGTTCATTTAGGATTGTCAGCAAACACATGTAAACTTTGACAGCACATTTTTGGATATTCATTGTAAAACACACACACACACACACACACACACACACACACACATTCTGGGGTCCCAAAGTGACAGGGAAGTAGATGGCAGCACCTCCCTCCCATTATGGCAAAAAATTGGGACTGCAAATTTTATTCCACTTGCACATGTGGACATTAGCACAAGCATGCATTAACTTTAATGCACATCAGTGCAAGAAGTGCTAGTGTGCACTTTCACTAATATGCATCAGCACAAGTGTGAATTTGTGGAAATTCCTCCCATCAACAAATAGAAAAACTGGTCTGGACATCTGTGGAATTGGAATGCCGATTTCTCTGACATCCCCTATCTATCTATCTATCTATCTATCTATCTATCTATCTATCTATCTATCTATCTATCTATCTGTATCTCGGATGGGGGGTGTTAGTGTGTCCTGCTTCTAGTGGAGATAGATGTGGGTGCAAATGTGTCTTTTTAGGTTGTCTGCAGACTTCTTGCCTTGCACTGGGAACATCCATCAGCAGCTGCCTGTCATTTAACTAAATGGGCTTATTTTAAAGACTAACCTTGTGAGGCTGTTCCTTTATCGCAAGGGCAGACAACCTGCAGCCCTCCAGATGTTTTGGCCTACAAGTTGCCCATTCCTGCTTTACTGCCACTTTCTTTGTACCTCTCCCAAGGGAGAATAGCAAGTATTTTCTCGCCATCCTATCCTGGCATTATCTTGTTTTCTGACCAGGCCTTCCCTAGATTCAGAATGAATTTCCTCAGGTACATTCACATGCACCCCTGGTGAGTGTTCCTCCAGGCAGATTTTGCAATTCATTCATGAGGAATAAGGGCAGCAGCAAAGTACATGTTGGAACAGAGAAAATATGTAATGTCAAGGGAATACATTGATCATGTTAAAAAGTTTGCATTTCTTCTCCATACCTCAACAAGACCTTGCAAGATTCTAACGAAGATGACACATCCATAATGCACTCGAGCTGCAGATGGTATTAGCATATTGAGTGTGGACGTCAAGAGTATAGCTGCACCAAATACCCTGTAAGAGAAAAAGGTCATGGATATGGTACTGTTTAAAATTATGCCTGAATTCTAACACACACGTGTGTACAGTGTACAAAGTAGTGCTGTGCCAAAAATTTTGGCAATTTGTTTTTGGCATTTCATGGGGCGGCGGGGGTGGGTGGGGGTGGGGGAATGAAAACTCAGGTGAAAGAGGTTGGGAGAAGTGAGAATTTTGGAGAATTTTTCTCCAAAAAAGGTTTTCCACATACCTTTTTAAATGTAGCCAGTTGTTGAGGGGACTTTTTTCTTTCTTTTTATTTATTTTATTTTAAAACATCACCACATTTTCAGGAGCCCAGGATTGCTTATTAGATGCCTATTGGAGAGGGAGAGGCCACATGGTCTCCAATAGGTATAAACTTAGAAATGCTGGGTTCATCCAAATGCTTGAGGAAGGGGGGTGTTGCTGTTTTTTGGAAAACTAAAAAAAAAAAATAGGAAGAAGGGCCCTCAGCAACCAGCTACACTTAAAAAAGGTATGTGGAAACCCTGTCCACCTCCCCAAGGAGAATATTTCCCCTCCTCCCTGTGAAAGAGGCAGAAAAAACAATGCCCGTTTCTCATAGAGTAGGGTGACCATATGAAAAGGAGGACAGGGCTCCTGTATCTTTAACAGTAATGTAGAAAAGGGAATTTCAGCAGGTGTCAATTGAAGAGGGTGAAATTCCTTCTTCATCACAACAGTTAAAGCTGCAGGAGCCCTGCCCTCTTTTGTATCTGGTCACTCTCCTATAGCTAGTGTAGCTTTAACTGTTGTGATGAAAAGGGAATTTCACCCTCTTCAATTGACACCTGCTGAAATTCCCTTTTCTACATTACTGTTAAAGATACAGGAGCCCTGTCCTCCTTTTCATATGGTCACCCTATCATAGAGAGAGAAAGTTCTCAAAAATAGGGCCCCCCCTCAAAGATTTGTAGTTTTATATCTAAGTCCTCTGCAATAGGACTTAAATATAAAACTCTGCATTCATGTAATAGGTTCGATACTTGCTAAGATGTCTATTTTAAGGGGATAATTGTGATTTCAGGGTACACTACCCTGTGCCTTCCAGATATTTTGGACTACATGTTCCATCATCCCTAGCCAGCATGGTCAATGATCAGGGATTATAGGAGTTGTAATCCAAGACATCTGGAGGGTACTAGGTTGCCCATGTGGGTTACAGAAAGTTATTTTAAAACAATTCTGCACACATCTCTATATGAAAACACATTTCTTCACCAGGAAAACTGTTGCAGAATCCACATTGTGGGAAAATACATTCAGGGACAATGTGGCAGGGTTTATTATTATTATTATTTATTTATATATATAGCACCATCAATGTACATGGTGCTGTACAGAGCACCTTTGGACAAGAGAGCACACCAATGACTTCTGGTGCCATTGCAATTTTTACTTTAATTTCAGTGCAACCTTATACATGCCTACTCAGAAGAGTTCCACTGTGTTCAGTGGGGCTTACTCCTTAGTAAGTGGGTTTAGGATTGCAGCCTTACAAATATTCAAGCACAGACTATTGGAAGCCATCAGACTCCTAAAACAAAGCAACAGATTTATTTATTTAAACTATTTCTTGGTTGCCTTTCAGAGCAAGAGCCCTTTACGGTGGCATACAACAATAAACATATAAACCAATATGGCAATAGAAAATGTAAAAACAATATTGAAACAGGAAAATAAAAACAAAAACAGCATATATGTATATCAGCATAATATAAAAGAGATAACTGCAGCTACAACCCAGTCTGATAACACATGATCAAGGGAAGGCCAGAGTAAAGAAGTAAGTTTTCAAGACATTTGGGGCCTGGTAGAGCCCCTGATGGCAACTTATACCAGAGTTGTGGGGTCACTGTGGAAAAGGCCCTCATGTGGAGTATGGCCTGGGTGATATTGGTGAAAACGGTCCTTCAAGTAGTTTGGTCCCAAACCATTTAAAGATTTTAAGGTCAAAAGCAGCACTTTAAATTGGGTTCAGAAACACACTGGTAGCCAGTCCAGCAAGCACAGGATAGGCATTATATGAACAAATTGCCTCAACTGCACCAACAGTTTGGCAGCCACATTCTGTACCAGCTAAAATTGTTGGACCAACTTCAAAGGCATCCCCACATATAATGCAGTAGTCCAGCTGGATATCACTAATCCATGGCAAGTTCCACCCTCTTCAGATATGGCCATGGCTGGTATACCAGCTTAACTGGGTAAAAACACTTCTGGATAGAACTATTCATTTGGTCTTTTAGGGGGAGTGTGTTCTTATCTAAGACCAGTTGTAAACCACCATCCAGAGTAATTGGTTTCCCAACCCACAGTACCTCTGTCTTGTCTGAATTAAGTTGCAGCTAGTTTAACCTCATCAACCTCAAAACAGCTTCCAGTAGCCTCTCTGAGATGTATAGATGAAAATCAGTGTTGGAACTGAGTATCATCCACATACTGATGAGACTTCAGTCCAAACCTGCTGATGACTTCCCCCAGCAGTTTCATGGAAATGTCAAAATGCATGGGGGACAGAATGGAACCTTGCTGCACACCACAGGCTAATGGCCATGGGTTGCAAAAAAAGTCCCTTGGTGCCACCTACTAAGATCGTTCCTCAAGAAAGGACTGGGACCACTTTAAAACCATGCCTTCCAAGCTCTATCCAGGGGTCCAGAAGGACCAATAAGATTGCACTCCCCCAATCCATTCCCTGACATTCCATCAACCAGGGCAACCAGCACTGTTTCTCTCCCATAACCAGGGACAGAAAAGCTGAAACCTGATTGGAATGCATCTAAATAATCAGTATCATCCAACGCTGCTTGGAGTTGTGAGGCCACCGCACCACATGCTCCAGCATCTTGTCCAAGTATGACAAATTTGGCAGAGGATGGCAATTATCTGAAACCATAGGGACTCACCATTCCTTCTTTCAAAGCTGTGGGCACCTTACCACGCCTCACAGAGGCATCGACCACCTTGAAGGTCCAGGTACCCAGCCCAACCCTGGCAGATTTCCCAATCCAGGTTGGACAAGGATCTAAAGAATAAGTAGTAGGCTTCAATCCCTAAGCAGTCTGCCCAAATACTCAGGTTGCACAAGCCTAAAGGTAACCATAACATGATGAGATGGTGCACTAACCCTGTCCATCTCAGACTATATCAAAACAATGACATCCAAGTCGGCATGAATATGAGTGACTGTACCTACAAAATGCTTATTCAGGAAAATGTCTATTAACCCCTAGAACCCATTGATGAAATATCAGCCAACTATCCTGGTCTGTTACAAAGCCCTCTGTTTAACAAAGGATGGTCACTCAACAGTCATAACAATACCATCCACTGCCATGGTATTTAATTTCTCAATATATCTTCACTCAACATGAATTATCACTTGAACATTTGTAGCTGAACATGAGAACTGACCCAACTAAGGTGTATTGTGTTGGCAGTGATGGCTGGTAATATAAAAGCTTTGTCTAACGTGTTTGACGTCTAACATTGGATTCAAACATGCAAGAAATGAATTGATGTTGCATTCATTGTGTAGTTAAAAGGCATGTATGAACATATTTTTAAAGAAATGGGTAGAGGAAAAGTACCATCAAAATTTGTCCCAAAGGAAGACCTGTGAACAAAGTTGATTTTGAAACAGAAAGCTGTATGTCTAACATTAATTTCCTTGTGTATAAATAGAGAAGGCAGTAGTTGATACATCAGCTGCTCATTAAGAATCTGTTTGAGGCATTTGGCCAGGTTTTCAAGAGATTACACATGGAATGGAGGTTTGAGTGCACCCCCTTTCCCCCCATGGCATTAGCCCTATAGATGTTGTGTCTCTGATGAAGCAACTCACGAAAACAGGCATTTTTAAACCAGTAGCCTGTTAAAAAGGTCCATAAACACTGAAGAGACTAATTTGTGACTTTACACTGTAGATTCCTGTTGTAACTACATTATATTGTATGTTCATTAGGTTTTGAAATATTGAAGAGACCTATCCATGTCTCAATACTACTGATTATTATTACAATCATACAACATTGCAATTGTCTATAACTTTTATGCTATCTGTTAAAGATTGTTTTTGTTACAATAATGTTGAATTTTTGTTCTTGTTATAAAACCTTCTGTTTGTTATAACTGTTCACCCTGTCTTTGACTTTAATATTTATACTATAGTAGTTGTGTGCCTTGTGCACTACTTTGGCTGAATCTAACATCAATTTCCTACCATGAGCTTCCTATATGACCTTGAACAGTTTCATCTACTTTCCCAGCTGCTGTTAAGTACAAATGAAATAAGGAAAATGTGTTGCCTTTAACTGGAAACAGTAGTATAACGGTGAACACCAACCAAACAGTCGTTGTGACCTTGAGACAAAAATGTGGTTTGTTTTGAATTCATTCAGGACAAGGCAGGAAATATAGGCATATTACAATGAGTAGAGCACACTTCCAATGCTTTCTATGCATCTGTTTATACACGCAAGGAGAGAGAAAAACTTGAGCTGAAAATAGGATTGGTTTTGTTTGAAAAGACAGACAAATGGTTTAAGGCAGCTGTGCAGGAAAAGGTCACTTGGTCCATGGAGGATGCTCCACTGAGATGGGCCTCCGCCTCACTCTTGTACTATTAATACATCCCATCAAACCTCTTTCTATATAAACAATCTCTCTTTCTCTCTCTCTCTTGAGAGAGAGAATGCCTGTGTGTGTGTGACAGAGTGCATATACCTATGTTTGACAGCTTTTCCTCACAAGTTTCCTGTAATTTTTTCCTCCCTGGGTTAACTGTACTGGCCTGAATTCAGTGTTTACTTTAACATATAGATTGTATTTCCTGGATGATGAACTATAGGAAAAGAATGAGTGGCTCATTTCCTGGTCTTTTATTTTTAATCCACTCACTCCAGTACATTTGCATTGCAATCCCATACAGGTCTATTCAAGAGTGCAGTTTTATACATGTCTTTCATCAGCACTTTTGACCTTTAACAATGTTCATTTCTGTTTGATAGGTATATCAAATAATGAATAAATTAGAAGGCACCAGCCAGTGGAGGCTGGTGGCTCTGATTTCAGTGGAGAGTGTGAATCCATTCTAGGTTTCAGGCAGATCTCTAAAGGAACTATCCAAGGTGCTGAACCTTATCCCCAAAATAGGTTCAGATGCACAGACCCACCAAAATTGGAGCCACCAGGCTCTACTGGCACCAGGATGTTAAACCTGTGGTTTTTAAAACTTCCTGCTGAAGAACTCAGACACATCTGCCATAGGTCTTCTGTGCATGATGAAACGTTCTGGAGAGCACATTCTAGGGAGTGTCTTCAGTGTGAATAAGAAGCTGGTGGTCAAGCCAGCTAGGCATTATCTCCAGCAGTACAGCTTAGAACGTATTCAATATTCACCCATGGCTGCATGTGGCAGACAACTAATGGTTGTTGTTTTGGGGATGCTTTGGTTTTCTACCATTGCTGACCTTCTCACTGAGAAATCCCTAATAAATATCTAAGGAACCCTAGGGATCCCCTGAGCACTGTTGGTAAACCACTGTGTTAAACATGGCAGACAGCCTATAATAACATATTTTTTCATATTCTTTGTGCTCAGGACAGGTGTCAAGGGTTGGCTTGGTTGGGCAATGGCCAAGAGCCCACAACCCGGCAGGGGGACAACTGACAGATCTGTTCCTCCTCTTTATCATTGTATACTCCTTGCTCACCCAACACACTCTCCCTCCCTCTCTCTCTCTCTCTCTCTCTCTCTCTCTCTTTCGCCCTTTCTACACCTACAGGTGTAGAGGGAGGGAGAGGGGGCAATCCCAGACTTACCTGCTTCCTGGATCATTGCCCTCAGTCTAAACGGGCCGCGCAACATCATGGGCATTACGGCCACCATTTTTTTTAAAGGGCCAGAGCTGGAGCGCTCTTTTGTTTTCTTACCTTTTCTTAAAAGGTAAGAAAACAAAAACAAAAAGCCCTGACCCCGCTCCCCACTTCACGTCGAGGGCACTGGACTCCCCCCATCTTGGCTCCTTCGTTCTGATAACCCCCGCTACTCATGGGGAAGAGGGAAGAAGCCGGGATGGGTGCCCACACCGCCCGCGGTCTTCAGGATCATCCTGGGACTGCATCTTAATCACCCACATGTTTAGTTTTTTAACAGTTTTTAATGCTTTATGTGTGTATGTTCTGTGTTTTAGAATTTTAAATTTTGTATACTTGTTTTTATCACAATTTTAGAATTTCTGTAAACCGCCCAGAGAGCCCTGGCTATGGGAGCGGTATATAAGTGTAATAAATAAATAATAAATAAATAACAAAATAAATATAAATAAAACTGGGATAACTGAGGTCTCAGTTATCCCAGAGAAATGGAGGGATCACCCCTCTTTGATCCCAGGATCCCCTGTGCATCATTTGGACACACAGGGATGATCCCAGGATGATCTCTGGAAAAATGGCTGGTGTAGAAAGGGCATCTCTCTCATTCTCTAACTCACTCCGTACTCCAGACAATGACGGTTGCATGATGGCAGAGCAGTTGATGCCACAACCTGCTTGCTCATTGGCTCTCTGCATGGCAAGCAAGCAGGTGGTAGCAATGATGAGGAAGAGGAGGAGCAGGAGCAGCAGCTGGGGAGAATGCAAATGAGAAGGCAGATTCATTGAGGGAGGGGGGCATTGAGGTGTCTTGCCAAGGGCCCTCCAAAACCTGAAACTGGCCGTGCCTGTGCTTCTCATTTTGGGGAAACAGCATGCTTCAAGCTCCCATCAGAGAAGAAAGAGTTGCTAATCTTTTTTATTGTGCCTTGTATGGATGCCACTGCTTGATTTTCACTGCCCTTCTCTGGACCTTTCAGTGTCTGGTGTCATTTTCTCTCTGAATTAAGCAGAGCAGAAATGAAAGTATTTCACTGAAGAAGCATTTGATCATTATCTATCCTTTTCTGACCCTTGAATGGTACATCCTAGCATTCCATCTGCTTTCTTTGAACCACTGTTCTACAGCATACAAAGGTTTCCATCCAGCTTCTTGAAATGATATAGGAATAGTTCACATCAAACTAAGGGCAAATACAATGGCCAAACTACATGGAGCTAAAATAAAACTTAACTACAGATGCTAGGTGTTGACCTCTCATCTGAAGGTCTGCTACATGAAGGCCCAGCTTCCAAAATAACCTTTTCATGTCCATTGGTACCAGTTTCTAAACATTTGCACTGATATGCTGGCCTAAATTGCTAGCATGTGTGGCCAGGAGGAGGTAGGGCATGATTTTTTTAAAAAATAGGGATGGGTAAGAAATTAGTTTTGCACTCTCTTATTCTCTCTGTGTCTTGATACAAACGTAGCAAAAATTGCAAATGTCTTTATAAACAGGATGGGGAAAACCCTGAGATTAAAACAATTTGAATATGGAAGAAAGTAAAACTGACAGATTCCTCTATCCAGGCGCAGGGCTTTGAGTGCTTTGCTCTTAAAAGTCTTAAGAATCTCTCTTAAGTCTTGAATCCCTGTGAATTCAACCATGTTGTGGTGCTGAATGACGGTTGCCTAGAGATGTGAAGGCCAGGAAAAAAAACTGGAAAAATTTAGAAAAAAATCTTTTCTCCCCATTTTTTTCTGAAGCCTTTTTTGGTTGTCATCATCTCTCTCAAAAAAAAATTTTGGGAAAAAATAAAGAAAAATGGATTATGGGATGTTTTATTTTAGCAAGATGAATAAAATGTTTAAGAGAACTTGTTCAGATATTTACTTCTCCAAATGATTTCTAAAGACTATGTACAGTATCAGATTATTACAATTTCTGTGCACCAAGGACAAGCAAGTCCTAGGTTGCAAACTGAGACTACAACTCTCAAATGCAAAAGCAAGATGCATTTCTGCCTCTAGGGGGCACCACCATTGAAACAGAGATTGAAACTGATAGTGATAAGCTATAGCTCAGAAAATGAGTCTGATTAAATTTCATGCATATTCATTGAACCTTGGTCGACCCCTTTTTTTCTCAGTTCTTTTTATGGGAATGGGTGCTTTATATCTGCTTGACACTGTGGAGGACTAGCAGAGACATAAATAATTTTCTTTGTTACTAATGTTGGTGGTTTCTTCAGTTGTTGTCGTATTACTTTTCTTTCTTTTTTTCTTTTTCTTTTTTTGCCTGCTCCTCATAAACTGGCAAAACCAGAGGTTCCTAACGGTTCAGGAGCTTGTAGCTCCATTTGTTATGATTTTTTAAAAAAATGAAAAATAAAAAGTAAATTAAATTTGTAATAATTGTTTGAATACACTGTACTTTTAATATACCAAATGTAATAATTTTGTGCATAATTGGACATAATTATATTTTATGTTCCTAAAGTAACAAAGTGACTTTCAATCTATAAAAAGAGCCAGTGTGGTGTAGTGGCTAAAGTGTTGGACTGGGAGTCAGGAGATTCAGGTTCTAGTCCTCACTCGGCCATGGAAACCCACTGGGTGACTTTGGGCCAGTGACAGACTCAGCTCAACCTCCCTCACAGGGCTGTTGTGAGGATAAAATGGAGAGGAGGAGGATTGTATATGCCGCTTTGGGTTCTTTAAGAGTAAAAAAGGGGGATATAAATGCAATAATAGATAAAAAGTGCTAATATTGCATAATTTCAATTTTTCCAAAATTTTCCATTCCCTCCTCCAAAAAAATGGGGGGGGGAACTGTCATCCCCCCACCCCCTGGCTTCAAAATTTCCAAAAATTTAGCATCTCTAGGGTTGCCACCTCTTTCTTTCTGACAGGTTCTGCATCTTTAACAGCTATCTGTCAGGCAGGAACAACATGGTCCTCCCCATGCTGGGAATAGCTGTACTTGTTGAATTAGGCTGGTGCAGATGGCTGAAAATTTCATTCCGTTCATATTTGGATAAGAATGAGCTAAAATTTATAGTTTCCTTCATAAATGGGACAAAAAGAACCTGAGATTTAAAACAATTCAAGTATGGGAGAAAGCAAAATAAAAAGATTTGTCTATCACCACGTTTACATTTGCAAACATTGTACTAACACAGTGGATTCTCCTTAAAATGCAACACGACTCTTAAACAAATGTCTGGATGTTTCCGTATCAAAATAACTCCACAGTCCTATTAATGTCTACTCTGAAATAAGTCCTACTGCCTTCAATGGGGTTTATTCCCAGGAAAATGTGCATAGGAATGCAGCCTTAGTGGAGGAGCTGGAGTGGTGGTGGTGAAAAAAAGAAGTAGCTCTGTGACATATAAAATTCACCTGAGATAAGCCAATATCATTAAGGACATTAAAACATTGTGTGATTATCTGTCAGCAGATGGAGCAATTGCTTCACTAAATTGTACTTTAAGAATCAGATTATCTTCTCTTCAGTATATCACATCTTAAATTGGGCTATTAGTTAAATAAAAATGGAATTTCCAACTCCCTACAGCAAGATCACCTCTTTTTCCATTATGGAAGAACAATGTAAAATACTACTGGCATTGGAATAGTAAGAGGAAAATATTTGTATCATCTGAATAGCCCTTTCAAGGTTAGGCAATTGAGTGCCCTCCTAATGTTTTGGACTTCAACTTTCATAAACCCCAGCCAGCACACCCACCAGGGACTATGGGAAGTATAGACCAAAGCATTTGGAGGGCAAACTACAGACACCTCTACCATCCTCCTTTCTAGGAATGCTTTGTCTCTGCAGTTGATCTACTGACACCTTCTAAAGTAATAGGCTCAGAAGAACTTCCAGGAGCAGAAAACTTGAGTCTTTGGGCCCTGTAAGATCCCTTCTATCTTAACCACATCCTGATGTTCACCTATGGAACATTCCATCTCAACTATGGAATGGGATCTTGAGAGGCTTACAATGCAACCTTTGCATGCTTACTATATTTGTGGCCTATAGGGCTTACTCACAGGAAAGGGTGCTTAGAATTAGAGCCCTAGATATACAAGTTCCTGTTCAGCTGTACGATTTGGCCAAGTTCCATTTCTCTCCCTTCTATTTCCATCTGTAAAATGGAAACAACTGCAATTTACCCCACAGGACTGTTGTGAAGACAAACAAGATACCAGCAAGTGAAGTACTGCAGGTGCACACATACACATGCACACGCAGACACACACACACACTTATTGCTTTTCATGATGCCTTATCACTCACTTCCTGCAGTTTTATAGGATTTTTTCTGCTTTTAGAGTGTTTTACTCCTCATTCCACTTTTCGCCTTTGTTAGGAATTGCTCCATTGGCAGTTTTAATACTGTTGTAAACTGCTTTGAATGTGTTATATAATAAGAAGTATATAAATATTTTAAAGAAAGAAAGAAAGAAAGAAAGAAAGAAAGAAAGAAAGAAAGAAAGAAAGATTAGATCCTGCATGTTTGGAGTTCCAAGCCTCTATTCTTCCAGATTAATCCTACATGGATTGTTTGATCGACTTCAGTTCTGCCAGTCTCATCAGAATTCATAAGCTTGGTTAGAATGGCTCCTTATAATCAGGGAAGTGCCTTTGATCCAGCAAAGGGTCCTGCTGAAGGAAATAAATATGTTGGAGAAATCCACAACTAGTTCAAATGAATTTGGATTTCTATGTATCCAACCTGTGGATTCTGCAACGAATGGGCTTTTTCTGAGTGGCGCAGATTCTGTGGACTTGCAGAGGTTTTTATTATTATTATTATTATTATTATTATTATTATTATTATTTAATTTGGGAGGGGGAGATTTGTATAATTCTGCACTTGGGCTGATGTGCATTAGCACAAGTGCATATTTTCACAAGTGGAACAAAACGCTCATGCATCCCTAAAAAAGATTCCAATTCTGTAAATAAGTGGACGATGGAATGACAGACACCTGGCAATCCGTGAAATACAGATGGAATATTTTGTGGTTTAGTGTCAAGTGCTTTCCCTTTCTCTTTTAGTGGTTGATTAATGATATTTTATGTGCGTTTTTTTTTTAAAAAAAATCATAACAAATCAAAACAAATAAATAAAATAACCAGTGTGTTCACACTAGAAGGGAGGCAGATAAACCCCTGAATAAATAAAACATCAATAAAACCAAGAGTCCTGATCCAGAAAGAACTTTTAACTAGAATTTTAAACGACTCCATATTTTTGAGCTCCATATTATTATTTTTTAGAATGTCTGTATGTAGCCTGTTAAATAATGCAGTATCTGAATGCTGGCAGATGCATTGGACTAGCAGTTTCCCTTGTTATATTAAACCTGTGATGAAACAAGCTATTTCCATTCATTTTTAAAATATATATTCTTCTCTATGTGACATGTGGGTGGAGGCATCTGTGTGTGTTTCCCTGGCTAAATCCTATTTTAAACCTTTAGTGAAGGATTAATATGGATAAGCTGACTCTGTGCCACCACCTCTAATCTAATAAAGGCCTGAATACATTATTAATTTTTGCTGCACATCTGAGCCCACGTCTGTCAAACAAATCCCCCCAGCCCCCTCCTCCCCTACCCCACTCCCTTAGTGCATCATTAAGTTGTGAAAATGACTTCATCACCTGTGACAGAAAAATGGAAGACTCTCAAGCCATATGGCAGAGGGAACTCACTTGGCGTTCTATTAGCCCCCTCTGTGGGGGAAGCTGATGTAAAAAGGCACGCTGGGGTGGTGGGAGACCAGGACCTTTCCATGTGGCTTCTACTGTACTGGCTGCTTGGCACAGAAAACAAAGCAGCACAGGCTTGTGCCAGGGACGACACTCCAAGCCAAATGTCCTCATTTCGGGCTTCAGCATGAAGCCAAGCTGGGGGCTACACTTCACACCAGCACACGCAAGACAGGGGCAGCGTAAGCATCGTTGGTGGTTTTATTATGTTCCTCATGGTTTTAATTTTTGTGAACCGCCCAGAGAGCTTCAGCTATTGGGCGGTATAAAAATGTAATAAATAAATAAATAAGCTGCCTTCCATTCTCACGTGCCTCTGAGATTGCAATATATATATACATAAAAAAATCACAAATGTGGATTGATTGACTCCAAATATGGATTGAGTGACTCGCCCTGAAGCTGCCCCCTTCCTGCTGCAATTAAGCTTTTTTAAAAAATATATAGTCTTAATGCAGAGGGACAATTTTTGTGGAGGGGGCACGATGTTGGGGCAGGAAGGGCTAGCTTTTCCCTTCCCAGCACCCCCACCCCACCCAAATACCACCCTCGCTGTGATTAAAGGTGCAATCCTGTGCACAATTAGGCAGAAAAAAACTCCTGCAACTCCCACCATTCCCCAGCAAACTGTGCTGGCTGGGGAATGCTGTGAACTGTGGGATTTGTAGGATCCCCTCCCCCCGTGTAAATATGCATAGGATTGCACCCTAAACTTTTTTAATGCCTCCATTGACACGGATGGCTTTTCTAGATGGGGCTTTTAACCCACCACTTTACATGGCTTCTGCTTCTGGATTCTTTTGGGGATTAAGATCAGATCCCTCTACATATTTTTTTTTTCTTGGTTCCCCCCCCCCCACACACACATCCACACTTTTTCTATGCATTCCACTACATAATGTCTCAGTGGCACTGTGGTATAGTGGAATTGTGCAACTAAAGTTGTTGTTGTTGTTTATTCGTTCAGTTGCTTCCAACTCTTTGTGACTTCATGGACCAGCCCACGCCAGAGCTTTCTGTCAGCTGTCGCCACCCCTAGCTCCCCCAAGGACAAGTCTAGCATTTCAATTTATCAGACTTTCCTAAATCAAATAAAAACCCCATGAAAAATGCTTTGAAAACACCCTGGAGGAGGAAGAGGACGGCATTGAAAGCATCTGCAAACTAACGTGGGTGAGGAATCGCAAGCACATGATACATGTAGAAAAGCTCCAGCCCAGGCTTTTTAAAGACTTGATGCAGCAATGTGGAGGAGCAGGGAACTGTCTTATCTCTGATCAGTCCTGAAATTTGGGGATTTGAGCACATACAAAACAATGAACCAAATGAAAAAAAATCCCCCTGTCCCTGTCATGACTTCCGTACCTTGAACTGAACCTGGAATCAACCTAGCAGCCAGTGCAATTTAACTAAAGTAGGTATAACATGTCAAAATGTTCAGCTTCCAGTGCAACCTAGTGGCTGTATTTTGTAGCAACGGCAGTTTCCAGACACTTTTCCAGGACTGCCCCATGCAGAGTATATGATAGTAGTCTATCATAGGAGGTAATTTGAGCATGAATGACTGTGACAAAGGCCTACCGTTGTCAAGAATGGTCATAGCTGGCCAGTTGATACTGGAAAAAGGTGCTCTTCGTAAATGAATATCTAGCAAGAATGCTGGATCAAGGAGCAATGCCGTGGGAAACAAGATGCGAGCTTGATTCCGACTTTGGAGAGAGGCACAGGTATGCTTCAAAAAGCAAGGCCTGCCTTCCATGGATTGTTAAATAATATCCACAATAAGTTTAGATGGAAAAAGGAAAGATAAGAAATTAATAATTTTTTATAAGTTGGCATAATATTTGGTAGAAACAGTACAATATGATGACTTGAGTCTCCTACCATTTACACTTTATAATGCATGTAGTTTTTGAGAAGTATTTTCTAATGCTCTACTTGTGGATAATAGAAACATTAATGTATTAAAAAGCGTGGCGGTCATATGGACCTATAGCTCCAGATGCATTTCATTTTTCCCAGTCCCCTTCATCCCATCCAGCCATGCTCCTCTTCATTTGGCTAACTGCCAGTATGTGATGATTATTCTTCCACTAACCTTGTCTAGATCTACACTATTGCTTTATAGCAGTGTTGAAGTGCACTGATATTTGTTGGGGCATATTACACATTCCATACACTGCAACAAATATCATTGTGTGACCTAAGAGGCATAAATGTGCAAAAGAGATATAACGTTACCATGATGGAATCATAATGATTTGACACAAGGTGTAGATCTGGCCCTTCTTATCCAGCCCTCCTCCCAGTCTCCACTTTATATAGCCATTTGCTGACTTGGGCACCACACCAGCAGAAACTGAGGGGGCCCAGGAAGACAATGAACTGTTAAGAGCTCCCTCTCCTCCTTTCTACTGTTCCAGTGGCAAAGCCAGGGTTAAGATGTGGAGTCTTACTCCTGGTGGCATGTTGTGAGAGAGATGCCCCACTATTCTAGTGTGTGCACCCCATCATGGAGAAAGCTGATGTGAGCAAAAAAAAAAAAAAAAGGTTGGTTGTGGTCCCCTTACTGCTAAGCATCACAAGAACAAAGACACACCTGAAACAGTCAGCAGTGTTTATTGAATAGCACAATAGAAATTGTGTTTGTTTTTGTCCCTGCAGACAAAAGTGGTATCAGACACAACAAAGTAAGAAGAGCAGCAGCCCCCATCACTGCATATCACTGCTGGGCAACACTGCGTCTGTTACGTTACTGTCTGTAGTGCATTCTGGAAACCACAGGAACCACACTAGAACAAAAAGATAACTCGGTAGAGGAAGAGGTGGCTTTCCTCTGGTCACTGCTGTTGCTCTATGCCTCACTTTTGGCATGCATGACACTGGGAGCGGTAAACATCCTTGCCTCTATGAGCATCAAATGGCTGCTTGGTTGTCTGTAGAGAGACAAGAGAAACATGCGGATCACAATATATAATGGGTAGCAGCTGCAACCAATAGTTCTGGGGATTGGGTGCTCATTAGAGAATGTTGAGTGAATGTTGAATGTTGGTTCCCATTCTCCCGTTGACAGTCTATGTTTGGGGAGTCATTGGATGGGTGGGCATGA
This sequence comes from Elgaria multicarinata webbii, assembly GCF_023053635.1. Classification (NCBI taxonomy): domain Eukaryota; kingdom Metazoa; phylum Chordata; class Lepidosauria; order Squamata; family Anguidae; genus Elgaria; species Elgaria multicarinata. The sequence goes on from NC_086172.1 coordinate 107,477,567, forward strand.
AGGGGAAATAATGTGGTCAGCAACTCACCCATGCAAAGGAGAGAGTTGCACTGGAATTCTCCCTGCGGCTTCAGGTTGGTCAGTAACATGTATCCTGGCCCTTATCCTGCAAGAAAAATGGGTTATGAATTTTGGCCTAATTCAAGAGGGAGGAATTCTATGGCCATGGATAATTGAGTGTTCTACATATCTATCTCTTCTCCTACCTGGAGAGGGAGGGCTTACCTTTGTGGATTGCTTTGTCCTTGTAGTTGCAGCAGTGGAGTTCCTGGGGAGTGTCAGTGTCTAGAGTCCTGAGGGTACCTGTAAGGGTTCTGAGAAGACAAGTGTTCATCTGTGCTTTGTTTCTTTTCTTTATTTTTATCTCCTTGACTGTTGGGTGTTCATTATTTGTGCAAAGTTTTCCCTTTGCAAACTGACTCATTAGCAACTTTTCTATAGCCAAGTTCTAGACTTATGTGTTCCTGGTTCTCTAGATACAGGGACAAGGTAATGTAATGCCATATTACACATTTTTATATATGTGATCTGTGTTCCTTTGCTAGAGCTTTGTGCCCCTGGTAGTGTGCAGTGATTACCTACAGTAGTTATATAGAATCCTCTTGTCCACTCTGGCTGTGTTTCATGGGTCTTCAATTACTCTCACAAGTATGCATTTCTAAAACAAATAATTGCGCAAAACAAAACATAACAAAAATGGGTTTGGATTCATTCATAACCTTGACCCACTGAAATCAATAGGCCTTAACTTCATAATGGCTTACCTACATTCTATTGATTTCAACATGCCTATCCTAATTATGACTAACTCTGTATCCCACCCAGAAAGTCTAGGCTTGATTTGACAAAACTGAATTTTGGAGAAATTGTATATATATATATATATATATATATATATATATATATATATATATACACACACACACACACACACACACACACACACACACACACACACATACACACACACACACACAAACCAGTTCTTCCTTTTACCTGGGAGGAATGTGGAAGATGCAATAGAAGGGGGAATTTGATCCTCTGGTGGTATCTGTTCCATTGGCCAAAAGACACTTACATACAACCCCAAGTCTTACTGCATAATCTATAGTAACAAGAGCTATTTAAACATTTTAAAATGTCAGAATATGTATGATTTTCATTCTGGAAGGCCAAAATAGGAATATTATTATTACATTTGTATAAAATCAAGAATGTTCTGAGAACGTCTATTTGAATGAGGCATAAACATTGCAATGGCTACATGAGTGCACCTGATCAAATGAGATATCTGTAATGCTGAAAGTGTGTAATGAAACTAATTCACTCAAGGTGTCATATTTTCCTAGGTTAAAAATCTAATGATAGACAATTAATTAACAAAACTCTAGCTATAGTTCTTCTCTTCCTCACACATAAATATGCATATGTCAAAGTGTATGCAAGTCATTTACTCTTGCCCCATTGTTTTCCCACATACAAAAAGCGCTTCCTGTGTTTTCAGATTCAGCTTCTCCAGTCAACACATATCAAACCAGAAAAAGAAACCAGTTCAGCGACAACAGCTTTATGAATACCACCACTTCATCACAAGAAAGACAATGTAAAGGGTATCGCATGCTGACAAACTCATTCTAAAATCTCAATGTCTCAATGTCATTGGGGAAGAGACTTTACCATTAAAGTCTAGTGTGCTTTGTAAAGGCTGATGCCATTTGCAGGGACAAAGTGGGGGCCGCATTGTTTCAGCAACAACCATGGACTTGTCCTTGTCAGTGTCTCCTTACTACACAACTGCTGCTGTTGCAAGAACAAATAAACATCAACAAAAAAACAAGAGGGGTAAAAAGGAGGACAGTGGGCCCCAGGCTATAGGAAAACAAGAAAAAACACCAGACACTGTGCAGGGAATCCCAGCTGTAGAAAACCCCGAGTGAGTGAGGGCGAAGAGTCCATCGAGTGAGCTTTTCTATCAAAGAAATAAGATTAGTATAGAATTTCTTGGCTGCTGATAAAATTATACTGGAATTGGAACAAGTATGTAGGAGCTGGTTTAAAATGGTCACAATAACAATTAGCAATCAGTTGAATCCAGAGTTGCCGTTCTGCGAATGGAAAGGCTCTTTCTGTTTGCAGAAGGGAACACAGTCTGGTGGAGGTTGCCACTGGAGGAATGAAGGGAAGGCAGTTTTTGCAGATTCCCTCCTTCCTGTTGCCCTCACCACCCTCTTCCACTCTGTTTGGTAGGTCCAGCGCTCTCTTGGAGCAGCTTTTCAGGAGACTGTAGGAGGAAAGAAGAATGGGCAAAAAAATGCCTCTCCCTCTTCTGCCAATGGTAGTATCCACTGAGAAGGTATCTATGGATCCAACCCAGTAAGTTTAATAACATGCTATAGAGCCAGAGTTGTATGGAATGGAACTCCATGAACTGGATGATCCCATATGCAGAAGGGGAAGTGAGTTTCATGGATTCCACTTCCCTCTGCAGCTCCCTATGTTCCTCATATCTGCTATGGAGGGTTGAGGGACCCTCTGGAACAGTGTGTAAGGTGGTAGGAGCTGTAGCAGGAATGAGGAATCACCCTGCCCCCTAACTCCAGCAGAAGGCTCTGCTGGATCTCTGCTCCCTCCACCAGCAAGAGAATCTTTCCATTTGTGGAGGATGAACTTGAATCCCACCTATTGTTATTTCTTGCATTTTAATTATCTTTTAAACTTTATATTGCTTTTCCATTTTATCCCACCTTTTCTCCAAGGAATTCGAGGTGGCATGGCTTGTTCCCTCTCCCTATTGTAAGGTTGTTCAGGATGAGAGATAATGACTGCCTGAAGGTCACCCTGTGAGCTTTATGGTTGAGTGGGGATTTGCAGTTAGATCTACCCAGACCTAGCCAACACTCTAAGCCCACTATTATGTTTGTTGGTTTTACTACTGCCATATTTTAGAAGCTGTATTTATTTTTAAAAAATGTTACCTACTGTGAATGCAATATTTTTTTAGCAGAGTAGGACATAAAATACCTTAATTAAGCAGTATGTGCATCTACAGTAAGTTCAAGCAATCCCCTGAAGTTACACAGAGTCTTTTTAATGAATTTTACAATGCTGTAAAAAAACAAGAGCTGATACTACCTATAGTAGTAGTAGCTGTAGTAGTAGTAAGCAGCAGTAGTACTAGAATAACAATTTACACTCTTCATTATTCCAATGTGACTGAGGAGTCTTTGCTTCCAATTATCAGCCTACACACATATGACTACTCTATTTTAACAGAGATTTAATAGGGCTCATTATCAACCACTAGACTGGAAAAATAAAAATTAAGTTCCCTTGAATTCTACTGACACAAATCTAAGCCCAAGGGGAAATAACTCAAGGACACTTGTTTACTATGTGGCTATGATCACTTTGTGAAATACAGAATCTGGCTTCCCATAGAGAATCTGGTTTATGTGGGGTTTTTTTTAAAATTTTCAGACAACTACTTAGTTTTGTGCAGTTGCTTTTACAGTCACCTTGCAGTAAAGAATTGAGCAGAACAAGATTGTCTGAAGGTTCTCTGTGGACCACTCCAATCTGTGGAATCAAACAAGATGGTCCTGTGAATAATGCCATCTGAGCATCAAGTTTGAACATCAAAATGACACACTGAGATCGATGCTCCACATTTATGGAACTCTCTTGTCCTAGCAGTAAAGCAAAACACTATTCTGAACACATTTCAGAAATAGTGGCTTTAAAATCTTCCTGAGATTAAGTGGGTGTAGGGATACCGATTATATATTATTTTTTCTTCTTATTGTGGATTAAATTTACACATCATTACCAGTCATCACACTTTGGAAAAAGCTGTAAAATTAGCTTGAAGACTCTGGTAGCAGCCCAGTCTATATGCATGGGACTTTACAATGTCAACCTAGCCCCAGTTTCAGGGTAGCAGGTGAAGCAATAGAATACATATAATATTGCCAATAAGATTCTGGCCAAAATAGCTTCCTTACAGTGAATGTTTTCCCCTTGCTGTTTTCTACCACATGAATTTGGGACCATCACCACCAGCAACGTAGAGAAGGGATTTGCAGACTCTCCAATCCATGTGATGAGTACATCCAATCATTATAGTAGAAGGGCATCAGTCACTATGAAGAAGCTATTTTCAGCCTCATTTCCATGGCCAAGATCAGGCCTGGAGTCCCTATGTATGCAACTCCCAGAAGCTGTACAGTGCCTACGCATCTGACAATGTATCACAAGAGATCCCTGAACTTCTGGGACTTCTCGTGATTGCCCAACCTCATGCAGGCACAGCACAGCTCCCGAAGTCAGAAAGCCAGCTGGCCAGCAAAGCAGCACGCAGCAAGCAGTGAGGTGGGAGGGTGCAGTGAGGTGGGGGGAGTGGGGGGATGACTGCTGCTTCTTGGTTCTGGCACTAATTACATAGCTGGCCATGCAGGCAGGCAGCAGGACCAAGCAGCAGCAGCAGACACTCTGAATGGGGAGAGCACCACTCTTCCTATCCTCCACTGCCTCCTGCATCCTCTTCCTACTGCTTTATGGTAGGGCCAGCCCTCTCTTAAAGAAAGGTTGTAGCCAAAAGTGTCCTTCTGCCAGTGAAATGGACACCACTATCAGATCAACTCCCACCCACCCCATCCGCTGCTTTCCACATGGCCCTCACCTTTGCTATGAAAGGCAGATAGATGTGGGGAGCGATGGCTGAAAAATGGAAGTAAAACTCCTGTGTAACACCATGATGATGTAAAAGGAAATGTTTTAGATTTCAAACCAAGGTAAATTCATATCAGCCAGCCCAATTATGACTTTAAAATTGAGATTTAGTAGAATGTTGGAACTTCATAGAGAGCCATCAACTCACATAATAGAATGCAAAGCCATGGCCTCCTTAAACATTATGCACTCTAGCAGGAGAAACCACAGTAGTGACATTCGAGCCTGCACCTTAAAAGCAGACAAATGAGATGTATGATGCCTTAAATTGCTATTAGCACTCAGTTTTATCTTGTTTTTAAGGTCTGACCTGATTAAGTAATGCAGAAACATAATACTAATGCAATACTAATGAGCCTACATGTGGATTTTCCTACAGTTATTTGCAAAGATCTGATCAATATGTTCTGCATACAACTCAGAACAAAAATGTTGCCTGTACTCTATTCCTTCAACAATGGTACCTACCTTTCGTAGGCAATGATCATTTCACAAAAGTAGATATTATCCAGTGATGATTACAGGAAACCGTAATCAATTAGTCTGCCATCCTGGACATCAGGAAAAACTTCCTGACTGTTAGAGCAGTGCGACGGTGGAATCAGCTACCTAGGGAGGTTGTGGGCTCTCCCACACTAGAGGCATTCAAGAGGCAGCTGGACAACCATCTGTCAGGGATGCTTTAGGGTGGATTCCTGCATTGAGCAGGGGGTTGGACTCGATGGCCTTGTAGGCCCCTTCCAACTCTGCTATTCTATGATTCTATGATTCTATGATCCTATACACCAACCTTCCCAAAACTAGTGTCCTCCAGAAGGGCTGTGCTACAACTAGATGCCTGTGACAATGGATTGGATGAAGGCTAATAAACTGAAACTCAATCAAGTACTCTCCCTGAAGGAGCAGGTTTGTAGTTTGGGAGTTCTCTTGGAGCAATCTTTCTCACTTGAGGCTCAGGTGGTATCAGTGACATGGAATGCCTTCTACCAATTTTGGTTGGTGGCCCAGCTATGTCCTTATTTGGACAGGGATAACTTGGCTTCAGTTGTCTGTGTTCTGCTAACCTCCAAGTTAGATTACTGCAGTGTGGTTTTTATGGGCCTGCCTTTGAAGCTGCAGCTCATGAAAAATGTGGCAGCCAGGTGGATGAAAGGGACCAGAAGGTTTGAACATACAACACTGATCCTGACCCACTTGCATTGACTGCCTGTATGTTTTTGAGCCTGATTCAATGTGGTGGTTTTGACCTATAAAATCTTACATTGTTCAGGACTGCAATACCTGATGGAGCGCCTCTCCTGCCATGAATCTACCTGGACACTATGTTCATCACCTAAGGCCCACCTGGCACCAACATTATTAACTCTAATGTAGTGGTTAAGACCTTTCTCTGCTCTCAGGCATTTAGCAGCATGTGATGAGGTTTTAATCAGGTCCTGGATTTTTTTTATCAGTGATTGATTACAATTGTTTTAGATATATGTGTGTCTCTGTGTTGACTGTCTGTTTATATGTTTGTACGTAACATATTTTATAATGTATTTCTAAGGTATTAATCTTTGTAAACCATCCAGAGAGCTTCGGCTATTGGATAGTATAGAAATGAAATCAATGAATGAAATCAATGAATGAACTTCCATCACCCCAGCTAGCCATAGCTATTGGGAGTAAGTCTGTCAATACTGTCAAGAAATACTTTTGTAAGCCGCCGTGAGAGCCTTTTTTGGCTGAATGGCGGCATAAAAACCCTTAAATAAAATATGTGTGAGTAGAAATCCATAGGGGCAGGCAACCTTTATTCTGTTGTGGGTTGCAATCAAACATGGGTAATCTAATTTTTGTGAACCGCCCAGAGAGCTTCGGCTATTGGGCGGTATAAAAATGCAATAAATAAATAAAACTGTTGGGTGAACAGGTGGTGGGGATTGTTTGTAAGTGGTGGGTGGGGCCACAGCCAGCAGAGCCAAGAGTGGCTGGATCACTATTTTTCTCTTTCTGCTTCTCTTTCCCCTTCTCTTTCTCTCTTCCTTCCCAGCCAGAGCTCTGCCAGGGAAGGGACAGAGGTTTGAACTGGTCACATGGACAGGGCTTTTAAAATTAGGCCAAGGGGTGCATGTATTATTTATTTATTATTTATTTATTAATTACATTTCTATACCGCCCAATAGCCGGAGCTCTCTGGGCAGTTCACAAAAATTATGCTGCGGGCCATCTGTGGCTCTAGCATGGCCCACTCCTGGAGTACACTGTGAGTTTTCTTTATAGAAGAATTGATTAAAGGTGGAATCCTGTGCATGTTTAGACAGAGAAAAGGCCTACATCTCCCAGCATGTCCCAGCCAATGTAGCTGGGGCATGCTCAGAGTTGTAGGCCTTTTCTCTGTCTAAACATGCATAGGATTGTGCCTTAATTTTCATAAATAACAATGGTTCTGAAGGGGGGAAGCATGCTTCGTTTTTAGATGATGCATGAGGTTCATGGGCAGGATCTACACTACTGCTTTAAAATGGTTTATAACAGTAGTGATACCTGTTGGGGCCCAAGACACACTCCATATACAGTTTTCAAACCATTTTCAAAGTGTTATCCTGCTTGGTGTAGATCGGGCCATGTATGTTTTGTATAACTCCTAGATAAATTCATTTCTGATTCATTTAATAAATTTAATAAATTAAATGGTGCAGAAAGTACTTAGAAGAAGAATGTACTCCTACATGAGACATAACAGGAATGCTTCTTCAAATACGGCACTGCTGACTTTGGGTTTTTTGTTGTTAGTTTGTTTGTTTGTTTTTGAATATATTTATCAAAGTTACAGTCCTAGGGCTGGATTCAGAGTTCCTGTGAGTGGACATCTGCTCACTCCCCCAGAGGAATTTCCACCAGTTTTTCCTGCACTCTGAAGAGCTGCTCCAGAGGGATGGCGAATCCTTCAGAACAGTGTAGGAAGTGGCATAGGAGGCTGCAGGGGGAAGGGGGAATTAGCCAAAAGGCTCTGTCCTCTTCCTTCCCTCCATCTCCAGCAGGAGACAACACAAGATCTTTATTCTATGAACAGAAGGAGTGCTTCCATTCTTAGAAGGGCAACTCTGGATCCAACCCATAATATTTTTATTATAACATGCCAACCCTATGCCTCCTATCCAGAGACTTTCAGGGGTGGTAGAAGACTACAAGCACACTCATCATAATCATCATCTGCTGAGTAGGTGTGGGACACCAAGCCTGTGCATCCCAGAGAGGTGCAAATTTACCTGGTGCATGGATAAAGTGTTAGACTTTGTCTTGGACTGTGGAAATTTTGGTTCAGATACGATTTGGCCTCAAAACTCTGGGTGGGGACTCTTGGAAAATTCACTCGCTCAGCCTATCCTATTTCATGGGCTTCCTGTGAGGACAACCTCATGTATAATATTGGAAGGTTGAGATACAAATACAATGAATAAAAGAAGGGCAGGCCTTTATTCACCCTTTCCTGGATGAGAGGTGATGCTTAATAGTCATGGAAGACGGGTGAGGTGCCGGATGACTGGAGGAGGGCTAACATTGTCCCTATCTTCAAAAAGGGCAAAAAGGAGGAACCTGGGAACTACAGACCAGTCAGTCTGACATCCATCCCTGGGAAAATTCTGGAGCAGATTATAAAGAACTCAATCTGTAAACACCTTGAAATCAATGCGGTGATCACTAGAAGCCAACATGAATTTGTCAGGAATAAAGCCTGTCAGACTAAATTGATCTCATTTTTTGATCGAGTAACCTCCCTTGTGGACTGTGGGAATGCTGTGGAGGTCATATATCTTGACTTCAGCAAAGCTTTTGACAAAGTGCCCCATGATATTCTGATTAACAAACTAGCTAAAAGTGGGCTAGATGGAACAACTATTAGGTGGATTCACAGTTGGCTACAGAATCGGACTCAAAGAGTACTTATCAATGGAACCTTCTCAAACTGGGGAGAGGCAACGAGTGGGGTACCGCAGGGCTCAGTCCTGGGCCCAGTGCTCTTCAACATTTTTATTAATGATTTGGACAAGGAGGTGCAGGGAACGCTTATCAAATTTGCAGACGACACCAAATTGGGTGGGATAGCTAATACCCTGGAAGAGTATTGCATCCAGTTCTGGGCTCCACAATTCAAGAAGGATGCAGACAAGCTGGAGCGTGTTCAGAGGAGGGCAACCAGGATGATCAGGGGTCTGGAAACAAAGCACTATGAAGAGAGACTGAAAGAACTGGGCATGTTTAGCCTGGAGAAGAGAAGATTGAGGGGAGACATGATAGCACTCTTCAAATACTTAAAAGGTTGTCACACAGAGGAGGGCCAGGATCTCTTCTCGATCCTCCCAGAGTGCAGGACACGGAATAACGGGCTCAAGTTAAAGGAAGCCAGATTCCAGCTGGACATCAGGAAAAACTTCCTGACCGTTAGAGCAGTACGACAATGGAATTAGTTGCCTGGTGAGGTTGTGGCCTCTCCCACACTAGAGGCCTTTAAGAAGCAGCTGGACAACCATCTGTCAGGGATGCTTTAGGGTGGATTCCTGCATTGAGGAGGGGTTTGGACTCGATGGCCTTGTAGGCCCCTTCCAACTCTGCTATTCTATGATTCTATGATTCTAAGTCCACTTGATACTGCTGTGTTGATCTGTATCAAAAACAATTTGGATACCTGGGGTGGGTGTCTTGCCATGAAAACTGAGTGGACTTGATGTGTTTTTGAAGGTAGTCATATTTTCTGGGTTATTGGAACACAAATCTCCCCTCATCACCATAGCCAGTATCCCTGCATAGTTCCGCACTTCCTGCTTAGGATTTCTATTAGGGGTGTGATCCGCTCCGATTAGGAGCGTAGAAGCAGTAGCGGATTGGCCTGCTCCGCCTTACCCAGAGGCGGAGTAGGAGCGGACCGCGGACCCCCTAGAAGCAAGGCGAAGAGAAGCGGCCATTTTTCGGAGCTCCTAGTTCAGGCGGAGCACTCCGGTCGCCATCTTGAAAACATTTCACCATAGGATTGCATTGCGGCAAATAATCGCGCATAACTACGTTCTTTTTGAAGCTATCGTTCTAGAACTTCTTGTGCTCAGAGAGTCGTGGATGGGGGTCATTTTGAGACCACTCTCACCTCTCTGCATTGTCTGGGTCGCGTGCTATATTTTTGTGAAAATCGGGTCAACCGCGCGGCTCAAACGGCGTTTTCGGCTTTTCGCCCATAGGATTGCATTGAGGGAAAGACTCGGGCATAACTGGGTTGGTTTTTAAGCTATCGTTCTGAAAATTCTTGTGCACAGAGAGTCGTGGATGCGGGTCATTTTGAGACTACTCTCAACTTTCTGCGTTGTCCGGGTCGCGCGCTAGAAGTTTTTTAAAAATCGGCGGGGAAAATACCTTTTTCAAAGGGCTGAGGGGCAGAGTCAGCTCCCGGTCATGATCACATGATCCCAAAGTTAGAGGAGGGGATAGGCAAAACGGGTAACTTGGGATTCTGGGAAACTTCTCTTTCTTCATCTGAACGGGCTTTTCCCAGTGTTTTTTAAAACAGTAGCCCTACCAAATGCACAAACACAACCTGAAATCATATACTAAGCCAAGAATAAGAGATAGAAACACAGCACTGCTCCCCACCCTAACCTTGGTGAACAACTGAATCGATGTGGTGCAAGGGGATGAGCTCCCCTAGGGCATCTCATCGTGGACGTGCCCCCACTCTCTCCTGCACTGGAAGGCCATTAGAGCCTTCCAAAGAGAGTAAAACGGTGGAGCAATGCCTATCATGAGTCGAAGTGAGCGTTTACTTCTCAGTGGTGGAGCGATGCCTATTATGAGTTGAAGTGAGCGTTTACTTCTCAGTGGTGGAGCAATGCCTGTTATGAGTTGAAGTGAGCGTTTTACTTCTTCTCAGAGCTGTCGGTGGCTGTCTTGAACTGGCAGCTACTTCCCCCTCCCCCGGGCACGTCCCCCTATTGCTGGTAAAAGACAGATATAGCCTTTTTAAAAAAATTCTTCTTGCTGTTTATTGAGCAACACTGCTGCTTTTAATTCCACCCCTCCTTTGTTTATTTATTGATTTATTCCATTTTATATGCATTACTGGCTTATCCTTGGCTCACTTCCTTATGCCCCCAGAAATGCCAGCTGCATGCCTGCCTGCCTTCCCTCCCTCCTCCCCTGCCCACCTCGCAGGGATGTTGTGTGTGGGGTGCCCGATTTTCAAAAATTCGCCAAAAATCAGGGGATGATGGGATTGCTTTGAAACTTGGCATGCGTGTGTATATCCCCATGAGGTGTCATGGTGCCAAACATGAGGTTTCTAACTTGAACAGAAAAAAAGTTGTATAATTTTTTAGCTTTCAATGCAAGCCTATGGGGGGGGGGAAACGGAGCTCCGGATCCGGATCCGGAGCTCCGGGCGGAGCGGAGCGGAAGTGGGCAGAGCGGGGGCGGGGCGGAGCGGCCCGATCCGGAAAATGGCGGATCTGCAAGTGAAGCGGAGCGGGGGGTCCGTGCACACCCCTAATTTCTATATCAAACAATTGAAGAGAGGCTGCTGAGGTCTCCCAAATTTAATTTATCTAGGAAATGAGATTATTAAACAAGGTTAAGTCCCACAATATTTCCAGAATTTGTATCCTTGAGACCAAAGACATAAACTTATGTTTATATGATGCAATCAAATGCCAAGAAAAGCCATTGAAGTGCAATCAAGCCTTGTGCTATGAATTTGTTAGTGGTTGATCAATGGAAAGTTCATCCCAGGCTTCTAATTTTTCATTGAGATTGTCCCTGAAAGAAGTGACTGTCCTAAATTGCACCCTTGTGAACAACCCTTTGTTCCTATTTTCTGCGCTTAGTGCATTCATAGTGATGTCATAATTAAGCTGTTCCAATGGCAGATCTTGTTGCACCTTGTGGGAGAACAGATGCCTCTCTAGAATACATATGCAAAGGAAACCTTATTCCATTTTTAGATATTCCACAGAGAGATGTTGTTTTGTGCATGCTGTTCAAAAGCCATATCTTCTGCAACAATGATCATGTTCTGGTCTTCTGATTTCTAGGTGCAGAGAAGTCACTTAGCTGCAGTGGGTAGGAGAGATCAGCAAAAGTCAGGTGTGCCGCTTTGTTCACATAGAATCCTTTCCTCCGATGCAAAGTCGCTACTGTGTGTCAGATAATATATTGTATGTCTGTTGAATTAAAATGATATTGGAACCGTTACGGACATGGGGACAGCAATTTTAGGGTCCAGAGAGAGCATCCCAGGTACTATAGGTTTCTGTAGAATCCTCCCTCTGTAGACACTGCTATGATTTCAGAAGTGGGACTCTGGAATGCAACCCTTCACCAAAACCCCTTATAGCCACAGAAGACAGAATCATGCCGGCTGCTTCCCCAGCTTGCAAAAGTGGCCTCCAAAGACCTCAAACAGGTCCGGAAGGGGGAGTTTTGGTGAGTGGGGAGGGGAGTAGAGACAGGAGGGCAGGGAAGAGGCTAGGATGTGATGTTATCTATGGCCTCTTCAGCCCCAGCCCAGCCCTCACTACACAGACTCAGAAACCTGAGTGGAGGATGGCAGCTCCAATGTCAGTGGGGCTGTGAATCTGCTCTGGGTTTCAGTCAAAACCAGCCATAAGTCCAAAAGGAGCTTTCCAAAGTGCTGAAACCTCCCACCCTCCCCAACTAGCTTCAGCACCTTGGAGAGATCCTTAGTGTTCTGGCTGGTTCTGACTTGAAACTAGAGCAGATTCACAGTCCCACTGACATTGGAGCCACCAGCTTCTACTGGGCCTACCTAGAGAGAGAAAAGGAAAGAAAAGGAGGACAGAGAGGTGAAAGTTGCCTCTGTCACTCCTCCCACCTTGCTAGCAGCAGCTCGGCAGGGCATTGGATCCTTGGAAGCTTCCTCCCTTACAGACGTCAGTAACTCAGGCACTCCAATCTGGGGCAGATATACTTGGAAATAAGCTTCCTGATGTAATGGAAGAGAAGCCTACTTCCTTAACGTTATGGAACTTATTCTCAAGTAAACATATTTAATGCATTTTAGAATTATTGTGAATTCCAACCAGAATTATTACAGATTTTGAACTTGATCTGGGGAGGGTTTGTGGCCTAGTGGTAGAACACTGAGTGCAGAAGGTTAGATTAGGGTTAGGGTTAGGTTCAATCCCAGGCATCTCCTGGTAGGGCTAGGAAGGAATCCTGCCTGCAAACCTGGAAAACCACTCCCAGTCAGTGTCAACAATACAGGGCTAGAGAGACCAGTGGTCTGACCTATTATAAAACAGTATCCTAAGTTCCCGTGGATACTGTCGATGAACAATCTGCCATGGAATTGTGGTGTGTGTATGTGGGGAGGGGCTTGTAAGCTTATGCAGTGGGTCCTGCCTAGAGATCCAGGAAAGGAAATGGGGGAAAGTGATACTTTAAAATAAACAAACAAACATCTCTCCCCCCCCCACATAGTATAAAAAAGTCCCTGAGGGGAAATCTAATTTGGGGAAGGGGGCATATCACCCCCCACTGTTCCCTCCCACTCCCACCAGCCTTCACATCTCTAGCTCTGCCTCATTTTGTAACCGTCCTAGAAATGTCTGAAAAGGTTTCAGAATGTGCCCATAATGAATCCATCCCTCCTGGTAGTTTAATGGCAGAGCAAATGCTTTGCATGCAAATGGACCTGGATTCAATCTTCAACATCTCCAGGTAGGGCTAGGAAAGGATCGTGCCTGAAACCTCTGAAGAGCTGCTGCCCATACTGAGCTAGATAACCAGAGGCCTGACTTATTTATTTATTTATTTATTTATTTATTTATTTTTATTTATTTATTTATTTATTGCATTTCTGTACCGCCCAATAGCTGAAAGGGTGGGGTATGGATCAGAGAGAGGGCCCATTTCATAATGTAAAGGCCAAAGCCTGGACAATGCCTCTGATTACATTTGTCCATATGGCGTGCAATCAAAATTGTGCTACACAGGAAACTACGGCTGTGGAACAATCACAGTAAATGGAAATGGCTATGTTGAGCAAAGCAAAAAGCCCAGCAAGGCCCAGCAGACTGGAGAGACCATTCACAAGCTAAGAAGTCCTTCCACAATCTATTCAGTTCGGAATACATCTCGAGCAGGTCAGGAAGGCTGCAGAAGCATGTGCCTTGAATTTGGATAGACAAATTCACCCCCACTGTTGTGCCCATCTCTGGTACACAAGGCTATTAATCAGCTGTTAATTTGCTCTATCTGCTTTCGGTTTCAGCGCAGGATTGAAATCCAAGCACCATACAAGAAGTGTTTCCTTTCCTACTTTTCCACCACATAACCTCTAGGTGGCACAATAATATAGCCGAATAGCACAATTAAACAAGTTGAAAAATATTTTCTTTCACTTCCACATATTATATTGCATTTTCCTGCTCTAAATAGGCTCACTGAAAGTGCTGTGTAAAAACAGAGGCAAAACTTAAGGGCCACGACATTGTCTAAAGCACTCATAATCAACCATGAATGGGGAAAAGCAAGGGGAAAGTAAATGCCTTGTGTATAAAAAACCCTTAGCACTGTTGTGTAAGAAATACAAAATGTATCTGCAATTTTTCACCACCCACACAATGTCTATAATTTCATACTAGTCTATATTTTAGTTTTAATGCCCCCTAGTCCAATTGGTTTTTCCCCTCCCTGCCCTGTCTGTTACTGTGATTTTAGATTGTAAGCATATGGCAGATTGTCTTGTTTTGTTTTATTCTGTACAGCACCATGAACATTGATGGTGCTTTATAAATAATAATAATAGTAATAATAATAATAATAATAATAATAATAATAATAATAATAGCTATTAATCATATAGGAATGTAAAAATGTTGAACTAGGAAAGAGCTATGATTTTCATTGCCTATTGTGCATTTCAAGCCACAGTCCAGTAAAGCTGAATGTTAAAGTTTACAAATTAACCCAAATATTAGGTAAAAGAAATAAATGCCTCCCCGCCCCCATGCAAGCTGTTCCAAATGCTTGGAATCACAAAATTACAATATTGTACCAAAATTAATAAATCTTACATGTAGCAGTGTGTCTTAAACTGGAGTTGTGCATGATCCAGTTTCACTGGGGTGGGGGTGGGGTTCGTTGCCATGACCTACAATTTCACAAATGATGCTTCAGCTGAGCTTTGTATTTTCCATTATCTTTGAATATAAAACTTGCATGTATATGAGTACACATTCTGTATGATAATGGTTTCATAGAATCCTAGACTAGTAGAGTTGGAAGGGGCCTATAAGGCCATCGCGTCCAACCCCCTGCTCAATGCAGGAATCATCATCAAAGCATACCTGGCAGATGGTTGTCCAGCTGCCTCTTGAATACCTCTAGTGTGGGAGAGCCCACAACCTCCCTAAGTAATGGGGTTCCATTGTCATACTGCTCTAACAGCCAGGCAGTTTTTCCTGATGTCCAAGTGGAATCTGGCTTCCTGTAACTTGAGCCTATTATTCACTTTCTGCCAACATTCACAGATGGCACTAATAACCTCTTGTCACAAGTTCCAATGCAGTGAATTACTGCCTGCAGTGGATCCCCGCTCTTCCTCCCACAAAAGCTTCCCACAGACATTCATTTGTGCATGTCAGTATAATCTCTCCTTTGAATTAAATGGGGGCAAACATGTCAGCAAGGGGTACTTATGTCAAAATAAAGGCCACTGACATAATCAGTGTAACTTGATTCAAGTAATGAGTTTTGGATAAGAGGTGTATTAACATTAATATAAAATTAAACAATCACTATGTTATTGTCAATATTTAAAAGCATAATCTGGGTTTACTACATTGCTACTGACCCTGTTCAGATGACACACTAAGCCACAGTGATTGAGTATCTTGAGCTAAACATTATGGCTTAGTGTGTCTTGTGAACCATTCCTAACCATGGTGGCTACATAAGCATGGTTTAAACGTGTTCATTAACCATTTGCTGTAAAAGGGTTAGCAGTCTAACCATGGTTTAGCATGTTGTCTGAACAGGCCCATTACCATGCACACTTATTTTAGTTCAGCCATCTGGTCTGCTATCTATAACAAATCCACATATACAAGTATTGTCTTTTTCTTCTTAAAATCACTGCAAATGTACATACTTTCACTAAATCTGAGTCATGAGAGCACGATTATGTTTGTGGCAACAGCTCATTAATGGTGTCATTGATTTAAATTGGTGTAATTGATGTATTAATTAATCTCTTACTAATGTTGGGATTTTTAATCAGGTTTTAATTGGAGTTGACCCTTGTGATAAAAGTGTCCATTGTTGACAATAGGGCACAGACAATGTATGTGTATTTCTTGCTTTGCTTATTTATAGAATATTTTAGATATGTATCATGGATTTCTGATTATTTTTCTCACTTTTTTAAAAATTCACCTATTATATAGAATTTTAAAATGCTAAGAATATCACCTGATACCAATCTGATCAGTTGATGTATCCATTCAATTGATTAAAAAAAACCCCACAATAAATAAATGCTGAAATCCTTGATGGATGGATAGATTGATGGTGCTGCTAACACTATTCCACCCTGCTCCTTATGAACAGACAGAACAAATACACTTTCCGTTGATTGCAGGGCTTAAAAATAGACAGGAGAGAGAGAAACCAGGCTCAACTGGCTGGATTTTCTCTTGGCAGATAAAGCCGGTGGGGTGGGCGAGGGAGAAGCACCGGTGAAGATTGACGACGTTACGTCGTAGGCGCCTTTAAAGGTTCAACTAATAAGATCTTGATTCCGTAAAAACGTAATCATTATTTTCTGTTTAACCCAAGACTTAATGGGCTTGTAAGGAGAGGTCTCTGGCGGGCACCTGATTGTGTGTTAACTGGGCCTTTCTTTCCCCTTTTGTGTTGCGTAAATGCATGGCTTTATAGGAAAATGGCTGCAATTAGAGCTTAGTTAAACCTCGATAGCTGAGGTTCACTGACAAACGAGCCCTTACAAGCGTCCTTGCCACAACCAAATAGCCATGTATACGCCAATCAGCCACTGCAGCCTGGAATCCCGCTGCCCTCTCCCAGTCTCCCCAACTACAGCGTCTCCCTGCTTCGATTCACTCACTCTTCTTAGGCCAGGTTAAACTGTACTTGGGTCCACCCTACAAGTACTGCGGAGCATAAAACGCAAGCGAAAGGGGTCGCTCAGCTCCACCGTTCTGGGCTTGTTGAAAAATTAGAACAGAGTAAGCAAGTTGGTGCCCTCCAGATTTTGGGGGACTACAGCTCCCATAAGCCCCAGCCAGCACAACCAATGATCAAGGATTATGGGAGTTGTAGTTCAAAATATCTGGAGGGCACCGGGTGGCCTACCCTTGTTCTAGATGTACTTTCAGTGTAAAAACGAGAGTTTCCAATCCACTCTTTGGCCAGCTCCTCCACCAAAATTAGGAAGGTAGTCCCCCCACCCCGGTCACGCTGCTCCATTTTCCTGTCGCAAACCTCTTGTCCCTTCTCTATATGAGGGGATGGAGAGAAAGTATCCATTCGTTTGTACGGGGCGGGGGAAGCTTAAGGAGGAAATAGAATAACCCCCGTCCCTCCAAACTCCGTTGTCTCAAGGGTCGCCTTGGCCCAACCTGGCACCCTCCAGATGCCTTTGACTGCACCTCCGATCACGCTCCCCCAGCCAGCATAGCAATCCTGCTGGCTGGGGATGATGGGGGTTGTTGTCCAAGACCTCTTGAGGATGCCAGGTTGGGGAAAGCTCCAGTATTCTCCCAATTTTAGTCCGTTCCATTCATTAATACGGAACAGAGAGGCTGTCATCTGCTACAATCAAAAGACTCCAGTGCTACTACTAGCACATATTACTACTAGTAGTCTTACTACTACTGGATTCTTTTGGCTGGAAATGGCCGATTTTGATCCTGAGAGCTAATGCATACAGAGGGCGCGTTCTGCCATTGAGCTCAGGATCGCAAAGGCGCTAAAATAAAATAGAATGGGAGAGTTTTCCAGTTCTCTTCGCTCCAACTGCTTCCGAGAGGGGGCAGCAAAATGAATTTCTCTTTGGGCTCACAGCAGTAAACGACCTTTCCCAGCTGTCATCTGGATGACACTGGCGGGTGGAGTCCGTCTAGTGGGCCTGGAAGGGCAAGCTAGCCCCCACCCTCAACTCTCCTGCCCCTAAGTCTGTATCGGCCATTCAAAAACCGAATATATTCTCGCCTATAGAAGGAGGGAGTTGGGTTACCTTATTTGAAAGCCACTTCAGCTCCTTTCGGATACACACTTAAGTGCCACTGAACTCAGTGGAGCTTACTTCTGGGTAGATATATATAGGACTGTACTGTTCTAGACCTAAGAGCAGGGTTTAACATGAACCAGCTACAAAAACCTCAGTCCCTTCACCAAGAGGAGTGAGCACATTGGAAATTAAAATGTTAAGGTTATTCATTCATTCATCCAAGGGTTGCAGTCATCTCAGAGATACAGCTAGCCAATTTCCCCCCTCGTGCGTAGGTAGAATGCAAGACAAGTTACACCCCATAGTAAACACCTTGCATCGATTTAGAACGGAAAAGAGAATGTTATTTGCTCACAGAATAGCCCTTATTTATTTTATTATTGCATTTATATCCTGCCTTTTTCCTCCAAGGAACCCAAGACGGCATACATAATCCTCATCTTTATCCTCATAACAACATCCCTGTGAGGTGGGTTGCGCTGAGAGTGTGTGACTGGCCCAAAGTCACCCAGTGAGCTTCCCTGGCCAGGTGGGGACTAGAACCCGGATCTCCCGACTCCCAGTCTGACACTTTAGTTACTACACCACACTGGCTTATGTTAGGAGCGACAGAGGTTTATCTTGTCGTATTTGCTCAGGAAACGTTATCATTGTGAGCTGCATTTTCTCCGTTTCCGCCCTGCAGCTGTCTATCCTTCTCTATTCTAGGTTGGTTGTGTCACTCTTCTTCCACCCACCGCCACCACTACCCACCACAACTATCCTTTTGCACCACTGTGATTAAGCCAACTCGAGCACCACTTCCTTGATGGGCAGGCGAGGTTTAATTCAAACGAAGTAAAGGCATTGAAATCCCCAGCCCAGTTAAATCGGAGAATTGGGGCTCAGGTGGGATTACTCACATTGACTTGAGCGTGACTGAAGCTGCAGTCTTACGCTGTTAACAAGGACCATCAGACTCCGATCCTACACGTATCTACTCAGTATCCCAGGTAAGTGGGCTGAAAATATTTGCAATCCACACAGAGAACATTTGTTATTGGGCAGATTAGAAATGTACTAAATCAATAAATAAAAGTAGCCCAGTTCCTGAACAAGACGATGCTGTCTGGTCTAGAGTACGACACTGATTTAGCTGCAACTAGAGAAAAGTGCATTGATGTCCAAGGAAAATAAACAGCCCACTTTCTCCCCTACTGCAGTACTTTACTCACACTCCTATTTGCATACTTTTGTTTAAAAACAAACACTTGTACGCCGCCTTGAGAGACTTCTGCTCTTAAACGCGGCCTAAAAAGGAGTTTAAATAAATCCTAATTCTCCCCCTTTCTCTTGAAAAGCCAGTCTATTTGATGGATTACCCCTTTCTCCATATGTACCAATAAACATTCTGGGTAACTGGAAGGACTGTGGTTGAGTTTCCACGGGGGACGGGGGCGAACTGAGGACAGACTTCCGCGAATAAAAGCTTCGTTTCCTTTCAATTAAGCTACAGACCAGTTAACATCTGGGAGACTGATTGATTAGATTTGATCTGTAACATTTCTATACCGCAGAATAGAATAGAATAGAATAGAATAGAATAGAATAGAATAGAATAGGTCTTGGCTGACCGGGGCAAGAAATGCCTTCAGAGGTTTCCATTTCCCCTCACCTATCTACCCATTGAACGGACTCAAGCCTAGTATGAGGAACTGAGGTTCGTACCGGTCCTTGAGGTGTGTGTGTGTGTGTGTGTTTGTGTGTGTGTGTGTTGAATAGCTCTTCCTGCATTAACAACTGTGGGGATCCTGGCGTGTGCACGCGTGCGCGTGTTGTTTTAGCACGGCGCCCAAGCATTTCTGAACCAGAGCTTTAAGGACAACAAAAAGGCAAATCCTCGGCGTGGGGGACGAGTGCAGGAGGACGAAGCGCTCTCGCCTAAGCGCGTCTCTACATTTGCTGGATTGGTCGGGTTCCTCTTTAATGGAGCGCCCCGGACTCTCCCGGGGACCGCACCGCAGGCCTACGCGAGGAGGAGAGGAGACGTGGTTCTTCAGAACATCCAGTCCCTTGCAGAGCCGTCTAGGCGGAGCCGCTCGGAGCGCGCCCCCACCCCACTCCGGGGCCGCGCGCGTCCGCTGGCACCGAGCCGAGGGCTGCGCTCAAGAGCGGCACTAGGACCTTTCCCCCTTTCCTTCCCACGAAGAGGAGGCGGCGACGCTACCGCCGAGGATGCCACTAATGCCTCCTGCGCCCGGAATACTCCGAGGATCTAATTAACAGGTAGACTCGCCCCCTGGGTGCCTGCAACCTCCTTGCCAGACACCATAGTAACGGAGCCTTAAGACCCTGCGCCATCTGCACTTCCCTTTCATTGTGCAAAGCTCTCAGAAGCTACTTTCCCTTCCTCCGGCTTTTCATGCAGAGGGAGCCTCATTCACGTCCATTCGTGTGTCCATTAATAATAACTGCTTTTAATCGGAGAGACATGGGGACTCTCTGTTTTGTTGGGTTCTTTGGGGGGGGGAAAGGCGGAGGGGGAGATAATTAATGGAAGTACTCGTCTCTGCACCAACAATTAAAAAAAAAATCTTACAGGGGTAACATCTGCAAAAGAGTGGATTTTCTGTACTATAAGCCTCCAGTGTGAAGAAAAAAACCAACAGAGCAGAGGAACCCGGTTTCGAACGGTCAAGCAAACAAGCACAGGAAGAAATACATTCCAGGGGCACCGATTCACGCACACCAGCGATATGCAAAGTTTAGAGCTATTCTTAAAAATCAGGGCTTTCATATATGAATAAGATCATAATATCTGAATAATAATACTAATAATAAAAACAACAACAACGATAATACAAAAAGATTTGGCAATAGCAACAATCGTCATCATCATGTCAGAATTGTAAGAAGATTCGTATTTTTCTTTTTGTTGTTAAAACAGTAACAGCAACGAAACACACAAACACAAAACGTGTGGATTTGGTCCATGCGGTACATACAATAGTAAACTTGCTACAATAAATAATAATAATAATAATAATAATAATAATAATAATAATAATAACGTAGGACTCTTCAGCACTACGAATTTCAATTTTGTTAAGTTGGAACATTTGACTCAAAGGCAATGTTGCGTTTTTTATTACTTCTGCGATCAAAATACTGAGTCTAAACTGGGCTGTGAAGGGTGGGTGGGGTTTAACTTCATTTTTACTCTCACTGTTGTGAGACGCCTTTGGTGTGTTGGGAGCTATATGTAGAATGATACAGAAAAACTGAAATAATAACGAAATGGGGTCCTTTGAAGAATAAAATCAAGACGAGTGATTTCAGAGGGAAGGGAAGTCCGAAGCAATGTGTTGAGCCTGCAATCCTATACAAGCTTCCTCGAAAGTAGATTCCATTGAAGTAAATGGGACTTCGTTCTGAGGAAACATGCATAGGGTCGGGGTGCCAGGAAGAGGCACTTGAAAAGGCAGATTTTACTCCGGTCTTACGAGAGGACAGATGCAAAAGAGGACATGGCTCCTTCACCATTTAAGACATTTCAGCAGGTGTAGGTTGCATGATACACTGAGATTCTCTAGAGCCATTAACGGTGGGCGAACCCAGTTCTCTTTTGCTTCTGGCCGCTCTAATTCTCTTGGAGGCATGCAGCAAAACCTTTGGATTGGGATCACTGGATGATGGCAGCTCGGATGTCAGTGCGGCTGGGAATCCGCTGTGGGTTTCAGTCAGAACGATAAAGGAGCTGCCCAAGGTGCTGAACCCGATTTGGCACTTTGGTTCAGCATCTTGTATAGCTCCTTTAGAGGCCTGGTTGGTTCTGGCTTCAACCCAGAGTGGATTCACAGCTCCAGTGCCATGGAAGCCCTCAGCCTTCACTGGACGGGGTGGGAAAGGTCCGGTATTGGCGAGAGCTGAAGTGGTCTGAGGTGCCTGCCTTTCCTTCCAATGCCAGCGAATTCCCCTTATGTGCTGGCTGGGGAATGCTGGGAGTCGTAGGACTTGGATTCGGGGGCAGCAGCGTTCCGCGGCGCCCTCTCTCCGTTGCTTGTCTTTGCCAAGCCAAAGTATCCTGGCCTGTGTGCGGGTGCGCGCACCTGACCGCCCCCGGCACTGACGGAGAGCTCGCTCTGCCTCGCAGCCGAATCCATTGACTCTGTAGGGGGGTTTCGGTCAGCCCTCTTCTGAGCGCTCTGCCGTGTTGCTCCTCTGAGTTTCCCAAAGAAGCAAGTCCGTTTCTTTCCAAACGTGCTGTGATCGACAGCAGGGAAAGAAACCCAGAGCCAACAGGTCCGCCGGGCGGCTCTGCCTCCTCTCTTGTTCCGTCTGTCTCTTCGGCGCACTGTCTAGAAACGCGAGTCGTCGCCAAAACGCGGCGCGGAGAGGTGGACATCTTGCCCTTGTGTTTACTTACAAACCGCACGTGGAGAAGAGAGATTAGGTTTCCATTACCTGTTCGCTGCCAGCCTGGATGAAATATATCCCCCGGGGATCTGCGTGACTATATACCCCCAGAAAAAAGAGCCGTGGATCAATCCAACTGTTTCGGGGTCCCAGTTAAACTTCGCTTTCTTCCAAAGCCACCAAGCAAAGAGAAGGAAAAGAGGGAAGACGGTTTGTCAAAGCAGGCGGGAGCGAAGCATTCCTAAAGGGAGGGTCGCTGCTAGGCGGAAGTCCCAGGAAATTACCTGTAAATTGCCCCTTGTCATCCACGACCTATGGATGTGTTTTCACTTGAAACTACTGAATCCAACAATTATCCCATTAACTGTTCTTTTCTTCTTCTTTTTTGAATGGATACAGCTTGCAGCAGAAACAGTGAGCAAGTTGGGGGTCAAGTTGTCAGGGACTCTGTGAACGTTGTGTGTGAAAGATAGAAAGCCTAACAATAGAGTATTTCTGTTGTTGGGCTTTCTATCTTTCTTATACATTTTACTTTGTATCCACAGTGGACCCAGACCCTCCTTGTTGCTTTACTGTTATGGCGTTTTACACCAATCTCCTCTCTCTATATTCTTGGTTGCTATTATTATTGCTGTTCCTCTTTGCAAAGATTCTGTATTCCGGATTCATGAATCCGGAGTAGCCTAGGAGGGGAGGGGGGAATCATTATGTTACCCCCAATCTCGTCTAGGCTGCCAAAAACCACCCCATCAACTTTCTTGTCACCTTCAGTTTAAAGAAGGATCCCCCAAAGAGTAACCAATCTTTTGGAAAATCCCCTGGTTTAGGCCAAAAATAATCCCCAAAAGGTTCTGTAGACCAGGTCCATCCCACAATGTCTTTCATGGTAGACATAAGGTTCTTTGCCACTTGCTTCCTCGGCTGAGTCTGAATGTCTCTTGGAATTAATGAATGAGTGAATGAAGAGTTGTTGTTGTTTAGAGGGATAGGGGTTAATTTGTGGATTATTTTACATCCTCAGTGATAATGTTTCTGTTACACTCAGCATAAGTATCTTAATATGTTTCTTCTTCTCACTATTGGAATTATTTCTTTTTCAAACCGGTACCTGAGACTGCATATTTCAATGATGTACATTTATCCTGGCTACTTCTCCTCCCTGATTTATCTCTCCTACCACACTCTTAGGGACACCTCGGTATACATTTACCTGGCTTTCCTCGTATTCCCAAGTAAGGTGCTTTCCCCACCACACCACTAGGTTTTTGAAAATTGACGATGTAGGTATACAGAGAGCTTCGGCTCTGGGGCGGTATATAAATGAAATAAATAAATAAATAAATATAAATAAATAAATAAAACACCTGTATATCTCCTTCATTCCAGTTTTTCCAAACACAGTTTTCACATCCTTTTCTGGTGTTTTGGTGCTTTAGTGTTATAACAATAATGTATCAATAATAAGTACGTGTAAGGACCTAAAACAACAGTTGGACAGAGACAACCTCTATGTCCTGTTCCTTGTCGAGTTTGGCAAGCACTAGATACCACAAACATCACGTAACAGCTGGGTTCTGGTTTTGTGCCTGGGACTGCTTCTGGATCTGAACTCAAGAGGCAAAGGTAGAAAACGTAGAAGGAGTTCCTGGTGTGTGTGTGTGTGTGTGTGTGTGTGTGTGTGTGTGTGTGTGTGTGCCTGCCTGCGTGTGTCTTGAATTGCTTTCAGCCTCACTCACAAACAATGGAATGGCTCTCTTAGATTGAAATCGATTGAGGTTGCAGTCCTGCTCACCACACCTACTTGAATGGAAGTTCAATTCAAATCAATGGAAGGTACTTCAAAGTCAATGAGTTGAGGGTGGGATCTAAGTCCCATTAATTTGATGGGAACATTGTCTTCTGAAATAGAAATATGTGGCTTAGCCTGAATGTTGGGGATGGAGGAGGGGGTACATCTTTTGCTTAGGATTTGGAGGACTTAGGTTGAAATCCCCAGGTAGACTTGGGGCCAGTCACTCGCTCTCAGCCTAACCTACCTTACAGGGTGGTTGTGAAGATAACATGGGGGGGGGGGATGAAACCATGTTATCCTGAGCTCCTTGGAAGGAGGCTGGGATTCAAAAACAATAAATAAATAAAGAAAATAAATAAATGCATTTTTCCGGGCCAAAGGCATGTACACTATATGTTAACAGAGGGGGAAAAAAATTTAAATTTAAAAAATGGGAAATTCGAAGGAAGGAAAAGAAAGGCAGGGAAAACGGGGTAGAGGAGCGACAAAGAAAAAGAAAGGAGAGCAGCAACAAGAACAACAAAATGTGTTTCCTCTCTGCCCTGTGATGATTTCCATTCTGTTCTGATTCAAGCTGCAGGCTGGCCCCCTTTCTCCCAGTCTGGGACTGAGACGACAATATTCTCGCAATATCTAGACTGTGCTTCCTAAAATGGCTGTCTGGGCGCATGAAGGGCGTTTGGATGTCATTGCTGGCGCGCTCCTGCACTGAAGGGGAGGAGGGGGATTCTGCCCTGGTCTCGCTCACCTCTTTGATGACTTTCCCTCCTCGGTGGATCGTGCTATTATTGACCATGTCCACGATGGCTACTCCCAGGTTACAGCGGATCCCGAAAGAGATGCAGAAGCCCAGTCCACTCATGATGGCAATGATGTATCTCCGGGGTAGCCCAAAGCAGGTGCAGTCGCACAAGGGCGCTTTCTTCTCGGAGACCTCCAAGGGCTTCCCATCCTCTGTCAATTCGATGTTGTCGCCGGTTTTCTGTTTCCTCTCGAGGACTCTGCCCAACCAAAAGAGGAGATTTAAGTCTAGGGGCTCCGAGGAAAAGAGCCACTGATGCAGCTACAGCCTGCGGGTTTATTGCAAATCCCCTTTCTGAGGTGTGAGTTTGTGTCTGTGTTTGTGTTCAGGGCTTAATCTGAACCAGGCATCTGCCCTGAACTACATTTTCAGGTTTAAGACTTACTGGAATATGTAAATGAATAAAGGACAGGGAGGATCTGAACATGTACAGAATGCATTCCCCACTGATGACCACAGTCACCCCCCACCCTAAATTCTCAATGGTGTGATTTAGACATGCCAGAGTCCAGGCACTGCCCCCTGTCTTAAAATGAACCCCTGCATGGGTTTCACAGAGTAATTCCAGGAGATGCCCCCCCAAAGTATATCTCCCATCCTTTATGGATATATTAAAAAGCACAGAAGATGCTATGCATCACGTAGCTCTTCGGCTGCAGAGACGCCATATTGGCTAGCTCCAAGTTGAATAGATATTGGAAGCTATTTTAAAAACAACAACCCCCCAAAACCCTTGGCTTTAATTTAAGGAAGGCTTTAAGTGTCTTATAATTACATGACAAACACCAGAGGGAAGTGTGCAAGCCCGTGAATCCCAGCGAGGCTTGCTGAGAAAGGGGAAGACGATCTATTTTCAACTATGGCAGGTGTCTGGATTCATTCCAGAACTCAAAATGGCTGTCTCCCAGGTTTCCAGTGAAATAAACCTGTCCTGCATTTCAGCTACACGTAGCTATCTCGGCAAATACGTTTATAAGCCAATGCCTTGCGTTTCGAGTACTTAGATGTTTTAAACGCCCTGAAGAACAGTGGGCAGCGCAATTCTATCCATGTCTACTTGAAAATGGTTCAATGGGGCTTACTGCCGGGTAAGCGTGTATAGGATTGCAGTTTAAATGGACTCCGTTCTCTTCATGTTAACAATCAAACGAGCGGACAGGAATACGCAAATGTTTATACACCGATAAGAAGCTCCCTTTCGACTAGTCTTGCCTGTTTAATATTAAGGAAAGCATGGATGGGTTTGAAGTGACACTCAACGGTTGGTTTCCCGTATTTACATAGCAGATTGAACTCTTATTGATCAAAATGCACTACTATTTCTAGCGTTCAAATGATGTGCTTCAGTTGTGTGTCCCCATTCATTTTCGCTGGTCCTTTCATGGTAAAGGTTCCCCTTAAAATATAATAATAATAATAATAATAATAATAATAATAATAATAATAATAATAATAATAATAATTCTGTTGGAACTTCGATTGAATCATTTCTTTATTTCTTCTCTCCCCCCCCCCCTTCCCCCTGTGGTTTGTTTACCAGAGCTCCCATTGCTAGGAATTTCCCCGTCTTTTTGAACTAGTGACCTTAACTCCTGGGACAAATGACAATAAAGATATCCTGATTCATCCAGGAACAGGACTGAGTGATTGTTCAGGATCAGGATCATGTGCAAAGGTACCCTTTTTCTCTCCATCATGGGACGCTGTGTTAGATCTTGTGCCAGTTTAGCTAACTAACAGCATCCTAATTCCCAGATTCCTTTGCTACCGAATATGGAGATCGCAATTCATTTTTCACTAGTGATCATATCCGCCCTTCACTTCAAGAACAAAACACTGAATAACCACTTCCAATTTCATCCTGGCAATATCAAAGATAATAGACAATATTTGATGTTTACTTTGCCTGTTTTAAACGATGCAGAAAAGCTTTCCCACTACTTAATTCTGCTTATTTAGGAAGCAAAGCAAAGGAAGGCATCCTAATCGCTAAAGGGATAACTCCAGTGCAAAATTAAGGGGAGGGAATAATGCTTGTTTTTCCATCAACGACTTTCTATACCGAATGTGAAATTAAGAATTCCCAGTGTAAATTTGACATGTTAATGCTACACTTCTTTCTTCCTTTTTCTCTTTTTTAAAGGAATGTAAAGTTCATACCATGTTATGGTTGAAAACAGATTTTTTAAGTTCTTGGAGAAGACAGCGGTAATGCTCGATTGTAGTAGAAATCAAGATTTTGCTTTTATTAGATGTCATCCCAGCCCAAGCATCCGATTGAAGGCAACATTTACATTGATAGGCATGATGGTAAATATGTGGGCTAGGTTTTTGTTGGGAGTGGGTGGGTTTGCTTGTTTTTGAGCAGAGGAGGGGGAATAAGATCCATCCCTAACTACAGAAATCACTGCATTTTGGATTATAAATGCCTTTTGGATTATGAATCACTACAAAACTCGTTTTGTACTCATTATAAAAACGTTGAAGCACCCTAATATTTTCAGTGAGCTAAGACTGCTGCAATAGTAGCTTTACTCATTAAAAGCCAAAGGGTGACCTTCCTGTGCAGGTGTTAACCTACTACTCCGAGCACAGGGGAAGGTTGTCCTCATTGTTGTTTTCGTCCTCGTTGATGTTAGCATTAAAACGATGTTTTAAAACTAAATAACTACCAAAGACTTTCATTTGGGGTTTTGCTTAATTCAAAGGGAAGACTGCAGTGTTATCACATTCCTCCGGCATCCTCTTCAAATGAATTCAAACGTTTTTGCAGCGTTATTTTTCAGACTTTCCCCTTTGTGGTGTATTTTTGTCTACCGATAAAGTGGTCTTTCAACTAGAGGACACAAGTTGAATTTAATGTCTCTTTCCTTTAAGTCTCTCTTCTCCGTGCGTGTTCTAGATAGCCAGAGAGAAGACATTGGATTATCAATTATTTATGCCTCTCCATGTTTTTCTTCGTGAGAAGGACGAATACACAGGAGGGATGGGGAATCCAAATCGAAAATCGTGTCTGGTGGGGGCGGGGGTGGGTGAGGGAGGATGGAAAAAGACTTTCCTATGAATGCATAGGAAACTGAAAATAAAATTTGAACAAGTTATTTTTCGAATACAAGAAGACTTTTACTTCATTGATCTAATGTTCAACTCCAACTACACAGGACTGAATGAAAGAATAAATCACCAAACACTGGCATGATTTTGAAGGCTGTGGTTCCGGGAACACCTTTGGAAGCAAATGCCACTGAAACCGATTGCACCTACTTAGGAACAGCTCTGTTTAGGAAAAGGGTGTTAAATGTTTAAATCAAAGATCCAACCAATTTTAAAACGAAACAACACACGTTTTTGTACCACCCTGTTGAAGCTACATCCCTGGTTAGCAAAATCCAAAGAGCACAAAGAAAATTACACATAGCTTCTAATTCAGCCAAATCTATATATGAAATTATCTTGTGATTAGAAGTGAAGTCAGGAGCCTCAGCTTAGGAAGCCTCACATTATTTGCAATAAAAATTCTTGCCCACCCAAAATTCCATTCCTTACCTGTAGAGTTGACCAAGCGATTTTCCAGCAAAATTTTTCAGCCCCTCCTTGCCAGGAGTCAAAACCTTTTGCTTTACGGATTCCATTCCTGTAAAGGTTTTAACTGGCGTCCACTCGGTTGATTAGGGCACTGTTACAAACAGTGATGCTGATTCATATTGGTTCCATGTTTAACTTTCCTCCATAAAATGGCTATTGGTGTGCATCCAGATACAGAGGTGTGTGTGTGTGTGTGTGTGTGCTTGTGCAGTGCGAGAGTATGTGAGAGGGAGAGAAGAGAGAGGGAGAGACGAAGACTAATTCTGAGTACGTGTGTATGTGTGACTGTGAGTGAAGAGGAAAGAAAGAGCCAGTCCCAGTGCCAGCAAGAGGAAATGACTGAGTGTCTACCTGCAGCCCACGGATTTCTTAACAGAGCAGAAGTTGTGGGACTCAACTAGAAGGTCTTCTTGGAAGTGCAGCATCCACTAGCAAAAGGTGCAGGAGGAGCCATGGATCGTTTGAAAAAGAGAAACACCTTAATTGAAAGCCCAGCGTGTAAACAAAATCCTGGTTTAATGATGATTATTTTCCTACGTTTGAAATACGTAAAGGTAGAGAGTCGTCGAATACAGTAGATTTCAAAAGAGGATGCATACCAAACGTTCCCAGTGCTCAATTGACATCACTTTGGATGAATCCCTGATCATTGTGCTACAAACTCTGGACAGGGACAGCGCTAGGATCTCAGTACTTTTGTGCAACACATCAGTCACTTGCTACACTGCTGGAAAGAGTAATCTCAAGTAGACTTGGAGGTCAAACGATGCGCGAGTTGGCAGCTCTTGTCCACCTTTCCTTCGCTCCCGCGCCTTCTGGAGAGATTCAGCACCATAGACAGCGTCTTATGAAAGCAGCGGGCTCCGGGTTGTTTTCAGCACCAGGGAGAGCGCTATTGGAAGCTTTTCTTCCTCATCAATGTTCTAGGGAATTGGGCGGACTCATTACAATGAGTCAATGAAGACTGGATGCCATGGAAACCAAAGAGCCCAGTCAAGGTCTTTCCAGCTCCAGGTTTTCCAGAGAGCAGTGTACTTCTCAAAGAAAACGGGGGGCTTACCAGACGCTGACAATTAACTTTCGGATTCCCGTGTCTGACTCCCTTTCCTGACGCATAGACTGACCCAGTTGCGCAGTGCAAGCACCACAGCGCATCTCAGCAGCGTTTGCTGCAGTATAGCAAAATTAATTGAACACTTCCTGCCTAGAAAAGATGCCCTTTAAAGCAGTTAAATTGGTCATATAGGCAAACAAAGCAGCAGATCTCCTGAGTTTTAGTGAAAACTGTGATGCAAAAAGGAATGGACCTACACCTTAGATTATTTCTTTTCTACCTATTGATATAATTAGGAAATATGATGGGATATTTATCATATGAACATAATATTATGCAGGGTCATATCCAATGGCATTCATTCACAAGCAAAATGGACACTTCTGGTGAAATGGATTCCCATTCCCCCTACTGCCCCCCCATATCTACTCCAAAATGTTGTGGGGACCTATGGAATAGATTTGGGGGTGGGGGCAGGGAAGGAATAGACATCCACGCATATGATGTTGGGGGTAACCTGTAAAGTTTATTCAATATGAACAACTCTTATACTACCCTTTGGTATATGTGTGTTTCCATAATACTTATAATTGATTAGTTTCTGTATCCTTTATATTCATACACAGCATGCCCAAACTGTCATAGTCACATTTGGCTTCCGGTAGTACTCAAAATATAGTACAATTTATTTTAGGTAGAAAGGCAGTGATGACTGTTAACCTGGAGAGACTGAAGGCGATGAGGACAAAAGAGTAAAAAGATTTGAGAAGGTCTTATAATTTTACACTTACATTTTATATTGTTCAAAAACACTATTTTCTAATTTATTCTGATGGAATTTATATTGCAGCTTTATGAAAAGCAGGAATATACATACAAATATGAGTATTCTGAATTTGGGTGTTGAACATTTTGTTCATAACAAAAACATGGTATCAAGAAATATAATTACTCAATAAAAATGTGCCCCTGTTGCTATGTTCTCAATATATTGTTGTTCCTGTGATTAAAACATTTTACTAAGGGTGCCCCCTAGTGGAAGGACAATGATGTTTGATCACGTTTCCATTAATTTACTATTATGATACTGAGTTTGACCATTCACAATATTTATCCCATGACTATGTAAAATGCCACATATAATTACATCAATGTAAAATAGATATCTCATTATCTATTATGCATTATGGCTTTTACATATATGATTTTGTTAGACTTTATTCATCTACAAATTTCTTTAGCTTTAAATGTTCTCTTGTTTCATATTATTTCATTGTTTCTGAATGTACCATTTCAAACATACACACGTTTGTGCATGCATGTGTACACACACACACACACACACACACACACAATCTGGACATTGAAAAGAATAGTACATAATTCTGTTCAACTTAGCCATATCCTTTATTTATATTTTAGGGCTATCTATAATTATTTATTGAATACTTTGAATTTATTAATCTGCATTCATGTATGTATTAATATAACAACTTCTAAAGGGAAAATGCTTTGTTTTTAGATAATACATGAGCACATCACAATAAACAACGTTATAGAAGATGTATTATCTTCTGAATCCTAAATTTAATGTACATTTGATGTGTTCATATGATTATTGTTTATGACATTGTTTCAAAATGTAGTATTAGTTAGTTATACTGTAAACCACATTATGGAGGCTAAGTACCTGGGAAAAAATGGGATATAAATTCTTAAATTACATGAGTTAGAGAAATAAGTGTCAGGAAAGGGGGAATATCTTTTCTAAATGGTGTATGTCATCTGCAGTTTTTGTGGTAGTGCATACTTATATTAAGAATTAAAATATTAAAATCTGCTGCATCATTCATTGAGAGCACCCTTTTAAGCAATTAAAAGAATTTATCAGATTAATCTAGTTGATTAACTGATTATACATTATAGTCCTGGTAAATGTAAACAATATCTTGTGATGATGATGATGATGATGATGATGATGATGATGATGATGTACTATAACCTCAGTGTACATGCTGCTTTACAGCTGCCTAACATGGAGAAATTAAATAGGTGAATCCACACCAAGCTTCATCTATTTAAACTTCACCTATGCCCAACTGCTGTAAAAAGCCACAGGGCATAGTCAGTTAAAACCCACTAGCAATGTAATTGAAAAGTCCACAGTAGCTTAATAAAGTGGCTGTGTTTTTACATACTATGGTGTCTTTTGACAGAGTCACCAACAGGTTTGTGGGGAGAGGCACCTTAGAAGTCTCTACTGCAGCAAGAGTTTTGTATCAGGTCGTGATGCGATGGCTGCTAATTATGATATTGCTGCCACAGCTTTCAGCTATTGGTTGGAAACTGACAAATCTGCCTGAAAAGCAACCAACAGGAACGCAGTTCCCAAGGAAGCCTCAGAGTTACTGCAGAATGATACAACAATGAAGAGATGGAAACCACTGCAGTTTGTCCTATGGGTGGCATCACTTTCCAGCTGAACACCTTCACATCCATGACAGATTCTGATGGCAGGATCAATGAGGCAAGAAACCCCATTCCTAGCAAGAATATGGATTTCATCTGCTATGAAGCTATGCTTATATATTCCACTTGCTCCACAGCCCCTTGTTTTTGTGCTTTCGGAATGAGGGTATTTCTACAAGTTTAAGAATAAATGCTGGAAATAATTACAGCTGCAGTCCACTACACAGGGAGTAAAAACCATTGAATGTAGTAGGAATTAGGTCCAAGTAGACATGTATAAGATTGCACTGCACAAGTTTGGGTGAATGGGAAAGACAAGGGCTGGGAAAGACTTTCCCCCTAGGTGAGGCTGGCTAAACTCCATGTTTTAGAGTTGCCACTGGCCATGCTCTTGCACATCTAACAGTAGCCCAATATGCAGAAATTTAGCATGTGATGCCCTTCAGCCCAGCCCAGCCCAGCCCACCCTGGGACAGAGATAGCAAGGGTGGATCTGCCTAATATAGCCATGTCAGGCTGCTCTTTAAAAAAAAAAAAAAAAAAAAAAAGAGGAGCAGTAAAAACAATAAAAATAAAAATGGGAGGTTGCAACACTATGTAGGCAGGGCACAGCCTGTCAGGAAAGGAGATTCATGGAGAATTCATGGTCGTGGGAACTACCTGTCTAGTGGGCTCAGCCACATATGCTTCTTATTTGGTCCACCAGGAAAATGGCTTTTTGGGTGGATATGATCATATCCCAAAGAATAGTGACCCAATGATCTCTCTGGTTTTACTCACTCCTTTGTAGTGCTCGATTGAGACAGAGCTCATAAAGGCTAGGGGATTCAAGAGGCTTTGTCTGGTGGTCATTATTTGTCAATAGCTTTTTGGGAGCAATATATATTTCTAGGGTCCCAACCAAGGCTGCTCTTTTCCATTGGTGTCTGATGAACAGAATGGTTTAAGCTGATCCTCTTCCCAATAACAGGAAGATGGTTTGCACATTGACACTGACAATAAAAGATGAAGATAAATTGATGGGGAAAACTTAGTTTCTCCGTCTATTGGCCCTGTTGGGCAAACCCTTTTCTTGGCTGTTATTTACTTATTTTGAAAAAAAATTGGCCACCTTTAAGAGTGGAACCCTTTCTCCTATTTGACCTTAGTCATACCTTTCAATGGAGGCTGTTCATCCATTCAGCTGGAATTCAGGAAGTATTGGAGAACTGATCTAGTGTTGGACCATGTACATGTGAATTAGCACTTGGTGTCAGCTTGTAGATAGGAGAGAAAGAAGTAGGCAAGGATAAGTTACTTGGGGCAAATGCATGTTTAGAAAGAAAAATCCCTATAACTCCCAGCATGTCATCTAAACATTCTGTCTAAATATGCATAGGATTCTTCAGTGGTGAGGGAGCTTCACCAGATAAGCTGACAAGATACATGTTGGCCTCCCTTGCTAGATGCTTCCAGTGGTCAGATTCTTATTCCAGACCTCCCTCAAATTTCAGTTATGCTGTTTGAGTTGGGTTGTTTGAATTAATCATTATGATTATAGTTTTTACAACAATAAGAACAATGACAACAAACATCAAATCCTGAACAACAGGTAAAAGATAAAAATTGTTCTAAGCCAGCCAGCAAATGATTACTGCATGATGCAATCTAAAATTAGAGAAGTATTTAAGGGAGAAAAATGATGTTGCTTACATTCAGGACTCCCTGCATACACTACCACTTCCTACATACGTCACCTTTTGATTTCTTGTTTGCAAATCTCAGAGAAATCACTCAAGCTTAAAACAATTCTGGAATGTATATGAAAAAATGTATCTGATTATAAGGGGTCAGCATTGATCATTATTCATAAAAGCATTTCTTCTTTCTCCCATTTGTTCTTAGCCTTAGGGTACAATCTTATGCATGCCTGTTTGGGAATAAGCATCATTGAACGCAATAGGATTTATTTCTGAGTAGACATAGGATTGCTCTGGGAATGTCAGATCAAGCAGAAGTTTTCTTTTTCATCTTTCCCCTGTGTTGTGGAAAAGGTCTCCCCCACAACACACACCCTTTTTGTTTCTTGTTGGGTCAGTGCCAGCACACATTTTTCTCTGGAGAAAGAAATTCATAAATTTGAAGTAACAGAAATGAGCCAATATTCTTTCTTCTCCACAAGATATAAAGTAACAAGAAATGATGTTTATAGACCTTGGACAGAGCCTGGGTGATACAATGGTTCTGTCTGCTGCTTTGTTATATAGCTACCTGGAGTATTTCTCTTCTATCCCTACAGAAAATGCTTGAACAGCACATTGTTAAATTTGGGTGCAGAAAAGCCATTGCTCTATAATGAGCACACCAATGCCTTATATAAGAGCACAAGAAATCAGGGTGTCAGGTAATTGCTAGCCCCATTCACTATGTGACCATTTACTTCTGTGTCCAATGTGGAGTGGTGGGATTGAATGATGGGGTAAGTTGAGCACCAAACACAATGTGTATATGTAATCTAAACATTTTGTTATGAGATGAGTTTTATCAGGATTTTGTAATAGAAGAAATGAGTGGGGAAGCAAGTGGTTTCTGTCTTTTGATCTTTTTCCGTATCAAGGATCTGGGATGCTTGAAGGAAGACAGTTGATGTTTCTTGGAATTTAGTTCCCGGGGCAATCACTTAGATTAAAGTTGTCACCCATCAGATCCGCTTGTTTGTTCTGCTTCCATCTACATGTGCACAGAAATGTGATCTATTTTATCCTTGCATATTATTTAAGACCACAATATTAATTGTCATCTACACTTTTTTGGTCACATTGCCAATGCATGTGAAAAAATTACATATAGTTGCCTTCATAACTGCTGCCAAGCATTACATCCTAGGGGATCTAATATGATTATTCACCTGTTCTAGTTGTATTACTTTAGCCCGGCTCCTCCTTCCCTTTCTTATAAATCAACCACGTTATCCGAAGATTGCTTCCTCCTCTTTAGGGAAAGAGTGGTATTTTTAATCCATCCCAGTGCAAGTTTAGATTTTACCTTTCCCTTATGCAGGTGATGGGAAAAGGTTTGTTATGGCAATGCTACACATGAAAGGTATTGTTAAAAGGTCTGGGGTAGTATTCTCTACAAAAGGGGGAAGTCCCGCAGCCTTACCAGGACTTTTGATTTCCTACCATGACAATGCAGTCCTTTACATGTCAACACATGATTTTGAATTGAAAACATCCCTTCTTGGAAAGGCTCCATTGAGTTTAATGAGATAGTGCTATCTAGTGGCAAAATTATAGCACAAAGCCAGTTGACACACTGGGAAATACCATGATTCCCCATATAATACCATAGTATCACTGTTGTTGATGTTTTAAAAGTGTGATTTCCAGGGGATAGTGCAGGAGACATCTTGGACATCAACAACATCATGTAATGGATGCACAAACATCCATGGATGTGCAATAAATTTCTTGCTTAGAGAAGCTCAGTGGGAATGACCGCTAGGTCAACAGGAAGCTAGTGCATGTATCAAGAGTAGAACCGCCCAGAGAGCTTCGGCTGTGGGGCGGTATACAAATGTAATAAATAAAAATAAATAAATAAAGAGAAGCTGTAGACTTCTTGCAAACAACTTTCCGGCCAGCCACATGCAAAATTCTGATCTTGCCTCAGGTTTATAACCACAGAAGTCCCACCATGAAATGTTTTGCATGGATTTCTAGCCTTCTTGTTTCAGCCAAATGGAAGGGGTGGGGTGGGGGAAGAGAATTCAACATCTTTTTAAATCTGTGAGACCCTGAAAACCCAGTCACCAAAATCCCTCTGGCTATCTTGCTCACCTGGACCTGTGATAACCAGAGATATTTATGCAATACTACCAATTAACTCCCCACACCCCCTAGTATCATGAAAGAAAGAAGAGCCCATTGTCTTCTTTCTTCCCTTAATGTCTGGCATCTAAAAATCCATTTCCAACAACCAATGAGCAACCTCGAAGAAAGAACTAGTTTAGTTTATTTCAATTACTAAACCTTGAGAGGAAGGATAAAAAGAATAGCCCAAATCCAAGGATTTTACAGAGGGGGGCGGGGAGAAGAATCTGTTAGCAGAACTCGGGTTACAGGTCACTGAACCTGGAGCAAAAGAGTTAATGTGTACCGGAACAAGGTGGGAGGGGATTGCTGGGATATTTGTTTTTCTCCCTTTCCTGCCTCCCCCCTCTACTTCCTTCTACTTGTTGTTCTCTGCCTCATGGGTTGCTAACCACATGGCTGAACTGAGCTATCCTGCCCAAGGATGGAAAGCTACTTATTCCTAAAGTACAGTTTCTTTCAAAACACCGCGGGAGTGTTTCATTCGTCAACAGGCGTGGCTACTCACAGGGAGCTGATTTAGACGACAATAGAATCTTCCCATCCAGGAGGGACCCTCCATACTTGCCGCTTGGAAGAGCAACCAGGCCTTCTTTCTTCCATTTGGTTTCCCCTTCTTTTCCCCAGAAGAAGCTTAACAGAGCTTCACAAGTCAGCAGATAGGGAGAGGTAAATCGTTGCATGCTCCAATTATTCCCTTTCCCTCCCTTTTTCCTAGTATGCTCTTTATGTCTCTCCATCCGCTTTCCTCTAAACCCCCTGCCTTTGCTCTAACCCCCCTCCTCCAAAATTCTCTTACAATGCCCCCAAACAGTCTGTTCCCTCCATTCAAATTATCCCCAGTGTTGCCAGACAAGCCAATATTCTGCTAATTTTGACATAAAAAGGTAGGTTTCATTCCGACTTGACAAAGCATAGGAGAAATCTGCCATTCTAAGGGCCAGGCCTGACACTCAAAGCAGAATGGTGTACGTGATACAAAGCCATTAATCCCCACCCGCATCCTCTGCCATGACCATGACTTCGGATTTGACTCCTTGACCTCCTACCCTCCTTTAATCCTACCTTCAATTTACATAAAGTCTCCAAAATGTAATCCAGGAAATTACCAGGAAATCCATTCATCGGGTGTTAATGGTTACATGTTTGTCTGAGCCCAAAGTTTGATTTCCAAATAGCATTTCAATAAGCCATTGTTTAAGGATTATGGCCACTGTTTAAATTTTAAAGATTAAACTAATTTGGGGGGGGGCATATAACCAGCTCCTAGATAGCCCCCAAAACGGGGGGGGGCGGTTGTCTCTTTGAACCAAGAGAAGCCTAATATTTTTTTCTCACTAGGAATTTTGTGGAATTCCCTCTTCTTTCTCTCTCCTTTTCTTCCCCTAAGGGACACCCTATTGCCTCTAACTTCATCGCACCCCTGACTGTGCAGATATGGAGAGGTAACCAACCTCTTATCAACTTTCCCCACCCCCGAACAAGTCTACTATCTTACCAGGTTCCCCCTCTCTTCTCTTCTGTCATCACCCAGTCAGCCTTCCCGACATCTTTCTGCAGGGATAGGCAACTTACTAGCAGCCTCTTTCTCTGTTCACTAACTCTAGTACCAGCCTCTATTTCCTTCCCCTGCCAGTCCTGAATTCCACTCCCCATCTCTCCACCACCAAAACTTCTTCTCCTCCCCTCTGCTAGTCAGTTACACCAAACCATTGCTTTCAATGTGTCTGTCTTAATCATTAGAACTGGAATTTTGTACAAAAGAATAGTGATCCTTTAAACCCCCTATTGCTATGATCTGATGTCTCGAATGTGTGTCTTTAATTCTTTTCAGTTAATTACTCCTGAGTTAAGCCATGGTGTTTTCAATCTCTAAACTTCTTCTTAAGGTGCATAGTTTTGGGATGCTCAGTGCTCAATGTTAAAAGATCCCTTCAAGTGCCAAAGTTGCATGTCTGAAAGCACGCTCAGGCATACAGGCAATGAGGATGCTTGCTAACACCAGCTAAAACTCCTTCCTCACCCCCACCTCTCTTTCCCCTTCTCTCAGATCACATGTGATTATTCCTAACAATTAGGATATTAGAATTAGAGATTATTAGAGATTATTAGAGATTAGAGATTATTAGAGATTGGGGGAAGACTCAAGAGGATACCATTAAAGAAAGTCAAAAGGTATCCCATAATATTTTAGACTACATCTTGTCATTTCTCAAGCGTACCATTGAGAGAGAGAGAGAGAGAGAGAGAGAGAGAGAGAGAGAAGGGTGGCTATATGATTTGTGGCAGTTATATTCTAAATTATATCAAGAGGTGTAAAAAAATGGCAATCAAAACAAATCCACTTACAATAGATCGTACTTTTTCGCAATTCCATCTTGAATATTTCCAAGAGCCAGTTCAAACCTTGCTGAGAATTTGGCTCTCTTCCTGCCCCTGCATTGAAGTCTCTTAGCCTCTTCGCTCTGAAGTCTGAAATGATGCCCTACCTGACATGAGTAATTCATTCATTTCCCCGCCTGCCAAATGTGACAAGCTCTCCTCAATGAATGGGCTGTCATTGCCAAATAGGGGCTTGAACGGCAGGAAACATTCCCTTGCATTTTTTAAAAACCACTTTTGATTACCATTTCACAGTATGCATTTTCACTGACCTCAGGAGGATTATTTCAGACTTATGGCAATATGTGGATGATTAACATCCATATCATATGCTGAAAAAGTGAGACTGCTCCTTCTGCTCAGTATAAGGAGGTGGCATAAAATAGATTGTACTACTCATTATGAAACATTATGCCAAAATAGATGTGTTCTCTTCATAATGTATTGCATCTCACCTTACGACACCTGGGGTTGGATCCAGAATTAGTCATATTTAGAATAAACCCATTAAGAACATAAGAGCCATGCTGGATCAGATCAAGGGTCTATCTAGTCCAGCACTGTTTTCACACAGTGGCCAGCCAACTGTCAACCAATGACACATTGCATTCTATTGATTTGAGTCATATTATTATTATTATTATTATTATTATTATTATTATTATTATTATTATTATTATTATTATTATTATTATACCATTCCATAGCAGGAGCTCTCTGGGCAGTTTACAAAAGATTAAAACATTAACCATTAAAAATCAATATACAAAATTTAAAACCATAAAAACAGATAACATACAAAGATTATCCATTTAAAAAAACCTTTGAGCTCTCAGCCAAAGATAGATCTGGGGACAATTAAAACTCAACATATGCTGTTAAATGCCTGGGAGAAGAGAAAAGTCTTGACCTGGTGCTGACAAGTAAGGGTGTGCACGGACCCCCGCTCCGCTTCTCTTCCAGATTCGCGATTTGTGGATCGGGCCGCTACGCTCCGCCCCCGCTCTGCCTATGTCCGCTCCGCTCCGCTGCGGAGCTCCAGATCCGGATAGGAGCTCCGTTTCCACCCCCCCATAGGCTTGCATTAAGCTAAAAAAGTATACAACTTTTTTCTATTAAAGTTAGAAACCTCAAGTTTGGCACAATGACACCTCATGGATGTATACACATGCACGCCAAGACTCAAGGCAGTCCCATCATCCCCTGATTTTGGGGGAATTTATGAAAATCGGGCACCCCATTCAGACCCCTTGGGATAGCTCCATCAATTTGCACGTTAGAAACCTCAAACTTGGCACCATGAAAGCTTATCCACGTGTCCACACGCATGCCAAGTTTCAAGGCAATCCCATCATCCCCTGATTTTTGGGGAATTTTTGAAAATTGGGCACCCCATTCACACCCCTTTCCATAGCTCAGTCAATTTGCAAGTTAGAAACCTCAAACTCACCACCATGACAGCTTATCCAGGGATACACATGCATGCCAAGACTCAAGGCAGTCGCATCATCCCCTGATTTTTGGGGAATATATGAAAATCCAACACCCCATTCACACCCCTTTCGATAGCTCCGTCAATTTGCACTTTAGAAACCTCAAACTTGCCACCATGACAGCTTATCCAGGGATACACACGCATGGCAAGACTCAAGGCAGTCCCATCATCCCCTGATTTTTGGGGAATTTATGAAAATCCAACACCCCATTCACACCCCTTTCGATAGCTCCGTCAATTTGCATGTTAGAAACCTCAAACTTGCCACCATGACAGCTTATCCAGGGATACACACACATGCCAAGACTCAAGGCAGTCCCATCATCCCCTGATTTTTGGGGAATTTATGAAAATCCAACACCCCATTCACACCCCTTTCGATAGCTCCGTCAATTTGCATGTTAGAAACCTCAAACTCACCACCAGGGATACACACACACGCCAAGACTCAAGGCAGTCACATCATCTCCTGATTTTTGGGGAATTTATGAAAATCGGGCACCCCATTTGCAGACGTGGACTGTTCTCTGACATTTGGAGAGATAAAAAAAGGGAAGTGGGCACACTCACAGATGCCATCTAGACCCACAATCATGCCAAGGTACAAGGCAATCCCATCATCCCCTGATTTTTGGCGGGGCTTAAACCTGCAGACAGCTCAATGGGGCCATTTCAAAGGAAATCCCAAGATGCCATGAATTGGGGAGTAGAGATCATCAACCTAATATGAATCTTCTTCCACACTTGAAAAATGGATTTGGAACTTCCAAAACTCCAAGTGAGCGCAGGAAGGACTTCTCCCCTGAGTCAAAGCCAAACACAAACCATCCCTGCGAGGCGGGCAGGGGAGGAGGGAGGGAAGGCAGGCAGGCAGCAGACAAAAGCCGGGTTGCAGTTAAACCTCAAAAAAACCAAGATTATGGCAACCAGCTTGATTGATAACTGGCAAATAGAGGGAGAAAACTTGGAGGCAGTGACAGACTTGGTATTTCTGGGTGCAAAGATTACTGCAGACGCTGACTGCAGCCAGAAGACGTTTACTTCTTGGGAGGAGAGCAAAGACAAATCTCGATAAAATAGTTAAGAGCAGAGACACCACACTGACAACAAAGGTCCGCATAGTTAAAGCAATGGTATTCCCTGTAGTAACCTATGGCTGCGAGAGCTGGACCATAAGGAAAGCTGAGCGAAGGAAGATAGATGCTTTTGAACTGTGGTGCTGAAGGAAAATTCTGAGAGTGCCTTGGACTGCAAGAAGATCCAACCAGTCCATACTCCAGGAAATAAAGCCAGACTGCTCACTTGAGGGAATGGTATTAAAGGCAAAACTGAAGTACTTTGGCCACATAATGAGAAGACAGGATACCCTGGAGAAGAGGCTGATGCTAGGGAAAGTGGAAGGCAAAAGGAAGAGGGGCCGACCAAGGGCAAGAAGGATGGATGATATTCTGGAGGTGACAGACTTGACCTTGGGGGAGCTAGGGGTGGCAATGGGCAACAGAAAGCTCTGGCGTGGGCTGGTCCATGAAGTCACGAAGAGTTGGAAACGACTGAACGAATAAACAACAACAAGGAAGTGAGCCAAGGATAAGCCAGTAATGCATATAAAATGGAATAAATAAATAAATAAATAAACGAAGGAGGGGTGGAATTAAAAGCAGCAGTGTTGCTGAATAAACAACAAGAAGAACTTTTAAAAAAAGGCTATATCTGTCTTTTACCAGTAAGAGGAGGACATGCCCAGGGGAGGGGGAAGCATCTGCCAATTTGACTGGTCCTAGTGACCAGTCTTTTAAGAAGCAACGCTCTCAGTTCAACTCATGAAAGGCATTGCTCCACCAGGTAACTCTTTGGAGGGCTCTGATAGCCCTCCAAGTACAGGAGAGAGTGAGGGCACGTCCACATGGCATGCCTTAGGGGAGCTCATCCCCTTGCACCACATCTTTTCAGTTGTTCCCCAAAGTTAGGGTGGGTAGCAGTGCTCTCTTGTTATTGGCTTAGTATATGATTTCAGGTTGTGTTTGTGCATTTGGTGGGTCTACTGTTTTAAAAAAAACACTGGGAAAAGTCCGTTCAGACTAAGAAAGAGAAGTTCCCAGAATCCCAAGTTACTCATTTTGCCTATCCCCTCCTCCATCTTTGGGATCATGTGATCATGACCGGGAGTTGACTCTGCCCCTCAGCCCTTCGGAAAAGGTATTTTTCCCGCCGGTTTTTTAAAAAATTCTAGCAAGCGAACCGCACCACACAGAGAGCTGAGAGTAGGCTCAAAATGACCCTCAGCCATGACTCTATAAG
Source organism: Elgaria multicarinata webbii (assembly GCF_023053635.1). NCBI lineage: Eukaryota > Metazoa > Chordata > Lepidosauria > Squamata > Anguidae > Elgaria > Elgaria multicarinata. Next base: position 107,519,658 of record NC_086172.1, read on the forward strand.
CACAAGAAGTTTCAGAAAGATAGCTTCAAAAACAACACAGTTATCCCCTTTTCTTTTCCGCAATGTGGGCGAAATGTTTCAAAATGGCGATCGGATCGGTCCGCGGAAAGAGAAGCGCTCCGAAAATGGGCGCTTCTCTTCGCCTTGCTTCTAGGGGTCCGCGGTCCGCTTCTACTCCGCCTCTGGGCAAGGCAGAGCAGGCCAATTCGCTCCTGCTTCTATGCTTCTAATCGGAGCGGAGCACATGCCTACTGACAAGATAACAAAGTTGACGCCAGGTGGGCCTTGTCTGGGAGATCATTCCATAATTGGGGGGGGTCACCAGTGAGAAGGCCCTCTCCCTTGTTGCTGTCCTCAGAGCTTCCCTCGGAGTAGGCACCCAGAGAAGGATCTTAGATGTTGAACATAGTGTATGGGTAGGTTTATCCATCAGGTATTGTCGTCCCAAGCCATGTAAAGTTTTATAGGTTAAAACCAGCACCTTGAATCGGGCTCAGAAACATACAGGCAGACAATGCAAGTGGTCAGAGTTAGTCTTATACGTCCGAACCTCCTGATCCTTGTTATTAATCTGGCTGCCACATTTTGCTCAAGCTTCTGAACCATCTTCAAAGGCAGCCCCACATAGAGTGCATTGCAGTAATCTAACTTGGAGGTTACCATAGCATAGACAACTGAAGCCAAGTTATCCCTGTCCAGATAAGAGCATAGCTGGGCCACCAACCAAAGTAGGTAGAAGTAGGGCTGTGCACGGACTCCCGCCGAACCGCTTCATGGCCTGATCCGGAACCACTTCAGGTTGATCCGCCCATCCCCCGCTCCACTCCATGGAGCAAGATTCGGCTCTGCCGCTGTCGCCGTATGGACGGCGTCGCCAGGTAAGCCAACCCCTCCCGTGCCCCCTTACCTGCTTCTGTCATGGGCTTCAATTGAGGCCCCGGTTGAAGCTGGAAGGAGCCAGGTAAGTGAAACTCCCCCCCCACCCCCTTACCTGCCTGGCCCTCAGTTGAAGCCCATGACAGAGGCAGGTAAGCCCCATCCCCCCTGCCCTCTTATCCGGCTCCGCCACCGCCGCATGGACTGTGGCGGCAGCAGAGCCAGATAAGCGAAACTCCCCCCCCCACCCCCTTACCCATCTCTGTCATGGGCTTCAACTGAGGCTCAGTTGAAGCCTGCGATGAAGGTGGGTAAGCTCCCCTCCCCCTGCCCCCTTACCTGGCTCCACCATTACTGCATGGACGGTGGCAGCAGTGGAGCCAGGTAAGCCCCCCTCCCCCCCTTACTTGGCTCCATCACCACACGGACTGAACCACGGACAGTGGTGGCGCCACCACCATGTGAGTCCCCCTCCCCCCCACTTACCTGCATCCAGAGCTCCGGATCGAGGCGAACCACTTCGCCTCGATCCACAGACCCCCTGACCCGATTTGTCTCCACCTTTGTCAGAGGCGAATCAGGCCATTCCGCTATTGCTTCTCTGAAGTGAAGCGGAGCATAGCCCTAGGTAGAAGGCACTCCACACCACCAAGACCAACAGAGCCTCAAGTGACAGAAATGGTTCTAGGAGAACCCCCAAGCTATGAACTTGCTCCTTCAAGGGGAGTGCAACCCCATCTAGAACAGATTGAACACCCTCCATCCGGTCAGAAGAACCACCCACTAACAGCATCTCAGTCTTGTCTGGATTGAGTTTCAGTTTATTAGCCCTCATCCAATCCATTGTTGCAGCCAGGCACTGGTTCAGCTCATCCACAGCCTCACCTGATGAAGATGAAAAGGAGAAGTAGAGCTGTGTGCCAACAGCATACTGATGACAACACACTCCAAAACTCCTGATGGACCACACTCTATGGTTTCACATAGGTGTTGAACAGCTTGGGGGACAAGATTCAACCCTGCAGAACCACATACTGGAGAATCCACAGAGCCAAGCAATGTTCCCAAGCACCACCTTCTGGAACCAACCCGCCAAGTCGGAGCAGAACCACTAACTCAAACAATCGTTCCAGGATACCATGGTTGATGTTATCAAAAGCTGCTGGGAGATCAAGGAGAATCAACAGAGTCACACTCCTCCTGTCTTTCTCCCAACATAGGTCATCATACAGGGTTACCAAGACTGTTTTGATGCCAAAACCAGGCCTGAAACTCAACTGAACTGGATCCAGATAATCGGTCTCATCCAAGAGTGTCTGAAGCTGGCCCGCAACCACCCACCCAAGGACCTTGCCCAGGAATGGAACATTTGCCACTGGCCTATAATTATTAAGATTTTCTAAGTCCGTAGAAGATTTCTTCAGGAGTGGTCTCACTACCACTTCTTTTAGATGGCCTGGGACCACTCCCTTTCACAGCATGGCATTAATCATTTCCCTGGCTGTTCCATCCCTGCTAGCTTTTATTAGCCAAGAGGGTAAGGATCCAATATGGAGGTGATTGCACAAATGTGTTCAAGCACCTTGTCAAGGTCCTCACACTTTATCAACTGAAACTCATTCAAGGAAACAAGACAAGGCTGTGCTCGGGATACCTTGCTTGAGTCACCTGCTATAACATTGGAGTCTAAGTCCTGGCAAATATATTACAGCAGGCCTCAAATGGTTCTACAATGTCCTTGGGGCCAGCATGTAATAGCCCCCGGAAAACTCTGCTTGGCAGCAGATTGATATTTGATATTGGCAGCAAGGTTTTGGATTTTTTTACTGCCCTCACTGCCCCTGAATATACCTTACCATAGGCACTTACCAGTATTTGATTGTATGCACTCAAGCCATCTCCTAATTTGTTTCATTGCTCTTAGCTCTGGGGTATACCATGGAGCTGTACAAGCTCTACTCAGGAGAGGGCACTCAGGAGCAATCACATCAACCATCCAGGTCATTTCTGCATTCCACATTTCAACCAGGGTTTCGACAGGAACACCAGCCCTATCAGCTGGAAATTAGGCATGTGCTCCGCTCCTATTAGAAGCGCAGAAGCAGGAGCGAATTGGCCTGCTCCGCCTTGCTCAGAGGCGGAGTAGAAGCGGACCACGGACCCCTAGAAGCAAGGCGAAGAGAAGCACCCATTTTCGGAGCGCTTCTCTTTCCGCGGAGCGCTCCGATCGCCATCTTGAAACATTTCGCCCATAGATAACTGGGTTGTTTTTGAAGCTATCGTTCTGAAAATTCTTGTGCTTAGACAGTCGTGGATGGGGGTCATTTTGAGACTATTCTCACCTCTCTGCATCGTGCGGGTCGCGTGCTATATTTTTTTAAAAATCGGGTCAACAAACGGACAGCGCGGGTCAAACGGTGGTTTTCGCCCATAGGATTGCATTGCTGAAAAGAATCGGGGATAACTGGGTTGTTTTTTAAGCTATCGTTCTGAAAATTCTTGTGCTTAGACAGTCGTGGATGGGGGTTATTTTGAGACTACTCTCAACTTTCTGTGTCCTTTGGTTCGCGTGCTAGAATTTTTTAAAAATCGGGTCAACAAACAGGGACAGCGCGGTAAACCGGCGGTTTGGGGTTTTTTTTATTTTTTGTTTTGAAGCGATGACAGGCACATTCAACTCCCAATCGTGATGAGAATTGATCACCTCATGAAGCGTCCTCCAATCCCAGCGTTGGAGGGGGGGACTAAGGCAGAGGCACCCTCAGAGCTTTCTGCTTTGTGTCTCTTTGTGGGTTGGCGTTCGTGGAGATAGGAGTTAGTTATAGGTGCTGCTGCTGTGTTTGGACTTTGGAGATAGATTAGGATTTAGCTTGGCGCGCGTGTGTGTGTGTTTGTTTGCTTCTTTCTGACTTTTAGCTTAGTTTGCTCTGTGTTTTTCCCTTACTTTGATTTAATATAAACTTTATTTTTAAACTTTGGAGTGTGTGTTTGTTTGTTTGTTTGGTTGGTTGTCCCCCCCCCCCTCTCTTAAAGCCTGACTGTGTTTCATCTTCCTTCCTTCTATATACCAAAAAATACAAAAAAATACCAAAAAAAAAAAAAAATATTCTCTATTTCTTCTCTCTGTTACTTGGACTCTATGTGTGACTGTGTGAGCATGCTGTGTGTGCAGTGCAATGTTTGTGAAGTGCAACAGCCACTGATTGAGCATTTCAAATCCTGTTTGGGCAAAGCATACACACACTTCTTGTCCCATTTCCCTACATACAGTAGGATTAGACACATGGATTAGCTTTCATGGTGCCAAGTTTGAGGTTTCTAACATGCAAAATGACAGAGCTATGGAAAGGGGTGTGAATGGGGTGCCCGATTTTATAAATTCCCCAAAAATCAGGGGATGATGGGATTGCCTTGAAACTTGGCGTCCATGTGGACACATGGATAAGCTATCATGGTGCCGAGTTTGAGGTTTCTAGCATGCAAATTGACGTAGTTGTAGAATGGGACAATTTGGGGTGAGTTAAGCCGTGCCAAAAATCAGGGGATGATGGGATTGCCTTGAGTCTGGGCTTCCATGTGGACACATGGATAAGCTATCATGGTGCTGAGTTTGAGGTTTCTAACATGCAAATTGACGGAGCTATGGAAAGGGGTCTGAATGGGGTGCCCGATTTTCAAAAATTCCCCAAAAATCAGGGGATAATGGGATTGCCTTGAAACTTGGCGTCCATGTGGACATGTGGATAAGCTATCATGGTGCCAAGTTTGAGGTTTCTAATGTGCAAATTGACGGAGCTATCGAAAGGGGTGTGAATTAGGGTTATGGGTGGTGCGTTAGAGGTTAGAGCCGCGCCAAAAATCAGGGGATGATGGGACTGCCTTGAGTCTGGGTGTGCATGTGTGTCCCTGGATAAGCTCTCATGGTGGCGAGTTTGAGATTTTTAGCGTGCAAATTGACAGAGCTATGGAAAGGGGTGTGAATGGGGTGCCCGGTTTTCAAAAATTCCCCAAAAATCAGGGGATGATAGGATTCCCTTGAAACTTGGCGTGCATGTGTATACCCCCATGAGGTGTCATGGTGCCAAACGTGAGGTTTCTAACTTGAACAGAAAAAAAGTTGTTTACTTTTTTAGCTTTCAATGCAAGCCTATGGGGGGGGAAACGGAGCTCCGATCCAGATCCGGAGCTCCGAGCGGAGCGGAGCGGACATGGGTGGAGCTGGGGCGGGGCGAAGTGGCCCGATCTGAAAATCGCGGATCTGGAAGTGAAGCGGAGCGGGGGGTCCGTGCACACCCCTACTGGAAATCTCCTGAGTCCTTTGGAAACCATCTGGAACTATTCTGGATCCAAGTCCATGAATTTTATAGACCTAACTTTAAAGGAGAATTTAAAGGAAAATGAGACATGAAATTCAGACATTGCCACCATTCTTCTCCAGCGCCTCACAAATAGACTTTCCATTCATTTCAATGGCAAGCACAAACACACACATTCCTTTGCACATGTGGCTTTTTCATCTCCTATCACCTGAGCAAACATGGAGATTTGTGGAAATTTCAGTTGTTCATTAGTACAATGATCACTCAAACACTGTAATTAAAACAACAACCATGACAACAGTTTTGAATAATAAATGCTTCATGATACTTATACTGCAATAGAGAACCCTTCGAACTGACTGGATTTTCAATTTACATTGGATATTCTTGGTTTTTTTGGTGATGGCTCATACAGATTGATAGACTTCTGCATTTTTGTTACCACTTTAATTACTGGCTATCAAACACGCACTCCATGCAACACATAGTCTTGTCTCATTTTTTGGTCTAATTTCATTGCAAGTAGGGATGGGAGAGAAACACATTTGATTCACATTTTAATTTCACACTTTTGAAACAATATGCAAACCAAAACTCATTTATCTTTCCAAATTTTCACTTCTCTGAATTTTGCAATGGAGTACTCTAACAATATTAATACTACTAATAATAATAATAAAAGCATACAAACATACGTAATTAGGGAAATGCACAGATAATCCCTATATTCATGAAAAAGCATTGTATTAGTAAAATTGCTTGCGAAAATGTATGTGAGGCAAACTTGCATACAAAAATGCATGTATGAGGAGAAATGATCACACACAAAAATTTATACAAATTTCAATGCAAACTGAAAATGAAAATGGATCTTGAACTTTGGGATGAAGTGAACTTAAGACTGGAAAAATGAGAAAGTAAGTGAAGCCAAAATTGTTAGGCTTTGTCAACCCTAATTGCCACCAGTGAACATTTCTATCATGGAGGACCTTGGCTTGGAGATGGTTTATAGGGGATAAACACATACCAATTGCTGTTGATTCCTCCAGCGTTTGAAGATACAAAAAGAGGACATTAATTTGCACACCTCCTCTCGGAAGTCTCCCCCAGCCAAGAAACAGAAAATAGGGTTGATACAGGTATTCAGGCTGCAGATAGCCATCTCTACAAGGAACAGTGTGTCAGCATGCTGGATAGACTGGGTTGCAGCAGGCCACAGAGCTCTTAAGAAGATGCAGGTGTTCCTTGAGAGGTGGTAAGGGAAGTACAGAAGAGCAAAACTGAACAAAGTGGAGTACATGAGCTTGGTAAGGTTCACTCTTTTCTGAAAGCGCTGGAGGCCAATGTCTCGGAGTTTCCTGACACTGCTGCAATAGCAGTAACAAATAGCCATGAAAGGCAGCAAGCATCCTGCAATGGAGCAGCTCACAGAGAAAGGAAGGGTTATATAGGTAGATCTGGAGAATATATAGAGGGAGCAAATAGTTTTGTTGCTTGAGCACATCTGGGTGCTGGCGACATACGCAACGGGTAGGCTAACCAATCCGGTCACGGTCCAAATGCAACAAGAAATCAACAGGGCATGCTGTTTGTTTAATACCCATAGGGACCTGAGCGGATGGACAATGGCCAAGTATCGGTCCACACTCAGGCAGGTGACAAAGTAGATGCTACAGTAATAGCACAGGTGATAGGCAGTCCGTATTGTCTTGCAAAAGTTCTCTCCAAATGTCCATTGTAGCTCATTTAAATGGTAGTAGATCAGGAAGGGAAGGGTTAAGATCCATGCTATATCAGCAAACACCAAGTTGCAGAGGAAAACAGTGCTCCTGTTCCAGTGCTTCATACGGAAAGTAAGGATCCAGATGATGGGAAAGTTCAGGAACAGCCCCATGACCAGGATGAAAAGAAATGTCCCAGGGATCAGCGTCTTTTGGATGGTGTCCAGTAGGGTGTCAGTACTTCCACAAAAGTCTGTTTCCGCTTTCTGTCCAAGATAAAAATAGGAAATGTGGCTCTAGTTTTACTCAAATGAATGATCCAAAACTGTCAGAAAAAATACTACTTTTTTGAGATTTAGTTAGTTAGTTGGCAGCTAACACTGAAGTCCAGATTTAAACAAAATCTTAATAGTTTCATATATGTAAGTGCTGGTTCAAACATTCATGTTCAGCTGTTGACTGTTGCGTCAAGTGCTGATTTGCATGTGCGAAAGAATTTTCACTCATCAAACTTTCATATTATCCAACTCAAACTTAATAATTTTTCAGTGGAGTTGTTTTACACATTCAACAAGCAGTCAAGACTAGAGTAATCAAGAGGAGAAAAATGAAATGATGATTTTGTTCTGACTTTATACTGATAGTTTTACCCTACCCAGTGCCTGTTTACCCTACCCTGTGCCTGTTTGCTTTCTCTTCCCCTCCTTATTGTTTTATCATGGTTTTATTAGAATGTAAGCCTATGCGGCAGGGTCTCGCTATTTACTGTTTTACTCTGTACAGCACCATGTACATTGATGGTGCTTTACAAATAAATAAATAAATTAATAATAATAATAATAATAATAATAATAATAATAATAATAATAATAAAGCAAATGTAAACCAGCCAACCTTAAATGTAATAATATGGTCTGGGGTGATCTGGAAGATCAAGGAGATCTAGACTTTGAAATAAGTAATATAAATCCATACCATGGAAAAGAGTGCTAAAATGATAAACAGGGCAATCCCAAATATGTTTACTCAAAAGTAAGTCTCATTAAGTTCAATGGGGTTTAACCCTAGTCCCAGGAAAGAGGTTATAGGATTGCAGCCAAAGTGTGTCCAGTTGCCTTCTCTTGAACTAGAAATTCTGTCAAACACAGTTAAAATAGATTTTAATCCCCAAATTCTCCGTTACTATAATAACTGAAAACACCAAATCTACGTTTAATCTAGTCTGGCAAAAGCATCCCCAAAATATTCTTACCTGGCCAGATGTATGTTCCATATTCCTTACATGGAATATGCTGTTTTGATGCTGCTGTTTGTAGCATAAATTATTCATTTACCAGGAGGATTGGCCAACATCCTGAAATGACAGATGTGCAAGTAATGTTGCCGCAATTAAGGCTCCGTGCCTGGTGAGGAGCATGCGGGAGAGAGGGAGGGGGAGTGTTTGATTATGCTGTGTGCAAATCTGGAGCTGTTTTGGTTTCCCAAAAGGTAGCACTAATTCCAAATTCTGGTTTTTCCTCTAGATTTCTTCAGCTGCTGCTTGATTAATGCAAAATAAGACAGGGAAAGAAAATGGAGAGAAAAAGACAGTCTTTTAAAACAAGAAACCAGTTGCATATTCAGGTTTTTCTTTTAAGTGCTTATAGGCTGGGTTGCTTCTCTTACATTGCAGCAGTCAAGAATCTTTTAGGGTGTTGCCAAGCAGAAGGCCGCAAAAGTTGTCTTCCCATCCTTAATAGATTTTCTATGGGAAAACAAGGGAGGCATACAAATGGAAGATGTTGATGTCTGGACCACACCCATGCCCCATGAAATTCCATAAATCAGGTGGATTGATTGCATCAACATCATCATCTCATCTGGAAGCACCCGTAGAATCTCATCTTTGACTTCACAATCTCTTTTAGGATGTAAGATAACAGATACCTTTAATATAGAGAGTCAGTGTGGTGTAGTGGTTAATGTGTTGGGCTGGAACATGGGAGATCAGTGTTGAAAGCTCACTAGGTGACTTTGGGCCAGTTAGACTCTCAGCCTAACATAACTCACAGGGTTGTTATGAAAATAAAATGGAAGGGAGGAGGTACATGTATACTCCTTCAGTCTCCTTTTAGGTCTAAAGGTCCAAAGCTCTGCTGGCATAGATGCATTGGGGGTGATGTTTTACCAGTTGAGGAGGAGAATACCAGGAAAAGTGATGGATCAGAGAAGGCCTGGGATCCATAGGATCCAATGCTGCACCTTTTCCCTGGCATGATCCCAACCAGGGAGCATAACTATGCTAGCCCTGGAGCTAGAGTTGAGATTTCCCCTCCCATTGGTGTCAATGGGAAAGATTGAAAAAAAGAAATGTGAGAAAGAAGGAAAAACATCCACACATATTTGCTATCCTGGATAGCACAAAGCATCAGGTTTTAGGAAATGGTGGTTTCTCAGCCGCAGATTCTCCTGCACATAGAAATGCACAGAATATCGCTGCCGTGAATTTCACAAGAACTAGATTAAACTAGGGGTTATTTCCCCCCTTTCCATATTGTCCATGAATGCACCTTACTGTGGTGCATCACAGTACCATCAGCATGTATAAAATCAGCATGCTCATTTGTTTTCCTAAGTGGGGAATTTGCTGAAGGAGGAAGTGGGAGGGAGGAGAAATTCAATCAGTTTTTATTTTAATATGGATTTACTTAATTTCTCTCTTTTGAACCAATACATGAAGCAAAACTCAATTATCATTTGAAATTCACACTTCTATGCAGCTTGCAATAAAGTTCAGCAATGGAAAAATGACCACAAAAAATGCACATATTTGGGGATTATGAATAGGCTGAATAAAAAAAGAATATATTCATGAAAATAATGTGTGCACATAAATCCATTTATTAGGTGAGATGTCCACAAAAATGCATATGAATGTTCATGAGAACATTTTTTAAAACGGAAACAAACAGTAATGGAGAGAAACTGAAATCAACAGATTTGTCCATCTCTAGGCGGAATATCTGAGCAACTCCAAGGCTGACTGTTTTGTTTGGAAGGAGCCTTTAATTAAGATGCAATGTTTGCAGGTGAAATTGTCCACGTCGCATAATAATCTGCTGTTTTACTCATGAATGGACAGCAACAAAAATGTGTCACTAAGAAAAGATATTGCACAGTGATGGAAAGTACACAGTACCAGACAGCTTCCTGGTGACATTAAAAGGTATAAACAAGCTGGGTATTCCTTTTTATTTTAAAATTCAGCTGCATTACCATTATCTACCTGTACAGTCAAACTGATGACTGGATCAAATATTACTCCCTCTTTAGTACGTTAATTTGACAGAAAACTGGCCACCTCTAATGGCATATCTCCAATATCATGCAGGATATGGTGCCTTCTAAAATCCTATTGCCTTATGGTTTGTTATTATTATTATTATTATTATTATTATTATTTATTTATTTATATAGCACCATCAATGTACATGGTGCTGTACAGAGTAAAACAGTAAATAGCAAGACCCTGCCGCATAGGCTTACAATCTAATAAAATCATAGTAAAACAATAAGGAGGGGAAGAGAATGCAAACAGGTACAGGGTAGGGTAAGCAGGCACAGGGTAGGGAAAAATTAACAGTAGAAACTAACAGTAGAAGTCTGCACAACATCAAGTTTTAAAAGCTTTAGGAAAAAGAAAAGTTTTTAGTTGAGCTTTAAAAGCTGTGGTTGAACTTGTAGTTCTCAAATGTTCTGGAAGAGCGTTCCAGGCGTAAGGGGCAGCAGACGAAAATGGACGAAGCCGAGCAAGGGAAGTAGAGGCCCTTGGGCAGGCGAGAAACATGGCATCAGAGGAGCGAAGAGCACGAGCGGGGCAATAGTGTGAGATGAGAGAGGAGAGATAGGAAGGAGCTAGACCGTGTTGAGGATAATTTCCTTTGGGGCTATGCATGATGCCATGAAAAATTTTGTATCTGCAGTCTTCTTAACATAAACATAAAGAACATAAAAAGTGCCATGCTGGATCAGACCAAGGGTCTGTCTAGTCCAGCACTCTGTTCACACAGTGGCCAACTAGCCATTGGCCAGGGATGAACAAGCAGGACATGGTGCAACAGCACCCTCCCACCCATGTCCCCCAGCAACTGGTGCACACAGGCTTACTGCCTCGAATACTGGAGATAGCACACAACCATCAGGGCTAGTAGCCACAGATAGCCTTCTTCTTTGCCTTTGATGTAAACTGAGGGCTCTAGGAAACATATGTGATAGTGTAATGAGGAATTGGGTCTTATTTCACACTATGGAAGGGAAGTTGATGAGGCAGTTTCCTTTTTGGTAGCATTCCTGGGTCATGTGTAACATGTAGTTCTGCCTTCTGAGAATCACCCAGAGATGCATTATGTATCTCCCTCAGCTCTTCGTTAAGCTACTTGGTTTCTAAGCATTGTGGGTTGCATCCAGGTTTAGTCACACTTAGAGTAGACCCCTTGAAATCATTGAGATGTGGCTTAGTTATGACTAATCTAGGTCCCATTAATTTCAATTGATCTATTCTAAGGGAACATTATTTTGCATGTTTAAAAAGAAAAAAGTCTTACAAGTCCCAGCGTTACCCACCCAGCCATACGTGCTGGGAGTTGTAGGACTTTTTTCCCATCTAAACACACATAGGATTGTGTCTTCTAGGGTGACCACATGGAAAGGCGGATAGGGCTCCTGTATCGTTAACAGTTGTATTGAAAGGAGATTTTCAGCAGGTGTCATTTGTATGCATGCAGCACCTGGTGAAATCCCCTCTTCATCACAACAGTTAAAGCTGCAGGAGCCCTGCCCTCTTTTGTCTCTGGTCATTCTACACAACTGTTAAAGATACAGGAGCCCTGTCCTCCTTTCCATATAGTCACCCTAAGTATGATTAAACTGTGGCACCCCGGTTGTGGAATGAGCTCCCCAGAGAGGTCCGCCTGGCGCCTACACTGTACTCCTTTCGTCGCCAGCTGAAGACCTTTTTATTCACTCAGTATTTTAACACTTAATTTTTAACTTAAATTATACTGTTTTAACTCTGTATTTTAACCTTATATCAATTTTGCTGCGTGGTTTTATCCAGGTTGTGCTTTTTATATTGTATTTTGTATTTGTGTTTTTTAACTTGTTGGTTGTTTTATGATGGTTTTAATTTTTGTGAACCGCCCAGAGAGCTTCGGCTATTGGGCGGTATAAAAATGTAATAAATAAAATAAAATAAAATAAATAAATAAACCTGGATCCAGCTTTGTGCACTTAATGGATCTGTTTCTACAAAACTTTGGACCACTTTGCCATTATAGGGCTAGGGGAAAAATATCTCTGAGCTGCTTCCATTGCGGATTTCAAAAATCATATATCTGTTTCCTGGATAGTTATTTTGTGTTTCCCTATTCATTGTGAGGAAAGCCTGGCAAGGAGGCAAGGAGTGGGCCAAACTTATATGATGCACATATTTATTTATTTGAAATGTTTATATCCTACCATTTTTTCCAAGGAGCCAAAAGTGGCATTCCTGCTCCCTCCCTCCAGTCCTCTCACTGCTTGTGTGTTTGGAGAGGGCCCCAGGTGGTAACAGCAAGGAGGAAGACAGGCAGGCAGCCCCAGGGTCAGCAGTGGGACACCAGTTGAAGTGTGGAACTTGGTGATAGCCCAATAACAGTGGTCTTTGCTCGAACACTCCCTGCTCTCCTGCTGCCTGAGGTCCTGCCCAAGGGGAAATGGTTAAGTACCCTATCTTAGTGGACACAATCAACAATATTCTGTAATTATGTGAAGACAAATAGCCCTTTTCTTTCTGATGCTCCTTCAGCTTGTCATAAATATGTTTTATTGATTTAGATTGTTGCTTTGTATTTTGTAAGTCACCTGGAGAAACTCTCTTTCTTTTCATTTCATTTCTTTCTTTTTCTTTTTTTCCTTTTTTTTTTTTTTTTTGCCAGGGGGACCAGGATATGTATGTATAAATAAACATGGATGCCAAAAAAGCAAAAGACAAAGGGGTAGAACAAAGGATGTTGTTTATTAAAAAACACAAATGCATTTTTAAACCCTTGGGTCCTTCCTCAGGGTGAACAGACAAAACACAGGGTGTCAGTTCTATTTCATACCCCCCAGTCTCCATTTTTTGGAGTTCATGTGAACAAACAAACAAACAATTTCTTCAGTCTTGAAAACCAAACAAATTGAATCAAAGCCAGGTGGTTGTGGGATACTGGGCCCCCAATTTTGAATGAAATTGTCCCCGTGAGTACAATATGCAGATGAACTGAACACAAAATCAGAGTTTTATTAAGTAGAATTATTTTAAAAATATATAAAAATCCAACCTTTTTTCCTACTGTAAACAAATATCTGCCTATTACTTTTATCATACTGGAAAATTTACACAGTATAGGAATACCAGGCTGCCTGCTTATTGTCCTTTTATCCAGGCTTCCTAGTTGTGTCATACATAGGGAGCCTGCAATGCGGATAGCAACACTTGAAACCAACACTGTCTTGGTAAAGCACTACAGTGTTTATTGATCTTTTCTTAATGGGCCAATATCAAATAAAATGTTTATTCAAGGGACACTGATAAAGGCATAAAACTGTGGAAACATAGCAGAGAGCTATCTCCTGTTCATATACCTTTCTTGTTAATGTTCCCCTAATGGGGGTGTAATCTTAATTCTTTTCCAGCAGAACTGAATAAAAATAGCTCATGTTTACAGACTTCCCTTCCAATGCATTCTCCCTTCACAGTGCAGCCCGGAGTAGCAGAGGGATTCATCAACATCGGCTCATGCAGCTTCCCCACTGCCCCCCAAATGGTGTGGACTACAGTTTCCAGCATCCCCAGCCAGGATGGCCAATGGTCAGGGAATAGGAGTGTACTGATTTTTGTTTTAAATCCATTCCATCTGTCTTTGCCGATTGTCTTTCATTTTGTTGTCCATTCATTGATGGAATCAGATTGATATTTTTTTAGGGATGTATATATAAGAATTTCATTCCATTTGCACTAATCTTCACTAGCACAAGTGCACATTTGTGCAAATCTATGTGATTTGGAAAAAGCCAGTCCACTGCAGAATCTGCAGGTTGGATTCATAGAAAGCTGAATTCTTTCAATCTGTCATGGGTTTCTCTAGCATCCCTATCAGGGGTTCTTTGCTTTTAGGCACTTCTTTGAAAAATGTCTTTTCTTTGGTTGAAGTCAAGGAACTCTGTACATTCTCAGAGGGACTTAGCCCACAGCAAGGACTAATAAGACAACACAAAGCAAGCAGAACATGAATCATTTGCAAACAATAATACAATGTAATCAGTCAAAATACCTGTTGTTTTTTTTTTTAAAAAGACCCCCAAAACACAGGAGATTGGATCCAGGGTCTACCTTCCATGAACAGAAGGGCTCCACTCATGAAAGATGCCTGCACCCAATTTTCAGGGATTCCACCCCTTCCTACCACAGCACAGTTAACCCCCTTCAATAGGGTTCCCCCCCCCAACCTCCTATGCAGCATTTTAAGGGGGCTGGAGGGGCTACTGCAGGGTGGGTGCAGAGGAGTCCATTTCTGCCATCTCAGTTGTAGATAATTAAATATGGGTCCAAGCCAGGATGCTTACTTGACTTTGAAAAGATGTGTGATCCTGCAAGAGACATGAGCAAGGAACTGCTTCCTTGAATTGTATTCACTGAACCAAGTTTAAAGTAGCAACAAAATATGGTTCAAGGACTTTTGCTTTGTCCTACCACTTCTACTTCTACTTCCTCCTCTGCTTATGCTTCCTTTCCCTACACTCTCGTATACACACACAGGCATTCATGTGAGGAAGTAGCAAAAACAGCTCCACAGTTGATCCAGCAGCAATTAGCGATGTCCAGCAAACACATCAAGGGCAGAATTGCAGAGCATCCAACGGACATGTGCTGGGGAAGAGAGTCTAATAAGAGCTTCTTGAAGTTCAGGGACCTTTGCAAATGAAAGTGAAAAAGCAGCTCCAGGAAAAGCACCGCATAAGACCATCTTCTTCTCCCAGCTCTCCTCTTATGGTAGGGGAATTCAAATGCCATGGAGGAACAGTGAGATGTCTCTCTCCCTTGCCCCCCAACTTCTCTTTCAAAGGCTTGAGGCAAGGTGGTCCCCATTGTTGACCATGAATGAAGTAGGACAAGAAATTATGCCAGTGACAGGCAGCCTTGAGGGAATGAACTGCTGGGATTGAGCAGTGAAGACAATGGCAGGCAGCAGGTAACAAGGAGATATGAATAGAGACCTGTGATCTTGCTTTTCCAGGTCAGGAAGCCAGGTTTGTGGGATGAGGGATCATCCAGCACAAAATGATGAGGTTTGGGACTAAAATGGAACCAGGAAATGACAATGTGAAAAATCTTGATTATGGACATCCTACAGTATTACGAACTTTAGCTGTAAGCAGAGTTAGATCAAAGGATGTGTAATTTACATAGAGAGAATCTGGTCTAGAAATGGCTTATTAAAAGGACAGTCACAGAACCATGTAAAATTTCACTGTTTTGCTATAAATTGGATTTGCAGTTCTCATTAAGCACAATGTACTTAATCTCTTTCTCTAATTGGGGGATGATTACTTTAATTTGTGTAATATTGATTCAATGTCTTCTAAAGTGCATCAACTTCACCTAGCGGTCTTGCATGTCTTTGACTGAATTTCATTAGCATGTATTTAAAGAAATGGACACATTATGCAATTTATGGAGATCATTTCTTATATTCCTGGAATCCTGGGGAAATGGCATACATTTTAAAAAGGTGTTTGAGAATATTAAAAATGAATCAAAATCTACATATGTCCAGTACTATTCTATCTGAAAATTTTCAGGACACTCTATTATTGATTTGGTTTTTTTCTTATGCTTGTATAATCTGTCATATTAAAGTAGTATCTGCTGTTTCCCAAAGATACTAAGGGCAGCTACTCCTAGTAATCTCTCTTCCTGTTCTCTCTGGTCCATATTCTAGGCAAGGAAAGAGGCACCCCTATTCAATCTCATGGTAGTGAAGTCTCTCACTGGTTTTCAAGTACTACAGTTTGCCATAGGAACAACACAATCCTTGCTCTGGCTGTGCTCCTTCCTTGTTCTCTCTGGCATTAGCTGATTTTTTCCTACTCTGCAACTGAAGCTGATGCCAGAGAGAACAAAGAAAGAACACAACCAGAATATGCAGGGATTTTTTTGTTCAGACACAGGTAACAGGTTGACACTGTGCCATCCCTAAGGTTTGTGAGCAACAGCAGCTCATCCTGTCTAGAACAGCCTCTTACAACCTGGTGCCCTCTGATTGGTCTTGAACTACAACTCCCATCATCCCAAGTCAACATAATAAAAGGAGCCACTACTAAACCTGAGGGCAGGGGTGGCCTTTTTTTGCACATACTGCCATAAACTGGCAGAAAGGTCTGGAAAAGTGACTTATTGGCCTCTATTTACTTTCAATTCCTTTCAATTTATGTATGTATGTAATGAAATGTATTTATTTATTTAACAAACTACCACTCCACATCTAGGCAGATTCCAGAGTGAACAAGAGATCAAATGAACAAAAGATAAAAAGAATGAAACATATTAAAATTATTATTAAAACAAAAACGAAAAGCAGAGTACCAATAAAACTTAGGCTAGTCAACCAAGGAAGGCTTCCTGGAAAATAAGACTTTTCAGGAGGTGCCAGAAACAACAGAGAGGGCATGACTACACCATAGGGTGTAGAGGGAGGGAGGGGAGGGGGAGGATTGCAGATTTACTGGCTTCCGTGATCCCCAGCATCTAGACAGCTGGCGACATCCTGGAAGGATGTTGTAGCTGCCACCCCCCACCCCCAAAAGGTGGAGCACTACTGCACTCCTTTGCAAAAAAGGTTAAAAAGAAAACAAAAATCCCAAAGCCGCTCCCCATGGGCATGGACTGCCCCTGTGCAGCTCCATGCCCATTCCCCTGTACATATGGTGACAGGAGGACCTGGGAACAGCGGCCACACGGCCCGTGCTCCACAGGATGGTCCTAGGACAGCAGAAAAGTCAGATTTTCCTCCATTCCCTATATCCTGGGGAAAGTCCTTGGTTGTCCTAGGTTCTCCCCGGTATCCTGTGCATCATTTGGATACACAGGGATGATCCTGGGACTACTCCAGGATATAGGGCTGGTGTAGACATGCCCAGAGTTGGCACCTGCCTGTCCTCCAGAGGCAGGGATTTCCATAGGAAGGGAGGTACCACACTGAAGGCTGTCTGTCCAGCAATTGGGCCATGTGGTACCACCAGGAGCATGTCCTCTGATGACCTCAGTGACTGGGCAGGTTGGTAAGGAAGGTAGCCTGGTCCCAAGTAATTTTGGGCTTTGTACTCTAGTACCAAAACCTTAAACTTGGCCCAGTAGCAGGTAGGTAGCCAGTGCAGTTCTCTCAGCAAAGGGGTTGCATACCGGAAAAGGGGAGCTCCCAACAACCGAGTTGCTGCATTCTACACTAGCTACGTTGTAAATACATCATAAATGAGGAATAGGAGAAAGGCACAGCAGCATCACAGGTCATCGCTACACCACCTGTAGAGAGGCTGTCTGCCACCTAGACAGTGGTAGTGTGGTGTAGTGTTTAGAGTGTTGAACTGGACTCAGCCATGAAGTTCACTGGGTGCCTTTGAGCCAGTCACTGACTCCCAACCTAACTTATCTCACAGGGATGTTATGAGGATAAAATGGAGAACATTATGTAAGCTGCTTTGGGTTCCCTAGAGGAAAAATGGTGAGATATAAATAATAAATGTGATAATAAAATAAATAAATGGACTTCTGGGAGCATCCTGTGAAAACTAAAATATAGCTTTGGTGCTAGCTGTGCACAATCAAGCAAATTGGTAGTGAAGCTTTGTACCTAGATGATAATAAAGGGGCCCTGTATCACACAGCCATTGGCTGAACTGCCAGGAACCATAGTTGTAAACAAAATCTTTAATTTATGGGCAGTCAGCATTTCACAGAATCAGTTGAATACATTTGCAATTAACAAGCATTTAAAAAATAAACACCAATTTATTTGGTGATACATTTTGACTCATATTATGTTAGTTGACTTCAACATTTTGTTTTTTAAAAAATCCCAATATTAGTGTATTGCACAAACCAACATGAAAACCATCAGTCTAACATACATCATATTCAAGTGACTGAAATTGAACAGGCTTGGACAATAAGCAAACATATTTTTCCTCTTTTCCTAAGAGCCCCTCCCATTTGGTTTGCAACTGGCAACAAGAATTTCCATGAAAAGCACAATTAAAATCAGCTAGAAAATGGTACTTTTACTTCATGTTCACTTAACAGCAGTCTAATACTTCGTAATAAATTGGGTGTGGGTTGGGAGAATCCCTGATCACAATCACACTCAACACACTGGAAGTTGTCTCATCTTGTACACACATTTGCAGAGGGAAAGGAATATTCCGCAGTAAGAATGTGGTACCTTGAATTCCACATAATTCCAGCATTATTAGATGCATGAGAAAATGGAGCTAAACCTCTGTTGTATTAGGTTTTATTTATTCATTACATTTATATACCGCCCCATAGCCGAAGCTCTATGGTTAAGGATGAAGGGTTGATATTATAGCATAACTGACATCCAGAGAGAGTGATTGGGTGTATCTGGATTGGAACCATGTGCACAAAAATATAGTCGTTTTGCTTGATCTCTGTTTAGGAGTATGGGGAAAGTGAGTTTCCACCCTCACTACTGAAAGTACTGCTTGTACAGTGGATACACATAGGTTCTTTTGCCTTAGCATGTGTACAGCCTATTGATGCATATAAGGAACTTTGGATTTGAGCTGGTGGCTGAAATTCTAGACATTTATCATTGAACCCAATGGGGTTTCTGTGTTAAATTGTATAGGATTGCATTGCACATCACTTTACATGCATTGGGGAGACACATGAATGTTTGGAGCTATGAGAAAACTTGGAGGTGTTTTTTAAAAGCACAGCTTTCATTTTAAAAAACAACAACAACTAAACTAACAGCTCCTAGTCATTAAGGCATCACAGAAAATGTCAAAACTATGATTGTAATATACGTAAACAAACATTTCACAAATGTAATCACTAAATTCATCCACCAACGATCAGGCATAAAACCTCTTTGCTGCAGAAGGCAAGTCTGCTCTTAAGCTCAAAACTGTCCAATAAAAAGGGGAAAAAAGAAAAAGTCCTGTTTAGATACTAAAAAGCAAGAAATCACTCTGCATTTTTCAAGCAATAGTATGGAAATGGCTGACCAGAAATCTCACAAGTGAAAAGAAGATAATGTAAATGGAAAGGTCAAAGAAACACTAAACGCACAAACAGTTGTAGGGGATATGATAAACATAAGGACAAGAGGAGTGTTAGGCACTTAATGGGCCTCTGAAATTCTATGGCTCAGCCAGAAGCTAGAGCATATAGGTAAGCTTGTGCAATGCCATCTCTTGGTGTTATTTGTTAAAAATGAGTGGCTGGATATTACAAGGCACTACAAGCTCCCTCAAAATAATTTTATTGCAACTAAAACAATACAGCAGTACTTGGTTACTTTAGTGGGCTATAGTACATCTGATTACATACCTGATAAAAAATGAACACCATTGCTGCCATCCAGACCTCAGTTACAGAAGCTTTCCTTCTCAAATTTAGTAGGACTTGCATTTATACAACAGTGACTTAGAATGTATTATACATAGACACTCAAATCTCCAATCCTATTATGTGTGTTTGGTAGTAAATCCCATACGAAGTAGATCTGTTGGGCTTGTGATCCATCAAATGAATCCTTAGCTATGTTTGGTGGCCTACTGGGGACTCTTGTTTTTGACTCTTGTTAGGACTGCAAAAACATGGGGAATACAGGCCACACTACATGGCTGTTAGTCTGAGTTTAGCTTTGTGCATCAGAAGCCGAGATCTCTGCACATATTTAGGGTTTGCCCCATAATCTCCCCAAAACAGAAGCTCCAAGTTATTTGCATACCACAGCTTCACATCCTTTATCCCCCTAGCTAAAATGGCCCTGGGTAGAGGGCATAATAACCAAAAACATTGGTTTTGTGCAACATCCATTTCAACTGGACTTGGGAAACAGCAACACATCCATGGTGGAGTATAACACAACCACATTTCATTTCTGCCTGTGCCTGTTCTTTCAGTCCGCATCTCCCTGTTCGTTTTAATTGATTTTACACAATTGAAAATAAGTAGTGTGGCAAGCCAATAATATATTTAACGTTTATGATAACACATGAGTTTGACACAAGAGGGCATTTTTGTGTCAAGAATGACTATTAAGGTCACAATCCTATGCACGTTTAGACAGAAAAAATCCTAGAACTCTCAGGATTCCCCAGGTAATCCTAAATGTGCATAGGATTGTGCGATGTTGTTCACCTTTAGTCACACGGTTTACTCTCCTGTTTGATACACTGCAGTTTGATACACTGCAGTTTGATAAAAAGTGTTAGAACAATACTTTAAATACGAAAAAAATACAAATACTGCACATTCTCCATTTAGCTTTATAAGAACACTTGTAAAGTAGCAGCAGAGTGATGCTCAATTAAGAGGAAGCTTTTTTGGCTATATATGTAGATTTTTGGTGATTGCAATGCATCTTTGGCATACTAAATGCATATATGTTTTTTTTAAAAAATCTTAGCTGTACATACACTTCTGTAATTAAATGATGCTGTTTTAACAAACTGAGGTCATCACAAATAATGTCAGACAATTTAAGATGCTGAAAAGATTTTGATTCAAAATCTGAAGGATGTTGAATTTAGTCCTCAGTGTAATCCAGAGCAGAAAACTACAGAGCAGAAAACTAAATGCCACACTTTCCCCCAAACTCTACGCATAACTCTTTGTATTATGCAGGGATCATTAGCATCATCACATAATCAAGGGGGAGAAGGAAATGGTGACTGTAACTACAGGCACGGGGTAACTAGTTAACCCTTTCCCCCCCCCAACAGAGCACACTCTCTCTCTGATGCTAATATGCCTGCCGCAAAGCATTGATACCTATGAAATTAGGTTCACTTCATGGAAAGTTGGGCAATCCAAACCAGACTATGTATACAGCATTCTTGGTGCCTAAGTATTCACTGTGGAATAGTGTGCAATATAGCATAGCTTTCTTTGGCCTTAGCTAGACCTCAGGATTATCGCAGGCAAATGGAGGAGTTATCCTTGCCTGCTCCCAGGATCCCCTGTGTGTCATTTGGATACACAGGGACAATCCCGGGACAAAGGCCTGGTCTAGCCATGGCCATAGTTGCTAGGATAAGCATTTTCTTCCTATTAGAGGCAGATACTGTGGACCTAATCTGGGCATTTTGCCTTTAAGTTCTAGGACTTCGAATGCATTTCCACCAATAATATGAATACTGTGAAAGAACAGCCTCATTGATTTGGGTATTTTACAATAGTGTTTCAAAGTGGACAATTTGCTCTTACATCATCAGAAATGGAACCCAAAGCATACAAATATACCAAGCAGCAGGCTCTCTGGCTCACATGCAAGACACAGTCTGGGATTTTTGTTTCAATACTTAACAGGCAAGCATAAGTTTCAAAGTGCAACTACTTGAACATCATGTAATATTACAACGTCCAACATGCTTCATTTAGAGTGAAGGAATTCAGCAAGTGCTTAACTTTTCTTGGTTAGCACTCAACTATTTTGCATAGAACTAACAAATCTGGAAGTTTGCAAACCTCGTTCTTGCTCCGACCAGCTACTGCTGCACATGGTTGAGCATAAAAGCTGATACTTTCATGATACCTGTGAATTCACTCATATGATACATTACGCTACACAATTTACACTATTAGTGTTTTCACATTGTTTTCGTCCCAAGTACATATAAACAAGGCACTAAGCAGTATAGAGTAGGCTTAGCTGTAAAAATGTAGCAAAACTTCAAAAATACTTGTAATTACTTAAAATTATATAACAAAAGAAGGATACTACCTGAAAAAGGCATCTAGCTAGATGTGCATGCATAGCGTACACTGAATTTACTATAAATCTGAGAAATTGTCTCAAGGGAGAAAAAGAAATGTTTTGCTTGACAATATTAAAAAACACCCCCCCTCCCATATTTCTTTGCACTGGGGATCTTTCATTCATTAAATATTAAGAATGCATTCTGTACAAACACAAATAAAATTACTATTAAGGCAGATTCACAACAAATGGCTTTGTTTTCAGATCATGGCCCTGTGCATGACTTCTTCAAGGACTTGAATATGTGAAACTATTTTAACATTTTTTTCTGGAACAAGGTCCTGATATCCTAACTACTGTAGTCAATTCCAAATTCCAGATTACTTCAGTGGTTCTGGCTATTACTAAATGTATTTCCAATCCCATATTATATTTACTTTAAGAATACTCCCTCACCACTGCTACTCATAAAACAGTCAAAAAATGTTTTTTTAAAAAATTGTGAACCCTAAGGTAAAACAGCAAAACATCTCTATAACACTGAAATAATATAATTTCACAAACTTTCTGTATTTAACATTCACTTTGAGAAAGCATCTGATGGAAACTATGAGGCGAAAAATAAATTATGAAAATGCATTCATAGTTTTTGATTTTTGTTAGGTTTGGGTTATGAAATATAAAATTCAGCATTACAGTTCATGTACTGTTAATCTACACTCAGGTTATTTGAATCTTAGAAATAACCTATAAAATAACCTAAACACTTCAGGAGCCACTTGAAGGTGCAGTTTTGTGTGTCAGAATTGCACATCTGTGATATGTGTAAGATTTTCCAAGTAATGTTCCAAGTATCAAATCCTTGATTAAGGCTAAAGCTAGAAAACTGTATGCCACTATGAGCAAGCAGAGAATTACATACAATTACTTCTTTAATACTGAGCAAGGCATTGGATTTCCTAAAATCAGTGTTAGCTTTTAGGTTGTCTGTTAGAGTGGCTTTCAGCAAAGGCTTCTCAAAGATTCCTGTACTTGCTGTACTAAGCCCTTTCTGCCTTACCATGATTAACTATGACTAGTAGATTGGCAGTTCAGTTCCCACTGTCCCCTTGTGTGGTAGATAAGGTAAACAAGAATAAGACAGGATCACCAGAGTCTGTGGTGCACTTTAAGATCCAAAGAACAGTACAAAAGAAGGATAGAAACTTCCCTTTTGACTCTAGCATCACCAGTCAACAGTGCACAAATGGAGGACTGCATATCAGACTGTTGGCCTTATCCATTCACGTATATACACAGTAAATCTAGGCCTGGTGAGGGAAGAGTTTGTGTCTTCCATGGCAACTGCCTGAACTAGGGAAGCCCTTCTCACACTCTGGAAGCTGTGACTTCGAGCCAATGCTGGAAATATGGAACTTCAGGAGCTATTCATTACAAACACATTTAAGACAATCTTAAAGACAAGGCAGAAGACATTGCAGTGCCATGAGCCAAAGTAGGTTTTTCAAGGTTACACAGCAGCAAGAATATGGAACCCCAAAAGGCAGGCTCACTGACTGCCTAACAGCCAATCCATGCTGTCTCTTTCCATTCGCTTTAGTACAATTTTTAGGTCCGAAAGTAAATTGGTTAAAATGCCAGACAGCTTTCATGGCATACAACAACCACATTTCACAGCCTGGAGTTCCAGGCAGAAAGCCTCTCTTCAGGTCACATGACCTCTGACAACTCCACTCGCCCTTCAGTGGCTATGACTTCCTTTTCCATGCTGGCGTTGGTCCTGCCTTCACACAGCTTCTGCTTCAGTTTATTGAGTTCATACTCATGTAGGATTTTTTGCGTTAAGTACTTCTCTCGCTTTATTTTGGCTTTCACCTCAGCTGGGACATCAGGGATCATCCAAGCCACGAAGAATTTGACAATGAAGACAACATGCTGTAAGGCAGGGAGGGGGACAACACAGAAACAGGAGGATATAAATAAGGAGCTATAGAATCAAACAATAATTCCTCCCTTCACCATCTTAAACATTTGTGATGTGTATTTGGGCCTAATGAAGCTTTATTACCTCTGCAACACTAGAGTAATGTCATGTTTTGTGCAATTGCTCCAGTACAACATTGAGTTGGTAAGACTCAATGGTACACAAATCTATAAAATAAAGTATGTTCCATCGTAACTATATCACTTGGTATAACAAACTTTAGGCCCCCTTCACACATTACTCTTGACTGTCTTCTCCATTCACACACACACACACACTTAATATACAGATTAAGTTCCTGCATAGTCATTTTTGTTACCAATAGGTCACAGAAGTTATCATGGCACAGAACTGTGGGGTTCCAATTCAACAACAAAAATTATAATACCTGCTAATAGCAAACCCAGTTCTCCATGTGCCAATCTTTATGTAGCCAAAGTGTCACAGCACATGCACAAGAAGGAATTATTAGTAAACTCAGAGGGCTGCCCCCCCTCCAAGATTTGCAGAAGTACCACACAAAAAAACTTTAGAAGAAATATTAAGGAGGGGTACCCAAACCAGCCCAATGAGGACTGAGCATGCTCAGTGGTCATGATATGTTGGCTGCCTGTTGAGATGGAAAAACATTTAAAACCAGGGGGAGCAGGAATGAAATGCTGTATTTTGGTAGATGGTGTGGCTCACACCCTGAATAGGCTCAGCACTCCACACTGCAACATTTTGTTGCACATCCCACTTGTAATAATGTTTTGTTTATTAAGCACCTACAAAAGCTAGAATACTATTACAGTGGATTTTTCATGAAAAGCTCTCATGACTGAAGCATCAGGATTTGACTGGCTTTAAGATTGGATCTGTAAAAGGGTGAATTACCTCATAATTAAAGGCCAAAGTAGACATGAGGTTAATTCTGTGTATGCAATTAAGATGGGAAGGTAAAGTTTAATTCTTTCTCCCCTTGTCGCAGTCCAGGCCAAATCCCCTCAGGAAAGTCCCACTGGTGTCAATGGAAGCTTCCTTTGAAATTAAAAATAGCAGCCTTCAAGAGATTATTTTTGTTGGAAGAGAAAGAGTTAAAGTTCCCCTGCCAAACCACGAGGCTCCATGGCTAGTCAGTCTTCTCCTTCACTGTTATTTTCATAACAAAAATACATGAACATTAATCACATTCATGCAATTAATCTCATGTCTAATTTGTGCCCAAAATGATATCAAAATTTGATTGGTATTCTAGTAACCTAGAAATGTTTGCACTTTGACATACCTGGCAGAAATGAAAAGCATACAAATAAATAAAAACTTCTCTTTTCTTTTTAAATAGACCACAGAGCTAAACTAACAGGTAGAACATAAAACCTGCAAGAGGTATCCTAGGCTGTTTTTGCATTGGCATCACCTTATTTATTTATTTATTTATTTTATTACATTTTATACCGCCCAATAGCTGAAGCTCTCTCGGTGGTCCACAAAAATTAAAACCATGAGAACCATTCAAAATATAAAACAAACAACAGTATAAAAACACAGTATAAAAGTACAATATGAAAGCACAACCAGGATAAAACTGAGCAACAATGCAGAGATTAAGGCTTTAGCTAGACCTAAGGTTTACCCCGGGATCGTCCCGGGGTCATCCCTGCTTGCTCCCAGGATATCCTGTGTGTCATTTATATGAACAGGGTGACCCCAGGATGATCCTGGGATAAACCTTAGGTCTAGCTAAGGTCTAATACAGATTTAAACAACAGATATAAAACAGCATTTATAACTGTAGCTAAACTATCTCTGTCCAGATATGGGCATAGTTGGTATATCAGCCTAAGCTGATAAAAGATGTCCCTTGCCACTGAGTTCACCTGCGCCTCAAGTGACAGTTCTGGATCCAAGAGCATCCCCAAACTATGAACCCGATCCATTAGGGGAAGTGCAACCCCCTCCAGAACAGGGTGAGCATCACCTAGCTGGACAGATGAACCACCCGCCAACAGTACCTCCGTCTTGTCTGGATTGAGTCTCAGTTTATTGGCCCCATTACCATGCTCAGGCACTGATTCAGAACAGCCACTGCCTCACCTGGGTTTGATGAAAAGGAGAGATAGAGCTGGGTGTCATCGGCATATTGATGATACCTCAGCCCACATCTCTGGATAACCTCTCTAGTGGTTTCATATAGATGTTGAACAGCATAGGGGATAAAATAGAGCCCTGTGGAATCCCATGGCCTAAATCCCATGGTACAGAGCAATAACCCCCAAGCACCACCTTCTTGAATCAGCCATCCAAGTAGGAGTGGAACCATGCAACACAGTGCCTCCAACTCCCAGCCCAGACGGATATCCAGAAGGATACCATGGTCGATGGCATTGAAAGCTGCTGAGAGGGCTAGAGAATCACCAGGGTTGCACTCCCCCTGTCCTTCTCCCGGCAAAAGTCATCCCACAAGGCAACCAAGGCAGTTTCCATTCCAAAGCTAGACCTGAAGCCCAATTGAAATGGATCTAGATAATCCGTTCTATTCAAGAGTGCCTGGAGTTGTCCTGCAACCACCCACTCAAACACCTTGACCAGGAAGGGGATGTTAGACACTGGCCTATAATTGTTAACATCCTCCGGGTCCAGGTTAGGCTTTTCAGGAGTGGTCTGATTACCACCTCTTTTAAAGAGGCTGGCACTACTCCCTTTCTCAGGGAGGCATTTATGACCTCCTGGACTCAGCTGGCAATCCCCTCCTTATGTGGTATTTAGCAATGTACATTTATTTACCACCGCAGTGATTGTTCTTATAACATTAAATTTGGTGACACAACCATGGGTGATGCAGTTAAGCCTGTGAAATTGTACATTTCCTCTATAATCTGTATATGCATAAATGATACCTGAACTTTGATAAACGACTTGTATTCAGTGAGTGTTTCCCCTAATTTCAAGTCATTCCTTCACACTTCATTCCTTTTTTAAAAAAAGTTAGTTCCACTATGTGCTAAAAAGTATTTTGTATCTTTTGAGAGCTCCACCTGCTTTCATTAAAACTGCAGTAATTCTACATTGACACTCCAGCTTATTGATTTCAGGAGACAAGGAGAGGCCATACCTCCATAATAATGATAAAAGCCATCTTCGCAGCCAGAATGTGCCAGAACTGCATTGTGTGTGTGTATTTCTTCTCATGGTCTGGCGGATACCGATAGTCCCTGTACCTGTTGAATACAAACATGTAAAGGTGAAGGGCCATGCTCAAACACAGACAGATTACAAGCTCTACGGTATTTATATTCAAGTACAGCTGTCATTTAAGAAGACTTTCAATCTTGATCTTAATGTTTTGATTTATTTATTTATTTTAAGGACAAGGCTCTTGTAACTTGTTCATGTCTCTCGTTTGCTCATTCAGAGTAAAAGCAGGTTGCGAAGACATGCTACCAGAGCGTACAGCTGTCATAAGGTGATGCTTGGAAAGTAAAGTACAGTGGATCATGGGGGAGCATAAATCGCAGAATAGAAATGTAACACAAGATGGGATGTACGAAACGGGTTCAAAGCAAACCCCTAAAGCTTAAACGGTGCAAACTGAAATCTCAGAATGAAAGGGAACTAGCCATACACTTTCACAGTGGATTTTTAGGACAGATTTATCCATCCAAAGCCACTGCTAGAAATGCAGGGCATGCACCCTGAAGTGGAAAAGGCATGCAGAAAGGTAAGCATGGAGATGACAAGAGGTTGAATCTGTTCCAAAGGGCAGATTGCATATGGATCTTTTTTATATGGGCACTGCAAAAATTCACTGTGTGATACATATAGTGGTTGTGTGCAATTGATCTTAGGCCAAATCATAGGTTTCCCAATAAAAAGTACAATTCCATGTCAAATTCTCCCTCCTCTTCTAGACATGTAGTTAAAGAAATGTTATTGGTTGTTGGGGTGGGGGTGGAGAATGCATGCTGTGATGATGTCATGTCACATATATCTTTAACTATACATAACTGGGAAAGGCAGGGGGTAGAGCTCAATAGGAGATCGCAGTTCTCAGTAGCAACCCCATGATCAGTATCAAATCTTCTTCTACCATGAATTATTTTGAGTTTATATGAGAATCAGGGTGCAATCCTATATATGTTTAGACAGAGAACACTCCTACAACTCCCAACATGCCCCAACCAGCATGGCTCACTGGGGCAAGCTGGGAGTTATAGGACTTTTGTGTGTTTGTGTGGTTTAATCATACATGGAATTGCAGCCGTAATCAACAAAGAAAGTCTAAATATGCAAAAGATTGCGCTCTAAGGCAATGAAAGCCTGGATTCACTACACTTCCTTTCTTCCACAATTTCTGCTATTATGTCTTTTTTTCTGCTATCATATTAGTTGATTACCGTATCTATTTATACCTTGTCTGCAAGGTGACACCAAATTACATTCCCTAAAACTCCTGTAATACAACAAACATCTTAACTCTGATAGCTAAAGGGTTCCTTCTTTCATCTTCTAAGAAGGCAGGCGAATGTAGGTGAAGATTTGAATTTCACAACTCAAACTAATATACATGTGAATTGATTTATTATGGAAGCCTACATATAAGTAAAAGAGATTAATTGCAACTAACCTGCAAGTAATAAAGTTGCCTGGGTTTTCATCAGGTCTGTTATTTTCAGGAAAATCTGAGATTTGGAATATGGAGAGGCTGTCGTTAATGTACCCACTCATAGGTGAACCAGTATCCGTGAAATAGGCATAATAGTAAACCAATCGAGGGATCATATCAGATGTGAAGGCTACAATGAATGCCTGCAGGAAAGAAATTGTACTACATGTTACATTAATCCTTTATTTATATTTCCTGTGACTGAATATCTAATATCTAAAGATAATTTGACAAAAGATAATTTGTTTTAGACCTGGATAAGTTACATTGCCTATACTAGCCTTTCAAGTAAGTCCACAAGGTATATAGCCCATAAAAGCTTTCCAGGCTTGGTTGCCCACATATACACATGTTAGCCATAAATGGCCTGATTTTTTATTTATTTTTTGGGATTTTTTTTTAAACCCACCATTTGAAAACACGTCACTACTTTGGCACTAGGAGGACATTTTTACTTGTTAATGGCTACTAGTCATGATGACTATGGGCCTGTTCAAGCAACAGGCTAAGCCATGCTTAGGCTGCTAAGCCTTTTGCAGCAAATGACTAGTAAGCATGTTTAAACTGTAGTTAGGTAGCACCGTGGTTAGAAATGGTTCACGCAACACACTAAGTCATGGTTCACACAACATGCTAAGCCATAATGTTTAGCTCAAAATGCTTAACCTCCATGGCTTAGCCTGTTATCTGAACAGGATCTCTATATTACTTCCAGTATCAGGGGCCTTATGCTTCTATATGCCAGTTACTGGGAACATGATTGAGAGGGTGCTGCTCTACTCATGTTCAGTTTATGGACTTCCTATTGGCATCTGGTTGGCCACTATATGAATGAAATTCTGGACTAGATAGCCACACATTCATTCATTTTTACTTCATTCCAAATTACCCCAAAGCTACTGTTCTCTGGGCAGTTCACAGAATTTAAAACCCAAAAAACAATGCAATAAAAATATAATATAAAAGCTTTAATATACAGAAATTCTAAATGATTTAAAACCACTAAAAACTGTTAACAATACAATAGAACCAATAAAACATCTGAAATTAAAAGTATTTGGATCCTATCCTATACAACTATTTATGCTTTCACTCAAAAAAATAAATCAATTTCTGTAATCTTCCAGATATTGTTGTTCAGCCCCAGTCAGCATGGTCAATGGCTGGGGATGATGGAATTGTTGTTCAGCAGTATCTGAAGGGCCACAGGTTGTCTACCCCTGTATTAATCACTTCTCAGAGCTACCATTACCATGGTTCCCTCAGGTAGGACATGAATATTAAAATACTATGGGTTGTATCCCATCTCAGTCTAATTTATTTCATTACATTCATTTCAATATGTGTACTCTAAGCAGGACTAGTACAGAATACAACACTTTGTTGATAGCATGGAGATCCCTAAGGCCATGGCTAGACTAGGCCTATATCCTGGGATCGTCCTGGTATCATCCCTGTGCGTCCACATGACACACAGGGGATCCCGGGAGCATGGAGGGATGATCCCTCCCTTGGCCCAGGATCTGACCCTACCCTTTAATCCCGCTTTTTCTGCAGTCTCGGGATGATCCTGAGCCCACAGAACGTGTGGGCGGGTGTCGTGGGTTGTCCTGGCTCCTCACAAGTAACCACAAGGACCCGGGCATGGGGCACAGAGCTCCTCAGCTCTGTGCCAATCGGGGGTGGGATGGAGGTTTCTTGTGTGTTTTTTAAACTTACCTCTCATTTGAGCGCTCCTGCGCTTCTTTCCCTTTAAAAAAACACCCCAAAATGGTGGCCGCGATGTTGTGTGCCGCGTGTAGAGCAGGGCGACAATGTCACAATCATAAAGTCACGAGATCTTTGCCCTACTATCCCCTCGTCTAGCCATGGCCTAAGTGTCTTCCAATCTATTTTTCTCAAGTGAAATAAACTGTTATAGCTTCTTCTTCTACTACTTACATTTGTAACAACAGACAAGATAGCCATCCCATTTAAGATTTCTTGCCAAATTCCTATGCTATGGGCTTTTGCTGCCACTGGCCTTCTATACTGAGTAGTAAGCTTCCAAGAATCTACACGAATCTCCAAGATATTATTCATCAGAGCAAGTAGTGGAGCCAAAGGAAAAGAGGCCACAAAGAGAGTAATAAATCCAAACTGAATAACTGTATGAAAAGAAGAAAATAAAGGTAAACATTTGAATACTGACATATTAGAACATACATGAACAGGTTATTAATTGGGGGCATAAGCATACAGTGGAAATTAAAATGTAGTGTGCAAGTATTCCTAAAGGAAATGAAATATGTTAAAAGAGGAGAATTTAGTTCAGGAAAAAAATCCCAGTACTTACTGATTAATAAAAGTAACACAGAGTGAATTTGCAAGATGAACAGAACAGATTTAATTTCAGTATAAGACTGACAATCTGTTCCCTGCCTAAGGCAAAAAGGAAACCCAACTTTGGCACAACACCCCATTTTCCATGCCCTCCTGCAACTAATCCTGTAACCAAGCCTAAGCATCTGTTACTAAACTATCGCATATTCTTTATGCTTCACCTTCACTTCCTTCCTCTTCCTCTGTTATTTCCCCATCTTGAATTTACACCATACATTTTTATGTTAATGATGATGATGATGATGATGATGATGATGATGGCCATGCTATAGGGTGCCAGGAGAAGGCTGCTTTAGCCCCAACCTTGGTCCATGGTTTTCTTGTAACTAAGTGCTTCTGTGTGTTGTAAACAGGTATTGCTAGGAAAGAAGGGAGTTCCAAAAGGTGACACCATTTTTAAAAATGGAATAAATGTGGTGTAGAGATGGTTACTAAAAGATGGGACAAGTAAAGATATTGTATGGTGCCCAGAGGGAATTAAACATGGTCTAAAAACAGAAACAAAATAATTATTTTTTGTAATTTTCTCTATCTCTGAATTTTAAATTTTTGGTAGTATGGTTCCTGTACACTTTAAAGAATATTTCACTCTACAGTGCTGTCAGATAAATGGAAAGTCCCTACAAACTTGACTTATCACCCCAATGAATATGGGTATGTTGCAGCCAAGTTAAGTAGTGCTAGCATTTACTTAAACCATGAATCATGACTGAGGGCAAGCCTAGATTTTAATATTTATAACACCCTTGCTTAAAGTGCTGTTAGGTTTTTTTTCCTGAGGCTTTAATTTCTGCCTTTGGCTTCTTAACAAAGAAGCAAATAAAACACAATGCAGTAGCCGTGTCAGCATCATAGAAAAAAATTAGCTACCATGCGCCATCTGTTGGCTACTCTGTGAAATCAAAACATGACAGCTGTTGGCTTTATATCTTTGTATATATTGTATTTTGCACATTGTGTCAGCAGAGAAGGTCTATCTTTCACTGCACAGCATGGAATTCTGCTGTGTACAGCTAAGACAGGAATATATCATGCACAGAGTCAGGGTTGTTTTGCTGAATGCTTGATAAAAGGAACCTTATTCCTGTTTGTAGACGCAACACATGAAAATGCTGATAACTTTACAGTACAGAAAATATTTATGCTAACTACAGATATTACACACAGCTGTTCTTTTTTGTGTCCAATAAGTCCATTCTTATCATGCATATAGATTTGACAGGTCTCTGCCCCTAGGAGGCAACTGCTGCAATTCCATGTAAATGTGTATGTACAGTTGCACTGCCTCATTCATGGAATTTTATTGGGGGTGGGTGGGTGTCCAGATGGTTTCTTCAGTTTGTAGCCCTCCCATGTTCTTAAGGTGCTTCCAGACAGAGAGCTCCTATCACTAACAATCACAACACACTGTGCAGCTATTCCATTTTTTCTTCCATGACAGGTTTTTTCCTGGTATGAAAACAGGTGAGGGGCACACACTGAAGCCTTCAATTGGAACCCCCCACCCCTATAAAATTCCAAGAATGAGGCAGTGAAACTGCACAATAAAAGCCTTATTTGGAAGCACCCCAAGTTCACAGAATACTTGAGCCAAGAGACATATGCATGCATATGAGCCCATTCCACAACATGGATAAAAACAGGCTGTGCATCAGCATATCCAGATACAAGTAGAAAGCTCTATGCATTTCAAAGCCATCCTTTGTGCTCACCCATTTCTAGGTATTCATAGAATAAGCCCAAAGCTCCAAAGATCTGCAGATCATGATCTTGCTCCCATCGACTGTATAAATTCTCTGGATTGCTCCTGGCTTTCCGACGGCCCCACCAATTCCAGATCCAGCTGTCGGTTGGGGAAACAGAAATCAGAGGATGGAGCATGTTGCAGCAGAGACCCAGGATTAGAGAACAGAAGTGTGTATCATCTGATATGTCTGTCAGGGATAGTTCAGGCACTGTTGTGGGACCTTGTAGGGTTTTTTTTTAGCTAAGCTTTAATTAGAAGTAGTCTGGAAGGCTTTGTTCAGTCTCCGGAATGTTAGAATCTGTGTGAATTGATCTCTGTCAGAATTCACAGAGCAAGGATGAGGGAGTTGTTCTAGTCCCTGTAGCCACCTGCTTGTCTTGGCCTTGGCAGAAAAGCTAACTATGAGAACTTGATAGAGAAAGGGTGGGGTTTTGCAGAATAATTGCCCTGATTGAAGCATCATCTTGGTGGGATGAGCAGTGCCACCCTGTTTGGACAAGGGCGTTGCTGAAAGGCCAAAAGGCCCTGTCTGTCAAATGCTCTGGAAGAGGCCTATGCCTCCCTTTTTAAGCTGGTGCAAAGACCTTTGCTAGGAACATTTGCATTCCTGGAAAACCTCCCTGTTCGGATCCATCATCATCTGAGACTCTGGGGGCACTCTGCACATGCTCCCTCCTAAGTGGCATTTTGATTACTAAGAACTTGCCATGAAAAGTACTGTGAAGCTTTTCATAGAACTGAACTCTCGTTTGCAGTGGATTGTATGTCTTTGTTTGTTGGCAGCTTAGGGTACCTGCAGACTGAGGCCAGATCTACACTGAGCAGGATATAACACTTTGAAAATGGCTTGATAAGTGTATATGTAGTGTGTCCTGGGCCTAAACAGTTGTCACTACTGTTATAAACCATTATAAAGCAGTAGTGTAGATCCTGCCTGGGTTTGATTTATGATTGTTGGACCTTCTTTCCTCTGCCTGGACTCATTTGGCAAGGAGTTGCCCATACAAAAGCAGTGGCATGGAACTCCTTGAGTCTGAGGGGTTTACCTTTCCCCATGAACTTGTTTAAGCCTTGACCGTGTTGCCTGCAGTTACTAACATATGATCTGAGGTTGGGCTAGTTCTCCTTGAGTGGTTCTCCTTTCAAGAATTTGCTCCTTTGTTTTCCTGGGGGATCATGTCAGGGATCACCTCCCTCCCTTGTCCGGGCTTGACCCTCCCTTGTGTTCAGAAACATGGAGATGGCAACAGGGAAACCACATTGATGGGGATCTCAACAAGGTAGTAATGATTAGCATTTGACTGTTCTGGAATTTCTTGGAGCTTATAGTTACTGACCATCAGCTACACAATTTCTGAAGTGTTTAACCATTAAGCTTTTGCTGTGTGATTTCCTGCAATAAAGAAGGCTCACTGATTTGGGTGTCCCATATCAATTTGACAGAATGTGTGCTTGCCTGAGGAAATGGGAATCCTGGCAATGACACCTATTGCTTTTCTACTTCACCTCTCCAGTAAAAAAGACCATCCATGACAGAGCTGGAAAACTCCAGATTACAGGGTCATGGTAGCTGTAGTTTGGCATTCTAAATTAAGCAACTATAATCACATAATGCAGTTGACTGTGTCAACTGGCTCCATCACTGCTGTCATGTCCACTGCCCTTTGATTTGGGGTAAGGCATGGATTGGAGAGGCTGCACCATGTGCATAGGCTCTCCACATGATTTGAAACTCTGGCAGCACAGGGACCCTTGTGGTTAAATTTGTTTCTCTGAACTTGCTGAAGGATGAACTTACTAAAACACTGCTCATCAAATACTCAACTCATTTGGGTTATTTTTTAAAACATGCCATTGACTCAGCATTAGTGCATCACTTACGGTACAATAGCCTCTTGGATGTTACCCCAGATCTGTTTGCCAGCCATGACAATGGTAAGCTGTGTCGTCAGTTCTATCAAACATCCTGCAGGATCACACTGATGGAAGAAAAGCAAAAGCAAAGAAAAATGTAATTGGTCTGTCGCTTGAAAAAAGTACAGTGAAAGAGAGTGGCTTGCATTTTGCATATGACCTCCCTTCCTAAAAGACTCCAAGAAGGAAGAAAAGATTGCCACATGGGCTGAGCTCTGGAATTGCTTAACTATTGTATGATTTCATTATTAATGCCAAGGAGATGCAGCTTGACAACTACATTTGCTATATGCACCAACCTCACCATTGGGCTGACAATTTACACTAGGCATGTGCTCCGCTCCGATTAGGAGCGGAGAAGCAGTAGCGGATTGGCCTGCTCCGCCTTACCCAGAGGCGGAGTAGAAGCGGGCCGCGGACCCCTAGAAGCAAGGCGAAGAGAAGCGACCATTTTTCGGAGCTCCTAGTTCAGGCGGAGCGCTCCGGTCGCCATCTTGAAAACATTTCGCCATAGGATTGCATTGCGGGAAATAATCGCGGATAACTGGGTTGTTTTTGAAGCTATCGTTCTGGAAATTCTTGTGCACAGAGAGTCGTGGATGGGGGTCATTTTGAGACTACTCTCACCTCTCTGCGTTGTGCGGGTCGCGTGCTATATTTTTTAAAAAATCGGGTCAACAAACAGGGACAGCGCGGCTCAAACGGCGGTTTTCGGCTTTTCGCCCATAGGATTGCATTGCGGGAAAGAATCGGGGATAACTGGGTTGATTTTTAAGCTATCGTTCTGAAAATTCTTGTGCACAGAGAGTCGTGGATGGGGGTCATTTTGAGACTACTCTCACCTCTCTGCGTGGTGCGGGTCGCGCGCTAGAATTTTAAAAAAAATCGGCAGGAAAAATACCTTTTTCAAAGGGCTGAGGGGCAGAGTCAGCTCCCGGTCATGATCACATGATCCCAAAGTTAGAGGAGGGCATAGGCAAAACGGGTAACTTGGGATTCTGGGAAACTTCTCTTTCTTAATCTGAACGGACTTTTCCCAGTGTTTTTTAACACAGTAGCCCCACCAAATGCACAAACACAACCTGAAATCATATACTAAGCCAATAATAAGAGAGCACTGCTACCCACCCTAACTTTGGGGAACAACTGAAAAGATGTGGTGCAAGGGGATGAGCTCCCCTAGGGCATCTCATTGTGGACGTGCCCCCACTCTCTCCTGTACTGGAAGGCCATCAGAGCCTTCCAAAGAGAGTAAAACGGTGGAGCAATGCCTATCATGAGTCGAAGTGAGCGTTTACTTCTTAGTGGTGGAGCAATGCCTGTTATGAGTTGAAGTGAGCGTTTACTTCTCAGAGCTCTTGGTGAAGCAATGGCTTTCTTGAGCTGAACTGGCAGCTGCTTCCCTCTCCCCTGGGCACGTCCCCCTATTACTGGTAAAAGACAGATATAGCCTTTTTAAAAAAGTTCTTCTTGTTGTTTATTCAGCAACACTGCTGCTTTTAATTCTACCCCTCCTTTGTTTATTTATTTATTTATTCCATTTTATATGCATTACTGGCTTATCCTTGGCTCACTTCCTTATGCCCCCAGAAATGTCTGCTGCCTGCCTGCCTGCCTTCCCTCTCTCCTCCCCTGCCCGCCTTGCAGGGATGTTGTGTGTGTCTGGCTTTGACTCAGGGGAGAAGTCCTTCCTGTGCTCAAGTTCCAAATCCATTTTTCAAGTGTGGAAGAAGATTCATATAGGTTGATCTCTACTCCCCAATTCATGGCATGTTGGGATTTCCTTTGAAATGGCCCCATTGAGAGGTCTGCAGGTTTAAGCCCTGCCAAAAAACAGGGGATGATGGGACTGCCTTGAGTCTCGGCGTGCGGCGTATGTATCCCTGGATAAGCTGTCAGGGTGGTGAGTTTGAGGGTTTTTTTTAATGTGCAAATTGACAGAGCTATTGGAAAGGGGTGTGAATGGGTGTTGGATTTTCATAAATTCCCCAAAAATCAGGGGATGATGGGACTGCCTTGAGTCTCGGCATGCGTATGTATCCCTGGATAAGATGTCATGGTGGTGAGTTTGAGGTTTCTAACGTGCAAATTGACGGAGCTATCCCAAGGGGTGTGAATGGGGTGCCCGATTTTCAAAAATTCCCCAAAAATCAGGGGATGATGGGATTGCCTTGAAACTTGGCATCCGTGTGGACACGTGGATAAGCTATCATGGTGCCGAGTTTGAGGTTTCTAACGTGCAAATTGACGGAGCTATGGAAAGGGGTGTGAATGGGGTGCCCGATTTTCAAAAATTCCCCAAAAATCAGGGGATGATGGGATTGCCTTGAAACTTGGCGTCCGTGTGTATACCCCCATGAGGTGTCATGGTGCCAAACATGAGGTTTCTAACTTGAACCAAAAAAAAGTTGTTTACTTTTTTAGCTTTCAATGCAACCCTATAGGGGGAAAAAACGGAGCTCCGATCCGGATCCGGAGCTCAGAGCGGAGTGGAGCGGAAGTGGGCGGAGCAGGGGTGGGGCGAAGCGGCCTGCTCCGAAAATCGCGGATCTGCAAGTGAAGCGGAGCGGGGGTCCGTGCACACCCCTAATTTACACTGCTGGCAAAAGTCAGGACAATGTTTCCAGGTGTATTGATGATGCCAGGAAAAGAGAGGAGCAGGCCATAAAAATAAGCTAGGCTATCCAGCTTTTGTGTCAGGAAACACAGGTTAATAGGCATTTCTAGAGGGCTCTTTCAAGGGATGAGAGGTTGAATTATGTGTCAGTAACATATACAAATTGTTGGTTTCAAACAGCTGCTTTATATATTAGAAGCTTGTAATCCAAAATTTAGTTGTCTATTAAAAACCATCTCTGCCTCCTGGCCATGTGGTCCTCTAATTTTGGCCCATTTCGCCTCCTAATTTCCCTTCTCCGGTCTGTCTCTGCCTTCTGACCTTCTCTTCTTGTGCTTTCCTCTCTGGGCTTCTTACTCAGGAAAATCATCATTTTCTAAACCCTGCAGTTGCTTCTTTTCTACATGTTTCTTTTATCTTCTCTTTTTCTAGGCTTCTCTGCTTGTCCTGTCTCTTTCTAGGATCTGAGCAGCTTATCTAATGGCAGCCAGGGACTCTTATGCCTGGAATAGCCAATCTAATTAAGAGTCCCTTTTGCCAGCTCCCCTGTGCGATTAGGTTGGCCAATCACTGCTAGAGATTTCACCAATACCACCAGAAAAATCCTTCAGTGCATTGCAATATAAATGTACTATTTGAGCAGGTAGAGCCAGACCCTCAGTGCCCAAGTCAGAGACATGGCTTATTAGCCCCCTCATAGCGCAAGAAAATCCCAGTCTGGTACTTTATTTCAAAGTATTCAGGAAGTTACTCTGCATTCCATGTGAATATGCTATTGCAGATAGTATATTCCAGCCAATAAGCAGGAAATGAATTTTTAAGGCTGCAATCTTATAAACACTGACCTGGAAGGAAGACCTCTTGAAAACAATGGGACTTAATTCTGAATAGACATGTATAGGATTACACTGCAAAGATATCTTCAAGTGCATGTTTCCTTTTCAGTAAATACCTTAAGTGTCTGTAACATATTCCAGTCCAGAAAGTGATGGCTTTTTATTCAGAATATTATGTTAGTTTTCCTGACAAAAATCAAAGTGGTTGGCAATTACATCCATATTTCACTTTAAAAATTACATACCTCTTCATTTCTCCAGCTATCAAACATGTATGTGTAAGAACCAGGGTATCCCACAAATTTCCCTTTGAAGAAAGCCACGTAGAAACATGAAGAGTAATAGTTGACAAACTGAAATAGGAACATTTTCATAGTAAGCCTGTTCTCATATTCAAGATGAGTTCTTGGGATTTCTGCAAGATCAGCAAAACAAACAGGGATTTAATTCCTTTTCTACCATGTATACCATGCAATTTCAAAAGCCTCCAACAAAGGCTGACAATTATTACACGGGTGAGGACAGAATTTTTAAAGGAGGGTTATAAGACTGTAAAAATTCTATATTTTTACCAGGAGAGGGCAGTAGCTATAGAGTAATGAGGCAAGTCCATAACTTCTCTGAGTGTCACAACTACTACAGAATGATTCCTGCAAGTGAATAGTCTTTGTTACCATCATATTTATTACTTTAAACTTAAGGCATACAATGTTATCCTATCATTTATCAATTTAAGGTAAATGAAAATATTTCCATTTGCTAACTTTAATTGGGAATAATTTTCTAAGTTCAGAAAGTATTGAAGCTCCTTTAGAGCTCCTTTAGGAGCTCCTAAAGGAGCTCCTTGGCAGCTCCTTTAGAGTTCTGGCTGGTTCTGACTGAAACCCCGAATGGATTTACAGCCTACCAAAACTGGAGTCACCAGCCTCCGCTGCTTATGCGCATATTGCTGTATGCACATACCCCCCTGCAGATGATTGAACGGTTGTCATGGGAGGATGGGCAGGAGAACACATGAGACATCAGGGGCAAACCTATGCAGCATAGCCCCATTCATATCTTAAGGAAACTTTTTTTTGAAGCCCCAAACAGCTGGTCTTGCCAGATGGAAAACTGCACACATATTTTGCTTCTGCCAATGAATGTCAGTTCAGCCTTTGTGCAACATACCTACCCATATCTGTGATCCAGATGGCTATCCTCTCATATAAGAAATTCAGTATCATAATGATAACAAAATTCAGGCATGATGCAGTGACTGATGTTGCCAGTTGTGGCGTCAGTAAACCTCGAATGGGCTGCAGGGTTTGTGTGTCCTCCATGAACCTGGCAAAAGCAGCGTAGACTGCAAGGCGGTAAACTATCACAGCTATCATACTTGCTATGATCAAAGAGATCTGAGATAAACCAGAGATTTAAAAACATTGCTATCTCATCACTCAACCATTGTTAATTCATAAGAACAGACTTCACTACTTTTGAGTATACAAGATTCTAAGACACAAACTACATAGTGTGAATAATTGTGCAGTATGTCCCTGTCAGGACCATATCATTTCAGACTGTTAGCAAGAGGGGGCTGTGTGACTGAATGCTTCTCCAACGCACATGCTTATATCTTTTGTTGTTGTTGTTGGAAATGGATCATCAGAGTGAGAATTAGGCCAGACCCTTTCCCCCACTGATGCCCTAGTTTTCTAAGTAAAAGGAACTACCTTTCTTTCAGCACATGGAAGCATTTAAACACGCAGTTCCTCACTTTCAGCCTAAAGTGGTATAGTCCCAACAGAGTTGTAACACTGGTTTATTCTGAATGTTTAGACTGACTACAAGTACACCATGCAAATTCATGCAAAGCACACCAGTGGAATGGTATTACAAAACACACCAATACGTTTGTTACGGATACAAGAGCTAGGAATTCAGTACAGTAGGAATTCATTATCATTTTTCAGGCAGTACAGCAAACTTTTTTTTAAGTGGAAACACAGGCATTAGTAGGCACCTCCACAGACTAAAAAGTTGAATTGATTGAAACATGAAGGATGCAATATGCAACCCAATTTCTCCAGAGCATTAAGCTCAATGAGATTAATTAAATGACTACTGGTTTTCATGGCAGAATTTATAATTAGGCTTTTGAGCAACTCAAAATATTCTGGCAAAACCATTCTGCCAGATTAATGTAGGATTTCTGAAAAGCCAACCACTACACAGAACATAAATTCATTCAGAAATATGGCCTGGTTTTCCGTGTTGAAGAGAGCTTTCCATCATCATTAGAACTGGGAACACTGGGGTTTCAATTAGAGATCTGAATTTGGTCTACAAAAAAACAATTACCCTGTCTATTCTTGATAGTTAATGTCAAATAAATGCCTGGAAGTGCAATCTTATACATGTCTACCCAAAAGTCAGTCCCACTGAGTTCAATGGAGGTTACTCCGAGGTAAGTGGGCATAGGATTGCAGCTTAAATCCTTAAATTCATTATCATTGGCAATGCACAAGCTGTTAATCAAAAGAAGAAAAAGTCAAAGGGATGGATCTAGCAGAGGTGGGCTACGGATTATATATGATATGATTTAATGTGTA
Organism: Elgaria multicarinata webbii; assembly: GCF_023053635.1. Taxonomy (NCBI): domain Eukaryota; kingdom Metazoa; phylum Chordata; class Lepidosauria; order Squamata; family Anguidae; genus Elgaria; species Elgaria multicarinata. Next base: position 107,560,304 of record NC_086172.1, read on the forward strand.
CTTTGCATGAGAGCATGAAAACAGGGAGGAGAAGTTAGTCAGAAGCCCTTGTAGCAGGAAGCACACAGAGAAACAGACCCAAAGCAAAAGCAGGACTGCATGTTAAAATTCAAGGTTAAAAGGTGATTGGTTACTTGTTCTACGTGTTAAAGTGATGATTCAAAAGGATGCTCACCCAGAACAACACTGTCGTTCCCGAGATGCAGAATCGTACAGCCTGGCTAGTTAGAGGCAAATAAGGTTCCAACTCCTGAAACAGTCAAGCAAGCACAGCACATTTCACCACCCGCAGTCATGTTCTTAGACCGAGCACTGCAGAAAGCAACCTCAACCACTGTGAGAAAGCAAACACCCCCCAAGAAAACCATGTTTTTTATCCCACAGAATGCATTAGGTGGCACATTTCCTCTTATGGGAGAAAGACAGGAATGGAGGACTCAAGGAACAGTATCCATGTATCAAAGCCAAAATCCAAGAATTGTTAAAACTTTGCCAAAGGACCACTGTGTTTCCCTTCTCAGGAATCTTGGAACAGAAGGGAGCTACTGGAGTTGAATGCAGCTCTCTTTTCAATTTTCAATATGCTCGATCCCAAACTGTATTACAACAAGAACATTTATACTTGGATTGGATTGGGTCAACCCATTCAACATTGTCCTCCATGCTCTCAATTTATTTTTAAACTTTCCCATTTGAAGAAATGGCTCATTTAATTAGTTGCCATTCTTAGCTGCAAGGGTCGTGCAGCTCTGTCTTACCCAAAACAATATTCCAAAGTACAACAAGCTCAGTTTCCCATAGTCATGTACGCTCTTCCTCTTAATCAATTCAAATTCCTAAAATGTCAGTCCGGACAGTTTAAAAAGAAATAATTAAAGAATGGAAATGATGTCACTTTACAACAAGCTCCTGGTATTAGTGTGACTTGGTCTGATTCAGACAATCATATCTTGCTTAATTGAGCTAAGATATACACAGCACCATCAGTTTTCCTATCACAACATGTGCAATCAAACCAAGAAGGCTCCGATTAACTATAGTTTCTTCTTTCAACTCAGGAAACTATGGTTATCACTTTCACAACAAACCACGATCTGAAACCAACCTCCTAGATTCTCAATGGGAATCGAAGTAAACAAGTATATTATTATAAATGTTTTGGTATTCATTTTCATAGTACTTTAAAATGGAATCTCCCAAGATTTTCTGCGCTCCTGCTGGGATATAATGGCTTAGCAGCTCTTCAAAGGTTCTACTTCTCAATGGGTGGTGGATTAGTACATATGGATCTACAGGTGTTTCATGCTAGAATTATAACTCAGCTCTTACACAGGGTAGTCATTTGGATACAGGGTATAAATAATGAGATTGAAAGATTTCAGTCAGAATTCTTGGGGCCCTAGGTGTGTGGCTAATGTAGTGTTGGGCTTGAAAACTGGATTAAACTCCATAACATGAACTGCCCAAGGAGCTTTGGCTATTGAGCAATACAGAAATGTAATAAATAAATATAAATAATAAATTAAAATAAATGAATGAATGTAAATAAAGTAAACATGTGTGGCTTGGGCATCTATCCTTTGTAGATGGGTTAGGTTCTGTTTTCATCAACAGGATTCTTGCTACTGTTCTATGATCTGACAGGATTTCTGGGAGAAGACTGTACACTGTAAAATAATGGAAATGGTTATTTCTCAATTCAGGTTTTTCCCCCCACTTCTGTGTAAGAAAAAGTCAAAAGGTGTTATGTTGTTAGGATTATATGATATTGAATGGCATAATTCAATATCCTTGGCAACTAAGTAGTAGACATTATGCAATGGTGTCATTCCGCAAACTCAAATAGCACTAGCGGAACTCCTCCAGAACCCTGCCCCCTGCCTTGCCATTGAATTTGCTGCTGAAATTTGCCAGTGGCAAGCAGCAAACAAGGGCCAATGTTCTTTAAAAGTAGGTCTCCCACTGCCCCATTTCAGTGGCAAACCACAGCTTACTCTATTGACAGTGAGGGTAAATCACCCTGAGGCCATGGCTAGACCAGGCCTATATCCCAGGATTGTCCCGGGATCATCCCTGTACATCCAAATGACACACAGGGGATCCCAGGAGCAGGCAGGGATGACCCCTCCATTTGCCTGGGATAATCCTTAGGTCTAGCTAAGGCCACAGTCACCAAATCTTAGTGGCAAATTCAGCAGCCTCTGTCACAAAAAACACCAGTGGGTCTTACGACCATACCAGGTCTTACGATCAAGCTGTTAAGGGTTTTGCACAACGGGTAGTTTACTTCCTCCAGCCTATGAATCTATCCCCTAACCTGTGAGTGGTTTTTGTCTGCTGATATGCATTATTTCCCCAAATTACCTGAGTTACTGGATTCTTTCTCTTTTGGGTACATTTCGCTTCATACTCTGGCCGTAGCTGGAGCTGCTGCTGCTCCTCCTCAAAATCAACTAAATCCCACTCGTATTCAAGTCGAGCTTGCCGCCGCTTCCAGAACTCCAAGAAAAGCGTAACTGCAATCAGAGAGTATTAAGTAAACAAGAACTAATAAGAATGAGAAATGTTGTGTGACAGCGAAGTATAAACACTCCCGAATATATTCTATTATTTGATTAGATGTTTATACAGTGCACCTGTTGCATTAAGAAGAAAATAGTGCCATTGATTTGAATTCCCCTGAAGAAATCTTTACTCATTTCTTTATTCAGAAACAAACTGCAAGATTTACCTGGAATGTCTTGACGCATGACAAATTACGTCAGATTCATTACTGCACACGTGCTGGCTTACTTTTGCACATTAGGGGTTATTCTGCACCATGGAATTTGCTATGCTTAAGAATGTGGAAACTATGTTTAGTCCCACTGAAATCAACAGGACTTCAGTTAGCTATGACTAACTAGTCCCATTGATTCCAGTGGGAATAAGCCATGATTAACTTGGGCCAAATCTACACTAAGCAGGATATTGCACTACGAAAGTGGTATGAAAGCAGTATATAAAAGGCAGGAGCCACACTACTGCTTTATAGCAGTATTGAAGTGCACTGACAACTGTTGGGGCCCATTGACACATCCCATATACCGCTTTTATACTGCTATATCCTGCTTGGTGTGGCTCCTGCCTCTTATATACAGCTTTCATACTGCTTTCATAGTGCAATATCCTGCTTGCTGTAAATTAGGCCTTGGTCTGGATCATTGTTGTGCATATACATATTTGACTGAGGTTACACTACAGCATGAAGTTTGCAATGTTCACAGTGGTCTTGTTCAGACAACACACTAAACCACAATTGTTAAGCGTTCTGAGTTAAACGTTATGGATTAGTGTGTCATGTGCACCATGACTTAGTGTGTCGTGTGAACTATTCCTAACCATGGTGGCTACATAACCATGGTTTAAACACGCTCGCTAACCACTTGCTGTGAAAGGGTTAGTGGCCTAACCATGGTTTAGTGTGTTGTCTGAACAGAGTCAATGTGTTGATATTTATAAAGGCTTAGATCCAGAGTTGCTTTTCCACAAATGAAAGGGGCTCCAATCCAGCAGAGACTAAAATATACTCACCCCAAATGCCCATAAAAATGGCAAAAAAGAGGGTTGCCACATTGTCAAACAAATGGGAGTACTGGAATAGAAAAAAATAATAATATTTACATTGTGCAATACTGGGAAACATTTATTTTAAAATTGTTTTGTTTTCTTTTACGAAAATTGCAGAATTGTTACAGACCTCTGAAGACTCACAAGTGGAGTTCAGCCTCCAGTAATCACATTTTCGATCACATAGCGGGCACATAATAATCTCTCCTCCAATACTGGAGTTACATATTTCTTGGCTGACAAAGAGAAAATAAGAAGGTCTTATATTTAATTGAGTACTTCTGTGCAAACATAGGTATTTGACTTAATATTGGAATAAGATGAATCACTTCTCTCTTTTTCAGTACAGAATTACATTAAACTACATATTTATTTACGGCACTTATAATTTGCTCCACATCTAAACAGATTCTGGAGTAGTGAATAATAAAAGATAAAATGACACAAAGTTAAAATAAATAAAATTGTATTATTATTATTATTATTATTATTATTATTATTATTATTCATTAAAAACTATGGCTGGTCAGTGAAGGAAGGCTTCCTGGAATAAAGTGTTCAGGAAGAGCCAGAAACAACAGTGTTGGTGCCTGCCTCATCTCTAGAGGCAGGGAGTGAAGTCTTTTCTCCTGGTTGACTCCAGTAGGGCCACAGGTCCATGTGTAACCCCCCTCTGATGACCTAGGTGACCAGACAGGTTGACAGGAGAGAAGGCACTCTCTCGGGTATCCTGATCCCAAGTAGTTGAGGTCTTTATACCAAAACCTTGTTGTGCCCATAATTATGCTATGGTGTACAATTGTGTCTGAGTGAATGTGTGTGCAATATGTTTGAGAAAATGTGTGTGCAAAGCAGCTCAAAGGATCAGGCTATAACTCTACATAGTGTACAAGGTTCCAGAACAACAACAACAACAACAACTACTACTACTTATTATGATGATGATGATGATGATGATGATGATAACAGATCCAAAAGAGCATGCATTAGAGTAGACAGAACATCAGCCAACTGATCATAAATTTCATCAGCCAACTGATCATAAATTTACTTTAGCAAGTACTGCTTTTTCAATTACACTTACCTACTCATATTTTCATTCATAGTGAACGCACCATACAAAAAACAAATTAAACCAACGACAGCTGCAAAGAACAGCATCTCAGTGTAGAAACCCAGCCAGGCAAAATATATTCCAATCCTTTCTCCATAATACTTCCTGCAGAAAAGTAATGCAATCAGGTAAGTAAAGACAAGACACATTCAGCCCCCTTTTTTAAAAAAAGAAAAAAGGAGGGCACAAAATTGTAAAAGGCTAATTGCAAATAAAGATAGAGGGCTAAATTTTATTTAAGGTTATCAGTCAAAACCCAAAGGAATTCAACTGTGTTTACTATAAAACAACCCCTATGTATCATTACAAGGAATCTTCCAGCCTCCTTCCCTCCCACTCCCCAACACCTCACTTAGATGCATAAAAAAGCCCATCTAGCTGAAAGGCAGAGCAGGAGGAGCATGGAATGAAGATTTGACCCTGCTATGCCTCCCACTCTGCACTGGATGGCCATAAACCTCCACGTTTGGAGGCTTACATCCATCCCCATAGAACTGTGCCCTAAGCCAGCATTTTGCATCTGACTTCTCCCCTCCAAACCACTTATTTTACATCTGGCTCAGGTTTGGCAGACCTTGGAGTTCTGGTAAAAAACAAAAACAAAGTAGATAGCACAAGCTTGAAGTCTGCCCACCTCTGAAATAGAGAAAGTGTACATATTTGTCTTGTAATGGGTCCAAAATTTCATGCAAAACGGGTTTTTTTTAAAATAAAATTCTATCCACTTTTATTTATTTATTTACTATATTTCTACACAGCCCAAAAGCTGAAGCAATTTGGGTGGTTCACAACAATTAAAACCATAAAATACAACACCATAAAATAGAATATAAAAGTTTAAAAATTTTAAAACTATAGTATAAAGACTTAAAATATAGTAACATTTAAAAAAAAACCCTAAAATTGATAGATTAAAATGCCAGTGAAATTAAGGTCTTCACCTGAACCAAAAATAGCACAATGTAGGCACCAGGCAAGCCTCTCTGGGGAGCTCATTCCACAACCAGAATGTCACAACAGAAAAGGACCTCTTCTTAGCAACCACCCACCTCACTTCCTTTGGCAGGGGCTCCCAGAGATGAACTGCTGAAGACCAGGTTAGGGGCCTGGCAGGTATATGTATTTGCTGTTGTTCCCCACCCCTCAATCCAATCGGAGAGGCGGGTAAGAAATAAATTATTATTATTATTATTATTATTATTATTATTATTATTATTATTATTACATTGGAGAAGGCGATCCTTCACGTAACCTGGCTCAAAGCAGTTTAGGCTTTAAATGTTAACACCAGCATTTTGAATCGTTCCTGGAAAGTGACTTTTCTTTCACTATGGGTTCACTTTTGATGATGCCAGTGCTGCTGTAGTTTGAAATTATTTGAATTAGAGTATATCCAGCTCTCAAAGTAATCTAGCCATATATTATTAAGGTCTTTTAAAATATGTAAGTTTTTTGGTGTTTTTTTTTTCATTAAGGAACTATTTATAAAATGAATATAGGTAAACAAGGCAGTGCCATGAAAAAGCCCCAGCCCCCATTAACACAGCCAAATCGAGCAATCACCTGATAAGATCTAAGGGCTGTTCTTTGAAAAACTGAGGAAACCTCGCCCACTCTCGGTACAGTGTGTATCTTTCATTTTCACACTTTGGATCATTTGCCCTCTTCCAGTACTGGCACTGCATCAGTATGGGTGATTAAATAAAAGAAGAAACAAAAACAGGTCAATAACTGACAACGTTTATATAACATTACATTTTCCCAACTGAATTCCAGGAGGATATATGCAGATCCCATTATATATCTGGTGTAAAACACTGTGTGTGTGTGTGTGTGTGCATGTGCAAACAATCAGGTACTCACATGGTAAGAAATAATATGGACTAAGAAAATATTTTTTTGGAAACCCTGGGACAGTTTCTCAGCCCAACCTAAATAGCACCTCTTAATATATACTTCATGTCAACCTGATACCCTCCAGATGCCTTGGACTACAATCCCACCATCCTCAGCCATGATGCGAGGTGGACTCCAAGTTATCAATAGGGCATCAGGTTGGGGAAGGCTGATTTATGATTTAAGTGATTATGAATAAAACAATAAATGCAAGATTTCCTTTTCAAATTCTCAGACTGCTACTATTTAACACACACACATACACACATTTAGCATTCATATCAGAGTTCCTGATTGTAGTTTCTACCAAGAATAGGCTCTGCTCAGTAAGGCTGACCGGAGTTACAGTCCAGCAACATCTGGAAGGTGACATGTTCCCCTCCTCAGCTATATGCACAATTAAAAGGAAAATCTATAAAATGCTCCAATGAAGCACCTGCTGTCTGCCACCAGAGGGCACTGTAGCTTTAAACTCTAATTCTTCAATCAATACAGTTTTATCGCACAGCTGTAATTAACTTTCCTTCTCCTCCTCCTTTCACTTCAGCGGCTTGCACAGGTGTTGTCTTGTCTCAAGTAAATGCCTTCCCATATACATGTTACAAGCAATTTCCATGGTAATTGTGACAATTACAGAGAGTTGTAGATATTATGTCTACTAGAAGGCAGAATACATTAAAGGTGTGAGTTAAAAATGGGGAAGGTGATGTTTTCTTTTGGAAACTATAGAATGAATGAATGAATGAATGAATGACTAAAATACTTACATCATGAAGGGGGTATGCAGCAGTGTAGGTGCCATTATTTATCAACCTCTTTATTCCAAACTTCTTCTTCCCTTCTTCTGTTCCATATGGACATCTTGTTAAAATATAGTAAACCTAGAGGGGGGGGGGTTCCCAATGGCACAATTTAACATTACATTTTCTCCCAACAGAAGGATACTTCACTGCATCTTGTAAACACAAAACATTTTTTTTCTCGTCTCCACCTTCCAAAAGAAAGGCCTATGAACCAATTAAGGTATTTTATTTGACCTTTAAGCTGATTAACTAATCCATTACATTGACACACTGGCCCCATTCAGAATACACCTTAAACCACAGCTTTAACTACGGTGGTTAAGCCAGGAAGCCGGCCATGTTCAGAAGACACCTTAAACCATGGCTTTAACCATGGTGAATAAGGCTTTTTGCTTTAGTCACCATGGTTAAAGCCATGGTTTAAGGTGTCTTCTAAACACGGCCGGCTTTCTGGCTTAACCACCGTGGTTAAAGCCATGGTTTAAGGTGTCTTCTGAATGGGGCCACTGAAATACTTCAGGATCCTGGATGAAAGCAACTGTTTTGCTTTATGTGACTGTGTGTGGGATTTGATGAATCAAAATTTTATTAAATATTGAACACAGGCTCTAATCCTTGTGGGATTTTCAGAGTCTGACCCAACGAAGTACATGCTTAGCCTTTTTAAAAAAGCTGAAATCCCCAAGATCACCTGTTTAGTGGGAAAAAGGAAGTAGTGGGGACAGAATACAACTCCCACTGCCCCTCCGAAACAGCCAATCACTAGGTATATAGCATATAAAAGGCTCTGTACATGGAATCCTGACTGCTGAACTGGATCAAGGATTATGTGTGCAGCTCACAGTGGCACACATGATTGTTCATCCAGTTATTGTTTATTTGGATGCCTTTCTCAATCATCATCATCATCATCATCATCATCATCATCATCATCATCCAACTCACAATAACTTACACCAAACTAAAAACATACAAAATCCAAAACAGCTAAAAAGAATTATCCACTAAAATACCATTGCTCCAATAAACAACAACAGCATCAGTAATGACAATAAATAATTAAATTGATGCATTGAAGAGTTCACCTTTAATGCCATCAAATGCCTGGAAATAAAAGTCTTGACAGGGAGATGACAAGATGACAATGTCAGCACAAAGTTAAGATTGGCTAGAGCTATGAATAGGAAGCTAGCAGGACTGAGGCTTTTGAATTTTACTAGTAATACTTGAGACAACTGAAACTGGTGTTCTACCACTATGATTTTCTGTCTAGCTTATTAACAACGGTAACATTAAAAGAGATGCATGAAGATCGGTCCTATATCATCAAGGGGCTGATGAAGTTAAGATAAAATGTATATTACTTTGCTGAAACAAAGGTACTTTGTGAGGGGGAGGACAGTGGCCTGATTTATATATTGGCTTGACGGATATATTGAGATGCTTATTAAAACTATACTGTATCAATTACTTGATTAAAGCTTGTAGTCCTATCTAAAGACTAATTGTGGTTTGAAAGAATATATCCCCCCTCCAAAAAAGAAAAGGGGGGAAATCAAAAAAAGTTACCCAAGGTTAGAAAACTTTCATAATAAATTTGAACTGACTAGTTGTAAAGTTGATTTGTGGAAATGTTAATAACCCTAAGAAAGTCCTCATAACTCCACCCACTGAGGGAGTGAGGGTGCACAGATGTCGTTCTTTCAGTCCTGTTCTTCTATACGTGCAGTGAAGAATCTTGTGGACTGAACTGGCCATCAGCCTCACCTCCCTCATGACATTTATGACATGAGCATGACAACACAAGAACGTAAAAAGAGCCCTGCTGGATCAGATCAAGGGCCCATCTAGTCCAACATTCTGTTCACACAGTGGCCAATCAACTATCAACCAGGGACTCAGAAGCAGGACACAACAGCACCCTTCCACCCATATTCCCCAGCTAGGTATGTATGATTTTGTGTTGGTGCAGCAAAACAATGCAATCTACCTGCCAGTGAATGCAGACATGACCATTGTTAACTGTGCATTGATGTATGTAAGAATGGTTGGGCAATAGTACTCACAATTCTGTTTCTGACAGATGGGGAGAAAAAAGTATTCTCGTCATCAATGAGGTAGAGTTCCTGCCTTTCCTTGCTAAATGGGGCTGTAAAGTAGTCTGGTTCTGGGTGCATCACAATTTCAGGCAGCTTAAATGGCCAAAATATACAGTCCAAAGGGTTCTCTTCGGGACAAGGAATATCATTTTCTTTGATGGGTACTTTGATGTTCAGCACTTCAGCATATGTGATCAGAACCTCCCATGGCGCGTGAATCTTCACAAAGTAGGTTTTGCCATTTTCAGAATCCTACAAATGAAAAGACAATGCTTGATGTTAAAGAAAACAATTCCTTCCTAAATGTATGATGAACCCTATAATGTTTGAAGGAACTCCACAGCTGTACTTTCAACGATATGTAGATTATGTGTGGCAGCTGAGGCCTGTTGTGGTTTCCCAGCACATAGCACACAGTGTGTGTGTGGCAAACAAAGAAAAGGTGAGCACTTGACACATGAGGTAGAGCAGAAGTGCTTGCCTTCTAAACTGCATTGTGTGAAAGATCCCTAGGTTTACTATTCAACTCATTATTTTTTAAACATTTGCAGGTACCTCTTTTAGGCCCTGAAGCAGAAACGTTTAGCCACACTTAAATTCCAATGAAATCAATAGGGTTTAAATTAGTTGTGACTAACCTCTCCACTTAATTCCAGTGGCCAAGGTGGAAGAATAATCTTGGCTAAGAAAAGCCCAGTAGTGCTAATTGTAGAAGCATTTGATGTTTTGCTTTCAAATGCAAAAAAGGAGGCCAGTCCAAGGAGCCCTAACATTTCAGTTTTTCCAGCTACAATGCAAGGGAAATGGTTTTCATAGGGAGTGAGAATTAGGACTATGGACGATTTCCTTTTCATTGTGCCTACAGACTGCAAATGAGCGCACACTCTATTATTTTGGGACCTCTTCCTTATCACTAGAGAATGAATTGTAACCACTTCCCCTGAAGAACAAAACAGTTCTCCTGCCCTTGCTATCATAAGCATTAATAAAAGCAAATGTGTGATGTCTGATATTACATAAGAATAAATAACTTAATCATGAAAAAATGTGCAGTAGGATATTTATCCCTATTTAATATCAGACACACAGCATTTGAAGCAAATGGCAGAGAACACTGAAAAAATGGGAGTTTTACAAATACTGCAGTTTGAAAATCTATACACCTGCCAAACCTTTCTTGAGCCCTCATGCCTAGATCTTTCCTACATCTGCCAATACTATGTAGTGCTCCTCTTTTACTTCCTGTTCCTTTTGTGTTGGCCTTTAGCAAAACATCCACTGATGAGAATTGAGCAGGATTACACCCTATATGAACATGACCTACAAAAGGACTCTACCCTTGTCATCTCCTCCCACCCCCAGGACATGCATACACCAGCAAAGGAAGTTGAGTCCCAGCAAACCACAGGCATACCTTGATGAGAAAACTACATGACCTGATCAATTGGTACCGTTGCAACACCTCCTGGCCAGGAAATGAAACTCTTTAAACTTAAAATTACTCACTGTGGCTTTTGTGGCTTCTCTTGCCGTTGGCTGATGTACGAAAGTCAAGCAGCTCAGGGCTCATCTACTCCAAGCAGGATATTCCACTATGAAAGCAGTATATAAAAGGCAGGAGCCACACTACTGCTTTATAGTGGCTTGGGACCACAATACCTGATGGAACGCCTCTCCCGACATGAACCTACCCGTACACTGCGCTCAACATCTAAGGTCCTCCTCCGAGTGTCTACTCCAAGGGAAGCTCGGAGGATGGCAACAAGGGAGAGGGCCTTTTCAGTGGTGGCCCCCCGACTGTGGAATGATCTCCCCGATGAGGCTCGCCTGGCGCCAACATTGTTATCTTTTCGGCGCCAGGTCAAGACTTTTCTCTTCTCCCAGCCATTTTTAACAGCATTTTAACAGCATTTAACAACGTTAAGTTTGTTTTTAATGGACCCCACAATTGTTGTTTTTAAATGGATACTGTTGTTTTTATACTGTTTTTATGTGTGTGTGTGTGTGTGTGTGTTTTTAAATTGTATACTTTTAATGTTTACTATTTTTAAATGTTGTAAACCGCCCAGAGAGCTTCGGCTGTGGGGCGGTATATAAATGTAATTAAATAAATAAATAAATAAATAAATAGTGGAACTGAAGTGCACTGACAACTGTTGGGGCCCTTGACACATCTACATCAAGCAGGATATAACACTATGAAGGTGTTATGAAAGCGGTATATGGTATGTGTCAATGGGCCCCAACAGTTGTCAGTGCGCTTCAATACTGCTATAAAGCAGTAGCGTGGCTCCTGCCTTTGATATACTTCTTTCATAGTGCAATATCTTGCTTGGTGTTGATGAGCCCCCTGTCTCCTGAACCCATGTATTCCCAGGGAAGAGTAGGGATATCAATGTTGCACCTCACAACAGAGTTTTGGATGGCACCTATAGATTGTAACCCTCTAGGGAGGGACTCGGTGTGTGTGTTATCAGTATCTAGCATGGTGTTGACATCACACAAATGTCAACACAATCCTAACAGGAAAATAATGTTTTACTACTACCGAAGACACATTCTATTTCAAACTGAATTCTTCATTCCCAACCTGTTTGATTACATATTTTAAAAAGTAAGAGCCCCTAATGCTTCTTTACCTTCTTGTCTTCAGTTTCCAGTTCCAGACCGGCCTTTGCTAAATTGTTCTCAAATTTCCGTCTCCGGTCCTGAAGAGAAAGAAATCACTCTTTACTTTTTCTTCAAATACAAGAGTGTGTGATGCATACAGAAATAAACTTCTAAAATTAGAGAAGAGCTTTTTTTCTGAGATGATAGAAGTGGAGGTAGTTTTGTCTGATTATTATCAACTGGATTTGTTGGTTGCTTTTCTTTAAAATCCTATGCATGTTTAGACAGAAAAAAAGTCCTATCATTCTCATCATTCCCCAACCAGTCATGCCGGCTGGCAGTTGTAGGATTGGGTGGGGGAATTGCACCCTTAAGTAAACATGCATTGGATTGCACCTTTAATTGATACAATATATATATATATATATATATATATATATATATATATATCAGAAAATTAAAACACACACACACACACTATTGTCTTGTTTATTGTATGCTAACAGCAACAGCTGGGATAACGATAAAGGAATGGGAATTAGGTCTGTAAGAATGGGATTCATTAGGCATGAACACAACAATACTGAGCAAATCCTTATTTTCATTTCCCATAATATAGGATATCCAGGTCCTCAATGGGAACCAAACACTTTAAAACACACACACAGGATTTCTAGGGCCATAGCTAGACCTAAGGTTTATCCCTGGATCGTCCAGGGGTCAAACCTGTTCATCTAGGTGACACACAGGGGATCCAGTGCTCAGGCAGGGATGAACCCTGGATGATCCCAGGATAAACCTTAGGTCTAGCTGTGGCCTAGGACTCTACAGAAGCTGTTTGACATTTTGTTAACCATATTCTTCAGTTTGTGCTGTAATTACAACTTTACAGATCCATACAGCCTGGAGTCTTTTCTCTTCATTACTGTATTTCTTCAATTGTAAGACGCCATCAATTGTAAGATACACACTAATTTCAGTACCAACAGAAAAAAAGCTTTGATTCTGAGAAATAATAAACGCACCCGCGTTTCTAAGACGCACCCCGGTTTTAGAGATGTTTACATGGGGGAAAGTGCATCTTAGGACTGTGGGAATGCTGTGGACGTCATATATCTTGACTTCAGCAAAGCTTTTGACAAAGTGCCCCATGACATTCTGATTAACAAACTAGCTAAAAGTGGGCTAGATGGAACAACTATTAGGTGGATTCACAGTTGGCTACAGAATCGGACTCAAAGAGTACTTATCAACCTTCTCAAACTGGGGAGAGGCAACAAGTGGGGTACCGCAAGGCTCAGTCCTGGGCCCAGTGCTCGTCAACATTTTTATTAATGATTTGGACGAGGAGGTGCAGGGAACGCTGATCAAATTTGCAGATGACACAAAATTGGGTGGGAAAGTTAATACCCTGGAAGACAGAAACAAACTTCAAAGTGATCTTGATAGGCTGGAGTGCTGGGCTGAAAACAACAGAATGAAATTTAATAGGGATAAATGCCAAGTTCTACATTTAGGAAATAGAAACCAAAGGCACAGTTACAAGATGGGGGATACTTGGCTCAGCAATACTACAAACGAGAAGGATCTTGGAATTGTTGTAGATCACAAGCTGAATATGAGCTAACAGTGTGATATGGCTGCAAGAAAGGCAAATGCTATTTTAGGCTGCATTAATAGAAGTATAGCTTCCAAATCACGTGAGGTACTGGTTCCTCTCTATTCGGCCCTGGTTAGGCCTCATCTAGAGTATTGCGTCCAGTTCTAGGCTCCACAATTCAAGAAGGATGCAGACAAGCTGGAGCGTGTTCAGAGGAGGGCAAGCAGGATGATCAGGGGTCTGGAAACAAAGCCCTATGAAGAGAGACTGAAAGAACTGGGCATGTTTAGCCTGGAGAAGAGAAGATTGAGGGGAGACATGATAGCACTCTTCAAATACTTAAAAGGTTGTCACACAGAGGAGGGCCAGGATCTCTTCTCGATCCTCCCAGAGTGCAGGACACGGAATAACGGGCTCAAGTTAAAGGAAGCCAGATTCCAGCTGGACATCAGGAAAAACTTCCTGACTGTTAGAGAAGTATGACAATGGAATCAGCTACCTAGGGAGGTTGTGGGCTCTCCCACACTAGAGGCATTCAAGAGGCAGCTGGACAACCATCTGTCAGGGATGCTTTAGGGTGGATTCCTGCATTGAGCAGGGGGTTGGACTCGATGGCCTTGTAGGCCCCTTCCAACTCTGCTTTTCTATTATTCTATGAAATACAGTATTTATCTATCCATAGAACAGGTGAGAATTAGATTCTTAAGGCAATTTACATAAAATCAAATAGACATTTAGAATTTAAAAATACAGTAAATAAAATAAAAGAATAAAACAGTAAACCTGTGCATGGGGTGGGGAGATTTGGGGAGTAAATCTAACAACACACTAGTGGATGTCCACTAGCACAATGGGCCTTCTCTCTCTCATCTCCCCTGCCAAAAAACAGGAAACCTGATTCCTAGCTTAAGAGGAAAGTAAATTCAGCAGTGACCAGCAAACATCTGAGAAAGTATACACATTTTCAGTTGTATGTGGAACGTGTACAGGGAGCTGGCCAGCCAATACCTCTTAAAGGGGAATTCCAAAGAAGACCCTTCTGTCCACTCTCAGATCTCAACACACACACACCCCAAAAAAAGTTGGAACATGCACCAGGAGCCAGGCTCTGGGAAAGACCTAGACTTGAATAAGCCTGGATCCCAACTAGAGCCTAGTATTGACAAGCCAGTGCTGAACTGATACGTTTTGCGATGTTAGATTTACCCTCAAAACATCCCCATCCCATCCCAAATCCAAATCTAAGGTGTAGCACATATAACATGTATGAAGTTGCAATGGTCATAAATGTTTATTATCCCCCTATTTGGAATGACCAGCACAGTTTGCTTTACAGACTTCCTCTTTTGTATGTAGACCCATCCCAAGTTCAACCTCAAGATAAGCAGAATTCCATGGTTCAATTATGAAGACGATAAATTAAAAAACAAAAACAAAACAGGCCCCAAAGTTCAGTAGTTAAAGTTCTGATGAACATTTAATTTAATGAATCAGTAATATATGTTATCTTAAAAATGTTGTTACCAATATAAACATGAGTTCACTTTCAGATACCTGTGTGTGTTTTAGCTAACATTAAAGTAATAAGCAAAGAGATAACAGTTTTATAGCATATTTAAGTCAATATTCTCATATAAGGCTTTTGTTTTGGTATGACTCTTTTGGAAATCTCATAAAACTTCCCCCATTCAATCTCTCAGCTGCAAAGAACATTTTGCATTTGTAATTTTAAAAAAATCTGTTCCACTTTCCTACAGGGTGGCACAATTCACACAGGGGAGAAACGACCCCACCCCAACCCCACCGCTTTATATTTGGTGCTAATGGTTACTACAATTCTGGTTTTATAGTATAACAATGGGCAGTGTCCAATGGGGTGTTGCAACCCCTCTAATTCTGTTACACTCCCACCAATTCATTTCTGCAACCAGTGTGTCCTGCCAATTCCATTGCACAGGTGGAACGTGCTGCTTTGCACAATGTAAATTTAGAACTTCCGGGAAGAACTGGAAAGAAGCATAAATGCTTGATCTGGATCAGGACAGGTTGACAGAGCTCCCTTATGTGAGCTTTGCTGACTTGCCTTGTTCCAGAGACAAGAATTTCTGATTGCTTCTGGAAGTGTTAAATCTCCATTGTGCAAGTAGTGGGTGCCACTTGTGGAACAGAATCGATGGCATAGTGCTCTGTTGGATACTGCCCAACATTAGACAAGAGCATTAGCACATAACACTATGCCATGTTCTAGTGCTACATGCATGAACAGAAATGAGTCCACATGAAGTTACAGACTTGTGTGCTCCCCTGTTGTAACTGGCATGAGGTACAAACCAGAATTTAGTTTCACCTTAGCAAATTCCTGAGTTGTCGTTATGTAAAAACCAAGAATTGTGTTTTTTTTTTAAAAAAAAAACCTCTATTCAACAGCTAAACAAGCCAACAACAAACTCTGGGATGAATCTTGCAAAAGCAAAACTGAATTCAGTCTGACTCCCCACATGGGAGGAAGAGAAGGGAGAGGGGCAGTTCATGAGCCTGGCATTTTGTGCAGGCTGATTTTTGCTCATTCACATAGCACTAAATCATGGTTTAACATTAGGTGCAAATGTTAATTTAATCCAGGTAAACCAACATATAACCAAAACAGCGTAACAACCTCAGTAATTCAGTGCTTAGTATTAGCACTTAATATTTTGCAGAAGAAGCCAACTCCACGGGATTAAAATATATGTATAGTATGCTACCATGCAGCTGAAGAAGATAAAGAATCAATAGGTAGAGGTAACAGGATTCAAAAGAGAAGGAATATTGATTGGGAGAAAAATGAGACTGCAATAGGTTTGAGACAAAATGACTGAGGCCATAGCTAGACCTAAGGTTTATCCTTGGATCGTCCAGGGGTCAAACCTGTTCATCTAGGTGACACACAGGGGATCCAGTGCTCAGGCAGGGGCGAACCCTGGATGATCCCAGGATAAACTTTAGGTCTAGCTGTGGCCAAAATCCAAAGCATTCCCTCCCATTAATTTGTACACTTAGGGCCAAACAACATATTAAATACGATATTTAAATTCTCTTTAAAATAACAACAAAAACAACAAGCAGCCAAGGGGTTGGGGCCAGCGAGTGTGTGTGGAAAAAGAGAACAGCATCAAGAGTCTTGGGAGGAGGGTTAAGCCTTTTCCCCACATGCTGCAATTGCGACAAAAAATGAGCCTCCCCCATTAGGGAAGGATAGCTTCTATTGACGACAATAGCTTCCTTCCCAGGGCAAACAGCAGCTGGTGGGGATGTCCACTGGATTAACCCTTTCTCCGTGCATGCATCGATCCTGTTCCCTCTACTCCAGTTCCTATTTCAAACAAACAAGACTTGTTAAATTTATCATACATCTAACATAATGCATAGAATCAAATTGAGGCCAGACATTTCTCTCCCACTACAGGTGTTAAATTAGATAGGAAAATTAGGAAGATGGTGTTATAGCCACTTACTGCTGTTATGAATAGTCAATGTGCTTATCTTGTATTTGAGATTTGAACAGAAATGGCAGAGAGTATGGGCTCATCTACACCTCAGGGTGTAGCAGGAGGGAGGATAGTGGACTCACCGGCTTCTGCGATCCTCTCTCAGCATCTATACGGCCGTGCGATGTCCCAGAAGGGAAAACGGATGTTGCGAGCACCATTTTTATTTTTATAAGAGGAGCCGGTCGCATGGCAAAAAAGTAAGGAACAAAAAACCTGCACCCAACCCCCTCACCATCCCAGGGATGGCGAAATTGCTACACACACACCCATTGGGCATGGAGCCACCCCGCACAGCTCCATGCCTGTTTGAGGACCCGGGAGGCTGTGCCACACCAACCGTGGTCCCTGGAGTTGTCTCGGGACCTTGGAAAAACCAAGAAATCTCTGGTCCCAGTTATCCTGGGGAAAGTCTCTGGTCGTCCTCGGGATCCCCAGTGCATCATTTGAATGCATAGGGACAACCTAGAGATGACCCGGGGATATATGCATGGTGTAGACATGCCTACTGAGCTTCTCCACACTGAGGCTTTTTGGCCCATGATTTTACCAGGGATTCTTTGCGAGATAAGTTGAGCCTTTTACTACCTTCCCTTCCCTGCCCCTTTTCTCCCATTTATCTGCGAGATCTGTATGTCTCATTAACAACACCGCCACCAAGTGGATGTATAAATAGCACCATGTCCTTTTTTCACATACAAGTCACAGGAGATATTTTTGTTAGCTCATTATTTCCATTTCAAATTAAGCCATGAAAATGCTCAGAAAACATAGGAGGGGTGCTGGAGATTGATGACATCATGTAAAGGAGCCACAAACCTCCATGAATAACCAATCTCAATCACAGGATAAATGCTCCATGTGGGGAAGCCCTATATCTTTTGGTACCACTCTATAGTTCCCGCCCCCCATTTATAATGTTTCATCCATCTGATAAAAAGGGTTAAAATCTCTGAAAGTTTACCAAATCTGTTAGACTTGAAGGTGTCAAAATACACTTCCTTGTTTTCTTCTCTTCTTTTTCTGGGAGAAGATTAAACATACCAAAGAAATACAATGATCTCATGGAATGACTTCACCATTTCAGAGTGGGCTGATTTGCATGATCAAATAGCCCACTGTGGTTCATGCTAGCAGCCATTTTGAATACCCAAGCCACAGCAGGGATTTGTTGTGTCATTTGAAACTAGGGACCGTGGGTTATGCAAAGGTTAAACAACTACATCTCTTGACCCCAAACGTTAAACAGCCCTTGCATAACCCAACAATAGACCATGGTCCCCAAGTTCAGATGACATGACAAGCTGCAGCTTGAATATTCAAAAATTGTCTAGCACACACCGGCACATGTCATGGATCAGGTGACACAATATGCCATGATGAGCAGTGATGATCATGGAAAATGGGTCAGTACCTGTCGAAAATTGGTCCCTTGTCACAATCATTGACCTTACCTAACTACTTTCTAAGCCTTTTCTCTGATTTGGAAATTTCCACAATTTAATGCAAATTAACTCTTCATGTGAATCTAAACATCATGTTACCCTCAGAATATTCTACCTTTTAAAAGTGCATCTGTGCATTGGCCCATCCTTCAAAAAGTCAGTGAGATTTGGATCCAAATAAATATGCTAACAATTAATATTCACATCCTTCATTGAACAGCTCTTTGTATTTTGAAACCAAGGCAATTGACTTAATGCTTTTTTTTTTCATCCAATGTTATTGAAATTTGGATAGTATTTCAATTCTAGCTTCTCATTTATTTGCTTATTTATTTATGTTGTGTAGAAAGTGGAAGACAGGCTCTTTTTTTGATGGAGTTTCTTTGTATGAACATTTAAGTGCTCCATTAGCATAAGCAAGCACAGACTTCCAAATTGTACAACCATCAGATGTTTTCCCAAGAATGCTTCTATTCTTAGCCCACTGAACTTTGCCAAGTCACTGTGCTACGGAGAGGAATGTATGAGGCTTCCTAGCGATCACTGTACAGAATTACACCATGTGTGCATTTTCTCACCAAATCAGCAAAATAAAACCAGTTCTGAAATTAATCCATGGTTAAAGCTCTCTGCTTAGCCATAAGTCTTTGTCTGACAAACAAAAACACCTTCAGATTTACTGGCCCCAACTGTACATAGCTGGACTGAAGGGAATCTTAGCGCACTCAGGTAGTGGCATCTGGTACTCTCATAGCTGGCAAGATTTAATATCCCTATACATCACCTACTCATATTACTCCAGGTTGGGGTCCACGTTTAGATCCATGGAAAAACGTGATTCAGCTACACCAGGGCAGGATCTACACCAGCACTTTATAAGGGTTTATAACCCTTAAATGTTTGGAGGGCCACAAGTTGCTCACCCCAGACTAAAACTACAGCAAGCAGGATATAACACCTTGAAAACAGTAGATGTCATGTGTCCTGGGCCCAAGGTAACAGTTTCAACAACAATTTGGGCCCAGGACACATGACATATACTGTTTTCAAAGTGTTATATCCTGCTTCGTGTAGTTCTGGCCCCGGGGTGAGAAACTTGTGGCCCTCCAAACATTTTGGCCTACAACTCCCATGATCTCTTATCACTGACTATGCTGACTAGGGCTGATGGGTGTTGTAGGCCAAAATATCTGGAGGGCCACAAGCTGCCCATCCCTGAACTATACAAAATTGTTCACTGCAGTTCCATGGGTTGGGCCTTCGAAACCTATGAGAAACTATACTTGGAGTTGGTACAAATTGGAATAGGATAGCACCATAAAGTATCACCATAAAGTTTTCCTTGGGGAACAGGTTGCTTTCAGATATTATTTAGATGGTGTAATAAAGAAGATCAAACCAGTCCATACTCCAGGAAATAAAGCCAGACTGCTCACTTGAGGGAATGATATTAAAGGCAAAACTGAAGTACTTTGGCCACATAATGAGAAGACAGGATACCCTGGAGAAGAGGCTGATGCTAGGGGAAGTGGAAGGCAAAAGGAAGAGGGGCCGACCAAGGGCAAGATGGATGGATGATATTCTGGAGGTGACAGGCTTGACCTTGGGGGAGCTGGGGGTGGCAACGGCCGTCAGAAAGCTCTGGCGTGGGCTGGTCCATGAAGTCACAAAGAGTCGAAGCGACTGAACGAATAAACAACAAATAAATTATGCCTTGTCCAAAAAGGAAAGATTCATACAGGTTTTGAACTAAATAGAATAAACAGCTCCCAGTCAAATAGTTTTGCAAAACACACTGTCTTGACATCTGAAATTAGTGCAATTAAGGGAGAAATCCTATGGCCCCTAGACAGTGTCTGAGGGGCCACAGGATATTTAGGATCCCCAGCTCCAACATCAGAGACAGCGCTCTGACCTCAGAGCTCGGAATCAGAGCTCAGCTCCCAGTCCTCCCCCTCACAGCATGCTACCTCTCTGAGGTCAGGAATGGGACCATGGAGATGGTGTAGGGGAGTATTTTGGTAGGTAGGTAGGGGAGGGGTCTGGAGAGGCCAGGATATGAGCTATCCTGGGTCCTCTCCAGCCTTCTTCCCTCTCCCTCTGAAAGGCTTTCACTAAGATTACAAACCTAAAATATTTAACTGTGGATCTGTAAATTCTGTTGAGTGCATGGCGCTCATTTAGAAATGGTTCCTACTGTTTATTTATTTTATTTCATTTAAAGCATTTCTTGGCTGTCTAACAGGGCAAAAGCTCTCCCAAGGTGGTTTACAGCAGTAAAATTCAAAAACAGTTAAAATACTAAAACCTAAACACAAAAAATAGCAATCAAAACAACAATAAAAGCAAACAAAACACTAGCAACAACATGTATTCTCTAACATATATTAGAGATTAATACACATGAAAACCTTGTTTCTCAGGGTCAGATACAGAATATTATACCCCTGCAATCTGTGTACTTTTGTTTTATTCAGAATCTGAATGCAGTAAAGGCTGTAAATAGAATTACTTAGGAGTAACATGCTGTTTATTTTTTCCATCTCTTTGTTTTGCACTCTAAAGGAAAGGACTATAGAGATACAAAATCAGAACGGCATAAACAGTGCTAAAGAAGAACTTCAAAAAGGGAAGTACAGTTACCATTAGAATACTTAAGAACTTAGCTGTGGGAACATACTAGGACATTATTTGGATGCCTTTTTGGATACGGTAAGCCAAATTATCCACTAATCGTCAAACTGCTCTTGCTAGCACGGAATATGTGTTGCAGAACAGGGGAAGCTAAGGTAACAAACAGGATCAACTAAAATGAAGAATTCTTGAGAATCATCTTTTGGTCAGTTGTGCATATATTACAAGGCAACGCAAACCCTTGTAAGTAAATTCCAGTAAACTACAAATGATTTAATGGAATAGTGGAATTAGTCAGTAAAGCTTGCCTCTCTTCTGGCTGCCTCCAATGCAGAGCTAGTGCAGAGCCCAGAGACTTATGCTGTGCAAAGGTTATTGATCACATAATGGCTTCACATATCATTTGCCTGATTCTAAATAAGCCAGTCCTCCAAAGACAAGAATATTATCAACACAGGATGGTTGTTGGGGTGCCCAAAAATACTTCTCTGTTGTCTTGTGAGAATCACTTAGGGGCCCACTTCATAGAACCAGAAATCAGCCCTGGCCATGCAGCCAGTTCCATGAGCATTCCCCTCTACTCGTGACTTGGGCCACAGCTAGACCTAAGGTTTATCCTGGGATCATCCAGGGTTCGCCCCTGCCTGAGCAATGGATCCCCTGTGTGTCACCTAGATGAACAGGTTTGACCCCTGGATGATCCAGGGATAAACCTTAGGTCTAGCTGTGGCCTAAGTGGTTTATTGTTCTGTTGCATGTTAAATGTGATTTCAGATCATGACATGCAGTGTAGAAATAAGGGATGATAAAACACTTTGACAACAAATATATTTGCTGTGTTTATAGCAGATCGTTACCTTGTCGTGGTGCTGGAGCTTGAGCACCTCAAGGATGCCATGAGCTAAACCATGAAGGGACACCCAAGACGGGAAGGTCATGGCAGAGAGGTCAGACTAAATACGATCCCTGGGGAAGGTAATGGCAACCCACCCCAGTACTCTTGCCATGAAAACTAAATGGATCAGTACAACCAGAGATATGTCAGTATACCATCGGAAGATGGGACCCCCAGGTCGGAAGATGGTCAAAATGCTACTGGGGAGGAACAGAGGATAAGTTCAACTAGCCCCAGACGTGATGACGCAGCTAGCTCAAAGCCGAAAGGACGGCTAGCGGCCGACGGTGCTGGTGGTGAACGACGAATCTGATGTTCTAAAGGACAACACACCATAGGAACCTGGAATGTAAGATCTATGAGCCAGGGCAAATTGGATGTGGTTATTGGTGAGATGTCAAGATTAAATATAGATATATTGGGTGTTAGTGAACTGAAATGGACTGGAATGGGCCACTTCACATCAGATCACCACCATATCTACTACTGTGGACAAGAGGATCACAGAAGAAATGGAGTAGCCTTCATAATTAATAATAAAGTGGCTAAAGCAGTGCTTGGATACAATCCAAAAAATGATAGAATGATCTCAATTCGAATATCAGGGATAGCTCAGATGGTGTGGTCAGTGAGTTAGAGCCAGACATCCTGAAGAGTGAGGTTGAATGAGCCTTAAGAAGCATTGCTAATAACAAGGCAGCAGGAGACGACGGTATCCCAGCTGAACTGTTTAAAATATTGCAAAATGATGCTGTCAAGGTGATGCATGCCATATGCCAGCAAATTTGGAAAACACAAGAATGGCCATCAGACTGGAAAAAATCAACTTATATCCCCATACCAAAAAAGGGAAACACTAAAGAATGTTCAAACTATCGGACAGTGGCACTTATTTCACATGCCAGCAAGGTAATGCTCAAGATCCTGCAAGGTAGACTCCAGCAATTCATGGAGCGAGAATTGCCAGATGTACAAGCTGGGTTTAGAAAAAGCAGAGGAACTAGAGACCAAATTGCCAATATCCGCTGGATAATGGAGAAAGCCAGGGAGTTCCAGAAAAACATCTATTTCTGTTTTATTGACTATTCTAAAGCCTTTGACTGTGTGGATCATAACAAACTGTGGCAAGTTCTTGGTGGTATGGGGATACCAAGTCATCTTGTCTGCCTCCTGAGGAATCTGTATAACGAACAAGTAGCAACAGTAAGAACAGATCACGGAACAACGGACTGGTTTAAGATTGGGAAAGGAGTACGGCAGGGTTCTATACTCTCACCTTACCTATTCAACTTGTATGCAGAACACATCATACGACGTGCTGGGCTTGACGAATCCAAGGCTGGAGTTAAAATCGCAGGAAGAAACATTAACAATCTCAGATATGCAGATGACACCACATTGGCAAAGGTGAAAGAAGAAAGTGCAAAAGCTGGGTTGCAGTTAAACCTCAAAAAAACCAAGATTATGGCAACCAGCTTGATTGATAACTGGCAAATAGAGGGAGAAAACGTGGAGGCAGTGACAGACTTTGTATTTCTGGGCGCAAAGATTACTGCAGACGCTGACTGCAGCCAGGAAATCAGAAGACGTTTACTTCTTGGGAGGAGAGCAATGACAAATCTTGATAAAAGAGTTAAGAGCAGAGACGCCACACTGACAACAAAGGTCCACATAGTTAAAGCAATGGTATTCCCCGGAGTAACCTATGGCTGCGAGAGCTGGACCATAAGGAAGGCTGAGCGAAGGAAGATAGATGCTTTTGAACTGTGGAGCTGAAGGAAAATTCTGAGAGTGCCTTGGACTGCAAGAAGATCAAACCAGTCCATACTCCAGGAAATAAAGCCAGACTGCTCACTTGAGGGAATGGTATTAAAGGCAAAACTGAAGTACTTTGGCCACATAATGAGAAGACAGGATACCCTGGAGAAGAGGCTGATGCTAGGGAAAGTGGAAGGCAAAAGGAAGAGGGGCCGACCGAGGGCAAGATGGATGGATGATATTCTGGAGGTTACAGACTTGACCTTGGGGGAGCTAGGGGTGGCGACAGCCAACAGAAAGCTCTGGTGTGGGCTGGTCCATGAAGTCACGAAGAGTCGGAAGCGACTGAATGAATAAACAACAGCAACATAGCAATGCTGTTAAGCAGTATGATGTAAAGTGTGAAGAGCTGATTTTAAATATGCATGAATATGTTATGGATGAACAACAGGCAAAGTTGTCTCTGTTCTCTCTGTATAAAACCTCCTATATCTTGTATTTACAATGATATGAAGCATTGCACCAATCTGCAGTGCATGAATTGACCTAAATGATTAGCAAAACCCTTTTATTGTGCAAAGATAAAAAGTACCAAGGCCAAAGTTCTCATTCTACCTATAGAGATAAGATTATATTTGTTGCTTTATATTTATGCCTTTGCAGATAAGGAAATCCAAATCACAGTTAGGTCCTCAAGCTACTTTTGTCAGTGAAAGACAAGATCTAATGAACTGAAGTCATTGATGGTAAACAAAAAAGACTTCTTTGAAAAGCTGATTTTGTGATTAGAACAGAAGAGTTAAATAACTTACTTGATGCCTGAAAACCTGTAGCACCTTATATATGATGTATATTGAAAAATACATAGTTTTGATTATAAAAACAAGACATGTGAAAATAAAGGGGAAAGGACGACTGAAGAAATGGGGATTAAAGCTATCAGGACACTGATCTGACCAAAAGGCTCCTATAGTCTAGCATTTTATATCCAGTATCACCAGCTAGTTGCCTGGAGAAAGTTTATGGCCAAGGAAGTGAGACCTGAGAAGCTCACAAGTAGGGCAGGTGGGAAACAGCCTTCCCTGTGCCGTGTTCCCTTGTGTCTGGTATTTGGATGCTCTTCCCACTATAATACAAGCTTATACTCATATACACCAATGGAACGGTATTTTCAATGTCACTTTGATTAATCAGCTAGGGCAATCCGAGTGACTCTCTCTCTATCTCTCTCCCTTTTGATAAATTAGTTATATTGAAGTTAATCCAAAATCAAAGTTCATAGAGATTTCAGTTTCTTAGGATAGGGTGAATAGAGTTCAGAGTGTTACTTTCTTCTAGGGCATGTTTGTTCATTTATTTAAATACAATTAAAGCTATTTTTTTTAAAAAAAATGCCAGTGACAAAATGGCTTCTAGCATATGAAGATGTATACCACAACAACAGTGCAAACCTACACATGTCTGCTCAGATGTAATTTCCATTGAGCTCAATGGGACTTATTTCTCAGTAAGTACAGGATTATAGCCACATTATCTTTCTTGTTTTGCTATGACAGACTAGGGCCTTAGCTAGACCTAAGGTCTATCCCGGGGTCATCCCTGCTTGCTCCTGGGATATCCTGTGTGTCATTTACATGAACAGGGATGACCCCAGGACGATCCCAGGATAAACCTTAGGTCTACCTAAGGCCAATCACAATTACTTTTCATATAAAACTTTAGATCCCCAAGCTTTTACTTGCCAGTGTTACACAGAAGGCATGAAGATACTATAACTCATATTTTCAACTGGCTTTCTCAAAATAACCCTGGAAACTGTAATTTGTTACGGTACCGATAACTGTTTGAGATCCCTAGCACTACCACGACCACATTTAATTTCCAGGGCTAAACTGTTAAACCCATTTTTGCCTGTAGAGAAAAATCCTTGAAATTGATGACAGATTTCTGTTGACTAAGTATGCTTTTCTCCTGCCTAAAACATAAGAGAACCATGACAATAATAAACTCAGAGAAGTTTCCACAGGTTTTACAGCATGTACCAAAAGCTAAATAATATGATTTCTCTTAAGCTAACTGTTGTGAACAATTTAAAAGAAATCTCATGGGCAGATATGAATTCTAGTTTCAGATATCAAGAGGAGCTGTAAATACCACCTGAATTTTGATGCATTCACCCTGCCTATTTTTGTTTCAACTTATCTTTTAAAAGAAACAAATACGTAATGTAGTGCTCAGCTCTGTAATTAAAGTGGTGCTATCTTCAACAGGAAAGTGAATATATATAACATTTTATTGCTACAGCTCAACTGGCATCAGTCATCACATATTTACTTCAGAAGCTAAATTATGATTATACAACATATATCTACTGGCACTAGCAGAAGGTAATAATGCTAAATATATAAAGCAGAACGATGATCACTTTCAATGCAAAGTCCAACGATTAGAATAGTATCCTGACATCTCTGCAGAAGCATATACCAACTTAGACCATAAAGTCTGCCAGCAAGAGCAGCCATCACTTCTGGAGACGCTCTTGCCGCTGCAGACATTTTCTAATGTCACGCAGCCCTTTTGCCAGCTGGGATGCTGCCTGGCTGCAGTCGCACTGCAGTGCCTGCCAGGATACACTGAAGCCACAGTAGGAGGCCTTAGCTAGACCTACCTTTTGTTTTGGGAGAGAGGAGGGGAGATCTCGTGTTGTGATTAATGCGAAATCTCTTCCCCGTTTGCATGTAAGGTGCGACGACCTCAGGCAGAGAGGCATCGTGCCCACCATTTAAAAAAAAATTCTTAAAGCTATGGCAGCGCACTAACGGTTGTGCACAAAGGTAAGTGGTTTTTTTTTAATTAATTTAATTTCTCCGCTCCCCCCACCCTACCCCCAATGGGTGCAGCGTTCCAGAGGCACACTGCGCCCTGTGCGTGGCTCCCGGCTCCACGCGAGTAATCACACGGAGCGGGGTCAAGCTGCAGAAACAGGCCACATGTTCCGCGGTCTCGGGCTCAGCCCGAGACCACAGAAAAAGCGGGCCCAAAGGGGAGGGCTCTATCCCGGGGCAAGGGAAGGATGATCCCTCCCTGATCCTGGGATCCCCTGTACATCATGTGGACACACAGGGACGATCCCGGGGTTCGCCCCGGGGTATACCCTGGTCTAGCTAAGGCCTAAATGTTTCCTAAGTGTTTCCTTTAGAAGCTGGTATATAAAAAAACTTACCACTTTTTTTTCCCCTTCCAGTTTTGGATCATCCACATAAGCAAGTACGAAGTCTATTCGCCGGACACCATCTCTGAAGAAAACAGAGTCTTTGCTTTGATGTCGCTTGTCAATCTACAAAGAATATAACACACATTAATTAACATCTGTGGCTGCTTATGAACATGGCAGGAAGCCACATGTCTTTCAGTTTGTCTTAAGCATTCAGTCTCCTAGTTCCAGAAAAGACTTATAATCATAAGAGAGTTGGAACACCACTTTCTTTTGTTGTATGAGATTTATTAAATGATTAGCAAGAAATTCATGGATATGGGTGGTGGTAATAAAAATGTATACATTTCTGTATACATTCCCTTCCCCTTTACATTTCCTCTTGTTTGTACTCACCTATCGCTAACCTTCCAGCCATTCATGCATGAGCAAGCTCAGCACACACACATATGCACCACTCTCAAGTCACTCAGGCCTTAGCTAGACCAGGCTTTATCACGGGGTGAACCCCGGGATCGTCACTGTGCGTCCACATGACGCACAGAGGATCCCGGGATCAGGGAGGAATCATCCCTCCCTTGCCCCAGGATATAGGCCTCCCCTTTGGGCCTGCTTTTTCGGTGGTCTCGGGCTGAGCCCACAGAATGTTTGGCCCGTTTACGCAGCTTGACCCCACTCCGCGTGATTACTTGCGTGGAGCCAGGAGTTGCGCCATCGGGGTTAGGGTGGGGGAGCGGGGAAACCAAATTAATTTTTTAAAAAAACCTTACCTTCAGCGCACGAGCGTTCATGCGCTGCCGGTCCTTTCAGAAATTTTTTTAAAATGGCGGGCACGATGCCTCTCTTCCTGAGGTCATCGCGCCTTACGTGTAAACGGAGGAGGGATCTCGCGTTAATCGCGATGCGAGATCTTCACTCCTCCATCCCGGATTTTCAGGTAGGTCTAGCTAAGGCTCACTTTGTTGCATGAGATTTATGAAACGGCAGCACCTGAAGCCTGTTGTATGTATATCTTGCACACCCACCATACATCAGAAAAGTCACAGGGCATATTAGTATGACGATGACAAAAGACCACTGCCTGTAAATGCTTTTTAGTGTTTGCCTGAATCCCTGCTTTTAGAAGCCACTGCAAACATTGTGAAAGCAAGTATTTTAGTCCCAGTGTAATTATGTACTGTGAAATAATATTCTGCTGAAAGCATGACACAGCTGCAACATGTGAAAGCAGGAACCACAACAGCAGTGCTGGAAGTAAAGAAAATCTATTTTCCTTTCATATTAAGGTTTAGGAAAGCAACAGATGCCTAGCAATGAAATCTAGCTGACTGCAGAATGTGAGAACACATGTGGGAACAGCTGCAGCATGCTACATGGTGATGCACATGGTGATGCACAGATTTGGGAATGAGGTCTTTTCAGCTACTTTTTTTTTTTTTTTGGTTCTATTTCACATATTTAAAAGGAGATTATTAACAATCATGTGGTAGTGGAGTTGAGCAAATTCCCTTGAGCTTCCTTGCTAATTAGCTTTGTCTTTTGGACTTCCTCAGACAAATCCCAAACTTACTGTGCAAGTGGATGGTTAGGGGAAGCTGGTGGCAAAAAAGAAGAAGAAAGAAGCCAAATAGGCCTTAGCTAAAACTACGTGATAGCCCACATGGAGGAGGAAAGATCTCGCATTGTGTTTAATGCAAGATCCCTCCTTTGTTTATATGCGAGGCGCGACGACCTCAGAAGGAGAGGCGTCGCACTCGCCATTTTTAAAATTTATTAAAGGGGCAGCAGTGAACGAACACTTGTGCACTAAAGTTAAGTGTTTTTTTTAAATTATTTCCCCCGCTCCCCCCCCACCCTAGCCCTGATGGTCACAGTGCAGCTCCTGGATCCTTGCAAGGAATCGCGTGGAGCCAGGTCAACCCGCGGCAGCCGGCCACACGTTCCATGGTCTCAGGCTCAGCCCAGGACCGTGGACAAACCAGGGCCAAAGGGGAGGGCGAGATCCCGGGGCAAGGGAAGGATGATCCCTCTGTGATCCCGGGATCCTCTGTGCGTCATGTGGACACACAGGGATGATCCCAGGGATTACCCTTGGATTTTGCCCGGTCTAGCTTATTTTATTTATTTATTTATTTATTTATTTATTTATTACATTTTTATACCGCTCAATAGCCGGAGCTCTCTGGGCGGTTCACAAAGCTGTGGCCTATATTCCCAGACTTTGTGGGGATAACAGAGGTCTTAAGCCAGAGGCCTCTGCTGCTACAAAGCCTTCCAAAACGCCATCCAATTGCAAGAGTAAATTTGGGAAATAAAGATCTGGAAGTAAACTCCAGCTCCTTATGAGTTTGGCTAAACTTGTGGGAGTTTGAACTTGAGTCAAACTGGGCTGGGAAAGGGGGGGACGACTCTGCCAAGAAGCAAAATATGTTTCATTTAAGCAGGTGTTTGATCTACTAACCTTATTCTTCTCTACCGTTTTCTGTTTAATCTGTATTTGTAATTTACGTTTTTTAACCGATTGTCATTTTTTATCTGATTTTTGTATAATTTTATTGTGTTGCTGTTCATTATATATGTGGATTGTTTATATACTATTACTCATTCATTGTGGATTTTAGTGTTGTTCGCCACTTTAGGCATTTTTAATGGAAAGACAGGGTATAAATGCATCAGATAACTTAATAAATATACTCCTGAGTTTGCAGTTCTGAATGCCCTTAGACTTGCCACTATCAGTAGTAGCAGAAATAGTGACCACAAATAGAAAATTTAGTGCCAAAATTTACTGGAATTTTTTTTTTCATCCTCACAGTTTTGCAAGGTACTTCCGTTTTCACTATTGCAAGAGATCAAGTTGATGAGCACTATGGCACCTTTTGGTGATTGGCATATCCAGAGGACCTACTCCTAGGGAACTGTGAGGATCCCGTGTCAGGATATGGTTTGCCTTTGGAGACCCTCATTCCTCACCTACCCTTCGCTGTGAGGCACAGGGATGGGGTGATGTGGGGTGGTCTCCCCACACTTGAAGGGTGGCATATAAGTAAGGAGCCGGGTGTTTTAACCAACTCCAGGCTTTGGAGAGTGCTCGCCCATAAAACCAGGCAAGTGGCCTGAGATAGGAGCCATTGATTCCCGCACTTGCACATGCAGATCCAGGGAGGGGTGAATTATCCATATTATTCAAATAGAGGCCCTAGTTTAATCCAAGTTCTGGTGTCTGGGTCTTTATTCTATGCTTCCTTCTCCACTTGCAACACTCTGTTGCAATGCTGCCTTGAGGCCCAGCATTGGGCAAAAGGTGGGATACAAATAAATATAATAATAATAATAATAATAATAATAATAATAATAATGCCTGCAGTGACAAAGAGAGATCAAATTGATGTCTCAATGTATAGTTTCTGCTGCCATTCTTCTTTTTGTAGAGGGTTGTGCAAATTGCACCTGTGGTTGCTGATCAATTATGCCTATTTTATCATTGTTTTTGCCATTGCTGAATCATGCCATGTTTTATTTTTTCTTATATTGTTGCACTGGTTTTTGGATCTGTTTTAATCTTAAACACTTCATTTCTGAATGGAAATATGACTCATAAATGTTTAAAATTAACTAATTTACAAGATAATCTACCTGGTACAGACAATTAAATTGCAATGCCTATTATACTTAAGGGCTCTGTGTGTGTGTACACACACACACACACACACACACACACACACACACACACACAGAGTATTCCCCATTAGACCTGTTTTGGTATGGCATGTGTAACTATGTGTTTGCCATGATGACATGCCCAAATCTTCTGTGTAACCAAGCTCTATGAGTTTGTTGATCAATGGAAAATGAGGTGTTGCATTTACTATGTGTATAGATTGCTATGCAAATGTTCAACTAATGCATGTGGTTGGGTGCATTCAAGAGTCTTGGGCATGCTAATGGAAATCACTCCCACTCTGTACATACAAAAGAGAACATCTGTACAGGGCTGAGTCTAGCCTACTTGGGATTTGAATCCAAGATGTTGAAGGTTGGTATCTAAGTTACTCCCCCTTTTTTTTTTAATGGGTAGAAGAATTCTCTAAATAAAAGTTTTCAGTTAGCACCCTATATGAAATCCATCCTTGGTATATTATAACTTGATCAGATTTGCAGATACGTGGGCAGAGCCTGATTATGGTCATCAAGTTCAATATTAAATTATTTTAGGGGTGTGTGGTTTATGTTTTTGTTTAAGAAACAGGCTAAATTACAGCTCATCTTTTTTCCTGCTCCGAACTCTGTCTAGTTTAATTCTATTCTTGATTGTATCATGTAAAATACCTAAAGAAAACTACAGTTTTCTTTAGTTTAGTTTTTTTTCCCTTTAAACTAAATAAAAAAGAATCTATGGGAGTATTTATTGGGTTGCAACTCTTGTTCCCAATTAACCAGAGACGTCACATAGTGAAGCTTGTTATCACTGCAGCCATCCAAGCTGTTAGCAGTATCATTTCTCCATGGTTTACCCTGAGACGTTGCTTCAGGAACAGATTGAACCTCCTTCCCGTCTTCTGGAACAACCAACAGGGAGTTAGCATGTGAGCACAAAAAAATGAAGTCTGCAATTGCACAAAGTCAGGGGATAGAAAATATTTCTCTGGATCAGATGGCTATGTGGCTGGCAATTTTAAAAAACTGCCAGAATAAAGAGCACTTATTTCAGGGACAGGATATTCTTATGTAGGATGTCAGGTCTGCTGAGGTCTGATTCAGACATTCAAAATGTTCTCTTTGAGATATACTGTCAAATACCTTTCCATGACACATTTATATAGGGAAAATAATGTGCCTGTTCAGACAATACACTAAGGCCTTAGCTAGACCTAAGGTTTATCCTGGGGTCATCCCCACCTGCTCCCAGGATATCCTGTGTGTCATTTACATGAACATGGATGACCCCAGGATGATCCTGGGATAAACCTTAGGTCTAGCTAACGCCCAAGCCATGGTTAGGCCGCTAACACTTTTGGAGCAAAAGGCTACTGAGCATGTTTAAACAATGGTTATGTAGCCACCATGGTTAGGAATGGTTCACACGACAAGCTAAGTCAAGGTTCACACAACATGCTAAGCCATAATGTTTATCTCAAAATGCTTAACCACAGTGGCTTAGCATGTTAACAGGCATACAGTGGCTCAGTTTGCACAGTGGCTTGTTTACTATGCTGCATTCACCAATCACATGCTGCAGGGATTCACATAATTCCCCTTGGCAGCACAGCTTGCTATATTATGTGAACCCAGCCAGGGTAGCTTGTTGGGCCTTGGTGGATTCTCATGACACGACAAGCTGTGCTGCTGAGGGTAATTATGCAAATCTCCCCAGTATGTGACCGGCATGTGCAGTGCAGTTAACAAGCCACTATGGCTTGTTCACTGCCTGCCAATTGTGCGAACCTGGTAATTTTTAGCAATTTGGGATCAATTCCTGTGATCATAATGGCTGTGCTGCTGAAATCACAAAAATGTCTGTCAGAAAGCTGCAGGTGTACCTGAACACATCCTAGGCACATGTTATATCTTTGCATAAATGTGTCTCTGATGGAAATTAGGTTGTGATACATGCAAAATGTGGACATCTAAACTTGCCTACAGTCAAATATATGGCTAACCTCTCCATATGGTACCTGAGGGAAACTTTCACAGGTTGTGCAATTGGCATTGTGGAACTCCTGCTATCAGCACTGAGGTACAATTTCATTCCAAGGATGGAACAACTTTTCTTCTCCACAGCCCATTCCCATGTTTTTAGTTATGTGATATAGAGTAAAATGTGGAGTATCGGTGTGTTCTCTGTTTTACAGAGCTAAGAACAGTTATATTATAAGCCTCAAATATTATTTCTGTCTGTGCTGACATTATTCTGGGATGTGAATGTGTGAGTAGGATATGGATGTGCGAGTACCAATGAAATGTATCTGATGGACTGTGATAACAGAAAGAAGGAAAGTCACACCTATACTTTTCCAAGTCTTCAGATTCACAACACAATTAGAGGTAGCAAAGAGCTGTATTTTTCTATGCCAGACTGAGGCCTTAGCTAGACCTAAGGTTTATCCCGGGATCATCCCTGCCTGCTCCGGGATATCCTGTGTGCCATTTACATGAACAGGCATGACCCTGGGACAATCCCAGGATAAACCTTAGGTCTAGCTAAGGCCTTATTTTACTGAATGATACAAAATATTAATATCTAAATTGAGACAAGGCTAAAAATAAATTAATCTCTTAGAAAGCTAGTGTGTTGGAATGGGAGTTGGGGCATCCCGGTTCTAGTCCCACTTGGCCATGAAAGCTCACTGGGTGACTTTGTGCCAGTCATAGCCTCTCAGCCCAACCCACCTCACAGGATTGTTGTTGTGACAATAAAATATAGAGGATGGGGATTATGTACACTGCCCTGGGTTCCTTGGAGGTAGGGTGACCAGATGAAAAGGAGGACAGGGCTCCTGTATCTTTAACAGTTGTATTGAAAAGGAAATTTCAGCAGGTGTCTTTTGTATATATGGGGAACCTGGTGAATTTTCCTCTTCATCACAACACTTACAGCTGCAGGTGCCCTGCCCTCTTTTAAATCTGGTCACTCTAGTAGAGCTCCTGCAGCTTTAACTGCTGTGATGACGAGGGAATTTCATCAGGTTCTGCATGCATACAAATGACACCTGCTGAAATTCCCTTTTCCATGCAACTGTTAAAGATACAGGAGCCCTGTCCTCCTTTCCATATGGTCACCCTACTTGGAGGAAAACAGATGGGGTGTAAATGCAATGAATTTGCAAATCAATAAATATCTTAAAAACCATCCAAAACAGAAATATTCAAGGAAATTACTAAATGAAAAGATATAACAATGGTATACTTCATTTAAGCACATTAACAGCAATCCTATGCCAGTAAATTCTATGCAAGTAAATTCTCAGTAAATCTGTATAGCAGAGGTAGGCAACTGATTCCCTCCAAATGCTTTGAACTAGAAATGCCACAATCTCCAACCAGTATGTCCAATAGGTCAGAGATTATGGGAACTGTAGGCCAAACCATAGGTAGGCAGCTGGTTGTCTACCTATGGTGTCCAGGAACCAAAAAAATAGGTATGTCTTTAAATAAGCATTAAAGACATACCTAGCAGCGGCATCTCTCTCTCTCTTTTTCATTTTTACTCTAGTGTAGGTGCAGGGGCCTAATCTGAATTAACCATTTGTGTCCCTCTATGTATCTTGATTTCAATTGGTCCTTTGGGCCTGCAATTTCTATTTCAAAATAGTCCAGAATTCTTTGCTCTGATTTCCTTTCCCTAGAACATGGGTTCTTAAAAAGGGGGGAATTCCACCCTAGGGGAGAATTTTAGGGTTCCAGGGGGGGAATTGGGACCACTATTCAGCAAAGTATGATGTTCTGTAGATTATGTCTTCCTACACATTTTATTAAAAATGTCCCAGAAAAGTGTCATGCCGTCCGCAAATACCAGGCCTTTGCTCTCTTTTCTCTCCCTCCCTCGCAATCCTAGAAGTTTCAAGCTTCCCATTTAAAGGGGCAAACGCAAAGCATGGGAGCTGAGAATGTAAAAGGGGCCATGCTTTGCGTTGCCCCTTTAAATGGGACTAATATAGAAGAAAAAAAAAACGATTTTCAATATTATATGCACATTATTTGGAATGCACCTTTTAAGTTAGACTATCTTGGGAAGGGGGGAATTATATTCTGAATAATGGTGAAAGGGTGAATGCAGCAAAAAAGGTTGAGAACCACTGCCCTAGAACATTGAGGAAAGGACTACCCTGACTCTGTTTAATTGTTTTCTAATTGCTAGACAAAAATTCCCATCAGCCATAGCCATCATAGCCATTGGTGAGACATGATGGAAGTTGCAGTCCAACAACATCTGGAAGGCCACAAGTTGTCCATCCCGGTCTATGCTAATCTATCAAACATTAAAGCTTGAAAGCCTCATCCACATATCAAAGCAAGGAGAATCCATCAATTACTCTGGCATTCTGGCAGATGACATCAAATTTAATACAGATTTATCCTGCTTTGAAAAAGAGCTCCAAGGATGCACTTTCCTATGTTCCCTCTCCATTACGCCACTGTTAGAGGGACCCTTAGGGAGATAAAATGCCCCCCAGTGTAAATGCCCCACAGTCCTTGCAGTATATTTGTCTTTCCTCATCTACTAATACAGCAAAAGTTCCTTTGCTAGTTGTTTTCACATCAAAATCCTGCTAAAATTGTGCATATGCCATTGAAAGAAATATGTCTCCACATTAAATGGTCAGGGAAGAACATTTGTGCCAGTTACCTCCCAAACTACTTCAGGTGAGTTTTTTCAGTATATAATGCATCAATATAAAGCCTTAAATCATAATGTTTAAAACAAAGAAAGTGTATAATTCTTAGCTATTTCACTTCATAAAATCCTCCACACAAACTTTGATAGAACATGCATATCCCTGTTTCACATATGGATTCATGCAGATAGCACAAAACTATATTTAAATATCATATTCATTTTATAGTCTTCTAGGATTTTCCAAGACTTTCCTGTTAACAAATAAAATCTGTTCTATCATTTGTGAGATACACAAAGAAATGAAAAGATCCACAACAACAGAAAAGCATATTAGTAACACCAATACCCAAAGCAAGTATGAAGTCAGTGGTCACCTCATATAATTCCAACTCTGAAGCCAAGGAAATCCAAGCGTACCTGGAAGGGAGGCTGCCCGACATTTGTCCCATTTGTCCTCCCTTGTCTTGGAGGACAAATGGGATATAAATTTAACTAGGTGTATTTCTAGAATCCACTGAGCTAGAACTACACACAATAACAGGGGAAGAGAAAGATATCAGCAGAGGGAACTTTATCATGATTTTAATACTTGCACGCTGTTACAGTGCTAAATGAGAATAAAGTAAGATATATTACACTTGCGTGTAGATTTGTTTTAAAATGCTCACATTACTGACTCTCTGCCCATTATTTAGGCTTGCTCCTCCAGTGCAATATGGAATGGAATAGTCTATTAATAGTTTATCTAGAAGTGGCATGCACACACCCACTGATCTAAAGATGAGCATAGTAGTAGGAAATAAGCCAAAAACGCCTGTTAAAAACAGCAACACAGACCCAAACACATAATATAAACTCATTCCACAGCAAACCCAAAGATTGAAAAAGAAAAAGCTTTCCAGTTTTCAACAGTAGATGGAATTTTATACGTTTTTTTTTTACTTTTTATTCTGTATACTGTCTTGTATGCAACTGTCAATTTTAAAGAAACTGTGGGAAGTTATCTAACTCAACACACTGGAAAATTAATGTTTTGCTAAAATACTTTATTTTTATTTTTGGGATGGACAAAAGCCCTTATTTAAAGGATCCTCCCTTACATAAAATTATTATTCCAGAACCATATAACGCCATATTCCATATTGGATATCCCTTAGTTTAAAATGTCAATATAGTAAACTCGAAATATCTTAGGAGAACTGGAAAAAAATCTTCTTTTTTTGCTGCCTTTTATTATATAAGTAAGAGACAATACCATTCATGCAGGGATGCATAACCACAGCCACTTTTGCTGCTTACCCCTTGAAGGTCAGAGATGAGTAATGTAGACTCAGTGGTACTTAGGCCCTGCCAGTGGCGTCATGGGGAAGATATAATGCTGTTAGTGTTAATGCAAAAGCAGCAGGATGCTTAAAAAAAATCAGCAGCAACCAATAAGCTTTGTGTTTTCTGTTTTTAAAAAACACTGTAATGACTAATTTACAGTTTAATTCCCAAGGAAACAATAGATTTGCTAAACCATCTTTATTTCCTTGGCCACGATTGG
The DNA here is from genome assembly GCF_023053635.1 of Elgaria multicarinata webbii. Classification (NCBI taxonomy): domain Eukaryota; kingdom Metazoa; phylum Chordata; class Lepidosauria; order Squamata; family Anguidae; genus Elgaria; species Elgaria multicarinata. The sequence goes on from NC_086172.1 coordinate 107,597,392, forward strand.
GAACATAGGTCACAATAATTTATGTTTTACATGGTTATCTGCAGAACTGCAAATATTTTGGATACGATTTTTAAAAGTTGGTATCTAGCAACATTTTGTTTTTCCTGATGTAGGAACATAGCAAAGGGTAAGTGACATAAATTTTGGGTATGATAAAAACAGTTTTATGGTATTTCATGAAAAGAAATAAACAGTTTTATGGTATTTCTAGGCCACATTTTTTATAAGACTACACTTCATGTCAGTCACTAAAAGTTTTCTGAAATGTCTACCATGTAAATCAGAAATCTGGTGTGTGCCTCAAGAAGAAGGTATGAATTTAGCATGGATTTAGTATGAAAAATGATCTACCAGTTAATGTACCAACAAACAGACACTTAAGGTGGGTTGTATCAATGGATGTGGTAGTGAAACATCACAAAACACAGTTTTAAACTGGCATCCTCAGAGGTGTATACTGGTGCAACATGAAGAAAGATGAAGACAAATGTTTGATATGTTATTTTCCAGTATGAATACAGCATATGAAACAAGATGTGTAAATTTCATTAAAGTGTATTTTAGTGCATGACCAAAGGTTATAATACTAGACAAAGAAAGACTGATAGTGATCTTGATCTAAAAATTAAGCAGGGTTTAAGTTACTGCTTTGCAACTCAGCATCTGGTGCAAACATGGAAATAAATAATAACCTTTGTACTTGAAGTACAATATATTCAATACATTAGAGAAGAATTTGCTGAGACAAGTATGGCAATCTGGCACTATTGATTTTGGGCAAAGCATACTACTTACATCACATAATAAATGCTACTGGAAATGTGCATTTTGGTAATGGCTTTTCCATAATTCATCTTATATACAATACAACCAGTTGTCAACCGGAATTAAGAAACTTTGCAACATAACTGAAGTTGCAGAATTCTTTTTAAATTATTAACTTACCATTTTTATCATAAATATACATAGCCTACATACAAGTACCAAATTCCACACTGTTATTTTGAAACTTGAAGTGAAGAAACATATTTATACTTTCACATTATTATTCCAAAACAATACAGATTTTACAGTATGAATTAGAAACTAACGAAATTGTTCAAGTTACTCAAATTACTTTAACTGAATCAAATGATTTCACCACAGTTCTCAAAGGCCTATATAGAAAACTATCTCTATAAAGAACTTACATTTCCTAATTTAAATCACAAACATAGTAAAGCCCCTATTTGTTTCATCCCATATGTGTTGTCTGAAAGCATATTCCAGCAAGGACTGCACCATATGATTTTCCTGGTCATGTGTTTCAGGTCTTATTTAGTCTAATTCACTGCAACCTTTCCACTACTTCACCACATCATCTCTACAGCAGCATCACTTACTGGCCATGATAGGTGGGCACTGTGGCTGTTGCTACGGACACTGGGAGTGTGACTGTTGTTTTCGCTCCATACTGTCTTCTTCTGGGCTGGGACTGCCTTCCATGACATAGTACCTTCCCTATGGTTCTGATTACAATTCCCAATGATCATCCATTATGGAAATTGTAATCCGATGGAGGACACCAGACTGGGAAAGGATGGTGTAGGATACTGCACTGACCAAGTGCTGGCACCTCTCTTCCCCTGGCGTATTACATTGTATGATGTACCCTCAAATATTGCAGTATTTTTAATCTCCTTATACCTATTTATAAGGATTCACATCATAGATTATAGAATCATAGAATAGTATAGAATCATAGAATAGTATAGTTGGAAGGGGCCTACAAGGCCATCGAGTCCAACCCCCTGCTCAGTGCAGGAATCCACCCCTAAAGCATCCCTGACAGATGTTTGTCCAGCTGCCTCGTCAATGCCTCCAGTGTGGGAGAGCCCACAACCTCCCTAGGTAACTGGTTCCATTGTCGTACTGCTCTAACAGTCAGGAAGTTTGATCAGGACGCACTTATATGAAAGAAAAATAGCAGGCTGAACTACACTGATGTGATCAGTAGAACATATAGTTTGGCCCTAAGCCCTAATGGAGGCATGCCAACTCTTTAGAATGAGGAGGAGAAGAAAAAACTGCAAAAGCCAGGAAGCCGCAAAATTATTGTCTGCTGGAAGAAAGGGATTGGGCCAGGAGAAGACATGGATATCTGGGGAATTTCAGAATGCCAGGCCAGGACCCCAGACTTGACCCTAGGCCTGTGTTTCCACATTCATGTTCATAGAATCATAGAATCATAGAATAGCAGAGTTGGAAGGGGCCTACAAGGCCATCGAGTCCAACCCCCTGCTCAGTGCAGGAATCCACCCCTAAAGCATCCCTGACAGATGTTTGTCCAGCTGCCTCGTCAATGCCTCCAGTGTGGGAGAGCCCACAACCTCCCTAGGTAACTGGTTCCATTGTCGTACTGCTCTAACAGTCAGGAAGTTTTTCCTGATGTCCAGCTGGAATCTGGCTTCCTGTAACTTGAGCCCATTATTCCGTGTCCTGCACTCTGGAATGATTGAGAAGAGATCCTGGCCCTCCTCTGTGTGACAACCTTTCAAGTATTTGAAGAGTGCTATCATGTCTCCCCTCAATCTTCTCTTCTCCTGGCTAAACATGCCCAGTTCTTTCAGTCTCTCTTCATAGGGCTTTGTTTCCAGACCCCTGATCATCCTGGTGAGATTCATGAAGAATCTCACTGAAGTAATGAAAGAAATATTAATTTCTCATCAGCTTCAGGAGTAAGTACATTAATACAGTATCAAAATACATAAGGAAGTGATATGCCAATGAAAAACATTTAGTGAATATTGTTTCAGATAAGTGACTTCTAGAAATTAGTCAAAGCCAAACATTGCAACTGCATTTATGTACCTAACAAGGAACTATGGTATGTTTTAAAAACAACAACAAATACATGACATTAGTACAGAGGAAGCTGCCTTGTACTAGTTCTGATTATTTGTCTACCTAGTGTAGTACTGTCTATCCTGACTGGCAGGAGTTCTCCAGGGACTCAGGCAGAGATCTTTCACATCACCTGCTACCTGAGCTGGTGCCATGGATGAAACCAGGGATCATCTGCATGCAAAGCATGTGCTCCATCTCAGAGCTTTAGGTCCTCCCCTAAAGGAGAAACTATGTTCGGGAAATTGTGCATTCAACATAATTTGTTTTAGCAACCTGAATTGAAAAGGAGGATATACTTAATTTCCAGCACTTCAAATAAATCCTATGCAAAGAAATCAGTAGTGAGAACTTTGATAAGAATTGGGAATTAACAATGCTTTCATTCTCTCATTACATTGGACTTCATAGGTGACAAAGATCCAACTGACATCAATTCATTTAACTTTGATCACGTTGATCATCTTAGGAGATGATACACACATATAACCAGAGTTCTGTATGCATATTGTTTGTTGGAATAGGAGTCCCTTGCATAAATATGAATCTGCTGTACATCCCAATGTGCATAAGAATTAGGGGTGCAAAAATTTCCCAGGTTCCATTTTGTTTGTCTTCTGTAAACAGGTAATGCCCTGTATCCCACTTCTCCTACCGTCTGATTTTTTGGGGGGGCGGGGGGGGACTTCTATAAGTGATTTCAGAATTTACTTATCCAGAGTTGCTCCTAATCATTAATTTATTTTCTCTTTAATGTAAGCCATGAGCACAAGCAATTGTGCACATAAAAATGGCTATTGTATTGAGTTAATGGACAGTACAACGGTTAATTTTAAGTTCCTTTTCTGTTCTTAAAAGTCTATACTGAGAAATACATATATGGAGAAAACTGATTGCCTGGACAAAAGTCTGTTTAATGCCGGAAAAAGTCAGACCTTCTCACAATTTCACCCCCTACTGGATAAAAAAATCCACATCTGGGTATGCCATTAAACGTTTTAAAATGAACAGCCTCAGGCACATGATAGAAAGATACTAAGTGCAGAAGATAAAAGTTTCCAAGTAATTTCCCCCTTTTATTTAATAATGCAATTATGTGCATGATCATTTCAACATTCCTTGGAGGCTCTGTTTAATATAAGTTCACAAAATTTAGTTTTAAAGGATCACTTCAATGAAATTAAAAATTCAATGAAATAAAGGTAAATTTGGGGAGCAATCCTACCTCTGTCCCATTGTTGACAGCTGGAGGGGCTTAGGAGGTTGAACTACACCTGCAGAAAGGAGCATCAGCAATGGTGGGGCTTCATCAAGACAGTAGCCCTAACTGTTCCCATAAAGTTACTGCTAGCAGTCCTGAAGCTGGTGGTAGCAGGCGGAAAGCTCCAAATTGGGGCATTCTGTAGGCAGGTTAGAGCCATCTTTAGATCTGCTGGATCCAAAGCTGCTTCAAACCCCTCACCTATGCCATTCTGGAACTGATGTAGGAAAGTTCCCTCCCACTGTGATCAATGGAAGGGACATTTTAAAACCCCACTCCACCAGGAGAACCCTCCCCCCCCCACCGCATACACACCCCTCCTACTCTGGCTGTCGTGAGCCAACAGGGCTTTGGTAGATCCACCTCATCACTCTCATCTGACCCAACCTGGGATTGTTCTGTAAGTATTAAGAATAGTAAAGGAGGTTTAATGTAACTGCTACGCTTTCTTACCCCCCACCCAATAAATAAATAAATAAATAAATAAATAAATATGTTTTCGTATGCATAGCTTAAATAAAAAAGAATTAATCTTGATGTATATCAGGAAGGTAATGCTCTACACATGCAGCAAGCTTTACAAAGTCAAGAAATCCAAATGGAAGAAATAGTGGAAAACTAATCCTTAGATGTTGTGCCAGGAAAAGGTAATACAGAATTCCAAATTCTGGGGTAAACTTTGAAAAGAGGTAAAGAATCCTTAAATACAATATGTACATATACATACACCTACCATTCATTGCTTTCATTAGAATGCCATTTGAGGGTTAATCCCCATTCTGACAAAAATTGTAATATGGACATACCAAACAATGTTTTAAAGCATGACTAGACTGTATGTTGCTTGTAAGTCAACAAAATCTTTGAAGTTGTTGTTGTTGTTATTTGAATTCCACCTTTCTACCAAGAAAAATGGCATTCAAGGTGGCTATGCCATGTCACAGAAAAAGAAAAGTAACCTTAGCCATAGTATTAAGACACCTCTATTCATGTACTATTTTCTCATATGAAAACTAGTCTAGAAAACGTATACTAAAGTTTGGTGAAGTGAGGATAAGCAATTTAATTAATTTCCAAATGTTAAGTTTTCCTTCCCTGAAAAATATATGGTTGTCTAAAGTGGTGTTTACTTACCACATTTCCTTCAATATTAAAACCAGATTTTTATAAAGCAAATTATTCCCATAGTGAGACCTTACCTCAGAATTGCAACGAAGTTCTGAATCTGTGTTCGATATATTTTCAAATGAAGGCCCATTGGCTTCTTCTCCTAAACAATACAGGGAAAAGTATGTTTACCTCCAATGCATGTTTTAAATATCACTACTTATTTTATTGGCAGCATTTATACAGCCCTTAATAGACAATAACCAAGTTCTTCAAGTAGCTCATAAAAAGATTTACATATAAAAAAACCAATATTTTACAGCACCACTCAAATAATATAACATATAAAACAATGGATTGAATTCAACCCTTAGATCATAACTTTAAAATGCCTGAAAGAATTAGGACGTCTCCATCAGGCACCAAAATGACCACCAAGAAAGTGCCAGGTCAGCCTCTCCGAGGAAAGGATGCCACCACTTAGAAGGCCCACTACCTATGGAACTCACCCATCGTACTTCACTTGCATGTTTGAATTAGCATCCTCAACAGCTGCATAAAAGCACAGACATCTCTGGCGGACTACTGCTACTTGGACTCCTGAGAATCCAATTTCAGATTTTAGCACCTACATCCTACTGAGTGACCATGAAAATCCATAAGAAGGAATGTGCAAGTGCAGCAGAAAAAGAAGTCTGCATCATGTACAACAGAGCCGCAGCGCAGCAGGGGTGGCTTCGTACCCACCTTACAACCCCTACCAGAACTCGTGGGTTGTAGGATGGGTACAAAGCCACCTCCACTGTGCCTTGTACCAGGTTTGGATGACATGCCAACCTGCTCTGCATCATGGAGAATTATGCAAATAGTGGTCACATGCAGGCACAAGGTGAGAAGCCACGATCATCCAAACCCAGTCAATATGTTAGGTGCCTTTGAAATTAACTGGGTAATTTTGTTTTGATTTAATCAAATAGTATGAACTTGCTGATAGACACACATTCATCCATTCCCCTCAACCTTTTGTTACTGGATGAATTATCAGAACTCGGTGACTCACAACTAAATTTGTAAGCCACCATTGAAATGGTTTTGTTACTGGGATAATATGAAAGCTCATTCTTTGTTGTTTATTACACTGCTTCACATCACACATATAACTCAAATAACCATGTGGAGCCTCATGTGGCGCAGAGCGGTAAAGCAACAGTTTCTGCAGCTGAAACTCTCCCCACGGCCTGAGTTCGATCCCAGCAGAAGCTGGTTTCAGGCAGCCAGCTCGGGTCGACTCAGCCTTCCATCCTCCCGAGGTCGGTAAAATGAGTACCCAGTTAGTTGGGGGAAAGGTAATAATGGCCGGGGAAGGCAACGGCAAACCACCCCGCTATAAGGCCTGCCAAGAAAACGTCAGCGAAAGCTGGTGTCCCTCCAAGGGTCAGTAATGACTCAGTGCTTGCACGAGAGGTTCCTTTCCTTTCCTTCCAAGCCTAGGCTACCCTCTAAGTCTACTTACATGGAAGGAGGTTCACTGAAATTACCGGGCCTTAGCTTGTGATGAATTCAAACCATGTTAAAGGGCAAAAACAGCTTAATAGAAAAGAGGGAATAACTGATTTAAATAGCCATTGAAATGTGTTTGAAACATAATGGATTGTAAATGCAAAAAGCAAGCACTCTCATTTGTTGGCAGAAGTCTGACTAACACACTGCTTGCCTGAACAGGTCTAGTGTCAAAAAGGAACTGGGTTTCCATTGTGTGATAAATTTATAGTGTTGTAGAATTAATCTTTAAAGAAATTATTTTTGTTTTCAATGCAAAATAACATCTACCTTGGGCAAAGGAGTTCAAATTAACTTAAGACACAATACGTAATGATAAATTTGATTTAGACCAGCTTTACCCAGAGTTTTGTTTGCTTCAGTAGCTATGAACAAATGAACAAATTGTTCTGTGCCTACGACAACCCTGCATCTTTGATTGTAATGTAATGATCTAGTTTGAATGCAACACTTAAACATAATTTAGCATAATGAAAATAAGCTGCTGTGAGCCTCTATGGTGGCCTCCCTTCCCTCATCCACGCCCAAACTAAACGTTCAGTTAATCATACTTCACATAAGTGTGCATGGCGTCAAATCAAATTAGGACCATGCCACTCTGAGAGGGGTGGGTAAACTGCCCCCCCCCATTTTTCCTGAGATTTCACACACAGCCCTCTCTCTGGCCTGGTTCAGACAACACGCTAAACCATGCTGCTTAACCACAAAATGGTTAAGGGAATTCCCTTAACCATTTTGTGGTTAAGCAGCATGGTTTAGCGTGTTGTCTGAACCAAGTCACTCTCTCTCTCTCTCTCTTTCTCTCTCTCTCTCTCTCACACACAGAGGGCTGTGGGTTAAAAAAAGAAGAGCCTTCAATGGACACTTTTTTTTCTTTTAACCCTCCCGTCACCCCCAGTTGTGTGTGCATGTGTGGAATTTCGGGGGGGAGGGGGGAAAGGAGGGAGGTTCATCCCCATTTCTAGAATGTTATGATTTTGATCCAAATTGGGCTGCACATGCTTTTATGAAGGAAAATGAAACCGAACATTTAGGCCTTAGCTAGACTAGCGGTTATCCCAGGCTGATACCCAGGATCGCCCCATGCGTCCAGATGATGCACAGGGGATCTCGGGATCAGGGAGGGATCATCCCTCCCTGGCCCCGGGATGCAGCCCTACACTTTGGGCCCAGTTTTCCCCGCAGTCTCGGGCCGTGAGTGTCTGGCCCGTTTCTGCGGCTTTTCCCAGCTCTGTGCCGGGAGCCGCGCACGGGGCTCAGCGCTCCTCAGGAGAGCTGCGCCTATTGGGGCTAGTGTGGGGGGAGCGAGGAAATCAATTTTTTTTAAAAAAAAACACCCTACCTTTAATCACTCTAGCGCTCATGCACAGCCAGCCCTTTAAAAAGTCAAAAAATGGCGGGCACAACGCCTCTCTTCTTGAGGCTGTCACACCTTACTTGTAAATGAGGGCAAGCTCTCACGTTATTCACAACGAGAGGTCTCCCCTCCTCTCCCCCGGATTTTCAGTTAGGTCTAGCAAAGGCCTTTGCTTCCATTTTAAATTAAGCAAAGGTTGTCATGTCATCTGAACCTGGTCAAGCAGTTGTTAAAACCTGGTAAAAATGCATTTTGTTAAAATTAACCACCGTGTAGGATTCTGCCGGCAGGATAGACACAGTAAATCTAAAACAGAAGTGGAAGCTTCCATATCTCCCTCTCAGCTGCACTGGAAGAGTTTGCACAAACCCAGGGTTCTTTCTTGTAACACTAATAAGGCAGATAGATATAGATATATAAAATCCTGGCGTCTTCTGTACTAGCTATTAGCTATGAAATTGTCATCTATTTGTCACTCACTTTTCACAGGTAATACACGCGTATTTTGTGTTCCCATATTTTCTCTTGTTTTTCTCCCATTTCTGCCCGTAGTCATTGTTTGTTCCATTTTATTTCCTCTCTTCTTTCCGTTATATTGAAATAGCAGTATTTTGTCTATGTATTATTTAAAGTATCATTATCCTGCTCTTAAGCCAAAAACGGGGACCAGAGCACCTTAAATATCAATTAAAAAAACAACACAACCCCTGCCATAACAATATAAAAGTCATCATATGAAAAGAACAAAGGGTTGAAAGGGAAGGGTTGGAAAAGCAAATTCAGACACCAATTCTTAATGTTACGAAGTCATTAGAAGGGCAAGCTGGAATGGAAATTATGGTTTTGTTATAATAGGAAAAAAGAAAGAAAGAAGGGAACATCAGAACAGCCCTGATGGATCAGACCAAAGGCTCATTTAGTCCAGCATTTTGTTCACACAGTGGCCAAGCAGCTGCCTATGGGACATGGGTGCAATAGCACTCTCCCACTCATGTTCCCCAGCAATTGGTGTACGTATTGCCATCAAAACTAGAAGCTATTGATACTCTTATCCTCCAGGAATTGTTGTGAACCAACCAGAGAGCTTCAGCTATTGGATGGTACAGAAATGTAATAAATATTAAGTAAAATTTGTCTACTCCCTATTTAAGGAAAGGAAAGGAACCTCTCGTGCAAGCACTGAGTCATTGCTGACTCTTGGAGGGACGCCAGCTTTCGCTGACATTTTCTTGGCAGGCCTTATAGCGGGGTGGTTTGCCGTTGCCTTCCCCGGCCATTATTACCTTTCCTCCAGCTAACTGGGTACTCATTTTACCGACCTCAGGAGGATGGAAGGCTGAGTCTACCCGAGCCGGCTGCCTGAAATCAGCTTCCGCTGGGATCGAACTCAGGCCGTGGGGAGAGTTTCAGCTGCAGAAACTGCTGCCATGCAAATTTATGGCCATTACTGCATCTTGTGAAGGTGAATTCCATAGTTTAACTATGCGTTGTGTAAAGAGGTGCATCCTTTTATCTGCCCTGAATCTCCCACCAATCAGCTTTATGGGATGATCCTAGGTTTTCATATTGTCTCCCTATCCACTTACTTCATAGCATCATGTATAATTTTGTACATCGCTATCATGTCTCCCCTTACTTGCCTTTTTTTCTAAGCTGAACAGTTCCAGATGCTGTAACCTTCCCTCATAAGGGAGTTGTTCCAGCCTCTCTTAGGCCACAGCATCCACATGATGGACAGGGGATCCCGGGATACAGGAGGGATGATCCCTCCCTTGCCCCAGGATCTCGCCCTCTCCTTTAGGCCCGTTTTTTCCACGGTCTCGGGCTGAGCCTGAGACCGTGGAACGTGTGGCTGGGCGCCGTGGGTTGACCCAGCTCCTTGCGATTCCTTGCGAGGAGCCGGGAGGCGTGCACGGGGTGGAGGGTGGGGGGAGGGGGAAATATTTTTTTTTTAAAAAAACCCTTACCTTTTGCGCACGAGCATTTGTGCGCTACTACCCCTTTAATAAAAAAAATGGCAGGTGCGATGCCTCTCCTTATGAGGTCATCACGTGTAAACAGAGGAGGGATCTCGCAATAAACACATCGCAAGATCTTCCCTCTTCCATTGCGGGCTAACAGGTAAGTCTAGCTAAGGCCTTAGTTGCCCTTTTTGGCACCTTTTCCAAGTCTATAATAACCTTTTTCAGGTGTGATTACCAGAACTGTACACATTACAAAGATGAAACCAGTAATTTGACATCCCACTGCCACTGCAGTGGGCAGAGGCTGACTAAATGAGGGGATATTATTTACTAATCCTCCAGCTATGCTGAGCAGGTAAACAATAAAACACATATTGAGCCTACAGAAAGGAAGTCTACAATTAATTGCAAGGACCTTTGCTGAATGAACTTATTTGTGAGTATATAATATAGACTGGTCTTTGCCACGGGGAAGTGATTGGTGACAATATAGTACTATTTTAAATGTGCTGTATTAAATTCACTTTAATTTCCCTCTTCGTTATAGCAGAATTGTCTCAGGAGCGCTATAGACTCTAGTGTTGAAGCAACCCTGTCTCCAAGTGGCTCTGTTTAATTTGGGGAAATGAATGGCAGACAGTCAGACTGACACATGAAATACCAAAACCATTGCTTTACTACTCTGAAAAAGAAAAGAAATGTATTATCACCAAGTATTAGTAAATGTTTCTTTGTGCAAGTAATATGTTGTTCTTGGAACAAAACCCCACACACATTTTGGTTTCCCCTCACTGTAAATGACTGAAACTTGTGCAATTAAACACTCCCACTCTTGGGAGTGCAATCAGGTTGACATATGAAGCAAGAGGCTTTCAAAGAGCACTGCTCCAACAAAAGTACTGCCATATGGATGTGGTTTAGATGGGCTGAAACTCTGCAGTATCTCCCAAAGTCAAATTTAGTTCCTGATTTATTTGCTTTGATCTCTGTTCCTGTTCCTCTTTTGGTCCTCAGTTTCCTTATTCAACACAAATCTCTTCATTTCCCAACCCAACCCAATGTCACAACTAGCCAATGGAAATGAATTGCTAATTCATTACTAAAAAAAACTAATCAGTGTCACTTCTTTCTGTCCTCTTTCGCAACACCTTCCATTCTGTGTGTTCTTCCTCCAGTTCCATAAGACAATGCTGGATTCTTTTTTAATCTTCTCAAGGCTGGCCCCAATCCCCAAACCCACCTTTTTTTAGATCTTTACAAACTGCAATACTGCCCTGACTGACCCCTTCTTCATCCAGGCTCCCTCAACTTCAGCACATAGCTGCAACAAGTGGTGAGTTAATAAAAACAAACAAACATATGGATCTGTGCAAATTGCAATCACACTTTAAATATCCTATTTTCCTTTATTTATTTATTTTAAACCTAACATATTAAAGTTACTTTAAAATAAATACAATTAACTTGGAAATCATTCAATTCCTATCCTAGATTATCTGGGAAAAGATCAACCAATACAAAATAAGTAAATCTTTTTTACAAATAAGAACATTGTTTTGAAACTTAAAAGAGTAATCCCTAGCTCCCTGAAGTTAAAGCTAAATCTTCCACAGACTGTACATTTGTGTGTTACACCCATAATAAAGTAAGTGCTGGCTGCTAACTTTACTGTGGCTTTGCAAAGTTCTCCTCCTCCCCTCACCCCCAAGCACGAGTACCCGTTTTCAGTTTATAATTGTCAGCATGTTACATGTCAAGATTGCTCAAAATTTACTAACACTAGTCTTTCAGACCTCTGAACATATAGTTAAGAAAACCTCCTTGAATAACAAACCACAGATCACTGTGTAATTTCAAAGTCGAACTACAGAAAAATTAAAGGCCAAAGGAAGTTAAATTTAGCAGTGCTGCTTGCCCATATATGCCCCACCTACAGTTTTCATGCTGCAGGGATTTTTGCCATCTTGCCACATTCTTGGTAATTCTGAAATACCCCAGCTATCAAAATAACCCTGTTGAGAAAAGCTATATTATGACTTGGAATGTCCAATTATAAAATTGCACCACACGTAAAGATACTGTGGCTTCTGACGGGCATACTCTCTGGAACTCTTATCAGTAATTGATACCTAGGATAAAACACCAGCCCTCTCAAGGACTTCAGATAGGATAGTAAGCTATGTGATTTATTTCAATATCATGCTTCTCTGGACTTGAGGAATTGGAGTGCTTCTTTTAAAATTTGTTACTGTCTCTATGAGCTACATAAATGACAGATATTCAGCTTGAAACAAATCTATTTCTTCAACTGTATCTATTTTTTCAACAACAATGTATTCATGTTTTTAAATTGTTGGTTGTTTTTATGCTTTTCATGGTTTTAATTTTTGTGAACCGCCCAGAAAGCTTTGGTTATTGGGCCATATAAAAATGCAATAAATAAATAAATAAATAAATAAACTCAGAATGACAATGTTCGCATGTCATAACATCCCACAGCTAACAAACCATGGCTTGTTGAGAAGATGAGTGGTAGCAAGTGTGCAAACTGGTTCCTGCCTACCCATTTGTGCTGCAATAAACAACTCAGGAACAATTCATCCCAGGGTTGTTTATCATGATATCTGAACCCAGAATTCTGGATTGTTGGGAGATGAATAATACAAGGTTTGAATTCATGTTTTAACCATGGTTTCAAACTCTGGGTTGTTCATCCCCCAATAAACCACAGTTTCAGGTTTGGATGTCATGATAAGCCACCAAGTGACAAAGCATCCCTGGGTCATTTATCACAGTAGGAGCTGGTGGGTAGGACCCAGCATGCATGTTTTCACCTCCTCATTCATGGCTATGCAGGGTTTCATTAAACTCTGGGTAGCCATGATGGTGTAAACTTGGTCATTATACCAAGGTTCTAAAAGAAAAAGAAAAAGAAGTTAAAATTTCAAGGGCTGCAACAATCATGTAAGAGAATAAAACAATAAATTTCAGAACAGACAAACTGTCCCTTCCAGATTAGAATGGTAACTGTTGCCATCGGAGGCTGAAAAATAGCTTGATACTCCCATTTTTCACATAAATTAGCCTTATTGAACTATGGCCTTAGCTAGACCTACCTGATAGTCTGCGACAGAGGAGGGAAGATCTCGCATTGTGATTAATGCGAGATCCCTCCTCCGTTTACACGTGAGGCGCGACGACCTCAGGAAGAGAGGCGTTGCGCCCGCCATTTTTTAAAAAATAAGACGGAGCACATGAACGCTCGTGTGCTAAAGGTAGGGTTTAAAAAAAACCAACACCTTAATTTCCCCGCTCCCCCCACCCTGGCTCCGCGCGAGAAATCACGCAGAGCCGAGTCAAACCGCGGCAACGGGCCACACATTCTGTGGTCTTGAGCTCTAGAGGGAAAATCTCTCCCTGATCCCAGGATCCCCGATCCCGGGATCCCCTGTGCGACATGTGGGGTTCGCCCTGTGATAAAGCCCAGTCTAACTAAGGTCTATGTCTTTGCACTGGCCACTTTAATCATTACAGGACACAAATATTATAAAGAAAGAAAGAAATTAAGTAGAATCAAAATATAAAATGAGTTTAATAACAGCCTTATACATATAAATTGCAATTTATTTATTTATTATTTCATTTCTATACCACCCAGTAGCTGGAATCTCTCTGGGTGGTTCACATCCTCTTGTGAACCTATTATGCCTATTGATGTTTAGACTCTCATGGGCCAGATCTACACCAAGCAGGATATGGCACTTTGAAAATGGTTTGAAAACTGTATATGGAGTGTGTCTTGGGCCCCAACAGTTGTCACTATTGTTATAAACCATTTAAAAGCAGTAGTGTAGATCCTGCCATGGTCTCTCCCTACTGCAAGGGTAGGGAGTTATTAAAATGGATTCCAGAGAGATCTTGGGGATTTTCCTACTAGTATGACAGGTGCTGCTGTTGAAACCCACGTCACCGTGTGTAATGCAGAAATGACTTGGGCAGTTGATATGACCGTGTACAAGTTCCCTCTTCCTCTGAGCAGAGCCCAGGCAGCTCTTTATACCAGCTGATCTGAGGGCAATGAAGCAAGAGGGAAGACAGAATTCAGGTGAAGAAAAACTTGACCCAAGTCTGATTAAACACAAGCCTACTCTGTGACAGAGATGGTGGCAAAAAGACAGTTATTTTCCACCACCATTGCATCTTTTCAGTGCTGTCTAGCACAGCTAGTTTAATTAGTACATAGTCTTCTATAATATGGGCCAGGGAGAAATGGGAGCACACTGTGACAAGTTTGAATGGCATTTTGGAGATAATTATGTCATTAATTTGACACCACAATTAATGCAGTTCCATTAGAAGAGGTGCCCAGAACACCATCTGGTTCAGTTTTTACTGGGTGGCTTTTAGTTGTTCAGGCTCAAGGATATGGACAAGGTGCTTGGCCAAGTCCAGTTGACCACCTTTGGTGAGTGGTGAGGTTGTAGTTAAGGTCTTGTAGGGTTGTATGCAGGCCAGGGGTTGTGTACCCCTGTTGAATGGCTACTGGATAATGTATGTGAGTGCTTTGATTATGCCAAAAGAGAATATAATAAGTGCTAAGGATTATTATGTTGAATAGTACTTGCTCTTGGGTGTAGCTGCAAGTGTTAAATGCATCTGCTGTTGACATCTGTTGTCAGCAGTGGACCATTTTCCTAGAACACAGAGAATGCTTAAATGCCAAACGTATTTGAGCAATGTCTGTCACAGATGTTTAATCAGCTGTTCTATCTTGCAGATAACCCATTCAAATCATCCTAATCTTCTATCAAAGGTAATACATTTGTTTCAAAGTTGATATTTTTCATTTTGCTGTGTTGTAAGAAAAGGCTACCCAAAAAAATCCTTCTGCAATTGCAACAAAAGAGGAATTGGGAATATTAGTCTATTTCTTTTTCTAATTTTACAATCGATAGTGTCACAAGGACTATGGCTAAGTAAGATACAATGGCTATGTAATCAGGTTACTGATGGATATCAGATTTTATTTGATTTTAATATATTTATAAACTATCTGTTCTCCAAGGATTTGAACTCAGATCTCCCCAGTCCTAGTCCAAAACTCTAAAACAAGGTTGCCCAACCTTGAATGTGATGCTGTCTTAAGGATCGGGGGGGGGGACATATCACACACACACACACACACACACACACACACACACACACGTTTATTGTGACAAACAGACAACAAAATCATTCAACTTATTTCCTTCCTTATTTTTTCTTCATTTTTTATTACCTTGTGTGAAACTCCACAGAGCAACCCCTCATTAGCCACAGAGCAAAACTCAATCAACACATTATTTCCCCCTTAGGTTTAGAGAGCATCATCAATTACTTTATTTTTATTTTTATTTTATTATTTTTCTATCTCATTCCCCCCTTTCCTTAATGTTTCCCACTTGCCGTATGTAAAACAATTGCGGCAATAGCAGAGGCCTTAGGAGACCATGTGCAGCCCCCAGGCTGCAGGTTGTGCGTCCCTGCTCTAAGCACTACACCACACTGGCTCTTTCTATTTGATCCAGAGGGAGAGGCAGGTAACAAATAAATTTGTTGTTGTTGTTGTTGTTGTTGTTGTTGTTGTTATTGTTATTATTATTATTATTATTATTATTATTATTATTATTATGTCAGTCACTTGATTAAAAAAAAAGCAGCAATAATACCTTCCTTATCATCTTCAACATGTACACATGGAGATTGCTCCTGTAAGCTCGAGACATTACAAGCATGCAAAAACGAGGTCATATTTGCTTAGTCATCATCCCAAGAGAAGGTTAATTATTCCACGGGAGATGCTCAACAAACTGAAAATACATTTTCCTAAGTAGTGGCCTGGGAATAAGCATTCTACCCTTTCTCCTAGTGTTGTTAGAAGGATTGTTGAAGAGCTAAATACGCACAATACCCTAACATCTTTGAAAACTCACAATGTCTAATCAGTTTCTGCAATACTGATTTCATTAGTCCATGCAACATGCTACAGAGGAACTCAGATGTGCTGGCTCTCGGACACGTGTATTGTGTGCTATGTATTCCAAATGGCTCAAGAATCCATTTTGATTCTGGAAGCAGCAGCATGGGAAAGCTGTCATGAATGTTGATAATGCTCTGGATGAACGCAGAGGGGCAGGACCCACTGTGTGTACATACTTCCTGCACTGACTGGATTAGATGGATCTGCTCCCTGTAACTTCAGAAACATGCAAATGACTTCTGGGTTGCCATGCCACCACCCAGATGATAAAACCACAAGAGTATATTTGAATTGGTCAATCCCCAAACTCTAGACAAATTAATAGATTCAGATAACACCTGGGTGACCTTAAAGGATACCTTTTGATTGGAATACAAATTGCGAATTGTCTTCTAATGCACTGCTATGGTATAGCATTCTCCAGATCCAAACTATTGTTCTCTGACCCATCCTGGGCCCAGTCTCTGGCCAACAAGCCTTTTGTACAAGTTGTTTTGAACCCTGTAACAACCCTGAAATTTGGAGAGCAGTTGTTCATTCTTCTGTTTGGCCATAGGTTGTGAGTCTCTGCTCTAAAAATAAAATGGGGTGGGGTGGGGGGTCGTTGGCTTCTAATATCATTCCTCAGAACTATTTCCTAGCAGGACTCTCCACTCCATTCTGGCACCTATTCCATGTTTCCATGCCCAGTCTCTCCTGTTTTCCTATTGAACCCTCTTGTTGCCACTTTTGCCCAGAGAGATCCATTTGCTTTGAATACCCTGATAAGAAGCACTATCACTTGGTGATGTGCCCCAATAAGTCCAGGGCCTAGTTCCATATGCTATAGGAATGCAACTTGACCTGCAAGGCCATGCAGGCAGCTTCATCCCTCTGAATGAGTTGCTATCTCTGAGTTCAAAGGATGGTCAAACAAAGAGCCCAAAGCATAAGGAAATGGCTACTAAAGGTCTCAGGCTATGTGCAACCACTCTGAATCACATTGGGAATTCTAATTTTAATGCTTTCCATCCAAATTTTATTCTGAACCAAAGTGTGGTGGCTCTATTTATTTATAATTTGTAGGCCATCTTTAAGGATAAAATCCTCCCAACATGGCATGCAACATTAATAACAGTTAAGCTTTGGCTTGGTCTCCCCATCATCCAGGAGTACCAATAGAGGCTCTTTCTGCCTTTTCTTAATAACCACATGGGGGCAAATGTACTTAGCATTTATTTAAGTCAATGGAGCCAAGGCTCCATTCCAATTGAGTGCTGAATTTGCCTTTGGGGGAGGGGAGATTTTAGGAGACTGATCTTTGCTATTAGTATAGGGGGTTGTTGACTGGGAATCCAAACCAGCCGCTGGCCCACCTCTGACACCAGACTACATCACAGGGCTGTCATAAGTGCCCCTCTCTCAGCACAGCCCTCCAACCTATAATAGTATAATTGTAAAATACATTACTGAGTCACTGTATGCTACTTTCTCAGCCCAATCTTCAACATGGAGTTAAATTTGTATCCCATCCAGAGAACTTTCATAATTAGACAATTTAAAAATGTAATAAAAAAAATATGAGTAATGGTTGTATTATGGAAAAATAACTGATTTCCCACTACTCCCTTCGCCCATCTCTTCTCTCCCCTCCTTCTTCCAAGATCCCTCATTTCCCTTTCCCAAAATGCCATCCTTGGGTGATTTCTAAGTGATTTAGACGAGTAGAATAAACCTTCTACTCCCAGGTAGGAGAGAAAAGTCCCATTTACCTATTTGGGTAAGGTCGTTTACTCAGGTGTAAAGGACGAGCCCTAGCCGCTGGTTAAATTGCCAGGCGCTTGCTTGCGCAGCTGGCATACACCCCCCCTCTTATTTCTCTTTCCTCACAGCTCAGCAGGAAACCAAGGAGAGAAATAAGAGTTGGGAAGCTCGCCCATCGAAAGGAATGTCAGGCACCATCTTGAGGGCTGGGGGCTTCTTCACCTTCCTTTCCACAGGCTCCGGTGGGAATTTGGGAAGGGAAGGTAAAGCGGGAAAGTTTCTGCCACAGGCAAGGTGGGACACGAATGTCCCAGGGGACATTGCGAGGTGGGTACCAGGGAGGGAGTGGTGGACAGGGATTAGTTAAAGACAATGGAATACGTGACAGAATGTCCCAGGATTCATTACTAAGGGAATCATGTGATAATGGAGTTTTGCAAAGTCAACAGGGTCTCTCCCCATCTGGGCATGTCAAGAAAACAGGGAGGAGGATCAGCTGTGACAATTTGAGCTAGCAACAAATTATTTGTATACAATGTTTCCCCTGTATAAAATGAAACATAAACTTCTGTTCCAGGCCTTTTCCTTTACATTGGTAAGGGAAAGGGACCTTTGTACAAAGAGATTTTTGGTACCTGAGGTGGAAAATAAACTTTCTTTTTGAAACTGCATCCGGATGCCTTTTTATTTAATTTAATTGGGTTGTAATCCACAATTTTTCTAACAGTTGCCCTCCTCTCTATTGTCCTTCCACCAGAGGCAAAGATGTTTTTATTGAGGCAGGATTTTGGCATTTTAGCTGGTCTGTTGCTGAAGAGCGCTTTTTAAAAGTTACTTGGAACAGCTTGGGTTTTTTATTGCTGTTTTTTATTTATTTGTTTTTATGTTGCATTTTAATTCAGTTTTTGTTTTTACTCCAGGTTTTATTGTTAGCCATTTTGAGTGCCATCCTTTGACAGAAATGCAGGGTATGAATTAATGAATTAATTAATTAATTATAAATAATAACACTGCAGAATTAACTATAAGGTACTCCTCTCAGCTTCAGTGAAAACCCCATAATGCAACAGGAATCTAATACTTCTTGATCCACTAGAGGGTTGTTGCAAATTACTCAGAGTAGTTTGCAACAATACCAGCAGTATTTAATGTAAACTACACTGCAGGGTTGTCACGTCACTCTCGCCCACCCATATACAATAGCAAGATGATGAACAGCCCTTTCTTTAGAATTTACATTAGCAGGGCTATTTTAAAAAATGTTTTGTGCTAAGTAAATTGAAAGCCAAAACTCTTCTCTTTGCTGCTACCTTTTGGGGTTTGGGAAGGGGTGGATATACTGGTTCTCAATCCCAACATTAAAATCTTGGATTCCTCCACTGATTTCTATGGGCAGCTCTCATTTCTACCTCTGAGGACATTTAAAAGTGCCTTCTCAATGTGAACCAGGAAATGAACTATCCAGACAATGAGATGGTTCGCTTTGTTCTTTTAATATGAAGGGCCCTTTCTATACCTAAGGATTATCCCAGGAAAATGGAGGGATCAACCCTGCCTGCTCCCAGGATCACTTGTGTGTCATTTGCATGCAGAGGGATAATCCTGGGATGATCCCTGGAAAAAAGGCAGGTGAAGAAACGGTCAAGGTGTCTCTTCCTCCATCCTGCTTTGATCCATTTCTCTCAGAAAAGGGAAGGGAAGAAATACATCAAAGGACATAAGAGGAAGAGAGAGGTGCACGCCTTACCTTCTCTCTCAAATATGTAACAGCCCCTCTTCCATTCTCCCCCTTAACTCTCTGCGCTCTTTGCTTTCTCTCTCAACTAGTCTCTCCTACCTGCCTACCTACCTGCCAAATGATCAGAGGCATTTTGAAGCTTCCCTGGGCTGCCATGGTTATCTTACTGTCCATTTCCAGCCAGCAAGCCAATTTCATTACCCCTCCCCCTCCCTCCAGTTTACTTTTCCAACTGACTTAACATTTTATGGCTGCTGAAGATACTTGGTCTACATTAGGCTGCTTTGATTCACCCCTTCCTTTTTTTTGGGGGGGGGGGGGCGGTTTCCCCTACAGATTTTTTTCCTGCAAATCTTGAGATCCTGCAAATCTCCAGACAGTCTGCTGTATGTAAATGATGTCACTTGAGCAACATAAGCATTAGCATATCACAAATACAGGGAATGGTATTTGTTTACTGCCTCACAAATGAAGATCTCATTGCTCACATGTTGCCATGGATAATTTTAACACTTATACAGAGCGAACAGGCAAAATATATGTTTTTAACTTCAGCTGAAATTCTAATCACATACATACTGCTGGTTTATCTGCAGAAGCATTCATTTGCTAAGAAACAAACCAGTAAGAAGTGGTTTGAAAAAGTAAAGGAAACAAGAAGAAACTAAGAGCTGAACTAAACTTTGGCAAATGCTTGTTCCCAAACTTGCATCTGGCAAGGTAACAAGAATATAAGAGTGGTGGAGTAAGGGAACTTGCAGGGGAAGGTCAGTATGAGGTAATCCTGTTTATACTCACAGTTTCTCCTCTGCAAATCCTGCCCCACCCCCCAACATTTACCCTCTCAGCCAGTTTTTGCCAGTTTTTTTCAGCAGGGGTGGGGCGGGGAAGGGGAAAGGATGAAAAACCACATAGGAACATTTACTTGGAGAATTGGTAGGCAGGAAAGATTTTCAAGTGCAGTATCTAATTTTACTCTAAAAGAATAAAAGAATTACTGCAGTATTACATTGCTTTTCATGATTCTGCACTGGGGCTTCTTCCCCTTGTTTGTGAAAGGGGGAGGGGAGAAGAACAGAATTAAGATACACTAGGTTAGTAGGTTATTTTTCATTATACTGAATTGGAAAGTACATCACATTTCAACTTCATATGACTCAGCAGGATAGCAAAGCTATATTTGGTCAAAATTATAAACAAAAGGTTTCCCTCCCTTTTCCCTGTAGGAAGTTGATACTAGCCTGTGTGTTTAGTAGATACAGAATTAATTATTTTACTTCAGTATTGCCTTGGTGAATTCTAAATGTTAGGAGTTCATACTCTGACCTCATTTATGTGAACAGGGTTTTCAAACATGTAACAGCTAAGGCCCACAATTTGTTCCAATTTGCAGACTCCTGTAAACAAAACGTTTCCTTCAGACTGAAATGTTCTGATAGAATATCATGCTCAGCCTCTGCCTTTGATTCAGCTCTAAAATTCAAGAATTTGCTACCGTGGAATACAAATATTTTGCACAACATGGTAGCAATCCTATACAGTGGATACTTTCTGTTTGAATGTCATTGTTTTCATAATGCCCACTGGCTGGTGAGTTCATAAAGACTAAGGCATAAAAATCTTTACTGCTTTTTGATATCACAAAAGTGTGTGTTTTGAACGTTGTGTTCTGAAAATTGCCCAGACACTAAATCCTGTGCTGTCGACCAATCTGGCCCAATAGAGCTGTACTGCTTGTTTGCAAATTGGGAGCAGAACTCAAAGAATATGCCTTTCTTCAATGATGGGTATACACCTGATTGTGCAACTAATACCAACATATCTAAATTTTAACACAACACATAATCTAATGCTTTTATCGATGAGTTCTGCTGCATACAAATTAATGAAAATCACAAAGAAACAAGCAGGGAAAGAGAGACAGAGGAAATTTTATGTATCAGGAGAAAGTACTATGGACAGCTGGA
The DNA here is from genome assembly GCF_023053635.1 of Elgaria multicarinata webbii. Classification (NCBI taxonomy): domain Eukaryota; kingdom Metazoa; phylum Chordata; class Lepidosauria; order Squamata; family Anguidae; genus Elgaria; species Elgaria multicarinata. Next base: position 107,618,991 of record NC_086172.1, read on the forward strand.
GTGTCTGTTTTCTAGATGCAAAATAATTTCTCTAAGTAAAAAAGAATGCATATGTATGCTATTCAGTGAAGACATTTAGCTGTCCTTTATAGGTGAAGTTTCTGAATAATCAATGTTTTTTTAAAAAAATCAATAATTTTGCAGAAAGAAATGAAAAAGTAAAAAAAATCAACTGATATTGGTAACCTATAATGTAGAGTAGTAGGCAACATCCACTTACTACTACTTGTATTTCCCCTTCACCAAGACAACATTAAGAGCTAGTTGCAACTGATCTTTTGTACATGCAGACTTAGGCCACAGCTAGACCTAAGGTTTATCCTGGGATCATCCAGGTTTCGCCCCTGCCTGAGCACTGGATCCCCTGTGTGCCACCTAGATGAACAGGTTTGACCCCTGGATGATCCAGGGATAAACCTTAGGACTAGCTATGGCCTTAATCTATACAGTGTTATCTTTTGTCTCCTGTGTGTTCTTGTCCCATTCCAGCAACCATAGGTGGGATATAGAGTTTCAGGGCTTCTATCCACCTGCACCTATATATTTTCAACTTGGCTAATTGCAAAATTTTATCTTGGACATTTGCCTGTTCACCTGAGGCAAGAAGGAATTATTCTGCATGCATAGCTAAAGGGAAGAATCTTCTTCCAGCCATTATGATACCTCTAGCCCAGAGGAGAAACAGTCTGGAACTATCACAGAGCTGCCTACAATCCTTTTACTGGCCTTTAAGGATGGAAGACATAACATACTCAGCCCTAATAGCAGTGTGGTGGTACCCACTGAATGGGTACCACCACACTGGGAAAACCCACAAGAACTATTTTGTGGTGCTTTATCCTGACCCTTCAGTGTTCTCTGACCTGGAATATGGCTTCTGTAGAACCTTTGTAGCTTCTTTTCCCAGCCTTAAAAGCATAAGATACAATTGAAATGTACAACCACCTCTCCTAGCGTTAAAGAGATATGCAAAGCAGGTGTAACAGCATTCCAGAGGTCCTTGGGGAGGGGACAAGGAGAGAGGGAATGCATGAATGACCTCGGGAAGGGGGCAGGTTTGGAACCAAGAATTGTAAAAGGAGAATGGAAGTTGAGAGTGGAGCAAGAATTGATGGGGAAAGACAGAACAGGAAACTTTAGTTTGCTTGTTGTTGTTGTTTACATCTCTATACTATTCCATAGCCGAATAAGATAAAACAATTAAAAACAATATACAAAATTTAAAACCATAAAAACATACTGTATACACAATTTACTTCCACTTTCATTCTAATTTCATCTCAAAGGGTTAAGTCAACCAGAAGTGGACACTTTTAAGGGATATATGGCTACGGCCTAGTTTAGAAGAGACTTCCAGAAATCTAACATGGTTTCTGTTTCTTGAATAAGAGCAGGAGCTTCTTCTCTGCTTCATTCCACCACTACCTAATGGAAAGGAGCTGATACTTCTATGCAGTCACATCATTGAGAGAACCTATCTTAGTGCAGGGGTGGGCAACTTGTGTCACTCTACAAGTTTTGGCCTACAACTCCCACAATCCCTCACCATTGGCTATGCTGGCCAGGAGTGATGGGAATTGTAGGCCAGAACATCTGGAGGGCCACAAATTGCCCATCCCTGTAGTGCATGTGACTGTTTATGGATGCGTAAGTATTGTGCATATGTTTGTGTTCATGTGCATGAAAGAGGGAAAGGAAGTATAGCACACTGACTATTTTAAAACTGGAAATGTGCCCTACAGCCCCTCATAATCATCTGATGTTTCTAAAGTATTTCATAAAGTATATTAGATGAAAAATCACAGAAGGTCAAAGCTGCCAGAAGTCTGGCTTCAATTTATTCAAATATAATGCTCCCAACCATTGGCTGACATGCTGTGAAGTCATGGGATTCTGAAAAAACAAGAGTAATGTCTCAGGTCAATTGGCATAGAGACAGAATGATCATTGTGTTGGTGGTGGGAGGAGGACCAGTGAATACCGCTACAGTTCTCACATGCATTAATGAAAAACCGAGAGTAGATCCACATCAAGAATTAATGCAATGATGTTTTTTAACCTGAATGACTTAGCAACTCTTTTGGGAATGGCATCAGCTATGTACTTTGTAAATATTAACCTTTCCCTTAGTCATAGGAATGATTTCATCTCATACTCCTAAAGTAAAAAATACTCTTATTTGGAAGAAGGTATTTAGTCACATTTAGGCAGTATTTAAAATTGTAGTATGCTCCTTAGGATGTTGAATGATCAGTACAGAATGCAAAGTTTTCCAGCATGATTGTAATTACACATTCTGACTTTCAGGTTACAATGGTTCATTTGATCAAACTCGTAACAAGAGATGTGGAACTTTTTTCAGCCTTGGATTTCTCTGCCAATTTTAAGTTAACTAGTGGCAAACACCAAAAAGCAGAAGTGCACACACAAAAATACTATTGACTTCCTACCATGTCAGTTTCCATTGCAGCCTCCTAACAACAACAACAACAACAACTGCTTTCCTCACTCAGCTCTCCCCAATCTACTCATCATCAGAAAGTCACATCTTTTCCCCTGCATAAACATTATTATTATTATTATTATTATTATTATTATTATTATTATTATTTATATAGCACCATCAGTGTACATGGTGCTGTACAGAATAAAACAATAAAATAGCAAAACCCTGCCACATAGGCTTACATTCTAACAGAATCATAATAAAACAATAAGAAGGGGAAGAGAATGCACCAAACAGGCACAGGGTAGAGTAAAACTAACAGTATAAAAGTAAGATCAAAATCAAGTTTTAAAAGCTTTAGAAAAAACATGGGCCTAATCTACACCAATCAGGATATTGCACTATGAAAGCAGTATATAAAAGGCAGGAGCCACACTACTGCTTTATAGTGGTATTGAAATGCACTGACAACTTTTGGGGCCCATGGACACACCATATATCGCTTTCATACCGCTTTCATAGTGCATTATCCTGCTTGGTGTAGATTAGGCCATCGTAACTAAAAAAAAAAATCCAGAGTGACAAACTGTTATTCCTCAATACCTCCTTTAAACTTCTTTTATTTATTTATTTATTTATTTAATTTTTGTAGGCCTATGGACACAGTGCTGGAATTAGGATTATCTTTTCTTTTTTTCCATTGAAAAAGGACCAGATGGAGCTGGAGATGCTTGGGAGGCAGACAGCATCATCAGAAGAATTTTACCCTAAGTTTACCCTACCCTGTGCCTGTTTGCATTCTCTTCCCCTCCTTATTGTTTTATTATGATTTTATTAGAATGTAAGCCTATGCGGCAGGGTCTTGCTAGTTACTGTTTTACTCTGTACAGCACCATGTACATTGATGGTGCTATATAAATAAATAAATAAATAATAATAATAATAATAATAATAATAATAATAATAATAATAAGAACCCACAGATATCTGTAAGGGGCCAGTAACAACAAGCAGGCTATAAAATGCTCATCTGATGATGCTCTGTGTGACAGTGGAGGACATCCCCATTATTTGTTTCAGTGTCTTATTTCCTCTACAGCTTTTAGAACCTAGCTTCACAGGGAAAACTCACTGGCCAAAATTGTAGAAAATAGATTTTCTGTTTATATCCCATAAAAGAGTGATCCTACTGGCCATGGCGAACTTTGCCCTCTCAGCTTCTAGAATTCAAGCTAATCTCCTACCCCTATGTACAATGACAAGGTAAGTTTTAATTATTATTAATTGGTTTTTAATGTTTGATGTGTTTATGTGCATTTATATCCCATAAAAGGATGGTCCTATTAGCTGTGATGAACTTCACCCTTTTAGCTTCTAAACTCAGTCCAGCTTCCCTCCCACTATGTGGAATGACAAATAACAATTATTGAGTACAAATTGTTATATTTAATGTTTTATGTGTTTTAAAGTGTTTACATTCGATAAAAGGACAACCGAATCAGCCATGGCAAAGTTTGCCCTTCGGCTTCTGAACTTTGAACTCATTTCCTACACCCTATCTGGAATACTAAGTAACTTTTACTGATTATGAATTGTTGTTTTAAAATTTTTGTGTGTTTTTATGTATTTTATGCCATATTTTTCCACTTCCAGTGACCACTGTTGTAACCAGTGGTTGTAACAATAAAAACTGCATCCATAATACAAAAGGTTTCTTGGGTATACCCTACACACAAGCAACTGTAACCCTCCTCAGCCATGCCTGTGCTCATAATTGCCTGGATAAATATTAGTGTGAGTTGGGATGCACACAAATATCAATTTCCACAATCTGCTGCAGTATTTTTCCAGGTGCAGTGAGTGCAGGAATTGTTGGGATGACCTATATCATACTAACATGATCCCACTCACAAGGTGTTTGGGGAGCAGTTTAGAATTGTTGAATAGAGGGTGGAGATGCCAGTCTCAATGGGGCCGAGTGGGCCTACTAAGCCTGCATCAATCCCCCAATGCTACTACCAGCTTATCCAAAGTACCTATTCAAGTAATGACCTTCTGCATTTTACCTTTTGGATGATTCAAGTATTGATTTAAAGGCAACAGCAAAATATTCAACCTATATATCATAGAGGTAGCCATTGCTGCAGGGGAGTTATCTTACTGCACAGAAGCATGTTGTTATTTTTATTATTACTATTACTGGAATGCTGGTTGATCAGTACAGGACAGTGTTCCTGTCTGGAAAAGACAGGAACTCCAAACTTCACAGGTGTTTTTTGTTGTTGTTGTTTTACCTTTACACCCATGTGCATATACACCTGCCAATTGAGGATTATAATTCATGAAGGAGACTCCAGTCCAGAAAGGTTATGCCATGATACATGTGTTAGTCTTTAAGATGCTGTAAGACTTGTTGTTGCTCTGAGAACTAACAGCGGAACTGTCAATTCAGCCTTTCTACCATTTGGGCTTTTTTACATTTCCTGCAACTGTAATGCAAATTCAAAACTCACTTTGGTTCTCTCCTAATCATTCATGTAGTTATTCATTTAACTAATTTATTACTCCACATGTTCTGCATAAAAAAGGCACTCAGGGCAGCTTACATCCTCTGGCAAATTAAAGAATTCCCCTGACTAAAAAACAAAACAAAAAACACCCACTTTGTTTGAAAACCATCCTTCAACTCCTCTTATCAATTTAGGTGCCAACTAGACTATCACCTTTCACCACCTTTCAACTTCTTTACCATTCTTCCAATCCATTTTCCTCAGCACCTTATGAGCCCCTCTTCCTTCCAATTCTGTCCCCCCACATTCTACCCCACTTGAACAACTTTATGGCAATGAGACTCAAAGGCCAGTTCTGACCATTTTGCTATCTTAAATGGGGCCCAAATGCACCATCCAGACACCAATTTCTGCCTATTTATCCCTTTCCCCTTCATGAAGCAGGTCACATTATCCTGCTAGACCAGCCTTGTCAAAGGTGCTTTTAGTGTCACGTGTAGTAACAGCCTTTGCTTTCAGACATCTGTTTCATCGCTTGTGCAAGCCCACTCTTCACAGATTTAAGTGCTGTACATTTGTAACAGAGGTGATCCTGTGTGAACCAAATGATGTTTTGAAGAGACTCTCAGGCTCATCCTTTCTATTAAACAGCATAAGGTGCATTTCTTTTGACATGCTCGAAGTGCTTCTGGGGGAAAAAAGCACCCTTGAGAAAATAACAGTTGTTAAGCAAAAAAAACCCTGAAGGCTATTGGTCTGGACTAAATAGGACATTCCAACAAATACTTTTCTGAGAAAGGAGAACCCAAATAGCACTTTATCCTAGCCACCCAGATGGATGGGGCTTCGCTGTGTTACCTGTCCATTTCATGCACTGATGAAATGACAACTGGAAAGAGGCTTTGGCAGGAAGGAACCCATTGGTCCAAATTCTGTTGATGGCAGATGTGTTGTTGCGACTTCTCCCTCTATTCCCAGAATGCATTGCATCTCCCCATGCTGCGTGGTTGAGGCCTGGCATTTGAAATCTTCTGAACTATGGTTGGCGCAAATTAAATCCTAGCATAAGGTTCCTCTTATTATCTCAAAGATCCTTCAAGAATGTTGAACATTCCTGGTGTGATCTATTTCCCCTTTCCTAGAGAAATATATGCTTCTTAATATATACTTTGATCACCCTCAAATGCATTGTGTGTTGAATTCCTTAGTAGGCTATTTCACTGTCTGCTATATCACCGTCTGCTATATATTCAGGGGTGGACAACTTGTGGCCCTAGTGATGTTCTGGCCTACAACTCCCATCAGTCCTACCAACACAGCCAATGATGTGAATTGTTAGCCAAAACAAGTAGCCCCTGCCTGATAGAAAGCACTTTTGTTTAAGAATGAATGTGTGATATACATATGGACTGTAACCTGACAGCCCTACACACGTTCAGTTTGCTGCAGTACACAGCGATTAACACGCATGTAGTTTTGTCACATTAGGATCCGTCCCTCGTGCTACAACTCCTCCGCGATAGCGCCTTCCTACAGGTCCGAGGCGTTCCCTGGGGCTGAAGTTGAACGGGATTATAAAGCCCTCAAATGCCGGCCACTTGAGAGGGCGCCGCCCTCCTTCCATGGCCGCCTGGGAATTCCGCGCTCTGTCCTGCTCGTTCCCGACAACTCGAGGCGCGCCTTGCCGCCCACCCTTTCTCCACACACACCGCAGGTGCCCGCCTGGAAAAAGTGAGCCTGAGGAGAGGCTCTTCAAGCGACACCGGGCGGCAGGCTCAAGAGCCGCCAATCAAGCCCGACAAGCAGGCCGGGCTGCGCCAGCTCCCAGCCGCACCCGGGCCTGACCAGCTGGCCCAGCGGCACCGTTATGTCCGTCCCGGGTCCACGTTTTCAGCACCGGCACAAGGAGAGCGGGCGGGCAGCGACGGGCAAGGGAAGTCCCGGGATTCCCAGGCACTTACAGAGCAATCGCGACGGGGGGCAAGTTCTTGCAAAATTAGGGAGCCACCAAGCCGCCAGCCCGCCCTCACTCACCGTCGTTGGCCCGATCCATCTCGATGAGGGTCTCCTCATTCTCCTTCTTCCCCACTCGGTTCATGGCTGCTTGAGAAAGGCGGCCGGGGAGGCGACCAAAGCAGCCTGGCGTGCAGCAGGAGAGCGCCAGACTGGAGCGGAGCGGAGCAGTGGGAGGCGGGCGAGGCAGGCACCGCCCCCACCACTCTGTCTGCCTGCCTGTCTCTCTCTCTCCTCCTCCTCTTCCCTTGGCACAATCCCTTCCCCTCCTACAACCGCTTATCTCTGTCCCTTGGAATCCCGGCGGAGAGCGGAACGTAATTAATCGGTTTCTGTCGGCCCAACTGAAAGGACCTGGGTAGGTGGGGGAGAATTGCTTAGTCGTTAAAGGGGAGGTGCCTCGGTCGGCCCCGGAGGCTGAGTCGGGGAAGTAAAGGCGAGGTGGGGGAGAGAATTGGGTGAGTCAGGGTCTGCGCGCGCTGCCAAGGATTGGTCTCGGATTACTCGTGCGGATTGCGTCACGGGGAGAAAGAGGCACCACGCTTCTGCTCCTGGCGCGCACTCTGTACGCCTCCCTTTTCCTGTTGCGTCTTTCGGTCCTGATGCTGCTTGATGGGTGGGTCTCCCTTCTTCCTGGCTCGCATCTACGCTCCGTATTAGGAGAGGCGAATTCAAGCGTAGAGCCGAGGCCGGGTTTCTAATCAGCCCTGTGCTGCCTCTCCTTTATTTCTTTTTATTTATTTATTTATTTCATTTCTATACCGCCCAATAGCCGAAGCTCTCTGGGCGGTTCACAAAAATTAAAACCATGAAGAGCATAATAAAACAACCAACAGTCTTCTTCACTGAGAGGAATATTTTCACTTTGAACTGCCTGCCAGTGCGGGCTGGTGGCTCCAATTTCGGTGGAGCTGTGATTCCATCCTCAATTGCAGTCAAAACCAGCGAGAAATCCAAAAGAGTTATCAGGAGTGCTGAAACCCAGCCCCAGATAGGTTCAAGGTGCTGAAACCTAGCCCCAAATAGCTCATTTAGGGTTCTGGCTACTCCAGACTGAAACCCAGAATGGAATCACAGCCGTACTGAACTCAGAGTCACCAGGCTCCACTATCGTCTGCTGTCTCTTTTCCCTGGTAATGATTATGAATGACCCAGTTCAGATGACAAGCTAAGCATTTTGATCTAAGCATGTCCTGTGAAGCATGACTTATCATATTGTATAGACCATTCTTAACCATGGCAGGTACATAACCATGGTTTAAACACACTAATCATTTGCTGCAAAAGGGTTAGCAGCCTAACCATGGCTTAGCGTGTTGTCTGAACAGGCCCAATATTGTACTTATTTTACTGCAAAGAGGATCAGTAGGCTGTGAGTATAAAGAGAGGAAGGGTTGGAGAAAGAGAAAAGAATCACCTTGTACCTGTCGTTCATTCTCAGCTTAACTTACCTCACAGGATTGTTATGAAAACAGGATTGCAACAGGGGAACTATGTGTGATGTCCTGAGGTCTTTAGAGGAGGATAATAATAAAATAGGGCCTGCTTGTCTCTCTTTCTCCTCTGATAGGTTTCCCTCCCACTCAAAATTGTCCCTTCCTCAGGCTCCTTTTATACCCGCACAGAGGACCATTGAAATATTTTCTTTTGTTTACAAATTCTTAGGGGATTTTATTTTGCAAAATATATCATGCAAAATGCCACAAAACAGTCTGCATACATTTCCTAAGAGTCAGAATAATGTATGAATAACGTGAAAGATGTAATGAATAAGAAGAGGGTGGGAGAGAGAAAGTGCCATCTCAGCCAGTTTTAAAACTTGCTTGCACACTTTTTTCTGTTTTTTAAATATTAGAGAGTACACATTTTTTGAAGGGTCTAGTTTATAGATTAGAATTGCTGTGGTGGAACACGTGAAAATTTTCACTGTCACAAAAGCTATGCTCCTTACAAATGCAATCCTATTCACGTTTAGACAGAAAAAACTCCACCGACTCCAACATTTTCCAGACTGCATAAGAAAAAGTCACAGCTCCCAGCCTTCCCCAGCCAATAGAGTTGGTTGGGAAATTTTCAGAGGGCTGGGACTTTTTTTCCTGTGTAAACATGCATAGGATTGTGCTGTAAGGCACTGGCCTTGCCTACACCAGCCGTTCATTCCTGAATAATATCACAGTTATCTCTACTAGGCCATATGATGTTCACCTACTCCCGTGGTGATCTCAGGTCGACCCCTCAATTATTCAGGAATATCACTGACTAATTCTGTCATGGCTTTTCCAGCTCTCTTGCTACGGTCCTGAAATCTGCAGCTGGTGTGTCCCCTCCTTCAGGAAGCTGTTGCTGTTTGGAGCAAGGCCCTAGACAGTGAACAGCCAATCTTCTGTGAGGGGTGTGTGCATGAACATTGGTGTGTTTCATCAGCAAGTGATTCTTTTTCTTTTTTACACAAACATATTGATGCGCAGGAGCGCATATTCAGCACAGTACCTATCCCCTCCTCTGCGTTGCTATGTGTTTGCGCTCGTGCACATCTTGGAGTTACTAAAAAATAATAATTCCGTGCCCCATACCCATCTGTCCAGTCCCACCCACTTCTCCCAATACCCATTTGGAACCACCGTCACGGGGCACACATCCTCCCGCAAAGGCTTTCCTTTACTTGCGGGAAACCTCCCTCACGTGTGCCCCATGAGGGACGATCCCAGAAGTGGGAAACCTTGCAATTATCCCTCTTTCATTGTGAAAGGGCTGTAGGTGTAGATTAGCCCAGTGTTTCAAAGTTATTCACAGCTGAATTGGCTCAGTGATAAAAACAAACAAACCAGTATTTAATCAAGGTAATGCTCTTAAGCATAGTATGATTCACATTGTATCCTGGGGCTTTGAAATAATTGTGCCCATGGTGCAGGTTTTCCCTCAGGAACAACGAACAGAGTTAAGCAGGTGCAAGATTTTTAAGGTTAAGCCAATATGAGACTTGGCTGCTCATCAGACAATCAGGGAAAAATTAACAAAATCTCTCTGCTACCAGTCAGATATTTTCTTATATCTATGAGTCATTAGTATACCTGGTATTCTCTTGGAATGCAAAGTTTACCAAAATAAATAAATTACATGAAGATCAGCTCATGAGGATCTGCAACAAATAGATCAGCCAGCCATTGTGGTTGACTATGGCCTTAGCTAGACCTACTGAAAGTTTTATCCCGAGGTCGTCCCTGCCTGCTCCCAGGATCCCCTGTATATCATTTACATGAACAGGGATGACCCTGGGACGATCCTGGGATAAACCTTAGGTCTAGCTAAGGCCTTTGTATTTCTTAGAGATCAATGTCAGATATAACTACTTAAAAGGTGAAAAAAGTTGTGTGACAACTTCAATTCAAATGAGGCTGAAATATAACTGCTTTTGCAAAATGTTAGTGATTAGCTGAGGTAATAAAACAGTGTGGTGTTTCTAAGAGTCCTATATATCCCAAAGATCATAGCAACCGTCTGATTGAGCTCTGGAAGAGTTGTGTAACATTTTCCTCACTACCGGTTTTCCAATGGAGTGTGTACATACTGAACTGTGAGAGCACATCTCAACAAGTCCAAGCAAGATCTTGGAAGCTTCCCACGTTGTATTCTTACAAGAATATGCTTAATACATAGAACTGATAAAGTTTAAAATAAATACTGTCATCAAACCCTTTTTTACAGATTAACTAAGCACTGTGCTCTGTTGACAATCTCTGTTCATAAACTGTGTGCAAGATATAAGAATATAATAATTGACTTCTTGGATCAAGCCAAGGTTCTTTTAGTTATCACTTTGCTTCCATCAGGGGCCAGCCAGAGGCATCTTGGAATCTCACACATAGGATATGGCAGCAATGTCCACCTGTTTATCTCCATCATGCAGTACTCAAGAATTGCATTGCTTCTGAACATAAAGCTACAGCTATTACACTTAATATGCATTGACAGAATTATCCTCCCTCACTTGTTTAATGCTTTTTAAAAACTATCTAAGCTAATGATCATCATATTGTTTAGTACCTGTTTAAAGTGTTTAAACAAACTACGGTGTTTAGTACCTGTTTAAAGTGTTTAAACAAACTACGGTGGCCATAGAGGTACTAATCAGAGCCCCTGCAATACCTTAAAATCGCAGCCTAGTTCTCAAGATGCAGCTGCGGCGATGACAGCAGGAGCAAGGTGGCAGCAGGAGCGAGGTGGTGTCAGGAGCAAGGCAGCAGCGATGGTGATAGTCGTGAGGCAATGGCAGTGGTGGCAGAAGCGAGGATACCCAGAAACCCCATGCTCCCTCCTTGGCATCAGAATTTCCTGACACTAGGAGAGGGAAAGCATGGGTTTGAGGAGGGAGGCATCGCCAACCTGGCACCATGAAGACAGCCCCCAGGAAACCAGGGGCAGGGGGCAAAGGGCTGAATCCCCCCATACTAGCATCCCAATCTGGATCAGGCCCTTTGTGCTGGCTAATTGTGAAAGAAAAATCCTGCTCACACCATATGATTGGCATTAGCAGTTTGGCATTGTTTTTCCTGGCTTAACCCTGTGCCTGCCAACTGGAAAGTCTGGTAGAAAGATGGCACATCCTTTGGTAGTTCTAACATCACTACTGTCAGTTCTGCCAGGGAAGATGAACAGGGAACCATCATTGGATGAAATCCCTCTGTATATGAACTGCCAAAGTAAGTGACAAATAGATGTCTAGGAGAGTCATACAGCATCCTACAGCATTTTCATGGTTACAACAAGTTAACACAGTTTGAACCTCTATTTCAACAAACTTGGGTTATCCAAGCACCACAATTATTTCCCATGAGCCATATATGTGTGTATATATATATATATATATATATATATATATATATATATATATAATAATTATCCACAGAATTTCTGTTTGCATGTTGGACAGAACCTGCAACAGAACAGATGGACAGAAGGTGGATGCATTTCCTCATATACATTGTGGATGATCCTGTACACCTTGGGATGATTGGCAAGGTTTTCTCACTTAACAGTAGCAAGTAAAATTGCAAGAAACCCACCCCCATGAATGTCCTTGTGCTAATCACTTCTCTCTCAGCCTCTACATATGTTTTAATTTAATGTCTTTGACCCATTCATGGTGCACTCTTCTGGCCAGTTTGGAGTTAGAATCTCTGCTCTATAGTAACTCAGGTGTAGATTTGTATTTGGATATGCAGGTCATCCCTGTGCATGGTTCATAGGGTGGACCTTCTCAGCCACCACTTTGTTTCTGGCTCTGCTCCAATCCACAATTTTGCACCTAGTTCTAGTAGTGAACCTTGGAGCTCTAGTAAAAAACAAAAGTTGGCCCTTATTGCTGTGTGTCCTCATTTTCACACACATACGGACTTGTGTTTATACACATATAACAATGAGCATGAGCCTAGGGCATGTTTACCAGAGATGTGGTTGCACACACAGCAGATTTATGCATTACATTCTAAATAAATGGGGAATAACTACTCCTAAAATGAGGAAATTAATTCATCAGCTGATGGAAGTCTAAAAGCATACACTATATTTTTACAGTTGTTCTTTTCTCTCACTCGTGCACACACACACTCATACACACACACACACACACACACACCAAAAGAAAGAAATGGTTTAGTATACCCACTTGTACCACATGGACCAATATGTTATTTCTGATAGGTCTAATGCAGAGATAGAGACAGACTAAGATTGGGGGAATTGGCGTTTGCCAGATAGGGTGTGAAGACAGAACTATGGAAATGGCAAGGCAACAGCATGGGAGGCACTGCTTGGGTGCTAGTGGCAATGGTGGACTATGGGGGCAGAAAAGGAGCCAGCTACCTGACTTCAGCATAAGGGGGACCCAAAGGATTTCACTTCCTGGTTTATGGCAAATAGAAAAATGTCATGGGCACAGACTATACTCAGGTTTCCCAGCTTTTAAGTATGAGTTCAAAAATGGGGCAAAGCTACTCTTGGCCTGGTTAATGATGGTGAAACCAAGGCCACAGCTAGACCTAAGGTTTATCCTGGGATCATCCAGGGTTTGCCCCTGCCTGAGCACTGGATCCCCTGTGTGTCACCTAGATGAACAGGTTTGACCCCTGGACGAACTAGGGATAAACCTTAGGTCTAGCTATGGCCCAAATGGAGGTTTAGCCATTGTTAGGGACCCTGGAGCTACCATAATTTGGTTTGAAAAAATATTTTGATGTAGTAGAGGCCTCTCCTTGGAATCTACAGTCAGATTTCAAATAGCTACATTGAGGTCAAGACCTTTTGTAGCAGCTTCAAAATGCTCTAAGCTCCCTGTTTGATGGCCACTGGCTTGGAATCAAAACCAACAACTCAATCGTAGTTTGTAGATCCCTGCACCCAAAATGAGCATAGGGAGCTCACAGGTGCTCAATTGAACCTGGCTTTGACTCAATGGATGCTTTACCAAGGGGTAAGGTTTTGTCTCTGGATATCCAAGGCAAACAGATCTCTTTGGGCAAACAAGCCAACAAAATGGATCAACAGGGATTCTGGCCTTGGAAATGTGGGATAGTTGCCAGAGTGGAGCAGGGAATCATCCTAGGAAATGATCTTGGAAACCAACCAGACCTTGGTTATTCTTGGACCCACAAGTGTGATGGATGGCTAAACAGAAAGAATAAACAACTAACTGCTGCCCCACCTGCAGGGCAGTTACACATTTCAAAACAAAGGGTACAAAAGGCTTGATGGCTCAGAGACTGGAGCCAAGAAGGGTCAGAACAAAGAAAACAATGGTTTTGCTTAGGGAATTGAAAAGAAACCCCTTGATTGATATCTAGATGGCTATTCACAACAAAATACAGTAAGAACATAACATAAGAAGGGCCATGCTGGAGCATACCAAGGGCCCATCTAGTCCAGCACTCTGTTCACACAGTGGCCAACCAACTGTCAACCAGAGACCAACAAAGCAGGACATGGTGCAACAGCACCCTCGTACCCATGTTCCCATAGGCTTAACTGCCTCGGATACTGGAGGTAGCACATAACCAACAGGGCTAGTAGCCATTGACAGCCTTCTCCTCCAGTAATTTATCCAACCCCCTTTTAAAGGCATCCAAATTGGTGGCCATCGCCAATAGTGGACTATAACTATAAATACACAAAACAAAAGGTATCACAAGGGCGATCCATGTGGCAGTGGACTGTTGACCTATCTAGGGTTTAGCCAAATATTTTGCCCATGCTTTGGATTGGACAATTTAAAGGTACCTTCATGGATTCACCATCTGAGCAGTGGTTTGGCAATCCATGATGACAGTCACAAGCATGAACCCTGCAGTGACCATCCAGAACTTGATCAACATCCCTGGTAGCTTTGCATGCTGCCTCCTCCAGAACAGAAATGGATTACTGAGCCAAGCTGTCAATGAACTTCACAGCAGGGAATTGCAAATGAACTGCACAGCATCAAAATACAAATGTTCAAACAGCCAGCCTGTCTGAGCTTTTTTCTGTCTTTTAGCACCCCATTAGTTCAAATGCAATATAGCATTTGAACTAATTAACCTGCTGTTTATTGTTCACAATTTTAAAGGCTTGAGCTGATCCTGCAATGCTTATGTCATTAAACATCTATTAGTAATAAATTTTCCTTCCAAAAAAGGACACTGAAATATATACTTATCTTCTCATGCATTAGATGTTTCTTTTAAATGTCAACACAAAACAGAAAATAAAATAGGAAATAGGAAAAATAGACTGGGTTAACTATTCTCCATTCTGTAGGTCAGAGCTTGCAAGCTATCATTTATTTAAAATTACTTCAAGTTTTAAATATATAAGAGCATTTTTGATGACAGAGAGTGTAATTAGAATGTTAAGACCCCACTAAAAGCAGACCAAGAATGCCAATCACTGCATCTAGATTGCTGGCCTACTAATTACAGACAGTCCACCCAAGATTCCACCCACCAAGTTCAACAAGGAAAACAAACAGTTACTCTGCAGAAATAGTTTATTTAGCATTCCAATAATGTTTGATAATGTCTTCCAGCAAAGTGGGCTACTATTTGAGGTTTATTCGCATATATGATCAGATTGTGTTGATTTCAGAGTGGCCCAGGGGTGTGTTAACCTGCCTCAACTCCATCCTACAGAATAGTGTTGTTGGCGTTTTTTTTAACTGTGCAAATGTGTTTGTGTGTGCTATGCAAGCAGCAACAACATATTTCCAAGGGTACTGCCATGATCTTTTGCCCATTCAGTTAGATAGGCAAGCGTTTTAGGTTTGGGAACTGTTCTGGGATGAACCTTTTTTGGGTTCAGGATTTACACTGGGCCCTGAGAGAGTGGGGCTGCTGGAGAGTGGGACATTCTCTCACATACATGCATCTACATTGTACATTGTACATTGATGGTGTACAATGTACATACATGTACATTGATGGTGCTATATAAATAATAATAATAATAATAATAATAATAATAATAATAATATCTCTCTCTCTCTCTCTCTCTCTCTCTCTCTCTCTCTCTCTCACACACACACACACACACACACACACACACACACACACACACTTTTCCTCTTCCCCCTGCACCCAGCAATCCCAGTCAATGAAAAACATGTTATCTCCAAGGTATATAAACTACTGTTAAACCTTGAGACAGAGAAGGAACAAATGAAGGATTGTTTGGTAAAATGGGGAAATAATTTTGGGTATACAATCCCAATGGAATTATGGAAAAACATGTGGACAAAAGGTTTAAAATATACATTAAGTACTAGACTTACAGAGAATTTTTATTAGATGATGTATAGATGGTATATGTCTCCTTCAAAGTTAGCGAAAATGTACAGGGGTTGTCCGAACCTTTTACCACATGTGGAGGCCTTGTAAAAAAGCAAAAACCTGTTGGGTTAAAATTCATTCAGTAATGCAATTTTTTTTAAAGATAAATATAAAAATGAAACCAGAAGTATTTTTGCTTGAACTTATGGATGATCAATTAAAAGATAAAGGATTGTTATTTCAGCACATGACAACGGCAGCGGTACTATTATATGCACAATACTGGGGGAAAACCCAAGTTACAACAACAGAAGAATGGTTGCTCAAGGTGTTGGAATTGGCAGAGATGGCGAAATTAACGGTACTAGTAAGAAAAAAAATCAATAACTTCATTTGCAATGGACTGGAATCTTTTGATAGAGTATATACAAGAACTGCAAAAGAACGATCTGTTTGTATGTGGATTCTATACATAGTTGTGGTTTCTTTTCTGGAGTTTTTTTCTTTTCTTTTTTGTGTGGCCTTTTCATTTTTATGCAATTCTGGGCTGGCTGAATATTAACAATTGATGGTCATCATCTGACATGAAGATCACTTCAAATGGAGTATAGCCTTATGTATATGTGTCTTTTATTAGATGTGTTTTATTGTGTCAGATGTAAGTGATGTGATGTATTTTGTACTGTTTCCCCTTTCCCCATGTGTTTTGCTTTTGTAGAAAATAATAAAAGTATTAAAATTCAAAGTGGAACTTTAACAAGATGGCTGATCAGCTGGTCATTGGGGAAAGTGGGCAGCTCGTATCCACAACTATACACTGTGGAGGCTCCCATGAATGGTGGATCCATGATTTTTCTGGTACAGTGCATGGAGGCAGATAAGCTCTATGATTTGATTATGGTTTAAGGAGTGTTCTCTTAAAAATATATCATATAAAACCATGAAGATCCATCCCTCAGGTCCATGTTTTTGCACCATGGTGGCACCTATGAGTGCCAGATCCATGATTTGTATGGTTCAGTCCATGGAGGCAGATGTGGCCAGGATACTGAAATCTTGGCAAGTGTTACCAGATTCCTGATTCAAATCTGGTCCAGGTGTACAGAATCATTCAGACTCAGAGAGAGTAATGCACCCTGAACAAAACTGGTGTAACCCTTTGCAATATATAGCCCTCTAGGGGAAATATCTAGAATTCAATCCATTTTTGACCCTGAAGGGCTAATGGAGGAAGGGAGGTTCTGAGAATCAAAAGTGAGACTGAGATGTTGAAGCGAGGTCCTGTGACATGGATGTGGGAAAGAGAACGACAGAAAAGACAGGTCCTGCGGCGGCAGAGAAAAGACCAGGAAAAAAAGCAGCAGCACTAAACAACAGTCCCCAATCCTTTTGGGTCAGTGGGCACATTTGGGATTTTGAGAGAATGTCATGAGCTCTCTAACAAAATGACTACCACAAAGGTATCTTTTCCGTTCATAAAAAGGCTGCCGTAGTGGGCATGGCCAGTAACAAAACAGCCAGTTCTCAGAAGGTAGACTGGCAAGGCTAAAAGAAAAATGACTTGCCTGAGAACTTAAATCCAAGGCAGAGGTGGGGTGCAAACTCCAAAAAAAACCAAAGCCCCTCTTTTGAACCCAAATAAAGATGGTGCTGGACAGCAGCACATTAAGCCTTCCCATGTAAAACACACACACATTTTAATTTTTAAAAATCATACAAAATAAAATAAAAATCAGGTAGCCTAGTGGATGCCAAGAGAGGCACCAATGGACACCACATCACAGAGCCCAGGGCTAGGATGCCCAGCTGTTCAATTTTACCTAAGACAGTCCTCTATTTGAAGATCTGTCAGAGGACATTCCTCTATTTTAGATACCCTCAGCTGGATGGGCTGTTCAGTCTAGTTTGAGGTCAGAAATTTTCTCCCTTACCCATCTCACTACTAAATGAACTCAGGCCTCATGATTTCCACCACTCCCCATTACTTGCAGCAAGGAAATGTGGGATTACATTGGGGATGAAAACCAGTCATCAGACTTATTGCAGCTACAATGGCCATCCAGAAACTCAGTCTCAGGGCCAAACTAGCCATGACATCATTCACACAATAGGCAACTGGATATTGATTTATTAAAATATTTATATATTGCTTTATAGACTGACTTCACAAAGGAATTTACATTAAATTATTAAAACAATAAAATCAATAGAAATATGCAATAAAAAAGACAACTCCTTGTCTTGGAGAATCTGATTCTGTTTCTTCTCCTCTCAGGACAAGCTGGGGGCCTGCATGCCAGTGGTGCCACCCT
The DNA here is from genome assembly GCF_023053635.1 of Elgaria multicarinata webbii. Lineage (NCBI taxonomy): Eukaryota > Metazoa > Chordata > Lepidosauria > Squamata > Anguidae > Elgaria > Elgaria multicarinata. The sequence goes on from NC_086172.1 coordinate 107,637,067, forward strand.
CCACTGGGTTTTGAGAACTGGGCAAGTCTACAGCGCCCATAAACCCCCCACATATAATCACCACCCCTGCTGACTTTCAGAGTGTGTTCGACCCATCTATGGCCATTCATAGAATCATAGAATAGCAGAGTTGGAAGGGGCCTACAAGGCCATCGAGTCCAACCCCCTGCTCAATGCAGGAATCCACCCTAAAGCATCCCTGACAGATGGTTGTCCAGCTGACTCTTGAATGCCTCTAGTGTGGGAGAGCCCACAACCTCCCTAGGTAACTGAATAATTCTGTTCTGAATACAATTCTTTGATGTCGTGATGATAGAATCAGGGGAATTGTAGCATTCTTGACTTGGAAGGGGCCATTGAGGGCAACCCCCTACTCAGTGCAGGAACCCAGTTTCAAACATCCATGACAGATGGCTGTCCAATCTCTGCTTGAATACTTCCATCTAACTTAAGCCCATATACAGGGACATGGCAGGAAATTGCAGGAGAACACTTAACAGATGGGCAGAGCGAAGAAGTCCTAACACAAGCTTCTTGCGAACCTGGCTGTTGCTGTCCTCTTGACATTGCTTCTGTTCTATGAAAAGTCACGAGACTTCCCATAGCCTAGTTAAGAACATAAGAAGAGCCATGCTGGATCAGACCTAAGAACATAAGAAGAGCCATATTGGATCAGACCAAGGGTCCATCTATTCCAGCAATCTGTTCACACAGTGGCCAGCCAGCTGTCAAGGGGAGACCCATAAGCAGGACATGAGCGCAATGGCACCCTCCTGCCCATGCTCTCTAGCAAATGGTATACATAGGCACATTGCTTATGATTACTGGAAGTAACATAGAGGCATTAGGACTAGTAGACATTGATAGCCTTCTCCTTCAGGAATTTGTCTAACTTAAAGCCATTCAAATTGGTGGCCATCATTACATTGTGTAGTATAACAAATTCCATAGTTTGACAAGAAGTCCTTCCTTTTATCTGTCCTGAATCTCTTACCAAACAGCTTCATGGGATGACCCCAGGCTCTAGTATTATGAGAGATGGAGAAAAATGTCTCCCTATCCACATTCTCCACACCATGCATGATTTTGTATACCTCTATCATGTCTCCCAGTACTCGCCTTTTTCAGACCTAAACAAACCAAGGTGTTGTAATCTTCACTCACAGGGGAGTTGCTCCAGCCCCTTGATCATTTTAGTTGCCCTTCTCTGCATTTTTTCCAGCTCTATAATGTCTTATTTTTAGGTGTAGTGACACAGTATTCTAAGTATGATTGCACCATAGATTTATATAAGGCCAGTGTGATATTGGCTTTTTTATTTTCAATTCCTCTCCTAATTATGTCTAACAGGGAGTTAGCCTTTATTTTATTTTATTTTATTTTATTTTATTTTATTTTATTTTATTTTATTTCAGCAGCCAGGCACTGTGTTGACATTTTCCAGCTGTCCACCAAAACCCTAAGATCTCTTTCTTGATTGGTCAACACTCGCTCGGATCCCGCCAGCTTATACTGGAAGTTGGGATTCCCCACCACCACTGCCATTATGCATCACATTACACTTGCTTCCATTGAACCACATTTGCCATTTAGATGCCCATTCTCCCAGTTCGGAGATATCCTGTTAGAGCTCCTCACAATCTCCTTTTCTTTAAACTACCCTAAATAGTTTGGTGTCAGTTGGCAAACTTGCCATCTCACTGCTCACTCCTAATTCCAGATAATTTATGAACAAGTTAAAATGAATTGGTCCCAATAGAGACCTCTGTGGGCCCCCGCTATTTACCTCCCTCCATTGGGAGAATTTACCATTTATTCCTACTCTCTGCTTTCTGTTATTGAATCAGTTACTGATCAATAAGAGGACCTCTCCTCTTATTCCATTACTGCTAAGTTTGCTCAGGAGTCCTTAGTGAGGGACTTTGTCAAAAGCCTTTTGAAAGTCCAAGGAGATCACCCCAGTCTACATGTTTCTTGAGACTCTCAAAGAACTCTAAAAGGTTAGTGAGGCAAGACCTACCTTTGGGAAAGCTATATTGATTCTTTTTCAGCAGGGCTTGTCCTTCTACATGGTTACTAATTTTGTCTTTAATACTACTTTCAACCAATTTATCTGGAACAGACGTTAAGATAACTGACCTGTAATGTCCCAGATCCACCCTGGATCCCTGGGAATGGTCGGACAATGATATATTAACTCCAAACGTGTCTGTGCGAGCATACACACACACACACACACACACACACACACACACACACACACACATCAGGGCCTGGAGTCATTCACTACCCTTTAGTGAAAAGTTTTCAATATTCTTTTAAATTACAATTTGGTGTTGGAATGGTTTTTCTTTTTGGATACATGGCGCCCTCTGCTGGGCAAAAGGCTTTTCCGTTTTATTTTGGCTTGTCACGTTGTGCTCATTTACAGTACATGGATAAAGTGATGAAATATTGGGTAAAACTCATAAGACATTCATTTCTATTTATAGTCCTCTTCACTCCCTAAAGCTCAAGGCAAGTAACCACATTTTAAAAAAATCTGTCTTCATGGTGAATGTGATAATTAATCTGATTTTCATATAAAGTATTGAAGCTAAGTAATCATTTGTTGAAGGCCAAGAAAGAGCTCCATCAGACGAGCATTTTATTGCACACCCATTACTAGGCACTCATGGATTTTTGCAGGTCCTTCTCATGATGTTGTCTGCCTCTTGAGCGCCTCCTTCCCCTTCTAGCCTTCTTTGCGCAACAACAACACAAAGCCAAGTAAGTCCAATTTAGTTTAAAGACAGAAGTTGCTGCCATCTTCTGCTGTATGCAGAAGAAGCAGAGTGATCAAAATGGCCCACTGAATCCGCTATGTGCACGTTATTTATTTCCTCTTTCAAAAGAGGAAGCAATGAGGGACAAACGCACGGGTGGAGAAGCGACGGTAAGCGAACACCCACAAATGATAAGAAGCATCATTAATGTCCACATGAAAGGCCAAGGCTGGATTTTAAAGAACTAATAGTTGAGTATTTGGGCAGTCCAAGATGCAGACAACCAGATCTTTGCCTGATATCATTGCATCAGTTCCCAACACAAAAAAGAACAAACTGCCATTCAATGTGAAGAGTATCTTGTCTTTTCACACTGGAGTGATCTACTGCTGTTCCAACAGATTTGAACTTGGATCAATTATGTGAAGTCTTGTGTTCATTTTGCTTTTTAAGAACATGACCCATATCAGTCGTTCCTTTGAATGCTCACTCCGAACAAGTTTTCGTGCTATATGATGTCTATCCAGCTCATTTATGCTAGTCAAATAGTATGAGTTATTGCACACTAAAAGTGAAAACTAAGGGGAAATGTTGCCAGCATTTATTTTCAGACAGCCATACAGTCAAAGCCATAATCTTATCCTAAATTGCTGCAATAGTTCAGAAGGAGGAGGGAGTAGGAGTCACAAAACTAGACACTATGGTGACGTATGATCCCATCTGTCAGGTATTCCTGCAGTGAGCAGGGGATTGGACTCGATGGCCTTATAGGCCCGTTCCGACTCTGCAGTACGACAATGGAACCAGTTACCTAGGGAGGTTGTGGGCTCTCCCCAGGGCTGGTGCCAGACTATTTTGCACCCTAGGCAAGGTGAGCTACTTCCACCACCACCCCAAAAAATTGCCAACTTTGATTCAACTGTTCAAGAAGAGTTTCTGAACTATTGTATTTTCCTTTTATTATGTTTTTTTCTTAAAACAGCTAATTTGTAGGAGTGTGCACGGACCCCCCGCTCCGCTTCACTTGCAGATCTGTGATTTTCGGAGCGGGCCACTTCACCCCGCCCCCGCTCCGCCCACTTCCGCTCCGCTCCGCTCAGAGCTTCGGATCGGAGCTCCGTTTTTCCCCCCCATAGGGTTGCATTGAAAGCTAAAAAATTATACAACTTTTTTTCTGTTCAAGTTAGAAACCTCACGTTTGGCACCATGACACCTCATGGACGTATACACACGCACGCCAAGTTTCAAGGCAATCCCATCATCTCCTGATTTTTGGGGAATTTTTGAAAATCGGGCACCCCATTCAGACCCCTTGGGATAGCTCCGTCAATTTGCACGTTAGAAACCTCAAACTTGGCACCATGAAAGCTTATCCACGTGTCCACACGCATGCCAAGTTTCAAGGCAATCCCATCATCCCCTGATTTTTGGGGAATTTTTGAAAATCGGGCACCCCATTCACACCCCTTGGGATAGCTCCATCAATTTGCATGTTAGAAACCTCAAACTTGGCACCATGACAGCTTATCCATGTGTCCACATGGACGCCCACACTCAAAGCAGTCCCATCATCCCCTGATTTTTGGGGAATTTATGAATATCCAACACCCCTTTCCATAGCTCCGTCAATTTTGCACGTTAAAAAAACCCCTCAAACTCACCACCATGAAAGCTTATCCAGGGATACATATGCACGCCGAGACTCAAGGCAGTCCCATCATCCCCTGTTTTTTGGCAGGGCTTAAACCTGCAAAATTTGGAACTTCCAAAACTCCAAGTGAGCGCAGGAAGGACTTCTCCCCTGAGTCAAAGCCACACACACACAATATCCCTGCAAGGTGGGCAGGGGAGGAGGGAGGGAAGGCAGGCAGGCATGCAGCTGGCATTTCTGGGGGCATAAGGAAGTGAGCCAAGGATAAGCCAGTAATGCATATAAAATGGAATAAATAAATAAACAAAGGAGGGGTGGAATTAAAAGCAGCAGTGTTGCTGAATAAACAGCAAGAAGAACTTTTTAAAAAAGGCTATATCTGTCTTTTACCAGTAATAGGGGGACATGCCCGGGGGAGGGGGAAGCAGCTGCCAATTTGACTGGTCCTAGTGACCAGTCTTTTAAGAAGCAACACTGTCAGTTCAACTCATGAAAGACATTGCTCCACCACTAAGAAGTAAACGCTCACTTCAACTCATGATAGGCATTGCTCCACCGGGTTACTCTCTTTGGAAGGCTCTGATTGCCTTCCAGTACAGGAGAGAGTGGGGGCACGTCCACAATGAGATGCCCTAGGGGAGCTCATCCCCTTGCACCACATCTTTTCAGTTGTTCCCCAAAGTTAGGGTGGGTAGCAGTGCTGTGTTTCTATCTCTTATTCTTGGCTTAGTATATGATTTCAGGTTGTGTTTGTGCATTTGCTGGGGCTACTGTGTTAAAAAACACTGGGAAAAGTCCGTTCAGATTAAGAAAGAGAAGTTTCCCAGAATCCCAAGTTACCCGTTTTGCCTATCCCCTCCTCCAACTTTGGGATCATCATGACCGGGAGTTGACTCTGCCCCTCAGCCCTTTGAAAAAGGTATTTTTCCCGCCGATTTTTTAAAAAATTCTAGCGCGCAACCCTCACCACACAGAGAGGTGAGAGTAGTCTCAAAATGACCCCCATCCACGACTCTCTGTGCACAAGAATTTTCAGAACGATAGCTTAAAAAACAACCCAGTTATCCCCAATTCTTTTCCTCAATGCAATCCTATGGGCGAAAACCGCCGTTTGACCCGCGCTGTCCGTTTGTTTACCCGTTTTTTAAAAAATTCTAGCACGCGACCCGCACGACGCAGAGAGCTGAGAGTAGTCTCAAAATGACCCCCATCCACGACTCTCTGAGCACAAGAATTTTAAGAACGATAGCTTCAAAAACAACCCAGTTATCCGTGATTATTTCCCGCAATGCAATCCTATGGGCGAAATGTTTTCAAGATGGCGATCGGAGCGCTCCGCCTGAAATAGGAGCTCTGAAAAATGGTCGCTTCTCTTCGCCTTGCTTCTAGGGGTCCGCGGTCCGCTTCTACTCCGCCTCTGGGTAAGGCGGAGCTGGCCAATTCGCTACTGCTTCTCCGCTCCTAATCGGAGCGGAGCACATGCCTACTAATTTGTATAAAACTGTGACCCTTAAAGGTCAGTACTGCACCCCTCTGAGGTCTGCGCCCTAGGCGGCTGCCTAGTTGGCCTAATGGTAGTGCCAGCCCTGGCTCTCCCACACTAGAGGCATTCTAGAGGCAGCTGAATAACCATCTGTCAGGGATGCTTTAGGGTGGATTCCTGCATTGAGCAGGGGGTTGGACTCGATGGCCTTGTAGGCTCCCTTCTAACTCTGCTATTCTATGATTATGATTCTATGATTCTAATTATTTAAAGTGTAGAGGAAAGTACACATAATTCCTGCTGAAGTTCAATAAATTAATGTTGTATCTGAGACTCAACTGAAATATATGAGTTTCTGTTGTTCACCTTGCATTAAGTTTCAGATTAAATTTAAATTAAATTAAATTAAAACTTAAATATCTGGATTCAGATAGCTACATATTATGATATGTTTCAGCCTTGTTAATTATATGAGTTTAAAATGTAAGTTAATAGCTCAATATTCTATGTTTGTTAACTCAGTTAATGACATAGTTTTCTCCCCAGTTCATCTGGAAAGAAAATTGATTGTGATAACTATTGGCAATTAAATATATAGTGAATTTGGAGGTTGGCTGGGAGAGTGTTAGAGGGACCAGAATGAGAACAAATGTCCCTCAATAGTCAGCAGGCCAAGTTGCAACTCTGGACGTTTGGACCTACTATTCCCATAATGCTTCACCATTGTTGTGTTGGCTAGGGCTGATGAGAGTTGTAGGCTAAAATATTTGGAAGGCCACATCTCATTTGGAAACTACTGATGCAGGGCCTTGCTATTTACTGTTTTACTCTGTACAGCACCATGTACATTGATGGTGCTATATAAATAAATAAATAATAATAATAATAATAATAATAATAATAATAATAATAATAGTTTGCTACAGCAAATGGAATAGCATGTACAATTCCAAATTACAGTGCCATCCTTCCTGTTGTGGAGATAATGGTCGTGGGGATCCAGACTGGCAGCTTTACACAACTCATTACTAGGGCTGTGCTCCACTTTGCTTTGGAGCGTAGAAGCAATAGCGAGGTGGCCTGATTCGCCTCCGACAAAGGTGGAGATGAAGTGGGTCGGGTGGGGGGCTGCAGATCGAGGTGAAGAGGATCAAGACCAAGCAGATCCTTCGCCTCGATCCGGAGCTCCAAAAAAAATTGTAAGTGGGGGCTTACCTGCCTCTGTCACGGTCCAGCGGTGGCATCAACTGAGGCTGAGGCTCAAACCAGAAGAACAGGCCGCAACCACAGCCTGCCCTTCCACTTTGAGCCTTGGCCTCAGGTGAAGCTGCCGCCGGAATGCGACGGACACAGATAAGGAGTGAGGGCCCTTACCTGGCATCACCGCCACCGCCGCAGTCCATGCAGCGACAGCGGCGGAGCCAGGCAAGGGGGCAGGGTCTTACCTGAGTCTGTCGCATTCCGGCAGCAGCTTCAACTGAGCCCGAGGACTCAAACTGGAAGACCAGGCCGCCTGGTCTTCTTGTTTGAGTCCTCGGGCTCAGTTGAAGCTACTGCCGGACCATGACAGATGCAGGTAAGGGGGGAGGAGGGAGGGGGGGCTTACCTGGCGGCGGCGGCAGCACTGCAGAGCTCCGATTCAGATCTGGAGCTCCGCAGCAGAGTGGACCATAGGCAGATCGACGTGGGGTGGAACGGGCCCGATCCGGAATTTGCAGATCAGGTGCGGAGTGGATCGGGGGGGTCCATGCACAGCCCTACTCATTACTAACTTCATGGTTTCCAGTTTCAGTTAAACAGGAGTATAAAAAGGGATAGATTGAGTGAAGGGAAGGGGACAGAATTAGGAAGTGTTTGCAGTGGGTGTGGTAGTCGTGGTGTAGAACCCAGAGTGAGATACAGAGCATTCTAGAATGTAAACATTGGATTGCTCATCTGTTGCAGAACTCAAGAAGGGACATGATAGAAGAGTATAAAATGATGGGAAAAGTGGAGAGAAGTTTTTTTTCTTTCTCATTACTAGAACTCTGGCTGATCCAATGAAGCTGAATAGGGCTGGGGGGAGATTCAGAATAAACAAAAAGAAATATATCTTCACCCCAACTGTTTCCAGATGAGATTTTTGTTGTACAATGTGACCTAGCCCCCATCTTGATGGCGGGGACTTTGGCACTGCAAGGCGCCTGGCTTCCACACTTGTGCTCCTTCCAGGCAACTGCATGGGAAGGAACGCAAGTGCAAACTTTCCTCACAGCGCTGAGGGGGAAAGGAATGAGGGGAAAGAAATGAGGCAGCCAGGAGGATGAGGAGAGGGATGCCAGGTGCCTGAACCACCTCTTCTCCCTCTGAACTTCCTCTGGCTGCCTGTTCCTTCTCCCCCTTTTAATTATCTGTATCTGCCCAGCTGCAATTAAAAAGGGGGGAGGAACGGTCCCCGTTCCTCTACCCCCCCAATTTTTAATTTTTATTTTTAAAGAGGCATGGGGCCTGTTCCTCTTCTCTCCCTCCCCCTTGTTTTTAAAATTATTTTCCATGGGGCACAGGGCTCTCCTGAACTCTTGAGATCCACCCCCTTCGCTGTCCAGCCCATGGCGACCAATCAGGGGGTACCCTGGGCTGTGACAAGCCTCTGCTGCCAAAGAAGTTGGGTAAGTGCCCGCCTTTTTTCAGTGGAGTTTCTGGGGTTTGCCCCCGGATGGCTTCGCAATGGCGGCTGCATCATGTAGATGACGTGCTGCTACTGCTAAGACACCCTGGGGCAAACCCTTTGTGTAGACCTGCCCAAGTCTCATTCTCAGAATTATATGAAGTCCAGACAACATTGTCTCCCACTTGTAAATCTCTTGTGTTTTCCCATTGCGTCTTCCACTTTTTGTTGCTGTTGTAGTTAAACTATGGATTTTGCTACTACAAGATGTAGTGGTGGCTACCAACTTGGATAGCTTCAAAAGGGGGTAGACAAATTCATGGAGGATATGGTTATGAATGGCTACTGGTCATGATGGCTATATGCTATGTCCAAGATCAGAGGCTGCATACCTTGAATAACAGTTGCGGAAGAGGGCAATTTTATTTTATTTATTATTGACATTTGTATACTGCCTTAAGTGCTAAGAGCTATCAAGGTGGTATATAACAATTTAAAACAGTCTAAGTTAAAAACAATAGAAGCAGAGCATTAAACAAGTAAAAACAGCAAAACATTTAAACTCCATGATTTGGAAGGCCAAACAGAAAAGATGAGTTTTTATACCTCTCATGTCCTACATGTGGGCTTCCTTTAGGCACCTAGTTGGCTACTGTGGGAAGTAAGATGCTGGACTGGATAGTCTTTAATCTGTTTCAGCAGGTATCTTCTCATGTTGTCCTGTTGATAAGCCTTGTAGTCTTCATTAGAATCAACTCAAATTTCACATGGTTCTGAGCAAGATTTTGAGTTCTCCAGAAATCTTCATCAAGCAAAATATTGAACAAAACAAAGCACGAAGAGGGGCGGGGGAAAGCAGGGAATGAAGTGGTTTATGAATCAACATGTCCTCCTTCTATTTTTATGTGCAACGTTCAAGAATGGGCCGTGATGAAACATGGCTGCTCTGGCATTTCTTTCATTCCCTGTCAGACAGATGAGCCAGGCAGGAGGTATCATTTTACACTTCCCAAATAATGCCTCGTTTACTTCTAATGAGAACTCAGGCTGAGGGCCACTGAGCAACTTGTGATCAAATGCTCCATCATGCAAGGCTCTGCAGTTCTGTTTATTACACACCGCGATGCTTCGGCGAATGAAAGAGACAGGCGTCAAATCCTTTGTGAAAGGCATCTGGCAAACAAGCCAGAGAGAAGTGCACCTCTTTGCTATGAAACAAACCAAACCAATGTGTTCGGGACCCCATCTACAGATGACTGAGCTTTTTCAATTGGCCGGCTGTATTAAAAAATACACACCTGAACTCATTAAATGGGTATCATAAACCACAGAGCATTCTGAAAACCAAGGAGCAGCACCCAAGTTCAAGTTTATTGAAAGAATGATTGATTGATGGCAGAGCAATAAGAAATTACACGGCGAAGCTCTTTCTGTGAACAGCTCTCTTACTTGTGCTTTTTATTCCCCAGCTAACAGAGGTTATAAAATGCTAGTTACAAGAAATAAAAAAACCCAACCTTTATATTTTGATATATAATAATCCTAAACTTAAGAATAGTACAATGCTGGATTTTTAAAAAGATTTTGATTATATTGTGGGTTACTCTATATAGTTATAAGAGATCTAGTATTTTTCACCTAAAATATATAATTTGGGACACTTTTACCATTTGAATTTCAGTAACGCTGGCAAAAGGTTCTGTCCTGCCATTGTTCAGCCTGGGTAAGAACAGAGTCAAGAGGGCCAGATTATAAATTCCATATTCAAGCTGAAATAATTTCAGAGAGAGCTTTGTGGGGAAAAGGTACTAATGAATCAGTGTAAATAAATGTTTTAAATCACCTGTCTTCTATAAAGTGATTTTATACAGGTATATTCTTGTTATAAACAGTTCAGAATTTGCCAAGTGTTGCTTGTCCAACTTAAGCCGTTTCTACGCCTGCCTTTTTTCCAGGGATCGTCCTGGGATCATCCCTGTGCATCCAAATGACATACAGGGGATCCCGGGAGCAGGCAGGGACAATCCCTCCATTTTTCTGGGATAATCCTTAGGAGTAGAAAGGGCCTTCATATTAAAAGCCACAGGTGCATCACGTGGCATATTTTATTTACTATTCTTAATTTAAAGACCTGTGCTCTGTCTTTCCACTGCATTTGCATCACTGTGGGCAGCTTACATCAGTTAAAAACAACACAATCAACTAATAGTAACAGCAATATGACCCAATAAAATGAAGGCAAATTCAGCAGATATAGGGCCTGTTCAGACAATGCTAAGCCATGGTTAGGCCGCTAACCCTTTTGCAGTATATGGTTAGTGAGCATATTTAAACTGTGGTTATGAAGTCACCATGGTTAGGAATGGTTCACACAACACACTAAATCATGGTTCACAAGACATGTTAAGCTATAATGTTTATCTCAAAATGCTTAACTGCTGTGGCTTGGCATTTCTTCTGAACAGGGTCAAAATCATCTTAGAAATGAGGGATCATCACACCGACAACACACATCAATTGAGCAGATCAGATGCTTGCTGGGATAAGAATATTCCCACTTGATTAAAACAATGGGTGAAGAAACCAGAAGGAAAGGAAAGGAACCTCTCGTGCAAGCACTGAGTCATTACTGACTCTTGGAGGGACGCCAGGTTTCCCTGACATTTTCTTGGCAGGCCTTATAGCGGGGTGGTTTGCTGTTGCCTTCCCCAGCTGTGATTACCTTTCCTCCAGCTAACTGAGTACTCATTTTACCGACCTTGGGAGGATGGAAGGCTGAATCGACCCGAGCCGGCTGCCTAAAACCAGCTTCCACTGGGATCGAACTCAGGCCGTGGGGAGAGTTTCAGCTGCAGAAACTGCTGCTTTAATGCTCTTCACCACACGAGGCTCTCTCACAAAGTAATATGTTCCATAATCTGGCCATGGGAACAGAAAAGGCCCGCCTCTCAACCAATGATGCCCCAGCCACAGACTGAGCATGGAGAAGGGCCTCCCAAATAGAATTTACAGAGTAGACAGGCTGGTGTGGGAGGTGATGGTCCTTTAGAGATCGTAGATCCATGTTATTTAGAGGTTTAACGTTAATCATCAATATTTTGAATTATGTGCTGAACTGGCAACTAGCATGACCATTGCAAAATGGATGTAATATGGTCCTAGACTACAATCCCCAGGTACAGCTCCTGGCTGGCTTATCTCAGTCTACAGCTCAGCCCACTGTTGCCCACCCTGGCCAGCCAATCTTGAAGGATGGCTCAATTGCATCAAATACTACTGTGAGGTCCAGCAGGATTAATAGGGACATATGCCCCTTATCCAGCTCTCTGCATTGGTTATTTTCCAGAGCAGTAGCAGAATCCTCAGCTCCAAAACCATTAGATACCCTCTTGGTGGTTCCCAAGGTTTCAGAGGTTCAGTCCATCATGGCTCAGACTAGATCTCTTAGAGTCATAGCACCCACTCTGGCAGGATCTACACTACTGTTTATAATGGTTTTGACAACTGTTGGGGCCCAGGGCACACACTATATACAGTTTTCAAACTGTTTTCAAGGTGTTATATCCTGCTTGGTGTAGATCTGGCCCATGGAACTCCCTACCTCTACAAAAAAAAAAATACTTAAGGGTTTTCAGTACCTAATAAAAACATACCTTTTCCAAGAGGCATTCCCAGGAAGGTAACCTTGTTCTCTGTACATTGCTTAGAAATTTCTTTAAGATTTGCGACTGGGCAAAAATTATAGTATGATTGGATCCAATGACGATTTCCCCCCCAACTGAGGGATTCACGATTCACGCATAGCTGACACCATGAAAAGCAGTACACAAAAGAATTAATTACACAGCATAAGAAACAGAACATCTACGCATGCTTATCCATAGTGTGTGAATTAATGACATGTGAAGTGCCCCTCATTGACACGGTTCACATATAAGAGCTAACTATGGGCTAAACACCCCATGGTGCATCATGGCCATGCTGGAGCAAGTGAGAGCTCTGCCTTCTGTGTTCTTCTGCTTTCATTCCACATCACATAACAACCCAGGAACACCATTCCCGGGTTGTTGTCATGACGTATGAACTTGGCCGGTTGAGGGAGAAAGTTGCCTGAAAGATCGTCTCCCCCTAAATAGACCTGTTAGACCACTGTGACCTTCAGGGGAGGCCTTGCTGTCTGTGCCATGCCCTGCAGAGTCCCATCTGGCAGTAATATGGCAATGGACCTTCTCAGTGGTGGGACACTTCCTCTATAATGACCTCCCTCTTTGATACACCAGGCACCGACAATCTTGTGCTTTTGATAGTTATTAAGAAACATAATTGTTTACCCTTGCTTTTTGAAACCATTAACTTGTCTAAATATTGTTCTTTTATAATGATTGTATTGTTTGACAATTTGCTGTAAACTGATTTGGATTTTTTTAAAAAAAAATGGGACGCAGAATACTAATTTTCTAAAATGAACAACCTAGGGTTTTAACCCAACAACTAATCATGGGTTAGTGTTGGGTTAAAATTCTGGTTTGTTTCTCCCACAACAACCAGAATGCCAGGTTCACATGTTGCAACAATAACCCAAGAATGGGGTGTTCCTGGAGAGAAAGTGGAAGTGGTGAGCATCTGGGAGACAGCACTCTTGCTCATGTCCTGCATTGGATGCAGCAGGACTGAGTGAAGGGGCTTATCAAAATGTAAGGTAACAAAACAGGCAAATGTTCAAGCACACAGGTTTCAGGCCAGTGGGACTCAGTCTAAGGTAGAAGTGGTCAAGATAGGCAAAGGTCAAAGCAAAGGCAAGCGGTCAGATACATAGGGTAAAGACTGGTTGAGTTAGCAAGCAGAGGTCAAAACACAGGTCATCACATACATTACACAGTCCAAAAGCAAAGTTAAGCAGGGGTCCAAAAGTTAGTAGCATGGAACATCATTCACAAGGCGAGGTCCAGAAGGGAAGATAGCAAACACTGGAGCTGAAAAACCAGCATTGTTTCCAGCACTCACTAGGAAAACTCTGAAAGCTTTTTCCACAAGAACTTGTTGAGCACCACTCATGTCTCAGCTACAGTACATTAGAGCTCTCTGGCCAGAGCCCTACTCATGAGGATTCACTTTCTCCTAACGAGCCCTCCCTTTGCAATACAGCACTCCTTCTCACAGGAGCCCTACTGGCCTGCCACTTGAGGTAATGACAGTCTTGGGTGATAGGTGGTCACTCAACCACTGCTTCAGAGGCAGAACTCCCCTTCTCTTAGAGGGACAGAACCATGGTTATCTCCTCTGAGGAGCCAGGTTCTCTCAGGTCTCCTGCCATGGGTCACTCCTTGGCTTCGCTTGTCTCTGGGAGCTCTAGCTCCTCTTCAGAAGAGGATTCCTCTAGTGAGGGCATGGCAGCTCACTCTGATACAGTCACTGCTAACTATGGGTTGTTTAGCCCATCGTCTGTGAATGTGAGCAGAGGAAGGTAATGTGGCTTGCGGGTCATTGTGGTGTGAGATTGCAAAATGTGTATTAGCATATATGGCCCCAATGACCTTTGAGTGCTCTGAACAGGCAATTGGAAGAGATGAGGAAAGGAAGATATGGGATGCAATAACCTGTAACACTTATGAGATCCAATCTGCTGTGAAAGGCATCTTCCTTCAATTTGTCTCCATTCATTGATCTCACAGTATGCACCTGAGCCTTATTCCCCAAAGACAATCATTTTCAATGCAAGAACTCAATTTACTCATCGTATATTCTGACATTTCCAGAAACTCATAGGATTTCATTTCTCAGGAAGGGAACTCTGTTGAGCATGCAAATTAGGCTACAGTATATGTCAAAGAAGTTTGAAAGGAGAGCAGCCAAGATGGCTAAAGATTTAGAAAGTATAAAGTATAAGGACAGGCTGCCAAAAATAGACTGAGGTAAAATATAAGGCAAAACTTCCCAATTTATGAACAGTTGAACCACTACTATATTTCAAGTAATTTTGGGCTAATCTAGGTTTCTTAATTGTACTCTACACAGTGAGTTGAAGCCAATCCTGGCTCTTCTCACATGTACACTTCACTTATAATGTACACGTAAAAACCTTTGGGAAATGTTGGTGTATACTTTAGAAAACTGTAATGTGTGAAGCTGTTCTAGGGTGTTTTAGTTATAAAGATTTCTGCTTTAGTGCTTGGAGGTCTGACCCAGATGAATCATTTCATTTCAGGTTTCAGTAGGTGGAGACAAAGATTTCAGTAAGTGGGAGATCTCCCAGGAAAATTTAAAGGCCCACTTTTGGATTTTATTCAAGATTAAATTGCCAAAACAAATACCTTTAAAGCATTTGTTATGGTGACATGTTTTATAGTTCATAAAAAACTGTTACATAATCAACAAAAGTAACCTTTTTATATAAAGGACCAGTCACTTTTTTTTTTAAGCAAAGGGATTATGCCTTTAACATGAATAGCAAATACAATATTGTTTATCGTGACCGCTGCTTAATAGAAAGAATGAGTGAATTGGATAGAAACAAAGATGGTCTGAAGAAGAATCCCATATGGTCCAACTGTGCCCCAGCCAGTGACTACTGGCTGAGGTGGGTCACTTGATGAAACCGCCAGTCTCCACAGTGAGGCGACAGAAGGGAGAGGGGCCCTCTTGACCTTGACGTGCCAGGAAGTGATGATGGAATATGAATTACCACCCAGCCAGCATTGTGTAAGCATGCAGTTGCTGAGTGGGAGGTCATCTTTATGACAGGCTTATGACATTATTGGGATAGCCATCTACTTAGCAATGGACCACTTGCACAGAGCTAGTTGTGGCACGCGTCACCTCTACTGCTGCCTCCTGGTGCCTAAGGTAACAGCAAGAAGACCCTTTCCTTACCCATTCTATCAACGTACTGTGGCAACCATCAATTTACTCCTAGTGAACTTCTTCACCACCTAGCATTACTCTCAGCCATCCCTAAAGGGCATCCCTGATGGATTTTGAAGTCTTTCCCCATTTAAACATTTTTAAAATGGTAAGCAAGCTACCCTCACCATGGGAAGGCCACCAAAAACAACCAACCCGTGGTGTTGCTGTTATGACAGTTTCCTTGGCTCTACTAGATGCCAGGAAGTCCAGTGGGGACATGGAATCTAGAAGCTTTACGTGGAAATCAAATTAAGTTTATCCATAAAAGTGGCCAGAAATCACCTGAAGTCCTCCAGTCAAAGTTTTTCTTCTTTAGATGTGAAATGCAAGCTGCCCGACATCTGAAAAAAGAGTTCACCTTAATAAAAGAGCAATAAACAAAATATGCCTCGGTTAGCCTGGGGAACAGCAGGCTATTATTAGTCAGTATTCAGCTTTTGAAAAAACTAAATACTGACTAATATATCTCTGGAGTTCTGCATAGTGAAAATGTTGATTTTGTCACCAGTGCTGGATAGGTTGGGATGGGGTGAGTTCAGAACCATTATCAGAAATGCTGATAACACAGGTCTGTGAAATATGCCTAAAGTTTTGAATGTCTAACAACTGATGCACCAAAGACACTTTATGCTTCCCCCCTCCCTTTTCATTTTTACCAGACTGAGCTTTTTTACTCTAATAATACCCTTATGCAAAAGTGATGCAACAGCTTTGAAGGTACTGATCAACTGCTCTTGTATGTATAAATAGAATATATTCACCTAAACAGTTAGTATCGAATTTATTCTGGTCCACAAAAGTAGGACAGAATTAACAATAACAGACTCAGTAATAAAAAGAGATAATGTTGATGTTGTGCCTATTTGCCTATTGAAGGATGGTTCTGATAAATTATACACTTTCCTTTCAGTGGTCATATAATTCTCGCCCCACCTGCCCTCACTGCTGTTTAAGTTAGTTAGCCTGCCTTTGTTTTTGTTGTGATCACTCCATTCCTAGCAGATATGTGTGTTTTTTCTATTTATCATTTCCCATCTTTCTCACATATACAAAATGAAAACAGGCAGGCATTAAACACTTGTTCTTTTCTGTCCTTCTGTTTCCAAAGCTGAAAGTGATCCTGCGGTATCTGAGGCAGGGCAGGGTCTTAAATCTTGACTTTTATCAAGGATGTCATATTATCGATAGCTGAATTCCTTGGAACAAAATATAATGGAACTCTTTCAGATAAACCCCAAGTTCTGTGATGCATGGTATTCATAGTAGATTTGATGGTTGTTCTCTCTTCATCACCATAAACGACCACTATTAAATGTGGCTGGGAAAACATGCATCTCTACTTAGTTTCCAATGGAGAGATAAAAGTGATATAGGGCTCTGTGGACTGAACATTAATTTATTGGGGGTTGGCTTCATGCCAGCATGGAGAATCCTGTTCTTTGATTGTGCCAGCAGTCAAATTTGCTACTACCTTGCTTGATTCTTAGGGCTGTATCTAACAGCGTCATCCCCCAAACTCAAATAGTGCTAGCGGAGCTCCACTAAATATTTGCATTGCACAAATGGTTGCCTATTACTTTTGCACAACTGGTTGTGTGAGCAGTTGTGCAACAGGTTGCACAACAGAATGCACAATGTGTTGCACAAGAGTCATGCAAAACCACTTGCACAACCAACTTCCTTTGGGATTCTTCTCTTCCACATAGTTCAGAACCTAGTTTCCACTAATGCAACATCAGTTGTGCTAACTGAAAGACATAGTTGGATACTTAGTTTCCCCCAAGGATTTCTATCCATCCAGTTCATGATGTTTTCATGAGGACTTTTACTGACAGATCTGTCCACACCAAGATATATGGAAACACTTTGAGAAGAAAGATAAGATTCAGTTTGAGCCAGTTCTCAGTGCCAGAGCTCAGCCAAAGGTCCTGTGAACAAATAATAAAGAATAGAAAGAATGAAGAAGTAATAATAAATATCTCCCTATGAGTCTGTGCAGCATGTATTTTGCCCTCCACTGAATTATCACCTTGAAGAGTCCACACACATCAATTAATTAATGGTGGGAGGCGGATTTCCCAGATCAGAATACCAGTAAACCACAGGAGCAAAGGAAGCTGCCTTAAACATAGTCAGAGTATTGAGCCCAGCACTGTCAGCTCTAACCAGCAGCAGCTCTCCTGAGCTCTAGGCAGGAATCTTTCCTAGCTCTACCTGGAGATGCCACGACTGAACCTGGAACTTTATGCTACGAACTGAAACTGGGATGTTCTTCATGCAAAACATGTGTTCTACCACTGAACTATGGCCCTTCCACTTTGAATCTTGGCATGTCACATTTTATAAAAGAAGCACAACCTTACCAGTAAACTCTGTTTTGGCACAGCTTCCATTCATTCCAACGTGGCTTGAACCAGAGAGAGATTCCCTGATAGATTATGCCACAGAATTTCAGTAAGCCAATTCTCATTTAGTGATAATTCTGGGGTTCTACCACCTGGAACCTCTGCCTTCCCCTACTCTCATCTCTAACTATGCCAGAGCTATGGTTAGCTACCAAAGTCCACAAAAAACTGGAATTTCATGGCAGGAGAGGTACAGATTGTACAGAAATCTAGTGAATCCTATTTTCCCCACATGGCTGGAACAGAGTTCCAGATGTATTCAGATCTATACTATAGATTAGTAGGGATTGGACAGAGGTTTGAATCTACTGTTTTACCTATTGGCAATTCAACTTGTATGAACTCATAAGAATGGAATATTTCTTTTGTTATTTGCTATAATTTATAGCCCACATTTATTTGACAATTGAGGTGGCTTACAAAACGGGCCAAAGCAGACCAATGTAAGATGCAGTGCCTTGTTCTTCTTTTTCTGGCAAGTGATTGGCACTGATGGAATCCAAGAGGGGTGAACCTGGACTGCAGGTGGGCCTGGAAAGCTGATGGAAGTCCTCTTTCCCACTCCGCAGCATGTAAGAAGAAATCACATATTTTCAATGTAAAGCAGAAGTAGGCAACTTGGTGCCCTCCAGATCTTTTGGACTACAATTCCTATAAGGCCAAGCCAGCAAGGCTAATGGCCATGGATTGTGGAAGTTGTAGTCCAAACCACTTGGAGGACACTTGGTTGTCTACCTCTGCTCTAGGATAATCTTCTTTCTCTGGGACAGTGTAGTCAGGGTCCTTAAGCCATTGACAGATTGGAACTGTGAGATATATTTCTAGATCAAGTGCATCTAGACGTGTGTTGTGATATGATGTGTCTTGTCACATGATGTGTGCTAACAATAGTGCCTACGCATGTAATTAATTCACTATATACATATGGGAATACTGGATGGGTTATATCCAGTGTTGAACATCTGCCAGTGGAATGGAAACTGCCCATGGAATGGATTTCTCCTCCCCCTGGGAGGGGAATCCCCAATCAAATTTTAGGGGTGTATGGGACACTGTCAGGCAGAGGAGAGCAAAAGGAAATTCCATTGTGAGAGTGGTCTGCTCACATAACATTAATCCAATATGTAATATGTATAAGATGCAAACATTTATCTTAATGACAGACAGACAGATAGATATTGCATCCAAAGGATGTGCAAGATGACTAGCAATAACATCTGTACAAAATACATTTGAAATGCATACAATATTTTAATTCCTAAGAGAGATACACAATCAAAACAGCAGCAGCTCAGGAATTTATCCTCCAAAGACCTGCCGCAATAAGCAATTCTTAACCAGGAGGGATGGAGCCTCACAGGGAAGAGTATTCCACACTTGAATTGCCACCACTGCTCTTGTAGATCCCAACTTCATGTCTGCTGAAGAAGGCACCTAGAGCAGGTTCCGACCAGAAGATCTCAGCATCCAAGGAGATGCATAAGGGAGAGTGTTGTCTCTAAGCAGTGGTGTAGTGGTAAATTTGGAAGTGCAGGTGCTCATCATGACAGACCCCATCACTGTGCCCCCAAAGAGAATCCCCAAAGAAACCAATTCTAGCCATTTTCATCTCTACCAGTTAAGTGAATGGGTCTTAATTGCCCCCTTAAGACGGAGGCACCCCCAAATACTTGCATCCCAACAGGGAACAATATATTGTTGCTGGGAAAATTCATTTCCCCACAGCCACTGTGAGGATTGCAGCTCAGCTTAGAGCATATAGAGAATTCTGCATGCAGCGGGAGTTGGAGGCAGGGGGAGATGAAGTCAGCATCTATGATAATTTTAAGAAGTGCCAGTGCTGTGTCCCTGCCAGTTCTGGCTCCACTAAACCACTGCCTCTAACGTATCCTGGTCCATAGTCATGCAGAGACTTAAAGTTTAACACTGCCATCTTGATACAAACATGAAAATATACCAGTAGACAACCAGTATAGTTTTCTCAATGCCGATATAATGTGTCCCGTGCAAGTAACATCAATTATCAACCATGCAGTCACATTTTGTATCAGAGGAAGTTTCAGAACCTTAATACACTGCAATTATAAAATAGTCAATTCTCCTGATGGAGGGAAGTAAATAGTGGGGTCCCACTGGGATCGGTATTTGGACCAATTCTTTTCAACTTATTCATAAATGATCTGGAATTAGAAGTGAGCAGTGAAGTGATGAAGTTTGCCGATGACACCAAATTATTTAAGGCTGTTAAAACACAAAGGGATTGTGAAGAGGTTCAAAGGGATCTCTCCAAGCTGGGAGAGTGGACATCCAAATGGCAGATGCAGTTCAATGTGAGCAAGTGTAAGGTGATGCACATTGAGGCAAAAAACCCCAACTTCAAGTATAACCTAATGGCATCTGAACTGGCGGTGTCCAAACAAGAAAGAGATACTGGGATTGTGGTGGACAGCTTGAGGAAAGTGTCCACCCAGTGTGCGGCCGCTGTAAAGAAGGCAAACTCCATGTTAGGCATTATAAGAAAAGGAATTGAGAACAAAATGGACAGTATCATGCTGCCTTTATACAACCACACTTAGAATACTGTGTACAGTTCTGGTCACCACACCTAAAAATGGATATTATAGAGCTGGAAAAAGTGCAGAAAAGGGCAACTAAAATGATTAAGAGGCTGGAGCATCTCCCCTATGAGGGAAGGTTACATCAACTGGGATTGTTTAGCTTGGAAAAAAGGAGGCTAAGGGGGGACATGATAGAGGTGAACAAAATTATGCATGTTATGGAGAATGTGGATAGGGAGACATTTTTCTCCCTTTCTCAAAATACTAGAACCCGGGGTCATCCCATGAAACTGATTGGTTGGAGATCCAGGACAAATAAAAGTAAGTACTTCTTCACACAGCGCATAGTTAAATTATGGAACTCACTGCCTCAGGATGTGGTGAAGGCCACGAATTTGGATGGCTTTAAAAGGGAGTTGGATAAATTCCTGGAGGCAAAGGCTATCAATGGCTACTAGCCCTGATGGTTGTGTGCTATCTCCAGTATTTGAGGCAGTAAGCCTATGTGCACCAGTTGCTGGGGAACATGGGTGGGAGGGTGCTGTTGCACCATGTACTGCCTTTTTGGTCCCTGGCTGATGGCTGGTTGGCCACTGTGTAAAGAGAGTGCTGGACTAGATGGACCCTTGGTTTGATCCAGCATCAGGGCACTTCTTACGTTCTTATACAAACATCTAAAATTACAGTGAACTAATATTCATTTGACACTCATTGTGTTTCTAATTATCCCAAAAAGATTTTAAATACTTGTTTTTCTTTTCTACAGGAAAAGTGTTGTTGACCATTTATATCTTTCAGGGCAGGATCTACACTATTGGTTTAAAAGACTTTATAACAGTAGTGACAACTGTTGCCCCCCCCCCCCCAGGACATGCTCCACATACAGTTTTCAAACCATTTTCAAAGTGTTATATCCTGTTTGGTGTGGATGTGGCCCAGATGATTTAGACTTCAACTCCATTCAGCCCTGACTAGCATGGACAAGGATCAGAACTGCTAGAGGCTGTAGTCTAAATCACCTGAAGGGCACCAGGTTGGGGAAGGAGGAATAGCCTGGATAACACAATATACTGGAGAAATGTTATGACAGAGCCAGCAGGGGGTGCTGACAGATTGTTTTGCACAATTTCATAAAAGGTTTGCTAAGAGCTAGTTTTGGAACAACTGCAGAACCCCATCCATCCCATGGAAA
Source organism: Elgaria multicarinata webbii (assembly GCF_023053635.1). NCBI lineage: Eukaryota > Metazoa > Chordata > Lepidosauria > Squamata > Anguidae > Elgaria > Elgaria multicarinata. The sequence continues at coordinate 107,658,671 of NC_086172.1, forward strand.
TACTGCTCCGTACATTGTAACAGCATTAAAGTAGCAGATTGGGGGGGGGGGGGGAGAATCTACTTAACACTCCACTCACTCTCCATCACTTCTTGCCATTCTTGACTGTAAGGTTAGTTATAAGGTTTATGTGCTAATATATTGCAAATCATAAATTTGGAAATAATTGCAGGCCCAACATAAATGCTCTTTTACATTTTTAAGGCTTGACTTTCGCCTCAAGTATCTGCATAGACTTTTACCCCTGTCATATTCTATCACCAGACCACATGTGCTGACTGGGATGAGGAATGGCTAAATCAATTCAGACATTCCCCACTCCATCACTCTTTCTCACTCTCTCTCAGGCCATGGCTAGACCAGGCCTATATCCTGGGGTCGTCCTGGGGTCGCTCCTGGCTCATCCCTGGATCCCCTGTGTGTTATTTACATGAACAAGGATGACCCCGGGACAATCCCAGGATATAGACCTGGTCTAGCCATGGCGCCTCTCCCTCTCCCTCTCCCTCTCCCTCTCCCTCTCCCTCACACACACACACACACACACACACACACACACACACACACACACTCACTCTCACACACACCTCTTTAGATCTATCTTACCAGAAAGAGTCTTTAATTGTTTTGCTTTTCTACATGCCTTCTACCTTAATGCGTATCTTGCTTTCCGTGAGAGAAGTTGGGGAGGGCAATCGCCGCATTTCCTTAGCGGCTTCGCTTCTCTCAGAGTGTCATTGCCTGACACCAAATTGACTTTGCACAATATCATCCCTCAGGCAGTAATTCGCTCTTTACTGCCGATGATGGAAGGCAGTTTGGCTGTACATGCTCTTTTATGGTTTTAGGATTGGATGTTTACTTTATGGCATGCTAGGAACTTCAACTCGCTTTTGTCTAGATGAAGTAGGAGAGCAAGCTCCTTTAGCAGGACTGCTCTAAAATGAACAGGGGAGGCAGTGGGAGAGAAGTTCCAGCCATCTCTCCAGCTGCAGAATCTAACTATATTAGAGTGACCAGATAGGAGAGAGGTCAGGGCTCCTGCAGCTTTAACTGTTGTCATGAAGAGGGAATTTCACCAGCTGCTGAACGCATACAAATGACACCTGCTAAAATTCCCTTTTCTAGACAGCTGTTAAAGGTACAGGAGCCATGTCCTCTTTTTCATATGGTTACCCTAAATCTGGGAGCTTGGGCAATGGATTTTTTTTTGGGGGGGGGCTGTCACATAGGGGGCTTTAAGTCATGTGAGTGGCTCACATTTTATTTTAATGTGCTCTGAGGAAAACTGCCCTGTTTGCCTCCACTTCTGGGCAGGCATGAGCTTGTATAACTGAAACAATATGGTACTCATTACATCCCACCAGACTCTGATATTGCTTGCTAGAAATGAAAAACAACAGAATGGTCCTTTTCATCCACTTAACCTCTGCGTCAATATGGCAACTTCTGTGGCGTAAATGGAAGGGAAATTAACTAAAATAGTTCCCTTAGAGGTCAGTTTTGGAGCAAAAGCCCCAATCAATATACACTGGATGTTCTCATCAAAAACAGGCAAAGGCAGAGTTCAGGATTTCATCTGTTTTTCCCTAGCACCACCAGGTCCACCAAACAGAGCTAGGTGCAAAAAAGCGGCTTGGGAGTGGGTGGGGCAAAATGGTACCCTTAGAATTGGGACAAGACTTGGTGATCTACTGCAAATAACCCAGAGACTTAGCAATAGACCCCAATCTATCCTCAGTCCACCCTTGTTCTAAAAAATAGCTATGCTTTGGAAGATAGTAATTTATTATTTTATTTATTATTACATTTATATCCCCACTTTTCCCCGCTTGCAAGTAAGGGAAAGAAGCTTACATGATCCTTCTCCTTTCCACTTAATTATGACTGAGTAAGGACTAGCACCCCACGTCCCAGTCCAATACTCTAACCACCACACCACACTGGCTCTCATGGCTGAATGCCTCACATTTGGAGAATATTTAACAGGCAGTTCTGAATAAAGTTCTAAAAAAAGAGAGAGAAAGAACGCTGTTCACCTTGTGCAGATAGTCCAAAAGCATACTTACGGTGTAGAGGATTTCCAGTCTTGACAGGAGTTGCTTGTAAGGAGTTGGGTGAAGTGATATTAATGACCAAAGATTACTCTATAAAGTTTATGGAAGCAGTCCTGCTGATACAAGCAAATACTTTCCAATATATTAATGCCTATTTAAATAACCAATTGCCAACTGCTGACTTTATATAGAATTTCACCAGATGCAAGAGGTGAGGTGAGTGGGATTTATACTCCGGCAGCCAACACACCATTAATAAAAGGTCATCCGACATTTAAGGCTCACAGCTCCAGAGGCCCCTTTGATGAGTGATGTTTATCAATTTCCTTTCAATGCAGTAATAAAGTCAGAAATTACACAGACTGAGGTTGAATGCTCTGGTGAATCAAAGAGAAGAAGAAATTTTTAAAAAGTGAATTAAGGTTAGGAAACCTTTAAGGCACCGAGCAGCCTGCTGCTTGCCGGCATGACATTTTATCCCGTGCAGCCTGCTGAAATTTATCAGCCAAGCTGATGAGCTGTGTTTCTGCTGGAAAGCACAGGTGCAGAACTAGTCAAATTCCCTTCCGAGGAGGTCACCTCATCACAATCTGTTTGACAAAACACCTAATCAAGGGTACTGATTTCCCATGAACCCAAGAAAAAAAGAAAGGGAAAGAGGAAATAACCACAGGGAGTGAAATTGGTTGTCAGGACAAGCGCATGTCATGTAAGATGCAATGCAAGAGCCACCTGTACTGCAGCTTTTCTTCTGAGATTTCCATCTAGAAAAACTTTTTTTCTTTCCCTTCATCCCAGATTCTGTGTAGGAATCAGGTGGTGGGTGTGAGGGTGGAATTTTGCAGGAGCTGAGGAATGAGTAAAGAAGCAAGATTACTGCTGAAGGTGTCTCATTAACAGTCCTGATTGTCAGAACAGACAGCTGTATCTGTTTTCACTGTAAAAGTACAGGTTGTGAAGGATTTCTGTGTTCCCCACTTCCATGGAGGTAGTTTGGTTTAAACAGGATGCACAGCTTAAACCAAAGCCCACTGCCTTCCAAGTCAAGATGTGCCTTTTGGGATAAAACAAAAAGAACCACCCGCTGTTGTTTTCTTTATACATGTTGCCCTTGGGTAATCTTATTCAATCTCATGGCCTCCAATATCATCTGTATGCCGATGATACACAATTATATCTTTCATGTCCGGATCTTTCTCCTGATGTTCACGATCGTATCTCGGCATGTCTTTAAGATATCTCCGCTTGGTTGCTTCATCGTCGTTTGAAACTTAATATGGCAAAGACTGAATTGCTTGTTTTTCCTCCTAAACCTTCTCCTCATCTCTCATTCTCTCTTACTGTCAATGATGTTACACTTACTCCAGTCAGGGAAGCTCGTAGTCTTGGCTCTATATTTGATTCCTCGCTCTCCTTTATTCCTCATATTGAGGCAGTAGCTAAATCCTGTCATTTTTTCCTGTATAATATTGCCAGGATTCGATCATTTTTGTCTGTCTCTTCTGCCAAGACTCTTGTTCATGCATTGGTTATTTCTCGGTTGGACTACTGCAACCTTCTTCTCACTGGCCTTCCTTCTTCTCATATCAGTCCATTGGTTTCTGTTCACCACTCTGCTGCTAAGATCATCTTCTTGGCTCGCCGCTCTGACCATGTTACTCCACTTCTGAAATCTCTTCATTGGCTTCCAATTCACTCCAGAATCCAATATAAACTTCTCCTGTTGACCTACAAAGCTTTTCACTGTCTAGCTCCTTCCTATCTTTCCTCTCTCATCTCACACTATTGCCCCGCTTGTGCTCTTCGCTCCTCTGATGCCATGTTTCTCACCTGCCCAAGGGTCTCTACTTCCCTTGCTCGGCTTCGTCCATTTTCTTCGGCTGCCCCTTACGCCTGGAACGCTCTTCCAGAACATTTGAGAACTACAAGTTCAATCGCAACTTTTAAAGCTCAGCTAAAAACTTTTCTTTTTCCTAAAGCTTTTGAAACTTCATTTTGCTCTGACTTTTATACTGCCTGTTTGGTGCATACCCTGTGCCTGTTTGCATTCTCTTTCCCTCCTTATTGTTTTATTATGATTTTATTAGAATGTAAGCCTATGTGGCAGGGTCTTTCTATTTATTGTTTTACTCTGTACAGCACCATGTACATTGATGCTATATAAATAAATAAATAAATAAATAAATAATAATAATAATTCTGAAATCTGGGCCAGGACTTAAATTCTCATAACTAGCATATAGACTTTATCAGAAACTAGAGTTTAGAAATCCATGCCGATAATTTTTTTGAAGCTGCATTTCCTTTTTCTAGCTCTCATAGTGATGGAGGATATTTTTCTTCTTTCACCCCCATAGATCAGGGATAGGCAACCTTTTGGGGAAGATTTGGCAATTTGAGAAACTGTCCTGGGCATCACCACAAAATGGCTGCCATGGAAGGTAGAGCAAAGGACAAGTAACCTGGGCCCCGTCTACACACAGTCTTCTGGGTGCCCCAAAGGCGCTTCAGGGCGCCCCGAAACTCCTAGTGTAGCTACCTGGTCAGAAGAGACGGAGGAAGAGGCGGCAGCAGTGAAAAGTTCCCAGGGCTCGGCGGCTTCTCTGGTGAGTCCTTGCCGCCGAGCCCGACTCCCCGCCAGCCTCCTCCTGCTGCCGGCGAAAGAGCCACCCGGGTTGGAGAGCTCAGCGGAAGAGCCCGCCTTCTTCCGCTGAGCTCTCCAACCCAGGTGGCTCTTTCGCCGGCAGCAGGAGGAGGCTGGCGGGGAGTCGGGCTCGGTGGCAAGGACTCACCAGAGAAGCCGCCGAGCCCTGGGAACTTGCCGCCGCTGCCTCTTCCTCCATCTCTTCTGACCAGGTAGCTACACTAGGAGTTTCGGGGCGCCCTGAAGCACTTTCGGGGCACCCCGAAGACTGTGTGTAGACAGGGCCCTGCCCAAAAGACTAAGTACAAGGCAGGGGTGGAGTCTGAGCTCCAACACAATAACAAACTCATTTGAACATTTTCTGCACCAACAGAAATCTATTTCACAACAATCCCAGCTGCCAGTAAGAAAATGTGTGATGGATAGGGCACCTTGGCGCATGCTAAGAATGGTGTCTGTGGGCATCACATTATCTATCCCTGCCATAGATAAATGCACACCTTCAGTTCTCAGTCAAATCCAATCTGAGCAGATGGCATTCTACGAAAGGACCTTCTATTCATTCAGTCTGATAATGGAACTAAGTTCACCCTGCAGATCCATGACTGGCTACAGCTGTGTTCTTTTTAGACTATCAAATGCACATTATGCCATCTTAGAAGTTGTTATCACCTCCTTTTCTAATGCCTGCTCTTTCTGATAACTATAATATCATCTCCCAATAATGGATCATTTTAAGATGATATGGCAGTAGAATACAAAACCCCAGTTAACCCCTTCTGTATGCTTTTATTCAAGGATACTGTAATCTAAAGCCAGGTTGACACATGCAGCCGAAGAAAGTGGTAGAGTCCTGAGATGTTGGAGTGGATCAGTCAGGGTGAACTGCAGGTCAAAAAAGGCACAGAAAAAAAAAAGAAAACTAGCAAATCAGGGAGAAGAGCAGCATTCTCCCTGCTCTTCTAATATTTCATTTGCAGTGTGTGTGCATGCACGTGTGTTTTAATATCAGGGGGACACCTCTATCTGCAGTCTGAGGACAGTACCCAACAGTGTCATTCTTCAAATTCAAATAGTGCTAGCTGAATCTTTCAGTTGCACAAGCATTTGTCCTTTGTGTTAGCAGAGCATGTGCTAGCAAAGCACATGGCCCACTCCAGACAGTGCTTGAACAACTTCTTGTCGAAGTGCTTGCACCAGCAGTTGCTCTTGCACGTGTGGGGAGTTGGATTCTCCCCTTGCACATAGTTTGGAACCTAGCTTCTGCTACCACAATGTCATTTGCACTAGTGAATGACATAGGCCTTAGCTAGACCTAAGGTTTATCCCGGGATCATCCCGGCGTCATCCCTGTTCATGTAAATGACACACAGGGGATCCTGGGACTATCCCAGGATAAACGTTAGGTCTAGCTAAGGCCTTTGTTGGATACTGCCCTGAAGTGGGATGGTACGTTCCATCACTTGACCATTTCATTTCCACATCATTCTGCTGCACATGTAGGTCTACCCTAAGTAAAAGTTGCTTTTGGAAGGCTTTTACTCGACCCATTCTGGTTTGAAACAAGGAAATGCAATTGAGCTCACTCTCCTTTTCCTGCCAGAGGCAACATAATAGCCTGTAGCTTCAGAGAAAGAAAATATCTAGACAGCATTCTGTTCCTTTCTTTAAGAAAGCTCCACTTTGAATGCCCCCCTTAAGGGACCACTCTAGCATGCTATTGTAAACTTAAGTACTCCCCACTTCCCTAAGTGGTGAGAAGCTCCTGGTGTTCTGCTACAGGGCTTAGTTTCCTTTCTTTGAAAGAGCACTAGAGAGTTAGGGTGTCTTTGTATACACACGCACAAACACAGCCCCTGAAGCCTCAGTTTCTAGAAGTTTTCTAAAACCAAATCTCCAAAATCCATAGCACTATAATACTTTTATTAGGTGCGTTCAAAGTTCACAAAATAGTGTTTAATGACAATGTCTGTAGAGTCCATTATGCCCATTTACTTAAGTATAAATTGCACAGGGCTAAATGCTTCCATTCTTGTAGAATGTTTATAGTAATCAACAATCCCATCTGTAGTCTTCAGTTTGCTGTTAGAGGTCTACAGCAAACTGCCAACTTATACATATAACATATATACTCAGAAGCAAGTTCCATTGAATGAAACAGAGGCTTCAGTGATGGGCAGGTGAAGTTATTAAAAAACATGGCCTTCACAAAGAAGACAAATTGAAATGATTGAGAGTTTGAAGACAAGCTGATGAATTGGGGAAATAGTAAAGGCAGGTTGAAGAGTGGATTAGATAGTGAAGTCAAATACAGTTTTCCTGCTTGTTTCTTTTCATGCTACAAGTTGTGGCAGTCAGAGGAAGAGATCAACAGTAGAAATGACAATATTAGAAAATAAATCACTGTGCTTGAGGAATGAATAATTCTGGGATACCATTGTACATTTGATACAGAGTCTTGACTCTTATTTTTGGTTGATCATCTTCACCTGGTCACTGACAGGGGAAATTGTATCCTGTTGATCCTATTGGACAGTAGAGTAGTTTTTAATATTGTTGATTGCAGAATGTTGGTGACATGACAAATAGACCTTGCTGGTGTTTACAGGACTGTTCTTGCATTGAACCACCTAGAGAGCTTTGTGAACCGCCCAGAGAGCTTCGGCTATTGGGCGGTATAAAAATGAAATAAATAAATAAATAAATAAAATTGTTCTGCTCAATCTAGCAGGCAGAACTCAATGGATGATATGGTTGTCTATCACCTCTTTGGTAAATTCTCTGTGGACCTGTAAAGAGTCCTATCCCAATTAGTTTATGACGCTATGGGTTAAGTTTTTGAGTAAGGTGCCAACTGTATACAAATACTGTGAGCGGCTTCTCAGGAATTAGTCTTCTCCCAAGTGCTTAACAATAAAGCACTTGAGAGAAGTGTTGTGGAAGCTTCAAAGTCATTACTTGGCAAGCAAGGCCTAGTGTGAACTGCAAGTTGAGCAGATACACTCACCCCCTTTCTGGGGAAGTTGACTGATCATGTGTTGGAAGAACAACTCCAGAGCTTCCAGTATGACATTACCTTCTTTTGACTCTTTTTTAACCTGGCTTTTGACCTGGTTGGTTTGTAGTAGACTCTTTGACTATCGTGTTCCTTTTATTCCTTGCACCATTTATTTTAATCCAGATGCCCTCAATGGGGCTCCCAGGCTCATCCTCCTGTATTTCTGTGCAGGGATAAAGTGTGGCTAAACATGCCCGATGACCTCCTAGCTAAGAGGTTCAGCAGTGTCCTTGTAATGCCCATCTGTTTAGGAAGATGTTTAGCTAAATGGAAGTAGGGATGTGTTTTGTTATCTGTTTTACAGCTTATTTCGTTCAGCTTGTTATGTTGTGCAGAATCCTTTATAAATGGCTTTAATTGACCCTTTGCCTAAAGCAGCTTTGGTAGAGTATAGATGTGCTCAGTTAAAATGTAAGTGTTAAATAAATGAATAAACACAGCAGCAACTGCATTCTGAAGAGGAGAGTAATTGGCCCCTTTAGCACAGCTGCCCCATCTCTCTCCACCAACCTACTTTATTACTTCTTGGACTGCCTTGGAGTTCTCTCTTGCAGATTATTTTAGACGATTAATATGTGATCATGATGTTTGACTAGGGATGGAATTTCTCCACTCTTATGATCCATTTCAGAATTATTATTTTTAAACTCTCCTGAAAATTCATTAGTATCTTTGTTCACATTTGTCCTAATGCATGCATTTTTGAATGCATTTTTATCTAATCTACCCATTTTTGCAAACAATTTCCCTAATATAATGCATTTTTTGAAAGCTGATTCTCCAAATATACACATTTTGGGCATATTTTTTGATTGGAGAATTCCATCACAAAATTCAGAGTTGTGCAAATTTCAAAGGATAACTGAGTTTGGGTCTGCCTAGTGGTTTAAAAGTGAGAAATTAGGAACATTCATGTAAAAATGCAAACTGAATGCATTTCTCATCCATCCGAATGTTTAACGTCCATAGATTCCCTTCCTCTGGACTAAACAATGGATTGTTGCTTTATTCTCCCTCACAAAGGCATTAGCTAGACCTACATTTTATCATGCAATGGAGGAGGGAAGATGTCATGTGTTTAACGCGAGATCCCTCCTCCATTTACACATGAGGTGCAATGATCTCAGGAGGAGAGGCGTCGTGCCCGCCATTTTTTTTAAAGAAGCAGGAGCGCACGAGCAGTTAAGCAACAAAAGGTAAGTGTTTTTTAAAAATAATTTAGTTTCCCCGCTCCCCCCACCCTACCCCCAATGGGTGCAGCACTCCTGAGGAGTGCTGCACCCCGTGCGCAGCTCCCGGCTCAGCGTGAGGAATCACATGGAGCCAGGTCAACCCATGGCAACGGGCCACACGTTCCACAGTCTCAGGCTCAGCCCAAGACTGTGGAAAAACTGGCCCTAAAGTGTAGGGCTCTATCCCGGGGCAAGGGAGTGATCATCCCTCTCTGATCCCAGGATCCTCTGTGCATCATGTGGATGCACAGGGATGATCCCAGGGTTTGCCCCGGGATAAAGCCCCATCTAGCTAAGGCCAAAGTTTACCTACGCCTATTCTGCTCAAGAGGAAAAAGCAACTATCTTTTGCTGGATATTTTATAAAGCTTCTCCCTGTGGGTAGGTTATTCTACCACATTCTACACTTTCCCCCCTAATGGATTAAGTTATTCCCTCCCCAGTTGTCACCAATAGAACACCCAACCAGACAATCCACTGTTTGATTTTCCTGTGGTTTTTCTATTAGATTTGTCAGTCACAGAAATGTCTGAGTTCTCTGCACTGCGGAAGCCCAGGCTTCCTTTCAAAAGCTACAGCTGCTGAAAAACCTTTCATTTTTCAGGCTTGTATTTAGCACTGTCCATTTCACCCTCAATTACTTAGGTCTACATATTGACTTCACTACTCCCAAATGAGAAATCATGGGAAAGAACAATGAATACATTCAAGCAGGGATTCTCATCAAGAAGTGTATGTGTAAATATTGCTGTGATCTAAAGAAGCAGAAACCTTTTCTCATGGAGGTTTCAAGTCCCCCTTTTATTTAGGGATCAAAAAGATGAAATCTCAAATATGGCATTTTGATAATCCTGACATTGATCAATACACCCTCCTTTTCTAATAAGACCTGTTAAAAACCACCTCCATGACAAGACAATGGTGAATGTTTATTGTCCCCTGCAGAATTTTAGTCAAGAATTTATTTAACTTATTGGCCACTAAAGGAGGACAATGGATAATTGCTACTTTGCTAGCCTGGAACACACTTATTTAATGAGGCACTTAGAGGGATCCATAAAGATTAATCATAATGGCGACATATATTTTACATTTGTCCACTGACACTGCAATTAAACTCAATGGGACTTACTTTAGAGTAGACAGTATTCAAAGGCTGTCTTCCTTTTTGCATATGTGCTCGAGGTGGGTGGCATAGCAGGGAGACCCACCTCTTTTCGGCACCAGGTCAAGACTTTTCTTTTCTCCCAGGCATTTAACAATGCTAAGTTTGTTTGTTTTTTTAACAGCCCCCAGATCTGTTGTTTTTAAATGGATACCTTTTTTTTATACTGTTGTTTTTATGTTTTTGATTTTGAGTTTTAAATTTTGTATATTTTTTAATGTTCACTGTTTTTAACTTTTGCAAACCACCCAGAGAGCTTCGGCTATGGGGTGGTAAATAAATTTAATAGAATAAATAAATAAATAAATAAAAGGAGCATGCTTTGGTATTTTTAGGGACTCCCTTCAACAAAGGACAGTACAAAATAGCCTGCCTAAGGGATGCTTCTCACCTGCCCTCTCCCCACTTGGTAATTCCACTTGTTGCCATGGTCTCATCCCATTTCATTTAATACTGTCATTCCAAGGTTAAGGTTCAGACACTGGAAGCCAAGACACTGGGTTCTGACTCTCTCATGTCTACCACCATTAGCTTCTTCATATGGTATTAGAGAAATCCATTATCTCTTTGTGCTTTTATCTATATAATGACACCCAGACTTCTTAGCTAGCCTTCATTAGCCATTCCTCAGAGGGAGAAGAAAGATTGTATAGCTGGTGAGAACAACATGCTGCCTGAAGGCTGAATAGGGAATGCACTCTCTGGAATAGATTTCTGCAGCCTGTCTCCCATCTGGCAGACACTATATAATGTGCCATGATCATAGTTCATCAATACCACTGCCAGATGGGGTAACAAGTCACAGAAAGCCCCCAGAGGCTAGGCTAATCCAGTGATGTCAAAAGGGCCTTGTCCCAGTGACAGAACCCTCCCTTCCAATTTTATTTTTTGACCTCAAGTCAATTCTTGCACCATTCAGGTACTATGGGGCTTTGCTCCAAAGGGGTTTCATTAAGGCAGACTTCCCCAACCTGGTGCCTTCCAGACAAGTTGGATTACAACTCCCTACAGCCCCAGCCAGTGATGCTGAGAGTTGTAGTCCAACACATTTGGAGGGCACGAGGTTGCAGAAGGCTGCTTTAGGGCTAGGAAATCATATAAGTATTTTTATAGTGGTGCCGAGCGGTTGAAGCTTTACAAAGCCTCAATAATTTCCACAGTTACCTCATAAAGTAGGTCAGTATTAGCTTGCAGGTGGTAGGCATGCTTAAGGCCAGTGTTTGTCAGGTTTTGACGGAGGTGAAATGTAAATAGAAGACTTCCTTCTCTCAGTTCACAGGCATACTCTTAGTGGCTCCAATCCTTCCCCAACCTGGCGCAGTCCAGATGTTTGGGACTTCAATTCCCATCAGCCCCAGCTATCATGGCCAATGATCAGGATTGCTAACCCAAAACATCTAGATGGCTCCTGGTTGGGGGAAACTGCTATATCCTTTTACCTCACTGTAAGCCCCATTGAACTTCATGGAATTTACTTTGGGCAGGTGTAATATTGCCTTGTTAGCCAGTATGCTACATCAGTCCTTAGTATGTACCATATTGATACATACTTAGTGGGACTAAGGCAGAGAAAGTAATGGTTTACATAAGGCTAGCTAGTGAATTTTTGTCTGAAGTAAAACTTGAACCTTGGATTTCCTGACTTGGTATTTATACTCTTAGCCAATATGCTAACCAGCTTTACAGCACAACCATCAAATGTAAGCACCATTTGAGTTCAATACGCCCTTTTCCAGGTAAATGTGCATGTGGTTTCAGCCTTGTTATGGGAGTCCATTTTTTGATAATCCATTCCTTTCCTGCCGTTTTGAAGGAAAAAGAAGTCAGGTTAATAATCCCACAAATGTGCTAAGAAACAGAGAAAGGGTGAATGCAAAATGAATATATACAGGGCAGCAAACTATATCCAAGGCAGAAGAATAAATACCAGTCATGAACCCCTTATTTTTAGAATCAATTCACAAGTTGGTTTTTCTAATGATGTTACAGGTTTTCTGATTCTGAGTACACTAAAGACATTATTATTATTATTATTATTATTATTATTATTATTATTATTATTATTATTATTTTATATAGCACCATCAATTTTCATGGTGCTGTACAGAACAACTCCTATGCTAGCTCCACCCTCTGCTCATGGATTCCATCATCTGGTACTTGTAGTGGATGATGTTCTGAAGAGGAGGAGCCTCCTGTAGACATGGAGACTCTCCATGTCAAACACAATGCTCCTTTTTCAGAAGTCTCTTCTCTTCAGAACATTGCACTCCATGAGTACAGGAAATGCATGAAGAGAAGGGGCTAGTGTGCACTTTCTCCCCGCCTGTTCAGTACACTCAGAATCAGAATACCTGAATTGAGCTATCCATGGATGCACACAAAGGAACACAGTTCAATTGAACATGTTGTTGATTTTGGTTGTTCAAAGATCATCCTGTAGCATAGGCTGTATTCCAGAAATCAGCAACTCCAGTGAAAGGGATCATCTTTGAATGAGCTGAATGGGTAGTGACACAATTTTCACATATATGCATCCCCCTTCCATAAGGTATTCCACACATGCCAGCTATTATGTTAGCCTCGGCCCTGAATATACCACAGCTCTTGCAACAGTTCTTTCCCAAAGGAATAACAATCTATCGTCCGCCAAAATGAGCAATTTAATAAAGCACACGAGCTCCTGTCTGCCACTGCCAGTGCCTTTGGATTAGTCAAGTTGATTTGAACTTCTCACACCCCTGAGTTGTCTACTGCAGCATTAAACACTGACTGCTTAATGAACTCCTATATTTACTTCTCACCATATCTGAAAACCGTCTTTAACGTTCACCTCTCCTTTGTGTGAGAGAAGCCTGCATTTGCAGCTGAAGCACTGAAGCAAAATTATGAAGAGTTAGATGGGAGATTTGCCCTTTAAAAGTCTATACTTGATTTGACAAGGAAAGCTCAAGGGGAGGATGGGAATGGAATTTTGATCAGGTGCATTTCACATCAGATCACCGGATCATTTTGACCCCCACAATATGTACTCTGAGGAAGCAACAACAACAACAACAAGATCTGAAGCCTACACAAAATATTTTGCATTCACTTAGCACTGTGAAACTACTTTGCATACTTTACCCTGCTTCCAACCCATCTCTGCCATGTCTTGGCCAAGTCTATCTTTGGCTTTGTTTTCAATCCCTGATGCTGCCCAGAGTTCCAAAGCATCTTGGCAAGGAAGATGGCTAGAGAAACTTATTCTACTTTGGTTTTCCATAAGTGTACACTGAGAAGATCAAGGCACCAAATTCTATAGCAGATCTGAAGCTTCCTTTGTTTCTCATTAGCCCTTCCAAAGGGACACAGACCTGCCAATAATATAGGTTTTATTATGTAAATGTGACCTTCAGTTAAGGTTGTCAAATATTTTGGCAACTTCCAGTGCTGTAGCCTCCATAATGGAACAAAGTTTCCCTGCTCCTCCTCCCTGGCATGTTACCCTCCAAAACAAAAATACTTTCTCTGGAGCATTATTGTACCTTCAAAGAAATGAGGGTTTGAATCACTCAGGCCTTAGCTAGACCTATGGTTTATCCCAGATCATCCCTGTTAGTGTAAATGACACACAAGGGATCCCGGGAGCAGGCAGGCACGACCCCGGGACGATCCTGGGATAAACCTTAGGTCTAGCTAAGGCCTCAGTTACAGTTTCTGTCTACTAAAGTAAAGTATGATATTAAGCAGCAGATAAGGTGACCATATGAAAAGGAGGACAGGGCTCCTGCATCTTTAACAGTTGTACAGAAAAGGGTGTCATTTGTATGCAGGCAGCACCTGGTGAAATTCCCTCTTCATCACAACAGTTAAAGCTGCAGGAGCCCTGCCCAAGTGACTACATACAGAAGAGAGCAGGGCTCCTGCAGCTTTAACTGTTGTGATGAAGAAGGAATTTCACCCGGTGCTGCATGCATAAAAATGACACCTGCTGAAATTCCCTTTTCTATCCGACTGTTAAAGATATAGGAGCTCTGTCCTCCTTTTCATATTGTTACCCACTGCATCCCTTGTCTTCAACAGTAATCTCACATTGGCCTGGTTTGTGTGATCACATACCTAATTATCCACCTGTGTGTAGTTTGTCATGTTATCCAAACCCATGTGGCAGGGCTTGCTGGAGGAAGAAATAACCCTCTATTCTGACAGAGCAGAAGGATCAGAGTTGTTTTCCCCTGCAACAAGCCATTCCCATTGGGTTTGGATGACATGACAAGCTGCATCTGGGCAGGTAATTTGGCAAATGGCCACTATGGCTTTTTGAAGCTGCGGTGATTGTGTGAAGAAGGGAAAGATCAATCTTTCTCTTTCACCTCCCTCCCTGTGAAGGACTTCTGCTGGAAGTAGGCTATGAGAATTTCGCAAGTGAAGCCCCGGCTGTCTTTTCCGCATAGCTTCTGCACAAGCTCTTTTAACTAGGACATGCTCTCCGAGTTTCCACATGGCGAATGCTCTCTTTCTATAGGGCCCCAATGTACTTTGCCCTACTTGCCCCCAGTGCAAAACAAACAGAGACCTGTATTATATGAGCACAAGAATTCAATTTCTTGCTGTCAAGTGTAATAGATGCACTAAACTCTGAAGTGGTTCACTGTACTAACACAGGTACACTTTTCTGTAAACATAAACATATGCGCTTCCCTTGTGCCCAAAGATTCGATCGACACAAAACGGCTCTTTTAAAAGAAACAAGGTCATGCCCATCAGGTCTAAAACTCCACTGACCATTGCAGTTACTAGATATCTTATTCAAGCTTGCTCTTTCCCCTCCAATGTCAATTAGGCACCAGCAATCCTACTCACCCTTGGCTTTGGGCTTTGGCTTTCCACATTTAGGTCAAGTCACTTTGGTTTGTACATGTTTTGAATGAAAACATCTATACAGATTTAGACTTTTTCATTCGGAGGTCTGTCTGTCTGTGAGCCTGCCTTCTGCTCTGGAGCTGCTTCACTTGGCTGAAGACAGAGGGACTATTGGAAAGCTGACAGAAAGGTAACAGGCTCTCTTTGAAGAACCTGTGGCATTTCACCCAGGAGGAAAGCCCCCAAATGTGTCCCCCTTGGGAACTGCAATGAGGCAAACCAAAAGCATGAAAAATATGCAGGATTGTATGCCTTTGTGGTTACAGCATCCACATCAACTTGCATGATTGGAAACAGCGAGGGATGGGCTGTCACAGAGTAAGATGAATGTAAAGAGGAGAGGCAAGCAAGGCAAGGTGAAAGAATAGAGGGCAGGCAGAAGAAACAGAGAGGAGGGAAACAGGAATAGATGCAGCACAGGAAATATGCTGTGGCAGAAGCAAGTGCCCATGCCAAGCGAAGGAAATCCAGCCTAGGAAAGGAGAAACTTAAGAATATAAGAACATAAACTCTTAAGCCATGCTGTGTCGGACCAAGGGCCCATCTAGTCCAGCATTCTGTTCACACAGTGGGCAACCAGCTGCCCATGGGAAACTCACAAGCAGGACAAGAGTGCAACAGCGTCCTTCTGCCCATATTCCCCAACAACTGGTGTACATGGGCATACTTCTTCTGATACTGGAGATAGCTTATAGCCACCATGACTAATAGCCATCGATAGCCTTATCCTCCATGTATCTGTCCAATCCCTTTTTAAAAAACCATCCAAATTGCAAGCGCATTCCAAGTTTAAGTGGTATGTGAAAAAGGACACCCTTTTAACTATGTAGTACGTGAATATGTAGATCCTTTTATCTCTGCTGAATCTCTAGCTTCATGGGGTCACCTTTTTGGAAGCCATGTTGAATCTTTTTCAGCAGGGGTTGGCTTTCTATTTATTTATTTATTTATTTATTTAAAACATTTATATCCCGCCCTATATCAATAAGATCTCAGGGCGGTGTGCAGATAAAAGCATATAGTATGATTACTAATGTGCTTACTAATTTTATCTTTACTTGTGCTTTCAACTAATTTACCCCAACCAGATGTTAAGCTAACTGGCATGTAGCTTCCCAGATTCTCCCCTGTATTCCATTTTAAAAATTGGTGGAAACTTGGCCATACTCCAGTCCTTTGGTACAGAGGTTGATCTTAGGAACATGTTACATGTTTTTGATAGGAGAACAGCAATTTTACATTTGAGTTCTTCAAGAACTATAGGATAGATACCATTTATGAATAAGGTTGAACACTTGTCACCACAATTTGCAACAGTTCCTCAGTCACCTTTCCTAAATTTTTGTGAACCGCCCAGAGAGCTTCGGCTATTGGGCGGTATAAAAATGTAATAAATAATAATAATAATAATAATAATAATAATAATAATAATAATAATAATAATATCCATTCGGGCACAGGTATCTGTCCTATAACTTAGACAGATGAAACAATTCATTCAGCTTCTCAGCAACTCCTTTAGTACACCTTTAATTCCAGCAATCCAGCTGCCCACCACCACCACCAAAAGCTGGTTTCCTCCTCCTGATATATTTAAAGAATTCTTTATTGTTGGCTTTGCTGTTGTTAGTGATATGCTCCTCAAAAAAAAAATTTTTTTTTTTGGCCTCTCTTATTGTCTGATTACATCTCTTGGTGCTCCCTTTTGGTTTTCTCATTTGGGCAAGACCTCCAAGAAAGAAGCAGGAGTTTGAAGAAAGGGCTGTAGAAGCACCAGAGGCTGGAAAGAAGGGGAAGATCAGTCCAGGGGTAGGAATGTAAAGATTTTATTAAATCTATTCCACTTCTGTTTCACAGATTGTCAAGCAGCTTTCATTCTATCATCTGCTCATTGCCAGAATAATTTGTTTAACCCCCCCAAATTTCATTTTATTTGTGTTAATTCACATTGATGCTCATTCACATTAGTGATAATTTGAACAAGTGTGCATTAGCATTAATGTGAATTAGTGCAAACCCGCTCCCTCAAAGTGAAAACCCAGTCTGCAGAATCCACATGACTCAGAAAAAAACCAAAAACATGGTACACTGTGGAATCTGCAGGTCGTATTCATAGAAATCTGAAGTCATTTGAATCTATTGCTGATTTCTCTGCTTTTCCCTAGTCTAAGGACCAAAAGAATGAAAGATGGAGGGAGTAGGACTGGAGGGTGTTGAAATTGCCAATCAGTCAACATTTATTGGCCAAATTGGTTAGAAAGAGTTTCTTCCAGTAGCCATTACTGGGATCAGAAAAGTCAGTAAATTGCAGATTCTGCCAGGGTCCACCCAAAACTCACTGTGTTCTGACCAGGTTCTTTGTTAACCTACCGAAATCCTCCCCTGGCTTAATACCTGATCCACCAGATCCTAAATTGGCTCCACATGTCTTTGCTCTGGCTTCCTGGGTGGGTGGAGACAATATGGAGCAAAACTGAGAAAAGGGGAGGCTAGGAACAGGGGAGAGAAGTTAAACCTGTCTTCTCAGCCCTTGCATAGTTTCATGGCTACATTTCCATGAACATTCTCACAATTTTTGAGGTCACCTCAGTAGCAATAAGATGAAGAACTTTTCTGTACTGCTGCAGCAAGAGATAGCAGTATCTGAGGGAATAAAACTAACACAGATTTATTGGAACCAATAAGCTGAAATATACCTTAAGTAAGCAGATAATATCAATCTCATTGACCTTAGCTAGTGATTTGTGTCTTATTACACAGCATTATCTCCTATGTCTACTGCAGATCACTCTGTTATAATTTAGTTTCTACAATTACTGCTTTTTTTGTAGTTAAATCATTTTCTTTAGGTCTAGATTCTAAACAATTGATGAATGGGCACAGGATGGAGAAAGCATTACATGACATCCGTTTCCCTGATAACAAAGAGTGGAGACAGATTTTGTGGGAATTAGACTGTCCTATTTCCTATCCATATAAGTAGAGAACAGAATCAGAATGACTGTATGCTGAAAGTAGACCTTAAGCTAGCAATGGGCATCTGTCAGTTTCTGTTTCTCATTTACCCAATCTTAAATTTGGTTCATTTCAGACTCGAATAATTTCTCCAGCCTTAAGTTTTGTTCAAACCAAATGTTGAGATTTTCTTTAAAAAAGTTTACATGAAAATTCATAAGCATTGTTGTACATGTTTCCCCTAATATATGCATTTCTGTATGTATTTTTTGGTCTGGAGAACGCCATTGCAAAAGAGGCAAGAATTAGGGAGGGTAACTGAGTTTTGGTTTCCATAGTGGTTCAAAAGTACAATATTAAATAAGAGTGGTAGAGCTAGTCCTGGGCCCAGTGCTCTTCAACATTTTTATTAATGATTTGGACGAGGAGGTGCAGGGAACGCTTATCAAATTTGCAGATGACACAAACTTGGGTGGGATAGCTAATACCCTGGAAGTCCGAAGCAAACTTCAACGTGATCTTGATAGGATGGAGCACTAGGCTGAATACAACAGAATGAAATTTAATAGGAATAAATGCCAAGTTCTACACCTAGGAAAAAGAAACCATATGCACAGTTACAAGATGGTTGTAGAAGCCCATGTTGAAGTGATTAACTCTGCATTTGTGTTCAAGCCCATGATCTTTCGCTAGTTTATTTCCATTTATTTTTTATGCGATATTTGAATCTCTGAGGTTTAACTAACACAGGAATAGGAACTAACACTAAAACGTAGTGTTGTGCTTCCCTTATCTTAACTGTTGGTATTCAGAGATGGATCCTTGCCAATCATTTGTTGAGTCCAGGGTGCAGAGAAAGACAATAAGGAAAAGAAATGCATTCTGTAAGTGTCTTGTATGAGATGGGCTTCTTCCCAACCTTGCTTTTTGCTCCTGCAATCTCTTAAATCTGCCCTTATTCCAGGACTGGATTCAATTTTGGAAAACCGCTTGGGGAGAGGGGCACATTCCAGTGGCGGGTCAGACCAAAAGCAAAACGAGTAGGCCAAGAATGCCCAAAATACCAACATATATTAATGCTACTACTTAGAAAAGGCATTTCAGTCTTTTAGAATGGGGAGAAAAACACAAAAGCTGGGAAATGGTGAATCAATCAGCAGTTGAGGAAAAGGGGCTGGGACTGGGGAAGGGCTGGGGCCATCTGGGGAAACCTGGAGGGCTGGACTGGGGTGGGGTAGATTTGGCCAGTGAGGCTGAGGCTCCACACAACACTACAGAGCAACACTGTAGGGAGATCTAAGACACTTCCAATATGAGTGTGATGCTAGAAAAACACATGTCAAAGGACTTGACTCTCATACCTTTCACTTGAATCAGACAGCTAAAAAGAAAACAGATGGGACCGAACCCTTAAGTGGCATAGCGATATATACACCACATCGATAAGAAGTAGCACTGAGGGAGGAGGGGAAAGCTCACCCACTAAGGAGGCCCCTCATGCTCTAGTGATCGTCTTTTGCTCCATGCTCAGTTTTGGTCCATAGCGTGCTGCCAAATCAAGCAGTTCAGTCTCAGAGATACCCACGGGGAGTTCCTGAGGCTGGACTGGATGCACTGCTTTGGCAACGGAAGATGACAGGCTCTGACAGAGCTCTCAGGGCACTTGATCCCTGGCTGACAAAGCCCCTCACACTCTGTGGCTGATGAACTCTCCTGGGAATACAAAGCATTTATCAGCCAGGGAAGCCAGCAATCCCTCTCCAGGAAAGGTTTTCATTTCAGCTAGTGAAGGATTCAGCAGCTTGTAAAGCACTCCTTTCCTTTGAGGTAGGCTTCTGTGCACCCCCAAAGTTCAGCTCTGAGCCCGTCTAGAAAGAACTTTAGGTGGCACCTCTAACAGACCCAGACTAGGAGATGGGTTCGAGCACAGAGAGTGCAGACACCTTGTTTTTGGGTGGGAAGGATTTCAGGGTTGAAACCTTTATAAAAGGAATTGAAAATGGAGGGCTGGTTCCAGGATTTTGGATCTTCTTGGATCCAAGGGTGCACAGTCTTTTCAACCCTGAGGGCTGCATGACATGGTGGCTCAGGAGTCAGGGGTAGCATGCATGCACGCACATATAGATGTGTGCATGTATGCATGAATACACTTCCCAGCGATCCTGATACCGATCACTCTTCTGTTAGCATCAGCGGGGGAAGAATAATCTGTATGTGTGTTATTTATGTGTTTTATATTCACTGTTGTTCCCCACCTCAATCCAAGTGGAGAAGCAGGTAAAAATACATTATTATTATTATTATTATTATTATTATTATTATTATTATTATTATTATTATTATTATAGGATCTCTGGATGATTGCTCTGCCCCAGCAATCCTGATAGAGGTCGCTCTTCCCAGGGAGGAAAGAGTGAAGTGTATGAGGATCTCTGGGGAAGGAGCAGAAAGCCTTCTCTCCACCTACTCCCCCAGAGATCCTGATGCAGAACACTCTTTTCTCCTTGCTGCTACCAGCAAGGGAAGAGTGGTCTGTAGCAGGATCACTGTGGGAGGGAATTTGGCAGTCTGTGTTTGTGGGGTAAGGTTATTTTTTGAGTGCATAGTTAAGTCCTTCAGGGGTGCATGTGGGCCCTAGGCCGCAGGTTGTGCACCCCTGCCTTAAGCAATAATCCAGGGGTGGGCAAAAAGTCAATCTCCAAATGTTTAGGAATTCAGCTCCCAGTATTCCTGACCATTGTCCATGCTGGCAGAGGTTTCTGGGAGTTGAAGCCCCAAACATCTGGAGATCTTTCTTCTGCCCAGCCCTACAATAGACTCTCTGTATTTCTCCCTTCCTATTAACAGTGGAGGGGTAGGATTTCACAAATTAAGAGAATGTCCCAGAGTACATGAGACCTTCACCCCTCCTAGAATGGTCCTCTGTCCTCCCATTCTCCCAGAGCGTTTCATGTGCTATAAAGGATTCTGGCAGAGAAGCAGGAAAAGCAAAGGAATTTAGAGGCACAAAGGGTATAGAGGTTCTAGTATTATAAGAGAGGGAGAAACAATTCTCCCTATCGTTCCAGGTGTTCTATGTGAAGGGGCCCCTTATTGGCCTCTGGCTGGTAGCAAGTGGCCCAACTTGGTTATTTTTTAAATCACCAACAATGCAAGATGGAGAGTTGGCTCTGCTTCTTACCATTTCTACTATTTCCATGCCAAGTCTCTTATGCCCATTTTTCATAGATTTTCCGTAAAAATGGTTTTATACATAGAAATAACTACTCATTTTCATTCCAAGCGAAATACCAAAATAGCAATCAAGTGCTACTTCTTATCGATGTGAGATATATATAATATGCTACTTAAGTGTTCGGTCCCATCTGTCTGATTCGAGTGAAAGGTATGAGAGTCAAGTCCTTTTACATGTGATTTTCTAGCATCACACTCATAATGGAAGCAGCTCCTCTCCTAAGCTCAGTGGCAGAGAAGTTCATATGGTGAAAGCAGAACAATTCGCTTTTACCTTGATTACTGGCAGGATGATTGTCCAAACTCCAGAGGTTAGTGCAACCTGACCCTGAAAGTAAGTGGAAAGATTTCCATTGACTTTGATAGGATTTAACTCAACAAGGCCTAATATTTCTGCCAGGGAATATGCTGTGCAAGCAATCGGGTAGGGTAAAACTATGGGCTTATGCTTATTGATCTTGAATCCTCAAGTACTTGGAAGGCCAGTAATCAATACAAAGCTACGGGCTGGTCAGGTAACATTTTTCCAATAGCTTCAAACACACTTCTGATTAATTTTGTCACAGAAGTAGCTCTGGCTTATTTATTAAAAAAGTGTTCTCAAAAGTGATGTAAATCAGATTGGGAACAACTGCTTGAGTGAAAAGAAAAATTTAAAAACTGAAGGCAGGTATTTTATAGCAAATCAGAGATGTAGGAAGCTAATGTCGGAACCAGCCCCAATACTATAAGTCACAAACCATTCCCCAGCCTTCCCCAAGCTGATATTGCCAGATGTGTTGGACTACAATTCCCATAATCCTGAGCCAGTTATGGAGAAGGCTTATGTAAGTAGTTCCACAAAGACCAAAACTTAATTAAAGTGCAATTTTATACATATTTACACAGAAATACAACTCCCAGAATTCCCCAGCCAGCATGGCTGACTCAGAAATGCTCTGAATTGTAGGACTTATTTCTGTCTAAACATGCATAAGATTGTGCCCTGATTTGATTTTATTCATTTGTTACATTATACCCCTGCTTTACAAAATGCCCAACAGAGTAGAGCTAATGGAACAGAAAGAAAAGCAACCTATGTAACAAATAAACAATGCACAATAAAATGTCACAGGGGGAAAATAAGATGAGCGGATTTTTTTTTAAAAAGGCAGCTAGTTACAAATTTAACTGAAATTAAAATTAAACATTAAAACAGTTACATTAAAAAGACAGAGCACCATAGGTTGTTTTTTTTTTTAAAAAAAAATGTAAGCCGAATGTCTGTTTAAATAAAAGGGGTGTTGCCTCCTAGTGCGAGGCTATTGACGACGGTAGTGCACTTGCTGGTAATTTGAAGGCTCGACTTCTGCAATGGGCTGTACATAGGGCTACCATTGTACCTAATTTGGAAACTTCAATTATTTCAAAATATGGCAGCCAGTTTGGTCACCGGTACGCCTAGGGGTGAGCATATTACCCCAACATTAAAATCACTCCACTGGCTGCCAATTAGTTTCCGGGCAAAGCCCTACATGGTTCGGGTCCAGGTTACTTGCGGGATCGCCTTCTCCCATACAGTCCGCCCCACACACTCAGGTCCTCTGGGGAGAACTTACTTCAGTCACCCAAAACTAGGCTGACAACTGTTACCCAGAGGAACTTTACTTCTGTCGCCCCCCCCCCCCCCGACTGTGAAATGGCCTGCCGGAGGAGATTCGTTAACTTAACTCTCTCTCTCTGAATTTAAGACAGCTTTAAAGACTAGCCTTTTCCGGCAGGCCTACCCAGTTGAATATGAAACCAAGAATTTTTAAGATGTGTTGATTTGTTGTACTAATGTTGTTCCCCACCTCGGTCCAAAGGGAGAGGCGGGTAATAAATAAATAAATTTATCATCACCATCATCATCATCATCATCATCATCAAGAGGGCTAAATAAGTCTCCATTATTAGGCAGTTCCAAAGTCTATGCACAGCCTTTGAGAGGTTCCTTTTTTTTAGCTCCTGCCAAACACTTGTTTGTAGAGTAGCCACTTATTTATTTATTTATTACATTTTTATACCACCCAATAGCTGAAGCTCTCTAGGCGGTTCACAAAAATTAAAACCATAATAAAGCAACCAACAGGTTAAAAAGGTTTAAACCTGTTTGTTACCATAAAAGAGGAGATGCATCACCCAAGGAGGACAAAAGTTCACATGCATTTGTATATTCTAATTTATATGTATAAATCAGTGCATATGCTAATGTATATGAACAAACATATGCTAATTTATATGCATACATATATGCTAATATACATGTAATAGATTTATTTATTGTATTTCTATACTGCCCAATAGCCGAAGCTGTCTGGGCGGTTCACAAAAATTAAAAACATGAAGACTATTCAAAGTACAAACAACCATATAAAAACACAGTATAAAAGTACAGTATAAAAGCACAACCAGAATAAAACCGAGCAGCAGTGCAGAGATTGATACAGATTTAAGACACAGATTTAAAACAGTAAAGTTTTAAAAAAAACCTAAAATGACAGACTGTTAAACTATTACAATTTAAATAGAAATACAGTACATCTCATCATAGTGTGGAAGATTGTGGCCAGTGCACCTGTCTGTTCAGTCTGCTGTCCAGGTGCTATCTCGCGATGGGCAACAATCCTTGTGGTTCTTTATCTTTAAGCTGCAATTGGACTGGATGGCACTTCAGATCAAAGATTCTTTCAGAGTACTGTACTCTGTAAATAGGACACATGGCCACTCAACTCATCAGATGTTGATGGGACAGTGAGAAGGTTCTCTCCAAATGATCTTAATGTCTGGGCAGGGTCGTATGAGACTTCTCTGGTCATCTGGAGGTTGCATTCTAAACTGCAAAGCTTAATTCCGATTCAAGCAATCCCTATAATATTTATTGTTCTTACTCACAGGGAAGTTTGCATAGAAGTTGTAGACGAAGGCTAGAGTCAATCCAAACTTCCTGCAAGGTAGGCCCCGGACCAAATGTCCTATTGTCCCCGGCCACCCCTCGCCCGAGCCCTTTCCCCAACCGGGATGAGCCAGAGATTCCTGGAATAAAACATGCACACACTCATTTTAAGGGCCAAAACAAGTTTAATACCAATCAGCTAAAACTAACACGTAAGGTTTTGGCCAGAGGTAGCAGCAAATATGAAAGGAAGGAATAAAAGGGTGGGAAGGAGGGAAGGGGGTTAAAGGAGAGATTACAAAGGGATAAGGTACTAGTAGCCAGCGCTCCATCTAAAACCTGCAAACACAAAATCCACCCCTAGCCATAAAAGTGGCTAGCCTTGTCTCAGGAAATCCAGACATTTAAAATAAACAAAAAGTCCCTAGCTTACTCCGAGCAGCCATCCCAGGCTGCTTTTGGTGTTCTTCCTCCAAAACGAGAACAGAAGATTCTCCTCCCAAACAGGATACCCTTTTTATCCCCTTTTGGATTTAGGGCCCCATGACCTCGCTGAACCAACCCCTAACTCGGCCTGGCTCTTGACGACCCTCCCTTCTTAGGGAGGGCTTCGCCCTCTCTCTCACAACTAAACCCAATTATCCTAACGACCATGGAGATAACCTGCAGGTGCGAGGCCCAATCTGACCTTGGAGTCTCTTGGAGTCTTGGTGCCTAGAGTCCAGGACTCCCACCTCCACTTAACATACCATCATGGCTACACAACACATACCAGAACAGATACAAAGCAGAAAGAATAATACAATTAAAAAGCCAGTACACTTAAAGAGCCAGTACAGCCCATAAATCAGTAAAGCCCCATGTCCTTCACAGAAGTGTATTCAGTCTAACAGCCCAATTGTCTGCAGAATTAGATGTGTTGAATTTTATATTGTATTTGACTCTGTATTTTGTGGTTTTAATTGCTGACAGCTTCGGTTATTGGGCAGTATAGAAAATAAATAAATAAATGTCCAACTGTTTGAGATTAGAACTCCCATAGTTCCTTACATTTGCCATGCTGTCTGGGGCTGATGGGAGTTGTAGTCCAAAATATCTAGAGGGTGCCAGATTGCCTACCCCTGGACTAGGAATTATGTAAATGGCCCTCCTCCAAATTCAATGACAATTATAATAATAAATATATACAATATCCTTATTAAAGGATTTCAAATGAATTCTAATTGCAAAAATAGTTGGGGAAGGCAAAAAGCACTTGTGGAATATGAAAGTGTTGTGGGCTTGATGCAGACACTGAATCATGCAGCCTTAAAATGTATCCCTTTTCAAAGAATTTATTTATTTATTTATTTATTTATTTATTTATTTATTTATTACATTTTTATACCACCCAATAGCCGAAGCTCTCTGTTTCACAAAAATGAAAACCATAATAAAACAACCAACATGTTAAAAGCACAAATACAAAATACAGTATAAAAAGCACAACCAGGATAAAACCACACAGCAAAATTGATATAAGATTAAAATACAGAGTTAGAACAGTAAAATTTAAATTTAAGTTAAAATTAAGTGTTAAAATACTGAGAGAATAAAAAGGTCTTCAGAAGAAGCTATCCCAAACGTTTAATTAGGAATGACATACTTCCTGAACCATAGTTTGCTAAGCAAAGACAAGCTGCCACCGCCGCCACACTCCTGGCCAGGAATCACGCCCTCATTGCCTGCTCCTGTTGCACAGACATGGCTGCTTGGCTCCTTACCCTCATGTCCATCTGCTGAAATGGCAAAGTGCCCTCATGGAAGTCACACTTGGACACTTGCCTTCAGGGCAGAGAAACCAAGGACTGACTGACTGACAGCCTGCATTACAATATGTGTATCCTGTCTTCTGGAGCAACATCTCCCTTGAGCCGTTGCTATAGATCTATTACTGCAGACACCCTTAAGGCCTTGTACAGCTGTTGGGAATTGTGAGCCAAGTGTGTGTGTGTGGGGTGGGGTACAATGTGAACCCAGCAAGAAGGCATTTTCTAGATGCCAAAGAGACAGGTTGCATTGCCATGGGTGCAGAAAAGTTCATCTTGGAGCGACAAAGAATAATAAAGAATAATGGTAATAATTATGCAACATGCCAACACCAGCCATGGGGGAATGTGGGGAAAGACTATGATATGACAATTACAAATCAGGATTGCAATGACACTATATAGTATAGGACTAGATAATCTTTCCTTGCTCCCTGCTGCATGAAGTTTATGTGTCAGTGGTGAATGTATGTTAGAATAAAAAAAGTTATCATCATCAAGAAACACAGGATAGCATATGTGGTTATCTCCCTTTTCATCTATACAGCAACCCTTTGAAATAGGTTAGGCTGTCAGCAATGACAGGCTCAATACAATGAAAATAGGTCTCAAACTAATCACATTCTACCTGCATAGATTATATAATTTAAACAAATGTTTAAACAACTATTTTCATATTTTGCATAATTGTGTACTGTTAATCATAGAGAGGGGCAAGGAACTGTCTAAATCACTAAAACCTACTACCTGGTGACTGGTAACCTGATGTAACCCACTCTGTCGCATTTGAGATTTTAAGACATTGACACAGGCCTCAGCTAGAAACACATACACACACACCCCTCTGATTCTGCATTAATTCACCTCTGCCAATTTATGGAGGGAGCTTTTATCCTTTACTTTGCTGATGCACAGCTGTACATCTTCAGTTTATAAAAAAAAAGAGATAAAGAATAAAAGAATAAAAGCGCCCTCCATAAATGCACAGGGGTGAATTAATGCAGAATCAGAGGTGTGTGTGTGTGTGGTGTGTTTATGGGGTGATGGTTTGAGGGGGGAAATTAAAAATTCTTAAAAATCAAGGGACAAACCAATCTGTTTTAAACTTGGCATGCCTAAAGCCCTACAGAAGAGCTATCACACTGCCAAGGTTCATCTCTTTAGCTTTAAAAATTATTGAGCTGTATGCATTTTGTTTAATTCCCATAGGCTATAATGAAGCAGTTATCCAAAAATGGAACAGAGCCCCAATGAGGTGCATCTCTGCTCTGTGGGTATTCAGTGGTTTTGAAACCATCCCTTCTCTGCTCCACAAGATTGGTCCTCCGACAGATCCTCAGATTTACGGAGCAGAGCACACACGCCTAGTGCATAATAATCTTCTATTTCCCACCTTTCAATTTCTGACCTCTCTTCTGTGTTTTCTTATTTTTTGGAAGAGCCAAATGCCTTGATCCAGATTATTCTAGAAGCACTGGAAGACCATGTACATAACAGAGAAACAGTGCACAGTGTGTAAATGTATGCCTAGGCAGTTGTATAGCTGTCACATTTCTGGATGTGCTCTGTGTCTCTTCTATCAAGCACTCAACACACTGATTTATTGAATCAGAATATGAGCTTAATTTGTTTTAAGATCTTAGGACAGAAACATTTGCATGACAGCTATTCATTATGTTTTGGCGATAGGATCAATAGAACATACTTGTGTGTTTTTTAATGATCTCATGAGATCCAATATAGCCTCTAATCTAGTGTCTTTCAAAGATGTCAACTGAATTTGCAACTGCTGTGAAAAAGGCAAATTCCATGTTAGGTTATAATTAGGAAAAGGATTGAAAATAAAACTACCAAAATCATATTGCCCATAATCTTCAGTTATGGGGCAGTATACAGCTTCAGCTATAGGGTGGTATAGAGATGATGATGATGATGATGATGATGATGATGATGATGATGATGATATACAAATCTGCAGTGTGACTACACTTGGAATACTGAGTATAGTTCTGGTTTCTGCACCTACAAAAAGGATATTATAGAGTTGGAAAAGATGGAGCAACTCCACTATAAGGAAAGACTGAAACATCTGGAACTGTTTATTTATTTATTATTTATTTAAAACATTTGTATCCTGCCCTATATCACTAGGATCTCAGGGCGGCATACAGATAAAATTATACACTATAAAACAATAAACATACACAGCTAAAAGCAAATTAAACCATTAATCAAGTTAAAACCAGTCTATAATTTAAAAGCAGTAAAAACAGTTAAAACAATGTGCAAGCTTGGTGAATTTAACCATTAAAGGCTTTGTTAAAAAGTCATGTTTTTACTTGGCACCGGAATAAAGTCAGTGTTGGTGCCAGTCAGGCCTCCAAAGGGAGGGCATTCTCTGTGCCACCACAGAGAAAGCCCTCTCCCATGTCCCACCATAGCATATGTGTTGCATTGGTGGGATGCAGAGGAGGGCTCCTCCAACAGATCTCAAGTCTCGGGCAGGCATATATAAGGAGAGGCGCTCCGTCAAGTATCGAGGTCCCAAGATGTTTAGGGCTTTAAATGTCATTACCAACACCTTGAATTCCAACTGGAAGCATATAGGCAGCTAGTGCAATTCCTTTAAGACCGGTGTTATATAGTCTCTGTAAGATGTGCCTGCCAGCAGTCTAGTTGCTGCATTTTGCACTAGCTGCAAGTTCCAAGTCGTCTTCAAGGGCAGCCCCACATAGAGTGCATTGCAGTAGTCTAATTGGAAAGTTACCATTGCATGCACTACTGTGGCTAGGTTGTTCTTGTCCAGGAAAGGCCATAGCTGGTAGATCAGCCAAAGCTGGCCCCAAGTACTCCAGGCCACAGAGTCCACCTGGGCCTCCAGTGACAAGGATGGATCTATGAGTACTCCCAAGCTACCCACCTGCTCCTTCAGAGGAAGTACAACCCCATGCAGAACAGGTCGCTTACCCAATTCCCGGACTTGGGAACCACCAATCCACAGAACGTCCGTCTTATCAGGATTTCAGATTCAGTTTATTGGCCCTCATCCAGCCCATTACAGCCTCTAGGCACTGGTCCAGCACCTTCACCACCCAGCTGATTCCGACGACAAGAAGAAGTAGAGCTGAGTACCATCACCCAACCCCCAAAACCCTAATGACCTCATCCAGAGGCTTCATATAGATGCTGAACAGCATGGCGGATAGAATAGAGCCCTGTGACACCCACAGCTTAATAGCCATGTGGTAGAACAGGAACCCCCCAATACCACTCTCTGGAATCGGCCCTGCAAGTAGGAGCAGAACCACTGTAATACAGTGCCTCCTACTCCCATCTCGCAGAGCCGATCCAATAAGATACGATGATCAATGGTATCAAAAGCCGCAGAGAGATCCAGCAAGACAGGGTAGTTGTCTAGTTTAGTTGCTGTTTAGTCCTGTTTAGTTGCTGTGTTACATTTTGCCACAACCCCAGACATCCCTTAGAACCCCCATTCCCGACATATGCAGGCATTGAAAATAGCCAGACTAACTGACTGAACAGAATGGTGGTCAAAGGAGAGGGAGAGAAAGAACATGTTAGGCTGTGTTGAAAGTGGAAGCAAATAAGAGAGATTCTGCAGGAAACAACCTGAACTGATAGCTGTCCCTGTATGGTTTCCTCCTTCCCCATTGAGAGCCTTTCTATGCAACTCTGAATGGATCCCCCTTCACCTCTACCCTTTGCCCAGCTGGGTCTGCCCTCTGGAATGAGCCATGCTTGACGACAGCTTCAAGCCCAGTAACTGAGACTAAGGCCTGCAGGATGCAAATTCAAAGGCATTCTGAGAGTGGATAGACTTGACTTCTGTTTCCAATATGAGGTAATTTTATGCAGTCAACTGGAAGCAGAAGCCATCATGGAACAAGCTCTTGTTGAATTGGTGGCATTTCCTATAGTTCCTTGGAATCAGTATGCAAAGCTTCATTCCTTCTCTTAAATTCTACTGCATAAATCACTGTGCTGAATGTGTTTTTAGTACTGACAACAAGGCTGGCAACCATCCATCTGATCATTTTATTTCAGTACTTTTGTTCCATGTAATTATTAACCAGATATTCTTGATAGGGTCTGGTTATTCCCTTTGTGTAAATTCTGGGGTGGGAGAAGTCTTGTCCTTGAGGCCTTGGAGGTCATAATTATAGGTGGAGTTGGTGGTGGGGTGTTTCTTTGTTGGTTTTTGGATATATCTTCATAAGAACATAAAAAGAGCCATGCTGGGACAGACCAAGGGTCCAGGTAGACCAGCATTCCATTCACACAGTAGCCAAACAGCTGTCCTTGCAACATGAGTGCAACAACACCATCCCACCCATGTTCTCCAGCAACAGCTTACATAGGTTTACTGTAGTATTGAATGCCTTTGTGGATTCACATCAACTTCCATGATTGGAAAAAAAAAGCAAGGGATGGCTGTCACAGAGTAAGAGGAATAGAAAGAGGAGAGGCAAGCAGGAAAGGGTGAAAGAATAGAGAGCAGGCAGATGAAACAGAGAAGAGGAAAACAGGAATGGATTCAGCATAGGAAATACACTGGGGTGGAAGCAAGTGCCCGTGCCAAGTGAAGGGAAACCAGCTTAGGGCTGTTTCTACACCTGCCCTTTTCCCCAGGATCATCCCTGGATCGTTCCTGTGCATCCAAATGCCACACAGGGGATCCTGGGAGCAGGCAGGGATGATCCCTCCATTTTCCTGGGATAACCCTTAGGTGTAGAAAGGGCCTAGGAAAGGAGAAAAAAGAATATAAAAACTTAATAGCCGCCATACTGGATCAGACTATCTAATCCAGCATTCTGTTGACACAGTGGCCAACCTGCTGTCAGCCAGGAATCCACCAGCATGACATGTCTGTAACAGCAGCCTCTCACCCATGTTCCACAGCAACTGGTATATCTAGGCATACTGCCTTTAGAGGTAGCACATTATCATCAGGACCAGTAGCCGTTGATAGCCTCCTCCATCAGGAATTTATTCTACCTCGTTTTAAAGCCATCAAATGTGGCGGCAATCACTACATCTCATGGTAGTGAATTCCCAAGTTTAACTAAACACTAAGTGAAGAACTTCTTTTTACCTGTCCTGAACTTCCCACCAATCAGCTTCAGGTTCTGCTATTATGGGAGAGGGAGAAAAATGTCTCCCCATTCACATTATCCACACCATGCATCATTTTGCACACCTCAATTAGGTTTCCCCTTAGCCTCCTTTTTTCAAAGGTAAACTATCGCAGATGTATTATTATTATTATTATTATTATTATTATTATTATTATTATTATTATTATTAATTTATATAGCACCATCAGTGTACATGGTGCTGTACAGAGTAAAACAGTAAATAGCAAGACCCTGCCGCATAGGCTTACAATCTAATAAAATCATAGTAAAACAATCAGGAGGGGAAGAGAATGCAAACAGGTACAGGGTAGGGTAAGCAGGCACAGGGTAGGGTAAAACTAACCTTCCCTCATTGGTGAGATGCTCCAGCCCCTTGATAATTTTAGTTGTCCTTTTCTGCCTTATGTGGAGTTAGAGCATTGGCCCATTCTAGCTCAATATTGTCTATTCTGACTAGCAGCAGCCCTACAAGATTCCTGGCAGATGCTTTCAACCAGAAATCCCAATGGGTTGTGATTGGGGCCTCCTGAGCCATGGCATTAATATCCTTTTTCATGTGTCTAATCCCAGAAGTCCAACTTGGCAAAAGCTAACATTGAAAAGATGCCACTAAGCTTGATCAGCTTGCAAATGATTTTCTTTGCCAAGGCAGACATGATTAAGATGAGCTGCAGACTGGTTGTCATATTAGTCCAATTGACTTAAATATAGAAAAAGCTACAATGAACCCCAAATGCTTGTGCGCGCACACACACACACACACACACACGCACTAAAAG
Organism: Elgaria multicarinata webbii; assembly: GCF_023053635.1. NCBI lineage: Eukaryota > Metazoa > Chordata > Lepidosauria > Squamata > Anguidae > Elgaria > Elgaria multicarinata. Next base: position 107,690,578 of record NC_086172.1, read on the forward strand.
CAGCATACAGTCCAGCATTCCTTAGAAAGAAGCCTCCAACGTTGGAGGCTTCCATGTATCCAGTGCCCTGCCAGGCTATTGCTGGCAGGGCACGAGGAGCAACAGGTGTGATTTGTGCTCCACAATCCTCATTTTAAGTATTTTCCCTCTAGATGGGCTCTTGAGCACATCTATGGAAGGCGTACTGATGGCTACTGGGCTAGGGCTAGAGAGGTCATAGGATTTCTCATTTCTTGGCCTCACCCCTCCCCTCCCTGCCCATCAGAATGGCCCCTTTTCCTTCCCTCTGAGGCTGCATTTGCGATCTCAGGGAGAAGCCAGTGCAGGGCTTTCTGTGCAGTTGCAAGGGGGCAATGGTAGGGGATCAGAGCTCAGAGCCTCACTCCTGAGGTCACAGCAGTGCCTCCAAATAATCTGTAGTCCCTGGGATGCTCTCACAGGAACCATAGGATCACTCTCTCTCTCTCTAAAAAAGTTGCCTTTTCCCCATTGTAGGGATTGGGCCCCTGCTTTTAGTGTCTTGGCAAATACATGGAAATTTCCTATCCCAGAAACTGAGTTCCAGACATAGGGGTGTGCAAGGGGTGTGCCAGGTGTGCCCAGGCACACCGTAATGTCTCAAACAATAAGCTCTGAATTGAGGGGGGCATTGAGTAGGGATCCACAGGGGGATCCAGATGCAATGGGAACAGCCCTCTGACTGCTCTGGTGCTGCTACCTCCAACAACATGCCATTGCTCCCAGAAACTGGAGCAAAAAGGAATCAATCTGCTGGGAGACGCATTTCAAAGAGGCTAGGAGGAGGGCCCCCAATGTCTAATATCACCTCATAAGCCCCTCCTGTGGCCAGTGTCACTACAAAGCCCCACCAACGCTGGAGCTTGAGGAGCGACTCTTTAATCTACCCTGCCCCCCTGCAATGGCCCTCCCATGGTCAGGCAAGCTGAATGCGGAGTAGGACATCAGTGTCTACAGGGTTTAATAAAGGAGTGAATAAAAATAATGCACCTTATGATTGAGAATTCAATAAAGTTCACCTTTAAAAATAAATAAATAAATAAATACAATTCCCTGGGCACACCCTCTAATGAAATGTGCTGCACATGCCTATGGTTCCAGAGCTAGTTTTAGATATCAGTTCTCAGATGTGAAGAAATAACAGAAAAAAGAGAGCCTCTGAGCATACACAATCTGCCTTTTCCTTATCACACAGTAAGCACATTTGTTTCATGCTGCAAACGTATCACACACACACAAGAAAGGTCATGGTTTCCTAGCAGTGATTTTGATTGTATTGCATTGATAGTGCATCTTAAGGAATAATTAAACAAATAACATCTGGGCAGTTGTGACTCTCCAACAACTCTTCCTTCTGTCCTACACATACACACACACACACACACACACACACACACACGAAAGGTCATGGTTTCCTAGCAGTGATTTTGATTGTATTGCATTGATAGTGCATCTTAAGGAATAATTAAACAAATAACATATGGGCAGTTGTGACTCTCCAACAACTCTTCCTTCTGTCCTTCCTTCCTTTTTTATTTAAAATTATTGTTTACTGCTGAACCATATACCAATTAACTCCAAAATGTAAATTTATGGTATGGAGTATACTAACTGTATTTTGTTATAGGTCTACTCATACATGTTTTTGGGTTTAAGAGAAAGCTGAGCCCAACCCGGATTAAGACAGAGACTCCTCCATCCTCTTGACTTCACTTCTCAAACCCTGCTGGCATTATATCCTTTGTCTAAGTTGTTTCTTTGTGGTTCTTTTTTAATGCTAGTTTCACTGTACAAAAGCCAGCGGCATTAATTCTCTAGCTAATCTTTTCCTTGGAAAATTCCCCACCATGAAAAAGAATAACTAATCATTGTAAAACACTGTTTAGACTCTCTCATGTTTCCTAGACTCTTTCAATAAGTAATGCATTTGCATTAACATATGAATGATATCAGAACAGTTCATTTGGCTGAAGATCTGAACTTCAAGGAGTCTGCCAAACTATGCCAGCTACTTGCCCGTTCGTTGCCCATTTGGAACTAGTGCACACATCTGCCCAGCTACTTCACAGTGGTGCAGCTAGGTAATTTTAGACTCTGGACTGAATGCTCTTACTTACACACACACACACACACACACACACACACACACACACACACTTTAGATGGTTGGTAGTTCTAAAGTTGGTACTTCTCACCTCCTCCTTCCACTGCTATTCCCTGATTTACAACTGCTTAAACCCACTTAAACCATCGTAGCATCATGGCTACAGGAATAAAATAGATTTGCTTGTGCTGCCCTGATGCTAAACACATTTACTTGGAAATAATCACCATTTTGTTTTAGAAAGGGATAATATAATTTTAAAGTAAAAAAATAAAATCAAACAAGCATTTGGAACCATGTACCTGCTTGCCTGACCATCCCCTACCTATATAATGTTTTTAAAAATAAGCAGAAAGAAAGGATGCTGCAGTGAGCAGCTTCAGCTCTGATGGGTCGCATCGTGCTCCTGCAAGGCCAAGTGCTGATGCTGGTCCAAGCCTGTTCACTACACATCATCTGCCACTGGAGGAAAGGTAATAATGGCCAGGGAAGGCAACGGCAAACCACCCCGCTATAAGGCCTGCCAAGAAAACGTCAGCGAAAGCTGGTGTCCCTCCAAGAGTCAGTAATGACTCAAGTGCTTTGCACAAGAGGTTCCTTTCCTCTTCATCTCTCAACTCAAATTGATGTGTTCTTCAGAGGCATTCTAAATTGTGGTTCATTCCATAGCAAGCAAGAGAGAAGCCCTCTTCACCACAAGCAGGAAGTCGCCATAAACAGAAGGAGGCAATTGTCACAAGCAGAAATAGCCTTGTATATGTAGGGATGTAAATTCCAATCCATCTGGGTTTCCTGAATTGTCAGGCATCTTTCACGCCATTGTTGATTCATTAGTGGAATCAATTTTTCATATGAGCATTTTGTTCATTTGTAAATGTGCACTTGCACAAGCTCCTGCTTTTGCACATGTGCATTAAGACTAATGTGCCTTTGCACAAAGGCACATTTCTGCATCCCCCAAAAAAGGTTTTAAAAAAAGCAGCCCACAAGACTGTGTAATCAGAAAGAGCTGGTTCACTGTTTAAATGGATACTGTTGTTTTATACTGTTGTTTTATATATTTGATGGTTTTAAATTTTATATACTTTTAATGTTCACTGTTTTTAACTTTTGTAAACTGCCCAGAGAGCTTCGGCTATGGGGAGGTATATAAATTTAATAAATAAATAAATAATCCACAGGTTAGATTCACAAAAATCTTATCTCATTTGAATCTGTTGTGGATTTTCCCAGCACCCTTACATGTGCCCTTGGTGACTCTAAAACGTGGGCAGTATTGCTTAGGTTCGCACCACAGTATCCCTAAGTGAAAAGGAAATCTCTGCAATGAAGAAGGATTGTTGATACTTGAAAATTTGTCCGGATACATAAAATAGGGCTTGCCACTGAAATTAGAAGAGAAATGAAATAATTTTCACAAAATGCTTGCTGCATTTCCAGCAATTCAGAACCATTCTCTTGGAAAAAAAATCTAGCAGCTGATAAATCCACAGCACATTCGCCCTGTGAGTAGCACCTGTTGTTGTGATTACACCTTTGCAAATTACATATGTTCTTTGCCATCTGCATTCTCACAATATTTTTAACTCATTCATTCTAAACTTTCTGTCTGATATTTTAACTCATTCACATTCTGAACAAAAGCACAAGTGTGCAATAAGTGTGCACAAGTGTGCAATAAGATCCAGAACCTTAAATCGAAGCAAACCATAGATGAAGAATTTAAGAGATGGAAGTGCAGCCAGAATCAGCTGGTGCACTTTCTATAAAACATGATGCTGTGCTTGGAAAGCAGAAGTCGGGGGGGGGGGGGGATGACTTTTCTTGCTAGATCTTTGCATATGACGTGAGAAAATAATAATTGTACTTTTCTCTCTCTCTCATAAGAGAACCGCGTTCAGTTTTCTCTAAATTATATGGAAAGCCTCTGCTCATCCCAAAATTGTTGACCTTGGGTATTTAAATAATACCAATCAGCTGTGTGTCAATGTATTGTCATGGATCACAAGCCCTATTCAGGCATTCTCCTTTAGGGAAAAATGAACACGTTTAGGGGGAGAGCAAGGACAAACATGCTAGCTGTCCCCACACAACCCTTGCCATCCTTGTCACCCTTCACATGTTGATGGCAAACCTCTGCAGTGGGGTAGCTTTTGTATTTGTGTCCCCATGCAATGCAGAAACCTGAAGATCAGTTCATCCTCCCTCCTCTTGTGTGCTCATTATTCCCTAAAGCAAAATGCCTGAATAGGGCTTCTAGCTTCCCAAGATCCACCTGTCATACATTTTAAGGCAGGGGCTTTGAACCTCAGGCCTACAGGTCAAATCTGACCCACCAGGGGTCCTGATCCAGCCCTCTGGGGTTACCCATCTCCCTTCCCCTTAACTGCCAAATGTTTGGTGGTTTCCTGGCTATAGGAAAACAAAGAGATGGTAAAACTGTCACCCCCATTACTCTGGATGATGCAGGCAACTGGGCCCTTTCTACACCTAAGGATTATCCCAGGAAAATGGAGGGATCGTCCCTGCCTGCTCCTGGGATCCCCTGTGTGTCATTTGCATGCACAGGTTTGATCCCAGGATGATCCCTGGAAAAAAAGGCAGGTGTAGAAATGGTGTAGAAAAGTTTCCCAGGTGATTACTCCCAACATGAAGATTCATCTCTCTCTTGAAAAGGTTAGCATGTGAAGCAGTATATATAGCTTTAAACCCTTGACTGTTTATATGAGCAACTATAGATGAATCTATGGCTTTTGGCTACCGTATCCAGCCAGTCTAGGAGTAAAAAATATAATTTGGAACTTGCTCTTTTAATGTGAACATGACTAGATTGTTTTCACCCCTTTTGCAGCTCCCTTTGAATTTTATATCCCTTTAATGAGAAACTAAAATGGGTGCAGTCTTTGTAAGTTTCTGCCAGATGTTGTTTAATAATTTCATCTCTCTCAACTTTTTTGGAGACTGGCTGTTGCAAATGCACTTTGCAGCCTGCTATGTACCAATTTTATTAGTTCCCCTTCTGCAGATGCCACACTGAAGAATGTTACATGCAGTCAAATACTTCTATTTCCTTCCCATCATGTAGTGTACAACAGTGATCATGTGGCACTGACTGTATGGTGGGAATTGATGCTCATTCCTCGAGTGGAAAGAGTATGTTCAAAATGGCTGGTGGATTTTGGAGTTGGTGGAGTTCTGTTTTTAATGCCATGGCTCACTTACAGAAATTATATCTCTGAACATCAGCAGAGTGACTCTCTTTCACCATCAGGTAGCCATGTATTGTCTCCATTGTTTGGGAATCAGGAAGGAGAGCTGTGGGAATCATATGCTAAAGAAAGTCAGGCAATATATCCCAAAACACCAATGTATCCCAATGACAATATTTCTCCCATTTATATTCTGGTTCTCCCATGTAGCTGACCTGTGGGAGGTTCAAGGACAGATGAAAGAAAGTACTACTTCACACAGCACATAGTTAAACTATGGAATTCACTATCACAAGATGTAATGATGGCCACCAATGGATGGCTTTGAAAGGAGATTAGACAAGCTCATGGAGGATAAGGCCACCAATGGCTATTAGTCCTGATGGTTATATATCATCTCCAGTATTGGTGGCAGTGGCTATGGAAGATAAGCAGGCAGGTGCTATTGCATTCGTGTTCTACTTGTGGTTTTTATGGGGACAGCTGGTTGGCTACTGTGTGAATGGAATTCTGGACTAGATGGACCTTTGGTGAGAGCATGGCTCTTCTGATGTTTTTATGGGACTCATGGCAATGTTGATGCCTCATATATCCTTACAGAATGGCTAAACAAGGTGACTCTTATTTGGAAAGCCAGGATATACTGTAAATGGGAGAAATATGCTGGGAATATGGATACAGTGGATATGATGAGCATGTGTAACTGACCCAGAGTTACCCAGTAAATCTCAGAGCAGGGATTCTGACTAGGGATGTTTGAGGATGTTGTTTAGTCCACATTTGTATGTGAGCCGAAATGATTCATACTTCTTAGACTAACACACAGATAGGAATGCAGCTATTCTTCTGTTTTCACACTCCCACAAATTTTGCAACATACTTCTCGGCTCAAACAAAGTACCATGATGTGTATAAAAATGCATGTTTTAATTTGAGTTGATACAATATATTTTGTAAAAAATATAAATGGATATGTTATAGTAAAATGTGTTAAAATGGTATTTCACACACACACACACACACACACACACCACACATTCAGAATAATTTATTTATTTATTTATTACATTTCTATACCACCCAATAGCCGGAGCTCTCTGGGCGGTTCACACTCTCTGGGCGGTTCACAATACAAATACAAATTTCATAATACAAATGTTCATGCTTTTTTTCTTTATTATTTTCTCTTTTTTGGTTGCAGATTCATGTGGAATGGTGTGGAATGGATTTATGAATGAACACTAAATCTGGCCCACTTCTTTCCAGTTCAAGTCTAAACACTAGGCATGTGCTCCGCTCCGATTAGAACCGGAGAATCAGAAGCGAATTGGCCTGCTCCGCCTTGCCCAGAGGCAGAGTAGAAGCGGACCGTGGACCCCTAGAAGCAAGGTGAAGAGAAGCGCCCATTTTCGGAGCGATCCTCTTTCCGCGGACCGATCCGATCGCCATTTTGAAACATTTTGCCCATAGGATTGCATTGCGGAAAAGAAAAGGGGATAACTGTGTTGTTTTTGAAGCTATCTTTCTGAAACTTCTTGTGCTTAGAGAGTCATGGCTGGGGGTCATTTTGAGCCTACCCTCAGCTCTCTGCGTGGTGCGGTTCGCTTGCTAGAAGTTTTTAAAAAGTAGGGTAAAGGCGGGAAAAAGATTACCTTTTCGATTGCTGAGGGGCAGAGTCAACTCCCGGTCATGATCACATGATCCCAAAGTTGGAGGAGGGGATAGGCAAAATGGGTAACTTGGGATTCTGGGAACTTCTCTTTCTTAGTCTGAATGGACTTTTCCCAGTGTTTTTTAAAACAGTAGCCCCACCAAATGCACAAACACAACCTGAAATCATATACTAAGCCAATAATAAGAGATAGAAAAAACACAGCACTGCTACCCACCCTAACTTTGGGGAACAACTGAATAGATGTGGTGCAAGGGGATGAGCTCCCCTAGGGCATGTGGACGTGCCCTCACTCTCCTGTACTTGGAGGGCCATCAGAGCCCTCCAAAGAGTAACCCAGTGAAGCAATGCCTATCATGAGTTGAAGTGAGCGTTTGCTTCTTAAAGACTTGTACCTAGACAGGACCAGTCTAATTGGCAGATGCTTCCCCCTTTGGGCACGTCCACACACACCCCTCTTACTGGTAAAAGACAGATATAGCCTTTTAAAAAAAGTTCTTGTTGTTTATTCAGCAACACTGCTGCTTTTAATTCCACCCTTCCTTTGTTTATTTATTTATTTATTTATTTATTCCATTTTATATGCATTACTGGCTTATCCTTGGCTCACTTCCTTATGCCCCAGAAATGTCTGCTGCCTGCCTGCCTTCCCTCCCTCCTCCCCTGCCCGCCTTGCAGGGATGTTGTGTGTGTCTGGCTTTGACTTAGGGGAGAAGTCCTTCCTGCGTTCAATTAGACTTTTGGAAGTTCCAAATCCATTTTTCAAGTGTGGAAGAAGATTCATATTTAGGTTGATCTCTACTCCTCAATTCATGGCATCTTGGGATTTCCTTTGAAATGGCCCCATTGAGCTGTCTGCAGGTTTAAGCTCTGCCAAAAATCAGGGGATGATGGGATTGCCTTGTACCTTGGCATGATTGTGGGTCTAGATGGCATCTGTGAGTGTGCCCACTTCCCTTTTTTTTAATCTGTCCAAATGTCAGAGAACAGTCCACGTCTGCAAAGGGGGTGCTCGATTTTCATAAATTCCCCAAAAATCAGGGGATGATGGGACTGCCTTGAGTCTTGGCGTGCATGTGTATCCCTGGATAAGCTATCATGGTGGTGAGTTTGAGGTTTTTAATGTGCAAATTGACGGAGCTATCAAAAGGGGTGTGAATGGGGTGCCTGATTTTCATAAATTCCCCAAAAATCAGGGGATGATGGGACTGCCTTGAATCTTGGTGTGCTTGTGTATCCCTGGATAAGCTATCATGTGGTGAGTTTGAGGTTTCTAACGTGCAAATTGACAGAGCTAGCGAAAGGGGTGTGAATGGGGTGCCCGATTTTCATAAATTCCCCCAAAATCAGGAGATGATGGGACTGCCTTGAGTCTTGGCGTGCATATGTATCCCTGGATAAGCTATCATGGTGGCGAGTTTGAGGTTTCTAACGTGCAAATTGATGGAGCTATCGAAAGGGGTATGAATGGGGTGCCCGATTTTCATAAATTCCCCAAAAATCAGGGGATGATGGGATTGCCTTGAGTCTTGGCGTGCATGTGTATACATCCATGAGGTGTCATGGTGCCAAACTTGAGGTTTCTAACTGTAACAGAAAAAAAGTTGTATACTTTTTAAGCTTAATGCAAGCCTATGGGGTGGGAAATGGAGCTCCGATCCGGATCCGGAGCTCCGCAGCGCGGACATAGGCGGAGCGGGGGCGGAGCGAAGCGGCCCGATCCACAAATCACGGATCTGGAAGAGAAGCGGAGCGGGGGGTCCGTGCACACCCCTACTAAATACTACTGTAGAACAACCTTTCCCACCCTACATTTCAATGCCACAGCACAAACAAATTGTGTAACTATTGGGGGGAATTAATGGCACTCACAATTCTAGGCAGGCAGAGTTGAACGCTAGTGCCAACACAGTCAGACACCCTGTCCTTTCTCCAGGACAAAAGAAAATCCAGAGGCCCAGGTAGAGGAGAGAGAGAGAAATCAGAGGCAGGTAGACATAGGACTATGGCTTCAAGAGCCCAACACAAATGCTGTCCAAGCAATCTACCTCTCCAAGTGCAATATGGGAGAAAGCTAGCAGTTTTGACAAACTGTCTCTTGCATAACTGAGCATGTTCATGCTGACCATTTTTTTAAAAAAATTAATGAAATATAAGAAACACTGAGAGGCAAGTCCCAGGCCAGGCCAACAGCTCAGCTGTCCAGGTGATTGATGTGGGGTGGGGCTGACTCCTTTCTGCCCACTGAAGCAGCTGTGTGGAGGCTAACTAGGAAGATCAAAAGCAATTTGGTGAAGCGTCCAAGTGCCTGGAGCTGAAAGAGAAGTAGAGATAGGCAGATCTGACAGTTCTGTTTTCTTCCGCATTCAGATTTTAAAAAAAATAGTCTCAAGGTCTTTCCCAAATATGGAGAACTTTGCAAATTTGGGCCAGTTCTTACCAAAACTGAGCTGAAACAAAATTCTCACCTATCTGTACCAGTCAAATTCACTAAATACAGTTGTTCCCAGCATTGAGAGGACGATGTTGCCCCTGCCTGCCATAGAGCTGGTAAAAAGAAAAGAAGCGGCAACCCTAAAAAAAAGGGGGGGAGGGGGGAAGTAGCAATCTCAATTGACGTGGTGGAACACACAGGGATTCAAACTCAGGCTTTTGAGAGCAAAGCACACAGATTCCTGGACCTAAATGAATGAATCTGTCAGTTTTGGTTGCTTCCACGTGTATTTAAAAATAAATAAATTTAAAAATATCAAACTCTTTTTCTCCTGTATATGGGGAACATTTGCTAAATTCTTATTTAAACCAAACTGCAACAAAATACCTACCCATCCCTAATGAATAGTGAAGCAGTCTGTAAGAGAAAAGAAATCTTGCCATGTTATCTTCTCTATGAACTTGCTTCATTCCTTCTCCCTTCCTGCAGTTTGAGAGAGAGAGAGATAGCAAAAACAAAACAATTGGCTAGTCCAGTGACTGACATAGTACTCTTTCATTGAATTTTTTCTTTGTTGTTAGGATGGGAGAGCATGACAGCTTGTAATAGATTATCCTCCCTTGTCCATAGGGAAATGGAGACCATAATGGAAGAATCAGCCCTTTATAACCTCGATCACTGCTTTCTCTAGCAAATGTTTTTCTATTTGAGAAAATACACAGGCTACCCTTCCCATGCTTACGCTTCGCTGAAATGAGCCGCTATAATCTACGGTAGGCCGATCCTAACAGCTAGAACGAGAATGTTTCTGTACTCTATTTTGTAAATACCACTCTAGTGGCCTTACTTTTTTTAAATTCATGACCACTATTTTCTTTGCTTACAGGCAGCACGTGGGAAGCCACTGGGAAAAGTCCTTTCCTCAAATGCTTCCTGCTCTGGAACCTGCTTCGCTCCACTTGTTTCATCCATCTATGAAATTTCAACTGAGCTGTTTGCACTGCTGAAGAAGCCCTCGGCTTTTCATCTATGGTTGCATACAAACCCCAAAACAAGAAACATTGTATCACATATTCCTTGAGGAGGGTGTGCTTGCCTTCCTCCCATGTTTGGAAAACCTATGACTTAGTGAATCCAATGTTGATTTGGTTGATTGCCTTCCCTCCCCCACTACTTCCAGATAGCTGACCCAGATAGCCAGCATCAAGAGTGGGCATGACTGGGGACCTGCCCAAGGCCCACACCTAGCATAGGCCCACTGACAAGAGCTCCCAGGAGTTGCTCCTCCTCTTCACCATGAAACCTGCTTGTTCTACTGCCTCTACCTTCAGCCATGACAACAGTGGTGGTGAAAAAGAGGAGCCATAGATGCCACTGCCTCCTTGCCCCATGGCTCTCTGCCTGGCAAGCAAGCGAGTTGTAACTGTAATGAGAAAGAGGATGAGGAGCCATAGTAGCTGGTAACAGTGGTAGTTAGTAGATAGGCATGCTGAGGGGGGGGGAGGGTTGCAATGGACTGCCCACCTCCTTATTTATTTATTTGTTTATTTATTAGCCCAGCATCTTTATTTACTGTTCACATTCACTGTTAATTTTTTTAAAAAGTCAACACTATCATTTGCAGAAAGTTGAAAAACCTGTTCAAGAGTGGGAAGTGGCTTTGAGAGTGACACAGGGATCCAGCTTTGACTGCAAAATGGAGGAAGAGCTCCTCTGAGGTTGATCTTTGAGATACAATTGTACATCTGAACAAATCATGACATCTGCATTTCCATAGTAGGCACAATGCCGTGATTACATACTGTATGTATGGATGTAAACCGGACAGAGAGCTTCGGCTATGGGGTGGTATATAAATGTAAATAATAATAATAATAATAATAATAACAACAACAACAACAACAACAACAACAACAACAACTCCCTAAGGCTGCAATCCTAAGCATGCTTACCAGGAAATAAGGCCCACTGAATTCTGTGGAACTTCTGAATAAACATGCATTGGATTGGGTTGCTTGTTTCAAAATGTGCACTTCATTATCTTACATTTGTTTCTAGTTATTACATGTAATTCCCTCTTTTGCTCCTTATTGGGTGCTGTGTTGTTCCATACTTTTGTTGTATAAAAGAACGGTTCTTAAAATGAAGGGTATTAAAATGTACAGTGAAAGATTGGCTGACTCTTTGGATTCTAGTGGAAACTTCTAAGACATCTTCATCCATTCACTATTTTTCATTTTATTTTCATCATGGTTTCTGGGGCTACCTTAAAGTGCAGAATAGACAGAATAAGAACAGTTGATCTAAACAAAATAATATGCACTGTCTTCTTCCTCGAAATAAGACAAATTATTGCCTCCAGTCAATAAGCATATAGACAGGAGAAGCTGCAACCATATGACAAGCCATTCTTGCACAAAATTATTCCTTTCTAAATTCATAACTAAGACGGTACAAGAAAAAATATTGCTAAGTTTCTCCACCAACATTATAACTGATCTCTTCTTTTTAACTTCTTTCTAATACAAAGAAAAGGCGAATTAAAAGCTCTTGGAAATACCAAATACAGTCCGTTAAAATCATTGGTGACACAACTGGATTCTGAATTTAGCCACTTGCTTTCCTAATTTTGGCCCAGTAGAGGGCAACTGTGCCCACAGCAGAAGCAGAAGCATTTTCCATAGAGCTTTGAATATTCCTTAGTGATATCTATTAAAAGAATGCTGTCAAAAGTTTGGCCTTGAAAGTTGATTTTTGAAGTCACTGATCAAGTGCAGCACATAAGCCTCTATCTTAGTTACCGATGGAAAGTAACACTTCAATTCTCTTCTGAAATTTGAGTCTCTGTAAATCGTATGACCCATGTTTACACCAGGGGTGTTGAGGTTCTTTTAGGCCAAGGGCCAAATTCCATTTCAGAGGAAACTCAGGGGCTGCATTTCAGTGCTGGGTGGGTCAAAGGCTGAAGGGGCGGAGCCAAAGGGGGAACAAAAATACCAGCATATATCAGCTTACAGCTCTAACTGTCTGGGAGCCTTAGGAGAGACATTTTAACCTTGACAACAAAGGTCCACATAGTTAAAGCAGTGGTATTCCCCGGAGTAACCTATGGCTGCGAGAGCTGGACCACAAGGAAAGCTGAGCGAAGGAAGATAGATGCTTTTGAACTGTGGTGTTGGAGGAAAATTCTGAGAGTGCCTTGGACTGCAAGAAGATCAAACCAGTCCATACTCCAGGAAATAAAGCCAGACTGTTCACTTGAGGGAATGGTATTAAAGGCAAAACTGAAGTACTTTGGCCACATAATGAGAAGACAGGACACCCTGGAGAAGAGGCTGATGCTAGGGAAAGTGGAAGGCAAAAGGAAGAGGGGCCGACCAAGGGCAAGATGGACGGATGATATTCTGGAGGTGACAGACTTGACCTTGGGGGAGCTAGGGGTGGCGACAGCTGACAGAAAGCTGTGGCATGGGCTGGTCCATGAAGTCACAAAGAGTCGGAAGTGACTGAATGAATAAACAACAAAGAATGAAGGGGGAGAAAGCTGGGAAATCACCAAATGGTCGGTTGTGAGGAGAAGGGGGCATGGCCATCTGGAATATCCCATGGGGCTCGATTTGCCCCCCATGGCCGAGGTTTTGCACCCCTGGCATATACCAAATGAATGCAAAACAGAAGCTTGGATTCTTCATCCCATTTAGAAATCACACATCAGAAGTAGAATTACACTACAAGGCATTTGTGTTTTTTTTGAGAATCAAGGAATAAAATAGTAATGAAGAAAAATATTTTTATTGTTATTTTAAACATCACAAACACAAACATCACATATAATACATACGAACAAAGGTATACATAAAACAACTACACTTACAGTAAAATACAATTAAAAAAAAATTAAGGATAAGGTTAAAGTACATTTTTGGCCCTCTTCATGCCAGAAATGCTAACTAATTTCTTAATTACCATTTATATGACAATGAAATTCAGTTCTTTCTTATGACTTATCTGAATCTCATATATTGGATTCACAGAATCGTACTTCATATACTTCAATCACGTTTATTTCTTCTCTTTCCCCTCCTCCTCTTTTCCTCTCTTTCCCCATCTTAATACTAAAATCCACAAACAAATACATCATTTCTTTCTGTCTCTTTCAGATATTCTATCAAAGGTTTCCATTCCAGCATAAACATAGTTGTTGACCTTTCTCTCATTATTGCTGTGAGTTTTGCCATCTCTTGTTATCCTTTTCTATTTATCTTCATAGTACTTCAGATATTATGGCAGTGGCATGATTGCCATACCACCACTACCGCCCCACAAAATGTTTTCATGTAATCAAATGGTTGCTGTAACTTAAATAATTGCTTTCTGACCTTAATGTATTGACTTGCATAGGACAGTTCCCTTGGTCACTGGCATAGGGCCTCATCATGTGAATTATTTGTATCTATTTATTGTCTGTCTGTCTGTCTGTCTGTCTGTCTGTCTGTCTGTCTGTCTGTCTGTCTCTGCTCTTCCCCACAAGGAGTTGAGAGCAATATATGTGCTGTTTTCTCCATTTTATCCTTACGACAATGCTATGGGCCAAGCTGAGAGCCCAGATTACCCAAATGGACTGTATGGCTATGCATGGCTACTACTACAGAGAGAACAGAGAACATTAGCCCTGCTAGATCAAAACAAAGTGCTATATGGTCCTGAATCTTGTTTCCCACAGAGGCCAACCAGATGCCTATGAGCAGCCCACATGTCTCTGGTTGTTGGTTCCCAGCAACTGGCATTCAGAGATGTACTTTCACTAGAACTAGATGTATTGATAGCCACCGATTTTAAAGGGGGGTTAGACTAATTCATGGAGGATAAAGCTAGTCCTGATGGCTATATACCTATGTACTCCAGTTGCTGGGGAACATGGATGAGAGGATGCTGTTGCACCCAAATCCTGCTTGTGGGTTCCTGGTTGACAGGTGTTTGGTCACTGTGTGAACAGAGTGCTGGGCTAGATGGACCCTTGGTCTGATCCAGCATGGCTCTTATTATGTTCTTATGACACTGGAGCTAATAAATAATCATCATAACTATTAGCCATTGATAGCCTTATCTTCCATGAATTTGTCTAATTCCATTTGTCTAATCCCAAACAACTTCATGCCCAACATGGTTAGAAGTCTGTGAGAGGAAGAGTGTCATAAACTAAATAATTGGGAGCAGTTGCTCTCAACTGCCAATATTGGGGCTGCGGGGGAAATTTAGTTTGTTTTCCTGCAAATCCCAGATACTAAAACTAAATTTCTGAGAAAAAAATCCAGACACCATCTAAAGACTGCAGATGTGTTTACTTGCTTTATATAGGACGTTGCTTTGGCTACAGCAGTGCAAGGCTCTCCTTGTAATGAGAATAGAAACAGCATCAAGAAAAGAGTCCAGCACACCAATTTGGGTTTGTATGCATATGAGAAATCATTATGTTATCCCCACAACCACCATGCAGGTTAGGCATAGTGACAGTATAGGCTGCTGGCTCTGATTTCGGTGGGGCTGCGATTGCATTCTTGGTTTCAGTCAGAACCAGCCAAAACTCTGAAGGAGCCATCCAAGGTGCTGGGCCCAATTTGGAGATAGGTTCAGCACCTTGGATAGCTCCTTTAGCATTCTGGGTGGTTCTGAGTAAAACCCAGAATCATAGCCCCACCAAAATCAGAGCTGCCAGCCTACACTGCATAGTGACTGGCCATGGGCAGTGAAATTCGAAGGCAACTTTTGCACAACACAAGGCAGAGCTGCTGCATTATGCAATCTAAGAAGTAACTAATCCATTGATGTGATGCTCTATATCAGTCTTCCTCATATTGGTACCTTCCAGATGTTTTGGACTACAACTCCCAGCATTCTTAATCATGGGGCATGCTTGGGCATGCTGGGGCTGATGGCAGCTGGTCCAAAACGTCTGGAGGGCATCAGGTTGAGGAAGGCTGTTCTGCATACTGACCACAAAGTCTGCGAGTTCCCACATCCAAAGCCCTCACCCTGCACAACTTTCCCAGGGAAGAACATTTTGTAAATGTGGTAGGGCCACGTACCTTTATTCAGTGTAGTCTTACTGCCTAATTGTGTAGAACAGGGGTAGACAACCTGGTGCCCTCCAGATGTTTTGGAGTATAGTTCCCCTCAATTCCAGTCAGTATGGCCAATGGTGAGGGATTATGGGAGTTATAGTACAATATACCTGGAGGACAGTACCAGATTAGGCAATAGGCGGGATACAAATAATCATTATCATCATCATCATCTGCCCTGCTATAGAGCCACTTTCATAGCAGAATACCAATGAGTAAGGGTGTGATCTGGTGCATGTTTAGACAGAAGAATATCCTACAACTCCCAGCATTCCCCGGCCAGCTACACTGGCTACATTGGCTGGGGAATGCTAGGAGTTGTAGGGTTTTCTTTTCTGTTTAAACATGCATAGGATTCCAGCCATAAACATTATCCCATTTTTGGTAAATGGGGCAGAGGAATACTGCTGCTCAGCCTCACTTTCCATCCAATTTCCTTACTACAGGGAAAACACAGCACATGGTGAGAAACCCACACACCATTTCTGGGCCCTCTTTGCCTCTATGTTCCCAGTGTCCCCCTGTTTCTCTGGGTGGTCTGCTGTTCCCCAAATCCCCCAAGGCATAAAAAAGACCAAGTAGGAACCTTCAAGCATTTTACATCTTCTGCATGAGGAGATTACAACAGTTTAAAGCATGAATGGTTGGTTACAAATGAAATGAGCTGATATGTAATAATGCTAACATTATGAATAAACCTTAAACTAGTAACAAAAGGATTATGAATAAACAACCAAGGAATATCAAATTAACCATGATGGTTACTGACAGTTAGCCTTAATACAAAGACCAACAGAGTTACTATTGGACTAAAGACATAAAATAAATTCTTATAAATAAAATTCTTTATACATTTCAAATCAACCTGACCAAGGTTGCTATGGTTACCAAATGTGTAGCTGTTGATGTTACCCCAGGGTGGTCACTCCATTAATTGGTTCAGAAGTTAATCTTACTTTGAATTTGAAGTTCCCCTAACAAGCCCAAACCAGATTTTGTGGGTTTGATTGATTGCCTCCTATAGCTGCTTTGGTAACCATGACAACCTTTACCCCCAAATAGAGAGTACAGCCTGTTTTCCAGCCTGTTGATAGTTATCCTTATACATGGCTCTGATGTCTTTAGCATGAGTCATTGTTTTTGCTGCACACCTGCATTTCGGTAGTAGACAGGCTTCGCCTAAAGCTAGAGTAAGATGTGGGCAAATCAGTTGTTGACCTTCAGCTGCGATCTGTATCTGCATCTCTTTTGCATGAGAGATCTTCTAATCGTGGATTAAAAATGCCACATTAGCTTCCCTTCCGCATCCATTTTGAAATGTCTGTTTCTCTCCCTAATAACAAAAGCAATACAATAAGGGCAGAATAGTTACTCCAAAGATGGTTGAACCGGGTGTTCCAGCCACTAGTTGCTCTTTGGTTGCATTATCTACAGGGGTAGGAGCATGTGAAGAGGGCCTGACTGCAAAGTAAATGGGCCACCTTTTACTCTTTCTCTTTCTCAACCCCATTTTCTATCCCCCCATTTCTTCATCATGCAATGGGCTGCCAAGGAAGGAACAGATTGCTGTAGCCTGAGGTCTGAACAATTCACATGTAGAGGCTTTTAGAAAACAGGCCAAGGTCCTAATTGCCAGTCAATCCTGCCAATCTACCTGGCTTTGATTAGGTCAGAGCATGGTCAGGTGGCTGTTTGACAGAGGATAGCCCTCTGTTTCAGAGAGCTGGTGTAGGACAGTCCTCTGTTTGAAGGGAGCAGTTGTGTTTGTGCTCTGCCTTGCCAGTGTTATAGAATGCAAAGAAATTGACTGAACAACCTCTGTATGAAACTATATGCTGAACCTGCATCTGTATGCAAGAATATTATGAGTAAAGCCATTTTACCCTTGCTTCACTAAAGTAGGGTGACCATATGAAAAGGAGGACAGGTCTCCTGTATTTTTAACAGTTGCATAGGAAAGGGAATTTCAGCAGGTGTCATTTCATCAAAACAGTTAAAGTGCAGGAGCTATACTAGAGTGACCATTTTAAAAGAAGGCAGGGCACCTGCAGCTTTAACTGTTGTGATGAAGAGGAAATTTCACCAGGTTCCCCATATATACAAATGACACCTGCAGAAATTCCCTTTTCAATACAACTGTTAAAGATACAGGAGCCCTGATCTCCTTTTCATATGGTCACTCTAACTAAAGAAGAGTGAGGTTTCCTTTTATTTTAGCCTTGTGTGTATGTGGGACTGGTAAACACTAATTCTGTTTTGCCTTTTATTTTCTCTGCTAATTGCCTTTTTAACAGGAGGCAGCAAGCCCAAATAATTCCAGTCGATTATTTCTACATTTCCACTTATACATAAGTATTTGCATATACAACTGTTATACAAATTGGCCTCCTCTTTTTCAGTGATGCAATTCCTCTTTTTTAGGGGAGGGTGAACTCACCCAGCTCCAACTCCTGGCATGCTCGCCCTGCTGCTGTTTGGCCCCACTTCTGCGCGGTGTGAGCTTCTTTGGCATCTCAGTGGGCATCTGATGAGTGCCCAGCAGGAGTCACGCTTGTCCAGAACTGCCATTGTGCACAACAATGGAGGCTCCAGAAGTTACGTAATTCCCCCATTGCATAAATGGCAGCCATAAAATCCCCATCTATGCAAAAGTAAAAGTACAAATGCTGTTGTGTAAGTTGGGACTTTATGACCGCCATTTAGACAAGGGGAAAATGCTTGTCAGCTAGTGAGGGTGGCACAGGACTCCTGCCACTGCCAGCTCTGAAACCCTCATGGGCTCTCCTTCCTTGAAAGGAGACATTGCAGCCACAACCACACCCAAAGCCGTGTACTTTCCTTGAGAGACCATGAGGGCTTCAGAGCCAATGGGGCAGGAGTCCCCTCTGCTAGCTGTCAGAAGGGACTCCTTGCATAAATGGGGCCTTTATGGCCATTTCTGCAACACGGGAGGGGAGGAATACGTAAAATACAGAGCCTGCATTATGGCACACAGTGGAGGCTCTGGATGAGGGTAGATGGCTGCTGAGCACTTTCTGGGCCTTGTGGACCCTCAAAGTGCTGCTCCACAAGCCCAACACAGTGCCCAACGTGGTCCAGGAGGTGGACGCAGGAGAGTCCATTGGAGTCCTGGACTCAGGCAGGTGCCCGTGACGTCCCTATGCACAAATGGCCACCATACTAGGGCACTAGTATCTGTGCAAAGGGCTGCATTGTCCCTTTGTGCTAATACTCAGAATAATTCTTGCTCAGAGCCAAACTACATGTTTTTAACATCACACAGAGCTCTGCATGAGTAAGCACCTTCAGCCGCGATTTGGACTGAGACCATGGGGCTCCAGAAGGAAGGATTTATGCTTTTCCCTCTTCCATTTTCATCCTGAAATTGCTCCCCTCCTCCTCCTCCACCACCACCACCACCACCTCATGTGAAGTGTAAGGTTCAAAAAAGAAAAATGCCTCCACTGGAATAAATGCAGATTTTTTTTAACCCTTCCACATGGGGTAGGATTTGGGGGGAAATGGAAGGGGGAAAGCTTAGATCCCAGAGCACCATGGTCTGAATTGGAGGACATGCACTTACACCGTGGGAAATAATCTGATCATGCATAACTCTGATATGCATGGATTGAAGAACATGTAATTTGGCCCTCAAATGAGCTGGCTTCAGTACACCAGGTCATGCATTAGGAATGATAGTGACATGTGGGGAACTAATTTACTATGAAGTATCATTGTTTGGAGCTTAGCTACTACCTAGGCTTCCTTTCATTCTAGCAACCAATTTCCCTTCTCTGACATTTAACACACTGATAGCCAATTATAAACAGCTGTTTCCTTAAGGAGACTGGAAAGGATCTCATAGTTTGTGCCAATGTAGCAGCAAGCAATGTACTTAAAAAGTAAAGTGTTTGTATCCACTGAAAAATAAGCTCTGCTTGCATTTTATACACAAATCTAAAAAATATACTATGTAATGTGAGAATGGCCATGCCAGGGTCTTTTTTCCCAGCCTTTTACATGCAAGAGGAGGCCAATCCCGGCTTATGCGTCCATATGTGTGCGGATCAAGCAAGAAAAATGTGGCTTGTGTGGCATTTCACGCACCGCGTGCACGAGTGTAGATGTGTGTGCGTATACAGCCAAGGGGTGACTGGCACTCGCTTACAGATGTAGCCAGGCGTTCCATTTGATATACATTAGAAAGACAGGCAGAAAGGATAGTTTTGGTGTACTGAGAGTAGCACAGATGGGTAGAGACCTTTTAAGCCCATTTTCTCAGGCATTTTAAGCTTCTCCAGTTGATTCCTCCTCCCTAGCCATCAATCACGCCCCACGTTTCTATTAGAACTGCCTTTAAAACAACCTCCTTCCCCCCCTCTTTTTTCTTTTTAGCACTTTCTACTTTGTGCCCTGGCATCACGTCAATCTCCGCACAGTTCAAGGATTAGTATTTATTAGCAAACTGCTGCTTTTGTGTCAGCGGGGAAAACATACACAAGTTCCCTGGTAATTGTGACTCTTTGCATGTCTTTGGTGACAGAGCAGTGAATTAAACAAGGATAAAAAGGGACAGGATGTTTAGAATACACAAGATAAGCGCTTCAGCATAGCCTCTCTTTGGAAGCCAGCAGTCCCAGGAGCTCCTTTGTGAGTCATAATTAGTAGTAACTTCCATTTATATCGCACCTTTCCTTCCCACATCCATTACGATCTACAGGCCATATGTGAAGGATTTGTGTATGTGAGGATTGGGAGAAGGAGGCAGGGAGGGGGTGGAGAAGCTATGTAGCTGACTGAAACTCTAGCAATGTAACCCTTACAGTGTCAAAGGGTTTGCGTGTATATGTCACTCCACTTCTTCCCCAGCTCCTATGACTAGACCTGCTACAGGGAACGGATTTTTATTTGTGTTTCCTTGTTCAGCCAGTTCATATATTTTACTGCTCAGCTATTTTCTTATTCGGGGCCTATTTCGCACCATGTTCCCTCCTTTTCTTTTCATTTCTTTTCTTTGCTGTGCTACATTGTTATTGCCATTGGCTTTACAATACATTTGATTTGCAAAAATTATATAGGCAAGGGCACTACGTTCGAAGACATATATTTCCCTCTCCTCTCCCCTTTCTCTGCATTCCCCATTCACTCTGTTTTATTTCTCTCTCTTTTTGCTTTCTTCAGTCTGGTTTTACATTCTTTTTCTTTTGTTGAATGTTTAATACAGGTTGTATTTATTGTTATGAAATCCGTTATTAGAAAAGTAAAAAGAAAGAAAGAAAGAAAATAGAACATTGTAGGTTAGGCTATGATGGCAAATTCTGCAGAAGGCAGAAGATTATGAATTATGAAAGAGGTTCAGCATCTCAAACTGAGGGCCCAAAATAGCTATGGAGCTGGGATCCATTAAAATGTGAAATGCAGAAGACAGTGTGTCTTCTTCTAATGAGCCAAAATGGCTTTAAAGTAGGGGGCCCTTGCCTGTAGCTCAATGGGGGAGCCCATGTTTGCACGCAGATTGTCACAGGTTGAATCCCCGCCATCTCTAGGTAGGGATAGGAAAAAAAGATTCCTGAAATCCTGGAGAACTGCTACTAAGGGCCAGCCCTGGGATAAATAGAGCCCTGGGTAAGGGGTGCCTTTGGTGCCCACCCCAGAAGTTTCATGGAGCCAAGTGCAGGTACGATGCCCATCAAGAATGGCATTACTCAAAACCTTGTTCTCTCAACCACTGTGCTGGTTTGCACAACCCTTTTCAGTGGTGGCCCCCCAATTCTGGAACGATTTCCCCGATGAGGCTCACCTGGCACCAACATTGTTATCTTTTCGGTGCCAGATCAAGACCTTTCTCTTCTGCCAGGCATTTAACAGCATTTAACAACATATGCTAAGTTTGTTTTTTAATGGACCCCAGAACTGTCGTTGTTTAAAATGGATACTGTTTTACACTGTGGTTTTTATACATTTTTTGGTTTTAAATTTGTATACTTTTAATGTTCACTGTTTTAACTTTTGTAAACCACCCAGAGAGCTTCGGCTATGGGGCGGTATATAAATTTAATAAATAAATAAATAAAGTTCCAAAAGCCACATTCTGAGCAGTGGCAGGGCACTATACAACACAGCAGAACTATCACATGTTTCAGTTATAACAATTGAACAATTGAACAAGTGCTTTGTAGCCACTCCTATCTTCTGGTAAGCATTCTTTATTTTAGAAAATCCATTACTTTTATCTTTAAAAATAACAACGAAAAGTTATGAATGAAAAGATATCCAGCTGACTGCTTATGGCTTTAGTTTATTATTATTATTATTATTATTATTATTATTATTTATATAGTGCTCATGGTGTTTATGGTATTTGAAGTGCTAAGTGCTTGGTACATCGCCTCAAAGTAAAGCCACATTCCATTGATTTTTACCTGGTGCGAATGCTATCAAAGTGAAAATTGAAAAAGATAACATACTTTAAAGCTAATTGAAGGAGGATCATTTTTGTAGTTAATACCCAAACAACCTGTAGAACATTGAAAGGTTACAGACACTTGTTTTTTTGCCACCCTAGCTCACTGAAAAAAACCTGTACCTTGTTTTAGCCTGTCCTGTTGAATTGAAAAGACTTGTTTCCGCTTCTCTCGTAACATATTCCTTATTTTGAAAAATATCTGGTGTGCATTTCCATTAGCTTTATCATACACTCTCTCTTGTTTAGCCTTCCCCCACTTGCTTATTGAAAAGATTTGTCAGGAGAGGCATATATCTTGTTGTTATCTTTCATTATGCTGCATCTCTATTATTCCATTAGATTCTATTGGCACTATGGCTTAGAATTCTCATTTCAAATCAGAATGTATTTTAGTTTCTCAGGTCGTTCAGTAAAAATAACTTCAAATTCATTTGCAGCTCCTTGGAGAAATGGGCTGTGGATGTCCAGTTAAAGGGAATCCTTGAGATTTAGGGTTTTGTTTTTGTTTTTTTAAAAAAGGGAATCCTTGAGATATAGGGTTTTTCTACTTGAAGCTTTTAATTCACTTCTTTAGTGAGGCTTCTGTTTCTCGATTCTCTGCTCCTTTACACATGTTTTTTCCACTGGGAGGTTTCTTTCCCTTTCTTTCTTCACATTCCATTACACAACCACTAGGTGGCACTGTAGTATAGTGGAATTCCACAATTACACTAGGCTTTATACTGCCATTCACAAATAATACCAGACTTTTCTCATTAGGGGGAAAAAACACGTTCAAAGTATGGGAGAGGCCCTGGAGGATGACAGTGTTGTGTAAAGGATCTGTAAATGATTGTAAGTGAGAAATCATGAGTGTACAATAAATTCCTTGTGTAGAAAGGCTCTCAAAATCAGGTTTAAATGTGTTCAAAACTGCAATGAGTATTGGGACATAGGAAGCTCTCTTTACTGGGCTAGTTGACATGAATGCTGCAGCCCACACTTAAACCATAGTGGGTTGCAGTGCATGCTGATGGCCGTTCAGAATATTCAAGACATGATAGTCAGTTACCATGGCTTATTGTATCATCTGAACCCAGGAAGTGTGGGTTGCCAGCATGGTTAACAAACCACCCACAACCCATGAGATGTTAGGGTTGTGGATGGTTTGTTAACCATGCAAACAACCCACCCTCATCAGGTTCAGACAACACAATAAGCCATGGCAACTGCCCGCTGTGGCTTGAATATTCAAAGTGGCTGCTGGCACATGCCACAGCCCACTGTGGCTTAAATAATATATGGTGAGCTGCAGTGATCATGCAAACTAGATCCCTGAGTCTGACCATGGACCCATCTAGCCCAATATTTTTGACACTGAGTGACAGCAGCTCTCCAGGGTTTCAGACTGGACCTTTTCAGGCAGGACTATCTGCAGATGCCAGAGATCAAACCTGAGACATTCTGCATGCAAACAGCGCTTCAGAAGGTGGCAATGAAGTAGAGAACTCCAGTGATGGAACACTCTCCAGAGAGGCTTGCCTGATGCCAACATTGTCATACTTTTGGTGCCAGGTTATGACTTTCCTCTACTCCCAGGCATTCAACATATATTATGAAGTTTTAACCAGTCCTGGGCTTTCTATTGTTATTTGTTTTTAATTGTGTGTGTAAATGGTTTTGCATTATATTATATATTGTATTTTTAAGGTTTTAATCTTTTCTAAACTGTCCAGAGAGCTTTAGATATTGGGTGGTAGGGAAATATTAACAACAACAATAAGAACATCTGCTCTACCACTAAGCAACATGGCCCTGTCTGCCTATTTGCTGAAGTGATGTAAACATTCATTTTTCCACTTTTCCAGCTTATATTCACTATTCCTTTTGAACTATGTATCTGTTTTGATCAGTCATTTGATATCATGTGCCATGATGTAACATTATTCTGTCTACCTTGTAGTGCTTTATTGGCTCCATTGCTTTGATTTCCTAAAGAACAGAGATATTGTAATATCACACATCATAACTTGACATCAATCCATTTGCTACATTGTATTGTATTGGGCTGAACAGAGCGAGCTATATGATCTTATCTATGGTGCTTTCCCAGACATGGACGAAAAAGAAGCTGTACAGAAAGGAATACTGTCGTCCCCCCCCCCCCCGCAAAAAACCCCCACAATGTTTTCTGTGTGTAAATGAGGGAAATATTATGTATGTTCAAAAGCAAAATTAAAATGAAAGTCAAATATCACACACTTCTAATGCTGGTTTAAAATAAACAAATCATAATATTTACAAACAGAGATCTTAGTTCTCTGAGTACCAGGAATATTAGGTTTTAGTGGGCTCGGGAAGCTTCCAGGTTTGAAGTACCATGATGATGATGATGATTAGGATGTTGTTGTTGATGATGATAATAATAATAATTTTAGAACCGATAACCACAAAAGCACAATGGAGCATGCTCAGTAACCTCAAAATGCTTAGGAAGTCCCTGGGGGTGGGAAATGGAAAGCAGGGTTGTGGAGAGGGAATGGAATGGAGTATTCTGAAGGTGAGCCTGGCTGGCTGAAATGCTGAACAGGAGCATTTCACACTGCAACATTTTATTACAGGTCACAACTACGTATACAAAAGTAAAATGGATCTTCTTCATGCAGACACACTGGGAGCTCACATGGGGAGCAAAGGGAGAAGAATGCCTGACTCTTGCATGACTATCATTAGCAGCAGAGGACAGGAGTCAGAGGGCAGTGGCCAATGCTTAATTGTGTTGGCTGATGGAAGAGAGCAGGGACACAAAAGCTGAAAGTCCCATGCCCTTCCAAACAGCCTAAAGGGGAGGGAGGAACCCACAGTTCCCCACAGTTGCTTTGGATGGGATGGGAGGACTCTGACTCTTCACCTCTAGGTGACCATGGGTGTGTGTGGAGAGGGGCTTCTCTCCATAATGTCAAAGAACTAGCATCATTTCAGAACATTGGGGTTGTGGGTGCAGTGGCAGTGGACAGGGCTGGCGTTTTCAAGAGGCAGGGTGAATTCCCTGCTCAGGCAGCAGATCAGGAGGGGTAACAGATTGAGCCTCCACCCCTGCAGGGAGGGCTCTTGCCACTGAGGGTTCTGCTGCCGCTGCTATATTGGCCCAACTTGCCTGCTGCAGGAAATGCTACAGCAGGAGTGTGGCAAACAGGGCTCCTTGAAGGGGAAGCACACACACACACACACCACAGCCTTCTCTCTCCCCAAGCCCTCTCCCAAAGCAAGTGATTAACTTGGCAAGCTCCCCAGAGAGGCTGCCTACCTGATCTCTTGGGAAAGAGCTCAGAGTGAGAAATTCAGCAGGTTGACTCTCTGGAGAGGCCACCTGCCTGCAAGCCTGCCCATCCAAGAGGCTTGCCTGCCTGCCTGCCTGCCTGATCTCTCACTTTGAAGATTTTCCCAGAGCAAGGGAGCTGCTGGGCAGGAAACCTCTCCAGAGAGCTCACCCAAACTCTTTCTCTGCACAGGCAGTCTCCACAGCTATCTCACAATGCCATGATTTGAGGAAGGACCCCTCAAAGTGTGGCTTACATCCCTCTCAGTCTGGGGATAATGGGGATTGGGTGGGCAGTGGTGATAGTGGCAACAGCATAGGGAGAAGCAGCACGTCTCCTCCCACCTCAGGAGAAGTGGGTGGTGGTACCTGCCTGTGGCATCACTACTCTCAGTGATGCTCTCCACAACTTCTCTTCCACTGCCACCTCCCTCTTCTTTTTTAAAAGAGGGAAATTTAAAGCTTCTTTTTATTTATTTTTGTGAGTGTGATTGTATATCACCAATCCACGGCAACAAATAAGACCAAGAGAGTGTGGTTAAAATAACAAAACAATATTGAAATTTTATTTATAAAGAAAAAAGATATTTAAATACAACTTACGTTTAAGGTTTTAAAATAAATATACTTTCCTCTGCCTTCCAAGGAAAACTAACCACCCTCCATAACTATAGCCCCAGTTCTCTAATCCTACTCTGATGAAAGTCTGTACTTCTCCCCCCTACTTACCATTGCCTGTAATAAAAAAGAATTGGCCCAAGCAAATCAAGCCCTGAACTAAACATTCAAAATGATACATGTAAACAACAAAATAAAAGACCATTCTGTCACTCTGCCACACACATGAACACACACCATGAAGAATATTAAGAGAAAATTCTGCAAAGTTGTCTTTTTCTGTGAGGTGAGGAAAGAAAAAAAACCTCTCAGAAGTATCCTCAGAAAGAAATATCTTCTGAGAAATGTAGCTCCAGCTCTAGTGTAAACGGGTCTCTAATTGCTGGGGCAAGAGAATGGAATAAGTCTCTAGTGTTGCAGAATGGAAATACTTACCTAGTAATTACATTAGAGAATAACTTGTTCATCACCACAGTTTGAACTCCGCTTTCAAGGAGGTCTTTCTCATCTCCCTTCATTGTTGGGAGCTGTAAAATGCACATGCAAGATGAGCTCATGCAAAATTTAAGAGGAACTTTGGCTAGATGTAGCTGTGGAGGCAGATATGTGAAACATACTTCAGTAGGTCTTGACTGGGTTAATATAGGGCAAAGAACTTAGTTGAGCTCAAGGGTGAAATTCCCTCCAGCTTTGCTCATGGTTAAGAACTCTTGAAATGGATTGATGGACCAGCCCAGCGCAGCGGAGCAGCGCAGGAATCATTTTGTAATTCTGGAACTTCCCTATAACTTGGATGCTGGGTCATTGGCATGGTTTGCATGTGTGCACAATTTGCTTATTTGCACAGTCTGCTTATTTGTAGAATTTGCTTATTCATATTGATTTGAGTGTCATCATTTTAAGCTATTGAATCTATGCCGTTTTGAGGAGCTCTACTGCTTGCAGTGTTCCAGCGTCTCCGTGACACAAACGCCATGCCTCTGGAAGTAAACAAAGCAGGGACAGAGACTACGTGAGGCTGCTAATATGCTCGCTTCCTGACGCACATGCACCTCTGGAGAACTGAAACGTCTTCCACAGGGAGAGTAAGGACATAAAACAGGGCTTGGGAAGCCCCATTGGCAATGGGGAGTGAGAGATGTTGCCCAACAACTGATACAGCTGCCTTGGAAAACTCACCAGTCACCACAGCAGAAACAGCCAGAGCAGGGACAGCCTCTTTCAGCCTGAGGGCCAAATTCACTTTTGGAGAAGCTTTTGGGGTTGTGGGAGGAGCATTCTAGTGATGGACAGGGCCAAAGGCGGAGCCAAAATACCAGCGTATTTTAGCTTAAAGCTCTTACTGCCAGTAACTGTGCCTTAGGAGAGGCCTTTCATCCTTTTAGAATCATAAAATAGTAGAGTAGTAGAAGTCAAGGCTTGCTTTATTCCCATGAAAATGAAGGACTCCACCATGCAATGTGGGATCAATGGTCGTGAAACCAAGGAGTGAAACCATGAAGTGGAACTCCAAAACACAGCACTCAGGACTAGGCAAAGCCTGATTTTGAGGTGACTCCTCTCCAGGCCATCACCTAATCCCATGTGTGCATTACCTGCTCTTCCACCATATAACCATAGAAGGGGTTTGAATAACTCACTGCATC
This sequence comes from Elgaria multicarinata webbii, assembly GCF_023053635.1. NCBI lineage: Eukaryota > Metazoa > Chordata > Lepidosauria > Squamata > Anguidae > Elgaria > Elgaria multicarinata. The sequence goes on from NC_086172.1 coordinate 107,718,165, forward strand.
AGTGCTGTTGTTGCTGCCCTTGCATTGAAGTAATTTCACTATGCTCCACCAATACAGGAAGTAGCCCACCAGAGGACACTTTAACCAAGAGCCCCCTGGGGTTGTACCCCTATAACACATCCAATTGGACTGTGCCCAGGATGTGTATCACAACACAGCATTCACTATTTATTTATGTTAAATACATCAACAATACCCCCGCCCCTTTTCTTTTCTTTTGTTTCATTATTGCTGGAAGCAAAAACAAATTCACAAACAAGCTGTGAATTTGAGATGAGATCAGGTGGAGAATATCACACCATCCCAGAGAAACCAGAATCACACACTTTAGATGGGTCTTTTTAAAACACACACACACACACACACACACACACACACACACACACACACACCACCACCAATTTCATTACCGCTCAATGAAGATAATGACACCATGGAATCCACAGAACTGGGTTAGATATAGCATCCTAGGCGATAGCTATCTTATCGCTTGTCGCCTGAATTGGGTTTATTTGAACCCATTTATCATTTTCATTGCAATCATTGTAATGAGAAAGGAACTCTGCTCCATTTTTAATCTCACCAGCATATAATATACAGCCTGGATGTAAAGAAAGCAGCAGACGCTATCATACTCATTTTCATTTTGCTTTGCTTGCAGCAATCTTCAAATGAGGGGGACAGAGAGGGTAAAAGAAGATGCGTAAGGGAGACTGTGTCAGGACACTTCAGTGTGGAAATAGAAGCATCTGGCAGAGCTGTAATGTGTTTCAGAAATCCCAAGGGGATAATGTTTATAACATGAAGGTTGAACGGTCTTACAACATGTATCTGTATGTGAGTTTAAATGTATACCTGTATTGATCAAGTTAAAAATCTGCAATTGCTGTAAGCTCTGCTTGGCTCATTACACTTTCCCAGAGTGCAGTTTCTGGTTGAATGTGCCAGAGATTACCAGTGAATGAAGTTCTCTCTTTGCAGACATACACAGAAGTTCTATTGCCAAAGAGGGATTGTGTATGCCTATGGAGTTTGATCAATGTACTTACAAAACTGAGCAAGAAGAGTATAGCAAAAGATAAGACTTAAAACCCTTTGCTGTCATTTCCGCCATGTTTTGCTTGTGCTTTCAAGTCCTCCTCTTCCCTGCTATTTCCTTCAAGAAGAAAATTGATATGATTTAGTGTGAATTTTCATATACCACCCAGCGCCATTTTCTTTTTCTCTTTCATCCCTTCTATTTTACTTTTGGCAATGTCCCAGGGCTTCTGACTATGCCCACAGTTACCTTGTCTCCATTTTCAGTCCCACAGTCTGCACTTACAATCATGTACTGGATCATCATTCCATCTAACACAGTGCTGCTTACTCTGAGCATCATCGAACAAGTGTTTTATAGCACGCTCGTTACTGGCCACTTACGGATGTTCATGGAACTTTTTAATGACGACGTCCACCTCCAATTCATCTCCCGCACCTTCTGGTCTTTTTTCCATGACAAAAAAAAAAGACCCAGAAAATCTGACTTTTGGTGGTTGAAGCGAAATGTGCTGTAAGCAGCATGATAAAAATGCCCACTGAATGGCCCGCATCATCATTGTTTACTTCCCTTTTCTTCCCCGTGTGACAAAAAAGCAAGTATTGTGGGACAGAAACGTGTGTGTGTGGGGGGGAGAAGTGACGATAAGGAAATGCAATTTCTCTCCCCCCATCTGATGACGCTCTCTGACTGTATGAATGGGCAACAGTAGCTCTCTCCAAGGGCTGAGGCCAAGAAGGTCTTATTTAGCCCTGCTATTTGCAAGCTTTTTCACTGGAAATGCCAAGGACTAAAGCTGGGACCTCCTCTTACCCTCATGTCTTTTTTAGTCCCTCTCTCTCTCTCTCTCTCCCTTTCCTCCTTCTTTACTCATCAGTCATCGCTCTATTGTACCTTCGCTTCCACTCTGCTTTCAAACATGCTCCCTTCTTAAAGTATCCTTTAGCCCTGCCGTTTCCTTCAGCTGTCACATCATCCTGTTCCTTTCATTTCATTTCTAAACCATCAGTTGCTCACATTCTGCCTTTATTTCCTTTTCAGCAACTCTTTTCTTGCCTAGGGAAGCATGATAATTTCATTGGGTTCATAATTTGATACAAACATGCCTAATTCACACATCCCTAATGAAAGTATGAACCAGAACACAGTCATGCTCCAACTTTCCTGAACGCTGAGCTTGGGTTTGGCACTTTAAAAAATAAGTACAAAAATGTGTATATTAAAAACAAGCATGCACAAAATGCACATATTAGGGGAAAGTGAGCATAAAATTGCTCTAGCCTATGGTGGAAGTGCATACATTTTTGGAAATACCTTTGGAAAACTGCATACAAAAATCTGTATATTGTCATGCAGATTTTTTTTTATTAAACAGTTTGCAAATCAGGACAGAAATAGTACAGAACAACTTTACCTATGGAAATCTAATGCCCTGATCAAAACCAAGTTTGATAGATTCAATCATCCCTATTCTTGACCATTTTCAGCTTAGTTTTCATCTACTCTGCCCAACAGAACTGCACTTTCCATGTTTTCTAGTTGACTTCTTCCTGGCAAAAATGCAAAGATTGCTTCTCCCTCTTCATTCTTCCTGTCTTCAAGATTGCTGACCACTGTCATCCTCAATTTCAAGAACGTGTGGACAAGATCATAGACTTATAGTTTGTATGCAACAATAGCTTTGGCTATTGGGCAGTATAAAAATGTAACAAACAAACAAACAAACAAACAAACAAATAAATAAATAAATCTGCCACTCATAGATTTGTATTCACAATCAATATGATAAACTACGATATCTGCTTCAACCCGCATTGTGCACCAGAAGCAGAGGTCCTGTCCACAGAGGTCTAAAATGAGCCCATGTAGTAAGAAACCTGTGGTTAGCTATGGCAGCTTCTGGTTCTGACAGGTTGTACAACTGTCTGGAGAGCCCCATTGATGCTCCATGTTCCCACCTCTCCATACACCCACCTGCCCTCTGGAACCCCAGGGATTCCTCATATAGTGACTTCTTTTTTCTCCTCCAGTGCTAGAAAAAGAATTTCTGCACTGCTGGAGAAGGAATAAGCAAATAGATCACTGACAGGATGGAAAGAGAGCTAGAGTGGTGTTTTCTGGCTGAGTGTAGCATCTCCAATAGCCATTGAACTCAGCTTTTGCGCACATTGAGGCTCTTCTTATTATATATGTATGAACCAGGCCAGTTGTTTTCAAACTGTGTTTGTAGGAACACTGCAGTTCCTTCAAGGTTTATCAGAGTTTCCTCCATTCAAGAATCAGTAGGACTGAATGAATTCTGGAATACTTCCCAGAATATTCTGCAATGCATGTAGCTTCTGTTGCTGAGGTCCGAGTGTTTCTCAGCAGACAGATCAATGATGAAAAATGTATTACTGTAGATAAGAATTTTGGAAAACACTGAAATATTCTTAAAAGAACCCATATCACTGCATTATTCAAATATGAGTAGTTTCCTCTTCTCACAGCAAGGTTGGGGAACCATGTCCCTCCAGATATGTTGGAACAGAACTTCAATCAGCCCTGCCCATTGGCCATGACATCTAGGACTCATGGGAGTTGGCATTCAATAATAGGGCCATGGAGTGTCCAGTCCTGTCCTATGGGAAATGCCTTGACAATATATCCTAGATTTGCACTTTCCCTTATGGATCCATATTTCATTTGTGCTTATAGAATCTTGTGATCAACTAGGGTCGACAGCTCTCTTTCCTTTTCTGTAATTCCCAGCTGATAAGTCTAAGCAGATACTGAAGTGCTTATTATTGATTCCCAAGTGTTTGACCTTATCTTCGGTGCTATTAAATTGAATCCCATTTTTATAACTCGTGTGCTTCATTCTGTAATTTTTTTATCCTTATCTAATCTGACAATGCCTCCCAATCATAGAGTCATCAGCAAATTTAATCAGCACACATATTTTTTCCACCCAAGTACAGTTGTTAACAAATACAGACTGAAATGGGACTGAGAATGACCTCTAAGGAGATCCAAGGCTCACTTCTCTCTAACATAAAAGTTTTCAGCACTTTAAATGAGACCATCTAGAATTATATACCCACTTACTTGGAGTAAGCCCTGCTGAACTCAATGGGGATTTACTTTTGAGGAGCCATGTACAGGGTTGTTATGTTAAGGATCATAGAACACTTGACTCCTGACCTCAGAGGTGACAGTGGCTGTGTTCAGAAGACACCTTAAACCATAGTGGTTAAGGGTGGGTTTTTTTGTTGTTGTTGTTAACCACTGTGGATAAAGCCTTAACCAGTGTTTAAGGTGTCTTCTGAATAGAACCAGTATGTTCATGGGGTTTATTATACTATCTGTATTCACCCCTCATTTAGTTTTTAGTTGTATCAGTAAATTATTTAGTTGTGGATATATATGTGGATATAATGGCATCACATGGAGGTTAGGTCCGTCACCAGTTCACAAGTATAATGTTAGACCCTAAGTAGAATCTCCATTTTCAGAGGCAAAACACCTCTGAATGACAGTTTTGGGGGAGGACAGTAAATGAGGACTATTGCCTTCATCTGTGTGGCCACTGTAGAAAACAAGAGGCTGCAACATGATGGACTACTGGTCCAACCTTTCTCAACCTCAGGGTTTAGTGACTCCTGCCCTTGTTGCTTCTCATAACATTGGATGGGCCATCACCCTGATCCAATGTGTCTTTACTCATGAATAGAGGGCTGTTTACTGTTATTTTCTCTTAAGGAGGAAGCCAGAACTGTACACAGATGGACCTTCAAAATTCTGCACCCTGTTCATGGGCAGAGAAATTTTTGGGGTGGTGGAGGAAGATTTCACTGAATTTCTCCAGGGCAAGGAGGAATTTTCCAATAGTTTTTCACCGATAGGGCTCACCATTGGCAGGGATTGTTGCACATATCCTTTCTTTTCCCCTAAAGGTATTTTTTGACACTGCTATTGCAAGTGTCAACACCAGCAGCTGTGTGGGCAGCCTGGCCCCCATTTTGCATCCTCTGCAATGCCCCCTACCGAATGTCTTTCCAGGACATCTTGGAGTGAAGAAAAAAAGTGAAGAAAATCTGAGGATTTTTTTTGCAAAGTGGCCTTTCATTTGTAGGGGGTAAGATGATAAAGATCTTAGAACTTTTCTGAGAAAAATGCCTGAGAATTTTTGGGCCATCTCTAGTGGTCATTCTTCAGGGTTCATCACCTCCTCCAAGGTTTTCCAAATATTCAGGGTACAACCTTATGCATGTTTAGCTATGCTGGCTGGGGAATGCTGGGTGCTATAGGACTTTTTTCTGTTTAAACATTTCTCCCCCAATTCCTGAGGAGTGACTGAGGATATATCTTGTCCATAATGCAGAAGCTAAAATTACCTCTACTTCCCTGAAAGCCCTGTGGCAGGTAAGGAAGACAGTCTTGTTTCCAGCCCCAGGGAAGAACTAGAGCTAGTGCTGCCTTTGAATTTCCAGAAAGTCTTCTTCCCACATGAGAGAGGCTTTCATTTTTCTGCCTCATTTTCAGGGCTTCTTATAATTTATTTTAAATTTATTGTGTTGATGTTTTGGATTGCCTAATCATGGTGAGGTGGTCTAGGGCACTGTGTTGTTGTTGTTGTTGTTGTTGTTGTTGCTTTACACATCTTCCCATTGCTCAACACCCTCCCAGACTGTCGCCTACACTTCCTGATCTGAAAAATCCCTATGAGGGGAATTCCATCACAATGTCTTTCCCTGGGCTTTCATTGAAGTGTGTCTACAGGTTGCTGGAAAGAGAATTGTACCAATGAAAGATGGGACACTTATGCATGCTCCTTGGCCACCTCATAAATAAGGAAAGCACACAGACCTTCCCATGAGCATTTCTTCAAAATCTTCTTCTCCTTTCAGTGGGTGCCTGGACTCATTCTTTTCTAGCAAATCAAATGACAATGGTAAAAAAAAAAATTAAAAAGTAGAAGAAATTTTCAGCACATCACCACCTTGAGCACTTTCCTTTGTGTGTGTCTCTCTACTTCATCCATTGAAATGAATGAGAAAGCCTGGGCATGTAGAAGCACACCCTGTGCCCGGAAGGGATGGTTTGAAGGATAAATAGCCAAAGCAGACTTTCTCTCATAAGTTGACAGCAAAGGTGATTACAAGGCAGTAGCAACCACATCATGAATAAAAAGATTCTTGAAACCAACATTGATTTGAAGTTTAGTGGCAAAATGTTTAACCACAAAACACTTTCCCTGTATATTCGCTGTGATTATTTTGATAGGGCATGCTCATGTGTGTGTTTGTGTATGCAAGCCCATAATCCTCTTGGTACCATGGCAACAATCTTTCCTTGTGATTGCACATAGGAGCAAAAGTCTTGGTAACACTCCCCCTCTCCACGCTCTCCCTCCCTCCTTCCCCCCATCTCTCTTTCATAGCTATGCATCTTTTAGGCTGATCCTACTTCTCCCTCCTTTTTGACCCTTCTGTTTCCTTCATGCATCACAAATACCCACATAACAGGTAAGTCTTAGGGGTGGAATGGCAGGAAAACTCTATGAAATGCATATTATTTTGGTTGCTTTGTAAAAAAAGATCTCAGCTAAAATTGTTTAGAGCTCAATTTGTAGGGTGGCCATACTCTGTTTAAAGAGCTGTCCAGTCCAAATCAGATTTAGAGAGGAAGAACCATAAGAAACTGTGAGAGAGCAGGGACCTTGTAGTTGCCCATCAACCATTAGCAGCTGGGCAGTAGACTGAGCAGTCACATAGGTCACCCACTACAGGAAGTTGTTTTGTATTTCTATTTAAAGCATAGGAATCATTTCTAAATGTGCATTTATACACATAAGTTAGCATTTTTGTGCAGCCGTGTGTCCTCTTTTTTGGCAGTGCATGTCCTCTGGCCACCCTAACCCTAAGGGCCCTGGCAGGACATGAAAGGTGACAAATGATTTTTCAGATCTTCTCTTCTGAGGATGGAGAGAGGTCCAGCCTTAGAGAAGGAGGTCTGACCTCACATGCCTCCTACCTGCAGCTATGGAAAGGTTCACAGCTGGTGCTTCTCTGATATTGGAACTCCAGCATTGGAGAGGCCAAAAAGGGAGGCATGCCAGAGGATGCTTTGGCTACACAGGATCCAAAACCCAACCATTCACCAAACACATCACCAGAATGGGGCAACCCCCCCCCCAAACACACACACACACACACAACTCCTAGAATTGGCCTAGTCTATTTCCCTCACGTTGATAATCACTGTTCTTATTGAAAAAGCCATATATACAATGCTTCATGTAGTGGGGGTGGGGGCAGGGAAGAATCTGATTAGCAAACAGACAAAACCCCAGATATGTGTTATTTGATACCATTATATTGCACTTGTCATATGTGAAATATGCTTTGTGTTCACTTAATTATCCATCAACATAAAACTGCTACGTACTGAATAAGCTAACAGGAACAATTCCAAACCTAAGACAATTAGCAGTTACATAGTTGCAATACTTGGTACTCCCAACAGAATGAAGTAGGAAGTGGCAGGGGATGTGATGAGAAATGCTCTAGGTGCAACAAGCACGCTTAGTGATTTTGCCATTGAAGTGGAAAATGGAGATCTGCACCTTTTCATTGGTGTTTATTATGCTTAATTGTTATGAGCTATGAATCATGCTATGCATACAGAGTCACTGTGATTCAAGGTCTTGCTATGAATATAGAGCCTTCTGCCTCCCAAAATTGCCTCGGAGCTAAAACAGACTTTAAATGAGTGTCTACAGCTTTTGTTTTTTGCTTTTTCATTTTTACTCTAGAGTAGGTGCAGGGTCCCTGATTTATTTATTTATTTATTACATTTTTATATCGCACAATAGCCAAAGCTCTCTGGGCGGTTCACAAAAATTAAAATCTGTATTGGGACCCTACCGTGGAAGGTTGTGGGCTTTTAAGTTCTGGATTCCACCCCCAACCCACCCCCGTACCTACCCTAGACTAAAAATATATAAAAAGAAGACATAGCTGCTAGACACACATTTAAAGTAAGGTTTGGATTTCAGTACCATGGACAGACCTACACGCACATCACTGTAGAATGTATAGCTGTTTTCTTGGCTGAAGTGAATGGGCCGGCTGACATAACGGGAGGAATTTTAGCACAACAGACAACACACGGCGGCATTGATTTTATTTATTTATTATCTGTAAAATAATTAATAACAGAATGCAGACGTGAGAAAGATTATTGCAGTTCATTCATTCATTCATTCATTCCATGCTTCTCCTCTTTAAAAGTTCCAGATTATGTTGGTTTGGAAGAAATTTGGGGGAGATAAAATCATTCATCATGCAGGCTTTGAAGGGCTCAAAGAACTAGACCTTTTGAATGAGCATTTTACTGTTTTGATGGCTCCACCTCACTTCTGCTTCTGAAACGATCCATCATTTTTATTTTAAGCTATAAAGTTTGTAGGCAATCACTTTGTTAATTAGCACATATCAGCTTTTCACAGAAGACACTTGAGTAGTGATGGGAGAAATCTGCCTGTTTCAATTTAGAATGGGCTGGAGATTTCCAAGCCCCTCCCCCCTCTCTTTTGAATGAAGAATTCTTGGGAGAAGCTCAGTGTTCCCCTTAGAATATATCAAAGCTTCAAAAGACCAATCTCAAAGATGCCCCTCCACTGGCCCTACCCCACTTGTCTGCCACTTTATTTCTCTATTCTATTTTCCATGTATCCACAAATGTAGACATTGTGGGAGATTGTAGGTTGGAGGGGAAATGACTGCTGAGAGGACTTTGGCATGGAGAAGGCACTTATTAAATTTCCAGCTCCTACAGTTAATGGAGGGAAGTATATTATAGTGGGGTCCCACAGGGATTGGTATTGGGACCAATCCTTTTCAACTTATTCATAAATGGCCTGGAATTAGGAGTGAGCAGTGAAGTGCCCAAGTTTGCCAGCGACACCAAATTATTTAAGGTTGTTAAAACACAAAGGGATTGTGAAGAGCTCCAAAGAGATCTCTCCAAGTTGGGAAAGTGGGCATCCAAATGGCAGATGCGGTTCAATGTAAGCAAGTGTAAGGTGATGGACCCTTGGTCTGATCCAGCATGGGTCTTCTTATGTTCTTATGATGCTTTAGCTTCTGCAGCTGTTTGCCCTGCTTTGCCCCTATCTGGCAACTTGGCAAGTTTGTGGAAGGATGAGAAAGGGAAACGAAGGAGGCAGATGGAGAGATGGCTGATACAAATTTGGAGGAGGTCGGACTCAGCTCATGATGGCTTGGGAATTTCCATGCTAGAAGAGTTATTTTATGAATCCCCACTTCTGAAATTTCCACTCCAGGTGCCCTTCAGATGTTTTGGACTATATCTCCAATAAACCCCAGTCATCAGCGATTATGGAAGTTGTAGTCCAAAACACCAGAAGGGGACCAGGTTACCTACCTTTGTTTCTACTCCGTCCCTACCATTGAGCATTGGGATAACTTTTCCAATTTCTCAGACATATCTGTGTCTCGGTTACCTGAGACTTTACTTTCATTCAATTTTGCAGTTAAAATTCAGAAACACATATATAGAAAATCAAAACCCCATTTTGTGTTCAGTGTATAAATAAACAACTGACTGCAGTCAGCATTCAATTGAATATTGCAATTCCCTCCATATTGAATGCTGATCAGAAAATCCTGGCCAGACCTTACCCTTTCCAGACAAAAATATAGGCATTCTCTTGATATGTTAATTCTTTTGCACAAAACCATCTGTTCCAATCTCATACATTCCAGGATACCAGCTCATGATGCAGTGTAAGCATAAATAAACAACACATGCATGTGAAGACATCCCAAACCTTCAATTAAAGAAATCATATGATAACTTTGGATTGTCCAAATCTGCTGAAATTCAAGTTAGTGAACAGTTTTTTATTCTAGAGAAAACTGCTACAGATCTGAAAATAGCCTCGTTCTTCACATGACTAGTCTACTTCATTATGTTTCTAACACCATCTACAAACAACCAAGAATGGCCTACTAGCTATAAGCACCATATAGAAAGGGTATAGTGATATCCATTTTCATTGGCTACCAATCTATGTATTAATAAATAGCCCTTTACTCTGTTTAGCTCTTTATCATGTTAAGTTACTTAGCAAGCTTTGATACACTTAATTCCTTTGTTGATTGAAAACTAAATATCTATAAACTGGAAAAAAAACTACACAAGTGGCAAAATTTGTACCCAGCATCAATTAACTGGGTCTCCAAAAAGTATGCAATCTGGCTGTTGGAGCTCCAACATAATGATGTGGTTCATACAACATGACACTCCACCATGGCTTAATGTACCCTAGGAGGTGGCTGTCACATCACCCTGGATGCTTGTTGGTGTCGCTTTGCCTGGTGCCTTTGGATGCCTGGCTTGACATGGCTTGTCATGTCATGCAAAACCAGGTGGCAGGGGTTAGACGACCCTCAAATAACCCATGGCTTGTTTTAGGGTTATTTGAGGGCTGTCTAACCTGCAAACAACCCCTGCTGCCTGGGTCATATGGAACAACAAGCCATGGCAAATGAGGTGCACCATGTAAAAATTGTGCCCACAAAAATTGCACCCACCTGGCATGACACAACAGCCTTCACAAGTAAATTAAGGAATAGTGGACTGTTGCGTCATGTAAACTAGGTCAGTGTAAAATCCACACACTGAAAGGAGGAGGGTGAAATTTGTCCTTTCCTAATAAGGACATGCATAGTGAGAATGAAATTATTATGATCCTCTAGAATCTCTTATTTAAAGACAATGAGTCATCATAAATGGTTCTTTTCTTAATGCCAGTAGGGGAAGGTTAATCCATCTCAGTCAAGGAGCTGGTTGGTAAGCCAAGTTAGAAGAGTCTTATATTCTCAAGAGCTCCTTCTGCAGCAAAAGCAGTGGAAGATAAAGCATAAAATTTCTTCAATCCAACACATTCCCGCCAGTTCTTTTGAGGACACACAATAAGGAGATTAGCCTATAGAGAGAGACAAAGCCAGTGGGAACCAACATAAGAAAGAACTCAGGTATTGAAAGCTAAGCATGAATAATGAAGGCCACCTTGTTTTAATCTGCTGCTGAGTCCAGTGAGGTGCCTTTTTAATGTATTAAGCGGTTTTAGGAAAATGTTTTTAGGCATGTCTCTTTTCAGTGAGCACTTGAGCAATATAATGTACCCAAAACAAGAAATATTGTTTCATCACACTTCTTCTGTGTATGAGAATGATAGGCCAGAAAACTTGGTAAGAAGTCTAGGACAGATACGCTGGTGAAAAACTAAGAATGAATCTGATAGAACACGGGCTAGAGATCATTTGAAAGCCTACTTTATGGCAATGAGGGTGGCAAAAAAAATAAATCATACTTTTCTGCTGCCACCATTGCATCTGTTCAGAGTCACTCAGCAGAACTTTTTCTTGTTGTGCACTGGCCCACAAGAAGAAGAGGCAGACCATTCAATAGCCCTGCTGCAACCAATTTGCATGACGCTTCGCAGATAAAACTGATCGTACCTATGTTGACTTGATATTGGTCTGGTGGATGTAACTTTGATTCCTGCTTGTGTAGCTACAATGAATGCATTTCAAATGGTACAGCTTGAGAATGTGGATAGGAACCTTAGGGAAGTGAGGCCTACCATTGTGGACTCGACACATGCCCTTCCTGGCTTATAAAAGCAGCCAGTGGGGATTAGCTGTATGGATAAGGGCTGTGATGAGTGCCTTTTAATGGCAAGGTTTGATTTTATCTTGCTTGAAGGAAGCAGTGGTAAGCCCTTTGTTTGCTTGCTTGCTTGCTTGCTTGCTTGTTTTTTTTAAAGCAAACCCTCCCTGAACCACACTGTGTTGAATACTTTCCAGCCAGTGTGCAATCTTCCATTCTTGGGCAAGGTGCTGGAACATGTGGTGATTTCTCAGATCCAGGGATTTCTGGATCCATTTCAATTTGGCTTCATGGCTGGTTATGGAACAGAGATTGCTTTTGTTGCCTTGGTGGATGATCTATGCCAGGAACTGGACACAGAGAGTGTGTCCCTTCTTGGAGGGGCAATCTTGGAAGGTGATACTGCAGGATTCCTGTTCAAGACTGTCTGTGGATATTGGCCGGTGGTGTCCCTCAGGGCTCCATCTTATTCTTCATGGTATTTAACATATACATTAAATTGCTGGGAGAGACTATTAGGAACATAAGAACATAAGAAGTGCCCTGATGCTGGATCAGACCAAGGGTCCATCTAGTCCAGCACTCTGTTCACACAGTGGCCAACCAGCCGTCGGCCAGGGACCAACAAGGCAGGGCATGGTGCAACAGCACTCTTCCACCCATGTTCCTCAGCAACTGGTGCACACAGGCTTACTGCTTCGAATACTCGAGATAGGAGTTTTGGGATTCAGTGCCACCAGTATGCTGATAACACTCAACTCTATCTCTCTTCTCCATATAAATCCAAGGAAGCTGTTCTGGTTCTGCATTAGTGCCTGATGGGGTAATGGATTGGATGAGGGCATCAAATGGAAGTTTAATCCACACAAGACAGAGGTATTCAAGGCCAGTCCAAAGGTAGATCAGGCAACAGGGATTCAACTTGTGGTGGATGGGGTTCCACTCTTCCTGAAGATCCAGGTTCACAGCTTGGATATACTCTTGAACTCAGCCCTGAACCTGAATAGTGACTAGGGGCTCATGTACACCAAGCAGGATATTTCACTATGAAAGTGGTATTAAAGTGGTAGATAAAAGCCAGGAGCTACACTACTGCTATATAGTGGTATTAAAGGGCACTGACAACCATTGGGACCCATAACACATACTATATACCACTTTCATAACACTTTTATGGTGTTATATCCTGCTTGGTGAAGTTGTGTCATGGGCCCCAACAGTTGTCAATGCACTTCAGTACCATTATAAAGCAGTAATGTAGATCCTGCAATGCACTTCAATACTGCTATAAAGCGGTAGTGTGGCTCCTGCCTTTTATATACCACTTTCATAGTGGAATATCCTGCTTGGTGTAGATGAGCCCCAGGAGTGTGTTTGCATAGCTGAAGATACTTTGCCAACTGCACCCATTCCAAGAGATGTCTGATCTGTCCATGGTCATGCATACCTTAGTTACAACCCATTTGGACTACTGTAACACACTCTATGAGGGTCTGCCTCCAGAAACTGTTCAGAAATTTCAGCAGGTCTAGAAAGCTACATCTAGACTGTTGATTGGGACCAGTTACAGGAAGCATGTGACTCCCTTGTTACAACAGCATCACTGGCTACCAGTCTGTTTCCAGCAGAATTCAAAATATTTGGTATTACCTATAAAGCCCTGTACAACTTGGGACTAGGCTACCATAATTTCTATTATATTTTAATATGTTTTATTGTATAATTTTATTTTAAATGGTTTTTTAAGCTGTTCTGAGTGCTATTTTTTGGGTAGAAAGGTGGGATATAAATCAAATAGATAGATAAATGAGCAGATATTGGTCAGGTTCGCATGATCGTGGCAGGGGAAATAAGCCATAGTGGTGCATGCCAATCATGTGAACCCTGCCAGGGTGGCTTATTGCTGTGGTTATCAAGCTATCCCAGAATCAACAAGCCACCCTGACCAGGTTCACATGACATCATAGGCCAGTGGTGGTAGTTATGCAATCCCCCCAGCACATGACAAGTAGGTGCACCATGGCTTACTTCTCCATTCATGATCATGCAAACTGGGCCATTGAGTTAAGACATCAGTGACTGTATTTGCATATGGCAAAGCTAATAGGATAGGAGTTGCAAATGCTGTTCCATAAGTATGTATTTACAATAAAAGTTCATTCCTGTACTAAGACACCACTAGATCAACTTCAGAGAGATTATGCACGTTCTGCTTTTCTGCACGTGAATGATTCATCTGTGCACTTTGGGAGTCTCACAAAGTGGTCAAATATTAACTCACGGCTAGTTTTGGCAATAATGTAATGAACGTTTTTCATGCAAATGGAAATTGCATGCACCCCCATTAGTTGTAAAAAACCATTAATTACATATTTTTTTCAAAAATTAATTTGTTTCAATGTGGTATTATACTTGGGAAACTGTGCTGCAAGCCAATATCAAAATTTGCCTATGCAACCCCATAATCCTCTTTTTCCCACTTGAAAATTACTCTGTTTGGATTAATACTTTTGCCTTCCAACTATGTGCCTGTGACAATAAGATAATTAATAAAATGGAGGCTGCCAATTTATAATGTTATTTCAAAATATATTTTCACATGCTTGGCCTTTATCTAAATCATTACCCGATGAACATTAATTTATTTAGAAAAATAGCAATTAATTTACCTTAAATTATGGTCCACACCTATGATGCAATATAAAATTATGGACCTGCATATGGTATGCCACCAATTTTCTAAATTACGCAGGTGAACATTGTTTGATGTATACTTCAAACTTCAAAGAAAATCTGAACACTGCCTCCCATAAGATTGCATTTATCCTTAAGTTACAGTCAAGAGCCCATGCACATTTAATCACTGAAAATAAATGCAGCAGCATATACTAAGGCGAAAGTAACTGAAGAACATAAGAGGAATTATGCTAGATCAGACCAATGGTCCATCTAGTCCAGCATTCTGTTCACACATTGGCCAACTGGTGTTGATCAGGAACCCACAAGCAGGAAACAAGTGCTGTAGCACCATCCCACCCATGTTCCCCAGCAACCAATGTCCATAGGCTTACTGGTTCTGATACTGGAGGTAGCACATAGCCATCAGGACCTGTAGCCATTGATAGCGTGCTCCTCCAGGAATTTATCTTACCCCCTTTTAAACCCATACAAACTGTTGGCCATCAAAAACATCTTGTGATAGTAAATTCAATGTTTTAACTTTGTGCTGTGTGAAGAACCAAACTCAAGTTTCCTTTCAAGGATGTACACATTGGCTGTGCCTGCACAATCAAATTCAGCCCCAGCACATGCCGGGTGCCTATGCACTCCCATTCCATAACCCAACCCCCATTCATAGGTTGTCATATCATCGAAACCCAGTGAGGTCTGGTTAAGAAAACACCCAGAACCCATGGGTTGCTTTAGGGCTGTGGGTGGTTGTTAACCATGTCAACAACCCACCCTCACCAGGTTCAGATGACACAAGAACCTAGAAGCAAGGTTTGGGTTATGTGGGTACTCGGCACATGACACAAACAACAGTAGCTTATTTAAGCCACCATGGCTGAAAATTGGTCAGTTTGAGAAATATCCTGATCAGCTAGGGATGGGATAGAAATCCATTTGGTTCACATTTATTATTTTTTTAAAAAAATTACCTAATCTCACACTTTCAAACCAATATGAGAACTGAAACTCAGTTATCCTTCACATCTCCAAATTTTACAATAGAGTGCTCCAATCATCATCATCATCATCATCATCATCATCATCCATACACACTTTCATATATTAGGGGAAATAATTATACCAGGAAAATTATGCATATTAGGCAAAATAGCACATAAAATACGTGTATTAGGAGAAACACGCCCAATTGGCTATAAATTTTCATGCATTTTTAAGGTTCCAAAGTTCAAGAGGAACTGAAACACAAAAAGCAAAAGCAGAAACTGAGAAAACCCAAAATGGACAGATTCATCTATTGCTATGATCAGCTCCAGCAAATAAAAATAAGAAGCTCCAAAGAGTTTGATGGCTAAGTAAGGATTTATGTAGAGATTTCCTCAAAGTTCAGGTTCCTGCCTCCTACACTACTTTCCCAGCATGAACAATTGCCATTTAGACATGGATAATGTAACATGCCCCAGCCACAAGCTAGAGCGCTCCTTCTGTATTCAACCACTTCTAGAACAACAAAGCAACATTTATATCTGTCAAAAGTTATGGAAGAGTGGAAAATGATTACCATGCTGTGCAGATGTTGTGTATCAATCCCACCTGCTGGTTTCTGGCAATACTTAAGCAGGGCCCACCTATGTGGACACCTAAGATAAACTTGTATGAAAATGGTTTTTAAAATGCAGATATCCGGAGGCATGAGGGAGTTGGATATTGGCACCCTTGACTCCCTGTCTTACTCATGCATTTAAATTAACCTTTATTAGGCTACTGGGTGGAACTTTAGAGCATTTGCTATCTAAACACCTGGCTGATTTGTGGGCAACGTTTAGACCCAGGAAAGTGAAGCTCTATAAAATGCCTGTGATTTAAGTGACAAAAACATGCCAAAACACAAAGCAACAACAACCAAAAGTAAACATATTCTTGAGACGTAAACTGAGCATCTGAATTTTGGATTGACATTTGGCTCTGTACTTGTATAAGGGCATGGATAATTTTCCTTCTACTTTAACTTGTATCATAAAATAGCTTCACCTAAGCCTTTATCTTCTGAACTGGTCAAGACTATGTCCTGAGATGGACACAGAAGGACTCTGCACCAAATCTATCCCTTGGAGCAGGGTGGCTGATTCCCAAAACCACCTGGCTAAAGGTGGAAGAAAGACGTAGACAGAGTTGAGTTCTAACTGCAATGATGGGAATTATTGGTTTGCTATTTTGGAAGGTTGGGACTTTGACCAATCATCCAAATTTCTGTCTGAAAGGGGTTCTCTAGTGAAACCATTCTAGCTGTTCCACAGATAGAATTATATTAGTCTGGTTGAAACATTTACCCCAGTTGTGACAGTCTTCGTAAGGTGAGTGAGTGGATCCAGCTTCCTCTCCTCTTCTACTGCTTAGATAATACATCTAAGATAATACAGTATGATTTGGCTGCTATCTGTTTTCTCCCTGTTTTATGGGGGTAGAATCACCCAAAGCAGGCAACCATACAATTGGGGTACCTGCATTGAGCAACCACATATATAATCTGAATGATGGAGGAATTCTGGACCTTGTAGGTAACTACATTGACCAGCACATGGGTCTGAACTGGTCATGGTCATGCTGACCGGAAAAGCACAGCCACAATAACAGACATCAGTGTTGTCTCTCAATTAGTTCAGCACAGTTAGCACATCCATTTCTCCATGGATTCATGGACACATACGTAATAGAACCTGGGCCAGATGAATCACTTGGAAGTTGGAGAAGGGAACAAATTGTGTGAACAGGCGCTTGGTGTAATCTCTCCAATGTAAAGCTACCAAAACAGAAGGATGATAAAGACTCAGGGCCCCTAGTGCAAGTTAATGCAGCCTTAATTTTATTTATACAGCAGTCAAAGGCAGAGTGATCACAGGAAGTGATGACTTTTGCACTGTTTAACACCAGGTAAATTGATGGTGGCAGTGGGGTGCTTGTAATTTTTAGAGGTAAATAAAGATTTGGATTGATCTGTCCTACTCACCTTGCACAGAACATAATGTGTTGCAGTGACTCAGCATCACAATATATCTTCAAAACAGGTCATCTAATGGAAAGTCCCAGTATTCTCTATAGCTCTAACTTTTCCCAAAATGCTGCTCTCCAGGGGTTTGGGACTATAACTCCCAGCATGCCTGACCCTGCTGGCTGGGGCTGATGGATGCTGAAGTCTAAAACATCTGGAGGGCACCAGGTTGAGAAGGCTGCATTAGAATGAATCAGTTCATTTCTCTGCACGTTCTAAAAATAACAAAATGGCTACCGAGAAAATCACAGTGGTTTTGTGGAAGGCTTTCAGTACACAATTCTGTCGAGCTAAAAATGCTCTGTTATTATGCCTTACAGGAACAGTTTGACAGAATTCATGATGTTTGCTTTCTGATACTGTTCTCAATTTGGCAAATTCAAAAGCGTGTGTCTTAGTTTGTTCCTGACCTCATGAGTCAAACACATTTACATTTTGCAAACACTGTAAGCTCCATCAGAGAAATGGCAGTGCATTCATTGAATGTAGCCTGAGCCTGATGCTTCTTTGAACTCAGTGCAATTTCAGTAAAATATCTCAATTCACATTATCCAGTGTATCCAAGGTACCTGTTTGGCCTGAAAGCATGTGCATTATGATTTATTGGTAGGTTCAATAAAAGCTATTACATTATCAACCTTGTGCATACTATTTCTCCTGGGAAATGCATAACAACATTTATTGCCATGAGACATTTAAAGTGCTCCCGTGTATGATCTATTGTGCTAAGATGCAGCATGTTTTATTACTTAAATGCTAGAAACCTTGTAGTAATACTCAGGAACTTTAACTATTTCTTCAACATCATATTTTACCAAATACTACTGCCAATCCAATAGAAGTTAAAAAGACATGCAATAAGGACATGTTAGGCATGAAATAATATAAAGGAGAAAATCGCCAGTACAATCAAACTATTACTGTGTCCTCAATTGACTCTGCTGCATGAAGATACAGCAGACTGTAGACAAAGGAACAGATGAAAATCATGTTGTAGAATGAAATCATTTTAATGGCCATGAGCATAAATAACAATAATTAGGTTTCATAAACCTAGCGACTTGGGGGTGGATCCAGATATAGTCACAATTAGAGTAGACCCACTGAAATTAAAGGGTCCTGACTATCTTAAGTCCCATTAACAGGTCTACCCTATGATTGAATATGGATCCAACCTCAGATTTCCAATTTTTCCAAATACCCACTTAGAAAAATCTTTTATTTTCACATGTGAAGGAGGGCTTGGAGGGTGGTTTTATTTCACATCATGCTGGTGTTTGAAGTAGTCTTTTCTGCTGTTCTACATAGTATAACAGAGCAGAGAGAAAACTCTGCTATTGCCCCATGGTGCCCTCCTACATGCCACAGGGCCTGGGAAGAGGTGGATTTCTCTTATTTGAGTTGAGTTTAGGAGGCGATAGAGACTCCTGCACAAATGAGATAAGATCCCACTGCCTCCCCCCAATATCTCTGCCTGTAGAAGAAGACATTGTTAGGAATTGGTGGCATCCCCAAATTAATGGCTGGTTAGTAAACCAAGACAGAGACTGTGTACTCCTCTGTCACTTACTTGGACAAAACATTGAATAAGAAGCTCTCTAGATATATTATCACTTAGTAAAAT
The DNA here is from genome assembly GCF_023053635.1 of Elgaria multicarinata webbii. Taxonomy (NCBI): domain Eukaryota; kingdom Metazoa; phylum Chordata; class Lepidosauria; order Squamata; family Anguidae; genus Elgaria; species Elgaria multicarinata. The sequence goes on from NC_086172.1 coordinate 107,737,248, forward strand.
TGTTTCTGGGCAATACCATTTCAAACAGTAAGCAAGGAAGGGGGATGCATGGGACTGAATTCCCCCCCATTTAAAAAAGCTTACTATACATAGAAATCTAGATACCAGTGACAGTGAGAAGAGCTAAAGGCAAGACTTCTCCCTGACCATGGGCGCCATTTTTTTTTTAAAAAAAGGAAGTTGGCTGTCCTAAACCCTTGTATTTTAGATCAATGATAATTCCTCAGGAGCTTCAGTGTGGCCTGTTATTGTGAGATATAAAAAAGAAATCACAACAATGTGGGTATTTTAATTTAAAAAAAAGAGGAGTGAATTTTATCCTCAGTTTAAATCTTGCTCTCTCATTGTAATCTCTTTGCCCGCATGTGAAGCTCCTCTTACCCCTTTGACTTGCTAGTTTTCTAGGTCCAGGATCTGTAAACATTCAGGCTGCAATAGTAGCAGGGCTGAAGGGCCTTTCCTCTCTCTTGGGAACCACTTTCCTTCAGGCATAATCTTCCTGCTTGTGAACACTTGATGTGACAAATGCTGAGGCCCCTGGACCACTTGCTTAAACTTAGGGTCAGGATATTAACATTCGGGTAAAACTAAGTGGTCCAAGAAACACATTGCTGCTGCCAAAAATGGCAGCCCTGTGTTGAGTTTAAACTTCCCCACTCTGTAATGCTGTTTCAATTTACCCAGCTTCCTAACATCATTCTGCAGTGCATTTCTGAGCCAGTGATGTGGAGTGGGACACATCACAACATGAGACGTGTCGGCAGCAATGATGTAATTTTAGATCCCCGACCTAATAGTCTTACAGGAACCTCCCTTTATATGGTCTTGTGTTCAGTTGTGAAGCACACAACTAACACCCCTCTTCTCCCCTGCCCCACCATTCCATAGTTTACAATTGCTTCTATATTCCTGCTAATGTTAGAAAGAGAAACAGAGAAAATGCATCTTACCAATCCTAATTTTAAAAAGAAAAGGAATACCCTGGGCATGTGCAGTGACACATTTTAAATTCTCTGAAATGGCCGCACCAACATCAATGAAAAGGAATAAAATGGAGTTTGCTTCTGCTGCCCTGATGTTAAACATTTTTACTTGGGAATTAACATCATTTTGTTGAAGAAATGGATAATATATATTTTATAGTAAAAATAATAAAATGAACATCTGTAACCATTCAGATGACCATGAGCATGGCATTTAAAAAGAAAAAGAAAAAAGGATGCTTTGGCAAACAGTGTCAGTCTGCCCATGTTGGTCCATGCACTGACACTTTGGGCCTTGCTAGACCTACCTGATAATCTGGCGGGGAGTCGGGGTGAGGCCGCACTACAGCTAGCGCGGGCTGTCGCCCTTTTCTACACGTAACACACGATGGGGAAAGGGAAAGCCCTGTGGCGTTCTCTTTTTTTTTTTTAATTAAAGGGCCCTGTGCGCAGGAAAGGTAAGGTTTTTTAAATAAATAAATAAATAAAGGGTTCCCCACTCCCCCTGCCCCTGATTTCCCCCCCACAATGTCTGATGCCCCCCTGCCCGCTCACTTGCCCGTCCTCCCCCCGCTCGCCATGTCCGCCCCCCGCTCACTAGCCCGTCCCCGATCTCCTTGCCCTGGCCCCGTTCTTCTTCCCCCCATCAGCCATGTCTGATGCCCCCCTGCCCGCTCACCAGCCCACTCGCCATGCCCACCCAATCACCCGCCTGCCATGTCCGATGCACCCTCCGCGCCCACCCATCCATGATCTCACCACCCTGGCTCCGCTGTTCCCCCCCATCTCTCCTGCCGGGTCCGCTCTTTCCCCCGGCCCCCATCTCCCCCCCCCCGTGATTTCCCCCCCCCTGGCCCGATGGGCACAGCTCTCCTATGGAGTGCTGTGCCCAGTGCGTGGCTTCTTCCAGCTACTCGCGAGTAAGCGAGCAGCTGGGAAAAGCCACGGAAGTAGCTAGACCTTCTACAGCCCCGGGCTCAACCCGGGGCTGCAGAAAAGCCAGGCCATAAGCGGATTTACTCCTTGATCATCCCAGATGCAGGACATGGAGTAATGGGCTCAAGTTACAGGAAGCCTGATTCAGTCTAGACATCAGCAGTATGACAATGGGCATTCCCACACTAGAGGCATTCAAGATTGTGGCTGGACATCAGGAAAAATGGCCTGACTGTTAGAGCAGTATGACAATGGAACCAATGACCTAGAGAGGTAGTGGGCTGTCCTACACTAGAGGCATTCAAGAGGCAACTGGACAGCCATCTGTCAGGGATGCTTTAAGGTGGATTCCTGCATTGAGGGGGGGGGGCGTTTTGGACTCAATGGCCTTGTGGGCCCCTTCCAACTCTACTATTCTATTATTCTATGTTTCCAGTTTGGTGTAAATGGTATGGATTCCAACCCATAAATTACTTATTCCAGTTCAACTCACTGCACTGCAATGGAAGAGTTTGGATTTTGTTAGTTTCCACTAGCATTTGTTAGAAGTGTTCCTGTTTATGTTAAGTTTTATTTGGTCCGATATCTTTTTATACTTCCCATTGTTTTGTTTCCATTTGCATTTTAACTTATCCTCAGCACTATGCCAAGGGTATTTGTGTTGTATCCAACTCCACCGCCAGATCCTACTCCTGCTCAATGTTTTGAAGCATATGGCCATTAAAGATATATTTCCTAGTCTTGCTCTAATCCCGAGGCTCATTACCTTGCACTTCTCTGCTCTGAATTGCTTCATCTGCCCATGCTCCAAGTCAATTCAAGTCATTCCAAATTTGATTGCCTTCCTGCTTTGTATTGACTGCTCCTACCATAGGCTCAGCAGTCAATTTAATCTCCTTTCTCTCCATTTGTAAAGCTAACAATTTCGGCACAAACACTGATCTTCTAAGCTCCTCAACAGCCACCTTCTTTCATCCAAAATTCCATTCATGCCTGGTAACTACCCATTTTAGGTAGCTTCACCCACTTTATTAGCTCGCCTCCAATCATTCTCTTACTTATCTGTCGTTAACTGTGTGTGTTCTGCTCTCTTATTGCTCTGTTTATTTTATTTCTGTTACACTGCATTAGTTATGTTCAGCAGAATCTTATTGTTTGCCCTATGCTGCTTTTTCTTAATTAAATCATATTTTTCTTATGTGTTCACTGAATATCATTGTGTTCAGCGTCCTTGAAATGATTGCTGCAGAAAATTAAGTGTGCATGTCGGATATTTGTTTTGCTCTCTTAAATAAACTGGTTAATGAAACGGGTTGAACAGAAACTGCAAGTGAAGATTCAATACAGTCATTTTTGGAGTGTGATGTATTAGAAGACCTGACTTTTCCCCTTAGTTGGGCTATCAGCCACCCACCATCAACTGCTTTTAAGCATTGAAAAAGAAGACATCAAGAGTTCTGATGATAGCACTCAGCAGAGAACACTTCTTAGCCTTTATGAAGTATATTTCAAGGGTTCAACAGCTTCACAAATGCTATCTTCATAATTCTTACGGCAGCTATTAAGGTAGCCCAGTATTATATTGGTACAAACCAGTTCTCCAGGATTGTTCTGCAGGGTTCTGTTTCCTTTGAATCAGACCACTGTAGGCATATGGTGTTTTGTGATATGTGGTATGTTTACACATACATCCACAAGTTGAGCTGAAGTGGAGGCTGTGGCATTCCTGCCCCTATAGTACTGGAAATTCCCTTTTTCTAAGACCTTTCTCACTCCTAAGTAGCAACCACCTTTTCTCACACACACAGGGTTTCACTGCCATCAGGACCTTTAAGGCTCAGGACCATCACTTTACTCAGTCCTCTATCTGGAGGATGCACAGGCAGGATCTACACCACCACTTTAGAACAGTTCATAATAGGGGTGTGCACGGACCCTCCGCTCCGCCCCGCGGGTGATCCAAAAATTTTGGATCGGCCCGCTCCGCGCCGCTCCACCCATACTCCACTCTTCTTCGCCGCGGAGCTCCGGCTCTGAATCGGAGCTCCGCAGTGGAGGGGAGTGGCGCCAGGTAAGGCTGGGAGAGGAGGGCGGGGGGGTTACTGGGCCCTGCCGCCATCGCTGCCCGTGCGGCGATGGCGGCAGAGCCCGGTAAGGGACCAAGGGGGAGGGGGCCCTTACCTGCCTCCGTCCGCGGTCCCTCGGCTTCTTCAATTGAGCCCGCGGTTCAACCAGGAAGTCTGGGCCGCTAGTGCGGCCTAGATTTCCTGGTTGAACCGCGGGCTCAATTGAAGAAGCCGAGGGACCGCGGATGGACGCAGGTAAGGGAGATGAGGAGGGGTTTACCGGGCCCTGCTGCTGTCGATGCATGGGCGACAGCGGCAGGGCCCGGTAAACCCCACTTACCTTTCTGACGGAGCACCGGATCGAGGCGAAGGATCCGCCTTCACCTCGATCCTCTTCGCCATGCTCCACCGGCCCCCCAATCCTCTTCGCCTCAGCCTTAAGGGCAGGCGAAGCCCCCCGCTCCGCTCCTGCTTCTCCGGTTCGAGGAGAAGCGGAGCACATCCCTAGTTCATAACACTAGTGACAATTGTTGAGGCCCAGGGCACACTCCATATACAGTTTCAAACTGTTTTCAGAGTTGTCCATGTTGCTTTACAAGTAATACTTCAAGGAGTGTGGGATCATCTAGCTCAAGAGAACTGCCAAGTCTAAAATCAATTACTATGACCTGGATGGATGAGATGGACAGTGTATACCTGACCCTGCCTTGTCTGCCTGGCCAGCCTGAAGGTTCAGGGTAGGGGGGAGTCATAGAAGTTCCAGCTTGCTCACCAGGAAATCCCTCTGCTTTGGGATGGACTATGAGCACCTATGCCTTGTGTTGTGCCAAAGAGACACTGGTGATGCTATTGGTGTACCATCCAACCAGCTGCCCAATAGCTTCCCTGATCAAGCTGGATGAAGAGATTTTGGAGAACCCTAGGACCCTAGTTCTGGGAGACTTTCATGTATACGCTGAGGCTGCCTTAACAGTATTGGGTCAGGATTTCATGACCTCCATGACAACCATGGGGATGTCTCAGTTTGTCGTAGGCCTGACACATAGGACAGTGCATACCATTGATTTGGCCTTCAACTCAGTGTGAGAGGCATGGACTAGATATTGTGGATGGGTGAGTGTTGGAAATCATCCCATTATCATTATCAGACCATTTTCTAGTGACATTCAGTCACATGATGCCAGTCCCTCACTTCAAAAGTGGGGAACCATTAAGGTGACCCACCCATGGAGACTTATAAAATTTGAAAACAAAGTTTTTGTTTACACAGGTTTTCCCTGGCCTGTGATGGACTACATTGCTCTGTTTTACTGTTGTTTTTGTTATAATATTTTTAATTATTACAATGAAGATTTATTATTCTTACATCATTTTTTAAATTATATCACATACACATTTTAGTGTAAACCACTTAGAGATTTTATTATATCAAGCAGTATACAAACAGTATAAATAAATAAATGATTGGAGCCCAGATAATCAGCATCTCTGCCTTGCTTGGGCTGAATTTCAGTTTATTTCCCTTCAACCAGCTTGTCACAATCTCCAGGCACTCAGCTCCCACAGAGCTTCTACCATCTACCCTGGATTTGCTAGAAGGGACAAATACACTTATTACCAGAAAAAAAATATTTTCTTTTGTTATTTATTTGAAATTATTTTCAAGCTGATGTTAAGGGTGGAAGTCTTGGGATAAAAAAATCCTTTATCCTAAATGTTGAAAAGCATGGTGGTGGTGGTGGGGATCTGAGCCACGTCAGATCGCACAGGAAAAATCCCATGGAGCTGAGCTGATGTCCCCCAACATTACCTCTGGAACCTACCTGACAGGCTGTAGAAGGTTTGCAAAACTGTAGCAAAGTAGTGCCATCACCTCCCAATGTGACCAGGCAATTCAGGTAGATGCCATGGCTAATGGAATCAGAAGCCACTGAAGAGCACAAAGAATCAACAGTCACACACACACATACCCTTCTCTCTGTGTAAGTCATCCATAAGGGTAATAAAGTTTAGCTTGGGATGGGAAGACAGCGGGCTACCGGGACATTTCTCCTGATAGTAGCATCACCTTGAGAGAAGATATCTGGATCCCAAACAAATGACAGAAGAGTAAAAGCAATGTAAGTCTCACATTTTGAAAAGCTAGGCAATCCGCAAAGAAGGAATGGCCATTTATCTGACACTACTGAAGCACCACCAACTTTCGGCTAATTGAGAAGTACAATATATCCAAGCAGATGCCTCAAACACTTTGTAAGCACAAGGCTTATTGAATGACTGGAAGTGGTGGTAATGCTGTGCCTGCAAAATAGTTTTGAAAATGAGACTGTCCATGTTGCTTAGCTGTTTAAGAAAGACCGAGCTATCCTTGGTACATTTATGCTCTGAGTTCCACATGCACACACACCGAGGCCACTGCATCCATGTCAAGAAGACTATCCTATGCACTGAAAATTGGCGAAGAGCCATTATCCCTTGGAGCATGATCAAAGGCCTCCGGAGCAACCCTTCACTTCTCTTTCTTCTTTTGCTGAAATGAACAGTTCCAAGCAGCAGTATCAAAACTAACAAGCGATCATCTTTGCACTTAAGAATATCTGGATGTCAGCATCCTGTTCACAGCTTCAAGTGTGGAAAGCATCTCAATAAGAGGCAGGGACTCCCCCCTCCCCCCTCTAGGACAGAGCTATTTTCACCCACAGGAAGGAAGGCTGTCCCTGTCAGCTACTCAGACCGACAGAAAACAAGCAGCCACTGAACCAAAGGGTGAATAAGCAGCAGTGCCAAAGTAGTTCATGCCATCCCTGGAAACAGAGCGGTCTGGGTGTGCCCTTATCAAATCTTATCAGTGATCACTATGAAGGGGTGATGGGTGGGGTGGGGGATTGTTCCAGGTAAAATGTGACTCTGAGGATTGTCATGAGTAAGGATGGTAAAGAAGGAAGCTTTTAGGTATACAGCGCACATTTCATCTGTGCCAAGGGAATGCAGGGACATGGACACATGACCTCTTGTTTAACAGCTTTTTGAAAATGCCAGATGCCTACTGGCAGCTACCAGCTGACAGAGCTTATCAGCTTGCAGACCAGATATAGGACAAGCAGTAGCAATATCCACAACGATGCATCTGCAGAATATGTCAAATGCTGTTCCCTTGATTTGGAGAGACTTATCTGTAAAGGGCTGTTTATATAGCCAATATTTTCAAATCCTGGCATGGAAATATCCTGATCAGATCCTATTCCCAGATGTAGATAAAATTAACTGTAGTTCGTATTCAGTCCCTGTACACCAATTGACCGCAAGCAAGTTTGTCCTAATATGCCCGATATCTTTGACATCGGAAAACAACTGCACTGTGAATGACCACTGTAATGCTGGGATTGTCACTTCTGCATTTAATTTTTTCTGACCTCAATGATTACATTCCACGCCCCTCATAGTACTGTATATAAACCTGAAACTCTCCATAATACTCCATGCATCTGTGCTTTTCCAGCTTTTCTGCATGAGGCATTTATTGTAAATGCCATAAGGCATTCTTTACTCATGGTTGTTTATGGGTTCTTTAGTCAATGTAGTGACCCTCTAGTTTCACTTCTGTTTTTTAAGAGCATTTTTCTGGGGAGGGGGCAGGGGGTTAGAGTGGGGGAAATGGAGTATTATTTGTGAAAGGGGGGGAGTATTTCCCTACTTGTGTAATTGCAACAGTCTGCTCTAGCACAGCGCCATCTAGAGGCTATGTAGAGCTCAGAGCTCAATTTTGCAACAACACTGGATGCTCAATCTGGCCATTTATAGGTATATGAAAGCTAAATTTAACAATAATGCAGTAAGAGTTTAATATAGCATTCTATAGCAACCTCTGTGGTAAACAATCCTAACATCTGATTTTAGCTGCAAACCTGACTTCTCAGTAGAAAAATCTGTAGCAAAAACTCCACAATCTCCAGCAAAACCAATGGAACTCCTCTCCTATTTCTTCCAGCTACCTTGTTCTCTATGGGGGTCTATCTGAGAACAAAGAGAAGTAGCTCAATGTGTTGCATGCAAAAGGCCCCAGGTTGAATCCCTGCCATCTCCAGTGACATCATTTGCTTAGAAGAGGGCCCTACTGAATTCAACTCCCAGCACCCCAAAGCCAGGCATGCTAAGAGTTGTAGGACTTATTTCTGTCTGAACATCCATAGGATTACACCCTAAATCATTTTCTTTACTCTGTTTTTGCCGGACCACCCCCATTCCCATGCAATTGCTTCCATCAAGCCCTGAAGGCCTATCAGGCAGCAATCTCTCTCTGAAAGGAGCGATTATCCTCATCCCCACTCACTGGTGGGGGCAGATGCATAGGACAATAGGATCCATATATATAACTTTGATAATTGTGTAGAAGAAGAATTTTTGCCTGGTGCAAGTTGTCATTCAGTGATTAGAAAATCAGCTTTCTGTTCCAGTTTGCCCTTCTCCACAACTTTTAATGGTACAGAACAGGAGCTCTGTTTTCCTGCTCAGCTTTGGATCAGATTGTATTAAGCTTCAGCAGGGGAAAACCATTACCATCTCCTGATTGGTGTTGGAACTCCGAATGTTTCCTTCCCAAAAGCTGCTTAACATTCCAGTGCATGAATGGATCTAGCACTTTGGCTAAACTTTAATGAGCTGCACCTGGTTCCTCTTCTTAGCTTTTGTCTGTTCAGCACCCTTGAGCTTCTGCTGCTTTTCCAACAGTTCCCTTTTTGGACCTGAATCTCTCCACCTGTTTGTTGTAGCATATGTTCTGTCTTGGTTGTTGGCTTTTGATCATTTGGCACGGGCATCCTCTCTTTTAAACCAGAGCCCCTCTTTTCTCATACTTCCAAGAATTCCCTTGTGTCAACTTGGCTATAATCCTGATTCAGGCTCAGCAATTTTTTTGGCGGCAGAAGTTCTATGGGTCTCATTCTGATCCTGCCAAGAATTGCTGGGCCAAGTTGTTGAATAACATCTTCTTAAAATGTAATCCCTTGGCAGTTAACCCCATGCAGTTATTTACATCTGAGGAAGCATTACATGACCAGTGTGTTAGGAATCTCCTGTCCCAATTGTATATTTATTCTACTAGTGAATCGCTAACAGCCTCTGATAACAAAGGAAATCAGCATTGTCCATATTTTAGAAATGAAATAGTTCCAGATCACAAATAACTTTAAAAAAAAACACCTCTGAGATGTTCAACGGTCACTGAGTTCTCAACACTGAAATATTGAGAACTCAGTGATGTGGGGTGTGTGGGTGTGGGTGTGTAATTTCTCCAGCTGCTTTTCCTGTTTCACATATCCTTTGTTTTTTTTAGTTCTGTATTCACCTATTAAAATCTATATTGTATTATGTATGTGATGATGAAACTTCTGACACCAAATGCCTGACCTGATGGCATGGAACATTGATGTACCAACACTCTAACTGTGCAGAGACCAAAGGTGTCACCAGGATTGCATCCATAATAACTGCTTAATCTAGAATTTCCATCCTTCATTCACTCACTTTTTATGGAGAATCTAGATGACATCTTTGCTAACCCTTTGCATTCTAGGGCTTTCCATTTGGTCCTTCCATCTTTGTTCCAACCTGATTTTCAGTTCTTCCTCCATCAAATGCAACTGCAGTGTCAGCCTGCCCAGTGATGTAAATAGCACTTTTGAGGCTTTTCAGGGCTACTGCAGCTTTAATCAGAAGCTTCCTTCTTTCAGCTTCTGCTCCTATAATTACTTCCTTTTTAGCATGGTAATAGCACTACTGATGAAACGACCACTTAATTCCTTCTTTAATTTAGGCATTTCCTATTCCCCAAAAGGAGGCAGTCTTAAATTAGTGCTTTCCTCTATTGATTGATTGATTGATTTTTTGCTTTGCTTTGCTTTTAAATGGTGAAATAAATGGAAACCATTTAAAATGATTTTTTAAAAAAAAAATAAAAAAAAATTAGGGAGAGAAACCATAATTAAAGAGGTTTGTTTTAGCACAAGAAGGGCTAGATCTTCAATTTACTGTGGTCAGAGGAAGATTTGTTAAACCAGAGTTGGATGCCACATCTGCACAATTGATGTAATCGAGAAAAGGAGACCATATTTCATTGAATGGGTCATAGCTAAGTTGGCCCGACGAGACTCTGCGGTGGTAGGTTAATTTTTCAGAGCAGGCTATATCCCACACTTTCCCTTTCCATCCAGTGAGTGTAGGGCCCTTTGCATCTATTGAAGGAATAGATTGAAGGAAACAAGCTCGGTTCGGCATCTACAGAAATCGTGTTTGTGTATTTATTAAAAACGCTGTCTGACTTGTATGTTTTTATATATATTTTTAACTATTTAAATCGCTTTGTTAAATAGAGTTTAATTTAAAAAAATTAAAAAAGAAGGGCTAGATCTACATTAGTGCTTTATATCATCATTGAAGTGCACTTATATAGGGTGACCATATGGAAAGGAGGACAGGGCTCCAGTATCTAACAGTGGCATAATGAGGAAATTTCAGAGGAGTTATTTGTATGCATGCAGCACCTGGTGAAATTCTCTCTTCATCACAACAGTTAAAGCTGCAGGAGCCCTGTTTTCCTTTATATCTGGTCACTTGGGCAGGGCTCCTGCAGTTATGGGGGATTATAGTCCAATTTATCTGCAAGGCACCAGATTAGGGAAGGCTGCCATATTGTGATGCTGAGGAGGAAGCTGGACAACCATCTGTCAGGGATCCTTTAGGGTGGATTCCTGCATTGAGCAGGGGGTTGGACTTGATGGCCTTATAGACCCCTTCCAACTCTGCTATTCTATGATTCTATGATAATCCCTTTCCACAGCAAATCATGTGCCACCCACTGGATGAAATCTGATTAGCTGGACCATAAACAAGATCACACTATTTTATTCTGGATAACTTTTTAACCAGGAAACCTACCACCACCACCACCCAGTTCTGTACTCCTCATTCCACCACTGTCACTTTCACATGCTGGAGACTGGTAACTTCAATGTCAGTGAGGCAGTGAACCCACTTTGGGTTGCAGTCAGAACCACACAGAATTCTAAAGGAGCTATACAAGGTGCTGAACTCTATCCCCTCCCAAGCTCTGCACTTTGCACAGCTCTGACTGGTTCTGGTTCTGAATGAAACCCAGAGTAGATTCACCGCCCTCACCGACATCGGAGTCACCAGCCTCCACTGCTTTCACAGCATCCTATTGCATTAAGCACTCTGATATGGAAGCAAAGGGCAATGCGCATTATTAAGCAAAGTCAGGCTGCCCTTTGTGCTTTGATCAGTAATGAATATAAAAAGGCAGATCGGGCATATTAAGGAACAAGAGATTTCATGTTAAGCCTTCAAGATGAACCTGATTCCACAAGCAAAACCTTCTGTGGCATCTCAGCTAAAAGAATTTCATCTTGCTTTTTACTCCTCCCTATATGCTTGTGCATAGAGAAGAGTCCATGATGTTACTGCTAGGAAGGAATACTTTAAAATGAAACTTTCCACTAGATGGCAAAGCCAGGCAACGATTTGTTGCATCTTTCCCCCCCTCCCTCGCCCTGCAAACTGGGAGGGGGGAGCTCCAATCTGTAGAACCTGCTTGACAAAAGTCAAGAGTGTTCTGCAGATTTTAGCTGTTGGGAACAAATGTAACTTTTTAAAAAACTTTAGATCACAATGGGGTCAAAAGTCTTGAGACAGCAGACTGACAGGGGTTGAGAGAAAGAGCCATTTGGATCATGAAAATTCAAAGCAGAACTTCACAGCAGACCCATACCACTGCACAAAGGGCAAAACTGGTTATTATCTGAATCGGTCCATTTAAGTGCTTTTGTCTTATTTGAATTTGGTGGCTGCCTTGTAGCTTATATTTCTGCAACAGTCACCAGAAAACATTCCTGTTGCTTGCTGCAGAACAGCTTAACACCTAGAACGGATGGTGGGAAGAGCCGCTCAGTTCCCAGTCTTTCTACTGACCACCAGTAAAAGCCCACCACTTTACATCAGATTCTGACAGACTGTTAAGCAGCAAGTGCAGCTTTCTCCTGCATGTCACTGTTATCATGAAGGGGGAACACTTCACCAGTTGAATGTCTACCTGTTGCACAGCTATTAATGTCCCAGAAATAACAATGCCAGCTACACCTCATTTAGCTTTGCCTGCTGTAGTAGTGAGTTCAATTGAGGAGATAAGTCACTGCCTGACTTCCAGCCAATGGGTTAAATCCAATATTCTCTGAGTGGACTTCTCCTTGCTATCATTTCCCCCCTGCAGCCCCCTGCATGTGACCCAAAATCTGCTCAAGAGGGTCCTCCAACCCTCCAGAGCAGATTTGGAGGCACATACAGGGGCTGCAGAGGAGGAGAAATTCATTCCACTGGTGGACAGCCAGCATTCGATCTGACCCTATGGGTAGTGACCAATGTTAATCCGATATAGAGCAGACCCATTGAAATGAATGGGAGTTAAGTTAGTTGTGACTAATTTAAGTCTCATTTATTCCAATGGTTCTACACCACATATGACTAACATTGGATACTTGCTAATCAGCAATCATGTTCACAAGTTCTATCTATATTTCTATAAAACTCTGGTGGCTTTAAGTTTCCACCTCCAGCCTAAAAATACTGGCCCTGATCTAAAGAACAGAGTGCATGGCAGGAGTAGCTACAACTCACCAAACAAATCAGCACCGAAGAGCAAAAGCTCAACTGAGTATCAATGTGCTGTTGGGTGGCACAGGTCAATATTTGTCCCCCCTAACCCCCACCAATAGCATTGGTGGCTGCTGAAATAGGGTTGTGGTAACTCTGTGATAAACTGAACTCACTTGGAGAAACCTGTTTCTGCAAAGTGATCATAGGGCAGGGCATGTCTACACCAGGCCTATATCCCAGAATCGTCTCAGGATCGTTCCTGTGCATCCAAATGTCACACAGGGGATCCCGGGGCAGGCAGGGATGATCCTTCCATTTTCCTGGGATAACGCTTAGATGTAAAAAGGGCCATAGTCTCTGTACTGGAGTCATACACATAGAAGTAAGTTTTCTTGATTTCACTGGAAACTTTGTTTATATCCATCATCTAATAGAGCCATTAATGGAGCTTGAAGTGCCATGCTGCAATTTCACACAAAAGTAGAGAAATGTCTCTAAACATCTACATCTACATTTCCTTGAAGAATAGTGTTATTTTCACACCTTTGGATTATTTGCTGCCAAAGGACAGTGTACTGTCATCTTTACTCATGAGTACTAAGAATTCGGGTTTTTTAATAGTCACAGGACTGTTGTTGTTTTTAATAGTTGCAGGACAGATTGCAGAGTATGATGATTTAAACATGAAGAAATAATTTAATACCAAGCTTTGTAAGTTAAGTGACTTTGTTCTTGCTATGCCCATACACATATATAAATCTGTCAGTTTGATAGCAGTGTAATTAATTTATTTTGAATAGCAATATTTTCATGGCTCAGAAATCTGATTTAAGCTAAGGCTTTCAAAGACAAGAAAGAGGCTATTTTTAATTAAACCCACTGTTTATCAGTATACCCAGTGCTCCCAATGAAGGAGATGAGAACATTTTCATTCAGAAGAAATGCAGGAGACAACTATGATTCTGTTCAGAAAAACAATTATGTCATTAATGAGGCTTTACTGGACTTTAAAATACACACATACACATGTGCCTAATTTCTAAAATGAGAATTCCTGGTGCCTCTGCCAGCCCTGCATAGCTAACTTCTTTCCCACCCAGGGCTGGTGTCAAGGTTCGGCATCGTTGGGCACTTACCAAGGGCCCATGTCCCAGTAGGGGCCTGCTGACAAAAGCCACCTAGAGTTGCTCATCCTCTTCACCACTGCAATCTGCTTGTTCACCTCTTGATTGGCTCAGACAACAGTGGTGGTGAGAAGGAGGAGGAGTAGATGACACCGCTTACTTGCGCACCGGCTCTCTCCCTGCCAAGCAAGCAAGTGGTAGCAGTGACGAGGAAAAGGATAAGGAGCAACATGGCCAATGGTCAGGAATGATGGGAAATGTAGTCCAAAACATCTGATGGTCAGGAAATCAGGGAGAGCTGCATTGCCCCTTGATAGGGCCCTTGCCAGATGTGAACTACACATCCGGCATGGAGTCACTTATTCAAAGCTGTTTCTAATTATTTAGTCCAGTTACTCAGGCTGCTTCATTCATTACACAGCAACAAACCTAGGTTTGCTACTGAACATACACTCAACAGGAAGCTGTATCCATTTCTGCCTCTCAGAGGAGCATGCCTGCATGGCACATATCTTTCCAAAGACCTGTTTATTTCATTCATACTTTACATTTTTAGGTGTACACTTAAAAATATTGGGGGTATATGTCTATAAAAATGTAATGTCTGATGCAGCACTCTGTTCTGTGTGTGTTCTGCTAGTGATGGAGTCAAAACAAAGCAAACCAAAATATATATATATATATCTCACAGCCTGGCTCTCATATCTTTTAGGCTGGCTATGTCAGATTAAGCTGAGTATGGCGTTTAAGAAAATATTATACATATATATTTGTCTTCCTAATACTGCTGGCTTGAGCAACATCCACTGAGGAAAGTCAGCATGGAAGCCTATATTACCTTTCCTGAAAATATCATTTTTCTGAGTATAAACACACTTTAAGGATGACATTTTACACTCTGCTAGACCTGCGGTGGTGAAGCAGAACTGCATTACATATGATGCCAAGCTGTTCTTAGAACCCTTATATCAATGACTGACACGCAACAGCAGTCACGGAACTTCAGGACTGTCACTGCTATCGAATGCTGAACACCAAGGGGCAGCAGGTGGATACTCCTAAGCTGAAGGGTGTTCCCATGCGCTTCCCTTTAGATAGTTCATGCAAACATTTTCTGACCCTCTTCCTGCCTCACTTTATGCTTTAAGGTCACTGTCGTAAAGATGTTTAATAGAGGGTAAGCCTCTTTGAACACAGTGGGACTTACTTCCCAGCAAAGGCAGATAGGATTGAGCTACAGAGACCACCAATGGACAACTTGTTTTAGCACTGAAGGCAATATAAGTTAAAAATAAAATAAAATCACTTAGACGACTGCAGCTAATTTGCATGTGTACACCCCATATAATTAATATAGTGTGTCATCTGGCGCCATTAAAACTAATGGTGGTTTTGCCAGTGGTTGTATCAATGTATTACATTTGTTAACACACACGGCAGATGCACTACAACCCCCCGTCCAGAATAAAAAATGTGAGGGAAAATGCAAAATAAATCTAGTAAGAGCAAATGGCTTGCACAATTAGAAAGGTACATCTATTTATGCAAGGTGTCCGTATTGTCACCAATTATGCCACCCCATTTTCACACACAAGGCCTGCTTGACTGAGGGGCCAGTCAGTCAATTGTGGTTTCTCTCAGTCCCTCATTTTGCCAGTCTTAAGTTGAATGTTGAGAATTCATTTTTTTATAAGTTCACATGAAAATTCAAGTACATTTTTATGCACTTTTCTCATGTGTAATTCTGTATGCAATTTTGCTTAACATACAGATCTTTGGAAGCATTTTTCCTAATAATATGCATGTTTTGCCATTAAGTTCATGCCTATATGCATGCGTGTGTGCATTCCCCTCCCCCATATATCCTTTTTTGTACACTTTAAAAAAAATCTTTTTGAAAAATGCAAATTTCAAAGGAAAACTGAGTTTTTGTCCACGTAGTGGTTTGAAACTGTGAAATTAGGTAAATTCACCTTAAAATGTGAACCAAGTGCGTTTATGCCCCATCCCTACCTTGACCCTCAAGAGTGGCACTTGGTGGAGAGTAGATGTAGAAGACTGCAGGGAGGAAGGAGTCTGAAAGCTCTATTGCATAAATGAAGTCCCACTCACAATTCTTGGATCCAAACCAAAGCTTGAAGGGAGATTAAAGGGCCTGTGGAACTTAGGGTTTTTTTTACCCCTGTTACTGCCCCAGCTGCTTCAATTGGTAGGTTATTTCATTCTGTGGGACTGCAAAGACTCTTCTCCAATATTGACCAACCAACTCTGCTGGGTTAGATGTGTTAAGCTACTTATATTAGGGTGAACATATGAAAAGGAGGACAGGGCTCCTGTATCTTTAACAGTTGCACAGAAAAGGAAATTTCAGTAGGTGTCATTTGTATATATGGGGAACCTGGTAAAATTCCCTCTTCATCACAAGTTAAAGGTACAGGTGCCCTGCCCTCTTTTAAATCTGGTCACTCTAGTATAGCCCCTGCAGCTTTAACTGCTGTAATAAAGAGAGAATTTCACCAGGTTCTCCATATATACAAATGACACCTGCTGAAATTTCCTTTTCTATGCAACTGTTAAAGATACAGGAGCCATGTCCTCCTTTTCATATGGTCACCCTACTTATATATCATTGAAGTCAGCATTTACTCACCAATATTTGTATGTCAAATGAGGGGCATTGTGCTGTTCATATCTAGTTTAGGATGTTGCATTAGATGGATGGTTGGCCAAGGTATATATGTGCTTTTCCTTAAGAATGATAGCTCTGGAAAGGCTGCTCAGGATTGCAACCCCAGTGCACAGGGCAGGAGGTTTAGCACCTTGCTACCCACTCTGCAATCCTGATGAAAATCTCTTTCCCTGCACAGCTACAATGTGCCTTTAGGATGGAAGCTGCCATTTGCATTTCCTTCCCAAGACTGCAGCATGAGAGGACGGTGTTAAATCACGTTTCAGTCACAATCCAAATAGGCTTCTCTACCACTGTGATTTTAAAAGTAACACAAGCAAACATACTTAATGGCAAGCTACAGATTTAACATGATATGTACCTTGGCCCTAAGTGCCCACAACACTCTTAATTCTGCAGAATGTGCCTGTGATTTCTGTTTCCGCATATAGCACAACAATGCAGGCAGAGTGACTACATGGACTATTTCTAGAACTAAACCATATACTAGGGTGACCATATGGAAAGGAGGATAGGGTTCCTGTATGTTTAACAGTTGTGATGAAGAGGGAATTTCAGCAGGTGTCATTTGTATGCACGTAGAACCTGGTGAAATTCCCTGTTCATCACAACAGTTAAAGCTGCAGGAGCCCTGCCCTCTTTTGTCTCTGGCCAAGCCAGCAGGGCTCTCCAGCTCTTCTCTCTTTAAAAAAATGGCCACCACATGGCCCATGTGGACTGAGGGGGAGGATCTCACGAGCACCATATCTCCAGATCCTCCCCACTCCCTCCCATAGTGTAGACATGCCCCTAGTGTCAAGTTCTCACTCATGCTACTGCCTAATGGAAACATTTAAAAATGATTATTTACATCATGCTGCTAAAGTCATGGGGAAGGTCCATAGCTTAATGGTAGAGCACATGCACCATGTCCTGCTTGTAGGTCCCTGGTCGATGGCTGATTGGCCACTGTGCTGGACTAGATGGGCCCTTGGTCTGATCCAGCATGGCTCTTCTTATGTTCTTATGCTTGGCATGCAGGAGATTTCAGGTGTAATATTGGACTATGTGAAGGATTTCTGCATGGGACCCTAGAAAACCACCACTAGTCAGACTAGACAATATTGAATTTGATCAGGGATAGGGAATCACATGTCCATGGGCCAAATCCACCTACCTGAGGTCTCAATCTGGGCAGTGAAGGCTGGTGGCTCTGATTTTGGTTGGGCTGATTTTGGGGTTTCAGTGAGAACCAGCCAGAACTCTAAAGGCAGTATCCAAGGTGCTGAACTTATTTTGCGGCTAGGAGTCAGCACCATGGATGGCTGCTTTAGAGTTCTGGCTGATTCTGACTGAAACCCATAATGGATTCACAGCACCACCAAAATTGCAGCCTCCAGCCTCCACTGCTCTGGGATTCCCCAGATGACCATGCAGCCTTCCCCTTCCCCTGACCCCTTTCCCAACCACCAATCATTTTGTGCGTTCCCATTTTTCCCCATTCTAAAAGCTTGTAATACCTCTCCTAAAGCTTCATTACTGTCAGTAAGAGTTTTAAACTAAAATATGCTGCTATTTTTGGAATTTTGCCCGGACACCTTTGCCTTCAGTCCCATGGCGTTTACCTTCAGCACTGCCCATCACTGGAATGCAGCCCCCAGGACCTTCTCTGGATTTTCATTTGGCCTTTGAGCTAAATTGACAGGAGTTCAAACCACCACCACCCCATCATGCAGAAATAATGACCAGTTCACATGATCACTGCAGCGCACCATGGCTTATTTAAGCCACGATGGGTTTCACTGCATGCCAATGGCCATTTTGAATATTCAAACTATGGCAGGCATGTGCTGTGCCTTATCGTGTTATGCGAACCTGGGCTGTGTGTGCCAAAAATGTGTGTTGTGTCCTTTCCTAGGTGTATTGGACAACTTTCTGAATGCAAATCACTCTTTTTGGGTGGGAGCAATTATGTTTAAGGATAATGGCCAGTCCCCCTGCACTAGGGTGTGTGAAGTTCATTAGATAACAAAATTCTGCCCACGGTATGGATTCATTTTCATGTAAAAAGTCATTATGAGAACAATGTGGTGAAATGAATTTCACCATTGTGTGCCTGATGGATTTAATTTTACTCTCCCATCAGGCATAGATCTCCTAGAAGCAGGAGAACAATAATGATGAAGAATTTTCCATTTGAATTGACTTCCTGTAGGGCCATTATGAAGTAGCATGTTAACATCCATCTAATACCATTGTTGTTATATGATATCAAGTAATGAATGCAGATTTACATATGGAGTTATTCTCCTCTAGGTAGCTAGTTTTCAAGGACTGTAAGTAATAATAACCCTTAAAGTTGTCATTTATCCATTGCTCTGCAACAATCACAGAATTTCAAACTAAATAATTAGTCATCCTTTAAGTAATTAATAGGATGCTATTTATTTAGTAGTCTATACAGAGTGGTTCAACAGCACACATTTATCTTAAATGTTTTTATGCTATGCCATTATGTTTTATATGCAAATGTTATGGCCTGTCCCATTATACCAAGTGGCTGCAGAAGACCTTGTAATGCTCATTATGATGTGGTAGATTTATAAATGAGAGCTTTTACTAGTTGCTTCTTAGCGGTTTAAATTGCAGTGCACTTAGGAACTGGAAAGCCATTATTAAAAGCTTAATGTTATATAGTACATAGGTTATCAGGTCCTTTTGTGACATTTTTCCCCTCAAGGAGAAAAGAACCCCACCGGGGTATGATTCCATTTTAAAACAATCTGTTTATGAAGAAAATGGAAAGTTGAGAAGATGGAACACAACCAGCCCGGACAAGAAACCTTGTGCAGATGACAATTAGTGCAAGTCTTGCTCACAATCCCCATGCATTGATGCACCCAACTCCAAAGCCAACTCCTCCAACAAAGACCACCAGGACCAATCCCACTTCCCTCTCCACTTACTGGCCAGGTTCAGACATAATACTAAGCCATGCTATGTGTGTGATGCAATGGTTACTGTTAGATTTATGATCATAGGGAGTCGCCCAAACTAATTTTGGGATATGGATTTTCACATGGACTCTGTACTGAATAAAGAACTGGGGCTTGTGTCCAGTATTCATCCTACTTAGTTGACCCACTGAAATGAACGGGGTCTAAGTTAGACTAACACTGCATACAAGCCTAGGAACCCACCTGCATTGGATTGGGATGTGGAGAATGGATCCTTCTTCAACTCAAGAGCTCACTAGCTGGCCTTAATCAAATCATTACCTAATCTACTAAAGTCCTGCTCTGAGCCCCTTAGAGGAAGTATGGGATACAAATCAATACATACAGTGTAACAAGTGGATCTCATCTCTCCCCCCCACCCCAACCCACAACCCTCTCTCTGGGCATGTCTACACCATATGGTGTAGAGGGAGGGAGGTGGGACAATCCTGGACTTACCTGCTTCCAGGATCGTCTCAGGGTGCCTACATGGAAGCGTGACATCCCAGAAGGCAAGAGGGACATCGCACACACCACACTCATGCCCACCTTTAAAAAAAAAAAAAAAAACAGGAGCTGGAGGGCAATTACACTCCAGTGAAAAAGTAAGTTCTAAAAAAAAAAAAGCCCCAATCCCTCGATATCTATGGACTCTCCCTGGCCTGGTTCCTTCCTGTGCTGACTCATGGAGAGGAGGGAAGAAGCTGGGATGGGTGCCCACACCACCCACAGTCCTCAGGATCGTCTTGGGACTGCAGGAAAAACCAGGGGAAAATGGCCATGCCTAGACAAGTGTTTATCCCAGGGATCATCTTGAGATCATCCCTGTGCATCCACGACACACAGGGGATCCAGGGAGCAGGGAGGGATGATCCCTCCATTTCCCTGGGATAACTGGGACCACTTGTAACCCAATTTTTCCTGCAGTCTCAGGATTGTCCCGAGACCACAGGAGGTGTGTGGGTGCCCATCCCAGCTTCATCCTACCTCTTCATGAGTAAATGTCAGGAGGAGGGAACTGGGCATGGGGCACAGAGCTCTTCACATGCTCCATGCTCATCAGGGGTGGGGAGGGGAGCAGGATCAGGTTGGTTTTTTTATAAAAAAAAACTTACTTTTTTGTTGGAGCACATGTGTGCTCTTCTTCTGAGAAGAAGAAGAAGAAGAAGAAGAAGAAGAAGAAGAAGAAGAAGATGTCGGGCGTGACCATATCACACTTGCATGTGGACAAAGGGGAGGATTTCGTGAGCAGAATACTGCAAGATCCTTTCCCCTTCCTCCCCTGGGCTAGACATGCCCAAAGTGTCTGCAGATATCCCATGGAAATGGAGGGATCATCCTTACTTGCTCCTGGGATCCCCTGTGCATCATGTGGATGCACAGGGACGATCCAGGGATAATTTCCAGGAAAAACAGTGGTGTAGACATGCCCCTTTCTCTCCAGCTTGCCTCAATTTTTCAATTTCCTTGAGCTTTCTCTTTTGGCTGTTAAACATGCTGCGGTCGCTGTCTCCCACCCATCCCCCTTCCCTGCATTTATTTTCTGCCTACCTCTGCTTGCATTTCCCCTAGCAACAGTCTGTCCCTTATTAGGGAACCCAAACCTTTCAGAACCAGAACATTCAAACAGAAAAGTATTGCTGACTCCAAAAAAGAAGGCTCTGCTGAAGAAAGTACTAGACAAACTTAGATGAGGAACTATTTACAACAACAACAACAACACAACAACAATTCAAGGACAGCCAAAATAGAAAATACAGATCAAAGCTGGTGAGGAAACAAACATGGTGTAAGGGGGGTGGGAATGGAAAAGGATTTACCCAACTGGTTTCCTAGTTTTATCCACTCGTATCAGTTCAAAATCGCTCAATTAAGGTGGTGGTTATAATATAACCTTTTTTCCCCCCACTGAAAGGAAATAGTAATGAAACAACCCTGATAAGGAATTTCAAGCTTTTCACAGCTCAAACTGTCCCTCACAGCACTAGGCTTAAGAAAATTACCATCGATATCAACTAGAAGGAGCCAGGATTTAGGAACATAGGAAGCTGCCATCCATCTAGTCAAGGGGTGTTGAATTTCTTTCAGGGTGAATGTCATTTGGAGAAACTCTTAAGGACCACATTCCAGTAGTGGATGAGGCTGAAGACAAAAGGAGACATAGAGCTTGTACTTTTTCATCACCGTAAGTGGGTTGGATCACAATGCACTTATCTTATTGATTTAAGTGTATCCACTCTAAGCATGTCTAGGCCTGGATACAACCTAAAGTATTCCAATTGACATCCAGCAAATCAAAAGTACAATCTGATTTGTAATTCAAATTCTCAGCAATCAAGACTGTATCAAAAATTCCATACAAAACTTCATATACCCAGCTTTGTGCCTGGTTCCATACCTTTAAATTGCATATATATATATATATATATATATATATATGAATCAGTACCATTTGTGATGTCTAAAATGCCACTTGCTTTAGGCCACATTGAGGTAGAAATGATTGGGAATTATAGAGTTCTAAAATTTCTAAAACTGAATGTATAAAAAATGCAGGCTTTATCAGGATATGCAAATCAGTAAACCTTCAGCTCACCAAAGTTCTCCAAATTCCATATTGAAGCTTATTCCAAGTCGAGTCCATATCAGAGTACAAGCTTTTTTTTTTCTTTTTGCATGAAAATTTGTCCGTTTTTTCATGCATATTTTTCCTTTTTTTTTTTTTTATAATAATTTTTATTCATTTTCAACACTATATAAACATAGACAAACATTTCCAAAATATAACTGAAACTAACACAATAAGAAAAAAAAATACATCAAATATCTGCTGCATACATATTGAATAATTGTTGAGTACAAATATCAAAAACTATTACATATGCCTTATCACACTACAACATCTTCATTCTTAACATAAATGTGCACCCCCCACCTCGGGATCATTCTTGAGTCCAAAATCTAATCATTTCTTCTGCTGGTGGTTTCCCACTTCCCTTAGTAAACACAAACACTAGGAACTGTTTCCAGATTCCTTCGAACTCATTTATTTTAGTTACGCCTTTTCTCCACTTAATATTGCATGTCAGTTTATCATTAATGGCTATGTCCCATACTACTTTATACCATTCCTCAATAGAATATTCCCCTTGGATCTTCCAGTTCCTAGCTATCATCAATCGTGCTGCAACCAACAAACTCGATATCAGCTCTATAGTTCCTTTTCCACACTTTATATCTTCAAATAGTGACAGCAATGCTATTTTTGGTGTTTGTTCTATTTTCATTCCCACTATTTCTTCAATTTCTGAAAACACCATCTTCCATAATCTTTGTACATATTTGCATTGCCACCACATATGTAAATACGTTCCTTTTTCCCCACATCCTCTCCAACAATTTGCTGAATGTTGATCACTTATCTTATTCAATCTAACCGGGGTTAGGTACCACCTCCATAAAATTTTAAAATAATTCTCCTTTATTCTTACTGATAAACTTCTCAACACTCTTTGTTTCCATAGTCCCTCCCAGCTCTGTCGCCCTATTTGTATCCTCAAATCTGATTCCCAAATCATTTTCTCTGTATTCTCTCTAAACTCCTTCTCTAACAATATTTTATATATTTCACTCATTAATCCTTTTGAAACTATACTACTTCCTTTTCCTTTCTCCTTACTTACTACTAATTCTTCAAACCTCGTCATCTTTCTGCACATTCTATTATCTTTAATCCACTTTTTATTCCATTGTTCTAATTGACCATATTCTAGCCAAGATAGCTTCTTCTCCTTTAACAAATTTTCCATATCTTCTCTTATTTTAATATCTCTTACCCAATCCTTTAATTTTATTTTATTTTTCTCTTTTAATATTTTACATAATCTACCCTTTAGATCCTCTGGGAAATTCTTTAACATTATTATCGGTGCTAAGGGAGAGTTGCTCGGAAGCAGCTTCCCTTTAAATTTACTCCAAATTTCCCATTGAGTCCTCAGGAGTGGATTATCTATACTTCCAACCCACTTTCTTCCTCCATCTTTAAAAAAAACATTCTCCAGATTCATCTCTACCTTACTTATGATTTTTTCTTCCATCCAATATAAATCTCCTACTCCCATAATTGCTTCTACAACATGTCTTAATCTATTTGCTACATAGTATAATTTTATGTTTGGGAGACCCATTCCCCCCTTTTTTTGGCTTAGGTACCAATTATTTTTATTCACTCTTGCTCTCTTTTCTCCATTACAATATTTATTAATAATATTTTGCCAACTTTTTATCTCGGTTTCTGATATTTTTATAGGTAACATCCTAAATACAAAATTAATTTTAGCTAATATCTTCATTTTTATCAAAGCTATTCTCCCAAACCAAGATAAATTTAATCTTTTATATTTTTCCAATTTCTCTAGTACCTCCTTCTTTAACCTCGTTAAATTTTCCCTTTCTAAATTCTCTAGATTTTTTGTAATTTTAATTCCCAAATATTTAATCTCGTTCTTAACTTTCAATTCCATTCCCTTAAATTCCCAATCCTTTTCTTCCTTCTTAGTATAGTTAAACAACATCATCTCTGATTTAGACCAATTTATTTTTAACCCTGTAATTTCCTCAAATTCCCTCAACTGATATTTAATTCTTTCTAATTTTTTTAATGGATTCTTAATGGTCAATAAAGTATCATCCGCAAACATGTTTAGCTTTATTTCCCTTACCTCTCCAATTCATTCTGTGGGACTGCAAAGACTCTTCTCCAATATTGACCAACCAACTCTGCTGGGTTAGATGTGTTAAGCTACTTATATTAGGGTGAACATATGAAAAGGAGGACAGGGCTCCTGTATCTTTAACAGTTGCACAGAAAAGGAAATTTCAGTAGGTGTCATTTGTATATATGGGGAACCTGGTAAAATTCCCTCTTCATCACAAGTTAAAGGTACAGGTGCCCTGCCCTCTTTTAAATCTGGTCACTCTAGTATAGCCCCTGCAGCTTTAACTGCTGTAATAAAGAGAGAATTTCACCAGGTTCTCCATATATACAAATGACACCTGCTGAAATTTCCTTTTCTATGCAACTGTTAAAGATACAGGAGCCATGTCCTCCTTTTCATATGGTCACCCTACTTATATATCATTGAAGTCAGCATTTACTCACCAATATTTGTATGTCAAATGAGGGGCATTGTGCTGTTCATATCTAGTTTAGGATGTTGCATTAGATGGATGGTTGGCCAAGGTATATATGTGCTTTTCCTTAAGAATGATAGCTCTGGAAAGGCTGCTCAGGATTGCAACCCCAGTGCACAGGGCAGGAGGTTTAGCACCTTGCTACCCACTCTGCAATCCTGATGAAAATCTCTTTCCCTGCACAGCTACAATGTGCCTTTAGGATGGAAGCTGCCATTTGCATTTCCTTCCCAAGACTGCAGCATGAGAGGACGGTGTTAAATCACGTTTCAGTCACAATCCAAATAGGCTTCTCTACCACTGTGATTTTAAAAGTAACACAAGCAAACATACTTAATGGCAAGCTACAGATTTAACATGATATGTACCTTGGCCCTAAGTGCCCACAACACTCTTAATTCTGCAGAATGTGCCTGTGATTTCTGTTTCCGCATATAGCACAACAATGCAGGCAGAGTGACTACAGGGACTATTTCCGTTTTTTCATGCATATTTTTCCAAACGTACACATCAACTGTGCACATCTTTGAAATGTACACATTCTTCTCCCATTGATTAAAGCATATTTGTGCACATTTTTTAAAGGTACAATTTTTTTCCTGCACATTTTTCAAATGTATGCACGTTGTTGAACACATTTTTATGGTGTTCAAATCACACTGCAAGCATGGAAATGAACAGATTTTGCATACGAGTCCAAGTTTGGTCCAAAAGGTGCGAACTGGGTAAATTCTGATAAAAATTAACTTCAGCAAGTTTCTCAGACATCTCTAAGTATAATTGCAAAGCCTGGAAACACTCTGCTTTCTTGGTGTTACACAAGGTCTTATCAAATGTTCATCAAAAGATAAGTGTCAGTCTTAATATATTCTTACAGATGAAAAGTCAGCAAGAGCACCATTTGGGACTTCTTAATTTTTTAAAGCAATCATGCTAATACTATTTTTTAAGCAATTACTGTATTTTTGACAATGTCACTTATCCTTTATAAACTGATGTCAGAGTGCATCTTTTGTAAATTAATAGATAACAAGCAATGGACTATTCAGCAGGATATTATGCCTGAATATACAAGAATGCCTCCATCAATTGAGAATCATCTCATGCTTTTCATTCTTTGCTTTTTGCCCTTCACCATTGTTTTGTCAGAAATATTAACAGAATCAGAATGTATATGATGAACATTTTAGGATATATTTGTTTTAAACAGCCCATCGTTAGTATAACTTACAAGGTCAGTAAGAATTTGGACCACACATATACATGGAGCAATTATAAGAAAGTGATGGAATGGCAACTCATTAAATGGTGGCTCTCTAAGATTTGGAAGTAACTTGAGCTATTTTTTACATTAACAAATTGGGCTACAGATTGTTCCAAGATGAAGCTTGCTATTTCATTAATACTGTATTCAGACTCTGCCATTGTTTGGTTGAGTATGTTATGGTGGCATGTGATGTTCAATTGCTCAAGTAACTAAACTGTTTCCAGACCAGGTTTTTTGAGGAAATGGAACATTGTCAGTTTGACTAGAATTAAAATTTTACACAGGAACAGTCTGAAATCTAGGAAAGGTTCCAAGAATGCAGGGAAATGCATTTTTGGGAATGACCAGGAAAACAAATGTGGCTGACAGAAGGATGCAGAACAAGGAATGCATGAAGAAAGCCAAACTTAAGAAAAAGTGGGTGGCACAATGGAAATAAGAAATGAGTCGGGGAACTGATGCAAGAAGGGACTCTTGAGAGGCTGTGAAGAAACTCTACAGTCAGGAGGTCTATTGTTATAGAGGGAAAGGAAAGGAAACAGGATTGCTAGGGAGGCTGGTCAAGAGACAATGTGATTAAAGGAATGTGTTGCTAGCTCTAGAGAACGGAACTTGAGAGAGAATTTTACCAGTTGTGGCTCCTACTATCATTGCACCATTACACCCTCGCACCCTAAAAAAAAAGATGCACATAGTGATTTAAACTCATTAACCAGTTCTTTGGCTGCTGAGTTCTAGTTCTGTAGATAATATGCACTCAGTGCATAAGCATGTGACAAATGAATACCTGAGTACAAAATATATGCATGCCCCAACTAAAGTAAGGCCACACAAGGGTTTGTTGAATTGAAAAACTCAGAAGCAGGAGACAGGAAAAACTACAGTTCCTGAAGCCAAGCGATTGTTGTCTTCCTTGCACATTCATACTTCATGTCCAAAGTCTCCCATAATCATACCTTTATCTTTTGGCTCTCACGTTAAGGCAATGCTTCATCATTACTTTTGAAATAATATTTGGTGCCTTCCATCTCCTTCAGTTCCTGGCCCAGAGTCAACCACAATAAACCTTGAGATTAACCTTGTCAACATGCTTACACTGCACAGAAACTTCTTTCATCATGTAGAAACGAGGTAATTGGTACAATTGATTTGTTACACAAATCCCTATTAAGGAGCTGAATATGCATGACTGATCATATTTTCCCATCCTCAATGGTTTTTCACCAGTTGCCAGGGAAGTGGGTATGACTGTGGCAGCAATACCTGTTGCTTTGCCATCACTGCTTATGTTTTCCTTTTTTGGACTGTGGCTATGCTGCTTCCTTCATCTCAGCAGAGCCTCTGTAGGAAGCTACAGTGGAACGATACATGGCCCAGCCTTCCATGCAACAGTGCGGAAAATTGCTCACTAAAGGCAAAGTGAACAACTCGGTGTCACAGTACAGGTGGACTACACACCTCAAGTGTTAAAACACTGTGCTAGTTTTTCTACTAAAAAATCCAGCTTCATTGCTTTGTTTCGTTTTTAATTCTGACAACTAGCTCAATGGCAAACAAAAACAATACAAACAAAAAACTTGTCAGGGTAGGGAGATGGGTATTTCCTGGTCGGTTAAGAACATAGGAAGAGCCATGATGGATCAAACCAAGGGCTATCTAGTCCAGCATTCTGTTTACACAGTAGCCAACCAGCTGTCCATGGGAAACCCATAAGTAGGATATGAGTGTAACAGCACCCTCCTGCCCGTGTTCCCCAGCAACTGGTCTACAAAGCCATACTGCCTCTGATACTGGAAGTAGCATACAGCCATCAGGACTACTAGCCATTGATAGCCTTGACAAACTCTTGTTTAGTGTCAATATCAGAAGACTGACCCCAACCTGTTATACATAGAAAAAAGGCTTCAATCCTTGCAAAATCAGATAAAAATCCATGCATTATTATTGGTATTAGTAGTTTGTTGTGATATTAGGCAACATATGGATAATCATAGTATTTATCAATGATTAAAAAACCTGCTGGTTTAAGACTAGACTTGGCTTATGTTGGCTCAAGCTCCTCAAAGCCAGGAAATTGGAAATTGGAACCTGATCCTTTAACTAATGTGCTCCATAATCAGTGATGACGTTGTGCAACACCACAAATTGGGCTTGCTTATCCCATACACTTCATGAATTTCAGAGGACTGACCTTAGAGAACGTAAAAAAGAAATATGGGGTACAGACGGTAGGTTTGCCCATTTTTTATTTAAAAAATTCCGCCCCTCTGTGTGGAGATAGGCTGGGAGCAGTGACTGCCAATGTGGGTCAGAGGGGAAATCCTGGTAGACATGGGGAAGGAACAAGATAGAACCTGGCATTTCAGTAGTGCAGCTGGATGGAACCTTCCAGGTAATGGGCGGAGCCAAGGAATGCAGGTAGAGCCAATAGCTGTCAGGCAGCTGTGACATTTTATTCATTTTTCTGAGCCCAAACTGGTTGTCTTGCCAGAAAGAGGTTGTACAGTTTGGATCGATAAAATAGCAGATATATGGTAAGGTGACCATATGAAAAGGAGGACAGGGATCCTGTAACTTTAACAGTTGCATAGACAAGGGAATTTCAATAGGTGTCATTTGTATATATGGGGAACCTGGTGAAAGTCCCGCTTCATCACAACAGTTAAAGTTGCAGGAGCTATACTAGAGTGACCAGATTTAAAAGAGGACAGGGCACCTGCAGCTTTAACAGTTATGATGACGAAGAAATTTCACCAGGTTCCCCATATACACAAATGACACCTGCTGAAATTCCCTTTTCTATGCAACTGTTAAAGATACAGAAGCCCTGTCCTCCTTTTCATATGGTCACCCTAATATATGGAAACCCAGAGGTATGTTAGAGGAAGCAATTTCTTAGGTGCATTGGGCCTGAGACAGGATATGATATGATTGGCTACTTTTCATAGAATGAGGCATGAAATTGGTTCTTCATGGAACTGTGGATTGCAAGAGGCCTGAAAATTACCTAGATCAGCCTCCTACACTTACCATGTGTTCATATACCTCATCATGATAGAAGACTGCTCATGATTATTATCTGTTATTACCAAAGTTATAATGGGCTTTTGCAACAATTACTGATCAGGGAGAGAAAACTAGGAAGATCATTGTCAGACTTCCCTCCTTCTCAAGGGACAGAAAGAATCAGATGGATGAACATATGAGCTACTCACCATACTTCAGAGTGAGGAAGAAAATGTAAAAGAATTGGCCAATCTTACTTTTGGTGATGAGGGGAGGGGGCAGGCTTTTCATCAGCCAGGTTTGTCATTTAGTTATTCCATAACTAGAATTGAAAGGCCCATCTGATAGTCCCACAACATATTTGGGTTAGAAATAAGTTCTAACGTGGACCTCTATCAAGAATCAGATAGCTATCATTATTTTATACATTTCATTTACATATATAGGTGTGCCATGTGCAACATTCCAAATAAAAGGTTCAGTGTATGACTGATGAATATTTGTAACTCTTAAATCTCTCTGCAGGTTCGCTTTGATGTGAGATTCTAACAAGAAGCTTTATGATGATAGGCCATGCATTAATAGGGATGCCTGT
Source organism: Elgaria multicarinata webbii (assembly GCF_023053635.1). Lineage (NCBI taxonomy): Eukaryota > Metazoa > Chordata > Lepidosauria > Squamata > Anguidae > Elgaria > Elgaria multicarinata. Next base: position 107,766,746 of record NC_086172.1, read on the forward strand.
TATTGTTTACATATTTAAGCCCCACAAAAAGCCTTCACAAAATGCCTTACAACATAACTAAGGTAAAATAATAATAATATAATAATAATAATAATAATAATAATAATAATAATAATAATAATAATAAATTCTCTGAATCTCTTCCAGTTTGATGTTGAGGGTTCCAATACATAAACAAATATTAGAGAAGTTTAGGAGGTGGGCAATCCTGATTCAGAACAACAACAAATGTACTTTGAGATTGTCCAAATGAGTTTGCCATAGTGTGTTCCAGACAAACCATAATTCGGAATGTGACATCAGCAGCAAATCCATCGTTGTCTTTCATGGACATGAGAATGTAGCTTCCTTACCAGGAACCAGGTTCTTGATAATCCAGTAAAGTTCTCCTTGGAAAACACTATCCCCCCACAGGCGGGGATTGGAAGATGCTTCCACATTTGGACATATAGTGCACACTATTGGAATAAAAGGAGAAGGTTGTGTGATTGGAAGCATGAGATGCTGACGGGTTTAAAACAGGGGTGAAGCACCTAAGGCCCTCCAGAAGCTGTTAGACACTAACAACATGGCTAATAATCAGGAATTCCTGGACCCAACAACAACCAGAGGACCACATGTGTCCTCTACTTGTGGTTTACACCTCAACATTAAAGGGGCACAAGCCTCAAAATTCTACTACACATGGAAGGTGACTTCTGCAGAGGACAATCTCCTCTATCTCCTTGAGATTTTAGAATCCTGATTCTTGAAATGAAATTACAATTACCGTTAGTTAAGTATTTATAATCACATTTATCACATAGGTAAACTTGCAAGCAAGCAATTCAAATACATTGAAGGGAGGGGTGGTTTGACAACACTGTAATGATTGATTTCCTTTTCAAAAACCAGGGAATTTCAGTGATAAACAAACAAACAAACCCTGTTCGTTTAAGACCAGAGTTAAGGCTATCTCAAATTAGCTCAAGTGCCACAAAGCCAGGAAATTGACAGCTAAGGCTGATGCCTTAACTGGCATGCCCCATGATCAGTGGTGATGATGTGCAATGTCACAAATTGTGCTTGCTTACCACAATGCACCCTCACATTTCCTTGATATTTCAGGCCCAAATCCAGATGGGAAGGATGGAGTGCATGCAACCAGCAAAGAAGCAGTGTAATCATCATCATCATCATCATCAAATATTATATAGTATTAAGGAGAAATCCTAGGTTATAATGCATGAATTAGCCTCTCAAATCTCAGGCTAATTTGAGCATTAAGGAGTATATGTTCTTTAGTATGAGCACTACATTGTCAACTGGTTTTTAATAGTAACTATGATTACTCATTGCAAGTGACACTGTCAGGAGATGGTCAGAAGGGCTCTCTGACACTTTAAATTATTCAGTGCTTCACATGTTTAATCTTTTATATGCCCAGAAGCATGTAGACATATACGTAACAATGCAAGGGCCGTACGTCCCCAAGGAAGTCAACAAAAACCACCAGTCCAGCACAGAAGCCTCAAACAAACCTTCTCTGCCCCAGTTTGCCCCCTCCGCTTGCCAGACAAGATAGACTTTTACAGGCATGCTCTAGCATTCTCAATTCTGGGTGGATTACACAGTAAACAAAGATATAGAAACAAAGGACCTGAAGGCAAGTCTATAAATATTAGCCGCTAGAGAACATTAGCAGGAGAGGGCCATTGCCATCATGCCCTCCTTTTGAGCTTCCCAGGGGCATCTGTTGACCCACAGAGAGAAACAGGATGCTTGACTTGATGGATTTTGCTTTTATCCAGCACGACTCTTCTTATATCAGCTGTGATGCTCCCAAATGTCCACCAGGAGTTAAAACAGAACATGACATCTTCACTCTTTCATAGATCCACTGTAACTGCTACTCTTCCAGGAATTGAAGTATCCTATGTCCCCACCCCACCCTACCCCAGACAGACAGACAGACATAGAATTGCTCTCTAACTTATTTAGTGGTTCATCTTGTCTCTATTGTTGCTACCAATCTCATACCAAAGGCTCATATACCAGGCTACTGGAGCATTTTAAAGTATTCTAAGAGAATCAGGGGCAGCAGAAAAGAGGCAGCTAAGGAACCCTGTGTTATAGTAGCAGAGAGTTTTTAGGTCCTGATATATAAGCATTTATATAAACTGCTAATTCTTCTCGATCTCTCATCAGCATTTCATACCACTGACCATGATAACCTGCTGGATCAACTCTGGGATGAGCATTGGAGGCACTGTGCTACCATGGTTCTAGTCCTACCTGCAGAGCCAATTTCAGAGAGTGACATCGGGTGATCATTCCTCAGGAACTGCACTGGCTGCTAATCATGACCAGACCAAGCTTAAGGTTTTGGTACTTGTGTACAAAGCCCTAAACAACTTGGGGCCAGGATATCTTCACCCGTACCAATCTGCCCAGTCACTGAGGTCATCAGAAGATATGCTCCTGGTGGTTCTACATGGACCTAAGGCCTGATGGGAATCCACAAGAAAAGTCTTCAGTCTGGTGGCTCCCTTCTTATGGAACTCTCTGCCTCCGGAGGTCAGTCAGGCACTAACATAGCACTGCATTCAGTGCCTCTTCAAAACAGCTCTTTTCCAGGAAGCCTTCTTTGGTTGACCAGCCTCGCACTCTGTTTTTTAAAGAATAATTTTAATATCATATTTTATTCTTTTTTTCTTTCATTCATTTTATCTCTTGCTGTTCACTGCTCTGGAACCTTTCTAGATGTGGAGCAGTGTACAAATGTTATAAATAAATTTGCTGGAAATAAGGAAGCACTGGAAGAGAGAATTCCTCAAATATCCCAATATTGACACTACGATGTTAAATCATAAAAGACTCAAATACAATTCTGATATCAAATCTCTATCCTTGTCTTTTGAGAATGCATGATGACAAATGGCCAGAAAATAGCAAAGGACAGCAGTTTGTAAATGTGGACAGATATGAAGCTACAGGAGGCTTCTATTATACTCACTCACTCACACATCTCAGACTCACATCTGACCATTCACATATTACAAAGATGCTCTTTTGGGGCCATTATCTTATGTCTCTACACCTATTTTCAGAATTATCGGAAATAGTGTGTGTTTGCTGTATTCATTGAGAAATAAGGGTGAAGACCATTTTGTGTGTGTGTTTCAGATGCTATTTTAGACAATTGTCCACTCCCCAGAAATTTCTGATCTTAGTTTCAATCTTTCTGTGCAGTAGGAGCAATGAGTAAGTGATTCTTGGTTCTCTCAGTGGTCATGAAGTGCTCTTGGCTCAAGGTATTCAAGTAGCTATTACTTTATAAAAGTCAAATCACATGATTTGCTAGCAAATATCCTGCAAAATAATTCTGCTCTATGCCCAGAGAAGAAAGTAAACTGCTCCTCTGAAGTCATTCCAATCACACTACTATGGGGGTTAAAGACTATTAGGGAGGTGCTTATGATAGCTCAGAGCTGTAGTAAACCTTTATCATCTTTGCTTCCAGGGGATGGTGGCAGTAAGAGGCTCATCGTCTTTCCCCTGAGTTTCCCATTAATTGTTTCCTTGCTACCCCCCAGGCTTATGAAATCACAAGGAAAAGTGGTATGTGCAGAACTGGCAAAATTAACAGATGAGGGAAATGTAATATTCATTCTCTGGAAACACTAGACCAAGTTGCAGATGTGCTAGACTGGGAGCATTTTATCACACGCTCATTACTGGACACTCATTTTTTGTGTGGATCCTTTGGATGATGCCATCCACCTCTCACGCATCTCCCACTCCTTCTGGTCTTCTTCCCGCAACAAATAAGCCCCCGGTAAATCTGGTTTTGGGGGGTAGCAAAAGATGCCACCATTTCCTGCTTTGTGCAGGAAAAGCAGCATGATAAAGACACCCACTGAATGGTCATTGTTTACTGCCTCTTTCTTCCCCCATGTGAAGAAAGAGGAAGTATCATGGGACAGAAGAGGAGAGAAAGCGATGGTAAGGAAACGTGTTTTACCCCCATCTGGTGACACTCTGGAATAATAATAATAATAATAATAATAATAATAATAATAATAATAATAATAATTTTGTTACCCACCTCTCCATCTGGATTGAGGTGGGGTACAACACAAATGCAAACACCATAAAATACATATAATTGATTAAATATATAAAACTAATGCATTATTAAAAGCAGTACATTATTAAAAGGCATCTTCATATGGCTCATGTCCATAGTAAAAGTTGACATTTATTAAACAAAACCCACACATACATAGAGATCTGCATGAGGCTTCAGGGATTCCATAGAATAGGCAGTTTCTGTGTATCCCACCAGCAATGGTTGTGCCTTACAAAGACAGTCCTTTCTGCATGATTTGATTTATGCCAAACGTATTCTGCTTCTCCTTCTGAGATTATCTCAAAATGCTTATGCCATCCCTATCCTCAGTTCTTGCTGTGGGGGGAGGGGAGGGGAGTAGATGCCCCACATTTCATTTTGGCTCCTGTATTGGTCAGCATTTAGGCTTTCCAAGAGAGTGTTGTGCTTTTTCTGAGGCTGGCTGCATATCAAATTGTCAGACTACAGCTGCATAACGAAAAAGCCGATAATGATGCTGAATCTCCAGCCTACTCCTAAGTAAATCCTCTTTATATGTACCATTGAAAACTAACATTAAGCTAGGCATTGTCAAGTGCTCTGTTCATAAGAAATGCTTTAGATGAGCTTTATGGGGACTGTAGTTTATCTCCTCCAGCAGATTCAGTGCTCCGTGTCTTCTTTACCTCCTTCATGTGAATAAGCCCAGGGGTTGCTCTTTTCCCACTGCAGAGCTCATAATTTATGCTTTCAAACCCACTCAGTAGCCGAGACAGGCACTTTGTATGTCTTCTAGTCTGCTACCACCACTAGTAAAGAGCAGTGGTGTACTAATGATCAGTTTTGAAGTGCAGCTGCCCATTGTGATAGTCCCCCTAGCCACACCCCCAAGGAGAGTCCCAAACTGCAGGCAGCAGTGTTGATCCATAACAGCTTTCCACAATTGTGTGCCCTTCAGATGTTTTGAAACATAGCTCCCAGAATTCCTGACCATTGGCCAGCCTGATGAGAGGGACTGATGAGAGTTGAGGTCTAAAGTTGAGGGCACCAAATTAGGGAAGGGTGATCTATAAATACACCCCTCTCCCCTCAAAGAGCAACAGCACATAGCATAATATTCAATTCAATAGGATCCACTGATACTCAAAGAATAGCGAGCAGGCAAAAGGCAGTTACAGGGTAGTGATTAGCATGGTAGAAAGACTTGAGATGGCATGAGAAAGAAAAAGTGAGGAACACAACAGCCTGGTTTGCACAATCACTGTGGTGTAATCAAGTCACGGTGGCTTATTTAACCTATGGTTCATGCCAGGGCATGCTGGGTACCATTTGTCTAAGTACTCACTCAGGCGTAGGTTGTTGTGTTGTCCAAACCTGGCTGGCATGGCTTGTTTGATGGGGAAACAACCCTCAAATAACCTAACAACTGGTCATGCCTTATTTGAGAGTTGATACCCCCTCAAACAAGCCATGCCACCCAGAATCATACGGCATGACAAGCTGTGCCTGGGTAGGTAATTAGGCCAATTGAGCCCAGCAAACTCCAGCACATACCATGGCTTAAACAAGCCACTGTGGTCACAGTGATTGTGCAAACTGGGCTGACATGTTCCCAATTTCCAGGAATTTTCAGGAGTTTCTTTTCCCAGAACCAGGAAGAAGCACCATCTTTAAATCAACAAACCAGTTCTAACACTTTTCATCTCCATCTGGAGCAGATCATTTGGCAAAGCTATTAATTGCCCGTTCAAGACCAAAACATTGCTAAACACTTTGCATTACAAAAAGGATAGCTAACAACAATATATTGTTGCTGGGAAAATCCATCCTCCCACTTTCCCCTGCTACTGTGATGACTACAGCTAAGTTCAGAGGGAAGAAGGGAGCCTGAGGGGGTAGCAGATGGCATCATTGTTCCTGCTAGTCAGAAAATCCTGACATTCAACCCTGCGAGCCCTGGCTCTACCACACTACTGCTAGAGAGAGGCAGTAGAGGACAGTGGGTTGGACATGTTCTGGACAGGACTGGTTCAGAACCTCTTCATAGCCACAGTGCTTCCTGGGCAGCCTTGGGTCAGTCATAATACCTCAGCCTAGCCTCACAGGGCTATTCTGGAAATAAAATAGAATTTCCCTTATATGTTGTCTTGAACTCTTTGGGAAAAGGTTGGGCTAAAAAAATTAATTGATACACAGGAAGTCAGACAATACTAGAAGGAATGATAATTCTTAAATGCTACAAAAGTGTTCTAAACAAGGGTCAAAACTTAGGTCTTCTGCATAGAAATTGTGCTTGCTATCAAAGAACTTTGCTGAGTATTGTCCTTTTAATTTTCAGTGGGATCTACAAATGTCCCTCAAGTTACACTAGATTTTTGTGAGCCATATATGTAGTTAGCAAAAGAAGAATGGAGTTATATAACAGCCTTCACCAACATGGTGCCCTCCATATGTGTTGGACTACAGTTCCCATAATCCCCAGAGAGCATAACTAGCTGGAGATTATGGGAGTTGTAGGCCAACACATTTGGTGAGCACCAAGTTGGAGAAGACTGATATATAATATAGGAGCAGCCATTCATTACATCATTGGCTCATCCAGTTGAATATTCTTTCTTTGTCACTGTCCAGATTCAAATTTTAAAGGGTATGCATGTCATTGCATCATTACTACCATGACCACCATCACCACCACCACCACCACCACCATTCTTTTGTGAACAAAAATGTCCACAATCTTCGCTAATTTTATTAGTCTGATAATGGTTAAGGAGGCCAAGCTTTCTACAAACTACATGGATGAAAGTGAGAATACTAGATGACTCAGCCTATCCTTAATGTCATTTCCATTGTTGGCACTTGCAAACAGTTGGACCAGTGTGCTTAACATCAGAGCATTGAATTCCAGCATAGATTATTTGCTTCCCTTATTTCTAATTGTGTGTCTGTTGCTTCCACAACTGAACTGTAATGCCACACCAATTCTGTGTTTTTTGGAAGGGTATCTTCATCCATTTACCAGTTCTGTTTCAAGGTCATTAGACATTCAAATGTTTCGGCATGACCAGAGCAACTGAGCAATCCCATGCATGGTTCCCATGCTTAGCGTGAACATTGGTAATGAGAATTTTGTCCTGTCATTTCAATGACATTCATTTTTTCAAGCTGCTGAGATTAAAATAGTTCAATTTTGTTCATATGCCAGTTGGGTTATCCTGCTTTCATAAGTCTGAATAAAGAAAGTCAAAGACATGGCTTAACATACTTTCAGATGTGTCTGAAAGAATATGCCCCAATTGCTTGAAACAAAAGAAGCTGCTTTATATTAGGTCAGACTTTTTTTCTCAGTCTTATCCTGTACTGTCTGCTCTCTCCAGGATATTGGCTTCTCTCTAGGATCTCAAACTGAAGTCTTTCCCATTACCTCTCACCTGAACATTTTCTAAATGGCATTACGAATGACTGAACCTGGGGCCACCTGCATTCAAAGCGGGTTCTCATCCACTGTGTTCTATAGTCCCTTCCTATTAAGCTGCTAGTGATGGCTGGAAAAGCTACATGAGTTCTGGATGTTTAATTTAAGATTACACCATTATTGTGTGATTCATAAGATAAGGTATGGGCCAAGTATTGGAATGGGAGCCAGATTTATGCTGGATCGAATACACTGGTAGAAGTGGACTTCCCTGGCCCCCTCCCACATCAGCCCCACTAGTCTACCTACATAGAGAATCAGGAGACCCTGCTGAATAGGGAGAGCTGTGGTGTGTGGGCAAAAGGGGGATCCCAAAAAATCAGGCAGAGGCACATTAAGTGAGCAGAGCCCTTCCTCTCATGGAAGGTCCCTTCCTCTTGTAGAATGTAGATTCTGGATCCAGCCCTTTCAGTTTATCCACCATTTGGATGATCTGGTCTCAGGAGTAGAAACTTCTGCCGGGAGCTGGTTGTTATTATCCTTGTCTTTTTCAGGCTAAGGATTAGGCCAAAATGTGTCCATATTAGGGCTGTGCATGGACCCCCAGATCTGCTCTGGATTCTGATCCACAACTTCTGTATCAGGTCTGCCCCACCCCGCACCAATCCGCCTATGGTCTGCTCCACTCCACGGCAGGGCTCCAGATCGGAGCTCCATGTTTCCCCCCATAGATTTGCATTGAAAATCAAATGCCTATAACTTTTTTCTTTTAATGTTATAAACCTCAAAATTGACACCATGACAGCTTATCCATGTATCCACATTCCTGGCCAGTTTGAAGCAAATCCGAGCATACAATGATTTTTGGCAAATACGTCACAATCCCCCACCCCATTTCCAGAAATGCCAATATCTCCATCATTTTTCCAGATACAAACTTGAAAATGGGCACCATCCTAGATTCCACCTAGATTCATATTCATGCCAAGTTTCAAGGAAATCTGAATATGCCCTGATTTTTAGTGATTTTAAAAAACTTTTTAACCCCAATTAACAAAACTTTCTGCATCTCTGTCACTTTTAATGTTAGAAACTTCAAAATAAGCACAATGAGAACTTATCCATGTATCCACATTCATGGCCAGTTTGAAGCAAATCCGAGTATCCAGTGATTTTCACCAAATATGTAAAAAAAACCCACCCATTTTCAGAAATGCAAATATCTCTGTCATTTTTCAAGATACAAACTTTAAAATGGGCACCATCCCAACTTCCACTTAGATTCACATTCATGCCAAGTTTCAAGGAAATTCGAATATGCACTGATGATTTTTTGGAATTTTGGGGAATTTAAAAAAATATTCCCTTCCCCCATTTACAGAGATGCAAATTTCTCAGGGATTTTTCCAGATACAGACCGGTAAGTGGGCACCCTGAGATCTTCCACCAAGATCATTATTCTGGCCAGTTTGAAGGAAATCCAATCATCCCCTGATTTTTGGTGAACATTTAAAAATAATATTCCCCCACCTCATTTTCAGAAATGCATCTATCTCAGGGATTTTGTAAGCTGCAGACAGCTAAATGGGCTTCTAAATAAATAGATCCCTATTCATGACTATTTGAAAGGAAATCCCAACATGCCATGAATTGTGGGGAATATTTAAAGATAAACCTAAATAAGAACCTTCAACACTTCAAAAATTAACAAGGAACTTCAACAGGGTGAGGGCAGCAGCAATGCAGCAATGCAGGAAGAAGGACTGAGTCAAAGCAAGACACACACAAACCAGCCCTGTGAGGAGGGCACAGAAGAGGAGAGGCAGCAGCAGGTGGCGGCTATGCCCTGGCCTGAAGTACTGGGAACAAGCATGCAAGAGGCTTGTGGGGTTGACCCACACAACCCATCTACATCTCTCAGGCACCAGGAGGGCAGAGAGGCAGGCAGAGAGGTGCTACACACACACACACACACACACACACACACACACACACACACACACTGTGCCATAGATCTATGGGGAAGTAAGTCCCAGGCAGCAGATACCAATCCCCCACAACAACAGCACCCAGGCAGAGGCAGGAAGGCAGGCATGCAGCAGACATTTCTGGGGGCACAAGTAAGTGAGCCAAGGATTGTTTCCACTTTCCAGGCCATCAAAGTCAGTAATGCAAACCAGCCCTGTGAGGCGGGAACAGCACAGAGAGATGCCTTTTGCATCCCATAACTAATAGAAGGCTAGGAGGATAAGAGTAAACCTTTGTCTTCCTTGCTTCAGAGTTGATTGACTGCACTGTGATCATCACACAGCCATTAGTAAACAATAATAACAATGTTAATAATAGCAGTACTAGTAATTTTATTAATAATAATCACAACAACAATAAGAACTTGAACTACAATGAAAGACTGCCTGACTTCACTGAAGAGGGGAAGCCAGGAGATCTTTGGTGGTATTTAAAATAAATAAATAAATAAACAAACAAACAAACAAATACAGGAGGGGTGGAATTAAAAGCAGCAGTGTTGCTGAATCTAGGAATAATCATAACAACAACAATTTTTTTAAAAAGGCTTTGTCTGACTTTATTACCAGTAAGGGGAAAGTGGACGTGCCCAGAGGGACAGGAGATTCCAGGCATTTGACCGATCCTGTCTCAGTACGTGCCTTTGAGAAGCGACATCACACTTCACCTCGTGCATGTCATTGGCTTCTCAAAATGGCTAACCTTTGGAGGGTTCTGATGACCCCCCCAAGGCAGGGCAGTGTGCACTGGGCACGTCCACATGACGTATGGACATCATCCCCTTGCACCACATCTATTCAGTTGTTCCCCAAGGTTATGGTGGGTACCTTGCAGTGGTATGTTGCCTATCTATTTTACTTAGTATATGATTTAAGGTTGTGTGTTTAAGTTTACTAGGGCTACTGCTTCAAAACACTGAAAAAAGTCCGATCGAAAGACAAAGAAATCAAAGTTACTAGTATTCCAAGTTACTAAGTATCCTGTTTTGCTTATTCCCCCCATTCCAACATTGGGATTGGAGGATGTCAATCATTGGCATTGAATCTGTCAATCATCAAGGTGGAAAAAAAGCGCTTTCCCCCTCCTGCTTTTACCCATTCTAAAGAAATTAATAGCAAGCAAACTGCACAATGAAAACTTCTGAAAATTGGCACAAATGACTCCCAATGTTCACTCTCTAAGCACAGTAAGTTTCAAGGATGTAGCTTGAAAAACAAAAAAAGTTATATGCACATAGTTTGCACCATGCAATCCTGTGGGGGAAAAGCTCCAAAATGGTGGGCGGATTGCTCCACTACAAGCGAAGCGCTCCACTTATAGGCGCTCTACTTCATTATGCTCACTTCTCCTCTGCCTTTAACGGAGGTGAATCAGGGCATTCCGATGCCTCTTCTACGACTCTAAGCGAAGCGGAGCACAGCCCTAGTACATATTGCTATTAAGAATGAATTATAATTACAGTATCCTCAGGAGAATTATCTATATGCATTCAATAGTCTGCAGATCAGGATTTTGGTACCATTTCTTCCCATCCAATCATTATTCCCACATTGATATCTGTTCAGTCCTGATGAAATTGAGCCTATGGGTAGGGTGGGAGGAAGTAGGTCTGATAACCAGTATGGAACTGATGGAAAGAGCAAAAAACAAACAGGTAGGCAGGGACCAACCCAAGGTCAAGACTACAGAGAACAAGGGTGGCAAGATACAGGATGTTCAGAACCCTGGACATGTTACATGGGACAGACACCTTGTTCGAACAAGAGTTTAAGGTGAGCCCTTATGTACTCTAAGACTACACCACCCCTTCCTGGAAATCCCCCCTCACTGAAGAGAAGAGAGCCCTAAAAGGGGCAATCTTCGCTGGAGCCCAGCAGTCCATCAGCTCTCTGCTATTTCTTGTTGGGCAAACTACCTATATTGGTGAGCAGGTCCAGGAGAGCATGAGGCTCTATGGCAAAGGTGTAAGATTCTTGGTGGACTCCAGCTGTACAGATTCAATCTCTGTGGACTTCTGTTTTAAGGGAGAGATTCTTGGTTGTTGGTCACAGGCTCAGTGTTGGGGCTCCGGTATAGCTCAGGTCCAGAACATAAGAAGAGCTGTGCTGTATCACAGTAAGGGTCCATCAGGTCCAGCATTATGATTCCAAGCCCAATTCAATGTGCTGGTTTTAAAATATATAGCCTTACATGGCTTGGGACCACAATACCTGATGGAACGCCTCTCCCGACATGAACCTACCCGTACACTGCGCTCAACATCTAAGGTCCTCCTCCGAGTGCTTACTCTGAGGGAAGCTCAGAGGATGGCAACAAGGGAGAGGGCATTTTCAGTGGTGTCCCCCCCCCCCCCTTATGGAATGATCTCCCCAATGAGGCTTGCCTGGCACCAACATTGTTATCTTTTAGGTGCCAGGTCAAGACTTTTCTCTTCTCCCAAGCATTTAACAGCATTTAACAACATATGCTAAGTTTGTTTGTTTTTTAATGGACCCTAGAACTGTTGTTGTTTAAATGGATACTGTTGTTTTATACTGCTGTTTTTACATTTTTGATGGTTTTAAATTTTGTATACTTTTAATGCTCACTGTTTTTAACTTTTGTAAACCATATAATCATAGAATAGTAGAGTTGGAAGGGGCCTATAAGGCCATCAAGTCCAATCCCATGCTCAGTGCAGGAATCCACCTTAAAGAGCTTCGGCTATGGGGCGGTATATAAATTTCATAAATAAATAAATTAATATAAATAAATAGATAAATACATAGTGGCCAACCATCAAAGGAAAACACACAAGCGGGATATGAGTCCAAAAGGACCATCACACCCATCCAACTGGCGTGAATAGGCATACTGCCTCTGATACTGGACATAGCCATGGTGACTAGTAGCCACTGATAATCTTCTCCTCCAGGAATTTGTCAAAGTAGCGAATGCCATAATTGTGAAGAAGTCGTTACCTATATCTGTCCCGAAGCTCCCACCAATCAGCTTCATGGGATGTCTCCGTATCCATTTTCTCCACACCATGCATAATTTTATACACCTCTATCATGTCTCTCCTTACTTGCCTCTTTTCTAAGCTAAGCAGTCCCAGATGACATAATCTTTCTTGTAGGCAAGTTGCTCTAGCCCCTTGACCCTTTGGGTTGTTTTTCCCCTTATTTTCCCAAGTCTACAACATCCTTTTTTAGATGTGGTGACCAGAACTGCACACAGTAGTCCAAGTGTAGTCACACCATAGATTTGTATAAGGACAGTATGATATTGGCAGTTTTACATAGTTCTATTCTAATTATACCTAATGTGGAATTTGCCTGACTTAGCTCCCTCCTCCTGTGTTTCTGTCCAAGTTGTTGCTCATAATATGAAAGATGACAACATCTCAAAAAGCATTCTGTAGAGCAAACAAACATCTTCACTAAGAGCGCTCCGACCCAAATTTTGCTTAATGAGAAAACAAATTTAAGGATTAATTCTTTAATGAAACATCTCAGGCCCTCAGCCCATCATGAAACTGTGTCACCTTCATAATTAAATATCTGAGTAGTGAGCACAAGCAAAACATTTCCAAAAGTCATTTTTATAAACAGTATCATTTTTAAGAGTTCAGCAGCAGACTTTCAATATCAATGCTTTTTCCCTCTTTACTTTTGTGTGTGTGTGTGTGTGTGTGTGTGTGTGTGTGTGTGTGTGTGTGTTGCAAGAAAAAAAGAAAAAGAAGAGCCCCACATTTATTGTTCCTCTGGCTTTCCTAAAGTCACACTGGCTGATTCTCAGCAATGTTCCCAAAATACAGCAAAGCATAATCCTGGCATGAGTCCTTATAGATACAGCTATTATGGGGACCCTTCTGTAATTATAACAGATAACAGAATTTCCCTTTCTTTTGTACAGATTAACAACAGGGGTATCTTTATTCTCTTGAGGTTCTTCTTTCCGTCCACATTTATTGGGGGGAAAAGTACAGTACATTAGCAAAGAAGGTATCAGCCATTCCAGTGACGGAATGCATCTTGTTCTATTTCAAATGTAGATCATTAGTTACTATAAGGTAACTAATGCAGGAATCCACCTTAAAGAGCTTCAGCTATGGTGCGGTATATAAATTTAATAAATAAATAAATAAATATAAATAAATAAATACACAGTGGCTAACCATCAAAGGAAAACACACAAGCGGGATATGAGTCCAAAAGGACCATCACACCCATCCAACTGGCGTGAATAGGCATACTGCCTCTGATACTGGAGGTATGTAGCACATAGCCATCGTGACTAGTACTCAACTTTCTCTTATATACTCCTATTCTCTTTCAGCTCAGGATTTGTTATTACCCAAAGCACCATGATGCATACATAAATAGAATAGGAAATGGCTGTCTTCAGTAATTCAAGGATTAAAATAAACATTCTGAGAACTGCCCATAGTCAGAAATATTGTGCTTTGGTCAGAGTCATTGGAATAACATTAGCAACCACCTTAAAAAGATGGTTCAACATCATGTGGTAATGTACCTAATGAAGTGAAAAAATGGGACTGTCATGGGCTATGTAAAAATTGCCCCTCTCTTAAGTCTTCTTCATAACATACACTGGGTTGATCCAAAACCACTTCTGTATCATGGAATCTTAATGCAGGGACAATAACATTTGCAAAAAATTTACTAATGGACCAATATGGGGACTCTACTTGTGTGAAAAGTCTCCATATCTTCTGGGGTCGGGAGGTGGTGCTAATATAGGTGTGTGTGTGTGTGTGTGTGTGTGTGTGTGTGTGTGTGTGTGTGAAGAGTAATGGAACTAAGTGGATAGACTCAGGAACTAGTTAGGGAATAAGAAGTGATGGGACAGGAACTCTGTGGGAGGATCCCTCACTTACTTCAGTGGGCCTACGTGGACTGAATCTGCTCACATAGAATTGAAGGAAGGCCTTTCCTCTAATCTAAAGCCTTCCAGTGATTTATGCTAATGAAACAGTGTGGAGATTTTTCATATAATTGGATTATTGCTACAGAGAGCTTCTTAAAACTGTTATGGCCCCAGATGGAAGTAGTACTACCCACCTGACATATAAAGCAGTCCTCACTCTGTTTAAAAAGACAGTGGATGCTGCTATATTTTGTCTAGGGCCATCCAGAACTATTCAGATATCTCAATTCATCCATGTGATAGCTGGAAAAACGTACTCATTATCTCTCTACTAAAGCCAGAGGAATATGATAGTTATCAGAGTATGACATCGCCTTTAATGTGCCATAGTCTAAATGACTGAACTGAAAGCTGCCATTGCCCTTCCTAAAATTGTTTTCCTCCCTTTGATTTTGTTAAGATCTTGTCTGTACCGCTCTCACCCATGTTCTACATGCTGCCTGCTATCACAACAAAGGGGCTGTTAATGTATTTTTAATATGCCAGATGTATTTTTTCCAGATACCTCAGCCTGGCGGAATTGGCTGGTAGGGTAGGGGGTTGCTGGGAGTCAACACATCTAGAGGGACCCAGGTTGGGGGAAACTGAAATATATGTAGCTGATTGAAGCCACAGGAAATAGCTTTGTTTTGTTAATAACAGAGTACAATCGCCCTGCAATCCGCTGGGTATCTGTGCCACATGGAAGTAGATTATGAAATCTCCCCCCTGACTCACTAACAAAGCAACATTACAGTTCTTGCTCTTCCTTTTCAGGCATTCCACTGTTTCCAAGGTGGCTGAGCTCAGCTCGAATGCCATTTCCTGCCATTGCGGCAATTTTGCTCTCCTTGGTGGCTTCAGAATCATTTTGGCCACATAGGGAACAAATGGCAGCCGGAAAGATCATGCCCACATTATCTCTGTCGCTTTCAAGTTGTCGTTTCAGATGGAGGAAGGATGAGAATGAAAGCGACAATCCAATTCTAGTGGGTGGCATGGAGGACAACAGCTGCTTTTTTTTTTTGATCTGCCAGTTGCTAATGTGCTGTGCACAAACGCCAACGAAGGCGTTCCATAAAAACTCTGCAGCATATAGAACATGGAGTTACGACAAGTTAAGAACGTATAGCTTGAGCTGATATTTTAAATGAGCTGCTTTCTGTTTATGGATTGAACATCTTTCTCCCCTTTCCCAGCTTTATCGCAACAGTGGCGCTTATAAACACTCTTTCTTTAGCAACCTACAGCACATATATTGAACAGAGCACTATTGAACAGTTTCTAATAGCATTTATGTCATGAAATATGTGTGGCAGAGGGCATTATTGTGTGCGCTGCAGGCTACACTGAACAATTTGCTGGCAAATGCACAGATAGATATGGAAGGAGACAGCTCCTGTGACTCCTACTGTGTCCTTAACACCCTAAATTTTCTATGGGATTTGAAAGAGAGAAGCTTGGTAAGAGAAAATGGAAGGGACTACGGTTGTGAATGAATTCGTGCTGGGCCCAGTGTGACCTTGATGTACTTTCTGTCATTTTATACAATACTCACAGCCTGATCCACAAAAGGGTTAAGCTGCTAGCTAGTTTTTTAACCCATTGACTTGAACTGATCTTGAATGCAAGCATTCAAGCCTACGGTGTTTGTGAATGGCATTGCCTATAATATGGATGGGTCACTAAGATACACTTTGCTGCTGCTCTATACGTGTTGGTAACGATTCTCGTTGATAATTGGGTTTCCTCACAAAGACATTTTACATGTTCTGCTAACCAATGGAGACTTTTTAACACACACACTCCGTGTGTGTGTGTGTGTATATATATATATATATATATATATATATATATATATATATATATATCATAGGGTGGTGAAAACAGTTGGGAGGAAACTTAAACCCTTGCAATCTGATCAAGATGCACTTACATGAAAGAAAAATAGCAGGCTGAACTACACTGATGTGATCAGTAGAACATATAGTTTGGCCCTAAGCCCTAATGGAGGCATGCCAACTCTTTAGAATGAGGGGGAGAAGTAAAAACTGCAAAAGCCAGGAAGCCGCAAAATGATTGTCTGCTGGAAGAAAGGGATTGGGCCAGGAGAAGACATGGATATCTGGGGAATTTCAGAATGCCAGGCCAGGACCCCAGACTTGACCCTAGGCCTGTGTTTCCACATTCATGTTCATAGAATCATAGAATCATAGAATAGCAGAGTTGGAAGGGGCCTACAAGGCCATCGAGTCCAACCCCCTGCTCAATGCAGGAATCCCTGACAGATGGTTGTCCAGCTGCCTCTTGAAGACCTCTAGTGTGGGAGAGCCCACAACCTCCCTAGGTAACTGATTCCACCGTTGCAAATGTTGTAAATAAACCAATACTATTATAGGTGCCTTAAATCTTTGGTGCTCTCTCATGTCAAAGAAAACTGACTCTTCTGTGGAACTTTGCACCACTCTGGGAAAGGGGTGCTTTGAAACTGCATATAATGGTCACCATGAATGAAGTTATAGAAACAGTGCAGAAGAATTGCTTATTTCCATGGTCTTTCATCAACAGTACATTCAGATTTAGTCAGGCATGAGTTTGTCATGTGCTGACAGTGCTTATGTAACAAAGGTAATCAAGTTCAGGGCCATCTTATTTAATGAAGCTGGCAGGGTAACCATGGCACACATCCTGTATGACAAGCAACAGACGTAGGAATCCATTCTACTTTGTTTCACCTCGTGTTTTGCTCCTTGATGCAAATAATTTAGGAGAGTGTGAAAAATTAAATGCAATATGGACAGATGGCTGATGCTGAAAGGATTTTCCCTGGCATCAAAGTTACTTCTGCATTACAGTAAGAACAAGACTTATATTGGATACCATTGCATCTTAGTGGTAAAAAAGGAGTAAACTACAATAATGGAGAAAAGATCATTGCATCCTTGGGAAAAACAGTTAACCAAAATTTCAGTCAAGAGGGCAACAATTTAAAATCTACCTAGAACATTCCTTTTGTCTAAAAGCAAATTAACTTTTTCTCCTTCTCATAACAGTCAATCACTTGGTGACCTTTCTTTACAGACTCATAATGCCCTGAGACAGCTGTAGTCAGAATCAGCAATTAACTTTAAATGATGAGTAATTGCATTAGTGAGAAAAGAAGATGAGTTATGAGACATATTTAGTAAGCTGCACAGGAAGCGCTCATTGCATTTATTTGTGGTTTAACCCGCTTTTCTACTCCTTCACAAATTCACTTGGTTTTTCTAAAACTTGGGGTGCAAATTTCATTTGTAATCCATGCATTCCTTTCCTGCGGCTTTGGAGGCAGGAGTTCTGAAAGGACCAAATATGACTGTATATACATTTTTAGTGTTTTGGAGTAAACCCAATGTAGCTGTCCAGGAGAGGAGTCCTAAAACTGGAGTAAGAAGACCTCTACCACCTGAATATGGAACTTAGCTTTGGGTGTGTGGTGTGTATGTGTGTGCGTGCATATATGTATGAATGACATGGGTTCCAACCACAAGGCTAAATCAACACCAAGCAGGATACGACACTTTGAAAACGTTTTGAAAACTGTAGAAGGAGTGTGTCCTGGGCCCCAACAGTTCTCACTACTGTTATAAACTGTTTTAAAGCAGTAGTGTAGATCCTGCATAGGTAAAACTCCATATTTTGGCACCTTCTCTCTCTCTCTCTCTCTCTCTCTCTCTTTCTCTCCTACTCTTTCCCCTTCTGCACTACCAAAAATAAATTTCCAAATTTGCTAATATAAGCTCTGAAATGTTACTTTTTTACTTCTGTTCTCTATGTCACAAGGAACCTGTATTCAGGGGCTCTTCCACACGTCGTACTGAGGCCGCTTCCATGCGCCCCCAGTGCGACCCCAAAGCGATCATGTACTTGCCTGTTCGAAGAGACGAGGAAGAGGCGTCCTTGCCGCCGCCACCACCCACCTCCCTCCTCGCCGGCCGTGTCGGAGAGCTCGGCCGAAGAAGGCGGGGTGACTTCCGTGGCTTTTCCCGGCTGCTCGCTTACTCGCGAGTAGCTGGGAGAAGCCACGGACTGGGCACAGCGCTCCATAGGAGCACTGTGCCCATCGAGCTGGGGGGGAATCACGGGGGGGGGAGATGAGGGCTGGGGGAAAGACCGACCTGGCAGGAGAGAGGGGGGGAGAAGAACGGGCACGGGGACAGCCATGGCAGATGGGGGGGGGAAAGGACAGGGACGGGTACAGTCATGGCAGACGGGGGGGAAGAAGGACGGAGACAGGCCTGGCGGATGGGGGAGGACGGGCAAGTGAGAGAGCGGGCAGGGGGGCATCAGACATTGTGTGGGGGAAAATCAGGGTCGGGGGAGCGGGGGACCCTTTTTTTAAAAAAAAAACCCTACCTTTTCCGGTGGTGCGCTCCTGCGCACATGGCCCTTTCAAGGGCGAAAACCCAGAGCACATGATGGGGCTTTCCCTTGCCCCGTCGCGTGTTTATGTCTGGAAAAGGGCGATGGCACGCTTTAGCTGTAGTGCGCCCTCACCCCTCCTCCCAGACGGATTTTCTGGTAGGTCTAGCAAGGCCCCTAGTATCTGTCAACACAGTGGTTTGGATCCAGATTTAAGCTTCCCCAGCCTTTCCTTCCCACGGCAGCCCCTCCAGCCTCCTGAAAAAATGCTACATAGAGAGTCAGAAGAGCCTGTTGAATGGAGCAAGCGGTGGTGGTGGTGGTGGTGAAGTGGGATCCCCAAAAGTCAGATAGAGGGACCTTCTATGATTAGCCCTTTGTCTTGCAGAAGGTCCCTTCCTCTTGCAAAAGGCAAATGCTGGTTCCAACTCCATTTGTTCCTGGTAGTGTAAGAACTACTGATACCATTATATAAATCAGTGCAGACCTTGGCTGCATGCTCACATCTGAAGGATACATGGTATGGAAAATTTGGAGTTTGTTTGGGGGATGAGGTTCTTCACCTCCGTGGGCATATCTTTTCCTGTTTTTACTGCAATGCCACCAAAACCATTTAAGTCTCCACATTTTGAGTACAATATGCAGTGGCACCAATAATGCTAGAGGTTCAAGGTGAGACAATAGGTGGCAAGAATAAGATGGCAGCCTATTTCTGCTGCCATCTTATTCCTGCCACCTATTGCCTCACCTTGGAATTTGTCCAGGACTGAATGGGAGGGTCTGAATGGCCAAACCTGTTCTTTAAGTGCATTCAGTCTTTCAGCTTGAAGACCTAAACAAGGCATAATTACACTTAACTGGGTCTTGTCCAAATGGCATGGTGCCTGCCCTAATTTGAATCTTCAAGTTTTCCAACAAAGCTTAACATTTATGGGGCTTGTGTGAAACAAATACGAGTACTCTCCTACTGAAGATAAACTCTAAGCAATGAAGATGAAGCTAACACATTCATAAATGTGAAATGACAATCTGTTTTCACACATGGTACAATTAGCCTATTGATCTCATTGCCAGAGAGTAAAACCAAGGTTAATCCTAATTATATTCTACTGTTTTTATTTTTGCCAAAAGATTATGCTACGTATATAAGGCCAATTGTAGCAATCAAAAATTACCCAGAACATTATAATATCTGCATAATGTGTTTGCTTACGTCTAAACTCCTGGGTGCTGGTCATGGAACTTTGGATTGGATAGATTATAGATTTCATTCAATATGGGAATTCTGGTTTTTCTTTATTTCCTCTTCCAAGCAGAGTGCTATTTTTGCTCTTATGTCATTTACCCATGAGGTAAAGAACTATAATTGTTTTATCCTGAGTATTGAATTAAATTAAATGATCAACGGATATATCCCTTCAAAATTATTACTCAAGTGCATTGCAATTCAGTGATGCTAGTGGAGATATTGGCCTGGACTGGCCCTACCATTAGGCAGAGTGAGGCAGTTGTCTAAGGCAGCAGATTCGTGGAGGTGGTAGCAAGGTGTTGGAGAAGAGAGCCGTGGGCCACATAGCTGCTCCGCACTACCTAAGCTAGCCTGCTGCTTTCAGGTGTGGTGGAGGATGCTGTCCCATTGCCAGTGTCAAAGAAAGAGTCAACTGTCTGTGCAAGCAGTTTTTGTACATGGAATGGGAAGTGGTGCCATCTTGTCCTTTGCCTTAGGCAGCAAAATGTCTTGAGCCAGACCTCATATTGGTTATTATTATTATTATTATTATTATTATTATTATTATTATTATATTATTATTATTATTATTATTATTATTATTATTATTATTATTTACATTTATATAGCACCCCATAGCCGAAGCTCTCTGGGCAGTTTACAAAACTTAAAATCAATGAACATTAAAAACAAATATACAAAAATTTAAAAGCATAAAAACAGCAATATCATTTAAAACAACTATTCTGGGGTCAGTTAAAAAACTCAGCATATGTTGTTAACTGCCTGGGAGAAGAGAAAAGTCTTAACCTGGTGCCGAAAAGATAACAATGTTGGTGCCAGGCAAGCATCATTGGGGAGATCATTCCATAATTGGGGGTGGGGCACCACTGAGAAGGCCCTCTCACTTGTTGCCATCCTCCAAGCTTCCCTCAGAGTAGGCACTCAGAGGAGGACCTTAGATGTTGAGCATAGTGTATGGGTTGGTTCATGTCAGGAGAGGCATTCCATCAGGTATTGTGGTCCCAAGCCATGTAAGGCTTTATTGGTTAAAACCAGCACCTTGAATTGGGCTCAGAAATGTATAGGCAGCCAACGCAAGCAGGGCAGAATTGGTCTTATATGTTCAAACCTTCTGGTTCTGGTTAACACTCTGGCCGCTGCATTTTGCACAAGCTGCAGCTTCCGAACCATCTTCAAAGGCAGCCACACATAGAGCACAAGGCAGTAATCTAGTTTGGAGGTTACCAGAGCATAGACAACTGAAGCCAGGTTATCTTTGTCCAGATAGGGGCGTCGGTGGGCCACCAACTGAAGTTGGTAGAAGGCACTGTGTGCCACTGAGGCCACCTGAGCCTCAAGGGACAGAGATGGTTGTAGGAGAACCCCCAAGCTACAAACTTGCTCCTTCAGGGGGAGTGCAACCCCATCCAGAACAGGTTGAACACCCACTATCTGGTCAGAAGAACCACCCACTAGCAGCATCTCAGTCTTGTCTGGATTGAGTTTCAGTTTATTAGCTCTCATCCAGTCCATTGTTGCAGCACATGCCTACCAAGTGGGAGTCCTGTTCACAATGATTTCTTGGGCCCATGTGAACATAGTAGGAGGAGTCAAGAATGAACTGATATTATTTCTAACCAAACTCAACCTAACAACAACAACAACAACAGATTGTACCCCATAATTGACTTTAATTCCCATCAGCCCCATCCAGGATGGCAAATGATCAGGAAAGCAGGGAGATGTAGTCCAACACATCTGGAGGGCACCAGGTTTCCACAGATGGAAGTATCCAGGGGAAAGATGGGGCCTTTTTTCCCTCCTCACTGCCTGCAGGCCAAGCATCCTTCATTCCTGAGATCAGTGGTGGCTAGTGGCTCTGATTTTGGTGGGGCTGTGATTCCATTCTGGGTTTCAGTCAGAACCAGCCAAAACTCTAGAGGAGCTTTCCAAGGTGCTGGACCCTATTCCCAAAATAGGAATTGCTGCTTTAGAGTTTTGGCTGCTTCTGACTGAAACCCAGCATGTACTTCCACCAAATCAGAGCCATCACCCTCGGCAGCCTGAGATAAATAACAATTAGAGACGTACCATTATGTGGATAACACTGCATTATTTTTTTCTCCCTCCCCCAATACCTTCAGAAGTGTATTCTTTTTATTTATTTATTTATTTATTTATTTATTTATTACATTTCTATACTGCCCAATAGCCGGAGCTCTCTGGGCGGCAATGCAAAATTACAAATTTAAAATACCAAGTTAAAATTTATTTATTTATTTATTTATTTATTTATTTATTTATTATCTCAAGCTCTGCATTAATAATACTCAGTGAAACTCCTGCTTCAGTTCAGATACTAGCCCTGTGTCTGTGGATATTTCTTTCCGACTTTTCAGAAGTACTTTGAAAGTTCTAACTGGTCATTGCTCGCACCGTCATGAAAATCTTGCTGAGCATGGTTTTCTTGTAATATTCTCTCTCAGTCAATGATTGAAGCATTGCAGCAGATGATAGGAAGCATATTGCTTTGCCGTTAAATTCTCTTTTATGGGTAGCTGTGATAAGAGCACAATGGAAAAATAGTTTGTGTTGTCTACTGTGCTGAATGTGGTTTTCTGTATGTTTCTTTGCTGTTAATGCAGAGGAGGGGGAGAACCCTTCTAGGCTGAAATTGCTGGTATTCAGTGATTTGACTATTGAGGGATTTATTTATTTTTAGTTTTGTTGGAATCATGGAAATCACCTCTTAGGCAGGGGTGCATTCCAGTGATGTGTGGGGCTGAAAGCAAAAGGGCATGCAGCCTAAACAACAACAATAACAACAAAATCTGCAGCATATATTAGCTTAAAGATTTTACCAGCTGTAATTAAGTCTTAGGATACTGATATCAGAGGCAGCAAGCCTATATACACCAGTTGCTTTGGAACATGGGTGGAGGGTGCTGTTGCACCTGTGTCCTGCTTGTGGGTCCCTGGTTGACAGCTGATTGGCCACTGTATGATCAGATTGCTGGACTAGATGGACCCTTGTTGTGATCCAGCATGACACTCCTATTGTTCTTATGTTTTTACATCTGGGAGGTCAAGGTTGGGAAAGGCTGGTATCAGAAGTTTGGAACAGGGCACACAAATCTGTAAATTTCTTCACACAGTAAACTATGGAACTCACTACCACAAGATGTAGTGATGGCCACCAATTTGGATGGCTTTAAAAGTGGGTTGGATAAATTCCTGAAAGAGAAGGCTATCAATGGCTACTAGTCTTGATGGCTACAAGCTACTTCCAGTATCAGAGGCACTAAGCCTACGTATATACACCAATTATGGGGAACATAAGCAGAAGGGTGCTATTGCACTCATGTCCTGCTTGTGGGTCCCTGGCCGACAGCTGGTGGGCCACTGTGTGAACAGAATGCTGGGCTTGATAGACCCTTGGCCTAAATTCCAGCTTGGCTGTTCTTACATTCTTATGAGATGCATTTCAATCTTCTAGAATCACAGAAAGCCAGGAAAATGCCTAATGGTAGACATTTGGGGGCAAGGGGTAGAAGAAGCTACCTGGTGATGTGGGGAAGGAGGTGCGGCCATCTGTGGAAATGCAGATGGCCAGATCATGATCTCAGGCAGGCCAGATTTGGCCTC
Organism: Elgaria multicarinata webbii; assembly: GCF_023053635.1. Taxonomy (NCBI): domain Eukaryota; kingdom Metazoa; phylum Chordata; class Lepidosauria; order Squamata; family Anguidae; genus Elgaria; species Elgaria multicarinata. The sequence goes on from NC_086172.1 coordinate 107,790,467, forward strand.
CACATTTGAGCTTTAGCACTATGGGAATCCTTTGTCAGCTCTTTGAGTTGCATGTGTGGGGGACAGTGGATTGCATCCTATGTTTGTACACTATATATAAACATCTTATTATTTGCTTGTGTTTTTTTAAAGCAATATTGAGGCATGCCAGAAACAGAATCAATTCTGTGACCATATCATACTTTATCCTAGGTACAGATGTTAGAGACATTCACAACAGAATCAAATGCATTTGGATTCCTATGAACCTGACCCCCAGATTCTGCAGTAGATGACTTTAAAAGTGGGACTTTTCTTGAGTCACACAGATTCTGCAGATTTGTGAGCCAGTTTTTTGGGTGTGTGTGTGTGTGTGTGTGTGTGTGTGTTACTTTCTGGAATTTTACACAAATTAATCATAGTAAAACACATTTTAAAAAAAACAGCAAAAAACTGCATTTCCCCCCATAGGATAAAGCATGAAGTGCACATTTTGGGAACATTTGCACATTTGCAGAGGGATTTGCACATTTTGGTGAAGATTTGTGCAATTTTGCAAATGTGAATTTACACAAATGTGAATTTGTGTGAATGCAAGTGCATAAATTCCAGTTTCGGGGGAGGGGGGATGCAACTCTACCAGGGAGTGGGCAATGAAATGAAAGGCACCTGACAATCTGCAAAATGCAGACAGAACGGATTTTACAAAATCTGTACACCTCTAATCCTAGATTTGTGACCCTGAAAAAATATTTTCAGCAAATCACAGGGTTTATGGTGTCCCTGGGTCTTTTGCAATCTCATCTGCCAAAGTTGTATAATGTGCATTGATTTCTATTTGATATTCCAAGAGTGGGGAAAGCTGTTTAATCATTTGCCTTCTGACTTGTTAATAAAGAATCTGTCTCATTTAATCAGTTTATTTTAGATAAAACTACAATCTCTGCCACAAGATGACGTCCCCTTTTCAGTGTTTCTCTAAAGTAATAAATGATACTGAGAGTGAAGCGATGCAACTGTAATTTCAACTACACATAACCTCTCAAAAGTACCTGTAGTTTGCCGAGCTGTTCAATGGCTAGGAGTGAGCTATTTAATTCACTTGCCGTATGAATTTTAACTAAAAGAAAGACAAGGCATACAATGACTTCACATGTCAGAATGACAAAAAATACTATTCCTTGAAAGGAAGCCTTTTACAGCCAGGTAGAACGACACACCTATTTGTAAAATACAAACACCAGCAAATTCCCTCCCCACCCATCTCATTAGTATTCTGCACCTCTAAAACCCCATGGCAGAAGAGTCGATTTAAGGAAAAGGTCTTTTGCATTGTACTGGCAACAACAACAACAACAACAACAAAAAAATAGTATTAATTAATGTCATTAGATGATTCTGGGAAATTAATGAAAAAATTTCCTATGATGGTCATTTATCATGGTTTTAATTTTTGTGAACCGCCCAGAGAGCTTCGGCTATTGGGCGGTATAAAAATGTAATAAATAAATAAATAAATAAATAAATTTTGTGATGCAATAGAATCTGGTGATTCAAGCCGATGACTGGGGATGAGGGCAAAGGTGCTTTTCCCAGTAACAACATAGCTCAAAATAGGGGTTCCTAGGGTTATATCCACAGTTGGTAGAATGGATTTCCCCTCCTCCCCTGCAGCCCCCCTGGGTTCTCCTAAATCAAGTTATAGGTTTGGGGCACCATCCAGAGCAGATTTGAAGGTGAATGGAGGAATAGAGGACGGGAAAGTCCCATCTCAATAGCAGAAGTTTTCTTGCATGATGTTGGATGGAACCCTTGTTTTATCTATTATTTCATTTATTTAACATTATTTGTAGGCTGCTGTAAAAGTAGAACCCTTAGCATTTATGTGCTACATGTCATGTCTTCAGATATTTTACATACATTGTCTCAAGGATGAATGACACCAAGGGAGAGGCAGCTAATATGATTCTCTCTGCACTGGCTGTGAGGTGCAGTGGGAGTGAGCAGGGAGCTCAGACTCCTGGGTCCAAGATCACAGTGCTGCCTCCAACCTCACAGAATCCAAGCTATCCTATGCCCCTCTCCTACCAGATACTATCTATTGGCCATAGGATTGGTGTCTCTGGGAGTTTTTGGCTAAGTTGAAATTTGAACCAAGGATTAACTAGCTCAGTTCAATGAAACCAATTTGCAGCTAAACTAAACATCTGGGGTTGGATTTTATTTGCACCTATCCGTGGACAGAAGGGCTCCACCTAAGGAAGGTGGCTCTGCCTGATTTTCAGGGTTTCCCTCCCTTCTCCCCCCGCCCAACACAGCTCACTCTGATCAGATGGGTCCCCTGAGTAGCACTTTCAGGGGGCTAGAGGGGCTGTCATAGGAAAGAAGGGGCAGGGAAGTCCACTCCTGCCAGCTGAGTTGCACATGCCAAATCTGGACCCAATCCCCTGCTGCTGAATCAAAGCTATTCTTAGATACAAAGAATGTGACAATAATGTAACCCATATGGTTACCTTCCACATACCCAAGGAATTAGTGATGGACATTGTAGAGAAATAGGTATAAGTAAGGGTGCAGCTCTTCCAGAAGATGACCATTGTCCACAACTCCTCAACCTGCCATTTCCTTGAGTACTGAGTGCTGTCTGGTGTATAAGAATAATTTGAAAACCTCACCAAATTGAAGCATACAGGCTAATAACTCCCTAAAGGAACCTTATGTTTTACTTCTCCTTTGCACAAGCCATGAATGTAGAAGAGGCATGATTGGATTTTTTTTTCCTTTTGTGATGTCTCAAAGGGAGTAAATTTTGACTGCAAATTCCTTGCCAGAGACAAAGTGTTGGCTCAGAAACGTCTGCTCACATTTCATATTTATGGCTCAAGGAAGATGCTATCCAGTGTCCCCTAAACATATTTGTGTTTCTCAGCAGGATATTTATAATGCAATAGACTTGATGTCGAAGCAAATTGTCAGATATATGTATAGGAGTTTATGAAGGAGACCAATTAAAGGAGCATGAGGCTCCAAAGTATGTCTGAGCAGCAGATCACAAAGATGTGAATTAGCAGGAGGACAGGAGACAAAACCAAAGGTCAGGATAACATAGCAAGACAAGAAATACGAAGGTTGGTGTTTTTTTTAAAAAAAGAGCTAGATAAGCACAATTCTACACTCGCTGAAAGCTTCAGCTCACCATTTGCTGTCATCAAAGCAGATGAAGAGCAGCTACATCAAGATCAATGGCATTTCATCCATCATCAGACAGTTCAGAACCAGAGCCATACTATTTTGCAATTGAAGTGGAGTTTGAAAGTCAGGACGTAAAAACAAACAAAAAGCAGCCCAAAAATTATGGTCACTGGTAATTTTTTAATGAAATGTGATCTGAAGATAACTGATAGCTTCTCTCTCCACCTGCATGTTCTTTGTGTTCTTTACAGTGCATTGCAATCAACAGTCTTCTTTGCATTAGCTTCAGTTTGTGTAGAGGCTTTGTGCAGCAAGGAAGAAGCATATCCACTTGATGTCAATAAGTTGGCTGTAATGTTTGCATAGACCATGTATGCTTAAAATCCTAAATGTGTAGGTGCAACCAGTTGCATTAATCATTAGACTTTGGGTATCTATACAAACATTGCATACATACATTGATGTCCAATGAGCCTAGAGGCACATGAGTCTAGTAATTGACCCTGATCCCATTGCATGTAGACGTTACTTAGCATAGAAGGCCTTTAATAAGCATTTTGCCTTATTAAAGTTAATATTCCATGCAAAGCATATAGGTTGTTGTTATGAGACTAGCTTGCTCCAGTGTCAGCAATGAATCCATTGTGGATACAGCTTGCGTTCCTAACCTTCTATGATTTTATCATTAGATTATATAATTTGATCCTGTAATACAAGTCTGAGCAGTCAAAAATGATCAGAATATGAAAAATCACGCACACTTTTTTTTTAAAAAAAAAAATCTAAATTGATGATTAATCAAAACAACACTAGGCATTCTTATGACATTTCACTTTTCAACTTACAAAAGTTCTGTTATTTTGAATTGGGTACTGCTAGTAGTGCCTAGAAACATACTCCCTAACTTAGGGATTTTACTGAGTAAAGATGTCTGTCACTTGGCGATCTGGTTCTGTTTTGGCTTGACAGAGTTTTGTGGCATGTACAACCCAGTTTGCATCAGCGAGCCAAGCTGCAGGGTTTCCTCCAAACTCCGGGAATTTTTGTTACACATTTTTTGGGGGTGGGGGAGGTTTTGCACAAATTGATCAGAAATATGTACAAATTGTAGAACCTCCACCACCACACACCAAATGTTCAAATTTCCGAGAAAAATTGCAGGAACTAAAATGAAGTCCAGAAGGGCCAACATATTGAAAATGCATTGAAACTCCCCACAAACATCCCTATTACTGAAAAACCTCTGTCCTGAATCCTCGTAGAACTCCCATGTCTTAAAACGAAACAAAACAAGCTGATGTTTGGATAGCTGTTTTGGTGCTGTGTGTGTGTGTTGTGTGTGTATGTATGTATGAATGATCCAGTTCAGAAGACACCTTAAACCATGGTTTAACCATAGCAGTTAAGACAGAAATCTGGGCTGTGTTCAGAAGACACCTTAAACCATAGTTTTAACCATGGTGAGTAAAGTAAAAAGCCTTATTCACCATAGTTAAAGCTGTGGTTTAAAGGGTCTTCTGAATATGGCATGGCTTTCTGACTTAACCACAGTGGTTAAAGCCACGGTTTAAGGTATCTTCTGAACAGGCCCTGTGTGTGTGTGTGTGTGATGGTCACTTGTCCTCTTTTACAGAGGATAGTCCTTGGTTTGAAGGGCTCGCACAGTCAGCACCTGGACAGCAGACTGAACAGGCAAGGCAGACACACAGGTCACCTGGTCACAGTTGTCTGTACTACTGTCCGAATTACTACATTTCTATTAGATTCTAATAATTATTTCAGAATGGGCATCTATACATCTAAATTATCATATGCAAAATTTATCCAATTTTATACAGTCTTTTGTCTTCTTTTCTGGTGATGCATTTCCTCTTTTGGGGTGATTAATGGGGTGGGGGTTGCAATTTTTAACAGAGGGTTTGCTTTTCAGATATCATTCAATAAGGCTGCCAGCCTATGCACACTTAGGACTTAACTTCTAACTAAACATGCTTAGGATTCCAGTGAAAAATCATTACATTATGGCAGCCCTTGAATTATTAAAAGATGTTTCTAAAATTTGACAAGAGCCTCATTTAAATACGATCACCGATAAAATATTCTCAGTACTTGATCATGCTGCTGGTTATCCAGAGCTGCAGACATTCTCTAGTGGAGCAGTTTGCTATTGTTATTCTTTCCATGTTCTTCTCTTGACACTAACCACATAGGAATGCTGTTGATCTGCTAAAATCTAAATAATGGAAAGCTTTTCCTTAAACTGATTCTGACCCTGCTGTGTCAAGTCTTGATTTCAGTTAAGTGATTCTTCAGGCTTCCTGAGCACAACCCAGGCGTAACCGGCAAACAAAAAGAAAAGGTGGCATTTTTCCTGCCAACATTTGGGTGCTTCATCTCTCAAGTTCGGTTCCATGGAAAACAGCTTGACACGGTTGTTATCAAAAGGCCCGCTGCAATAAAACAATTTGTATTTTGAAGGTTATGGCTCACAGCTCCCTGCTGTCAGTTCAGCAGATGCAGGATGGAAGTGTTCCAGAGTAGCTCTCAATGTATTATATCTTGACCAAAGAATAATTTAGCGATAACGAATGGTCAAACCTCCAAATGAAATCCCTTAATGTAGAAACTCCCTTCATATCCATAAGGACCTGTTGCAAGAAGTCCAAGTTTGTTTCCACCCTCATTCCATAATATATGCACTTGCTCCCTCCTTTGTCCTTTGCTGCCCTATAGCACCTCCCTATAGTAGAAGAGCAGGCAATCTCTTGTGGTCTAGGGTCTGGATTGTCCACCCAAAGCAAGCCAATAGACTAGATGGCATTAAGGGGTTGGGCCAGTGTGAACATGGACTTGGACGCAATCTGTAATCAAAGTCTGTGCATTTCTGAGCTTGCAATGGGATTTGCAGATCCAAAAAGAGCATTTGACAGCATGAATGCATATGGAAAATGCACATCAAAAATGCATACATTTGTAAAAAGAAAAAAAAGGGGGGAAGCACAAATGTGCTTTAATTATTGGGAGACTAAGTAGGATTTAAAAGAAGGGTAGCCCTCACAGATCTAGTCAGACATGCTCGGACCTGTATGCAAGTGCTCGCAATGCCCCCACAAGCATTCAGCAGCTGCCTGCCCAGGCTGCTGACATCATGCACTTCCTCCCAGCATTAATGGCAGCTGCCCTTGGCGGGAAGGTGGGATTTCCGGAGGCAACAAAATTTTCCATCACAACCTAATGGCTGCCATTAGCGTGGAAGGGGGAAATGTGCAATTTTCAGAGCCTCCAGAAATTGTACGTTTCCCCCTTTTGCGGCAACGGTGGCCATCATTAGTGTGAAGGGGAAAATATGCAATTGTGGCAGTGGCTGCAGGTGGCTGCTGAGTGCTTGACCTCATGCCAAGGCCCCCAGTGGAACAAGGGGAAACACGTGACTTCCCAAGGCTCCCAAAAATGCACATTTCCCCCTTTCATGCCAATCGCAGCCACCACTAGTGCAGAAGGGGGAAATGTGCAATTGTGCCAGTGGCCGCATGTGGTTACCGAGTGCTTGCCAAGGTCTCATGATCCTTGCAAGCAATTGGCACAGGCTCACAGGCTTGGCCTGTGGGGATGAGCAGCAGCAGCTGCCGGGGCAAGCATCTGTGGGCCAAGCACTCAGCGATTCATCCACCCCTATTTAAAAGATGTGGACAATTGATGCTATTGGGGGGGGGGAAATAAAAAAAATATGCTCAGATTTCCACGTGAAAAGAATAAAAAGAAAGGCAGCCATCTGATATGGACTTGAGTCACAACAAGAGTTGAGATGGAACTTGGGGTACTTTATTTATTTATTGCGTTTTTATACCACCCAATAGCTGAAACTTTGGTGAGCTTGAGTTTTGCTGATTCAGACATCCCTACCTTGAAGCTGCTCCTCCCTCCCATAACATCACCTGACCCACCACCCACCTTTATTCCCTCCATATCTTTCTCTGCATGGAGAAAGGGACTTGGCCAGCGCTTGCAGAACTGGGTCCTGCAAATGGAGTAGCCACTTATGAACTACCTAAAAAGAGGAAACATGGAACCACAGCTTCTCTCCTGGAACCATCGTGTTAAGTGTGCATGTGTGCCCCTAGGGGGGAAAGCCCAAGAAAATAGATCTCCATGCATTTCAGCCCGCATGGTTTAGGAAGGGACTCAGTTAGTTGTACTTTCAGCTATAAATAGTTATTTTCTGCTTTTTAAGTTCCATTAACAGCATTTAGATATAGTAAAAACAGTGCAGGAGAAATTCTGGTGGGGTCTTTCCAATCCACATATTGGTTCTGGAAATGATATATTGATTATTATTCTTTCCTTTTGAAATGGGTTAGATGCAGTGAGACCAGGTTGTAAACTATTCTAAACTAAGTCAAAGCAAGATTCAATAACAACTCAAGGACAGGATTTCAGGTACTCTCACAATACAAACCCTATTTGCCAAGGCTACTAAGAATATAAACATGGTTCACTCATTTAAAAATCTCCAAATACTTCATCATGTGCAATCACTCCATGAATTTCATTTACTGAGTTTTAAGGCAAAATAATATTATCCTATGAATAATATCCCTTGTGTTTGACCAGCTTTATAGCTGAACAATATTAGCTGAATAATTTATTCATTGAGTAGTGCTGTATATTTCCTAACAGCAAGCCATTGCTTATTCATCGTAAAAATGTACATACTTAATAACTCAATATCCCCAAAATATATATCATGATTAAACATAAAATATGTATTAGTGTTAGACAATAGATTTCATGCATTGGGTGGATTTTATAGATGCCCAGGGTGACCATGGGGGGAAAATATCACATTAAGAAGAATAATGGGTAATTCCTGTAAATAATTGTCTCTACATTTAAATACCCAAACAATATTCATGCTGTAGGTAATTTTTTACAATGCAAATCTTGCTACTTCTGTTGAAGTCATTACCCATTTACACCAGTAGAATAATAACACAATAGCCCACAGAGAAGCGAGAGCATTTTTTTAAAGCTGACAAGGCTTAGAAAAAAGCAGTGAAATAGGCCAATAAAGTAATGTATAACAAGTTGGGCAACAGATGTTTCCCTCACTCATCATCCTTTCTGGAGGATCCACTGATAAAATTTAAATCTTGGGAATACAGCAATGTTCCAGCTCAGACAATTATCAGGCAACAATTTGGCTCGTGCAATGAAGGCTTGTACATGTGCCCAACCCATATATTTAAAGTATCAAGTAAGATGGGGGCTCCTTGCTGTGGTGCAGCTAGGTAATGCTAGACCCTGGACTTAATGGTCTTAAGGGGAGGGAGGCATTAGATGGCTATGTGAAAAATTTCAGTTGTGAACAGTCAACTGAGTAGTCTAATCTGGATGTAACCAGGGCACAAATGACTGAAGCAAGGTCCATTTTGTCCAGCCGGTGAATCAGCTGAAGGTGATAAAAAGGCAACCCTCATAATAGTTGCCAGCCATGCTTTCATAAACAGTGCAAAATCCAGGAGAACCCCCAAGCTACACACTTTCTCCTTCAGGGGGATTGCTACCCCTTCTAACACTAGGCTCACACCCCTGCCCAGATTCCTAGGTTTCTCCACCCATTGTATCTCCATTTGAACTGGTGGCTATACTAGGTTATAATAGGTTCTTTACAATCTAATTCTGAGACAACAGCTCACATTCTAAACAGCTATCAAGGGAGGGGCCATAGCTCAGTGGCAGACACATGCTTTGCATAAAAGTCTTGGGTTTGATCCCCAGCATCTCCAGGTAGGGCTAGGAAAGAATCCTTCCTGAAAGCTTGGAGAGTCACTGCCATCAGTGCTGACAATACTGGGCTAGGTTGGCCAATGGTCTGACTCAGTATAAGCAGCTTCCTAGGTTCCTATGTACTCTAGATGTATCTTCTTGATAGAATAGTTCTGCACATTACAAATCTCATCACAAATTGAGGTTCTGAAGATAACAAGTCCAGCAACAATGCTAGGTGAGCCAAAGATCAGCATGAGACTTAGTCCATGTGAGCAGGATGGACCACAAAAGCTCTTCTGACAGACTAATCCTAAACATATGGAATGAACAAACAAGCATTTCAAAAGCAATTTAAGGCTCAGGAAATTAGTTGACTTTGACCTCAATCTCTCTCAATCTTCAGCCTCTCTGAAATACAATAATTATGGTGACAAAACAGAAGACAGAAAGGAAGCTGGTAACTCACTATCTGCCAGTTCATCTGATCTGTTTAATGTGTGTCACAGAAGAAGCTGAAAAAGTGTATGCCCCAAGTAGATCTATTCACAATAAGGATATGTAATCTTCATCGAGTCAATGGCGGTTGACCAATAGCTTTTTTCTACAGGAGAAAGTCATTTCACAATCCAGTGCTATCGAATATTAAGGGCCAGATAACACATGCATTTTCATCACTCACTGAGATCAAATGATCAAACTTTAATACAAAACACCCTATTAAACATGGAATAATCATGTAATGTGCACGCTGTGGCATTCCACCTTTCCTCAATGAGAATTCCCTTCCTCTAAGGCCTTTCTCACCCCCAGGAGGAACCACCTTCTCTCATGCACACCAGGGCAGGATCTACACTATTGCTTTCAAACGGTTTATAACAGTAGTGACAATTGTTGGGGCCCAGGACGACACACTCCATATACAGTTTTCAAAATGTTTTCAAAGTGTCATGTCCTGCCTGGTGTAGATCTGGCCCAAATTTCACTGCCCCCAGGACCTTTAAATCAATGAGGACACTCAGACTTTACACTTTATAAACTTGTACCATTCCTTTTATTACCTCCCTCTTGCATAGCCATGAGCAGGAGGCATAGGATTTTATAAACAAAGAAAGCTTTATTAGTGACAATAATAAGTTGTTGAGCAATAAACAAATAACTCTTAAATGGCTCTATCAATATAGATCATTTCATCCACAATACTCCAAAATCAGTTACTCAAACAATCCTTGCACGATCACCACAGATCTCTCCCTTACTCTCTTTCAATCCTAACTCTGATCTAAAGCCAATCTCAACACATCCCTATCCCGTCTTGTCCCTGTCAAGCACACACACAACTTTCCTCGCCTTCTCACTCTCTCTGCCAATCAGCTCACACCTGCAAATCCACAATTTTACCCTAGAGATACTTACCAAACCATAGATCTTTAGCAAGGATACATAAACATAAACTCAGTATGGACAGACGGGTAATGTCACACATGCACGAATGAATCAGTTCTTAGATGTACACCAGCTTCAGATCGTGGAAATAAATCACTTTGATCCAGAAATTCCTTCTTGCTACAAGAACTCACACAAAGTGAGACACAGTCACTGATTCTCAGCCCAAACTACCTCACAGGATTGTTGTGAGAATAAAATAGACAGAAAGATCATGTAAGCTACCTAGGCTCCTTCTTGGAAAAAAGGTGGAAAATAATAATAATAATAATAATAATAATAATAATAATAATAATAATAATAGCAATCCTTTCGTCCCTGAGAGAATATCCCCTAAAACATAGTATTGTTCAGAGTCCCCCTCTCAAAGTTCATAGAATCATAGAATAGTAGAGTTGGAGGGGGCTTATAAGCCATCCAGTCCAACACCCTGCTCAGTGCAGACAGTGCAGAATCCTTTGATTCTGTTCCACTCCCCCACCCCTTCACACCCTGGCTGTGGAATGCCCTCCCTCTGGAGGCCCGACTGGTGCTGACACTGGCTTTATTTCGGTGCCAGGTTAAGACATGGCTTTTTAACAAAGCCTTTGATGGCTAAATCCACCAGCCTGCACACTGTCTTGTTTTCATTGGATTTTACTGTTTTAAAAATTCATATTGGTTTTAACATATTAATGGTTTAACTTGTTTTAGAACTGTATATTTATTGTTCCTTTTTATATGTATGATTTTATCTGTACGCCGCCCTGAGATCCTTGAGATATAGGGTGGGATATAAATGCTTTAATAAATAAAATAAATTAACTGGTTGTGCATGAGATTGATAAAGTGATTAGGTGTCCCTTTGATCCAGCTTCACTGAAAGAAATTTATGTCAGGAAGAAGAGGATTCCTTATAAACAAAACTCATAAAAGAATCAAGATATTGTTTGCTTGTCAAATGCATGCTTCATTATGTGCAATCATTACTCTGCTCTCATTTGGTTAAATCTGACAGCTGGGAATGTTACAGTCTTTGGAGTGAATCTGATATATAACATATAGATACACAAACACACACATACACACACCCCATTTGGGCCAAATTCTCTTCTCAGCTGCAAATTCTGCTATCGGCAGAATTTAAACGTCTGGTGGATTCACTCCAGATCTTGACATGTGCATACTTATTGGAAAACATTGAGTGAACACATTTTCTTGGCATAATGAAAGAAACACAGAGATATTAGCTAAAAGCCCTCTGAGTAATGTGTTGGCTTGCTGCATTGGCAATGGGAGACAATCATTCTTCACCTCAAGGCCGACAGTTCAAAATCCATCCTAGCATGATAAGGAATGAACACTGATACCATCTGTTGACTATAATATTTTAAACATCAATATATCTCCCAGTCAAATTCCCAGTGCACAGGTGGCTGCTTAATATAATATGAAAAACAATTACAGCTCCAATGGGTTAATTGTTCCTTCTGTTATTTTCTAATTAAAGCAACTTACCTGAGAATCTTTTGGATAAAAAATCATCATGAGCTTGCGTGGGTGGGCTTCCAGGACATTCTGGCAAGGGACAGAGTTCTCTATTTAAATGATGGGTTATAACATGGTCGCTTTTGGATCTCCAGAAGATGCCCAAGAAGACTTAGGGTATGTCTACACCAGCCATTTATCCCGGGATCATCCTGGGATCATCCTTGTGGATCTAAATGACACACAGGGGATCCCGGGAGCAGGCAGGGATGATCCTTCCATTTTCCTGGGATAATCCTTAGGTGTAAAAAGGGCCTTAGTGGTACTTCACCAGCTGGGAATTTGGAAAGCTGCAGGTGATATTAGCCTTTCAGTAATGCTTAAATCAAAATTAACTTTTCTTCCTTTCTTCATTTTTACCCAGAAAAAAAAATCATTTTTCAATTTCCAATATGAACAAAAGCTGCTGTGATGGCAGCTTCATAGTTCTAGCCTAAGACTGTGAAAAAGGCATGTTCTCCAGTCCAGATCTGCATGCAGCCCCCCAAAAAGCAGGCTTACATATGTGTAATGCTTGCTGGATCAAGAGCCATAAACATGGACAAGATCCACTCCAAAAGTGGTTATAATCCATCCAGTGGAGGCTTCAGTGGGGCCCTGAATCCATTTTGGGTTTCAGTCAGAACCATCACTTTAAAGAAGCTGCCCAATGTGCTGAACCCCTTTTGGGGTTCGGATTTGGCACTTTGGACAGCTCCTTTAGAGTTCTGGCTGGTTATGACTGAAACCCAGAATGGATTCACAGCCCTCTGAAATTGGAGCCACCAGCATACATTGTACTATTTTCTACAGGTTCTGCACTCAGATTTGCTGTGAATCCCATCCAAATCGGTCACATGCCAGAAAGGGGGTTGGACTCGATGGCCTTGTAGGCCCCTTCCAACTCTGCTATTCTATGATTCTATGATATGTCTCAAGAGCTGGATTGGGGTGATTATCTAATCCCCACTCCAATTTCATTTTGCATCCTGTACCCATTTCTGTAGTTCAGTCCATTCATCGTTATCCTTCTATCTCTATTTGTTATATTTTCTTACCTTGCATTCTAACAGTGGAATTTCAAGATGTTTTTAGAATGTTTTAGGATGTTTTTAGCAATGTGTATTATGTTTTAATTCAGTTTTGTGTATTTTATTGCTTATTGTTGTTCCCTGCCTTGCTCAAAATGGAGAAGCGGGTAAGAATTATTATTATTATTATTATTATTATTATTATTATTATTAATAACTTTAATTCACACAGATGACAAACTGAAATCATACCAACTGAAATGTGCCATGTTAACCACAGGGCAGAACTGGGACCTATCTGCACAGAGACCATTTCTGTTTAAATCTGGATTTTCATCAATTCCGGTTTGCTTCTCTGGCAGTAGCCAGTGGCCAGTGAACCAATGCTTCCTGTCCCTGTCCTCTTTTCTATGCTCATTGAAGTGCAATGGATGAGAATGAGATACGGAGATACACATATCCAGTGTAGGGAAAAGCCGTAGGCCATTGAACTAAATGTGATTTACTTCTGAACAGACATGGTTATTGGCCTGGTTTCAGCAGTTGTTCCTTGAGGCAAAGAAACGAGAGAAATGGGAAGGCGGGGATGAGGAGAGGAAGGGCATTGGAGGAATGAGTGAAAAACTACTGGGGAGAGGTGTATCAATGTTTCCTTCTTTTCTCTTTCTTTCTATATTTTTTTCTTTTTTTTTGCCATTCAACAAGCCTTCAGGGGTGCAATAGTATGATGCCGCTACGATGTGGAGGTGTGTGTGTGTGTGTGTGTGTGTGTGTGTGTGTGTGTGTGTGTGAACAAAGAGAACCCAAAAGCAACTTCCTGACTTTATCAGGAGTAAAAAAAAGAAGAGAGATTTACTTCTGAATAGACTTGGTCATCCATGCCAGCTCACTGTTCCTTTAGGCAAAGAAATTTAAAAATGAGAGAACTGGCCTCCTTCATATTCAAAGGTGTGGAGATATGGAGATATGCATTTCCAAACCCCAGTGTTCAGCGCAGGGAGAAGCTGAAGGTTAACTCTTTCCATTCCTTCGCTCTCCCATAAGAGCCGAGATTTAAAATTCTAGGCTTGCCCCCTGCCCTGCTTCTGCACCCACCTCTTGTCTCTGCTTTCCTCTGCTCCTTACAACTGAAAATATATATTTACAAAGCCCCAATCATTCATTCCAGGGCATGTATGAAAAAGCGCTTATGAATGCGCAACCTTCTTTCTTCCCCTCTGATCGTTAAATCGGCAAGCCTGGGAGAACGGATTCCCACCCCTTCTCTCTGCTTCTTACATCTGAGTAGGCATGTTTAGCCAACACCTCTTTCTCAGCAATTAGCCAATTAGCGGCTTCTACCCACCCCGATTTTCTTTGCTGCGAATTGATGCAGTGGAGAAAGAAGCAAAAGAAATGCGGCAGCCAACCTACAGTGACACAACATCAAAAGACATCCCAAAACAAATGTAATAAACCGCATCTAATTTGGGGAAACTGCTGGGTTATTACAGTTGAGGCACAGAACGCCTTTGCAGAAAATGCGGGTTTTCAACTGGAAAGGTCGGGTTTGCTGTGGAGTGGCAACAACATCATGTGACATGGATGACTGTAAAGTATCACTGGGGCAAAGCTCCCGTGTAGATGGGTCCCTGCTTTTATTATTTCTCTCCTCCCTTTATTTATTTTTGTCCTGCTGTGATTTTTAGAAATAATTGCTGAACACTAAAGACCAGCGTTAAACTATGGAGCTCCAAATGCAAAGAGTAATTGCATATGTGATGTATCCACAGAGACAGCAATGATATACTGCATTGTCTATTTTGACATAAAACGCACAGTATTAAAGCCTTGCAAAATGGCCCGGAATATGTAAGTTCACGAGCAGGAGGAAATGAAGCATAACTGTAAACATGAAAAAGGAGATCAAGAAATATCTGTAGCCAAAAACAGCAACAACAAACAGTAATTGCATATATTACTTATACCTAAAAGTCAGGAGCATGATAAATAGTACTTGTGTAGCATTTACTCTAGGGTGCTATTCTAAATGAATGTCTGAACTTAGTATATTGCTTGTAAGGGCGGGGTGGGGGAAGGAGAAAGATAATATTGATGCAGTGTTCCTGCCTCTAAGGACAAATGTGCAATGTCAAGACGACAGTGCTTCTAATACTGGCCTATCCTGATTCAATACTAGCAAAAAATGATTTTTCTAGTTATTAACATTGTCTTCCATGGCCACATGCTCCTGCCAGCACATGGTAATCCTGTTAGAAGCATCCCAAGGTGGGAACAATGTGGTACTATTCCAACCTTACTGCCCTTTCTGCCTCTTTGGTTATCAGGGTTCCTTAAGGGTGGGTTTTCACCAGGGATGCAGAACAGTTTTATGGTGGGGTGCCAGATTACCCTCCAACAGGCCCACCATGGGCTAGATGGCATCAAGGGGCACGGCCTCATTCCTGATGTCATAACAGGGATTGTTGCCCCACCACAACATCATCCCCTCCTTTTTCTTTTCTCTCCATGCTGGAAGGAAGTATTGAGTTCCATACATTCTTCCAGTATGGAGAAAGAGACATAGGCCTAATCTACACCAAGCAGGATATAGCACTATGAAAGCAGTATGAAAGCAGTACATAAAAGGCAGGAGCCACACAACTGCTTTATAGCAGTACTGAAGTGCACTGACAACTGTTGGTGCTCATTGACACATACCATATACCACTTTCATACTGCTTTCATAGTGCTATATCCTGCTTGGTGTAGATTAGGCCTTGGCCTGCACCAAGAGGAGCAGCCACTGCTCCTGGCACTGGCAGAGTCCCTGGCTTCAAATGGCTCCCAGCATCTCCCTGGATGGCAGGCACCATACAAACCTACTTGGCCCACGCCAAGGACTGCTATTTCTGGCACTGGCCGAGTCCCATCACATCACTTCCCCTGCTGTTATCTCTGATCTGAGAATGAAGATGACAGTGGGGGTTTCACTGCTGGTGTGCAGAGCCCAGGAGAACCACTGCTGTTACCTCCAATCTCAGATCAGAGATAACATCAGGAGTTCCCCTGGGTGCCGCATGCTGGCAGTGGAACCCCCACTGTTATCTCCAACCTGGATGCAGATAACAACAATGATAGCAATGGACCCCCTGCTTTCATGTCCGACCTGGACTCAGCCCATGTGTGGGCAAGTCCCAACAGTCCACATCCCTGCTATGATAGGAGACAACATCAGGGGTTCTGCTGATGGTGTGCACCAGCAGGGGAATTCCCCTGTTATGTCTAATCTCAGAGATATTAGTAGGGCTGTGCAGGGACCCCCCCCCCAATCTTGCATCAGAAGCTGATCCAGACCCCCAGAAGCAGCCCTGATCCACCTCGGGGGTTCCCGATCTGCCTCAGCACCAAAGCTGAGGTGAAATTTGGGTCCTCTGAGGCGACTCAGAGTTTTCTGGATGCCGGCTGCACAGCCGGCACCTAGAAAACTCTCCTCACTTACCTGGTGCCTCTGCCGTCCACCGCCGCAGACAGCAGAGGCACCAGGTAAGCCTCCCTCCCCCCTTACCTGCATCCGCCATCTGGCATCTGGCATCTTCCACTCCGATGACACTGAAGCCCAGAAGTAGGCCGCTCCAAAATGCCGAGGCAGCCCAAAGCGTCAGAGCCAATTGGCTTTGGCTTCAGGCTGCCGCGGCCTTCACCCACACCACCTTGGATCTGGTTTGGAAGGGTTCGAACCATCCTGATCTGCTTTGGATTCGTTGGATCCGAGGCGGTGCACAGCCCTAGATATTAATGATCCATAAGCTGGGGTTTTGCATTGGCCTGCTTCTGTTACTTCTGAGTAGAGATGTTGTGGTGGTGTTAGGCACCCTTTGTGCATGTCTACCAGATAATCAGATAATTGCTTCAGAAGAATATGCACCTGGCCTAGTTTCATCAGGGGTCTGTTGATGGGTAGTGGGATTTTCGGGCTTGTGATGGTATTTTTTTAGTAAGCTGCATCTCAGACTGGAGTGGCAAATTTGTAGGTTGAGGCTGCAGTCCAAAATCTCTCCGATGCTTTGTGCTGCAGGAACAGGACAGAGAAGGGACAGTGAGAAGGAGGTGTGGGGCATTGAAAAAGCCATGTCAGGATGGGGATAGGGATAGGGATTTTAAAATAATAATAATGTTGCAGTGTTTAGCTCAGAGTTGTTTAAACAAAATACTAGGAGTACCATTCATGTTGTAAAAATACTGTGCTTTTATAAGTAACTATAGTTTTAAACCTTTTTTTAAAGCTTGTGAGTAGCACTTTGATAATTGCATTCTTTTCCTGGTCTCTTCATTTACAATATAATGGAAATTCAAGTCAGATCTTTCTGGTACATTTCACTTTCCTCATATAAGTAAGGAAACTTAGCTTGATTTCAGAAATTTGAAAAGTTTGAATTTTCTACAAGATCATCCATCATGCACAGAATAAATTATTAACTGCAACTGAACAGCTGTTTTCATTCACTCTTCATTTCAATAAGGATGGGGTCATCCCTTAAGCAAGTATAATTGTCTCTTACCCTTTACTTATAGTTTACTTATAAAAGTATAGTTTACTTATAAAATCAGCTCAACAGAGATAAATATTTACTTATTACATTTACAATTGCATTTACTTTCCACTGAGGAACTCAAGGTGGCTACATGTAGTTTCCAAGCACTGACCAGCCCCAGACCTTAGTTTCATCAAGGTGGCTGCATCATATGCCGTCAAACAATACCCTAGGATTTGTTCCCTTACAAAATGGATCTAGGGAAGAAAACACTGACTTAGCTTAAAGCCTTAAACCTTTTTCACAACCCTCAGCCTGAGTATTGCAAGACAGCTAAAGGCTATTAAAAAGGAGCGGGGCTATAGCTCAGTGGTGCAATGCATGCTTTGCTTGCAGAAGGTTTAATTCCTGGCATCTCCAGGTAGGGCTGGAAAAAGTTTCTGGCTTGTAAGTTTCACTTTCCTCATATGACTAAGGAATGTTAGCTTAACTTCAAAATCTGGGAAATTTGAAGCGGCAGGAGATACAGGCACAGGAAGCAGGAGAAAATGTGCAAAGAGTCCTGTTAGTGAGGGCGGGCAAACAAACAGGCCAGCATGGTTTCTTGGATGACTGCAGGAGATAACAGGACTAAGAGGTGGATTGAATGATTGGGGGTGGGGCATCACACAAAATTCAGCCTCTGTGATGAGCTAGCTATCCCTTATTGAAGACCAAGCTGGGAGCTATTTGGCTCTGTCAGCAAACCTAGAAAGGCTAAATTACATCTGAGAGGTTATTATCTTAGGCAAGATCCACACGAAGCAGGATTTAATACTATGAAAGTTTGAAAACGGTATACGGAATGTGTCATAGGCCCCAACAGTTGCCAATACCATTATAAACCGTTATACAGCAGTAGTGTAGATCCTACCTTAGATAGTTTATTTGATCTCCCATCAGCCCAAGCCAGCATGATCAATGATCAGGGATGATGGGATATGTAGTACAAAACATATAGAGGGCACCATGTTGGGGAAGGCTGTACTAGGTTGTTACCCCCACACACGCACTCAATAAGACTAACTTCAGAGTAAACCATACAGAGCAGAACTGCTGCATTTCCTTCTCTGCATGGTGAATCCATTACATTTATATTTCCAGTGAACTCTCAGCTAACATGATTTGGAGCTAACACAATCAACGTTTTCCTAGAGCTTTTCATGCTAAGCATATGGTTATATGTTTGGGCTCTGACAGTAAAGAGAACATGAAAACATAATAAGAGCCATGCTGGATCAGACTAAGGGTCCATCAAGTCCAATATTCTGTTCACACAGTGGGTTTCCCACAAGCAGGACGTAAGTCCTCCCATTCATGTTCCCCAGGAACCATCTCTGATTGTGGAGATAGCATACAGCCATCATGATTAGTAGTCTTTTATCTGTGATGTATTGGTCCCTCTAAAGCCTGGATGCTGTAGTGAAGATGAAGGCCCTTCTTCCTTGCCTGCCAATACTCAGAAATGGCCATGGGAACTCATAGCATGTGAACTTCTACTTCCACAGGCTCTCCTACCTGCTGTTTAACACCATATTTGCAACAGTGCATCGAAGAGCTAATAATAAAAGGACAGCCCTGGATTATTTTGGTATCTTTAGGTAGGTAGGTAGGTAGGTAGGTAGGTAGGTAGGTAGGTAGGGTATTTATATCCCATCCTTCCATTGTAAAAGCAATGGGCAGAGTCCAACGGTTCACTTATGTCCCTGCTAATTCTCTTCCTTTATGCCAATTGCATTGTGCAAGTAGCCCCCACCACTTTCCCAATGACAATTTATATATGTATGTATTTATTGCATTCTTATACCGTCCAATGGCTGAAGCTTTCTGGGCAGCTTACAAAAAATTAAAATCATTCAAAATATAAAACAAACAGTATAAAAGCATAATATGAAATATGATATAAAACCACAACCAGCATAAAATTGAGCAGCAGTGCAGAAATTATAATACAAATTTAAAACTGCAGTGTTAAAATTCAGTTGACAGACTGTTAAAATGCTGACAAGATAAAAAGAGTCTAAAAGAATATAGTGTGGGTGCTAGGTGAACCTCTTTAGGGTGCTCATTCCACACCTGGGGTGCCACAGCAGAGAAGGCCCTCCTCCTAGTAGCCACCTGCCTCACTTCCTTTGGCAGTGGCTCACGGAGGAGGACCCCTGAGGATGACCTTAGGATCTGGGCAGGTACATATGGTAGGAAGCGTTCCTTCAGATAGCCTGGCCCCAAGCCGTTTAGGGCTTTGAATGTTAATACCAGCACTTTAAACTGGATCTGGACCTGGACTGGCAGCCAATGATGCTGGAAAAGGATTGGTGTGATGTGGTCTCATTGGCCAGTCCCTGTTAGTAAATGTGCTGCCCTGTTTTGTACTAGCTGAAGTTTCTGGACCATTTTCAAAGGCAGCCCCACGAATAATGCATTGCAGTAATACAGACAAGAGGTTATATGAGCATGGATAACTAGCTAGGCTATCTCTGTTTTGCACTTACAGGTGCAATGTGAAACAAACAGAAAGACTCATTTGTAGAAGGAGGCAGGTTGACACAGCCACATGAAGGAGATCTGCCAACCTGCCTCCATCCAGAAATGAGCATTTCCGCTTGTTTGGGGGCTTCTCCTAGGAAGCAGTAAATCTGCCTTGCATAAGCAGTGGATCATTGTGAGACAGAATTGACAGGACCCAGCACTTGTAAAAGGGAATCAGTGGGGCAGAAAGGGATTGGTGACAGCATAAGCACCCCTTTGTATTCCACGCAATACCCTGGGCAGCTTAGAGAATATTAAAAACAAAAAACAAAACCTAACATGTATTTCATGAACTTTAAAACTAAGATTAGGAGCAGGCCATGGCATATATTCTTAAAACAAGAGGTCAGTACAATAAGCTCCTTACCCTGCCAGGTCAAATGCCAGGAGAAGCAGAAACGTCTTACCTAAATGACAGTAGTGGTGGCTGGTGGCCAACCTGACTGCTGGAATGGAGGATGGGTCATCAGGGCGGAACTAAGAAATCAGCAAAAGGGGAGCAGTCTTTTAAATCTCCAATAGCCAGTGACCAATATTTTTATTTATTTTATTTATTTATTTAAGGATTTCTATGCCGCCACTCAGCCAAAAAAGGCTCTCACGGTGGCTTACAAAAGTATTTCTTGACAGTCCCTGCCCACAGGCTTACAATCTAAAAGACATGACACAAAAGGAAAGGGGATTGGGAGGGAGGAGGAGGAGGAGGGGGGAAAGGAAAGCAAATTCAGGCACTATAATCTTAGTTGCAAAGTTCAGCAGTTACAGTTGGTAGCAGGAGGGAGGGGGCTCTCAGCTGGAGCTGGACCCAGGCACGGTGGAGAGGTGCCTGGCTGCTGCTTCCTCCCTCACTGGTGGCCTCTGCAGAGACAGTTGGTAGCAGGAGGGAGGGGGTTCTCAGCTGGAGCTGGACCCAGGCACGGTGGAGATATGTCTGGCTGCTGCTTCCTCCCTCACTGGTGGCCTCTGCAGAGACAGTTGGTAGCAGGAGGGAGGGGGCTCTCAGCTGGAGCTGGACCCAGGCACGGTGGAGAGGTGCCTGGCTGCTGCTTCCTCCCTCCTTCCAATACTATATATAAAAAAGAAAACTGAGGTGCATGAACTTTAAGATCATAAATGCAAAGTTGGGGGGATTCCTGCCGCTTATATCTCATCCTCTGTGGCTTTGACTCACCAATTGCACATGACAACCAACCCTCACCTCCTTTGGGAATGCTGGAACTGCCTTCAGCTGGAGTCACAAGCCTAGAGGAGTTTCCACCCATGCACGACCTCTCTCAGGAGATTTATTCTGAAACACCTGAAGGGCAGCAGGTTGGAAAAGGCTGTTCTAATAAGTATTCTTAGGATTTCAGTCTTACCTAAGGTTTATCCCAGGATTGTCCTGAGGTCAAACCTGTTCATCTAAGTGCCACACTGGGCATCTAGCGCTCAGGCAGGGACGAACCCGGGATGATCCTGGGATAAACCTTAGGTCTAACTACGGCCTTAGTCACAGTCAGATAAGGTGTACAGATGCCACAAAAGGAAAGGGGCTTCCATCCTTCCTTCCCTTTAATAATGTATCGGTATGTGTTATGCCCTAAAGAATAACAAGTAACTGTAAAAATACCGCTAGTGAAAGCAGCATGGACCTAGGCATAAGTCGATAAATAGCTCTCGCTCTCTTGTTCTCTAGCTCTCTTCTGATTTCAACGCATGTGCAATTGAGAGACTTCACATTGCCTGTAGTTAGCTGTACTGATTTCTAGCACATTTGTAATTTACACAATTTTCTTTTTTCCTGGCATTGCCTAATTGCTCTTAATCCAGAGGAGAAAGTCATTGGAGTTGAATATTTAACCGAGCTATGGAACACAAATGTTGTCATTGTTCAAACAGGATACTGGCATGGCAAACCCCCATCCCACCCCATCCAAAACACCTTAATCACCAAACCTGAAAACCAGTAGACATGACCACCAGTGGGGGACATTTTTTTCTTCTGCCCATTTCAGGTTTTACCCATATTAATGCCAACCCCACATTAAGGAAGTTTGCGGAGGCATGCAAAGTGGAAGGCTTTGTTGCTCAAAGCAACCGAATAAGACAACCCAGGTTCCATGAGCAGGAAGTCACGATGTACAAATGAATAAAATAGCTGCCACAAACCAGACAGTTATAAATATTAGGCTCAAATGCCACACAAGTAATACACAAATGGCTTGCAAAATCAGATTAACAGTTCTTTGGGCGCTGAGCTGAAAAAAGTGAAGGTACCACTGCATATCGCCCACACAGTATATCATCAACTGAAATTCATCTGTATTTAAATAGTTTAACTATAAGGGATTTACCACCTAATTCTATGCATATTACTTGGAAGATAGTCCCGAAAAATTTAATGAGACTTATTCCCAAGTGCATCAAAGACGGTAGAGGAAAAATAAAATAACTGCATTTATTACACAGCAAGGATTTTCTTTCCCGAGCTCCATAAAATAAAATCCAAGAACACAATTCCAGTGGCATCTTAGAGATTCAGGGGTTTGTCTTCACGATATCCACATTACCTATAATACATACTTGTCTTAAATTATGTTACATTATCCATTTCTGCATCCCAGCTGTTTTAAATAAAACTGTTGCTCCAAAGGAAACATGCAGACTTTAGAGAGTAAACCTGTGGCCCCCAGACAGCGCTCTGACCTTGGACCCAGGGGTCCAAACTCCCTGCCCCTTCCCTTCACAGACAGCACAGAGAGAACCATGCCGGCTGTGTCTCTGAGGTCGCGGAAGCAGTCTCGGAGGGAAAGTAAAGGCAGTGTTCCTGTGTGTGGAGAGGGCAGGGGGCTGACAAAGCCAGCTTATAATGAAGACTCCGGCCTCCCCAGCCTCCTTCCTCCCCGATGTCTCAGCTAGACAAGCGAAAAGCCTATCTAGCTGAAATGCAGAGTGCAAAGAGTGCAGAGGCAATGATGGCCAAAAACCTCTGAGTTCAGAAGCTTTTGGACATTCCCTTAGGATTGATTTCATGGATGACGCCAAACAAGTCTATCAAATAGGAGCGCTATGGAACTTCACAATCTGTGAAGACAGACCGCACCATCCATAAAGGGTGAAGATCAATATTGGTATGACCCCATATTGTATTATACTTTGTGTGTGTTTTCAGATGCTACTTGCTTATTGAAATTTTAAAAAGTATAAATGCAAATACTCAGCCTAAATAATATATTAACCATCATTTATATCAGGAATGCAGAACTCCAGGCCTGCCTGGTGTCCCAGACTCTGAGGTTCAGCTGATGGCCCCACTCCCTTTGCCCCAAATGTTGATAGTTTTGTAGTTTCCAAGCTTTTGCATCGTTTATTTATTTGATTACTAATTAATTAATTAAAATATTTGTATCCCACCCTATTATCACTGGGGTCTCAGGGTGGTGTACAGATAAAATCAGAACAATATAAACATAATTTACACAGCTAAAAATTTATTAAATATTTTACAAATTAAACCCGGTAGAATTTTTTTAAAGCACTAAAACAATTAAAAACAATTAAAACTATGTGTAACCAGGGAGAATTTAGCCCTCAAAGGCTTTGATAAAAAGCCATGTTTTAACTTGGTGCCAAAATGAAGCCAGTGGATCCTGATCCGAAGCGGGTCAGCATGAGCCTAAAGCACCCTGAGACAAATCCCTGAATCAGTGTCCAAAGTGATGGGGGGGGGGGGTGTCTCTATGCCAGTCAGGCAGGCCTGGAGTTCTGCATTCCTGATATAAACAATAGGGTGTCAGTGCACAGCCCTAGTATTCGCTACCCATGTGTGTGTATATACTGTAGGTTTGCTGACTTCATGCATCTGATAAATTGCAGTTCTAGTCCATGAACAATTATGCCACAATGAATCAGTTAGTATTTAACATGCCACCAAACGCTTGGTGGTTTTCACATAGCAGCTTCTTCCTACCCAGCTCAGGTCCTGTAGAGGAAGAGTTTGCCTTGTTTTATAATTTAAAACAAAGCAAATAATCACACTGCATAAGGTACAAAAAGCAATGATAGCTATGGAATATCATCTTACTACTCATATGATTACTGTTATTTTCATGCTTGCTGAAATGACAGTCCACAAAAACTCTAGGCCAGGAAGTATATAAATTGACACACATATATGTATTTCTTTCTTTTTCTTTTTTAAAGAATTATCCAATAATGTTCATCATTTTATTTCCCATGCGTCTATTTTTCTTTTGCCAGAAGAACGTGTAAACTCATAAAGGTTGCAATGTACACATACTTGGGAGTAAATCTAGAAATGGCCAGATTTGACAATTTCAGTTTCTCATGTTTCCAACTCTACTTTCGGTTCATCTCAAACTTCTCCAGTCTTAAGTTTGGTTTGTCTTGAACTTTGAGATTTTTTGGTAAAGTTTGCATGAAAAGTTATGAGCATTGTGGCATTTATTTCTGCCATTACATGTATTTTGTATTCCTTTTTTTCCTTCTGTTCATATTTTGAAAGCAATTTTCCTAATACAATACATTATTATGATTTTCCCTAATGTGCACATTTTTGTACAAATGTTTTGTTTGGATAACTCCACTGCAAATTATTTGAAAAGTACAAATTTCAGTGGCTAAATTAGTTTTCGTTTTCATAGTGGTTCAGAAGTGTGGAATTAGGCAATTTTAGATTAAAATGTAAACTGAATAAATTTGTCTGTCATCCCTAAGTAAATCCCATTCAAGTCAGTCAGACTTACTTCTTAATAAACATGCACCAGACTGCTATACAATTTTGCCATTTATTGGATGTAGCCCAAACAACATCTGACCATGGGAAGAATGTCCAGAAAGTGTTGATGCTTTTGAGAAAACAATTCCAATTCCACTAGATTATTCATTTAAATATTTGTCAGGTTAAGGCAACTGGAAGTTTAAATCCTCCTGCACATAACTGTTTGTATCAGTGCTGACATATAAAATTGATTCTTTAGCATTTGTTATCTCCTTCTCTCGGGGAAGGTTATCTCATCGTACTGGGAGGTGTGTAGCTAAATCTGCACTTGAGCACTGACTGCTGTTGAGGTGAACATTCCAAAACAAATCATTCTAATGCTGTAAGACGCAGATCTGAAGAGGAATGCTTATAAAATGGGAAATTATTTGGAGTGCCAGACAAATGCTTTCTAAACTTCTCCAATAGGTGATCTCTCAAATAAGAAGTGGGACTCAATGCGCTGGATGTGAAATCTGTACTAATCCTCCCTCCACTGCTCAAGGGTGTACTTCTCTCTAACAAGTAAATTCTCAGTTTTCATTCATACACAAGATATCATTCCTTGATGCCTTTTAGGGATGATGTGGAAGTCAGGGTCAGCTGTACAAAAGCGTGGCTACAAATGGCCACCTAGGGCTGTACTACAAGTGCTGTGCCAAAGATAGCAATTTGGGAAAAATATTCCACGGATTTTAGTTTAAAACATACTGTTTCTATACTACAAGGATGGGGAATGTGTGACCCTCCAGATGTTGTCATACTACAATTTCCATCACCCCCTGACCATTGGCTATGACCAATGGGAGTTGCAGTTCAATAACGTCTGATTCCCACCCCTGCTGGGACCAAGTTTCTCAGGGAATCAAGACAGGAAAACATCAGCACAGTGAAAAGCTCCAAGTGGAGGCCAGACCGAGCTGTCTGTATGTTGCTCCAATAAGGAGATCAAGTTTAAGCCTTAAATAAGAGTTGGGCCACATTTAGGCTGGTTTACTCCACCTCCACATCTGTGAATCTGCCTTGATTAAGACCTCTCCCACTTATAAAACATCTAAGCAAGCATATATCCAACTACAGTGTTTATAAACAAAACAAAACAAAACTTGAGATATGGACCCTGACAACTGTGAAAGCAAAAGAGAGCAGCCAAAGCTCCATTACAACTCTGGACAACAAAAGTAAAGGACTATTTTATTGAAGCATTTATCATAGTCATTATTATTATTATTATTAATAATAATAATTTATTTATATAGCACCATCAGTGTACATGGTGCTGTACAGAGTAAAACAGTAAATAGCAAGACCCTGCCGCATAGGCTTACAATCTAATAAAATCATAGTAAAACAATGCTGTATTGTATTTATGCTGTATTGTATTTGACCAATAACCATCACAACCAACATAACTTAATACATTGTGCAAGAACAAAACACAGACAGGGATCAAGTCAACGAATCACTTGCACAGACAACTGCAATAGCATCCAGAGTGATTCCACGAATATGTTTTATGGCCTTTGCAAACCAGGTTGTTTTGTGTGTAACGTAATCTGACAGTAACCACCAAATCTTCACATAGTTTTTTTACCCTGTAATGATGCCAAAATGTGTCCCAGGAATCTCTCCTTGGGGTTTTGATATAAATGGCAGTACAGTAAATAATGTGAGAGATCCTCTACGCTACTTGATACCTGCATTTATCTTCCATCCAACAATGCTGTGGGCATGGTTTGGAAGCATAGTTTTGTAAATGAGGTTCTCAAAGAAGCAAGAGTGAGAGTTTGTAGATGTTGGGTTCTTTTATGATCCATTTTAAACAGGCAGTACCACTGAGAAAAATGTGAGCATTTAAATAGATCCAAGTCATGGTTATTATCTATCCTAGGGTGACCATATGAAAAGAAGGAGAGGGCTCCTGTATCTTTAACAGTTGCACAGAAAAGGGAATTTCAGCAGGTGTCATTTGTATGCATGCCTCACCTGGTGAAATTCCCTCTTCATTACAACAGTTAACGCTGCACTAGCTATACTACAGTGACCACATACAAAAGAGGGCAGGGCTCCTGCAGCTTTAATCGTTGTGATGAAGAGGGAATTTCACATGGCACCTGCTGAAATTCCCTTTTCTATACAACTGTTAAAGATACAGGAGCCCTGCCCTCCTTTCCATATGGTCACCCTATCTATCCCATATACCCAATCTCTCCGTTTGTTTTTGGCTCTCAGTATGGTGGAAATATCTGGTGGAAGGTTTTTGGAGATTAGCAACTCTTGGGCTGACTTAGCCCAGCCACCTTTTCTTTGTTTTTCTCAATTACAATCTGGGGAGGCGGTCTTCATACATTTCCAAGATTCCCTTATAATCTAGCAGGGCTGCCTTCTGAGCCCTAGCATCTACTGATACCAAGCCTGTCTCTGCTTTGAGGAGGGGAACTGCAGTCCCTGAGGTTACTGCCAGTATGTATGTATGAAGCCCTTGTAGTCCTATTGTATCATATTATATTATTCTTTTCTGTTTTGTGGCCTTTTCTTAAGAATCCTGTATCAACTGCACTGCCTACACAAATGATACCCGAACTGCTATGGCCTGTGTTGATGGCAGGCATTAGAATAGCCTTTCAATGCAGAAGCTGCTTTAAAAAAGAAAAGGGGGGGGGGGGAAGGCTGTACCGATTGCATGCTTCCTTTAGTTCCCCCCTGCAAAGTATTGATGGTTCATATCTTGCAGTGACTTTACAGTGATGAGACTTTGTAACACTGAACAGTGTTATTCCAAACTGTTGTCAATATTATGGAGAGCAGAATTTAGCCTATCGAATTTGCTTTCCCAGGCAGATGTAAGTAAGCACAGATGTAGATCTATATAGGCTAACTCCTTCCAGCATGTCCAATGAATCAATGTGGGGTGAATTCATTCATATAGAATAAATCTCCCTGCCCTGTACATTTCCCCCCTTGCAACAGCTAAGTCGGCTGGAATTCTTTGTTGATTTGGAACTGTTTTCTACGTTTTATAATATTGTCCGGCAATGAAAACATCTGCTAAATGTTGTACACAGGGCTCCCTTTTATGTTTTTGCTACATCCTTTCCTTGTTAAGTGAGAGTTGTGGGAAGTTTGCTATAAATATATATTTGCCAAACAAAAGCCATCCCTGACAAAGGTAGCTGCAGCTTTCTCCAGCACTAGCTGTCTGCAGCATTATCCCTGTCCACACTGGCTGCCTATTCACTACTGGGCCAGGTTTTAAGGTTCTTGTACTTGTGTACAAAGCCCTAAACAACTTGGGACCAGGATATCTGAGAGACCGACTTCTCCCCTACCAACCTGCCCGGTCACTGAGGTCATCCAAGGGCCTGCTCCTGGTGGTTCCATAGAGATCCATCCTCTGATTGGAGTCCACCAGGGGAGGAGCCTTCAGTGAGGTGGCCCCCTCCTATGGAATTCCCTGCCTCTGGAGGTCAGGCAGGCGCCAACTTTGTACTCTGTTCGGAGCCTCCTGAAAACATCTTTATTCCAGAAAGACTTTCCTTAATATCCAGCCATGAGTCACTGTATTTGCTTCTTTTAAAATCTATTTTAAGTGTTTTATTCTGTTTTTATTTTCATTTTATCTTGTACACCACTCTGAAATCTTTCAGTGGGGAGAAGTATGTAAATATTATAAATAAATAAATAAATAAGAAGATGATGGAGTAAGTCTTGCAATTTAAAAGTGATCCTGTATAGGGAGCGAACCCTTAAACACATTGTGATTATGGAACAGGGCTGTTGAACCTCTTTCATCCCAAGGGCCTAATTCTATTTCAGGGACGCTTTCAGGGGCCACATTCCAGTGGTGGGTGGGGCCAAAGGCAAAAGTGGTGGGGCCAAAACACCAGCATATTAGAACTTAATGATCTGACTGCCAGGAACTAAGCCTTCAGGGAAGCATTTTGACAGTTTAGAACGGGAGGGAGGAACTGTGCAAAAGCTTGGAAAACCACCAAACATTGGCAGTTTGGGAGAAGGGGTAGGAGGAGAGGCCATCTGGGGAACCCCAGAGGGTTGGATTGGGACCCTGGGAGGGCCAGATGTGGCTGGCAGGCTTGAGGTTCCAACACCCTGTTATAGAGAAATGCAGTCTAGTGCTGGAGAGGATCAGCACAGAGCCACGAGGAAAAACAGGAAGTTAAGATAGGAAAAACACGCATCACTATGAAACTGAGCAAACGGCACAGGGAGTAGCAATCCAATGGCATCTAACATAACATCCTTGCAGCATAGGACTGAAATAGCTGCACTTTGGGGGACTACAAATTATTATTGACCAAGCAGCATCTTGGATTAGCTGCTGGTAAAGAGCAATTCAACTACAAGAGGAGTACTTCTTAGGGCAATGTCATCTGGCTAGTTTCGTTACCAATGCTGTTGCAGTATCTCCCCCAGGAAAGGAAAGCAGCTGAAAAATGGCCTTCAGGCACCACTTCACTGCACAGCCTTTACTTGACTCTTTCTGATTCCCCTTCTTTACCCACTACTGAGCCAAGCAGCAGCCACCAATGGCCTACAAGAGACCTGAGTCTTACAAGGCAGGAGGGAAGGGAAAGAGCACATTGTCTACTTGTCCCTAGGAGGAGACAGCTGTGTAAGGGACAATGAACTGACATAAGCTGCTCTTCACTTGCGATAGGACACTGGGACTCACTGAGGCAATGAAGATTCCATTTAGTCATTTTTGTTTTTCTCAGATACGTGCCAGAGATGGCATACTGTGCTGAGGCCCAGCAAGGTCTTAGCTAACAAGGCTATACAACAGAAACACAACACATCCTGTCCTCTATCGTCAGCTAGGTGGCATCTTACTTCCAGATGTACATCTTCCATGGAGTACACACCTTGGCCGCTGGGGCATTGCATGACTAAGAGGACACAGTGCTTTGTTGACCAGCTAAAGGTAGCTCCTATACTAGTTCTTCTTGCCAATCCAACAGCTCCATGCTTTCTGCTAAATGCAGGCTCCGTTAAGGGACACCCCTATTCCAATCTGTGCTTGAAGAGGGACCTTCACCCTTTACAAAGACTGGCAGCCTTCCCCAGATGTTTTGCACTACAACTCCCAAGATTTCTGAGCACTGGCCATGTTGGCTGGGGCTGATGGAAGTAGAGGTGTAAAGCACCTGGAAGGCACCAGGTTGGGGAAGGCTAATCTGTGGCACCTCACAAGAGTAGGTGGATTCCTGAGATCCTGAAATCCCTGCTACCTAGATATAGCTGATAAGCCATATCGGTTATGGTATACACACACACACACACACACACACACACATACATGGGGAGAGAGAGAGAGAGAGAGAGAATTAAAAAATCATCCAACATTTATTTTTAAGGATTTTTTGTAGCATAAGACAAGTATACATACATAACTTTATTATATATAAAATTGTTTCACTTTTTACAGGAAAAAATTACACTGAGAATTGTGACAAAGGTAGCTTTTAACACACACTGAAATGGGACTGAGCCTTGAAACAAATTATTATTATTATTATTATTATTATTATTATTATTATTATTTATTTATTTATATAGCACCATCAATGTACATGGTGCTGTACAGAGTAAAACAGTAAATAGCAAGACCCTGCCGCATAGGCTTACAATCTAATAAAGTCATAGTAAAACAATAAGGAGGGGAAGAGAATGCCAACAGGCACAGGGTAGGGTAAGCAGGCACTGGGTAGGGTAAAACTAACAGTATAAAGTCAGAACAAAAACAAGTTTTAAAAGCTTTAGGAAAAAGAAAAGTTTTCAGTTGAGCTTTAAAAGCTGCGATTGAACTTGTAGTTCTCAAATGTTCTGGAAGAGCGTTCCAGGCGTAAGGGGCAGCAGAAGAGAATGGACGGAGCCGAGCAAGGGAAGTAGAGGCCCTTGGGCAGGCGAGAAACATGGCATCAGAGGAGCGAAGAGCACGAGCGGGACAATAGTGTGAGATGAGAGAGGAAAGCTAGGAAGGAGCTAGACCGTGAAAAGCTTTGAAGGTTAACAGGAGAAGTTTATATTGGATTCTGAAGTGAATTGGAAGCCAGTGAAGAGATTTCAGAAGCGGAGTTACATGGTCAGAGCGGCGAGCCAAGAAGATGATCTTAGCGGCAGAGTGGTGGACAGAAACCAATGGACTGATGTGAGAAGAAGGAAGGCCAGAGAGAAGAAGGTTGCAGTAGTCAGCACAGCAACTGGCCAATTTAGGGAAGCTTAAAGTTACCCACCACAAACATTTTGCTAGATTTCCAGTGGCGTTCCAGCAACTTCCTTCCTTTTGAGTGCTCTTTGTTGTGCACCCTAAGAGTTTGTCAGTTGAACTACATAGGTGTTAGATTCATTGAGCTCTGCAAATGGATCAGCTATTAGGAGAGTTCAGTGGTTGCATTTTATCATGAGACCTGGCAATGGCTTCTTTGTGGTTAGCTTAAGAAGATGCTCACCAGGGGATCGCGAGGTTCTTGCTCACAGACTTTTGAGGGAAACTATTTGCTAACTGTGCCAAAAATGAAATAAAAAAATTCACCTACTTCAATAAGTGTGAGTAGAATATTTAAGCAGGCCGGGTTTATTTCCTTGGCTACATCTCATTTTGTTTATTATTGTCAGAAAGAATGTGTGAGTGTGTGTGTGTGCGTGTGTTGGTTTGTTTTGGTTTCTTTGGCATTTATTTGGGTCACTGGCTTTGCTCTGTTGAACCTATGGTATCCTCTTTATATCTGTATTTTCTGTTATTTGCTAACATTTTTGTCCATTTTATCAGTTTTGTAAACCATCATGGAAACATTTTGCAGGATGGATAAACAAACAAACAAACACAGATAGGAAACAAGATACAAATTGGGATATCTGCATATTACATATGTCCTGGACTTTCCAGAAGCCATTAGCAGGTTCTAGCAAATTACTCATGCACAAGTGTGAAACACTCCAGTGTATCAAAGAAAACAAAGCCTGGAATAAGTAAGATGTAGTGTGTTCCTAAGCAGGTTTACTCAGAGGTAAATCTTGCTGAGTTCAACAGGACTCAATTCGTAACATGCTGAAATGGACACAGCCTAAATGTTGCTGTATAGAAGCAGAGGCCATAGACCTGTTTCACACTACACAACAAACCAGAGTATCAGTTGAGTGTGGATTATCATTGAACCGTGGGTTGTTGCTGAACCATGGTCTTTTGTGTGAACCCAACAAACCATGGTTTGTTAACACAGCTGGGTTCACACAACATAACAACCCACAATTCAACAATAATCAACATTTCAATGGCAATCTACAATCAACCAATACTCAGCTCATACTCTCTGGCTTGTCATGTTGCTTGGACCCAGCTATTAATGGAAGAACATATCCACCTCCTCGTCTTTTACTAAGGCAAGCTTATTCTTCCGAATAACGGGGTCAAGTTAAAGGAAGCCAGATTCCGGCTGGACATCAGGAAAAACTTCCTAACTGTTAGAGCAGTGCGACGGTGGAATCAGCTACCTAGGGAGGTTGTGGGTGCTCCCACACTCGAGGCCTTCAAGAGGCAGCTGGACAACCATCTGTCAGGGATGCTTTAGGGTGGATTCCTGCATTGAGCAGGGGGTTGGACTCGATGGCCTTGTAGGCCCCTTCCAGCTCTATTATTCTATGATTCTATGGCTACACAGGATACTACATATACTCAGCATGGAATGCTCAGCATGTTGCCTTTCCACCAGCAGGCAAAAACACTTTTATTCAGGCAGACCTTTGGCAGGTAAGCCTGTCAGACGATTAACTGGGTGGGTGCTAGCTATGCTTTGCTTGCTGTGTTTTAATTCTGTTTTCAACCAATTTCTATTTCTGTTATGTTTTAACCAAGATTTTATTTAATTTGTATTTGATTGCTGTTAGCTTGCCTGAGCACCATTTTTAGTGGAAAGGTGGGATATAAATTTGAATAATAAATACATAAGATTGTTTCTTTCAGCGCTCAATAGAAGGCAGAACTCGGTACAGGGCTTTCTAGAGTCATGGAGAAGTGAGGTCAAATATTTTAAAACAGGTTATCCTAAGCAATACTGAGTGAAGGAAAACAATTTGTCCAATAAATAGGAATAAAATGTGAGATTTGTGTAAAAGGGATTATCTAGGGATGTATTGCCATGCCTCCGCTGGACCTGTGACAGGTCTCCTTTCCTATTGGGTGTGTGTCGGCAGCAATGCTTCACAGCCAGCCAAGGTAATAATGAAAACCAATCAGATAGCAGTGACAGAAAAACAGATTTGTTAACATCAGAGGCTGGAAAAAATCACAGCCTGTCTTTAACAGAAAAATAGACTGACTGGAAAATAATTCAGGCTAATGTTACCTGTCCATTAGAAGCATAAGCACAAGCCTGTTTTCAAACTTTTCTCTATATTACTAGTTATTGGGGGGAAACACAAAAGCTGACATCCTAACAATTTTTATCTTACATTTTGAATGCCTTTAAAATCTCCTCAAACTGCACAACTCTTGAAATGTGACATTTGAAAACTCAAGCTCTCTATATGCTCCTACCAACGTGTTCTTATGTTCTTTCTTACAAAAGTAAGAAAGAATACAATGTGCAATGGTTATTTCTCCCAGCCTGTTGTGAAACTGTCAAAAGAGTTGGCTGTTCCACATACCAGAGAGCTGGGGTGCAATCCTCAATCTAGCTCTCGATTGATTGATTGATTGATTGATTGATTGATTGATTGCATTTTTATACCACCCAATAGCTGAAGCTCTCTGGGCAGTTCACAAATTGATGCAGTGAAGCAACAGCATTGGGCAGGAGGAATGATGCTGGTTTGGCCTTCCTCCTTGAGTAGAAGGTGAAGAGAAGGGAAGGGCTGACAAAGCAAGGAGAAAGCATGCCCAGTGTATTCCTGCCTAGTTTATTAGCTATCTAGCAAGTGCCATAGTGCCCACTACATGCAGGGCTACTGATACAGTAGTATATAGGCTTACTGCCTGCAGTAAGCCTATGCACCAGTTGCTATGAACATGGTTGGGAGGGTGCTCCCTGATCAACAGCTGGTTGGTCACTGGCCATGGCTAGATCAGGCCTATATCCCGGGATTGTCCCAGGATCATCCCTGTGCATCAAAATGACACACACGGGATCCCGGGAGCAGGCAGGGATGACCCCTCCATTTGCCTGGGATAATCCTTAGGTCTAGCTAAGGCCAAAGTGTGATCAGTGCTGGACTAGATGGATCCTTGGTCTGATCCAGCATTGCTCTTCTTATGTTCTTATGATGCTGAGAGGAGCAGAGATCCTCAGGTTATTTATCATCATCACCATCATCATCAACGTCATTAAAAACATTTCTATCACTTTTTTTTTTTTTGTATCAACAGGTTACCTAAATATGGCATATATTCTATTCACCACACCTCAAAAAAGGTTATTGTGGGGTTGGAAAAAGTGTAGAAAAGGGCAACTAAAATGATCAAGGGACAGGAACAACTCCCCTGTGTTACACCGTTTGGGACTGTTCACTTGGGGAAAAGGCAAGTAAGGAGAGAAATGAGAGAGGTGTATGCATGGTATGGACAAAGTGGATCTCTCTCTGTCATGATGTTAGAACCTGGAGTTATTCCATAAAGCTGAATGGTGAGAGATCTGAACAGATAAAAGGAAGCATTTCTTCACACAGCACATAGTTAGAACTATGGATTTTCCTACCACAATATGTAGTGATGCCCACCAGTCTGGATGGTTTTAAAAGGAGATCAGACAAATTCATGGAGGTGGAGGCAATTGTTGGCTATGAGTCCTGATGGCTATATGCTACCTCCAGTATCAGAGGTTGAATGCCTCTCTATGCCAGTTGCTGGCAAACATGTGGGGACGGTAGTATTGCACTCATGGCCTACTGGTGGGCTTCCCACAGGCAGCTAGTTGGCCCCTGTGTGAACAGAATACAGGACTAGATAAGCCTTTGGTCTGACCCAACACTTCTTATGTTCTTTTGTTCTTAAACAACTAACAACAAAGCAATGACACAACAAAATATAGAAAATCATAGCATTATACATTGTAAACTTAATAATAAACCACAGGCATAAAACACACAGCCAAAGAAAATAGCAGCAAAATATTTAAAAACAATGAGTAGCAGGAGATTGCCTACATACGCAGCTGCAGCAAGTCGCAGACAGTTCAATTGCACTTAACCTAATCCCTTTTGGAATTAAAAAGAAAGAAAGTATTTGCTGTTGGCTGGAAAATCAGCAGAGAGGAAGACAAATGAGTATCTCAGAATTGAGAATTGCAAAATCTGGGTATAACTGCCCCAAAGGCCTTCTCTTCAGAGACCAGGGGTAGACGGACCAGGAACTGTACTCCTTTATATACCATGGACCCTGGCTATTTTATTGTATTTTATTTATTTTATTATTGCATTTATATGCTACCTTTTTCCTCCAAGTAACCCAAGGTGGCATACATAATCCTCCTACTCTCCATTTTATCCTCACAATAACAACCCTGGGCTGAGAGTCTGTGACTGGCCCAAAGTCACCCAGTGGGTTTCCATGGCTGAGGAGGGACTAGAACCCTGATCTCCCGACTCCCAGTCCAACACTTTAGCCACTACACCATACTGGCTCTATTTAGGGCTTTAAAGGTCACTGGCAGTACTTTATTTGCATTAAGCCCATAAAGAAGTTAAGGAGACATTAAACTATTGGCATTATAGGCTCCACATGATGGTTCTCAGTAAGCATCCTACTGCAGCTACATTTTCTTACAAATCACTCTGCTGTGCTGTAGCCCTGTATATTGCTGCGTGGTGGGAACTTCTGTATCCTGCCCTGTGGACGTGGAGTACAGGATCACACACTTTGTTATTAATTATTTCAGAGGGCACAACATTGCAAGTTTCCATGATGTGAAGTCCCTCCCTCCCCTCCGCCCGCCAAACTGAGTGGCCCCATTTTGTGCATGGTATAGCCCCTGTTGAACTGGGCCTGATTCAAGATGGGTCTCACATCCTGATTCCGCTATTACCCCTGTCTACACCAGTGCTCTTCTCTCACTTTTCTTAAGTAAAAAAAGCCCTTATCTTTGGGAAGATGGAGAAATCACTTCCAGACAGGAGGGTCCTGTAAGGCTTGTTTTTAGGTGTAAATGAAGCAAGAAGTGTCATTTCCTGCTGGGGGGGTTATGGGGCCAGTAGTTGTTTCTAAACTTCATCCCCTATGATTCCACTCAAAGCAAGAAATGAAGCTCCATGCCTCATTTAAATTGAAGGAGAGGACTTGTGGGGATTCTCCCTTCTGAAAGGTAAGACTTTTTTAGCTTGTGGAATAGGAATGGGGATGATGGAGGCAAATTTAATTAGGGTTTTCAAGTGTTTATATTGAACACCCACAAAATCTGACTGAGCATTCAGATGGGACATGATGAAAGTCCAATTCATTTTCTGAGAGAGCCAGAGAGCAACCATTGGCTTGGGGCATCCCTAAGAAGCAACCATTGGCTTGGGGCACCCAAAACAAATGCCATGTGAGGATCTCTGTTTCCTGTGCCTTCTTCCAAATGCTTCACACAGGAAACAGTTAGTGTCCAGAGGTAAAGGTTTCCCACACTGGGTGATCATTTTACCCTTGCCACTCTTTTTAGTGTTGGAGTGCTATTTTGATGGAAAGACCCCAAACTGTGCAGCAAGCTTCTGCATATAAAGGCTGAGCACGTGGAGACAGCAACTGCAAGGAGTAACTGTTCTCTATTCACTGGACCTTAATAAAGGCAGTAAAATACCATGCCACTCATGCCAGATACAGTAAATAATTTTCTTTATTCAGCTATCTATAAGTAAAAAATTCCAGGATGTGCCTTTTCATCCTGTCTTCTTAGAAAGTTTTAGTTTTGTATTCCTCTTACTTTGATTCAAGTGTTGTTTTCAGAAATTATGAACACTTTTTAAATAATAGATTTTTTCAAAGCAGTAACCTAGCTGAATCCTGATGTTCTAGTTCGGTTTATTTTCTCAGAAATAAATGAATTTGAAGAAACACCTTTCGGCAATTATCATGCATAGAAAATATCAAGCCAAAAAGCATTGGCCTATGTTTGGAATGGTGTAAAATATTTATGATGGAAATTGCTTTCCACCAATGGCCGTTATAAAGTCCTCCTCCTTAAAACTGCTTAAGTACACTTCTGGCTTTATTGCTGATTGACTTGAGTATTGATTTGGATTTCCTCCCAGCTCCAGCCTCTAACGTTCAGAGAAAGTCACAATCTTCTTCTTCTTTATCGCTCTCTCTCTCTATCTGGCCATTTCTACACCTGCCTTTTCCCCCCAGGATCATCCCAGGATCATCCCTGTGCATTGAAATGATCCCGGGAGCAGGCAGGGATGATCCCTTCATTTTCCTGGGATAATCCTTAGGTGTGGAAAGGGCCTTCCTCTCTCTCTCTCTCTCTCTCCCTCTCCCTCTCCTTCTCCTTCTCTTACACACACACACACAGTCCAAATAAAAAATTAGTCAAAGTAAAAAAAAAAAAGTATTTTACAACTTCATACTGTGTTCAAGGCTTACACTCTATTTAATCCTTGTCACTAAAAGTCAGGCTGAGACACAAAATATTTCAGGTGTCAATAAGACTCATCTTGTACAGGTTGCACAGGACTATACTTACAGAAATTCACATACAAGATTAAGAGTGCCCCATCTCTCAGGACATGTTAACAGATCTTAAAGCAGGGATGTCACACCTCAGGCCTGTGGGCCAATTCTGTCCTGATTGCGGTCCCAATCTGCTCCCTACCCCATGCTTGGGTTCCTCAGAAAGACCTTCTCCTTCCTCCAACTCTAGCCCCTTTCTCCCAACTGTCAAACATTTGATGGATTCCCAGGTGAGCTGCAGTTTTCTTCCCTTTTTAAAATGTTGAAATGCCTCTCCAAAGCCTTAGGCCTTAGCTAGACCTACCCTTTAGCCCACAACAGAGGAAGGAAGATCCCGCAATGTGTTTATTGCGAGATTCCTCCTCTGTTTACATGCGATGTGTGATGACCTCAGAAGGAGAGGCGTCGCGCCCACCATTTTTTAAAAAAATAATAATAATGGGCAGCAATGCACGAATGCTCGTGCGCTAAAGGTAAATGTTTTTTTTTAATTTAAAATACTTTCCCCACTCCCCCCACCCTAGCCCTAATGGGCACAGCGCTCCTAAGGAGCCCTGCGCCCTGTGCATAGCTCATGGCTCCTCGTGAGGAATCGCATGGAGCTGGGTCAACCCACGGCACCCTGCCACATGTTCCGTGGTCTCAGGCTCAGCCCAGAACCGAGGCAAAACTGAGGCCAAAGGAGAGGGCGAGATCCCGGGGCAAGGGAGGGATCATCCCTCCCTGATCCCGGGATCCCCTGTGCGTCATGTGGATGCACAGGGACAATTCCCGGGGATTACCCCGGGATAAAGCCCCATCTAGCTATGGCCTTAGTTACTGGTGATAAGAGCTTTAAGCTAAAACATGTTGTTGTTGTTGTTGTTGTTACAGTTATATCTGTATCAGATTATCTGCTTACATAGGTGAGCACTTCTATGCATCTGATGAAGTGGGCTCTAGCCCACAAAAAATATTCCATAGTAAATTTGTTGGACTTTAAGGGTGCCATAAAACTCTTCATTGTTTTAGCAGAAGGAAGTTCTATAACTGTGGGATAGCTCATATATTTCTTTAAACATGTTGAAGATGGAATAATGAAGAAGGTATTCTCCATAGATCTAAGAGGCCACAATTAGATATGAACAAGGAAGTGGTCTCACAAGCACCGATATTGTTGTAAATGGGATAGCACAAAAAATAAATGTAGGTGTGGGGGGGGGTTGCCCCCTGATAGAATCCGGGCTTTAGAAAATGGTGCCTTTCTTCCTGAATTGAGCCATTTCCCAATTTTTATGAGAATTTTCAAATTGGTTTCATAAGGGATGCTATTAAAACCATATTATCAATGGTGCATCCTTATCATTTCTGCTCAAATTGAACAAGGCTTCACATAAATATTCATGGGAAAAGCTCTTTCATTTGCACATTCTAAATCCTTGCTGGATGGTCTGGAGCTCAGTTTCCAGGACTGTTCAATGTCAAGGGCAATGCAGCTTTCTTTGAGCAAAGCTTCATGTTCAGCTTAGAAAATTTAGCAGTTGCCTTCTCATTAAAAAAAAAAAAAAAGCAAGGGAAAAAAGCAGGCTTAACAGTGTGTGTGTGTGTATACGTATGTGAAATAGCATGAATACCGCTACCTCTTTTTCTCTTATACTTACGAACAACCTTAAGATTTACGTTCATAGAAATATTATTTGCATGTTTACTTCCAAGTCAGCCCTGCAAGTTCATCCACCAAAGTCTCTAGACCACAATTTTGTTTGATTTATGCATTTAAAAAGGTCGCTTGCCTACTTATAGCCTTTTAAGGCACCTTGAGAGCCTGAAAGAAAAAGAGAAGCAACTCTTTTCCAGTGTAACTCAATTTAAACATTTGTGCTTGCATAGGGTGACCAACTGTCAGGATTTCCCCGGATTTGTCCTGGTTTTTGTTCTTTCCATGGTGTCAGGGGGGATTTTCTAGAATTTTCAATAATGTCCTGGAATGACACACCTTCCCCTTTAAGGCTGCCATTAGCACGGCAGGAGGGAATGACATGCTTTCTTGAGGCACATCATTCCCCCACCCCAAGCTCCAATTGAGGTCTTAAAGGGGAAAGTGCGTCATTCGTGGACATTATAGAAAAGGCCCCAATTGGAGTGGATGGTGGTGGTGCAGAATGAAATCCTTTCCCCTCCTCCACTCCAATCGGGTTCTTTAAGGTGGCGGGGGAATAACGTACTTTCTGCAGGACTCAGAAAGTTGCTTTCCCACACACACACTAGGTGTCCTCTTTTTTGGTTTCCCAAATATGGTCACCCTATGCTTGCATATATAAGAAGTGCCATGCTGGATCAGACCAAGGATCCATCTAGTCCAGCACACGGTTCACATAGTGGCCAACCAGCTGTCAACTAGGGACCAACAAAGCAGGACATGATGCAACAGCACCCTCCCACCCATGTTCCCCAGCAACTGGTGCACACAACCATCAGGGCTAGTAGCCATTGATAGCAGTCTCCTCCAGGAATTTATCCAGCCCCCTTTTATAGCCATTGAAATTGGTGACCATCACTACATCTTGTGGTAGTGACTTCCATAATTTAATTATGCACTGTGTGCTTCATGCTTGGGGAAAAGTAGCATTTTGAGATATTGCACTGGTATGCCTAGTATTAATCATTCCCTATATTTGAAAATTACGCATACTAGCTGAAGACAGCCTTGAACCTTAAAGATTGGGCAGGCAAGGGTAGGAAAGAGCCTCTAACACAGACAAAGAGCTCCTGATGATATATGCAGATGAATATTTTTGTAAACCGCCCAGAGAGCTTGGCTATGGGGCAGTATATAAATGCAATAAATAAATAAATATTGGGAGGTTAGGTTAAGGGCTGCACATGCAAATTGTCCTCCTATGGCTACGGGAATGCATGTGTAATCCCTTATCTAGCCAGGGTTGAGAATCAGGCTGAATAGAAGCAATCAGTCTCACACTAATTCCTAGGAGTGTGCTCTCTGCCCTGGAATTATGTGGTAACCGCGAACATCCGTGGAGAGCATTCAATCTTCCAGTGCAGAGATTGGCTGCTTCCAAACCCATCAATTAATATCAGAGCGGAGACGTGCCCAGTTGGAGCTTCTAATGTCCCTGAAATTATTCAACTGTTTTTCAGGTGTCAATGGTGTGGGTGGGTGGGTGGGTGGGTGTGTTTCAACTGAATAACTCCATATTTGGAAGACGCTGAGTGCAGTGAGGGGTAGCTTTGATATTGACCTCACAGAAGTCAGTCATCCACAGTGAAAGTGCTGCTGGGCTGGCTGGCATTATGAGTGAGTAAGCATCTACACCTGAGTCAGGCAGGCTCTTTATTTCAGTTAAACTCTCACTCCTATTGACTTGCTGGGCTTCCAGTGCATGGGGGAGGGGTCCTTCCAATAGTTCTGGATTAGGGGTGTGCACGGACCCCCCGCTCCGCTTCATTTACAGATCCGCCATTTTCGGAGTGGCCCACTTCGCCCCGCCCAAGCTCCGCCCACTTCCGCTCCGCTCCGCTCGGAGCTCCGGATCCGGATCGGAGCTCCGTTTTTCCCCCCCATAGGGTTGCATTGAAAGTTTAAAAAGTAAACAACTTTTTTTCTGTTCAAGTTAGAAACCTCACGTTTGGCACCATGACACCTCATGGACGTATACACACGCACGCCAAGTTTCAAGGCAATCCCATCATCCCCTGATTTTTGCCGAATTTTTGAAAATCGGGCACCCCATTCACACCCCTTGGGATAGCGTCAATTTGCAAGTTAGAAACCTCAAACTCGGCACCATGATAGCTTATCCATGTGTCCATGTATAAGAATATAATAATATGTATAAGAATATACTATATGTAGGAAATGGGACAAGAAGTGTGTGTATGCTTTCAAAAGAAAGCTTTCACAAAAGCAGTCAGGCTTTAATAGAGAGAAGGGGGGGACAACCAACCAACCAAACACACACTCCAAAATTTAAAAATAAAGTTTATATTAAATCAAAGTAAGGGGAAAACACAGGGCAAACTAAGCTAAAAGTCAGAAAGAAGCAAACAAACACACGCGCCAAACTAAAATCCTAATCTATCTCCAAGTACACAGCAGCCAGCAGCTAGCTAAGTAGACCTCTCCCAACGAAAGCTAAACCCACAAGACGCTGAGAGCTCAAAGATCTCAGGATGACTCTGCCTTAGTCCCCCCCTCCAACGCTGGGATTGGAGGATGCGATCAATTCTCATCAGGATTGGGAGTTGAATGTGCCTGTCATCGCTTCAAATAAACCCCGCCGCGCCGCAGCCGGTTTACTCTATCGTTTGTATTGTAAATGTACCCGATTTTTTTAAAAAATATTGCACGTGAACCACAGGATGCAGAAAGTTGAGAGTAGTCTCAAAATGACCCCATCCACGACTCTCTGTGCACAAGAATTTTCAGAACACCCCCCCCCAGTTATCCCCGATTCTTTTCCGCAATGCAATCCTATGGGCGAAAAGCCGAAAATCACCATTTGAGCCGCGCTGTTGACCCGATTTTTAAAAAATTCTAGCACGTGACCCGCACGACGCAGAGAGCTGAGAGTAGTCTCAAAATGACCCCCATCCACGACTCTCTGTGCACAAGAATTTCCAGAACGATAGCTTCAAAAAGAACCTAGTTATCCGCGATTATTTCCCGCAATGCAATCCTGTGGGCGAAATGTTTCAAGATGGCGACCGGAGCGCTCCGCCTGAAAGAGGAGCTCTGAAAAATGGGCGCTTCTCTTCGCCTTGCTTCTAGGGGTATGCGGTCCGCTTCTACTCCACCTCTGGGTAAGGCGAAGCAGGCCAATCCGCTACTGCTTCTACGCTCCTAATCGGAGCGGAGCACATGCCTATTCTGGATGGCACCAGGTTGGAGAAGGCTGGAGTAGAATACCTACCCAATCTAAATTGAATTTAACTGCTCCAAACCCCATCTAACAATATTCAAAATGATTCTGTCTCTCTCTCCCTTCTTAGCAACTACTATACAGGCCTTTGACCATAACAAAACAAGGTCTCAGGCATAATCACATACAGTGTAGCTTCACAGAGGCCACACAAAGTAAACCTTACATAACAACAAGCTTCACAGCCCCCCTCCCATTCCATGTACAAAAGCCAACTGGACTGGCAGTTGAATCTTTCTACAACATTGGTGATGGGACCGCATCCCCCACCAAACCTGAAGGGAGCAAGCTAACTTATGGG
Organism: Elgaria multicarinata webbii; assembly: GCF_023053635.1. Taxonomy (NCBI): domain Eukaryota; kingdom Metazoa; phylum Chordata; class Lepidosauria; order Squamata; family Anguidae; genus Elgaria; species Elgaria multicarinata. The sequence continues at coordinate 107,833,109 of NC_086172.1, forward strand.
GCTAGGGGCAGGCTGCTTGGCACGCAGCTTTCTCCACCCACAACTTGCTACCAACTGCCACCTGAGGCAACTACTTCACTGTGCCTAATGGTAGGGCCAGCCCTGCTTCTGGTCTTAACTCCATGCATCCCCAGCTTTCCTCCATAAGTTCTATTTCCAAGGGCCTTAAAAGAACTAGGGTTTCTTTGCTAAATGCCATTGCACATATTTTGCATATTAGCTATGCAGGTCTCTATTTGTACATTTATTATAACTATTCTTTGTGTGGTTCTTTGCTTCTGCCCTGGATGCAGCAACCATTACTTTTGACCTGATTAAACTGAATGGGGGTTCTGCTTGACTCAGGAGGAAGGTGGCCGAACTGTTAAAACACAGAGGCATTCCTTCCCGTATAAAGTGCTGCTGCCCTGGTCCTGTTAAAACAACATCTCTGAATCCAAGGCAGGAACTGGGAACAACAGGATGCAAAAAATCCAGGTACAAAGCAGCTCCCATAGTTTTTTGTCCACATTTATTAACGCTTATGAAATTAAAAAGAACTATCATCAGTGTGCTTAAACATTTTAGATTTGCTAGATCTCAGTTATCTGCACATTTACATTACGCGGAACAATAAGGAAGGAAGGTAAAACAATTCCAGAAGCTAAAATGAAATATATTAAGCAAAGTGACACATCTGTTATGCTGATTGACACTTCATTATCTAAATGCCTCACATCCTTTTTGCTTTTCAATAATGACTTGTCAGTTTGCAAAACCAATTACATTTTAAATGTTACCATAGTTATTCAAAGGGCCACATAAACTTCTTTTTTCTTGCAGCTGAATTGGTGTTCACATCTCAGGAAAATATATAGCCCTCTGAGGGATATGCATTGGCAAACAAGAGCAATGCCTGAGCACCGTTCACGTCTCTTGGACAAAGCAAAGATAAATAACATTTTCAGAATCAAGTAGCACATGGTACCATGCTGAGTACAAAGTAATTCTTCAAATGGAATTACTTTGCCTAACCTTGTACTATAGAAGCAAACTGTTCGTTTATCTTAGGTGCCTGGCCTTGTATTCAGGCTGTGTCTGGTTCATGCCCAGTTCATTGGGGCTAATAATTGATTTGAAAGCTCACAGGAAAAGTGGGGGGGGGGGAAATGCTATTTGGATCATATTCAAGAGCAAAAGAAAAAGAAATAAAAAAGAAGTTAATGGCAATGTTAAGCAATACTGTTTAGGCTGCAATCCTGTACACAGTTACCTCGGAGTAAAGCCCGATGAATTCTATTGGGCTTATTTCTGAGTAGATGTGTATAAAATTGTGATGTTAGACCATTTAAATGCCAAATACAAACTTTTGCTTCATATTGCATTTCCAACCTAGCTAATGCTTTGCCTGTGATTAACTACATTTTTTGCCACTAAGACTTGTTGAAAGGTCTCTAAATAACAAGAGACTAATGACACAAGTGCACACTAGAGAAAAATATTTCCAGGAGATGCAATGAAGCTATTAAATGAGGAGTATTATCTTGGACAGGAACTGTCAGTTAAGATATATTTTTCCTTCTCATTATCTTTCCGTCCGTCCCCCATTCTGAACTGAATTATTATCATCACAATATCTAAAAAATGTCTCAAAACAGTTTACAAAATTAAAATACATCATAATAAATACTCTAAAGTAGCTATCTAAGGTGCTGAATCTATTTGGGGGATAAGGTTCAGCATCTTATTTGGCTACTGTAGAGTTCCGGCAGGTTGTGACTGAAACCCAGAATCAATTCACAGCGCCCCCCCCCCCCCTGAAATCAGAACCACCAGCCTCCACTGCAAATGCTCATCAGTTAAAAACATTTAAACCCCAAAACTCAAAACACAACAATTAACAAACAATCTGGGCAGCACAACCATTCAGAAAAGGCAGGGTTAAAAATATGGGACTTTAGCAGGCACCGAAAGCATGCCACAGTTGATGCCACCTGAATGTCAGCTCCATTCTCACAAGCCTCCCACTGGTGGCTCTGGCAGTTGACACTTTAGCATGGCCATGCTCCTCTTCTGCTGGCACTTAGGATTCTCCCATGCATTTGGAACATCTGAACATGCTGGTGTGCTAATCACAGCTGCTCATGCATAGACTTCTGCACTGAAGATACTACCAGTTGGGCATCCAGAGATGGGGCCAGCAGTGTGACTGATGGTGTGGACCTGGCCAGGAGCACAGCCCTGCTCCCCAGTAATTGTGTGATGGCTTTTTCATACAAGGAAAGCATGAAAAGGGCTAGAATGTTGAATCTTTGTTGATGACAGACCCAGCCCACTTCAAAAGAAGGTTGCCATCTTTAAAACTAACAAACAAAAAACAAAGCAAAAATAAAGATGCCAATTGATTAAAGAATTTTAATTTATTAATCACCTGCCTTTCTATCAATTAATGAAGATGTTAAATTGGGCAGGGGGAGCATTTCAACAATGCCCCAATATAGGTGCCTGTTAAGGGATACACAAAATTTATTTATTTATTTATTTATTACATTTTTATACCGCCCAATAGCTGAAGCTCTCTGGGCGGTTCACAAAAATTAAAACCACAATAAAACAACCAACAGGTTAAAAGCACAATTACAAAATACAGTATAAAAAGCACAACCAGGATAAAACCACGCAGCAGAAATTGATATAAGATTAAAATACAGAGTTAGAACAATAAAATTTAAATTTAAGTTAAAATTAAGTGTTAAAATACTGAGAGAATAAAAAGGTCTTCAGCTGGCGACGAAAGCAGTACAGTGTAGGCGCCAGGCGGACCTCTCTGGGGAGCTCATTCCACAACTGGGGTGCCACAGCGGAGAAAGCCCTCCTTCTAGTAGCCACCTGCCTGACTTCCTTTGGAGGTGTAAGAAATATTATAATATGATAGTGTAAGAAATATTATAATATGATAACCTAAATCTGCCAGCCAGCTGCAGGCCTTTTTTCCATGGTTCAGCCATGTTAAGCAAGAACAATACTTACCACAGTATTCTCAAGACCTGACTTTCCTTGCTCTCAGAAAGGCCTTTACTGCCCTCCATTTCCAAACAATGCCTACAACTTATCCCGAGGGGAAGTATAAAGGGGTTCCCTATGCTCAGTGGACATGTATTTGTGGTGCGGGGGAGGTGGAAGATGTAGTACATTACTTGTTACGCTGCTCCTTGTATAAAGATATTAGGGAACATTTTCTGGGAGATCTTCTGAGAGCAAGAGTGGGTTGGCCCACAGGTGATATTATCTGTGATCTGTTAGTAGATTATAGTAAAGCGATTACAATCAAGGTTGCAACGTTTGCTGCAGTAGCTAAAAAAGTCTGCCAAAATTTTCTAAAGAAATCAGGCGTAGGTTGCAGAGGGGACCACCTGCTATAATTTTCTACTACTAGGGTCTGTATCATTTTTTTTACCAGTATACAGCTCAGCCTTTTCTCTAAGTTTGGTTCTTTTTGCAGGAATTCTCTCCCTCTGAGTTTGACAATCCTAGTCAAAAATGCACTTAAATGCACTTAAATTGGGGAACAGAGTGGAAGGCATAAACTTCCAAATGGTGTGTTGCATAATGAAACTGAAATATCCTCAATGTTACATCAATAATGCCATTGCATGAAACCTATCACTAAATTTCTGACTCTACTTATCTCCTATTTCAGCTGTAGATTGGCCTAAGAAACCATTAGGAAAATATTCTTCCCTTTTTTTCTTTGTTTCTCCAGAAATCAATTTCCCCAAACTCTGTCTGGATTTAACTATTCAGAGGCTGTTTCTTCAAAGTAACTCAGGGTTCTAGTATAACATTATAAATGATTTATTGTGATAATGACTTGCGACCTGGCCAGCTTTAAATTCACCTAACTGGTTCCCAGCTCATCCCCAGTGCTAGGCAATTGACAGTTGCATATATGCAAATGTGCCAACACAGGCAAATACACCCTGACCTTTTCCTTCCCTCTAGAACAGGAGAAAAAACTGGAGGTGTTTTATTTTACATGTTCAGCAGCAGTGCTTTCTCGGTTATCTAAGTTTAGTTTCTATGAAACCAGATTTTCCAAATACGATCTGGTATATTTCACTGGGAAGGTCCAAAACTATTTCATTAAGAGACTACTTTGATGCTTTTGCTCTGTGAATGTGTGTGTGTAGCGGGGCGGGTGGTGGTGGTTTGTAAACAAATGATGCTGTTCACTGTACAAAGAGTTTTGTAGGCATGGTTTGCTCTTAGCATGTGGTCCTAAATAAACACACTGTCTAGATGTGGGCCAAGTTATAATTGCATCTGTGTTTCAGAGACATTTCTCATAATAACAGTTGAAAGGACAGAAAGATGAATTGGCACTGCAGGTTTTGGTATTCAAATGCTTTCTTTCTGTGTGGAAGTAACTAAATCACCACAGCCCCCTAAGGAGCATTCAGTCCACTGACAGAGTCTGCTAATAAAGGAGCGTGCAAAGTTCAAATGAGCAATGTTTCTCCACTGCGGAAAAGCCGCCACATCTACTGCTACAGGAAAGCAGTCACATCAAACATGACACAGCTTACCTTCACAAATGCTACCTGAAATTGCCGGATCTAAAAAGCACAGACAGCTTTTCATCTAAGCATCTGAAGCTATCACAGTGCCTGTTAAACTGAGGGACTTTGTTTTTCTTTGCATGATAAACTTGGTTACTTATTCATTGCATGGGATCTAGATAGATATAGTCTCTGAAGATAACACTTTTGTTATGAGTACATTGAATTGTTCCAGTGCTCAGACTATAACAGAGGGCACATTCATTTTGGGGGAATTGCAAAACCAAACCAAATGAGCTCCATTTTGTTCAATTTCTGTTCATCCCAAAATGATTGCTGAGAGAGGATGAATGAACACAAATGGCAATCCCTTTAAAGGGAGGGGTTACCTTCTCTAGCAGTGCCAGAAGTTATCTTTGGCTTCTTTTTCCTGTCTAATTTTATGCTGCAGGTACTGACAGCAGCAAGGGAAAGTCATTTTGGCAGCTACCATTTTAGTTTTCCTCTAATACTGTAGATCAGAGCTTTCCAAACTTTTCATGTTGGTGACACACTTTTTAGACATGCATCTTTTACGACACAGTAATTCAGTTTTACTAGCAAACAGGAGGTTAAACTAACCCCTTATAAGAGATACGGACACATACCATATTTCTTCGATTGTAAGATGCCATCGATTGTAAGATGCACACTAATTTCAGTACCACCAACAGGGGGGAAAAAACCCTAAGAAACACCCGTGATTCTAAGACGCACCCCATTTTTAGAGATGTTTATATAGGGGGAAAAGTGTGTCTTAGAATCGAAGAAATAGAGTACATAAATTGTAATAATGAAATGTATGGGGACACAACATATCTCATGAAAACCTTTCATTTATATTTTAAAAAATATATGGTTTGCAAGATAATAACTAGGGGTGTGCATGGACCCGCTTCTCTTCCAGATCTGCAATTTTCAGATCGGGTCGCTCCGCTCCACCCCTGCTCCGCCTATGTCCGCTCCTTTCTGCTGCGGAGCTCTGGATCCGGATCAGAGCTCTGTTTCCGCCCCCCCATAGGCTTGCATTAAGCTAAAAAAGTATACAACTTTTTTTCTGTTAAAGTTAGAAACCTCAAGGTTGGCACCATGACACCTCATGGATGTATACACACGCACGCCAAGACTCAAGGCAATCCCATCATCCCCTGATTTTTGGGGAATTTATGAAAATCGGGCACCCCATTCACACCCCTTTCGATAGCTCCATCAATTTGCATGTTTAAAACCTCAAACTCACCACCATGATAGCTTATCCAGGGATACACACGCACACCAAGACTCAAGGCAGTCCCATCATCCCCTGATTTTTGGGGAATTTATGAAAATCGGGCACCCCATTCACACCCCTTTCGATAGCTCTGTCAATTTGCACTTTAGAAACCTCAAACTCGTCACCATGATAGCTTATCCAGGGATACACATGCACACCAAGGTACAAGCCAACGGCGACGGCGGCAGAGCCCGGTAGGGGACCAAGGGGGAGGGGGGCCTTACCTGCGTCCGTCCGCGATCCGTCGGCTTCTTCAATTGAGCCCGCGGTTCAACCAGTTGAACCGCGGGCTCAATTGAAGAAGCCGACAGACCGCGGATGGAGGCAGGTAAGGGAGAGGAGGGCGGGGGGGTTACCGGGCCCTGCAGCTGTCGCCACATGGGCGACAGCGACTGCAGCAGGGCCCGGTAAACCCCACTTACCTTTCCGGCGGAGCTCCGGATTGTGGCGAAGGATCCACCTTCACCTCGATCCTCTTTGCCACGCTCCGCCGGCCCCCCAATCCTCTTCGCCTCCACCTTAAGGGCAGGCGAAGCCCCCCACTCCGCTTCTAATTCGCCGGTCCGATTAGAAGCGGAGCACATCCCTAATAATAACATACATTTCCAAGACTTTTCACATTGGACTAATTTTGTCGAGCGGCAGTTGAGACGTTGTTCTATCAAAAAACTACACCCATGGAATTTCTCGAATGCGTCACTTCAGGTGTAGCCACGTCACCGGAAGTGATGTGGAATCAGCTGTTTCGACCCGATTATGCATACTGCACATGCGCAGTACCTGTATGATCCCTCGACCGTGGTGTGCATACATGGATATAACAGAAGTGCACCATACTAGTGCACCATTCTAATCGGCACCTTTGCTGTGTAAAAAAGCATGCAAGTTGGTATTGCTTATTTCACAGAGACTCAAAGTTTCTCGTTACCTTTGCATGACACACCTACACACTGCAGCTGACACAGTAACGTGTCGCAACACACAGTTTGGAAAGCTCTGCTGTAGATATTGCATTGTACCCAGGCTACCATTTTTGGGTGACCACCATTTTGTTTTTCCCATAAGGCCTGGAACAATGCATTAGACAGGCTACTGTGGGGGGCCGGGAATGGGAGCTGCTAGGAGTAATCACAAGTTCCAACTCCTCCCACTTCTACTATCACCACTGCAAAATGGGAAAAGCCAAAGATGAACGTGAGTGCCAAAATTACATGAAGTGAACCACAAAATTTAATGATTTCATATATAGTTGTCTGAAATTTGGCAAGCTTTGCCCCTTCAAGCTTTGCCCCTTCAAATACTTTCATCCAATTCTGCCAAGAAATAAAAAGGATATAGGCATTCCCTTAAAGAAACAAAAACAAAAAAACCCAGCAAATTAAAAATGCCTTGCATTAATACCCCTGCATCTATTTGTCTGAAATGTAACTGCAGGGTGGGGTCGAAGGGAGGAAAATGAGTGAAAGTTTTAGATGTTGCTGTTGATGATGCGGCTGTTTTAGTAATATTTTAAAATGTCATTGCTTAAATCATGTGATTACATTTAAATAGTGCTTTTGCTGGCAATTTTGCAATATAGGTTCCTTTATTATTTGTTTGTTTGTTTGTTTGTTTTATTACATTTTTATACTGCCCATTAGTCGAAACTCTCTGTGCAGTTCATAATTTTAAGATAGTGAAGGAAATGTAACATAACTTACGATTGACTATCATTTATTGTTGTTGTTCACCAAGGGTGTTGCTTATAGTAACTTTTGTTGTTTCATATTACATTAACATTGCAGAACCAAATTGATGGATCATTTTAGAAACATTTACTATATGTTTTTAATCACATTGCTGGAATGTTTACACCACCCCATTGATTGATTAACAGTGTGATTCTATGCATGTCTACTCAGAAGTAAGCAACCTTAAAGGGACTCAGGCCTTATCTAGACCTAAGGTTTATCCCAGGATCGTCCCAGTGTCATCCATGTTCATGTGAATGACATACAGGGGATCCCGGGAGCAGGCAGGGATGACCCCGGGATGATCCTGGGATAAACCTTAGGTCTAGCTAAGGCCTCATTCTACTGTAAGTGCATATGGATTGCAGCCTCATTCACAAAATATAAGTTTATGGGCAATAACATTGCTACTTCTCCCACAGGAAAGCTTATCCTCCAGGATGTAGACATGAGATACTACTATCACCAATGGATCAAATATAAAGGAAAAACAGAAATGTTATAGTCTAGAAAGATCCACAGAGCTATCATTAGGGATGCAAACACCCCTTCTCAAATGTCTGCAAACAGAACTGAGGGGTTTACACCCAGGTCAAGAAAGCCCCCTGCCTTATTACAGTTGCTTTCTATCCTCCACCATCTGCTACCCCCCAATCCTTTAAAAAAAAATCTTCTTAAAATTGTGAAATAGTGCTATTTCCCCATAACTTAAGAAAATAAAATGAGAGGAAATCAGTAATTAAGGATGCAATCCCTATACGCACTTTCCAAGGAGTAAGCCATATATAGGATTGCGCTATTTGAAAAGCCCTGGGAGAAGAAAATTGAAAACTCTGGCTGCAATGCAATGGTTGCTCCAGAAAACATGACTGAACAAAGGATGGGAATTCTAGAGAAAAAGATCAATTATGGAAGCAACCTCCAGAAGAAAGGATTTTTATTTCTGATGAAATAATAACACAAAAGGTATAACATTGCTCAGGGGAAAAATAATATACTTATTTAACTATAATAACTTCTTTCATATAAGTTAAGGAGGAAACATTGCAGGTGCTGCACTGTCAATCAAATCAAATGGAGCAGCAATGACGTTGGGCCACCATTGCCTGCCCGAAACCATGACCTCTCTGGTCATGGAGAACAGAAACTGTGCTGATGTCAGAAGGTGTGGCAGTGAAAAGCAGGCAGGTTAAAAAGGCCACCTGTTCTGCTTTCCCTCCCTGCCACTGGTACGTTGCAGGATCAGGGATAAGTTGCTGAAAATTACACAGAGTGGATTTTATTTACCAAATCAGCATAACTTATTTGCATGATATGCAGATGATTCAGCCTGGGTCAGAACCTTTCCATATGGCAACCCTGCTTAGGAAGCTTTCACAACTGTGTATGGGTTAAGCATGAATATGGGTATGGGTTCCTATCAGCTAATAGAAATATCAGAGGGCAAGCTCCAGAAAGCAGCTGTCTTAAAGATCAAAACCTCTTCCTCATTGTCTTGTGCATTGTACATTCAATGTAAAACCCTGGCATAAATGTAATTACCACACCAATGCAAAAAAAGAAAAGAAAGGGGGGTTAAAATAAAGGAGAAAACAGTCCTGACATCCTACTGCAAGTCATGAAGCTGCATACAGTATATATGCATATATCCCATCCTGCTATACAAAAAGGGTTTGGGGTGGGGTGGGGTGGGGTGGAGATTCAGGATTGCTTTACAGAGTCTGACTCTGAATTGAGGTCGTGAGACAACAAAACGGACCCAGCAGAACATTTCCTAGCATGTGTCTCATCTGCATTGGAGTCAATTGGAGCAGCAAGGTTAAGCTTCTGTATAATTGTTGCATGTGTGGTGCCATTATTCAAAGCCAGAGGGGGAAAACAAAGTCACAGCAAGAGAGAAACTAGCCGATAAGTGCTGCATCAGACATATTTCTCCTGCATAGAGATCATCCCTTCAAGGGGAAAAATGTGTGCATAGTGTCTCAGGTCTTGAGCCAATGCCTTCTCCTAATCACACCTGCAGATTAAGCAGCTGCTCAGAATTAGAGCCAGAGATGCCAACTCCTTTAAAAAAAAATCAGACTGTGTTTTAAAGATTTGGGGTTTTAATATCTTAAATCCAAGTGCTTTTGGACCACAATATAGGGCTGTGCATGGACCCCGTAGCCCACTTTCAAGGCTGATTCAGAATTTCCAAATCGGCCCCAACCCAAATCGGTCCCAGCCTGATCCACTTTGGATTCTGGATCCAAAGTGGTATTCGGACATCCAAATCAGCCCAGCCACCCACATGTGCCCCCTACCCCAATGCCCCTCAGCTGCATGAGCCCCCTGCTCTTTATTTTATTATTTATTTATTTATTTACCATACTTATACCCCGCTCCTCAGCCAAAAAAGGCTCTCGGAGCGGCTTACAACTAGGAAAAAAGACAGTCCCTGCCCTCAGGCTTACAATCTAATAAAGACATGACACACAAGGAAAAGGAGTCAAGGAGGGAGGGAGGAGAGAGAAAGAAAGAGAGAGAGAGAGAGAGTCCAGCAGGAGCAGGCCCCGATGTTTAGATGGAGTCCTGGACCCATTGGAAAAGCGGTCTTTGAGGTGTCACCTTTTTCTTTCAAAATGGCAACTCCTCTTTCAAAAATTAAATGTTGTGCAAATGGCAGACATAAGGCCATCACGTGTGCAATATTACAGGTGTAAATGGGTGGTTTACGCCTGTAATGTTGCGTGCATGAACACTCCAATGTAAATTTCTCCTGGACAAGACAACGCAACTAAACTATAGGGCACATTATTCCCCCATTAAGTTGTTTTTCCTACATCATTGTGTTGGATCATAGGGACAACTCTGCATGCTTCCAGACACTAGAGAAAGTGCTATGACAACAGCCACTTCTGTTGTCATTATGGAACTTCCCTACTCCCTCCCCTTCCTCTTCCTCTTCGGGCTCATCAACACCAAGCAGGATATTCCACTATGAAGGCAGTATGAAAGAAGTATATAAAAGGAGGAGCTGCCCTACTGCTTTATAGCGGTTTTGAAGTTCACAGTTGGGCCTATTGACACAGGCCTTAGCTAGACCTACCTGTTAGTCTGCGAGATCCCCCCTCTGTTTACACACAGTGCGCGACGACCTCAGAGGGAGAGGCATCGTGGCTGCCATTTTTAAAATTTTCTTAAAGAGCCAGCAGCGCACGAGTGCTCGAGCACAAAAGGATATATATATTATATATATATCCCGCTCCCCCCACCCCACCCGCATGGGCGCAGTGCTCCCTGGTCCCAGGATCCCCTGTGCATCATGTGAACTCACAGGGATGATACCGGGGATCGCCCCAGGATTTCGCCCCATCTAGCTATGGCCACATACTATATACCGCTTTTATACTGATATATCCTGCTTGGTGTGGCTCCTGCCTTTTATATACCACTTTCATACTGCTTTCATAGTGCAGTATTCGGCTTGGTGTAGATGATCCCTTTGCCTCTGCAACAAGCAACATGTGCTCTCTCCCTGACAGAAGCAAGTTACTATATCTCATGCCTTCACTTCACACCCCCAGCTTTAGGGGGTGCTTATAGCAATGAAAGGGGTTCAAGCATTGGGGTTCAATTCTATGCAAGTTTAGCCAGGGTTTCAACAGTGTTAAGGTGCAATCCTATGCATGTCTAAACTTGCACAGGACAGCACACTTACAGCTTCCTTCAATGATGTGTATAAAAGTACTAATAAAGTAAGTTGATTTGAACTTCTTCTAAATTGCCTTTAGGCTGTCTTAATTCCCTCTAATACTAAATGCTATGTTACTATGCTTCTTTTGAATAAGGCAACTCTGTTGTAAGCAGTGGTGGCTCCAAAGGGGGGGGAGGGGGCAAGTGCCCCCCCCAAAAAAAACAAGGAGCTTGCCACCCCAGTTTTTGGACTCCTGTTATAATTGCCTGAATTCTGGGAAGGTCAAGAAGTCAGCGGCAGTGGGGACAAGGGTCTGATCCAGTTCCAGGGCTGCTTGGTCAGCTCACTGCTGGGCGACTGCTTGGGCAGAGGCTTTGAGGCCTCGTTGTCATGGTGATTAATTATCTGGAAGAAAGGGCTTGTTGTTTTAGAAAGAGGTGGGGCAGGTTGGGAAGGTTAGGAAGCAGCGACTGTGCAAGAGTGAAGAGGAGAGCGAGCACCTCGTGCCAGGCAGGCCAGGCTAAGCAGCCTCGGTGAGCAGACACTGCCGAACCCTTTTTTGCTTGTTCCTTTTCTTGCGGGAGCAAGATCCGACTGAAGAGAAAACAGCAAGCAACAGGAGGAAGGAACAAGGATGGGATAAGGAACAACCGGCCCAGGTCCCAGGTTGCTGCCTCTGCTTTCCCAAGGCCGCCAACTGTGCCGTTTAAATTAAGTTTGTTTTAAAAGATTCTTCTTTTAAGTTACTGATATAATTTCATTCCCTTAAGACAGTCTGCTAACAATCTAGCATTCCATTTATATTATTGCTCTGCCTTATAAAAAACACTTCCTAATATTGTTTGTCAGGAAAATCCTCAATACACTATTGAAATCTGCACTGAGGAACATTTTATTTACCCCACCTTTGCCTTTTTGTGAATCGATCTGGTTGGTAGAATATTTCTGTGCTGGTTGTTCCATGGATCTCTTCCTTTTTTCCTCTTTACAATAGGCCAGGAAAAATGAGAGGGGGAGGAAAGAATTAATCTGTACCTTCTCCACGTCTTCCTTCTTTTCTCCTCAGAGAATTAGGGCAGAAATGGGTGGGTGGGGAGCATTCACTCACAGTGCAAGAGTAAATTGTGAGAATTTCCTCACAATGTTTGCTCATCAATTAATCCCACCATATTCAATGTCTCTTATTTCTTTTATTACATGTTACAAAGGCAATGGATTGTAATTTTTTTTAAAAACACACCCAGATTCATCAGGAGCATCATCTTTAAAAACATTGTCTTTTGGATCTTTAGACTACTACTTCACAAGCCAAGCAAAATTCAGGAAAAAGTCTGATGTCACAGAAACACAGAGTTCCTTGGAAAGACTAACTGAACCAGAACTTGACTGGGAGGAGGAATTATCTGGCAGTAGTAGCAAGTCTGATATTTGTGAAATAGATAATTCTGAAGACAAAAGTGTTTCAGAGTTGTCAGATGCTTGTTTAGGGGTTGAGTTAATGCCTCCCTTTGTAAAAAAAGGAAAAAAAGTTACCTGGTCCAAGTGACATTGCACAGTCTCAAGAAGAAAGTCCAATTCAGCCAGCGCTACAAAGTTATCCATCAACAAAATATGGCCAATCATCATGGAGACATTTCAATCCAGTATGGTACAAATGCTATTCTTGGTTAGAATACAGTGTAATACAAAATGCTGTGTTTTGCTTTGCTTGTCGCTATTTCTCTGGAAAAGATCTCTGTACTGCTGAAAATCCATATAAGCATTATATAACCACACAACAACATACATTGAGTTTCCTAGGTGTACAGGGCCCACAGTTTGCTCTTACTTTCCTTACACTAAGAGTCTACCTTCCTGGTGCTACCTGCACAGGTTGAAAAGTAACTGTTTTCTAAAGAAAGTGTTATTTCTGTTTAATCTGTATGTCAAGGAAATGCTTATATACTGACTACCTTGAATGAAAGTCTTTTTCCTTACTGCGATTTGAATTTAGCTAATATATGCTATATATTTTTTAAAAAAACTAAATCAATATATGTTTTCTTTCAGAATATATGGTTAGGATGGCAGTTATAGTGTGAGATATACTGTTATTTTTCTTTGGAGACCTTAATATGTGGGGCACAGCCCACCCACCTAGAAATATACTTTTCCCCTGCTGTGCCTCCCCCCCCCCCTGAATTTTTTTCTAGTGCTGCCACTGGCTGTAAGTCACACCAGACTTTCCAAGATATTGCACAATGCTATCATGAGATATATCCCTTTTGCTAGGAGGGTGGTCTGCTGTGCGCATCCAGAACTATACGTCTTTGCCTTGAACCCTTTTCATTGTTACTCTGGGTTTCCCTCTTCTAAGCATCCCCCAGTCAATTGCTTATTTACTTCACTCTTCCTCCATCCCCCTCTCAGTCACTTGCCATCACTGCAACAGCTTTAGCTTCAGACAGCTTGGTTTCATTCCATTAAAGATTGTTCCTTATGCCTTCCTCAGAACTACCAAACTTACTGGATAGGATTGGTACACTGACGCTTTACCTCTTGGTTTGATATTTATGATGGCTTGTCCTCTGAATGTGATCCCATGGACTTTTGAAATGGCTTTGCTTTCAGGAATCTTTAAGGCCAAGTGGATCCAAATTTGTCAGTTTATGAGAAGTGATGAGCCAAGAGCCAGAGGTGATATAAAAGTAGGCAAACATTTAGCTGCTCTTAATTACTATTTATAGTTCTTCTGGCAGTAGCTATCTTCTCACTTTATAAATGACTTGGGTAATTGCGTTAAGCAGGGTTGCACATAACACTTGTGGTCAATTACTAGATTAGAAAACATTAATTTTTTTTCTTTTTCACGTAAGCCTCCAGATCCAAATATACACTTAATTTATTTGCAATGGTGTCAGCCATTCCAAAAGACAGGCATCATGTGTATTTTTTCCCCCAGATGAGGCCACGTGCTCCTGTATGAAGCACCTGCCTATTATTTCTCCAGGTATTAAAGAAGTGTTAACTCACATATGGACAAATCAATGGATTCCTTACTTCCACTCTGGGGATTGTCTGTGAGGCAAATGTGTTTGCTCCATCAGGGCAAGAAATCAGCATATTAATTAAAAGAGTAACAATACAAAATGAGTGCTGCAAAGTTAATCTTATCCTGGGGCTTAACTGTAAGAAAGTTTGGAAGTTAACTTGAATAAATTCAAATTATTTGTGGTGTTATTAAAATTAATGTTTGAACTTCATAACTAGGATACCTAATTATTTCTGTTTCATGTATAGCAAGACTTTCAAACCACACATGCCCCCCCCCACACACACACACTATAAGCCTGGGACTGAACTACCTGTTTAGGGAAGAATGGAGTGTAAGAATTAGATCACGTATATTGTGATGCAACCTATTTTCTACACACTGGCCTACAATTCACATGGGTAAAGTAGCATGCAACTGAACGAATGTTACTTATATACCTGGTTGCAGATGGTTGCTATGATTTCTGAGAACATGGCCTCTGTGTTATAATATCAGTGAACTCAGAAATCACTTGTAGACCTGGTATGATATAGATGCAGTGTTGGACTTAGACAAAAAAGAATGGTGTTTATACACCTGCTCAGCCCTGACACTCACTAGGGGCATGTATATACCAGGGGAGGGGAGGAGAGGATCTTGCAATATGCTGATCCACACACAGTGCACAACATCCAGGGATGTCCTGCCTTCTTCCAGGATGCTCCATTCAATTCCTCGCACATACCCTCATTTTTCCCACTCAACAGTTATTATTCCAAGATCCACATTGGGCTCTTGCAGAGAGGGGGAGGCAGGGAAGAATGCCCCTTTAATTTTGTTTCTTGTTTGTACTTCTGCAAAAGTGGTCCCACTGAGCCAATTAATACCTCCCTCTTGTGCATGAGTGGAATCATTTTTGCTAACTATGGAACTATACTCAGAGAATAACTTTGCTATTGTTTTATATAACATTGTTTAGAAGCCATTCTGTGGTTATCACATTGCATTGAGTGACAAATATTTGCCCCAGAAATCAAATTATATATGAAAACATTTTATCATTTTGATGTAGATTTCAATAAAACAAAACAATAAACAAAATTTAAAAATGAAAGTATAACTGCATGCTTTATAAGCCTTGTTTTCAGATAAGGGAAAGGAATAGATTACACATAAATATCAATGAAAGCAGACCAAATATCAAAATATAAGTACATTCACAAGTTGTGCTTATATATCCCTCTTTCAAATGTTGCTAGTGTTGTTAGGTCTTCAGTCCATTGCATTATAGGTGGTGAGCTTTTATTCTTCCAATATTGTAGTATCAGTCTTTTAGCAGTCAAGAGGGTGCAAAAACAATAACCATGGGCTTTGGTAGACCTACCTGTGAATCCGGGCATGTGGAGGGGCCAGCTCGTGCTGCAGCTAGTGTGCGCTGTTGCTCCTAGCTAGACGTCAGACGCGACGGGGTTAAGGAAGCCCCATTGCGTCCGCCATTTTTATTTAATGTTTTAAAGCGACCAGAGCATGAGCGCTCAGGTAAGTGTTGTTGTTGTTGTTTTAAAAAAGGTTTCCCCGCTCCCTTTGCTCCCAATCTCCCTCCCCCTGGCAGCGATCTCCCTCCCCGCCGACCACGATCTCCACACCCTGGCTCCGCTCTTTCCACCCGTCTCTCCCGCCGGCTCTGCTCTTTCCACCCATCTCTCCCACCAGCTCTGCTCTTTCCCCCGATCTCTCCCCTGCCCACCCGCGCGTGATCTCCGATCCCCCCAATGTCCCCTGGCTCCACTCTTCCCCCCATCTCTCCTGCCGGGTCTGCTCTCTCCCCCCAGCTCTCATCTCTCTCCCCCTCTTATTTCCCCCCTGGCCCCGATCTCCCTCCCCCCCACGATTCCCCCCGGCCCGATGGGCACAGTGCGCAGCTTCTCCCAGCTACTCGTGTGTAAGCGGCGTAGCCAGGAAAAGCCGTGGAAGGGGCTAGACCTTCTGCGGCCCTGGCCTCAGCCTGGGGCTGTGGAAAAACTGGGCCAAAAGTGGTGCCGGTTACCCCGGGACAAGGGAGATTTGAGCCCTGCCTGAGCCCAGGATCCCCTGTGCATCATCTGCACATACAGCGGGGAGCCCGGGCCTTGCACTGGGCTAAACCCTCGTCTAGCAAGGCCCCCAATGTTACTTTCCAAGAAGCAGGTAAATATTTTAAGAGAACTTGTACATCAGTTAATATTAAAGAGCTTTCCAATACAAAGTTTATCTGTATGATAATTTCCTTCTGAAAGAAGGCCACTAAAGGGCATTTTCAAAACATATGAATAAAAGCAGTATTAACTGTATTACAACAAAGTTAGACAAACCTTTATTAAAGAGCTCTTGTGATGTCCAATAGACCCAAAACAATAAATTTTGCTGAATAAGATGTAGCCAAAGGTCCATAGACATATCAGATATGGACACCAAAATGACAGTCCATTGATTTGGCAAAATAGGACATTCCAATTCCTGCTGGATATCCTGAGTACCACGTTTGTTCACTGATAATAAATATTTATAAGCATGAATTGTGGATCGATATACCTGGTCAGCTTCAAAAAGTGTTTCCAAGAGCAAAGGAGACTCTGAGGTGGTGAAAGCAGTGGGACCAAATCTATATTCTAACAAATATTGCAATTGCAAATATTGCCATTCAGCTGTAGCAGGCAAATCAAATTTTATCTTGCAGAGCTGAAAATGGCAAAAACTCAGCATCAACACCCAAGAATTGATCCAGGGTTAAAAAAAAAAATTATCTTATCCTTCCAGGTCCACCACAAAAACATTTTCTTTCCAAATTTGAAATCTAGATTTCTCCATAGAGTCAATTTGGCATGGGAATTCTACCATAGCTGTTTAAGTATTTATTTATTTATTTATTACATTTATTTATTTATTACATTTTTATACCGCCCAATAGCCGAAGCTCTCTGGGCGGTTCACAAAAACCTGTTTTAGAGTAATAGTCCTGTTTTAGAGTAATAAACTCCATAAGAATATGTACCAGCAAGAGAAATAAACCCTGCAGAGAATGAAGAAGGCTATCAACCCATGAGGCTATTTTTTTATGTGGCATAATACATGGCTAGCTATAGGACCACCACATTTCATGGGCACGAGGGAAAGGTATGGGAAGATGTACCCCTTTTCCAAGCTCCACTCACTAATCTCCTTACCAAAGCAGATAAGCTAGCCTGAACCTATCATAGCCCTATTCAGTGGTTCTACAACTGAGTAGACATTATTATTATTATTATTATTATTATTATTATTATTATTATTATTATAAACCCAACCTAACTACAAAATACCCTAGTTGGCAATGTGACATGCATGTCCATCACACTCTACTCATCGTAGATTACTTTCTGAACAGGAGGCTCGCCACTTCAGACAACTGACCTCCATGTGGATAGGGTAACAAGGAAGGAGACAGTGCCACACATTCCTCCTCCTCATGTGTTTAAACAACACACTTTCAGAATGCCTGAGTATGGCTTATTACTTCTTGTGACTTGGAGAAGTGCTTTCAGACAATTGCCCTTCTGTTTTCCTCCATGACCAATGTTTTATTTGATGTATTTTTATTTAAATTTTGTTGTAATTTTAGTTTGTGATTTTTACTTGTTGTATGATTTATTTCACAATTTAGAATCAAACTAAAGAGAATAGGGAAGACCCACAGATCAGTTAGATATGAGCTCACTAATATTCCTAATGAATATGCAGTGGCGGTGAAGAACAGATTTAAGGGACTAGATTTAGTAGATAGGATCCCAGAAGAACTATGGACAGAAGTTCGCAACATTGTCCAGGAGGCGGAACAAAAAACGTCCCAAAGAAAAAGAAAACCAAGAAGGCAAGATGGCTATCTGCTGAGACTCTGGAAGTACCCCAAGAAAGAAGGAAAGCAAAAGGCAACAGTGATAGGGGGAGATATGCCCAATTAAACACAAAATTCCAGAGGTTAGCCAGAAGAGATAAGGAATTATTTTTAAACAAGCAATGCGCGGAAGTGGAAGAAGACAATAGAATAGGAAAGACAAGAGACCTCTTCCAAAAAATTAGAAACATCGGAGGTAAATTCCAGGCAAAAATGGGTATGATCAAAAACAAAGATGGCAAGGACCTAACATAAACAGAAAAGATCAAGAAAAGGTGGCAAGAATATCCGGAAGATCTGTATAGGAAAGATAATAATATTGGGGATAGCTCAGACGGTGTGGTCAGTGAGTTAGAGCCAGACATCCTGAAGAGTGAGGTTGAATGGGCCTTAAGAAGCATTGCTAATAACAAGGCAGCAGGAGACGACAGTATCCCAGCTGAACTGTTTAAAATCTTGCAAGATGTTGCTGTCAAGGTGATGCATACCATATGCCAGGAAACACAAGAATGGCCATCAGACTGGAAAAAATCAATTTATTTTTGATCAACTCATACCAAAAAAGGGAAACAGTAAAGAATGTTCAAACTATCGGACAGTGGCACTTATTTCACATGCCAGTAAGGTAATGCTCAAGATCCTGCAAGGTAGACTCCAGCAATTCATGGAGCGAGAATTGCCAGATATACAACCTGGGTTTAGAAAAGGCAGAGGAACTAGAGACCAAATTGCCAATATCTGCTGGATAATGGAGAAAGCCAGGGAGTTCCCAAAAAACATCTATTTCTGTTTTATTGACTATTCTAAAGCCTTTGACTGTGTGGATGATAACAAACTGTGGCAAGTTCTTGGTGGTATGGGGATACCAAGTCATCTTGTCTGCTTCCTGAGGAATCTGTATAACGACCAAGTAGCCAACAGTAAGAACAGACCATGGACTGGTTTAAGATTGGGAAAGGAGTATGGCAGGGTTGTATACTCTCACTCTACCTATTCAACTTGTACGCAGAACACATCATGCGACGTGCTGGGCTTGATGAATCCAAGGCTGGAGTTAAAATCATGAGAAGAAACATTTACAATCTCAGATATACAGATGATACTACTTTGATGGCTGAAAGTGAGGAGGAGCTGAGGAGCCTTATGATGAAGGTGAAAGAAGAAAGTGCAAAAGCTGGGTTGCAGTTAAACCTCAAAAAAACCAAGATTATGGCAACCAGCTTGATTGATAACTGGCAAACAGAGGGAGAAAATGTGGAGGCAGTGACAGACTTTGTATTTCTGGGCACAAAGATTATTGTAGACGCTGACTGCAGCCAGGAAATCAGAAGATGTTTACTTCTTGGGAGGAGAGCAATGACAAATCTTGATAAAATAGTCAAGAGCAGAGACATCACACTGACAACAAAGGTCCGCATAGTTAAAGCAATGGTATTCCCCATAGTAACCTATGGCTGTGAGAGCTGGACCATAACGAAGGATGAGCGAAGGAAGATAGATGCTTTTGAACTGTGGGGTTGGAGGAAAATTCTGAGAGTGCCTTGGACTGCAAGAAGATCAAACCATTCTGCTCACTTGAGGGAATGATATTAAAGGCAAAACTGAAGTACTTTGGCCACATAATGAGAAGACAGGATACCCTGGAGAAGAGGCTGATGCTAGGGAAAGTGGAAGGCAAAAGGAAGAGGGGCCGACCAAGGGCAAGATGAATGGATGATATTCTGGAGGTGATGGACTCGACCTTGGGGGAGCTAGGGATGGTGACGGCCGACAGAAAGCTCTGGCGTGGGCTGGTCCATGAAGTCACGAAGAGTCGGAAGTGACTGAATGAATAAACAACAACAAAGCCACCTTGTATTTGCTTTGTGCAAAAAATGAGATCTATGCATTGCAAATAAATAAATAAATAGCCTCCTACCAGTGTGGCTCAGGAAAGTTTGCCTTCTCTCTCTCCTCCTCCACCCCCTTTCTTTTGTAGGTTGTAAGGACTGTTGCAGAATGTAGTGTGTAACATGTAGTGCAGGGTGTCTATGAAGAAATACATTGAAGTACCTTGCATGATCGTAGTCCGTAAGGGTGCGGATACCCAAAGCCTTGGAGCTGGAGGACACATGTTGCTGTTACTACAACAGTGTGTAGTAGTACAGCACTTTCACAGTTATGGGAGACAATAAAGGGTGAACTTATATTGCTTCTTCTTTACTCCTTTCAGGCCCCACTGCAATGGAGCCAAGACTGCTCCTTGCCATTAGTGACCCCAACTGTTGAGAATCAAGGCCAACAATTCATTTGCAAAGTGCTGCCCTGGGTTCTCTTTCGTAGCCTCACTCATGTGTGACAGAATGATGGGAGAATGGGACCAAATGTTGAGAACAGATGTGTGTGTATATACATCTCTCTCTCTTTCTCTCTATCTACACACAGAGGGCTCATCGACACCAAGCAAAATATTCCACTATGACAGCAGTATGAAAGCAGTATATTAAAGGCAGGAGCCACACTACTGCTTTATAGCGGTATTGAAGTGCACTGCAGGATTTATACTACTGCTTTATAGTGGTACTGAAGTGCACTGACAACTGTTGGGACCCATGCCACATCTACACCAAGTAGGATATAGCACTATGGAAGTGGTATGAAAGCATTATATGGTATGTGTCAGTGGGCCCCAACAGTTGTCAGTGCACTTCAGTGCCGCTATAAAGTAGTAGTATGGCTCCTGCCTTTTATATACTGTTTTCATACGACTTTCATAGTGGAATATCCTGCTTGGTGTAGATGAGCTCAGAGAGAGAGAGAGAGAGAGAGAGAGAGAGAGGTTCATTTTACATATCACACAATATTTTAAAAAGAGTTATGATTTTATATCACAGTTATGTAATAAATGGTTAGAATGCCTGGAATAAAGCTAGAAAAAGATGAGGCTACATTCATCCTCTGAGGAAAGAAGGGAGGCCTGCCATATCAATTGTCTACTTTAGTTTCCTAATCCTGTCTCAAACACCTTGTTCTCAGCCCTTCAATCACACCGCAGACATGCATGGACTTCTTGCCACCCAATTTGTGCTCCAATCTATCAACATTCTGGCTAATATATGGTTCCATTCAGCATACTTCGGCGTTATCTCTTTGCTCTCACCCTGTCAGGCACACCAAATGCAGCAGCACATATTCCAACTACTGGTCAAAGCTACATTCACAGTAAGCTATATTTGAAATCTTCTACATTATCTTTGTTTCTCCTCTTTTATATTCTGTCTCCTTTATTCCTCTGGGAGAACAGAACCTATTAATTCAGAGATCATAGACAAGGGAATGCTAGTTCTGCTTATATTCATTAATACCCAGAAGATTGTATAATTCCATGGGAAGAAATTCTGCAGAGCCTTATAATTTATACATTGTCCATTTCACTTGTCTTAATGTTCTTTGACAACAACAGCCAAAATATTTTTAATTAGCATATCAGCCTTCCTGTTTTTGCTTAAATTTATTTAAATTCTTAACACTCTATTATAATTCTCCAACCAATTTTATTCTAAGGTAATTACAAATGTTGGATGTGTGGCCAAGAGATTAGGACCCTTGACAGCATTACTAAGAGTTGTATGGGTTACTTTTATTTAGTGGTTGTCACACCAATTGTTGTCAGAGACTGAGAACTGGGCATGTTTAGCCTGGAGAAGAGAAGGCTGAGGAGAGACATGAAAGCACTCTTCAAATACTTGAAAGGTTGTCACACAGAGGAGGGCCAGGATCTCTTCTCGATCCTCCCAGAGTGTGGGACACGGAATAATGGGCTCAAGTTACAGGAAACCAGATTCTGTCTTGACATCAGGAAAAACTTCCTGACTGTTAGAGCAGTACGACAATGGAACCAGTTTCCTAGGGGGGTTGTGGACTCTCCCACACTAGAGGCATTCAAGAGGCAGCTGGACAACCATCTGTCAGGGGTGCTTTAAGGTGGATTCCTGCACTGAGCAGGGGGTTGGACTCGATGGCCTTGTAGGCCCCTTCCAACTCTATTATTCTATGATTCTATGGCTACACAGGATACTACATATACTCAGCATGGAATGCTCTTGACTGTGAGATAGAATTTGTCTTCCCAATGACTCCAACTACCATTGCAAGCAAAACTCAATTACTAGGGATGAGGGAGAAATTTGTTTGGCTCCTTCTAAATTTGCCATTCTCTGAATTTTGTGATGGAGTTTTCCAATTTAAAAATTGTATACAAAATGTGTATATTAGTGAAAACAAAAATGCATTATATTTAGAAAAAAGCATGCAAAATTGTGTATATTAGGCAAAATTGTCTACAAAATGGATGTATTAAAAGGTGACCACAAAAAATGTGTGTGAATGTTCATGTGAACTTATTTTAAAAAATCTCAAAGTTCAAGATGGTGGATTTAAGACTGGAAAAATGAGAAATGGAGAACGGTAGAAACTGACCAGTTCATCCAGCCCTGGTCATTACTACATCTCATGGTTAACTAGTGTGAAGATCCAGGTCAATAGCCATGGCCCTGGGGGCTGGCAGCCAGGTGTAATCATTAGGTTGATATCTACAGTCCCAGTATCAGTGGTCAACATGTTCTGGAGTCCATACTCCATCAGGAACCTACCACTGACTACAGCCCAGTGAAACTGTTGTTGCTGCTCCTTCTCCCTCCCATCACCACACAAATATCCACCATGTCAGGACTACAAACAGCCTGTGAAGGATTAGCGATAAGCCCCAAGAAGTTTGGAGAAGCAACTGGGCTGGCATGGCTGCCTGAGACAGATGAAAGAGGAACAGAGCCAATACACAGCAGCAGGGACAGAAGTGGAGAGCCGGACATTCTTAAATCGGAGACAAAATACTACCATTGTGACATCACACTGAGGCCGTGTCTGCACCAGCCATTTAACCCGGGGTCAGCTCGAGGTTGCCCCTGTGTGAGTCCAAATGCTGCACAGCTGATCCTGGGGTCAACCAGAGATGACCTTTCAGTTGACCTGGGACTCCACTTATCCTGATTTTTTCCCACGGTCCTGGGACAACCCCAGGGATCGCGGGTGGTGTGGCATAGGCTCCTGGGCCCTCCCTCCTCCCCGCAAGTAATGAGACTGTTTAAACAGGCACAGTGATGTATGGGGGAGGGGTGTCCTCCGTGCTCATTGAAGGTGGGCAGCAGCATTTTTGCCACCCTCAGGATGGCTCTCAGCATGTTGGGGCACTGAGTTTTAAGGTGGTTTTTTTTTTTAAAAAAAAAAAAACTTACCTTTGGTGCAGGATTGCACCCACACAATTGCTCAAACCTCTCCCTTCTCTCTCTCTCTCTGTCTCTCTCTCTCTCTCACACACACACACACAGACACACACACACCTGGAAGGCTTTCCCCAAATCTAGACACTGAATCTATTAATAACATTTTTGGTGGAGCAAATAGTAATTCTTTGATTAACGCTGTTTCTCATACTTCATGTTCCTCATCACACTGTATTTTCTGCCTGCTGTGTGAGGTCAGTGAATTACTTCAGTAGACTAAGGACTTTACTTTCCCTTGGGAATGAGTCGTGCTTGTGAGTATCTCAGCTCCAATGCCCTATATGCATTGATCCTGTGTTAGAATTCAAGCTTTCTCATTCCCTAATGGCTGCCATATCAGACTTTCAAACATTTCTGGGTGTAAAAAAAAAAAAAAAAAGGCACCAAGACCTTCCCTGAATCAAACTACAGAGTTTGCAAACGAAGTCAGCTCTTTATAAAGACATGCAACTTGTGTCAGATCAAAGACAAGCCCATTCCAAAAGGGAGAACAGAATACAGGTTGGAGGTCTTGTGGTGATGTTGTATCTTTTGAGGTGAAGTGGGGGTGGGAAAGTTATCATCGGCATTCAGCAGTCATCCCGTCTTCAAAAAAAAGCTTTGATAGAAAATGATGCCTTTCCATGGAGGGGGTGAAACGTGCATTTGAGAGAATAAGAGAATACAAAGCTAAGCTAAGAACCCTCTTTTCTGTCTGGGATGTAAAGAGTAAGTTTGTTTGTTTGTTTGTTTGTTTGTTTGTTACATTTATATCCTGCCTTTCCTCTAGGGAGCCCAAGGTGGCATACATCAGTGTCATTCTCCTCTCCATTTTATCCTCACAACAACCCTGTGAGGTGGGTTAGTCTGAGGCCTTAGTTAGACCTAAGGTTTATCCCGGAATTGTCCCGGGGTCATCCCTGTTCATGTAAATGACACACAGGATATCCTGGGAGCAGGCAGGGACGACCCCAGGATGATCCCGGGATAAACCTTATGTCTAGCTAAGGCCTGAGACTCAATAACTGGCCAAAAGTCACTCAATGAGCTTCATAACCAGGTAGGGACTAGAAATTCCATGACAACACTCTAACCACTAAAGCACACTGGCTCATTTTCCTGGAAGTGATTGGCAACATTTAGGGATGTCCTGTGCTGGGAAAGCCACATTTCAGAGACGTACTGTGGATTTTTCCTGAAAACTGGGTATTTCTTCTGTATATATATATATATTTAAAAAAAAATCTTGGTGCAAATAGAAATTAGTACATATTGGACATGCAAAAAATGGAATATCTGTACACTGGCCTGACTCAATGCAGATCAAGTCAGGCCAGCTCAGGGGGCCAAAGCCTAGGGTGCTGAGCTGATGAAAGTTCAGGAAGCTCTACTGGCAGGCCAATCCAGTGGAATTTTAAGATGTTTTTATGTTTTTGGGATGTTTTTAACAATGTATATTATGTTTTAATTCAGTTTTATGTATTTTATCGTTTATTGTTGTTCCCTGCCTTGATCAGAATGGAGAGGCGGGCAAGAAATAAATAAATTATTATTATTATTATTATTATTATTATTATTATTATTATTATTATTATTATTATTTGCCCCGGATGGGTTACTCCAACATCTCTAGGGATATGTGGACATGGAGACTAGTCTCTTTCTCTCTCTTATGTGGACTGCAGCTGTGTGAGCACACATATGTCAATCAGTCTTCCGGCACAAAGTAATCACGAAGTCACAATGGCCAGTCTCTCTTCTTCAGGCAGGCAACATCAACATTGAGCATGTTCTCTCATTTTTCTCAGAAGTAACTCTCACTGCCTTCAATGGTGCTTACACCTAGGTAAGAAGCTATAGGATTGCAGCCTTACATAGGTTAAACATGAAATATAAAATTCCATAGAAAAGTTATTAGTAAAAGCTATTAAACAGTTTCAAACAAAAGAAGAAAACATACAGTAACAAACAAAACAAAGTCAAACGTCAATTATAATCTCATAGAGGTTTGTATCATATTAAATGAACCATAGCAACAGATATCTAAATTATATCTATTCTTCATAAAGTCTATAAAAGAAAGCCATAAATCATGAGATGTTTCTTTATACTGCCTCCTTTCATGCAACTTAATATGTTTGGTTATTATTTGGGACATTTTTGCTATATATGCCATATTTTAGCAAGGCAGTATTTTAATGATGGGACAATATTCTTCCACCAGTTACTGATAACAAAAATCTCTGCTACTGGTGATAAGTTACAGATTTGTTCATGACATCCCTTATGCAAAGGTATTTCTGTATATCCTAATAATATAATTGATGGTTTTAGAACAACTGAGTATATCCAATACACACACACTCCAAACACACCTGAAAATATTTTGAATCACATGTTTCACATAAGCAGTTTCACTAATAATTCTTGTATCTCCAGCACATGCCAAAGAAGTCCTGGTATAAATTGTTGTTCTCCTAAAGCCACCCTCAGCTTTGTAGCACAGTAGAATGATGTTCAAGTCATTAATGAATTCTGGAGGCTGTGAAAGAGCTAATGATCTTTTCTGATATTACACACAGAGGAATAAAAAATGGATTAACTGTCTACATTGCAATGCGAGCTGATAATAGCCAGATAGGTGGAAAGCTGGAAGAATGGCAAAGTGTAGGCTTATTTGTCTCCATTAAGAAAGATAAAATATTCTTTTTAGATACTCTGCACAGAGCTGCTTATGAGGAAATATGCTGGTGTCACTGCCACAGCTCTATCACTCCCTTTTTTCCCCTCGTATGTTTCCGCTAACTGTTACAACTTCTACAAAAGGTTCCAAGGTCCTACACGATAAGGAATGTCTTTTATTACATAGCTCCATGGGCTGTGATTAGTGATGGTACTGAGATCTATAATTACCTGGCATGCTGTATGAATTTGTCCACCACATAATGCTTGGCTGTATTACATACTGAGTATTTTTTCCCTCACAATGTTGAAAGTAGTTCTCTGCAGACATAGTCAGTGGTACTGACCAAACCACCAGACCAAACAGCCTTTTGTTTCGTGAGTAACTTCTTTATTTGGGTAAATTCTTTTGTCTGTTTCTTGCACATTTTTTGTGTACTTATTGTTGTCCGCCTGTTCATAATGAAAACCCTCTCATGTTCCCAGGAGTTGTTTTTTTTTTTTTCTGGGGCAGACAATGTCATTGACTTTTCAAGGGCTTTCCATATGAGTTACCTGAAACTCAACTACAATCCCCAGGGGGCAATATAATGTGCACAAGCACACAGCACCACCTCTCTCTCTCTCTCTGTGTGTGTGTGTGTGTGTGTGAATCCAGCCCTACTAGGCTCAAAGAACCACCAGATCCAACAAACACTGAGCAGCCATGATGGACTAAAAAGGATGACAGCAATGAAAAAGTTCAACCCTGTGCAACCTCTGGGGAAGCCAAAAACACTACTTGACTGCCAGTCGGTAACCTTGGTACTGCTGATAACAATAATACCTTCATAAGAAGCTGGAGAACAGTAGATGGCACATTCTTAACTCCCTCAGAAAGTTAGAAATATTCTGAAAAAGCAATAAAAAGAGAGCTACAAAAGCAATAGTGATGCAGCAGAATAGCAATTTTTAACTAGGGAGTGGGCTCTTGGTGCATGGTAGCTTACTTCTTCATATCCTGTAATGCATGATGTGAAACTTGGGTGTCTCCAGAAGTTGTTATACTATAACTCTGATCATCCCTGCCATTGGCCATGCTTGCTGGAGTTGGTGGAAGTTGAAGTCCAACAACATATGGGAGACCACAGGTTTTCCACCGCTGCTTTAGGGGTACCACTTTTCCACTTTGTAAGTAAAAAAGAAAGTCACCAGGACTTAAAGCAAATAAACATGTACATTAAATTGGTGAAGGTCTGATTTTCTGTTCTCAACGTAAAAACAGCATAGTCAGTGTTTACATGTAAGTGCCCATAGATGCAGAAGTGGTGCAGCACAATCCTATGCATGTTTGCCTGGAGGCATATATGCCACTGTTTTCAATAGGTCTTACTCCCAGGTAAGTGTGCATAGAATGGCAGCTTTAATGGTACAAGTTGGTGCACTATCAAATTAATTATGTATGCAGCATGAAACAGTTATTCAGACATGCATGGCCTTATACTGCTTTTATTTATTTATTTATTTAAAATAGTTATATCTCGCCCTATATCACTAAGATCTCAGGGCAGGGTACAAATAAAAACATACAGTACAAAACAATAAATATACACAGTTAAAAACAAATTAAACCATAATCCAAGTTAAAACAATATATAATTTAAAAGCAATAGATGCAGTTAAAACAGTTAAAACAATGTGCCAGTGAGTTTAACCATCAAAGGCTTTTTTAAAAAGCCATGCTTTTACTTGGCGTCGAAATGCAATCAATGTTGGCGCCAATCGGGCCTCCAAGGGGAGGGCATTCCACAGTTGGGGTGCCACCACAGAGAAAGCCCTCTCCCTTGTCCCACCATAACGTATATGTTGTAGGGGTGTGCACGGACCCCCCGCTCCGCCCCACGGGCCGATCCAAAAATTTCAGATTGGCCCGCTCCGCCCATACTCCGCTCCTCTTCGCCGTGGAGCTCCGGCTCCAAATCGGAGCTCCGCATTGGAGGGGAGTGGGGCCAGGTAAGGCCGGGAGAGGAGGGCGGGGTGGTTACCAGGCCCTGCCGCCATCGCCGCCCGTGCGGTGATGGTGGCAAAGCCCGGTAAGGGACCAAGGGGGAAGGGGACCTTACCTGCCTCCGTCCGTGGTCCATCGGCTTCTTCAATTGAGCCCGCGGTTCAGCCAGGAAGTCTGGGCTGCAAGTGCGGCCCAGACTTCCTGGTTGAACCGTGGGCTCAATTGAAGAAGCCGACGGACCGCGGACAGAGGCAGGTAAGGGAGAGGAGGGGGGGTTTACTGGGCCCTGCCACTGTCACCGCATGGGCGACAGCGGCAGGGCCCGGTAAACCCCACTTACCTTTCCGGCGGAGCTCCGGATCGGGGCGAAGGATCCACCTTCACCTCGATCCTCTTCACCACGCTTCGCCGGCCCCCCAATCCTCTTTGCCTTGCCTTAAGGGGAGGCGAAGCACCCCGCTCCGCTTCTAATTCGCCGGTCCGATTAGAAGCGGAGCACATCCCTAATATGTTGCATTGGTGGGATGCAGAGAAGGGCTCCTCCAACAGATCTAAGGTCTCGGGCAGGCATATATAAGGAGAGGTGCTCTCTCAAGTATCGAGATCCCAAGCCATTTAGGGCTTTAAATGTCACTACCAGCACCTTGAATTCCGACAGGAAGCATATAGGCAGCCAGTGCAGTTCCTTTAAAACCGGTGTTATGTGGGCTCTGTAAGATTTACCTGCCAGCAGTCTAGCTGCTGCATTTTGCACTAGCTGCAATTTCAGGGTCGTCTTCAAGGGCAGCTCCACGTAGAGTGCATTGCAGTAGTCTAATCGGGAAGTTACCAGTGCATGCACTACTGTGGCTAGGTTGTCCCTGTCCAGGAATGGCCGTAGCTGGCGGATCAGCCGAAGCTGACCCAAGTACTCCATGCCACACCTGGGCCTCCAGTGACAATGATAGATCAAGGAGTACTCCCAAGGAGTACCTTTTGAATTATGGATGACTAATCAAGTGTGTAATTGTGGAGGAGGAGGAGGATGGATGGATGGATGATGATACAACACATGTGATTTGCTATAGTAACCTACTTTGAGGAACTCAGATATTCATTGGTGTGGATAATAAGTGGCAAGGAAATGCAATGCCAATGTGTGAAGGAAGGCAAAAATAACTGTGGAAATGAAGGAACATGTTTTGCAAATCCCTGATTTCAACAAAGGTGGTCTGTGTTATGTCAGTACAGAGAAATTGGATATATCAGGAGAATACAGTAAAAGTTACCAACTCATTGAAGTGGCCTTTTTCTAGCTAGGGAAAGGTACATATGATGCTCCTCAAGTGAGGAAAGAAACCTCCCTGACTCTACCTCCTCCACAGGTGCCTCACCATATTGCTACTATCTACTTAAGAAAGGGGAGGGCCTTTCAGTCACTTAGGGCACAATCCTATGCATGTTTAGACAGAAAAAATATCTTACAACTCCCAGCATGCCCCAGCCACCATGGCTGGCAGAGGAATGCTGAGAGATGGTGGCTAGGGAATGATGGGAGTTGTAGGGATTTTTCCTGTATGAAGATGAATAGGCTTGCATGCTTACAGTAAGAACTCGGCCAGCCTTTTACCATGCCTTCCCTTGTTTGTCTTCATACGTGGTGCCCAATGAAATTCCACTCTTGCATTTTGAACTATGCAAAAAGATATCAGTTGGGAAAACCTGTCCCATTACAAACACCTAGCTGAATAGAAAACATTGAAATGCAAAACATGAATATTTTTCCCTATGAATTATTTGTTAAATTGTGTTCATTATACAACAAACCCATCGTGTAATGAAGGGTCTCTGCAATATTTTAATTTTATTTTATTTTAATTCTTCCCTCTCATGGTTCATTTCACAGGTCACAGGTATTATTGTTTTGTCATGATTTCCCAGCTCGTCTCATCTCTCGGGCTTCTTTAAAAAAAAAAATGCACTCCATTAGCAATAGAATTATCTTCTTCGTAAGACCAGGTGTTCACAAAATTGGAAATAACAGCTTGCTTCCTGGGCCAGTTTCTGCCTCCCAAGCTTTGATACAGTTCTCAAAATAACAGAGTAGCTGAAATGATGTCTAATATTGTACTTACCACACAGAGCAAGTTCTTTTGATTTACTCAGAGGCCCGCACCCTGTTGCTCGTTGCTATGTGCACAATCTCTCAGATTTATTTCTGATGATGAAAAGATTGAGAGACACAAAGCAGTGCTGGATTTCACTAGCCTAAAGTAAGATTAGTTGGATCAACATCTTCCTACCTTCTAAATCCTAGATGAACACTGCTATCCATAATTCCATTTGCTGGCATTAAAGCGTCAGCTCCCCATGGAGTGTGCAGGACAACACACATACAAATACTTCTTATAAATAAAAGTAAATATTCAATCACTAGAGAATTAAGGAGTAACTTGTAGTAGGGGATATATTGTATGTGGCTGCACAGATTCAGCAGTGAAAATAGAGCATTAGCAATATTGTCCTCTGTCACTTCTGCCAATGCCAGGAACAAAAAGAAGAATAAAATCATCATCGATATTGAAACGACTCCATAAGGTTTGCATGCAAAAACATGAATGAATCATCCTTGCAAGATTAATGGAAATACCTAAAACTATGCTAAGAAAGATAAAACAAATGGCCCTATAATAGCAGACTCCACTGTAGGGCTGCTATTGGCTACTCTATCTCAGCTCAGCCCTCCAATCTGTCATAGGGGCATAATAGTGAACTACACTACAGGGTTGTTCTTAACTATGGTCTCAGTCCAATATGCAACGTGGGGATAAAAACAGTGGATAACGTTGCAGGGTTGTTGTACCCTACATCAGGTGTCTAATACCACAGGGCAATACTACAGGGTTGTTGTACACACTCAGAGGCTGACCTGCAGCATTCAATTTGAACTACACTGCAGGGTTGTCGCAAGCCACTCTTTACAAGCTACAAATCTTTCCAATCTGCTGTATAGAAAATAAATTTCACTTGCTTTTGACATCTCCAGGTTTCTTTGTCAGACAAGATGTGACATAAAGTGGGGGAGAGAGGAGGCTGATTTGAGTTGATGCTGAAGCCATGAAGTCTGCATGGTGGAATCGTAACACAAGAGTGTAGGCAGAGGCAGACTGAAATGGGTTAGGCTCTACTAGGTGTTATTCAGGAAATAACAATGTACATCACTAAGAGTTCTTTGGATCAGAGGTACAGACCTTTCAGCCAAGGAGCCAAATCTGGCCGACCTGGGTTTTCAATCCAGCCCCCCACAGTTCCCCAGAGAGCTACCCTCCATCCCTCTCACCCCACCACCTGTCCCCTAACCAACAACGGTTTGGGGTTTTCCTAGCTTTTGTGTCTCTCCCCCACCCTCATTATAAAAACTTGAAATGCCTCCGCGAAGGCATAGTTACAGGCAATAAAAGATTTAAGCTGAAATATGCTGGGTGGGGGGTTGGTTTTGGCTCCAGGCTTTTGACTGTGGCCCTACCCCCCTTTTGCCCTTAGCCAAACCCACCACTGCAATATGACTACTTGATTTGGCCCCCAAGGCAGAAAATCTCTGAACTTGCCTGGATATAGAAATTAGGGCTGTGATCTGCTTCTCTTCGGTTTGGAGAAGCAGAAGCGGATCAGGGTGCTTCGCCTCTGTTACAGGTGGAGGAGAAGTGGATCAGGTGGCTAGCAAAGCATGATGAATAGAAGTGACCAAAAGCGAATAATTCGCTTTTGCACGGAACGCTCTGCCCGCCATTTTGGATATTTTCCCCATAGGATTGCATTGCAGAAAAGATTAGCAGATAACTTTTTTGTTTTTCAAGCTACTTCCTTGAAACTCACTGTGCTTAGAGGGTGGTGGGTGGGGGTCATTTGTGCCTATTTTCAGCACTTTGCGTGCTGCAGTTTGCTTGCTATAATTTTTTTAAAAATAGGGTAAAAAAAGTGGGAGGGGGTACCTTTTTTTGAAGCGCTGAGAGACAGATTCAACTCCCAATCGTGATCACCTGATGAAGCATCCTCCAATCCCAAAGTTGGAGGGTGGGGGATAAGCAAAACGGGATACTTAGTAACTTGGGATACTGGGAAACTTTTCTTTCTTAGTCTCTGAATGGAGTTTTCCCAGTGTTTTTTGAAACAGTAGCCCCACCAAACACACAAACACAACCTGAAATCATATACTAAGCAAATAAATAACAGATAGGAAACACAGCACTGCTACCCACACTAACCTTAGTGAACAACTGAATAGATGTGGTGCAAGGGATGAGGTCCCTTAGGGCATGTGGATGTGCCCAGTGCACTTCTGTCCTTGGAGGGTAATCAGAACCCTCCAAAGATTAACCAGTGGAAGCTACCTAATGCCTGTCATGAGTTGAAGTGTAAGGTAGCTTCTGAAAGATTGGTTCCTAGACAGGGCCAGTCAAATGGGAACAGTTCCCCCTCCCCCTGGGCACGTCCACTTTCCTCTTACTGGTAAAAGACAGACATAGCCTTCTTTTTTTTAAAAAAAAAATCTTCTTGTTGTGATTCAGCAACACTGCTGCTTTTAATTCCACCCCTCCTTTATTTATTTATTACATTTATACACCCCATAGCCCAAGCTCTCCTGGCTTTCCCTCTTCAGTGAAGTCAGGCAGGCTTTCATTGTGTTTCAACTCCTTATTGTTGTATTATTATTATTATTATTATTATTATTATTATTATTATTATTATTATTACTATTAACATTATTAATGGCTGTGATCACAGTGCAGTCAATCAACTCTGAAGCAAGGATCACAAAGCTTTACTCTTGTCCCCTAGTTATGGGATGCAAAAGAAAAGGCATCTCTCTGTGCTGTTCCTGCCTCACAGGGATGGTTTGCATTACTGGCTTTGAAACAATCCTTGGCTCACTTCCTTGTGCCCCCAGAAATGTCTGCTGCATGTCTGCCTTCCCTCCTCCACCTGGGTGCTGTTGTGGTGGGGTATCTGCTGGGACTTACTTCCCCATAGATCTATGGCATAGTCATACATCTCTGCCTGCCTCTCTGCCCTCCTGGTGCCTAGGAGATGTACTAGATGATGGGGTTTGTGGTTCAACCCCACAAGCCTCCGGCATGCTTGCTCCCAGTGCTGCCTGTCCTCCTCTGTGCCCACCTCACAGGGATGGTTTGTGCATGTCTTGCTTTGACTCAGGGAAGGTATCCTTCCTTGTGATAAAAGGCAGCTGCATTGTGCGCTCTTGGGGTGTGTGTGTGTGTGTGTGTGTGTGCATGTGTGCGTGCATTTTTGGAAGTGTTTCACCCGAGATGAAGATCCTTATTTAGAAAAAAAATCTTGATTCCTCCAAATCATCTGTGCTATTGATTGCTATGGGCAAGTGCTTTGCAATGGATCCCTATGGACAGGTATAGTTTCCTTATGGGTATACTGTCACTTTTTGTGGGGGATTTTTCATATATTCCCCCAAAATCAGTGGAGGCTCATATTGACTTCCAACTGGGCATGAAGGTGGATACATGGATAAGCTCTCGTGGTGCCAATTTTGAGGTTTCTAATGTGAAAACTGACAAAGTTCTAGAAAGGGGTGTGAATTGGGGTGAGTTAAAAGGAAAAAAACCACCAAAAATCAGGGGATGATGGGATTTGCTTGAAGCTTGTCATGAATGTGGATCTAGATGGCATCTGTGAGGGTGCCCACTTTCAAGTTTGTATCTGTAAAAATGTTGGCATAAATCCCATTTCTGAAAATGGGGTGTCGGATTTTCAAAAATTCCCCCCAAATCAGAGGAGGCTCGGATTTCCTTACAACTGGGCATGAAGGTGTATACATGGATAAGCTCTCATGGTGCCAACTTTGAGGTTTCTAATAGGGATGTGCTCCGCTCCGATTAGGAGCGTAGAAGCAGTAGCGGATTGGCCTGCTCCGCCTTACCCAGAGGCGGAGTAGGAGCGGACCGCGGACCCCCTAGAAGCAAGGCGAAGAGAAGCGGCCATTTTTCGGAGCTCCGAGTTCAGGCGGAGCGCTCCGGTCGCCATCTTGAAAACATTTCGCCATAGGATTGCATTGCGGCAAATAATCGCGCATAACTACGTTGTTTTTGAAGCTATCATTCTGAAAATTCTTGTGCACAGAGAGTCGTGGATGGGGGTCATTTTGAGACCACTCTCACCTCTCTGCATCGTACGGGTCACGGGCTATATTTTTGTGAAAATCGGGTCAACCGCGCGGCTCAAACTGCGTTTCCGGCTTTTCGCCCATAGGATTGCATTGAGGGAAAGAATCGGGGATAACTGGGGGGGGGGGTTAAGCTATCATTCTGAAAATTCTTGTGCACAGAGAGTCGTGGATGGGGGTCATTTTGAGACCACTCTCAACTTTCTGCATCGTACGGGTCGCGGGCTATATTTTTGTGAAAATCGGGTCAACCGCGCGGCTCAAACTGCGTTTCCGGCTTTTCGCCCATAGGATTGCATTGAGGGAAAGAATCGGGGATAACTGGGGGGGGGTTTAAGCTATCATTCTGAAAATTCTTGTGCACAGAGAGTCGTGGATGGGGGTCATTTTGAGACCACTCTCACCTCTCTGCATCGTACGGGTCGCGGGCTATATTTTTGTGAAAATCGGGTCAACCGCGCGGCTCAAACTGCGTTTCCGGCTTTTCGCCCATAGGATTGCATTGAGGGAAAGAATCGGGGATAACTGGGGGGGGGTTTAAGCTATCATTCTGAAAATTCTTGTGCACAGAGAGTCGTGGATGGGGGTCATTTTGAGACCACTCTCAACTTTCTGCATCGTACGGGTCGCGGGCTATATTTTTGTGAAAATCGGGTCAACCGCGCGGCTCAAACTGCGTTTCCGGCTTTTCGCCCATAGGATTGCATTGAGGGAAAGAATCGGGGATAACTGGGGGGGGGTTTAAGCTATCATTCTGAAAATTCTTGTGCACAGAGAGTCGTGGATGGGGGTCATTTTGAGACCACTCTCAACTTTCTGCATCGTACGGGTCGCGGGCTAGAAGTTTTTAAAAAATCGGCGGGAAAAATACCTTTTTCAAAGGGCTGAGGGGCAGAGTCAGCTCCCGGTCATGATGATCCCAAAGTTGGAGGAGGGCATAGGCAAAACAGGTAACTTGGGATTCTGGGAAACTTCTCTTTCTTCATCTGAACGGGCTTTTCCCCGTGTTTTTTAACACACCTCGCAGGGATGTTGTGTGTGGGGTGCCCGATTTTCAAAAATTCGCCAAAAATCAGGGGATGATGGGATTGCTTTGAAACTTGGCGTGCATGTGTATATCCCCATGAGGTGTCATGGTGCCAAACATGAGGTTTCTAACTTGAACAGAAAAAAAGTTGTATAATTTTTTAGCTTTCAATGCAAGCCTATGGGGGGGGGGAAACGGAGCTCCGGATCCGGATCCGGAGCTCCGGGCGGAGCGGAGCGGAAGTGGGCGGAGCGGGGGCGGGGCGGAGCGGCCCGATCCGAAAAATGGCGGATCTGCAAGTGAAGCGGAGCGGGGGGTCCGTGCACACCCCTAGTTTCTAACATGAAAACTGATGGAGTTCTAGCATGGGATTTGAATTGCGGTGAGTTAAAAGGGAAAAACCGCCCAAAATCAGGGGATGATGGGATTTGCTTAAAACTTTACATGAATATGGAACTAGATGGCATCTGTGAGGGTGCCCACTTCCAAGTTTGTATCTGTAAAAATGTCAGAGTAAATCCCATTTCTGAAAATGGGGTGTCAGATTTTCAAAAATTCCCCCAAAATCAGGAGAGGCTCAGATTTCCTTCTAACTGGGCATGAAGGTGGATACGTGGATAAGCTCTCATGGTGTTGATTTTGAGGTTTCTAACACTAACAGAAAAAAAGTTATAGGTGTTTGGATTTCAATGCAATTCTATGGGCGGAAAAACGGAGCTCTGATTCGGATCCGGAGCTCTGCAGTGAAGCGAAGCGGACTACTGGCGGATCGGCGCAGAGTGGACCCAATCCAGAAGTTGCGGATCAGGATCCAAAGCAGATCGGGGGTCCGTGCACAGCCCTAATAGAAATGACAAGTTACCGAACTGGAAGAGGGAGGGGGGGAAATGCCAACATGTAAACAATGATATGCTCAAATATATGATGGAAAATATTTAAACACAGTTTCAGTTAAAGTGTGTGTGTGTGTGTGTGTGTGTGTGTGTGTGTGTGTGTGAAGTTGTTAGTGAAGAAGTAAAAAGAAAAAAAATCACACTCCATAAAGTTAGAGGATGCCCTTCTCCACTACATTGTATAGAAGCTAAGTGTGTTTTCTACCCATTTTGACTGAAGCTCATGAAAATTAGTCCTTGAAATCAAATTAAGTTTAGTGCCACGTCTAGAAGCTGCTGGGAATTGGATGCTTTCATCTTAATCCCTTCCCTTATATTGCTACCTCCTGCCTGAGCTAGGAAGATTGTTGACACCAATCCAAATTTTACCTGCAGTAGAATTATGGTAGTTTTCTGTTGTTCCAGCAACATATTCTTGCAGCTGAGATATTTTCCTTCCATGTTATTCCCAGCCTTGGGGGATATAAGTGTTTACAAGGCTGACAAATATACTACAACCAAGATAGCCGGGATGTCTTTTTATTTATTTATTTATTTTTATTTCCCCCCTTCATTCAATCCCGCTCCTCGCCCATGGAAAAAGTGTTAGAAAGCCAGCAAAATTTAGTGAACATGCTACAGTCAAGGACTGTCAAGAGCATCTTGATAGACAGATGAGCTGTCACTTGCATTGGGAGTTCAACTCAGAGAGAAAGACATCAGTGTTTGGCCCAGATAGATCTCCTTGGAACTTGTATATTAAGTTTCCTCCCTCAGATTCACTTTTTCATATGTAACGTTTAATCATGTGGGAACCCCCTTGCGATTTTGCTGGCACTTTTTCAGAATGTACACATTTGTAAAGCTGAATCACACTGTCATACTTTTTTCTGAATAACTGTTTCATTTAAGAAACTTGCAACAAATTTTGTCTTTAAGGCACTGAGGGTGCCATGCATACAGGAGATTTGCTGATGAATCTCTAATATCAGGAGTATTAGCAGCCTAAGTGAACTTAATAAAGGAAGGAAAACATTTTCTAGACTTACAAAGGAGCCTTACAGCACTTAAATGGGTAATCTTGCAAAAATTCAATCCATTACCCATTGTAAAGTATTATACTAGCTCTTTCTCTTGGACTCCTGAAGTAACAGAACCGTGTGTGTGTGTGTGTGTGTGTGTGTGTGTGTGTGTGTGTGTGTGTATGTGTATGTGTGTGTAGTAAAAGCTTTATGAATAAAGAGAAAAAGAACAAACTTGCCAAAGAATAATTTTCTGTTTTAGCCAATTGCTATGTTTATATATTAAAACATGACCTATGTGGATATTAATATAAATTGTTGTAATAGGACAGACAAGTGAACTTCTTATAATTATATAGGTTTTAAAAAGTCAGTTTTCCTGCAATCTAGCAGACCTTTGCCAAAATGGATTTTCATCAAGACCAAACACTGGGGTGTTATGAATCTTTTTATTTTTAGGTCGATACAAGTAGAAAAGAATCAAAGAAATAAACAAGAAGCAAGCAGCGCTATTGTGAAGAGAGTCAGGCAGGACCTCCAAGTTCCAAGAGACACAGAGCCTGAGGGGAGTTTCCAGTTTACAGCTCATCTCATGGCCCATTAAGACAAAGGCAGCCTAAACCAGTGTTTTGCTGCACTGGAGAAAAAAACTTGAAATGGCACATCCACAGTGGAATCCACAGCTTTTGATTCTAGGATTGATTTGTTGAGTCTTAACAGAACATAAGAAGAGCCATGCTGAATCAGACCAAAGGCCTATCTAGTCCAGCATTCTGTTTACACAGTGACGAACCAGATGCCTTTGGGAAGCCTACATGTAAGACACAAGTTCAATGCCCCCCTCCTATGTATGTTCTCCGGTAAATGGTATACAAAGGCATGCTGCCTCCAATGCTGGAGGTAATATAGAGCCTTTATTGCTATTAGCCGTAGATAGTGTTTCCTTTTTTGCTTCATTGCTTCGGCCTAGTTGTCTGTGGCAATGGGCTTGCCCACTTCCATCCTTTCCTTGCTGGCCCTGAGTGGCAGAAACAGGCAAACCAAGCCTGATCAGAGAGGAAAACAGTTCTTTTCACCTGTGGTTATAGCAAAAGACCTCCATCCCACACCAACCACATTGTCCACCTTTCTAAATCTGACTGCAAATTCCTTCCCCGGGCTCATGAACACACCCACATGTTCCATTCACTCAGAAGCCCTGAAGAGTCCACATGGCAAGCTATCCAACCTAGTTTGACTCATCTGAGGGGAGAAATCTTTTTAGTTAGCTTAAATGGTTCCTATTCAATAAATGGACCTCTTCCTGCTGCTGTGTACCACAAAGAGAAAAGTAGTACTCCCAAAGGACACTTGCAAGTCACACAATGATAGCAACTGATATAATACCAGTCCTCCATTTGTCTTACTGAATAGCAAAGGGCATGTTGTCTCTTCACTGTATCATGTGTCTCCTATTTCCAAGCTGAATATGCATTCACAGCTCATCAGTGCAATGGAGGCAAGATTGAAGGCTGATTGGTACATGCATGCTTATCACTTGAATATCACAACATCAAATGATGGCATGCATGTGTGAGTGAAACATCACACCACAAGAGCTATGCCTTTCAACAGCGTAAACGTTTAGTTGACAGTCATCAAGTGCTGAATAGTCACTTGAAGAGAATCCTGTGTGTAAGAACCATGCCTGGATACCCTCGTGATGCTGTGGGAGAAACCAAGGAGCAAATCCAGTGAGCTGATTAGGTGTTGGGAGGTGAGGCTTGTTTGAACATGGTAACGCTGATGAAGCACAGCAGGGGTAGGCAAACAGTTTGGGCTGTGAGCATATTTGGCAATTTGAGAAACTATCTTGGGCACCACTACAAATTGGGTGCCATCGGAGGCATGGCAAAGGACAAGGAACCTGCCCAAATTACTGATTATAAGGCAGAGGTGGAGACTCAGCCCCCATATTAAACAACGCATTTGAATGCACGTTTTCCAACACCAACAGACACTTATTTTGCAGTAATCCCAGCTGCCAGTTAATTTTTTTAAAAAAAAAGTGGGAGGGGTAGGGCACCTTGGTGGGTGCCAAGAAAGGTATCCAAGAGCACCATATTGGCTTACCCCTGAAGTAGAGGTGCCAACTGACCATGGTGGGACAAGAAGCCAATTCTACACAGTATAGCAACTTGCCATTACTGAATGGCTGAGATGTACACATACATAAACACACACACACACACACACACACCCCTCTGTTGAAACATTCTTAACTGAAACAGTTATAATTCATTTCCTTGTTTGTAAATACAGGGTGGGCAGCTAGCCTGTTTTAATTTATTTTATTTATTTATTTTATTACATTTATATACCGCCCCACAGCCGAAGCTCTCTGGGCGGTTTACAACATTCCTCTACAAGAGAACATTCCTCTATTTGTAAGAATCCTCTGTTTGAAGAGCAGTCTAGTCCAAGTCAGGTTTAAAGATAGGAAACTGGAAGAAGGGAGAATGGCTTTCAAATTACCCTAAAACTGAGCAAACTCAGCTAACTGACTAGGAAGACAGTCAGGTCATCTGGTCGCAGTCTTCCCCACTACAGTGAGATGTATTTTATTTCTGTTTAAATTATGGTAATCATTTCTAAATTTTCACGTATATGCTGTTTTGGGCAACCTTGTGTTCTCTAGTGTCCTCTTTCATGGCAATGGATGTCCTCTTTTTTTCACAATGTCTAAGTGGCCGCCCTCTCAATAGGAAGAAATACAAACTACATGTTCGTATGTACACATGAATCTACCCGCATCAAAGACATTATTTTGGATGTCTTTAAGGGGAAAAAGTGCTTTGGATTTAAAAGATACCCCATAATAACGTAAGTTCTGATGGGTTCTGTTCTCAACATTGGCTTGCCCACCTTCTTGCCCCTCCAAGAAGGCTATAGATGGGATGTAATGTTTAGAAGTCTATTCCATATTTTCCTAACAGTTCTGACATACTGGAACAGTTCTGAACCAGGTTTTATTTAGGACTCAAGGTCCCTCCATATACATATGCTAAGCCTGGTTGGGGAGCCATGAACAATTCTGGTAGACCTCAATTTAAGTACTTGGTGGGCACTAAAGTTGTTGCAATAAAACCATATTTTGCTTATACTATGCCTCTGCATTTGCCTACGTCTCTGAAGAATCTTACACAGGACATCAAGACTCCAGCCCAATCCTGTTGATTCTCGCCAGCATTTGGTATTCAGAGGGGTTCCACAGAGTCTCAACATGGAGGTTCCATTTTGCTGTCATGGCTAATCCCCATTGATTGACCTACCCTCCATGAATAAATTATGGATCTACCCTGCTTAACCTTCCATAAGAATGAACACTGCACTGAGTTTTCAGACATGTTTTCTGACTGAGTTTTATTATATTTTGACCAAGAGAGAACAGCAGTACTCCACTCGGTAAGCAAATTTCCAGATAATTCCATCTGATAAATATTCCAATGGGCTGGATGGTAGAATAACATAATGAAAAATACAGCAGGCTGGCTTGCTGGCGTGCAAGCTATTTCTGCTGGCTATGCAAGGTTGGAAACAAGAATAAATAAAATGCACATAATTACTGACAGGCAAATCTAACAGAAATGGGATTTGTTTTTGAGATCACTGTGCATAGGTTACAACTAAACTGCTGGCTTTTGCAGGAAAAAAATTGCCTGAAGATGAAAATATTAATTTGGGATGCTCTCAATAAGTTATAAGGGGCCATGCAGCAATCTTCTAGGTCAATTGTGTATTAGAATTCATAGGCTGATGCTCCAGTGTACCAACATTTCCCAGTAAAGCAAACAAGATTTCTTCATCAAGAGGGTAGTAAAGCTGAAATCTTACTGGCTTGTCGGCAGCCAACACTCTGCCCTTTTTATGGACTGCTGATGAATAAATCACCAAATATAAACCAACCTCAATTTAGTCTGAATGTCATGTTTTCAGCTCTGATGGCAAAGGACAGCACATTGAGAGCGCGCACACAGACACACTTTCAACTAGGAAAATTAATTGCATTGTATGCTAATAGAATAGCAACACAGAAAATTACAACTAACTATAATAAGCTGTGTTTGCATAGCTTTGTGCAGAAAGGCAGTTAGCTCATAATAGATGTGTACCATCAAGAAAATAAATGGCTTTGCTCACTTTTGCTTCCAGAGCGATGCTACTGTATAAAATTTAGCCAAAATGAGGCCCTTAATTACAGCACCTGTACAATGCTAAGGTCTTAATGTTGACGAAAGCCTCAGCAGAGTACAAGAGGAATCCAAAAGAATGAAAAG
The DNA here is from genome assembly GCF_023053635.1 of Elgaria multicarinata webbii. NCBI lineage: Eukaryota > Metazoa > Chordata > Lepidosauria > Squamata > Anguidae > Elgaria > Elgaria multicarinata. Next base: position 107,874,669 of record NC_086172.1, read on the forward strand.
TTTAATCACCAGCGAAATGTGAATGAAATAGATTCTGCACATGATGCAGTTGTCACAGGCAAAAGGTTATTAACTCGATTGTTGGAGCGGATGCCTGTCCTTGTGTTCTTGCTAAACCAATGACAAATAGATCTGAAGGAAAACACCTAACAGCCTCTGAGAATACAAAGCACACATGGATGGGGGAAGAGTGACCTATCGTAGGCCTGCTCCTGATTCCAACTGCAAAAGCATCACCAAAAGAACAGAACTATGGGTGTGATCCAATACACACATACCTGGGAGTAAACCCATAGGATGCAATGAGACTTATTTCATGGTAGATGTGCATTGTTAATGAATTTGGGTAAGAAATGATATCTAGTTAGCAGCAAGTAGCCTATATGTTGCCCCTATTGTGCTGAGGCACAATAAATAACGTAAGAGACAATATGCTCTCCCTCTAAAGGCCCAATCCTGGGTTTCCCAAACCACACAGGATCCATTCCTAACCATCAATACATAAAGCTCTATAAACTCTTATACATATATCTGTAAAATGAGCTATTTCTAGAACTTGAAGGGACATATTTGAAAAAGAAGAGGTGCATATTGTAAGGCAAAATGTGGCCCAACTTTCAGCTTCATTGATTGTTTCTTCCCTCAGATCTGGGGTTTTCTTCAGAAGAATACTAGCGGTGCTGATAGGGAAGAAATACCTCATTAGCCAGTTTTTTCTCTGTTTAATGACCTTTAGGTGGTCACTTTGGTTGCGCCTATGCACATTTTTGTCCTTCTCTTCACCCTCCCCCATTTTATAGCCACTCCTTGAGCTGCTTTTTTTCTTTCTCTTCTCTTGCCATTGTAACACATTAGTTGTACATTACTTAAGTTTGATAGATGTGACATTGGGAGGTGTGACTTGTCTGTATCATGGAATACAGTTCAATGGTGGTGGGGTTAATGATCTCAAAAAAAGGGACAGTGTGTTTCCAAATCAATTTAAAAACTATCCAGCATTCACCAAAAGATTTTGACTTTTCCCTGCCGATTCCAGTGTACGTCTGATCTCAAACACAAGAATGGCCATCAGACTGGAAAAAATCAACTTATATCCCCATACCAAAAAAGGGAAACACTTAAGAATGTTCAAACTATCGGACAGTGGCACTTATTTCACATGCCAGCAAGGTAATGCTCAAGATCCTGCAATGTAGACTCCAGCAATTCATGGAGCGAGAATTGCCAGATGTACAAGCTGGGTTTAGAAAAGGCAGAGGAACTAGAGACCAAATTGCCAATATCCGCTGGATAATGGAGAAAGCCAGGGAGTTCCAGAAAAACATCTGTTTCTGTTTTATTGACTATTCTAAAGCCTTTGACTGTGTGGATCATAACAAACTGTGGCAAGTTCTTGGGGGTACGAGGATACCAAGTCATCTTGTCTGCCTCCTGAGGAATCTGTATAACGAACAAGTAGCAACGGTAAGAACAGACCACGGAACAACGGACTGGTTTAAGGTTGGGAAAGGAGTACGGCAGGGTTGTATACTCTCACCTTACCTGTTCAACTTGTATGCAGAACACATCATGCGACGTGCTGGGCTTGACGAATCCAAGTCTGGAGTTAAAATCATGGGAAGAAACATTAACAATCTCAGATATGCAGATGACACCACTTTGATGGCTGAAAGCGAGGAGGAGCTGAGGAGCCTTATGACAAAGGTGAGAGAAGAAAGTGCAAAAGCTGGGTTGCAGTTAAACCTCAAAAAAACCAAGATTATGGCAACCAGCTTGATTGATAACTGGCAAATAGAGGGAGAAAACGTAGAGGCAGTGACAGACTTTGTATTTCTGGGTGCAAAGATTACTGCAGACGCTGACTGCAGCCAGGAAATCAGAAGACGTTTACTTCTTGGGAGGAGAGCAATGACAAATCTTGATAAAATAGTTAAGAGCAGAGATACCACACTGACAACAAAGGTCCGCATAGTTAAAGCAATGGTATTCCCCGTAGTAACCTATGGCTGCGAGAGCTGGACCATAAGGAAAGCTGAGCAAAGGAAGATAGATGCTTTTGAACTGTGGTGTTGGAGGAAAATTCTGAGAGTGCCTTGGACTGCAAGAAGATCAAACCAGTCTATACTCCAGGAAATAAAGCCAGACTGCTCACTTGAGGGAATGGTATTAAACGCAAAACTGAAGTACTTTGGCCACATAAAGAGAAGACAGGATACCCTGGAGAAGAGGCTGATGCTAGGGAAAGTGGAAGGCAAAAGGAAGAGGGGCCGACCAAGGGCAAGATGGATGGATGATATTCTGGAGGTGACAGACTTGACCATGGGGGAGCTAGGGGTGGCAACAGCCGACAGAAAGCTCTGGCATGGGCTGGTCCATGAAGTCACGAAGAGTTGGAAACGACTGAACGAATAAACAAACAAACAAAAAGACTTCTTAAGGTGGTCAGGTCTCCTACTTTACACGGGACTGTCCTCTATTTGGGAGGGCTGGCAGAGAACAGTCCTCTTTTTGAAGGTGTCCCCTATTTGATGGGCTGTCCAGTCCAAGTTCAGTTTAATGATAAAAGAACCATAAGAAGGGAGAGGCCAGGGGCCTTGACATTGCCCATCCACAGTCAGCACCTGGACAGCTGACTGAGCAGGCTCACCTGGGCAGGATCTGCACTACTGTTTTCAAATGGTTTATAACAGTAGTGACAACTGTTGGTTCCCAGGACATAATTCAAATGCAGTTTTCAAAACGTTTTCAAAGTGTCACATCCTGTTTGGTGTAGATCTGGCCCTGGTCACAGTCTTTACCACTATGAGATGCCCATTAGGGCTATTTAAATAATTGCTATTGTTTCTTAATATGCTCCTATACATATAAATATGTATATGCAATTTAGTGGCCTCCTTTGTCCTCTTTTTTGGCGATGCTCATGGTTGATGATGTTACTTGATTCTGCCATCCATTCTGCATGTGTGCAGTGTGCAGTGCCCAACCAGGTTGCTGAAGCCTGGGGCCAGGGCAAAGTAAGCAAGAAGTTCTGTAGAGCAGAACACTAACTCCAATCCATGGACCCCAATCTGCTTGACAATCTTAGCTTTCTTATTTAGGTGGCCCTAGCATCAAATCACAAGTTCATAGTTCAGGTCCTGCACCATGGACCATGCTCTTTCACAACAGAGGACTTGCTGTTTTACCATGTTCTACTCATACAGGGTAGACTTATCAGTTATGGAATGCAGTTTTAAGCACCATTGGGATTTCCCTTTGGAGGACCTACCCCCGCCCCACAACAGACTTCTGGGGGGTTCGTCCATCCCTACTTCCTGATGCTTTGGACTTTATCTCCCATCAACCCTAGCAAGCAAAGGCAATAATCAGGAATCCTGCGACTTGTAGTCCAAAATATCTGGAGTGCAGCAGATTGAGAAAGGCTGCCCTAACTTGTTGATATAAATTAGCTAGTTTCCCCAGTGTTGTCAGAATACAGACCATTTTCCCCTTCAAGAGTACAGCATAAAACAGAATAGGGAGATTGTCCTTTTCTAAGGATACACCCTCCCACCGCTTAAATACCTTATAGAAAAATAATGACATCCGAACATAAATTTAAAAGTTACATGGAAAAGCACTAAATCCTAGCAGCATTTTGAGACTTTCAGCTAAAGTTGCACTGAGCACTATAAATGCCCCCAACATATTGCAATGTTGAAAGGGATGCAGTAATATATATGTGAATTTAGAGTGGGGCACCAGATTTATAATTCTAGTTTCATGCTATTAATTACAATTGCAGCAAAGTCCACACACCAGTTAAGCTAGAATTATTATACTTAAGCCACCTGCCTTCATATTATCGTGCTTTTAATTGACTCCAGTAGAGCTAAATTGGCTTAGATCTAAGTATTCTCGATTAACTGATCTATAGATTAGACTGGCAGTGACCTTAATTAATGGCGAAGAACTTGAGTTGTATCTTGGACATTTCTACAGTCCTACTCCAAATTCACAGGACTATATTTGACGCTGATGGGATTCTACTAATTTAAAGGGTTTAAAGATTAGGTTGGCATTCATCCTGTTCACTGCAGTAGCACCAATATGAAATGATCAATCTTCTATTGTAATGCGCACACATTGCCTCCCCAACACATTATTAAAGAATACATTGTGACTAATAATGATTGTGATGTGATGACCCAAAAAAATCTCCATAAAATCACATAAGCCATTGTACCAATCTCCCAAAATACTTAACATCAACAAATACAACTCAAGGAACAGCACATCAGCCAAATGTGGACTGAAATTTTTAAAAAGTCTTCAAGGTCCTCTTCAAAACTAATATCAAAGGAGCAATGCATATTTTCCTGGGAAGAAAATTCCAAAAGTGAGGAATCACCACCAAAAAGGCCCCATCTGTAATAACTGCCAGTCTAATAGACTGTAACATCAGGCTAGAGAGCAGGCTCTTATGCATTCATAACTAACTGGAATATTGCTTCTGGTAGAAGAGATAACATCAGAATAGGAACAGATCAGTAAATCACTATGGGTATGGCTAGACCTTCCTGCGGAGGGAGGATGATCTCATGATTTTATGATCACAAGATCATTCCCCTTGTCTACACGTGGTGTGTGACGTCCCAGGAGGAAGAGGACATCACGCCCGCCATTTTGGGTTGTTTTTTTCAATCAGAGAAGAGCGCACAAGCACTCGTGCACAAAAGGTTAGTGTTTTAAAGAAGAAAAACCTTCTGCTCCCCCACCCCACCCTCAATGGGCACAGAGCTCCTGAGAAGCTCCATGCGCTATGAAGAGTTCCCGGCTCCTTGTGGTTACTTGCGAGGAGCCAGGATGAGACCGCGATGGTGGGCCAAACATCCCGCAGTCTCAGGATCATCCCAAGACTGTGGGAAAAATCAAAATTAATGGGTAGGGCAATATCCTGGGGAAAGGGAGGGATCATCCTTCCCTGCTCCCAGGATCCCCTGTGTGTCATGTGGACGCACAGGGATGATCCCAGGACGATCCTCAGGATATTTCCCTGTCTAGACATGCCCTATGTCCAGATAATGATGGTTACACCACCATTCCACAATTAAACAAAAGGATGTGTATCCCCATCTTAGAGAGAAAATAATATTTTCCACCTAATATGCACTCGCAACTCAGCTCTGCATGACTAACTATAACTGATCTCCCAGCTTTCCTCTTTTCTCACAAAATGGTCTTCCAGAAAAGTTTTTCCCCCAATGTGTCTTTTCATCCTTTTGTTGTCCTAACTTGTTCCCCCTCCCCCAAACCAACTTAAGTAGAGTTAGCTCAGTTGAAAGTAGCAGAATTATTATCACAGCTTTTCCTTAATGGTTCTGTGAGCCTCATTCCCAAGGCTCACCTTTTCTGAACTCTGCAATAGATCACTGCTGTTTTACGCTGGCAGTTCCTTATTAACATCCAATTTAAGAAAGACCCACACTTGGAGAACTCATCTTTTCCTTTATGACATAATTATACATAAACTGCTTAGTGCTGAAAAGAACCTATATTTCCCTGTCTGTATATCAGATGGCTTCTTTCTCTTTTTCATACTGCAGAGAAAAGCTGAAAGATTTCTCAGTCTCTCTCCAATAAGCACCCCTTCCAGCACTGGTCTTCACCCAAAGATATTCCATAGACAGCCTCTACAAGAGCAGATCTCTCCCCACACTAAGGGCCAAACTAGACATGACATCACATGTGTCTGTGCTTTCCATGTTAACATTTTAAAAATGCAAGTAGCAGCTGTTGAAGGGTGGTAATTATCAGGATCACAGCTGTTGGAGAGGGGGAGTTTAATCCTTTCTTACCTCCCCTACTGCGGTCCTGATGAAAATCACCCTTCAGGAGCTGCTGTTGGCATTGGGAAGAAATTCCCCTATCGGTGCCATTTTGGTTTTAAAGTAAAAATGTGAGAAGCAAAGCAAAAACAACAGGCGTGCACATTAAATGAACAGGCACACTGAACCTCATGCTAGTTTGGCCCAAAGGTATGAAAAGAGAATACCAAACACAAGGGATAGAACAACAAATAGACCTCATTGGGGAAGCACAGAGTAATTTTAAAAAACACAACAACCGCAACACACTATTGCCATGTAAAGGTATCATTTGGTGTGATTGATAAGAGGGCAAACTAGGCAGTTTGGAAGAGGATAACATAGTAATGAACAGGCATGGGTGCTAGCAGGAGTACAGCGGTATTTGTCATAAGTGATTTGGACTTCCAGGCTGAATCTACTAAAGTTGACTGTAGAAAACCAGATCGCTTGAGCAGAAATAAGACGCCATAAAAATACACACCTGTTAAGGTAGGGATACGTCACACATGATGGGTGGTCAGTTTCCTCCATAAAGCTGAATAATCAGTGTAAATGTCTATTGGCTATTGATGCACTGGTCAACAAAAGTTCCTTACAAACTATTTCAATGGATGCATGTAATCCCTCCAGTTGTCCTTTCTGTAATGTGAGCATCACAAAAAGCAGATCCTAATGTGTCTGTCAGTCTGTTTCCCTGGTCCCCACTAGTTTTGTCCTGCAGGCACAACTTGTATATGAAGGCGCTTAACTGTGTTAATTAAAGATGCCAGTGAAGCACGATGTTTAAAAATGATACTGCCAATGGGACACTCTCCTTTAAAGAGATAGATTGATTTAAGGCCCTCAGCCAACTGCTCTTTAAGTCGCACTGCCACTAGCTATTGAGTTACAAAAAAACTAGAAGATGCAAGTCTGACATTTCTGGACTGTAGCCATGTGGCAGAACCAGATGGAGACAGTGACAGTAACTCTACATTTTTATAGAAGGATTGTGCAGGGTTTCTTATTGTTTTGCAAATGTTCAAGTAATCTAATACTGCTCCATCTTCTAACTTCCCTTTAGATGCCAGATCTACACCTCGTCTCATATCAGTACAATCCCATCATGGTGATGTTGTATCTCTCTTGCACATTTATACCTTGCAGTATGCACAATGACAACTGTGGCAGTATTTTGGATAATATGGAATAAAAAGCTAACAATAATGCTAGAAAAGCAGTATGTGGAATGCATAATGAATAGAGAGAAAAGCATTTATGTATGTATGTATGTATGTATGTATTTATAACACAACAAAAATATCTTGAATATTAGAGTGGCATTTCCTATACCTGTAGTACCTTATGCCTTACTGGCCCAAAGGATTGGAAGGATATTCCTCTTCTTGTGCTTGACCCACCTGTGTGCTTGACCCTTGCCCCTCGTGGCTCATTACATCAAATAAGGAGGGGATCGCCGGCTGGGTCCAGGAGGTTGTAAATGCCTCCTTGAGAGAGGGAGTGGTGCCGGCCTCTTTAAAAGAGGAGGTAATTAGACCACTCCTGAAGAAGCCTAACCTGGACCCGGAGGATGTTAACAACTACAGGCCGGTGGCTAATATCCCCTTCCTGGGCAAGGTGCTTGAGTGGGTGGTTGCAGGACAACTCCAGGCACTCTTGAATGAAACGGATTATCTAGATCCATTTCAATCGGGTTTCAGGCCTGGTTTTGGAACGGAAACTGCCTTGGTCGCCCTGTGGGATGACCTCTGTCGGGAGAGAGACAGGGGGAGTGTGACCCTGTTGGTTCTCCTGGACCTCTCAGTGGCCTTCAATACCATCAACCATGGTATCCTTCTGGATAGGTTGTCTGAGCTGGCACCTACACTGTATTGCTTTCGTCGCCAGCTGAAGACCTTTTTATTCTCCCAGTATTTTAATAGGGGTGTGCACGGACCCCCCGCTCTGCTTCTCTTCCAGATCCGTGATTTGTGGATCAGGCCGCTTCGCTCCGCCCCCGCTCTGCCCATGTCTGCTCCGCTCCGCTGCAGAGCTCTGGATCCGGATCGGAGCTCCGTTTCCCCCCCATAGGCTTGCATTAAGCTAAAAAAGTATACAACTTTTTTTCTGTTAAAGTTAGAAACCTCAAGTTTGGCACCATGACACCTCATGGAGGTATACACACGCACGCCAAGACTCAAGGCAATCCCATCATCCCCTGATTTTTGGGGAATTTATGAAAATCGGGCACCCCATTCACACCCCTTTCGATAGCTCCGTCAATTTGCACGTTAGAAACCTCAAACTCACCACCATGACAGCTTATCCAGGGATACACAAGCACGCCCAGACTCAAGGCAGTCCCATCATCCCCTGATTTTTGAGGAATTTATGAAAATCGGGCACCCCCTTTCGATAGCTCCGTCAATGTGCACGTTAAAAATCTCAAATTCGCCACTATGATAGCTTATCCAGGGATACACATGCACGCCGAGACTCAAGGCAGTCCCATCATCCCCTGATTTTTGGGGAATTTATGAAAATCAGGCACCCCATTTGCAGACGTGGACTGTTCTCTGACATTTGGACAGATTAAAAAAAGGGAAGTGAGCACACTCACAGATGCCATCTAGACCCACAATCATGCCAAGGTACAAGGCAATCCCATCATCCCCTGTTTTTTTGGCGGGGCTTAAACCTGCAGACATCTCAATGGGGCCATTTCAAAGGAAATCCCAACATGCCATGAATTGGGGAGTAGAGATAAACCTATGAATCTTCTTCCACACTTGAAAAATGGATTTGGAACTTCCAAAAGTCTAATTGAGCGCAGGAAGGACTTCTCCCCTGAGTCAAAGCCAGACACACACAACATCCCTGCAAGGCGGGCAGGGGAGGAGGGAGGGAAGGCAGGCAGGCAGCAGACATTTCTGGGGGCATAAGGAAGTGAGCCAAAGATAAGCCAGTAATGCATATAAAATGGAATAAATAAATAAATAAACAAAGGAGGGGTGGAATTAAAAGCAGCAGTGTTGCTGAATAAACAACAAGAAGAACTTTAAAAAAAAGGCTATATCTGTCTTTTACCAGTAAAAGGGGGACATGCCCAGGGGAGGGGGAAGCAGCTGCCAATTTGTCTGGTCCTAGTGACCAGTCTTTTAAGAAGCAACGCTCTCACTTCAGCTCATGAAAGCCATTGCTCCACCATGAGAGCTCTACTAAGAAGTAAAGCTCTCACTTCAACTCATGATAGGCATTGCTCCACCGGGTTACTCTCTTTGGAGGGCTCTGATAGCCCTCCAAGTACAGGAGAGAGTGGGGGCACGTCCACATGGCATGCCCTAGGGGAGCTCATCCCCTTGCACCACATCTTTTCAGTTCTTCCCCAAAGTTAGGGTGGGTAGCAGTGCTCTCTTATTATTGGCTTAGTATATGATTTCAGGTTGTGTTTGTGCATTTGGTGGGGCTACTGTTTTAAAAAACACTGGGAAAAGTCCGTTCAGACTAAGAAAGAGAAGTTCTTTCTTAGCTACCCATTTCCAAGCTACCCATTTTGCCTATCCCCTCCTCCAACTTTGGGATCATGTGATCATGACTGGGAGTTGACTCTGCCCCTCAGCAATCGAAGCAGGTAACCTTTTTCCCACCTTTACCCTACTTTTTAAAAAATTCTAGCACGCGAACCGCACCACGCAGAGAGCTGAGAGTAGGCTCAAAATGACCCCCATCCACGACTCTCTAAGCACAAGAATTTTCAGAAAGATAGCTTCAAAAACAACACAGTTATCCCCCTTTCTTTTCCACAATGCAATCCTATGGGCGAAATGTTTCAAGATGGCGATTAGACCGGACCGCGGAAAGAGGAGCGCTCCGAAAATGGCCACTTCTCTTCACCTTGCTTCTAGGGGTCCGCGGTCCGCTTCTACTCTGCCTCTGGGCAAGGCGGAGCAGGCTAATTCGCTCCTGCTTCTACGCTTCTAATCGGAGCGAAGCACATGCCTATATTTTAACACTTAATTTTAACTTAAATTTAAATTTTACTGTTTTAACTCTGTATTTTAATTTTATATCAATTTTGCTGCGTAGTTTTTATTCTGGTTGTGCTTTTTATATTGTATTGTGTATTTGTGCTTTTAACCTGTTGGTTGTCTTACTATGGTTTTAATTTTTGTGAACCGCCCAGAGAGCTTTGGCTATTGGGCGGTATAGAAATGTAATAAATAAATAAATAAATAAATAAAAATTCTTTTTTCTCAGGCACTCTGAGAAGGCCTTTTCAATGGTGATGCCCCAGATACGGAATGCCTTCCCCCAAAAAAGCTCACCTGGCCTCTACATTGCAGGCTTTTCGATGTCAGGTGAACTTTTTTATTCTTCCAGGCATTTTTATTCTCCTTTTTTTATTCTCCCAGGCATCCTTCAGTTTTTATTGTATTAAAACCGTTATTGTGTTTTTTAGATCTTTACAGTGATGCTGTTCTTTTACTCTGGTTTTATGCTATAGATTTAAACTTTTAGAAGTTTTATGTTTTATCATGCTGCTGTATTTTATGTTTTTAGCTGTTGTGAACTGCCCAGAGAGCTTCAACTATTGTGCAGTATAGAAATGGAATAAATAAATCAAATTCTGGCTCTCATATTTTCTTGTTTCTGCACTATTCAGATTTTATACCTGTTGGCAGGAATGGACTGCTTCTGATGTTACAACCCAGGGCAGAGATTGTATCTGGTTTTATTGTTGTATAGCATACAGTAGATTTTAGGTGTCTAAAGCACAATCCTGTGCACTTTTACTCAGAAGTAAAATCCCACTGTGTCCAAATCTAAGCCTGTCATCTAATGCACTTTGAATCCCTACTAAGTGCATTATAATGACAACCTTAGAATTATTATTATTGGTTTGGATCCAGATGAAGATAGTTGCACTTAGGCCTCAGCGAGACGAGGGGGGTTGGAGGGAGGTGATCTCACGATTTTATGATCTTGAGATTGCTGCCCTGGTTTACACATGGTGTGCGACATAGCGCCTGCCATTTTTTTTTAAGAAGAAGGAGCGCATGAACGCTCATGCACAAAAGGTTAGTTTTTTTAATTAAATGAATTTCCCTGCTCCCCCACCCCACCCCCAATTGGCACAGAGCTCCTGAGGAACTCTGTGCCCCATGCCTAGCTCCCGGCTCCTCGCAGTTACTCGCGAGCAGCCAGGATAAACCGTGATGCTGGGCCACACATTCCACGATCTTGGGATCATCCCGAGACCACAGAAAAAGTGGGCTACAACTGGAGGGCGATATCATGGGGCAAGTGAGGGATCATCCCTCCCTGCTCCCGGGATGCCCTGTGCGCCATTTGGACACACAGGGATGATCCCGGGATATTGCCCCATCTAGCTATGGCTTTAGTTCCCATTGAAATCAATTGAGCTTAAGTTAGCCCATTACTAACTTTTTACACTGATTTCAACGGGACCTACTTGCAGCTGTCTTATTCTAGATCCCCCACCCCTCACAATGATGATTTCTAGCTAGAGAATCCCTAGTCTCTATTTGCCTTTGATACTGAGGAAGCCAGGCAAATAGTGTTGCATGGCTTCGGAGGGCAGCTTTGGGTTTATAAGCAGAATATACTATTGAAGAGGGATAGGAGGAATTGGGAAAAGAGCACCAGTAAAAGGACAAGGCAGAACATGCCAGTCCTAAAGTCGCCACTCAGTTGTCTCCCTCTTCCCCAAGTACACGCTGTTGCATTCAGGATTCTTATAGCACCATATTAGTCTGTCAAGGTTTAGCTACTTAATCTAAAGGGGCTGACATTCACTAGGCTTGTTAACCTGAAAGACTTATCTTGAGACAGCACTCGGCTTCTCTAAGATTACACCAAGGCATTCCCATTCTCCCTTGCAGAGAGCCTGTCCCAGAAGCCCTCACAAAGCACTATCATTTAAAGTATCCGAAAAGTCACCATAACTCAAATCAGACACCCTTGACTCTAAATGGCACAGAGAGGGGCTTGGTTACCTTAGGAGAAGAATATGCAAATGAAGCACAAGGAACAGCTGTGGGAGTTGCTCTTTGCACTGTGAATTCCTGTCAGTGTTCTGCTAATAATGTGAGGCAACCTGTTGTTTATTCCAAAGATGTCTAATCATAGAGGTTTGTTGTATAAAACAACAAACGGTTCATTTAGGGAGCCAGAGCTGAGGCTTGCAAAACTATCAGAAAAACTGGCATGTATCTATATTCCAGAATGGCGGTCACCTTCCAGACCTAGTTTCTGTGGCAACAGTAAACTAACACCATCATAAAATTAAAAAATATGCTCATGCATACAACATCAGTTCTAGTCATCTCTAATTCTGTTAAGTAGTCATAGAAGCTTAGAATACCACAGCAAGAAGTCGAGTGTCCCCACTTTTATTGACTCTGATGAATCCTAAATATAAAGGCATACCCATAGCACAGCTTTAAATTAGTTTAATTATTTCAGTAAGCCCTGGGAACTAGTTCTGTAAGGCTAACAATGTTATTCTATAACTTTGTAATGCTAACAATGGATTTTCAGGATCCTAGCCAAATTACAGCATTCTTTGGACAAAGGCAACAATTAAGCTGGTAGAGAACTAGTAAGGGTATAATGTTGTCCGTGTCTCTGAAGGACGGCCTCGGAGCTACATTGATCTTCACCCCCAGGTCTTGGAATGATCCACCACTCCAACAGCCGCACCAAGACAGCAGTGACCACTTGAAAAATAAGCAATAAGCAATAAAAGTTGGTCATGGAGATGTACCTTACTTTGTTGGTCCTTCGTATGGTAAATACAAGACAAAAAGAGAGAAGGGAGGGAGAGAGAGCAATACATCTTGGCTTCCTGGCCACAAGAATTGGTAGCATATAAGAGAATCTGTGGGGGCATTTGATCATTCCCCTTGCTTCATCAGTCCAACCTCCATCTCCAACTATCTGTGCCATTCACACAAAGCTATACACACACATGAATCTCTGAATATACAGTGGAATCTAGGAAGCTGTTTTATATTGAGTCTGACATTTATTTATTTACTTATTACGTTTATATACTGCCCCATAGCTAAAGCTCTCTGGGCAGTTTACAAAAGTTAAAAACAATAAACATTAAGAACAGATATACAAAATTTAAAACCACCAAATTTAAAACCACTTCACTCAGAGTAGGCACTCGGAGGAGGACCTCAGATGTTAGTCAATCTAGCCTAGTATTGTTGACATTGACTGGCAGCAGCTCTCCAGTATTTCTGGTAGTTTTTTTCTGCCCTACCTAGAGATGCTAGGGATTAAAACTTGGACCTTCTGCATGAAAAGCACATGCTCTATCTCTAAGCTACAGCCCCTCCATAGTCACCAAATCCTATTCATCTTTACTGGGACATTAACTGTGTTCACTGCGGCTTACTTGTCCAGGTAAGTATACACTGTATTGCAGCCTTCACCTGAGCAACCTAGGAAACCAACCCGTGGATTTTTAAGCACTGAAACTGACTGTGAAAACGGAGTTCATTGCATTGACCCAGTTCCATTAAGAATTAATTAACTTAGGCTAGTTCTTCACAACTGCAAGTAGATTTTTCCTCTTCACATATTGCCCATAGTCAGCAATGTTGCATCAAGTTGCTGTATGTCATTTCGGGATTTTTTTCCATGTTGAAAAGCAGATTATACCTTTCCTAAGGATAAAACACAATTCGTGGAAGATAAGAACAGCAAATATGTTCAGTATATATGCCCTTTTGATGAATGAAGGGCCAGATTAACTTTAGAGCAGACTTGAACTCATGGATATCTATTTTATGGCTTGCTTCGCCTTCCTCCACACCCCTCAAAAAGTTGTGAGTCCTCTCTGGCTCTGAGTCACTTAAATATACCGTAATTAAGGCTAGCGATATTTCACTGTGTGTGAATTCCTATACAAAATGAATGGATCCACATATTTTGGATGAATGCAGATCGAAATTTGAGTTATCCACCAGATTTTGCACTTCTCTGAACACACACACACACAGAGAAAAAGAGAGAGAGAGAGAGAGAGAGAGAGAGAGAGAGTAAATACACATTTAAATATATATTAAAACATTTATTTAAATATTCTAAAGATTATTTAAAAATAGACTGATGTGGAAACAGAGTGGAATTATGGGTAAAACATGCAGAAGTGAAACAGATTGGAAATAGGTTTGCCCATTTATAGTCATTCCCAAGTCCCATTGAAACTGAAAGCACTAGCAGTCAAATTAGTCTCAACTTACATGACCTGGAAAGAGGGGCATGGTCGTTAGTAACTTCTGCAGTATTAGGGCCCCTGTTCTAATGTGTACACGGCTTTAACACACAAATAATTAGTTGGGGATGTGGCACAGAATGCATTATCCTTGAAAGAGCCGATTTCAATATATTTTTAGATAAAACTTTAGATATTTTAGCACCTGGGGTGGATGAATTGTACATTTGTTAATTATCTGTTGCATGGAATCCAGACATTTCCTCTCTAGGTAGTGCTTATGTTGCAGAATTGCCACAGTTCCTCAGCACTCAAAACCGGAATATTCTATCCCTGGAAATATGTGAATCTTCCCAGCTTGCACTTCACATGCTTCCCATTATACTTGATGGGCAGTACATCTGCCTTGATTTTGTTTTAAAGCAGTGGTTCCCAAACATTTTCAGGTCACCGCCCCCTTGGTTCCACAAACTCATGCCCAGCGCCCCCCTACCCTACACTATAAACATCATTTTTCGGAATAGTGGTTTTCAATGAGCCACCAAGGAAGATAATAACAATAAAATTCAAAACAGTAACAATTAATTGAATACTTTATTCAAAATCCAATTGGTGTGCCCTGCCATGCTGGCTGCAAACAGAGGCGTTCGCTTTCGTTTCCCTCCCTCCCTCAGCAAGCCTGGGGCAGGTGCTTCCCATTTAGAGGGGATTCTAGAAGTTGAAGGACTTTTTTCTGTCTGTTGTTGTTTATTCGTTCAGTCGCTTCCGACTCTTCGTGACTTCATGGACCAGCCCACGCCAGAGCTTTCTGTCGGCCGTTGCCACCCTAGCTCCCCCAAGGTCAAGTCTGTCACCTCCAGAATATCATCCATCCATCTTGCCCTTGGTCGGCCCCTCTTCCTTTTGCCTTCCACTTTCCCTAGAATCAGCCTCTTCTCCAGGGTATCCTGTCTTCCCATTATGTGGCCAAAGTACTTCAGTTTTGACTTTAATACCATTCCCTCAAGTGAGCAGTCTGTCTTTATTTCCTGGAATATGGACTGGTTTGATCTTCTTGCAGTCCAAGGCACTCTCAGACTTTTCCTCCAACACCACAGTTCAAAAGCATCTATCTTTCTTTGCTCAGCTTTCCTTTTTCTGTCTAAACATACATAAAATTGTGCCTTTAACTTATCATGTCACACTAGCATGAATACAGGAATCAAATAGGATTTCCTTCTTCAGTGGAACACACTTACTTAGGAGTAAGCACTATTTTGTTATAGGAAAGGATAATGTATTTTAATTTAAAATTTAAAATAATTATCTGCCACCTAGTACAGAGTTTTCCTATGGAAAACCTGGCTGGGACTGAAGTAGAGGGGCACTAATTTTACTGTACTTATTGTCTTTAAATATGGTTAACTATCCCACAGTTACCTTGCTATTCTATTTCTACAATTCATTTTCTCCTGTCTTTTCTTCACCCTCTCTTCATTTTCAGGCTGAATCCTATGCACATTTACCTCAGAGTAAGATCTCAGTGGGCTTCTGAGTAGACATACTTAGGATTGTGCTGCAGCTCTGTTTTTATGGTGACAGAAGATACACACATACCATGTTTACCAAAATAACTTTTGAAAAAAGGGGGTTGGACACCCTGAAATAAGCAAGGGCAGATAGGAATGGTTTCAGCAAGCATTCTGGGAAAAGGTGCTGCTGAATCTTCTTTAGCCAGGAAGGACCTGGGGAATTGCAATTCTCTCTCCCTCCCCCTTTTCTTTTCTCTCCCAATCCTGTTGTAGTCCAGATTTTTTGGGGGGTGGGAGCACACACACAGACACACAGCATCTCTCTCTCTCCCCCCCCCTCCCTCCAAGCCTCACAATAGCTGCTGGGCTGATTAGGACAGGAGGGCAGCAGCTCAGAGGGGAGATGGCCCCAACCTGCAACTCCTGACAGGGGAAGGGAGCCTGGTGATACCTTGCAGCAGCACAAGCAGTCCTGCTCCCCACCCAGCCTGCCGGCTGACTGCTGTTCTTGGCAGCTGCTCTGCCGCCCGCTGTCCTCCACATGCTCCTTCCTCTCCACCGCATGGCTGCTGCTCCCGCCTTGTGCAGCAACTATCGCAAGAGGTCTGCTGGAGCAGCTTGTAGGAGGGAGCAGCTCTGGCCGAGGGAGCGAGCGAGTGAGCAGGCGGCGGCGGCTCCAGCAGGTAAGAAGCCCTGGGCCCTCCTAGGCAGGAGAAGAGTGGGCAGAGCAGCTGAATTCGCCGCTGTTTCCTGCTCTGCTGCCTCCTGTGGGCGCTTCCCCCACCCCCTACTTCTGGAGGGGCCACTGTGGGCTTGAGATAGGAGGAGAGAGCGGCTGCGTGAGTGAGAAAGTCTTTCCTGAGCAGGAGCAGTGTGGGGAGAGCTGCTGAATTTGCTGCTCTTTCCTGCTCGGTCCCTGGGTTTTAGGACCTTCTGGAGAGACCACCTCGAGCGCTCCCCTGCCGCCCCTTTGCCTGTTAGCGCCCCCTGCCAGTGCCCCCCTGCCGTCCCTTTGCCTCTTAACGCCCCCCTATGCAATCCCACCGCCCCCAAGGGGGCAATACTGCCCACTTTGGGAACCACTGTTTTAAAGTATGTGCACCCACTACCACCACCACCACTACTGTACACATACTTAAACCACTGGTGCATTAGATGTGAAATGAATTTGGAACTGTAGTCTTTAATTTTGTTCTTGAGGGAGAGAAAGGCCTACTGTACAAGAGCCACATGCAGTTGGGTAGTTATGGACTGTTCTGTCAGTCTTGGTCTCACTGAAATTATTGGATTTTTGAGGTTAAGTTCATTCTTTCCCATTTCTGCATAATCTGCATTTATTATTATTATTATTATTATTATTATTATTATTATTATTATTAAAAAGCTGTATTGAAATTTGTATTTTTTGTGTGTGTGTATTTTCCCTTATGTATTATCATTATTATGATTTATTTATTTCATTTCTATACTGCCACATACTTGAAGCTCTCTGGGCAACTTACAATTCTTAAAAATACAAAATATAGATAATAAAAATAGTCTAAAAATTTATTATTGAAAAATTAAAACAATATAAAGCGCTAAAAACAAATTATTATTTTTCCTAATAAAACTGTTCTAAAACAGCAGATATAGATGCCTTATAATATATCATTATTAAATACCTGGAAGTTAGACAGTGGTCTTTACCTGGTGCCAAAATGATGACAGTATACACATTAATGTACACATTAAGGTATACATTTTTGTACACATTGTTAAGTGTACACATTTTTCAAGTACTTTATATTCCTGAAATGTTGTTTTGTGCAATGTCTCCCAAATATACACATGTTGTGTGCACTTCCCCTAATATGCACATTTTTGTGTGCATTTTTTCAAGGTGAAGTGCACCAGAAAGCTCACAAAAATGCAGATTTCAGAAAGCAGTTCTGTGTTGCCTTGCTGAAAGGCTTGGGAGGTGAACTGGATAAATCCATTAAAGAAAATGACAGTGAATTTCTCACCCATTTCTACATTTGTGTCACATTCACTTTGTGTCTGGATAACGTTTCAATCAGCTTGTTCCTTGTGGCCTTAAATACTATGTTATGCCCTTAACTATACATTTACATGGACTTTTATTACCAGCCAGGAGGCATTTGTGCCAGGAGACATGATGCTGTTTAAACAACAACAATATAAATGTGCATACTAGTAGACAAGTGGGGAGGGGGGGAGAGAAACCCAGTAATTTGCTCAGTGATGCTGCAAATGAAGCATTTCGACTTCACTCTGCCAACTTCCATTTGTTTACAAGAATCTAATTTGTAGAGTTATCGACAGTACCAAATAATAGTGTTTTGTTCTATCAAGTGAATAGTCTGTTTCAATGCCATTGTATGATCTATACAGTACTGTTGGCAGTCACACATTCTATTATGAAGAGTATTGTCCATTAACAGCAACTTTTGATTTGTGTTTTATTTCTATTGTCACACAAACGCACTATTAACTTTTGAATAACAAAACAATGGTGCATCAAACAAAGAGCTCAAGCATTTTGGTCTTGGCAGTGAAACCAATTATCATAGACATGGCTGGCACCAATAGATCGGCCATTGGCTATTAGACTTGAGCTCACGGTGGCAATGATAAGTATTTTATTATAGAAACAAAGTGGCTTCCATGTTAAAGACTGTCACACTGCCCAATTGCATGAGGTTCTACTACCATCAAAGACCTGGCTATCATCATCTCTGTCTTTGTAACTTCTAGGTTTGACTATGGAAATCACCCTAAATGGGGCTGCCCTTGAAAACTTTTCAGAAACTACAGAATGCTACTGCCTAGCTGTTAATAGGTATAAGTTGGTGAGAACAATTTATATCCTTTACAGCTTTGTTTCTAAGGCCAATTCAAAGTGTGGTTTTGATATTTAAAGCACCCTGTTCCACATGAGCACCCCAGAATGAAGAGCTCATATCTGCTAGGGTAAGGTGCTCTTGGGTTCCTTCTTTTAGATGTTCAATTTACCAGGAGCATGGCCTTTTCTGGGGTGGGTCCAGATTTGTAGAGTGCTATCCCCAGGTAGTCTATATGTATTCTTCCCTGGTCTCCTTACACAGTCAGATAAAAATATATTCTTCCATTGAGTATATTTGATAAGTTGTGGAGATTTTCAGTTTTATATTTGTATTTTAAATATTTATATTTAATTTAGTAGTTTAATCATATCGGGATTTTCTTTTCTTTTCAGGACCCAATTCCAGGTGTGGATCAATCTTTTTTGGGGCCCAGTTCATCATATTGCTATTGTTGACCTTTAAAGCCCTAGACAGCTGAAGAAACATCTCCTTCTACAAGTACCATATATACCATTAGGTCAGCTTTGGAAGCTGACCTAATGGAAGTTAGGTGGGTGGCTAGAAGAGAGAGGGCCTTCTCAGATGGGGCACCCCACCTAGGGAATGCCTTCCCAAAGAGGCTTGCCTGGCACTGACATTGTCATCTTTTCAGTTGCCAGGAAAAGGCATTTCTTCTTTTAGGCTTTTCACATTTTTATTATTGCATTTGTTATATTATTGTATTTTTAACTTGCTCTTAGCCCATTTTATGGTATGAGCCATCATGAGAACATTTTGTTATAGGCCGCCATATATAATAAAGAAATAATACATACATAAATCAAATATCTGCAAATTCTAAGCAGATTTTGTATACCAGCATCATTTTCCCCACTCCTATCTATTCACCATAGGCATTCTTCTGCAGAAGAAAGTAGGAGTTTATATTAGGGCCAAGTTATATGCCATGCAGGGTATATAGACAAAGGATTTCACACAGCCTGGCATCTCATAAAAAATTGCTATTTTTTAACCATGTGCTTGTCCTTTGTGTGCACTGTTAGCATGTAACAGCAAGCTATAGGCAAGGAGGGAATTTTGATACATATAAAGAGACCAGTGCTCAGGTAAAAAATACTTTAAATGAGATGTCAGGCTGTGTGAAATCCTGGCCCAGATAGGTGATTGCTTAGCCTGCTGCCTGCTTCATGCAGGAATTGACTCTTAGAAGTTTCTCTGCAAGGATGTTGAAGTCTTTTTCTTTTCTTTTTAAATGTACGAACACTAATTTTTTTTTATCCCTCCCACAGTACTTAAGGAACTTGCAATGCATTTGATAAAGTTGATTATAACATTTTGCCAGCTAAATTAGCCTCCTAGTGTTTGATAGTTCAGCTTTGAAATGGATCACTACATATGCAAATTTAAGATGCTGAAGAGAAAGTTGTCTTTATTTGGAATTATCCATTTTCTTAATGTTATCAGAACTAGCATTACATGCTCTCTTGATTTCATGCAATTGCATTTCTTATATGTTAAGACACAAATAACAAAGAAGAATGATTGATTTTATACATTTCCACCCTGCTCTTCAACCCTCAACCATTTCCAGAGTGACGAACAATTCACAATATATTTTTTAAACACACTCACACAAACACACACACACACACACCACTAGTAAAATAAAAACAAACAAAATAACTTTAAAACAGCCAAATGACAGTTATAGATGTTAAAGACCAGGGTTAAGAAGATAACAGCACTTGCTAAAACAGCTTCTAAAAAACCTAGGAAAATAAAGAGGTCTTCACCAGGACCCAAAAGAACAAGATATGATAAGCCTCTCTGGAGTAGAATTTCCAAGCTGGGGATGCCACCACTGAAAAGGCCCTATCATGGATCCTGACTCAACCCACTTCCAAAGGCAGCCACCCCACCAAAGATGAGCTTGAAGAGCTTTAAAGCAAATGTACACTGAAGACCTGTTCAGGGCCTCCCTCCCTGTGTAAGCTTGAAGTAGGAAGCAGGACTATGGCCACTGGTTCCACCCCCAATGCCCGTACATTCAGCAGTTTGTTCGTTTTTTGCAAAGGGGTGCCTAATGAGTGTGTGGTAGTAGTGCAGTCATAAGTACCTAAGATGAACACTCATGGTGGATCAGACCAATGGTCCATCTCATCTGGCATTCTGTTCACCTAGTGGTCAACCAGCTGTCTGTGTGAAGCCCAGCAGTAGGACATGAGTGCAATACCAGCCTGCCACCCATGTTCCCCAGTGATTGGTGTACATAGGCACACTGCCTCTGATACTGGAGGTGGCATATAGCCACCAGTGCTCGGCTTCGTCCCTTCTCTTCTGCTGCCCCTTACGCCTGGAACACTCTTCCAGAACATTTGAGATCTACAAGCTCAATCACAACTTTTAAAGCTCAGCTAAAAACTTTTCTTTTTCCTAAAGCTTTTAAAACTTGATGTTGCTCGGACTTTATACTGTTAGTTTTACCCTACCCTGTGCCTGTTTTCCCTACCCAGTGCCTGTTTGCATTCCCTTCCCCTCCTTATTGCTTTACTATGATTTTAGTAGAATGTAAGCCTATGCGGCAGGGTCTTGCTATTTACTGCTTTACGCTGTACAGCACCATGTACATTGATGGTGCTATATAAATAAATTAATAATAATAATAATAATAATAATAATAATAATAATAATAATAGCCATTGTTATCTTTATTCTAGACAAATTTGTTCAAACCAATTTAAAAACTATCCAAATTGGTGGCCATCAGTATATCTTGGAAGTAAATTCCATAGTTAAACTATGGAATTGAATTTCATAGTGAATTGAATTCCATAGTGAATTCCATAGCTGGAAGTGAATTCCATAGTTTAACTATGGGCTGTTTAAAAACATACTTCCTTTTATCTATCCTGAAGCTTCCACCAATCAGCTTCATGGGATGACCCCAGGTTCTAATGTTATGAGAGAGGGAGAAAAATATCTTCCTATCCACTTTCCCCAAACCATGCATTATTTTGTACACTTCTAGCACATCTCAATTTACTCACCTTTTCTCTTAGCTGAACAGTTCCAAAGGTTGTAAGCTTTCCTCATAGAAGAGTTGCTGCAGCCTCTTGATCATTTTGCCCTTTTCTGTACTTTTCCCAACTCTACATTTTTTAGGTGCAATGACCAGAACTGTACACAGTATTTTAAGTGTGGATGTACCATGAATTGGTATAAGGGTAGTTTGATATTGGCAGTTGTAGTCTCAATTCCTTTCCTAGTTATATCTAACACAGAATTTGCTTTTCCACAGCAGTCTTAAGTTGACTCAACATTTTCATCAAGCTGTCCACTACAACCCCCAGATCTCTTTCTTGGTCAGTCACAGCTAGCTCAGATTCATCAGCAGATATGTGAAGTTGTAATTTTTTGCCCCGAAGTACATTGCTTTACCCTTGCTTGCATTGAACTGCATTTTGGGAATAAAGTTCAGCACCCTGGATAGCTGCTTTAGAGCTCTGACTGGTTCTAACTGAACCCCAGAATGGATTCACAACCCCACGAAAACTGGAGCCACTGGATCTCTCTCTCTCCCACACACACACACACACACACACACACACACACACACACACTCACACACTCACTCACACATACACACACACTATATGAGAAAATGTGTTGGGAATATGGTTGAGGTGATTTCTGGCCCATTAGTGGCTCTATGAATGAAATCGATGGTAATGCATGGATAGAGTCCTAGGACATTTCACTGTGACCACCGTTTGAAGTAATCCGTCACCTCCTCTAAGACATGCCTCTGCATGTGATTTAGGGAAGATAGATTTTTTCTATTAGCATTTCAAGCTCTCTTGGGGCCTTGAGATTGCTGTTAATAATATACAAGAAACGAAAATAATGTGACATCTAGAAATGACACCCTTTTCCCTTTGAGGAAAATGCAACAGGCTGAGGAGATGGAGCAGGGAGAGAAGGAGAATAAGCAGCCATAAAAGAAAGCAAACTCAGAGGAAATATGGGTCACAAAATATAAAGGGCAGAGTAGACTTGTACATCTGTCACTTTAGTAGCTGGGTTTCCTGTGAGCTTTTATTGAGATCCGATTAGCTCCACAGGGAGCAATCCAAATGGGAAAGCATTAGAAATGACTGAACTTGTGATAAATCCTTTTCTCACCCAAGCATTAGTCAGTTTATTCAACACCCCTTGGAGTATATTAGGAAATATACTGGTCTAATAAAAAAAAGTGATGATGGTTTTTAATCCTGAGTGGTACTTTCAGAATTATAGATAAAATGGATCATTTAGTGTTGACTTTTATAATTCCCTGAAGTAACAATATAGTGTTCTTTTTAACTAACAGAATCCTTCAATTTGAGGCTAAAATTATATGAACTGTGTGCCATTATTGATATTAAAACACAGGGGCAGTATTCAATATTGTTCATTCCATTGTGCTAGCAGGACTTCATTTCCAGGGTTGCTTCCTAAAGTGACCTTAGAAATTAGTGGAAATTCTCATTTTTGGATAGGGACAGGTCAGCAGAGCTCCTGTCTGTGACCTGATGTGCCCTGTTGGAAATGAGCATTTGGATTTGTTTCCAATAGCTGTAAGAATCACTAGTTCCTCCATAGGGATGTATGGGTTTTGTAAAATCTTTTCATTTCACAGATTATCAGGTGCCTTTCATTCTGTCATCTCACTGGCAGAATCAGGGTGTGTGTGTTTTTCTAATTTCCCAAATTTGCACAAATTCCTATCTGCAAAAGTGCACAAATCTCCCAATATTTGCAAATCTCCCCCCACCCCCCACATGCATTTTCATGTTTTAGCCTATGAGAGAAATGTGCATTTTAGCTGATTTTTATACTACTACTAATATTTTTCTACAACTAAATTTGCATAAAATTCCAGAAACTAGAAAAAGCATTCTGCATGTCTGCAGAATCCATGTGATTTGTTAAAAGCTGGTCTGCTGCGGAATCCACAGGTCAGGTTGAAAGAAATCTGAACACATTTGATTCCATTACGGAGTCCTCTGACATCCCTACCTCAAACATAGATATAGTAGGCCAAAATAAACGGCAATAAGTTTGGGAAATGGCTTAGAATAATAAAACTTCTATTGCTTCCCAAAGATTTTAAATGTTATGTTACCATGTTGATGGCTCCAAAGAGATTGGTCTGGTAGATTGGGATATACAGTATCACCAGGCTGAAGGCCTTTCATTAGTTCATAAATGTGTGGCTCTTATTGGCACTTGTTAAAGGCAGTAATTTTGGGAAGGGTGGGGAGAGGATGACAGGCTGAAAACCAGCAGAAAATAAGGCACATGTAGGACAATTGAAATCCATGAACTCACCTACTTCTGTGCTCCTTGTGGCCCGAGGCTCTGCACTCCACTCCCTTGCCTAGGTATCTTGATTTGACTGGATTTTCCAAGAGACCAACCACTTTCCTTTCTTCCACTTGCTGCTGTTTCTCACCACAGGAGGGCCAGCTCAGGAACAGTTAGGTATGGGAGATGGAGAACAAGGTAGGTGGCTTGTAGGTTCAGTCTGTGAGTGACAGGAAAGTGGGTGGGAGTAGCTTAGGGATACTTATGTGGGAATTTGGTAAGAGTGGAATTCTTCTTTGTCTGGGTTAAGACAGGAAAATATTTGAGGTGAGCATTATGAACCCCTAAGTCATCCTTCCAAACCCGGAAATATGAGTGTCAGTCACATCACTGCTCTGCATTTTTCATTCATCCAACTTCTTAAACAGACGTTTAATATTTCCTGAACCCTCTTTCAAGCCTTCAGGTTGCCCCACAAAGTTATTCCTACATTTTGAAAGGTTTTAATCTGATCAAAACTGACAATATATTCTCTTAAAGAAGCTAATACTATAACCATTTTGATAACTCTGAATGTTCCCTAAAGTGTCGGAATGTTAGTAAACACTCCATGTACGCACAGTGCAAGATAAATACCTCATTAATAAAATGGGGAAAAGAAATGGAATTTTTCAGAACAATTGTATGTCTGTTAACTACATGAGATCTGGCAGAGCTTGAGAGTCATGGGTGGATTTCGACAGCTTGGGCTATTCTGTCCTCCCATCCGCAATCCTCGCTTCAAATCTAGCCACACTCTGACTTCTTAAAACTGCTATTTAATCTATCTAAACAACTAGAGCACATAAATAAGTTTATGTGTGTATTTAACTAGAACCAATGAAGTAGGTTTTATTGAACTAAGCAGCATCCATTTCTGTGAATTTTCAGAATTACAGAAACATTTCATCCAGTCTCTGACAATGTAGTTTTATTATCTAAGGTATAGCCAGATATGTTATTGTTTACTTTAATTTTAAGTGCACTCAGCAATGAACTTTTATTCAATTTCCCTTAGGAAGCTGTGTCCAGCCAGATAGGCCTAACCAATAAGGAGGTTCATCCCACGTACACTTTTGTTCTGGTTTACCCTCGAATTATCCCATTTTGGTTATATAGTGCTTATATAGTACTTACATAGCATATGAAAACTTGTAAACTTACACCCCTGCTGTAGCGCGTTGGGAAGATCCATTGAGGTTCACTCACACATGTTATCCCCACCCCCAGATCTTCTTTGTACCTCCTCCTACCGTTTATTGATTGTTTGAAGTGGGGACAACTCCCCCTCTGACAACGGGGATTGGGATTTGCTTCTCTTGTTACTGAACACCAAAGTAGAACATTATGTAAGACTGCAGTCAACTAAATCCCATTGAGTTCAACGGAATGCATTTCCAAATTAGAGCCCCTCGGATTGCAGTCTTAATTTTTGCAACTTTAAAAAAGAAAAGAAAAACGGGGTGGGTGGCTGGGGTGGGGGAGCGAAGTGAGGTAGGAAGTGGCCATCTCAACTCCCAGTGTACGGAGGAGGAGACTTCAAACACAGCACCAGGACCTCCAATGACAGAGAAATTGAGAGGGAAATCACAGTGAGAGGATTAAGCCATCCTTTCCCATGTGGGGGCTCCCAATAAAAACTGGACCCCCTATAGTTAAAAAAAGAAAAGAAAAAGGTGGGAAGATGCAGGATCCCCCCCATGGAGAATGTTTTCATCTCAGCTTACCCCTGTTTGTGTCTCCTGCCATCCCCCACTCAGCTTCACATGCTCAAAGGAATGGAAGTACGATCTGTATCCTTCCCCTACCAACTCCCGTTCAAATAAGAACAAGAACAACACATGGTTTTAGAGAGACCAATCAATAAAGGAAGGAGCCCCATGTGGCGTTACACCCCACAAGTCCATTCCAAATGTATGTCTGCAGTTTGTAAGTCTGTGGTTTTTAGAATATTGGCCTGAGTGGGCGGAGTTAGAATATCTTGGGAGGGGGAGGAGTGATATATAAGGGAATGACTGAGGGGATTGAAAAAACTTTTCGGGGGGACTTGTTAGGTACTCTTAGAGTCTTTAGTGCTCTCTGTGTTTATGGTACTTAAGTTCTGGGAAATTTGAGGGTCAGTGTAGTGAGTGGTGTCTTTAGAGTGTGGTTTGCACATAGTTGAGGTATATCAATCAATACTGATAATAAAGAAAGTTCAAGAGTGATTGTGTGAGAAAAAGGAAAGCGCGGATGTGAATGAGTGACAGGATTGTATGAAAGGTTTCAAAAAGGTTTTTAAATGTTGTTATTGGAAACAAAGCTTGTGAACTTTTAAAAATAAATTGTGATTGTTTTGTTTTTAAACTACCCCAAAAATCCCACGTGTCTGTTTGGCATTTATCATCTTAAGTTTACACATTTAACACCCACTCTGACAACCATTCACCTCAGCAGATATAACTCACAGCGCATTATTATATATATGAAAATCCTTTCTCCATTTAAACCCCTTTCTCCAAATAGTTTGGAGGAAGATGGTTTTTATCCCTTGCCTCAGGCATATCAAGCGGTGGTGCTTGGCTTGAGCAGGGAGTAGCC
Organism: Elgaria multicarinata webbii; assembly: GCF_023053635.1. Taxonomy (NCBI): domain Eukaryota; kingdom Metazoa; phylum Chordata; class Lepidosauria; order Squamata; family Anguidae; genus Elgaria; species Elgaria multicarinata. The sequence goes on from NC_086172.1 coordinate 107,901,070, forward strand.
TCGGCCGGGTCTGGTGTTCAGAGCCTGTGTCGTGGCACCCCACCCCTATGGAGAGCAGGGAGGGGATAGGGGAATGGGGCAGAGTATGGGGCACACACACAGAGAGAGAGTCAGAAGCAGCCAAAGGACTTTGCTTGAAACTGACAAGACATTTGGTGAAACTGACCAGCCTTGTATTGCTTTGAATGGCGCTCTTACCAACCTAAGGACCAGTGGAAAACTATAAACTATAAAGGTTTTTAAGGGAGGGAATTTTAAAAAATCATATATAATCAACAGATGAATCAATCTGATTAAAATTTGGTATACTGAAATCCCTCCTTAAGACCTTCCCCTGTGCCAATTTGGATCTCTTTATCTTTAAAAATGAGGCTGCTGGCAAGGAGGGTGCATTTTCCACATGTTTTGAAGCAAAGGCTCCATTAAAAACACACACACATCTAAAAAGTCTTTCTCCCCACATTCCTTTCCTCCCTCACAGTCCGGTATATATGTGGGTGAGGGTTGTTGCTGCTTTTTGCTTGTTAAAGCTGGTCCTGGTTTCGCCGCAAGGAGAGAATGGGGGATTTCGGAAGCAAGAGAAGGAAAGGTTTTCAACTGGCACACTCCTCTCTTTTGTCAGTAATATCCCCCTTTAAAACCACACCCACAAAACAGCACAATGAAACGATGTTTGAAAATACATGTTAAAGTTTCAGCGATGTGCTTTCGCATGCCTGGAAGAACCAGACTTTCTGCACACCAAAATATTTTGCTATGAGGGGCAGAAGAACCGCAATCACAGCAGGACATAGTCAACGTCATCAGAGTCCTTCGCAAGGAAAGCAGACTATTTGAGTCCATTGCATAGAATTCGCTGCAGCAGCACAATATAAGGCTGGTGGGATGAAGCTAAAGGTCTTCTCCTGCTAACCGGCTGTTTATTTCTTTGAAAATACTTTCTGAACATATACACAAGGCTGTGTGAAGTCCCTGAGTTCTCTGCAGAAGTACAGAATGTGCTGCCTTATGAAAAAGAAGAAAAACAAAAACATCCGCTTTCTGACAACTTTGCCAGGTCTTTTCTAAACAGCACATTTCCTGCCTTCTTGTTAGGAAATGTCCTGGAAAGCCAGAAGGAATTTCAGCATGACTTCCATTGTTCATGTGGTGATATCCTAGGGCAGGGCAGAACTCCTTAGCCCTGTTCAGGCATTCCAAAAATGGTGAACAGCAACAAATGAGGAGAATAAGTGTTCCAGCCCCATTCTTCTCTAGCCATATATACGCCTTGTGTCAAATCATTACGATCTCATCATGTGGGCTTTTCAGCATTCTAGCTCATGTGGTGAGCTCCACAGGAATATCAGAGGCACTCATCTTCAAACAGTCCCCCTCCACAACTACAGAGCAACAAATGCAACCTGCCTGCACAAGTGTCTTGACTCTCTTGCATGGTTTTCTGAAGCCTCCAATACTGATTCTCTATTCTAAGCTCAGTCAGTGTATTCGTTTTACAATTCTACCAGTCCTTGTAAAAAAAGTAATTATTATAATAAATCTCCTGAAACCCTTCTTCAAAGCAATGATGAGCAGATCCTCCCGGTATCATTAATAATAAATTGTGTACCAGATTAGAAATGTATGGATTTTGCTTATTTTTTTAATTTCCGTACCACCCAATACCCAAAGCTTTCACACACAAAAAAACCCATAAGTATAGCATAAAATATAATATAAAGACTTAAAACCACAATATAAAAACACAATTCAAAAGTACAACCAGAATAAAACCAAGCAGCAATGCAGATATTTAAAATACAGATTTAAAATGCACAGTTAAAAGACTAGGATAGTAAATTGCTAAAATACTGGGAAACTTTTTTTAAAAAAAAGGTCTTCATCTAGCACTGGAAAGATTACAATGTAGATAGGTGCCAAGCAAACCTCTCTAGGGAGCTCATTCCATAGCTGGGGTGCCACAGCAGAAAAGGCCCTCCTCCTGGTAGCCACCCAGCTCACTTCTTTGGTAGTGGCTCATGGAGAAAGACTGCTGAGGGTCCATTCTGTCTGTTTCATGGATTGTCAGGTGTCCTTTGTTCCATTGTCTGCTCATTGATGGATCAGATGAGGGGGGATATCCGAGAATTTAATTCCTGTTTGAAAATGCATATTTGCACCAATGTGCACATCCAAGTGCATATTAAAGCTAATGACCTCTTGAGCAAATCCCACCCACCACCACCACCACCACAACAACAACAACAACACAGTTGGCATAATCTACACAACTTGGAAAAAGCTGGTCTGCTACAAAATCTGCAGGTTGGATTCATAGGAATCTAAACTCATTTGAATCCACTGTGGATTTCCCCAACATCCTTATACCAGATCATTTTTCAGGATGACCCCAAACTTGCCAAGGTATGTTTCAGGGGCCACTCATGTTGCTGCATGCACATGATCACCTAACACTTTTTCTTCAAAGTTACATCTGTCTCTATCCATGTTTTGCATGGTGACTATGCAATGCAGCTAAGCAAAATGCAGTGTTCAAAGAGTTTTCAGATTAAACTAAAAGTAACTCTCAGCTTTTGTGATCTGCTGCTTAAAAGAGGTGTTAGAAATGAAAGGCTCCTGCATAGATGAAACTAACTAAAATAAAATGTGACTGCAGTGAGTTCTGACATGATTGAAATACTCAATATAAAGTAATATATAAGCTAGTACATTGACTCCATACAGAGTAAATCTTGGCATTGTGATCTGCATGAGTGTGTCTATCTACGAAGATCAAATGGCAGCCGCTCATAGCACATTGGATGAGGTTTAGAGCAGAAATTAGCATCAGAACATATAAAATTTGCAGCTTCCAATGCACTACACCACCACTAGGCCTCTGCTGATGATGTTTTGCTGGTAGGATCCTCCACACGTGCAACAGAAAGATAGTGCTTCCTAGAGCAACCCCAGAAATGGGCCAAAATGCTTATTTCTGGAATGTGACACATCACCGGAGTTCCCTTCTGCTAGCTCTGCAGACCTGTTCTGGAAATGAGAATTTCAACTGTAGGCTATAAGCTACTAGGATTTCTTTGGAGTGTGGATTTCACTTTCTTTGTCCATTCCACTGCCACTAGATTTCCACTGGAGGTGAGTGAGAGATTCAGATGTTTCATACCCATTCATGGGAAGTGCATATTTCCTCTTGTTGGAATCCAGCATTCAAAGGATCCCCAATTCCTCTTGTGGTAGCTGAAAAAGCAACTGTGGAACCAAATGCCTCCATTATCCTGCTTTGGACTGGTTTTTTGTAGCTACAGAAACTCTTGAATGCAACCTATGACAAACATAATAATAGAGGAGGAGGAGGAGGAGGAGGAGGAGGAGGAGGAGGAGGAGGAGGAGGAGGAGGAGGAGGAGGAGGAGAAGAAGAAGAAGAAGAAGAAGAAGAAGAAGAAGAAGAAGAAGAAGAAGAAGAAGAAGAAGAAGAAGAAGAAGAAGAAGAAGAAGAAGAAGAACCACCTCAGGTGTTCAATGTGGTTTTGTTGGTCTGTGAAATAATTTAATCAAAGGACAATGTTCTAACTTTAAGACTTCAGTACACCAGCTTGTGGCTTCGGATAGTGACATGTAACACATGAAAGCATCATGAAGTGAATGTGGTGAAGTTCTACTCAAAGCAATTTGCATTTACTTAAATAATCTAAACCATTGATATAGGGCAGTATCCAACTATATCATTCTGTTAGCACAAATTATGCTGTACTAGCAGAAACCAGGTTACAAACTACGTGAAAGAGGAGAATCCAAGTTAGGTGGCATTTGAACAAGCCCAGTTGTGCAAGCGATTGTAGAAGTGTGTGCGCAACTGATGTGCAACTAGTTACGCAACCAATTGCGCAACTGCTATTTGCGTTGTAGAATGACATTGCTGGTTACTGCCCCTCATCATGAAAAAGATACGTTACTCATCTAGTTCATTGACAGCCTGCTGTGGTGTTGATCTGTTTTTCTATGTATAATTTTACAAAGCTGTTTGACTCAGCAATACAGTCCACTTTTCTTTTGGTGGGAAGGGAAATATTTAAAGGCTCCTCTTCCCTGATCCATTCAGTGCTGTTCTTGCAGTAGTGGAAATGAAGGCTAATGCTTCAAAGCACAACTGGAAACTAACTGAAGCTAGCAAGACAGTAGAGGTCATGACCTCTCCTGTTCCAGAAGTACAACTCTGAGCTAGTTCCCAAAGTTGCACTATGAAGCACTAGCTTCCCATTGCACTAACAGTTATTCCCACTAGCTCAACATGATTGGCATTGGCAAACTGACAGCATACTCTTCTAACTCTTTCTCAGCCTAGTCACATGAAGTTTGTTGGAGAGTTAACCTACCGTTGTATCAGTCATCGTTTAACCAATGGGAAGATAGCCGGTTTTATCCCAGCTGGCCTAAGGAAATTTTAACATTCAATAGGAAGGTTGTTCAGGATGTAACACCAACAATGCCTTTGTCACACATAGGATGTGAATCTGCTTAGGGCCATTTATTTGGGAGGAGTGATTCAATGCTGTCCTTGCAGTAGTGGGAATAATAATAATAATAATAATAATAATAATAATAATAATTTTGTTACCTGCCTCTCCCTGTGGATCGAGGTGGGGTACAACACAAATGCAAACACCATAAAGTACATTTAATTGATTAAAACATATAAAACGAATACATTATTAAAAGTCATCTTAAAATTCAACTGGATAGGCCTGCCAGAAGAGATCAGTCTTTATGGCTCGAAAGCTAACAATTCATAGCACAGCTTGAAACTAGCCCAAACTAGCATTTTTTGAACAGAGCAAGTCAGCAGAGGTCATGACTTCTCCTATTCCAGAAGTACAAGTCTGAATCTGCCGAGATTCATTTCTTTGGGAGGAGCGATCAGGGGAGCCCACCTTGGGTGCCAAATTCTGGGTGCCCCAAAACAACTCCCAGAAGGTGGTAACACAGCTTCAGCTCCTCCCCTGTGTCAACTGTCCACCCATCTGTGCTGCCCAGAAATCTTCCAGAGAAAGAGATCACATGGGCTCTCTGGAGAGCAGCAGTGGCTGCACAATGCAGCCAACATGGCTCACCAGAGAGCTGGCCAGACCCAAATGTGGCACATTGAGGAGTCTTTTCTTAAAGCCAGGCATTCTGGGTGAGGTGACTATTAAGATTGCCTGTGCTGCCACAGCACAGGCAATCACCAGGGCGCCTCAACCAGAATGCCCCTCTTTAAGTAAGTACTCCTCTTAAAGGGCAGCCAGTGGGGAGAGGGAGGAGGAGGAGGAGAAGGAGAATATTGACTAGAGAAGAAAAGAAGGTTGGATTGGAGCAAGGGAGTGGTGGAGGAAAAGAGAGGGAAGCACGAGTGCTGGCAGGTCCACCTAGGGTGCCAAAAGAAGAAGAAGAAGAGAATGGAGTAGGGTGGAGATCGCATGTGCATTCGTGCTCTTTCTCATTGCATAAATTATTTGAAAGCCTGAATAGGGCTTTGTTTCAAGTGGAATTTGAAGAATCAGCCAATAATGGGTGTACCAACTGGGAATGCAAAAGTCCTTGGATTTTTCAAAAGAATATGTGTCCTTTGTTTACCCCTCAGTCTTATCAACAGCCAGGGTGGCTTTCATTTACATGAGCTGTGCTTTCTGCAGACAGATGGTTATACTGAATGCAACAGGTAACAAAATAGGTTTGGTGTAGGTTGCCATTTTCAGAGTGAGTGTGTATACAGTAAAGCTCTTGAAGGAAGAGAAATGTGCGCATAGCAACAGACTGTGAAATGTTCACAAGTTATAAGCTTGACAATGACGTCTTTTCATTTACATAAGACTTTAAAAACATACTTTAGCATCCTTCTTTTAGGCAAGCACATCAGTGTGGAGTTGTCTAAATCCTGTTGATGGCTATGAGATGACTGCAGAGTAAACTGTTTGAGGATGCAGCCCAGCTGTTTAAACCAAACAGCAATGTAATTGAAATCCTAACCATTGAATGCATTTGCATGTATCTCCCATTCATCTGACTCTGATCGTTTTCTTGTCTTTATCCTCATTTTGCTGCTACTTCTTTTCTCAGGGTACATCTGGTGCCATTCAGTGTGCTCGTTTGCTTACCGCCACACCTTTAAAGATCCAGTCTGGCTCAATTTGCATATCTTCCTATCAACCAGTCACCTGAATGTCTATTATGTTGCTTTGAGATCCACCTTTTATTTGGATCCATTACAATTTTATTAGCTTTAGTACATCATGATTTGCATTCATTAGGTGATGCTGCTGGGGGTGGAAGGGAGTTTCTGTATGAGAACCAATCTGATCCTTGAGCATTATGTTCCCCTGAACAATATGAATGGCACAAGTGGAAAACTCCAGACCTAGCCCTGCCTGTGATGCTATTGCCCCTGGCCTAACCTTCCAGCCATTGTGCTTGGATTACAGTTCAGATGCTTGCAGTTCTGAATGGAAAGGGTCATTTTTACCACCTAGGAATCCCTTACATAACTTTGCATGGCTGTACCTCAGGCAAGTCAGAAAGAGGGGGGGAAACCAATTGCAAACTGAGATGGACACAAATTGGACCAAATTTCAGGGAGGAACTCTGAGAACCTCAATGAGCTCAGGCTTGGCTGATCTCCACATCTCTACCCATGATAACATTTTGATGGGTGTAGCTAGCAGAGGTACGTTTTCAATTGCATGTGTCTGGGCCTGTTATTTAACACTCCACTCTGCAGGTGATCCAAAACTCAGAACCCATGATAGGGCTGTGCTAGTGGTCTATGCAGAAAGTTATGAGCTCCCAATGGCTCCCATTGAGTTCCACCGCACAAAATAAATGGGCTGCAAGATGATTGGAAGAGGAGAAAGAGGCTCGGGCGACCAGCAGTAGATGATAAGTTTAGCCCCCACTCCAACATCTCAGAATACACCCTGAACTTTCACCCAGGTGAATTCTCCCATGAGAAAAGTTAGGCTGCACATTTGGGAACATCAGCATGAAGGTTTTTCCTCCTCGACTCTTAGCAGTGGGTGGCGTAGCCATCACAGAGAGGGACCTTCAAAAGCTGCAGAGAGTTTGAGGGCAGATAGATGTTGTACTAGTTCTACTCGGTTTTAATCATTTGGAATGGTAAAAATAAACTAAAGTCAAGCTTTAATATAAATAAATTGTTTATCTACTTCAGTATGAGCAACTTGAATTTGATGATTTCAGGTGAACCTTGAATTTTGTGCAAGTGTCATTGCGGAATCAACTCCGCATAAACTTTGGACTTTCCGTGCCTAAACATAATCCATACTGTGGCTATTACGGCTATGTGTCTTTCACTGTCAGATGTTACAACAACCAAATGTATTTTGGGAAGCACTGAAGCATTTCTTTTCTTTTCTTGCTTTTCTCGCTCCTTATCAGGAAGGAAGAAAAAACAAGAGTATATGCTTAGAAAATAGCATCTCCCCTTTCATATATGTGCAGCTATTTGGAGCTGCTAATCTGAAGCCTTTTGTAAGTGTGTGTGTGTGTTAAATTTAGCCACAGTAGATTAAAGAAACATTGCAAGGGACAAAATTTAGTGGGGGAGTTGTTTTGTTTTTGAGATGTGCCATTTTAAGCAACCTTTTCATGAATAATCTGTGAAATATATAGAAAAGCTGTTCTTAGAATATGAATCTAGTCAAATGTTCCCTTGTGAGGGTTCCAGGGAGTTCAGAGACACTTAATTAAACAGCAAAATATTATCTCATATCACTAAAAAGCCAGAATTCTTACTTGAACAAACTAGTTTTAAGTGTGAAGAGATCACAGGTTTTGTACCAGAACAACATTTTAATGGCATCCAAGTTACCCAAGGACGACCTTTTCTTGGGGAGAAAAATTACTCATGTTCTACAATAACCAAAGCAAATGGATTCATATCACCCTTCCTCAAAAATGCTGTAGTATCTCAGGGTTTTTGTTTCAGTCTTAAAATCATATTGATGATATTTCAACAACACTATTTTAATATGAAGAATACAAGTGGGACCTGCAACAAAATATTACAGTATATCTATACATCTTAGTAGTAGTACCTCTTGCAATTGCAACATTTTGTGGCAGGGTTCCTACTAGCTAGTCATTCCCTCCTCCAGGTTACTAGAAGCTGTAAGGGGCTCAAGCAGACATTTCAACACCCCACCCCAAAGTTTTTCACTTTCTTTTCCAACTGACAGTCAATATTAAATGACCACTGTGCATGGTGAATTCATGAACTTTTGGGGTCCCCCACCCAATTAGGACTGCATACTTCTGCAAACCTCAGAGTTCCACCAAGTATGCTGATACCTCTGGTCTTGTTAGTGGCCCCATTTTGGCAGTAATTCTGATGGTACTCACCATCTGAGTTTGCTATTAAAGGGAGTGATGAGTGACAGTTAATTAAAAACAACAACAAGTGGTGTATCTGTAGATCAAAGGAAGGTAAGAGAATGCAATCCTATGCAAATTTACTTAGAAATAAGCCCCATTATGTTCAGTGTAAGTGTGGATTGCCTAAAGTTGTATCAATTAGTAATAAACTAAAACATAATGGTAGATTCTTAATTGCATTCTTGAGAATATGAAAATTGCTTTCCCCCCACATGCACATCAGAACTATTAGTTCCATTGCACTTCCATTATATTTGTACCTAATCAAAAGCAGAGAATGTTTAGTTAAATCAATCTGGTAGCATGTCACTTTTCACGCAACAACCATTCTGAATCTGTCAGTAGCTTGCATTCTCTCCCCGCCCAACTCACACATATACCCAATTAAAAACGCAATGGGAGATATTCTTGATTATTATTATAGCTTTCAATAATTCTAGATTGTTATGTCTTTCAAAAGGTTAACAGCAATGTGTGTGAAAATAAAGGCAATCATTTTAATAAAAGAAATATTGCTTTCTTTCTAAATAACCTCAACAGCCACAATTCCTAAATCAATAGACAGAGTGATTTCTAGAAGGGTTCCTATGGTGGGACTGGCAGCCAATTTTTCTTAGGGGTGAGGGAGTGCAGATACATGACCTTGATTTACCTATAGTCCAAAAAACAAACAAAAACCCCACTATACAAGAAACTATACATTTCTCCTTATTTCTTTCAGCGATTTCCATTTCCTACTCCAAGCGGCTCCTGTTCCAACAACCACTTTTAAGATCCTAATTATCTGCACTATGTTGCCAACAAACAAGATATTCTCTCTCCAGCTCATTCTGCATCCCATGAGAGATGTTAAAAAGTATAAGCCTGCTTGGCAATCCTGATCTGCCTTTTCATTATTGGTTTTTTATTTGTTACTTTTAAGGAAGAAAGACAGCACAGTCTAGTGACACCGTAAAGACCAACTCATTGATTATTACATAAGATTTCATGGAATCTGTAGGCAGTGAGGTTGGGATTCCAATTCCCAATTAAAATCTGATAAAGTGCATGGTGTAGTTCTGCAGTATAGTCCTGTTGCTATGAAAGTTCAATTACACTAACAAAGATTGAATAGGTGACAACTCTTACAATGTTTATCAGAGTACTGTTGTAAGCTACTATTGATCAACCTCATCTAAAATGTGGAAATCAGAATAAGATGGAGTGGTTGTAATCCCCACTCCCATCTGCAAATGGGGTATGTTAATAGTAGCTTCCATGGCAGAGAAGCTGAATGAATTCTTTGCATCGGTGTTCATTGCAGAAGATATAGGCTAGATACCAGTGCCAGAACTGACGTTTTCAGGGAGTCTGAGGAACTGAGGCAAATAGTGGTGACAAAAGATAAAGTTCTCAACCTTATTGATAAATTGAAAGCAAAAAGCAAAAACCAAACAAACAATAACAACAACAACAACAACAACAAAAACAGGCTCAGATGGTATCCAGCCTACAGTTCTCAAAGAAATCAAATATGAAATTGCAGATCTTAAAGAGACCATGTGAAAAGGAGGACAGGGCTCCTGTATCTTTAACAGTTGTATAGAAAAGGGAATTTCAGCAGATGACATTTGTATGCATGCAGCACCTGGTGAAATTTCCTCTTCATCACAACAGTTAACGCTGCAGGAGCTCTGCCCTTTTTTGTATCTGGTCACTTTAGTGACACAGAAAGGGGAAGTGTGTGTTTTTTGTGCATGGGTGGGGAGCTGCAGGACACTCACTGGGGCGTGGCGAGTGCTCGGGTGGGGGAATCTTCACTGGTGTTGGGAGCACCCGGCTTGATCCAGAAGACCGGATGCAAGGGGGACCTCAGGACTCCCAGACCCAGTCAGGTGCTTGTGGTATCCCTAAGTTAAACTATGGAATTCACTGCCACAAGATGTATTGATGGCCCCCAATTTGGATGACTTTAAAAGGGAATTGGATAAATTCCTGGAGGAGAAAGCTGTCAACGGCTACTAGCCCTGATGGCTATATGCTACCTCCAGTATCTGATGCAGTAGGCCTATATATACCAGTTGCTAGGGAACATGGGCAGGAGGGTGCTGTTGCCCCTATTTCCTGTTTGTGGGTTCCTGGTTGACCACTGTGTGAACAGAGTGGTGGACTAGATAGACCCTTGGCCTGATCCAGCATAACTCTTCTTATGTTCTTAAGTCAGACATGCCACAGAACTCTGTCCAGCAAAAACAACCACCAGATTTCTAAGCGATGGACAGCCCTAGTATGAATCTGCCTGTATAATAAATCTAAGCTGCCAGGCAGCTGCTGATGTTTCTGAATAAAATTCTGGAAGTTGCCCTGACTCCTGCTGCTGCTTGACCTTAGGGCAAACGAATTGAAAGGTGATCTCACACAGGGAGTACACTCCACCAAGCACATGGAAATAAAGAAGTAAATGCCACATGACAGGCACCTTCACCAAGCCTGAAGCAATGGTTACAGAGCCTGCAGTTGTTGATAGAAGCTTCATGATGCAATTCTCCAAACCCCCTTCTGAGTTGGGACTAACTGGCTGTTTGGGAGAATTGGAGAAGGGGAGGGAAAAAGCTCCTTCCTTAACACGCTGTAACTGATGCAAACAATTCAAACAACAAACCAAAACCTTGGCAAAAGACCTGAATGTTGCAAAGGTTATTGTACACCCAGGAAAAATCCTGTGTGTGAATGCTACCAATTTGGGCAGCTTAAATTCAGTGTTGTAGATGGAATTGATAGTTTTCTTACTCACGTAGCATGCAAAGTTCAAGCTACAAGTTTGGACCTTCAGAAGACCGGCTCCAAAAAGATTACAAAGAATTCTCTTGGAGCTTCAAAAATATGACATAGGGCAAGGGCATGTTTGTTGCTATTCAACGCCAGTTTGAGCAACCCTCAGGATGTAGCCCTTGATGAAAAGGTCATTGTCACAAAATCACCTCCTTTTTTGTTTTGACAGTTTAGTTTTGAGGGCAGATAGGGTTTGAAGTTTAATGAATCTTAGGCTCTTTCTACACCTCCCAGCCTTCTGGGAGGGAGGGGGAATGATCTCAGGATTTCTGGGGCCCGAGATCTTCGCCCTGGGCCCACACACCCACGCCATGTCCAGGGACGACGTGGGCACCATTTTTAAAAATAAAAATTGAAGCAGCAGGTGTAGAAATGGCCTTAGTTGAGGAGGGAGGATTTAGAGGGGTAGCGAGGTAAGCTTAGGCTAATTAACAACATCTTTGTAAATATTAATAACATCTGTAACACTCAAACAACATCTTGTAAGTGGTAAACTTTTTTATGTTACTGAGTTAAATCCATGCACCAATTTGGTCTTCGTTTACGCCACCTCATACATGAACACATCATAGACAGCACCCAATTTCCAAATTAGAAACAGTGGTAAATTCAACACACTTGGCATTAGGGATGTCACTAGCATCCAACTGAGTTCATGAGGGCAGTGGACTCTCATGCATCCAGCCCTCATGGACCCAGTCAGACATGCTCAGCCCAAGTTATTATTATTATTATTATTATTATTATTATTATTATTATTATTATTATTATTATTATTATTTATATAGCACCATCAATGTACATGGTGCTGTACAGAGTAAAACAGTAAATAGCAAGACCCTGCCGCATAGGCTTACATTCTAATAAAACCATAATAAAACAATAAGGAGGGGAAGAGAAAGCAAACAGGCACAGGGTAGGGTAAACAGGCACTGGGTAGGGTAAAACTAACAGTATAAAGTCAGAACAAAATCAAGTTTTAAAAGCTATAGGAAAAAGAAAAGTTTTTAGCTGAGCTTTAAAAGCTGTGGTTGAACTTGTAGTTCTCAAATGTTCTGGAAGAGCGTTCCAGGCATAAGGTGCAGCAGAAGAAAATGGACGAAGCCGAGCAAGGGAAGTAGAGACCCTTGGGCAGGCGAGAAACATGGCATCAGAAGAGCGAAGAGCACGAGCGGGGCAATAGTGTGAGGTGAGAGAGGAGAGATAGTGTTCCCAGCCCATCACGAGCAATCACGTCCAGGTGTGCAACTGTCATTAACACAGTGAGAGAAAATGCACCCTTTCTGGAGGCTCCGGAAAATGTGCTTCCCCCTCCCCAGCTCCAATAGGGACCTTAGAGGCCCTATCAATGCAAAGGTAAACCTTTAAAGTTCCCATTAGCACTGGGGGGGGGGAGAGAGCACAATTTCCAGAGCATCAGGGAAGTGCGTATTTTCCCCTACCACACTAATGGCAGCCACCATTAACAGAGCGGAGGGTGGGGGGGTGGGATGTACATTTTTGGAGCCTCCAGAAATTGTGCATTTGTCCTTGCTGCATTAATGGCAGCTGCTTGGGTTGTTGAGGAGCGTTCACGAGCCTTGTGAGCACTCGGCGGAGGTTTGTACAGCCCGGTTCATGGAGGTAAGTTGCAGCAGCAGCAGCAAAGTGAGTGCTCACTAATTTCGGCCATTCCTACTTGTGGGTAGCTGGGTAAAAGTTTAGCTAAATCCATGGATACAACTGATTTCACAGTGACATTCCACTGCTTGGAGTTATTGCATTGGCTGCCTAAAGGTTTCCAAGCCCAATTCAAGGTGCTGGTTTTAACCTATAAAGCCTTACATGGCTTGGGACCACAATACCTGACCGAACGCTTCTCCCGACATGAACCTACCCGTACACTATGCTCAACATCTGTTTGAGAGACAGGGATCTTGGGAAAACGAGAAACCCGCCATACATGTTTAGGCTGTCCATGCCCTCCATTGAGATAAGTATGAACTTCTGATACTGACTGTTAGATTGAGAGGAGCCTAGGTTTTACTATGCTAATAATATGCTAGTCAGATGGAGCGAGATGGAACTATTGTTGTCCCCCTATATTAACTATTTAAGAAGAGATAGATACACAAAAAGAAAAGGAAAAGAAAGAGGAGTAAAATTAATTAAACAGTCATTTGTTTCGGAAAGCAGTGGAGTGATTGAAAAAGTTAAAATTGTTTTTAGAAGCAAAGGGAGGGGGTGAGCCACCATATTATCACATAATTGGTTTTACTAAAATAAGTCACATAATTGATTTTACTAAAATAAATCAAAGTGTGAAAGAACTTAAATGGGATTATTTTAAAGAATTGGTGTTTTTCTAAAAGGCCTTGGAAGAAACACAGAAGAAGGAAGCACTGGTTTGTTGCCTGTTTTTTGCCTTTGTGTTTTGTGTGTGTGTGTGTTTTTTAATAAAAAGTATATTTAAATTATCTGAGCAGAAAACTTGAAACACTCCAATGACATCTGATAAAATCAAAGAGGTAAAAATGATTTGCTGAAGCCTATACGGAGATGTTAAGATCTCCTCATTTACAGACTTTTTCAGATGTGGTACTTCAAATCCCACTTTGTGTTTGATTCAGTGTTTTGATGCCAAATGCAGAGGCTGAAGTCTTCTAGTCTATGTATTGAAGATTCGATTGCACATCTCAAAGGCTTTGCCAGTATGAGGGTCAAACTAGACCCAGCTAGCAACTGCATATTTTCCCCTTCTAAACAAATGGGACCCTACCCAGATTAGGACTCTAATGTGGGGGATAAGGGGTTCAACCCTTTGCTCTCCAATGCAATCCTGATCCAGATTGAAACCCCTGTGCCTGCAATGTGCATTGGATTCTGTTTGGCAGTGCAAATTGCAGATATGCCTACCCACCCACCCACAATTTGGATGCTTGGCTGTCCTAATCTGGATTAGATCTCCCACACCAACTCTTGACTAATCAAAAAAGACGTAGCTGCTACCTGCATCTTTCAAGTAACGTGTGGATAAGGAGACATTTTTCTCCGTCTCTCAAAATACTAGAACCCGGGGTCCTCCCATGAAGCTGATTGGTGGGAGATTCAGGACAAATAAAAGGAAATACTTCTCACACAGTGCATATTTAAATTATGGAACTCACTACCACATGATGTAGTGATGGCCACCAAATTGGATGGCTTCAAAAGGGGGTTGGATAAATTACTGGAGGCAAAGGCTATCAATGGCTACTAGCCCTGATGGTTGTGTGCTATGTCCAGTATTCAAGGAAGTAAGCCTGTGTACACCAGTTGCTGGGGAACATGGGTGGGAGGGTTCTGTTGCACCATGCCCTGCTTGTTCATCCCTGACAGATAGCTGGTTGCTGAACTAGATGGACCCTTTGTTTGATCCAGCATGGCACTTGTTATGTTCTTAATGAACATTGTGTCCCTCCACAACACATGCAATCGGAGTCATGATCTGGTATCAGAACCCCAAAAGATGAGGGCAGAACAAGCAATTGACCACTAAGATTGATCATGTTGCTGATATACACTCCCCCACTACTTCAGACAAAAGAAGATTGCTCTTGTAATCAACACTACCTGATAAGGAAGAGAGAACTGTTCAGCCCATTTTCCATGAGCCAGAAACCAACAGCACCACCCTGCTTGTGAGGCTTGGAAGCAGAGCTTTGTTGTGGAGGAAACATCCAAGCTAAACTTTCTGAGTGTCACAGTAAAAGAAGAAGGCAGAACTGAGGTTGAGAGTAAAGAGGCTGTGCCCAGGGGGCAGTGATTTTCTGTTTCTTCTACCATTCTGTAATATTCATGAATGGTGACTTTTCAGTAAAGTTATTTCCATAGGATAGGGGTGGGCAATTTCAGGAGGCCCAATGGGCATTTTTGCACCATCACCCCAGTGCCCCCATGGCACTGAATTTTTTAAAATTAATTAAAAAGGCATCCAGAGTGGCTATAGAGCAGTCAAAGGCCAAAAAACAAACGAACACCCTTCTAAATGGTCATTCTGTATGCCATTTTGTTTTGTATTTAATTTCTGCTTTATAATTTTGGGAGACGGGGGGACTGCATGCAGCCTGCGGGCTGCAAATTGTCATCGTTCATCCACCCCCCACCCCCCCCCGGTCTCAGAACAACAAGAGACCTCCCTCACAAGGTGTCAGAGATGGCATTAGAGGCCCGAAGGCCTGGGGTTGCTTTGCTGTGCTTCTAAAAAGAGGCAGGCACGTGAGAGTCAATCTCTGCAGAGCAGTTCATCTCTAGCGGAAAGGAATTGCTAGGTCTCTGAGCTTTTCCTGCCCTGCTGTTATATCTTGCAGTTAATATTCCCTATTTGTGGCAAGGAAAGAGCAGAAAGGTTAGACATTTGAGAGATAGCTCAGAAGGTGTTTTTTAAAGAAAAAAGAAGAAGAAGCTTGGGTAACAATAGAAGAACTGCACTCTATCAAGGAGCTGATGGTGAGCCTGATTCTACTGGCTCCATCCCAGGGACAGCAAAACGAGAATCAGCCCATCTTGCTCTCTTTTGCCTTTGCACTTGTGTTGCCAATTTGTGTGGATGGAGCCTTCAGCAGCATAGTATGTAGGAAAGGAAGCAAATGTAGGTGTTGAGGAGAGGCTGAGGCCAGCAGGATTTGTGTTTTTTTGCTTGTACATTTAAACTTTCACCCACAGAACTTTCCCTGTTAAAATTCAAAACTCACAGTAGTAATCACTTGACACCACTCCTCCTCATCCAAACTTCTGCTCAGGTGGTTGGTCTTGTTTCTGAATGAATCCTCCACTGTTCTGGTTGTTTTGTTTTTAATTATTCCTGCATTGTGCTGCAGCTTTTAGTTCTGTTTTATTAAAACACTGTGAAACAATCCATCTCTATGAGAATGCATGAATGGTTGTATCTTTTTTGGCGGGCCTTAAGGCAGCTATTTCAGTCTGATATACATGGTGAAATGCTGAAATACAATTCATTAAGATCCCTTAGGTTAGACCAGGGGTGCAGAACCTCTGGACCAAATTCCATTTTAGAGAAGCCCTCAGGGGCCACACTCCAATGGTGGATGGGGTCAAAGGCAAAAGAGAAGTGGGACTAAAGGCAACAGTGGCAGGGGCAACAAACAAAAGCCCCCAATACTAGCACATTGTAATTTAAAGTGCTTACTTCCAGCAACTAAGCCTTAGGAAAGGTAGTTCAGCCTTCCAGAATGAATGAAAAATTGCACAAAATCTGTGAGATCAAACAATCAACGCTTGGGGGAAAGGGCATGGAGCCAATGGAAGGTAGCATAACCTTCTGGGGAATCCTGAGGCCTGGTTGGGGAACACCCCTCCCCCCCAGGTGGGCCAGTTCTGCACCCCTGACTTAGGTGGATACAAAAAGCAGGGGATGACTGGGAGAAACAGACAAACACACACACTCACCCAAAAAATAGACCAGATGTTGTTGCCATGAGGTTGCAGTTTAGAAATTTGCAGATTGAATGAGGTGTTGCAGGGTTCAGATTACACCTAGTCATGCATTTTAGGGAGAGAGAAGCCATAGTTGTTCTCCATATCTGAAACCACAAAGCCCAGTTGTAAAACTCACCCTTCTTTCTGTCTTCTTTTAGCCCTCTTTTTTCCTTCCCTTCAAAAGGAAACACATACATACACACACAAAGGAAAACTGCTTATGCAGCAAGTGCGGCCTACTTGTAGGACCTAACCATGCTTAGAGACCCCATCCCCTCTTTCCTGTCATCAGCCTTGTCCCCACTCCACTGTAATGCATTGAGGGGGGGGGGGAAATGGAGGGGAGTCTGTTCTCTGTATATATGCTCTACACAATCCTATGCATGGCTAGACAGACTCCTACAACTTCCAGCATGCCCCAGCCAGCAAAAAAAATCCAGGAAAAGCAATGGAACCCCTCTCCCACTTCTTCCAGCTGGCTTGTTCTCTATAGTGGTTGATGTGAGAATGAAGAGAAGCACTCAATGTGTTGCATGCAAAAGCCCCCAGGTTGGATCCCTGCCATCTCCAGTTACATTGTTTGCTTAGAAGAAGGCCCTACTGAATTCAAGTTACCAGCAGTGCAACCAAAATTATAGTAATTAAGCAATTAATTATGTGATTTAGAACTCTTACCACCTGTAGACGCCTTGCTACAGACTTCCCCCAACATGTGAATGACAGGGAGGGGAAACCAATGGCATACTCTAACTGGTTGAGGGTGGAATACCTAAATGGACTATAGTTCACATTTCAGTGCTATTATGCAGCAGGCGGGTTCCTTTTCATAATGAAAGAGCCTTTGATCCTCCACTGAGATTGGAATGGTTAGTTTCAGTTCTGGTAATGCTTTCTGAGCCAAGTTAATAATAGCCCTATAAAAACAGTATTTAGCATGGAAATAAAGAGAGGGAGTGTTAACCTCTGTAGGTACTGGCATGAACCACCCAAGAGGCAGTAGCAAATGTTAAGTGAAACTATACTTAAAATACTAGCACACCACCAGTCTTTTAATCACAGCTTTGCTTCCTCGATGGCCCTCAAAACGTCTCAAATTTTCTTAATTGCCATAAATATTTACTAACTGGATAATCATCTGTGTAGATGATGTTCTCTTGTTCAAACTGTAATTAAAAACGTGAATCAATAAAAATGCAATTGTAGATAGTTATTTTATTGCTTTAAAAGGCATTCTAATTGCAAATGAATGAAAGCAGTAATTTTAATTCATTTAATATCATTGCAAAGCTTCCATTAATTTCCAGAGAACTGCTAAACAGCCTGATCAAACAGCTAAATCCATAGAATTTTTCTCAACAAGAGTTCAAGGCATTGATATTAACTTTGTAATAAGAAAAGTAGTGTACATTCATACAGCTTCGCTACCTTAACAGACTTACATTTATAGCTATTTGAATAGAGGTTTCTATAAAAGATGGTTATATTTGTGTTCCCTTTGCCCCCTTTTCTGGGGTGAGAAAATCGGACTTATTCAAAATTATTTTGCTCACTGTTTAGAAGAGCAAGCAGTGGCAATTTTCACTTAGCTGGGTTTGGTTTCCTTTGGCAGGAGATCACTGGGGGCTTATATTATTTATTTATTTATTATTATTATTATTATTATTATTATTATTATTATTATTATTTATTACATTTTTATACTGCCCAATAACTGAGGCTCTCTGGGGCCAGTTCACAACTGAAACCATAAAATACAACAAATCAAAACATAATATAAAGCTTTAATATATATATTTTTTTAAAAAAACATGTAAAACCAAAATAAACCCAGCAGCAGTTATAGCTCAAGGAAAGCCTGTGAGAAAAGATGTGTTTTCAGGAGGCGTTTAAAGGATGTTGCATTTTCCGCCTCCAAACCACCCGAGAGGGTTTTCCAGATGATATTGTCATGGATTTCCAAGGCACTGACAAGACACCAGAGTGACACTGGCAAACAGCTTTATTTTCAGCAGCAAAACAGAGTTAGCACATATATGTGGGCTGAACCCCAACAAAGAGGGGAGGCCCAGAGAATAGTTACAGTAGCCTTTTTGTACTCAGTGCTCATGTCTCTTTTCCGCGATAACTAGCTAAATACATTATGAACCCAGCTTTCAAGATTAGAAGCCTGTGTTCCATCAAGGTTCTTCATGGTGACATTCCGTTCAGTTCAGAATGACCAGCAATATTGGAGTTTATTTAAAAATAAAAATGGTGGCAACAAGCGAGAGGCCTTTCTCTGTGACCGCACTCCACCTTCTAGCAAGTCCCAGGAGATAACATAATGGTTCTGCTAGCAATTGAAGACGTTTCTCTTTAAACAGGTTGTTGATGAAGTTGTTGCCTAATTTAATGTATTTCATCATCATTTTTGCTGTCTGTGATTTTGTCTTGGTGCTGCTTTTCATTTGATATTTGCTTTCTAATAATAGATTAGATAGATAGATAATTTTTATGCCTTTTATTATTTTGTAAGCTGCTTTGAGCAATTCCTTTTCAGGGCAGGGGGAAGCAAGGTATCAGTTTGTGTATGTATAACTTCTGGCTCATGTGGGTGCTTATGGGGCTTCATTAGAATAATCTTGCAAAGATATAACTTGAACAAAACATGTGTTTAGTCATCAAACTACACAAACATGCAACAATTAGTCCTTCTACATCCAGAAAAAAGGGGCATATCTTGCTTCTAGCCCAGCCTTAAGTGTCTTTGGTATCTCAAGATGCTAAGTATTTCAGAAGTCATTTTGTATAGAATCATAGAATCATAGAATAGCAGAGTTGGAAGGGGCCTACAAGGCCATCGAGTCCAACCCCCTGCTCAATGCAGGAATCCACCCTAAAGCATCCCTGACAGATGGTTGTCCAGCTGCCTCTTGAATGCCTCTAGTGTGGGAGAGCCCACAACCTCCCTAGGTAGCTGATTCCTAGGTAGGTATATTACCTATGGGATCGTCTTCCCCCGTACAATCCATCCTGCACACTCAGGTCCTCTGGGGAGAACTTACTCCAGTCAGCCAAAACTAGGCTGACAATTGTTACCCAGAGGACCTTTTCTTCTGCTGCCCCCAGACTGTGGAATGGCCTGCCGGAGGGGATTCTTCAATTTAACACACTTTCCGAGTAAGACAGCTATAAAGGCTAGTGTCTTCTGGCAGGCCTACCCGGATGAATTTTACACCTAAGAATTTTAAGATGTCCTGATTCTTATTTTAATATTGTATTGGTTTTATATGGTCTTTTAATCAGTTTTATGCATTTGATTTATATTGTACTGTTGTATTTAAAGTTGTTCCTCACCTCGATCCAAAGGGAGATGTGGGTAATAAATAAATTTATTAAGTATTATTATTATTATTATTATTATTATTATTATTATTATTATTATTTTCTTAATTTTAATTCACAGGACAATCCCCAATTTGTAATTCAACATTGTTGTTCAATGGATTAGCCCTGCAATAATAAAATAATTATGACAAATCCAAAAATGATTCCTCATTCCTTTGAAATTCTACTGTTCACTTTACCTTATTCAAGGAGATAAGAGCCTATAATCATAAACTTCTAACATCAATTTTTCAGTAGAACAAACTGATTTTTTTGGTGTTGTTTCTTCTCTTAGCCCTCCCTCTGAGTGAGTGAGGGACTATACCATCTATTCTACAGGGGTTACATATATATCAAAAACAAAATTTAAAAGCAGAAGCAACATGACTAAACTGTGCTGAATAGAGATGGAGCAGGCATTCAAAGCAGGGGTGCTCAAATATGAAGCACCCTTGCTCAAATGATTGTAAACAGAATTGAGATGGGCACAGACTACCTCAAGTGGACCATTGGCTCATGCCAGCCAGTTTCACATCACCCTTCCCCCAGGTTGCACTGGACCATCCCCCAGGTATCACCCTACCCCCACACTGCCTTTTTGATCCTGAAATCATGGGTGTTGGCATTGCTATAAGCATCCATGACCTTGAGCTCAAAGAACACAATTACAAAAGCAGCAAGGCAAAATGTTGAAGACCCCTTTTCCACAAACGTCTTCAGCAGTGTGTTTTTATTTACCTTGCACTAACTGCTTTTGGGACTGCAGGCTCTTCAACTCTCCATTTTGAAATTAATGAAAACACAAAGTCTCTATTGAGAGAATTAAGGAGCCTGCTTTTCTGGAAATGGGTAGTGGGAACAAACAGCAAGAGGGTCTTCAGCAAGCAGGAGAAAGAGGGCATCCAGGATTTGGTTGCTATTTCTCCCACCCCCACTCCCATGCATCTTTTTTAAATCTAAAACCAGTGTCTCCATCAATTTGAGCATGCATCTTCTTTAATTCTAAAACCCATGTCTCCATCAGTTTCCAAAGGCACAACACTGAGTGCTTGCAAAATCCCTTGAACTTTTGTAAGTATTTAAAGGGACTGCTTACACATGCACACAAACTATTTTCAAGCCAAACTTGTGAGTGTTCATCCTTCCCTTTAGAAGAGCCTTCTTCATGGCATGGCATGAGAGATGCATAAAGAACCATTTGAAGCCATGAATGCTCTTATTGAGCATTCCATAATCAAGAATGAAGTTCATCTGATAAAGGGCATAAACAAAAAAAATATGTCCCTTGATTGTCCAGGGTCTAGAGATGTTGCTTTGAAGACATCTCAACTACACATATAGTTCAGCATCTCTAGAAAAAGCTGTTGAAACATTTTGGTGATAGGTTGAAGGAGCCAAAGAAGAGGAAATATTATCTTCTAGAGAAGGATGAAACTAGTCAAAGCTCCACAGGAACTGTTCAGTGAAAAGAACAAGATGAGTACATTAATAACAGTTCGTGATGCAGCATTTGTTCTATGTAATGAAATTTTAAAAGCTTCCAAGACACCTTTATCATAAAATCCTAACAGTAAAAGATGCCATTAAAGGAGAAGCAAAACTTCCTGAACTGTTGCTTGAATTCTACACATAATATGCGGCCAAAATCCAAGACACATCAAAGGAAATGCTGGGAGGCCACGCAGTGTTCAGTGGGGTCACCTTCCAGATATGTCTGTATGGGATTACAGCCTTAAAATACATCTTTTAACAACAATTAATATTGCGATAATGTCACCTATACATTCTTAAAACATACACATTTCTTTTATGCTTCTTTCAGTAGAATTGTGCATTTTTATATGATCATTGAGCTGATGTTGCCCATGGGTATGTTTTATGGATCTTTAATAGAAAGATGTGCATGACTCTGAGACAAAATAAAGAGTGAAGATATAACAATAACTAAAAATACAAAATCTGAGAAGGAGGCCTACTTGACTTAGAATTTCTGTGGTACGTGTAAAGTTCCATACGATAATAAGGGCAGCACAGCAAAGTTCGGTACAGTTGGAGCTCCTAACTAGTCTGGTAGATTTGCTGCCAGCGTATTGAACCTGAAACAGGATTACCCGAGTTTAAATCCCCTCTCAGTTATAAAGCTCGCTAGATGACCTTCTTCTGAGTGTTATCTCTAAACCCAGAACTATGAGAATAAAATGAGATAACCCCATATGTGCCCCAAGTAAAAGTTCTTTGGTGGAACTATGGGCAGTGCATGTGATTCATCAATAACGGTGGTGCTTACTGAATGAATAATCCCTGTCTCAGACAGCATTGACCAGAGTTAGACCTAGGAACCACCATGAACTGCTTTTGAATTTAAGGCTGTCTCTCCATATGAGCTCAATGGGCAGTAGATATCAGGAAAATTCCCCTTATCTCTGCATTATAGGCCACTCAAGAAGCTAAAAGCAAGCTTTCTCATAACCCTATTCAGTTGTTCTTTCCTGCCCCACTCACATTATTATAATTACATGACGGAAGAATGGGGATAACCCTATGTCCACCCCATCCCCATCCATTGCATCCCTATTACCATATCTGCAGCCTTCCACATGTTGAAAGCTGAACACCTGCAGCAGTGAGCCCTATTCAACTTGAGTTGGCTCCCTGTGTGTTTTAGAACTCTGTGAAAGATTGGGGTTCTAAATCAGGTGGAAGCTACTTGAGTATAAAAGGGTCCTACTGGAGAAGTTCAGCCTCCACTGTGTGGAGGTCGGTGGAGTCAGGCCAATGGGTGACAGAGAGTGCAGAACTAATGAGCTCATCCCAGCTCTCTGCCTCATGTTATGGTAATTGTGTGAGTGAGAGACACAACTGAATAGGACTCTGGTCTGAGCCTCAACATAGGTATAATAAGGATGTTATAAGGTTGGTAAAGGTGATATATGTGAAGAGCTTTGAATATTCTAAAACTCTGTACAAATGTTTAATTTATTATTAAATGGATGCTATGTTGGTCTATATATATATATATTTCTCATTTGGAAAATTTCATGGGCTATGTCCCTATTTTATCCAGTTTTGACTACATGTCAGGAAACCCTAGAAAACGTCCCTAAATATTCACAAATCAACAAGTGGGAGGCAAGAGTGGTAGTCATAAGTGGAAATTTTGCCTTTTGACAAGGTTGGAATCTCCGGAAAGCCTTTCAAGTATTTACCAAGCCTTTCATGTGGAATTAATTAAGTCTTTCTTATATTCTCTTTCCAATGTTCATGCCTATCTGGGCTCAATGTTTGAATTGGTTCCTTCTGCTCTCAGTGGCAACGGCTTGCTTACTACTGGCACATTTAAATTCCTAATAAAGCTTAATTGCCTCTAATGGTTATCAAGGGATGCATGGTTGGTGATATCTCCTTTGACAGATTTCTTCACAGCTGCCTGGATTAACTTGCAAAATGTTGGATATAAGGCAATTCCATCGACTGATTTCATCCCCACCATTTTACTGATGGAATCCCCTAGGTCCACTTGCTAGGGCTCCCAGTGGCCCTTCCAAACTTCCACGAATTCTTCTAAAATTACTTGCTCTCTCAAAAGCAGCATATGCTACGGATATGAGGATTATCATTCTAATGTGGTGTGGTTAATAACACCTGTAACTATAAAAGAAAGGAGGATGCTGATATATAGCATTCATTTAGAAACTGAGCAGTGAATCAGGAAGTTATCAGTTGTCTAGGCTAAGCCATGGAAAGTGGTCTGAGCTGGACTAGGATCCAGGAGCCATCAGGTTAAAGGAGAAATTAAAGATAGGGCTGGGTGAGGAATTTGTTGTCAAGTTTCCCTCCCCCCCTGAATTTACCCAAGATGCATCTCCCAGAACCAAATGTAGAAAGCCATACATTCCCAGGTGTATGATGCATTCTGCAAAAGAAAAAAAACTTGTGCTTAACCACATGCACACATCTGAAAAATGCACAAAAAGCACTGTGTACCTTTCTAAAATGTGCACGTACATGCTTTAGTTAATGAGGGCATCCATTCTTGAATACATCTATTTAATGTGTCCATTTGAAAAATGCCCATAAAAAGACATATAGATTTTCCTCCCATGAAACAAACACACACACACACACCACCCCACAGAATGGATTTGGAGTTGGGAAAAGGAGGAAGTCCACAGAAACTGATTTGGCAGTTCCAGTCATCACCGTAAACATGTTCCAGTAACGTGAACTTGTATACACACACACACACACACACCAGGTTTACACATTAATCTGGCATATATGAAAGTAACAGCAAAATGTGTGCCAAAATCATACAAGTTGCTTTTAGGTTAAAATGCCCTGAACTTTTTCAAATGATGAAATAATAAGTATCTGGGTCAGGGTTTTTGCATCTCCAAGAGAGTGTCAGTACTTCCAACTAAATAATTCAGTTGCCTTGTAGCAGTGGTTCTTGAAAAAATATATGTTACAACATAACAAATCTGAAGTTCTTGAAGTCTTAAAGAGCCTTAACTCCCTTTAACTTTAACTGGTATAATTGTGCTTTCCAATGAATCTCTTGGAATTCCACATAATGTTGATATATTAGCTCACTTAGGAATGCATTTTTAGCAGCTGATTGCTTATGTAATCTTTCTGGCAATTTTCTACATTTTGCTTGCCCTGAATTTGTGGCAAGAAAAGATTTTTACTTTAATTTGGACCATTAATTTCCCTAAGTCATTTGGACAGTGAGGTACTTAGCCAGCCTCCTACGCAGTTGGAATGAGATACTATTTCCAAAGCACCTCAGCTGAGTGCTTATTCTGAGGTTTAAGGCTTTCATTAGGAATAGACTAGACTATCCGTGGAAGATTTATGTTCTATGATCAGGGGTATAATGTAACCAGAAATATAGGCACTATTTTCATAAAAGACTGGGCTTTCCAAAAAACCATGCTTGGATGGATTAAAGCTTTCTACACCGTCCACCCCATTTTATTTTATTTTTTAATATTATCATTAGCAATGAATTAAAAGTAATTATCTGCTAATCACCATACGAGCCAGGTCAGGTATTCCATTCCAAATCTATGATTGCTGTAAAAGCCAATGTGAGCACAGGGAATAGTCTTTGGCCATGCATGGGAAGGAAGACGTGGTTGGCGTCCTCTCAGAATGCTGTGCCTTTTAGATTTCTTTTTGCCCTTTGGGGCTTTACATCTGATGAAGTAGGCAGATTTATGTTGTTCATTCATTCCTGAGCTCAAGCTTTTTGCTTGAGAAACTGTGTTTTTGGCCATTTGTTGATACACAGAGAAGTTTAACTAGGACATTTTAGGCAGTGATTAAGCAAAGTCCATCTCTTTGGATTGCAGTTAATGAACAGGTGAGCAAACATCCTTTTGCCTGTGCAACTTTCTTGGAGATGCTAGCTAATATTAGGCATAAAAATAACAATGCATTTGCAATACCGGAGGGCAAAACAGAAATAAAAATCCAAAACAAACTTGGATCACAAATTGTTGCAGTCTATCTTTCAAAAGCAACATGGTTTTGATTCAAAATAATCATTCCGTATATCTTGGTAGGACTCCCCATCCATCTAAATGTGTGTACTTCTATTTCTTTATCTACAGTGCTTCCAGATTGGCCTTTTACTGTGCAATTGCACTTCCTCATTCACAAAATTTCATGGTGGTTCCAGGCATCATTTTCTTCCAGTTATATCCTGCCTGTGTTTTCCCACCACATCTTCTGGTTCTGATCTTAACAGGAGGGGAAAGCTGATAAGGAAGAAAACATGGAATGGCTGCACAATGCTTTCTTATTATTATTGTTGTTGTTGTTGTTGTTGTTGTTATTAGCGCTAAGAGCTCTTCATCTGGAAATACCATTACATAGATATGTGCAATGATTTAATATCGCATTTACATTCTGAGCATTTATGCTACATGACAAATTAATATGACAGCTCTGATAATATCAGTTTAGACCTGATAGTTTTAAATCCTCATGGTCTGTCCATCAGTTCATTCTCAATGTATTATACATCCCACCATGATGAAATTATATATATATATATATATATATATATATATATATATATATATATATGCCCTCCCATTTATTTGAACATATGACTTTTTTTTAAAAAAAAAAGTATCTGTGTCTCTCTGAACTGTTAGAATAGTAAAAAAGGTATGCAAGTTACTTTATCAGCTTTATCAGTTTGTCAATATGTGCAGTTTTGGTCAGATAGTTCATGGCTGAGGAGCGGAGTAGAAGACAGTTTCTATTGCACTGCAGAAAAACTGTATTCTCTCAAACGATGTAAGTAAACAAAACTCTTTAAGATCTGTTTGGAAGTTCTGTTCCATGTCCCACCACCATCTGAAGTGCAGCAGGAATACTCCATGCAACCCTTCTCAGCTGTGGAACTAAACTCTATTGGGAGGTTCACCTAGAGACTCCCCTCCTATCTTTTGGAAACTAGTGAAGATAGTTGTGAAGAGCCAATGTGATGAAGCGGTTATAGAATTGGACTATGAATCTGGAGATCTGCATTCTAGTCCCCACTCAGCCGTGCAGCTCACTGAGTGATTTGGGGCCTGTTGCTGATTCTCAGCCTAACTGATCTCACAAGGTTTTTGGGGAGAAGGCTTGTGTAAGCCACCTTGGGCTGCTTGGAGGACAAAAGATGGGATATAAATGTAATAATAAATAAATAAATGTAGACGGGCCTTCAGTTTTGGGCTATTTTTTCTGCTTCCCTGGATAGATTATTTATTTATTTATTTATTTATTTATTTATTTATTTATTTTTATTGCATTTTTATACCACCAATAGCTGAAGCTCCCTGGGCGGTTCACAAAAACTAAAACCATTCAAAGTATAAAACAAACAATATAAAAACATGATATAAAATACACGTTCAAAAGTGGTTAAAAACATACCACACAGGATTAAAACATCTTTTTTTTGTCTTGTTCTATTATTTATTTTATTTATTATTTATTGCATGTATTTATACCTCCTAGCTGAAGCTCTCTGGGTGGTTTACAAAAGTTAAAACTGTGAAAACCATTCAAAATATAAAGTAAACAGTCTAAAAGCATAATATAAAATGCAATATAAAAACACAACCAGGATAAAACCAAGCAACAATGCAGAAATTAAAACAAATTTAAAACAGCAAAATTAAAATTAAGTTGATAGACTGTTAAAATACTGAGAAAATAAAAAAAGTCTTCACCTGCCGTCTAAAAGAGTATAATGTAGATGCCAGGCGAACCTCTCTAATGGCTCTATTCAGGTGAGATCTTTGTACTGTTGAGTTTGAATAGCACCACTTTGAAGCCCTTGTTGGCCCTGCAGTCCCAAAGGTGAATTATGAATGGCTTAGCTCCCTGAGTTCATGGCAGAGACAAGCTCTGAACTAAGTGTTTCTTGATCCATAGCTCAGTTTCCTATTTTGTTAAATTACTACTTCATTGCTTTTTAACTCTCAACCAAGTAAACATTTTCCATAGAAAAATATTGTGCTTGAATTGGAAAGAACTTGGTGTCTGAAAAGGAATGTCTGCAGAGATGAAACTATGATGGCTGATTCACTCATGCTTGTTGACTTGATACCACAGTCAATGTGTTGTATGGATCCAAAGAACCATGAACAGAAGGCAAATAGCTTCTAGCACTGTCCTGAAATAGTTGCTCATGTGGGACCATGGTAGATCGTGGAGTGCTATAATACAAAGAATATCTAGAGTTCTCATGCTTTCACTTGTGAAAGGTATTGCACAAACTCTTGTACAAGCTTTTAAATAAGGACTAGAAGTTTTCTGGATTTAGTTTCACTTCTTTAGTGCAAAAGAACCCTTTTGAAGCCAGATAAGTGAGGAATGTTGGAACCAGTGAAGAAGAGTGGACCAGTAAGCTGACATTAAAACAAAGATCTCAGGAGACCAAGAGCAGAGGTGTAAATTAGAGCTTCTGTATTCTGAAGCTATCCTCTCAAGGATATAGTTACTTACAGTTAAGTCATTAATACCATTTCTTTACCCAATTGTGCCAAGTGAAGCTTAACTTCAGATCAGAATGTTGCCCAGAATATTGGCTTCCTGTTTTTAATGCCCTGTAATGCTGCATTCTGCCTCAGCAACAGTTCATTAACTTTTATTTCCTTATTGATCTATAAAATATGGAGGTTTGTGTTTGGCTTTAAACCTTTAATGTACAATTTCAGGGACAGTGACTCCTAACTTTGTAGAGAAACTGTCTGTAACAATGCAGATAGACATACACATATTGAAAGGGGTTAGTAAAATTTATACGTTTTATGCTCTGGAGAGCATAACTCCTTGTGACCATGAACATTTACTAGCTATATAAAGGAACTTTGATCTAAATTTGCCTCTCGTTCTCTTAATGTGTTTTGCTGAGACCACATTGTTTTGCCATCCTAGAAATTGAATTTTTCTGGCCAGGGAATGGATGGAACACATAAAGTATTTCTTTGCGTTAGAGCACTATCCTTCACCTTTGACAAATATGGCTAATGGAGAAAGTGTAGAAGGCCACGTGGCAATATCATAAGAGAACAAATGAAAAAAACCAACAACTTCTCCTTAGTAATTTCCTTCTAAGATGGACCATTATCTTTTGAAACACAACTAATGGCTGGACACATTTGAGAGGGTCTTTTATTAGAAGGGCCCATGGTCATCTTCCAAAATGTCCTGCTTTGTTCTGCTCATTCTCATGGTGCAGTGTCCAGCTAATTCCAACTAACTTCCTCTTACTTGGACTTTTTTTTCCTCAAAAAAGCAACGCATTTTTCCCCAATATGTGCAATTCAATTAGCACTGCAATTTTTTAAAAAATGCTTGAATGTTCATGTTGTTGCAAGTCTGACTCTGATATGAATAAAAACCCAAAACACCCTTGTAGGAATTAATGCCTGGTAATTATATATTTTAGTAATTAATACTATCTTCCATTCCACTTACTGCCCAAATGCCTTCCTTAAGTGGTTATTGCACTTCTCTGTAGAATGAGCGTGGTCTCTGAAATAGCAAATTGAATGGATAATTAAGACCGCTGAGCTGCAAGCCTATACCTGCTTAACTGGTAGTAAGCCCCATTGAAGACAATGCAATTTATTTCTGAGTTGACATATATTATTACACTGTTGATTTACCAAAGACAACATAAAACCAAATTGTGCAAACCATAGATAGTCAGCTTAAAAAAAGAGGTGATTTGTTAATGCAACAGTTTATCTAGAAATTTATGCAATACCCTATCCAAACACATTCCAGTACGTAAAAGATTACCACTGAAATAGACATTTAGAACAGAAAGGCAATAGGGAATAAAAATCTACAAGAACACATGAAAGACAAGAGTTTTGAGTGTCAGACTATAAATGCAACGACAATAAATATAAATGACTAAGAAATCCATTTTCTTCTTGGTTGGTTTTGTCTCAGAGCACTGCGTAGGCACAACAGTACTCAGTACCAATCACATCCACTCAAAAAAGCAGTACGGGTTCATGACTTGTGAATACAGCCTGGAGTTTATAAATCAGACTTCTAGTCTGCTAGCAGTCCATTGACGCTTTGCAAACAAGTTCTGAAATCAAATGTCTGCTCCAAATTGTTTTTAGATGTGACACACTTGGAAATGATATGCGGCTTGTTAATAGGAATAAAATGGCTG
The DNA here is from genome assembly GCF_023053635.1 of Elgaria multicarinata webbii. NCBI lineage: Eukaryota > Metazoa > Chordata > Lepidosauria > Squamata > Anguidae > Elgaria > Elgaria multicarinata. The sequence continues at coordinate 107,930,828 of NC_086172.1, forward strand.
ATCTATTGAGTTGATATGTCTTTTCTTCATTCTTAACTTAAAAGAACTACTTTTTTTGGCTCATTCCTATGCATGTAATGATATGGGTATTTTAAAGGGAAAGCTGAGGGACTGTAGCCCTGTTCAAGCATTTGCTTGCACATGTGAAGGCTCAAAATGAGCACAGGGATGGGGCTGAGCATATATTAGCCTTATCCCTTCCATCACCACCTACATCTCTGGTCATGCCTCAGCCCTTTAGTTTTGACCTTGCTGTATTGAACGTTCAAAGTCTAACCAAAAGTTCTATTCACAGTTGCTTCAACCCAAGTAGAACTCTCATTGCAATAGCTGGCCCGAATTCAAGGTGCTGGTTTTAACTTATAAAGCCTTACATGGCTTGGGACCACAATACCTGATGGAACGCCTCTCCCGACATGAACCTACCCATAGGTTTGTGAACCGCCCAGAGAGCTTCGGCTATTGGGCGGTATAAAAATGCAATAAATAAATAAATAAATAAATAAAATAAATACACTACGCTCAAATAATAATAATAATAATAATAATAATAATAATAATAATAATAATAATAATAATATATTTCTTACCCTCCTCTCCACTTGGATCGAGGCACGGAACAACAATGAATATATTACACATTAAAAACTGATTAAAAACATAGCATACATGATTAAAACATCCTTAAAACATCCTAAAAACATCCCAAGGTCCTCCTCTGAGTGCCTACTCTGAGGGAAGCTCGGAGGATGGCAACAAGGGAGAGGGATTTTCAGTGGTGGCCCCCCAATTATGGAATGATCTCCCTGATGAGGGTCTCCTGGCACCAACATTGTTATCTTTTCGGCGCCAGCTCAAGACTTTTCTCTTCTCCCAGGCTGTTAACAACATATACTAAGTTTTTAACTGACCCCATAATAGTTGTTTTAAATGGATATTGTTTTTATGGTTTTGATGGTTTAAAATTTTTGTATATTTGTTTTTAATGTTCACTGTTTTTAACTTTTGTAAACCGCCCAGAGAGCTTCAGCTATGGAGCGGTATATAAATGAAATAAATAAATAAATAAATATTGCAGGGTCAGCAATCAGGGTGTCTGATTGTTCCAAGAGTTCTCCTCGTCTCCAGACCTTTGCCACTTCAACGCGGTAAGGCCTAAACTGAGAGGGATGGGGCCATTGTACCCAGAGACTTAGGGCGGTTGGTCAGCATGAACATCCCAGGACCCACTTTGAGCTCTCATGCATTCAAGCAATGCCTGAACAGGGTCTGTGTACACCTGACGTCTATCATTTCACCGTATATCCTGGAATGTTCCACTGCTGGTTTTTGTGAATGCAAAAGTTTTGCACCTGTAAAGAGTAGAAGCAAAATATTGCCTTGGCTGGTATCTGATAGGCAGTTCTGTTTCCTGGGAGGGCTCTAGCAGATCTTCTTCTGCCATTAAAAGCAAAGAACTCCACGTCCAGCAGATTTATAAGGGTTGTCGCAAATCTATCCACTGCGGAGGCAAATCTATCAAATGGGAGGTTGGCTGGTTTGGAGAGATCCGATCAGTTGCTCCAAACAAGATTTGTTCATACATTGTGCAAAGAATCATAGGATAAAACATGAACAGTTAAAAAAAACCACTTCTTTTGAAAATAATATAACATTTTATGCTTAGTCCAAGCATCAGACACAATAAAATGCTTGAAGTTGAATCCAGATTTAGTCATACTTTGAGTAGATCCATTGAAATCAATGGAACTTAAATTGTTAGTCACGATTAACACTCTAACTATTACTAAGGCCTTAGCTAGACCAGGCTATATCCCAGGGCAAACCCCAGGATCATCCCTCTGCGTCCACATGATGCACAGGGGATCCTGGGATCAGGGAGGGATCATCCCTCCTTGGCTCCAGGATACAGCCCTACACTTTGGGCCCACTTTTTCCACGGTCCCAGGCTGAGCCTGGGACCACAGAAGGTGTGGCCCGTTGCCGCGGCTTGAGCTGGGAGCCACGCACGGAATGCAGCGCTCTTAAGGAGTGTTGCGCCCATCGGGGCTAGGGTGGGGGGAGCAAGGAAATTAATTTAAATTTAAAATACAGTTACCTTTGTGCACAACCATTTGTGCACTGCCGTCGCTTTAAGAAAATTTTCAAAATGGCGGGCACAATGCCTCTCTTCTGAGGTCATCGAGCCTTATGTGTAAACGGGGGAGAGATCTCATGTTAATCCCAATGCGAGATCTCCCCTCCTCTGTACCGGAACAAAAGGTAGGTCTAGCTAAGGCCTAAATCTCAATCCAACCCCTTAACTGTGTGCTCTACTGGAGGATTATTTTCAAATACAATCCCCTAGGTTGCTACGTGTGGTAAATAATCACTACATTGACTCATCCTCAGTGTTTTTTCAAGTAAATTGTGTTTTCTCATAAAAGTCAATATGAAGGTCAATAACATTGAAACTGCAAGTGATTTAGGACTGGTGCAAGAAAAATAATAATATAAAAGAAAACAATATTTTGATATTAAAAATGCCACTGTATTTATGAAAAGCTGCTGCATATTTTTAGTGTGTGCCTAAGAAAGCATGCAGAAGTACATGCAAATGAGCAGGCCTTTTCAAATTCCACATGGATTCATTAAACATTTTGCAAGGGTCGTACATAAAAAAGAAGAAGATATTATTGGAAGGCAAGTCAGCCATCTTACTCTTTTACCACCCCAGAGGAACTGTAATTAAAGTTTAATCATGTTTTCCATGTGTTATCCCTGAGCTAATTGAATTTAGCTAATCATTTTTGTTGAAATAAATACTAAATGAATGGCCCCATTTCTGAATCTTACAGCATTCAGACAACTTTGTGGCACAATTCATCAGCCAGACGATGTTCTGAGAGATGCACAATAAGCTTCCTATGGTCAAGCATGTTACAGTATTAGGCACTGCACATGCCCGGCTGAGGGCTTGTGAAAGAGAAGGATGCAAGGTTGAGCCCTATTAACCCCTATGGGAGTCTCCTCCAAAGTGTGCAGATGAACTTTTTTTAATGAATTGATTTTTCTTTTTATTGTGAATTTAACAAAACAAAACAAAAATTGTGAAGGGGGAAAAAAGCCAAGAAATTATATGCATAGAAATACCAATATTCCATCAAGCACAACATAAAAAAGAGGTGATTATACATAAGTTTCAAGGAAAGCAGACCAAGTATGATTTGATTGAATTGATTTGATTTGATTTATTGCATTTATATACTGCCCCATAGCCGAAGCTCTCTGGGCGGTTTACAGTGAACATTAAAAAGTATACAAAATTTAAAACTATCAAAAACATAAACAGTATAAAAACAACGATATCCATTTAAAACAACAGTTCTGGGGTCCGTTAAAAAAACAAACAAACTTAGCATTGTTAAATGCTGTTACGTGCCTGGGAAAAGAGAAAATTCTTGACCTGGCGCCAAAAAGATAAGAAAGTTGGCGCCAGGCAAACCTCATTGGGAAGATCATTCCAGAATTGGGGGGGGGGGGGGCACCACTGAAAAGGCCCTTTCCCTTGTTGCCATCCTCCGAGCTTCCCTCGGAGTAGGCACTCGGAGGAGGATCTTAGCGCAATGTACAGGTAGGTTCAAGTCAGGAGTGGTGTTCCATCAGATATTGTGGTCCCAAGCCATGTAAGGCTTTATAGGTTAAAACCAGCACCTTGAATTGGGCAAGCGGGCCAGAATTGGTGTATCCATACATTTATCCTTTTGTGAGTAGTGCCTATATACTACCCATTCAGTGTTGTTAAATCCTCAATCCATTGCATTATGGCAGGTGAACATTTATCCTTCCAGTGCTGTAGTATCAGTCTTTTGGCTGTCATGAGGGCTCAGAGAATCCATTTGCACAGACCATATGTGTGCGGGTGAACTTGCAGAAGGGGTGGGGGCATGTTCTTACATTATTATTATTATTATTATTATTATTATTATTATTATTATTATTTGCTTAAATAAACCTCAGTGCCAAAATATCCCAGTCATAAAGCATGTAGCATGAACCAGCGAAAGTGAAGCAGTTTTAAGTTCAACTGTGCTGAAGTAAATGATCTCATTTACTATTTGCTTTGAAAGCAGCATATTCTACAAGGCCACACAGACTAAAAAAGAAATCAACTTGCCAAACATTCAAATCGTTTTGATGCTGTTCCACAGTCCTCCTCATCAGGTGTGGGCAATCTGTTGCTCTCCAGATGTAGGACGACAGTTCCCATCATCTCTGACCATTGGCCATATTCACTGGGGCTGATGAGAGTTGGTAGCTTCTGCCTGTTATCACCTCCATTTTTCCTTCTTCTTTACCCTCACGTTTTTCAGTATCAATTTGCCGTATAATCCATTGCCTGTTGTGGCCTGCATCGTTTTGTTTCTGAATGTTTGCAAGATCGTCACTTTAGTTGCAGCACTATGACATTATCAGCAAGAAAAGTTACTTGCCAGTGCCAATAGCATTGCAACAGTGAGCGCAAATGACATTTAATATTGTGTGGACAATGTGGCACAGGGATGAACAGTGTTGAAATAACCGGAATGTGATTAGAACAAGTGCCAAAAATGGGAGGGCGCTTTTGACACAGACTACAAAATGAAGTAAATTGCTTTGGTTTAATCCCACTTTCATATCCCATGTAGTGAAAGAGGAGAGATTTCAGCCAAATTCTCACCACTGAAATCAGTAGGATCATGCCTGTGTTCTACGATCAATCCCTCAGTCTCTGAATTTAAACAGTAAAATTGCTTATTGCACTGATTATTAGTGCCGTGTCGGTTAATGCTCTCGAACAACATCTTTCTGCTTTTTCATTATCATCGCCTCAATGAGCACCTGATCACAGAGAATCACTGCACTTTGGGGGTGGGGGGAAGGTACATGGTTTAAAAACTCTTGAGTTTTGTACTTCATGTATTTTCAAAGCACTTTCCAAAATTACCCACTTTGAATCCATTACAACTATGGCATCAACTGAATTTGAATGTAAGCAACTGTTATTCCTTGGCAGACTGGTTGACTCAACAATCTAAGTGGACAGTTATTGACTTCCTGTCTAAATGGGCTACTTCACAGAGTACTTAGCAGATTCATCTCTTTATTCTCCCCACAGGATTAACAGAATGCACCTGCTCAACTTGATGAGAACCAAATTAGGCAAAGAAGGGAACTGGTTTTTTTTAATGGGCATGCAAATATAAAAGTGGGGGAGTATAAAATATGTAACATGTGTTTTTATTGTAGTGTCTATGAACGTAATGCCTCTTTTATACTTAATGAAAGTGTTATTCCATCTCCCTGGGCTATAAACCAGGAAATCCTTGAATTTTACAGGAATCCAAGTTAGTTGGTGAGTATTTATGTAACTCAATTCCCAAGATGTGCATGGAAGTCGGTAAAATGATTATACAATAAAGCCTCATTTACTAGGATCTTCCTTTCCCAGAATTGTAACATACACTGTGCTTTACCTATGTCATAAATGTCTGCTAAGGTGGTTAATAACTTTTAAAATAATAATAATAATAACCTTTTATCAATCATTTTTACCTTGTCTTGTATTATTGTTCACTGTTTCAGAATCTGTCTAGATGTGGAGCAATATATAAACGCTGTAAATAAAAAATAAATAATAACTGGACAGTAGCAACCAATGGTATTCATGGTCTAAAGCTATTTAATCAGAAGATCAATTCAAATATTACTAATCTAGTTTGGAGACTGCTGAAGATCACTTCCACATGGCCAGTTATATGTTCGCAACCATGGGGATGAGTAATAACTGAGTAGTAACTGCAATAATAGAAAGATTTTTTCCTCCAGATTTTTCAAAGTTAGAACAAAGATAAGATACCCAATACACTGAAATTATATTAATACATGATTAATCTGGTATTTAAGATAGAATCTCTCTCTATGCACAACATAATTAAGCTGAACTAATAGTATCTAAACAAATCTAACCATATAATGAAGTTCCTCGTAGCAGTGATTATACCAAACTAAACTGAAAAAGAATTGGGCAGGAGGTAAGGAACAAGATGCCTCTTTTCAATTGTCCATATACTTGTTTTCCAGTTTTATGTGGTAAAAGCCCATATATACTCACAGGATGCTCACACACACATGTTCAGTTTAACACCTATGTAATGTACAATTGTGCTGTAATACAAAAACATCTTCAGTTTCTGTACAAGGACATTTATTAAGGGTCTTGACAGCACACACAAAAAAAACCTTTGTCAATTAGCCTTAACTTTAGTGCTACCCTCGACATTTGAAGATCAGAAAGCAGAAGAGTGAATTTCACAGACCATTAAAACATTACATCTTTTATAAGCCCAGTACCTAAAATCCTTTCACGTCAATCTGTTCTACTAGAAATGGAAGTAATTTGATTGTTATTTTTTTATTTACATTTGTTGAAAGGAGATGATGACTTTAATCATATATGGTAAAAACTCATTAGTGTCGAAGCTGCCTGCTTTTATCCCTTCTGTTGAGAAGTAACATGCTCTTACTGGCTCTCACACCTGTAAGAGTATTTTCTAACTCCTCGTTTTCTTCTCTAATTACTTCTTGATTGTGGGGTAAATTCTCTGAGCTGCTGTGGAAAGGAAATCATTGTCTTTTTATCCTCTCTGTGGGGAATTGATTCCACTTGTTTACTGATGTGTGTGGCAGGCTGAATGAAATGATTCCTAATTAGCATATATGAAATAATCATTGGTCTATCTGGAGTCATAATTAATGCATTAGGAGGAATTTACCGAATGTCAAGGAGAAAGACATTAGCATAAATGAGCTTATTTTAGATAGGCTGTGATGGAGAGAATACTTTTCAGCAAGAATGTTTACTAAAATTAAGCAATAACAACATATCAATTTACCAAGAGCCATTACCACGCATGATTGGAAACATTAACTTTAGAAGTTGATCTCCATTTCCTTCTCTTCACCCCCATGCTATGTCTAAGCCTCTTCATGACATTTCAAAATACTTAATGAAGAGCCAGCACAAAGTGGGAGCAAGGAAAGGAGTACCTTGTCAGTGTAACAACTGCTTAAAACCTTTGATCTAACCACAGATGCATGAGAAAGGACTGTGAGAGTGTAACATTCTACCAGATAAATCTGAGCATCAGACCTTTAAAATACTCATCCCTGCTATGAGTCTAACCTGTAACCGAAAGCAAAATAGTATGATTATCCCCACCACAAATTAATGTGAGAAAATCATGCCAATTTCAGTACCATTGCTATTTTTTAAGTTAAGTGACATGCCACAATTACTCATGTTGAATGTTATCTCTTCCTTTTCTGATGAGTCACTTATCTGCAAATCTCAACTTCAACCAGAAAATGGGCTGCTATCTTGAAAATAGATATTCATTCTGAAAATGCATTTGGAAATGGGTGCATCACATCCTAGTAGCTATAAATCACGTCTGAGAATACTAGTTGACTATCGGCCATCCGTATTCAGGGCCAAACAGGTGTTCCTTTAAATGTGTATCTAGCGGCTACATCAGGGTTTATTTGTTCATTTTCCATTTTTACTCTGGAGTAGGTACAGAGCCCACTATCCAGATTGAGAGCCTAGCATGAGGGGTAAGAGGCTTTTAAAATCTGGATTGGCTTCCTGCACCTACTCTAGAGTAAAAATGGACATAGCTGCTAGACACACATTTAAAGTAATGTTTTGTCCCTCAGTTGTTATTACTCCATGTGATTAACATCACTTGGAGTGGGATCAGGGCTTCACATGCAGGCCCCACTCCTGCCATCACAGCTCCTGCTGGCTCTGGTCTCATGCCATAAATGCACTGAAGGGTCACCTCTGTGGAGGGTAAGTCCACCAAACACACATCAGCTTCCCCTGTGAGAAGAGTGGCCACTTGTAGAAGAAAACATGCATCATAGAAAAAGAAAACCAAAAAGAACACAGAATTGCATAAAGACATCCTCTGCACTTTTAGGCTAGGGACAGTGGCCATTAAACTGCTCATTGATTCCCTACTTCCCTCACATGAAAGCATGTGCGTCAGGGAGAATGGCACACACAGTTGATGCAGAGAGGGAGACAAGACTGATTGTCATGGGAAGTCAAGGAAGAAATTAAAATTCTTGTAATTCCTTAGATTCTAATCACCCAGAAAAAACACTCTTGACTTAAACTTGCAAAAATCATTTCAGTTCAATACTTCTTCCAGTATATAACCATATATTGAAATTTATTCACTACCCTATTTCTTAAAAAAACTCAGTTAATTCATGTTTCTTTTAATATCCACAGCCATCCTCATGTAGGTTTTCTAATCCCAATTCACACTCTCCAGTCTTCTTTTTATTTTTATATTTTGATGCTAATGAACTCCAGCCCATCTCAGCTGCAAGCTCAATGTGCAAGCTCAGTGTATACTTTGAGGTCACTTAAGCCGTTTCTACATCTAAGAGTTATCCCAAGAAAATGGAGAGATCATCCCAGCCTGCTCCCAGGATCCCCGGGACAATCCCAGGATATAGGGCTAGCATAGACATGTTCCAAGGCTCTAGCATGCCTGCTGCTACCAATTTAAGGTGCTTAGGGATGGAAATGGAACTGCAAGGAGGCAACAGTGTTGTCTTCAGTTCAGCACTCCAAAATGCCCCAGGTGGATTGCAGCCAGGTGTGCTAGGCAATGTTAAAGTGGAAACTCCTAACATGATATTATTCTTCCTTATCTCTCCACCAAATTCCTTGCCTTGTTTGTAGAATCCATTGCTTGGAGCTCCTATCCCTAAAGCAAGTGAGGTAGACAGAAGAATAAGCAGAGTAGTGAAAACTTGTGGCTAGAATAGTGGACATGGACATGGGGGCAACTTTCGTTCAGATCCCTGCTCAGACTCAAAGCTCACTGTGTAATTATGGTCCAGCCACTACTAGAAATGTGCGAATCAGCAAAACTTGAGCTCCCAGAGATTCTACAAATTTCACCATGAAGGTAATTCCAACTTGTGTCCGTATCAAATTGTGAACTTGTGTTGTTATTGTTCACATGAAAGTTCATGCATATTTCAGTGTGCATTTTTCCAAATGTATGCGTCAACTGCGAAGTATGTCTTTTCTTGCATTGATTAAAGCATGCTTGTGTACATTTTTCAAAAGTACACAAATTTTTAGATGTTATTTCTTTGCTCTCCTAATCACACCACAAGGTTGGAAATGTACAGACTTTGACAGTAGATTATGTTCAAGTCATGGAGGTGTGAACTGGTAAATTCTGCTCTAAATGGACTGAAACAAGTTTCTAATGCATCCCTGGTCACTACCTCTTCATGCAACTGACTTCATAGGGTTGTTGTGAGGATGAATGGGAAAATTCCATGTATGCTCCTTGGACACTCCTTGGAAGCTCCTTGGATGAATGGTGGGATAAAATAAATAATAAGTAAGTAATACAGTATATTTTGTTTTTTTTAATCTTGAGCACAGTTCAGTCTTTTCAAGCCTGTCGTTTAATACTTTTCACTCTGGCTGATTAAAAAGTTATGTTACGAACATTCAACTCAAAGTAGTGTGCTTCCAGAGGGGGCAGATGTTTCATGAAACCTTCCCCTGGATCAATGTTTTCACTGCTATCAGTGATGGCATTCCTGGGAGCCATCACTGCCACCAACCAAAGCAGGTTCTAGAGTGAAGATAGGAAAAATTGGCCTCACTCAGGTTGGTGATACAATTCCACATCTTCAAGACGTGTCATCTTTTGTAAGCCTCCTTTAGAATGGTTTGATGAAAAAGCAGTATTAAAATCTTCAAAATAAACAGAATTCACTAATTAAATGGAGACTCCTACTAACTGGGACTCCTGGAAGAACCATCACGGCCAGCATTTTCACGCTTCCCCCAGTCATCAAAATGCTATTCCTCAACTGTGTAGCACATGGTGAAAGAGAGGAAAGTTGCCTGGGGGAGAAGCATTCCCACCCAGCTGCATTTTTCATGCCAGGTCTGTGATGCATCCGACTTAAAAGTGGGTAAATACACGTATTAAAGGGTATTTATCTATCTTGCTGCTATTAACCAGTACTACTTATTCCTCTTCAGGCCACATCTATTGTACAGTAGTCACATAAATGTCTCCCATATATATATTTATAGGGTTTGAATCAAATTTATCATGGTGCTGTTTGTAATAAGCTGTGCAGATCACATTCCGCAGTATATGAAGCATAGCATTTTACTAGCTAAGCTTGAACTAATAATTGTTTAGTCAGTCAAAATGCCATTTGCGATTGTTCCATAACGGCACAGGATCAATGGTGGCATAAAATGGAAAGATATATCGATTGACAAGTTCTCGTCTTTTATGGCTCTTTATAGATTAAAGAGTAACTTTCTTTGGAAATGATGCTAAAATATGGCATTTTGTGTTGGATAGGTAATCACACTGGGGATATTTATGCACTGTCTTTCTTGTCATTTTCTATTTGCTGTTTTGTATTTCAGAACTTATTCCAATGGAAATCTTGTTGTACATATCTGAGACCATTTAAAATGCCAACTCTGTCATGACAGCAGCTATGAATTCCATTTTATATGGCAGCATTGCATAGCTCCGGACCAAGAGAGTGTCATCTGGGAGCCTTTGGGTTTGTGTGCAGCTGCAGCATGTGGTGAGCAATTGACCTGAATACTGCAGCCTGTGCAGAAGCCCGCTTCCTACTCAGCCAGCATATCTTGGGCGGGAGGCATTTCTGAGGGCAGGAAAGACCTGTATGGACACTGCACATGTGCTCTGCATGCATACAGCATGAGGTGTGGGCGGGGCTAAGCCTATAAAGGATGCCTCTGCACCATTCACGGCCTCTTTCTGTTTCTGGCTCCCAACCTGCCTCCCTTAAACCAGTACCAAATTAGCCAATCACTCCCTTTGGAGGGAGGGCTGACTAGGAATTTTACCTGCCACAAATTGGCATTTGAGTACAGGTTTTTTACCTCCTCCATAGTGGAATTAATTGTTAGCAGAGGGTGGGTAAATAGGTCAATTTGGTGGGGACAGGGTTGTACGGAAATTTTAGGAGAACAGAATATGGATTGCTGTGCTCTCTGGTGATTGAGTTTGCCATGTTTTGTATGTATGCCTAGCATATAGCCCTGTTTAATGGTTTATTGTTTATTTTTTAAAAAACACCTCTGAGTATTGTGGTTATATTTTCTTCGGGAGGGAATAAACCCTATTTAGAAGTTGCCTGTGTTTCTATCTCCCTGACCTGTGTCTTGATGTAAGTTTCACGGAGCATATACTTCCAAGTAAATGTGTTTAGAATTGAGTATCTATCTGTGGAAAGTACCCTGAATGCCAGGGGTGCTATTTTAGATGAATACAATTAAGTATTTATTCAACTGTTTATAATTGTTCAACTAGTTCAGGTCATTGGCAGAACAGGAACAAATAGCAAAGGAGCTCCCCACTTATTCAGAGTGTTTTGCATTTGCTTGAATAAAGAAGTTATTTTAGCCTTTCCTGCTGCTTTCTTATTGCCTTTACAGATAATATATTTTGCTATACGCTTTTCCTGGCATTTTCTAATCAGGTTGTCTGCCTTTATACAGGAGGAACAATAGCTGAGAAATCAGCTCGTAGCCCATTTCTATTTGTCCCTGTCCTGGAAGATCTTTATGGGGGCATCAGCAGAGGCGATATGTCTGGAAATATATGCAAACTGCTGTAAGTGCTGCTACCTTCTTCTCCACTGACATTTTGGCCCAGTGATAAATGCTATAGCAAAATAAGGCCATTCCAAAAAGGTCAGCACCAGAGAACCGATTAGCGTGGCAGCTGCTTATGGAGGCATGTTAGTGTGATGGAATATACTATTTGCTTCATTTTTCTTTGAGGCTTCCATGCCATTAAATAACTAGAAGAAGAAAAAGGGGAAGGAATGCCATTGTAGTTGTCTGGTTTGAAAATTTACCTCCGCAATTGGTAAAAAGTGAATGTAGCCTAGCGTCAAAATTTCCATTTCAATGCAAACTATTGCAAGATTGCCATTCAGCTGGTATCTCATTGGTTTTGGGATCTGAAATGCCTGTAAACTCCTCAGTCACCTCTCATTTAGGTTCCATGACTTTATTACCTCTCATCTAGATTGCTGTAATGCAAACTATGTGGGGCTGCCCTTGAAAAGTGTTAGGAAACTACACCTAGTTGAAAATGCAACAGCCAGACTGTTTTATTATTATTATTATTATTATTATTTATTTATATAGCACCATCAATGCACATGGTGCTGTACAGAGTAAAACAGTAAATAGCAAGGCCCTGCCGCATAGGCTTACATTTTCTGATATGCATTTTAAAAACCATAGAACACCAGAATTGAATCAATTTCACTGGCTTCCAGTTTGTTTCCAAACCCTTCTGGTTCATATCTATACCTTCCAAACGAACCTGCTTGAAACAGTTGCCATCAGGAGCCCTGTGATACGTCCCACCACCTAGAGAAGTTAGGTTGGTGGGTACATGAGACAGGGCCTTTTCTGTAGTGGCAACCTGAGTATGAATTACCTCCCCAAGGAGGTTCTATTAGCCCCTGTTTCAGATGGCCAGTAAAGACTGTATTGTGGCACTGCATTTTTAATGTATTTTAATGTTCTCTCTTTGTTTATCATAAAGAAGATTTCTGCTCCTGCTTTAAATTGATTGTTAGTGTTTATTGTGTTTTATTACTGTTGTTGTTTTAGCTTTGTATAATCTTGAGCAGCCATTGGGTAAATAAATGAGAAACTCCATATTCTCCTACGCTGATTGTCATGCTTCTGCTCATTTCCCCCTACTTAGGAGATAGATTTTGTCTTCAGAAGTTGAATTCTTCCACTTGTATGTACTAAGAGTTTCCTCTACTCTTTTACCAATCAAGCCCTTCCCTTTGTTCCTTTCATTTTCTCCTTGAAACGTTCATGACCTTTGAGAGTGCAGGATACTGTTTCAGATTTCAGTAGGGAGAGGGGCAAAGTGATTTATGTGGTGGGGGGGTGGAAGCAAGCAGCGTTCAAAGGCCTAATCTACACCAAGCAGGATGTTGCACTATGAAAGCAGTATAAAAGTGGAATATAAAAGGCAGGAGCCACACCAAGCAGGATATAGTGGTATGAAAGCGATATATGGTATGTGTCAATGTTCAAAATATGGTAGCCATTTCACCTATATTACACCAACTTTAAAATCACTTCACTGGCTGCCAGTTAGTTTCTGGGTAAAGTATAAAGTGTTGGTTATCACCTTTAAAGCCCTATATGATTTGGGTCCAGGTTACCTGTGGGATCGCCTTCTCCCATACAATCCACCCCGCACACTCAGGTCCTCTGGGAAGGGTTTACTCCAGTTAGCCACAACTAGGCTGACAACTGTTACCCAGAGAACCTTTTCTTCTGCTGCCCCCAGACTGTGGAATGGCCTGCTGGAGGAGTTTTGTAAACTTAACACTCTCTCTGAGTTTAAGACAGCTGTGAAGACTAGTCTGTTCTGGCAGGCCTGCTCAGATAAATTTTAAACCTAAGAATTTTAAGATGTTGTGATTGTTATGTTATTTTAATATTGTATTGGTTTTCTATGCTCTTTCAATTAGTTTTCTGTATTATATTGTATTTAACATTGTTCCCCGCCACGATCCAGAGGGAGAGGCAGGTAATAAATAAATAAATAATTTTTTATTATTATTATTATTATTATTATTATTATTATTATTATTATTATTATTATGCTCCACAGTTGTCAGTGCACTTCAATACCACTATAAAGCAGTAATGTGGCTTCTGCCTTTTACATACCACTGTCATATCCCTTTCATAGTGCAATATCCTGTTTGGTGTAGATTAGGCCAAAGGCTTCCTCCGATAAATCTCACATTACATTTTAGAAAGCAGCATATTTTAAGAGTTTCTATTGTGGTTGGTTTTTATTGTTCATAATAACAAAACATAAAAATGCTTACAAAGAATAATCATATATAGTCTGAAACATGGGGAGATGGCCCTTGTACCCTACCAAAGTGAGTTCCCTATTGCAGACTTTTGCTGCATTGAAATTAATGAAAATGGGCCTGTTTGAGAGATTTTGCAGACAATTCTGTCTCATGAAATCATGTTTTAAATATTGTGGATCATTTTTGTTATGAATTAGTATGTGTGTACCTGAGTTTCCATTAGACATAACTCAAAAATCTGAATGCATATCCACATTGATCCATATTTTGCCTTACATTTTTTTAAAAAATCCTGGAGACTGAAGTAGCTCTAACCTTCGAGTCAGTTCAGATTTAGTGCTTGTTGATTTTAGAAAACATGATCATTTATCTGAATGGCTGTGAAACTTGCAAATAACTTAATAACCAGATGTTTAGATAGCAGTGCTATTTACATGGGTTAATTACTTGGGAGACACATGGCAGATTCCGATAATCAGGCATTTTTGAGTTGTGGGGTTCACATAATGCAGGTAATATTTTATAACATTTACATTTTTGAAATACATCATTTACTATTTAGACTCGTTCATTTTCATAACACATGGCTTTCAAACACTAATGTCTCTGGCAAATTTCTTTACATATTCATATTGCTTTAATGATTTTTATCCTGTTTTGACTTAGGAAGACCAGGTGTGCAGAAGTATCTTTGGAAGAAGAAAAAAAATCTCATCTTTTAAATAGTATTTCCATTTGAAAGTTAATAATGAATATGCTAATGTATGCAATAATGACATTAACAGGCATCCAGCATCTCTCTAGGATAGATTGTGACATAAAAAAGATCTTCCAATCAAAGAGAAGAACAGCACATACTATCTTTTACATTCTTCAACCTAGGCCTAATTCTCTTCTTTTTGTACTTGAGTACTCAAAGTTGAATACAAAATACATAAAAAGGTGTGCAAGTATAGAACCAGCTGGGTATCAGTGTAAAACAACAACAACAATAATTCAGAAGCCATTATCTGGTATGCCTCTGCATAAATGAAATCACCAGAACATAGAGATCTACATATTTCCTAAAGAGCTTTATATATGTCTTCTAGTTCTGCGCCAAACCCTGCCCCTACTTTTGCCATTTCTCTCTCTCCCTCAAAGGACGCATTATTTCTTTGAGGTTTTCACAGGGAAGGGGTGAGTGAGGGGTTTTCTGTCTGTTTTAACTTTAAAATCTCCTCATTGCAGCATTGCATGACTCTTTACACAAAGGCTTTCAGCTCAGCAGCTCTTCCTCAAGTCCCATGAGATCATGTAATGTTGCACATTCTACAAGTAAGAATCTTTCTTTCTTTCTTTCTTTCTTAAGCCCTAAAAGCCCCGTTCTTGCTAGTAGCATTGCAAGGTTCTTTGCAAAGAGGCTTGCAGCCCAGTAGGAGTTCCTGAATGCCTCTTTGGAGAAAATGTATTTGCATACAGATCTGTTGTCATTGTTGATGATCACGATGATGGTGGTGATGTTTCTAAAGCTCTGTTCTTGCTTGCAGCATGGTTTCATCTGCAGAAAGAGTGTGCAATGTAACAGAGTGTCATAGGACTTCAGGAAGGGCTGCTGGGCTTAAAGCCTTTGTGCCTGTAACAGTGCATGGGGCATTTTAAGGCTAAGAATAAATAAAAAGAAGAGCCCTTCAGATACACCCTACACTTGAAAAGGTATATAAAATCCCTGTCCCCTTCCCCAATGACAAAATTATTCCAAATTCTCTCCCTTCCCAGACTCTTTCACTGGAGTTTTAATTTCACCCCTAGCCCCATAAATTGCCCAAAATGAAAGAATCTAAATATTTAGAACAAGGCTAACCTCTTTTGCTACTGATAAAGCAGACAAACGGCTAATACTTGGAGTGGGAATTAGGCTTCTTATGTTTTCTCTGGTAAACTCAGCACAGTTGTTCTGTTTCTCAAGCCATTTTACTCACATTTGTAATCCAAATAATGTGAGGCAGCCGCCCCTAGTGCCCTCCAGATGTTTTGGGTTATGATTAGCATTCCTAATCATTGACCGTATTGGGCATGGCTGAAGTTCAGAACACCTGGAGAGTGTTGGGGAAAGCTTCTGTAAAGAGTACTCTTCTTTCAATATACTCTGTAAGGAGTACTTCAACTACTCTTCTTTCAATCTAGGCAACAAATATATCATATTCTCTATGCTCAGGAGCTCTGAAATATCCATAATAGAGGCCCCAATCTAGACAGAGCTTGCAGTATTAAATACTTAAGATGGTGAATCCATTCCTGGAAACAACAGGCATCTGCACACATCTGTAATCATTTTGGGTGATTAAATATTCATTGTATCCTTGTACATTATACATATGTTGATATTTCTTCTGGTCCATCTTTGAACTTCATTTTCTTTATTAGTTTTTTCATTTGCTGTATAATTGCAATTGAGAAATTAAAATGCCTTTTTTGGTCAAGCATTCATAAAGTCACTTATGGCCTTTCATTATTAAAATGGCCATATTGCACAGCTTGCTGCACTTTGAAGTGCATACTTTGTTAAGAAGTTCCTCAGAAAATGTGCTTCATGTGATGCCCTGGCAATGTGTGAATTGCTTCATACTTGGACAACCAAAATTATTCCAACATGTGGCACACATGAGCCTAAACAATAAGTTAAGAAGCTAAAAAGAGAGCAAGAGAGAGAGCAGACAGACACAGAAATAGCACAAGACATTTTGGTGGCTTAGACAGAAAATCCAACTATGTGGCGGTAGAAATGTGTGAATAAAGGAAATAGATGAAAATTTGTGACCCTTTGGCAATATCTCCAAATTCACCTGAACTAGACCTAACCACTGCACCTTGCCTAACAGTAGGGCTGGCACTGCAGGCTTCACTTTTATTTCAGTCATGGATTGATGGAACAGTGCAGGAGTTTGGCTTGGTTCAAAGAATCGAAGGAAGACCAAACCTTTAAACTCTAATGAGTAGGGTAGCCACTTGTGAATCACCAAGAAGGAGGACAAAAGAGGGCAGAGATTTCCATGGAATGTGCATGTGCTAACAGATGCAAATTTAGAAATAATTATTTTAATGAACATAGAAACCTTGCCATAGGGTGGACAGCTGCGACTAGGTGATCTGTGTGTCTGCTCAGTTTACTGTCCAGATGCTGTTGATCGGTAACTTCAAGGCTCAGCTCTTCGTTCCGATGGTTCTTTATATTTATAGCATACTTAGGCCTTAGCTAGACCTAGGGATTATCCCAGGCAAATGGACGGGTCATCCCTGCCTGCTCCTGGGATCCCCCTTGTGTCATTTGGATGCACAGGGATGAGCCTAGGACAATCCCAGGATATAGGCCTGGTCTAGCCATGGCCTTAGACTGGACTTGAAATATACTTAAAATAGAAGATTCTCTTCTGTATAAGAAGACACATAACCACATTTTTAAAGAGTTGCTTCATTGGCCAGCAGTATTAGTAATCAACCCTCTCTTTTGAAAAAGCACAGCGCTTTTTATATTGAGTAAGCTAGTAATTTAACATTCTGTAAGAATCAAAGAGTGACTTTCAATTCTGTAGCAACCATTCTTTCTCATCTCTGCAAGAAGCTCTGCCCACCAGATCCATCAATACCAAAGCATTTCTTCACTTGATTAATCATAAAAAGATTCTATGGTCAACGTATTTGATTGTCCCCAGTTCAAAGAGATGTCACATCCAGCCCAATCTTATGCATATTTACTCAAACCCACTGACTTTAATGGGACTTACACCCAGGTACATGTCCACAGGATTGCTCCCAGGTATGTATCCACAAGATTGAAGTCTTACCACACAATCTTATGCATGTCTACTCAAAAGTAGGTCCTATGTAAGTGTGTATGAGATTGCAACCCTAATTTATTAAGTTCTACACAGATAGGCTTCTTTCGTTTTATAAGTCCAGAATATTCAAAGAGGGAGCTATGCTACACAACATATGTTAATTATATTTATTTGAAAGATTTATATCATGCCATTCAATAAAATTCCAAGGGCAGCTTACAATAGTTTTCAAAAATCAGTAGCAACTGCAGCAACAAATTTAAAACATACAGATAAATATAAATAAAAGAGTAAAATCACTAAGAGCAGCGTTAATGAGGTCAGAGCCATGACAATGTATTCACACTGTCAAAGATGATTTGATGTTTAGAATACAATTCTTATTGTGCAAAAAGGTCTGTGAGCCTTTTCCTTAAATAGAGACATGCATAAGCAACAAATATATTTTCAAGTTCACATATGTTTGGAAGTAGAGATTTCATGAGGAGAAGCATGAGAAGTATTAGTGTGCTGTTTTTGACAAAATTCAACTGTTCTTTATATCTCACACCCTGTGGACTATCCTTTCATTGATGAAGATTCCCCAGTTCCAAATAAGAACATTGTAATCCTCATTGCCCTGGTGAGCCAATGGAAATGCAGGAAGATCAAGCGGTATTTTCAATGAGCTTGTCTGATATGCATTCCCATTTCTCACTCCTTACTGTTAAGACCCACACTGTCTCGGTTCATAGCTGCCATTTCCACAAACATGCTGCTTCATAATTCATTATGAGGAGAGAGTTTAAAATGCACAGTGACACATAACAGTTCTCCATAGTCTAATACTACCGCAGGGCTGTTTGTGAGCCAACCCGCTCAGGACTGATCTACAGTGTGTTCCAGATTGAGAAATCAAATCCCAGGCTTACGTCTGTGTTGCCTTCCTGGCATTTGCAAGCAACAGCATTAGCATTTCCTAAAATACAAAGAGCAGCGAGACTCTTCCAGTGGTAGTGATGGCAGCATGACGCTGAGCTCACAGTGAAAGCAGAATAGCAAACTGTGAACTTTGTCATTTGGATAACAAATGTTGCTTTTCCCGACGCACCCTGATTTCACTCTTTTTTCAGATGTGCACCTTTCATGAACATCCTGTTTGTATCCCCCTCATTGTGAATAGAATCTAATTATCAGCCTTCATTGCATGAACTGAGAGAAGAAAGAGGGGTGGGAAACACACACACACACACACACACACACACACACACACACACACAATCTGTCTTTGATCACAAGGAGTGCAATCCATGTTTCACTATCCTAGTCCATTCGCAATAATTTATGAGTAAACTTTTATAAAAAGTGTTTTTTATCATATACCTGATCACCTCCTAACTAGGCATGAATAAGAATTTCAGTTCAGTTCATTTTTGATAGGAATTTACCAAAATCCACATATTTGGGACAAAAAGAACTTGAAATTTATTTATTTATTTATTTATTTATTTATTAAAAAGTATGTGGGAGAAAACAAAACTAATAGATTCATGCATCCGGGCTCAGGGCTTTGAGTGATTCATCATAAGAGTCTGGGCTTGAGTTCTTGTGTATTCAACCATGTTAATGCTTTACTAGGGCCGCCACCTCCTTTAGGATCCTCATCTTTGCCAGTTCTGTGGCAGCAGCACCTCCAGCTCCCATCCCTATCAGCCCACTGACTGACTTTCCTTATAGTGGGTCGGGATCACCAGTGCACTTGCTGCCTGGCTGCCTGGCTTTAAGACCTGGAGTCTAGCCAGCAGGGATGGGAGCTGGAAGTGCTGCCATGCACCATCTCCGATGGGAGCAGTGAAGGGGGGGAGCTGTCCAGCCAGAATGGGCCAGCACCCTGCAGGGATGTGAGCTAGAGGTGGTGCGGCCATTGTGACTGCTTTTTTTTTAAAAAAAAAAGCTCCGCGCCTATGCGCCAAGCGAGCACACCGTCACCAATGGGGGCAGTGGGGGGAAGTGAAATATATTAAGGAGGGTCATCTCCAGGGCCTCCAGAAATGCCCCCTCTCTTCCCCTTCCCATGATCCTCTCCCTCACTATGTGCATGTGTCCAAGAAAGGAGCAGCCAGCCACTCGAAGAGGCCCTGCCTGCTCGCTGACAGGCAACTTAATTTTCCACAGTGAGGCCCTGTGATACCCAGTGGGATATACTAGGATCAGGCTGATGCACCATATCCGAATGAAAACTGTGAGACTTGTACCACCAATTTTGCTCAAAGGTAGGAGATAATAGAAGGAACTTTCTTCTCGCTTTATTCATCACAAGGGCACCAAGTTGGGGAAGGCTGCTTTATATGGTAATGTGCAGGCAGGCAGGCACTCATCCATCTCTCTATATCAATGCTAGCACTCTTCTCCATAACAACCATGCATATATTTTGCTACCTGAAGTGGAGACCAGATGGCACCTCCCCCCAAAAGCTAGCCCAGCACTTTAAGAAGTTGTGCTGCCTCATTCAGACACCAATTCTAAGTGCTGGTGTGTGTCTGCCATTGATCAACAAAGCATCAGTGGGCTCTCTTGGGCTCTCATCCTCCTCTAACACACCCCTCCCCTTTGAACAGGCTGGAAGCTTAAGCGTTGGGGGGGGGGCAAAGCTTGGTGGGACCTAGACGGCCAAGTAGCAAAGCACACAAAAATGCTCCATTCATCTTTAGATTCTTGCAGCTACAAGTTCCCCTGCTACGAGCTAATGCCATATCCAGTAACCACAGATCAACACCATCTGGCCTACAACTGGAAAACAGGAACCCTCAAGAAAGTTTGTCAAGCACATCAACATACATTATACAGTATGATGGATAATAATAATTAATAATAATAATAATAAATATGTATTTATTTATTTATTTATTACCCGCCTCTCCCTCTGGATCGAGGTGGAGTACAATACATACAACTAATTCAAACATTTTAAACCAGTGCATCATTAAAATCAGCACACCATTAAAAAGGCATCTTAAAATGAATTAAGCACGTAGAAACCCCCCCCCCCCAAGGTTGTCCATTTTAGAGACTGGCATCAAAACACTTAAATCTAAAAGATACCTCTCTCTCTCTTTCTCTCTCTCTCTCCCCGCCCCACTCCCTCCTTCTCAATTCCAAATAGTGGGGACATGCAACAGAAGTATTCTGTTACAAGTTTACTAGTTGTAAACCTCCCAGAGGCATTTTATTTACTATATTTCTTTATCCTGGGGGACAGTCCTGTTGGTCTGTTGCAGCAAAAACAACAGTCCCATGGCAAGTTAAAGATGAATAAATTTATTATGGTATAAGATTTCATAGACTAGAGACCACATCATCTGATGGAGGCAACTGTAATCCATGAAAGTTTATGCCATAATAAATTTGTTAATCTTTAAGATGCTTTGAGACATTTTGTTGCTTTCTTTTTCATCTAGAGATTTACAGATGAGAAAAACATTCTTAAAACGTTATGTGATACAAATAAATATCTAAACTAGGAAAAAGAATAATAAAGGAGGGTTCCATGGTGTTAAACATTAGAAAGAATTGTTTTTGGTAAACATTTCCAATTTAAAGCAAACAAAAAGAAATAAGAAAAGAAAACCCTCCATGTGCATACAACCTTAATTTAGGAAAGAGTTTTTAAATTGTGCCCCTATTGACCTTACCGTTACAAGATGGGGGATACTTGGATCAGTAATACTACAAGAGAAAAGGATCTTGGACTTGTTGTAGATCACAAGCTGAATATGAGCCAACAGTGTGATGTGGCTACAAGAAAAGCAAATGCTATTTTGGGATTTACTAATAGAAGTATAGCTTCTTAACCACGTGAGGTACTGATTCCCTCTATTTGGCACTGGTTAGGCCTCATCTTGAGTATTGCATCCAGTTCTGGACACCACACTTCAGGAAGGATGCAGACAAGCTGGAGCCTGTTCAGAGGAGGGCAACGAGGATGATCAGGAATCTTGAAAAAAAAGCCCTATGAGGAGAGACTGAAAGAACAGGGCATGTTTAGCCTGGAGAAGAGAAGGCTGAGAGACATGAAAGCACTCTTGAAATACTTGAAAGGTTGTCACAAAGAGGAGGGCCAGGATCTCTTCTCGATCATCCCAGAGTGTAGGCCAGGGAACAATGGTCTCAAGTTACAGGCAGCCAGTTTCCAGCTGGACATCAGAAAAAACTTCCTGACTGTTAGTGCAGTAAGACAATGGAACAAATTACCTAGGGATGTCATGGGCTCTTAAATGTCATAGGCATTTAAGAGGCAGCTGGGCAGCTAACTGTCAGGAATGCTTTAAGATGGATTCCTGCACTGAGGAGGGGGTTGGACTTGATGGTCTTATAGGCCCCTTCCAACTCTACTATTCTATGATTCTATGAAAAATAACTGTGCTTTGTTTTCTAGTTCTTTTCTTGCTGTTTATGCCCTATTTTCAATTTGTACTCTTTCTCCAAGCACTGTTGTGTCATGTGTATGTCTGAAATAGCATAAGAAGCCCGTGGCTTTACACTTTCATTCAGTCGTACGATAACCCAAAGGACTCTGACGTTTTCCAGTTTATAATCTGCTTTGACTGTAAAGTACTCCCATGCATCCTGCTTTAATTGTGCTATAAAGCCAAAAGACCCGCCCTATTTTGCTACTAGTTTTGGAGCAAATCATTTGTTGTATTCCGAGCAACCACTAGGGCACAGGAGCAGGATTTAATATATTTAAAGAAAAATTAAACAAGTGCTTACATCTGCATAAGTTTTAAAGATAAAGACATCAAAATTGGCACAGTAATAGATATTAAGGAGGGTTTTAAGCATACCAAATTTGAATTGGATTGAGTCATCCGTTGATTTTTTGATTTTTTACATTTCTCCCCCTTAAACTGTTTCCTGGTATGCAAAGGATATTAGGAGCGCTGCCACCCAGGGTGTGATTTAGCTAGCAACAACAACAGCTTAGTGCTATAGGGGATAATTCGGGGGAAACAGGTATGTGGGATGAAGCTAGAAGTTAATGCTGCCACCAGTTCTACTGTGTGCAGTAATCTGAGTAATCACCAACAGAAATGGATTTTGTCTCTTAATTCAGGTCAGTGTTGTTCCTAATCAAAGCCATCAAACATTTCATCTGATGACCCGGTCTGTGATATTCCAAAAAAATAGATTAGAATGCCAGTCTCGATTTTGTAGAGGTCCTTATCAGCCTAGATTGAGCATGTTTCCTAGAAGTAAAATAGGAGATCAACAAAGATGTTTTCATTCTGATTGGTATGAAAAGTATATTTGGCTAGAATATAGCCCATCAAACGACGCAGCATTTTTACTGCCGTTTCTTCTCCTCTAATGATCCAGCAAACAAAGGTCACCCTGGCCCAGCATTTTTCATACAGAATTCAGAAACTGGCATAGGGCTAACGAATGTTTTAAAAACCACCAACTGTCAAAATCTCATGCGCTGAGCTGTTCTTCATGGTCAAGTTTTAATGAAGGGAAGCCTGTTGGTGTATTGTTGGATGAGGAAAAGCAGGCTTATCTGTCTAACCAAGAAGAATGCTGCCATAACCCAAGAGTAATGGAGCGACTGATTGACATTGTTCTGTGTTTGCTCCAAAAATATGATCCCATAATGGCAAAGCATGTGCAATGATCTCCTCGAAATGTTACCTATCTGAGTAATTGCATCCAAAATGATTTAATTCTGGCCCTTCACAATGTTGTGCAACAAAAGATTGCACAACACTAAATGGAAAAATGGTCTCAATAATTGCCGATGACACTACTGACTGTGGACACCATGAACAGATATCCATTGTGGTGCAGTATTTTGACAACGACAAACGTTCCAGTTGAACGTTTTGTGTCTGTACAGAGACTATTAGTAGTTGATGCTCAGTCTATTTTTAACCAGTTAGATGACATCCTTGGCGTTCTTAAAATTGACTGGTCATCAGTGATGTCTTTCTATTTTGATGGCACATCTACTACGTCTGGATGTACTGCAGGAGTTCAAATGAAATGTAAAAATAGAAACAGTGAAATACTCTATGTACACTGCTATGCACATTGTTTGAACCACATCCTAGTAAATGCAGGCACTTCAAGTAAACAAAACAGAACTGTCTTTGATTTGTTTTTTGTGGTTTTTTTTTAGTGTTATTCAGACTGGAGGGGAGTGCTGTGCGACATGCAGTACTGGAGAAAATTTCACAAGAAGTAGAATCCTAGTTGAAGACTTTGGAGTCACTGTCAAACATAAGATGGGCATGCAGAGAAGAGGCAGTGGCTGCTGTAAAACAAAATTACTCCATCATTTTACAAGCTTTACAAGAGATTATTGAAACAACTCGCCTTGCTGACACTAATAGCTTCCTCCCATGTACCTGTTTCCCTCAAATTATCCTCTACACTGCTAAGCTGTCACTGTTGTTGTTGTTAGCTAAACCACACCCCGGGAGGCAGCACTCCTAAGATCCTTTGCATACCAGGAAATGGGTTTAAGGAGGGAAATGTAAAAAACATAAAAAATCTACGGATAACCCAATCTGATTCCAATTTGGTATGCTTAAAGCTCTCCTTAATATCTATTACTGTGCCAATTTCAATGTCTTTATCTTTAAAACTTATGCAGATGTAAGCATTTGTTTAATTTTTCTTTAAACATGATCCTGCGCCCCCAGTGGCCACTCGGAAAACAACAAATGATTCGCTTGAAATCTAGTAGCTAAATACCTCGATCCTTTTCCCTTTATAGCACAATTCAAGCAGGATGCATGGGAATACTTCGCAGTCAAAGCAGATTATAAACTGGAAAACTTCAGAGTACTTCACAATAAAAGCAGATTATAAGCTGGAAAACTTTGGAGTCCTTTGCATGCAATTCATAGTGATTGCACAGTATAACGCTGGTGTGATAAAGCTGTAAAATAAAAGCCAGGGGCCTTATCCATGAACTAAATTCATTCAAGTTCATCTTTACCCTTCATACGATGCACCCTATTCTCCAGCTGGTGGTAAAAGTGAGTAAGGCTCCAGATCTCAACTTACTTACTGCAACGACAGGGGTGACAAGCTTGTGTAACTCTTTGGCTGTGATGAGAAGTGGCCCAGAATATTTTTAATATATTTTCAATGACTGTGTGAAAATGTGTGTAGAGAATGATATATTGATTCCCCCAGTTAAGAAGAGAAAAATAGCCACTTGTAATAATGACACGTTTGAGTCCCAGTATCACTTTGATACAAAAGAGGAGCAGTAGAGAAGAACTTCATTTTACCCACTCCTAGACTCAATGATTACCTGCATTGACCAGTGATCTGATCAGGATAAATTGTGACTGCAATGGGTAAACTGCTGAGCTTAGACATTGGCAGGGATGATACCAGAATCATTGCCAACTAATTTAAAGTGTCCTTGGATGAGTTGGAAGCTGAAGTCGGACTGCTTCAGGGCTATGGTGGATCTGTTCCCATAGGTAGCACTATGAACACCACCAGAGAAAAGCTTGATTGGCTAAAGGAGTCAGATTGGTCTTCCATGTTCCAAGCCTTTTACAAATCTATTCAATGTTTTGCAGTCTTACCTGTTACAAGCTATTCATGTGAAAGAACACTTTCGAAACTTGTTGTTTATTGTTCCAGCAGCGCCTTGACTCACTCATGATTTTGTACATTGAACAAGAATTGGCTTTGTCAGTTACTTACAATGTTGTGATTGAGGTGACCGATGTCTCATTCTTTAGGACAAGAAGATGAAGAAACCTGAATCTGTTTTGGTAAGTTTGGGTTAGCTCATTATCTGGTTAAATTTAAAGATCATGGAAAATGACTGTATCTTTGTATATGCCTGGTTATCACTACAGCAAAAAAATGGTATTTGGGGTCTCATTTTTTTAAAAATGTATTTTTTAAGTTGTTAATTTTTAAAAAATAAGTTTAGTTAAGTTTGGGTTTCTTTAGTTTGTTTGATGAATGAAAATAAAGTATTTTATGATTGAATATTCAAAAAATGTTTGCCTTTAATAATAATAATAATAATAATAATAATAATAATAATAATAATAATAAGTAAATAAAATTCCCTGGTGGCATACCCTAATGAAATGTGCTGCGCACACCTATGCCATTTCTACCCATATGTCAAGGTCAGTAAGTTTGCATTAAGTTAGGGCTTCATTGTGTCTTGTAATATTTAATGTTTTAGGGTAGCCTCACATTATCAGATTATTTCCCTATGGGGAAAAACTCACTTGTGGTTAAGAGCCCTTTGAAATCTTGTTTTGTAAATGTGTTCTGCGCATATTTTTCTGGTAAATACCAGAACAGCTCAGAAAATCAAGCTTTTTACTATCTTACCAATTCACGACAATGGCTGCATTCACATTAGGGATCCATTCCTGCTCTAAAAAAAATCAGCATTTGTAAACCAAAAACTCTGGTTTACGATCCTGGCTTGTAAAGGGACCAGCACACCAGGATCATTCATTTGGACAACATGCTAAAGAAACCACTTAATATATTGATATGAAAAACTACCCCTATCTGAAAATACCAGGCTGTCGTATTGTCAGTAAAGTTGATAATGTAAGTAACCCAAAAGTATGTCTACTACTTAAAAAGAAGGTGGGGATTCTTTCATAGAGTTCAGTGACTTGTAGAATTCACAGGTGGAGATGTATACTTGATCATTACTAAAACTAGATGTTTTAGAAGGAATTCCTTGAACATAAGAACATTAATATATGGGAATGTACTATACCTGTGGTGTTCCTAGGCATTTGACTGCTGGAGGCTCGGCGTGAATGACAGGAAATAGAATGGTGCATTGTTGTACAATGCTTTGGCCATTCTAAGGGACTGAATGGTCCAATGCTCTCACCAGTAGGATCCATTTTCATGCCTTCTATGATCACTGGCAATTGATTTCACTGCATAGGGGAAACGTCTTTTGGAGGCACTGTTCACTCTTAATCCTGATTAAAAACAGCTGGAGTTATAGTTGTTTAGTATCTGGGAACATCAGCCCTATACTGTACAGCTCATTTTGGAGATAAATTAAGATGAACTACAATATAGAAAAATAGCTTTGACTTAGGTTTACAGCAGATGACAATGGATAATGCCCTGGGGTAAAGGCTCAATATCATTTGTATCTCATTCTCATTTAAATATATGCAAAATTTATGTCATATGAATGTCCGTATTAAGATTTTATAGCATACATTTTGTATGTCATTATTGCTTGGTATATTAAAGTGACTTATGTCTCCTAATGTTGCTTTTGCTTGTAACATTAAACTAGTGAGCGCTTTAAAGTACATGGATACTGTTAGAACAGCCATCTCTATTTTGCACACATAAGACTTTAAAGATATAGTGCATATACGAAGTTCTAAAAGTTGTTTATTTAAATCCAGTCTATCCCTCCTCTTTAACCCTATCCAGGGATTGCAACTTGTTGCCCTCCAGATGTTTTGAGCCTATGCCTCCCATGATCCTTCACCATTAGCAATGCTGACAAAGGCTGATGGGAGTTGTAGGCCAAAATATCTGGAGGCTCTCAAGTGCCCTGGTTTCGCCCCTGTCTGGCAGACAATTCTCCGTTTGGTCTCTTTCAAACATGTGGAACAGGAATGCAGAACCTCTTTTCAGCCTATGGGCCAAATTTCATTTCAGAGACACACTTCAGTGGTGGTGGTGGGCAAATGCAAAAGGGAAGGGTTCCCCAAATCCCTGCATAACAATTGTCACATATTTTAGCTTCGAACTGACGCTGTCAGTAACTAAGCCTTAGAAGAGGCATTTCAACCTTTTCCGGTGGAGAAAAACCTGCACAAAAATCAGGAAACCACCAAACGATTGGTGTTGCAGGAAAGGGGGAAGTGCCAAGGGAAGGGAGCAGTGCTATTGGCTGCCTTGGATACCCCAGAAAATTGGATTAGACACTCTGGAGGGCTGGATCTAGCCACAGGCCTAAGGATGTTCAGCCCTGATGTAGAAGATCAGTGCAATGTTAACTCGGTGTAATTTCTTTTACTGCCTGCATTTGACAGGTTATTAAGTGAATATAGAATCAAAGGGGCATGCATAGCCCAGAAAACCTGGTAAGGCCTGGTAAGGACTCAGTGGACCCTTGGTCTAATCCAGCATGGATCTTCTTATGTTCTTATGTTCTCATTATACAAAATACACAATCTTCACAAGAAATAGGCCACAGGTGTATTTAAAACTCTGTACACCTAGGGAGGGATAGATGTACGTAAACACAGAAGCAGCAAATGCATGGCTGTGGTGGTGTTGTTTGTCTGTTTGTTTCTTGCAGGGCAAACTGTTTCTCTCCGTCTCCACTCCTGTTCTTCTGACAAACCAGCATGAGTCCAGAATGAAATGGATATTGAAATTGGTTTGATGGAAAGAAGGTGACTTCTTGACTGACACAAGTGCCACCCCATCAGTCTTACTCTGACAAGGGGGAAGTTTCTGATTGACACAAGGGCCAGACAATCTGCATTTTGAAAATTGAGGATGTGTATGGAAGAAATCCTCCTGAATCAGGTCCTGGGGAGATGATTGTATATGGGTCACAATACTGGTGAATGTGTTCCCACACCAGGCTTCAATTGATGTATTTACGGCTGTTTCTATCCGATGCACGCATCTCAGAATTGGTCCTCTGGGTTCTTTTGCAGAATAATATTGATGTTCATTTCCATTTGATCAGATGAGAGGGAACGATCCTCTTTCTCCACTATGACCTTTGAACACAGTATGATGATTGCATAGACACCACTGGAAATATCCTTCATGTAATGACTTCCTGTCTCTGCAGCTGAAAGATATAGTGCAAGTCGTTATGTTTCCTGGTACAGTTTGGGAGGTGGGTGGCATTTGCATGGAAGCTTTGATTAATTGAACTTATTTAGACCTCAGTGACTCGTCCTCAACTAAATTTCCTCAGGGTGTCTGTGACAATGTACTATTTCAGGCTGAACATTGCCCCTTAGGATGGCCATGCATCCTACTTTGCAGAGGTCAGTCCTTGATTGGACCGACAGAGGACAGTCATCTAGTTGAAGGTGTTCTCTATTTGAAGGGAATCCTCTTTAATGATGAAACTACCAGAAGGGAGAGCTCAGGGGCCTTGAAGTGCCCATCAACAGCCAGCAGCAGGACATCAAATTGATTAGGCACACCGTTCAGCTGGTTGCAGTCACTATATTGAGATGTATTGTATTTCTATTCAAATGATGCGATTCCTATTTTTAATTATAGTAATGGTTTTTAATTTTACAGCTATGCAAATTGGCATATGCAAATGTTATGCAAAACTATATCTGCTTTTGTCCTCTTTTTGTAGGATGGATTTCCCATTTTTCTGGTGCAGAATAAGTGGTCATCCTACCTATCATACAGCGTTCCTGGTACAATTTCTTTTAATATTTATTTTATTTATTTATTTATTTATTTATTACATTTTTATACCGCCCAATAGCCGAAGCTCTCTGGGCGGTTCACAAAAATTAAAACCATCATAAAACAACCAACAAGTTAAAAAACACAAACACAAAATACAATATAAAAAGCACAACCAGGATAAAACCACGCAGCAAAATTGATATAAGGTTAAAATACAGAGTTAAAACAGTATAATTTAAGTTAAAATTAAGTGTTAAAATACTGAGTGAATAAAAAGGTCTTCAGCTGGCGACGAAAGGAGTACAGTGTAGGCGCCAGGCGGACCTCTCTGGGGAGCTCATGCCACAACCGGGGTGCCACAGTGGAGAAAGCCCTCCTCCTAGTAGCCACCTGCATCACTTCCTTTGGCAGGGGCTCATGGAGAAGGGCCCCTGTAGATGATCTTAAGGTCCGGGTAGGTACATATGGGAGGAGGTGTTCCTTCAAATAACCTGGCCCCAAACCGTTTAGGGCTTTAAATGTCAATACCAGCACTTTGAATCGGGCCCGGACCTGGACTGGCAGCCAATGAAGTTGTAAAAGGACTGGCGTAATGTGATCTCGCCAGCCAGTCCCTGTTAGTAAACGGGCTGCCCTGTTTTGTACCAGCTGAAGCTTCCGGACCGTTTTCAAAGGCAGCCCCACGTATAACGCATTGCAGTAATCTAAACAATAGGTTATCAGAGCATGGATAACTGTAGCTAGGCTATCACTGTCCAGATAAGGGCGCAGTTGGTATATCAGCCTAAGCTGATAAAAGGTGCTCTTTGCCACTGAGTTCACCTGTGCCTGAAGTGACAGTTCTGGATCCAAGAGCACCCCCAAACTACGGACCTGATCCTTTAGGGAGAGTGCAACCCTGTCCAGGACAGGGCAAACATCACCTCGCCGGACAAATGAACCACCCGCTAACAGTACCTCCGTCTTGTCTGGATTGAGTCTCAGTTTGTTAGCCCTCATCCAGTCCATTACCGTGCCCAGGCACTGGTTCAGAACAGTCACTGCCTCACCTGGGTTTGATGAAAAGGAAAGGTAGAGCTGGGTATCATCCGCATATTGATGACACCTCAGTCCACATCTCCGGATAACCTCCCCCAGCGGCTTCATGTATATGTTAAACAGCATAGGGGATAAAATAGAGCCCTGCGGAACCCCATGGCTTAGGAGCCACGGCACAGAGCAATAATTCCCCAGCACCACCTTCTGGAATCGGCCATCCAAGTAGGAGCGGAACCACTGCAACGCAGTACCTCCAACTCCCAGCTCAGACAACCTATCCAGAAGGATACCATGGTCGATGGTATCGAAGACCGCTGAGAGGTCCAGGAGAACCAACAGGGTCGCACTCCCCCTGTCTCTCTCCCAACAGAGGTCATCCCACAGGGCGACCAAGGCAGTTTCCATTCCAAAACCAGGCCTGAAACCCGATTGAAATGGATCTAGATAATCCGTTTCATTCAAGAGTGCCTGGAGTTGTCCTGCAACCACTCGCTCAAGCACCTTGCCCAGGAAGGGAATATTAGCTACCGACCTGTAGTTGTTAACATCCTCCGGGTCCAGGTTAGGCTTCTTCAGGAGTGGTCTAATTACCGCCTCTTTTAAAGAGGCCGGCACCACTCCCTCTCTCAAGGAGGTATTTACAACTTCCTGGACCCAGCCGGCGATCCCCTCCTTATCTGTCAGGGATGCTTTAGGGTGGATTCCTGCATTGAGCAGGGGGTTGGACTCGATGGCCTTGTAGGCCCCTTCCAACTCTGCTATTCTATGATTCTATGATGTAATGAGCCACGAGGGGCAAGGGGCAAGCACACAGGTGGTCGACTGGACTTGGCCAAGCACCTTGTCCACATCCTCGGGCCTCAATAACTGAAACTCATCCAATAAAACTGAGCCGGACGGCGCTCTGAACGCCTCTACTAGTGGTGCTGCATTAAGTGTGGTGTCCAATTCATGACGAATCTGAGCGACTTTATCTTCAAAGTGCCGTGCAAACTCGTCACAGCGTGCTACCGAGGGTTCAACTATCTCACGCCCTGGCCCAGAGTGTAACAGGCCACGAACCACTCGGAAAAGCTCCGCCGGACGACACTGAGAAGACGCAATGCTGGTGGAAAAGAACTGCCTCTTTGCCACCCTCACCGCCACAGAGTAGGCTCGATAGTGAGCTCTAACCTGTATTCGATCAGACCCAGCACGAGTTTTCCTCCACCTGCGTTCTAGCCGTCTCCCCTCTTGCTTCATTGCCCTCAGCTCAGGTGTATACCAAGGAGCTGACCAGGCTCCTTGGTATTTTAAGTAGGGTTATTTGCAAGTAGCTGCAGATGTTTATCTGGAACTGGGACAATGTCGGCTGGGGAAGAACAGCAGGATCCAATTCTGGCTTGTTCCTAGGATATAACCCCAGAATGGGGGCAGGGGAAAACTATCCCAGCCTTGGAGCTGGTGTGTTTCTTTTCTCTTTCATTGCAACCAATCGGAGGTGTGAAATAAAATAAGGGGGTAAAGTTGCAAGCCTTGCAGGGATTAAGAAGTGGTGGTCCCTCTGCCGGAAATCCTCCCCCCACCCCCATGGATTCTATAGGATAGCTCTCCCCGTTTGGAAGCAGACAAAGAAGAGGAACCGCCTTTCAGGGCTACTGCATGCATTTTGTTTTAATTAAAGTTAGTTTTAAGAACATGGATTCAGTTTCATGAGAAAACTATCATGAAATAATGTGAAGTGGTAGACATTAGGGGTGTGATCCGCTCCGATTAGGAGCGTAGAAGCAGTAGCGGATTGGCCTGCTCCGCCTTACCCAGAGGCGGAGTAGGAGCGGACCACGGACCCCCTAGAAGCAAGGCGAAGAGAAGCGGCCATTTTTCGGAGCTCCTAGTTCAGGCGGAGCGCTCCGGTCGCCATCTTGAAAACATTTCGCCATAGGATTGCATTGCGGGAAATAATCGCGCATAACTACGTTCTTTTTGAAGCTATCGTTCTAGAAATTCTTGTGCTCAGAGAGTCGTGGATGGGGGTCATTTTGAGACCACTCTCACCTCTCTGCGTTGTCTGGGTCGCGTGCTATATTTTTGTGAAAATCGGGTCAACCGCGTGGCTCAAACGGCGTTTTCGGCTTTTCGCCCATAGGATTGCATTGAGGGAAAGAATCGGGGATAACTGGGGGGGGTTAAGCTATCATTCTGAAAATTCTTGTGCACAGAGAGTCGTGGATGGGGGTCATTTTGAGACTACTCTCAACTTTCTGCATCGTACGGGTCGCGCGCTAGAAGTTTTTAAAAAATCGGCGGGAAAAATACCTTTTTCAAAGGGCTGAGGGGCAGAGTCAGCTCCCGGTCATGATGATCCCAAAGTTGGAGGAGGGCATAGGCAAAACGGGTAACTTGGGATTCTGGGAAACTTCTCTTTCTTCATCTGAACGGGCTTTTCCCCGTGTTTTTTAACACAGTAGCCCCACCAAATGCACAAACACAAATCATATACTAAGCCAAGAATAAGAGATAGAAACACAGCACTGCTCCCCACCCTAACCTTGGTGAACAACTGAATAGATGTGATGCAAGGGGATGAGCTCCCCTAGGGCATCTCATCGTGGACGTGCCCCCACTCTCTCCTGCACTGGAAGGCCATTAGAGCCTTCCAAAGAGAGTAAAACGGTGGAGCAATGCCTATCATGAGTTGAAGTGAATGCTCACTTTTCAGTGGTGGAGCAATGCCTGTTATGAGTTGAAGTGAGCATTTTACTTCTTCTCAGAGCTGTTGGTGGCTGTCTTGAACTGGCAGCTACTTCCCCCTCCCCCGGGCACGTCCCCCTATTGCTGGTAAAAGACAGATATAGCCTTTTTAAAAAAATTCTTCTTGCTGTTTATTGAGCAACACTGCTGCTTTTAATTCCACCCCTCCTTTGTTTATTGATTGATTTATTCCATTTTATATGCATTACTGGCTTATCCTTGGCTCACTTCCTTATGCCCCCAGAAATGCCAGCTGC
The DNA here is from genome assembly GCF_023053635.1 of Elgaria multicarinata webbii. NCBI lineage: Eukaryota > Metazoa > Chordata > Lepidosauria > Squamata > Anguidae > Elgaria > Elgaria multicarinata. The sequence continues at coordinate 107,964,079 of NC_086172.1, forward strand.
ATGCCTGCCTGCCTTCCCTCCCTCCTCCCCTGCCCACCTCGCAGGGATGTTGTGTGTGGGGTGCCCGATTTTCAAAAATTCGCCAAAAATCAGGGGATGATGGGATTGCTTTGAAACTTGGTGTGCGTGTGTATATCCCCATGAGGTGTCATGGTGCCAAACATGAGGTTTCTAACTTGAACAGAAAAAAAGTTGTATAATTTTTTAGCTTTCAATGCAAGCCTATGGGGGGGGGGAAAACGGAGCTCCGGATCCGGATCCGGAGCTCCGGGCGGAGCGGAGCGGAAGTGGGCGGAGCGGGGGCGGGGCGGAGCGGCCCGATCCGGAAAATGGCGGATCTGCAAGTGAAGCGGAGCGGGGGGTCCGTGCACACCCCTAGTAGACATGGGTAGCTGCTACTGAAGATATATTAAAGTGTACTTTGCAATTTTCCAAGATTTTCAGGACATTCCCAGCTACCCTCCCCAAACTCTTTGCCACTTCAAAACACGCATTTTTGTATCTTCCACAAATGTTTACTTTGCCTGTTTTCTCTGGAGAATATCAAGTATTCCCTATATTACACCACATCACATCTGTTGAAAATTAGGTCATTCAGGTTTGCTAGCAGAGCTCAAGACTGGAAGGAAAGTGCTTTTAAAATGCAGGCTTCATCTTGTATGAGAGTTTTGTTTTATGTATCCCTAAACTCTATTGGCAACACTTTTCAAAATCAGAACATTGCAACCAATGCTATTCCTTCGTTCTGGTGCTGCTTGCCTTAAAGTGTAAATTGCACTGTTTGTTCTTCCCCCAAAAGAATGAGTGATCAACATTGTAAATGACAGTGCTGTAATTATCTTTGATTAGCGACTATGCTAACTTTAAGAAAATAAAGTAGATGTTGATTACCAATCACTAATGTAGTTCTTTCATGTACAGCCATAATTCCACTCATGAATAAACATTAATCTGATGCATGACTTGTTATCTTTATCTGAAAATGAAAGACATTAAAAATATATATTTTCAACAGGAACTTTTTTTTTAACAGAGATGAGGAAAAATCGCCTAAGATTTTCATGATTCATTGCTCATGCTACATGTGAGAAAGTACCTGTGCTCTTTACCTACTTAAAAAAATGCAACACTTTATTCAACTGGCTGATAAGCATGAATAACTGCCTACGTGTGAGCTATGTAACAACAAAAGCGGTATTCATGGGAAATTGCAGAAGTGGAGATTTCTGATTTCTACTATGCCATTTTCATAGAGGAAGCTGATACACTTTTTCATGATTATCTTCTCCAACATCATACTGCTCAGAGCCTCATGTGCGCGATCATTTGGGCTTATAGCCAGCTCTTTTGAGAATAGGTTCTAAAGCAAAAAAAGGCAACAAAGGCAAACCCATATTCATTCATTCATTCATTCATTAATTCATTTCTTTCTCCCTTTTTTAAATTCAAAGCAGCGTATAAAATTACTAAATCATGCCAAAACAATAAATACCATGTTTTTTAAAGAAAAAAAACCTGAACATTACTTAACACAGTATCATAAAACCAAAGGAGGTCTAAGTACATTTAAAAGCAAGGACATAAAAATGTTAAGAGTGCATCCCTATGTCTGCATACTCAGTGGAGTTTACTTCCAGGTAAGCATGCATAGAATTGCAGCCTAAACTATATCAAGACCAGAATTACTTCTCACCTTCTTGGGGATCATAATGCTTTCATAGTGTTTTGGGGAACCCAGCTGTTAGGGCTTTTTCTAAATGACCAGCAGGCAAAGGAATAAGTAGGTTGACTTTGCTACTGACACCTCATTGGTTTCCGAGTTCATGAATATCAACATATATCTGCTGGAAGAGAACAGGGTACAGAAATGCTTTGTCCAGCAGAATTACTGTAGAAGACAGCAGAGTTGGTCCTGCACATGCCCAAGCATCTTCACTGGGATGGACGATAGTTTGGTTTAACAACCTAGAACAGCCTTTCCCAACCAAGTGTACTCCAGATGTTTTGGACTACAACTCTCATCAGCCCCAGCCAGCATGGCCAATAGTCAGGGGTAGTGGAAGTTGCAATCTAAAACATCTGGAAAGCATAAGATTGGGTAAATCCATCATAGAAAAATATGGGTTGGCCTAAGTATGACCATGTGACCCATATACATGTGGTTAAATCTCGCAATATGTCATCCATCCCATAATATGTCTTCAGATAGGGTTATTTAATGCTATGTTGTCTACAAATTGCTGCTTCAGCAACCAGAATATTTCATCTCCTTGGCTGAATTTATAGCATGCCTCACTCTTGTGTCATTTGAATATTTTTAATATGCTGCTGTATATAAAATTGAATGCATCATATCTCCATAATCAACATGCTCCAATTTCTATTTTCTCCTCTGAGTACAAGTCTCAGATTTCTGGTTCACTGGAAGGGTACTTCTATTATTTCTGAATTCATTTCCAGAGATGAACTCCAAGTGCAGTATGAAAAACATTTCCATAGCAGTAGAAGAGTTTTAAAATTTCCAGATTGTTCCAGAAAATATGAGAGCATAAGTAGATTAGGTAATATACAGTTCCAGCCCTACCATTAGGCAGAGTGAGTTCAGTTGTCTCAGGCAGCAGATGCTGGGAAGAGCAGCAATAAGTAGAGAGAGGAGGTGTGGGCCATGCAACCCAGGCTCACCTCACTAAGAAGATGTCCCATTGTCAGTATTTAATAAAGTTTCAACTGCCAGTCCAGTTGGCTTTTTTTACATGGACAGGAAGAGGACATCATTTTGTCCTTTGCCTCAGGCATCAATGTACACAAGTGTGCATGCAATTGGTTAAAGAATCCTGGTGCAGTCATTCCTATGATCATATCAAAATTGTTTTTTTGGGGGGTAGTATTCTCTCTCTCTCTCTCTCTTGTGGATGTATGTACATAGATACTATGTCTAGGTGAAAAAGACAGAAATGTACTGAAATGTACACATGACATGTCCCTAGTGCTCAGTCCCAAATTTGGAAATAAAAAAGTAACAAAGGATTATTCTTGATGGAGTGATTCTGATTAACAAACTAACTAAAAGTGGGCTAGATGTAACAACTATAAGGTAGACCCACAGTTGGCTACAGAATTGGACTCAAAGAGTGCTTATCAATGGTACCTTCTCAAACTGAGGGGAGGTAATGAGCGGAGTACTGCAGTGCTCAGTCCTAGGCCCAGTGCTCTTCAATATTTTTTATTAATGATTTGGATGAGGAGGTGCAGGGAACACTTATAAGATTTGCAGATGACATAAAATGGGGTGGGATAGCTTATACCTTGGAAGACATTAACAAACTTCAAAGTGATCTTGATAGGCTGGAGCACTGGATGAATGTAATGGCGATAAATGCCAAGTTCTACATCTAGGAAAAAGAAACCAAATGCAGAGTTACAAGATGGGGGATACTTGCCTCAGCAATAGTACAAGTGAGAAGGATCTTGGAATTGTTATAGATCACAAGCTGAATATGGGCCTACAGTGTGATGTGGCTGCAAAAAAAGCAAATGGTATTTTGGGATGCATTAATAGAAGCATAGCTTCCAAATCATGCAAGGTACTGGTTCCCCTCTATTCAGCACTGGTTAGGCCTCATTTTGAGTATTGTGTCCAGTTCTGGGCACCATACTTCAAGAAGGATGCAGACAAGCTGGAGTGTGTTCAAAGGAGGGCAACGAGGATGATCAGGGGTCTGGAAACAAAGCACTACAAGGAGAGACTGAAAGAACATGTTTAGCCTGGAGAAGAGAAGACTAAGGGGAGACATGATATTGCGCTTCAAATACTTAAAAGGTTGTCACACAGAGGAGGGCCAGGATCTCTTCTTGATCATCCCAGAGTGCAGGACACGGAATAACGGGCTCAAACCAGATTCTGTCTTGACATCAGGAAAAACTTCCTGACTGTTAGAGTAGTATGACAATGGAACAAATTACCTAGGGAGGTCGTGGGCTCTCCCACACTAGAGGCATTCAAGAGGCAGCTAAACAACCATCTATCAGGTATGCAAATTCATGAGAGATGTATAATTACTTTTGTTTTCTGGATAAGCCTTAGCATCGTTGTGCTTATTAATAGAACATAATTTTAAACATTAAGGTTTTGAATGAGGTTATCCACTTTCTTGCTAGTACACCTAGCCCTATGCTATTAACAATTATTAAAAATGTTCCCTCCTCATATCACTGCCTATGTAAAGTAATAAAATGTAATTGGTGGTCTAGCAGAATCCCAGATTTAAGAATGAATTGAAACTCAGCTTCAATTAATACTTCATTTAGATCTGAGTCTGCATAGAAAGATAGGATTCCGCTGAATCAGCTTGGGACTGTGATAGTCCTCTCTCAATAAATTCAGGCAGTCCAAGTGCAATGTTCACCCATCCAGCAGGTCTGAGGCTGTTTTTCATGAGGATTTTTTGGGACGCCCATCTTTCATCTTTGACCCATCTGTTAGATCACTTTGAGGGTCCTTTCCTTTTACATCCAGTAGACCATTTTGATTTACTATCTAGGGCAGCAGTGATGACGAGGGATGTGTGAATAAACAAAACTCGAACTCACCAAGGTTCTCTGAATTCTATCTCAAAGCTCATTCTGACTCGAGTCCATATCAGAATGTGAGCTTTGTTTTACTCTTTTCACATGAAAATCTGTCCATATTTTCAGGTGTATTTTTCCAAATGTATGCAAATTGTGACATCTTTGAAATATACCCATTCTTCTCCCATTGATTAAAGCATATTTGTGCACATTTTTCTCATATATATATATATTGAACATTTTCCAAATGTACACTTGCTGTTGAAAACATTTTTATGGTCAACGAATCACATTGCAAGCTGGGAAATGTATGGAGCATCCGAGTCTGCATTCAGTCCAAATAGTGTGAATTCGGTAAATCCTGATCAAAAATGAACTGAAACAAATTTCTCATACATTCCTACTGATGACCAACCTTGAACAGAACTGTCTTTGTTTTGGTTTAGGGAACTTCCAGATGGAAGATGAAAAAACACACACACAAAAACACCTCCCATCTGTGCTGCATGCATATCCAATGCCATAAGCGACACAAGGACTGAATTGATCCTTATGTTGATTCCCACTAGTCTTAATGGCAGTTGGGGAGGTGGAATTAATGGAATCAATGAGCATGACACACTCCAAATTTGACACTATTGCACAACCTCCCCCTACAACCTGTCTGTCACCTCTTATTTTTCTAAGAGCTGCTTCACATCTTAACACTGCAGCTGCAATCCTATGCATTCCCTGTAAATCTATCTCACACTACTTGCCTATAAACAAGCCATATACATAATACTAATCATTTACCTGCAAATACATCTACTTCCCTGCCAATAAGTCAATGGGAATTATATCCAAGTAAACGGGTATAGGGCTGGCCAGCATATCATGCAGCCAACAATGTGTGAAGCTGCTGTCAGAAGAACTAAGCCTCAGGGAAGCTTGGTCATTTTCCTCCCCTTGATTGAAAAAAGGCTCAATAATGAGGGATTCTGGGGGCTGCTGTTGTTAATGTGCCCTGCAGTATTAAACCCTCCTTACTAGGTCTCTCTTGACCATGAGAACTGTTGAAAGTAGCTGGCCTTTTCTTCAACACTATTCAGTGTGTCAGATTAGTTCCCCCACCCACCCCAAATCATATAATAGTGCAATATCAAAGCTAGGCTTAATTCTCTCACTTGGTTCCCTTTATTCCATTGCCTCTCATTGGCCTTTTGCGTTCCTCATAGATTCCTCATGGGTTACCATTCCACGCCAGAGAGTGAAGCGAGTAAAATGTCGATTTCATTGAGTTCAGCTAATTTTCACTATAAATTACCACACACCATATACGCAGTCAGACTTTCATTAGGCGCACAGCCAGCCTGAACAAAGCCCTTGACCTTTTGAAGATTTCTCAGAGCCTAGCAAAGACTCCTTCTGATTCATTCTTTTCACATAGTTATTGATGACCTAATGCTGACATGTATCCTGAAACCATCCACTAAAATGAAGCTGAACTTTTGCAAAGGGTGAAAGGCACCTATGTCCTGCATCTGTAGATGTATCCACTATCTGCACAGCTTATTTCAGGGGTTTTTAAAAGCATTAACTATAACCAGTGAGCAATGGGATACTGTGTGTGTGTGTGTGTGTGTGTGTGTGTGTGTGTGTGTGTGTGTGTATGTATGTATGTATATATATATATATATATATATATATATATATATATATATATATATTCTTTTTAGCTGACTTAGATAATTAATGTTTGGCTCTCTGTGAAAAAAAAGCAATGTTGAGGTCATGAAAGGCAATGCATCAAGTTTACTGCCTTGCTTAATAAGATCAGAAATATTACCAGAGTCATTATAACTAGAGAAATAGCCAAAGGGGTGCTTATTATTATAGTTAGCATTAAGTGCAATTTGCAACTACTAGCCAAGCCAATATATTTGCTTTTACCCAGACACCATTCCCTTTCTCTTGTAACTCTGCTCTATCCTGTGATAATCACACAGCATTTACTATGTGACAGAACTCGGGTACAAAAGGAGACTGTATCCTTCCTAAGCAGTTGTGAATAACACTGCAGAGAACCCTAAACAGAGATACTATGCCTATATCATCCATTACGCAGACACAAACACAGACACGCTATCAACCAGGAGTGGGCAACTTCCAGCCCTCCTGGAATTCCAATATGGGGTTCCACACATAGCCATGCCAATTTCCCCCAACCACAATTTGTTTGGTGCTTTCACGACTGTGGTGCAATACCCACCCACCCACCCCCATCCCATTTGGAAAGGATGAAATGCCTCCTCTACAGCCTAGTTATTGACAATAAGAGCATTAAGCTACAACATGCTGACATTTCTTTTGCAATTTTTTTTGGGGGGGGCCACCCCCTTTGCCTTCATTCCCACCCGCCACTAGCCAATGAAAACGTCTCCATAAATTGGCTCTGGCCAGCAGGCTGAAAAAGCTTCCCCACCCCTGCAATGGACAGATAAGGGAGTAATATTTCATCATGAAACAGACAGTAATACAGTTTGAAAGCCTCACCTTGAATGTAGGGTCCTATGTCCATAATCCAAGGTTCTATTTATTTAACACAATTGTCTCCTGCCATTCCTTTAGGAAACCTAGGGCAGCTTATCCTGTTTTAATCACACAATGGCCCTATGAAGTAGGTTAGGCTGGGACATCATGGCTTGCTCACAGTTGCCCATGAACTTTACAGCTGAGTAAGGATTTGAATCCATGTCCCCCTGATGCAAGTATGGCTTTAAATGAGTGCTGAGTCACAGACAAAGTTCCCACAGTCTAGAATTACCCATTAAGTTCAGCAGAGGGGAACAATCCACCTATGAAAAGGAAGAACTGTTTGACTGGGTTGAAAATTACTGAAGCATTGCCCTTGGGTATGTCGTCACTTTGAATTATAATGAAAAAGCATGTGCATTGCATTTGATTGGCAGAATTCAGTATAGCAAAATGGTGTTTATGAATCAATCTCATGCAAAAACAATAATAATTAAGGGATTCATTAGCAGATAATCAATTTGCATGGCTGTTTCTCAAGTGAATTTCTATACCAATTCTGTCTGGTAATCTTATGCTAAAAAGGAGATCAGCTCCAACCCTCAAGCAGATGCCTCTGTTATGTCTGTTGTAGAGGAAGGAGGAGAGATAGGCTGGCAGTATCACAGAGTATGTTAGGCTTGTGAGTAGGGATATGGTCAAGGGAGGATGGGAGAGACATTTCTGCCTAATCTAACCCTGGTTTGCAGATAGAAAGAAGCCCAGTGTGGCTAGATGCCCACCTATCTGTCTATCCAACCACCTTTAAATCTATAAAGTTTGTTTTTCCACTTGTCTTGCTATGGACCAATGTCTGCTGTGTCTTAATTGGGCCAAGAAAGATTTTTGTTTCCACATCTCCAGATTCAATTTGGTGGGTTGGTTTTTCACCGTCTTCATTCCAATCCCTGAATGTGTGTACATCGTCCATTCTGTCACAGCTGGCTGTTCAGAGCTAAGCAGAGAGCTGATCTTGGGGAAGTTAGAAGGAATTAAAGCATAAACCTAAACCTCTGAGGAGCCACCTTAAGAAGTCTTAAGAACATAAGAAGAGCCCTGCTAGATTAGACCAAGGGTCCACCTAGTCCAGCATTCTGTTCACACAGTAGGAATGCTTTAGGGTGGATTCCTGCATTGAGCAGGAGGTTGGACTTGGAGGGCTTTCTCTGCTGTGGCAGCCCAGTTGTGGAATGAGCTCCCCAGAGAGGTTCGCTTGGCACCTACATTGTTTTCTTTCCATTGCCATCTGAAGACCTTTTTATTTTCTTGGTATTTTAACACCTAATTTAACTTAAATTTAAACTTTGCTGTTTTAATCTCATATTTTAACCTATATGAATTTTTGCTGTGTGGTTTTATTCTGGTTGTGCTTTTTATATTGTATTTCGTATGTGTGTTTTAAATTTGTTGGTTGTTTTTATGCTCTTCATGGTTTTTAATTTTTGTGAACTGCCCAGAGAGCTTTCGTTATTGGGCGGTATAAAAATGTAATAAATAAATATATAATATACTGGTTTTTGGTCTGCCACCTTGAAAGTACTGTTCTACTGAACTCTAGATGACTTTGTATAATCAGATTCCTCCACCCATTTAATGTTCATTCTTTCTTTAAGCAGTTAACACTACTTCTAATACTTAATTTATCCATTATGAGACAAGAGGCATTTTTTTATCCTCCAATGAATAATTTATTTATTTATTTAAAATATTTATATCCTGCCCTATATCAATAAGATCTCAGGGCGGCGTACAGATAAAAGCATACAGTATAAACAGTAAATATACACAGCCAAAAACAAATTAAATCATAAACCAAGTTAAAAAATATATAATTTAAAAGCAGTAAAACTATTAAAACAGTTAAAACAATGTGCCAACTTAGTGAATTCAACAATTAAAATCTTTGTTAAAAAAACATGTTTTCACTTGGCACCTGAATAAAATCAGTGTTGGTGCCAGTCAGGCCTCCAAGGGGAGGGCATTCCACAGTCGGGGTGCCACAACAGAGAAAGCCCTCTCCCGTGAGCCATCATAGTGAATGTGTTGTGCTGGTGGGATGCGGAGGAGGGCTCCTCCAACAGATCTCAAGTCTTGGGCAGGCATACATAAGGAGAGGAGCTCCTTCAAGTATCAAAATCCCAAGCCATTTAGGGCTTTAAATGTCATTACCAACAACTTGAATTCCAACCAAAAGCGTATAGGCAGCCAGTGCATTTCCTTTAAGACCGGTGTTATGTGGTCTCCGTAGGATGTATCCGCCAGCAATCTAGCTGCTGCATTTTGCACTTGCTGCAACTTCTGAGTCGTCTTCAAGGGCAGCCCCACGTAGAGTGCATTGCAGTAGTCTAATCGGGAAGTTACCAGTGCATGCACAACTGTGGCTAGGTTGTCCCTGTCCAGGAAAATCCGTAGCTGGCGGATCAGCTGAAGCTGACCCCAAGTACTCCGTGCCACGGAGTCCACCTGGTCCTCCAGAGACAAAGATGGATCTAGGAGTACTCCCAAGCTACACACCTGCTCCTTCAGAGGGAGCGCCACCTCATCCAGAACAGGTCGCTTTCCGAATTCCCAGACTCGGGAACCACCAATCCACAGAGCTTCCGTCTTATCAGGATTCAGCTTCAGTTTATTGTCCCTCATCCAGACCATTACAGCCTCCAGGCACTGGTCCAGCACCTTCACAGCCCCAGCTGACTCCGATGACTAGGAGAAGTAGAGCTGAGTTTAGTGGGGATAATTCTCTAGTAAATGTGTTTAAAGCTGCAGCCTAAATGCGTATTATTTCTGTTACCATTAGCCCTTGTTGGCAAATTATAGATCCCAAATCTGGCATCCATTCAAGGTGCAGGAGCACCCATGTGCCTATGGAGTTCTCATTCCTGGAACAGCTTCTTCTTTCATTGCCAGAAAGATTCCAATTCCTTTATGCATGGCAGATTGCTGTCCTCCATGAGTATGAATTGGGACTACCCAATCCCAGGTGGGTACTGCAGTTAAGAACGTCATCAGACAAGTGTTATACAGAATGCTCGTTACTGGCCACTTGTGGATTTTTGTGGGGCCTGTTCATGCCACCGACCACCTCCTGCGTGTCTCCCACTCCTTCTGCTCATTTTTCCATCACAAAAAAGACCTGTAAAATCTGGATTTTTTTGGCTGTAACAAAACTTGCTGCCATTTTCTGATGTGTGCAGGAAAAGCAGCACAATAAAAAATGCCCACTGAATGAGCCACGTGGTTGTAGCTTGCTTCCCCTTTCTTCTCCATGTGAAGAAAGAGGAAGCTGTTCATCCCTATTGTGAGACAGGAGGAGGAGGGAAAGCGACAGTAGGGAAATGAGGTCCTCCCCCCAATTTGGTGATGCTCTAAATCTACATTTCTCTAAGTGGACCTTATATTGAGATCTCACAAGTGTAAACTCCCCAGATGCTACCACAACTCCTGAGCAGAAAAGGAGAAGATAGCAGTTGTTAACAACACCAATTCATTGACTGCAGTATTCTGTCTGTCTGTCTGTCTGTCTGTCTCTCCCTCCCTCCCTCTCTCTCCCTCTCTCTTTCTCTCTCTCCCTCTCTCCCCTACCTATGTATCTTTCTATCCCATCAGGAGGTCAAATACTGATCCACTCCAGGATTTGTTTTTAGTGTATAAAAGGATCAAACATGGACAATGCAATGGAAGAACAATAGGCAGCTAAATGAAAACAACCGTAGCCATACAACTCAGTCCTTTATTTGCAGTTCAAGCTTCAAAGTCAAATGTCTCAGTGCTTCACAGTCTGCCATGGAAATATGGATAGCCACCTCCAAGGGCGTTCACTCTCCCCTCCCCAATCCCCAATGGTGCATTGGGAAAGTGCACACCCTGTTAAGGCGATAGCAGAAGCAGACCAGAAGGAGATCTCATGGCATTGTATAAATGCTCCAGTTGCAATCCAGAAAGCACCGAGCACAATCAGAGGTGAACTCAAAGCATTGCTCTGCTATTACCCTCTAAGGGTCATGCTCTTGTATCCCACTGTGTTATAACTTTCAATAAATAGTGACTTTTTAATTATCGCTATTCATCGTGAAAGGCAGGAAGACAAATGAGCATATCATTGTGGAAGGTCATCGCATCCATTTCTGGATGGTTATCTCTTCCTGACAGAGTGGCAGCAGCTTATCAGTGGCACATACTCATCATCACAGAGCTCTCCAGGAGGTCAAGAATTGCATCCCGAGGAAAATGAAAGGTGCACTAAGGAAGGCAGAAACTGTAGTTGATTAAATGGAAGACTGCACAAGTAGAGATGGTTATTAAAGTGAACTGATTACCATTGCTATCACCAATGCAAGGCATATACACAGGTAATGCCATTCTCTGTGCCCAAAGTGAATCATGTCAGTTCAGTTCAGGAAATTCAGGCAGCCACATTATTCTAGAAATGGCTTACCTCCATGATTCTACTGTGCTGAGATTTCTCACTAAGGGCCTTGCTAGACCTACCTGATAATCCGGTGAGGAGTAGGGGCGAAGCCATGCTGCAGCTAGCGCGGGTCGTCGGCCCTACCTAGACGTAACACGCGATGGAGTAAGGGAAAGCCCCATCGCGTCGGCCATTTAAAAAAAAAATTAAAGGGGCCATGTGCGCAGGAGCACACCAACGAAAAGGTAAGTCTTTTTTTTTTAAAAAAAAAAAAAGGGTTCCCTGCTCCCTCCTGCCCCCAATTTCCCCCCAACAATGTCTGATGCCCTCCCACCCGCTCGCCTGCTCATCCGCCCCCGCTCACCACATCCGCCCCTGCTCACTGATCGCCATGCCCGCCTGATCACCCGCCCACCCGATCACCTGCCCGCCATGTCCGATGCCCCCTCCACCCCCGTCTGTGATCTCCCCACCATGACTCCGCTCTCTCCCCCCCATATCTCCCACCGGGTCCTCTTTTTCCCCCCCGGCCCCCATCTCCCCCCAGTGATTTTACACACACACACCCGGCCCAATGGGCACAGCGCTCCTATGGAGCGCTGTGCCCAGTGCACGGTTTCTCCTGGCTACTTGCGAGTAAGCAAGCAGCCGGAAAAAGCCACGGAACCAGCCACGGGGCTGCGGAAAAACCGGGCCACAAGTGGATCCAGTTATCCCGGGTCAAGCCCAGCCTGACCCCGGGATCCCCTGTGCGTCATCTGCACGCACAGCAGGGAGCCCGGGCCTCGCACTGGGCTAAACCCTCGTCTAGCAACAGCCTAAGTTCCCCCTGCATATGGTAACGTCTGACCCTACTTTCAAAGGTATTATAAGGAAAGGTGACCCTGTCCTTTCCCCCATAACTCTAAAGGAAACTGAAAGAGTAAAGGAAGTCCTGAAGTTCCTACAGCTTGGGAGAAGGTACAGTGTGAAACAATAAAACAGGCAAGAAAATCAGGTAGGAAAAGTGAATTATTCTAGTCAAATGATCACAGGGCCTCGATTGAAAGCACTTGATGCAGCAAATCAATAGGGATGTGCAAATCAACAAAACTCAAGCTCATTGAGGTTCTCTAAATTCCACCTCAAAGCTCATTACAACATGTGTCTCTAACAGATTGTGGCTCGCAGGAAGGTTCATGCATATTTCAGTACACATTTTTCCAAATGTACTACTCATTGCTTGTGCACATTTCTAAAAGTATGTATTTTCTTTGATTAAAATAAGTTTGTACACATTTTTCCAAAGTACACATTTTAATGAATATTTTTTAAATGTACGCATTTTCAAATGTTATGTCTTTACTCTGCTAATCACACCACAAGGCTGAAAGATAGATTTCGACTGCAGATTGTGTTCAGTCTGGGAAGTGTGACATGGATAAATTCTGTTCTAAAATGATATCAAACTAGGCTTTGGAGAATTCACTGGGGGTGTGTGTGTCTGTCCTGACAGCTTGCCAATCCCTGTTCACGTGGCCTGGCACAGCCGCCATTAGTGTGGAAGGGAAAATATGTGATTTCCCCAGCCTTGGGGAAATCATGTGTTTCTCCTCCCCCACAACTGATGCGGCCTTAAAGGCCCTGTTCACAGCACCTTTAAGGCCCCCATCGGCCAGTGGAGGGAAGGGAAACACGCAATTTTGCCAAGGCTGTATATTGTGTATTTGTGTGTTTTCTCTAACCAGTCTAATGGCATTAGAATGGAAGAAGAAAATGCGCAATTTTCCAGGGTTTGGGGAAATTGCGTTTCTCACACACAAACACACAGTGTTAATGGTGGCCACCATTAATGCAGTGGGGGAAGGGACAAAGGGTGCAGGTAAGGGAGGACCCATGCCTGAGGGTTCTTGAAGGCTCAAGAGCGCTTGGGCATTCTTCACCCTGTGGGGAAGAAGATGCGAGGGACACTGGAGCAGGCAGGCACCATCGGAGCCTGCTTCAGTTGGACCACACCCCCCCACAGGGCTAACTGCCATCTTCACCCTGTGGGGAAGAAGATGCGAAGGACACTGGAGCAGGCAGGCACCATCGGAGCCTGCTTCAGTTGGACCCCCCCCCCCCCCAGGGCTAACTGCCATCTTCACCCTGTGGGGAAGAAGATGCGAAGGACACTGGAGCAGGCAGGCACCATCGGAGCCTGCTTCAGTTGGACCCCCCCCCCCCCACAGGGCTAACTGCCATCTTCACCCTGTGGGGAAGAAGATGCGAAGGACATTGGAGCAGGCAGGCACCATCGGAGCCTGCTTCAGTTGGACCCCCCCCCCCCACAGGGCTAACTGCCATCTTCACCCTGTGGGGAAGAAGATGCGAAGGACATTGGAGCAGGCAGGCACCATTGGAGCCTGCTTCAGTTGGACCCCCCCCCCCACAGGGCTAACTGCCATCTTCACCCTGTGGGGAAGAAGATGCGAGGGACACTGGAGCAGGCAGGCACCATCGGAGCCTGCTTCAGTTGGATCCTTCCCCCAGGGCTAACATCTTCACCTTGTGGGGAAGAAGGAGCTGTTGGTTTGCCCCTCCATTGGGAGATGAGAGGACAGAGCAGGGCCTTCCCACCAGCATAAACAGTCTCCTTAATTTCTTTTTATTTTCTCCCTCTTCCCTCCATACACTTTTCCTTGTGTGTCATGTCTTTTTTTAGAATGTAAGCCTGAGGGTAGGGACTGTCTTCTTTATTGATACATTGTAAGCCGCTCCGAGAGCCTTTTGGCTGAGGTGCGGGATAAAAATACTCTAAATAAATAAATAAATAAATAAATAAATAAATAAATGGGGCCCTCCTAGTGCTGTGTGGATCCACCTGGGCCCTCATGGACTTAGGCCAGATCTACACCAAGCAGGATATGACACTTTGAAAACAGCTTGAAAACTGCGTATGGAGCGTGTCCTGGGCCCCAACAGTTGTCACTACTGTTATAAACCATTTTAAAGCAGTAGTGTAGATCCTGCCCCAGGCAGACATTCAATACAATACTATCTCAAACAAATTTCTCTTACAACCCTATGCAGAAATCTTGCTGAGGCTAACAGGTCTGGATCTGGCCAGATCAGTGCCTGGATGGGAGACTGCTTGGATACTTCATGTGTCCTGCCTTGAGTTCCACCATGTAAGAAAGGCAGCTAATGAATACCTTGATCAAGCCAATTATATATGTGATTGAATATATAGGATTGCAGCTTAAGATATTTTAATTTTAAAAAATTAACTGGGAGGCTGGCATGCTTCCAATGTCTTGGATTTCTACCTTGTACTTAGATTCTTGGGCAAGTTACTTTTCCTTTAGTCTCACCAGTTTGCCTTCTCAGAAATAAATGTTTTGTGACTGGCCATGCCCATCATGGTAGCCATTTTATGAGAGCGCTGTCCCCAAATTCCTGATGTGACCATCTACTCAAAAATGCTGAGGACCCCAGAAGTTAGCCCATAGATTGCCAAATTAATTTGTTCATGTATAGGTTCATTCACACATATTATATCGTGCCTGTATGTTTTACAGGCAATTAGTGTTTGCAAATCTCTTCCAGCATGTTCTGTGAATACTGCAACCCGGATGTCTGCTGAGCTGTCAAGTTATTGCTTTGATTTAGAGCATCTTTTCAACAAGAGTCATTTGCTGGGAGTCCCCCCCCCCCTCTCCTCATTTGTAACAGGGCTTTGGAGCTACACAGCCATCAGACAACATTATTTCAGAAGGGTCATAAGAAGCTGGCATGCAACCAGGTTGATAGATAGCATCATAGAAGCAGACAGAACCTCAACAGCCAAGTCAATAATTAATTTTCCCTGTCCAAGATTTTTTATTGTTTGCTGAATCAAGGAGTCAGGGGTCATCTAGAGAGCATGTTTTAAATAGCCATCAAAAACACAAGAACAAGAGTAATAAAATCTGATTTTCATGCATTTTATTGCTCTTCTCTTATTTTATACTCTAATATGGTAATAGGGGTTAACCAAATTACACACTTTCATCTCTCTGGTGCCAAACTAATAAACTACTTTTCTTTAAATGACTCTGGACATATTTTTTTTTGCTTTGATCTTCATTTATTGAAATGTTCTCCTTAAGGCTATGATTGATTAATCCAAAATGGGTATATCCTGTATCCTTCTCCATACTCATTTCAAGGTTCCCAGTCTTATTTCCAAGCACAATACAAATAGCTGGTTTTAAAATTTAAAGCCCTGAACATCCTGGGGCCCAAGTATCTGTAAGGTTGCCTCCTCCCATATGAAACTGCACAATTATTATGATCACTTCCTGAGGTCCTTCTCCAGGTACACTTGCTGAAATAAGGCATGTGATGGTGAGTAGTGACTAGGCCTTTTGGGTTGTGAGAAGAGGCAGACTATGAGCATCATCACATCCGGGAAAATCACATTTCCTTACTGTCGCTCCTACACCCATCTTCATTCTTCCCAGAGGGGAAATAGGAAGTAAACAAACACCATGGCCCTTGTTACACCTAAGGATTGTCCCAGGAAAATGGAGGGATCATCCCTGCCTGCTCCTGGGATCCCCTGTGTGGCATTTGGATGCACAGGAACGATCCTGGGACAATGCCGGGATATAGGGCTGGTGTAGACATGCCCCATGTGGCCCATTCAGAGGCTGTTTTTATTGTGCCACTTTCCCTGCACATAGCAGGAGATTGCGGCACATTTCATTTTAGAAACAAAGTTGGATTAAAAGGAGTCTATTTTCCAATGGAAAAAAATGAGTGGAAGATGCATGGGAGGTGGACAACACACATCCATTAGTGGGCAGTAGCAAGGGTGTGATAAAACACTTGTCTGATGAACCTCATACAGAGACTTTTTATTGTGGGTCCTCATTTTTGGCATCTTCTCTCAGAGAGGCTTGCCTGGTGCTAAGTCTTTTTGGTGCCAGTGACTTTCTAAACCCTTTTTATTTAGATCTTTTTAAATGCTTTTGCTCTGATTTTAATGCTGTTTAAAAGTGTAACACAAAACAATATCTTTTCTACTACAGCTCAGATTTAGATATATCGTGAATAACATATGTCCCTAGAGACCTTTCAGTTTTAGCATCATTTCCAGAGTTCACCTACATCATGGATGGCTAATATGTATATTCTTGAAAGCCATTCTGTACTTGAGACAGTAATCCAGGAACCTGAAGTGTCTTTTGCCACACAACCTGACCTCCTCATTTGCTGTGCTCTGTAATAAACAAGTCTATACCGTTTAGAAATAAAGGCGCATGCACTAAAGTATTGCATATAAAACCCAAAAGAGTTGCGAGACTAGAGAGTGAAAAATGTCTCTATCTTAGGACTCTAGAAGCATTTTTCAAATGAAATTATGGAGGTTATTTATTTATTTATTTATTTTACAGCTCCTCAATTAAAATTTGATAGGACTCTCCAGGGTACAGATAAAATTGCTATGGCTACTGGACATGGTCCATGATTCACCAGCTGGCCATTACTAGCTACTCTCCTAATACCCATAGCACTATCATTGTGATGTGGAAACAGATCATTCTGCAGTGGTTTGACAAACTGTGCTTTGCAAGCTTTATGTTCATCTAGGTCTTAACAAAAGGAATTGCCAATATAGGTGAAAGTGATTGAGGGTAGCGTTTTCTAACTAATTTCAGTCTTTCTAAAATACGTCTACATTCTTGGAAAACGGAAAGCATTATGGGCAAATGTATTCATGCCACTGACATCTCAGAGATGGAGACTTCCACAACAGAACAAGTTCCACCAATATGTTTGAAATGTTGCCCAAATGGGCCAGCCATTATAGCTAGAAAGTCAATTCAGATTTACTGGCTTAACTTAATCCTTTCCTTGGCAACCCTTTTAGGACTGGCAGCAATGGCATGACTATTTTTTTGCACAATGTGAATCTGGGCTGGCCAGTACAAATGACTATATAATACAGCCACAAACCACTTCCCAGCTATTACAGACATATGTGTTCTGGTCAAAGCCATATTGGGCTGGAATGAAATGTTCCTCGCTTACAAAGAAGTTTCTATCCAATCTCAAATGAAGGGAATAAAACTTTGTGAACAGAAGGAAGTGGAAAAGAGAGGGAGACTTAAAGGACATTAAGCTAAAAGCTGTAACTTATTCTGTGGGTCCAATCTGACCATGCCGAGGAAATCCAAGCTGGCAAGAATATCAGAGCAGGCAAATTTCTTTTGTTGAAATGTTGTCAGGCAGCCAAAGTGCATCACTTCGCTGACAAATTAGGAATGGAATATTGACAACCAAGCAAATGAAATGGCTGTGTACCTTAACCTTAGATTCTTCAATGCCTCTATTTAGCAACCACAGTAGGCTAGAAATGGATGCTGCCCTGTTTCGTCCTGAAAGAAAAGGGAAAGCAATGACTTCATTATGAGAGCTACTCCTGAGATTTGAAGAGGGGCTGAAATAGCCAGTCTAATGATTCATGGGAACTCTGGCTCAGATGCAGCAGTTCCTTGGCATATTGGCTGAGTTCTTATTGCACCTGCATGTTCAAATGACGTCTCCAAGGGAAGCTGGGCCCTAAAAACATACGAGATTTATCTTTACCTCTCAGCTAGGTGCACCAGGCATTACTCATTTTACATTCTTTAGGGCAATTTCATACCATTAGAGCTGGTCGGGCAAATATATCACAATACACCTATGGGGTATTTTTATATTAGGAGCATATTTCTCAGGAGCGAGTTCTGTGATTTACTAGAGATGCATGCACAGAAAGGAGACTAAAGCACAGATGGAACCAGGCCTGGTGCTGTCATAGAAAATGATCATAAAGAATGCATTTCACATACACTGCAAATGCCTTCCTTCCTTCCTTTCTCCAAAATACAATGGCCTTATCAAGGAATTTCCAGGGAGGGTATTAAATGTCCACCCTCTCTCATACACATACTCCAAAATTGGGCATGAGAACGAAACCATCATGTGGTGCTCTAGGAAAGACGGAAAAGACCGAGAGCCTCTGATCAAATTGTGAATGAGTTTTGCTCTCGTTTGTAATTGAAAGGAGGGACAGATGGTGATAATGTAGCTGATTGTGATGGGTCTCATGAAATAAATAGCCTTGCCAAGCCATTCTTCAGGAGAAAAAGGGGTTATGTGCTCTGTTGAAATGAATTGAACTTAGGTTTCTCTTCCCTGGCAGAAATAGTCATAAACAAGGGGGTTGTGCTGGCTTTATGGGGTTCAACAGTGTAACAGCCCTCCGTAATATTTGTCTTGATAGCTCTTTGTGCTATAAATATTGGCAAGGTGACTTAACAATAACGTCTTCAGTACTGAATCCAAGCATGCAACAATACTTTCCTAAGAAAAACATAAACTCTCCTCTGTCTCTGAACCATAGCCAGTCTGCTTCACTAGGTGAGGCTGCCATATTTCCAGGTGCTGCTACTTCAAAGCCATAACTGGGATATCAGTGATTTCCTTGTAACTATCAAAACTACTATAACCATCTTTTCAAGGTCAAGCATCTACGTGTATTTAGCGACTCTGGGTAAAATCCGATGTTGCACGAATGGAAAGCAAGCTTGCACAATTGAACTTTTCCTTTCTCTCCTCTCGCTTGTACCCCTCTGTACCCTATGAAAGGTCTTTCCAGGCCTAGGCAGGATCTACACTACTGTTTTGCAATGGTATTGAAGTGCAGTGACAACTGTTGGGGCCAATGACACATTCCATATACCATTTTCAAACCACTTTCAAAATGTTATATCCTACTTGCTGTAGCTCTGGCCCTACTCAACACTGTCAACTGGGCATTATGGAGCTGCACTGGGAAAGGGGAATGATGAAAATCAGGAACCTTGGAGCGATTCACCTCTCCCAGTGCAGTCCCATATGGCACAGCCTACAATCTTTGGTAGGTCCCCATGATGACTACATTACACTAGTTTTAAAATCTCTTCACTGGCTGCTGATTAGTTTCCGAGCAAAGTACAAAGTGTTGGTTATTACCTGTAAACCCCTACATGGTTTGAGTCTAGGCTACCTGTAGGATCACCTTCACCTGTACAATCCACCCCACACACTCAGGTCCTCTGGAGAGAATCTACTTCAGCTAGCAAAAACTAGATTAACAACTGTTACCCAGAGGACCTTCTCTTCTGCTCCTCCCAGACTGTGGAATGGCCTGCTGGAGGAGATTCGTCCACTTGACAGTCTTTTAGAATTTAAAAAAGCAATAAAGACTGATCTATTCTGGCAGGCCTATCCAGTGAAATTTTAGAATGTTTTTAGGATGTTTTAAAGATGTTTTAATCATGTATGGTATGTTTTTAATCAGTTTCTAGTGTGTATTTTATATCATGTTTTTATACTGTTTGTTTTATACTTTGAATGGTTTTAGTTTTTGTGACCCGCCCAGGGAGCTTCAGCTATTGGGCGGTATAGAAATGCAATAAATAAAAAATAATAATAATAATCCTCTGGAGAGGCTTTGGGGGAGGGAGTGTCAGGGGATTGTAGGGTGTGAGGAAGGGAAGAAAACGATCCTTTGCCTGAGCTGCCTTCTGCATGCATGGATCACCTTATGGATTGTGAGTGATATGAACAGAAGCTTTTACCATCTTATATTGAATACCTTCCTTACATATTTTCCTTATGTCTGTAGTCCATTACCCACCTATCTGGGAATAAGCCCTATTAAATTGAATAAGATATACATCACAATGGACAAGTATAGGATTGTGCTGCAAGTTATCCCTAGTCCTCTTTAAGCACCCTGCCATGCTCAAAAATCATAATAGCTAAAGGGGGACCTTTTTCTCATGATATTTAAGCATATGGATATTAGTGATCTTGTAAAACCCACCAATTTAAATATTGGGTGGGCCAATATACTAGGCATGTGCTCCGCTCCTATTAGAAGCGCAGAAGCAGGAGCGAATTGGCCTGCTCCGCCTTGCCCAGAGGCGGAGTAGAAGCGGACCGCGGACCCCTAGAAGCAAGGCAAAGAGAAGCGACCATTTTCGGAGCGCTTCTCTTTCCGCGGAGCGCTCCGATCGCCATCTTGAAACATTTCGCCCATAGATAACTGGGTTGTTTTTGAAGCTATCGTTCTGAAAATTCTTTTGCTTAGACAGTCGTGGATGGGGGTCATTTTGAGACTACTCTCACCTCTCTGCGTCGTGCAGGTCGCGTGCTATATTTTTTTAAAAATTGGGTAAACGAACATTACAAACAGGGACAGCGCGGGTCAAACGGCGGTTTTCGCCCATAGGATTGCATTGCGGAAAAGAATCGGGGATAACTGGGTTGTTTTTTAAGCTATCGTTCTGAAAATTCTTGTGCTTAGACAGTCGTGGATGGGGGTCATTTTGAGACTACTCTCACCTCTCTGCGTGGTGCAGGTCGCGTGCTAGAATTTTTTAAAAAGTAGGGTAAAGGCGGGAAAAAGATTACCTTTTCGATTGCTGAGGGGCAGAGTCAACTCCCGGTCATGATCACATGATCCCAAAGTTGGAGGAGGGGATAGGCAAAACGGGTAACTTGGGATTCTGGGAAACTTCTCTTTCTTCATCTGAACAGACTTTTCCCAGTGTTTTTTAAAACAGTAGCCCCACCAAATGCACAAACACAACCTGAAATCATATACTAAGCCAATAATAAGAGATAGAAACACAGCACTGCTACCCACCCTAACTTTGGGGAACAACTGAAAAGATGTGGTGCAAGGGGATGAGCTCCCCTAGGGCATCTCATTGTGGACGTGCCCCCACTCTCTCCTGTACTTGGAGGGCCATCAGAGCCTTCCAAAGAGAGTAACCTGGTGGAGCAATGCCTATCATGAGTTGAAGTGAGCGGTCTACTTCTCTTAGTGGTGGAGCGATGCCTATCATGAGTTGAAGTGACAGTTCCACTTTTCAGAGCTCTCGTGGTGGAGCAATGGCTTTCATGAGTTGAACTGACAGCCTTGCTTCTTAAAAGACTGGTTGACCACCAGTCAAATTGGCAGCTGCTGCTTCCCCCTCCCCTGGGCACGTCCCCCTATTGCTGGTAAAAGACAGATATCGCCTTTTTAAAAAAGTTCTTCCTGTTGTTTATTCAGCAACACTGCTGCTTTTAATTCTACCCCTCCTTCGTTTATTTATTTATTTATTTATTTATTTATTCCATTTTATATGCATTACTGGCTTATCCTTGGCTCACTTCCTTATGCCCCCAGAAATGTCTGCTGCCTGCCTGCCTGCCTTCCCTCTCTCCTCCCCTGCCCACCTTGTAGGGATGTTGTGTGTGTCTGGCTTTGACTCAGGGGAGAAGTCCTTCCTGCGCTCACTTGGAGTTTTGGAAGTTCCAAATCCATTTTTCAAGTGTGGAAGAAGATTCATATAGGTTGATCTCTACTCCCCAATTCATGGCATGTTGGGATTTTCTTTGAAATGGCCCCATTGAGAGGTCTGCAGGTTTAAGCCCCACCAAAAAACAGGGGATGATGGGACTGCCTTGAGTCTCGGCGTGCGGCGTATGTATCCCTGGATAAGTTGTCATGGTGGTGAGTTTGGGGGGGGGGGGTTAACGTGCAAATTGACGGAGCTATTGGAAAGGGATGTGAATGGGTGTTGGATTTTCATAAATTCCCCAAAAATCAGGGGATGATGGGACTGCCTTGAGTCTGGGCGTCCATGTGGACACATGGATAAGCTGTCATGGTGGCGAGTTTGAGGTTTCTAACGTGCAAATTGACGGAGCTATGGAAAGGGGGCTGAATGGGGTGCCCGATTTTCATATATTCCCCAAAAATCAGGGGATGATGGGATTGCCTTGAAACTTGGTGTGCGTGTGTATACGTCCATGAGGTGTCATGGTGCCAAACGTGAGGTTTCTAACTTGAACAGAAAAAAAGTTATTTACTTTTTTAGCTTTCAATGCAACCCTATGGGGGGGAAAAACGGAGCTCCAATCCAGATCCAGAGCTCCGAGCGGAGCGGAGCGGAAATGGGTGGAGCGGGGGCGGGGCGAAGTGGCCCAATCCGAAAATCACGGATCTGGAAGTGAAGCGGAGTGGGGGGTCCATGCACACCCCTACAATATACCACTTGAACTAGTAATTTTTCTTTTCTAAAAAAGGAAGTTCTCTTCTTGGCTATTTGGGGTGGGGGTTAAAGGAAATATCAAAAATTAAAATGCTGCTCTATACAACAACTACAACAACCCAACTCTCAGTGGGGCAAATCAGTGCACCCATGTGGAGCCATTTACTATTATAGCTCCGCTCTGAACCAAGGAAGCCCATTGAGGCTGGCAGACTAAGCATAGCTATTTGGCTGATGTACCATTAAGACCATTGGGATCTACTTCCAGAATTCTCTCTTGGCTTTATTCCACTTTTTATTCAATTAAGCTAATTGAGAATGTGTCTGTTAAACATGATGACAGAAGAATCAGAGCCTAAGGAAAGAGGGTGCTTGTCTCATGGAGCCTGTGAAAACGGCCATTTTGAGGAGCAGATGTTCTGTTCTGACTAGAAATATCTCTATATAACTACTACATTGTGCACTGAACATAGACGGCTGTCTGCGAATAAACCTGCTACTGTTTTAAGGTGCTACTGCCGTTGTTTTTCTTTTTGATCCAAAGACTAACACTGCTACACTTGTAGGAGCTATACATTATATTAGCAATAGAAACAACAGAAGCAGTGACAAAAAGAAACTGACACATCAACAAGCTGAACTGTGAAGAGAATATGCATAGGAATAGTTCTAAATGAACATGGCATATGTCTACTCACTGCCTCAAGAATACTAAAGTGTGTGCGCTGATGATTTTTAAGGCCAGGTCTCACAATTGATCTGCTATGAAGATACAGCGTTTTAATCAATTAATCAGTTAGATTCCATTAAAATGTTTTGATTGACTAAAAGGTGCCCTGATTAATTAGGTGGCAGATTATATACGTAAAATCAGTACAATTCCTTTCCTATTGACTTGCCCCTTCCAATGTTTCTAATATGTCTATTATAGCTTTGCCTTTGCTCTAATTTGCACATCACATTGTGGAAGTGTAGCACTAAAAAGTGCCCACCAAAAATCTTTTATTTTTATTTTTAAAATGGGTAAGATCCAGAGCTTTTATTCTATTGGTGGAAACACATGTTCCCACTGGCAGAAAGGGGGGAGATTATCTTCACCAATTCCCCCTCCCTCTGCAGTATTCTGCTCCACTTTCCCCACTGTTCATGGGGGTGGGGCAACATGCCGGAGCAGATTTTTTTTTTGGGGGGGGGGCATAAAGGATTGAAGGAGGATGGGAGAATTCGTGAAGATGGCCTCATCTCCTGTTCAGCCAGCAGAAAAGCTCTCCTGGATCAAAAGTCTCCTGGTGATGGCAAGATCCAACAAAATAAATGCAAATTCTTCTGAAAACTCAATATGGCAGCCCCCATTTCCCCTTTTCTACACAAAGGAGAGAATGCCTCTTCCAACATGCCTACTACATCACATGCATATATTATCTAAGTACAGTGAAAGTGTGCTTTTAGGTTCAGAAACATTAGTTTAACTGCCAAAAATCTATGCAAATTTAACAAATTAATGAATCAGTCACTAAAACTCATAAAGTCAACTAAAATTTATTGAGTTGGATGACAGCTCTAGTTATGATTTAGTAGTCCACCATAAGTTATCTTAGGACAGGCTTCCTCGACCTGATGCCCTCCCAGATGTTGCTGGGAGTTGTAGTCCAACCTATTTGGAGGGTGTCAGGCTAGGGAAGCCTGTCTTAGGGTTAAACCGAGTGAGCATGTGTTAAGGAACACACTCACAATGGAGGCTGTTGGCTCTGATTTCAGTGGGGTTGCAATGCCATTCTGGGTTTCAGTAAGAACTCTAAAGGTGTTATCCAAGGTGCTGAAACCATTTTTGTGCTTCATCATGTCTGAATGACACCCAGAATAGAATCATAGCCCCACCGATATTGGTCAGTCTCCACTATTCGCTGTCCAACAGAGGAGTTGACTCTTAAAAGGAGCTTACAGGGGACAGGAATTAAACCTAACCTCTTCCCTGACCCACTGCTTCAAGGCTTTCCCCAAGGTGGCTCACTCCTGGACTGGGGGAAAAGACTTAAAGCCATGAAGAATGGAGAGTTGCATTAAAGGTTAAAACCCATGCATTAAAGGTTAAAACCAACAACAACAGACTTTACAGCAAGTGCATGTTTACTAAAACCTTTGTCTCACCTTACCAGATTCTTCTGCTCAAGGTCAACCTTTTTCTTTATCAATGAAATTATGGTGAAATCAGTGGGTTTGTGTTTGGCACTGCAGCTCAGCTTCTTTGGGAACGTTTCTGTCCTGACAGGCAGGCTAGATATTTTTTTAATATAAATAAATAAAAATAAAATCCCTGTTATCAGACTGGCAGTCACGTTGAAATAACATCAGCTGCAAATTAAAAACCTCAAACCAGTAATATTTTTTTTTTAAAAAATCACTGTCTTAAACCACATCATCAGGACATCCATTTGCTTTGGTAGCAACAAAAACCACCAAGCAGAATCTTTCAAGAGAAAATGACAAGGGCTACTTCACATATAACACAGAAACAAACATAGGACCTGCAGCCAATGACGGCTCCCCAAGGAGCATACCTGCCTCTCAAATGTATTTGATCACATTCATACTTCATATTTCAAAAACTATAAGGGAACACCAATAAAATGTGGGTGAAGTCCTCAAGGTTGCTAATAGGGGCATCATCAGAAAAATGTTTTATTGCACGCTCATGGTTTTCTGCGGGTCCTATTCACAACAATGTCTGCATCCCGTGTGCTCCCGCCCCTTCTAGCCTTCTTTGCACGACAAAAAAAGACCCCAGTGAATCCAAATTATTTTTGAAGTGGAACTTGCAGGAGAAGCAGTATGATCAAAATGGCCCACTGAATGGGCCACGTGCACATTGTTTACTTCCTCTTTTGAAAGGGAAAGTAATGAGGGACAAACACTCAGGCGGAGAAGCGACAGTAAGGAAACACGATTTCCCCCCCATGTGATGACGCTCTAGATGTTGTAGAGGGTTTAAAGAAATGAAATGAAACTAGTAGGAGGAGGAGTTGAATTCTTTCTTTCCATAAACTGCTGCCTTCAAGTATGGTTGATGAAAATCCATGAAAGTCATCTTACATTGCTGTAAAGTTTATTTTATTTTACTTTTGCTTCTGAATTTAGTGCACTTGTGAATAGGCTTACAATATCCATTCTGTTTTGTATATCCACCTATTTAGGAGAAGGAGAATTGAAGCCCTTCCAATATGGACCCCCAAAGGTCCCCTGAAGCATGAATTTTAATTGCCCACATCTTGGCTTATATAGTTGTAAACGTTATTAGTATCATAAAATTATGGGCATCTGTCAGCTCCAGGAGCTGAAATTTAATATTCTACATCTCCAAATGCTGGTTATATTAGTCTTGAGTACAGTCTCATTTCCTGAGCATTTAATACGAAGTCTTCCACAAAGCAGAAAACAACTGTATTAATACTCAACATTTTGGGATTGTTGTTGTTTTTAGATTTATAACCAACCATAACTAAATGGTCTCAGGGCAGGAAAAGGCCTTATAAAATGAAAATTAATACTACAACAAACCACAGCTGGAATAGAAAACAATGCATTTTAAAAGAAATGGTTCCAATCTACAGAAGTGTGCATTCCTATGTGCCAAACAGATGTCAGTACAGACAGCTTGGACAGCCTTAATCACTGTGACCAGCCTGCATTTTTGGGCTGCTGTAGAAATGGCCAGGGAGAGAGTTTTGAGTTGGGCAAGGATTTCATTTCGGAATCTGATAAAAAAAAGTTAGTGGGGTTGTTACCTGCTTATAAGAACCTGTTTGCTTCCATTGTGCTCTATGTGTATTAAAAGGGCATCATAACTCACCAGGAAATTCAATCCTGTATTGCTGCCTTAGCAACTTCTCCTCTCCTGGGTAAGTGGGGAGCATTTAATATGCTTCCAAACAGAACAGAATTGAAATAGAATAAATTTGTTGGCTATTAGCCATCAGACTCTGCTATTTACAAAGATAATCCCAATGCACTGGGTAAAGATGAAACCAATAAAAGTACATTACATAAAAATATCAAAACTCCATAAGAAATATGAATGGAATTTAAAACATATTAAAACACAGAATTTAAAATATAAAATATAACTGAAATAAGCTGTTGTGTCATTGTATACTCAAATTATCGAAAATACATCCCTCCTTAACAGTAAAGGGGAGGTCTAGCTATTAACATATGAAAAGCAAAATATTAATCTCAGTTCTGTTTATGAATTCTGGCTATGAATACTGAGTAAATGATCAAAACTGGCAATCATACTGATATGTTTCTTGTGCTTCAGTCCCATGAGCTATTTAAGGAAGAATGGGGGAGGGTAGAAATTCCATTTCTAAAATATCTTTTCTCCTTATAACAGGTTGACAAATGTATGTTTCAGTCACAACAAAGAAGCTAAATTTCTTGATGCCCTAAACAATAGTGTTCTAGAACACTTGGTTATGGAACTGACCAGATGAGAGGAGACCCTGGATTTAATCCTAAATGGTGTAACCTAGTACAAGAGATTAGTGTTGCCAAGCCAGTTGGAAATAGTGACAACAATACTATCATAATTAATTTATATTTAAGTGGAATGGCCAAGGAAGTCCGACACAGTCACATTTGACTTCAAAAGAGGAAACTTTTCTAAAATGAGAGAAGTGGTAAAAAGGACATTGAAAGGGGGAATCAAGGGGGTTAAATCTTTTCAAAATGACCTCAATGGTCATCTGGTCCAAACCCTAGCTGATGCAAAAAGTCCCTGCTAAGGCATCCCTGATAGGTCACCATTCAGCCTCTGCTTAAAACCTTCTAAAGCAGCTTCTTACGCAGCCTGCCCCGCTGACGAACATCTTGTACTATCAGGAAGTCCTTACCAAACATGAGGAAGAATTTCCTCGCAATAGGAGCTGTTCTGTTCAAGAATGAAAAAGTGATCTTCGGATATCTGAAGGGCTGTCATGCAGAAGGTCTTGTTCTCTGTTGAGTGTAGGACTCAGAGCGTAGGACTCAAACCAAACGAGATTTTAACTAAACACTAGGAAGAACTAGGATGGCTGATGATGTCCTTTGCAATTGTATGATTCAGTGTCCTATCCTCCCTATATTTCTCTAATCCATGTTTAAAGCCACCACCATATATTTTTCCAGGAAAAGTTGTTATGCATTGTGTGAGTAATTACTTTCTTTTGTCTGTCCTGTAGCTTTTGCCAATCAGTTTCACTGGTTGACTGCAAGTTCTGGTATTATGAGAGAGGGAGAAAAACCTCTCTTCACCCACTTTCTCCATACCATGCATTATTTTATAAACCACTGCCATGCACCCTCTTATCCATCATTTTCTAAACTAAAAGTCCCAAACACCTTATTGTGCTCATTCATTACAATTATGTAAAAATCTTCCAACTGTGCTCCAACCATCTATAATAGGTACTTCTTATATTTATCTATGAAAACTCATCCAGGACAATCTAGTTTGAATTCAGTTTCATAAGATTGATTAGTTTGCTCCCCTAATCATGCACTGAAGTCTCCTGCAAGGAATAGTGTTACCAAAGGGTAAACGCCTTGGAGCATTTCAGTCGTATCTGTTAATTGGTCCCAGAGCTGCATATGATTAGAAAGTGATGTAACATGTGGTTGTGCCTGTGTGTGTGTTTGTGTGTGTGGTGGTGGGGAATAAAGACTCATCATAAGATGAATATGCTGCTAATATAAACCCCTTATTTTCCCCTAACAAATATATGCTTGCCAAGTTTAGGGCTAGTTCAGACGATTGTACAATAGCTCATACAATAGTTCAAGGCATCATGAACCATGGTTTATAAAAGTGGGATTGAGTGTTAAGGTCAAACACTCTTCACTTGCCCCTCCCCTTCTCCCACCAAGGACTGCTTTTGGTATGAAGATCCTGGCTTAAATTCAACACAACCAAAGGGAGAAAAGCATCCAACTCAAATCAAAAGAAGAGAGAAAGACGTCCTCAGGATGCAAAAGGATTTATTTGTATGAAGCCCAACGTGTTTCAGCCTGTGTCCTATTAAAGGCTTTCTTCATGGGGCTGTAAGCATTAAAAAATACATTTTAAAACATTATAGGACAACACATGGAATTAAAATATGCGCATAATATAAAATAAATTAGACATATTGTCACAGGAGCCTATGTGCATATATAGGTTTTAAAAGTTATACATATTGCATGGGGCCACTGGAGCCAGTATACATGTGTCCAATTAAAACATATAAAAATTATCATACACCAGAAATATAATATATCATTCCTTACTTGTTAGAAGATGTCTGCAGATTTTCCTCTAGCAATAAACTGCCTCCTCTAATAATCGTTGGCGACTGAGAAGAATGGCAGCCACAGCGATCATTATCTCCTTTCCCACTTTTTTTGTTTGTTTTTGTGTGTATTTTTAACTCTCACAGGTGTACCCATTCAGGTGTGATAATGTCAGCTCTCTGCTGGAACCTCTCTCACAGTATGTTGATCACTTTTTGAAACCATTCGTACCCCTTGTACCATCTACACCCAGGCTAACTATTCTTCACACGTTTTCTAATCTTAAGTAGAGAATATGATGAATATGATAGCGAATGCATACAAAGATATGGTTATTATTACCGATGTATCATGAACATCTGTTTAAACATCTCAAATTCTGACTTAAGTGTGAATATTAAAATGTTTGCCTGTCACCTTAAAAATAGCAGGCTAGGCCTTTTCACACCTTCACTGCAGAAGAATAAATACATCTTTTTGGCTCTTAGGTTTAATACATAGAAGATAAACATTGTTATGTGTGGCTAATTTATCTTCCTATGTGTCATTTGCTGGTTATAAAATAGAAATTGTGCTATAAAGCATAACACTGGGATTTTTTTATGCTGAGGACAACAATGGCAAGCCATATAAAATGTCAGTCTGCATCTTTTTCTTCTTTTTTTATGGGGCATATTTTAATGAAAACAGGTTAATCCTTTTCTCTGATGCAAAAATGCAATATGAAATCCCACTGAAAGAGACATTTGAGCTTCAAAACCCTAACCCCTTCCAGAATTAATATTTTTAAGAAAATAGTGTTGGAAGCAAGTGCCCAATTCATGCATTACTACTGCATTGTGGGAGATGCTTCCATGTGTAATGTCTCTATAAAGAAACCATGTAGGATCAGCCAATGATATGACTGATCTTACAATCATTATTGTGGTTCCCCTTGCAAAAGTTCGAGGCACAGAGTGGGACCATACCATGTGGTAACAGATCCTGTATTCCAGGGGGCTGCCTTGATGGTGCCACATTGTTACCATGTTCCACCTAAACCTCTTGGTTTTGCTTCTCCGGGATTGTGCTGGGTAATCCCACACCAAGGAGGGAGCACGGGGATTCCAGCAGTAAGTCCCCAACTTTTTAACTGTGCTGCTTTGCGGAAAAGCCCCCCCCCCCCCCCGTGGTTGAGAATCGGCGGCTCTGTCATATAACTAATGCAGCACCAATTCACAGCCACCATGGTCTTAGAAGATGTATTTCCAGCCCCCAGGTTGGAGCTGACTTCGTCGTTGTGCCTGTGGAACAGATACGCCTGGTGAAACAGGACTTCCATGTACTCTCCTCTGCCCTGCGTGCTTTCCAAATTTCCCCAAGTTGTACATCTTGTCCAGTATCTCTGACAGCCTAGGTTTCACTTAACTATTGTGGCTGATAGGAGTAGCTTCCATAGGTAAAACTAGATGAAGCAAATAGCAGAAGCTTTGAGTAAGTGGAGCTGAGGCAAGGTGTGCTTCGAACAGCTTGTGGGTGAGTCTTTTAACCAACTAACACCATTTGGAGACACCAGCTGCTCCTGAATGGATCTGCAGGACAAATGTGTGAATTTGCCCTTGAGAGAAACCACTGAAAGTGCAAAAGCAGGAAAGGGTGAGTCATTCGTGCTACTGATTCTCCCTTGTATACTGCCTTAGCAGTCCCATTTCATTAAATAGTAGCAGTCGATGTGGCAGCTGAAATAGCAGTTTGCGATATTGTAGCTACTTCCTTCTTGTTAAGACACTCAGATTTCCCCCACCTGGTGCCCTCCAGATGTTTTGGACTTAAACTCCTGTCAGCCCTAGCCAACATGGCTGAAAAAAGGAAGCTGGGAGTTGTAGTGTTAAATGTCTAGAGGGCACCAAGTTGGGGAAGACTGTCCTAACTATTCATCATCTTATGAGAAGTTGCTCAGAGTTGCATCACCTCTTCCACATGCCTTGTAATGAAGAAACAGCAAGCAAAGCTTTCTTAGATAGCCCCACATCTGGCAACTTGGCATGTCTGATCTAAGGGCAACCATAGCACACCACATTCTGATCTCGCACTTGAGCAGAAGCTAGAACACTTTACCCAATATGTTTCAATGAAAGGGTGAGAGATAATAGAATTTAGGGCAGCCATGTGTCCTACTTGGAAGCGGACAGTACTGTATTTGGAGGGCTGTCCAGTCCCAGACCATTTTAAAGATGAAGACCCATAAGAAGGAAGAGGAAGGGTCTTGAAGTTGAACACCAACAGTTAGAAGCTGGATAGCAGACTGAAGAGAAAAACAGGTCATCCGTTCTCCGTCTTCCCCACTCTGGTGAGGTAGATTGTGTTTCTAATTAAATGATAGAAATTATGTTTAAATTTGCATCTCTACGTAAATATTATTGTATGCAAATATCATGCTAATCTATGTCCTCTTTTGACCTTTGTTTGTTTGTTTGTTTTGCTGATGCATTTCCTCTTTTGGGGTGATGTGTGTGTGGTTACCCTAATAGAATTCCACTTCTCAGATATCAGTCAGAAATGGGACTTTGAAAGTTCCCATGTTCTTTCTGCTTTGACTCTGTTAATGCACGTAAACGGTTGTACTCATAGCAGTGTGATATGGGGAAGAGCAGTCCAAATTTTATGAGAGCAAAATACAATGGAAATGGAAATTAAATAAAACAAGATTGAATCTAAGTAATAAATGAAAACCCATATTCCTTTGAGCTCAGGAGCCAATATAAGGCTAGAGGAAGGCAAGTCCATTCAATTATTCATGGCTACACATCACAGCAAGCAATTATTGCCTTTGGTTATAAGGGTGGAGTTGGCACTGAACAATGGAACCAGATGCCTCTATGTAAAATGGGAAAGTGTTATTACATATACCCAATTATATCTACCCATTGTAATGAAAGAGACAGCAAAAAAGAACATTATTGCAGGTTAAAATAAAATGTAATGAATCAGGATCTCACCAAAATGCATATGTAGCTATCCATTTATCTGTTCTCTTGTTTAATTTTTCTTTCATTGCATCAAGGTTCAATCAAGAGCCATTTTAAGGGCGACTTCCATTTACTGAGGCCCCTGCTGTGCGTATGGATTCCATTCTCTTTCCTCTAACAGAGCTCCGTAATCTGAAAAAGACTAATGATTTAGGTTAGATGAAAAGAAGCAAGAAAGCGTCTTAAAATTGCCAGACATTCTACCTTGCAGATAAGGAAAAGAAGAAAAACATAGCAGTGTATGCCAACCTTTCTGTCTACATCGTAAGAAAACAAAGAAATTTTATGCCTCTAGTCTTTTAAGCATTCCAGAATGTCTCATCTAGTCATGCCAGATATACATAAGAGATTTGCATTCACTCCTATCTTGGAAATGATTCTTTTTACTTATCTGTTTCTCTAGCCATTCTCATCTCTCTCCATTCCTGTTTCAGTTATCTTGTTGGAGTACACTGTGACATTCTTTTCCATTTAAAAATGCAAAATACTGAATTAATGAATGAGACAAAGGCTTCCTTTTGTGCATCACATCTGTCTTGTGTGAATGTAGAGCTTCCCCACAATCTATAACCAAACTGGGCTATACAATCTATGACCAAACTATAACCAAACTTTTCCAACCTGCAATATGGGGACATTGAACTGTATTTATTTATTTATTTATTTATTACATTTTTATACCGCCCAATAGCCAAAGCTCTCTGGGCGGTTCACAAACCGCTCTCTGGGCGGTTCATTTGCCTGGGATTTGCATTAGCAGGTGTGTTTTTTTTAATGTATCATGATAAATAAGCTGAGTTAGAAAGGGCATGAACTCTTCTATTTGCTGCTACCTGTTTTGTTTGTGCATACACTGGACACAATTGTGCTCAGCCATCATCAAAATC
This sequence comes from Elgaria multicarinata webbii, assembly GCF_023053635.1. Classification (NCBI taxonomy): domain Eukaryota; kingdom Metazoa; phylum Chordata; class Lepidosauria; order Squamata; family Anguidae; genus Elgaria; species Elgaria multicarinata. The sequence continues at coordinate 107,996,888 of NC_086172.1, forward strand.
TTGGTTTCTCTTTTGATTTCTATGGGCAGCTCTCACTTCCATCCCTGGGGACACAGAATAATAATTTCTCAGTATGAACCAAACAGGGCCGGCCCAAGACATTCTGCTGCCTTAGTCAAAGAACAAGATGGTGCCCCTTCCATTCCATATTCAAAGCCAATGGGACTTGGCAGTTGAATCTTTTTTAAACACTTGTGATGGGACAGTGTCTTCCACAACGCCTGAGCAAGCTAGCCAGCAACACCCTCTTCCAACACATTGCTGCTCCCTAGCAGCATCGGCTGCTTGAGCAACTGCTTCACTCTGCCTAGCTTGGAAGCAGGAAATGACCTCTCCAGACAATAAGCAGGATCTCTCTGATCCTTTTTATATATCTATGTGTCTCTTCCTCTGCCCCTCTTTCCAACAACTCCATTTTATTCCCTCTCCCCGTTTTTCCATTTTTTCTTTCAAATTCAGTCAGCATTTTGTGACCACTGATATATGTGGGAGGTACCCCAGTTTAGGTTTATTTTCTAAAGATTTTTTTAATACTTCTGAAAACCTTGGGTCACCCCCTCTCCCCCAAGTCTGCTATTATCTCCCAGTGTGTATGCTGCTGTTCTGGTTACATAAGTGATGCTACACAGAGAATTGAAGCAGAATTATAATATAAAATGATGGTCACAGGGCCAAGATAATTTCGAAGATCTGGGGAAGGACTGTGGCTTGGTAGTAGAACCCATGTCTGGCATGCAGGAAGTCCCAGGTTCAATCCCTAGCATCTCCAGTAAGGAAAATGTCCTGTCTGAAACTTTGGAGAGCTGCTGCCAGTCAATGATGACAGTACTGGTGTAGATGGTCCAATGGTTTAATTTAGTATAAGGCAGCTTCCTATATCCCTAGGACAGTAATTTACTGTATGAATGCACCAATTTAAAAATCAACATTAAGGTTTGAACAGTCTAACATCAGTAAGTTAATTTTGGTTAATAAAACAGATTGTGCATTTTCAATTACATGATGATTCCTGTGTTAACATTCAACAGAATGGTGTCTGTCACCAGTGGTGGAAAGTGACTGTCAAGAAAGCCAGAGCCTCTCAGGATGAAATTGAAAGTCTCCAAGTATTTTATCCAAAGATAAAGTCACAGCAAACTCTTCATTAAGACATCAAGGAAAAACTGAAGGAGGAAGAAACACAATTATAAAAATGGGTTGTGTGGGTTGAGAGAACACCTAGGAAGGAAGACTTGGGGACAGAATGTTGGCAGGTTTTGGAGCAAGACATGAATCAGAAAACTAGGCAATTTCATTTCTCTAAACATCCTTAAGAGAGCATTCTTAAATAAAAATGGTGTTGTTTTTTGAAAAGCATGAATTCAGAATGCATGAATATTCAATGATACAAATTAACTTCAGGTATTATTTATGTATTTATTATTTTAGAAAATATCTACCCCAACTTCAACTCTCAAAAGGGCCCCCAAGGAAACTTCGAGATTAAAAACACAAAATTACAATAAAAACAATTATTTTAAAACAAATATATCAATTGCATAATTAAAACAGCAAAACAGTTAAAAAGCCATTGCCGCCACCCTTCTAAAACTTAGAGAGGGAGCTAAGAGAACGTCTTTCCACAATCTGGGTACCACTACCCAGAAGGCCCACTCTCATGTTCCCACCAAGCAAAACTCTGAAGGTGGCAAAACGCAGAGCAGGACCTTGGATATCGAATGCAATGCACAAGCAGGTTCATGTGGAAGGACCTTCAGATAACCCAGTTCAAAACTGTTTAGGGTTTTATATGCAATAACTAGCACTTTGAATTGTGCCAAGAAATTAAATGTAAGCCAGTAGAAATGAAAAACAACTGGTGTAATATGTTCTGAGAAGCAAACACCAGAAACCACTCTTGAATCAGCTGGAATTTTCCAAAATTCTTTAGGTGCAGTTCCACTTATAGTGCTTATAGTGCTAATGCTGGCATTCACGCTTGATGCTTTCTGTTTTCCCTCTTGCCATGTTATTGGACGCCATGGACTCTGGTGTCTCTAGTACCAGGTTGCCAGGTGGACTTCCTAGGCCCTTAAGACTCCCAAATGCAGTCTCTCCCCCACCCACCAGTGCTCCCCTCCCTCTGGCGCTCTGCTCACTCTCTGTCTGTTTACTTCTCCCCAGGAAGTGGCATCTATTCCTCCTCCCTTTTAACTTTTAGAAGAAATTGGTTGTGCTGCAGATGAAGCTATAGTCATGGCCAGCATCTTTGTTTTTCCATATGGCTTCTAGATGGCCATGGAAAACAACGTACCAAATGCGGCTGCTCTGCAGTGAACCAGAACTCTTCTAAAAGTCAAAAGGAAGGGAAAGGTAGAGAAAAGGTGGCACTGCCCGGTAAGGACTGTGTGTGGAAAGATCAAGCACAGAGGGTTGGCAAGCAAAGAGAAAGAACAGTGGAGTGGGAGGGGAGAATTGGCACCATGATGGGATGAAGGAGAGAAAGAGGTGGGGAAGGGAAAGATCACAGAAAGAAAGGGCGGAGGGGGGGATAAATTGGAGGGGAATACCCAGGAGTGTGTGATGGTGCCCCAGAGAGCATCTTGCCCAGGGCAACCTCAAACCTCAAATGGAGAGGCGGGCAAGAAATAAAGTTGTTGTTGTTGTTATTTATTTATTACATTTCTATACTGCCCAATAGCCGGAGCTCTCTGGGCAGTTCACAAAAATTAAAAACATTCAAAGTATAAAACAACAGTATAAAACCATAATATAAAATACAATATAAAAGCTCAACCAGATAAAAACAGCAGCAAAGCAAATTAACAAATTTAAAACACCAAGTTAAAATTTATTTATAGACTGTTAAAATGCTGGGAGAATAAAAAGGTCTTCACCTGGTATCTAAAAGCATATAATGTAGGTGCCAAGCGAACCTCCTTAGGGAGCTCATTCCACAGCTGGGGTGCCACAGCAGAGAAGGCCCTCCACCTGGTAGCCACCTGCCTCACTTCCTTTGGCAGAGGCTCGCGGAGAAGGACCCCTGAAGATGACCTTAGGGTCCAGGCAGGTACATATGGGAGGAGGTGTTCCTTCAAATAGCCTGGCCCCAAGCTGTTTAGGGCTTTAAATGTTAATATCAGCACTTTGAATCGGGCCCGGACCTGGACTGGCAGCCAATGAAGCTGGAAAAGGACTGGCGTGATGTGGTCTCGTTGGCCAGTCCCTGTTAGTAAACGTGCTGCCCTGTTTTGTACCAGTTGAAGTTTCCGGACTGTTTTCAAAGGCAGCCCCACGTATAACACATTGCAGTAATCCAAACGAGAGATTATCAGAGCATGGATAACTGTAGCTAGGCTATCTCTGTTAGGTTTATCTATTATAAACCTAACAGTATCACTGGCCATGAAGTACAGAAGGGTTTGGCCACCCAAGAGCTGCGAACTAATAGAACATTTCTGGGCATGATTGAACGACATTACTACACCAGAGAGCACTGTTCTAAACTGATTCAGTGTTGATGCCACAACTGAGTGGTGAGGAAGCAAAACTGTAATACAACCAGGAGCTTAGACTAATTAGTGGATTAGGCATTTCTGTTCACTGCAGCTCACAAGTAAGCCCCAGTGCAGTTTGTTGCCAAACATACTGGAGTGGTCCAAGCATATCCAGAAAGTCCAAGTTTCAACGCCTAATATACACCAAGCAGGATATAGCACTGTGAAAGCGGTATATAAAGCCACACTACTGCTTTGTAGCAGTATTGAAGTGCACTGACAACTGTTGGGGCCCATAAGACACATACCATATACCCCTTTCATACTGCTATATCCTGCTTAGTGTGGTTCCTGCCTTTTATATACTGCTTTCATAGTGCAATATCCTGCTTGGTGTAGATTAGGCCAAAAGGATTGGACTTTCTATGCTTATAGTTAATAGACTGTAAAATACTGTGTCTTATGTGCATGCATTCTTAAAAAATCATCATCGTCATCGTACAACTTTCTTGGGGTAAGTTTCTAGTCCTTGCTGTTAAAAGAAAAGGTTGTGGAAAAGCTACCTCCATTGTAATACAGTAGCTTAATGTACAGAAGAGAAACAAGAATAACATATATAATGTTTTTGTTTAAGCATTTTATGTCAATGGCAAAATGTAGTTATACCATTCTTCTATACTGCAATAGTTGTCAAAAAATATAGCAGTAACTAGTATGTAACTACACTGCTGCTGAAATGTAAATGAGCCCACATTCAGCAGCTCCTGGCTTAAATTAATTTGCCAACATTTGAAGTGGGCTCAGAAATGGATTGGAAGCCAGTGCAGCTGACAAAGCGTTGGCATCTAATGGTTGTATTTTAGGAAGAATATGTGAAGACATAGAATTGCATGCACCAAAATCTTTAGATTGCTTGAATTTATTTATTTATTTATTTATTTGGTTTATAAGCTGCCTTTCTTCCATTAACGTGTTCAAGGCAGCTATATCAAAGTTGCTTGAAGGAAGGCCAGTAAATCAGGGCCTGCTCCAGGCTAGTGGGGACTACAGAAAGGTGCCTTCAAGTGAAAGCTCCAGTGGGTGTTACCAGAGCATCCAGTATCAGTTCCTTCTCCTCCCTGTCTATCTCTCCCCTCTCTACACCTCACAGATGGAAAGGGTAGCTGCTCCCAGCAGCTATCCAGCAGGCAAATGGATGAGCTTGATGCTAGAAGAAACAACAACAGCTTCTCCCTCACCCTTTCCTGGGTGTCTGGACCAGGCAGAGTGGGAGAGCTGGCCCTTCTCAACTCATGTGTGTAAAGTCTGAGATTGCCTCAGTTATCTATGCTCTAGTGCAGGGGTCCCAATCTTTTTGAACCTGTGGGCACATGTGGGAATTTGAGAAACTCTAGTGGGCATCACCACAGAATGAACCTTCACGGAGGATGTGGCTAGTCACATAATGGCTGGCTAGTCGAAAGTGATATTCAGGACAGATAAAAGGTAGTACTTCTTCACGGAGTGCATAATTAAACTCTAGAATTCACTACCATAAGATGTGGTGATGGCCACCAATTTGGATGGCTTTAAAAAGGGGTTGGATAAATTCCTGGAGGCAAAGGCTATCGATGGCTACTAGTCCTGATGGCTAAGTGTAACCTCTAGTATCACAGGCAATAAGCCTGTATACACCAGTTGTTGGGAAACATGGGTGGGAGGGTGCTGTTGCACCATGCCCTGCTTGTTCATCCCTGGTGGATGGCTGGTTGGCCATTGTGTGAACAGAGTGCTGGACTAGATGGATCCTCGGTCTGATCCAGCATGGCACTCCTTATGTTCTTAAATCATGAGGTTAGAGGCTGGGAGGGAGCAGGAAATAGCAATGGAAAGAGATGAAGAGAGAAATAGCAATACTAGTGGCTGGGAGGTATCAGAAACAGCAAGGAAAAGGGTGGAGAGAGAAATAGCAAAGCTAGAGGCTGGGAAAGAGGGGAAACTGAAAGACAAAGGGATAGAGAAAGACAATGCTAGAGTCTAGGAAGGAGAGAAACAGATAGCTAAAGGGGGAATGGTGCAGCTAGAGACTGGGAAAGGAGGGAAAATAGCAAGGCAAAGCAGTAGAAAGGAGAAAACGACCAAGGTTAGCAGCCAGAAAGAGAGGACAGCCTTTCCCAAGGTTTTTATTTTAAACATTTTTGAAGGGTGCAGGAAGGAGGGTGATTACTGGGTGATGCTGGAGGTCACTGTGAGTGTTATAGCACCCTTAGGCACAGTGTTGGGGACCCCTGCGCTAGTGGCATCCTGGCTAGACTCCTATAATGACTTTTACATGGGGCTGCCTTTAAAGACAGTTTGGGAACTTCTGCTGATGGAGAATGTGTCTGTCTGAGTGTTGGTGATGCCCAGGTGGTCAGATCATGTGACACCTATACTGCAGCAACTGCATTAGTTGTTTATTTGTTTCTGGTCCCAATTCAAAGTGCTGGCTTTCCTCAAGCCTGATTCATGAGGTTCCCCACTTTGTCCCATGTGACTCTCCCTGTTTGATACGCCCCCTTCCTTTTTCCACACTTCATTACCTTTGGTCCTTTCTTTCATTTTCTTTCTTTCTTGGTTGGCTGCTGGAACATGATGTTTTCTCACACATTCTGGCTGCCTCATGGCCTCTTCTTAACCTTCTGGCCATTTCTGCAGCCCTTCAGAATTCTTAGCAATCTCCAGAGTGCTTTGTCAATGTTTTCTACTTTGAGGGCAGCTTTTGAGTTTGTCAGCAACCTCAGGAGTGACTTCGTTCACATCCAGAGGCCTCGAGGCTTGAGTTTTTTGTAATTCCTACTAGGGCCGGAACTACACTAGTCTTGTAACGTTGCTAGTGTCCCTTTCTAACGTGGTTCTCTGTATCGGTTCTCTGTATCATGGGGCACACTAGCTGTAACGTTACTGCAGGGCACATTGTTAAATCCTTTCCGTTGTTCTCCCTCTTCTCTGAGAGTAGCAGAGTTGCTGGGTTTGCTCCGCCCACTGCCTGCCTCATTCATAGCCAGCAGTGCAGGGCAATAGTCATAAGCACACACAAAGCCCCTCCCAAAACATTTTAACACAAGTCTTGGGGAATTGCCTGAATGCATAGAAGCCAGCCACTTTGCTGAAGCTAAGCAGGGTTGGGTTTGGATGGGTGACCAAATTGAAAAGTTTTAGCAGCAGCCCTGTTTTGGACTGGGAGCAGAGACCCTTGTTAATTTTCCTGCACAGAGCTACAGCAATCCTTTGAGCGCTCCTCAGCAACTTTGCAAAGAGGGGGGAAATGTTAAAAAAAAAATCATAAAAAATCAACCGATGATCGAATTTGGTATTTGAATTACTGTGCCAATTTTGGTGTCTTTATCTATAAAGCTTACGCAGATGTAAGCATTTGTTTTAAATCCTGCTCCTGCGCTCACAGCAGTGGCTTGGGCGAATCTTTTGCAAAAGGAGCACAATTAAGGCAGGATGCATGGGAGTACTTCACAATAAAAGCAGATTCTAAGGTGGAAAACTTCTGAGTCCTTTGCATGCAATTGTCAGTGATTGCACAGTATAACGCTGGTGTGATTTATCTGCTGTAGCAGATAAGATAGCAAACGGGGCAAAGGAAGGAGAACAGGAAGTGGGCGGAGCAAACCCAGCAGCTCTGCTCAGAGAAGAGGGCGAGGAAAATTACCGGTAGAAGGAGGCACATGAATCTGTAGCCGCGCTGGAACTAAGAAATAGAACCTGTAAGTACAACTCATTTGCAACAGGGTCATGTGACACTGTGCGTCACAGTAACCCATTCAAAACGTTAGAATAACATCAGTGTAGATTCCCACCCGGTCACAACTAACCATCCTCCATTAACTAACTGAACTATTATTGAATTAATATCTGATTTGAGGAGGGAAGAGGAGGGGATTAAAAGTTTGAATTTCTGAAAGTACCACCCATACCACTCATTATATGCTATTTTAACTAATTTTATGTATTATATTGTATTTAGTATTGTTCCCTGCCTCAATCCAGAGGGAGAGGCGGGTAATAAATATGTTGTTGTTGTTGTCTCTTTCTCGCTCATGGCACTTTTTCTAGACAGACATGACAGGCATTGCTATGTCATGCTGTCTTTTACAGTTTCAGGAATTATTATTATTATTATTATTTATTTCTGGGTAGACATGCACAGGCTTGGATTTTGGGCTGCCAAGCAGACGTACTGCTGATGCCTACTTCTGAGTAGAAACAAACTTGGCCATGCCTACTTTGCCTTTTCCTCCACCCCCCTGACCTTTCCCTGATTTTCTGTCTGAAAATGGTTCCCTCTCTCTGGCTTAAAGCCTTAAGTGATTTGGGACTGAGTTACCTGAAGGCCGGCATCACCTATATCCTTTGAGGCCCTTTTCATATCCCTCCTTCCCCAGTAAAAACAATCAGGTTGGTGGGAACAGAGGGAAAGGCCTGTTCAGTAGCGGCCCCACATTTGTGGAACACACTTCTAACTGGGGTCCTGAGACGCCCATTATTACAAGCTTTTGGAAAGGCCTTAAAGATCCATTTGTTTACCACAGATGTCTTATGAGATAGATTTTGCGGACTGCTGCTGATGGGTTTCAGCTGTATTTCAATTCATTTTTTTCTCTATTTCTGGAGCTGGAAGGTTTTAATTTGTTTTAGCACTGGTTCTTAATGTTTTGATGTGTTGAAATTTATTATTTATATATTTCCTTTTTGGGAGACGTCTTGAGAGGGTTTTACTCATGAAAGCACATACAAAACTTTTCAACAATTACAACAACTAGGATAGTAATAACAATTACAGTAATGATGGGATATGAAGTCTTTTGAACTAGACAGCGCTCTGAGAAATCAGAGGTTCTAAATTGGCAAACTCCCCAAAGAACTCTTTTTACACAGCCTGTCTTACACATTCAAATGTATGCCTTATCTGGGAAATGCATCAGGTTTCATATTGGCTGTGAAAATTCAGAGCAGCTCTAATTACAATATGTGCAACCTAACAACATGGTAAAGGTTATACCAGTGGGCTATTTTTGAATGTGTTCTTCCCGCTTTCTCCATCTTTTCCCAGGCGGTTCAATTACTATCATAATGGACATGGTAAGCCTGCCCACTGCTATTAGTGCTTGTTATTCAAGACAGAGAAAGCTTAGGTATTTCTGCAGAAGAGGTATGTGCTGCTAATTCACAGCCGAGAGACTGTCAAGAGCCCTAGACATGCTATTACATCAAATCCCTTTTTAAAAGGATGATTTTATCAATCATCAAGAACCGGTGGGGGGAAAAAAATTTCTTTCGGTAACTTTGGATATGAATCTCTCAAAAGAAATGATGCCCCTTCAGGTTAATAACATATATATCTCAAAGTATATTATATTTGCTCACTCAAGTCTAAAAGAAATAGAAATGAGCTACTAATAACTCCCTCATTTTCCTTGATTTTTGTACTTGTTTCCATGTGCATTCAGACATATCTGGAAGGATCTTTTGAGCAGTATTCTCTTGTCTTTTCTGTTCTGCACCAAGGTTAAAAGCTTTTTATGCTGTCCAAAGCCTGAAAACAGGGTGGTGAGACAGGCAATGCGGGTTGTGGGGTTTGCAACAGGGCTGGATGAGCAATTCAGATAATGGCTGGACTATCCGACCGAATAATCGTTTTGATAATGATTGCACCTTGAAGGATTTTATGAGGTTTTGGATGGAAAGGATAGGAAAAGTCAAAAGAAATTCATTTTAAATGAATGTTTTTCATGGCTGAGAGCTACCACCGCATATCTAAATGTTAATGGATGTTTGCTAAGACAAGAAAAAGAGAGTCAAAAAGGTGTAATTACTTAGGATTACTCCTTCGTAATTAAAGTCTGATCTCTTCCGGCTGGTCTATCCAGTGGAATTTTAAGACGTTTTTAGAATGTTTTTAGGATGTTTTTAACAATGTATATTATGTTTTAATTCAGTTTTATGTATTTTATTGTTTATTGTTGTTCCCCCACCTCGATCAGAATGGAGAGGTGGGTAAGAAATAAATTTATTATTATTATTTTAAACATTGCTTTCCTAAACACAGCTGTGTAAAAATAACTGCATTTATGAAACAATTTGCATGATCCCAAACCTAGTTGTATTGATTTTACAAAACCCAGGAAGACGTGTGATATACTGAGTGGAGTGAATGAACTTTTCAGTATATAACACACTATCACTTTAAATGTACAAACTTATTGTGATGCTCTTGCATATAAACAGGGGTGTGACAAACTAGATAAAACAGCAAAGAATCCTGTGGCACCTTTAATTTATTCTGGCATAAGTTTTCGTGGATACTGTCCATTTTATCAGATGCATCTGATGAAGTGGGCAGTGTCCACGGAAGCTTATACAAGAATAAATTTGTTAGATTCTAAGTTGACCAAAGCTCTTTTGTTGTTTTTGCTGCAACAGACTAACACGTCTCCCCCTCTGGAAACCAGAAAAAGTAAAAGGGAAGCAGGAGTTTTGATATTCACACGTACATTTCATTTCACTGCAGCTGCAGGGTTTCCAATCTTCAACTAAAAAATTATGGGACCTCTGCTGCCAACTCCTGATCAGTTGGCAGCAGAGCCAGGGTGGGTCCAGTGGTGGTGGCACTCGAGCAAACAAATGGTTTTCTGGGTTCCAGGATTAGAGTCCCGGGGGGGGGGGGGAATCAGTCTCTTTACCTAAGCTATACAGTTGTTTTAAAGCCAGCTTGCTCCTTGCTGCTCTGGCAAATGGACTAAAATGAAAAGTACAGTCTGAAAATCAAGCTGAGGGCAAACAGGTCAACACTTAGCTCCAACATGGTTCTTCTTCCACTGCCTACTGGCATTCAGTCGGGACTTTTGTATGATTCATCTGGAACATCTTAAACCAGGGGTGTTGAACCTCAGGCCCATGGACCAAATCTGGACTGCCTGGAGTCACAATTCAGCCTCCCCTTCCCCTGCTCAAGGCTGGCCACACCCCTTCCTCTGGTCCCACCCCTGACTCCCAATCATTTGGTGGTTCCCTGGCTTTTGCATGGGTGTTCTTTCGCATTTGAAAAGACTAAAATTTCTCACCTAAGTCTTAGTTACTGACAGCATAAGTGCTTTAAACTAAAATATGAAGGTCTTTTTGTAATTTTTGACCTGCCCTTTCTGCCTTTAGCCCCACCCCTCACTGGAATGTAGCCACCCAAGAGCTTCTCCAAAATTGAATTTGGCCCTCAGGCTGAAAGAGGTTAAACACCCATGCCTTAAACGAATTCATGCCCCATCATCTAAACTAAGGCTATTACTCCCATGTTTTTGTTCTGTGAAACTTTGGGCCAAACTATATGTCATTTTAAATAGGGTGATCATATGAAAAGGAGAGCAGGGCTTCTGTATCTTTAATAGTTGCATTAAAAAGAGAATTTCAGCAGGTGTCATTTGTATGCACGCAGCACCTGGTGAAATTCCCTCTTCATCACAACAATTGGAGCTGCAGGAACCCTGCCCTCTTTTGTATCTGTTCAAGAGCACAGTGTGTGTGTGTTTTCTTAAGTGTGGTGAATTCTAATGGAGGCTGGTGGCTCTGATGTCATTGGGGAGGTGAATCTGCTCCATGTTTCAGTCACAACCAGCCACTTTGAATAGCTCCTTTTGAGTTTTGTCTAGTTCTGACTGAAACCTGGAGCGGATTCACCACCCCACTGACATCGGAGCCACCAGCCTCCATTGGCTAATTCTGATAAAGTTTTAGAAACCACGGCATCCAAACTAGTGGCCATTATCTCCAGTCACTATACCATTGTGCCTGCTATGGCTTCAGAAGCCAGAGCTGGTTCTGCTACCTGACAACTGCAATCCTCTCCTCTTTCTGACGCCCCTGTGACCAGAAGCACCATGTTGGTACTTGTATTTGTCAAACCTCCACATTAAGCATCACCCTTTTGTCTGTTAGACTCAGGAGATCATCTGGTCAGGAACCTCCTCCTTTCCTCAGGTTTTCATCTTAGTCCTGAGGTTGCTGCTCCTGCTATAATTTGTAGTTGGCAATGTTTTAGGGTTAGTGAAGAGGATTTTTCCTTCATAGAGATGTGCAATTTGTCAGGCACTTGGGGATCCATAGAGCTGCAAGCCTCAAATATGTACTATTATTCTGTTATCTTTGTGGGCCTTCATGCCTTTGCTCAAAATTGTTGTCCTGTCTCTCAGTGTCAAGCACTCTGTACTTTGGAAACAAATTATAAATGGTTTCTGTGCCTTCCTCTCCAAGGAAGCAATATTATCAGTGTTTAAGATAACACTGTCAATGATCCTCCAGGATTATTTTTCATTTTCCTTCCAAATCCCTTGTCAGCGCAAAATGAGTAGTCCCAAGTCATGCTGCCGAGAGGCCATTTCCTAACAGTGGGAAGGAAAAAGAGCAAAAGACGAAAGGAGAATTGCATTGCAGTCCCCATGACCTTGTTGTGCTGATAAATGCCTAAACTAAAAGAAGTATGGCCTTCGGTTTTGCTTGATGGTTCAGCCAAGACTGACAACCCTTATTCCTCTCTGTCAAACATTTCACGAGCCCCCTGGTAGTAGAAGAACTTTGTCCTCAGCCAATAATGCCATGAGGGATCCCTTCATTTTCAAGCTGCAATTTTTTATTATTATTCCGGTTCAAAATCTCTTCTCGAAATACAAACAGATATATGTCCTTTGGCAAAGTGTGCACCACATACATCATCTCCAGTGACAATGTGCTGAATGTGATTGTCTCAGACAATTGCAAAAGCACAACCAATCTGTTAATTAAATTTCCATGAGTCATAAATCAATAGTATCCACAAGGCACCTAGTTATAATTCTTAATAGGCACTGCAATTACTTTATGTAATGTGTCGCACATTCAGAGCATTCATTGCTGTAATTCAAAGTCAAAGTCCAGTTTTGACTAATGTGCTGCTTAAACATATGTATAAGTGGGACTACGGATGTTTGAATCCACTTGGATCCAGTCTGGGGGCTGTTCATTGTGGGAAATCTGGCCCTCTTGGGGCTTGTTGGATTGCTCCGGATTTTGTCTATAAAATTCCCTTTAAAAATGGCAAGATGCATAAATTGCGTAATCAATTGCGACTAAGATTGCGTAATCAATTTGTGTATCTTGGGTGAATTGCAACTATAATTAATGTATTTTAGGCAAATTGGGGCCATAAAGTGCTTAGTTCTGCATAACTCATTTAGATCCATTCAGGATCTCTCCAGCATCCCTATGTGGGATATTGTTTTTGGAAAGTTAGCAAGATTCCCACGAAATGTTGGAAATGTACATGGATAGCTGGCCATTGTGTTGAGTAGGTGGGCCTTCCAAGTCTCTTAGGAATGAAGTCTGTTCCTGGTTCCTAGGCATGCAAATAGCACTGCATCTACCCCCATATGGGTCTTTAGGAGAAGGGACAATTGGCAGTGGCAGAGGCCAGGAGAGTTCCGAAGGAAAAGCTGCCACTTCCTAATAAGTTTCCCCCTCTCTCAACATTCTGATGGCATTTCTCCTGCCCTTGCCAGCAAAATGGTTTAGAAGGAGATAGACATAAAGACAGTCAGACAAGACAAGCATATAAACATGTATAGTAGGTATGGACTGTTATTCTACAAGGGCAGAGGAATGTGTGGTCCTCCAAATACTGTTGGACTGCAACTCTCATCAGTGTTAACCAGCATAACTAATGGTGAGAGATCATGGGAGTTGCACGCCAGTAACATCTGGCGGGATGCACATTCCCCATCCCTGATATAAGATCATTCAGCTTTAGTGAAACAATGTTGCTGGTTACCCAACAACACCAGCTCTCTACAAATTGCACTAGATCTACGCTAGCTTCAGCTATGGGTTATATATATATATATATATATATATATATATATATATATATATACATATATATAAATGCAATAAATACATAAATAAATAAATGTACTTGGCACCAACAATGCCTCAGCTTTCAGCCACAATCTTCACAGTTGGAGAGTTCACAACTGAATAGCAATTTACAAAATGTTGCTCGTCATCCTCTTCCCTATCATGCACACCTGCATTGTATTATTTAAACCCTATTTATTTATTTATTTTTCTGTTGGTGTAACTATTCAGTTTTTGCTTCATGAGTTTATTTATTTACACAAAACCTTTACTCCTCAAATGCAAAATAATAACAGGAAACTAAAGGGGAGGGAATGGAGACAGGTGGGGGAAGTGTTTATTGTTTGTATTGTATTGAAAAAATGGGGGGGATGGTTTGGTTTTGATCAGGCCACTTCCATGTTTGAGGGGGACCTGGAGGGCCAATGTTGAGAGTAGGCATCACTGGGCACTTGCTGCTGGCCACACACCAACAGGGACTCACTGCCAAGGGGTGCCTAGACTTACCCTTCTTCATCATCATTGTAACCTGCCTGTTCATTTGCCTCTTGCTCTGGCCCAGACAGTGGTGGTGATGAAAAAGAGGAGAACTACATGTCACTGCTGACTGTCTCTCTAGCTGTCAAGAAAGAAAGTGCTGGCAAAGACAAGAAAGAGGATGGGGAGCAATAATAGCTAATGACAGTGGTGGTGAGAAGGTAGATTTACTGAGGAAGGGGGCCTATTAGAAGGGCTGTCCCCAGACTTCATTGGGCCGTGCTGCCAATGAGCCCATGATCACTACAAAAACTCCCTACCTGCATGCTACCATCAAAGCCCTTCACCTGACCAAGCTGCCTGATCAAGTCCAACACCTGTCACCCAAGGCCCTCATCAGCTGCCTGCCCATACTGACACCAAGCCTGCCATTAAGAGAGTCCTGCCCAAGGTCCCTCAAACATGGAACCAGCACCTTGGCAAAATGGTGGACTTCTCCTCAGTTGGTGGGTTCTGGCAGGCTTACCTGGTGTGGTGGTGGTGGGTGGCAGCAACAATATTCCTAGCAAAACTCAGTAGCTGGGTCTAGCTGCTTTTTAAATTTCCATAACATCCAAGCCTTGTGCTACATTAGGAACATTGTAGGAAATTTGTATATTGGCTAGAACCAGACACATGGTGATGACTGAAGCACCTGGCCAGAAAAAACAATTCAAGGACAAGGATCAGCAGTGGGCCCTGCCAGAGCACTGGGGCTTGGGCACCTGTCCAAGGACTCCAGGTCCTGCCACCAGCTCTGGTGTGGGGTCGTACATGTCCATATAACCTACCTTGAGCCCTTGGGACAATGAAGTCTACAATACTAACTGCACAATCTTATGCAAGTCTACTCAAAATCGGCCCCATTCAGTTTATTTGGACTTACTTCCAGATCAATGTGTACAGGATTGCCGCCTACATCAGTCAATCCTTTAATATCTTAAGTTGAGCTAATAGACGTTTTATTTGGATACCATCAATTCTTTTTTGGAGGGAGAACAGTGGCAGTGTCCTCAGAATGCTTTTAATTATCATATCCTAACAGACAACATAAAATGCAGAGCCTCAGAAAAACAGATCATTTATAATTCAAGTGCAAATAATAATGTTGCTTGAGGGGAAAAACAAAATAACTTGAAAGTTATTAACGGCAAGAGCAATGCCTTTGATTAGATGCTTAAAATGGTAATGAGAAGTTACCTGCCATGTAAATGAAAAATGAAATACTGCTTTAAATCAAGTCAACTTTCAAATTGTAATGGGCATTATTGGAGTTTTATCAAATGTACTCCTACAAAAATGTGGGCAGGCTCATGGTGCAGTCTTTAACAGCATTTACCTAAAAGGTGTTTGTCATACTCATTTATTGGGTTAATACAGCTAGGGCTTAGATGCCGTTCTCCATGTGCTCCAATAACTGTGAAATTCTTAACATATTCATAGGCCTTAGCTAGACCGGGTGAAATCCCGGGACGAACCCCAGGATCATCCCTGTGCGTCCACATGATGCACAGGGGATCCCAGGATCAGAGAAGGATGATCCCTCCCTTGCCGTGGGATCTTGCCCTCCCCTTTGGGCCCACTTTTCCTCCGGTCCCGGGCTGAGCCCGAGACCGCGGAACGTGTGGCCTGTTGCTGTGGCTTGACCTGGCTTCACACAAGGGAGCCATGCTACTCCATCGGGAGGAGGGTGGGGGGAGCAGGAAAATTAAATTATTTTTTTAAAAAAGGACCTACCTTTGCGCACGACCATTTGTGTGCTCCTGTTTCTTTAAAAATAAAAATATGGTGGGTGTGATTCCTCTCTTCCTGAGGTCATCATGCCTTATGTGTAAATGGAAGAGGGATCTCGTGTTAATCACAACACAATATTTTCCCTTCTCCGTCACGGACTATGAGGTAGGTCTAGCTATGGCCATAGAATCAGAACGGGGCTGCACATCTAATGGGCCAACCCAATGTGCTTTTATAATGGTAAAAAAGCTGCCATTGGATTGTGCAGGATAGCATCACAAAATCTCTTATGTGATGTCATGGTATCAGTGCTTGGACTTGATCCCCGCATAAGTGAAATTATAATACTGTCCACCTAGGAACTTTAAAAACTCAAGGGAGGGATATAAATATTTTAATAATTTGTAGTATTTCTGTGGGGGGGACGACATATACCTCCCTTTGGTAGTTACATATAATTGAACAAAGCAAAATGCATCCATAATATTTATTGGGTTTATGCAGAATGGGAAAAAGGCCCTTTTCTATGATACATTTTCCATTATTGTTATTAATTCTTCTTCTCTTCTTCTTCTTCTTCTTCTTCTTCTTCTTCTTCTTCTTCTTCTTCTTCTTCTTCTTCTTCTTCTTCATTGTTTGTATCCCTACCTGCAGAAATGCCTGGGATGTATCAGAGTTGTTCACACTGCTGAGTGCACTGTGGCATCTTTATAACATGATATTTTATAGGGTTTAAGTACACTGGAAATTCTGTAGAGCTAGTCTGTACCTTACAAAGGCTGGGGGGAAGTGACGCAGAAATGTTTGAAATAGATTCAGCGGGAAAGCAGAGAGGATATGCATAAATTAGATTCACTTCACTACTCTGAATTGCCCCTTCAGAGTACTGGTTGCTTCTCTGATCCATTTGATAAGGTAGTGCCACACCAGGACATTCCATATGAGGCATATGGATAAAGATTCAGGAAGTTTGCGACATAAGCACTGCAATCCTTTGTTCTCTTTTGCTGATGGTGTAGTACAGCCAGGATCCTATGCAGTCCTAGCAACAAAACTGAGGACAGGGCAATACTATTTCAAACAAGAGATAACATAGCAGCACCCCAACACCCGTAGCGACATGACTGATGCAGAGCAATCATGGCTCAGTGCAACAATGCTGTACTTACATTGGGCAGGTATGGAAGGGAGCAATCCACCCAAAGAAATGAGGGGAAGCTCCCATGACACGACGTCACCACCTCCTCATATATCTTCACAGGCACAAGTGCACTCAGCAGTGGAAATAACTCTAATACGCTCCAGGCATCTCTGCCAATAGGACTATCATCATCATCATCATCATCATCATCATCAACATCATCCATAAAATGTTCTAAACACTGTACAGGTTTAATAGACATATGACCTGACACAAAAGAAAAAGGGAAAGCAAGCTCCACCTGCAGCCTTCTATCACAGGTACATACACACATAGTGCAAACGAAAGCCCCTTTGACAGGGGCACCTACCCAGCAGACTACCCAGTCACCTCTAAAGCTTACTTGCGAAAAGTACATGGTGACGTTGGAGGAGATGGGCGCTTCTTTGTCAGCAGTTTTCCTCAGTTCTTGAAAGTGGATGCAGCCACTGAGAGCCCACAGGATAGCGTAATGAACACTTAGGCCCTTTCTACACCATCCGTTTTTTGAGGGATCATCCCTGGATCATCCCTGTGCGTCCAAATGATGCACAGGGTATCCTGGTTGCAACCCTATGCTTCTGAGGTCTAACTTTTGTTTACTCAGAAGTAAGTCTCTCTCTTTTCAACGGGGTTGACTCAAAGGTACGTATGTAGTTAAAATCAATGGGATTTACTCTTGAGTAAGGGAATCATGCCCAGAAATGAGCTCCATTGAACACACACACACACACACACACACACACACACTCCACTATTGCCTTAATACCGCCACCACTATGCAGAATCGGAGAGGTATGTGTTAATGGGAAGGAATGACGGGGGATTAAAAATTCCTAAAAATCAAGAGATGAACTGATCTGATTCAAACTTGGCATGCTTAAAGCCCTCCTTAAGAGTTCTCAAGGTCCCAAGTTTCATCTCTTTGTCTTTAAAAATCAGGGAGCTGTAAGCATTTTGGTTAATTCCCATAGGAGCTCCAATGAGCGAGGGGGGAAAGCTGCCACTTGATCACATTGTCCATCAGCAACAAGAACCAATGAACTGGAGGGGGAAGGAGAAGGGGTGGGATGGGCACAATATCAGTGGAAGAGCAAACAAGTGAGAAGAGAGTTCACTGGTATAGCAACTATCATGAAAGGGAGGAGCCCTTGCCCCGCTTATAAAATGTCGCTAAAAAACACGCAAGCAAACCAGGGTGGGTGGAATAGGTGTGATGGAGGTCTCTGAGAATGACAGTTAATTGATCATGGTATTTAACAACTTTGGGTTGGATCCAAGGTTGCATGAGTGGAAGTTCCCCATCTTCTTTGCCCCATCTCCACCCCCACATGCCTCAGATCTGTTCCAGAAAGTTCTCTAACCTTCCGGATAATATTTGGAGAGTTCACAGGGGCTGCAGAGGGAAGGGAAATCCATTCTGCTAGGAGTTGCCATTCCTCTAGGGGTGACCAGAGTTGGGTCCAACCCATTTTTTCAATTTTAATTATTTATTTACAATATTTGTATGCTGCCCCATAACATATAGCTTACTGGTGGCTTACAATAAACAAACATAAATACCACTTAAATACAAAACAGAATATAAAACCATAAAATTAAATGCAACATAAAATACAACAAAACTCATAGTACCCCAAAATTAGACCCACAGATTTTAAAACTGATAAGCCCTAACTACATTCATTATTAACTAAGCACATCAGAAGGATGAAAAAGAAAAATAGTTATACTGCTCTAACATGGAAGAATTTACTAAGGAATGAAAGAATCCTATTATAGTCTACAGGAGAATTTGGGTTATGAGAGAAATGGCAAATTGACAGTAGGTTTATGGTTGCTTTCTGTTTGTTTATGCAGCATGTCACATCAATCTGAACGTATAGGCATTCTGTTTTAATTCTGTAAGTATCTTTCCTGCCAAGGGATTTCACAGTAGTAATAGCAGCTGCTCAAATGACTTGTGCTTTTGTTTTTTGATCACCCAGTCTACTGGATATGGGAGAACCCTGCATATTTGCCTTATATCAACAGACGCAAGAAATGTTCCTGCAGCTGGAGTGAGAGGTCATCAATATGGGGATGACACCCAGCACTACTTCTCTAACTGAGGTGAAGTAGTGGAGGTGCTAAACCAGGACTTAACCATGGCAATCAATTGGATGAGAGCCAATACACTGAAGCTCAGACCAGACATGTTGGTGGTCGGTGGACGGTCTCCCCAGGTTAGTGATCTTTTACCCATGCTAGATGGGATTGCACTCCCCTAGAAAAACCAAGTTTGCAGCTTGGGTTAGCTGTCCAGTACATCTTTGTCACTGGAGACCCAAATGGACTCTATGGCATGGAATGGCTTTTACCAACTTAGGCTGGTACGTCAACTGCTGATGGAGCCTATCTGGACTGGGACAGCCAGGCTTCAGTAATTCAGGTATCCAGATAAACTTTTCAGCATACATGCATTTTGATGAGCTCTTCTTTTGGTATATGCACTTAACAATTTATTGTTCCCTGAGGTAACTTTAACATTCAGCTTTCCCTCAGTCAGTTTTCAACTATCATTTCCGTTCATAATAATCATTAATATTTATTGACCTCATGCTGAGCAGTAAGCTATCTGTAATTGTCTTACAGAGGGGGGGAAATTATAATGCCAGACAAAGTATTTTGGATTGAGCCAAGCTTTTAAAACTTATGGCACCTCTTCGTTGGAGTTCAATAACACCATGCACAATAATGCTGAGTGTATTATGATGATGCTTGCTTTTAATGCAATTAAAGCATTGACCAGGGCAAAATAGCCTAATGCTAATCATTACCTCCTTGGAAAGAACTACTGAATAAGCAAAATGGTACTGAATTTAGTTTGACTTGGTAAATGTGTAGTTAGACTTTGGTTTTGCATTGAGATCAAAGAGGGCTTTTGGGGCCTAATGGTGATTTTCCAAATATTGACGGGTAATCACATATCCTCATTATAGATTATCCAGGCAGATCAAGTAGAATACCATTGTACAAAGTTATGTTGTTTTTAACAGTTTTTTCACAGTTATTTATATTATCATGGAATATAGGAGGCGCTCACTAATGGGCACCCTCAGCATATTCTGCATACCCAGAGGGCAGGGTT
This sequence comes from Elgaria multicarinata webbii, assembly GCF_023053635.1. Lineage (NCBI taxonomy): Eukaryota > Metazoa > Chordata > Lepidosauria > Squamata > Anguidae > Elgaria > Elgaria multicarinata. Next base: position 108,016,833 of record NC_086172.1, read on the forward strand.
CCTGCAGCTTTAACTGTTGTGATGAAGAGGGAATTTCACCAGGTGCTGCATGCATACAAATGACACCTTTCTGTGTAACAAAGACACAGGAGCCCTGTCCTCCTTTTCATATGGTCACTCTAACCATGGGTTCTCTTTCTGGCTTGTTTGTGGTTAACAATCCCTGTTTGTTTGAGCGTGGATGGGTTTGCACATCACAACAACGTAGAATTCAGCAACCCATGGGTAAAATAAACCATGGGTTAGTGTTATTTGGGAACCTGGAGGTCACTGTCTTTTTTTTTTTCCTTGCCAAATGATATCAGCATGATCTGTTTTTCAACTATTGTGCAAACAATTTTGTCTCCTGTCTTGACTGAGGCAGCAGTACTTTCTTTTTACTAGATTTCATTGCTGCATAATACACTTCAAACTTTTGTTTTAGTTGTTCTTTTCTGTACCCCTCCCTTTGCTATACAACTTTCAGCTAGGCACGTCAAGCTAGATTCACTTGTGGGATTATCACACAATTTGTGACATGCTTTCAGTGATCCTGAAGAAAGGCCCACATTCTTCTCTTTGGTGAGAAAAGATAAAGCACAGCAGAAGACAATTTCTACACATCCTCCCTAGTCCCTTTGCAGGCAATAATAGAAGTCACTTCAGCAAGACATTATTTAGCTTGCTTTATTTCTTTTCTCCTCTGTGTATGAGCTGTGAGTCTCTTTAATGCATGATTCACATCATCTTGTATCTTTGCAGCCTGTTGTGGAGTAAGGGTTGCTATTCTTCTGATTTTGCTAGTTCATTTTATCATGTGCATTTCAATTTTATTCCATCCTTTTATTCAGATTCATTACCCAATAGAAAGCAAATTTGAAAATAGATTTTATAGACTCCAGGCTCCTATACACTAATAAAATTAAGTATAAGATCCTCTGGCTATATAACAATTAAATTTCCCTTCACTCCACCCACATTCCCACCTTTTGCAAATCTGCAAGGGATAGTAGCTTGAAACATTATTTACATTTCCTTTTGAAACCTGAAGAATTAATAATAAGACAGATTATTTAGAAGTGACATGATATAGGATATAACTCAATTCCAAATGTTGAACCATGCTAGAGCAGCCTGTAACTTCAATCTACAATAAATGGGATGAGCTCTTTCTAAATAAAGAATAACAATGGCTATTTATCTCTGCATATAAAGCTGACAGTATGTGTGTGGGAATGTATGTCTGGGAATGTTTACCCACTTCCAGATGAGTTAGAAACTTGAAAATTGGCACACTGATAGGTCTGTCTGTACAACACACCAGAAAAACCTAAAACATGAAATTTGGGGTTTTAAGTATTTTTAAAGAATTTAATTAAAAAAACTAGGTTTATGCCTACACCTCCAAGCATGCCTTGGGTGGGAGGTCAGACTTACCTGCCTTTGGCAGCCATTGTGAGTGCATGGGTGGGTGGCCGCTGTATGCCTTTCACAACCCAGGCCACAGCTAGACCTAAGGTTTATCCTGGGATCATCCAGGGTTCGCCCCTGCCTGAGCACTGGATCTCCTCCGTGTCACCTAGGTGAACAGGTTTGACCCCAGGACGATCCAGGGATAAACCTTAGGTCTAGCTATGGCCCCAGACTCCTAAGGTCGGTTTCAAATAGTCATCCCAATTCCACATAAAAGGAAAAAGCGCACATAGATGGGCAGCGTCTATTTGTGGGGCCTCCTCCCACCCACCGTTCATGGTTTTAAAATCATAACTAGACACAAGAGCATGACTTTGAGAGGCTGAACTCTAAACATGCTCAAAGGCATTCCGTCTTCATATTGCTGTTTTCTCAGAAGCTGGGGGAAGTGAGGCACTCTGCATATGCCCAGAAACAGGTCCAATGAAGGGGGGCAAGTGCCCGGGCCAGTCCCAGCCCTTCAGTACAGGCTCCTAATGGAGCACTTGGTGGGCTAGAAGAAACGCAGGCTGAGGCTGTCCCAGCAGGACTTGATTGGAGCTGGACATGTCCACTGACACTTGCTTACCTCCCCTCTTTGGTGATGCTCCTCCTTGATGCTCTATTGAGGAGCAGCATCAGCAATGAGAGAAGGGAAGCGCCTCTCAGAGGCTGCCAAAGTCATGTTGAGATGTGTAGTACTATCTCTCAATCCTAACTCAGCTGTGCACATTTTAGTGCTCACTTTTCAAACTGTGTCTATTTTTTGTACACAACTACTCATTGCATAAAGTGTGTCACACATTTTTAAACGTATGCATTTTATTTTGCATACGTTTCAAATGCATACACTTTTTCATATGTGTTTTTCCTGGTCCACAGTATACATCACAAGTTCGGAAATGTACAGTTTTCCAGATGCAAATTCAGCCTGGTCGGCATCCATTTCCAGGTGGTTCAGATTGGAAAAATCTATAAAAATATATGTGACAGAGCAGATTCTGCACTTATCCCTATTCTGGTGTTGACATTGGTATTCTGGTTGTGACAGGGAGGTGTTTTATACTTTCAAAGGGCTTGATTTGTGCTGAGATTCATAATAAATTTATTTAAGAGTAGTGCTATTAATGTTAAGTGGCTTGTGGGTTGCAACCTTTGTTAGCAAAACAAATGCACTACTGCTTGAAGCTATGGTTTATTTTATAAAATGTGGATATGTATGCAAAAAAATGCAAATCAACCTTCATTGGTTTTTATAATTCATTCCAGTGATTGTTCTGTCACTCACTGAAAATTAGCCTTGGAATTGCTGCCATTAAACTTCTTTTAATACAAAGGAAATGTGTATTTGAATGCTCTAATAATAGTTAGTATCAATTGTATATACTGATTGCCTTAATAAATATATTCTTTATTATACCTTTGGCACCCCTGGGACCTTTTATAATTAAATCTGATTCCACTGTCTTACCAATCTAAGTATGACTGGAGATTTTCTAATTAGTTTCAATTATTCTTCCTAGAAATGTGTTCTGTTTTGAATGATACTGTAGCTTTCTCATAAAAAGGTAGATCTTGTTGCTATTATTCTTTTTAACTATTCACACACTCTATAAGCTTGCAACACCTATATACCATCAAATGCCTGAGGCAACGAAAAATTTACTGTGTGTGGAAAACAGGATTTAACAGTGTCTTTAACACAACAGCTTCACATCTCAGAATATACATCCTGGCAACATACCTCCTGACAACAGCCTGGTCTAATTATTGGACTTCAAAAGTCCTCTATTTTTAATTGTGGGAATAACAAATGTACAGATGACAACTATTTATTATTTAGGGCATTATCCACACATCTTCAAGGCATAGCTGTGAATGTGGAGGAGAGATCACTACAGGGCTCGGTGAACCTTTCTCTCCTCCCTCCCCCTCTCTGGTTAGCCCATGATTGGATGCGGGAGGGAGGGATGCACCTGCAGCAGCCCATTCGTTACTTTCTATAGGAGGATGACACATACCTCAAATATGCATACCCAGCTTGTATGCGCTTCATCTAGACAACTCTGTCCTCCCCAGGAAATTGACTAACACACAATTTAGTACAGTTCCAGAACTTCCAGAGTGGAATGTGTACTCTTAAATATTATTCCTAATATTATTCCATTCTAGAGAGGCTGTTAATGGTGCTAAATATGTTTACCCTACCCTGTGCCTGTTTGCATTCTCTTCCCCTCCTTATTGTTTTATTATGATTTTATTAGAATGTAAGCCTATGCGGCAGGGTCTTGCTATTTACTGTTTTAATCTGTACAGCAACATGTACATTGATGGTGCTATATAAATAAATAAATAAATAATAATAATAATAATAATAATAATAATATCTTCATTCAATAATATTGGTTTCTTCAACCCATTGGGTGGCATCCAATGTTGTCTTTCCAGTCCTGGAAGGACTTCTTGATCCAGTGATGGCTTCAGCTTATGGAAGGGGCTGAGACCATTTTCCCTGTCTGTCCTGTAGCTCCCTGTGCTATTTCTCATGCTGTTCCAGAGGGTCCGCCAACATCCAGAAGAGATCAAAAGCCCTTCAATGAATGGGAAGGCAGCATTGGATGGAGTGCCAGCTCCAGGTTTTTGAGGTTCTTGGGCAAGACATCCTTAATGGGCCTTAGTGAGTCAAACTTACTGCCATTGTCACCAGCTACTATTGTTCCTCATCCTCTTTCTTGACATTGATACCACTTGCTTGCTTGACAGGCTGAGAGTTAGTCAGCAAGTAGGCAGTGCCATCAGCTCCTCTTCTTCACCCTCACCATTGCCTGGACCAGAGTAAGAGGCAGATGAACAAGCAAGTTGCTTTGATGAAGAGTAGGACAAGTCCAGGGGGCCTTTGTCAGAGTGTCATCACACATAGGAAAATCACGTTTCCGTACCATCACTTCTCTACCCCCACGTTTGTCCCTCATTACTTCTTCTTCTGCTTAGAGGGGAAAAAGGAAGTAAACAAAGACCACGTGGCCTATTCAGGGGCTGTTTTCATCGTGCTGCTTTTCCTGCACAAAGCAGGAGATCATGGTACATTCCTTTTTTTAAAAAAAAAAAAAGTCAGATAAAAAGGGGTATGTTTTGTGATGAAAAAACAAGCGGAAGGAGCAGGAGGCGTGCAGGAGATGGACACCATTGTCTAAAGGAGGTGCGCACATCCATAAGTGGGCAGTAGTTGGCTTGTCTGATAAACCTCTCAGTGGGCCTCTGCTTGGCCCTCACCTTGTACCCAACTATGCCTACCCTTGATGCTGGCCCTGATTGGCTGCAACCCATAATTTCTATGTTTACAATTCTTAACAAATTTATTTATTTATTTATTTATTTATTTATTATTGCATTTATATCCTGCCTTTTCTTCCTCCAAGGAACCCAAGGCGGCGTACAAAATTCTCCTCCTCCTCCTCTCCATTTTATCCTTACCACAACAACCCTGTGAGGTAGGTTGGGCTGAGAGTCTGTGACTGGCCCAAAGTCACCCAGTGGGCTTCCATGGCTGAGTGGGGACTAGAACCTGGATCTCCTGACTCCCAGTCCAACACTCTATCCACTATACCACACCAAATGGATGTGTGCCCGTTTTAGCAGTCTCCCTAGAAAGAGAAAGTTTCTAGTTCCTTTTGGTACAGTGCTGAATCATATTAAGTTGGAGGGTGGGAATCAAGAGATAGCTGCCAAGAAAAAGTTGTTTGGTGATAATTGGGGGAAAATGGTTGGTTATTCCTCCACATGGAGAGAAAAATGCTAATTTGTTCCATATGGATGAAATGGAAACAAATACACATATATAGATTTAAGCATGATTAAAATCTTCAGATTAAAGCCTAGTGCCTGAGGCCAACTCCATTGTGGCAAGATCCATTGTGAAGTTTGCTGTATTGTATACCCAGGCACTGATTACTAGCTCTAGAGAGAAGCTCCCTAAGACAGGGAAAATGTCTTGTTCGTTGGGTGGGTGGGTGGTCGGTTTACTGGTAGACTGGTTGGGTAGGTTATTTTTGGTGCTGGATGCAAGCACTTGGAAATAAAGCTTGCTTGCTTATCAGGCAGATTCATGTTCAAAATATAAAGCTTTCTGTTTTAGGTCAGTGAAAATAGCCCTATGTATATCAGTAATTAGACTTATATTTTAAATACTACTTTTCTCCTTTGTTGGTTAAGGATGATTTCTTATCGTATTCTCTTTATCTGTTTGTATTCAGTGCAGCTATTTCATTATGGATGTACAGAAGCAATCCAGAATTGTATGATTAATTTTAATGTAGATCTCTCTTATCTGAATAATTGATGGGAAAGAGGATCATAGACATTCTGAGTCAGTGGCTGTTGCTCCTTCTGTCTCCTCTTATCTTTGTAGTTGTACTCATTGCTCAATCCCAGAGGGGAATGTGCATTTAGTTGGGAAATATTTTGAATTCCCCAACCTCCTGTCATTGTAATTCAGGCCTTATCTGGGTATAAGTCTCCACTTTGTTCTGTTCAGTCTAGAAATTCATCCTACTTTACATACAGGAAAAGGTGCTTGATCTTGTACAAAACACCCGCTGCCTTCAGGCTCAGGGAAGACCTATAAGGATGTTGCAAGCAAGGACTACTCATGCAAGTAAAAAAAATTAAAATCACCCCTCAGCAAAAAGGAATGAATTCTTATTGAGGAAATAATTTTGCTGCCTGACAAGCAAACATCCAAACCAGTGGATTATTTTGCACCTGCAGCATCTTGGGTGCATTTCATATGCACACATGAAACCCATAGCTGTGCAGGGTATCCTATTAATTTTAGTGGAGACAGCATGTCATTACCCAGGTGGAGTTGTTTTGCCTATGAATGGGAAGCCTACATGGAAAGCACCAAGGATCAAGTCTATGAGGCAGTGCACCACTTATAGCATCAGAAGAAGCCAGAGCTACACCAAGCAGAATATGACACTTTGAAAATGGTTTGAAACCTGTATACGGAGTGTGTCCTGGGCCCCAACAGTTATCACTATTGTTATAAATCATTTTAAAGCAGTAGTGTGGATCCTGTTTATCACACACACACACACACACACACACACACACACACACACACACACACACACTTAATTTATTTGGGCAGCATCCAGTGGAGGCTCGTGGCTCTTATTTTGGTAAGGCCATGAATCCATTCTGGATTTCAGTCACAACCAGCCTGAATGCTAAAGGAGATACCCAAGGGACTGAACATATTTTGAGGTTAGGGTTCAGCGCCTTGGATAACTCCTTTAGCATTTGGCCAGTGGCTTTTGCATAAAACAAACAACAACAATACAATCATCAACAAAAAAGAAAAACAAGAGAAATTACAGAAGTTAATCACAATGCATTTGAACATATTGCATGTAACACATGATATACAAAATTTAAAAGTTTAAAAGTATGGAATAGCACATCATAGGTGATCCATATGTGATATAATATAAATCAGATATGGTCAAATGTGATTGTCTCCTTTACAGTTGATGCCTATCTCTGCTATGTGTTTCTTTCTGATCTTTTTGGCAGCTGTGGCAAACAGAGCTACACATCAAGTCACATATTTATCCATGTCCACTAGGAGGTAAAAAATCACTTCCAGTGGGCTCTGGTAAGAATAGTTTCCAATTAAGGTTGCCACAAATCGTTCCCTTGGGTCATTGTATAGGGGACAATGCAAAATATAATGGACAAGGTCCTCTGGTTCAGGACAACCACAAATACAAGTGCCCTCATTTATTGGGATGCCCCTGTGCCTCCCATCTCTATAGGCAGTGTCGATCATATTTAGCCTTAGCTCTGTGAAAGCTTTCCGAAGTTGTACAAATATCAAGTTGTTAAATTAATCTGCACATTCACAATCCTCTTTGAGATTAAAAAATAATGGTGCACCTGAGGTTCTATAAGCAGAGTTTAGATCCTTTTTAGTAACAACCTCCCTTATGGTTATCTTGATGATGTTTTTCTGTATATCTGTATAAGCTCTGTCAGTGAAAAACCATATTTAATGGTAAGTTGAGCAGCATGGTGTACCCAATTTTTAATTGGTAATCCATTATTCTATCAAACATTTTTTGGGTAGCCTAGTATTATCCATCTGTTATACCTTGAACCAATAGCATATTATCCTTTTGTCTATTTGACTCTCAATACTCAACATACAAGTTTCTAACCTAATCATGGGAGATAATACATCTCTGGGTAAGCCTAGCAATGCTCTCAAAAATAATTCTGAGGTGGTTCTAAACCTAACACCTTTGAGGTGCCCCAGACCTCTGCTCCATAAAGGATTTGTGCCATTGTTTTGGCTTTATAAACAGTTAAGGCAGGATTTACTAGATTTCCTCCTTTAGAGGCAACAAACTTCAGAATAGCCTTAGCTGATCTAAAAGCTTGCGTTTTAATGTTTGACAATTGTTCTTTCCAGGAAGCTGTTTCTAAATAGACCAATCCCAAATATTTGAATGATTTCACTTGATTTATGATATATTCATCCAAATGCCAGACATGCTTTTTAGGGTGCTTCCCAAATAGCACAAGCTGTGTCTTAGCATAATTTATGGTCAAAGCATTTCTCTTACAGTATGAAGCAAGCTTCACAAGAAGCTGCCTTAGTCCCACCTAGGTTCTAGACACAAGTACTAGGTCGTCAGCATACATTAATAGCAGACGTTTTTGATCAAGAATTGTAACAAGGGCAAACTGTAGACCATCCAGTTCCTTTACCATATCATTATTTTATTTATTTATTTATTTATTTATTTATTACATTTTTATACCGCCCAATAGCCAAAGCTTTCTGGGCGGTTCACAAAAATTAAAACCATCGTAAAACAACCAACAAGTTAAAAACACAAATACAAAATACAATATAAAAAGCACAACCAGGATAAAACCACGCAGCAAAATTGATATAAGGTTAAAATACAGAGTTAAAACAGTATAATTTAAATTTAAGTTAAAATTAAGTGTTAAAATACTGAGTGAATAAAAAGGTCTTCAGCTGGCGACGAAAGGAGTACAGTGTAGGCGCCAGGCGGACCTCTCTGGGGAGCTCATTCCACAACCGGGGTGCCACAGCGGAGAAAGCCCTCCTCCTAGTAGCCACCTGCCTCACTTCCTTTGGCAGGGGCTCACGGAGAAGGGCCCCTGTAGATGATCTTAAGGTCTGGGTAGGGAGGAGGCGTTCCTTCAAATAACCTGGCCCCAAACTGTTTAGGGCTTTAAATGTCAATACCAGCACTTTGAATCGGGCCCGGACCTGGACTGGCAGCCAATGAAGTTGTAAAAGGACTGGCGTAATGTGATCTCGCCAGCCAGTCATTAATTCTACGTCATTAATGTAGAACACACAAAAAAGGTGCCAAAATGCAACCCTGTTTCACTCCAACAAAAGTGTTTATTTTCAGGGGCATAGCTCCTTTAGCATTTCGGCTGGTTCTGACTAAAACCCAGAATGGATGCATAGCCCCACTGAAATCAGCACCACAAGCCTCCACTGCCTGTATTCAATTTTGCACTAGTGTTAACATAAATTACATGGTGCTACCATAAGCGACCTCTAGCACAATGTCAGTTGTGTTTGCTGGTGCAATGGGCTTCCCCGGAACACCTGTCGTGCCAGCAAACGTTCTTGGTGTTGTGCTAGAGGTTGCTTGGACTAACACAACAAAATTTACAGTAGTGTCAGTGGTCAATTAAATACTGCCCTTTGTTTTTATGCTATGCTTTAATTACGCTTTCATTATAAATCTCAATTTTATTATTTGGGTGCAATCCTGTGCATGTTTAGATGGAGAATAGTCCTACAACTCCCGGCCTGCCCCAGCCAGCATGCCAATCCTTGACAGAAAGGTGGGGTATATATAAAGCTGATACAGTGGGGCAGCCAATTCTGTCCTGCTTCATCATCATGCACTTAAACTAAAGTAGTAAGCCAGTCCATGCCATTTTAAATATCCATTGGCTTGAAAAAGTTCCTGGAGGGATTTTTGTGACCATGCCATTTTCTTGTTTAGTGCTAAGGAGTTTGCCCAATTGGGTGAGTTGAGATTATTTAATGCATTATTACAGACTTTACACTTTCAGCAGATTATTTCTTTGTCTGCCTACCAGCTGTTCCTCAGTTGCTGAGCAGCTATAATAAGACCTTTTCTAAAATCATCTGGAAAAGGGCTTAAGGTAATCAAATCAAACTTCTTCAGCATGCCCCAAGCAAGCCATTATCCTCACATAAACTATCCCACAATTAACCAACATCCAGATTCACTCCTATTTCTTGCAAACTGTACCATGAAGTTGAGCCAGGCGAGCTCAAACTAGCAATATTTTGTGAATCTCAGGCTTTAGCTAGACCTAAGGTTTATCCTGGGATCGTCCCGGGGTTGTCCCTGCCTGCTCCCGGGATCCCCTGTGTGTCATTTACATGAACAGGGATGACCCCAGGATGATCCCGGGATAAACCTTAGGTCTAGCTAAGGCCTCAGTTGGTTGGGAAGAAGGGTGGTTGTAACAGCAGCTTGTCCAGATGTTCTTTGGAGAAGCTGTATGTGTTGTCACCCGCCAAGCCTCTATTACAACCATCTTCACCCACCTTGCACCCTGGGAAGAATATAGATCATTTTAAAAAAACAGTATAAAAGAGGGCACAGTTTTGCATAAAATATGCATGTGCTAATTTATGTGTATAGATGCGCCTTTAGAAATAACGATTATAATTTAAATAATAATGCATAGAAAGGAAGACCATGACCCAGCGACCTATGTGTCAAAGTCCAGATGCTAACTGCAGATGGGCAGTCAATTCCCCTGCTTTCCCTTTTTATGGCTCTTTATCTTAAAACAGGACTGCAACAGAGTCTGGGCCCATTCAGAAGACAACTTAAACCATAACTTTAACCATGGTGGTTAAGCCAGAAAGCCAGCTTTCTGCCTTAACCACCGTGGTTAAAGCCATGGTTTAAGGTGTCTTCTGAACAGGGCCTCTGTATTGTTTTTTTAAAAGAACAGGTTTGGGGTGAGGGGTCCCGGGCATGGTGTCCTCCAACTGTCATCTCCAGCACCAATGTGCTGCCCCCGCAAATTAAACTTAGGAAGGGCAGTGGCAGGCAATAGCAGGAACAGCTTCAGCTGGCTAGAACTGCATCAGCATGATGCTGAAAAGAGATGGTGAAAGCAGCCTCTGGGCCTTGAAGATGTAGTGTACGGGGCGGGGGGGGGCAGGGGAGGCTCAGTGACATTGGTGGTAATGTACATGGTGGCTATAGCCACCTTGCCCAGTGCTTACTTTTGTACTAGGCTCTAAAAATGAGAGAGAGAAAGAGAAAAAGAGAGAGAGAGAGAGAGAGAGAGAGATGCCACAACCAACAACACAACAGTAAAAGAAGTAAACAGCACCAACCAATTAAAACACCTTCAGCAAGAGATCACCCTATATGCCATAACTGGTGCAATGCTTCATAGATTTCATCCCCAGTCCTTTGCATGTGAGCTTCCCCTTCGCATTGCTAGAAGGAACAGCTCCGCTTGGACAGTGATCTGCTGCCTACATTAAAATTAATGGGACACCCCGTAGACCCAAGGGCTCCCCGTGTTCATTTGCAGATGCCGCATGTGCAAAACTGTTCACTGGATTGGGTGCTTGCTTGTGGGGCAGAATAATTAATAAGGATTCATTCCTTTTTGCTAAGTGGTGATTTTGTTTTAAAAATACGTGCTTTGAGATAAAATATGTTTAGAAAAGGATATTTCCAAAAGACATATTTAAATATTATTTAAAAGTTGGGCTTTGTACATTATTATTTTTAAAATGGAGAGTAATATGGGAATGGGATGAGACTACTGATATCACCAAATGTTAGAATGTCAACTCATTGGTCAAAACTTGCCTGTTTGTAATGCTCACCTTTATGACAAACCTGGATAAATGTAGCACAAATTCACAACTTAAAGCTTCATCCCACCTACCTTCTTCCTTCAGATTATCCCCGTAGCGCTAAGCTTTCACCTTTGTTGTTGTTTTTGCTACCGGGAGGCAGTGATCCTTTGCATACCAGGAAGTGAGTTTAAGGGGGGATATGTAAAAAAAAACATTAAAAATCAACAGATGACCCAATTCAATTCAAATTTGGTTTGCTTAAAGCTCTCCCTAATATCTATTAATGTGCCAATTTTGGTGTCTTTATCTTTAAAGCTTACGCAGATGTAAGCATTTGTTTAAAATCCTGCTCCTACACCCCAGTGGTAGCTCGGAAGATACGCTCAGAAAGTAGGGGCTAAATAGTAGGGGTGTGCACGGACCCCCCGCTCTGCCCCGCGGGCTGATCCGAAAATTTCGGATCGGCCCACTCCGCTCCGCCCATACTCCGCTCCTCTTCGCTGCGGAGCTCCGGCTCCGAATTGGAGCTCCGCAGTGGAGGGGAGTGGCGCCAGGTAAGGCCGGGAGAGGAGGGCGGGGGGGTTACCGGGCCCTGCCGCCATCGCCGCCCGTGCGGCGGCAGAGCCCAGTAAGGGGGAGGGGGGCCTTACCTGCCTCCGTCCGCGGTCCGTCGGCTTCTTCAATTGAACCGCGGGCTCAATTGAAGAAGCCGACGGACCGCGGATGGACGCAGGTAAGGGAGAGGAGGGGGGTTTACCGGGCCCTGCCGCTGTCACCGCATGGGCGACAGTGATAGCGGCAGGGCCCGGTAAACCCCACTTACCTTTCCAGCGGAGCTCCGGATCAAGGCGAAGGATCCGCCTTCACCTCGATCCTCTTCGCCACGCTCCGCCGGCCCCCCAATCCTCTTCGCCTCCGCCTTAAGGGCAGGCAAAGCCCCCCGCTCCGCTTCTAATTCGCCGGTCCGATTAGAAGCGGAGCACATCCCTACTAAATAGGGTGAATCTTTTTGCTTTGAAGCACAATTAAAGCAGGATGCATGGGAGTACTTCACACTCAAAGCAGATTATAAGGTGGAAAACTGCTGAGTCCTTTGCATGCAATTCGCAGTGATTGCACAGTATAACACTGGTGTGATAAAGCTCTAAGTTCAGAACTGATTGCAAGCTTTGGAGCATATGCAGCAAAGTAGAACACAAAATCCCCACCTAAATTTTCAGTCATCCTACCACCCAGACCACTTAAAAAGTTACTTGTAGCAGTCTCCACAGCTGTGGTTTTGAGGAGGAGGAGGAGGAGAGATGTATAGAAATTTGTTTCAGTTCTGTTTTAATTACAATTTTACTCACTTTGCACTTTCCAGACCAAACATGGACTTGGATGCAATCTGTGGTCAAAGTCTATATTTTCCCAAGTTTGCAATTTCTGTGCTCGCAGACCATCCTCAAAATCAAAACAACTACAGAAAAACAATTTAAGGAGCAGCAAAATGAGCAGCACGGTTAGTGTACTTACAGCTCAGGGAATGCCTGGGTGAAGAGGTGTGTTTTTAGGAGGCATTTAAAAGATGTCACATTTTCTGCTGCCCAAACTACATATGGAAGTATTTTCAAGATGGCGGGTGGTGCTTCTACAGAGAAGCCTGCCATCCAGATACTTCATGGTGACATTCCATTTTGGAATGACTAGCAAGGCCTCCTCAGCTGATTTTAAAGGACAGCTGGGTATGTATAAGGGAAGGAAGTCTGCTAGGTATCCTGGATCCAAGTTGTTTAGAGCTTTATATAACAATAACATAACTAATTTTGATTCTTCCATTTTTGGCATTTCATAGGGGGATGGGGTTGAAACGAAACTCTGGTGAAAGAGGCTGGGAGAGGTGAAAATTTCAGATAGTGTTCTCCTTGGAGGGGGGGAGAGGGTTTCCGCATACCTTTTTAAGTGTAAACTTGTTATTGAGGGGTTTTTTCTACTTTTAAAAAAACAAAACAAAACAAAAAGAAAAAAACATCCCGGCAGTTGCAGGAGCCCAGGATTTCTTCCTGAGTGCCTATTGGACAGGGTGATGTCACATGGCCTTCTGATGACCACTCCCAACAGCTTCATATAGATATTAAATAACATTGGGGTCAGGATGGTGCCCTTTGGTTCTTAAGCCTTTTGGTTGGCTAATTCACCATAAAAGAAATCAAGGAGATCCGGTTGGAAGGGGATTTGCTAAAACATAATTTCAGTCCCATCTTTCAATGGAAGATTCCACTGAGCCTCCATGGAGTATGTGTTCTCAATCAGCTAACCCTTGGAACGACAATGGCTTAGATATTTATATATGAGAAATCTTCCTACCTTTGCTCCTGAATGTGCTGAGGTCACTTGAAACCAACTTGTAGTTTGTTATTGCGTATACTAGTTCTAGAGCATAGAGAATGCAAAAATAAATCAACCCTCCAAAAAAAAAAAAGCCAGCAAAAACAATTTCCCAAAGTATCTGTGGGATGAAAGTACATTTTATTTAACAAGTGTAGCCTTGCTAGATCAGGGCAAAAATGTCCAAGATCAAACCCTCTGGTTTGTGATAATTTAAAATCATAGCTACTAAATATACGTTAAGAGAGCCAAACCCTCCAGGTTTTGCATTCTTCCTTTTTGTAGGCATGCAGTTTTATCGCCTAAGTAAGATCTGCCTGCACAATTTATGACCCACTGAGCCAATCACAGTCCATCAGCCCTGAATAGCATAGCAGTCAACTATGGATGTCACAAACCTTCTAGCTGTGCTGCCTACCAGGCATTGTGAAAACCTGCAGGTTGTCAAGCACCTAAGAGGCCATAACAGACAGATGCTCACAGGGCTGTGTCCAGCTTGCTAAATAAGAAGTTGTGCAGGGGCAGTTTCAGTGAGAAGAAGAATTAAAGTTTGTAACAAAACAGAAACATGTTACAAGGTAGAAATCTCTACCGCTATTTCAGTGAAAAGTTCATAGAATCATAGACTCATAGAATAGCAGAGTTGGAAGGGGCCTACAAGGCCATCGAGTCCAACCCCCTGCTCAATGCAGGAATCCCCCCTAAAGCATCCCTGACAGATGGTTGTCCAGCTGCCTCTTGAATGCCTCTAGTATGGGAGAGCCCACAACCTCCCTAGGCAACTGATTCCATTGTCGTACTGCTCTAACAGTCAGGAAGTTTTTCCTGATGTCCAGCCGGAATCTGGCTTCCTTTAACTTGAGCCCGTTATTCCGTGTCCTGCACTCTGGGAGGATCGAGAAGAGATCCTGGCCCTCCTCTGTGTGACAACTTTTTAAGTATTTGAAGAGTGCTATCATGTCTCCCCTCAATCTTCTCTTCTCCAGGCTAAACATGCCCAGTTCTTTCAGTCTCTCTTCATAGGGCTTTGTTTCCAGACCACTGATCATCCTGGTTGCCCTCCTCTGAACACGCTCCAGCTTGTCTGCATCCTTCTTGAATTGTGGAGCCCAGAACTGGACGCAATACTCTAGATGAGGCCTAACCAGGGCCAAATAGAGAGGAACCAGTGCCTCACGTGATTTGGAAGCTATACTTCTATTAATGCAGCCCAAAATAGCATTTGCCTTTCTTGCAGCCATATCACACTGTTGGCTCATATTCAGCTTGTGATCTACAACAATTCAAAGATCCTTCTTGTTTGTAGTATTGCTGAGCCAAGTATCCTCCATCTTGTAACTGTGCATTTGGTTTCTATTTCCTAAATATAGAACTTGGCATTTATCCCTATTAAATTCATTCTGTTGTTTTTTTAGCCTAGCACTCCAGCCTATCAAGATTACTTTGACATTTGTTTTTGTCTTCCAGAGTATTAGCTATCCCACCCAATTTTGTGTCATCTGCAAATTTGATAAGCGTTCCCTGCACCTCCTCATCCAAATCATTAATAAAAATGTTGAAGAGCACTTGGCCCAGGACTGAGCCCTGCGGTACCCCACTCGTTGCCTCTCCCCAGTTTGAGAAGGTTCCATTGATAAGTACTCTTTGAGTCCGATTCTGTAGCCAACTGTGAATCCACCTAATAGTTGTTCCATCTAGCCCACTTTTAGCTAGTTTGTTAATCAGAATATCATGGAGCACTTTGTCAAAAGCTTTGCTGAAGTCAAGATATATGACGTCCACAGCATTCCCACAGTCCACAAGAGAGGTTACCTGATCAAAAAATGAGATCAAATTAGTCTGACAGGATTTGTTCCTGACAAATCCATGTTGGCTTCTAGTAATCACTGCATTGATTTCAAGGTGTTTACAGATTGACTTCTTTATAATCTGCTCCAGAATTTTCCCAGGGATGGATGTCAGACTGACTGGTCTGTAGTTCCCAGGTTCCTCCTTTTTGCCCTTTTTGAAGATAGGGACAACGTTAGCCCTCCTCCAGTCGTCCGGCACCTCACCTGTCTTCCATGATTTTGCAAAGATAATAGACAAAGGTTCTGAGAGTTCTTCCGCTAGCTCCTTCATTACTCTAGGATGCAGTTCATTGGGCCCTGGAGATTTGAACTCATTCAAGGAAATTAGGTGTTCTTTGACCATTTGTTTATCAATCTCAAACTGCAATCCTGCCCCCTTAACTTCTGCTTCACTTTTTCCAGGGGGGTCATAGACCAGTTTTTGGGAGAAGACTCAGGCGAAGTACTTCAGCCTTTTCTTTGTCATCTGTTATCAATTTGCCATCCTCATTAAGCAGTTGAACCACTATTTCTTTCTTCTGTCTTTTACTACTCACATATCTGAAGAAAGCCTTTTTATTGTTTTTAGCATCCCTCACTAATCTCAGCTCATTCACAGCTTTAGCCTTCCTGATGCCATTTCGGCACTTCTGTGCCACCTGTCTGTACACTTCTTTTGTAGTCTGGCCTATATGTATCCTATATGTATCCCTTTTTTGTTTTCAGGTCGTCTCTAAGCTTTTTGTGGAGCCACATTGGTTTCCTCTCTTGTCTTCTATCTTTTCTCCTTGTTGAAATTGTTTATAACTGTGCCTTTAAAATTTCCTTTTTTAAATACTTCCACCCATCCTGCACTCCTTTTCTCATTAGGCTCACTTGCCACAGGACCTTACTTATCATAGTTCTGAGTTTATTAAAATCAGCTTTCCTAAAATCCAGAGTACGTGTATGGCTACACTCAACTTTTGTCTCCTTCATAATCAAGAATTCAAGTATGACGTGGTCACTTTCCCCCAGAGTTCCCGTAACTGCCACTTTATCCACTAAGTCATCCCTATTGGTCAATAACAAGTCAAGGATTGCTGATCCTCTAGTTCCTTCCTCCACTTTCTGTAGGAGAAAGTTATCACCCATACATGTCAGGAATTTCTTGGAAGGGACGCTTTGGGCAGTATTTGTCTCCCAACAGATATCAGGGTAATTGAAGTCCCCCATCACTACTACATTACACTTACTTGAAACACTGGCAATTTGTTTCTCAAAAGTTTCGTCCTCGTCCTTTCCTTGATTGGGTGGTTGGTAGTAGACTCCGATTATCATGTTCTTTTTATTCCTTGCCCCATTTATTTTAATCCAGATGCTCTCGACGGGGCTCCCAGTCTGATCCGCCTGTATTTCTGTGCAGGGATAGGTATTTTTAACATATATTATTATTATTATTTATTTATATAGCACCATCTCCCTTTCTATTTCTTCTGTTCTTTTTGAACAAGTTATATCCTTCAATTGCTATATTCCAGTCATGGGAGTCATCCCACCAAGTTTCAGTTATACCTATTAAGACGTATTTGCCTTCACGTAATAAGAGTTCAAGTTCATTCTGTTTGTTTCCCATGCTCTGGCATTAGTATATAGACATCAAAGACCATGTGTTTTATAGTCTGGCTTGGTTCCTACATTGTTGCGGACACAAGTTGTTGTTATTGTTGCTATTATTATTATTATTATTAGCCATGTCTTTATGCTTGAGGGTATTTTTTTTCCTCTTAAAAGCCACTTTTTAATCTGATGTAAATCCAATTAAGTCTTAACATTCTGAAATGAAAGATCCACTCTTTGAATTTATGTATAACTGATTTAAACAAACCACTGGCTTCATGCTAAGCAAATAAGCAATGAAAGGGAATGTGTGAAATTAGACACAAATCAGAGACAGACTTGATTTCATTTTTATTTTGAAAAATTAATATTTAGCTGGGGTAAAGCATGGATTTCATTCTGACACCAAAAATATATTAATTAACCAGCTTCAAAAAAGAAAAAGTCAACCATGTGAAAAATGGCATTTAATTCACAAGGGACCTTGCTCTTTCTGTCTTTGCTCTTGGAATACAAACTGATCAGGACTTGTTTAGCACATGTCTAATATACAATCATGGAATCATAAGGCCGGAAGGTTAACTAGAATCATGAAATCCAAGCTCCTGTCTCCAGCAGGATTCATTACATATCTGGTGAAATATCCCCAGCATAATTACTCTGAATCTTGTATAATCTTGTATTGTAGGTTCCCTTTCCTCCCCACACATACCCATTGAAGGCCTGGTCTATCTGGACAATTGGTTGATGCCCTTCAATGTCTTTAGGCCCTTTCATTTATGCTGCTTATGTTTCTGAATGCCTGGTTCATATTTATAGCAGACATGATGGTATGATATGTCTCCATTCTGACAATTAAGGAGCAGTTGTATGTCCCTTAGACAATGTCTGGAAGACCTAAGATTGTTCCGTTTCCTGGCTCTGAGCTCTTAAACAGGATTCCAAGCTTGGAGCCAGGAAAGCACACTCTCTGCTCCCTTCCAATCTTAGCTGGCATGGAGATAGCTGTACCAGCTACTTCTCTGTGCTTGCAAAACAGAATGCAGAGATGGGGGAAAGGAGATGTTTCCAGGAGTGAGGAGAGGAGGAGGTCCGGGAGGCTGCAGTACACTGTTTCCTATTTCTTCCCCAGCCTCCTCCCTTCTCTCTCGAAGATGCCACTGCTAGACCAGCAAAATTGCCCATCTAGCAGAAATGCAGGTTGGGTTAGTCCATGGAGGTGAAGATTGCTTTTACTCTGCTCCCGCTCTGCATAGGATTCCCATCAGCCTCCCGTCAGCCTTCATTTAGTGTCAGTTCCTGGATTCACTGGAAACCTGAAGTCTATCGGCAGCACTGGCTTCTACTGTCCATGGGATTTTAGTGTTCTTCATTACTATTCCTCCTGCTTGCTGCCGGTCAACTGCCACAGCCTGTTGGTTTCTCCTGCATGTGCACAGGATATGGCAGCAGGAACTAAGGAACTGTAGGTCTTGTAGTTCTTGAAAAAGAAGTTGTCATATAATGGCAAAGACATCTTTCTAGAGTTTCCTTTATACATTCACTCCCCAACTCACCTGCCAAACATACCCTCTTCTAGAGGAGGGCCTGGACCAGCCACTGGTTACCCTTCTGATCTAACACTGCTTCTGATAGGTTTCAACAAATCATAAGGTCTGGACACCTTATTTAAAAAACTGGGAAATAAGTTTGCACAATTTAGCTTCAGTTTTTTTCCTCATGTAATGAGCTTGTTGTATTGAGATATATGTCTATTGGCTTTTCCATTCATGAAGGTGTGTGAGTAGTAGGCAAAATTTCTCTGGCTTCAGCTGTGGCAACAAAAACATTGTAGGCAACATGGTGGCTAACCCTGGCTATGAGTAGATGCATCACTCAAAAAAAACAAACAGTAGAGTTGCCCTTCCTGTAAAGAATGTTCTTCAATAATGGCCCACATCCACTCACAGTCCCTGCCTCTTCTTCTGCTTCGACTCCTTAGTTTCTGGAAACCTATCAAATCCATTTTGGTAGCACAATTCTTGACAGTAACTAGGGCCCAAACTCAGTTAGGATGGATCACCATCTCCCTTCTTTATATTAAGGCACCCAGTGGACTGTTAGACTTCTCAAAAACCTTAGAACCTTCTCTACAAGTCTATGAGAGTTATCTGACAGGTGCAGAACCTGGTGACAGAAATTGTCCCTAAGAATAGAATTATGATCCCACATGTCAATTTTGCTAGAACTAAGATGACTGGATTTGCTGTAGACCAGGCATTCTTCAGCATTTAAAACTGTGATAAAAACTAAGAAATCTAAGTATTTAAGGACAAAGACTTCTGTTGTTCCCCCTAGCTTTTTATGAACTTTTTAATGGATTTTGAGCTTTTGTCTATTTAAAGGCTTAAGTCATGTTATGCTTGTATCCAATTCGCTTCTCCCTCTATTAAATGGTGTCTATCACTGGAATGGGTGTCTATCACCCCTCACCCTGGCAGCCCTGTACATCACCTGAAAACTAGCCCCTGAGGTTTTGGGGAGAAGAATTTGGAGGCTGCAAGGGATGCAGGGGGTAGGAGAGATGGAAACAGTCCTGTTGCCTAAGTGGAAGTTCACCCACAGAATTTGGATTTTTCCCTTTTTGCTTAAGCATTGCAGTGATGTATTTTATACTGTAATTGTAGCATTATCATTCATATTGCATTTTAACCATGTTTATATATGCTACCCAAGAACTATGGTTATGGTGAGGCATTGAAATACCATTAATAAATAATAATAATAAGAAGAAGAAGAAGAAGAAGAAGAAGAAGAAGAAGAAGTGATTGTCAACAGTTTTGCTGCCTGAGCTTAGTTAAAACTACCGATATATGTCAAGCAACATGCTGTTTGTTTTAAAAGAACTGAGAGAGACAGCTGGCAAAGTAAGATAGACCTAGATGCTGTGAAGTTGAGATAAGATAACCTCATCTTTTCCCTTTTGCGTAAGCTGCTTCCATTTATTAAAATGTACATGTAGAATCCCATGATATTTTGTGGGTTAGATTTTTTTGTGTGTGGGGGATTTCTCATCTACAGACAGAGGGTGATCACTTCACACTCAAAATGTTCACCTCTCACTGAAAATTCATATGAAGAACTGTTTCATAGCTTAGTGGTAGACTAGAGCATATGCTTTGCATGACGAATGTCTTACCTTCAATCCCCAGTTAAAAAAGATGAGGTAGCAGCTGATGGGAAAGACCTCAGCTTAAGTCTCTGGGCTAGAAGGACCCACTATTGATCTCAATATAACACAGCTTCATCTATTTATTTATGTTTACAAAGTAAATAATCACCATTAGAAATGCAAACAAAGTTGGGTTTCTCTTCATAGAATAATAGAATAGCATTGTTGGAAGGGGCCTATAAGGCCAACCCCCTGCTCAATGCAGGAATCTGCCTTAAAGCATACCTGACAGACGGCTGTCCAGCTGCATCTTGAATGCCTCCAGTGTGGGAGAGCCAAGGACCTCCCTAGGTAATTGGTTCCATTGTCATACTGCTCTAACAGTCAGGAAGTTTTTTCTGATGTTCAGCCAGAATCTGGCTTCCTGTAACTTGAACCCATTAGTCGGTGTCCTGCACTCTAGGAAGAGATCCTGGCCCTCCTCTGTGTGACAACCTTTCCAGTACTTGAAGAGTGCTATCATGTCTCCCCTAGTCTTCTAATCTCAGGGTTAAACATGCCAGTTTTCTCCAGTTTATGGCAGAAAGTATTCAAGAGGAAATAGAAACTAATCAGGTCTCTGACCCTAGGGTCCCATCCACTAAAGACCCTCTTTTCTGAAGCTTTGACCAACAATCCAACCAATTTTGTTGTTGGGAACTGAAGACAGTGGGGACTTATTAGCCTTATTTTTCAGGCTCTGATTTATAGTCTAAACCACAGCTAGATCAAAAGACCGCAAAGAATAACATAAATCCTCTTGAATGCCTCCTAGGTATCATCTTCTAAAGGATAAAAAGTATATAACTGAATATAATATTCTTGAAGTTTGTGCTGAATATTGTGACCAATTAAAATCCAGTGTGTCCCAAAGTCCACCTAAAGGAGATGGATGTTACAAAATTGCAAAGACTCAGCGCCCAGACGGTGTCTTTTATACCTACTTTCTGGCAAATGCCCAAAGCAGCCAGCATGGGTCTGAAGGCTACTAAAGGATGAAATCCTATCTAGATGGCAACCAATGTAGAGTGGGAGAAGTGTAAAGGCGACCTTCCCCTCCATACTTCTCCTGCTCTACAAAGTATGAGGGAAGGAGGCTGAGGATAGCTCATATCCTCACTTGCGTATTACCTTCTCCTCCCTGTCCACAGATATGCTCCCTTTTCCTTCTTCCTGAGGTTTTGTGATCTCGGAAATACAGCTGGGGTGGTTCTGTCTGTGCCAACTGAGGGAACAGGAAGGGAACAGGAAACTCAAACTGCTAGGTCCAAGGTCAGAACAATGTCTGTGATTTTGGATCTAAGAATCCAAATTATGCCCCCCAACCCAAGCTGCTGTGTAATTGCTCTCTAAGTAGTCTGGCTGGTTGGTGGCTCTGCCTTCTCCACTCAGCTGCAGCTATTTATTTATTTATTTATTTATTACATTTCTATACCACCCAATAGCCGGAGCTCTCTGGGCAGTTCACAAAAATTAAAACCATTCAAAGTATAAAACAATAGTATAAAACCATAATATAAAATACAATATAAAAGCTCAACCAGATAAAAACAGCAGCAATGCAAAATTACAAATTTAAAATCATGTTATTTAAAATTTATAGATTGTTAAAATGTTGGGAGAATAAAAAGGTCTTCACCTGGCGTCTAAAAGCTATACCTCTTACTAGGACCTCATTATGCATGTTGCAGGAGATCCATTTTTTTTAAAAAAAAAAATTAAAAGCAGTAGCACAGGACCTAAATTTGGATAAGGGCGATGACATTTGTGTGTGTGTGTGTGTGTGTGAGAGAGAGAGAGAGAGTGAATCCTTCCCATCCATACCATTTCCTCTACTTAAATCACCCCAGAAGCTGCTATTAGCCATGGACAGGGGACAATAGAAATTTACCCCTTTCGCCCAGTGCCATGGCCCTGATCCAAATCCCCTCCCCCGAATGTTTTAGTTGATCTTCAGCAGCAAACATGAGTGAAATTATTAGATGGTACAAATGACACCTGTATACCTGGGTGACAACAACCGTTTAACATTTGTTAATGTATCTGTTTCCCGAAAGCTTTCATATTTTGAAAAAACAATGCTTTGTGGCATAACTGGATGAATTTGATGTGTCAGAGAGAAGAAATGTACCCTGACGACCCCTCAGATCTGTTGGGTGATTTTAACATTATATCAGGAGGCAGGGGAAGATCTATCAACTCTTGTCAGGCAAGATGTTTCCCGCAGACATTTACAAATGCAGCACATTGCAGAATGGGAAGGGCAAAAAGAGTACTTTGCCAGAAACATCCATTGCATTAGCCGCAGCTAAAACCAGCAAAGTTTCTTCAGAATGCTGTAATACACTGTGGAGATTGTTTACATTTTAACTAATGGTGGATGGTGAGATGGTTCACTGTGTGTATATAGAGGGAGGAGAGGGGCCATCCCACCATGACCTTTCCATGTTGGGAGGTAGCAGTGGAAGCAGGAGGTGCTGAAGCCAGTACCATGCAAGCACCCAGGGATGGCCCTACCATTAGACAGAATGAGGCAGTCATCTCAGGTGGCAGATGCTGGAGGGGGGAGAGGAGGCAGCAGGGAGGTATGGGGGGAGAGAGCTGAGTGCCCAGCAGCTTGCCCTGAGTCCCCTGAGAAAACCTGCCAACTTCAGGTGCAGTTGAAGGTGCTGTTCCATTGTCAGTGTTGAAGAAACAAGCCAGACAGCGTTTGTATGTGGCATGAAAGAGGGCACTATCTTTTTTCTTCCTCTTCACCCGAGGCAGGAAGTGGTGCTGTGGTAAATTTTGAAGTGCAGGCACTCATCACGATAGTTCCCATAGCAACATCCCCAAGGAGAGACCAACGCTTCAGGCAGCTATGGCCCTTTCTGCACCTAAGGGTTATCCCAGGAAAATGGAAGGATCGTCCCTGCCTGCTCCCGGGATCCCCTGTGTGTCATTTGCATGTGCACAGGGATGATCCCAGGACGATCCCTGGAAAAAAGGCAGGTGTAGAAATGGCCTATGTGGATCCAGATCAACAAAGCTGTTCTAGCAGCTTTTAGGAGCAGGCCTTTTGAAAAGCTAATGGGTCTTAATTACTCACTCAAGACTCAATCCAGCCCAAAAATATTTTGTATTACTACAAAGAAAAATTCATTTCCCCCTAGCTACTGTGAGGATTGTAGCTAAGCCCAGAGGGAATACTGAGTGGGGTGGGAGATAAGGTCAGCATTCCTGCTAATGAAAAAGTGCCAACATGGTGTCCCTGTGAGCTCTGGCTCCACTACCCC
This sequence comes from Elgaria multicarinata webbii, assembly GCF_023053635.1. Taxonomy (NCBI): domain Eukaryota; kingdom Metazoa; phylum Chordata; class Lepidosauria; order Squamata; family Anguidae; genus Elgaria; species Elgaria multicarinata. Next base: position 108,040,449 of record NC_086172.1, read on the forward strand.
ACTTGCAGGCACATGATTGCTGACAGGATGGTCATTGCCGTGTGGACACAGGTTGCTGGCATCAGCGACCATGTAATGACACAGTGTTGATGTTAGCACCCCCTGCCCCACCACAGGAAGGGAGCATGGGGGAGGGCCCCTCCCTCTTTGTTGATACTCCCACTGGCACTTAGCCACCGCCATTGAATTAATGATATTTTATTTTTGCTCTTTGGCAGAGAAAAATAATTTTATGCAGACGTTTTTGCTCTTAAGTGGTGGCTATAAATGCTCATAACTTTGATTAGCATTGACTTTTAATTATGGCATTCTTAGCTAATTTTTCTTTTTTCAATGGCTCATGATAGCAATAAAACCTTTCTGTATGTCTAGAGCAGCTTCCTCTCATAATCACAACCAGCCTCTACTCATCTGAGATTAGTTGAAAGGGCTTTCCTATCAAGTAGTGTAATATCCAGATTGGTTTAAGCAATATTGGCTCAGTTTTAGAACCAGAAATTAAGCAGCACACTTGTATCATAAGATACATCTAAATAACACAAGGGGATTGCAGCTCATAGGCTCATTTTTATTTTATTTTCTAAAGAAACAAAATAACCGGTGAAAAGAGCACACAACCAGAAACAGATTGAGAAAGCCAAGCAATTTTCCAGAGACTGGTAGCCTTAAACACATTGCATATTTTGTGTAGCTTTCTGGCTCTTCCTGTATTTTAAATATAGGAGGTGACCGTCAGCTTTAACAGAGTAAGTGTTGCCATGGCATTTTCTTAAGCAGAAGCATAGCAAACTGAAACCTTGTTCTTGAGCATTATAGCCAGGGGAATACACTAGTTGGCCTAGTATTCCTAAGAGTTTTATTCAGGCAAACTGAGATCTGCCACAGTTGTCTCTTTGCAGTTCCTAAGGCAGGCCTGGTTCGCATGCAGTGGCAACTCAGGAAGAGAATCTATGGATTGTTGTTCAATTTTGAACTTTGGGTTTTTAAAGGCTAATATCCCATAGTTGAATCATAGTGCAAGTTTTGCATATAACAACAACTCGCAATTCAACAACAGCCTATGATTCAACAATAACCCATACTCAACCTGTACTCCAGGTTGTTGTTACATGCATAACAGGCCTATTGTTTGAGTATCAGTTGTCATTGAATTGTGCATGTTGTTGAATCATGGTTGTCAATACATATAAAAACAACAACACCCCACTATGGTTTAACTATGGGTTGTTAATCACAAACAACACAGAAAGAGAACTTATGGTTTGTTGTTGAATTGTGAACTCTGGGGTGTTTGTGGTAAACAACCCATAGCTAAACCATAGTGTAGGGTTTTGTGTGTAATGACAACCCATGATTCAACAATAACCCACAATGACATGCTAACCCAAACTCTCAATTGTCATTATGTATGGCCCAAGTTGTATTGTTTACCTGTGAAGTTGCAGAAAGCCTGGAGATAGAGACGTGATTTTATACAAGTTTTTGATTGGCACATATAACCCTGTTCCCAAATAAGTGCTTATACAAGCCTGACTGCTTTGAGAATTAGATGCTTCTCTCTCCATTTTTTTATTTATTTAAAAAATCCATTTTACAGATGCTTGCTGCAGGGGATTTAAATTATTCTCATGAAGTTAGAGTCAGTTCTAGAAAGGAGAGGGAGGGGGAAGCACTTGCCCAAGACATGATGACGAACAACCCAGGGGTAGCTGTTTAGCAACATTGCCTGCTCTGAAATCCACATCTGAATGGCTGGCTCTTTTGAGCATCCTTTCCCTCCTCCCTACAAAACATGCTACATGCCAGTAGCTTTATTTAAAATGCTTTCAAAAGGGGCTTCATTAGAGAGGTGAAGCCTAAAGGGCAGTGAGCAAGAATTTTCTCTCTCCCTGCTTCCCTTTTATCTCCTCTGCTACTCCTGTTTGTTTCAGTTCTTCATCTTGCCCTAGTGCAGCCTGTGAATGCTAATGAGAACAGACCTCTTCCAAGCCTCAGGCAGCCATTTCCAGGTAATTGGTCCACATACCCAAAACCTGACCCACCCTTTCATACAGCAAAGAGGTTCGGTAATCCATGCCTATTTCAGGAACGCCTGTGGCCAGCCCAGCTCCGAAGAGGCCTAATCTGTATGCTTAAGAAAGCGTAAATTACAATAATCACAACCGTATCATGTTTTATGATGTAGAATATCATAGTGATTTTATAACTACACAGCAGATAATAGAGGAGCTTTTAAAATCCTTATCATAAAATGCTTTCCATTAGAATAGCTACATGTCCCTGGTATGGGGATAGTCATTTCATAGGCGAAAGAGTGGTTACTTATTAGCTTCTCAGGCCTACTGGATAAAAAAAGAAGTGGAAAATCAACTGTGAAAGTTCTCTTCCAAGACCTTGCTTGGTATGCTGTTTGATATACGACTGTAATGTATGAGACAGGTTGCATATGTGACTCAGCAGCAACTTTTATGGTCATGATTGCTGGACAAAGTGTTACTGCGATCGCACAAGTTGCTGCCAACCAATATTAATGATAATCCAGAATATATTGTAAGAGTGGAAGTTTGGACAGGAAAGGATTAACAGAGCTAGAAGTACTTCCAGTGACTCCCTTAATAGCCAGTGGCAAAGTTGCCAGGCACATCTTTTGTAAGGGTGGCTACTGGCTAAATAGCTAGGGAAACATCTGGTAGGCATTCAGATGCCTTCCGAATGGCTAGGAAATACCTGGAAGGTCCTTAACAGAGCATGCCTCTTCCCCTAGATGTAATCTAGGTTTGTAGGAAGGGAATAAAGGACTGAGGCAGGGAAAGAGAAAATGTGTTTTGGGAGGCTACTTCATTTCTGGCCACCTTGGCTCTGATGTCAGTGGGGCAGTGAATCTGCTCCAATTTTCAGTCAGACCCAGTCAGAACTCTAAAGCACCTTGGATAGCTTCAAGTTCTGACTGAAACCTGGAACGGAGTCACTGCCCCACTGGCCTTGGAGCCACCAGCCTCCACTGCCTTTTGGGTCAGGTGGTGTTGAGGTATAATTAGAAATGGAGTCTTGCCTGGTTTAATTCAAATCACCTGCTCTAAAACAGCAACTACTTATTACACATATCTGCCCCACACTTGTCATCTGGAAATGTGTCCTCCTTTGCTTCTCTGTAGATTTCAACCACCAGTAATTATCCTTTCTTTTTTCAACCTTGTTGAATTGATTTACTATAAACATTGTAAGTCAGACAGACAGGGGCCTGTGCCATTGGCAGAGAATGAGACTATATCTTTGGGCCACTGATGAAAGGCACCAGAGAGACAAATTAATGAAATGCAGTGGTGCTATGTGTGGGAAAGTTCCAGAGATAAAGAGGCAGCCTTTGGGCTTTGGTGCAGCCTTCTACTCTCCTGAAACCCAGAACAGATTCATCGTCCCACTGACCTTGGAGCCTTCCATTACAAACCAGCTCAGTGGAATTGATAGCTGCTGAGAGAACTGGAAATAGGAATGTCTCCTTGAGCAGCCACCGCTATGATCTTGACTCTATAAAGAAAACACCCCGTCTACTTCCTGCAGCTTCATCTAAACAAGAAGAGAGAATGGTGGTTTGTTCTTTAAATCTCCCTTGGGTTTTTTTTAAGGTAAAAGTGAGTTGTTCTTCTTCCTTCTCTTAGACTCCATGCATTGAGGAGGGGAGTGGCGGGTGAGCTATAACATTCCAAGTCAAGCTTTAAGTAGTAAGAGAGCCCTGGCAAAGGTCTGTAGAAGAGGAAGTCCCCTGCTCAAATCTTACCTGAGGGGAAACTCACAAAATGACCTGAGGGAAGCCACTGTCACACAGCTTCCATTACCATTCATGATGACAGAAATACAGGCCAGGCTTACACAGTTGTTTTATTTATTCATTCATTTCATTTCTATACCGCCCCATAGCCAAAGCTCTCTGGGCGGTTCATAAAACTTAAAACCATAAGGTATAGCATAAAATATGGAAGCTTAAAGACACAATATAAACATACAACCAGAATAAAACTGAGCAGCAATGCAGAGATTTAAAAAGGTTTAAAAAAGCAGAGCTAACAGACTAGGATGGTAAAATGCTAAAATATTGCAAAAATATAATGGTCTTCACCTGGCACCAAAAGGAGTACCGCATACATGCCAGATGAACCTTTCTAGGAAGTTTTAGAAGAGATGGACCTAATATATAGTGCTTTGAACAAAAACAACATCAACACCATTATATAAATGTTCGTTATTATGAGTTTCTTAGTTTTTAGAACGTCATAATGTGGAGTCACACCCTTGCCCTAGCAGTACTGTATGCCGTTGCTACAGAGACCTGCCCTGCATTACACAGGACACCTGTATTCATCTAAGCTTTCCACATGCTCCCAGTCATAGAATCATAGAATAGCAGAGTTGAAAGGGGCCTACAAGGCCATCGAATCCAACCCCCTGCTCAATGCAGGAATCCACCCTAAACACCCTGACAGATGTTTAAGTGAAGTTAGTTACCATATGTACTAATCCACTCGTGTACAATGTTAGCATGCCGGTGGAGTGGTCATCAATGATCTTAATACTAAGCTGATAGCAAATGATAAAGCAACTGGATGTCATGGAGAGCTAACATGAGGAATGGCAGCCAGTTCTACACCAAGCAGGATACAACACTTTGAAAAACAGGTTGAAAACAGCATAGGGAATGTGTCCTGGGCCCCAACAGTTGACAAAACCATTATAAACTGTTATAAATCTGCATTCTATATAAGTCAGACCAAACCTGCATTGCAGGAAGTGGTGATTGCTGCTGCTAAAAGCAGCAGTGGCTGGAATCACACCCAAACAATGCAAAAAGGGGTGGGGTGGGGAGGGGACATAAGAAGAACTCAGATGCTTGAAGCATGATCCTATGAGCTGCTGTGTGGCACGGCATCGTGTAAGAATGCACTGTGTTAAATGCTATGAGCAGGGGGTTGGGACTCGATGGCCTTATAGGCCCCTTCCAACTCTACTATTCTTGGATTTAATGCATAAAGCTTCACCCATTTAAAGAGGCGAATAAGTCTTGCCTTCCTTTGGTTGTTGGTTTCCTTGTGATCCAAATCAATTAGTCAATGGGAGGTTTGCCACCACATTTCAATGGCATAATTGCCTTCTTAAGCATTTTCTTTTAGATAAATTGAAAAAAAGTGATTTTCAAGTTGTGAAAGAGCCCCTCTTAGTTTATTCTTTATTTAATATGTATTTTACAGCTGTGTTTGCATTTATTTACTGAAGCCCTTTCTACTGAAGAGGATTTAAGAGAAATAATGATTTTTACACACCATAGAGTGCCTGACAAGTAATAGCTGTATGTCATTAATGGCACAAAAACTGGATTCAGAATTATAAGCATCTTAGTAGGTATATAAAAGCAAAGAATTGCAAAAAAATTAAAAAAAGGTATTAGTATGCCATGTTTTCATCTTTAAAAACAGCTAATCCACAACTGTTCTATAAGAGAATCCATTGAGCTGTTCTATAAGAGAATCCATTGAGATTGGATTAAATGATAAAGAATTATAGAATCCCAAGATTAAGAGAGTCCATAAACATCTAATTCAAGACCCACAATAATTTTTTCCTTAAAAATATGCAAAAAAAAGGACAGCACCATAAAGGAGAAACAAAGGGTAATAAGACATGCTAACCCACCATGGATTGCTCAAAAACAGTATCCATGGTGGGTTAGCATGTTGTGCGTGGGGAGATTTCCTTTCCCACGGTGGGTCAAGTACTCACATCTACTACCCATCTTTGGCAAGACGGTTCAGCATTCACAGTGGTTCTTGTGTTGTGTGATGGGAACCCCGTGGATTTCAGGACTTGAAACGATGAAAAAAATTAAAAATGGCAGTGACCATAGAGTTAGCCAGCATGAGTGACTGCCACTTCTGGCAATGCTCTTGCTGCCATGGACATTTTCTATGGCCCTTTTAGTGACTGCTGCCTGAGTTCTGCCATGGGACCCACTGGGATATGCAGGCGGCACAGCAGAAGACTGCAAAGTTATCCACAGAGCAGCTAGGGGTAAGTAAACCATGGCAATCTGCAGGGTAATAGTTGTGTGGTGGGTGCATGTGTCACGGTTTCCCTACCTCTCCATAGATAATTTACACTCCATTCCCCTGTGATCGTGTGAACAGGACCAAAGAGAGATCCAACAGGTTTGGTAGACAAATGTTTTAATTAAGTCACTTCCAGCCTAAGGGCTGAATCTCACTTAGTCAAGCATTCCAGGGCTGCATTCCAGTGATGGGCAGGACTGAATGCAAAAAGTTGTGGGGTCAAACTTGAAGAAAAAAACCCCAGCACAGCTTATAGTTCCAAGCTCTTACCATCAGTCATTAAGCTTTAGGAGAGGCATTTGAACTTTTAACAATTGAGATAAAACTACACAAGAAAGCTGGGAAACCACCAAAGGATTGGTGGTTGGTGAAAGGGGCCAGGAGAAGAGGCATGGCCTTCTGAGGGACCCTGGGTGGTGGTGGTCTGGATTCCTTCTCTCCCCAGGCCTGAGGTTCTGCACCCCTGGGACAGAAAAGTAATAGCTCATATTTATTGCAATTTCTTAGATAAGTATCTCAAAAAAGAGCCACAAACCTACTGCCTCCTACAATGATAACTGACCTAGGGCTGGCCCACCCATGAAGCAGGGTGAGGCACCCACATCAAGCAGTGGAACTGGAGGAGCGGCAAATTCCACAACTCTCCCTGCCTGAGCAGTGATAGCCCAATGCCACTGCCCAATCACATTCAGCAGGGTCTCTAGAGAAAGGCCCCGGCCGCTATGGCATTTGCCACAGCAGGAGAGCAGCCAGCAAGACTCTCTGGAGCAACTGCCTTCTCTCTGTTTCCACTTTGGAAGCCTTGTGGCTGGAAGCTCCAGGGCTCTCACTGGGGCCTGGCCTGGTCTTGCGAGAGTTAATTGAGCTCTCACAAGGCCAGGAGGCCTCTTCTGGCTGCATGGCTCTCCATATTGCTGCTGCAGAGCCAACGTAAGGAGGATGGAGGAAGGTGCTGGTGTGTGTAAGGCAATGGTGATAAAGGGGTGCAAGGTTGTAACACATCTTTTCCCACTCCAGATGGCGAAAGAGCTTGCACTGGAGCTGGGCTGAACCCTACCATTATAATTCTTATAATGCACATTTTGGAAGATGGTCTGTCAAACCATACATAAAAACATCAAAGGTAAACCCCCAAATATCTTGAACAGCTTATTTATTTGTTAGGTGGGTTTTTTCCATGTATAATATTACCTACATTAGTTAGTTCAGTTCCTTTTGCCTTGACCTTGCTCACCAGTTTGAATAGTGGTTATACATCTTCTTTGTGAAATCCTTTGAAATGCCTGCAATTTGTCCTCCACCCATTAACCCATATTCTTTTCTATAGGTTAAACTAGTGGTCTTTTATATCTCTAGGAGACTCATTCCATATCAGTTTCTCTGTTAAGGAACTCTTTGCAGATTTGTTCCATGAGTTTGCAGTGTAATTGGGGAAGGGTGATCTACTAAGATGCACTCAGTGCATGTTGTTTGTTGGCCAGGCTCCTGGGAGAGTCACCACCATCCTAGAAAACATATCTAGGTTGAAAGTTGCATGAGATGACCTTTCTGCAAAGCTTGTTCAACAGTATTGACTTTTCTGTTGAGGAAACCCCCCAAGGATTTTAAGAACATAAACCAAAAACCACTGGACTAACACCGTTAACTTAACTTCATCCATATGATTTGCTTTCTGGAACGTTTAACGTCCTAATGGCTCTTGACTAGGGCCCAACTCATACATTAGCTGCTAGTTGTGGTAGGGGGCACTTCCACATGGCTGTATCCTACACTAAAATAAAACATGAAGTAAGGAAATTCTTCTGGAAGAAGTAATCCCATGTCTACATTGCTGCCCTGATTTGGGGGAAGTCGGGCCAAGAAACTGCACTTGATCTCTCCTCCAACATTTCATGCATTACCAGAGCATGGGATGCAATCATTGGAAAGATGGTCATGCAATGGACAAATTGAACCTATATGCTTTCCAGCTTATTGACATCCTCCTTGGATGTTGGTAATATTCATTGAGGACTTACCCATGCTGAATAAAGTGGCATTGTTGCAATTTACAAATTACTGGACTGTTGTGCTCTACATCCCATTGCTGATTCATGTTCTGTTTGCTACCTAGTAGAATAAAACATGCTTCATTAGAGCAATGGCCTAGCCAGTTTTCTGTTATATGCTGTGTATGATCCTTTTACCTTGGTGCTGCTGTAATTTCATATTATCAGCCCAGCTTGCCAGTTCCTAGAGATCATTTTGAGTTTTTATCCCATCTTCTAAGTGCTGCAATCTCTCCTCAGATAAGTTAAAAGCTTTTCTCAAGTTCAGGTCTATTACATTTTTATTATATTTTATTTTATTTGCATTCTTACAAAATTATTTTGAAATGTCACAACTCTGTTACCAACCAATCTATACTGCCTGCAGATAATCTCCTTTTTTTCTAATTCTTCAGCGTTTACTACTCAGTTATTTTGTTCTAATAACTTCCCCTCCCTTGCCGTATGCCACGGTGAGCTCAATAATATCCCACATTTTCCATTTTCCTGCTTTTAAAGAAAGGAACTGGCCTTTGATCCAGAGACCTTCCAATGGAACAGTTAGTGGCACTAATGCAGATGTGCATCTAGATACCTATAGTACTGTCAATGTGGCCATACTAATCTCTGATGATGAGAGGAGGAGAAAAGAGGGTGCCTGGAATCTGTTCTGTTTCCCTCTCTCCTCCCAAAATGGGTGACTGATTGGCACTAGGGCCTTTGCTAAGACCTACCTGAAAATCCAGGGGAGAGGAGGGGAGCTCAAGAAGAGAGCCATCGCGCCCACCAATTTTTTTTTTATTCTTAAAGAGACAGGAGCGGTCCAGTGATCCTGCACAAAGTTAAGTGGTTTTTTAAAAAAAATTACCAACTTTCCCTGCTTCCCCCACCCTTGCCCTGATGGGCGCAGTGCTCCTGAGGACTCTCAGCCCGAGACCACAGGTAAAAGCGGGCCCAAAGTGTAGGGCTTTATCCTGGGGCCAGGGATGGATGATCCCTCCCTGAGCCCGGGATCCCCTGTGTGTCAACTGGATGCACAGGGGCGATCCCAGGTATCAGCCCGGGATAACCCCTGGTCTAGCAAAGGCCTAGGACAACCCCAACCATCTGTCTGGCAGTGTGCACTTGTTTCCACTCCCATCACAGGACCCATTACATGAGTTCCCATTGCTGAACTGAAGCTCCCCTTTCTCCATTCTGCTGAGCCATCTTCCCCCACCTTTAAGATTTTTTGAAAGATGACTATAAGTAATTAAAAATGAGTAAAATAAAAATCCTTGACCACAAGTTGTTTTGCTTTGGGTTTTTTTTTACAGTCTCCAGTCCGGAATGTCCTCCCAGTCTAGATTATGTCTCCATGCCAGTTTCCTCCTGAATGGCCTCATACCCACCATTTGCCCCCTAAGGTCTTAAGCAGTAAACATTGCCTTTGGGGACAAACTCTGTATCTGTGTGATCATGCCAAGCACAACAGTAATTTTCATTTTATTTATTAATTTACACTTATATCCCACTTTTTCCCCCTACAAGGACCAAGACAGTGAACATCATTGGCCTCCTCTCAATTTTATCCTCACAACAACCCAGTGAGGTAGGTTAGGCTGACAGTCAGCGACTGGTCTAGAGTCACCTAGACAGCTTCATGGCCAAGTGGGGACTAGAATCCAGATCTCCCCAAGTCGCAGTCCAACACTCTAACCAATACTACATTGGATCAGATCTGCAGAGCAAGATCTCCTACCTTTGTGGACCAGTATCTGAGATATATAATGCTAGCTTGTGGAACAGCACGACATTTCTTTGAAGTGAAGAAACAGATTTTTATAAATTTACCAAAAATGGTGGTGACATAGTTTGCAGTACACATACTAGCGAGTAAAGTCTCAGTGAATTCAGTGGGGCTTCCTTCTGAGTAAACATGTATAGGGTTGCACTGTGAGGCTTTTTAAAGTGAACAATCTATTTGAGTTATGTACTCTAATTCCATGAAGCCATTGAGGGAATTTGGAGGGGTGTGTGTGTAAAAACAGTTTCCATTTTTTTGTCCCAGAGTGAAGTTGGTTAAGGACACAATCCTATGCATTTTTAGAGAAAAAAGAGCCCTACAACTCCCAACATTCCCCAGCCCGTGCCTTTATAAGGAAAAGAAAAGAAAGATTTATGTAAAAATAAATCACATATAGGAATTCAGTTGAAAACATTTTGATGTATTTATAAAAGTTAGTTGTACTTAAAAAAATTAAATCCCAGCATTTTTTTTAAAAAAACACACAATTCATAACTTTAAAAACTACTTTTAAGAGGGGAATTAAAAATGTTAATTGCATAGGGATTTATCAAAGCATTATCAGTACAAAAGAAGTCCTTTTGCTCATGTATTAGTGGCATACTAATTAACACAGTTAGATCTTCTCTAGATGAGCATATTCTAAAACATAACAAATGGGAGAGAAAAGGTCTGTATATGTAACATAATTATACTGCATTTGTTAATAAACTGGGGTTTTTAGATTGCTCCTTCGGCTGTCCCCAGAAATAGAGACCACCAGCCCCAACACCATAGACAGAACTAGTAGCAATAAATATTCCTGATGAGATTGCATGTTCTATTTTCTCCAATGTAATTGAATTTAGCTATGTCACCAATGTGAAATGGCATACACAATCTATTTCAATTAAGTCATATTTTCCACTTCTAAGTCTGCAACTAAAGTAAGACCATTTTGAAATGGGCAGAAAGACCTTGTCACTGTGTTTGTTTTTTGTTTTTAAAGTAAGGGTTCATCCACACAAAATGCATTCCTATTATGAGTGGCTTAGCAAATCTCCCATGAGAGAATTTAATGGTCACTATCTGCTATGACCAGATGAAGTCCTTTGCTTAAAGAAGAAAAAGATACTTGAATGTCCTGAACTGTAATCCACAGCTATTTAAATTCTCATTTAAAATCTTTTATTTTCCTTGTTCTGTTATTACCTAATCAGTAAGTATATTATGCCTTAATGATTTGCATGAGCTCCAGCTAATATATGAGCAAGGTGCATGTAACTATGTCTTTCACTTAGCCAAGTTCCAGGAAAAATGCACCATTTAAACTAGAAGATCAAATTAATAATCAAACAAAAAGTTGAGGGGGGAAGTCTCATCAAAGCTTAGCATCAGAAGATACAGGCCTCCCTTTTTTTTCTCTTTGTCAAATACACGTTTTCTTTCCCCTCTCAAGTCCATTGAATGCCACATTAATGGTTTGTAATGTACACATTACTAGGAGCAAACCATTAACCTCATGGAACCGTGGGTCACAGCATGAATGGCAATCAAGCCATGTACTGTGTGTTCCTAGCACTGAGAGTCAATGGTTTAATTAAACAAGATTTGCATGCTGTGTGTAGATCACACACTGTGAAACACCTTAAGGCCAAGGCTGCCAGAATAATGTTTCATGGGACTTTGCTTAGCCTTCTGGCTGCCAGCAATGGCCATGGGAAAACAATCGGTGTTGTCTCATAGCAGAGAGTACCTTCAAACATTAACAGCAGCACACAACATGCAGACAGTCCTCTAAAGATTTGATTTTGTCTTTCGAAGGGCCTTTCACAGATCAGGGTAATCAGGAGAACAGGCTTAGCATGGTATAAAATGATTTTGGATTGTTATAGAGCTGAGAGCCAGTTCATATGTACAGTGGAACTGTTGAATCTCCTAAAGAGAGGCCAGACAATATTCCTTGGGCCTTCACATTTCAATAATTGCTCAGTGATTTCTTAATGGGAGAGAGAGAGAGAGAGAGAGATTGTATCCTTCCCTATATCATTAAGATCTCAGGGCAGCGTACATATACATACATGTCTGCATCACTTCCCTTTCTGAGGGATGCTGAAGTCATAGCAATTACTGCAAATCCATGTAGCCATCCATGTAGTCACATGAAACCATCTGCAATACTATAGGTAATATTAACATCAAGATCAAGGTGTCAGTTGCTGCCATCTAGGAGTGTTGGTGACCAGTCCAAGGTTACCGAGTGAACTTTATGGTCAAGTGGTGATTTGAACCTGAACCTTACCAGTCCTGGTTTGAACCTCAATCCGCTATACCACATGGTTATCCATAAGCCTATCTTGTTGAACTGGGAAGATAGGGAGATGATGATGATGCTTTGCGCAGTTTACATGCCTCCATCCAGCCGTTCTACTGCCTGCTGCCTCTGCCTGGGGAGAGAGCTTATTGGGGGGCACCAGAGGGGACTTTGTCCAGGGAGTAGAGTATAAATGGAGACAGTATAAGCACTCCTTCAAGCAGCAAATGTACTTCTCCATATCAGATCCCCAGAGAGGTATGTGCACTCCACCAAGTGCCTTCAGTTCACAAGTGCTCTCTTTCCCTCCTCCCTTCCTCCTGTCTCTTCCAAAAGCTCCCACCCCCATGTGCACACACACCCTTCTCTATATCCATGGTTATAGGGAGAGGGACCAGGGAGGGGGTTGGGTCATTTCTCCAGGCAAGGATCGATTTCTTGATTCAGAACGTTCCAAACAACTACAAAAAACCCTATCTCCATTAAGGAACCACGTGTTAGCCCTTATCAAGATTTTGTCTAACAAAGGATATGAGTAGTCCAGAATTTACCAGCACTTCCTGATTACTATGGTGTTTGCTCTCCCTCTTGCTACTAGCCAGTTGCCACACCTTGTTGGTTTCTCCTGCTTCCTTCCTCAGACAGCATCTCGCACAGGGAGACACACATCCCACTGTTCCCACATGCCCTAGATTAGAGGTGCAGAACCTCATTTGGCCTGAGGGGGGTCAAATTCCATTTTGGAGAACTTCTTGGGGGCCACGTTCAAGCAGCCAGAGGGGCTGAATGCAAAAGGCAGTGAGCATATTGTAGCTCACAATGCTTACTGTCAGTTGCTAAGCCTTAGGGGAAGCATTGCAACCTTTTGGAATGGAGTAAATACTACCCAAAACCTCAGAAGACACTCAGTGATCAGTGGTTGGGGGAAGGGGCTGACAACTTTTGGGGACCCCTTGAGGGGCAGATTTGGCCCACAGTCCTGAAGTTCTGCATCTCTGCCCTAGAGTTTCCTGTACAAGAGCTCTGTGTGTGTGTGTGTGCGTGTGCTAGAGGACGGCCTGGGCTAAAAATTCACTATTCAGAGTCTCTCACAATTTTACTAGATCTGGATATCAACTTAGATCAAGAGAAATAAGTTTGCACAACTAGCTACCAGCATGATCTATTTAGCCTAGTCAGCTTGCAATCCAGACTGGGCCCTCCCTGTCTCTTCCCTAAGTGTACCCATTCTCCCCTCCTGTCCCCAGTACCATACTACCTATGCACAGATAGATTTGTAAGCAGCATTGCGTACATAGATCATTGGATTGGGTCCATTTACCATTTTTAATCTCTGTAGTTCTTTCAGGCAATGTTTCTCCCCCCCCCCCCGCCCCGGTCGAATGTAGCCCAGTTTTATTCTAAACTACCTCGCTGACAGGAAAAAATGACTCAAATTAAATGATATGACTTGTGAAGGCTCTGCAACAAAGGAAACACTTGTTCATCATGAGCCGTATCTGGTGCATAAATCATACAGAAATGTCTTTCTGAAAGCCTCTGTTCTTTCAGAAAGACTTCGTTACAATGGAGACAATATACAAAGCAGAAGCAAAGAAAAGCTGCTAAATAACAGGTAATAGTAATAAAAACTCAGTAAAATCCCATTATCCAGCTGCTGATTATCTGAGGGTGCAATCCGCTGAAGAATCCCCAAGTGTTAAGGAAATTAGAGGAAGTATGCATAACGTCTTAATTTGAATGGAAGTGGCTATGGGGATTTGTTTGGCTGGAGTGGCATTTGGAATATTCTGTCTAACAACACTGACAGTTACCAATAATGGGCTCATAATATAATTTTTCACTCTTCAGAATATGCATGTTTAGCAGAAGGTGGCACACTTATCCTAAACTTCTTACTCTAATTAATAGTGAGAAAGATCTCTGAATTGTTGTCCGTTGCTGCATCTGTATAGTTGGCATTGGTCGATTATTTATTTATACAGCACCATCAGTGTACATGGTGCTGTACATAGTAAAGCAATAAAATAGCAGCACCCTGCCACATAGGCTTACATTCTAATAAAATTAAAATAAAACAATAAGAAAGGAAAGGGAATGCACCAAACAGGCACAAATGCAGTGATAGTGCTCCAAACCTGATTATTTTAATGCCTTACTACTTGGTCTCAATGAGACATAGCGTACACTCCTATGCATGTTTAGGCAGAAAATTCCCCACTTTTCCTCAGCAACATGGCTAGCTAAGAACTATGAGGACTTAAGGACTTTTTTCTGTCTAAACATGCATAGGATTGCACCTATAGCTCTCCATTCCTCATAGCTGCAGTTTAGTCCAGGCTTAGTATCCATAGTGCACCCTTCCCCAACTCTGTGCCTTCCAAATGTGTTGGACTGCAACTCCCAGCATGCCCCAGCCAGCCATGTGTGTGTCTCCAATCATAATCCAGGCCTGCCATGGCAGTTTTACTTTTATCCGCACCATCACTTCTTATGGGGACAAGCTGGATGGGAGTGGAGGAGATGTACAACTAGAGCAGCACCTGCTGTAGATTATCAGTCAGTCATATCCTGGCATGTTCAATGTATCATTGATGCTGATGCTGCATCAGATGGACCCCCAAGTTCCAGCAGCTGGTGAGAGGCCAAGACGCTGCAACTCAAGCTGCATAATGAACTGCAGCATCATATACGGAAGATAGTACTGTAGCTCTGTAGGGCTTCAAAGGTCTTGTTTCCTAGTCTCACCTTCCTAGAACCAGAAATGGACAAAGAAGTGTATAGCGAACTTTAAAGGAAGACACCTCCAATAGGGGATCAAAACAGACTGGCCTCTTCCTGGGTCAGCTGTTCTGTGTTCAATGATCAACAAAATCCACTACCATGATGCTGCTGATCATGAGACAGCATAAAGTTCTGGCCTGATGGATCAGCCTTTAGACACCATTAAGAGGAAGTGACTTGAAAAGTACTATGAAGCAGACAAGAAAGAAAATATTGAGGGCAAGCCTTACAAAGAGGCGGGGGACCTCCAGACAATGTTGGACTTGATCTCAGCTAGCCCCAGCCAACATGACCAGTGATCTGGGCTGATGGGAGTTGTAGTCTTAACATCTGGAGGGTCGCATGTTCCCCATTCCTGCTGTCCACCAGGCATTGAAAAACTGTCAAACTGTCATTGAATGTCTGAAGCGCAAAAGTTGATCATGCTTTTTATCCATGAAGATACTATAAGCTGAGGGAGGGGAACCTTAGGCTTGCAGGCCAAATCAGGTCTTCTGGTGGCGGGGGGGGAGGGGGCATGGCCACATCCTTCCCCTGACCCCAACCATCAATTGTTTGGTGGTTTCCTGGCTTTTTCGCAGTCTCCGTCCCCCCCATTCTAAAAGATTGAAATGCTTCTCCTACAGCTTGCTTACCGCTAATAAGAGATTTAAGCTAAAATATGTTGGCATTTTGACCCTGACCCTCTTTGCATTCAGCATTGCCCCATTTCCCTTTGGCTGCACCTACCACTGGAATGCAGCCCCTGAAAACATCTAGATTGGATTTGTCCTTTGGGCTGAACAAGGTTTCACATCCCTGCTGTAAGCTATTATGAGCTCAAGGAAGGCAATACATTTTTGTTCTCCCCCACCCCCCACCTTGCAAGTTCCCCTTTGTCTTTTTCAACTGTCTCTCAACATTCCAGGCCCCCTAGAGACCACTGGGAGCATGCTCATTCCTCATTCTGCTGCTTTGGGGGTATTTTTATTTTAATCTATGTCCTTGTATGCCTCCCTTGGGAGTTCAGAAATCACCGTGTTATTTGGAGGTGGCCCTAGTTTGCATCCAGACTGATAAGCTCCTGACTGGTCAAGGGTGGGCAAATTGTGGTTTTCCAGATGTTTTGGCCTTCAACTAACAACATCCCTCACCATTGCCTGTCTTGGCTAGGGCTGATGGGAACTGTAGCCCTCTAAATGTTTTGGCCTACAAGTTGTCCAGCCCTCATCCGAGGACAAAACTACATAATGCATTCAATATGTAGCGTACGCAGCCTCTTTTTAAAAAACAAAACAAAAACAAAACTTGTGTGTGAAGCCCTGTTTTGGATCAGAACCACCATGCATGGGTACAGGAGTGTTAAATCCTACCAGCTGCTTGTTTTCCTAAATTCAGCCCGACTATGTGGGAGCGAAAGAAAGAAAGAAAGAAAGACTTCATTGGCATCAGTGGAGACTTTGCCTTTCTTTCTTTATCCCCTGTGTTGCGGGGGAAGCGATATTGTTGAGAGGATAAAATGGAGGATACAATCATGTACACCACCCTAAGCTACTTGGAGGAAGAGTGTAACTAAAATGTAACATGTAATATAAAAATAAATTATATCCTTACTTTGAAAAGAATCAATAGGCAAAACATTTCTAAAAATAAGCACTCATGAACAATGATAATAGCAGCAATTCCGAATTTGATTATAAAAAAATTGGGTATTCTCTGGCAAGACTATGGCACGCAAAAGCAAACTGGAAAACAAGAGGATGTTTTCTATGCTGTGTAACTGGAGGATTTTCATTTGTGAACTTTTGATTTGGAGCTTATGGAAAGAATCCAGGTTTTAAAAGCCAACAACAGTTCTGCTGTGCATTAGTGGCAGTTTTTCAGTGCAGTTTGTGTACTGCTTCAGGATACTAGAGGGCTATATATTTTGCTTTCTCTGCTAGCAGCCAATTTGCAAGAAAAGCGGTAATATAAAAATTGCTATTTACTCTGAAACAAGTGGTACAGTACATTATCACTCGACACTGATGTTGTTAGGAGAGTAGCAAATCAATAATCAGTTCTCATTCAGTAACTTCGCAAACCATCAGCTTCCATCATTGTGAAGCTTGTTTCCATTTCTGCACAACTCTTTCTGCCAGACCAGCAACTGATTATTTCACCACAGACAGGGCTGATAGACGATCGAATGTATTTTTAATTACCTTTCTTCAAAATTAAACCAAATGGTTAAAGGATTGGAAGTTTGGACACTAACAGATATATTGCAATTGTTTTATAACTAAGAGAAATGGCCAGAAGTGGTGTTTTAAAATTTTATGGAGCAAGGCTAGGAAACAGAATTCATGTGATGTGAATCTTTGTTGATAAGTTTCCATGGCATCACCAGATGATGATGATGATTATCCCGCCTTTTGCCCAATACTGGGCCTCAAGGCAGCCTAGATACAGTTTGGAGCAGGGGCAGTGCCCTCCAGATATTTCAGACTACAACTCCCATCATCTCCATCTACTAGCCACACTGGCTACACTTGATGAGAGTTGCAGTTCAAACATCTGGAGAACACTGTTGTTGATGATTATTTAGGGTGATTATTTAGGGATTGATGGCGTTCCAAAGGGATCTCTCCAAATTGGGAGAATGGGCATCAAAATGACAGATGTGCATCACATTTGGGGCAAAAAATCCCAACTTCATGTATAACCTGGGATCTGAGCTAGCAGTAGTCAACAAAGGAACAGATCTTGGTGGGCAGCTTGATGAAGATGTCATCCCGGAGACGATCTACACTAGTGCTTATTATGTTTTTTCCTGCTGCTGGAAACATTTTAATTTGTTTCGTTTTAAAACATAACGGGGCACACTCCAGTAATGTCACGTTACTAACCTTTTGCTTTCCCGGTATTCATTGATTAGAGCAGGACACACTGTTTTATCATTGTAGATTGTACTTCCACTTCATGGCTGGTCTCTTTGCTCCATCCACTTCCTGATCTCCTGGCTTCACCTTCCATCTCCCCCCACCCTTGATTTTTTTAATGAATTTTTAAATGGAAATCAAACAAATGCTTACATCTGTGTCAGTTTTAAAGATAGAGAGTTCAAAATCAGCACAGTAATAGCTATTAAGGAGTGCTTTCAGCATACTAAATTTGAATTGTATTGGGTCATCCGTTGATTTTTTATGATTTTTGTAATGGAAACTAAACAAATGCTTACATCTGCATCCATTTTAAAGATAAAGAGTTCAAAATTGGCACAGTGGCAGGTCTTAATGAGGGCTTTCAGCACACCAAATTTTATTCAGATTGGGTCATCTGTTGATTTGTTATGATTTTTTAAAATCTCCTCCCTCAAGCCCTTTGGAGCTTATAGTGCACTAGTTTGAGGTGCCGAAAGGAAGTATCCACGCCCCCAGGAAAGCAATTGGTTGACCATCAAGGCTTGAAAATTGAGTGAGACAAAACAATAATGATGTAAGGGGGCACATAAGAAGACTTGCAACAGTATTTAAACATAACAACAGAAAAATACAATGAAAGAAGGAAGGTCAATATATTGATGATAAAACGTTACAAACATAGCGTCATGTGACCCAATAAGTTACACAACCCTTCCTTAACATTTTAAACCATTAGTGTAGATCCCACCCCAGTGTGTGGTTGCTGTGAAAAATGCAAATTCAATGCTAGCCATAATTAGGAAAGAAATCTAAAATAAAAATATCCGATATTATACTTTCCTTATTCAAATCTGTGCTATGACCACACTCTGTACAGTTTTGGTCACTGCACCTAAAAAAAAAAAAAAAAAGATATTGTAGAATTGCAAAAAGTGCAGAAAAGGGCAACCAAAATGATCAAGGGGCTGGAGCAATTCTTCTACAAGGACAGGTTGCAACAGCTGGGATTATTTAGTGTAAAAAAAAAAAAGCCATGTAAGGGGAGATATGATAGAGGTGTACAAAATTATGCATGATGTGAAGAAACTGAATACACTTAAACTTGGGGCCATCCCATTAAGCTGATTGGTGGGAGATTCAGGGCAGATAAAGGAAGGACTTCTTCACACAGCAGATAGTTAAACTATGGAATTTACTTCCACAATGTAATGATGTCCACCAATTTGGATGGCTTTAAAAAGAAATTGGACAAATTTCTGGAGGAGAAAGGTATCAATGGCTACTAGTCTTGCTGGGTATACACTAACACCAGTATCAGAGGCAATATGCCTATGTACACCAGTTGCTGGGGAACATGGATGAGAGAATGCTGTTGCACTCATGTCCTGCTTACGGGTTTCTTGTGGGCAGCTGGTTGGTCACAGAATGCTGGACTAGGTGGCCCATTGGTCTGATCCAGCATGGCTTTTCTTATGTTCTTATTTACCCCTGTTCTAGAGTTTTGTGTATGTGTTTCAAAGAGCATACACATACCAGAGCTCTTGTAATGTTTAGGCTCTTGCATTCACCTCAGTAGAGGAAGTAGGATGAGTTGGTGGACCTGTTTTTTCTGTTGAGGTTAATGAAGGCACCTGTTAGATAGGGATCAACTGCTAGAAGCCCAGGGCCAAATTTGGTCACCTGGGGAATACCATTCCAGAGGCAAGAGATGCATAGAAAATTTGGTAGCTGATACAGTGGAACTTGGTGGCGCTAGGACTTCTGGCGGTCTGTTCTCTCTTATAAAACTAGCTGCTGACCAGAGAGATCAATAGTTGGTTCTGATGTTAGTTTAACTCAAGTCCCATTATTTCAGTGGGTCTACTCTAATATTTGATAAAATCCAATATGTGCATCAGAACTCTCCTACATCCAGAGGAGAGTTATAGACTCTGTTGCAAGAAATATGTTTGCATTAGCCACTAATTCAACAGAGGTCTTTCCTTCTCTTTGCAAGCTATATGAGCGTAGGAGGAGGAAGACAGCCAAAAAAGCTTCATATCAGCAATGTATAGTTCTGAACATGGATTCACCTGGGTCATATTAGTATGACAAATGATTATCATAAAGTTTATATTAAAAGGCAGATGCATATGCCCATCATTAGGTACTGTAGTATGATAGCAAGAGGATTGGATGTTGCCTGGGAGAAAGGCAGGTATTGTTTTCCTTGGGACAGTAAGCATAAAGAAGGGCATGTCCTTCTACAGAATAATCAACACATCTTCTGCAAAGGCAAGTCCTCTCTCATTACTTTTCTAGAATTCTTTGAGAGTATCAACAAACATGTGGACAGGGGTGATCCAGTGGACATTGTTTACTTGGAGTTCCAAAAGGCTTTTGATAAAGTCCATCACCAAAGACTCCTCAACAAACTTAGCTTTCATGGAATAAGAGGAGAGGTCCTCTTATGGATCAGTAACTGGCTAAAGAACAGAAAGCAAAGAGTAGGAATAAATGGTAAATTCTCCCAATGGAGGGAAGTAAATAGTGGGGTCCCACAGGGATCAGTATTGGGACCAATACTTGTTCATAAATGATCTGGAATTAGGAATGAGCAGTGAAGTGGCCAAGTTTGCCGATGACACTAAATTATTTAAGGTTGTTAAAACACAAAGGGATTGAGAAGAGCTCCAAAGGGATCTCTCCAAGCTGGGAGAGTGGGCATCCAAATGGCAGATGCAGTTCAATGTAAGCAAGTGTAAGGTGATGCACGTTGGAGAAAAAAAAAATCCCAGCCAAGTATAACCTAATGGGATCTGAGCTGGCGGTGACCAAACAAGTAAGAGATCTTTGGATTGTGGTGGACAGCTCGATGAAAATGTCCACCCAGTGTGTGGCCGCTGTAAAAAAGGCAAACTCTATGTTAGGCATTATAAGAAAAGGAATTAAGAATAAAACTGACAATACCATACTGCCTTTATACAAATTGATGGTGCAATCACACTTAGAATACTGTGTATAGTTCTAGTGACTGCCCCTAAAAAAGACATTATAGAGCTGGAGAAAGTACAGAAAAGGGCAACTAAAATGATGAAGGGGCTGGAGCATCTCCCCTATGAGGGAAGGTTACATCAACTGGGATTGTTCAGCTTGGAAAAAGGAGACTAACGGGAGACATGATAGTGGTGTACAAAATCATGCATGGTGTGGAGAATGTGGATAGGAAGACATTTTTCTCCCTCTACTAGAACTCAGAGTCATCCCATGAAGCTGATTGGTGGGAGATTCAGGACAAATAAAAGGAAGTACTTCTTCACACTATGCAGTTAAATTATGGACTTAAATACTACAAGATGTAGTGATGGCCACCAATTGAATGGCCTTAAAGGGGGTTGGATAAATTCCTGGAGGAAAAGGCTATTAGTGACTACTAGCCCTGATCGTTATGTGCTACCTCCAATATCCAAGGCAGTAAGCCTGTGTGCACCACTTGCTGGGGAACATGGGTAGGAAGGTGCTTTGTTGGATCTACTCTTAGAGTTTAACAGGGGAGAGGCCCAGGTTTTACAATTCAGTTGGTAAGAGCATGACACAGTCTTAAAATAAAAAGCTCACTTGATTTCAAATTACAGCATTTATCTTGTTTCCCAAAATGAAGATTTTTTTGCTTAAATATTGAGTTTTCTCTCAAAAATTAATCTTTAAAAAAATAAATGGAAGGAATGTAGATTTCAGAGTAAAGGGAGAAAAAGGTTGGAATCTCTCCAAGAAAGTTCTATTTGAGGAAATAGAAAAAGGTATCTTGATCATGAATTTGTAGGGGTCATAAACTTATTATATGGGAATTAAATTACTTCTGTGGTCAATTTTTCATCCAGCTTTATTTAAGGATCACATACTGCGTAAGCAACAGAGAGGAACTAATAATGGGCGGCAGTATTAGAAAGACTGAACAAAGAGTCAGCGTGACTGCCACTAGCTGAAAACCTATCTATTGGGCAATCTATTGTTCAATCCGAAATTCACGCAGTCACACACAGTGGAAATCAACTTGCTCTAAAAACCTCCAATCTCCTTTTCACCGGTGATTGCTGAAGACCTCAAGCCAAACCACTTTGCAGATTTAGTGTGGTAATGCCATTTTCTTCCAAAATTGGAGTTGTCCACTAGAATATCTCTTTACTTGTTTGAGAAATTCTATTTAGAGAATGAAATTAAAGTTGAACATGAATTCTCACTATAAATTAACTAGCTATACTGTTGGTGGCTTTCAAAAGTATGCTGAAGCCTCAACTGAAGCAGGGCTTACTTTTTTCTTTTTCTTTTTAGTAATTTTAGCACATGATTTACAATCTTGATATTGTTTTTCCTTACACCAACACGCCTGTTTGGTAGCCTGTTATAATTTCCACTTAACTGATGACACAAAACCAAACATTTTTCCAGGTGGCACTAGTGCCATTTAAACATTTCCAGCCTCTGCTGTCTAGACATGAGAGAGAACATTAGACTGGCATAAGAACATTAGAGCCATGCTGAATCAGACCGAGGGTCCGTCTAGTCCAACACTCTGTTCACACAGCGGCCAACCAGCTGTCGACCAGGAACCAACAAAGCAAGACTTGGTGCAACAGCACCCTCCCACCCAACTCTACCTCAAGAAGAAAGTAGGCCCCAACAGATGATATTAGGCTACCAATATTATTCAACATTAAGCACACAGGAAAGCCAAATAAACAAAGGGTGGAAGTGAAGTTTGTCACACTCTCTCTATGTTTCTCTTTCTTTTACTATACCCCTTCCATTTAGACCTTCCCCATGTTGGGGCCTAGAAGGGACAAGGGAAGCCTCTGGATCCTTTGAACCCAGAGCCTCCTCCGTACTACCCAACCACCCCCTACAAACACCCTGGAGCTTCAGGGTTGGAGAAGTAACAACTGCAGAAAGATCCCATGGGGTAGGAGGGGGGGATTGGATCTCCTCCTCTGAGGTCAGATTTCTGCCTCCTTCCTTGGAGTTGGAGAGCTAATCTTTTTTGCGTTCTTGCATCTAACTTAAATCCATTTGGTTTGACTTATGATTCTGTTATTTTGTGGGTGGAAGGTGTGGGTGGTCAGCTTAACAGTGCTGAGCTCTTGTAAAGAGAGGGGAACATGTTTTATCCCTGATGATTTTTATACGTAAGTCTGCAGCATATCAATGATGCAGGGCAGATTATAGTCCTAAACTGAATGCCTACAAGCAGGAAGGACTTTCTGAATACTAATGGATGTTTCATTATACGAAAACTCTGATGGTGTGGCAGTTCTGTCGTAATGATGCAGGGTGGTGGGTGTTGTTGGAAGGGAAGTGTTCTGTAAGCAAATTCTTGCCCTACTCAGAAGACTAGACAATAGTATAATATGATGTGCTTCCCTGCACTCTATGTAAACCAGGCATACATATTCATACCTATGTCTGCATGCACACCACAAGTCATATTTGCATATGTAACTCCAAGAAGTGAAGAAAAAGCAAATTTGTCATCTTTTCCCACCAAAGCAATATAGTAGGACCCCATTAAATTGGATGTGTCTGATTGCTAGAGTCTGGCAAATCGCAAAGCTGGCTTTGCCCTAATAGAATTGCAAACAATTAGACTGTTAAGAAGAGAGAGAGAGAGACAGAAACAGAGAGAGAGGATTTTGTGGATGTTTTAAAATGTTACGATTAAAAACTTCCCCCCTGTAGTTCCAGATCTTCTTCTCTGCATTTCCAGAGTAATGAGGCCATGGAACGTTCTGCATTCCAATGGCTTTTGGTGTCTGATAAACTATTTATATGCAAGTATAAATGAAGAAATGATGACCCCAGAGTTTTGCCATCTGAGAGCTCTTTAGGTGGCCTCTGTGAAATTTCTTAGTTGACTCAGTATGCAATTCTTGCTAGACAGGTATCCACAATATAAAGGCATCATTAAATCAAGCCTTGAAATGTTAAGACAGAAACCTAACTGGGGGACAGATGTAGCTTTCACAACTTTTTTTGGGGGGGGGGAATCCCAAAGGTCCTATCAAAATGTAATCAAGGAGTGCTTTCAATTTAATTCCTAAGAACAAGAAAATTGCTGATGAACATTGCAAGAGATAAAGATTTCATGTGGTTCACCTCTTAGTGATCTGGATGGTTGGTACTTACTTAGTACATCTTTGATTAGGACTGTGCAAGCCTTGGGGGCCTCTGATTCGGAAATCCAAATAATGGAGGGCATTTTATGGCGAATCCACCATTTCCTTGCACAGCCTAGGCCCCCATACAGCCTACAACTCCCAGCACGCAGTGCCTGGGAAGGCTGTACTTATCGGGGTGCAGGAATAGACAGCAGATGTGTACTCACCCCCGCCTCCTTTGTGCGATCACAGGCTTCTGCTGCTGCACTCTGGAATACTCCATTGGCCTCTGCAGGGGTCTCCATGAGTTCCACAGGTGCCTTGAAGCCACCTGCTTTACCACCATCAAGAAGGCTTTTACATTGCACTGATACGATTGTTTATTCTTCTGGTCAGTTTTCTTCCCTAGTTATTTTTCTTCTTCAACAAAAGGAACATTCATTCACAAAACAAGCACATTGATTTTTGAGTGGTTAACTATTTCAGTTTTTAGATAAATGCTTTTTAATTCTTTAAAAAATAAAATTTAGGCAATTTCAACCACAGGAGGCACAGAAGTAAAATATCCCCAAATGTTCTCTTTTATGGCCTGCTGCTGTCGTGCTGGGTATTTGCCTTTCTACAGTGGAGGATACATATAGCAGTTTCTTCAGGAATCAGGACTGTATCAATATGTTCTGTTCACTATTGGTTTCACTTTCTATTCCCCTCCCATGGCCCTTGTATTGATATCCAGACTCCTCCTCTTGTTTAGATCTACTTCATCTCCCCAATTTCTCTATTCATTGACCTTCTCTATCTTTGCACTTAGAGAGAGGCAAGGCCTTGAGAGAGTGAGAGCACAAGAGAGAGATCATCCACTTCTGTACACCACTTTAATGAAGAATTACCTTCCATCTTCATAAACTACTGTTAACATATTCATAGAATATAATTAGAAGTTGTATAATTAATATGCATGATTATATCTTTGACCTAGGCTCTTTTTTTACTATTTGTTTTTTTAAAAAATCAAAATCTAATTTAAGTTTTGAAAGTCCAATTTTTTGATTTAAAAAACTATTGATTTTTATCAATCCTAGTTTCAATTGATCAATAAACATTGGCTCCTTAATTTTTGGAGGCAATGTTCAGTTTCCAGTACAGAGTTCTTAACTGGGGCTGCTATACTAGCATGTTTTTCCCTCATATGAAGATGCCATGGATTAGGATGTGTTTCAGCATGCTGATTATCTGCCAGGTGCTCCTTATATCATTTCAGGAGAGGTCTTCCAATTTCACCTTTTACATTTTTATCTGGTTCTAAGATCTTGCTGCCTTTTAGTTCTTGCATTATGAATTTTTGGACTTCCATTATTTTAATTTAATTTTTTATCTTCTGCTGCTCCCACTACTTCCCATTTTGCAAGGAAGAGAGGCATTTTATGGCACTTCTTGCCAACTAGTCTTTGGCCCTTGAAACAAAAGCAAGCTAACAAAATTAGGTGGGCAAGGAATTTAGCAGCAAGGAATTTCTCAAAATGACAACGCGACAAGGCCTTTCAAAGGAGTTATTTAAAGAATAAGTACCTTATCCATTTTGAGCCCAGAGTTCTGATCCAGACTTATCCATTCTTAGAGTAGACTCAGTGGCATAAATGGGGCTTCTGTTAGATATGAATAATTTAAATTCCATTAATTTCAAGGGGTCTGCTCTAAATATGACTAAATTTAGATGCAACCCAAGGTCTAGAATCTCTCTAATCCAATAGTTTAAGAAGTATCTTCTATCAGATCTTTGATTGACAGAGAATACTTCCATAGAAATAGATCAAATAGGACTAGGTAACCTTTTGGGCTCCCTGGGCACATTTTGCAGTTTGAGAAACTGCCCTGGGCACTACCACAAAATGGCTACAATGTGAGGTATGGCATAGGATAACTAACCTGTCCAAAACACAGAATACAAGGCAGATGTCCTTGTTGAGCCCCAAACACACTAAACAATTCCTTTGAACTAGCAGTTTTCAGCACCAACAGAAACCTACTTCACAGTGATCCCAGCTGCCAGTAAGAAAATGCCTTTTTTTTCTTTTAACTGCAATGGGCAGGAGCCAAGAAGATATCAACTGGTGCATTGGTGACTATAGGCACCAAATTGCCTAGCCCTAGAACATTCTTTCTTTATTAGCCCATTGAGCATTAGCAACATTGTTCTTCTGTATTGCGGCCCCGTGGGAAACATTTTGCCTTACCATTGTCCTTTGCCCATTGAACACCCCTTGGCATGGGAGAAAAGGGGAACCATCCAGTCTTGTGGCCGGGGCACCTGGATGGGTAATTCTCAGATTCTTTCCTTGACAACCCAAGAGCTATTTCAGTAACTCTTAATTATGTCCAAATCTGAAAGAAAATGACCCATAGTCCTCTCACTGAAGTTGGACAAAAAACACCTCTGTCCTGATGACCTCTATAGAGCTCATGATCCAGCTTCAGTGATCGATTGAGTGGGCTTCAGTGATTAATATCATTATCCCAACCACCATCACTTTGCAGTGTCTGATCCTACTAATGATCAAATCAATCTTCTCTAGATTCTGATGTACATTTGGAGAATCATGTTTCCTGAGTACAATCACATCTTCCTAATAGAAAGTTGTATTCCAGAAACATTCCAAACCATGCAAGGTATATGAAAAGTATTATTTGAAAAGATTGTGGCGTGCTTTCCAAACCTTCTAATTAATTATGTAATGTAAACTCTGCAATTTCTCACATTCCTAATGAAGGTTGTGATTTTATTCTATCACAATGTAGCTAGCAATTTCTTTAATTATGCCTGACATTTTCCCTATTGCATGAGGAAATATAGCTATCATCCACACTGGAAAAAAGTAGCTGTAATTTTATTCTCTGTGAAGAAGTCACTAAGTCACTTTATGATTGGGAAGGTAATGCAAATTAAGTTACATGTTTCATGCATGAAGTTTAGAAATGCACTGATATGTCTTAATTGGAAACACTGAAAGAAAACCATTAATATATAGCTTAGCTCTTTATTTCTGAGGCACTCTGTCAAGACAGGCTGTTACTCAGAAACTATTTAAGCTGGAGTCTTGGTTTTCATCATAAAAAAACATCTAGCTGAAAAACAGCAGAAAATAGCGTGTGCTGATGTAGCTACAGTTGAACGTAGTCTGATTCTAATGGAAAAGAACTTCCATGCATACCCAATTACTAGGTTAGAATACCACAAGACATTCTATGTGTAGAGCTGCATTTGAAAAGTCTTTTTTTTTAAGCTTCAGCTGGTACAAAATGCAGTGATAAAAGTTCTAACTGGAACCCACCACATAATATCATACTGTGCGAACTTCACAGGGCCCAACAAAGTATCCTTTAATTTTTATTATTAATAATTGCTGTTTTATTCCATCCTTCCTCCAAGGATAGTTGTGTTATATGGTTGGTTAGTTTGAGAGAGAGTAACTAGGCAAAAGTGACTGACTACACACTACACCATGCTAGCTTTTTTTTAAGTTCTAAGGGTGCAATTTGTGATTTTTTTTCTGCAGAAAAGTCCTGCAATTTCCAGCACTCACCCACTCCTGACAGCATGGCTGACTGAGGAATACCAGGAGTTACAAGACTTTTTTTTAATGTCTAAACAGGCATAGAATTGTGCCCTAAATGGCCTGGGACTAGGAGATTGAAGGATTATCTCATCCATATGAAGCTGCCTGTTCTGTGCCCTGCTCTGGTTCTTCAGCTTCCCCACCTTTGGAGATTTAGGGCATGTTTACACTATAGGGTGTAGAGGGAGGGAGGGGGAGGATCACATACTTACTGGCTTCCATGATCCTACCCCAGCGTTTAGACAGCCATGCGACATCCCAGAAGGATGTCACGGCCACCATTTTTTTTCAACGAGGGAGAAGGAGTGCAGTTGCGCTCCTCCACAAAAAGGTAAAAATATTTTTACCCCGACCCTCCCCCCATGGGCACGGACTGCTGATGTGCAGCTCTGTGCCCATTTCAAGTATCCTGCTACCCGTTGGGAGGATGGGACAACCTGGGAGCAGCGGCCACATAGCCCACTCTTGGTGGGATGATTCTGGGGCCATGGAAAAGTCAGGATTTCCATGGTTCCCTATAGTCCGGGGGAAGTCCTTGCTCATCCTGGGTTGCCCCCGGGAATCCCTGTGCGTCATGTGAATGTACAGGGACAATCCAAGGACTACCCCAGGATATAGGGCTGGTGTAGACATGCCCTTAGGCAGATTGATATGTGGAATATGGCCTTTATAGTCATTGTAGCCAAGCTTTGGAATGTTCCCTAGTGCGTTTGCTGTCCTCTTCACTTCTGGCCTGTTCTGTAAAATTCATTTCTGTTCTGGAGGGCTTTGGGAGTATTTAGATTATTAGTTGTGTGTGCTACGTTCATGTTATTTGTTGGTTTATTTCTGATTTGTGCTTTGCCTTTTTTTTAAAAAAAAAAAAACTACATTTGACCGTAGTTATGTTTTTAATTTTGTCAGCTGCTTTGGAGATAAGCTGAGGATATATAATATATATCCCTGCTATTGGTGTAATTTGAGGGGGGTGTTAAGAGTGATATGTTTCTTCAATTCTAATTTATGCCTTTTAAAGAAATCAGCTCAAAAAAGAGTTAAGTTGCTTGAAAGCTAAAGGTCAGAAGAAAGTCTCATAAACACTCAAATAGGAAGCAAATGTAGAGTTTCAACAGAATAAAATGGAAGTCATCTGACTATAAATAAACTGGTGTCTTTTCACTAGAAGGACAGTGAATAATCTATGAAGGATATTGGAGAAATGATTGCTGTGTTTTCAGAACAGAGAGTCAGAATAAACATGCATTGTGAAAGACAAAGGTGCATCAGTAATGAGTGTTGATAACTATTAGGCATTGGGCATGCACTTATAGCTAACTGAGCAATTTCTGGTCTCTGGGATTTGTCAAAATATATTATCCATGTCAATGTGGCCATAAGAAAGATCGACCATCATTATTTCAAAATTGGAGCCCTGGACTTTTTTTTCCATATTCCTATTAAAGGCTTGAGCTTAAGAATTATCTACTTGTTTAAAATATAAGCCATCTGCCTGCATTGTTCTTCATGTGTTAAAAGAACATGTGATGGGGGAGTGCTCCAGCCCCATGCCTCTCTGTCATCGTATCCATTGCCCTGTTCAGGTGGAGGGTTATAGTCTGGAATGGAGTGCCCCCTGTATCTGTGGAGATGCTCCATGTGATTGTGGTGGCAATAGGCATAATTTGGCATAAGGGAAGTCATGATGGTACTGGAGTTGAACTGTCCATGAAAAAAATTCTTTTGCCCAGCGTAGAAATAACATTCACTCTAGGTGAACTTTGAAATGGCTGACTGTCAGGTAAGTTCCTCTTACAGGACAGATAGGAAAGAGCTAGCCTAAGTGCAGAAACTACAGAAAAACCTGTAGTCGACTAAATTTCCTACTGTGTCAACAAAGTATTTTGCACATGCTCAGTTATTTCATGTCTACATGACCAAAATTGCTAATAAAACAGCTGGCACACCCACCAAGGGTCAGAAAGGTGCTCCTTGGCAGAGGTGCATTTTTCTCTGTTGTAATGTAAATTCCCTTCTATCAAATAAAGGTGAGTTGGAACCTGGAAAGCGTCTTCGTGATGTTTGGGTCACAACACGATTTAGAACCATGATTTTCCAGGTTTCTGAATCTCATGACGCACCTCCACAGATACAGGAGGTGCTCCTCTTCAGACCATCTCCTTGTGCATGTACAGGGTGACAAATGTGATGACAGTGAGAGTTGGGGCTGGAACACTCCTCACAAACATGTGAAGAACACTACATGAAGAGGGCTGTAGAGTCATTAGATTTCTGGTTTCTGCATGCATAGAGGAAGGGAAAAGAACCCAAGGCAGGTAATATAAGCCATTACTGCTGACCATTTATTAAAGCTTTAATTGAAAAAGATGTTTGCAGTTTACACAGAGTTTCAAACAAAAATGGTGGAGTCAAGGAGATCTGTACACAGGAGTTTTATTTAGATGCCACAAGTTTTAAATCACTCCCCTTTACATCCCAAACCACTGTATCATTTCCTCCAGTTGAATTACTGTTCGGTTTACAACATGATTTACAAAATGAATTAATGATGTGATTTACAAACGTCCTTTGAGGCTCCTATAAAATACAACTTTAGAATATCATTGCTAAAACAATACAGATATAATCAACACATGGGGGGTGCTAAAAGGGGCAGAACTTTAAAAAAAGAAAAAGAAACATCAAACTTTGCTGGCATGAAGTCCTACACAAATAGGGCTGCCTTTGCTTTCTTCAATGTTGAGGAATCCTTTGCACACCCACATTCCCATTTTGCATGAGTGGACTTCTCTGACATTGGAGAAAACAAAGCAGTCTGTGCTCGTATGAAGATCTATCTACATGGAACTCCTGCATGTGTACCAGAACTACTGGACCGAAGGACTTATTTTTAGGTTGCATCTATATATATTCAGCCGTTTTTGGAAAAATTACCAATGCTACTACTATTCTTTCATCGTCTATATTCTTCCATTTCAGACCTTCCACCACATTTCTTAGAACTGAGTTTTACATTTCTTGATAGATGCGTCATCAGACTGGAGGAGGGGTGGAATCGTAATTCTCTACTGTTGCTTCTCCGCCCCTGCTCCTGTCCCACATTACTTCCTCTTTCTTCCTGGAGAAGAAAGGGGCAGTAAACAAAGACCATGTGGCCCATTCAGGGGCTGTTTTTATCGCGCCACATTTCCTGTTGTGCGCAGCTGCACATTCCTTTTCCAAAAAAAAAAAAAGAAAAAAAGTTGGATTAAAAGGGGTCCATTTTGTGACAGAAACAAAGGCAAGAAGGAGCAGGAGGTGCACTGGAGGGGGATGGTAACATCTAAAGTACACACGAAAAACCGTGAGTAAGCAGAAGCCAGTGTGCGATAAAATGCTCGTCTGATGAACCCCTTCAACAACAACAATTTTACAGCTGTATTGTGTGCTTGCTAAACTTGTCTGAAAATCTGGTTCTGAACACACAAAAAGCTCTATTAAAAACACAGTGAAAGTAAGAGTGCATCATATAGGGAAGCCAAATTAAATCAAGTGCTTTAGAAACACAGGGCTACCCATTTGAAGATCCAGGAGTGGTGTCATCCCCTGTTTAATAGGTATAACAAAAAGCAATATTGCAGATAAATAAATAAATGTAGCCTGTTGCTGCACTTATGGATCATAAGATCATGATCAACATTACCTACTACTGGATTCCAGTTTTACCTCCCCACTTCTCACACAGCTTCCTATTGTATGTGCTGTGATCTGAACATGGAAACCAGTTGGATAGGAGCAAGTAAATTGAAGTTTTATACTGAGACAGATTTTGTTTTAGTACTGGCAATGTCCTAGCCTTGCAAAATCAAAACAGCTACCTCTCATTCAAGCTTAACCTTTGTGCACACTTCAAAGTTTTAATTACAATTTCTGCCTAAGTTTGGGATTTTAAACAGCATTTTACAGATGGCTAACTTAACAAATTAGGTCCTTTTGAATGTCAGAAGAGGGAGAAAACGGGGACAAGGTTGTTTGGTGAATATATTACATTTAATGAAAATTGGAACATGGAGTGTACCACCCTTCTTCCAAAGCTAGTACCCCGCCTAGTGTGATATATGCTGAAATTAAAGTTAAATGCAGTGACATTTACACCGTTCCTTGTAAGCTCTAACACAGTACAAATAGAGATGAACTTGTTCATTATGGCATATGCAACGGAGGATGGCAGACTTTATTATGCTAAAGCAACTACACAGGGGAGAGATTATAAACTTACGTGTACCAATGTAACCGCTATCAAAATCTCACCCATTCACTTAAAATCTAAAAGTGTAAAGCCCTTTGATTGCTTTATTGAATGCTACACAACCCTGACTGAATTACACCCACATCCAATGTTTGTTGTTGACTTGCAAACTACAACACTCCACTAAGCCTAATGTTGATAAGTGGCATGGTTTTGTGGGTACGTTCTGGAGTGGTGCTGATGAAAACAGTGACATTCTTTCTCTATTTCTCCACATGGGAATTTTGCTGTTAGCTCATTTGTCTGCAAAAGAAAGTGCTTTTTGCCACTTCATTAAACTTGTGACATTATTCCTTTTTATTTATTTATTTCATTTTTTTTTTCATAAAGATAGGCTGAGGTTTGATTGCTTCCAGCCTGTACAAATCAAATGTACCTTGGAATGTTTTACAATGTTTGACAGCTATGAAATATAAGTACTATGCAATTTGACTGTACATACATACATATTTTCATAAATACATCTGACAGGGACCTCAGAACTAAATAGGCAATAGTATGGGACAAAACCACAACAGGCAGCCTTATTTTGTAGAACCTCGATCTAACCTAAAATAAAACGGGAATTTCCATCATTATGTTTTGTACACAACTTAATCAAATAAATACATCGTCTTTTACTGATGGAATAATTCCAACGCATTTGCAAATGATTTGACAGAAAAAGGGGTGTAATTTACAACACTCAAAACTTTTAACAACCATTGATTTATATGCATTGTACTGTAAAAGTCACCCGAGAGAAGCCTAGCAAGGATGCGCGCGTAGTGGTAGGTCCCAAAGGCAACTCCCAAATATCTTCCTCAGGCGGAGACTTTGGTAATTGTCTGTTGTATAAAACTCCCATCTCTTACAACTGCATTCGTTTCAGAAGTGG
This sequence comes from Elgaria multicarinata webbii, assembly GCF_023053635.1. Lineage (NCBI taxonomy): Eukaryota > Metazoa > Chordata > Lepidosauria > Squamata > Anguidae > Elgaria > Elgaria multicarinata. Next base: position 108,073,226 of record NC_086172.1, read on the forward strand.
GAAATTGCATCAGTTTTCCTCACAAAAAGAAGAGTCCCAGCTTTACACTTCAGTTATTGTGAAGACATTCTAAATCCACAAAGCAACAGACGTTTCCATTCTGTGTGCAGAAGGGGTGGGGGAGGGGGAGACCAAAAAAAAGATGAATTAGTAAATACAAGCAGAAAACATAGATGGTCTGACATGGACTCTAGCAATTTAGACAGGGAATTAAACTTTTTCAATTCTTTTCTCAACGTAACAAAAACCAGCCAAATCTTTTTTTGATGGCTAGACTCCTAATAGTAGCATTTACCAAGGGCCATTGCTGCAATAACATGGAGGAATGGCATGAGCCTTTCCCCTCCACAACACAGCTAACATCTCATGAGACCCAGGGCCAGCCATGCAAACAGTTAAAGCACATAGAGATTTCATTCCCATGATTGCACGATCAACTACCATTGCTTGAGCCATTCTACGTAGGAGCCCATTTATCTGTTCTAAGGAAAGTGGATGCTTTACTTTGATGCCCAGGAACGTTGATTCAGTTTCTGTTGGTAAGATTACAACAGAGTTTGGAAAATTAAATGTGAGCAGCTGTACAAAATCTTATTATGCGTCTTCTTCCTGCTCTCTTTCTTGCTTCATCTGAAGCATTAGAGATGGTACACTCCTGCCAAGATGAGTAGGTTCCTGCCAAGGAAATGCTAGGGAATAACGCCCCCTCCACCCACCAGTGGAAACATAAATATTACTTAAAGCATTAATCTTTCTTGCACATGCACAATTTGATTGCTGTTGTCTGATGAAATGTAGGATTCCCACCCACCCACGCCACACCTACCCATCAATTTAAGTGAAATTTGCTTACTTACACTAGCTGGATTCATAAACATATTCTTGGGCACATTCTGGTGGCACTGCATTGCCACATTGAAACCATGGAATATAGCAGTGTTTCAAAGAAAGGAATGCAACTTTTCACCCTAAGAATGTTTCTAATGATCCCATGATTGCTGCAAACAGCCGGTGTTGTGAACTGCAAACTCTCACTACTATTTGTCAACCATGTAGAAAAGTAGGGATATATGTCTGTACAGCTGGACAGTGAAATATGAAAATAGCCTATCTGGTCTCCAAAATGAATGCAACATCAGTGTAACCTTACTCTGTATTTTGGCTTTTCTTGTGATGCAGTACAATCTAGCATCTTTCATGAATATTTGGGTATGGAAGAAACTGCTTCATGTTGATTTTACAACCCCATGGCTGCAATGCACATGCCACTGATCACAAAGTATTGCCATTCAATTAAATGTAATTGTAGGAAGTGGTTCTGGGTCTCTGGTCTAAATGTACAACTATCTAAATTTATTTATTTATTACATTTATATCCCGCCTTTTTTCCTCCAAGGAACCCAAGGCAGCATACATAATCCTCCCCCTCCATGTTATCCTCACAACAACAACCCTGTGAGGTAGGTTGGGCAGAGAGTCTGTGACTGGCCCAAAGTCACCCAGTTGGTTTCCATGGCCGAGTGGGGACTAGAACCCGGATCTTCTGACTCCAAGTCCAACACCTTAGCCACTACAACACACTGGCTCTAAATAAAAAATAAAAACCATTTCAAAGTATACATCAGTTGCATTTGATTTTATCTGCTGGGTCAAGTTTTTGGGAACAAAATATTTTGTTAAGAAGGAACTATCAAATATACTTATTGAAAGGTCTGTTATACAGAGCAGCTTCCTGCCTGCTTTCACCAGGTGTTTGGGACTCTTAATCCACATAGCAAACATAGCAATTTCAATACTGTGCTAATCCTATCTCTGGTGTCCTATGATCTGATTCTGTGACATCTGAGCAAATACAGTTGAACTTCAGAGATACAAAATGGAGGTAATTTCCCCCATCCCTACCCCATCACATTTCATCCCAACACCTCAGAGAAATGATCCCAAAGGGCAGGGAAGCTAATCACAATGAATTAAAGCTGAAATGGCCCAACCATAGTTCATTTTTTGCATTGCACAAGAGCAAATGGTGAACGCAGACTCCTTACAGTATTTTATATAGTATTTCATAAAATAACATTTTGATACGTTTAGTGTTCAAGAAAGGATCAAAGGAAAGCAATTCCCTTCAAGTCAGAGAGCAGGAAATTGTGATTTGGCTTTCAACCGTTGCTCAAATGTCGCATGTTATTAGCTGTAAAGAAGTTACTATTTTGGTACATGTTCATTTTCTCCTCCTTTTAAATAAAAGGGATAGCCTTGGATAACTGATGCTAATTGCCCTTAAGTGTATTACAGTATTTCTAAAAGTTAATATGGATGGAATGAAGGAAACATGAAGTTATGCTTTTTTAAAACAAACAAACAAAAACTATTTCAATGTGTTTTCATTCTGTTCTTGTTTTATCTTGTACACCCCTCTGAAATTTTGAATGGGGAGCAGTACATAAATATTGTAAATAAATAAATGCCAAAAAATTCAGAAGGATGTCAGGCAAGCTTGATATCAAATACCCTCCCAGCTGGATTCTTTTTTGCACCAGTATATAATAGCTTAGGATGGAGTCCCCTAAAAGTTCAGTTTGGGACTCTTAATCCACATAGCAAACATAGCAATTTCAATACTGTGCTAATCCTATCTCTGGTGTCCTATGATCTGATAGGGCAATATCACAACCGGATCATAGAATCATAGAATAGTAGAGTTGGAAGGGGCCTACAAGGCCATCGAGTCCAACCCTCTGCATAATGCAGGAATTCCCCCTAAAGCATACTTGACAGGTGGTTGTCCAGCTGCCTCTTGAATGCCTCTAGTGTGGGAGAGCCCACAACCTCCCCAGGTAATTGGTTCCACTGTCGTACTGCTCTAACAGTTAGGAAGTTTTTCCTGATGTCCAGCCGGAATCTGGCTTCCTGTAATTTGAGCCGGTTATTCCGTGTCCTGCACTCTGGGAGGATCGAGAAGAGATCCTGGCCCTCCTCTGTGTGACAACGTTTCAAGTATTTGAAGAGTGCTATCATGTCTCCTCTCAATCCTCTCTTCTCCAGGCTAAACATGCCCAGTTGTTTCAGTCTCTCTTCATAGGGCTTTGTTTCCAGACCACTGATCACCCTGATCTACACTACTGCTTTAAAGTGCTTAATAACAGTTTTGACAACTGTATATGGAGTGTGTGTCCTGGGCCCCAACAGTTGTCAAACCTGTTATAAAGCGCTTTAAAGCAGTAGTGTAGATCCTGCCTGTGACAACCTTCGCAGCAGTACTATATGAGGCCTGCAGCCCTTGAGTGCTACTAACATGATCCAATGGAGGAGAAGAGGGCATTCTCAACATGCCAGGCCCGGTGTGCCTATACAGTATATGTCAATGATAAGCAGGTGAAGCCTTCTGGTAAAGCATTGCTGGAATCTGGAGGAACTCCCCTGATCTGCAAAAATTCTTCTGGACCAAGAGTATGAGAGAGATCTGGGTAAGTCATAATTCTGGAACCTCTTAACTTTCATGGGGCCATTTCTGAATTAATCCAAAAGATAAACTTGAGGGCCATAGTCTCCATGGTCTAATTTCCTATTTTTATTCATTCCATCCTATATAATGATAAATTGTACACCAGAAACTTCACAACAATATTTTTTAAAAAAATCATGCCCCATTAGGCTGCAAATTTCACAAAATCAAACTTTTGTTCCTCATGATTTTCTGGCTATGAGGTGAAATTTATTTCCCCCTACCCCTTAATCTTGATTTTTTGTCAGCCCCTGTAAGGAAATCTAGCAAGCGGTATAAGGGAGTCTAAATAGATGCAACATGAAAGCATGGTATCCTGCAATTTGTATTACTATAACTGCTCTGGTTAAGAGGCAGGTTATTCTTTGAAAATACATATTTATAAATGTCTAAAATGTTTACTAGTTATTAACATCTCTATTGAATGTGCATGTTAAGAATACCACCAGGGCTTTAAGAAAGAATATTTTAAAGTTGTCGAAGGCTGTTGAGTAGTTCTGGTTCAGACTCCCAGGATAATAATCGCATAATTACCATTATGACAAATTGCATAATTTCGTTACTGCATTTTCATTCTGCTGTTGTATCACACTGCTGTTGTGAAAGCTCCTTTTTTGGGAAGGAGTCTGAGTCCTGCATACAAATTCTGAACAACTTGCCCCGGGCATGTTTTAATACAAATACCTTGCATTTGCAGGTTGTACAAGGAGATCCAAGCATTGTCCATACAGAGCCACCGAGCCGTGTTATTCCATAGCCATCTAGACAGGTTTTTCTAATATCATAAGTAATGTTATCAGCCAAACAAGGGTCGCTGACACACCGAGGGCAACATTCGCCTTCTGATGTTGCTGTGTAGTCACAGTTCAGAGTTGGACAGGCAAGGGGCCAACAATCTACTTCACCTTCCTATGAAAGCAGAACGAAATCCATAGGAAATTAAGTCAAATGATTATTCATCAATGAAACAAACAAAACATCATAGTAACTACTTGTTCAAACAGCTTTTAAATATTTGGCCTAAGTAATCACCTAAAACATGCAGCCTGTCTTCTTGGCCTGGCAGTTATCAGGGACTCCAATGAGGTCATAATCTGATCAACTCCAGATATAATGCTTTGTATGCAAAACATTGCTTTTCGGCCTTTCTCGAAATGATCTTTCATGTTTGCATATAGAAACACTCTTGTTAATAGCCCTTTTCATGTGTGCAGTAATCATGTAGAGGGGAGGCAGGACTGGGTCCTACCCCAATGTCTCTGGGTTGACTAGTATATGTGGAAAGAGTGCCTATGGACTTGCAGATCACATGGAGCTCATTTCATATGTGCTTCTCAACACATGGATGATGGTTGGGTTGGGCCAGACCCACTTCTGTGTGATTATTGTATGCACAGTGCATATACACAGAAGGCTAATGAACTTCCTCAATTGTTTTATGAAACACATACACAGTTGTAGACAGATATTCAAGTAGTTAATTTAGCAGGATTGCCAAGTTATACAATAGCATATTGAAGATTAACTGCCATACACAAAAGACTTATTTCTGTTGCACTAAAGGAATTTTAACAATAATCTCCTGTACAAACACCACTGACATGAAAAGAGTTCTTTCAATGAAGCTTGCATAGGACTAGTTCCAGACCAATTGTATCTTAAAGCTTTGTTTTTGCATAACAAATTGGCACCTCAGGCTGTGTTACAATCATTTTCATCATCATCATCATCATCATTATTATTATTATTATTATTATTATTATTATTCGTGCCTTTTTTCCAATGCTGGGTCTACAAAAGCTATAAACAGAGATATAAAAAGTTAAAACTATATTGAACATATTCCAATATAAAAACATTTCAACATTTAAAATGTCAATTTTAAAAATCCTTGGCACAGACGGAGGTCCAGATCATTCACCAAAGGCCTGCTTGAACAAGAAAGTCTTTGCCTGCCTCCTAAAGCACATCAGGGAGGGAGCCAATCTAGCTTCCCTGGGAAGAGAGTTCCAGAGCACCGGAGCAGCCACGGAGAAGGCCCTCCACTGCGTTCCCACCAGGTGTGCTTGTGATGGTGGTGGGACTGAGAGAAGGGCTTAATTTTATTTATTTATTTATTTATTACACTTATATACCGCCCCCATAGCCAGAGCTCTCTGAGTGGTTTACAGAAATTCTAAAATTGAGATAAAAACAAGTATACAACATTTAAAATTTTAAAACACAGAACATACACACATAAAGCATTAAAAACCGTTAAAAAAATAAACATGTGGGTGATTAAGATGTGCTGCCATATGCCTGGGCAAAGAGGAAAGTCTTAACCTGGTGCCGGAAAGATAGTAGCGTTGGCGCCAGGCGAGCCTCGTCAGGGAGATCATTCCATAGTCGGGGCACCACCGACAAGGCCCTGCCCCTCGTCGCCACACTCCGAGCCTCTCTCGGTGTAGGCACCTGGAGAAGGACCTTAGATGTTGAACGTAGTGACCGGGTATATTCACGTCGGGAGAGGCGTTCCATCAGGTATTGTGGTCCCAAGCTGTGTAAGGCTTTATAAGTCAAAACCAGCACCTTGAATTGGGCTCGGAAACATACAGGCAGCCAGTGCAAGCTTATAGCATGGGCAGGCTTATAAGGGAGAATACGGTCTTTCAAATAACCTGAACCTTAGCCATATAGGGCTTTATAGGTCATAACCAGCACTTTGAATTGTGCCTGGAAACAAACTGGAAGCCAGTGGAGCTGTTATAACAGGAGAGTTGTATGCTCCCTGTAACCAGCCACAGTCAGCAGTCTGGCTGCAGCTCTTTGAACCAGCTGAAGTTTCCGAACACTCTTCAAAGGCAGCCCCACGTAGAGTGTGTTACAGTAATCCAATCGGGATGTAACTAAGGCATGTGTCTCTGTTGCCAGGTCCAACATCTCTAGGAATGGGCACAGCTGGCGCAGTAGCTTTAACTGCGCAAATACATTCCTGGCCACCGCCAAAACCTGGGCATCCAGGCCTAGGGCTGAATTCAGGCATACACCCAAGTTGTGGACCTGTGTCTTCAGGGGGAGTGTAACCCCATCCAGCACATTCTCTGATCAGCCTTTTGACTGACCAGGAGCACCTCTGTCTTGTCTGGATTAAGCTGCAATTTGTTTGCCCTCATCCAGTCCATTACAGCCAACAGATAGAAATAGCTTCGTTGGAATTGGGTGGAAAGGAGTAGAAGAGTTGGGTGTCATCTGTGTACTGATGGCACCGCACCCCAAAACTCTGGATAACCTCTCCCAATGGTTTCATGTATATGTTAAACAGCATGGGGGACAAAAACGAGCCCAGCGGGACACCACAGGACAACAGCGATGGAATCGAACAGGAGTCACACAGCACCACTTTCTGAGTCTGCCCATCCAGGAAGGAATGGAGCCACTGAAAAACAGTATCTTCAAGTCCCATCCCAGCAAGGTGACCAAGAAGGATACGACTGTCAATGGTATCAAACGTTGCTGAGAGGTCTAGCAGAACCAACAGGGACACACTCCCCCTGTCCAGTTCTCGGCGTAGGTCATCTACCAAGGCTACCAAAGCTGTCTCTGTCCCGTAACCAGGTCTGAAGCCAGATTGAAATGGATCTAGGTAATCCATCTCATCTAGCAATCCCTGGAGTTGGGAGGCCACCACACGCTCCAATACCTTGCCCAAAAGTGGGATGTTGGAGACTGGCCGGTAATTATCCAATACAATAGGGTTCAAGGAGGGCTTTTTCAATGTATGTCTTGCCACTGCCTCCTTCAAGCAGGCTGGCACCCTGCCTTAGTGAAGGGAGGCATTGATCACTCAACTTACCCACTCAGCCAGTCCCTTCTGGCTGCTTTTATAAGCCAGGAAGGGTAAGGATCTAGTACACATGTGGTAGCTCTCCCCTCTCTAAGGATCCTGTCTACAACACTGAGCTGTGCAAATTGAAAAGTATCCAATAATACTGGGCAAGCAGGTGCCAGAGTTAAATCCACTGGGTGGATGCCATATCAACTACAGCATCCAAGTCAGAACGGATCCGAGTGATTTTGTTTGCAAAGTGCTGAGCAAATTGGTCACAGTGGGCTGGTGAAAAGTCTAAATTCTCTTCTTGGGGGCCAGTGTGTAATATGCCCCTGACACCCGAAACAGCTCCACTGAACAGCTCTTTGCAGATGCAACAGTGGCAGAGAAAAAAGTTTTTTGTTGCCCATATTGCCACGGAGTAGGCCTTCAAATAGGCTCTAGCCCGTGTTTGGTCGGATTCAGTCCAAGTTTTCTGCCAACACCACTCTAGTCTCCGTCTCTCTTGTTTCATTGCTGCCAGTTCCCTGGAAAACCAGGGGGCTGCTGTGGCTCCACTTCATGAGAGAGGACACTCAGGAGCAATCATATCCACCGCCCTGACAATTTCTCCATTCCAGAGATCGACCAGGACTTCAACAGAATTGCTTGCTAAGGCAACAGGAAAATCCCCAAGAGCCATCAGGAAAACATTCAGATCTATCAGCCACATGGGGCGGACCACCTTAATCAGTCCTCCACCCCTGCAGAGGTTCTGAGTGTCAGCAAGTCTAAACCCCACAAGGTAGTGATCTGTCCAGGTCAACGGAACTATAGAAAGTTCCTCCACTCTCAGATCCCTGTCACCCCATCCAGCACAGAAAACAAGGTCCAAAGTGTGCTCAGCGGTGGGGGGGGGGGCAGATACTATTTGGGACAGACCCATGGTTGTCATGGAAGACATGAAGTCCTGAGCCATACCCAACAGGGCAGCCTCAGCATTAATGTTGAAATCCCCCAAGACAACAAGCTGGGGAGACTCCAACCCCAAGCCCAAGACTATCCCGGCTAGCTCAGGAAGGGAGACTGTTGAGCAGCGGGGTGGACAGTGCACCAACAGAACCCCTATTCTGTCCCGGGCACCCACTTCAGGTACACACATTCGAACCTCACAGACTGTGGGACAGAGCACCTGGTCAGGGGGATGGAATCCCTATAGACCACTGCCACTCCCTCTCCCCCCTCCAGGCCTTTCATGCTGCTAGACAGAGAACCCTGGTGGGCAAAGCTGAGAGAGATTAACTCCTCCAGCTTCATCCAACCAGGTCGCTGTGATATAAGCCAGGTCAGCATGCTCATCCAGGATCAACTTCCAACTAACTAATTTCTAAAATGCTGCTGGGGTGTTGATGATATAATACAATAAATGGAGGTTTGGTGGTGGTGGAATTGCTCTGAACTTGTTGGCCCAAATCCAGACATAGTAATATGTAGCTCAGGGATGGGAAACTTGTAGCCCTCTAGATGCTTTGGCCTATAATTGCCATCATCCTTCACCAGTGACTATGCTGACTGGGGCTGACGGGCACTGCAGGTCAAAGCATCTGGAAGGCTCAAATTTGTCCACCCCTTATGTAAATACTAAAGGGCACCAACTGGCTCCAGCTATTGTATTGGAATGCACAACCTCATCTAAATCACAATAACTATGGGAAGGTGGGTCAGCACCTAAAGACTGCAGTGCTGATGTGGATCACATGCATCCAGATGAGTATCTGCAGCAAGTTAAGAACCATGTGCACAGTCCTGACTGATAAATGCAGGCATCCAGCCACTGTATCCAGAAGCCTGTTGCTGTATGTGGCTCTCATTTGGTAGATTGAAATCAGTGGTCATAAATTGTCTGATCCTGAAGAGCATTTTCATTCAGATTGCATTGCTCTGTTATGCAAGCACGCATCTTCAACCTTAGTTAAGCAATTTACGAGGCTATGCAAAGTACTCATTTTTTTTTTAAAAAAAAAGGGAACTGATGAACCACATTATCACATCAATACTCCAGTGTCGCCAGTGGCTATTTATCCTCTTAAGGCTAAATGCTGTGTGGTAGTTTACAAACACTAAGAGATAATGACACAGTAGTTAACTTGTCTGGAAATCATACTATAGCTGACATCTAAGGATACTTTGGTAAATAATTCATGGCACTGCTCTCCAGCATGTGCCTTATTATAGCTTTTTGCAATTAAAAGCAAAATGTAATCCAGGCAAGACGAAAGTACTATTAGTCAGTGGTAATGAAGGTGAGGTTGTTCAATCTATTCTGAATGGGTTTCACTCCCATTCAGGGACATATTTATTTTGACAGCTTTTAATGTTTAACACCTACTTTTATTGCTGCAAGTTTTAATCTGTAGCATCTTTTACCCTTACTGTTGTTCCTGGTCAATGTAGTATGTAAAAATGATCCCAAGGGTAACAAAAATTATAGCCCCACTGATTATAGCCTTAACATGACTGCAGTCTGTAAGGTGAAGAGATTAATCCTTTATATGCATAAATCTGGAGAGTCTTTAATTCACGATGACCTCTCTATCTGCTCCTTTTGTGAAATGTTTAGAATACTAAGTTGCAGTAGTGAAGAGAAGGGGGGAAGGAGAAACTGACTGAAGCTTTTAACTTTCCCTGATGCTAAAACCAAAATGGTGAACAGTAGGAAGCCCCTGAAGGCACTACATTTGTTATGGAAGCAATATTGTACACTTTTTATTTTTGCAGTCTATGGCCTTAGCTAGACCGAAGGATTATCCCAGGCAAATGGAGGGGATACCTGCTCCCGGTATCCCCTGTGTGTCATTTGAATGTACAGGGATGACCCGGGACAATCCTGGGATATAGGTCTGGTCTAGCCAAGGCCCATGTTTGTACTGAAACTTGAAAATTCCAATTTTAAAATGGGAAAAATATGATAGCTTTCATCGATCTTTACCCATTATTTCAGGTCCTGCTATGCACCCTGGCATATATGTAAAGATCTTTTAACATTCTTTTTCTGTTTAGTTTCTAAATTACTAATATAAATAAAATAGTCTTACTGTTTATTATCATAAAACATAATTGCACTACTCCTAGATTCAATTTAGACTAGGGGTAGGCAAACCAGTGAACTCCAGATGTTTTGGATTACAGTTCCCATGATCTCTGACTTGGGCATGCTGGCTGGAGCTGATGAGAGTTATGATGCAAAACATCTGGAGGGCACCCAATTGCCTGCCCTTAGTTTTAAGACACTTACTCCAGGAGCAACTGTGATGGGTGATGCAGACGTTCCATCTGAAACTTATAATGTGACTTACACAATTCTCCTCACAAGAATATTTCACAAATCAGGCTTTCATGCTTTCCTTTGCATGGAGTGGTCATATACTCACTTCATCATACAAAGACAGTTGTTTCCCAGATAAGTGTTTGAACTTGTCCAAAGATACAGGATCAGTAACACCTACATGATGGTGGTCTCCAGATACCAAACCACTCATCTGGAGCCTTCTGCCCCTGCCCAGTGCTACGATGGACTTTGAAACAAGCCAGCATTAACTCCAAAAAGCTAGGTATAAAGATTATTGCACCAGGGCATTCTCAGAAGTTACAAGTTTTCAGATGTTTCAAAGTTCAGCATAAAAAGGAACTGTAACAAAATTCTGCATAACATTTTGGAAAATGAATATGTTGGCCTTTTCACACATAACTTTAAACCCTAGTTAAATGCTATATACACTAAGAGCAGTGAACCTTGAGCTCATGTAGTTTTCCTTTTTTTACTGCAGCTGCGATCAGAAGCTTTTGTTTCCTATTTTAAACTAACCAGAGTTTCTCAATGGGCCTGTTCAGGCAACACACTAAGCCATGGTTTGGCTGCTAACACTTTTGCAGCAAATGGTTACTGAGCACATATTTAAACTCTGGTTATGTAGCCATCATGGTTAGGAATGGTTCACATGACATGTTAAATCATTGTTCACATAACACACTAAGCCATAATATTTAGCTAAAAATGCTTAACCACCATGGCTTAGCACGTTGTCTGAACAGGATCATCAAGTGCAAACTGGGTGGAATTTAAAGTATGGTACAAACAAATCAAGATCAAACTGTGGTTTACCATCTTGGCTTGTTGAATAGCTAGAGTTTGAATATAATGACTGTGAGGGTAAGGTGAGGGTTAATCGGACCTTGGGACTGGCATGTCTTTTAATTTGTGAATTTTATGGTTCCGTAGGAAGGGAGATAAGAACCAGGCAGCTGTATGGGGGAGAAGACTGGAGCCAAGCTGATTGTAACTGTCTTGTCCTTGAGTGATTAACCATCCCGGGCAGAGGTGTGAAGACACTCCACGCATCAAAGCTGAAGGGAGGGGGGAAGGAGTGAAAAGAATAGTATAAAGACATCCCTGTGAAGGGAACAGGGGTCATCGGCTGAGTTCGGTCTGGGGTGACGTATGAAATAGTAGTTTTAGTTTTTAGCTTGCTTGCACTGGGTTCTTATACATTTATGCATGATTTTATAGTTTTATTCTGCTAATCCCATGTATTCCTACCCTTTTCCTAATAAATGGTCTTAAACCTCATTTTGTGAGCTGTGAGTGTCTGTGCCTGGGGATCCGTGCTAAATCCAGTCAAGAAGCCAGCTGGTTGCTGGGCGCTCTTCCTTTACAATGACAACCTCTGGTTAACTTAAAATTGGAAGTAGATGTGCCTATGCTCACTGGTATTTATGCACGTAATGCTAATCCATGGTTCAGCATTAAATCCCAATTGGTTCAATGAAAAGAAAAACGTTTAAGTAGAATTGATAGGAATTATAATGCTTTTGTTCACAATCCCACTAATTTCAATTGAACAATTAAGCGTATAATTAAATCTTTTCCGCTGAAATCAATGGTATGTTAAAGCTGCAATCATATATCCATTTAACTGGAAGTAAGCCCCATTGAACTCAATGGGATAGTTCTCAGCAGACATTTATAGGATTGTGCTGTAAACGTATTGAGCTTTGGCTGGATCAAGCCCCCTTTCCCCCAAGTAATTCTACTTACTGAGGAGAAAACTCCAGCAGTCTAATATCCTACATTTCTGCTATGATAATAAACCCCAATCGTAACTATTTGCAAAGATGTATCTGTATCCATCAATATAAGACCTTGTACTGTTTTTCTGGTGCAATAAATAATATCTTCCTAGTCATTAACTAGTTCAACAAGCCAGTTTTTCTTTTTTTAAAATGGGCATACTGTGTCATATGTTTGAGCTATTGGGCGGTAATGAAATAAATAAATAAATGAGAAACAATGTTACTAATATGCATTCTTGACTTCTGATCACCATCAATGTCTACTGCTTTTGAATCTCTTTAAACATTTTGTTATCTTCCATACCAGACAGCGGCACTGTTGACAGCTGTATTTCCAATTGTCACCACTTCGGTACAGCTTGTGCCCATTCTGGTCTAAACACTGACTGGTTACTCTTGTGTCACATTCTGGGCAACAAAAGAAATCAACACTGGGATTCTGACAATCACAAGCAGTTCGTCGACAGAATATCTTGCCATCCTGTAAGAAAAAAATAAAGATCACTAGCCTTAAGCAAATGCTGCTAAATAAGGAATATAGCAAATTGAGGCATGCCTAGCAATGAGTTAGCAGGACGTTCACAACCTTAATGATAATATTGTATGCTTCCCAAATACAACTGTTTGCAAAACTTAATAACCACATCATTCTTACACATCAGTTAATGATCTAAAGTACTGTGAAGGTCAGGAAAAGGGCCACTAGCACAAGAGAGAAGACAATACTATAAAAACAGATTCTATAGCAGTTTTCATCCTTCTGCTTGTGAAAGAGGTTGCACATGTGGAAAAAACAAGTGGAAAAAACATCTTTGGCTTTAATTTCACTTTTTCTACACTTCTCCAGTGTGAGGTATAAAACAGCCTTTCTGTGAGAAGACAGCTTCGATATGTGATGGAGCATCTTTGGAGCCAACGGTAAACAAGTCATTGTCTGAATGTATTGTGATATTATGACTCAAAGAAGCAATAATTTCACAAAAGCATTCCTTTACTTCCATACATTGAAAAGTGACTGCATTATCAGCAGACAGTTTGTAATTAATTATATAATCAGTAGATTGATTAGGCTTTTCTTACCTGGTTAATGAGCATCAGCTCTCCTAAATAACTAATTCATATGGGACTCACTGACATGAGCACTTAGAGTAATACTAGCAAGGATGCTAAAAGTTTGTAATTAATAAATAAATAAATAAATAAGAGTTGCAGTTCCATGGGTATGCCAACTATTTGCTTATAACTGGGCATAACTGCTAATTTTTGAGGATGCATATTCTCATTGTCACTGGTTCTGGGATGGCTTACATATATCCTCAACACTGAGCCAGTTTAAAGTCACAACAGTCTTTTTTAAACTGGGGATGGAGGGGTTGTACACGAGGCAGTGTGCTAGTACATGCTCCCTGATTACGCCTGCTCCAAGTAGAAGCGGCTAAACAATCCTGTGTTGTTTAGCACTGCATCTGCTCCCAGATCTCTGGCTTGTCCCTCGTATAATAAGCCAGAGAAAAAACTCATAGTTCTTAGGGTCATTTCTCTGGCTTGTCAGGTGAGAGACAAGTCAAAAGTCCAGGTTCGGATGCATCACTAAACTACCCCTGGGTTGTTTAGCTTTTCCCGTTTGCTACAGGGGCGATCAAGCAACTTGCCCCATTAAGTACTGTATCCACAAACCTCAAATATGGGGATTTCAATGCCAAAGGACGTCTAAAATTGTATTTTGTATTTCCCCTTCCCCCGCTTTCCCCTTTCTAGCCAATATCAAGGCTGCATTTCATTCTAGTTAGCTTAGCATATTGCAACCTTTATCAAAGTAAGGTTGAGCTTCCTTTCACATTACAAAGAAGTGGTGTGCTCTCAAGAATCACATTTGAAGATATAATATTAAGAAAATGTATGAATAGAAAAGTTCTTGACTTCACTACTTTTTTTCTCCCAAAATGGGAGAAACTATTGACTCTTGCAAATAGCCTTTATGGTGTTTGCTGGATAAAGAAATGTTTCTATTAGCCATTATATGAGTAATGGGTGTCTATTACCCATTACTAAGCAACAGTTTTCTTTGGAACTTTTTGAACTTTGGAACAGTTGCAGAGATAATACTTCTAATAAATTGCAGCTGAACAGATGGCCCCATTAGTTTAACAGGAATGCACAACACTCCAAAAGCAGGATTGTCAGAGGAATTTCTTATAGAATGGGGGAAATTAACCCTTCATCTAAATTTAGATTTGGTTATACATCTTGACTTGGAACTTAGCAAATGAAAACAGTAGGTGAATAAGACAGTGCCACCCTACCTAATAACTGGACACAATTTCACATTCTTCCACTGAAAACATTGGGATGTACAGTGCTTCACTTTGGCCAGATCATGCCCTCTCAAAACGTTTTTGAAAACATATTTCTATTTTACTCTCTCTGAAATAAAGCTCTTTACAAACATAGGAACTGGCACATTTGAATGGCTACAGATGAAATTAGAATCCTGTTAACTAAAGCATCAAGATTGTTGTTGAATGCAAAAAAGAAAAAAAAGGGGGGACAGTATGTGTCAATTTGATGAAAAAGGGAAAATGAGTTTATTCAAATTGTGGGAATGATAATTATAGGGATTATTGTGCTGGAAACTCTACCTGTTATTATAGGTGAATAAACAATTTAGCGCTTTTACATGCAGAGCATAAGACTGAAATCAAGAATACTAATGAGAGATTCTTTTAAAGTGTTCACTTGCTGAACAATTCAAGAAAGAAACCCAACTACATTTAAGAACAGGGCTGTCAGGGTTTAATGCTGTGGCAGGGAAGGGACACAGATCTGTTTGCCCACCACATCCAATGTGTCACTGTAGGTCAGGAGTCCACAACATCTTTGGATTAGTGAGCACTTTTTGAATTTTGTGAGTGCTGTGGATATTAATAAATGCTGCCACGGGGGAGGGGGTGCCAATTCATAAAATGGCTTCCACGGTGGTTCACAAAACACTCAATTCCCATAAGGCGACTAGTCAGGCTAAAAGAAAAGTAACTTTCCCAAGAACCTAAGTAAAAGTCTAGGATGGAAGTTGAGCTCCAAAACCACTCTTTTGGACCCAAATAAAGATGTTGCTGAAGCCTCCGAGTTAAAATATATATATAGGAAGGGCAATGAGCCTGGTAGGCATCAAGAGAGGTGTCCATGGAAACATTGGGGGCCATGGGCTCCGCACAGGAGACTCCAGCAGTAAGTGAAAAAGTATCAAGTATTGACTATTGCAATCCACATCACATGGGATTACCCTTGAAGAGTGTTCACATATTTCAGTTGGTGCAAAATATGGCAGCTAGGCTGCTAACCAGTGTATGGTATTGTGATAATATACTCATAATACTGAAAGATCTGCATTGGTTGCCAGTTAATTTTCTAGGTTCAATTCAAGGTGTTGGCTTCAACCTTTAAACCGCTAAAATGATTAGGGCTTAGCTATTGAGGGACTGCCTATCTTAATATCAACCTGCTCAATTACTAATATCTGAAGGAGATGTCTTTTTGAGGACACCCTCCCTTGCAGAGGCCCAATTTTCCGGCATGTGGGAAATGCCTTTCTCCTGTGTTTTCATTGCCATTTGGAGGGGGGATTGGTTCATTGGCAGGGGTGCTTCTGCATTTCAGCATTGGAGCATTTGTTCTATTTTGGTATTCATGTTTTGTTGTACATTTCCCCTTCTAAAAACATACACTATTCGCCACCCTACATGTGGGGGCAATGGCATACATGGTGGCTGCCATATCACCCCCCTCCTCAAATGCTTTGATAGAGCATCATTCTGGGACACTTGGAAGATGGGGGAGGGGAGGAGGAGAGAATTTAGCTCAACCCTACCCCTAACCTTAAACACTTCAGAACATTGTTGTATCAGGGCATTCTAGGAAAAACAATATCGCAGCCTCCAGTGGTTTTCCTCTCTGAACTCATTGCAAGACAAATGAAAATTGAACTGAATGGACTAATTCAGTTCAGTTTTCCATGCCATCCAAAGCAAATGCATGTCACACATTTACAGCAGCTTCCAGCTCCTTCAGTTCTACATTAACAATGGCTCACTGGTAAAAAAGCTGCAAAAAGCTGTCTTGATCTGAGCATATGTATGACTGCATCAAAGTTGTTTTGTGCTGTGTCCAACTGAAGTGTGCATGCACTGATGATAAAACACTACAAAAATAAATCTTGATGTGAACGCAAAGTTATATTAATATTCTTTTGTGTGTGATGTTTTGCCAATGACACATATTATGTACATCAATAAAACACTGCAAAAGAACAATATTAATGTAGTAGAGTCCTATTCATGCACTCTGTAAAATACTTAATTGAACGTATGAAAGGGGACAGGGTCACACTGAGTAGATTTCCCCCAAACATTGACTTATGCCATCTAGCTCTTCTTCCAGAGATCTGTGTGTACAGTGCAGACATCTGCAGGGAAGGAGGCTTCTATCTGAGCAGGAACCTCATGCTATCAGTGGACCCTCCGTACAGACATTGACACTGTATGCACTGATGCTTCACAGGAGGTTGTGGGGGAAGGGACATGAAGAAACAGAAAGCTGAAGCATATTGCAAATGGTTCGACTCTAGAAATTTTAGATTTTCTCCTGGTTAAACTTGAATTCAGGAGGTGTTTGATTCAGGGCAGAGGAAATCCATGGAATAATAAAGGAATTCAAACAGGGCAAAACCTCTCATCCATAGAAAGAAATTTATACATTTCTCAAAATCTCCTTATTCTTCCACCTGATGCTGAGTTTGGGTTCCAATGCTCTACAAGTTCATTGAGCACTTATTTCCACTTGTCCTTCCCCCTCCAGCTTTAGATTGCACAGTTGTTAGTTTTGCTTTGTTTGTTTCTTTAAATTAAACATTGTAAAAATCCAAAACTGATAATGAAATGAAAGTAGTCAAACGCAATATATTGTGCAAGCTAGTGCATCTACTTGGTGTGCCTATTATTTGGATGTCATTAGAAGTTCATCTTTCCAACTCAATATTGGACTTCCTTGTGACTATGAACTTCTTATTCTCATAGTACTTTATGTTATGTATACAGACGTGGTCTCTTTGCACTCTGCAGAGAGCAATTTGACCCCAATATTTCTGTGTCACAAATATTCAGCCTTTCACACTATCCCAAGTCTCTTGTTGCTTTGGCGTGTCAAATATCCATCTCTAAAATAACCTCAGCAATTTCTAAATAATCCGTCCACTATGTGCACAGAATGGATAAGTGGGGAATCTATTTCCCTTTCAGCTGATAAAATAGGAACAAAAAGAACCACAATGACCACTATCTCTATTACCATTACCAAACAGCATGGTTATATGACCCCTTGCACTTTTCATGCCATTTATTTGCACAAAAGAAATAGGGTACAAATTTTATGCCATTTTCACCCAATAGCATGAGGGCATCTAATATATCTGAATAACTGGAGGTTTAAATAAAATAAAAGCTTATGATGTAACAAAGTATTTCTCAACCTGTACAGTAGAGATAAGCAAACTTTTTAAATGGGTCACAATCATTACTGGTGCAGGAGAAATACATGCCGTCCAAATATCAGAAAATAAAATAAAGCAGCTGTTTCTATGAAAATGAATATATATCACTTCTTATGACAAAATGACGGCCAAAAATAAATAAATGAATCCATAAAAACACCTATACACTTTAGTATTTTATTAGTGTTATGGTTTATATGAGACCTTATTCATGTACATTATATCACTTGTCACTCCTAGTGAGATGCCATGTCTAATTACGATGCCAAAGTTTGGAAATTGGGGCTGATAATGGTTAGCTTACAAGTCCCTCCCTCAACTGATTACAACCTAAGCTTCAAGTGCAATTAAATTTGAATCCAGTTCATAATTAGTTTTCCAGTACCATTGTTACATTAAATTTAATATTAATATTACATGTATATCCTGCCTTTTCTTCTCTTGCATGGAACCCAAAGGGCTCCCAGTCCTCCTCCTCTCTGTTTTATCTTCACAACAATCCTGTGGGGAAAGTTAGTCACTCAGTGATCATCATGACTGAGTGGAGACTAAAAACTGGATTTCCTGAGTAGGAATGTTGGAGGAGTCCAGTTTGGGAGTGGAGCTAGATGGGGTTTTGCCAGCTCAGCCTCTGGATGCCAGATCACGGATCCCTGACCTGGCTTGCCTGGGTTCGCACCAAGTCAGGCAAGCTCACAGTTTCCTGGTTGTTGTTTATTTGTGGATATCCTGATTTGTGCAAAAAGCTTGAGGGTTACTAGGAAAGAGGGGACATTAAAGTTTGCCTCAAAAATATGACAGAAGAATCGCCTGCTCAGCTTTCCTGAATTGAATGAAATGAAGCCATGTTGCTTTTCCCAATGGGGGAAAATTGAGGCCCAGTACATCATCCAACCCAATCTTAAACCACTTGATAGCTGACATCAGCCAACCCGGTCTAGAATTACCTAATAGTTCACATAAGCCAGTCTGGTCTGGACCACTTCATGCCCGAACACTTAGTACCCTGGACAAGGCATATTATAAATCACATAAACCACCTGAAGAATCACTTGATCAGCTTGGGGATCAAATGTAGATAAACCCTGTTGGTTTGGGACACAGGCCTTTGCTAGACCAGGCTATATCTCAGGCTGATACCCGGGATCACCCCTGTGCGTCCAGATGATGCACAGGGGATCCCGGGCTCAGGGAGGGATCAACCCTCCCTAGCCTGATTTTTCCCACAGTCCCGAGCTGAGCCTGAGACCGTGAGCGTGTAGCCCGTTCCGCAGCTTTTCCCGGCTCTGCGCAATTACTCGCACGTCGCCGGGAGAAGCCGCGCATGGGGCGCAGCGCTTCCCAGGAGCCCTGCACCCATCGGGGGGGGAGCGAGGAAATCTTTTTTTAAAATAACCCAAAAAACTTACCTTTCATCATTCGTGTGTTCCTGCGCAGCCAGCTCTTTAAATCTAAAAAAAATAGTGGACGCAACAGGTCTTTCTTTTAGCTCGTCGCACCTGACATGTAGACTAGGGCAAAAGCCCACGATAGTTGCATCGCGGGCTCTCCCCTCCTCTCACCCGGATTTTAAGGTAGGTCTAGCAAAGGCCATAGACAAAGAAGACAACCAAGCTAGAGGGGAGCTGAAACTAGGGTTATGAAAGAAATTCACTCCTCCAAGATTTTGTCTAAAGACAAAACAGATCTAGCCAATTCACACCACCTAAGCCATTCAGCAAGCCTTGCGTTTGGAAAGCCGCATTTTTGCAAGTTTTATAATGAAGCTCATTTTGGGATAAATGTGCACCATATATGGGAAAGCACACACAAAACATGTATACTTGAGAAAAGTGCCCACAAAACAGCATTTCAGCAATGAAAAGTAATTCAGAAAAAAGTAATTTAAAAATACACCCAAAAATGCATAGATTAATGATTACGTTATGGAAAATGCACACCAAAAAGTATGAATTTCTGTACTTTAAAAATAATAACATGACAAACTCATGGGAATATGGGATGGAACAAGCTTGATCTAAAACCCTCGACAATCTCAAATAGACCAAGATTGACAGATCCGACCATCCGTAACTGAGACCCTGTTCATCCGTTATTGGACAGACCACTGACTAGCAGTGAAGACTTGATTCATATCCCAGTATAGACTGGAGATTTGGTGAGATATGTAATATCCCATCTATCTGTTTAGTCCTAAATAGGAAATTTAGATAGAAATTATGATTTGTTTTGTAGCCTGTTTGCTATGTGGACAACCAAAGGTTTAAACTTGCATATTGAGTGTGTTTTCCCTTTATTTGTATGGCACATTCCTATCCATGAGCTTGTAAGTTTTTGTAAGGGAAGAGGGACCATTGGTAAGGGTGATTCCAAAGAGCAACACCTATCTGTAAGGATCAGCTATCTTTTAAGGATAGCAGTGTATCATTGAGAGCACTACGGAGTTTGAATTTGCAATCAAGATTGGGGAAAGACAAGTTATGTTCCAATTCTTTTACAAAAGCTTTATTTATTTAGGAACCTATATACCCCACCTTTCTATATATAAGCACACCCAAAGTACCCAAATCAATTGTATGCAGAGCCAATTTTGAATCAAGCTGATGAGAACTGGCCCATGACTGTTTAAATCATGTCTTCACCCACTTTATTTATTCATTTATTTAGAATATTTATATACCGCTCCCCATTGAAAAATTTCGGAGCAGTGTACAAGGTAAAATGGGGGGGGGAAAACAGAATAAAAACAGTAAAAACAAAATTTTAAAAAAGCAAAAAACAGAGATTCAAGGCTGCATATTAAGGGAAGGCTTCTTGGAATAAAGATGTTTTCAGAAGGCGCCGAAAGGAGTACAAGGTTGGCGCCTGCCTGACCTCCAGAGGCAGGGAATTCCACAGGAGGGGTGCCACCACGCTGAAGGCTCTTCCCCTGGTGGATTCCAATCGGAGGATGGATCTAGGTGGAACCACCAGGAGCAGGCCCTCGGATGACCTCAGTGACCGGGCAGTTTGGCAAGGGAGAAGGCGCTCTCTCAGGTATCCTGGTCCCAAGTTGTTTAGGGCTTTGTACACAAGTACAAGAACCTTAAACCTGGCCCGGTAGCAAATAGGCAGCCAGTGCAGTTCCCTCAGCAGAGGAGTTACATGCTGGAAAGGGGCAGCTCCAGACAACAGCCGAGCTGCAGCATTCTGCACTAGCTCCAGCTTCCGGAGCAGCTTCAAGGGCAGCCCCACATAGAGCGTGTTGCAGTAATCCAATCTTGAGGTTACCAATGCCTGTACCACCTTGGTCAAGCTATCTCTGTCCAGGAGAGGCCATAGTTGGTGAACCAACCGAAGATGGTAAAAGGCACTCCGAGCTGTGGCGGCTACTTGAGCCTCCAACGACAGAAATGAGTCTAAGAGTACCCCCAAACTACGAACCTGTTCTTTCAGAGGCAGAGCAACCCCATCCAGAACAGGCAATGAGCCTGTCTCCCGGACTCGGGAACCACTCACCCACAGGGCTTGCGTCTTGCCAGGATTCAGTCTCAGTTTATTGGCCCTCATCCAGCCCATTACTTCAGAAATATATCATCTATCTTGCAAATCTCTCTTTCCCCCACGAGTATCTATTCCGAACCCCAGATTCCATAGTATTAGGCCAGTCAGACAGCTTTATTCATGAAACAATAACAACAGTAACAGCAACAAGTACAACAGCAGCAACAACAACAACAACAACAACAACAACAAAATAGGATTAATCACGAAGTATCTGCCAATCCTGTAATAATTCTCATAAGACTTGAGGGATGGACTTTGAGAAAGCAGAGAAAATCTACTTCAGGCTACTTTGGTAATGAATGCAATCAACTAATTCAGCTGTTAGAATTTTAATGTTTTAGTAAATTTTGTCCTCATTCATAGGAACAAATACCAGTATGTTTAGAGGGGATTAGCTGCAATATTTGGTCTGATGAAGTGCTGCAGTAATCCCTTGCCTTTCATTTATCATTAAAAATAACAAATAGTAGAGTCTTCATGTGGCCCAGTCCTGGACACGCTATGCCAAAACTGGGCATCATTAGCCACGGAATGGGTTATCTCTTTCTGCATACTCGGAGGAGTATCAGTTAATTAGGGTTTTGCCAGCAACTTCAATGAACTGAGATTCCATTCAACAGTACATCTCATAGAATAAGGATTTGTTTTATGTGAAAGATACCAGACTCCATTTCAATTAAGGCATTGCAGAAAAACCATACATAATGTACTAGAGCTAGTTATTAGAGAATATTAAATACATTTTAATAAATAGTCCTGACTAGCCAGCAATAAACTTTATTAAGCTCAGTAAACAGTATTTTTTGTTCTTGATGTTCTTTCATAGATCCTCAAGAACCTGGAATGTTGAGAAGAGGTGAAAGTTCATATGCTCCATGAAAGGGTTGTGTGGCGCACTGTCTAATTGTGTCTGTGTGGTGGATGAAAGGAACAAACCAGAGACATCAACTTAAATGGGTTATTAAATTGGCTATTAAATTAGCCACAACTTTATTGATTTTGAATAGGATTGGCGGAGGCATAAGGGCATGGATCCTGCCATTGGGCAGCCCGACTGCTGTCTGATTTCCATTCCTCGCCTGCCTGCCAGGAGTGCTGGTGGTGGGTGGAAGGGGCAGAGGCCCACCATGGCGCAGACTGCTAATGTGAAGCCCCTTTCCCTTCACCCTGGATGTGGCATCCTTGCAGCCACCGTGCTGGCCTGGTCTCGGTGCCACACCCACCCTGATCCCTTAAGGGGATCCTGCCGAGGGGGAGCCGGAAGCCCAATCCCGCTCTCCCTCCCAAATTGATCCAGCCCAGTGCCTATCATGCCACACAAAGTTCTGATATTATCAATACAATTCCACCAAGGCAAAAACAACAACAAATATGTAGTTCAACTTATTTATACATGGACTAATCTTGCAATGAGGAAGGTGAAAACCCTGCCCCCTTCCTTGCCAATTAGAAGGCAGGTAAAATTCCTTCCAGCCCCATTAACTCCCTTGCTCGGCTTCGTCCATTTTCGTCTGCTGCCCCTTACGCCTGGAACGCTCTTCCAGAACATTTGAGAACTACAAGTTCAATCGCAGCTTTTAAAGCTCAACTAAAAACTTTTCTTTTTCCTAAAGCTTTTAAAACTTGATGTTGTGCAGACTTCTACTGTTACTTTCTACTGTTAGTTTTACCCTACCCTGTGCCTGCTTACCCTACCCTGTACCTGTTGGCATTCTCTTCCCCTCCTTATTGTTTTACTATGATTTTACTAGATTGTAAGCCTATGCGGCAGGGTCTTGCTATTTACTGTTTTACTCTGTACAGCACCATGTACATTGATGGTGCTATATAAATAAATAAATAAATAATAATAATAATAATAGAATTATAGAATAGTAGCTGCACAGGCTCCTGCCAGCTCCCTTCCTTTTCCTGCCACCAGACCAGCGAGCGCCACAATGGCAGCTCCCCGGTAAGCGGGGCAATTCGAGTTATCAAATGAGAGATACTGTAGCTGATTCATGGTACCCCTAACCCTATCCCCCCCTCTAACATAAAGGTCAATCCACAACATGTTGCAACACCTGTCCAACAGCAAAACCAGTAAGACAGATTAAAACGCATGCATGGCTCATGCATGCATGCTGACACATGGATATGTACAGGTCATTCCCGTTCCTACATGTAACTCTGTCACTCTCTCTTGCTGGGCTCTTAAACCATTCGTTATGAATGCTTTAAAAAATGGACCTCCCTTCCCCCAAAGAGAAAGGAAAACTTGACCTCACTGAAAAGAGGTCCCATGTAGCAGGCAGCAGAGGAACTACGGGGCTCTCCTCTTTCCCAGACAGAAGGAAGATAACCACTAAGGCGGTGGTATCACATTATAAACACTGGCCAAATGTTGACAGGGACGGAGTCCTAATATTCTCACCATCCCAAACTGCAACGCAGTGGAGAACTGACATAGCTTCTTTTGCAAATACTGCTGAAACAAATATTCCAAACAAATGTTAGATTTGACAAATTCACGACGTCCATTTGAGTGCTACTGTGCAGCACAGCTGTAAATTAGAAAGTTCCCAATCCAAATCACGTCTCTGATTTGGGGTTATTGTGATAACAATAATTATGTTATTATTATTTTTGTATTATTACACTATCTTATGCTGACCTGATTCACATGGCATGACAGCCTGCCACGGCATAATTTAGCTGCGAGGACTAAGGCATCAAGCCAGACACCCACAGGCACCCACTTTGCTGTGCCTTGTCATATCATGTGAACCTCGGTATCAGGGGGTAGAGTTGAGGGTTAGACAACCTTCAAATAACCCTTTGCTTGTTTTAGGGTTATTTGAGGCTTGTCTATCTCTCAAGCAGCCCCTGACATCTGGGTTTGCATGACATGCAAACATGGCACCTACGGGCACCTGGCATGATGTAACGGCTGCTGCAAGTATATTAAGCCATGGTGGGCTGTTGTAAGGATCACTGAAGTAATGTATGTGAAGTGTTTTGAATACTCGAAAGCGAAATAGAAATGCTATGAATTCTTTTTAGATAAAATATTACTTTACATTGTAAAACATTGTTACACTTTATTCGCTTCACTGTTAATTTTTATTGCTAATTGGTTATGCTGTGCGATATGACAAAGAGCTAAACACATAGTTAAAAGATACTGCAGTAGATAAGTATCATTTTTTTAAAAAAAAAATCACGAATTTTGCTTAATGATTATAAATGTAAAACAACCCAGCTGTAACTACTAGATTAATCCATTCCAATGGTTATATTGATAGTAAACAGACTGCCAGGAGGTAAATCCTAGCCTCTGTTTCCAGCAGATTAAGGCTCCTGCCCCAATGCTGTTATTCACAATTTAGATGCATTTCAGCTAAGTAAAACTTTAAAACAAATCAAATCCGTACCTTAGAAAGAATAGGTGAAAAGAAAAGTCTCAAAAGGAAGTGTGTGCATATCTTGTGGAACACAGGTGGGCAACCCATGATGCTCACCCTATGCGTCCCATGACACTCCCTGAGCACTTCCTGAACCTCACTTTGTTCAAGCACTCCCAGCTCGGTTTCCAATTTCCTTTACTTTCCTGCTAGGCTGGGAGAAAGAGAAGCCTCTTTCCTGCCACCCAACACGGAAGGAAAGTGAACCTCTAGTGGAAAAAGAATTTTCCGCTTCCTCACCCAGTACAGAAATGTGAACGGGGAAAGTGTGTGAATGAAAAGGATGTGGATGAAAAGAAAGTGTATGGATGGATGGGTGTGTGTGTGTGTGTGTGTGTGTGAGAGAGAGAGAGAGAGGGGGGGTGTTTGATGGATGAAATGTGTGTGGGGGGGAGGATGGATGGATAGATGGATCATTAATGCCACACATTACTGATATGTGACCATCCCCAACCACTTTCCTGAGGGAATGTGACCCTTGACTACAAAGGTTACCTACCAGTGTTGTAAAATAATGAACAGTGGGTTTGATGGTTCCCCCCCCCGCCTCACCCCACCCCACCCTCACATTTTCTCATCAAATTTTCTTCCCAACTTCTTGGTACCTTTGTCTGACCTGCACTGATTCCACATTGTGCTTTGATGCAGCTGACACTGGCTTCCTCTTTTTAAAACACACACACACACACACATACACACACACACACACTTTTATACTATTTTTAATAGCTTAGCCCTAGAGACATTCTGGGTGCAAGACCAGTGCAGCCACTACTCACTTCCTTATTCTCTTTTCCCCCCTTCTACATAAAGCTGCTGAAATAAAAAAAACCTGTGAGGTGCTAAACTGGACTACATTTGTCTGCAAGTGCCAGTTCTGGTACTGCAAATAGATTCCTAGGCTGAACATGTGCTCAGAGGCACTTTGTTCCACAAGTCTATGAACACCTCTCCAAGCCACTCTTTTGCACCTGGATCTCATGTTAGTGGATCTCAGGGTTCTAATGGAAACCAAAGTAGATCCTCCACAAGCATCAGCTCTGCCCAACCGTATGCTACGATAAGTGACAAAGTAAAGATGATCAAGCATGTTGCCTTTTAATCTAGATTCCAACTCTCCAGTAAGAGACCATGGTGTTTGTTTGTTTGTTTGCTTTCAAAGGATTAAACTTTAAATGTGAAGTGGATTTGGTTCTCTTCACA
Organism: Elgaria multicarinata webbii; assembly: GCF_023053635.1. NCBI lineage: Eukaryota > Metazoa > Chordata > Lepidosauria > Squamata > Anguidae > Elgaria > Elgaria multicarinata. The sequence continues at coordinate 108,099,388 of NC_086172.1, forward strand.
CAAAACCTTTTACAAAAAGAGTACCTAAGCAGAAGGACAAATCACGTTATTTACAGAGTAAATATCAGAGAGAACTACCCAAAGCAAATCATATAGGAACTTACCTTACAGGAGCAAACAGAGCATCTGTCTTTCTTCAAAGTCCATACCTGGCCATTCCGTTTCAGGCCTCCTTCATGCGGGCAGTCACCAGAACAGGACGGTCCAGATGGACAGAGGCAATCAAACCCTCCTGCCAGGTTCACACAGGCTGAGTCGTTCCAACAGGTGTGAGTCCTTAAGGCACATTCATCAATATCTGCACAATACAGAAAGTTTATTGGGCTTCAGCAACTCTGATCAGTTGTCCCTTGGGAGAATTAAATAGCTACTCTAGACTGGGGTTGTAAAGGTAAAGCATGCACCATTTCTACAGCCAGATGGTATGCTTGAAGGGAAATTATTCTTTTTAAAGCTATTTTTCAAGTCAAATCATAACTGAGTAGAAAAAAGAAAAGAAAAGAAAAGAAACAGCTTTAATCACATTCCAACACATTATTATTAGAGCACTTTATGGATGCTTAATGGTTAACAGCTGATGCACCTACCAAGACTAGGGTGGCCACATACACAACAAAAACAGAGGAGATGTATCACCAAACAAGAGGTCAATAGAGGATACAGATTAGCATAAAATTTGCATATGATAGAGTATTCAAATTTAGAAATAATAAATGAAAATCCAATGCATGTCACCATGGTGGGGAACGCTGGCTACAGAGGAGAAAACTGTGCCTTCTGTTTAATCTGCTGTTCAAGTGCAAAGTGCTGATGGGCAATTTAATAACCCTGCTCTCCCTTCTTCTTGGTCTTTAAATTGGAGTTGTGCTGAGCAGTCCTTCAAACAGAGGTTTGTCCTCTGTAGATATTTTTTTTTTTTAAAAAAATAGTGAGTTGGAGTAATTATTCTTATTTACTCTTTATTCTTATTCTTACTCCAGCCATACACTATTGAACAGAACAGCAAAGTAATTTGTAAGCCTTTGCATGAGCAAAATAGAATCCATGCTAATGGCTATTGAAGAGTTTTCTCATGTTGGGGAACGAAACAGCAAAAACAAAAGCAATCAGGCATACTCTGCGGAAGAAAAGGAAATCAATTCAGTATGGGGGTTAGTGGAAAAGAAAATATGCTACTCCCAAGGTACTGTAAAACAACAACAACCAAGGACTGGGTTCGGACGACACAATAGTCAATGTCCCGGAAAGCACAGCCGCACAATGGAGCAGGAGGAGCAGAGCATGGCTCCAACTCACCGGGACAGCCCCACGTGGGCTCAGGCACACCGCCAGGTCCCGGCGGTGGCACAAAGAGGATTCTCATGGGAGCCAGCACCACTATTCGGTGGGAGGACAGAGAGGGGGGTAGGGATGGGCAGGGGATCAGCTAGTCAATGCAGTTAGTTAATAGTCAACTCATGGTTGATTATTATCATGTTGTGTGGAGTATCCCCTAAATAGTCAACCATAGAGTTGACTATTAACACATGGCTGAATACTGTGTTATCAGAATTCACCCAAGGATGAGAAAGACTACAGGGAATTTGGCATCAAGAGAGTTGCTTAAAAAACTTTATGAATCAAAGATTATATTATTCTGTCACATAAGGCTATTTCGTCTTCAGGGCCTTCCTTCCTCCAAAGTTGCACTACTCACATAGTTAAACCACTCACATGAACAATTAATGCACATATATCTGCTTGCTCTGTTGTGCATTTAATGTCTTGTGTAAATGGTTTACTTGTGTTAAGTGGTGTAACACTGGAGGAGAGAAATCCTTGAAGATCAGTTTCTGTGAGTGGAGGATGTTCTGAAATTTGAAATACCGGAGGGCTTTCTCCGATGTGGCACCCCAGTTGTGGAATGAGCTCCCCAGAGAGGTCCGCCTGGCACCTACACTGTACTCCTTTCGTCGCCAGTTGAAGACCTTTTTATTCTCTCAGTATTTTAACACTTAATTTTAACTTAAATTTAAATTTTACTGTTTTAACTCTGTATTTTAATTTTATATCAATTTTGCTGCATGGTTTTTATTCTGGTTGTGCTTTTTATATTGTATTTTGTATTCGTGCTTTTAACCTGTTGGTTGTCTTACTATGATTTTAATTTTTGTGAACTGCCCAGAGAGCTTCGGCTATTGGGCAGTATAGAAATGTAATAAATAAATAAATAATAAATAAATAAATAAATACCTGTTCATAGAAACTGATCTGTGATTTTTCGTGAGTTTCTTTCTCCAGTGTTACACAAATAGACAGTTAACTTCACAAGAGAGACAGCTAAGATAACATATGAGCCAGCCTTTACTAAAGGTGAAATGAAATACTGTGTGTAATTTCCCTGTCTGCCTGTCTATCATTTGTAAAAAGAAGACAACCCCCTAAAGTTGGAATTTGGTGAAGTTCTGGTGAAACAGAGACAGAACACACATTTTAAGGGCAGAAAGAGGAGACATTTTAACCCAACAAAATGCCACAGCAAAAAAACATTTCTAAGCCTATTTTGCACTCTTATTCAAGTGGCACAGACAAATTAGTGTGGTTCCAATTACAGAGCATTAGAGGAAGAGTACTTGCTCTTGAGACAAGAGCCACTCACTATTGTAATTCTATAACTGCAGCCCTATTTACAACTTTCCAGGCATGTTTTCTAGGCCAGTTGAGAAAAGGAACAGAGGTGAGACTATCTCTGTAGATAATGATGTCATGAAGCAGAACAGTTATTCTCAGTTCTCTCTGTACGGAAGACATTGGCCAAATTATCATGCAAAAGAAAACAAATACATTTTAACACTCTTTCATTTACTCTTTCCCCCCTGTTTTCTGGCTGAAAAAGCACAATTGCACCAACAATAGTAAGGAAAAAATAGTAAGATATGGAAGATATTTTACAGGAAGCTGCCTAGAAGACAGATTTGCAATTGACCCTCACCCCCACACCCCTGGCCAAATAGAGAAGATAAAAGAAAATAAATATCTGAAGTCGGGGACTTCAGAGGTTCAATCAGTGGAGGCTGGTGGTTCCGGTTTAGGTGGGGCTGTGAGGTTTCAGCACTTTGGATTGTTCCTTTAGAGTTCTGGCTCATTCTGACTAAAACCCAGAATGGATTCACAGCCTCAGCTAAATCGTAACCACCAGTCTCCAAGGGCTCAGCAGATTCTCTCATTTTGTGTGTGTGATTTTACCTCACTTCTTTTAGCTTAGTCTCACTGATAATCAATGAGGATCTTAACATTTCCATGTATAAATTTAAACTAAGCAAGCAAATGAAAATTACTGGTTCATTTACTCAGAGAGGTGGCAACCCTAATTAAATACCATATGAAAAAAGAGGTATGTTTCTCAGCAAATGTAAGGGCTTCCTTTGCATATATTTATTTCTAGACGGCTGCCATGCAAATGACACAATTAGACTCTCTATTTCATATATTCACTTAAAAAATGCCTTACCATATCACAGTGCAGCACAAAGATTTGCATTTTGATGATATTTAAGATATGAATGTGTACAGCAAGTATGGGCAACTTGTAGCCCTCCATAGTTTTTTGCTTACAACTGCTATCAGCCCTAGCCAGTACAGTCGGTGGTGAGGGATGATGGCTTTATAGGCCTAAGCATCCAGAAGTCAACAAGCTGTCCATCCTGGTGTACACACACACACCATTGATTAGCATATGCAATATAACATTATTGGTCACAGAATTGCTAATCAATCACTACATCCATCACTAGAATGCCATAGAATGCATCAATTATCCACACCTGGCATCAATAAAAGGGCTGACCTTTCTCTTCTGTTTCAAATGCTTCTTTAGCCATGAACTAATAATACTTTCCTATTTTCCCCCTGGGTAAAAAGAAAAAAGAAAAAGCCACTTGGGGAGCTCCATTTGGAGTTGAAAAATGGGGAAGGGGGAGAGATTAAGCAGCTCCTTTCTCCCTGCCTTTCTTCTGTTCAAAGGTACAGTCGTGTGAAAAAGAAAGTACACCCTCTTGGAATTGTATGATTTTACATATCAGAACATAATAACAATCATCTGTTCCTTAGCAGGTCTAAAAATTAGGTAAATACAACCTCAGATGAACAACAACACATGACATATTACACCATGTCATTTTATTTAACAGAAATAAAGCCAAAATGGAGAAGCCATGTGTGAAAAAGTAAGTACACCCTTACTGTTTCCATAGGAATTAAGATGCTAAGTAGCAGACAGGTGCTGCTAATCAAATGTCCATGATTAATTGATCATCAGCAAGTATGACCCCCCTCTATAAAAGTCGAAGTTTTTTCAGTTTGCTAGTCTGGAGCATTCAGGTGTGTGTTAACACAATGCCAAGGAGGAAAGACATCAGCACTGATCTTAGAGAAGCAATTGCTGCTGCCCATCAATCTGGGAAGGGTTATAAGGCCATTTCCAAACAATTTAAAGTCCATCATTCTACAGTGAGAAAGATGATTCAAAAGTGGAAAACATTCAAGACTGTTGCCAGTCTTCTCAGGAGAGGACGTCCCAGCAAAATCACCCCAAGGTCAGACCGTGCAATGCTCAGAGAAATTGCAAAAAAACCAGGAGTTACATCTCAGAATCTACAGGCCTCAGTGAGCATGTTAAATGTTAAAGTTCATGACAGTACAATTAGAAAAAGACTGAACAAGTATGGTTTGTTTGGAAGGGTTGCCAGGAGAAAGCCTCTTCTCTCTAAAAAGAATGTGGCAGCACGGCTTAGGTTTGCAAAGTTGCATCTGAACAAACCACAAGACTTCTGGAACGAAGTCCTCTGGACAGACAAGATGTCTGGACAGATAAGACGTGGAGAAGTTTGGCCATAATGCACAGCACCACGTTTGGTGAAAACCAAACACAGCATATCAGCACAAACACCTCATACCAACTGTCAAGCACGGTGGTGGAGGGATGATGATTTGGGCTTGTTTTGCAGCCACAGGACCTGGGAACCTTGCAGTCATTGAGTCGACCATGAACTCCTCTGTATACCAAAGTATTCTAGAGTCAAACGTGAGGCCATCTGTCCAACAGCTAAAGCTTGGCCGCAATTGGGTCATGCAACAGGACAATGATCCCAAGCACACCAGCAAATCTACAACAGAATGGCTGAAAAAGAAAAGAATCAAGGTGTTGCAATGGCCCAGTCAAAGTCCAGACCACAACCCGACTGAAATGCTGTGGCGGAACCTTAAGAGAGCTGTGCATAAACAAATGCCCTCAAACCTCAATGAACTGTAAAGAAGTGTGGGCCAAAATTCCTCCACAATGATGTGAGAGACTGATAAAGTCATACAGAAAATGATTACTTCAAGTTATTGCTGCTAAAGGTGGTTCTACAAGCTATTGTGTATAAGGTGTACTTACTTTTTCACACATGGTTTCTCCATTTTGGCTTTATTTCTGTTAAATCATGACACAGTGTAATATGTCATGTGTTGTTCATCTGAGGTTGTATTTACCTAATTTTTAGACCTGCTAAGGAACAGATGATTGTTATGTCCTGATATGTAAAATCATACAATTCCAAGAGGGTGTACTTTCTTTTTCACACATGGTGCTTTGGGTTTAAAAGCACACTCATATGCCACAAAACTCTGCTTAATGTGTAGTTTGAGCCTTAGTTTCCAATAACGTTCCCATTAGTTCTTGGGAAGACCTCCCTGGAAATCTTTTAAAGGTATGTCAATGTGCACATTCTTTAACTCCATTACCTTTCTCTCAATTTTACATTTAATAAAGCATGCAACTTGAGAAAAGCACAATAGGTAATGAAAAGGCAGCCCGGTGCCTTGAAATCCAATCCAATGTCATACTATGTTTCAGGTGGAAGGGAACTATGAAAAGGAAAATTATGTAATAGTAATTAAATTAAGGCCATGAATAAATTGATAGAGAATTAATGGCATTAAAGGGAAAAGGCACATTTCTTGCCTTTAAATCTCTTGTTGTCACTTATCTTTCCAGTAGTCCCTCCACTTGTACCTTAGGCTAAAAACATTAGTTAAAAATGACACCAAAACTCTTCTTCGGTGTTTTTGAATTCATAAAACGTAAACAATGTTTTCTCTCAACTTAGTTAAGGCGTCACTTTTTACCATGGATATCATATGCAACTGGTTTAAAGTATAGATTAGAGGAGTAGATTTCACAGTTCAAAACTAAAAGGATTTCACAAATGAGTATATTGCCTACAAACTTCCATGTAATTGCTTTACTTGCGACGCAGACTCTAATTCTACTTCCGTGCAATTTAACAGATTTATGAGAAGCCAGATGTTAGCAATTATGGAAACCAACATTATTCATATTCTCAGTACAACAGACCTGTTTGCACTGCAAAACCCAACCTAATCTATTATACATATATCCAAAGGAGAAGAGGCATCCTATTTACATACCCCCAAATACTTCCTGCTGAGAGCCATAAACAGCATTTTCCACTGAGGAGTGCCAAAATCAGCAAAGCAGTCAAATGAACAAATAATCTATAAAGCAAAACCCATGCACCTTGTTGGGACTCTCTTTAGCTACTTATCACCCTTAATGCAAATTACAATTCATTATTTTACTGCTTTATTTATGCTTTATTTATCCATTAGTTAAGTATAAGGTTCAAATATGGCATCAATTCAGGTTCATCTTGTAATAAAACTACAAAAGATGGCAAATACATTAAACTTGGAATTCTACATCTACATGGATTACCAGTTAGCCTAATGGCACAATTTAAGCTACGCCTTTTGACCTAAAAACTCCAAAAATGGCCTTTACATAGGAATGTATAAGTAATTTGTTTCAGATTGTATTTTATCAGGATTAATTCAGTTCACCCCTTCCGCATCAAACATGAAGGCAGACTCGATTTGTGGTCAAAATTTGTACATGCCCAATCTTGCAGTGCAATTTTAAAAAAAACACATTGGAGTTTGACAGCATGTACACATATTTAAAAAGTGCATGAAAAATGTGCATATTTGAAAAATGTCCACAAATATGTTTAATCCATGGGAGAAGAATGCACACATTTGTTGCGTGCATTTGGAAAAATACACACAAAAAATTGCATATATTTTTATGAAGAAGGATAAAAAATAAAGCTCAACATGGCTTATACCTGCAACAAGTGCAAGCTGGTGGCACTTTTGGAAGAAAAAGTGAGAGGACTTGAGCGGCGAGTGTCCACCCTCCAAGGAATAAGAGAAGTTGAGGAGTTCTTAGACCGAACGGTGGAACTGCAACAGCAACAAGAAGCACATGAGATTGAAGAACAACAGCCAGCTGAAGCAGAAGTGGAGTATGCTGAGGGGAGGAAAGCCAATGAAGAGGAAACTCCCTGGAAAAGAGTGACAGTTAGGAGCAGAAGAATTAGAAGGCATTCTGCACCGGTGGAACCATTAGAGTTAAGCAACCGCTTTCAGCTTCTGGAGAATGAGACTGAAGGACAGTTTGCAGAGGAAGAAGTACAGGAGAAACCATGCAACAGTGACCAAGAGGCAGAAGGTAGGTCAACCAAGAAGAAGAGAAGAGTAGTCATTGTGGGAGACTCCCTGCTGCGTGGGATTGAAACCCAAGTATGTCGTGAAGACCCATGGACTCGCCAGGTGTGCTGTCTCCCTGGAGCACAGATTAGAGATGTGACTGAAGAGTTACCAAAGCTCATAAAGCCCATGGACGCATACCCCTTTCTTCTCATCCATGTGGGAACAAATGATGTCGCCAAGCAGAGCTATGAAGAAATCATTTCAGACTTTGAAGTTCTGGGAAGGAAACTGAAGAACTTTGGGGCCCAGGTAGTTTTCTCATCCATCTTCCCGGTTCTTGGAAGAGGATTAAAAAGGGAAAGAAAAATACTCCGGATGAACGACTGGCTACGAAGGTGGTGCTGTCGTGAGAGTTTTGGATTCTGGGACCACGGGCTATGCTACTTGGAACATGGACAGCTGGCAAGGGATGGGTTGCACCTCACAAGGGCTGGAAAGAATGTGTTCGGCCACAGCATGAAGAACTTGATCAGGAGGGCTTTAAACTGAATCTTACGGGGGTGGGAGACGTAAATTTCGAGGCAACAATGGATGAAGGCCAATGCACCACAGTACAGAGAACAGCTCCAACAGTGTCCCAAAATAGTGTCTGCAACAAGGTAGGAACAAAACCAGACTATAAAACACATGGTCTTCAATGTCTATATACTAATGCCCAGAGCATGGGAAACAAACAGAACGAACTTGAATTCTTATTACATGAAGGCAAATACGACTTGATAGGTATCACTGAAACTTGGTGGGATGACTCCCATGACTGAAATATAGCAATTGAAGGATATAACTTGTTCAAAAAGAACAGAAGAAATAGAAAGGGAGGTGGAGTTGCACTATATGTTAAAAATACCCATCCCTGCACAGAAATACAGACGGATGAGACTGGGAGCCCCATCGAGAGCATCTGGATTAAAATAAATGGGGCTAGGAATAAAAAAAATATGATAATCGGAGTCTACTACCGACCACCCAATCAAGGAGAAGACGAGGATGAAACTTTTGAGAAACAAATTGCCAGTGTTTCAAGGAAGTGTGATGTAGTAGTGATGGGGGACTTCAATTACCCTGGTATCTGTTGGGAGACCATTACTGCCAAAAGCGTCCCTTCCAAGAAATTCCTGACATGTATGGGTGATAACTTTCTCCTACAGAAAGTGGTGGAAGGAACTAGAGGATCGGCAATCCTTGACTTGTTATTGACCAATAGGGATGACTTAGTGGATAAAGTGGCAGTTATGGGAACTCTGGGGGAAAGTGACCATGTCATACTTGAATTCTTGATTATGAAGGAGACAAAAGTCGAGCGTAGCCATACACGTACTCTGGACTTTAGGAAAGCTGATTTTAATAAACTCAGAACTATGATAAGTAAGGTCCCGTGGCAAGTGAGCCTAATGAGAAAAGGAGTGCTGGATGGGTGGGAGTATTTAAAAAATGAAATTTTAAAGGCACAGTTACAAACAATTCCAACAAGGAGAAAAGATAGAAGACAACAGAGGAAACCAATGTGGCTCCACAAAAAGCTTAGAGATGACCTGAAAACAAAAAGGGATACATATAGGAAGTGGAAGGAAGGCCAGGCTACAAAAGAAGAGTACAGACAAGTGGCGCAGAAGTGCTGAAATGGCGTCAGGAAGGCTAAAGCTGTGAATGAGCTGAGATTAGCGAGGGATGCTAAAAACAATAAAAAGGCTTTCTTCAGATACGTGAGTAGTAAAAGGCAGAGGAAAGAAATGGTGGTTCAACTGCTTAATGAGGATGGTAAATTGATAACAGACGACAAAGAAAAGGCTGAAGTGCTCAATTCCTACTTTGCCTCAGTCTTCTCCCAAAAGTGGGTCTATGACCCTCCTGGAAAAAGTGAAGCAGAAGTTGAGGGGGCAGGATTGCAGTTTGAGATTGATAAACAAATGGTCAAAGAACACCTAATTTCCTTGAATGAGTTTAAATCTCCAGGGCCCAATGAACTGCATCCTAGAGTAATGAAGGAGCTAGCAGAAGAACTCTCAGAACCTTTGTCTATTCTCTTTGCAAAATCATGGAAGACGGGTGAGGTGCCGGATGACTGGAGGAGGGCTAACGTTGTCCCTATCTTCAAAAAGGGCAAAAAGGAGGAACCTGGGAACTACAGACCAGTCAGTCTGACATCCATCCCTGGGAAAATTCTGGAGCAGATTATAAAGAAGTCAATCTGTAAACACCTTGAAATCAATGAAGTGATTACTAGAAGCCAACATGGATTTGTCAGGAACAAATCCTGTCAGACTAATTTGATCTTATTTTTTGATAGGATAACCTCCCTTGTGGACTGTGGGAATGCTGTGGACATCATATATCTTGACTTCAGCAAAGATTTTTCAGCACTCTTCAAATACTTAAAAGGTTGTCACACAGAGGAGGGCCAGGATCTCTTCTCGATCCTCCCAGAGTGCAGGACATGGAATAACGGGCTCAAGTTAAAGGAAGCCAGATTCTGGCTAGACATCAGGAAAAACTTCCTGACTGTTAGAGCAGTGTGATGGTGGAATCAGTTACCTAGGGAAGTTGTGGGCTCTCCCACACTAGAGGCATTCAAGAGGCAGCTGGACAACCATCTGTCAGGGATGCTTTAGGGTGGATCCCTGCATTGAGCAGGGGGTTGGACTAGATGGCCTTGTAGGACCCTTCCAACTCTACTATTCTATGATAAAGGTTGGTGTAGTGTGGTGTAGTGGCTAGAGTGTCAGACTGGGAGTCGGAAGATCTGGGTTCTAGTCCCCACTCATCCATGGAAACCCACTGGGTGACTTTGGGCCAGTCACAGACTCTCAGCCAAATCCACCTCACAGGGTTGTTGTGAGGATAAAGTGGAGAGGAGGAGGATTATGTCCACTGCCTTGGGTTCCTTGGAGGAAAAAAGGCGGGATATAAATGCAATAATGAATAAATAAATAAATAAATCTGATACGGACTCAAGCTGGAACAAGTTTTGAGATGGAATCTGGAGAACTTTGGCAAGCTTGAGGTTTGCTGATTCACACATCCCTACCTAGGTAGGACTATCTGAGGGAATGTCTTCTCTCCTAAGAGCCCCTTCCCTTTTCCTTATAAGTGTTTACTGAGAACCTGCTTTAAGTTCCCTTCATACAAGAGATAAAATCAGGGCTAGGAAATGGATGAAAGAGCATCCCTCTGATCCCCTCGGGAGGACCTGATAATGTACCACCACCTTGCAAGTAATATAAGGGTATGAGAGAAAATGCAAAATATAAGGGGATGAGAGAAATTTGCTTTGTGGCAGGAAGAAATACATCTCACTAGCTAAACAGACCTTTACCCTGCCTGTCCAGCTGCTGAGGTGGAAATGATGGTTTTGAGCACGCTCAGAACCATCATCTTCTGCCAGAAACATGTAGTATAGTTGCGCCTGTCAGGAAATGCTGATCTGAGCATTCTGAAATGGACTCTGTCCCAGTGCCATTCCCCATCCCTACCTGCTTTGCAAAGGCAAACCTTTTTTTTTCCTTGAAAAGCAGGGAGCTGACACAGCGGAGAGTGTTTGCATTGGTGAGACATTGCAAGGATCACCCCAAACATAGATCTGGATGTTTTTGAAGTGGTTCGCAAGCATTTGTTGTTGTTGTTTTAACACTCCCCCCGCCCGACTGCACAACTGTCAAGACGTTCAGCTACCCCCTCTCCCTAATCAGTTTAAGAGAGTAGTAAAAACTTTCCCAGCATTTGGTTCTTTCTTATGACATTTTCATATATGAGACTGTTTTAACTAAATTGCTTTGTGATGAGAATTTCAATCCTCCATCCAGAATGTTCATTCAAACTACAAATATGTTTTCATCTCAAGTGCATAAACTCTGTTAGAGAAATTATTGCTGGAGCTGAATTTTGGCTGTTTTTAATAACGCTTCAATATTTGTTTTATCCTGCTCTTTTTAAATGTATTTTATTTCATTATATAGTATTATATGCTGCCTTAAAGCTAACTTTGAAAATCAGATTATAAATTTTAACAATTAAAATAACTTCCCTGGAAAACCTCTACCAGCACTTTTTAACTTATTGTATTTTTTAAAAAACTAGAACAAATGGGCTGCATTCTCCAAGAAAAGGTGCAACTGGTGCACCAGTTGAAGCTGGGCAAGGCTCTCCTGGCCACAGCAGCCACCTGACTTTCCAAGAGCAATGCTGGATCCAAAAGCACCCCCAAACTGAGACTGTGATCCTCCAGAGGGAGTGCAACCTCTTCCAGAACAGGCTGTGAACCCGCAATCCTAGAGTAGTTTGTCTACTGACCAACAGTACCAAAGTCTTGTCTGGATTAAGCTTCATCTTGTTCAACCACATCCAATCCATCACTATATCCAGACGATAGTGTAGACTTCCACAACCGCCTTGGTACCAGTTGACAACAAGACATACAGTTGGGTATCATCAGTATAGTTACAAGACTCATCCCCAAAACTCTGGATGATCTCTCCCAATGACTTGATGCAGATGTTAAAAAGCATAGGGGATAAAATAGAGCCTTGAGGAACCCCATAGGGCAGTGGTCATGTGCCGAGCAATAGTCCCTCAGCAACACCTTCTGGTTGTGCTCAGTTAAATAAGATCAGAACCACTGTAAAATAATGCCTCCAAGTCCCATGCTGGCAAAACACTCCAAAAGAATATCATGGTCAATGGTACTGAATGCCACTGAGAAGTGCAGCAGAACCAACCGGGACACACTCCCCCTGCCTACTTTCCAGCATAAGTCATCCACCAAGGTGTCCCAAAACCTGGCCTGAATTTAGATCAGAAAGGATGCAATAATCACCCACAAAAGCTGAGTCACAACCATTTGTTCTAGGACCTTCCTCCGAAAAGGAATGCTGGAGACTGACTGATAGTGTTGTAGGGTAGGCATAGCCAATGATTCACACACACACACATGCACACACAAACACACACACACACACGTACGTTCTTACTACAACTTCCTTTAAAGGAACTGTGACACAGCCTTCACCAAAAGAAGCATTTATCTCCACCACCCAGCTGGCCAGTCTCCTTTTGGCAACTTTTATTGACCAGGATGGACAAGAGTCCAACGAACAAGTGCTTGGCCTCACTCTTTCAAGTAAATTCTTCACCTCCTCAAGTTGAATGAGGTGAAACATGTCCATCAACATGTGGCATGCAGCTGCCTCAATTGCCACCCTAGAGGTGCTCTCAACGTAGAATCCAAGTCAGAACAGATGTGAGAAATTTCATCAGCAAAGCGTTTTGCAAACTTGTCACAGTGGGTTGCTGAGAATCCCACACACTGAGAGTAGGGACAGGAAAAGCACAGACTCTTTTAAAGTAACTGAAGAATTCTTCAAATTCATAACAAAGTAAAAGACGACAGAGAAACAGGCATGATGTTAATTGCACTTGCAATTAGAAAAATTGATATACCCATATCTTGTGTAAACTGCACATATTTTTCTCCTCTTCTTGGCATGAATCTTAAATAAATGTATTCATGAGCAAAGCTCAAGTGAAATCACCTGAACAAGAAAAGTGTGTTCAGTATCACAATGGATAATTTCTACTGACACGTAGCTTGATTAAAGATTGTATCCAGGACTTGATGTCCAAGACTAAGATGAAAAGTAGTGAAACACTTCTGATTTTCATATAATTTGCATCCCTATTCAGCCAACAGTTCTCACTTGTCAAAAATGCAAATTCCCCTAAGAAAATTGAAACTCAGAATTTTTTTTTTTAGCTCAGCTATAGTTGAGATTACTGACAACACAATCATATGCATGTCTACTCAGACATTAGTGAAGCATACTCCAAGGTAAATGAATATAAGATTGCAGCCATTATCACATGGTACAAGTGGAGCATTTGTGTACTAGCTACATGATCCTGGCAAGCTCATGTGATTCTGTCACTGCTTTTTTGTTCCAGAATCCTAGGCATAACCTGATGTACCTAGCAGAGAATAATCCAATCAAGTCTTCAGTCTCCATCATGAGACTGAGGCCATAGCTAGACCTAAGGTTTATCCCTGGATCGTCCAGGGATCAAACCTGTTCATCTAGGTGACACACAGGGGATCCAGTGCTCAGGCAGGGGCGAACCCTGGATGATCCCAGGATAAACCTTAGGTCTAGCTGTGGCCTGAGTCGAGATGCAGATCTCATGGCTACAGCATCAAGCCTATTCCTCCCCAAGCACGTCCGCACGCTCACACACACACGCTTCTTCCTGCTTTGCATAAAGTCCTGATAAAAAGTTCTGGAAAGTTGAAAGCTTGCTCAGAATTTTAGTGACATTTTAGTTGGTTTAATCAAGGTACTGCCCAACCATTGATTTTAAAATATTACTTGAGTGATGTGGGATCCAGCCACGAGAAACCGCCTGTTATATCTGTGGCAAAATGGACAGCAGCTATTCATTTGGATTCAGGTAGGGCACTGCACTGACCCCATCACCTGCCAACTACCTCCTGTAAGTTCACATGATGCCACAGCTCAAGAGTTTCTGTTTATTCTGCACCTCTGAGAATGCAGACACAATGTCACCAAGTCGTTTTAAAGACACACATGCTCTGGTAACCTCTTGCCTGGATTACTGCAACGTGTTATATGCAGTTGACTTTGAAAATGATCTGAAAACTTCAGCTGGGGGGAATCCGCACGTAGTTCTCAGGGCGCTTCCATCCGCCCCCAGTGCACTCCGAAAACGAGTGTGTAACTTGCCTGTAAAAGAGCCGGGGAAGAAGCGTCCTTGCCGGCGCCGGCGCCACCCAACTCCCTCCTCACCGGCTGGGATGGAGAGCCTTCTTCCCTCAAGCTCTCCGTCCCAGCCGGCAAGGAGGGAGTTGGGTGGCGGCACCGGCGCCGGCAAGGACGCTTCTTCCCCGGCTCTTTTACAGGCAAGTTACACGCTCGTTTTCGGGGTGCACTGGGGGCGGATGGAAGCGCCCTGAGAACTACGTGCGGATTCCCCCTAGGTCCAAAATAGGGCAGTCAGAAGGTTAATGGGGTCTGGCCAACATGATCATATTATGCCAGTACTTTTCCATCTGCACTGGCTGCCAGTCCATTTATGGGCATGATTCAAAGTGCTGGTGTTAACATCCAAACCCTAACAGCCTGGGGCCAAGTTACCTGAAGGATGATCTCCTTCTATATATACCTGCCTGGACCCTAAGATCTTTTCAGAGTTCCTTCTCTGGGAGCACCCACCAAAGACAGTGAGGTAGATTGTTACTAAGAATAGGTCCCTTTCTGTTATGACATTCTGGTTGTGGAATGAGTTTCCCAAAGAGGCTTGCCTGGTGCCTACGTTGTTCTCTTTCTGGCACTGCGTATTTTATGGTTTAATTGTTATGAACTGCTCAGATACATAAAGTTTTATGTCACAGAACTCACTGTTTAGCACTCCTTTAGTAGAGGTTGTTAAATACCATGTAAAGAGGGTGAGTGACAAGGTGGGTTGTACTGCCTGCCCAGCTGAACTGAGGCCAAGGTATGTGGGACAAAGCCATAAATAGGCCTCTCTCAAAGGCCCCATTCAGAAGACACTTTAAACCATAACTTTAACCACAGTACTTAAGCCGGAAAACTGGGCTGTGTTCAGAAGACACATTAAACCACAGCTTTAATTATGGTGAAAAAGGTTTTTTTCCTTAGTCACTGTGGTTAAAGCCATGGTTTAAGGTCTCTTTTGAACACAGCCTTGCTTTCTAGCTTAACTACTATGGTTAAAGCCGTGGTTTAAGGTGTCTTCTGAACAGGGCCAAATTTTGCCCACCATCATTTTGCAAGATTTGCAGCTCTTGCTCCTGTCACAATGACTGGACATGATTTCATGCCAAAGTCCACAATCTCCAGGATTTTGATATGTATAGCATTATGTGCAAATGTATGACATTGTATGGTAGCATTGTGAACATCTGCATTGTAGTGTAACCTTGTAGACCAATGTGTTATGCTTGTTATCAATCCAACTGATACAATACAATACAATCCACCTTTTTTGGTCTGGATTCCTGCTCCTGATAATGTGGGTTCATTAACTCTTACACTAGCCTCGGTCAATGTTTGCATATGCTGCATCTTGAGAGTATTAGAATTGAGAGCAACCAGTTTCAAACTCCTGCAGCTTCATTTACCTTGTTTCTCTAACATTCAAACTGATCTTTTGACACCAAACTTCATCCAGAGTTATTCTACCTTTAGTGAGGTATCTACCTTTGCAGTACTTTCATGAAAATGCATTTCTAAGAGGTATCATCAGGGTAGGAAAACATGATAAACTGTCACAGAGAAGAGGAAAAGAAGAACTCTACTGGAGTGCTAATTTCAACTTCAATGGTACATTAAACCATTACAATATAATCAGATGTGAAAAATGTATGCTAGGCTTCCAAACAACATATGTACAAGTTAAAGCTATAAACATTGTTTTGACGAATCACTTTATCAAGCAACTTGTCATTTATAAGCAGTTTGTTTCCTAGTAGAAAAAAATAAGAACTAGTAGCAGATTTTAAAACCACTACTATAGTTTTAGAGGGACTGTGAAATATGTACTGTTACCCAGGAAACTTCCAATGCTGCTATTTTAAAATGTCCACAGCAGTAAGAGACTTCTTGAAATACTGTCAGTAGTTCAGTGCACTGACTTTTGCTTTTAAAATGGATTTGCTATAAATAAAACGTGAAAATTACTACCAGTTTTATGTACTATAGAAGGATTGGGTACTTCTTTAATTGTTCCTCTTTTCTGCTAAACTGATGGTTTGCAACGCATGAAAATGAGAGGAGATATATAGATATATAGATATAGATATAGATGTCAGAAAGTAAGCAAAATGTGTTTGGTTTTTTCATATAAGATATGCTGACAAATGAAAAAGAAAAATATAAATAGCAAAAATAATGCCAACAACAATCCATTTCTCATATCATCAGCAATAGAAAATCAATCTAATTCAATCAATATTCTAATCCCTTAGATTCCCTTCCTTATGCCATTTTATAAAAGATACTGCAGAAGTCCTGGGAAAAGGGGTTGCAATCCCATGTACACTTTCCTGAGAGTAAACCCCAATGAACTCAGAGGGACTAACGTCTGAGTACACATGCATTGGATTGTAATGTAATAATGATCTAAGAGAGAGCATCATATGAAAAAAAAGCTACAATAACTGGGGCAATATGAGGAGAATAGAGATAAATTAAATTCATTCTGTCCAAAACACAAGAACAGTGTCATTTTTAATTTTTGTAAACTGCGCAGAGAGCTTTGGCTATTGGGCAGTATACAAATGCAATAAATAAATAAAACGAATGAAATGGACTGGATGGTTCCAAATGAATAAATGGCAGCAATTCCTTAATATAATACAAAGTTAACCTATGAAATCCATTGTGATGTGAGCTTTAATTAATAGCCATTTGAACGCACCGCTTTAAAAAAGATCTGAGAAATTCCTGAAGGACAGGGGTTCAGACCTTCCAGCTCATGGTGGCTCTGGATGTGGCATGCGGAGCTTGCACCACCTCCATGGGTCCCACCCCATTGGCACTCTTAGCCCCACCCCCTCCATACGCCCTAGGGTCTGAGAGCAAATCACAGGTGGCTGTGGCCACAACTCACTGACATTCGGAGTGTGACCACATCTACCTGATGCCATGCAGCTTGTAGAGGGCTGGGTGGGGTGTCATAATTGGCTCCTCCATCCAATTATGGTCTGCAGTTTTGCTGTAGGACATGTCTACCAAATAGCTATTAGCTACAGCCCCTCATCAAACAACCGCAATTTTTAAATAGTATGTCTTCAGGATGTCTCTGATTAACAGATACAGGAAAAAGTGAATGAATAGCCCATTACCTAGGGAAATTCACAAAATAGCTATCTGGCTGGTTGCATTCATAATCAAAATATGCATCAGGAAAGATTTCTGATCTATTCTAGCATGGCAGTTCTTATGTTTTTATGCCTCATTTTAATTGTCAGCATCAAATACGATTCAAGTGACCAACAAATTTGAAAGCATAGTTCAAAATTCATCAAAGGTTTGGAATGTCCACTGAAAATCTTTAAAACATTTATCCTGCAACTGTAAAAAGAAGTCCCATGGTGCTGTTAGCAATTAAATCAGTTCTAGATATCGGCCTTACATTTTCCAAGCCTTCAGCGTGATCAGAAGGTAATAAATATACTCCCTACTAATCATGTTGGGTATGATTGGTGCAAGCAAGATAATATTTGCCCCAGATTTTCCTAGACTGCTTTAGGACACCCTTTCGTATTCTCCAAATCTCTGGTATGGTCAGTGGGCTATAGTTTTGACTACCTGAGTGCATTTTCTGAGCCAGCCAGAATCCACTGGTTATGTCCCTGCTCTGACAATACTTCTAGATGCTCAGAATTTAGGAGTATCTAGTGTCCATTGTAAGAGCAAGCATTGTGTAGAATATAGTGCTCAACCAACATTTCAAAAATTCCATTTTCGACATTTCATAGGGTGGGGTGGGGTGAAGGGAAAATGAAAACTTGGGTGAAAGAGGCAAGGCAGGTGAGAATTTTCATCTTGGGGAGGGGAACAAGTTTTTCATATACCTTTTTAAATGTAGTCTCGATCCAGAGGGAGAGACAGGTAAGAAATAATAATAATAATAATAATAATAATAATAATTGTTGTTGAGGGGTCTTCTTTCTTTCTTTCTTTCTTTCTTTCTTTCTTTCTTTCTTTCTTTCTTTCAACACCCCCAGCATTCTCAGGAGTGCTTACTGGATGCTTTTTGGAGAGGGTGAGGTCACATGGTCTCCAACTCGCATTTGCTAAGAACTGCTGGGCTCATCCAAACAATGGAGGAAGGGGGTGTTTTTTGTTTTTGTTTTGAAAAACTAAAAAACAGGAAGAAAGCCCCTCAGCAACTGGCTACACTTTAAAAAGGTTAAAAAAAATCTCCCTCCCTAAGGAGAAAATTCTCTAAATTTCCCCCCATCCCTGCAAAAGAGGCAGAAAAAAACAATGCTTTTTTCACAGGGAGAGAGGAGGTTCCCAAAAATAGGGGGCAGGTTTTGGCCAGGCACTAGTAGAATACTGTTGCATGAATGTCAGGGGAAACTATTGGATAGTGACAAGTGATAAAACTCATTCTTTTTATGAATAAGTGGTTGTTCACTCCCCCATGGGCCATATTGTAATTAAATAAATTTTAGTTTTATATCCTCAAAAAATATGTCCTAAATTCCTAGCCTTGCTTATTAAAATGTGACCTCATGGATTAAAATTAGCTCACAACTACGATGGTTGTAATTGATTGATTTACTTATTAGATTGATCAAAGGTTTCTGGCAGCCCTTAAAAATGAAAGCATAGATGCAAGGACACTTCCCCTTTCCCTTTATTTAAGGATGTTTCTCTGCTCCTCTGCTGTACATACCTAGCCCTAGAACAGCCTTCTAGCTCTGTTTACAAAAAGAAGCTGCAAACAGCAGCATGCTTTATCTTTTCCCACTGCCAAAGTATACTCTCTGCACTAAGGCTCTTCTCCTAGATAGAGACAATCAGAAAAACAGAAAAGACAATGGCCAAATTGATTATAGGGATTTGCTAATAATAGTAGACTATAGACCAAATCCTTAAAAAAGAACAGGCATCTAAAGTCCACCTCCATGATTATATCCTGCAGCTGGCTCTACCATCAGGCTACACACACCAGGCATTTCGCTTCCCAGTACTTTGTTATTTTTGACTGCCCTCAGGCAGAAGAAGTGTACAGGTTACACACTGTTCTACAGATGCTCTCATTAATGAGCAAAACATGTTTATGCAACTTTTTTTATTGCAATACCAGAAGACAGTAAGCTAAACTCACCCTTAGGACATGTCTGCACTGCAAGGTACTCCTATATCTGGCAATATCTATTTGCTTTACTTGCAGTGCTTACCTATTCCTTTCAGTGGTCTCATATTAAAAATTGTTGTATTTCCAATGACTGCTGCAAAACAATGGCACTTTAAATATCCAGAGCCCCCTTTTCACCTGTCCCTATAAACTACACAGAAATCAGTCACACCTGGGCATCTGCCTCACCTTTGGGTCCTGTCTCAGGCAACTATTCACACACATCTTTATTAGATTTAAACACTCACCTTAATTCATAAAAATGCAGTGCTTGTATCTGATTATCAGTCAATCAATATATTAATAAGATAATAGGATTGTACTGTTATTAAAAATGCACAGCTAAAATAAACATTAAGACAGAAGTCACAACACATTATTTATTTATTTTATTACATTTATATACCGCCCCACAGCTGAAGCTTTCTGGGCAGTTCACAAAAGCTAAAAACAGTAAACATTAAAAGTATACAAAATTTAAAAAACCATCAGAGACATAAAAACAACAGTATAAAAACAGCATCATAAGAACAAAAGAAGAACCATGCTGGATCAGACCAAGGGTCCATCTAGTCCGGCATTCTGTTCTCACAGTGGCCCACCAGCTGCCCACAGGAAACGCACAAGCAGGACATGAGTGCAACAGCACCCTCCCACCCATGTTCTCCAGGAACTGGTGTACACAGACTTACAGCCTCTGAAACTGGAGGTAGCCAGCCAGACTAGCAGCCATTGATAGCTTTTCCCCCCAGGAATTTGTCCAATCCCCTTTTAAAGCCATCCCAATTGAGGGCCATCAGCAATGAATTCCCTAGTTTAACAATGCACTGGGTGAAGACGTACTTCCTTCTATCTATTTTGAATTGCCCACAAATCAGCTTCATGGGATGATCCTGAGTTCTAGTATTATGAGAGAAGGAGAAAAATGTTTCTGTCCACTTTCTCCACACCACGCATAATTTTGTACGCCTCTATCACATCGCCTCTTACCCACCATTTTTCTAAGCTAAACAATCCCAGCTGCTGCAATGTTATTCATTTTAGAGTGCAATCCAATCTGATCCACCCTGGGTACTCATAAGTCCTTAAACCCACTCTGAATTTTAGCTAGATGGGAGCTTTTATCCATCTAGTGGAGGCTTTAGGGAGGGAGAAGGAAAGAAGCTGGGGATGACTGAGGATACCTCAACTCTCCATGTATCCAGTCTCCTCATAGCAGCTTGTATCAGCAGCCAGCAAGGTCCTCTATGTGCTGGATGCAAGGGGGCTAAGGAGGAGGCAGGGAGCATGGTTTCCTGGCTGTTTCTGAACTTGGAACCAGGAAACCAAAATATCCTATGTCTCCCAGATGCCATCCAGGGGGCATAGGATTGCTCTTAATTACCATTTTCTGAACTTTCCCCAACTCTGTAATATCCCTTTTTTAAGTGCGGTGACACCTAGCCAAACAACAACAACCCAGAACTAAAACATCCAGAGCATTTTTCTTTTGATTTATTGGCAACACTGGATGATCGACTTCAGGTTGTGTTGGAGTTCTCGTAGGAGACAAGCCATAGCATACCAAGATCTCAGCTGTTACATGGCATCAGCGATGCCATCGATCCCTCAATAAGTTAAAGTTCACTGCATTCTGCATCATGGTAAACAATTGGTGCAATTCATTGATTTTGGTCCGCAATATATTTCCTCATGCATTATTATGAAGCACACTGCCAGTCTTCCAATCACCTGAATGGTAGCATCCCTTTCATTTTAATGAGCTTTGCATCAGCTGATAATTTTCAGAATTGTAATGTTACATATGATTAGCAGAAATCTGTTTGCAATGTTCATATTTTACTTTACTCTATAGTGATTTCTGAAGCCAGTGGAACTGCTATAAGCAATCAGTGAGCAATCCCTTTAGTCACATTTAAAAAGAAATTGACTGAAGTACTTCTAAAACATTACAATCTGCTTCAGTATTACAGAGCTATAACTGTTCCTAAAAATTAAAGCCTGTTAGAGACCAGTATAGAGAGTTTTAAAAAAATGTTTAATCTCCTTGGCACTGGACTACAGTTGAGCAGATGGCTCAGCAATGCCATTTAATTAAAATAATCCCATTAATTTCAAATTCCATTTACAGCTTACACCTGGTGACAGCAATGTCTAACCTTGTGAACCTCCACAGGTCAAAATGTGGGGAGGTGTTTTGAAAAATAATAATAAAATAATAAGTGGGATCTGCAACAAAAGTTTGCAGTGTGGAGTGATCCTATTCAGGCTTTCATCCAACCAGTCAACTACGCCAACTTCCAGGATACTCCATTCCATTCCATCCCCTTTGGCTTTCTGCTCCACTACCCATCCACCCCAAATCCTGTCAGCCAGCATTCCATAGCCATTGAGCATGCTCAGATCTCATTGGGGTATTCTGGATTCCCTTGCCCCAAACTTTAGGGTACAATCTTAGGCATGTTTAGACAGAAAAGAAGTCCCACAAATCCCAGTATTCCCCAGCCAGCCATGCTTCCCGGGGGATGCTGGAAGCTGTAGGACCTTTTTTTGTCTAAACATGCATAGGATTGCACCCTGGGAGTTTTCTTTTTTAAAGAATGTACTTATATAAACCTGGCTTACCTCAAGCCTGTTGATTCTTTCTTCTCATGCTGCCTAAGAACCAGGACTCAGGAAATTGAGTTCTCTGTTATATATGATGCTGCTAAATTTTCTGAGACATACTCCTTTGTTACATGAAGGAATGAAGTTTCAATGGGATAAACTGTACAGATTTTAAAAATAAACTAAACCTAAACCCACCACCACTCTCCATAATGATTGCATTTTGCCTTTCACACCAGAAGAACAATTGAAATCATTTGATCCTGAGTCTGAATTATTTTAGTTTACTATAGTTGTGCATATGATTTTTGAACAGTGACAGTTTTAAAAACTCCAGAGAAAGACAGGAGGAATAGAGGATCCATTATACCTGAGAACCCCTAGGGTCTTACTGGGTTATTTGAGATTGCTTTGCTTGCAACAGAATGATAATCTGGCAAAATTTTAAGCGTCCAATAATGACTTTAAGTATGAATGGCTTTCATGTGGAATATAATCTATTAAACCCATGAAATGCTGTGAAATTTGTCATTTTTGACATAATCACGCTTGTGAAATCCACTGCTGTGGATTTATTGGACATACGTTGCCTTATAGCAACAGTCATTTGAGAAGAGTACAAAAAGCTAGCACAGTTTTTAAGTCTTCTAAAATCCCATTTTAAAATGCCAATTGTAGCCCTTTTTTTTTTTTTTTTTTTTTTGCATTTGAGAGAATCTCGCCCTGAGTAGGGACGAAGAAATCTGTCAAGCTGGTCTCGCTGAGCTTCTCGTTTTTCCACCGCCAAGCTCATTCTGACTCAGATCTTCATCAGAATGTGACTCCTTTTCTTTCCCAAATGGAATTTTTCTAAATGTATGCATTATTTGTATGCATTTCTTAAATATACAGATGTTTCTCTATTGAGAATATTGGTTTTGTTCACATTTTCAAATGTACACATTCTTTGTGAGGTCATTTGAAATTTATGCATGTGTTTGTACACATTTCCTACTCCCCAAAACCCTCACCACACACCTTGGAAATGTATGGAATTTGTTAGTGAGATGCATTCTCTTCTATGTTCAGTACTGGAAAGTGCACATTGGGTATTTTCACGTACAGTTGTGAACCCAGTGAATTTCTCATCCATTGCTAGCCCTGGATTCCTACCAGTAACACAAAATACAATACTTGATGGCTGTGGATGATGGTAGTTGTAGTTCAACACGTTTGGAAGACACCAGGTGGGCAAAGGCTGGCCTAAATGTTTCCTCTCCCTATCAATGTGTTTTTACACAAATGCTTTCTTTCTTTTCCTTTCTTGACTGATTAAATCAAACTTAATTCATCTACCATAATACATGATGGAGGACAATAGGCAGTGAGATCCTTTTTAAAATGTAAACTCTGATAAAATAAGGGATTATATCTTTCATATAATTGTAAAAGGTGGCTTACAAACTGTATTTTTGGACTGTTCTACCCATAGTTTGGGTATGCAATGGTGATTTGGGTCTAAGCATGACTAGTTAGGTGACAAGAATATGTACAAAAACGATAAAAGAAGTAAAAGAAAATTGAAATCTAGACATAATAAGAGAAAACATTCACTACTCCATTTACAATCATTGCAGATTTCATTTGTGCCAGAACTTACCAGGGCTTAGCTTTCCATTTCTATCAAAGCAAGGCCTTTTCTAAATCAGGGGTGCACAACATCAAAGGTCACACGTGGGGGCTGAGGGCCACTTATGTACATGAGTGCACATTTACAAGCACATGCTTGCACATTGTTTCTCTGCCCACAGACACATGGGGGCAGCCCCCTTGTGTGCTAATTTTTGGAGTGTCCTCTGAAAAACAAGCCCCCTGAGTGCTGATTCTTAGAGCACCCTCCTGAAAGCAGGCCCTATGAGTGCTGATTCCTGGAATATCTCCACAGCAGAAGCAAATTAGAAGGTAATTTTGGCTGTGGAGATAATGGTTGGTCACAAATAACACACTGAGAGCCCACATGTGGATTGTGGGTGGTGCACCCCTGCTCTAAACACATGTGGTATGTGGATTTCCTGAGAATGAAACATGGGAGTTGCAGGCTGAGAGCATGGTGGCTTCAATGAAGATGACTTGCTCTTCGGATGGAAACGCTCTGCTTTGCAGTTGTCATTTGTAGTGCTCTGAAAATCTGAGGGCCATATCTTGTGAGACATTTTGTTCTCAGGCACAAAAATCCACACATATTAACCCATTGCCGACATTTTAATGCATGGAGAATGGAAGTGCAGAGGTGGGTGCATCGCAGCAGCAGGATCTACCTCTGACACAGAAGCATTCATTGTACTATCTGAAAAGACTCCATGCATACAACTGTATGTGGGGAAAGCTCCTGCTTTTCCAGCATTCCCAAACACACTAAGAAGAGCCCTTCCACATACAGCTATACATACCTGCCTTTCTTCAGGGAGTACAATGAATGCACACACATTAGGACTGGAACTTGGTGTCTCCCCATGTTCATTAAGAACATCTGCGAGGGGCAAATGTGTCAAGTAAAAATGGTACATGTATGTGGAAAATCGCTCCTGAGCTGAAGCTATCAGGCTCACACTGCAACCTCCATGAATGATTCCAAATCATCCTATCCATTCCAAAAGGTTTAATAAGTAACAAGCCGAAGACCTTAGGGCATACATTAATTCTACCTGAGCAATATTGTGATACCATCCCAGAAATGAAGTTATAATTTACAAATTACAGACATGTAAGATTCATGGTTTTGCATCCTGACCACAGGAGTATGGTGATACATTTTTGCCTTGTGTTTAAAATGTGTATTTCAACTGTACAATTTATAGGGCTGGTGTCATTTAGTGGTTATAAGCACTGAGCTATTCGCTCCTGTTTGAGCAGGTTGGGCCTGAGGGTGAGGGAGAAAGGCTACTTCTTTTTAGGTTTTGCTGTAAAGTAGCTTTGCCAAATGGCAACCAAGAAACAGTTTATCTTTTTAAAGCTGCTGTCACAGTTGGCAAGGCATGGGGCCTGAGGCAACACTTAGCTGAACAGCAGCTGAGGAGGAGGGGCATACATCCTAAGGGAGACGAGAGAAGGCCGCTGCGGACAGCTTTGTCAGTAGGTGTACAGCTGCGGATGGCCTAGATTTTGGTTGCCATTTTGCCTCTCTCTCTCTCTCTCTCTCTCTCTCTCTCTCACGTAAGGAGTTGTGCCCTCCTCTTCTTAGGCTGCCACTCAGAGTTGGCAGCCAAGCACAGAACAAAACCCATTAGGACTCCATTTTCTCCCAGAGTGAGTTCTTCTCACCCTCCAAAAAACAAACAGGCCACAACACCGCACTGAAAGAGGTGGCACACAGCCCACTCACTGTTTACCTGCTTCATATACACCTAGCATAATCAGAAAGCAGGAATTAACCTACATGCACTGCAGTTAACTCAGGAAAAGCAAGCTAAGCAAAGACTAAAGTTCACACTCAGACTTGGAATGTATAGATAACCCTTCTATACACAAGACAGAAAGAACCCCATCTCTTTCCTGAATATATACTAGCACATATGAGGACACCACACAGGGCCAAACTAAATGTGCCTTTAGCAGAGTTATGTGTGTTACTTTTATTTACTCTCCTCCAAACATGTGCATCCCCAATTCAAATTGGGACCACGGCACTTTGGGAGAGGAGGGTTTAAGCTTTACCCCACTATTTTTGTCCCCCCCCCCCGCAAAAAAGAAACTTCCATTGAATTCCCCCATGTCTTGACCCAAAGTTCTGCCGTCCAATTCCAAAAGCTATGTTGTAACTACTGACTGCCACCTGCACCTGCCCCATCCTGAATTGCAAAGCTTCTGCTGCTGCCACCAATCACCAAGGTCAGACCAAGACATTTTGCTGCCTGAAGCAAACGACAAGATCCCCCCACCCTGTCTATTCCATGTTTGAAAGCTAACTGAGCTCGCAGATGAATCTTGCTTAAATACTGGAAAGAGACAGGATCATCCACCATGCCCAAGGCCACCAGAGTAGCTGACAGGGTATAGGGCAGGCCCATGGCACAGACAGCTCTGTCCTCTAATACATCACTGTCACTCCCCAACCCTCAAACATCTGCTGCCTGAACAGGGTGTCTCACTTTGCCAGTCAGCTATGATGGGGACTCTGGGAGATAGAGTTCACAGGTAGGTGGGCCATTCAAATCTTTGTATGCACACAGTTGCGTTTTCTCTTCCTGACAATGGGAGAGCAAAGTGAAGGCAAACCTGGGCCAGCAGGTAATAGAGACCTGAAGGAGACTTATTAGGGATTGGTGTTTCTATTGGCCCATTGGACAATCAATATGCCTTTCTGCTTCAGGCTGGCCCTGGTGTTTATTCCATATCACAACCAGAAAAGTATAAATATCCCCCCACCTACCTCCTTCCAAGGCAACAGAAGATTCAACTGTTCTTTCTCCACTGAAGAAAATAGACTCTAAAAGGATTACTTTGAGATTCTTCTTTTTTCTCTTGAAGATAAACTACACAAAATGTGTTGATTGGTACTTATATGAGTGGGTTTTTTGTTTGTTTTTAAAGACAAAATTAAATAAAATTCCAAATTTGGTGACAGAGGTAAAATGCTGACTTATTATTTAATGTGGCGCTAAATCTTTGCGCTGGAACTTTTAAACAAAGAACTGGAGGAATTTAACATCATGTTTTATGTCCTATTGATTATGCAGCATAAAGCAACATAGGCATGACTTGTTTCCTCTGAAGTGACTCACTGAATAAGACTAAGGAAGGCAAATAGCCAATATGACCTCTAAATGCCCGTTTTCTGTATTACTATTCAGAGATTTGATGGTTCATCTCTTTTGTAATAATATCTAAATTATATTACACAGAACAGTGCTGAGCTTAAATAAATGGTTGGTTACATTCTAAGTTTAGCATTAAATATTGTCTTTGGTCATGAGATATGACACCATGCAGAACAATAACATAACTTCTCTGCTGATCTTTGCTTACCAACACAGGACTCCCCGGAAAGTGAATAGGTTCCATTGTCATGGAAACCGCTTCTGCACTCACAGTGGTACCACCCTGGGAGGTTAACACAGCGTGAATGGTTGTGACATTCAATGATGCCCTCAGCACACTCATCAATATCTGCCTCAGAGAAAAACACAAGCCAGCCATGATATTAATTTTCTTTTACACCAACATTTTAGATACTGTAAAACATACACACACACACACACACACACACACACATTCTAAAACGAAACATAATATATAATTTAATGAATGGGTGGGCAACCTGATTGACACTTAGCACCATACTGAAATTTTACCATCCCATATTCAGAGTTCACTCTGCAATCATGAGTTTGCATCCTTTAAAACTGAACCTGGGATGGTTCCATCATGATTGTATCAAATCAAGAGCTCTCAAATGAGCTTTGTGACAACAGGTTACCCACTTCTCTTTGAACAGGTCAGAGTAAACATTTAATCTCCTAATCTATGTATAATGTTAATTACTAAAATGATTCAAAATACGATTAAATGTTTTAAAGTAGGAATTTTAAAACTTAATGATCTAAGCAGAAATAGAGAAGCCAGGTTCTTATTTCTGGATAGGAGTGGTTCATTCATCTGTTAAATTCTTAAGTTAAATATATACCAAAACTAGGAACCATGAATATGGATTGAAAGGAAAGTGCAAACTTTGTGAATTTTGGATCAGACATTTGTTTAAATTTACACATTTGCAGTGGCCGGCGGAAGGGGGAGAATCACTAGTGGAAATGGGGGGACTGACTCCCAGAGAGGATCGCGGAGCAAGAGAATCTTCTCTGCAGGTGTGTGGGTGTCCTTTCCTCCACCAGTAGTTTTCACCAGCCATTTAAATCCCTATATTCATTTCTGATGTTGAAATTCAATTGAACCGTGGGATAACAGGCTGCCCCCATGAAAGTAGAGGTGTGCAAGAGGGTCCTCTACAGGGTTAGCTAGGCTTCTTCCCACCAGCTGTTTTTATGGCAGCAGCTGACAAAGCCAGCCCGGGATCGTGGAAGCAAAGCTCCTTGGTCCCTAGTTGCTGTTGACAGATTCATGCATCCATTAGAGTCCTTAGCAGGCCTCTTCTGGCTACATGAAACAGTCGTTTTAGGGTCTTAGAAGTAGGTGGTTGAGAGGAAGGTAAGCCAGGAATTCACCCCAGCTCAGATTTTATTTACAAGCATTATGAGTCCCTGAAGCTCAAATCTAGCCCTAAATCTGGTGAACGCTGAGATTTCTACTCGTGAATGAAAACCAATATATCTGACAATATTATTATTATTATTATTATTATTATTATTATTATTATTATTATTATTATATTGCATTTATATCCCATCTTTTTTCCTCCAAGGAACCCAAGGTGGTTCCTTCACTCCATTTTATCCTCACAACAACAATAACAACCCTGTGAGGTAGGTTGGGCTGAGAGTCTGTGACTGCCCTAAAGTTACCCAGTGAGCTTCCATGGCCAAGTGGGGATTAGAACCTGGATCTCCCAACTCCCAGTCCAACACTTTAGCCACTCCACCACACTGGCTTGTGATATTACTTTGTGATATTGGCTAGCTATTTGTGTGCTGCCAGATAAAAAACAGGTGGGCAAGATCAGGAAATTATACACATCTGGCCAAAAATTAGCTTTAATCATCACCTAGCAGAGAAGTCAGAGCTTTGGTGTTGCTTTAATTCACGGGTGGGCAATTTTGGGGAGAGGATTTCGAGATCAGGACCCAGAACCCACCAGGGACTGCACCCTGTTGTTGCCAAATGTATTGCTGGAACTGATATTGCAGTAGCTAAAAAGTAGAGATTTTTTCTTGAAAGCAAAGTGTGTGGGGAGTGTGCCTTGTTTTCAAGCAAAATCGATGCTTTTTTACCACCACCACTGTGACTACAGCAGCAAATTTGGTGGTAGGGGCAATGTAGAGCCCAAAAAAGGCTGGGGAGGGAGTACATGTGGCCCACGAGCTGTGTGTTGCCCACCCTTGCTTTAGTTTCTTCTTAGACTTGGTAGCCAGAAAATTCAGTCTAGATGTTAGCAAAATGTTAGCTCCCGCCCCGTTAGAAACCAAATTAGCTGCATGAGAGAGAAACACCATGAATCAAGCAGTGGATCTGTACACAATCTGCCCCTCTCCCCCCCTTTGGGATCTCCCCCGGCCGATGGGCACAGCGCTCAGCGCTGTGGCCAGTCCACGGCTTTCTGCGGCTACTCGCGAGTAAGTGAGTAGCCGCAAAAAGCCACGGAAGTAGCTAGACATTTCGCAGCTCCGGCCTGAGGGCGGGGCTGCGAAAAAGGCGTGCCATAAGCGACTTTGCTTATGGCGCGTTAGGGGAGGCTTCAGCGTGGCCTGGCGCCGGATCCCCCTGTGCGTCATCTGGACACACAGCAGGGAAACCGGCCCACAAAGCGCGCTAAGGCCTCGTCTAGGAAGGCCCATGATCCACTTGTGTTTCCTCTTACACTGCTACTTTGAGCATCCAAAACAGGTCACAAACTTTGGCAAGTATCCCTCAAAAGAGAATCCCATAGTTTTGTGTTAGCTCCAGATCTCAACACGCTTTCAGAATTAACATGGGTAGTATTTTTATGGTTGCAAACTTTCTCCACGTGTGTTTTCTGTTTATATAATTCAGGTTTCTTCTTTGCATTGTAACCTCTGACTTCAAACAGTATACATTATATTTGTATTACAGAGCATTGCAGAAAAGGGAAAATATATTTCAACAACAATTATATGTTTGGCTGTAGATGGAATGAAGCAAATTGAATATTTATAATTTTTAACAGTGAAAATATATAAATTGGATTCCCCAAAGAACTCTGATAAACATGTGATGCTTTTGTTTAAGCTGTATTGCTGATGCAGACCTCATAATCTGTAATAACTCTGGCTGATTATTACAGCATTTGGAAGGTATTCTCCTTTGAGCTTTTATGCTGTATATTTTGGAAGGTTATGATTAAAATTATCAAATGAATTTTATGTTAACCTTCGAGTAATTAAGAGGCTGTAATATTTTTTCAAACTGTTCACAGGGAAATATGATTGAATCTTTTATTTAGACAGAATCATTAAAAACAGTAATTTGGAAGGTTTTCAGCATCACTGCAGGGATATCACCAATAATAACTGAGTAACTTTCATAAAAAGGATGAGCTGTTTTCATCCATTGAGAATTATTTTTATCCAAGAAGGCAAGAGTAGCAGACTGAAAATCGATGTCCTCTCTTCAGATGAAGTGCCAGTTTGCACATGGTCTCTCCACATGATTTTATCCGTGTGTTACTTTATCCATGTGGCCTGTGCAGGAGTGAGTCTCTGATTCAAGTATCCCAATTACCTATGGATATAAACTGCAAAGTGTTTTTTTTAAAAAAATTAGATATAGAAACAGGTCTTAAATGTATTGCTCCATTTAATACAACCCCTGTCCAACTTGTAATAATAATAAGGTATTGTTATATACAGTATACACTAGTTGCTGAGGAACATACACCAGTTGCTGGGGAACATGGGCAGGAGGGTGCTGTGGCACCCATGTCCTGCTTGTGTGTTCCTGATCAACTGCTGGTTGGCCACTGTATGAACAGAGTGCTGGACTAGATAGACTCTCCATCTGATCCAGCATGGCTCTTATGTTCTTATTGTTGAACAATGAAATTGAAGCAGCAAGCAATGAACAGATGTTCAATGTAGAATCTATTTTAAATTATATTACTATCTATTGCCCCATTTGTTCATCTCATTATGGGCTAGGGGCAAAAATCTAGTATGTCTTAACTGTTGTGTGTTGGAATGCTTTAGACATCCTAGTTCTATGGGAACTTTACAATAAATTGACTAGAAAAATAATTATGGGGGGGGGGAGTTGCATTCTGAAAGCACCTTGCATGATTTCTATCAATACAACACATAATAATTAAGTGGTTTTTTAGAGGGTTCTTAAAATGGCTAGTTATGGATACTCTTTGCATTGTCTTGGAGCATTACCTTTTATAGCACCAGTAGGACCACAATATTTCTCCATCATTAACACTAGATCTTGTAACTTCTGAAGAGTCATTTCTATTTTACATTGTTCTATATTAGACCACCAACCTCATTCAGATCACATATAAATTACACAATGCCCCAGAAAGAGGAATTTATTTTATCTTTAGCTCTAATTCCTAGTTATATTTGAATATTGCTATAGTAATAAACATTAAATTAGTCATTTGGTACTCATTTTAGGTGTGTGTGTGGGGAGGGGGGAGGAATAAGACTATGGCCATAGCTAGACCTAAGGTTTATCCCTGGATCGTCCTGGGGTCAAACCTGTTCATCTAGGTGACACACAGGAGATCCAGTGCTCAGGCAGGGGCGAACCCTGGATGATCCCAGGATAAACCTTAGGTCTAGCTGTGGCCTATATATGATCATTTGAGTTGTAAGCAAACAACCACTGTATAGTCTCATCATTCATCCTTTCATTGTATGATAAATGCTGGTTGCTTATGCTTTAAACTCTGCTCTTGTTCCCTCTGCTACTGCTCTTCCTGTTACTTGCATCTTGGAGAAGATAATTTTAGCATACAAATGATGCACAAATCTAGCTGTCCATCAATTATTAGTGGTGCTTGGGGTGGGGTGGGGGAATAACCCTTTTCCAAGGCAGTATTCTCCAAATGGAATTTATCATGATTTTTCCATGTGTCATGGCTGACAGAACAAGTTTAATCCTATTTCAGTAAGTCCTACTGCGGGTCATTTACACACGCATCCCTCTTTTACTTTCCTCCGATTCTCTTGTATTATAATTCCCAAGCATTCTGATGTGAAGATTGCTTCCTTGGGTTAGTCTTTATTTGACCTGTCTAAATTCAATTTTCCTTCTTTCATTTGCAAAAAAATCAATACAATTTTTCTGTAGTTCATTTCTGTGGCACAGTACCATCGAAGACATATTTGATTTAGATTTATGGAGCTGAGTGTTAACTGGCTGGTAGATTGCTTCCAAAGCATTCAAAACGTGAGGAATTCTGGATCCTTATTAGCTTCTCTGAAAGGGGTCAAGTAGTGCACAGTTATGTAAATTATGTCAGCAAAGTGTACTACAGCATTGGATTACTTTTATAGTAGATCACTGCCTTGATTCAAAATTGTATCTACGTGCATGAAAGAGCTGAAATTAATGCTGAAACCTTTATACAGATCTAGAAGATACAGGAAAAAGTGTTAGACAAATAGGAGGGTTGTGAATGCATCCTTGATGTCAAACTCCAACACTTACACAAAAGCTAAAGGGGAAAAAATCAATAAAAAGAGCCTCAAGCTAGGCCTATTGTCATTTTGACTAAGCCCAATACAGACAATATGTCACTATGGAGCTGACATAGAAGAGGACAACATGAATGGGTTTGTTGCTTTGTCAAATATGGGACAAGAATGATGCAAGAAATATAATAGAAGGAAGAATCATATCCAAACAGGAATAAGCAATACATTGCTAATAATAATTTTCACATGACCGTACCCCCATGTGTGTTAAGAATGCATGAGGGGGACAAAGCCCACCCTATCTGTACCATGGCCACATCTCCAGGGGCATAAATATTTCCTCTTCCATATGTAAGGTTAGAAGGCATGGGGAACGGTTCTCCATGCACACTGATGTACGCACATATATGGACTCTGGCTCAATTCGGACCCCCCTTCCCATGGAGTATCTGTAGAAATGAACATCAGTAGACACACAGAGCCCTTTCCCGTACCATCCAGACATGTGGAAAGCAGGTAATGGCAG
Source organism: Elgaria multicarinata webbii (assembly GCF_023053635.1). NCBI lineage: Eukaryota > Metazoa > Chordata > Lepidosauria > Squamata > Anguidae > Elgaria > Elgaria multicarinata. Next base: position 108,132,319 of record NC_086172.1, read on the forward strand.
CTGGGGGTGTAGCTACAGCATGCAGGAGGCTAGCCTGCATCACCCCTCACATGTTGCTTCAATGTGATATTGAAGCGATATTAGGGATTCATGTGAACCTCCCTAATACTGAACATTTATATAGCAGCACTTTCAGTATTCAAAGCACAATGTATACATTATTGTTCGATTCCCTACAAAAAACATATGGGATAGGTCATTATAATCATCTTAACAATGACCTTTGATTGGTCCAAAATCCTGCTTTTAGACCATTGATCAGGAACAGATGAAGGAAACCTATCTTACAAGTTCTGAAACAGCTTCAGTGGCTACCAGCCATTTCCAAGCACAATACAAAATGTTCATGTTTACCTTTCACGACCCTGGTACCTGAAAGGCTTGACACTTGGGTAACTGAAGGACTGCCTACTGAAACTGCCTGCATGGTAAGGTCATCTACTGAGGTGCTTCTCCAGTTGCTGACACCTTCAAAGATTAGGTGGTTGGTCACTAAAAAAAGGGGATTTTTAATTCTAATGACCCACCTATGGAATGCTGTCCCCAGAGAGGCTCACCAGACATCCACTGTCTTTTTGGTGCCAGGCTAAGGTCATTTTTATTTATCCAGGCCAAACTAAATGATATGTGAAATGTATGATTGCATGGGACCAGGGAGTGCAGAAAGCAACCAGTTAACCCTTTCCCCCTGTGCTGTGGTACTGATGGAAATTGGCCCCTGAAACTGCTATTCACCCCAGGAGGGACTAGCAGCTTTGGGAGAGTGACATTGGTTAGGAACATGGCATCAGGGAAAAGGATAATTCAGCCACCCACCCGTCATCACACATCATAGCTCCAATCTTGATCCGCCCTGTCCTTTTAATTAAAAAAAGCGGAAAACCAGATAGGTGAAGTGTGACCATTCATTTCATTTTATGATTCTGTAAGGAGAGTAGTTACATTGCAGGGAAGGATTTAAATCTTCTAGATAAAAAAAAAAACAAATACATTTTGCAGGTAGGTGCTGAGACTGAGAAAGTGTGGTTTGCCTAAGGCCATGGATGGCACTTCCTGAGTCATAGCTCTGTCTCCAAGCCACAATACCCTACTAGCTTCTGTTTACTCCAGAGGCCATTAGCTTTGCTCAACATAAAGCAACAAAAAGGAAGACAAAAGCATCAAACTGGACCCATCAGAGGCTATTAATATACATCAATGATGCCAGAAAAAGACCTCTGGTCTGAGTTCAGACTTGTTATGATTATGAGTAGTATCTTTTTCTATCTATTCATTACAGAAGCTTGAGGAATTTGATATTTGCACATTCCAACATAAACTGACTTGATCCAAACCACCTGAATGAACTTAGTGGATCAGAACTTAGTTATCCAACCGTTGGCACCTTTTCTGAATGTTCTGATGCTATTTTTGCTTCAACACCCATATCAAAATACATTTAACAATGAATATTTTGAGAGAACATATATTTAGAAATGTGCATTTTGAAAGAAAATATATACATGCACACACACATACATGTACACCCCAGCTATCCTGATACATATCACTTTTTCAGCACTACTAGCAGCAGCCAGGAATGTGTGATCTGTATGAGGATCCTGGGGAGTGGGAATGGAGACTACAGGCACGATTGTTCAGCAGTGGTGGAAAGGTCAGAGCAACCTTGGGGGGGGGGTGCAGTAAAATATGGCTCCCCAACCTGTATGTTGTGCACCCCTGGCCTAAAGTGAGATATAAGAGACAAAAAAGACTCTGCCAGAGATCTCAGTGTTCAGATTTAAGCCCCCTTCACATGTCATTCGTCATGAAGTCTCCTCCTTCTGTACACCCACACACCCCCTTCATACCTTCTTTCAATGTGTGGATCTTGAGGGGTGGCGACCAGGCAAGTAGGTGCAACATTAGGGATGAGGCTAGCAGTATGATCATAAGAGCCCTGCTGGATCAGACCAAGGGTCCATTTCATCCAGCATTCTGTTCACACAGTGGCCAACCAGGGAGTCACAAGGACACGGTGCAACAGCACCCTCCCACCCATGGTGTAAGTAGGCTTACCGCCTCTGATGTTGGATCCCTTTACCTTTTAACCTTGTGAAGTCCCTTCACATGGAATAGCATATGAAGAGGGCTTTAGTGTCCAGGAATTGGGGGTGGGGGCGGAAATATAAGAAATGTTAATTGGATATAATACAGTATAACTAACTTTATGAGTCAATTTAGAACCGGAGAGGGGAGAATGGCCTTTATTCAGACCTGAAAGTTGTCTACAGATATTTGCAGTTGGTGATCTATTCTTGATAGGGATGGACGAATCTGTCTGTTTTGGTTTCTACCACTTTTTGAAGCACAACTTCATTCCATCTTCTTTCCATATACATAATATTTCCTAATCACTGTTTCTATTGATCAAAACGAGTAGGAAAACCTGCAGAAAATCTGGATTGTTCAATTTATTTATTTATCTGAAGCTTTCTGGGCGGTTCACAAACATGTTGATCTATTTCTATGGAACTTGGTTAATGCAGAGTTTTGGTTTGTTTCGTTTGGCATGGTACCAGCTGCCCTGCCTGTAATACTCAAACACAGGCTTTAGAAAAATTGTGATTTTATACCCTGCTGCAAAAAAATACAAGGGCATAGCCTTGCATTTCCATTTCTTGTCCTTGCAGCATCTGTCTGTGTAAAACCTACATTAAGCCAACTCTTGCACCATGTAATTCTAACACTACAATACTTTTAGGTCTACCTCTTTCCCCTTACCATCAATTCTGTTTAACTACCACATTTTCTGAAGGCTGTAGCTCTTCAGCAGACTCTGTTGCATGCTCTTATACTGCTCTGTAATTTAGCTGTCACTAACATGGAGTTGCTTATAGGTTCGACAACTCCACATTTTAGTGGCTTTGCAGATAGTCTGAAGTGAAACATTGGTTTGTCTGTAATGGAGGAGGAACAGAGCTGAGGAAGCTGCACCAGGACACTAATCCTATCCTTTGAGACCAGGTCCTTAAAATAATAATAATTAAAAAATCCCAGCACATTGCATTATTCATAAAGGAATTTATGCAGACATGATAAATAGGATAATTTACCTCAAAAAACAAAACACAATGGTTTCAGAACCAGGGAAAAAATGAAGAATTAAAAGAACTCATTCTTTTAAAATGCTTCATCATCTTTCTTCCAAAATCTTATCCTGAAGAAAAGTTCTTTTATGTTGTGTAACAGGAAGGCAATATACACTTTTAATGAGGCAGAATTGGGGGTTTCAAAATAAAGGCCTTTGTTCTTCAAAATCTTAAAACTCATTGTTGCTCACATTAAAGTAATTCTAAATCCTTTCTCTAGCACTTTAAAGTGAATAATGAATTGAATTAGAAGAGCAGTAGCAGTGATGAGTTCTCATCCCTAGACTAGTACAGGATCCTGTAAGTCTCATCCCACATGAGAAGAACTTACACAGTCCAGAAATAAGGTCACTGAATGGAACAGGCAGCTCAGTTAAATATAAAATTGTGTCAGCTGCTAATTACACACACACACACACACACACCACGGAACAAATTCTCCAGGGATGATGAATTATTTGGCTCATGAGCTCCACAAATATTACTTCAAACACCTGGTGGCCATATCATTATCATGCTAATAACAGGCACCAAGCACCACCTCAATAAGGAATACCTCCCCAATATTTCCCCAGATGAAAAGAGAGACATGCTTGTATACTTCAGAGGCTTCCAGACTGGTGGATCCTTAGCACTATTACTTTTCCACCTTAAATTATGTGTGGAATTACAATTTACTTTCTACACTTTGAGGGGTGGTGGGGAGAGGAGTGTAACAGTAATTGTGGGTTAGCTGTGGGCTGTTTAATCTACCATTAAACTATACTGTCCGGGTTCAGACATCACATAGTAACCCCCTAGAACATGTCATGGGTTATGTGATGGTTGTTTTACATTTTGCATAACCCCTGCCGGCCAGCTTTGCAAGACATGACACATCATGGGTTGAATATTGAGGATGACGCCCCTGGAGGAAGTATAACCCCATCCAGCACAGGTTGAAATCGCATTCCGTGATCTGCCTTTTCACTTAACCAGAAGCACCTCTGTCTTCACTGGATTAAGCTTCAATTTGTTTGCCTTCATCTAGCATAACCAAGATCGGACTAGAACTAGAACAACTTCCTTGGATTTAGATTAAAAGGAGAGATAGAGCTGGGTGTTATTAGCATACTGGTGATACCAAACAATCTCTCCCAGTGGTTTCTTGTATATGTTAACAAGCTTGAGGGATATGATGAAGCCCTGTGGGACACCACAGTCCAATTGCCACAGTGGCAAGCAGGCATCCACCACCACCAACTACTGAGATTACCCCTTGCAGAAGAACTGTAGCCATTGTCAGACAGTGCCTCCCAGTCCCATCTCAGACAGATGCCCCTGAAGGATATGATGGTCGATGGTATGGAAAGCCACTGAGAGGTCCAGCAGAACCAGTAGAAACAGACTCCCCCTCTCCAGTTCCTGCTGTAGACTATTCACCAAGCAATTTCTGTCCCATAACCAGGCCTGAAGCCAGGCTGAAATAGATCTAGATAATCTGCATCATTCAGAAATCTCTAGAGTTGAGAAGCCCTCACATGCTTACTAACAGGGACTGGCCGATGAGACCACATTACGCCAGTCCTTTTCCAGCTTCATTGGCTGCCAGTCCAGGTCCGGGCCCGATTCAAAGTGCTGGTATTAACATTTAAAGCCCTAAACGGCTTGGGGCCAGGTTATCTGAAGGAACGCCTCCTCCCGTATGTACCTGCCTGGACCCTATGGTCATCTTCAGGGGTCCTTCTCCGTGAGCCCCTGCCAAAGGAAGTGAGGCAAGTGGCTACCAGGAGGAGGGCCTTCTCTGCTGTGGCACCCCGGCTGTGGAATGAGCTCCCTAAGGAGGTTCGCTTGGCACCTACATTATATGCTTTTAGACGCCAGGTGAAGACCTTTTTATTCTCCCAACATTTTAACAATCTATAAATTTTAAATAACATGGTTTTAAATTTGTAATTTTGCATTGCTGCTGTTTTTATCTGGTTGAGCTTTTATATTGTATTTTATATTATGGTTTTATACTGTTGTTTTATACTTTGAATGGTTTTAATTTTTGTGAACCTCCCAGAGAGCTCCGGCTATTGGGCGGTATAGAAATGTAATAAATAAATAAATAAACAAATGCTTCAGCACTTTGCTGGCTGAAGAACGCTGAGAGTAGGACTCTTCTTGTTAAACATGCATAGGATTCTGCCTTTAGTTCCATTTGTTTAACCTCCCTAGGTTTCTGACTGCCTGATACACTAAACATTTAGTCACATATATTTTGGACCTTTAAATTCTATCAGCAGCACTTGCTCCACTGTCCCTGGGATCAATCACGGTGCTTTGTCCCTTCTGCCAACTGCCCATCCTTCCCATCTATGCAGAAAAATCTCTGGGACAGGTAGTTCTGCCCCAAAGGGAAGCACACAACTCTCGGTCTTTCAGACTATAAGTCCAAGACTCAAACTACATGTCATGTAAGTAGGATGCAGGTAGCTCTCTTGGTTTTATTTTTGAAGGAACGCCTCCTCCCATATGTACCTGCCCAGACCCTAAGGTCATCTTCGGGGGTCCTTCTTGGTGAGCCCTGCCAAAGGAAGTGAGGCACGTGGCTACCAGGAGGAGGGCCTTTTCTGCTGTGGCACCGTGGCTGTGGAATGAGCTCCCTAAGGAGGTTCACCTGGCACCTATACTATATTCTTTCAGATGCCAGTTGAAGACCTTTTTATTCTCTCAGCATTTTAACAGTCTATAAACTTAATTTTAACTTTGTATTTTAAATTTGTATTTCTGAACTGCTGCTGATTTTATCTTGGTTGTGCTTTTATATTCTATTTTATATTGTGCTTTTATACTGTTTGTTTTATACTTTGAATGGTTTTAATTTTTGTGAACCACCCAGATTGCTTCGGCTATTGTGGCGGTCTAAAAATGCAATAAATAAATATATGAAGTTAGTTTATGAGGCCCTGATCCAGGTAAGGATCACCACTCACAGGGAGTGAAAGTTTAAACCTTCCCCTCAAACTGCTTCTTTCCCCAAATCCGCACACTAACACACACAATGGTGGGGGGACTTCCACTGTTGCTAATAGACACTTTTTTAATAAAGCCCTGTGTATGAGAGACAGAGATTTCAAGAAGGAAGCAGATGGAGGGAAAGATTTAGACCTTCCCTTCCCATGTACAAAATTATGCATGGTATGGACAAAGTGGATAGGGAGACATATTTCTCCCTCTCACACAATACTAGAGCCTGGGGTCATCCCATTAATCTGATTGGTGGGAGATCAAGGACAAATAAAAGGAAGTACTTCTTCACACAGCACATAGTTAAATTATGGAACTCACTACCACAGGATGTAGGGATGGCCACCAATTTAGATGGCTTTAAAAGGGGGTTGGATAAATTCCTGGAGGTGAAGGCTATCAATGGCTACTAGCCCTGATGGTTGTGTGCTATGTCCAGTATTCGAGGCAGTAAGCCCGTGTGCACCAGTTGCTGGGGAACATGGGTGGGAAGGTGCTGTTGCACCATGTCCTGCCTTGTTCATCCCTGGTTGATGGCTGGTTGGCCACTGTGTGAACAGAATGCTGGACCAGATGGACCCTTGGTCTGATCCAGCATGACACTTATGTTCTTACGAGTGGTAGTCCCAACCTGAATTGGGCACCATATTGCCTGCCTCTGCACTAAGTGATTATAGCATTGTGTAGTTTGACCTCTTTCTGTTCTAGAGAAGGGCCTGGATAAACAATTAACTGGACAGAACGTTGCTTGTACTGCTCTAATATTATTTCTAATTCACTCCAACAAATCTCACACGATCTAGACAATTTGTCCAGAGATGGAGGGAAATAGGTTTCCTTAAATATCCTCAAGCATGAGCTGCAATGTATTTAATCTCATTTTCCCCCTCTCATGGGTCCTGGTAAAGTGTACTCTTTCTCTTCCCGCTCCCGCACCCAGTGTTTGGGGCCTGCGGTTAAGTCCTGTATTCGAAAATAAAGAATTTCCCAGAAACACATTCTTCATGCACATGAGAACTGGCAGTCTGTTATGTCTTAAATATAGTAACACTAGACAGGCTTGATCACCAAGTCAACTTTTATTTTAAAGATGAACTTAATTTTTTTCTCACATCTGGTGTCCTTCATGGAATATTCCGTATTCCTTAATGTGTTAAATTCATTAGTTATTGCGGGACAAATAACTAATTTGACCTGCCTCCAATTCCAATGTTGCTAATACTTCCTATTTATACTCCCTGTATGCAGGCAGATATGGAACAGAGGAAAGTGGCAAATATCCCATACACATAATTTTAAAAATCCCAAATTTCCAATTTTAATTTGTAGAAAGAAATATTACCTCTGGCACTTTAAAAAGCTGAAATTCAGGAAAAAAGGGGAACAAATACTTTTGATGAAAGGCAAGTGTGCTCTTTTTGAAGTATTCAATGAAAGATTTGTCAAGAGGGAAACTGATGGTTTAAGAAACAGTATAAACTCCTGAAGTGGAGTATGGCAGACTTCCAAAATTTTAAAACAACAACTCCAGCTTACAGAAACAGATCGGCACCAACAGATGGGTCTCACACTGTATCTGGATATGTTTAAAACTAGTATTTTAATTTTCTCTGATAATTTAGTTCCTCACATTACAAAAATAAATGTGTGCTTGTTGTGTTCTATCTTCCTTCCTTGCGTCACACATTCTCACTCCCCTCTCTCTTTTAAATTAGGGGCTATTCTCTCCCTCCCTCCATTATACTAAACCATTCTGAGTTGGCTGACTTTGATCAGAAAGCCATTCTCCAGGCCGGGTGCTGTTTCAGACATCAATAATTCCAATTAAGCCAATATGGAGATATGACTACATCATTTTACTAGGCAATTTAAAAAGACACAACTGAAATAAGTGGAAAATCCCACAAAAGAGGCCAAGGGACTTGTCAAGTTTTAATAAGTAATATTTTCAATCAAATGGTACATTTGTCCAAAGCTTATAAGGGTGGTTCATGAGAATTAAATATAGGTCATACCATAATATATCATTCTGAAGGAGGTTAAAAGATGTAACTAAGTCATATTCATCTTGTTGTCAAACCCCCAGTTTTTCACTTCAGTTTAACAAAACCTTAATACTTCTACTTTATTCAAATGGAAGCCTGATTCCTATATAAAGGTCTTGATGACATAGCATGTCTATACCATCCATTTATCCTGGAGTCAGCTCGAGGTTGTCCCTGTGCATCCAAATGATGCACAGGGGATCCCAGGATCAACCGGGAACAACCATTCACTTTCCCCGGGGATAAAATGGACTAGTTTTATCCTGTTTTTTCCTGTGGTCCTGGGACAACCCCGAGAACCATGGGTGGAGTGGCCAGTGCTCCCAGGTCCTCCCTCCTCCCTGTGAGTAGCAGGGCTCTTTAAATGGGCATGGAGCAGCACAGGGTGACTCCTCGCCCATCGGGGGTGGGGAGCAATTTTGCCATCCCCAGGTTGACTGCCAGCACTTTTGTTTTAAGTTTTTGTTTATTTATTACTTACTTTGTGGAGGAGTGAGGGAACACAATTGTGTGACTGGCTACTCCTTCCAAAAAAACCCACATATGCCATGCCAGACATCCTTCTTTCCTTCCATGATGTCGTGCTGGCATTTGGATGCTGGGGGAGGATCCCGGAAGCCGGGAGAACCCGAGATCTTCCGCCCCATCCCAGAAGGCTCAAAGAAGTAGATAAGCCCTTAATTAGTTTTGTGCTAAAATCTATTCTCCAATTCCCTGAAGATAGAGGGTTCCAATTCCCACATGATAGAGGGTTCCATTTTTCTGCCTCATTCTAAGGGCACTTCCATTTGGTGGTGTTTCTGAGTTTTCCTTATCATTGTGAGGAGGCCAAAGGTGCTGAGTAATTGTTTTTTTGCATTATCATCTCTCCTGGCTGCCCATGCTTCCTACCCAAAAAAGCCTTGTTAGGGAGGAACTACTTCAATTTTCCCTTTTCACAGCAGTCTCACACTAGGTTGACATTTTCATCGCGCAATCCACCACAACCTCATGAATTCTTTCTTAGTCAGCTCCTGCCAACTCAGATCCCATCACAGTATATGTGAAGTAGGGATTTTTTGCCCCAATGTGCATCACTTTACACTTGCTTAGACTGAACTGCATTTGTCATTTTAATGCTCATTCTTCCAGTATGGAGAGATGCTTTTACAGCTCTTTGCAATACCATTTTGTTTCAACCACCTAGGTAATTTCGTATTATCGGCAAAGCTGACCACCTTACTGCTCACTCCCAATTCCAGATCATATATGAACTAGGTAAAAAGCACTGGTCCTAATAAAAATCCCGACAGGACTCACTGTTTATATCTCTCCATTGCAAGAATTTACCATTTATTTCAACTGTCTGCTTTCCATTTTTTAACCTTTTCATTTCCCCCCACATATTATCTCAGTAGTCATTTCCCAATGAGAAAATTGACAATATTGGCATATGCAACGTATGTGGAACCCTTCTGTGACCCTGTTCAGACAACACACTAAGCCACGGTGGTTAAGCATTTTGAGCTAAATGTGATGGCTTAGTGTATCATGTGAACCATGACTTAACATGTCGTGTGAACCATTTCTAGCCATGGTGGCTACATAACCATGGTTTAGGCATGGTCACAAACCATTTGCTGCAAAAGGGTTAGTGGCCTAACCATGGCTTAGCCTGTCGTCTGAACAGGCCCTCTGTATTTGAAATAAATATGAGAATATGATTTAAGTTTGCCATTCACTAATAATGTTTCATTGTTATCAGTTCAAAACTCTCATGCTTACAAAAGGTTCAGTATCCAGATTTATAAAGTTATATGATATAATAGCATGTTTTTAGAGGAATTGAGTGAGTTGCTAGATTAGATGTAATATTACTTTTATAGTTGCTTAGCAGAATTGTATAAAGTTGGGAAAGCTTAAGTTGGACACTAGCCTGAGCAGGAACATTTTGGAAACTGAAAACCATGTAGTTCTAGAAGTTTAATCATCTGCCAATAAACCCAAACACACATCTTAATTATATAGATACGCCTAATGTCGGTGCTCCATGGTGGCTGAGAAAAGTTCACAGACTTTCAGAGATTTATACAATTTAATAAGCAGCTCCTAAAACCAGCCAACAAGCCCTCTTAAGCCAGATCTACACTAAGCAGGATACAGCACTATGAAAGTGGTATGAAAGCGGTACATGGTATGTGTCTTATGGGCTCCAACAGTTGTCTGTGCACTTCAATACTGCTATAAAGCAGTAGTGTGGCTCCTGCCTTTTATATACCGCTTTCATAGTGCTATATCCTGCTCGGTGTAGATTTGGCCTTAGAGCTTCATCCCACGTACCTGTTTCCCTCGAATTATCCCCTACAGCGCTAAGCTGTCACTGTTGTTGTTGTTATTATTACCGGACAGCTAGATCCTTTACATACCAGGAAATGGGTTTAAGGGAGGAAATGTAAAAAAATCAACGGATAACTCAATCCGATTCAACGTTGGTATGCTTAAAGCTCTCCTTAATATCTATTTCTGTGCCTTTTTTGATGTCTTTATCTTTAAAGCTTACGCAGATGTAAGCATTTGTTTATTTTTTCTTCAAATCTTGCTCCTGAGTCCCAGTGGCTGTTTGGAAAACAACAAATGATACGCTCAAAAACTAGTAGCAAAATATTGCACTTCTTTTGGTTAAGAAGCGCAATTAAAGCAGGATGCATGGGAGTACTTCACAATAAAAGCAGATTATAAGATGGAAAATTTTGGAGTCCTATGCACGCAATTCACAGTGATTGTACAGTATAACGCTGGTGTGATGAAGCTATTAGTCTGCCTTAGGTGCATTGTAATTGGTGGCTAAGGAGATTATGCATTGTTACAGGGGTAAAAGAATGAAGAAATTATGGGAGATGCCTAAATTATTTCTACTTATATTGTAATTTTTAACTACAACAGCAGTCAACACCTTGTAGAATTAATGCTACAGTTCCTTTCCATTCATTCTTTTCCAATGCTTAGAAAATGCTCCGTCCTTATTTTCTCTCTTGCTTCTTTCACTCCCTCTCCATTGTTATCTAGGAAACTATTTTATAGCCGTCCTTTATAGGGAACTCCCCTCAGGACGGTGCTTACAGTTTCTTTGCTATCAGAATGAGATATTAATGTACCCACAGCCCTACCAAAATTTAAACAGAATGTTGACAAGGGATTTAAAGGTGTGCTAACGGAAGATAAGGAGATTACAGAAAAGCAAACACTGAATAAATTCTTGGAGTCTGTCTTCACAGTGGAAGATGCAGGATAGATACCCCTGCCAGAACTGACTTTTTATTTGCCAAAATCTTTGTCTCTTGTCACCAATATTTCTTTCAGTTCTTCAAACTCTCTTCTTGAAAGTGGTGACAAGAGACAAAGATTCTGGCAAATTAAAAATTTAACAAATTCCCATATCCAGATGATATTATCTACCCAACAATTCTTAAATAACAGATGGTGAAATTCCTGACCTTCTAACAAAAATATGCACCTGGCCCCTAAGACAAGTTTCTGTACCAGAAGACTGGAAAGCAGTCAAGGATTAGCAGTGAAGTGGCCAAGTTTACTGACACCAAATTATTCAGGGTAACAAGAAAAAGAAAAAAGGAATTGTGCCTGAAAGGATCTCTCCAAACTGGGTTAATGGGCAACAAAATGACAAATATTGATCTCTGTAAGTAGGTGTAAGGTGATGCACATTGGTACAAGCCCCCTAAATTCACATACACAGTCATGGGGTATGAGGTGGCAATAACAAGGAAACAGGCCTTGGGGTTTCATGGTGGACAACTCAATTAAAATGTCAACCCAGTGTGTCGCTACTGTGAAAAAAAGTTCCATGCTCAGAATCATTCGGAAATGAATCAAAAATAAATCTCCCATTATTGTCATGCCTTTATACAATTCTGTGGTGGGACCACACTTAGAGTACTGTATACAGTTCTGTTTGTCACATCTCAAAACAGTATTGTAGAGATGAAAAACGGTGCAGAAAAAGGCAATTAAAATGATTATGAGGCAGGAGCAACTAAGAAAAGGTTACAATGCTTGGGTATTTTTCACTGGATACAATTCAGAGGTTTATAAAATTATGCATGGTGTGGAAAAAGTAGACAAAGAGTCTTCTCCCTTCTCATAAAATTAGAACCTGGAGTCATCCAGTGAAGTTGAATGGTGGGAGATTCAAAACAGATAACAGAAAATACTTCTTCATACAGCACAATGTTAAATTTCCATAATTTGCTTCCATAAGATGTGGTGAGGGCCACCAATTTAGGCCAGATCTACACCAAGCAGGATATCACACTATGAAAGCAGTTTGAAAACGGTATATGGGATGTGTCATGGGTCCAACAGTTGTCAGCACACTTCAATACTGTTATAAAGCAGTAATGTAGATCCTGCCTTAGACACGATTAGACAAATTTGTAGCAGAAAGGCTATTAATGGCAACTAGTCATGATGGCTATATGCTATCTTTCCATGATCAGAGAGAGCATGCTTCTGAATACCAGTTGCTGAGAAACAACAGTGGGAGATACATACTGTTCTCGTGTCCATAGAGAGCAGCTTGGGGAACAGAAAATTGGACTTGATAGTTATTTGGTCTAATCCAGCAGGGCTCTTCTTATGTTGTTAATGATTCCATGCATCTCTTCAGTATTCAACTACAAAGCTGCCAGACTAAAGAAAGCACTTTTTTAGAGAACGGGAAACAGGCGTATATTTAACTTGATCTTGCTGAAAAAATAATTAATTTCAAATTGAAATTAGCATTCTATGCTAGTGAAACTGATAATCAAGTTTCTAGCTCCCTAATGTAAGCTGTTTATAAAATATTAGGAGGGAAAGCATTTTTCAGAATTCAACCCAAATCCACTTGGACTTAACTGTTTAGCATACAGTTGAGAAATAATACCAGGAATAATGTGCATAAGTTAAAACTGCCCTCTTCTCTCAGGCATTTGGCAGCATATAGCAAGTCTTTATGATTTATTTATTCCATTTATGTACCGCCCCATAGCCAAAGCTCTCTGGGTGGTGCACATAAGATAAACATTTAAAAACAATATACAAAAATTTAAAACCACAAAAACATGCAAAATTCAAATACATTTAAAACCACTGTAACAAAAAACCAGACCCAGGCTCATTACATATTGCTAAATGCCTGGAAGAAGAGAAAAATATTGACCAGGCGCCGAAAAGAGGTCCTGGATGGTCTCTCTGGTTGATTGCTTTCAATTGTTTTAGATATATGCTGCTGTTGTATGTGCTATATGTTTTATATCCTTACATGACCGGTTTATACTTTATATAATGTATTTTAACAGTTTTTAATTTTTCTGAACTGCCCAGAGAGCTTTGGCTGTGGGGCACTATAGCAATATAATAAATGAAATGAAATGGATATGAAACCATATGTAATACACCATCTGAAACAGTCGTTCCAGGAAAGCAAAGAAAAATCACTACATACCTGGAAAAAATATTGCTGGCATTTGAAAATACAAGAAGCTTAATATTAACAATTATTTATACCAAGTAGTATATTGAGCCAGCCACTGGGTTCGTTTGCAAATACGCAGAACTTTTAAAAAAGCATTTTCAATAATGGGCACGTTATCAATCAGAGCCACCAAACTGTAAAGGCCCATTTCTGCCTGCCTGCCTAGTTTAGCTCAAATGTTCCTAACTTTGCTGTGATACTTGGGAGGGGAGTGGGGTGGGGGGAGGGGTTAAAAAGCCACTGACAATGAAGATTTTGCTCAGGAGCCTCTTCCAGCTACAGTTAAGCCTCGCTATAGGCAATGATGCTCTCCTTTCTTTTGTTTGTTTGGTATGCTTGGCTGTACTGCTTTATTTGGCTCCAATTGATTGATTTTGTCCAGGTTGCCTGCCTGCTCCCTTGCTAGGGCTGGTGTTTTAAAGGCCCTGTTTCACGCTTCCTTTGTTTTCCCTCCTGCTTGTTACACTACAGATGCCAAGTTCATGGGGGAGGCTCAGATGAGCACTTTGGAGTCACCATGTTGTGAGCTTGTCAGCTGATGGGTCTTCCATTGTGCTGGCAGCAATAATAATCTTAATGCCCTGCATCAGATATGACGAAGGCTTCAGCAGTGCTTATGGGAAGTTATTTGCTCGGAAAAGCTGGAGATAAATGAGGAGAGCTCATCTTCAGGGAGGCATTGTTTGGCTGGCTTACATACAAGTAAGCTACTGGGACTGTTTTGGCCTCTTTAATGTGCCAATGGGAGATATTGGATCAAGAAAGCAGTAGGAGCAATATGAACAACTGTGCCGCTAACAATGCTTTAAGGGAGATATATTTCACAATAAGCCTTTGCCTAGTTTTTATTGCTCATTTACCCATTTTTTATACTTTCCTTTTCTCTCTTCCCCACTCTCTCCCTGTATTTTATTGTTGCAAATGTGGAGGCCAGTTAAGATAAAAAGTGAACAGAGTGGTTTGTATATAAAGGAAAGGAACATGTCTGTGAAAACAGATTTCTGAAGCTTCAGTATTTTTATACGTTATACTCTTGAGATTCAAACTCAAAGATCAATGTAATCTCCCTGTCCAGAGCTTGCAGCAAACAAGCTGCCTCTGTTGTATGCCAATGGGCACCAACCCTTTATTCAAATACCTTGTTAAAAAAAGCCCCCTTTGCAAATCTTGTCAGTATGTAATACATAATCAGAAAAGAAGCAGTAGCTTGTGCAGAATTCCATCGCCCAACATTAGGGTGATCATATTTTGGAAACCAAAAAGGAAGACAACATGGCCGGCCCCCAAGAGGGCGTGCCCACCAACATGTCCAGCCCCCAAAGGGGCATGTCCAGTCCCAAGGGCGCGTACCCACTTGAACATGGCCTTGGCCACATGTCTGATTTCACAGCACACAATTAAGGCAAATTTGTTCTACATAATATCTTAATGTTATTATCACTGAAATAAAGAACAAGTGAGACATTCAATCTATCTGAAATTAACTTCACCATTCCTACTTTTGTAGCTTTCACTGTACTTTGAAGCATTTGCTATAGTCTCTCCTTCCCTCAAATAACTTTTCTGACTGCAAATCCTTCACTGGATGACCACAGTGTCACCTTTCCTAACATTTAACATCCTTTCCCCACCACCTTTCTCATATCCATACTCACAGATTCAGCATACTGCTACCACTGAACAAATCAAGCAGTTGACAAGTGCAGAAAAATCTAGTACAACAAACTAGCAACCTAGTATTCAGAAAAAGTATAAACTACTATTACCCTGCAAACATTAGCCATGGCACAAAATGGACTAAAGGCTTGTTGCAGTCACTTTACACTAGAACCTCTTAGCTTGTTTCAACTTCTGGTTTATCAATGAGAAACTAATCTAAAAATGTGTCATTATACCACTGGTTCTTGATTGATTGATTGCATTTTTATACTGCCCAATAGCCAAATCTCTCTGGGCAGTTCACACAAATTAAAACCATTGAAAGTATAAAACAAACAGTATAAAAGCATGATATAAAACACAACATAAAAACACAACCAAGATAAAATCAGCAGTAGTACAGAAATAAAAATTTAAAATACAAATTTAAAACAACAAAGTTAAAATAAGCCATGTAAACTAGACCATGGTCAGTAGCAATACAAAGAAAGGCCAGAACAAATGCCCATTATCACCATGCTTGACAAAGATCTTTCCTTCATTTTATCCAAGTATCTCCTGAATTTACACTGCTTCAGTGTGCAGAGAACAGAAATCCCAATTCCAGAGTGTAATAGTTTACCCAAAGAAAACTGAGTAGAAGACCATACAGCACTATCCTATGACAACTTAGAAATAAGTCCTGTTGATTTCAATAAAGCTTACTCCGAGATAAATGAATATAGGTTTCAGCCTCTTCACATCTATACATCTTAATCTACCAAGTGCAAGCCCCTCCTGTCAAGGAGAACTATGCACTCACCAGAACCTGGCCTCCTGGATCATTCAACCAGCAGGTACTCTCCAGGATGATGCTTTCAGAGCCTAGGAAATCCAGACATATACAAATAAGTCAAGCCAAGCCATACTATGCACTAACTATTATCTTGCTGGGACACAACAATTCTGAGACAAGGCAACACTTTGCAGTCGACCAGACATAACAATCATAAAGAAAAAATAAAAATAAAACACTACCTCATTGACAGAGCAATACCTAATGACAAAAATATTCCAGAAAAGGAAGAGGGAAAGAGAAAAATATATACCACTGGCTATAGAAGTTAAAGAATTATGGCAACAGCAAAAAAATATCTGACTGGAATATCCCACCAATCAGCTTCATAGGATTACCCTGGTTTCTAGTATTATAGGAGAGGGAGAAAAATGTCTCCCTAACATCATTCCAGGAAATTCAGCAAAAATTCTGCCAAATAGGGCTTCTTTTTCTGTGATGGGGGATGACAAAAAGAAAAATGTCTTCTGGGAAAATTCAGCTTAACTCTAGTGGCAGGGCACACAGCAGCTTTAGCTATTCCTGCCAATTCCATGCCTGGACTACCCTCCTGCCTCACCTGCTGGGCTAATCAGGGATTCAGGTGTGCCATGCAGCAGTGACATGAGCAGCAGCTTCCTCAGCTCTCCCGGATGTTGCACGAGAAGAGGGACTTCCGGAAGAGTTGCAGAAGCCTCCATTCGCAGGCTAACCCAAGGACCGACGTGCCAGGAAGGCGGGTTGGTCCATGGGTTAGCCAGTGAAGGGCGGCTTCCACAAGTCTCCCAGGAGTCTCTCTTCTCGTGTGACATCCGGGAGAGTCAGGGAAGCCACCAAGTGCAGCTGCTTCCTCAGCTCTCCCGGAAGTTATGCAAGAAAGGGACTTCTGGGAGTGACGCAAGGCCCAGCAAATGTGTGCCCAACTCGCCCCCCATCCACACTAATTGAGCAAGCATTAAGAGACCTTTTCAGTCTCAATTGGTGTGGGAGTGGGCAAGCTGGGTGCACGTTACAGGCCTACAGAAACTTCTCAGATTGGCCATCCATTAGCATAGCTGGAAGGATAGTTGTGTGCGTGCAGAGATCCTCCCAGCTACGCTAATGGCGCAGGCGATCTGTGTACTTTCCCAAGGCCCAAAAAACACGCAACCTGCCCCCCCCACACCTTTCCCAAAGATTTTCCTAAGATTTCAAAATTCCCTCCAGAGCCCCCCCCCCCCCCCCCGGTCCGAAAACTCTGAGATTTCTGGGGAAAATTGGTGAGTTGGTTAATCTACACAAGGAACTCAGGATTTAAGTCAGCTGAAGAGTCTCCTAAGAAAACTTGTTTAGAACTCCACTCTAATAAGAAGTAGAGCCATTTCAGTCTTGGTGCTGAATTTATGCCATTACCTTTAGTTGGATGGGAAAAAAATCTTTGCCAGAGATGGGCAGAACTACTGGGTTTTCTGCAAGGCAGTTTTCATTTTCAAATATGATGATTTTTCATACTCTTTGCCTATTTGTTTACAATGCCCTCACTTACATCCACTCTCAATTGCCTTCACTTGACGTCAGTGACAACATCATGTGATCTATTCTTGCCTCAGATTACCCATGTGATTAATTCAGGAAAGTGAAAGAAGAACCAGTGACCTGGAGAAACAATGATTCTGAACAGTATTGGGGGTGGGGGTTGGGGGGTGGAAAGTGGCACAACATTCCTACCTCACACACAAAAATGCTATTTTTGACCTGAAAAGTAAAACAGGACAGTATTTGGCACAGCCCTACTTTTACTAAAGTAAAAGATAGGGGAAACTAGGTCAGTTCAACAGTTAAAAGTTTAGGGGTACAGATTTATCTCCTATTGTTTTTATCATGGGTTTAATGTTTACAATTGCAGCTACTCATCATCATCATTCACAGTACTTTGTGCACAAATTACATGAAAAAGTGACATATCAGTATTAAACAAGACACATTAAATACGTGAATGGATTTAACCACCTTTTTTCCCTTTAAAAATAATAGTATCAATCAAGATTGCGGCTATTGGTGTTAATGGCAGCTTTTCTCCCAAGGGGGAATTTTAATCAGATGTATGGCATGGAAGCAAAGGGTTTAAAAAATTTCCCCTTCCTTGGCTGTGACATTTAACCAGGGTGGGGCGGGGAGGGGGAGACAAGACACATTAAATGTATTCACATATTCAATATAGCATGTAGTTTGGACCTCAAGAGAATGATAAGAATTTTAGAGTATGAAGCATCAACACAGGGCAGTACGTCTTGCACTGTTTTAGGTTTTAGCTATATCTATACATTTTGATGACCTGTCTGCAAAACTAAAACATGTCATCCCCGCTTTTCTACATTTTAGTATAAACACAAAAGTTTAGGCATTTTACAGAGAGCACTAGCAATATTGAATTGTATTGCTTTACGTATACAGTGGCTAGGGAAACCCATCACTGAGATGCATCTGCCAACTTGATCTAGTAGTGGAGCATTAAACAATATATTAGGATGACAAGTGAAGAAAAATTCCCTTTTTTCATTTCTAAAGGCTGAAAGAACATCTTGAGTGAAAATGTAATTGCCCAAAGCAGAATTTGCCCTGGGTCTGCTGATCTTACCCTTGAAAAATTGGTATGGATAAACATAACAGGAAAAATTACAACGGGTAAATGTCACCAAAGAAGAGGAGAAAGAAGATTTTTCAAATTTTCACTCTCCAGCCTTCTAGTCATGACTGAGTGGATATTCAGCCTTTTTGATCAGGCTTAGTCCCAGATCTCAGACAGAGACTGCCTTGGTGACCTTTCTCAGCCAGTTAGCTAAAATTCCAATAGGGTGAGTGTGTTATTCTTGGGACATCTCAGCCTCTAATTGCCTTTGATACTAATTATTGTTTCCCAGGGACCACAGGATTGCTCTGCCCAAATGACTTCTTAAGCATACACCCCATTTTGTTTGTTTGTTTATTTATTTATTTCAGAGTTTTTCTATATTGCTTTTTATTTTAAAATCCCAAAGTGGTTCACAGGTTAAAATTTTAAGAAGTATTTAGAATGATTTTAGAATGTTTTTAGGATGTTTTAACAATGTATATTATGTTTTAATTCAGTTTTATGTATTTTACCATTTCTTGTTGTTCCCCACCTCGATCAAAATGAAGAGGCGAGTAAGAAATAAAATTATTATTATTATTATTATTATTATTATTATTATTAAATACCACATTATTATACCACATTTATTATTATAAAATACCACAACACTTAACAATAAAACAGTGATAAAACAATAAAATGCCATTAAAATAACCACAGATTACTGACAATGCTAGGGGTAAGGAAGTGCCTGGGCAAAGAAATCTATCTTAAGCTGTCAGTGGAAATGCTGTCCGTGAATGGAAAGAAAGCAGCCAACCAGGATTTGATCCTGGATGAGTGTGCCTACCGAGCTTGTATCACAGAGACCTGGTTGGATGAGACTGTTGGGAGTAAATCACTCCCAGCAGTTCTCCGTGCTGCAGCAGGCAAGACCTAGGCAGCAGGGAAATGGGGTTCTCTGTATTCTATAGAAATGAGAAGGATTGCATAAAGTATGTAATGATTATAAACAAAGTATAGCATTTCTTGATTATAGGAAATTGGCGGGGTGTGTGTGTCTATACAAAAGCCCCACTGTGGCTGAGCGGTGGAACTGCATCAGTTATACGACACAACAGTCACCTCGTAGCCACCACAGAGCTTTCCTGCAAAGCTGCACAGTAGAAAAGTCGGGATTTACCAAGGTCAGTATGGCTCTTCCGCCATCTGTCTTCACTCCAGTGCCAGGCCAGGGGGGGGGATTCCCAGAAAGAAGGTGACCTCCCATTGGTGACTGGGACCTGGGCAAGAAGGAGGAGGCAGTCCTGGCGAGCCGAATGGCTGCCGAAAAGCCTGTGCTGCCTCCTGTGTCTGGATTATCCGATCCCACCCCACAGCAATGGGTTTTTTTCCAGAAAGCGGGGGCAAACCAGCACGGCCAAGGCAGCCCCTAGGTTTTCTGATATTCTACTTGCTTTGTTCAGCCACAAACATGCTCCTAATAAGAAGAATTCTTATTATAACAATAGAATTAGGCATTGGAATTAAAATTGGGTTCCATAGTGATAGAAGAATTCATGCAACTAACCTGACATTATACTCAATTTCATACAAATATCAGTTTCAAAGAATATCAAGGAAACATCCCCAACCATGGACAACTCCAAATGTTCAGGCATGTTTAAGATCAGGCTCTTCGACATATTATTTTGTACAGACAGAAGAGAATGTAGATGGCAACATCCAAAAAGAAAAACAGGAGTAAGAGTTGTAGAAGTCACTCCATCTGTAGATCTGATGGCATAATCAAAATTATTCTCCGCTATTCTTTATTGAAAAGAGACTGGAGGTTCTGAGGCAAGCATTAAAATGTGAGAATAGAGAGGGAAAGTAAACAAAAAGCTAGGAAATGATTGAGTTCCTTAAGGATAGTTTTGTTCTGCTAAAGCAAAAAGAGCTTAAATTTCTCAAAGGAAATGCCTAGAAATTAATGACATATCTTGATAAGAAAAATGGTTATGGGAGATGAAGCAAAATTACTTTTCTCAGAACATTCATTCCTGTTTAATAAATGGTCAGACAATTCATTTTCGTTTTATTTATCTTTGTTCGCAAGCACTCCATGGGTTCATACTGCCAAATAGGGACTTCTTGCCATGAGGTAGAAATCCCTGATTTAAATGTTAAAATCAACAGATATATTGCATGGCTAAGGACCTGCCAAAATGCCAGTTGGATTGTTGACAAGAGTCTCTATTAAAGTCTCTCTCTTTTGAAAAACCTTCTTCATAAAGTGTTCTTGGCTGCTCATGTGCATAGGAACAATAAGCAAAGATTCCCTTGAAAAATCAATATGTTATATTTAACCCAACATCATATGCTGACTAGCAGTCTGATAATTGGTCTAGCTTTGTGCTTCTCTCCATATAAGGAGAACAGCCTTTCATCCTTTGGTGCTATTCAACAGAAACCTTGTTCATGCACAAGGCCATTTACAGGCACTACCACGCTAGTGGTAGTGACTGAATCATTTGTGCTGCTGTTTGCTGCATATCCTGTGACACATGTGCCCTTCAGGAGCAACCACAATTCAGCCATTTGAATGAAACATATTCTCATACTTCTAGTGTAGGTGTCAATGCTGAAAACAATGGTGTCAATGCTGAAAACAGTGTTGTCAGGGAAACAGAGAGGCATCTATTTAGGACTTTGTCATAGGTATAGCAGATACTGCTTTTCAGTTAATTTATTTGAAGATATGTGCATGCATATTTTTTTTAAAGAGGAAAAGGGAACCTTTTGCCTTTCCAGACTATTGGATCCACCAGCTTTTTGTCTTAGCACTAGAATAGGTAGTACCATCTCCCCTCCCATGTAGTTTTCTCATGAAAGACTTCACTTTTTAAAAAAATGTTTTGTGTGTTGCTGAAGATAACAAGCATTAAAAAAAAACCTTAAAAAAACCTAATCACTCCCAAATAATAAATGAAAGGGTCCATGAATGTATACACAATGGCTACTAGTCCAGATGGCTAAGTGCAACCTCCAGTATCAGAGGCAGTAAACCTGAATACACTAGTTGTTGGGGAACATGGGCAGGAGGGTGCTGTTGCATCATATCCTGCTTTGTTGGTGCCTTGTCGACAGCTGGTTGGCTACTGTGTGAACAGAGTGCTGGACTAGATGGACTCTTGTTCTGATCTAGCATGGCTCTTCTTATTTTCTTAATCACAACTGATGTAGATGCTGGGAGAAAAATGGCATTTCCCAGTGACCAATACTGAAATTACCCTACACGTTTGAGCTAATTAAAGGGAAAATGTTAGGATCAATAATAAATCATCATCTGACAAGGGCCAAGGATTGAAGAGTAGTCTATACTTTAAGAAATCTTTGACAATTGACTATATAATATTAAGGTCACTGAACACTAGTGTCATCTTCCTTATTCTTCATTCTGCAAATCAATATACTTACTTACAGGACTCTTGTATTCTATTAAAAGCCTTCATTACACTAAGTAATGAATATCTGGAGAAAATCACACCTAGGAAACTGACAGCTCAAGTTTTAGGCTGCATGTCTTTCTGCCAGTTCAATGACAGAGCTTTTGACCTTGTAAGTACAGTGCAATGAGGTTACAGCTAAATCTTTTCATAAGAAGAGACCATGAGGTAAGGACCTCTGACATTACTGACTCTAATCCTATATACCATGGAGAAAATCAACAGCAGGTCTACAAAGAAGACAGTACTAAGAGTTATGCTTTCTGTCTTGAAAATAGGAATGCATTTTATGTTGTCTATCAGAATCAGTATTTATTTATTTAAAAAACATCTGTCCTATTAAAAATAAACTTCAAGGCAGCTTACAAGAAAACAACAATAAATAATGAGAACAATCCTTAAAAAGAGATTAAACAATGCTAATAAACCAGTGGCAGATATACCAATAAAATCACTTTGGCCCACTCATATTAAATATTTGGTAAACCAGTAAGGTGGTTCTAATACCTAATAAGGTTAAACTTCTAACTATAACCTAACCCAAGGAGTAGGCAATGTGCTACTTTCTAGCTTTTTTAAACTACTACTCCCATAATTCCTTACCATTGCCCATAATTGCTGAGGGAGTTGTAGTCTGAAACATCCAGAACGCACCAGGGCCGTTTCTACACCTGCCTTTTTTCCTGGGATCGTCCAGGGATCATCCCTGTGCATCCAAATGACACACAGGGGATCCTGGGAGCAGGCAGGGATGATCCCTCCATTTTCCTGGGATAATCCTTAGGTGTAAAAAGGGCCCAGGTTGTCTACCTCTGTTCTAAGGGATGCAACCTCTTTGTCCTTACAAGACTCAAAATCTACAGCCAATAGTTAAATTTTCCTTGCTGCTATTTAATAACATTTATTTATTTACAATATTTGTATACCACTCCACCTCCAAGATTTCGGAGCAGTGAAACACTATATTAAAATAATTACTATTTTAAAAAAGAAACAGAGTTCTGATAAAACCACAGCCGAGCATTTAAGGAAGGCTTCCTGAAATAGCAATGTTATCAGGAGGTGACGGAAGCCACACAACATTAGCACCTGCCTGACCTCCAAAGGTAGGGAATTCCATAGGAAGTGGGACACAACAGTGAAGGCTGTTTTCTTGGTGGACTGTAATCAGGCCATAGGTCCAGGTGGAACCATCTGGACCATGCCCTCTAATTATTTATTTATTTATTTATTACATTTTTATACCGCCCAACTCAGTGATCAGGCAGATTGGTAAGGGAGAACGCTCTCTCTCTCAGGTATCCTGGTCCCAAGTTTTTTAGGGCCTTGTACACTAATACTAGAACCTTAAACCTGGCCTAGTAGCAAATAGGCAGTCAGTGCAGTTCCCTCAGCAAAGGAGTTGCATGGTGAAAATTAGCAATCTGCACTAGTTCCAGCTTCCAGAGCAGCCAGAAGGGCAGCTCCATTTAGGGTGCATTGCAGTAATTCACTCTTGAGGTTACTAATGCCTGTATCACCATGACCAAGCTATCCCTGTCCAGGAGAGGCTGTAGCTGGTAAAACAGCTGAACCTGGTAAAAGGCACTCCGAGCCACCTTGGCCACTTAGGCCTACAGCAATTGCGATGGATCTAGGAGTCCCGCCAGAGTATGAACCTGATCTTTCAAAGGGAGTGCAACCCCATCCAAAACAATGAGTCTATCTCCTGGACTCAGGATTCACTCACACAAAGGGCTTCTGCCTTGCAAGGATTCAACTTCAGTTTATTGGCCTCATCCAGCCTATTAAAAAGTCTAGGCACTAATCCAGGACTTGCACAACCAAAACCTGATTCAGATGTCACAGGGAGATAGAACTGCGTGTCATCAGCATACTGATGACAGCCTAAAGCTAAATGGTGACCTAAGGTTAAATTCAAGTGTTTTCTACAGCATCAAAAATCAGAAATTAATGCATTGTGAAAATACAATATTGACAGTGCTTTTAAAGCAAATATATAATATTAAGCAGCTGATATGAGTGAAAAAATGCATGGTGTGTCATAAAAATTCGCATGAATTCTCTGAATAGAATCTGCATTTCATCTTACAAATATTTCCAGGACAACAGAAAGAGTTTTCTTTAAGTAATAAAAAATAGTCCTGGTCTTGACAGTAATATCGTCATATTTTAATCATTTGCAAATAGGACATAATTATTTTCTCCCACAGCTAACACCCATTAACCTATCCTGTAAACTGTGTCAAATCAGCTATGAAAGGCAGGCATGATTCCTTCAAGATTATGGAAGACTAATAACTCATATGCCCAATAAACATGAATACATTATTGAGGTACTCGCTGGCACAAAGGAAGATAATCATTGCCTTTCAGTCACAATGCTTTTTACTAGAAATGTGTTCATGTGAAAGAATTAAGAGATCCCATGAATTAAGGTAAAATTCTACCCTCACTGATTCAAGGAAAAGGCACCATGACTGCAATTCTTGCTTACAGAGTATGTTTAGTGGTATTCTGAATATTATAGCAACTACAGACAGCTCTAACTCAATACTTCTTATTTAAGGCCAAGCAAAGAAAGGAGGATGTAGAGCACATCTTTCAGGCTGTTTTACAAATCCGGGTTTATTCTACATTGCAACAGTCATTTATCAGAATTTATTTAGCTACCAAAATTGTTGTACAGCTGTTATATGAGGATCAGATAGTATAGTAACATACTTGACATCACTTGTATTTTTAAATTACAGCCTGTTAGATCAATATGCATAAAAATACAGGAAAAAATAAGATAACAAAACAAAGATCCATTCCACACAGACACTTTCTCCCCAAGCCTTTTACCTCCATTTATTTCATGTTCTGTAGAATGTCGGAGAATATCTAAGCATGGATAAAGCTAAATTTTGTCCTTACAAAATTTAGAGTAGAGCTGAGATGGATTTTTTTTTTCAAATTTCAGTCAAAATCTGCATGTTTAATGTATCAGTGAAGCAAATTCTACCATTTCCTGGATACCAGAAAGAGCTTAGCAAAAGTTCCAAATGCTGAACTGCACTGTAGCCCATACAATGGTTCTGCCTTGGCAGAAAGAGCATTTCAATCTGTGGGCTATCTGAGCAATCCCAGGGAAGTTCAAGCCCAATTGAACTAAAACCTTAGGCAGAGTCTATTTATGTACTCTTCCAGTGCTAGAGATGGGACTAGCGTGGTGCTATAAGCTGTCAGATAAAGTAGTGGAGAACTTACGGGGAATATATAAAGTGGCTCTAAAACAGGGCTGGACAACATGCAACCCGGGGACTGCATGTGACCCCTGCCACACACATACCCAGGCAGGATCTACACTATTGCTTTATAATGGTATTGTAGTGCACTGACAGCTGTTTGGCCCACTGACACATTCCATGTATCGTTTTCCAAACGCTTCCATAGTATTATATCCTGCTTGGTGTAGATCTGGCCCCAGTGTGGCTCCTGCTGCAGTGCTGAATTCAGCAGTTGTCAAGTTTTGGTTTTTCCCCCTTAAAGACCACTTTTAACACTATAAAGAACAAAAAGGACAGAGGTATATGAGAATTTTGTTTCTGATCATTTCTGATCAGGTTTTATGCAGTTTGCACCCTCAAAATTTGGGCATTTCTGAACTGGTCCAAAACAACTGTTTTCAACAGCATGCCTACATTTGAAATGTGAACATGAAATATGCATACTTCTGGAAAAATGTGCGCAAAAATGTTTTAATCAACAGCAGAAGAATATGTACATTTCTAAGATGCAAACAACTGATGCATACATTTGGAAAATAAGCCCCCAAAAATTAATGGAAAAGAGAAGTTCCCAATCTCATACAGACTCAAGTCAGAATGAGGTTTGAATTCAGATTTGGAGAACTTCAGCAAGCTCAAACTTTGCTGATTCAATCATTTCTATAAAAGGACCAAATTTAGCTTGAGAACAAGTTAAATCTAACCCTTTTAATGGTATGGAGCACTACTGAGTGGTTTGGCCCCAATTGCTTTGGAATTGGGGGGCAGACTGTAAGATGTTCCAGTCATTTGGTGTACCAGGGTGGAGGTCTGGATGGCAAAAGAATTGCCATCCAGAATTGTCCATCCCTGATGTAAAAGTTACCTCAATCTGAGCTTGGCCAAAGTCAGAAGTTACACAGCCTTGAAAATCATCTTCTCAGGCTTTCTGTACATTTTGGTCAGGCATCCAGCACTTGGATAAAAATACTAGATAAGTATCAAAGGGGCACCTGGAGATGCACAGGAAACAAACAAACAAGGGCAATAACACTAATGAAATCAAAGCTAAAGATACTGTTTGGGCTCAGCTCTTCCTCACGCGGGTTCCTTGGAGATTGCCACGTCATGTGCTATAGAGCAAAGCCAGGAACTTAAATCACACAGCAAGATGAACTGGAAGCCAGTGAGGTCCTAGGAAAAAATATGTTGTCATTTTGGGCTGCAATTTTGACTATAGCCACAGCTAGACCTAAGGTTTATCCTGGGATCATCCCGGGTTCGCCCCTGCCTGAGCACTGGATCCCCTGTGTGTCACCTAGATGAACAGGTTTGACCCCTGGACAATCCAGGGATAAACCTTAGGTCTAGCTATGGCCTTAGTTATGAATATTTAAATCTCAATGAGATTTAAATATCTAGTCACAGGACTGCCAGTTTGAAGGTAACTTTGTTAGGAAAAAAACCTTAAACAGCTCATTGGGTCCAAGCCTATATACAGATAGACACTTTGGGGGTGGGGGAATAACTTATGTACAAAGCAGAATACCCGCAGAGATTAAAAAAAGGAAGAAAAATATTTTATGTGTAATGGCACTCACTTCAAATATAAAAGTTTTTAATCATAATGCTTAGTGACACAAACTGTCCCTTTCTTCTTTCATCCGTTCTCCATAACATGCTCTCAAGACAGATTGGGAAATCTCAGTGGCTGACCTCAGGGGGACTGGGAAACAGACAATAATCTTGTTTTCAGCTGGAGATCAAAACAGCCTTTGAGGAGATGAACTCTGAGCTTTATCTTCTTACGGGAGAAATGCAGTTGTTACCTACTATGTCTGAGTAGCATAATGTCTATGCAAGACCAAAACAACAGATACCTCACACCTCAGAGTGTCTTAGGCTGCAGTGGGGAGGTAAGTCCCACTGAACATCGTATTTCTGGAGAAACATGCATGTTAGTATCTTTTCATTACACAGCACCAGGAGCTACCTGCCTAAAACACAGAGACACATAGACATACATCTCTTTCTCAAGCTGAAAACTCTCAGTGAATTTTATGAAGCACCAAATCATCAATATATAGTAGTGTAATGTCTAACAACTCAAGAACAGAACTGGGCATTTCCTGAACAATCCAGGGAACTTCAACAATCACAACTCTTCACTTTGGCCTCCTGTTTAGACCTTCTTAATTTAAAAGTCACCTTTTTTCTCTCTGACTGTTCAGAGATGTGCCAATAAGGACTCATAAGCAGCTTATTGATGGCTGCAGAGATTAAAATTTCTAGAACAATCCACTGGAAATGATAAAAGGGAATCTGAAGCAGCATGAATATACTACAACACACACAAACAAACAAAAAGAAGAAATTTCACACATGTGGAGTAAGACCCAATCAAACAATGAAGCGTAGGATCAATACAAGAGATTTTTTAATATAGACCCTTGCAGGTTCAGCTACAGTACAAAGTAGACAGATTTAAAGTACACAGCTGTGTACACCCTGCAATCCTTTACATGTCTACAGAGACATTATTGGCCCATTCAGTTCAATAAGACATACTCCCAGGTAAGTGGGTACAGGATTGCAGCCTAAATCTGCCCCCCTCCCCCGTGACCTCCCTGCCTGTTGCATTGGGTAAGCCATTGTTCTTGCACAAGGCAGAAATATTATTGTCTTTTTTCCTATAAACTATAGTTTATTAATAAGTTTAGTCTTACTTCCAGTGGCTAGAAGAGTCTGGAGCAAAAATAATTAATTATTTTTTCCAGGTAGGAAATGACAAGCAACTGCAGTTCTAACATAACATGTATTCTTCACTGAAAATTGTTCCTGAAGGAGTAAATGTGAACAACATGTTGGAATGCAAAATCCTAGCTGTTTCCGCATTTTGATGTCATTCCATCTCCCCAATATACACACCTATATTCTTCGAAATAGTTTTTCCCCCTTATTTGGAATCAGCTCGCTCAGAAATTGGTCAGCCATCTAGAGAGGTTTGTTAAAAATGAACTTAAGCTAATTTCCCTTCACTCCCAGATGTTTTAGGTTACAACTCCCACCACTCCTGACCATGCTGGTAGAGGTTGATGGACACTGTAGTCCAAAACTTCTAGAAGAGACCAGGTTGGGAAAGGCTGCCTTAAGCATGGCATTTGTTAATCTTGAAATAAATTTGTTGAAACAAGAAAAGAATTAATGAAGAATAAGAAAACCGTAAGAAAGCATAATAAAATGTTAGTTTGATTCAAATAGTTCAATCCTCTTAACTGTGTTGACTTAGATGTTCAAAGGGATTTATTTCCTGGGAACTATGCTTTGAATTCCCACCTAAGATTGACTCAGTCCAAAGAAAGAGATAAACCAAGAGGAAAGTCCACGACTAATATGGTGGCAGTTGTCAGCAGGTGTTACATAATTTGCGGCATAGCATTGCTCACCTTTCAATCCTGTTTGTAAAAACATCAATAAAACAGTCATGTATATTTATCATGGAACTCTGAGTTGAGAAATTACAAATAAATCATTCATTCAGTGATATTTTTTTCTAACTGAGAAAATATAATTGGCACCAGATGTCCACATTTTTAGTGAGAGAGGTTAATTTTAAGTTATAGCATACTGCCTCTGCTGAACACACACTGCTAAACCATTCATTTTTGAGAACACAGAAAGGAAGATACATTAGATCCGTTTCCCTCCCCCAGCATTATCAGATCCATGACACAGAATCTGCAACACAGGACCTGCAATTTATTATTTATGTTTTATTTTTCTACTTAGGCTTCTAGTCTTCCCCACCCCCCAAACCAGTTACATAGCACACTCATGGCTAATTCCTGGACCCTCTTTGTGCCTGTTACATGGGGTTGGGATGGTGGCGAACAAGGCACACAATATGTGCCTTGTTCCCCCACCCGTCCTAACTCCATGTAACAGTGTAACGCTCCCATCTAACACTCCCAAGTTACAGAATTAGCCCATAGTATTGGTTTGTGCAGTGTTGTGCCTGAGATTCCTGCCATACTAATCAACATTATCCCACCTTATGGACTGGGATGGTGGTATTTGTTGGCCAGCATGACAGACTGCCCTGTGACTGGATCCTTTTCTATGCCAAACTCTATGAACCGTACTCAATAAAAATTATGGCCATTTGTAATTCACTTCAGCCTATATGTAGTTATTGCTCCTATTCACTGACCTCACCCAACCACTCCACACTTGCACAATCGTAACAAGGTATTTCCAAAGCACATGTGAAGTGGTTTTGATACCTAAAGTTAAAAAGCACTGTATCAGTCAGTCCACACATGAGACCACCACTTACTGTTCTGACACAGCCCTATTCAGGTGTTCAGTTTAAAATCAATGGACAGGGACCCAGGGACAAATCCTCCTGCCCTGTACCTTCCCTTCTGACCTCCCTATATTGACAGGGAAGGTCTATAGTGAAAAGGTAAGCAAATCTGGCTGGGTGCACTTACACTGCTCCCAGAGACTGAGGGCCCTACTGAGGCAGGGTTCCTGGTCACATGGAGCAGTGTAAGCAAATTCAGCCAAATGCACTTATACCTTCACTACAGACCTTCCCTGTCAACACAAGGAAGTGAGGAGTGGAAAGGGCAGAACATGTCTCTCCGTTCATAAGAACATAAGAAGTGCCCTGATGCTGGATCAGACCAAGGGTCCATCTAGTCCAGCACTCTGTTCACACAGTGGCCAACCAGCCATCGGCCAGGGATGAACAAGCAGGACATGGTGCAACAGCACCCTCCCACCCATGTTCCCCAGCAACTGGTGCACACAGGCTTACTGCCTCCAATACTGGAGATAGCACACAACCATCAGGGATAGTAGCCATTGATAGCCTTCGTCTCCAGGAATTTATCCAACCCCCTTTTAAAACCATCCAAATTGGTGGCCATCACTACATCTTGTGGTAGTGAGTTCCATAATTTAACTATGTGTTGTGTGAAGTACTTCCTATTATTTGTCCTAGATCTCCCACTAATCAGCTTCATGGGATGACCCCGGGTTCTAGTATTTTGAGAGGAGAAAAATGTCTCCTTATCCACATTTTCCATACCATGCATAATTTTGTACACATCTATCATGTCTCCTCCTAGCCTCCTTTTTTCCAAGCTGAACAATTCCAGTTGTGGCAACCTTCCCTCATGGGGGAGATGCTCCAGCCCCTTAATCATTTTAGCTGCCCTTTTCTGCACTTTTTCCAGCTCTCTCTACAGGATTTTAAAACTGAATGCCTGAATAAAGCCCTGGTTGTAAGGATATGTCTGAACATGAGGGAGTGATTGACAAAATTCAGAGATACAATAAATCATACTAGAGATTCTGGCAGTTGTGATTTTAGCTTAAAATACACAACTGTCGAATGAAGGAGCCAACAATGCAATGGTGATTCACAAAGTACCTCTGTGCATATCAGCTCTCCATGACAAAAGGTAATAGCAGAAGAAACAATTCTATTAGTCATTCAGCTGCTTCACACTAAGCTCTGAGTGTTCAGGAAGAAGAAGAAAAAACCTAAAAGGGCATTTATGTGAAAAACCTGTATCAATACATTGTGTATATCAGGCTGAGTAGACTAGCAAATTGAAACAATTTCTCATGATGCTTCACTTTCAAATCTCATTTGGAAACAATTTCAACACTTGCAAGAAAGATGGTTCATAAGACAGATTCCATGAAAGTTGGTTGTGCCTAACTTCATGCACAGCAGCTATGCATTAGTTCAGCCAAAGAAAGATTAATATTCAGGGAGAGATTTATGACATTTTTCATAGAAATGATGTCTCCAAAGATTTAATAAACCTACCAAAATGGAAAAAAAATATTAACTACAACTATCAGCTAACAAAAAATTCAAATCAACTTATATGTTCAGTGTAGTGGTAACAAGTAATCATAGTTTCATTTCTAGTCATCTTGACAGGATGGCTGAAATGAAACATAATTAAGCTTATCTAGTGGGGCAATCCTCAAACTATGATTGGAGCAATGGAACTTCTGAATACACAGTGTTGTGCTATTTATTACATCATGTTATGTTAGCATTCAAAAAACAGAAAGCTGATGAAGAATAATTCATTCTAGAATGTGTGATAAAGGTATGACCAATACTTGTAATAGCTACAAACCTGAATGCAGCTATTGCATGTTTCTTTATGATGTAACTCGCCTGGAGCCTATGAGATAAAAGCCAAAGCAATATAAAACTAAATTATCACTTCTGCATTGTTAATGTGTATGGTCAGTCACAGAAATTATAGATAAAAAAGTGACTGACAAAACAGAGATAAGCTGAAAATTCTTTAGTTAGATACTCTGCTTTTATCTTCATCAATCAAAACAGGTACTAGAAGCCAAGATGGTGGTTCCAAGATTGCTGAGGATGGAGAGAATTCTGAGGAAAGTGACAGCTGCCATGCAAGAGATAGAAGAGTAAGTTTTTAAAAGAAATAAAAGCATGGTTACAAGATTGTGCATTATCCTCCAAGATAAAGCCACAGGGTGTTGGAATGCTCTGGCTTCTAGTGCAGGTGCGAGGTGCGGCATCTTAGGACTGGCTTTTGTTTTGTTTACTAAACATGTTTTCAAGCAAAAAAAAAAGTGATAATTTACACTGAAATATGACAATCACTTTTTTTTTAGCTTATATATATATACACAGATACAAACTATAATTTAGTACATGCTACAAACTTTTATTAGAAACAGGGCTTGAATATTTTGAAGACAATTCTAGATAGCACTAACCATGGTTTAACTGATTTGATTTGGGCCAGATCTACAACAAGCAGGATATATAACACTATGAAAGCAGTTTGAAAATAGTATATGGAATGTGTCCTGGGCTCCAACAGTTGTCAGTGCACTTTAATACTGTTATAAAGCAGTAGTGTTGAGTCTGTCTTGGATGTCAGTACGAACTAGAACTATAGCAAATTGGGGGAGTGTGTGGTATCCATGCGTGAGAGGAAAGGAAGGGAAAAGGGAGAAATTCCTATATTATAAACAGAAATTCCTATATTACAAATACTCCCTAGTATGACTGTGAACAGACCTCTTCTGTCAGTGCCCCCATGCAGAAGACACCGTAAACCACGGCTTTAACCACAGTGGTTAAGCCAGAAAGCCAGGCTGTGTTCACAGGACACCTTAAAGCACGGCTTTAACCACAGTGACTAAGGCAAAAAGCTTTATTCACCATGATTAAAGCTGTGGTTTAATATGTCTTCTGAACACAACCCATCTTTCTGGCTTAAGCACTGTGGTTAAAGTCATGGTTTAAGGTATCTTCTGAAGAGGGCCATAAATAGACAAATATCCTCTGTAGTTCCCAAATATGCATCCTTAGATTAATCTCTTTTTCACAATAACCCATCTGGTCTTAATTGACCAGATCTTTTATAACGTAAGTTCAGAGCCATTAAAGAGATGGAAGCAATCATTTTCTAAGAAGAAATAGAGGAGCTCTCACTATTTGTAAAAACAACCCATTTCTGTCAATGGAGTGGACTTATATTAATCGCTATAAACAGATGATTTCACCTCAGGTTTTGTCTCTTGGAACCATCTGACCAGACATCCAAAAATGCTCTGTCTTAGACCATCTGCTCTGCAAGAAATCACACATGCGTTCTGAAACCCAAGGTTCCATTTGAGTAGGTAGAATGTACTAGCTAAGTTAGGTTCATTTTATTGATTTTTATTTGGGATTCTCTGTGTGAGAGAGATTGTTGCACTTCACTTTTCCTCCTTCCCTCACCCCTTTTCAAACAAACTGCCTGGAATAGTAGACATAATATACAGCCATCATAACTATTAGCTATTGATAGCCGTATCCTTCAATGGGAATTCTTTCTAAGCCCCATAACTGCATCAGATGGGAAGAGGTTATTGGAAAAATCACATCTAGGGAGAAAAGGATTAAACCACGTGGGGTTTTCCTCTTTATTTTTTCCATTTCCCCCTTGACTCTTCACATCTTTACTTCAGAAGCCATTCTTCATGCCACTGATATGGCTGTAGGATATGAGACAAGGGATTTTTCCCATTGTTGTAGGTAAAATGTGCAATTTCTAGTGTTAATCTGCTGCAGCAAAAACAACAGAGAGTCTTGTGATACCTTAAAGACTAACAAAAAGCTCATGTCATAATAAATTTGCTATTCTTTATGATGCCACATGTCTCTTTGGTGCTATTATCGATTGTTGTTGTAATGGTGTACAGCCATCTGGATTATAGTCTGTATTGAACTATGGGGTAGAAATGTTCATGATTACAATACAACATATAATACTTATATTTTTGTTATAAAAATATTAATAACAAAAAACAATTTCCACTGAAATCGATGGCACGTTGTTCCATATAAATGTTTCCAGGATTGTTGTGACAATGTTTCACATAGAGTTCAGTGGAACTACTTTCCCATTAAAGATTGTAAGTGGATTCAGAATAAGAACCAATCATTCACCAGTGACTGAAATGCAGCTACCTCTGGGGTGAAATTGTTTCTATCATTCTGTGCCAGCAGCAGTGTACAACACTAAGAGGAAAAGTGAATACTGAAACTGTGAGGGGAGGCAGACAAAGTAATTACCAAACCTGGAATTAGATCTAAGTTCCATTGGATCTTTAATGACCACAAGTGTTCAGGGCCTCCATTGTATGTCTCATTCGTAAGACAGATGAGTATCATTCCCAAAGTGCACAAAGACTAGGATGGCAGTGTATAGTGAAGGGCTCTTCAGAAACATCAAATAAGAAAAGGAATTTCACTCTTTCACATGAAAACCCCTCCATTTAATAGATATTCCATGCTGAAAGGAATAATTCAGATGTTATACTTCTTAAATAGTAGAGAACTCCAGATATTTGACTGCTCAAGTTACTAAATTAGATACTCCATTTTCAAAAGAAGAAATGATTGCTATATTTAGAGAACTCTCTGTTCTAGTGAAGATCAAGGTCTGGAGAGATTCTGCATCAGTATTTTAAAAAATCTCAAAAATACCTTTGATGCCTACTTCCTGGTGATAAGGAGGTTCATTACATTTAAATTATATCAAACCTTAAATGAGCTAGCTAGGCTGAGAATCAGTTTGGATGATCTCAACTTATTTTAGTTTACATTAAAAAAATGGCAAATTAATATTTGAAATTTCTTTCTTGATGAGACAAATGGTTTGTTGACTCTGACCATTTAGAGATTTCAGCAGGCTTTGATTTTGCCTAAGCTGTACAGGTGCAAATAAGGATTTATATTTATTTCATTATGTAAGCTCTATCATCACTTGTCTTGACGTTAATGATCATCCAACACCTGTCTTGATTAACCATTGTATGCAATGCACAATTCAGATGTACCGTATATATTTTCTAACATAATGCTTATGTTATACTCAGAAGGGCCTTTTTCTTTCAAACTCAAATATTTTAAAAGAGTGAAATGAATTTTTTACATTCTGATGCACTGTGCATTCAGATTTCCTTTGTTCTATAATATAGATGTCCTGATGCTATATGAAGGAAATTTTTGTGAACCGCCCAGAGAGCTCTGGCTATTGGGCGGTATAGAAATGTAATAAATAAATAAATAAAGGAAATGTCTTTCCTATGCGGACATCACAGAGTCTTTTGAAACTGAAGCCCTGAATTGCTAATTACACAGACAAGGAACTTTTTAAAACTAGGGAATAATTGTCATAGAGTCGTACATATACTACTATAACAGGCAATGCATCAGCAATATATGATAGACAAGAATAATATTAAGCAAAATGCTGTCTGTACAGGAGCCACAAAATGAACATTGTTTCAAATGCTATGTTTCACAAAAGGCCAATGCAAGGATGGTAACCAAAAGTAAGCTAATGCTAGAATTACTGTAACTTTTTTAGAGCTGAACCCCTCAAAATAGCACAGAGGGAGTTGATTAGGGTGACCATATGAAAAGAAGGACAGGGTTCCTGTATCTTTAACAGTTGTATAGAAAAGGGAATTTCAGCTGGTGTCATTTGTAGTAGGGCTGTGTACTGCCTCAGATCTGAACCCCGAATCCAAAGCAGATAGGGGTGATTCTGATCCTTCCAAACCGGATCTGAGGTGGTTTGGGCGAAGGCCGAGGCAGCCCGAAGCCAATTGGCTCCGAAGCTTCGGGCCGCCTCAGCACTTTGGAGCTGCCCCCACACACACCCCACACACCCCAGCCACCCACTAATCTCCTTACGTGCTGCCTCCGTCGCCTCTGCCATCTTTCTTCTGGCAGCTTCCGGTGCCGCTGCTGCCGGAAATGAAAGGGAGTAGGCCTTGTGATTTTAAGTTATTGCACAGCCTTCTCCCTTTCATTTCAGGCAGCACCGAAAGCCACCAGAAGAAAGATGGTGGCAGCGGCGGAGGCAGCAGGTAAGCCCCCCCTCCCCCTTTCCCCACTTACCTGTGTCTGCTGCTGGCAGATGCAAGCCAGCGGTGGCAGTGGATGCAGGTAAGCCCCTCTCCCCCTCTTACCTCCATCTGTGGCCTACTTCCAGGCTTCAGCATCCTCGGAGTGGAAGCCACTGGACGCAAGTTGGCAGTGGCGGTGGACGCAGGTAAGGGGGGAAGGGGGCTTACCTGGTGCCTCTGCAGTCCACAGAGGTGGGCGGCGGAGGCACCAGGTAAGTGGAGAGAGTTTTCTGGGTGCTAGCTGGGCAGTTGGCACCCAGAAAACTCCAAGTCACCTCGGAGGCCTTTGGCACCGAGGTGGATCGGGAACCCTCGAGGCAGCCCCGAGGTGGATTGGGACTGCTTTGGGGGCTCTAGATCGGCCTCCAAGGCGGATCGGGGAGTCCCTTCACAGCTCTAATTTGTAGGCATGCAGCACCTGGTGAAATTCTGTCTTTTGTACCTGGTCACTCTAGTATAGCTCCTGCAGCTTTAACTGTTGTGACGAAGAGGGAATTTCACCAGGTGCTGCATGCATACAAATGACAAGTGCAAAAGCAAGGAAAACCCCGTGGGGGAGTAAAAAATAGCCAAAGGCAAGGGTGGAACCAAGAAATCTTCAAACATAAATATTAGCAAAAGTTTTATTAAAGTGCCAAGGTGCCTACGTGTTTCGAACGCAGAGCCCTGAGGAAGAACGCAACTGCGTTCGAAACGCGTAGGCACCTCGGCACTTTAATAAAACTTTTGCTAATATTTATGTTTGAAGATTACTTGGTTCCACCCTTGCCTTCTGCATACAAATGACACCTGCTGAAATCCCCTTTTCTATACAACTGTCTTCCTTTTCATATGGTCACACTAGAGTTGATTTTCAGAAAATGTAACCCCTCAAATAGTGCCCCTTTAAGCAAATGCATGTTGCAGTGTGTGAAACTGCAGTGTGAAACTGCAGCAACACTATGTAATAAAGTTGGTAGTGTCAGTTCAGTTGTTCCAACCCAATCTGAGAGGAAAAAATGAATGATTTTTGCCTTCACCAATGTCAACACATAACCATGACATTTTAACATTGTGTACTGAATACCTGATTGGCTGGGATTAGATCTTGATAAAGGATCTCATCCAAAAACGGTGTTGAAGCCACAGCAAATTAGGAGAATAATGGTTGCAAAATCAGATAGTAGGGAGTGAGGGAAAAGGGATCTTTTTATTCCTTCAAAAGCAATGTGTGGAGTGGTGGTGGCCATGGGTTTACAACAAAGAACTTCGGGTATTGGGCGGTATAAAATGCAATAAATAAATAAAACTGTCAAGAGCTGCTTTTTGTGTGTGCAGTGTGCGACCCCAGAAAAGCTGCTGTGTCTGAATGAAACACCACATGTAACCCTTTCAGGAATCTCATAAAGAGCTAGATGGCAACTAAGTATAATTACCTCATAGCCCCCTTCCTGTATTATTTTGCAAGCTTGCCTCAGCTGCTGTGCTGAAAGGCAGGCCCACAGCTGTAGTGTAATGTTTCATTAATTCAGGTCTAAATTACAAAGGCAGACACCAGTGGTAAATTCCTCTTTTAACAGCGTACTGCATTATGCATTTGCACAATTGACTTACATCTCCAATATCATCTTCACTTTGCATCCTGCACATGCCAGAAACATAAATCCTGAGTATTCAGCAACCACTAAATTCCCATTGAGTCTCATATCATCACTCCTGTGGGGGGTGACTGATGAATTACAGATAATTTGTATTAGAAAATAAAGCCACTCGCTTTTGGTGATCATGTTTAACTGCCACAAGGTTATCTTACATTTTCCTAGATGCTAACACAGATTTAGGTCATTACAAGTTGAGCCAATAGAAAGTCTTCTGATCTTGCAAATAATGTATAAAGGATTGTCCTGTGTCAGTGCAGAGGACATCTTTGAATGCAGTGTAGTGAACAGATGTCACTGAAAACATACCACTTCACTACAGATATTCATCCATTCCCAATGCATTTCTTTAGAACAATAGACGATTAGATGCATTTTAGACATGATTTTAGAGTACTAGTAAACACTATTTCCTTCTTTTTGGATGTTTATGTTACAAATTGTCATGAAGAGTATGTGTTAGGCATTTGGTTTTAATTTCATACAAAGCTAACAGATGTCACCTGAGATGCACTATAGAAACAACTGAAAGTGGAGATAAACATGTGCATAATTTAAGCATGTATTCTTTGATCACCCAAGCCAAAGACAGCCATCTGAACCATACAAACAAAACACAAGAAAGAAGAATTTTTAGAAAGTTCTTTAAGCCCAAACTCCTACTAGCCCTTTGGAATTGTTCCAAAGTAGTATTGAAAGCTCAAATTTATATAATAAAAGCTGATTATCACGAATGATCAGATGGGAAGATGTCATAGAGCAAGAGGTAGGCAACTTGGGACCCACAGGCACCAATGTCCTCCAATGCCTTTCTTGGAGCCCACTAAGACACACCAATTTTTATTTTAAAAATAGGGTTTTTTTCCTGGCAGTTGGGATTATGGCAAAGCGGAGATAGTGGCTGCCATCTTAACTACCCTTAATGTCTCTGAGCAGGTTACTTGTCCTTTGTGACTAGCCATGCCCTCCATGGCAGGCATTTGATGGTTGTGTCCAGGACAGTTTCTCAAATTTCCAAATGTGCCCACAGGCCTCAAAAGTGTGCATGTTCCTGCATAGAGGCAGAATGTGCGCCTACAAGTAAATCTACAAGAACAGATCAATCTCGATTACAAGGCTCCGTCCTAATACTGTGTCATGTAATAGCCTATTTCAAATGGTATAACTGCTAACAAGCATTTACTTCTTAAGAAAAAAATATTGTGTTTTCTGTGTAGAGATATTGGAATTGTTGCCATTCTCATCTTTACCTGTATTTAGAAGTAACCGCAGAAGTGTGCAAAGTATCTCTTATATCCTTCCTTTCCGAACAATGTCTGCACATACATTTGAAAATCCATCCATCTTGACCGAGCAGTTCACAAACACGTGTTTCAATAGTGGAGGGTTAACTAGAGTGACCATGTGGAAAGGAGGAGAGGGCTCCTGTATCTTTAACAATTCTATTGAAAAGGAGATTTCAGCAGGTGTCATTTGTAGGCATGCAACACCTGGTGAAATTCCCTCTTCATCACAACAGTTAAAGCTGCAGGAGCCCTGCCCAAGTGACCAGATACAGAAGAGAGCAGGGCTCCTGCAGCTTTAACTGTTGTGATGGAGAGGGAATTTCACCAGGTGTTGCATGCCTACAAATGACACCTGCTGAAATTCCCTTTTCAATGCAATTGTTAAAAATACAGGAGCCCCGTCCTCCTTTCCATATGGTCATCCTAGGTAAACTTGCATTTTGCCATTTCACAAGAACAATATCACAGTTGCATGTGCCAAAATTTAGATTTTCAACACGAATTGTGTATTATCTAGATCCTGCAGAAAAACAGCGAACAACAGCAGTAAAACTTACAAGCCTGCAGCAGCTCCCAAGTAACCAGCAGCAATGGGTCAGCTGGCATGGGAAGGAGACAGTTCTCATCAGGACACCCCCCTCCCCCAGTTTCCTTTTCTACTGCACAGTATAGTGAGAGGAAGAGCAGCAGGCTTGGGTGCTGACAGGGGTCCTAATAGGGAGCTCTACCCTCTAAGACTTTTGTCATTCTTCCCTTTGGGCCTGCTACTGTCAGAAAATCATCTCCAAAAGAAATCAGCTCATGGAATGCTCACAGCCAGCCCTCGCTGTTTTTGGGCCTCTTGACAAGCCTGTGGTCAGAGGGCAAGTTGGCTTGAAATGTCTTGGGGGAATACCTCATCTGATGCTTTTGTCTTACTGCTCTTGATGGCTTGAGTTGACCTCTTTTCACTCTTTTGGCTTGGCAGACCTGATTTAAAATGTTCTTGGTACTACTAATTTTCTGGCTTGCTTTTTCTAAAAACAACAACAACCCTTTAATGGCTTTTTGTGACCATCAGTGGGTGTATGCATCTGCTCTGGTATACTGACTGTGGGAGTAGGTAAAATGAGGTATTAAGTCTTTCTTTCTTTCTTTTTAGCCACTGCTTAGAGGAAGTGGATTGATGTTAGGTTGCTTGTTATGAATGCTTGTTATGTTTAATTTACAAGGTTCTGTATTAATAGTTTGTATTGCATCAATGGAATGGCTTATTAAGTTAGTATTTAAGAGTTTTTTTGTGATTATAGTATTAAATTGCTTCAATATTGGTTTTTTTAAACTAATTCTAATTAACATCTTCTTAGAAAAATCTTACTTTTATTGATGATGCACTTGTGATTGCAGTTCTTTTATGAATGATTATGAAATTGTGGTACTGTGGTAGATGATCTTTGCTATGTATTGTGGTCCCAGCAGCTATTATAAGCTGCATTCCTCTTTTTTGGCAACATACAAATAAACCTGATGGTGATGATGAAGCATTCCCCAAACCCTCTGCAGCATCTGGAGAAACTCCTTCACTGTAGAGAATTTGACAAGCTATTTAATCACTGCTCCTTTCAGCCTTGCACACAATTCTCCAAGCTCGTACAATATGTTGCGTATCCAACTGCATCAAATGTTGGTTTCTGACCAAGATACACAAGAGTTTGCGCATTCCACTGTCTATGTTTTTGGTGTGATCAGTAGCAGTAGTTTACAAAGTCAGCCACTGGTACCCCTCCTCACTTGCAATTAAATTTCCATCTGCCAGAATTGGTCACAAGGAGGATCTGGCTAACCACAGCATTTGTCTCTGCCAATGGAAGTACAATATCCATGTTGGAAATCTAACCTGGTAGATTACTATGCTATGTCAGACAATATTCCTAATTTTGCTGTCTAACCATTTTCTTGATAGGAATAGTCAATTACAGAATAACAACAACAACAAATGTGCATATGCATTGTAAAAGTATAAGTAACGCATGACAGCAATTCGTAAGCCAAAAAGTCAGTGATAAGAGTTTAGAATGTTACCTTTCTCACAATGACTTCCTGTGAATCCAGAAGGACAGGCACAATTATTAGGGGCTACACATGTCCCACCGTATCTGCATCCTTCTTCACAAAATGCTGAAAAAGAAACAGATTTATTTCATATACTTACTGCCATGCAATTGTAAAACTAGTTTCCATTTTAAGCATTTCGTTGTGGGGGGGGGGAATGAAAACTCTGGTGAAAGAGGCTGGAAGAGGTGAGAATTTAAGAGAACTATCTCCTTAGGGAGGGGAACAGGTTTTCCACATACCTTTTTAAATGCAGCCAGTTGTTGAAGGGTCTACTTTCTTTCTATTTATTTTTAAAACACCCCTGGCATTTTCAGGAGCTCAAGAGAGCTTATTGGTAAGGGAGAGGTCACATGGTCTCCAATAGACATTCACTAAGAACTGCTGGGCTCATCCAAATGCTGGAGGAGTGCATGGGTTTTGCTGCTGTTGTTTTGAAAACTAAATAATAGTAAGAAGGTCCCTCAGCAACCAGCTACACTTTAAAAAGGTATGTAAAAATCCTGTCCCCCTCCCCAAGGAGAAAATTCTCAAAATTTTCCCTCCTCTCTCCAAAACAGGGAGAAAAAACAATGCTTCTTTCACAAGGACAGCGAAAGTTCCTGAAAATATGCAAAAACAAATCACTTATGAGAATAGAGAAGAAGTACAATTCATTAAAAGTTACACAGACTGAGATAACAACTACAGAGGGAAAACTGAAGGCCTCTAAGCAAATTGACAACAACAAATGTTAATGATTATTCAGCATGGGCATTAAAGAGACAGAACAGGACACGTAGGAACTGAGTCTAATCACACTAATCCCAAAGTGACATTTGAAATTGGGTGCTCTTTGTAACCTTTAGAGGATGTGGAGAACAGCAGAGAATTTGGTGTATGAATTGTGCTAATTTCCATGCTTCATTTTGATTGTTTAAGTAGCAGGTACAATTGTAATATCTACTTTTCTATGTAGTGATCCATTAGTAGAAAAAATCAACAGAACTATGCAGTCATGGGATTTCTACTTTGAAAATATGGAGGCATTTCAAAAATTTCTTGTATGGCATAGGATGGGACTGTTCAGAGAAAAAGGCTTGGAAAATGACTGAAAACCTCACATAGGCTTAGCGCCAGCTCGTCTATGAACTATGGTGTCATGTGGCTCAGGTAGCAGATGGGGAGGGGTGACAAATTGTGCCTCAACACTCCTTACCTACTTGCATGCCATGGCTTTGCCACAAACTTTTAGTAAAAAAGTAAAAAACTTTAAACTCCCCAGAAAAAGTGGGAGGAGGAGCCCCCTCCCATCCATGGCTCCCTGTCTCAGGCTTCAGAATTGTTCCTAAATAGAATATTTCAAGGAACATTACAAAAGAGTGATTCATGCTGTGGAACAGAGTATATTAGGGATATGTTTGGCCTCATGTGACGCAGAGTGGTAAGCGGCAGTTGCTGCAGCCGAAACTCTCCCCACGGCCTGAGTTCGATCCCAGCGGAAGCTGGTTTTCAGGCAGCCGGCTCAGGTCGACTCAGCCTTCCATCCTTCTGAGGTTGGTAAAATGAGTACCCAGCTAGCTGGGGGAAAGGTAACTGCAA
This sequence comes from Elgaria multicarinata webbii, assembly GCF_023053635.1. Lineage (NCBI taxonomy): Eukaryota > Metazoa > Chordata > Lepidosauria > Squamata > Anguidae > Elgaria > Elgaria multicarinata. The sequence goes on from NC_086172.1 coordinate 108,174,880, forward strand.
CTGGGGAAGGCAATGGCAAACCACCCCGCTACAAAGTCTACCAAGAAAACGTCAGCGAAAGCAGGCGTCCCTCTAGGAGTCAGCAATGACTCAAGTGCTTTGCACGAGAGGTTCCTTTCCTTTCCTTTGGTCTTCTATACAAAATGTTAATTAAAAAACACACCACTGTAGCTTATGCTTGTACACTAAACCATTTAAATAACAATAGTTTAATATGGCAGAGGTCTGGTGTGGGAGGAGAGAAGAACAGGATGTGAGGATAAGATAAAGAAGCTGAACTTCTGAATACCTTTGATTAGATTAAATACCTTTTTCATTCATAGTTTCTCTAAATGGAGCAAAGAATTTTAGTCCAATTCAGATATTATCCATTTACCATGGCTGCCATTTTTCTATGGCGGTATTTCACGTGGCAGTGGTAACATTTGAATAAAGGAATCACCTTGGATGGGTAGGTTATGAAGTTTCCACGTATTTAAAGGTTACTAGAACGGCATGGAATCCAGCCATAAGGAAGTGGCAACCACACTGAATAGACTTTTGAACGAGATGTTAATCATGTATCCAACTATATTGTAAAAGGGAGAAGAGTTAAGAGGATGGAAATACATGCAAAATGGTTCCTCCTTTCATCCCCTGTCCACCCTCATCTGCGAATGTCACTGGAAATACCGTGAATGACTTTGCTAGCGCCGCCCAGAGTGCTGTATGCTCATAAGAAACCTAAATAATGTCCTGTGCAGTGCAGTTCTCAAGGCACCCAGTGGGCTAAGGAATTAATATTTAAAGGGTAGCTTCTGCATCAGAGTTAACAGCAAAGCCACCAAGCCATCCTTAAGCTACAATCACAGACAGAGTGCTGGCAAAGAAAAGCAGCAAATGAGGCTAAAGCACAAAATAGGTGTTTCAGATTTACTGTGCATTCTTATGCCAAACAATCTCAAACTAAGTGGGCCAAAGATTAGTCATGGGGTTGGGGGAAGTAATAATTGCAACTATTTATAGGTGAACAGAGCAAGTAATATTACGGGCCTCTCTTTTATTTGACTGCTTGATTGGCCTGTGGAGATGAGAGTACATGGTCCAGTATAATTGGAATAACAGAAGGGAAAGCTATACTGAACTTTGAGTGATAATATAGAATCACCCCTCTATGGTGTAGCAGCTAATTCAGTTCAAATTCTCAGGGAAAATTAAATTGCTTAGTACTTGACAAAATTCAAGTTGAAACAACTAAATCTTTATTACCCTCAGAGAGATCACTAAGTAGAAATTATATTGAATTAACATGAAAATGCAATACAGTATGGAGGGAATTAGAATTCTCAGCACAACAGTTAGTGAGAGCAATTGCTATTAGAAGAAGAGAAGAAAGGGGATTGTCAGACATCATGATTAATGTATCTTCAACACATGCTGCATCATTTCCTTTCATTATTGTTAGAGTACGGGGATCTCTTCCAACTCTATAATTCTTAAGATGCCCGCAAGTAGAACTATGTATGTGGGTACCCTGAGGCAGTACCTCTTATGACCTGACAAAAGACATTTGACAGCCCATAGCATTGGTGATGTGTTTCAATGGATGCTAGAATGGCCTAAGGAGAAATAGCTAATGAGCAAAGGTGACTCACCCTTACTCCTTCCTCTCCAAAATAGTGGGAGACAGGTAAGTCAGATCTATGTGTGAAGCAGGAAATTAGTGCTGGGACTGAATCCAAAAAGGGGAGGAGAGCGCTAACTTTGTGCTCTGAAAGAAATCTTGTCGCATTATGGGTTTCTCCAGAAATCTGATGGGGAACAGGATTCTCCCGATGGAGGGAAGTAAATAGTGGGGTCCCACACAGATCTGTATTGGGACCAATTGTTTTCAACTTGTTCATAGATGAACTGGAATTAGGAGTGAGCAGTGAAGTGGCCAAGTTTTCTGATAATACCAAATTATTTAAGGTGATTAAAACAAAAAGGGCATGTGAGGAGCTCCAAAAGGATGTCTCCAAGCTGGGAGAGTGGGTATCCAAATGGCAGATGCGGTTCAATGTAAGCAAGTGTAAAGTGAAGCATGTTGGGACAAAAAATCCCAACTTCAAGTATAATCTGATGGGGTCTGAGTTGGCAGTTACCAACCAAGAAAGAGATCTTGGGGTTGTGGTGGGCATCTCAATGAAATGTCAACCAAGAAAAAGAGCTTGGGGTTGTGGTGGACAGCTTGATGAAAATGTCAACCCAGTGTGCTGCCACGAAGGCAAACTCCATGTTAGGCATTATTAGAAAGGGAATTGAGAGTAAAACTGCCAGTATCACACAGCCTTTATACAAATCTATGCTGCAGCCACACTTAGAATTCTATGTACAGTTTTGGTCACCACACCTAAAAAAAATATTGTAGAGCTGGAAGAAGTGCAGAAAAGGACAACTGAAATGATCAATGGACTGGAGCACCTTTCCTATAAGGGAAGGTTTCAAAAGCTGGGATTATTCAGCTTGGAAAAGAAAAGGTTGCTTACCTGTAACTGTAGTTCTTTGAGTGGTCATCTATGCAGACACACATATGAGCTCTGCACCTGCATGAAGACCTAGCTCAGGAAAACTTCTAGAGCTAATGGCATTTTTAGGTGGGAACCCCTTCTCTACGTCCAACAGGACATGTTGCAATGGTCCCCACCTCTCTCACAGTCCTCGAAGACTGCCATAGTCTCCTCGGTACCAAAAGAAGAAACATCTCTCCAGTATCAATTGAAATAACTATGATACCGAAGAGGGGACGGGTGTGTGTGTTGTGTGACTGCACAGATGAACAGTTAAAGAACCACAGTTACAGGTAAGCAACCTGTTCTTCTTCGTGGTCTCTGTGCATCACACATATGGGTGAATAACAAGCTCACTAACTGGAGGTGGGCCAGTGTCTTATGCAAAAATAGAAGAGAGCACTGATCTTCCAAATGCAGCATCTGCTCGAGCTCGAACATCCAATCGGTAATGATGAATGAATGTTGATGGAGTGGACCACGTAGCTGCCTTGCAGAGGTCTGGAATTGGTATGCCTCTTTCAAAGGCTGTCGAAGTTGCTACTGCTCTTGTAGAGTGATTCTTGACTGGCAAGGACACAGGTAAATCTGCAAGTTGGTAGGTTAATTGGATAGTCTTTACCACCCAGTTTGAAAACCTCTGAGATAAGAGGGGTTGGCCTCTTCGTCACCCACCATAACAGATAAAAAGTTGTATCAACTGACGAAATGACTCAGTTCTTTCTTTGTAGAAGGCAAGTGCTCTTCTTACATCTAATGTATGTAGTGTACGTTCTAATGGAGTTGTCGGAGATTGAAAAAAGGTTGGCAAAACAATATCTTGGTTCAAATGAAATGATGGGACTACTTTCGGCATAAAAGTCACATCAGGTTGGAGAACCACCTTATCCTTATGGAAGGATAGCACAGGTATGGCTCCTGGTTGGTCCATCTCTGAAGTTACGGCATCGAACACCGGATCTTGCACCAGAGCCGCGGATTGCTGTGTGGTCAAACCTAGTTCTTGTGCCATCCAAAGAATTTGGTCCGCAAACTGACCTGCGTGCCTACTGCTGCATCTGGTGAAGAGACGGAAGGGTGGCTCCTGAGTCCAGGAAATAGGCTCATTGCCTGGGGTTGCACTCCCTCTGAAAGATCAGGATCATAGTGTGTGGGTGCTCTAAGATCTATTTCTGTCACTGGAGGCTCAAGCGGCCACGGCGGCTTGGAGTGCCTTTTACCAGCTTCGGCTGGTTCACCAGCTACGGACAGGGGCAGCTTGGCCACAGTGGTACAGGCATTAGTAACCTCAAGACTGGATTTACTGCAATGCGCTCTATGTGGGGCTGACCTTAAAGCTGCTCTGGAAGCTGCAGCTAGTGCAGAATGCTGCAGCTCAGCTGTTGTCTGGAGCTGCCCCTTTCTAGCATGTAACTAGAATTGTAACACCATGTAACACCAATTCTGGCCCGCTTGTATTGGCTGCCTATACGTTTCTGAGCCCAATTCAAGGTGCTGGTTTTAACCTATAAAGCTCTACATGGCTTGAGATAACAATACCTGATGGAACGCCTCTCCCGACATGAACCTACCCGTACACTGCGCTCAACATCTAAGGTCCTCCTCCGAGTGCCTACTCCGAGGGAAGCTCGGAGGGTGGCAACAAGGGAGAGGGCCTTTTCGGTGGTGGCCCCCCGACTGTGGAATGATCTCCCCAATGAGGCTCGCCTAGTGCCAACACTGTTACCTTTTCGGCGCCAGGTCAAGACTTGTCTCTTCTCCCAGGCATTTAACACCATTTAACAACGCTAAGTTTGTTTTTTAATGCCCCACAGAACTGTTGTTTTTAAATGGATACTGTTGTTTTTATACTGTTGTTTTTATGTTTTTAAATTTTGTATACTTTTAATGTTTACAGTTTTTAACTTTTGTAAACCGCCCAGAGAGCTTCGGCTATGGGGCGGTATATAAATGTATTTATTTATTTATTTATTTAGTATTACATTTTTATACTGCCCCATAGCCGGAGCTCTCTGGGCGGTTCACAAAAATTAAAAACATTCAAAGTATAAAACAACAGTATAAAACCATAATATAAAATACAATATTAAAGCTCAACCAGATAAAAACAGCAGCAATGCGAAATTACAAATTTAAAACACCAAGTTAAAAAAATTTATAGACTGTTAAAATGCTGGGAGAATAAAAAGGTCTTCACCTGGCGTCTAAAAGCATATAATGTAGGTGCCAAGCGAACCTCCTTAGGGAGCTCATGTTCTTGTACACTAGTACAAAGCCCTAAACAACTTGGGACCAGGATACCTGAGAGAGTGCCTTCTCCCCTATCAATCTGCCCACCCAGTCACTGAGGTCATCCAACAGCCTGCTCCTGGTGGTTCCACATAGACCTACCCTCCATTTGGAGTCCACCAGGGGAAGAGCCTTCAGCATGGTAGCCTCCCCCCCACCGAGAATTCCTTCCACCATGGTATCGAGGCCACCATTGGAAGAGGATCATTTCATAGTTCCACCACCAGGTTGCTCGTAACAACTCAGCTCCTCCTGCACAGTCAGCTGTCGCACAGACAAGCTGCATGCCATTTGTACCAATACCCTCTTCAGTAACGAGGGAATCAGTTGATCGCACGCAACAGCTGCAGGCTGTTATTAGGCATACAGAGCCAATATTACAAGATTTGATTCAGCAAGTTTCATAGGTGGAGGAACAAGGGCAACCAGCTAGGCCAGCTGAATCACCAATGTTGGATGTTTGCCTATCTGACTCGACACCCTCCTCCTCATGTCACCCACCCACTCACTGGGCTTCCGTCTTGCCAGGATTTATTTTCAGTTTATTGGTCCTCATCCAGCCCATTACTGAGTCTGTTCATAAGCACAGTTTAAACACACTCACTAACCATTTGCTGCAAAAGGGTTAGTGGCCTAACCATGGCTTAGGCCTTAGCTAGACCGGGCGAAATCATGGGGCGAACCCCGGGATCGTCCTTGTGCATCCACATGACACACAGGGGATCCCGATATCAGGGAGGGATAATCCCTCCTTTGCCCTGGGATCTCGCCCTCCCCTTTGGGCTCGCTTTTTCCGCGGTCCCAGGCTGAGCCTGAGACCGCGGAATGTGTGGCTTGTTGCTGCGGCTTGACCCGGTTCTGCGTGAGGAACCGCACAGAGCCGGGAGCCGGGCACAGGGCACAGCGCTCCTCAGGAGCGCTGCGCCCATCGGGGGTAGGGTGGGGGGGAGCAGGGAAATTAAATTAATTTTTTAAAAAGGACCTACCTTTGCACATGACCGTTCGTGCACTCCTGTTTCTTTAAAAATAAAAAATGGCGGGTGTGACGCCTCTCTTCCTGAGGTCGTCGTGCCTCACGTGTAAACAGAGGAGGGATCTCGTGTTAATCACAACACGAGATCTTCCCTCCTCTGTCACGGACCATAAGGTAGGTCCAGCTAAGGCCATAGTGTGTTGTCTGAACAGGCCCATAGGGTTATAGCAAATGTTTTCTTTCCACTCACAGGAAGCTGTATGATCCAGCAGAGGTTTTCATGAATGGAAATTGGGGGAGCATTGTTTTTTTGTTCTTGTTTTTTTAAAAATCCTGATTCCTCATTTCCTCTGCAGGTTCTTGCGCCTCCAAGATCTGAAGAGGGGGGCGGGGAGCCTCTGGCACAGCATGAAAGGTGGTGTAGAGTGAGAAAGGGTGGATTTGTGAAACTTGCTGCCTTTCCCCTTCTGTTCATGAAAGCCTCTACTGGATCAAAGAGTTTTCCATGAATGGAAGTACAACCGAGAATTCAGTCCATCATATAATACAGCAGGTGTAATTCATATCTGAAGGTAGGTAAGTCTGGGTCCCCTGTTATTTTATCTAACAACAATACTATTCTTTACGATCTTGTGATATAAGAAATACACCTTTGAGGGGGCAACTACAATAAAGTATAGTAATTCATTGTGACACTGTTTTCTTTGAATGCAATCACAGTGCTTTAAGATTATGCAGTGTGATATCATCATGATGCTGTGCTATTGCATTAAGGGGGGTGTCTATACGACACTGCGTTGGTAGGTAATTCCCTCAAAACCCCACATTATCGCTGCGGCAAGGCAAAAATGATAAAGCCAGATGGTAGGAGGCAGCATGGGCTATACAGCCAGGAAAAACTGCCGTGCCAACAGCCATGTCCACTTTTCAAGCCTGCCCTCTGCCCTGCCCAGAAGTATGCCCACCCAAACTAGAGTCACCAGACACAAGAAACAATGCGGTCACCTTGGAGCAAAGAGAAAAGTCACGGTAAGTCAACACTTTGAAAACGTGCGGTTTCGGGGCGGGGGGAGCCTGATGTGATTGTGAGTTGACGGCTGTATCTTATAAATGACACAGCACCACTGCATAGCCACTACAGGTTTAATCGGGCATACACACCCACACACATCCCCACACGCACCTCTTGTATTTTAACCTTTTACAGTTTGAGGAAACCTCAATCACTCTGCCAAATCAAAAATCCCACAAAAATGATTCTGCTGACAGAAATGTCTTTGCATATGCTGTTCTTGAAGTTATTTGCAGTGCTTCTTCTCTCCCCACTGATAGTACCTTCTTCTGGCGTCCGAGGAAGAGGACACAGAATCAGCTCACTAGTTGCACCATCAATTTGGGAAAATGTGCTCACATCAACTGAAGCTCTAACACTCTCATGTACCTGCCTGTCTTTGTCCTTACACTTCTTAATAAGTCTTATAGCCGTTTGCATCAAAAGACTTCTGCTGTGTTTCAAACCCTTCAACATCATAGTTTTGTTAGGTAACAGCATAATACTTCAGTACAACACTGAGGATTTTTATCCCTCATAGCAGGTTTCTAGTAATCTGAGAAAGCTAAGTGTACACTTGATAAATCCCAGTAGAGGTCGGTACTGCTAATATGTCTCCATTAATACATTTCATCTCTCTGCCTGTTTACAGGTAGAAATGCCATGTTAGAATAGTACTTATTGAGTTTGCAATAAAATGCTTTATAGAGAAAATTAAATGTGAAACTTACTATAATAAAAAACCACAGGAATATCAAACATTTCAATGACATAAAACCATAACTCTAAAAATAATTTCCAGAGAAAAAACACAATTCAGGAACAACACAAATGCCACCATTTCAGTGGGAGTTAACTGGTGATGAAGAAAGCCTCATTTTACAACCACATGTCTTTCTATTTTCTTCAAGCATCTTTTAAGATTGGAAGTTAAAAAAAAATGTTTTTGCCTACTGGCTGATTAGTGCAGACTGCTGAAGAACCAAGGTAATACTAAGTAGCACAGAATATTTATCTGTTACTGTAAATAGGGTGACTGGATGCAAAGGAGAAAAGGGTGGACATGCCCTTAATTGTTGAATTAAAGCAGGTATTTTGGCAGATCCAGATTGTTATTTTTTTTAAAAAATTGCTTCTGTTCAAACTTCCACTTCTACACAATTAATATGTGTACTGAAGACCTGCCCTCTTTTGCACCTGTTTGATCTAGCTTTAAACATTATAAACATTATGCACCTGGACGCTGGGGTATGAAACAAAGGGCCTTAACTAAATTAAAAGGGGGGGGGCTTAATAAAATCCACAAAACCCACCTTCTTATTCTCCTAATTTACTCAAATAAATTTTAGCTTTCTAAAAACAGTAGCTAAGCAACTATTTTCAAGGCAGTACCAGCCTCTGAAAAACATGGGTGTATCTGTGCAAAATTGCTCCATGAGACATTACTGGTCCACTACTATGATGAGAGGGCTGCTAAACAGTAAAACTGAGTAGAACCGCAATGGTGACTTTTAAGGCTATTATTGTGTCTGTAATATTTATTTATTTATTTATTTATTACATTTTTATACCGCCCAATAGCCAAAGCTCTCTGGGCGGTTCACAAAAATTAAAACCATAATAAAACAACCAACAGGTTAAAAGCACAATTACAAAACACAGTATAAAAAGCACAATCAGGATAAAACTACGCAGCAAAATTGATATAAGATTAAAATACAGAGTTAGAACAGTAAAATTTAAATTTAAGTTAAAAATTAAGTGTTAAAATACTGAGAGAATAAAAAGGTCTTCAGCTGGCAACGAAAGAAGTACAGTGTAGGCGCCAGGCGGACCTCTCTGGAGCTCATTCCACAACCTGGGTGCCACAGCGGAGAAAGTATCAGTTCTATTCAATGCCCCATCTGGTTTTGTTACCTCATCTCTGAGGTCATTTTATAAACTCCTCTATGAGGAGAATAAGATGCAAGCAGCTCTTGTATTCCTTTTTGCAACAAACTGGCTGTTGCGGATTTTAGCAGCATCTCTTCTGCCTGCACACTCTGGCTAGAAGGCAAAACATAATCTCAAAATTATGTAAAGCGATGGTGGCATTAATATTGGGTTGTATCCAACGTTAGTCCTGCTTAGAGGAGACCCATTGTAATTAATGGAACGTAAAGTTAGTCTAAATATTTGTATAATTTTTATAATCCTACTATTTATATAATTTTATCATCACATGCATCAGAATACACAATGTACATTTGGGCTTCCAAATTTAGCCATAAACATATCAAGGGGCAAGAAATAGTTAAGTAATTTTGAGTAACTTTGTATTTCCATACATCTCATACATTCCATACAGGCCTACCCAGTTGAATTTTAAGATGCCTTTTAATAATGTATTTGTTTTATATGTATTATAAATACATTTATAAATACAATTATATGTATTTTATGGTGTTTTGTATTTGTGTTGTACTCCACCTTGATCCAGAGGGAGAGGCAGGTAAGAAATATTTTTATTATTATTGTCTCTTTCTCGCTTATGGCAGTTTTTCTAAACAGACATGACAGGCTTTGCCAAGTCATGCTGTCTTTTACAGATTCAGGAATTTCCTGACAATTGAGCATGTTTTAATTATTTAAAATTAAATGGATGGTGGTATGGATGTATTTTTGTAGGCCCAGTTTCTGAAGGTTTTCTGTATAGTTTTTTGATGTGACGCCTGTGGCTGATGTGACTAATGGAATAATAGTGTGCTTTTCCTGTTGCCATAGCTCTTTGACTTCCATTGTTCTTTGACTTCCATTTTTCTCTCTTTTCTTCTTCCTTCTCATTTTTGTCATTCGGTATTGCTATGTCAATGAGGTATGTGTGTTTTTCTTTTTTGTCTATGACTGTTATGTCTGGTCAGTTGCAAGGTATTGTTTTGTCAGTATGAATTGTTCTGTCCCAGTATATTTTATGATCTGCATTTTCCAAGATTGTTTCGGGTGAGTATGTATAGTATGGTGTAGGTTGTTTGATAAGGTTGAATTTGATGGCTAGTTAATTTTTGGAGCTGTATTGTGTCTGTCCGTATAGTCCATTCCTGCCAGAATCTTACATCGTCCTGTCACATGGTTTATTGTTTCTTGGAATGGATGGCATTTCCTGCATAGGCCTGTTGTTACATTGTTATCTTTTATGATGCATTTTTGGTAGTTCTTGGTTGTTATAACATTATTATTATTATTATTATTATTATTATTATTATTATTATTATGTCATCTCAGGTATGGTCATAGTTGAACAACAGTGTTACCTCAGTTTTGAGAATCACCCAGAGAGCTCCAGCTATCAGACAGTATGATTCATGGCTACACTTCCATGACTACAGGAAACAGAGAATGTAACTCTCAAATAGATTTATATTTAACTTAAACCCACAGAGATGCAACACTTACTCTAAAATTAATGAAAAAGTAAAACATATTACTAAATGTGTGAAATGCTAGATGCATCTAGTAGTTTAAGGATAATTATGAAGGAACACGCCATTATACTAGCTGTCCCTCAAGAAAAAGAGGGTTCCATGCTGCATACTGTTGTTGTAGAGTTAGCAAAAGGTAAACCTGGACTACTTGGCTACTACAATAAATAGATGGGTGGGCACCGGACTTGCTGGACACTTTTTATTTTATTTATATTTGTATAAAAAGCAACATCTTTGGAAACAGCCAGATGCAGTTTATTGGTTTGTTTTTATTTTTTTGTAAAATGGTGCTCCCATCTCTTGACAAAATCGTAAGATATGGCAGGTCAGAAATATCAATACATTACATTTAATCACATTTATTCTCCCACATGAGAGACCAAAGTACATTTACATATGTTCTTGAAGAGACTGATGAATCACTAGGTAGATGGCCATTTCTTACTTTCAGTTAGTTTTACAGCATATCCCTATCTTTTTAATACCATTTGCCATTTCTTATTTTTGGAAAACAACAAAGTTAAGCCATGAATAATGGCCTCTTCATTTTATCTTTCAGCTCTTCTGGAGCCAGCAAACATCTTGTGTCAGAAGCTTCTGACAGGAATTATTTCAAGTAGACTGACTTTTCTCTCCTCCTCCTCCCCCAGATGTCACAATTAAAAGAGCCCAAGTAGCAGCCAACTATACCCCCTTTTTAACAGGCTGTGTTTTTCACAAGCTACTGACCTCTTCGGTTTGGCAGAACACAGAGCTGGAAGCAGGCCAGAGTTGCATTTGACTGTGCTTAAGAAGGCTCTTCTGCCTATGTTTATGCTCATAGATTTATTTCATAAGGGAGAGATATGGGTACACTTAAAAAAAAAAAACCATTAGGAGCTGCAAAGGGAGCCCATCTTTCAAAATATTCAAATATTAAGTCAATATAAGCTCTATTCAGAAGATATGTGGACAACTTGTAGCCTCAGATGCATTGGCTTACAACTCCCTAGCCAACATAGGCAATGGTGAGGGATGATGGGAATTGTAGGTCAAAATAGCTGGAGTGGCACAAACTACCCACTCCTGATTTAGAGTTTCTGCTAAATATGCAGTGATTGGGTCTGGGGTTTTTAGTAGCAATTCCACTTATGTTTTAAGTTTCTACACAGTGTACTATATTCTTCATCTGAACAGTGAACGGAGAATATTGCAAAGTTAAATATATTGCAAAGAAAACAAAGAAATGTAAGTTTTCTCAACTAAGTGAATCGCTTTGTAAACCACCCAGAGAGCTTCGGCTATTGGGCAGTATAGAAATGCAATAAATAAATAAATACCTATTGTATGATCCAAACCACAAGCAGAAGCTTGCATGGCAACAGAGGTAGCACATAATTCAAGGTAGAATTGGTACTGGTCTGGATCCAGCTACTGGATTCAGAGGAGCTAGTTACATTGGATTCCATATCCCTCCAACTACCAAGGAGAGAGAGAGGCATTTGTGGGGTGCTCTGCCTCAGATGCCAAAATAATATGGCTGGCCTTGGGTACTATGCAACTTTACTTGTGTGTGTGTTGGGGGGAGCCATTTGCATTGGGATGTCCCTGACTGGTAAGGCTGTTTCTGTAACTGGATGTACCCAGCCATCCCTGCCATCTCCCAAGAGACATTCAAGTGGGAGGTATGGAGGGCCTGAACCATATCTTTTGAACCACCCCTCCTGTTTTGTTGATGTTTCTCCTTTACAAGAGATAGATAGATAGATGTATTGTATTTTAATTCTGATATCTCTCAATGTGGATCAGTTATAAATTCTATAACAAATGTATAAATAAATAAAATTCCTTAGGTAGTATTCATACACTTCATAGCAGCTTCTCCTTGGTGTTGAAGTACTAGAGCCAAATGGCTTCGGCTGATTTTGCACAATGATTTTGTATCCGGGCCAGATCCCAGCAATGAAGTAAGAAAACAAGGGGGACAGGGTATCCCTTACGCTAGCACAGGAAGCTGCCAGCTGAAACTTGCTCTAGTTAGCACATATGTAGAGCAAAGCACTGGAACAAGCTATGAAGATACTGGGAAACAGATGTTTCACAGGGGTGGAATGGCATCCTGACATATTCAAACGCCACTACACACCTGCCACTAATTTGAATGAATGCAGAGTTCGAGAAGATCTGTTCATCTATTATAAGAATTTGTACTTATATGAATAATATCAGTTGAAATTGTAGGCTCAGAAACCTAGAAATCCATTGTTAGCCACCCTCCTGTTAAACCTGAATGGATAGTATTTCAGTTATTAATTGAAATATTTCTGAAAGAAAGAACTTGTGTTAATTAAATCATATAAAGCCCTTCAGAAAGTCCAAACGAAACCATTTCTGCCCAATATAGTATGCAGTTGCACTCCTTTGGTGTTGTCCCTGGCAATAATTTGGGTGACTTTGCTCCACACCTTGGTGGGCCTGGGCTGAGAGAAGTAAGCTTCAAGAAATTAAATAGCAGCAGTCAAAGCTGTACTATTCCTACAGGCACAATTAATCCTGTTCTGGTTGCCTGGGAAACAAGAATTCAAAAGGGCCCCAATCTGCCACTTTATTTCAGCTCAATAACATATTTTCTATTGAAATGCTGCTTGGGAACTTTGAAACTGTGGGAGTTCCAAGAGGAGTTTCCTGAAATTTCAGAGATATTTCAAAGGACCCACCCTGCACCCCATTTCACCACATAATGGAGAGCTACCCTACTGGTACACTGGCGTGATATTTCAGGATTACTGCATACCCTGCCCTGCCCTTAACAGAGTTTGTATGTACAAACAAAAGTAATTTCATCAAGAACAGTATCACGTCATCAAATCTTCTATGCGTTACAACTAGGAAGATTTCTAACTGATCAGATAGGATGTACGTAAATGCTAAAACGTAATCCGTTTTGCAGTGGCCAGAGGTTCTCTTGGGTTCATTTTTATATGAACATATTTCAATGAAATTAAATAAAAGGCACACCCAGGAAAAAAAGACAACAGGAAGAAATAACATCAATAAACTACTAGTATAAAGATCATGTTGTCATGGGCGGTAGTAGTCTTGCTTATTTCCCACTTTTTTGCCTTTCCAACCCCTCACCAGAGAGGGGCTCATGAATAATGCAAATGTGGCTCATACTTAGTGAATCCCCCCTCCAAAATGGCATGTGACACACACACACACAAACACACACCACCCTCACAAGCCCCGACTGGCTGCCTCTGTCCTCGTCGCCCTCTCTGCTGGTGGTGACAGCCAAATCACGTGACTGGACTGGAGTATTGACTGGACTGAACCTTCGTGCCACAACAGGGCTGTCCATCATCCCCCTCTAAAGAGGGGTGCCCTGCCTGTTTGCATGGAGGAAATTAATTGCTATTAAAGTTCAAGCTTTGAACTTTTTAGAAGTTTCAAAAATTTCTGCACATCTACACACTTCAAAATTCAGTTTAAAATAAAAATGAGCAAAATCTGTATGGTAAATCTCTAGTAATAATCCTTACAATAAAGTATTCTTATATAAGATGAAGTAGAAGAAGAGGAACTGGAGGTTGAGAATTTGGAGCAGGAAGCAGGAATTGGAAAATAGAGGAGTACCTTTTAAGTCCCTTAATTAATGTGGCATCCACATAGTTCCTACAAGGCAGGTAACCCCACACTAATACAGAAGAGGAACAGGATAGAATATCTCAGAACCCCTTCTAAAGTCACACACATAAGGTTGTATCAAATTGTGTCCGTTCACCAGTGGAATGGATGCGGCAGGCAGAATGGATTTCTCTTCCCCTATACTCCCTGTACCCCAAATCTACCCCAGATGACTGGGTGGCCCTCCAGAGAGGGTGTAGGTGGAAGGTGAGGAAGGGGAAGTCCTCTTGCAATGTTGGATGGAACCTATAATGTCTCCTTTCCTTCACAAATCACTATGAGGCAATAAAGGTGCAGACACCCCCAAATCCAATAGGCATCACTGATGGACTGTTACCTATGGGCATTATTTAATCCTACCTCAGGATCCTATCAATCCTGGGAGTTTTTGAGAATCACTATGTTAAGACCTTGCATGCTTTTAGCAAAGTAGCTACACATATACATTAATAATAAATTAAATAAAGCAATAAACAATGGCCAGTCATCTGAGTGATCATGCCTGCCACATTCATAGAAATAGCATACAAAGTATGCAACCCATATAAAAAATCAAAGAACACCCACCCACCCCGCAAAGTTGACTGCAGCCTTTCATCTCATGACACATTTTGAATGAGGTTGTGGATGCTTTGTCCCACTCACAGGGTTAAACCCAAAAGTTCTTTTAAAAATGCCCAAACTGACTCATGTTACTGCAACCAATGCTCCTATTAAAGTGGTGGACAAACTCCTGTTGCGGAAGTGGAGCGTGGAAATAACGAGGTGACACAAATATTTGGATTTAAAACTGGGCCACATTTTATTAACAAATAACTGCAAAAGGGTAACCTAAGTGTGCATCTCCTCTAAACGGCTTCCATCTGTACTTATCTTGGGCAAAACATTCCTGTCCAGAGGGTGGTGTGACTCATTCAACCACCCCCTGGGCCCCCTTTTGGGGTGGGAGACCTTCCGGTGTCACCCCTCCCCGTGACGTAAGTCTACGGGTGGGTGAGAAAGGTTGGTCTCAAGGGTAACCCTTATCTCCCCAGCTGGACCGTAGGGTTCGCAGCTGTTGAGCCTCAGGCATTTACCCTTCACCACTAGGTGCCTTGGAATGCTCACCAGCCCTAACCATGTGGAGATGTCCGCTTCCCTGCCAACGAATGTCACCAAAACAAAGAACTCCAATCAACCTATTTAATACACCCTAACCTGTCTTGCAGTGTGAAGTAGGCAAAAAAACTCACGACCTTAAAATCAGGTAATGAGTAAAAAATTCCTACTTGGCCTCCTAAAGACAACCAGCGAATCCACACTACCTACAGGGAAGGGCGGGAGGGAGCCGCTTTGAAGAAGAAGAGGAGGAGGTAAGAACAGATCTCTTTTAATGTCCTTGGTCCCCCTCCTCTCTCCTGTGGTGCAATGCGAGGCAGCCTATTGGCAGCCTCCACGCCTCGTCTCGCCACCCCCACCTGCAATGGCCTCACCACGCCCAGGCTGCACCGGGCGTGTGTGTAAGGCTTTTGTCTTGATTTAGAATCCGTATGGGATGTACAGGCTTTTTCATAGAATTCTTGGAGAAACCTTGTCTGTTTTCTAGAATTCTTCTCATTCATAATGTCCACAATGTGTTCACTTATCGGTCTGTGTTTATGTAGCTTATCATAATGTCCCTGAGAAGTACAGTTCCCAGCAACAACCATGGTGGAGAGCTACCTGGAAATTTGAACATCTTCTGCAAATAAGCACAGCTGGAAACAACAGATAGTTGCAGATCTGGATAGGG
Organism: Elgaria multicarinata webbii; assembly: GCF_023053635.1. Taxonomy (NCBI): domain Eukaryota; kingdom Metazoa; phylum Chordata; class Lepidosauria; order Squamata; family Anguidae; genus Elgaria; species Elgaria multicarinata. Next base: position 108,190,619 of record NC_086172.1, read on the forward strand.
GCATTTGCAATAAAGGGTCAACGGAATTGACTAACCCAAATAAAGAAGTTACTTATCAAACCAAAGGATGCTTGGTCAGATGTTCTAGCCACATACTTATCAACAAATAATGAGAGTTTTATTGGCAGTAAGGGTTGAAATTACAGAACCTCCACACATTTATGTGCTTACAAAGATAGTTTCAATGACAGGGGCTAACATTAAAGAACATTTCTGCATGTACCTACAAAACAAGCTAGATAGTTTGAATGTTGACTACACATGTTCAGAATCTCATTTATATTCCAAGCGTGAGAATAATTTCTTGGGGAAATGTTCCTGCTCAGTCATAATACATATGAATACTATAAGCTGAACAAATTTGTTCATTTGAACCAGGTATTTCAATAAAGTGCTGACTTTTTAGATCAGAGGTGCACAGCCTGAGGCCCATGAGCCTTATACAGCCCCTCAGGTCTTATCTGGGGCCCCCAAATCCCTCTGCCATTGCTACTGCTGATCACCCACCACTGTCAATCATGCTCCTATACACACTGCTGACTGACTACAGTATATAGATGACAATCTGACCATAGAGATAGAAAGTCTCTCATATCTGTCAACGTGCAAAGGTCCAAATGCTAGAAGGGTGTATGGGGATGTAGGATAGGTGGGCTTACATAGATATTCACATCCCCTTTCCACTTTAGCACTCTGTGTGTGCAGGTGAATTCTGCAGAAGTTCTATGTGTTTATGTATATGTGTGTTTTCCCATGTGCACACAACTGCAGATAAGCAGCCACCAACCCAATATCATATGTGGCCCCCAGGGCTGAAACAGTTGTGCATTCCTGGTACCAACAATGTTGCCTCTACATGTCAGCCCATGACTACCATGTAATAATTAAAAATTGTTTAATTTAAATGAAGCTCCATACCCTATTATGACTTCTCTTAATCATATTCTGCTCTTCCCATTCTTCAAAACAATACGATCTGATAGGAAACTGCCTTCTAGAAAGCTGTACATAGGAATTTTTATAGCTTCTAACTTTAATTTTTTATGTTTTTATGTTTTCCCCTTGTTTTAGGAATAAAATAATTTGTTTCTGATCATTCTGCTTTGCCTTCAAGAAACAAAGCTTTAGATGATGCTCCAGTACATTACTCAGATACCCAATAGGCAAGAAATTGACCTTTGGCCCTAATGTAGTAGACACTCCAGAGGCCAAATGTCTCACTCGGTGGGAGTCCCACGGCTGAGTGGTTTGTGTTTTGCAGATGCTATCCTTCATGCTGAAATCAAAAAGAGAACTAGGAATATTTGTGCCTTCTCAAGGTCAGGATCTTAGTTGTAATTATACGTTTGTTTTTCTGTGTCACTGCAGAGCTGTGTCCACTATAAACTATATATCTGATGAATGGTTTTAAAGTTTAAAATTTAAACCATGCCCAAGCACATTTGGCTAGGGATGATACTTCTGCAAACACAGAAACACAAGAACACCCTGCTATTAACTATAATCATCAGAGAAAATTTAGTTTTCCATAGTAATACAAACTAATTACTTTGCTTGGATTCCAACAAGGGAGCTAATTTCTGAAGTCAGAAGTTCTCTCTTTGATTAATGCTTTTTTGTTTGTTCTGGCAGCAATCCCCCTCTCTCAAATACTAGAAAGCAGGCAAATAGTTAAGTATATTTTCTTGCACAAATTCTCTAAGTACATAAGGAGGTAAAATATGTAAATATTAGTGATCTCACACAGGTTTTGCTCATGGGCAAAATATACAGATTAAATTATGCCTTTTAACATCTCAGTTGTTTTATGTTTCTCATGAGCAGCATATTACATCAATTTGCTAAAATGTATATAAGTATAAATAAAATTAATTGAAACAATAAAGGACAAAAATAGCACAATAAAGCATGTACTATGATAAATTTCTTTTTTAAAAAAAAAATTATCACCCCCCTCTCTCCTATGTCTACCAATAAATGTGTTCTAAAATGATTTCACATTCGGTTTATTACAATGCTTTCCACTTGCAGCAGTATTCTTTAACTTTAGGTGGAAGAAATGCATATTTCCCACTGAACATCCATTGGAACATGCACACACAAAGCACATACAATGCATGTATAACCCCAATTTTCTCACTACTAACGCAAAAGCACACACATTTTAACACTATCAGGATTACGACTGAGATATCTTTTTTAGGTATTCTGAATGCTAAAAGTACTTTGAGTTGTAACTATATAGTGTCATCATGTATGATCACAGGCCTTTTAAAATGGCCATGCTTATCATATTCAACTCCCTACTGATTAAATGAATAAATGGACACATATCATTTCAGTAGTCTACACTATAACACGACCATCCAAAAATCATATTTCATGTTTTTATTACTATTACTATTATTATTTTATTATATATAAACTTCACATCAAATTAATATAGGTATGGCTCGTTCATTTATGTTCAATAGAAGAATTACAATTATGTTAAAATGATTGGAAATGGTATTATATTACAGACCTAAAATTGTTGTTGTTTATTCGTTCAGTCGCTTCTGACTCTTCGTGACTTCATGGACCAGCCTATGCCAGAGCTTTCTGTCGGCCCTAAAATCTCTTCCATTAAATGCTCCATAGCATAGCTTTGATGTTGTGGAATTTTGCTGCTACATCAGGTTCCCAACACGGTCTCTGAGATATTTACTGTATTATTGCCTAATGAAAACTTCATGGCATCCTCAAATAATAATGTTTTATTAAACAGTATGAGTGCTGAATAGCCTCAGTGCTTAAAAGATATGCCCAAGATTTCAATAAAACATAATTTTATGGGAAAACGGTAATTGCCTCTACATAGAAGATTGCCACCTTAACACCAGAAAGAATCTTGGGAAGAGAACACATATATTTGTTAAGTGGATGGAATCTACATAGCAATATTGTTTACACAAGAAATTATGTCAATATAACTTGGGGACTTACTTAAAAGCTTTTGGTTTTTTAGATGAAGAAGAGGCCAATTCAAGGCTGAAGTAAGGAAAGGAGCCACAAAAGAATCAGGAACTTCTCCCTCACCTCATCTTTACAATGTAAAATGGTGGCTCATTAACCCCACACCCTAACATTGGGGAATTTTCCAATTTTGATGGTGAATCATTTGGGAAGGCAGTGTTTTTACACACAAGTATTATTATCTGACCTGTTAGAACAAAACAGGTTATCAAGGAAAGTCTAATACCTTAGCTACAGTGCTAATACAGTCCCAATCTGTCAGGTAGCTATACGAATAATTCTGGAGATTCTGATAAAAATTGTTTCCTTTGTTTATACTTCCACGGACTGTTCTCATACTGATCACATCATTATGCACAGTGAGACTTAAAATATTAATTGGCTGTGTATTTATGGGGCACTATCCAATGCTGCTGCTTCATTTATGCAATTGATGTAGCACTAGCACATTGCCAATATCTTATGGTGGAGCAATAGGTTTTCCGGGAAAAGTCATTGCTCCTGCATATGATATTGCAAAAATTAGGGATGGACTACTATTTGGCCCTGATTCATTCATAGTCACATACATCATTACTGTATAATTTATATACTACTTGATTCTTCAGAAGGAAATGAAACCACCTCCCCAAGTACTCCCTCCAAATCTAGGATTACTTTAAGTGTGTGAAGGCATTCAACAAAGTAACAATCAACGTGCATCACCTTACACTTGCTTACATTGAACCGCATCTGCCATTTGGAGGCCCACTCTCCCAGTTTGGAGAGATCTTTTTGGAGCTCTTCTCAATCCCTTTGTGTTTTAAAAAAGTTAAATAACTTGGCGTTGTCAGGAAACTTGGCCACTTCACTGCTCACTTCTAATTCGAGATCATTTATGAATAAGTTGAAAACGATTGGTCCCAATACTGATCCCTGTGGGACCCCACTATTTACTTCCCTCCATTGGGAGAATTGACCATTTATTCCTACTCTCTGTTTTTTGTTCCTGATCCATAAGAGGACCTCTCCTCTTATTCCATGAAAGCTAAGTTTGTTCAGGACTTTATCAAAAGTCTTTTGGAAGTTCAAGTAAACAGTGTCCACCGGATCACCCCTGTCTACATGTTTGTTGACACTCTCAAAGAATTCTAGTATATTAGTGAGACAGGCTTGCCTTTGCGGAAGCCATACAAAAATGTATAGTTATGATAAAAATGGGTATATAATAAGATCACATTTTCATGAAGATTTTTTTAACACAACATGCAGATTAATGCAGAATTATGACTGAATAGATTTATGAATGAATATGTGTCATTATTATTATTATTTATTTATATAGCACCATCAATGTACATGGTGCTGTACAGCGTAATGTGTGCAATTGAAATAAATAGATCCAATTGTGCACTTGCACTGGGATGCTTCAGTGTCAGGACAGTTGCTTTTAGCATTAGGGGTTAGGACATCTGTCTGTGGTTACAACCCAATTCTGAAGATCAACTTTCTCCAGAGCAGTAATTTTAGATGTAAAGACATGATTGCAGATGTAAAGAGAATGCACATACCATGCTCTTTAGCAGCTCCAAAGAATTCCAAGTCCATAGGATTATGTCCTGACCGTTTTTTATCAAAACTGAATGCTTCTGAAATCATATATGGGATTTTCCAGAAAGAATATTCATAAAGGTGGCTAATCCTTACAAAGAGAAAGAAGCCACGGAGCTGTGATTCTTAAACATATTTTAAAATCTGTTGGTTTAGTTATGGGAGCTCTCTGCAGCAACTCTGCTTTGCTACAAGAAGATGCAATAGATATATTTTTCTTTGGTGTCCTTATTGCTGACCATCTAACCCTCCTCAACATAGAAGGAAATAATAAGAACTGGGAAATATTCAATGTCACCCTCAAATGCCATCCTTAACAACTGAAAATTTCAAATGAGTCACCAGTGGTTAACTTCATAGAAAAGCTACTACCAATTCTGGGAAGAGGGCAAGAATCAATAATATTCTGTTCAACTTCAGGCTGATGCTGATTCCTGCTTCATGGGCCAAACAAGGCCCAGTAGGAGTTTTAAAAATGTGACAAAATGTTCAAGACTATATGAGATCGCTCTCATTTCTTATAGCAACACATTATATAAGTGGGAAAATTGATACATGCATAGTAGGGGTGTGCACTCCACCCCAGAATTATCTGGCAACTGCGAACATCCGTGGAGCATTCAATCTTCCAGAGCAGAGATTGGCCACTTCCAAACCCACTGATTAATATCAGAGCGGAGATGTGCCTAATCGGAGCTTCTATAGTCTCTAAAATTGTCCTGCTCTGCGTGTGTGTGTGTCTAAAATGAATATCTCCATATTTGGAAGACACTGAGTGGGATGAGGGGTAGCTTTGATATTGACTTCTCTGGCTAACCAATTAGGAATTGCCACTGTTCTGTCCGTGACCGTGTTCTCCTCCAATCGCAGTGTTCAGGGGAGTGGAAAACACTAACTGGCTGCTGATTCTGGCAGTGGGGGAGAGTGAGCGCATTTCTGCTCAGACTAATAGAAGTCAATCATCCACATTTCCCCACTGTGAAAGTGCTGCTGGGCCAGCTGGCTGGCATGGTGAGTGAGAAAGTTTCTACACCTGAGTCAGGCAGAGGCAGGCTCTTTATTTCAGTGGCTGGGGAGGGCATTTTTTTAAAAAAAATCCTTACAAATCAAGGCATGAATGGATCTCTATCACCTTGCCATGTTTCATCTCTTTATCTAAAAAAATCATGCATATGTAAGCATTTTTGTTCATTTCCAATTTAAAAATTCCTAAAAATCAAAGCATGAACCAAAGTGATTCAATTGTGATGGGGCAAAAGGCCTCTTTAAGAGCTATCACTGTGCCAAGTTTTATCTCTTTATTTTTAAAAATGAGGGAGCTGTAAGCATTTCTGTTAATACCAGTTACCCAAATACTAAACAGTTCTTCGACAGATAATTTGAAAAGTTGGAGAGAGGGATCCACCCTGGAAATCAAGGCAGACAAACACCTCTACGGAGCCCCAGATCGAATTTCAAGGCAGAGAAGACCCACTTTGCACTGCGCTAATGCACAGTAGACACAATTTAGGACAATCAAGGCAAGTCATTAGGGACAGGAGTAAACCGTCTTTCCCTAAGAGAAATTCATTTTTTAAAAAATGTATCTGCAAATGTGTGTCCTCTCACAGTGGTTATGAAAATTTGAGCAGCATGCTCAATGACCTAACAATAGACTGCTCCAAGGATGTTTTACCTCCATAAATCAACATTTGGGCTACTGTGTTTTTTCAGTGAATAAGTTCACATTTAGTACTCAAACTCATGGCCAGCTATGCTGTCATAAGAGGCTTCATGTCATGAGGCTTCATGTTTCCTACAACAGGGTTGTGGCCCATTCAGATGTATAATGCACATTTCATATCTGCATTGGCTACAATGTCCATTCGCATCATACTTGCCTGTATTATAGTTTCTGTTCCTTCTTAGCAAAGATCAGTAAGGAGGCAACTTATTTCAGCCTCACACATGAAAACTGTGAAAACTACCCCTGTGAAAACTACCCCTTTCACTGTGAACTACAGTCTAGTTTTTGAGTGACAGAAGGTAGATGCACGACAGCAACAACTTCCTCTTTCTTTGTGGAGGTTACAGATTGTTTTCACCCCTGCTTGTGAGAGAAGGTACTTTGGGAAATAAAATCTAAGCAGCATAGAACAAGAACAGGAAATAAGCTGTTGATAGAGGTGGCTGATTATGTGAATCATATGGTATCCTGTAGATTGTGGGCAAATTTGGTGAAGTGAAATCATAAAAATCAGCATAAAATATTTTTCAGCCAGTGATCTTTTGACATATTGATGCTCAGACTCAGCTCTGGCCATTGCCAGATGTGGCTTTGAAGGGACTTTAAAGCTGATGTGCCTCTGATCTATTGCTTTAGCACCAGGTGTTTAACACTGCATTTAATTTTTATTTAAAAAAATGTTGGCAAATTTTGTACTCTTTTTTGACCGACTGAACAGAAGAGCAATCAACACATATTTAAAAGTAAGTAAATAACCAGCAATCCCATCTGAAGATGCAACTGGCGCAGACAGTTTGTTCATTAAAACTAACCCACAGCTGCTGGGTAATAAAGTGTGTCCAAAATATCAAAAATATTTTTGTGCTAATTAACTCTTTAATTTGGCAGGAGACTTTGCTCTTTGTGAGTAACTAATCTTTAGCTTATTTTAACAAACTGGATTGAACTGAAACAGTCCTTGTACAAAATAGTGTTTCCTGGATTGGCCATTCTTTCACACAGAGGCAAACTAATCACTGATCCCGACTGATCCCACCAAGTTACTTTTTCCAGTCGTCCTATCCTGGGGTTAATGTAATCTATACTGTATGTTACAATGCAACACTCTCTACATCTATTTTATCCATCGCTCACATGCCTTTTTAAGCATGGAAAGAAAAATTGTTGAAGCCTTAAAAAATTTTTTGTTGATGCCTTAAAAAAAACGCCTGAAGTCAAGAAACCAATCCCTTAAGCATAATTTAACAATCATAGTTCTCTCACAAGGTCTGCAACTTCGTTACCCAACAATCCCTGCATAATTTTCTGATACTGAAAGTTAATATTAGCACAGAGCCTGTGGTGTGCTAGAAGGCCATGTTTAAAATGTAAAGATGCCTGTACAACTTGTGACTCACCAAGCCAATTGCAGTCCATGTACAGCAGCCTAACAGGACATCAATAAACCTATTATCCTATTGTTAATGCTGCCTTGCTGAGATTGTAAAATCAGGATGATTGTCAAGCACCTCATGGACTACAATATATGGCTGGTGAAATGTGTTAAGCTATGTGGATCACTAATTCGGCAGACTTAGTTTAAGAAGTCTCCATTTAAAAAGGTTGTTCATAAATCTCTCTCTCTCTCTCTCTCTCTCTCTCTCTCTCTCTCTCTCTCTCTCTCTCACACACACACACACACACACACACACACACACACAAACAGATCACTGGCCCAACAGCACTGGGCAAAATCTCCACCCCATAGTAGCAGATGTGTGGTTTCTACCCCAAAAGTCCAGGCTACTGCTGTGTCAGTGATGGAATTTCCTACTATAGACTAACATGGTACTTCTACTGCAATTTCTGATTAACATATGACTAAAAGCAGGAAAAAAATGAAATCTACTGAAAACAATAAGCGCTTCTTTAAATGAATGTTTTATAGCACGCTCGTTACTGGCCGCTCATGGATCATTCTGACGATGCAGTCAGCCACCTGTGTGTCTCCTGCTCCATTTTCCCACTTTAGCGCTAAAAATAAAACCTCAGAAAACCTTTCTGGGATATATCAATATCTGTCGGGTTTTCCTGTCGTGTGCAGGCAAAGTCACTGTATAAAATGCCCACTACAGGACGCTGTCCCATTCAACTGTATTGCGGCTGTACAATCCACATGGTCACTGCTTTCTTCCTTGTGTAATTACAGCTCGTTGCAGAAGTGGAAGAGAAGCAGGAAGCAGAGCCAAGGAAAGGGAAGGCAATCCCCCCCCCCCATCTGAAGGAGCTCAAAGAGGGGGGGCAGACTATTTTGAAAGTACATCTGAGAATAGCAAAGAAGCACGGGTGCCATTACCACTCTCTCACAAAACAGTAAAACCATTGTTTTTCAAGTTTTTATTATCATAGCCTCAAGTTTGTTTGTTTAGACCTACTTCTTTAGAAGGAGGTTATATTTTATCAGTTAGTCTGACCATCCCAGGTACATTCCAGAGACAGTTAAGTGCTAACTTGGTTCACTGAGATTCACACAACCTAAGTTTCCCAGGATTGAACACAAAAACGTGAAGAACCTGTACTGGAGGCAGAGGAATAAACCTGCATAGCTCTGGTCTGACATACTAAAGTCAGGTCACAATTTTGGGAACTCTGAGGGTAGCAGAAGGCTAGATGGATTTGTAGTTTACTCAAAGCAGAAATAAAAGCATTTGTTCACTGTTCACTATCCATTTATTTCCATTGTGGGTTTTCTATTGCAAAACACTGAAAATATGAAGCTGTCACCTCTGACTTATTTAAAAATTGTGTCTCCTCAGACACTTTATTATGATGGTAATCATACACATACTCCATCTGCCCGAATAAATTTAGCGAGATGGAAGACGGTTCATTTCAAAGCACTTAATGAGACTCTAAACTTGAACTTATTCCAAATGCCCTATCTTATTCATATATATATCAGTTGGGAGAGAAAAAGTGATCACTTTTTATACAATCCTCTTTGAATCCCTTAATGATGCCAGCAGTAGCATTAATTTCTGTGTCTGCTCAAAAGGAGTGCAATTAAAAACTATTATGAAAGAGGAAAACTCCAGAATAAGTGGAATCAATAGATGACATGACTTTGTTCAATCTGTTGTGACAGCAGGTATGTCATGTTCTGGTAGCATCACCGTAATCACTATGGCAATTTTCAATTTTAAAACTACTTTCATCTCCAAACAGAAACAAAACAAAACATAAGCCTCTTCTGTGAGGTAGGTAGACATTAAAGGACTTATCTATCATTCATACATTATGACGTATTTACTCAAAGAGGTATGCTGATTATTTTCTGAAACTCTTGTTCTGTGAAATGCATGCACTCTAATAAAAAGATGATAAGCAACGGTTTCTGACTCCCAATTGTTTATAAAAAGCAAGGTTCCCACACAAATTAGATGGTTGGAATCCTCGGTAAATAGAAGGATTGACAGAACGAGAATTGTGCTTACAGAAAGAGTCCTTCTGTGAATAGAAATTTACTATCCACAGAGCAAAACAAAGCTCCAAGCCCCTAATCTGTAGATCTGTCACTGTATGTATGGATTATCCCAGTACATTGGGTCCTGGGATGCAAAAGGTAATCCGCTCCGTCCCTGAGCCACCATTTTGCATCTGGCTGGGACTCAGGGCCATTATGTTTCCCAGTCTCCAATCGGTGGATCTCAGGGTTCCAGTGATTACTTGAAAGTGATTTAAAGTAGATTCTGTGAACCTGATGTCTGCTCTACAGGCATCCACTGAATGGATGCAGTACAAAGTTTAAGAAATGCAAGGGACGCATGCCTTTCTGTGTACCATTTAAACTTCTACATCTGAAACTTTGATAGAATCATCACAGATTTCAGCATTTTGAAGATTGGGAAAACTCTCAGTTGTTTAACAAAGAGAAATTTCTAGCTATTATACCAAAAGTGGGCTGGGGAAAGAAAAACAAAAGACATCTAGTCTTCACAAGGGGGTCTGTAAAGAAATGCTGCAGGGTATTCTCACCTTCTGATAGGAGAGTTCCAGTCATCTAGCCATGCAGTCCTCCAGCAACACCCCAACCAAGCCCATTTTCCACTGTTTTTTATTTTTTAATAGTCACTTGACATTCTGTGCCTTCTGAGCATGCTCAGTCCTTTATTTATCCATTCATTTATTCTAAATGTATGAATTGCCTTTCAGCACAAAGGCAACATACAAGTGAATTACAATTACAGTGTTCTGATGGCAGTTTGCTAATCACCATTAAGCTGGAGGGATATCAGTCTCAGCCGTGCCACTGACACCTTTCTAATTCCTTCCCTACTGTCAGGAGCTGCTGGGAACAATTGACAGTTGCCCCATGTGGCGAGCCACTGAGTGCAGCTTCTCAGTGACGTGCCCTCCAGCCCTGACCTGACTCTGCCGACCCAGGCTGGCCACTGGAACCAACTGGACAGAAAGGAATATAAGAGGGCTTTCTGTTTTCAGTTGAATCTTATTAAAGCAACGAAAGCCCTATTCAAGCATTTGTCTGAACATGTGAAGGTTTAAAGTGCTTTATCAGGGTCAAGCAAATGTGAGTAGAACTCCCTTTCAGACCACTTTGCAGGAAGCAAAGTGACAAAAGCAAACACAATTTTTCCTTAATCTGAAGGGCTTCAAAGTCTTCTTAACTTCTGGTTCCTGGCTCATCTCAACCTGCAGCTCACAGCCCAGTCCTGATGCTTGCATCTCAAGGGAGTTCCCCCCCTCCCTATGTTTATTCCATTTGATTTATATTATCCAACTGCAAATTATGACATGTTTTTATAAAGCAATGATTTAAAAGAAGAAGAAATAAAGATACCATGGTGATTACCCCCACACAGAGACAAACACATGCATACTCTATTTCTTACTATAAAGTCCTTACTATATTGACCACATAAAATTTTAAACCTGACAAATTTGTTTTGGATCTAACCCTTTGACAACATAACTATAAGAATAAGGTTCCTCGAATAGGTACCTTTAAGATATATATTTTGCTCAATTACTATCACATATGGTCATTTTATATATACCCTTTTGTTACAAGATCCTCACATGAAGGCCCTTTCTACACCTAAGCGTTATCCCAGGAAAATGGAGGGATCATCCCTGCCTGCTCCGGGGGATCCCCTGTGTTTCATTTGGATGCACAGGGATGATCCTCAGACGATCCTGGAAAAAAAGGCAGGTGTAGAAACGGCCCAAGACTTCAGCCTCATATCATTTAGGTAGGCTATCTGAAAGGACATCCATGTGAAAATCATAGAATTAAGCATGGCACAGAAGCGGACTGAAAACTAGGCTTCTCTGTAGCTCTATCATGTTGCACCAATGGGTGCAACAGATTCCTATGCAAAAAATATTTCATGCAGAACTTCTAATACCACTCAACTAAACAGGGCAGCCTATATGGACGAGGAGATCATGTGTGTGCAACAGAGAGCTCCAACAGAGTCAGGGTCAGGGCAAATGACTAAAACATAAAAGGTAAAGTCATGGAAATGATTTGTTATACTGTATTTGGGACCTAATTTTCAAAAGGCGCTTCCACCTGAAATGGATATTTGTCCCTCTAAATCAGTCTGAATGCTTTTCAGAGTACTTGTACACAATAAAATAAGAAAAATTAAGATACTTGCACCTCAAGCTATTCGATTTTCTCCTCCAATCATGCAATAAAAAGGACAGTATAACACACTATCTGTAGAGCCATAATATCTTTCAAAAGAATGAGAACTAGTTGCTCAAGTAAAATGGAAAATTAATCCTCTTATGAAAATATACTACTTCATTTGCATCTAAGCTTTACTTCCATCATAATAAAGAAAGTCTTAAACATTGGAAATGCAGATTTACAGAACCATACAATAGTAAATGGAAACATTCCCATTCAAGCCAGTTCAGGTACAAATGCTACTGTGGGTCATCTGGAAGCTTTTCCAAGATGATGATATTATTATTATCATCATCATCATTATTATTATTATTATTATTATTATTATTATTATTATTATTATTATTCCTAGGATCTTTGGTCAATATGAATCCTTTGGGAAACCCTCAGATATCCTACGCTAGGCTTCTTGGACTAAAAGCAGAAGAGAAATATAATGGTGAGAATCGAAAGAGCTTCTTTATGTGAGTTAAAAACTTTGGGATAACCAGGGCATGTCTACACCAGTCTTTATCCCAGGGATCATCCCTGGAATGTCCCTGTGTGTCCACATGATGCACAGGGGATCCTGGGAGCAGGTAGGGACAATCCCTCCATTTCCCTGGGATATCTGGGAACATGCTTCCTCCATGGACGCCATGTGTGAACCCAGGGGGAGAATCTCATGATCAGCATATCGCGAGATCGTCCCCGCTCCCTCCCTAGGTGTAGACATGCCCCTAGTGAGGGTTTTGCTGCTGCTGCTGCTGTTTTGTTCTTTATCTTTAAAAAGCAAACACTCAAGATAGCCCTATTTAGACATAACAAGCTTGGTCTGATAAATTCGAGTGCTGTTCATTCGAGTGCTGATCTTGAGTGTTTGTACTGTGTGTTGGGTACTTGAGACAGATTAGGAATTCTGCTGGTGTACTGTCCACCCCGCTGCCCCACAGTCTCCCTGCCTGAGCTGACAGAGGTTGTCTCGGACCTGGTGTTGAGGACCCCCAGGATGGTGGTTCTGGGGGATCTCAACTTCCATGCCGAGGCTGCTGTATCCGGAGCGGCTCAGGACTTCATGGCTGCCATGACAACCATGGGGCTGTCTCAACATGTTACTGGCCCAACACATGTAAAAGGACACACGCTTGATCTCGTTTTCTCGACTGGACAGGAGGATGCTGATCTGGAAGTGGGGGAACTAACATCTACCCCCTTGTCATGGTCGGATCACTTCCTATTGAGATTTAGACTCTCGGCGGCCTTTCCCCTCTGCAAGGGTGGGGTGCCTATTAAAATGGTCCGCCCCCGGAGGCTAATGGACCGATGGATTCCAGAGGGCTCTGGGGGATTTTCCTGCTGATATGGCCGGTGCTCCTGTTGAAGCCCAGGTCACTCTGTGGAATGCAGAGATGACTCGGGCGGTTGACACGATCGCGCCCAAGCGTCCTCTCCCTCTGAGCAGAGCCCAGTCAGCTCCTTGGTATACACCTGAGCTGAGGGCAATGAAGCAAGAGGGGAGACGGCTAGAATGCATGTGGAGGAAATTCGTGCTGGGTCTGATCGAACATGGGTTAGAGCTCACTATCGAGCCTACTCTGTGGCAGTGAGGGTGGCAAAGAGACAGTTCTTTTCCACCAGCATTGCATCTTCTCAGTGTCGTCCGGCGGAGCTTTTCCGAGTGGTTTGTGGCCTGTTACACTCTGGGCCAGGGCGTGAGATAGTTGAACCCTCGGTAGCACGCTGTAACGAGTTTGCACGGCACTTTGAAGATAAAGTCGCTCAGATTCGTCATGAATTGGACACCACACTTAATGCAGCACCACTAGTAGAGGCGTTCAGAGCGCCATCCGGCTCAGTTTTATTGTATGAGTTTCAGTTATTGAGGCCCGAGGATGTGGACAAGGTGCTTGGCCAAGTCTAGTCGACCACCTGTGTGCTTGCCCCTTGCCCCTCGTGGCTCATTACATCAAATAAGGAGGGGATCGCCAGCTGGGTCCAGGAGGTTGTAAATGCCTCCTTGAGAGAGGGAGTGGTGCCGGCCTCTTTAAAAGAGGCGGTAATTAGACCACTCCTGAAGAAGCCTAATCTGGACCCGGAGGACATAACAATTACAGGCCGGTGGCTAATATCCCTTTCCTGGGCAAGGTGCTTGAGCGGGTGGTTGCAGGGCAACTCCAGGCACTCTTGAATGAAACAGATTATCTAGATCCATTTCAATCAGGTTTCAGGCCTGGTTTTCGAATGGAAACTGCCTTGGTTGCTCTGTGGGATGACCTCTGTCAGGAGAGAGACAGGGGGAGTGCGACCCTGTTGGTTCTCCTGGACCTCTCAGCGGCCTTCGATACCATCAACCATGGTATCCTTCTGGATAGGTTGTCTGAGCTGGGAGTTGGAGGTACTGCGTTGCAGTGGTTCCGCTCCTACTTGGATGGCCGATTCCAGAAGGTGGTGCTGGGGGATTATTGCTCTGTGCCGTGGCTCCTAAGCCATGGGGTTCCGCAGGGCTCTATCTTATCCCCTATGCTGTTTAACATATACATGAAGCCGCTGGGGGAAGTTATCCGGAGATGTGGACTGAGGTGTCATCAATATGCGGATGATACCCAGCTCTACCTTTCCTTTTCATCAAACCCAGGTGAGGCAGTGACTGTTCTGAACCAGTGCCTGGGCATGGTAATGGACTGGATGAGGGCTAACAAACTGAGACTCAATCCAGACAAGACGGAGGTACTGTTAGCGGGTGGTTCATCTGTCCGGCAAGGTGATGTTTGCCCTGTCCTGGACAGGGTTGCACTCTCCCTAAAGGATTGGGTCCGTAGTTTGGGGGATGCTCTTGGATCCAGAACTGTCACTTCAGGCACAGGTGAACTCAGTGGCAAAGAGTACCTTTTATCAGCTTAGGTTGATATACCAACTACGACCTTATCTGGACAGAGATAGCCTAGCTACAGTTATCCATGCTCTGATAACCTCTCGTTTGGATTACTGCAATGCGTTATATGTGGGGCTGCCTTTGAAAGCAGTCCGGAAGCTTCAGCTGGTACAAAATAGGGCAGCCCGTTTACTAACAGGGACTGGCCGGCAAGATCATATTACGCCAGTCCTTTTACAACTTCATTGGCTGCCAGTCCAGGTCCGGGCCCGATTCAAAGTGCTGGTATTGACATTTAAAGCCCTAAACAGTTTGGGGCCAGGTTATTTGAAGGAATGCCTCCTCCCATATGTACCTGCCTGGACCTTAAGATCATCTACAGGGGCCTTCTCCGTGAGCCCCTGCCAAAGGAAGTGAGGCAGGTGGCTACTAGGAGGAGGGCTTTCTCCGCTGTGGCACCCCGGTTGTGGAATGAGCTCCCCAGAGAGGTCCGCCTGGCAGCTACACTGTACTCCTTTCATAGCCAGCTGAAGACCTTTTTATTCTCTCAGTATTTTAACACTTAATTTTAAATTAAATTTAAACTTTACTGTCTTAATTCTGTATTTTAATTTTATATCAATTTTGCTGCGTGGTTTTTATTCTGGTTGTGCTTTTTATATTGTAGTGTGTATTTGTGCTTTTAACCTTTTGGTTGTCTTACTATGGTTTTAATTTTTGTGAACCGCCCAGAGAGTTTTGGCTATTGGGCGGTATAGAAATGTAATAAATAAATAAATAAATAAATTATGGTTTATTAGACTGAGAATGAGTGTTGTGTCCATACCTTTCCTCCTCCTTTCTCTTTTGTTGTATTAACAACTCCAGAAGGTACAAGAGAGAAAAGGAGATTCTTCTTACCATGAATTCCTATTTTCCAAATAGCTGGGGAAAGGGAGGAGGGATGCTTATGTCAGTATTGAACTGAGATCAATATGTCTGAACTGGGCAACAGTTTCACAATCTGTTTTTGAAAATCAGCTCTATTTTAAATACTTTATCATGGGTTTGGGGGGGAGTACTATTCAAAACACAAGTGCAAAGCTCTCTTGGACATGCAGAACTAGTAGCATAGTTCGTTCAATTCCAAACAATAACAACAACATTTCAGTTATGGTTTATAAATATCATGGCAGCAATATAGGCAATTGCATGACTTAACACTGCACATCCAGTGAGGCCCCTGACTTTTTGTTTGTTTTTTAACAGCATCTTTCCAAAAGCTGGGAAATGGCTTTTGAATCGTGTTACAATGTGGCATAGAGGATTATTGCTAAAACAAATAAACACACACAGAAATCCTATAGGGCATTTCCATCCCCTTGAGAATATCTAAAGGAGCAATCTGGATTATAGCTATGTTAGTATTATTTTTTCTATAATGAGGTTCTATGTCACTATCAAATTCTTACATAACATGGTACTGGATTACTAAAAGCACACAATATATATATTGGTGTATAAATGATAATAAAAAGCAGCCCATTAGATGTATTCCTATGTTAAATGTATGAAGTTTTTAAAAAGAAATGGGTTTCCTATCTAGATTTACATTCTCTCCCTGTTTCAATATAGTTTTGGAACATTTAGTTTGCAAAAATTGACTAAAAACATACTTGGTATATTGGTTTGAAATGCTACATTTACTTTTATGGCACAGATAATGCATTTCTATTAACAAATGTATCTGTACCCTGATAACATCAATAAACTACTTTATAGCCATTAAACACTACATGGATAACAAACAAAGCCATGCTGTTTATTTTCTGTTATTGAACTATGCAGATTAATTTACAGCTCGCAAGATGATACTTCCCACACACTGTTATACTACAGGCACCATCCTTTACCCTCTTAAGTAGAATCATTACCCATGTGATTAAATAGAAAAACAGATACACATACACAATTGTATATAAATACAAATGGCAGCCCTTAACGTTTCAGGTAATGCCTTTGGAGCTTTAGAAGAACGTGAAATAACAGCAGTTATAATTGCATTCCACGCACCTCTACTGTCTGATTAACAAATGACCAGTTTGTTGCTTCAGTGTTTAAAATCCATGCAGAATAATTATCCTGGACATAATCCACAAATGGCTGCACTATGCTGATGCCTCACTTCTCCAGCACCAGTAGAAGCAACCAAAGCCTGTCCAAAAAAACCCCACACCAATCTAAGTGGAATTGGAAATTTAGCATTGCTCAACCAGCCTGCCTTTGCACATGCTAAAAGTGATCAGAGCAATTTTAACACCTTCCAGTCAGATAGCAAAAGCCTGGAATACCCAGTCCTGAACAGGGGTTCTGGTGGTTGTGGAAATTGACTAGACCTGTTCTTTCTGACTATCCTGACCAGCTGTAACCACCTCCAGCTGAGCTTGAACATCCATAACGTACAAGGAAGGCCCGCAGCTCCGATTTCGGTGGGGTAGAGATTCCATTCTAGGTTTTTTATCTAACCAGAGAGAAGTCTAAAGGAACTATCCAGCTGTTGGGCCTCATCCCCAGATTGGGTCTAGCATCTTGGATAGCTCCTCTAGATTTCTGGCCGGTTGCAACTAAAACCCAGAATGGAATCTCTGCCCACCGAAATGAGAGCCACCAACCTCCCCTCATAAAATATCCCATTCTCAGGTATGCCTATGGTTTGGAGGGCTGCAGTGGTCTTGGAAAATACAGTTATTTGTAAAAATGCACCCTCTGTTTAGAAATACTTGGGAAGCCAGAGTGTGAATTCCCTAGAGGCCAATTGAAATTGCATCCTGGTTGCAGAAACTTAGTGGGGACCCATTCATGTGAACTGGATCCCATCACAGCTTGTCTGCATACCTGACAGCTGGACAACCACCTGTCAGGGATGCTTTAGGGTGGAGTCCTGCATTGAGCAGGGGGTTGGACTCGATGGCCTAATAGGCCCCTTCCAACTCTACTATTCTATGATTTCTATATCAGCACCACAAAGCATTGTCAGTTATGGAGAAAACCATGTGTGAACAAGGAATGGGTGAATGTTTTATTTCTGGCCCATATTGTTTTGCATCTGTTTACTCATAATTCAGTTCCATCCCATTTCCACATGAATCTAATCCACATGAAAATTTGCATTTAAATTCGCATTTAAGTGCAGATTTCTAAACAGATTTCCTTTTCTCTGCACACACATTTTATAACATATTTCAATAAGTTTGAGCTGAGGCCCATGCTGGAACACAGGTAATGAAGAATTAAACTGTGCTATGCCATTAATCCAGGAGGTGCAGACCAAGCCAATCTCTATCAGAATACACAAAGACTAACTTACTCAACTATTTCTAGTGTGAACTATTGCACATATATGTCTTGTTTCATTGAGCAGACGTCACATGGATGCCATTTAAAGAAGCCTCCCCGTGTGAGCTATGTCATGTGAAGATATCAGAAACATTTCACCTTAAGTCCTATTATGGACTCACTATTCCCTGTAGGTGGGTTGATGCTGCAATTATAAGTGTAACTCAGCCCTAATGTAAATTCCCCTTGCAGATTTGAACTACGAAATAAGCTACCCTCACAGTGTTGTACAACAATCAGCATCCTTTACCTTATCAAGTAGACTCATTACCCAGCTAAATACAAAAACAAATATATGCACAAAACTGTACATATAATGTGGTTCTTAATATATCATGGTTCTTTTCCTTAGTACCCCTCCCCTCCCCCTCCCCCCAGTGACAAAGCAGAAACATTGGAGAAGGATGGCAGCAACCTCTCCCTCTGTTCTTAAGTGAGCTGCTCACTCTTGTGATGCCACATCAGTTCCCACGGTCTGCTGAAGTGGAGAAAGCCAGCTAGGTCAGTCCAAAAGGGAAATGGCAAAGAAGAGCATATTGATACGAAGTAAATATCAATGTATTCAATGGGGCTTACTCCCAGGAAAGTGAGCATAGGATTGCAGCATGAGTCATGTCGGTACTAACCTAAAGTTGCAATAAATGCATCAAATGCAAGCTCACTGCGTACTTTAATTTAAAAACCACACCGCAGTGATTTTCATAAACATATTTTTGCTTTATTATTTAAAGTTAGAACAGCATCTTTTTGGAAACATATTTGACAGGGGAAGAGCATCTAATAGTGAAAGTAAACATACTGTAAATCCTTAAATGCAGACAGCATGTTGCACATTCATTTCTATTGGGGAAGTGGGTACCCAGCACACGAGCCACAGATTTGCTGATATTTTTGCAATTTGGACGATCTAACAGAACCATTAGCCCCCAGAACTGAGCATCACATGGCCAACGCACCTCCTTCATGGCCACCCAGAGAGCTTCAGCTATTGGCAGTATAGAAATGTATTAAATTAAATGAAATTGGAAGGATATGGCCTGTAACTCCAATTTTTCAGACAAGGAAGAGTCTCCATGGAACTGATGTTGCCTTTAAGCAGCACAGAGGATTGCAGAGGGGAGGGGGAATTGCTCCCCCCCCCCGATTTCACTTATGGGAATAGTTATGTCAGTGGGAGAACCTAACTGGATATCACCCTTTGGTTTCAAGCAAGAGCACAAGCTGGGGATAGGTGATGTGCGATCAGAGAAAGAGCTATTGCTAGATACACCAATATTCCACTGTTTGGACATGAAAGGAAGGTTTCATTCAATCTGGGGAAAGCACAGGAAAAGTCTGCCATTCTAAAAGCCAGTCCTGACACTCAAAGCAGAATTGTGTACGTGACACAAAGCCATCACTCCCTGTTGGAATGACCATGATTCTTCAGACTTTATACCTTGACCTTCCTTTGACCCTATTTTCAATTTACATTAAGGATCCAAAATGCCGGCCCAGGAGAGTCACCAAACCAGTACTTTCAATGTGCCTGCCTTAATAGTTAGAACCAGTATTCCGTTTTATTAAACAGAATCCTATAAAATGCCTATTGCCATGATCTGATCTCTTAGATGTATATTTTAATTCTTTTCAATTTATTAGTCCTTGGTTAAGCAACTGTGGGCTCATCTACACCAAGCAGATATCCCACTATGGAAGTGGTATGAAAGCAGTATATAAAATGCAGGAGCCACACTATTGTTTTATAGTGGTATTCATGTGCACTGACAACTGTTGGGGCCCATGACATATACCATACACTGCTTTCATACCACTTCCATAGTGCTATATCCTGCTTGGTGTAGCTGTGTCATGGGCCCCAACAGTTGTCAGTGCACTTCATTACCACTATCAGGCAGTAGTGTAGATCCTGCAGTGCACTTCAATATCACTGTAAAGCAGTGGTGTGGCTCCTGCCTTTTATATACGGCATTCATACTGCTTTCATAGTGGAATATCCTGCTTGGTGTAGATGAGCCCGGTGTCTTCAGTCCCTAAATTCCCTTAACCCTATAAGGGGTTAAGCATTGGGATGCTTGTTGTTGTTGTTGCTGTTGTTGTTATTATTATTATTATTATTCAATGTTAAAAGACACTTGCTAACAGGGTGGAATTTCTCTGCTCTACCAAAAGGAGATGGATTACTGTGGAAAAGAGTAAGTGCAGTAAGATTCCTATAGCACTTACAGCAATAGGAGTCCTATTGTACTTACAGCAATAGGAGCACTATGTGTGCTTCAGTTTGAATAGCTGAACTGTGTATGGGTTCCGTCTGGCAGCAGCGCTGGGGAAGTTGTGTGGAAATGACTGAGGTTTGTGTAATCCAGGGGAACATCATTTCAGCCAGGTAAGGTGTGAGGGACAGGGTATATGCTTGAGGTCACTAGAAGGAGAAATAGTTGGAGAACATGGCTATGATTTGAAAACTTCTCCTAAAAATTAAGAGCAGTAAGGCATAAAGAACTTATTTAGCCCCATGACCTTACATGATAATTGGCTGGCACCTTAAAAGGTGTTGAAACTCATTCTATTTCCAGCACCTTAAAATTTCTATGTGCGCAGTTCCTAACTTTAAATGGCTATACAGTTATTTAAAAATGCTGCTGGCTCCTTGTCTGACAGATTTCAGTGCAGATTTAAGCAGATTTCAAACAAGGGAAGATGCCATAAAACATTGGGATGAAACGGTTGTAGAGAATCCATTGAAGAAGACAGAGTGAGCAATAACATTAAAAATAAACAAATTAGGGAGTAATTTATTTATTTATTTATTTAAAACATTTATATCCTGCCCTATATCATTAAGATCTCAGAGCAGCGTACAGACAAAAACATACAGTATAAAACAATAAATGTACACAGTTAAAAACAAATTAATCCTATGCATGCTTAGGCAAAGAAAAGTCCAGCATGGGCGTTGTCTAAACATGAATAGGATTACACCTTTAACCAATTGGGAAAGAATATACAGAGCCCTAAGTGAAACTTAAACTAATTATTCCAATTAAAAATATTATATTGCTCCTCTTTTCCAAAATAAGCAGCTATTCAAATTCATTGTCGTCATGTGTAAACAAAATTAACAGTCCTGAAAGTGCTAGTGCTGAATCAGAGCCTGAGCACAGTAATGGACTGGATGAGGGCCAATTGACTCAATCCAGACAAGATGGAGGTACTGTTAGTGGGTAGTTCGCCTGGCCGGCTAGGTGATGTTCACCGTGTTCTAGATGGGGTTGCACTCCCCCTAAAGGATCGGGTTCATAGTTTGGGGTTGCTCTTGGATCCAGAGCTGTCTCTTGAGGCACAGATGAATTCAGTGGCAAAGAGTACCTTTTATCAGCTTAGGCTGATATACCAACTGCGCCCTTATCTGGACAGAAATAGCCTAGCTACAGTTATCCATGCTCTCATAACTTCTCGTTTGGATTATTGCAATTCATTATACGTGGGGCTGCCTTTGAAAATGGTCCAGAAACTTCAACTGGTACAAAACAGGGCAGCACATTTATTAACAGGAACTGGCCAATGAGACCACATCACGCCAGTCCTTTTCCAACTTCACTGGCTGCCTGTCCAGGTCTGGGCCTGATTCAAAGTGTTGGTATTAACATTTAAAGCCCTAAGCGGTTTGGGGCCAGGCTATCTGAAGGAACGCCTCCTCCCATATGTACCTGCCCAGACCCTAAATGAAGGACCCAAAGGAAGTGAGGCAGGTGGCTATCAGGAGGAGGGCCTTCTCTGCTGTGGCACCCCGGCTGTGGAATGAGCTTCCTAAGGAAGTTCACCTGACATCTACACTATATTCCTTCAGACGCCAGGTGAAGACCTTTTTATTCTCTCAGCATTTTAACAGTCTATAAATTCAATTTTAACTTTGCTGTTTTAAATTTGTATTTTAAATTTGTATTTCTGCACAGCTGCTGATTTTATCCTGGTTGTGCTTGTACATTGTATTGTATATCATGTTTTTATACTATTAATTTTTGTGAACCGCCCAGGGAGCTTCAGCTATTGGGCGGTATAAAAATGCAATAAATAAATAAATATAAATAAATAAAAGTAATATTAAGCACAGTATTGTTCTGAAATAGAAACAAAGTAACAGGATTCCACAAAGGCTCGCATAGTTAAATCCTGTTTAAATAGAGGTGTTTCTAAACACTAATCAGCCCAGCGGGAATCCCCTATAGAAGCATTTTTCTTTTCACACCGCTCTTAACTTAGCAGTCCCTGAAGTTCAGCAAGTCTGTAAAAATAGTTGCCAACCTGGATAAAAACTGTAACTATGGAAAAAATGATGCTAATATCCTGAGAGGTTATGTATTGGAGAGCTATGCTCCAAACTCAATTTAAAACCTTCCACCTAAAAGAAATGGAAGATTTACTGTCCCCAGAATGTGAGTTCCTAGACACAAAGGGGATGCCCGAAGAATCAATCCTCATTACAGAGATGTCCCTTTACAAAGAGAACGTGGGGGTCCTTGGCGGGCAAAGAGCAGAGATTCCATCTTTCCCCTTTCTCACTGAAAAGAACCAATCATTATCAGCAGATAACACAATAAAAGATACTAAATGGACCTCTTCCCTGCAAGCATGTCCTAAATAGGATGTGAGGAAGAGGAGGAGGAGGAGAACAAAGGAAAAATGACTGGGTAGAATTTCAAATATGACCTTCCCAGGACATTTAGGTGAAGCTAGTCTAAAAAGCAGGAGGACATCTGCCAACAAACTTAGTTAGGTAGAAAAGAACATCCTTCTCACACGCTTTTTTTCAGAGTGGAGACAAAGCAGCATAGCAGTGCAGAAAGTGGGAACGAAAAGCGACACTGCTAATCTCTTTGGTTAGTCCATTTCTATCCCAGCCATTAACACCTTCAGATTAAATAATGCTAATAAAATATCCTTTGAAGGAGAAGTAACTATAGTCTAACTGACAACATTCAGCTTTCAAAAATAATGGGAAGCACTAAATACATTCCTGATATTTCCATTTCTTAAAAAGGAGCCATCTAATCAAGTATGTTTCAAAAAGAAAATATTATGTCTTCAAATGCCAAAATGAAAAAGCTCTTAATTAGTATCTAAATGAGACGAATTAGTTTTAATGGCTTTTTTTTTCAAAGCAAAATATCCAATCCTTTATAAATCATTAGAGATTAAGAATGACATGGGAATTCCATTACCCCATCTCCTCCCCAAGTGTCCAGGCCAGAGGATGGGGCTTGGGGAAGGGACTCTCCATAGGCCAGATTGGACAAGTCCACAGACTGGATTAGGCCCATGGGCCAGAGGGTGACCTCCTTTGTCTTATATAACACTAGCTGATATGTGTGGCTTTCCTCGAGTCCGTGAATAATGTTTATAACATTTATTTTATATATAATAAATTTCTTAGCAACTTATTCATCTTTAAGTTAGTTGTTGTTGTTTTAGTTCAGTGGAGTTAGTAAATTGTTTTGTTAGAATAAATGGGAAATTGTGTTAATAAGAACTGTATTTTAAATTACAGCTTCATGATGAACCACATTTTTTGTTTTACCTGAAAAGCCACACCTACAGATATCTGCCCAGATATCTGAATAACATATAGTAGGGAAATGGATTCACCATCTTAAAGTAGCAGACCAGTGCTACGCCTGTGAGTTAACCTTTAAACAAATTAAATTCATTTCCCTCCCTCTCTTACCCTCATGACAACCCTGCAAGTTAGGCCTGTCCTAGGCCTGTGAGGTAACTTTAAAAGAAATTAAATTTGTTTCCCCTCTCTCTCTCTCTCTCCCCCCCCCCCCACCTCCCTCAATGCCTGGCCAGGGCCAACTTGAAGCTGAAGATTCATGATTTTCCTTATCCCCACAGAAAACAAAAACTACAAATCCCAGCATGCCTTTTGCCCAGAGCTGTGACCTCCTTCCCTTCTGTTCTCGATGGGGCCTAGTAAATGAGGCCGCCAACCCAGGCGCTCTCCCTTCAGGCCCAGGATGGCAAGCCACTTCCAGATGATGGTTGCCACAGCCTGATAAATCTTCCCTCGCACCCAAGTCTATTGAAACAGAAGAGTGAATGGAGGAATAACTGACAGCTAAGGCTAGAATGGAACGGTGGGCAGAGTTAGTGGCAGTTGGGGAAAGTCAGATAGTGGGGGCCAAGTTAGGACTGAGAGATAGTGATGCCAATACTACAACTCCCAGCATACCTTTGGCGGCCCTCAGGTGCCCATGTCCTCTGAGAGGCACTTTCTTCCTCTCGTGGCTGATGCTGCTCCTTGACGCAGCATCCAGGGGTAGCATTGCCAAGGAGGGGAGGTAAGCGGCTGTCAGTGGACATGCACAACTCTGGCCAAGTCTTGCTGGGACTGCCTCAGCCCACACTTCTCATCCATGAAGTGCTCAATCAGGAGCCTGTTCTGAAGGGCCGGGACTGAGCTGAACACTTGCCCCCTTTCATCAAGCCTGTTTCTGGGCATGCACAGAGTGCTTCCCTCCCCTCCCCTCCCCTCCCTCCCTCCTAATGGTGAAGGCTGTACATGTGCTTCCCTCAGTTTCTGATAAAACCGATATCAGGATGAAATGCCTTTGAGCATGTCCAGAGTTCAGCCTTCCAAAGACATCCTGTTGTATCTAGTTATGATTTTAAAACCACACGTCAGGTGGGAGGAGGCACCGCAAATGGATGGAGCCCATTTAAGTGGATAGTTTCCTTTTATGTGGAATTGGGTTGACTGCTTGAGACTGAGCTTAGGAATCGCAATGGCCACCAAAGACCAGTAAGTCTGGGTTCCCACCCAAGGCATGCTGGGAATTGTAGGTGTAAACATAGGTGTTTTTTTTTATTAAATTCTTTAAAAAATACTTAACCCCCCCCCCCAAATTCATGTTTTCAGATTTTTTCTGATCCATGTACATGAAGACCTGTCTGGGTGAACAGCATTAAGGCAGTGCCAGATGTAGAAGTGGGTAAACATTTCAGGACAGACGTGACACACACATACTTTCCGCTTTATATAGAAAAGTATTTGCTATTTATATTGAAATAATTTAGACATTTAAGACTGAATATTGTACTTCTAATGTATAAACTGGTTTATAAAACTTCTCATTCATCATCATAACTACTGTGATGTACATTGTTGTTATTTCCCATTTTAGCGATAATAAATTGAAAGAGATGTCATGACTTTCCCTCCCTATCTCTGCCTTTAGGAACATAGGAAGCTGCCTCATACTGAGTCAGACCATTGGTCCATCTAGCCCACTACTGTCCACACTGACTGGCAGAAGGTTTGCTGGAGGTTTTTTTCAGCCCTACATGGAAATCCCTGAGACTGAACCTGAGACCTTCTGCATGCAAAGTACATGTTCTACCACTTAGCTACGGCCACTCACCAAACTTTTTTTTCAGAAGCTGGAAAAGCAATAACATAAAATGTTTATTCTTCTCACATGTTCATAGGCATAACTGCAGTCTTAGTGTTCAATATGCACCAGTACATTTGCATGATGTACATGGGGCTAGAGATGTGTAAAAATTCTGTTTGAGGATTCAAAACTTGATGGATTTTTCCAGTTTGGCCCAGTGGATTTTATTCTGTTTCCCCCTGCTAGGGTCAACTCAATCTGTAGCTGGTCAAATCAATATGTGGAGTCCGTTTTTTAAAAAAATGGTGGATATTTGCTCAATTTGGGGAGGGGAATTTGCACAAATAGTGTCATAATTGTTTTTAAAAAAATATTATTGCCAATCTTGCGCAAGAGCACAAAGTCTGCCTATGTAGCCAAGCAGAGGCAAACTCCCCTCTTGTCAATATCCTTGTCAATTTAACACACTACTCAACACTGCCCAGCAGAGCCACATTACATACTTGTCAAAGTACTTGTCAGAGAACTCCTCAATTCCCCCCTCCCTTCACTCCAGAAGTGCCAAAGGAGAAGATGAAATTGACACTTTACTTTTAAGTTACTGATCTGGCATATGCTATGTTGATTTTTAAACATTTTCAAAAGGGACTATGCACTCTGAACTTCTTAATTTCAATATTCAATTTCAAGTCTAAGTGTTCCTGTTTTAGGGTGGCTCTTTTGTAAATGCATGATCATCGTATTTGGAAATATGCATGCATATTTCACAGGAAACTACAGTTTTCATTGTGCTGAGCCAGCATGTCTTCAGGGATGGTCAGAATTACTATCCTGTTTTATTCTTATCCTGAAATTTCAACCACACACAGTATTCTTCTTTACTCCTTGTCAAAAAGCCATTGATGTTATTACTCTGCTGCCGGCTGTGACATATTTCAGTGGCATATAAAGTGAACATTTTACAGACAGTCTATAAAGAGCTCTGGGTACTTTGGGATGAAAAAGCTGCTTTATGTTTGAGCTATGTTTTTCCTTTATGCTGAAGTTTTTCTGATATTCCCACACAGAGATGAGAAGAATGCAAAGACAGAAGGCTGGTCTAGGAGCATAGAACGGTTCCTGATAACACATCAGGTCACTGGCCCATCTAAACTGACTGGCACAGCTCTCCAGGGGCATGTCTAGACGGGGTGATATCCCGGGGATCGTCCCTGTGTGTCCACATGACGCACAGGGGATCCTGGGAGTAGGAGGCGATGTTCCCTCCCTTTCCCCAGGATATTGCCCTACCCTTTGATCCTGCCTTTTCCCGCTGTCCCCGGATGATCCTGAGACTGTGGGATGTGTGGCCGGCTGTCCTGGTTTCGTCCCGGCTCCTTGTGAGTAAGTGAGGAGCCGGGAACTGGGCATGGGGTGCAGAGCTCCTCAGTAGCTCCATGCCCATCATGGGTGGGGTGGGTGGGAACAAAAATATACTTTTTTAAAAAATGTATATTTGCGATGGAGTGCTCCTGCGCACTTTTTCGATTAAAACAACAAAACAAAATGGTGGGCGTGATGTCCTCTTCCTCCCAGAATGTTGCAAGCCACGTGTAGACACCCTGGGACAATCTCAGAAGCAGGTAAGTCCGGGATTGTCCCACCTCCCTCCCATGCCCCAGGTCTCAGGCAGAGGTTTTCCCATTACCTGCCACCAGATCCTTTTCACTGGAAAGGCCAAGGATTGAACGTGGGACTTTGTAGCCCTGCTCCTCACCCTCTGTTCTGTGTAGGGAAGTATTCATAAATGAAATGTGAACACAAAAAATTCTCTGTACACTTTTATAAACACAGGTGCAGGCCAAAGTACAATAATATGCCAGTAAGATACGGCCTGTAATCAAATCATGAAGAGATGCCCACAGTTAAAACAACCCAGTCAAAGTTTGCTTAACTGCTCAGAAAGGAAGTCTCTAGCTGTTAAATGTAACAAAATAATATTTAAAAGTCTCTATATACCTTTAAAAACACAGGTACAGGCCAAAGTACAATGATACGCCACTGCCTGTAAACCAAAAATGAAGGGATTAAGAGACACCGACAGTTAAAATTAATCCAGTCAAAGTTTAGTTTACACCAAGAACATTATATTTAAGCATTTTCTGAAAAGATAAAAGATATAAGGCTTCGAATGTTTAAATAAACACAGTTAAATTAAACCTTTCATTAGATTTGATTTTTCCCCACGATATGTCCTCTTTCTTCACATGGGGAAGAAAGAGGAAGTAAACAATGACCACATGGCCCATTCAGAGAGTATTTTATTTTACTGCTTTTACTGCACACAGAAGGAAACGATGGAACGTTTCACTCTCCCCCAATAAATAAATAAATTGTATTTAACGGGGCCTTATTTTGTTGTGGAAAGAAGACTTGAAGGAGCAGGAGACATGCAGGAGTCAGGCAGCATGGTCAAAACAACCCACGAAAAACTGTGAGTGGCCAGTAAAGAGCATGTGATAAAATGCTTGTCTGATGATGCTCAAAAAGGGATAACCAACTAACTCCCAACAATATATATATATATATATATATATATATATATATACGCCTGCCTTTTCCCTTTCCCTTTTCCCGTAGCACATTTCTGCAAGAGCATTTAAGCTAGAATCCAGTTCTCTTCATTCATGAGTTTATTATTAAAGTGCATAAAACTATAACATTCAGTTGGCCTGTTTGATCTTTTCTTGAAACAAGCTGCCTTAATATTATCATGAATGTGCCATTTTAACTTTCTTCAAAGCCAGATTCCCTCCATTTATATATCAACTAGGCATTCAAGGATTTTGATTCAGACTACACAGCAATGACTTATAATGGCCACTGAATTAAAAACTCTTTTTCCTCTGTTACCTTTCCATGCTAAGCCTATGCATTGAATACCTGACATTAGGTTGACCTTAACTCACTCAGCCATTATTTGTCACCACAGCAACAAAAGCAATATATACATGGTCTTTAAGAATTAGTTTTTTCGCTGAGGAACTATTTCGGTAAGCTTGATATTGATGTAATTAAAGCTTCCAAATTTTCCAACATTACTCCTTTCATAAAATTAAAGCATAGAGAGGAAATATATCTAATTGAAATCACGAATCCAGTCTTATGTAAAGCTCTTACGAGCCTGAGAATGCAGACCATTAAGACAAATTTTAGAGAATGAAGATTTAACAATATACCGAGAGATCAAAGAATTTGCTGTTGTGGAGTATAAGAGGTGGAGGACTTGGCTCATTATATATTATATTGCAGATTATACAATAGCCCTAGGAATAAATATTTAGCTAGGTATTTGGCCCCTATGGTGCAACTAACAGACCAAGCAAAATTAGGCTATCTACTAACTGCAGAGAAATCGACCCTACTGAATTTGGCCTATTTTGCAGTAAGAGCTGCAAAAATTAGGAAGGAACAGGTTCAGGTATCACTGCAGATACACGGAGTACAACGAGAAAATAGGATATGTATACTGCAGAAGGTGCGTGTTGATGGGAGTAACTGCTGTATAGTGCACCGCAAACTGTAATTTTTTATGTAATAATGTGTGATAATATGTGTTTGGCTAAAACCCATTTAGGGTAGCCATGAATAAAATTTGAAATTTTTGGAATTACCGTAGTTTTTATGAGGATAAAACCTCAGCTGATAACTTGAAGTTGAATAAATTTGTGCCACAAACAAGATCACATCCTTCTATTCATGTAATTTAATCCAGGAATATCTTCTGATACAATTATCCTAAATTACCTGTCAACCACTGTGACTGCAGGTATCTATATAGGTGTTGAAATTGAGGGAAGATCTCCAAAGGCGATGCAAACACCTCCCTTCACTAAAGTGAAGGATTCAGAACTTGAAGGCGGTGGGATTCCATTGGAGCACTCGTGCCCCTTTGCATTAAGGATATTATTTCAAATCCATTTATTTTTTTCCTTTTCTGCTCGCTGTTAAAGATGTCTGACACACACATACCTTCGAGGACTGGAAAAATCACACATATATTTCTGACTGTCATAAATATCCATGGATCTTTACAGAGTTTGGGGGAGGGTTTAATGGCTAATGGATCAGACCTGCAGGTGATCAGATTGCATGGTGCCCGGCATTCTAGGATGCTTCTACACCTGTACATAGTGTTTGCTGTTCTGTAGTTTTACAGTACCTATTGTAGGATTTCAATATTCAAAACACATTGTGTGACAGTCCCAGGATTGTGAGAGTTCTAGGACAGCAAAGTAGGATAGAGCATACGTTGATATATATCTGGTCTGCCATCACAAAGTCCTATGCTTGAGCCAGGTACACCTCCCTCTGTAAGGCCTGCACCAAGGCATCAAAATGCTGTCTGATGTCACTTTTGGGGATATCTGGGCTGTCTATTAGCTACCAAGCCACGTACAAGGTTGTGTTACTTTCATATAAAGCGCTAAACAATTTGGGACCAGGATACCGAGCAGACTGCCTTCGCTTATACATACCCAAGCAACCTTTAAGATCAGCAGAGGAAGTCTTGTTGGTCATTCCGAAACAGACGGTATCTCACCATGAAGTACCCACTACTTCTCTGTAGTGGCACCCACCAACCATTTGGAGAACCCTCCCTTGTATAGTTCGGGAGGCAGAAAATGTGGCATCATTCAAACGCCTGCTGAAGACACACTTGTTCACCCAGGCCTTCCCTAGGCCTTAAATTGATTAACTACACAACTCCATCTTACTGCTCCATTTTACTTCTCCTTTATTGTTAGAAGTGTTTTAATGCTGTGTGTGTTTTAATACTATATTTTCATGTTGTGAACTGCTGAGAGATTTTATTATATTCAGCGGTATATAAAAGATAATAATAATAATAATAATAATAATAATAATAATAATAATAATAATAATCCCTAGCTAAGACCATTTTTGTTTGGCTTTGTTTGCTTTAAAATAATTCTCTGTTAATCATATTTATATTTTTTAAGAGGGGGGACTTTTAACGGATATGCTGGACAAATTAAGGAATAGTATCATGAACTGCGCTGTAGTCTGTGATGCTTGTTCTGTAGATACACACTATATCTTTGTAATATGAATACAAGGAATTGGGCAGGGGGCTTTTTTGGGAAGACCAGTACAGTTTTTAAATAGATCTGGAAGGAAATGAGGACACTGACGATTATTCAAGATTCTCTTTAATTGTTGAAATATTTCCTTATGACATTTCCCCTGTTTTCCGGGGAAACTGAATATGGCTCCATGATGGGTTCATTATGAACCAACAGCATAGCAATTGCAACAGACACATCTTGACACTTTCCAGCTAACTTTCTTCTTAAGTGTAAGCATTGGGGATGAACATGCTGTAGCATCTGAGAATAATGAGCATTGGGTGAAAGGCAGGATAATAATAATAATAATAATAATAATAATAATAATAATAATAATGATGATGATGATGAAAGGGAGGATAGTGTAAACCAATGGAACCTTACCTGCTCTACACTATCGTGGGCTCCCCTACTTTTGGACAGAATGTGGTGATACTATTTCAATTCAGACCTTAAAGCCTGTAACCCATCAGTTCCTCTTACAACCATAACAAAAAAAGAAAATAGTCTATTGCACATAGATTGTGCTACATTTAAAGCCTTTAAAAGTTTTCTATACAATTCACAAAGGGAGACATTGACAATAATTTGATGAGGTATTAATCTTGTATCTATAGCAACATCACCCTTACAGTAATGTTTGGTTCTCTGTATTAAGTTCACTTCTCCCATATTAAGTTCACTTCTCCTGTATTAAGTTCACTTCTCGCTAGGTATGGATGAATCTCTGTTTCGTTTCCTATAATGCTTGCATTTTTTATTTATTCTGTCCCGTTTCCACATCAGTTTACTATTTTTTAAGTCTGCATGAGCATTCATAGGCTTTTCTTAACTACAAAGAATAGGTATCTTATATGGAGTTTACACTTTCCCTTAATACTTCCCTTTTTGTATGCTATTTTCCCTAATGTATGCATTTTTTGTGTCAGGATGAGGCTTGTTTTCTCTAGTGTGGGGGAAGGGGTTTCAGGGACTGAATCGGGCTCAGAATCTGAAGGAGGTGGACGAGGAGGACCACTAGAAGTACATCAGTCAAGACAGGATGCAGAGGGAGGAGATGGAGAGTCAGGAGTCAAGAATCAATCTTCCCAGGAACTTATCAGACAGGATGCCAAAGGCTCAGAGACCATTCTCCCACCCCTGAGAACTCAGACTCTGTTGAGGGAGGGGGAACATTGGAGTTGACAGATCCCAGAGTCCGCCACAGGGTCAAGCAGGCAGAGTTGAGAGGAGGTGGGAGGTGCTCCCTTAGGGTAGCCACTAACCAGAGGCTTCTCCCAAAAGAAACTTCCTGAAGTAAAGTGCTGGTTGGACTGCAAGGAAACTGTCCAGTTTTAGTTGAAAGGCAACTGCCTAGCTTTGTTAGGCTAATCAAGCTTAGAGGGTAGCTCCTAGCATTCACACTCCTATCAGGTGTGAAGAGATATTTATTTGTTGAATAAAGTTTTGTGGATTACACATCTCGGTGGGAGGGTGTGGAATCATGACATTTTTTAACACAATTTTGGATCAGAACGTCATAACATTTTATGAATTGCATTCAATTTAACGGATTACACCAGGAAGTGCGAATTAGGGCACTTTGTATTAAAATAAACATCACAGTTTTGGCCCCCTCTCGACCTTCTCCCCGCTCCCCCATGTTTTCAGTGAATATACGGAAACATTTTCCTTCCTATTTCTTCTTTCAGTAGTTGGCAAATTTCAGGTACATAACTGAAAGGGGTGTGTGCACACCTTCACAATATTATAGAAGTGATAATCAGCTGTAATATCGCATCCTATGTTTTGTACTTCAAACATTTTCACCTGACATGTTTTAAAAGAACACGAGAAATACCATTTGGATTATTTTGGTGTATGGATGGTTGATCATTTATAAAACAAAATTACAACAACACTTCTCTGTTTTATATGAATTCGCTCTATGAGTAATCACAGATTAAACTGTAGAACTGAGCAACATTTAGGCTCTATTAAACAAAAATTACTTACTGTGTGTCAAAACGATTCATAGCCAATGTGCAACCTAAGCATATTATTATTTGATTTCAAGTAAGAAAAAAATGGCTGAAGGTCATAGTTTCTTGTGTAGTAAAAAAAACTGTCAAAGAAAGCATATATTCTGCAAAACTATCAACCTCCCTCCCCATTTAGGCACAAACATGTCCTTTGGAGTTACTAAAGGAGTACAAATTCATAATTCTGTAGGAAGTAGGGAACTTTTAAACCCACAGAAATGAATACATTTGCCTTAGTACTCGTCTGAACAGGCAAGTACAGACGACATGCTAAGCCATGGTGATTAAGCTTTTGAGCTAAATATTGTGGCTTAGCATGTCATGTGAACCATGGTTTAGTGTGTCATGTGAACCATCTCTAACTAGGGTGGCTATATAACCATGGTTTAAATATGTTCACTAACCATTTACTGCAAAAGGGTTAGTGGCCTAACCATGGCTTAGTGTGTTGTTTGAACAAGCCCAATGTGTCCCAGTGAATTGTGGGAGGAGAGATGTAAATGGTAGAGCATAAGCTTTGGGAAGAGGAGGCTCCCAACTTCAAGCCTTGCCTTTGTCAATTAAATATCACCAATCAGCAAGGGTGGGGAAGACCTGATTATCCTGAACAGATGGATTGGAGTCATATTATTTATCTGAAGTATTTTTATTTTGCTCTTCATTTAGAAAGACTCCCAAAGCAGCTCACATATAATCAATTAAGCAAGATGGACCCTGCTCACAGGATTTTAAAGGACAAAACACACAAGGAAAAGGAAATGGGGAAGGAAGAGGGGAAATAATAATTTCAGCAGGGCTGGTGGAATGGCCCTGCTCTCCCTCTCACCTCTCTCAGTTCAGCCTGCTGGAATGGCTCCTGGTGATGACAGTGATGGTCAAGGCTACCACTATTCAGCTAAATAAACCAAGCAGGTTTTATTTATTTGTTTATTTATTACTTTATTATTTTTCTATACTTCCCAATAGCTGAAGGCATCTCAGTTGGGGCATGTTTGGATCCTTCAGATCCTTCAAAGACTTCTAGTTACTAGAGCTGTGCATGGACCCCCTGATCCACTCTGGATCCCAATATGCAACTTTTGGATCGGGTCGGCTCAGCTTTGGGGCAATCCGCCTCCGGTCTGCTCCACTCCATGGCAGATCCGGATCCGGAGCTCTGTTCCCCCCCCCCCCCCAAAGACTTGCATTGAAAATGTCAAATGCCTATAACTTTTTTAGTGTTCAAGTTAGAAACATGAAAATGGGCACCAGGTGAGCTTCTAAATACATCCTTAGGCATGGCCACTTT
Organism: Elgaria multicarinata webbii; assembly: GCF_023053635.1. Taxonomy (NCBI): domain Eukaryota; kingdom Metazoa; phylum Chordata; class Lepidosauria; order Squamata; family Anguidae; genus Elgaria; species Elgaria multicarinata. The sequence continues at coordinate 108,224,703 of NC_086172.1, forward strand.
GAAGGAAATTGGATTGTGCCCTGATTTTTGGAGAATTTTTAAAAGATTTCTCCCCCATTTACAGAAATGTATGTATCTCTGTCATTTTTCCAGATACACACATGCAACAGGGCACCAGGAGAGCATCCACATAGATCCTTATTCATGCCCATTTTGAAGGAAATCAGTTCATGCCTTGATTTGGGGGGAATTTTTAAAGTTAAACCTAAATCAAAATCTTCCTCTCAGGTAACCACATCAAAAATGAACACAGGGAACTTCAGGATAGAAAATTATTAAACTGGGTGAGCATAAAGCACATAGCTGTTCATAGTATAAACAACTCAGACCTTGCGTTGCCACGCTTGGGTCGCAATACTTCTAAAAACTTAATTTCTTTCATGCCATCCACTCATTTCAAAGTGCTATAACATGTTGGTATAAGATGCACACACACACACACACACACACACACACACACACACCCCTCCATCACAGTTCACACACTCCAGGGTATGCCCAGCCAATACTTGTAATAACAATAACAATAAAAATACTAATAATCACAACAACAACAAGAATTAGAACAAAAACGCTGTCTGACTTTATTACCAGTAAGGGGAAAGTGGACGTGCCCAGTGGGACTGTGCCACCAGTCAATCGGCCGGTCGTACCTGCCTTTGAGAAGCCACATCACACATCAACTCGTGCAAATCATTGGCTTCCTTCCACTGGTTCTTCTTTGGATGGTTCTGATGACCCTCAAAGACACTGGGCATGTCCACATGCCGTACAGCACATCATCCACTTGCACCACATCTATTCAGTTGTTCACCAAGGTTATGATGGGTACCTTGCAGTGCTGTGTTGCCTATCTGTTATTTTACTTTGTATATTATTTAAGGTTGTGTGTGTGAGTTTGCTGGGGCTACTGCTTCACCAATCCACTACAAACTGAAAAAGTCTGATCCAAAGACAAAGAAAGTAAAGTTACTAAGTATCCCGTTTTGCTTATCCCCCCCCCTCCACTCCAACATTGGGATTGGAGGATGCTTCGCATAGGCTGATCACTTATCACGATTGGGAGATGAACCTGTCAATCAACTTTTAAAAAATAGGTTCCCCCTCCCGCTTTACCTATTCAATAAAAATTAACTGCAAGCAAACCACACAACGAAAAATTCTGAAAATCAACACAAATGACCCCCAATCATCAATGTCTAAGCACATTAATTTTCAGGGATCTAGCTTTAAAAACAAAGAAGTTATGGTGGGCGGAGCCCTGAAAACACACGGAGCGCTCTGCAAATGAAAGAACTGGTCCGTGTCACTCCGCTGACCAGCTGATATTCAGATCCGCCTTCGGCGGAGGCGGATCGAGTTGCTCCGCTCCCGCTTCTACGACTCGAAACGGAGCACAGCTCTACTAGTTATTCATTTTGTATTGCTTACTTTCTTTGAACATGCCATATCCATCAGTGCCTAAGCAGTAGAATGAAGAACATTACAGACCAAACATGAAGTGGTGTCAGAACATTCTTAGACACTTTAAATATCATTATTGTGGCTTTCTTAAGTAGTGGATAGAAATAAGTGGACAGTTTTTACAGTAGAGGGAGGTGATCATTTAGAACCTCATAAATGTGAATTGTGATAGGTGTCAATGAACATTTATAGATTTTCTCAAGTTGGGGTGAGCAGTAAGGTAACCAATTTTACTGATAACAAAAAAATACTGAAGGATAATGAAGACCAAGTGGGAAAAATAGGATACTTCCAAATGGGCCAAATCAGTAACCATGTATCAAATGAGATTCAACATAAGGTAGTGCAAAGAGTTATACATTGGAGCAGAATATTCCAACTCCACACATAAATAGTGGAGCCAGGCTTTACAGGAAGGCAGTGCTGGGACTGCTTTATTAGCAGGAATGCTGACGTCGCCAACCCCCACCTCAGAATTTCTTTTTCCCTCTAATTTATCTGCAATCCTCATAGCGGGTGAGGGAATCCCCCCCCCCAGCAACAATATATTGTAACTTTGTGATGAAAAGTATTTTGAGATGGCTTGGCCTTGAATGGGCAATTAAGATCCTTTGCATTACAAAAGCCCTACTCCTAGCAGATGAAAACTCCTAGAACTGGTTTGATGATATGGATCAACACAGCTGCCTACATCTATGGACTTTCCCTAGGGACATGAGTATAGGAACTGCTATGATGGATGTCTGCAGTTCAAAAATTACCACTACACCATTGCACATACACCAGTCACACCTGAACTGGGGGTGACAATTGAGGATAGAACTCTGAGAGTCATGGCAGAGAGTTCACTGAAGATATGAACTCAGAGCGCAGGAGCTGTGAAATTGGAAAGCTTCATTTTAGAAGTTATTAGGGGGGAAAGGAAATAAAGTATTAAAAATAAGCAGCCAGTATCATAATGCCATTACATGCATGTATGATGCAGGCACAACTGGAATACTGGTGTCACCCCATCGCAGAGAGGACATCACAGTGCTAGAAAAGATACAGAAAAGGGCAATCAATCCACTGCCTCTACTTTTGGTTTCATCATAGAATGACAAACACGCAATAGATACCTGAGTACAAAAGCTCATTGCCTTCATAGCCTACTTGTGGGCTTCGCAGAAGCTAATGTATGGACACTGTACAAAACAGAATGTAGACAACATGGACCTTTGATGTGATTCAGCAGAGCTTCGTCTTATATCCGTATCTGTGAAATGGGAGCACTAGGTCTGACCTGTACCATTGCAAGCGGCTCTGTGTACCCTGTCCTGCTGCTGAATTCCTTCCTGCACTGTCTTTGCTCTCCACTATCAAAACCTTTGGCTGGGATTCATCAGTTCCAACCACCACCACAGCCAGGTCCAGGGGTTAATGTTTTGAAGCATCTTTGCTCCAAACTTCCTCAAATATAAAACAGTGCACCTCCCAAATTTTGTGACTGACTGTGAAGAGGATGCTAATATCTCTCAAGACCTATTTGTATGGCAGCACCATTTTTATGCTTTAAGTAACAAGTTTAAGCTGTTTTATTCATCCACACATTTAAGAAGTGAGTTATTTTGCCCATTCTCTCTCTCTCTTTTCGTTTTATTTCTGTTTATTGTTATCATTTCTATTGTACTTGAGCGTGTCAATTGGAATTTTATTGCTAGTGCATTTTATTCTTCAGTATAGGAAATAAATACTATAATTCAAAAGAGGGATAAATTAGGCTTGGGGCTCAGGGAAAAAGTGGCCCCTGATTCCATGCAGGCAGGATGCTAAGGGGAAACCACATGATACATTATTAGTGGCAATGGAGGATTATTTTTTTCTGTTTCAGCTCTCATGAGAGCCATTTCAGAAAACAAGTGTCTGGGGAAAAGGTGTAAATCTCCTCTAACTGTGCACAGTGGTCCCAATCCAGATTGGGAAACTACACACTTACTCATGAGTAAATATAATAAAGGGAAGCTGAGCTGCATGCTATGTATTTCACATATCATGTAGTTTGACCCTCTGTGCTGCAGCTAGGCAGGTAGTAGAGCAGAGTACTGGAGACTGAGCAAGCCAGGCCCCATTGACAGCACCATTCTGTGCCCTGCTGTGGAGAAGTAAGTCTAGGCCGAAGCTGCCTCTTTCTAGGTGATTTGCAACTGCAGCAGCACCAAGATGCTCTAAAAAAGTTGAAGGTGGTATTCTTGGTGGTTGTGCTCAGTTTGGTCCCTCACTCCCACTGCAACTAACCAGAAAAACAATACAAAGAACCCCTTTCATTGGTTGTTGAGAAACACTACTGAAGAAATTAGGGAGAAATCAAGAAAGTTGTATCAGCTCCTAGGATTGTGTTGGGATATTGGAGTGCTCTGGGATGTCTATTTTAAATTTGGAAGTCTTGCCTCAGAAAGATTGTGTTTACCATCACTATCATTCTCAAATTATGGGTGGGGGAGGAGCTTGAGGCGAGCACTGTGGTGCTCGAAATGGTGAAGGTAGCATTCTTGGTGGTACTGCCTTGGCCACCTCAAGGTCAGGATCTGCCACACAATATCTCCATGGCAAAAGCAGATGGAGCTGCATGCAACACTAGGCCTAATTTCAAAATCCCTCTGGAAGTGATTAGTTGAAACTTCTGGCAAAAGTAATCTGTTTCTCCCCTGACAGCCCACTAGATGGGGAAAAAAGGGGAGGGGAAGAGAGAGAAAGAGGGAGAGAGAGAGAGAGAGAGGAAAGGGGGAAGAAAGAGAGAGAGAAAAGGCACTTTTTTGACTCTGGCCCCACCTACTACAAGTATGCAAATGATGACAGACTACCCCTAAGGTAAAGCATCCCTCAACTGAAAACAGGGTTTCCATCTGCTTTATACACATATAGTGGTGTGGTGACCTTGTTTTAAATAACAAATACTACAGATATGGAATAGTGTAGAAACAAAATCTTCTAGAATGGGTGGTTCAAGGTCTAGGGTGGTGAACCTGTGCCCTCCAGATGTAGTTGGACTCTAATTCCCATCAACCCCATACAGAATGGCCAATGGTCAGGCATGATCGGAGGTGAAGTCCAGCAACATCCAGAGGGCTGCAGGCTCCACAACCAGTCTAATTGATTCCAGCCCTGGCTCCTAAGAATTATGAAAAAAAATGCACAGCAATATATCCCCACATTGTTGGGCTCTTGCCTATGCAGCTGTTGATTTTCCTTCTTCTTTAGCTATTCTAGTAAAATAATTTCATCCTCTGTTATTTTCCTTTGCATTCATTTTTTACTATGTCTTGGATTAGTCTGTTTGCTTTTCTGCTACCAGCACTTCCTCCAATTCCAGTCAGGTGCCTCGTCTTCTACCTCAACGTATGTTTTGTTTCCCCATGTGTGCATGCTTCTTTTGTGCACATCTTTCCCACCAAAATAACTTCCATACAGTCCCAATCAACTACAACAACCTATTCAATTTTCTCCAGGGCTCCTAATCTGTGCCCTCAGTTTATGTATTCCTTTTAAAAACCTCTAGAATTAATTTTGGTTCCCTTCCCTCCCAACTCCCAATTTACTGCGTCTCACACATTCTTTTTAGTCAGCATGTAATCCATTACTTCTAGCAATGACTAACTTCTGCCTCGCTTTACAGTTTGTCACATCATCATGAGAATGATTTTAAATCATGCATTTTTAAAAAGTTAATGTCCAGATGAATTAAACCAAATATAGCGGGGTTTGTATTTGCATATAGTGCATATGCAAATTGCCATATGTATATGTACATATGTGCAAATTTACAGACAACCTAGGCATGAGATTTTTGTGTCAAAGCAACTCCAACAGCCCATGTTCACTGGCTACTGCAGGGTGAGGACTCAAACTCCCATTAGCCCCAGCGGGGCAATGGTCAGGGATGCTGGATATTGTCATCCAACAACATCTGGAGAACCACAGGTTCCCCATTGCGGTACTACTGGATTCTCCTGAAATTGCTGCTGGATGATAGTAGCGCCGTCATTCTGCCACCATCCCACCGAGCCCAAAGAGAGAGCACAGCGTACAAAAGGATGACAGCAGCTGCTCCGGCACTTTGCCAGATGGGGCCCAAAGAGGAAATGGAATTGAGCTGAGCAGGTAAGAGATGGTGCTAACTGTAATGGCAATTAGAACTACAGACAGCAGTGGTTGCCCTATATGTATGTGTATAAAGGGGGCTTAGTTACTGCGGACCTTTTTGCCATGGCAAAAAAAAAACCCTGAGTCTACCTTTCTGAGTTATACAAGTTTTTAAATGAGAACCTCTAGTCCAATGGTTCCCAAAGTGGGCAGTACTGCCCCCTTGGGGGCGGTGGGATTGCATAGGGGGCATTAAGAGGCAAAGGGATGGCAGGGGGCACTAACAGGCAAAGGGGCGGCAGGGGGGCGCTTGAGGTGGTCTCTCCAGAAGGTCCTAAACTCAGGGACCAAGCAGGAAAGAGCAGCAAATTCAGCTGCTCTCCCCACACGGCTCCTGCTCAGGAAGGACTTTCTCACTCACGCAGCCGCTCTTTCCTCCTATCTCAAGCCCACAGCGGCCCCACAGGAGGCAACAGAGCAGGAAACAGTGGTGAATTAAGCTGCTCTGCCCACTCTTCTCATGCCTAGGAGAGCCCAGGGCTTCTTTCCTGCTGGAGCCACCGCTCGCTCGCTCCCTCGGCCAGAGCTGCTCCCTCCTACAAGCTGCCCCAGCAGACCTCTCGCGATAGTTGCTGCACAAGGCGGGAGCAGCAGCCCTGTGGCAGAGAGGAAGGAGCACGCAGAGAATGGCGGGCGGCAGAGCAGCTGCCAAGGGTGGGGAGCAGGACTGCTTGTGCTGCTGCAAGGTATCGCCAGGCTCCTTTCCCCTGTCAGGAGTTGCAGGTTGGGGCTATCTCCCCTCTGAGCTACTGCCCTCCTGTCCTAATCAGCCCAGCAGCTATTGTGAGGCTTGGGGGGAGTGGGGGTTGGAGAGAGAGAGAGAGAGAGAGAGAGATGCTGTGTGTCTGTGTGTGTGCTCCCACCCCCCAAAAAATCTGGACTACAACAGGATTGGGAGAGAAAAGAAAAGGGGGAGGGAGAGAGAATTGCAATTCCCCAGGTCCTTCCTGGCTAAAGAAGATTCAGCAGCACCTTTTTCCAGAATGCTTGCTGAAACCATTCCTATCTGCCCTTGCTTATTTCAGGGTGTCCAACCCCCTTTTTTCAAGTGTTCTTTTGGTAAACATGGTATGTGTGTATCTTGTGTCACCATAAAAACAGAGCTGCAGCACAATCCTAAGTATGTCTACTCAGAAGTAAGCCCCACTGAGATCAATAGAACTTACTCTGAGGTAAATGTGCATAGGATTCAGCCTGAAAACGAAGAGAGGGTGAAGAAAAGAAAGAAGAAAATGAATTGCAGAAATAGAATAGCAAGGTAACTGTGGGATATTTAACCATATTTAAAGACAATAAGTACAGTAAAATTAGTGCCCCTCTGCTTCAGTTCCAGCCAGGTTTTCCATAGGAAAACTCTGTACCAGGTGGCAGATAATTATTTTAAAATTTTAATTAAAATACATTATCCTTTCCTATAACAAAATGGTGCTTACTCCTAAGTAAGTGTGTTCCACTGAAGAAGGAAATCCTATTTGATTCCTGTATTCATGCTCATGTGACATTATAAGTTAAAGGCACAATTTTATGCATGTTAAGACAGAAAAAAGTTCGTCAACTCCTAAAATCCCCTCTAAATGGAAAGCACCCGCCCCAGGCTTGCCGAGGGAGGGAGGGAAAAGAGAGCGAACGCCTCTGTTTGCAGCCAGCGTGGCAGGGCACACCAATTGGATTTTGAATATTCAATTAATTGCTACTGTTTTGAATTTTATTGTTATTATCTTCCTTGGTGGGTCATTGAAAACCGCTATTCTGAATAATGATTTTTATAGTGTAGGGTAGGGGGCGCTGGGCATGAGTTTGTGGAACCAAGGGGGCGGTGTCCTGAAAAAGTTTGGGAACCACTGCTCGAGTCTAAGAAAAGAAGGACTCATTCTAGGGGGGAAGGAAGAGTTAAGAAGCAAATTCTAACTTTCCAGCAGGGTCAGCAGCACCCCCAGTGTCATCAAATTAATAGAATAACTCAATGATGTAACACATTTGCATTCGCTTTTTATTAAACCAACTGAGTGTTCCTCTCTCCTCTGTGTGCTAATTAAATAATGGATTAACATCAGACACATTTTTTGATTAACGTCAGGTACATTTTTGTTTATCGGCAGTCAAGGTTTCTGAAAATCTGCATAGGAAAAAAAACACAAACACAAGGGAACATATCTGGGAAACCTATCTTTTAAATGGGACTGCTCTCCAACCTTGACTTAAACCATGCAATTGCACATCGTGGCAGGATACAATTAACTGCTCTAGGAAAGAATCATTTAATGCTACAGCCAATGCGGCTGTTCTAAGTATTTTATAAACTCCTTTATTCATTCATTCCTACATATGCAGAATGCTCATAATAACAAACTGCAAATGGAACACATTTGCTGTGAATGCCAACATTTTACAGATTTGCATGGTGTAAATTAAAAGTGCCTTGCGAATCTGAGTAGAACTGATAATGATGGGTGATCCCTCACACTTCATAATTGGTTTGGTTCTTCTGAACTTCCTTGGAAAACTTTCTGAGAATGCTCAGGATTTTCCCAAGAGTACTCTGACAAAGCTTAGAAAGGCCAAGCTCCAGAGATAACAGAGATATGCTGTTATCAGTTCTCCACCATCACCGCTTTCTCTCCCACTTCCCAAAACGAGGTAGAAACTGGTAATAAGGAAGGCTACCAACAGGGAAGCACCCATCCCTAAATTCCCAGACTCCATGTAGGCTCCTAAGGATGCTCATTATACTGTGTAGTAATGTAGGCTCCTACGTATGCTCACAAATATCTATTGACATATCTCAAAGGACCTGTTTTGACTCCAGAAGTATGGTTATAAAATCCACTGGGACAGCAGCTTTTCTGGAAAATTCCATAAATTAATTAAGCAACCCCGTTGTAAGGAACTGATTGAATGCATTCTCAGTGGAGAAAAGAATATAGATATAATAAGCGAGTATGAACTTTTGATTAATCAACTCCTTAAAGAACTAGGGCAGGAAATGAGACCATCAAGTAGTGAGGATATAGGATATAGGAAATCCTGGTTCGACCAAGAGTGCAAGGATGCCAAGAAACAAATTAGGGAGATGTATAAGGACTTTAGAACTTCTAATGACAATAGCCTTCTACTGCAGTACTTGGAATCAAAAAAAGATCTAGGCAAGCTAATGATAGCCAAGCAACAAAGGTTCTATCAAGATCGATGGGAGAAATTATTACAAGCCGTATTAACAAAAAACAGCAGGTTATTTTGGAAAATAGTTACAGGATCATTAAAGTTACCGGGAGGAGATTCAGCAAAAATTGCCCCCAATGTTTGGGTAGAGTATTTTGAGAGGACTTTTTTGGATAGTAGTCTCACTCAGGTTACTGACTTAGATCTGCCTACCTCTGGGATCCCTAAATGGCCCCCGGTGGACCCAGGGGAGATTTGCCAGTTAATTGGTTTATTAAAACCTGGGAAGGCTCCTGGGCCTGATGGAATACCTGCTGAGCTTCTTAAGTGTAATCAGGACTGGTGGGCTCAGCTTCTGGCACCTCTCTTCACAAAGGTTAATAACTCTGGATATCTCCCTAAAGATTGGATTTCTGCAATAATTGTGCCTATATTTAAAAAGGGTGATCCTGATCTTCCGGTTAACTATCGCCCGATTAGTTTACTGTCAGTTATTGGCAAAATCTATGCAAGATATCTAAATGATAAATGGACAAATTCTCAATCCATTCTTGGTCCTGAACAGATGGGTTTCCGGAAAGGGAAATCTACAATTGAAAACTGCCTGATCCTCTCCCACCTCATTCATAAACAGGTGAAGATAGCCAAGGCTAGACTGTATGTTACCTTCATTGATTTAAAAGGGGCTTTTGATTCAGTTAATAGAGAACTGTTGTGGGATAAACTTACCCAACAAGGAATTGACAGGAGACTTCTCCTACTGATAAAATCCCTTTACTCTAATACATCATTTAGGGTACGCTGTCCTGGATCAGGAGTATTATCTCAAAAATGCTCTATTAACCGAGGGGTTAAGCAGGGCTGTGTTTTGGCTCCTTTACTTTTTAATCTCTTTCTGAATGACCTACCACCGACTTTGGAGAATGTTAACAGCCACTGCCCAAAGCTTGGGAATAGCTGGGTGCCTCTTCTCTTATATGCGGACGATATGGTCCTTATTTCACGTACCCGAGTTGGCCTCCAGAGGCTGCTAAACAGAACTATTGAATATTTAATAACCAATAAGCTGGAGATAAACTACAATAAGACCAAAATTATGGTCTTTGCTAATAGGTGGTCCCCTCGTAAGTGGACCTGTAAGGGTAATAAGACCGAGCAATTGCGGTGGTTTAAATATCTGGGAATTATGTTTCATTATAATCAGGCATGGTCCTGCCACCACCGTGCAGTGGAGAGTGTGGCTAAACTCTCAGCATCGGCAATTTCAAGGTTTTATTACTCCCAGGGCAACCGCTACGTACCAGCAGCCATTATGGTCTATAAAGCTAAGGTGGTTACTCAAGCCCTGTATGGTATTCCAGTATGGGCCAAGGCATTGGGCCCAGGCTTGGAAAGTGTTCAATCTGTCTTTCTACGGAAGATCCTAGGCATGCCATGCTGTGTTCCGTATGCTGCTCTGTGCCTTGAAACTGGACTTGTAAGGCTAAACACACAGGCCTGGTTGAGGATTGGCATCCTCTATAAAGCGGACAGTGGTAGCCTGATTTTTCAACTCCTCTCCAATTCAGTTATGTGTTCAGGGATGTTAGACTTCTATGCCAAATTAAACTTGCTTGGTCTAGACCTTTTAAATCTGGGTATGTTAAACCAAACTGAAGCTTTCAGGGTCATTAGAGAAAGAACTTTAGATGTCGAGTATCAGGAACTCAACAGTGTAGCAAATACCTCATGCTCCCCACTACATTTCCATCTGCCTGTTAAGCCTGGTAAAATGGCAACTTACTTACAGTTGCTGTACAATCCGCAATTGAGAAGAGCGTTTATGTTGGCTAGGTGCAATGCCCTTCCTTCTGCATTACTAACGGGGCGGTTCAGAGGTTTACCATATTCGGCCAGGTTATGATTATGCAATGGGGGTTGTATTGAGACCCATGAACATATATTTTTACACTGCCCTCTTCACGTATCCCAACGGCAGAGATATCTGGAAAAGATCTTATTAAATTGTCAAGGATCCGCAGGGTCTGACACTCTACGGATCCTATTATCTGCGGGGGGGGGGGGAGGGGAATGCTTGAAAATGTTGCATTATTTGCCCATTATGTAATGACCTATCAAAGACTGGGAGCTACACCCAGAGGCATGGTGGAATAGTCAGCAGGGAGATTAGTACTGTCTACTATACTAGCAGGCTGAATTGCACAATGTAAAAGTACTAGTTTGTCTGGAGGATGTCAAGATGTTTTTGTATGGTTTGTGGTTGTTTTATGCCAAAAAAGGTACATTGATTGATTGATTGACTCCAGAAGATCTCAGGTCGAATTCACAGCATCTCCAGGTAAGGCTGGGGGCGGGACTCTAACACCCTGGAGAGAAACTGCAAATACTAAGCAAACTACAGATGGTCTAACTCAGCATAAGGCAATTCCCTATTGCCACTAAACCCCATAGGAATTCTAATTATACATATTGATTTATCATTCCTCCTGGTTTAATCCAGGAATGTTCCCAGCAACACATTTACACCATGTTAAGGTGCTTAACCAGTTTGTGACAATACTTGGGTCCTGGGTAATCTGATGTAAGGGAGGAGACAGCTCCTGTAACTTTAATATTTGTTTTGAAGAGGGAATTTCAGCAAGTCTCTCCTGCATGACAAGCTGCATTCCTCCCTCTATGTAGCCTGATCCTTTGCATCATCTACACTACTTGGTTTCTGTGTTGCCTGAAGGTTTTGAGTTCAAAGATATACAGAATTTTCACACAAGTGCCAAAATTTGCTCCATTTTCAAGTAAAAAAGAAAAAGTCTGCAGCTGTTTAGGTTCTAAAAAGCATGGATCCATGGGCATAACATATTTGACAACCTCTACTTTGTTCAAAAATACATTTTCTGATTCTTTTGTTGGCTGGTCATTTAGAAACTCTTTATCTTCAGAACAATGCAAAAAAAAATTCTTCTTTTGCTTATTACTTTCATATTGTAGATATTTATATAAAATACTACCTATGTAATTTTGAACATTTTAATTAAAAAAAATGTGAAAGATCAGCTTTCTAGACACAATTAATCATAATATGCAGTTCCAGATTAGAAGCTATAATTAACTTCTCAGTATCTACTATTCCTAATAATCACCCAGTCAGCAACTGTAACCAGAAAGTCCCCCTGCAGGCATCTCATCCCTGATCCTTAATTGGAAATCAAACATTTCCTTAAATGTAAGCTACCCATGCATCTACTTGTATTTAAATTTCACATCCGCTAAAGCTTTTAGTGTTGAGAAAGACATTAATTATCACAAAGGAAGTAAGATTTGTTTTCAATGTACAAAGCTGACATTTTAAGGATGTCAGAGAACGTGTTCATTTAAAGATTACTTTTCTATTCCATTTGTTTGACACATAACACTCATATCTGGCAGGATGCAGTCAGGATGAAGACTGAGCAGGGGAGAAAATTCAGTAAAGGTCACTGGGATCTCAATTATAGAGGCAAGTGCACAATGCAATTGTCAACAATTTGTGCTCCCTTTGTCAAAGCGACACATCTGGGGGTGCTGACTATGACCAGCAGAGACTAAATCCTCAGGACGCAACAAATTAGGGCTGATTCACACATGGATTTGCTGTCAGCAGTAGCTCCAGCCCTGCCCAGATGGTGATGTGCTTACAATTACATAGGCACCTCATCATTGTGCTTAGCATTTATATAGCACATTTCAAGTGTTTGAACTGCTTCACACACATATTAATCATAATTACAAAAATCCTGTAAAGTGGGCCAGTGTTATTGCCCCCATATTACAGAGGTGGAAGCAGCAGGGGAGAGGGGTGAGATGGGAGAGTGAAGAGTTTATTGCTGAGGTGAGATCGGAATGGAGATCTCAGGCGGGCTCGCATGATTGCTTCAACCCACCAGTTGTGTATTTTGAATCTTCATTTTGAATCTTCAGGCTGCAATGAGCAGTCGCTATGGCTTATTGTGTCATGTGAACCTGGTGCGGGTGGCTTATGTGAGGGTTAAACATGGGATATATTAGGGTTATGAGAGGGTTTTTTAACCATTGCATAAGCCACTCTCACCAGATGCACACAACTCGATAAGCCACAGTGACCACCTGCCATGGCTTGAACATTCAAAATGGCAGCCAGCACATACTACAACTCTCCATGGCTGCGGGCTGCTGTGATCATGTGAATCCAGTCAACAAATATTTAGGGATGGGTGAGCATTTTGTTTCAGTTTGGTGTTGATAACAATTTATCAACATTCACAAAGTTCTTCATAAGACAGCAAAAAGAACATGAGATTTTTAAAAAATTGCATGTGGGGAAAAACTGAATCTGACAGATTCATCCACCCAGTCCTAAGGATGTGATGAGAAGCTCTTAAAAGCCTGGGTTTGAATCCCTGTGTATTCTATTGCTACACATAATTAGGGTTGAGACTCCTTTTTCCTGGCAGGCTTCTCATCTCTAATAGCTATATGGCAGGCATATGCCTTCTTCATGCTGGGAATACCTGTACCTACTGAATTTGCCTAGTGCAGATGGGTGAGAATTTAATTTTACTTCGTTTCTTATAAGAATTTGCCAAACTAAGCAAAGTTCTTCACATTAAGGAGAAAAAGAACTTGAGATTCAAACCATTCAAATGCAAGGGAAAACGAAACTGACAGATTCGGGGGGGGGGGGGCTCTACAACTATTCTACGTCACTATGTTACACCTAAAGTTTGATTTGCAGGCATGTGCAAGACAGCCTCATTCTGCATGGCAGTGGCTACACATGGCTGACTAGCCATGGCAGGAAGTTCCCCAGCAAAATGCTTTCAAAAGGTTACAATGCATCCAGGCTGCATCTATAAACTGGCCATCACAGATTGCTGGTTACACAGAGCTTAGCTAGACCTAAGGATTATCCCAGGCAAATGGAGAGGTGGTCCCTGCCTGCTCCCGGGGTCCCCTGTGCGTCATTTGTATGCACAGGGATGATCCCAATCTCGGGATATAGGCCTGGTCTAGCCATGACCACAGACGGGAAAAGAGTTCCCTTCTAACTATAGCTGTTAATTGACTAAATTGTATATTTAACATCTGCTAACTTAATATAATAAAAAATGCAATATAATATTATTACATTGAAAAGTTGTATACTGCAGCTGCAGAATTCTGCAGAACGTCAACTATTAAACTGTCTCTCATGAAGAATACTAACCTAGAAGATCCTTAGGGACCTCACTTACTGTTCACATAATGTTTGGTTAGCCACCGCATTTAAAAATCAATAAACTGAAAACATTGAAGTTGTTTCCCATCAAGCATTTGGGGTGGGGAGAGTATCTTTACTTTCAGGTTCACATCACATTGCAATGAAGGCTACCATGGTGATGAAGCAGTCACAGTTTATCTATTGTCATCTGGAGACTGGGGACAGGAGTGACCTTAACATGCCCTCATAACGGAGGCTGTAGAAAATAAATTCATCCAAACAGATGATTTGCTTTCTCTTATGGGACAGTGAAGGCAGTATCCTAACTCTACAATCCAATTAACTGACTGCTCTATGAAGCAGTACTGATAATGCTCCTGGGAGAGCACGCAAGCCCCGTCCTTTCAACAAAACACCTGGATCATGATACAAGCAACTGAGAGATAGAGAAGAATGAAAAGGGAAGCCAAAATGGAAATGAAGTTAAAAGAGCATCCACTCCTAACTTCAGTAACCTGCAAAAACAAACCAAAAGTGAATTTTGGAGATTGTTGGGAAACACAACTAAAACTTGTTTACATGTATATGGTGATGATATTTAAAAAACATACAACACTTTTGAAAATATGACATCATTAGGGTGACAATATGGAAAGGAGGACAGGGCTCCTGCATCTTTAACAGTGGTATAGGAAAGGGAATTTCTGCACTGGAATACTACAAACTACAAACTACAGCAATACTACAAACGAGAAGGATCTTGGAATTGTTGTAGATTGCAAGCTGAATATGAGCCAACAGTGCGATATGGCTGCAAGAAAGGCAAATGCTATTTTGGCCTGCATTAATAGAAGTATAGCTTCCAAATCACGTGAGGTACTGGTTCCTCTCTATTCGGCCCTGGTTAGGCCTCATCTAGAGTATTGCGTCCAGTTCTGGGCTCCACAATTCAAAAAGGACGCAGACAAGCTGGAGCATGTTCAGAGGAGGGCAACCAGGATGATCAGGGGTCTGGAAACAAAGCCCTATGAAGAGAGACTGAAAGGACTGGGCATGTTTAGCCTGGAGAAGAGAAGATTGAGGGGAGACATGATAGCACTCTTCAAATACTTAAAAGGTTGTCACACAGAGGAGGGCCAGGATCTCTTCTCGATCCTCCCAGAGTGCAGGACACGGAATAATGGACTCAAGTTAAAGGAAGCCAGATTCCAGCTGGACATCAGGAAAAACTTCCTGACTGTTAGAGCAATGCGACAATGGAATCAGTTACCTAGGGAGGTTGTGGGCTCTCCCACACTAGAGGCCTTCAAGAGGCAGCTGGACAACCATCTGTTGGGGATGCTTTAGGGTGGATTCCTGCATTGAGCAGGGGGTTGGACTCGATGGCCTTGTAGGCCCCTTCCAGCTCTGCTATTCTATGATTCTATGATATCACTGTTAAAGATACAGGAGCTCTGTCCTCCTTTTCATATAGTCACCCTATACAACATCAAAGATAATTGAGGAGTACTAATTCCAGTGGATGCTGTAGTAGTGTTGTTTGGATTATTTGAGTCACTATATCTATGATCTAGTTAAGGACTTAGAACTATCTAGGTCACCTAGCCAGCAGAGCAGAGGGAGAGAAGAGAAGCAGGACGATTCAATCACCTCTGCTGAGAGCAGCTGCTTTGGGCTCTCCCCAAATGCCACCTAAGAGGATCCATTCAGTCAGGCTACCTGCACCATTTCCATCCCAGGTGGCCATGATAAGAACTATAACCTTAAGAACTGGTGCCTGAGTTTGCTTTTTCCCTCCCCCCTCTCCTCCCCCCTTCTTCAAACTGATTTAAGCCACTTCGGGAAGTCTTTTTTGCTAAAGAGCAGAGGGACAGAGAAGAAATGCTGTAAATAAATACATATTAAAGTCTAATTGAAATGAGTGAGATTTAAAATCATACGCTTTGTTCAAGGGGAAAAACTATGAATTTGTTTCCAATATTTTACTTACTGAAAAAAGGTTCACACAAACCTGGAAAAATAAAGAAAAGTATTACAATGCCTATTAAGCAAATAAAAAGCTGGATATTTTTAAACCTAGGGAAAGAAGGTTCTCTTTCCTTGGGAAGGAGGTCCTCTGCTATGTAGTGGATAGAATACTGAACTAGGACTGGGAAGGCCTGAGTTACATTGGAACATAGGAAGCTGCCTTATATTAAGTCAGGCCATGGGTCCATCAAGCCCAGTATTGTTGACACTGACTGGCAGCAGCAATCCAGTTTTTTAGGCAAGATTCTTTCCTAGTCCTACCTGGGGATGATGGGGATTGAACCTGGAACCTTCTGCATGCAAAGTAGGTGAACTGTTTTGCTCTGCAATGAAGCCTACTGCATGGCCCTGTATATCCCTAACTCTTGACCTAATCTACCTTCAAGGGTGTTGCGAGGATAAAACTGATAGAGCCATGGAAGTCATCCTGAGCTGTTTGGAGGACAGGGAAAGATACAAATGTAAGAGCCACCACCACCACTACCTCTCTAGTTAGATTGGAAACATTTAAGAAAAAACTCAGAACATCGTTAGTTCTGTCTGCTTTTGATTAGCTGCTGCTTTTCTTAATGGCTGGTGATGTTTATCTGCTACTGCTCAATTTTAAGGGGATGTAATGTGGTTTTAATTGGATGATTATTTTTTATGTTTTATGATGATTGTGCTTTATGAAATCTTGAGAAGGCAATTGTGTGTGGAGGGATGTGTATGCATACGCATATATGGATCGCAGTGCTCTCAGCACTACTTGTTCCTGAATCAGGGTTGGCAGAGAAGAGGATGCAAATGGCTCGGTTATTCTTTAAGATGACCCCCACCCTCAGCTGAGTGCACAGAAAGGGATGAATTGTGCCATTATTTCTTTTTAGAAGAAAATTATGCCTCTAGGGCTGCCATCCAAAGAGCTACTTTAGGTACAGTTCAGGGCTTGGACATACCCTAGTAGGATTAATTTAATTTATTTCAATTTATTGCATGGCACAACTGCTTCCCATATCAGACATTGCTTTGGAAAATCACCTGTGTTTCCAGTAGAGGATGGTCGCTCCTTTGGGAACTAGTTGCATGGGTATTTGATAGCTGATTGCCCTATCATGTAGAACAAGCCTTTTAATACATGTGATGATTTCCGTCAGCTTTGGACCATTGTAATATTTCAGGCACTATATTGCCTACTCAAGGCATTTATAACATGCAAAATGATATCTTATTAAATCCAAATTCAAAAGAGGCAATGTCCACTCCAAATTTAAAATGAGAAGCAACGTGACATAGAAAATAACCATATATGCTGCTTACAGAGACTGAAAAAAGAACACAATTTCCTCATTATCCTTTGAATGTAGAAAACATGCAGAGTGATGTCTAGAGGCTGCGAGAGACATTGACAGCAAGCTTCATTTCAATCTCCTTAATAACTAGCATTTTATGACATTGACAATAATGCTAACAAACTAGGGGATCAGTTCAAATTACTCTGCAAAAGTGAAATTAATATGCTTGAAATATAAGGCTAGTATCAGGACATATGAGGAAAATCTTCACCATACTTAGTCTATGTGCTTCAAATTACCTATTCTGGGAATAGATATAATGCCATCAAGTTGGATTTCAATGACTATTTCAGTACTGCTGCCAGAGAGCTGACGGCTGTGTTGCTGGAACTCAGCCCCAAACAAATGGATGACAAGAGCTAGTCACAGTAACAGAGGCCAAAGGACATCCACATGGAGTTCCCAAGCAAATCTGGCAAGTCTTTGCAAATGATGTCCCTCTCCCAGAATTACATTCACACGGCCACTCTGGGAAAACAGTCTGATAAATGCTTCAAAAAGAGAGAGACCTGGCCAAAAAAGCAGGTTAGGAAGGTCAAGTCGATCAGAAGTTCAAATGGAGAGCCAGGGGGTCAAAGGAACAGATGGGGATGGATAGCTAGTAAAACAGAGAGCAGAAAGGAGATGTACATTAGCCGGCCCATAGCCATAGAGGTGAGACCTTTCTGGATTTACTTCCTTGCTAAGTACTCCCAGCAATCAATCGGGTTGCAAGTGTGGAGCTGAGACACTAGAACAAGCAATGCCATTAAGACTGGGATCTACTGACCCTCACAACAGAAGTACACTTGGCTGTGTAGGCATGATCATGGGCTTGGTGTTCTGGGTGTAGGCAATTTCCTAAATTTGTCACTATACTTAAAACTGTCCATATTCTAGCTAGTGTTCATATATCACAGATTTCGTTAGCGTTCTCCAGTACAACACATAGTTGCAACTCCTCCCCACTCCTCCCTCCCCCCTCTCTCTGTATCATCTGTACCCTAAAATAGAATAGTAACAGTGAATAACTGCCTGAACTTAAACCTCAACACCATCATTCTTCTTGAATACAGCCTCAGGCAGTGGTTGCTAGCAGGCTGATCAGCAATGCCTTGACAGATCATCTGACTGTACCTTGCAGTGGAAACGGTCTCCCAGAACCTGCAATACGGCTCAAGTTTCTGCCCTAAATCATGTCAATGTGCTTGTTGCCTGCTCCCAAGAACTCAGACCTAAGCTTGTTTACCTTAGATAGTCCAGGCCTTTGCTTGCATCACATCCACACCCAGTGATATGAAATATTCAGTAGCAATAAACAGATACGATAATATATTAGATACCTGCAACTTACAAATAGGTATGAGTAAAGCAGAGTGAAGCTTTTGTCCATTCTGCAACCTTCAAAATATACAGAACAGCCGTTTTCAGGCATTCTCATCTCACATGATTACACCTGCATAGGGAGGGGAGGCCAAGGCGGCACTTATTAGCCCCACCCTATTTGTCATGTCCCTATCGAGGCCACCCCCCATGTGTCCATGCAATGCAGCGATGCGATGGGGAGGGGGATTTGAAAGGGGAAGACTGTTCTGCACAATCAAGCTTCTAAATCACATGAGGAAGCCTATCCTATACATGTCTTTGTATAGACATGTGTGGCACCCCGGTTGTGGAATGAGCTCCCCAGAGAGGTCCGCCTGGCGCCTACACTGTACTCCTTTCGTCGCCAGCTGAAGACCTTTTTATTCACTCAGTATTTTAACACTTAATTTTAACTTAAATTTAAATTACACTGTTTTAACTCTGTATTTTAACCTTATATCAATTTTGCTGCGTGGTTTTATCCTGGTTGTGCGGTTGTTTTATGATGGTTTTAATTTTTGTGAACCGCCCAGAGAGCTTCGGCTATTGGGAGGTATAAAAATGTAATATATAAATAAATAAATAAATAAAATGTCTGCTGTTTTGGAAAAGGTCTATTTGGGAATATATTGCTTACTTAAATTTCTTTTAGCTGTTTACATTGCTCTAATTTTTCTGTGTTAAAAGATTTTAGACCATTTTTATTATTCTGCTTTTTGTTCTGCATTTGCGTTTTTATGAATTGCTGTAAACTGCCCAGAAAGCTTCAGCTATGGGGCAGTAAATGAAACAAATAAGAACAATTATTATTAATAAAGTTATTTTAACACTTTCCTATGTCTTTATTTCTTTAAAAAAAATATTTTCTGAATTTTTGTTTCCAGAAAGGCAATACAGTAAGGCAAGAAATAAAATAAATGTAGATCAGGCTCCCCACTTGAGACCTTCCCCCAGTGTGTGGACAATGGGATCAATGGGGATATGATAGATGGGGCAGGGCCAGCAACCCTATTCCTGCTCTCCCCATCATACAATTTTAATTGCAGGGAAATCGCTGAAAAGGACTCATATTAAATAAATAAATAAATAAATAAATAAATAAATATTACATGGAAATCCTAATAAAAACAAACCACATTTCAAAGAGCGTAACCCTATGCATGTTTAGACAAAGGCCTTAGCTAAACCTAAGGTTTATCCCGGGGTCGTCCCTGCCTGCTCCCAGGATATCCTGTGTGTCATTTACATGAACCGAGACGATCCCGGGATAAATCTTAGGTCTAGCTAAGGCCAAAGTCTTACAACTCGCAGCACTCCCCAGCCACCAGGACTTTCCCTGCTGTATACGCACATATGGGATTGCACCCTAAGACAACCACACATGGCCACATATTAAGAGATTCAGCAACTATAAGGAAACCAAGTGAAGAAAATGTGGCAAAGAAGACTTCATCACACTGTGCCTTCTTAGTACATTTATAATTATGGCTGTACACCGCTTCAGTTCTGGATACAAATTCTGAACCATTTCAGTCTGAAGCTGAAGCAGGTCTGGATTGGTCCAAACCTGGACGGATCAATTGGAAGCACTTTGGATCGCTTCAGATGATTCTGAAGCCCAGACAAGCTTGTCTGTGAAATGTAACAATTTGCTGAAGAAAAGGGAGGGGGGAAACTGAGACTTGGCAAGTGACATCTCTAGCTGCCAATACAGGGCTAAACTTTGGATCTGGAATTCTTAGTGTGTGCTATGTGAGTACAACATACACATTATTGTGCACACACAAACAGTAAATACACAGTCCAATATATACTGTGGGGCAAAGCACTACGCACAATGCAACTGTTTTTCCTGGTGGACATCAAAATGATTTTCAGAAGAATATGATCAGGCTAGGCTCTATGCATTATTATTATTTTTAAAAATGTTTGGCTCTTCTTACTCTTCATTTTACAAATGGGAAAAAGGGCTGCCAAAATTATCAGGGGGGTGGAACAACTCCTCTATAAGAAAAGGCTTCAATGTTTGGGCTATTTAATTTAGAAAAAAGACCAGGTAATGTGTATTACAGCCAAAGAGAGGTTTAACTTTTTCTTCCCTTAATGGGAGCCTCAGACATCCAGTGAAGCTGAATAATAGTAGTAGATTCAGACAGACAAAAGGAAAGTACTAAGGGAGAGGAATTATTTTGCATTTCAAAAAAAAAAAAAAAACTACACAAGAGATTAAGGATAGTGACCTCCTAATTGTCACATTAAACACCTTCTGATTAGGATTTCTAATCCCCTGTGTAGCTTGACAGGTATTTTTAACATTTTCTTTTAGTTTTTGAAAAAAGGAAACATATGCACAGCTAACACAAAGCCAGTGGACCTAAGCATCTGAAATTTGCCATGTTCAGTCAGCTCCATATGGGCTGCCACGTTCCCAAACCCCAACACTTATGTGGAAGCACAAAAACAATATGGCTCTTTGCGCTAACATTTTTTTTGAAAAAGCAAATTTTACCTGTGGCTAGAATAAAAACCACTGCATGTATCTGTCTGAAATCTGGCAGGTTCAATCACCTCTGTAGGGGTTACCATGCCCCCAAATTCCATCCACTTATGTAGAAGCACAAAAATATTATAGCTCTTTGCATTGACAGATTTTCTTGGGGGGGGGATAGTTTTTATATGGATAGTAAAAAATCCACTGGACCTATCTGTCTGAAATTTGGTAGGTTCACTGTCCTCCATAGAGGCTGACAGGTCCCCAAATTTCATGTATTTATCATAAAAGTAAAAACGTTATGGCAGTTTCTGTTTTCCAATGTAAGTCAATGGGAAAATGTAAGAGCTGAATAATTCAGATTTCAAAATCTTGCTTTGGATCCAGAGTCCGAAGCGAGGTGGATTAGGTCCGAATCAGTCTGAAGTGGATCGGGCCTGAATCCAAAGCTATAAATTGGCCTCTGAAGCAGGTTGTGGGGTCGATGCACAGCCTATTTATAATGAAAATTGTATCAAAACTGGGCTATTGATCATGGCATACCATCAAAACAGTTTTATGAAAATAATAAAAATGTGGTTGGTGTGACATACAGCATTATGAGGCAAGCCTCACATGTATACTACTCTGGGGTACCTGGGATATGAAAGGATAATGTAACTTGAAAAAGATTTTATTTTTCATATAAAAAGTTAAAACAGCTTTGATCGTCAGTAAATGTGGTATACAGTATTATGACTTCCTACATGACTGCTGCAAAATAAAAATAAAAATTGAACACCACTCCCACATCATAACAGAAAATAAATGACATCTCCAACATAATTACATTTGATTCATAAGGATTTCTCACTAAAAACACAGACTTTCCAAAACATATAATTACTAAAGTTTAATGAGCAGCATCTACATGACTGAATAAGGCTGATTAGTAAACTATGGACTTGTGATGAAGAGATGGTAATGTAGGATTTCAATAACTTCTCTGATTACATAACATTTACAGCCTCTAACCCTGATTATTAAAAAAATAATGATTTTAGCAACCATAAGGGGAATTATTAGTGTTCTAGCCAGTAAAAAGGGGGGAAATCAATGCATACTTATGAGCCTTCCTTCTCCTTGTTTATAAATCACGTTCATTTTATTATAATAATAATAATAATAATAATAATAATAATAATAATAATACATAACTGGCAATTTTTCCTTTTATTTATTCTTTTTGCATCCCAATAGGCTATTCTAATTGGGGAAAATTTCTACAGCCATGAACCTCATTAGATATGGAGAAGAACTATATAGAAGTAAAAGTTAGAACTTCACTTACTTTCTAGAATAAACATTTTCCTAGTGGGACATGGCCACAACCTTTCAAATGGCTGTTTGTAAAAAAAATACTGCTGCAATACTAGCAGTGAAGTGCACATGATTTCATTTAAATTAGTTTTTCATCAATCTCATGCAGCCATCGCAAATCACATAAATGGATAAAAGAAAGTGGTCAAGGAAGCAATCCTATGGCCCCTACACAGTCATAGGATATTTTCAATTCTGCAATCCATGGTCAGGGACAGAACTCTGAACCTCGAAGGGGGAATCGGAGCCCCCCTCCCCTCCCCTTCTCTCTCACAACCTGTACAAAAAGAGCCATACCGGCTGCTCTCCAAGGTACCCACGTCAGAGAAGGGGGCATTTTGGTGGAGAAGGATGAAAGGAGACTGGAGAGGCCAGGATACAAGTTAACTAGAGATCTCCCCAGCCTCCTTTCCTCCCACTCTGAAGTGCCCCTGCTAGATGGGCCAAGAAGCCCATCTAGCAAAAAATGCAGATTGGGGGGACAAGAACACAAAGATAGCCTCCACCTCTCCTCCCATGTTGCATAAGATGGTCATTAGCCTCTGAGTTCGGGGACTTATAATCATCAGTGGTGCAACCCACAGGATTGCTCAATGGCTCAATTAATAATATATCTATATTAGGGTGACCATATGAAAAGGAGGACAGGGCTCCTATATCTTTAACAGCAATGTAGAAAAGGGAATTTCAGCAGGTGTCAATTGAAGAGGGTGAAATTCCCTCTTCATCACACCAGTTAAAGCTGCAGAAGCCCCATCCTCTTTTGTATCTGGCCATTCTACTATAGCTAGTGTAGCTTTAACTGTTATGATGAAGAGGGAATATCACCCTCTTCAATTGACACCTGCTGAACTTCCCTTTTCTACATTACAGTTAAAGATACAGGAGCCCTGTCCTTCTTTTCATACGGTCACCCTATCTATATACACCTACAGATACACACACACATACAAAAAAAAAAAGAATAGTGAACTTTTAAAATCTTCAGGGTAAATCTAACAAACGTAGGGACACAGAGTCCTATGAAACATTTCAAATACAGAATATATCACAGGCACACACAGAAAATGTAGAAGTAGTTCTCTTCACTACTATTGAATTAAATATTCCTCTTTTTTGCTTGTCTTTACAGGAAAGCTAACATGTAGAAAATTGAAAGGGGAGTTCTGAGGCATCATTAAAAAGTGCCTGTGCTCACTGTGGTAAAAATGTCAGGAAAAATATTAAGTGATAAGAACAAAATAGGTTTAGTTGGGGACACCTATACTGTTTGGATGTAATTATAGCAACATGCCAGGTGCCCTCGAATTAGATATAGTCATATTCTTAAGCATATTTTATTAGCAATGAATCCCAGCATTTTTATCCACAGCTTGCATGTTTTTTAAACATCACAATTCAATGTTCTGTCACATGCCATAAAATGTTCACATTATGTCTTCTATCTTTTTAATGTGCATTTTTTTATTTTCCATTTTAAGCACCAAATATGAATAAATGCAGCTCACAAATTTGCAGTGTCTAAAATGAGCAGAGACAGGTTATTGCATTCCTTGGATATTGTACGTGAAATTTACAAGTGCTTTTCACATTACTTCACCAATGACAAATATAATCACTCCTTGCCAGCATTAAGCAACGGCAACATAAAACAATATAGAATCTGGGAATAGTTGGAGAATTCTGAAACTAAAAATGAGCATTCAAACACCTTTATATTTTAAAAAGCTATTTCCCATCATTCTGTCCTACTCTGGGCCAAGAAATAGAACCCAGAATAAGGGTATGCAAATAGGGGATTCATCATCCTCCCAGGACCCTCTGTCAATGACCTTAAGGTTGTCATTCTTGAACAAAGGAACGCAAAAGGAAGACATCAATGTGAAACTGCACAATTCATCAAGAAATTCAACCGTTTCCTGCAATTTGAACAATGACAAAGGTGTTTGTTGTGTTAAATCTGCATGATATCTGTGTTATCACCCAACCATGTTTTGTGAATGCCAACCACTTTGATAATTATAACTTGCCTGTACTTTTTGCATTTCAGTTCCCTCTGACCTCACTGTTTATGAGACCTGCAACCACCACCAACAAGCATATCTACATATATCTGCCAACTTGAGCTTAACACATAATGCATCTGATAAAGTGAATGGTGTTCATGAAGATGTATGCCAGAATAAATGTGTCACAAGACTCTCTGTTGTTTTTGCTGCAACAAGCATTGCTACCCCTCAGGCTTTTAACACTGAAACATAGAAAAGTGCACAGAGTCTTATTTTCTGCTCTGAATAAGACAAATGTCCTGTTCTGGTGGAACAAATCCCACTTAAGTCAATGAGACTTTTGTATTAGTTAAGTAATTTAAAGATTACAAGTCTCCATGCACAATTTGATAAGATGACTTTTAACACAAAGTTAGACACATGCTGAAAGCATCAAAGAAGGATGAAGAGTTTGCAGGTCATTCCAAGAAACAGTTTCTTTGTTTGAACAGAACAAGTTTAGCTTACGTATCCAAAAAGAACTTATAAAGCATCCAGTCAAAATTGTCCATAACGTTGTCAAAGATAGTGTTATACTGACGGAAGAGGGAAAAAAGCAAAAGAAAACCAGAAACTGCAGATTTTGCCTTTCACATCCACATTAACAGAAACACAGAGTCCACATTAACAGAAACACAGATAAGATCAGGTTCCCGCATTCTGAATTAGGGATTTCCCTAAAAATAGAATATAGTTAGGACTTCCCATGATTGAGAAGAAGCAAACCAAGACAACTGAGGTCCCAGGACAGAAATGTAAGTGCTACAATTTGGAGGACAAGATAGCAGCATCCATATTAACATGCACATGCACTGAAATTAAAAGCAGGATGGAGTTTCATCTCAAAGTAATTGTCTGTTACTCTTTAGGGAGTTCTACTTCAGATGTTAAGATCTTAGGTTTAGACAATACAGTCAGGGCTGGCCCTACAATGAAGCATCAGGATGCTGGTGTAGCAGGCAGTGCGGGATGGGAAGAGGAACAAATTGTTCCGCCCTCCCCAACCAAAGGGCCTGTCACTGCTTGGCCAGCCATTCTCTCCCTCTGCTGCCTTCTCCTCCTTCCTCCCTATCTGTCCGCCTGTATGGCCAGCCAGCCAACAGCTGCCCAGTGGCAGCAGCAGCTCCTCCTTCCTCCCTCAGATTGTGGCTCCCATTTTCTGTCCCTTCTGCGGGACTCCTGGCTGGGAGACTTGCCCAAAATATAATGACACCATTTGCATTAGTTCAGCCAAGTCTCCAAGCCAGAAGATGGAGGGAGGAGGAGGAGCTGCCACTGTGACAGAAGGAAGGGAGGAGCAACAAGCCGCAAGTCACCAGTGCCACGCGAGAGCAAGGAGGAGTTGCTGTCATGTTTCTCAAAAACCTCCTGCCTTCTTGGGAGACAATAACGAGGCCTGCTAAGTAATCCACAAAGCTTTATTCAAGCAATAAACATCTCTTCCCACCTGAAAAGAGTCTAATCTCTAGGAACTTTCCCCTAATGAGACAATTGTCTTTTCAAGAAGAAGGGAAAGCTTTTTCCCAAGATGCATTAACTTCAGAGAGACTAGTTCTGAGGCAGCTTCTGATGGGATGCCAGCCAGGCCGACTTTATCTCACCTTCCTTTAGCTCTGCCCATTTTAGTCTGCGGCGTACTCTAGGATTAGCTAACCTCTCCATGCTCTCCCCCTCAGAAGAATGTTGGCTTCCCACTGACTGTGTATTATTTGCCTTTGACGAGATAAGCTCTGGAGAGAGTTCACTCCCAGCTGGTGAAGAGCTTGTGCGAGCTTTCTTCCCCACTGGTACAGGTTGGCCTGTTTCTGGCGCCAACTCCTCTACTTCAGAGTCTGATTCTGATTGATCACCTGAAACATCTTCTTCCAACCCAGGGGGAGCAGGCATGACAGTTGTGAGCCACACATTCCTTCAAGTGAGATGCCATTTTTATGAAATGCTGGCTGGTGAGGGAACAGTGAGCAAGATGCGAGGCAGGCATGGGTAAGTTTGCCCATCCCAGCACCACTGCCATGGCACAGGAGGGGGAGCCTTGCATTGCTGTCGCCACTGCCACAGCTTCAGCCAAGTGAGAGCGGGGGGGGGAGGCGTACCCACCTGCTGCATGAGGCACAGGAGAAGTCGGGCAGCAGTGCCTTGCCTGAGGTAGCAACTTCAATTGAACCAGGCCTGATTACAGTCGAGGTGTACAACTTCTTTTTAGCCCTGTAGGATGTATCAAGTAGCATAAGAAGGCGTGTATGTGTACATATATGCACATACACACTCACGTGCTTGAGCACACGCATTTGTAGGATTTCTCTTGCTAGTGCAAGCAAAGGAATCCCTTCCTTTTCTATGACTTTGATGCAGCGGAGGATGGGGATGGTGCGCCTCCAGAAACGTCTTGGCAGGCCACATGTGACCTGCAGGCTGCAGTTCTTGCATCTCTGCATCAAAGAGTTCCTCAAGAGTTGAGGAAATTCCCACAGTAATAGTTTAAGTTCATGGGCTCCACATCCACCAAAGCACAATCAGCCCAGCCAGAAAATGAAATGAGGGTTAGAAAGGCAGAAGACACACTTGAAAATAATGCATTAAAACCCACTGAATACTCTTGGTTATACTCAATCAGATATCTTATCCTCTTTTACAAACATTCGGATTCTATAACAACTTCATGTTTCAGAGCCAGCAGCCCCATTCAGGCATTCTGAAAGTGAAACAAACAAAAACATGAGAAGGGGAGCACGTTAGCCCTGATCCCCTCCATCATCATTTCCATGGCCATTTACACACAGAGGGCAATGTTTTGAAGCGGGGAGCCCCCTCTATCCATGGAAGCTCTCCACACAATTTTGAACACTGATTTTCGACTGTGTGAAATCATGTGGAAAACCTGCATGGCTAGAGGAGGCTCTCCCCTTCAGAAAGTTACCGTGCACATATAGAAGGTGATGTAAATGATGATGGAGGGGGCAGAGATAGCAAACACCCCTCCTCACGCATTTACTTTTCTCAACTTCATAACTCCTGAATAGGGCTAGAGTCTGTTATGTGTCTGACATTTCAAGTGGGTTGTGAATGTTTGCAACAATCCAGCTATACATTAAACTCACCAACACCATGTACTGAACTATAGGGTGGGGGAAGAGTGTGTGCCCCAGTTTGTGGGTATGTGTTGTTAAAAGGGGTGGGTGGGAAAAGTGTAAGAATTGTGTGGGAGGAAAGATCACAAGAGGTTTGTGAGGTGGGGGGAGGGTGTCTGTGAACACATTTGTGTATGTATGAAAGGGAAGGATGTGATGTTCAACTGCCTTACATGCTGTAAATGTAAATATCTACAAGGCTATTGTTTATATTATGCATAAAATTCCAGGAAGTAAGTAGGCCTCAAAGTACTTACAATTTGTAAAGGGTGGGTTGAATGCCTGAGTGCTGATTAGATGGTTGAGGGAGAGTGCTGATTGGCTGAGTAAGAGTGAGAGGAAATGGAGAAATGTATCTGGTTAACTAACTAAATATAGTTGAGTGAGAGAGTGTGCATGTGGTTTAGGATTTGGTGAAGAGAAGTTAGTTGAATGAAGGTTTATGAATATATGAAAGAAGTAGATGATTATATGAGAATAAAAATAGTTGAATACATAGACAGTAGTATTATATAGTACAACTTGTAAGAGAAGGAACTGACAGAAACCAATACGCTTAGAACCTTGTAACCATATGCATTTGCAACTGAAGAAATATTTAAGCTTATACATGCACTTACTTATGTTAATAAATACTAATTACATTTAAACAACTGGTGTGGTTTGTGGAGGAGTGACTGAGGAGAGAACAATTAATAGTGGCAGCGGAATGAGAAACTGAGAACTAGGTTGCTGGGATGTAGAGCTGTAGAGCCAAAAGAATAAAAACGAGACAGGAGCAGCAGCACTAGGCCAAAACCCTCACACACGTCATCAGCACAGTGGAGATTGAAGTAGGTGCTAGATGCTAGTGGTGTGGATAATCCTGTGAAGTAGCTTGTGAGCATCTTACATGAAACCAAGAAGACACAGGTGAAGGCAAATAACAAATAAACGCAAGGCAATGGTGGAGTTAATATGAACAAAAAGAACCACAACAAGCGACCACCAAAGGAATAAAGTTAAACCAGTAAAATAATTGTTATTCAAATTTGTACATATTAAACCAGTCAATACACTGAACTAGGACCCCATTAGTAATGAGAGTAATACGCAATCAAAACAATTCACAATTCACATACATAAACAGTATATCTAGACCAAATCAGTCAAAGTAATTAAACATCGTTTTAAAGACCACATTAACAAAGTTCATGATATTCCTTGTTTCGAAGATTTCTTTTTCAAAGCATTGGTCTTAATAAATCCAAAGCGTTGGTCTTAGTAATCGCCAGCTGGCAGTGAAATGCTCTCACAAATCTCGTTTTATTTAGTTTTCAGAGATGAAACCACCTTCTGGTATTTATATCAAGTCCAGTGGGACATATTTTGCTCTGTCACATCGTTTCCTGTGCTCTCAGCTGTATGTAAATTGTGAATTGTTTTGATTGGATATTATTCTCATTACTAATGGGGTCCTAGTTCAATGTATTGACTGGTTTAATACGTACAAATTTGAATAACAATTACTTTACTGGTTTAACTTTATTCCTTTGGTGGTCGCCTGTTGTGGTTCTTTTTATTCACAGGTGAAGGCAAGACATCATAAAGGAGGAATGATGAGCAGGTTTTAGAGGGGTTCCAAGGGTCTGGAGTGGGCAGAGAGAGTTCTGATGATGGATTCCATTCCATTGGTGGAAGGTATAAGTTGGATACCAGGCAATGTCCCCAAACTGTAGCTCCATAAGATATTTGTGAAAGTAATTTGATTGCAAGGATTTTTAAGAGAGAAAACATTTGCCTGAACCATCTTGCCTCTACAATATAAAAATGGCAATAATTGACTGTTCTGCTTTCACGCTAACAGTGTGAAAATGTTCATGCCATCTGTTGGTTTCAGAAAACAAAATCCCCAGGACACAGTAGGATATAACTTCTTCTATAATCCAAACATAAATCCTAAATACTTTTTTTTGGCTCCTACCCACACAAGAAAAAAACCTGTAATAATTTTATATAATGCATAATATACTTATTATAAAAGTCTTATAATAATTTATGGTTAACTAAGCTTATTATATTATAATTCCCCAAAGCCAAAAGCAGATGTCTCAGGCCTACTTGTGTTGCATATGATAAAAGGATCATATTGTCCACAGAATGAAGGAAGGACTGCTTCTTTGGGGAATGGTGGATGAATTCTCATCCATCAGCTTGGTGATAACCTACTCTATGCTGAAAAGGGGCAAAAATGCAACTCCCCATCATCTGTCTTTCATACCACAGGTTCTCTAACGTCTTCTATAGTTCGATTTGTTATGAATGTTCTCATTTTAACCACTGTACCATTCCTGAATGCTTTGATTGGGCACAAAAGTTCACAATCAACATTTGTAGTCAAAGTTAGTCCATTCTTTTTCTCCATTAGAAGAAGCAAATACAGCTTTTGAATTGACAGAAATTGCAAATAGTCATCTCTTCCTTGGATTAGAATATTTAATGATCAGACGATTTAGAGTAAAGAAACTGTCTATGGTCAAGAAGTTGATGCCAAAATCTGTCTTCTATTCATCAGAAATATTTTTTACTTCCACAAAGTCTGTTTAAAAGAAACTTAACATATATTTTAAGAATAATGCCAATTAGGTTAATGGGATTATAGTTGCTGGGCTGATTTTTATCTCCACTCCTTAATGGAAACAACATTTCTAGCATTTCAGCTCTACAGAGATTTATAAAATCAAATAATTTAGAAATCATGGGTTCCTTTCCCCTCCTAAATATAAAACACAGAAGAAGAGCGGAAGTAGCCACAAAAAAAGTTCCAAATGTTGCTGCTTTAAAACCACAGCAAGATAAACCAATAAATGTATTTTCTGGCACAAAAAGAATTCTGTTTCCTACATGCAGCTACTGGCCACATGCAGGTTTATTGACTAATAGTGGTAATATTAAGTTGATAACCTCTATTCCCCTCAATGATATGGGGCAAAACAAAAGAGAGAAAGAGATACCTTCCCAGTTTTGTTCCCTGCTGAATCAAGAGAGTTCAATGTGGGAGGTCAAATCCAATTATTATTCATTTTTAAGCAATACTATTTACCCTGATTCTTTTAGTTAATATCATTTTATTTTTAATTAATGATTTAAAAGTCTACATTTGGTGCATTTCAAGTTTCAAGAATACACAGTTAAACATGCTTCATCATGAGCGAGAATGAAGCCATTCTGTGTAAAGGATGAGTGTACAAACCAATCATGTAAACACTAGCTTAGTCAGTTCTGCTTGTCATCTCAATTCAGGGATATTCAGTATAAAAACTGTGAGTTGTATCTAATCCATCAAGACATTTCCCCCTGAAAATAAAATGATGTGTAAATACTGCTACGTATGAGAGAAAGATATGCATAATTTAGTGATAAATGCACAAATGGCTTCCAAAATTTTTAAAATGTTTATTTCACATAGGCATATTAACAGAAAACCTCAACCACTGTGGAGCAAATATGAGTGTGTGCTCATTTGTGTGTGCATGCATGTATACGTATGTGTTTTCTATAATTAAAAAAACTTTGACTTAAGAAAAGAGATAAGATTTTGGACATGGAAACTTTTAGTTTCTGTCTTAATCTGCATATCATGGACTGGAGCCAGAGAAAAGCCCACAGAAGGGTGGTGGGAAGAAAGTGAAGTTTCTGCTCCCCTCTCCCTCTCCCCATGCCCAAAACCCTACACACAAACCCTCTCTTGAGGATCAAGGGGCCCTGTTGAATGTGGTAGGCTGTGCCATGACAGATGAGAAAGGAGGATACTCAGAAATCAGGTGGGGAATCCCAGAGGGTATACAGGAAGGGTGAAAGAGGTTACACAACGGTATAGAAGAATCAGGGTTCAAAGGGTCAAAGTGCCAGGACTTTTTGATTAGTACAGGCAATTACATCATCTGCCACCCCTCTCAGACTTCCCTATTCCCTCTGAGTTTATCTGCAATACTCACAGTAGTTGGAGGGGAAATGGATTTTCACAGCAACAGTCTATTGCTGTGAGCTATCCCTGTTGTAATGCAAAGTAATATGGGTTCATTAGTTACGACCTGTTAGTTTTACAAAATACACTTTCTGGTGGTGAGGAAAACTGCTAGAACAGGTTTGTGGATATGGATCTACACAGCTGCCTGCATTTTTGGACTCTCCATGGTATCATGACTATGGGGTTTGTCATTTTGAGCTCCTGCACTTCGAAACATGCCACTGAACCACTGGACAAACATGCGCAAGTCCAATAGGGATGAGCAGAAGTTGTCAAATCCCCTGGAGTGCAATCAACCTAGTGCAGACAAATAGATGCTGAACTAGATGGTAAAGCAAACATCTGTGAAAGATGAATAAACTAGGTAAAGGTACATGCAGCACCTCCCAGATATTTTAGGCATGATACTTCATTAGTGTGTGATTTAGGGTAATTGTACCTGTAATTATGTTGCTAAGTGGTGCCGTGGCTGGGCCAGTTGCATAGGCAGTATACTGAGCAAGGTAGAATGAAATGCTACATTTCACTTCTTTGATAACAAGTATTGGGTGGTTTTTTTGGATCTATGAAATAGGGTAATCAAAAAACATAGGACAACTCCTGCTGTAAAAGATACAACAAACAGGCTATTGTCATATTGTTGGAACTCTACTATAAGAGGCTGTAAATCCCAGCAAATTTGACATGAAGTGGAATTACACATTTTAATAGCAGCCATGAGCTAAGCAGGCACGTTTCAAATAAACGTGTCCATAAAGAAGACAAATCCACACCAATTTTACACCATCTACAGTAGTTGATCCTGACGTCTCCAGATTATAATATGACACAAGCAGAAAGCAGGAGCAGCCAAGGTCACTATGGTAGAGATACCTTTAGGACAGAAAATAAGCTTAGTAAAATAAAGCTAGAAAACTCAATCAAGCCTAGCTACAGTAAGAGGAAAAATCCATCAGGGTCAGAACCTGACATGGATGACAATGTTATCCTAAACATGAATATGGCAATTAGCTAAAACTTGAACAAGAAAGTTTTAAAACTACAGTATATTGTTGTAACTTTTTAAATTGCTAAGCATATTTTTGAGCTGGGATGTTCTGGAATAAATCTGCTTTACTAGCCATCTCCTCAGCCACATTGAAGCCAAAGATGGCTGATTTCACTTGTTACATCCAGAAAAAAAATTGGGGGGGGGGGAACCTTAACATAATCTAGTCATTCCTGGAACTACTATTTTATTATGTGTGCAACTGTCTATCTCAAATAGGTATTCTGAGGCTGTCCTAATTTCACCTTCCTGCCACTTTCTATTTCTCCCTAAAAGAGCTTTCTTTCTGGATAATTAAATATACCCCCCTTACAGTGAGACCAAAAAATCATTTATATTTGAAGGGCCCTTCTGACTTAATTTGGTGGCATGAGAGCTCTTTTGTGTGCTCCAGTAATGCTGTTAGTTGAGAAGAGGTGGAAATCTGGCTATTTCTGTCCTGACAGCTTCCCTTTTTGTGTGTTATTGTTGCAAATATAACAAGAACAAAAAAGGTGGACAGCAGTGAAAGAGGGTCAAAGTAAAAAAAAAAAAGATAAAAAGCAAGAACATGACATAAAAGCAGAGCCATTCACAATAATAGTTCACAACAAAATTAATAAAAAGAGAGAGAAAGGGATTTGACACTCCTATTTCAGAATATATACATTAATATGAGCAATCATATATCTAAATAAACATCCCAACAAAACAGATGACTGTAGTATATTTGCTGAAATGTAGCACAAGTGAGATTTTCAGATCATGAAATAATAGCTGACATTTATCTTTCCAGACTTGCAAATGTAAGACCTCTCAAAATTCACTTCTGCTGTCCATCTGTTAATCCCAACATCACAGGAATAGAATTTAAAAGCACATGAACATCTGCAATAATCACAGATTTTTTAAGATCAATTTTTTTGAGAAATGTCTCCCAAGCAAAAAGGAGACCAGGAATTGTGCCAATCAGAGCCACACCTCCAGCACCTCCACCCTGAAAAATCATCCAAACCCTTTCTCTCTCTTGCTCAGATGTATCATGGCACCATTGCACTGGAGGTCGCTGCACTATCAGCCGCTGTGAACAAGGAAGTCAGGAGCATATCAGTTTGCAATTTGCATGTGTAGACATGTATCTTTCTCCTGGGTGGGGAAAAGTTTCCTGGAGGGTACACACTCAGCCATTGAACCAGCCATTTTATTCATTACAAAAAGCACCTCGACACAGGGTCCAGTACAGTCAGCCAACCAGAGACAATGTTTTCCTTCCTAAGGGTGGGGGGCCAGGAGGGAGTCATATACGCGGTGATGAGGACAAACACTGAAATGAAGCTCCTAACTCAAGTCACTTTTGTGGGTGTTTCATTGGCCAGTTTGTTGAGAGCCAGCCAATTGGGAGACCTTGTGGGTGGGTTAATATTCATTTGTTTAAAGCAGAAGATGCTGATCCTGGATCACCCACATCATGTCTGCTTTGGTCCTTAGGCAGAGGCGGGAAACAATAAAGGGAGAGTGGGAGGAGCAAAGGAAACAGAGGATTAATGTGAGCTAATATATTTGCATGTGGTTAGGCTTCAATTCATTTGGGGATTAGGACTAAGGCATCAAGTCAGTCTTTATGGAAGAGGTAAGGTAAGGAAACATCAGAATGGACCCTAAGAAATATTAGTTCCTTTCATCTCTACCATGCTTTTTTATTTACGTATTTATTCAATTTATACCCTGCCTTTTCACCAAGAAAATGGTGCTCAAGGCAAATAACAATCATAAACACGTCAGCTTTTGATACCGTTGACCATGATATCCTTCTAGACTGACTCCATGGGATGGGCACTGGAGGCACTGTGTCACAGTGGTTCCGATCCTACCTGAGGGGCCAATTTCAGAGAGTAACATTGGGTGATTATTCCTTGGCCCCTTAGAAATTGAGCTATGGGGTTCCACAGAATACCATCCTGTTCATAATGACTGAAAGCAGTCATTAGGGGATTTAGAGCCAAGTGCCATCAGTATGCTGATGACACACAACTCCAGCTCCCTGTGACAACTGAATCAGGTGAGGCTGTGCAAGTCCTGGATCAGTGCCTACACACAGTAAATGGGCTGGATGAGGGCCAATAAACTAAAACAAAATCCTGGCAAAATGGAAGCCCTGTAGGTGAGTGGTTCCCAGGTCCAGGAGATAGTCTCATTGTCTCTTCTGGATGGAGTCACACTCCCTCTGAAAGACAAGGTTCGTAGTCTGGGGTACTCCTCGATCCATTACTGTCACTGGAGGCCCAAGTGGCTGTAGCGGCTCAGAGTGCCTTTTACCAGTTTCGGCTGGTTCACCAGCTATGGCCTCTCCTGGACAGGGATATCTTGGCTATGGTGGTACAGGCATTAGTAACCTCAGGACTGGATTACTGCAGTGTGCTCTATGTGCAGCTGCCCTTAAGGCTGCTCTGGAAGCTGGAGAATGCAGAAGCTTGGCTGTCATCAGGAACTGCCCCCTTTCAGTACACAACTCCTTTGCTGAAGGAACTGCGCTGCCTGCTTATTTGCTACAGACTTAACCCACTTGGGACCAGGATACCTGAGAAAATGCCTTCTCTGTTACCAACCTGCCCAGTTACTGAAATCATCAGAGGGCATGCTCCTGGTCATATGTGTGTGCAGTATATTCATTAGGGTGTGCACCCAGGGAGTTTTGTTTCATTTTTTAAAGGCAAACATTAATTGAACACTCAGTTGTAAAGGACAATATTTTTATTCCTTTAATAAACCCTGTAGACACTGATGCCCTACTCAGTGTTCAGCTTGCGGGAAGGCTGTTGCAGGTGTGTGTGTGTGTGTGTGTGTGTGTGTGTGTGTGTGTGTGTGTGTGTGTGTATGTGGAGACGCTTCTCAAGCCCCAGCACTGGTGGGGCTTTGTTGTGACCCCAGCCATAGGAGGAGCATTCAAGGCAATATTAGTCTTCAGGGGGTCCTCAACCTGGCCTCTTTGAAGCCCGGCTCCCAGCAAAGCGATTCTTTTTTGCTCCTGCTGCTGGGAGCAAGGGTGTTCTATCGAGGGCAGCGGTTCTTCGGCACAGTAACAGAGCCGCTGGAGAGCAGCCGGAGGACCGTTCCTGCTGCATCTGGATCCCCCTCTGGATCCCTACTCAATGCCCCCCCCCAATTCAGCACTTATTGCTTGAGACATTAGGGCACACACGGCACACCCCTTGCACACCCCTTTGCTCCTGGTGGTTCCACATGAACCTATGCAGTCCACAGACACTGGAGTCCACCCAGAGGAGAGCCTTCAGTGTGGTGCTCCCCTTCCCATGGAACCTCCTGCCTCTGGAGGTCAGACAGGCACCAACACTGTGTTGTTTTCGGTGCATCCTGAAAACAGCTCTTTTCCAGGAAGCCTTCTTTAGTTGAACAGCCACAGTTTTATTTGCACTCTGCTTTTTAAAAAGAATAATTATAATATCCTGTTTTATTCTTTTTGTCTTTGCATCATTTTACTTCTTGTTGTTCACCATTCCAGAATCTGTTTAGATGTGGAGTAATATACAAATGTTGAAAATAAATACATTATACGTAATAAATATGTGATTATAAGGTGCTTTACCCCTCTTTTTGTTATACTTCTTGCTATTTTTAGATCCATTGAGTATTTTGAGTACATTTTTGTTTTTAAAACACTGTATTATACCATTCTCCTTACTGATAATTTATATGTCCACTTTGACAGCATCGTTTCATTATTTACACTGAGAAAGACTTTAGTGTGCAGTATCTATGACAAACTACACACAATTCTTTGTGCATTCGTTTGTTCTTTTCACTGGGGAAATCATATGGCTTGTTACTGTTTGGTTTGCTGAATAGTTTTATTTTCAGCTTTGTCTTTTTTTATTTAATCACAGCATTATTACTACTACCTAGGGACACACCACAGCTAAAGTTAGGCACTTTAAAGGCCCAGTGATGGAGTTAAGCATGTGTTTCAGTCTTTCCCGCTAAAATACATACATATAAATGCTGCAATCTATATACACTTACCTGAGAGTTATCCCCACTGAAACCCATAGGACTATGCTGCAAGTACTTAAAATCTGTCTAGATCAGAGGAGTTGAACTGCAGGTCCATGGGCCAAATCCAGCCCTCCTGGGGATGCCAAATCCAGCCCTTCAGGATTTCCCATATGGCCAGTCCCCCTTCCCCTGCTCACACTTATTTCCCTTGACTGTCAATCATTGGGTGGTTTCCTGGATTTTGCACTCCCCCATTTCAATTCTTAATGATTGAAATGCCTCTCCTAAGGTTTATTTACTAATCTAGCTAGATTCCATTCTAGGTCAAGTTAGTTGAAACTATGAAACCTCAACGACTTCAATGGGGCAGCCAGCTAAGCCCCATTGAAGGAATGTTTTATTAATAACTGCAGCAGTGAGAAAATGTAATCCAAGTACGGTTTCAACTCCTTCAGTTGAAAGATAATTTGGGTCAGAATCTCAACAAATAGAGAACATAGATCAGGGATGGGCAACTTGTGGGCATCCAGATGTTTTGGCTTACAACTCCCATCATCCTTCATAATTGGCTATGCTGGCTGGGGTTGATTGGAGTTGCAGGACAAAACACCTGGAGGACCACAGGTTGCCCACCCTTATCATAACTAATTTGGTTTTGATTATGCCACAAAATGTAAAGCTATTAACAATGAAGACCGAATGACCACATTCTTTAACTTTCTACCTACCAAACGTGATACCACTGGAAAACAACATAGGCTTATCTACAACAATTTCTCATGAAATGAAACTAACTTCTGCACAATTGATAGACACAAAGTTTCTGGCCAGTCAATATGCTTTGAAAAAATTGTAAGTCCGTTTACAACCTTCTCTATAAACCTTTCAGCTTGAAATCTTAATTATATGATTTGTGTCCTAAAGGGCTCACATGAAAACAAAAGTAATTTATGACAAGGCATCCTTTGCAAATGTTTAGAAAGCCAAAAAAAAAAAAAATGTCACTACTTAAATAGCATTTACCATGCAATCCTATATATGTTTACTTACAAGTAAATCCCATTAATCTCAAGTAAGCCCCATTTAATTCAATGAGACTCACTTCTAGGTCTGTGGGTATATGAGTGCAGCCTAAGAATTGTTTTTGGATGCATTTTTCCAGATGATGATGATGGGCAGAACATGAAAACCTATATTATTATAGGTTTTAATATTGTTAAGAGTAATTAGCAACTACAAGACCAGTGCGCGATGCATATTTTGTCTCATCTCTTTCAAAGTGTCTCATCTTTCTTTAATTTAACCCCCTGTAAAAACCACAATATTATTATTATTATTATTATTCGTACACTTTATAGTCTATTCAGAGCCTCCAATAGCAATGATATCTCTAAAATGTAGACAACTAGCTTATTAATGCATCATAAAACAAACTGCATCAGAAACAAAAATCATATCTGTGTGCCACTCTTCATATTCTGCAGCTCTTGGCAGTTTGCTCTACTATAAAAGAAAATTATGGCCACAGTTTAAAAGCCACATAGATCTTGTTTAAAAGACAGCTATTTTAGCTTAAAAGCCACATAGACCTGACCTAACCGTGGATTCCATTGCATTGCACTGCTCAAAAATGCAGTTTAAACAATGGTGCAAACCATGCAAAAAACCCAGCATATTCATGAGCAATAAACTGAAAGGAATTGTAAGTGCCTCAAAATAACTTTTCCCAGTAGTAAATTCTGCACAGATAAATTCTCATAATGTGTGTGTACACAATAGTTGCCAGATGATAAACCAGACAGGTAATCCCTATCAGAGCCCAGAGTCTTGTGCTGCCTGAACTTAGGAACTGTCAAGAAATATTAATAGTGTCTACTCCTTTTATCAAGTTGTTGGAACAACAGACTCACCTCGGCAGATGGTCCCATTCCCTACATATCCAGGTTTGCAGGTGCAGCTGTGTCCCCTGACTGTGTTAGTACAGATTGCGTTCTCATCACAGTTGTGCTGTCCGCTGTCACATTCATCACGTTCTACAAGAAAACAATCGAAGAGAAAGTGAGGAACAGGGAAGGGGGGGGAAAATAAATTTTCAGCTTGCTGATCTGACATTTGAAAAGCCAGTTATAACTAATGACTGAATTGCTACAACAGCTGAACGCAGCACAGGAGACATAAGATGAAACCTGACATAGACTGCTTCCATTTCAGGTCACAATTCATGGAAGATCAGATCAGGTATCTTAAATGGGGAAAAATCTACCTGATTAAAACATAGAATTAGAATTGAGAGGGGAGAAAAGGACATGGCAGTAAGATGAAGTTTGACCTTCAGTCACCACACATGGGATTCTTCTTTCCCTACTTGCTTTGTGCTGGCTGATCTGAGGAAGGGTTAACTTTGGATAGAGCAGGAAGAGGAACCTCCATTCCTCTTACCCCAACCCCCACTTCCCTCGTCTATGGGAAAGATGATTTTTTTTCTCTTTTTGGATCCCGGTTTATTGAATTTATTTATTTATTATTTATTAATTAAATTTATATACCACCCCATAGCCAAAGCTCTCTGGACAGTTTACAAAAGTTAAAAACAGTGAACATTAAAAACAAATATACAAAAATATAAAACCATCGAAAGCATAAAAGCAACAGTATAAAACAACTGTATCCATTTAAACAACAATAGTTCTGGGGTCCATTAAAAAACAAACAAACTTAGTATATGTTGTTAAATGCTGTTAAATGCCAGGGAGAAGAGAAAAGTCTTGACCTAGCAGTGAAAAGCTAACAATGTTGGTGCCAGACGAGCCTCATTGGGGAGATCAATCCGTAATTGGGGGGCCATCACTGAAAAGGCCCTCTCCCTTGTTGCCATCCTCCAAGCTTCCCTCGGAGTAGGCACTCGGAGGAGGACCT
This sequence comes from Elgaria multicarinata webbii, assembly GCF_023053635.1. Taxonomy (NCBI): domain Eukaryota; kingdom Metazoa; phylum Chordata; class Lepidosauria; order Squamata; family Anguidae; genus Elgaria; species Elgaria multicarinata. The sequence goes on from NC_086172.1 coordinate 108,264,412, forward strand.
TAGATGTTGAACGCAGTGTACTGGTAGGTTCATGTCGGGAGAGGCGTTCCGTCAGGTATAGTGGTCCCAAGCCATGTAAGGCATGGGACCACAATACAAATTACAGATGAACTGGATTGAGACTGCAGCTCAGGACAAAGGGTTAAAGTCCCCCAACCCCACACATACACCAGGGTCACGATTGGATCCCCATCCTTTTGAGTAAAGAAAAAAGACATGGCTTTTAGCATATAGCAATGTGTAGTTTGACCCCGAGGCCAGATCTACATCAAGCACTTTGAAAATGGTTTGAAAACAGTATATGGAGTGTGTCATGGGCTCCAACAGTTGCCAATACCATTACAAACCGTTTTAAAGTAGTAATGTAGATCCTGCCTGAGTCTCCCAAGTCCAAACCGAATATTCCGACTACAACAACATATAATTTTCTCGATCACTTCAATGATAGTCCAAGAATTAGTGGTTTTGTTTACAAGTAGAGCATAACTTGAAAGTGGGATCCAGAGGGAATCTCTCTTGCCTTTCACATTTCCCCAGCTATGCACAGTTCCGATTACTTAGCAGCACTACTAAAACCTAATGCTGAGAAGTGAATAGAATTTACCACAAATTACATGCTGATCAAGAGTTAACACTTAAATATTCCTATAATGAAGACTACTACTATTTCAAAACGCATTTGCAGAACAATTGTATCTTCAAGCTACAGGTAGTTATTACTGACTTTCTATTCAGACAAGTGAAGGTTTCCTCTAGAGCACTGCATTGCTTTGACTTTGATTTAGAATGTGAATATCCATTTATTATGTGAATACTGTCAGCTTGGTGAGGATTCAGAGGATAGCAGCAGAGGTTTTGGAATATATACGTTATAGACAGACAATAAATGAATGAACTAGGCTCTCTTAGCTCAGGGAAAAGAAGATTAAGTAGACCTAGTAGAACAGGTTTAAAACTGCATATATCAAATGCCAGTCATGAAGAAGATGGGATTTTTCTCCCATGTCACTGTGAGAAAAACATGACACAACTGATTTCAGCTTCAGCATCACACAACAGGTTGGATACTAGGGAACAAGTTTTCTACCTGTGTGCGAGATGGACCAAGGATCAAGCACCTGGGGAAATGATGGAACCTAGTAAATGTTACTGTTTTGTATTGTTTGTCTCATTTGCTCCGTTGGGAGGGTCCACCCATGAAAGTGGGCTAAAAATAATTCTAAATACATTAATATAACTAAAACCTCATTATCAACAGATATATTTTTCAGAGTCGTGAGATGCATTTATTTATTTATTTATTTATTGCATTTCTATACCACCCAATAGCCGAAGCTGTCTGGGCGGTTCACAAAAGTTAAAACCATTCAAGGTATAAAACAATAATATAAAAACATGATATAAAATACTATATAAAAGCACAACTAGGATAAAATCAGCAGCAGTGCATCTGCTGTGGATGCTCTAGGTAAGTGTTTTCAGACTTCCAGGAAAGCACTGGAGCAGATGTCTAAGGGAATCTCTTCCAACCATGTATTATTATGGCTCTGTTGATATAGGAAATGTAGAGCTGTACATGTTGAGATGGCAGTTGCATTTATTTTCAAACCTTTAGTACCAACCACCTTATATATGGGCCATGCCATTTGCCATTCATCCAAGCAGTTTAGTGGACATTTGAGCAGCCAACTTCATCTCCTTGCCACCCAGCTCTTTTATCTCTTCATGAAGTGTACATTGTACATTGTTAATTGTTCATTGTACATTGTTCATGTACATTGATGGTGCTATATAAATAAATAATAATAAATAATAATAAGTGAAGCTTGGGGAGGAAATCCTTTTTGTATACTGTGTAAACACAGTAATGCCAGCAGTACACCTGGGATTCCCACTCACTCTATCTCCTTAAAGGGCTAGTAGTGTTTTAAAGCTTGGAGAGAGAACCAGTAACATTAATGGCACTGGAATGTGTCAATTACAGGGAAGTGCTATAGAAACTGTCTACATCTTTCAGACCCCGAAATGGGCATTGCTTTGTAAGGCTACAAAAAATGGGGATGGGGGGAGGGGCTAGTGTACTGCGACTGGACCTGGACATGCAGCAACATCCTCTTTTCTCTTATTCTCCTTCCTTTGCATTCTCTCTCACACAGGTTTCTATTTTTAAACACCCACAAGTCTTGAAGATTAGAAGAGAGAGCCATATAGTATCATGGTGGAGCAGATGAAAGGATACAGGAGAAACAGTGTAGGCTAGGAGAGGAAGGTTTAGTAGTCCTTGGTAGTAATTAGTGAAGTTGTTATAAGCTAGGGCTGTTGAACTTCATTCAGCCTGAGGGCCAAATTTAATTTTAGAGAAGCTCTCAGGGCCAGGGAAGCATCCCAGTGGTAGATGGGATAGAAGGTAAAGTGGGTGCATCCGAAACACCAGCATCCTTTAGCTTAAAGCTCTCGCAACCAGCAATAAAGCCTTAGGAGAGGTAGTTCAACCTTGTAGAATGGGAACAAATCACATAAAAGTCAAGAAAACACCAAGTGGTCAAGGCAAAGGGGCCTGCAAGCCTGAGGTTCAGTACCCCATGTATAAGCTCTATATTTATTTTTTAGAGCATCACATTCTGATAGACGTAGAAAAGACTCCAAAACAAGTGGGTTTTTCTAATTTATGACAAATGGTCATCCATTCACATTTAACACTGATTCTCTATACACTGACAAAATGGAAGGCCATTGCAAAAATTAAGAACAAATTGAAGGCCTAAACTGAAACTGAAGGCCTAAACTGAACAAATTGAAGGCATAAATCCATGGGTAAGTGATATTTAAGCTAATTTTGTTCACTTCTGAGAAATGGCTGTTGGGATGATTGCCAGAGACAACATGTTGGTTTTGGCAGGGATTGATTTAATTTATTGATTTTTCAAGTGTTCAGATAACATTTTTTTTTTTAAAAAAAAAAAATCCCATTCCAACATAATAGCATTGTCTGTATGGAAAGGTTATTTCTGTATTGAATCCTTGGAGGTGTTGATTTCAAGGCTTAATACATCTTAGATTTTGAGAAGGTACACTTATAAATAAAGATCTCTACTCTTGTAAAATTGAATAATTCTACTAAATCTCACAAGAGTATTCTGAGGATTAATTAACTGAAATTATTTTGAGCGTTTCATATGGAAGGAAATGCAAGAGATCAAAGGAGGAAATACAGGAGATCTACTGATAACTTGCAATTTACCTCTTTCATTGCAGCTGTTCATCTGTGATTTAGTGCAGAGGGAGAGCACTTCAGGGTCATTTGCAACACCTGATGTTGTGGACAGTCCACAGAAATTCTGCAGCTTCCCCTGGGAAAAGGTGCATTTTTGGAAAGTCCATAATTTGTGAATTTTTGCAAACTGTGGTCATTAATATGCTTAGCTTGCACAAATTGTAGGTGCAATTTGTCCAAGTTAAGCATATCTACAGCTGTAATTTGCATAAATGCCAATTTTAATGTGTGAGAGAGAGAGAGGGGGGGGGCTATTCAGGCATTCTCTTATGTGGGTAGATCAAACATGGGAGGAGGGAGAGTGCTCCAGTCCACCCCTCTTCCTCATCATATCCATTTCCCTCTACTCATTGGGGGAAATGGCTGAAGAGGAGAGCCCCTTGTATTTGTGGAGGCTGTCCATGTGAGGCAGAATGCTGGAAAATCAGCAGGTGCAGGAGGTTTTTCTCGTCAGATGTCCCCCTCCATGAGCAGAAGATGACAGCAACATGTGAGGAGGGGGTGGGTCTGTAGAGCTCTCTCTCCTTGCATGTTTGATCTACACAGGGAAGAGTGCACCTGAATAGGGCTAAAGGCAGGTTTAAATTGAATCCAGTTAATCTCTCTCAGATTAACTGTGTATTCCCCACCTGATCAGTCCCAACTGTCAGTGAGGCTGTGCTCTCTCCCCCTCCTGCTTCTCCCATGGAGGAGGGCCTCCATCTTGACAGACAACTCCTACCGGATCACTTTGTTACAGTAACAGTAACATTTCTGCAACAGAAGTATAAGTAGATACTTCGGGGAAATATGGGGATTCTTTCGCCTCCCAAACATTACAGGTATTTAATGTGTGCTGCTCAGCATAAGAGTAAGCACCATTCTTTCTACATGACCTCCTGGCTTCCAAACAACTGCATAACTTTAAAATACAGAGTGTTTTTAATGGCACAGTATTTATTCCAGGGTGTCAGGATCTATGCTGTACTGAGTGCTTGCAGGACCCAGGTCTTTGGTCAGGACCTGTCCTGCTGGGGTGTTTGCAAGCCTCAGGCCCCTGACTAACTACACACAGGGGGGTGATTAGAGTCCAGCTGGGTGGGGCCAGGGTAAGAGCTATTTAAGCACTGCACTTCTCTCTCAACCCTCGCCACAGCAACACCTTTACTGTACTGCCTGGCTCTGCTTCCCTGCAAATCTCTACACCGGTTCCTGATTGTGTTAGTTCCTGACTTCTGGACTGCCTTTTGACTTTGCCTTGCCTCTGCCATGCTTTGTTGGTTCCTGACTTCTGGACTTTGCCTTGCCTCTGCCATGCCTTGTTGGTTCTTGACCCTTGGACTGCCTCTGGACTATGCTGTGGTTCTGCCTTGGCAGGTGGTGCTGGACCCTTGTGCTGGTTCTGGGACATTGCTCCAGCTCAGCCCAGACTCAGGTTCAACTGTGCCTCTGAACTCTTGTATGCTACAAGAGGGGGCCTCTGGCACACACTAGTGATGGTCAATAAAGCTGAACCTTTCTTGATCCCACTTCAGTGTGGTGTTCTCTTCTGCCTCACTCCCCTGGGTCCCGGCGGCCCTGCCTAGCTCCCTGCTGCCCATGCCCTGGGTGTAACACAGTGATAAAACAAAGTCACATGCTTTTTCATCAGAATTAGGCCAATGAAACTGAAAAACTGCAGAGAGACAACAAACTCAAAACCTCATGCTACTGACTTCTTAAGTCTTCTGCAAGTCTTGTATGAATAATCTATTTTACACTGACACTACTACTTATCTACTTCAGCAGTGTGAAAAATTAACACCAAAGGGGGGGGAGTGTTGCTGTCACCTCAAAAGATTTTCAATGATCTGCACAATGATCTATATGTTTTCTAAAGACAATGGCCCTTTCCACACCTAAGGATTACCCCAGGAAAATGGAGGGATCGTCCCTGCCTGCTCCTGGGATCCCCTGTGTGTCATTTGCATGCACAGGGATGATCCCGGGACAATCTCTGGAAAAAAGGCAGGTGTAGAAATGGCCAACAAGTCAGCATCCCTTCCATAATAATATATACACTAGCATGTTCTTAAATGGCAAAATGACAATGCATTCACCAAATCAGAACAGCTCATGAAATTCTAAAGAACCCCCAAACATACATGCAAATCAACATAACTTGCAATGTTAGTGTACACATATGAACAAGGAAAAACTTCCAACACAGAAAGGTTTGAAACATAACTTCCCAGACTTGACAGGTCTGAATAGTACTTATGAACTACTAGATTCAGTAATCTACTGTTGATTACTTGTTTTCTCTGCTGATTATCTATTGGTTTTATGAGAGACTTATTCGTTGTATTTTACTGTTGGTTGTTTTTAATATTGTTGTTACATGCCCTGGGATTTTTATGAAGTGCAGGTTATAAATATAATGAACTAAAATGTTGCATAAAATATACTCTGGCCCAAATCTAGAAATCTTTACAATCAGAGAAGGGCTTCACACACGCTGCTGAGTGCAAAGATATCCCTGCTGAACTGAATGTTGGTAGTCTCATCTTTGACAGCTGATTACGTATCAAAGGGAGGGAGTCCCTGGAGTCAGTACTCCTATCCACCAAACAGGTTTATTGATGCTGTCAGAGGTGACAGCAACATCTGTCCATAAGCACAAACCTAGCCCATGTCCAACAAACAGCAGTCTGAATGCAACACCTGGGCTGGATGTAGGTTTTTGCTCTACACATTTGTGCATGTGGCGACCAATCCAGAAAAGAGATCCATCCTGAAAAATAGGCTCCATCACCCTTGTTAGATTAAAGCATATAACTATGATCCACAGGTGTGCACAACACACATGGCATCAACATGCACAGTGAATATGTTTTATCAGTTTTATACAGGCAGGTTGTCCCCATAAAACATGCCAACTGCTTGCTGCACACCTGCAATGTTCAGGTGTTAGAAAGCAGCCAAAAAGAAAACCCCTCCAATGTGCAATCTCTTTTCTAACTTCAGTTTTCAACAAGAAGATTTGAGGGAGCTCTGTTAGAGCTATTTGAGTTTGCAGAATGACACTGTTGAATACTTCACTTAATTTTTAAAAAGACATTTAAAGAGACAACAGCGCAAAGTGTGTTTACTTTTACTTTTCCATAATAGGGCATTTTATTATTCAGTTCAATGTAAATTATCTTAACTATTTTTGACCCTGCACAAATGAATATACATTCCTTTCTGTTTTTCAATCACTCAACTCCCTCAAGATCAATCAGAGTGGAAATAAAGCATTAAACACCTGCAAGGTTGAAAACAAAACAAAAACTTAATCTTGCAATTTTGTTGTCCTTATTTGAATTCTCTTAGACAAATCAAGGAATCAAACGTATAAAACTCTTACCAGAGAAAACGGACATAACAATTTTTCACATTAAAATATATCACTGACCTTAAACCATTTGGGGCTCAGCTCTTCACTGAGTTTGCTTTTAAATATGCAGTAGAGCAGCACCTACCCTTCTTTCCCCTGTAGTGTGAGGGCTTAAAAATTACTTCATATCTTGAGATTTGTGCTGGTGCACTATTTCATAAAGTTCAGTAAAGGTCAGTGCCCTAGTTGAATTTTCATTACCAAACCCCACTTCATCTATTTCTATATTTTGCAATACCAGTTATATATTATTTGGCAGAGACCTTTTTCAAGTGGTTATTTGCATTTTCTCTTTTAGAATATATTTGCACCATGATATCAGCCTCAACGTTAGTGGTGTAGTAGTAGATTCTAAAGTGCAGCACTCATTACAACAGTTTCTATAGCTGGGGTGACCATATGAAAAGGAGGACAGGGCTCCTGTATTTTTAACAGTTGTATTGAAAAAGGAATTTCAGCAGGTGTCATTTGTATATATGGAGAACTTGGTGAAATTCCCTCTTCATCACAACAGTTAAAGCTGCAGGAGCTATACTAGAGTGACCAGATTTAAAAGAGGGCAGGGCACCTGCTTAAATGACACCTACTGAAATTCCCTTTTCAATACAACTGTTAAAGATACAGGAGCCCTGTCCTCCTTCCTAAGGAGAGTCCAAAAATGCAGGCAGTGTGCTGACCCAAATCTATATATGTGGTGTGTTCTTGTGTGTGTGAGGGCAGAACACCCAATTTATTTGGGATCAACAGATAGTCAAAGAATTCTGAGTTGCCAAAGGACAGTGTAGTGGTTAGCATGTTGGACATTGGCTGAAGAGACTTGAGACTGAATGAGAAAGGAACGAGGGGGAACAACATGTCCCCAAACAACAAGACCACCAACTCAAGCTTTTCCAGGAGCAGAGCCTCCCCAGCCGTGAAGCAGGATAAATTGTCCACCATAGGTGGGGCGTTACGAAGAGTGGCAGAATGGGGCCTCCACCAGTGGCATAACGTGGGGTGAATGCCACCTTTGCTTTTGTGCTTACAGCACTAGGGGTACAGTGCTGCTTCTCCCCCAGACTAGAACAGTTTGCTGTGCTGCTTTTTTCACCTTTACCCCACCCCGCTCTCTGCTTACTCACATTGAAGCACTCGCCTGTACTGCTTGCTTTGCGAGCTGCCTTCCCTTCTTCTAAATCCACTGTTGCTACCAGATGAGGATGTATTTTATTTGCTCATAGTGCTGGGCTGAATCCTGCCCTCTATTTTCAGGAATCTTCTCTCTCCCTGCGAAAGAGGCATTGTTCTTTCTGCCTCTTTCGCAGGGAGGGAGGAACTGGGGAATTTTCTCCTTGGGAAGGGGGACAGGATTTCCATATACCTTTTTTAAGTGTAGCTGTTGCTGAGGGCCCTTCTACCTATTTTTTAGTGTTTTTTTTTAAAAAAACAAACAAACGAAAAACCTCCCTCCTCCAGCATTTGGATGAACCCAGCAGTTCTTAGTTAATGCCTGTTGGAGACCATGTGACCTCTCCAATCAGCATTCAGAAAGTACTCCTGGGCTCCTGAAAATGCCAGGATTTATATTAACCAATTCCATGTCTTGTGAAACAAAACTATAAATTAGGCAAACAATGAGTACCTAAGAGTCAGAGTATGTGCAAAAGTAATTGAACTCCTGGTGGGAATCTACACTGATGTTATTCTAACGTTTTGAATGGGTTACTGTGACGCACAGCGTCACGTGACCCTGGGTCTCCAATGTTGCAAATGAGTTGTACTTACAGGTTCTATTTCTTAGTTCCAGCGTGGCTACAGATTCATATACCTCGTTCTACTGGTAATTTTCCTCTCCCTTTCTCAGAGCTGCTGGGTTTGCTCCGCCCACTTCCTGTTCTCCTTCCTTCACCCCGTTTGCTATCTTATCTGCTACAGCAGATAAATCACACCAGCCTTATACTGTGCAATCACTGACAATTGCATGCAAAGGACTCAGAAGTTTTCCACCTTAGAATCTGCTTTGATTGTGAAGTAGTCCCATGCATCCAGCCTTAATTGTGCTCCTTTTGCAAAAGATTCACCCCAGCCGCTGCTGTGGGCGCAGGAGCAGGATTTTAAACAAATGCTTACATCTGCGTAAGCTTTATAGATAAAGACACCAAAATTGGCACAGTAATTCAAATACAAAATTTGAATCAAATTGGGTCATCGGTTGATTTTTTATGACTTTTTTTTTAACATTTCCCCCATCTTTGCAAAGGAGCTGAGGAGCGCTCAAAGGATCGCTGTAGATCCCTGCAGGAAAATAAACAAGGGTCCAAAGTCCAAAACTCATGACCAGCGGGGCTTAAATGGGGCTGCTGCTAAAACTTTTCAATTTGGTCTCCCATCCAAACTTTGACCAGAACCGGCCCTGCTTAGCTTCAGCAAAGTGGCTGGCTCCTATGCATTCAAGCAATTCCCTGGGACTTGTGTTAAGATGTTTTGGGAGGAGGTTTATGTGTGCTTATGACTGTTGCCCTGCCCTGTTGTGCTGGCTAGGAATGAGGCAGGCAGTGGGTGGAGCAAACCCAGCAGCTCTCACAGAAGAGGGAGAACAATGGAAGGATTGAACCATGTGCCCTGAAGTTCCGTTGCAGCGAAACGTAAGTCACGCTAGTGTGTCCTGTGATACAGAGAACCGATACAGAGAACCACGTTAGAAAGGGACACTAGCAACGTTATAAGACTAGTGTAGATCCGGCCACGGTTGCATCAGCTCAATTAAAGGGAATAATTATAATTAGGTGTTTAAAAATTAGGTAGATCTTTAGGGGTGAGTTTGGGAGGCCAAAGGTTCAGGAACTTTGTGAAACACATCATGCCATGATCAAAAGACACCTCTAGGAACTCAGAAAAGCATTTTAGAAAGGAACTGAATCTCATCAGTCTAAGATGGGTTACAAAACAATTTCTAAAAATTTGGGGCTCCACCAATCCCCTTTCAGACAGATAGTGTACAAATGGGAAAACGTGCAAGACCACAATCACTCTACCCATGAGTGATCATCCTACCAAAATCTGTTCAAGAACAAACTGGTATATATGTAATCCAGAAAGTCAAAAAGAACACCAGAGTAGCATCCAAGAATCTGCAGGCCACTTTCACCTTAGCTAATGTGAGTGTTCATGACTCAACAACCAAAAAAAAGACTAAATAAGAATGGTGCTCATGAAAGGATAGCCAAGAGGAAACCTCTGCTCTCTAAAAAGAGCATTGCTGCCCATCTGAAGTTTGCTAAAAATCACATAGATGATCCCCAAGACTTCTGGAACAATGTTCATTGGACAGACAAATGAAAGGTACAACTTTTTGGCATCAATGAACAATGTTATGTTTGATGAAAAACAGACACTAAGTTCGAACAGAAGAACCTCATCCCAACCCTCAAGCATGGTGGTGGGAATGTGATGGTTTGAGCTTGCTTTGCTGCCTCAGGACCTGGACGGCTTGCCATCATTTGCAGTGTATCAGAAGATTCTAGAGGAGAATGTCAGGCCATCCATCCATGAGCTGAACTGAGTCATGCAACAAGACAATGATCCTAAACATATAAGTAGATCTACAAAAAAAAAAAAAAAAAAAAATGGCTGCAGAAGAAGAAATTCCATAATTTAGAATGGCCTAGTCAAAGTCTGTACTTAAACCACATTGAAATGTTGTGGCTGGACCTGAAGTAAGCTATTCATGCAAGGAAGCCCTCAAATGCCATGGAGTTCAAGCACTTCTGAAGGGTGATTCCTCAAAACCAATGTGAGAGACTGACCAACAGTTACAGGAAACACTTACTTGAAGTCATTGCTGGTCAAAAGGGTCCCACCAAGTACTGAATCTAAAGGTTTACATACTTTTTCATACATGGATATTGAATACTGAATTAGTTTTGGATAAATAAATGTTGAAAAAGCATCATATTAGTGTGTAATTTGTTTAATCAGGTAATCTATTGTTCTTTATCTTGGGCCCTTTCTACACCTAAGGATTATCCTAGGAAAATGGAGGGATCATCCCTGCCTGTTCCCGGGATCTCCTGTGTGTCATTTGAATGCTGGGGGGAAAGGCAGGTGTAGAAACGGCCTAGGACTTTATACAAAGATCTAATAACATTTTAGGTTGGAAATATGTGACAATCCTAATGAGTTCACAGACTTTTTTGCCACTGTATGTTTTACAAAGCTCCCAGGAACTTTTTTTTCTTTTTTTTCCATTCTCATCTTATGCAACTATGTCTGTAGCCATTTTATGGGGTGTTTTTTTTCCTCTACACATGGTAACATCAGCTTGGGATGTGATGATATGAGTACAAAGAAAATAAGGTATCCCTTCACACAACACATAATTAAGTTATGGAATCCATTGCCACAATACATCGTTATGGCCATTATCTTTGATGGCTTTAAAAAATAAATACATTCATTTAGGATGTGTTACTTTCAGAGTGGGGGAGAGAAACATACACAATTTTCTGTCTCAGATGCCAAAATACTTTGGCTGACCTTGGGTACTAAGCACCTTGACTTAGGCAGAGGGGTGCCATTTTTGCTCCACCTCAGGCAGCGAAACAACTTGGAGCTGGCTATGTCCAGCAGTTTCTTTTCCCAGCACTAGGCCCTTTCTACACCCATGGGTGTAGAGAGAGGGAGAGGGGGCGATCCCGGACTTATCTTCTTCCTGGATCGTCGCCCGCAGTTTAAACGGGCTGTGCGATGTCACAGGCGCGTCACTACCACCATTTTTTTTAAAGCGACAGAAAATTAAAAGGAAAGGGGGAAAAAGGCCCAGCCCTGCTCCCCACCCCACCCCTGATGCCCCTGGACTCCCTCCATCCTGGCTCCTTTCCTCTCGCGGGGAAGAGGGAAGAAGCCAGGACAGGCGCCCGCAGTCCTCAGGATCATCCCGGGACCGCATATAAAACCAGGATAACTGGTTATCCCAGGGAAATGGAGGGATCATCCCTCCTTGATACTGGGATCCCCTGTGCATCATTTGAACACACAGGGATGATCCCGGGATCATCCCTCCAAAAAACAATGGCGTAGAAAGGGCCCTAGAGAGAAAAGCTTGTTCTCCAAGTCAATAAGCCAGTTCTAGTAGGTTTTTTACCTCCATCAAGAGCAGGTCTTTTCTAAAGATAATGGGTCTTAATTGACCATTCAAGACCAAGCCACCTCAAAATATTTTGTATTACCACAGGGATAGCTCACAACAATATATTATTGCTGGAAAAATCCATTTCTCCCCAGATACTGTGAAGACTGCAGTTAAGCTCAGAAAGGAGGAGGAAGTCTGAGGAAAATGGCAGATGATGTCATCATCCCTGCTAATCAAAAAGTCCCAGTATCTTGACCCTGTGAGCCGTGGCTCCACTATACCACTGCTCAACAGTTACATTATTGTTAAATAAAACTACGACTTTCTGGATGGTGCCATGCAGAGGAAAAGCATCCTATGGCTACTTCTCATACCTGGGAGCTGGAACAGGAATAGCAATGACAAATGTTTTACAGAGAGTTGGTTCCACAACTACACACCCACCAGACAGACAACTCAGCCAGTGTGAAGGAGAAGCTAAAGTCCATCACCTTTATGTATTCAACTGTTGTTGCAACTATCTTACAAGGGGACACAAATATGAGTTTTAATGCAGACCAAAGTGTGATCCAAGGACAGTGTAACTGCTGCTTACTCAGGTTTTCCTGTAGCTTTCTGATCTACTCATTCTGTTTGCTCTATTTAATACAGATATATTGAAAGGGCCTGTGAAATTGCCAAATTTGCAGAATTGCTACCGCAGCATTTGGATGACTTCCTTGGCCTCTGCAAAACAGCCATCTGTGTCTGCAAAATCTATAAGAGTTTTTCTTAAACCTTGCTGAATTGAGCACTATTACTGCTTGCGTTTTGGGGAATGTGGGATGGGGTTCCAGATCACCCCATTTTCTTACCTCGTCTTAGAGAATACACTTTAAAGCCTTTTGACTGTTATTTTTGTCCTACATAGCTGAGATCCAACAAACTATAAGCAAACATAGAACAGAACTGTAGTCGTGGTCAGATGTTTCTTTGATGTTTCTACTGCACCTGTTTGAACTGCTGAAGAGAGAAGTTGATTACCATTTTTAATTTATACTGAAAGTGTATTACCTCTTCAGATATCATAAAATTTCAAAGTAACCTCTTGTACATCACCTTGTGGTTTTGTGCAATAATTAAAAGTTCACAGACTATTAGTGGTTCCCAGATTACTACTGATCTACAAATATAGAGAACAAATGACTATTTTGTCCTTCTTCACAACTATGTATCAATAAAATTGGGTTGTTATGCAGATCACAAACCAAACCAAATAGCAATAGTGATTTGGTGGATTTAGCGAAGATCTATGTAATACACATGCAGGTCTCTTTTTTCTTTGTTAAAGGTATTTTTACCCTTTTTTATTTCCCCATAATAACACACATTTCACTAGCCCCCATTATTTTGACTTCAAAATAGTTTCCCCCATCATTCTATGTGCATGACTTGTGGCCTTCCAGATGTTTTGGCCTATAACTTCCATCAGCCCTAACCAGCATTGCCAATGATGAGAAATGATGGGAGTTGTAGGTTAAAACATACGGAGAGCTGCAAATTGCCCATGCTTGATCTATACTGATTTATATAGAACTGACAGGTTGGTACCCATAGTAAGAGAGACATATTTGTATTCCAAATGTCCTCTTTTAGCAGATAGCAAAGACATTTTTCTGTCACAAAATCTGCAATAAATTGATGTTTCTCCATCTATGTTACACACATCTGAGGTAAAGAAGAAATGCATGCATTTTTATACCACAGGTTTTGCTGCGATATGCAAAGAGTCCTCAACTGTGTCATAATTTGGAAAACCAAACTGTTGAAATATTTACCTGCAAAGACAAACAATGCTTCAATTTGAGCAAATCCAAGAGCTGACAGAATAGTGCTCATCCTTCTTATGCTAATTGAGAAACAAACTGATATCCAAAGACTATATACCTATCCTGCAATAAAAACCAAGCAATCCTTGGAAGTCTAAATGAGCACAAACAGCTTCTGTAAAACCATTTGTGTGGAATCTGGATCACTTAATAATTCTGTTCAGGAAAAGTGTGCTCTTCCTGCTGTGGCTCTCTATGAGTACTGTAAAACCTGGTAGGACTTGTACTATGAAAGTTCTAAATGAAACTCTTTCAGACTGACTCGCTGATCTGGTTCACACGATCAAAATAAGCCATCATGGTTTATTTAAATCATGGTGTGTGCCAGGCATGTGCCGGGTGCATGACCCATGGTCCTTTGTAGGTTTACTGGAGGCTTGTTTCCACCACCAATGAGCTGTGGTGTCCATGTTTGGATGGCCTGACAAGCTGTACCTGGAAGTGATTATGGAAATTACACCGCACAAACCCGGCAGGTGCCAGTATTTTGACCATGCAAACTGGCCTTGTATGAGGTATTTCCACATTTACTGGAAGCAAAGATACAAATCCTGGATTTTTAAGCAATGGCTTCATTTTGTCATCTGTTTACACCCTTGGATTGTCAATATTTTTGGGAACATAATAGGTGGGAGTGAAATTTAGGAAGCTGCTTTATTCTAGTTCTGACTCTTTGTCCATCTAGCTTAGAATTGTCTAGTCCTCTGCCTAGACAATATTAAGTTCATGCAGGAATCATGTAGGAGTATTTCACAATTGTGGTGACCTGAACTTTTTGTGGTTGAACATGACAAGGATTGAATCTGAGATCTTGTGCTACACCACTGTGCTATGCCCATCTCTTGAAAGGATTCAGATAGCCAGTTTTTCCCCTTTTCTTTTCCATCACATGGTGAGTTATGTAGTGATTACGTGGTAGGAATCCAATATAAAGCAATCTGAATGGGCCAAAGCTCATACCTGGGACAAGACATGAAATTCCTATTTAATAAAAGTATGATGACTGTGACCTCTATCCTGCTTTGGGCCCATGCAGGAAATCTAATTCTTCATGGGGGAGAAATTTATTTGATTCACATTTTAATACAAACTTACCTAATTTTGCATTTTCTACGACTTACGCACTCACTCTTATGTTTCTTGCTCTCCCAGTGCATTGCACATTCATTACGTTGGGCCTCTTCAGCTGGCTGACTATTTAAAGAACCTGTCAGTGGCTAAATATCGTATTCCTTTCTCCAAGGCCAGATGCAATATTATTCTATTCAATTACTTCGGGGCAGATATGCTGGTGTCCCTTATCAGGAACGACGGTGCCCTGTAGGAATATGGAAGTGGAGACGATGGAACATATCCTTCTGTCCTGTAGCTTTTATAATCAGGCCCGTCATCTTATGATCACCCTATTGCTGAGTAAACTGTCCAGAAGTTCAGACAAATTTTATGTTAAATTTCTGTTGGAAGATAAATCCTCAAAAGTAACTTTGACTGTTGCTAAATTTCTTACAGTGGTGGCCAGGATTAGAGCTCTCTGTGTATTAGATGAAAGTTGACAATAGCTCTAACTGTCTGATGTTTCATGTTTGAATCTTGTTTTTTCATGGATCACAATAAAGATGTATGGTATGGTAATTTTGCATTTTTAACTAATACGCGAATTGAAATTCAGTTATCATTTGAAATTTGCACTTTTGCAATGGAATATTCCAGTCAAAAATGCATATATTTTTGTATGCATACATATAGTTAAAATAACGGTAAAATGCATTATATTAGGAAATCTGCTTGCAAAAATGTTTTATATTTGGTAAATTGCATAGAACATATTATATATCAGGAATATCTGCACAAAAATGCATAAGATTTTCATATGAACTTTTGGCCTGGATGATATACAAAGAGAAAATACTGAGTTAAAGCCCTATTATTTGGGCCAAATGGTTTTTTGAGTAAAGAACAGGTGTGATACTGTATAATTCCAGGTTAAAAAAAAATGTACTGAAAATTTTCACTTACCAATTAATGTGCAAAAAATAATGTGTAAGATATACACATCTTGATATACAGATGTCTAGAAAAATTATAGACTTGGGTTTAATTGGCAAATTTTGAGCAAGGAGTTATCTTTTCAAACATATAATTCAAAATTGTTTTCATCTAGCCTGAAAGGTGTATGTGTAAGCCTTTTTTGTATGCTCTAATTTTTTTTTAGGAATGTTTAATAACAATGAGATAATTAAGCCTGTGAGCCCTAATTTATGGACGATAGATAATATTAGCTATGAGGTAACTTCTGTACAAAAAAAGTATAGCAATGTGCTGATTTAAAATGTAGGTGCTTCTTATTTGAAGCTCACCAGGCCTGGGTATTTGTCAGTTTAATAGCCTATTCAATATTGAACGGGGGAACTTGGTACTTAGAATGAAATATTTCCTTTTTAAAGTATTAAGACTAGCAGTCTAAGAACAAGAAATGCTTGGGAAAGTCTATTTCCTGTTAAGCTATTAAGATCTAAGGATCTTTAGCAAAGACCTGTTTAACATCAAGAAAGGTTTTAATGTTATTTTATGCAAGTTATATTTTGATGTGACATTTCAGGCATATCTTCTATCTATATAAATAAAAGGAAGTGTTTGTATGTCTTTGATGGACTCAAAAACAGTACATCCAATTGTTATGAAACTTTTAGGATTTGTTCTACCTCTATCTGGTAAGGTTTTAGACATAGAGAACATCTCAGCCACCGTCTTGAACCAAAAAGGCAGCAAATCAACAAAATGTTAAAGATGTACTGCTTCAATACCATTTGATCAATTTCAACCAAACTTTGCATCATGATTCAGCACTGCAGCAAACAGATTTGAATCATGCGACATTCATTTCCCATGTTTTACAGACATTTGTATAAATAAAAAAGCTCCAAATACTGGGGGGAAATATTAAAGGACAAAAGAAAAGGAAGAAGCACAGTTTAAAGGCAGAAAACATTAGCAGGCCGAGCTATAAACCTGCCCCTTCCCTTTTATTGTGGGGCAGCTCTATCTAAGGAGATGGAGTGGACAGATCCCTCCCTGAGAGGGCTATAGGGGTGGACTTTGACAGGAGCAAAGTGCCAGCAGACATGCCTTCACTCAATGTGACAGCTGTGTAAGTTTGTTTGAAGGCTTCTCTGTACCAACCTAACACAATACCAACCTGTACAAAGCCAGGTCTTTTTCCTAGTTCCTAATGAAAATGAAAAATGGATCAAAAATATTTTCCTATACTAATTCTTATTAGAACGAAACCAGAATTGAATTCACTAAAACAACTTCGGTGTACACTTTGTTTGAAGTGGATTGATCAGCTATCAGTAGTTAACTGGCAGCTAATGGCTTCCTAAATACTGGAACGATAGACTGATAACACTCAGCAAAGGCCCAAATCCGAAATATTATATCCTGCCTTTCATCTAAGCAGTTCATATCCCATTAAATATGAAGGGGTGAATGGAAGTATTTTTCATCCGCTTCACTTCAATTACATATGAGCAGCAATCAATAATACTGAAGTACTAAAAGACACAACAGCCCTGTAATTGATATGAAATGTATATGTGCAGGATTTGTTAAGTTTAGTTCCAGCCTCTCTTTATCAAAAGAAAAGCCTAAGACGGCTAACTCCACAATAAACATAAAATGCAAAACATCTCAAATATGTATAATACTCATGGCTTGGACATGCTGTGGGTCCACTGCATTGCACTGCCTAATGAACTGGAAAGGATGAGCTCTCCATTTTGCAGACCATTAAGTGCTTTATTCATCTCATTTTGTCTCTCTTCCTGGCCTCTTGAGTTCCACTTATACCCATTATGAAGACACTCAAGAGTCAAGTTTAGATTCTGTTATTTCCACTGATTTATGATTTTGCAGACTGGAGAACAAACAAAATGAAGAGAACCCATTCCCCCATTTACACAGTAAAAAGGCTGCTGTCTCTATGGTCATTTCCATGCCATTTTGGGTGTGAGGAAAGACTTCTCACTGAATATTTAGTTTACTATACAAGCAACATCTCTATTTGACCACACAAGCCACACCTCTGACTGTGTTTAGCATAGCACCCAAATGTAGCACTACCCAATGGGTAGTGGCACGTCCTCTACCCATTGGCACGTCCATTGGCACATCCTCTACTGGAGGAACAGTCTACTCAGATCTTGGTTGGCGGGGAAAGAATGATCCACTTGCTGTAGGGTCCTATTCCTTCCTGGAACTTCAATTTCCCCACTCCCATGGCTCCAGAGTTTGATCATCACTGAACCTAGTGTTATGGAGCCATATATCCCTCAGGCACAACCATAAGTGCTTCATTCATCTTATTTAGTTCCTTTTCCTGGCTTTTGAGTCCCAGTTTCACCCATTATGAAGACACCCAAGAGTCAAGATTAGACTCCATTATTTCTCCTGATTTCCACTGCCTGAACTTTGATTATTATTCTTCCCTTCAACTCTAGCCTTTCTAAGCCTGCAGTATATTCTGTATGCATGTTGCTATCTTTTGAAATTTCAGTGTAAATTTAGAAATGTTTGCTACTTAAAAGGCACTTTTATCTCATAAACTGTTTTTGCAGCAAGCACCTGTCCCTTGCAGTTTTCTATATAATTAGCATTTCCTTTACTCTGAAGTCTTCATTGTTTATTACCCTGCTTACAGCTGAGAAGTTTCAGGTAATGCTTTGTGAATCAGATGATATTTTGGGTTTGGACACAGAGTCATCAAACACCACACCCAGCCACCCAGAAGAGTCCTGCTTTGAATGCCTGATGAGCTTCTACAAGAACACTTACCGTTTGTAGCTGTCTTTCTGCTTGATATTTCAAGTTACTGCCTCTATCCCTCCTAAGGTCTGCACCTTGCTGAAAAGACACTTATCTTACCACTCCTGTCTTCTTGCATAACGCTGTGCTTAAATCCTTATTTTTCTTGGATAGTAATATGGTTTACCACTTCTCTGTGACTCTTTCATGCATTCAGAATATAAATTCTTTAGAAATGAATTTCCCGTTAGGCTTAACATCAAACATGTATTTTTTTTAATCTAAAGTATCATACATTTAGATATTTCTTATTCTTATTATTTTTAAATGCAATAGAGATGTATTACTGATTAGGCAGTTCTGAGTCCAAATAACAGAGGACATACTGGCATATGAATGTTGCTTGACTCCCTTTGAATTCAGCAATACAATCTTGCTGAATTCATAACAATTGGCTTATAAAATAAAAGATACTGAATGCAGATTTTAAAAAATTGTGTTGTATGATCTAATAAGCCAAATGTTGTCCTGATGTGATGTTCTCCGGGTGGGTAGAGCAATACTGAACTGTTTTGGGAGAGCTGTCAAGCTCATTGGACCCACTGTTCAACTTTAAATTATTGAACAGTTCTTAGAAGTAATGACATGAACAAAAGATAATCATTTTATAAGACTACCTATGAAAGTAAACGGTCTTGTAAAGTTATAATAACAATACTGTTGATAATTCTATATACACAATCTATGGGTTTTCCCCCCGTTTTCACAATGTATTTTCTGTTTTGTTTGTTTATATTTTCTGTTTGTATACTTTGACTGGTTTTAGTTTTTGTGAACCGCCCAGAGAGCTTCGGCTATTGGGCAGTATAAAAATGCAATTAGTAAATAATAAAATAATAACAATAATGTGTAATGGCTTCCGGTAAATGAAGTTCGTATTATATTGTATTTCGATATAGTACCTAATTAATGAAATTCAAAATAATACTTAGGATTTGTGTAGTGCTTTAAATGTCCTAAGGGCTTCATAATATGAGTTGGTGGAAATCCACTCATGCAATGAGACCTCCCCATAGTCTCCCTGTCTCCAAGTGGCCTCAGCATGTTCTGGAGGATTCTACAACCTTTAGATCAAACCCAATTTCTCTAAAAGAATCTTAGCTGGTATTATTAGCCCCATATTTCAGATGGGTGATAGTAGTGGTGAGGTTGAAAAGAAAATGTCTAGCTTAAGGTCACCATCAGAGATCAGAGTAATCAGATACTTCCCAGCTCACTGCTCAGGCTCTTAGTCACCTCTATTGTCTATGTCAGTGGTTCGCAATTGGTGGTCCACGGACCACCATTCATATATTCACCATTCATTTCTGGAGTCCACTGACAATGAATTCCTACCAGAAGTAACCTCCCAGTTACCTAGGGAGTTACCACAACCTCCCAGTTACCAAGGGAGGTTGTGGGCTCTCCCACACTAGAGGCCTTCAAGAGGCAGCTGGACAACCATCTGTCAGGGATGCTTTAGGGTGGATTCCTGCATTGAGCAGGAGGTTGGACTCGATGGCTTTGTAGGCCCCTTCCAACTCTGCTATTCTATGATTCTATGATAACATCACTGAGCACTTGCAACTAGCTTCAGAGATTACTTCCCTGCACCTAATCCTGAAAAGTCATGGATAAGGAATCCTTTTAAATGTGGTGATGTAGAACTAACAACTCTATCTGCAGAAAAGCAAGATGCACTTGCTGACGTGACTTGTGATGGTTCGTTGAAATCATTTTTCAAAGAATATAGACTGGACCAATTCTGGGTGAAGGTTTTTCCTGATGATAAGAAGTTAGGTGAAAAACATCTAGTTCCCTTTTGTTCCACATATCTCTGTGAACAAACATTTTCGACATTTTGTTATATGAAAAACAAGCATAGAAATCGGCTCAATATTGATCCAGATTTGAGATTAAAAGTAGGAAATATTGAACCAGATGTGGAAGGGATTGTTCAGGACAAAGAGGCATGATTTCTCCTATCATATTTAGGTTTAGTAGCTGCTAGACATTTCATAATTTGTTCAATTGTAAACTAGAGATTAGTAAAATTAAATTTGTCTTTATATTCCTAACTAAATCATTGTCATTTTTGCGTGATAATATCACAAGTATCACAAATTTTATGGTCTGTTTTTAGTATAACTAAAATCCTTTGCTTATTAGGGGCTATCCCTTATTTTCTCCAAAAAATTGCTTCGCAAAGTAACTACCAGAGATAACAATTTTTTCAAAAGTAGGGGGTCCGCAGTACTTAGCTAATTGGGAACCACTGGTCTATGTCAGCCTTTCCCAACCTGATGCCCTACAGATGTTTTAGAATACAACTCCCAGCATTCCTGATAATGGGCCATGCAGACTGGGACTAATGGGAGTTATAATCCAAAGCATCTGGAGGGCACACAGTTGGATAAGGCTGCTCTGCTCTATGTCCTTAAGATCAGTTTGGATGCTTATTCACATATGCCTATCTATTTGGTAGACAATATAACATATGATGTGGGTGTTCCACGTCCATGCCCATATGTACAAAAAACTGAATTGCACATTTTCTGCCAGTTTGTTTGTTTGTTTGTTTGAGAGAGAGAGAGAGAGAGAGAGAGAGAGCAATTGAGGCCACCATAAAGAATGCTCACATCACGTTTTTCTTTACGGTCTTCTTGCTTCTACTCTTAAGCTGCTAGTTCACTTGACATTTTCTGATCATGATTCAGCTCATGTTATTTATTTTTCCTGTTCTATTCACTGATGTCTCTTTTCTTGTCAGCATTTAAAGCTTATTGGATTTATTTTCAAATGTTTCCAGGTTTTTCTCTATGTATTCTCTATCTCCAGGTGCTCCTCTTTGTAACTTCTGCTCTACAGCAACCAACCATTGTTCTAGCTAAGTGTAAGATTACTTCTCTGTTTCTCACCCGTTTCCCTTGAAACTTCCCATCCCTGGAATTGCTCTCCCACCTGATATCTGACTCTTTTGTTCCTCCATATCTTTAGTCACATTCGTTCACCCTGAATTTTCCTGATTTCCCCCTTCATCCGTTTCCCTTTTTTGTGGACTAGGCCTGTTTTAATTTTAGTATTTGTACAGCACCTAGCATTTTCATTATGTAATTAAACAAAGCTCATTATGTTGTGTATGTGTGTCATGGATGACATGGAAACAACTCAGCTCAGATAAGCATCTGAACTAGACTCCAGATGTACTGTCAAGCCTACAATCGTATCATACTTCCCTTTCGACAGTACTTGAGGTTCAAGCTTTTCGAAATCCCACAACTGTTCATAGGTTAATAGATACCAAGCCAACCTTCAAAATTGGTTGCAGCCTGCTGTTTATATCCTGAATCCTCTAAATCCTCCCCAGTACCTGACCTACATATTCCAGACACAAGTGATTCAGCAGGGAACAGTTTCACTTATAAGTAACTGTTTAAGGTTGATGTGATGTCTGGGTCATGGCAGCAGGAAATATTGGAATTCAAATGACACATAACATTAATCATTTAATCATTTGTGGCTTGCAAAAGTAAGCTGTGATGAATAACTGATTACCCTAAAGCAGGAATAATCAGAAAGTTTGAGTTTGAACTTATATTTGTGACAATCTCAAGCAATTACTTTGCTTAACTTTAGAAGCACACATAAGTGAGAGTGTTACTGGGTATACAATTTAATTATCCAGAGTATCTACTGTTAAAGTATGCTTCCCTTGGATATGAATCTTGGTTATCCAAATGACACACAAATGAACTCAGACAAGGCACCACTGCCACCTCATTTGCTTTATTTCTTAAGCAGAATGTGTTACTTTGCTTCAAAGTTGTATTTATCCTTAAATTTTAAATTTAAATTTTAAATTTTATCCTGTGACCAGGATAAAAATAATTGCAAGATGGCACAAGCCCTGTGATTTGCTGGGCTCACTCCTCCCTACACCCCCCCCCACACACACATACACATGTTGGTGTAACACCGGACATAGTAAAAGGCCAGAAATGAAAGCAAAAAAATCCCATGCATGCAACGCTCCCATCCATGCACTGGGATCTTTAAGTCCCAGACCTTTAATCTTTTATCAGAATAGGATAACTGCTATCACCCATTGTTGACTTTGATAATAGTAACTACTGGGTTCTTTGCAGTTATACAACAGAGGGGTAAATATGAAATTTTGTTCCTGATTTAATTGTAAACAGACACTTCCCTGAAAATGGTGAATTAAGCAGTGATGAGCAGAAATATAAGAATCTGTTTTCTGAATTGTGTTTATACATGAGATTTACCGGTTCCATCTTTGAGTCTGCTTACTATTTAAAGCATCCTGCAGGCTTGGCATAATTTTCATCAAAGCATTTGCTATCCCTCTGACTTGAAAATATGCAGCTGCAACAAGAAGTGAGGATTTTATCTTCCAGATTTTCATGATGAAAAAGATGGGGGAATCTTCATAGCCTATTCTTTTCTTTTGATGAGTGCAATTCCTGGTAAGTACAGGAGACTGAATGCTCAGGGTGACCTACGTAGCGATGTACAGTGGCATAACTTCTGATTTTTTGAACTCACTTTGAAGATTCAGGGCCTTGCTAGACCTACCTGAGAATTAAGGCGTGTGGAGAGGCCAGCCTGCGCTAGAAGTAGCACAGGCTGTCGCTCCTTTCCACACATCAGACGCGACGGGCTGCACGAAAGTCCTGTCGCGTCCGCCATTTTTTTTACTTAAAAGGAACAGATGCGCATGAATGCTCGTGCGCTGAGGTGAGTCTTTTTTTTAAAAAAAATTGTTCTTCCCGCTCCCTCCTGCCCCCGAGCTCCAATCTTCCTGGCTCCGATCTCTCCCCGGCTCCGCTCTTCCCACCCCCGGCTCTTCCCCCCCTGCCCCCGGCTCCGATCTCCACCCTTGACTCTGATGCCCCCCCTGCCCCTGGCTCCGATCTCTACCCCCTGGCTCCAATGGGCCCAGCACTCCTGTGGAGCACTGGGCCCCGTGTGTGGCTTCTCCCGGCTACTTGCGAGTAAGCCGTGTAGCCAGGAAAAGCTGTGGAATGGGCTAGACCTTCCGCAGTCCTGGGCTTAGCCCTGGACTGCAGAAATACCAGGCCCAAAGTGGTGCCCGTTACCCCAGGGCCAGGCAGGGTTGACCCCTGCCTGACCCCTGGAGACCTTGTGCATCATCTGGACGCACAGGAGCGAGCCCAGGCCTCGCACCGGGCTGACCCCTGGTCCAGCAAAGGCCTCAGACAGTCCTTTCCCTTGCTCACAATTTACTAAAAACACACCACCTGAGTGATTTCACTGGAAAATGCAGACAGACTATTCAGGGAAAGAAACGATGAGTATCAAAAGGTTGTGAGTCTCTCTTTTAGACTTGCTTTAGTAAGATGATCTCTTTTCTCACTGACGTTATTTGAGACAAGGAGGTTATCAAGCTGCTTTACCTTATTTACTAACTAGCTGGCTTGCGGAGAAGAGAATAACAAAATGTTAAATACTTTGCAAAACTCTTAGAGCTCTTTACAAAAGTAGGTAATACGAACTTTACCTTTATTAACTATGAAACAGAACTGGTGCTAAATTAAGGCTGCACTGTACACATGCTTACCTGGGAGCAACTCCCACTTAGTAACGGACTGCACTTTACTCTTCCTAGTATAGGGTAGTATCCAACAGTGGATTCTTCTATCTCTAAATGTCAACTCTTTTTCAATTTCAGAGGAGTAAGAAGTATTCATTTGTAATTTTTCCCAACAGAAGTGATTAGAGTTCATTGCTTTACCAATACTGTAAATTGGATTGAATGACCAATGCTGTTACAAAGAGGTAGGCACAAGATAAATTACGGTTCAGTGGTAAACCACTGGGCGATTTGTGGTGGACCACTTAGTGCAGCTATTCCCAACCTGGTGCCCTCCAGATCCATTGGACTACAACCCCCAGCATGTCCCAGCCAGGATAGTAGTCAAACATATCTGGAAGGCACCAGGTTGGGAAAGACTGACCTACAGCCTGGTTGCTAAGATTCTTTCAAAGAAGATAGACTATGGACTGACCCAGCAAGGCCACATATTCAGGATCTCTTAACACACATTCATTCTTCCACCTAATCCCAAGTATGCATTCTTGTAGAATAAATTTGACACACATTAGCGAAGCCCAACTTCTTATCAAGCTGCTAATCACCAAACTGAGTTCATTGAGTATTTGGCACATTCACACAGAAAGGGACATGCATCCTGAAGTTGTTTTTCCTCTAAAAGATGACTTTGCGAATTTCCTTATATGGTAAAAGTCCCTGTTTACCACTTCCTGCTAAAGGTTAAAAGCTATAGGTTTTGTAAAGGCCAGCACCTCATTTCCCCAGTGAATGGTGGTCCGTAGCTACGTGGGAATAAAACAGACCCTGTTTGAATTGGAGAGTCATGTCTTCATTCCTCCACAAACCATTTTAAAGAATTTTCCAGGTCTGTGAGCACATATCTAATTTTTGCTATTTTTTGGAGATTTCATCTTACCTTGCTCCCTCCCTGTATTTCCTCTTCTTGTGCCCCCTTCCCTAGATTTCCTTCCTCCTCTTCTCCCTCCCTCAACTCACCCTGCAGCTGCCTCTTCTGCTTCTTCCTCCTCCTCCTGCCCCCTCTGGCTGCTTCTGGCATCACTTCCTGCCACTTCTGCCATCACCCCCTCACCTTGCTGTGCCCCCCCTCTCCTTTCACTTCTGTGGCCTGCTGGCCACTTCTGCCACCCCACCCCCAGCTTGCCCCACCCCACCCCCTGCCAATGCCCCTTTGCCCACCTGCTGGTAAGGTGAACACAACAGTAGGACGAAGCAGTGACAGGAGTGGCAGTGGAGGTAAGTGGGAGGGGAAAATGGAGGTCCAGGGGGGTGCCACAGGCACCGGGTTAAAGCCCCCTGCTGCAGACAATACTGAGCTAGATGGACCAACAATCTGACTCAGTATAAGGCAGTTTTCAGATTCCCCAGATATTTATTTTGCGAGCCTCATTGAAACATGTTTGGATTCTCTCAAAACTTCCCAGATATTTTTTCTAAGGAGAAACCCTTGAACTCAATTTAAATGAAATTGCATTGGCAACACTAGAGAATATTACCAAATAGCCCAGGATAGGTCAGCAATGATGAAAATGCCTGAAGGTGTTTCGTTCTATAACGGAGTAGAAAAACAAAGCATTTTTAAAGACAGCTCTAAATTAATACTGTTGTACTGCCAAACAATCAATAATAATTTTGCAGGTGAGCAAACAGAGGACCGTCAACACATTCTACCAGCTGCATTCTCTCTCTCTCTCTCTCTCTCTCTCTCTTTCTCTCTTTCTAGTTTGCATTTGGCCAAGCCATGTTGCTCATTAGGATTACTGGATCATTTTGCCAGATACTATGCACTGTGAGTAATGAGGAGAAATGTCAATAGCCTACATTGGAATAGGGCTACTGACCAAAACCTCGAATTTGTCTTGTCCCCAGTTATTTTTATTACTAATAGCCTCCCTCTGTTGCCTCTACGCTTTCACTTTATTTGTTCTGAAGTATTGATTTAAATCAAATCTGTCCTTCCTTTAGGCTAATTAAATCTCTCCCACTGTTCTGGCTATAATTCAGATGCAGTTTCCTTTTTAAAAGATGTGTTAAGTGATCACATTTTCATGTTAAGTGATTAAAACCAAGAATGTTTGAAATGCGGCATTGTGTCCTATTGAAATTACATCAACACACACAATGAGAAGGATTTATACAGATAGCAGCAATTATCCATTTTCTCAGATGAGCGGAACGAAAATCAGAAAAATGATTATGGCTTGAACATCACTGCAATATTCATGTATCTGCTTAACTGGCTGCTTTTGATGGTCTCATTTGTTTCCTTTGAACAAATGAGTAAAGAGATTTCAAAAGATTATGATTGTTTAGGATTCTAAAAGTAGATGAGTAAGATATGTGACAAAGGTACTTTAAATAAAGAATGGAATCTGGAGGCATTTCCCCTCTTTTTGCATAATATCAAAAAAATTGCATTTTATGCTATTAAAGGCACAAAGCAAAAGCTTGATTAAAAAAAAGTTCTTTGTTATATGTAAGTGGTAACCACTGATTAGGATAGTTCCTTTTCATGTTCAAAATGAGTACAGTAAATGGTTAGAAGTCTTGATGATCAAAATGCTACATTTATCCATAACAGCTGGATAACGAATACTGCAAGACATTACTAGACACTGATATTTAACTCTAGTAGAAGAATTATCTGCACACATAAGAGAATAAAATTGCATGGGAGGGTCGATTGGCCAAGAGAAAGGAAAACAGGCAGTTAATTCTGCCTCCAGGTGTTAGAAAAAATGGTAAAGGAAATTCAACTTTTCTTCTTCATCTATCACACAGCATCTCCTATTGATTCTGGGATCAGCACCTGTCAAACTCTATTGCTTGCGTGACATTTTTATTTGTATAGTTTGGTCTGTGTGATTTTGTTAAATATCTTATAAAATGCATCAGATATTTTATCCCATTGTCAGTTATTTTTAATCAAAGCCAGATCTTACAAACGTTAATATCCTAGAAAACCATTATATTAGATCTTGACCATGCACTATGCCTTGTCATATAGTTTGTCAAGCACTGAGAAATACTAACCAGACACATATATTACTCTTTTAACACCCTCTCCCTCCTTTACACACACACAAACAAACACACACCACAGTTTCAATATACTGTACATATTCCCACTCTTGATATTCTACTCTAAGTGTTAATGGACTTTGGTCTAACTCCTCCAGTTAGTAGTGTGATTTGTATCTGTACCATGATTCCTCCTTATAGCACCAGGCCCTCACCCTTCCATAAGGTTGCTGCCACATATTAATGTAACAAAGATGTTGCCCTGCACAAGCCATTTGGAGTATGAGATTTATGTATTTCTGCACAGACATAATTCTAAAAGGTAAAATAAGAGTACCAACAGGCAGTAGCGTAAAATTAAAGGACACCAAGTATATATTGACCAAGACAGTTTTAAAAAGCAATGATTTAAAAACCTTTCTGAAGTCTAGATTTACAATTAATTAAATAATATAACATATATGAGTGTAAATTAAAGAAGCAACATTCAGAACTGACATGTGGGGGAGAACCTTTCACAGAAGACTTCATTCACAGAAGTCATGCCTAAATGATGACATACATTGGGGATACAAAACTCTAAAGCAAAGAAGAGGAAAAGCACATTGATATAATACTTACAGTTTGATCTCTTCCTCCAATTATTACAATAACCATTTTAATTTTGGTTATTGAGTTTCACTGTAAAATATCTTTATTATGAGATAATTTTAATGCTTGCGTTGTACGATTGCTTACTCTCCCAGTCTTTTCCCCACATTTTTTGTTTTATTACATGAGATATAGTTTTAATTTACATGCACACGCATACACACATGCACACACACACAGGTATATATACATATGTTACAGGACACACATTGAGAGAGAGAGAGAGAGATGCTTAATACATTTTCTTAATGCACATTCTAAGGGAATATATACATCCCTTCTTGCTTCTATATGCTCACAGTCACACACACACATACACACACCATGTATAATCACGATGACCTATAGTAGAATGCTCAAAAATTAATTTAACACATTGTGTGCTGGATTGCAACCTTCATGTTTAAAACTGAACATGAACTAATTCTGTCAACAAATTAATTGGGATCTTCCCTTCTATGTAAAAATAAAATACCACAAAGTCCAATAACTGCCCTTATTCCCCAACCCAATTTATTTCAGTTAATCTAATGGTGCAGATTGGTAATTTATTAATTGTAGTCTCAATGCAACTGATCAAATATAAAACATAATTTAAGAGAGTTTAGTCCCAGAAGTCAATCATAAAAAAGAAGTGAAATGAGCATGTGCAACTTCAGCTGCTAAAGATCAAGGCAGCATTGGGTTTTCAAAATTAAAATATTTGCCCGGGAAAAGGATTTTCAGGATTCTGAACCAGAAGAAACAGGAGTATAAATTTACCAGTCAACACAGGAAGTGGGGGAAGAGAACCTCCCAGACTCTCCAGGAGCCAGGGATGAATTTTCACCAGACTTTCAGAGAAAATGATAACTCAGAGTCAGATTTCGTCAGAGGAGGAAGGGACTTCAGAGTTGACTGATCCCAGAGTCCACCACAGGGTCAAGTGGGCGGAGCTGAAAGCAGGGGAGAGATGATCAGCTTGGTTAGCTTCTTACCAAAGACTTCTTCAGAAGACTCCTCCATGAAGGAAAAGTGGCTCAGGGAAAAACTTTCCTTTTGTTGGAAGGACAACTGCCTAGTTTAGTTAGCTAAGTTTTTGCTTAGAGGAAAGCTCCTAGTGTTTCAGGTGAGAAGATATGTTTAGTTGCAGAATATTTTTTTCTGGATTACTTGGCAGACCTCTTTACTGTCTCACATCGCAGCGGAAGGGCTTGGAATCACAACACACAAGTATCAGTTTAGCAGTCTTAATACTTAAGAACTGTCCAAGAAAGTATTCCTCAAAATTCCAAATATAGAAAGAAAGAAAAAAACCTATAGGACAAAGCAGAGTCCTTTCCATTGTTTCTCCAAGGCTATAGCATTCACTCCCTGGAAAAGTCCATAAATATACATCTCTATTAGCTTACCAAAAAAAAGGGGGGGGTGTTAGAGGCAATGTTTTATCATACTTTTCCAAGATCTGACACATCGGGGATAATTTGCAGATTCCTGGTGCATTCGGGAAAGTGAGCATAAGTCACTGCGACTAGCAGAGAAGTTGGACTTCGTCTGACCGGCTCAAGACAGCAGTCCCCACACAAAACAGTGTGTGAAGTAAAATAATTTTCCAGCTCATTGCAGAAGGTTGGACCAGATGATCCTTGTGGTCCCTTCCAACTCCACAATCCTACGATTCTGTGATATTAATGGGTGAGCTATCAGTTCATTGCTGCTATTTGATTGCTATTTTCATTGCTGATATTTTATTGGTTGAGCTCTTACTGAGATATTGGAAGAATTTTCAGGAGCCACAGGACACACCTTGAAGCTCTAAGACAAAATCTTATTTAAGTGGTATGGACAAAAGCAAGGCATGAACTAGCTAATAAGTGCACTTCCTCAGAATTCACGCTGGCCCATTTGTTTGGAAAACTATTTCTGCTACAATAGAAAGGAAACAAATTAGATCTTTCAAGTCTGACTGGTGGGAAATCTAAATGCAATTTTTCTTCTTTTCTTGTGATACAGGATTAAGCTTGTTCTTCGAATTTCACTAAAACACTTGACTTCAGGCTTCCACAGGTGACTTTTCTATAATCCCTTGTTTTATCCAGCTACTTCAGTCCCTTGGATTTATTTATTCATTTCTCAGAGCTGTCACTGACTCAGTCACACAAACAGTCATGGTTTATGGTTCTCAAAGGATAGACCCGTGCCATATTGTTGCACCTATGAAATACAGTTCTTTACTTCTCTTCTCCAAGTGTCAATAATGGAGCGGAGGGGGGGGGGACACATATACACAATTTACAGTAAATTCCATGGCTATAAAGCAACCCATATTTTTATTTTACAACTTTGATTTAAGATAGTTATTTAATTTAAATTCTGAAACTTTTTTTTGCCTTTAAATCACAGAAATGTAGAATGTGTACATCTAAAATTTGGATCTTTGGGAAGAAAATAAACATATTAATACAAAATATGATCCATATTATCTGAACTTAAAAACCTGATCAGAGCAGTATAGTCCAAATTGACCAAGAAGAAGCCTATGGGAAGCCCTCCCATGAAATCAAATTGCATGAAGCCAGGAATCATAAAACTGCAACTGCAACCATGTCTATCTTACATAAAACCAGCATCCAAATATACATGCACAGCGGTACTAGATACACATCTATTATTATTCAATTAGTGTTTCGTGTTGTACATATGTAGTGTTCATAGAGTCCCCGGACTCATGCATGCATTGCTCCACAGTTAGGAAACAAAGTGGTATGATTATGGAGGGGAAATTATCATTGGTAGTGACATAGTTCTTACCTTTTGGGGGAGGGGGATCAAAGTAAAAATGTTGCTTTTTTCTCACAACTGTGCTGCATCATACAGACAGATTTTTTCTGAAAGTTTTTTGTATTTTACATGCAACAAAATAATTAAAGTAAACACAATAAGGTCATTCCATGCTGGTCTCCACCCAGGTCTTACATGATGAGTGCTCACATGACAAATGAAAATATTAGGCCCACCTTTGTCTGTTATGGCAACTGCATGTTAATTAAATGGCCCTCAATATCTTTTTATAGCCACCAGATATTTAAAAGGCTCAGCTTAATGAGCTTACGAGAGTAACATGAAAGTCAGAAAAAATCAGTGTATTAGTTGTAGCAATATATCAGGGTTCACTACAGTTAATGAAGATGCTGAAAGTGTTGTTTTCTGAATTATGCAATATTTAGAATTCCATTAAAATGTATTCAAACACAAAGAGAGCCATTGCCTCTAAACATTTTTAGTATTTTCAATGAGCTGAAACCTAACTCTGTCAAGAAAACCACTGGTTGATAGGGAAAGCTGAACCCAATAGAGGTGTTCAACCTTTTCTGGAAGGGGTTGCATTTCCTCTGAATGAACAGGTACACGGTTTGGGAATGCTTCTGGGTGCAGGTTTGCTCCTGGATATGCAGGTGGTGGCTGTGGCCAGGTATGCTTTTGCTCAGGTTAGTCTGGCAACTCAATTAATGGTTTTAATGGTTTGAGGGTGAGGGTTTTAATGGAATTGTCTTAATGTGGGTTGAGAGTTTTAATGGAATTGTTTTATATGTTATTGTAAAGCGCCTCGATGCCAGAAATGGTGAGGCGGCGCTATAAAAATGCTTTAAATAAATAATAAAATAAATTATCAACTATGGCTTCTACCGAAAACAGATGATTTCAGAGTTACATGTGCGCTGGTCTGTTCAGTATTAGATTACTGCAGGGATAGGCTGTGTGGTGCCTGCAGCACCAGCATGCCCCTGGGCACCTTTTCTTAGCACCTACCAAAGTGATCTACCCCTCCCAATTTGTTGCTGTAATTGCTCCAAAGCAAAGTGAAGGCCTCCAGCTGTTGCCATCTTCATTTTCCAGAAATGTCTCTGGGCTGCACCTCTGCCTTGTACTCAGTCTTTTGGGATAGCTATTTGTCCTTTTTGATAAGCCACACCTGTTATGCCAGCCATTTTGTGGTGATGCCCAGGACAGTTTCTCAAATTCCACATGTTCACAGAGGCCCCCAAACTTAGCTCTACCTAGATTACTGCAATGCACTCTTTATGAGGCTGTGAGTATCTGGAAGCTGTTGCTGCTGATACAAAATGAAGGTGCCAGACTGCTCAATTCAAGATGCTGAGCTTCACCTTTAAAGCACCAACAATGCAATTCTATGCATGTCTACTCAGAAGTAATTCCCACTGCGTTAAATGGTGCTTACTCCCAGGTATAAGATTGCAGTCTTAATGATTTGGTGACAGGATTATCTGGAAAACCATCTCTTTCCGAGTCCCTGCTGCGACTAGAAACGTTTGAAGAATCTGATCTTTATGGGATTCCAATACAATTATCAGATCTGCATCTTTCAGACTAATGTACAGACTGGAATTTAGGATATCTACAAGATTCAGACTTCTCTGGGCATAGATAGATAGATAGATAGATAGATAGATAGATAGATAGATCGATCTACCCCCACTCCACTGACTAATGCAGAAATTTAACAGAACAGAATTATGGGTAAAAAGCATGTGAAAGTGACCTAAATCAGAAATAGACATATTCACTGTCTCTATGCTATGCATCCCATCGTCTTCAGAGGTTTGAAGGACAGACACATGGAATTGAGCCCTTTGGGGAACAATACCTAGGCTATGGAATTCACCAGTTCCAGAGGTCCAGCAAGCTATAAATATTTAGGATAACAAGTCAAAATGCTCTTGTTGCGATGCAGCTCTTTCTTGCTGATAATGTCTTTATTTTTAATACTTCTGCTCCTTTATCAGCTGTTCGCTACTACTAAATTAGTTTTTTGTTTCGTTTTGTTTACTGTTTATTGTTTTAATGTAATTTAATGTTTTAAAGGTTTTGTTAGTTGCTCAGAAAGCCTTGGGATAAAAATAATTGTATAAAGAAATAAATACAATTAGACATAGTCCAAACAGCTACCTGCATGTGTGAAATTTTCAGGAAGCCAGAGGTTGAAGCATTATGATTCTTAAAGCATAAATTTGTCTGATGTTCCCCTTAAAAGCACACAGACCTTAAAGAACCAATAAAATACATTTGTTACTTTAGTATTCAGCATTTTTCCATGCTGTGTGCAATAAATAATGAAGTCTACTTGTATTATGATGAGATTTATAATAAATAGCTATGGCAATGTGAATGCACTTAAAACGTCTTTGCCTTTTCCATAGTTGCATTCACAGCATTAACAAAATATGGGGATTCATTAAGAATTCGGATTAGTCATTATTCAGTGAAATGAGTTTTTATATATATAAAGTTCTGGATTAAAAACAACCATTTTATGGTTTAAAAATGCATTTCACTCTATCACCTCCTACAATCTCTCAAATGTTTCTAATATTTTTGAAGGACGGATCTGCAGTCAGAACTAGAGCATCAAAATGATAATTCAGTTCAAAACAGAGTAAGCCGATGACAAATATCTGTGGTAAAATACACCCATTTAAATGTGATGTGCTACAGAAGGCCTAAAGAAAAGTGGTGTATACTGCTAGGCTTTTCATGACTTAAAAGATTTTTGCAAAGGTTATTTTTGGCACTGCTTGATTTGTACATTGAAATTCGGGTCGTGTCTACTCTTCCTTTCCTGAGCGACTTGACAGATGACTAAAGAAGAGGCAAGAACATGTAAGGTACATTATTCACTAAGAGGGAAGGTGATTTTTTATTCTGATCCCAGTAGGGCTTATTGGCATCTACTTAAATATATGAGAAAAACCTGGCACAATCCAGTGATCCCACACCACCTGCAAAAGAAAGAAACCAAAGAACACCAAGCAGCAATTCCTACAGGATTTCTATTATGCTATGCCCAGGGTCCCATATTCAAACTCTTCACTGATCTTTCTAAGTCTATAGGAGGATGGTGTACACCAGGTCAGACTAGCACTGCTTTCAGGCAGAGGTTTTTCCCTTCACCTGCTATGAATCCTTTTAACTGGAAATGCTGGGGATTGAATTTGGGACCTTCTGGAAATGCCAGGGATTGAGTTTGAGAGCTTCTGCATGCAAAGCATATATTCCCCAATGCTATAATAAAACAGTAATTTGCCAAGTAGAGTAACGAATTGGTTATTATAGCCGACCGATTCTACCTAAGACTTCATACTATAGCAGCAAAAGCCTAACATCACAAGAGCTGAACTTCCATCTCATATTAAGCAAACAAGGCAGAGTGGACCAACTCTAAAATTATGAGTCACTCCTCTTCTCCTGCTCACTTTCCCAACACACAGTCATTGATTCAACACCTAGCTAGAACTAAGGCCTTAGCTAGACCTAACTATTATCCCAGGCAAATGGACGGGTCGTCCATGCCTGCTCCCGGGATCCCCTGTGTGTCATTTGGATGCACAGGGATGATCCCGGGATATAGGTCTGGACTAGCCATGGCCCCAGAAAAGCAGCCCTCTCCACGGGATCCTGGAATATAGCTTGGTTGAATTCCCTATGCCCTAGTTACACCTGATTTTTTTTAATTATTTCTTTTGTACAGTTCTGCTTTAACATCAGAACTTGCCTAATACCAGGTCAGACTATTTGTCCATCCAGAGTTCACACTTGTTTTAAAGGAAAATAACCATTATAATTTTTTTGCCACTACCATCAAATTTGCTATTAGGCTAGCAAGCAGTATTGACATCGTGCCAGCGCTGGTTCATGCTAGCGCAATGTCAATAGCACTAACACATTGGATCAGGTCCTCTGTCCGGAATACAAAAAGGCCATCACCACACTCAAAGCACTTCTGAATACTAACAGAGCATGAACAATGTTTCTGGTAGTAGCTCCTTGTTTCTTATCAGTTGCTATTCCATAGGATTCCTGGCCTTGAGGAAGAAGATTTGAGGGACATGTGGTTTTTTTTACATGTCTTGTTTATCTCAGTATTTCAAGTGCAGCACTCAACCTGTAGATGGGGTAATAACACTGTTCACTTTAAGATAAAAATTACATGAAGGCTTTCATCTGGCAAGATGACCAGTGATGTATCTTCCAAGACAGAGGTGAAAATAACCATGTGTCATGAACTAGGAGCTATTCCATCCTGTGAAGGAGTTTGGGAATGTGGATTAAAGAAAAAAATGTAATTATTAGGAACAATAATACGCCTACAAAGAAAGTTTCTTCCCAGCTGTGCATACTTAGTGATTAGCTTATATCCTCAAGCAGTGCTAGGAGGCATTAGAGTCTGATGTTCTAAAACTATAGAAAGGCTACCTACTGCATGGCGAAATCCCTCTCCTTTCTGTTTCTTGCCTGAAGCAGTCAGTTGGGCCTCAAGCAAGCACGTCTGTTAGTGAGTCTGCATTTGCAAACATTTTACTCTGGGACCCCTCTCTAGTTAGAATAATAAATATGCTTAAGCTATAAACCAAACCTATCCACTTTAATATTAGAGTAATAGATACAGAAAATATCTAGCACATAAGACTACTTGCAGGCACATGTAGTCTTCGAAGTTGGTCCCATAGTAACAGTATAAGAAATCATACTTGGCTAAACACACAGTTGCAAAACTAGCAGGCAAGTGAATAGAACACCAGAAATGAGAAAAAATAATGTGTGTTTTGCCAAATACAGTCTTTCGTAGAGTATTATACTTCATTACACCTGTAGAGCATTATACTGCTGTGTGATCGGACTATTTGATTTATGTATTTATTATTTATTTATTACAGTTCTATACTGTGGAATAGCTCAAGCTGTCTAGGTGGGTAACAGCAACTAAAACCATTTAAAACTACAGCATAATATAAAAATAAAAATAACATCTAGCAGCAGGGCAAAGATTTAAAATACAGTATCAAATTCAAAACCAACAAAAGATTAAAATGCTTGGGAAAATAAGAAAGTCTTCAACTGACACAGAAACAACCACAATGTAGGTTTCAGGAGAGCTTCTCTGGAGAGGTCATTCCATAACCGAGATGCCAGAACAAAATAGGCCCCATTCTTAATGGCCCCTTGCCTTACTTTATTTGGCTGGGGCTCACTTTATTTTGCATCTATGCCCATATAGGCAGATTGCTGTATATGCATAGAGATGCCTTTCAAATGTTCAATAGAAATCATGAATGTCAGGGGTCCAGCTGGCCAGTGCAGCCCCACTCATGCATTCACTAAACATGTGAACAAATGCATCTGAAAAGGGCTAGTAAAAGACTACAGTTCGGACTTTCATCAGACATTGATTCATAGAATAGTAGAGTTGGAAGGGGCCTATAAGGCCATCGAGTCCAACCCCCTGCTCAATGCAAGAATCCACTTTAAAGCATCCCTGACAGATGGTTTTCCAGCTGCCTCTTGAATGCCTCTTAATGTAGGAGAGCCCACAAGGTAATTGCTTCCCTAGGTAATTAGTTACATTGTCATACTGCTCTAACAGTCAGGAAGTTTTTCCTGATGTCCAGCTGGAATCTGGCTTCCTGTAACTTGACCCCATTATTCCATGTCCTCCACTCTGGGATGATCGAGAAGAGATCCTGGCCCTCCTCAGTGTGACAACTTTTCAAATACTTTTAGAGTGCTAGTCATCTTATATTCAAATTTTAGAAAAACTTATTTGTAGTAATGTCATCAAGACTCAGAGGACTGTAATGTTCAGCCCAAATACGAAGTGAGCATTATTTATTTATTTATTGCATTTTTATACTGCCCAATAGCTGAAGCTCTTATGTTAACCTTCAAAGCTTTTCACGGTCTAGCTCCTTCCTATCTCTCCTCTCTCATCTCACACTATTGCCCCACTCGTGCTCTTCGCTCCTCTGATGCCATGTTTCTCGCCTGCCCAAGGGCCTCTACTTCCCTTGCTCGGCTCCGTCCATTTTCTTCTGCTGCCCCTTACGCCTGGAACACTCTTCCAGAACATTTGAGAACTACAACTTCAATCGCAGCTTTTAAAGCTCAACTAAAAACTTTTCTTTTTCCTAAAGCTTTTAAAACTTGATGTTGTGCAGACTTTATACTGTTAGTTTTACCCTACCCTGTGCCTGCTTACCCTACCCTGTGCCTGTTTGCATTCTCTTCCCCTCCTTATTGTTTTACTATGATTTTATTAGATTGTAAGCCTATGCGGCAGAGTCTTGTTATTTACTGTTTTACTCTGTACAGCACCATGTACATTGATGGTGCTATATAAATAAATAAATAAATAAATAAATAATAATAATAATAATAATAATAATAATAATAATAATGATTCTCTGGCCACAAGGAAAATAGTTTGCTACAACCATTCCCATATCATCATAGTCTGAGATTGCTAAAACAGGCCAGGCCCCTATAAGAGACAATGCCTCAGTCAGTATGGAGGTGGGATCAACTACCCTAAAACAGCCATATTCTTATTGAAACCACAGTCTTGCTCTGCTCTCTGTTGCAGCAACATACCGATGACCCTGTCTGGCTTCCAGCCCCACTTGGAGCTTTCTGTGTTACTAGTCTCCTTCTCTATTGCTTCCCTGAGAAACCTGACCTTATCTGACCTCTGCTCAAGAACTGATCCATAGCAGAACCCTGCCACCCAGGCTACAACACAGGGCTTTGACAGAATCCACAGCCTGAAACAGCACAGGTAGCTGTGTAAGGATGGAGCAAAGCATAGGAGCTCGAATTACTTCAAGCAGAATTGAGAGAGGCACAGCCCATCTTGAGCAGTCCCATCAATTCTCTTACTTCAGCCACAGCTAGACCTAAGGTTTATCCCTGGATCGTCCAGGGGTCAAACCTGTTCATCTAGGTGACACACAGGGGACCCAGTGCTCAGGCAGGGGTGATCCCTGGATGATCCCAGGATAAACCTTAGATCTAGCTGTGGCCTTCCTCTTCCCTAAGACTGGATTGGACTGGCTGTCTTGCAGCTCCAAAATGGATGACACACAGCAAAAGAAAAGAGAAAAAGGATGATGCAGGGCTGAAGGGGTGGGGGGAAATTGCCCCAATCCCATACTAGCCACTTTTGAGCAATATGTTTAAAACTGCTTACTCAAATAAATAAAAACCTGGTTCAAGATGCATTATCACAATTATTTCTACCTGCTTTTGAACTCTTCAATTTCACTGTGGTGAATATGTAGTCAATAGAATTAACTCTGAAAAAAACTAATTTACTTTGCAACATTTACTTTGTTTGAGAAACTTTACATTATAACTCACATCCATCTATACTGAATGTCAAATTACAAATTTATAATTGCACACATATAGGTAACAGCTGTATTTCCATTTTTTTCCAAACAAAAATTTCACAAAGGCAGCACAAACAATAATTGCCATCATTCCTATGAAGAGAATATAGGAACACAGGAATCTGCCTTATACTAAATCAGATCATTGGTCCAGGATTGTTGACACTGACTGGCAGTGGTTCTCTTTTTCATGCAGGGTGCTTTCCTCGTCCTACCTAGAGAAGGCAGGGATCAAACCTGGGGACCTGCTGCATGCAAAGCAGGTGCTCCGTCAAGGTATAGCCCATCCCTAGGAACTATGGAAACTAGGAATTGGGGAAAGTGTGGAAACAAGGGGGGAAGGAACTAGTTTAATTGTAAAACATGAAATTATTTTTAAACACTTCTTTCTTTTAAAATAAACATATTTCTTATTAAAATCTATTTTACTTTTCTGTACAATTTGTACATGATGTTCTTGCTTTTCTATTTTATTAAAGTTATAATATAATTTGCAGTGCAAAAATATGTAGGGCTGCATCCAATGTTACTCTAACTCCATTACAATGGTTCTACTCTAAATAGAGTATTATTATTATTATTATTATTATTATTATTATTATTATTATTGCATTTGTATACAGCCCCATAGCCGAAGATCCCTGGGCAGTTCACATAAGATAAAAACACTTAAAAAGCAATATACAAAGATTAAAAAACCACAAAAACAAGCGAAATACACATACATTTAAAACCAGTATAACAACTTTAAAAGCGATGAGCCAAAAAACAGACCCAGGGTCCCAGGGTCATTACATATTGCTAAATGCCTGGGAGAAGAGAAAAGTCTTGACCTGGCACTGAAAAGATGACAATGTTGGCGCCAGGCAGGCCT
The DNA here is from genome assembly GCF_023053635.1 of Elgaria multicarinata webbii. Taxonomy (NCBI): domain Eukaryota; kingdom Metazoa; phylum Chordata; class Lepidosauria; order Squamata; family Anguidae; genus Elgaria; species Elgaria multicarinata. The sequence continues at coordinate 108,303,283 of NC_086172.1, forward strand.
CATTAGGGAGATTGTTCCACAGTTGGGGGGCCACCACAGAGAAGGCCCTCTCTCTTGTCGCCACCCTCCGAGCTTCCCTCAGAGTAGGCACCCAGAGGAGGACCTACCAATTAACATTGGATACAACCCATAATATTTTTGTAAGAAATCTATCCATACATGCAGATGCTCTCTCTCTCTCTTGCTTGCTCTCATACACACAGAGGCATTATAGAATTGTAATTTTATAGCTAGGTAAATGCCAATAAAATGTATTTATGTATTTATTTAGAATCGTCATAAGCCACCTTTTAGGGGAAACCTTCCCCGAAACAGTCAGATAATAGTAATAATATAATAATACACAATTTATGTTGCAATTATTTTAATGCTAATTTTGAGTAGAGAAAGAAACCAATTAATATAATTCATAATGTAAATACTTTTACTGCAATTTCCTTTTGTAAAACAAAGAAGTTAACATTGTACAATAAATGCACGTGCTTGTCTACATGTTATGATCAGGGATGTATGAATCAGTCTATTTTTGGACCATATCAGTTTTGCATGTATTAATTCTTAAGTCTGTTCTGTCTCATTTCTGAATGAATCAGCAGAACTTTTACAAAAATCTGCACAAAAATCTATACTCTTTTTTGTGTAAAATACATATTTTTATGTATTTAACCATAAAATGCACATTTTCCTATGCATATTACTGAAAAACATGGCATTTGCTATGTTTTTAAAGTCAAAAACAGCACTGCAAAATTTAGAGAATTGCAGAAATTGAAAAATAACTGTATTTTTATCCAAATATCAGCATGGTTTGGTCCAAATGCGAACTGAACAAAATTCCCAAGGATCTGTAATCATGATATTCCTTTTCAGAATCATGATTTTCTGAGGTCCTTTGGGAGCTCTTCATCAATAGTAATAAAGAAGAGAATTCTTGCATTTGCTGCAGCTGAATCAAGCGACCGCTCCTTCAAGATCTTTCCCATTTCTTCTCATGACGGAGAACATTTCTACATTAGCTGTGAAAAGCAGCTCCGTTTTTGTTAACAACTGTACCAGCTGTGCTAAACACTTGTTCACAACAGAGATCTGTGGGTGGGCAAGCCATAGGAAAATGGCAACCTGTGGAGGAATGATACTAAGCACCATTTAGATTGCTAATATACTGATGTGTCAATGTCCTTTTTTTAAAAAAAAAAATGCTCATGTTTCTGGGGCCCTGCAGTTCCAGATTAGCCACTTCATTTACAGCACTATATGGTCCATCACCTTCTTCATCTCCCTCTGACTCACAGTCCAAAATGCCTGAGACCTGCTACAAACTGAACCTGATTTTTTGATGGCAGTAATGATAGCTGGCAGCTCTATTGCATGCTACTTCGTATGACCGAGTGTGGCACCCATATTGTTATTCAGTAGCTTGTGTATTCTGTATTAATCAAGAACACTTGCTTTCCGTACAACAGATCATTATTAGTTTATGGGTTCTGAGGGCAATCTGCAAACAGCCATCAAGGCATCTTTTACCTCTGCATCATAAACTGCAGATAGTATCTTAAATTTGTATTTTAGAATAGCTATTACGGTCCAGAGTTAAAGGGGGTATTGTGGGGCATTTGCCAAGGCCCAAGGCTTCAGGAGGGCCCACTGAGTCTGATAGGGCCTGCCCTTTCCATTAATTACCTCACAGACTACCTGACAGCCAAACTGTCCTGCTTTGCAGGACAAACTGTCTTGTGAGGCACACGTATGTTATGTATGCATAGTGGTCCCTGGAGCTTTCTGGCTAGGTTCAGGTGTGCCCTGAGAATGAAGGCAGCAGCAGTACACATGTGAAGACAAAATGTGAGAACTGCAATTCCCTAAGAGCTGCTAACCTCCTTTCTTGGAGGTTGTGTTTCTGCCTTTCCCCTTGCAGCAGCCATTGTGGTGTAGTGGTTAAAGTGTCAGACTGGGAGTCAGGAGATCTGGGTTCTAGTCCCCACTCAGCCATGGAAGCTCACTGGGTGACTTTGGGCCAGTCGCAGCCCAACCTACCTCCCAGGGTTGTTGTGAGGATAAAAATGGAGAGGAGGACGATTACATATGCCACCTTTATTTATTTATTTATTATATTTTTATACCAACTAATAGCCGAAGCTCTCTGGGTGGTTCACAAAAATTAAAACCATAATAAAACAACCAACAGATTAAAAACACAAATACAAAATACAGTACAAAAAGCACAACCAGGATAAAACCACGCAGCAAAAATTGATAAAAGATTAAAATACAGAGTTAGAACAGTAAAATTTAAATTTAAGTTAAAATTAAGTGTTAAAATACTGAGAGAATAAAAAGGTCTTCAGCTTGGGTTCCTTGGAGAAAAAAAGGTGGGATATAAATGTGTAATAAATAAATAAAATTAGCAGCCAGAGTGCAAAAGCAGCATCCATGAACAATGGTCGCTGATTACTGACCCAGACAGGGATTGTGTGAGTTTATTTTACATACAGTAAAAACAAGAATTGCTTTACCATTGCCTAAGTAAACCAATAATGTCCTTTCAACCGACATGGCTTGTTTTCTTTTTCAGCTGCTCCAGGCAAACCCCAAATTTCTCACTGGAGATCAGCCAAATAGATAACATTGGTGGTTGGCTGCAGAATGTCAGTGGCAAACCACTCAGGGGCGCTCGAAGGATCACATTTAGCTTGTTCTCCAGCTGAATTTGACACTTTCAAGGTTCTGTAATGATTTGCTGCCAAAGTTTGGTGGCAAACAGCCAATGTTTTTGCTGCAAATTTTGGTGGTACAGTGGCAAGCGGTAGTCAGCCCGGGGAGGGGGTTTTCTAGGGGGCAGCAGGGGCTGCATGCAGCCCACATGTTCCCCATCCTTGCTCTAGACCCAAAGCCATTCCATTGCAGGCCCCCCAGGATTTGATCCTTGCATGCACCAGCCTTGTTTCCTCCTACTGAAACCAACGGCAAGAAAAATTTCAAAAACTGCTGCCAGGATTTTCCCCCCCCCCATTTGCATTGGCACCCACTGCCAGAGCTCTGGAAGTGCTGAGAGATCTGCCCTATTATTCCCCCGCTCACTTAGGATTACTCTCTTAAGGTCAAACAGGATTACTTTGAAGATGAAGCTACGAGCCTGATCAGATTGTGGACCCAACACCTACATTCTATTACAAAATAATGATCTATAAAGCAAATGTCATAGAAATTGCTAACAAAACGGCAGCAAAAATGTTAGTGTCAAGCCATGAGATAGGCTTAAAAGTGACCAATTTAAGCTTGAAATTTAGGCTAAATTTGTCCCCTTTTCAGCATCAGTTGCAGTTTGCTCCCATATTCCAAGCCTATCAATTTTAAGCCTATGGTTTTAGAAGCCTATGGAAATTGGCTACTGTGAAATTTTCATGTGGAAAATATTTGACCAGCAGGCTAATGCAGTGTGTCACACTTTTAATTTATTTACATAAGCAATTTTAGGTTGGTACACAGAACTTAAAGTCAAAATAAAAATCAGCTTTAAAACCAAAAGGATAACCAAAGTGCAGTATAAACATTCAGTAGAGAAAAGAGCACCTTGTTAAAGAGAATGGTTAGCACCACATCTAGCTCATACTACACACTGGGATATCTGAGCCAATAAACATGTACTTGCCTGTTACCAGAATGACATCACAGGAGGCATCAGGCAAGCTTCCTTGGGGAGGGAGGGCAGGCCACCAACTGTGTCATTCCGCAAGCACAAATGGCAACGCATTAGCAGAAACTAGGTTCTGAACTATCCACAAGAGGAGCATCCAACTAAAGTTATATTTGCACAAGCATGGTTGTGCAAGTAGTTGTGCATTAAGCTTGCACAGCTGCTTATGTGAGTGTGATGCACAAGTGCTTGTGCAACAGAAATTCAGTGGTGGTCCACTAGTACTATCTGAGTTTGCAGAACGACACCATTGGATATTGCCCACAATTTCACAACCAAAATGGGGGCCCCTCTGGTCTTTTAATTATATGAAAACAACCTTTGGTCAGGCTTGTGGGGTAGGCAGCAATCCCCTCTATGCAACAGGATCAAGTCTTCATCGGCTTGGTTCCATCATCTGCTTCCATACAACTCAACCCCAGCACGAGAGGTGTTAACCACCTTTCCACATTTGGTGGTCCGATGTATGAGTTTCTAGAAAAGCAGACAGAGAAGCTGTTGCCCTCATGCTGAGTACTGGTCTCTGGTCTGTAATCCATTATGCAGTTACTACCATATAGCCCAGTGTTTTGGAGATTGTCCACTTACTGGTGGTGAGATGCAGTGAGGTGCAAACGCTAATGTTTAGGGCTCCGTGAACTTAATCAGCCAGAACTAACCCAAGCTCTGGCACAGCTTTTCTTCAAAATCATTATCAGGAGGAGATTTTCATTTAGGTACTTCAGGCTCAAGTAATCCCACGAATGGACATGCAAAATGAACCAAATGTCCAGCACAGGTATAAGAACAGTTGCCAGGTGAAAACAGTGGCCATGGGAGTTGGGGAAAGCCAAGGCTTCTTTCTCTCCATCATCTCTTCAAGTGTTAGCAGCTGCAGTGGGAATGAGATCACTACTACAGAAAAGGCAAAAGTAGTGGTAAGCAGATGTTGCCCTGGCATCTAGCAGATCTTCTTTACAACCGGGATGAGTTACAGGTCTTTATATGTTGGTTGTCCTCTTATGCTGGCTTGCAGAGGTATGATTCCCATGTGCCATCAGTGAAATTTTCAGATGAGATGGTCAATGATGTGAAAACAGTGAAGTTGCTGGAGTCAGGAGGAAGGGATTTGTTGTTGTATAAAAGTGTTCATAAGTGTACCAGCACCCAGAGAAAGCTCCACCAGTTAAGATGAGATCTCTAAATCCCTCACTATGGAAACAGACCCTTCATGATGTTCTGCTGCTGGACATCCACTGGCTATTGTTTGATTTGATGTTGGACTTGAGAAGACACATCTGGTGGATCCTCAGATTGTTCACAGGAACGCAGCTCATCAAACCCACTTATTCTGTGGCAGAGAAGTTCAATTTGCACCAGAGTTTTGTATATAGCTGTTGAACTTTCTGATGTTTCTATGATCCATCCTATGATGCAGTCACTAAGACATGAAGGACAAGAAGGAAAGTAAAAATTAAGTACATATATAATGACAAAAGGTACAAACAACAGGAAGAACGTTCCCAACTCCCTTCAAAATGCCTCTAGCCAGTTAACATATGCCAGGGACAATAATGGCAAGTAAATTGGGAAAAATGCCAAATGAACAGACAGAAGAAAACAAAATGTGAGAACATAAAACACCAGGTAAATGGCAAACGGGAAAAACACAGATGCTATGGAAGCCCCCAACAGGAAATCCCTATCTGACTAACCAACATCAGGAATGCAAACCAGAACAAAGTCCTCAGGGAAAAAAGTCCCTACATGCAAGAATAGAAAAAAATAGGTTAATAGTTTGTGTTTGTTTTTTAAGTTTTAAATTTCCCCACTCCCACCCAGCACAGTAGCTACAAAAACAGAAGCAACAGGTGCTTACTCCACCCACATTGGGGGGGGGGGGCGGGAACCTGAGAACATTTGGGAAAAGAACAAAACTGTGCAAACAGTAGGAAAAATGTGGGGGAAACTTTAAAAACTTACCAAATTACACCTGAAATGGATCTCTCTGTCTGCTTTCCACAATAGGAGGGAAGGAGAAAACTTGGGTTCAAGTTCAACTTCTGGTTTTCTATGTCAAGCAACTCACACTTGTAAATTTGCATGTGCTATATGGTTCTCTGAAGAAAAAAAATGTAATACCTTTGCACACCTTTAAAAAAATCATGCTTGCCAAATGCTACTGTGATAACAAAATGTAATGCTAGAAAAGCCTGGATCACAATATTATTATTATTATTGGGGGAGGGAAGAGGGAATAGAGTTTGACTGAGCATCAAATTAGGAACCACCATTATTCATCATGAAAAACATTTCCCACAAGGGGCTTTGTCTTTTGCTGGGAGTTTCAGCCTTATAATAACAACGTTCACATCAAAAATCAAATAACACAAACACTCAGAACAGCATTAGGAAAAACACATGATTACAAGATATCAAGCAAACACCATCTGCCCATTCTTGGGTCAGCGGGGCTTCAGATCAGTTCTGTATCAATCTAAGGATGCTCAGAAACATGTTCCTGGATCAATAGTACAGTAATTGATACTCAAGAATCAATAACAGTTTGATTTTTTTTAGCATTGCCTCCATCACTACACCGTCCATGAAATATTCATTTCAGCAACCCCCAACACACACTATTACATTAATTATATCATTGCACTTCCAAAAATAGTACTACAACTGTTGTACAATATCTAAATAGCTTATATTTTTCTAAACTGCCCAGAGATGCCAAGCAAGGAGCTTCCAGGCACAGAGGACAAAGAACAGAGCATCCAAAAACTGTGTTGAGTAGCATATGAGCAAGGGAGGAGGGAGGAGAAAGAAGCAGCAAGTTCTTCCTCCTCCACATATTTCTTTTTTACTTTGTTACAATTGAAAACTCTTACATTATATATGACTACCAAAGTGATTCCCTCATACCATTACATGATATCAAAAAGTAAATGCTTGTTTCTCCTCCAGCTTGTTTTCATTATTACATCATCGTACATTTATTTTCAATGCCTTCTACTCCTAATTTTCCTGCCATGTATTTAATCAGCAAATCAAACCATTTTCACAGTGGCTTTATATATTTGTAGGGGTTTCGTTAATTTTACCAGCTCTTACCATTTCTAAATTTGCTGAGAACATTTCTTAGCCTTCTTTCCTAGTTTTTGAGGAGTATCCTATACTGCCCCTGCGCTTCCATGAGTTCTGTTGCGCCAGCAGAATGGACCACAAGTGAAACAGCAACTAGCAGTTCCTCAAATAAGCACAGCAATGAGCAGCAATGCTCATTTCCAGAATGAGTCTGGCGAGCACAGCTCTCTATGGACTACCCCTGAAGTGCGTCCAGAAGATTCAATTGGTGCAAAATGTGGGAGCTAGGCTTCTCACTGGTGCATGGCATATTAAAACTGTCCTGAAACACCTGCATGGATTGCCAATTGCTTTCCAGGTGCCATTGAAGATGTTGATTTTAACCTCAAAATGGGTTAGGACCTGGCTATTTACCTGTCTCACTATCAACCTGTCCGAGTGTCAAGATCTGCAGGAGAGGGCCTTTTGAACCTGCAGAGGCACGGTTGTTGGGCACATGTGAAAGGCTTTTCTCCTGTATTGCTCTCAAACGATGGACTGGGCTCCCTCTCATGAACTGACTAGCCACCACTCTCTTGGCTTTTGGAACACAATCCTATGGATTGTGCTCTCGTGTACCCTGAAGCCAGCAGGGCAGGAGGAACAGCGGAGGCAATCTTTTTGGATAGGCAATAAAGAAACCTCTGCCTTCAGAGACATATGTGTTAGTGATGAGAGAGAGGGCCTTCTTGGTGGCATATCCCAGGCTCTGGCACTCCCTGTTGAGAAAGGCTAGGTTGGTGTCCTCTCTGTTGTCCTTCTGCCAGCAGGCAGAGGCATTTTTATTCAAACAGCCTTTCCCACATAAGCTTGTCTGTTGGCTTGAGTAGCATTTATATTCTTTTACTGTTGTGTTTTTAATGCATTTGTTTTATTATTGTTTTAAACAAGTTTTTTTAATTAGTTCCAATGACTGTAAGCCAGCTTGAGTGTGTTTTCTTGGTAGAAGGGTGGCATATGAATCAATCAATTAAATACATAATAAAAATTGTTTGGGAAAGTAAAAGGGGGAGGACAGCTGGTCACAAGGAATCTCCTATCTACAAGTCACCCTCCTGACATGAAAGCCACTGAACGCCAGTTTGACAGGGGAGGGGAATGGTTTAGATAGGGATTGTATTAATTTCAGTTTGTTTTTTATCAGAATTTACTCATTTGACACCTGCTGAACCTGAACATGGACCCAAATGTGATCCTATGTCAAAGTCAGTATATTTCTGAGTTTGTGATGCATTCTGCAGAACAAACAAAGTTTTCTAAAAATGTGTACATTCAAAAAATGTGCATGGAAAAATACATGTAAACATGCTTTAAACAATTGAGACTCAATCCAGACAAGACGGAGGTACTGTTAGCGGGTGGTTCATCTGTCCGGCGAGGTGATGTTTGCCCTGTCCTGGACGGGGTTGAACTCTCCCTAAAGGATCAGGTCCGTAGTTTGGGGGTGCTCTTGGATCCAGAACTGTCACTTGAGGCACAGGTGAACTCAGTGGCAAAGAGCACCTTTTATCGGCTTAGGCTGATATACCAACTGCGCGCTTATCTGGACAGAGATAGCCTAGCTACAGTTATCCATGCTCTGATAACCTCTCGTTTGGATTACTGCAATGCATTATACGTGGGGCTGCCTTTGAATACGGTCCGGAACCTTCAGCTGGTACAAAACAGGGCAGCCCGTTTACTAACAGGGATTGGCCGGCGAGATCACATTACGCCAGTCCTTTTACAACTTCATTGGCTGCCAGTCCAGGTCCAGGCCCGATTCAAAGTGCTGGTACTGACATTTAAAGCCCTAAACGGTTTGAGGCCAGGTTATTTGAAGGAACGCCTTCTTCCATATGTACCTGCCCAGACCATAAGATCATCTACAGGGGCCCTTCTCCGTGAGCCCCTGCCAAAGGAAGTGAGGCAGGTGGCTACTAGGAGGAGGGCTTTCTCTGTTGTGGCACCCCGGTTGTGGAATGAGCTCTCCAGAGAGGTCCGCCTGGCGCCTACACTGTACTCCTTTCGTCGCCAGTTGAAGACCTTTTTATTCTCTCAGTATTTTAACACTTAATTTTAACTTAAATTTAAATTTTACTGTTTTAACTCTGTATTTTAATTTTATATCAATTTTGCTGCGTGGTTTTTATTCTGGTTGTGCTTTTTATATTGTATTTTGTATTTGTGCTTTTAACCTGTTGGTTGTCTTACTATGGTTTTAATTTGTGTGAACCGCCCAGAGAGCTTTGGCTACTGGGCAGTATAGAAATGTAATAAATAAATAAATAGGAGAAAATGGTGCATATTTTAAAAATGTGCATAATTGATGCATATATTTAGGGAAATGAGCATGAAAAATGAGCACCTACATTATATGCTTTTAGATGCCAGGTGAATACCTTTTTATTTTCCCAGCATTTTAACAGTCTTTAAATAAATTTTAACTTGGTGTTTTAAATTTGTAATTTTGCATTGCTGCTATTTTTATCTGGTTGAGCTTTTACATTGTATTTTATAGTATGGTTTTATACTGTTGTTTTATACTTCGAATGTTTTTAATTTTTGTGAACCGCCCAGAGAGCTCCGGCTATTGGGCGGTATAGAAATGTAATAAATAAATAAATAAATATACACATATTTATGCAAAAAGAAAACAAACAAAAACAATCTGATATGGACATGTAAGAATGAGCCTCAAGGCAGAACTTGAAAAATCGAGTTTTGGTAATGTGCACATTACTAGGTTTCATTTACTTTGGTGTTTTGAATGGCAATTATACTTCTCAACATAAAGTTAAGTGATTGGAATTTGGTCAAGGTAGGTAGGATTAAGTCTGAGACAGGGAAAGGGAGAAGGAGTGATTTCTCTGGAGAGCTTTAGACTTATCCACATTATAATTCCCAATATGGCTAAAATCAGTGGGGCTAATCTAAAGATCAGGGATCACATCACTCCCAAACAGAAAGCATCCCTTAATTAACATATTAACACACCATATGCTCCCAAAGACTGCAACATGTGAACCACCTGAGAGCTGATTCAGAACAATGGCTAGTTAATCAGGCAATAGCACTGATTTGCAGTTCAAGAGAGAAAGGGTACTAACTCTAGTCTGTTCTCTCCATCCCCTCTGAAAACAGCTGATAGGCACGAATTGACAATTACCTGATGTTACTGGATCAGGCTAAAAACCAGGCATGGTTCATCATCCAGATAGGGATATATCTATAAAACACGTAGAAGGTGTTTTGCACATGAATGCCTGTGCTCAGATCATGCATCTTAATCTGGATCAGAATGGTACCCATGCTCTATTTCTACACTGTATTTTTAATTTTGCTAGTTATTGGTAGCTACATGCAGTAGAATATGTATGTAGTTATCTTTCTGCAGAAAACAACAGGGGGAAAATGCAAATGCCAAATCAAATACAGCAACAAAAAAAACCATTAGGCTCAATTAGCTATATACACTATCAATCATAATAACAACATGCATGGTGTCCTAAAATTCCATCTGAGGCTATTCCTTATAGAATACATTCCATGACAAATTATATATTTTTCAGAATGAAATAGACTACCTAGATGGTACATAAGCTACTACAGACACAGTGTCTACGAATTTTCTTTTCGGAACCAATAAATAATTTGTGTACTGAAACATTGCTTCTGTAAATGTTAAAAAAAAAATACAAATAGAGTAAGCCAAAATTAAGATTGACCATTTGTTCAGACCTGTGCTAATTTTTTACAGCTATCAAAGCACTCAATTTTCAACTGTGTAACCGGGCCACAGATTGCAATATGAAGATAAGGAGTCAAGAATGCACATGGAGTCCCATGCCCATAGAGCCTTATTTCTTCTCTCTATTTTTTATGAGTACAAGAATGCTAATAAAATTCCAGAGGAATTTCTTTTTAAAGTGTACAGAGTTTGGTGTGTAGAGTTTAGTACATTCATAGAATCATAAAATAGCTTTGGAAGGGGCCTCTGAGGCCATCAAGTCCAAATCCCTACTCAATGCAGGAATCCACCTTAAAGCATCCGTGACAGATGGCTGTTCAGCTGTCTCTTGAATGCCTCTAGTGTAGGAGAACCCACCACTTCCCTGGGTAATTGGTTCCATTGTCATACTGCTCTAACAGTCAGGAAGTTTTTCCTGATGTCCAGCCAGAATCTGTCTGCTAGTAACTTGAGCCCATTGTTCCTTATACTGCACTGTGGTATGGTCGAGAAAAGATTCTGGCCCTCCTCTGTGTGACAATCTTCCAAGTATTTGAAGAGTGCAATCATGTCGCCATCAGCCTTCTTGTCTCAAGACTAAACATGCCCAGTGCTTTCAGTCTCTCCTTATAAGGCTTTATTTCCAGACCCCTGATCATCCTCGTTGCCCTCCTCTGAACACCCTCCAGCTTGTCTGCATCCTTCTTGAAGTGTGGTGCCTAGAACTGGATGCAATACTCAAGATTAGGCCTAACCAGTGCTGAATAGAGGGGAACCAGTACCTCTCACAATTTGGAAGCTATATTTCTGTGAGTGCAACCCATAATAGCATTGGGTTTTTTTGCAGCCACATCACACAGTCGGTTCATATTCAACTTGTGATCTACAATAATCCCAAGATCCTTGTCGCTTGTAGTATTGCTGAGCCAATTATCCCCCATCTTGTAAATGTGCATTTGGTTTCTTTTTCCTAGGTGTAAAACTTGGCATTTATCTCTATTAAATTTCATTCTGTTGCATTCATGTTACACACACAGAGAGAGAGAGACACAGAGAGAGAGAGAGTGCCAGCAAGGCTTTTATTGTACAATCACTACACATAATTTACAGAATTTTACAGACAGTCCAGACAACGTCATGAGCAACGAATCTGTGTTTTTCCCCTGCTGCTTACATCTGCTTTCTAACCACAAATATCGATTAAGGAGCGAAAGAGTAAACAAGCAGCAAGTGCGAAAAGGAAAATGTGCAATTGAGGTAGGGTAGGAGGAGCTGATTCTTGGGAAAGTGGATGACATGTTGTGGATGGCTTCATGACATCACATTGCCACCACTTTCCTGCTAAACCCTGCCCTGCAGTTTACTTGCTGCAGGGTGGCGGCGGATAATCCTGATGGCTGGAAGCAGCACGGGCTTTCTGGTGGCAATTCAGTTTGCCCTCCCCCTCCCCCTGTCTTTTGCACCCTGCCCATCCACCCTGGAATGCCCCACCTTGATGACAGAGTGGGGATAGGCACAACAGAGGATAGGGAAGTTGTTTAGTGATTTTCACAAGGACCAGCCAATCAACACTCTGCACACCCTGATGGGGAAGTGTGAAAGGGAGGTTGTTTTGTGACATTAGGGCCAGCCAATCAGCACTCTGCACAGCAAGCTTGGGAGGAGGTAATGGAAGTTGCTTGTGATTGTCAGATCAGATCAGTCATCTGTACCAGTAGCTTCTGCTGAAAAGAGGAAGAACATACAACACGAATCTGTTTAACCAAAAATGGGAGAGTTCAGATCCACAATGAGCTGATCACATAAACTATGTGCATCTGTTTGTTTGCACCTTGAGTTACTCTGCAATCTCAGGTGAAGTGTAATCAACTGCCTTGTTACAAAAAACAAAGACCTCAATTAGACAATTTCAGATTTTTCCAAACTAGAGGAAATTTACATATTTTAATCTATTAGTTTTATAATGTGATGAGGGCATCACATGGAGACAAACTGAGAATGTTGCGCAAATACGTTCCTTTTCCAATATACAAAGGCAGTTCACAAAAGCATGAAAGGCTTTTAATGTCCACCATTTCATCTGTACTGAAAACTGCAATTACATAAAGCTTTGTTGCTCCAGTGAGACCTTTGGCAAATCACTGTTTATTTTTTCACAGACCATTTGTTAAAATTGTGCCAGGTCAGTCTACACTTGTTCTACTCTCCATATGAAATCCATTCTTTTATAGATATGAGAATCTGGAGATTTCTTTATTGCCTACCAAAGACAATCTAGCCAATTCATGTAACAGATGCAATGGGGAAACGAAGGTTAGAAGCAATTCACTGTAGACAAAAGCGCACAGAAATACACTTGAATGATGAGCTATGAAATTAATCTCTAAAGACAGATGCAGTTCTTCAAAATTAAAAGTCAGTAGTAAAAACAAAGATTTAGATAGAAAAAATGTAGTGCAACACACTACATTTTTTCTATCTAAATGGAAATACAGAAATTGAAGCTCTGATATAGTAGAAAGAGAATAATATTCAATTATTTCTTTTTTTTTAAAAAAACTGCAATTTTAAAACCAGAGTTAAAGCTATCTCATGTTGACTCAAGCTCCACAAAGGCAGGAATTGGAAGCTGATAATGATGAGTTAACAGTTAACTGTCTCTGCAGAGGCCACCAGTGAGGGAGGAAGCAGCAGCCGGGCACCTCTCCACCGTGCCTGGGTCCAGCTCCAGCTGAGAGCCCCCTCCCTCCTGCTGTCAACTGTAACTGCAGAGGCCACTAGTGAGGGAGGAAGCAGCAGCCAGGCCCCTCTCCACCGTGCCTGGGTCCAGCTCCAGCTGAGAGCCCCCTCCCTCCTGCTGTCAACTGTCTCTGCAGAGGCCACCAGTGAGGGAGGAAGCAGCAGCCGGGCACCTCTCCACCGTGCCTGGGTCCAGCTCCAGCTGAGAGCCCCCTCCCTCCTGCTACCAACTGTCTCTGCAGAGGCCACCAGTGAGGGAGGAAGCAGCAGCCGGGCACCTCTCCACCGTGCCTGGGTCCAGCTCCAGCTGAGAGCCCCCTCCCTCCTGCTGTCAACTGTCTCTGCAGAGGCCACCAGTGAGGGAGGAAGCAGCAGCCGGGCACCTCTCCACCGTGCCTGGGTCCAGCTCCAGCTGAGAGCCCCCTCCCTCCTGCTGTCAACTGTCTCTGGAGAGGCCACCAGTGAGGGAGGAAGCAGCAGCCAGGCACCTCTCCACCGTTCCTGGGTCCAGCTCCAGCTGAGAGCCCCCTCCCTCCTGCTACCAACTGTCTCTGCAGAGGCCACCAGTGAGGGAGGAAGCAGCAGCCGGGCACCTCTCCACCGTGCCTGGGTCCAGCTCCAGCTGAGAGCCCCCTCCCTCCTGCTACCAACTGTCTCTGCAGAGGCCACCAGTGAGGGAGGAAGCAGCAGCCGGGCACCTCTCCACCGTGCCTGGGTCCAGCTCCAGCTGAGAGCCCCCTCCCTCCTGCTGTCAACTGTCTCTGCAGAGGCCACCAGTGAGGGAGGAAGCAGCAGCCGGGCACCTCTCCACCGTGCCTGGGTCCAGCTCCAGCTGAGAGCCCCCTCCCTCCTGCTGTCAACTGTCTCTGCAGAGGCCACCAGTGAGGGAGGAAGCAGCAGCCAGGCACCTCTCCACCGTGCCTGGGTCCAGCTCCAGCTGAGAGCCCCCTCCCTCCTGCTGTCAACTGTCTCTGCAGAGGCCACCAGTGAGGGAGGAAGCAGCAGCCAGGCACCTCTCCACCGTTCCTGGGTCCAGCTCCAGCTGAGAGCCCCCTCCCTCCTGCTACCAACTGTAACTGCTGAACTTTCCATCTAAGATTGTAGTGCCTGAGTTTGCTTTCCTTCCCCCTCCTCCTCCTCCTCCTCCTCCCTCCCAATCCCCTTTCCTTTTGTGTCATGTCTTTTAGATTGTAAGCCTGTGGGCAGGGACTGTCAAGAAATACTTTTGTAAGCCGCCATGAGAGCCTTTTTTGGCTGAATGGCGGCATAAAAATCCTTAAATAAATAAAAAATAAAATAAATAAAAATAAATAAAGATGTCCTCTGGGATCCGTAATGATGTTGTACAATGGCAAAAACTCTGCTGGCTTACAACTTACCTTCCATGCACCCACACTTTTCCTTGGCCTTTGAGGCCCAAATCCAGATGAGCATGATGGACCAGCAAAGATGCCTCAAGTTGTCCTGGTCCTATATTGCCTTATGAGGCATCCGTGCCTTACTGTATTTACAGTAAAAATAGCTTCTACACAAGTTGAATGTTACATGTGAATAACTGTAACGTGTACAGATCAGCTACCTGTGTACACATGTACAAAGGTTGTATGCACATTTATTTAATGTATGAACACGCGTAATGTGACCATGTGTTCAGTTCAGAGAAGTATATGAATGTTGAGACTCATCATAATGGAACCTTTTTGTGTGGGTGACTCACCTTAACTAAAGGGGATATCGCATCAAAGGCTACTCAGAAAAATTAACAATGAAGGTATAAGAGTCTTATGAACAGGACGCTGTTGGGAAGCAGAGGGTAGGAATAAATGAGAAGTTTACACAATGAATGTACTTAAGTCAACACAGGAATGTCTTCCAGATATATAGTGTGACTTTTGCTATCTAACATCTTCATAATGATCTGAAGACAGTAGTGAATACTGTGTGATGAGCCTTGTGCTGACATCCAAACCAGCAAATTACACTTTGTACCTTTTTTCCAAACCAGGATTACAAGCCACAGTTTGAAGCTGCTTTTCAATCCTGACTCAGAGGGAAGCATGAACCACAATTTGCTAGATAAAATGTATTTATTTATTTAATTTATATCCCACCTTTTTTCCCCTTCAAGGAACCCAAGGCGGTGTACATAATCCTCCTCCTCTCCATTTTATCCTCACATCAACCACCCTGTGAGGTAGGTTCGGCTGAAAGTCTGTGACTGGCCCAAAGTTACCCAGTGGGTTTCCACGGCCAAGTGAGAACTAGAACTCGGATCTCCTGACTCCCAGTCCAACACCTTAGCCACTACACCTCACTAGCTCCACACTTGAGTCATTATAGTTTGTGCAAAAGGATGTAATTAACGAAAGCAGAGCATGTACAAGGAGAAGGGAACATGTGAGCAGAAAGCTCTTACTTGTAATGACAAACCCAAGTTTGGGCATTACCTGCAAACCCACCTACCCATTGCCTTGTTGGAAGGAGAGCAGAAAATTAGTAATGATTATATAGAAATGAATGTTTATTGAATATTTAGTGTCAGAATAAAAATAAGCAGCAAAAAAGTCTGCAACTGAAAGTCTTCTAGCATCAGGTTTTGTGAAAGGCCAAGATTTACAGAGTATTACAGAGAATATTTAGAGTAGAAAACAATCAAAATTGAGATTAATAAGGATCGATTTGCATGTGGAAGAGTCCACGTTCCCAGGTATATCCAAGCAGGGCTGGGAAAGACTCCTGCCAGAAATCATAGAGAGCTGCTACCAGGCAATTATGACAATATGAGCTAAATGACCCAGTATAAGGCCAAGGGCAATTGCAAGCAACACCCTATTATTTAGGATGGTGAAAACCCAAATACCATGATGTCAAATGGTAAAAGCAACAGCATCAACCTGTGTGTCTGCTGGAAGTCAATGATTTGCATTACTTTCAAATCACAAGACCGAGAAAACTTTCCCAAAAAGTTTTAACTTCAACATTCATTCATTCATTCATTTCTAAGATAAGCTCATGCATGTTATCTCTGGATAACATGTCATGTTTTCCTTTGGAGGATAAATCCTCCAGATTTCAATCTAGAAATGATTATTCCCCAAGAATACCTATAGTGTAAAATGTAGCACATTTTTGCAATTTAATCTTGTATATATACAAGCTGGGCCTCTCTGAACCTTGCTGTGAACCTGAATCCTCCCCACCCCCCACTCCCACCAGTCATGCACAAACAAATTCTTTTTAATCCCATACCAAGCCCCTGGTTACTCTCTAGGACCTTCCTTATGGACTGCATATATTTATCACATAATGTCCAGCTTTCTAGTGTAAAATCATTATTCAACATACTAACTGCTGAAAAGAGAGGCTGCCCCGTAGAATTTCCATTTCAGAACCACTGCCCAATGCCTTTCACTGCATACAATAGGAAGAAATCATTAATGTTCGGAGTGCGCCCCTAAGACAACTGCCAGAAGTTGCCAGTCAATGTACTTGTAAGAAGGAACTTTCCCCAAATTCTAAGGAAAACACACATGTATTTTATTTCTACCTGATCATCAAACAAACCAGCTGGAGATATTAGCTGGAAACAGTCATGTTCTCTTAAGACTTCTCATTACCGATATTTGCAAACAGTTATTTGGGGGAAAAAGAAAAAAAAGTGATTTTGATGTCCAGACTTTCTTATGCATTCCTTCTTTAAGAATTAAAGAAATATTAACTCATAGGAATAAGCAAGCAGAAATAGTTTCCTAACGGCGATTCAAACAAATGCATGTGGGTTTTGCTTCATGTGTAGGTAAATAATCAGGATGCATATATAGACATTGAGCATCATCAGACAAGCATTTTATTGCATGCTTGCTACTGCCCACTTACTAGGGGTGTGCACTCTGCTCCGCAAAACCGAGGGTCCGTTGGAGGTCCAATCTCACGGAGTGGATACTGACCATTTTCAAAACCATCAGATCTCCACGGTGCGAAATGAAGGTCGTTCGGAGCTCCAAAGTATCAGAAGCATCCAAAGGTTTTTTAGGCTTTGTGAGGAGTTGTTTTAACTTGATGGACTAAATAAACACTTTTCCATATTAGGAAGATGCTTACGGGGGAGGGAGGGGTAGTTTTGAGATTAACATCTGTGTCTAACCAATAGCCACAGTCTCCTCCCTCTCCCCCTCTCCAATCACTGTGTTTAGGGGGAGGGATTGCAAATGTTATAAGCCATTTTTCCCCACCCTGGAACTCATTCGATTGCTAGCTCATGGAGTGAGAAAGGGTCCAAGTTCCACTCCTCATATGCACTTCTTCTTCTCTCAAGACAGCTTGCAGAACTTTCAGAAACTAACCTCCCACAAAAATCAAAGTTCCCCATGTGTGTTGACTTGGTATCATATGTTTAAATTATGGGAGTTGTATCTGAACTAGAATGAAACAACAACAAATTTTCTTGAAAAAATTGATGTTGTCTGAAAGTAAGAATTTAGGGGAAATGGCCCACATTATGAAAATACTGAAAACCATTCCATGTAAATGAGTTGTCTCAGGAAGTGATGATGACTGACAGGCAGTGTAGATCCATACAGTCTAACAAGCAAATATTAGGATATGGAAAAGAATCTTGTGCCAAAGGGTGATCTGTGTACCACAAGTATGGATGCAACTCGGCCAGGCATAAAGTCAAGAGAAGAAGGGATGATGAGAGAAAAGTTTGCTATTGCTAGTAGTACTAGTATCTCCTGTTCTGAAGACAGGACTCAAGTCTATATGCTTTCAATATATATATAAATAATAAAGGTATTATATTTATGGTTGTTCTTGTCTGACCTCTCATAGGGAGAGTACCCCTCCCCCTATTTCACCCCACTAGAGAAAACAGTCAGGGAACACAACTTCTGATCCATGTACACGAAGACCTGTCTGGGTGTACAACATTAAGGCATATGTGGAAGTGGGTAAACATTTCAGGACACACGTGACACACATATACTTTCCGCTTTATAGGTAGAGATAGTAAGTCTGTATTTAACGCTACAAGCATTTTTGCACATGCTGTGTTTCTAGTTTTGATTTTAAAAACACACATGGCAGGTGGGAGGAGGCACCGCAAATGGATGCAGTCCAATATACAAAGGCATGTGTTAATAAGAACTGTATTTTAAATTAGAGCCCATGTCCTCTGAGAGGCGTTTTCCTCTTCTCGTGGCTGATGCTGCTCCTTGACAGAGCATCCAGGAGTAGCATTGCCAAGGACGGGAGGTAAGTGGCTGTCAGTGGACACACACAACTCCAGCCAAGTCCTGCTGGGACTGCCTCAGCCCACACTTCTCACCCAAAAAGTTTTCCATCAAGAGCCTGTACTGAAGGGTCAGGTACTTGCCCCCCTTCATCAAGCCTGTTTCTGGGCATGCACAGAGTGCTTCCCTTTCCTCCTTCCCTCCCTTCCTCCCTCTTAAGGGTGAAGGCTAAGCATGTGCGTCCCTCAGTTTCTGAGAAAACCGATATCAGGGTGGGGGGCCTTTGAGCATGTCCAGAGTTTGGCCTCCCAAAGACATGATGTGTAACTAGTTTTGATTTTAAAAACACACATGGCAGGTGGGAGGAGGCACCACAAATGGATGCAGTCCGTTTATGTGGGTTTTCCTTTTATGTGGAATTGGGTTGACTGCTTGAGACTGAGCTTAGGAATCACAATGGCCACCAAAGACCAGTAAGACTGGCCTCCCACCCAAGGCATTCTGGGAATTGTAGGTGTAAACCTAGGGGTGTTTTTTTTATTAAATTCTTTAAAAATACTTAAAAACCCCAAATGCATGTTTTTAGATTTCTTCTGATCCATGTACACAAAGACCTGTCTGGGTGAACAGCATTAAGGCATATGTGGAAGTGGGTAAACATTTCAGGACACACGTGACACACATATACTTTCTGCTTTATAGGAAGAGATAGTAAGTCTGTATTTAACGCTACAACCATTTTTACAAATATGTTGCAGACCACAATTTTTTATCTAATTAAAGACACATCCAGACCTTAGTGGTGCAGTGTCTACTGCTCCAAGAAATTCAGGAGATATGCAAATCCAGAATAATCTGGATTAGGGAGGCCAAAATATGACAGTATAAATACTTTTTATGAGTTTAAATGAGCATGAATGCACAATTACCCTATAAAATTCACTATATTTCCATCTTACTGGTTTATCTGTGGTCTAGCTCATTAATATGCATCCAGCAATAACACTAAATTCAACACTGGTTAAATCTTGAAAAATTAAGCACTTCAAACAATATAAGACCAACATTCTCTTCTATTTTCAATCATCTTGTATTTTTCCTCAAGGAAAATCTTGTCTGACATACAGTATGAAGAATATTTAGTTCCTTCCAACTGAACTCCATCAGTTATTAATAAAGTATCATGGTGTGATTGCTATGATATCAAGAGCTTACCTGTACATGAGAAATCATCAACGCGGATATATCCTGGGACACAGTCACAGCGATATGATCCAGGCAGGTTAACACACACTGTGTTGGCATGACAATAATGCATCTTAGCAGCACACTCATCAATATCTGAGGGGAGAAAAACACCCCATGAGATTGCAATCAGCTGCACAGTTGCATGTCTTCAGACTTACAGTACCAAAATATGAAAAATATAAATATCTCACAAAAATATCTAGCATACTTTGAATTCTGCTATTAAGCTTGGATGTATTTCTCTTCTCTTCATCCCACTCCTAAAAATAAGGTTTAAAGTACTTATTGTAAAGACACTTGAAATCTCAGGGCTCTCCATAACAAATCAATAATCACCAATGCAGTAATTAAAATAGGGAACAGAGGAAAGTTAGGCATTAATGGTTTCAGGAGGTCCCATGCCAGTGTATAAAGCATGCTGACACTCCCTTGTCCTTTCCAATAGAGGATTTCATAGGGACAGCAGTACTCTCTTGCAACACCTGGTTATATGTGCATAGCCTTGAGTTAAGAGGGCCTTTAAGGCCCTGATTGGAGCAATGGGGGTGGGAAAATACACTTTCTGGAGCCTCTGGAAAGTGCACAATTCCCCCGACATGCTAATGGCAGTGGCAATTAGCATGGCTGGGGGAATTGTGCACTTTCTGGAGCATCCGGGAAGCATGCTTTCCCAAGGTGGACCCACAACCGAGTGTTTGCAGGCTCTCACAAGTGCTTGAGCACGCATCCATGCTCATGGCAAACACATCTGACTGGGTCCAGGGGCCTCCTTCACCCAGTCAGGCACTTATTTATTTATTTTATTTATTTATTACATTTCTATACCGCCCAATAGCCGAAGCTCTCTGGGTGGTTCACTTGCGACAATCCTAATCTGAACTAAGCAATACTAGTCCTAAAACAACCAACACAGTGAAATCACAGAGCAGTTCATTAACCAAGCTGCCCAAGTGGCTTCCTCTTTCAATTCTTTTTGTGCACATGCTAGATTCCAACAAAACTATCAAATAGCTTCTTCCCCAGTTTCAGCCTGGGAAAATGAATGTGATTCACATCCCAGATACCCATCAGATCCCATTAAGCAAATATCTATTGTTCACCATTATTTATCAGACTATACAAATTCCCACAGTGAGTTTCATTGTGCATAATAGCACTCCTACAACTGTTTCATTTGGAGGTGCCAAATAAATTTCACTTAAAGCAAAACAAGAAAAAACTTGGAGATTCCTGTCAGAATAATTTCAGTATTAGCCACGAGAGTTTTGATAAATGTGACAAAGAGTTCCGTTGGAGTTCCACATATCCTCTTATCATTAATATGATATGGCCTACTGTATGTCTCATTCAAAATATCTTACCCAACTAAGTCACCAGCTGATTCTCAGTGAGACTCCCTTTCTCAAAGATTAGTTTAGAAGAGCACATGTAAAATGGATTTCATTTCCTGTCATCTGCCTTTAAAATCTCCATTTTACAAATCTGAACTTCTGATTAAGTCAGCTTCTATAGCATGTCCATATCTCTTACACAACAAGCACCACAGGGGCAGATTCTTCTATGGAGAAACTCCTCTCCAGACATTCAGAAGCATCAAAACACCAATCCCAACCTTATTTGTGTAGTCAGTAGGTGCACTTTTATGGCAGAGCTCAGAGCCATTTGTTTTGCTGCCTTACATGAAAGGCTGGAAAAGACTCTCAGCAACCAACACAGAGCAAGCGGAGCATGGAGACGATCCTCACTTCTGTACTCTGGCTACTCTGCATTCTTGCTAGCTGGGCGCTTCTGAGCAGGAGGAAAGGAGGCCAGGGCATGCATAGGAAGCTGCATATCACAGCTTTCCAAGTCTTCTCCCCTCCCTGCCCCTGGGTCTGCCCACCTTCCCCCATATCCACACTCCCTTTCCAAGCATAGAGCCATAGCCAGCGAGGAGAGAGCTGTGCCGGTTGCAAGTGGGAGGGGAGTTTGGTTTCTGGGGGACAGAGGATTGCTCCCTTATTTTATTTAAATTTTCCTAAATGATGAGATTTAAAATGTTACATAGGCCACTCCAGAGAAGTAGCACTAGAGCATACACCAGAATTTATCTTGAAAATGACATGAGAGAAAGGCCTTAGGCCCTATATAGGCTGAAGTACTATCCTAAGTGAGAACACTTGGGATTGATTCACATGCATCTGTACATCACTTGATAGCGCATCACTCATTGCTTTATCACCTTTGACTGTGTGAATTGCTTCCATTCAAGAGTATGGTGTTTGAGGAGACATAAAAGCTGTCTCTGAAAAAGCTGTTTCACATTTATTTATTACATTAAATTAAATACTGCCCAGTAGTCGAAGCTCTCTGGGAGGTTCACAATAATTAAAACCACAAAATATAACACAAGACACATTATAAAAAATTTAAAGTTTAAAGCTACCGTATAAAAGTAAAAACCAAAATAAAACCTAACAGCAATGCAGAGAGTTAAAATACAGTATCAGATTTAAAACACGTAGCCGTGTGTTCAACTTGATGCTACGATCACAGAGGAAATGCACATGAACTCATCAAAAGTACTAAAGGAAGAGGAAGAAGCTGTCACAGCCCGTAGTTACATTCCCGTGTCTTTCTGTGAACCTAGTTTTGTGAAATCATGAAAGACTGCAGGCCATTGTTACAATGACTGGCACATTTCTATTCTTCACAAGTTTTTCATCTTCCATAGGGTTTCTTTTCCACAGCTACCTTAAAGCATATTGTGGGTGGACCAGCTCTCTCAATTTTCCTTTGATCTGTTCACCCCATCTCCAGGTCAGGGACAAAAGTGACCTTTGCCAGATGAACCATCTGTCTCTGGGTTTTTTTTAGTTACACTTGGGGCAAATTTGGACAGGTGGTGATGATGTTAAAGAACACCTCCTTTCGAATTTACCTAAGGGCAATTCTTAGTACTACAGATAGCTTCTGATTTAAAAATGAGTTCATTCTCCAGCCATGCTCGACTTTGCTTGTACATAAAAACAGTGTTTGCATTAAATATCTTCACTTATCTTCATTTTATGTTCCTAATTATACAAGTGTGAGTGTAAGGAACACATTCCTATTACAAATTACTTACTAGTTGTCTTGAACTGAATACAGTTGTCCCAGAAAATTTGTCAGAGGTACATTAGACTAAACATGTAAAAACAAGAACAGCAGATCTACATTTGGTATTTATTCTCCTACTATGTGTCTCTAGAAATGGAGAAAAGGTGCTTTTGCCTTCATGCTGCTGCAATCCTGCACTTACGTTCTGAGTGGAACATACACCAGCTGTCACAAACACTTCTATCCTATGGCCATCACTCCAGTAAGCAGGAAGCTGAGGCCACTAACAAAATCACTTTGTACTGGCCACCAAGCAGCTGTCAACTGACAGGGACTTTTGATCAGTAAGCAGCCTGGGCTGAATATGAAATGATGGCTTGAAGGCAAATGACTACATCCCAGTCCAAATACCTTGAGCTATCAAATCTCCTTGTCTTGGCTGTTCCTGAATGATGATCCCCTTGAAAAATGTGTAAAAACTGTCAAAGTCAGAAAGACAAAATGGAAGGGGAAGGCAGCCCACCTCTCCATCACACCATGGTGCTCTGGGGCCAGAAAGTACTCACTTGGGTGTAAGTACATGCCTGCTGCCTTGTTTAAAAAACAAAAAATACAGCCTTTTGTTTCATTGCTTTGAAAAGGTTTTGTTCAATCATGTATAATAATTCCGAAACATAAAAGGACTGGGAAAGAAAGGAAAGTTGTCAGTGCTAGTAAGACGTTCACCTAAAAATTAACTTGACAAGGTGCCATGTTTGTCTGACACTTTGAAAGACATTAACCATGCCAATGAAAAATGCTGAAAGTGAAGGATTTAATTGGTGTTTTCTGCTAGTAAAAAAAGGGGGGAAGTTTCCTAGTTATTGGTAGCATTAGAACAGCTACTGCTTTAAAAGGTTTCTGTGTGCACAACTCTACTCCTATTTAATTATACATATTCCAGTTTTCAATCATAGCTACTCAACAATTAAATCCTAACACAAAGATATCAGGGATACAAGGTGCTGTGTAGGAAACTCACTTCTAGCCCATGCTGCTGCTGAGAAACTGTAACTTCCAAGCTCTTCCCTCCACAGAAAGGGAGTAGACGGATCTACAGGTAAAGTCAAAGGCTGGCTGATGGTAAAAATGCCGATACATAGAAGCAACCCTCTTGTGATAGGCAGACTTTTCAGGCTCTTGGCTGAGAGGGATGTAGTCCAGATTCCAGATTCCACCACGCAGCAGGAGGGGACTGAATGGGTGTCAGGACCCCAATTCCTCCCACCAAAATGCGAGGCAATAAAGATTCACTATGCAATCTACAAAGTTTTTGTCCAGTAAAAAACAAAAACAAAACTGCCTCTCTACAGCTGTAGCAACTATGAAGGCTACAAACTAAACTTAATTAGCCAAACAAAGGAAGGCCGATGACTATTAACTAAATGGATGATTTCCCACCGTGTCCAACAGGATTTTACTGGACTCCTTTAGTGAGGGTCCTCTTGACCCAACTTGTGCAGCTAGACTAGTGGACTGCCTCCCACCTTCTCTCCTCCCACCTTCTCTCAACCCCAAACCCTGTGGCAGACTCTGCGATCTGTCAATTCTGGTGCTCCCTCCCCCTCCAACAAAGGCTGAGCTCCCAAGGGGAGGGGGGAGACGATATCTGAACCTGGGCGTCCTGTTCGATAAGCTACTAGAAAGATTCCTTCCTGACTCTGGAGAGTCCTGGGGAATTTCCTCCCTGCACCGCCACACCCCCCCCCCCCCCAGCACCTTGTCTTGGCTGGTGTTCTTCTAGTTCAGCCTCTCTGAGCCTGACTCAGCATGTGAAACCAAACAAGGGAGCCCAGGCCCATCTTGACAATGAGATGCAGCCAGATTGTCTCCATTCACAGAAGCAAACTTTCCATTGCTTTACAGAATCCCACTTGTTAAAATGTTGTGCAGAACTCCTGTTCCCTTGTTCTCCAAGGCTTGGTTGCAAAATCCTAAGCCCACCTACTGCAAAGCAAGTTCCATTAAACGAAGTGTGATTTACGTCTGAGTAAATTTGCATAGGCTTGGGTTGCATGCTATGAATTAATTTGCTGCCTAGATCTGTAATTTCCATTGTCAACTCTTCACAAGCTTCTCTCCCTCAGCAAAATAATGGTAAGAGGCTCTCAAGGCAGTGGTAAGAGGCTTTCATTTAGCAAAACAATTTTGCTAAAAGTATGTTCCAGTCAAGGAATGGAACTATTGGATTTGACTTAATTTCTCTAAAAAATGTATATGCAGGATTAGATGCCTAAGACCAAAAAAAAAAAAAAAAATCTATTTAACAATGTTACCATATTATCTATAAACCAGACAGAGCGGTATACATCAACTTCGCTATAATGGAACTGAAATTGTGATTCATGTGTGTAGAGTGCTTGTCGCATTTGAAATATTAGAGCTTGTCTTCTGGTGGTCTATTGAGGTGATAAAAATGCATGATTTATGCCTTTCCCTAGGACTATGAAGTAGTTTGCTTTTCTTATAAAAAGGTATACTTATGGTCTTTAAAATGAAACTTGACACAGCATAATGATCCTTCACATATCACTAACTTCCATCTGCATAAGCTAGTTTGCTGTAATGACAAAGAGTCACTAGGGCTAAAGCTTTTCAATGAGAATCGCTGCATCATGGCTTAGTCTGCCATGGTACATGATAGCATTCTTTGATCAGTTTGAGATACTTTATTAATAAGCAATTTGGTAACTTTCTGTTTCTTCACATTTTATTCCTTACTGCATCAAGGACTGAAACCAGCAGACCACATAGTGTTATATTCCTTGTGCTTCTAAATCATGATAGGGTCAATTTAAACATAAAAACTTAAAAATTAAACTGATGCTTATCATAGGATAACTGGCTGAATTAAACGGCTATCATGCCTTGCTGCCACAGAGATTCTTACCAACACAACAATGAAAGTTTGCTTATCAAGCGATAAGCTTATCATATGATCAAGGAAAGTATGCTTATCAAGCGATAAGCTTATCATTTGATAGCTATCACTAATGCAACCTGACTTTACTATAGAAAGAAACAAAGAGGAAGAAGAAAGACAATAGTGTAGTGTCAGTACTCAGCATAGCAAACAGGCACAGCTCCTCTGATCTTGCAGGAAGCATGCTAATACTACCTGATATTTTGGTTCTTTTATCTTATCAAATATCAATAAATAAAAATGGACACTACAATAAACAATGAGAGTTGAACTATCTCAGCACTGCAGATTCTCAAACTGCCACCTTTAAGTCCCAGCAGCAGTTGTTTGCCCACTTGCAGCCTTTACCAGTAGAGGTACCAACCTGTTTGGGCAACCATCTGTCAGGTATGCTTTAGGCGGATTCTTGCACTGAACCGGGGGGTTTGGACTCGATGGCCTTATAGGCCCCTTCCATCTCTACTTCCATCTCTACTCTATGATTCTATGGGCATAACCACCTGTGACAATCCCAGACATATGAAAGGCCAAAGCAACAGTCAGGTCTCTAGGCCCTACACTATGCTTCACACCCAGGGTCTGTGCCCTCCCTGCTCCCAATCCTTTGCTGTTTTCTGCTTCACTTTACATACTATTTGACTTTGACTTCAGCTTTGCTTGAGTCCACATCATTTGCCGTAGCTGGATGATCTTCCCTATTTCTGATTTTGGCTCTCATCTTGATGATTCTCTCAAAGAAGCTTGCAACTGACTAGCTATTGCTGGAGTTGACTGCAAGGGGATCATTTGATATGACGGGTTGTAATGGTTTTGTTGGGGGTCATATTTAAATGGTATATGCATGATTATTTGTATGATGTTGGGTTTGTGAAGGCCTTTGTGCTACAGACAAATAAATCTCTTTGACTGATTGACTAGCTATTGCTTGCATTGATATAGCCGAAATTCTTTTAAAGATTCCCACCATCAAGCTTTTATCTGAGGACTAAAAATACATTTATATTAATGAAAGCTACATTTTTTTCAGGATTCCAGAAAAGGCTCCCCATCCTGGTTTCACTTGTACCTAAATGTCACTGAGATTGATAATATATTTATTTATTACATCCAAATGCCTACTCCGAGGGAAGCTCGGAGGATGGCAACAAGGGAGAGGGCCTTTTCGGTGGTGGCCCCCCCACTGTGGAATGATCTCCCTGATTAGGCTCGCCTGGCACCAACACTGTTATCTTTCAGGCGCCAGGTTAAGACTTTTCTCTTCTCCCAGGCATTTAACAGCATTTAACAACACTAAGTTTGTCAGAAACCCCAGAACTGTTGTTTTTAAATGGATACTGTTGTTTTTATGTTTCTGATAATTCTTAAATTTTGTATACTTTTTAATGTTTATATTTATTTATTTATTTATTTATTACATTTTTATACCACCCAATAGCCGAAGCTCTCTGGGCGGTTCACAAAAATTAAAATCATAATAAAACAACCAACAGGTTAAAAGCACAAAAATACTGTTTTAACTTTTGTAAACCGCCCAGAGAGCTTTGGCTATGGGACGGTAATAAATGTAATAAATAAATAAATAAATAAATAAATAAATAAATAAATAGAAACCAAGTTAACAATATGTGCAGCCATGAAACAACCTTTTTGTAAAACAGTGGAGTTGTTGGCTTATTACGCTGGCTTGTCATAGGAGGGACAAGCCAGAGATCCCAGGTCATGTGTAATGATAAACAAATCACAATGGAAGTTCTAGGGTTTGTTTACCTGCTTGCAGGTAACAATTGGTAGTGTGCACTCCCCAGAAACTTGGCTTCTTGTTACATGCAAACCTAGTCTTCATATCTCATACAGTCTACAGGCAAAGAACTAGGTTCCAACAAAGGTGAACTGCATCTGAACTTAAGCAGCAAGTTCAGCTTTTGTTTGTTATTGTTCTAAGCAAGTGTCTTTGCCATATAAATCTTTGCCAGTTTCCCTTTCCACCACTCCCTACTCCCCAAGGGCCATCCCCACACTTTTCTGGGGAGTCCTGCAACCTTTCCACCCCTTCCACTCATGGGAGCATCAAGTTATCGGAACTCTGTGCCATGTAACTCTAGATCCACTCTTGAAAGCAGAGTTGGAACAAGCCCCAGGAATCAGGAGGAGCTGATGTTCATGCACTTTTAAATTATTCTCCTGTAATATGGGGATTAATAGATGAACAGCAAAAGTAAATGTTGAGGGCCCTTACAGTTGCAAAGAGACTCATACTTCAAAGCCTGGAAAAATAAATCACCTAATGTTCAGTGGTCTGAATACTTTTCTGTTCTTGCTATATTTGAATGTGTATCCTACTGTCGTCAACTTCATATGGATGCATATATATATTTGTACTGATTTATATATTTGAAAGAATATTGTCAAATCCTTTTTTTCTTTCTCTTATTCCTTTTATTAACATTGTTACCCATGGTTACTGTGAATGGATATTATTTATGTCATGTTCTCTTTTTTCCATTGTTTCCGCCACCACCCCTTTTCTCTTTGGCTTAGGTTATATTTGGAAATAACAACAACAACAACAACAGCAACAATTTAAGAATCAGGTGCTGCTAAGATTCAAAAGCAAGGGGGAAGATTGGTTAAAGAAAACGGGGCAGTGAAGGCAGGGCACTGAGAGAAGAAGTGGGGGAAGGCATAAGAGAGCCAGGAGGAAAAGATTCTCACAACAGGAAAGGCTGTGCGCTCTTGGCGAAAAGATTAGGGGAAGAAACTTTGAAGTTAAAAGAACTGTGGGCTTGTCCTGGAGAACAAGGGAGCAAGAGGTTTAATTTCATATGCTCAGTCTATGAAGCTTATTTAGTATGTTGAGATAAATCTTTGGATGCAGGTCTTTGCTTATTCAATGTTTATGCATGAATGCCTATATATATATATATATAAGCTCTTTGCATTAGATGGAGATACACACTATCAAGTAATTAACATTTCTTGGAATGATGCCATGTTTAAATATCAAGTAATAAATATATTCTTTGTGTTTTCAACAAATATGAGATTTTCTTAACCCTGAGTGAATAGCTGCAGAAGTTTGATAAATGCATTAATGGGAAACATTTGTAGACTTATAAATATTTTTTAAATGTTTTCCACTTTTAT
The DNA here is from genome assembly GCF_023053635.1 of Elgaria multicarinata webbii. Classification (NCBI taxonomy): domain Eukaryota; kingdom Metazoa; phylum Chordata; class Lepidosauria; order Squamata; family Anguidae; genus Elgaria; species Elgaria multicarinata. The sequence goes on from NC_086172.1 coordinate 108,332,196, forward strand.
TTTCATGAGAATACTTGATAACATATTCATAAAGCATCTGACAGTTAAAAACAAACTATATATTTTTTAAAAAAATACAGACTTGGAATTCACAGATGATAATGGTATTTGGAGATCAGAGTGCATAAACAATATGAAAACCTTAGAATATAAATCTTTTGGGAGAGCAAGTTTTGCCTTAAGGCAGGTTCTCAGTCATTGGGTTAAACATTCCCTATCCACTGAATGTGATTACTAATGTGAATACTATTGTTCAAATGATGCATACAATTATCCTACTGTCCTTATGTCTAATTCTATTCAGTTTAGTTTCTGTTAGGAGATATTGACAGCTAGATGCATAAATACTTGCACAAGATTAGCATAGAGGGAGAAAAATAGGCTGAATGCACATCATAATGGCCTGCTTCAGATGACACTCTGGGCTTTGTGGTTAGCTTAACCATGTTCTGTGGTGGTTAATGCTAACCACACATGGAATGCTTGCAGACATCACTTTTAACCCTTTTGTGGTTATGTTTTCCTTAACCACACACTAACCACAAAGTGGTTAGTGGAGCACCTGATTCCTCCAACTGATCCACCCTGTATCCTAGCAGCCCTAGTGCTAGGAACCCTGGCAGTTACAAACATCATTTTAGAGCAGGCACCAATGAAATCAGCCATTTCAAGCATGCATCGCCCCGTTTAGTGAGTAGTTCCTTTGCTTTCTGCATCGCCATGCCTGCTATGCCTCTACAGTCATCACAGGGGAGGCAGAAGCCTTCCAGGACAGCTGCACTAGCTGCATCAGCAGGCAGCACCAGCACAGTAATCAGAACCTGAGGGGTGTAATGGCGCTTCGTAGAAATGGATGCTTCGTAGGGGGAGATTGCAAATGGGGATTTAAAAAGCTCTGCTGTAAGCATGCTCTGCTAAAAAGAGCAAAAATCGCTCCAAAAAACGAATGCGAAACATTATGGCAGCCACAGCGAGCGTATCAATCAGCAGTCCAGAGCAGCTATAGATCTCGCTGGCTAGAGCGGCCCCACCTAGTTAGGCAACTCTGTACTGGAAGCTCTGTGTCTTAACCCCTTAACCACAGACACGTGTCAGACAACACTTTTAGCCATGGTTAGTGCCGCTAACCATGTTGCACAACATGGTTAGTGAGCCTAACCGCAATGGCCTGGTTCAGACAACACACTGAATCATGCTGCATTCCATTAGCCATTTTGTGGTTAAGCAGCATGGTTTAGTGTGTTGTCTGAACCAGGCCAATGTGGTTAACGGGACAGATGTTAGGGAAAACATGTGTCAGATGACACCGTTTACCATGGTTAAGCATTCTGTTAACCATTTTGTGGTTAAGCAGCATGGTTTAGCATGTCATCTGAATGGGGCCAATGTGTATCTAAGGCCACAGCTAGACCTAAGGTTTATCCTGGGATCATCCAGGGTTCGCCCCTGCCTGAGCACTGGATCCCCTGTGTGTCACCTAGATTAACAGGTTTGACCCTGGACGATCCAGGGATAAACCTTAGGTCTAGCTATGGACTAAGTATGAATGTCTATCATTACATCTTTACTCTCAATGGGCATCACTCTAATTGTGCATTCTGATCACACAATTAGTATAACTCATCAAGCATAACTTATGTGCAACAAGAGTTTGATCAGGGTATACGTGGACAAATTGTGCTGTGCAACATGAACAAGTAACACACTTTTGAGCCTGAAGCTAGCATTTTCTAGGACAATGAATCTGCATGTTATTGAACATTCAACTTTGTTCTTCTGTCCCGCACAAAATGTGCATGTTCTCAAATTAATGCAGCATAACTGATGGAAACTGTTGCACAACCAGAAATATTACACTTTCAAAATGTAGATCCCTATACTGGCTACCCAAGTAATACTTTTAAGTTAAGGCATGAGGTGTAAATGTAAAATGCGATTAAATAAATTATAAAGCTCATTAGATTATATAACTTCCTTTTCAGGGGATGGGTTCAGAAGACAACATCCACATGTACAGACATTATTTAGAAAAGCAAAGTTACCCAAGAGGCACTACTCAGTGTTTCTAAAGATAGCTGAGACTGTGGGAGGTAAAACAGAAAGATGCATAGAAATGAAGGGGCAGGTTTTACACAAGGTGCATGAAGCACCCTGATTTTAAAAAATCCAGTCTCTTTATTTCTGATTGGAATGTTAACAGCAGTCTGCCTGATGTTTGTAACCAAACTGAAATCCCAACTGTTTAAACCTATTCTTAATTCATCTATTATTTTGTTTAGGAAATATGTAGTTTCTCTGGAGAACTTGTGAAGGGCAATTAATAGAATGTTGGACTTGGGTTAGAAAAGCCTTGATTCAAATTCCTGCTCAACCATGACGCTTAATTTTCTAACAGCAGCCTTCCCCAACCCGGTTCCCTCCAGGTGTTTTGGACTACAACTTCTAGGATTACTGATTATTGCCCATGCTTTTGTGGGCTGATGGAAGCTGAAGTGGGAAAGTGCCTTACATATGTGGGAAAGTGCCTTACATATGTGGATTTAAGCTCCTGGCAGCCTTTTTGGACCTGTGGGCAAGTTTGGAAACTTGATAAACCATTCTGAGCACTCCCACAAAATGGCTCCTGTGGGGCTAGGCACAAATGAGAAGTAATCTGCCCCAAACTCTGAATACAAGGCAGTGGTGGGGACAGAGCCCCAACACACTACACTCTTTGAACACACCATTTTCTGCACCAAGAGAAACCTCTGGTATCCCCTTCTCTCTACCATGCATCTCCATTCATTTAGATTCCACAGTGTAGAGGTTTATTGGCATTCAATTTTGAGTATTTTCCTGAAGTACTCTTTCTTGTTTGGGATGGCTTTTGACAGTCAAGGACAACAAGAGGGTGTTCGCTTTAATAATTTACAGCATAATAATTTACAGTTGGGCTTTTTGTGCTGTGTTTTTTTAATTATTACTTACCCCAGGTTCTAGCGCTGGGTGCCAGAAATGGAAACAAACATGTCAAAAGAGCGCATCTGTATTTCAAAGGGTACTAAAGCTGTTCTAATTTTTAAATGTCTTTTGTTCAACTTTCTTCTGAAACTACACCACTAACACATATTAAAATAATTATATCCCCATTTATCTGGTATTTTAACATCTCTGTTCTTTACTAATGGATCAGAATGAACAATGGATTATTGTATTCAAAAGAAATTATTTGTTCCTATCACTTCTGCACTCAAAGCAATTATGTTAAAGTACTTACCCCTATCAGCATTTATCTTAACAACATTCGCCTGTGCTATTCTATTTTTATCTCAAATTCTTGCACCCTGCCTTTGTCCTTCTGTCTGTGTCCTACAATATTGACTAGCTTACTCTTTGAAATCCACACAGATACAATCTTCAGATGATAAATTGTAGCTGCCCACCCATCTAATTGATCCAGGATCCCTGTGCCCTCAGCAACCTTTTATGGTAGCATTTTGAAGGACTCTCTCTCTCTCTCTGTCTCAAAAATTATATAAAGATGAAACCTGTAGTTTGCTTACTTGTTTGCTTCACCTTTACTATATCAAAGAGTATTTATTATCCTTAAAGAATCACTGCCTTGGCATTCCATGGTGACTTTTAATACATAAATACCTTTGAAAATGAATGAGAGGTGTGGTAAATTATAACCGCTTCATGCAGAATTAATTCTTCACCACTAAAGCTTAAAAACAAAAAAGAAAGCTACATTTCTATCCTTTGCCTAATCAACAGCGATTTATAATAGTTACTAAAAGAGGCATTTTGCTTTTTAGATCACAAAGCCACACTCCTTAGGTATCACCTGATACCTAAACTAGAAGAGCTCTGCAGCTCAAGAGGAAAAGCAAACACCATGCCATTCAACAAATGATCACAAAAAGCCTTCTCTTCTCACCCTTATTCATCCTCAACACTCAGTACGAATTTTCTATTTTAATTGCTTTGCTTTTGGCTATGAAACTGAACCAGCAATTTAATTATTTTCTGTTCAATGACACTGTTAAGTTTGCTCTAGTTAAACATGATATGGGACACTCTCAACTGTGTTCGATTTTCCAGTCAGTGAAATATAATTTTGTTTGCTACGCTACAAGCAGAAGTCTACTTGTACGGCGGCTCCATATTAAAGCATCAAACAGGCCCTCATATTTCCACTATGAATCAACCACATCTTTTTCTATGAGGTCTAAATGGGATTCACATCCATTAAAAAAAACCAACCAAACAATATAGCCACCACCAGTCAGTTCACAGCTCCTGCGAGGTGCGTTTCCTATCTGTTTCCAGACATCTGAGTACCCTTCAAACAATGCAGGAACATTAAGGCAACCTACAATAAAATTACAGAGACTGTTCTTTGGGTTAATATGTGAAGCCATAGTACAAATATTGAAGTGTCTTTCAGTGGCCACCAACACTATTGTTAAACACATTGGCTGCATTTGGACGTCACTTGGGTTAATAAGCTACTCAAAGCAACTTATTTTGAAAATAAGCTACTGTTATCCCCCACACAATCAGACAAATAAGCTACTGTGAGTAGCTTATTAAGCAACTGTGTGTAGTTTGACTCACTAGCTCCTGCCCATGCAGTGACACTGTTTTAACTCTGAGATATAAACATAGCCTCCCCCAGTCAGGAGACACTCAGGGCGTTCCTAGACGAGGCCTTAGCGCGCCTTGAGAGCCGGTTTTCCTGCTGTGCTTCCACATGACGCACAGGGGAATCCGGCTCCAGGCCGCACTGAAGCCTCCTCTAACGCGCCATAAGCGAAGTCGCTTATGGCGCGCCTTTTCCCCAGCCCTGGCCTGAGGCAGGGGCTGGGGAACGTCTAGCTACTTCCGTGGCTTTTTGCGGCTACTCGCTTACTCGCGAGTAGCCGCAAAAAGCCGCGGACTGGCCACAGCGCTGAGCGCTGTGCCCATCGGCCGGGGGAGATCCCGGTAGGGAGAAGGAGAGACGACACAGCACAGACACACACACACGGAGGGAGAAGGAGAGACGACATAGGAGCAGATGGGGGGGTTTAACTAAAAAAAAAACCTTACCTTCTCCGCAGTCTTCGGGCCGCACGTGGCCCCTTTAAACTTAAAAAAAAATAGCGGACGCTGCAGGGATCCGACGTCCCTGCGCGTCCCGCGTCTGGAAGCCCGGGCGGCGCGCGCTAACATCAGCGCGCTGTCGCCCCGCCTCCCTGCCGGCTTATCCCGGCAGGTCTAGCAAAGCCCTCAATCTGCCATTAAACCCTGTACAATAACTCTCCAAGAATGGAAAATCCCAAGCATCCCCAAAGGGGAATAGCTAGGAAACCTTGGGGGTTTGCAGGATTGGGACCAAACTCCACACACAGCCTCTCCTAGGCATGTGATCCACCATCAAACCCGTGTGCATTTACTCTAGAGGAGCAAAAATTCCAAGTGCCCCCCAAAGGGGGAAGTGGCTAGAAATCCTTGGAGGTTTGAAGGATTTGGACCAAACCTCATAGCCAGCCTCTTCTACTAAGGATGCACTCAACGCACTATGAAAACCCAGTGCTAACTGTGAAAGCAGCAAAAATCCGAGGTGCATCAAAAAGTGGAAGATGCCTATAACACCTTTGGGGGTTGCAGGATCAGGACCAAACCTAATAGTCTGCCTTCTCTACACTGCTGTCTTGCTCCCTTTAATGTGTTCCTAATCAGTAAGTCCGTGACTGCAGAGCAGCAGCTATTTGGTCTGTTCTTGCTTCATAGCTCTGTACCCAGCCAAAATAACCCACTGTGAACGCCATATGACACAATAAGCCATGATGGGTGAAATAACCCACTCTGCCAACCATGGATTACCAGAGTGCATTATTTTGGCCAAATAAGCCATTGTGGATTAAAAAGTTCCCTCCAGACGACACAATAACTCATGATAGGTTAATTAACCCACCATGGCTTAATTAACCCATCAAGGGTTATTGTGTCATCTGAACCCAGTCATCATGTAAAGCCAGGGTACAGAACGTCAAGCCTGGAGGCCAAATCCTGGAGACTCATTGGAGATCTCCAGGGTTCTCTAGATGGCCACACACCCTTTCCCTGGTCCCATTGCCTTTCCTTTGACCATTGATCATTTGGTGGTGTTTTGGCTTTCGTGCAGTTTGTTTCCTCCATTCTACAAGGTTGAAATGCCTCTCCTAAGGCATAGATTCTGGTGGGAAGAGACATACTGTAAGTTCCAATACGCTGGTATTTTGGCTCTGCTCCATTTGCCTTCAGTCCCACTCACCACTGGAAAGTGGCCTCTGAATGATTCTCTGAAATGGAATTTGGCCCACAAGCTGAAAGAGGTTCTTATACACCTGACATAAAGACCCCCAGTTTCACCCATGTACCATTGCTTAGAACTTTGGGAGCCCTGAGTGACTTTCTTATTGACTACTTCCACCTCTCTAAAAAGGTTTAAGTCACTCTTAGATAATCAAACTGATTTCCACTGATCTCCACAAAATGACTGTCAAAATGTAGTACAATCAAACAACTATAAAGATGGCATTGTTTCATATCATGAAAAGTATTCCATGAGGATCAACAGAACTGCCTGCATAATGTGGCACTAAATGGTAAGAAGAAATGCAGCAGAACTGAAACTTCAGGTCTTGAGGCTACTATATTATAAACATTGACTTCAAAGGGATTTGATAATGGAAACATGCTTATCAATCCACACAAATAATGCACCTTAGACTGAGGTGACATGTAGAATATTTATCCAAGCTGCCAAGCTTCTTTGTGATAGAAAAAGAGGTAAGCCTTAAAATAAACCTTAGAGTTTACAGTGCAATTTCGTTTCCAGTGCTACGTTTCCTCTCAGTTTCTAAAGTAAAAGTTAATTAAAAAGACAACTCCAGCTACTGCAGTTCTTGATAGTGAGCTCCATCACACTTACGTTTTTTTTTTAATCTGGTTTTCAACTACGTTTCCCCCTCTGTTACCTTAGCGAGTTGAGCATTGTGCATTGTTGCACATGTATCTTTTCACCTATGTCGCTACTATGCCAGTGAAATCTCCCATCGCACCCCCTACATTCTCATTCCCCCTGCAGTTATTTTATTATTTTGCTCGTTTCAAAGGGTGGGTGGATGAACAAACATTTTAACTAATTTCTTTTGTAAACTTAGTCAGGTGCCCTCCTTTGCTCCAAGGTAACCAAAATGCTTGTTGTTGTTTATTTGCTCAGTCGCTTCTGACTCTTCGTGACTTCATGGACCAGCCCACGCCAGAGCTTTCTGTCGGCCGTTGCCACCCTCCCTCCCTCAAGGTCAAGTCTGTCACCTCCAGAATATCATCCATCCATCTTGCCCTTGGTCGGCCCCTCTTCCTTTTGCCTTCCAATTTCCCTAGCATCAGCATCTTCTCCAGGGTATCCTGTCTTCTCATTATATGTCCAAAGTACTTCAGTTTTGCCTTTAATACTATTCCCTCAAGTGAGCAGTCTGGCTTTATTTCCTGGAGTATGGACTGGTTTGATCTTCTTCCAGTTCAAGGCACTCTCAGAATTTTCCTCCAACACCACAGTTCAAAAGCATCTATCTTCCTTCGCTCAGCTTTCCTTATGGTCCAGCTCTCGCAGCCATAGGTTACTACGGGGAATACCATTGCTTTAACTATGCAGACCTTTGTTGTCAGTGTGGTGTCTCTGCTCTTAACTATTTTATCAAGATTTGTCATTGCTCTCCTCCCAAGAAGTAAACGTCTTCTGATTTCCTGGCTGCAGTCAGCGTCTGCAGTAATCTTTGCGCCCAGAAATACAAAGTCTGTCACTGCCTCCACATTTTCTCCCTCTATTTGCCAGTTATCAATCAAGCTGGTTGCCATAATCTTGGTTTTTTTGAGGTTTAACTGCAACCCAGCTTTTGCACTTTCTTCTTTCACCTTCATCATAAGGCTCCTCAGCTCCTCCTCGCTTTCAGCCATCAAAGTGGTGTCATCTGCATATCTGAGATTGTTAATGTTTCTACCTGCGATTTTAACTCCAGCCTTGGATTCGTCAAGCCCAGCAAGTCGCATGATGTGTTCTGCATACAAGTTGAATAGGTAAGGTGAGAGTACACAACCCTGCCGTACTCCTTTCCCAATCTTAAACCAGTCCGTTGTTTCGTGGTCTGTTCTTACTGTTGCTACTTCCTCAAGAGGCAGACAAGATGACTTGATATCCCCATACCACCAAGAACTTGCCACAGTTTGTTATGATCCACACAGTCAAAGGCTTTAGAATAGTCAATAAAACAGAAATAGATGTTTTTCTGGAACTCCCTGGCTTTCTCCATTATCCAGTGGGTATTAACAGTTAGGTCTCTAGTTCCTCTGCCTTTTCTAAACCCAGCTTGTACATCTGGCAATTCTTGCTCCATAAATTGCTGGAGTCTACCTTGCAGGATCTTGAGCATTACCTTACTGGCATGTGAAATAAGTGCCACTGTCCGATAGTTTGAACTTTCTTTAGTGTTTCCCTTTTTTGGTATGGGGATATAAGTTGATTTTTTCCAGTCTGATGGCCATTCTTGTGTTTTCCAAATTTGCTGGCATATGGCATCCATCACCTAGACAGCATCATCTTGCAATATTTTAAACAGTTCAGCTGGGATACCGTCATCTCCTGCTGCCTTGTTATTAGCAATGCTTCTTAAGGCCCATTCAACCTCACTCTTCAGGATGTCTGGCTCTAACTCACTGACCACACCGTCTGAGCTATCCCCAATATTATTATCCTTCCTATACAGATCTTCCGTATATTCTTGCCACCTTTTCTTGATCTCTTCTGTTTCTGTTAGGTCCTTGCCATCTTTGTTTTTGATCATACCCATTTTTGCCTGGAATTTTCTTCTGATGTTTCTAATTTTCTGGAAGAGGTCTCTTCCCCTCCTATTCTATTGTCTTCTTCCACTTCCGCGCATTGCTTGTTTAAAAATAATTCCTTATCTCTTCTGGCTAACCTCTGGAATTTTGCATTTAATTGGGCATATCTCCCCCTATCACTGTTGCCTTTTGCTTTCCTTCTTTCTTGGGCTACTTCCAGTGTCTCAGCAGACAACCATCTTGCCTTCTTGGTTTTCTTTTTCTTTGGGACGTTTTTTGTTGCCACCTCTTGGACAATGTTGCGAACTTCTGTCCATAGTTCTTCCGGGACCCTATCTACTAAATCTAGTCCCTGCTTACATCTGCATGATTTTTAAAGATAAAGAGATGAAACGTGGCAAGGTGATAGCTCTAAAGGAGGGCTTTAGCAGTGCCAAGTTTGAATCAGATCTATTCATGCCTTGATGTTTAGGATTTTTTTAATTCCCATCCCCCTCAAGCCATCCCCCTGATACTCCAGCAATGTGAAATTGCACCTGTTTGAATTTGTGGAGGATCTGTTTTCCTTTACTTTGATAATGCACAGCTATGCTTCTCCAGTTCATAAAAATAGAGACCTGCTGGGATCCTCAGGGATGTGGGCTCCCCCCTCCCACTCTGGCTTCGTTATCTAGTGATTTACTGATTTAATGTTTCATTGACTGGGCTTCATTTCTGCGGGCAATGAGGGTGGGGTTGGAGCAGTAAAACATCCATTCAACCAACTAATATCAAGTCTCCATTGTTTGACACAGAGTGCTGGAAAAGGAGAAACACCCCACCCTCCCCTTTCGTCAGTAAGACTCCATTCAAAGTACACACACCCAACAAAGGAAAAAGCGAGAGGACAGCAATCCACAGAGGCTTAAGGGCACATTAAATCTGCTTGGAGAAAATAATCCAGACTTTCCCGACAACAAAATAATACATAATAAAAATAATAAATAGAGGAAAAGAGGCGAGATGGGTGCATGACAGGGACAACATCACGTAAGTCCCGCGCTGCAATACCAGATACCAGACATGGCAAGAGTGTGTTAAACCACTGGTGTGATGGAGCTCAGTGTGAGAGTCCTTTTATTCCCTGGGCAGATATTGGTATAAAAGCACTGAAGTTTCTATTACCATGGGATAGGACATTTCTACATATACCTAGAACATTACTAAACCTCTAATTTTATGGTCTTTCTACATTAGGTGCAAATAATCCATTAAAAAATAATCAAATAGCATGCATGGGCTAAACTACATGTAGGCAAGCAAGCCAAAATAAAGATGGTAGCCGCATGTTTATGAAACGTTCTCTATAAAGAAGCTCATCTGGTGCTGATGCTGTCATCTTTTCAGAACCAGGCAAAGACATACTTACTTTCCTAGGCTTTTGGACATTCGTTATGGTGCAACTATGGGTTGCTTTTATGGTGTTTATTCTAGGCTGGGAGCAGGGGTATTGTGGATTGTGGATAGATACTTTTCATATTTATTGTTTTTAGATTATGCTTTATGGTATTTATTTGTACTGTTTTGCAGATAGTTGTTTATATTGATTTTGGGGTGTTCCCCTCCCCATTATATTTATCATGGATTTCTGTATTGTAAATTGCTTCAAGGTTGATTTTCATCATGCAATGCATCATGATGATGATGATGATGATGATGATGATGATGATGGCAGTCCCCTCAACATATCCAGTTTCTTTAATTTCACTATTACCACCAATATTCACATAAATATATTTAAGACTAGTGTACAATGCTATTTAACACTAAACTAGGATAGTTATGATATCCAACGATAGTTGGATAGTTATGATATCCCAATAATTCTCCCAGACTGTTCTATCAAAAAGTAAGCTCCTGGGTCAGAAAATCAAGTGAAACTGGGGGTTTGCAGTGACCACAAGATTTGGTTTGGAGCCCAATTCTGTGATGCAGAAAACAGCCCAATCTGACTTGGACAAATCCAGAGGCCACCTGATTAGCATCTAAATCTCCCATTGACTGTCATTGGAAGTTAACAACTGATTATGCTTTTGTTTGTTTGTTTGTCAAGAATGCATGCAAATGGCAGGCACAGCAGCACCTTGTGAGGAAATGAAACCTGCCGAATTTCAGACACATAGGTACAGTACAGGAGTGTTTGCGCTAGGTGCCTTTAAGGTTTGATTGCTTTCAAAAAGGAACTTCTAATAACTTCTTTATTTATTGGCAGGATTAAATGACATTTGTAGGCAACCTTTTCCCTTCTGGGGAAATTGTGCCTAAGAAGTTTCAGGTGAATAGGCGCAGGGGGAGTTTTGCAAGAACAAGCTTTACAGTTTGGGGGTTTCCAGAACTCCTAGGAGAGAAAACTAGCAAAGATCACTGAACAGTCCTGAGATATTTTACTTCAGCATTCCTGTCCCAAAGCACTGGGGTTGAAAAGCCCAGGTAAAACCATTCACTGTAATTAGAAGCTAGAACTGTCAGTCACAAAACTACACCTGCTCATCTCCCAACCCTGGTGTTTTCCTTCTATAGGACATTTGGGGGGAGATGTATGAATTGTTGCAGACACATTGCCTTTGTCTGTGTCCCACTGAATTTTAATTGCTAATGAAGCTACAGGTGGTTCAAATCTAGGACACTTTGTTTCAGACATCTCCCAAATCTGTCCAAATGAAAACACAAATCTACAAAACAGCCTTCCCCAACCTGTTGATTTCCTGATATTTTGGACAACAACTCCCAGCATTCCTGACCACTGGCCATGCTGGGGTGGCTAAGGGAAGCTGATCCCAAAATTCTGGAGGGCATCAGGTTGGGGAAGCCTGCTTTAAAATTAAAACCCATTTGACACAACAAATACCTCTGAAACTCATTTCCTTCCCTTTTTTTACAGGTAAGGGCTTCACCATTTACTTCAATATCTGAGACAGCTTTATATGCATATACATGTATGGAGATGTCCTAATATTTAAATGAATAGAAAATCCTTTCCTTTCAAAGCAGTCCAATTTCTATCCTGCCCTTATGTCCACAAGGGCATTCAAGGCCAACTATCTATGATTAAATTTAAAAAAAAACAATTTACAAGATGACCCCTCAGCCAATGACAATCAACAAACCAACAGAAGTTGAACATTAAAGATAAAGAGAAGACCATTTAAAAAAGCAAGAACTGTCTCACAGGTCAAACACTCACTTAACCTGGCACCTGAAAATCAGCAAGCAGGGAGCCAGGCAGTACCTCACAAGGCAACCAATTGCAGTTCCATGTGTGTTGCAGAGATTCCACAGAAGGAAAGAAGTAACATAGTACAATCCAGCTTTCCCCAATCTGGTGTCCTCCAGTTGCCTTAGACTACAACTCCCATAACCCCTGACTACTGGGCACGCCGATTAGAGTTTATGAGAATTGTAATCCAAACATCTGGAGGGCACTAGGTTATGGAAGGTTGGTGTCCTCTCACCTCTTTTGTTTGATTACGTAAGGACTAGTGTAGAGGCTTATGGCTTTCAAATAAATTGAAACTATTACATGTTTTCATCCTTAGCTTACATCCTATCCTAAATCAGTTTCTCATCCTTTAATAATTTGATGGGTCTTCTCAGGGTACATTTCAGTATATTAATGTTCAGTCCTCTGAATACATAAAACATTTGCCTTTGTTGTGTGCTTTGAACTTGCATACAAGCATGCACAACAAGTGAAACTGTTCTCCCAATTCTGGTCTTCTAAATCTAACAAATCACAAATATAAACAACAGAATGTAACAGTATATACATTAACTGCAGAAGAACTAAACAAAGAAAAATCCCAATAGCATAGAGATAATGAAATCAGCTGTTTGAGAGCACTATGAAGTTCATTTGGTGGCATGTAATCTCTTAATCAAAGGGAAGTTGATTTGAATTTCTCATAATTAAAATTACGTAATGTGTAATTTCCAACCATCTGCAGATTTTGGGTCATACATTTAAAAAAACCTTTTGCTATTTTAGAATGAGGTTAAAAACGTTCTATAATAAGCTAATTACAGAAAATTAACCTAAAGTCAATATTAGCAGCAACTTTGGAGAAAACTACTACCTTTCCTACAGAAGCACAAAAGAAGTTAACAGACTGAACTTGACCTTATATATTCAATTTATAGCCTAAGCCAACAAAAAAGTGGTTGTTAGAGCTGAATAAAGCTTCCCTACCTTGCTGTTCAAATCAACCACAGCAGAGAAAGGGATGAGCAAATCTGTCCAATTCATTTCCTCCTCAATTTGGGTTCTTTAAATTACAATTTCTTTCTCTCCCCAAAATAAACTTTATGAATTCTGCTAAGTTGTTATCAAAAATGAACTGAAACAAAATTCTCACCCATCTGCACCAGCCAATTTTAATAGGTACACCTATTCCTAGCATTGAGAGGACCATGCTGTATAGCTGATACAGAGGTGGAGCCTGTGAGAAAAAAGTGGTGGCAACCCTCATTAAGCATTAATATTGTTAATAAATAAAAAGATTCAAACCTATTATTATTATTAATAATAATAATAATAATAATAATAATAATAATATCCCGCCTTTTCTCCAGTACTGGGCCTCAAGGCAGTTTACAAGATTAAAACATGTACAATTAAAACATATAACTATAAATTTACAAAAGTTAAAATAGAATTAAACCTACAGTAAAATTAAGAACATGTTAGAGCAAAGCATGCAAAGCCCTGGAAATGGATTCACAAATCTGTTTCTCGAGTTTTTAAAATCTCAAGTTCTTTTATCCCCAAATATGGAGAACTTGGTAGTTTTTCCTGAATTCTTGTCAATGGCACACCTTTTCTGATGGGTTTTACTTAATACCAACAGCAAAGATAGCAAAGCACTAGAAATGTGACTGGTAGCAGTTACCTTTGCTGCAGTTAGTACTGGGAAGGGATCAACACATTTTGAGTAGTTTTGGTTGTATTTCTGAAAGGCAGCATGACATTAGAGACAAACAAAAGCACCCCTCAGAGCTGGAGAGCAGTGGCAGAGGCATACAGGCTTTCTTAGCCTCTATGAAAGGCTAAGGCATATGACTTGGGTATACTTTGGGATAGCCAGGTGGAAAGAAGCTCACCTTTTGAATCGATTTCTTAATGTGAGCTAACAGTGTAAGGTTGCAGCATAAAAGGCAAATGCAGTTTTTGGAAGCAGTATTTTAAAATTCATTTAAATCTCTGATGTGGCTATTACATGTGACTTCCGAGTCATATGTAATAGGCACGTCTGAGATTTAAAAGCCACACACACACACCACTTAAGGCCCATCACCACCACTTACCTTGTCTGTCGCAGCCGGGCGGTGGCTTCACTCGAGCCTGTGGCTCAACCCGGAAGCTGGGCTGCAGGTGCAGAAGCAAGCACCTGTGGCCTTGCTTCCGGGTTGAGCCACGAGCTTGATTCAAGCCCGCGCCCGGCCAAGACGACCAGGTAAGACCTGCACAGACTGTGGTGGTGGTGGCTCCAGGCAAGTCCCCCCCCACACACACTTACCTGGTTGTCTTGGCCAGGCGCGGGCTTGAACTGAGGCTGCTGGTAAACCCGGAAGCAAGGCCACACCTGCGGCCTTGCTTCTGGGTTGAGCTACAGGCTTGATTCAAGCCCGAGCCCAGCTGCAACGGACCAGGTAAGACCCCCCTCCTGCCTGGCCCCTTACCTGGCCCCGCCACAGCCGCACGGACTACAATGGCAGCAGCTCCAGGCAAGCCCCCCCCCCCACTTACCTGGTCCGTGGTGGCTGGGCCCGAGCTTGAACTGAGCCCCCTGGTCAAACTGGAAACAAGGCCGCACCTGCGGCCTTGCTTCTGGGTTGACCAGGGGGCTCGATTCAAGCCTGCACCTGGCCGCAATGGACCAGGTAAGACCCCCCTCCCACCTGTCCCCTTACCTGTCTCCGCCACCGCCGCATGGACTGCAGTGGTGGCGGCTCCAGGCAAGCCCTTCCCCACTTACCTGGACTGTTGTGGCTGGGCCCGGGCTTGAACTGAGACCCCTGGTCAACACGGAACCTGCAGCCTTGCTTCCAGGTTGACCAGGTGGCTTGATTCAAGCCCGGGCCCGGCCGCGATGGACCAGGTAAGACCCCCCCTCCCACCTGTCCCCTTACCTGGCAGCCCCCCCCCCAGGCAAGACCCCACACTTACCTGGTCCCTCGCGGCTGGGCGCAGGCTTCGCTCTCCCTTCTTCTCCCCCACTCCCTCCTGGAAAGCTTATGCGCATGCGTTAGCTTATCAGCTTCCCATAGACTAATATTGGATGCAAGAAAAATTAATTAAAAATAAACCGAACCAAATTTTTTAAAAAGAAAGGCCATTCCACCAACTAGAAGGACAGGGGAACAGAATCCTACTATTGGATTGCATGGTAAGGGTCCCAATTCGGAGCTTTTTGTGCGCAAAAAAATGCGCACAAGTATATAAGAGAAGTATATAAGAGTCAGTTTGAAACAGAGAGGCTTTCCCCCTTTTGTCATTTGAAGTGCCATCCTGCCCTCAATATTTCACCAATCTTCTTGAAACATGCAGGGTATGTAAAACCAGCATTTCTTTCTGGCAGGTCTCCGTTTCAGAAAGATTGGTGAAACATTTTCCATTTTAGGATGCTAGAATGACCCACCCCCCAATAATGGCTTTTAACATGGTGGAATGCTGTTTGTACTCTTCATCCTTAACACACTGCACAGTGCTGTGTGCAGTATAATTAAGGCATCCTAGTAAAGCACACAGATTTTTCCAAAATCTTCAAATGCTAATTTGATGCTGAGTAAATTCTTAGTAGGGTTAGCA
The DNA here is from genome assembly GCF_023053635.1 of Elgaria multicarinata webbii. NCBI lineage: Eukaryota > Metazoa > Chordata > Lepidosauria > Squamata > Anguidae > Elgaria > Elgaria multicarinata. The sequence continues at coordinate 108,347,890 of NC_086172.1, forward strand.
AAATGGAGTTCACTTCACTGACAAATATTCAAGCCTAGAGTCCCTCACAATTGCCAAAATGGTATATGAATGAAGTTTAGACAAAACGGAGAGATCCCTGCACATTCAATGATAGAAGAATATATTGCTTTTGAGGCAACCAAACTAGAACATGTTATGCTGTGTTGCATTTCCCTTAGGCACAGTCACCTCATTATAGCCTTGAAACAAATTCTTCCCCTTTCACACCCCCGAGGCACCCATCCCTCTATTTTTGAGCTCTTTTGCTTTTCTTTTTTTTATTCTGATAGGAAAAGAGCTTTTCCTTTTCAGTATAAATCCATTCAGCAGCTTAGTGCATGCATGCACATGTGGCTGAAATTTAACAATATAACTTTAACCTGTCATTTTTTTTATCTTCTGTCCATATGAATGAACACCAATTGCTCATGCATTCCATTCCCTATCGAGAGCCCTAAATGGCTCAAAGGCATAAACGAAGATGTTGCACAATAGGATGTTGTTGCAAGCCAATGTATGATATGAAGGAATGTGCTCAATATAGACAATTGCTGCTTTAAAACAATAGAGTGTCCTTGACAGCTAAGCTTTGGTGTTACTATATAAATGCTAAAAAAGATTCCAGATTCATATCTGACTCATCAACAGAGAAAGGCCCAGTTATGCAACACTGAGATTTCAAATATCTCTTCCCCCCCCCCCAACATAAGGAGATTGTAGAGCTTAACATCTGGTAGTTTTAAAAAGATCTCCTTTATATTACATACAATCGTATTATGTCACTTGATCAAAATGCTGTGATTTAAAGAGCATTTCTAAAATCTGCAAATCCATCTCTTTAATCATTAAAAGTGCTAATGACTTCTAGTGCACAAAGAGACAAATTTATTAGATTTGGGTGGTCTGATAAATACATGTTAGTAGAAATCTTCACTATATCTCCTTGCATACCCATGCCAACTGCCATGGTATCAGAAACTGACATAATTACAGTCCCATTATAATGGAGGCATTGTCACTGCCAATAGCTATAGATTCTCAAAGAGTTAGCAACAGCCAATGGAGAAACTCACATGTCATGTCAACACATTGCAATGCTGCCAGATGGGACAAGTGGCATTAGCAGAAGACAGCACTGAAAGAAGCTATGGGAAGATGCCCTGATATGTAGCGATTTCAGAGTTTGTAGAGAACGTGCCCTGCAAAAGTAACACAAGTTCTCAGTGATTCTTCCAAGACGTACACTTTGTGCATTTAAGGTGCTACATGAATCGTTAGTAACAATTTCAATTCTTTTCACATAGTACTTGCTTGCCCCCACAGTAACCCTGCAGTGTTGATCAACAATGCTGTTTTACAGAAGGGAAACTGAATCCGAGAGACAAGAACTTGACACCTAAAAGATTTAGGCCTATAGGGCATAAAACTGCATAAACTGGAATTTGCTAATTTACATCTCTACATATGCAAATTTTGAAATAAATACTATGATTTATTTAAATTTTCTAGAAGGCAAAGCCAGCCAATGGTTTTCCCATCCAAATGAGCCCAGATAAAATAAATTATTCAATTAATTTTCACCCCAGCCCCAGGTCATCCCAAATCAGTAGTTCCTATTCCCTAATAGGTGGATTTCTGCATTGAGCAGGGGATTGGACTTGGTGGCCTTATAGGCCCCTTCCAACTCTACCATTCTATGATTCTAATTCATTTGTAATGGCTGTGAACAGGTGTGAAAAAATAAACACACACACCAAAAAGTGTGGCTGAAGTTTTCTTCAGGACTACACTCACTCACTCACTCACTCACTCACTCACTCACTCACTCTCACCCACCCACAAACACACCCATCCACCCTGGGGAGAGAGAGAGAGAGGGAGAGGGAGAGGGAGAGAGGGAGAGAGAGATCCTGGGAAAAAACACCCTAGCAGTCAAATCTTGAGTGTGTGTGTGTTTGTGTGTATGTGCACTAAAATGGAGTTTCAAAAATTTCATTAATATTCATCCAAAAGTAAGCCAAGGCTAGATTGGGGATTAGCCCTAATAATTTCCCAATTCCCACCCAGGTCGTGCTCCAAAATTTAATCAATTTCCCTTCAATTAATTACCCCATTCATCTATCATCATTACCTCCATAAATTAAATTAAAAATAAAGTAGTGTAGAACTTAGTTCGAGGTCCTGGGTGGGTAGTAGGAAGTGTGAGAATTGGAGAGCGACCATAATGATACTTCTGGATGAACATGCACAGAATTGCACTGTGAGTGAGAAGGTTGCAAGAAGCAACTCAAAGGCTGCAATAGGCAAGTATCCAAGATGTAATGTGATATCCCAACTAGAATCCTACTAGTTCATGTTTTTGAAACTGCTTAGAAGTGGGGCCTGACCGAGACAGGAATGCAAATGGGAGAAAGTTATCTCCCCTCATGCAACCCTCCATCTCCATCCAGTCTCATCTTTCCAACGAGAAATCCTCTGCAAATTGCAGATTGCACGGTTTGTATTTTACAGTAACGGAAACCACACTGGAAGACAACAGAGGGGCAAATCCTCAGAGCATTGCAATAGAGTCAAAGGTTCTTAATAGAAGGGACTCACTCACCTGGAGACTCAAACTGCCCCAGATATTACAAAGCATCAACAAAAAGGGGAAGAGCTCCACTTCTCCACCCCCACCTCTGTTACACAATACTTCCTCTTTCTTCCCAAAGAACGAGGGGCTGTTTTTATCATGCCACCTTTTCTGCACACAGCACAAAAATTCAGGTTTTGGGGGGGTGTCTATTTTGTGATGGAAAGAAAGAGCAGGAGGCGGACGGTGTCATCTAAAGGATGCACGAAAAAAATGAGTGGGCAGTAGCGAGCATGCAATAAAACGTTTGTCTGATGAACCCTAAAATGTGCGTTTCAAGACAAGATCCTGTACTACTGGCAAAAATTCTTTCCAAGTGCTCCAACAACCTTATGTTCTAAATGGAAGTATGACTGGCTGAGCTCAAACAATCTTCCTTCACTAAAGGAAAGTCTGCATTAGCCTTTTCCCAGCCACCCTTTGTCTCAGCAAAACAAAATGCTGTAAAACAAAAATACTGATTGGCATGGGCAATGCTACCCAGATGTCAAATTGTCAATCATTCTCTGGGATAAAATAATCTTTAAGAATAACAGATTTGACTCCATGAAAGCATCACTATATGTGTAAAGTTCTGATAATAGCTTTCTAAAGAGAAGTATAATTTAACATAATGTATATCATAGACCCCGTTTTTGTGGTTAATAAGCATGGTTTAGCATGTCGTCTGAATGGGGCCACAGATTACAGACCCAAGATATGATGATAAAAACAGAAATACTATAACTTCTTTTTTTTAATTATTTAAATTCTCCTTTTCTAAATCCTCTAAATCTTTTGTAATTTTAATTCCCAAATATTTAATCATCTCTTTAATTTTCATATTCTTCTCCTTACTTTCCCAATCCTTCCCTTCCTTTTTAGTATAATTAAATAACATCATCTCTGATTTTGTCCAATTTATTCTCAATCCCGTAACTTCTTCAAAATCCTTCAGATGATACTTAATTCTTTCCATTTTTTCTAATGGATTCTTAATTGTCAATAACGTATCATCTGCAAACATATTTATTTTTATTATTTTATTATTATTACAACCGACTTCCTCTATAATATCGTCTTCTCTTATCACATTTGCCAATAGTTCTATAACTGATGTGGATTATGGTTTAGGCTGTCCAACCGGACCTTACTCAGGCGAGACGACACCAGATGTCCTTAATTGTTTATTTGATTACATCGATGCAAGGTTAGGTTATACGTGCTAGAGCATCAGCATGTTACACCCAACAACCTGGGCGGAAACGGTACAGAGATATATATACCTTCAGGCAAAGTGTGCACGCAAGGGGGGGGGCAGCACCCTTTGGCGATCTGCCAAGTGTGCCTTGAAGCAGTTACTTGTTAACCAAATAAGGAGACAATGTAAATATGCTCTTCTGATAGGTGGAGAGGCACAATGCATATCAGCCTTTGACATAGGTCTCACAACATAACCAATACAAATAGGACCGGTGAGAGTGGGCATCCTTGTCTGGTCCCTCGGGCCAATTGTATCTTTTCTGTAACTCCATCATTTATCACCACTGAAGCTGTGTTTTGTGAGTATAATTGCTCAATTATACTTTTATTGCTCAATTATACTAAAATAAAAAGAACACTTGTAGAAGCAACTGTACATAGCTGTATAATTTATTGGACGTATTTTGGGATATTTTGGTATCACGTTTAAAAAGAAAGTCCTAGTTAAGCAGAGAATTTTTATTATTATTATTGTCAACCAGTCTGAAAAGGATTACTTACTGACTTGGATTACTTTCTAACAACAACAACAACAACAACAACAACTTTGAGCTTTCAAGAGCCAGTGTAGTGTAGTGGCAAAAGTGTTGGACTGGGAGTTGGGAGATCCGGGTTCTAGTCCCCTTGGTTCCTTGGAGGAAACAAGGCGGGATATAAATGCAATAATAATTAAATTAATTAAATAAATAAAAAAGTTCAAAGAACTAGCAGTCAAACATAGCACATTAGATTTTAAACAAGAAAAATAAAGTGTCATTTGTTATTTTTACCATAGTATGGCAAGGGCACATCAGTCCCTTTTGAAGGAAGGGCACTGGATCATGAAGTATGGGTGCAGGTTTCCATGAATGACCGTGACGCACATCTCCGCAGGAAAAACCTGTACACTCCATAGAAGATGGCACAAGCTCACTCTAGTTTTTAGCTACCAAAAACAAGTTCAGTAATAAATATAGGAGGCATTAGCTTTCAAGAATCCCTCCAACCCCATTATTTGTGCTATTATGGGTCTCAGTGGAACCAAGATAAAAACACCTATTGTGATATAGCTCCTTTGTTTTTAATTGTGCCATTTCAGGGCTGGCCCAAGGCATTTTGCTGCCTGAGGTTTAACAGCAAATGTTGCCATCACTATCCCTTGAGTCAAGTTCATAGTGCCCAAACCTAGTCAAATTGTTTTGACACCTGACACAGAAAATCCCACAAGCACCACTCCCCGGGAGTAAACATACCATGAACACGATCCAAATTTAGTCATACTTAGACTCATTGAAATCAATGGGCCCTAAGTTAGTTACTCGAAGTATGGCTAAGTCTGGATCCAATCCAATAACAAAACTTTAAAAACTAATAATTTGCTGCCCTTTCATGATACCCAAAATGATCTGTCTGTGGCAAATTGCTATCACTCTGTTCTATATTCCTTGATATATATTTTTCTGCTTGAGGAATAAATCCTCAAAGTAGAATTTCTTTATATGGAGGCTCACTGTGACACTTGAAAACCCCAGATTCAGGCTATATATGTAACTGGTTGTTTTTGGTGATCATTCAGTTCAAAGAACTACAAGCCTGAGTGACATCTGCCATGATTCACATTTTGTTGATAATTTTGTCTGCATGGCCACTTTGTATCATGACTTATGCAGGGTAACTAAATAAGTGCAAGCTAAAGAACAGACAGGAACAATCAGTTGTGAATTTATTCTGTTGAGCAGAGTATAGCACTGTCTGGCAGCATCATTCATGCAAATGAATTATTATGAAACTCTAAATATACAAAGGTATTGCTGAAAACATTCTATCATAACATAATAATAGGAAATAATAATAATACAAATCATGATAAAATAGCACATGTTACAATTCTACAAATAAATAAACAGCCAGGGGGTACCTTGATGCACATAGTATTTCTAGGGGAAAATGCAAATGCTTATTTAGGAAACATAGAAAGGAAAACACATTTTGTTACTTGCAATCTGATTTCTTCAACCGTAAGTCCTATTTTCAATCTTTTTAAACAATTATTTTCCTCCAATGGCCACTCAACACTAAATTCCAAACATTCACTCTCCACTCCTGGAAACAGTCTTTTTTAATGATTGATTTTACTTCCTATTTTATCTTTAAACACACCTCTAGCATTGTCTTCTTCCCATGTCTTGAACTTGTCAATACAGTACATTTTTTTATTCCAGTCTTATGTGGGTATGTGAATGCTGCTTAAAAATACAAAACATTCCACAAATCTCATGCTTAAAAATCTGAAAACATAAAATCCCTTGTGTATGTTGAATCTAGGGCACCTGAGCAATTTCTCTGTCCGGACATTTCTCTTGATCACTTTCTTTTCTTTTATGTATTAGCTACTTGTATGTTTAAAGAGCTAGGAGTTGTCAGTCATTCGGTTTTCAAAAACTTTTCCAGAATAAAGAAAAAACTGTCTTGGATTTGCAGTTTCCCTTCCTTCTGTTCACTGAAGGGCCCTGATACAAAGGAAACTTGTATTGAACATAATAAGAAGAGTCCTGTTGGATCAGACTGCAAGCCTATCCAGTCAAGCATTCTGTTCCCAAAGTGGCCAACTAGATGTCCATGAGAAACCCCCAATGTGGGCTGATAGAAGCATTTCTCATGCTTTTTTGGAGGGTCCCCCAAATCTCTGGAGGAGTTTTTAGAAGGTATATAGGGAAAACAGAATTGGTAAAAACAAAAACAAAAATCACCTCCCGGTCCTTCCTGGAGTGCCAGAATCTGCCATTAGTGGAGCTGGGGAAAATGGGCACTTTCCAGAGCCTCCAGAAACTGCACATTTTCTTCTGTGTGTGAATGGCGGTGGGAAAGGGTGGGTGCCGAGCTCTCACAAGCCTGACAGTGGACTGAAGTGGCAGCAGAGGTAAACATTAAAGTAAACTCACATTATTAAACTGGTGAGCTCTCACTCACGGGGCGAGAGCTCACCAGGTTCGGCCACCCCTATCTACAAGTGCCCCTTTTAAAATCTCATTCGACCCACTGCTAAAGACTTGTCTGGAATAATATACAACTCTGGATATTCACCTTTAAACTAAAAAACTAAGAAATGCCAAAACAAACCCGTCTCCTCTCTAACGGCCTGATTTTGCAAGAGCTGGACAATAAGGGAGCTTTTCTGATATAGACGCTCCATTCAATATCAGCTTATGAACGGCAATTTAACAGAAAGGTGATGGTAGTCAAAATCTATCTAAAAATTACTCAGATAAAAATGCAATAACATTTATCTTCCAAATGCCCAGATTAAAAAAAAAAACTATTATTTTATTAGGTGAATTATTCCGAACCAAACCCATGAATGATATTCAAAGAACTGCAATTTCTGTTAAGAGGTATCAATAGAAATTCTAATTTTAGAATTTTAACAGGAATGTCTCAATCAGCAATGCATTCCTAAAACAAAACGTGCTTAAAATCCAATTCTCAAAATGAAAGCCATGTCGCCCCAAAATAAAGTAAACTCACATTATTAAGCAAATGCAGTTGCTTTGGGGATAGATTCTGCTCTTGCTTTGCAAATAGATTGATTCCACTAACAACTAACAGGTGAGGGCCACTTCATACAAGACAATTTGTACTCATAACAATTTGTACTCAGGAAGAGACACACATAACACACTAGTTACAAAAAGCACAAATATTAAGAATCATTTTTCCCATTAAGATGTATGTAAGTGGAGGGTGAGGGTAGAAGTTGTTTATGATACTTTTGTTATCATTACTTTCTTTAATTTAAAAGAGAAAGCCATGATTTGTATAAGTGTGTGCTGCCTTCTTGACATTTTTTGTGTGTGTACCTGTACCTGAATATTCAACAGTTTGTATGACAAAGATGATAATGTTTTTCTTTCAGGCATCACCATGCTACTGAAAAAAATGCTCTAGATCGGCACTGAGGAACCATATCATAACTTTCTTATTCAAAGACACCCAGGTCTCAGGCTCTCTATATTTACACAGCTACGTCAAGAGACCTAGCACCCACCCCGCCATTCTTGAAGCGTCCTTTCCATCACAGTGAATCTCCTAATCTATCAACCATAAAATTCAGACTTAACCCCAAGTATAACCTCTTCACAGGAAATACTTTCTCAAAGCAAGTAGGAGGCATCACTCCTCAAAACCAAAATAATTTGATGAACAGCAACAGATGAGAACTCACAACAAAATGGTGTGCAGAATCCCCAGCCTTTGCTTTTATTATATTATTATTATTATTATTATTATTATTATTATTATTATTATTATTATTATTATTTGCATTTCTATACCACCCCATAGCCAAAGCTCTCTGGGTGGTTTACAAAAATTTATTTTTTAAAAAATAAAAATAAAAATACAGTATACCATGTTTTAAAATCATTTGCATAAAACACACAAACAAACAGTATACACAGAGACAATATATATCTAAAAACAACTTTCGACAGTCAACCAAAGACAGATTAAAAAATCATATGCCTCAGAAAAAACACAGCTCTTCACCTGGTGCCAAAAAAATAACGATATTGGCACAAAGTGTGCCTTGTTGGGGAGTTAATTCCTCAGTTGGGGGAACACCACTGAGAAGGCACTGTCCTTTATTGCCATCCTCCACTGGAGGAGGCATTTGGAGGAGGACCTTAGATGTTGAATTTATACAGTAATACACTTCTTCATACGTATTGAGCCCCACATTTGCAAAAGTCACTGGCTTGTCTGTGAGTAGTCCTATTCTGCTTCCAAACTAATAGGCATGAGACCACCGTCTGGTAATCATAAACTTTTATGTGATAGTTAGCATTTATATGGTGATTTAGAATGCTCAAAGTGCTCCTCATACATTATCTTGCTATAATCTTTCTAACAACCCAGCATTATAATTCAATATTTTCATGACCCCCATATTGCAGATGGGAAGAAGCCATGAGAAAATGGTGTCCTTCAGGCCTTGAAATGCATTCCGGGGAGATTAACTAGCATAACAGAACTTTTATGTAAATATGGCTCCTCTCAAAATGTGAAGTCTCTATGTGAAATACCAGAACTCTGAGAAAACCCTGTTTTACTGACACTAGGCAGTCCAGCCTGGGGTGTGTGGAAAGAAAGCCCTCCCCTTCTGAGGCAACTGCGGTTAGTTGACCTTGCCTCTGACAGAGGGAAAAGCCTACCCCCAAAGCAATAGGGAATGTCCTCCCTGAGTCAGGGAAGAACTCCCTTTAGATCTACTAAAACACATCCCAGCGCTATGTATGCCTTACAGTTCAGCCAGCACATAAACATGAACATCTGGCCCTACGGATAATACCATTTAAAAATATATCAAGGACAGCTTGCATTTTAAATTCCATATATGTGATCTCATACAGAGATATTCTCCACATTCACAGAGAAATCAAAGAACTGAGAGCCTGTTGCCAAGGGCTAAAATCAATAATTTTCCTCTTTATCCTTTTTAAAATAATTCCTTGGCCATTATTTCAGAATAAGAACAAAAAGCAAAAGATAAAGTGAAATACTGTATCTATGTTAACTATATTGCTCTGATCTTTCATAGAAATGGCCAAAGCAAAAAGAATTATTTTTAATCCTGAGATATTTTTTTCTTCTAAGTATCAGCTTTCCTGGTCCAAGAGAACAACATTCCTGATCCAGAAGAAAGTTACTTCAATGTTGTTAGTCTAGATTCTTCTATCTCACTTGGAACAATCACATTTTGTTCACAACAAACACTCTGCTGGTGTTTACAAGGCATATTCACATCCCTAAATATATGTCCATATTCTAGGCATGACAACCAATAGGGGATGCTCTGTTTCCAAAATATTTATTTTGAGCTAAAGCCGAACCATTATTTTCAGTCAAGCTGTCTGTGTTTGTGGATGTATCAGAGGGAGATATAAAGAAAATAATCCCAAAGATTGGGGAGAAACAGGAGAAATTTCTCAGAATTTGTTGATGGAGATAACTTACCTTACTTTAGAGCGGAGATAGGCAACCTGGTGCCTTCCTCATGTTTCTGACTACAAGTCCCATAACCCCAGACTATTGGCTATAATGGTTGGGGCTTACGGCAATTGTAGCCTAAACATCTGGAGGACACCAGTTTACCTATATCTGCTTTATATAGAAGGTAGCCAATGGTTCTTTTTCTTTCTTTCTTTCTTTCTTTTTCTATTTCTACACTTTAAAATAAACCTTGTTGAAACCATCAATTCTCTCAGCAGCTTCCTAAGCCAAAGAAGCCTTGTTCTATGGGGATCAGACACAGGAAGAGGAAACATGGCCTGGGACTCATGAGGCTATGGCCACTTCATCTCTAAAGCAAGTTAGCGGATACATCCCATGGAAATGTCTTTAAAATGCCTCCTTTCTGCCCTTCAAAATTGACAAATGACGCTGCAAAAATTGGTAAGTGGGGAGGGGATTGAGCCCGTCACAAACTGGAACAAAAGTACACACACTGCAGGAGAACTTCCATTCCAGAATTTCACATTTCATTATACATCAGGCATGCTGTTGCTATTTAGACATTATTTGCAGGCAATGTTGAGAGATTTTGAGTGTCAATACCAACAGAGACACTTCAACAAATTCATCTAGGGACCCAAGTCTGAAAACTGGACAAATTGTTACACTGCCCTGGAAAACATAGATTATCTTCATGACAAATGCTCCCAGATGCCACTTGTACTGTTTAGCGCCACTCAAGGTGCATGAAATGTGGTCACCATGTAGTGAGTTCCAATGCCTACTCTGCGTCATTAGGGGGCAAGGAAATTCATTACATAGAATGTAATGTACAAGAGGGATGTTGCCACAGGGATGTCCATCACAATGGTAAATATAATATGAATCCCAGGCCAAACACCAGGGCTGGCCCAAGACATTTTGCTGCCTGAAGCAGAGCAGCAAAATGTCTCCCACTCACTCGCCCAAACCATGGAGTATAGTAACCAAAGCCCTCCAAGTTATTGGAACATGAGGTAGGAAATCCCATAAGCACCTCTCCCCATCCCTGGTAGCAGCAATACAATAACAACTAGGGGCATGTCTACACCATAGGGGGGAGGGGGCAATCCCAGACTTACCTGCTTCCGACGTCATGCCTGAGTGTCCATATGGAAGCGCAACATCCCGGAAGGGAAAAGGGATGTCGCACCAGTCATGTCCACCTTTTTTAAAAAAAGACAGCACCAGAGCACACTTGCACTCCAGCACAAAGGTACATTAAAAAAAAAAAAACCACTCCCCACCCCACCCCCATTGTCCCCGGCCTCCCCCCATCCCAGCTCCTTCCCTCTGTTGACCCATGTTACTCACAGGGAGGAAGGAAAAAACTGAGATGGGTGCCCACACTTCCTGCGATCCTCGGGATCGTGGGAAAAACCAGGGGAAAAGTGGTCCCAGTTATCCTGGGGAAATGGAGGGATCATCCCTCCCTGCTTCTCCTGTGTGTCATGTGGGTGCACAGGGATGATCCCGGGATATAGGGCTGGTGTAGACATGCCCTTAGAAAATAACTAACAATTTGCTGCCCTTTTATGACATCCAAAATCTGATGCCTGAGGCAACTACCACACTCTGCCTGATAGTAGTGCCAGCATGCTACACACTATAACTTCTTCCTCTTTTCCCCTCATTAGTAAGGATTCTCCCTGTCTCTTCCTCATTAGGAAGGAGATCAGATGGGCAGCTCTTATCCACTGCATTAGACACAAAGTCAAACCAGCAGACAATAGCCAATCAAAGATCCCTTTAACAGACAAGTGGAGGGAGATCAGAAGTGCTCCAATATGTCTTTCTTCTTTTCCCTAGCTCTGCACTCTACAAGGTCACAAGAGACATAAACAAGTTTAATGCGCTTTGAACTTAGTCCAGTAGAACCTGTGGGAATGTAACTCCAGACCCATATTAAGTCAATCTGTTGCTGAAAAGGATTTTAATTGGTTGGTGCTGTTTATTCCTATTATAGTTGTGTTCTTAATTGTGACACTTAGCAGGAAATCAGACAACTATGACGAAATCAAGCCTTGCTGATACTCCCATCCCTGACAGGATATATTCAAGAAATGGACAGGGCTCTATCTCTAGTCAGGTTAGAAGCAAAGTGTCATGCTAATCATGGTACTGGTAGGATTTGGATTCAGGGATTTAACCACTCTTGAGAAAAGGCTACTTTAAAGAAGCGAGTCAAAATTTTGTCTCAAAGGACTATTTCAAAGCAAGGGCACCTTCTTCGATTCTACATCCAGCATTCTACATCTTGCTCAGCACTGTGCCTAAAGGTATAATCTACCACTATATCACCTCTTTCGCAGGCTATAATCCTATTTGTATGGTGACTTGGCATTCAAGATAGCAAGTATTTTAAGAAAAAAAAAGTTTATTTCATGACAGTCACTTGTTTACAGTAACTCAGATGCCAGCTTGGGGGCAGAAATAATATTTAAGTAGCAATCTATTAAACAAAAACACATTTAAGAGATATATGTAGTTTAATATTGTTTATGAGCAATTCACACCCACCTGCAGGGTGCACTTAAAGGCCTAGGTTTTTAACATACATTTAAAGAAAAAGGATAGGGGGAGGAAACAACAATAATTTTAAAAATGGAGTTGTTTATTCTTCCAAGAAATGCTTTCAGCAAAATTAATTTCTAAAAAATTAAAGTTATATAATTTTGCACAGCCTAGGAGTCCATCAAACCTTTCTTCTGATAAGGAAAGTAAATTCAGGGTAAAATAAGCCTATTCATTCAACTTTCAATTAAGCCCCAAAGGAGTTCCACCTAAAAAGCATGCTTGTCAAAACCCATTAAGTGATTCAAACAATAAGGAGGCCGCTCTTTACTTCATACCTCCACTTTCAGGCAATCAGCCATAATGCTTGGATAAGAGCCACTTAATACTTTATATGGCAATCACGTTTGCCACAGCTACGCTAGTGATTACCACAGCTAACCTATAGTGTGGAGAGCAAATGTACCTTCTTCAGTATAGAGGAACATGGGCAGCAGAGTGCTGTTACACCCATGTGTTGCTTGTGGGTTCCTGGTCGACAATTGGTTGGCCACTGTGTGAACAGAGTGCTGGACTAGATGGCCCCATGGTTTGATCCAGCATGGCTCTTCTTACGTTCTTAATACACAGTGGACATCCACTAGGGCCCTAGAACCAATCAAGTTTACCCAACATAGATTTCCAATGTATAGGAATCTATGTCTGTTTTCCATCTGCTGTGAGGAATAGAGGTGCAAAGCTAGAGTGGTTGTACCAAGCACAACTGCCATATAAAGAGTGAAGCAACTCTCAGGGACAGTGTCTCTAGCTGAGAAATATCTGTGAAACCACCAACTTCCCCAATACACACACACAAAAATGCAGAGAAGGAAGCTCCACTGTAATCAGCATGGCTTTACAAACTGGCTTTGTAAACTGGCTCTGTTCTGCAGGCCTGACATCCTACTTGTGTTTCTAATGAACTTTCATAAATTGTGCTGATAATACTGATGTAAGATACTTTTTTTTTAGAAAGGGAAGAAACCTTTGAATGCAGTACATTGTTATCGATTATTATAACATTTTTGAAACATAGTGACCATGACATACATAAGCCTTAATTTGTGATCCCTAGCGTAAATAGTTTTGATCCACAACTCACACTCAGAGGACACTCTCACTGAAGAAGGGAGCCCAGCAAGCCCCCTGAAAATCTGCTCCAAAGTCAGGAAATAACGACTCAGACACCAGAACTTGGGTAAACTAGAGCTTCTTTATTAAAGTTTGGGAAATTCACCCCTCCCTGGATCTGCATGTGACAGTGCAGGAATCTAATTGCTCTTTCTGCAGGCCACTAGCCTTGGTTATGGGTGAGCCACTCAGCCAAGCCAGGAGTCAGGTAAAACCTGGCTCCTTTCTTAGGCTACACGTGTGTGCTTGAGGGAAACCACCCCCACTCAGACCACTTAACACCGAGTAGGTGAGACAGTGAGGTCACTAGAGGCAGGCCGTATCTTTGGTTGAGAGCCGCTGAACCAGGCTTTAGAACCTGCCAATCACCAAAAAGGTGCCCAACGAGTGCTCACCAACCTCTTCTGGCCCTAAGATTCCTGCACAATCCTGCACCAAACTAATTGACCTATTTACCCACCCTCTACTGAGTTTGAGTTCCAGTATAAAGCAGGCAAAAACCTGTACACAAAGCTAATGGGTCTCAGGCAAAATTCCTACTCAGCCCCCATATAAAAGGGGTGACTGGCTAATCCCATACTAGACTTTTAGAGAGGGAGGGTGGGAGCTGAAATGAAAAAGAGGCCTGGGATGTGTGCGGGGCCCACTTTTAAAGGTGAGCCCCACCCATGCTTCACCTTGAAAAGGTGCCTCACAGGTGGGTCATCCTTCCCCCTCTTCCCTCTCGCAAAAGCCCGCTCCCGCCCTAGCCGTGCCTGCAGGGCAAGAAAGGGACTTGGGAGACCGTCAAGGCCAGTGTAGGAGCTCCCACAGGAGGCAGGGCAGGGGAATCACTTCCCCTCCCATTTCTTCAGTGGAAGCCTCCACCATATCAAAGCCTGTTCCACAAACAGAAGGAGTCCTACCATTCACATAAGGGCAACTATGGATCTATTCCAATGTTACCGTTAATTTTAGAATAGATCAAGAATACAGAATCTCAGGACTGGGGTGGGGGGAAATCCAGCCCTCTGAGGTTTCCCAGGTGGCCACACCTTCTTCCCCTGGTCTACCCACTTCTCCCAACCACCAATAGTTTGGTGGTTTCCCAGCTTTTGTGCAGGTTTTTTTTTAAAGTTTGAAAAGTTAGTTATTGACAGTAATGTCATGTCTAACCGTACTAGTCCTGTTCTGGGAGAAGATGTTTCAGGTAATCAATCAAAATCAGATTCAGAACTAGAAGACTCAGCACCAGACACTAGCCAGCCTGTACCAGTGGGGGAGGAAGCTCTCACAGGCGATTCTCCAGCTGAGAGTCAGCCCTCTCCAGAGCTTATCTCCTCAAAGCCAAATCCTACACACTCAGTGGGAAGTGAGGTTTCTTCCAGAGGTGAGTGTCCCGACAAGCTAGCTGATGCTAGGGTACACCGGAAGCGGAAACACAGGGCACGGAAGGAAGGCATGAGAAAGTCGGTTAGAATACGCCAGAACCTGCCTCTGCACCAGGCGCTCTGAAGTTACCAGTGTTTGAGAAGTGGCTTCCTATTCTTCTTGAACGGACAATTGTCTTGCTTAGTTTGCCTAGTTTTGCCTAGGGGAACATTTCCAAGAGGTTAGACTCTATTCAGGTAGAAGAGACGTTTGTTGCTTAATAAAAGCTTTGTAGATTACTTAGGAAGCCTCGTCATTTGCCTCCCATCGAAAGCAGGAGTGTTCTGAGAAACATGACAAGTAAAAGCTTTAAACTAAAACATGTTCCTATTTTACCTGCCCATATTTGCCTTTGGCCCCATCCACAACTGGAATGTAGCCACCTGGAGCTGCTCTGAAATGAAATTTGACCATCAGGCTGAAAGAGGTTCTGAATATAGAAAGGAAAATCCCTTTTAATTAAACATGTTGCCTTTTGCATGTCATATTTGTTTACAACAGAAAAAAAATAAATTTAAAAAATCTGAAAGAGAAATAGTATTGAAAGAAAACGCAAGTTGTTAATTGAGGAAGGAAAAGCGCAGCCGGCATTTCATGCCACATTTAGCCTAAACCACTGTCAGCAAAAGGCTGCTGGCACAGCTTGAATACATGTGAATGTACTGAATAAATGCTCCACATTTCAATATTACATTGCAATGTAAACTGCTACACCCTAGATTCAATTTGACAATGTGAAATCTATAGGTATAAACAAATGAACAACTCATAGCCCGGAAAACTAATTTGCAAGGTTTTAGTATTTAGCCAGTTACATACAGTCATATTTTTTTTAAAAAGATAATGCTACCCTACTAATATCACTCAAAAGAAAGCCCTTGCCTGCTGAAACACCCCCCCCCACACACACACACAAATCTAATGCAATTTTGAAGTTCAATTCACAAGCCAATATACAATGATCCAGACTATCACCTCGTCCAGTTGCTCAGGCTCCTGTCTTTGTAAGTATCATAATAAGTCCTCGCTAACTTAGGGAGGAATCTTATGCCCCCTGCCCCCGGCAGCATTAAATGCTGAGTTGCTAGGACATAACTTGATGTAACTAAGGGCACAATCCTATCATGATGCCCATCAGCCTCTGAACTCAGAGCTCGCCAGGAAACTGAACTCCCTGCCCCCCTTCCTTTCTCCCTCATAGCCAGCACAGAGAAAACCGCGCTATCTCCACGCTCATTAAACTGAGCATGGAGACAGGGAAAGAGAGGGCGTTCCCAGGGATGGGGAATGGAGGAGAGAGGAGCAGCTGCCTTACATCATTTCCTATGGCCACCCCAGCACCCCTCCCTCCCTCCCTCCCATCCCCAGAGGTGCTGCTCCTAGAGGGCTAAATCACCCACCTAGCAGAAATGCAGGGAAGGTTGGACCACAGAGGTGAAGATTGCCTCTGCGCTGCTCCTGCACTGCATATGATTCCCATCAGCCTCCGAGTTCGTAAGCTGACGAGAATCACGGCAGGATCGCACCCTTACTTACATCAAATTATGTCCTAACAACTCAGCATTACATTCTGAATTTAGGATCCAACCAATTAGATTCAATTCCATAGCTTATGTGTGGGAAAATATATGCTTTAATGGCCAACTATATTTTAAACATATTCTTTTGTGAGAGTCTCTTACGCTTAGAGCAGATTTTGAGCGACTGAAAATAACTAATTCTTATATTGAGCACAATCCAACAGAAAATAAGCACTTTAAAGTCCCACTGAGAGTTAAGCATGTGCTTTGCTTTTCAGCTGAAATTAATGGAACCAAGGAGTGTTTAGCTCCAGCTGGATTATGCCCATTGTGTCCTCAATGTAACATTTCAGTTACTTTATTTAGTGAACTCATATGTTCACTTCAGATATCCTAGGATAGCTGAACCTTGAATGAGAATAGAATGATGGGCTCAGAGCAGCAACTATTTTACTAATCTATGATTACTGACAAGCTGGCCTTCGAAACAGGAAGGAAACATTAAACACTGTATCTGCCAAACCCTGAAACATGCATTGTATTTCAGCAGGGTGACAATACATATTTTGCAGTATTTATTTTGACAATAAAATCTGGTACATACATAGCAGAAATGGAAAAAATTACTTTTATAAAAAGCACCAAGATATATGATATATCAACATTTTCTCAACTGGAGTTAAGGGTATAACAATACTGAAATGGAAAATATAGTCTTACTACAATATTAGAATGTAAACCTATGCGGCAGGGTCTTGCTATTTACTGTTTTACTCTGTACAGCACCATGTACATTGATGGTGCTATATAAATAATAATAATAATAATAATAATAATAATATGCATTTAATATTTTGCATGGCAAAATGTGTAAATAGAAATGCTAGTTATTTCCACCTTTTTCTTTCAACAGGTCTGTTTCATTTCAAAGTTTATGTGATCTCTAAGCTTTTTCTGTTAAAAATTATAATATATTAAATATACTGTATTTAATGGAATTTATTCATGGAATGAAATTTTGGTAAATAAAATAGGACGGAAGCAGGTGCATTTAAGTGCAATGAAGATAGGCTCAATATAAGTACAGAACAAGCTACTTAAATTAAATTTATCTATGTAGCTTGTCAGCCTCTGATTTATATAGGTGTCTGGTAAATCTCCCTCTGACTAGGGATTTGTTCTGAAAATAAATAGGAAGCATGGACTTTCCAGAGCAATTCAGTGACTTGGGACAGAGGAGAATGGATGTAGCTACTTATTTACATAACTTGAACAAGCCTTTGGTAGTATTGGCAGGGAGAAGAGGCATACCATTTCCAATACAGCGATGTTCTCAAACATTGATTCATTACATTACAAATCTGTTCTGGTCAATTTGAGCCCTCTTGCGTCTTAATTGGGGAAAACTGTCAAACATATGGCCCCAACCAAGTATTATGGTTTTTCAGCATTTCCCCCCTCCCCCACATAATTAAAGTTACTTGTTAATGGAAGCTGTTCATTACTGATGGCCGTAATGACTAATACTTTTACTAGGGTCATAAGCTATCAAGAAAGCCTATGTTTATCCCCTCCCGATGGTAACGATCACCACTTTTTCAGACCGATGGCCCAAGAACTAATGATCCCTGGTTGCCCCAGTCACATTTCTGAATGGGCAGGTACCCAGAGCAATACATCCAATGATGATCTCAATAACCAAGTAGATTATGTGTAGTTGTTATCTCATCTGTGACATACGTATCCTATATTGCGGCCTGCCAGATGCTAGAAACCTCTTATGCCTTTTGTAGACCAACTAACCTTGTTCTAGATTGTCCAGGAATCCCCAAAGCATAAGATTTTAATTACGAATGCAAACAGATTCTACGCTTAGGCAAAAGTCCTATTCAGGTGTTATCAAAAGTAGCAAAAGCATCATGTGAGTTAAGAGAGGGCCATGTGGACAGCTTTGATCCCGTACAATGTATGTACAATTGGTCCTCCTCCAAATTTTTACACTACAATGCAAACATCTGCAGGGAGAAGGCCTTTTTGCATATATCTGTACATGTAGAGGCTTGCATATGAACCAGAACCCTGATAGTGCAGGTTCCAGCTTGCATGGAAGCCTCAGTGTGTACAACTTATGTGTAAATGTTTCCTTGGACAGCCAAGGAAGGGGCTAATTGGTGCATGTGACACTGGGGCGGAGCTACTCAGTATGGCCACCATCCCTGTTTGCATATTGCTTTCTACTTTTGTTAATGCCTCTATAGGGCTGAAGTGAACTTTCCTTTTCTTGAAGATAGGACATACTTTTAGGTAATTGACCATGACCATCTCCAAATGGAACAAGTGAGAAATGATGTCAGAAGAAAAAGGAGGGTGGTAAATGGCCAAGAGCACCTATAAATTACTAAAGCTGTCTTCCTGCAGGGCATTAAACATGTAAACAGTTCCACTGAGTTCAATGAGACAATTCAAATACTTAAGTGCTTTCTTGGACTGGGCCCAGTTTAAACCTAGTATATTTCCTCCTAAATGTTTTAAATAGGATGCATTTAGAAATTCATCCCTAGGCTCTATTAGCTTCTGTATTCAACACCACCTCATTTAATTCTGGACCTTTATAATAGCAAAATCTCTTATACCTTTAAGAAAAAACATTAGTTTCTTATATTTAGTGCTTTATATTTTTATGTGAAAAAACATGACTATGCATAAATAAAATAAAAGTATGAAACAGGCAAAGTATTGAGGAAAATATCTAGATTTGGCCAAACCTCTGAGGCTGAATGGTCAATCTACACACAAACTTCCACAAAATATTTTATATTCCCATCCCTACAAATCTGCACAAAAGGAAATAATGTCCAATTAGGCAACTTAATTTTCACAACAAGACTATAGTAACATAAATTTAACATACTATGTTTTTCAGATAAACCACTGCATATATATTTTTTAAAAATATATAGTAGGTGGGGTGCTGTTTTAAATCTTGTCTAGCTTACTGATGTACCCATGCACTGCTAGTCAACAAAAGCTTTCAGAACACTTCTTCTTCTTCTTCTTCTTCTTCTTCTTCTTCTTCTTCTTCTTCTTATTATTATTATTATTATTATTATTATTATTACCAACAACAGCCATGGCTATTCATATTTCTATGGCACTTTCAATATATAAAGAACAATATATAAAATGACAGATTCCCTTAGGGACAAACTGTAGCTCCCTGGTATTTCACTTGATCTGAATGCAGAAGGTTTCAGGTTCAATCCATGGCACGCCCTGCTAGAAGAAGTGCTATAGAACAGGAGTGGGCAACAACCCAGGCCACAGGTGACCCTTGATAGTCATTCATGTGCCCCCATGTGTGTCCTTCACCTCACCAGTAAAAATTGCCCCAACACCATATGCAGCCTTTGAGACCATGGAAGCTGCTCACCCCTGATGTAGAAGATAATGTGAAAGACCCAGGCCTGAGAAGCTGCAGAGCTACTGCTACTGGAAAGAATAATTTTTACCCTTTAGATAATCATACTCCAAAAATAATTAGCTACACATAACAAAAACAAAAAAACAAACTCAAAACTAAATGTAAGGCCAGGCACACAGGAAGTGAGCAAAAGGATAAATCACTCAGTTCCAGACATATTAAAACAGCTACATTGTATTATTTGGAGACACTTTGTGTGTGTATCTTCATTTCTAATGTAAAATTAAATGCACAAGCGGCCTGGACATGACTGGCACTCTGGCACAGTCAGGAATTAACTTACAAGAAGACAGACACCACTGCTTCCTCCAAGTGAGCACTGACCATGCCCTTGTCAACAAGAGACCAGGTTGCCAAAGCATAAGGGCCACAACTGCTGCTTTCTCTTTTTGCATCTGGGGTTTTTTTTTATCCCTACCCCACCCCACTTCTCTATAAATCTCATTTCTCTCTACTTCTGAGCTTCTTTCTTGCTGCCTCCAACATACGGTTTCTCTCAGCATCAAGGTATTTTTCCACTCTCCATTTCTCTATTCATCTGGACATCTTTCCTGTCACTGACACACACACACACACACACACACACACACACACACACACACTTCCCTCAAATGCTCTGTTTCCTCACTCCTGCTGTTGTCCCATCTTCTCTCCAACTCTCTATTTATCTGTGTATGTAGGATGATGATGATTCATTTTTCTCCAAATCCCTCCATTCCTTCTAAATTTGTTTCTCTGTGCATATGGGCTTTATTTAGTGCAGAACTGAGAGTATGTCTTCTTCCACTTTGAAGTCTTGGTTTTGTTTTAAAGGAACAAAGGATTCTGGTACAAAATAATACCATACATTTCCAGTTTGACAAACTGTAAAATGTTAGCTACTTGATGTACCATTATTGTATTTCTACTGCCATGGCAGGCGTAAGGCCTTGTGGGATTTTCTCCTTCGTGCGCCAAAATAAGTTGGCCAGCCTTGGGTACTACACACCTTGACTAGAAGGAGGAGCACTATTAGTTTTTCCACCTCAGGCAGCAAAAGTTATTCGGACGGTCCTGATGATGAGACTACCTTAATGTCAGCTTTAGCATGCCCAAGCCTGAACCTTGCATTTTGAGCTCAGTCTAAATGGACAGCATGCCTGTCACACATTTGTAGTCTTACCAAGAAACGCCATTTAAAAATATTTGAACTCAGGGCCATCCCTATCATTAGGCAAAGGGAAGCGGTCACTTCAGGCCACAGGGTTTTGTTGTCATGAAAAAGCAGGAAAAATATTACTTATTAATTATTGGTAGGGAGTTGGGGAGGGGTCGTAGCTCAGCTTTGCATGCAGAAGGTCTTAGGTCTGATCCCTGGCATCTCCAGGTAGGGTAGGGAAAACTCTGGCCCGAAACTGTGGAGAACTGCTGCCAGAGGGTATAGATAATACTGGGCTACATGGAGCAATGGTCTGACTCAGTATAAGGCAGCTTCCTATGTTCCTATGTACATGCCAAAATAACTTGGTTGGCCTTTGATACCATGCACCCTGACTGTGGGGATGGGATAGATTTGCTGTTCTTCGGCTGGCCCTGTTTGTAGTTAAACCCCCTCCCCAGATGGTTGCCCATACCATCTTCTTAAACTGGATTGGAACTTTTATGTATGACTTTTGGAAGTAGACGCTTATGAAATTGTTAATTTACATTTCTCTTCTCGTGCACGTAAATAAATCATGTACCATAAAATGCATGAGGGCAAAAATGTGTTAGGTTGGGTAGTTTTGTTTTGTTTCACTGATGATTTAATTATTGCAACAAAATTATAACAGGGAAAACAACAGCCTGAAGGTGTAATTCATGTAGTTCAGATCTAACATTTTGCTATCTCACAAATATGCAACTCTGTACATGTTGCTATGGTCTGCATTTATATTTTGTAAAGAAACCACTGATGACACTTTATAATTTTAACAGTATCTTTCACTTTCATTATGGGAAGGGCCATAGCTCAGTGGTAGAGGAGGTGGCACCAGACACCAGCCAGCCTGTTCCAGTGGGGGAGGAAGGTCTCACGGGCGATACCCCAGCTAGGAGTCAGCCTTCTCCAGAGCTTATCTCCTCAAGGCCAAATCCTACACACTCAGTGGGAAGTGAGCTTTCTTCCGGAGGAGACAAACTAGCTGATGCTAGGGTCCGCCGGAAGCTCAAACACACAGAACGGAGGGAAGGTGTGAGAAAGTCAGTCCGACTAGGATTGCGCCAGAGCCTGCCTCCAAACCAGGCTCTCTAAAGTTACGGGTGTTTGGGAAGGGGCTTCCTGTTCTCCTTGATCGGACAATTGTCTTGCTTAGTTTGCATAGTTTTGCCTAGGGGAAAGTTCCAAAGAGATTAGACTCTCTTCAGGTAGAAGAGATGTTTGTTGCTTAATAAAAGCTTTGTGGATTACCTAGCAGGCCTCGTCATTTACTTCCCATTGAAAGCAGAAGTTTTCTGAGAAACACGACACAAGTAGGGCTAAGAAAGAATCCTGCCTGAAACTTTGTAGACAATATTGCACTAGATGGACCTAGTGATCTGTCTCAGTCCAAGGCAGTCTTCCCTATGTTCTCAAGCGTAAAGGTTCCTCAAATGATGCATACACATTATCATTATCTGGTTATCAATTAATTAAATAAGTCTTGTTTTCTAAATATATATCAAATAATTTATGCATTTTACAAAGGCCAGTGTCCTGATCTTGAGAATGCAAATCTGCATTCAGAAACAGATATCCAAGCCTGTATTAAGCACAAAGGCCCACTGCAAGGAAGAAAACAGGCTATATGCAGCAAGCTGGAAATTATTACGTTGCCTAAGCAATGATCTCAAATGATCCCCCTTGTTCACATCCGTCAGATTCATAATTACTCAGAACTAGGTCTTCACAGTGGTGATGCCATATTGATGGAACTCTTTACATAAACAAATGTGCCAGATATGCTCTTCTCTTGACATAGAAAATGTCAAGACTTTCCATTCCATTATGCTTTCAGTTGATGCAGATTATTTCAGAGTTCTCACGCTGCTTGTATTTATATTACATGTTTTCTTTGTATCATGTATTGCCCAAATTAATAAGCAGTACATGTAATTGATTGACTGGTGTTGTAATTGTTGCACTTTGCGAATATTTCCTTGGACCTTCCTCAGTGGCCAAAGGGCTGCAAGGTTGGTTGCAAATTAGACCCACAAAATAAGGAGTTAAGTAAGAAAAGCGAGCATCACCATGTGGAGTGCACACAAATTTGTGCACTAAGCTATCTGCAGCACCTTCATTCTTTATAATTAGTGTACATTGCGCTTTACAGAACAAGATAGCCCATCTCCTTAAGGAGCTTACTGCCTAGATTTTGGTAGAAGACTGACAACAGAAAGGGAAAGAAGGCTGAATGGCTGAAACAAAAGGAACAAGTGACAAATAAGCACAAATGCAGTTACACATACTTAACCTAATTTTCAGTAAGTTAGTTTAGGGCAGGGGCTTTCTGGTTTATCTCATACTGATTTATCAAAAAGGCTATTTTTTCCTATTTATACAAATTCTGAGACCTTTGGGATAAAAACTCAGCAACCTTTTTTATACCAATTACTGTTGATTGCCACGGGCTACAAATCTAAATAAACAGGGTACGCAAATAACATAAACAAAGGCCTCAGCCAGACATACCGGTCTAGCGCGACAGAGGGGTGAATTATTTATTTATTACATTTTTATACTACCCAATAGCCGAAGCTCTTTCAATATTTTTAGCATGAGATTTCCCCCTCTCCCATGTGGTGCATGACAACCTCAGAGGGAGAGGACGTTGGACCTGCCATTTTGTGGATTTTTTAAAGAGGAAGGCGCAGACAAGTGCTCCTGAGCAAAAGGTAAGGGTTTTTTTATTTTTAAAAAATTTCCCTGCTCACCCCACCCCACCCATGATGGGCATAGAGCTCCTGAGGAGCTCTGCACCCCATGTATGGGTCCCAGGTCCTTGCGAGTAACCACGAGGAGCCGGGACAAACCATGACAGTGGGCCATACTTTCTGTGGTCTTGGGATCATCCTGGGACTGTGGAAAAAGCAGGCCTAAAGTGGAGGGCCATATCCTGGGCCAAGGGAGGGATCATCCCTCCCTGATCCCAGGATCCCCTGTGCGTCATGTGAATGCACAGGGACAATCCCAAGGATCACCTCGGGATAAAGCCTCATCTAGCTATGGCCAAAGTAACAAGTCACTCAAACACTATGCTTAAACTAGAGTATCAAGAGTATTTGTTTTGTTTTTTAGTGACTCACTAGACTTGGTTTGTTTTGACAGTTAAGGTTTAATTGATTAAATATTTCA
Source organism: Elgaria multicarinata webbii (assembly GCF_023053635.1). Taxonomy (NCBI): domain Eukaryota; kingdom Metazoa; phylum Chordata; class Lepidosauria; order Squamata; family Anguidae; genus Elgaria; species Elgaria multicarinata. Next base: position 108,372,237 of record NC_086172.1, read on the forward strand.
TTTCATTAATTTAATTTTTATACTGTCCAATAGCCAAAGCTCTTTGAACAGTTCACAAAAAAAGAAACCTTCCCTAAAGCAAACTATGGGTTTTGGTTTGTTTTTGCACTAGTCTAATAACTTTGCTCAGTCTCTTGCTAAATGAAACTTGTTCATAAATATTCATAATTTTACTCCTGAATTCTGTTTTATTTGGGGTTGTTGTTTAATGGGGTTAAGTGGTACAGACCTTGACTATAGTTATAGAAAAAGGACCATTATATCACTTTAAATAAATGCAGCCTGCTGTTGCAGCGGTCCAGAATGTCATAGCCAATATTATATCTGTTCACATAATGGAGTGGCTAAAATAGTACTAGACATTTGGAAGGAGACAATGTTCAAACCTGGCCTGCAAAATTTGCAAGACACTTATGCCTTGCCCTGTGCAAATGGATGGGTTCACATCACTATGATAGAATGTAAAATCTCATACTAAACCTTTACCTAGTGTACGCCAGTTCCAATTCCCAGAGTAATGATAACTTTTACATCTCACTTTTAGAGACAACATCCTAAAAGGCTTTACCAGTTTTATTCAAAAATATGTTTAAGAGTTTAACTCCTCTGTTTTCAGCACATCCCCAAGCATTTATTCATTTACATTCATTTTCTAAACTATGATCAAAGTAACTGACACTTAAGTAAGACCATTAAATTACAGTAGAATTTCTAAGCTTCCAAAATAAAATGCTTCAACAATACAACAAATTTTACTAAGACAGCTAAAATTAGCTTTCTTAATATGTGCACTCATGCTGATATAAGTAGGAATAACATCTTATGTGCACTTCGTACAAGTATAAATTTATTTATACTAATGGGCTTTGGAAAACATGTGCAAAACAATCAGATAATCAGAGGTTTGTTAAAAAATTAAGTGCTATTTTCTTGCAGCTATGATATAGCAGAAAAGGCTGTGAATTCATTAAAGAAAAACAAGTTTGCATAGCTGTGGTTTAGATAATGGGAATTCTAATGAACGGCTGTGTCTGTTCTGTTAGGGGTATATGTGGGAATTGTAATAGAAATATTCCTGACGATAGTTATCACATTTAGTTACAGTTCTGTTTGATCCTGTATTTTCTGATTTTTGGTGTAATCATATTGAAAGTCATGCCACCCAGAAAACCAGCCTGAGATGAAATCTATAAATGGCACACAGTAGAACAAAATCCCTCCAAGGTTTAAAGCATAGCCCTTTTCAGCAATATCACATATATGCATCTGACTCTGCTCTGGTTCTAACAGCATTAACACAGTTTGTTCCTTGAAGCATCAAATGGCTTAACAGATGATAGCCGTTGCTTGTCTTCTGGCCAAACTGTCTCACACAGCTACGTCTGCATTTCTGGGAAAGATAGCAACAACTCTCAAAGTACTTGGTGGATGGACGTATATAAGTTTGGAAGTTTGGTTCAGTACAGAAATGGCCAGAAATTAAACAATGGACGAATGAAGTAATACTTCATTAGCAAATTTAAAGCCATACAACTAATTTTCTGGGATCACCCCAAAGCCTGCAGAGAAGTACTTGCTGGGTCAAAAATAAAAGTGAGATCGAGTGAGGGAAAGATGCAAACATTTCAGAATTACATTTTTGAAATTTAAAATAAAACACAGTGTAACATAATTATCAGTATATATAACCAGATAAGACAACCCTAATGCTCACAAAAATTCTCCCTTGTCAACATTACAAGGGAAACAAGTTTCCCTCATAATAGCATGGCACTGCCCTGCCATGAAGAGAGAGAGAGAGAAAAGAAAGATAAGAAGGACCTGAAGAAAGAAGACATCTAAATGCTCCTGACAAAAATTTAAACTGAGTATGAAAAGGATGCTATAGCCATGAGGAAAAGCAAGCGGAGTGACATCAAACTGATGGATGCAAAAAATAAGGTGAATGGAGGAATGTTGATGAGCATGTACAATTTACCCATATATTTATTTTGTTAGACAGATGGAAGAGCAATTCCTCTTGCCTTGACTCAAATGCCTGTGTATCTGAATGCTTAATAGGAGAGGATGGTTCATTCTTCCTTCTCAGTCATCATCCCATGATAATTAATGGAGGCCCAGTAATTGCTAACACCAGTTATAAAACATCTGACACAATCTCTCACCATCCGACAATGATAGAAAGATGCTGCTGATTTATCACTCTAGGTTTAGTAAAGCAGAAAAATACTCTCCAGTTAACCCCACAAACAATGTGTAGCTCATTTTTTTCCTAGAGGCTCTTTTTATTCATGTCTTCATTCATGGCCTTTTTGGATGCAGTAACATCAACAAAACACAAAATGCAACAACATGCTAATTACTTTAAAAGATAAATTTGAACTCTGTCTTGTGTTGTTAAGCAAGGAGTTCCTTACTGGAAAAAAGATGTGTCATGGTTTACAAAAAATAAAATAAAATGGTATTAACAGGAAAACCACACATTCAGTGTCAGCAGAGAGCTTTAAATTGATTCTTGTGTGAAATAAAGCTTGCAAACTGTGCTTTACATTCCATTACAAACTGAAGGCTCTTCAAAATGCTAGCTGACCTTTTCATGATAGCATTGATTCAGCTAGCAAGTCCGCAAAACTAAGAAGCAAATAAAGTTACCTAAAGGGTAACAGGTTAAAGTAAGCTGCACAACAGTATAGCAAGGCTGACCTTCAAAAGCTGATGTATCATCAGTCCCGTAAACCAAATGGAGGAGAAGGAAAATTGCCAGAGTAACTTTAGCAGATTTACTCCAAATGACTGTAGAAGACTCCAAAGGTTTTCAAAGTTTTTCTAAAACATTATCAGCAGAATAGGTGCAATCTCCTTTAATACATCTCTTAGCTTACCTTTAAAATAAACCAGAGCAGCAAAGCCTGAAGGATCTTCTTCCTTCTTTTGTCTTTTTGGCAGATAGTGATGCAGATAAATAAAGTAACTCCACATTTTTTCACTGGCATTTGCCTTTCTTGAGTACATAATTTCAAGGGCCTTAAGGTACTCCATGAGTCTTCACATCCCTGGACTCCAAACAAGGGTTAGAGTTGGCAGTTGAATCATGTTTCTGTATCCTCTGTAACTCTACACTCGAAAAACTCTAATAGTTGTTTCTCTTTGCTTAAGGTATGGATATGTTTTGAGAAATTACTCTTTACACAGTAGCAAATCCATTAAAACTTATGTGAATGACAAAATCAACCAACAGTTATTCTCTTTCATAAAACCTATGGCCATGCTATGATAAATAGAATTTATCTTCTCAAATAGGATCTAGTGCATTCCTCCAATACTCAAAGATTCCCAGATGCTACTTTGAGAGCATGTTTCTGCACAAAATAGATATGGGGTTTTGAAGTATCCCCAACTAGAAGCTTGCCTCAGGCACAAAGGTTCAGAACATCTTCAATTTCTATATGTGGTCTCTTCTCCTACAAAGCCTACTACTGTCCACCCAATATCTCAGGAGACTCATTCCTCTTTAGTCCCTCACCTTAGGGATGGGTCAAATAAGTCTATTTCCAGTCTGTGTCAGTTTCATGTGTATTCAATCATAAGTCTGTGCCATCAAATTTCTGCATCTGTCTGGATGTGTGTTTTTTAAAAAAGCATTAAAATTTGTATCTATGTACACAATTTTCCATATTATATGCAGTTTGCCCACAATTTTCCTTAATATACACATTCTAGCATGAAAATTTTGAGCTAGGAACTGCATCACAAGATTTTTTTAAAAAAAAGCTCAATATGAAGGACAACTGTGTTCTGATCTGAATATTATTCCAGGAAGTGAGAATTAGATCAGTTGAATTAAAATGCAGACCTAACAAAATTCTCCCCATCCCACCCATACTCCACCCCACCCCATTTCAGACCCTGATCCAAAGAAAATCTCAACAATTAAATAACTGAATGTTAATTTACATTAATTTCCAAAATAATATCTGCTTTATAATAGGGGAAGGGATTCAGTACTTGTCTACAAAACTTCTTCTGCACTGTAGAAAATTCTGTTTGTGGCACATTATAGTTTCAACAGTATAGGAGCTGGTGGATATACTGCTCCTTGACATTAAAAGGACTTTCCTGTGATTGCATTGTCCTAAAATATAGGAACAAAGAACCCCTCAACCCTCAGTTAAGATGAGATCCGGAAGATCACCTTATTTGTTTTTGTGTCATTTTGTGAAAGAATGTCAGCTGCTAGGATTAAAACACACACACACACTTCTTATGAATACATGACCAAGTTCTTAAGAAATTTTATTTGTATGACTGTTGACAGCACAACATCCCAACTAGTTGGGGCATCAGTGAAAAACAACCAGGATCATCACATTAATGTAAGAGGGAGTTAGTCACAAGAGAAATGCACCATTGTTGCATTACTGCACTATTGCCAGATACAGCATCGTGGAATCATTCAAAGTTATTACACAGAACAAAAAGAGACACACACCCTATTCAGTGTTCTGAACCTGAATAGACTAAGGCCGTTTCTACACCTGCCTTTTTCCCTGGGATCATCCCTATGCATGCAAATGACACACAGGGAATCCTGGGAACAGGCAGGGATGATCTCTCCATTTTCCTTGGATAATCCTTAGTTGTAGAAAGGGCCTTTATCTGTGAGGAGAGGGAGAACTGCAGCCCTGCCCCTCTCCACTGTCACATTTATCGCCCTTACCTCATGGAGGCCAACTGTCTGAAGATAATAGCCCTTGGTATCTATGGAGGCTTTCCATGTGAACACGAACCCTTTCTGGAAAATCAGAGTTCAACGATGGAGAGGGGGCTGGAGCTTGCCCTCTCCTCATGTGTTTGCTCTATTCACGTTCAGTATACCTGACCAGAGCTGAAAATGTTGCAGCATCAGAATGGAAAACAATTGGATGTGACTGCTATCCTAAAGTCATTTTATCCACCACAGGGCAAGGTGAGTTCTGTTACCTGACCTATGTCACCCTATGCACCAAATTGTGCATTAATAACCAGCTAGATGGAGATTATAACTAACCAACACAATTCCACACCTAGCATGTATTGAAATTACTGTGTGCACTGCTTCAACTATTTATATCATTAGAACTGGGTAGTAAGTCAATGTGTTTTGCCGATATATGAATTAAGGGACTACTCTTACAAATGTTCAATTCATGTTTACATCTGCAGATGCTGTTGCATATTCATGTCTTATACCTCTGCTTCAGCAATACATACACTGAAGGCATCCAATTGCAATTTCTGTATTAAAGCCTGAAGGGGTAAAAATGACATAGATGAATGAGACAGACAAAGTAATCAAAATGAAGATATCTCGGAAAATTGGCAAATGTAACAACATTTGGAGTGTTTTGCATAAAAGGACTGTGAAGCATTAAAAAAACACCCTAAATTTCAAACTATCATATCAACCAGGACAAACAGTCAAGTAATAAGAACATATACACCTGCTATTTATGTAGCATTTTGTAAAGTCTCTAGCAATATACATTTTCTCACTGGCACTGAAAGGAAGTGACCTTGAAAGTGGGAAATGAAAACTCAATAATGCCCAAAACAGAACTGCAAGAATTATTAGGTCAGAAAGATAGCACTCCTGCTAGCTAACCCTTCAATGGGGTTTTCAGTCTGGCCCATCTCCGAATGTGGCTTGAACGTTAAAGATTAATATCACCACATTTGTTTACGAAGTTGCTTAAATGGGAAGAAACAAAACGCTGTTGTGAAAAAAAAAGAAGAAAGAAAAGAATGCCAAAGTGAAATAGATCTAAGGATGCCAAAGCAGAAAATAAGCCAAAAACAAACAAAAGAGCTAGAAGTGTCTAGGTTTTTTGAAAAAAACACATAACAGGTTTTCATATAGGAAGTGTGGTTAGAAAGTGGAGCAATCATAGGTCATATTGATAATCTGGCAGACCCATTTTTCTTGCTTAATGTTTGCACAGATTTGCTGATACAATAGAAGCACTGATAAATGTACAACATCCCCCGTGCAGCCTCTAGAATTACAAAGTCAAGAAGCATTTAGTCCAGTATCCTGCCTTAGGTCAGGATTGTCCTGCAACCTCTCTGATTATCTTGTTTCAGGCCTTGAGCCCTTGAATGCTGGGCAGCCTACTTCTGTGCTGACCTACTTCTACAGATCAACTTTTCCTAACATTTAACAGCTAAGTGAACTTTAACCTCGACTTACCTTCCTGTATTTAAATCCACTGCTCCTCCTCCAAGTCTTTCTAGATAGAGTGAGCAACTGTTCTTCCTTTCTTAGCAGCCTTTCAAATATTGGGAAATTAGCAATATATTCTGTTCTTAATATTCTTTTTATTGGATAAATATGCCCATATATAATGTGCCTTTTAGTACCCTTTTTTCCATTATAACTCTCTTCTCAGGATCAAACTACATGGTATGTTAATTACATGCATCTAGCTTCCCCCCTCACTTGCATTCTTACTCAAGTGTAAGAGTGTGCCGCTCCAATTTGGCTCAACATACATCTCTCCCCCCCTTTTTTTTTTTTTTAGATCTGTACACAAGTGGGCAATTTCAGGAAGCAAACAGCTTGGATAGGAAGGTTTAATCCTTCCCTCCTGGTGCATACTGGTTATGATCTGAATTGGGGCCATTTGCTCTCAAGTAAGAAAGGAAGAGGGGGCAATTGCATAATCAACAGAATGTATCGAGCATACTTCCTTATTTCTGCACTGTCCACAAAGCCTTTATGTATGGAAGGAAAGGCTCAGCAAAATCATGCAAGGATATATCAGAGTTCTTCATAGGGGCTCTGTTCTGGAGACGAAGTCAACAGGCATCCTGGGGAAGGGATAGAGCATGGGTGGGCACCTTCCCAGAGCCTAGGGCCAATTTCACCACCCCAAGAACCCATCAAGGGGTGCACTCCTGCCCCTCTGTTGAATTTGCCACCAAAATTTGGCAGCATGGTGGCAAAACAAAAGTTACATTTAGCTTAAAAAGCTAAATATCTTTGCATGTAGCCATATGTTGCCTACCCCTGGGAGAGAGAAAGCCCCAATCATGACTAGTTCAACCATAGAAATATATTATCCCTTTAAGAGCAAAAGTTCACATTAATTTGAAGAAGGAGTGAACGGCTACTCTAGAGTAAGTGCAAGACCCTTGATCTGGATTGGGACCATAGCATAGGGCTTGCAGCATTTAAACACTTTCTCTCCTGCTACAGTTCTGATTCACAAATGACCACAAAAGGTATTGGTAAACAGTGATCCATTTACTTTAATGAATCATATTCAGCAATATAAACTGCAGGTACACAAGGCATTTGATCCATTATGGATTTTTCACACATGCATTCCATTACTTGATACTACAGTCATTGGAGCTGTTCACACAACATGTGAGGTCAGACTGCAGTGCATACAGGGTGCATACAGCTAGCAAGCGTGGGTTATGTGAGGGTTCTTTATCCATTGCTGGGTTCGCACAACATGACAACCCACGAGTGGTAAATAACCCATAACGAGAAGCAGCATGTCATCTGAATCTGCAAAGCATGTAAAGCTCAACCATCACAGAAACAGGCTCTATACTTCTATATGTTGTCTATTTTACTTTCTCAAATTCTGTCCTGCCACTCTGTAGGCTGGAGGCAACTTGCAACATAAAAACTAGTGCTGTGCCAAACCCTGCCCCCTATTTTCGGGATCTTTTTCTCTTCTTGTGAAAGAGGCATTGTTATTTCTGCCTCTTTTGCAGGGAGGGGGAGAATTTCAAAGAATTGTCTCCTTGGGGAGTGGGGGGGACAGCATTTCCACATACCTTTTAAAAATGTACCATCGTCTTACTATTTTTTAAAACACCCCCGCCACTTGGTGGAGCCCAGCAGTTCTTCATGAAAGCCTATTGGAGACCATGTGACCTCACCTCTCCAATAGGCATTCAGGAAGAACTTCCCTCAAACCTTCCTACACTTAAAAAGGTATGTAGAAACCATGTACCCCTCCACATGGAGAATGTTCTCACCCCTCTTTTGCCAGAGTTTTCATTTTTCCCCAACCCCCAGGAAATGCCAAAAACAGAATAATTGAAATTTTCTGTACAGCACTAATAAAAACACCACAAACATTGGAAAGCACTAGACTTATTCATATGCAATGCTAATTTGTTCTCTATACATATTATGAATAGTTCAGTCAGCAGAGACTTGTGCTTCATTTTGTTGCACAATATTCCAAGGCGGCACACAAGCCAGGGAGAAAGATATCCCTATTTTAAAATCCAAAAAGCTGGTAAAGAAATTGCCACAGAAAGCAGCTCATGGCTGGCAATAACTTTCATTCCAACTGTTTTTGCAGTCTGAAATAGACACAAACTTGGAAAACTCAGAACAATATCAATGTGTCACATGTTATTAAGCCTTGTGAGAGAATATATCACTAAACAAACTGGCATATGTCAAAGCTTTAAAAGCTCGTGCATTGTCAGATTACTTTTTTTTATGAATTGCAAGCAAAGTACATAATAAAGGGGAGAAAAGAACTACCTCTCTTTCAGCATAATCAAACATTATGATATATTAAGTGCTTGACAAAAGATAGCCATGCAAACATAACCTCAATTACATGGATCGAAAATATTAATACAGGTAGAGTCATAGGTTCTTCATTCTCACAAATATGTGAATGATTTTTGTTGAAATGAAACAATTTGCCTGAAGCAGACTCAAGGCATGTAGCATTTCAACCATGGTAACTAAAATGTTACTAGAGTGAAAGTCAGTAAAAATTGGTCATAAAATGGGCTGCATTACAGTTCAGTAAACAAAATGGTTGGACTGTGTACGTAATGGTGCATATGATACCTCACATATACACGTGACATGCTTATAGTCTGAATTCAGACACATTTTTAAGAGATCTTGAGAGTCGTACCATATAGACAACAACAAATTGTTATTTATTACGGTCATAGACAAGCAAAATTAACACCAAAACATACAAAGGATAGCTAAAAAGTGACATAAAAACAAAATACAGTATATTTAGGAATTAATATTTAATACCTTTCAGCTATGGAAATTTCAACTTTGGTAGTTTTAGGGCACAGGACACATCTAGCACGATTAATTCAATTATATTCTTGCAAAGCAAATACATTGGAATTGTGATAATTTAATCAGAGATGCTCAGCGTTGGAAAGTAAATAAATAAATGGAAACAACATTGCAAATTAATGAGACATCAGAAAGCTTTTAACTCCACAGTTGTAAAAAGGTATCAGTATTAGAGGAGCACAGAAAAATTACATCTAGTTGGAAATGAAATCAAAATTAGGCAACAGCCAAAGCCAATACTATTTATTTTTATCTAATTTTTACAGGCTGCCTTTCGGCCCAAAGAAAGTTACTCAAGGTGCCATACAACAAAAAGATGTCAAAATGCAACCAAAAATTGATGCAATAGAAAATAATCAACCACTAAAACAAACATTAGCTGCAGCAGTGAGATCTTAACAAGAGAAGCAGAAATTAACATCAACTGATCACTCCCAGCAATAGAAATGTAAATAACAAAAATACCCAGGTGCTATGAATAGGGAGGTTTTCCCTAAAAGACTCTTATAAATCTTTTAAATCAATCAATCAAAATCTTAAAGTCATTCTAAGGGAGTGCACAAAATGAAGATGTTTGCCACTATTCTGGGTGAAGTTGGTGCCAACTTCCAAGCTTTCTTCAGCCATGTAAATTATTATTATTTTAAATTAATTTATTATAAAAAAATCAACAAAACCATAACTAGAAGTGGTTATAACCGAGAGAGGCTCGGAGTGTGGCAACAAGGGACAGGGCCTTTTCGGTGGTGGCCCCCAGACTATGGAATGATCTCCCTGACAAGGCTCGCCTGGCACCAACGCTGCTATCTTTCCGCCGCCAGATTAAGACTTTCCTCTTTGCCCAGGGATATGGTGACACATCTTAATCACCCACATATTTAGGTTTTTTAAACAGTTTTTAATGCTTTATGTGTGTATATTCTGTTTTAGAATTTTAAATTTTGTATACTTGTTTTTATCTCAATTTTAGAATTTCTGTAAACCGCCCAGAGAGCCTTGGATATGGGAGCGGTATATAAGTGCAATAAATAAAATAAATACAAATAGAAAAATAAAAATAAAAATGTGTAGCTACATAGATTTGAATATATCAATTTCTATACATGCATCTGAAAATACAGCTTTCTAAGAAGTATACATAACCTTTAACAAAGGGAGACCAAATATTTATATATGTATCGATTCACAAGTCGTATCTATATTCCACCCACTGAAATATTGTAATGATTATTACGTCTTCAATCCATTGCATTATAGGAGATGAGCTTTTATTCTTCCAATGTTGTATATCAGTCTTTCAACTGTCAAAAGGACACAGAGATTCCATTTGCGCTGACTGTAGATAACTACAGACATGTACATAAGTAAATATTAAATAGTGTTCCAATACAAAGTTTATCTATATTCAACAAACAAAAAACCTACGGTTTATAAAACAACATTAAGGATGTACACTTTTCCACCAAGCACCAAAAAGCGGGGAAATTGGGAGTTAAGGCTCACCAGCCTTAACGCCACATCCTCCCTAAGGAGGCAGAAAGTACCAGTGAAATTCTCATTCTCTCAAAGCAGATAAACATGAGGACAGGATGGAGAATAGGATATGCAGAGGTGACTGTGGGGTTGTGGAAAACTGATGATGAACAACTTAGAGCCACCTACTTCTTTTTTTGTTTAGAACAGCCCTTCCCCAACCTGGTGCCCTCCAAAGGTGTTGGACTACAACTCAAGTCAGTATGTCCCATAGTCAGGAATGCTGGGACAGCAGGATGGGGAACGTAGGGCGGCGGCTCCAGGCAAGACCCCCTACCCCACCCCACTTACCTGCTCTGTTGTTGCTGGGCCCGGGCTTGAACTGAGCGTCCTGGTGCACCCAGAAGCAAGGCCACACCTGCAGCCTTGCTTCTAGGTGGACCCAGGGGCTCTATTCAAGCCTGGGCCAGGCGACGACGGAGCAGGTAAGAATCCCCCTCCCGCCTGGACAAACTGCGGCAGCTCCAGGCAACCCCCCTCCTGCCTGGTCCCTTACCTGGAGCTTGGTAGTTTCCTTGGTAGTTTCCTGACTAAAGTGGCTCTTGCGGAATGGGGGGTTGGTCTACCTTCTCCGGTGGCAGCGGGCTTGGTAGCCCGGTCCCGCCACAGAAGGTAACTGAAGTGGGGCAGGGGTTGCCCCTGCCCCACTTCAGTTACGTTCTCCGGCGGGCCCGGGCTACCAGGCCTGCTGCCGCCGCCGAAGGTAGACCAACCCCCCATTCCGCAAGAGCCACTTCAGTCACCTTCTCCGGTGGGCCCAGGCTACCAAGCCCACTGACGCCGAAGAAGGTAGACCAACCCTCCATCCCACCAGAGCCACTTCAGTCACTTTCTCCAGCGGGCCCCCCCAGCGGGCCCAGGCAACCCCCCCGCTTCACTTACCTTCTGCAGCAGCAGCGGGCCCGGGCTACCGGGTCCGCCGCTGCCAGAGAAGGTAGGCCCCCATCACAGCGTGCCCAAGCAGCCCCCTCCCCACTTCACTTACCTTCTCCAGCAGTGGTGGGCCCAGGCAACCCCCTCCCCACTTCACTTACCTTCTTCGGCAGCGGCAGGCCCAGGCAACCCCCTCTCCACTTCACTTACCTTCTCCGGCAGCGGCAGGCCAGGGCTACCCTCCTGGGAAGCTTATGCACATGCGTTAGCTTAACAACTTCCCATAGACTAACATTGGATGCAAAAAATAATAATTAAAAATAAACGGAAATGAATTCTTTTAAAAGAAAGGCCATTCCACCAACTAGAAGGACAGGGGAACACAATCCTACTATTGGATTGCATGGTAAGGGTCCCAATTCGGAGCTTTTTGTGCGCAAAAAAACGGTCGTCAACCCGGAAGTATATGAGTCCGTTTGAAACAGAGAGGCTTTCTCCCCTTTTGTCGTTTGAACTAAGCCACCCTGCCCTGAATACTTCACCAATCTTCTTGAAACGTGCAGGGTGTGTAAAACCAGCATTTCTTTCTGGCAGGTCTCCGTTTCAGAAAGATTGGTGAAAAATTTTGCATTTTAGAATGCTAGGTAGACCCACCCCCCAGTAACTCCTTTTAACATGGTAGAATGCTCTTTTTACTGACCATCCTTAACTACAGGGAACACAGCCGTGTTCCCTGTAATAATCTTTTCTTCCCCAAAAGGTGCAACTATTGGGCAAACTCACAGCAGGAGTATCCATTGCCACTTGCTTACCCCTCACACTCCTTGCAAGGAGAGTGCAAGGAGTTGACTGGCAACAGGGGCAGGAGTCCTGTGCCACCCACCAACCCCTTGTTCTCTCCTTCCAAGGAGAACATGAGGGGTTGATGGGCAGTGGAAATCAGCAAGATGAGTTGGGCAAGCTCGGGGATGCGCAAGTTGGAGTCTGGGGGCTGAGCCAGTGATAGCTTGCTGAGCTATACCCCCAAACTGGATTCCTCTGACATCTCTAGGATTGCATACCTGCCCTATGCAACCCTATTTCCTACTCATGGCAAAGCATCATCTATCAAATCTTCATAACAAATGCCTCCACACTTTCCATCTTCCAGCACACAGATGTCACATCTTATCCATCATGCTGGAAATGGATATGATTGGTTGGTCTCTACTCTAATTTACAAGATGACACACCAAATCCTATGCATTTTGCACAGGATTATATCGAAGTATATCTAGAATTGTAGGCTGTGAAGGTGGCTGCAGTGGCACCTTTCCCCCATTCTGGAAACGAGACAAGTAGCAGTCTTATGCACACAGGAAAAAAGCATCTGTTTCGAAGAAGCTCAATAGCTTCCAATTAAATGTGCATTGGCAATATGAACTTTTTTTTTCTTTGCTGCCATATTACACCAACATATCAGCATATAAGCATTTACGTAAGTTGGATGACTATGTGGGTCATTGTTGATAGGATTGCAGCGATAGCAATTAAAGTTATAAAATTCATAATAACAACCAAATGCTCCAAAATCATGTACTTTAATGTTTGTTTGATTTAATGTTCAAGTCTTACATCATGAATAAACTAGAAGAGTATCACCTTTAGATAAACAACGCTGCTTATGTTCTACTAGACTGAAATTCTGGTTCTCTATTTGCATTTACTAAATTATATTTTCAGACTTTAATGTTCTTCCTCACTTATCAGACCTCTCTTCTTTTGAAATACTTGCTACCGGTAACCTTCGTGAACCACAGGCTTCCAGGAAGGGAAGACTGCACACTAGCTCACAGTGTGTGCTTGCTTTACAATGTGTTCCCGCATGCTGTATATCACCTTGTCAATTTAAACAGCCACGAAACGTTAGCATTTTATAAGGAATGACCTTTCAAGCGGTGAAATGCAATTAGCAGTGCACTCTGGAGTAACAATGTCCTTTACAAACAGGTGGTGGACTAGCAGCTGAAACTTTGATACCATAATGAAAGAAAAGGACAACTTGAAGCAATGCTGTATTATGCTGATTGGCACTTCCATTCTCCAAGCTTTTAAAACGAATTTCAAAATATCCATTTGTTGCGCTCAGAACCAATGAACACTGACTGGATATTGCTTTACCATAGGATCTAGAGTTTATACTTATAGGCCATCAGCCACCAAGGATGTACTTCTGTAAAATTATTGCTTACTTCAATTAAGACAATATGGGTAGGGGAGCAATGGTAGGATGACTCTATTGAAGTCATAGGCACATTGCTGAACTTAATCAAAAAGCTCTTAACTTGGCAGCTACAGTGAGAACTAACACAGAAGCAGCATAAAGGAATTAAGTTCCCTTTATTGCTTGATAAAATGATTCTCCCTCTTCTTTTACTTGTTTCAGCTCCAAACTCCTTAATGTGAGGTCTATAACCAACCATCTTGCCCTTCAGCTCTCTTCTTTTCTCACCCAACCCTGGATTTTGTTCACTTCATTCATTTATTTCCTGCTTTGATCTCAGTCTGAATGTATCAGCCCCAAACGCAGTCATCCCCTGGTTCTTTTCCTGTTATTCAGGTAACTTCAGCTCTGGTCTTCAGGTGTTCAGTATGACCTCATAAAAGGGCTCTTATGCATGAGCAAAATATGTCTAATAAATAATTGCTAGATCCAGAAGCTAACCGATCTGAAAGGCTTCTAAGCCACACCCACTAGTTGGCATGTATTTGTTGTCAATCTAAAAGGATCCCTATGTACCTATATGTCAGGCCCAACTTTCTGAAACACTCCGGAAACCAAATACAGAATACAAGTAACAATGAAACTCTTTATTGCAGCAGATTAGTTTACAAAAATCAGCTTTCCAGAGCTCACGGCAAAGCTTACAGAGTTTATAGAGCCCAATAAATCAAACAGCCTAAGCAGAGGCTATCGGTACATTGCTTGCTTTAAGAGAAAGTTCTAAGCGTAGACACCCCACCGAGTCAGAGTCAGCATTCAAGTCGAGCATACACATCTACCCAGGCTCCCGACTATCATATGAAGGGCAGGAGAGGAGGGATCCACCCCTTCATGTTCCAGCCACCATGCATTTTGCCTTGACAAGCAATTTCACCTGTCTTGCCACAGCTTCGGGGAGCGGGAGGGGAGCGAAGGAGCCTGGAGACCCAATAGGAAACTGCATAAAGCAGTTTCCTCAGTCTCCTCCCCTTCCCCAGGTCCCCCCACTTTTTGCCCTCTCTGAGCTCCGTTTCCAAGTGCGGAGACAAAGCCATGTTCAATAAATGTTCACCTTCAAAAACAAGTGGATTCTCAAAGCTGTTTTTAGATATATGTTGTTTCTGTGTACACTGTTCGTGTGTTTTTAAATTCTGTATACTGTATTTAATAATTTTGAATTTTTGTAAGCTTCCCAGAGAGCTTCAGCTATGAGGCAGTATAGAAATGTGATGATGATGATGATAATGAAGAAGAAGTTCACAAATCTAGATATAATCAAAAAGCCTTTCCTGCCACAATGCCATCACTTTTCCCAAGTCCTGGTAGCTGGTGGACAGGATGGTGGTTTTTGCACCCAGCCCTAGACAGTAGAGGGAAAAGGCAAGCTGTGTTCATTTGTCATGATAGCACACAGAACAAATTGTCTGTAGCATCACAAGACTAAAAAAATTATCTTACACCCACATTTGAGGACTAGAGGCCACTTGGTCTGATTCATGAATTAAAGCTTGTTGTTGTTTGTTTATTTGTTGTTTCAACCATCATGGTCATATCAACTTTACAGATGCAATATAGATGCAAAACTCTGCAATGCAAAGAAGTAAAATACAAAAAGATACTAAAAAGGTTTTCATTAGAAGGTGCCCACAAATATGTAAAAGTTCATTTTAATACAAAAAATTAAAATAAAAGACACTAAGAATTTACGTCTAAAAGGTTCATAAATGTACAGAAGTTAATACTACTGATATGTTAAAACTTCATGAATTAGATATTATGTAATTTGCTTCTTTTTTTATTGGTGTGTGTGTGTGTGTGTGTGTGCGCGCGTGCTCACTTTTATATTCTTATATGACCTAGTGCTTCTGATTTCCTTCCACTGATCAACATTACTGATAGGCTACTGCAGGGAAATTAGAAGATGCTCCAATTCAAGTCTGAAAAACTTGCACTGCTTTGTGCTATTCCCTACTGATTACCTGAAAAGGAAAATTAAATGGAAGGCAGAGGGGATGAGATACAGACAAGAAATAAAGGACAACCCTCATTCTATATAAGATTGATTCTGCAAATTTAATTGTATATTGCTTATCTGATACATGATGTAATCCTAAATTTTAATCATTTTCAGCACAAGGTAGATAAAACATGTCAAATATAGAGTTCATCTAAAAGAGCAACGAAAAAAGTGCAAAATCCCAGAATTTCATTCCAAGAAATGCAAATGCCCCCTCATTGTTGCTCTTCAAAAGATTTTGATAATATTTCACATGGCTGAAGATAGGGATAAAAGTAACCAATTTCTACCAAATTCATAGGGTATGCTCAATTCTACTGAATAGAGATTAAAACAATATCTTTGATTTTTCTTTAACCATCCCAAATATCCTTCCAAACTTCTAAAAAAAAGTCTGAAAATGGGAAGCAAGATTGCTTCTGTACACAGAGAGAGAATTAGGCTGATGAAAGAACACCTAATTAGACAAAATCCAGTTAACAATAGAGAAGGACAAAACAAGAAACTAAAGACAAATGAGGGGTGGTGGTAAACACAACAAAACCCATCAAATATTCTCAGTGCAGCAGCTCTTAGTGAATCATCCTGTTTGAAAGAACAGATTGTGGTCTCTCTCTCTCTCTCTCTCTCTCTCTCTCTCTCTCTGACTCATTTATAACCCATAATAATCTAACTGTATAGTCTCAGCATGGAACAACAATGAAAAAAGGCCCAAATGTTCTAGTTATCTATTTGTGAAATGAAAATGCCTCAAAATTGGCCAAGTGAGGGCTAACCCAGTTTAAACCTGCCTCAAGTCCTCAGTTTACTGTGGACTATTAGTGAGTTTTGAAATAACACAGGCAAGCCTGCATGCACACCGATAATTTCATGGAGCTGGAGAATAATACATTGTATCACATTTGTTATATTCCTGTGGGATGAAATAATTCTAGTGAAGAAATGCAGCATGTGCATAGGGAAAAGGTAGCCTAGAGATATAATGGAGAAATTTTTAAATATGAATTTATACCTATAAATATAAAGATGATTAGCTGTCACAGATATAACCGCCCTTAGGTCCCATTCTTAAGTAAGCAAAAAAATATTTTCAGACACCTCTGCAAACATTGAAATTGTCATCTCTAATGAATGGAACAAGTGGAATTGATTAATAAACCTTTTAGCTGCATGGAGAGTGATCATATATCAGGGACAGAACACATGCATTCCAGGTAAAACATCCCAGTTCAATTCTTGCCATCTCTATTTAAAGGAGTGCCAGGTAGCATGACTGGGAAAGACCTCTGCTTGAATTCTTGAATCAAAATAGACAACATTGGGTTAGATTGGCCCAGTGGTTAGAGTCGGTATAAGGTAGCTTTATATATTCCTCTAAGAAACCCTTTCAATTTCTCTTTCTACTGAACTCTTGGAATACCATCAAGGAAAGGGCTTAGCAACTGATGCTATCTAGTGTCTCATGTGCCAATGTAAATAATCCCTTTTCAATTTCCTAAAAAAGTTTTCAATGTGCCAACATAAATAATCTCCTTTCAATTACCAAAAACATGGAGAAAAGAGAGGTGCATGCAATGAATATCCAAGAGAGAGACTGAGGCCTCTTGAACCTTGCTTCCCCACTCTCTCCGTCATTCACATGGACACACCTCTCTCAACCCTAAAATTCCATCAAGCAGTTTCAAAAAGTGGGTGAGAAGTATGAAGTCATAAGGAAGCGCCCTCATACTTGCTCTCCATCTTTCTATTTTGCATGCTTATGTTTTATATGTCCTTCTGTTTTCCTCCTTCGTGAAGAAGAAAACACATGGAGACACATGGCCTACCTCACGTTTGGCATGCCTGACCGTCTGGAGGCCACTGCAAGTGTGGAGGGGGAATGAAGGGACGCACTGCAAGCCCCAGCATTGGCAGGGCTCAGTGGTGCCACAGGCTGGAGGAGGGGCTTACCAGGTAATATTGGCCTGCAGAGAACAACTGAGCAATAGGCTTGTTGTCTTCCTATGGCTGGTTTGGCTGGGCTATGTTTGTCTGGATAGAGATGGTGATCATTCTGAGGCTCCATTGGTGGTGACAGGTGATGCCTGGAGACCTCCCACTGATGGTTTTGCAGCCCCACTGGGGTGATAAGGATTGCCTGTGGGGCCATCTCATTTTGCACACCCAGAGCTTCACAGCCTAGGAGGATGTGACAGGGGATGTCCCCCCTTTCCCCAAATGGGGAAATCTTGGAGCTGCCAATTCTATCATCAACATCAAGAATGCTTCACCTGATTACACTGACCAGCTAGTGTTGGCATAGTGGAATAGCAACCAAGGGATCCCACTTTGCAGATCAAATTTAATAAAAACTCTGTGGCAGGCTTAGATGATCAGCAGGGGAAACAATGTAGCACCAGCTGTTTTCCCTGCACATGCTAGTCACGTGACTAGGTTTACCCTAATTACCTGTGTCGCATCACAGGTTTCTGTGTCATCTGAACCCACTGCATGGAACAAGCATAGTTACTTTTCACCCACCCTACAACTCCTACTGTAAGCCATGGATTGTAAGGGGGTGAAAAGTTACTATGCCCATGCCACCACGTGATTGGTTTGGACAACACAGCAACCCACAATGTGGGTAATTAGGGTAATCCCACTCGTGTGACCAGCACGCAAGGTGAGGGGGGAAACAGCCAACCCTGCATTGTTTGCCCCACTGATCGTCCAACCCTTGACTGTGTTTTAATAGTAGGAATTTTGTATTTTTTCTTGGTGACACTTTGCTCCTGAAATATTGCATGGACGTGTTACCTGCTTATCCATGACCAAGCTAAATACAGAAATCCCATATCATAAAAACCCTAGACAAGGGCAAATTTGTCACAAATTACACACAGAATACAGAAAACCACTGACGCGGCCATGACAACCGTTGCTCTTCTCATGGATCTGACAAAGTGAACTTTATCTTGTGAAAGGTTATGTCACAGTACATTTGCAAGCCTTTAAAAGTGCAACAAGACTTTTTAGCTGTTTTTGCTGCAAACAGATTTTTTCCTTCATTAATTTTAAATATAATGTTTAAAATTTTAAAAGCTGGCTTATTTCACAGAAGTATGGTATAGATAGGAGAGAGCTAAGTGGTTAATTAAAAAAAACCTAGATAGCCTTCCAAACTGCACATTAGTGTTTCTGACTTCAATGATCACAGTTTACCACAGTTTCAGATGTTCTGTGTCTGCAGATACATCCTTAACATTTATTTCCCTACTACAGGTAGCATTAGAATTAGGCCATAAAATACTAAAGTCAAGGCCAAGGTTCCACTTGACTTTAATGGCAACAGGATTTAATATATTCATTTACCTAGCACCAAACAAGAGATAAATTTCCACTCACTAATTATTAACGCATACAAAGTAATGGTAGATCTCAGTATATCCAATCACCCATGGCATCTCATAAATCCTAAAGCTCAGGTACATTTACTGAATGAGGGGCAAAGACTGCCTTGCTCAAGTGCCTTTTTATTGCAATTCTGAGTATTTTAAAAAGATAAATCTTACTGTGATGTTTGCAATCTGCTTCACAAGTGAGCTGTTAAACATAAGAACTGACTGCAAGGTTGAATTTGTTTGGAACAATAATTATTTATGACACTTTATTACAGCATAACTCCTAAACATATGGTTACCTTATTAGAAATTAAAATTCATTTTCATATAAATCTCAGCAGGATATTACACCAGCATAACTGACGTAACTCCAGGGGACAACAAATAATTCCAGTTCAACTGTTCCAGGGCTTGGCAGTTGCAATATGCAATCTAAACCAATTCTCTTGTAAATACAAAGGCAGGTTTTGATAACACAGATCCATCTATGGGCAAGTACAGGCATAAATGTTATTTCCTTACAAGCTTTGGAGACTGCATAATCTCCTGCCTAGACACAAAGTGTCATTAATTTGTTTGACACTGGCTTTTCTTTTCTTTTTTAAGTTGCGATGGGATTTTGTGGGTGTGTTTGACATGCAGCAAATGTACTTGCTCCACTCTCAGATGTGTAATTGCATCAGGGGGTGGGAGGGAGAGATTTTGATTTCTATATCTTCATTATTATCAATAATAATGAGAATGAAGTCTGATGGTAATGGAACATCTGACTCACAAATACATTAGGATACCAGGGTGTCACCACATGCGAAGTTTGATCCCTTCACAAAATCAAATCTTACAACATGGTATGCAGGAGTTCCTGTCTTGAATGTTACTTTAGTTGCCTGCCTTTTTATTAGATAAATATGTTTATATGTATCTAACACAATTTTTTGTATAAGGAACTTTATATGTGTGTTTTATTGTTTTATACTAAGAGTTTATTGGGATAATCTGGCAGTGTGCTCCAGAGAGAGAGAGAGAGAGAGAGAGAGAGAGGAGATGGAGAGTGAGGAGGAAGGACAGTTTGCTTAGATGTAATTGTAGTTGTGCAAGTTCACAGATGACCACTTGAAGAACCACAGTTACAGATAAGTAACCTGCCCTTCTTTTTTATGGTTTCCGTGACTGACACATATGGATGACTGATAAGCAAGAAAAATCACACTTGAAGGAGGGCGATATGACACCAAAACTCTTGAGAGGACCTCCTGGCTGAAGTCTGCATCCAAGCAGGGCCGGCGCCAGACTATATTGCGCCCTAGGCAGGCGCGTTCTGAAGCCGCCCCCCCCCGGCTCGCTCGCTCGCTCACTCACTCACTGCCCCCTCACTCGCCTGCCCACTCCCTCCCGCTCCCGGCTTTGAAGCCAGGATGCTGGGGTTGGGGGGGCGGGGCAGAGGCTTTGAAGCAGCGCACCTGGGTCGCGAAGCCAGAGCGCGTCGCAGGCAAGAGCCGGGCCGGGGCGAGGCAAGGCGGGGCAGGACGGGAGCCGAGGCGCGGCGGTGGCGACGATGATGCAGGGTGGGGCCACCGACCCCCTCACAGCCGCCGCCGCCGCTGCTGCTGAGGGGCCGCCGAGGCCGCCCCCTGCCCGGCTGCTCCTGCTGCTGCTGCTGGTCAGCTGGTTAAAAAAATATAAAAAATGAAGTGGCGCGCCTGGAAGTACTGAAGCCTCCGCCTCCAACCCCAGCATCCTGGCTTCGAAGGAGCCAGGACGCTGGAGCTGGGCGGCGGCTGGGGCGGCGGCTTTGGAACAGCACACCCGGAAGCCGCTCTAGGAGAGCAGCGTCTGGGTACGCTGTTCGGCGCCCTCGTTTGCTTGGTGCTCTAGGCGGCTGCCTGAGTTGCCTCTATGGCAGCACCGGGCCTGCATCCAAGGGCCCTAGCATCCTGGTAGTTGTGCTTAATGAAAGTTGAAGGCTAAGTCCAGGTCTCAGCACTGCACAGTTGGAGAATCTGGACAACAAAGAGAAAGGCAGCAGATGATGTTGTGGGCTATGGTCGAGTGGCTGCAAACATGCTGGGGAACCAGGAAACATGTAACCTGATAGGTAAAGAAGATAGTAGGTAAAACCCACTTAGCAAAGTGTTGTGTAGATACAGGGTGTTCCTTCCTTGGGTCCAAATAAATAATAACAAAATAAATGAGGACTGGCATGGAATGAGACTGTGTGTTGTAGGTAAAATAAGATAGCTTTTCTAACATCCAAGGTATGAAGCTTAACCTCCAACATGGAGACAGTGTAAAGGTAAAATGTAGGCATTGTGATATTCTGAGACAAGGGAAATTATCCTCAGATAAGTGAAACTGCAATATCAGGAGGAAAGAGAAATCCATTTGCAAAGGAACCTTATCACTATGGAACGTCAAATTAGGTTGGTCATGGTGGAGGGTGCAAAGCTCATCTGGTCTACACACAGATGTGACAGTGGTGAGGAAAGACATGTTTATCATGAGAAAATGAAGGTTGGCTGTAGCCATGGGATAAAAGGCTTTAACTGTTCGCTGTGCCAGAACTACCAATAGGCTTCATGCTGGGAGTCAACTGACAGATAAAGATCGGCAAGTCCTTTGAGGAAACATTTAATACCTGCATGCGAATAGTGGGATGTGGTTATCCAAATTTGCTGCCAAGTTTACTTAGAGGGAGGGCAGTGCCAGCCCTCTGTGTTTGAGAGAAAGGAGGATGTTGAGGACTAGCACAAGGTCGGAAGACTCCAGCTTCTGTCTAGTAGGAGCAATGGAAGTTGAGGACACAGAGTAGGAGGTTTGAGAGAGAGGCCAGCACTTCCTTGGGGAACTGGTGCTGCTATATACTTGTCATGTCTTGATAGAAAGAGTCTCTAGGGTGTGGTAACTGATGTTGTGAGGAGGTCTGATGTCTATGGGAGATGGAGGAAGGAATTTTTGGAGAGAGGGAGCAGTGTCACATGGCCACCATGGGGTGATCAGGATGCAGGAGCATTGTCCTCCTCTATCTTGTTCACTACCCGTGTGATGAGTGGGAAACGAGGGTGGTAGATATAATTCAGTGTGACTCTGATATAGATTGCTAGTAAGGAAGAGAGTAATTCACAGAGGTGGAAAAGCTTTGGGATCTTATTCCCATCTTGAGAAAGTCTTCATCTTTTGGATATGATATAGAGTGTCATAGGTGGAGACACTAAAAAGTCCTTCTCTTTGTGCCCAGGGCATTTCTTCAAAATGCCAAATGAGCCCCAAAAGTTTGAAAACCCTGCTATAAATGATTGACAGCAAATGACCCATTCTCTATAAACAAGAGCACACAGGCCCCTGATCCTCTAGTTGACAAAAAGGTTTGATGCTGCTGCTTTGTCGTTTTGCTCTAACATAATAGTGAAAGGCTCATTACAACTTAAAACAGTTGAAAGGAAAATATGATCACATTTTTAAAAAAATATTTACATTGAAATTGTTGTATCTTGCATAATGCCCATTTTGAATAAATATTAACAGTCTGCACCAGTTATTTAACTTTTTAAAAACCATTATTACACTGGTTTTATATTTTCACAGTTTTGCGGATCATACTATTTAATACACTTGAAATATATGCTCTTTTTATTCCATTTTTTTAACTTCTAGTAATTTCCATTCCTTTCTTGATGCCCCCCACTTTTTTTTTTTTAGGAATACCTTTCCTTTTTTGTCTCCTTTTGGCTAGGATTCTGGGTCATTGTTCTTAATCTGGCTAAATACTAGATGCAAAATTACTTCTAAAAATAGGGGGAATTGTACTGAACGTATTTCAAACGTAACTTCATAAAGCATATTTTGTGGTAGGTGAGTACTCTTGGAGGTGGTTTACTATGTAATAAATTGTAAATTGGCTGCAGGAAATTTCCATTTCTAGTGTGAAGTGCTTTTTGGGAGAAAAAGCAGACAAACAGAAGGACGATCATTAAAAATTGATTCAAAAGGCACAGCAAGGGACACCAGCCAAGAGCCCAGTCATACATCACTGCTGCACAGGAGGCTTAAGTGACGCCACATAACTTCTACTTTTATCACTGGAACCATAATGGAATATTGTATAAGTAACAATTAAAGCATTGTATCAAAAAAAGGGAAGGAGAAGAAGACTGGACAAACAACAGTTAATTATTCATAGACTCCCTATCTCTGTGCAACTCAATACACACCTGGCAGAAGTTATGCCAGAGACTTCTGAGGCCCATCTACCCTTTTAAAACCCCTCTTTTATTACTTATTTAATGAGAGATTTCTGCAAATGCACCAATCACACACAAGCTATTAATTTGATCAAAAAGTTAAAAATTTCACTCTCATTTTTAATTAAGTGGTAATGGAAACCACTTTTGTGCACTGGTGAATGTTAAAACATTCCCACTTGAAACGTAATTACTGAACCCCTTTTTTTAAATGGAAATGTAAGCAGGCATTTTAATAGTTTCCTAAGCCGTATTTGATTTACTTCCCCATTGACTGCATTATTGCTTTAGTAATTAGAAAACACAGTATCTCTCCTGAACTGATTTTCTTCCTTCCGGGGTCATCACTATGAGTTTTAAGCTGTAAGTATGCTGCTGCCAGTGCATTTTTGAAAGAAAGTTTTGACCACTGAGTTTGAAGCTGTACTCTTGGACAGATAAATAGTCATACTTGCCCCACCTTGATAATTAGAAAATAGTCTTCGGAGGTGGGAAACATGTAGTGGAGATCTACCCGCCCCCCTCATCTCAGAGTGGGCATCCATCACTTCCCAACCACTAGGATTAACCTATTGCCTCTGTAATCTTATATTATTCATGCAGATTTCCTAATTTTGAAGCTAAATCTGCCTGGACATGATATAATTTTTTATTTTATGAAAATGAGAGAGAGCTACAGCAACTATCAAGTGTTAATTGAATACTGTTACTATCAATGTTCCCCATTTAATCTTTTTATTTCCTTCTAGGCTAAGCAAGCCCAATACTTTTAATCTCTCCTTCTAGTTTCTTGGGTTCCAGTTCTGTTTCCACTGTTACGGCTATGCTATGAGCCTTTTTCAGATTCTCTATTCTCTTCTTACAGATGGCAGTATGGCAGCTGACCTCTAACTAGTGTCAAGTAGGGCAGTTTTACCTGATTATCTGCTCTATCTTAAAAACAATGTGCCTGTGTTAACACACTCCAAAATGATATTTAGTGTGTGTGTGTGTGTGTGTGTGTTCGTGGAGGATTCAGTCTCAAATTGCTGAAGAAATGTCTACATCCCCATCACCTGGAATTTCTGTGCAATTTGCTAATGGAGAGTGGAAAGCCAGTTGGTAAAATAAGAGAGCAATTACCTACAATCAGAACAGTAACTGCAATTTTATAATTAGGACCTCATTCTGAACTAAATAGCAATAGAGAGCCAGTGCGGTGTAGTGAGAGCCAGTGTAAGAGCTAGTGTGGTGTAGTGGCTAGAGTGTCAGACTGGGAATCGGGTGATCCAAGTTCTAGTCCCCACTCAGCCATGGAAGCCCATTGGGCAACCCTGGGCCAATCACAGACCTTCAGCCCAGCCGACCTCACAGGGTTGTTGTTGTGAAGATACAATGGAGAGGAAGTGTGTTATGTGTGCTGCCTTGGGTTTCTTGGAGGAAAAAGAAGCAGGATATAAATGTAGTAAATAAATAATAAATAGAAGAAATTATAACCCCAAGGGAAATGGGTTATTTCATCAGGAAATAATATTACATCATGAAATAATTATTTCATCAGGAAATAATATTACATATATTCAGCAACCTATGCCTTTTAATTAATTATATATTGAGCATAGTTTTCATCTTTGCAAAAATGCCATCAAATTAAACATTTTAGCAAAACATTTTATTTCATTTTTTCATTTTTCATTTAATTTTTTAATTTTTTTAGCAAAATAAGGTAAAGATAAGGATGCTGTCACTTTGGGAACCCATAATAGATGAACACAAAGGGCAAGTCTAATTTTCATTTGGAAAACACACGCCTGCCTGCTGATGATACTTTTACTCTTATTGACAGAAAGAGATTAATCATTAGTCAATCATGGCCTAATTCTAACAGCAGTAAGGTGCCAACAGGGCCGGCACCAGATTCCAGTGGGCCCATTGCATAGTGTGGCCAATGGACCCACGGCACCACTGAAGCCCCCCAAGTCCATAGAAGTCACCCAATCCCCCTTTACCTGCCCACTGAGGCTCCCAGCCCAGCATCTGCCTACCGATGTGCTCTCCACCACTTCCTGCTGCTGAAGCCCCCTGCCCGCCAGCACCAACTTGCCTGCCCATACACAAAACATCCCCACCTGCCCAAGGCCACCCACAGAAACTCCCTCCCCCCTGTTTTTTGTTTACCCAGGGGTTGGTTCCTCCTCCTCCTCCTCCTCACCTGGCCTGTTATGGCACCTGGCTGGTCAGGGCCATACGGGCCCCACTCACACTTTTGAAAGAAGAAAAAATACTTACATTTTGAATAGCAGTGTCCTGAACCAATCAGGTGCTGCCTTTGGAACGGGGGTTTCAGCCAATGAGAGCACAAGGTGTCCTTTACATTACAATTACCTCTCTCACAAAGGCAGCATCTGATTGATTCAGAGCACTGCTCAGAATAAAAAAAAAAAACCTTTCCAAATGGAGCGCCATGGGGCCTGCATGCTTGGCCATGGCTCTTTCTTTTGCCAGCAGGGCCAGCCAGGAAGGTGAGGAGGATGCAGCTGCAGCATGATGGGCTCTTGTAATCTGCTAGGCCCTTGGAAGCTGCTCAGCCATGCCAACCACTGACCCTGAGGGCCAGATTACTGTAGACAAAATATGAAACAATCAGAGGCATAATCTAGTAGCCTTAATGCATTGTCTAATGAACATATGTGTAATCAACTGCAATCGAACTGGCCAGCAAGCACAGGAAAATACCATCATACTGACCCTGGGACCTGTACCAAGCTCCACTAGTAGTACCAGAGATGGCTGCAACGGGTGTTGAGGTTAGGTAATTTCCAAGGCCCAAGATCATTCCATCAGCACTGACTTCTTACTTTGAAGCACCCCAAAGGACCAGAAGTATCAGAATAAACTTTAGCTGCACCTAAAGCTAATCTCTTTGGCTGCAGTTACACACATTTGCATGTAACATGTCATTCGGCAATAGCATCCCTATCAATATGGATGTTTCTATTGTCTTTAACTTCTGAATTTATTGGAAAGAGTAAATGCTGATTTGAACATTAAGTTTATTGGCACTCAAAGAGGTGGAATTCTGTCCTGTAGCCCTGAAAATGCTGGTCAGGCATTACATCTTTTAATTATTTCTGTAAAAAACTTTCCCTGGATGTAATAAAACAGGGAAAGACCTAGGCAAGTCTCTCACTGAAGTGCTAGGTTACTATATCCAGAGAGATGTCAGAGCAACATAAAAGCAAAAAGATTTATATTATTACCCAACTAGTGCTGCGATGAATATTTTAATTCTTCAATTTTTGGCATTTCAGGGCAGGAAGGTTGACAAAACCTCTGGTAAGAGAGGCTGGGGATCTCAGAATTTTGAATAATTTATTTTCCTTGAGAAGGGGAACAGGATTTCTGCTTACCTTTTTAAGTGTAGGTGGTGGCTGAGTTGTCTTCTTTCTATTTATTTATTCATTTATTTATTTTTCTTTGAAAATGCCCCCTTGCACTTGCAGCAGTCTGTGCAAAGCAACAACAAATGGGGCTTTTAAGAGCTTTAGAAAACTCTGCAGCAACACAGAACAAGGAAGATAAAGAGTTTTTCTAATGCTCCAAAATCCCATTTGTTCTTGTTTGCAGCAGCCCGGGAGTTTTTGCAAAGAGGCTTCTGCATCCCAGGAATTATTCCTGAATGTCTATGAGAGAGGGTGATGTTCTATGGTCTCAGGAAGGTTCAAAAATTGCTGCCAGGCAGGAGAAACCTGTCTGTAAAAAGTCTATTACTGCTGCAAGTGTACAGGTGTTTTTCAAGTAAAAAATAATAATAGAAAGAAGATCCTTCAACCACCTCCCAGACTTAAAAAGTTATGTAGAAACCCTAATTCTCCTACCAAAGAGAAAAGTTATTCAAATTTTCCCTTCTTCCTGCAAAAGAGGCAGAAAAACAATGCCCCTTTTTCAGGGAGAGAAAAAATCCTGAAAATAGGGGGAAGGATTCAGCACAGCACTATTCACAACACATTTCAAGAAAATCCATTATCGAGGGGAAAAGTTTTATACTAAGATAAACTGCTTGCTGCACCACATCAAGGCAAAGTCTCCAGTCAGGAGGAATTTAATAAAAAATGGGGAATAAAAATGGTGGTCCCTAGACAGCAGCTACCAGGAGAATTGCTGCTGCTATCATCATGTTTTTGGCCCCATTTTGCAACCCCCTACCCGCCCCGCAAAGACATTCCAGGTGATTTTTATGTGAGGGACAATTTGAGAAATGTAATGCTTAATCTTTAGTCTGAAGTAATACAGTCCAAAACATACTATTCCCTCAATTCATGTAATGTATGGATTTAGCCTGAACTTTCTGTATAGTACATAAAAGTTGAAATAAATAGCTGTAAAATGTAATCTTAATTAATGTCTAGAATTTTCATGTTGCAGTTTCAGATGGTTGTATGGCAAAATCCCCATTATATGTAACTTGGATGCTTGGGTTCACTGTAGCTAAAATCCTTTGCATACTTGGGCTTATTTTTAAGGGAAGTCAATGAGACGTATTTATAAAATACAGATATCTGCCTAATATGTTAGCATATCATATGTAAGAATTGGTTTCTGAATTCATTTACTTTCCTGTTTCTTTTCAATCTCTTTTTCCCTCCCGTATTGTGTTGAGTCTATAAGACTGTATGCCATTATTTTAAAATTGCAAATTTAAAATGTGCATGCAACCCATGGCAAAGAAAAGCTCATTGTCTAAAATGTATACCCCTTTGTTGACTGCTAAGGATTCTGCAGGAAGCAATTTTAAGGGAAAGTGGGGAAATAGCCTGCAAGTATCTCTATTCAGGCAGTATTTCTATCTCCCTGTTTAAACATATGAGAAAATCACTAAAATGTTGGTCATTGTTGATATATGAAGGTTGAATACAACCTGTGAAAATGAAATTGGACATCACTGAAGATATATGCATATTAATACTTATTATTTCCATATTTAGTGTTCCGATAGAAAATATCTTTGGGGAAAATGTCTATTATTGCTTTAGATGCCAGTTATTCAGACTTTCTGAAAACTTCTGTGCCCACTATGAATTAGTTTGGAATCTATTATTTTACATAAATCCTTGTCAGTATTACCTGAGCAATTACTGCATTACTGAAACATTGGATAACTAACATATGGTATATAACAGAAATGTCCAAAATAATGTACATTTAGTTGCATATAGGGATAAAGCGCAATGAAACTTGTTATAACTCATAGCTTTCTTTCATAGATTTTATGATGAACAGATATAACATAGACATGAATGGCTGTCATTCATTTAATACAATATGAAAATCTGAGATGATAATTTATAGCAATTTCTATAACTGTTAAATATCTTTATCATATTCCTACTCATTCATTGTAACTTAATATCCTTATTATATTTTACTAATATCCTTCCTAACATTCTGTACCTTTTCTAATTTTTTTAATGTTATTATATTCATAATGTTTCTAACAACCTTTGTAATTGATTGTTAACTTATTCAGGTAAGATGATGACGACGATGATGATGATGATATAAATTTGTACGCCACAGAAGACTGCAAGGACCTGAACCACAGTGGCCATGGTCCAGGTTATGCATCATCATCATCATCATCATTTATATATATAGCACCATTAATGTACATGGTGCTGTACATAGTAAAAGAATAAAACAGCAACACCCTGCCACATAGGCTTACATTCTAATAAAAGCATAAGACAACAACAAGAAAGGGAAGAGAATGCACCAAATAGGCAAAGGGGACAATAAAACTAACAGTGTGAATGTAAGAACAAAGTCAAGTTCTAAAAGCTGTAGAAAAAAGAAGAGTTTTCAGTTGAGCTTTAAAAACAGTAATTGCTTGTCTTCTTGATTGTCTTCTTTTTCTTTTGTACTCTGATGCATCATTGATAATTTATGATGAATACTCTTAAGATATTACTAATAATTATTATCAACATCTATCTTATGGCATGTATTTTATGACCATGGTCTATATTTTTACCTAACTGCACAGCATGCAACTGATCATCACCATTCTATTTACCTTAGTGTAAGCATGCATGGCCCTGGGCAGGACCTACACTACTGCTTATAATGGTTTATAATGGTTATGACAACTGTTCAGGCCCAGGACACATTACATATACAGTTTTCATACCGTTTTAAAAGTGTTATATGCTGCTTGGTGTAGATCAGCCCCTGGTCTTGATTGGTACCACCATGCTCATGGAGATGCCCCATGATATTCTGATTAACAAACTAGCTAAAAGTGGGCTAGATGGAACAACTATTAGGTGGATTCACAGTTGGCTACAGAATTGGACTCAAAGAGTACTTATCAATGGAACCTTCTCAAACTGGGAAGAGGCAACGAGTGGGGTACTGCAGGGATCAGTCCTGGGCCCAGTGCTCTTCAACATTTTTATTAATGATTTGGACGAGGAGGTGTAGGGAACGCTTATCAAATTTTCAGATGACACAAAATTGGGTTGGATAGCTAATACCCTGGAAGACAGAAACAAACTTCAAAGTGATCTTGATAGGCTGGAGTGCTGGGCTGAAAACAACAGAATGAAATTTAATAGGGATAAATGCCAAGTTCTACATTTAGGAAATAGAAACCAAAGGCACAGTTACAAGATGTGGGATACTTGGCTAAGCAATACTACAAACGAGAAGGATCTCGGAATTGCTGTAGATCGCAAGCTGAATATGAGCCAACAGTGCGATATGGCTGCAAGAAAGGCAAGAAAGGCAAATGCTATTTTGGGCTGCATTAATAGAAGTATAGCTTCCAAATCACGTGAGGTACTGGTTCCTCTCTATTTGGCCCTGGTTAGGCTTCATCTAGAGTATTGCGTCCAGTTCTGGGCTCCACAATTCAAGAAGGATGCAGACAAGCTGGAGCGTGTTCAGAGGAGGGCAACCAGGATGATCAGGGGTCTGGAAACAAAGCCCTATGAAGAGAGACTGAAAGAACTGGGCATGTTTAGCCTGGAGAAAAGAATATTGAGGGGAGACATGATAGCTTAAAAGGTTGCTCAAATACTTAAAAGGTTGTCACACAGAGGAGGGCCAGGATCTCTTCTCGATCCTCCCAGAGTGCAGGGCCGGATCTACACTAATCTTATAACGTTGCTAGTGTCCCTTTCTAACGTGGTTCTCTGTATCGTTTCTCTGTTTCACGGGACACACTAGCGTGACTTACGTTTAACTGCAATGGAATTTCAGGGCACATGGTTCCATCCTTCCGTTGTTCTCCCTCTTCTGTGAGAGCTGCTGGGTTTGCTCTGCCCACTGCCTGCCTCATTCCTAGCCGGCAGAGCAGAGCAGAGCAGAGCAGGGCAGGGCAGGGCAGGGCAGGGCAGGGCAGGGCAGGGCAATAGTCATAAGCACACATAAACCTCCTCCCAAAACATCTTAACACAAGTCCCAGGGAATTGCTTGAATGCATAGGAGCCAGCCACTTTGCTGAAGCTAAGCAGGGCTGGGTCTGGTCAGAGTTTGGATGAGAGACCAAATTGAAAAGTTTTAGCAGCAGCCCCATTTAAGCCCCGCTGGTCATGAGTTTTGGACTTTGGACCCTTGTTAATTTTCCTGCAGGGAGCTACAGCGATCCTTTGAGCGCTCCTCAGCTCCTTTGCAAAGATGGGGGAAATGTTAAAAAAAAAGTCATAAAAAATCAACCGATGACCCAATTTGATTCAAATTTGGTATTTGAATTACTGTGCCAATTTTGGTGTCTTTATCTATAAAGCTTACGCAGATGTAAGCATTTGTTTAAAATCCTGCTCCTGAGCCCACAGCAGCGGCTGGGGCGAATCTCTTGCAAAAGGAGCACAATTAATG
The DNA here is from genome assembly GCF_023053635.1 of Elgaria multicarinata webbii. Lineage (NCBI taxonomy): Eukaryota > Metazoa > Chordata > Lepidosauria > Squamata > Anguidae > Elgaria > Elgaria multicarinata. Next base: position 108,403,501 of record NC_086172.1, read on the forward strand.
CTGGATGCATGGGACTACTTCACAATCAAAGCAGATTCTAAGGTGGAAAACTTCTGAGTCCTTTGCATGCAATTGTCAGTAATTGCACAGTATAAGGCTGGTGTGATTTATCTGCTGTAGCAGATAAGATAGCAAACGGGGCGAAGGAAGGAAGAACAGGAAGTGGGCGGAGCAAACCCAGCAGCTCTGGGTTGCGAGAGGAAAATTACCAGTAGAACAAGGCACATGAATCTGTAGCCACGCTGGAACTAAGAAATAGAACCTGTAAGTACAACTCATTTGCAACGTTGGAGACCCAGGGTCACGTGACACTGTGCGTCATAGTAACCCATTCAAAACGTTAGAATAACATCAGTGTAGATTCCCACCAGGACACGGAATAACAGGCTCAAGTTAAAGGAAGCCAGATTCTGGCTGGACATCAGGAGAAACTTCCTGACTGTTAGAGCAGTACGACAACGGAATCAGTTGCCTGGTGAGGTTGTGGGCTCTTCCACACTAGAGGCCTTCAAGAGGCAGCTGGACAACCATCTGTCAGGGATGCTTTAGGGTGGATTCCTGCATTGAGTAGGGGGTTGGACTCGATGGCCTTGTAGGCCCCTTCCATCTCTGCTATTCTATGATTCTATGAGATTTAAACCTTCTCACACGGCCCCCTTTTCCCCCAAAAATCCCCCCTCCATTGGTATCAATTGAGGTTTTTCTTCTTCTTTTTAGTCCCTATGGATGGGTGTAGATTTTTTGTGTGGCAGGGAGTGCTGTGTAGGAAAGTTTATATATCCCCTACCCATGCACATTGGTCCTGATCCTTATCAGGTCTCTGGACATTTGCCTAAAATAAACAAATACTGAGGGTCAGCTGCAAGCTATATAGCCTGTAGTTTAGCTCTAAGACTGAATTACATGACAGTTCAAGTTTCTTATTCTGGATTTAAAACTGCAACATGAACTAGAGAGAAAAAATACTATCATACTGTGATTTCCAACAGCAGGCATGCTACAAGACATTTTGATTTTGTGGCTGAGATACTCAATGGAGCTAAAATGGGCTGGACAGTTTAGTGCTGCAGTTGAAAAGAAATGCTAATTGGAATGATTAAGCACTCTCTTCCAGCGCATGACTTTCTTGCTTTGAGTTGCAACCTCCCAACACACCACTTCACAACAGATGTGGGCTAAAGTTTGTGAGCTCAATTGTCTAACATTATATTCTACGTAAGTCCCTGTGGTCAACTTTAAGAGGGGAAGAGGCACTGGCCTACAAATTCAATGAAATATATACGTAATTAATCAAATCAATACATTCCCCAACCCCAAATTGCCAGAATCCTTTGCTTCTTGGTGCCTCTTAAAATCTATTTATTTATTTACAGTGTTTATACACAACTCCCTATCTGAAGATTTCAGAGCAGTCAACAAATAGAATAAAAGAATAAAAACAGAATAAAAAATGATTAAAAATTACATTTTAAAAGAGCAAGGTACAGATTAAACCATGGACGGTCATTGGAACAAATTATTTTCAGAAGTTTTTTTGACGTTTTTCATTATTGGCACCATCACCAACCAAAATACTGCTAGGAAACCTGGCTACAAAAGTGACATCCCAAGTCATTCCCACTAAAGCCTTGAAAGAAACATTTCACAGTGTTTGGTAGTTCCCCTTCAACCCTCTGGACAGACTTCTCAGAGGACATACGCACTTGAAAGGGGGAACAGAAAAATCCATGGCATGAGTTACTTCTCTCTCATGTAAGACTGGAATTTATACTATGAAATTAGGTTGCTCCTGAGAAAAGGGTGGGTGAATTGTACAAAAAGCACACATCCTGGCTGACATTGTAGTCCCCGTACAATTCCTATACTAAGGAAGTTGTTGCAGGATGGTAGGGTGAATGGAATGGTCTCTAGGTTAGTAGCAGACCAACATGCAAATGATCCCAAGTTCATTCACTAGCATTGCTAGTTAAACAGGTCTGAAATAAAAGGCTGACAATGCTCCCTGTTTAAGAATTTCGACAGCTGATGCTAATTGAATTAGATATTTATTTATTACATTTCTATGCCACCCAATAGCTGAAGCTCTCTGGGCAGTGCTTGAAGAGATATTTGGTCAGATGAGGCAATGATCCTACACAATGTAAGGCTACCTGTTCCTCGATTATATGGAAATGGAACTGAACTGGCTAAGTAGTCTAACCATTTGTTTCTTTTGTTTTTGCTTTTAGGAATGGTATAAAAGAAAAAATAGAATATAATAGAATAAGCATGATGTCATTTTAATGTAAGGGCCATTTCAAAACTGATATGATTGGACAATCTCAATAATGAGAAAAGGAGTGTTCTCTTTCACTGGCCCTTTGAGAAGTTGACTGTCAATTAGTGCAAAGAGCCAACAGACAGAATCAAATGGGATTTCATTGTCAGCCAAAAACTAAGCTAAAGGCATAGAATACTTTTTCATGCTCTTTTTGACCTACAACCTGAGGAAAACTTTTTTCAGTTGAAATTATTAATTCATCGGTGAAGAGGTCTCAGTTAATGCCATCCATTTTTCTCAATCACTCAGTTCCCAAGTAAGAATATAATTAAAATTATTACCAATTAAATGTGTGACTAAGCAGAATGAAGCATTATTGTTTAGGAATAAAAACAGTACAGAACACCATTAATTCTGCATTACTTAACTGTGAGTATTTCTCTAAATGGCAATTAGACATTCTTATCCAAAATTGTCTCTTAAAAGATGTCTATTTAGAGAGAGAATAGATTTAAGTAGTAAATAAACAGGAAATGCCTTTACCTTTGCACAGCAGCAAAGAATACTAAATATCTAATTGACCTTTCAAGACCAGGACTCTGATCCAGTCATCCAGAAACCAAGTGCACCTAAGAGGTTTTCAATTAATCCTCTAATTTAAGTCCTATGTTTCTTCTCTATCAAATGTGGATAAAAGGGAAAAATAATTTCAAGTAAAGCCGTACGCTTTGCAGGTAGTAACCAGGGCCCAGCTTCCTTATTAGGAACTAAAGTCAACAACTTTATTATCTACTATTATTTACTTCTCATCTTTCTTATATAAGTGTTGGGATAAGAATAAAAAATGGGAACTGAGTGGCTAACATTCATGAGATTTATAACTAGAACTCAGTCACTGAGCAGCTATAAACATTGTCTATCCTACAGGACTGATACACTTAGTTTATAAAACCAGTGCTGCAAAAGAAATATATATATATATATATAAGGTCCCTAAACTAATTATAGTGTCTTAAAATGGAAAAAACATACTAAATCTATCATACCTTTCTTGGCTTTCTGCAACATATTATAGCTTTTAAGCTTTTCCACATGAAAAGAAATATAATATCCTCTTGTTAAATTAAAACAAGTTCACACAGGCAGGCTAGGATGCCATTCCTGTGATACATATCGTTAATCCATATGTGATAACAATCTGCAGGTGTGCTATCACATATACATACATTTTCCTGATTTACATTTAAGGGTTGAAATAAGCTGGAGAGCAAACTAGGAGGGTTTGAGCCATTTCTCAGATTATTCTTTTCTGATATGGGGCCAATCTACACCAAGCAGCATATAACACTTTTAAAACGGTATGAAAACAGTATATGTAATGTGTCCTGGGCCTGAACAGTTGTCATAACCATTATAAACCGTTATAAGCAGTAGTGTAGATCCTGCCCTGGACTAAAATTTTGCAGAATGTAATAGTTATGTGTGTATTTCCTTCATGATCAATCCCTTTGGAGATCCAAAGTATCCCACTGTGCATATGAAGTGGGAAACAGACAATTGTGTTGAAAAAGTAACAACGTGTGTCCCTTAGAAGCCAAGTCGAGAATTAGGACAGACAAACTATGTAGCAAAACAAACAGTAGTCTGCAAGTCAATTGGTTCAGGAGACATGGCTGCTACATCCAGCAGCTACTGCAGAGGGAGAATATGTAATTAGAGGAAGGGGCATTGCAGAAACCACCCAAACTGCATGTGTCTTCAAAAGCACATGCAGTGCAGTCTGAAAGTCTCTGATCCATAGAAGGAGGAGGACTGATCAGAGGAAAGCATAGCACTTGTACAGAGATCTGTGCAATAACACCGTCAGTAACCTGTGGTCAAGGGGAGCCGAGTTCTGATGCCTGCTGTTCATGACACAGAAACACCAGTACCTGTATAGAAAGTAGCATGTACTTTCCACAACTTGAAGAGAGGAACACACTAAAATGCTTCTCAGTAATTAATTCAGAACAATGCAACTTCCCTAAAGGGCAATGGGTTAGGACAACCAGCCTGAAAACATACTTTTTAAAAAATTTATGTGCTTTTTTGTTTGTTGGTTGGTTGCAAACGATAAACATTTATGGGGAAGATCTGAGAGAAAGAATAAGAAAAATTTAAATAAAAGTCCTGGAAACAAAGGAAAACTTGTACATGAAAATATATGAAAATTGGCCACCCTCCAATTTATCAATAATTTGGTGTGACTCATAAGTTTGGAATGTCAAGCCAAACCACATATTATGGAAGAGATCTGTGATTGGATCTCTCAAGTTAAAAACAAACAGCCACTGAGAAATGGCCAATTTCCTTGAAATGGTGGCATTGGGGGAGAGATTGTTTCCCCAAGCTTCTTCAAGTCTAAGACTGAATTTGTACAATCGATGGGGGATGCTATGTAGTATGGGTTGTCCCCCCCTCCCGCAAGTGCATCTCACATGCCCAGCATTTCAATAATTGCTTGTGCCTCATCGTAGGTTGCCATGTTGTCTATGCTGTCCTCTCCTATGGCAGAAGTGATTTCTAACTCAACCCACAACCCCTAGTGAAATCCATTGGTTCTGGGCTGGGTTAGAAGCCACTCTTGCTGTGCCACACACTGAGTTGTTGTCCCACACACCTGGGATGCAGTGTGGGTAATTAAGGAAATAGTAGGCAGGGGAGGGAAAAATAATCCACACTGGTAGTTTCTCACCACCACTCTAATTTGTATATGCTTTTCCACATAAATTTGCCCAAAGCAATTCACAACATATATCAACACATCATTATAATCAACAGTCCAGTACAAATTCATCTCAACATGTAATATGACAAACGAAATAAACAATTCATTTCAATAATGCAAACATTCTAACATTTTACATTCACTATAAAATAGACAATACTAATAATTAAAACTCAATGCCCATTGATATTATTTATCAGTTGTTGAGAATACATAAGCCAGAGTTAGATAAGATTTAAAAGATGTCAGTGTTGTTGGGTATTAATAAATAATGAAAACACATTCAATTCCTCCAAAGTGCCAAGTGCAAAAAATAGCAACCAGATGTCTTACAACCTGCAGCAGATGATCTCTTACAGGCTCCCACCCCCTTTCATTTGGATACAGCTCTTAAAGGCTCCAGCAGCAACAGATACTGGGGTGAAATTGTCATTCAGGGCATGTCTAGACCTACTGGCAGAGTGGGGAGGATCTCACAATATGGTGATCATGAGATCCTCCCTATCAGTCTACATGTGCCATGCAATATCCTGAGAGGAAGAGGACATTGCGCCCACCATTTTGTTTTGTTTTTATCGAAAATGAGCGCACAAGTGCCTGATCGCAAAAAGTAGTGTGGGGTTTTTTTTTAAAAATAATAATAATCCCCCTCCCCCCTCCCACCGCCAATGGGCATGGAGCTCCTGAAGAGCTCCATGCCCGGTTCCCAGCTCATGTTTACTCATGAGGAGCCGGGACAGCCGCCCACACGTCCCGCGGTGTCGGAATCATCCCAGGACCGCAGGAAAAACCGGGACGGAAGTGCAGGGCAATATCCCGGGGAAATGCAGGGATCTTCCCTCCCTGCTCCTGAGATCCCCTGTGTGTCATGTGGATGCACAGGGACGAACCCAGAACGATCCCTGGGATATTGCCTCATCCTCTTTCCTTGTGCCCTTTCCTTTCCCCTATTAGCACACATTGCTTAAATCTTCTGCCCGCCCCGAGAACTGTTTGGCTCCACTGGAGCAAGTACATTAGCAAGTACACCCCCTTCCCCCTAACAAAAAATGAAGGAAGATCCACTCGCAAATCTTCATGCAACCTATCATTTTCCTTACAGCAACAAAGACAGCTCAACAGAAAAGTTCACCTTATCTATTTCGTATTCTTTAGTATAACTTGGAGTCCGAAGTAGAGAATCTCGTGGCCCCATTTTTATTCTTTCTGGCACTTCTTTAACCAAGGATTTGCTAAGATACATTTACTTTTTTGTTCCAGTCTTTGCTGAGATATATTGATTTTAAAAACTATATCAACATAAAGGCAGAACATTAGGAGCTATTACCACAAGAATAGAGAGCAATACAGAATATTTCATTTCACCTTACAAAAGAGGTCATCAGCAGAAAGAAAGAAAGAAAGAAAGAAAGAAAGAAAGAAAGAAAGAAAGAAAGAAGCAGAAAAGCAGAAATGAAAAGGTGAATTACTGCAAATCAGAAATGAAAAAATAAAAGGAAAATGCTGGAAAAAAGGGGGTGGGAGTGTTAAAGGTACTCAGAGAAAGAATAAGAACTGAAAGCACAGGATACAAGTGAAATTACTCAATGCAGCATTCAGTTATGTAAGTGGATAAATAGTTTAACGTACAATCCTATGCATCTTTAGACAGAAAAAAATCATACAACTCCCAGCATACTCCAGCCAGCAACAGATTATATGATGACTCTAAGACATGTTTTACGTCTTCCATTGACAACATTGACAATTAAACGGATAATGTTGTCACATAGTGGAGGATATAGTGGTCCCAAAATTGGACAGGAAGGGACAATACAGACTAGCCCATCCTACTTGTTGATGTGGAACAAAATGACCATGCTGTAAATGGCCACCAAGGCCACTTTGCTGTAGAGGGAATGGCTGAACACCTAAAAAGCTTTTACAACTGCTTACTGTTTGAGCACATTGCAACACAACTCTGTCAGTGACCACGAAGCACTGACATTCAAACTTTCACAATGTACCTCCAATTTTTTCTGGTCATGCCAGTGGTAACTGTAGAATGTACTTCTCAAAGCAGGTTGGCTGGTGGGACCCACTAGTGGAGCAAGTGAAAAACTCAATGGGTAAGGCTGAGTCTCAAGCCTTGAGAATTTTGGTGAGATCAAAACATGACTAGGAACAAATGCCATAGGAGCATCTGCATACCAAATGATGGCCATGCCCATAGCAAGTCCCAAGAGTTTCTGCTTTTGACAGGCAGTACAGTAGAGTGGGCAACCTCAGTTGAGTGCCGCAAGGATCTTTGCTCTCCTAGCCAGGGAAAAAGTATTTCTATTATCAGAATTAAGGAGAGCCTTGATGAATTTGTGTCAATGAGCTGATTGGGGTGAGATTCAGGATAAGATAAAAAGAAGTACTTCTTTATTTATTTTTCTGTTTAATTTTTATTAATTCAAACACATACAATAATCACACTACTTCAACTCAATATCCCACAATAATAAAAATTACGAAACTTAATAAAATAATATAATCATATCTCGTGCACCCCACCCCCCGGGACCATTGTTCTCCTTTCCAAAATTGTAACGTATCCTGAGACGGTTTACTCCCTTTCCCTTTTCCTAATACAAATTTAACAAATAGTCTCTATATCTCTTCAAAAGCATTTCGCTTCGTCACTCCTTTCTTAACTGTAATACTACTCATGAGCCTGTCATTAATAGCTATATCCCAGACTTCTTTATACCATTCTTCTAACTGATAATCCCTTTGTTCCTTCCAATTCCTGGCAATTATTAATCTGGCTACTGTTAGTAAATTAGTTATTAGTTCTTTACTATTTTGCATACATTTAAGCCTTTCATATATTGATAACAAAGCTATCCTTGGCCCTATCTTTAGCTTCCATCCCATTATTTCATTTATTTCTTTAAACACTATTTGCCAAAACTTCTGAATAGCTTCACAAGTCCACCACATATGGAAGTACGTGCCTTTTTCCTGATATCCTCTCCAACATCTTGCAGAATATTTTTTATCCATTTGATGTAATCTTCCTGGTGTTAAGTACCACCTCCATATCAATTTGTAATAATTTTCCTTTATTCTTACCGACATAGTCTTTAATATACGTTGATTCCATATCTTTTCCCACTCTTGACTACTCAACTGTCCTTCCATATCTTGGTCCCATGTCATTTTGGTATGTTCTTGCTGCTTTCCCGCAATATCTTATATAGAGCACTCATTATACCCTTACTAACGATCTTACCTCCTTTGTCTTCCCTTTGTATAATTGGTATAATTTTCATTTTAGTAATCACTATTCTACCCAACCATGATAGTCTTATCTTCCTAAACTCCTCTAACTTTTTCTTAATTTCTTGTTTCAACCCCTCAAAAATTTTCTCTCCCAAATACTTTTAATCTTTAGTTACATATACCCCCAAATACTTAATTGACTCCCTCACTTTAATCTTTACACTCCTTCTTATCCCTCCCTGTACCTGTTCCTTACTATAATTAAATAACATCATTTCTGAATTAGGCCAGTTAATCTGCAGCCCTGTCATCCCTCCAAACTCCTTCAAATATTGTTTTATTCCTTCCATTCTCTCTAGAGGCTCTTATATTGGTAATAAAGTATCGTCCGCGAATAAGCTTATTTTAATCTTTTCTCTATACTCAATCCCTTTAATCCTTTCAACTTTTCTGAAGACATTTGCCAAGGTTTCTGTTACTAGTGCAAATAAGATTGGGGAAAGTGGACACCCTTGCCTTGTACCTCAGGTTAGGGAAACCTTTTCCGTTCATCCATCATTAACCTGTACCCATCCACTTCTTCACACAATGCATAGATGATAACAGGATTGGACCCAGGCTCTGAATTCGAATTCAGGTTCAGAGGCAGGACTATGAGAAGAACAGTTGGAAAAGAGGGCAGAGGAGGAAATTCCCCCCAAACTCTCCAGGAGTCAGAGAAGAATTTTCCCAAAGACATAGCAACCAGGTGAGTCAGGAACAAATATCACTTCGCCCTTCTCCTTTCCTTGTGGGAAAACAGCTTCTCACAGTGGAGGAGGAGGGTCATGACTTGGCACACACAAGAGTCTGCCATCAATCCAAGAGGAAGGACTTTATGGGAAGCCAGAGATGCTCTGTCAGGTTGGCCACCCACCCTGAAGGTGGGGCATAGAAAGCAGTTCGGGTTCTCTGAAGTAGCCTGTTGTTAATTTAGTGGCAACTCTCTTCCCTACTGGAGTTTTCCCCTAACAGAATTGTCAGGCTTAGCTAATTAGGCCCTGGTGGCAGTCTTTGGGCTTCGATGGAGTCTGTTTGATTTAGAAGGCCGCTGTTTGCCTAATAATTAGGGGTGTGCACCGACCCCCCCGATACTCTTCGCGTCCGATCCGCAAATTGTGTAGCGGGCCCGCTCCGCCCCGCCTCGATCCGCCTAGGGTCCGCTCCGTTGCAGAGCTCCGGCTCCGAATCAGAGCTCCGCAGTGGCGGGGAGTGGCACCAGGTAAGGCCCCCCTCCCTCTTCCCCCTTACCTGTGTCCATCCCGGCCCATCCCAGCTTCACTAGAGCCCGTGGCTCAACCAGGAACTGTAGGCCCCGATTGCACTTCCTGGTTGAGCCGCGGGCTCTAGTGAAGGTGGCGACAGGCCGCAACAGATGCAGGTAAGACCCCCCTCCCCCTTACCTGGTTCTGCCACCATCACCACACTGGCAGGGCCAGGTAAACTCCCCCTCCCTCCGCCTTACCTGCGTCCGTCCATGGCCTAGTCTTCCTGTTTGAGTCCTCAGGCTTAGTTGAAGCAGCTGCGGGACCACGGACAGATGCAGGTAAGATCCCCCTCCCCCTTGCCCCCTTACCTGGCTCTGCCGCCGTCGCCGCATGGGTGGCAGCGGCGGCAGGGCCAGGTAACCCCCACTCCTCTCCCTCACCTGTGTCCGTCTGCGGACCCGTGGCTGCTTCAACTGAGCCCGAGGCCTCAACCAGGAAGACCAGGCCACAGTTGCGGCCTAGTCTTCCTGTTTGAGTCCTCAGGCTCATTTGAAGCAGCCGCGGGACAGCAGATGGATGCAGGTAATACCCCCCTCCCCTTTGCCCCCTTACCTGGCTCTGCCGCCGTCACCGCATGGGCGGCAGCGACAGCAGCAGGGCCAAATAAACCCCCCTTACCTTTTTTGCGGAGCTCCGGATCGAGGTGAAGGATCTGCCTTCACCTCGATCCGCAACGCTCCGCTGCTCCCCCGATCCTCTTCGCCTCCGCCTCCGGTAGGGGGAGAAGTGGAGCACATCCCTACTAATAATGAAGTGTTGACTGGAAGTTTGAGCCTCTGTCTGCTTACTGCACAGCAGGAGGGCTCGTAGCTCTGACAGTTAAACTGTGGAATTTGCTACCACAAGATGTAATGATAGCCATAAATTTGCATACCTTTAAAGGGGGATTAGACTAATTCATGGCAGATAAGGCTATCAATGGCTACTAGTCATGATGGCTCCATGCTCATCCAATATTAGAGGCATTATGTTGCTGGGGAACATGATATATCTGTTGTTTGGGAACAATTCAAGAAGGACGCAGACAAGCTGGAGCGTGTTCAGAAGAGGGCAACCAGGATGATCAGAGGTCTAGAAACAAAGCCCTATGAAGAGAGACTGAAAGAACTGGGCATGTTTAGCCTGGAGAAGAGAAGATTGAGGGGAGACATGATAGCACTCTTCAAATACTTAAAAGGTTGTCACACAGAGGAGGGCCAGGATCTCTTCTCGATCCTCCCAGAGTGCAGGACACGGAATAACGGGCTCAAGTTAAAGGAAGCCAGATTCCGGCTGGACATCAGGAAAAACTTCCTGACTGTTAGAGCAGTGCGACAATGGAATCAGCTACCTAGGGAGGTTGTGGGCTCTCCCACACTAGAGGCATTCAAGAGGCAGCTGGACAACCATCTGTCAGGGATGCTTTAGGTGGATTCCTGCATTGAGCGGGGGGTTGGACTCGGTGGCCTTGTAGGCCCCTTCCAACTCTGCTATTCTATGATTCTATGATTCTATGATTCTATGACTAGGAGGATGCTGTTGCACTTATGACCTACTTGTGGATTTCCCACCAGCAGCTAGTTTGCCACTGAGTGAACAGAATGGTGGCCAACTAGCTTGTGTTTTGTATATAGCAAAAGAGATAGGAATAGTTACAAGAAAAAGCAAAATCTTAAATTAAAACATTCTGGGAATAGGACACTATTAAAAGCTTGTACTCATGAACCCCCTGCTTCAAGTATCATTCTCTCCAACAACAAACTCTAGTGGCAGAGCGTCTATCAGTTCAGAAATGAAAGAGGGACATCTAAAATAAGATACTGCTTTTTACATACTTGGGGAACTCCCTTGGTATGTAAAGCACATAAGCTTGTTAAAAAAAATTTTTTTTTAAACCCCTGGGTTGGATCTAGATGTATTCACTCAAATATGAGTAAAATATTTGAACCTATGTAGGGCTTGCATGAGTCTATCAATTAAGCAATTCTAGTTGCACTTACCTGGCAGTAATGCCCTCTGAACTCAAAGTTTACTTCTGAGTAAACATGTACAGAATTGCACATCTATGGTTGAGAGTAGTTCTGTCATAGAATCTTAGGGTGTCAGATGAAGACACCATTAATGGAAAATGAAGGTCAGGTGAAGGGAAGGAATTGACCTGCTCAAGCTCCTGGGACTTTGTGGTATTCTGGTGGTCTTGAGGGGATGCATGTCCTGATGTTTAAAATAAAAACAAAAAACCGTCTGCCCCTTGCACTATACAAGGGTATTTCTGAAAACCTGGAAAGCAAACATCTTTTCTCCTTTTCCTATAAAGTTCTCAGGATTGAGACTGGCAGTCCTCTAGTGCTACAGTATATACCACACTAAGAGAAGGCCAGAGGTGGTGGAAGAAAAGGTGTCCTGTAGCCTTTCTCCTCTCCTGAGACTCTCCCTTCCCTAGGAGCTGGCTGAAGCCCTGAACAGGAGCACTCCCATTAGAGGGCAGAGAGACACTGCAACATTGTGTTGCAGGTCCCACTTCTACTCCTTCCACTTTATGGACAATTTTCTGGGACTCAAAGGTTTGTAACTTCAGACTAAATACACCTTACTCTCCTGAGATCTCAAGTTAAAACTTTTTTTAAAAAAAATCCTTGAAATACGGTCATGGAAGATTTCTTGCAAAGTTAGCCTTGGAGCAGAAGTTGTTGAGGAGATCAGTTGTGAATGGGATGTGGACTTCATTTTCCTACAAGTTCTCTCCTGCAAATATACCTCCCCTCCAGGACACAGCCCTGGGCTCATTTCCAGTTTTAAATTCATGAAGGGGGGAGCATTTAAAACCTCCGGCAATACCAGTGTATTAGAGGGTAGGGGAGAGTTAGCCAAATACCTTCCTGCTACTAAGTCTTGCTTGCACACACACCCACACCCACACCCACACACCATTAGCCTCATGAGGGAACACTTTGCTTCCTTCCAATAGACTAGTTTTGCTTTAAATCCTGGATAAAAGTGACCTGGCGCCATGCAGTTTAAAAAGGCAAAATATCATAAGAATAAAAACATAAGCAGACCATGTTGGATTAGACCAAGGGTCCATCTAGTCCAGCACTCTTGTTCACACAACGGCCAACCAGTTGTCAACCAGGGACTTGCAAGCAGGGCATGGTGCAACAGCACCCTCCCAGCCATGTTCCCCAGCATCTAATGTATATAGGCATACTGGCAATGACAGTATAGTTTGAGACAAACGTTTTAAATATGTGCTATTTTCAACCTACATAGGGAAGAAAGATCCAAAACCCAAAAGTTCAGAGTTAATGATCCAGCATATTCTGAACTATGATATGCTCTTAAAGTCAGGAAAACCTGGATCTCGAAATAATCCATATGAAATGCCATTTCTGTTTCAACTCTTTTAAACAATTGAATGAAATTCAGATCATTACAGCAAATTTTATACTACTTAAGCCTGGCTTCAGTTCTCTATATGACCACTTATGGAGGTATTTGTGTTTTCAATTTATAATTGCATCCATTGTACCTCTGTAAGTAAATGTGATCAGGTACCAAGACTGTCCTCAAATAAATCCCCAATACAATTGCAAGAAGGGTACATTCAGCAGCAGCTTCCTATGCTAATGGTTCAGTGTGAAAAGCAGATAAAAATCCCTCCATCTATTTATTTGAGGGCCTGTAGCACAACACCTGGACAAATGGATGACTGGATCTGCCTTAACAGCTCCAAGGCAGCAAGACATAATGGAGAATTTATGCCTGATATCCCAGTGATGCTTCAATCTACTCTCTCCCTCCTCCCTCTCACCCACCAGCTGTGAAACAGAACTGGAGTCCTCCCAGACATAAAGGAACATTTTACGTGAAGGCCTAACATACCACATTCACTGGGAAATGGGCACAGTGGAGTGGCAAGAACCAGTTTGGACTATTTCTCCTACTAAAAATAGGAGAGAAAAGACGACTGGAGGATCACACAATGGGGGCATTCCTACAGGTGTTTGGTACAGACTAAAGCTGCTTTTTCCAACCTGGTTCCTTCCAGTTGTTTTGGACTTCAGCTCCCATCAGTCTCAGCCAGCATTTCCAATAGTCAGGAATCTTGGGATCTGGTAGTCCAAAACATCCAGAGGGAGCCGGGTTGTGGAAACCTGGATTAAAGGCTAACTGCATTGGGGTGGAGAGGGTTTACAAAGTGCTCTTCCCCTATGCTATTATCCCAGCTGAGATATTATCCAGGGAAGGGTTTTGTTTATCCTGTTTCCATAAGATTTTCTCAGCAACATTACCAGAAATCTTCCCTATTTATTTATTTTATTTCTATAGCATCCAATAGCTGAAACTCTCTGGGCAGTTCACAAAAATTTTAAACATAAAAACACAAAGTACAATATAAAAACTTAAACCACAATTTAAAAGTACAACCAGAATAAAACCTAACAGAGATTTAAAATACAGATTTGAAACAGCAAGGCTTCTAGGATGGTAAAATGCTAAAATACATGGGAAATAAAAAGGTCTTCACTTGGCGCTGGAAAGAGTACAATGCAGGCGCCAGCCGAACCTCTCTGGGTTCTTCCCTATGGATGTATAAATAACTTTTGGTTCTCCCTCAACAATTGCCCCTGAATACGGGGCGTTTTGAAGGAAGCAAACTGTTTGTGAGTATCAGTTTACCAGTAAGTTGCAATTTCAGCTAATTTGTGCAGCTAAATTCCTAACATTTTCCTTACACCCCAGCTGATGATTTCTAGCCAATATGACTAACCAAAGCCTTTAAAATGCCACTGTGGAGAAAATGCATTAAACTAGTTGCTGTCAGGTTAAACAAAATCCAGGGAAAGGGGTTTTCAAAATATTGCTAAACTTATTTTGCATGCTCAAGGGAAAATACATACATTAAATTAAAAAGTGGGAATAGATGGCAAGGAGGAATATACAGTAGAGACGGTGATACACTGAACTGTTGCTGCCAAAAAGCCTTATTATCTTCTATTGATTTGTAAAGAGTCATTGTAGCATATCTATAGAGCTTTTTTTCTTTTTCTTTTTTGCCGTACAGAGAGTTATTGTAATACATTTTTCTCTGTTAATATCATATAATATGAGCAACCGATACATCTTCAAACAGGTGATTCTAGCTATGAGTAAAATCCAACAGAAGTCCCACTTAGGTATATCCATTGAAATGAATGGGGCTTAAGTTAGTCATGACTAAATCTCACTCTAAGTAGGTGTTACGTTGGATTGGCCAGCAACAGTTGGCCAATGTTCTATTGGCCAACTGTTGGCCAATAGAACAGTTCTATTACTGTTGCAATTTGAGAATTGTCCTCATGTGTTACTCAATACTAATGATTCTCAGTCCACATACATATGAGAAACAATCAATTTTCAGGTCAGCTAAGCACACCAGATACCCACAAATCTCCCTCTATTGAACAGTCCTTAGTCTTTTCTTCCTGTTCCTGCACTATATCTTAATAGCTTGTTAAGTAAGTCACCCCTTCTCCATCTCAGACATACAAGGAAGAAATGAAGCTCAGATAAAATTCTTAAAGCATTTTCAAGAAAGGAAAAGTCCCATGAAGTCCAAGCTCATAAATACTAGTGTCATAAATAGAGAAAGCAAACAAAAAAATGTACAAGGCAAAGTGCCAGTTCTTCACATTAATACACGTACAACACAAAACTCTTGGAAGGCACTGTGCTTCCTAGAAAAATGAATCAATAGTATATCTCTTGCTAATGAGCAAACAAGGATAAATATTCAACCAGGTCATTTAAGGCCATTTTTCAGAAGAGACTGAACAGAACACACATCACTGAACTCCATGCAATTTAGGAGAACACACATGTTATCAGAAACAAAAATATTCCCCAAAGAGATTGCAAGAATTTCCCTTGCTTGGACATTACCTAGAAGAGAGGAGAGGAAGCATGTGTCCTACCTTGATTGCGATGAGAGCCCATATGATAAGAGGAAATTCTGGGGGAAGGGGGAACTTCTTTTGAGTATCAGTCAGCAGATCAGATTGGAGTTATGGGGCCTCCAAGTAGACAACTTGCTCCAATCAGGTCTGGAGGTCAAGTGGGGTCTTATATCTCTTTTAAGCCACTCATTCTCCCAGGCTTCACCACCTTCTTAAGGACTGGAAAGTCTTAATAGAATTGTCCTCTGGCCTTCAACTTTGTAACCAGTCACCTCTCAGTCAGTTCATGGCTTGTGCATTCCCTTCACTAGTAAGCATGCAATGGACAGTGTGAGACCCACGGTGTAAAGAGGGCAAGTTCCTTGTGGAAATCTGGCTTATGGAGCATTGTCTCGAAAGGACATAATTCAAGGGTCTCTAGTTCAAGGGTCTCCTGATAGGCTCCAAGTCTGTGTTCAGGTTCAGTACCTCCTTGGCTTGTGCTGCTGGTCCTCCTGATGAGCTGCCTCCTTGTCCTCTCTGTCAGTGCCCACGCTACTACTTGGGTATCATGATAGCATGATTCATTCATGTTTCCTCTCTCCCCCACTTCTATAGAAGCAACCCGAAGTGACAGAGAATGAAGAAGAGAGAATACCTTAACTGTATACTAAGAATGGTATATATTTTGGGTCTTAATGTATTGTTCTTTGAGGTCTCCTTTATTCCTGCGCTACTGCCTTCTCTTCTTTCCTCCCAAATGCAAGGGGGAAATGTGGTTCATCACACCATTTTCAAGCCATGAATTTAAACTAAACTTTAGAATGTCACAGCACCAAAAGCATTTGGGCTTTGTGGGGTACTGGTTGTTATGCTAAGAAATTCACTGTCAGTAATTTTGATCAACTGAGAGGAAGAGGAATTTATGCTTTTCCAGACACTTGCATCACCCATACCAAAGCTAGACACAACAGAAAGGGAGTCCTTCTAAACTGACCACACTCTCATACATTAGCACCAGGTGAGGATTTTCCATTCCCTTACCAAACAATGTAACTTAAAGATCCATTTAAAGTACTCACCACTATTACAGTAAAAAATAAAGACCCTCTAGACTGGGGGCCTGGGGGAGGGATTTAACCAAGCCCTGAATCATTCAGTATAAAATCAGACTTCGAACTTCAGTTAGAAGAACATCCCTATGCATGTTCTTCATAACCACATAAAACCAATTTCAAAATGATAGGTGATCTAGCTTGTCCAAGAAAAGACAAGAAAGACCGAGATGGTCAAATAGGCTAACATCACTGGTGAAATTCACTAATATGTAATCCAACAGGATTGTGTATGAAACACATCAATATTTTTGAACAACTATCCACATAAGCACTTCAGCCACAGAGATAGCTTTTCCATCAATTTGATAATAGGAGAGAGCCAGCTTTTGCAGTGCCTCACACATTCCGAGACACCATGTGCAGCCATAAACCTTAGTGATACCATTCTCAACAGTTATTGATTTGGTCTTCAGCTCAGAAAGATCACTAATATCCAGCACACCATCCTTACCATCAGCCTAAAGCAGCATGACTGAAATTTATATCGAAAAGAAATCATAGCCAGAAAAATGACACCTTAACATGCTAAGAAGCAAACCAGTCACTTGGGACCTTCACAATGAACTTTCCATCTGTCTGGGTCATCTGAACTATCTTGATACAAAATCAAATGGGGATATTATCATTTATGCTACCATGAAGATTGAACTTCACAATGAGACTCTCTGCCTGGTCTTTGTTTTAACAGAACATTTCTCACTAGATTACAATCAAGTTACTTTGCAGAACACATTATTTACCTTCACAATAGGCAGAATCCCCTTGGACAGAGACATAACCACTTTTGCATTCACAAGTAGCTCGTGTGTTCCAATTTCTGCACTCTGAGTTTTCTCCACATCTGTGTCCTTGTGCACAAAAATTATGACCTGAAATATGAAATATATTCACTATTGTATCAAACTGAAAGCAATAAAAAGCTGCGTCTTAAATCAGCACAAAAACTAATTAATTTACATACACTAAGGAAACCTAAATTAGCACTACTGTTATTTATACACATTTCCCCCCCCTTGAGAGCACATATGCCCTTTATTATCTACATTTACACAGATACAATTCTTTTCTATAATTTTCTTCACCAGTTTTCTTTATATGCTGCATTCGTCACACCTCTTTGAATAACAAAACCATAATATAACTCAATCTCCTTTAGCAGGGGTGGAGATCTCTAGATGTTTTGGACCACAACTCCCAGTATTCCTGACCATTGGACATGCTGGCAAGGGCTTCTGGGAGTTGAAGTTTAAAGTAACTGGAGATCTACCTTCTGCCCACTCCTGTCCTACAGCAAGGGTGAACAACCTGAAACCCACCAGATGTTTTGGCTACAACTCCTTCACCATTGGCTATCCTGGTCAAAACATTTGGAGGGCCACAAGTTGCCTTCCCCTGCCATAGAGGATCATGTACAGTCATGTTTATGTGGAGATACTAATTATAGCATAACATCAAATGGCAGCTTAATGACTCCATTTACCCAGATCCAACAATTTTCTGAAAGAGACACATTTTCACTTTCTTCCTAAAATTGCCTAAAGACTGACCTACTCTACTATGGCCTACTCTTGATGGCCTTGTAGGCCCCTTCCAACTCTGCTATTCTGATTCTATGATTCTATTCTATGATTCTGTGACCTAACCACACCTTGCAGGGAGGGAAATTTGTAGTTGTGGTATTACTGCCATCAAGGCTGTTTATGTTTTATTTGTCACTGCAAGGAATTGGCGAACACCTTGCAGATTTAGGAGGATAAAAAGAATTTCACATGACCCAAATGAGGTAAGTCTTAAAATGTCACAAAACAAGATACCAAAATTCTCTACATGTCTACTCAGAAGTACATCTCATTGAGGAACTCAAAAGAAATAGTGATATAGATCCAACAGATATTCTAATTGCAATAGCTAATCAAAGTCTTATTTAAATGACAATGAGGAGAAAGTAACTTAATATCAAAACAAATGAAATAAACTTCTTCATTACAGTAGTCTATATTCTTTTTTAAAATGGAGCCAAAATGCTTTTCCTTTATGGAGAATCAGAATGTTGTTGTTTTTCTGATTAGCTTGTTTTTGAGCACTCTAGCTAGCCTAAGCTTTGCTCTTGGAGAGCTTTTTAAAAAATCGTACTGTAATCTTAAAAAAAAAAGTTTAACTGTCAAAAAATTTACTTGCTTCATGCACTCTTGAAATTGGAGAACTCGTTCATACCAGGGATTTATGAATAACCTTCAAGACTGCTCCTTTTTATATATGAATTACACTTTGCATTATGATTGTCAAAGCCAGATTTACATGAAATGAACTTCACATCCCAGGCTATATATCTTCACACTTTACTGCTGAGAATCCAAGTCTTTATAGAATTTTTGTCATATTATTTGTAGAAGTTACTCCACAAGATGGAGTTAATTTTTTAAGCCCATTTATTAAGTCCAGTTGCAATGACATCATTTCATGTAATTTTATAATTGAGGACTGACACATGGTTTCAACATAGTGCTGGCTGCGTTAGCGTGTGTGTGTGTGTGTGTGTGTGTGTTAAAGAAACTTATCTACAGAGGCTTCTACACACTTGGTGTCATGTATAAATCAGGCCACTGGTGTCTGCGGTTGCAGCACTAGCACACTAATATCACATACTCCTGAACTTCAGATCTCCAGCATAGCTGGAATGCATTCAGGCCCCAACAACTCATTTCAGTCTGACTTTCAGCCTGGTTCTGCAGTTAAGGTTGTCCAGTGGATGATCTACACCAACTAAGTCCATTGGTTATCCTGGATCCCTAGTGATAACAGCAGGGATTCCTCTCACTGTTAGCTTTGCCTTCCTCCAATGGGAGAAGACATGGGGCAGAAGAAGCCACCCCGGCTAAGGGCTCCAGCTAGTTCCTTGGCCAGGGAATGGATATCGGAGGGAATAGCCTGCTGAGGGCTGGGGGGCATATGCTCCCTTCATCTGAACTTGTTCCCTCCTCCTGCCATAGACCATGGTAACTTCTCGGTCCATTTGCAGGGATGGGTCTGTGATGCAAAGGGATGGGTCTGTGACCCACTGCTCTACTGCAGGGGGTACAACTGTTTTGGCTTACAATCCTAAATGGTATAAATAAATGGTGAAGTATGATGGGAATTGAAGGCAAGAACATCTGCAGGGCCACAGGTTGCCCATACCTGCTCTACTGCATGGTGCTTGGCTCACAGCTTGCTGCAAGGATCTCTCTTATCTCCATGAAATGTTAATATCTACATGAAACTGTTTGATGATGATGATTTATTGCATTTGTATACCGCCCCATAGCTGAAGCTCGTGCAGATAAGGTTATGCAGAGATTGGGAGGAGGGGCTTTCTCAGCCAAGGAAACTCAAGGTGGAATGAAGCCTGATCCCAGACCAAGGTTACAGCTGGAGAAGTGGTTCTCCAGACAGTGGCTCAGCCAGGGAGCCTGCTTTGTTTCACCCAGGCTTTGCCTGTCTTGAGTGCCATTTTTGGTAGAAAAGTCAGGGTACAAATGAAACAGATAGATAGATAGACAGATGATAGATGCCCAGGTGTAGTAAATCCCACTGAGTTACTGGCTATACTCCTCTTTCTTGTTCCCCTGCTTAACTCTTCCATTGCCTTCCCTGTGTGGGAAAAGTAAAGCTGGAGTGATGTGGGCTCAGCTGGCTTCACTCTTCTATCACCTTCCCCATGAGGCAGAAGCACAGCTTTCATCCTGAGAAAGAGGGTGGGATGGTCCAGACTGGCAGGCCAAATTGTCCCCCCAGACCAGACATTTCCCCAGCCCTGCCCTACATGGTCAAAAGCAAGGATACATATTTCCCAAATGAGTGTACCCCCATATTAAGATATTTAGAGGTCCTGTGGTATGTTCTGCCACCAGATTATTTTGCATATGCATGGTTGCATCATCCATCGAAATTAATGCTGAAAGTTATAACTCCTAGGAAGAAAGCGAGCATGGACTCTTCCTGCATGCTCCACAGCAGCCATGTTTGCAGTAATAGATTACCTGGTCAGGGCAATGGTTACTAAATGCTACTAAGAGTTAGTCCTGTTCCTCATAAGTAAATAAAATAAAGCTTAAATCACTGTGCCAGCAGTGCTAACATTCATTCCTTATTACCATTGCCTCCTCTGCTGTCAAAATTTGGATTGTAAGGTTCTTGATTAGGAAACTTTTTTTCTTGAAGTCTTATAAAACTATGTAAGGGCAAAAATGAAGCTTATGCATGGGCTCTCCCTCACTAGAGGCATTCAAGAGGCAGCTGGACAACCATCTGTCAGGTATGCTTTAGGGTGGATTCCTGCATTGAGTAGGGGGTTGGACTCGATGGCCTTATAGGCCCCTTCCAACTCTACTATTCTATGATTCTAGGTTGAATAATTCCAAGGAGATTGGGACCCTAATCCTGCTAAGATTAGTCATTACCAAGCTTCAGTGACAACAATTATGCTTAAATTAGTCATGACTAACTTGTTCCATTGGTTTCAATGAACCATAGTCACAACTGGCTTTAGCTGAATTGGGGCTTAGGATAACAATGTTCCTTTTTTGTAGTGCAAGCTCTTAAAAAGTAGGATATCACAAGCATATTTATAGGAATTCTCAGAAGGGTACATTTATTTTAGACCTTTCACATTTATTTTGGTTAAAAAAATTTTTTTTTTTTTTGGTATCAGCCGCTGAAAATCTTAATTTCAAAAGTTTCAAAAAAGAAGTTTTGCCTAATACAAGTTTTCACACTGTGGGATTGTCTGAAGAACAAATAAAATCTTTATATTAATTTAATTCCAACACTGGTAACAAGGCAAATGAGCACAATCTACAATAACAAATAGCTCAGGACGTGTTCCGAACAATCCCCTCCACCCCAAGATAGAGGTCATAAACACTATTTAAAACCTTTGAGTTACAATTAGATACAACTAGAACTTTGACAGACTGGTGACCTCTATGCCTTCTTCAAATATTACAGCTGAATACTTCACCAGTTTCATCAAGGTTGCTAGTGCAATTTTTCTACACTTGGCTTTCCTTTGATGAGGGCATCCTTATGTCTTTATTACAACTGCTTCCACTAGATTAAATTTTGCTTTAAGTTATTTGGCTGTGCAATGACCCATTTATCATTTTAAGCTAATTATAACAGTAATCAAATTCCATGCTTCAGGGAATAGGTAGACAAGCTCATTTCACGTTGGTAAAGAATAGTACAATTGGCTAGGTCTATATCCTTCCAAATTGTTCTTCCAATTAGGTATAGGTTATGATTCTCTAAAACCCAAATACTTTAACAGACTTATACTTACTCTCCAAAGCTACTTCATCTGCAATCTATGCACTTGGTTAGGAATAATCCCCACTGAACTCAGTGTGGCTTACTTCCAAGCAAACACAGATATGGCCTTAGATATAAACCAACTGCTTTATTATGTAATCCCTTCTGACCGTCCCAGATATAGGATTATATGAAGAAATATGTGTATGATCCGACGCCAGTGACTGATTGTTATACAGTTTTACATGATCACTGCAGCTTCAAATAGTACTGGTATGATCACAACAGAGTGTATAAGGCAGACTTTTGGTTAGCCTGTTAATTTTTCCATATGAGACAATGGAAAAATGGAGACAATCAGGAAAAGCTAATTTCAAGGTGTATTTTGTGTGTGAACTAGCCCTTAGCCAGAATAACTAAGGCAGTAATCGTCAAGCTGCAGGACTATTCCTGGGTAAATTGTATATCATTTGCTATGGTAGTATTCAAGAAGCAGAGCAATCTTCAGCTTTTTAGGGGAGAATGCAAATTCATTTTCATCAGCATCCAGGTTTGTTGAGTCAACTATACTGTTAGAGAATATCACCATCAAAATATCAGAGCAAGAATAAGCTTTACCAATGCATATAAGCACTACCAAATAGGACCACAGCATTTAGGGTTACTTTGGAATGAGCCCCACTGAACTAAGTGTAACTTACTTCTGAGAAGACATGGTATAGAATTGTACTGTTCATTTATTCATCAGTTAGAGTGAGCAAAATATTTTTAACTCAATTAAAACATGCAAAACATTTTAATAGTTATTTTTAATGTGGGCCTATTCAGACAAAACTTCAGGCTCTGTGGTTAGCAAAACTGTGATCCTCTGGGGTTAGTACTAACCACAAGCCGTGCTATTGCACACAACACCCTAAGCCATGGTTAGAGCCACTAACACAGCTGAATACAGTCCGCCTGTGGTTAGTGAATGAACAGGGTTTAGCAAAACGCATCGCACAAGACACTTTAACCCTGCTGCTTAATTAACCAAAAGCCTTAACCAGCAGGCTTTAAGGTGTCTTCTGAACAGGCCCAGTGTGTGCTTAAAAAATTACAGGTTACAATCACATCTTAGAAAAAGCCTTCCTTTCCACTCAGGAGAAAATGCCTCTCCTATGGTGGTGCTATGATGTTGCTTGCATAAACTATGTGAAAACAAAGGTATTTTTTTTATTTCTTCAGAACTATTGTTTTATTCATATTGAAATTATACTGTCAATTAGTTACTTAAGCAAATCAATGTATATATTTACATATTTAAAAAGTGAAACTACACACATGTATTTTGCACTCAAGAAGCTGCTCCCAAGTACAAAATTTGCAACTTTGCAATCCCTGTCATTAGAATCCTGCATGCAACAGAGCTATTAAATCCATACTCCTCAACATCTATCTGGGACTTAAATAAAGCTACATTCTAGAAAGAATGCAAGGCATATTTGATTTTGCAACTTAGAAAACAGAACTCCTTTTATTTTCTTTATACATAAATGTTTCAAGTCCAGTCTTGGGGCTAAACAAGATGAGAAATATGCTAATTGAAGTGTCTCCTGAAACTGCCAATGGAAAAAATATACATTTCTTTTACATAAGCAGTAAATGTTAGAGACACATTATTGATACTATACTAGTGACTTCACTACACACACACACACACACACACACACACACACACACACAGTAACAGCACAATCCTAGACATGTGCTCTCAAAAATAAGTCCCACTGAGTTTAACAGGGTATATGTTCAGGTAAGTGGATATAGGATTGCATCCTCAGGTTGAATTCTGTATCCACTTATCTAGCAGCAGGTCTGGGCAGAGGGGAGGCCAGTGGGGCCAGTGGGCATGATTTTGATTTTGAGGGGGCCTACTCCAAGACCCCTGGGCAAAGTTGCTTGATTGTTCTGTTATTGTTGATGAATTTGGCCAAAGAAAAGCACGTAAAGCATTTCTGAATGTGAAGAAGTAATGTCTTACATGTATCTTGAATAAAAGTGCTTGTCATTACCTTTTTATAAATCGTTCTAGTTCATATGTATTTAGAACTGATTAAAAAATACATAATGAGCCATTTGAAACGGGGCCTACATATCCTATCTGGCCCGGGCCTATTACCAGCTTTGCCTGGTCCTGTCTAGCAGTAAGCCTTATTTATTTATTTTATTACATTTATATACCGCCCCACAGCCGAAGCTCTCTGGGCGGTTTACAACATTATTTACTTAACTGAATGGGTCTTACTTCTGAGTAGGCATGTATGATACTGCATGGTAAAAGACATTCAGCCCAGTAGGTGAATTCTTTGTGTGTGTGTTTTAAAAAATTGTGAATATCAACATAACAGAATTCTAAACTGACTGACTAACTGCCTACCTAGGACAAACTAAAGGCCCCTAAATTAATATGATACACAGTGTGTGAAAATTACTTTACCCAAAAATATTTTAGAATATACAATTACTCATTCTCTCTCAAATAGAAAGGTTATTCAATAGTCTTTGTTTTGTAGGGACTGACAGTGTGCTCAAGAAACTAAATAACAGACATGCCTTTGTCAAAATCTGGACACTGAATGGAAGAAAATGCACACTCACATCTGTCACCAAGTAACATTATCATCATCATCCATAATTTAACAGTAAATTTTTACCAAGGATGAGGAATCACACACAGAAAAACGATTAAGCTGCAATCAAGAAATTGTTCTGCTGTTCTATAGTGTTTTGATGATTCCATTTCAAACGAAACTATTTTTTTAACTGCAACAATCAATACCTATTAATTTGGTTGCTCATGATCATTATACACTGTTGTATGTGTACCTCTATGGCTGTGCAGGGGGATAAGCAGCTCTGCTTTTAAGAAGCAAGGTGCTTGGGGGCAGTTTGACTAACAAGTGCTGCATGGGGCTCAGAGAGATTGGAAGAGAGTGCCTGTAGCTGCACATGACACATTGCTGAGATCACCTCCATCGTTTTGATTATAACTATAACCAAATTATAGTATAATTAGAACTCAATTAACGTTGATCAAAGCAAGTATTAATAATGAAAAAATAACAATATTTACATTTATTTATTTATATACTGCCATCAATGTGTACAAATTGCATCTCTCCAAAATAAGATGGTACAAAACATCACTGCCAGGTTATTGACAGGAGATTGGTCCTGGCAATATATTTATATCTGGTTTTGCTTGATTTGCACTGTTTACCAGTTTGTTTCTAGGCTCAATTCAAACTGCTGTGGTGGTTTTTACCTTTAAAGCCCTAAATTGCTTGAGTGTTGGATATCTTAAGTATGACCTTCTTCCATATATTCCTCCCTACATACTGCGTTCAATATTTGAGGCCTTGCTTCAAATTCCTCAGCTTTGTGAGGTATACACAGCAAGCAATACTACTAGTGGGGCACTTTCTGTGACGGCCCACACCTAATGGAATGTCTTCCTGGTGAGATTTGGCAGAGTTCAACACATTGTCCCTTTTGGTGGTTTGTTAAAACATAACTGTTCCAGAGGGCGTTTTGCTGAATAGTTTCCTGATTTGTGATTTTAATACTTTTCTCTTTATGGCTCTTGATTTATCACATAATCTAATGGTTTTTATGCTTTAAAATTGCTATTTGAACACCACCTTGAGTTCAGTTAGTGGGGAAAAAATTGTAAATAAATAAAATAAAATAAACTATAACATGTTGTCCTTATGCTAAATCTGATAACTTTATAAAAGAATTCTGATGCTGATTGATATTGCAAATGTTTGATTTTATAGATGGTGAACCTCAGTTAGACATGTAAAATTTGTACAAAGCAACATCATGAAGTTATGCAGGAGGTCTTTCTGATCCAAAACAAACGCTCTACTTGGTGAACCACACTAAGAACCAAACTATACATTACGCTAATTGCGTAGCTGAGGGTTAGGTTTTTCTTTACTCTAATGTAAGCACAACCAGACACAATTTGGATCAAGACCACTGCGCACTGAGAGAACAGAATTAAACCTTTCCCTCCCACCATTTCCCCTTAAATCCTGCCCCCAACAACACGTGGAGGTTTTAAAAATAATAAATGGAGGCATTTTTTTTTCTTTTTTCACCTAGGGAAGGGATTAGAGGGGGTGTGGAAGAAGGAAGGCTTAATCCCCCCCTTCCTGGTGCACAGTAGTCTCAGTCCAAATAGTGGTGACACATACTTGCATTAGAAAAGCCTAATCTTTGGCTCTGCCATGAACATCTGCTCACATCCTACTTACCTTTGCAAACGCTGCAGCACTGATTCTCTGGGTGGATGTAGTCTTTTTCTGAGCAGTTCAATGGAGGACACGTCTCTGTTACTTTTACTAAAACTCCATTCTGAAAATAAATAATGTTTTAGAGTGTGACACTGATGAAAATGAAAGTGACAGAGGGGGTCACATAGTTTTCAAGTCTACAGCACCAGTGATCTTTACCAACAACAAGCAACAGACAGTAAGTAAGCTAAATACATTTTTGCACCATAACATCAAATAATGACTTAATCTACTCAGACACTTCTATTCCCACAGTTTAAAAGAAGGAGTGTTACTCTTAAATTCAAGGCTGTACTGTTGCTTACAATTTCTGTAATTTGTTTAACTATTTGCAGGAACTGAAGGTATCCATTCATGTTTTTCCTTCATGTCCCATTAGTTTTTGGTTGTTTTGTTTTTAAAAAATTTGGGATATTGATACTTTGTATTCATTCCTTTGATCCCAATACAGATAGACTGGAAATATAATGTACATATGTACCAAGCTTCTATTCCCAGTTGATTAAGGCATAATGCATCCCAGTACAGTAAATGTCACATATGTTTAACAACTGTCAATTTAAAATCTAGGCCACACTTGGCGTTCAGAACTTATATACTCAAAAATAGAGATATTCAAACCACAAATCACCTTTTTTAAAAATAAAATAAAATAAACTAGCTCAAATAAAATGAAAGTCAGGTCACCCTACTCCCGGGGGCAACATCATAACCCTGGGATGCCATGGTTCCAAAACCTACTGCCAATGGAACTACTGTTTCAGATGTATTATTGTAATGTGGCAACACTGCAGCAGCGGTAGCTACAAATGTCAGAACAAAACACTGGAGAAATAGGAAGAAAAACAAGCAGAAGCTCATTGGACCGCACTTGAAAGACGTGATGCATGCTACAGGTTACCTATAGACCAAAGGCCTACAAACTATGGCCTTAGCTAGACCTACGTATTATTGTGCGGCGGAGGGGTGAAGATCTCATGATGTTTTTATCGCAAGATCCCCCCTCTGTTTACACATGGCATGCGACCTTAGAGGGAGAGGCGTCGTGCCCACCTTTTTTTTAATTTTTAAAGAGACCAGAGCACACAAGCACTTGTGCGCAAAACGTAAGTACTTTCTTAAAAATAATTATTTTCCTTGTTCCTCCCCACCCCACCCCCGATGGGCGCAGAGCTCCTGAGGAGCTCTGCACCCTGTACACAGGTCCCAGCTCCTCGCGAGGAGCCTGGACAAACCGCAGTGCCCGGCCACATGTTGCGCAGGCTCAGGCTCAGAGTGTAGGGCAAGATCCCAGGGCAAAGGAAGGATCATCCCTCCCTGATCCCCGGATTCCCTGATCCTGGGGATCACCCCAGGATTTCACTCCGTCTAGCAAAGGCCTAAATCTAACAAAATGGTATCTGTCTGGTCAGCAAGGACCACATAGCACTTGACAATAAAGAATTCAGCATAGCCATTCTTCTTGCTTCCCAAACATTGTTGAATAATTAAAGAAATTAGTTTGAAAGAGATGGTGATTGAAAGATTGTGGATACTGACTTGTATAGATAGTATCTATACTTGCAAAATAAGATCTTAGCATTCTTTTCCTTTCTGATATTCAGCAATACTTGGTTGACACAGAATGGTTTCCAAACGGAAAACATGTGTAGACAACAAGCACTTATGATGACCCCTTACAAAATGGGCAGCAAGAAGACAAAATGAAGAGTGTCTGAAAATTAGCTTCAAGATTCTAGCATGAAAAGGTCAAAAGCAATTCAGATTGTATGCATGCCTTCACTACTGAAGAGTAGAAAAACATGCACAGGTGATAGGGTACTCAAAATTATGAATGTATTGTTAAATGCTATGGTACAAATAGTACTTTGTCTTGCAATAATTACTGACGATCTTGAGTTGCAGCATTATTTACAAATGCATTGCTCCTAAGGATACATATTAGCCAGTTGGATAGGGTGGGAGTGCTATGTATGGGGCCCGGGGAAGTACCAACATAGGGAGTATAATGGCAGCTGCTGTGCCAACACTGAAACTATGGTAGGGCTGGATGTCTCATATATTGTGTAATACAATCACACTCAACACTGAAGCTGATAGAATATAAATATCATAAATAAAGAAATAAAGAAAAGAATTAGGTACCCTTAATACCCGTGATCAGTAGCTCATAAGCTCAGATTTTTGTGGCTCATGTTCAAATGTAAGCATGTTGAGAAATGAGAGGTTTTGTGTGTGATATATTAGTGAGGATGTAAATCTGGGGTCTCCAATGTGGTGTCTGTGAATGCCAATGTTCTCATGAACACCTCAGTCTTGGTGCCTGCCAAACTCCCCAATTCTCTTGATTTTTATTTTATTTTATTTCATAGTTCTTTGAATTTAAACATTTTTTAACTGGAAGGTTGGCTTGTTGCAAAGCAAAGTGCTGCTCTCCAGTGCCATTTTTATTTGTATTCCAAAGAGTGGTTTCATGTTTTGGGCTCATTTGGGACATTATTATTATTATTATTATTATTATTAATAATAATAATAATAATAATAATAATAATAATAATAATAATTATCCTGCCTTTTGTCCAATGCTGGGTCTCAAGGTGGCATTACAAAATTTAAAGCATATACATTTAAAACCTATAAATAGAAATATACACAGTTAAAATATATTAAAAATATTCCAATATTAAAACATTTAACCATTTAAAATGACAATTTTAAAAGTCCTTGGCATAGACAGAGGTCCCAATTATTCTCCAAAGGCATGCTGGAACAAAAAAGTCTTTGCCTGCCTCCTAAAGCACATCAAAGAGGAAGCCAGTCTAGCTTCCCTGGGTAGATTGTTCCAGAGCACTGGAGCAGCCACTGAGAAGGTCCTCTCCCGTGTTCATACCAGGCGAGCCTGTGATGGTGGTGGGACTGAGAGAAGAGCTTCCCCTGAAGATTTCAAAGCACAGGCAGGGTTGTAAGGTTATCTTTCAGATAACCTGGATTCAAGCCGGATAGGGCTTTATAAGTCATAACCAGCACTTTGAATTGTGCCCGGAAACAGACTGGAAGCCAGTGGAGCTGTTTTAACAGTGGAGTTGTATGCTCTCTGTAACCAGCCATGGTCAACACTCTGGCTGCAGCTCTTTGAACCAGCTGAAGTTACTGAACACTCTTTAATGTGTTCAGTAACTGTAGAGTATGTTACAGTAATCCAATTGTGATGTACCTAAGGCATGTGTCACCATGATCAGGTCTGACATCTCTAGGAACAGGTGCAGTTGGAACACTAGCTTTAACTGTGCAAATGCACTCCTGGCCACCGCTGAAACCTGGGCATCCAGGCTCAGGGCTGAATCCAGAAGCACACCCAAGCTGCAGACCTGTGTCTATAGGGAGTGTAACCCCATCCAGCAAGTTACTTTATACTTAAGTTCTTCAGCAAGTTACTTTTCTTTTAGTTTCACCAGTTTAGCTTCTATGAAATGGCTGTTCTTTGACCAGCCATGCCCATCATGGCAGCCATTTTATGAATGGGCAAGGCAACCCTATGGAAGCCATTTTGTGACAGTATGTATGACACCCTCTCAAAATTCCAAATGCCAACCAACCCAAAAAGATTGGGAACCCCTGAATTGTAACTACAGTCTCAGAAATCCTTTTATCCCTTTTCAAGTCCATCATAAATCGTCTTTGAGCATTTTCAAACATGAATCTTAAAAGCAATTCCTTGCTTCAATAACTTCATAATGCAAATGCAAAACTAAACCAGGCAGGAATGCCTCTATATTCTGACATATATAGATATTGTTTTTATACTAACCTTGCATTTTATAGTATAAAGTTAACCTGTTGCTGACATAACCCTAAAATGACATAAACACCAGAAATTTACAAGTGTTTGATAGAAAACTAGGAATTTCAAGTTCAGAGTTCTTGGGATTGTGCAACTCATGCAGGATTTCCTTAGATATACAGAAGTGTTTACACATTTTAATTATACAAGGATCAGAAGTCAGGTATTGGACATTTCATTGCATGTGACAAAAAAGGGTTGTGTAACTTGGAAGGCTGTTTTATGTGGGTTTGTGATATTATAAGACATACGTGTCTATAATAAATTGAAAATAAAACTCATTAACTTTTGCCTGTAAAAACTCTAGTCTTTGCCAGTATGCACGTGTGTTTGTTGTTCCATAAGTAGGGACCAATTTGCTGTTAACAGCCTATGACAAGGGCTGGCACTACCATTAGGCCAACAAGGCAGCCACCTAGGGCGCAGACCTCAGAGGGGCGCAGACTATGCCATGTAAAGTGACCCTCCCCCCATTTGCAAGCATCTCTCTCTGCCGATGGCAAAGCCCATTCTCCCCACGCCCCCTCCCTTCCATCCTAGCCACAGACTTTAGTAGGTGTCCATATAGCAGGTGATCAAAGTTCAGCAGGGCGTCCACAGACAAGCTGCTTTCTTCCAAACATGTATTATTATTACTACTACATTTTATTAGAAAGTATACATATTTTGATGGACTAATTGTTATGAGTTAGCGAAGAGCTTAGTATCACGAATCCTATTCTTACTGGCATTTGGCATTATTGTGAAATTGGTTTGTTTGTTTATTTCTTTATTTCTATCTTATGGTGCTGATAACTGTGGGTTCAAAGGAGTTGTTAAGTGTGTTCGGACCCTACCTCTGCCCATGGCAGCCATTTTGTGGTAGTGCCCAGGAGAAGATGATCAAATTGCCAAACGGGCTCCAAAGAGTGTCTACCTTTTAGAGTCTAATTCATCACCTTTGCTGATACCAAGGCAGACCTCCAGTACCACAAGCAAGGCTTCGCCTGCTGTAAATTCTGCCTCACTTCTATACACTATACAGTCCTATGGTAATAATTGTGAGCAAATGACCGATTGCATGGACTGTATATAACACATATTTCCACCAATTATTATTTTTGGGGGGGGGGTGCGGGGTGCAAGTAGCTCGCCTTGCCTAGAGTGCAAAATAGCCTGGCACCGGCCCTGCCTATGACCTTACACCGGGGATGGGCAAAGGAACATACAAAGGTGCCTTAGTCCATCGACACTGACTGGCAGCAATGGCTGTCCAGGGTTTCAGGCAGGATTCTTTCCTCACCCTTCCTGGAGAAGCCAAGGATCGACCCAGGAAGCATCTGCAAGCAAAATAGGTACTCTGTCATACTGTCCTTTTTTTTTTTTTTTTTTAATAATTTTTATTCATTTTCAACACTATATAAACATAAATGAACATTTCCAAAATATAATTGAAACAAACACAATAAGAAAAAGAAATACATCAAATATCTGCTTCATACATATTGAATAATTGTTGAGTACAAATATCAAAAACTATTACATATGCCTTATCACACTACAACATTTTCATTCTTAACATAAAAGTGCACCCCCCACCTCGGGATCATTCTTGAGTCCAAAATCTAATCGTTTCTTCTGATGGTGGTTTCCCATTTCCCTTAGTAAACACGAACACTAGGAACTGTTTCCAAATTCCTTCGAACTCATTTATTTTAGTTACGCCTTTTCTCCACTTAATATTACATGTCAGTTTATCATTAATGGCTATATCCCATACTACTTTATACCACTCCTCAATAGAATATTCCCCTTGGATCTTCCAGTTCCTAGCTATCATCAATCGTGCTGCAACCAACAAACTCGATATCAGCTCTATAGTTCCTTTTCCACACTTTATATCTTCAAATAGTGACAGCAATGCTATTTTTGGTGTTTGTTCTATTTTCATTCCCACTATTTCTTCAATTTCTGAGAACACCATCTTCCATAATCTTTGTACATATTTGCATTGCCACCACATATGTAAATACGTTCCTTTTTCCCCACATCCTCTCCAACAATTTGCTGAATGTTGATCACTTATCTTGTTCAATCTAACCGGGGTTAGGTACCACCTCCATAAAATTTTAAAATAATTCTCCTTTATTCTTACTGATAAACTTCTCAACACTCTTTGTTTCCATAGTCCCTCCCAGCTCTGTCGCCCTATTTGTATCTTCAAATCTGATTCCCAAATCACTTTCTCTGTATTCTCTCTAAACTCCTTCTCTAACAATATTTTATATATTTCACTCATTAATCCTTTTGAAACTATACTACCTCCTTTTCCTTTCTCCTTACTTACTACTAATTCTTCAAACCTCGTCATCTTTCTGCACATTCTATTATCTTTAATCCACTTTTTATTCCATTGTTCTAATTGACCATATTCTAGCCAAGATAGCTTCTTCTCCTTTAACAAATTTTCCATATCTTCTCTTGTTTTAATATCACTTACCCAATCCTTTAATTTTATTTTATTTTTCTCTTTTAATATTTTACATAATCTACCCTTTAGATCCTCTGGGAAATTCTTTAACATTATTATCGGTGCTAAGGGAGAGTTGCTCGGAAGCAGCTTCCCTTTAAATTTGCTCCAAATTTCCCATTGAGTCCTCAGGAGTGGATTATCTATACTTCCAACCCATTTTCTTCCTCCATCTTTAAAAAAAACATTCTCCAGATTCATCTCTACCTTACTTATGATTTTTTCTTCCATCCAGTATAAATCTCCTACTCCCATAATTGCTTCTACAACATGTCTTAATCTATTTGCTACGTAGTATAATTTTATGTTTGGGAGACCCATTCCCCCCTTTTTTTGGCTTAGGTACCAATTATTTTTATTCACTCTTGCTCTCTTTTCTCCATTACAATATTTATTAATAATATTTTGCCAACTTTTTATCTCGGTTTCTGATATTTTTATAGGTAGCATCCTAAATACGAAATTAATTTTAGCTAGTATCTTCATTTTTATCAAAGCTATTCTCCCAAACCAAGATAAATTTAATCTTTTATATTTCTCCAATTTCTCTAATACCTCCTTCTTTAACCTCGTTAAATTTTCCCTTTCTAAATTCTCTAGATTTTTTGTAATTTTAATTCCCAAGTATTTAATCTCATTCTTAACTTTCAATTCCATCCCCTTAAATTCCCAATCCTTTTCTTCCTTCTTAGTATAGTTAAACAACATCATCTCTGATTTAGACCAATTTATTTTTAACCCTGTAATTTCCTCAAATTCCCTCAACTGATATTTAATTCTTTCTAATTTTCTTAATGGATTCTTAATGGTCAATAAAGTATCATCCGCAAACATGTTTAGCTTTATCTCCCTTACCTCTCCAATTCCTTCTAATTCTTTATCCTCCCTTAGTGCCTTCGCCAAAACTTCCATAACCATTACAAAAAGGACCGGCGAGAGCGGACATCCTTGTCTTGTTCCTCTGGCTAGTCGTATCTTTTCAGTAAGTCCGTCATTTACCACCACTACCGCCGTATTTTGGGAATATAACTGTTCTATTACATTTTTAAATTTATTTCCAAATCCCAATTTATTTATAATACTCTTTAGTGCCTGCCAGCTCACACAATCAAAAGCTTTAAAAATATCTAATGCCATAATACCTGCCTTAATATTTGCTTTTTTTATTACATTTATTACATTTAAAACTCTACCCACTAAATTATGCATATGTCTTCCTACCACAAACCCACATTGATCTGCTCCTATATATTCTGCCAAAAATTTATTTAATCGTTTGGCCATAATAGATGTAAAAATTTTAGCATCCTGATTTATTAAAGAAATAGGTCTATAAGAATCAGGATTAGTCAAATCTTTATCTGGTTTTGGGATCAGAATTATCACTGAATGTTCCCATGATTCAGGTATCTTCTCTCCTGATAATATCCTATTATAAAGTTCCATTAATTTTGGAACTAAACAATCTTTGAAGACCTTATAATATTCTGGACCCAAACCATCTGCTCCTGGTGATTTACCCACTTTTAACTTATCAATAACTTCTTCAACTTCTCTTTGAGTTATTACTGACTCCATTAACTCCTTATATTCTGATTTTATTTCCTTCTTTATAAACCTTCCAATATACTCCTCCACCTTTTCTTGTTGAATTTCTTTACCCTTGTACAATTCCTGATAAAATTCCTGAAAAATTTTTATTTTAGCTTTCATTGCATGACAATAATTCCCTCGACTATCTTTCAACGTTTCTATCCCATTCCTCCCTTTTTCTTTTTGTGTGAGCTTGGCAAGCAACCTCGAGTTCTTGTTACTGTTTTCAAAATATTCCCTTTTCATATACATTAAATTCTTTTGAATCTCTTCTATATTTAAGTTTTCTAATTGTTTCTTCTTAGCTTGTATTTCCACTAATTTATATTTATCTTTACTTCGCCAATATCTTTCCTCCAAGTTTTTAATTTCTATCTCTAACTTTTCCTGTTCTGCACGTTGTTGTCTTTTTAAACTACATGTTTCTCTAATACAGATTCCTCTTGCTACAGCCTTCATGGTGTCCCAAATGACTGACCCAGCCGTTCCTCCTTTTTCATTAATTTCCCATGCCTCCGACAGTTCCTTCCGAATTTTATCTACTATTTTATTGTATTTCAATATCTTTGTGTTCAACTTCCATCTATATGCCTCTTTATAATCTTTCTTAACTGTAAATTCTAAACTTAACAAGGCATGATCGGTTACTTTTATTACCCCCATTTCCATTTTACAAATCCTCGTTGCAAAGTCTTTTGAAACAAATATATAATCTATCCTGGAGTATGTA
Organism: Elgaria multicarinata webbii; assembly: GCF_023053635.1. Taxonomy (NCBI): domain Eukaryota; kingdom Metazoa; phylum Chordata; class Lepidosauria; order Squamata; family Anguidae; genus Elgaria; species Elgaria multicarinata. The sequence goes on from NC_086172.1 coordinate 108,438,398, forward strand.
TGATGAACTGGGGAAAAGTATGAAAATCCAGGCCTATTCCCGCAAAGTAAGCGCCACGAATCTAAATAATCATTTTCTTTTACTAATTTATTCAATATAGTCATATTGTTCCTCTTTTCAGCATTAGTGGGATTTGACCTGTCCCTTTTATTATCCATAACCATATTAAAATCCCCAGCTAATAATGCATACCCCTCCTTAAATTCTTCTATTTCTTTGAACAGCTTTATAAAAAATTCTCTATGCCTCTCATTTGGGGCATAAACATTAATCAAAGTATAAACCTTTCCCTCAATTTTACCTTTTAACATAAGATATCTACCCTTATCATCCTTTTTTACCTCTTCTAATATAAACCCACTTTTTTTTGAAATCAAAGTGGCCACTCCATTTTTTTTTGATGTCCCTAATGATTTTTCATAATAGGCTAACCACTTTAATTTTATCATATTCGAATTCTCGGAGCCTTGGTGTGTCTCTTGGATCATTATAATATCTGATCCCTCTTTATTTAGCATTTGTTCTATTCTCTTCCTTTTCACGACTGCCCCTAAACCTTTAACATTGAGTGTTGATACCTTTATCTTTTTATCCATAATCACCCTTTTGAAATCTCTTCCGATCCCTTGTGCTCAGCAATTCAAACTTGCTTACATAAAAACACAAACTCCATACATAAAACCCACACCCTCCTACCCCGATCCCTCCTCCCCTACCTTCCCCCCCTCCCCACCCCCCCACTCTAATCCCCCCCCCATATCCCCGTGAGTCTAATACTCCAGCCATCTACTTTAAAGGGGGAGGGGGGAGGCAGTGCTGTGCCTGGCCGGCAGGTCTCTATATTAGCATTTTTATTTGCAATTATCTCCAACATAATTAACAATTCTCTTACTCTCCAGATGTCCCAGCCTCATTCCCTCCCCCACCCACTCCAGCCCCATCTGCTTCCCCATCCAGACCCAGCCTCTTCAGCAAATCTTTACCTTGATCCAATGAGGTTACTCTGTATTCCCTCCTCCCATATGTAAATCTTAAGAAAACCGGGTAACCCCATGCATAAGGAATTTTATTCTTCATTAATGTTTCCGTTATTGGTTTAAGACTACGTCTCCAATTTAATGTGCGTTGAGAAAGATCATTGTAAATTTGCACTGGTTTGCCTTTACACTGTATCTGAACCTTAGATCTCAATTCTTTCATAATTTGCTCTTTTTTGTAATAGTTGCCAAATTTCACCAATATGTCTCTAGTCCCTTTGTAGTTTTTCCCCCCCACACGGTGGACTCGGTCCAGATCCGATCCATCTATTGGAATGTCAGGCGTCAGCTCCTTGAACCAGTTCACGATAATTTCTCTAAGATCTTCTCCTTGCGTCTCCTTCAGCTGCTTTATTCGAAGCGAAGATCTACGAGATTGATCTTCCAAGGCGATCAAACGCAATTCCCATTCTTTAAATTGTATATTAGTTGATTTTTCGAAAGCCTCTTGTTTCTTCTGGTCCAGATCCACTTTAGCCTCTATCTTTTTGATCTTATCCGAATTTTCCATCGTTTTATCCATAATAGTACGCATTTGTTTTCTGAATTCACTCATTTGCTGATCCATTTTTTTAAAAATAATCATGTTATTTTCTGCTATAATAGCCTTGATTTCCATTAAAGAGGGAGGGTTACTACCACTTTCTTTCCCCCCTTCTGCCATGTTTCCTTCTTTATTTGGTATTGTATCCAAAGAGACTGGGTCTATATCTTCCTCTTCCTGTTCAACTCCAGGGGCTGTACTTCCCAGGAAGGAGAGGTAAGCCAAATTATGATTTGAAGGTTTCTTTTTTTGTTTATTAAGCTTTTCCCAACTTTTGATCTTTTTTTTAACGTTGGGCATGGGTCCCTTCTGGGTAGGGCATAAATCTTAGAGTCCAACTCTCTTCCTTAACAACTTATGCTGGCTTCTCTATTATATAGCACTCACAGCTCCTTCTTCACGAGGAGGGGGGAAAAATCCAGTTCACAACAGCATTCACTAGAGGGGATCAGATTTAATCACTCAAAGTCTCTCACATCCCACATCTCCCTCACCGAATGCCAAATGCAGCTTTTTTCACCCCTTCACCCCCCTTCTCGCCACGCCAATAAATCCAGTCAACCACTTTAACCTTAGAAAGCCAGCATTCCAATCGTTCCCATGTGAGATAAAGATGAGAGGTTATATCACAGATCAATGTCCAGCAAACATAAATTCCTTCTTTTTAAACTGCGTCAGTCAGCGTTTACTTTCACTTTTCATAGAGTTGCCGTTTAGACAGACATTGCATTAATCATAGTTCATCTCACCTCCCTTCTCCAAATCTCTCCACTTTCCCGGCTCCTGTTGGTTTTATAATCATTTTCTGTCAGTTGCTCAAAGATTCATGCCCATTAAAAGAGAGATAATTGCCTTTTCCGGCAAGCGCCGTTCAGAGCCTCAGAAGAAACCCGCCATCGCTCAGGCTGCCAAGCTCCGCCCCCCTGTCATACTGTCCTATGGCAACATGTAGTCCTACAGGTAACTGCTGAACTACAACTCACATCATCCCTTACCACTGGCTATGCTAGGGATGTTGCAGTCCAACAACATCTTGGGGGACCTCATATTCCCATCTGTGCCTGAGGGAACAATCCTATGCTCCCAGACAGCATTTGTGGGGGACACAGGTTTGTTTGGGTTCCTAGCTTCAGGCTCAAAGCCAGGAAACCTCACTCACCTCCCATTATAGTTGGTGCTGAGAAAACCATAGAGGTACTTCCCTATAAAGTCTCCTCCCCTTCCCTGAAGTCTCCACTAAATGGGCAAAAATGCTCACCTAACTTAAATGTGGAGCAGGAGGCACAAGACACATCCCCCTGCGCATAGGATATGAGTACCCAGAGCACTTCTCATAGGATTATGCCCTTAGACTCGAAGCATATACCACCTTCTCAATATATTATACATCACCATTGTCTTTCCTCCATTTTTTCATACTCATTTACAAAGATCAGACATTAAAATAAACATGACATAAATAGTGAAAAATATTTTAGAACATTAATAAAAACATTTAATCTCTATAACTATGAATGTTAGAACTTTGTTCCAAGGGAAGGTGACACTTTGTAGAACTTTTTAGAATTCTTTTTAGAATTCTTTGGCCATAAGGAATTCTGTGGCCACAAGGTACAGTACACTCAACATTTGGTCTTGTACTTTGATGGGCAGCCTGATCCTAAGGTAAAGTGCTGGCTCAGTTTTGTGCTACTATGTTTAATGTGGCATCTGGACCTCTGTGCACAGTATAAAAATGCTTGTCACCATGGTTTGCTGGCACAACATTTTATGCTAGCACAGGGAAAGCAGCGGATTACTTTTCCAAGAGCTAGAGAGGGAAAAGAATAATATTTTGTCTTTTCCATTGGTCCGGGGACCCTAGATGCAACTTCCTTCTGGATGAGAGGAGCAAACCATTAGGGGGAAAATCATCATAGCCAAACTACATCCTTGATTCTGATCAGCAAGCTGCTTTCACAGTGTGTCTGCAACCAAGCATTTGCCTTTTTTCCATTAATAGAGCAATTCCTGCTATTCTGTTCATTATGGTCATGAACTCATATAACAGCCAGACAAAAATAGACTTTTACAAATGTTTGAGTTTATATCATTATTTTAGCACAGAGTCAAAGCAACAATACCCTTAAAGTTGTTGTTGCTTTTAAAGTTTAAAATGGTAAAAGGTCCTCTTTGAAAGCTGAACTGAAATTCATTAGATTCTTTTTCTACAAACTGAGAGCATAACAAAAAGAAAGAAAGAAAAATGTGGTGTGAAATAGCTCTCCTTTCCACATGAGGCTGATTCACAGAGTCCAAAATGTAGAAATAATATCCACCTGTGATGTGTGACTGGACTCAGTAAAGCAAGATATTTCCCCCAAGTTCAGAAAAATAGCTCTATATATTTGACCCCAATTCTAAATTCGGAAACCATCTTATGCCCTTGATGACATCTTCAGGAGCACAACAAGGCTTCTGGACATCCCCTACCCAAAGCCCCAAGGTATTAAAAATCATTAATCTGATTATGATCTAAACAGGAAAAGAACTCTATGGAGGCAAAGAGATGATTTCGGATACAGCCTAGCATTTTTTGAGCAGACAAATTCATCTCAAATTGAACAGCATTACCAGCACCATGGAGAGGTATGCGTATGCCATAACGTATGGATTGTATAAACATCTGTATGTTTAGATATATACAAATCTATAGGCATAATAAGTTTGATGTTTGTGCTATGGTGGGTTTTTTTGGCAAGAGATGTGTGCACAGGGACACACCCTAACATTTCTATGATTCCAATAGGTGTACTGACCATTAATCGTTTGACAAACAACCATATGTTCTATATAACTATGTCTTACAGTGCAATCCTATGTATGTCAATTCAGAAGTGCATAAGGTAAGTGTGTATAGGATTGCAGCCTTAATAATTTCATCATTAACATCAACCTTTCGTTAAACTTCTAACAAACCCTTTAAAATAACCTTTTATTAAACTTCTAGCAAACCCTTTAAAACAATGTCACAATGTTTTTTTGTCCATCAAGTCCTCCAGGCTTTGTTGTAGAAGAATCTGTACTAGCAAAATTTGTATGAGCAAAATGTCCATGATAGTGACAGGTAAGGTTTGTGTAGAAGGGCTTGTACACTTTAAGAACCTGATATGATATGAGAGTCTGTGCATGCATAGAGTACATCTCTGCTAGTTTTCACAGACACGTAGCACCACTGGGTAACTGTCCATGGTAGACAGTGCATCATCATCTTCAAATGCAGTATTTTATTAATTTCCCCACAGAAACATTATTTTGCATTTCCCTCTTGATGTGCCATTTGATTAGGTTAATTATTGCAGAGGTGAAGTTAATTAGATGGATTGCATGTTGCTGCTGCTTATCTGAATTGGGGCTACTTTGCACTAAAAGCAGGCTCCATCACTGCAAAGACAAGGCCAGGGCTGAAACAGAGAGGATAAAGCTAGCCTCATTCTATTCCCAGGTTGTTCAATGGGAGGGATGCAGTTTTCATTGCTATCTGGAAACTGACAGTTCTGAGGTACTAAACAAGTCTTCAATGAACGTCAGACAGCTGTGTTTGAAGATGGAAGGTCAGTCAGTTTAACTTTTTATTCTTTTCCTATTTGTAGGTTAATTATTGCACAGGTGAAGTGAATGAAATTGGCTGTACGTTCCTGCTGCTTATCTGTATTGGGGCTACTTTGTGCTAAAGGCAGGGTCTGTCAAGACAAAGACAAGTCCAGGCTCAAGCAGAGAGGATAAAGCTCACCCCATCCAGTTTCCAGGTTACTGGTTGTAATTTTCATTGCCATGTGGAACTGACTGCCCTGAAGTGCTGAAGGGTTCTCTAACAAGAGTCATGTGGCTGGGTTTGAAGTTGGTACTTGAGTCTGACTTTTTGTTCTTTCCCAAGTTATAGGTTTATTATTGGATCGTTAGAAACTTTAACTCTTTTTTTCTTTAAGTTGTACAGAGCTAGTGAAAATGTTTTCCCCTGCCCTCCACAAATCCTCTACACTTTTGTCTTTTGGGGGGTGGGAGTGGGCATAGTACATAATATATTTTAGGCACATTTCTAAAAAAAGTTTAATGATAAAGTCATCCCCTATATGATAAAATGATGAGGTAAGAGAATGGCTTCATGTAGTGTTTATAAATCTTACCACACACACTTTTCTGTTGAGGTATTTCTGTGCATTTACCATGGAGCCTGCTTATGTGGCAGAGGGGACTGCAACACAGAACATGTCCCACTCCCATGTCACGCAAGGTCCCCCTGTTGACACAGAGATTTTTCCCATCTGAACTAAGTATATACCCAAAAATTCACTAAAAATTCACAAGAATAGACACTGGAGCGAAAAGAACAATCTTGGTGGGCAAACTGTCTTTCAGAGAAACCCCTTAATAAGCCTCCCTGGAGGGAGCACAGTCTGAAAATCACTTAGTTCTGTTTCTGAAGGTAAGCAGACTAGAACCTGGCAAGTAACTGAATGAGTGATTACCTAGAAACCAATGTGTGTGACTTTGAATCCTCTCAGAGAAAGGGAGAAATATAAATGTAATGTGTGAATGAGTGATTAAGAGTTCAATCCTATGCATGTTTCACCTGAAAAAGTCCTAAAACTCTCAACATCCCCTAGTCAGCATGGCTGGCTGTAGAATGCTGGGAGCTGTGGGATTTTTTTCTATCTAAACACACTTAGAATTGCACCCTAATTGTATTAGAATATAGGAGCCTGGCTTTAAAAATGCCTTCTCTATCCAGGCCTGTGATGCAGAGAAATTAAAATTGCTTTCTAAATCACAACACCACACACTTTTGTTCTACTACCTAGGGCACGTACATTGCTCTCAGTTAATCTAGGACCTACACCAAGCAGGATATTGAACTATGAAAGCAGTATGAAACTGGTATATAAAAGGCAGGAGCCACACCAAGCAGGATATAACAGTATGAAAGCGGTATATGGGATGTGTCAATGGGCCCCAACAGTTGTCAGTAAGCTTCAATACCGCTATAAAGCAGTAGTGTGGCTCCTGCCACTTATATACTGCTTTTATAGTGCAATATCCTGCTTGGTGTAGATTAGGCATAAGTTACCTTACAAGTATGAAAAATGTCATATATATTTTTACTTTAACAAAGAAATAATGGAGATTTAAAGCACAATCCTATGTCTGTTTACTCAGGAAAAGTCCCACTGAGTTTAATAGGGCTTATTCCCTTATAATTATACATAAGATGGTAGTCATAGAAGGTTAAAAAAAAACTTACACGACATTCTCTGCAGTTCTTAGTTAAAATCCTCTGACCTTCTGCCAACACTTTTCCTCCATAGATGCATTTGGCTGGAATTTTAAAAATAAATAAAGGCATCAGTATTTAGTAGTAAGTGCATATAAATTATACAGTTCAGTAAAACAATATTGCTTAAGTAAATATAGATATACTGTGGTAAATATGATGTAGTCATTTTGCTTTCAATAGCAGTCAGTGTTAATTGCTCTCATTTATTTTGGCTGTAATAGTAAATTCATTACAAAAACTATTATCTTGAAGCATTTCACCATGCACACTGACAAACTAGGCTACTTAGTGACCTGAAATAATAGCAGAAGTAGAACAGTTATTGAACTCAATTTATTAACAGAATTACACATGACAGTGACTTTTTGTAGATTCATTTTTTGTAGATCCACAATACATTTCTATGAATATATGCCCCTACAACCTATAAAGTACTGAAGAATTAAATAGGCTAGCTTAGCAATAGATTACACTATATACAGATACAGCATCAAGGCAGGTGAAAACAAAAATGTCAAAACTTTGTGTCTTTGTAACTGTAGGATTACCTCTGAGAGACACATCTATTATAGTCGAATAGATCACTGTCAGAAAGATAGAGGTAATGAACAAATGGAAAAAGGATGTCCCATTCAAAGATCCACACTGAAGAGAATTTGTATTTTAACAGCACAATCCCTCATAAGTAAGTCCCATTGATTTCAATGAGTTTTATTCCCAGGGCATAGGTTTGGAGCCCAAGTTTACCTTCGGAGAATTGTGGCTCTAACTATTTTCTTGGTCTGATGCCTTTTGAAAATGGAACAATTAAAATGAGCAATTTAAACCTCAAATATCTTGCTCCCCACATACTTTTGATTGCAAAAAGTAACACACATATATAAGTGGCTTTACAACAAACTAGCATACCGTTCTTGTCCAAATAGAAGGCAGTTGAGCCCTCCCAGGTATCTTTTCGAACAAGGAAATACTTTTATTTTTAAGTGTACTTAAAGAAATTGTATTTCCCATTTCATAGAGAGATTTCTGGAATTGTTCAAGAGGCCTCTGCTTGGAAAAGAATAGTGAATTTAGGGTGACCATATGAAAAGGAGGACAGGGCTCCTGTATCTTTAACAGTTGTATTGAAAAGGAAATTTCAGCAGGTGTCATTTGTATATATGGGGAACCTGGTGAAATTTCCTCTTCATCACAACAGTTAAAGCTGCTGGTGCCCTGCCCTCTTTTAAATCTGGTCACTCTAGTATAGCTCCTGCACCTTTAGCTGTTGTGATGAAGAGGGAATTCCACCAGGTTCTCCATATACAAATGAGACCCGCTGAAATTCCCTTTTCTGTGCAACTGTTCAAGATAAAGGAGCCCTGTCCTCCTTTTCATATGGTCACCCTAGTGAATTAGACTGTTGTAAAGCTAGTCATGCATGATATAATTTCATGATGTATCTCCATGAGACATGCCAGATCCACGAACTAGGAAATACTATCTATGAACTAGGAAATACTATTTCTTTAACAATCCTCTAGAACTACATTGCTACAAGATATGTGTTGCTTGATTCTTTCTTTCATCCAAGGACCACTCAGAACGCCACATTTATTTCCAGTACCCTTATACAGAGCCTCTGGTCCACACACATTGCTTCATGTTGTTGTTCACCCTTCCTGTCAGCATATGTATAGTTTGTGCCAAACAAAGACAAGGAATGCATTTTGCTCTCTGATCTCTACTTTGATGGAATAGCACTGGTACCTGAGATGAAAATATATAAATGCAATATGAACAGGCCAGAAATCCACGCTTACAATGACTGGCACTTTATTTTAAAACAGACTCACTGAATCCTTGAGGTTACTGGATCCTGATCACATATATTCTTGGAAACTGAATGGATATTAGCTCCAAAAGCTTAGCAATATGTTTGGCTAGAATAAGAAAAGGAGTTGGCCTGGATTTTCTTACTTCACCGGATGCATCTCTAACAAGAGGATGCTACAGCAGCTCCCTCTTTGCCATCATTCTGCAGCTGGGCAAAGATAATGTATTCATGGCATGTAAGTGGGTCTGTTGGGGTGGCTGTAATTTTTATTCTTATCCTTATTTTGTGTTTCTTAATTGTGCTTTGAATGTATTTGTTTTAGTATTGTTTTAATCAAACTTTTTTTTACTTATGATTGTAAGCCACCTTGAGTGCCACTTTTTTGGGTAGAAAGGTGGAGTACAAATCAACCAATCAATAAGATGCCCTGTACTCTGAATTAATAAAGACAGAGAAATGTATTCCCCCAGGTTGTGTCATTAGAAAAGCTAAGCTGTGAGCTTTGCATAACCAAACGTTGCTTCCCAATAACACAATGTGTTACAAACTGCATTTATGACTTCTTCACACATCTGGATTATTTAAAGCCATAATAAAAATAGGTATGAGCCTTAATTCCAGTAACAAATGATTTTTTAAAAAATCACTCTTCAAGCTATTTTAGCACATTTCCCTTTCAAGAAAATCAAGTGCTTCAGAAGGTGTTAGGCTTTAGATATCGTCTTACTATATTTTCAGTATTCTCTTATTCAGTTCCCCCCCCCCATATTCGTAACCCTCCAAACTCAGAGTGCAGAGTGGGAGGCAGTGCAGAGTGGGAGGCACAGCAGAGGTAACTGTCACTTCTGCCACACCTCCCACTCTGCATTTCAGCTAGACAGGCTTTTTCGCCCATCTAGCTGAGGAATCATGGAAGAGGAGGCAAGAAGGCTGGAGAGGCCTCAAGATACGGTGTAAGCCGGCTTCTCCATTCCCCTCCCGCCCATGGGAATGCCCACTTTACCTTCCCTCCAAAGTCACTTTTGCAACCTCCGAGATGCAGCCAACGTGGTTCTCTCCAAGCCGGCTGAGAGGGGGAGATGGGGAGATCAGTTTCCTGGCTCTGAGGACAGAGCACTGTCTCTGATTCAGATCCTAGAATTCGGAATAACCTATTCCCCCTATGCATTATAGAAATCTATGGTCCCTAAGACAGAGGACTCTGTCTAGGGGCCATAGATTGCCCCTCCATGTATTAATTTCTATAATGCATTGGCTTTTACCCACACCCTTCTTATATTTTGCCTCTAGGTGTCTTGTATACTCCTGTATTGAGATATATAGAGATGTTTTGAGGTGTTATATTACACCTTTCACTCTTTTGTATAAATTTCATTCATACCATTAGAATTTTATATTGTGTGACTGTGTGTGAATATGAACGGATAGTTTGAAAGAGGCTATGCCATAGGGAAGAAGCAACAACACCGTTGCGAAGTCACACACAGCTTGCATACCTTATGCAAAGAACACTGGCTATGGGGCACACTTTATCGCAGCTTGTAGGTGAGCGGAAAACAACACACAATAAGAAAAACAAATGCACATTTCCAAGACAATGATACCTAATCTCTGCTACAAGAGAACAGCACTGAGCCAGAATGGCAGAATTCTTGTGCAACCTTCTGGAACAACACCCCAAGGTTGTAGCATACAAAGCAATATTACAGGGTTGACATATCTCTGACTATACGCTGGCAGCCAGTAGTCAAGATAACAAAGGGGTGTGAAAGGAGAGTGTGTGAGCATCTGATCCCCTGATATCCAGGCAAAGAGTATAAGACCCAAAAGCTGGAGGCTGGAGCCAGCATTGTTGAGAAACTCTGGGGAAAGAACACTCCACCCACATGCAGCAGTGAGACTTCTGCCATAGCTCTTCCCCCTAAGCTCCCAGTTGGCCACCTAGCAGATGAAAGCAACAATCTTGGGAATTATCACCCTTCCTGGGAGGGAGCACTGTTTGATTTTTAACTCTATATTCAATAAACATGGTGTTATATCTTTTCCCCATGGTGCTACATCTTTTCCCCATTTTCAGGTTCTTGTAAACTGAGCCTTATACCTAACAAAAGACACTTATTTACAACAGAGGTAACTATTCTACATTTCCATTCAGCCCAATAAATAACAAACTCTCGATCTGGAATATCAAGAATATCTCCTTCTGCAGCAAACTGTCATTAGGCATGTGCAGCTTTTCAATAGCCCAGAAGGAAAGATCCTTCGTTGTGTGCACATATTCCTGAAAATGTCTTACTAGAGGACCACTTATTCTATTATTTCTAATGTTATTCAGGTGTCCACTTAAACATTTTTTCAGGAGTCTTTTAGTTTGCAAGGGCATTCTATAGCATACACAACATTAGAGCTGCTACAAGTTGAGAACTGAAGGAGAAAATACACCGGATTGTTTGTAGGACTGATGAGTATGTTTACAGAAAATGCAGTGCCCAATTGTTGGGTTGATGGTCTGGGATAAATATTACTATAGACCAGCCAATCCTTCCAGTTTTTGTACATTTAAAAATGATTAAAGAATTATGTGTACAACCTGGAATATCTTTTAATAAATGACAATATTTATTGATATTTCCACACAAACTTCTATTGACATAGTCAGAGGATTGCTGATTAACCTATCATCCTGTGGATGATCCCAGGGGACCAAATGGTTTTGTCTGTTCTTTAAAGAAGCCCTTTTTCTTGCTGTATCAAGAACTACTGTTGCATACCCTCTATCCTACAATTGGGACCTAAGGATGGAAGCTTGTGGGGAAAGGCGAGTAAGGAGAGACATGATGGAGATGTACAAAATTATGCACAGTGTGGAGAATGTGGATAGGGAGACATTTTTTCTCCCTCTTTCATAATACTAGAACCTGTGTTGATCCCATGGAGCTATTGGTGGGAGATTCAAGATGGATAAAAGGAAGTACTTCTTCACACAGCACATATGGAATTCGGTACCATAAGATGCAGTGATGGCCACTAATTCGGATGGTTTTAAAAGGGGGCTAGACAAATTCCTGGAGGAGGAATAATCTATCAATGGCTACTAGTCCTGATGCCTTTTTTTGCTATTTTCAGTATCAGAGACAGTATGCCTATGTACACCAGATGCTGGGGAACATTAGTGTGCCACTGCTGTTGCATTCATGTCCTACTTCTGGGTTACCCATCGACAGCTGGTTTGCCACTATGTGAACAGAGTGCTGGACTGGATGGACCCATGGTCAGATCCAGCATGGCTCTTCTTATGTTTAAATGCGTTGGATTAAAATAAAGAAGTTTCCCTTTGGAGCCTTTGAGAATATGTTCAATTTGGGTACCTCTCTTCTAGTTTTTGTTTGTAGGCTGTAAGCCATGTCAGTAACAGATCTGTGCAACACAAGATGAGCAGGTTCTCTGGACTAAAATCAATAAAAAGAGGTCTGCCCTACCTCAGTAGATTGTTCCCATGTTGTCTGAAGTTGGCATTTAAGACTGTGATGAAGCTTACAACAAGATGGACAAGAACAATAGCTAGCCTGCCATTTTACAGCCATGGTTCAGAATCCTCACCCAAAAAAACACAAAACTGGCTTTTGTCTTCTGATATGTGTGTGTGTGTGTGTGTGTGTGTGTGTGTGTGTGTGTATTTTTCAACTCCAAATATTGCAGCTTACATTGTAGGGCGGGATGTAGATAAGAAAAAAAAGTGTGTTAAAGTCAGTTCTGATCTCAAAGCACATTCTGTAGTGGAGGGGTTAACCAAAGGTAACAGGAAAAAGCAGAAACACATATTTTCAAAAATCATCCCCATGTATTTTAAATCTAAGAAATGCTTGTTACTTTAACCCATGAACAAAGAAAGGATAATCATGCTGCTCAATAAGCCCTAAAGAAAGAAAATTACAGTTGATGATATCATCTACGACTAAATGGACAAACTACAGAGAAATCAATATATACAGTATTATCAGTATGGACAGCTTTAGTGACTGGCACTGTGTGCCCAAAAAGCCTGTGTCCCAAGCACATCATTCTGTCAAAGCACTGGCATTTACCATCAATTTCAATCAACTTTAATTCATCTGTTTCTCCTAACAGACATTCCAAGTCCCTACTACACCAACTAGTAGAGTCTAGTGCCAATCAAAGTACTAAGAGGAAGTTTGATTGTTCACATTTAATCAGAGGATGTGAAACAAAAGAAAAGCTCTCAAAGAACTTTTATTTGAGTATTAAATTCAGTGAATGACTGCAGATGTAACATTTTCTCATCACTTACCCATGTTTAAGATTATTGGAGCGCGCGCGCACACACACACACACACACACACTGCAGGCTTACATACTCCTCCTTCCTTTGCTCTCCCATATAAACCCCCTCCTCTTATCAGCTCTAACCATGGATACTATTACATCTGCACTAACATTTACACTAATTATGCTCAGCTTTCAACCAGGATTTGTAAACCTTGGTTAAAGGATAACCATATTTTCAATCTCTGTGTAGATGTATCACTAACTATAGTTAACTCTGGAAGAGGGAAAAACCTGAGGGAGCATGCAAACCCATAAACTTGCAGGATGCTCCCAATTTCTCAATTATACTAAAGAGATCAGGGGAAAATATTTCTGTCCCAGGCAAGTGTGGTTGGTTTTTCTAAAAAAAAACCAGCTGATTAACTCAGATAGCAACTGCCAAAAATAGTTGCAGAGACTCGTACAGAATGCCAAAAGCCAGATGTTTTCAAGTTACATAACACGTACTAGTGCTCAGGGTTGATGGTTATAAATTTACTTTCTAAATCATACATTCTAAGGCTTAAGTTGCCTTTTGTATTCATGTATAGATAACAAAGTACAAAATATATCTACCCTGCATCACTTGCATTCTATTCACTAATTTTTTACTCTAGAATACAGTAAGAGAACATTTTTTCCCTACCTGCATGGCCCCCCTTTCAGAAAATAAAAGAGAAATCAACTTCCTAGAGAGGAGGGGCTTCTCTTTGCCAAACTGAAATGGAATCTCTCCATAACCTCACTGTATAACTAATATGTAGTGGCAAAAAGCAAATGTTAATAGGTAGCAGAGAAAGTGAGGACAGACCCCTGGGAGGGTTTGGGAAGCAAAAGAGGCTATCCACAAGTTTTGAACTAATGGTCCTAAGCCATGCCCAGAAGGTAACAATATTTTCAATAAGAAACAGTGGGCAGATGTTTTGGACTTCAACTCCTAGCATTCCTGACGATTGGCCATGCTAGCAGGGGTTTCTAGGAGCTGAAGTCCAAAACATCTGGAGATCTACTTTCTGCCTACTCCTGTAGTAAGACACAAAGTCGGGGCAAGAAGATTTTTCTCTTAACAACATCCTGGAATAAAAATACATGTTGAGTAGAATTTTTTTCTCCTATTTATTTATGTACATACATAAATCCTATGAGGTGAGACGATGTCATTTTTCACCACTGCATCATATAAGTGCAGTAGTCTACAGGTAGGGTGGCCATTCCAGTCTCCTTTGTTGTGATAATATTTCCTGGAGGACCAGGCAATATCTACCAAGACACAGAAATTGTCTTTATAGTGACTTGTGAATTTAAAGATGGCAGCTCAGAAAGCTATCTCATAAATACCCTCCACTAGTGCCCTCTCTCAAAGAATCACCAAAGGTTGCATTTTGGAATAAATAACCATTCCTGGAGCATCATCAGATGAGCATTTTATTGCATGCTCATTACTCCCCACTTACAGATGTTCATGGGTCCTTTTGACAAAGACGTCCACCTCCCATGCATCTCCCGCTTGCCTTCTTTCCGTCAAAAAATAGACCCCTTTAAATCCAATTTTGAGCCACCATTTCCTGCTGTGTGCAGGAAAAGTGGTGTGGTAAAAACAGCCACTGAATGGGCCACATGATCATTGTTTATTTCCTTCCCCTGTGTGAAGAAAGAGGAAGTATTGTGGAACAGAAGCAGAGGGCAAAGTGAAGGTAAAGAAACACGATTTCCCACTGTCTGATGATGCTCCTGGAAGGGAAATATGTTGTGCTGGATGACCTTAACCACTGTGCTTTTGTTACAAAGAACAAAAGAGACTGTCTGATATTCTATATGCCTGAATCCTTTCTAGCAAAAATCTCAGTTCCCTTAAGATACATTTAGATACATTTAGCAACACCACAAGAAAAGCAAACTTCAGTCTGAGAATGGCCCTATCCTTATGGAAAATGCAAACATATTTACCAAAAGCACTCCCTCAAGCATGGTGGTGGTGATTGTAAAAAACACCAATTTTCTACCAACTAACTCCTTTAGTGAAATTAATACCAAGGACTCTATCTGGTCTTTCAAGGGGCCTTTACTTGATCCACTCCTATGGCAATGCCTTGTTGTGGGTAAAGGGTATCCACCTTCTTAGACTGAGATTTCTCTGTCAAGGATGGAGGGGAAATCCAGATATGAGCAAAACCCATGAGACTGGGAATAGTACATTCCATTGGATCCTTGAGTTCTGTATTTCCTGCAACTAGCACTAGAATACTGATACTGTGATTTGTCTGGTTGAGATCTGCTGGGCTCAAAACTTCCGAAGAGGATAATAGAACCAAGACCTCTGGCAACATCTGAGGTGAGCTAGCAGAATATGGTATTTCCCAGGACCACAGGGACAGGCGAAATTTTGTTGGACTGACTCGTAGCTTCTTTCTCCTGACAACCCAGCTCTTCTCTGGACCCTCTCCGCCCCCCGTGTTTGCACCTGGACCTAGCTCCTCTATATTGCATCACCAGAAACAGAATATTAGATTAAAAGGGTTATAAATATACACTGGTTAGTTCCATTTCATAGTGTTCAGCTGCCTTATAGAGATTCAAACCTTTTATCCATTTAGCCTAATATTGCCAATTCTAACTGCAGCTTTTTAACATCTTTACCAGCATTTTCCCTGAAATCTTTTTAACTGCACCTGCCAGAAATTGACCCAGAGACCTTATCTAGGCCTACTCTAGGTTTGAAGAGGCCTTTAGCAAAGTGGCCCCCAGTGGTCTCCCTTCTATACTGATAGTCCCCTGGCTGTGGGTTTACCTGGCAGCAGTAGGAGCCTATTTAATTTCCCACATTGTTTCTAGCACAGCTTTACTCTGAGACATTGTGGGAAACGAAAATGGCAATCTTCAGTGGCAGCTGCTCAAGGGTGCTAAGGAATGATGCTGGGCCTGGAGCTTCCATTCCTCCACAAAGATATAGGGGATAATCATACAACACAACAGCTCACCATGAGTTACTTAACCCATGTTGAGGCTAAAGCACATAACCCCTTGTTCAGGGATTGGAATATTCAACCCTCACTCAGGGTTGTGATGTTATGCAAATCAAGCAAAAGTGGGTTATGTGAGAGTTAAACAACTCACGCACAACATGGCACCCAAATAACCCAAAATGAATTGCAGCATGTCATCCAAACCCAGTCAGAGTCTCTCTTTCCACTCTGGCAAGGAAGCACACTAGACACTTGATCCCATGCCTGCAGAAGCAAAATACAGCATGCTCAAAAGATGGCTTCACCAAGTGCGCGTGTGTGTGTATGCGTGTGTGTGTGTGTTTTCCCAAACTCTGTGACATCTTTGTTTTATTCAAATTTTTCACCAAAGTTTTCAGTATTAATTAGAAAGAAGGGGCTGTTTTCAGTTGTATGACTTCAGTAAAGAAATCAATATGACTGCAGGGAAAGGGAGACCACAATATCTATACTTACACTTGCACACTTTGCAGCACTGGCCTGTTACATGGACTGGAAGGCCATCAGGAGAACAGTTCAATGGTGGGCAGGCCATCCGTCGGCACTCCACTACTCCACTCTATGTAATAACAGAAAAATAAAATATAAATATGTGTATGCACAAAGTAATAGATATGTTGGACAAAGTGTGATTTAATATGTGAAAAATCATTAGCTAAATCACAGCAATATTACAGACTATAATGATGCCGTACTGCAATGGTCAGAACCTTACCTGACTGCTATCTACGTGAACCTCTATTACATTTCTGATATAAACTACTGCCCTTATCCCATCTGCCAATGGTTGCTAACTTAGGCAAGAAAAAACATCTATCCATTTTTACACACACATAAATGACACCTTCCACAGGCTCTGTCAATCATCTTCAAAATTTTCACAAACAATTTTCTATTTTCTTGGGCAAACAAAACCTCTCTTCTGATAGTTATCAAATAATTTTAACCAAGACAAGATTTACATACTAATTCAACTTTTGTTCCTCTGGTGTTTAAAATGATAAATACCACAAACAGGATATACAAGTTGTTGTAATGCAAGATGCATCTTATGCATAATATTAAGATAATGCTTCCTTTTTCCACATACTACAATAATAATACAGTTCTAAATTATACACATGAAACACTAAATATTCACCCCCAAACAGACCCATATGAGATTCAAGTAGGGAAATAGTTTTAGACAGATTGCATTTTTTGTTTCTCTCCACCCCCATTCCCCCATCCTCTGCTTTAAACATACCACCATAGGCTAATAAGGTAACTTTCAGAGCTGGCATTATGTACGCAAGAACCCATACTTTTTTTTGTAAACCGCCCAGATAGCTTCAGTTTGGGGGCAGTATATAAATGTAATTAATTAATTGCAATGAGTTACCTTACCCCATCCCCCAATATATAAATTAGAAGTGTCTTACTTTGCATGTGCAGTTCCTGCAGTGATCATCTTCTACCCATGAGTCTTTGTCTCGATAGATCATTCCATTTACTTGACAAGTCTTCTCACAGTGACAGTTTTCCAACTGACTAAGCCTCATTTCTGCATAATTTAGCTATAAATGAGAGTTACTTGATTTAATTTTGGAATTCATTCACATGGCTTTATACAAAGCACAGAGTAGCTTACTGATCTTCAGCAGAATTTGATTTTATCATACTGGCAAATGCCACATGAAAACAGGAGAAATTTAAGCTGGTATCAATCAGTCCAGATCCACAGAAGCCAATGAAGCACAATCAATTTATACCATATGTACATCTCCATACATGCATATCATTGGCTCTTCTAGTCTAGTAAGCCTAGTCAAAATAATCAACTATCTCAGGGTGGAGTGTGTGCATGGAAAGACCTCATGGAAATTGTCTGCTCCATAAACATGTAATCAAAATAATGCACACTGACTGCAGAAACACAATTATTCCTTAAGTTCTTTAAATATGACTACTTACTCATTTAGAAAATAAAGCATAAGGGAACTTAAGAGACCAATCCTTCTATGTCTATTTTGGAGAATGATGGAGTTAGAAAAGACCAAAAGAAAAGAACCTCAGCTTTGCATGCCAAATCAGATAGTCCTTTCCCTATTTCCATCTGGCTTCTTGAAACATCTCGAATTGATATGGAGTTCTCTGGCTATAAAAATATATGCATTTCTAACTGAATTGGTCCACCTATGACTCCAGTCCCTTAGACTCAGATCTTTGCCAGCCTTCCTTCCTGGGATCTTTTTAACCACAGATGCTGTGGAATGAGCTTGAAACCTTCTACATACAAAGTATATGCCCTACTACTGAGCTAAGGTCTCATCTGCCTAGTCCAGGGGAGGGCTTCCAAAAGTGGGAGTGGGGGGCAGCAAAAGGGCATGGCCATGCCGCCTGGCAACATTTGGTTCCCATTGGTGCATTGGGAAAGCCATTGCATAGGTGAAGCTGCCCAACTAAACCAGCCGCTAGTGGAGTGTTCTCAGTCATCTGCTCAGTTCCAATGTTTTGCCCACATGGCAGTTTCCCAATGCTGACTTGCCTGCATCCCCCCTCCCCTATCTATCATTACAGAAATAGCACTGGGGATTCTTCCAGGGGAATCCAGGAAGGCAGTAGGCTGGATGAGGCCCATTGGCTTGAGTTTGCCCTTGCCTGTCCTAGCCATAGCTCTGTCTAAGCAGGTTTTGGCTTACATGGGCCAAGTTTCTAAAGGATATCACAAAAGGGTTTCCTGGGTAGGAAGAGCTGGACAACAGGTAGAAAGTTGAAGGCTGTTATAAGGTTGCATTTTACCTGACATCAGAGCTCACTTCAGCATATGTTAAGTGCTATCTTGAGCACTCCAAGGAGAAAGCTGCTACTGAAGGTTGCTGTCAAATCAGCTCCTCCTAATTTCCCTTGCTGCTCTCATCAGCCTTAGGGAGCAGAACAAAGGCTCTGCTTTCCTGAATTCCAATACAATCTGCTGAAGAGGCAATTGCGCTGACAAGAAATAGTGAGTGAGATTTAAGGTCCATAAAAGTATCTGTATGGAAGCACACATGCTTGCTTCAGCTGTATCCATATGTGTAGTAAAAACATTGGTCCATTTTGAATAGCCTATACAGTTGCCAGAATAAAAGATTCCACACTCATGTTAAAAAATCAAGCATATCGAAATCTGGCAAATTTGAGGTGACATGTCACCATTAATACTGGAGCTCGTAGTATCTCATATTTCAGCTCAGACATAAACTATGGGCCAAAACAGACATTACTTTAAAGGTGAGATTTAACTCTTTTCCTTGCTATGCCCCTGATTTTGATCACACACACGCACACACACGCCTGAAATTTCTATTCCAAAATAGTAATCCATAAAGAATATTAATTATTTTGCAAAAGAGATTGCAGGTGTGAAAGGTGGGGGGCTAATCCAGGTCACATCCATAATGTGTGTGTGGGGAGAAAAGTTAAATTCCCCCTACTCACACGTGCACTAAGGTCATTATCCTGTACTTAGTTCAGAATAAAAATGAAAGGTATGTCTGTTTTGGCCCAGAGTGATCTTATTTTTTTTTTAACTTTTTATTAAACATCAATACAAATCAATACAAATCAATACATCAATACAATAAAACAATACTACATAATACACAATAATATAAAATAAACAATTGATAAGATATATTCTAGCTTAATTCTATTAACATAATCATACTTAACATAAAAGTGCTCCCCCCACCCACAGGATCTTATTCATGTTTCCAGAATCTCATTGCTTCCTCTGGAGGTGTTTTCCCTCTCCCCTTTGATAAAACAAATTCTAGAAACTGTTTCCAAATTCCTTCAAAATCATTCGTTTTTATCATCCCTCTTCTAACTTTTATATCCCATATTTCTTTATACCAATCTTCTATATGATAATCCCCTTGAACCTTCCAGTTTCTAGATATCATTAATCTTGCTGCTGTTAACAAATTCGTTATCAATTCTTTTGTCTCTTTAGTACAATTCAGTTCTCCATATAATGATAACAATGCCACTATAGGTGTCTCTTCAATCTCCATTCTTAAAATTTCTTTTACCTCACCATTTTCCATAATTTTTGTACAAATTCGCATTCCCACCACATATGTAAATATGTTCATTTCTTTTGACAACATCTCCAGCAGCTTGCTGAATTCATCTTATTTATTTGATTTAATCTTACCTGGGTTAGGTACCACCTCCATACAATCTTATAATAATTTTCTTTTATCCTCACAGACATATTTCTCAACACTCTTTCTTTCCATATCCCTTCCCAACTCTGTTGCCCTATTTGTTCCTTCAAATCAGTTTCCCAAACCATCTTGCCAATACTTTCCGTCTCGCCCTTTTCAACTAATAGTCTTTATATTTCACTCGTTAACCCTTTTATTAATTTATTTTCCCTTTTCTCAATTTCTTTTTTTAAGACCAGCTCCTCAAATTTCATAGTCGCTCTGCACTCTCCATTATCCTTTAACCATTTCTTCGTCCATTGTTCAAATTGGAAATAATTTAACCACGTTAAATTTCTCTCTTTTAATCTCCATTAATTCTTCTCGAGTTCTCATCTTTTCTAGCCAATCTTTTAACTTCATTACTTTTCTCTCTATTAAACTTTTCCCCAATTTATCTTTTAAGTTTCCCAGAAAATTCTGCATCATTATCACTGGTGATATTGGGGAAATACTCGGAAGTAAATCCTTTTTGTATACTCGCCATATTTCCCAGTGGTTTTTTAAAAGGGGTTCTCTATTTCTTCCCCCCATTTCTTTGTATAATCTCTAAAAATATATATTTTCTAATTTCCAATCTGTATCTTCTCTCTTTCTATCCTCCAACCGACTTAAATCTCCTAATCCTATCATACTTTCAACCACATGTCTCAACCTATTAGCTACGTAATATAATTTTAAGTTTGGGAGCCCTAGCCTTCCTTTTTTTTGCGTTACATACCAACTTTTTTTTATTTAATCTCACTTTCCTATCACCATTACAAAAATTATTTAGTATACTTTGCCAACTTTTTAATTCTTTTTCTGATATTTTTATTGGTAACATTCTAAATAAAAATATTACCTTTGGTAAAATCCTCATTTTTATTAGGGCTATTCTTCCAAACCAAGACAAATTTATCCGTTTATATTTTTCTAGTTTGCTCATGACTTCTTTTTTCAAACTGTCTAAATTTTCCTTTTCTAAATCTTCTAAATTCTTTGTAAGTTTAATTCCCAAATATTTTATTATTTCTTTAACTTTCATATTCTTCTTTTTACTCTCCCAATCTCTTCCTTCCTTTTTACTGTAATTAAATAACATCATCTCTGATTTTGTCCAATTTATTTTTAATCCTGTCACTTCCTCAAATTCCCTCAGATGATGTTTTTTATTCTATCCATTTTCTCCAATGGATTCTTAATTGTCAATACTGTATCATCTGCAAACATTTTTATTTTTATTTTTTCAGTGCATCCTACTCCCTCAATATCGTCATCGTCTCTAAGAGTGATCTTAGGTAGCCAGTAATTGTCAAACTTAACCTCACACAATCAAAACAAGTCACCATGGCCTAAATAAGCTACAGTGGCTTGTGGTGATCTGTGGTGCTGGCTGAGGCATGCCGAGAGTCATATCACCCAGGTTCAAATGACATCGGAGGTATGATTATGCAAATTCTGCTTGGCGTGCATCAGAGCTCACATATGCTGGCCATAGCGACTTATTTGGAGCGTGGGTCATTATAGAAATTCTAATACTGGCTCTCCTTACAGTATTACTCAGATACTGACTGTATCTCAATAAGCAATATTTGTTAACATTTATGCAGAATAATTTATCTGCATAATACATAAATATACCAGATGCAATCCAGACAAAGCTAATGGTACGACTGCTACTGAACCACCATGGATTAGTAGGTGAAGGATGTATTTTGCATGTATGTTACATTGGTGTAATTGCAGAGCCTACAATGAGGGGTATGTATCTCATTTAAGCTGGGTTGTCATTTCAACAACAATCCACTTTTATAAGACCAACTCTCAATGTTTCTGAGAATGTTCTAGGCTCTATACTATTTTCATATTTAGTCATATTCATCCTTGAAGGCTTAGAGTTCTTACAGAAATTTACAGAGCATAAAAGAGGAAAGATTTTTTCAAGGGATCATATTCCAATTATCATTTTTACATCTGAACCCAAAGGATTATTTTGCAGATAAATTGTATTCAATGTGTCTAAACGCTAAAGCATACATTCCCAAATCATGTATGCCTTATGAGAATGAATTAATAGCAGTGATTTGTACTACTTACCAAATGACATGAAAAGTGAAATTCTTTAATGAACTGGTATGTGCTTGCATTTTACGGTTTTTCTGAGATTTCCCACAAAACATCCATGAATATCTTTTTAGAGAGGCCTGTAAACTATTACACTTCCTATTAGGTCAATCCAGATACTTCCAGATTCAGAAAGATAAAGGGAAAGATGTACTTATTAAATTTTGTGCCTTTTCTACTTTCTTTTAATCTCTTCAGGGTTAACAATTTTTTTTATTCTCCTAAAGCCATGCATGATCCAGGGTTATCAGCAGAATGGACATTCATCCCTTTTCATATCTGTCTTGACTTCAAAAATTCTTTTTACATTTTAAAAGTCGAAAAAGTCATCCTTTGTTGGTGAACCGATAATCCTTCCTATTTTCAGCAGTGACCCCCAAAAGGCTGCTGTATTTCCAACTACTGAAATACCATACATACATTATTAAATTGAAACTATGTTGAACTGTTTCAGAATTTTTATTTTAGAAAATAGTTTAATTTAGAATAAAATTCATTTCATCACTAAAACATCCAAAATATTACATCCTTTCTTTTAAAGGAAGTAATACACAAAATGGAAGGATAATTAGAAAAAAAATTATACTGAAAATGCACTTAGGACACAATGGTTTCTCAATAGGCTAACGAGTGCAGGGTGGATGGGTGTAGATTTCATTCATTCATTCTATTTTTAATCCAACCAGTAACAAGCATTCTCCATATCACACACACACACACTTGCACTAAGAGATCAATCCTATGGTCCCTGGTGAGCATCCCAGAGACCATAAGAATGTTTGGATTCTCCCTGCTGAAGCTGTAAGTGCTATG
This sequence comes from Elgaria multicarinata webbii, assembly GCF_023053635.1. Lineage (NCBI taxonomy): Eukaryota > Metazoa > Chordata > Lepidosauria > Squamata > Anguidae > Elgaria > Elgaria multicarinata. The sequence continues at coordinate 108,461,588 of NC_086172.1, forward strand.
ACTTAGGGAGGGGGTCTCCAGAATCCAAGCTCTATCCTCCTTGCTGCTACTGAGGAAAGACATGTGGTGTCTGCTATCCAAGGTTGTAAAAGCAAGCCTGGAGGAGCTTAGAGGTCAGAAAGGGGGCATTCTGGTGTGCACAGAGAGGAGAGGCCAGGATGCAAAAGATCCTATGTCCTCTCCAGCCCTTCCCCTGCCAGGTGACTCATTAGAGGCCCATCTAGGGGGGAAAGGAGGTCAGAGAGGGGAAAATAGCATCTATTACTCCCCCCAGGTTGCCAGCAACAGTTCATCAGGGCATAGGAAACTCAGAAGCCTCTGAGATCAGTGGTTTCCTTCTAAGGGAAACTACAGGGATACGCAGACAAAATGCTATGCCAGCATATTCTTACTGCAGCACAACTTCATTTGTAGGAGGGCATTGTGATGAGAGCATGATGGGCAAGAGTTCCTGCTCCACAGCATAGGATTCAGATCAGTTCCAGCAATATATATTCACCCCTATGATAAAGCAAACAGTAAAAGGCTTTCTCTCTCAGGTCTTACATCATGCACATTTAGAGCACACAAAGAGGACCTTTAGTGATGAGCTAACAGTCAGGTCTCCCAATGCATATGGGAAGACTGATTGCTGAGATATGTCTTGCAGAACCTATACATATTGGTATCCAGCCCCAGGACTCCAGACGTAAATGCACAACATCATGCCTTACTTAATCAGCAGAGAGGACAAAGCTCCCCCCACAGGTAAACAAGGGAAGGGAAATCTATGCTGCCAAGTATAACTGTTGCAAAAATTTCTCTCCCAAACTATATTGGTAGACCAATCCTTCCCTTCTCAACAGGTAGTTGACATCATCCACAGTAGAACACACACTCAAATGCAGGAAAGCTGTCTGTTGGTGAATTACACTCCATTCATAATCACTTTTACCTTTAGCAGCAGAGTCTGGACACATGGAACAGACCAGTCACTGCACATGGCTCCCTGTAGAGGTAGGCTTAAGTCATTGCCTCAGTCATTATAGTACTTGGCCCCAACAGAGAAAGGAAGCGTGAGACAAGGGGACTGGAACAATACTCACTGGCACCATTCTCAAACACTTCTCATACTTCCTCACAAACACCTACTGTGTGTCCAGATGCTAAGGCTACGTGCTTCAGCTATTTACTATTAACTCATTATTTCCTCCATGTCTCCTTTGGTCTCAACAGGCAGCTCTCCAAGAGATACAGGAGGCAGGACCTTCCACACAGGCCTACCAGCAGTAGTGTCCAGTGACTATCAGCTGTCAACCTTGTTCCAGACAGGGTCCTGCACCTATCCAGAGTCCATGAAAGACAGTTATGTAAATTACGTAAGTGAAGGCATACCCATCACAGAGATGGAGCCGTGGGGCAGATCTGCTGTTCTGTTGTCTGCCATGTAGCTTTCAAAGGCACAGGAGCTCTACTAGAATGGAAAGGTTAGACACCCCATCCATGCATGCATCTCTCTCTCTCTCTTTCAGACACCATTCTGCCTCTGATGTGATGTAGTGATTGGTATTATTTTTATTAGTTGCTAAAAGATCAAACCTATGACAGGAAAAAAATAGACTGCTGACCTCTCAATTTAAACTGAAAAAGGGAATGCTCATTACACTTGTTTTTCCATGCTTAATTAGGGAAAAAAAACCCATTCTTGTTTCTATTTAAGGGGGACAAAAACATGGTTTAGAAGCAGCCAGGCCTCTTTCCCGGAGATAGGTTTGCTTTTTACATCAACTAAGAATTAACTATGTAATCTAGTGAAGTAATCAAGTATCTCAGTTTGTGCCAGGACATAGCCCTGAAACCACTTTTCAATATCAGCGGTGCGTCTTCATGGTGCCGCTTCGGCCCCACATTCCCTTAAAACCCCACAGCGTTACAGTTGTGGGGTGGGGACAGTTAATCCTCACTGCAGGAGGGGGTGTGGGCTTTCCAGCAACTATTCGGCTAGGTGAGCCTGCCCCCTGCCCCACCTTCCCACTCCTCCTGTGACCTAACAGTGGTCATGATCCACCCCTGGAATGCTCCTGGCACAAAGCCGGAACAAGATCATCACTAGCAGATGGTGGGAAGATGGTGGTGATCTTGCAGAAATGCAAAAAGTCGTGGTAAGTCCCCGGCTTTTTTAAATCTGCAGCTTCAGGGGAAAGCCCCGTGTTGGCTGCAAGGTTATTAACAGGGACTGGCCGGCGAGATCACATTACGCCAGTCCTTTTACAACTTCACTGGCTGCCAGTCCAGGTCCGGGCCCAATTCAAAGTGCTGGTATTAACATTTAAAGCCCTAAACGGTTTGGGGCCAGGTTATCTGAAGGAACGCCTCCTCCCATATGTACCTACCCGGACCTTAAGATCATCTACAGGGGGCCTTCTCCATGAGCCCCTGCCAAAGGAAGTGAGGCAGGTGGCTACTAGGAGGAGGGCTTTCTCCGCTGTGGCACCCCGGTTGTGGAACGAGCTCCCCAGAGAGGTCCGCTTGGCGCCTACACTGTACTGCTTTCGTCGCCAGCTGAAGACCTTTTTATTCACTCAGTATTTTAACACTTAATTTTAACTTAAATTTAAATTTTACTGTTTTAACTCTGTATTTTAATCCTATATCAACTTTGCTGTGTGGTTTTATCCTGGTTGCGCTTTTTATACTGTATTTCGTAATTGTGTTTTAAACTGTTGGGTGTTTTACTGTGGTTTTAATTTTTGTGAACCGCCCAGAGAGCTTCGGCTATTGGGCGGTATAAAAATGTAATAAATAAATAAATAAATAAATAAATTGGTGGCTGTGTCATATAACCAACACAGTGACATGCCCTAGTCACTACGAGTAAATAGGGTGTATAGACAGTCCCTAGGTCTTAGCCCTGCAATATATCCAATAATAATAATAATAATAATAATAATAATAATAATAATAATAATAATATAAAGTGAACTACTGAGCAAGTGTAGTGTGCATTTTGCTCACCGTAGACTAACTACAACCTGCCCCTATACATGTGGGATTAAGAAGAAAGGTTTCTAGCCTGAGAGTCTGAGGGTTGGCATCTCTCATTTTAGATGATAAGCACTGAGTTTAATTAGTAACTTTTATATTCCAATTGCTTTTCTGTGACAATTAAACAATCTATTCTGTGTCATGTTCTCACTGAGCCATGAACGTAACAAAATACTCAATTTATGTATTGAAAAAGGATAACAAAACAGCATCATTGGGAATGAGAAACAAGAAGTTAAAGAATATTCCACTTGTAAGGATGCATGTAACCTTTTGAATACTAATCATGTATTATCTAGCCTAAAAATATATATAAGCAAGAAATATAATTAACTATAGCAAGGACAAGTCACTCGATTCACTACTTAATTGGCACCTACTAAGACCACCAACATGTTTCAGAATAATTATCTCACTTTCCTGCAGTAAAATGAGCTGAAATGTAATATTTCTCTTTCTTCAAGTGATCCTGCCCAAGACATGCTGATTGAAAAAGTACCACACAAAAAAATGATGAGACCTCAGTCCAAAGAAAAATGTGAAGATAATCTGAATATTAAACCAGGTGAATGAAGCATCTGCTACCTGCTGCAGTTTTCATTCAAAAACAGAACAAAAACAGACAAAGGAACCTTTAAGAAAAACAATCCTATACTCACTGACCTGAGAACAATCACCATTGAACACAGTGAGCAGTAGCCAATGCTGCCTGTGTGTCAGCCGGACCTACCACCGGTACAACAAGGAACTAACAAGGCTACAACAAGGCTACTAGGAGGAGGGCTTTCTCCGCTGTGGCACCCCGGCTGTGGAATGAGCTCCCCAGGGAGGTCCGCCTGGCACCTACACTGTACTCTTTTCATCGCCAGCTGAAGACCTTTTTATTCTCTCAGTATTTTAACACTTAATTTTAACTTAATTCTAACTCTGTATTTTAATCTTATATCTGCTACGTGGTTATATTTGCTGCGTGGTTTTATCCTGGTTGTGCTTTTTATACTGTATTTTGTATTTGTGTTTTTAACCTGTTGGTTGTTTTATTATGGTTTTAATTTTTGTGAACCGCCCAGAGAGCTTCAGCTATTGTGCAGTATAAAAATGTAATAAATAAATAAATTAAATAAATAACACATCTCACAACAACCCTGGAAATGGGCCAAAATGCTCGTTTCTGGAATGGGACAGGGCAGCAGAGCTCCCTTCTGTGAGCCCCACTGACCTGTTCTGTTCCAGAAATGAGGTTGCTTTAGGACACACCACCTTTCTGTTGTGATGGGAGTAGGACCCACTGGCACACAGGCAGCATTGGATACTGCCCACTGTGTTCAATGGCACTTACTCCCAGGTCACTTAGTATAGAATTACCTAACTATCCGAATGAAATCAATAGGATTTAGGAGTCCGTAACTTTGGTGTATAATGCTCTAAGTTTCTATCCGTCACTCTTGTAAAAGTTTAAAACAGGCAGCGGCTATTCATTCTGAAGAGCTTTGGGACGGTAAAGGTATAGTAAAGGTGCAATCTTATGGAGACGACTGAAAGCCACCGAACTCAGAGGCTTATGTAAATCCGATACAGAGCAGAAGGGCCACTGGATTCCTCATCAGCCGGCCTCTCCCATCTCCTCCCCGCTCCTATAACTGCCTCCTTTAACTTCCCTCCGAGGTCATGTTTGTGACTTCAGAGAGGCAGCCAGTGCAGTTCTCTCCATTGCATCTGCAAAGGGATGTAGGGAAGGGAGTTCAGACTCCTGGGTCCAAGGTCAGAACTCTGAATATGACCTCGGATCCAGGAATCCAAACTATCCTATGGCCCTTCAGACGTCTAGGGGACATAGGATAGTTCTCCCCATTACTGAATCCCTACTGATTTTTGATAATGGGTTTCAGGTTTTATACATTTCTAATGCTGTATTTATTGTTCTCTTACACAATGTTTTGTTTTATAACTCGCATTTTAATGTTATAATTTTTATGTTTCCATAAGACAAGCACAGGGAAAGGTGGAATTACATAAAAACAAGTGAAGGGACAGAATAGGATTCAGGCAGGCTTGGATAGGAAAGGGTGGGGTGTTGTTGTTTTTAGTAACAATGAACAAAAATCACACATTTCTTCATGAACAGGACAGATTTTGAGATTTTTAACATTCTGAATGTAGGAAAAAGCAAAACTGAGAGATTCATCCATCCCTATGCTTAGATGGACAGACCCTTAGGAAGAACCCTCTCCACCACTTCCCATAGCTACTGTTCCCTGCCATTCTTCATACCATTCATCCACTGTCATGCAATTCCATGCCAAAAAAACCAAACCATCTGAGAATGAAAAGCTTTGATATAAAACAGATTATTCAAAAAAAATGGAAGGGCAAATATATTTAATTTGTATGTATCTTATATCTGTAAGGGAAGAAAAGTGACATTGGGCCTGCTCTGAAGACACCTTAAACCCTGCTGGTTAAGGCTCTTGGTTAAGATGTCTTGTGTGATGCATTTTGCTAAAACCTGCTCACTCACTAACCACAGTCAGATTGTTTGCAGCAGGGTTATTGGCTCTAACTGTGGCTTCAAATCATAGAATCATAGGATAGTAGAGTTGGAAGGGGCCTATAAGACCATTGTCCAACCCCCTACTCAATGCAGGAATCCACCTTAAAGCATCCCTGACAGATGGTTGTACAGCTGCCTCTTCAATGCCTCTAGTGTGGGAGAGCTCACAACTTCCCTAGGTAACTGGTTCCATTGTTATACTGTTCTAACAGTCAGGAAGTTTTTCCTGATGTCCAGTCAGAATCTGGCTTCCTGTAACTTGAGCACATTATTCCATTTCCTGCACTCAGGGATGATCGAGAAGAGGTCCTGGTCCTGCGTGACAGCCTTTCAAGTATTTGAAGAGTGTTATCATGTGTCCCCTCAATCTTCTTTTCTCCAGGCTAAACGTGCCCAGTTCTTTCAGTCTCGGCTCATAGGACTTTGTTTCCAGACCCCTGATTATCCTCGTTGCCCCCCTCTGAAAATGCTCCAGCTTGTCTACATCCTTCTTGAAGTGTGGTGCCTACTGTTGTGTGTGACAGCATGGCTTGTGGTTAGTACTAACCCCAGAGAACCACAGTTTCACTAACCATAGAACCTGAAATGTCATCTGAACAGGCCCATTTTTTATTAGTTTGGATCAGTTGTGTTTTGCTCTCTTAAGATAGCCATGATTTCTGGCATTGGTGTCAGTTGCTGGCACTAAATATGTGTTTTCAGAGGACAGGGAGCAATGAGGATGGTTTGGGTACTGATATTCAGAGTGGGGGAAATATGGTGGTGGAAGTTGGACAGTCTGGTACAGCGGAAGAAGGGTGAGACATTTAATGGCTGCCCCTTCGTTTGGTCCTTCTTCAAATCCTGGGGAGTTTATAACTACGGCAGGTTCCCCTTGATCTTGAAGGAGCATCTGGTTAATGCCAGTCTGATTAAGATCACAGCCATCCATCACAGCCATCCAATCATATTTTGGAAGGGAAGTGCAGAGTAAAAAAAATCTTAACTAAATAGTATGTAAATAAAAAAACAAGCCTATGTGACCCCTGCCTACCAGGGTTGGCAAAGATGAACAATCAGCTGGTTTCCTTAATTTTTCAGGCATCCCTCTGCATCAGTATGCAATGGCATGATCCACACAAACAGAAAAAGGTGCAATCTATCCTGCACAGATCATATTCAATTCTCCATTTATAGCAGGGGTGGAAATCATTTTTTTCTACCAAGGCTGCATTCCCTCAGGGATAATTTGTCAGGGGCTGCATGCCAGCGGTTGGCAGGGCTTAAGTCAGTCATTAGTGGTTCCAAAGCGAAAGTGAGCATGGCCATTCCCCATTTCTCTCTCTCTCTTCCTCCCCACTTTGTGGCCTACTGAGGGAGGGACAAATTCCTGCTGCCAGACCCCTGATCTGATGGCTTCAAGAGGGATTTAACCTTAGGCCAAGGGCTTCATGATATTAGAACAAGGGCTACATGCTGCACTTCAGATGATTTATATGATTTATAATATGAATGATATAAAACCACTGACACTATGAGGACAAATGCATATATGGTTACCTCAATATATGAAGCAAATGACAACATGGACAGAAAATTGAGAGTAATAACCAGGTACCTACTTTTGCTGTCATTTTAGCCAGAAGTTCTTGTAAATCCATAATTCCTTGTACCAGGCTTAAGAAGTCACTGCAGGTTGGACAGGCTCAATAAAGTAAGGAAGGGAAACAACAGATAAATAAATACCATGTTATAATAAAACAAACAAACACATGCTTAATGTACACAAACCAATTGGTTTGTATTGATTTTCAGGCATTGCCGCTATAAAAAAAATTGTATTACAAAGGTTCTAAGAAAACTAACAAATTTAGAAAATTTTAGTACAAAACAGAATGAGCACTTCAAAGAGGATTGTCTCAAAATGTCACAGACTATTGAAGAATAACTTAATGGAATCTGAAAATTACAGTGAAAGGAAGGCAGGGGTCCTAGAAGTTCTTTGAAATAAACAGACAATGAAACCATTCTATATTCATACTCAGGAATTTAAAAATGTATATGGTGCTTTGACACAGGTTAAAATAAGTTGTAATAAATGCTGGAGAAGTTGTAATAAAACGGGTTGGACTGGCTCAAGGCTGAGTGTCCTCTGGTTTCACCAATACCAGGCATGTGCAACCTGAACTCCTCCTCCTCTTCTCTTCCTCCTTATCTAGACAGAGGTCAAGCAGAACTGGCATTTGCTATTTGTTAACATTGTTGCCAGCTTCTTGATGGGATGCCAGCTCTACCACTGCTTGATCACTCACCCATTTGCATGGATGCAAGGCAATCAACCAATCCGCACCATCACTCCGCACACCACCACATTCCTTCTGTCACAGGTGAGGCTGGCTGTGGCTGCTGCTAAGCATCATCATCATCATAACCAGCCCTTGCTTGCTTCTTTGCCAGGTGGGCAAAGAAGTAATCAGCAGCTGCAGCCCAAATCAGCTGGTGAGCATGCCCAGGCCATTCCCTCTATCCAGCTTAGGAGGAAAAGATAACACTATGTCAAAGGACAGGGGGAGCACAATCTTCCCAGAAGACCTCCTGGGATATCTCCTACAGCCAGAGAAAGAGGGAAAGCAATGGTGGGTGGCTGCTGCATTGCCACAGTGGATCAGGTGTCACTGATGGACCCTTAGCAGCTGTCCAAGAATGCCAAAGCCTGACAGCAGCCTTAGAAACTAGCACTTTGTATCATTTGTGATGGTCCAGTTAAAAAGTTCAAAATTTTTGAATTGAGTATCTGTGTGGAAAAGGAAATATTATAGATCAATTTCATTGTTCATGATCCCAGACCATTTCAAATTTTGTGGACCAACTGAGACTGTTAACTATCCAGTATATTTGCATATAACCAAAACACTTTACACCATATCCCACTTCCTTATTTTAACTTTCCCTTTTTATTTTAATATATTTTTAATTGGAAATTTGATTAAAATGTAGTAATTTCAGTTAAGACGGATGATAGATAGATAGATAGCAATTCATTTTTCATGATTTTTTTGCTTAATATATAATTTGATTTGCATGCAACGTCACTGGGAGAGGGAATTACTAATTGCAGCTAGACTAGGAGTTGCTAAACAATGGAAAAGCAAGCCTTTGCTATTATTATAATGTTGTTATGAAAGGGTTTGGAACTATTGGTAATGGAAAAGCTAACACCTCAACTAGGATTCTCAAAAGGCCAAGGCAAGCCAGAAGATTTTAACAGTAACTGGTTTCCCTTTATTAAAAAAATAAAAATTGCAAGCATTACATAAATATTTGCCATTTTAAAATTATTACAATCATTTCTTTGAGTAATGTCATTTTATTTCAATGTCTCTAAAATTATTGCAGTTAAGTAATGTTATATGATATTATCTTAAGTTACTTTGTCCTGTGTTTGTGTATCTGATGGGGTGTTAAGTTATTGTTATTTTGTATTCAGAAATAAAAATGGAAGTAAAAATATGAAACGGACTGATATGGAGACTGAGGCAATATCAGAAGTAGATCATTGTTAAAAGACTGCATTAATTCTCTCCCATTTCTGCATCAGTTTAAGAATTATATTTTTAGAAGTCTGCATGAACATTTTTATGTATGTACAGTTTTGTTTTCACTAATGTACTAATTGTTTGTCGCATGCCAGTATGATTGCTCTAACCTATCAGGGTTACCAAGGACATTGTTAACAGAGTAGCACGTTCAGCACTTGCCTCTAATCCTAGTTGTGCAGGCATGCTACTGAATTATATAGCCACTACTCTAATATCTTTAGCAGCTACCATTCCCTAAGAGCTGGAGAAGAAGGGAGAAGAGAAAGTTAGCTGCCAAGGAGCTAATGGCAAATAAGCAACAGATGCAATTCTATGCATCTTTAGACAGAAAAAGTCCTACAATTTCCAGCATTCCCCAGACAGCCGTGCTCATTGGGGAATGCTGGAAGTTTGTAGGATTTTTTCCTGTCTAAACGTGCATAAGATTGTGCCTTTAGTTGGTGCAGGGTGTGGGTTGCAATTCAGGGTGGGGAGACTGCAATTTAGTCCAGCTTTCCCTGACTTCTTGGCGGGGGGGATACCAAAATTCTCAACAGGCAAAACCAAGTTGCATTTCTGTGATCAGAATAATATGAAACATAGTTCCATCAAGGCCAGAGAATGGGGACACAGAATTCCTTGGCTTTCCCAATGGGAAAAGCCATCTAGATTAGTTGTAGGATTTGTTTAAACAAACGGACAATTAAATATTGTATCTTAATACAATAAAACAAGCTTAAAACAATCAGTCTTTAGAATTTTAAGACATCTAACGCTTTCAGCCGTGGATCTATTGCAAAGAGATGACAAATCATAGTAATAGTTTCTCATCCATAAAATGAGGCTATTACAGACTAACATCATATGCTTGTCCAAAAATGATCAGGGATTGCAAAACACTATCTACATTAAAAGCACTATAATTAAAAATAAACTTATACAAATAAAAATGGCTACTTACTGCGATTCAGATTAGGACACTGTGTTATATATCCATTAGGCATAAAGATGATTTTCGCATCTTGAATGATACCCTTTGTAACAGAAGAGAAAGCTGGTAATATAGATTACAGTTATACAATTAAAATTGTACAAAATACTTCACACTTTATCTGTTGATACTTATACTAGAACTGTATTAACTTGGGGGGGGGAACATTTTTCATTTTGAAAAAATAGTTTAAAAATATTCTCTTAGCTATTTTTTAATTACGCATAAGCAAATGAAACTAATAGTCTCAGAACCCAGAAGAAAAACATTAACATCGAACTCATATGCACTTACTTGGGAGTAAGACCAATTGAACTGCATGTGGCTTACTTTTGAGTAGACATCTATATGAGTGAACTGTTAAGAACTAGTCTTATTGGTGGGTATTTTAAACACTAGTTAGAGTCAACAATCTTATGTTCCCCCAAACAGCATCTGGGGCAGGAGAGGGGGGATATAAGATTGTTTAGTTTCTGGGCTCAAAGATCAGAAAAAGGCCTCCGACCTCAGAGCCCAAAAATCACGCTTCCTGCCCCCCTTCCCCTTGTACCCAGCATGGTTCTGTCTATGACTCCCCATTCAGAAATGGAATGTGGAGCAAGGAAAAGAAGGCATTCCCAGGGGCACAGAGGGGAGGAGACTGGGGCATCAACCATACAATGTTTCCTATGACTACCCCAGCCTCCTTCCCTCCCCCTCTGAAACCATCCAACTAGCAGAAATCCAGGGTGGCTAATGATTTTGCAAATACAATTAATATTAATGTGTTTGCTTAGAAGAGAAATTCAGATCATAACTGAATGGGAAGGGGGAAAACCCTGAACACATAGCTTGATCACGAACAGGCCTTTGTGACTTTAAAAACTTCCAGTTTTATTTTAATATTTCTACCCCACCATTCAAACAACTTTTCCAGCTCTAACACCCCATTCCACTGTGTGGCAAAGAGTGCTTAAGTCCCACTATTTTCAATGGAACTGAAGCACCTGGATTATGTAGTAAAGATATGCAGTCTCAAAACATTGAGCAATGGGAAATTTGAGAAAGAAAATGTTGTTGTTTTTCTGGAACCTTTCTGTTCTAAAGCCAATTTCACCAAATTACGTGAATAGCATCATGACATCCTCTGTTGATTACCCTACTGCCCTATGTGTTTTGGTTTATAGCGGGGGAACCCTGCACATTAAATCCAAATGTTCATGTTTTCTCTTACACAATCAGCCCTTGTACAAACATCAACGTCTGTTAGTGGGGAAAGATTACCAGATAAGATCTTTGGCTTCCAAATAAATATTGATAAATTTGCAAGCAGTACTGGATATAGATAGATAGATAGATAGATACAGATATAGATAGATATACACACATACATACACACACACACACACACACACACACACACACACATACATACCCATGTGAACACAATCCTACACTAGAATTTAGAATAGGCACATGCTCAGAAAGTCTCTGACATGTACACACAAAACTCTGATTGAAAAATTGAGTGTACTGCCAAGGTTATCCTTTGACAATTTAAAAAATGTCTTGATCAGGGATTACAGCAGTGACTTTCAGTTAAAGTGCAACAGAATGAAAGCTACAGAGCAGATGGAGAACATTGTATCTTACCCAGAATACTGAGCTTACATTATAAATAAAATATAGGCCTTAGTGCTTCAAGCTTTGCAAATGCAGCACCATTTAACATTTATGTGCTCGTTTTCTGTGACAGCAAAAGGTAATCAACAAGCACCACTTCCTGCTTGTTATTTCAATATCAAATATTAATTGAAAATATTAATGGAAATAACCAGATCCACCATGCACCTCATAGAACATTTATTAATCTTTTCATCTGTGAGAATAATGAAGCCATCTGAATAATAAAAGATGGAATTGTCATTGGGCTGGGGTAATCTCTGAAGCAATCATTAATATGATTTTGAAAATGATGGCTGGTGAATAATCAATCAACATGTAAAAACCATACATACACCACACAGCTTCCTGATACCAATGTTTAAATAAGCATAAATAAAAACCAGACACTTGCCCCAATCCAGCAAAGTGTAGCTGTGCATACAACTGTTTCCCATTCTATACTGGGATGCTGACTGAGGCCCCATTCAACTGGCTGTATGCTCTGAGATCCATGTCTCCACCTGGAGCCAGCAGTCATTACCTGTGACTATTTACCTGTGACTGATTTGCATTACCTGTGACTACATTACCTGTAAATAGTCACATTACCTGTCACTATTTACCTGTGACTGATTTGCAGAGGCAAATCAGAGAAAAAACCAAAAACTGCAAGGAAACCAAATCACATTGCATCACTTTAACAAGTTCTTGTCAGTCAATGTTTAAAATTAAACACCTGTTGATTTGATCTGCAGGACAGATAATAATACAAGAACGTAAGAAGAGCCCTGCTAGATCAGACCAAGGGTCCATCTAATCCAACAGAAAACCCATAAGCGAGACATGAGTGCAACATCACCCTCCCATCCATGTCCTCCAACACCTGATGTACATAGCTTACAGCCTCTGATACTGAAGATATTTTATTTATTTTATGTTAAAAAGTATACAGAGCGCTTTAGTCAAATAAATGTCCCTCTCAAGTTTGTTTGTTTTCCTATTAAGCATAGACATTGAATTTGCTCAGCATTTATTTATTTTATTTATTTATTACACTTATATACCACTCCCATAGCCAGGGCTCTCTGGGCAGTTTACAGAAATTCTAAAATTAAGATAAAAATGAATATACAAAATTTAAAATTCTAAAACACAGAACATACACACATAAAGCATTAAAAACCATTAAAAAATCATGTGGGTGATTAAGATGTGCTGCCATATGCCTGGGCAAAGAGGAAAGTCTTAACCTGGTGCCGGAAAGATAGCAGCGTTGGTGCCAGGCGAGCCTCATCAGGGAGGTTGTTCCATAGTCTGGGGGATACCACCGAAAAGGCCCTGTCCCTCGTTGCCACACTCTGAGCCTCTCTCAGAGTAGGCACCCAGATGAGGACCTTAGATGTTGAACGTAGTGTCCGGGTATATTCACGTCAGGAGAGGCGTTCCATCACGTATTGTGGTCCCAAGCCAGGTAAGGCTTTATAGGTCAAAACCAGCACCTTGAATTGGGCTTGGAAACATACAAGCAGCCAGTGCAAGCGGACCAGAGCAAGTGTTATATGGTCGAACCTTCTGGTTCTCGAAATCAATCATTCTAAGTTGGAAAGAGGTGCTGGCAACATTTAGCTTAGCTCATGTATCATCCACAGGTTAGTTAACTGCTCACTGCTTCTAAGCCTTGAACTATATGGTTTAAACTGTGTGCTTTTCTCGTTATACAGGTTAATGAGTTATTTAACAGGGATCATTTTCATTCCCTGCCAGGTTGGTAGGTGAGCAACTATATATAAAAAAGCAGTTTTCATGAAGAACTACTCAAAGAAAAGACAGATTGCTTCATGTGGTCATCTGTGCATTCACACACATAGGCTCTATGCCTGCGTAGAGCATCTTCGGGAAAACTTCTATAGCTAGAGGCATTTTAGGTGGGAACTCCTCCCCCACTGTCAACCACTCATGTTCCAACGGTTCCCGTCTTCCCCTCAGTATCTTGGAGACCGCCAAAAACACTCTTTATACCTCAGGGATCCATCTCCAGCATCATAGAAAAACATTCTTTCCTGACACCAGAGAGGGGACAAGGGGTGGGGGAGTTGTGTGAATGCACAGATGACCACTTGAAGAACTATAGTCACAGGTAAGCAACCTGTCTTTCTTCTTTGTGGTCTCTGTGCTTCACACACTGGGTGATTAGCAAGCTCACTTATCAGAGGTGGGTCGGTGTCTAAGTCAAGATGGATGACAGCACAGATCACCCAAATGCTGCATCAGCTCTAGCCCTCACATCCAGTCGATAATGACAAATGAAAGTAGATAGGTTAGACCAAGTCGCAGCCTTACAGACATCCGGAAATGCAATTCCCCTTTTGATTGCAACTGAGGTAGCCAGCGCTCTGATAGAGTGCCCCCTCACTGGTTCAGAAAGTTGTAAGCCTGTAAGCTGGTACGTTAAATGAGTCTTTACCACCCACGATGAGAAACGTTGCAGGGAAAGAGGCATCCCCTTGCATTGTACCCCGTAGCAAATAAAATATCTAGTGGATTTTCGAAAAGAGTCAATTCTTGTCTTGTAGAATGCTATTGCTCTCCTAAACTCCAGAGCATGGAGAGTAATCTCCAACGGTGTCGATGAGGACAAAAGGAAAGTCAACAAACTATGTCCTGATTCATATGAAATTCTGTAACTACTTTATGCCACAAAATGGCCTTTAGAAAAAGCTTGACAGTGAGAGCACGATTGGACTATGGGTCCTTCTCCCAAACACAGCAAACACAAACTGTGCCCATCAGACAGCGGCAATTTGCTGCCAAAACATGAACATTTTCTAAATGGCGCCCAGAGAGCCATATGCCCTAACGGGCGATCAGAAGATCGCGAATGAGAAAACAACACAAAAGCAAAAAGCTAGAAACAACAAAATAAATCAGAAAAAGTTAGAAGAAAAGAGAACGCCTCATAGGGAGAATTAAAAAAAAACAACTAGTCAGAAACTTCCCTCACAATGCTGCCAAAATGGTGGTCAAAGAGAGATTGAGGGGAAGGTGGGAACTGATGGAACATGCATGATTGACAGTAGGAGGAGGGGTTCCCACCTAAAATGCTTCTAACTATGGAAATTTTCCTGAAGATGCTCTACGCAGGCGCAGAACCATGTGTGTGAAGCACAGAGACCATGAAGAAGAACAGTGAGCGGCTTTTGTGACAGGTAAAGCCAAGCTGCAGTCTACGCAGTGCCTTTGACTTCAATTGATCATGAGAGCAGCAGCAGTACCTCCAGTTATATATCCACTGACACTATGAGCTAGCATTCTATAATGCAACAGTTTCTACATCAGGGGTGGGGACTAAGTCAGAGAATTTATTACACAGGCTATTGTAGAGGAGGTCAAGGTCCACTTGACAGCCCTGCAGGGTAGGGTCCTGGACCAAACGTCCTGAACTCCCAACAACCCACCTCCCGAACCTTGTCCACAACCAAGATGAGCCAGAGATTCAGGGAATAACACACAAATTCACCTTTAGAGACCAAAGCAATTTTATTGCAATCATTAAAACTCACACGTAAAGCCTTGGTCAGTAAAACAGTCTTTTAAAAAGGGAAAGGAAAGAAAGGGGGAAAGGGGAGATTAGGAAAAGGGGGAGTGAGGAAAGAAGGTGAGGAAAAGCTCTAATCTCTAGCCATTACCCCAATAAACAACCGTATGTCCCCACACCCAGATGAAAAGACAGCTGGCCTTTTCCAGAATACCCATAAACGTTTTAAAACATTAAAAATAGGGCTGTGATCCGCTTCTCCTCAGATCAGAAAAGCAGAAGCGGATCGGGGTGATCCGCCTCCGCTACAGGCAGAGGGGAAGCAGATCAGGAGGCTAGTGGAGCATGGCGAAGAGAAGCGACCATAAGTGGAGTGCTCCTCTTTTCGCGGAGCGCTCTGCGCTCCATTTTGGATATTTTCCCCCATAGAATTGCATTGCGGAAAAGAGTAGTGGATAACTTTTTTGTTGTTCAAGCTACCTCCTTGAAACTCGCTGTGCTTAGAGAGTCATGGGTGTAGGTCATTTTGTGCCTATTTTCAGCACTTTGTGTGCTGCGGTTTGCTTGCTATATATTTTTTTAAAATAGGGTAAAAATAGCGGGAGAGGCACCTTTTTTTGAAGTGCTGAGAGACAGATTCAACTCCCAGTCATGATCACCTATTGAAGCATCCTCCAATCACAAAGTTGGAGGGGGGGATAAGCAAAATGGGATACTTAGTAACTTGGGATACTGGGAAATTTTTCTTTTTTAGTCTCTGAATGGAGACTAAGTGTTTTTTGAAACAGTAGCCCCACCAAACGCACAAACACAACCTGAAATCATATACTAAGCAAATAAATAACAGATAAGAAACACAACACTGCTACACACCCTAACCATGGTGAACAACTGAATAGATGTGGTGCAAGGGGATGAGATCAGAACCCTCCAAAGGTTAACCAGTGGAAGAAGCTACTATGCCTGTCATGAGTTGAAGTGTAAGGTAGCTTCTTAAAGACTGGTCCCTAGACAGGGCCAGTCAAATGGGCACAGTTCCCCCTCCCCCTAGGCACGTCCACTAAGTTCCCCCTCCCCCTAGGCACTGTCCACTAAGACAGACATAGCATTTTTTTAAAAAAAATATTCTTGTTGTTGTGATTCAGAAACACTGCTGCTTTTAATTCCACCCCTCCTTTATTTATTTATTACATTTATTATACACCCCATAGCCCAAGATCTCCTGGCTTTCTCTCTTCAGTGAAGTCAGGCAGGCTTTTATTGTGGTTCAACTCCTTATTGTTGTTGTGGTTATTATTAGTAGTAGTAGTAGTAGTAGTAGTAGTAGTAGTAGTAATTAGTACTGGTATTATTAACGTTATTAATGGCTGTGATCACAGTGCAGTCAATCAACTCTGAAGCAAGGATCACAAAGCTTGACTCTTAATCTCCTAGTCCTCTAGTTATGGGATGCAAAAGAAAAGGCATCTCTCTGTGCTGTTCCCGCCTTACAGGGACGGTTTGCATTACTGGCTTTGAAACAATCCTTGGCTTACTTCCTTGTGCCCCCAGAAATGTCTGCCTCTCTGCCCGCCTGGTGCCTGGGAGCTGTACTACATGATGGCCTTTGTGGTTCAACCCCACAAGCCTCCGGCATGCTTGCTCCCAGTGCTGCCTGTCCTCCTCTGTGCCCACCTCTCAGGGATGGTTTGCATTACTGTCTTTGAAACAATCCTTGGCTCACTTCGTTGTGCCCCCAGAAATGTCTGCTGCATGCCTGCCTTCCCGCCTCCGCCTGGGTGCTGTTGTGGTGGGGTATCTGCTGGGACTGACTTCCCCATAGATCTATGACATAGTCGTACATCTCTGCCTGCCTCTCTGCCCGCCTGGTGCCTGTGAGCTGTACTACATGATGAGCTTTGTGGTTCAACCCCACAAGCCTCTGGCATGCTTGCTCCCAGTGCTGCCTGTCCTCCTCTGTGCCTGCCTTGCAGGGATGGTTTGAGTGTGTCTTGCTTTGACTCAAGGGATAAGTCCTTCCTGTGCTCACTTACACTTTTTTGAAGTTCCAAATAATTTTTTCAAGTTAAAAGGGGGAAAACCCACCAAAAATCAGGGGATGCTTGGATTTGCTTGAGGCTTGGCATGCATGTGTATACATGGATCAGCTGTCATGGTGCCTAATTTGAGGTTTCTAATGTGAAAATTGATGGAGTTCTAGCATGGGATTTGAATTGGGGCGAGTTAAAAGGGAAAACCCCCGCCAAAAATCAGGGGATGATGGGATTTGCTTGAAACTTTACATGAATGTGGATCTAGAAGGCATCTGTGAGGGTGCCCACTTCCAAGTTTGTATCTGTAAAAATGTTGGAGTAAATCCCATTTCTGACAATGGAGTGTTGGATTTTCAAAAATCCCCCCAAAATTAGGGGATGCTCGGATTTGCTTCCAACTGGGCACAAATGTGGATACATGGATAAGCTGTCATGGTGCCAATTCATTAACAGTGATAGAGATATCGAAAGGGGTGTGAATTGGGGTTAGGGGTGATGCTTTAAAGGTTAAAAAGCCCGTCAAAAATCAGGGGATGATGGGATTTGCTTGAAACTTGCCATGAATGTGGATCTAGATGGCATCTGTGAGGGTGCCCACTTCCAAGTTTGTATCTGTAAAAATGTCGGAGTAAATCCCATTTCTGAAAATGGGGTGTCAGATATTCAAAAATTCCCCGAAAATCAGGGGATGCTTGGATTTGCTTGAGGCTTGGCATGAATGTGTATACATGGATAAGCTGTCATGGTGCTGATTTTGAGGTTTCTAACATTAACAGAAAAATGTTGTAAGCATTTTTGGATTTCAATGCAAGTCTATGGGGGGGAAAGCGGAACTCCAATTCGGATCCGGAGCTCCACAGTGAAGCGAAGCGGACCATAGACGGAGCGGAGCAAACACGATCCAGAAGTTGCAAATCTGGAAGAGAAGCGGATTGGGGGTCCGTGCACAGCCCTAATAAAAACCTTTCTAAATCCAAGGAACCCCCTCCTGGTTACCTCGGACCTTATCTTCCCACTTGACATATGCACACACCACCAAGGAAAACTGGAGGGCTTTCTTCATAGAGCTTTTTATCTCTTTTTGGGACCCTCGGTCCCATGACCCTAACAAACCAGCCCGTGCCCTTCTCGGACTTTTGCCCGTCCCCTCCCAGAGGGGCCAGGCCACCTCTTTTTCCCACAGCTGAATCCCATTAGCTTGTCCACCGCCCTGATAATCGCCAGGTGCTGGTGGGAGTTAGCTTGGTTCGAGGCAGGGATGACCCTGGCTGGCAGCCACCAACTTTCACCTTCCCCGCCCAAGCCTGGCACAGCCAATTTGAAACAATAGGCCATAGATCATACATAGGGGCAGATTTTACCACCCCATAGCAACAACAGGTTTAGAGGCACAAGTTTGCACCCCTGTCCTTCACAGTTATCGGTAATATGCAAACTGTCTCATATGTAATTAGATGATGATGATAATGATGATGATGATGATGATTAAATTCCCTGTGCAAATTCACCTCCAGAAAACGAGAATATATGAGAGAAGTTAAGTTATGACATGCAGTAAGGAGTGTGTGTGGGAGGGGGGAGTGTCAGGTCTCTCACTTGTGCGCTTTATAATATATATAAAAAACATGATTTACCATATGCCAGCATGCTTGTAGAAGCAGCAAAATAGCAAACTGCAATTGCTCCTTTCTATTTCCCATTGCTATTTTGTCATCTTTATTTTGTATTTTATTCATTTTGATATATTTATATACTGCTTATCATATCTAAAAATATATGTAGAATAGAAAGATTAAAGTACATTGTAATAAATACAAAACATTTATATGAATATATATAAAAAACATTAAAACCAAATACTCAAAACTAACTAACTGGGCAGCACAATCAATCAGAGAAGGGCTGAGTAAAGAGATGGGTTTTCAATTGATGTCTAAAGCACACTACAGTTGCCACCTCCCAAACACTGGTGGGGAGGAGACATTCCATAAGGTGAGCACCATCAGAGAAAAGGTCCACTTCTCAGTTGCCACAAGTTGGCAATCTGCAGGTCATTGTACAACCAACAAGGAACAACTACACAGCACTCAGTTGCATACATTCTTGTGAATCACCCAGAGAGCTTCGGCTATTGGGCATCGTAAAAATAAATAAATAAATAAATGTTTTCCCCAGAATGTGTGTGCACATTTTTTTTTAAAAAAAAACACAAAGTAGCTACAGGAAACTGCTAATGGGAAGATTCCACAAGGAGACAGTTCTGCCCTCTCACCTCTTGTCAGGATTGATCTGCTTTGGTTTCAGATTCAGAGATGGAGCTAGAGGAAGCCCAGCAGAGACAGAGTGTGGGGGAGGAAATTCCCCAAGACTTCCCAGTTGCCAGCAAAAAACCTTCCCAGGGCTTAGGGAGGAGGAGGGCCAGGTTCAGAGACCGTTTCCCCCCCCCCTCCCCAGGGGAACCCAACCTCTATCAGAGCAGGAGGTAGCATCCAAATTGACAGATGCCAGAACCCACCACCGAGTTAAGCAGATGAAGTTGCTATCTGAATCCTTACAATAAAATCTATATTTCATATGATCACCAACAAAAGTTCCTTTATATAATCAGATAAACAAAGTTGACACTGACCTGGTTCACATATAACAGCAACCCAAGTTTTTTTTTTTTTAAACCTGGATTACTGTGACTGAGTCAGCAAACAAGTACACATAGTTCAATTGCTCCGACCTGGCTCCTGCAGCTACCTGGAGAGGCTAAATAAACCAGGAACACTCTATCCTTTGCTTGGTTAGCATTATGTCTGAATTAAAACCTCTGGTTAGAGTTGTAATCCAAGCCAGAGTTGTAATCCAAGAACAAACCCTGGCTAACCAATTTACATGGATGCACCTTCCAACATCAATGTAGTTTAAAAATGCATCTTCTTGAATTTGCATCTACTCTTCCCATGGCACATGTAGCCAATTGATGTGGTAGAGTCGATATAAATCTCACAAAAGCAAAGGCAATCTTAAACTGCAATAAGTAGGTGAAGTCTCAGTATAACAACAAGTTTCCTTGTTTGTTTGCTTTTGTCAACGATTTAGGCTTTCGAGAACTTGCAGGAAGCCCACCCCATGAGCTTTCCAAGCAGGGCCACGAAAGCCTTTGCCAAGCACTTGGGAGCTCTGTGAGCCTACCGAGCCCTCGGCAAAGTGCACTTTCCAGAGCCTCCAGGAATTGTGCAGCAAGATTACCCATTTCTGAAAGACAAACAGGACTTGGCCAGATAGCAAAGAGTTTCATAGCAAGGGCACCACAACCATGAAGGCTCTAGTCCTGGTAACCTCTCACCATCACCAAGGTACCCCAATCAGGGAGATGAATCAGGAAGAGGCACTTTTTCAAATCCTCTGGCCCTTAGGGCTTTAAAGATCAAAAACAGCACTTTGAATTGAGCCTGCAGGCTAATTAATTGTGCCGGCTTGGAAATGATCCAATTTATAAATTTATATCCCAAGGCTTCAGCGAATTTATTCTCCAGGTGCTAATGAACAATTAAACTACACATGCTTGCTTTCAATGTCTACTGTAAAGACTGTGGCCTACAGAATTCAGTGCTAACGTATACCATGAGTGGAATCTCTCACTCACTCAGCTCAGAGGGGAAGAAATGACTGTAAAAGTGACTCTGGGAACAGAATCATAAATTAGCTAGTTTAGGGCTCTCTCTCATTTCTTTCCAGCAAAACATTTTTTTTCTTATTATTGTGCTACTGAAAAGGCTCGTCCTCAGGTCTCCTCTGTCTTCCTTCCTTTTTTTTCTTTTCCCTATTCTGGCATGTATTTAGTTCCTTGTACTCAGAAATATGCCCTGTCTCAAAACATGGTTCATCAACACACATGCAATACTTTGTTTTTCTCCTCTTCTAGAAAAAGAAATATATACTGCCATGTGGAAGAGGCAAAAATGGAATTTTCATTCTTTCTGTAATCTTTGTTCTTAATGAATTCCGCCATCCACCTTGAAGAGATATCATGCAAGGTGCTGAACACTAGCACCTTCCACTAACTTGAAACCTTATTGATGTTACACAAGCAGAGCTCTAACAACTATGATGAGCTGATGTAAGATTTCCCTTTACAGGGTCAGAGTCTCCAACAAAAAACACTCCAAGGAACTAGCATGATTCAGCAAGGAGCTTCTTGGCAAATATATGAATTTGACCCCTAATAACATAAGGGCAAGAGTAGACTATATCCCCAAGGGTGCATTAATGCTACCATTTTTAGGGGATTTTCCTGTTAAGAACAAAAGCAAAAGATGCACTGGAAACAGCAAATTATACTGTTACACTCCTAATAGATTTGAAATCACCATTATTAGTATAATGTTCATAATAACATTCAGAGCTTTCTGTAGATACAAAAAAAACTAATTCTTTCTTAACATTCTTATTTCCCTACAGATCTGTTTACATTGAGAAAAATGGGGGTTTTATATGCTAAAACACTGAAACAAATTGCTTTGAAAAGAAAAAAGGAGGTTCCTGCTGAGTATGTAAATATAAAAGACAGGGAATGTGCACAGCTTATAAACTATCAAAATCATAAGCTTTTGCACTGCTTAACAACAAAAAATAAGGCTTGTGAAATTCACAAGCAGGCTTAAAAAATGCAACCAATTATGTGTTTTTGCCCTGCAGACAGTTAGTAAAATATTCAGGCATCCATAGACCAAAGAAAGGCACTTGTCGACTTTCATTATGATCAATAAAAACTGGCAGCTCATTATCATATCATTAGCTACCCTGCTGTTTCCAAAGTGTTAATGCATAGAAATATTAATTTATAAATGCAGAATATCCCTCAGTTCTTAAGACTTTAGCTCTATGTATCAAATAAGAACTAAAGATGGGCAAAACCAGTGTAACTACTACTACTACTTTTTTTGGCACTATGTGCCCATAAACATATGTTTACCATCTGCAGAATTACGGGAAGCAGCTGAGGTTAAAAAAACCCAACAGCTGTAGAATAAAATAATGCCATCAATTTCACTTCATAGTGACAGCTCAGCTGTTCGACAGAGAAATAAAGACCAGGTAAGTATGGAAGCATTTCTCCACCTTAATTTAAACCAGGAGCAGGGAGGAGGTGGAGAGGCATGAAAATTATCTGCCTTATATGAAAGCCTATTATAGAATTATTACTGATTCAATTACTTAAGCAATATTGGGTGCTTCCAATCAAACAGCTCCTAACACCACCAATCAAAAGGCATTGTGCAGCTATTCGGTCTCTCCCTCCTTAATAGCGGTATGGAAAAAGGTGGACGAGGCAGTGGGAAAACACAGGAGGGTTATAAGTAGAAGGCAACGACATCTGGACCCCCGTAAAATTCCGTGAAGGAGATAGGGTGATTGCACGACAAAGCTTAAGTCATTTTGTTTGCTCAAAGTCATTTTCATTATCCCAAAGCAGTTCCTCAGCCATTTTAACTATTGAACACTTTGAAACAAAGTGTTCAATAGCAGATAACTGTAGGATTGTTTAGGATATTAACAGGACCAGACTTGGAAAGGACTAAAAAGGGGCCATCTAGTCAATGTCTTTGTAACGCACACAATCTGTAATCCAAAAGCATGTGTCACAAGCAGACAGCATGTGCACTGCAAGAGATGCTTTCAGAACAGTAGGTCCAGGGGGCTGAAAGTGAACCAAAACTCATGATGAATGATGCCTTAAAATGTATCCTATTGCCTTAGTGCTGGGATACTCGTTAACACTTCCCATGGTTCTAGATGATGACTTGTCCCCGTCACTGCTGTAAAGTGGATGTAAATCTATCTGGTAAATGTATCTTCCTTCCTCATCACAGTGCTGTAGTTTTGGGGAGCTGGTGTGGCACTGCTCCATGTGATGAGAAAAGTAGCAGCTCTATTACTGGAGCTATATCACAAGGCAGCAACAGAGAGAAGTCATGTTGAGGAGGGATTCCTACATGGTAAATGTAATGTACAGATCAGCCTTTTGCGACAGATTGGTCTTTGTCTAGGAATTTTATGAGATGGTTTTTCTGTATTAGCTTGATCATGGATCAGTGGGTAACGTATCCTATGTGATCTTTCCAGAACAAAATGCCACCAAGAATGCAGGTTTATTTCTGACTTCTGGTATGGTATGGGATCGCAGAATTTTTAGGTAAAGGACATTGAGATCAGGCCTCTTTTCATCTTTGACTTCAAAATCTTAAGCAGTTTCTACATTATTCGAATTTGAAATAAGAGCACAGAACATACAATAAAACAAAATGCTTGCAAGCAAAACACATTTCTAAAAGCTTTTGCAGAATCATGTTAGGATAATTGCCTTTCTAAAAATTAAAGTTTCTTAGGTTGCAATTCTATGTATGTTCAGACAGGGGGGAAAGTCCTACAAGCATGCCTGAGCCTGAATGGCTGACTAGAGGGATGCAGGGAGATGTAGGACTGTTTTCTGTCTAAACATGCATAGGATTGCTCCCTTACCCAATGGCATTTCTGAGCTGGAAGCAAAAAGGAATGTAAAGAAGTGACTGAGAACCAATATTCTGCCCTGATGTTTATGTATTTTGCCTCTCACATTTTTGTTTTTGAGGGACTTGTTTATGTACATTTCCTGCAATATGGAATTTCTCTAACAATTAGTTATTATTTTTTCCCGAAGTTCCCGGCTATGATTTAAAGTGATATATTTACTTAATGGTTTTGTCAGTAATGCTGAGACACAATTCCCAAACAGGATAATATCTTCTTCTCTTTTGTATGTTTATTGTCTAGCTATTTTAGATTTGAAGTGTTTTTCAGTTCTGTTTACTTTTTAAATTTGAAATGTTTTTCATGTCATTTTAACTTATTTGGATGATAAGCAGACATAAACAACAGCCTAGTAAGCAGTTATCATGCCTTCCTTCTTATCTAATGCTCCTTTTCCTGACTTGTTCTTTATTACCTTAATTTTCTCATGCTCCTTTAACAACAACAGGCTCACAGGTCAGTGAAAAATTATAGCATGTCAGCACAAATGCTTGTGTTAGAATGCCTTGATGAAAGCAAACTGACTCAAACTTCATACGGTAATAAATTTTAATATATAATTTGTTTCTTTATGCAAAGTGTAGCTTAGGAGAGTTTTACAGTTTATAAGAAAAATGTGGGAGACCAATAACTCTTTATTTTAGATAAATATTTGCAAGGTGGCCCATTATGTGGGTTGGACCTGGAGTCTTGCCAGATGCAAAGGATTCTTGGGCAAATATTTATAACACCTTGGACGTTTGCAGTAAGGAACTAATCAACACTACAGTATATTTCATGCTCTTTAATTAGCAGTTAATCAAGTAAGTTACATAGGTATGCACTAGACAGGATACGAAGTGTGATGGTTGTATATCTTTTAAATGTAATTCTACTTAGGAAATAGGATGGCCGTGTTTAACATTCACCTCAGATCAATAAGACACAAGGAGGAAACAATTAGCAGAAAGAAAAGCCAAAAAATAAAAAACAGAGTGTTCTCACACAGGGATGGGCAATGCCAACTGAGGCCAAAACTATATTTAGACAACAAAACACATAATCTGGCAGTGTGGCTTGATATGAACAAGGAATGCTTGCACTCAGGTGACTTTTGTCTACTAGGCAATAATAGCACCCCTGCTGTACACAGTCTCCCGTGAATTAAAGAGTCCACAATCCTTTATAATGCAGATATGGATTCATGTATGGAAACAAATGCATGGCAGTGAAAATCTCAAGTGAAAAAGAAAAGAAAAAAGTGGAGGAGCGGGATCTGTGCAACAGCTACATTTTAGCCTATAAACTATTGAAGATAAACAGATTGCCTTCCTCTCACAACAGGGGCATCACAAGCAACCAATTTTTATTTGGGATTAGGGTGATTACCCCAGTTCATAATGCTAAAATAATCCCTGTAGTCAGAGACACATTCAGGGAGAATGTGCAAGCTGATCTTTTCAGTGTGATTCATAGGAGTGGAGAAGATTTTTTTAAAAAAATGTCCACATGGATCACTGCCCATGAAGTTGCATAGTCTTGTCATTTTATACATTCCTCAATGAAGCTGTGGACGTGGGATTGCTCTGTGTTTGTGTGGAGGGGGAAGGGGAAATTTTGTATGTACAAGTCAGACCAAAGACTTCCAACAGCTGGAGAATGGCCATGCTGATTGAGGATGATGAGAGTTGTAATCCAACACCTCTGGGGAGTAGCAGTTTGGGGTAGGCTGGCATAGGATATGTTCCCCATGACTGATTTCATGCGAAACATAAAGACACATATTTATCATTCTAATCACTGGTGATCCAGTGGAAACACTGCAAACTGAAGTCACTTGTTCAGCAAGTTTCACTCCACTGTATGTGGCACTCACATGCATTTGTAACTACAAAATACCAGTATTGGAGAAGCAAATGAGGAATGCACACCGTATTGCTCTTTGAAGCATTTCATTTGGTTTAGCAGGTTTACCTTAAAGAATCCGTGTTTCCTGTTACGCTGTCCAAGCCACAAATTGCTTCCTGGAGTCAAATGTGTTTCTGGAGGATCTATAACACGTTCATAAATCCTGTGGAGCAAAGTGAGATTGTTAGCTAAAGAGGATCATTTTCTTTTTGCTTATAATTTTAATAAATTTTAAATATCAAATTGAGCATTGTTGTTGTTTTTAGATATACAACCCAAGGCTAATGATAACAACATATATCTTATATTTAATTTTAAAATGAGAGAGAAAGGGGAAAAAACATTTTGAAATATTGATAAATATTTGAAAATGTTATTCCAGAGGATGATTACAGATCTCGGTACATGCCAGTATGCAGTTCTTTTGAAGGGGATATTCCATAACACACACATTCACTTAAGACAAAATTAGGAAACAAGAACCACAAGAATATATCCATGGTGACTGTAGAAAGCTGTCCTTGAAAGAGTGGTTGTCAGATAAAGGATGATAATTGCAACACACAGGGTTTTATCCAGCTTCTTCTCCACTGGCAGAAATTCCCTGGGTGGAGTTCCACTCAGGCCATTGCTAGACCAGGCTACATCCCGGGCTGATACCCGGGATCGCCCCTGTGCATCCAGATGATGCACAGGGGATCCCGGGCTCAGGGAGGGATCAACCCTCCCTGGCCCCAGGATATAGCCTACCCCTTCTACCCCGATTTTTCCTGCGGACTCGGGCTGAGCCCGAGACTGTGAGCACTTAGCCCGTTCCGCCGCTTTTCCCAGCTCCGCGCAATTACTCGCACGTAGCCGGGAGAAGCCACACACAGAGTGCTGTGGCCATTGGGGGCAGGGTGGGGGGAGTGGGGAAATCAAATTATTTTTTAAAAAACCTTACCTTTAGTCGTTCATGCGCTCCTGCGCAGCCAGCCCTTTAAAAAAAATGGCGGATGCGATGGGTCTTTCCTTTAGTCTGTCACGTCTGATGTCTAGACAAGGGCGACAGCCCGCAATAGTTGCAACGTGTGCTCTCCCCTACTCCATCACGGATTTTAAGATAGGTCTAGCAAAGGCCATAGAATGTTCCAGTGGGTGGAAAGGGGGAAAGTGAATTGCACTGAGACCCCCTACCAGTGCCACCTCTCCACTGTTACAGAAAGTCACCCAAATCCTCTGGGGCAGATTTGGAGGGCATAAGAAACTGCAGGCAGAGAGGGAATTTACAAATGTTACTGCTGCCTCCATTCCATCAGCAAAATTTCTCCACTGGATCAGGATCTTCCCTTGGATGGAAGGAGACCTTCCATCTCTAGGTGACAGATTATGGATACAACTCATTATACTTGACACAGGCCATAGCTAGACGTAAGGTTTATCCCTGGATCGTCCAGGGGTCAAACCTGTTCATCTAGGTGACACACAGGGGATCCAGTGCTCAGGCAGGGGCGAACGCTGGATGATCCCAGGATAAACCTTAGGTCTAGCTGTGGCCACAGTGGCCACATTTGGATATAATGCTAAACCATGGTTTAGTGCTATATGAAAAGATTCATGCACTCCTACTACCACTCCCATATGGCAAAGAGGAGGTGTTCTGAAACTTTGCCTTAACTGTGACTTCCCATGCTGTCCAAACTGGGGATCATGGTTTAACACTAGATTCATTTCAAAAGAAGCCAATTGTGAACTATAGCTAATGGTGAAATGAATTATTAAACATGACCCCCCTCACCCCTGGTTGGATGACATGGGAAGTTATCACCATAGCTTGACATTACAAACCATGGTGTGCTATGACATCTGAATACCGCTACTGAAAATGCAAGAGCAAAGCATCTATTAATTCATACTTTCATTTATTTATTCATTCTCATTCTCTCACTACTATAGATGGAAATATATAAAATAGTGCCTTAGAAATCAAATGTTATAATATAGCATTAACAAAAGCAATTAAATACATCTCATGAAAGAATACACATTCTTCGAAATTTATGTGAGCAAAACAGCTAGTCGCTGAACATACCAGCTCTTTTCACTTGTAATCTGTGTTCTTAATAAGAGATGGGATGCACTGCAAGTGTATTTTTAAAATGAACACACGAAGTAGCTCCAAAGAGGAATGCAAAGCAATCAACACAACCGAGTATGTTATGATTTCATTTACACTCCAACTAGCTTTCCAACATGTTGAGGCCTGGGCTAACCAAATGTAATCATTGGTTTTGTATTATAACTTGCTATTTGTTTGAAAACACATACATTTTAAGAGACCCACATTACCTCTGATTTTTAAGGAATTCTAAAAAGAAAGTCACTGCTTAGTTGTGTCAAGTAAAATGTAGGAACATATAAAGCAATATATTCTTCCAAATCATTTTTGACCAGTGAATGAGACAGAAATAGTAATGTAGAGATTTTTTAAAGCCCTATCTAAAAACACATGAAAAAGAAAGGGGAAAAAAACAATAGACTATTTTCATTTAAAACCTATGGCTTAAGAACATTAGCTGAGTTCAAAAGAGTTATTCCTATAATTATGGGGAATAGCTGCTTACCTGCATTGCAATTACAATCAGCTCTAATTTCTCAGAAAACTGAGGCACAAAAACAGATTCAAATTTGTAATCATGAATAGTGAAGCAAGGTGCTAGTTTTGGTTGCTTGGTAATGACCTGTTGCATTTCCCATTGAACTAATTTACCTTTTTGAGCAGTAAAACAAGTTGCCATACTCCAAGCCTATATTTTGGGGATCATTGAAATGGTGAAAGTATTCATTATCTCTATCAATATTTTAAAGTGTAAGCACCTCATGTCTTCAGTAACAAAAGCACAATTAAACCTTAGCTCAAATAGTATACTGCTCTAAGAGACTGAATAAGACCTTTGGCATGCTCACTGAGGAAGCAAATCACTGAATAACACATTCACATTGGGATTTTCTCTTTACCTTTATGGTGCATATATTTTTATTCAAAACTGGGGCATTCTCTCTAGAAAGTGTCTTGGCTTTTCAAAATATTGGTCAATATTCCATGAAGAACTCTGTCTTCTGTTAACAGCTAAAAGCCCCAAAGCTTAAAACAAAGGAATGTACTGCTCTCCACAACACTACTTACAAGGGAGTATTGGATTTTTATTTATTTGGCCGAGTGAGGCTCTAAAGGGACTGCACAGTATCTGTCTTCAGTGACATAAGAAGAATGAATTTTTCAATGTAAAAGCACACAAATCGACATGTATTATGCTGCAGCTCAATAGTACAATATAAGGAAGACAAATGAGGCAAGACCCAAATGGTTTCTCTCAGGCTTCGTTGGGAATTTAACAAAGGCTTTGCCCTTTATAGAAAAAGGTTGTAACAATCCCTCCTTCCTGGCATCCTTCCAGAAAATCCCATTCACACCATAGGTGGTAGGTACTCTTCATTTTTCTACAAGCGCCATTCTGGTCTAATTACGTTTATGAGGTGTCTACCTACCTTTTCCTTCAGATTAAATACAAAGGATGTTTTGTGCATTTTTCTATATAAGTAATGTTTAGGAATTCACAAATGGTTCATGTAAAAAACCCTAAAAAAAACCAATCCTTGACCCACCATTAAACATGACCAACAGTGGAAAGTAGAGAACTGGTTCTACAAACGTGTTAGTTTTGGTTTTGGCAGAAAACATTTTGATGAGGTGCCTGATTGATGTTGAGCTTTCAAATATTAAAACTGGGAGCCTACGAAAATAAAATTGGCAGAACATTATAGCCCTCCACAAACCAATGTGCAATGAAGTAATACTGGATGACCACCAATATGGGTACTACTGATTCTTCTGAATGCAATAACACTTTTTCCAATTTCTGTGGTTACAGGAATTGCACCAGCAATCTGGGATCATCAGCTGTTCATTATACCTCCCAGAAGAAGGACGTAGCTAGTGGTAGAGCTCATCCTGTATACACAAGAGATCCAAAATTCAATCCGTGGGATCTCTGATGCAACTGCCCTTTGGGATCTCAGATAGCATGACTGAGAAGACCTTTGCCTGAAGCTAGACAGAAGGCATCAATCCACTTCACTACAATGCAGCATCATATGTTATATTTGCCCATACTAATGCATACCCAGAGGCAGCCAGGACTGGACATGTCTCTAAAATATTATATTGTTTAAAACAGTCCTAAAAGTGTTTATTAAATAAAGAGAAGCCAATTTAAGTGCCAGTGAAAGACAGAACGTTCAATGTACAACATACTTGCCAACTTGAAAGGACTAATTGTGAGCTTTCAACATCATACAAAGGATAGCAGCTGAAGTTAAGAACACAATGTAATTCTGTCAAATGCTTCCCCCTTGATAATTACCCACACCAATAAAAATTGGAACAGAAATATTTTAATAAAATGGAAGAAATCTGTTCTCCAAATATAAATAACTGAGGCTGAAATGTTACTAAAGAGACAAAACATTTCTAAAACTTTGTTGTGGATTTTGAACATTGACATTTCATAATGAAACTGAACTTCAAGTTCAACACACACAGGCATTCAGTATATCAAAAAAATACTCCATAAATTAACATTTCTCTCAGTATTTTAACAGTCTATAAATTAATTTTAACTTTGCTGTTTTAAATTTTGTATTTTAAATGTGTATTTCTTCACTGCCGCTGATTTTATCCTGGTTGTGCTTTTATATTGTATTTTATATAAATAAATAAATAAATAAATAAATAAAACATTTCAATATATCCCACTCACTTCCCAATAACTTGACTTTTCATGCAAACAGTATTTTGTCAGAAGTTAAACTCTAACCCAAAAATAGCAAATAGGCTCATTTAATGGATGTGATGCTTATTTAAGTAGAAACACTCTTTCAAATTGCAAAAGGCAGGATCTAAAATACTGCTTTAAAACGGATTATAACAGTAGTGATAACTGTTGGGGCCCAGAACACACTCGCTACACAGTCTTCAAAACATTTTCAAAGTGTTATATCCTGCTTAGTGTAGATCTGGCCAAAGAAATGTTCTTTCAAATTGCAAAGAGGCTCTCTTCTCTCACATGACAAGTATATCATTAATGTTGTTAGGGTAAGGAATATTAGTTATACTGTATGGTATGGTGCATTACTTTGAATTATATTGCATTATCATAATGTTATGCATATCCTGATGTAGAAATCAGGGATACGCTGCAGGAGCACAGACTGGAGGTATGTGGAGGGCCTCCCTCACTCTGCACTTTGCCTTCCAGAAGGACATGAAAGACAATACTGATCACCTGTCTGAGATGGGGTAGGGGGCTGGGGATTGTTTGGAGTAATTCTGGAATCCACTTGTCATGCATAGCAAGTATTCTGCTCTGTCAAGTCTTACACCAATTTATCAGGGGAAATTCTTGCTCAATTTATCCATATATGGACAGATCTTGAAATATGCAACAGCTAGAAAAATAATTTGTGGGAAAAGATAATTTCACCTCATACATAATTTCACCTTTGTATCACCTGGACTTTTGTGGCAGTCTAGCTTGAATACAATCTTAATCCTAATGAAAACCTTTCAAAATGTGAAGAAAATTCTCTTTATAAAAAAGGCTAAACATAGAGTTGGGCCATGCTGCTTGGATCTGCAGACATCCTGAAAGCAGGTATCAGAGAAATATGAAGTCCCTTGGGCTGTAATTCTCTCCCATTCAGACCTGAGGATGAGTCTTTAATTGCGTTGCTGACCATTTTAAGAGACTTTATAGGAAGAAGAGAAGAAGGCAAATAACGGCTGAGATTTACTTTAAGAACGGAAATGCATCCAATAAAGCAAAAGAGAGTTGCAAGGACATGCAAGACAGGAGTAAGAAAAACAAAAAGGACAAAAAATCAATTGGCCAACAATAATGGGAGCCTTAAATGTACCACCATCTGATAGTGAATGTGACAGACTATCAAGCAAAAGAAAGTAAAAAGTCAATTTTCATAGAAAGATAAGATTCTATACCTGAAATCTCATTGGCACGCATGGGCATTTTGTTATATACAATGGGCTGTATCCAGCTTGTGTATTTCTACAGGTGGGATGCTCTTCGATCCGGTGCAATTTTTGTCAGCAGAACGGGGAAAGAGGTGATTTCTGCATGCATGCACGCACACACACACACACACACACACACCCCTGCTGAAATCCTCAGAAGGTTGGGAGAGCCTTTACAACAGCATGGGCAGTGGCATGGGATGCTACAGGCAGGAGGGGATTTACATAAAGTAGCCCCAGCTTCCACTGGAGCAAAGATCTTTCTGTCAACAGAGGGACCCAAATGTATTTGCAGAAAAATCAGTAGATCCTTAAATGAATGCCCAAACAGGGTTGTGTGTTTTCCATGACAACAAAGCATGTAGGAACACTTTGCATTTTGGCTCTTATCTAGGGTGACCATATGAAAAGGAGGACAGGGCTCCTGTATCTTTAACAGTTGCATTGAAAAGGAAATTTCAGCAGGTGTCATTTGTGTATATGGGGAACTTGGTGAAATTGCCTCTTCTTCACAACAGTTAAAGCTGCAGGTGCCCTGACCTCTTTTAAATCTGGTCACTCTAGTACAGCTCCTGCACTTTAACTGTTGTGATGAAGAGGGAATTTCACCAGGTTCTCCATATATACAAATGACACCTGCTGAAATTCCCTTTTCTATGCAACTGTTAAAGATACAGGAGCCCTGGCCTCCTTTCCATATGGTCACCCTATCTTATCATGCAATCATAGGCATGGAAGTGTGAAGTCAACATCTGGTGAATTTTCTAAAGTCATTCAAGAACCAAGCTAGGTTTCTAGTCATCAGAATGTAAGGTGTTAGTATCAAGGCTACCTCCATGCTCCTCCCCATATCTAAAAGAAAAATCATGAAACATTAAGAAATGCAGAAAGATGGGCCTGATTAGCATAGTTTAAAGGTGTGTGAAAATTCAGGTTTTCTTGTTGAAGAATTCAGATTACCTTGGTGCAGAAATGGTGTGTGCAGGTTTATGTGAGTTTGGACGTGTGCTGTAAACATAAAAGAAAATGGCATTTGGCAGTATGACCTTAACATCCACTTAAAATAAATGAAAATTCTGAAAAGATCTTACAAGAAGGTATCCTTATTCATGTGTGTGCATTTTTTTAAAAAACAGGGTGGCCCATTGAGGGTGTCTTGGACAAGGGCCCTGAAAAACTTGGAACCAGTACTGCTGCCTGATCCA
Organism: Elgaria multicarinata webbii; assembly: GCF_023053635.1. Taxonomy (NCBI): domain Eukaryota; kingdom Metazoa; phylum Chordata; class Lepidosauria; order Squamata; family Anguidae; genus Elgaria; species Elgaria multicarinata. The sequence continues at coordinate 108,494,643 of NC_086172.1, forward strand.
TCCTTCTCAATCATAGTGTGACCTGAAGCAAGTTGCTTCATCGTGCTGTATGCCACGGATGTATGCCATTGCTATCTGCTTTCTGCTGCCAGATGAAAGCATGGTTATTCCAGAAGGTTTTTGGTGCCAGGCAGCTGCTAATATTGATCATGTTTCAATCACTTTATTGTGGGTTAGTTGGGTTTTCGTTTATTTTCTATGGCTTTGGGAGCTGTGTTTATTGCTGCTGCTTTATCATTGTTGTTTTTTCATCAATTTTTTGATTTTTTTAAAAAAATTATATGTTCGCTCTTTTGAGTTTCTTAAGAAAGCAAAGAAAAAATATTTTTTAAAAAATAAATAAAACAAAATACTGCTAACGTCAGACTTTTGGATTCACTGTAGTTTCCTGCTTTATTCCATCACTTGTTTATTTTCATCCCAAATAAAAGTGTGTTAATACCAACATGATTGCTTTTTTAAAACGATGTTTACAGATAGTGTTGGTTGTGTGTGTGCTTTTAATCATTTCAGTTTTATTTTGGTTGAATTATTCATACGATTCTCAGCTTTCTGTCTCTGATGGACAATCTAGTAGGTAAAAAAAAATTCTTTTTCTTCTCTAGGGGCTTCTAATCACCTAACAAGAAGAAAACCATTTAGATAAACATTTCAGATCTAGAAGGAAGACTTTTCTTATTGAATTTGCAGAGCGCAACAGTACCTATCAACTATTTAATCAAGAAGTTATTGTTTGGCTCAGAGGGAGAAAGAAAGAGGGTGGTAAAAATAATAATAGCAAACTTAAATTTATAAAGGCTTTAAATGGGTTTGCTCACATTAAATGTACATTTAAAAATAGAGCTACAATAATCATATTTATCATAACAGCATATTTCAGACAAGCTGATGAACTTGGCTAGTTTGAAGCACACAGGTACAAACCCAGGTATGCTTACTAAAGCTGTGCACCGCCTCAGATTTGAACCCCAAATCTGAAGCGGATCGGGGTGGTTCGGACCCTTCCGAACCAGATCCGAGGCGGTTCGGGCAAAGGCTGAGGGGGTCTGAAGCCAATTGGCTCTGAAGCTTTGGGCCACCTCAGCACTTCGGAGCCAGCCTGACCCCCACCTGTCTCCTTACCTTCTGCCTCCGTCACCACCACCATCTTTCTCCTGGTGGCTTCTGGTGCCACCGCTGGAAATGAAAGGGAGTAGGCCGCGTGATTTTAAGTTATCACATGGCCTACTCCCTTTCATTTCTGGTGGCACTGGAAGCCACCAGGAGAAAGATGGCAGCGGCGACAGAGACAGCAGGTAAGCCCCCCTCCCCCTTCCCTGACTTTATCATGACTTTATTCCTCCCCTAGGGCCTTTTCAGATCAGGAAGTGCAGGCATCCTGGGAGACTGTAGGGTAATGGCGTGATGTGTAATAGAAAGAAAAATACAGACAATTCCATCAGTCACCTCCCAGTGATTACTTAAGGTCAAAAACACCACCAACACACATTCAAAATAAATTATAAAATGCCCTGAGAATGAGGCAGAAAAATAGAAGCCCTTTTCATGGGAAAAGAAAACTTTCAGGAAATTCCTGAGATTTTTATTTTCTTACCCCTTAGAAAGAAAAGGACAATTTTCAGAATTTTCCCCACATTTCCTTCACCATTTGGGGGGAGGGTTTTTTTTTTTTTGCATTACCTCCCCTCAGTGCCCTAGAGTGATGCTAGGTATATGGGGCATTGTGGAGGATGCAAAATCGAGGCCAGGCTGCCAACACAGTTGATGCTGTTGCCACTTGCAATGGCAGTGCAAAAGCCCATAAACCCTTAAGGAAAAAAGAAAGAAGCTATTCTACAACCCTTGTCAATGGTGATATCTACCTGTGAAAAATTATTGGAGAATTTCTCCCCCCCCACACCCCGCAAAGAAATTCAGTGAAATTGTCCCTCCCCCAATTTCAGTACCCACAAATAGGGTGGAGAATTTTGAGAGGCCACTTGCATACAGCTGTAGTTTTATTTACATCCCACAGCTCCCAGCTAAACTGCAAAACATATGTTAAAATAGACAGTAGTTTGATATCTAGTTTGCTCACTATGGTGGAAGAAACAATGCTGATGGGATCAAACTGAAATTTAAAACATCCATCTCTGCATCTGCAGCCTAGAGGGACTCTCTAGTTCATAACTGTGAGCAACTGTAACACATGTATAAAAACAACAACACGTCCCTAGATAGTTCTAAGCAAACTGGCACTTTTTAAAGAATACATCTGCATGTTCTCCTCGTCACAAAACTCCATACAATGACTCTTATTGATCTTAGTCAAAGTCTCCAAATGCAAGTCCCATGGAATCTGAATGGAAACTTGGTCAGGAATCTACGTTAAAAATGACTACATCTCTATAGACTGTGACATTCATACTGCTCAGTCTACAACTTTCCATAGAGTTGGAACATCCAAGGTGGCAGTGTAAAATATAAAGAGAAATGTCACTGAAACAGAAGGAATGGGGAAATAGACATAAAGTTTAAAAATAAGCCAAATAAATCTGTAACAACTGTGTAACAAATCTGAATTTCAGGGAAGCAAGGTGTACCCCAGATCTCCATTTGTTCAACATGGGACTTTCTTAGTAAGTTTCTGTACACCATAGTAAGTTGACTACGATGTTCCCTCCAGTTTATAATCACTTAGAGATATCTTCAATCAATCTATTAAATAAACAAATGGAAACAGAACTTGCACAAAGTTATAGCTGCTTGACTTTACTGAACTGAATCCTCCTTGTGAAACACTGAGGGTAACAGAGTGGTCCAACTATTCTTGGGTGCAATCTACACAATCTGGAACACTGGATAACCAGTGCTCTGAATTGTGTGGAAAGCTGCCCTCCAACCCTTCAGCACAATGACAGCAACAGAGGGCGCAGGGTTGTTGTGCTTCCCCTCCTCACATATTTAAACAATAAGCTTTTGAGAACATCTGGATAGGGCTTCTGAGTGTGATAGCTATGTTCTCATAAATATTCTCTGTCTTGAAAAGAAATGATTTGGAATGCTGTGAATGTGCTCAAACCATTTCAACCTCAGGATGAAGTCAGGAGGTCACATCAGAAAATAGCATTACCTACATCACTTTCCTACACTCATTGGGCAGGAAGAGGAGATTCCCTCTTATGCAGTGTACCTGTCCAGCATCAAATGTCACCAGATTACCACAAGTGGACATGACATTCAAACAAAGCTCATGTAAAAGCATGTGCAAGGTCAATTCCTGGATTTTATATGTGATAACCACCATATGATCTGGGCCTGCACACATAAGCCCTTATATAAACATCCTACAATGAATCCAGGTTATTTTAAGGTTGGGAGAATGAGTATTAAACAGACTTATTGCCTTACTCACCAGCTCTATTTACAACAATGAGGTTCCTTTATCTGACATAGTCAGAAAGCTGCCAAAGATAAATGCTAACAAATTTTCTCGCCCTTCTCTCCTCCTTTTAAAATTTTCTGTTAAGTTAATAACCTAATGGAACATCCTGTAACACAATTACTTGATCAAAGTGAATGATGTCACCACTAAGTAATTGAATTAATTGTAACAATTTCCAGAATGGTAGCTATGTTAGTCTGCTGTAACAAAAACAGGAAAGAGTCTTGTTGCATCTTAAAGATTAACAAAAGCATGAACTTTTGTTGGCTGGAGTATACCTTATCAAATGCACCCACATAATGAGATCCAATAAGGTAAATAACATGCACACAAGCAAGAATGTGTGAACCTAACTTTCTATATCTGTTTCATATTCAAAAGATATATTAAGGCTCAGCAGGATCAGAGGCAAATAGGCACAAGTCAAGTCCAAAAAAACAGCAACCAAAAGCCTGAAGAGCCAAAGAGAAACAATGTGGAACAAGAAAGGCTGATGGTCAAGTTCTGGGACAGAAAGAGAAAAATCAGGTGGGGCAATGAAGTCCAACACAGGGGAGTGGTCAAGTTTCAGAAGGCAATAGTGGTGAGGCAGCACAAAAGTTATATTACTATTCTAGGGACAAGTTACTCAGATTTTGAACCCAAGCCTAGGGCAGTTATTCCATAAAATCACCAGGTCACCTGATTTCTCTGGGCTGACCAGACAGCATCTCTCATCAGGATGGTACCATGGAGAAGCAAGGTTTGTATCAGTCATTTCCTCCATCTCCAAACTGTCCTAGTGATGGAGAGGGCAAGGCTCCCAAGTCTGCTGCCAAATTCTCTGGTTCGAGCATGCTGGAGACTTAGAACGAGTCAGAGAAATTGGTCATGAAAGTTGTAGGTAAACTGCCTTTGTATTATGCTAATACAAAAACAAGCTTGCCTTTTTTGACATTTACTTGGGTAAACAATATGCTGGGGGCAATCTATTTTCAGATATTTTGAATGGGCACCTAGTAGATGCTTTAAGTTTAGATGTCTCTCTCTATTCATTCCTCAATTCTATGATAAATTATATTTTGATACAAGAAGATGCCAAAGGGCAGCTGACATTTCAAAATGATCTTCACTATGATGAAGACCAAAAGAAAAAAATACTGGATTCAGTTAAAAGTAACTTTAAGAATAAGGAATTTTAGCAGTGCATCAAAATCTCATGTTTCTCTCTATAAGTTGTTATAAATTATGACTAGTGACTTTTATCTTCACTGTGGAAGGATGCCCATCTTCCTTGGGCCTATATCTCTTGCATCACAATAGCTGAACACATGGATAGAATCACCTTATCCCCAGCTTTATTACTGTAAAATAATGGGTATTTCTTCATTTGAACATTTTTCTTTGGGTAACGTTCTTTTGTTAAGATTGTACAACAGCAATCAGCTTAATTGGATATCCTTTGCAGCTAAATTTTTTTTCTTCTTCTTCTGGTTTTGGCATTCAATTCCCAATTGAGAGCAAAGGGGCTAAATATCTAAAAACTGTTCATGTTTATAAGCCTCGAGTTGCATTTACATTGGCCTGTACGAATGTTCTACCATCTGCCATGGAGATTCAATAAGCATTCTTCATTGCAACCTTGTTGTCCCTGTGGTTTGGGGAATTTGGAGACTGTAATGCATGTTTTTTATATTGCAATTTCTATCGGGATATTAATAGGGTGACCATTCACACTGGAAAAGTCCGGAGTCCTCCAGGAAAAAGGAGATGACCGGAAGAACTGGACTTTAGGCTGAACTTACTGGGAAAATGGGCGCCCACTACTGTACAGTAGGCCTTTTGGGTTTTTTCCTGGAAGCCAGAAGTCGTGAGAGACTTCCAGCAAGATTTTCTATTTCAAATCTTGCACAAGCACGCCAAAAAAACCCAGCTGGCTCATTCTGTGCAGAAGCGCAGCAGCAGTGGCGGGGCAGCTCTTCACTCCACAGCAGCAGCAGCAGGAGGAAGAGGAAGACGTTGGACAGAGGAGGCACCAGACAGAGGCACCAAGGGACAGTGACGGCAGCGACTGGCAGAAGCGGCGGCGGAGGAGGACCAGGCGGTGGGACTGGCAGCGGCAGGAGAAGGAGCAGAAGGAAGAGGAAGACGACGCTCACGCGACAGGACATGAGGCGGCACCAGACGACAGAGGCACTGAGGGACAGCGGCGACCAGCAGGAAAAGCAGCAGTGGCAGACGACCAGGCAGCGAGAACAGCAGTGACTGGCAGGAGAACCGGCAGCAGCAGCAGACCAGACGGCAGGACTGGCAGAGGCAAGGAGGACGGCGGTGGCAGGAGAACCTGTGGCGGAGTATCAGGTGGCGGCACCGGAGGCGAGAAGAGAATAGCGGCAACCAGTGGGAGAACCTGCAGCGGCGGACCAGGCGCTGGGACCAGAGGCGTGAAGAGAAGGATGAGATCAGCAGCGGAGGACTAGGCCAGCACTATCACCAATGCAATGCGGGAAGGTATGTGCTGGCAGCGCAGACATCCTCCTTTTTAACTCAGCCAACATGGCACATGCAGCTAAATTTTTGGGCATGCCTGGGCTGAGCCTATAATTCTAAGGCCCTGGCTGCGTGGCGCACGTGGCTTAATTTTTGGGCATGCCTGGGCTGGGGCTGGGGCTGGGCCTATAATTGTAGGACCCTGGCCGCGTGGCGCACATGGCTTAATTTTTGGGCATGCCTGGGCTAGGCCTATAATGCTAGCACCCTGGGCTTCCAATAGGCCATCCCTCAGCCAGGTGGCACGCACAGCTTGATTTTCGGATGATGATATTGATGATGATAATGGTGATATTGCTAATGGTGGTGATAATGATAATGGTGATAATGATAGTTCAGTGAGGGTGAGAGGAGCAAAGCTGATTAATTCACTAGGACTACTCTTCAGGCACTACCTTTAAATTTTAAAGATGCTTTATTTAATCTTGCTTGTGTGTGTGCGCACGCACACATTTAAGCCTTGTTTTATAGATTTGATAGGAGTTGAAGTCCAAAACATCTGGGGAGCACCAGGTTGGGGACAGCTGTTGTTGATAGGATCAGCATATAAAAAGGACAGGGCTCCTGTATTATTAACAGTATTGAAAAGGGATTTTAGCAGTTAAAGCTGCAGGACAGGAGTCCTGCCCTCTTTTAAATCTGGTCACAGCTCCTGCAGCTTGAACTATTGTGATGAACAGGGACTATCACCAGGTGCTGCATGCATACAAAACAACACCTGCTGAAATTCCCTTTTCTACACAACTGCTAAAGATGCACAAGCCCTGTCCTCCTTTCCATATGGTCATCCTATAAGTAATCTAGTATCTCCATGGCACAAGGAATTATATTGGGGTGGGGAATATTTACAATTTGTCTGAATTGTAAAATGTAGAATTAGACATGTGTGAGAGCCAGTGTGGTGTAGTGGCTAGAGTGTTGGACTGGGTGCCGGAGATCTGGGTTCTAGTCCCCACTCAGCCATGAAAACCCACTGGGTGACTCTGGAAAAGTCACAGACTCTTAGCCCAATCCACCTCACAGGGTTGTTGTTGTGAGGATAAAGTGAAGAGGAGGAGGATTATGTACGCCACCTTGGGTTCCTTGCAGGGGGGAAAAAGCCTGGATATAAATGCAATAATAATAAATAAATAAATGCGACTGAGGCCATGCCCCCTTGGGGATGGACATGTTGAGTTGGCCCCGCCTTGGGGGTGGACATGTTGGGATGGCTGGCCATGCATCCTGAGGGCAGCTATATTGTCCTCTTTTTTGGTTTCCAAAATATGGTCACCCTATTAGGAGAGAACTGGTTGCGCTTTGTGAACTAAGTTTCCTGGCAGAGGCAATCTCTTTTATGTACTTACTCTTTAGCTGACATCATTTCTGTAGATATTGGAAAAGTTGCTAAAAAAAAATCTGTTGTAGTGGAGACTTCAGTTAACCTGTTTCTGATTTCTTCAGAATGGATGATATACTCTTCTATGCATCTTTGAATATGCACTTTGTTGCTCTATAAGTTTTGTAAATATAACTTGTATACCTTGTTTTTTCAATCTGGTCATGGACTGCAATAAACAGATTGGAATTCAGTTTTATGGTTTTCTCTTTTTCTCAGTGCCCTTATATGCAAATACATCCTTAAAAAAATCCCTCAGGAAATACTGTTTGATTCTAATCTGAGCAAATATGCATAGAAATTAAAAGCTGGATCACTGCTCTCCATCTGATCTGTTTAGCAGACTTACAGCTCAAACATATGCAGATTTGCTCAGAAGTCAGTCCCAGTAAGTTAATTGGGACATACTCCCAGGTATGTGTATACAGGATTGCAGCCTCATTGACAGCACTTAGTATATCTGAATATATATATATATATATAACACAACATAATGTACTTTGCAAACTGAGCAGCACTTCCCAAAGAGACTAAAAGCTTGTCCCCCATGGTAATCAACTTACTCCCTGAAGCTTGAAATTTGATTAACCATGTCATTTGTTTAGTTTTTTAAATTCACAAATTAGTGAAGAGCTCATGATACAACTTTTAATATGGGTTTCATGAAAGTGATATTACTCTTTCATTTGCAACTATTTTCATATCAACCTAATTCTGCTCAACTCATTATTTCAGCTTCCTGTTCTATTACGGCAGCTTATGTGATCCCTTGTGAGTGTTTCAAATTCCAACAGTATGAGGATAAAAAATACTTCCCTTTATCATCACACAGGCACCATAAATGTGTGATGTATATTTGATGCTCAAAATGGCTATTGTTTCAGTACAACAATGCACATTAAATTGAGAGAGAGATTGGAAGTAAATTGGGAGAGGAGGAGGATTATGTACACCGCCTTGGGTTGCTTGCAGGAAAAAAGGTGGGATAGAAATGTAATAAATAAAATTAATTCAGAAATGGTTTGATGTAACTTTGACGTACTTCAGTGAAGAGATGTCCACTGCAAGATTGTTTGAAGAAGGAATAATCAGCATTTGGTGACCCTGGACAAAATCCAAGGCCTTGTGAAGGTACAATGCCAGACCATATACACACCCTACAATGTGGGATCCAGCAAGCAAGAAGACTGGCACTGTGGCAAAATGGAGGATTGTTGGGTTTCAAGTGCAATGTAAAGTAATATGCTGGTTATTAGCAAATAAGAAGAAAGGCAAATATTCTTATTTGATTGGATACGGTGACAGAACATCATTATGATTGGGGCTGGGCTTATTTCCTGAGACAGGACTGATTAGTTGGGTAATGTAAGCAGTTACTTCCAGGGGGTTATCATTTTAGTCTGTTGCAGCAAAAAGAACAAAGAAATCTTGCCACAGCTCAGAGCTAGCTGTAAGCAGGGAGTGGCAGGGAGTGAGCTGTTAGGACAGTGGGAAGCTTGGACTTGAGGGAAAGAGAAAGGAGAAGCCTTTGTCAATCCTATTTACTTTGCTTTATGAGAAAGATAAAACTTGTTTCTGGTATTTAAAAGGGAAATTAACACATTGTTACATATCCAGTATGTCTTGGAAGAAGTCCATTCTTTTATGATTAGAGCTGACTGTTTTCACAGCAGAAGCAAAGTTGCTTTGAGGATATGGAATAACAACAAAATTCCTTAAGTGGTGTCCGTGGGGTGGTAAAAATCTCTTGGTTCTAGGCCAGGGTTAGGCATCATAGGCACCACTCACAGTGCTATTTATTTATTTCTTTCACACACACACACACACACACACACACACACACACACACACACACACACACACACCCACCCACCCACACACCCTGCATTGTCCAGTGGGGAGATTACTCCCACACTGACTCTACACCAGAAAAGCTGAAAGAGGGTACAAGAACACATTAAGGCCATTAAGGTCAGTCATATTGAGCAAGGATGTCTCTGGAGTGGTTCTACTTGCATTCACTTGAACAGATTTCCTGATTGCACAAAGTTCTATTGCATTCAAGTGAACTTGGATAGGGCCCCCTCTCCAGGTCTTCCTGCTCAACCTGGAGAGGTTGGGGACTGAGGAAGCAGGGCCGGCACATAAGATGTGGGGCCAGAGTGTGCATGACCCTATGACCCTTATTTGAGTCTGTGTACCTGGATTGTACTTAGTGCAGGGCTGTGAGACTGAGAGGCAAAAGTAAGGGCCAAACAAACATATTTTTTAAATCCATATTTAAATGTTTACTCTAGAGTAGGAACATAAGAAGCTGCCTTATATTGACTCAGATCATTGGTTCAACTAATCCGCTATTGTTGACACTGACTTACAGCAGTTCTCCAGGTTTTCAGGCAGGATTGTTTCCTAGACCTACCTGGAGATGCGGGAGATAGAACCTGGGACCTTCTGCATGCGAAGTATAGGCTCTACAATTGAGCTGCCCCTCCCAAAGTAGGCACAGGGGGCAATTTGGATTGGGACCCTAGTATGAGGAGTAGAGAGGGGCTTTAAGATCCAGATTGGCCTCCTGCATCTACTCTAGAATAAAATGAAAGGAAGACACAGCTGCTAGATACTAATTTAAAGTAATGTCAGTTTTGGCCCTCCATGAGAGCAGAGGGCTGTCTTCATGGCACCAAGTTGGCACTGCTCCACCACCAAACCCTGCGGTATCACTGGTGCAGGATGGCAGCAAGCAATCTTTATTTCATTTCATTTCATTTATTGCATTTTTATACCGCCCAATAGCCGAAGCTCTCTGGGCGGTTTACAAAAATTAAAACTACAACAATATTTAACAATATACAATATTTAACAACATAAAACTAAAACATCACAGTAATATTAAAAAATAAACTAAATACAAGTGTACAGCAAAACAAACCAGATAAGATTAAAAAAAAAAAAAAAAAAGCTTCGTTAGAACAGCATTTCTCCCTCAGAAGCTGCACCTTCCAACCTTCAGCTCCAGCGTTGCTTTTGAAGTTGCCTTTATGAAAGGAGGCAGTGCGGACTTTCCAGCAGGTATTAGGCTACTTGGCCCACCCTCTGCCCAGGGAGATGGCAACCAATCAGTGGTCGCCATCTGCCCAGCCACCCCTCCACGTGACTCTAGAGCATGGTTAAACAGTGGATGCGCCATACTTGCCTCACTCCAGAAAAAAAAAGTTGGGTTAAGTCCCCAACATTTTTTCTCCACAGCTTCACCAGAAAGTCCCAGGGCAGGTATATGGTGGCTACTGCATCATATAATCAATGCAGCACTACCGTGCACCTGCCCCGGAGCTTTCCATGCATTTAGACAGCCCCCGGAACTAGATAGTATGACAAGCTTTACAAACTGAGGTTAACGTATAAGCACAGATGAGTCCACTTGCAAAAGAGGATTGATGGGAAACACTTAGCCTCCCCAAGACATAGGCCCTGTTCAGAAGACACCTTAAACCATGGCTTTAACCATGGTGAATAAGGCAAAAGGCCTTATTCTGTGGTTAAAACTGGGGTTTAAGGTGTCTTCTGAACAGGGCCTTATAAATCTATTCCTCACTGCAAATATCTTACTATCTATAGCCAATTTCCCAGATTGGGGGAAAACACATTGCCAGGTTTTCAACCTAGCTGGGGGGGGGGGAGACATTTAAAACTTCCTGAGAGAGTCTGATGGCCAGGCTAAGCACCTCTTCCTGAGTGCTGATTCATCTCTATAAAGACCCCTGCTTGCATTAAAAGTAAACACAGGGCTAGAAGGTACATGTATCTCATAAAGTTACTCTTGATCCCATCAATTCACCCTTGAGAGGTGTTGTCTGGCCACCAAGTGCCAACGCAAAAGCGTAAGGAGCAAGAAGACACATTTTGCAATGGCAAAGAAGCTTGTTAGCAAGCCACTTTTGAAGGTGGCATTCTGAAACACAGCCCACATAATTCCTATGTAAAGTGACACTCTGTTGTTGACTGAAAATTTAAAGGAGCAAGTACTTATTCTGAAAAATTAGACCATTCCAGTCATTGCAAAACAGGTCTCTCAAAATTCTTTTCTGTTTTTGAAGATGTAGACCTAGGGCAGTATCCAATGGTAGTCCTACTTAGATTAGGCCCATTAACTTCAATGGGTCTACTCTAACTGGATACAACCCCTGAACAGGATTCTGTGCACTTTAAATCAATGCCAAAAGAATAGTCTATATTAGGGCAGTGCCTTTATTAGAACAACTCAATGTCACAAAATAGTGTGCACGCCTTTGAATTCTTCAGAACTCTTCATCAGGCAGATGGAAAAGAAGAAAAAGTTTGAGGAGAGAGTGGCTGATGTTCATGCCATGGAGTCTATATGTAGTTACAGTTTAAAGATGGAATATGGGAAGATGCTGCAGACATTAAAGTCATTGAAAGAGAGTATATTGTTATTAACATAGAAGATGTATTAGCAAAACATGAGTACAGGTTTAAACTGGGGCTTCTGGAACCCAAAAAAGTTCAGTCCTTTGCCTGAAGTTAAGAGATCACTTTAAAGCTCTTATTGGTAACAATGAAATGAGGCCACTCATTTTCCCCATTATATTTGCCTCTGGTGTTAGACTGTATGATCTCCTACAGCACTGAATTTCAACCCCAGTTATTGATAATTATAAATCTCTATCTCTCTCTCCCTTCCAACTTATACCCAAGTTATTCTACTGGTTGTAATTCTTAGGCTGCAATACTATCCCCAATTACCTGGGAGTAAGCCTCATTAAACTCGTTAGCATTTATTTTTTGAGTAAAAGTGTGCAGGATTGCACTGAAGACATTAAACAGCATCCTAAAGCATATTTCTATTCTCCAATCATCATAATGTCCCGATTCAGAAGACACTCTGGGCTTTGTGGTTAGCTTAACCATGTTCAGCTGTGGTTAACGCTAACCACATGCAGAATGCTTGCAGACAACACTTTTATCCCTTTTGTGGTTAAGTTTTCCTTAATCACATGCTAACCACAAAGTGGTTAGTGGAGCACCTGATTCCTCCAACTGATCCACCCTGTATCCCAGCAGCCATAGTGCTAGGAGCCCTGGTAGTTACAGCCATGATTTTAGAGCAGGCACCAATGAAATCAGCAATTACATGCATGCATCGCCCCGTTTAGTAAGAGGTTCCTTTGCTTTCTGCATTGCCATGCATGCTATATCTCTACAGTCATCACAGGGGAGGTGGAAGCCTTCCAGGACAGCTGCGCTACTGTGCAGGCAGCGCCAGCACAGTAATCAGAACCTGAGGGGTGTAATGGCACTTCAGTGAGGTAGGAGCAACAGATGCTTCGCATGGGGAAATTGCAAGCAGGGGGTTTAAAAGCTCTGCTGTAAGCATGATCTGCTAAGAAGAGCAAAAATCGCTCCAAAAAACTAATGCAAAACACGAAACGGCAGCTGCAGCGAGCATATCAATCAGCAGTCCAGAGCAGCCATAGAGCCCGCTGGCTAGAGTGGCCCTGCCTAGTTAAGCAACTCTGTACTGGAAGCTCTATGCCTTAACCCCTTAAACCCTAAACCATGGCCCCTTAACCACAACACTTTTAGCCATGGTTAGTGCCGCTAACCATACTGCATAACATGGGCAGATGGTTAGGGAAAACATATGTCAGACGACACCGTAAACCATAGTTAAGCATTCTGTTAACCATTTTGTGGTTAAGCGGCATGGTTTAGCGTGACGGCTGAACAAGGCCATTGTGTTGATTACGTTCCTGTTTCTGGGACAATATAGAAATGAAAGGGGAAACATGTAATAGGAGATTCCCTGTAGGAAAGGATCATTTTTATGTTTTGCTTTTGGGTGTTCTAAAAACTTGAACGCAACCCATTAAAAATCCTCCTGTGTTTTAAGTATTTATCATCGTTCTGCTCTAACATCTAAATTTATACTGCAACAGTGTAAAAGGCAAATACATAATATCTGAGGCTGGGAAAATGCATTTACTTCAATGCTTTAGTAAATGACTGAATTACTCATGTGAGCCTTGCCAGTTTTGATTTAAAATTATTCTCCCTATCGTTAGGCATCCTCTCTCTCCCTCTGCCACACCAACAGCATACAAATAAGATGTCACAAGTAAGCATAACGCAGTATTATCCCTGTGCTGCTGAAGCTGTGAACCTGCTTATCAATAACTTTTCTGCTCTACCATGAAAAGCTTTGCAAATCCCTATGTCTTCAGAGCAAAGCACACATTACATTAAAGATGTAGCTAGCACCTTAACATAGGGCTTTAACCTTCACACAACAATCCTCAGTCTTGGTCCAGATCAGGGAGCCCTAAGCTGCAATTTGTCTTAACAAACGGTATTCCACTAAAGCAAATTGATCACTATTTCAAAATACATATTTCAGGCACAGCTCACCACAATCCAGATTGGGACTGCAGTGGGAACGGGTCAAAGCTTCCTTATCCCTTGTGTTGCACTAACCCAGATAGAAGGAATGCATGCTTGAAGCCTTAAGTGTTCACTTCTCTGTTAAGAAGATCCTACAGGCAACACCTGTCATCACTTAACATAGGAACAAAGGAGGCTCCCTAAGACTAAGGGCTTTTCCACATGGGTTTTTTTAACCTGCAATTAAGATGGGTTACTCACAGAATTGTGTGGGTCCTTTAAATGATATCATCAACCTCCAACACCTCTCATGTTTTCCAAGCATTTCTGTAACTTAACTTGAAATGGAAATAATGAGCGAACAAAAAAATCCACTTTCAATCAGTCTGAATTTGTAGGTAAAAAGAAGAAGTTGTGCTATATAACAACTTTGCCATCTAGTGGCTGTATAATGAAACATTTAGAACTCACAAATGGAAGAAAGGGAAGCTTATGTAAAGGGCAGATCTTAATCTTGCAATGAAATCCGAAGCAGAAGCCCCGGTAAAATCACATGACAAAAAGCCTCAGTGTGGAGAAGCCTTAAGTCAGAGCAGTGGCCCATCTAGCTCAGTACGGTGTACACTGACTGGCAGTGGCTTTTCAGGGTTTCAGTCAGAAGTCTTTCCCAGCCCTATAGCTGGAGATCCCAGGGACCTTTTGCATGCAAAACAGGTAACTGTTAGGATATCCCAGCCTTATAAATCAGCTGATGACAATATATAATTCTCATACAAAAGGCCTGTGAGAAAACAAGGAATCGTTCTTATATAGTTTATAAGCCATGCCCTAGCCGTTTTTCAACCAGTTTCATAATCAAAGTACATCAAAGTATGACTGACATGCACTGATCATTCAACAAGTTTCCAGGTCACTGTGGACTACTGGGAAATGTATGCCTTGGGCACCATTTTCTTGGTGGAAAGGTGGGGCACAAAATAAATAAATAAATAAATGCACAGCTGGCAACAGAACTTAGTTGGGTAGGAAATGCCAAGAGTAGGTGTTGTTAAAAATAAAGGGGAACATTTCCTCTCTAACCCCTCCCTGTATCCCTGGGAGTGGGGAAACCATAATGAAAAAAATAACTGAAATCCAACATCCATTCACATAAGTTTTACTTTTCCATCATCAGAGTTCCCTCAGGACTCCTCGTCATTCAAGTCATGGGATGCTGTGAAGGTGCTTTACTGAGCCGGTGCATGGATGTGGGTAACAACATGGATGAGCATCAATAAACTGAAACTGAACTATTGAGAAGTCAAAAGCACTTTGGTTCTTAGGCCTAGGGAACTGGTCTTCAATCTGGTTTGGGTGGGGTTATGCTCCCCTGAAAAAGCAGGTCCACAGTTTGGGACACTCTTAAATCCAGCTTTTGTCACCAGAGGCTTCAGCTGGTTCACCAATTGTGACTGTTTATGGACAAGGATGGTCTAGCCATGGTGATCAATGATCTGCTAGCCTCCCTGTTGTGTTGCTGCAATGGGTTATACATCAAACAGCCCTTAAAATTACTCAAATGCTTCAACTGGTGCAGAATATGGCCACCAGAATTTTGACTATTACATCTAGGTTTCTGCATATTAACTTCTGCATATAGAAGCTTCCTTACACAGCGTCAGACCATTGGGCCATCTAGCCCAATACTGTTGACACTAACTGGTAACAGCTCTCCAGGATTTCAGGCAGAAGATGCTCGGAGTTGAACCTGGGACCTTCTGCATGCAAAACATATGCTTTACCACACATGCTTTTTAATGTTCTTGTATTTATTTATTTATTTATTTATTTATTTATTTATTTATTACATTTCTATACTGCCCAATAGCCAGAGCTCTCTGGGCAGTTCACAAAAATTAAAACCATTCAAAGTATAAAACAACAGTATAAAACCATAATATAAAATACAATATAAAAGCTCAACCAGATAAAAACAGCAGCAATGCAAAATTACAATTTTTAAACACCATGTTAAAATGTATTTATAGATTGTTAAAATGTTGGGAGAATAAAAAGATCTTCACCTGGCGTCTAAAAGCATATAATGTAGGTGCCAAGCGTTTTGCAATGTTTTGTTGTTTTAAATTGTTGTATAACATCTTTGTATTTTTAACAGATAAGGTGGTATATAATTGTTAATAATAAATAATACCACTGACCCATGGTCCCTCCACTCTATGTTAACCAGACTGCATTGGCTCCAATAAAACCACACTGCCTCCCAACTCACTCCATATGGGAACCTTCACTGTTATCACCAGAGTTATTGTGGTGCTTGCCAGGCATCAATAAAATTTAAGTTGTGTTTTTTTTTAATTCTGCAAACATCATGACACATAAAAGTGAACTCTGCTGTGCAGGCATTCTTATTCATAGAACATAATCACTAATGTCACAGTGTTGGCGGAGGGTGAGTTACCTAAACAATGCCTGAACTTAAGATAGTGCCAGAATTTGGAACTGGAAAGATTTGTAAACTAATTCCTCCAGTTCAGAAAACAATACCCCATTATGACCTGAGCTCAATTCCTCCTGAAGTTTAGGCCCGGGTTGAGCTAGCTTGCACACAAGGGCCAGCCCTACCATAAAGCAGGAGGATGTGGGCACAGCAGGCGGCAAAATATAGGAAGAGTGTCAAAAGGTCCTTCAAAAGGTTCTGCTGCTTCTTGGTCCCACTGGCTGCCTGAATGGCCAGCCATACAGGCAGCTGGCAGGACCAAGAAGCAGCCACTCGCTCACCCGTGAGAGCTTGGCCTACCTACCTCCTCTCTTGCGTGCGCCCACACTGCTCATGCACCTCCCAACCCAGCTGTTCCAGTAACTGACCAATGTATCATACAGTGGTTTCCAAATCACTGAACACAGGTTCTTCTTGTGCTTTTGTATATAAACACTAACAGTAATATAACTTTCCACTTCAAAAATAATGGGCAAATATTACTGGTATTTTAAGCCTCAAAGAATTTGTCACAGATTTCTTAGCAAAGGAATGTCTGCATTTGGCTAAACATCTCCCCCCCCCCCCACACACACACACTGCCCCCACTACTCTTCAGGTCATCAACCAAACATCTGCCAGTAGAATAAACAATCCTTGGATTTTGGTAAAAGGTCTTTATTCAAGGATGGTTATTTATATCAGCATCCTTGAATTATACCTGAAATTCTGTAACTCTTCCCTCAGACATTTGAATTGCCACTGAAAAGAGCAATCAGTACATGGGAAGAGCAGATGTTAAAGTGACCAACATATGGGTAGGTGCATTTCCTTTATAATAATCTCACCTCCACTCCCTTGATAGTTGTTCCTCTTTACAGCATAGTTAAATTATAACAACATGTTCAAGAAGCCTCATAGTGGGGGGGTGTTTTCCAGCCCAGGATACTGCTAATCTTCAAGTAGCCACTCTTTGCATGTACAAGCATCAAAATCAGAATTTCACACTACATTTGAATACCTAAGGTCAATGATTAATCAGTCATTGGGTATCAAAGTGATGCTACTTGTCAGTGTAATACATATGGAACAGTTCGGAAAGCATAAATATGGATTGGGGTATTTGAACAGGATACAAAACCACCTCACTTTTCTCTCATCTTGTGTATTCTTCTCAAGTTCATGGCACCTACACAAATCCACATCTCCTTTTAGCAATCTTCCTAACAATCATATATGCAATTAATGGACTCTGCAGATCTGTGCAAGATGCTGAAAGCTTTTAAAAGCACGCAGTTATCCATACAGTAAAAGTGTTCGAGGATGTAGATGTATGTGTGTACAAAACTGGTAGAAACAAGATTAAAGCATCTTTGGGCACAGAAGGGGAGAGACGTACATTTGCAGTATCCTTCCCCCCCCCCCCCCCGCCCGGCCAAATCCTCTTAAAACATTGAGGAGAAATTGTGAGGGAGGGATAGGTGGGAATTTCCTCACTCTAAGCTGCACCATGCACGCATGGCTGTAGCTTCAAAACACTCTCCTATAACACTATGTGACATAAAATATGTCAACAGTTCAAAGTGGGTGAGAAAAGATCCCAAAGGTGTAACCACATTCACTCTCAGCAGCAAGCATTACCTATTACATGATGCAATGACAACTCGTGAAACAATCTTAGAGCTAAAGTGCTGTGCATATTTGGTGGCCCAGCTCCGTTTGGTGGCCCAGCTACGCCCCTATCTGGACAGGGATAACCTAGCTTCAGTTGTCCATGCTCTGGTTACCTCCAAATTAGATTACTGCAATGCCCTCTATGTGGGGCAGCCTTTGAAGACGGTTCGGAAGCTGCCAAAGGATGCAAACCTCACAGATCTATTGACTAAAATAGCATTCTCTTCTCCTATGACTTAATTTGCTCAAATAAGCTCAGAGAACCAGTTTGCTTCATTAAGCATTCAAAACTCATCTGTAAGCCTAAGACACTACTAAGCTATCATAAAACGGGGAAATTGATATGTAAAACCTGCCCTCCTTAATACTGGATTCCATGTGTACTTTCAAGTGCAGTCTTCCACCCACTGAAGATTAGGAAGGCTCAGATAGGGAGGCACAAGGAGTCCTTGGTTGCCATGGCCTTTGTTAGGCACAAGGAATCACTTTCAGAGCCTTAAGAAATTCACTGAAGAGTCAGCAGATGACATGGAGGGGGGAGGGCAGGAATCAAGGAAAAGTTCATTCCTTCTTTGAACATAAAAGTTTAGGTAAGAACTTAATTTACAGAGCAAACTATTTGCTAGAAGACAGCACTATTTTTCACTGCAGAGTCTGATTCATTCTATACCCCCTAAACCAAGAAACTGGGTCAAAGCAGCTGAACTCCTAAACTGACCTGCTTTGGGCCCAATGTTCTTTGTCCTGATTTGCTACCTATAAACCTATATAAACATATAATTTTATTACCATCCACTAAACATGTGTTCATTTCTTGTTACTTTCTGAAATAAACTTTATATATTAGATTCCTTTTCTTAAGGAAAACAACGCCATAGAATTTTGACTTTAAGGAACCAGCCAACTATCAGTCCTGTAAGGCCCAATCCTACGGGTTGTGCCCTGGATGATCATAAGCCCCTGAACTTGGAGTCTTGTGATCATCTTATGCAGGGAAGGAGGAGAGGTGGAGGCAATCTTTGTCTTCCTGTCCTTCCACACTGCATTTGTCACTAGATAGGCTTTCCCCCCCTAATTGGCATGTTTCAAAGGGGATGGAAGGAGGCGGGAGAGGCCTCAGGATAGCTTGAATAGTGGTATCTTCGGTCTCCTCCCCACCCACCAAAATGCCCCCTTCTTCCCTTCTCTGTAGTCTAGGTCCCGACCTCAGAGAGCAGCTAATTCAGTTATTTCCATTCTGGCTGTGAAGGGGATGGGGAAGGAGGGTCGGAACTCTAATTTCCCCACTCTGAGGTCATAGCGCTGTCTCTGACCTCAGATCAGGGAAACCAAAATATCCTATGACTCCTCAGACACTGTCTAGGGGCACACAGGATTTCTCCTTCCACCAGAGATTGTATTACAGCATTATTTTGTAGGAGTATTACCAATTATTATTTAATTTTATTTATTTTATTACATTTATATACCGCCCCACAGCCGAAGCTCTTCTGTGTAATAAAATGGGAGTGGGTGGGTCACAGCTTGCAAGGATGCTTGTTGACAGAAGGGTGATGCAAGTACACACGTATCACTCCTCTTACAGCTTCTATTCTAGCCACCCACTACCTCTTTCTGTGCAAGAACAGATCCCATGTGCTACTCTCTCCTGCTTAGATGCATGTCTTCATCTAATGTCCTTTCCAAACAGTAGGTTATTTTACACAATACATATAAAGCTCTCACTCATTTATTTACAGGAGAAACAAACTAAACATCTCTCCTCAAGGTCATACTTCTACTGCAGGGATAACACGTTTTCTAAGCACACAAAATCACACTGTTTTATTATGAAAAGAATATAGCTCTTCCTGGTTATATAACCATCTACTGGTTATATAAGTGCAAGGTACATCTATTAGAGAGTGCCTATGACATCACTCATCACAAGCAAGACACCTATACTACATTATTTTATTTTGTTTACTACTTAAAGGCTAATTGAAGGCTTGAGTGCTTCCAAGTTACTTTCAGAAATAGTTTCGCAGAAGGTTAGAAAGAAGGGAGCAATTCAGTGAGGATTCCTCTTTTCTTTAAGGACTCCTATTTCTTTTAAATCTGAATTGTTTATGCTACACCAGACCAGAATTATTCATCTGGAAAGAATCCTGAAGGCTTCCCATACTTTTCACAAGCCGCAACCACCTTTATGGCATTTAGCTATAGGCATAATGTGGTGGTAACTATAAAAGCAGCACAGAAAGAGTTACTTAAGATTATTTTACTGGACCTTCTTACTGGAGATGGACAAGCTTTGAATGTAAAAATGTCATCAATGAGAAAAATGCAGAAAACTCTTCTATCACACAGAGCAAAAACACGGCAAAACCCTATTGGACATAAGCATGTCAAAGAGGCTAAGACAACTGAGCTATCAATCAGCATTAGGAAAGAAGCAGTTCGGTTAATTATAGTCAAGACTCTAAGGAGGGCAGGATCAAGTTCATTATCTTTTTTCAGCACCTCACATATAACCTTCCAAGCAGCGTTTACAAGATGTCAAGATTTGTCTGAATCTGCCTTGCAGGCTTTGGCTGCTGCATCCAGAAATACAAAGAGGAGAGGGAAATTAAACTGGGAGATTGGCGGGACCACTGTTTCAAAGGATGTGCCAATGGTGGGGAAGTGATGCTAGAAGGCAAGCACACGGCTTTCACTCCATGGAGCAGTACAGTGTTAAAGGAAGATTTGAAAATATGCCAAGTACTTATTATTCTTTTTTAATCATCATCATCAATTACAACACACACACACATTTTGGGGATTGAAAAATAACATGATGAGGCACCTATGCACATGTATGGAATACCAAGTCAGTTGTTCCTACC
Source organism: Elgaria multicarinata webbii (assembly GCF_023053635.1). NCBI lineage: Eukaryota > Metazoa > Chordata > Lepidosauria > Squamata > Anguidae > Elgaria > Elgaria multicarinata. Next base: position 108,515,387 of record NC_086172.1, read on the forward strand.
TGCCAGCAATGTCTCTCTCCTGATCTGGGAAGGAGACTGCCAGTGGTAGGGTAGAGCTATAGGCAGGACACATACAGGTCATGAACTTTTCCACTTAGGATCCCAAAAAGTCAGAAGCTTGAGCTACAAGCTAGAGAAGATGGAAACTGAAGTGCAGGAAGGAGAATGAACTGCTCAATTAACTAAGCAAAGGAAGAAGCCTGAATGCACTACTTGGTTAACCAGGCAAAGGCAGAAGTCCTGCCTCTGTTCTTTACAATTCAATATGCTCAATCCAGAAGCTTTATCCCATCTTCCAGTCACTGTTTTGGTGGTGGTGGTTGCACATTCCATTCCCTTGTAGAAATCTGAATCCTGAGCACACAAAAGTCCATGGTTACTTATTAAGTTAGGTCCCAACGACAAGTTCTATACAAGCCTAAAGTGATACCTAGACAGGAAAGCTGTTCCAAAGTTGCAAGGCAACAGAAAAAACAAGGCTATCTGGATCCATGAGGCTACCTCATGGAGCTATTATGACAGCACTGAGCAACATGAAACTGATGGTTCTTATAATGCAGCGGTGCAAAAAGTGTCCCTTTCCCCAAGCCCTATCTGGTGGCCCCCAGACCCTAGCATCTGTTGTCATTGAAAAGGGGGGGAAAGGAAAAACACACACTCTAGAAACAGACTCTATGGTTTCTGCCATAAAAGCCTCATTTGTAGAGATTTCTGCTACTTCCTAGGAAGCTCTAAGAATGAGGGGTTTTATGACAGGAACCATAGAGACCATTCCTAGAACATTTTTCCTTATCCTTTTTTGCCGAACTGATGGTGTTGTTGCAAGCCCAATTTCGGCTTCCACACTGAGAAGTGTGTGCGAGTATGCAAACGTGTACATGTGTGGCCCCGGCCAACCCAGCAAGCACCTGATGTAACCCACAAAACCAAAAACGTTGTGCCTCCCTGTTATAGGGAGATTGATGGATCCATCCCTTCCTAGAACTACTGTGGACCAAGAACTGGACCACACATGGGGTTTTCCTCCTCCTCCCAAATATAACAGATTAATGGGAGGTCTCACTCAGACTGCTAAACAGGCTCTACATTGCCAGATGTAAGCTTTGGCCACGCACATAAATGCTGTAGTTCCTGAAGTGCCAGGCTGGGATGGGGTTGCCTTCAGCAGTGTATCATCTGGCAAGTGGTCTCTGGCTATCCCTTGGGGGTCCTGTTTCTGTGCTGCAGCCACCACAGGTCCTATCTCCCCTCCTTTCAGAGGAGGCCACATCAAGCCTGAAGCCCAAGTACTGGTGAATCCAGACAAAAAGACATCCCTCCCTCCATATATTCCTACTGCCATATTTGAAGATATGCTGAGAGTACCAGCCTGGATCAAGCAATATATCTGATTTTGTTAGAACAGGCAAAAGAAAGTATGCATAACCTATGGGATTCATTGCCACAAGATGCAGCAATTGTCACTAGCTTTGGGCCAAAGCATACATTACTTTAATGGCTCATTGTTTCACAGTATAAATTGTAGATGCTGGGCCCCAAATCTGGATCAGGCCCACAGCGGGGGTGAGGTTAAAGCCCCCAAGCCCTCTACATGAAGGTCCCAATCTAGATCAAAACCCCTGACCTAAAGTAAAATTGAAATATGTCTTTAAAGCAATATGTGTGTTGGTTGTTACATGGCCTTAAAAGGGGATTAGACAAATTCATGGAAGTTAAGTTAAACCCATCAAACTATTCTAGTTATAAGAGAACTTCCAGATTCCACGGCAGTATGCCACTGAATAACAACTGCTAGTGAGCAAGAGCAGGAGAGGGACCTTCCTGTGGGCTTCCTGGCAGCATTTGGTTGGCTACTGTGGGACACTCTAAAGATGGTGAATTAGATGGACTTTACTCTAAACCAACAGGGCTTTTCTTGTGCAGTTGGTAGTTGTGAAGAAAAAGACATTCCCAGTACATTACTGAATAAAGGCTTAATCCAAATGAAGTCCAAATGGCCATGAATCTCCTCTAGAGCAGCCTTTCCCAACCTGGTGCCCTCCAGATGTGTTGAAATATAATTCCCAGCATACCGTAGCCATGGGGGATGCTGAGAACTGTAATCCAACACATCTGGAAGATACCAGATTGGGGAAGCCTGCTGTAGATAACTACTTACGAGCAGTGTAGATATAAACTATTATTATCTAATAACCAATTAATTACTAAGGTCATTAACTGGAGATGGGGTCAATCATGAATTCATTTTAAATTGTTACAGATATTTATATACCCATTATATACTGCATTTTTATACCCATTTACCTGGGAGCAAGCTCAACTGAAGTTAATGGGATTTACATCAGGGTTAGGCACATACAGGAACTGCAATGCAATTTAATTGTTTTAAATAATTCCATTTGCTTTCTAAAATACAGAAATGTCTGAGAGTTATTTTTCAAGTGCCATAGAAGGGGCCCTAAAGTTTAGCATCGCTGTCCTCATGCATTCCAAAGGAGACCATGCTAACTGGCTTTCTTCATTCTTATCATGAATTGAGTTCTTTGAAGTTTACATGAGAACAATTCAACTAACTCCTTGGGCAAGATTACATACATATTTTAGAGCACTAGAAGCATTGTGAGAGATCCCACTGAAAACAGCATACACTTCCTAAGTTCCCATCATCACCTTTTAAGCTCTTCAAACATAGAGAAAAAAATGGAGAAATTGAAAGTACTCTCCTTCAATATAAATATACCATATTCTAACAAACATATCCTAGGAAATATTTTAGGTGCTTTGCCCATATTGTCTGGGTAAATAAAGTCTTTCTCTCAGATGGACTGGTCATGTTCATATACCGTATTCCTTCGATTCTAAGACGCCATCGATTGTAAGATGCACACTAATTTCAGTACCACCAACAGAAAAAAACCTTTGATTCTAAGAAATTATAAATGCACCTGCGATTCTAAGACGCACCCCGTTTTTAGAGATGTTTATATGGGGGGGGGAGTGCATCTTAGAACCGAAGAAATACGGTATTATGGACAATCAGTGTAGCAGATCATCTTTGCATTTTCAAGGATTGGGGAGAACTTTCAGTTCACATTTTAACATGAATTTAGCCAATTTCGCACTTCTAAAACACGATGGCAAATGAAAGCTCAAATAATCTTTAAAATTTGGAGTTTTTTGGAATTTTGCAACAAATTCTCCAATCAAAACAATGCATACAAAAATGGACATACCAGGGGAAACAAATTAAAAATGTATTATATTAGGGAAATTGGTTGAATATGGCAAAAATGCATTCAAAACCACAGATATTAGGAGAAATACACACAAAAATACTCACGAATTTTCATGCAATCTTTTTTTAAAAAAATCTCTAAGTTTGGGATGACCCAAACATAACACCAGAAAAATTCTTCAAGTTTGAGATGAAACAAATTTCAGATTGAAAAAAACGAGACTAAGAAAAACAAAAACTGACAGATTTTGCCAACTGTAGCTATTGCGGACATTTTTTTCAACTGAAACAATGCTGCGCTAATCTGTTGTAGTAAGATCAGCAAGGTCCTGCTTGACTAAGGGACAAACTAAATATATAATTTGTCATGTAGTTAGTCATGATGTGCATGGTTTTAAAAAATGAATAGGCAGCATAGATGGGGAAAATGTGTCCGGACTGTGGTGTGGGGAGAAACGGGCTTAAATCCTTGTGTTATAATAAGATCTTTCCTCCAGGTATGAATAACAGGCATGGGGGGGGGGTGCTCTCTCCCCACACACAACTGTCTTGATCCTGTTTTCCCACCACCAATGTGTTTTAAAGCAAGTACTCCAGGATTTCCTGACAAATATGCAGGATCTTCACCATACCGTTGTATGGAAACACATCATGCCAAGATTGAAGGCATCTCTGATGACTTCAGAAAAGCAGTTATTGCTGCTCATCAGTCTAGAAAGGGTTATAAATCCATTTCTAAGGATTTGGGGCTCCACTGTCAGACAGATAGTCTACAAATGGAGAAGGTGCAAGACCCCAGTCACTCTAACCAGGAGCAGTCATTTCTCCAAGAAAAAACAGCACATCAACCAGGAAGTCAAAAAGAACCCTAGAGTAACATCCAAATATCTGCAGGCCACTCTCACTTTGGCTACTATGAGTGTCCATGACTTAACAATTAGAAAAAGACTGAACAAGAATGGTGTTCATGGGCAAATAGTCAGGAGGAAACCACTGCTCCTCGGTTGGACTCGATGGCCTTATAGGCCCCTTCCACCTCTACTATACTATGATACTATGATTCTAAAAAGAATATTGCACACAGATGATCTCCAAGACTTCTGGAACAATGTTCTCAGGACAGACAAGTCAAAGGTAAGAACGTTTTGGCTTATATGAGAAATGTTATGTTTGGCGCAAAGCAAACACTCAGGTCAAACATCCCAACTATCAAGCATGGTAGTGGGAATGTGATAGTATGGGCCAGCTTTGCTCCCTCTGGACTTGGACAGCTTGCCACCATTGGCTAACAATGAATTCTGTAGTGTATCAGAAGACTCTAGAGGAGAATGTCTTGTGTGTGTGTGTGTGTGTGTGTGTGTGTGTGTGTGTGTGTGTGAAATGGGGAAAAGATTTGCAATGAGAAATATCTGGTGAAGTCTGACAACTTTTATTTTTCATAGCTGCCCAGATATTTCTCACTGCAAATCTTTTTTTCCACTATATATTGATAAGTATTTGGTAATGGTTCTTTAGCCTTCAATTGCCATTTTTTTAAAAAAAAACATGTTTGACCATATTAAAGTTATGCTTTCCAAGTAAGTGGGGGGGGGGAATCCAATATGAAGGTACCGGAGAAAAAGTAGCTCTACACCTACGATTATTAAACATTCCATCACAGAGGTTTGTAATGTTGCTGAGAAAGTTTTTGGAAAGTATTGGGGGATTCCCAGGAAAGTCATGTTGCTATGAATCTGAATTGCCTGTTTGCTTGCTTCCACACCCTCATAATAACTGTTCTACCTATACATTTATAAATGTATTTATTTATTAATGTATTTATCATTTAAATTTATTTTTAGGATGCCTTTAAGGGTGAAACCCTACAAAGCAGTATACAAAATAAAACTCATACAAAAATAGGCAATATACAATAAAAAACTAGAAAAACAATGTAATGAAAACACAATAAATAAATCCCCAATTCTCTCCCTTTCAAAGAAAGTGGACCTGCAGTATCCACCCATAACTTCTTACTGAAGTGCAAAACAATTTGGTCCAGAGAATTAATGGTGTAAAATTCAAAATAATTAAGGCACATCCTCTTTTAGAGTTTCTTCTTAAAAAATATTTCAAAGATTTTTTTTAAAGACACTTGATTACATGAAAAGAAATTAGAAGCTACAATTACAGGTTTTGGAGGCAGACGCATGTTGAGAGAAGCCCTCCACAGAATGAAATAGATGGCACAATGTCTTGCACTTAAATGTAATCAAGGTAAACATATATTCAGCATATACCTACAGAACATGAAAATGCCTTCCCACCATCCCAGAATCAGCAATCAGCATTTTGTTCATAAACACAGGCTTACTATTTCATTCTGATGCTGTTTTCTCTTTCACACGGCTTTTCTGTAGACATTTTGGAGCATATAAAACTTTGTTTCAAATTTCAACAAATGTTAACTTTTAGCTTGAGGAACAGGAGTTATTCGAGGGGGGGGAAAGACAAGACAAATAAGTAGAATACCTTACCTACTGCAGTCCACATGAAGCAGGAGGTGGGAGGCACTCAGTGACAATGCAATCTTATGCCACTGTCCATCTGCTAGCCGATACGGAAATACTTCTGTTCTTGACTTTCCATTAAATCTGTAGTGGTATCTTATTTCATCTCTCAGGCCACTGCTTTCCAGTTCAAAGTAACTGCATTTAAAACAAGGAGAATCAATTCCCTTTTGCAAACCGTACATTATTCAACCATGTAAGTCCTAATTAAAACTGCAGTAGTTAAAAATTAGTCATTATTATTATTGTTATTATTATTATTATTATTAAAAACCTATGTTATTACTTTCTCAGAACTTGTAACCATTCACCATTCAAAATCTCATGTACCTGATAGGTCTGGCTCCAGATTTGAGGGAAGACTGGGTAAGCTGCTGGTGGGCCCTGGCAGACTTACTTAGTAGTAGAGGCAGGAGCAGCAGAAGTAGTGCTAAGAGGTGACTGGATCTAGCTACATTTATATTTCCCACAATGCCCCACAACAACACTACATTGGGAACATTGTGGGAATCAAAGTGGCAGCTAGATCCAGTTACCTTATACTGCTCAGAGTGCCAAACCAAAGACTTCTTTAAAGTGGAGGTCAGCGCAGGCTGGGGAACTTGAATCCTGACAGGATGCCAGATGCTGGCCCTGGCCCTGGCCCTGTCAACCGGTCACATAGGATCCACTGGTACTCTTTAGTAGCAGTGGATGGGAACTGATGGGCCCTTTTTTTTCCCTTCCAAGTCAATGATTCTATGAAAATAATAAAACAACTAAAATTGGGGAAATGGGGTTGGTGGTTGGAAGGTGGATTTTTGTTTACTATTCTTACTCTGATCTGTTCCTTTCTCACAAAAGGCTTGTAAACTTTTGAGTAGAGAGGGGCTCACACAGGGACCACGTGAAGTGCTCAGCAATGTAACGCACTTACATTTTCCCCCAACACAAAAAATATTGACTGCAACATGAAATGGAAAACTCTGACAGACTTGCTCATGCAATAAATTACTGACTAGGAATTTGTGCACAAATGTGTGTCTGGCAACAGAAAAGAAAGGATAAAAAGGAGCTGGCACCATCTAACCCACAACACATATATCTAGTTCAAATAACCATTAAATGTAGTAGCAAAATGATGATGATGATAATGATGATGCTGATGCTGATGCTGCTGCTGATGATTTTAAGCAAAATATCTCAGCCTGAAGAGGAATTTGATGAAAAGATAAAAATGATCCAAAAACAGGCCCACATACAACCACCCTATCAAAGGAGTAAAAATACATGCACCAGAAATCTGAAGATGCAGGACTGGAAAGATGTAGCTTTTCTTATTCGAGCAAAAGACGTTAAGCGTAGGCAAAAGAAATCGAGCTTTCAATTAATGGGGAAGGAGCTTTGATAATGGGAGCTCTAAATTTACAGCTAAAAATGACTTTATGCTTGTAATTCATTTTAGCTTTGCTGTCACTCAGTCAAGAAGCTCTGTCAGTCTTCAGAAACTACCAACTTCTTCTAGCACTTCACTGTCATAGAGAGTAGTGAGACAAGTATTGTCAGTGAAGCTCCATTTAGGAACTTAAATGTTTCATAATTGCCTTCTCTTGTCAAGGTACAAAAAGAAATCACTTGTTGTGTTCGTTTCCCTCCTCCTTAAGATAAGCTGTACAGAAGATTATTCTTTTTAAAAAGATTCAGAAGAAAGGCGGGAGAGCGGTACTCAGAGAAAAGCATTCCTAGTTTTAATGGCCTGAGAGCAACATTTTGTTTCAAATAATTTGCCATCCCATATACCTGACTGCCTGTCCATAGATCAGCCCATGCATACAGGCATGCATGTCTTTGCTGCACCAAATCAAACCATCTAAGAGTAGGGGCCTTTACCACTATAGACCCTAGGCGTTGGAATTCACAGCCTACCGATGTGCCTCAATAAGTTTCACAGCCTGCAAACAGCACCCCTGCCAATTAACACGGCAGCATCTAAACTTGTACAATAAAGAACTAAATGTCAGATATTCACTGTACCCAAATACATTTCTTTTGCAAGCTCTGACATTTTCTGCCACAAGGTAAGAACAGTAGCACATCTGCTCTCTTCTTGTGGCAGTACAATGAGGCTGGGTTGTACAAGCTTGTGGGGCTGGTCCTGCCTTTAAACATGGGTTTGGATTTGAAAGCTTCTTGGTTCCTTCTAACTCTGATTCAGGCCTGCTTCAAGTTTGAGGAAATCCTCAACAAAGTGCCATCTGGCGTCTCTCTTCCTCAGTCAGTAGACCCACACTGCAGCGCTGAGATCAACCCTGGGAAGATTACAGCCATCTTCTTAAGTCTCACAATGTACCTGACACAGCATTGCTTTGGGCCACTGCAGGAAATTAAATGCTGACTGCAAGCCACTTGGTGTGGGAGTGGGATGGTGGACTGGGAAGATGTCAGTGCTGCAGCAAGCACTGCTGGGATACTAAAGCCCCAGCAGTTGCTCAGGAATAAGACATGTTGTAGGGGTAAATGAGTGTACGAGAGTGGGTGGATGTGAGAGAGATGGTCAGACATACAGTAGTTCTAAGAGTGCCTTTAGCAATATATATTGCGGAATAATCCACACTTGCAACACAGACATATTTCAGCTTGGGTCTTTTTCAATGCAAGCATACTAAGGAGGGTCATTTGCTTGATACTTAAGAGAGCAATTCTATGGTCTCTGGGGGGCTGTTGGAAAACCCTGGGTTGGGTGTGGGATTATATGAAAATGCTGCAATTGCACACCCACCTGAGGGCTTTCTGCCAATGCTGTGGAGAAAAAAGTTCTGGACTTAGCCTGAGTTTTTTCTCCAGAGTGAGGCAAGGACATGCAAGATAGCATCAAGACATCCCCAAAGCCTCGTTCCAGAGTCACAGCAGAGTCATGGCCAGGAGGTGCCTGGTAGAAGGTGACGTGCAATTGGTCGCCTTCCACCAGTCCCCGGATGGCTCCCAAAAACCCCGTGCTCTCTTCTTGTGTTGGGATTACCAGATGCCACCCTGGGGGAGGGAAAGCATGGGGTTTCCAGCACCATGAAGACATCCTCTGGGTGAGCATTCTAGGGACAACAGGATGGCTCAGATTCCCCCTTCCAAGGTTAGAGATAGTGCTCCAACCTTGGAAGGGGGAGTCAGATCTGCACACATACACACACCTCAGCCAGCAGAGAGGAATGTGCCACTTGCCTCTTTGAGATCAGAAAATTAAGCTTGGAGAGAGGGGAAAGGGCGTATTCCAGTGGGTAGGGAGGGGAGGAGACCAGAGAGGACAGGGTATGATTTATTCTGAGTCAATTTCCCTCTTCATCTAAAGTGTCCTCACTACATGGGCTGAAAAGCCGGACTAGAGGGGGGGATCAAAATTTGGAGGATGGGGAGGCAAATATTGTCTCCACCTTTCTTCCCACCCTGCTGGCTTTAGCAATTGTATGCCTAAATACTTCCAATTAAGGTCCTCTGAAGATGTTGGGCTTTTACTCTGATGTAAGTAACTGGTAGCTATTGGGCAAAATAACGTTACTCAATAAGACAGAAAGTAAATGTCAATGAAGTACAGTCATAAATATTTGTAATTGAGTACTGAAAAATTGCAGAGTCCATGTAGTTGGAAGGAATAAAATAAGACTACAAGATCACCTATAGATGATCTGTGGATGGTCCTGGTGAGATACAGGATAATATCTGGATCTTGGCACTTTTGCTCACTTGCTAGTCCCTGGATCCAGTAATTCAAAAAGTACCCTTCTGTAAATGGAGGGTGACTTCCACTCACAGAATAGCTGTTTTATAACTCCTGCTAGAGCATTGAATAAGGAAAGAAAAACTCAGTATGTTCTTCAGCTTCTGGAAGAACTTGTGCAATCTCCTGCTGCCCTAAGGGGCAGTGGAAGATGTTGTCCCACTGCCAGTGTTGAAGTAATATTTACATGCCAGTCCAGTCAGCTTTCATACACCGTGGGGGGTGAGGAGAGAGGAGGGAGATATCTTGTCTGCCCTAGGCAGCAAAATGTAATGGACCAGCCCTGGACCAGCCAACAAATTCTTGCACCAAACCTGTCCTCGTTTTGTTTTTTGACTGCTTCTAAAATGCATTGCAAATATTTCATACACCAAGAGAAGCACATTTTAAAAAATGAACAGTATTGTGGGCTTACTCTTTAGAAACAAACCTATGGGGCTTGGGTTGTATTGTTTCTTGCTCTTTTATGTCTGAGTCGACAAGCACACACAAGGCAAGGTGAGCTGAAGTCACCAAACTGGTAATGCACAAAGGGAACAAAAACCTTTATCTCTAACCTTCATTTCTTCTTTCAAGTTCTTATAGCAATTTTAGGCAAAAGAAGAAACAAGCATTTCCCGGTTCTCTACAGGGACCAAAACAAAAAAGAAAACAAGTTTTGTCTTGCAGCATTCAATGTCTGCTAAAAAGGCATTTCCTAGTGCTCAGCACTGTCAATAAGGCTAAATGGAGCCTGCTCATCATAAACAAGCTTTTAACCACCACAGTAGTGCTGAAACTTAACTTGGAAGAAGAGTTCAAAGCTTTGTCAGATGTTGCTACAGATGTCTTGAACACCTTCTCAATCATCACCAAGGAAAGCGAGAACTGAGATACTGGGAAGGTAGTCCCCTCTCATTAGCACTGACTGGTTAAAAATGGCTACAGTGCAATTTAGAAAGAGACATGGGGGAAATGGAAATATGAAATGTTCTAACAGCTCATTACATGAAACGGAAGATGTGAGCCCAGCTTTTAAATGTATGAGCAATAATTCCTACAATAATTGCTGTAACAACAATAAATTACAAAAATATAATAATGCTCCTAGGTAAGTAGCATTGTTGCCTGACTTAGCATATAATGCATGTCTAGCAATAGGAGGCCAACAAAGACTGATAATTCTTCAATATCCATTTTACCTCTATATAATTACCCCACTAAACATGTATTCAATTTAGATCAGCCTCCTACTCAATTTCTAATGTGCCAAAATGAACAAAGACAAGGAAAAAGCTGTTAAATTCAGCCTGAGATGCTAGAATGATTCTAAATTTAAAGTATAAAATTATGCTGTTCTTTGGAGAGAGACATCATCGACATCCCACTTTCAACTCTTAAGTTCTTCAGTGCCATGCAAAACCCTTCTATACCTCGTTGGATAGAAATATGTCATCCGCTAAGACCCAAATGGTGGTGAAACTTATCCTTCAGGCCTATATGGTTGAAGTTGGTCTGATTGATATTTGGAGAGCGTTGCATCATGATGATAGAGATAACATGTTTATTCCACCAGTACATCATAACTGTTTTCGATTAGATTATTTCCTAGGGCTCATCTACACCAAGCAGGATATTCCACTATGAAAGTGGTATGAAAGCGGTATATAAAAGGCTAGAGCCACACAACTGCTTCATAGCAGTACTGAAGTGCACTGACAACTGTTGGGGCCCACTGACACATACTATATACTGCTTTCATACCACTTTCATAGTGTTATATCCTGCTTGGTGTAGATAAGCCCCTAGTTTCTATTTCTTTGCTGCAACAAATAAAGGCTTGCAGAACTGATACATTGGTAATTTCAGATCATGCCCCAGTATGCTTGTAGCTACAGTTATCAGATTTGCCTAGACCGCCTGGTCTCTGGTGTTTCAATGTTTCTCTTTTGAATGATGAGATGTTTAAATTTCAGATCTCTGCTGAACTGTATTTTAATATTAATGAGGGTGCTGTGGGTTCTTGCGCCACGGAATGGAAGGCCAGCAAAGCCTTTATTAAGAGCCAAATCATTGCCTATGCTTCACATAAGAAAAACATTACTATAGCGCAACTGGTGTTTTTAACTAAAAGTTGAAATCTCTTACAACCCAGTTTACCAGTTCCACATCAGCACAACTGTATATGGAATCACAAAAAGTCAAATATGAGCTAAATAATATTCTTTCTCATCAGGCAGAATTTGCGTTAACTTGCCTGTGACAGGCATATTGGGGAAATGGGGAGCGTTCCAATAACATTTTAGCACATTATCTTAAACATCAAAAACATCGAAATGTCATTTCCGCCACTAAAGATAATAATATGATGCATACTTCTCCCATGGATATAGATCTACAATTTTTAAGATTTTATAAGGAGTTGTATGGTAAGGGTGGTGAGACATCGGAGCAGGATATGAATGCATTTTTTGCTCAGGTCAAGCTACCATGCTTAGATTTCTTATAAAGGCAACATCGTATGGCTCCTATAAGACTTTAAGAAATTATAAAAGCAATTATGAGTATTTATTTATTTATTACATTTTTATATCGCCCAATAGCCAAAGCTCTCTGGGCGGGTCACAAAAATTAAAACCATAATAAAACAACCAACAGTCAAAAAACACAAATACAAAATACAGTATAAAAAGCACAACCAGGATAAAACCACGCAGCAAAAATTGATATAAGGTTAAAATACAGAGTCAAAACAGTAAAATTTAAATTTAAGTTAAAATTAAGTGTTAAAATACTGAGTGAATAAAAAGGTCTTCAGCTGGCGACGAAAGGAGTACAATGTAGGTGCCAGGCGGACCTCTCTGGGGAGCTCATTCCACAACCGGGGTGCCACAGCGGAGAAAGCCCTCCTCCTAGTAGCCACCTGCCTCACTTCCTTTGCCAGGGGCTCATGAAGAAGGGCCCCTGTGGATGATCTTAAGGTCTGGGCAGATACATATGGGAGGCGACATTCCTTCAAATAACCTGGCCCCAAACCGTTTAGTATGAACAATTGGAAATTCCCAGGTCCAGATGTGTTCCCAATTGAGTGGTATAAAGCTCCAAAACCTTCAGCTTAAAATTTTTTTTTGAAGTAGGTTCCCTTTCTTCATCACTAAATTACGTTTATATTACAGTCATCCCCAAGCTTTGCAAGGACCATACTAATTGTGTTAATTACAGACCGATCTCACAAATAAATGTTGATAGTAAAATATTAACAGCAATTTTAGCCGATAGATTGCAACAAGTCATCACAATATTGATCAGACCAGATCAAGTGGAATTTATTAAAAACAGGCAGGGGGGTAATAATTTGGGATTAGTTGTGGATTTGTTAAGTTTAAACAGAGAAAGAACTGACCAGGCAGCTATTGTCTCCTTGGATGCTGAAGAGGCCTTTGATAAAATTCATTGGAAGTTTATGATTCTTACATTGAGTAATTTTGGTTTCCTGGTGGGATTTTTGAAATGGTTAGAATTTTATATTCAACCCCAAGAGGAAGAGTTATGATCAATGGCTGGTTGTCAGCATTTTTCCTGCTTGGGCAAAGTATAGCCTAGGATGTCCACTTTCCTCATTAATATTTGATCTATATTTGGAACCTCTGGCTTCTGCAATTGGACAGAACAGTAGTATTCATGGGTTTGTGCATGCTGACTTAGAATTTAAAATTATTCTTTATGCTGATGACCTTTTACTGTTTATTTCTAAACTCCAGGAATCTATTCCTGCTTTGATGAAATTGATTAACACTTTTGGTGATCAGTTATTCAATTAATTGGTCAAAGTCTGAATTGATGCTGATTGGAGATAGCATATTTCCTAGCGTGTTGGCAATTTCGATGGTGCTCTGATTTTATTACCTATCTGGGAATTCCCAGATATATATCTCAATTGAGTAAAATAAATTTGAATAAGCTGATCAATGAAATTACGCAAGACATAGATAGATGGGCATTGTTAAAGTTGACTCTATGAGGTAAAATCAACACACTAAAGATGAATATTTAACTCGAATGGTGTATGTATCTCTAATACCTGACAAATATTTTCAACAACTTAATGCTCTGTTTTGTAAATTCTTCTGGGGTTCTTTCCCACCATGAATATCTCTGAAACAGATGCAGCTTCCAATTTAAAAAGGTGGGTTTGGTTTTCAAGACCTTGCATTGTATCATCAGGCCTACCTATTGGCTTGCACTAAGTTTTTGTCTTTTCCAGTTCATTTACATTTTCGACCCTGGTCAGTTCTGGAATCCTTATGTTTAGACCATCTTTCCAAATGGATGCCACTAGGCTCTTGACATATCAGAATAAATAAATCCCCTCCTACAATATTGGCTGCTAGAGAGGTGTGGCATAGAGTATCACATCAATTACAATTCAATCCATTCTCTCATGCAAAATTGACTTTATGGGGAAATCCAGAATTAAGAATGGAAAGAAAGTGTTCTTGTGGAGGACATGAAAGGATAGGATGATCCTTACATTGGATCAATTAATAGGTCCAGATGATGAGTTTCTGTCATTTTCTGATTTACATGTTAAATATAATTTACCTACTATGGCTGAATGGCAATACTTGCAATTGAAACACTTGCTCGGATCTAGGTTTGGTCCGGCCGCTTTTACAGCTTCAGAGCCTCCATTACTGTAGGAAACACTTATAGCAGCTGAACAGGCCTATCAACCCATGATCCATATACATAAATACTTAGCATCAGAAAATAAATATGATACCGAGGATCTAAGACAGGAACGGAATAGAGAAATGGAGTGTCCTTTTTTGCCTAATCAGTGTATTGTCTTAGCATCTGTATCTGAAGCTTCTACTGATCTCAAGCTATGCCTTATTCAGCAAAAAAAAAAAAGGTTTCAGGTTTATTGGACTCCACAGTGCCTCTTTAATAAGGGTTTGTCTAAATTGCATAATTGTTGGAGATGTGAATTAAAGAAGCATTGCGTGAATTACATGTTTTGACAATGCCCAATAGTTGCCTCTTTGGGAAGGAGGTCACAATAAGAATAAACTTTGTATTGAAGCAGTCTTTAATATGGAATGATGTGCATGTTCTCCTAAACTACTTACCAGTTTCTTGAAAATTAACGCATGGTCAGCGCAAATGGATTTTCCGAGCCCTTATGACAGCTAAAAGACTGATATTATTATGTTGGAAGGATAAATGTTCACCTCCCATAATGCAATGGACTGAGGACTCAACGCTATCAACAGTTGAACAGATGGTATATAGATGCCATTTGAGAGTGGAGAAATACATGGATACTTGGCCTGCTTTTCTTGAAACCTATGCATAACTCTCTCCCTTTTTTGTTTTGTTTTGTTTTTATGAATGGTGTATCTGATGGGGGGAAATGGCATTCCCAATGCATGCAATTGTTGTTTTCCCCCCATCCCACCCCGATTTGTTTTCTGTTCTATTTTATTAAATTCACAATAAAAGGATATAAACGCTCCTATACCTCACACATCGGTATTGTGACATGAAGATAACATTTGCCTGCTGAAATGCGTTGTCTGAATAGTAACCTTTTTAGATCCTATTTACCAGCGAGCTTTTATGAGGCACTAAAAGCATCGCAGTTATGTCAAGGTAATCCAATTTGGTTGCTCAGCAGTATACAACAGCACAGAGATAGTTACTTGAAGATGCACTGACACCCATCCCACCCCAAATAAAGACTACTACCACTTTAAGGTGAGCACAAAGACTCTTTCCATGCCCAGTGGGAGTACTGAAGTTTTCTTCTTTGAACACTAAAACCCAATGTCATATCTTGAGTGGCTTTTGAAACTTTGCCAAGTTTTGAAAGATCTATGAAGTGGTACAACAGAATAAAAGTGTAAATAAAAAAACCCTCTATTTTTCTTAGTTGGACTATTCAAAAGACTTCCTTTCAAACATGTCTAAAATGTTGATGGATAATATTTGTATTCTAAATATACACCTTTGGTACTTTGGTTTTCTGCTTGCCACAAGGAATGTGAAACTGCAGGGCTTGACTTAATAACAACTCAAAAGGGGTGTTTTGCCTGGGTAATGTTTATCTCTGTAGGAGTTTTTATTTTATACTGATTATATAAAGGAATGCAATGAATACACACAAAAATTGCTGATTTCTTCTGAGTAGAAGTAACTAGGTGTTTTCATTGTATGTGGCAGATGGATAGACTTCAGCACATTTCTATCTATTATCTTAGCTGTTTAAAAAACTGCTTCCTTGGCATAGGCTGACAATCAACAGCTTAAAGAATAGGATAATATATCAGCAAACATCTATGCCCGACAAAATCCTCCCAACTCACTCTGTTCCTCCTAACGTCACTCACTCTGACAGAATGGATGTAAGAGGTGTTACTTTTCACCTAGCAATCATAGGATGCATTATTTTGGCGAAACTTGCGTAATTCTGTATTGAAAAGTTTCTAAGAAGACACTCCTGTATACTTATCTTGTCATTACCTATTGAACTCAGCCTACCAATCTAAACAAAACTGAAGTTGTTCTGTCTAGCATCCACATTCAAAGCCTAAACCAAGATCCTTCACATAGCTTAACTACATGTTCCTTTGTTTAGACCTCACACACAAACTCCTTTTTTTCTATTGGGCCGATGAACAGAAATAGCTATTGGCAATGGTCTAGTGTTGTCCGCCTTCTTATTTTAGGCTTCTTTAGTTCCACATTATATAATCTTGCAGTTTACAAGATAAAACTGATTAGCTTAAAATTGTTCCAGCTTTGAATGCAAGATAGAATCTATAGGCAGTGCACCAAAAACATTGAGGTATAATCCACTGCTTCACACACACACAAGGAAGGAGGGAGGGAGGGAGAGGAAGATGGGGAGAGAGGTGGGGAAACCTATTGAACTCAATTGGGTTTCCTGAACTTTGAATGCCATAGCCAGCACCTCCAACATACCCAGTATTACTTAACATGGAAAGCCACTGACACATAGTTAAGTCCAGTGCTCCCCATTGCTGAGATGCCTTGCTGCCATCTCAACCTTAGCACTTTGACTCAGACCTTCACTCTGTCTGTAGGGCTGTGCAAAGGAAACACATATCCAGGCTGGGACATACCATAAGTATCCTCTTTTGATGGCGGGGGTGACTCAACCATGATACCTAAAAAAGTGACATTTCTAGATGCATGCAAATACCTTACTCTACACCTAGCTCCTATTGAATCAAGCCATTCTGATGTACTCTTGTACTTACCCAGTCATAGCCCTGGAAAGCGTAAATGCCACTTTAGAAGCACTGCCACTACTAGTAAACCTATAAAGATTCATTAGAATTCCTTGACGTAAGAAATCTCCATCCAAGCATGGCACACAAAACTCCAGTTGCAACCAGTCCATCTTAGATATCCATTTCAATTTTGCACCCAGTTTTGTGCTTTTTGTTCTTAAGATCTTAAAAAAAGATCTTAAAAAAAGAATTATTTCAATAAGGCTATCTGCACTTCATGCTCATCCTTCTACTTACCTTGCTCCTTGCCCTGTCTGCCCCACACATTCTGTACTTCTCTTCCCCATCTGTTCTTGTTACTTTGCTCTCTGAACTGTATAGTCCAGTTTCCACAGGAAAGCATAGTCTTGTGTCCCCCATCCCACCCCACCCCACCCCACCCCTGCCATTTGTTCACCAAGAAACTATACAGCAGTTAAAGGACTGCTAGGCTTTGCTGCTTCCCCAATGGTACACGTTTGTGGTCTGGACTGAAGAACCTCTCAACTGAAGCAGTCAGCATCCTAACCCCTCTCTAAAGAGAAGACGTGCACTCGGTTTTCTTCTAACTTTCTCTCTCTCTCTCTCTCTTACATCTCTACTTATGCCAAAACAAAACAGACCCTGCATCTCTTATCTCAAGTTTGTCCTATTGCAATTAGGCCTTCTGGGTGTCTATCAACTTTCCTAGCACCCTCCAGGATCCACATTTACAGTAAAGCTCCCCCTCCTTTCTCCCCCATTCCTTCACTATTCCATCTTGCACAGCTTCTCTCTCCCTTTCTATCAACTTGTCTCTATAGTATCAATAGGCTGTTGCAGATCTGGTTCCAGTACTGGTTTTGCATTCACTAGTAGAATACTGCTCTTTACCTTTATTCTTATAATAAAACTGTGTGTTTCATTATTCTAAAGCTCTGGTTTACATGTCTTTTCGTTATTTTGTTACTTGGACACCCTAACTAATGCCCAAGTGCATTGTGACTCTGGATTAAGGAGCCCAGACATGTGTCACCCACATGTGTGTAGTATACAACTGGACATTATCTAGCCTTTAGGTGATCCTTTTCTGCCAAAAAGGACTTCCACTTCCTAGGTTTTAGAACCTTCTCATTTGATTGCTACCTGCTCATAGACACAGCTAAGGAGGGTTAGAGATACTGACTGACGTAAATTTAGAGTTAATCACTGATGATATCTGACCCACCTTGTTTAGTCACCACTGTGTTGTAAATTCACAAGTGCATATGAGAGCACATCACAGCTCTGCATATCAGAGATAACAATATGTAGTTGTTTATATGGCCCCTTATCCTAAAACACAACAGAGGTAAATCAAGAGTCATAATCATCCTGGGAGTCTTCCCTTCATTTTCAAACTTATTTCAACTTCTAATTAACCCCTTTGACCATCTAAACACCATCAAATACTGAAGTAAACTAAAGCTCCATCCTCTCAGGATTGTAGAATATATCAAAGAAGGCCTTGAAAAAGGGAAGGCCATCCTCAGTTGGGAGTAGCTATTCTAACTTTATAAATCTCAGTGGCATAATGAAATGCAATTCTCAGAAAGAATGGCTGAACTATAGAGTATTTACCCACAAAATGTTTTACTTCTGGATAGAGACATCACTTCTTTGGCTACTGCAGCCACCAGGAGATGGTCAATGCAATCGTTCCAAATATTTGAAGAGCCATTTTTAGGACCTGCTGAGTTTTCATAATGAATTCAGGATAATTTATCAGAAAAGGGTGAAGTAATATTTCCAGTAAAGACTACAGAAAACAAATCCTAGAAATCCATACACTCCAGTCCTAGATAATCTTGACATACTTATGTCATCAACTCTTGGTCTTAAATACCGAAGTTGTCATCTGTTCTGTTCCATTTTCTCAGTGTCCAAGCAATGAATTGCAACAGCTGGCTACTGCCATCACATTAATACTGTAAGCAGTCAATTGTCAGGCCATTGTATATAAAACACCTGCTCTCAGTGGGAAGCCTCAAGATGCTCCTTTGGCAGTTGTTCTTCCTTCACAAGGCTTAAATCAATGGTTGCTATGTAAAATGGAAACGTGTTTTATCCTGCTTCTGATTACCCCAGAGTAGAGAACCAAGGGTGATTAAAGTCCACTGAACTCAAGAGGAATCTTTGTATTCTTTCCAATGGGGTTTTCAATTGATCTGTCAGTGCACCAATATTCCATTAGTGATGAAAAAGATTATACCTTCTTTTTCAGCACCACTTCATATAAGATTATTTTTCTATATGTATGGCACTTCTGTGTAGCAAAAAATAAATAAATCTGAATTCACATACACTGTAATGTGCAAGAAATATGTCTATTTCAGCATTTGTATATACGAAAGAAACCTACTAACAAGTGCAGCTTGTTGCATTATAGTTTGCATGCAGTACACGAGTTTTCCTACACAATCACAAGATGAGGGGGAAGGGCTTAGACTACTGCAATGCATTCTACATGGGGCTGTCTTTGAAGAGTCTTTAGAAACAGCAGCTAGAACAAAATACAGCAGCCAGATTACTTTCAGGTATGTGCTTTGCTGACCATATTACATTGGTCCTTTACCACTGGCTTCCAGTTTGTTTCCAGAAACAACTCAAGGTGCTGATGCTTTGGGGCCAGGATATCTAAAGGAGTACCTTCTCCCATATGAACCTGCCCATAGTTTGGTTTCAGTGGACTTGTTATGGGTAGTATCCAATGTTAGTCCTATATGGAGTAGAACCATTGAAATGAATGAAACATGTTAGTCACAACTAACTTGTCCCATTCATTTCAATGGGACTACTCGGCATAGGACAAACATTGGATGTGTACCACCACCAAGACAGAGATTAGGTCAGTTGGGAACACAGGGGAGGGTCTTTTCTGTCTTAGCACCCAGATTGTGGAACTCTCTCCATAGGACGATTAATACATAGGCTCCTTTTTTTTTTTTAGCTTTAAATGTAATTTTGCTCTCTTAAACAACTTAAATATATATATTTATAATGATATTTCATCATTATGATATTGCTTTATTATGGAGTGCCCTTTTTTATATATGAGGGATCTTGGCAACTAATAAATAATTATATCAATCAATCAATCAATCAATAAAATGGTCCAAAGGATCTGCTCACATATCAGTCATTTTTGCTCAGGCTGCAGCAGAAAAACTATGACTGGGCACAATTATCCCATCTTCTGTAACAGTATATCCTGTTACTGATTGTCCTTGATTGATGCTCCATTTCATTTCATTAATATATAAAACACATTGTCACATTTAGCATGGGCGAGTATCTCAAGTCACCCTTCCAAGACACAGGCCTTAGCTAGACCTACCTTTTACCATGCAATGGAGGAGTGAAGATCTCACGTTGTAATTAACGTGAGATCCCTCCTCTATTTACATGTAAGGCATGACGACCTCAGGAAGAGAGGCATCGCGCCCGCCATTTTTTATTTTCTTAAAGCGACGGTAGTGCAGGAACGCTCGTGTGCAGAAAGTAAGTGTTTTTTAAAATTTAATTTGGTTTCTCCACTCCCCACACTCTAACCCCAATGGGCGCAGCGCTCCTGAGGAATGCTACACCCTGTGCAAGGCTCCCAGCTCTGCATGAGTAATCGCACGGAGCAGGGTCAAGCCGCAGAAACGGGCCACACGTTCCGCGGTCTCCGGCTCAGCCCGGACCCATGGAAAAAATGGGCCCAAAGGGAAGGGCTCTATCCCAGGGCAAGGGAGAGATGATCCCGGTATCCCCTGTGCATCATGTGGATGCACAGGGACGATCCCGGGGTTTGGTCCAGGATATAGCTTGATCTAGCTAAGTCCACAGTCTCACTCTTGATCCATAATATCCTATTTCCTCCTTTATTTATAAGTATTTATTTAAAGGACATATAACAGAATGACATATATCCAACATGACACCCACAGTTCCCATGGCAATTGCATGGCCAGGATTAGGTGCCTTACAAGCTATTTCCCCCCTCTGCAAGTGAATAGAGTGATTCCTCCATTCAGTTGCACCGGGGTGTCCTCCTTGCCAAAAATGAAGTCCACCCCTGCCAAGATCCCTTGTAGCAACAGGGTCTTTAGCTTTTGCATACCTCCAGCCTTTTTTCCCAGAGGGCTTTTGTCATTCCCATTAAAGCCAATCACACATTGGCAGGAGATGACCTTCGCCAGTCCTCACCTCCATCCACTTTTTGGCAAGAGTGCCTTTTTCTCAATCCATACAAATGAATGGAGAAACTGATCAATTTGCTTGCATGGAGATGGGGGAGAGGGAGAAAAAGAGGGAACGGGGAGCTGGAGAATGAGACAAAGAAAGAGGGATCAGAGGAGGGGCAAGAGATGGAACAGAGAGAGACAGAGAGGAGGAAGAGAAGAGCCAGAGAGATGGAAAGAAGGAAGGAAAAAGAGAAGGAAAGAAAGAGGAGCTAGACAGAGGCAGAGAGAAAGAAGAAGGAGCAAGGGGTTAGAGAAGAGGAGCCAGAGAGAAAGAGGAGAGTCAGAGAGCGAACGACTGAGAGACGAGGGAGGGCCGGAGGGAGAGCTGGAGGGAGGGCCAGAGAGAGGAGATAAAGAGAACATAGAGGACAAAAGAACCAGAGAGAGAGAGGAGGAAAGAGGAACAAGGTGGAAAGAAGAAGAGTCAGGGAAGAGAAGCAGTTAGAGGGATTAAGAAAGAGGAGATAGAGGGAGGGAGGGAAGGGAGGGAAGAAAGAAAGAAAGAAAGAAAGAGGAGCCAGAGAAGAGGGAAAGAGAAGCCAGGGTGTGCAGCCCACACACTGGGTGCACATTCATGCACACACAAAAATACAGATGACTCACAGCATTTTTGTGATTAGCCCTCCATCCCACTATAGCAGCTAATTTGTGATGATGTCAAGGGCAGTTTTTCCAAAAAAAATTAAATGTGTCCACAGACCCAAAAGGTTGGAGAACCCTGTTGTATATTCCGCCTCTCCATACATTCAAGGCAGCTTACAAAATGGAAGATGCATTCTTTTAAAAAGCATAACATTCTGAATAGCCCTTCTCAAACATCCAATAAGACTCATAACCATCATTTTTAAAGTTGTAATCAGTATCAAGAGCAATCCAATAGATCAGCCATACCTTAACTCCCAAAGGCCTTTCCATTTGTTTCTTAAAGGCCAAGAGGGATGGACATAGATGTACATCCCCATGGAGGTTCCACAACTTTGAAGCTGTAAGTATATAAGGTCTGTCCTTCTCCGTGAGCCCCTGCTGAAGGAAGTGAGGCAGGTGGCTACTAGGAGGAGGGCTTTCTCTGCTGTGGGACCCCGGCTGTGGAACGAGCTCCCCAGAGAGGTTTGTTTGGTGCCTACATTGTTTTCCTTCCATCGCCGGCTGAAGACCTTTTTATTTTCTCAGTATTTTAACACCTAATTTAACTTAAATTTAAACTCTGCTGTTTTAATCTCATATTTTAACCTATATCAATTTTTGCTGTGTGGTTTTATCCTGGTTGTGCTTTTTATATTGTATTTTGTATTTGTGTTTTTAAATTGTTGGTTGTTTTATTTTGCTCTTCATGGTTTTAATTTTTGTGAACCACCCAGAGAGCTTCAGCTATTGGGTGGTATAGAAATGAAATAAATAAATAAATAAATAAATAAATTCCCTTTGGATGATTCCCACCCCCGTTTTTAAATCCCACCCCCCACAGGAGTAGGGTCAGAAACAAAAATGAGTGAGGGGAAAGGTTTAAACCTCCCTCCCACAGTGCTATGGCCCTGATCCAAATCAGGGCCACACATGCTTACACAACAGTAAAGAGTAAGAGAAGCTGATTATCATATTCTCTTAAAGGTGATTGTGTACAATTTGCCTGCTAATAATAATAATAATAATAATAATAATAATAATAATAATAATTTGTTACCCGCCTCTCCCTCTGGATCGAGGTGGGGTACAACACAAATGCAAACACCATAAAATACATATAACTAATTTAAACATTTAAAACTAATACATTATTAAAAGCAGCACATTATTTAAAAAGGCATTTCATATGTTGCCAGGGTTTTGTGCTAATTTCACTTTGCAATGGCTTGTTTGTGATCTGTGTACATTTTTTTTAAGAAACATGTCCCTTAAATTTTTTAAAAAAGAAAAAGCTGATTCTGCATTATTTTATGAACGTAAGAGCCTTTCTTCCTTCTTCACCCCCTCAAAAGGAAGCAAGCAACAACTATGCACACTGTATAGAAATTAGCACAGGGGCAGAGAAAAGTGAAATGAAATGAAACAAATTCAGCTGAAAACACTGACAGACAGCACCATATTTTGTTCCTGCAGGTAGATGTATAATCTTATTCCTGTTGTACACCAGCTGATTCAGAGGCTCTCAGAACAATGTAGGCTGTTGAAATGTTCCCAGTGGTACTGTGTATGGCTTAAGCAATTCAGCATATAAATATTAATGAAGCTGGTGACTTCTGCCCTGCAAAGTAAAGGTTAATGGGTACATTTGCTGTTTTTCCATTTCTTGAATACCGTACAATCTAGAATCTGATCTGCATATATACAAGTTTTAGCAAGTCACCAAAACACTCTACTTAGCATCTGTAATCCTTCAGCTTTCTCATTAGGGTCAGTAGTAATTTGTGAAGATTCTTTTTTTTTCTTAATTAGGTTTCTATTTTTATTTCATTACCTTGTTAAATGTAAAACCTGGCATGCAAATCCACACTAGCTCCGACTCAAATCTTTATTCCTCTTTGTAAAGTCGGAAGGTAAAAGAAACACAGAACTACACATTTAGAAACATTTCTCCCAAGGAACCAAATTGACAACCCTAAAGTGGTCCAATGAAAGATGAGCGTGTAAATTCAGTTATGAACTGATCTAACTTATTCTTCCAAATATCATAATCATACCCCACCTTTCTCCACCATCATATATGTCTATGGTAGCCCAGAGACTTATGACTCAAGGCAAGGGGAAGCAGGAGCTGGCACCACATCATTGGGTCTACAGCCATTTTAAAAAATAAAACATCAGTGACTGAAATGATAATAAGGTCAGCAAAAGGTATCTACTTCTAAAAAAAACCCCTCTATTGTCCTTTTGTGGACTATACCATCAAGCTCCCCCACCCCCATCAATCTATTGCTATCCTGCCTAGAAGACTGACTCTTAATTTCTATGAAGTTTATTTATTTGTTGCATTGATATACCACCCCATAGCCGAAGCTCCCTGGGAGGTTTACAAAAGTTAAAAACAGTAAACATTAAAAACAAATATACAAAGTTTAAAAACATAAAAAGCATAAAAACAACAGTATCCTTATAAAAATTCCTATTGCTACCATTCATAATCTATCTAGATCAGGAAAAAAACCATTATAAAAGAACTTTCAGTCAGACAAGATTAATTGTGTTACTATTTTACTGTCTTATAAATCCCACCCATCCAATGACAATACTGATTGTAGCAATAACAATTAACTAAGTGGCATAAAATATCTACTGAACACAGCTGAACTGTATTCCTCTTGCTTAGTTGCATTCACATTTCAGCAGCAGCCAGTTTACAAGTCATTTGCATTTGCTTAATTTTCTTCTTTTAATATTTGAAAGCCAATTCTAAAGGATTTACATCTCTTTATCTAGCCATTTGTAAAACTTGAAAACACTGTAATTGCACCTTGATTAAAAGCTAAGATGCCGAGGAAAATATTTTTCTCTCTCTTAAAACAAAATATGGTGCAAGCAAAGTTACAGTTATAGTTGTACCTTTATGACTCCCCCACCCCGTGTTTAAAGAGAGATTAGCCTCATTAAGTGGGACCTTGCTCAAACAATCATAGAAATTCAGAGTGCTAGTGGGTTTATAAACTTTTTCAGGCAATTGAGAGAGTGACTGCAAACTACATTACCGATGCCCAATATGTTGACACGTGTATGCCACCGCCCTCTAAAGAAAGTGGAATATTGAAGTATTCAACAATTTTAGGACAGCAAAAAACAAAAAACAAAAAAAACCATCTTTTTAAACCATTTTTAAAAACAAATTCCAAGAAAATGTCCACGCGTACACACATACACAAATGTGAAGAGAATTAAATAAACTATGTGCAACATCTAGTGCAAATCAATCAAACATTTTCTCATTAATATACATTTGAACTAAGTTGAAGGACACAATTGTTTAAATTTACAATCTACGTTATGCATGAAGATTTAGGGTAAAACAACATTAAAGTATAAAAATCAACAATATAAAAATGAAAATATATAATATGAGTATAATACATTGTTCAGTTCCCACTACCATTTACTCCTGGCAAAAATAAAATGTTATTCAGCTTCTAAGGAATTTGACTAACCTCCACAATGGAGTCATTTCAAAACTGGAAATTAGGCACTAGGAATATTTTTCCATGAAAATACAAGGCAAGAACCTGTAAGCAACTACTTCATATAGGTGACTGGAATAGAATTAAGACTATACCTATATAAAACCCTAGTGACACAATTAATTCACAACTGTGGGCAGTATCCTACACTTCCCTGGTTTGATTTCCTTTAGATGAAAACT
Organism: Elgaria multicarinata webbii; assembly: GCF_023053635.1. Lineage (NCBI taxonomy): Eukaryota > Metazoa > Chordata > Lepidosauria > Squamata > Anguidae > Elgaria > Elgaria multicarinata. The sequence goes on from NC_086172.1 coordinate 108,540,785, forward strand.
ACTGGAGAGTAATGACTATCTTTTAATATTTAAAAATGCTATATTTACAAATACAGAAGTAAAGCGTAAGTAAGGGATGCCTTTTCTCATAACAACCTGCCTGAACAATAAGATCTTGCACTGAAGTTGTCTCAGAGTGCTACTGGCAGCAAAAATTGAGTAAATGGCAAAAAAGGAGAGGACTTTCTCATCTGTGGCATCCTAGTTGTTGACTTGGCCTGACATCCACTTTACTATCCAGTTGAGGCATTTTTATCTATCAGTCATTTGAATGGTTTGTAATTTAAAATAATATAGGAAGGATGAAATGTTTTAAAATACTGGAATTGATGTTTTTACTTTGCAGTTTTTAATTGATATTTTAATTGTGTATGGTGCTAATTGTGTTATTGGTTTATATTTTTAACTGTTTTCTTGTATATTTATTACTCTTTTGGTTTTAAACGCATTGCAAAAAACCCTGGAATAAATATTATGAAAGGTGGTACATATACATATCTTAAGGGTGTGATCCTATACTCACTTACCTGAAAGTAAGTGTCATTGAACTCAGTGGGGTTTACATCTGAGTAAGCATGCATAGGACTGCCCTGTAGATTAATTAATGGACCTGTTCAGAAGACACCTTAAACCCTACTGGTTAAGGCTTTTGATTAAGCATCAGGGTTTAAGGTGTCTTGCGCAAAGCGTTTTGCTAAACCCTGCTCACTCACTAACCACAGTCGGACCGTCTGCAGCAGGGTTAGCAGCTCTAACTGTGGCTTAAAGTGTTCCATGCGACAGCACAGCTTCTGGTTACTGCTAACCCCAGAGCACCACAGTTTTGCTAACCACAGTCCCTGAAGTGTTGTCTGAACAGGCCCAATAGGTGGACCCATATAGAAGGCATTATGCCACAACATAACCCTGGAGAAAAAGCCCTGCTCTCTCAGTCTGCCTTCATTCTTTAGCGAAATTTCAGTTTTCCCATGGCCTCTGCCTATTGTCAAATTACACAGCCTGATGAAAGTATCCCCCCAAAAACTGCTGTTTACATAGGGAGGGAAACTGCCAGTGCTTCCTAATGCAAAGATAGCAGGAGGGCAGATTTTTATCAGGAAAAAAATTCTCCCAATCCAGGGTCCCACTCCTGATTGGGCTCTCTCTTGGCTACTATTTGTTTATTTTTAAGAATTGTGGAAGACCAAACTACACATTTAACATAATCTGTAGTTGGGCTCTCTTTTCAGTTTATTTATTTATCATTTATTTATTTATTGCATTTTTATACCACCCAATAGCCAAAACTCCCTGGGCGGTTCACAAAAGCAATCCATGACTTTAAAGTATCTGCTTGGAGGCAATGGGTTCACAATAAGCTTGATATCTGTGTGCCTGCAAGTATTTCAAAAACAATAAGAGGCAGTATCCTATTCAGGCCTAGTGCTAATGTAAATTAGGTTGGGCTAGCATAGCGCAACAGCAATAGCATTTGCTGGTACGATGGTTTCCCTGTCTAAGAAGGCCTCCGCTTAAGCTTTAGTTTTGTTGTTGTTTATTTGTTCAGTCGTTTCCGACTCTTCGTGACTTCATGGACCAGCCCACGCCAGAGCTTTCTGTCAGCCGTTGCCACCCCTAGCTCCCCCAAGGTCAAGTCTGTCACCTCCAGAATATCATCCATCCATCTTGCCCTTGGTCGGCCCCTCTTTCTTTTGCCTTCCACTTTCCCTAGCATCAGCCTCTTCTCCAGGGTATCCTGTCTTCCCATTATGTGGCCAAAGTACTTCAGTTTTGCCTTTAATACCATTCCCTCAAGTGAGCAGTCTGGCTTTATTTCCTGGAGTATGGACTGGTTTGATCTTCTTGCAGTCCAAGGCACTCTCAGAATTTTCCTCCAACACCACAGTTCAAAAGCATCTATCTTCCTTCGCTCAGCTTTCCTTATGGTCCAGCTCTTGCAGCCATAGGTTACTCCGGGGAATACCATTGCTTTAACTATGCGGACCTTTGTTGTCAGTGTGGTGTCTCTGCTCTTAACTATTTCATCGAGATTTGTCATTGCTCTCCTCCCAAGAAGTAAATGTCTTCTGATTTCCTGGCTGCAGTCAGCGTCTGCAGTAATCTTTGCGCCCAGAAATACAAAGTCTGTCACTGCCTCCACGTTTTCTCCCTCTATTTGCCAGTTACCAATCAAGCTGGTTGCCATAATCTTGTTTTTTTTAAGGTTTAACTGCAACCCAGCTTTTGCACTTTCTTCTTTCACCTTTGTCATAAGGCTCCTCAGCTCCTCCTCGCTTTCAGCCATCAAAGTGGTGTCATCTGCATATCTGAGATTATTATTATTATTATTATTATTATTATTATTATTTATTTATTTATTTATATAGCACCATCAATGTACATGGTGCTGTACAGAGTAAAACAGTAAATAGCAAGACCCTGCCGCATAGGCTTACATTCTAATAAAATCATAATAAAACAATAAGGAGGGGAAGAGAATGCAAACAGGCACAGGGTAGGGTAAACAGGCACTGGGTAGGGTAAAACTAACAGTATAAAGTCAGAACAAAATCAAGTTTTAAAAGCTATAGGAAAAAGAAAAGTTTTTAGCTGAGCTTTAAAAGCTGCAGTTGAACTTGTAGTTCTCAAATGTTCTGGAAGAGCGTTCCAGGCATAAGGGGCAGCAGAAGAAAATGGACGAAGTCAAGCAAGGGAAGTAGAGACCCTTGGGCAGGCGAGAAACATGGCATCAGAGGAGCGAAGAGCACGAGCGGGGCAATAGTGTGAGATGAGAGAGGAGAGAATGTTAATGTTTCTTCCTGTGATTTTAACTCCAGCCTTGGATTCGTCAAGCCCAGCACGTCGCATGATGTGTTCTGCATACAAGTTAAATAGGTAAGGTGAGAGTATACAACCCTGCCGTACTCCTTTCCCAATCTTAAACCAGTCCGTTGTTCTGTGGTCTGTTCTTACCGTTGCTACTTGTTCATTATACAGATTCCTCAGGAGGCAGACAAGATGACTTGGTATCCCCATACCACCAAGAACTTGCCACAGTTTGTTATGATCCACACAGTCAAAGGCTTTAGAATAGTCAATAAAACAGAAATAGATGTTTTTCTGGAACTCCCTGGCTTTCTCCATTATCCAGCGGATATTGGCAATTTGGTCTCTAGTTCCTCTGCCTTTTCTAGTAAACATGTATCTAAGCAGAAGCACGTTGTCTTAGGTGAGAACAAGTGAATGTCAAAAAGAAAACCAGACCTTATTGTAACTCTAAAATAGTTTGGAATGAGCATGGAGGAAGTAGGGAAGCAAAAGTGCATGAAAAAATGCAGAAGGATAGGAATAGAGAGATATAGCAAAACTAGTTGCCATCTGTTACTGCAAGAACATGACAGGTTTCAACAGAATGAGAATAACCAAACATCAGGGGCAAATAGATGATGTGAGTGGGACTGTGCCCTATACACTAGTGGGATGGTTCCAGGTGAGTTCAATAATCAATGAGGATGCTTGGAGTATAATCTTGACATTTTTAGCTAATGAAATAACTGTCAGAAAAAATCCCCTAATACTATAAAAAGTAGTATGCCCAGCTTTGAGAGCAGTATCTCTGTCGACAGTGCTTGAAGAAGTATTGAAGAAGTACCTCTTTTCCTTTTCTTCCTTGAAGAAGTACCTCTTTTTTTTTCTGCATGTGTGAATAGGTAAATTCTCTTTTCTACTTTCAATAAAGCATATTTTCTGTTAACTAGTTGTTGTGAAACTCTTCTAGTCAAAAGAGCAGATCACCAAGCCCAAATCCATCTCTATTCTCATTGAGCAGGGTTGTGGGAACTCCTCTCAAGAGGACATTAAAATATGACATTTAGAAGCTACCCGACTAGTTTTGGGAATCTAATTTATCACCCCTACATGCTTGAGGTTGGTTATGCTACCAGAATGTAATTTATGTTAACACTAGTGTCAAATAGGATACTGTCCAGAAATTTAAACAATGTATATAAGGCATGGCCAAGTTTCCTCCAATCTCTCCTCACTGGCATAAGTCATTTGAGGGGCAGCAGTGAGGGGCAGCACATTGATAGACTGGCTGTTGATAACTGCTTAATGCTGAGGCATGACATCACATCACTCAGCATTGGTGAGGTTTGCAGTTAAAAGTGGAAAGGGAGAATTGTTACATACACCTGCACAGCTACAAGAAAAATTACCTCCATTTGAAATATTTTTTTTTCTTAGCAGAAACGCACAGCACCAGACTATTCCTGTTTCACATACATAGTTCTACCAAAATTCATCTGCAAGTGCCACCCATTTGACATGATGTGATAACAAGAAGTCCACTAGCTTTCTGCTGTGTTGGCAGTACTAAAAAGACACACACACACACCTCAAAACTGACAGATATCAAGGTGGTCTTTCACTAAGTTTGAAAATATGGTGACACTAGTTTTGTTGAAAGTCAATTAAATTCTCCATCCCAATGTCGATATTCAGCTACCAAAAAAAATCAAGATTAACAAGGTCATTTTGCACACTTTCCTCCAAAGCAATGCACTTTTCACTCTGCTTATTTTGTAAAGGAAGACGGAAAGGAAGCAAGAAAGGAAAGCAACTAAAATATGCTACAAAAATCTATAGGCAATCAAAATAGAACCACAACAATAATGACTCAGGTTCAGGGGGAAAAAGTGGCACTTTAAGCCAACAATCCTCTGGAATGTCAAGATCTAGTATTTGGCTCAATAACCATGTATCAAATCAGTCACCTGCAAGGCTAAAGGCTAATAGTGTGATCTGAATTATGATAGAATTGCTTTTTTAATGTCCTGCTGCAAGCACTGTTGTTGCAGTCAGTGTTGACCTTACTTGTAGATCAACCTGATCACAAAAACTTTTCACTTCCTGCAAAATACACAAAATAATGCTGCACTTCATGCACCATTCAAGATTCAGAATTTGTTAACACTCCCTGTTTATAAACTTTAGGTAGCAAGAGAAACAAGGCTCATTGTGCCCTAAACTGTGAAATAATTGTCCAGCAGCAGTGGAAAAAAAGATGAAGCAAAGAGTAGGGATGCCGGAGAAATCTAAAGCAGATTCAAATGCATTTGGATTTTTATGAATCCGACCTGCGGATTCCACAGTGGACCAACATTTTCCAAGTCATGCAGATTCCACAGATTTGCAGACTGGTTTTTCATTTGGTTAATGCTCATTAGCACTAATTAACATTAACTAATATTAGAATGTAAGAACATAAGAAGTGCCATGCTGGATCAGACCAAAGGTCCATCTAGTCCAGCACTCTGTTCACAGAATGGCCAGCCAGCCATCAGCCAGGGATGAACAAGCAGGACATGGTGGAACAGCACCCTCCCACCCATGTTCCCCAGCAACTGGTGCACACAGGCTGATTGCCTCGAATACTGGAGATAACACAAACCATCAGGGCTAGTAGCCATTGATAGCCTTTGCCTCCAGGAATTTATCCAACCCCCTTTTGAAGCCATCCAGATTGGTGGCCATCACTACATCTTATGGTAGTGAGTTCCATAATTTAACTATGCACTATGTGAAGAAGTACCTCCTTTTATTGGTCCTTGATCTCTCACCAATCAGCTTCATGGGATGACCCTGGGTTCTAGTATTTTGAGAGAGGGAGAAAAATTTCTCCTATCCAAATTCTCCATAACATGCATAATTTTGTCTCCCCTTAGCCTTCTTTTTCCCAAGCTAAACAATCCCAGTTGATGTAAACTTCCCTCATAGGGGAGATGCTCCAGCCCCTTAATCATTTTAGTTGCCCTTTTCTGCACTTTTTCCAGATCTATAATATCTTTTTTTAGGTGTGGTGACCAGAACTGTACACAGTATTCTAAACGCACCATAGATTTATATAAGGGCAGTATGATACTGACCGTTTTATTCTCAATTCCTATTATTATTATTATTATTATTATTATTATTATTATTATTATTATTATTATTATTTGTATCCCACCTTTTGCCCAATGCTGGGCCTCAAGGAGGCCTTTTCTTATAATGCCTAACATGGAGTTTGCCTTCTTTACAGCGGCTGCACACTGGGTGGACATTTTCATCGAGCTGTCTATCACAATCCCAAGATCTCTTTCTTGTTTGGTCACCACCAGCTCAGATCCCATTGAGTTATACTTGAAGTTGGTTTTTTTTGCTCCAACGTGCATCACCTTACACTTGCTTACATTGAACCACATCTGCCATTTGGATGCCCACTCTCCCAGCTTGGAGAGATCCCTTTGGAGCTCTTCACAATCCCTTTGTGTTTTAACAACCTTAAATAATTTGGTGTCATGAGCAAACTTGGCCACTTCACTGCTCACTCCTAATTCCAGATCATTTATGAACAAGTTGAAAAGAATTGGTCCCTACTCCAATCCCTGTGTGACCCCACTATTTACTTCCCTCCATTTACTTCCCAACATTCATTAGCACATTTGCACAAGTGTGCATTAGTGCTAGTATGAATTAGCACAAGCAGAATGAAAGAGGCAGCTGGACAACCATCTGTCAAGTATGCTGTAGGGTGGATTCCTGCATTGAGCAGGGGGTTGGACTCGATGGCCTTTTAGGCCCCTTCAGACTCTACTATTCTATGATTCTATGAAATTCTGGTTAAAAAAAAATCTGATTCTGTCAATGAGCAGACGAAGGTACAAAAGACATCTGACAATCAACCAAAGATAGACAGAATGGATTTAACAAAATCTGTACATCCCTAAGGAAAATATTTATCATGATCTACTCATCAGTTACTAACAGTAATGAACATATAGACAAAATGAAAAAGTGACCATCTTTTCAGCACAATCTCATGACTTGCTAATGCACTGATGCCTGGGGTGACCAGACCACATAAAAAGCAGGAAAAGGCTCTCATAGTTTTAATACTTCGAAAGTATAGTGAAGTATAGGCAGAGGAGGAAAAACAGAACTTTTTCTGATACTCCATGTTTGTTTGTTTGTTTTTACGCTATTTAAACACACAAGTGGTACTTTCCACCTCTTTCATAATAGCCTTTGGGCTTTTTTGGACTATGAAGCTGCAACTGTCACAGTCATCCAGAATTTTTCTGATTTCCAGTGTACAATATAGTTGTAGTAGCACAACTCTCTGTTTGAGACTCTGCTGCTTTAACAGTTGTAATATCTTATCTGGGGAAAACCTGAATGGTATCAGGATTTTTCAAGAATATTTAATTTAAGAAACTCAATGGGCTCCCTGGTTTGGTTTCAGATGCTGAGTCAGATTTGGAGGGTGAACTAGAAGAAGCCCAGGCAAGAAAGGGAGAGTGGGGAGGACATCCCCCAAGAATCTTCAGGAGACAGGGAGGAATCTTCCCAGGAACTTATTGAACAGGAGGCCCAGGCTCAGAGTTCCCAAGGGATGGAGAGGGAAACTCCCACCCCTTGGGAACTCAGCCATTGTCAGAGGGGGAGGGAGCACCAGAATTGACAAATCCCATAGTCCATCAAGCAGGAAGAGTTGAGAGGAGGTGGGAGGCTGCCCCCCCCCGAGACAAGCTGCACATCTGTCAGGGAATAGCTTCAATACTGCAGTGGGCCTTGTAGTTTGTAGCTAAAATTTAATTAGGAGTAGTCTGGAAGTGATCGGGCCTATTCATCCTGGGGAATGTCAGAATCTGTGTGAGCTTATCTCTGCCAGTATTCTGAACAGAGCAGGGGTTGTCACTCTACTCCCCCCACTCATCTACAAAGTCGACCTTGACGAACAGAGCGACTGGTAGATTGCTGTGAGAGCCTGACAGAGATAAGGTTGCACAGCTTCCGTCACTCCACAGGGCAAATAGGCCAAACACTTCCAGACTATTTCTAATTAAATCTTAGCTATGAATTACAAGGTCCACCGCTGCGCTGAAACTATTACCTGACAATGGCAGAAGTTGGGTCAAGAGGACCCTCCCTGAAGGAGGAGTCCAGTAAAAGTCTGTTGGGCATGGCAGGAAACTGTCCATTTAGACAAAAGGCAACTTCCTTGCTTTGTTTGGCTAATTAAGTTTAGAGGAAAGCTCCTAACCTTCACAGTCACTACCGGTGTGAAGAGGTGTTGTTATTGTTGTTTTTATTGAATAAAGGCTTTGTGGATTGCACAGCGAATTTTTGTCACCCCACATTTGCATGGGAGGGCTTTGAATCCTGACATATATTAATTTTTAATATATATATTTTTAACCACCCAGGGAGTTTCAGCTATTGGGCAGTAAAAAATGCAATAAATAAACAAACAAACAAAATAATTCTAGGAGTTACAGTCCCACATTTAACTTACCTGAGGGCAGTATCTGTTGTGACACTACCACTAACATACATTCCCTTAATCAAGCATAGATAACCTCTAGCAAAATGGCAATAATGCATGCTGACACAACATGTTTCCCCAGGAAAAACCCACCCTCCAGCAAGCGCTATTGGTATAATGCTAAATAGCACAACATCATTTGCATATCCACCACTTACATCCTGAAGGCACCTACCTTCCTTATTCCTTTAATCTCCATTGCCATCAAGTCATTCTAAATACTCCCATTTTAAACATTGTATAACATAGTAGCTAGGTCTAGACTACTAGATGACCAGACCAGGAGATTTCTATTAAAAGTTAAACAAATATATTATTTCTTAAAAACGTATCTACAAATTCATATTATAATATTATTTTGCAGGGTAGGTATTAAACCAAACTTTTCTATTGCCTTTAAAATATTACATTCTCTCTAAAGAAGTGTCTATTTCCTTGTACTAGTTCTCTTCCCTATTCTAAGCCAATAGACAATTTCCTTTTTTCTTTTCCCCAGTTAGCACACACAACGTTTCACAGAGGACCACCTGAACCTTTCCCTCTGGGTCAGGGACTCACTGGTAAGGATAAAGAACAAACATCTTCCACTTTTTAATCTGCCAACAGATGATAGTCTGGCTTCAGCTCCTATGTAGGACTGCTGTCTGGGTCTTCCTCTCCCTGCAGACCTTCTCAGCCTTAACCTTCTGTGATTTCAGCAATATTGTCTTCCCTTTTAATCCCTTAGACAGTCATCACTTGCTTCTACTGGGAACTTTTAACGTTCAACCCTGCTCTGGCTTAACATTCTTTTGCTAGCTTCTTCATAAGCTCCTGCCTCCAGACTGACTGACTCCAGCTGATGCCCACTAACTGGTTCTAACAGTGCTCTGCCTCTTTTAGAAACAGTTTTACTCTCTTCAACCAGAATCCTCTAACCAAAAGTTGTGCTCTCGTAGACCAATATTTCATTTATTTTTAACTAAGGATCAATGACTTCACATGAAATGTCCACGAAAGGACATACCACAGTGTGACCCTTGCCTGGCTTTTCGATTTCACTGTCTCATATAAAGGCAGTGGCCTCTGATGTCAACTGACAGAATGGAAATCTCACAAAACATATAGGCTCAGTTTGGGTGACATATTAGTCAACGGTGGACTATTTAATCAACCATTGATTAAATAGTCCACCAATGACTAACGTGTCATCTGTCAGGCAAAAACCATGCTACAGTTGGTTATTTTTTTTAAAAAAAAAAACACAACGGTGATAACTAACAGTTTGCAGAGTTAACTATCTGTACAACCATTGGTTATCGTGTTGTACGGTGGGTTCCGTTGATTATTTCTCTTGCCGACAGAGTAAGTAGGCAAGAGCAGCAGAAACCCCAGCTGCTCTAGCCCAATGGGGCTCCATCAGCACTGCTTTAGACCAATGGGGCTCCATCTCTCCCCAAGTGCTTACCAGCAAGCACTTGGGGAGAGCCGATCATGCCATCTCTTGCTTCCTGGCATGGGCATATGCCATCCCTGGGTGGGGCACTGCCAGTCATGGTGCCCTACATGTTCCCAGGGGCGTGTCCATTACTTTCCGCCACCCCTGCCCCCGGGTGAATGGCTCAAGGGGATAGCCCCTTCAAGGGGATCCTTGAATGGCTCAAGGGGATCCTTGTGCACCCACCGTTCCAATATTGGCGGATGGGTTTTTCCTGTGGTTGGATGTTTCATGTCCAGCTGCAGGAGGCATCCTTATCCCTCCCTGGCCTGCAATCCATTTGAGGATCAGCTCAAGGGGATTGCAGGCCAGGGAGGGATAAGGATGCCTCCTGCAGCTGGACATGAAACATCCAACCACAGGAAAAACCCATCCGCCAATATTGGAACGGTGGGTGCACAAGGATCCAAGCTGCTGCTATGATGAGCAGGACAGATTCTTCCATGTTGCATCCTATCCCCATTCACAAGAACAGAAGGGGAATCCTTTGCTGAGGAAGGCAGATCTTGCACATCTGATTTCCCTGCATCCCACCTGCCTCAGCAAAGGATTCCCCTTCTTTTCTCATGAATGGGGACAGGATGCAACACAGAAGAACCCATTCTGCTCATCACAGCAGCAGCTCGGATCTTTGCACGCCTCTCCGTCACCATCATTTCCATAGCAATGCTATGGAATTGCTATGGAAATGGGTGAAGTTGTTGTAGCCTCCCCCTTCCCTGTTGCTATGGAGACAAGGGTGAAGGACGCACCAGCGCCAAGCAACATCCCCATCGCCTGTCCCTTTGTGCTGGGGATAGTGACAACTGGCAGGTGCATCACCTTTTATAACAGGGGACACGGCACATCTGTTGCCAAGTGGCAGCGGATGAATCCCAGCTCCTCTCCAGAGGAGAGATGGCTCGCTGGGGCTTCTTTCTTCAGTGACAGCCACTCTGCAGTGTGTCTGTCCTCCCCCTCAGCTCCTCCCCATGGAATAATGGTGACGTGATAAGGTAAGCAGTAACTAGCACCCCATTCAGGGGGGGGGGGGGAGAGACGACAACGCCATGGAGTAGAAATAGTCCATTCCATGGAGCTGCACTTTTGTGTCGCTCAAAGGCACCCCAGAAACAGCCATCTGTGGAGTGGACTATTACCACTCCGTGGATTGAAGTGTCGTCCGAACGTACCCATAGTCACCTACTTAATAACTCTATCAGCGTAAATGTTTCTTGGCAGACTACCAACTACAGGCCACTTGTATATTGCATCTCTTCAGCATCAGAGGAAAACTGACAACTAGGAAGAGACAAATCTGTCAGGTTCAACTCCGCTCAGATTCCTGCTCTAGGGGCACAAACCTATTGGACCGCTACTGTTATAAGGAAGCATCCATTCACGGACGCTTCCCAGGATCCTATGCCCTGCCAGGCAATATATAATGCACTAATATAATGCACTATTGTGTCCATTTTCCTATATTATACACATTTTGTGCACATTTTTTTGATTTCTGAACTGCATCACAAAATTTAAGAAAGTGTGAATATCACTGTATCGCTGCATTTCAGTTTCTGTGTAGAATCAGGAAGAACTTCGTAAGTTTGCATTAAAACACAAACCAATTTCTTCACCATCTCCTATCCAACCTGAAGCTACAAAGGAGAAGTCCTAATATCAGGAAACAAGAAAACACACTCACTACACTTAGCTTCTCTGGACTTATTAATTCGATGGGTTTAAACTAATTTAACTGTCATTCCTTCAGCCTTGAAAACACTATTTCTGTGAGAGGAGAGCTAATAGAGAATTATAATGCATTACAAATGCAAGATTACATGACCAAGCCATGCACTAAAAATACACAAAAATAATCTGTGCACAAGGTTGACAATGGTAATTGCCATTTTTATGTATATAATGAAATTTATTTGGCTTTGTGAAGCTCACTTTGGCTACTGTTAAAGATGGCACATATGCAGGAAAGGTAAAAATCAGATTTGCTTGTTCTCATCAAATCTGTGTATTTTATTGCCTTTATTTATTTATTTTTTAAAAAGTTGCTGAATTTACTTCATTTAAGCAGTAACTTTTGCCCTTTGTGCTTTTACAAAATTACCTTTAAAAGGGAGAAACAGTCCATTATTAGGTAACATTGATATCTGTATTTATTTTGTATGGCAGGTGCGCTTTGCCTTGGTCCCAAGCCTTGAATCTGAAGCTGGCAATCTGGCCTGCCTCAAACCAAATCCAATTTGGGACCAGATTGGTCCTTCTTGGCCCAAGGTAGCCAAAGCGTTTTGGGCTGATTCAGCCCAATGGCCAGCCACTGCGCCCCAACCGCCCATGGGATATACTCAAAGCCTCCGCTCATGCCAGCAAGCCACCCATCCTCCAGCAGAGCTGCACTGGCCTGTTGTAAATCTACTGTTTTAAACTAATGCAGTGCCCAAAATTTTCCCCATTCCATTTTGGCGGGGGTGGGGGGAAATGAAAACTTGGTTGAAAGAGGCTGGGAGAGGTGAGAATTCTGGGCAATTTTCTCCTTGGGGAGTGGGGACAGGGTTTCCACATACCTTTTTAAATGTAGCCAGTTGTTGAGCCCTTTTTTTTCTTTCAATTTTTTAAAAAATACCCCAGGCATTTTCAGGAGCCAAGGAGTTCTTCCTGAATGCCTATTGGAGAGGGTGAGGTCAAATCGTCTCCTATAGGCATTCACTATGAACTGTGGGGCTCCTCCAAATGCTGGAGGATGGGGGTGGGTTTTTTGAAAACTAAAAAATTAGGAAGAAGGACCCTTAGCTACTAGCTACACTTTAAAAAGGTATGTGGAAACCCTGTCCCTCCACAAGGAGAAAATCCTCCAAATCCCACCCAACCATCGCCACAAAAGAGGCAGAAAAAACAATGCTTATTTCTCAAAAATAGGAGGCACGATTCGGCCCACAACCATTGTAAACTATGGCAGCTAGAAAAGGCCATTTCTGGCCACCATAGTTTATAACAGTAGATCTACAGCAGGCCAGAGCAACTGTCCTGGAGGACAGGTGGCTCACCAGTGGGAGCAGAGGTTTCAGGTAAGTCCTACAGGCAGGGGCAGCAGTTTGCTGTGTCCGAGGGGTGAGCAGGAGAGGAGGGGAGTCCTATGGATCCCCGGTCAACTTTGCACTGAGGAAACTAAAACAGCCAACCTGCTTCGGGTTCAGAACTGAATTTGAATTGGGCTGGGGAGGTTCCAAAGCATCCTGAGTCAAATCAGATCCAGCTTGGAAGCTCCAAATTGGCTTCCAAGGCAAATTGGGAGGCTGTACACAGCACTATTTTATATTCCTCATTTCCACCAAAACATGGTGCTTAAGGCAGTTGTACAAAGGATATAATGTCAAGATACTCCCTACAAAACCTGCACCATTTGGTAATGGTGTCACAACTGGATGTCATATATCTTGACTTCAGCAAAGCTTTTGACAAAGTACCACATGACATTCTGATTAACAAACTAGCTAAAAGTGGGCTAGATGGAACAACTATTAGGTGGATCCACAGTTGGCTACAGAATCGGACTCAAAGAGTACTTATCAATGGAACCTTCTCAAACTGGGGAGAGGCAACGAGTGGGGTGCCGCAGGGCTCAGTCCTGGGCCCAGTGCTCTTCAACATTTTTATTAATGATTTGGACGAGGAGGTGCAGGGAACGCTGATCAAATTTGCAGATGACACCAAATTGGGTGGGATAGCTAATACCCTGGAAGACAGAAACAAACTTCAAAGTGATCTTGATAGGCTGGAGTGCTGGGCTGAAAACGACAGAATGAAATTTAATAGGGATAAGTGCCAAGTTCTACATTTAGGGAATAGAAACCAAATGCACAGTTACAAGATGGGGGACACTTGGCTCAGCAATACTACAAATGAGAAAGATCTTGGAATTGTTGTAGATCACAAGCTGAATATGAGCCAACAGTGCGATATGGCTGCAAGAAAGGCAAATGCTATTTTGGGCTGCATTAATAGAAGTATAGCTTCCAAATCACGTGAGGTACTGGTTCCTCTCTATTCGGCCCTGGTTAGGCCTCATCTAGAGTATTGCGTCCAGTTCTGGGCTCCACAATTCAAGAAGGACACAGACAAGCTGGAGCGTGTTCAGAAGAGGGCAACGAGGATGATCAGAGGTCTAGAAACAAAGCCCTATGAAGAGAGACTGAAAGAACTGGGCATGTTTAGCCTGGAGAAGAGAAGATTGAGGGGAGACATGATAGCACTCTTCAAATACTTAAAAGGTTGTCACACAGAGGAGGGCCAGGATCTCTTCTCGATTCTCCCAGAGTGCAGAACACGGAATAACGGGCTCAAGTTAAAGGAAGCCAGATTCCGGCTGGACATCAGGAAAAAACTTCCTGACTGTTAGAGCAGTGCGACAGTGGAATCAGCTACCTAGGGAGGTTGTGGGCTCTCCCACACTAGAGGCATTCAAGAGGCAGCTGGACAACCATCTGTCAGGGATGCTTTAGGGTGGATTCCTGCATTGAGCAGGGGGTTGGACTCGATGGCCTTGTAGGCCCCTTCCAACTCTGCTATTCTATGATTCTATGATTCTATGAACTATTTAAATAATTTCCCTCATACAAATGAAGGAGGAAAAGCATGCTAACCAAGTCCTAAGCATCAGGACTTCATGGCAGAGGTACCATGAAAGATAAAGAGCAAAAGATCAATTATTATACTTAGTAGGTTCAACAGTGTTACCATAAGTAGAATCAAATATATGATCAATTCACAGCCACTTGTGGTGAAACCATCGCAAGTAGAATCTGTGACATATGTCCTGTCTTATGAATACATTGGGACTCATCAACATTGCAGTTCACTGTATCTTTTTTCAGCTTGGACAGAAATCCACTTCATAGAAATCCACTTCAAGTCCCTTCTGTACTTTTGACACTGAGAACTTTTTCATACCTGCAATGGACCACATGGCTGAGTGCTCATGATACAAGTACATTGGCAGAGCTTCACTTGATAAGCTGTCTTTGTGGGAGGCTTCCCATATGTTTAGGATGGATTTAACCACAACACTGCAACTTTTCTTTTGGGGAGGTTTAAATGTCAGTTAAAATCTGCTACATAAAATGCATGAGAAGATGCTTACACAAATGACCTGCCATCTGGAGTTATATAGTCCATGTCTACATCAAGGAACATAATGAGAGATGGGAAATGGCCATTAAAAACAGCAGATTAAAAAAAAAGAGAAACATATGTGGGGATAATCTTCACATGTCAAGAAATGTACTGGATAACCACTCCATCAAAATGCCCGACCAACAATTACTCATGATGACGTCAACTCATGATGATAGCATTATTTTAACTGAAAGCCGTAGGTAGATTTTATAAATAAAAATAAAATCAGTACATTAATAAATCAGTATGGATTCTACCAATTATGACTTTATGCTAGCAGAAAGCACTTTCACTTACAGTTAGCATGGCAATCAATTTTCACCCACCCCACCCTTACATATTGCAGCTTGGAATCTACAGACTTTGTAAATTCCATTCCATCTGCATTTTGTGGCTTGTTAGGTGTCTTTCATTCCATTGTCTGCTTACTGACAGAATCAGATTTCTGTCCAATTTCCCAAATCTGCACAAATTCTCATTTGTGCAAATTTGCACTTGTGAAAATGTGCAAAAATCCCCTTCAAAATGTACATTTTCATGCTTTAGTTTAGGGAGGGGGGGAGAGTGCATATTCAGCTGATGGTTTTTATTTATTTATTTTACATATTTTTCTACGGCTAAATTTTCATAGTATTCCAGAAATGTAGTCCACGGAATCCACGCAACTCAGGAAAAGCTGATCCACTATGGAACCTGTGGGTCGGATTCATAGTAATCCAAAATAATTTGATTCCATTGTGGATTTCTTTGACATCCCTAATTGCCTTCTGCAGCCCCTAAAAAGCATGGTGAAAAGTAGAAAAGCGTGGTGCCAAAAACTGCATTAGGGTGTGGGGCCCGGCAAAAACAGGATGCCTCAACTTGCATAAGCATGAACACTTGCGGCTAGTCCAAAGCCATCCATGGATACAATCCTATATAGTTATCACTATAAATGAAACACAACTACATTAAAATGAAATTTAAAATGAATACAAAGATGCTGAATTTGCATTCAGGCTATTTGAACTGTGGCCTAGAAATAGTTTAAGATGGATGGATTTTACACCATTTGATTCCATGACCATCTGTCTTTCACATTTTGTAAAAAATGTAATTTCTATGAAAATGAATGAACAGAGCCAAAAACCAAACAAACCACCTGCTATTTAAGTTTAAGCATTATAAATATAACAGAACAGGTAATGCTTTGTTATTGATTACTGTGAAAATAATGAATCCCAGTACTGTCATCCAAACAGCATATGAATTTACTTTCCATGTCTTACTTTTGCACCCAAATTTTAGGAAAGTTCTGACCAGCAGCTGTTTCCAAAAAATTGGGGAAAATTTTAGTCTTCAAGTAAGTCTTCATGTGATTCTTAAGAGCAGAAGTGCTGCGCCTATGGCACTCCAGATGTTGTTAGACTCAACTCCCATCAGTCCCAGACAGTATGGCCAGTAGTCAAGGATGATGGGAGCTAGAGTCCAATGTCAGATGGACCACAAGTTCCTCACCCCCTATTTTAGAGTTTTTCGACAGGAGGCTGTAAATAGCTGTATCTACATTCAGATTAATCACAGAACAGAGATCAGAGATCCACATGAAGAGGTTTTCCTTTCTGCTTTTCTGCTATATAACCTCTAGGTGGAGCTGTGCTATAGTGGAATATCACAATTACACAAATAGAAACAAGCACTTTCGGAAATAATATTCAATTTTCCCTGTTCTAAAAAAACAAAAACAAAAAACAGGAAAATGCTCTGACAAAACAGAAGCGAAACTGGAGGATCATGATGTCACGTAAAGAACTCTTAAACAACTGTGAATAAGGAATCATGAGCACACAAAAAACGCCTCATGCAGAAAAGCTCTTAGAGCATTTTTGCACATATTTCGATAATTTGTGGGGAGTATTCAGTATAGTCCAGAATTACTACCTCATCTGTTGTGTGATACCTAGGCCTAAATTCTAAGGTTTCAATGGAATTTATTGTCTAAAGTGTGTGTAAGAACATAGCCTGATGCAACCTGAACGCATTAAATTAATTTGTATAGCCAGGCACAGTAATGGAAAGTTACATCACCATGATGATAACAAGTGTTTATGGCAAGGCTTTTGGCTGAAACTTCAGAATCTCCATTTCCAACACCTTTGGTCTGTTTGATACTATTGCTTCCATTACAACATCCTGGCACCAAACTAATAGGTAACAAGATTCATCATTCAATAATCTGATCTAATTTCCATTCATTTAATTTTTAATGCCTGCTGATAGCAAAACAACAGTAAAAACCAAAGTTTTTCTTTTCTTTTCTAAGATCATAAAGATACAGTTTAAAATATATGGTATTATATTTATGTGCTAGAAAGGTATAATTAAATAACTCATCATATAGAAATCTTGATAAGGTTCTAATTGCTAGATCTCAAGAACTACAGGACCTATTTTAAAATGAAATAAAACATAGTGAAGCAGGAAGTATAGGACAGTTCAATCTTTGTAAACTTAACATCCGTGAAGAAGTAAACCACAAGGCATGCATGATAATGATACAACGGTTGTAACTTCTGACTAAAGCCATCAGAACTAATGGGAAGTCTTTTTACGGATAAAGGATAGGTTTTGTTCTCCACTCCACTAAAAGAAAAATACTTCTAATACAGCAGCCATGACTATTTCTATCATCAAGCTTAATCCAAACAAGAGAGAGGTGCACCGAGTTAGTCAAAAGGCAAATCAGGGAATAGGGATTACACCTGTACTGGAGAGAATTATACTCCATCTAAAGACTCAGACTAACAGCTGGGTTATTCCTTGACTTAGCCTTGAACCGGCAGGTTTTTGGTGGTGGTCAGGAGTGTGTTTGCACAGCTGAGGCTAGGCACCAATTGCACCCACTGCTTGAGATGTCTGATCTGGCCATGGTCACGTATGTCTAGCGTGGCCATATTTTGGAAACCAAAAAGGAGGACAGCATGGCCAGCCCTCAAGGAGGTATGCCCACCCCATCATGCCCAGCCCTCAAGGGGGCATGCCCATCCTGACATGACTTCCCCCCAAGGGGGCATGGCCCTGGTCACATGTTCTTGACCAGATACAAAAGAAGCAAGGCTCCTGCAGCTTTAACTGTTGTGATGAAGAGGGAATTTCACCAGGCGCTGCATGCATAGAAATGACACCTGCTGAAATTCCCTTTCCTATACAATTGTTAAAGATACAGGAGCCCTGTCCTCCTTTCCATGTGGTCACCCTACCTTCTGTCAAGGAGGACTATGCACCCACCAAAGCCTGCCCTCATGGATCATGCAAGTAGCAGATGCTTTCAGAGCCTAGGAGATCCAGACACACTCAAACAAGCCAAACCACACTATGCAATCACATATTACCTTGCCCCTTAGACCAGACATTGCTGCTCACATCCCTTTTGGGCAGCAAAACCTGGGCCAGCTTGGAAAGAGCAACAGGTGAGGAAGGCCTCTGGCACTCCATTGAACATGTCAGCAGCCAGTGTACCTGCTCACTCCTTGCAAGCAGCCTCACTGACTACAATGGCAAATTGCAATGTTTGGCTACTGGGCACCTCTCTCTGCCCAGTCAGGCACCAGTTTACAATGTTATTGTTAAGCAATTTTGGATGCTGGATGTAATGGTCTTACAGCCCCCTTTATAACTTAAAATGCATCACTTCCGCATTCGACAGCTGCTACATTTATGATTTTAGAATAATAATAATGATAATAATAATAATGGCAAGCATGTTATTTTTTGTTATTTTTTTATGTTTCCATACATGTGAGAGTTTCACATTTTAAACTCAATTAAGGTGCAACCCTATGCATGTTTAGAAAGAAAAAAAGTCCCACAATTCTGCTCATACCCCAGCCAGCCATGCTGGCTAGGGATTTTAGAAGTTATAGGACTTTTTTCGGACTAAACATGCATAGGATTATGCCTTTAACTCAAAAATACATGAATCAAATAGGATTTCCTTGTGCTGTGGAACAGACTTACTTAGGAGTAAGCACCATGTTGTTATAGGAAAGGATAATATATATTTTTAACAAAGAGTTATAAATAAGTATCTGTCATGTGGTACAGAGGTTTCCCATAGAAAACCTGTCTGCTTCACTGTTGTGATTATTTGATTGGGACTGAAGTGCATAACTGAAGAAGAGGCACTATATATAATTTTAGGGGCACTAATCATTACTGTATTTTTATTGTCTTTAAATATGGTTAAAAGTCCCCCAGTTATCTTGCTATTCTATTTCTACAATGCCTTTATCTGTATGCTTTTTCCTGTCTTTTCTTCACCATCTCTTCTTTTTCAGGCTGAATTCAATGCACATTTACCTCAGAGTAAGTCCTCTTGATCTCAGTGGGGCTTACTTCAAAGTAGACAGCCTTAGATTGTGTTAAAGCTTTGTTTTTAAGGTGACACGAGATACACACATACCATGTTTACCAAAAGAATGGCTTGCTGGTTACTGAATCATATCTGTTCGGGAAAAAAGGCGGCTGGATAAAATAAGCAAGGGCAGACAGGAATCATTTTAGCAAGTGTTCTTCCCTCTCCCCCTTTTTAGCAATCCCATGCAGGGTTACTTAAAATAAGCCTCGCAGAGCATAAAGTGGCTCCCTCCCCAAGAAGTGTGGTTAAGTAGGGTGACCACATGAAAAGGAGGACGGGGCTCCTGTATCTTTAACAGTTGAATTGAAAAGGAAATTTCAGCAGGTGTCATTTGCATATATGGGGAACCTGCTGAAATTTCCTCTTCATCACAACAGTTAAAGCTGCAGGTGTCCTGCCCTCTTTTAAATCTGGTCACTCTAGTATAGCTCCTGCAGCTTTAACTGCTGTGATGAAGAGGGAATTTCACCAGGTTCTCCATATATACAAATGATACCTGCTGAAATTCCCTTTTCTATGCAACTGTTAGATACAGGAGCCCTGTCCTCCTTTTCATATGGTCACCCTAGAGGTAGTATCCAATGTTAGTCCTATGTAGAGTAGACCCATTGAAATGAATGAGACCTAAGTTAATTACAACTAATTTAAGTCCCATTCTTTTCAATAGGTCTATTTATGTAGGACTAACATTGGATACTACCTGTTGTGGCATAAAGTCCCCACCCCCATATATAATTTTTGGGACACTAATCATTACTGTACTTATTATGGTCTTAAAATATGGTTAAACATTCCCCAGTGATCTTCTACAGTGCCTTCATCTGTATCCTTTCTCCTGTCTTTTCTTCAGCCTCCCTTTTTTTTAGGCTGAATCCTATGCACATTTATCTCAGAGTAAGTCCCATTGATCTCAGTGGAGCTTACTTCTGAGTAGAGAAACTTAGGATTGTGCTGTAGCTCTTAACACAAGATACCTTAAAAACATTTTTACCAGAAGAACTGCTTGCTGGTTACTGCATCATATCTGCTTGAAAAAATGGGGTTGGATACCCTAAGCTAAGAGGGGGTTGAATAGCCCCCAGGAATTTATCCAACCCCCTTTTAAATCCATCCATCCCTTTCTTTCTTTCCCAAACCAGGTGCTATGCAAAGGACTTTCCTAAAGGATCTTTGTTTCTCTCCATTTATCCGCTCTTCTTTTCTCAGGAGCAGCCACAGAGAAGCACATTTCACAGGAGTAAGAGGAACTGCTGTGTGTTGCTGCCACTCTGAGCTGTCGTTCTCTTTTAAAGTTCCATGATCCTCCCCATCAATCCTGTCCTTCTCCATGGAGCCAAGCTCCTTCCAGCCAGAGTTTAAAAACACGCACTCCCAAACCAGACCCCGAGGAAAGAAAGGGTTTCTCAGCACTTTGCTCTCGCTTCCTAATCTTCCCTCTCTAGCCTCCCCCTTTTTCCCTCCCATCACTTGGCTCCTTTTTTTGGGGGGGGGGATCTCCTCCCAGAAATGGCTAATTTAGAGCCCTGCTCCAACCCAAATCAAAAGCAGCCACTGGGAATGAGTCTGTCAGGGCAGGCTCGGCCCAACGTGTGTTGCCAGCTTATGCGCCAGCCGCCACCTCACTGCCGTTTCCCCACCTCTCCCCGCACATCTGTGTTGTTGTTGTCATTGTCATCATCCTTATTATTGCCACTGAGGCTAGGCAGGCAGGCAGGCAGCTGGCATTTTTGTCTTCAGCGCACTGACACAAGCGCAGCCTCTCTCAGGATAAGTCTTCTACTTTAGCAGTCTCACGAGAGTTCAGATATCCTGGAAGTTTTGTATGACTTAGCACGTCTTCTGGGTCAGGAAGGAAGCTGGTGGCAGTGGCACATTAGCATGCAAAAAAGAAAAATACCTCAGCCTGTGTGTGCTTGCTTGCCCTGAGACTCGGGTACCAAGCATACAAGGTTGAGAGAGGCGCTGCGGGAGGGAGACGCGAGTTGGGCACGGTGGAGGGGAAGGCTGCCTCCAGGTTGCTCATCTTTTTGCTGGAGAAATTACACCCTTTACTGGTTGCCCCAGTGACTCGTGGTTTTGCCAGTGTTTTCCAGGAAAATCCGGTGTAAATGGTCAGTCGACGTATGTCTTAGTTACATCCTGTTTGGCGTAACGTAGCAGGCTTTAAATGGAGCTGCCTTCAAAAACTGTTTAGAAATTTCAGATGGTCCAGAATGCTGAGGCCAGACTGTTGCCGGGATCCGGTTACAGGAGCACGTGACTCCCTTGTTGCAACAGCTACACTGGCTACCAGTCTGTTTCCAGCAGAATTCAAAGTGCTGGTTATGACCTATAAAGCCCTATACAGCTAGGGACCAGGCTATCTGAAAAACTGCCTTCTCCTGTATGAGTTTGCCCCGGTCTTGCTATCTTCTGATGTTATCCTATAATTAATTGTGTTTTAATGCATTTGTTTTCTTATTGTTTTAATCAAGTTTAATTTTTGATTGCAAGCAGCCTTGAGTGCCATATTTCTCGGTGGAAAGACGGGGTACAAATCAAATCAATCAATCAATCAACACAAGCTTTTTGAGGCCATTGTACCTGTAAGACACCAGCATGGGGGTGGGGAAACTTTTTCAGCCCAAGGGCCAAATTCAACTTTGGGAAAGCTTTTGGGGGCCACATTACAGTGGTGGGTGGAGTAAAAGGCAAGAGGGCAGGCCAAAGGCAAAAGGGGGTGGGGCCAAAAATGCAAAAAGTACCAGCATAATGTAGCTTAAAGGTTTTACTGCCAGTAACTAAGCTTTAGGGGAGGCACTTCAACCTTTTAGAATGGGGAAAAACTGCACAAAAGCACAAATGATTGGTAGTTGGGGGGAGTGGGGCCAAGGAAAGGATGTGTGATCATCTGGAGGAGTGGATTGGGACCCCAGGAGGGCCAGAGTTGGCCCCCGGGACTGAGGTTTCCCATCCCCAATTTATAAGAATACACACAAAGACAGATTTAACTAAGAACATACCTGCTGGATATTTTACCTATTTGGAAAATATGTTCAGTCACTGCCCTGTCCATGGTGTGCCTCTTAAGGAACACTGCTTCTATTAATCTCCCTCTAGATTCTGCAGGCAAGTTTGGGCTAAATGGCACTGACTAAATGACTACATTTGATCTGCTTCTCCTGGGACTCTGCTGCTGTTAGTTTTGTATTTTAAATGACTGAATTTTTTTGTTTCTATCGCTACGATTCAGTATTTTATTGATTAACTGTCCAGTGACTTTACTTGAAGCAAACTGCCTCGAGTTAAGTATTTTTGTAAAGCAGCTAATAAATTATAGAACAAACAAAATAAATTAAAGTAACACAGTGGCAAAAAACGAAAAAGAAAAGCAGCCTTGTGATTTGGTTATGTGCTTCCCTGCGTGGCAGGGAATGCCATTCGGAGATCGCAATAGCTCAGGTCTGTTTCTGCAAAGTCATTCAAAACTTTAGATGATTTAAGACAAGCCACAGGTTCTCCCTTACCTGTGCTCCAACTCTCGGATAGACAGAATGACTCCTGAAGTCGATGCCCGCTGCTGGAAAGTGGCCAGAAATGTGAACTCGCTTTTATTCCGGAAGAGCTGAATTAACTTCTCACTTGTGTGGGGTGCTGCGTGGATTTCTCTATCTATAGCTTTAAAAAAATGTAATTGGAAAAAGAAGAGGAGGGGAAGAAGCATGCTGTAAAAATGTTCACATCCAAAAGAGTAAGGAAACACTTTTCATTTGTGTCTCCTGCGGATATATTCTTCATTCTGGGCGACTTGCCCACCACGTGCTACGGCTGCACTCGTGCAATATGAGAACAGAAAACATCATCTTTATCAGTGTGCCCCATTTGTCACACTGACAAGTTCACATTCCAGCATCCACTGATTTCCTGACAGAGTTTCTGACAGGGGATGGTGAGCCATTCAGGTCTGTGGTGAGCAGATTACATTGCTGATTCATGAGGTGTGCTGAAACAAGATAATGGGCTCCGAAATTCAGAGGGACTGACTGTTCGAGTCTATTGCTAAGCTCAAATTTCAATTTTACTACTGTCTCAGTTACTCTCCTTCCATAATACATCTAGAGAATCTGTCCTTGTACCATGTATGAGCAGAGATGCATTATTGCTAGCAATGTTCTATCAACATACGTTTCCCTCCCAACCTATTTATTTCAATACCCTGACACACATGATATATTTACAGGAACAATCATAATTTCTGGGACTTCTGGGCTTAAACAAACAATGTGCGTGGTGTTCATGCAATATTTATTTGGCCACAGTCTGATGCTCAGAGATGCACACCACTCCCTATCCAAGCAGGGGAAGGCAGCACTCCACCATTCCACTTAAAGTCACATCTCCTTCAGTTCTTGTTAGTTTGCACTGCTGCCATTATGGATGGGGAAAAAAGAATGAAAGAAACAGATGACAACAACTACATTAAAGAGAATGACTCACCAACCTTTCAACCTACATTTCTGTTTGCTGCATTTCAAAGCTCCAGCTTTGTCACATATTTTGGAGATTTGTGTCAGTTTCCTGAATTCCATTACTTTTTTGAAAAGATACAGTGCACTCTCTCTTTGCAAAGGGTTTAAGAGTAAAATTCCAAGGGTGGCATCCAATTAAGTCCTCCTGCTGGCAGTACTGCATCCATCAGCAGAACAGGGAGGGGGCACGTCCCCCTGGAGCCCCCAGCACCGCCCTGAAAATATGCTCTGGAGGTTTTGGGAACTCTCTGAAGCAGATTTTGAGGAGGTGCAAGGGACTGCAGTGAAAAGGAGTGGAGAAAAGAATCCTGTTGCCCAAGTGAAAATCCACTCATGGGACACTGGATTATGCCCCAAGCAGTGCCGGTCCTACCATCAGGCAGAGTGAGGTGGCCTCAAGCAGGAGATGATGGGTGGTGTGGAGGGGGCAGCCACGACAACAGGAGCACTCCCCTGGATATTCCCCTCTGATGGAGGGCAGAGCAGTGTGTTCCATGTGGTCTACGCCACTCCCCCTAACCTAGCCTGCTGCCCTAAGATGAAGTGGAGGATGCTGACCCATCACCAGTGTTGAAGCAAGATTCAACCACTAAGTCTGGTCAACTTCTGTAGGTAGAATGAAGAGACGCCAGTTTGTCCTTCACCTCAGGCAACAAACATCTTGGACCTGCCCAAGACTAGATTCCAAGCTGAACAAAGGCCCTTCCTTAGCACAGTCAATGGCAGCCAGTGCCTCCAAAAATGGATGTGTTACAAGTACATGCAGTCTTCTCCATCCAGCAGAGCCTTGTGGGTCAAAAGGCAGAGACCTCAGTAATCACTCTGTTCTAAGGTGTACACAGCCATTGTTCTACCAACAAGCAAAACCAGCCACATATCAGTCAATTCAGGCCCTTGCAGACCAACTCAATTGAGATGACAAACTGTGCACAATCAGAAAGCAGAAAATAACCTACACAGAGAGCAGATAACTACAGAAACTGAGCAGAGACACAAGCTAAAACATGTTGCATATTTTATGCATTAATGGATACTAGTCAAGATAGCTATATACTACCTCCGGTATCAGAGGCAGTACATCTCCGTACACCAGTTGCTGGGAAACATAAGCAGGATGGTGCTATTGCAAGCTTCCCTTACGAGGCTGGTTGGTCACTGTATGAACAAAATGCTGGACTAAATGGACCCATGGTATGATTCAGCATGGCTCTTATCATATGCCTCTATCTGGACAGGGATAACCTAGCTTCAGTTGTCCATACTCTAGTAACCTCCAAATTAGTTTACTGCAATGCCCTCTACATGGGGCAGCCTTTGAAGACGGTTCGGAAGCTGCAGCTTGTGCAAAATGCAGCGGCAAGATTGATAGCTGGTGCAGGGAGGTCTGAGCATTTAACACCGATTCTGGCCCACTTGCATTGGCTGCCTATACGTTTCCAAGCCCAATTCAAGGTGCTGGTTTTAACCTATAAAGCTCTACATGGCTTGGGACCGCAATACCTGATGGGACGCCTCTCCCGACATGAACCTACCCGTACACTACGCTCAACATCTAAGGTCCTCCTCCGAGTGCCTACTCCAAGGGAAGCTCGGAGGATGGCAACCAGGGAGAGGGCCTTTTCGGTGGTGGCTATTGGGATATGTTGCTCTAATATTCACAACCTTATTTTAGTTATTGCCAGACTGGGCTTCTGGCCAATAATCTTATAACAGAGTTTTTGCAGCGGTTTCCAGCACAGTCAGCACAGATACAGATTAAGACAGAGACTTTCAGTAGGTTTAAAGAAACCTTTACTGGCATATAAAATATAATTTAGTTATGGCAATCACAAATACAAATACTTACATACGGTCAGTCAAAACAGCTCTGATACATGGAGTGATACAGTGATACAATGATCTCTGATACATGTACATGGGAATACAATCCTTTTATAGGCTAACTGTACAATTACGCAACTGCTTGCAATCCCTTAATTGAAACAATCAAGACACCAATTATTCAATCATGACATCAATGTCCAGGTGCAACGTTGACCTTTAAGTTTTCTGCTGAGTCTTCTGATTCCTCCAGCTCCTCAGCAATTAGTAAATCCCTGGAAACATAACCAGGATCCATTCCAGGATCCAACAGTGGCCCCCCGACTGTGGAATGATCTCCCTGATGAGGCTCGCCTGGCACCAACATTGTTATCTTTCAGGTGCCAGGTCAAGACTTTCCTCTTCTCCCAGGCATTTAAAGGCATTGAACGCTAAGTTTGTTTTTTAATGGACCCCAGAATTGTTGTTTTAAATGGATGCTGCTGTTTTTATACTGTTGTTTTTATGTCTCTGATGGTTTTTAAATTTTGTATATTTTTAATGTTTACTGTTTTTAGCTTTTGTGAACTGCCCAGAGAGCTTTGGGTGTGGGGCGGTATATAAATGTAAATAAATAAATAAATAAATAAATTGGCTCAATGAATTATGTATAGAGAAGACTTTTCTAGAAAACACTGATTTAGAGATGATGGGTAGTGAAGATAGAATCAAAGCTGCCATAAAACAATACACCTCTCTTCTTCCTAACTGAGTATCATATGCTACAGACAATCTATTGACTTCATGCTTTGCTTCCAAGCTTCTAGAAGCATTTGGCTGACCCCTTTTGCAAACTGGGTAGTAGACCAGATTGAGACAAGTGGCTTGCCTGAAAGTCACTTACTGAATATAAGGCAGAGGTTGGATCTGAGCATCCAACCCCCTCTTTGAGTCCAGATTGGCCACTACAACACCCATTTTAAAGAAGTTAGGCTGGGTTTTCCACATCGGCTCCATGTTTAGGAAGAGGAAAGGAACCTCTCGAGCAAGCACTGAGTCATTACTAACTCTTGGAAGGACACCAGCTTTCGCTGATTTTTTTTGGCAGGCCTTATAGTGGGGTGGTTTGCCGTTGCCTTCCCTGGCCATTATTACCTTTCCCCCAGCTAACTGGGTACTCATTTTACCGACCTTGGGAGGATGGAAGGCTGAGTCAACCCGAGCCAGCTGCCTGAAACCAGCTTCCGCTGCGATTGAACTCAGGCCGTGGGGAGAGTTTCGGCTGCAGAAACTGCTGCTTTACTGCTCTGCACCACACAAGGCTCATGTTTAACATGACATTAAATGACGGATGACTTTCTAATGTGAATAGCAACCTTTAGGGTGAGAGCCCTAATCTTCAAGTTGTCGGCATCTTAGCCCCACATGCCCAGCCCTTGCTTGGTATCTGTTGCACTTGCAGATCAAACAAATATATAATTCACAAGGCACACAACTACTAATCTATAACAATTTTCAAACCTGGAGTAAGAGAATACTTTTTATCACATATATCAATTTTTAAATTCTATACATATAATACCATCGCCAAAATATGAAATAACATTGATACCATTTATATTAACAAGCTGACACGGCTGAATAAGGTGTGTTTAAACAACAGTTTAACAGACGATGATAAGGAGCAAATGCTAAGCGGAGTTGTTTCATACAAAGAGAATAAACTGTTTTACAATGTTATTTATAAAGAGAATAAACAAAGAAAAACAGGCATCTGGTATATTTTCAACCTGTTTCGCAGGGAGGTTCTTCAGAAAGTATTGAAGCACCATCCTGAAAGCTATTGCCGTGGATAAATGGAGGTTTTCATTATTAGAATGTAAGCCTATGCGGCAGGGTCTTGCTATTTACTGTTTTACTCTGTACAGCACCATGTACATTGATGGTGCTATATAAATAATAATAATAATAATAATAATAATAATAATAATAAATTCCTCAACTCCATATAGAAATTCACTTGAAGTCCCTCCCAGCCATGGTTGTAAAGCCTCAGATGTGGTGGGCTCCTCCGAGCACTTGCAATTCTACATCAGGGATAGGCAATGTTTTGGGGTTGTGCGTACATTCAGCAATTTGATAAACTGTCCTGGGCACAATCACAAAATGGTTTCCATGGGGGACATGGCAGAAGACAAGTATCCTGCCCCAAATACTGAAAATAAGGTAGGGGTGTGGGCTGGACCACAATACACTAAATAACTTCCATGAACCACAGTTTTCTGCATAAACTTCCTCGAATCACAGTTTTCTGCATAAACAGAAATCTATTTCACAACAATCCCAGCTGTTGATAAGAAAATGTGCTAATTTGTTTTTAAGTGGGAGGGGTGGGGTACCTTGGTAGGTATCAAGGAAGGTGTCCAGTGATACATTGATGTGAACAGACACCATGTTGCCTACTCCTGGTCTACATCCAACCTATACATATAGATGGATGTACAGTACAAGAGCTAAGTACTGTGCTGATACACTGGCCGTGGTGATGAATTTATAAAAGAATTTCACTTTCCCAGTCACAAACTGTTGGAAATTTAATGCAGGCCAAATATGATATCCCTGTATGAGGAACTATACTGAGGAAATATGTCTGTACTGCTCATAGCATATGAGTAACAACTAGATATATAGAGAAAGGGGGGGTACATATTCTTCACAGGCCTCCAAACTCAGGACAGCCTGTCTCACAAGCCAGTAAAGCTACATTATGTTCTGATTGTTCATAGAATCATAGAATAGCAGAGTTGGAAGAGGCCTACAAGGCCATCAAGTCCAACGCAGTGGGACTCAATGCAGGAATCCACCCTAAAGCATGCCTGACAGATGGTTGTCCAGCTGCCTCTTGAAGGCCTCTAGTGTGGGAGAGCCCACAACATCCCTAGGTAACTGATTCCATTGTCGTACTGCTCTAACAGTCAGGAAGTTTTTCCTGATGTCCAGCTGGAATCTGGCTTCCTTTAACTTGAGCCCGTTATTCCACGTCCTGCACTCTGGGAGGATCGAGAAGAGATCCTGGCCTTCCTCTCTGTGACAACCTTTTAAGTATTTGAAGAGTGCTATCATGTCTCCCCTCAATCTTATCTTCTCCAGGCTAAATATGCCCAGTTCTTTCAGTCTCTCTTCATAGGGCTTTGTTTCCAGACCCCTGATCATCCTGGTTGCCCTCCTCTGAACACGCTCCAGCTTGTCTGCATCCTTCTTGAATTGTGGAGCCCAGAACTGTGACTTAGCCTCACAGGCTTTTTATACAGTTAACTGAATTGAAGATGTGGCTGCAAGCTGGAGGCCTTTCAGTTCAAATAGGACATGCAGCCTTATCTTAAAGGGAGACTTTAGCCTAAAGTCAAGCATGTCACATGCCTCTAACTTTAATATAGTGGTTTGAGCCACCGTAGCTAGAAAGGCAGTCTTAGGACCTAACTAGACGTGACATTAAATGAGGGATGACCTTCTAAGGCAAATAGCGACCTCCAACACAACAGTTTTCAACAGGACTGCAGCAGGATATGAAATGGTTAAACTCCCATCTCTCCCCTGATAATATGTTCTAAAATGCATTAACGATGACATCTAGTTTGGTCCTGAGAAAGGCACGTAAGATGGAGATGTCTAATTCTACCCAAGGCCACTTAAAATAGTGAAACTCTGCCTAGGAGGTACACATGCTAATTGCAGAGTTGTGCCTGCAGGTACTGAAGTACTCCAGTGACCCCCAGGTGTCATACTATGGATTATTGGCATCTTGAAGAGGGCATTCAGGAGCTAGGACAGTACCAAAGAGGTTAACTACTTTTGCTGTAATGCACCTTCAGTTAGCTCCACTACCACCACATACACGCACACACAAATTGATTGTAGCAGTGGTGTGTGCGATTCAGTTTCCCTCTAGAAATTATAGCAAGTCATAGAAAAGAGAGGGCCTCCTCATCTCTGTTCTCTCTCTTTGTAAATAGTTAATGTATGCCCTTAAACATTAGAGTTGATGATCCAAGTTTTAGGACAGACATCCCAATCGGGTGCCCCTCCAAACGTTTACACCAGCCAGCATGGTCTCTGGTCACGAACCCTGGGAGTTGTCATCAAAAACATCTGGAGGGCATCAGATTGTAATCAGCTGCTTTAGGGGGCATCAATTTGTGTATCACAAATTTGTGTCTCAACATAGGTCCTTGAAAGCATGAGAAACTCTTTTTAAGAGTCTTTTTGCATTTCCAGACTTGCCCTTCCACAAAAGGAAGAGCAATTTTCATTTGCAGAAAGAACTAAGATCCAGCAGAGGCTCCTTGCTTTTGGTGGTGGGGAGGTGATTTTACCTGATTCCCCCTTCCCCTCGTATTCCACAGTGCCACCTCCCATTGTTCCATGGAAGAAGTGTGAGAGAAAGGAGTGAAAATAATCTTGCCCTGCCCCCCCCCCCCCCCGTGGCTCCAGCAGGCAAGCCTTGTAGAGTTTTGGTTACTGGTAAGCTAAATACAACTGTTCAGCTTTTGCACAACACACACAGAGCTACTTTTACAACTACAATAATACAATATTCCATCCATACGAAATTCACTGAGGGGAGCTAAGCCATAAAAATGGGCGTTCTGGGGACAACTACAAACCTTGCTGGAAAGAACATCACCTTGATGTGGGGAATAGCGAGGATGGCACACTGAAATTTATGGCACAGTGGCAGCTAGCCCATACAGAAGTCTTATGGCAAATGCAGTAGAATTCTTGCATCAACCACTTGCTCTCACTCATTCAAACAAACTAAAAAAGAGGGCAGCTGGCCAAAAGAGCTCAGGAACGTGAATTAAGCATAGATCAACATTGTCACCTAGAACTGCGCCTAAGTTTATGCAGAGAGCCCGCTATAGTCTTGTGAGTTGCGAAAAGGGATGCCCTGTAGCTATTCATCTCCCCCCTTTTTTAAAAAAGCCTACATTATTAATTCCTTTGTGAATAAGTGCAAAGAAACAGAGGTGCCAGCTAGATGAGCTTGGGCACTAAGAATGGAAAGACCAGGCTACTTCTGGCCTGTTAAATCTGTTCCATCCCATTTCCAAATTAATCTGTGATTTTTTGATTTTTTAAAAAATGCATGAACATTTGCATTCAAATGCATATTCAATTGTGCATTTTAATTTATTTATTAAAATTAATTATTGTATTTTATTTTCCACAAAGGTTACCAAGAGGGTGTACAACAATTCAAATAAAAATATATAACATAAAAGCAATAAAAACATATTAAAACTGCACTGAAACAACATTAAAACCACTACTCACAGTTTAAAAGGCCATATTAAAGAGATGCTTCTTAACTCCTTTTCGAAACATGAAGGGAGTGGGGACCAGTCTTAGCTCTGAAGGGAGAGCATTCCACAATATGGGGGGTGGCACAAGAGAAAGCCCTTTTACGCATAATTGACAAACAGGCCTCTGCAAGAGGAAATGGCCTGAAAAGGGCTATTATTGGAGATCTTCATAATCAGATAGGTTCATAGCAAGACAGGCAGTCAGATAGCCAGCCCCTAAACTATTTAGGGTGCAATCCTATGCCAGAAAAGAAGCCCCACAACTCCTGGTATTCCCCAGCCAGCTAAACAGGCATAAGACTGGCTACAATCCTATACATAGGGTCTATTCAGATGACACTGAGGGCTCTGTGGTTAGCTTAACCATGCCTCCCTGTGGTTAGCATATGGCACCGTAAACCCTATCTGGGTCCCGATTTTCTTAACCACACGCTAACCACAAACTTGTTAGATGAGTGCCTGAGTCCGCTGAATGCTCTGCCTCGTATCCCATCACCCCTTGCACTACAGGAGCCGGCAATGGCACCCACCATTTTAGTTCAGTTACTGAAGTCAGCAGCCATTACTGCAGTAACGCAGCCCTCTACACTTGTGATCACCATGTCCTGTGGCTGTAATGCTGGTCCCCAGTGAGGAATATTGATCCCCACTGTCTCACCAGCCAGGAATTACTCCAACATATTTGTTTACACGGAAGGCACCATGGTGCCATCCCGAGCTTGCCACCATTTTGGAAATGTCTGCCATTATGCTTGATGCAGTCAGCCATTTTGATGAGGCACCTGTGCTGTGCCAAGCTCGCCACCATTTTGGGAGTGTCTGCCTGATCTGGGGATAATTGTGGATCACTGGGGCTGGATTCTGGATAGCGTTGTATAGGGTGACCAACTGTCAGGATTTCCCCGGATTTGTCCTGGGTTTTGTTCTTCCCATGGTGTCAGGGGGGATTTTCTATAATTTTCAATAATGTCCTGGAATGACACACCTTCCTCTTTAAGGCTGCCATTAGCATGGCAGGAGGGAGTGACATGCTTTCTTGAGGCACATCATTCCCCCACCCCGAGCTCCAATTGAGGTCTTAAAGGGGAAAGTGGGTCATTCGTGGACATTATAGAAAAGGCCCCCATTGGAGTGGATGGTGGTGGTGCAGAATGAAATCCTTTCCCCTCCTCCACTCAAATCGGGTTCTTTAAAGTGGCAGGGGAATAACGTACTTTCTGCAGGACTCAGAAAGCTGCTTCCCCACACACACACTAGGTGTCCTCTTTTTTGGTTTCCCAAATATGGTCACCCTAGCGTTGTATAATTGGAGACATGCCTTTGGGTAGTAAAAAAAAGGGCTGGATTCAGTACACGGCCCTTTAAACTACATGTGTCGCTCCAAAAATGGGGGCAATTATGCAAAATGGCGGCCACTGTGGCCATATTAGAACTGGAGCTAGGAGGGGCAGTGAGCAAGCTTGCAGGCTAGAACAGCCTAGGCTATTTAGACCGCTCTATACTGCTAGCTCTATGATTTCGGCCCCTTAACCACAGCTGCATCACATAAGACACCTTAAGTCAAAGTTAGTGCTGCTAACCCTGCCGCAGAACAGGGTTAGTGAAGCCAGCCACAATGTGGCTAGCAGGTGCGCCTGGTTAAGGAAAATGCATTGCACAGACACCCTAAACCCTGCTTCTTAACCATGAACCCTCAACCAGCAGGGTTAACGATGTCATCTGAAAGGGCCCATACTAACCTGGGAGTAAGCCCCTCTGAACACAGTGGGGCTTACTTCTAAGTAAACATACATTGGATTGTGCCCTTTAAAGGTTAAGAATGACACCTTGAATTAAGCTGGAAAAACAACTGGCAACCAACTAGGGTGATATGGTAATGATACCATGTATCAGCCGATTATTATTATTTATTTACTTACTTACTTACTTACTTACTTACTTGGTTACACCCCACCTTTCCACCAAATAAAATAGTGCTCAAGGCAGCTATTAGTCACAACAACCCAAATTTAAATAAACAATTTTTAAAAAAAGAATCATAAAAAGATATTATAATTATAATTAAAAACATAATAAAAGCAATAAAAAACACTGTCCAACCCAATAGAACCCACGTCAGCAACAGCTTACCTGCCAAAAGCCTGCTTAAATAAGCAGGCTGCTGCATTTGGAATGGAAGCTTTTGGATGCTCTTTACAAGTAGTCTATCCTACATACAGTGTGTTACAATAGTCTAACCGTGATGTTACCAAGGCATAGATCAGAACTGATTCAGTACTGGTTGAAGCTGGCCCATTAAATGTAATTGTGCAAATTCACAGCTTGCCACCAGAACTACCTGGAAATCAATGGACAGCGTAGGATCAAGGAGCATTCCAAAGCTACAAACATAACCTTTCAGAGGGAGCAAAACCTCTTCCAGAGCATAACCTGACAGAAAGGAATGGAACCACTTCAAAACAGTGTCCCCAAGACCCAACACACCAAGCTGTCCAGAGGGATACTATACTTGGTGGTATCAAAACTTGCCAAGAGGTCCTAGCAAACCAATAGGGCTGATCCCACTATTCAGTTCCTGGTGTCGTCCATTCACCAAAGTAACTGAAGTTTAGTGCCGTATCTTAGCTGAAAGCCCAACAACTGTTTTCATATTATGAAAACAGGTTATGAAAACAGGTGGCTACTAGGAGGAGGGCTTTCTCCGCTGTGGCACCCCGGTTGTGGAATGAGCTCCCCAGAGAGGTCCGCCTGGCGCCTACACTGTACTCCTTTCGTCGCCAGCTGAAGACCTTTTTATTCTCCCAGTATTTTAATACTTAATTTTAACTTAAATTTAAATTTTACCGTTTTAACTCTGTATTTTAATTTTATATCAATTTTGCTGTGTGGTTTTTATTCTGGTTGTGCTTTTTATATTGTATTGTGTATTTGTGCTTTTAACCTGTTGATTGTTTTACTATGATTTTAATTTTTGTGAACTGCCCAGAGAGCTTTGGCTATTGGGCGGTATAGAAATGTAATAAATAAATAAATAAATAAATACTTGTCATACACAATGATTTCTCAGGGGAGGGGGAGGAAAGCCACACAGCAGTTTCTGGTTGTGATTCGTGACACAACACACCTGTGCACTTTCCTTCTCTGTGCACTTTGTTCCATGACATTTAGCAGTGTAATGGCTGCCATAGGCATATCTTATCATAAGCGAAGCCATGTTGGCACTGGGGGTGAACTGTTCATAAAAAAATACAGTACGGGTGCAGATATAACATTCACTCTGGGTGAATTTTGAAACGTTTGACTCTTAAGAAAGTTCCTCTTACAAGACAGACAGGAAAAAGCTAGCTTAACCACAGAAATTTCTGGAACTAGTGATCAGCTAACCTTCCTACTGAGTTAGCAGGCATCCTCTGCACATGCTCAATTGTTTCGTGTTTATGTGACCAGAACTGGCTAATAAAACAGCTGGCACACCCAGCAAAAGGCAGAGAAGGGTATTCCTTGGCAAAGGTACATCTTCTGGCCATTGCAATGTGAGTTCCTTTCTATCAATAAATGTGTGTTGGAGCATAAGAAGAGTCTTTGTAATGTTTGGGCCACGACAGAAGTTTACACAGAGTAGCAGAAAATCTTGGGAATTGAACAACATTAATGTAGAAGAGGTTATATTCAAGAAGTATCACAAACTACAACAAAAAATGATTTGGCGTGAGGGATTAAAACAACAACCACTGGGAATAAGAGTGGGGACCAAAAATACCAACAAAGTACTGCTGTTTTAAGAATATCATATTGTATATAGTGTTGCTTCACTGCCCTTATCGCAACATTGACAACTTCACATTGCTTGCCTGGAATGATTTTCTTCATCTTGGAAACATTGGTAAATATACTCTAAAGAAGTCGTCCCCAACCTGGTGCCCTCCACAAGTTCTGGATTACAATTCCCAGCATTCCTGAACATTGATCAAGCTGGGTGGGGTTGATGGGACTTGAACTTCAAAACCTCTGGAGATTGGCAGATTGGTGAAGGCAGCTCTAAAGAGTATCAGTTGAATATGTGGGAAGTGTCTTTAGCAGTGGGAGGAGAAATTTGTATGCTTCATCAGGATTTATTATTATTATTATTTATTTATTTATATAGCACCATCAGTGTACATGGTGCTGTACAGAGTAAAACAATAAAATAGCAAAACCCTGCCACATAGGCTTACATTCTAATAGAATCATAATAAAACAATAAGAAGGGGAAGAGAATTTAGGATTCAAGAGGAACTTGGACCACTCACTTTACTTTTGACATTGTTATCAGCCACTTTTTACATCAGCTAACAAAATCTTTTGTGTTGTTTGAATTTTGAACTAGGGCTGTGCTCTGCTCCATTTCAGTTCCCCGAATCCGAAGCAGAGGGGGCCGATCCGGACTTCTGAAGCCCAGTTCCAAAGTGGATCAGGGGAGATCCAGATCAGCACGGAGCAGTTTGGAACGGTCCGAAGTGATTCGGACCATTCCAAAGCTCTGGACGCAGGTAAGTGGGGTGGGAGGGGGCTTACCTGGCTCCGCCACCACCACCACCGCAGTCCGTGCAGCGACAGCAACAGAGCCAGGTAAGGGGGGAGGGGGCTTACCTGCGTCCGTCACGGTCCGAGCGGCGGCTTCAACTGCGGCCTGGGCTAGTGCTAAGAGAGAGATGGGGAGGAGCTCTAATGGGCCTCCTGCAAGAGCTATAAATGACAGGTTCTCTAAGAGCTGTATACATCACAATGATCACTGCTAGCCCTTCATAAAGTGCAATGCTGCTACAATCTCATTCACAGCCCCATCAGCATTTCCCTAAATAGCCAACATACCAGGGGAGTGGAAAACAACATTGAGCTACACTGCGGAGTTGGCATACACTACTCTACCCTCACCTCAAATGGGAATAACACACTGGGCAACTTTGGAGAACTTCTGTAATCCATACCTTCTGAACTGCAGCTCTGCCTCCTGCAATATGGGTACTTTATCTGCACACATTTTAAGTGATAATTTCTGTAATGTTTATGAATTCAGAAACAAATTATTAATAAGACCTGAGTTAGAAACATCATGAATTCCTGACTTTGCTATCTTTTGGTGTTTGGTAGACACCTACTGTTCAATCTCAGCTACACTAAACTCCTGGATCTCTAAATTGATTTGTATGAGACTGCAATTACTTCCTAATAAGCAAGACCCCACCCCAAAGGGTTAAAAATAAACCAGAAAATTCCTTCTCCAGATAGTAAGTGTATTAACCATTGCTATGTCTCCATACATTGGCTTAAACCAATGAAAGCTGGGAGCAGAGCAGACTAGTTTCTCACAAAATGAATGAGCAGAATAGCGGCTACACATTCTGCAAGGGTTAGAGACTTGCTTTATTTATAAATGAAAATCAGAAATCTAGAAATTATGATCCATCTGAAGAGGCAACTATCCATTCCTGTAAATGATCATGGTCCAGATAATTCCATTGTGTCTGGAATTTTACTAGCACCACTTTCTCAATTATTTTGGACAAGAAAGGTACATTTGTGAATAGCCTTAATTTACCAAGTCTGCGGGATCAAATAAGGGTTTCTCTAATATATCTTATTATTGCCTCCTTTAAGCAAGAAGGACCATGCCCCCACCCCACTTAAGGATGCATTAATCACATCCATGAAGCATAAGGCCTGTCCTACCTTGTCCAATTTAATCAACTAAGATTGGCAAGGGTTGAGTGAACAGATGATAGACCTCACCTTGCAATACACCCTGTCCGCATCCTAGAGATTCACAATCAGAAAGGAATCCAAACAAAGCAGTTGGACAATATTACATCCACCTGACCTATCACAATGTTGGAGTCCAAATCAAGATGGATCCAAGTGACATTATCCCTACAAAAATGAGCAGTATTTTGAATTTTTACTATGCATTTCTCAATGCATTTTACCTCAAAGTATGCATTTTAAGTTCTATATTGATTTGGGTTTTGGGGATCAAGAACTGCAGGGCAATATTTGAAGAAGTCTAACATCTGTACATCAGTCTAGGGGGGCAGATCAACAAACTGGCATTTGCAAAGATCAAATTCCTCAAGCAATTCTGATGTGTATAACTCCCGTAGCATTCTCTTTTAAAATAAAAGTTTACAGAAAGGCAAGGTTTAAATATTTCAAATAAATAACAGGATTAGAACAGTGTGAAAGTTGTGTCACTTGGCAATGATCACATCATAAACAGTACTGAAAGAGGCGCATGTGACACTGACACATTCTACACAACCATCACAATAGCAATCAATGTGCCATCTGGGAAAATAATTCTCCCAATTACAAAATGCTGTTGTTTAAGTGATGGGAAAATGAGGGTGTTTACATAATTTCAGTTGTTAGCTCACAACACTGTTTTCCCCCCAGACATTTAATATTCTCTCTCAGACTGAGTTTCAAAAAAACAATTTCTATGTGCTTACGGCACATGCCAGTTGTCCCCTCAGCGGAAGTACAACTGTGATCGTGCCACGAACAAGAAAGAAATATGCATCTATCGTACAATAAATTGATTGTGCACCAAGGCCCTGTAAATCCTTCATGCTCACATAATCAATACATTGATAAAATTTATGTTCAAATAATGTGTTCAAAAGCACCTCATTCTTTAAAAGAATTGTCTGCAGCTTGCTGGGTGTTTTTTTTTTTTTTTTTAATAAAGCACATTTTTATGAACACTACCCTGAATCCTTCTCTCTCTCTCTCTCTCTCACACACACACACACACACACAGAAGTAACTACACACAAGAAAATTCCATTGACACTGAAGTGCAATACTGGAGAAAAATAAATACGAAACTACTTACTTCCACACCCTGACTTGATGTTTCAACAACAGTTCAACATCAAATATTGACAGTGATTTGTTCAATCATAAACAAGTATTTGGTTAGAACAAAAAAATCCAAAGTTTTACTGGAAGGGGAATTACAAAAAGACTAGCACTGTGCAAATCCAAAGCTTCCCAGCCAAAAGAATTATTGAGGCCACCTAGATGTCCTGGATGCAGCCCAGCTTAGCGCACTCACATATGCACATACACACACTAAGCTACATTTACACCTTCACTTAATCTAAATTATTCTATCCAGAACCTAGACACACACACACACACACACACTAGTAGATGGCCACCTTCTAGATATTTCAGCAACAGCTGCATCTAGGCCTCTGTATCTATTAGGGGCGCAACCCACCAGAAAGCTACCCCCATGCTTTCCATTGAAATGCACTGAAATGAATTACTATTCCAACCCACCAGAAAGTCGTCCCATGCAATCCACTGAAATGCATTGGAATGAATTACCATGCAGGTGCACAACTCCCATTAATTTTAAATAGGACTTCTTCAGAAAAGCTTCTCTGTAGATTGAGCCCTAAAGCAGTGTTTTGATAATGCACAGTTGTGTCACTGTAGTCTATATATTTTTTAAATTATATAGATAAAGCACAGTAATATAATATTACAACATCATAGATTAGAGTTCCAACTCACTAGAGCATAAGTAGTAGTATTTCATTGCCATTCTGAACTATTTCCATGGTATATAGTATATACTTTGCAAGGGAATTCAGCTTTGAAAGAGCCATTTCCAGAAAACACTTTGGTATTTCACTGCTTGTGCCAACAAATAACAAGCTCAGCACTTGTTAAGTTTGCAAATCCAAGTCTGATATTAACAAACCTTGCCTTCCAGTATACAAGAGGAAAATGAGAGCTTAAAAAACAACAACCCTGAAACACCAACAACTGAACTATGCAACAGAACTGCTGAGCTTCAGTGTTGTTCCCTCCAGAGTAAAGGTGCTGTTTCATTTAGGATACAATCAAATAAAAGCTAAAAATAATAGTAATTTACATCTAGCTATTTCAATACAGAGTTAAGCAGATGTCTAATGCTTTCTTTCTGCTTACAAGAAATAAAACTTATGATGACCTTTTTAACTTTAGCTGGCTTGTGACTTCTCTTATTTGATTTAATAATAACACATTTGGAAATGTAAACTAACCGTACTTCCCATACTCACGGATCCATTTAACTATCTACTGCACGGTGGTCCTTACCATAGCCTTCTAGTGCTTGATGGCTGAAACTGCTCTGGAACTGATTGATATGTATTTTAATTATTGTGTGTCCACATGAACATTTATAAAACAAATATGGTGGTATAAAGAATTTAGAAAGACAAAGGGACTAGTGTAGCCTTGTACCCTGAAAATGCAGGGCTATCCATGGACCAGCGTCTCTATCACCACCAGAAGCAAGGCACCATTAGAATCCAGGTCCCCTGCAAGCAAATCGCTCCAGATGATTCATCAGCCAAGCCAGAGAGTGCTACCATATTTGTTTTTGTTGTGTTTTATAATGAATTATTTTATTTGGGGGGGGGGGAATAACAAAATAAAGGCAACAAAAAGAGTAACATACATAATAATAAATCAAGATCACTAAACAAAGGAATTCACTCATTATGATGCTTAGTCTATAACTGCCGTATTTGTTTACAAAAAAAAGTGGCACCTGGGGCTCAAAGACTGACAGAAGCTAGAAGTAATAGAGAGAGATGTGATGTGACAATGGATGAAGTGGAATGATCCGAAAGACTGAACTCCAGAATCAATAGTCTTACAGACAAAAGTGATAGAACTCGCTGATGTTTTATATGAATAATGGAGAGAAAAAGAAAATGTGTACAGATACTTTCAGAGCATTGAAACATTGTCATCTGTAGGCAGGCAGATAGTGAAGATTTCATGCATTAAAAGATTAAGAGTACTGGGTGGGGGGTGTCATGATACCCTGGGTAACACTCATCCAAACAACAACATTGTTTGATCTTGACTTTGCGTCAAGACCTTGCTATTGTACTAAGCCTGTTTTCAGGTAGCCTTACGATGCTCGATTCAGCTTTTCCTAAAGACTCTGTATTTTTGGATTGCCCTGATATCTGATTAAGACCGTGACTCTCTGGAGCTTGGCCAATCCCCTGAACCTATGTCCAGCTTCCGCATTGCCTCCTGCTCAGGGACTGAGCCAGGAAGAAAGAAAGGAACATTTCCTCAAAAATACCTAAATTACTCACAAAATAGATTAGAGCCTTTGATTAGTGCTCCAGCAGCCACCTACCCTTAGAAGTAGAGAAAGACTTCTATAGCCAACAATCTGGGATTAGGTTGCAAAAATCAGAGGAGTTGCGAAATGTATCTAATAAAACCCCAACCCTTTGTCCTAAAGCAATTTCCAAAAATGAATGCCTTTTTGCAGTTAAAAAACACCTCCCATCATCCTCAGAGTGGCCAAAGGTCCAATACTGTCCCCTATTTGAATGGCTGCTAAGTGCAATCCCATTTTAAAGCTAAAGGCCCATAAGAAGGGAATGCCCAGGGGCCTTGAAGTTGCCTGTCAATTGTTAGCACCTGCACCGCAGACGGAGCAAGCACACTGGTGGCCATTCTTCCCTACTCGGTGAGATGTATTGTAATTCTGTTCCAATTAGAGTAATTATTTCTAAATTTGCATCTATACTTCTAAACTAGTAAACATACATTTTATACTAATCGGTGTCTTCTTTTTTGGTGATAGCTCAGTGGCCGCCCTATCCTCACTCTTTCTTACAAAAACACTCACCATAATAAAACTTTGTTTAAAGTGTCAGTGAGTAGTGAGCCCTGAGGAGCATTCCCCAACCAGCTCCTCACTCCCAGGACCCTCATCACCCAGAAGAAGCAAACAAGTGCAAGAAAGGGCACCTGCCCTTTGAAAACAGACAGACAGGTACAATGCTTGAGAAGGTGGCAGTCTCAGAAAGATTTTCCTGCTTGGGTATAAAACCCCATCAATTGCTAAGCCAGTGCTGGGGCAACTTCTTTTACCTAGCTGTAGGATTCTCCTCCATTGTCCTGAATCTGAGCCCACAGTCCCTGAGGACCAAACTAGGCATTACTTTAAATAATATCTGGACTGGGATCCTAGCATAGTGGGTGGAGTGGGGTGGGGTGGGGGCTTTTAAAGATCCAGAACAGACCCCTGCACTTACTCTAAAGTAAAAATGAAAGCTTCTTAACTGCTAGATATAGATTTAAAGTTATGTCTGCTTAAGCCCTGAATTGGCACCTATAGTTCCCTCTGGGGTTCTGAACCTACTCTATTCCAAAATGACTTCAGCCACAGCCCAATCCCATTTCTCCTGGCCTCAGCCATCACTAGTAGGGATACCAGAATGTGCAATGGAACAGGATGATCAGTCCCACTACATATCACCCATCTAAGTACTGGTTCTTATGGACAAGCAATATTCGCAGAAGACGTAACTGCAATACCAGTGGCCGATCTACACCAAGCAGGATATAACACTTTAAAAACGGCATGAAAATGGTATTTGTAATGTGTCCTGGGCCTGAACAGTTGTCATAACTATTATAAACTGTTATAAGCAGTAGTGTAGATCCTGCCCAGATCCTCCTGTATAATGTCAACATATTGTAACACTAGCAGACTGGTATAGCAGCTACCATGGGGCAGCAGCAACAACACAGCTACTGTTAACATAGGAACTAACCCTCCAAGTGTTCCATGTTCACAAGAGTGAATAAATGGCATATGAGAAAAGCATACTTGCTTAAAGGAGTAGCTTAACAGAACTGTCCAAGTGGTTAAAGCATTTCAGTCAAGACAAAATCCACAGGTGGTGGTGGTGTGTGTGTAAGAGACTATGCAAATATACTATATGTCACACAGAGTCCTTTTAAATAGTCTTTTTGAATATATTTGTAAATAACACAATAACAAAAAAGCAGGGAGCCTCAAAGAAGGGAGAAAAAGAAGGAGAAGGAAGAAGAAACTATCATAAATCATTTACGTCACTCTTAATTAAAAGAAAGATTTGACACTTCTATTTGAAATATATGTATCTTACTATAAGCAATCCATATATCTAAACAAGCATCCATACAAAATTGATGGCTGTAGGAATTTTATTTATTTATTTATTTATTTATTTATTTATTACATTTCTATACCGCCCAATAGCCGGAGCTCTCTGGGCGGTTCACAAAAATTAAAACCATTCAAAGTATAAAACCATAATATAAAATACAATATAAAAGCTCAACCAGATAAAAACAGCAGCAATGCAAAACTACAAATTTAAAACACCAAGTTAAAATTTATTTATGGACTGTTAAAATGCTGGGAGAATAAAAAGTCTTCACCCGGCATCTAAAGGCATATAATGTAGGTACCAATGTGTTCAAATGTAGCAAGAGCAGTTGGATTTTCATTGAATGATGGGCAGTGGATGTTTATCCTTCCAAGCTTGAAGTAGAAGTATCCTTGCAAATATAAAGGCTCTCAGTATCCACTTTTGCTATTAATCCGCACATCGCAGTGAAGTATTTTGAAAACACATGAACATGTACTATTACCATAGATTTTTCAAGAACAAAGTGTATATGAGCAATGGCTTCAAGCCCAAAAGAAGCCACTCTAGGACATGTCCACATCACAGGCCTCAATGAAGCACTGCCCTGATTTCATTGTCAGCATCCGGCCTAGTAAGCCAGCTTCTTCTTAACAAGCCTCTGTGGTGCCCAATATACACAAACCCAAATTTTTGTTGAATCAAACTGAATTTTAAATCTATAGAAATAGTACACATGGAGGCTAGGGCAACTTTCCATTGATTGAACTGTATAGAGCATTCCAGCTCCCTATTCCATTCCTCTCTGACATTCTGAACTTTTATTTTATTGCATTCCACAACACTTTTACAAACAGGTATTGTAGGCTTAGCTTTCTGTAAAGAACCGATTAATTCATCCAACACTGAAGAAAGCACTGAAGGACTCATAGCTGATGCCCCATATATAGACTCCAATAAAAGCTATAGTTGAATATACTGCCAATCCGCACTAGACAGCAAATGGTATCTAATCCACAATATTGAAAATTGTAAAAACCCATCACCCAATTGTAATAACTGAACTGAAGTATAAATTCCACTATCAGCCAATTCCTCCACATACAAGGCTGTCTCTCTATTTTCAATACAGGATTCCCCCATAAAATTAATTTAGCGTGTGACTATGGATCAAACAGCAGCTGATGAAACCTTGAATGTCAAGTCTCTCTCATTTCTAAGATGAGCCATTTGTAGTGGAGCCATTTCTTTTGTTTTAAAATATCTAGATCTGTTGTCATCCAACTAGAAAAAGATGTCAAATAGGTTGACTCCAAAACAATGACGGAGTATTAAAAGAAAAAGTTGTTTTCCAATCAT
Organism: Elgaria multicarinata webbii; assembly: GCF_023053635.1. NCBI lineage: Eukaryota > Metazoa > Chordata > Lepidosauria > Squamata > Anguidae > Elgaria > Elgaria multicarinata. The sequence goes on from NC_086172.1 coordinate 108,584,186, forward strand.
TGGTACAAATTAACAAATAAGCCTTATAATATAAATTAAGATCTGGGAAATTGAATCCTTCGGCTTTGTTCAACAGCTGCATCTTCTTCAGTGAAAAATGGGAAAGAGCCCCCCCCCCCGGGCCGGCCCTTTCCATAAGCTTCAAAAATGCTATATACCATTTTTGAAAATATGTTTGGAAAATGTATAATGCCATACTATGGGCCTGTTCAGACAATATGCTAAGCCGTAGTTAGGCAACTAACCCTTTTCAAGCAAATGGTTAGTGAGCATGTTCAAACCATGGTTGTGCAGCCATCATGGTTAGGAATGGTTCACACAACATACTTAGTCATGGTTCACATGACATGCTAAGCCATAATGTTTAACCATGGTCGCTTAGCATATCTTCGGAACAGGGTCTGTATAGTACATAAATTGCCTGTGGCAAGATATTAATCTTAAACATGTGAACATCCTAAATAGTTAAATTAAGTGATGCCTTCTTTCCAAGTCAAGAGATATTTCCACCAGTAAAGCACTTATATTCATTTTAATCATTTGAGAAATCACCAATATATCAAGTTACTTTATCACTTCTGGACACCAATGAAATTGCCATTTACTAACTACATTGGGTATCTTGATACTCCCTATAGGCATTAATTCAGATTTTGACCAATTAATAGTATAGCCTGAAAATGTACCAAAGGTATCCAGTAATTGTATTAATCTTATTAACCTAGTGATGAATAAGAACAAATCATCTGCATATAAAGCCATTTTATATTCAATTTGTTCACGCCCGAAACCATAAATGTCTCTACTTTGCCTAACTGCACACACCAATGGTTCCAAGCACAAATCAAATATCAAGGGAGACGGAGGACACCTCTTCTTTGTGCCCTGCTCCAAACTAAAAAAAACTTGAAAGAATTCCGAAGAAAGTTATAACATTCTAACCCATCTTAAAAATGCCTATGGAAATCCAAATTTCTCCAAGGTCACAAACATAATCTGCCAATATAATTTGCCAAATATTAGATTGTAAGCCTATGCGGCAGAGTCTTGCTATTTACTGTTTTACTCTGTACAGCACCATGTACATTGATGGTGCTATATAAATAAATAATAATAATAATAATAAATGAAATCACCACAGCTGAGTTCATTCTTTTAGAATTCAAAACAATCAGATTTATTACAAGCCTTAAATTATCTGTTCCCTGTCAAATAAATCCCACGTGACCATGATGCACTAATGTATGTATTACATGCTGAAGTCTAGTAGCCAGAATGGCCGTTAATATTTCAGCATCCTTTTAGACAGCCTGACCAGAAGAAAACAATTCTATTCCAATTCTAAATAAGGCAATTGCAGCAGAACTATCTAAAGAACCTAAATGTGTAAACAAGAGGATGTGATCTATTAACATGTAATCTGAGCAGACTGAGGCCGGTCCATTTTAGGAGAAAAAATAAATTAAAACCAAATGAAAGTAATATGGGGATCATGCTCATTCTGATTACTTGGTAATTACTTAGTGACCTTCCATTACATTTGTAGAAATTAACAATGCTCAGGCTGCAAAGCCAGTTAAACAGAAAGGCACAATCCAACAAAGAAAACATGTGTAGCTCAGTAAGCTAAAACCACATAAATTCAACTTTTTAGCAGCGAATGGGAAGGCAGGCAGAGAGACTGAATCCAGCTGCTAATTCTCCTTTCTGAACAGCTCATTGGTGGAATTACAATCTTATTTGCTGAACTTCAGGTGCTTTGTTTCAGTTACTGGATCAGGCTGAACAGATAACTTGCATGGAAATCGAGATCCGGGCAATTTCTTGGGTATACCTACAGATTTTATATAGGCTACTATGTTCCTTGTAGTGTACCTTTCACCCTTTTATTGCCCTTAGCTTTTCTCCAAATATATTGCTTAACATTTTACAGACTTTGATCTTTTGTTTAAGGCTTTTGTTTACATTTGCATCTGACTGAATTGTTTGTAATGTTAAAAATAACCAATTTAACACATGGTGGTGGTGGTGGTTGCTGCTCCTCCTCTTCTTCTTCTTCTTCTTCTTCTTCTATATAACATAAAATCCGGTCGTCACATATCTACTTAAACCTTATGTTCCACCACAGCAATTGAAAAGAGCAATTCAAATACATTGCCAATACTTGGTGTTAAGAGTGTGACTCCATGGCAACTTGCACTGCGTTCCTTTACGCAGACTTTGGTGGAAATACACCAGTTCAAGTGGTTTTTGAATAATGCTCCAGCATTTAAAGTGCTGTACGCTTCAACTGTTAGAAAAGAAGACAGTGGCATGCAAGGAGAAATAGTATTTCTATTATCTATTGAAAATGATTGCCTCCTAGTAATAAAATGCAATTTTTGTGAGTAATGCAGGGTATTACATTATCCGGTCATCTTCCATACAATACTAGTTTTTCACTTGAAAGGTAATGCAAGCTCAGCAAAATACACAAAGAAATAAAGACATGTCTTTCACATGTCCTGTTAAAGTACCTGTTTCCCTCTCCTCTTTAATCTGAAATGCCAGGGTTATTTTAATGAAATCATTGTGTTTCTGAAATCAGAATCCGGTGGATACTAAGTAGCTTAGCGCACTTATTTGAACAAGCAGTGTGGTCTCCTCCTCCACATCAAAAGGGGCTATTCAAGATAGTCCCGCTTAAGAGAGGTTTATATTTACATCAGCAAAAACCAATCATAGAATCATAGAATAGCAGAGTTGGAAGGGGCCTACAAGGCCATCGAGTCCAACCCCCTGCTCAATGCAGGAATCCACCCTAAAGCATCCCTGACAGAAGGTTGTCCAGCTGCCTCTTGAATGCCTCTAGTGTGGGAGAGCCCACAACCTCCCTAGGTAATCATGAGCCACCTTGTACTTTAAAATATAATCTTGCCATTATTTTCTGTCCACGTCAGCATGATAAATCAAGTGTAGCTGTCATGGAACTTTACACTAAGCCACCTCCACACAAGTCACCAAAGAGATAAATTAAAGAGGCATTTTGCTACCATTTGGGTGCATTCCAGCACAGTCCTTTCAATTTACAACTCATTCATGAGACAATAGCAGTTGCCTCCTACCCCTGCCCCTGCTTCAATAGCAAGAAACACTCGATGAACCAATTACACACTGTTGCAGCCACATGGAACCCCCAACATGTCAAATAATAGTGTCAACGATTTAAGAAAAGCTAGAAAACAGTTAACTCTAGCCCTACACAGAATATAAATGAGCAGCTAACTCTGGTCCTATTCAGATAGAAATAGAGACCTGAGGACAATCTCTGTTTCCCTGCACATGTACATTCCATTAACTAAACAGTCCCATACTTGTCTGTGCAATTGGGAAACCCACTTTTTCTGCAGGGTTCCCGATTGTGTACACAAAACCTACTGCACTAATTAGGAATTCTGCAAAAAGCAATTTAATATTCATCACTTGGAATTAAGGTTGGAGCCAACCACTTTAACCCTGTTCTGCTCCTCTCATATCACTCAGAATAGGGCTAGTATGGAAAAATAATTGTGGGTAGGAACAACATGCTTGAGACCGTTACTCCCAACATGGCTAATTGAGCTGTGATTTCTCTTGTACAACATGAGTAAAGGCACACCTAGGATATTGTACAATATCTTTAAAGGACATATCTAAAAGTCAGTTCCTTTCCTACCATTCTGCTTCATTCTCCAAGAAAGAGAACGTCAAATGGGGACAACTGACTCCCGATGGCAAGGACACCAAGGACAGAGAGGACCTTTAGTTCTCCAGCACAGTGGTATTTCCATGACTGGTCAATTGAGGAAGGCTTATGAAAATAAAGATTTCTTCAGAAGGCACCAAAAACAACACAATATTGGTGCCTGACTGACTTTCAGGTGTAGGGAGTTCCACAGAAGGGAAGCCACCACAGTGAAGGCTCTACTCCGGGTGGATTTCAGCCGGGCCCTAGGTCCATGCGGAATCACTAGGAGCATTCCATCTGATGACCTCAGTGACTGGATAGGTTAGTAAGAGAGAAGGTGCTCTCTCAAGTATCCTGGTCCTAAGTTGATTAGTGCTTTATACAGTAATAGCAAAACCTTAAACTTGGCCTGGTAGCAAATAGGCAGCCAGCAAAGGAGTTGCATGCTGAAAAGAGACAGTTTCCAACAACAGCCGAGCTGCTTCATTTCTCACTAGCTCCAGCTTCTGGAACAGCCTGAAGAGCAGAATGACATGAAGCAAATTACAGTAATCCAAGCTTGAGGTTACTAGCACCTGTAACACTGTGACCAAGCTATCGCTGTCCAAGAGAGACTGTAGCTGGCATACTAGTCAAAGTTGGTAAAGGGCACTCCAAGCTATCATGGCCTCTAGCGGCAGTGGGCCTGCAGCAACAGTAATGGATCTAGGACTATCCCCAGACTACAAACCTGATCTTTCAAAGGGAGTTCAACACCATCCAGAACAGGCAATGAGCATATCTCCCAGACTTAGGAACTGCTCACCCACAGAGTTTCTGTCTTTCCAGGATTCTGCTTTCATTTATTGGCCTTCATCCAGCCTAGGAAATGATCCAGGACTTGCACAGCATCGCCTCATTCAGATGTCATAGGGAGATAGAGCTGTGTGTCATCAACTTGCTGAGGGCACTTGGTTCCAAATCCCCTAATGACTACTCCCAGCAGCTTCATATAGATGTAGAACAAGATGGAGCCTTGCCAATGAGCTGAGGAATAGTCACCCAATGTTGCTGTCTGATACTGACCCTGGTAAGTCTGGAAACACTGTAACACAGTTCCTCCAATGACCATCGCAGAGTCGATCCATGGGATAGCTTGGCTAATGCTACTAAAAGCTGATGAGGGATCAAGCAAAATTTAAGGAGTTGCACTCCCCTTGTTCCTCTCCTGATAAAGGTCATCCATCTAGGTGACCATGGCTGATTTGATCCCATAACCAGGACAAAACTCAGACTGGAATGGGTTTAAATAATCAGTATCCTCCAAGAGTGCCTTAAGTTCTCCATCACAACCCTCTCAAATACCTTCCCCAAGGAAGGGGTATCCGTCATTGGGCGGTAGTTGTCAAGTACTATTGAGTCCAGAGTGGGTTTCTTGCGGAGTGATTGCACTACTACTTCCTTAAGGACAGCAGAAATCACCCCTTCACACAAAGATTCATTTACCACTGGACCCACCTGGTCATACCTCCTAAGCTAGCTCTTATTAGCAAGGAAGGTCAAGAGCAAGTGGCCTGTTGCATTGCTGCACCTTCTGCACATCATCAGGCCAAAGCAACTGAAATTGATCCCACAACATTTAAAAATCACATTATAACAATTTACAAATAACATAATAAAAAGCCTAAGAATTGTACCAGAATGAAAGAGTGGGACACGGAAAGTATTGCCTGCTGCAGGATGAGTTCTGTCTTGAGGAAATCGCAAACATCTGGTCTCAAGAGTAGCTGGGTGTATCTCTAAAGCCTCCAGAAGTCCTCCGCAAGCAGCAGGAACATCCAGAACACAGAGGATGAGACTAAACGTCACCCCACCTCCATGTCTCTGCTAGACCCCTACAAACAGCACCAGAATGTGAGGGAGGAGGAGGAGGCAATGCAAGAGATCAGTGGCTGCAGGTTGAAGAAACCTGCTTGCTATTTCCTGCATTTAGCACTTTTCTGGGAAGTGTTGGTTGTGACTACAAAAAAACCCCAATCCAGTCCCCACTGAAGGGTACAATAAAACTGCCCTTGAGTTGACTGAATCTCAACTGCACTCCCAAGCTCCTGCCATAAAACTATGGAATTCAAGTAACTTACAGGTAAGGGGTGTTGAGGCAAGAAGTGCTCCCCATATCTGGATTGGAATGATCCTAAAGTACAAAACACTTGAGCTGAGTATCTTATCTGAACTGCACGCACATATATTTTTTCAGATGCTAATTTCTTTGAAATACATCGGAGCAAGAGTCTCATCACTCCTTGAATTTCAAAGAGATCAGCATCTCAAAATACTTGTTCAAGTGAGAACTGCATTGTGAATACTTTGTACTCAGATACAAAAAAAATAGTATTGTTGAAGCAGCTCTAAATTAAGGGTGTCCTTCCTCTGAAAATTTTCAAATGCTTTATGGATTCAGCATTGGTATCTCTGCAAAGATTCATTCAATAATAAAAGCAGGGCATCATGTTGAACAGGGCTGCTTTACAATTTATGATTATTTGTAATAAATCACTTTTTTATATGTTGCTTCAAACACTGATTTTCAAGTATAAGATCTGCCAGCACTGAAATGCTCTGTGATTTTAATATGCAAACCTCCTACAGAGATGATGTCTCATTTTAATTATTGTTTCGGTTTAATGGGTTTTCATTAAATTAGAGGATAGAGCAATTACCAGGGTGAACAGCTAATGTTTCAAAGGTAAGATCTCATGGCTATGCAACAAAGACAGAGCTAGAAGAGAGGGGAGGGAAAAGCATATTGCAATATACTCTTTTACCCTGCAAAATTATCTGGACAGTTTTTTCTTACTGAATTTAAGTATATGATCCTAATATGTATACCTGTAGAAACTCATTTACAACTGGCCATCCTTTAACAAAGCTAACTAGTCACTGATAATGGTGACATTTCTCTAACGAAGCAACATTAAAAATGCACTATGTAACATTAAAAGAGAGCGGGGGTGGGGAGAGAACCAAGTCCTACAACTAAGAAATCAAAAGGGCATCTCATTCCTTCTCATTTTCATTTTCATTTTCACCAGCCTTTGTCCATGGTTATTTAGTTGGCTTGCTATATCAAACCATGATTTCCATTCCAGCAAACTCTGCTTTGCACAAGACAAAGTTTGCCTGGTTCAAATGTAACAGTGAACTGGTTTGCTAACAAATGGAAATGCGCCCCCATGTGTAATTTCAGCTGTACACCTCTGCTCTACATGAATAAACATAGTATAACAAAACAAAAAAGCCTCCATCTAATACTGCCCCCAAGGAAAGGTTGGAATGGTTCAGAGCTCTGCTACTCACAATGAAAGTTTTTTTTTCTTTTCTTTTAAAATGGAGCATCCTGAGGCTTTCACACTTCGCCCTGGTGCTTCTCCTCACCAGTGGGATGAGAAGTATGGCAGCAGCTGTGGATGGATGGATCTAACCTGGCATTAGCAGCTGCCCACCCATGCTAATTGCTGGTGCCGGGCTTGCAATGATTTCAAAAGTAGTGTGCACTGTGGGATCCTTCCTCACTTTCTGGTGTTAGATAATGTATGGCTATGGTGTTGGTTGTGGCTTTTCACACTAGGCAGTGAAATTAAGATGATCTAGAAGGCAAGCAACTGTTGATCTCTTAAATTAGATGCTTATTCCTTTGCCATCTGAAATGCTCAAGAAGTCACAGTACCACTAAAAGCACATCAGCTGGTTTTAAATCATGTGAGCTAATCAAATTACATGCCTTGTTAACTAATTAGTTCAGGAGTCACTGATTGCAAGGTCTTTCCCCACATTTTATTGTTATTGCCCACAAGGTGCCATCATTTTATCACTCCCTAAATAATGTTGCAGTTCTTGTTTTCAACTTTTTGCAAGAATGGTTAAAACAACAACAGTTACTACTACACAGCAATAAAAAGATGTCAGCAAAGCTAATGGCACTAGGCAGAGAGCCGTTCGGAGCAAAAAAATAAATGATTTGTAAGATTCATTACAGATTTACTGTCCTTCCTGAAAAACCACTGTCCATTTTAGAGATCTAATTTCGATTATGATAAGCATTAATATCATACTAAATAAGCAGACACTGAAAATTTTGCCAAGGCCAACCTAACAGGTATTTTCCTCTGTAAAGTACAGTTTCAGATAAATCTTAAGTTGCAACTCCATAAAACTAAAGATTTTAAGATTATCCTCCCTAAAATGTGATTCAACATATTGCATTTGGAAGTACATTTATGAGAAACTCTGAGATAAGGGTGCTGGGATTTAAGCATCACTGATGGGGGAATATTTCCTCAGATTTCATACAAAACTACCATATGTTCACACTGAAAGATACATCTTACATCGGTTCATCGATTCTTTCTGTTAGCCCAACATATGCATAGAGCTAATTTGCTTTCAGGAGGGGTTACTTAATCTAGATCTGCAGTTTCTACTTTGGCAAAGAACCTATACAGTGCAATTCACTTTACTGACAACTACATTAGTCCACTCCCTTCTATGTGCTGAATCAAAAGCTCCCAAGAAGACAAGAAAAAGTGTGGCCTGGGTTGAATCAGGGGAGACTTGTCTTCTAGTAAATAGACACTCATGGGTCCCATGAAAAAAATTGGAGTTACACAGAAACTCATTAAGATCCTTGCTTTCTATTATGAAATTAGGAAAGCTAGAGCAGTCAGAGGATCATCAGCTTCCCATACTGAAAATGCTACCAACCAACTCAATTTTCTGAGGCCGTCATCGTGTGGTTCAGTCATGATGCCCGGGTGTACTCTGAAGAAACCAGCTGGCTGTGTTAGATGCCAACATACATGTTTCTGGACTAAAATGATCAGGTGAACAGTCTCCCATTTCAGTGTGTCAGGGTGAGGCCAAAGGCAGCTATCATGGCCATGCTGGCTGGGAATTATGGAAGTTGCAGTCCAACACATCTGAAGGTTGGGGAAGACTGCTTTATATGCCTTTTTGTTTAGGATGCCCCAATGGCAAGCCTGGGTGGATAAGGTAAGTTCAGAGTGTTAGACTATGTAACTGCCCTAAAACATGCTCCAAAGCATACATGGCAGCCACACAGAGAGCTAAGATTTCCCATTTCTAGCCTAGGTAACTCACAACATAGTGTGCTGCTTCACATGTCATGATAATCTACCCTGAGAATAAGCCATGATGGGTTGATTGTTTGCTTGCTAACACATGTTACTCCCGACAGATGATCAGGCATTATGGGCTTGCCATGGCTTGTTTCCCTCCCGCTTGCTCATGGCATGTATCCCATGGGACTTTGAAGCACAAGCCTACTCAGTTACTCCGCTGAGTCCAAATGCAGTCATTAGCAGAGTAGAGATTATTTTGTAGATATTTTTTTCACCTTTGGAGAAGATGCATATTTTTCTGTACCTTCAGGAAGATGTGCACAAATTTAATTTTTTTTAAAATGGGGAAATTTGCACAAATTTCCTAAAGCATAAGTGCAGTAGTTACTATGAATTTGCGCAAATTTCCCCCAAGTTTTTTTTTTAATTACATTTGCACAAAATTTCCCAAAGGTACAAATCTCCCCAAAGGTAAAAACAAACGAACAAACAAAAACCAGTGTTGCTGTCTAGGGGGTGACAAAGTGGAGGCGTAAATTGACTAGTGTCATTTCAAGTCGTAATAGAGAGGGGATATCATTAGTGAGCTCATAGGGAGCAACTGGAGGTTTTTTGCTGCTCATGCCAGACAGTTCTGTAGTTCTTGTGACAAGCCATTCACAAGCCATCATGCTAGGCTGACACGTCATGACAAGCCACTCTGAAAACAAGCCACCCTGAACAATCCAACAAGCCATGGGTTCTCGGGGTGATTTGTGTGTGGTTAACAAACCACACTGAAGTAACTGGTACAATGCAGAGAAAGGCTCATTGTCTTAGTCCTGTTTAAATAAGTAGGAATTAGTTGCTTAATTGTGTATTTGTTCATGCAGTTTCAACAGATTATAGGCATATCTTCACTTTCTCTGAATTGTGCCAAATACATCCAGTATTAAAGGCTTAATGCAGAATCTCAGGCCCAGGGAGCCAATTCAGTCCTCCTACTGCTATCTAGATGGCCATGGCCATGCCCCCTTCCCTTGGCCCATCCCCTTTCTTTCAACCACCAATTGTTTCATGGTTCCTTGACTATTTTACAGGTTTTTCACCATTCTAAAAGGTTGAAATGCCTCTCTTAAGGCTTAGTTACTTGCAGTAAAGACTTTAATCTAAAACATGTATTTGGTACTGCTCCTTTGTCTTGGGCCCTGCCCTCCACAAGAATATGCCCTCGAAGAGTTTCTCTGAAATGGGATTCAACCCTGAACTCAAAGAAGTTCAAAAACCCTGGCCTAAAGCTAGGGTGACCATATGAAAAGGAGGACAGAGTTCCTGTACCTTTCACAGTTGTATAGAAAAGGAAATTTCAGCAGATGTCAGTTATATGCATGCCACACCTGATGAAATTCCCTCATAACAACAGTTAAAGCTATAGGAACCCTGCCCTCTTTTGTATCTGGTCACTGTAGCTAAAGAGGGCAGGGCTCCTGCAGCTTTAACTGTTGTGCTGAAGAGGGAATTTCACCAGGTGCTGCATGCTTACAAATGATATCTACTGAAATTCCCTTTTCTATATAAGTGTTAAAAATACAGGAGCCCTGTCCTCCTTTCCATATGGTCACCCTACTAAAGCCTGCAGATGTATGCATTGTCTGATCTTGGAGGCCTCACTAAGCAGAATGCCAATTGCAATGGAAGATACTGTACCTCAAATTCTGACAAATAAGATGTATGCTTTTTATATGAACAATTAGTTTGAAAATGGTGTTGGTTTCTTCAAAGAGATTCCAGCAAGATCATTAGCAGCAATTTAAAATAATATATTTTGCAATACCTAGGCTGGTAAATCAAATTGCTGCTCAGGCCTCTGGAACATTGTATCAGCACCATAAACTTAAAAAGGTGAACTGCAAGTTAATTCAGAATATAAATCCATATGCCACTGTAAGAAAAAGATAAATTCACTACAATAATCGCAGGCTAAATTGTTTTAACATTTTGCTTTGGATATATATTTAGGGATACAGCCTGACTAAATGCATATATTCTGAACGAATGCAAACACACGACAACCTGACCTAATTTTATTGGCTTTACTTCCATTCCATTGGTATCTGGTTCTGGGTGCAATGAATATAAGAAGTAGCATGAACGTGGAAGTCAGGTTAAGGATCCTATATTCACAGGAATGGGTATGGATTTTCTATAGCTGCTGTGAATTTACTGCAAGACATATACAATAAATATTGTTCTTTCCTATAGTTGAAAAATCACACTATATTAGGAGCCACAACAGTTGCAAAGTAAATAAAATCAGACTTATTTATTTACTTCCTAGCTGTACTTTAGTTTAAAATTGTGAAGATCCTTAAGAACTGCTTTTGATCACTTTTTAATGTTTTGAATTCAGAACTTTCTTTTACTTGATAAAACAATTCTAACAGATACGTTATATCCTAAAATACACTAAACATTTGCTTATACAAATGGACACACATGCACAAAGACGTGTTGTTCCTCTTTCTCCTTTCATAATTACATGTGTAGAGTTTTACAGTGGAAAAAAAATCAGAATAACTCATCAGTCCTAAAAAAATTATATAAATATTGGAGAAATCCCAGAACTTTTTAAAGTAGCATAGTAACTGTTTTATCTTTTTTTCCCTTTGCTTGTAACACTATAATTATGATTTGAAGAGTTACTATTCTTATTTCACCGAAGCACACCACAAATTCATGAATAAAATATGACAAGTTTGATAGCCTCCATTGCTGAAGGATCATCCGTAACAGTGAAACGTGATCTGTGTACTAATTGCTCCTTTGCTTCATAGAAGCCTTTGTTTCTGAATACAGGATCTCATTTAAAGAGGACCACCACTGCATGTGCCGTCCCATCCTTTTTACATTTGTTGCCTTTAGCAATAACACAGAGAAATAATGTTTACATTTCTTTTCCCCTCGACAGATGAATTTCCAAACAGTGACAATGGTAAAAGGCCATATAGCAGACTGTCCCGTCGGAGAGCCCATTCTTGCAAACAACTAGAATACTATCATTTTCATCAAAGACCAAGCAAATGATAAACACTAAAAGGTATCTGGGGTTATGAACACAGGGTGTAGTAAGATTGCACCTACTTTTCTTATCCCCATTCTCTGACTTCCATGTATTAATTCAAGGCTTTAAAGCAGGGATAGGCAATTTAAGGCCTCCAGATTTTTCGCCTACAGCTTCCTTCATTCCTCACCACTTGCTGTGCTGGCCAGGACTGATGGGAGTTGTACACCAAAACATCAGGAAAGCCACAAGTTGCCTTGGCTGCTCTAAATAGAGGCTATTCACATATACTACTTGCATACATTGTATCTCCCTGCCATTTTGCAGGGTCCCCAATCTCATGCATAGACAGTGGAGGCTGGTGGCTCCCCATTTCCGCATTTTGGATAAATCCTTTAGAGTTCTGACAGAAACCCTTAATGGATTCGCAGCCCCATTGAAACTGGAGCTACCAGCCTCCACTGTGTACAGAGCAGATGCATGAACAACTGGCATGCTGGTCGCATGGGAAGGGCTGTAGCAGAGTGGTCAAGCAGAAGGCTCCAGATTCGCTCTCTCACATCTCTCGCTAGGGCTGAAAGAGATTCCTGTCTGAAGCCCTGCAGAAACTGCTGCCAGTCACGGGAGACGACACCAAGCAAGATGGAGCAATGTCATGTCGGGCAGCTTCCTATGTTCGCATTCCAAATGCAACCCTCACTACAACACATTGAGCGGCGTTATATCTTAAGGCACCAGACCAGCACACTATAAACTGACAACTTCACATAACATAGTAAGTAGGTATATAGCAGAAGTGAAAAATAGAAAAGAGGCCATTTCCCCCTGTACTACAGATAGCGCTTCAGGTGGCAAATTAATCTGAATTTTTAGCAGATAAGAAGCAGGTTGAAGCCTCACAAGAAGCATTAATTTTTATTCTCTCTGAGAAGTTCAAGCCAGTACTTTATTTTCACCACAGGAAATTGCCAGGCTTTGGTTACTACATTATGCCTTGATTATATATGTCTGCAACATATAAAAACTGCATAATGGCTTCTAACTATTTTTATTCAAATTATTTAAAAGGGATACTGTCAGCTAGGACATATTTGAAAGTTAGCTTCCTTTAAGAACAACTAGCATAATGTGAAAGAGCAAGTATAAAGAATTACTGCAAAAGATGTAAGATGCTATCATATTTGTAAATTTTTAAACCCTTATAAGAGATTCTGACCAGGAGGGAATCTACACGTTGTTGTGTGGGCACTTACATGCACCCCCAGTGCGCCCCCACAACGACTGTGTAGACCGAGAAAGAAGAGGAGGAGGAGGAGGAGGCTGGGGAACCAGCCATGTCCTTGCCGCCGCCGCCGCCCTGCCGGCCTCCTGCTGCCGGGGTAAGAGCCACCCGGATCGGAGAGCTCGGCTTCCGCTTCCACCGAGCTCTCCGACCTGGGTGGCTCTTAGCCCGGCAGCAGGAGGCAAGCAGGGAGGAGGCGGCGGTGGCAAGGATGCGGCCGGTTCCCCAGCCGCCGCCTCTTCCTCCGTCTCTTCTTTCTCGGTCTACACAGTCGTTGTGGGGGCGCATGTAAGTGCCCTCATAACGATGTGTAGATTCCCTCCTGGTTCATATGTAAGGACAAGCCAGAGCACAGATTGAGTATGGATTGTCATTGAATTTTGGGTTGTTGAATCATAGATTGTCATTATGTGTGAACCCTGCACTGTAGTTTAACTATGGCTTGTTAATCACAAACAATCCAAAGTTTACAACCCAACAACAAACTATGGGTTCCCTTTCTGGATTATACATGTTTAACAACCTACAGTTAAACCATAGCACAGGGTTCACACATACCAACAACCCCCAATTCAACAACCCATGATTCAACAACAACCCATATTCAACTCAGACTCTGGGTTGTTGTTGCATTCTGACCAGGAGGGAATCTACACGTTGTTGTGTGGGCACTTACATGCACCCCCAGTGCGCCCCCACAACGACTGTGTAGACCGAGAAAGAAGAGGAGGAGGAGGCGGCGGCTGGGGAACCAGCCATGTCCTTGCCGCCGCCGCCGCCCTGCCGGCCTCCTGCTGCCGGGGTAAGAGCCACCCGGATCGGAGAGCTCGGCTTCCGCTTCCACCGAGCTCTCCGACCTGGGTGGCTCTTAGCCCGGCAGCAGGAGGCAAGCAGGGAGGAGGCGGCGGTGGCAAGGATGCGGCCGGTTCCCCAGCCGCCGCCTCTTCCTCCGTCTCTTCTTTCTCGGTCTACACAGTCGTTGTGGGGGCGCATGTAAGCGCCCTCATAACGATGTGTAGATTCCCTCCTGGTTCATATGTAAGGACAAGCCAGAGCACAGATTGAGTATGGATTGTCATTGAATTTTGGGTTGTTGAATCATAGATTGTCATTATGTGTGAACCCTGCACTGTAGTTTAACTATGGCTTGTTAATCACAAACAATCCAAAGTTTACAACCCAACAACAAACTATGGGTTCCCTTTCTGGATTATACATGTTTAACAACCTACAGTTAAACCATAGCACAGGGTTCACACATACCAACAACCCCCAATTCAACAACCCATGATTCAACAACAACCCATATTCAACTCAGACTCTGGGTTGTTGTTGCATGCAAACCAGGCCACTCAGTATTCATAATGGATTTTCTTTTATCACACTGAAAGAACCTTCTGATACAAAGAAGAACAGGCATGTATATTCAGCACTCTTCTAAACAACTTCACTTCTAGTAGATTATTGGGATCAGACTTTGGGCTCCATCACACCAGCGATTTATCACACACTCCCCATGCCTGGTATGTAGTTTTGGACTCCGGTACCCACATGACATTGTCCATGCCCACGGCTCTTACCCTCCATGTTTCATTTCTGTTTGGAGTGCAGAAAGTCTGGATTATTTTTCCTCCCTGTGAAATAAATGCTCTCCTCCCTCCCGTGTATTTCTGTGGTTGCATTTTATCAACTATCCCGTTCTTTATTGGAGGCATGTGTGTCTAAGAAGTTGTGCATCTTTAAGTTCATAAACCACAGATCTGCAGGTTCCCTTATTCAAGAGTAAACCCCATTGAACAGAGAGAGACTTACTTCTGAGTAAACAGAAGTAAGACCTCAGAAGCATAGGGTTACAGAGCACATATTTCCAGCTTGCTGTTTTAGACTTAAAAAAAAAAAAGCTTCTGAGTGACCATACTAGTAAAAGTCAATTCTATATATGTTTACTCTTGAGTAAGGGAACCAGCAGATCTGTAGTTTATGAATTTGAAGATGCACAGCTTCGCATGATCAAATGAATGGAAGATCGATCCTTCGCACTTCCCCCCTTAAACCCAGGAAAATGGGTTTAAGGGGAGAATTTAAAAAATAATTTAAAAATCAAGGGATGGACCAATATGATTCAAACTTGGCATGCTGAAAGCCCACCTTAAGAACTATCACTGTGCCAATTTTGATCAATTTATCTTTAAAACTAACACAGGTGTAAACATTTTGGTTACCTTGGAGCAAAGGAGGGGACCTGACCACCTTTACAAATGAAATTAAAATGGTTGTTCATCTGCCCACCCTTTGAAACGAGTCAAACAAACCTTCGCTCCTCCTCCCCTGTAAACCTTTCCCAAGGGGGAAGGGGCTTGAGATTTCACCGGCATAGTAGCACTCCAAGTGAAAAGATACATGAGCTGAAATAGTGCAGCAATGTGCCCCAGCACTCGACTCGCTAAGGAAATGGAGGGGGAAACCGCAGATAAAAAAGTAGGTGTGATGGAGCCCTTTTTCAACATCTGGAAAAAAGAGCTACACAGCCTTACACTATGGTGGAGCAGGGTTGGGCAACCAGTGGCCCTCCAGATGTGATTGGACTACAATTTCCATAATCCCTGAAGATTGCTCATGCTGGCTGGGGCTGATAGGAGTTGGAGTCTAAAAACATGTGGAGGACCACGTTTCCATCTCTGCTGTGCAGCAACAGCAGTTAGGCGGCTTGCATGCAACAGGCTTTATTTTGCAAATTCATTTTGAATGGGAATCAGTGCATCGTTGAATACAACCCATCGTCAACACTGTCAAGACTTAAATCTGAAGAATCCCTGTCTGGTGCTTATTCGGCTTTATTTCATATGGATATAAATCAGCAAGGAGATGAATTAGACTTGCACAAAGAATATAAAGATGTAAGGAATCTACATTTTTAGATCAATGAAGTTACTACTTCATTTAAAATAACCAGGTTGAGGGATAGGATAAAAAATATATACTTATAACCACAATCTTTCTTTTCTGTAGACTATTTCTTCATATATATTTTTGAAAACTTAATATGAAAACCTGGCTAGGCAAAAGAAAAATTACTGTGGTGCCTGCCATAGTTCCCCTAAAAGAAGTGGGATTTCCTAAACCAAGTTTAAATAGAGAATACAGAGCCTAAATGATAGGAGGTTGATTAAAGCTTGAGCTTTTTACACTTTTACTAAGCAATAATATAATAGCAAGCTATTGTCACTGTCGTCGTCATCCTGATAATTTTTGTTTCATAGCATTCAGTTTATGTAGGGTGACCATATGGAAATGAGGACAGGGCTCCTGTATCTTTAACAGTTGAACAGAAGAGGGAATTCAGCAGGTGTCATTTGTATGCATGCAGCACCTAGTGAAATGCCCTCTTCATCACAACAATTAAAGCTGCAGGAGCTATACTAGAGTGACCCGATACAAAAGAGGGCAGGGCTCCTGCAGCTTTAACTGTTGTGATGAAGAGAGAATTTGGCCAGGCGCTGCATCCATACAAATGACACCTGCTGAAATTCCCTTTTCTATGCAATTGTTAAAGATACAGGAGCCCTGTCCTCATTTCCATATGGTCACCCTAGTTTATATAACTCAGGGACCTTTTTGACATTATGCTTAGTGGTATGGGAGCTACTATAAAGTAGTTACTTCCTGCACTACTCTATAGTGTCAATGTCTACGGTTATATGGGAGGACTTCTACAGTGCAGCTCTACACATCAGCATTGCTTCAATTTTCAGAAAGAATGACCCTGGTGTAAGAAGAGGCCTCAGCATCAACTTCGTCCATGTGATCATGAGGAGAAAAGGTCATTCAGTAGTGGCTCTTACACATTATCCATTATGTCTGTTGGACTCTCATCATATTCAGCATTCAGAAAGACTGTGATTTTCAGAAATAACATTTCCCTGTAAATATGAAATGTTTCTGTCCATTCTTTCTTCCTAAATATTTGGACACTCAAGCTGTTAACTTGCACAAGAGATATATGCAAGCAAACAGCCATTATTAGTAAAATGGGGACCAGCCACTTTTACTCTGATTATCTAACTAGTAATTTTCTTGTGTGTCGAGCATAGGACACAACATTCCACACAGAAGCTTCACAGATGGATCTCAAGTTGCCAACAAAATATATTTGGGGAGAAAAATATGGCATAAGAGATTGGTTGTAAAGAGAATTTCCAGACCACAATACTGGTTCTGGTAGATCCCCCCAAGATTACACCAGTGGTTGTTTTTAGCACTAGATGAATATTTTGTTCACCTCCAAAAACCAGTTCAGAAATATAACCTGAAAGGTAAGAGCTGACATAAAACATTTCACAGCAATATATTACCCCAGTGCTTGTGGCTCCATATGGATCTGAAAAGTGGAGGTTAATCTGAAGTTTGATAGTCACATTTTGTGGCAGTTGCTAGACTTTCGGCTGCAGAATCTAATATTCCCAACTTAAATTGAATATCTTTCTGATGAAAGATGTTTCTGGATGTGTTGTTGTATGCTACAATAAGAGCTTCTCCTATTGTTCATTTCTGGCCACTCACAGAACTTTTCTTGTCAATTTACCGATGTAGTAAACAAACAGGAGGTCTCCGGTAGTCCCTCCCCTTTATTCCATTTTAAAATATATCACAGGTAAGCTGGAATAAACCCCAAATGGCGCAAAATTGGCAGCACGTAAAGCTGACTGTAGTATGAGGAAGGGAGGAAGGACTTTAAACAAAGAGGGTAAAATGCTTTCTTGCAACAAAGGCAGGCAGATGTGATCCCCATTTGTCTACTCAGAAGTAAGTTACTTGGCTTACTCCCAAATAAGTGTGATGAGGGTTGTAAATTTACAGCAAAATATTACTTCTCCCCAGAAGTAAGTCCTTGCTTTCCTCTAGCCTGTGAGGAAACAGAGAGCAATACATGCCAGGGAGGGAGGCACACCCTCAATTCAACTCTGTCTACCATTTAAAGGAGCCCTGGGAAAGAGCAGCAGGACCTTATGCCTTGTCGACTCTCTCCTCTTGCGTAATGCGATTCAAAACAGGAAGCACAACAGCAGCCGGAAAACAACGGGGTTTCCCTTAATGTAGAGAAGCTCTACTGCTTTATGGTGGTATTGAAGCGCACTGATAACTATTGGGGCACTTTACACATTCCATACACCTCTATCATAGCATTATTTCCTGCTTTTTATTCTATATTATCCAAAACGCCACAACGAATGTCATTGTGTGACCTACGAGGTAAAAATGCACAAGAGGGGTATAGCATTACCATGATGAGATTGTGATGATTTGACTCAAGGTGTAGATTTGGCCTAAGTCAGTTCTGCTGAAACAGCCAGTCATTCTCAAACAGTTATTATCAAAAGTGAAACCATAGATCATAGAATCATAGAATAGTAGAGTTGGAAGGGGTCTATAAGCCCATCTAGTCCAACCCCCAGCTCAATGCAGGAATCCACTTTAAAACATCCCTGACAGATGTTTGTCCAGCTGCCTCTTAAGAGCCCACGACATCCATAGGTAACTGGTTCCATTGTCTTACTGCTCTAACAGTCAGGAAGTTTTGTTTATAAACTGTATCTTGGATTCTTTTTATCTACTTCCTCATTTCCAAACCTATAAATATGCTTTTGTTAATTTGTAAAAATATCTCTGAAAATGTAAAGGGCTAGAAAAATTAAGAAAACAAAGTGAGAAGCTCTTTCAAACAATGTATCTTGTCTGTGTACACCCAACACATGGAAGGGGTAGTGGGGTTGTAGTGCTTGCCTCACTTGATTCCTAGTAGTTGTACTATTATTTTCTTAAACTCCCTGAAATCAGCCTTGATTAATGATGGTATAAAATTGTTTTAAGTAACTAACTGAAATAATTAATCAGTGGTTGGACATGTATAGCTAACAGGGGCCATTGAGATACTTGTGTTTGGCCTGAAAAAGAGCTAGATTAATCATAATGATCTCAGCTTTCTCTCTAGGAACATAGGAAGCTGCCTTAAACTGAGTCAATCCATTGGTCCATCTAGCCCAGTATAGTCAACACTGACTGGCAGTGGTTCTTCAGGGTTCCAGGCAGGAATATTTCCAGCTCTTCCTGAAGAAGACAGAGATTGATTAATAATACTTTCCCAGGCAAAGCAAGTGAATATGTAAATTCAACTCTCTTACACCTATTGGTAAACAATTAGTGAACAATCAGATTGTTTATCTGAGTAGTGTAACGTTAAAGTACATATTTCCTCACTCCTGATGTCCCAGAAGAGGGAAAGTGTACTCTTTGATTTGCCTGGACCCCTTAATGTAAATACCAAATTGACTTTTGGTAGGATGGTTTCCAGAGAAAGTGAATCAAGATTTGCTGTATAACTAAAACTATGTTTTAACTGGAACTTCCAGAACATAGGAGAAAACACAGATTGATAGTGTGAACCGCCCAGAGAGCTTTGACTATTGGGCAGTATAAAAATGTTAATAATAATAATAATAATAATAATAATGACTATAATTCAACATGGTTATTTAGTCCAGCATTCAGTAGCGCTAGAAATTTTACATAAAAATGTAAAGTCTCAAGACTACTAGGATGACATCCAGATACAATTTAATTCAGATTCCGACTGATCCGATGGGAAGAGAGAGGAAGTGTCCTTCACAGATATGCAACAAACATATATCCTTGGGTTAGAAGCCAGCTTGGATCCTGCCCTGAATTTGAATTATTCTGTTTGGAAATATTTAATGTGACTTTTTAACTCCAGTAAGCTAGTGTGAGAAGCACATCTACTAAGTTAACTACCTCACATGTCTCAAAATAATTTTTGAATACCTTAAATAGTACTAGTCCCAAAACCGATCAAGAGAAACTGAAGTACACACTCTGGCTGGTCCCTGTCTTGACTCTTCCTGCAGTCAGTGGGGCCAGGTTGCTAGCTAAAGGAGTAGATAACTCTAATATTATTTACACACACACACACCCCTACTAGAATTGAGGCAAGCTGCTGAACTCTACTATTCTTTGGAGTACTCAAATTATACACTATGCCCCTTATATATCTGTTTGGTTTTTCTTCATGAAAAGACCCACAACGGATGCCCAATAAAATCTGAAGAATCTTTAAAAAGGACTTTGCCAGACATTCAAAGGAAGCCTCTTAACTGCAGAGTAAATTAAGAACATGCGTGGCCCAGAAGTTAATAATAGCTAATAGTTTAAATGTATTACAAGAAAGGACTAGGCAGATGTGCAGAAAAATAGAACTAAAGGCCATATTCAACCCAAATAAGCTTCTTTTTTTAATGATGGCAGTTGAAATAACACAAGCAACTACTCTTTGCTGCACTGAGATCTAAACACCACTGGGAGATAGGAGTTACAATCCAATTCGATTGTTCTTATTTTCTCATTAAAAAGACAGCAAATCAAAATGAGACACATCATGGTGGAGCATAAGTGGTTGACTCTCTCACCTACTGCAGCCACAGGCTTGCACGCCAAGAGACCTGAATGAAAAGACCAACGTTCACCACTTTCAAGCCAGGCAGGGAGGTCTGCTGTAGGAGTGTACAGGTTTTACGAAAGGCAACAGGGCACAGCTTCAGAGCAGCTCTGAGACACTCACTGATTGTGGGGACCATGCATGCAAGATCCTCTCTGCCTACTTAAATTCCAGGCCAGAACAATTAAACCAGATCAATAATGGCAGGATCAATATGTCCAAAAGTATCATAGTCTCAATTAGACTGAAGTGGCAGGTGGTCAAGGTGATTGTGACACCTCTCAAGATAGACAGAGGTATCACAAGGGTCCATGATAGGTGCATTTAGCCTATAACAACACAATGTCTCTCAAAACCCAGCCTAACATTTTAATTCATGGCGCTGTACCACCACCACAAAGTTAGGGCATAAATGTTTCATAAAATGATTCACATAAACTTCAGATTGAAACTTACTACATAGGACTTCTAGCCATTCAAGGAAAAGCTAAGAAATCACAAGCTGTCCAAAGCTGATTTTGACACGCAGGAGAGAAACAGCATTTCTAAATCAATGCATTGGATTTATTTGGGATGCAGATCCATGTATTCTATTTAAACACATAAACAAACACATACTAAATAACAAAGCTTGCATTCCATCTTAGGATTTCAGCAATTCAAACTTCATTCTCTTGATTTATAACATCATTAGAATCACTCAATAGAATCACAGCCTTATAATTCATATTGCCTCTGTTTGTTTGTGTGCATTTCTGTCTCTCTCTGTCTCTCCCCCCTCCCTCTCTCTTACACACATACACACAGTGACCCTGTGAAAAAAAGATATACAACAGAAAAGATAGCAGTAACAATATACTATACTGCAGGAATGCGTGTTAATTTGGACAGCCTAACTTGTACAATAGTCAGAAATTAAGCTTTGATAATGCCTCCTCTGACTTTTAACATGGGAGAACTGCTATTTATTATTTTAAAAAACAACCATCGCTGTATAAAGTGTTTATATCTCAAATTTTCCATTTCCTTAAGGCATTTACACAACACAGAAATATAACAGAAAAACAGCAATTGTGCTAAAACAGAAGGTGAAAACAGAGCTAATCGTTTTAAAATCTAGAACAGAACAGCAGTCAAGTTTAAAAGAGCTAAATATAATAAAATGCCACTCAAGGCTCTAGAGAGGTATGAACTTCATCTGGCATTTAAAAGTAAAGGAGACATCAAACAAATACATTTAGGGAGGGACTTTCATAATTTTAACACCACCATAGGAAAAAGTTCTCTTTCTGGTAACCACCTGCTTAACTTCTAAATAATAGACAGGCTCATGTGGGAAAAGGTGATCCAGCAGGTACTGCTTCTTACTTGCTTTTTGGTCAAATATATGCTTGTTTACATACTGAATCTCAACAGAAAATTATGTTACCATGCTTTCTTAGGACACACATCTCTAGCATACATCCTATTTCTGTGTAACCTCTTCAGGAACAACAGGTGATTGGGGAAATTTAGCCTTCCCTCTGCAGTACCTGGATCTATTCCTGCCTGAGGACAAGTTGCTGTCAATCTGGCAGAGCCAGCCAAGAAACTAGCATATTTGCAGAATTAACTCCTGTTAATCTTTTCTGTTACATATCTTTCTTTCACAGGGTCACTGTGTGTATGTACAGCATGGGTAACATAGGAACTTTAGTCAAGATAGCAAAGTGTCACCATAATGTTTCCAGGAAAGAAAGATAGAGCTAAACTCCCAGAAAAGGAGTTTATTAAAAGACAACAAAAGGCAAAATGACATTATGATTGTTTAGTTAGTTAAACGTCAGTTACTGAAGACTTGCCGAAAGGAAATGGGTGTAGAGAGAAGGAGTCAACACATTGAAAGACAAGGCAGGAGGTGAGGAAGAGGAAAAGAGGGGGAGGTTACTTAACATTAATCTGTGGAGACAAATGAAGAGGCATGGAAAGTCCTCAGTGATAAATATTAACAAATTAAAGTATTTTGCCTTTTGGACTTGGAATGCCAATACATATTGAAATTTAATTAAGTTATATGCCATATAACTGCTATATGAACTTATAGTTAAGTTCATATAGCAGTTTTCAATGCAATTGTCATGGCTCAGCCTCAAGCTCAGAGGAAAAGGAGGCAGCCAAGTTGGGTGCTGTGTCTGCACCCGTAGCTGGGGAACTGGACCAGAGTCCTGATACTGAACTTGACACAGACTCAGGAGCCTATGGAACCCAAATGAGGGCCTTTCTCCAAGCCCAATTCATCTGAGGAGTTAACTACCTGCCCAACAGCATAGGGAGAGACCCAGGCAGGAGCCCATAGACTGGAGAAGCACCTGCCTTGAGCCAAGGGATTGGCCCTTTCTGCCAGGGGGTGGAGCTTAGAAGGAGTGGGTTTGTTGAAAGGAGTCATAAGGCCTCTGTTCGCCTCCAGCTTTTATTGGAGCATGTTGCTCACTTGGAGCTTTCTGTGGTGCAGCAACCACCAGCCTGCTTTACTACCTTGCCTTGTGGGTACCTGCAATGGATGGATCAGTACAACAACCAAATTGGAGATTCATTACACAGGTATTGTACAAGATACTCTCAGGGCTAGGACAGGTGGCAGGTCCAAGAGAATGACCAACACGAAGCCTATGATGCCCTGTCCATGTACAGGCTTCTGCCTTGGATAATCAGTCAGAAAGTGTTGAGGGATTAACGGCAGGTTTATTGAGGTTATTCCTCTAAAGCACACTCCAAGGTAATATAAGAAAGATGCTACAATTTGGATAAGGGTCCACAAATATAGTTTTCCTCCTGAGCCTTCAATAGATGGATTTGAACTGGCCAGCCTAAAATCATTATTTCAGCAAGTAAATCTGATTCTAAATTCATAATGCACTATATATAGACTCATTTACCCAAGTGGTGGGTGGGCAGACCAAATATGAATATAATTGAAAGAAAAGATAAAAAGGAATGCCATTAGGTTTACACCAGAATGAAACTATACATGTAACAGACAGACTGAATTCCGAACATTAAAAGGGACTACTATTTTCAGATTGGAATACTTGACCTAAGAATATACTTTATTCCAAAACTCATTATTGCCAGATTTAAACAGCCAATGTCTTATAACTGAGATAAGACAGAATAATGGGTTTTATACACAGGACAATCCAACATGCTCTATTTTGGCAGTGGCATAAGTATGTAAGTTTTCCCTGTTCATGAAGAAAGCTAGTAAAAATGTATTGGACATATCACGCTACAATAAATTTCTATTTTCTGAGCATCAGATTGAAACTCTGCCTTTGGGGTAAAGTTGGCTAAGCAGAGGCCAATGTTCAGTGGTGAATAGCCCCAAGGTGATATGGAGACAGTATTTTCCATTATTTGGATTCACTACATGGTTTGGAGTTGTAACTGATCTTTCATGGGGGGTTACTACAAGAAGTACATTGTCTCTAAAAGAAATAAGCATCATTAAAGCCAGGTAAGCTTAATTCCACTAGGAAAAGACTTTCCTGTAAATGCCTTGATAAAAAGAAATGAAAGTCTTAAACCCGCACTGTTCTTGTTATATGGAAAAACCTTTTGCAGTTGTTTTCAAAGGCTACAAAACATATTGGTAGTAACTCCAGGACATGTTTTTGTGCTAGTCTGGCTGTGAACACCGCCCAGGGAGCTTCGGCTATTGGGCCGTATAAAAATGTAATAAATAAATAAATAAATAAATACTTGGACAGACATAAGAATAATGTAAAAAATTAAGGACTGAGAAAAGCAACTTTAGGCACTTCTACCAAATCACATGTCACGAACAGTTGTCCACAGTCTGCTATAAGCAGATCGCAACATGATCTATACTTAGATGGGAAATTGTAAGCTGTATTGAGCTTCCCAAAGGAAAAGTGGAATGAAAAGTGGTATTTCAGACCATTAGGTTATCACAAATATTTAAATCTGGTGCCAGAACAGAGATGCCTGCAATGTTCTTAAGGCTTAACGTTTCCCACCTGATTCTTAAACAAACTGAGAAAATAACTAGGATATGTACAAAAGCAGTGTGGAGAAACACTATATTCCAAGGTTAAAGTTATTGGCATGTTGTGAAAAAATTATAAATATATGTGTGGTGTAATTAGCATTGTTGTGATAAGTGGTTAAATGTGTGAGGAGAAACTATTACACTGAGGCTTAATTGTAACCGAGGCCTGCTGCCAAAGCCGATATTGTTACCAAGGGAGCAGTCATGACCTTAGCAGGTTTAGAGTTGGACCAGGTGTTTTAAAAAGTCAGCTTGTTTTAGGCCAGTGTATGAACATTCCTCTCTTTGACTCATAAATAGGCCAATGGACTGACAGCTAGAGATGTGTTTAAAGGTAATTGGTCAGAGGGCTCCGGCTAATATGTATAAAATATCACTTGGAGCAGGTTGGTCAGTTCACACAGAGAAGACAGCAGCATAGCTAAAGAATGGAGCTTGCAGAAGGTGTGTGCTGCTAGGAAAGGAAATCTCAAGGTAAGTCTAACGGGCTTCAGACCAGAAAGTCAGCAAAAGGCAGTTGGCCTCAAGAGGTTGCAACTGGGTGAAGACTTCTTTGCTGTGGCCTTATCATTGAGTCCCTGATCAGAAGAAGACTTCAGCTTGCCAATGGAAGATGGGTCATCTCAGGGAGCTGCAACTGAGAAACAGTTGGAGAAACAACTAAGAAACATTACAGTTGTGTATTCTTCCAGTGAACTCCTGAATAGAGGGAGAACTTCAGGTCCTCTGCGGAATTGAAGAAGAGTAATTGGCAACTAGCTTTTAATAAGTAAATAGCAGCTTCCTTAAAGAAACAGTACATGTAAACGAAGCAACCATTAAAGCATATTGATAACATCTAGCCTTCTATATAATTGAACATACTAACACAAAAATAATTTTTAAATAATGTAGTTTAACTTTTACATCTCGTCTGTTTAATCTGATATCAATAGCCTAGAATCCTACTATTGATTGTGTTTTATGGAATAAGGTTTTATTAGGAATTTAAATTGTGGCAGCAGAATTAAGGAATAAGGAAATAAAGTACATTTTCGTTCTATCGTAACATTTTGTTGACACAAGATGGTATTATAGGAAACCCAATCCAATCTTCCAAATTTGTTGGTGAGAGAGATAGCATAATTATGCTTTTACAATTATGTGAATGAGCAGAACAGAGCTTTAGGATCATATACTTCTCTCTTAATACATCCCATTTTCCTCTCTCTGATCCTGGTTTGCCATTTTGTCAAAAACAGTAAATTACGACTTGTGTTTGCCCAACAAACCATAATCACAAAGGGTACAAGTTGTAATTGTTTGCTATCATTTCTATACTACGTAATTTGCAATTGAGGATTAGGTTTGTTTGGGGTTTTTTGCTTCACTATAGAGTTAGAAATGAGTTGTACGTTGTGTTTTCTGAATGGAACATACAGGGCAATATATTTTTGAACTAAGTAAAGCTGATAATTTTGATGGTATGGATATTTAGGGATGAAATACAGGGCTTCCTCAGGTTAAATAGATGGTAAGAGAAAGAAAACCAGGCTGGAAATATACAAAAGGAACTCAGTAGGTTCCTGACACGATAAATCCAGCCAGCTATACAGGCAGCCACAGTTGTAATCTACAGAACATGTGCTGCTTTTGCTGAAGACAGAGTGGAAAATACTAGGCATTAGAGTCATGTGTAGATAGTAGGCAAAGCAGGAAAAAGCAGACTTTATATAGTAATGCACAGCTATAAGTGATCAAAGCACTGCTTTGCAAAAAGAAGGGATCACATCTCAAAGAATAAAGAAGAGAAGGCAGACTTTGCAGTGGATTAATGGCATGTTCTGGTAATACACTGTGATTCTTAAAATGCTTATTTCCCAGTCGCTTTTGCAAGGATGCTTTTTTGTGTGCACTCCACCGAAATAATGTAGCATGGTGTAGAATGGGAGTGGGGAACATGAGGACCTCCAGATAGTGTCAATGGCAACTTTCTCATCGTTGGCTATGAAGGGAGGGGGGAGCTATTATTCCTGCATGCACCCTTCCCCACCCAGAAGTATGCTTTTTCTGGCACTGAAAATTGGGGTTTTAGGGACAGCCAGCTCTGCCATATAACACTGATGGAGCAGAGCTGATTTCAACATACTGTTGACAATAAGAGCAATGTGCTTTCCTCCTGTGCCCGTCAAGATTTATTATTTATTTATTTATTTAATTAGCACCATCAGTGTCTCCTAGGCTCTGAAAGCATCTTTCTGGAGAGCACCTGCTGGTTGCATGATCCATGATGCCAGGTTCTGGTGAGTGCCTAGTTCTCCTTGACATGAGGGGCTTGCACTTGGTAGAGCAAGGTGAAGAGATGTGAAGAGGCTGCAATCCTATATTCATTTATCTGGGAATAAGCTTTATTGAACTCAATGGGACTTGTTTCTGTGGTTTCTTTGGGCAGTTTTCTTTGGGTCCCTGTTTGGAATTTCTGTTCTCTGCACTCTGAGGCAGTGTAAATTCAGGAGCTATTTGGATAAAAGGAGGGAAAGATCCTTGTCTAGCATTATGATAATGGGCATCTGTTCTGACCCCTCTTTGTATTGCTACTGACCATGGTCTTGCTTACATGGTTAATGAACCAGAGGTATAATGACACATTTTTAGATTAGTTTCTCACTGATAAACCAGAAGTTGAAACAAGCTAAGGGGTGCTAGTGTGAAGTGACTGCAACAAGCCTTTAGTCCATTTTGTTCCATCATAGTAGGATCACAGTATTTTATATTCTTTCTGAATGCTAGGTTGCTAGTTTGTTGTACTAGATTTTTCTGCACTTGTCAACTGCTTCATTTGTTCAGTGGTAGCAGTATGCTGAATCTGTGAGTATGGATATGAGGAAGTTGATGGGGAAAGAGTGTTAAATGTTAGGAAAGGTGAGATTATGGTCATCCAGTGAAGGATTTGCAGTCAGAAAAGATATTTGAGAAAAGGGGAGGCTATATGTAATAAATAAATAAATAAATAAATAAATATCATACAGAGTTTAGCAAAAGCTTCAAAGTACAGCAAAAGCTACAAAAGTAGGAGTGAGTGAAGTTAATTTAAGATACATTGAATGTCTCACTTGTTCTTTATTCCAGTGATTTTAACATTAAGATGTTATGTAGAACAGGTTTGTCTTAATTGTGTGCTGTGAAATCAGACCTGTGACCAAGGCCATGTTCGGGTGGTTACGCCCCCTGGAAGCTGGACACGCCTCTTTGGGGCCCAGCCATGTTGTCCTTCTTTTTGATCTCCAAAATATGTTCACCCTAGTTCAACTACATCTGGAAGGCCACATGTTTCCCTCCTCTACTGTAGAAGGATTGCTGCCAAAGCCAAGAAAAGCTTCAGAGATACATGTACTTGGGTTCCCCTCCTCATTTGAGGTTTGCTCATGTGATGTTGTGTCACATAAAATGCTTGGAAGATAAGAAGCCTTACAGCACTGAATTCTCGACTGCAATACATTTTTAAAGGAAGGCATAAGTAACATCACTTTATGATATTATTCTAACAGCCCCTCAGGTTTCAGCTAGAACTCAAGTACATTATAAACTGTCTTATATTGTACTTCAGTGTACATCAATAATGTGACTCACACAGTTTGCCCATCTCACGGTAGAGAAAATGAGTAGAAGGAAAAAACCAAGGGCTAGGCAAGTTTAACAGGAGATATTTGACTTAGATGAACTCTGTACCAGGTGCCTCAATATTTTGAAAGCAGGTTCCATATGATTCTGTAGCTTTTACTTCCAGGTTTATTGGGGTTCTCTGGCATTTGCTTTCATTTTCATATCAGATGAGAAGCCCACATGGATAACAATCTGTATCACACATTGGTATGGCTGCTGCTGCAATCACAGTGTAGGAATCTGAACTATGTCAGGAGAGAGAAGTTTCAGTAACCGCTCATCTGCCTAAAGGCAGTAGTAGATATGGATTGCCCTTCCCTGCTTTCAGAAAATAATGAGCGAGAGAGAGGAGTTTGGGCAAACAAACTTTTCATAAAGGCTTTCATAAACATTGCAGCTGCAAGGAATTATAGGTCTTAAGCAGGGGTGGCCAACTTGTGGCCCTCTAGATGTATTGGACTACAACAGCACTGCCTAAGCCAGAACTGCCAATGGAATTTGGAGAGCCACAAGATGCCCACCCTTGGTCTAAAGCCACATCATTACTGATGATATATTAGGTAGGGGAACCTCTACCAACATAGCAATGGGTGCACAACCTGCTGCACTTATAAATTTCTGGATCTGAAGCAAACTGCAGAACTAACTTGGCTGCTAGATGTGAGTCAGAGTCTCTCTCTCTCTCTCTCTCTCTCTCTCTCTCTCTCTCTCCAGCAGCTCCAGCTCTTGCAGTAGGGTGACTCATGCACAGAAACCCATTACTGTACTCACACCATCCTTTACCAGAACAGAGTTAAGCTATTGAGTGAAATTAATAGGACTTCCATACAAATGTTTTTTTATATTGGGGGTTTATGGCACATGAGCAGCTAGGCATATCTGAATATTTACACTCTTGATTTACTTGTTCTGAATAATTACATCTTCCAAAATGCTATATTTTCTCTCTCTTCCTGGACAAAGATACACATGTTTCAGCCGTGAGTGTATTTTTATAGCATGCACATACTGCATGTCAGCTTGTTAAAAATCATAAAGCAGTTTGGAGTTCTCCAAGGTGAGCTGCATTAAAGAACTGTCAAATCATTAGATTACTTCCCCATTTATTTTCTGCATGCGTGGTTGAAACAGGCACATGTATTTCTTTAGCTTTTTCAAGTACTACTGACAGCCCAGTTGTAAAATTCTGCAAACACAGGTGTTCTTTTGGCACAGTCTGAATCCACTAAAACCAACATCCATTAGCGATTTTACCATGTCATCCATTTGGCCACCATGGCTTGCTGAAGATTGAAAGTATTTTAATAACCCATGAGCCCAACTACACTTGTGGTATTCTATCAAAAACAAATAGTTCTATCGTGGAACTACCAACATGTGTAGCATATTAGAAGGTACCATGTAAAAATGTAGATAATTTGGCCAGGTTTCAACAAACTCCAAGGTGTTAAATTGGGTTCAGCCATTTCAGACTTAAGGTGGAGGCTCACACTGAGTGTTCCTCATACTCACTGCTGGGGGTGGGGCTGCACATAGGAAGTTGCCATGTCACAGAAATGGCTAGGCTTTGCACGAGGTGGGGGTGGATAGGGTAGAATTATGAAATATCAGTCCACATTTGAGGTCTGAATAAGTCAAGCCGAAACACAGCTTGAAAACAGGTTGTTTTAGTAAGGCTAATAGTTATGGAAGAGGGAAGGGAGCTGCTGTATAGTTTTCAAAAAAAAAAAAAGTAAGTTATTTTAATACATCCCAGAAGAAAGAAGAATTCATATGTGTCTCTAGAAACTATTAGAAACAGTCACAAAGCTGTCTAATGTAAAACAAAAATCAGCAGTGCTAAAGAAAACAGTAAGTTGGCTGAAAAATTGCCCCTATTTATATTATAGCTTAGTCATATAAATAGCATGCTATACAGTCATTTCTTCAGCCACTAAGGGCTATGAGATACACACGTTGCATAAAGATTCTCTTTCTAACCCACTTCCCTGGTTGCATCAATACCAATACTAAAATTATAAACGAATGGTTGTACTGGATCAGACCAAAGGCCAGTCTAGTCCAGCATTGTGTTCCTACAGGGGCCAACTAGATATGTATGCAAAGCACACAGTCAGGACATGATTAGAGCAGTACCCATCTTCTTGTGTTCTCCAGCAACTGATATTGAGAGGCACACTGCCTCTGATACTGGAGGTAATGCATATAGCTAGCATGACTACTAGCCATTGACAGTGGCCTTATTCTACATTAATTTGTCAAATATTTTTTAAGTTGTCCAAATTGGTGGCCGTCACTACATTTTGTTGTAGCAAATTCCATAGTGAAGAAGTCCTTCTTTTCATCTAAATTATTTTTTAGAAGTCAGTATACTAGGGACTGACAAATCTGTCAATTTCTTTTTCACCCAGTGTCTCTCTTCTTTTTTAATTCCCAAATTCATTTCATCCCATTTCTATATCAGTCTGTTAATTTATATTTAGGTTGCAATCCTGTACATGTTTAGACGGGGGGGGGGAAGTCCTATAAAAGTTGTAGGACTTTTTTCTGTCTAAAGGTACATAGGACTGTGGTCTTAAGTAACTAATACAAAAGTACACCAAAAATAAAAAACAAATTTTAAAACATCGCTGTCTTGTTTGTTTAATGCTAATAGCAGCAGCTGAGATATGATTATTAAGAAAAGGTTAAACCTATTGCACCATATTTAGAATGGTCATAACAAATCAACAAAATAAATCCTATACATGTTTAGACAGAAAAAGCCCCATCGTTCTGGGAATGCTAGGTAGGACCTTTTTTCTATTTAAACATGTATAGGATTGCACCCTTAAAAAAGTCTGCACAAAAATGTGTAGCACTTTCTTGCAAATATTTCCCAATGTATGCATTTTATATGCATTTCCCCCTAATACACCACTTCTTCACCAATTTCCGCTAATATAATGCTTTTTATAATGTTACTTTTACAAATATACTTGTTTTTGTATGCATTTCTTCAGCTGCATCACATCAGAAAAATGTGAATATCAAAATATAACTGAGTTTCAGTTTGCATATTGGGAGGTGAACCACAATAAATACATCCACAAGGTTTCATAGACACACATATCAGTGGCAGCTAGTAGAGGTCAGAAGAGGACAGCATTGTGCAAACAAAACTATGAATACTGAGAAGGGATTAATAGCACAGTAAAAGGATCTCACACCTTTTTAAGATGTTCATGTAAGGTGTGTTAGGTTCATTGCTAATGTAAGTGCAACTATGATAAACTCATTGGCAGAATCCAATGGGGCACATTTGTCTCTGTATTTATTTATTTATTGCATTTTTATACAGCCCAACAGCCAAAGCTCTCTGGGAGGTTCATCATAAAGGCACACTAATTAGAGAACAAAGAGGGATCTGGTTCACATGATCACTGTAGCCCAACATGATTTAAGCCATGACATGTTCTAGGGTTATGCAAGGATTGTTTAACCCTCGCACAACCCATGCCACCTGGTTTTGGATGGCATAACAAACCACTTCTTAAATATTTAAAATGGTTGTATGTACATACACAACCCACAACCCACCATGCCTTAAATAATTGTGCACACCGGCCGGCTACATCTCACTATCAAGCTTACGCTTGGTGCTTAACTTTATATTACCATGCAAAAGTATGTAGCACCCCCTACCTAATACCCAAGGAACTGCAGCCTAAGGAAAGAGGAGACATACCAAAGGGTCATGTTTCTTAAACTTTTCCACATAAAATAACGACACTGACCTGATACAGAAGATGGCAGAGATCCTCTACATTTAATATGCAGTAGAGGTAATTTCAGCAGCTTTATCATGACAAGCAACAGATGCTGGAATTCTTCTTCTGCACAACTATTAAAGCTACAGAAGTCCTTTCCTCTCAGATCTGGCGACCCTATTTCTCCACCTACCACTAGTAAGTGCTCCCCTACACATACATACACACTCACACACACCCCATCTTCTCCCACCCAATGTAGGATTCTAAATGCTGCCACTGGACATAAAACTGTGTCAGGAAGATGATGTGAAATTAGGGACAAATGTTTATATCTAGCGGTCGTAATATATAAGGCCTTTGGTAGGAAATTGCAACTATTCTCTTGGATCCTCAGCTTGTGCTAGTGACCAGAGAAGGAAGTCCCATTCCCAACTCATAGGAAATTAATTATGCAGATGTTATTTGCAGCAAAAAACAAAACAAAAAAAGTTCTACTGCTCAAAAATGGAAAGTCTCCCATAGTGAAATTATATTTCTATAATAACCAATAGCTGAAGCATTCTGGGCATTAAACTATAACATTAAAATTAAAACCATAAAAAACAGCATGATAAAACAGAATGTATGTGCTTAAGTTTAAAACTACAATATAAAATAAAAATTTAAACCAAAAGAAAACCTAGCAGCAGTGGAACTATTACATCACACATCTGTATATACGGAATCTGTAAGTATTTAACGATGCACAGCCATGGGTCCTTCGTTAATGTTCGACGGGGCGGGGGGGTAAGCATTCTACCATTATAATGGGGTAATTGGGGGGTATTGGTCATTCTAACATTCATAAAATTGTTTTTTTTTTTCCTCCACCAATCATCCTGAAATTTACATATGCAAGAAAGAAATGCCTGTTTCACATAACCAGAAAATTTCAGGAAGATTGTTTAAAGATTGAAGGAGAAAGGGCAGTTAACCGAAAAAAGAAAAAACAAAACCTTGGTCACACAAAAGTGTTTCTGAAAAAGTATTAGCAACCATTTGTGTCTGGCTCTGGTCGAGCAAGGATAGCTGCCACGTGTAAACCATTGCCATTTCCACACTCCCTTTCTACTCTACTAGGTGAAATGGAATTTCTTTTTTAAAACATTCAATTCAACTTTTTTAAAAATGTTTTATTGCTAATAAAAATTATTAGCACACTGCAATATGAGTGCTGCTCATATTGCAGCACTCAGAATGTTATGGGGGCGGGGAGGGGAGGGGGGAATAACTGCCATCTGGAGTTAAAGCAGCAAACAGCAACAGCTCTGAATTTCTGTGACCTCTGTATGTATGTGGACGAGCAATCCCCTCAGTGTGACCTGACAAGGACGCTATAGAACTGAATGGGAGTGAAACTTTAGTTCAGAGGCTGGCCTGGCTTTCCTTGAGGGCAGAGAGTTTTCCTGCCTGAAGTCTGAGAAGCAGACTCAGACTGGTTCTTGCCTCCCTTTTGGGAGAAGAGACATCTTTTCTCTTTGGGAACATGTTTTCCTTTGGCTTTGAGACTATTTTGGGCTATCTTTTCCTAAGTCCAGTTCCTCTGATCCAGGCAACTAGCTCCCAAACAGGTGTAATTTTCACCCCCTATTTGATTTTACTCACTGATAAAGTTTGGGCTTCACAGCAATTTTCATTTTAAAATATTTTCTACTCTCTCTACCTGGCATACATAGCACACACAGAGCGCTGTGACTGGCAAATCAAAAAAGAAGTATGTTGCTTTTCAAGAACCAAGGAAATTCAATGGGCTTTACTTTTTAGTAAATATCTAGGGATGGAAATGCAGCCTGTGCAGGTTTGAAACTTGACCACAAACTTGATCACAATCTGCTCCTCTGAGATCCAAAAAGCAAGAAAAAGCATGTAGCATAAAATGAGCTATAATAATTAACACAGTAAACTGAAACTTAGAATAATATAGAATAAGAACATAAGAAGTACCCTGATGCTGGATCAGACCAAGGGTCCATCTAGTCCAGCACTCTGTTCACACAGTGGCCAACCAGCTATCCGCCAAGGACCAACAAAGCAGGACATGGTGCAAGAGCACCTTCCCACCCAAGTTACCCAGCAACTGGTGCACACAGGCTTACTGCCTCAAATACTGGAGATAGCACACAACCATCAGGGCTAGTAGCCATTGATAGCCTTTGCCTCCAGGAATTTATCCAGCCCCCTTTTAAAGCCATCCAAATTGGTGGCCATCACTACATCTTGAGGTAGTGAGTTCCATAATTTAACTATACGCTGTGTGAAGAAGTACTTCTTTTTATCCGTCATGAATCTACCACTAATCAGCTTCATTGGATGACCCTGGGTTCTAGTAGTTTGAGAGAGGAAGAAAATGTCTCTCTATTCTCATTCTCCATACCGTGCATAATTTTGTACACCTCTATCATGTCTCCCCTTAGCCTCCTTTTTCCATCTTGTGCACTTCCAGAATTAATCAGGGATTTTTAATTCCAGTAGAACAATTTTTCAAGTTGTCTATGTGGTGTTACCCCACAATTGAGTATCTTGTATATGTCTAGATTAGTATGTCTGGTAAGTATGGAATGTTAGAACTGAGTGGGTGTGGTTTATCATGTAATAGGTGGGAGGAGGAAAAGAGTAAATAAGGAGGGTGTTGGGAGTTTGTGAGGTATGTGAGTTTGGGGGATGAGTGAGAGAGAGAGAGTTGTTTATTGAAGAGTTTGGATTCTAGGGACTTAGAATTGGTGTGAAGAGTTTGTGTGTAGAGAGTTTAGATTAGGCAGGATTGAAAGTATTATATTTTTATTTAACGCTTTTAAATAACAATAAACTTGTTTTGTTAGCTACTAAATACCGTGTGTCAGCTTGGCATTATTTACCTGCCTTACAGTTATTAAACACCTACACCAGATTATTATTATTATTATTTATTTATATAGCACCATCAATGTACCTGGTGCTGATCAGGTGTGTTATACCCACAGTATATTCAAAGAGATCCTATATTAAACCTGTTTCCCTCGTAGCTAAGGAGAAGATTTTATTTAACCCTCCCTCAGGTTTTCAAGTGGTGGCGCCTGGCCTGAGTAGGGTTTATGTGACGGGCCTAGTGTAAGGGTCTGTTACGTCGCAATCTCCAAATACAGACACGAAACGCTTCCTTTTCATGAGGCAGTGATAAAAAGCTTTTATCTCTGGACACCAGCTATTGAAAAGTTCAAATGAGTATCATCAAAGCATAACTTCTGGGGCACATTTATTAATTTGAAAAGTGGGTTCAACATATAACACTAGCTTTGATTTTATATTGGATGTCAGCATGGTGTAACATCCTGGCTGACACTGACTTGGTTGTCAATTGTATAATAGCCAGTCATCCGTTACAGAAAGCCGTGAAATTCATTAAACAAAAAACCTATGGTTTACAAAACAGTGTAAAAGCTCTAGAGCTTTCCACCAAGCACCAAAAACCAGGGAAAATGGGAGTTAAGGCTCACAAACTTTAATGCCACATCTACCTCTAAGGAGGCAAAAAATGCCAGTGAAATTCTAATTCTCCCAAAGCAGATAAACCAAGAGGACAGGATGGATAATAGGATATGCAGAAGTGACTGTGGGGTTGTGGAAAACTGATGATGAACAACTTAGGGCCACCTACGTCTCTCTCTTTTTTTTTAAGAGCTGCCCTTCCCCAATCTGGAGCCCACCAAAGGTGTTGGACTGTAACTCCCATCATTGCAAGTCAGTATGCCCCATGGTCAGGAATGCTGGGACTTATAATCTCAAATATCTGGACAGCAGCAGGTTGGGGAACGCTGTTCTATATTCTTACCAAATATATTGTCTGCCCAATACTTTTCTCTCACACACATCTCCCATATAGATTGATGACAAAAGGGGCACTATTCATTACAGATCTAGAGCCAGAGCACGTTCCATTTTTGGTCAATATCCTGCCCTTGAAAGAGTCGAAGTATTTTTCTTAAAATGTGTTCACACAAAATATACTGTTCACTCCCCACAATCCCTCCACAATACATCATCTCATCAAAGTGACAGAGGAGCAGAAAATGTTTAGTTTGGCTGCCTTGAACTCCTTTCAGATGAGATTAGTTTGCAACCCTATACCACTTGGGAGTAAACCCTAGTGAACTCAGTGACACTGACTTCTGAGAAGACATGTACAAGATTCAAGTGTAAACCAGCCTTCCCCAGCCTGGTGCTCTCCAGATTTGTTGCACTGCAACTCCCATGTTATGTGTATGGGGAAGACAAAAATAATTTTCATCATTAATTTTAAAATAACCTTTATACATGAAAGTATTAGGTGCTAGCTCTGCCTTTGATCTCACACTGCTGAAAATGTAAGAAAAATCCTCTATATTCGTCCCCCAACACCATATATCTGATATTCAATAATCAGAAAACCCATGCCATGTGTTGAAAACTAATTTTGATGTCTGAACAACTATCTGGATTAGGTATTCTAGATTCATTCATTGTCACTGAATTAAAAGTGATGCACCTCTTTTGGAGTTCCTTGATGGATCACATATCTTAATGCTGGAAAACATCATACTTTAGAACAGATGTGGGCATAAAATAGATCTGTCCTGATGTTTTGGACATCAACTCCCAGCATTTCTGATCACTGCCCATGCTGGTTGGGGGGTTTACAAGTTGAACTCCAGA
This sequence comes from Elgaria multicarinata webbii, assembly GCF_023053635.1. NCBI lineage: Eukaryota > Metazoa > Chordata > Lepidosauria > Squamata > Anguidae > Elgaria > Elgaria multicarinata. The sequence goes on from NC_086172.1 coordinate 108,620,987, forward strand.
ACATCTAGAGGTCTACATTCTGCCTGCTCTTGCTATAGAACAGCCTTCCCCAACCTGGTGCCCATCAGAGGTGTTGGGTTGCAACTCTCAACATGAGGAGTTGCTCTAAAAAAAAGTAGGTGGCTGTCCTGTTCTGGCAGTAACAGACTCTCGCTGCAGTTCAGATTACAATAGCAGTGGTCAAATTCCAATCTGAAGTCAGAGCACAGGAGGGCAGGCAGCAAGAGGAGCAGGCATCAACAAAAGTGGTCACAAAGAACAGGCAAGAGGAGAAAACACAGTTAAACAGTCAGTACATTATGTAGTCCAAGAGCAGAGTCGTTAAGCAGTCCAAAGGTCAAGAAACTGAGTATTAGGCAGAGGCACGATTCAGGAAACATGACACAAGGTGGGTGGACCAAAGTTGTTCCAAAGCTGGCTGCTTCCTACTGCAGGCTTTTAAGCCCAAAGCCTGCTGGACCCCAGCCAGAGCTCAGCTGGTATGATCAAGCCTCCTTCTGCAGAGCTTAACTCCTGAGGAGTAACTTTCTCCTGAGGAGTCCTTCTCTGCAGGCGAGCACTTCATCGCACAAGAGCCCTGTTAGCCTACTGCTTGAGGCGACAACGCTTCCTGGGGTCAAGGGGTTGCTCAGCTTCTGCCTCAGAGGCAGAGTCTCTCTCTCCTGGCAGGGATGGCCCTGCAACCACCTCCGCCAAGGGCTCAGGCTTCTATGAGGCTAATGGTAGTCCCTGGTCTGGGGCTTTGATTTCTAGGGCCTCCTGGGCTTCTGGGTCCTCTAACTCCTCCTCTGAGGCGGACTCCACAAGTAGGGACATGACAGTGGCCATAAATTGCTCATCATCTGTTTTCCATAACCACACAGTCACCTTTGTATATCATATTCTCCATCCTGTCCTCATGGTTTATCTGCTTTGGGAGAATGAGAATTTCACTGGCACTTTCTGCCTCCTTAGGGAGGATGTGGCGTTAAGGCTTGTGAGTCTTATCTCCCAATCTACCTGCTTTTTGGTGCTTGGTTGAAAGCGCTACAGCCTTAACATTGTTTTGTAAACTGTAGATCTTATTTGATGATAGGAATGTGTTCTGAGATATATATTATGGTGAGCAGTTCTAGCCGAAGAGTGAGATGAGTGGCTGGAAGACTGGTGGATTTGCATACGTGTGAGGATTGGCTGAGTGTATGGAGCGGGGTGAAATGGATATGCTATATAAATTGTGAGTCAGATAGGAAAGAAATAGAGTTCCTTGACACGAGAGAATTTCCAAGACTGACAGCACAATCTTGTACGTATCTACTCAGAAAACCATCCCAATGAATTTAATGTGTCTTACGCACTGGTAAGTCAGCAGCCTAACACTCCATATTGGCTAAAAGTACAAGTTGGAGAGTTCTCAATTTGAGTATCACTTCATCCAGGCAACACTTACTTTCGCAGGTGTTGCCTAGATGATACAATATTGGGATAATAGCGCTGATCTTCTAGGTTACAGGGCTGCTGTGAAGATTATCAGGATAATGCATGTGTAGCACTTTCAACCATATTAATGTTATACTTTCTCACACCCAGACACTTATTAATAACAGGGGGTATTTTTGGTGCCTACCTTCCGCAGAAGCATGGCTCTCTGACTTGGAAGAACTCAGCACTGTTTTGATACCCATCACACCCTGCTTTTGATTGTAGACATTTTAAGAACAGCAGATTACAACAGTCACCTTTTATTCTTTCCTTTCCCAAGCATATTTACATCAGAAGACTGTAAGATGGAATTACTCAGGAGATTTCAGAATATTTCTTGTATTTCCACATAAGCAAATACACATTTCCATATGTATACAAAGAGATACATATAGAGATATTTTCCAGAACATTTGAGCCATTTTAGGTACATTACTGACCGGGCGAGAAAAGTGAATACAAAAATATTGCTTGCTTTTTTCATTCATACATTTTTTTCTCATAGTAGGTCACCTCTAACTTAACACAGAAGTAGCAATCAAGTTACGGAAGCATAGGAGGGGCACACTACTCACAAAATGTAGGCAATAGGAGTTTTCTCTTCTATTATAAAAGTATTAATTATTCTCCTGTGTTTATCTACAGAGCATGGGCCTAAATCCAATGTCCCATTAGCAGAAGAAATTGTTGCACTAGTGGAACTCCTCTGCCTTTTCTACTTGTGCAAATGCTAGTGGACCAGTTTGTAAACCAGGCAAGCAGTTGTATAAGCAGAACTTTAGTTGGGCTCTCCCCTTGTGCATACTTCAGAATTTGGTTTGCACAAGTGTAAAGTCATTTGTGCTGTAGAATGACATTGTTGGATAAAACCCAATGGAAGGACAGGATGGGTCTAACACTGATTAATAAGATTGCTTTTTACTCCAAGGACGTTTATACATAAATAACCATGCTCTTGATGGAAGGAAGAAACATTAAAGCTATAATCCTTTGGGATGTGCCCAGGCTATTTGTTAGCCTTCAAACTGAGGTTTACAACTATCCTATGGAGAGCAGGCAGCACCTTGCTAGATGGGCATTTCAACCCATCTAGCAGAGGCTTCGGGAGGGGGAGGGAAGGAGGGTGTGGCAGCCATAGGATTTATCCTATGGCTGCCGCCCCAGTCTCCTCCCCACCCGTGGGAACACTTCCCTTTCCTCGTTTCCATGCTCTGTTTTGCAAGCATAGAGAAGTAGCCACACAGTTCTCTCCATGCCAGCTATGAAGGGGAGGGGGAGAAATCATGGTTTCCTGGTTCCCATCTCATAGTCTTGTCTATGAGCTCAGAGCCAGGAAACCTAACAATCCTATCATTGCCCAGACATTGTCTAGGGGACATAAGATTGCTCCGTCTGACTAGAGCTTTCAAAAAGTGATTCTGATTGTCACAGGAGTCTTTAGGGAACATGACTGTCAACAATCTGATGTACAAAATAACTTTAATAGATGTACAAGGATGGCCAACCGACCAATATACAAAACTCACAGATATCTAATATTAATGCCCTTGCTATATTTGAGTACATGCACTCCAGGACAGTGAAACTCAACAAGCATATTATAGTGCTTGACTACTTGTGAGGAAGTCAGTTTGTGTGGAAACATACTCTTCCAGCTGGAGAAGAAGGTGACCCTAGAGAACCTCCTGAACTAGTACTGGAGTAAGTGAAAGGACAGTATTGTTTTCTTATTTCTTCATGTAACTGTGATTCACTTGGTATATATTTCTCAGAAAGGGCCTGTGCTTCTGTGCTAGGGAATTTTGAATAACTGAATTAGTCAATTAATCACAATATTTTCACTTAAATTTAGAAGCCAAGCTACCCAGCAACATCACTGTCAATAGAATACCAATCCATATCTTAAAAGTTGAAAAAGAGATTCAAGGCATAAGGGAAAATGCATCCTTCATATGAAAGGAATAGGCTAATTCATCAAAATTATCAGTTACTCACACATACATAAATAACACAGAGAAAGGTATTAGGCTTACCTTGAAATAAAAATGCTTTGCTGGCATTATGCAGTCCAGACACCTGTGTAACTCCAATAGTCATGTTGACAAGATCCAGTTCTGTGATAATATCAATTTGTAAGTTGGGGTCCATTCCAAAGCCTACAACTAATTTAAAAAAAGGAGATTGAAGAAGTCAGTTTTTAATTTTAAATTACAATTGCTACAGACTCTAGGCAATCATGGAAACTAATACATCCACACACCCATTTTTAACAGCACTTGTCCTACAACTTAAAAACAATATTTCACTGCATTAACTGAAACTGAACTCCCATCTTTCCAGATTTTTACTGTATTGGACAGGGCACAATAAAGTACAATTAATGCAACAATATGACATGATAAGTGAGCCATGCACATAAAGATGAACAACCTGAAGATAAACATACAGATTAGCTGAAGAACGTTGTGAGCTATTGGACAAGCAATGAGTGTACTTAATGAGATATATTATTATTGAAGATTAAGAAGTCTTACACAAACACTTACAATCCACTAAAATACTTCAGTAGTTCATATAATACTAATCACATTTCTCCTTTAGTTGGATTATCCAAGTATTTGGATGTCATTTGGACAAATACCATTATACTTTGCATTTTCTAGCTACAGCTACTACTGCATATGAGGGAGGGTATTAGCTCATATCCATCCATCATGGTGTGGATGCACTATGTTGGTGCAATTCATTGGAAAGCCAGCTTGTATTTGCTCAAGTAGGAATCATGTGATGCAAGAGAACTGTGGTATATGTTCCATAAAAAGGAGTCAAGGCACTGCTTCATTCAAGCAAGCAGCACTATCAAAGGTGATATCAATCATCTGTTCAGCCAAAAAGGTCTTCACATCTGCACAGGTGCCACACATGAAGAACTTTGGACACCAGAAACTCAAACTCCTGAAGACTTTTTCTTTACCCACCTAACTTTAGTTTTGTTGAATCTACTGCAAATTCCTGACAATGCAACTGTCTCACTGGGGTAAATACAAGCAAACAGAGTTATGATCCCTATTTAAGAAAAAGTAGAAAGATTTGACAGCAAAGCTTATTCCCTGCAGAAGAAGCTGTGGTGTCACTATCCTGACTCAATTCTTTTACTTGGCCAAAGGTATCACTACAACAATCCTGTAAAATTATCACCATTTTTTGGTGATATGAACAATTATCACCAGTATTATCACCATTTTGCAGATGAGAGTCTAGGGTTGAACGACCATGACTAAGGCGATCCAGTTAGTTCATGGCTAAAGTTATACTTTAGCTAAGATATCTTGGTTCATAGCTTAAGCTGCAATCCTATACCCAGTTTTCTGGGAATAAGCCCCAGGAATGAGACTTAGGCCTTAGCTAGACCTACTTGAAAGTCTGGGGGAGAGGAGGGGAGACCTCATGTTCCGATTAACGCGAGATCTCGCCCCCATTTACACGTAAGGCACGACGACCTCAGGAAGAGAGGCATCGCGCCTGCCATTTAAAAAATTTCTTAAAGGGAGAGGAGCGCATGAATGGTCGTGCACAAAGGTAAGTGTTTTTTTAAATTTCATTTCATTTCCCCACTCCCCACCCACCCTAACCCCGATGGGCGCAGCTCCCAGCGAGGAATCGTGTTGAGCCGGATAAACCTGCGGAAACGGGCCACATGCTTCGCTGTCTCGGGCTCAGCCTGAGACTGTGGGAAAAGCAGGCCCAGAGTGTTTGGCTGTATCCCCGGGCAAGGGAGAGATGATCCCTCTCTGATCCCGGGATCCCCTGTGTGCACAGGGAAGATCCCAGGGTTTGCCCCGGGATTTAGCCTGGTCTAGCTAAGGCCTTACTTTTCAGGAGATATGAACAGAAATGTGCTGTTAATCTATTAGCCACTAAGCTACATTAGATCAGAACACATACTCTTGGGAATGGCTCAGATAGTGTTATGGGGCCCGGGCACCCTATGCCACCATTTATATACTAAGTAGAGAACAAAGTTCCACACACAGACTCACCCTTCCGGATGTAAATATCACATGTGCACCTCCTCCTACACGTAACTTATCTGAGCCTCACTGAACAGTCTCAATGCAGCTTTAGATGTGTATCCCCATCCAGATTTACCTGATTTTTGCAACAAGCAACTGGTGACTCACAACTAGAGCTAAACTAGAATCTTTATTTCCTGAGAAATGCAAACTAACATGGCTTATTTGCCTGCAAAATTGAATGCAATTTTGGCTGCTGCCGCCCCAACAAATTCAGTGGCAATTTATTTATTACATAACTATATTGACCAAAACCCAAAGCTCTCTGCACAGTTCACAAAAAGTAAAACCACAAGTACAGCATAAAAATATAAAAGCTTCAAACTACAGTATAAAAAACCTAGCAGCAATGCAGAGATTCAAAATACAGTAACAAATTTAAAACAGCAGAGCTAAAAGACTAGAATGCTAAAATTCTTGGGAGAACAAAAAGATTTTCAAGTGGTGCCAGAAAGAGTACAACATAGGCACCAGGTGAAGCTCTCTAGGGAGCTCAATCCACAGCTGGATTGCTATAGCAAAAAAACCACTTGCCTCACTTCCTTTGGTAGGGGCTTCCAGAGAAGGACCGCTGAAAATGATCTTAGGGTCCAGAGAGGTACATATCGGAGGAGATGATCTTTCAGATGATCCAGCCCCAAGCCATTTAGACGTTAAATGTTAATACCAGCACTTTGAATTGGTAAATGAGGGTAGGATGTGGCACCTGGTAGATTCCAGGGAGACAATGCAGCCCCCAATCCCCAAAAGCTGCCCACCCCTGGTTTAGCACAACACGAATAAGTAGGATCAAGGTTCATGAGCGGTTGTTTCTGTACAGCTGGGCGGAGAAGCTCAGAAGCTTTCACTTTTGCTTAACAGCACTTTGTCATTGTGTCCAGACCAAAAACAGGTGGTTAGTTTCAAACAAGACAACTTCAAACCAAAGTTACTGAGGTTCTCTTGTTTAAACTATAGTTGAGATTAACCACAGTTTCAGAGCCAGATGACATCCATTGCACATTCTGGTTAATCAAAAGCAGAAGCTTTCAAACTCCTTCTCCAGACCATGAGCGGGAGAGGGGGGGGGCTAAGTGTCCGAAGCTCACTGTGGCTCATTCACAATAGTAAACTATAGTTTAGCTTTAGTGTGATGTGCAATCACAGCCAAATAAAATTGCTCTGCAGGTGATTCAAATACCATACTTTGATTCAATCAGGTCAACAGACACAGGAACAGATCAGCAAAGCTGGCTTCTTACAAGGGAATATCAGCACAATGAATTGTGTAATATGACATATGATGTATTATGGAAATAAACTTTATTTCTAATGATTTTTCTCAATGATTTTATTAGAACTATAAACCAAGGGGGGAATTCCAGCCATGAAATGAATAGTAAAACTGCAACTGTTTTCAATGCATTGCAAGTTACCCAACTATTTAAAGAGTGTGTACTGACTGTGTATGCTTGATTGCTACAATTTCCCTTTGTTCTTGGAGGATTTGCTTCTTTAGGATTTGTGTGACCAGGAACCATCATTATATGGCTTTTCTAAAGTCTACTCTATTACAGAGTACCTTTCATTTCACTTACCTATAAGAATACATATACATACTAGAAAAGCATTTTTTGCATATTCTCCAATTATGTAGAACAATATTTCAACAAAAACATGGCTCATAAAGGCCAACTCACATGTTTATTTTTACAACAAGGAAATTAACTTCTGTATCAGGAAGAAGGAGGAAAACAGGTAGTTGTGCAAGTGGTTCTCTGCGTTACTATGCACACATGATGAGCTTATAGGATATCTGTGTTTTACCAATAAAGATATTTATCCTCATGTCAGAAAAAGACAACAATGTGTGAAGAACCACTTGACTTCCATGTTAAAACAAAAAACAGAAACTAACAAACAAAAAAGAATAGATCAGGATGCAATCCTGTGTATGTTTTGGACAGAAAGAACTCCTCTAACTCCTAGCATGGGAGTTGTAGGCCTTTTTCATCTAAACTTGCATAGGATTGCCTCTTAAGTAAGATATACTATATAAGAACAATTAGATTTGAAGCCCACTTTAGAGATTTCCCAGCACATCAGACCCTACGCTTCCACCTTATGTATGCTTGTAGAAATTCCCATATCTGCATTACCTAGACGAAATAATCATATCTGAATGTGTCTCAAAATGTACGGAAAGAAAAATATTAAAAAGATTTCTCCTTTTAATCTCACTCATGCATGGAAAACAAAGTCAGAGCTAGCCCAAGGCATTATGGAAAAATCCAATTTGCTCTTCCCCTCCCCACCATACAAATTTAACAATAAAATAACTGACAATTTGGCACCCTTTAAGAGCATTCAAAATCTGCTGCCTAAAGGAGTTCTTAATAGTAGAACAAGTCCTTTGGACAGCAGCTTGCAGGGCTTGTCTCATTACTACAGGCTCCAGAGAAACTATTTTGCAATGTAACTACACTTTGATAGAACTATTCTTTAGTCCATTCACGGGAGTACTATATACAATTCCTCAGACAAAGGCAACAGTTTGTGCAATCCTCAAAATAAAACTTGCTATTTGCATCTTGTGAATAAAATTGGTCTTTTCAAATCTGCTGGTAACTCATCCTATCTAAACACAAAGTTCAGGTCCGTATATTCTGCATCACAAGACTGAAAAACACTGCAATGATGTGACATCACACACCACAAACCTAGGTGTGGCTTCTGGACCAGGACCATATATTTGGGTGCTGGGGAAAAGACAGGCCATGCAAGTGATCAATATCACATAAAAGTCAGCTCAGCTTAAATAAATGTTTCAAAAAAATAATAATGCACTAATGCTGCAGTATAAAAGTAGTGTGTGAATTTTCTTGATAGTCCGTATTAACTGACTTTTAAATCTCTTGCAGGCTTCATTCTGAACAGATGCTGAGAAGACCCACAGACATGCCTTTGACTTTTCTTACAGTCTGGTACTGCCATCTTCAGTTACTATAACTAAGGTCTATAATGAATGGCAGGCTGGGAAGCGGGCTGGGGGGAGTGGAATGCTACATTACACAAAACAGGACGCACCTGGGGATACAATTTTTTTCTTCCAGACCTGAGCAATAGTGGCACCTAAAGATTTATGCTGGTGCCAGGCAGTTTATCGCGCAACTTCCCCATGCTAAAAATTCACTGAGGATCTAGGAACAGCATAGAAACATATTGCCAAGAAGGTGGCACAGAAACTCAGTAAGATGAGGGCTCAGGGGCACAACCACTGAAAGAAGGGGAACAGGGTAGGCAGTAGGCTAAGAAGTAATGAGTGGGGAGAAAGGGAGGAAGGAAATAGGAATAGAGGCAGGAAGTTGGGGGTGGAGAAGAGAAACACTTCTGTTGAGAGACCAGCTGCTTCTGGATCTCCCTCAACTGTTGCCTAGTGGCAGTCATTCCAACAGGCTGCAGAGCAGAAGGATAGAAGAGAAGCAGGGCTATTCCATCACCTCTGCTGAGAGACCAGCTGCCTTTTGACCTCCCATAACTGTCACCTAGGGCTTGTTTATACACCCTGCATACCTGTCGGGGCTGCGCAGTTGTTTAAATGACGTAGCCGCCAACTTTCAACCACAAAACTGTGCTTTTCGCCCCCAAAACTGTGCTTTTTCGCAGAGTTGTTTCACCGTGACTTTTTCAATTGCTCTGAAGCATCCCAGGCACCCAGGAAGCGGCAACTCATCCTCAAAGTCAGTGTGCTTCTGCTCTCCGTTCAAAATGGGGCAAAAGTTTTAGGGACACCTGCAACACCCCCACCCCCTCTAAATCTGATTCTCTCCCCCACTGCTGGGGGGAAAAAAGATGAGGCTCCAGCTTCCTGCCATGTAACTCTATTGCTGCTTTGCGCAGCAGCAATGCTGCAGGGTTTGGGGGAAATGGAGAGGCAAAGCGGCATCATATAGACACAGTCCTAGTAGCAGGCATTTCATCAAGCTTCCTAAACTCTTTCCACTCCAGCTGATCATGATAAGAACTGGCTTACTTTTCCCCTTACCCAACTACTTCTCCAATATCTTGGTGTCCTGTTTTAGAGGACAAGGACTGCTTTACTGCTGATATTTGTAAGCCAGTCTGAGAGCATTAGGGGCTAAAGAGCAGGATGAAAATATTTAAATAAATAAATGTACAATATAAACAAAGGAGGCTGGAGAAAACTCAGAACAAGGTACAAATGGAAATAGGAATGTGTACTGTTGTTGAAAAGTGGACGATCTGGCAATAGACCTCCCAAGTTAAGGTGAGCCTAAATTTTATAGATATGGGTCAGTTAGCTAGTCAAACTGCAAGTATTTAGTGGCATTTAACGTATCTACATAAGAATAATTTTGATCTAGATAAGATTTAGTCTATAGTTTGTAATTTAATAACCAAATATCCCAATCCAAAACATAATTAAGAGGTCCTTTAAATGCTTTTCTGTGTGTGAGCTACCCCTATTTGCTAAATCGGGAAAAACGATCACATGTCAGGGTATACATCAGGAAACAGGGCCAGTCACACACAAAAAGGCAAGTTACAAAAGGTATGTTGGCTTTCACAATAGCTGCTTTGTAAGTTACCATTCTTTATGTCATCCTTCCCCAACTGGTGCCCTCCCTCCAGATGTTTTGGGCTACAACTCCCATCATTTCTGATCATTAGCCTTACTGGGTAGAGCTCCTAGGAATTGTAGTCCAAGGCATCTAGGGAGCACCAGGTTGGGAAAGCCTGCTTTATGCAGATCTTAACTAGAGTGGGCCAAATACACAGACCATCATTTTTATATGTTTCCTACATGCAGGTTATATTCTCTATAAAGAAAATTGTAATGATGAAGCACCCTCTTAGTAACAAGGTCAGGTCTACTGAGTTATGAAGATATGATCACCAACCTATGCCTCTCTCTCCAATTAGTAACAACAGTATTCTCAACATCAAATAAGCTCTACAGCAGGGCACTAATATTCTGCCTTCACATTATTCATTTTTTCTTTTACTAGTTCCTGATTTTGCATGCGGACATACAAAAACCTTGGGTTTTTAAACAAATTAATAATTAATCAACACAAAACCCGCAGTTTTTGTCGTATAACCAGGTTTATTTCCCTCCCTGGATTCTCAAAGACTCCTTCTGAAACCTTAAGGAAGAGCACAGACAGCTATCCAGTACCTTGAGGCTATACATTTTTCTTCCTATAAATTAAAAAGAGCCATTATTTGGGAACAGTTTCCGCTAAAATTAGCACAAATCACTGGGTTTGATATTTTGTTCTAATCCCAACTGGATTAGAAGACTTTCAGTTACTTCTTCACTTCACCCCAATTTATTTAATTTTGCAAAGACAAAGAGAAAACTTTGACCATTAATGTTAAAGGCACTATGGTCTTTATTCACAGGTCTGACCTAGAGAAGTACGGTGGTCAATCCTCTAAAAAATCAATTTGTATTACCAGCCCCTAAAAACAAGTCACCTTATTGTGTTTTTATCAGCCATTTGGCAACTGAAAGATGACTATAGAGCTTTGGGTTAATGTATGCAAGCCCACAGATATCTCATAGATAAACCCAGAGATAACATTTTGTGGCAATATACACATTGCACAGGAGAAATTTCAGTTAAAACATACTTAATAGAGTTAACCATGCTCATACAACATTTGCTATTGAAAACTACTATGAAACCTTTCCAAACATCTTGATCTGACAACAACCAATGGGCAAAGGATGCTCACCAAGAATATCCCAAATGCCTTACCTCAGAAGGCCAGTTCAAATGTAACATTTTGCAGTAATTTTATAAGTGAGAATATTTCATCTAACTGTAAAATCCATGCAATTTATTCATACAGAGTCCTGTGACTTTAAGGCCTGAATGCTAGCTAGATCTGGTTCCCAGGATACAACTCTGACCAAGTTTCATGGGTGACCTATTCAGAGAAGGACACACACAAACCCATTCAAGGTTAACCACTTTCAAGTCCCAATGACTGTAATAAGAGCGGGCTACATTAATGCTTTACTCTCTCCCATTGAAATTAATGGAATTTGTAAAACTGCTTAATGTTGTCTAAAGACTTTTCATGTGGGCTCATTACCCCTGTAGCACTTTTGATGTAAAGTGTTTAACACAGAGCATTGTACCAATGGCCTCTCAAAATTGTGGGTAGAGAAATTGTGAGGGACAATTTCAGTGAATTTCTCCAGAAAGAAAAATGCTCAAACAGTTTCTCAGAGGTAGCATTCACCATTAGCAGTGCCTGTAGCTTAGCTTCTTTCTTCCTTCGCAGTGCCAATAACCAGTATTATTGAGGATATTGTGTGGGTGTGTGGGAGATGCAAGACAAAAATGGTGGAGACAGTTTGGCAATGGCCAAGAGTACAGTGTATTTTTTTCTTTCTATTATACATCTTTCCATTGCTTTTCAGTCTCCCAGCTGCCTACACTTCCTGATCCGAAAAAGCCCTATAGGAGGAATTACCTCATCATGCTAAAGACTACCCAGGAGATGAATGTACAATGAGTCTGGACTCTCGCACACACTCCTTAGCCACCTCATAAGTAAGGTAAGCACAACAACACTGAACCCAACCCATGAGAATTTCTCCAAAATTTCCATATTTGAATTTCTTTTCAAAAGCAATTTCTTTTCTAGCAAATTGAATGAGAATGATCAAAACATGTGGAAATTTACAGCACAGCACTAGTTTTACAAACTTTTGCTCATCTTTCAATATACCAGAGAAGTAAGCTACTTCCCATTTGACTATTGAAAGATTAATGCTGGGATGTAGGGACTATCCAAGATGATAGTGACTTTTCACATGCAGCTATCTGTATGCAGGTGCAAGCCCAAATACCTACTTGACCATATTAAACTGTTCCCATCAGCCATCCTAGGTATGGACGATGATATAATCGGTTGGTCTTTCAGTCTTAAATTAGCCTATTTGGGCATAAAATACAAGCTAGACCTGGCAATATTTGTGCTGGATTACCTGCAAAAGAGATATTTTGTTCAAATACATCTTTAAGGAGTACCAGCCTAATCCTTAAAGGTGTTTTACTCCAAGATGTAAATGCCTCTAAATTAAATGCAATTTACTAAGTATTCCTTGTACTGCAGCCTTTAAAGCAGCCATCACCAATCAGGTTCTCTCCAGATGTTTTGGAGTTCAACTTCCATCATTCCCCACCCAGCATGACCAAGGATTAGGAATGCTGGGAGTTGTAGTTCAAAACATCTGAAGGGCATGAGATTGGAAAGTCTGCTTTGGAAACTACCTGAGATAAGGGGTAACTATCACAAATTACTATGTTAATTTCAGCTCTGGAAATGCTATCTAAGAAAAACTATGTACGTAGATATACTTCCTTCAAAATCATCTAAAGCTAGGAGCATATTTATAGGACTCTGAACAAGTGTAAATAGAACAAAAAAAATGAAGAAAACACAATTACTCCTGCTTATATTTTCTCTACGCAATGGGATTTGTTTAGCTTATTTTTTACAGGACGTTGTCCAGGTTCCTCCTAATTGCACATGCAAGCTCTACGGCCCTAGAGAACTGTTCTGATTTAGACACCCTTTTTAATTAAGATGGCCCTCACTGCAAAGGAAGAGAGAATATGGAAAGTAATTCACATACATCCCTCTATTCATTCCGGCTTTCAACATTATGATTAAGTTCCTCTAAAAAGCAATCTGCTCCAGTTAAGTCTCATTTAAAATGTGTTCCTATATTAGCATGGAAAATAGGTAGCTAGAGAAATCTATATATGACAGAGGCTTCCCTCTCCTTGCCCCATCACTTTATAATATAATGAGTTTGTGCCTGAGAGTACTCTGGCAAATTGCTGTTGTGAAAGCCAGAATTAGACAGAATGTTCCTCCAATATGTGAAATGAAAGGATTAAGGAAAACTCTGTACTCCTCTGCTGTCTAGGTCAAAGAAATCCTCAGGCACCTGATCTTTGTCCTCTTCTAAAGTGAAGTGTAGTGGGCTTCCCTAAGGCTTTCCTCTGTTCTAAATCGATTCTGGTAGGTTCCCTTAAACTTTTCTTTATGGATCTTTTTTTGAGTGAAAGAATAGATACTTGGGGAGACCGAAAATGAGCTGGTGGGAAGATAAACTCATCTTGGGGAGGTAGGAGAAACTGAATGCCCAGAACATTCAAAAGTCAGTCAACTGGAAGGGTGGGATTTCTTAGCCAAAGCCTTGCAAAAATAAGAGCAAGATTTGCTTATCCAACACAGCTCCCTAAAGTGGTAGTAGCCACTTTCAGGCCATTTAAATGAGCTAGGTAGGATCGCTGCACTGGATTTCAAGATCTCCAGCAGACCTTATTTCCCCCTCCTCCCGGAACAGACATGCTGTTTCAGTATAAAGCCAAGCTTGCTGCTTATCCATGAGCTGAGAAGACAATAAAAGAGTGCCACCCATGTGCAAAGCCAAGAAACAGGCAGCCCGTTTTTCCGGGAGAAGAAATCGCTAATAGAATAACCCTAACCTAAATCCTTTTTTTAAAGAAAAAGAAAAGAAAGAAAGAAAGAAAGAAAGAAAGAAAGAAAGACTCTCCTTTCCTTGCGATCCCCCCCCCCGCCCAGAAATGTTATCTACCTATGGCAGGTAGAAGTCACCTGCTTTTTCCCCCGCTGTGCTAACAAGAAGGGAAGATGAATCCTTAGCTGGTGCTTGCCTCGTACGATTATCAAAGGCTTGGCAAAATTAAAAACAAAACAAAACCCTCTAGGTCAGATGGTGGGCGAGGGGGAGCGATACGTTGTGGATGGGGGGGGGGTTTGCAGCAATGACTGATAAGCATACACAGCCCTCTCCGCTGCCCCGCTCCCTTCCTCGGCATGCCCTTAGGATAGAAGCAGCGGTGCTTCCTAAAACAGATTTCCTGGGGTGGGGTTTGAGCAGGACTCGCACGGTCCTAAGAGAGCGGCGGTCATTACAATGCAAAGTTTCCGAGTTCCGCCTTGCAAGCCGCGGCAAAAGAAAAAGAAGGTGGACGGGGGTAAGATAGCTGCGCCCTCGGGTCGCGTGTCCCCTTTTGATCCTGCGAGGCATTCAGCATCTTCGACATCCTGCACCGCCTCTCCTCTTCCTACTCCCCAGCCCTTTGGCTTCCTTGTGCGTGCGGGTGTGTTTAATCCATGCCGCCGCTTTTCTAAGATATCAATTGCCATTTTAAAATGATGATGATGATGATGATGAACACCCCACCCCTTTCCCTCGATCTCCTTGAGGGCGGCTGTCATTCACTCTCACACAGCGCAATTTCTGGGCTAACTCGCGGGTGAGAGTAATAGTGGTCCCTGATCCACTTTCAAGAAAGAGGAGCGAGAGAGAAAGAAAACAGCTATAGAAAGGAAGGGAGGGGGATCGGATCCTCCACAACGTCTATTGTCTTTGCAATAGAGGCAGAGAATGCGCGGTTATTCCTATTGATGTATTTTGGTTATTAATAACCTCATGTCCATTGCAGGCGGGCAGTCCCTTTGCAAAGATGCCTCTTGGCAGCTTCACACAGCCTTTCCCGGGCGAAGCTGGGGCGGGGATCCCACCACCACCACCACCCCTCTCCCGTCTTACCTGTTCTTGCAGCTGCCAGGCAAACCCAAACGCCTATAATTACATCCATCTGGGCTGGTCGCGCTGTATTCCCCGTAGAGATCCCGCACGGCAAAGCCTGGCTGCAGTTGTCTTTTGAGCATCAGAGCCCTCAAACTTGAAGCGCTTGTTTTGCCAGGGCTTTGAACAGGAGAGAGCGAGAGAGAGAGACAGCGGCACCACCACCACCAGCGGCCAGACCTGCTACCCTGGAAGAGCCCACGTGCTCTCCGTGGGGATGGTGCCCGGCTCAGACGGCCTTTTCCCGTGGGGCTCCGCGGCTCACGCCCAGCCTGACGTTCAATCTTTGTTCAGCTCTTTCTCCGTCGACGCCCCTGCCGCCTCCAGTTGCCTCCGCCAGCCGCTTGGAGAGCGGCACCGTCAGCTCATCGGTTGGGTGGTGGATCCCCCTCTTGGAGCCTAATGGATTGGTCTAAACCACTACTACCCCCCTCCCTCCCCAAAGAGGGAAGCAAAGGCATCTCTGAAAGAACCGAGCAACTAGGATGCTGTCCAGACATCTGATCAACTTATTCAGAGAAGGGAGTCTGCTGCTGCTGCTGCTGCTGCTGCTGCCATCCGTCTTGAGTAATAAGGGTACGCAGAGAAAAATAGCATCGCTTTACTGGACCTGCAGTGCAATCCTGGATATGTTTACTCAGAAGTAAGCCACACTGGGTTCAGTTGGACTTACTCCTAGGAAAGTGTGTATAGGATTGCAGCTCTTATGAATCTAGAAAACGGTGTTCTCCCCCACCCCACCTCCAAACGCACAAGCTTTTTCTACCTCCATTTGTATATGGACTTCCAAATGAGGCTGACCCTTCATGCATCTGATGCAAGGGACTCTAATCCATGGAAGCTTAAATTGTTAGACTTCAAGGTGCCTTAACATACATACATACACACACACACACACACACACACACCCCACTCCCGGGAATATACAATGAGTCTACACCCGAGACCAAATTTCTCCAGGATGAGGGGGACAGGTTAGAGGTCTCTGTCATCCTGCCAAGTCACAAGACGGATTTTACTACACAGCGGTTGCTGATTAGTGCCTTCTAGGAGGAGAGCTTTCTCCGCTGTGGCACCCCGGTTGTGGAATGAGCTCCCCAGAGAGGTCCGCCTGACGCCTACACTGTACTCTTTTCATCACCAGCTGAAGACCTTTTTATTCTCTCAGTATTTTAACATTTAATTTTAAGTTAAATTTAAATTTTACTGTTCTAACTCTGTATTTTAATCTTATATCAGTTTTGCTGCATGGTTTTTATTCTGGTTGTGCTTTTTATACTGTATTTTGTATTTGTGCTTTTAACCTGTTGGTTGTTTTATTATGGTTTTAATTTTTGTGAACCGCCCAAAGAGCTTCGGCTATTGGGCGGTATAAAAATGTAACAAATAAATGAATAAATAAATAAAAACAGTTGCCTCTTTCCACCCAATCCTTGACCCCATTTAGAAAGAATGCTTGCTTGTTTACACACACAGGATCATTTAGGTGCAAATGACAGGGTTCTGGACCCTTTAATAATTATATAGAAGAGGAAATTTCAGCAGCATAAGCTTCATCTGCTGAAATTCCTTCTACACAACTATTACCAACTACCATTAAGCACCTGGTAAAAACTTTCCATTATACCCAGACATGGGATTGAAAATGGCTCACTGAAAATGTTGTTGTAGTGCGTGTCTGCTGTGAAAAAGGCAACTTCCATGTTAGGTATAATTAGGAAAGAAATGGAAAACAAAACATCCAATATCATACTGCCCTTATACAATTTTTTGTGTGTGACCACACAGGGAATACCGTGTATGGTTCTGATCACTGCATCTAAAAAAGGATATTGAAGAGTTGGGAAAACTGCAGGAAAAAGGCAACCAAAATGATCAAGAGGCTGGAATGAGTTCCATATGAGGAAATGTTACAACATTAGAGAAAAGGTGGGTGTGGGGAGACATGACAGAGGTGTAGAAAAAAGAATATGCATGGTGTGGAGAAAATGGATAGGGAGACATTTTTCTCCCTCCCCTAATACTAGAATCCAGGGATCATCCTATGACGCTGATTGGTGGTTGCTCCAAGAGAGGTAAAAGGAAGTATTTCTTAACACAACCATAAACTATAAAGATCAGTTCCACAAGATCTAAAGATGGTCACCAATTTGGATGGCTTTAAAAGAATTAGACAAATTCATGGAGGCTAGTCCTGATGGTGATATGTTACCTCTAGCATCAGAGGCAGTATGTACATTTGTGCTCTTTTTTTAAAAAATAAATAAATATTGATTTTTACCTACAATACAATTAACAAAAATAAAAAAACATAGTACATAAACACAGAATAACATTTGTATCATATATTCAAACTTACTCTATAGAACATAATCACACTCAACATAAAAGTGCACCCCCCACCTCGGGATCTCATTCCTGTTTCCAAAAACTCATAGCTTCTTCTGTTGGTGGTTTCCCGCTTCCCCTAGATAACACAAATACTAGGAACTTTTTCCAGATTCCCTCAAAATCATTCGTTTTTACTATACCTCTTTTCACTTTAATATTACATGTCAATTTATCATTAATAGCAATATCCCACACTTCTTTATACCATTCTTCAATACAATAATCACCTTGAGTTTTCCTGTTCCTAGCTATGATTAACCTTGCAGCTGTCAGCAAATTCGTTATCAGTTCCTTAATTTCTTTGCTACATTTAAGATCTTCATGCAGTGAGAGTAATGCAATTCTTGGTGTGTCTTCTATTTTCATTCCAACAATCTGCTCAATCTCGAAGAACACCATCTTCCACAACTTTTGCACATATTTACAATCCCACCACAAATGTAAATACGTTCCTTTTTCACCACAGCCCCTCCAACAATCTGCTGAATGCTGATTATTAATCTTGTTTAATCAGACCGGAGTTAGGTACCACCTCCATAAAATTTTATAATAGTTCTTTATTCTTACTGACATATTTCTCAACACTCTCTGTCTCCATAGTCCTTCCCAACTCTGCTGTCCTATCTGTATCTTCAAATCTGTCTCCCAAACCGATTTTCCTACACTATCCAACAATCCTTTCTCAGTTAATATATTATATAATTGACTCATTAAACCTTTTGTCCCTATATTTTGTCCCTTATCAATTTCTTTTTTATCAATTAGTTTCTCAGACTTCGTCATCTCTCTACACTCTCCATTTTCTCTTACCCAATTTTTGGTCCATTGTTCCAATTGCCAATAATTTAGCCAAGTTAATTTTCTATCTTTTAGAACCTCTTCCATCTTCTCTCTTGTATTCATCCCTCTTAACCATTCTCTTAATTTCGTTCAATCGCAGCTTTTAAAGCTCAACTAAAAACTTTTCTTTTTCCTAAAGCTTTTAAAACTTGATGTTGTGCAGACTTTATACTGTTAGTTTTACCCTACCCTGTGCCTGCTTACCCTACCCTGTGCCTGTTTGCATTCTCTTCCCCTCCTTATTGTTTTACTATGATTTTATTAGATTGTAAGCCTATGCGGCAGAGTCTTGCTATTTACTGTTTTACTCTGTACAGCACCATGTACATTGATGGTGCTATATAAATTATTATTAATAATAATAATAATAATAATCTTTAAATCTTCAGGAAAATTCTTTAACATTATCACCGATGTTAACAGGGAGCTGCTCGGAAGAAACTCCTTTTTATATTTGTTCCAAAGTTCCCAGTGGAACTTCAAAAACTGATTACCTAAATCATCAACCCATTTTCTTTTCCCTCTTTCCTTAAAAAATACATTATGTAAATTTAATTCTATATTGCTTGTACTTTTTTCCTCCATCTAATCTAAATCACCTACACCTAAAATTGCTTCAACAATATGTTTTAACCTATTTGCTACATGATAAGAACTAATGTTTGGGAGTCCCAATCCTCCCTTTCTTTGGCTTAAATACCATTTACTTTTATTAATCCTAGATTTCTTCTCTGCATTACAATAATTATTTATAATATTCTGCCAACTTTACATTTGTGCTCTTCAGCACAGAAGTAAATTCCATTAAGACCAATGGAACTTAATAGATCAACAAAACTAAATACCTATTAAAGCTGCAATCCTTTACATACTTACCTGGGAATAAGGCCATTGTACTCAAATCTCATATCTGAGTAGACATACATAGGATTGCACTGTTTGTGCTATTTGCGGTCTTAGGAGGCAAGAAAGCTGGAATGAAAATACCTCTTCAAAGGAGTTAGCTAGTACATAATTTGATAGTATTTGTCATTTTCTTGCATTGTTAACAGACACTTCTGTTTGATTCAAGGTCCTTAGGAAGATGAGGTGATGAATAAGGAGGATAGGTTTGGGACCCTTTAAACTATTAGGATGGGATAACCTTGAACTTGTCCCATCCTGTTGCAGATGCTTAATCACAAATTCTCTTTAGGTATGGCTGGAGCATAGAACATGGAAATCATGACCTTCAGGTCTTTTCTAGCCTTTATGTTCTGAGGAACTTTTCAGATTTACAAACAAAATGGGAGCATTAGTTTCTTGGCATATATCCTAAATTTTACGTCACACAGTTTGACTTTGAATAATTGGGTTGGCAGCCCTTAACTAAAACTGATACCTTGCATCCAATGCCGAGGCAAATCCCTGAAATGAGTTACAAAAAGAAAGAAACAAAGATATCATGGAACATGAAAAATCCAATTTTCAAGCAGCACATTATATATTCCTTAACAAAGACTTGTGAATTCATTAATATTGGTGTGATAAGGATGCCTGTAAAACTCTAAAATATTTTTTGCAAACTGAAAGATGCCAGTATTTGTACCATACACGTGATGAAATTTGTCATATTCGAGTTGTCTATAGATCCTCTAGCTAATGATAGCATTAGTAGCATACCCATAGTTTTAAAGGAAAGAATTGTCCGTTTAACGCTGGAATAACATTTCAAGGAGATTTAGAGATATTTAAAAATGTTTAAAATCATTAGTGTAATAATTAAACAGCAGAATGAAAAAAAAATATGTGTGAAAGAAACAGAGGCTCTGCTTGGACAGCATGCTAAACCATGATGACCATGAGCTAAACATTATGGCTTAGTGTGTCATGTGAACCATTCCTAACAATGGTGGCTACATAACCACGATTTAAACATGCTCACTAACTGTTTGCTGTAAAAGGGTTAGTGACGTAACCATGTTGTCTGAACAGGACCAATAAGAGAATGAGGGCATTTCCACCTGAGGCTATTATCCTGCATCTTTACCAAGGTTTCTGCTTCAAGACTGCAAGATTAAGATTAACTCCTTTACATGAGTGTGTTTTTTCTGGGCATTTTCTTTCTCTTCCTTTGTATATTCCATGTACAACTACTACACAGCACTGTGATATAGCGGAAGTTGCTTGATTCTCTTTGCAATGGGAATTGTTCCTGAAACAGGAGAATGTTATGTGTACTTTTGTTTGGCTGTATTAATCCCATCCCCCTTTGGTACATATGATCTTAACGCTCATGTGCCTCAGTTTCACATTTCTGTTGTAATTGTTGGTGGCTGTTGGATTGCTGTGCTTCTGCTGACTCCTTGACTCTGCCTTTTGTTCCACTGGGTTACTGGGGGGATGTCTATACAGCTTCTTTACCCTGACCTAAATTCACATTGCATTTCAGGACACATGATGCAGCTGCCCATTCGTTGCAGCACTGGGTTTTTAACTGGAAAATGCGCAGGTTCTTAGTTGCGATTTACCGTGGCTTTTGGATCAACCTTCGAGTTTGTACCTTATTCTAGTTATGTGTCGTTGGGGAAGTTAAATAGAATTTTGAAATGTGGGCGTAGCTTTGAGGGCAGGACAAAGCGATTAGCCAATTTCCTGCCTTCCCACCTATCGCGTCCTTCTCTGGCTGCCTCGTTCCTTCCCACTGTTTTCATTTTTAATTATATGAATCTTTGGAGCTCATCAGATACAGCTTATAAAATTGAAACAAAGAGGGGGGAATGGGCAGCCACAGGGAGGAGACGTGTTCAGTCCCTTCTCGCATCCTCCTCTGCTGCCTCGTTCCTTCCTCCCCTTTTTTCTCTGAGCAGTAAATTCAGGAGATATATCGCTGTTGCTGCTGCAGTGTGATGCTCTTTGCCTAGATTCAAATCTATGAAAATTCGGGTTTATATTCAATGAGGAGCAATCCCATTGTCGTATAGATGGGGGCTGGGATTTTATTGGCATTTTGCAATATTTCTGCTTATTTATAAATATACGAGCTGCGCATAGGCGGAGGCACAGTTTAAGCACTCCAATAGACTCCTGCCACATCAGATCTCTAGGAAGACAACCAGCCCCATAAGATGTTTGCAAGGACTAAACAGAGCTTTCTGTCTCTTTCTCAGTCTTTGTCAAAACTCAAACTGCTGTCTGGGTTTGGAAAGAACTGTAGACATCTTGTCTCCTCCCCCTGGCTGAAGCGGGCAGTGGGGGGATCCAGATGAGTACACTCAACAAATCATCCTTCTTAGTTCATTTTAGCTCCCATGGAGACACATGTCCTCTATATTGGAAGCTATTTAAAAACTGGCTAGGTATTAAACTTCATCTCATGTACCTGCTTCCCTCGGATTACCCCCGTAGTGCTAAACTTTCACCATTGTTGTTGTTTTTGCTACCGGGCGACAGCAATTGTCTCAGAGCAACACACACTGATAGCTCTAATCACATAAAGAAAATCCAAACAATACCTTTTTTAAAATGCTATTTTCATTATTTAAAATAGTTGAGTCATTTGTGTGTTTTAGATTTTTAATCTGCACATCTTACTTTATATTTTTGTAAAGTGCCTTGGAATCAATTTTGTTAAAGGGTAGACTAAAAATAATGAAGCAAATAAATAAATAACCATTTATGATATTCTCAGTGAACAGTGACTTCTCCTACTATCTTAACACTGGCCCCCACCATAACAGTTATAAAGCGTGTTCATACTACTGAATGTGTGAGTTGGGAGTGGCAGGGCTGGCCCTCGGATAGATAGTGACCTGATTGAGGAACATTTTCATGTTATTTTCTTTTCAAAAATATATTTCAAGTGCTGATAGTACATGTTGTATTTATTGTGCTTGGTAATGTCACCTCAAAATTAAGCCATGTTCTGCTTATTTTTTATCTAGAATGAATGGCATCAAACAGGAAAGTGAAAAAGAAACCATACTTTCAAGGTAATTGCTGGAAGTTTGTTTAGCAGCTCCATCACATCGGGGGTTAACACGCTCCCTGCCTTCGCTTCTCCGCCCACGTTTTTGTTCCTCAATTTCTTCCACTTTCAAAAGAGGAAGTACACAACAAACACAAGGCCCAATGAGTCCACTGTTCTAATGGCGCGGCTTCTCCTGCACACAGCAGGAGAGAGCAACAATTCAGAGTTTTAAAAAACACCGGACTTAATGAGGGGTGTTTTTTTGTCATGCAAGGAAGGCCAGAAGGGGCGGAAGGCGTGTGGGAGGCAGACGACATCATGTGAGGGACCTGAGCAAACTCCGTGAGTGCCCAGTAGCAAGTGTGCAATGAAATGCTCGTCAGATGGAGCTTTTTGTAGTAAGTAACTAAACCACCTGTAAAACATGGGCAGAGTGAGGTTAAAACACTTACTGCTGTTTTCTAACTCAGCTCAGTGCAGATGGGACATTCAACAACAGAGTCACAAAGCTCAGCTCAGCACCCCTTCAGCTTAGTGTCCAGGATGATTACCCAGATCACCCACTCCTATAGGAGGCCATGGCAATGTACTCACTGACCATGCTTCTGCATTAGCCATTGGGCACATTGGTGTGGCAGGCAACAATGCATTGGCAATTCCCCACCAACCATGCATTTAGTAAGAAATAGGTCATAATTGCACAAATGTATGCACATAGGTTTTTTTCCCTATGAACAATAATGCATGATCCCCCAGGGGCCATGGTTAGCAGGCACACCCACTAGCCCTCTATGAATACATGAGAGGGTTTGTAAAAATGCTATACTTTAAGATAATGGCCTTGTTTCCAGCTGAATGAATAGTAGTAGTTTGGCCACTACAAGTCTGTGTGCACTGCCACATGGTCAAAAATAGTTAGTGGTGAAGCTTATCCTGTGCCAGTTTTTTTCCACAGATTTCTTCTCACTAAGCCTCACTGTTTTGCCACATCATGCTGGATCAGACCAAGGTCCATCTAGTCCAGCATTTTGCTCCCACAGTAGCCAACCAAATGCCCATGGGAAACGACAAGTGGCATATGAGTGCAATAGCTCCTTCTTACCCATGTTCCCCAGCAACTAGTGTACATAGGTTCACTGCTTCTGATGTAGCATATTGCTTTCAGAACTAGTATTTTTTTTATTATTTATTTATTTATTACATTTTTATACCGCCCAATAGCCGAAGCTCTCTGGGCGGTCCACAAAAATTAAAACTACAATAAAACAACCAACAGGTTAAAAGCACAATTACAAAATACAGTATAAAAAGCACAACCAGGATAAAACCAGTAGATATTGATAGCATTCTCCTCCAGGAATTTAGTGGCCATTGCTACAACTTCATGTGAATTCCGTAATTCAACTATGTGCTATGTGAAGATATCCGTCCTGAATCTCCCACCATCAGTTTCAGGGGATGCAGAGGAATGAAGGCAAACCGGGCCAGCCCAAGGCATTTTCCTGCCTGAAGGCGAGCAGCAGATGGCTGACCCCACCCAGCCAAGTCAAGGTGCATAGTACCCAAAGCCAGTTATTTTGCAACATGAAGCAGAAAATCCCACATGCGCTTCTACCCATCCCAAGCAGTAAAAATACAACAGTAACAAATTAAATAAACTAACAATTTATTTATAATTTATTAATAAACTAACAGCCCTTTCATGACAGCCCAAATCTGCTGCCTGACAAATCAAGCCTGGTATTACTGTCTACCATGTCAAGTATTCACCTTGCCTCTGGTAGATTTTGGCTGGTCAATTTAAAACAGCTTGTAAAAATCACCTCCTTACCCCTTTTGAGAGAACCCTTGCAAGAGTTACATAGAAGTGACCATTTCAGCAGGTGTTACGTTTCTCATCGTAGTGTTGCAGTAATGGGGAAAAATGCACTTGGCAGAGTTTCGCTTCTATGCTTCTCTTAAAGGCAAAGAGCCTTCTAAAGTTTAGACATACCACCCGTATGCCCTCAGTTTCATCTGGTCCCAAGTTCGTTGGCTCTCAGAACTCACTGTAGGGTAGGGTGACCATATGAAAAGGAGGACAGGGCTCCTGTATCTTTAACAGTTGCATAGAAAAGGGAATTTCAGCAGGTGTCATTTGTATGTGTTCAGCACCTGGTGAAATTCCCTCTTCCTCAAAACAGTTAAAGTGCAGGAGCTATACTAGAGTGATTTAAAAGAGGTCAGGGCACCTGCAGCTTGAACTGTTGTGATGAAGAGGAAAATTCACCAGGTTCTCCATATATACAAATGACACCTGCTGAAATTCCCTTTTCAATACAACTGTTAAAGATACAGGAGCCCTGTCCTCCTTTTCATATGGTCACCCTACTGTAGGGCTGTAATCTTCTTTCCTGGCCCTCCTCCTGAACTTTTAACAAAGGAAGCTTAAACAACAACAATAACCTCCTTGTCAGGAAAAGCTCCACAACTTATTTTCCCCCATATCAGCCAGTTGCTAAAGGTAGAGAAGCAAGTCCAGAAAGGGAGAAAGAGAGATTGCAACCTACTTGCCTCATGGCACTTCATGGACCTATCCCTGTTTAGAGTTGCCTAATGAAATACTTCTATTACCTTTGAACTGGCCATGAAGCCCTCTCACAAAACAGTGGCAATTTGTTAGTACTCTCCACTTTTCTTCAGTTCCATATCACCAACAGTAACTACTGGGTTGGTTCACATACAGCCAGTGATCCCCATCTTTTCTGAGAGGACATGGAATTGCTGGTGGACTCAGCTGGGATAGTGTGGAGGTGCTAAGTGTATAAATTGGTGCCTACAGATTGTGAAGAACTCATGGTAGAACATTAACAATGCAATTAAGGGATAGGAACATAGGGCAGAACAATGGTGCCCTTGCATGAGCAGCACAGGCCTGCTGCCTCTTGAGCATTTACAGTCCTTAGTGCCAGCAGCCGCTAGGTAGTGCTTCCAGGGGCAAGTGCTGAAATAAGTAGTGCTGTGCCGAATCCCACCCCGTTTTCAGGAGCTTTTTCTCTCCCTGCAAAAGAGGCATTGTTTTTTCTGCCTTTCACAGGGAGGAGAATTTAGGAGGGGGATAGCAATTCCACATACCTTTTAAAAGTATATGTGGTTGTTTAGGGGGCTTTCTTTTATTTATTTTTAAAACACCCCCAGGCACATGGAGGAGCCCAGCACTTCTTCATGAATGCCTATTGAAGACCACATGACCTCTTCCTCTCCAATAGGCATTCCAGAAGAACTCCTTTCGCATGTGCCTGTGTGGGGTTGTTGTTGTTGTTGTTTAAACAACCATAAAGAAGACCTTCTCAAAACTTCCTACACTTAGAAAGGTATGTAGAAATCCTGTTCCCTACCCCAAGTACAAAATTCTCAAATTCTCACCTCTCCAAGCCTCTTTCACCAGAGTTTTTGTCCCCCCCCCACACACACACACAAAGTGCCAAACATGGAATAATTGAAATTTTTGGTACAGCACTAGAAATAAGCAGGAATGCTCATTTCTGGAAGAGGCAGGTCGTGCACTTGCCCCTGGAGGTGCTACGTCGAGGCCACCAGAGGTAGGTTCCTGTACATTGCCATCATTGGTTCTTGTCCATAGGGAGATGGTATATATGAAATCAGCTCAGTATTAACTACACCTAATACAGAGAGTTTTGGCTTTGGGATGGTATAAAAATGTAATAAAATACACCCACCACCCCCAACTTAGTGCCCTCCCAGTGTGTTGGACTGCAACTCCCATAATTTCCACCCAGCTTGGAAAAGGCTGCTCCACACTGTCTGTTAGTGGATGTGCAGGATGCCAGACAAGGTACTTAGCCAGCCCTATCTGAAGATGCTGGGGATTGAAACTGGAACCTTCTGAACAAAAAGTATGTCCTCTACCACTGAGTTATGGGCCTTCCATTAAACAATGAATTCTTTGTATTAGTACAGGGATGAGGAACCTGTGCCCCCCCCCACCAGATATTGTTTGACTCCAACTCCCATCAACCCTACTCAATGTGGCCAGTGGTCACAGATTATGGGAGTTGGAGACCGAGGGCTGGAGGTTCCCCACCATGCACTAGTGGATGGCAGTCAGTTTCTTTGCACTGAGATGAGTGCCCACTCAATCTCTATGTGCTGTGGGGTGTAGTGATTAGGCAGTTGGACTTAGAGGCCAAGGCACAAATCCCCACTCAGTCATTAAGTTTACTGGATGACCTTGGATCAATTACTGTCTCTCAGCGTAACCAATCTCACAAGGAGGGCCAGATATGTTTTGCTCTCTGGAGGAATGAAGGGATTTTTAAAAAGTTATAAAGTATAATCGTAATGTGTCCCTGCTCCCTATTGTACCTACCAAAAGGAAAGGATTTTATTCCCAGTGAAAGAAAGTCTCAAGAGATGGTCCTTTAACTTGGGCTGAGAAAAGACTGTCATCTCACCTTCTGTACTTTTTTGCTAGTTGATATATTTAGCTACTCCTTAGCACCTATCCTTGTAGCCCTGGACACCTTAATGCTCACTTTTTAAAAATCCACGAAGAAATTAATCATATATAATAACATCCATTAATCCCTCTCAACTGCCCCTTCTGATAAAGAAGTCCTCGACAGTTTAGCGCCACATTTTTCTCTGTCACTCATCAACCTGCCATTTGTCTTCCTTTTATCATTGTAAATGATTCATATGAGAAGAAACTGGGTCTCATTAAAACAGGTGACAGGGAAAGCTGTTTGTCCTACTAAATAATCCCATATGGAATTTAACGCTCAGTGCATGAAGCTGAGGAAAGAAGAGCAGGAATGTAAAGGCTACAGTAAAACAATTATCTGGGAGATCATTTGTTTCGTAGTGCAAAAAAGACATTATGAACCGCTTTCACATAGAAAAAACACACACAGGCTGCTTTAAACATGTTTATTGCCCTGGAATCAGTTTGTTCATAATCCCAGTTTGTTATCTTGGGGCCAATTCTGAAGAATTATTTTTTCAAACATGAGCATTATTTGGAATTATTTAATTAAAAACCACTACCACCAGAATTCATGCTAAAAAGGCATAGTACTTTGTTAAAATGTATCCCGTTTTAAAAATGTATGATGTTTGATGCATTTCCCTAATCTGCATCACATTTAAAACCAAACAAAATCCACCATGTTTTTATATATCATACTAGCGTAAACAAGAAGTGACCTTCCAAGCATAGATTTCTTCCTTGCTGCCAGTGGAAACCAAAGGAATGTTAAAATGTGTGAAGTGATAACTTCCATACTCCTATTTCTTGTATTGATAGCAGTGTTGGTTATTATAAAATTGATATTATACCCCAGGTTTCAAGAGAAAGAAAAATGTCTCATCTTCAGACTTTTCTTGGACTACATGTGATCCATACTTTAGCTTTCTATCTGTTATAAATGCCTCTTAATAAGTATGATACTTTTGTAAATGACTAAGAAAAGAAAAGCCTGGGGTCTTTATCTGGATGATATCTTTGCCCAAAAGAGTAGAAACTGGTTTCTTAAAAAGAGAGCAAATTTATCTTTGTTGGAGCACCTACTGCTCAAAAAGCAGTACACAAATTGTCAAGCCATACAGAACTTTCTGCCAGGTTGGAAGTTCAAGAAAAGGAGGAAGAAGAAATATATTTAATGTCTGTATTTTGAACTCTAGCTGGTCCAAGCAGAACTTATCCCCTCGTATGTTCTGAATTTTGTATTCCATGCGACTAGTGCATCTATCAAAACTTTGATTTACTTTGGTTTCCTAAAAAATCTCAGCTTTTTCTTTTTTTCAAAAAAAAAAAAAGAAGTTTATAACTTGCATTATTGTTGATGACTCCTGAAAAGGAAAAGCAGGGTTTCATTACAGTGTGGAATAACCAGCCTCGGCCAGGGGCCTGCTCTTTCTCAGGCTTTCTAGTCTCCATCCCCTAATATCTACATGCTAATGACTTCTTAGCAAATTTACTTCCTCAACCATTAGAAAAATACTTTGGTTTGGATCCTGTATTCCCATGAGCAAAACTCATGGACACTCCCATTAGAGGAAAGGCCATTTTGACTGGGTCTTCCTTCTCCCTGCAGCCCCTGTTCCCCTGTTAAAAAATGTCTCCCTGACTTCCTGTAGTATACAGGTGGGCAATGTGCAGCCCTACAGATATTTTGGCCTACAAGTCCCATCATCCTTCACAAGTTGCCCATCCGCCACAAGTTGCCCATCCATGCAGACTAACAGGAGCTCTACTGTATTTTTGTCCCATGAAAGAAAGGAGCCCTTCCATTCGTTGAAGAGATATTCTGGATCCAACCAGCTTTTCCTAATTTGAATGCTTTTTTTAAAAAAATAAGATTTGCAAGTTTGTGCAGTTTATTGTGAACATAGGAGTTGTTATCTTGATTTGGGACAGTTGTGGGATGGTTGAATGGGAAATAGTTAGTAGGCATTTTGGGGGTTCAAGTGACTGGGGTTATGCAGTAAGTGTTGTGGAATCAGTTATAAATCAGAGTTACAGTCATATTTATTTAATTTCACTTTTTTACCACCCAATAGCCAAAGCTCTCTGGGCAGTTCACAACAATACAACATATAATAAGGGTCTGGTGTAAATAGTCTCTCGGACCCAAGAAACTATTTACACCAGACCCTTATTATATGTTGTATTGTTGTGACCCACCCAGAGAGCTTTGGCTACAAGGCGGTAAAAAAAGTGAAATTAAATAAAGACTATATTTTATAATAATTATAAATTAGATGTAATACTTTGTCATCAGTTCCAATTGAGTATTTCCTAATATACAGCGCACAATAGTGAAGACTTATCAAAACAGAGTATTCATTAGTGAGTCGGGTCCTTACACTTCCTTAGCACCACAGAATCAGCAAGACCTAAGGACTTCACAGATCCAAACCTCCATGTTATATTACAGCACTGTGTTTGTGAGTTTCCAACGGAATTTTCTTTTTATAAATGCAGGCACAGATTGGTGGGGCAGAGGACAGAGTGATTTGGACTGTAGTCTGGAATAACAGGTGGTTCAACCCTTCTCTTCCGCACTACTTATCTACATTATACACCACAGCAACCCATACCTGCTCTTACGACATGGAGGTGAAAAATTGTGAACTTAAAAATTTAAGGATTATACTCTATCCACACCCCATGCAGCAGCCCCAATCCAAATTGAATCATGCAGCCACATCTACAAAAAGAAAATTACATTGGAAGCTATAAACACGGAGCTCAAATGTAACATGTAGTTTGGCCCTTACCTTCACAACGAGAACATAATGCAAATATCTATCTTCAGTGTATTTACATGGTTTGTCTCTATGCCATGCTGTGCTATTATGAGTAAGTGTCATTTTGTTGCTTTAGTACTTAGAGATTGCTTGTCAAAAGCATTTGTTTTTCAGCATGTATCAGGACCCACTCAAATAACAGAAACCATTACAAAATGTTTATTATATGTTCATGCCTTTGCATTACAAGTACTACTCTAGACTGGGAGAGTTCATCTATATATTTTAAAGCATGAGGGGCGGGGTACTTCCTTCCAAAATGACACCTTTTTTAAAAAAGCTCTACAATTTTAATGAAATACTAGTTAAGTACATACTTAAGGATGCAATCCTACACATGTTTAGACAGGAAAAAAAGTCCTCCCAGGGAATTCTAAACATGCGTAGGGTTGTGCCCTAAGTCTCTCCCATTGAAATAAATGACATTTTGAATAGCTTGGTTTTGACTTGATTGTGGTCCTGTTTTGACACTTGACCAATTGAGCTCTGCATCTTTTAGCATTATTTTAAGCACGTTTAGTCAAGCATAAGAACTTCTGAGTCCCAAGTGAGGGTGCTTGGTACTGCAGCCTTTCTCTGCTTTTTCGTCCATGACTGGTTCCTCCTTCCCAAACATCTTTCCTCCCTCCATTTTTATTTAATATTCTGTGTGATTGATTTAATGCAATAAAAGGATTTAAACAAATCCATCCAGTCCTTTGATAAGTAATTAATTATTCAACATGCTGCAGAGCATTCTAATCATTACTACTCTAACCATCTAATTGATATTTGCTTCTGCATCTGTGCGATATTTCATTCCCCCGAGAGCACTGAAGGTTTTGTTTTTGGTTTTTGGTTGCCACTCAGGTTTTCTAAAAAACACATGAACGGATATATCTTGCAGCTGAATGCACAGACACACAGACACACACACAAATAGGTTGCTTTTAAAATATCCAATAGACATAGTCACAATTTGTATTTTTAAACACTGGACATTTATTTAGGTGGATTTTTTTTCCTGAACTCATACATTAGAGGATAGTTTCTAATTTGTAACATCAGAATATAATAGCCAAATATATAATACAGTAAATTGCATTTGTACACATAAATACAAAATTTGAGGTAGGGCCTCAAGAATAATGATTTCTTAAATGAATAATGTATAGTATATCATCATAGGTGCTATATAGATATATATAGATATATAGATATATATATGCATCCTTTGAAACATTATGTAATCTTTTCATTAGCTTATATGTGGAGAAAATATAACGTCCTGATTAGGGTACATATCTTTATCCATAGGCAGCAGTACCCCTATAGAATGCCTGTAAGTATTTATGACATTACGCAAGTAATTAAGAATTAACCTATTCCATGATAGGTCCACAATAAAGTGCCTAAAAGACACAAAGTACTCTATACTCTAGGTGACAGACAACAATATATTCTAATCAAACACTAATTTTATTCCTAACAATGAAATACACCTATAAGGCAAATGGTTACCTGAAGATGTATTTAAAACATGGCGGGCAAAATCATACTACTGCAAGCAATAAGGTCCAGCCCAGCTTTCACATTTTAAATTCAGCCCCTCAATAGTACACACTCACTCTCCCTTTCTTTGGTTATTGGCTGCCTGATGGTGACACAAAGGCAGAAACCATTAATACCTTAAATGCATTTCTCCCTCTTCCTTCTAAGTCTAGAGTGGAATGCTGAGTTCCAGGCAGGTTAGTATGCAGAGATTATTATATGTAAGAAGTTTAGCTACAAGCTAGGAAAACAGAGTCAGAAAAAACACATTGTGGCTAGTGGCTATGTTTAAGGGCTTCTGTCTGAAACACTTCCTGGGAGCAACCTAGCAAACACCACCACTGCACCACTTCTATTAATTTTAATACAGCCTAAGTGGTGGTGGTGGTTAAACCCTATGAAAGTCACACTTAAAGGGATGGAGGCTGTACAGAAATAGCAGTAGCATCTGCTGGATTAACCTCTCCCCATAATGATAGAACACCTGCCAAGCCTGCAACCGGAAGCATCGAAATTTCATTCCCGTCTTTGTTCATTTGAGATAGAAAACCTGCAAAAGGTGCAGTTTAATAGAAAAGAAAGGAACAGCATCTGCATGAAATAGGCAATAATTCTAGTAAGAGACCACTATAAGCCTATAAACCACATAATTGTGCATATATAAAAAAAAGGTATGGGGGAGTAGAGGGGAGGCTCATTAATGCTAAATGACAATTTTATGGCAAAAAGAAACCATAATAAAAAGAAAATGATTATTTTTTTTCCAGTGGAGAGGCACATCAATCTAATCAATGAAGCAGAACCTGATAGAAAGAATAACTTGATCCAAATGAAATATTAGTCTAAACACATTCCAAGCCTTTTTTGTCAATTAAAATTTTGTTAAACCCTCCTTTTGGAAACGAAGTGCTGCTGTGTCAAACAGAAACACAAGTAGTTTATACAGATGACCCTAAGGAATTTGAAGGTGGAATATTTCTGCATTGAACATCATTTTAATGTATACAATAGTGCATCTGGCTTATTCAAAAGTTAGCCTCATTTCTAGACAAAATGTGCTACAGAGACATCTATCATTAGATTTTCAATCTTTTTTTTTCTCTTATTTGCAAGATCAACAGTCATAGAAATAGATATGTAAATATGGCTTTTTTTTCTTTACTCATTTACATTTTTCAAAATTACAGTTACTTAAAAGACTTTGATGATGTTCAGGAAATGCTCATATAATATGTGCAAACACTACTAGTAAATCCAAACAGCTATGAAATAGTTTTTATTATTATATAACCAACTTTTGTTTGGTTGGTTAGAGTTAAATACTGTACTTGATAAATTTTAAAATGAACAAAAGCTTTTGCTCTTTCTGAAATGGTCAGACTAGTGCAGACTGACTTCTTTTTTAAAGTGTAAAGATTCTGTACCTTAGGCACTAGACAACAACAGAAATTAGACTATTCACGTTGAGCACCTTCAACCGAAACTTTCATGTCAAGAGGAGTTTTGCCATCAGATTCAATGGAAAATTACTACCATTTGTAAAATAGGAAGATTGTTAAAATAGCTATTTTTTTCCTAAATGATGCAAAGCTAGCAAGTGATGCTCATAACCTATGGCATATATTTTCTCCTGATTACATGTATTACAGTTCTCCAGATCACTTATGTATTCTTAAACACTATGGATTTCAATGGCATCAAGTGCCATTTTAGATGACCCTCAGTCATCTTGACCCTTGAAAATGACCTAAAAAGTTTACCTCCCTGCTTGTGAAGAGTTTGTTGGATATGACTGCTACAACAGGCAGGACTGAGCCTTTGGCATGCCCCTGCCTTCTTTGAGTGATTGCCAATGTGTGCCAAATACTGAATCTGGCACATGGTGCTGGCTGCACCTCACTGGCAGAGAACTAACTCAAAGGCTTTCCAGCTGGTCACCATACGCCCAAATAGTTGGAGGAATCAACCTTAGTTCTTCCATCCATGTTTTCAGGTCAGTAGTCTATTTCCGTTCAAATAAACGTATCTTAAGGGGAAAACTGTCATACGGATAGGTTTGGTAAGGCTGCATGCCTCACACTTGCTCTCAGGCAAGTGTGTGGAGGACAGAAGCTAACATTTGCAGTTTCTTTTTTAAAAAAGAAAAAAAGCAACTGGAAAAGTTGAAGAACATTAAGGCACAACTGAGGCAAAGTTAAGCAGATTTAAGTCTCAATTATTCCACCTGTAGAGAGTTTAGCACGTGCTGAAGTTTACCACTGAAATCAATGGGATGCCAAAATGCTTAATGCTTTGCCAGGATTGTACCCTATTTGTTTTAAATCGTAGGTACCAGTGTTTTATTCTCCAGGTTTGTGTGTGCATTGCTGTGGTTCTAGCAGAGCACCAGGCATGCAAGAGCCTATAAATTTCCATGAAAAGGAAAACACCTGGATAATGCAATAAGGAACATGCAAACATATGGAGCTGTTCACATGATCACAGTGTCGTTAACCCCACCATGCGTGCCAGCTGGATTTTGCTAATTACCTTTGTTGGTGCAACAAGGGTAATTAGTGAGCCATGGGCTGTTGTTGGGTTATTTGAGGGTTGCTGCCTCCTGCCCCACCCAAACAAGCCATACCACCTGAGTTCAGATGACAGGGCAAGCTGTGCCAACAGGGGCAAGATCTACACTACTGATTTATAATGGTTTATAGCAGTTTTTACAACTGTACAGGCCCAGGACACATTGCTTTCAAAGTGTTATATCCTGCTTGGTGTAGATCTGGCCTGGGGTAATTAGCAAAGTCCAACTGGCACATGCGGTAGGGGGAAAGAAGCCACCATGGTTCATCATGTGGACTGGTTCACTGAGTCAGACCATTGGCTCACCTAGCTCAGCATTGTTTACACTGACCTGCAGTGGCTCTCCCAAAGGATCTTTTCCTAGTCCTGCCTACCAGCAATTGGACCTACTGCATGCAAATCATGTGCTCCACCACTGAGCTACAATTCCTCCTTAAGGCTGAAGGATATTTGGTGTGTTTCCCACATATAGGAGGAACTGGAAAGCATCAGCCTATGTAGACTTCTGACTGGACCGCAACAATTACATATTTATATTGTGGCTATTGTAACCACTGCAATTAACTCTAATAAAGTTTGAACATAATCTACTCCAGGAATCTGCAGCCTCCCTCTAGCATAGCATGGGGACAAGTGGCATTTGGTTTTTAATTTATGTGTTTGATACTGTTTTTATTGTTTTGCTTTCCTTTGTAGTTGTTTTGGATGTTATTTTAGCAGAATTCATGACTAGCAAGTTTAAAAATAATCATAAGATACTGCAGAAATGTAATCTGTGCACAAATTTGCAGTGGCTGAGTTTGGATGGAGTTACAAAAATAAAGTCAGATTTAAAACAAAGAGCTAAAAATACAGAAAATAAAACCATCCTTAAAAACAACAACCATGTTGTTTATTTATTTCAGTATGCAGCAGATTTTTATTCTGGCAAAAGCATCAGCTCATGTTTATGAAATTTCATTATTCCAAAACAAGAGGTGGATCTTCAAAACCCAACTCAGACACAAAATAAATCCCTGAAAAAAATGTGGAATAGCAGTTCCCCACTGAATCATCTGGCAAAGGTACCATCAGCACTGTCTTCAGGCTGGTAAGCTTGTGAAAGGTGCACATTCTTAACTCTACAAGCTACTTGGGGACCAATGAAGACCCCTAAAGGCACACACAAAATGCTGAAATATCACCTGCCCAGTGAAATTAAAGGGACTTTGCATTTGTATGTCCCATTACTTCACTGGAGGATTTGTGGAGAACATCCCAACAGATTGTGCTTAATATGGGGGGGGGCACTCATAGAACATTTTAAAATCTATTTTCCATTCCATTTGATGGCAGTTTGTTTGACTGAGCTGCTCAAGGACTGACAGTCATCCAGTAGCAGCAAAGAACTGGCAATGCTTTTTGGCCCATGGAAGAGAAAGATCAGCAAAATGATTCCAGGCTACAATCCAGCCAAAGCACATTTAACACCATTATTTCAAGGATGGTTTTAGGGGGGTTTTCCCACCAAAATCAATGAGAAGTGCTTAACTTTGACTGGAACATGCCTAAAGTTTTGTATATTTTATATAAATTTATGTTTTAGATATAATATTTCAACATTAATTTTAGTTTCCATTTTAAAAACCTTTTTACCCCCAGCAGGATGCAAATGGCACATCTACAAAACACAGAATTTTAACTCAAG
Organism: Elgaria multicarinata webbii; assembly: GCF_023053635.1. NCBI lineage: Eukaryota > Metazoa > Chordata > Lepidosauria > Squamata > Anguidae > Elgaria > Elgaria multicarinata. The sequence continues at coordinate 108,656,446 of NC_086172.1, forward strand.
AGTTACCTGAGACCCTGTAATGTGAAAGACAAATAGACAAAAGGAAGGATATGATATAAAGAACAGTCCCCTGAAAGGAAGTACAGTTAGATTGGCTACTACGAACATTGGGAGGGGGGGAAAAACAAGCAAAACTACTCTAAAACTCACCATCTCTACACTGGTTGCTAAGATATTTTATAGGGACATATAACAGCACTAGTACATACTACATGAACACTGATCACTTTTTAAAAACCTCATATATGCATGTATAGGATACAAGAGGATACTAAAGGTTACAATTTTGCCAATTATTGAAGACATATTTTTCTCCCTCATGTATAGTGCATTCATAATAAACGGGTTATTTCTATGGAGTTCATTGAATGTATTCTTACAAGATCTATCTTCAATCTACTCAGTAGGTTAAAAACTATTTTAAGATTAATACCTGTATATCACTGCACATATTGCAGTGCAATGTTATGGGGTGTGCTGTGTGCAATAACACAATGCAGTTTATGAATGGTGTGCCAAGGATCTAAATTCTTGCTCTTCCTTGTTTTACATTGTCCCTCTGCTACTGCAAGTTGTGATGGTGGTTTATGGCATATGGGTTTGGAATGGTCATGGGGTGGGAGTAGGGGAACAAAAGCAAAGTATGTACACCTCAAGATTGCTGTCTTGAGGAAGAATTTGTCTTTCTGAAGTTATGCATTGTATATAATAACAACAACATTTATATAGACTAACTTCAGGGTTCAGCTATTTCACTCACCCTGCTGGCTGAAAGAGAAGAATACATCGACAGGCTGTATAAAGAACTTCGTTAAAAAAAATAGCAGGGGAAAATCACACAATTGAACTACACAGTTAAACACGAATAACTGTTTTGTATGTGGAAGCTAGGATATTCATACTTCTGTAGCAATATAAAATTAGGCACAAATTATATGATGGCTTCTTGAGAAGGAGAGATTGTAAATAAAAGTGAAGGAAAACATATTTGAGACAAATATAAAATTAGGACTTCCTATTTTCTCTCTCTCTTCCATTTGCCAATAAAATTAGAATATAAAAAATACTCAGTAACTGAGGCTTTATTGAAAAGAGAGGGCCTTAAATTATTAACTGAAATGTGTAAAATTAAGACAGGGGTGCCCATCTGCCTCAGGTTGGCACTCTTTTGCATTAGATTTTAAAACAGATACAGCTTTCTCTCACATAGTACACGTCATCAAGCTCTTGTTTTATTTTCCTCCCCATACATGCCTTTAAAAAAAGCTTGAAAGGCTCATTAATCTCTCTCCACACCAATGCCAAGCATCATAATATATTAGTGCACTGTACTGAAAGGCTGTCTCCTTGCATGTTTTAAAAGCAGCTCAGCTAGTGCCAATGTAACTAGCAGCCACTGAATGGAAGACATGTTGGCTGAAACTGGGCCACTTTCAGCTCCTATGGCATAAATATGGAGGACTCAGTGGCACCCTTCTGCATTTGTATTTGATATTACCGAGGTAGGAATCCAGTTCCCATATGTTACATTCTATTCGCAGCTGCATCCTGCAATGTTCTATTGTTCCATACACCCAATTCTAACTATATGTGTGTGTGTCAAGCATAACAAACCTGGGTGCAGAATAGGGAGGCCATAGCTCAGTACAAGAACGCACGTATTCATGTATGATGTCTCAGCTTTAAACCTCAGCATCTTCAATAAAAGGATGTCAGGCAGTCAGAAAGACTTTGTCCTGAGAGAGCTGGCTTCAAGGCTGGCTTCTAGCCATGACTGGTAGAATAAGCCACTAGCATGACACTATCCATACATCCAGTTTCAACCACACATTATGTTAAGATACTAGGGTGGTTGTAACTTGGGGCAAATAGATATGCAATGGATTTGCCCATATGGTAGCCTAATCACTTGGTTGTAGACTTCAGATAGTTTTACATATTAAGACATCTGGTCTAGATGGTTCCCAGGTCTAACTTAATAACCTTTAAAATCAATGTGCACAGAACCAAAGCAAAATGGTTGTGACTTTTCCACAAGCAGGGAAACTAAGTCAATTGAACCCACCATTTCAGCCCTGTGTTTACTGGTTTTTACATGTCATAAAATAGGCTATAGAAACTTCTGTGTTAAATCAATTTTATGTGAAAAATCCAGTGTGTGTGTGTGTGTGTGTGTAACCAATCAAGATGGGAAGCATGAACCTGCTGCTTCCATCCAGTTTCTGCCCAGCAATGCATATAGTTGCCAACCCATTCATATCTCAACAAAACTGAAGCAGAGGAAATACTCATGGGGTGCCCAGATGGTGCCAGCAACTTGTATTTCACCCATGTGGCTGCAATAAACAAATCAAATTGTGTGAATTAGCTCTAAGAGCAAAATTGGCCCAGCACTCACAAAAACAGTTTCCCAATGCAACTGATTGATTGTCACTGTTTCACAGTGAAAGTATTCCTTTCTGGGCACCACTGTATATAAAGACCAAAATCCAGTACTTAAAGTGGTCTACCTAGTTCTTTACTACAGGCATGCAATTATAAATCTTACTTTCTAAGTAACCACTTTCAGGCACTGTGAGAAAAGAAAGAAAGAAAGAAAGAAAGAAAGAAAGAAAGAAAGAAAGAAAGAAAGAGGAAGGAATGGGATGTACAACATGGCCGCAAGTTAAGGGATTTACTAGCATTGTGTCCCCAGTTCAAAATCTTTCGGTGGTAGCTTAAGTCCAAGGGAAGATGTTCCCAGTGGGTCTATCATATTCTGGTAACGATCACCACGGTGTTTAGCCAGAAATGGCCCCCAATCTGGCTGTGGAGAGCAGACCAACTTGAGCCTCTAGAATTGGGGAGAAAATCAGTTAGAAAAGCAGAACAAAATCAACTGAAATTATTGGTGTTGGTTACTCTACACAGCAAGAGTAAAATATCCTGCTGTTCAGTGATTGTTTTGTGCAAGATTACTAGAGAATAAAGTGTCCAGATTTTAATTATCCAGACTTCGCCATATTCTCTCTTTCTCTGTCTCTTCAACCCCACTACGAGGCCTAGGAAAACAACTCAGGCACCAAGCTCACACACCAAAGGACATGTGCTCAATTATTTAGCCCAATCGTTTGAGCAGTGGGTTGCTGCATCAAAATAATTGGATTTTTGTTTAGCAAATTTCCCAAAAGTATTCAGATGACCAAAAAGTAATATATTGCCGAGAGTGAGCAAAGATTTTAATTATCATATCACAGATTATGTTACATCTATGGAGGTGGGAACCTTGGGTTAATTCTGCAGAGGTAACAGACAATGAAAAGATCTTGTTCATCTTGCCACTGAATTTTTTGTTGAAGATATAATTTGATTGGTGCTTTTTATATAGAAAAAAAGGGAAGAAAACATATTTATGGTGGTTTAAGAGGGAACAATTATATGTTTATTACCTTTTAAAGGGAATCAAGTCTCCATATCAGTTATTTCAATTTCTGCTTAATTACCGGTTTGCAACCCTTGCCTCCCAAATCAACTCTAATGAACTGGGTAGCTTAGAAAATAGTGTGCTAAAAATGAAATAACTGCTGCAGGAAAATTAAATTCCTTTCAAACAAGACATAATGTATTTGGTACTGCTTTGAGCACTATGCTTTCTTTAAAAGAAATAGAAATGGCACTATTTTATACTAGGCAATACCTAAGCCATTTCCAAGCCAGTCCTCTTAAGATTAGAAGTCCAGAAACAAAGTAACTGACCTGAGAGAAACAAAAAAATGAGATGGGGACAAGGAAAACCAAAAGCTTTCTGATTCTGCTGCAATAGCAGGAATTGCAGCAGAATCAAAACAAAACAATGAGCTCTGTATTTTGTTTGTTTTTGCTTTGTTGTAGGAGTACTTGAGTTCTAAAACACCTAAAGTGTGTTTGCTCTTTGCTAGTTTTGGATAAAATGATAATACTGTATGTCTTCAGACTTACAGCCTAGTCCCATAAGGACCAAGGATGTGTTACTAATTACTATTACCTTTAGAAGGCTCTTTAGGGTGTTCTAAATTCTTTACATGCATTATTTCAGCAACAGTTCAGACTACGAAGTGTCTGTTCCACTCATTAAAATCTTTCATTTGACTCCATTATGTCTATAGAACAGATCCTTTCAAATATATATATTTTGAGTCAGTGTGGACTACCATCACTCCATCAGTGAAGAACCATTATTATTTTAATGTTTAGAACAGAGCTGAAATGAATTTGCTCCCTAAAATTCTCTTCCTTTGTAAATGTGTATGACAAATATTCTCCAGGTGCACTCTGGCTGTTCAGATCTTCTGCCAATGTTCTCTGAGCTGTTCCTATATACCAGGGGTGCTTAACCTGCAACCCTCAATGTAATTTCAAAAGCCCTCTGCAAATGATCAGATCAGACCTATGGCAAGAATGATCTGTTCTTTCTCCAGCAGCCCACTTGGCAGGCAGATAGAGGGAGAGGCGAGAGACAGAGAGAGAAAAAAGTGGGTGGCAGAAAGGGAGAGAAAATGAGTGCCCCCACCCTCTTTTGGCTCTGGCCCCACCTAATGCTGGCATCGGTTCTGCCCACTGCCAGAATGTGACCCTGACAGATTACCCATAAGGGAAGGTGGTCCTTGACAGGAAAAAGTATCCCCACCACCTGATCTAGATTTCTGTGGTTCCACAGCCAAGAATTCAAATATTCAACTGGTGTGATTACCTGGATCAAAGCAATTACTTAATTGGAACAAGTCTCTAAATACAGACATACACACTAGCAATAAAAATTAACAGTCGTGTACTTGTAGGCACATCAAGTGCAGACATATGGGACATGTAGACCGTAGAAGACAGATGTGCACTAAAGGTACATTCAACCTCTCCTCCTGAAAATGTCTAAGCAGAAGCACCCTTTGTTATGCTGTTTTAAGATTTTTTAAAAATTGTTTTAAAAGCCTCGTGTGGCGCAGAGCGGTAAAGCAGCAGTTTCTGCAGCTGAAACTCTCCCCACGGCCTGAGTTCGATCCCAGCGGAAGCTGGTTTCAGGCAGCCGACTCGGGTCGACTCAGCCTTCCATCCTCCCGAGGTCAGTAAAATGAGTACCCAGTTACCTGGGGGAAAGGTAATAACGGCTGGGGAAGGCAACGGCAAACCACCCCGCTATAAGGCCTGCCAAGAAAACGTCAGCAAAAGCTGGCGTCCCTCCAAGAGTCAGCAATGACTCAGTGCTTGCACGAGAGATTCCTTTCCTTTCCTTTAAAAGACAGGTTACTTATCTGTAACTGTAGTTCTTCAAGTACTCATCTGCACACTCACACATATGGGCTCTGTGCTTGTGTGGAGCCCAATTTGGAAATCTTCTATAGCTGAGAAAAGTTTAGTGTGAATCCTCCTTCCCCATTTCCAATATCCCTGGTGCATTCCTGATTATTTCCTCAGTTCCTTGAGACTGCCGAACACAGCCTCATAACTGAGAGGAAGTACAACTTGCTTTTCTTCTTTGTGGTCTCTGTGCATCATATATATGGGCAAGTAGCAAACTAACTTATCAATGGTGGGTTTGGTATCCTATTATAAAATGACCAACAGGGCAGCACATCCAAAGGATGAGTCAGTTCTTTCCTGATGTCCAGTCTATAGTGAGTGTGTATAAATTTGATGGTTTCAACCAGGTAGCAGCACAACAGTTCCAGTAGCAAGATGTCCTTAGTGAATGCCACAGAAGTAGTTACTGGCTGCATAGAATGCGCTCGAACAGGATCCAAGAATCATAAAATAGTAGAGTTGGAAGGGGTCTATAAGGCCATCAAGTCCAACCCCTGCCCAATGCAGGAATCCACATTAAAGCATACTGACGGATGGCTGTCCAGCTGCATCTTGAATGCCTCCAGTGTGGGAGAGCTTGTTTCCATTGCCGTACTGCTCTAATAGTCAAGAAGTTTTCCCTAATGTCCAGCTGGAATCTGGCTGTCTGTAACTTGAGCCCATTATTCCTTATACTGCACTGTGGGATGATCGAGAAGAGATTCTGGCCCTCGTCTATGTGACAATCTTTCAAGTACTTGAAAAGTGCTATCATGTCTCCCCTCAGTCTTCTCTTCTCAAGGCTAAACATGCCCAGTTCTTTCAGTCTCTCCTCCTCACAGGGCTTTGTCTCCAGACGCCTGTTCATCCTCACTGTTCTCCTTTGAACCCCCTCTAGCTTGTTTGCATCCTTCATGAAGTGTGGCGCCCAGAACTGAACACACTACTCAAGACGAGGGGAAACAATACCTCGCATGATTTAAAAGCTATACTTCTATTAATGCAGTCCAAAATAGCATTTGCTTTTTTTGCAGCCATGTCACATATTCTGCTTGTGATCTACAACAATTCCAATATCCTTCTCGCTTGCAGAATTGCTGAGCCAAGTATCCACCATCTTGTAACTGTGCATTTGGTTTCTTTTTCCTAGGTGTAGAACTTGGCATTTATCCCTATTAAATTTCATTCTGTTGTTTTCAGCTCAGTGCTCTAGCCTTTCAAGATCACTTTGAACTTTGTTTCTATCTTCCAGGGAATCAGCTATCCCAATTTAGTGTCATCTGCAAATTTGACAAACATTCTTTGCATCTCCTCATCCAAGTCATTAATAAAAACGTTGAAGAGCACTGGACCCAAGACTGAGCCCTGTGGTACCCTGTTCATTATCTCTCCCCAGTTTGAGAAGGTACCATTGATAAGCACTCTTTGAGGGTGATTCTGTAGTGAACGATGGATCCACCTAATAGCTGTTCCCTCTAGCCCACTTTTAGCTAGTTTGCTAATCAGAATATCATGTGGTACTTTGTCAAAAGCTTCGCTGAAGTTAAGATATATTACGTCCACAGCATTCCCACAGTCCACGAGGGAGGTTACCTGATCAAAATGTGAGATCAGATTAGTCTGGCAGGATTTGTTCTTGACAAATCCATGTTGGCTTCTAGTAATCACTGCATTGTTTTCAAGGTGCTTACAGATTGACTTCTTTATCATTTGCAGGAGTTGGAGGCCTGTGAGTTTACAAGCTAGTCTGATGTCATGCACAACCCATGAGGCAAATTTTTGGGATGACACCGATAATCCTTTCCATGGATCCTCCTAAAAGAGGAATAGATGAAATGTTTCAGTCTGACACTTGTAGAAAGCGACACATCAAAAATGTGCAGCTTCATGGTAAATAGCATGATGTGGCTGCAAGTTGGCGGCTGCGTCATATAAACAATAGAACCTGTTTCATGCATCCTGGTGGTGGGATCAATTTTTTCTCCCATTTTGACAAGAGGGTGGTGACTTCAGCGAGAAGGGCAGGTGAAGGTGCAATGATCCTGATGGGTTGTGGTGGGGGAAGAGTAGCAAACTCTATCCTGTATCCCATCTGAACTTTTGAGAGAACACACAAATCCAATGTTCTTAGCCTCTAAGCCTGGAGGCAAAGAGTTACACGGGATCTGAAGATGGGGTGAGAGAAAGAAGGAGGAGAAATGGAGTGGAGGGAGTCAAAGGCATGTTTTCATCCTTCAACCTGCTTGCACTGGGTGTTGCAAAACTTGGATGATAAAAATTAGGTATTTCTGGGCTGTGGTAGGGGACTGGCAAAACTCTTTATCTGCTAAAGGAAAATGTGTTGATATACAGATTGCCAGTATACTGCCTTGGTTGATATGAAGACGGTTGTTGATTTCAGGCCTATTTGCTTACCTGTATTCTTGGCCTTCTGTACAGTATTCCATAGCCTCATCTATCTTTGCATTGAACAACCTGTCACCATTGAATGGCAAATCTTCAATACCTCCTGGGACCGTCCTGAGAGTTGCAACCAGGCATGCCTCCTGAGTGCTATGGAACCAACCATCACTTTAGAAACACTGTCCGCCAAGTGTCCGGGTGTATTGATCTGCTGTATTGGCAAGTGTTCAAATAAAGTCCATACCTTCTCCCACAAGAAGAGTTGATAACAAGGTATCACCACCTGATAGTTCGTTACACAGAGACCAAAAGCCACAGAAGAATAAGTGCACCTGCCAAGCATGTTAAGGTCCCTACCCTACTTGGCTACTGGGGGAGGAATGTGCTTTTTGAGATTTTTCCTCTGAAGGAAAAATCACTATCAGAGTTAGACATAGGGTGGCATAAAAGAAAACCAACATCAGGCTCCAGGACCTTATACGTGTGTTCAAGGCACTTGGAAGTTGGTGATATAAAGGATGGTGTTTTCCAAGTTTTCTGAATGGTTTGAAGTACAGCAGGCAGCACTGGAACGGCTATATGAGAAGCAGCCTATATGGGTGATGCACAGAGGCCACAAAGAAGAATTGTAAGTTGTCTTAGAGGAACTTTCTGGTTCAAGGATGGCTCAAAAATAAGTATATAAATAAATAGTTACAGGCATAGTTACTGTTATCGTCAATGGAATTTTGACTTGTTTGGATCTGCTTGAAATCTATACCAAGCAGATACCAGCAGGCCTACCCAGTTGAATTTTAAGATGCCTTTTTTAATGGTGTGCTGCTTTTAATGATGTACTGGTTTTAAACGTTTGAATTAGTTGTATGTATTTTATGGTGTTTTTATTTGTGTTGTACCCCGCCTCGATCCAGAGGGAGAGGCGGGTAATAAATAAATAAATATATTATTATTATTATTATTATTATTATTATTATTATTATTACCACCAGCCCTGGTAAAAATTAATACATTTACCCTTAAGAGTTGGATCTTTTTATATAAGTCATGGAAGCTGCTTCAGCACTACCTTTTTTTCTGTGCTGCTGGGAAAATATGAGAAGCCCTGGGCCATGTAGGAGGAGCCCATGCTGTGGCTCTTTCCCACATTTGCATTATTCCACTGCAACACAGGCACTAGAGCATGACCAAGCGTTTCCCACATTACCCTGGTGGCACGGGAAGGAATGGTACTTCAGCAGCTTCCACATCATCAGTGTAACATGAGACCACAAGTCATTGGGCCTTTCACACAACTGCTATAGCTGGTGGCCATTTTGAATATTCAAGCCATGGTGGGTGGGCATCATGGCTTATCATGTTGTGCGAACCCAGTGATTGTGGCTTATGCAAGGGTTTAACAAAGCTTGCATAAACCATGGGCTGTTGTTTAACCCTCACATAAACCTTCCTCACTGGGTTTACATGATACGATACACCACAGTGCCCACTCACCATTACCTGAATATTCAATATGTCTGCTAGCATGTGCCACAACCCACTGTGGCTTAAATAAGCCATGGTTGGCTGCAGTGATAGTGTGAACCTGGTTATTGTCTGCACATCCCTGATCCCAATTGCCATCCACTAGGTGCTCCCCAATGGCAACACACCTTTCAGTAATTGTAATCTTTTCTAAACAAGATTTTGGAAACTTGTATAAAGTAACCTGATTCTACATCATTAAAAATATGGGAGATAAGACATAAGGTTTACCTCAATAAATCTGCCAGGGGCTATATGCATTTTGATCACAAACATAATGGGTATCCAGATAACAGAGCAAGCCAACATCAACCATCCTAGTACCATAGACCAGCCTGGGTAGTGGTATGTGCCATAAGTCATTGGTTCCCACTGGTAGAAGCTGAAGCAAAGGATGAACTGGTAAAAAAAAACACATATTTTTATTATCGATACATTTTAATATTAGCCCCATATACCTTATGAAATATATAAACACAACGCAATGTTATTTCTATGAAATGTATTTATACATGCTTTTAAAAAACACATCAATATACAACAATTAGTATGTGTTTGTGATCATATTTGAGACTCCATTGCACTATTGTAAACCTAACATAACTCCACAGAAATCAATGGAATGAAGTTAGATTTACATGAGGGAATGAAATCAGAATCTTGTACCTACAGTAAAAAGCTTTATTATGCAGTCTATTGGCAGTATAGCTTAATGTAATTATCTTGTTAGTCCATTGCACTTACTGTATAAAGAGCAATGCATCTGCTTGTGTTGGTGCATAATTCAGTAACGTCTGTGAATTGCCTACGCATGCAATAATTTCATGCAGAAGATTTATAGCAGTGGTACCACAAAGGAACATATAAAAGTGGCTCATTTTATTCCAGGAGATGTGGATTAATTTAAACTGTAATCTTAATCATTCCAATATATCAAATATTAGGTTTAACAAAGGCCAAAACAAGAAAGAATGATACAGGTTGGCTTTCTGTTTGTCTTGTATACAACACTGCATCTTCAACAATCAATGCAAATCCTAAATCTTACAAATATCACTCCCTGTCAGGTATAGGTTTCAGCAAGTTGTAGTTCAATTTAATTAGAATTAGTTTTGAATATTTGTGCAAGCTTATCTCTGTCAGGATTCTCAGGATTACCAGGATTCTCAGGATTACCTTCCCTGTGATTGTATGTATTATCAACTGCTCAGCGTAAGGGTAGAGTGGTGTTTTTTTTATTGTTGGACTTGTTCTCTGCAGACTCAGGTGGCAGGGAATTCCCCATGCTAAAGTACAAGCACGAGAGTTCTTGTGCTGAAATTTTTACCCACCCTGTGATCTTGTTTAGGCTTTGGCCATGTTCCCTGAGTTACCAATATGTGGCCGCATTTGACTAGCTCCCTTGGGATGGTTTGTTAAGCCTTTCAAGAATTCCCCAAATTTTTGTAAACCGCCCAGAGTTTACAAAACTCTGGTATAAACATGTAATAAATAAATAGATAAATAAATTGTTATTGCCTGAAGGATCATATCAGGAATCTTTCCCTCCCTTGGTTGAGTTCGGAATCCATTTTTGGAAACATTGAGCTGGCAACTGGGAAACCAGGTTGTTATTGTAGTGAGTAGCATTTTGACTGTACGTTACCTCGGAGCCTAAAGCTTTCTGATCATCAATCAGCTTTAAGTATTTCTGAAGTGTGTAACCATTAAGCTTTTCACCATGAGATTTCCCTCAATAAAAGAAATCTCACTGATGTGAGTGTCCTGTGTCAGTTTGCTAGCACATGTGAATGCCAGAGGGAATGGGGGGACACAACACTTCCCTCATGGGGTAGAGCAGCAGCTTTAGGAATGTGGGTGGACTGTGAAACCGCCCAGAGAGCTTCAGCTATTGGGCGGTATAAAAATGCAATAAATAAATAAATATAAAATTCTGCCACACATTGCCTCTCTTGGTTGCTGCTGAGAATTGTAGGTGGTGGGCAGGCAGTTAGCAGGCAGATCAAGATTAGAGATGGGCATGCCTGAATTAGAGATGGCCAGGACTACTAGCAGACCTGGATTACTGCATCTGGAATCTGCAAAAAATTCCAATCTCAAACTGGAATTTGTGATAATCTCAGTGATCCCTCCTCACATCACTCTGGAGTGCTGAACACATGGCATCACAACCTTTCTGAGCTTTATTGTATGTGTGCAGAGATATCTAGTTCATCATTCACATGAAACTAGAAGTATGCTTGCTGCAGCAGAAACAGATTGGTAAAGTAATGGGGCAGCCGCATAAGATAATGTGGCTAATTTGGGACTTTTAAAGAGATAGGCAGGGGTTTCATGTTGCAATCTGGCAACCTTGGGTAGATAATCAAGGCAATGAAACAGAGATGCAATCTCTCTTTTCCCAAACCTAGTCACATTAACCACTTATCTCTCAGCGAATATGCATTTACTATTATGCTATTTACTGTGTAATCTGTACAGCACCATGTACATTGATGGTGCTATATAAATAAATAATAATAATAAATAATAACATATATCCATACTCTTGAGTATTATATTTCAAAAGTTCAAAGTCAGCATATTATTATTTTAACTGGCCTTAAATTTCCATCTTGCCTGATCATTCTCTGAAATATTAGCTGCGGTAGAGACATGCCATTTCAGGTTTCATTAAAGAAAGCAAAATTAATCTAGTTTGGGGTGGGGAGTCAGAAGATTCATGTGTGTGTGTGTGTGTGTGTATGAGAGAGAGTGTGTGCCTCATGTTTTCACCTAGAATAGTAACATTGAAGTGTATTACACTTTTTAAAACATTGAATCAACTGCTTTGCGTTTTTAGTTTTTTTAAAAAAGTTTGCTGCAGATTCTAGTAGTTAAACATAAAAGATTAACATTGCTCTACTTTCAATAAAGTATTCAGCTAGGGAGGAAGGGATGAAAGGTTTTTTTTAAAAAAAATCAGTGGGGATAAAAGATATTTAGAAAATATAATAGCACAGAGTCATGCTCAGAAGAAAATGTAGGGTATTCTTAGCACAGGGATTCAGATTCCAGGCAAAGTGAACATATGGCTCTTCGGTTCTGCCTTTAGAGTTTTGAAATTGGTCATTAATCTATTTTAAAATACACAGATGTAACATATCTTTTTCCCCTTAACACTTCCAAATATAAACTACAACAAATGTGAGACAAACAAGGAAGAATATGTGATACTGGCTGCTTATGTAATAAATACCTTTCTTCCATTCCCACCTACCCCAAAGAAAATATAGGTGCCAAGTGGTCAGCAGTTTAAGGATTGACCTTCATTACTATAGAAATGGTATTACGGATTTCCCTTCCCTTTCTCTACCAGCACCTCCCAAACTAAACACATTCAAGTTTCGAAATTTGAAGCTCCTGAATCAGAGTGACACCTAGTGGCACTGGGAACCAACTACTAGTAAATTGCCCTGGAAATTTCTTTTGTAAATGGCATCTTGTAGTTTGCATTGGAATACATTAGCTGTGCACAGAAAAGAAAAGCCTTGTTTACTAGAACAATTTGTCACAAGGGCTCAGCTTCACTAAGTGACCATGGTTATGAGAGCAACCACTGTTCTAAGGCACAAATGAACCTTGGCAAGCAGTTGCACTATCCACCCTCAAAGACGGGGTTCCTTCTAAGAAAGATGGCAGAATGACTGTTACGCTGGGAAGAGTTTCATGTCATCCCCGTTCAACAAAGCATTTAAACAGAAGGCTTAACTTTAATACACTCCTCAAATCAACTGTCATGAGGTGCTTTTGTGCTTGTGAGTGCCTTGCCAAATATGGATCTTTAGATTCAGTATTTCCAAATAAACTTAGATTTGGAATAGGATGTAGCTTCACATTGGTTAGACTGCATTTCTATATTGTATTTTGTATTTGTGTTTTTAGACTGTTGGTTGTTTTATTATGCTTTTCATGGTTTTAATTTTTGTGAACCGCCCAGAGAGCTTCAGCTATTGGGCGGTATACAAATTTAATAAATAAATCCATCCAATGCCACCCACGGTGCCAGTTGTTTCCAATCCTAACACTGTATCAGGATTTAGGACTCTTCTGAAATTATTTCTAAGAGGACTTAGGGCCCTTTTCAACAGATCAGAGCAGCATGGAAGTTGTTTAGGCACAGCGAGATTCTGTGACATCTGTATACTGGAACCAGACGGCTGGGGCAAACTGCATGGGCCTTTGGTTCTGATCATTGCCTTCCTTCTGTCAAGGTGACTAGTTTTGAAAAATCCTTGCTCAGGTGCTTCTGGTATACATATCAATACAAGATCTCATCATGAAGTAGCTCCAACAATATCATGAGAAGAGACCCTAAAGCCGCCTTCCTCATCCTGGTGCCCTCCAGATGTGTTGGACTGCAACCACCATAATCCCCCAGCCAGCATGGCTTTCAGGGAGATTATCAAGGTATAGTCCAACATATTTGGAGGGTACCAGGCTGGGGAAGGCTGAACTAGAGTATTCATTAATTAGGGGCAAGGCTGCAGGAATTGCAACCTGTCCAAGATTCAATAAGATGTAATAAGATTTCATTCACCTGGGCCCCACTGAAAATAAATAGTACTTCATTTCAGTAGAGCTTGAACTTCAGAATGTCTCGGTACCTAATTATCTTCCTCTAGATAAAATAAAAAATTGCTTAGTTTGTTTACACATAGATAGAATGTAATCACAGAAGGATCAGAATTACAAGGAAAAAAATCCTATGACTGATGTTGAGGTTGATCCAGCTACTGGATGCTTGGATAACCAAAATTCCAATATTTAAATATGTTGCAAAAGATGCTTCCAGACATAGGGCTCCTATTGCTAAAAATCAAAAATCATCATGCAGCCATTCTCTCTTTTTCTGCTTAACTGATTTTTCAGGAAAAAGAGAAAAGATGTTGTGGAAACACACTGGAGGGCTACAAATTGAAGACCATATCAACTGGATCTCTCATAAAATTTCATGAATTTGTCAGTGATATTGTACAATAAAAGCCTTGTCTGGAAACACCTTATACTGTAGCTTCATGATTATTGCCTATAGGAAAGACCAGATGTTGTGGCCATTATTGCATTATCCGTAGTGTGTGTGTATAGGAGGAGGGGGGGTGGCAAATGCATATGTTCCAGGATATTCTTCCCCTCCCAACCCCCCTTTCTTGTAGTCCTTACTGTTAAAATAGTTGGGGTCACAAAAGCCCAACAGACTCTCCAGAATATGTTTGGCTGGAATCCAATCATCATCTCTATGTCTTCGCAAAATCTTTGCAAGCCTGTAAAATAAACAAATGTAAATCCAAAATGCAAAAGAGATCAGGCTGCAGCTTACAAAATAGCTATTGTGATCTCCCTTGTGTCTAATTATAGGAACAGACACTCTGACTTGTCAGTTCAACTCTTCAAGAAGCATTCTAAGTGTATGGTATAATGTGGGTTATTATATGGAAAGCCATCCTAGTAAATTATTTACTTTTTTTAAAAAAAAAACCACTGATACCGTACATAAATATTAAACACATTTCTGAAGTTTTGTATTTTAAATATATTGAAATATAAAGAAGAAGGCCAACACCACTTTACTGGCTACATTTCTACAGCATCATTTACTTATTTTCCTCATTGTCTCCCTGAAGAAATGGAACTGTTTTTTAAGGCGATGAAGATCCATGAAAACGTCATTGAAATGAATGGGGATTACACAGCAGCAGTGTCTGCCAAATTGCTCCCTTGAAAGCAAACTTCAAAAATTTAGCCCATCTTTCCAAAATACGTAGCTCTATTAATGTCAGACAGATCAACTTGCAGCCAAGTTTTCTTTTTGTCACTTGGTGCTGTTGCTTAATATCCCTGCTGCACCCCCTAAGCAAACAGTTGGGGTAGGAACCAGGAGAAAGGGTTCCTAAAGTTTCAGTTGCACCCTAGTGTTTTGTGCATTTATTCTGCACAGCGCAAGCCTTACCATAGTTGAATTCTACTTAAAGTCAAGAGTGAGAACAGGAAAAGGGAAAAAAAGCGAGTAAAGTGTTTTAAATAGTATCTTGCAAATAAAATCTTGGATTCCCTATTGAAAAGAAAACAAGTCAAGGCCTGTAATTTAGACCAGAGTCTATTAAATAATATGAAAACAGAAATTATTAAGTAAAACACCAGTAACAAATCCATCCAGTATCAAAAGAATTGTTTCCCATGATGGCTGTAATAAAGTCAGGCCCAGAATTCTCACATTATTTCAGTCCATTGCCTCTTTTGTTTGATAGGCCTTTGCAAGACTGCCTCATTATATGGTTTGTTGCACCAGTTCTATGTACACAGCAGGTGCCTTCTGCCTTAACAGAAAAGGGACTAATACTAAGCTGGTGCAGTTCCCTTTTCAAACTTGTGGTTCAGCATCACAGCATCACTTTGCACCAGATGATGTCTGGACTGAGTGATTTTCTTTTCCTTGACTTCTCACTGCCGTTCTTCACACCTGTTTACCGCTAAGTAAACTGCCTGCACTCGACAACAGATGTTTTCTAATAGAAACCCACGCAACACTGAAACACTGCCACCGCCATTAATTATTCACTCCCAAAGAACAAAAGCATCCTAACTCAAAACAAAGCGAAATGCATAACTTCTCTGTCGGTGAGCGTGACAGATCAAGGCTGAATTTGCTGCTCTGGTGTGCATTTCAGATTTTTATGTCCACTCCAAGTAAAAGTAAAACATGAGGCCTTGACCGCAGAAGCTACATATAGCAATCCTAATACTGTAGTAATAATCCATCTATATCCACTGTAGTGGATGGATGGAGTTCATAATGTTAAAGAATCACCACTAGCAGTAAGAAATGAGTTATACCCACTGTAAACAGACATGTTGGAGTTCAGAACCATTTAGAACCAATGAAAGAATTCCAGAGACAGCCCTTGGCTTTGAATTAGGTACCTACTATTACAAGCATGCAGAGCATTCAAAACTGTGAGGCCCATCCATTGTGCAGCACAGACAAAAACTCAAGCTAATTGGTGTTTGAAAGACAGCTAAGTTTGAAGACAGACAGACATTCTAAGGATGGAGAAAGTGATTTGAACAAATAGTCCATTAAAGCTACCTGGAGTATTCATTTCAAAATAGTAGGGCAGCTTCATACATGCATCTTGGGGCTTCATACATGCACGTAAGCTATGTATGAATGGGGATATATCGCTTGAACAACATGTCACTACATAACATACCTGTTGAAAAGCAGCCCATAGTAGGTTACAACAGCCTTGGTTTTAGCCACTTGCCTGGTCACCATAGGCAAATAGGAATTTCATCCCAGCAAGTGGGAGGGCTGCGAAGAAGGATGGGGCAGTTGGTTCCTCTTCTGGAAGCCTGCTGTGTTTCTGTGGGCATGTCTACACCATGTCTATATGCTGGGGTAGTCCTTGGATTGTCCCTGTGTGTCCACATGATGCACAGGGGATCCTGGGGGCAACCCGGGACTAGCAAGGACTTACTCCAGAATATAAGGAACCGCAGAAAACCTGACTTTTCCGCAGTTCCAGGACCATCCCGCAGAATGCAGCTGTTTGGCCACTGCTCCTGGGTTGTCCTGTCCTCCCCAAGAGTAGTGGGAATTGTAAAATGGGCATGGAGCTGCATGGTGGCAGTCTGTGCCCATTGGGGGAGGGGGTGCAGAGCAGGGTCAGGTTTTCTTTTACCTTTTGCAGTGAAGCGTGAGTGCACTCTTCTCATATTTGTTTTTTTTAAAAGTGGTGGCTGTGGCATCCTTCCGGGACGTCACACAGCCGTCTAGACACCCAGGGAAGATCGTGGAAGCCGGTAAGTCCGCGATCCTCCCCCTATACCCTTGTGGTGTAGACATGCCCTGTCTCAGGTCTGGAGAAGGGCGCTTTGCCTTCTCAAACCCCATCTCCCAGCATAGAAACAAGGCAAGCTGTCAGGTGAAAGACAGTGCGCTGAGTCCCTCCTCCAGCAGCTCACTGCATTTCTATATTGGATAAGCCCCCCCTCCCCACAGTAACCGAGTGGACTGTAAGGGACGTATGGACATCATCCCTCCTCCACTGCATTTCCATATTGGGCACATGAGAAGTGGAACTTCCTCCTCCATGTCCAGCATAGAAACCAAGAGCCCTGGTGAAGGAGGGATTGAATGCCCCTTCTCCCTGCCACCAGCCTGCCATGTTTCTATGCTAGAAATGCTCCTGCGTGTCTACACAGAAACATGGTGGAGACACAAAATGAACTGTGCCCGCTTGGTTTCTCTGCTGGATAAGTAGTAGATGTGCAGGCTTCACCACCTGCACGTCTAATATAGACAAAATGGCAGGCTGGTGGCAAAGGGACAGGGCAATCCATGCTTTCATCACCGGCCCCTTCAGCTTCTGTGATGGCAATCCCGGTTCCTGCACAGTCAGCATAGAAACCAAGCAGGCTGGCAGAAGAGGCTGGAAACACCATGTGCCTCCTTTGTCGTGCTGCATTTCTAGCTTGCAAAATGTTTAGCAGCCTGCTTTTTATTCATAAGAAGAGCTGGCAAAGAAGGGACAGAACAGTGGTGCACTCACAGTAAGACTTTGGGGCAGAAGCCCAGGCCCCCACTCAGCCGAATGAACAAGAGGGCCCATACATGCAGCAGGTCTTATGTATACCTTTTGAAGTAAGCTCCCCTTAAGCCTATGAAGTCCAGAGTGCTCCACCAGCCTCTACAGGCTAGTAACTTTTGGGGGTCTAATTCATAAGGTTATATAAAAATATATTAAAACAGTGAAGGTATCCTCCTTCACATCTGCATCTTTACATGTTGAGCAAAAGGGGTGTGTGTGTGTGAGAGGGGGGGAGAGAGAGAGAGAGAGAGAGAGAGAGAGAGAGAGATTTTTTAAAGCCAAAATGCATGTGTAAAGCCACTCTTAGTTATTTCTTCTAAAGACTGCCTTGGTATTGACAGAACTCCCTAGCAATATCTGTAAATACTTCAGTAATTTTCTCCAGATTGCTCACATATACACTCCACTGCAAGTGAGATATTTGGTGCTGTCAATTTGGAAGTGAACACAAAGAAAGGCAGCTTTCCCTGACTGAACCTACAGTGTGTCTGGCACCCTACTTCCTGTACAAAAGAGAAAGAACAAGCTATGCACAGTTACTTGGGAGGAAGTCCAATTGAACTTAATTAAAAATTAGTTCTGGCAGTAAGGGCATATCTGCAGTAGCAAACCCTGAGAAGTGTAGTATTGTGGCGTCTAGAGGAGGTCTAGGAATGTCAAAAGGAGAATTCTCAGCTCCATCGTCAAATTACAATTTTCAGGATTCTTCCAATGAAGCCATTAAAGGTTAAGCAGATATAAAACGGATATATGTTTGTCATGCAAATCTGTCCCGAGAGGATAGGGGAAGATCTCAGTTTCATTCACCATGGACATGTATAGCATTAGACATGTCATTGTGCCTAAAAACACATCACTTCATGCCCTCCTCCAAAAACCACAATGCCCTAGCTCACTGTGCTTACACTGATATAAAAAATAGCCCCGCTAACAATGAAGCACTTAGCAGCATTTTCACAAGTAGCGCTAAATATGGCATTTGAATTTCCATGCTGGTAAATTAAAGAGCCAGACAGAACAGATATCGTAGAATCATAAAGTTGGAAAGGGCCAATATATTAGTGCGTATTTTAAAAAGCTTGCCCCATACGTTTTATATCATATTTACAACATTCAGAACTGATGTGAGGAAGACTAAAATATATCCTATGGCTAAAATCTTAGCTGAGAGTGAGTCTCATTAAACATAGTAGGATTTGCTTAAAAGTAAACATATACAGGATTGAACTGGTAGGTTGCAATCCTATGCACGCTTACCTAGAAAGTCAGTGGGGATTACTTCTGTCTAGACATATATAGGATTGAGAGTCACTCGTGGAAATGCCTTTAGGCACTGCCATAAAGATAGGACATAGTGGAGAAAAGAACATTTCCAATTGCATGTAGCAGATGAAACGGCCACTCAGCAAGGAGATAGGACAAGCAATTTCCACTGGAAACACTGGACATTTAGAGCTCTAAGCCTTTCATTACCCATCTTTGTTCCTTCAACCCCTTCACAGACCTCTTCTGAGCAGCCTCTACTAGGGATGAGCAAGGAGATGGACGAGAGAGCTTACAAGATCCCCTCCATCTCTAGGATCTTCCTTCTCACCATGAGGTAGAGTGAAAATACAATAGAAAATGAAGACCAATGAGAGGTAGTGGGAGGGAGGAAATCAAACCACTTCCATCCACGGAGGTAGGGAAGTGAATAGGATTGGAGTTTGTGTGTGTGAGGTATAACATGATTGATTTGCAGGGCGTATTTCACAGGATGAGTTGGTGACTTGCAGGTAAGTGATGAGCATAAGGAACATGAAGTATTTGTGAGGAAGGAAGCATCTCTCTCTTTCGGGGAACAGGAATGTCAAACTGCCCCATTACTTCGCATTCAACTGTCCATAATTTAAACATAAACATGCAAAATACAAATATATATTAGCAACAGAACAGTCTTAGATTTCCTCTCCACTGATTATTCCTGCAGAAAGAAGTCACCTGAACATTCATTGCACTCTCCATTAAGGATAAAAATAAAGCTAGGTTTTATTATTCTGACAGGCGGTGGGGGAAGCAGATGAAAGGAATTCAGTTTTAAACTGAAACACACTTGTCTCCAGTATTCATTGGCTTATACATTCTTTGTATATTGCTTTCAGAATAAAGCAAATGAGGATTATGTAGGTGAGTCTGACAGGCAATATGAAGCCCTAATAATATTGCCTTACCAATCAATCATTCCTAATCTGAGAAAATAGCAAAGGAACATTTGCATGTTGGATATGGAATGCATGCAAGTATTGGGTAGGATTATAACGCAGAACTAATGAAATGATCTTTGGAAAGTTTCCCCCACTCCCCTCTAATTTAAAAAACTCCATGAGCTCAGTGAGCAGAACATGTATCAACAACTGGAGACAGATTTATTTAATCATAAAAGCCCTTGTCACGTACGATAACAACTTGCTTATTCATTTTTTAAGTACAAAGAGAAAAGTGTTACTCAAGTGTTAAATGAGTGATTGTCTGAGTTACGATACACAATGCATCAAGCTGAAAGCAGTATTTGGAGAAAGAGAGGGAAGAAATGAGAGTGCAGGTAGAGCTGGCATCTTCCAAGTCTTAGGATGCGTTCCCAAGTGGCACTAAGAATGCCTTTTAGTCTGGGATGTATCACTTCAGGACATTATTAATGTGCTATTGAAAAGAGAAGCAAGTCAGTGTAAAATCAAATTCTGCTCAACTGAGCAATGTGGGAAACTTAAAATCAAACAAAATACACATTGCATTATGCATGAAAACATTCTTAGTCAATTCTCTCATATATGTCTTAAAAAGAAAAAAATATCAAAAGTGTCTTGGCACCAAACTACATATTAAATGCATGGTTTGCCATCCTGCAACTCTTTTCTAAATAAAACTTCATGGGTGAAATAATATGCTGTATACAACCTACCTGGGAGTGCATAGGATTGTGCTGTAAACAGAAGTCATAGGAAGACAAATCTGCTCAGGACTGGGACCACAACAACGTGGAAGGTTTTTTTTAAAAAATCCTTTTTTCCATACTACAATCCTGATGAAAATAATCCCCTCTGTTCTACTATTTGGCATGCCCCCACCTCCCCACTATTTCAATATTATTGTTTTTTAAAAATGGATCACACAATGCCAAACTAAGCATTCAACAGACTAACCTGGTTTGCATGACATGCCAGGGCTCACCATGGGTTATTTAAGCCATGGTGAGCTGCAGCATGTGTTGGCTGCAATTTGAATATGCAACCCTGTTCGGGTATTGCTGTGTTGCATTAACTGGCCATCAGGGTTATGCAAAGGTTAAGGAACCCTTGCAGATCCCTACAACAAGCTGAGGTAGTTATACCCTCTCATTACTCCTGATTACCAGGTTCGGATGACATGGCAACCCCCCAATTGCCTTTGCTCATCAGGGTTAAATAGTGCGAACCAGTGCACTATGTAGTTTGGCCCTTAGCAAACTTACTCATGTGTAAATGCATAGGCTAGTGGGTAGGATTATGTCTCAGTTGCTGTTTGTGGCTGGTAATGGTCATGTGTAATAGTTCTAGGACTTATAAAGGGATGGTGGTCTGAAACTGTGGCACTTTCTACACCTAAGCGTTATCCCAGGAAAATGGAAGGATCGTCCCTGCCTGCTCCTGGGATCCCCTGTGTGTCATTTGCATGCACAGGGATGATCCTAGGACGATCCCTGGAAAAAAGGCAGGCGTCTAAACGGCCTGCGTCTATTGCTCCCTTTGTTTTATTATTTTAAACACTGATAATTCTTTTTAAATGCTTTCGCTGTATTTGTGTTCTGCCTCAGAAAAAAAATATTTTGAACGGTGACCTTTGAAATAAATAGACAGATTTTGGCCCCAAGGGTTCGTTCTAGTTGCACCACTGTTTATAGCACTGATAAAAGCTGGGCGTTGTACAAGGCCAAAGAAGAACTAGCAGCTAGGCCAACTCATAGTTAAGAAGTACAAAGCTCGAAAACCTTTCTTCAACTGAATAGCAATCCTTCTTACCATTTCCAGAAAGAAAACCTATTAAAGTGGCAGTAGAGAGCCACTTTACGAAAGCCCATACAACCTTACCCCCTCCCATCACTTTGAGCATTTCTACACAAGTCTTTTATTGCACGTTCATGATTGGTCACTCACAGATGTTTGCAGGTCCTTTGCATGACATCATCAATGTCCAGGGCATCTCCCATGCATTTTGACTTTTATCCCACTTTTTAAAAGATTGGAGTTAATGTGGAAGGAGTGTTGATCCAATGTATCAGCTGTGTGTAATGACAAAGTTGTGATATATGGCAGCCATCTATTGGCTGATTAATGAAACATATAGAACCTGCAAGCAAATGAATTCGCAGAATCAAAGCATGTGTCCACATGTGTAAAGGGTCTGATCTTAACCCCACAAAACACCTGGAAGCAAAAGCCCTAGTAAGTTGTGCAATAAAAAGTCTGGTGTGGTGGCAACTACGGTCTGCTGCTACTGCAGTCAGTCTGAGCATCAACTACAATTGTGACTGACTGTCACACAGACTTCAGACAGGTGTTTTATTTTTCAGATGATTGACAGAAGTTTGAAATAACAATTGCTGCTCATGGTATGTTCACTCATTCCAATTTCACTTCTGGTTATTAACAGGAATTGCAGGTTTTTGAACTGTTTCAAAAGCCCACATAACCTGTTTGACTGGAGGTGACAAAAATAAAGGTGCACACCATGGGATATTATGCTTCTCCCAAACCACTTTCAATTCTCTTAAAAGACTATTGAAAACGGAAGGTTGTTGTTTTGTGACTTGTTTTTGTGGTTTAACATTGCCAGTGCATTTTTGTACCTTTATTTAGATTCATCTGTTACTTTCTCTGATTTTTTATTGGCTCAATCTAATTTATTCTTTCTTTCTTTTTAACACACCCTTGTATTTGTAAATGTTGACCTCACAGAAAGTCTAAGTTGTTCCTGCGGCAACCAGCTACAAAAGATGTTGTCCAGTGGGGATCAGCTGAAACAATAGGGAAATGTGAAGATTGCGACATCTCGTTGCTAATATAATATACTTGATTTCCTCAAAAGAGAGGGCAATTTTGTTGTTTATAAAACAGAACCCCATCAATAGGACAATTTCTGCCCTCAGCTCACACTTGCAGCCTGTATTTGTAAAATGAATTCTATAAAGAGTTGTAAAATTACAGAATGAAAGCAAAAGAGGAGTGCTTATTCTCATGAATCTCTTTCCGATGGTTAAATGAAGCTGAGTTGTAAAGGCAAGAGAGGTGGACATAAAGAATAAATTTATTTACCAAGAAAGGGACTACTCGGGGATCTCAGTTGATGAAAGAAGGAGAAATAAAACAAGGAGCAGAATTCCATTCCAAATACATTTACAATCCAACATTGCCAATTCTTGGTATTTTATCACAACTTGCAGTTTTTAGAGCTACCGTTATGGTCTAAAGTTGTAGCACTGTCCATAAAGCTGTGGTTATGCCAGCTTCCCTTTAAAAACACACGTTTCTAGCCCTGATGATTACTCAGGAAACTGCAATGTATCCTAAAGGCTTTGGAATAAATACTGAATAGAAATCCAAATCTATTTGCTTAATGTATGATATCAGCTCAGTCTTCTCATCTAGACATCCATCAGGATCGCAGCTCATGGGAGTGGAGAGTTAACCCCTGCTGCCAGGAATCCTCCTTCCCTGGGGCACAGTATGAAAGAGGTGATGTGAGGCTGAGAAGAGACCTGCAGTTTGGATGGAAAGGCTCCACATGATGGAGATTCTCTACTCCTGGTTTAGAGAATAGGCTTAAATCTCTACTATTTTTTTGCACATTTATAGAAATCTTTACAACTAGAACTGGGGGAGGGGAGCATTAAAATATGCATTGGTTTCTTTCTGCAAATGAGAGTAGCGGTCTCTATCTTATGGAACTCCCTCCTAAGGCATGTGGAATTGCCGGCATCCCTCAATTGCACTATTTAAAAAGGAATTGAGAAACTACCTGTTTCAAATGGTTCTTTATTGATGTGTTGTATTAGTCATGCTGCTGCTTCATTGATATTTTATTGCTCAGGCTTGGAATGTTTGGGTATTCTGGTATTTTTGAATTTTAAAGTTTTATTATAATATTCTATATTGTTGCATTTTCATTAGTGTGTATTTTGTTTGCCACCTTGGGTAGACTTGGTCCAGAAAGATAGCTTATGAATACTTAAAATAAATCAAAAACAACAATGAGTCTTGTGGCATCTAAAAAACTAGCAAATTTACTCTGGCATATTTTGTTAGCCTTTAAGATAGCACAAGATTCTGTTTTTGCTGCAACAGACTAAACATGGATACTCCTCTGGAAATCAGTGCATCACTAAATGAATTAATGGGAACAATGGTCAAGAAAGGGGAGTCAATGTTGAAAATAAAGATAGGCATTTCATTTGGGTGACATTTTAACTTTTATTTAGAATGCTCCCAATGTCTCAGGTAGAGTTTGCTGTACTCCTGCCACTCAGTGGTCAAAACAAGAACAGCACAGATGTTTTTAGCATGACCATGTTATAGATATGGAGAAGGAATTGAAAGCATTCTTCTTAGACATTTTAGGAAGGCTTTCCCCACCTCCAATGACGACAAGCTGTTTTTCCTGTTGTGTTTTCCTCTGTCATTTTACTAAGTTAAAAAAATGAAATATGCTGACTAAATTGAAATAATGTAAATGCGGGGGGAAACTATGGCTTATTTTATAATCCTTCTCCCATATCTACCCGACTGTTGCGATCCTCATCAGAGGTCCTCCTAGTTGTGCCTCATTCTGCAGATGTAACAACCAGAAAGAGGCCCGCTCTCTGGGATACCCTCTACTCAGAAATTAAGCAAGCACCAACCCTAATGCAGTTTAGGCTTATGCTGAAAATGTTTTTATTCACCTCAGCATTTGATGATTTGTGATGTCTGTCATTCTGACTTCTAGCGGATTGTCACTGATTATGTTTTAGTACATTTCAGTTATTTTGGTATATTTATATTGTAGTATATTATATTACGGTTTTATTGTTGTACTCTGCCTGGATATGTTCTTATTTATTTATTTATTTATTTATTACATTTCTATACCGCCCAATAGCCGGAGCTCTCTGGGCGGTTCACAAAATGTTCACAAAATGTTCTTACACGACAGGCGATATAGACATATTTTTAAATAAATAAAATAAATATAAAGAGGAGTCCAAATGATGCCCTCCAACTCTATAGGGTCAACTAAAGACTTGCTGCACCATTCAGACACCAATTCCTGCCTTCATCTGTTCCCCCTTCTCTCATGGTGCCATCTGAAGCAGGTTGTTTTACCCTGCTACATGGTAAGGACAACCCTGTTCAAAAGGTGTTATCTCAAGGCTATTATCCTGCAGTAACTCCATTCTACACAAACAAAAGAATGTCAGTATACTTCATGTATTATTAGTATTGCAACATCAGTTATCAGTGTCTATAGCACTGTGCTGAGTTACACAGATAAAAAGAAATTCTTACTCTTGTGAACAGTGATGTTGCTGCTGGATATGGGGAGTGAGTAGACAGAAGAGAGATTAGGCGAAAAGGTCAGTAGTTCAGTTTTGGAGATGTTGAGCATGCTACAATGAGAAGACAGAAGAGATATGGGTCTAGACAGAAGAGGAAGAGCTCTGGCGTAAGTGATGCAGGTAGGTGTCATCCGTAGGTGATAGTAAAAGTCATGGAAGGTGGTGACACCACTCATGGCACTGTAGATAAAGTACAGCAGGGGACTAAGAGAAGAACCCCAATGGAGACCTTCAGACTACTGCAAGGCAGAGGAGGAGTAGCTTTCCTCAGTGGAAATATTTAATAAGCAATTTGATAGGAAGACAAACAGGGCTGCAGAAACCGAAGGGAAGGGCTGTGCTTCAGTGCTATAGCATATGCTTTGCAAGCAGAAGGTGCTTGGCATCTATAGGTAGAACTGGGGAAGACCCCATCTGAAACCCCAGAAAGCTACAGAAGATAATACTGAGCTAGATGGACCAATGGTATGACTAGGCATAAGGCAGCTTCCCATGTTCCTAAGGCATGGAAGTAGTCAAGGAGAAGGTGGTCAACTGTAAAAGGGAAGGAGATGTCAAGTAGGGTCTGGGCAGAATATAGGCTGCGAGAAGTCTATAATCATAGCAGGGCAGTTTAAGTGGGGTACAGAGAGTGGAAACCAGTTGGAGGGGGTGAAGCATACATTCTGAAAAGAAAAAATCAAGGCAGCAGAAAAGAAAAGCATGTTCTAGGACTTTGGAAAGAACGGGAATAAGCAAGAATAGCTGTTTTTATAAGGATACTATTGTTTTTATGCTTTTTATGTTTTTAAACTTGGTATTTTTGTTTTTAATGTTTACTGTTTTTAACTTTTGTAAACTGGCCAGAGAGCTTCTGCTATGGTGTGGTATATAAATGCAATAAATAAATAAATAAATAAGGTCGGGCAGTAGTTAGATGGTAAGGAAGAACTTTTTAAAAGACTTTTGGGAAAAGAAGGATATGCCAAAGTCTCTCCCGGAGTATTTGGGGTCTCAGTGTTTCTTTAGGGAACCATATTGACCCACCCAGCCAATATGGTTGCAGCTTGCATCTTCTTTCTTAGGATGAAAAGAGAGAAGAGTTAGGTGCATCTGATGTTTTGACTCTCTTTCATCTATTCAGTTTCTTGTATACCACTTAAACATGTAAACAAATCAGATTTACCCTAGATAACTGATTCTCGATAATCCCTTAAGCAGTGCTGGGAGAAATGGCTAGCAAAGAGAGGCTTCCTGGAATGCTCTGCTAGAGGCAGGAACAGGATCCAGTTTGTATGCTCTAAGCACAAATTTCTTATAGCTTGTAAGGCTGCTGTTTTATGAGAATTTTCCACTTCCAGCTAGCTCTGTAATGCGTTTCTATTACAATAAAATAGCACAAAGGGGCAATACAAATCTTATAAGCAGGTCTTAAAGTTGAAATGCCTTGCAATATATCCAGTGAGTATTCAATTCATTTACAGTAAGTCAAACTGGAAGATGTAAAGAGAGATGCCTGACACTTTAATGCTTCCTTCTTGAGACATACAGCAGTACGCAATCACCCATTTCATAAACAACATCTGGTGCAGTGATTTGGGATATTACAGCTGCAGTTGTTAAAAGACACAGGTAGGGAGGAAAACCCCACTTCATCACAAATCTACAGACAATACAGTTTTGGTATGGATATTCCCACTTCTGACACAAAGATATATCCGCAGCTTATTTAGTTCTAAATCCTTCTCTTAGACGAGGGCACATATGGCTTCTGTTGGTTTCCGTGGAAACAGGCTATGAGCATCAACTAGCTTCCAAACATGACTTGGTTCTGTTACCAATGTGAATAGTTAATTGTGAGGTATTGTGGGCTAATCTAGTGCAATTTTGTAGAGAATGGACTCTTTTTTGTCATAAATAGTACAGCCTCATTTACCTAGATCTTTAATTTCTTCTTGTAAAGCACCTGGAGTCTCAAACCATTTGGACGTTGGCCTTGGGACCCAGAAAACACTGACAGAGCTAGCAAGGAGAAGGAGCTGTTGGCCTGCTTTCTGTTGCTCTTCAACCCCACCACTGGGGATGGTCAGAGGTAAATACTGCATCTAAGTGATCCGTACCGGTCTGTTGAAACAAGGCATCTACAGGATCCAACATGAGCCTGACAATGGCTTGGCTATTCAGTTAGAGCAACTTGTCACTCCGGCATTGACCGAGCTGCCCTCAAACAGCTTCTTCCTGCTTCCTGACTCATTTACCAGCTTGCTTTCAGACCTCCAAGCCTTGACACTTCATTTTACATTCCAAGTGATTTGCTGGATGGCTATAATCCAGTCAACCCTGCCTGTGTAAGGGCACGCTCTGTCATAGCTGACTTTCAAAGGGGAAAGAAGCCCTTGTCGTCACAGAGCTCCATCTGCCATAATTGACACCAAATTATTCATGGTAGTAAAAATGCATGCAGACAGTGAAGAATTCTAAAACGGTCGGTCCAGAGTGTGTAAATAGGCAACAAAATGAAAAAAGAGGCTCAGTTTAAGTAAGAGCAAGGTGATGTACAATGGGACAAAAGATTCTAATTGAACTGGCAGTGACTAAACAGCAAAGTACATTTTGGGTAGCAGATGAAAAGCAACTCGGTGTGCAGCAGCTGTGAAAAAAGCAGATTCCATGCTAGGAAAGATTAAGAAATGGGGTGAAAATAAAACTAGGATTTTTCAACGGCTAGTTGTTGTAATAGCTATTAAAAATTTCCAGTTCAGAGACACTATTCCAATAAATATCAGCCACTGGGGAGCTACTGTGGAAGAGGGCTTTTGCCTTCAAGGTCTGCCTGTAGACTTCACAAAGGCATCTGTTTGGCTACTTTGGAAAGGACGAGGCTGGGCCACCTACTAAATTTCAGCCAAATGACCCTCCCCATCTGTGCTCAACTGAGCACATCAAATATCCCATTAATTTCAGTGGAGAGAATTAATGTGCACAAGAATGTGTTTGCAGATCTGTTGGAATAGTTAAGTGAACAGTATGCCATTGTAGGCTTGAAACTGATTACAGGAGTGGTGCAAGCATCTATTTGGATGTTATCTCCACTGATGGAGAGAAGGACAGAAGTGGTGGCAGGGCCCATTTTGGAACCCAAGAGTTGTGGGCTCCTATTCTCAACATTCTTACTTTACTCTTTACTCATTCACTTTGATATGGGGACAGAAGGGAACAAACAGATCCTTCATTGGTTATTTCTCAGCTGGCCATCATATCAATTTCTCATATTGAACAAAGCAGGTAGCATTAGACCCTATTGCCCTGGAGTTTGTGGGAAGAGGATGTTGCTCTAACATTCTCTGAGCATATAGACAGTTTCTCTGATATAACCAATGGATCAGGGAGGGCGCTTATACCACAGGTAGGGTGGATAGTCCTGGGAACATCTGATGGAATTATGTGAAAGAAGCTGACAAAGAAGTACATAGAAGCAGCCACATCCATACATTTATCTGTAGGGCTCCTGGTTGCCATTTAGCTCTGTGCACTGTGTAGTGTTACTTTCAAATGGATTTGCTTGTTCACCTACCAAAACTTTGACTGTTACATCTCTGGGGAAGAAGCTGATTAAAATAGTAATGTTTATTAACAAAAATCACTTATGTCTAAGAAGATGGTAAATATCCTGTTCTTTATATTCATTACAGCACTTTTACTGTAATTCACTGGATATCAACCCCATTTGGAACTTTTAAGACACTCCATTTTTAAAGTCCTGAACTTGTTTGTTCTGTTGTCATAGGGCCAAAACTGACATTACTTAAAATCCATGGGTGGGATCCAACATTATCACTAATGGCACTGTGTTAGCATAAACCAATGTTTGTGCAATGTAACTAGTGCTTGATAAAGCATGGGGGAAAGTGGCAATAACGCTAGTACTGGGGTACAGTTGGATCTTACCCTTTATCTAGCAACTATATCTTTTGTCATTTTTACTCTAGAGTAGGAGTGGGGGAATCCAGATTGGAACCCTAAAATGGAGAGGGGGTTAAAATCTGCATTGGTGCCCTTGCACCTTCTTTGGAGTAAAAACAATGGGGAAATGTAGCAGCTAGGTATGGAGTTAAAGTAATGTCTGGTTTGGCTACTTAGGCTTCAGTAATTGGTTTATTTCTGGAAATTCCTTTGTGATGATGAAAACTAAATCAATAAACTTGAGTGTCTGGTTTTCTAGCAAATTTGACAATCACTGCACACAGTCTACTATGCAGCTCATCCCTGCCTGTCACACAGAAACGTTAGTTTTCCTAAAAGGTATGTGTCAGAATAGTACTTAATTGAAAAAAAGAATCTCTTAACTGCAATACAGGTATTTGTAGTGTAGCATCCCAAATACACTTGGGGTTTATCTATACGCTCTATATACCCCATCGTGGCTGCACAGTGGCACTGCGTTGTTTATATGACACAGCCACCAACTGCAGCCACACTGGGGGTTCTACCTTTGAAACTGCGCTTTCTTGCAGTGTCCTTTTACCGTGACTTTTCTGTATGCTCCGATGCCACCATCTTGTTTTCCCCATCTGTCAGTGGTGGCTTTGGTTTGGGGGCGTTCCTAGGGGCGGTTTCCCAGTGAAGGGTAAGCGTGGGAACCCAGGACATTGGGCAGGGGGCAGGCCATATAGATTTAGTGTTCCAACCCCACAGCAGCGAAGCTGTGACGTTTGGGGGGGAAGCAGCTGCAAAGTGTTGTCGTACAGACACCCCCCTGGGGAGGTTTGAGGGTGGAAGAGGAAGGGGATAGAGGCGATGTTAGAATACTAGACTCCAACCATTCTTCCATGAAGCAGAATCTAGTAAGTTCAAAATCTGGTGTTTATATAATTGTATGACCCCTCTAACTTCTAATTATGTGAGATAAGCCACATACAAATACTGGGAGACAGGGGGGAAGGACTGAGGGCAGTACCTAGACATCCACCAACTGTGAAAACTCCCTCTCCTAATCTCAGGTATGAGTAAAGAGGTTGAGTAAACTGGTCGTGGTCATGCCTTTATACACACAACTCTCCTGTAACGTAAGGGATGGCTGAGTGTTTTGTTTCAAAATTGTTGAGTGCCTCAGAAAGACAAAAGGACTGCAATCCTCAAATGATATTCAAAACAGTGGAACAATTCCAAAAGTGGCTCATTTGAAGATTGTAGCCTTCAGGAGTTTGCGTGTGTTCCTCAGAGTCTTCTGGCAGCATAAAGCCAGATATGACACTGCTAATGCCTAGTGTAATTCTGTAGAAACTGGAGTTAGATATTTCCATATGCCAAAATATTTTTTCTTACAATTCACAGTATATGGCAGGATAACTGGAACAAAGATGTGTGCTACTTGATATGCCACTATTATAGGTTAACTTCCTAAGGAATATTATTCTGATAGCTAAAAAAAATGGGATTCAAACTAAAGGAATGGATTCTCTCTACCAAGAACAAATTCTTTGTACCATTGCCTACACATGCAATCTGGTATTTGTACTGTTCACAAATATTTGCATGGATCCAGACTTTGTTCTCAGCAGGAGGAGTATGTTCTGAACAGCATTCTGCTCTGGGAACACTCCTACTGGCAAAAGGGGGACAACTTTTGTTGATTCCCCCGTCCCCCTGCACCCTCAAAAATTCTGTTCCAGAGGACTGTGGACTTTCCGGAACAGTGCAGGAGGTGCTGATGGAAATTGTTAAGGAGAGGAGAGAATCAGCAAAAGTCATCTCTCACTTCACTACTAGGACCACTCTCCTGGATCAAAAGGCTTCTGCAGATGGAAGGAGGCCTTCCTTTGACAGATGGCTAAGTCCAGATCCAACCCATTGTGTTGCATACAACTTCACTGCATTGCTTGTAGCTTTGTATTGTTAAAAATGCAATCTGTAAAAGCTAGTGCAAATCCTGTCTCACCACGGGGGCTAGCAGTCTTAGAATGTTCTTTTTAAAAACGTCATCTATCATTTCTTGAAGTTTGAAGTTGAAAACACATGATATAAGATTTTTCTTGCTCTTTTCCCTCTGGTGTCCATTCAGCTTTTTCTCCTCATCTTCTCTTCTTCCTACTCTATCACCAACTGACTTTTCTTCAGCCCCTTTCACAACATTCAGTGCCTGTCCTTTCATTGGCCCAGCACTCTCAGAGCTCACAGGAGTCAGCATTATTACATGTGCATAAACACACTGTGTCACATGTTATATTACATTCACAGTGTGGGGTGTTTGCATTAACCTCCCCTTTGCCTCATCCCTCTCCCTTCTTGAGTTGCCCAAAGCTCAAGCTTTGAACTTCTTGGAAGTTTCAAAATTTTCTGCACAAGCTTCAGTTTAAAACAAAAATGAGCAAAATCGGTCTGGTAGCTCTCTAGTAATAAAGCCTTACACTATCGTATTCTTATATAAGATTGTAAGTGCATGGGGCTGCCATCATTCTTAAGCCATTCTTGGAGCCTGAACCTTGTCTACTGTAAGCCTACATACATATTTGCATGCTTCAATATTACTTTTACATGTCTTACAGAAGCAGTGCTGAACCTTTTTCAGCCCGAGTGCTGCATTCTAGTGGTTTCAGAGCTTTTGGTGGCCATATTCCAATAGTGGGAGTGGGGGCAATGGAAAAAGGGGGCATCACCAAAAATGTCAGCAAGACCAAAAATACTAGCATACTTGAGCTTAAAGCACTTACTGCCAGTAATTACACCTTGGGATAGGCATTTTCATTTAGAACGGGGAGAAAGCAGGGAAAATACCAAACAACCAGCAGTTAAGGGAAAGAGGATATAGCCAAGGGAAAGGGGTATACTCATCTCATGAAACCTTTAAGGCTGGATTGAGACCCTAGGCCGGGTGTATTTGGCCCATGTGGCTGAAGTTCAACAGTCCTGTCCTCAACACACACATTTCTATATATCTCAAATGACTTACTAATACCAGTTCAGCTGTGCTGCTATAAATGGGCCTAAGGTTTCCAGAGAAATGTTTGAGCGACTACTCTTTAATTTATACTCTAAAATGTTAACAACAATGTGCTTTGACTGTAAAAGGGGGACTATTTGTTGTGTTTCACTTATTCCATTTTCACATATAATTATCATTTGGGTGATCTACACAATAACACGTATCTTTCTTACCATAAATGTATGAAATGCCAACAAGTTCAAAGATGGCTATTATAACAAGAGAGTAAGATGCTGCATAGGTGTCCACGAGCTGCAACATGTACATCCCACCCTAAAATTAAAATAAGTAATTAGTAACAGAAATGCCAAAACATATTAGGAGGTAGTCTATGGACCTGACTGACAGTTTCAGAAAGGAACAGAAAGCTTACTGTAGCTTTGTCATCACAAAGACTCTTTGTGATGACAAAGCCTTTTCTAGGGTTTCTCACCCTGGAAAAACTCTTTGACTTCTATAAACTAGTATAGACATTTTCAAGAAGGTCCATACCATACCACACCTTTCACATCAAAGGAAGCAATCCTAAGTGGGCTGGGGCAGGGGTATTAAGTGGCAAATCATCCATCATTTCCAAAGCTCGACCAGCTCATCACCAGCCAGGCTGGGAAGCAGGGGGCTGTGGCTTTACTAGGCTTCTCAGACAGGTGAATCTTTGTTATCTGGATTTTCCTTCCTATTGAAGCCAGTGTGTGTCTGGGGTGGGTGGGGCAATAAGCTACACAAGCTCCCAATTGGCATAACAGAGAAGCCCATTCCTTGGACCTCTTGGGGAATGGAGGGATTTCGGATCAAATGGATTCAAAGCTGCATCTGCCCTGCTCCGATCTCTGGGCAACCTGTTCCAGCAACTAAAAGCTGGCAGTAGGTTTACACCCACAGAGCTTCCCATGGATTTAATTGGGGACTCCACTGAGAGATACCTCAGCCCCATTTTAACTCCTAATAGCCTGTAGATTTGAAAGTTAGGGTTGTTCTGAAAACTTTCTTAAAATTTCACTCTGAACTACATTGTTTATTTTAAAAGCTAATATTCTCATGGAGCTGTTACTACCAAGTGTAGGATCAGCCTTTTTTCCATTGGAAGAAGTGATCTTCCCGTGGAAGATAACATGCATATATATTTACCTGAGTGATCATAGGAAAGCCCATGATGAAAAAGGAAACACAGCATACAAGAGTGAACAGAGGCTTGTGAGTACGTAAATACTTTGGAAACTCATCTGAAACAGATGTCACTATCGTCTCAATAGTGGCAAACTGGGGAAGATCAAAGAAGACAACAAGTAAAACAACAGTAATCAATGTAGAGAAACAGATATCATTTGAAAAGGGTATATCCAATCTTGTTGCTAAAACCACTTTCAGAAATCAGAAGCTTTAGTACGCAGGGTCATTGAACATCATCTAGTTCCACTCTTCAACTTTAAGGAAGGTTCTTTCTTTCATCAAGCCAGTCTTGCCTCCCGGATTGAACCCCCTACAGATGAAGTTTCAATATGCAGAGAATGGACAAGATATATCCCACTACCAGACCTGTACAATGTAAGTAAATCTTTAAGAAAAGCTACTGTGATAGCTCAGGTCATGTAGTACATGGGAAGGTTAAAAAGAAAATGGGCAGGAACAGTTCATGTGATCCACTGAAGTAGCTTTACACATACAATTGTGGGGGCAGGATGGGGGGAATTTGTATAGTGGGAATGCCAAACAGATGTAAACATCCACTTGAGAAGCAACATGGATTTCACCTAGTTTCTCCCACATGGAGAGGCTGTAGCTCGGTGGCAGAGCACCAGCTTTGCATGCCAAAGTTCTCAGGTTCAATGTCCAGCATCTCCAGGTAGGGCTAGGAAAGACCATTGTGTGAAACCCTGGAAAACTGCTGCCAGCCAGCGCATACAATTCTGACCTAGATGGACCAGCGCTCTGATTTGGTGTAAGGCAGCTTCCCAATGTTCTTAATAATGTTCCTGGTAATCTGGCACAATATGCCTCTGCACCAAAAATGGCAGTATTTGGTGGTGGAATTAATCAAAACTATTAGGGGAAAAAGGCCAATGAGGCTCCAACTGACACACCAGGAAGCCTAATGTCTACTGAAAAATGTGTCTATTTTCAGGATCTACCCGCCTTGTGAAATACTCAACAGTAGAACTTCTTTCAAAGTATTAGGCATTGACCCAGCTCCACCCCCACCCCAGCTCAACTAAATTGTTTCTCCTGGATGCCTGTGCTTGGAGACTCCAACTTCTTGCTAGGACAATAGTTCACTTCATGCCCACACAGTTCTCCAATACCACTTTCTTTGACACAACCAAGTTTGATCCCGCCTTTCTATACTGAGCATCATCAGACGAGTCCATCTGATCACGCCCATTGCTCTTCCTCTTTCTTGGACTGAAAATCACAGCTTTGACTTTGACCTATGCCTGAGCACAGCATGTGAATCACTCTCCCTTGAGGTCAGACTGATTAACTCCTAGCTCTCTGCCATATCACTCCACCACCCCCAAGCTAGGTAATTAACTTGAATTTTGTAATTAAATTCTGTATGGGTTTGGGTACAACTTTTCTTAACCTCAAAATAAGTGTTGGCTCCAATCCTATACACACTTACTGGGGAGTAATCCCACTAAACTCAATAGGGTTTACTTCATGTTTACTTCAAAGTAGACATGTGTAGGAATGTATTTTCTGCGTACTTATTTTGCCCAAAACCTTTAGGTATGTGCAGAACTCCAGCCTGCAACCAGCTGCATTATTTTTTTTAATCTAATATGAAGTCTTTGGCGCTTAATGAACAATAAGGAAGTTTGATTAAAAAGCCAAGTTTACCATGGTGTCCAAGCCAAGTGTTAGAAGCATCAAGAAGAAGATTATAGCCCAGAATGGTGAAAGAGGAAGCCTAGTTAAGGCTTCGGGATATACCACAAAGGCAATTCCAGGA
The DNA here is from genome assembly GCF_023053635.1 of Elgaria multicarinata webbii. Classification (NCBI taxonomy): domain Eukaryota; kingdom Metazoa; phylum Chordata; class Lepidosauria; order Squamata; family Anguidae; genus Elgaria; species Elgaria multicarinata. The sequence goes on from NC_086172.1 coordinate 108,691,809, forward strand.
CCTAGAAGTGAGAACAGAAGAGACAGATCTTGTTATATTTATCATAATACAAATAATTGTGAAGGATATTAGCATGGAACAAGAAAGAAAGTTCCGCATTGTCCATGTTGTGCTAGAATTTAAATAACTGCCCTGTCACTGAGGTCATCCGAGGGCCTGCTCCTGGTGGTTCCACCTAGATCCATCCTCCGATTGAAATCCACCAGGGGAAGAGCCTTCAGCGTGGTGGCGCCCCTCCTGTGGAATTCCCTGCCTCTGGAGGTCAGGCAGGCGCCAACCTTGTACTCCTTTCGGCGCCTCCTGAAAACATCTTTATTCCAGGAAGCCTTTCCTTAATATGCAGCCTTGAATCTCTGTATTTGCTTCTTTTAAAATTTGTTTTAACTGTTTTATTCTGTTTTTATTTTCATTTTATCTTGTACACCGCTCCAAAATTTTTCAACGGGGAGCGGTATATAAATATTCTAAATAAATAAATAAATAAATAAATATCGTCATTTAGTCATTAATACTGAATTAAGGATGACAAAATATAGACCTCAGTTCATAATTTCTGGTGGATCATAGTGTTACATGATCACAGAATTCAATGCTGCGCTATTAAACTCTGTTTCAAGGGCAACTCCAGAACAAACTAGTTTTGGGCAGTGAAAGGGTGGCTGGGTTTTTTTAATTAGTGTTTTAATGTATTTGATTATTGTTTTAGTCATGGTTATTTGTGATAATAAGCCTCGAGTGTCATTTTTCTTGGTAGAAAAGTGGGGTACAAATCAAATCAATCAATCAGTACAGAACATTATTAAGGGAGCAAGGATTTTGCTATACATATTAAATATGAATACTCTGTAACTAGGGGAGGGAAGAGGGTAGCAGAAAATATTTGGAGCCATCCCTGTTTTATTCTATTCTACTGGTTCTAAACTGTAGTGTAGAGGGCACAATTCCTTTTTGAGTGATGAGGTTTCTCCGCTGTTCCTTCACATTCATTTACCATTTATATGATTTATCCAATTGTGTCCTTCCACCAGGGGAATGGACACTGCTAGTAGATAAAATTACACCTCTCCCCTGCAGTCTACCATGAGGCCTCCAAATCTGTTTGAGAGGGTCAAGGGATTGGGGGAGGGGGGTGCAGGGAGAAAGGATACTCCCATTTTGCAAAGGGAAGTCCACTTATGTAACATTGGTTTTGGCCCACAGATACACTCCCCACACTTCTTTGCACTACAGTATAATGTAGTGATGCTAGTCTATTTCAGCAACAAAAGAGTTAATTTCAATATATACTTCACATAGTGTTTGGGAAATCCATGACAAATATTAAAAGTATTGTGGGCTGAAGATATTTTTATTGGTATGATGCAATGCAAGCAGTCCTCTTTAAAACCTGCTGTTAACTGGCAGTTTTTCTGGGCAAGAAGGCTTAGGGGACGTTATATATTCATGAACATGCTCTTTCATCTCTTGATTAAAGATTTCTTCTTGACTACTATAGATAAGAAGGCTGTTTGCACTAGCTTCTTGCATTTGGAAATTAAATTAAGGAATCAAAATAATGAGTTTCTAGAATTCATCATACCCTCTGGGAACATTTAATTGCACAACATGAAATTGCAAATCTCCCTTGATTGGGATCCTCTAAATTAATCTCATGGAAAGGTGAGAGCTATGGCCACCAAGAGTTGGACATACATGAAGGCAACTGCTGGGTTTCAACAACTATCAGAGTAAAAACAGACATTCTTCTTTTTGTAGTATTAACTCAATATTTAAGCAACAATTCAAATGCCACCATTTTATGACCACTAGAATGTTTGGAGACAAAAGTGGATTTCCTTTGGGACTTTGACTATATCTATATCTCACATTTGTATATTTCATTTTCATTGTGGCATTTTTCTAAATGCACATTTTGCAAATTACTAAAGTCCTCCTGCTCTGCAGCCCCCCCCCTCTTGGCCATCCTCAAGAGAAACATTATGCCCGGGGCAGGGGGAACCCATGGCACTTTTCTTTCCCCTCCCTTTGTCCCCTAAGCTTCAGTAATATACCCCTATACCCCATTCTTCCATAGTGTCCAACGATTTAGTTTTGTTCTGTAGTTCTTCTCCCCTGGCAAATGATAGCGTGCTCCAATATTGAATCTGCAGAGGTTATTTTGCCATCTTGCTCTGTACTTTCATGCTATTTAACCTATGAAATATTTTAATGAATTTGGAGTTTTTAATACCCTTCCTAGTGACCCAATTTTGAACCAGACTGACCATGCATGTTTTAGGCCTGAAATCTGGCTTCGCCAAGAATGCAGCTAATTTCCCCATGCAAAAGTACAGATCTCAAAAAAGTCTTCTAGCTTCATTGACTTGTGTTTAATGTAATGTAATTATAGTGTGTTTAATTATGCTTGTGTTTGTTCTACCAAGTTAATTTCTCCAAAATCAACTGGTGCATTTCAAATTCATGCTTGACATCCACCAATGTGCCACATGGTGTTAACCCCAAATTCATGTATGGTTGTCAGTTGCATTATTTGCAGACCTTTTATGACTAATGTAAAAAAAAACACCAATTTAGTGAATGCAGGTCCTGTGAGAATGTGCATAGTTTTTTACATTTATTTAGATAGGCAGTACATTCATTAACAAATAGGATCATTCTCTTTGGACAAATCACCCATCCACTTGCTGCAATTTCTAAGAAATGGATTAAGTGGACAAATGTGATCTCTTTTCAAGAAATGGATTGAAATAGTCTAATTGCTGAATAAAAAGTGCTATTATGTTAAGTGGCTTCATGTCATGAAATGGGGGTAGGTTTTGCATGTAATGAGCAATTCTCCATAAAGCCTAAGAAATATACACATTCCCTGCTTAGACCTCAGATGTTCTAGTTGCTATTCTGCTTCTGAATCTCTGGCCCATGGCAAATTCAAGATTAAATTGCTGCTGCATGGTGAGGATTCTTTACCCAGGCTGCTACAGGTGATGTCTCTTGCAGTTTGGGCTACTGCAGCAGATACAAGAGGCATGGAGAGACCAAAGGTGTTTACAAGCTTCCCACAGTTTTCAGATGTTCTAATTTGGACTGAACAAGCACTTTGTCAACTATGTTTTCAGTTAAGGAAGCTCCCTGTTGCTTATAACATTTTAGACCAATCATTACATCCAGGAAGTTCAACAACATGATAGACTGGGAGAGCACCTCATGGCCATGAGGAAGCTGTACGAAAATTTCTTGGATGGCTAGAGAATACACAGTTCCTAGCCTAGGTCTGGCACAGAGATTGCAAAGGTGAAACACTCCCTTTGACATCATGGCCTTTTACATCTTCCTTGGCATTTTCCCTCTCTCCTTTTACAGACATAAAAATGAAACATGCTTTTCTTTTCTTTTCTTTTCCCTATAGCTTTTAAACTTTGAGTTTGTTCTGACTCTATACTGTTAGCTTCACCCTTCCCGGTGCCTGTTTACACTTCCCTGTGCCTGTTTGCATTCTCTTTCCCTTCTTATTGTTTACTACAACTTTATTAGATTGTAAGCCTATGCGGCAGGGTCTTGCTATTTACTGTGTTATCTGTACAGCACCATGTACATCGATGGTGCTATATAAATAAATAATAATAATAATAATAATTAAATATGATGTAACACGTGTAAGTGATAACTGCAAGCATCTCAACCAAGTTCTTCTTTCTGATTTCAAGAGGACGTATTGTAATTTTCAAGCCTTTCTAAACTGCTAAATCTGTTACTAAGTATTTATACAGTGCTATCAACAGACACAGTGCTTTACAGAGCCACATAAGCAAAAAGAAAAAGAAAAGAAAAAAGATAGGCCCTTAACCTAAGGAGTTTACAATCTAAATTTTGACAGTGGTGACTGGAGACAGCAGAAATAAAGGCAATGGTGACAAGGGATGTAATCTGAATAAAAAATATTCAAATTATATAGAAATATATTAATATTTATCCAAACTCATGACATGGCTGTTTTTAGCAATGCTTCTTCAAAAGGAAACAAAATACTAGCAGAATGTCTTATAGCCAAAACAACTTAGCTCCAGCTATTTTAAGAAGGCTCATGATGTTATGCTATGTTGGTTGATTGCTATTATTGTATAGAACTTAACTTTTATGTAACTATTGTGCACAATTTTATTTTAAATGCTTTTTATAGTATAAGTTAGTAGTATGCAAGTTTTCTCATTTTAAGTAGCTGAAAATAAAGCTAAATGTCTGACTGATTTGAGAAAAGAACTATAAAAACAACAAGTAGCAACATGCTAAATAAAGGTTGCAAAGTTTGCATTACAAGCTAAAAACAAGCTAGTAAAAAGAGTAAGCTAACTAAAAGTTAAATATTATGTTGCTAAAGTCATTTATGTCAGCATTAGCAGGTAGCTTGCACATGTAAAAATGTAACACTGAGACATGACTCACTGAGGATTTGGCTTTCAAATGTATGTGTTCTACCAAGGTCATGAATCCCAATCTTCAAAACCAGAATAATGTTAAGTATTATCAGGTTTACAAAAGTAGGAATAAAAGAAACACACAACACTGAACAAACTTCAACTCAACTCTATACAGGCTTATATAAGTAAGCTAGACAATCATCAAAAATCATATGCTGTCTCGCTGCATAAAGCAGACCCTACACATGTTTACTCAAAAGACTTATTTCTAAATAAAGTATTGTGGTTCTAGTGTTTCTCCAAGTGCCAGGAAGTGGTACTACTTTGTTCATACAATTCCAAAGACTTGCCAAATGTGTTCCAATTAATGTGCGTTTCCAGGTCAAGTTGTTATGGAGATCAAAACAAACACATCATTATTCAAATGCAGCAAAATTCATAAACCAAATTCCAGTGAAAAACAAACTATTATACCTTGGTCTGCAACGTCTTCAATGTCTACTTTGAGCTCATTCGCCATGAATCCAATAACTGAAAAGATGACAAAGCCTGCAAATATACTTGTGGCACTGTTGGTGCAAGTTACTATCAAGGTGTCCCTAAAGGAAGGGGGAGAAAAGAAAAGACATTTGCCTGCTTATTTTAATGTGCAAAGCAGATGTGACAATGTATAGTGGGTATATCAATCAGAATTTATTATTGGTGAAATACAATACTTATGAGATACAAGAAATTATACATGTTCTAAGTAAGAAATCCCACCCCCAAATGCCAAAATGTTAGACTACCAATAAGCATAGTTTAACCCACTCTACTAATACCAAAAAATTAAAAAAAAACTCATGCAGGAAATGTGGTGGTTCTGGAGGACACCACAAAAATAATGTGTTAGATCCAGACTAAGGCCAGATCTTCACCAAGACGGATATGACACTTTGAAAACAGTTTGAAAATTGTATATGGAGTATGTCCTGGGCCCCAACAGTTGTCACTACTGTTATAAACCATTTTAAAGCAGTAGTGTAGATCCTGCCTAAGTCACACTTATTTATTTATTTATTTATTTATTTATTTATTTACATTTATATACCGCCCCACAGCCGAAGCTCTCTGGGCGGTTTACTTAGAGCAGAACCACTGAAATCAATAGGACTAAAGTTAGCATTGTCTATCTAAAGTCTCATTTATTTCAATGAGTCTATTCTAAGTATAACTTCATCTGGATCCTACTCAAAGTATTTTACAATTAGCATCACAATATGAAGGCTGCTTCCAGTATAACAGTTTGATACTTTAAATCTGTGGAAAATACTAACTGTGATACCACCACACTCCATAATGCCTGTTATCATATACTTCCTTGGTGAACCTAATCAAGTAATAGAGTTCCATATGTGTCCTTAAGAAGATAAGAAGATCCATGCTCGATCAGATCAAGGGTCCATCTAGTCCACCACTCTGTTCACTGACCATGAACCCACTGTTGACCATGAACCCACAAGTAGAACATGGGTGCAACAGCACCATCCTATCCACGTTTCCCAGCAACTGGTGTATATAGGTTTACTGTCTCTGATACTGGAGGTAGTACAGAGCCTTAGAATGAGTTATTGTCCAGTAACCACTAAGCTACCAAAGTCACTAAGACTGAACAGAAAATTCAGTCTACATAATCATTAATTCCAAACATGGCTCTTCTCACAGGTCTAACAACAAGGATGGTGTGGCATTCCATTGTTTACGAACAGTGGACAACATTTAACTTGCACTGATGAATAAGCAAAGCCAATATCCCAATGCCTCCTATAACAATTACTACATTTCCTTTCTTAAATCATTGCAATGAATAATTTCAGGAAACTGTGATCTGCTTTATACAGCAGCCTAAGCATGAACCTCCACGTGTTCAAAAGCCTCTATCAGTTCTGACAGCTGCTACACAGACCCCTGCAGAGGCCCCGTTTTAGCCATTTCAGGACCAGCTATAGCAACAGCAATACTACTGCTTGCTCCCTCACTATCCAGCAGTGCCTGGGTTCTTCTGGCAGCAGAGAGAAATTAGGAAGTTGCTTCAAACTGGTGAGCATCATCATCACTATTGATACTGGGAAAGCTGGAGGGATCTTAAATGGATGCCTGTAGCAGCTGTCTGAACTGGAGGCTTTGGACTTTGCTTGCTTGTTTGTTTTTGCAAGCTGCTATGTGAGCCAGACCACTATGCCTGAGCAATGCTGTATAAACATAAGCCATCAAGTTATCTACTAGAAATGCTCTTGGAACATCTCCTTTCCATATATCTCTTTTAAGATATTTATTTACTTTACTACCCTTATCCACAGGTAAAAAAAGTATAAGGTTCCAATGCCAGGTGTTTCTGAAAATAAGAAACTGTGCATGTATGTGGTTATGCACACACACACACACACACACACACTAATAAAGTTAGTGATCAAAAATATAAGTGTACGGATCCCCCCCCCCAAAGTAATACCAAAAGGTTTTCAGTTACAATGCCATTTGTTTATTAGATGAAAAGCAATTTAGAAACCTGCCAAGAAGTGTACTCTGCAGTACCTTCAGCATCTCTAAGGGAGACTCCCCTTAGGCAAGATAACACAATCTATTATGTTTCCTTCCTGCTGAGCCTTGATAACGTTAACTATAGAAGCAGATTGCTGTGTTCTAACTTTATTCTAAAGGAAACTTTTTGGAGGGCTCCGGATCAACTTCTGACAGAAAGACGCTCACTAAAAAGTGTATGATTCCCACAGAATTTTAAGTTATTTGTTGTATGTGCTGCAACTTATAAAAAATGATTTGTCAAACTGTACTGAAATACACAGAAAGGTAACATGTTTAATTGTTCTGAGACATATTTAATTGTTATTAGACCTCTTCACAAACAGGGATAATGCTTACTTCCCAAAGTACTGTTCACTACTGCCTCTCTTGGCTCAGCCTTGGCTGAATTCATACAGTACCTTGTCAGCTGGATAGTATCAGCCCATGTGTGAAGGACTATGTCAGTTGCTCCACCCATGTGCTACATTTATCCAGATTTCACTAGAGCAGTATGAGGTTGGAGTAAGGGAAGCAGTCCCCATGCTTCAGTAGTGAAGTATGAATTGGGACTAGAACATGACACAGAAAGAAGCTTTAGCTAGGCCCTGGCTAATCAGAAGAGCAGGAGATACCCCAGCTTAATTTCTAAAAGACAGCTTGTTTCTTTCAGATCTCTGTGATCATGTAGCACAGGGTTTCTGCTTGTGCTGTTTCTAATTCAATTTAGAATCTGAGTTTTTCCTGAAACACTTGGATAATTTTTGTGCTAGTTACCTGATTCATGATTCTAGTACTCAGCACTATGATGCCACACCTGACATGATATTAAGGAGCAAACTAGACACTGTGGGCTTCTCTATACCAGGCTTTTATCCTGCACCTTTACTGGAGCTTCTACTTCCAGATTCTTTGTGGGATTAAGATCGGCTCCATTACACCTGCTTTTTTGGCAGCGGGGCGGGTTTTTTTTTTCCCTTTGTTTGCAACTTCTATCTATTTCATTATATAGCCACTAGATGGAACTGTGACATAGCGGGATTCTGGAAATATATGCTCCTTTTGTAGCGGCATTCAGAAAATGCTGGACTTTTCCCGATCTTTAAAAAAAAGGGGATAAAGGTTCTAAAGCATGGGAGAGACCTTGGAGGTTGACAGTCATGTAAAGGACCCACAAACTTCCGAGAGTGACCAATCATGAGTGCATGTTAAAACCTCATGTAGATAACCCCTGAAACTGTACAACTTGACTTGTGGCAATTTATATAAAGCAGGGTGGGTGGAGGAAGGCCATTTATAACGCAACATGGATTGGCAGGAAAAGGGTGCTTCACTCTTCTAACACCCATGATATCCCCTTTGAAACTGTTTCTCCCAGGCATTTTTTCTCCTGGCAGTGGTTACGTCTATTCTCAGAGTCCAGTGGTGGGTGGGTAGGTATTGATGACTGGTGCAAAGTAATTTTAAGGGGAAGTATGGGTAGGGAAATAGTTTGTCTCTCTTCTCCCATTGACCCAACCTGCACTTTACATGCCCTTCGCCTCCACTGCACAGGGACTTAGTGGCAGCCTCACTCTTACACAGATCTAATGACCATAGCATCCAGTTTGGTCCTTAGATTTTGGGATTTATCTTGCACAGATAATAGTAAGGCACGATCTATACTACTTCTTTAAAATGGTTTATAACAGTAATGACAAGTGTTGGGGCCTAGGACACATGCCATAAGCAGTTTTCAAACCGTTTTCAAAATGTTATATCCTGCTTGGTGTAGATCTGGCCCAAGTTTAAAAAGCAGATGCTGCAAAGATCTGGGGCAGTATGCTATATTGATGCGGCACCTACACTATTTCTCTTGCACAAGCGGAACTGACCCCTTGTGCAACAGGAACTAGCAGCTCCAAAAATAACCCAGGAAATGAGCAGTAAATATAGTTTCTGGAACAGAGCAGGGCAGGATCTACACAACTGCTTTAAAACGGTTTGTAACAGTAGTGACAACTGTTGGGGTCCAGGACACACTCCATATACAGTTTTCAAACCATTTTCAAAGTGTTTTATCCTGCTTGGTGTAGATCTGGCCTAGGTCAGCAGAACTCCGTTCTGCAAGCTCTGTTGATCTGTGCACTTATGGAAACAAGGGTCGTTGTTTGTTTCGGATTGTTTTGGGAAACACTAGTTTCTATTGTGCTAGCAGTAGGTCCCACTAGCACAGACAGTACTGGATACTACTCCTGGTTTAAAAATAATTTCAGAATGGAATCTTAAACACAGGGTACCACAACATACCCAGATGTGCAGATTGGAATCACCAAAACAGGTAATTAAATCCCTGAAATTGGAACATTCACCTAGATTAAGGCAGGTTTCCCCAAACTGGCACCCTCGTAAATACATTAGCCTACAACTCCATCATCCTCAGCCTACATGGCACAGCCTTGCTGGCTGGGCATAATTGGGGGTGGGGGCTCTAGTCCAAACTGCTTAAGATTGTACAGCTAGTGTCATGAGTCAAACAGCATAGCTTCAAAAACCATAAACTCAAAAGAACTGCAATTCACTGGAAATAAAACTCTCAGTGATGGCTTAATCAACATGCAAGGAGCAACTAAGACACTAACTATTGATCATGGCCAAAACAAGAAAAAAAGTTTACAATCGTTAGAAAACAAATCTAATGAGACTTCAACAATTCCCAGGCACAGCATTAATTAATTACTCCCCAGGGAAGTTCATATGGATTGTTCTATTGCAGCTTTTAGGAGGATCACAGGCACAGTATTCCTGAGCAGGATGTGGGATAGCCACGCTGCACATTGTCCACAATTTCCAAAAGCACAAACTGGTCAGGGCAGGCAGTGGAGAACACTCTTATCACCATTTCTCACCACATTTATTTATTTATATATATACACACACACACACACACACACAAACACACACACACACATATATACTTTCCCTCCCATCAATTACAATGGGAAAGTGCTTAACCGAGTTCCAGTCTAGCAAACATGAGGGACCCAATCTTAAGGCTGCCTCTTGGGGAAACAAAGGGGCTTTGGACCCAGCAGATCCAAGCCCACCTTTTTCCCATCCCTGGAATGCCCTGTTTTGGAGCCTACCTCTAGCAGAAACAGGTAGATCTATGCCCATAGAGCTTTCTGCAAGCATATAGGGGGCTTGCATAAGTGGATGTGTGCCCCCAGCTGGTAAAGAGGTACTACTGCCTCATCATACCCTTTCCAGCTAGCAATTCCAAGGGCTGGGGTTACTATGAAAAACATTGGATAGTATCCAACAGGGCCTCTGCACTCCCGTCAGTTCCACTATGCAAGTAGGACCCATCGCTTGTGCAATGGGGCTTTAGCACTGTATAAAAGCAAGCACCAAATGAGCGGAAACACTCATTTCTCCATCAGGACAGGTCAAAGGAACTCTATTAAGTGAACACCATTGACCTGCCTTGTTCTGAAAGTGACTGCTTTTGCTCATTTCAGGTTCCTATCCAAAGCATTAAAACCCCTGTTGTGCAAGTAGTGGGTCCTGCTAGTGCTTGGACAGCATTGGATACTGCCTATTATGCCGGTAAGCTTTTGGGAATTAGTCACTGCGTTTTAAATTGCTGCATTGACGTACATTCAAAATCATTTTATATTGTTATGCCATCTTTGTTGTTACTATGTTTTTCAGTTTTATTTCAGGATGATGAATCCTCAAAGTATTTTACTGATGGCCATCCATTTGGGTTTTTTTATAAGCTGCCTTGCCTTTGGCCTCTTTGAGGGGAAGTGGCAGGATGTAATTTTTAAAGTAGGTAATAAAGTAAGACTTGAGAATGTAACAGAAAAGAAAGTATAATTTACAGTTCTGTGACAGAAAAATGTCAGCTGAGAGTGAGCCCCAAAAATGAAATCATGTTATCAAATGCTAAGGAAGCAGTCATTTCACAAAATCTAGGTTGTCATAAAGGTAATTTGTAAACACCAAACTAATTGAGGTGATTCAGTACAGAGATAGAAAGCCAGTATCTGTTAAAAAGAAAAAGCACACTGAAAAATAAATGTCTCTTTAAAAGTAAATGCTTTGGAGAGGGGAAGCGAGTTATGAAATGAAGTGATAAGCTTTTTCAAAAACGAACACCACTCTTATCTTTCAAATCCGCTGCAAAAGATGACAGAACTGGGGCATGTGTTAAGGAGGAGTGCAGAACATCAGATGGTGCAGGCTGGCCTCTAGGCTAAAAGAGCACACAAAAGGGGCCTGTCACATCAGCTTGAACATGCATGTACTCTGTATTCATTTTGCCACCAGTTTGACTGTAAAAGCAGCATAGGATGAAAGGCTGTGCGTCTCTTATGAATTATCTGGGAGCACCTGAGGTGTGGATTTGCTGAATGTAGGTGACCTGGACAGGAGACCACTAGAAGCCCCATGGAAGACTACGACATAAGTAATAAATATTATTTTAAAAGGCTATGCCACCTAGATTTATCCTTTGTTCCTAAATATATATTTAAAAGATGTGTATCTATTTTTTTGTATGCTCTTTGAACTGAATATGAGCTTGCCTGAGACAGTTAGCAACCACAGCAACATCTAACTACGTCAACAGAATTCTTCATTTGTAATTCATCTTTTCTGGTTGATGCGTCACTCAGCTATTAGAGGAATTGCTCCCTTCATAAGAAAAGAGCCCTATCTGAGAGTTAAAGCAAATGTGGAGGAGAAGCCATGATTGTTGTTCCCATGTCTACCCCAATCATCAATAAAGTAGGAAGTGGCATGTGTTTTTTTTTTTTTTTAAGGGCGGTTGGGGATGGAGAGGAGCTGAACTTTCCTTCCTTCCCTAACCTGCTGTAAGTCATTACGTCAATCACTTTTATTTCAGTCCTAGGGGAGATCTACACTACTGCTTTAAAGCGCTTTATAACAGTTTTGACAACTGTTGGGGCCCAGGACACATAGCATATACAGTTTTCAAAACGTTTTCAAAGTGCTTTAAAGCGCTTTAAAAGCAATAGTGTAAATCCCCCCCTACTCTGATATGAGTCAAGAGCCAGTTGGGAAGAAAAAAGTCCTTGAAGGGACAGAATATGAAGAGCTAAATTCAGGGTTCCATTCCCTTCACCTGCATGCACCTCTTGTTGTGAAATTAGACTCCTGCCTGCCCTGGGGCAAGCATTTTAAAAATATGGTATGTACATCTATTAAACAAAACAACAACAAAGAAACATGGCTGCCCCTGTCTAGTTTAGTCTACCTCGACCGTGACCAAAGCTCATACCAAATGCTCAGCCTTATGAGACACATTGCAAAGTTGGTAGACATGATGCCCGGAGCAGGACCCAAGCCCTATTTCTCCTGGCATATGGCGTGCTTCAGCTTCTTCAGGTCATTTTGTTTATGCCTACCTGAATCCTATTTACAACCTATTTACTGCCACGCAGGGCATTATGGCATGTATGTAAATTAACTATAAATGAAATAAACAAATACCCTTTAGACACTGTTCCGTGCCCAGGGATTTAGTACCAGTTCTACTATTTAATGTGGAGCCCAGATGCTTACCCTTATTTCCTCTTTTATATTCTGAGGCCTTTTAGTTCTATCAGCAGCACTGGCTCCTGCCCACAACAATTCCTGGGATTTCAACATCCCTGATTAGACTGAGCCTTTTCTCTCTGTGTTGCTGCCACACCCTGTTGCTACCTGTTGTAAAGAGGAAATGCCAGCTAGAAATAAAGAAAGCTGGGATTTGTATTTCTGATGAGAACATGCTGCATAGGGTGGCACACTTCCCTCGGTCCCTCAAATGACAAGTCCAAGCGCATTTCTCCAACAGTGGGCCGGGGTCTCCTGGTAGGCCCCAGACCACTTTCAGGTAGGCCTCAGCCCTGCACTCTGCCCTGTGTCTCTTCACTGCCTGCAGCCTTTTGGTTAGATCTGTGCCAGCAGAAGTGCAGTTCCTTGGATCATGGTACAGGAGGTACATAGGTACAGGAGGGGCTGGGAGTTGGTGAGAGAACAAGGCTACAGCATGTAAAGCCGGAGAGGAGGAAAGGAAGAGATGACAAAGAAGGAGAGTGAAAAACACAAAGCGACCAAGGGTGAGGTAAAGGAGAAGCACCAGGGGGGCTGCTCTATCTTCTGGCTATGCTATGGCTACTTCCTAACGGGCTCCCTGCCTCAGGGGAATCACTGTGGCAAAGAATTTAACCACTGTCTAAGAGGGGTTCAGTATCAAAAGAAAACGATATCAGTAATTGCCACCTGATTATACCACACTCTGCCTCCGTCTGCTACCATTTTGTGACTGGCTCTGGCACTGCAATTCCATTCTGTGGCTGGTGGGCCTCACTAATTTTCAGTTCTCACAAGTGGGCCCAGCGAGTAGAAAGTTTGAGAAACCTTGTTCTTGGGGTTTGGCCTGTACAAGCACTCTCTCACTCTTTAAGTAGAGAAGGGGGGAAGTGGTGTGGGGGAAGTTTAATCCTCACAGTGGTCCTGATCCAAATTGAGGCTGTGCATACTTACACTATAGTAAAAAAAAAAAAACAAGGCACACCTCAGCTACATAATTAGTGTTAACTATAGTTTGGCTCGCACTGTAGCCCAGATTGAAAGAAGTAATATGAGCTCCACAATAATTGAGATACCTCTCATTGTTTTTGTTTTAGAAGTCCCCACTGCCAAAGACACAGTGCACTCTTAAAACTGAAAGTAGTCATGCCTTTTCAGCAACAGCAACTGCTACAGCAAAAACATTAAACATTTTCAACTGTATCTCGCCTCCCAAATCTCCCTCTTGTGCACATGTTATTTCTTACTGTTGTTGAGTTTATTGATTTAACTTGTTGTTGTTTTTAAGGTTCTTCAAGTACTGGAACAGGTGAAGTAGAAATGTATTAAATAAAGAAAGTCAAATATGGAATTAGAGAGAGGGGGAAGGAAGGAAGCTCTCAAACCTGTCTGTTCCTTCTAAGCTCCATAAATTACCCATTTTAATCAAATGTTCTTTCTTTAGGACCTTGGAGAGCTTTTCTTAATCTGAACTTGGTGATAACGCAATTGCAAGAATAATCACCTTGCTAGTGATTACAGCAGCCACAGTCGTGGCTGCTGTATGTTAAGGCCCGTCAGTAATCTGAGCATTCTACCATTATAATTTTTTAGCGGGGGGGGAAGGGGAATTTAGGGTCCTAAAATGAAAAATATTTCAGGAATCTTTCTGAAACGCGGGTACTGCCAGAAAGAAATGCTGGCTTTACATTCCCTGCGCGTTTCAGGGAGATTCCTGAAATATTGAGGTCTGGGTGGGAGTTTAAAGGAGAAAAAGGGAGAGAAACTCTGTCCGTCACAATCTGCTTTGTTTTGCTCGGGGGGTGGCAACTTTTTTTTTGCGCAGCTGTAGCGCAAAAGGGGAAGCCTCCCGGAGCAATCTATAACGAGGATTAAATTCCCCTATCCATCCGATTGATGGAATGGCCTTTCTTTTTTTAAAAGACCGTTCCATCAATTTTTAATTAATTTTTTAAAATCCCATGTTTCTCAATGGGGAATCTGATAAGCTCACGCATGCGCGTGAGCTTCAGAATCCCCAGAGAGAGACGGAGAGCAGGGAGAGCGCGGCCGGCGCTCATCCCCGACCGGTCAGGTAAGTGGGGTGAGGGGAGCTTGCCTGGAGCCGCTGCTGCATTCGTGCAGCAGCGGGCCCAGGCGTAGCGGGAGGGGGGAAATCGGGGGGGGGGAAGTCGCCCCCCACCCCCCGGTTTCACCTTGTCCGTCGGCTGCAGGCCCGGGTCTGCAGCCGACTTGGGCGGAGGGGGGAGGAGAGGGGGGCCCGCGTCGGTGGGTTGGGGGTGCAGGGGGACCTTCTCTAGGCTCGCCGCCGCTCGAACTGCGGCAGCGGCGAGGGCAGAGAAGGACCGCGCCGCTGGTGTGTGTGTGTGTGTGTGCGTGAGTGTGTGATTGATTACCTGGTCTCCGCTGCTGCCAACTGCGGCAGCGGCCGGAGGCTAGGCAATCAATCAATCACACACACACACACTCACCAGCGGCGCTTCCCGGCCAGGGTAGCCGCCGCCGCCCCCCCCCCACGCGTGCACGCCGGAGGAGAGCAGGGACTTACCTTGCTTTCTTCCTCGTGGCTGGTCTGGCCGGAAATGTACTTCCCTGCCGGAAGTGACGTCACTTCCTTTTCCGGCAGGGAAGTACATTTCCGGCCAGACCCAGCCACGAGGAAGAAAGCAAGGTAAGTCCCTGCTCTCCTCCGGCGTGCGCGCGTGGGGGGGGGGGTGGCGGCGGCCCCTCCTCTCTCCCGGCGCGGCGTGGGGGCGGGGGGGGCGGTGGAGGGGGTGGGGCGGCGGCGGGGGTGGGGGGTGGGGCAGCGGCGGCGGCGGCAGATGAGGGTAGGCCGGGCCGCCCTGCGCCGGAGGGGTTTGGGGCCTTCTCTAGCCCCGCCGCCACTGCCTCCGCGGCGGCGGCGGCTGGGTCAGAGAAGGCCCCAAACCGCTCCGGCGCATGGCGGCCCGGCCTACCCTCAGTGGGGAGTGTGGGGGGGGGGGCGGCGGCGGCGGCTGTAGATGAGGGTAGGCCGGGCCGCATTGCGCCGGAGGGGTTTGGGGCCTTCTCAAGCCCCGCCGCCACTGCCTCCGCGGCGGCGGCGGCTGGGTCAGAGAAGGCCCCAAACCCCTCCGGCGCATGGCGGCCCGGCCTACCCTCAGTGGGGGGTGTGTGGAGGGGCAGCGGCGGCGGCTGTAGATGAGGGTAGGCCGGGCCGCATTGCGCCGGAGGGGTTTGGGGCCTTCTCAAGCCCCGCCGCCACTGCCTCCGCGGCGGCGGCGGCTGGGTCAGAGAAGGCCCCAAACCCCTCCGGCGCATGGCGGCCCGGCCTACCCTCAGTGGGGGGGGTGTGGGGGGGGGGCGGCGGCAGATGAGGGTAGGCCGGGCCGCCCTGCGCAGGAGGGGTTTGGGGCCTTCTCAAGCCCCGCCACCACTGCCTGCGCCTTAGATCCAGCGGGGGCGGTGGCGGCGGGGCGAGAGTAGGCCACGCCGGTGCGATGGGGAGGGGAATGGAGGGGGCCCTAGCCGTGGGGGGGGAGAGAGGAGGGACTCACCTTCTTCCTCCTTCTAGGTCTGTCGGGAAATGGAGTTCTCTGACGTAAACAGAAGTGTCGCAAAGGCCTATTGCGTCACCTCTGTTTACGGCAGGGAATTCCATTTCCCGACAGACCTGGAAGGAGGAAGATGGTGAGTGCTGGTGTGCGGCGCGGGTGGGGTGGGGTAGCTTCGCTTCCTGGCCCCGCCACCGCTGCTGTAGATCCTGCGGCGCCGGCGGTGGGGCCAGGGTGGCCCCCCCAGAGTGGGGGGGTTCCCTGTATCTTTAATAGTTGCATAGAAAAGGGAATTTCAGCAGGTGTCATTTGTATGCATGTAGCACCTGCTGAAGTTCCCTCTTCATCACAACAGTTAAAGCTGCAGGAGCCTTGCCTCTTTTGTATCTGGTGAAGACGGCAGGGTTCCTGCAGCTTTAACTGTTGTGACAAAGAGGGAATTTCACCAGGTTCTCCATATATACAAATGACACCTGCTGAAATTCCCTTTTCTAGGCAACTGTTAAAAATGCAGGAGCCCTGTTTTCCTTTCCATGTGGCTAGGGAGGCCATATGCAAAAGAGTACAGGGCTCCTGTATTTTTAATAGTTGCATAGAAAAGGGAATTTCAGCAGGTGTCATTTGTATATATGGAGAACCTGGTGAAATTCCCTCTTCGTCACAACAGTTAAAGCTGCAGGAGCCTTGCCTCTTTTGTATCTGGTGAAGACGGCAGGGTTCCTGCAGCTTTAACTGTTGTGACAAAGAGGGAATTTCACCAGGTTCTCCATATATACAAATGACACCTCCTGAAATCCCCTTTTCTAGGCAACTGTTAAAAATGCAGGAGCCCTGTTTTCCTTTTCATGTGGCTAGGGAGGCCATATGCAAAAGAGTACAGGGCTCCTGTATCTTTAATAGTTGCATAGAAAAGGGAATTTCAGCAGGTGTCATTTGTATGCATGTAGCACCTGCTGAAGTTCCCTCTTCATCACAACAGTTAAAGCTGCAGGAGCCTTGCCTCTTTTGTATCTGGTGAAGACGGCAGGGTTCCTGCAGCTTTAACTGTTGTGACAAAGAGGGAATTTCACCAGGTTCTCCATATATACAAATGACACCTGCTGAAATTCCCTTTTCTAGGCAACTGTTAAAAATGCAGGAGCCCTGTTTTCCTTTCCATGTGGCTAGGGAGGCCATATGCAAAAGAGTACAGGGCTCCTGTATTTTTAATAGTTGCATAGAAAAGGGAATTTCAGCAGGTGTCATTTGTATATATGGAGAACCTGGTGAAATTCCCTCTTCGTCACAACAGTTAAAGCTGCAGGAGCCTTGCCTCTTTTGTATCTGGTGAAGACGGCAGGGTTCCTGCAGCTTTAACTGTTGTGACAAAGAGGGAATTTCACCAGGTTCTCCATATATACAAATGACACCTCCTGAAATCCCCTTTTCTAGGCAACTGTTAAAAATGCAGGAGCCCTGTTTTCCTTTTCATGTGGCTAGGGAGGCCATATGCAAAAGAGTACAGGGCTCCTGTATCTTTAATAGTTGCATAGAAAAGGGAATTTCAGCAGGTGTCATTTGTATGCATGTAGCACCTGCTGAAGTTCCCTCTTCATCACAACAGTTAAAGCTGCAGGAGCCTTGCCTCTTTTGTATCTGGTGAAGACGGCAGGGTTCCTGCAGCTTTAACTGTTGTGACAAAGAGGGAATTTCACCAGGTTCTCCATATATACAAATGACACCTGCTGAAATTCCCTTTTCTAGGCAACTGTTAAAAATGCAGGAGCCCTGTTTTCCTTTCCATGTGGCTAGGGAGGCCATATGCAAAAGAGTACAGGGCTCCTGTATTTTTAATAGTTGCATAGAAAAGGGAATTTCAGCAGGTGTCATTTGTATATATGGAGAACCTGGTGAAATTCCCTCTTCGTCACAACAGTTAAAGCTGCAGGAGCCTTGCCTCTTTTGTATCTGGTGAAGACGGCAGGGTTCCTGCAGCTTTAACTGTTGTGACAAAGAGGGAATTTCACCAGGTTCTCCATATATACAAATGACACCTCCTGAAATCCCCTTTTCTAGGCAACTGTTAAAAATGCAGGAGCCCTGTTTTCCTTTTCATGTGGCTAGGGAGGCCATATGCAAAAGAGTACAGGGCTCCTGTATCTTTAATAGTTGCATAGAAAAGGGAATTTCAGCAGGTGTCATTTGTATATATGGAGAACCTGGTGAAATTCCCTCTTCGTCACAACAGTTAAAGCTGCAGGAGCCTTGCCTCTTTTGTATCTGGTGAAGACGGCAGGGTTCCTGCAGCTTTAACTGTTGTGACAAAGAGGGAATTTCACCAGGTTCTCCATATATACAAATGACACCTGCTGAAATTCCCTTTTCTAGGCAACTGTTAAAAATGCAGGAGCCCTGTTTTCCTTTCCATGTGGCTAGGGAGGCCATATGCAAAAGAGTACAGGGCTCCTGTATTTTTAATAGTTGCATAGAAAAGGGAATTTCAGCAGGTGTCATTTGTATATATGGAGAACCTGGTGAAATTCCCTCTTCGTCACAACAGTTAAAGCTGCAGGAGCCTTGCCTCTTTTGTATCTGGTGAAGACGGCAGGGTTCCTGCAGCTTTAACTGTTGTGACAAAGAGGGAATTTCACCAGGTTCTCCATATATACAAATGACACCTCCTGAAATCCCCTTTTCTAGGCAACTGTTAAAAATGCAGGAGCCCTGTTTTCCTTTTCATGTGGCTAGGGAGGCCATATGCAAAAGAGTACAGGGCTCCTGTATCTTTAATAGTTGCATAGAAAAGGGAATTTCAGCAGGTGTCATTTGTATATATGGAGAACCTGGTGAAATTCCCTCTTCGTCACAACAGTTAAAGCTGCAGGAGCCTTGCCTCTTTTGTATCTGGTGAAGACGGCAGGGTTCCTGCAGCTTTAACTGTTGTGACAAAGAGGGAATTTCACCAGGTTCTCCATATATACAAATGACACCTCCTGAAATCCCCTTTTCTAGGCAACTGTTAAAAATGCAGGAGCCCTGTTTTCCTTTTCATGTGGCTAGGGAGGCCATATGCAAAAGAGTACAGGGCTCCTGTATCTTTAATAGTTGCATAGAAAAGGGAATTTCAGCAGGTGTCATTTGTATGCATGTAGCACCTGCTGAAGTTCCCTCTTCATCACAACAGTTAAAGCTGCAGGAGCCTTGCCTCTTTTGTATCTGGTGAAGACGGCAGGGTTCCTGCAGCTTTAACTGTTGTGACAAAGAGGGAATTTCACCAGGTTCTCCATATATACAAATGACACCTCCTGAAATCCCCTTTTCTAGGCAACTGTTAAAAATGCAGGAGCCCTGTTTTCCTTTTCATGTGGCTAGGGAGGCCATATGCAAAAGAGTACAGGGCTCCTGTATCTTTAATAGTTGCATAGAAAAGGGAATTTCAGCAGGTGTCATTTGTATGCATGTAGCACCTGCTGAAGTTCCCTCTTCATCACAACAGTTAAAGCTGCAGGAGCCTTGCCTCTTTTGTATCTGGTGAAGACGGCAGGGTTCCTGCAGCTTTAACTGTTGTGACAAAGAGGGAATTTCACCAGGTTCTCCATATATACAAATGACACCTGCTGAAATTCCCTTTTCTAGGCAACTGTTAAAAATGCAGGAGCCCTGTTTTCCTTTCCATGTGGCTAGGGAGGCCATATGCAAAAGAGTACAGGGCTCCTGTATTTTTAATAGTTGCATAGAAAAGGGAATTTCAGCAGGTGTCATTTGTATATATGGAGAACCTGGTGAAATTCCCTCTTCGTCACAACAGTTAAAGCTGCAGGAGCCTTGCCTCTTTTGTATCTGGTGAAGACGGCAGGGTTCCTGCAGCTTTAACTGTTGTGACAAAGAGGGAATTTCACCAGGTTCTCCATATATACAAATGACACCTCCTGAAATCCCCTTTTCTAGGCAACTGTTAAAAATGCAGGAGCCCTGTTTTCCTTTTCATGTGGCTAGGGAGGCCATATGCAAAAGAGTACAGGGCTCCTGTATCTTTAATAGTTGCATAGAAAAGGGAATTTCAGCAGGTGTCATTTGTATGCATGTAGCACCTGCTGAAGTTCCCTCTTCATCACAACAGTTAAAGCTGCAGGAGCCTTGCCTCTTTTGTATCTGGTGAAGACGGCAGGGTTCCTGCAGCTTTAACTGTTGTGACAAAGAGGGAATTTCACCAGGTTCTCCATATATACAAATGACACCTGCTGAAATTCCCTTTTCTAGGCAACTGTTAAAAATGCAGGAGCCCTGTTTTCCTTTCCATGTGGCTAGGGAGGCCATATGCAAAAGAGTACAGGGCTCCTGTATTTTTAATAGTTGCATAGAAAAGGGAATTTCAGCAGGTGTCATTTGTATATATGGAGAACCTGGTGAAATTCCCTCTTCGTCACAACAGTTAAAGCTGCAGGAGCCTTGCCTCTTTTGTATCTGGTGAAGACGGCAGGGTTCCTGCAGCTTTAACTGTTGTGACAAAGAGGGAATTTCACCAGGTTCTCCATATATACAAATGACACCTCCTGAAATCCCCTTTTCTAGGCAACTGTTAAAAATGCAGGAGCCCTGTTTTCCTTTTCATGTGGCTAGGGAGGCCATATGCAAAAGAGTACAGGGCTCCTGTATCTTTAATAGTTGCATAGAAAAGGGAATTTCAGCAGGTGTCATTTGTATGCATGTAGCACCTGCTGAAGTTCCCTCTTCATCACAACAGTTAAAGCTGCAGGAGCCTTGCCTCTTTTGTATCTGGTGAAGACGGCAGGGTTCCTGCAGCTTTAACTGTTGTGACAAAGAGGGAATTTCACCAGGTTCTCCATATATACAAATGACACCTGCTGAAATTCCCTTTTCTAGGCAACTGTTAAAAATGCAGGAGCCCTGTTTTCCTTTCCATGTGGCTAGGGAGGCCATATGCAAAAGAGTACAGGGCTCCTGTATTTTTAATAGTTGCATAGAAAAGGGAATATCAGCAGGTGTCATTTGTATATATGGAGAACCTGGTGAAATTCCCTCTTCGTCACAACAGTTAAAGCTGCAGGAGCCTTGCCTCTTTTGTATCTGGTGAAGACGGCAGGGTTCCTGCAGCTTTAACTGTTGTGACAAAGAGGGAATTTCACCAGGTTCTCCATATATACAAATGACACCTCCTGAAATCCCCTTTTCTAGGCAACTGTTAAAAATGCAGGAGCCCTGTTTTCCTTTTCATGTGGCTAGGGAGGCCATATGCAAAAGAGTACAGGGCTCCTGTATCTTTAATAGTTGCATAGAAAAGGGAATTTCAGCAGGTGTCATTTGTATATATGGAGAACCTGGTGAAATTCCCTCTTCGTCACAACAGTTAAAGCTGCAGGAGCCTTGCCTCTTTTGTATCTGGTGAAGACGGCAGGGTTCCTGCAGCTTTAACTGTTGTGACAAAGAGGGAATTTCACCAGGTTCTCCATATATACAAATGACACCTCCTGAAATCCCCTTTTCTAGGCAACTGTTAAAAATGCAGGAGCCCTGTTTTCCTTTTCATGTGGCTAGGGAGGCCATATGCAAAAGAGTACAGGGCTCCTGTATCTTTAATAGTTGCATAGAAAAGGGAATTTCAGCAGGTGTCATTTGTATGCATGTAGCACCTGCTGAAGTTCCCTCTTCATCACAACAGTTAAAGCTGCAGGAGCCTTGCCTCTTTTGTATCTGGTGAAGACGGCAGGGTTCCTGCAGCTTTAACTGTTGTGACAAAGAGGGAATTTCACCAGGTTCTCCATATATACAAATGACACCTGCTGAAATTCCCTTTTCTAGGCAACTGTTAAAAATGCAGGAGCCCTGTTTTCCTTTCCATGTGGCTAGGGAGGCCATATGCAAAAGAGTACAGGGCTCCTGTATTTTTAATAGTTGCATAGAAAAGGGAATTTCAGCAGGTGTCATTTGTATATATGGAGAACCTGGTGAAATTCCCTCTTCGTCACAACAGTTAAAGCTGCAGGAGCCTTGCCTCTTTTGTATCTGGTGAAGACGGCAGGGTTCCTGCAGCTTTAACTGTTGTGACAAAGAGGGAATTTCACCAGGTTCTCCATATATACAAATGACACCTCCTGAAATCCCCTTTTCTAGGCAACTGTTAAAAATGCAGGAGCCCTGTTTTCCTTTTCATGTGGCTAGGGAGGCCATATGCAAAAGAGTACAGGGCTCCTGTATCTTTAATAGTTGCATAGAAAAGGGAATTTCAGCAGGTGTCATTTGTATATATGGAGAACCTGGTGAAATTCCCTCTTCGTCACAACAGTTAAAGCTGCAGGAGCCTTGCCTCTTTTGTATCTGGTGAAGACGGCAGGGTTCCTGCAGCTTTAACTGTTGTGACAAAGAGGGAATTTCACCAGGTTCTCCATATATACAAATGACACCTCCTGAAATCCCCTTTTCTAGGCAACTGTTAAAAATGCAGGAGCCCTGTTTTCCTTTTCATGTGGCTAGGGAGGCCATATGCAAAAGAGTACAGGGCTCCTGTATCTTTAATAGTTGCATAGAAAAGGGAATTTCAGCAGGTGTCATTTGTATGCATGTAGCACCTGCTGAAGTTCCCTCTTCATCACAACAGTTAAAGCTGCAGGAGCCTTGCCTCTTTTGTATCTGGTGAAGACGGCAGGGTTCCTGCAGCTTTAACTGTTGTGACAAAGAGGGAATTTCACCAGGTTCTCCATATATACAAATGACACCTGCTGAAATTCCCTTTTCTAGGCAACTGTTAAAAATGCAGGAGCCCTGTTTTCCTTTTCATGTGGCTAGGGAGGCCATATGCAAAAGAGTACAGGGCTCCTGTATTTTTAATAGTTGCATAGAAAAGGGAATTTCAGCAGGTGTCATTTGTATGCATGTAGCACCTGCTGAAGTTCCCTCTTCATCACAACAGTTAAAGCTGCAGGAGCCTTGCCTCTTTTGTATCTGATGAAGACGGCAGGGTTCCTGCAGCTTTAACTGTTGTGACGAAGAGGGAATTTCACCAGGTTCTCCATATATACAAATGACACCTGCTGAAATTCCCTTTTCTATGGAACTGTTAAAGATACAGGAGCCCTGTTTTCCTTTTCATGTGGCTAGGGAGGCCATATGCAAAAGAGTACAGGGCTCCTGTATCTTTAACAGTTGCATAGAAAAGGGAATTTCAGCAGAGGGGAACCTGGTGAAGTTCCCTCTTCATCACACCAGTTAAAGGTGCAGGAGAAAAATATATTTTTTACTTAATTAACATTAAAGAATGCACAATGGTTGTGCATTCTTTAATGTTAATTAAGTAAAAAATATAATTTTTTTACAGTTATATTTATAAATATAAATTTCAGCAGATATCATTTGTATATATGGAGAACCTGGTGAAATTTCCTCTTCATCACAACAGTGAAAGCTGCAGGAGCCTTGCCCTCTTTTAAATGGAGTCACTCTAGTACAGCTCCTGCAGATTTCACTGATGTGATGAAGAGGGAATTTCACCAGGTGCTGTATGAATACAAGTGACACCTGCTGAAATTCCCTTTTCTATGCAACTGTAAAAGAGGCAGGAGCCCTGTACTCCTTTGCATATGGTCACAAGGTGGGGCTGGTGACTCCGACGTCAGTGGGTCTATGAATCCGTGGGTATATGCATAGAATTGTAGGATTTTATGTCTAACCTTGCATAGGATTGTAGGATTTATGTACCCATGGATTCACTGACATCGGAGTCACCAGCCCCCTGCCCGTGACCATATGAAAAGGAGCACAGGGCTCCTGTATCTTTAACAGTTGCATAGAAAAGGGAATTTCAGCAGGTGTCATTTGTATATATGGAGAACCTGGTGAAATCCCCTCTTCATCACAACAGTGCAAGCTGCAGAAGCCCTGACCTCTTTTGTATCTGATTACTCTAGTATAGCTCTTGCAGCGTGCACTGTTCTGATGAAAAGGGAATTTCACCAGGTGTCATTTGTATATATGGAGAACCTGGTGAAATCTCCTTTTCATCACAATAGTGAAAGCTGCAGGAACTATACTAGAGTAACCGCATTTAAAAGAGGGAAGGGCTCGTTATCCTTTATAAAAAGCCATGAAATTCAATGAACAAAAAACCTACGGTTTATAAAACAACGTTAAGGCCCTACACTTTTCCACCAAGCACCAAAAAGCGGGGAAATTGGGAGTTAAGGCTCGCCAGCCTTAACGCCACATCCTCCCTAAGGAGGCAGAAAGTACCAGTGAAATTCTCATTCTGCCAAAGCAGATAAACCATGAGGACAGGATGGAGAATAGGATATGCAGAGGTGACTGTGGGGTTGTGGAAAACTGATGACGAACAACTTAGAGCCACCTACTTCTTTTTTTGTTTAGAGCAGCCCTTCCCCAACCTGGTGCCCTCCAAAGGTGTTGGACTGTGACGACGGAGCAGGTAAGAAACCCCACCCCCTCCTGCCTGGCTCTGCTGCCAGGTAAGCCCCAACCCACTTATGTGTTCCATTGTCACTGGGCCTGGACTTGAACTGAGCACCCTGGTCCATCCAGAACCTCAATTCAAGCCTGGGCCTGGGGACGATGGAGCAGGTAAGCAACCCCCTCCTGCCTGGCCCCTTACCTAGACCCACTGCCACTGCTGTGCAAACTGCAGCAACGGCTCCAGGCAAGCCCCCACCCCAGCCCACCCCACTTACCTGCTCCGTTGTCGCTGGGCCCCGGCTTGAATCGAGTGCCCTGGTCCACCCGGAAGCAAGTCCGCACCTGCAGCCTTGCTTCTGGGTGGACTCAGGGGCTCGATTCAAGCATGGGTCAAGCCATGACGGAGAAGGTAAGTGGTGGGGTGCAGGGGGGGCTTGCCTGGAGCTGCCACCGCAACAGTTTGTGCAGTGGCAGCTCCAGGTAAGGGGCCAGGCAGAAGGGGGGTTGGCTGGAGCTGCTGCACTTTGTGCAGCGGTAGCAGCAGGTCCAGGTAAGGGGCCAGGTGTGTGGGGGGGGGGTTCTTACCTGCTCCGTCGTCACCTGGCCCAGGCTTGAATTGAGCCCCTGGGTCCACCCAGAAGCAAGGCTGCAAGTGTGGCCTTGCTTCTGGGTGCACCAGGGCGTTCTGTTCAAGGCCGGGCCCAACGACGACAGAGCAGGTAAGCGGGGTGAGGTGGGGGGGGCTTGCCTGGAGGCGCCCCCTACGTTCCCCATCCTGATGTCCCAGCATTCCTGACCATGGGACATACTGACTTGCAATGATCGATCGTTGCAGTCCAACACCTTTGGAGGGCACCAGGTTGGGGAAGGGCTGCTCTAAACAAAAAAAGAAGTAGGTGGCTCTAAGTTGTTCGTCATCAGTTTTCCACAACCCCACAGTCACCTCTGCATATCCTATTCTCCATCCTGTCCTCATGGTTTATCTGCTTTGGCAGAATGAGAATTTCACTGGTACTTTCTGCCTCCTTAGGGAGGATGTGGCGTTAAGGCTGGCGAGCCTTAACTCCCAATTTCCCCGCTTTTTGGTGCTTGGTGGAAAAGTGTAGGGCCTTAACGTTGTTTTATAAACCGTAGGTTTTTTGTTCATTGAATATAGCAATAGTAGCAGTGGAAAGTGCAGATTACCCTTGCTGATGCAGAGTGCTCAGCACGGTTGGATTCTGACCTATTTCTAAATCTTAAGGCTTTCTTCAGCAGACATTAGCCTTGTGCTTCATTTCATGCTGCTATCCCTGGTTCTTGACAATTCCCTAGATTGCTTTTCAACCTGGCCTGTTTTTAATTAGGGCAAGCATTCAACAGGAAGTAGGACACTCCAACCCCATGAGCGCAATGGGTTTTGAGACCCTAAATCACAGGTGACGGACTGTTTCTATACTTGAAAAGAACTGTTTTAGGTTTAAACTGCTTGATGATGACAAATGATGCCATAGTTTTTAGAAGCCGTAGAATCAGCCATAGTTTAGCCAAGCAAAAGAACTGTCAGGTCCAACAGGTTCAGAAATATATGGTATGTTTTTGTTGTAGAAGTCCCCACTGGACAGTACCACTTATGTAGTATGTTACAATGCTAATTTTGTAAGTTACTCCCCACTGCCCCAAAACTTGAAGTAGCATGTAATTTTCTTTCCACCATTTGAATTAATTGTGCTATGGTACTACTTGAATACAGAGATTGGTTCTCATTCTACTACAGATTGGGTCCCATACAAATTTTCCAGTTTGCTTCTTTCTCTGGTCTGACTATTTTGAATACTTTGGAGCCAATGGTAACCCTAATTATGTTTTTAAAAATATATAAACAACCCCACCACTAGTTCTAGGCAGGCATGTTAGGGAAAGCTGCAACAGATTAAAATGCCACTGGATTTCTATGAATTCCCAAAGTGCTGCTTTTCAGAGTCATGCAGAGTTGCAGACCTTTTTTTCAACTTTCTGAAACTGTACGTAACTGGTCATTCAAAACAAAACTCATGCAAAAATACAGTAATGTATATGCCATTTTTAAAAAGCACTCCACATTTTACACATCTCTTCAGCCTCTGCAATGTAGCAATCTTCTTTTTATGTGCTCTGCTCGTTGATTTTATGCTGATCTAAGAAAAGTTCGCAAAATGTTACATACCAGTGAAAGTTCCGTAAATTTTGACAGATTTTTTTGTGTACTTTTTGGGAAGGGGGAAAGATCCACATCTGTCAATGAACAGACAACAGAGTGATGACCCCTGACAATCCACAAAACACAAATGGAGCAGCATCCCTAATTCCAGGTATTTCTGGAATCAACTTTGTCACCCAATCACTTCAGTCATTGGTTTTGGTGAACTAATACTACTTACCTGTATAGGTTGTTGTGAAATTTGTTATAGGAAGACAGTGTAATCAAGCCACCCCATGCAGCAGACAAAGAGAAAAATATTTGAGTAGCAGCATCTTTCCATACCTAAAAAAAAATCCAGTGAAGAAAATTAGCATCAGCTTCAACAAACTGTAACTCATATATGTGGCATGGCTAGCCAGCTATACCATGCAGCAAGGTGGAACAGGCTGCTTTGAAGAGCCGAAGGCAAGAACTGGTGCACTGAAGCCTTATAAACTAGCAGGAGGACTCTGCTTCAAACAATAAAATGACTTGAGCCATCACTGATATGTGGGATATTCTAGCCCTGATAAATGTTGCCTGCTGATCAAGCCCTGGTATCAGAAATTCCTGCCTAGCAGAGGTGGACAACCTTTTCCCTGTCAAGAGCCAAATTCCCTCATGGGACTGCTGGCAGTGTCTGGAGCCAAAGCCAGCTATGGTGGGGCCAATGTCAACAGTGGTTGAGTCAACCCTTTTCTTTTTCTGCTGCCCCATTTTCTTCCTCTCCCTCTTCCTTCCTGCGCAGTGCACTGACAGGGAAGGAACAGATCATCCTTGCCAGAATTCTGATCGTGTGCAGAAGGCTTTTTTGAAATTAGGCTGCATTCTATTAGGCCAAGGTTTATATGTCATCCTAGGGCTGCAGGTTGTCCATCCTTATACTAGAAGATGGAACGTATAGGAAATACAGGCACATCTCTGCAGGATTTGCATTGCTCAGGGTACCAGTGTTCACAAAAAATAATAATCAAGATTAAGACCCTTTTTCACTCATTGCTAGAGAAATTTTTTGGGCTGTTATATTGGTCTGACTGCAAATCCAACACATTGAGTAATCTTAACATTTTAAGAAATGCAAATATTGTATTAATGCTATTCATATCTTCTCAGATCTGAGGCATCTAGCCAATTTGGGAATATGTCTTATTTCCGATGCTTGTAGAATTTACAGTTAAATGTCATTTCCTTTGAGGTTAATTAATTTTACTTCCAGATTAAAGTCTTTATTTATTTCAGGTATTTTTATCCTGTCTTTTAATTTTAACAACATGTTCTCAGTGCAGCTTTGAAATAAAATAATATAAAAGCATCATTAAAACAATCATACAATACAAAAGCACAATACGTTAGTAAATCAATAAGAAAAATAAATCTATATGATCAGATAAAACAACAGAAAGCAACAATATAACATCTACAGATAAAACATCAGTAGCAATATTAATTCAAAGCTCAAGCAAGTAAAACTACTTTTTAAAACTCATCAGGACTGGTTCAGGGCAAACCTCTCGAGAGAACACTTCCATAGCTGATCACCACTTGCCTAACTTCCAAATGCAGGGGTAACCAGAGCAGGATCTCTTAATATCATCTTAATAACAGGAAAAGTTTACGTGGGTGAAGAAAGTCCCTTAGATGCCCAGGCCTCAAACTATAAAGTTATGTTACAGCCAAAGCTAATATTTGGAATCATACCCAGATAAACATCAGAAGTGGAGGTTTTACACTGCTTAGATACATTCTACATGGCTTGTTCCAGTCAATAATCTGTTATTTTTCACATCCATTGAAGCTTCTAAGTGATCTTCAAAGCAATTCCACATGCAACTCATTGCAGTAGTCTAATACAGATGTTACCAGGGCATGGATAACAACACCAATGAGAATACTTACCTATTGTTCACTTGACCCTAGTGGTAAACCAACTAAATTTTCATTTTCCTTCTGTCTCTCTAGCTTCTGTTTAGAATTAGGTTGCATGAAGGTGCACATGGAAATGAGTGCTTAACTCTAACCAATTCAGTAGCCAAGGGAAAACCATGCTACTCTGATCTACAGCTGCTGGAATAAATCCTCTAATGCACACACAAAGTTCTTCCATCTGCAAAGATTCCCCATTACATTTCAATGTGAAGTGACAATTAATGCATGTGTATGTGCAGTGGTTTGGTTAGTCTTACAAAAATTAATGCACAGCAGCTTCTTATGTGCATAAGAGCACAGATTTTGGATCAGAATGAATGCTGACAGCAGCATACTGTGTCATCCATGTATAAATTTATCCAATGATTTTAAATTATTTAATTTATATTTGAATGCCCATACAGTAAATTCAGTTGTAGCTAACCTATGGGAACATTTATGGATGGAATAAGCTGAAAACAAAATTCCACATAGTTTTGAGCTTAGGAAACATTTCTCCCTTCTACTCAAGATAGTTTATAAAATATCCACAGTGACATAACAAGCATCCACAAATTACAGATCTTGTAGACTTCTTTCACACTTACAGCATGTGCTAATGATTGGGTCTAATCCAAACCAGAACTCTTCTAGCTGTATTTCAGCTCTTTATCTTACCTTTTAAGTTCACCTCCCTGCCCCTGGACTATGTTCCATCTCATTCCCCTCTGTCCCTCTAGCTGCTTTCCTTTCCTCTTCTAAGCTTTTCCTTGAGACCTGCTCTGTCTGTCTGACCCATCCTAGCTCCTCCTGACCTGCTTTTCTATTGTCTTTTAAATTGTAACATTGGTGACTGCATACCACTGAAAATAGTAGCAGAGAAGTCTATTAATGTACTCTAAACTCTGATAGTTATAGGGAAATCCCACTCCTATCCATAGTAACTGGAACTTACTTAACCACTTAATGCTCTGGGGGCTTTTCTACATGAAGCTTTTAACCCACACCTTTATTGAGACTTCATGCCTCCAGATTCTTTGTAGGGTTATGACTGGCTCCTTTACTGTTACTTTCTACTGTTAGTTTTTCCCTACCCTGTGCCTGCTTACCCTACCCTGTACCTATTTGCATTCTCTTCCCCTCCTTATTGTTTTACTATGATTTTATTAGATTGTAAGCCTATGCGGCAGGGTCTTGCTATTTACTGTTTTACTCTGTACAGCACCATGTACATTGATGGTGCTATATAAATAAATAATAATAATAATAATAATAATAATAATAATAATAATAATAACATTTTCCCTTTTTTTCTTTCTCTGTCTTTATACAACCACTAGGTAGTGCTGTGGTATAGCAGAATTGTGCAAATAAATGAAGCTTCTATAAAGCCATTGAGAAAAATACCAGACTTTCCTTGTTAGCAAAAATATATATGATAACGATTGCAAAGCACGGGAGAGGCTCTGGAAGATGACAACATCATGTAAGGGACTCGCAAACTACTGTGAGTGAGGAATCACAAGCACACAATAAAAGCCTCATATAGAAAGACTCTGTGACAACTTAAGACTGCAGCCTTGGTATATCATGATGGGCTAGGGTAGCAATTCCCAGTGTGCCACAAGATAACAGTTATGCTAAAAACAAAAAAACAAAAAAATGAACTGGACTCATAGGTGGCTTCCCAAAGTACTCACCCACAGAAAAGACTGTACACTGCATCTCTTCCCCCAATTGAGGAATTTCTTTCTAACTAATTTACACTTGGACTTGACAGTACAGGCCTTCAGACCGTTTTTCAAGAAAAATGTTTGTTTCGGGTAACTTTTGAGAACGTTCTTATGGGGCAGCTGGTCTGAAATGGTTTTTTAACTGTTTTATGTGGAATCCTTTCAAGACTCATCCTGGCCAATCATTTTTTACTCTGTTGTTTTAAAAATTGTTTTAGATTGCACGTAATGTTGTTTTACTATTTTATGTAAGCCTCATTGTAAGGACTATGCCCTAATAGGCAGTACCACGACACATTTCAATTCCTAAGCCCTCCCTCTTTCTTGTTAATGTAATGTAGATTGTGCACACTGTCATAGGAAGTACTTCTTCAAACAATGCATAACTTACTACTACAAAATGTGATGATGGACACTAGCTTTGATGCCTTTGGAGAAAGGATTAGCCAAATTTATGGAAGACAGTTTGCTATTGGAACCATAATACTGGAATATTGGTCTGATCTAGCCAGTCGTGACATAATATAGACATCACTGGTACGAGAGAGATTTGCACTACAACCTAACAAGCAACCAAGTGAGTTCTATACTGGGCATCTCTTGCAGCAAAAAAGATGAATGGTCTTGTGGCACTTTAAAGACTAACACAGTTATTATGGCATAAACTTTAGTAGACTACAGCCCACTTCACCAGATATATGAAATAATATCCTGAATTCTAAGTGTGTACAAATACAAACACACGTAGTTGTGGGGCAGCAGACATTCCAAACAGTGAAATTAGAGGGAACTGAAATGCAGAAAGTACAGACAGTGACAATTACCATATTTAAACTGAGTCTTCACAAAACAGTTGTTGGATGATAAAACAGACATCTTTGCATTGCTCAGCTGATCACTACATATGTTCATCTGGTGAAGTGGACTGTAGAGTGCAAGATATATTTGTTAGTCTTTAAGGTGCCACCAGACTTTTTGGGTGCAGTCTTACTGAGATGCCCATCAGCATCTGAGTTCAGAGGCTGATAGGCATCCTATGCAAAGTTGGAGTTTTGCTAGAAAGGCTAGCTGGGACTGTGGAGCAGGAGGGAAGGAGACGGCAGAGGCCTGAGGATTCTTTGTAAGCCGGCCTCCCTAGCCCCCTCCCCTTCTTGTCTATAGAACTGCCCCCTTTCCCTCCTCTCCAAGGTCACTTTTGTGGGTCTGTGCCAATTTCAAGGGGAGGGGAGTTCAGACTCCTAGATTCGAGGGGCCATAGGATTGCTCCCTCCGTTGTTTTTGCTTTCTGAGAGTGATATCCTTCAGTCCCTTCAATACAAAGAATGGATATGGTGTAGACCTAGCTTGGAGATAATCCAATATTTGTATTGCTTTGTTGTAGCTCCTTACATGCATAGTTGTTGCTACCCACCAAAACAATGTACCGAAGGAGACACAAACTAAACTTACTAAAATCTAAGCATATTAAGAACACACATTCACAAGATTGCGTACTTAACACTGTATCTGTATGCTTCCTTAACGCACAGCAAATAATAAATCTATATGAGTTATTCACCCTATTGGAGTGTTATAACTGGAATAATAAGCCCACCATAGCATCACTTAGTTTCTCCCACTTAGGTGTGATGAAGTACCACATGCCGGCCCCGGCTCCAGGCAGGGTTACTCCTCTGATGAGTAAGATGATAAGCACTACATAAGGGAAAGTAGCAGTAAAGTACACCACCTAAAGAGACCACACAGAGACAAAGAATTACTCATTTGGTTTGATCATAGAAGTAACATTATTGCCTCACTGTCTACAACAAGGAATTACATAGGCAGAGCCAGTGATACTAGACCAAGAATCTGAGGAATCTAACGAGATAATAGGATTATTGTCTAAAATGTTGCTATCTATGCAGAACTACAACTAGTTAAACAGCAATGCTTTGAGATATGCAACATGAACAATAACTGTATCTATATCTGAAATCTGCCTATTTAGGAATGAAATCCTTGAGGATAAAAACAGATACCTTACACATACAAAAACATATCCCAGTCTTATGCTTGACTACAAATGTAGTCACAATCATACCTTAACTCCCGATGTAGTCAAGTATAATTAAATCAATGTTGATTTCGTTATGAAAATAAACGTGGATTTTTTAAAATTATTATTTTTTGTACAATGGTATGATCTGTAATTTGCAATAGCAAGCACTTATACAGAATAGCAGTCCTGTAAAACTCTCTCTAGATGTGTGCTGACTGATAATTGCTTCTGCTCCCACAGTTGCTCCTCCATTGGTAAAGGGAACATTTAAAATGTTCCATCTGCAGGGGTTGCCATTACAGCAATTACCAACCTTGCAGATAGAACAAATGTCAAGGATCTGAGCACTGCTTTGTGTGATTTCAGAAAAGTAATGTGTAGTCGATTCCTCAGTGTGTGTGTGTAGTGCACAGGAGGGTTCATGGTCTCACAACACATTTCTGAAAGCAGAAATGCATCACTGATCTTTACTATTCTATGACTCTATGAACTTAACAAAAATGTTTATCAATGAAAAATGTTTATCTCAACAACTTTTCTTCAGTTACCATGCAAACTGACAAGTAACCATCCTGCTATCACCTTCCTCAACAAACTATTTTCAGTGCAATCCTATGCTCATCTACTCAGATGTATGTAAGTCCCACTCAGTTCAATAAGCGTCTATAGGATTGCAGCCTGAATATTTCAGGAATACGTAGGTATTCAGTAATACAATATATAATTCCTGAGTTATGGCTATGAATAGTCTAAAGCAGGGGTATGGAACCTCTTTCAGCCTGAGGGCTGAATTCAGTTTTGGAGGTGCCTTTGGGGGCCACATTCTGGGGGGAGGAGGCAAAGGGACAAAGACAAAAGGAGGGGGGCCAAAATTGCCAAACATTTCCAGCATGTAGTAGTCTAAAGCTCTTACTGACAGTAACAAAGCCTTACAAATGGCTAATTTCAACTTTTTGTAATGCGGGGAAAAACTGAACAAAAAACAGACAATCCCTAAATGATCAGTGGTTGGGGGAAGGGACCAGGGGTGGGGAGGAAAGGAAGTGTGTGTGGACCCCAGTCTGTGGACCCCAGATTTGGTCCCTGGACCTGAAATTGCCCACCCCAGTCTAAAAAAAGATATTCTCTTACTTTTCCTGATGTCTTTATTCCTTTAGCCAGGGAGGCATAGACTATTGCCCAAGCCAGAAAGAGAGACAGTACCAAAGGCCACCGAATTTCACCAGGATATTCAATTCCTGCAGAAATCTTCAGCACAAAGTACCTGAGAGTCAAAATGTCAATATGAGTCATTACAGGCTATGTTCCCCCAGTGTATGGTTTTGTATGAAGTTTTTGATATAGATAGATAGATAGATAGATAGATAGATAGATAGATAGATAGATAGAATAGGAGTACTCCAGCATTTGTGTTTTACATTTGCATTATTTCTTTTTTAAAGGGTTCACTTCATGCCCATTAAAACCAATTAGACATTTCCTATTAACTTCAGAGATGTGGATTATACCTACAGTACAAATTACCATTGACAGCCACTGTGGTCAGGTGGACAGAAAGGAGTTTGATCTGGAACCCATGGGTTCGAGTCCTAAGTTTAGGAGTATTTTATAATGAAAAGTGGGTAATACATTTCATTCATAAATAAATAGATAAATAAATAACTGTGACATGAATGAACTATGTGGCCTTGCATAAGTCACTTTCTCAGCAGGAGTAGGAAGATGGGAAATGGGGGGTTGAAACATATATTTCCTTGTCATGGTCGATCATCACCTGCTGAGGTTTAACTTACAGCAGCTGTCTCCCTGTGCATGTGTAGGGGACCCATTGGAGGGATTCCAGAGAGCCCTGTGGGGATTTTCTGGTCTGAGACTTCTCTCAAAACTCTGTTTGCATGGAGAAAGCCTTGCAACAAGTCCACTCAAGCAAAAGTAAGAGCTCGTTACTGAGCCTACTCGGTGGCGGTGACTGTGGCAAAGAAGAAGCCATTTTCCCACCACCATTGCATCCTCACTAGGGCTGTGCTGCGCTCCGATTCAGATCACAAATCCGGAGCAGAGTGACCCAATCCGCTTCCGACAAAGGCGGATCCGAATCGGGTTGGGGGAGCTGCGGATCGAGGCAGAGCGGTTCACCTCCATCCAGAGCTCTGAATGCAGGTAAACGTGGGGGAGGGGGCTCACCTTGTACCGGCGCCACAGTCCGTGCAGTGCCGGCTGTGCTGCCAGGTAAGAGGGGAGGGGGGCTTACCTGTGTCCAGCGCGGTCTGGCACAGGCTTCAACTGAGGTCCAGGTCTCAAAGCGGAAGCAGGCCACGGCCTGCTTCTGCTTTGAGGCCTGGACCTCAGTTGAAGCCTGCGCCAGACCACGACGGAGGCAAGTAAGTGGGGGGAGGAGGGCTTACCTGGCTCCACCGTCGCAGTCTGTGGCGACGGCGGCAAAGCCAGGTAAGAGGGGAGGGAGGCTTATTTGGCACCCATTTTGTTCCCCCTTCCCAACTTACCTGCCTCCGCTGTCCGCTGCAGAGGCAAGTAAGTAGGGAAGTGGGGGGGGGGAATCTCGATCCGCCCATCTGGATCTCAATCAGCAGAGCGGAACGGGGGAGGATTGGATTGACCTGAAGTGGTTCGGGCCCGATCTGAAAGTTCCGGATCGGGCCACGAAGCGGTTCGGGGGGGTCCGTGCACAGCCCTAATCCTCACCATGTAATCCAGCAGACCTTTTCCAATTGTTTCAGTGAGTCTTTTGCAATCTGACCCAGTGGGAAATATAGTTAAATCCTCAGGAGCATATTTTAACATGTTTGCAAGACATTTTGAGGACAAAACTGCTCAACTGCCACAATCTAGATATCATAATTAAAGAGGAGTGATCAGTGGAAGAGTCAAGGGCATGATTTCATCCTATCTTGTTGGATTTTCTCCAGTTTTTAGGGCCTGAAGATGTAACAAGATGCTTGGCCAAATCCAGTCAACCACTTTCATGTTTGAATCTTGTCCCTTCTAATTTATTACATTTCGCTAGCTGGGTCCAGGAAGTATTAAATTCCGGACTGAGAGAAAGGAAGTCCCACCTTCCTTAAAGGAGACTGTGGAATGACTGGTCCTGGAAAAGCTCAATTTCTCTTTATTTTTACAAATCCAGGTGAGGCAGTGGAGGTGCTACAGCAGTACCTTGCCGCAGCCATGGACTGGATGAGGGCAAATAAGCAGAGCCTCATTCTAGGCAAGATGAAAGTTAGTAAATTGTTCACTTGCCCAGATGAGTGGTGTTTAACCTGTTCTGAAGAGGGTTGTACTTTCCTAAAGGAAAAGATACATCATTTTGGGTTTTCATTGATCCATCCTTGTCACTAAAGGCAGAAGTGGCCTCTGTGGCTCAGAGTGCCTTCTATCAACTTTGGTAGGCATGCTAGCTATGCCCCTACTTGGACAGAGATAGTCCTGCTTCACTGATCCATGCCCTAGTAACTTCCCGTTTGCATTATAGCAATGCACTACATGTGGGGCTTCCCTTTGAAAATAGTCTGGGGTTTCCACTGGGACAGAATACAGCTTCAAGGTTACTAACTGTGTCAGGGCATAACGAACATATTATGCCACTACTCTCCCGTTTTCACTGGCTCCCAGTCCATTACCAGGCCCAGTTCAAAGTGCTGGTGTTCTTTAAGATCCTTCATTGCTTGACACCTCAGTACTTAAAGGATTGCATCTCAACACTTATATACCCAGACTATGAGATCTTCATTTGACAGCCTTCTCCAAGTGCATCTTCCAAGTGAGATACGGGAAGTGGCTTTGAATAAAAGAGCATTTTCAGTTGTTGTACGAGGCTGTAAAATACTGTCTCAAGAGGAGTCTGCCTGGTACCTACTCCAATGACCTTTCAATACCAGGCAAAGACCTTTTTATTTTCCCAAGAGTTTAAATTAACCACTGATTTAGTTTTCCTAATTTTTATTCTCTGTTACTTTCTTAGTGGGTTTCTGATCTTATCTGATGCTGCATTGTATCTCATTTTATTTTTATTCTATTGTATAGAGCCACTTAGAATGAAAGTAACAACTTAGGACCAGGTTATCTTAAAGACCATCTCCATCTATATAGCCCAATTTGAACACTACAATCCTCTGCAAAGGCCTTCTTGTCCATGGCACACCCTGCAGAGTCCCATCTGACAACAATACAGCAATGGGCCTTCTCTGTGGTGGCACCCTCCCTCTGGAATGGCCTCCCTTTATAATATGTCAGGCACAGATGATCGTGTACTTTTGACAATTGTTAAAAATTAACTTGTGTACCTTAGCTTTCTTCAGCCATCAACTACTCCAAATGCTGTTGCATTATTATAATGATGCATTGTTTCATATTTTTTTGTAAACTGTTTTAGGATAAATAAATTGGAAAGTGGTATATAAATATTCAAAAATAAAGGGAGCAATCCTATGGCCCCTAGACAGCATCTGAGGGGCCATAGGATATCTTAGATTCCCAATCTGAGGTCGGAGACAGCACTCTGACCTCGGAGAGGGGAATCAGAGCTTTGATCCTCCTCCCCCTTACAGCCAGTGTGGAAAGAACCATGCCAGCTGCTCACTGAGGCTGGGAACCTGACCTCGGAGGAGGGGCATTTCTGTGGGCAGGGAGGGAGAGGAGACTGGAGAGGCCAGGATATGAGTTATCCTGAGGCCTCTCCAGCTTCCATCCCTCCCCCTCCAAAGCACCCCTGCTAGATGGGCAAAAAAGCCTATCTAGCGAAAAATGCAGTGGGGGGGGAGATTGGGGAGGCAAAGGTCACCTCTGCTGCTCTTCCCACCCTGCGTTGGATCATCGTAAACCTCTGAGTTTGGGAGCTTACAATAATCAAGGGTGCAACCCATAGGATTATGGGTTGCACTCATTATACATACATACATACATACATACACACACAATCCAATCATTATAAATAAGCCTGTCAGGGAAGTGGTAATGTGGAGACTGCACTACCCTTTTTAGAACTCAGGTCAGGCAAAATAGTATAGCATAATCTCTCATAACATTCCTGTGAAGCAAGTTGATGATGCCTGATATTATGTCAGCTTTAGGGAACTAAAGATGACTTGATGAGACTTGAACCTAGAACCAAAGATCACACTCAAATAATTGAACTCCATGTCTACCAAAATGATGCTGTTTTTCCAGTACGTGTTCAACATGCCATCAAGTTCCCTTTGTCTACATATCAGCAGTAACCAATGCGTTAGTGAACTCCCAATATATTTAATGCCTAAATTAGTGGCATATGCACTCAACCAATGAATACTAGGAGAAGCAGCATATAGAAAATATAAGTACTGTTTTCTGTTCAGTATATTGTGTGTTATGCTTTCAATGATTTCTGGTGACTCTGAAAAGAGAATATGTATGTAGAAATGTGTGGTTATGCTTGAAATGTAATGTTGGTTACTGAAATATTGGTTAATATAATTGCTCTTTTGTAAATGAAAAATCTTCAAATACATAAAAAAAAAAACATTTCATCCATTACCCAGTGACTTCCATGCTTAGATTTCTTTAACTATTTGTTAACGAATATGTTTTTTTTAAAAAAATCTTACTTGAAGTATTCTTCACTGCCACTGACAAAAGTTTTGTTGACGACATGGCTGGTGTAGTTTACCATTGTCAAGTTTGGATAGGCACTCATACAGAAAGTAGAGTTCTTTATTTGTAATTTTGGGTGGTCACCAATGATGCAGGAATCTGACAAAAGACACAAATCAAAAAAGTAAAACTCCAGGGTAAAACTTTTGAGAAAGAACAGAATAGCAATGAACAAACAACATCTTGCATCTAAAGTATATTTCATTTGAGCATCTAAAATATAATTAAGCTTTCATATTTTGTTGAACATAAAGATTCACTCTTCCTCTCAACATTAATCACTTTTGAGTCTTCCTTTCCATTGATGAATCTAATTTGTCTTGGACTGCTATGTTTCCAATTCAGAACTTGAATATTGATTGATTAATATAGGAATTTGATACATTATAGATGCTCAACTACCATTCAGGTCAAAGTCTCTCTTTGAAAAGCTACTGGCTTCTAAGTTGCAACTTAGAGCAACATTAACCCTCAACAGAACTTTTATATTATTATTATTATTATAATTATTATTATTATTTATCATCATCATTTATACACCGCCCCATAGCCGAAGCTCCCTGGGCGGTTTACAAAAGTTTAAAACAGTGATCATTAAAAAGAACTATACAAAATTTAAAACCATAAAAAGTGTAAAATACAAACAAAAACAGATGATATCCATTTAAAAACAACTATTTTGGGGTCAGTTAAAAAACTCAGCATATTCTGTTAAATGCCGTTAAATGCCTGGGAGAAGAGAAAAGTCTTGACCTGGCACCAAAAAGATAGCAATGTTGTCACCAGGTGAGCCTCGTCGGAGAGATCATTCCATGATTAAGGGAATGATCACCACTGAAAATGATCACCACTGAATGATCACCACTGAAAAGGCCCTCTCCCTGGCTGCCATTCTCCGAGCTTCCCTGGGGGTAGGCATCCAGAGGAGAACCTTATAAGCAGGCCAGCCCGACCATTAGGCAGAATGAGGCAGTTGCCTCAGGCAGCAGATGCTAGGAGATGGCAGCAAAGTATTGGAGGAGAGAGCTGTGAGCCACATGGCCTGCCCTACGCCTGAAAGCTGGCGATCTGCCTTCAAGTGTAGGGAGAAATGCCAGTGTCAAAGAAAGATTCAATTGCCAGTCCAGTCAGCCTTTGTACATGGAATGGGACAGGGTGCCATCTTGTCCTTCACCTCAAGCAGCAAAATGTCTCAGGCCGCCTCTGTGATAATCCCTAAATCCTTCCAAGCAAAGATACCAAAGATTTTGTGAATGTACACTGCTTGTTGATACGATGAGGTTTTTCTTCTTTTCTTTTTGAGTGTTATGGAAATGCACAGGTCAGCAGCTTTAATGTCTGTCCATGGAAATATGTGGACCTTCTCAAGCCTCCTAACTCTGATCTGATCTCCTAACTCTGATCTCAATACCTGATCTCAGTAGCACATAACTGGAAACGATGACTTCTCTATTAATTGACAGGCATTTTCCTGCAATTAAAATCCAATCTTAAAGTCAAGTAGATACAATTAGTGATACAAATAGTATCAAAAATGAAAGAAATCTATTTCAATAGTGTGAAATCAGCTGTTCACATGTCCCTTGGTTTTATTCAACCTACTGGTAACTACTATTGCCATCTTCCAGTTTTCTGTACTGAAATATGTGATTATTATTTTTTGAAAGAAAGGTGTTATAATGTAAATCAGTCAGCAGAGGGGGCTGTAGGGTGGTATCCTTTCACTCTCCTATTTTCTGCACACCCTTAGATTTACTTGAATATTACTTGAGGACTAGGTGTTAGAAAAACTGTAGATTTTTTACACCTGGTTCCATATATCTCATTGTTCAGAACTTGTACACAGAAAGCTGTTTCTTACTTATGGAAGAGAATATACTTAAATTCTAAGGGCCATCACAACTCAATGCGAAATTAGATGCACTTAAGCCCACTGAAACTGGTTTTAGTGTGTCTAATTCTGTCTTGTATTGTATGATTGCTGAAAGGCTTCAACATTAGTAAATACAGATCTGAGAAAGAACTTGGATTTTTTTGTTAGTTTAAAGTATGATATACTCCCAAATTTTGAATAATTATTGCTTTTTAAAGACTTTTTCTAAATTTTGTATACAGGGGTTATCAACCTACTGATTTCAATGGCATCATTTGTTAAAGGTGGGGACACTTTCCTTATAAATGTCTTAACTTCACTCCAAATGAGAAAATCCATATTAGTGATACATTGTGTTCAGGTATTTCTTTTGCTCCCAAATTCTCTATAACACAGATGCAAAGCCAGAACACACAAGACAATATTATTTACACAACAACAGTAATATCCCAAGTCTCTTCACAGGAAACCACTTGGAAGATATAATTGCACGTAAGTATAATTGTACGACTTCTCAATTTTTTAAAAAAAATCTTAATGATTTTGTATTAGTGGGACTGCAGTTTAGAAATAGGTAGTTCTAAAATCTGCACTAGACGAGAGCATGTTCATCTATACAGGCTGGATAGGATTTGCCTTGTTTAGACCTTTTCGTAGCATGAGTGAGATCACAGGATGACACATAAGGTCACTTTTGCTGCAGTGCAGCAAGCTTTTTTTACAGCTTAGTTTTCTAGAGCTGTTGATTTCCCTGCAGTAAACAGTTCAAATCAGCAGAGGGCGCAATCACTTTGCAGCACAGAACGAACAAATCTTTGCATGCAGTGCTATCCATCAAACCTTGAGATAGGCAGAAAATAACGACTAGACTAAACCAGCATGAAAACACTTTTATATGAGAATTACTAATAAGTAAATGTATCCATTCAGAAACTAGAGGGGGGAAGCCAATTGTACTTATTTTGATGTCAAAAATGTCTTCACACATCACTCTAGCTTTCAGGCATCTATGAAGCCTCGGG
Source organism: Elgaria multicarinata webbii (assembly GCF_023053635.1). Taxonomy (NCBI): domain Eukaryota; kingdom Metazoa; phylum Chordata; class Lepidosauria; order Squamata; family Anguidae; genus Elgaria; species Elgaria multicarinata. Next base: position 108,732,719 of record NC_086172.1, read on the forward strand.
AACATATAATCCCACTGAAAACAGTATACAATAAAATATATTTCTGAGACAGCATGTTTAGGATTGAGATCAACAATATCTGATCTCAGAGCACAAATGTCAGGCAATAGCTTTAATTTTTTGCTCCATTATCTTTATAAGATATTATGCCCCTGTAATAAATACAGGAGAATCCAGAAGCATGGACCAATATGGATGTGCCCTGTCGCTAAAACAAGAACTGTATATTCTCTTTGGACACAGTTAGTGGTTGAGCATTATTGGCTTCTGGCTTAGACTAGGGCTAGAGAGTTATACAGCTCCCTACATACTTCTAGAAATACCTAGATTGTTAAATCAGACTTGTCAGTTATTTTGTCAGTTATGGTTTTGCCTGATTTTTAGGAACTTATAATTTCCTTTTCCTGGAGTGAGCCAGGCATAGTTACAGCGTTAGATTCACCATATAACATACATATACTGTCAATGCTATGCACTTGCATCATACTACTGAAGAGTTTTAAGAATAAACATTCTCTGGCCAGCAGCCTCTCTCTGACTGTGGCCAGCACTGGCTTTGGTAGAGAAAGTGTAAACCTGCACAGCGGCTGGCAAAGCAAACAGTCAATTTCCTGTTCTATAAACATTACAGAAATCAGCAGTGAAGACTCGGCATGTGTAGGTTTAAAACATGATGGCAGAGATCCATCCATTAAGTAGACCTACACTTTATGGCAATGGTGGGCAACTTGTGGCCCTGAACTTCCATCAAACCTAGCCAGCATAGGCAATACTGAGGTGTGATGGAGTTGTAGGCCAGAGCATCTGGAGGGCCACAAGTTGCCCTCATCATCTTTATGGTTTGTCCTAAGACCGCTCTCTGTGGGGAGGCCATTTTGAACAACATTCCCCAGTTGACTCTAATTATTAGTCTAATATGTTACCTGACCTGAGAGTAGTTTCAGTTCAGAGGTTTTAAAGACATGATCATAGAGGATGTACAAATGTTCTTACTCCACTTCTAATGTCATGTTTAAAAAAGAACTTCTTGGATGCACAAATTCCGGGCACTCAAACAAGTTATATTTCCCCACTTCCATTGTACTTTGCACAAGATAACAAAGTAAGCTGTTTACATTGGGTAGAATCCAATGTTAGTCCTAGTTGGATGGGACTTAAATGAGACTTAATGAATGGGACTTAAGTGAAGCTAACATTGGATACAATCCATAGGAAATGCAGAAAGATGCAAATAATAATAGTAATAATAATAATAATAATAATAATAATAATAATAATAATAATATTATTTCTAACCCGCCTCTCGATCCTGATCGAGGCGGGGAACAACAAGAAGTATAAAATACATAAAATATTAATCAAACACAGTATACATTGTTAAAACTTCCTAAAAACATTCTAAAAACATCCTAAAATTCCACTGGATAGGCCTGCCAGAAGAGATCAGTCTTTATAGCCTTCTTAAATGCTAAAAGACTGTTAAGTTGACGAATCTCCTCCAGCAGATACTTAACATCTTAAGTATGCCCCCTCTTCCACCACTTATTTAATATATTCAAAGGTTCTACAAGTCTTCCACCCATTCAGTACACATTTACCTGGTAGTAAGCCTCACTGTACACAGTGAGACTTACTTCCAAGTAAATGTGCAGGATTGTGCTACATGACTGGAGTCTTAAGCGTGTTTACTAAGATATATGTCCTGTTGAGATCAATGAAAGTTTTCTCTGAATAAATACAAATAGAATTTGGCTATTAGTATCATAGTTAAGAACTTTTACATCTTAGCATTTGTCATCCAATGAAGAATAGGGTTTAGAAGGCCAATTTCGTGGCTAAAATGTTAACTTGCATGTCAGAAATCTAGTCTTATATACCCACTTTATCCACTTGGCTTTAAAGCACATTGGGTGGCCCTAGGTTAGCCACTTTCTTTCAGCCTACCTATCTCACACCGTTTTGTTTATGACACTAAATCTGCAATCCTATACCCACTTACCTTGGAGAAATCTCCGTTGAACTAAATAGGACTGACTTTTAAATAAATATGCATAGGGTTGCACTGTAAGCATCATAGGTTCCTTGAAGGAATTTTGTTAAAAGCTGGAATCACTTTGTAGTGCATCAGAATAGCAATTTTATCAGGATAGTCTTGTTTAACTATTTTTTTCTGCTTCTCTTCTCTTCTCTTGACAAGAGAATTCTTGACTTGAATTCTGTATATGCCTACTCAGAAGTAAGCCCTATTGAGTCCAATGGAAATTACTCCCAGGTTATAGAATTGCAGCTTAAAAGACTTAAGGATACAATATCTGTCATCATTTTAAATGTTAGCAATATCACAAGAAATATAACATATGAGGAGCTACTTAAGGGATGATAGTATTTTGTTTAAGTTCCTGATATACCAACATTGTAAATATGCAATAAGACACTAATAGTGCAATGCTATGCATATCTACTCAGAGGTAAGCCCCCATTTAGTTCAATGGGATGGGCTTACTTCTGAGTACATATGCACGGCAGCATACTGTACAGGCATTAGTGGAATTTCTGCTTTACATTTTTATATTACTATATGAAACTTATTCTACTGCATAATTCAGACGGGATCCAAAGAAGTTGGAAGGTAAATCCTATCTGTGCTAGTAAAACCTATTTTCAGGCTATTGTTAGAATTTCAGCTGAAATATAGTCAAAAACCTATAGCTCTTTTCAATGGAATGGAAGACATTTACCATGAAAAAATATTAAGCTGAAAGGGTGGGCAGGACCCAGCGCATTCCAATCACACCTAAAAATTTAGATCATAGAATCATAGAATAGCAGAGTTGGAAGGGGCCTACAAGGCCATCGAGTCCAACCCCCTGCTCAATGCAGGAATCCACCCTAAAGCATCCCTGACAGATGGTTGTCCAGCTGCCTCTTGAAGGCCTCTAGTGTGGGAGAGATTGACCTGTGTAAGAAAAATCAGCTATTGAGCGGTATAGAAAATGCAATAAATAAATAAATATCATCCCATTGATACTGCACCAGAAGCAAAATGCAGGAGTTATCAGGGTGCATTAATGCCAAGGACTTTGTAGGACCATGGGTCTCAGAAGAGGAACCTGGCATTTGCCAAGTTGAGAAGCGTGCATGAGCTCTTGAACCCTTAAGAATTGCAAGGGGAGGGTGGAAATCAACCAGGCGCAGCTTGTGTTTTTACGGCAGCCCTGTGAAGGGAAAAGCCACAACCCACAAAATTCTCCTTTCCATATATTTCTAAAAGGCTCATGAACCATCTTAGGTTCTGAACTTGCAGGTAAAGAGATAGATGGCCTCTTGTCAGGATGCTGTAGTAGTGGATTTCCTGCATTGGCAAGGGTTTGGACTAGATGACCATTGAGATGTTTTCCACCTCTGGGATTCTATCCTATGTTTCTGTTAAATTGAAAGCACAGTTGTAAAAGCTTTGTCATTCTTTCCTTGACTTTCAGGAGAATTTGGGAATGATGAATTCAACTAATTCCCCCCACTTTATAAATTAATAACTAAGAGATGCATTATGAAGTTTGTGGCATTCACAACTTATAGTAGAAAGTAGTGTAACTAGAAACTAAGCAGGGACCCAGGCCAAATCAGTGCCATTCTGAACATCTGTGGCAAATAGTTATAGTGGTACACTTGAAACTGTTTTTCATAAAGTGTCACCCAAAGGCCACCATTTCCAATTATTCCTGCTGATGGACATAAATGCAAAATGTGTGCATGTAGGAGAAAACGACACTGTAACTTAAAACCTAATTCTTTACATATCTACTCAGAAGTAAGGCCCACAGAATTCAATGGGACTTACTCCCAGATAAGCGTGTGTAAATCTAGTGGACAAAATCTAGTCGGCTGATAATTCAATTTTCAGTTATGTTTGCTCTCTTGGCACACTTGGAAGAATAGATAATAAAACAAATGTAAATAAATACATGCCTGTGGAGGATAATAAGCTAGGGTGACCATATGAAAAGGAGGACAGGGCTCCTGTATCTTTAACAGTTGCATAGAAAAGGGAATTTAAGCAGGTGTCATTTGTTTGCATTTCGCACCTGGTGAAATGTCCTCTTCACCACAACAGTTAAAGCTGCAGGAGCTGTACTGCAGCTATGGTGTGACCAGATTTAAAAGAGGGCCGGGCACCTGCAGTTTTAACTGTTGTGATGAAGAGGAAATTTCATCAGGTTCTCCATATATACAAATGACACCTGCTGAAATTCCCTTTTCAATACAACTGTTAAAGATACAGGAGCCCTGTCCTCCTTTTCATATGGTCACCCTAAATAAGCATTACAATCTTCTATGTCCATTATATGATCCTTAGAACCGGCCCTACCATTAGACAGACTTAGGTGATTGCCTTAGGCAGCAGGTGCTGAGAGGCAGTGATGGTAGACTTCTAACTGTTCCTTCTGGCTGTTTCTCTATGTTGGAAGACAGAGCTTTGTATGGTACATGACCTGTCCTGGCCCTGCTAAACCAAACCATTGCCTCAGTTATGGTGGAAGATACTATCCCATCACTAGCATTGAAGTAAAGTTTAACTGCCAGTTCAGCTGGCTTCTATACAGGGTGCCATCTTGTCCTTTGCCTCAGGCAGCAATATCTTGGGCTAGCTCTGATGCTCCCCCTAGGAAAAGAGTTATTTTAGGGCAATATAATATAATGCTTTGGCCACTAACCAGCTGTTTACCATGCTAAAAGCCCCTGTAGTTTGTATGTTTTATGGTAACCTACAGTTTTAAATAAACAAACAACTTGACATGAAACAAGTTTTCTCCTGTTTCCAGTAGAATTTATTTCCAAGGAAGTATTCTTGGGATCACAGCAAAGTAAGGATCTCCAGCAAAGAAGTAATTACGCTCTTCATGGTTTTAATTTTTGTGAACCACCCAGAGAGCTTTGGCTATTGGGCAGTATAAAAATGTAATAAATAAATAAATAAAATAAATAAAAAATTAGAATGCAGCATACTAACAACTTTGCCTGCACAGCATCAGCACAAGAGGTCTGACTGCTATCATAAGATTTCTGTTCTGATTCCCAACTTACGGTCTAATAGAGCTGTGATTAAAAATAGGGGACAAGTTGTCTTCTCATCTGGTGGAACATTCATTGCCATACTGAAATGTAGGATGTTGATTGCCTTTGATTTATTGCCAGTGGCTAAAACAACTGCCAGATGCAGATAGGATAGAACTATTATCTTTAAAATTATGTAAAAGGGATATTTAGACCTTGCAGCTCATCATGTCTCAGTGTAACAGAAATGACAATAACCAAAATTCCTTCTGCACACAGGGTTGGATCCAGATTTAGGTGTGTACAGCTGGCTGAAGCAGATCCCCCACCCTCATCCTCCCCACAGCAGGCCCCTGAAAATGCTGTACAGCGTGTCAGGGAATCCAGCTGAATGGGGTAAGCTGTGCTGCAGGCAGGAGCAAGTGGAGATTCCCCAAAATTGGGCAGAGGCACCTTCCATGAAATAAATAAATAAAATATTTATTTATTTATTACCCACCTCTCCCTCTAGATCAAGGCAGGGAACAACAACAAATACAAAACACCATAAAATACATAAAACTGATTAAATCATATAAAACCAATGCATTATTAAAAGGCATCTTGAAATTCAACTGGGTAGGCCTGCCAGAACAGACCAGTCTTTCTGTCCATGGATGGTAGATTCTGAATTCAATCCAGAACTTTTAATGACACAGGAGTGCATTAATAATGTAGCTATCTTAATGATAAAAATAGCCATCTTAAATATGGCTACCATCCTAAGTACACTTATTAGGAAGTAATCCCCACTAAGCACAGCGAGAGATAATTTTCAGTAACCATGCATAGGATTGAACGCCAATGTCCTTCCTCCTCAAATGTATATTGAAAAACCTTATCACTATCACCTATTCTCTACCTTATCTTTCATATCGTATTCTGTGTTTGCCTGCCTGGCATCTGAGTCAATATCCATGACAACATTATTAATGAAACACTCGACCAGTTACTTCAGTTCCTAGATCTCTTGCCATTTAAGATGCATGTTAATTAGTTCACTGATAAGTCTGAAACTTCAGATGAATTCTGGACATAGCCCTTAACCCCATGACAACACTCTTGATGAAAGGACATCTTCCCACAATAAGGAACAGTTTGCAATAGTAAATCTATGAGTATGCTCATTGCAGAATTGTCAGAACATATAGAACAGATTTGTCTGAGCCATTAAAGGATAATATCAAGGATGTAAAGGGAGAGCATGCTCCAACTTACCTAACAAAAGTTTGTTTTTATCTCTACAATCTGGTGTGTTCCATGGATTGTTACAGGAGGCCCAAGGTAACACACGTACAAGGGATGCAAAAAGGTAGAAAAGTGTGTAGCACAATATAATATTATAATATATGGCTATTAGGACAGAAATAATCAACATAGCAATGCCACAGCCTGAAAAAAAGAGAGAAACAGGGACAATTAGATACCATCCTCTTTTAAGCTGCTAAAAGATATATAGTGACCTGAAAGATAATGTTGAAACTGCCAATACATATGCAAATTCATTTTTGTTTGAAGATCATCTTTTTTTTCAGGGTTTTCCTTTGACAAGAAGCTCCTGGCACACCACACAATGCTTACCTATCCATTTTTAATCACAAGTAAGCCCAGGTTTCAGACTCAAAGGAAGCAAGCTTCGGCATGTTGCCATCAACAGAACTTGTATTCTTATTCTTGTATTCCCCCAGGATACCCTATATCAAGGGTTATTATGCAGCATAAACAGAGCCAAAATAAATGCTTTTAAAACACACTGCTTTGATGCAATTAAATTTTATAACAACCAAGAATAGGCCCTTGAATCTTGATGTGCATTTTCCTCCACCACCACACAGAGATTGAACCCCCAAATGGCTCTCCTTATTATGGTTCCTACAAGGAAACTGGAAAATGACTGTTCCTCATGGTACACAGGAGTTACCTAGCAATGACGGCAAGTATTGTTGCCTTATTAGACGTATGTGATACAGGCAAAGCGATGCAGCCATAGGAAGCTCTCCTGCTGAGCAATGCAGAGAGGATTCACTAAAGCAGAAAAAGTGCTGCATTCGTACAACATCAGTCAATGGAAGGTCATCTCAAGGTTGAAGCAAGACTACAGTGTATCACCCACTGTTGTAATTGTCCCTCCTGTTCAAACTAAAGATAAGCCATGATCTCATAAAGGGAGCCATCTCTAAATGCACAGGAAGACAGTATTTCCTCACAGCTCACCTTGCAAGGCAGGGATGGCTTTCCAAACAGACACAGGTCCCTGACTAGCAAACTGCCCCAGAGAAACCTCCAAGAGAAAGATGGGGACTCCCGCCAGAGCCAACATTGTCAAATAGGGGATAAGAAATGCACCTAAGGGGGAAAAAGAAGACAGACTTAAGAGATAGTGTGGGAGAAAATGTACAATCCCTACTAGTAGTAGTGCCTATTTTGTAGAGGTACTACAAAGGTACCTTGAAGAGGTATAACAACCCTTACATCATTCATCCTCACTTAAACAATGGCAAACCCTTTGGAATTCAGCTTTTTCCTCTTTAGGAAGCCTGGTTGAGCAGATATGCTTTATAAGCAGAAGGGGGTGGGGAGCTTTCCATAAAAAAGCTTTGCACATTGGTCAGCTTGGCAAAAGATCTTCCCAAAAACACTCCGTGTGTGTGTGTGTGTGTGCGCGCATGTGTGTTTGTGCAGATAGACTTTAAAAAGGCCTGCAACTCCCAGCATTCCCCAGCCAGCATGGCTGGCTGGCTGGGTAATGCCAGGAGATGTAGGACTTCTTTCTGCCTAAATATGCACAGGATTGCACCCTCAGTTCACCATAAAATCCTTGATTATTGCTACCAAGGCATACGTGCTTATCAGGCATATCCTAACCATCTTTATTCTGAATGAAGCCCCGTTTATTTTAGTGGGATTGCAGCCAAGCAAGAACATTCAAGTTGGCAGCCTTTGGCAAATATGTGAACAATCAACATGCATTTCCAGCCTGGTCCTAAGCATGTTTACTCAGAAGTAGCTCCAATGAACTCAATACTTGAACATCAGTTTCACTGAAATCCTTGAGACTTAAGGGTTCGATCCTAGACAAACCTGGAAATAAGCCCCGTTAAATGCAATGGGACTTTTATTATTACATTTTTATTATTACCCTGGCAAACATGCAGGGGATCACTGTCTGTGCAGGGCTTCTCCGCGCTCCTAGCTACCTCCACAAGAACTGCCTTGTTTAGTTCACCCCCTCCTAACCTGCCTGTTCCTTGGGGCATATTATGGATTGGCTTCTACACCACGTCAAACGCGGCTGCCTGTTCGGAAGGGAAATGGCTGCCAGTCTTGCTCCAGGTGGTGCAGCTAATTCAATTAGGGCCAATAATTTCTCTCATCATCACTTACAACTGTGTCTCAGGGCTTCCTGGAGTGTGTCGAGAGAGGAAAACTAGGGTCGTTTTAGGCAAAACATCCCAGCACAACATGAAAGTATGATTTCTTTCAGCACATTGTCCATTTCTACCTCTATACGTGCAACCCACAATCGCTGCTATCGTCTAACAGTCCCGATTGAGAAAGTCGATTAGCCAATCCACACACTAAGGCAGAGAATCAGCCAACCCTGGGCTATCCGCGTGGAGGGCCAAAATAGACAGTACTTTAAATCTGTTTCTAGCAGCTATGTCTTTTGTTCATTTTTACTCTAGAGTAAGCGCAGGGGCCCGAACCTGATCCCGACCCTAACCCCTCCCCACAGCTAGGATCCCGATCCGAATTATCCCCCTCCCTTTGCGCGTACTCTAGATTTTTTTTAAAAAAAAGGTGGGGGGAGACGAAGACACAGATATTAGAATTCTGTTTCGAATTCAAAGTCATGAGAATTTTGCAATGACACTGATGACCCTCACAAACCGCTTGCTTATGTACACTTCTTTGGGAGTTATCTTCATTAAACTCAATGGAATGTAGTTTCTTCGGAATGTGTATGCATGGGATTAAGCACACGAAATGTGACTGAGGTTACGATCGGTCTCACTCAAGTACGGATAAATTCCGTGAGACTTATCCCAAAGCAGAGGTTTCTTTCCATCCCGAAACGGAATTCAGCAGCAGTCCGTGAATATTGTGTGTGTGTGTGTGTGTACACACACACAAATAGATACATACACACACTGGATACATTGCGATTTAGAATAATCAGTGCAAATTATTTGCAAGTCTACTCAGAAGTAAGCCACACAGTTCAATAGGACTTACTCCCAGGTACAAGAGTAAGGGATTGCAGCCTTAATCCTTCCCTTACCCCCGACTGAAAATGAATTATAATGAACAACCTCTTTATAGCCACTAACATTTCACCATATAAATTTTGAGACGATCAAATGTTTAGTGAGAAACATGTCCTTTTGTTTAAGACAAAGTTTAAAGTATTCCCACTATAGTCCAAAACCACAAAACCATGTAAATTCACCATAAACTACAAGAAAACTGGCTTGCATCGGGCTGGGCATATGAACAGAATCAGGTAATACAAGCAATCATTTTGATTGGGATACGTACAATAAACAGATACATAAAAACAACCATTAAGTTGAAATAATGCAGTATAAGATGGAAAAGGAGAAGTTCATCGCTACTGAAACTCTAATATCTATATGATTTTTCTGTTTTTTGCTATTTATAACGAATACACTTCTTCGAAAGAAAATCACCACCAATATTCTGCGTGTTTATTTATTTAAAACAATGACGAGTGTAATAGCAACAATATAGCATAAAAATAATCGGTGGGAATATTAACAGTCCACTATTTTTCTTTGTGATGGTAACGAGGACAACAAGCAGAGAGGTTGTTACATTTCATTTGATTTTTGACATTGTCTAAAACTGTATTAATTCTTACATATGGAAGTCTTTTTATCCTTCACAGCTGCACTCCTATACCAACGTACCTGGTAGCAGGTCTCATGGGACTTGAGTTCAACGGGACTTACTTCTGAGTAGTCATTCATAAGGTTGCACTATAACCCTATTACGGTTTATAGGATTACAGCACATGCCATACAGACATTTATAAGATTGTACTGTTAGGACTCCCCCTCTCCTTTTACGGGTAGTTAAAACTAATAAATTATTTTTCTAATTAGGTTTTCTTTCTCTCCCTGTGTATACATCAAGAAGGCCTAATGTACCGGACAGGAATAATTATTATGCAGTTTTTCAGGGACTGGTTATCAGTTCAACTCTATCTATCTATATCATACGTTTCTTCACTTTCTAAGCACTAATCCATATCCAATAAGCACTTTCTTATTTTCCGTCCAGCCTCTTGGGGCTGGAACGGACAAACCGCAAGAAGGCAAAAGGTTAAGCAGACGCTTTCCCGTCCCTCTTCTCAAACTAGCAGCCTCCCACTTAAAAGGGGGCGTCGACAGACTGGGAACCAAGTGCTGTCGTTTCTTTAAATCCCGTTAATTTCAAGGAAAGATTATTAGGATCTTAATGGCAGATCGGTGAGGGCCCATCTAGTCAAAAGGCGAGTTACTAAGGTCGCAATGGCTGGCTGGAGCATGCTGGCAGTTGTTGGACTTTTTTCTGTTTAAGCATGAATAGCATTGCGCCCTAGATACGTTTTAGGAGCCGATTTTATGTTTTTTATATATACGAAAGTTATATTCTGTTTTATCCGGGTCTATCTCAACAGGGACGGTGTGAAGCCTGTTGTGCTGCAGATGCTCATGATCACACACATGTAATTGGTTTCCCCTAAATCTGTAATGCAGATTGGATTCGCCATTTCACCCATAAGTATGTATTGAAACAGTGCAAGGTAATAGGATGCTAATTGCCATTAATCTGCCTTAAAGTGATCTGGATTATGAAAACCTAGATTTAAAAAAAACGGTCACGCAATTATTGTAAGTGTTCAACTCAGGGGCATGGATGATCTGTTGCCACAGTTTTCCAGAGAAGCCGGAATAGGGGTGGGGCTGCGTTCTTTTTCTCAGTTTCTTACCCTGCCCTCTACTTCGTGCAATCCCTTCCCCCCTCACCCCACCCATTCCCTCTTAATTTGCTGGCTGGGAAGCCCGACCCAGAAACCAATGAGGCTGAAAAGATCGAATTTAAGACGGTCATCGAGCCAATTTACGTTCAAACTAAGCGCCCCCTTTTAACTGGTTTGTGGATCAGGGCCTCGGTCAGTGGGGGCTGGTGACTCCGATTTCGGTGGGGCTGTGATTCCATCCTAGGTTTCAATCACAGCCAGTCAGAACCCTAACGGAGCTATCCAAGGTGCTGATCCCATTTTGAGTTCTGGCTGGTTCTGACTGAAACCTGGACTGGAATCGCAGCTCCACCGAAATCGGAGCCACCAGCCACCACTGGTGTCGGTGTTGTCCCTTTCTGAGCTGCAGGATGTAAAAAGAGAGGAAAGTCCATACCTCCCCCATTCTTAAAGGCCAGGTACGGGAACCTCCAGACATTGCCCAGCCCAACTGCATAACCCACCATGGAGAGGATGAAGTCCAGCTTGCTAGACCAGTTTCCTCGGGCTTTATTTTCGTCCCCTTCATCTTCCTCCGGCTGGAGGGAGACAAAAAAAAGAGAAAGAAATGACATTGGCCTGAAAATAATAGCCATGGTTGCAAACAGCAGTCTCAGGTCTGTCAGACAACCTACATCATCGCCATCATCCATAAAGCTGGAGTTCCAAAGATAAGAAGAGCAGCGTTAGATCTATTGGACCAATAAATAAATAAATAAAACGAGAGAGTTTATTGCGGCATAATTATGAAGTAAACATGTCCAATAGAACTCACTACCACAAGATGTAGTGATTGTCACCAATCTGGATGGCTTTAAAAAGGGGTTGGATAAATTCCTGGAGGCAAAGGCTATCAATGGCTACTAGCCCTGATGGCTGTGAGCTATCTCCAGTATTCGAGGCAGTAAGCCTGTGTGCACCAGTTGCTGGGGAACATGGGTGGGAGGGTGCTGTTGCACCATTTCCTGCTTGTCCATCCCTGGCCAATGGCTGGTTGGCCACTGTGTGAACAGAGTGCTGGACTAGATGGACCCTTGGTCTGATCCAGCATCAAGGCACTTCTTAAGGTAGAAGTGATGTATTTATACATGTGCTTCTCTAAGCAGTACAATCCTGTGCATGTCTACTCAGAAGCAAGTCCCATTGAGTTCAATGGGGCTTATTCCCAGGTAAATGAGTACAGGATTGCAGCCTAGGTATTTTAGGACTCGATGACCCCAGTTGAACCTGTGGACTGCCTTTACAGAGGAAGAAAAAAAGCGAAGCTCTTCTACTTCCCATTGGCAGAGTTAAGCATATGCCTTCCATACAAATGGATAAGACTGAGAAGCGATTAACCATGACCCGATCATGAACAAAGTATTACATATCATACTAGATATCTGGCTCTCTCTCTCTCTCTCTCTCTCTCTCTCTCTCTCTCTCTCTCTCACTCACACACACACACACACACACACACACACACACACACACACACACACGTGCGAACGAGAAGAAAACTCCCTGATGGCATCTCAACCTACGTTTTGCATTCTCGCCACAGGCGCCTTTTAGCCCCACATGTAACCCTGCACATGCGCAGCCACCCTTCGAAAGGGGAAGGAAGGGGAAGCAGAAGACAGAAAGCCGCCAATGCCTCGGGATGGCGACTTCGTGCTAAGAGATCTGCTTCCAAATAGCCCCCCTGGCTCCATCACGGCAGTGTTAAACATTAAACGGTTTGGAGAGCTATTGCCGTAATTATGCAGGGTGTCTCTGCTGAGCACGTGGCTTTTTAAACATTGTCCCCGGGGCGCATCATTTGGTATCCCTGAACCCACATTGAGCCACAGCTGCCACAGGGCCAATTTCCCCTCTGCTTTGTGCTTCGGGAGAGGCAGGCAGTTTATTTGAAGAGGCAAATGCACTCTCGTTACGACCACCCAAGGATACAAGTGCACCCTTGCATGTATACGCAAGTCCCCAGTGTTGGAACTGAGCGGTTGTAGAGATTCTCAGCTACATAATTATGCTGATGAGGTGGAGGGAATCTATCGGTCCCTGTGACCCATTCCATTCTCTCTCAGGGCCCACCCAACCTCGTTTATTTGTAGCTTGCGTTTATTTCAATGGAGCCCAATCATGTCAAATTGGCATTCCCAGGTCCCGTTATGTCCTATGGGCGTTCAGATAGTTTCCAAAGGACATTTAAGGTCCTTTTTTTTTTTTTTTTTTTTAGTTCCCATTAGTGGGGGCTGGTGGATCTGCTTTAGGTTGGGCTGTGAATCTATAAGGTGCTGAGCCCTATCCTCCAAATAAACTCAGCACCTTTGCTCCAAATAAACTCAGCAACTTTAGAATTCTCGCTAGTTCTGTCTGAAATCCATATTCACAGCCCAAGCAAAATAGGTGTCATCAGCCTCCACTGGTTCGCCCCACAGGGATTACCACGAGGGACGACGACGTGAGGCTCCTCCACGACCCAAACAGAGCCCGGATGAAATCATAGAAAGGGAAGAAAGTCTGGGAAGGTTAAAGTTCAGCCTAAACTCTCCTCCCGCCACGATGATGATGATGACGACGACGACGATGATGATGATGATTTGGAGATCCTTGAGCTTCACTTGGAGGGGGGGGGGAATCAATTTATTTCGGGAGAAATCGAAGGGGAGGTGAGTTCAGTCCCCTTCCCTCTGAGCTTTGCAGGAATCCCCCCCAATCCGAAACAGGAATCCCAGCGTTTGGCTTGAACTTTCTGCTCAGTGTCTCTCAAGGCAAGAACCAATATTGAATGCCAAGCAGTGGAGAGGTGGGGGTGGGGATTTTTCATCAGGACCGCGGGGAAAGGGTTAACGACCTCCTCTCCCACCCGATCCTGACCGAGCCACCCCCACCCAAACACTGGGATTTAAATAATAACACACACACACACACACACACGAGAGAGAGAGGGAGAGAGAGAGAGAGAGAGAGAGAGAGAGAGAGGACGTATCGTCTACTTTGGCCCCAACATATAAACTCCTCTGGGATTGAGAAGGTAAGTTGATGGACTCAGTTATTTCTCGCTCTAGGACACCACTTTAAACTGTAGGGAGAAGAGGAAATGGACACCTTGTGTCTTCAGCTATAGAATGGGGTGGAGTAAAATAGCCAGTTTTCTCGGACTAGTTCTGGTAGATAGCAGGGTTTCAAGCTGAAAGAATAGAGGGGAAACGATGTGCAGGAATTGAATTTACCGACTAAGTTTGTAATTTAGCTTGGGCGGAAACAGTAAATGGTATTGTGTGAACCAACTCCATCCACAACCTAATTCGGCTGAATGATTAGAATGTAAACTCACCGAGACTTAAAAAATTTCAAGTGTTAAAACTTCATTGAGTTGTATGTAGTAGCCTGGTATTAATGTTTACTTGCATGTGGTAGCAACTTTCTGAAAAGCGAATGAATTTAATCCCCAGACGTTTTCTCACGGGAGGCTTAAATAGATTTGCAACGTACTTATCTAAAATGTGTACTCCAATTCCAATTCAATAAATAAAAATAAAATCTTTCCTAGCTTCCAGATTTTCGGCTTCCATGCTGGAGAAAAAGAAAATGTTTTTGGAAGCCATTCTTAATGGAGTGGATCACACCCTTAGATATCTTATTCTACTTCTGAGACGCTGAAGGATGCATTTCCTCAAGACCTCATTCCGATATAGAGAAGAAGTGGTCCATTGATATTAATGGGGGCCTTAGGGTGCTGGTTCGGTTTAGGTAGCCTTCCTAGTGGAAGTTGGTGACTCCAACGTCAGTGGGGCTGTGAATCTGCTCTTGGTCTCAGTCAGAACCAGGCAGAACTCTGAGCTATCCTTGTTTTGGGGTTTGGTTTCAGCATCTTTGCTAGTTCCTTTAGAGTTCTGACTGAAACCCGGAATGGATTCACAGCCTCACTGACATCAGAGCCACCAACCTCCACTGTGCCTCTCCCAACCATATAGCCTGCCCCAAGCTGGTGCCCCCTCCGGAGATGTTGGACCACAATTCTCACCATACCCAGACAGCATAGCCATAGGCCTCATTGACTGGGGACGCTGGGATTTGTGGTCCAACACCTCGGGAGGCGGCACCAGCTTGGAGAACTTTCCCCTATGCATCCCGGGCGGAGATGGGTAACCCAGGCTTTTCCGGGTTGTTTCTCTGGAGAAGGCGCTGTTCAGCCCGGGCATCAGGTGCGCGCCTTACGCGCACCAGCCCCCTGCCTACATCATGCCGCAGTGCCGGGCACTTGCTCACTGACCCTGAGTAACGATTGAACTGTCTAAGACGGCGTGATTGATCACAGGGCCCGGCCCGGTGGGGCTTCGAGGGAAGGGGCCTGATACAGTTGGCTCTTTCTTTGCTTGGGTGGGTTTTGTTGTTATTGCTGATTGTGCTCCCGTTTGGTCGACAGGCAAGGACGTCCCCAAAGGGTTCCTGTATTCCAACCCTCCATAAAGATCAGCGCTCAGAGCGAGTGAGGGCGAGCGGACGTGGGACACGGAAACCACCGCTACGAACGCTCCTTTGAACGCGAAGAAGGGCCCCTTCCCCTTCTCTCACGCACGGGCCAGAGAGAGAGAAAGATTGGGATGGGGGGGGAGAGAGAGAAGAAGAAGGTTAATTAGGTTAATAAGCTGTGCGTAGAATAAAGACAATGCGGTTCAACGTAATAGGTATTCTTCCATTGTAGTGGCCATATCCCATCGTCGTGAATGGCAAAACGCCAATCAGTTCTAATGCTCCTGGATCTTTTGTTTTCTAGCCGGCTCTAGAGAAATAGACGGAGACACGTCTGTCTGTATTAACATGGTCATTACCCGCCAGAGCCTCAAGAGGAGGCCCGATAAGAAATTAATAAATACTGGTATTCCTTCGCTTTTCTGTGTCACTTTCCCTCCCCGATACAAAATGTTTGTCTCCTTTCTCTGCCATTGAGTCCCAGAATGAAAGTGCGCGGGCATAATCCTAAAATTACTTACTCGGAAGTAAGACCCAGTGTATTCAGTGGGCTTACTCCGAAGTAAAGGTGCCTTAAGGCCGCAGTGAAACAATGTCAAGTAACTTGCTTCTTTCATTATATTCCACCGAACTTCCTTTTTGCGTTCTAGTGCTAAGTAATTATCACCCATTATTGTCCACTGGAGGAAACACCCACACACACACCCTCCATCGCTTGTTTTGTGCTTATGTTCCTGGGATGGGAGAAAACCCTTCAGTTTAGGGTCTCTGTGTGTACAGTGGCTAAGTGATTAGGGCATCAGCCTCGGGAGACGCGGGTTCAAATCTCCATTTGCTCATGAAGGTCACTCCATGACCTTGGGCCAGTCACAAACTTTCAGCCTAATCTATTCCCCACAGCGTTGTTGTGAGGATAACATGGGAGGGGGGCATGTATGCCGCCTTGAACTCCTTGGACGACAACGAGAAAGAAATGAAATGAATAAATACAATGACAATGATTCTCCATTGTCTTGATTCGGTAATAAAGCATCCGAAACCCCTGGTTTCTTCTCATTCCTACTGGTTTTGGAGAATCACGGAGAGATTTCTTTTCTTTTCTTTCTTTTTTTAAAGATCGCTCCTTGCAGTCTCTAAATTTGGGCTGATTTTCGCTTAGGAATTCATTTTGCGTGGTAAATGAGCATTGGTGGTTGGTGCTAGGCGCCCGTGTTAGATCCGGAAGAGCCGCATAAGGGGTGGGGGGGGAGACAACTTACCTCGGTGACCCCGCTGCTGCCAGGCAGAACAGAAGTGATCCCATCTGTGCCCAACACCACGGTGCTCTGGCTCATGTTCACCCAACCTTGGCCCTTGGCACTGTTTTGCTCCAGTGTGCTCTTACCAAGACTTTGATTAGCTTCCCCGCCATCCGTGCTTTGCAACGGGGGGATTTTACACGGGGCAACGTTGCCCTGGATGGCGGTCCCTGCACTGGTGGGGGCATTCTTGAGAGGGAAAGGCTCGATCGAGTCTTTGCCGGCGGTGGAGTTGGCTTGCACGGGGGCGAGTTTGCAGATCCCCACTTTGGTCCTCTCGGAATCGTTGGGTTTGGCTTCGTCAGATGGCAAGGTTTTGCTGTCGCCGGAGAGAGCTGTGGCGACTCTGGCCAGCTGGGACGGAACGTGGGACGGTAGGTTCTGCGGCTGCTCGGTTTCGGGGCTGTTCCTGATCATGCCTGCGCTTTCGAGTGGCCCAGAGGCAAGCATCTCGGGACTGTTGGCGAGCTGCTTGCTCATCTCCTTTGGACTGGCGTAATCCTACGAGAGCAAAGGCGCGTTAAAAAGAAGGAAGCGAAAGGGGGTGGGGGGGGTGAGGTCCTGCCACAAGGAAGCCGCCCTTAAACATAAAGTGTTGGGGTTTGGTTTGCGCTGTGTAAATTGATCAGGAAGGCGCTGCCGCAAATTCGAATTGAGACAGCCCTTTCTTCAGTCATCTTAGTACAGTAAGGTATAACCGCACCTGCGCTTGCAGACCTACAATTCTAGCGTTAGACACAGCATCGCTCGCAGCTCTCTGCTCACAAACCTTCTTGATTTTCTCATCACGACTGTAGGATGTTCCCTTCCCCTAGCACTATTGTAGAAAGAATCTTTAATTTTACGCCCCATTTCCTTTCTGTCATTCAGCAATGCACACTGGGGGGGAGGGGGAAGAGGGGGAGAGACACGCTGCCCTCTATGCAGCCAGCGAGATATAACGGAACTCAATCACATAGGCTCTTATATACCCAATAATGATTTTCTCCCCAATATTTTCGGCTAAGAGTGGTGGGGATGGGGCTTCAAAAACCGTGAAAGGAGATACTCTCTGTTAGAACGAATGCTGGATTGTATTTTCTAATATCCCAATCCTCAACATATTACTCCAAGTAAACCGATTCTAAAGAGGTTTACTTTTCATTTGGCGTTTTAAGGACCGGAGTTTTCAGAGTACAGGATCTTGGCCACAGTCCCTCAGCCTTTACTTTAACTTTCCATCTCTCAATCCTTTCGAAGATTTTTTTTAAAAAAAACAACAAACGAACAAATAATCAACAACAATGGTGCTATAATTATACAGCTTTATAAAGTGTCCTGTCCAGACATTCTGCTACGCTTCAAAGAAAAGACTCATCAATTTCTACACTTAAAAGCCAATCTGCAGAAGAAACTGCAAGAAATTCCTTCTGCACGTTTGCTGTTTAGTCGACCAGCACCCCAAAAACTCAGATAACCAGTAATAATTACACCTTCAGAATACATGGCAATTTTTACTGCGTGGCACTGAAATACTTCCATTTATGCATGCCCCTTTCCTTCCCACCTCAAAAGGAAGAAATTACCGAGATACGACCGCGGACGACCGTCTACAGAAGAACGCAGGCTTTCAGCACCTTGGATAGCGCTCGCCGCGCGAACACGCTCCTTACTCACCCACCCCGCAGCCAATCTTCAAGCTTACAACACGCTTCCGACCTTAATTCGTAGCCACTTTTATTTCCAGTATGGAACAAACCGATTGGATAACGAGACAAATCTATTTTCCCGAACCTCCTAAAATAAACAGAGAAGAAGAGGTGGGGGGGTTGGGGAAACACCCCACTTACCATATCTAAAATATCATCTGATCGAACCGGCAGAGAGGTAAAATCAGCACGACAGGCAAAATGGGTAGACTGGATTTTGCTCCGGCAAGAGCCAAGCTTTCTATACCTCCGTGGGAAAGATCGGGTTTGCGTCAGTGCATAGCAAGGTGCCCTTCGTATGACATTTTCTTGATAATAAGAGTTTGATAAATCATTACCCTTGGATTGGGATTTTTAAAGGGACAACACGAAGCCAGCGCGCCCGGCTTGCTGTCACTCAGGCAGCGGTTGGGATTGCGTGTTCAGAGTGACTCACTTGGGTGGGGGTGGGGGTGATGCTTACTAAGCCAAGCCCAACGAAAGCAGAACTTTCTTGCTAGTAATTAGAAAGGAGAAGGGGGGAGAAGAAGAAGGAACATGTGAGGAACACGTCCTATTGCACCCAAAGCACAAACTCGCGCGGCAGAGCCCCTCCCCGCCCCCGTTTCTCCCTCCCTCCCTCCCTCGTGAACGCAGGGCTCTCGGTCTACGCTGGCTTCGAGTGAGAACTTCCGCAGTGGGCGCAGCCCTTCCACCGCGTCTCCCGCGGTTTCAGGGGCTTCATCCCTGTCCTCCAGCTTCCCACTCATCAAGGGCCCTAACCCTCGTGAAAGGGGAGGGGGGATCTTATCCCCTCTGCCGGCTTCTGTCCGCCAAACGTAACATAGGTGGAATTAACAATAGTCGCAGAGAAATGTTTATTTCCATCGAGGACATTTTCACTGGGGTGAAGCCCTGCCCCCCCCCCCGCACTTTTTAGAAGTCTGCAATCCTATGCCCATTTACCTGGCCGTAAATCCCAGTAAAGTCAATGGGGGTTACTTTCAAGGACAAACACACAGGATTGCACTGTTAGGCTGAAGGCAACCTTAAACACACTTACTTGGAAGTAAGCCACTCAATGGGACTTCTTTTCCAGTAAGCATGCATAGGATTCATATCCTAATGGTGCAGTATCCTAAAGTGATGCTGGGACTGACTTTGCGATACACTTGATTCGCCTTAAATTTTTGTTATTTGATGTAAGGAACTATTGGAAACTACTAGCTTTTTACCCAAAATCGAAGTATCATTTTCGCATCTGAGAAAATCCCAGAGGTTCTTTCTCTAAGCAACGCTCCTTCATGGGGCGCCAGGTAGTTTAGAAGCGTAATTAAAGGGTTTAGCTCGAGAACTGCAATAATTGGAGAAATGTATTGTAACTTTTGCACACTTCCTAAACTGGTCGGAATGGTATACATGCTGGGATCCGAAGTATGTTTGCATGTAATGGAAGGGCGTTCTTTAGAATCATTGTGACATCTTTTCCCATTTAAGATCCATGTGAATTTTGATCATACGCATCTGCCTAGTACACATTGTGGAGACAACAGAGTTTACACGTGGGTTGCTCACGATCCAGCTAAAATCAAAGGAGAGTTATATCAATTTCAATGGGAAAAGAGATGAGCTTGTTCTTTACACACTCTCATTGAGATAAGTGGTACTTCAGAGTGATTAACTTTGGCTAAATTATGCCTACAAGTGTTCTGTATATTTTGCCACCTTCGAATACTGTGATCTATGCCTTTAAAATGTGAAGTGCAGGCTTGTTTCTGAAGTATATTCGTGATTTTCCTGCTTTATTCGATGCCCTTCAGCTTGCACGAATTTAAAATGAGGACTTTATATTTCACAACCTTTTCGGTTATTCAGAGGCATTGCACCTTAAGAGGCAGGAGGCTCAAGGCAGGAACTCAGCCTTTTCTATATAACAATACAATATATTTGTCTATTAAAATGAGAGAAAAGTTAAAGTAATCTGGGGGCACATAAACCAACAAGTCATTGTTTTCCCTGACCAGGGCCCAAGGCACTTGACGCAGCCCCCTGCTAAACCTAAGCAGGTCAGTGCCTGTTGAAAGACGCCGCCTTGGGCTCCAGGGTAGAAGAAAGGCGGGGATAGAAATGTACTAAAAATAATAAATAAATAAATAAATATTTAAAATCACTCGTCGTCCAGCATCAAATCTAATATTCTGAAGTGGCCTCCTAATGAGCACTTACTTGAGAGCAAAGCACGCTGAATGCATTCAGAGCAGGGCTTAGTTCTAAGGTACTTAAAAATAAATGAAAACTTGTGACTTCAGATATACCACTTTTATTTATTTTTATTTATTGTTACATTTATATCCCGCATTTTCTTCCTTCAAGGAATCCACAGGCTACCTCCTCTTCATTTCATCCTCACAACATCAAACCTGTGAGATAGGTTAAGGTGTGAGAGTCAGCGGCCCAGAGTCACCCAGTGAGCTTCTATGGCTGGGTGGGAGTTCCAGGCGGCACTCTAACCACTACACCACATTGGAGATTCACACACTGTCCATCACAACACTGTCCAGTCTAACACTATAACAACTATACCACACTGGAGACACGGGACATATATATCACGCAAACAATGAGGGGGGATATTTTTTTAGAAGTTAGAAACGAAAGTGTATCTCGTTTTAAAATGTCACTGTTTCCTTTGATTTGTAAAATAGAATAGGCATGAATTAACTAAAATTACGCTTTTACAGCACAATCCCATACACGTCTTCTCAGAAGTGAGTTTGGCTGGTCTTACCCAGATCAATGGGTATACACTTAACTGGGATTAAGTCCCATTGAACTCAATGGAATTAATTTAAGAGTAGACATTCATAATCTTGTGTTGAACTCAATCGCATTTAAAAGCGTTGAGGCTTAGTTGAATCGTGACTAAGGTTTCTATTTAACCGGGTGATTGCAGAGTAGCAGCCTTTGCTCTCACTGTCAACCAGTCTCTCCCTCCACCAAGGTTAGAGTAATCCTTAAAATATAGGAACGAAATTAAACGCGACAAGCCATCAATCTAAAGTACTATTTTTTTTTGTTAAAGACAGCCTCACTGGCTGGGGTAGGGATATTTCAAGAAAAACGAAGCTGGTTTCTCTTCTTATCCGAAGTCTAGCAATCTATTAATATTTTTTTCACAGCAGGACTTTTAAATGTTCTGCATTTTCATAAATGATGAGCCCATAAGTAAACTATTCGTCTTTTGATTCAAAATGGACAACAACAACAATAATAATAGCCAAACTATAGACATCTTTGTCTCCAATGAAAAATATATTAGAATAATTCTGTTAACCACAAGGAAGAAGAGCATTAAAAGCAGAGATCCCCACACTTCCAAGTGGAGCTGAAACCAACTGAAGGAGGGGGAAAGTTACAAAATGTTCGCCAGCTCATCACATAGCATTGCAATGTCCCTGGCTCTTTTCTTATTTATTGCAAGCACGCAAAAACACGAACTTCATTAAAAGTTGATTTAAGAATAAGACAAGGCCAACTCTTCTAGGCAAGAAGGTATTGGCAGCTGTTAATTGCCACTCCTGGGTTCCCCGTCCTTCACATTCCTTTTAATTAATATTCAGTGCCCAAATCCAGCTGCATGCCCGGTTTCCACAAGAGAACCGGGGGAGAGGAGGAATTGCTGTAACACTTAACATATGTGGATGAAAAGAGCTCCCTTATTACGGAAAATCTGAAAAGTCCCCCCCCCCCCTCTAATTTTCAGCTAATTGTAGTTTCATCTGTGCCAACAGACACGCAATGTAAATTCTTCAGATTCTTTTCTAAACCAAGAAGACTTCCTGGTGTTTCGCTTACAGGCTCTGAAATGGCCTAATGCGTGGCTTACTGGCGTCCTATTGATTCAAGTGGACAACAGACACCGACAATTTCATACTCAATGGCCTTCTTGATTTGAAGGCTTGTTATAAATAGCTAAGCTTCGTAAGTGTGTTTTTTTTAAAGCACCCTCTCCACAACCCTTGCCCCCCCCCCCACTCGTCTGATCTACGCCTCCCCTTTTATTTAAACCTTTCTTCCTTTTGAGGGCAAGAAGGGCGGGCGGCTGCATCGCCGAAGGGGGGCCTCGAACTCGCGTCATCCCAGCTAGCTGCCGAGCCCAGCTTCAGAACAAGGAGCGCTGCAAGAAGGCGAAAAGTGTTTGCACCAGACTCCGGGGACAGGACCTTTTTGTCTTCGGGTTGCTGCAGCGCAAAGGAGGCTGCTCGTCTGAATTCTGTCTCTTTACTCAAGGAGCCCACCAGCTAGACCGTCCGCGACTGGGAGGCAGGAGGAGGAGGAGGAGGAGGAGGAACAGCAGCAGCAGCAGCAGCAGCAGATCTTTAGGGGCTGGCGCATCGCTGACTCAGAATACTGCGGACTGAACCGAGGCACGAAGTTCGGAGCGCGCATCCGTGCACATAAAACTGAACCCATCAAACTAGTTGTTCACGGAACGAGGCGTCCCCGCCTGCCCGACCCGTCCGATATAACTAGAGGTGAAGCAGCAAGGACTGCATCGAGTGTATTGAAACACGAACGACGGCGCGAGCGGGACTCCGGCTCACCTGCCAAAGTCCTTCCCTCTGACCTTTTCCCTGACCCTCGTCGTTGGCTTTATTTCTCAGTTGGTTTTGGCAACTCCCACTATTTCTTACGGACCTTTGGATAGCTGCCGTGGTTTCCAAGGAAAGCAACAGAGACGCTTGTATCGCCATAAAGACTAACCGATTTATAAGCTTTCCTGGACCATGTATAGCCCCTTTCATCAGCTGCATGGAGTATTATGGAGATTTTCAGGTTTATATGCAGTGGTGGTGGTAAAGCGAGAATTGTAAACAGGGAGGTCAGAAGGAAATGAAATGCAGAAAGTGACATTCACATGATTTAGCAGTGGTCATCCACAGTGCAGTTGTTGCTGATAACACTAACATCTTGCCATTAGGTAAGCTAATTAACACATGTAGTGTGCTTTTTTTTAAAAAAAAACATTTATCTCGATTCGAGCCTCTGGTGATAGAATTAAACCTATTGGTGACTTCCAAGTCAGCGGCCTCTCACTAAAATCTCCCATTGAAGTGTCTTTGCTTCGTGATACCCTTGCTCAAGTACATTCCCTCATTGTCATCTGCATGCACAATTGGGATAACTGGGTTCCATTTAAATAATGCAAGCTACAAATAAGCGATGGATGAGCAATCTGCACATGCTCTTTGGCACTATATGGTGGGTGGTGGTGGGAAGAGAGATTAGATAGCTAATTCTTAGTGAGAATTAGTGAGCCCTAATTTTAAGACCCAGGCGCAGTGTCAGTTTCCACTGGGTTTTTAAAACCTTCCTAGAATAGCCTCTTTTTTTCTTTCTTTTTTAAACTTCATGGCTATATCTCTGTGCTGACCTGAAATGGTTTGGGCCTGGCAGGCAGAAAAGGAACCATACTCTCTCCACATTCTCAGGTTTCTTGTGCCTCGCTGAAGTTTCTTTCTGCTAAAAAAATCTTCCTACACAACTCACTATGGCAGATCTTCACCAATACTGCCAGCATTTTCTCACTCTTTCTTAGCCTGAGGCTAGAAAATAGGAAGTTGCAGTTTAAGGAACAATGACTATGTCCAGTGAAAGAAATCTGCCATGCCTGCATTGCTCCTGGCTGCATGCAGACGGAGCCTAACTGTCTGCAGTTTCCCTGTCGGTAGGACAGATTAGTTGAATTAGTTAGCTGATACTTACTGCATAGCTATAGGAATGTTGGGCAGAAATTGGTCACTGTGAGAAGCAAGATGCTGGAATTAGACGGATCTTTGGCAGAGGTGACTGATGCCCACTGGGGCTGACGGACTCTCCAGAGAGACAGAGCAGTCTCTTACATTCCCAGGAGCCCATACCATAAAAATGGAAAACTGAGGAACATGAATTTTAAGATCATTAGTGCAAAGGGGCAGGAGGAATCCGCAGAACCACATAAACCACCACCAGCAGCAACAGTGCCAACAACAACAACCTATCGCAACTCATTGCAAAAGGAGGCACAGAGAACAAAGCTCTGTGTCTAAGGATAGGGATGGGATGATGATAAAGAGAAGAAGAAGAAGAAGAAGAAGAAGAAGAAGAAGAAGAAGAAGAAGAAGAAGAAGAAGATGATGTTCCTCAGAGCTATGCAGAAAAGCAGCCTTGGAACCCAGATACAAATTCTGAAAGCACCCCAAATCCACTCCTTTGCATGTCCACCACAGAACATGCCTCAAAGCGACCCTGTGCATATCTACTCAAAAGTAACAGTGAAAAGCATCACATTACAGAAATCCAGTGTATGCATGTCTCCTCAGAAGTAACAAGGATCGGATAACTCAGGAGTAAGCATGGGCAGCAAGTTCAACCCATTTTCATCTAAACAAACAAACATAATCATCCACACAGCCACACAACAACACTCCTTTGGAGCCACTTTTTTTCTGTTCTGGCAACAGCTCACAACACACAAAAAGGAAACTGAATCAAGTGACTTTAATCATGAGTGCATAATATTGGAAGATCCATGCACCCCACACACAATCTTCTGTCCCTCCAACACACAGCAATCACATGCATGCACACAGCCACCCCACACAGAAGACAACCCACATTCACAGATATCCCCCACTCCACAAGACATCTTACCCCCTTTCTTTGCTACCACTGATATCTCTCTCTCTCTTTTCTGGGGATGCTGCTTTAGTGCTCTGCAATACAGAGGTTTTTCTTTCTTTAAGGTTAGTTGGGATTGGCTTAGGGCAACTCAGTGGATGCCCACTTTAGAAAAGAAAATTCTTAGATATATGCATCTTAGGTGGATTTAAAACAGGCTTGAGCCTGAACTGCACACATTATCATGGGTAAATTGTCCTGTCGTTGGAATAGAGAGCACCCACCCATCTTATACTAGAGGCAGATTACAACCACCTATGGGTCAGCTACTGGCAGTCCCTGAAATGATGCCAGCTGATTCTCCAACAATTAAAACCAGAGAAGGAAAGAGTACTGTGAGAATGATAATCACAGGAAGCCATTGAGGAGGTAGTCATAAGGCTTTGGGCTACTAACATTCACTCCCTTGAAAACATGCCCCTTAGCAATACTAATTGTGGACTAAGGTGTGATTCTTAATACCATATCATGAATTTGACCTCTGCTAATAGGCACCCTTGGGCCTACCTAGGGGTCAATGTATCTTTATGTTTTGGCAGAGCCGCCTATGAGGTAAACCCTAAAGTGCACTCATGCATAGAGCTACTGTGTGCTCTTATCTGCATGTTACATTTAGTGATGCCAGATTTTTATAAATCTTTAATATGCTACTGCATTCTATTCTGTTCTGTCCTGTTCTATTCTATTCCTACAGATTATACAATGAACAAATAATGGACTAATGGCCATCCAAGATATCAAACAATATTTTGCTGAAATAATGGCAAAATGCCCTTTAAAAACAACAGCAATTTGGCCACCTTTATGTGGATTTGGATAGTCTGGGGGGTCATGATGCAAATTCACACAACTATAGTCATGCTGTGAATGTCAGCTGAATGGATCTCTGAAGGGCATGCAGTTACACCAGAAAATGCCCAACTCACAGCACAGTTGAATGGTACTGAACTAAATCTGCCTCAAATTTGGCTAAACACACACAGAGAGCATATATGTGCTATAGAACTGAAAACCCATTACCTCTTCTAAGCAAATTATGGGAACTGTCCTGTGAAGGAGCTGGAGAATGCAAACAGAATGCTCAGCTTCATCACTGAACTATAATACCCAGGATTCATGTTGGAAAGCCATGACAACTCAAGTGGCACAAAGTCGATATAAATGAAGGCTAAATGTGGGTTGCATTCAGGCAGAAGCAATCACACCACCAGTTCGCCCTTCTGTGGAATTCTGCACGGAGGTCCTCAAACTGCCCTCTCAACTCACTAGTTTGGTCATGTGAATTTTCTTGCAATAATAAGTGAACCAAATTTCAATTGCATAAGGAAGTTTGGGAATCTATTCTATACACACTGAGACACCAATCAGATGGTCAATTTTATCAGCATTAATGTGGGGGTGGGAGGATGGAAATGATTGCTCTTTGAAAGCTGATAGTGCTAACTATCTGTTTAACATTACACACATGGCCCCAATCTAGCATTGGGTACTACACACACATCTCTCATACTGGCTGCTGGGATTCAGTTATGAAAACCACATACACAGTAATCACTTTGCACACATGGTATTCAATCCACAGTGAGTGTGAGTATGAGATAGTATGTGGGTATTAATTGTTCATTCACTCTGACCTCTTCATATCTGCTTTTTCTCTCTTCTGCAACGGTGTCTGCGGTCTCTTTAAAAAGGGAAACACGTCCCCCTGGAGTTATTCCTTGCTCTCTGGCCTCCTGTTTGCAGTGGATAATCGTTTCCCTACGCTGAAGCAGAACTGATTGTAAATCTGCATCTATCACCGCAGCAGCCATTCAGATTGAATTAACAAGTCACTACAGCCTTAATTACTTTGTCAGAGATGAAAAATAGTAATTGATCTTGTCCTGGATCAGCTCATATCACCCCCTCCTATCCCCTCAATGCCCTGGCCCACTGCAAGTCCTCACAGATAAGCAAATAAATAAATAAATAAATAAATAAATAAATAAATAAATAAATAACCCATTCATATGAATGCTGGGACATAGAAACAAATATAGCAAAAGAGGTCCTAAGGCTCTTCATGAGTAGAGGGAGATCTGGAGAACAATTGATCGATAGCCTTGAGATATTTGGAAGCAGCAGAGTCATAAGAACATACAAACGACAGCCAGGCTGGATCAGACCAAGGGTCCATCTAGTCCAGCGCTCTGTTCACACAGTGACCAACCAGCTGTCGTCCAGGAACCCACAAACAGGACATGGGTGCAACAACACCCTACTGCCCATGTTCCCCAGTAATTGGTGTATCTAGGTTTACTGCCTCTGTTACTGGAGGTAGTACAGGACCATCAGGACCAGTAGTCATTCACAGCCTTCTCCTCCAGAAATTTGTCCAATTCCCTTTTAAAGCCATCCAAATTGGTGGCCATCACTACATCTTGTGGTAGTAAATTCCATAGTTTAATTATACTCTGTGTGAATTATGCAGTTTCTTTGACCTAAATCTCCTATCAATTAGTTTCATGGGATGACTCTGGGTTCTAACATTATGGGAGAGGGAGAAAAATGTATCCCTATCCACATTCTCCAAAACATGCATAATTTTGTACACCTCTATCATGTCTCCCCTTACCATCCTTTTTTTCCAAGCTAAACAATCCAAGCTGTTGTAATATTCCTTCTTAGGGGGAGATGCTCCAGTTTCTTGATCATTTTAATTGCCCTTTTCTGTACTTTTTCCAGCTCAACAATTTCTTTTTTTTAAGTGTGGTGACCAGAACTATACACAGTATTCTATTATACAATAGTATTATACAATAGATTTGTATAAAGACAGCTTTATTCTAATAATGCCTAACTTGGAGTTTGCCTTCTTTACAGTGACCACACACTGGGTTGATATTCTCATTGAGCTGTCTACCACTACCTCAAGATCTCTTGGACATGTTGCATATTTTGGTTAGAAGACCAGCAATTTCATAATTGAGACCTCTAGAATGGATACTATCCTGGCCTGGTGATTCATTTGCTTTCAATTTGGCAATAAGGTTGATAACTTCTTCTTTTGTCACCACTATTTGCCTCAGTTCCTCAGACTCCCTTCCTGAAAATATCAGTTGAGACACAGGTATCTCTCCTATATCTTCTGCAGTGAACACCAATGCAAAGCATTCAGCTTCTCTGCAGTCTCCCTGTCTTCCATTACTACCTTAACTCCACTGTCATCCGGTGACCCAACTGCCTCTGTGTAGCTCGTTTCCTGCTTTTGAGATTATATATATCAGAATATATTGTTGGCCTTGCTGTTGTTAGCAATAGTCTCTCACTTATTTTCTGCTTGCATTGCCTTTGTGGAAGCTTGTGCTTCCTTTTGCATTTTTCATTTGGGCAAGACTTTCATTTTCTGAAGGAAGCCCTCCTTCAGTCATCCTTTAAACCAGGGGTGTTGAACCTCTTTCAGTGGGGCTGTGAATCTGTTGTGGTTTTTAGTCAGAACCAGTTAGAACTCTAAAGGAGCTATACAAAGTGCTGAACCCTACCGCCAAAGTTGATTCAGCACCATGGACAGCTCCTTTAGAATTCTGCTGGCTCTGGCTGAAACCCAGTGTTGATTCACAGCCTCACTGAGATAGGAGCCACCAGCCTTCACTGCCAAATTCCATTTTGGAGATGTAATTGGAAGTCACATTCCAGTGCGAAAGGCAAATGGGGACTGGGGCAAAGGCAAAAGAGGGCATGACCACAACCACCAAGGCTGGACGTAGAAGCTATTTCCCATAACTAAGCCTTAGTAGAGGCATTTCAGGCTTATAGAATGGGGAAAAACTGCACGGAAGTCTGGAAACCACCAAATGATCAGTGGTTGAGAAAATAAAAGGGTGCACAGGCATCTAGGGAACCCCAGAGGCTCAGATTTGGCCCACCCATCTGTGCCCCTGCATTAAACACACAGACACACATGCTTCCCCTTAACATGTCACTTGAATGATTTGCTTACTCTTCTGGCATTGTCTGGTAGTGGACTTGCTCTGTGATTTAAGCCCACTGTGATCTGGACTGAATGGCATTTCTGAGTGAATGATTCTGCCTTGAAGTAGAAAAACGGGACATGTCTAGATGGTGTTTTGATACCTTCCAGTTTTATGGTTCTATGAGAGAACTGCTGAAGTGACACATACAAGCATACATGTGTTTAAATTGACTTTATTATATTTTTATGCCTCTTTAAGAAAGTTCTGTATTTTGAAACGGAGCCGATAAATCTCTTAAATAAACAAACAAACTGATGCTTAACACAGTTAAATACTACTGATGTCAAGTGCATGGTTAGCTCTCTCCATTTGAAATCAAGGGGAGGTACAACAAATGTACATTGAAAAGTACTATCTGAAGTGTATACATTGTAGCTGGGCTTTAAAATGTAATTGCATTACATCAATGAAAAGCACAATCTTAGGCATGTTTAGATGGAAAAAGGTCCTAAACCTTTTAAATACAGATTAAAATTTGATCTCCAGATTTAAATAAAAATAAACTTTACAATGGCTTTCCTATCAGTTTGAATACAAACTCTGTGAATAGTTTACCTGTCAGGGTAACTACTATGCTTTCCCTTTGAACAGGAAGAAATTAATCAGGAAGTGCTCAGTTGAAAACATGTGAATATGTCCTAAGTATGCCATTTAACTTGTTGACTGCTTCAATTGCATATTATACACGTTTTGTTCAAACTGGCATGTTAAAAATGTATATGAATATTTTAAGTGCATTTGTTGACAGATCTACAGCTCTGTCCTAAGGGTCCCTTGTGGATATAATATTGCAGCAGTCTGAACATCACAGTGATCTTTTGCCCATTTAGTAGTGGCCTCCAGTTGGTTTTTGGATTACAACTCCCATCAACACAACCATTGGCCATGTTGGCTGGGTTTTACAAAAGCTGTAGTCCAAAACTGTCTGGATGGTAACAGGTTGGGGAAGGCTGATGTGCAAGAACAGGTGTGGCTTGAGCAGCCTCAATTGCTCCATGAACTGAATGAGTCTCATTGCTGTGATGCCACAACATCAACAGTGAAGCAACCATCTGCTTTACTTTGCCAATTCTTGTCACAGTGCAGTTGGTCTCCATAAAGGGCATTTTGTAGTGACTTACTAGGCAGGAGTTGAATACTAGATAGTAACTGCTGATCTTCCATATAATTTCTTTTTGAATTATTATTTCTCACTGTTCCTTTTCCTCTTAAAAGCTACACATACTTTTCTTTGCATCCAGAAATGTGTTGTAGAGTTGAAACAGAAACATTTGAACAGAAATGTTAAGATCCTCAGAGTTCTTGCTAATTGGCCTATCACCAAGACCATCAAAGTGGATGAGCATTAGAGATGGAATGTTTTCAGTGGTAGCCCCTAACCTGCAAAATTGCTTTCTGAAAAATATTGTGCCATTTCAGATCTTGGAGTCTGTTGACACTCTGCACTGTTGCAGGATTTTGCTATGGTGCAATCTTGAACAGCCGTCTGAATATGTCAGGTTTCACAGGGAAGCCAGACAGGAATAGGTCAGCACCATGGAAAGCTCCAAGTGGGGCTTGCTGCCAGAGTTGGCTGTATGCTGCTCCAACAAGGATCAGTGCAAGACTGAGCCTTAAATAAGAGTATGATTGGTTTTAGTCTGGCTGGCCCCACCTCCATACTGACATAGGCATTGTCTCTTAAAGGGTTTGGACTGGTTTTGTATACTCAAACTCTAACATGGGAGTGTCTGTGGCTTGCTAGTTTCCTCATGGGCTGAGTCCTCAGAGCCCAATCATGGTGATGCAACCTCCTCTGGATGGAGGGGAGCTGGGCCCTGAGGTCTTTTTGGAGAAATGCATCCCAGGGAGGTGGAAGTCTCCTGATGACTTTCTGTAGATGAATCTTTCCCCTGAACCATTAACTCTGGAGCCTTTTTCTCTGAAGACAAGAGGTCAGAATCCTTTGAGGATAAGTGCTCAGAGGTCTGGTCCATGACAGCCATACAGCTGGCCCTATCTGTGGCTGCTTTTAAGAAGATGTTTAAAACTTATCTATTCTCCCTGGCTTTTAATTTTTTAAAAAATATGGCATCCCCTGATGTTGTTTTGAAAGTGCATTTTTGAAACTGTTTTTTATTTAAAATTGTTTACATTTTTATTAATATGTTTGTATTCTTTGTTGTGCTGTAAGATGCCTTGGGAAGAGTATAGTCTTGAAAGGCAGCTAAGAAATGGATTAAGAAATGACTAGAGCACTGTCTACACTGGGCTGAGGTCCTGCCTACTAGCTCCCCACACACACAGAGAGAGGGAGAGGGAGGGATATATATATATATATATATATATATATATGAGAGAGAGAAAGAGAGATTTCTCATATTTCTGAAAAGTTCCAAGCCTATTGATGCTATTTTGGGTAATGGCCCTTTAGAATGCCACACAGGAAAAAACATTGCAGGAAACCATGGCATCACCAATGCCATGCAAGTTCCACTGCATGGCTCTTAACAAGCCTTGATGGGGTGATGGGCAAACAATGCTGCTGGCAGTGCCAAATGCCAGTGGTAGTGCACTGCTAATGGTGCTGTGGACAAGTTCCAGTAAAAGCACCTGTCATATAATAGGATTCGACCATTAGATAACTCTGACATTGCATATCCTGGCCATTAGGAAATATTGCATTGATGAGATTCATTACAGCATATCTCTCTAATTTTGGACAAACATTTCCAGGACTAATCTCAGCCAAAAGTTTTTTTGTTTTTTTAAATGAAACCTACTAGTGTCCTAGTTTGTTAAATGAATAGAGATGCAGGCATATACTTCCACCTCCACTATGTATCTTTCAAATGACTGGTTTGTTTTACAGTTCTGATTATAAAGAACAAAATAAGAGTAGTCCAGAGTGAATCAAATGGATACAATCAGTCACGGAACTGTTTCTTGGATTTCAGTAGCTCCTTTTACTGCAGAACAAAACCATCAAGCATGAGCAGATAAAACAGCCTTGGCTGAAGGTGATGCATCCCTTTGTTTTAAACCTGCATTCTTCTATGTTCATCAAATCTGGAAACAAAACATGAACATGCTATGCTCCTATTAAGAAATATGACCTCTGAAATCCCATGAATTAACAATTGAAGATGTAGTTGTTGTTGTTTAAAAACTCTAAACAAATTATATGAAGCAAATTATAAGAAAGTTTGGAAGATCATCAGCTCAGAAATCAGGAGGTGGAAGCAGCAGCAATTATGCATCTCAAATTGCCCAATCACTATTAAAATGATGTCAGTCCCAAAACTTTTATTTCTGTTTCAAATACTGCCAGTTTGGATTTCTAGAGACCAACTACAACATTGGCAGAAGCAATTAAATGCATTTATATTCCGCACCAAAATCCAGAGGATACGTAAATCACTCCTATATAAACAGCAGGAAAATGGCGGCTGGTTAATCCCAAATCTGATAGGCTATTACGAAGTCAATCAACTCAAACACATAATCCCCTTGATGGAAGAAAACACCTTCAAACAGTGGTGAAGATAGAAGGAATTAGGAATGTGGGAACCCCTATCAGTTTCTGGCCATACTGTAAACATAAGCTTAGACAAGTAGAGCAGGTACAGAATCCATTTACATTCACCACATTGAAAGTTTGGAAAGTGAAAATGGAAACATCATCAGAGCTCTCACCATTAAACCTGATTTCCCATTACCCAGCCTTTGAAGGTAGACTAACAACCAGGGAGATAATTAAGTGGAAATCCAAAAGACTTATGGATTTCTTCAAGAATGGGCAATTGATTAAGAAAATTGGCAGATGAGAAAGGACAGTGAATAAAAATTGCACAAGCACACACCTTTCGCTTGCAGCAAGAAATACAAACTGCAGCCACTAGGAACTTAACGGCATTTGCACGAGAAGTGGTGGGATATAAAGGAGCAACAAGAGGTTTGCACTCCAACTCTACAAATGGATAATAATGGCTCAGGAAGTCAGTACAAATGATTCACTTAAGATGAAATGGATCTAGGAATTCAAATTGAGGGAAAAGATTGGAATGCATTGTGGGACAGATGCCCATTTAAAACAACATCAAGTAAAAATAAAGACTTAATGTTAAAAGTGACCCACAGATGCCCAGAAGAATATCAGTGATGAGCCCAGGGACATCCCCAGATTGTTAGAGGAGATGCTCTGGAATAGGGACGTAAATACAAAGGTCATGCCCAAAGGTGAGTACTTTTTAGAAAAAAGTTTTCCAGGAGATCAGCTCAATAACTTGACAATGGGTTCACCCATCTTCTCACCTAGCTCTGTTAAATTTATTCAGAGGATTGGACAACAATTTGTTAAATAAGGAATTAATAAGCCATCTACTATTGGCAGCTAGATGGCTGATAGCCAAGCACTAGAAAGACGGAAAAGGGCTCCATATTGATAATTGGTACCCAAGGGTTTGGCAGATTGCCCTTTTAGAAAAAATGACCCAGAAATTGAGGAGAGTGAGGACAACAAAGCGAAGACTAATTTGAAGGGGTATGGAGGAAACTTATTGAATTTGCAAATAAAGAAGGTGGGAGAATGCCTCGATCAGCATATTTAAATATGGACAGTATAGATATGGGTAAAGAAACCAATTTCCGGATTACCCTTAAATTAATGAATGTTAAATAACATCAAACCCAGGTGGGAATATACGTTGGTATTTAAACTGAATGTATGATGTAATATTGAACCTTTGTAACCAGACCTATAAATTACAAAAATAAAATGTTTTTTAAAAAGTTACATCAAATTATCATGACTCACTTCTTTCCTATCAAAACTGAAAGAGTGTTTGCAATGTATTATTTTGTTTTTTTGACTGTTGTCAACTGCCCAAAGAACTTTGTAATGGTACAGCATACAACTTACATACATAAATAAATAATTATATCTGGTAAAAAGTAACATGTAGCTGGGCCATCAGTCAGTCAGAAGCAAACCCCTGGTGCCCACCAGATGTTTTGGATTCCAGCTCCCATCAGCCCCATCCAGCATGGCCAGTGCTCAGGAATTCTGGGAGTCATAGTTCAAGACATCTGGAGAGCATCAGCTTGGTAAAGTGCATTGTTTCAGGCAATGGGTTCTGATGAGTCTCTGAAATGTAGTTTGGATTGCAGTGTTCTGCTTGGGATAGAGCTTGAGTAAGGTGATCAGGTTCTGTCAAATTTCTCAGAAAGCAAGGTGGAAAGAGATCATACCACAGAAAGCTGCATGTGGTGCTGGGGCTGGAAGCTAGACAGGATTGTCTGTATGTTGCAGATCAAAGCAAAACTGTAGCTTAAATAGGAGGTTACCAGTCTTTAGGCTAGTTAGCTCTGCCTCTACATTGACAGAAACCTCCATCACACCTAGGAAGAAACGCTGGCTACCATTGCTTCTCCATTGTCGCTCAGTTACTTCCTGTTTGAAAACAGGAAGTAAACAAGGAGCACAAGGCCCATTCAGTCCAGCGATGTAATCACAGTGCTTCTCCCACACACAGCAGGAACCGGACTTTTTCTGTTTTTTCTTGTGGTGCAGAAGGCAGGTGCGTTCAAGGGGCGGAAGGCATGTGAGAGGCCTTCATGTGAGGGACCTCTGAGAAATCCATGCGTGCCCAGTAACGAGGGTGCAATAAAATGCTCATCGGATGGAGCTCTGAGAGGGGGCTGGTCAGCAACTTTGGGCTGTGATGTGGGAGTGTTTGTGGCATGCTAGTGCCAGCATGACATACATACAAATAGTATGTCAACTAATGCCGCTTCCTCTGGATGCAGGGGGGGGTACCCCTGGGGTTCCTCTGGAAAAGTGGGTTTTGGGGACATGGAAGCCTCATGATTCTTCCCATGAACAACTTTCCCCTATTGGTTGCAGAGCCTTTTCTGAGGACAAGGGGTCGGAATCCTCTGGGGATGATGGTCCAGGGTGCTGTTCCATGACAGGAAGATCACATTTGGTTAATCTTACTGTTAAAACTGCCTGCCTGTATAAATTAAGTATCATATCTACGATGTTCCTGGCAGTTTACAGTTTACAAGTTATATGCCATTTACTAATTACAGTTCCAAATGAGTATGGTCAATTTTGAGAAATATTGCATTTGTTCAGTATTTACATGAACCAGATTCTGAAAAAACAAATCTTTGTATTACATGAGCCATCATTTGTCAAGAAACCCCATTAACTTCCACTAGACTTCGTGGGGCTTGTTCTGTAACTGTAAAGAATTTGTCTCCATGAGTCAGTCTGGTTAATAAAAAAGCCCAGTCTCTTTGACAGGGAAATCATTACCTTGTAAGAGCCCTCTGACAAAAATCCTCTCTCATTCCAGTTGAAATTATCCCTAGATAATGAAGAGTCTGGTAAATCTTTAAAGCATTAATTGCTTGGGCATTGGCTCCTCTGTAGCAGCTTGAGCTAACACATCAAGCAGGGTTACTAGGCAGAATACACACCTCTTTTTGTGTTCGTTTCACCATTTGCTTTTATCTGTTTAAGCAGCAGTTGCTTGAACATTCAAATATATGTTCTGAATTCTGACACATACAAGAATCTGGACTGTAAGACGATCAAAACTACAAAGACTTGGCTATTGTCAGGGAAGCCTTTAACAGTAATGGACATTGGTTGCTCAAGGGGATCAGGTGGGAGAGAAAAATAGAAGCATCTGGAGGAAATTTCTGCATCATTGGTCAGGCAGTCATGCTGTTAACAGCTATTGTTCCCCGCTCATGTACCTTTTCATACCGCTGAGGATTTTCCTTGGCCACTACACCATATTACTATAACACTCTCTACTTATACAACATGATTGTCAAGGTATCATGTTGAAATGGATCCAGAACCAGCTCCCTCATTTTTTCTCCATGATGAACAGAACCTAAACAGCACATTCAAGTCAACATTCAGAATAAGTGTTCAGCTAAAATGATGATGACGAAGTGCATGTGATGTGCTGGGCTTGACGAATCCAAGGCTGGAGTTAAAATCGCAGGAAGAAACATTAACAATCTCAGATATGCAGATGACACCACTTTGATGGCTGAAAGTGAGGAGGAGCTGAGGAGCCTTATGACGAAGGTGAAAGAAGAAAGTGCAAAAGCTGGGTTGCAGTTAAACCTCAAAAAAAACCAAGATTATGGCAACCAGCTTGATTGATAACTGGCAAATAGAGGGAGAAAACATGGAGGCAGTGACAGACTTTGTATTTCTGGGCACAAAGATTACTGCAGACGCTGACTGCAGCCAGGAAATCAGAAGACGTTTACTTCTTGGGAGGAGAGCAATGACAAATCTTGATAAAATAGTTAAGAGCAGAGCCATCACACTGACAAAAAAGGTCCACATAGTTAAAACAATGGTTTTCCCTTTAGTAACCTATAGCTGCGAGAGCTGGACCATAAGGAAGGCTGAGCGAAGGAAGATAGATGCTTTTGAACTGTGGTGTTGGAGGAAAATTCTGAGAGTGCCTTGGACTGCAAGAAGATCAAACCTGTCCATACTCCAGGAAATAAAGCCAGACTGCTCACTTGGGGTAATGATACTAAAGGCAAAACTGAAGTACTTTGGCCACATAATGAGAAGACAGGATACCCTGGAGAAGAGGCTGATGCTAGGGAAAGTGGAAGGCAAAAGGAAGAGGGGCTGACCAAGGGCAAGATGGATGGATGATATTCTGGAGGTGACAGACTTGACCTTGGGGGAGCTAGGGATGGCGACGGTCGACAGAAAGCTCTGGCATGGGCTGGTCCATAAAGTCATGAAGAGTCGGAAGTGACTGAACGAAAAAACAGCAAAACTAGAATCGAAGCATTTATGTTTATAAACAGTATTGCTAAACTTTTGTACACATTGGTCTTGTAGACTTGCTGCAGATCATTGCCAAGCTAATGCAAAAGGGTAAAAACTATCCATGAATACCACAAAACAAGAGGACAAGCCTTACAGCCTAAGACCCCTCACAGTGGAGGAAGAGAAGAACGAAGAAATGGGAAACAGGAAATACAACCACAGAAACACAACCACAGAAGACAAACCTAAGATTTATAAACAGGCTTGTTCCAAAATATATAAGTCCAGCATGAAAGAATACTATTGAATTTTGAACATACAGCATCACAAAACTGCTACTCTATACCAGAGGAAGAACTAGAGAGTCCCTTGCTGTTTTGGTAATTAAAGCAACATGGTGATCAGAGGAATCAAACTGAAAATGAACTGATCCTTCGTTTCTCCATTACAGCATGTGAAATCAGTCCCCCTCTATAGAAAATGGGAAGGAAGTTAATGCTCAATATGACCAGCCCCACTGATGGCATTTTAAAGCTTCCAATCGGGCCAGACTTTGGGGAAGAAACTTTGGGGGGAGAAGAAGAAACTTTGGGGAGAGATAAAAAAAAACATGCATTGTCCCAGAAAAACAGCAAGAACTGCCTGGCCCTTGTCCTCAGTTTGAGCCACTGGTATACTCTGCCTTCCAAATGTACAGCAGAGTAAGCCTGTGCTTCTCCTCCATGCTAGGGGCCCCTTGGTGATCTTACCGTATTGGGAAAATTATAACTGTAAAGCCAAATGACCTCTTGGAATCAAACCTCTCCTGCAGCTACCTTGACTATGTAATCCACAAGGCAACAGTATACAACTCTGCAAATCTCACATCATGCCAGGCAAGCTACATGACCAGTAACAATCCAGAGTGAACCTCAACAGCCTCGGCCACAGAAATCTGCTAAGCAATCTTATTTCAGAGTAACAGTATGTTCCCATCCAGTGTTTCATTTGGATCACTTTGAAGTATGTTTTATCTTGTAGTAAAATGAGAACTGACCTAGTTTTACACTGACAAGTTTCATTGCTCAAGATGTGGTACATAAAAATAGCAAATATTTAAGGTTGACACTCAATGGGGGGGGGGAGTTTTCACACAGAAAGGAGTTTGATTTGTAAACAATGGCTAATGATTTATAGTAGTTCACTTTTTAGATATTTTCAGCTTTATTTAGTTTTTCTTTGTTATGTCAGCTCAATATTAGAAGAAATGAGCACAGAGGACTAAGGTCCCATCATTCTCAAGTTGACACAATGGACATAATTGAGCATAGATCCTCTCAGTGCTCCCAATTCCACTAGTGCAATGGGGTGATGCTTGTGACAGTTTCAATTTGGAAGATGAAGAAAAGAAGGGTAAGGGGGGATAAGCCACCACAGTGGATCTGGTTGCTTACGGTGCAATTCTATACAAGTTTACTCAGAAGTAAATCCCATTGACTTATTTGGAGCTTAATCCCAGTAAGTGGGTATAAGATTACATCCATGATTGTTTCTTGCACACCAGATGCACAGTAAGAGGGTAGCACCATCAAGAGACAGAAGAATTAAATAAGAAAAAAGCCTGACAAAACCCAATGTGTTCCAAATTAAAATATGCTCTTTATCAGGGGAGATGTAAAATGAAAAATGCACATGGAGAGATAGAGATCATAAATAATGTATAGTACATGTAAACAAGCAATAGTTAATTGTGAAAAACATAATAAAACATCCAGAAATCAAAATGTCAAAAAATAAACCCAACGATAAAATACTATGAAATTAGATACATTAAAATCAGTTTCTGTATCCATTTTGCAAATACTTTAATAGCCCAATATTCAAGATGAAAAATGGCACATGAATAAATAAAATACTAAGTTTAAAGTGTGCGTGTGTGTGTGATGCTATTGGTTTGTATTGTATGGCATATGTTCATGGGTATATTCTTCATTCTAGATATAACCTGACTAAGGATACCAAGTGGTATACCTGAACTTGTGAACCCAGCTTCTTCATTGAATTAATTTCCATCTCAGCCCAAACAACGAAAACATAGACCACAGATGAGTGTATCTTCTTAAAACACAGAAGCTGCTTTCAAGGGCAAACTGCACAAAAATCTGATAACATGCTTTAAGATATTATTCTGACCAGAGGTGTAAGCAGAATGGCATTGGCCAATTGAATAGAAACGAGCTAGAACATTTCTCTTCCATTATAGCTGCAATACATAGTCAGTTATGGCCTTTTATCTCAGTTCTCTCATTTCATTCGTCTAGTGCTTGACCATCCAGATAAGCCAGTCTGACATGATGCTCAATATACTGGCAAATTCCCAGAGGGCGGGATGGTTCTCAAGATTGTAATGATGGTGAAATAGATTAAGAGATCACTGATGCTAATAGCAAAGCTCCTACTCCTTCATTATCTAGAGCTTTGCTTTAACCCTCATTTAAAAAATGCAAACAAGAT
Source organism: Elgaria multicarinata webbii (assembly GCF_023053635.1). Taxonomy (NCBI): domain Eukaryota; kingdom Metazoa; phylum Chordata; class Lepidosauria; order Squamata; family Anguidae; genus Elgaria; species Elgaria multicarinata. Next base: position 108,772,285 of record NC_086172.1, read on the forward strand.
TAGTAGTGAGTGTGACTAAAAGTGGTAATCATAAAGACGGCTATTCAACTAACTAATTAAAAACATTGTTTTCTGATGGTTATCACAAAGCTTCATCTTAAACGTTGGAGAAACCAATAGGTGACAAAGCAGTTTTATTGGTGAGCTTTCCCCTCTATCAGTGGGCTTACCAGCTGATGGAGGGCAACAGTGCTTCTAGCAGTGCTGCATGGTTGAATCTAGGTGCTGTTTTACTTTTTCACAGTGCTCTGGAACAATGAGACATTGGGAGCATTGTGGGAAATTAAAATGGTAGCTAGATTTAAAAGGTGGCCAGGGGGGCAGCTGATGCCAGCCAATCCAAACCACATTTTTGCCTAAATCAAAAATCAATGATTCTTAGACTTAGTTTACTTTCCAACTTCAGTTCCTCCACTGGGAAAAAAAAGGGGGGGACTGGACTTCAATACTTGAAAACTGTGGCTTTTAAAAATAAAATAAAGACTCAAGGCAATCCCATCATCCCCTGTTTTTTGGGGAATTTATGAAAACCGGGCACCCCATTCACACCCCTTTCCATAGCTCCGTCAATTTGCACGTTAAAAATCTCAAACTCACCACCATGATAGCTTGTCCAGGGATACATATGCACACCAAGACTCAAGGCAGTCCCATCATCCCCTGATTTTTGGGGAATTTATGAAAACCGTGCACCCCATTCACACCCCTTTCCATAGCTCCGTCAATTTGCACGTTAAAAATCTCAAACTCGCCACCATGAAAGCTTATCCAGGGGTGCACATGCATGCCGAGACTCAAGGCAGTCCCATCATCCCCTGATTTTTGGGGAATTTATGAAAACCGGGCACCGCATTCACACCCCTTTCCATAGCTCCATCAATTTGCACTTTAGAAACCTCAAACTCGCCACCATGATAGCTTGTCCAGGGATACATACGCACACCAAGACTCAAGGCAGTCCCAGTGGCAGAGCCCGGTAAAGGACCAAGGGAGATGGGGGGAGGAGGGCGGGGAGGGGGTTACCGGGCCCTGCCGCCGTCGCCGCATGGGCGACAGCGACAGCGGCAGGGCCCAGTAAACCCCACTTATCTTTCCGGCGGCGCTCCGGATCGAGGCGAAGGATCCGCCTTCACCTCGATCCTCTTCGCCACGCTCCGCAGGCCCCCCAATCCTCTTTGCCTCCGCCTTAAGGGCAGGCGAAGCCCCCCACTCTGCTCCTGCTTCTCCGGTCCGATTAGAAGCGGAGCACATCCCTACTATTTTTATTTATTTTTCATAAATAACTCCCATTTTAAAAAACACCCACACAGAATATTTTACAAAAAGAATGTCATACCATACTTATTTTAAAACAATTTTATACTGCCCCTTATTCTGTTTATAATTCCAGAATGGTGTACGATCCATTAAATCACAGCATAAAATATAACAATAAACTACCTGATAGTACAATCCTGTGTACATCTTCTGAAAAGTAAGTCCCATGCCCTTCAACGGGACCTACTCCCAGGTAAGTGTGTATAGGATTACAATGGAAATCTCTTAATTCTTAAAAGCATACATAGGCTGAAATGCCTTGATGAACACTAGCATTTTAGCCAGATGCCAGAAAGATTGGAACATGGGTAAGCAAGGTGAGTCTCCGATAGTCTTAATGCCACTCCTGAGAAAACTCTTTCCTTCATGACACATGCCATACCTATGACAGCAGCAACCTAGTGCAACAATATGAGTGTATGACAATGCCTAGATGAGGAGGGCACTATAGCTCAGCGGTAAAGCACATGCTTTGCCACCAGAAGGTTCAATCACTGATGTACCCAGTTAAAAGGATTTGGGGCAGCTGAGCTGGTGGTAGAGGGACTCCTTGGCTTAAGATCTTGGAGAGCTGCAGGCAGTCAGAGGAAATGGTGCTAGGCTGGATGGATCAGTGGTCTGATTCTACATAAGGCAGCTACGTGTGTTATAATCAAAACAAAGAAGAAAAAGGAATGGCGTTTTCTGCTGTGATGAGCATGCTTGTTCTCCAAGTGTTAAGACTTACTTGCTAATCCTAGGTACAGGACTATCCCAGCTGAATTCCTTGATGGTCTTCCAGCTGATTCATGCGTGTGCCTTAGGAGAGTACCACAAAGCCAATGGTGCCATTTCAACAGCACTGGCACGAGCCGTGTACAGAAGAGGAACTAAGCCTTTTGTGGGGGCAAATGAGAAAGATACTGTCCTCTCCCGAGGAAGCAGACTCTGTTCAAAGGATAGGAGAGTGAGGTGGGAAGAGAATGGACGAGGGTTCCCTTTTATCTTCTCTCAATCAGGTATAATTTTAACTTGTGAAGTTCTAATGGAATGGCCACCTCAAAGCTTTTAAAATGCTTTTGAACTTTTAGAGGTGAGAAGGGCAATATTTACCTAATCAAGATAGTATTGCCAGTTGTTTATGTTAGGAAAGTCAGAAATAACAAGGTGGTGGTTTAGAACAAGAGTGATTCCTTCCCCTTTGGTCTCAAAAGGATCATGATATACTCTTAAAGGTCATAGATATATTTCATTTTATTTGTGCGCTGCCCTATCCTGGTGGCTCATGGCATATAACCCCTATTTTGAATGAAGTGCACAGATTTGTGTCTTTTGAAGTGTCACAACAAAACACACCACATATGCAGATGCAGCAGGGTAAAGAAAGAGCTAAAAGAGAAAAACAGGTAGACAGAATTTTAGAAGAACGGTCTCAACTCTTCTCTGCCCTGCTCTCCCACCCCATGATTAGTTCTCTTGATCACGCGGCGTGGGCAGCAGAATGGGTGGCTTCCATTTGATAGAGGAGGCACATAAAAGGCATCTTTACCTGTCTCTTTTGTTTCAAGACGGTCCATTAATGATGAATTTTTGCCAACATTCTGCTCCTAGCAAAACTACTTTATACAACACTCCTAATAGGGGTGATGCCAACAATCCACACAGACTGGACAGTTCTTTATATCTGAGAAACTTGACCAGTGTTTTTAATTGGCATATGGCAGGTCTCCTAGACTGGGCAACTTAAATCTGGAAGTAGGGGCTGCACTTTTGAAAGCTCTGCCATGATAATACCCCCCACCCCCCGTGGAAATCTAGTACATCAAGGAGAAGGAGTTGTTATGTATACTAGGCTTTTTTGATATACAAGTTTTCTATTTACAGGAGAGACAGTTTAACTTTGGGCCAATTTCAGTGTAAATCCCCGTCTGTAAAATGTGAATTATGAACAAACAAAAATGTGACTATTTTTCAGAAGACCTAGAGAAAAGGAAGACTAGAAACATAAATACACAAGCATATTTTTGGCACTATGATCTGGAGCTGAAAATATAAGCATCAACTTTCAAAAGCCACTTAAAATATAAATAGGGGCCTACTCATGCTTTATGAATGTATTATGGCAGATTCATCTTACAAGGTACAGAAGTCTGGCTTTCATAGTCGCATTGGAAAAATCAGGAGTTATAAATGCTGTAGAAAATAGTGTTTTGCTTCTTTACAGTCAGGTAGCTTTTAAACAAGAAGAGTAAATCATTAGCTATTTCCTTCTGCTTCCTCTTTGAATGGAGAAATCTTCGCTCACACAGGGAAGCATAGTTTTGTGAGAGTTTCTGAATAACAGCGTTCTACCATATGCCATTTCCCCAATCCAATTTTCCAGCTGAGTGGACAATGGGTCAAAGCTACCCAGTGATGTGATAAAGGTCAATTCTATTAAGAGATCCTCCCCCACCTATCTTGCTCATTACCAGTCCTTTGCATAACTCATCAAGAGGTTTAATAGAAGCTCAGTTGTATATACAACTGAACTTTGTTAAGCTGAACTCAAGTTCAATAACCATGAGGCAGCGCTTCCCATGCCTGCCCTAACCCACAATTAGCCTGTCCCACATTCCTGTATCTTATATAAGATATATTGTATCTTATATAATAATGGTCCAGCCAGGTGTCTGCAAGAATTTGGGGTGGGGGTGGGGGTGGGGGCAAAGCTCCACAGCAGTTTGTGGTTGTAATTCACACACATAGTGCACTGCTACAACATACCTGTGCACTTTCCTTCTGTGTGTGCTTTGTCGCTTGGCATCACATTTCCATGACTTTTAGATGCCTACACAGAAGAAACAGGGAACTGAACAGCACCAATGCAGAAGAGTGTTATATTCAAGAAGCATTATGAACTCAAACAAACCTCCCCCCCTTTTTTTTGGAGTGAGGGATTAAAAAAAAACAAGGAACAAGAGAAAAAATCCAAATGCCCAAGCATAGCACAGTTGTCTTCAGAATATTATATCACATATTAATAATGGCAACACTGCTCTTATTATAGCATTGACAAGTTCACTTCTCCTGGAATGAGTTCCTTCACCTTGGAATCTCTAGAGCATGCTTCCTCAACCTGTTGGCTTTCAGATGGTTTGGACTACAACCCCCAGCATTTCTGATCAAAGGTCATAATGACTGGGGCTGATGGGTATTGGTCCAAAATATCTGGTGGGCAACAGGTTGGGGAAGGCAGTTCTAGCAAGTAGTACTCAGGTCTTTGGGGAGTGTCTATAGCAATGGGAGGAGAAACGGGACTGCTTTATCACAGTTTAGGGTTCTAGAGGACACTTCTCACTACTTGTACATTGTTATCAGCCTCTTCTTAAATCAATACAACTTCTGCAAGGCTTGAATTTTGAACTGCAGCAATGTTCTTTTCGAATTGCTTATTTTGTGCATGGTTGCACATTTAAAAGAAAGCTCTGATAGCATCAGAGAACAGGTCCAGTATTCTGGTAGATCGGGGGACCTCTGAGTCCTGCACTAAGTGAGAGATGGGGAGAGGCTCACTTGGGTTCTCCTACAAGAGCTGTAAGTGGCAGGTTCTCCTAAACAATCCCCTCTAGCCCTTAATAAATTGCATTGCTGCTACAATCAAATTCACAGCCCCATTGACATTTCCCTAAGTAACTAACACACCAGTGGAGTGGATAGCAACACTGGACTACTCTGCAGAGCGGTCATAGACTATTCTAACACACACACACGGAATAAGAACACTGGGCATTATTGCAGGACTGGTGTAACCCACATTTTCTCAGCCATAGCCCTGCCTCCTATAATATAAACTTTATAATGATGAACTTTATCTGCACACATTGTCAGGGTAATTTTTGTTCATAATTTACAAACTCAGGAAAAAATATTAACAAGACCTGAGTAGGAGCGTTATCATATGGAGGGGGGGGGGTCGTGTTTCCTTACCATCGCTCTCCCGCAGCTTCTGTCTCATGATACTTCCTCTTTCTTCAGACAGGGGAAGAAGGAAGAAATAAACAATGACCAATAGGCCCATTCAGTGGCTGTTTTTATCACACCACTTTTCCTGCACACAGCAGGAAATGGTGGCACGTTTTGGGTTTCTTTTTTTAAAAATCGGATTTACTGGGATCTATTTTGTGACAGGAAGAAGGCCAGAAGGAGCGGGAGCTGCATGGGAGATGGACGTCGTCGTCAAAAGGACCCACGAACATCCGTAAGTGGGCAGTAACAAGCATGCGATAAAACACTCGTCTGATGAAGCTCTAGGAAAGATCACAAACTCCTGTCTTTCCTGTCACTGGTTTTTTTTTTTTTGTAGGCACGTTACTGCCCAATCTCAGCTACAATAAACTTCTGGATTTCTAAATTGCTTTTTTATGAGACAGCAATTACCTCCTAACAGGGAAGACCCAAACAGGCTTAAAAATGAACCGGCAAGTAGACAAGTGCCTTCTCTAGATATAACTTCATTTATAGGCAAAAACACTGAAAGGCAGGAACAGACTAGTTTCTTACCAAACGAATGGGCAGAACCGTGGCTGCACATTTTCCCTCACATCTCTGATTTTACAAGTTTTAGTAAAACTGCCGCCGCCTCCGCCTCTTCTTCTTCTTCTTCTTCTTCTTCTTCTTCTTCTTCTTCTTCTTCTTCTTCATGAAAGTAGTAATCTGGAGATTATGGATCATCTGGGGTAGGTGGGTGTCAAATGCTTCTTTGCTCCTTCCTGCAGAAACCCATGTAGTATAGGTCTCTAGCATGCAAGTCCTTCCACCTGCTGTGTATAAAGGGCATCACTGCCACAGGTAGCACTAGCAGCATCAGAAAGTTGAGATGGACGGGAAGCTTAGGAAATAGGGCAAACCTGTCATCTTTCAGCTGGGGGAGAACACTTCCACATGACCAATCCATCTTGGGACAGCAGTCAGGGAAAGGGTCTCTCAGTGCAGAGTGAAGGGTCATTGTGACATCAGCAACAAGCTTCCCTTTTGTCCTTTCCTATTTGCTAGCTTTAAATGGCAAGCTAGGCCATACGGAAAATTTTGAACATTTATTTATTTATTATATTTCTATACCACCCAACAGCCGAAGCATCTTATGATTTAGTGGCCATCTCACCAATTTACAATATTATGATTTAAACAAAATACTTTAAGAATGAGATCAGCATAAATAGCATAAAGACTATCAACATATTTAAATAGATGCCAATCTTTAATATAAAGCATAGTAAAGGCCATTTTTGCATATATTCGACAGCTATCTGGGTGTACCAACCGCATTTGTTTTCCTGAGATTTCTTCCACTACATTCCATGCATTTCTATGGGAGTTTGAGTTGTACCCCAGTGGAAAATCAAATTAACTTGTTGAGTAACTTTTATTCCTATTTAATTCGTATTAGCCCCATTAATTGGCTTGTGTTTTGCTTTGGTTACATACTGCAACAGGAGCAAATGAAAGCAATGTCGTGATTATTCCATGGTACTTGCATTTAGTTGCTATAATGGCTTATTTCATGTGATGCCAGTACCACTACCAGCTTCTATTTTTGATAGTTGAAAGCATTTAGGTAAAGAACTAAGAAAGTTTTGACAGTATAGACTTCACTTTACAAAACCCCTTGATGTTATGTTTCTCTTAGCATGGCATAGTATCATCAAATTTGCCCACTCATAACACATATCTTGAATAAAGACCCCAAACCTGGAGCTTAATGTTATCATTTTTAAAAAATAATTTGATGTGATGAACATCTATTTCAGGTAATACTTTGTCTCCACTTGGATTTAACCAAGACGGATTAGCGTATACATGCTTTCTTTTCTGCTCTCGCTTCTCACTTGGGACTTCCAGTGAAGTATTATGTGGATGTGTTTTTTAAGCTAGTTTTCCTTTCATATGAATGCTACTTTAGTCATTCATTCTTAAAGCATCTTCCGTACAGTCCAGCTTCTTCTTGAGAAAGGAAGCTTTAAGAAAAATCATACCACCGTGCCTAGCTTACCTTACACAGTTGTTGTGAAGATAAAAAGTCTGGAAAAACCATGTATGTCACCTTGAGCTCCTTGGATGTAAGCTAGAATATACATGAAACACATAAAAATTGAAATTCTAGGGCAGCCTTCCTCAGCTTGGTGTCCTCCAGATGTTGTATACAACTCCCATCATATACAACCAATATGCTGTGCTGGCTGGGCATGATGGGAGTTGCAGTCCAACACATCTGGAGGGAACCAGGCCAGGGGAGTCTGTTCTAGGAATATAACTATCTATACCGGGCAAGCGCAGTGATCTCAATGAAACTTTCTGCAATGCTTCTCTGCATTCCTTAACCCATTACAGCGTTGTCTAGTTTAAGATTAGATACTTTTTTTCTGGATCATAGGCACTGCATCTCATTAAACCAAACTCCATGGCTTAGAATGAAAAGGGCAACAAAAAAGGTGCAGAAGAGAAAAACTGAAAATCTATTAAGGGTCGCAGCAGGCGGTTCATTTCTTAATAAAAGGCCCAGAGACGCTGCTGTATTAATGGTTTCTTTTCGCTTCTCTGCTGACTGAGCTGGGTTCTGTTTCGCAGCTCAGTTGGTGACGCATTCAGAAATCACCCAGCCTTTCTGTTATAAAAAGAAAGAGGCCTTCTGTATGAAAAATACTGTTTTCTAATTCCAAAGAGGTATGTTTCAAATCTTAATTCTGTGCACTTGAAAAATGGGAATAATGAAAAGGTGAGTCAAACTAAATTCTGGATATCACTTCTGAATTTCTGGAAACCCTATGATGCAACCCATTCTAACATCTTCAGAAACAATCCAAAAATAGACACGGAATGGTTCTTTTACCGCATAGTTCAACAGTTCTCTCATGTGTATTTTCTGTGATGGGCTTCCTGCGTTCCCGTTTGACAGAGCTAACTTTCTGAAAACATTCAGGGTAATCCATTACTCATTGGACCTCATTGTGCAGTCCTTTTCTATACATACATATTCCACATGCACAGAAACTAATGAGGTCATTCCAAACAGACCAAGAGGCAGAAAGAGTGAATGGCTAGGGATAATAAATCGATAAAGAAAATACGATGTAATATAAACAAAAATCAGGAGTATGATAGCATAACATAGAGTCCAAACAGTAGATTAAATGTGGTGCAAATTTGACAATCACTATTAAAAAAATCTAAAATTCCAAAGTCTGATGGAAGAAAATCCAAAGCAGTTTCATCATCTAACCTGAAAAAACACACAGCTTAGTTGAGGCATAGCTGGTCACTTCACCAGATTTAAGAAAATCTTCATCAAAGTGAGTTTCCATGCATGACTTTGGCAGTCTATATAACATACTTCACAGATCACTATGCTCAAACAAGTTCCACAATCTACTTGTCACACCCAAATTTGACAAGAGTCCTGTCACACTTTAAGGAACAGATTTATTGTGGCATAAGGTTTTGTAGACTACAGCCCACTTCATGTGATGCATTATGTAATGAGCACCAGTCCATAAAACCTTATGTCACAATCTGCCCATACGTTATACATTCAAGACTTGTAAGGGTGCAATCCTATGCATGTTTAGCAGAATGAAGTCCTACATGGTAGGATTTTTGTGTGTGTAAACTAGGCATGTGCTCCGTTCCGATTAGGAGCAGAGAAGCAGTAGCGAATTGGCCTGCTCCGCTTTACCCAGAGGCGGAGTAGAAGCGGACCGCGGACCTCTAGAAGCAAGGCGAAGAGAAGCGACCATTTTTCGGAGCTCCTAGTTCAGGCAGACCACTCCGGTCGCCATCTTGAAAACATTTCGCCCATAGGATTGCATTGCAGGAAATAATCGCGGATAACTGGGTTGTTTTTGAAGCTATCGTTCTGAAAATTCTTGTGCTCAGAGAGTCGTGGATGGGGGTCATTTTGAGACTACTCTCAGCTCTCTGCGTGGTGCGGGTCGCGCGCTAGAATTTTTTTAAAAATCGGCGGGAAAAATACCTTTTTCAAAGGGCTGAGGGGCAGAGTCAGCTCCCGGTCATGATGATCCCAAAGTTGGAGGAGGGCATAGGCAAAACAGGTAACTTGGGATTCTGGGAAACTTCTCTTTCTTAATCTGAACGGACTTTTCCCAGTGTTTTTTAACACAGTAGCCCCACCAAATGCACAAACACAACCTGAAATCATATACTAAGCCAATAATAAGAGAGAGAAACACAGCACTGCTACCCACCCTAACTTTGGGGAACAACTGAAAAGATGTGGTGCAAGGGGATAAGCTCCCCTAGGGCATCTCATTGTGGACGTGCCCCCACTCTCTCCTGTAGTGGAAGGCCATCAGAGCCTTCCAAAGAGAGTAACCTGGTGGAGCAATGCCTATCATGAGTCGAAGTGAGCGTTTACTTCTTAGTGGTGGAGCAATGCCTATTATGAGTTGAAGTGAGCGTTTACTTCTCAGAGCTCTTGGTGAAGCAATGGCTTTCTTGAGCTGAACTGGCAGCTGCTTCCCTCTCCCCCGGGCACGTCCCCCTATTACTGGTAAAAGACAGATATAGCCTTTTTTTTAAAGTTCTTCTTGTTGTTTATTCAGCAACACTGCTGCTTTTAATTCCACCCCTCCTTTGTTTATTTATTTATTTATTCCATTTTATATGCATTACTGGCTTATCCTTGGCTCACTTCCTTATGCCCCCAGGAATGCCAGCTGCATGCCTGCCTGCCTTCCCTCCCTCCTCCCCTGCCCACCTCGCAGGGATGTTGTGTGTGTCTGGCTTTGACTCAGGGGAGAAGTCCTTCCTGCACTCACTTGGAGTTTTGGAAGTTCCAAATTTTGCAGGTTTAAGCCCCGCCAAAAAACAGGGGATGATGGGACTGCCTTGAGTCTCAGCGTGCGGCGTATGTATCCCTGGATAAGCTTTCATGGTGGCGAGTTTGAGGTTTCTAACGTGCAAATTGACGGAGCTATCGAAAGGGGTGTGAATGGGGTGCCCGATTTTCAAAAATTCCCCAAAAATCAGGGAATGATGGGATTGCCTTGAAACTTGGCGTCCATGTGGACACATGGATAAGCTTTCATGGTGGTGAGTTTGAGGTTTCTAACATGCAAATTGACGGAGCTATGGAAAGGGGTGTGAATGGGGTGCCCGATTTTCAAAAATTCCCCAAAAATCAGGGGATGATGGGATTGCCTTGAAACTTGGCATCCATGTGGACACATGGATAAGCTTTCATGGTGCCAAGTTTGAGGTTTCTAACATGCAAATTGACGGAGCTATCGAAAGGGGTGTGAATGGGGTGCCCGATTTTCAAAAATTCCCCAAAAATCAGGGAATGATGGGATTGCCTTGAAACTTGGCGTCCATGTGGACACATGGATAAGCTTTCATGGTGGTGAGTTTGAGGTTTCTAACATGCAAATTGACGGAGCTATGGAAAGGGGTGTGAATGGGGTGCCCGATTTTCAAAAATTCCCCAAAAATCAGGGAATGATGGGATTGCCTTGAAACTTGGCATCCATGTGGACACATGGATAAGCTTTCATGGTGCCAAGTTTGAGGTTTCTAACATGCAAATTGACGGAGCTATCCCAAGGGGTCTGAATGGGGTGCCCGATTTTCAAAAATTCCCCAAAAATCAGAGGATGATGGGATTGCCTTGAAACTTGGCGTGCGTGTGTATACGTCCATGAGGTGTCATGGTGCCAAACGTGAGGTTTCTAACTTGAACAGAAAAAAAGTTGTTTACTTTTTTAGCTTTCAATGCAACCCTATGGGGGGGAAAACGGAGCTCCGATCCGGATCCGGAGCTCCGAGCGGAGCGGAAGTGGGCGGAGCGGGGGCGGGGCGGCCCGCTCCGAAAATCGCGGATCTGCAAGTGAAGCGTAGCGGGGGGTCCATGCACACCCCTAGTGTAAACATGCATAGGACTGTGCTCTCACAAAAACATCTCTAGGATAAAACTCTTGAAACTTCCCAGTTCTGGAAGAAATGAAGCAGTTCTCTGAAGTTTACAAGGTTTGTTACACTGTGATTAAAAGCCATAATGCAAAGCTTCCTCAAGCTTCCTCTACACAAATTCACATTTATTGGTATTAGTGACTGAGAAGTTCTAGAGAGCCTTGGGAAGCACAGGATTCAGTTTCCTCAAAGAATCCAAAATGCTTGAGCTCATTAACTATACCAAACCATACAGTAGGACATATGACCTTCTAAAGTTATCATTAGTTATCATTAAAGTTATCTCTGGAAGAGTGGAATGATATGATTGTGAAAGTAATCACATATAACGTTTGAGCAATCACTCCTGTTGTCCATTTCAAGGTGTTGCACATTTTGCAGCAGAAGTAAATAATCATGGGCTCCTTTATGAAGATTATACTGGAGTATTTGTCCATTCTGAGTGATCTGTCCATTCTGAGAGCTCCGGCTATTGGGCAGTATAGAAATGTAATAAATAAATAAATAAATAAATAAATAAATAAATAAATGAAACATTTAGCAAACACAAGCTCTTTATGATTTATACTGGTGTCTCTACCTACTCAGAAAATATTAAAATCTCGAACCAATGGATGGCATTTTCAAATTCTAATTCTAATTTGAGGGGCTTCTCTGAAGCGGCCCCACACCTTTGGAACAAACTCCAATCGGAGATCCACCATGCACCATCTTTCCTAGCTTTTAGAAGGGCTTGAAATTGTCGTGGCCTTCTTGTGATGAGTACTGTTACTGCTGCTATTGCTGTTATTATTTATTTATTTATTATTTATTTATTACATTTTTATACCGCCCAATAGCCGAAGCTCTCTGGGTGGTTCACAAAAACTAAAACCCATCATAAAACAACCAACAGGTTAAAAACACAAATACAAAATACAATATAAAAAGCACAACCAGGATAAAACCACGCAGCAAAATTGATATAAGGTTAAAATACAGAGTTAAAACAGTAAAATTTAAATTTAAGTTAAAATTAAGTGTTAAAATACTGAGTGAATAAAAAGGTATTCAGCTGGCGAGGAAAGGAGTACAGTATAGGCGCCAGGCGGACCTCTCTGGGGAGCTCATTCCACAACCGAGGTGCCACAGCAGAGAAAGCCCTCCTCCTAGTAGCCACCTGCCTCACTTCCTTTGGCAGGGGCTCACGGAGAAGGGCCCCTGTAGATGATCTTAAGGTCCGGGTAGGTACATATGGGAGGAGGCGTTCCTTCAGATAACCTGGCCCCAAACCGTTTAGGGCTTTAAACGTCAATACCAGCACTTTGAATTGGGCCCGGACCTGGACTGGCAGCCAATGAAGTTGTAAATGGACTGGCGTAATGTGATCTCGCCAGCCAGTCCCTGTTAGTAAAACATTCTTGCAGATGTTATTGTCTTTTATTGTTTCTAATTGCTATTTTATTGTGTTTATGTTTTCATTGCTTTTAATATTTTAACTGTTTTTATGTATTTTATTATTGTAAGCCACCTTGTGAGGGCTTCTGACCTGAAAGGTGGCTAAGAAATGCTTTAGATAAATAAAATTAAAAAAAATAATTCAAAATGACCTTAAACTGTGTATCAATTCAAAAGGAATAATTAAATCTAAAACACTCTGCACAAACTGTAGTTACATCCGTTAATGACAAACCTCTTAGCTTTTAATAGTGAATGTGGCTTTGCTTCATTAATAAACTATTTACTGGTGTAATTAATTTTTGAGATCTTATTTTTAAATATTAGCACTGCCTGTAGTAGTAATAATAATAATAATAATAACAACAACAACAACAACTTCTTTAGTCATACAGATTGGAAAAGGGCTTGCAAATTAAAGGGGCAACGATCTTGGATGGGAAAGCATATTCTGAGAGTGGGACACTGGGGGCAATTAGAAAGACATTTATCTCTGTGTCCCCTCCCCCCTCCAAACACACATACGTTACAGACCAAACAGTGTCTATATGAAAGGGCACTTTTTCAGCGTTCCTGGCGGAAGATAAAATTATGCCTGGTGACAAATGACATGCAGAATGATGAGCTTTTAATCCCCAATATACTCTGGGCCATATAGCCTTATGGAGATATGAGGGGGGGAAGGTGTTACAGCACCATGTACATTGATGGTGCTATATAAATAAATAAATAATAATAATAATAATAATTACACCCAACTCAATAAAGAAGTAAACTCATCCAGCTCCTGGAATTCCAGTCAATCAGTGCAAAAGCATAGCAAAAGCATGTTCCAGCCCTTGATCATTTTAGTTGCCCTTTTTCTAACTCTGGAAAACCCCTTTTTAGGTGTGGTGGCCAGAACTGTGCACAGTATTCTAAGTGTGGTTGCACCATAGATTTGTATAAGGGGACTTTGTGCTAACACTTCTAACCTGTGGTATACATCTTAGCTGAGTTTCTATTATTGTGACTTTGCGAAAGCATTTTGAAGGGATTTAACCCTCTTGACTCCCTCATTGAACTTCCTTTTTACCAGTTCCCTAATTTTGGAGAAGTTTCTCTTTTGATATTAAATGTGACCTGTGTTGGACTTCTTTGGCAAATCTGATAGCACTATGGTCAGAGTTTCCAGTTGGTTCAACAACATTTACATCTTATACCAAGTCCTGGGTAACACCATTTAGGATGAAATCCAGGTCACCTCCCTATGGTCGGTTCCATGACCAACTGTTCTAGGACACGATCATTTAAGGCATCAAGAAATTTAATCGCTTTGTCATGGCTGGAACATACATTTATCCAGTCAACATGGGGGTAATTGAAGCCAACCATTTGTATAACACGTCCTCATTTGGAGGCCTCTCCAATTCCCTTTTCCATCTCAATATCACTCTGAGCCTTCTGATCTAGGGGACACCAGCATGTTCCTAGTACTAAATTACTTTTCAACCCCAGTATTATCACTGACAGCACTTCTGTGGAAGAATCTGCCCCTTTTATATTTTCTAGTATGCTCAACAATATGCCCTCTTTGACATACAGAGCAACACCTCCTCCAGTACGTCCTTCCTATAGTTATATCCAGAGATAAGTGTCCTACTAGTTCTCTCCATTCCCCCAGGTTTCCTTAATGCCTACTATGACTGGGTTCAGATGATCACTGGAGTAAAAGAAGCCACCAAAACATGGTTTTTGGGGGGCGGGGTTGGAAGCCAGAATTTGGAAGCCACCCCCTTGCTGGGTTTGGATGACACATCCAGCATCGTACCAAGGGTAATTAGGAAAATAGCAGGCATGTGAGCGGCCCATATGAGCAGGAGATAAGAAGCCATAGTGTTTTGTTTTTTACCTAATGATCATCTCAACCCAGCCTATGTCTACATTCTCCTTCAAAAATAGAAGGGAGGGGAGGAATCTGGTCAGTGAGGGGCTGAGTGTTCTTCCGAGCCAGAAGGATACTGTAGTCAAAAGTATTGAAAGACACTGAGAGGTACAAGAGTACCAACAGGAATGCATTCTTCCCACCTTTCTTTTGGCAAAGGTTTTCCCATAGGTCGACCAGAGCAGTTTGCCCCTAAACTGGGCCCAAAGCCTGACTCAAATGAACTAGAAAATAAACTTCACTAAATAGTTCCCCGAGTTTATTGGTATTCTGAATGACTTGTAATGGCTGTAAGAAGGCTATTTATTACACAACATGTAGTATTTTCAGTTGTTTTCATTTTATTTTTAACAGTTTATATAATTACACAATGACAATCTGGGCAGTCAGATTTTGCTCTAGAAATGAAGGGTATATAATGTAATGTGTGAAAAGTTAGCAGAACAAAACAAAATTTACTTATTACATACTTATACTGCCCAACAGCCTAAGCTCTCTGGGCAGTTTACAACTAATTTTTGCAGTCAAGAGGAAAAATCTATTTGAAGAAGCTAGTAAAACAACAGGGCAAATGATTGATCTGTCTCCAGCTATGGGGCTGCTATATGACAAAGGTAATGACAAACAACAAAGCAAAGATTGGACTTTCTTATGGGCAGCAGCCCAGATGGAAATTGCAACTCGCTGGAAAAGAACACAAAAACCCACGTTAGAGCAAAGGGTACCTCAGAGATTGGTCAATCGCTGTTGTGGAAAAGCTGACCCAAGTCAAAAGAGCAATTAGGAACATTAACGATAAACAAGACTTCTATGCAACTTGGCATCAATTTATAAAGTATGTGATTAGGCGGAAGGAAACATTAAAACCACCAGAAACTCATGGTCAATTATGGAAAGATTTGTTAGGATAATAGGATAGGATAAATGAATACAGTACAGTGAGCAGGGCCGGTGCTACCATAGAGGCCACTCAGGCGGCCGCCTAGAGCGCCAAACTAAGAGGGGCGCCGGACACAGTGCAGCACTCACATGCATTGGCTGTGAGCCAGCCCAGGCCGAGGATTCAGCTGGGCCTGGGTGGGCATGATGGCCCCCCGCGCCCGCCCAGCTGAAGCAAAGCCAGGGATGCTGGGGTGGGGCGGGGCTCCACGTTCAGACTTCTGCCCAGAAGCTGCCCTCCCAGAGCCGCTTAAAAATCAAAGTTGGCATTTTGGCAGTGTGTGTGTGTGTGTGTGTGAAAGTAGCTCACCTTGCCAAGGGCGCAAAATAGTTTGGCACCGGCCCTGACAGTGAGGCAATCTGTATTGCAATGTACGATATTGATGACAGATGGTAGTCAATGTATTCCCAAGTTGTCTTGTTTATTAATGTTATATTTGTTAAAAACCAATACAATTATTTAAAAAACCTCAAGAAGCATAATAAATGCACGATAACAAAATATGAATGAGTTTATTTTTTAATTGCATTTATTAAAATACTGGGACAAAAATCATCTACCCCCCACTTTCCACTGGTGTTCCTAAATACTAAACTAACAATTCATTAAGAATATTTTTCAGAGTTGTAAAACTGCTATATACAGACTTGAGCAGACTTAATTTCCAGAGCAATACTATGCATAACTCAGAAGAAAGTCCCAGTGTTCAGTGAGACTGCTCACAAATAATTATGCACAGGATTGCAGCCTTCCTCATGGATTCATCTTACTAGATATACTTCTCAGACTATGAAGTTGAACCAAATAACCATAATTTAAATCCAGATGTTTCTGCCTGCAAATAAGTTGCCATCAGGCACATTTTTAAAGACTGGATCTTGAACTTGGTTGTACAACAGTCTTTACTGAAGGCTATACATCTGTTTCACATTTCTAACCGAAAGTATTATGATGAGGGAGCGTGGATCTTTTCTATTTTTGTGGATCGTTATCTTTCCTTTCAATTCTTCACCTATAAAAACAAAGCACAAATGCAGGAACTGCATTATCTTATCAGTAAATGGTTACATATACAGCACTTTCCATTGACACCATACAGATCACCATTTGGGGGACGTTTCAGTTGGTTTTGGTTTTGCAATCTAGGAAATGAGGAGAAAGAAAAGCAACCAAACTTTGGATCACTGAATTCTGTCCATAATAACTATGGAGAAGTTATCCTGTCTTCCAGTTGTTGGGCTGAAATCCAGCCCCCAAAACCTCCAATAGGGAATAGGATTTCCCTAATGAGTTCAACGCACGCACTGAGCCATGAGGCTTGTTGACTACTGTTTCCATTGTAAATAGGGGTTTATGGCATCCACTTGATACAACACCATTGCTTTGCCTCTCCCGCAGTGGTTGGAGACCATGGCAGATATTTGCTTAGCAGCTTTCTACTGATTTTTAAAATTGGTTAAACCCTGCAGCTGTTCAGCAGGAATAGGCAACCTTTTTGTGCTGTAAACACATTTAGCAATTTGAGAAAATGTCCTGGGCCCCACCATAAAATGGCTGCCATGGGAGTCATGGCAAGGACAAATAACTGCTGTCCCCTGTAACTGCTGAACTTTCCAACTAAGATTGTAGTGCCTGAGTTTGCTTTCCTTTCCCCCCCCTCCTCCTCCCTCCCAATCCCCTTTCCTTTTGTGTCATGTCTTTTAGATTGTAAGCCTGTGGGCAGGGACTGTCAAGAAATACTTTTGTAAGCCGCCATGAGAGCCTTTTTTGGCTGAATGGCGGCATAAAAATACTTAAATAAATAAATAAATAAATAAATAACTTGCCCAAAAGACTGAGTACAATCCAGAGGTTGGGTCTGTGCCCCAACGTGCTAAGGCCTTGTTCAGAAGACACCTTAAACCATGGTTTTAACCACGGTGAATAAGGCAAAAAGCCTTATTCACTGTGGTTTAAGTTGTCTTCTGAAAGGGGCCTAAATAACTTACTTGAACCCAGTTTTCAACCTATTTCACAGCAATCCCAGGTGCTAGTAAGAAGATGTGTGTTGCTTTTAAATATGGGAGGGGTAGGGCACCTTGATGGGCCACTAGAAAGGTATCTGGAGGGTGCATTGATGCCCACGGGCATCACGTTACCTACCCCTGTTGTAACCCTCATGTAAATGCTTCTCAGCCTTTTGTGAACCACACAGAGCCCTTCAGCTATTAGGTGGTATTGAAATGAAATAAATAGTAATCTAATGCGAGACAGAGGTATGTCACTTTTACACACTATTCAAGGTTTGAATTATTATTGTTGTTGTTGTTGTTGTTGTTGTTGTTGTTGTTGTTATTATTATTATTATTATTATTATTATTATTTGCATTTTTATAACACCCAACAGCCGAAGCACCCTGGGTGGTTCACAAAAACTAAAACCATTCAAAGTATAAAACAAACAGTATAAAAACATGATATAAAATACACGTTAAAAAGTGATTAAAAACGTAACACACATGATTAAAACATCTTTAAAACATCCTTAAAACATTCTAAAATTTCACTGGATAGGCCTGCCGGAAGAGACTAGTCTTTATAGCTATCTCAAACTCGGAAAGACTGTCAAGTTGATGAATGTCCTCCGGCAGGCCATTCCACAATCTGGGGGCAGCAGAAGAAAAGGTCCTCTGGGTAATAGTTGAAGTAGATTCTTCCCAGAGGACCTGAGTGTGCGGGGCGGATTGTACGGGAGAAGGCGATCCCGCAGGTAGCCTGGACCCAAACCATGTAGGGCTTTAAAGGTAATAGCCAACACTTTGTACTTCGCCCGGAAACTAATCGGCAGAGATTTTAAAACTGGTGTAATGTGGTCACCTCTAGGTGTACCAGTGACCAGCCTGGCTGCCATATTTTGGACTAATTGAAGTTTCCGGACTAGGCACAGAGGTAGCCCCATGTAGAGCGCATTGCAGAAGTCAAGCCTTGAAGTTACCACTATGTGCACTACCATCTTTAGGTCTTCCAACTCTAGGAAGGGGCGCAGCTGGCATATCAGCCAAAGCTGATAGTAAGCATTCCTGGCCGTCACATCTATCTGGGCTGTCATTTGGAGTGATGGATCCAGAAGCACCCCCAAGCTGTGAACACAGTCTTTCAGGGGGAGTGTAACCCCATCCAGAACCGGTTGACACACTTCCAAACCCAGGTTGCGGCCTTTGACACCGAGCACCTCCGTCTTATCTGGATTCAGCTTCAGTTTGTTTTTCCTCATCCAGCCCATTACTGCCTCCAAGCATTCATTCAGAGGAGACACACTATCCTTAGCTGACACTGTTGTTGAAAGCATAGAGAAATATATTTGGGTGTCATCAGCATACTGATAGCACCCTGCCCCATGCCTCCAGATGATCTCTCCCAGCGGTTTCATGTAAATATTAAACAGCATTGGGGAAAGAATGGCACCTTGCAGTACGCCGCACAGCAGCTCCTTTTTTGAGGAGCAACTATCCCCAAGCATCACCATCTGGAACCTGCCTGAAAGGTAGGACCGGAACCATTGAAGAACAGTGCCCCTGATTCCCAATCCCGTCAGGCGTTCCAGAAGGATACCATGGTCAATGGTATTGAAAGTCGCTGAGAGGTCCAAGAGTACCAGCAGGGACACACTCCCCCTGTCAATACTTAGGCGTAGATCATCCGCTAAGGCGACCATAGCGGTCTCAACTCCGTATCCTGCTCTAAAGCCGGTTTGAAATGGGTCTAGAAAATCCGTGTCATCCAAAATTGCTTGGAGTTGGTGAGCAACCGCCCTCTCGATCACCTTGCCCAGAAATGGGAGATTTGATACTGGTCGATAGTTGTTAAGATCCAGAGGGTCCAGAGAGGTTTTTTTTAGAAGCGGCTGTACCACCACTTCTTTTAAACACAATGGAAAACTCTCCTCCCTGAGAGATGCATTAATAAAACATTGTAGTTGTAATCTAACTGCATCTCCTCCCTGGGAGACCAACCAAGAAGGACAGGGATCGTGAGGGCAAGTCGTCTTCCTCACTCTTTGGTCTCTGAAGGACACATTAGGGCACCAAATCCACCTGCTAGCAGTAGCTTGTTCTATGTTTTGTAATTTGCATGACTACCTGGACTAGAATTTTTTTGGATTTGGCTAAGGGATAGTCTTGAAGAACTGCCTGTATTTAATAAGGAACCAAATACATTAATAGAAAAGTTCTGACTGGTTTTGATAAGATTTCTCAGCCCATTTTGTAGTTGTTTAGCTCAGATGTTTTGGCCTTGCACCAGCTACATCCTGCTTATCCAAATACCATCTCATGCTGTTTCAACGGAGTTCCTTTGTCCCAATCCTTTGAGGTGCATTTAATTTGCTATTAAGCAGCTGTTTGTATACTACCCAAGACAAAAACGCTCCAGTAGTGGGTAAAATTATTCCTGAAACTTTTTTTTAATGTATTCTTCAGAGATTTAAACTTGTTTCATTAATTTAAGAGATGGAAATAAAAGTACTATTATAAAACCAGAAAAGAATTGGGCTACAAATTTTTGAAGACAGCCCGGCACATTTTATAAACATGCAACTGTTTACTTTGCATTACACGCACTATAGCAGATCGTACAAGATGAAGAGAACCACTATGCCTGCAAGGATGAGGGAACCTTGTTTCTGTAATCAAATACATTCATTATGTAACATGTATGACTGAAGTCCTGATGAGCAGTGAAATAAAAAAAACTACTGAGAAATGGAATAGTGTTAGAAATTGGGAGCCTTAAGCCAAAGACATAATTCTATGGAATGGTGGTACGAAAGCAATCTGAATTAAGGAACATACTGCTCCCACCCCCACCAAATGGATTCCCTATTCTCTCTTCAGACACCATTTTAAACAAGGAGCGCAGCTTTTTCCCTGAATAAGGAACTTAGGGACTCTCTATCTATGCCCAGGCACTGAAGATGGTCACCTTGACTACACCATTTTTTTTATCGTCTAGCTCAGCCTTCCCCAACATGGCACCATACAGATGTGTTGGGCTGGCTGGACAGGATAGGAGCAATCAGCCAAAACACCTGGAGGAACCAGGTTCCTGAGACTTGTTGATGCTGCTTTCCCCTGCAAATATCCCTTCAAGCCTTCAAGAAATGGACAAAACAGAAAAGCAGCATGTTGGCTGGATATACTCAATGGTTTCATAATATACCCTAAATGGGATAAAGCGGGAAACATGGCATAATCTTAATCATGTTCTCCAATGGTCCAGTAATTTATTATGTAAAGTTGGCACCTGTTTTTCACTTTACAGATAAGCACAAAGATATGTGGTCTCCATTTTTGAGTGACTGGTTGAAGCCAAGATAAACCATGGCTTGAACTTAATTGTTCATATTCTACTGTAATTTTTTAAAAATATGTGTACATGCAATGAGTAGAAGCAACTTGCATTTCCTAATCAGGTATAGGGAACCTCTGGTCCACAAGGAATCTCCATCTGGACCACCAGCTTCTTCCCGAAGCCCCACCCCTCTCCCCTGGTAGGGAAAATCTCTTATCTCTGATTAGCAGCTGATCAGAGGTAAGAGCTTTTCCCTGCTACGCAAGGAGAAAGAAAGCCTTTGTCACTGTGCAGCAGGGGAAAACTTTCATCTCCAATCAGCTGCTAATGTGAGTAAAGAACTTTTCCTTACAGGGGAAAGGAGTCAAGGCCGGGGGATGGAAGTTGCTAAGTTTTCCTTGATTCTGAAGTTTGTCCTGCTTATTAGTGAGTAGCTATGGTGAGTCTTTACCTGTTTACTTCTGAGTAGACACGCACAGGCTTGGATGCAATTTGAAAGCTGAGTCATTCAGGTCTGCTTTCCTCTAAGTAGATGTGCAGAGGCTTGGTATTTGGATGCTATGTAAAAGTGCTGCTGCCTAGTTCAACCCTGCTTATTTCTGAGCAGACATGCAGAATCCTTATCCTGCCTATTTCAGATGTAATTAGTAATAATTACATCTTGGCTTGACCCATAACTGCAATATGGCTCACGAGACCTTTTCCGTATTATTAATCAGTCCTGGGACTGAAAAAAGTTCCCCATAACTCTTCCATGTATAAAAATATATGTCTGAAATAAAAATTTCTCTACTGTTGGCATATGAACAGTACTGGATATTGATTTGATAAGAACAAGATAACAAAAATATATATGTAGTATTACCCATGACATGTTCTATTGTACTTTTATTGCCTTTTAAAAGAATTCCTTTTAAAGTTCCAGGAAAAGCTTTATTACAGTAGTATCTTGCTTAGCAGACACACTGTACTTTCTTCTGGAATCTTCATAAATTCAATAACAATGTGGAACTCCATTATTTTTTGTTGAAAACCTTGAACAGCACATTCAATACCTGTATAAACGCAGAATGATGTCCGTGTGCTAATTAATACTGATAAGAGCTTTATGTGTATTTGTCCCAGCCAAGACAAAAGCAAGATTTTATGTCCTTTGGATGCAATGTTCATCTAGACCCCATTGAATTAATGGAATGAATCTTGATCATTGCTGTGTATGACCAGTTATATACTACTGTAGGGCTGAGGTCTTATTTTAAAAGAAATTTGTATCTCAAAAAAGCCAACAGAAAAGGGAATGTTAGTTGAGAAACATAGATTGGTTCATTGATGTAAAATGAATATATATCTTAGAAAATCTATTCAAACTCTGCTGATATAATATCACAATTCTTTGGATAGTTTTGTTGTTTTAAGGAGACTAATTTTAAAACACTAGACTTGGGAGTATTTAAAATTGTTTAATGTGCTCATTATACACCCAGTCACAAAAATGTTCTGTATTTAATAGCACAGAAGATCCTATTGGTGTCACAAGTAAAACAAGGTTCTTCCTCTTGGAAAAAAATTGGCCTAGCAAATTTCACTGTGGAGTTATAATTCTACCCATCGGTGATTTTATCAGAACACACTGTCTCAGTTTAATTGCATGAAAATGAATTAAACGTGCTGTCTAAACAGTCCTAGTGATGAATACCTCGAGGCAAGCCCTAAAAGACAACATTTCTATAACAACCTACTAGAGTTTTCATTAAGAACAGCCCTCAGTTATTTATAACCATGTTAATTGCATTAAGCGACCCAGACAATCAGTTTAATTCATTGTCATGAGGCAGATCTTTGCCTCTTTTTCGCCCCAATGGACCACATTAAATCTTCTTTTGTGCACAGCCATTTCTGTGGCTGAACTAAAGCAATGGCTGTGTAATCATAACAGAGAGGGAGATCAGACCAATTAATCAATGCCATGTAGATATAAAATGACTGATGCGTTTTCAAGAGCTCTACTGCTCTATACGCTGGAAAGAACGCTTTCCAAGACTGAGCAGCATCACCTATGCTCAATAAGATGCAAGCAAGGCACAAGCCATGCCATAGTTTGATCAAGACTGAATTCATTGTCATTCTACTGCAGTACTGTCATTCTTCCCTGGGAAAAAAATAAGCTGATTTTGCCTAGTAAGAAGTCCAACAGAGAGGCATATAGCAAAGAACATGGAGTTTCTGTGTCATACAAAAAAAGTGGTGTCAATTATAATTGGCGGTGTGTGTGTGTGTGCACGCCTCTGAAAGGCAATGCTCGATTGCAGAGTACATTATAGCTTTTCTGCGCATTTATTGTTGAGCCTCTTGCTTAAACTGAGGTGTTACACACAGTGACACTACCTGACGACTAAGCTCTGAACATATATTTATTGTGCTGAGCAGCAATGAAAAACTGTTCATGCGCCAATGGGATAGCCAAAGAGACCACAACATGGAAGAACAACACTAGCATCAATGGCAACAAATCATCATATTGTGACTTGATTACAAAAGACAAAACAGAAGAACTGAAGGAATTGCCATGTAGATAGGCAAATTATTCAATGTGGAAATAGGTAAGCATAACGTCTTACCACAGCAGCCAACGTTAAAACAACTGGAAATACAGTTGGGGATCCAGAGGAAACCCTCTATTCTTTTGAACCTAAATAATTAGTTATAACACTCCTTTCAAACAATGTATCTTTTGAAACAGAATGGATAATGGGAAATGCTGCCAGCGGGAAGGCAGCAATGATAAGACATTAGTGGGAGCATGTGTGCATTTGCTATAGAAACAACCTGAACAACCAGGAGGGAAAAAGGCATATCCAAATACGGAGGGGTGTAGGAGGAAATAAGCCATAACCAGTTGGTTCTTCAACTTGTATGAGAACTTGAGAAGGAAAATAAATAAATTGGAATAAATGAAGAGTTTGGTAGTAGTAATTGTAA
The DNA here is from genome assembly GCF_023053635.1 of Elgaria multicarinata webbii. Taxonomy (NCBI): domain Eukaryota; kingdom Metazoa; phylum Chordata; class Lepidosauria; order Squamata; family Anguidae; genus Elgaria; species Elgaria multicarinata. The sequence continues at coordinate 108,796,152 of NC_086172.1, forward strand.
TGTTCATGTACTGTGTGTTGGATCTAATGTACCCATGAGTGGAGTTCCCATGTGCAGAGTTCCAGAAAGCTACTAATGAAAGGGGAAGGAACAGCACAGTAGGTGATTCAAGAGCGAAAGAGGATGCAAAGTCAGCAAAATTGGCTTCCCCTAGCTGTTATAGAGTGTCTCTGTTGGATCAAAGAGCTTTCCATTCACAGGACACTTTTCTGCATCAGTCTGAAATTCCAACTTGGGGCAGGGAAAGAGTTAAGAGGGAAGACATTTTCAAAAACCTCAGGCAGTAAATAAGTCAAGTCACAGAAGTCGCAATGGAATTATGCTGCGATTACAAAAAGAGAATGAGAAATCAGACTAGGTTCAGTCAGCTATCCAGAAAAAGCATATATGTGCCATATGTATCCCCAGCAGCACAGAACATGTGGTAAGTGAATATTTCTGATGTGCCCACCATGTAATATGAATAATCCCATGACCTGCAGTACAACCTTATGAACTGGCCCTTAAGTTAACATTTTAACATACTCTGGAGTGCTTCTGCATTTTGATTCCAAACTTCCAATTAAAATTCCACTGCCCATTTCTAAAGATGCCAAAGATGCTTTATATGTTACTTTTGCCCTGTATAGCAATGTATGCATGTGTTGCCTAATCTCTGCACTTACAGCAAAATAAATCATACTATTTACAATGCTAAATTACATCAGTATGCATATAGTTTATTACATTATTAAGTATGAAGTGGCCTTCAAAAAGCTTTGCCCTTCTGAAAAAGGTTTAGCTGCTGTGTACAACCTTTTAAGTCACTGTGGAAAAGAAAAGAAATTTTTTCACTGCAAGGTAGTATCAAGAGCAGATGTGCTGCCTTATTGCCAGTGGGTTTCTTTGCATGTTCCAATGTAATGCTTCCTCCCGGCCTCTTTGGAGTAAGTTAGATCATTTATTTAACAATTGGTTGACATCTCATTCTACCCGGTAAGCCAGAGACATTCTCTAGCACATTCTTTCTATTTGGAGGAATGGGGGAGCATTAAGAGCTTGGGGGGAAACAAGGCAAGATTCTTCAAGTCTGTACTAGACTTTAGAGATAAGGACAATTCTTGCATAAAGAAGCAATGAGTATTCAGAGGTAGTCGCGTGAAATCTGTGGGGCATATCTATGCCAGTCAAGAATGTACTTGCAAAAATGCCCTTCAAAGTAGACACAGTTTCCCTTGACTATAAAATATTAGATGGCTCTTTCCTCTGTCATTTAGCAAAGCAGCAAGGTATTGCAAGCAAATGGAGCATAGTGACAACATTCTGCTATACCTCACTCTGCATCGGTCACATTTTGGAACATCACTCATGGAGATCAGTTACTTACCAACCCAGTTAGAAGAATCTTTGCAAAATCCAGCCCACATCATGACTGTTTGGGCTGAGTTCAATGGGACGTACCTTCCTAGGAAGTGTCATTATGACTACAACCTTAATAAGCACTCACTTCACCGCCAGGCCAAGTAATCTTGTAGTGGCACACTAGATACCCTTTTTTGAACAAAACAAATGCTTTCAAATGGCAAAAAAATTATTGTATGATTATACAGCCTTTCAATCAACACGTGAAAATTAGGGATCAGAGTGTATGAATGTCATTTTTAATGAATTATTTAATTATAGGTTAAGAACTAATGCTTTATACAAGAACTACCATATTTTGGAATCAGGTTGTAGGACCTGATTCCAAAGTAACTGTGAATAATGGCTTTGATTAAGCAGGTCCTTTCTGAGAATGGAAGGAATCCTTGTTCATGGAAGAGCAACTTCCCTGAAAGGAAGGGGATTTGAACTAATGAAATCTTCCAGAAAAGGAACTGGGAGGAGGCAATAATTGCAAATTTTCTGCCTTCATTAATCCAGGCAACGCTGGAAGGTCCCCCAACTCTCTGGACAAGATTTGTGGGAGGAGAGGGAGGACAGGGGAATGGGAAATTGGCATGAAAGTCAACTCCCATAACTTCTGTTTATGGGGGCTTAGAACTCCCAGTTCCATTTGCAAATCTCTAGATTCATCTCTAGAGTGAATAGTATTATTCTACAACCATTTTAAGCGTATATCAAAGTAAGACAGGAAAATTCTCCATGTGATCTATGAAGCATTAAATATGTCAAAGGGTAAAACTTTGTCCAAATTTTATCCAAAGTCATCCATTACATGTCAAAGCATTGTGAAGATATATTAAAATATTACATGATTTCAGCTACTGATTCTTGTTTTGGTCTTATTGTTTCAAGCAATAAAGTTTTTGACCATCTTTTTGCTTTAGACAGTCATACTATTCCTGTGGCCAATGGCAACTAAAGTTATAGATCATTCCCCCCTTTATTGCTATTATTTGGTATCTGTCCAATAACTTGAAGCTCTAATGAAAAAAAAAAGGTACAAATACTCCCGGAAGAAGCAGACAGCTAATACAGTAGAGAACAAAATAAATAGCTGGGCTAGAATAAAATTCCAGATGCAACTTGTTACATTCTTAGTGTCTTGTCTAAGTATTTATCTAGCGGTTACTGCCTCCCCTCAGGAATTGCATTCCTTCATGAAAAAATAAATCCATATGTATGGAAATCTAACAGATCAGAGAGGTTAAGAGCTTTTTTTGTGACAGGCTAGCTTTCCACATGCAGAATATACTTTACATTCAAACCTGGAATTCCTTACTTACATTCTTAATACAGGGTTATTTCTGCATGTTTGACCCCATTAGTGGACACTAAAGTTTTTGATTAAAATAACTAATTTAAGAAGTGTTCTAAATATATGGAAGGAAATGGGGTGGGGAACAGACAATACCAAATGGCTTCATAGTTAGGCCAGCCTTCCCTAAGCTTCTAGCCTCCCAACATTTTGGAGCAATTCTCATCAGTCCCATGGTTTCCTTCTGGGGTACCTCTCTGAGATGGGACTGGGAGGCACTCTTATATAGTGTCTCCGGGTGGTCTTGGAGGGCGTTTTTAGAAAGTGGTGCTGTTTGACATTGAGGCCACCGGCGTGTGGCATCCCTAAGGATTCCATCTCATCCCCTATGCTATTCAATATATACATAAGAGATTGCCTGGGGTTTTGGAATTCTGTACTACCAGGTTGGCGAAGGCTGCTGCAGACATTTCTGCTGTGAATATCTTGATGTGATAGCAAACTGGGTGTATAGGCAAATGATACTTCCCTAGCGATTTCAGTTGCTTGACCAGTTCTCAATTCCTTCTTTCTTCACATGCCTTCAGTCATCCTAAATTGCTAACTTTAGTTCACTGTGTCATCCTTTAGCACTGCATAAGGTGCTTTTCTTTTTGCATGCTCTTTTAATTCAGACTTATTGAATAACCATAGATTTGTGCACTAATATTAAGTTATTCTCTACTTTGACAATGTGATTATATACTTGGGATAATTCCCTGGATTTCCCCCCATTCTTCATATCAAATACAAATACCACTGCTTTTAATGAGCTCTTTTGTTCTAATATATAATATTTTTAGATTGTGGTTTTATGGATTATAATACGTAATGACATTTTATCTTTTAATATGTCGTGAGCTGACTTGGAAGTGATTACCCTGAAAGGCATTCCACAAACATGTATAAATAAATAAAATTACTGTAGACCTTTATTTTAGATACTGCTTTTAACTGAAGTTAAGTTGGTGGTGTCACAGAAAAGGCCCTTCTTAAGTGTGTTGCCTCAATGCAGAACTCATTACCAAGAAAGGGATACACAACGTCAAAAAGGCAGCATTTTCATAAAAACGACAGAGATAAAGTGTTAACAGAAGGAAAAGTTCTGAAGGGGAATAACTTAAGTTGGGATTTTATAACAGTTGGAAAGGAAATACTGACAAACAGAATTACTGTGACCACTGGACTAGAAAGATCATGCACCCAATATGTTTTAAGTCAGCAATTGTTCCTAAAGTTATAGGACCTTAGTTAACAGAGTTCTTATAGAACTCAATGAATCTCAAAAGACACCAATTTTTAATGTTAACGGTGTCCTCTGATAAATGCCACTGAACATTTATTAATGTAGAAGAAGCAAAAAACAGCAGGTAAAGCAAGCAATGAAAAAAGCAGGTTAGCAGTCTAGGAAAACACACCTTTCTAGACTGTATGATATGATTGGCTACATTTTAGGGGTCTGAGTGTTAACACCCACAGGGATTCTTATGTTCTTGCAAACATCCTAGGTTAGATGTAAGAGAGAAGCAAACTAAAGTCTTCTTCACAGGTACAGATTAAGATGCTATAATAGTCTGATCACTCCCCCCACCGCATGTGTAGCTTCTTGATGTGGAGAAGGCACAGTGGAACTGTGCAGCTGGCCCCACCCTCTTCATGTGTTCATTGACCCTGCTCCCTCAATACCTTTGCCATCTACATCTGGAAAGCCGACATGCGAACAGCAGCTCATGCATAAGCTTTATTGATGCAGACGTCTGTGTTCCTACTGTTCCCTTCTCCATGCATAGAATCTATGCACAAAGAACAAGTGATTGCAGCTAATGTGTATACACGTTATATATTTCACTGTTCTTCAAAGCACTACAAGTGGTTAATTCCACAGTAGTCGTGCATGGTTCTTTCCTTGGTGAATTATGGCCCACACACTCTTTGCTGCATATTTATGGGATAGAACAAATTCCACAATCCAATATTGTTCTCCTCAAACTCAACCCAACCCACTGTAAATACTCAACAGGCCTATTCCCACAACATACTAAGGCTGCTAACCCTTTTGCAGAAAATGGTTGGCAAGTGCGTTTAAACCATGGTTATGTAACCGCCATGGCTAGGAATGGTTCACATGACACGCTAAGTTGTGTCACTGGGAGAGATCATCAGGAGGCATGAGGTGGAGTGCTATCAGTATGCTGATGGCACCCAAATATATTTCTCTATGCCTTTAATAACGGCATCAGCTAAGGATAGTGTGTCTCCTCTGAATGAATGCTTGGAAGTGGTAATGGGCTGGATGAGGAAAAACAAACTGAAGCTGAATCCAGACAAGATGGAGGTGCTTACTGTCAACCTGGATTTGGAGGTGTGTCAATAAGTTCTGGATGGGGTTACACTCCCCCTGAAAGACTGCATTCACAGCTTGGGGGTGCTCCTGGATCCATTGCTCCAAGTGACAGCCCAGATAGATGCAATGGCCAGGAGGGCCTACTATTAGCTTCAGCTGTTACGCCAGCTGCACCCTTCCTAGAGTTGGAAGACCTAAAGATGGTAGTGCATGCACTGGTAACCTTGAGGCTCGACTTCTGCAATGCGCTGTACATAGGGCTACCACTGTACCTATTGCAAAATATGGCAGCCAGGTTGGTCACTGGTACATCTAGGGGTTACCATATTAGACCAATCTTAAAATCACTCCACTGGCTGCCAATTAGTTTCCGGGCGAAGTACAAAGTGTTGGTCATTACCTTTCAAGGCCTACATAGTTGGGGTTCAGGTTACCTATGGGATCGCCTTCTCCTGTACAATCTGCTCCACACACTCAGGTCCTCTGGGGAGAATTTACTTCAGTCAGCCAAAACAAGGCTGACAACTGTTACCCAGAAGACCTTTTCTTTTGTCGCCCCCAGACTGTGGAATGGCCTGCTGGAGGAGATTTGTTAACTTAAAACTCTTTCCAAGTTTGAGATAGCTATAAAGACTAGTCTCTTCCAGCAGACCTACCCAGATGAATTATAAACCTAAGAAATTTAAGATGCCCTGATTGTTATTTTAATATTGTATTGGTTTTATATGCTCTTTTAATTAGTTTTATGCATTTGATTTATATTGTATTGTTGTATTAAAGCTGTTCCCCATCTTGATCCAAAGGGAGAGGTGGGTAAGAAATAAATATATGATGATGATGATGGTTCACAGGCATAATATTGAACTCAAAATGCTTAACCACTATGGTTAGCATGTTGTCTGAACAGGGTCAATATGTCTGTTTAACATATATAGATATCATCAATAAATGTAGTATAGAAGAGTATGTGTGAACTGCAAGGATTACTATCTAGGTTGAAAATAACCATCTATTCTAAATGAGTTATATATAGATGGGCAACACTGGGAGCAGTGTTGAAGATCAGCTTTATTACTTGATAAAAGGAGAGGCCATGGGGATTCTGGATGCACCCAGTATTGCCAATCTCTATACGATCCATTTAGAAAGGACAGTTATTTTGGACTTCACAGTTCACACAAATTCTTCTACAGTAGATTTATTAATGACATCTATATTATTACACATCAGGATTGTGCAGTGGGTGATCTTTTGCATGGATGAACACAGTGGATCCTAATATAAATTTACTATGTGCAAGGATCTATGGGAAATTCTTTTTGGATGCGTTGACTTACAAATCAAAAGGACAGATTTGTGTAAGGAATTATATAAAACCAATAGATAGGACTAATATCCTTCATTATACAAGTTATCATCCAATTCATCTAGAAGCTGAGCGTTTGCAGAGAGGTGTATAAGCAATGTAGGGATGATACTGGTCTGAAATTTTGCTCACAAGGGTTCCTTCAGAGGGTTATTAGGACAGCGAAAAATAGTGCTGACAGATACTATAGGAATGAGCTCTTATTTGATAACAACTGGGTTCATGCTATGTCTAATAGTTTGTTTATGGAAGGCTTGCGATTGAATCAAATTCAGACATAGCATAAAAGAGTAGGAGTCAAGCCACCTACTGAGCAAATTAAATATGTACGTCTTTCCTGGGTTTTACCATTTCAGGTTGGATGATAGAAGTTGTAGTTTGAATGATTTCAGGTAAGAAAAACCCCTCTGTCTGTAAAAAGCCTACACATGAGGTAGAAATGTCTAGACTAATATTTCTATTGTCTTAATAGTGTATGTATAGAAAAATGTTTTTTTTATAACACGGAAGAGCATTCTAAATTAAGTCCTACATGTGGTTTTAAGTAGGGATGTTACTGGTGTCTGACTGAATGCGGGAGTCCAATGGGTTCCCCATGTCCATCCTTTGGACCCAGTTGAGCACTCGGGGAGTGTTCACAGACCCATGCTTCGAGGGCCCACAAGTGGTCATGTTCACCCTCATCCGCAGCCTGTATTGTGTGCAACAATGGAGGCTCTGGAAATTTCACATTTCCCCCATTGCATAAATGGAGCCCTTACAGCTGACACTTATGCACGGGGGGAAATAACGTAATTTCCAGAGCAAGTCTGAACGGCTGCAGAGCCCTCGTTAGGCCTCGCCTCAAAAGAAAGTGCAAATGTCTGACAAATCAGATACGGGTGAGTTTGAAATGGCAGAATCTTGGTAAGGCTAGTACATTGTTTTGCTGAATATGTAAATCAGTCCAAGGCAGTAATGGAATGCTGGCAATATATAGCATTCTTGTATGTTGTACAGGAAATTTCAAGTATTTAGCTTTAGCACGTGAAATGGTTTTGAAAGTGTGTCTAGCAGTATCTAATGCTGTAGAAATTCTGTTTATCTAGAAAAAATATTGTACCTTCTTCCACAGAAATTGGGTTCTCCAGAAAAAATGCTGTTTGTTTCCAGTGTGTTTTGGTACAACCGGGACCAGTGGAGAATAATACCTGCATTGACAAAGTTCAGAAAACTCTGATGAAATACAAGATTTAACAACATGCTTCATTAATTGATTACACAAGAACACATACATTAAATAGCTGCAATAAGAAATAGGCTTATTTCCAAATACCTTAAGGCAAAAAGCTGACATAACATACAATATCTTACAATTAATTTTGAACATGTAGCCTTCAAGTACTCACTTGTTTGTTGCAGTTCTTGTCAAAATATATATCGAAAAATCCAGCAATTGCCTGAATTAAAACAAAAACGAAACACCAAGCAGGAATTTTAGCAGTTTTCATGCCCATTGGGGGAAATACACCATCACATCAGTGGAGTTCTGCTTGGTCAGTGGAACTTCCCTTCCTCTCTCTCTCTCCCCCCCCCCACCCCCTACAGCCTCCCCTTGTAATCTGCTCCAGAGGTTCCACGTGGGATCGGGGTGGGGAACTGCCCCCTCCTCGTTCTGCTGATGAAAATTATTCCTTCAATGGGAGAGGAATTGGATACAGCACATTAATTGGATACAGCACATTATCATGAACATTTTAAAAGTTTCTTAATATAATCAATATGAATGATGGAAATAATCTTGATTAATACAAACTCCTTCCTGAGCACATGTATTCAAAACAATGTCAGTGTCATGTGTAACTCTACGGGGAGGGCATTCTAGAGGAAAACAAAAATCACAGTGGAGAGACACTGGTCTGGTTCACACAATCACCACAACATGCCATGGGTTATTTGAAGGTAATTTCCTTATCAGACAACCATGTTGCCCTGGTTGGACGACACGACAAGCCACAACGAGCCCAATAATTAGGGAAATGGCACCCTAGCACACGCCTTGGCTTAAACAAGCCACTGTTGCTTGTGTATGCTGAAAGTGATTACAGGAGAAACTTTCAGAAGTGAAACACATTTTGGTAAACCAAGCTTTCTTCTTCAGGGGCATTCTAAAAGCATAAACAAAATACATTCTCCTTAGTGTATACATAACACACCTTTGCTAAGGATGATACATGGAAAAGGGCCCCCAAAGATCTTAAAGCACAGGGAAGTTAGCACAGGAGGAGGTGTTCCTTCAGATATTTAGGTCCCAAACAGTTTACAGCTTTAAAGGCAAATACCAACACTTTGAACAGCCTAAGAAGCAAACAGGTAACCAATGTAGGCCTTTCAAAATTGGAACACCATGGCTCCACATGGCAGAATTCCATTCTGGTAGCCAAGTGCTGTGCTAACTGAAGATTCCAAGTCCTCTTCAATGGCAGCCCCATGTATATATTAGTATAGTAATCCAACCAGGAGATTACCAAGCATGGATCCCTGAAGCCAAACTATCTCAGACCAGGAACAGCTACACCTGGTAAACCAGCAGAAGCTGATAAAAGTCACTCCATGTCACCTAGGCCTCAAGTTACAATGCTGTCTCAAAGAGCAGGCCCAAGCTGTGTAGCTGCTCATCCAGTGGGAATGCAACCCAACCAGAATAGGTTGAATTCCAATCTCCCCGACTCAAAAAACCCTACTGACAGAGCCTCCATCTTGTAAGGATTCAGCTTCAATTTATTGGCCTTCATCCAGCTCTTTCTGAAATCCAGGCATCGCTTCAGCATCTGCACAGTCTCACTTGACTCAGATGACAGAGAAAAATCTCACTTCAAACTTTCTGATGACTTCACCCACTTATTTCATATAAATGTTGACGAACATAAGAGATAAGATGGAACCTTGCAGGACCCCAGAACACAAGTGCCATGGGGTTGAGCGGAATTCCCCCAGTGCTATTTTCTTGCAAGTAGGAACAGGACAGTCAACCCAAAGAGCTGGTCCCACAAAATAGCATAACTTATAATCACCACTGATAGGCAACACCACTGACACATTCTTTAAACAGCGCATCCATTAAAGAACAGAACAATTGGAAGCGTTTTAACCTTTGATCATACAGTTCTACCACTACCTTACAGCTATTTTGCCACTGGGAGACTGCACAATCTTGCCTTTTATGAAAAACATCATGAGAAGGGGGTAAAAGGTTGGGGGAAAACCCTGAAAAATCCAGTGGGGAAATGTTTTTTCTCCATCCCTCCCCCGATAATTTTTGTTTTTTTCCGAAAAATGGAAAAAACTGAACAGTTTTGGGTTATGAAATATTTTCTTTTAGAATCTAGGACAAAGTCTTTATATATGGTTACCCAGCTTTTACTCCCCCCCCTATATATTTTTAAAGACTATGTAATATGATCACTTTTTTTTAGAAAGACTAGAGATGTAAAATGTCTGGAAATAATGAAGTCATGGGGGGAAATGACTTTTTAATCCTCTCTGTAAGATCCCTAGCATAGTTATTTCTTTCATTCCTTATTAAAATTATTAATCTAAAGTATATTTTAATGATAGACACTTAGTTTCCCAACATGTGAGCAGAATCATCATTGTGCATCCTTGACAATTTGGGTTTTGTTCTATAGAGTCCTGCTTTTCTGATGTTGTAGCAGTAATTTAACATAATTCTATACTGTTCAGAAAATAATTAAAAATTACTGAGTTTACTTTAAAGTTTTAAAATATAACGATAATTGCATGAGCAAACGAAGTTACACATAAATAATTTTAGGAACAGAAAGGCTGCCCTTCCCAGCCTTGTGCCCTCTGGATGTTTTGGACTACAGTGCCCAGCATTCCTGACCATTGGCCATGCTGCCTGAAGCTGATAGGAGCTGAAATCCAAAGTACCTGGAGGGTATCAGGTTGGAGAAGGCTGTTTTAAAGCAACAAAGTGACTTTAGATCAAGAGTCACTTATTTCTCCATTTTTCAAAAATTTCCATTTTTTCCTGGGGAAAAAAACACAAGAAAAAAAACCATTTTTTTCTCCTCAACAGCCTCAAAATTTTCAGGGGAAGTGGGGGAGCCAACCTGGCCCCATCCATCAGCCATAGAAGGAGCTACTGCTCCAATGATTGCTTTTCTCTTCCCTCCCAATTTCCTTTTCCTTTGTCCCTTAGACTGTGAGCCTGGGGGAAGGGCTTGTCTTCTCTCTCTCTCTCTCTGTACAATACTCAGAGAAAATATTCAATGTTTTATAAGATGACAATAAGTTATAAAGCATTGATGACGTAGTGAGAACCCCTACTGCAGGAATGTAACAACCCCCACTTTTGATTATTCATGACAAGTTAGCCAGTACTTTAACTTTTCCTTCCCCTTCTTGAAAGGAAAACTAGTTCTTGGGGCAGCAACTGGATCACCTAATAAAATGTTACAAGGAATCCCGTTTCCTGCCCTGCCACCATGGTTGGGGAGGGAGGCAGATCTACGGGTGGGAAGGACCCCAATCGACGCTGCACACATGTGGCATGAGGCATGGGCAGGGCCAAGCCTACATAGGCAGGCCACACAGAAGCCTTGGCCTCTTCCCCCTTTCCGGCTCTCACCCTCCCTCCCTAATAATCAGTATGGGATTAGCTAGTTGCCACCTTTGGGTGGCTGAGTAGGATTTTTACCTGCCACCAACTGGCATTTTGTGTACAAGTTTTTTGCCTACTCCACACTGGGATTGAATCTTAGTGGAGGTTGGGTAAATAGGCTAAGTGGTTTAGGGGCAGGGTAGTGTGGGAAATTTAGGAGATGGGATAGGGATGGGTGAGCACTATGGCATCCTTATGGTGATTGGCAAATTTGGAGGCCTGCTCCTCAAGGTTTATGTGGCCCTTGTGCAAGGATATGGTTTGCCTTTGGGGACCTCCTTGCCTCATCTACTCGGAGTTCTGTGGTACTGGGCAGTGTCCCCACACTCTTAATGGAGTGAAGCCTAAGAGAGGGGCTGGGTTTGGCCCAGCTCCTGGCTTAGCAGAGTGCCTCGCCCTTAACGACAGGCTAGATGCTTGAGAACCTAATATATTTCCATACTTTCACACGCAGATCCAAGGGAGGGGTGAATTTCCCTTATTAATAAAGAGGCCTTAGTTTATCCCAAAGCTCTGGTGTCCGTGTCTTTATCTCATCGGCTCCTTCTCCATTTGCAAATGTGTATAACAAAACTCTGACTGATAATACTGAAGCCACTTTAGGAGGCAAGCAATTTGAAGTAGAGATGCAGCAGTGCATATATGTGTGTGCAGGGTGGGGGGTAGCACAGGGTACTCAACCCTTTCCCTACATGCTGCATTAGTGTTTAATAAGTGTTATTATGCACCCACATACATATAAAATTGTCCCACGTTTCTTTAAACCCCATCGAAAAGAGGTCACAAAGCAAAATAATAATCAAAACAATAAAATCCACCAAACCCTTAAAGGATGGCCTTGAAGAGTTACTTCTGTGGTTACCTTGTTTTGTTTTACACACAAGAAGCTATGCTTACTTATGCCTTTCCTTCTTCACCTCAGCACTTCATCTCTTGACAGCAGATCTATAGATCCCCAGAACAGCAATCATGGACTCCAGCATTTCTGCTAAAGTCATTTGAACACTACTCTCTGAACGGCACCCACTGGGAAATTGAAAGTGAACACAACAGGATTGGTCATATATAACTAAAGCCCTGGCCTGACATGCACTTTAAAAGGGTGTTTTATGTTAGAAAACACTACAGTAGAGACTTTATTCTACCTTGTTCTCATCAAAAAATAGAACTGGTATATAGGCTGAGGGGAAGGGGGTTGTTTTGAGAACTAGTTAAGCAAAAAAGAGAAAGTAGGTTAACAAAACGGAGAAGTGCACAAAAAACACCTAAATTTCTCTTGTGCATAAACCAAGTCAGCTATAAAGGGTGGGGAGGGGAGTGGGGATAAGGAACCCCAGAGCTGCAAATGTGATTATTAGACCTGTTTATTAAGCCTGTACACAAATCTGTGAAATCAATTCACAGGCCAAGCTGACTTTGAAATATAGGCTACGCTAGTTGGCTCAATCTAGAGATCCTTCCAAATCTATTACAAGGAACATGTACATAATCACCATCAGTAACATTGATGTTGCCAGTCTAGGAGGTGCAAGTTCAAGATTGCCGGGGGAAGGGGGTGCTTAGGGGTGGAGGAGAAGTCAATATTTCTTGCACACTCTATTGTAATCTTTGTTCTATTGCTATAAAGGGACATATTTTTCTTACAGAAACCACAAAATAAGCTCTCACATTTCACTGCATGTTGAAGACAGCCAAACATGCACAGTTTACTCAATAGTTATCCTGCATTTCAGGCTTATTTTTAAGGACAGACTGCTTCCTCATTTACCTGCACCTTGTCTGCATTTCTGTTCATATTGTAAATCCCCGACTGATTTATACACCCACCCTCTGAAACCAGTTAAAAGCAATCTGACCAATTCACTTAGCAGAAAGGAAATTAAAAGTTACCATCATTGCTATCAGCTGCAGGGAGCAATTTATCATTTTTGTTCCTCGTCAGTATCGTGTTCCAACAGCATGCAGCTAGAGCAGATACAATTAGGCAGCTGGCCACAAAAGTAGGAGGATAATGTGCTTTTGATGGAGTTTATCCAAGCATGGAGATGAAATGCTTGTAAGCCATGCAGCAGAGAGGGAGAGAGAGGCAGACAATCACTATACTCCTGCAGCAGAAATACCACTTTAATTTTGAAACGGTATTTCTTAAATGAAAAGAATTCAGCACCTTGAGATTACTGAATGATCTTTTCTTCTCAAGGGGGTTCTGAAGAGAATTTACTTTGCTTGTTGCACAATGTACAAAGCCACCTTCCATTTTAAACTGGAATGATACAGCATCTTAAGTATTGTTCAAATAGGCTTTGTAGTACATTATTCCAAGTACGATTTGAGATTGAAAAATAAATTGTATTTCCTTCCAATTACACAACTGCAATTTCCTATGACAAACTAAAAGCAAAGTCGTCTCTCATATGCCAAAATGGATTTGCTTTTCATTCTTGGGAGCAAGCAGTTACCCTCTGCATTCATTCCTCTTTTATTTGCTCCTAACAAGTTGGGGTCTGCAAAGAGTCTTGAAAAGGAAACAAACACCTGGAAATTTCACCCACCAGTGCACAATAGTGTGAGACTGCTGAGCTCTGGACCTAGATGACTAGCTTCCTATTTACCTAGCCCTGAACCTCAGCAGTTCACAGACCTATATAATGTGATAACCCATTGTCCCATAATGCTGACTTTTGAGGTTTGGCTAAGTAAATAGGAAGCTGCTCAACTAGCCCTGAACCTAAGCAGCACAGTGCAAAGTAGGAAGCTATACTTACCTCTCTCTTCCCATGGTGTATAAATGTTTGGGTGGAAAATTGTAGTCAGCAGAATTGTACTTTGTGTCCTGCACTGCCTGATCCTAACATACCTTGGCTTGCCAAGGATAATGTAAGTTGTTAGGAACTCAAAGACATCAATTTACCCTCATCCTCTTCTCTCTTTTTCTCCTTCTCCCTCCACTTGACACCCTCATGCTTTCTAGAGGGCAATGAGCATGCTCACTCCTTTGTTTTTTGTCTGCTTTTTTCCTTGGGGGGAAAATACACTCCACACACACATCTGGGGCATCCTAAGAATGTAGAAACCATTCCCTTGCCTGTGGGTGGCAACAATGCTAGGCATTGGAACCATCAAATGTAGTACTAGAAGGAACTGTGCTACAAATTTGAATTGCCTATCCAGAAAACAACTAAGCACACTGCAGCCTTCATACAATCCTGGAAAACAGATTTAATACTTTTACAACAGATTCCTGTACATATCTATAGAGTTCAATGGCATTTTCTATTCACTGATTTTAATATGTAACAACTTAGCTCACAGCTAATAATAGGAATAGGAACAAATTAATAGCAATTTATACTGAACTCTGATATTAGTTAAAAGCATCCCATTCCTTTGTCTGTCAAAACATCTCAGTTTTGTGCTAGAAAGGAGACCTGCTGGTTAAGCTAATTAAATCTATTTTAATAGGTGCACTGTGCTTTCAATTAGGCATTATTTGTAAAACATCAGCAATTCAGGGCACAATGCTATGCATGTTTGGACAATGCTATGTATGACTAACAACTCCCAGCATTCCCCACCAAGTATGGCTGGCTGGTAATTGCTAGCAGTTGTAGGACTTTTTTCTTTCTAAATATGCAAAGGTTGGCACCCCTTAATTTATCTAGCTTTTTAGCTGGCCTAATCTCAAAGGTTTTGCACATTTAACAATATATTAAAGCTGAATTTTAGACATTTTTAGAGTTGGGACTGCTTCCCATTAAAATGAACCCACCACCAAGACACTGAATTATTTCAAAACAGAATGTCAACCACAAGAAGTGGACTGGGTTGATCATTTTATACACCTCTACGTCTCCTCAAAGAAGATATCCATGTACATTGTGCTCCTGTGTTTTTGTTATTAGTTTTCTTACATATGTGCAGTTTCAATTACCTGTATATTAGCTCTATGCATGCTGCTGTGTTATTTTCAGAGGAAAGAAATGGCATAAATGTATACAAGTAACCAGAAGTGTGTGGTTGTCAAAAAGTAGCTAAGAAACAACCATACGTATCCAAATGCACATTCCAAAATGTGGACATGAAAATATGCATGAATTCATCCAAAGTACATTAGTCCACTTGGATCCATTTTCTGCTGTGTGTGTTGGGGGGAGGGCTAAGGGGGCATGAGCCTTTTTCTTTAAACAGAACCATGCTCCTCAGTGCAATGAGAGATCTCCAGAGAGATCTTAATCTCCATGAAGTCTAAGTCCTGTAGAAATTGAAGAAGTCTCAGCTACATTCTTGGGCAGCAGACATGGAGAACACACAGCCCAATCATATTTATTTGAAAGTAAGTTCCATCAAGTTTAGCTGGGCTTACTCCCAAGTAATTGTACATCAGATTGCAACAACAGTGAGATTTCTGCATCAATAACATATGCCTGCCATCCTTGTTTATGTCAACCCTTGAGACCCTAGAGCAGCCTTACCCAACCTGGTGGTCCCCAGATGTTTCTTCTACAACTCCTGACCATTGGTCATATTGGCTGGGGCTGCTGGGAGTTTAAGCCCGAAACATCTGGAGAGCACCAGGTTCGGGAAGACTGGCCTAAAGCAAGAGGCCACCAGCAGTATTTTCTTCATGTAGCACAACTTCACACTGCCTTAAGAACACATTCAGCATTGCTATGTTTTGTTAATGTTCCATTAACATCCACCTTCTCCAGCACACCATAGCAGGCTTGCAATGCATTTCATCTCCTAGTGGAAGACTTGGATTACTGCACAGTAGGGTGGAGGAAGAGAGATCTTAAACGCCTCAGGCTGCAGTGCACTTATGCACTTGCTTGAAAATAAATCCCACTGAACAAGGTAGACTTAGTTTGGAGTAAACAGAAATAGGATTAAGCTGTTTGCACAACCGCTTTGGTTCACAAATAACTTTTGTAGCCTCATTATGTTTCAAACAAATATTTATCCTTACATTTTAAGGCAAGCTAAAAATCTAGATACAGAATTCAAGAAAAAAAAAGATGTGTCTAGCCAAAGACTTACACCTTTAAACCATCTTCAAAATCCCCAATACAAAAAATGGGCTTTATTGTTCATTTACTGCAAGGTTAGGCAGCCTGATGTGATGGATGGACTGTCAGCCTTTAACTAGACCGCCATACTCCATCATAAAAGGAGTGGAAATTCTAGTCATAAGATGTCAATAACCCTTCATGACGAAGTACGTAATATTTGACAAAGAGTTCTTTTTTTTTTTGTACTAGAACAAATCTTTGATCAAAAATTGGTAATTCGCAAACCAAATATTTTACTTGCATCACTACATTTGTAAGTGGAGACAACAAGATCATACAAATCAACAAAAAATGTCTTATCAATCTGAAAATCCCCAAACCACACAAATTAATATAGAGATTTAAGCATGCTCTATGTCAAGGCACTGAACATACGCCAACTGCTTGACTGAAAAGTGGGTACAAAAGATAAGAATGCATAGTGAGTAAGGCAGAAGTTGTTCCCTAGGAAGAAGGGGGGGAAGAGTTCAAAAGGTAGTAGAATGAAATTAAAAACAGATGAATGAAACAGATAGGAGATAGGCTTGTGACAAGTGGAGAGCAAGGAAGGGCAAAACAACCTAACATAGGAGACAGAGTAAAAAAAGAAGAAGCCTTAAATCTAAAGAATACAAGATGTGAAAGGGAGGCTTAAGAGGAGCAGTATAATGCTGTGAAGGGAAAGAGTTCAGCAGATAAATTACACAACTATCAAAGATGGCAGACACTGCTTGAAGGGGCTGCCATATGTCAACAATTACCAGTTAAGGTGATGGGACTCAAGCATTTACTTCTACAGCTTTTATTTGCAAACAGATGATTGCTACGGTACACCAAAGAATCCAAAAGTGTGCCATCTAACCCCTAGAAATGCTCAAATTAAAATATTTACCGTACACACTGAGGTTTTCGTGACTGTCAGGGTGAAGTCTGAGGAAAATTCCAGTTCTGGAACTGATACAACATGGCAGTCTATCCGCTGCAAGACAGGACAAGTCTCGTATGAGTTTGAGCATCCCACAAAAACAAAATATTAAATGAAATTTGCAGAGACAGGCAAGACTGTTTTAACCAATTCTGTATTACACATTTGAAAGAAAACATCTTATAAACATATTCTAACTTAGGAGAAGGAGCAAGCATCTGAACAGTCAAATCAGTTACATTATTTTATATAACTAATAACTAGGCAGCTTTAGGCTAAATCTGGGCTCTTAATAGGGAAAGCCTACCCTCCCAAAGGCTAGAAGGGTGTGGAAGGAGTGCTAGCTGGTAGAAAAGTACTTGTCATCAGGCGACCTGGAACTGCAGTACCATTGGCCAAAGGCTCATTCACCACATTCTCAAAAGCAACCACCCGCCAGCAAAACTAATTGCCCAGCAGATAGATATAGTTACATTTGTGAAGCCAGAGGCAAAAATATGGAGAGTTTTTGTTCGCACATATGTGGTCAGGAGTTTCAATTACTTTTTAATTGCAGTCCTTTAACATCACACGATAAAATGCTTTTGAAACTCTTAAAGGTTCAAAAGCGGCTTTCAATTGTATTCTGTACAGTTCTAACCCAGCTTCTTTCCATTCTAGAACGCAAAGCGGTGTACATGGGTTCACAGCTTGCCTCTCATCTAAGCACTGGCCTGACCCAGACCTGCTTTGCTTCAGTAAGGTGACTGCACCACCAGCTCTCAGACCATGCCCTGAGACACTGCAGTTTGCAAAAGGTCTCTCTCTGTGTGTTTAGCTACTTATAGTCCAAAGAACTTAGAGACTGCATATTTCTTTTAAAAAGAGGGCAGCCTATTTCTAATATTTCATGTAAGTACAGCTTAGAACTGCTAGGGATTCTGATATCTTCCCTTGGATGTTTTCAAGATAAAGGTGAACACACATTATTAGGTGTTCATATATCCTGTCTGAATACCTATGTGGCAATATGATCCACTATATTCTTATATCCCAAAAAATCTAGGATGGTACAGTTTCAATTTACAAATGAAAAGCTGTTGCTCAGTTTACAAAAAAGAAATCTCCTTAAAATGTACAAAAGCTATCAGGTTTTCATGAAGCTGAGCTGAGTATGACATAGATATTACTCTCATTAAAGAACATCTGATTCAGAGGCTTAGTCATCGTATGATTAACTAGATCCATTCTTTTAATTTCCTAGATATTTTAGAGTCATCAGTTTTATAGAGCAGTTATTGATTTTCATTTTTTACTCATAATGACAGTCTTGGTCAATGCATTACTGTTGCACAGGAAAATAGGTATGTTCAAAATTTAAATACGATTTGGAAGCTTTACCTACCAACATCACACAGAATCCTTATTTCATTCTGGAAGTAGGCTGTAAAGCCATTGGGGTAACTTTTAACAGACATGCTTGTCACTATTTTCTTCCTGTGGGAAATGCACTGGAAGCCTGAACTACAGGATCTCTATTTTTATTATTTATTTATTTGTTACATTTTTATACTGCCCAATAGCCGAAGCTCTCTGTATCCAAATGCACATTTGAATTTTGAATTTGGGGAATGAAATGAAACTTCAAGGAGATTCCTTGATTAAGGCTAGTTGGCTGAACACTGCAGGAGCCAAAAAGTGGAAGATAATTAGCTACCAGTATGCAAAACAGAAGGTATCATAAAAGGTGCCCAGGTGAGAACTAAACCTGTTGATCTGTCTTGTGGGTGGGAAACTTCCATTATTGGAATGTATTTCCTGGCCCATTTTCAGATACCATCATGGGTTAGCTGGCTGAATGGGGACCTGATAGTCAGGTCAGCATTTCCATGTTCCTGAAAGTCCATGGGAACAACTCCCTTCAAGCTAATTGGCAGAAGGAGCATGTACGCAATCATGGTTCGCATAATCACCACAGTCCACCATGGCTTATTGAAGCCACAGTGGATTATGGCACATGCCAGCAAACATTTTGAATATTCATCTCCGGACTGGGGTTGCCATGTTTTGTCTTCTCATCCAAACCCTCAAATAATCCATAGCTTAACTCTCACACAAACCTTGCTATCAAGGTTTGGACACCATGACAAATCATGGCAATCCTTCATCAGGGCTGAGTATTCAAAATGGCCACAGGCACATGCCACAAACCATGTCTTAAATAAACCGTGGTCGGCTGTGGCCCAATTACTCTTGCCCTTCTGTAGCCATTCAGGGCATAGTTCTTGTTCCTGGAAATTCTTCACTTGTGTGGCTCTACTGCCTTTTTCCAGAACAAAATGGATTCTGGAACCAAGATATCAGGGCAATATCAACAAACATTCAAAACACAACTACAAGAATACAGAGAGAGAGCATGTCTGAACTCCTCTGTAACAAGCATAAATATAAAGTATTAATTAATATATCTCCAAAGATTATAATCTACACTAAGCACATCACAAAGAGAGAGGGAAGAAATGAATACGGGGAGAACAGCAGAAATTTGAACTCTTAAGATTTAAAGACAGCACTAGGTCATATAATGTGCTCTGGGTGGAAACAGAGAACTGTACATCAGTTTTGACATATGCAATCAATAAATGCTGAATGGACAATGGGCAGATAGCGATTATACATCCTTATTTTATGCCTGCTTTTATGAGTTTTTCTTGGGAGGGGGGGAAGGGGGAGATTGGGAAGAAGGGAGAGAAAAATACATTATGAAAAGACCACAGAGTCCATACAGTTAGGTTGAATTCTTAAAAAGTTATTATCAAGGACCTCATCTTGTTATAGATCAAATACTAAACAACCAATATATGATTTTTCTGAATTTGTCTTGACACATGAAAGACAGTCGACACAAAGAATTAACAATGCATTACTTTTTATAACTTTACACTATTTCTACAGTACCTTGATGACACACGCTTCAGATATAAGTGTGCCTGAATCTAACACTTCCACAACAGCTTCTGGAATTACTGCCTTCTTCATGCAGGACATGCTGAAGCCATATACATCATCCCAGAAAGCTAATCTGTCTGCATGTTTACTGAGGTCACCTATAGCCACCAGATTAATGGTGCAGATGTCAGGATACACTGCAAACAGACACATTATTTAATAATTATAACTGGATAGCAGACTATTCTGTAGGAGAGAAACAAAACACTGAAATGTGTATTACCCATACAGAATGAGGAAAAGCATTTAAATACAACAATTCCACATCTCCATCTCTGAAGTACAATCCGTTAGGACTAACATGCAAGTACAGTCCTATGAAAAGAGTATAAAGGAAAAGCTGCAGTCACAAGATAATGTTTTGACCATTTTCCTGACACGTCTTGAGTATATCCATAAGAGAAATATATTAAAGCTTCCAGTTTTACCTAACAGTTACTTCCCAGAAACCTTTTTGAAACCATTCCAGAAAGGTTAATGTTGGCAAAGAGAAACTTCTGATATGCCAACAAAATATAGCAGCATTGCTGAGATAATGCAAACAGCTCTGAATACTTAAAATTTATGCTATTTTTGTTGTTCTGACAACCCAGGCATTGTGCCTCATTCCACAGTCATTTTTCATGGTTATTAAATAGTACAAGGGCATTCAAATATGGAAACATATAATGGCAAAGTTATCCAACATGCTTTTTCTAACTTTTCCCAATATTAATGTGTACAATTTGTTCTCTCTTTGACAGTGCAATCCTATCTAGACTTACACATGAATAGTTCCCACTGAACACAGTGGAACTGTACTCCTGAGTAAACATACATAGGGATTGCACAGTGAATTTTATTTATACTTGAGGGAATAGAAGCATGGGAAAATTAAACCAGAAAATTAAGAGTATCTCTGGTACCACATCTTGAAAGATATAATCAACTTCTTGAAAAGCAAGCTACACTAGGTCATATTTTGGCCAATTAACAATGCAATTCTATACATGTCTATTCAGAACTAAGTCCCATTATAGTCAATAGGTCTTACACCTTGGTTTAGGACTGCAGCCTAAGTTATCATATATGGTAATGCTCAATCTTCTGCTTTAGGAGACAGAAATGTTAAGATGACATTTCCATACATCAGAATTAAACATCTGGAAGAAAGTCTATGAAATTAAAGCATGCTAAAGAGAAAAGAATAGCATAAGTTTCCTTCCCTCTTTACATGTGTATTTCAGGGATTCAAATATTGGTAGCACAAGAAAAAAAAGACATGATGACATTTTGGACAAAAATGGTGATCAACAGAAGCTGAGACACATCAGTGGCTTTGCACACCTGACAGCTGTCAGACAAACTGGCATCTGGTGTTTTGGTAACCAGTAACTGCTCCAGTGGTTCCTGTGTCAGGCAACACTGGTTATTATTTGGATTACATTCTTGCATTCTTACATTCTAGATTTGTCCCTGGTTTATCATGAAAGTGAAACACTCCATGTCAAGGATTTATTTTGAAAAGAACAGTGCTGCATAAAGCACCCAGAAACACACAGGAACATTTGCAAAGAGACACTAGGAATACTGTTGCCAGGATTAGCAGAGGAATGTAATGAAGTGATGATTGGTTGATTCAGATTATAAACCTCCTAGCAATGAAAAGTGCCTAAACCATGCCAAAAGCAGGGTGATGGCAGCCCCAACAAATGTGCACAACCTTTTATAGCATCCATATTTTAGATAGGCCTCATTTATTTGATGTTACTAGAAGATGTGCTGCTTTGTGTGTTAAAGCCTGAACTAGTACGGATTTAATTACATTTTCAATCCCATTGTTCTATGGATATCCAGCTCTTAAGTGAGTAATTAAACTAAAGGTTAGATACAAAAATGAAAATTTAACAGAGAAGCAGAATGAACCAAGAGGTACGAATATATCAGTTAAGCATATATACCAGAACTTCTCTGTGTTTCCAGTTTAGCAGCCAAACCTCCACACCTTTTTATCCAAATTTAAAGCTTCTTAGATGGGAGCTATTGAAAAAGAAACTGACAAAACCATGCTCTGATACATGTGTACTTTGGCTAATGTGTTCCTAGATCACATAGCCAAACAAAGCATTAAAGTACAAACCAATCACAATAAGCATGCTCGGGTCCCTGGGCAATAAAGCTTTGAACTAACACCAAATTAGCCATAGTATAATATCAGAGCTTTGGCTGTAAATTGGGCAATATGTTAAATTTAACTGTCATTCAGAAAGAACAGCTGCCTCTTTTTAATTTTTATAAAATTCTGTGCTTTTATATTAGCAAGCCTGGTAGAACTGTAGATTAGTCTAATTTCTCCCTTACAAGTGGTCTCATACACAATTACTATTTATTATTATTATTATTTATTTATATAGCACCATCAATGTACATGGTGCTGTACAGCTTATACACAGTAAATAGCAAGACCCTGCCGCATAGACTTACAATCCTTTTCTCCCTCTGCAAATTTAATTTATGTCTTAAGCAGATCAACTCCCTGTATCTTTATTCAGAAATCTTCCTATATTCAATCACACTTGCTTTTAGTAAGTATGTAGCCTTAATGTGGGATCCAAACAATCCCTTGTGTGAGCAAAAGGCACTTCCATTACTGCAAGGTAGTGGAGGTGGAATATCTGACTTATGGTGATTCCCACTAACCAGGGAATCAAGCTTATAGCACCCCATATAGCGTTAGTGAAGTAATTCTGGGTTTATATCCCTATGTAGTCTAAACAGCACCATCCATGCCCAAGAGGGAGGGATCAACAGGCTCAGGAAAACACCAAGGTAGGCAGAAGTACAAGAAATCTTTAGAAAAAAACCTGGGGGGGGGGAAACCCCACTTGCAAAGAACAATCCAATGAGGATACTGGGTGGCCACAGAATGCTGGATGACTGTTGGAGGGGAAAAGCAGAAAATCCAGGTATGGGGGATGGAACCGAGTAGTCTGGTGAAGGAAAAGGCTTCCACCCTGACAGAAACATGCCACACTGCAACATTTTGTTGCAGGTTGCACTGGTTTTAACTTATTAATGATATCCAAGTTAAAATTATGGAGATGCAGATGCCTAAAACACCCTTAAAAGTTTGTAGTAGCATAAAACAGTCCTGAATGGCAACTAGAGACCTTTTTTTGGATATTTGTGTGTATATATTTAGCAATACTTTATGGTTTGTTTGTTATTTGACTTCCTGAAGGCTACATGTTTGCCACTTTGGTCTTTGTATTTTGATATTCTCGCGATGAATTTCTATAAAAGAAATCTGTATATGATTCATTAGGATAAATCCTTTGTGTCTCCTATACCATTCCTATTTTGTACCCTTATATCATTCCTATGAGCAGAAAATAGTGTAATAGCGGTAAAATCAATTATTGTCAGTAGGACTTTTATTCTGCTCTCAGAATTCTACCCTAACCAGACTCAGGATGCAACAGATATTAACTGCGGCCTTAAAATGATATTTTAACAAAATACTTGATGATTCTAGATTATGCCCATGCAGAGGTGGGTTGGTGGAGAACTTCTCTTATGATTTTTTTTATTGTCATATCTCCCTTACAGCTTAAACTAAATTTTTAGATCCTGTCCTCTCAGAAGAAACTGTTTTGCCTGATCTGAAGAATTTTGTTTTGTTTACATCTTACAATAAGGGCGATTTTATTGGCAGATGTAGATTTTGCCCTTTCAGCCACTAACCTTTGCTAATTTCCTACTCTGTGAATAATAATAAGTGTTATTAATTATGAAATGCTGCTTTTAATGTGTATTATTGTATTTTTTGTTTTTATCTTTTTTGTGATAGCCGTTGTAAACCAATGGCTGTAACAATATTATTTTTACTCATTCATTCACTTGTGGCTTACTGCTTTGGGGTTACTATTTCGATTCTCACCACACTATTACAGTATGTTTCCATGCAATCTTCTTTAAATAATAGGTCTTTTTCAGAAAAGATCTAGCCCAACATATATTAAGATTATTTCCCTTACTTATCTAAAAACCAGAATTGTTACATATTTTCAACGAGCTACTGGGTCAGTTGCAGTTCCTTAAAACATGCTACTCATAAAGTAAAGCTACCCCTATGTGATAACTTTTTAATTCCCAATTCTTACACATTCTGTCATTTGGTTTTATCTGACTGAATTATTTCTCATCACAAGTAATGTTAAACTGCTGATCAGACATATCTCACTGCAGCACACTTTAGAAATTCATGGATTTGTCATCTGTGTCCTTCTCGACTCACTGCCCCAACGTCATTTGTCATTAGCAACAGCTCATACTGAGAGCAAAGTAAGATAGGAAAATCTTTTATCCCTCAGCAATTCCCCACAAATTTAAGGATGCTAAAAGGGTAAAACTATAGTAACTATAGGGCTGCAGGCATGATTGTTAAGTGAACATCTGAATGCAGGAAAACAAAAGTAACCATTCTCATATATCTAGTTTTAGGGAAATGTGTCATAAGCAGGTAGGAGATGACATGGCAATCACCCATATTGTGAATGTGACAACATATTACCACGCAGAAGTGATCAAGTTCAAACAGGATTATGGTTAAAATAAATTAATACATGGCTAAAATAATATTTAAAAAAAACAGAAGATTGGTACTCACTGAGTTTTCTTCTGGGTTGGTGGCATACCTAAAATGAGTTAACTCCCCCTATAAGCCTAGGGAAAGGAGGGATCACCTGACAGGTTTTTGGGGTTATCTCTTGGTCCCAGGCTCCTCCCTTCCACTTCTGACTGTGGCCATAGTTCAGAGGTAGAAAGTAATGAATTTCCCTATTTAGTAATAGAAAATAGATTCACAGAAGAAAAAGACTAGCATTACAAAGGAGAACATGTCTTAAGAGTAGATTCCAATAAGAAGGCCCTGCCCCAAGGATGCAGAGGAAGGCAATCTAGGGAGTGTATTGAAATAGACTCAATCCTTCAATTGGGGTGTGGCTGGGATACCTTCCTTACTACAACCCAGAAGGAACATTCTAGGTAAGTACCAACGTTCCATTGGGCAGATTGATGTGAGGAAGGCATCCCTACAATGGGAAATGCTAAAGCTAAGTGCCACCCAAGGTGGAATATTTTGGATATTCTGAGTCTACCGCGAGGAAACTACCTGTTGGAGAACCCTCCTTCCAAAGGAGGCTTCTGCAGAGGCACAAGTGTCTATTTTGTAGAATCCAGTGAAGGAATTTTAATTTGACCAAGTTTCAGCCTCACAAATTTCTGCTACGGAGGTATTAGTAGCAAAATCACATGGAGTGACTTCTCATCTAGTGGAGTGTGTGTGACTTTTAGGGGTTTGGAGAGGCTGAAAAGATGCCTACTTTACACCATCTGGTGAGTGTGGATCTGGTTACCCTCATTCCCATGTCTGTGGGATGAAAAGAAATAAATAATGAATCAAGATTGTCAGAAGGACTGTGTATATTTGAGTTACATTTTGATCACACTGCATAGGTCCAGCTTGTGCTTGGCTTTCTCCAGGGGATGACAGAAGGAAGGTACAAGTTCTTGTGACCTATGAAATATGGTACTGACGTTAGGATCAATGTACAATCAGATCCAAGAGAAATCATGTACTTTTGAAAGATTGAAACATCAGTTGTTCCCATACAGAAAGTGTGATAGTTCTGAAATGCTCCTTGCTGATACTACGGCAATTAGAAACAGCTACTTTGAGATAGATATCTGAGGGAGATTTACGTGATAGGCTTGAAGGGAGCTTTTGTAAGTGCTGACAAGAATATATGAAAGTTCCAGGATGGAAATCTATGAACAGTGGAAGGGCTTAGAACCAGAGCCCCTCTGAAGAAGTGCTTGAGGATGCAAGCTGAGAGGATGCAGGACTGAGGATATGGCTGATTTTTATCTGCAGAGAAAAGCCAGTTTCACCCCCACGTCTAAGCCTGCTTGGAGGAACAAGAGGAGTTCTTCTTTGCCTGTGACCTGGACATCATGGCAATGACTTATGCACCACCTAGTGAAGGTTTCCCGGTTTTGTATATGTGTATGGTATAATTCATATGTGATGCTAGCAGAATGTTTATAAGTTTGTTGGGGTAGCCTAAGTTCAGGCAGATGAAGCCAGAATGAGTCTGGATGTAGAGCCAGTTCTTGAGAGAGATGACTTGGTAGAGTGGGGATGAACCAAAGTAAGAACATAAGAGCCATGCTGGATCAGGCCAAGTGTCCATCTCACCCAGCATTCTGTTCACATAGTGGCCAATCAGCTGCCACATAAGATTTCTGAGAACCATATCCTCCAGGCCAGAAGGGTACTATCAGGATAAATGACACTTGTTTTCCTCCTGATTTTTTGTAATACTGTGGCTTGTAGCAGAGTTGGCAGGAAGGCATAAAGTCTCTAAGAGTGCCTGGTTCTCTGTAGCAATGGAATCTTGAAAGGAATTGGGGAAATTTGTGACTGCAGCATGAGGCAAATTGCTAGAAGGTCAAAGTGATTCTGAATTTCCTGGAATGCTGAGGGAAGCAGATTCCACACTCTCCTGGGTCATAGAATCATAGAATAGTAGGGTTGGAAGGGGCCTATAAGGCCATCGAATCCAAACCCCTGCTCAATGCAGGGTTAATAGTTGAGGTAGTCTGCTGTGCAGTTTAACTTGCCCCAAATGTTTACTCTGGTCTTCTAGTGGTATGTCCTTGTCTTTTGGCATAATGGTTCCTGAGAGTAGTGCAGCTACTGGGTTATGTACTAAGGGTGTTTTGAGCTTGTCCATAATATTTTGTGGTAGCATATAGAAGCATTGTGCCAATGTGCCATATTAGCACCTTTCTTACTGTGGAGGAGTGATGCCCATCCTTCCTTCAATTTTTTTTTTAATGAACTGGGAAATGGTACTTCTCTAGTAGCCGGTTTAACTTCCAGAAACATTGTTGCTTCCCTTGACAGTATGTCTTCTAGTGGGATGCCTTTGTCCTTTGGCATAATGGCCCATGAGAATAGTGCAGCTACCGAGGTATGTACAAGGGTTGTTTTAAGCTTGTTCATAATATTTTGTGGTGACATATAAAGCGTTGTGTGTATTGGCACCTTTCTTACTCTGAAGGAGACATTTGCTTTGGAGAATAGTAAAAAAAACCTCTTCATTGAAAAATCCATCTGTGGAATGGATTTCACAGTATATTGTACAGTATATACTCTACTGTATATTTTCCTCCTCCAATCCCAAACCTAGAACAATGGTAGGGTCCGGATCACATCAGGAGAGCGTGGTGTGGTCCAAATACTCAAGTGCCCTGACTTTCATAGCCTTGGCTGATTCTCCTGGGACCAGGCTGTTGTCAACTGTAGTGTTGTCTGCAAGACTGAACAGGAAGCCAGAGCTAGCAAACTATTGTTTGCTGGAATATCCTCTGCATGGGCACTCAGTGGAAGCATGGTTATGGGTCTGCTTGGGTTTTAGCAGGCTTCTAATGATCCTGATGTGGGTAAATTTCCTTTGTTTCCTAGAGGTACCATGGCATGGTAAGCGGGAAGAAAGAAAAAATACAAAGAAAAACAGGAAAATAAAGTACATTTTTTAATGTTGAAGGGAAAATGGATATGTAAGATAAGGAGATAATGAAAATATGACCAGATAAAAGAAAAGAAAAAGCTAGAATTGAAGATTGGAGGTTATCAGAGAGGAGATAAGATATAAGCTCTGTCTTGGGCAAAAAGCAGGGATAAATAGAAGAGAAGAGTCTGAGACCAAGGGCTCATCTACACCTAAGGGTGCAGCGGAAGGGACGGGGGAGGATTGCAGACTAACCTGCTTCCATGATCCTCCACCAGTGCCTATACAGCTGTGCGACATCCCGGAAAGGAAGAAGGACGTTGCAGACACCTTTTTTTTTTTAATGAGGAGCCGTTCGAGGCAAAAAAAGTAAGGAAATCTCCATGCCCAACTGCCCTGGCCATCCCAGGGATGGCAAAATTGCTGCCCCCACAACCCCAAGAGCACGGAGACACCCCTGCGCAGCTCTGTGCCAGTTTCAGGACCCGCGAGGCTGCGCTACACCAGCCGCGGTCCTCAGGGTTGCCCCGGGACTGTGAAAGAAACAGGACATCCCTGGTTTCAGTTATCCCAGGGAAAGTCTGTGGTCATCCCTGGGATCCCCTGTGCGTCATTTGGATGCAAAGGGTTGACTTAGGGATGACCTAGAGACGACCCCGGGATAACTGCCTGGTGTAGACATGCTCCAAGTGATTTCATAAATAACTATGATGTAGTCCCTGATTTTTCTCAGTGAGAGATGGTTAACCCATTGTAGTAATGTATTCCTCACACTAACCTGAAAAGCACAGAATCACCAGTGGGAAAGGTGGATCACCCTCCTTTCTGCCATTTACAGTTCTGATAATGTTGCACATATCTAATGTGCAAAAAGCCAATGAAACATTACTTTCTCTGAAAAACACAATACGGACACAAAAAGCCAACTACTTTTAGAAGGTAAATGCACGCCGAACCATTTTCAAGACAAACCCACACCCTGTTTGTTTCAACAATATAAAACTTCAGCAGGCATTAAAAATACGAATACCAGCAAAACATGCCTTTATCATTAAGAAAACATTACAGCACAATGGCACTTTGAATATTCAATTTGATATTCACTTTGAATATCCCCATTAAATATTCAATGCTATGCCTAGAACCTATATAACCCTCAGCCTACCCAGATCAACTTCCTGGCTGGCACCCTTAAAGAATGCTGTTGACAACAGCAATGGAGCATATTTACACTCAAGGGGTTTGTTCTATCCCTTTTGACGAGTTCCACCTTCATAATGTTAGTTTTTTAAAAAGTGGGGTGAATGATGATTTACATTTCTGTAGCAGTTTCAAGCTGTCAGAAAATATATAGACACTGCTGGCAATGAGAAATGGAACGTAACTTTGTGGTAGTCTGAACATGTTGATGCGGTGGAAGGAGATGCAACAAAGCTGTTTTTCCTAGATAGCATGTAGAATAGAAGACACGGTTAGGAGGGGCTGCAGCTCACTGCCAGAGCATATGCTTTGCTACAGGTGCTAAGTTCAATCACCAACATTGCCAATTCAAAGGATTAGGAAGACAGGATGGACCTCTACCGGAGACGTTGAAAGGGTCCAAGTAGACAGACTGGATTCGTCTGATCTGCTCTAAGGCAGCTCCCTACGTTTTCCCTGTAGTCCTTCTGAAGGGCCCCAGTCTGTGATCCCCAGGCTAAGAGCAGCTCATGCCTCTGGCAAGGCTCCTGCTCAACATATGTACAGGAGCTAGAACCAGACACTATCTGGTTGCCCAAGTGCAACAAATCCCAATCCTCTTCCCGTCCAGCCACAGCAAGCTTTCCTCCCTGTCCCTTATGTTTTCTTGAGTTCATGGGAAAGTGGCTTGCAATTTTTTGTTAAATTATCCTTGGCTTCAGTCAAAATCTTACAGCAGTTTACAAAGATTATCAAGATACAATAAAACATTAAAAACTTGCTCCAAACAGCAAAAATCAAAGCAGCATAAAGTCACCAAACAAGTTAGGTGTTTGCCTGGCACCACAATGAAAACAAAGTGGGCACTGGGCACAATTTCCTGGGGAGAGCATCCCATAGCAAGGGCACCACCACTAAAAAGGCATGAGGGATGTTGGAGAATTTCATTTGATTCAGATGTAGTGTCTTTTAGAATGTAAGCATGAAAGTTGGGGCTGTCTTGTGCTTTATTCATCTGTAAAGTCACTCTTCCAGCTGAAGAGAGGGTGAAAATACTGTTAACATGTAATAATACATGAAATGTAGATGGGTATGGAATGTAACATACAAATGCTATTACCTTTACATTATTGTGTATTTGTTTTGGAGCATCTCTGGGAGACAACTTTCAAGTACTGCTATTTTATGCATGAAATAATGAAAACTGCACTCTACACAATGAGGCAACTGAAGCCGTAGAATTCAAATCCAGGTTTCCCTGAACCAACACTAAGGGCCTTGCTAGATGGAGGTTTAGCCCGGTGCTGGCCCTGGGCTCGCCCCTGTGCATCCAGATGACGCAACAGGGGATCCCGGGGTCAGGCAGGGGTGAAACCTCCCTGGATGCGGGGTGAAACCCCATTTAGCCTGGTTTTCCCCACAGTCTCAGGCTCAGCCCGAGACTGCGAGTGTTTAGCCAGTGCCGCTGCTGTTCCTGGCTACCGCACTTACACACGAGTAGCCAGGAACAGTGGCACATGGCCGCAGCGCTCCCACCACCACCGCTGTCCCCTGGCTTGGGGGACATCGGCAGCGGCCATCACAGGCCGGGGGACATCGGCAGAAAATGGAGGCTAGGGACATGGGGGGGGACGCGATCAGTGGCTGGCAACATGGGGGGGCACGATCGGTGGCCGGCAACATGGGGGCGCGCGATCGGCGGCCGGCAACATGGGGGGGCGTGATCGGCGGCCGGCAACATGGGGGGGCGCGATCGGCGGCCGGCAACATGGGGGGCAGGAATCGGCGGCCAGGGGGGAATGGGAGATCGGGGGGGGGGGGAATTCATGGCCGGGGGGGGACTTGGGGGCGGGAAACCCTTAAAAAAAACCTTACCGTTCCGGTAGTGCGTTCCTGCGCACGCGGCCCCTTTAACAAAATAATAATAATGGAGGACACGACAGGGCTTCGTTGCGTCTGACATGTAGATAGGTGCAACAGCCTGTGCTAATTGTAGCACGGCCTCGCCACGCCTGAAGCACCGATTTTCAGGTAGGTCTAGCAAGGCCCTAACAGTCACTAGGCACTGCATCACACTAGTGTAAATGAAACTTAAATATTCTGAGACTGACAGAGCTACAATGTGTAAACTAATGTTGAGATACCTATTTTATCTCAACATTGAAATGGAAATTATTTTATTCTCCCCGGGGGAAAAAAAAAGGTAAACATTATGAAGAAAGCTACTGTGAACAACCATTTGAAACTAGTTGGCAAAACCTTACCGGTTACAAATGCCTGAAGGATGAAATGCCCCATTTAAAATCCTGCTAAATGAGCTATGCAATTAGGCTAGTGGCATTGTAACGAGCAAGGAAAGTTGATAAATATCTTATCCCATGCTCTCCCTTCCTCCTCCTACCCCATTTGGCAGGACTTCTACTATATTTCCCCTTTCAGGGGTTTCTAGAACACTTTTCCTATTCCCTCACTTTGAAGGCAGCTTATGCTTCCATCTTGGAGGGTAAAAAAAAAGATACACATAAACAAAAGGGCAATGAAGAAAAGAAAGCAAGAAATTCAGTACATTCCCATTAATCAAGTTATATATACACACATCATTGTGGTACCAAGTTAACTCAGCCTATACTGTATTAAAGCATATTCATTACAAATCTCCAACTTTTCCTCGGGCAAGGAGGTTATTGGACCTCTAGCCTAATGCTTGAAAAAACTCAACCCTTAGATTAATGTAGCATATTTTTATCTCATTGGTGTCTGACAGAATCATCAGTCTACTGCTACACTTTGTGCAAAAGTAAACTACATGTGCTCTGGGGTCTCCTGCTGTTTGAACCCCACCTGCTGGCTGATTTATGGAGAAACAGAAGAAACCATCTACAAGGCCTCCATTAACCTTCTAAACTAGCAGGCAGAAGAGCATCAGTTACAAATGCCTGAAGGCACAAGTGCTCTATTTAAAACCCTGCTAAATGAACTGGACAATCAAGCTAGAGGACTATTAATGTAGTATTCTATTGAAAGTGAGAAAGGAGCATAGATACTAACTTGCTATCACGTATTTCACCCACTACTCTTCCCCAGTTCTCTCTTCTGTCTCTCAGCAGAAGAGTTGTATTCTAGCCAAATTTCAATGCCATTTCATTATCTTATTTCAAATACTTAGATCCAGCCAAGAATATAAACACATGGACATATTATACATCTATTACAGCATGGGATAATAATACATTTACTAACCCTTCCCGCTATCCTTTCTTTCTACTCCATTGCAGGAAACAACTTCCGTTTAAGTCAGTTCCCAAGATTTATTTTTTGCTTTTCTATACCGCCCAATAACTGAAGCTCTCTGGGCAGTTCACAAAAAAGTTCCCAAGATCATGTAGCTATTTTCCTACTTTCTTGGGATAAGCAGTTTCATCCTGAGGCATTTCTCTTCTATTCGAGGGTCAGTTTGCTATAAATCAATAGGCCCTTCTCCAAGTGTTTATAACATTATTTAACCAATTCTACTGTATCTATCCATTCTCTCTCTAAAAGTTCTGTTGACTCATATCATACTACACAGAGCAGATGCTTGTATAGCTCAAATCTCAACTCACAGAATAAGTTGCTTCAAAACTTAAAACACAGATACAGGAAATATCAGTAATCATTAATTAACTCAATTAGCTCTCCAACCTGCTATTCAACAATCGGTAAAAATGACTGCATACAATAGAGCCAAGTTCCATATTGAATAACATGCCCCTTTTCTAGTTGTTATTTCTAATGAATAAACAAACCAATACAGTTCTTCTGTTTCAGTTTACAACGAGAAATAACAATAATTCTTACAAGCCAATGTGGTCGTCAACTTAACTTTCTCTCCAAGTTTAAGACAGCTGTAAAGACTAGCCTCTTCCAGCAGGCCTACCCAGATGAATTTTAAACCAAGAATTTTTAGATATCTATTTTATATTGTCTTTATACTGTACTTGTGGTTTTAATTTTTGTGAACCGCCCAGAAAGCTTTGGCTATTGGGTTGTATAGAAATATAATAAACAAACACTGAAGCAGAAATATCTCAATTACAAACACCATGCTTTTTTCCAGCAAATACTTTCTATAAATTCCTCCATGAGAAAGAGGGGCGGAACTAGCCTCTTCAAAGGAGGCAGTAATCAGGACCCCTCCTGAAGAAGCCTAAAATGGAAAAAGAAAATTGGAGAACACCTATAGGCCAGTTGCTAACATCCCCTTCCTTGGCAAGGTGTTTGGATGCGTGGTTGCTGATCAACTCCAGGCATTCTTGGATGAAGCTGATTTTCTAGATCCATTTCAATCCAGCTTTAGGCCCAATTCGGGGACAGAAATTGTCTTGGTCGCTCTGTGGGATGACCTTTGTTGAGAGAAAACCAGTGGGAGCAGCTTCCTTTACCACTAATCATTGTATCTTTCTGAAGTGGGTTTGGAGTTTAGAAGGGACTGTTTTAAAATTGTTCCACTTATACTTTCAGAGGGTGGTGATTATTACCCTTTCTGCAGTAATTACATCACAGGGCTCTATGGGGCTCAATTTCATTCCCTATTCTATTTAACTTCTACATGAAACCTCAAGAGGAGGTTATTGGGGATGTGGACTGAGGTACCACGGACAGCCTAGCTCTCCTTGTCATCAAACACAGGTGAGGCAGTGGATGACCTGAATCAGTGCCTGAGCAGGACTGGAAGTAAAACTCAATCCAGACAAGATGATATATTGTTAGCAGGAGGTTTGTCTGCCTGGTTTAGTGGTGTTCAAATCGTCCTGGAAAGGGTTGCACTCCCACTGAAAGTTCAGGCATGCAGCTTGGGGGTGCTCCTGGATTCATCATTACTACTTGATGTCTCAGTGACCAGGAGCACCTTTCATCAGCTTAGGTTGATATACCAGTTGTGACCCTATCTGGACAGAGATAGCCTAGCAACAGTTATCTAGACTCTGGAAAACTCCCGGTTGGATTACTCCAATGCATTGTATGAAGGGCTATCTTCAGAGACAGCTCAGCAACTTTAGTTAACACAAAACAGAGCTTCTAGATAATTAACTGGGACTGGCCAATATGACCATGTGATGCCAGTGCTTTGTCAGCTGCACTGGCTTCCAGTCCATTTCTGAGCCAAATTCCAAGTATTGATGTTGATCTTTAAAGCCCTAAATGGCTTGGAAACAGTGTATCTAAAGGAACATCTCACTTACGTAGCGGCTCGGACCGTTTGGTGATCCTCGGAGGCTCCCTCATGGTGCCCCCACCAAAGGAAGCTAGATGGGTGGCTACAAGAGAGAGGGAACTTCTCAGTTGTAACACCCCACTCATGGAATGACCTCCCGAAAGAGGTTTGCCTGACTCCTAGATAGTTATCTTTTTGGTGCCTGGCAAAAACCTTTCCTCTCCCCCAGAGATTTTAGAGAGCTAGTTCTAGGTTATTATGGCTATCAATTCCTGTGCTGTTTGTTGTTTAGCATTGTATTGTATTATATTTTTTAAAAAAATGTATTGTATTTTATAAATGTAACTGTTTGCATGGCATCTTAGTCTTTTAACTGTTTGCAATCCACACAGAGACCATTAGTTATTGGACAGATTTAAAATATAATGAATAAATAAATGACTGTAACATGACAATCCAGTAATGATATATAACACAACATTGCTCATGACAATCCAGTAATGAGCAACTCTGCAAATTATTTTGGCAACAGAAATGCGAGACACAGAATATGCCATGACAATATCTGGCTTTATAATACTACAGGCTGGGCAAAGGCCAACATCCCAGGGTTCTTTAAATGATGCAGCTTGTCTTGAAAATGGCCTGCATTCCCGCCTTGCTAAGCACCATTTTTAATTAAGCCATCCAGCTGTGCACATAGCTAGTAAGTGGATCAGTGAACACAGGCAACTCAACACTTCCTATTACAAAAAGTCAAAATTATATGTTCTACAATCTAACTCTGTAAATGGGAAGGAGGAGTGAAAATACACTTAGGGTAAGTTTTGGTTGGAACCATAGAGGCTGTATTCGCACAGCATGGTATGCCAGGATCCTGGAAAATCCTGGCTTACAGTGAAGGAGCTGAGTGCTAATGCACAAAGACCATTTAGCTGCTTAGCTCTTTCTGCTAGAGCATTTGGCTAGACTAATCAGAAGCTTACTGTGGCCCAAGAACCTGCTTTGCTGCTCTCAAACAAGCCAGGAAGCCTAAGCCAAGAAAAACCCGATTTTTGAGCCTGTCTTGGAAAAGGCACAATAAACTAGGAGACCAGTATCAGATGTCACAATAAGCTTTCTATTTTTTGTTAGTTTAAGCTGCTCACTTTAGTGGGCTTGTCCATAGTAAGCAAGGATGAGCCACTTGAAAGGGCAGGAGTTTTTTGCACGAGTCCTTGGCCCTGCCATGGAGTTGAAAGGATTGTAAGGAGAAACACACAGAATTTCAGCTCTGTGCTTTTAAACTGCTTATGTAACTAATACACCAAGGTGAATCTAGTCATGGGTGATGGCAGCAGTAGTCTGTTTCTATGTGCAAGAAGGGCAACACTTGACCAACCCCAACTCCCATTCTCCCAGAGAAAGTTTATTAAAAATCACCTGTGTGACCCATATCATTCTACCCCTCCTCAGCTCTGATCTGACAATCTCCATTGTACACTGTTGGCAAGAGGTGGATGGTGCACGTGCAGCCTGCTCTCTCCTCCTACCTTCTGCCTGCCCCTGCTTGTAATATGACATCTCCTCTCACCTTCCAACTCAGCGCAGGCACAGGGAAGACTGGTCTTCTGGATGTCCTAAGTTGGTTCTAATGAGCTTCCTAGGGCCAATATCAGGGCCCAGCTATTCATGAAAGATCAGAGTGTCTACTACACTCAGGTCTTAGTTCACACAAATTGAAAAGATATCATAAACACAGATTACAAGCCAGGATAAACTGCTACTATTCTAAATCCCCCTCAAAAGGAAAAAAAAATATCCAAATGATCCTCTGCTTCTTTCTCAACTCTGGTACTTACTGTAGAGTTCACATGCTTAATAATGCCTCTTTCATATTGTCCAATAAATATGTCAGAAATCTGAAACTAAGTTTTATTTTAACTGGCTTATTCTGAAGTTGTTTAAATTTATAAATTGCTTTTATAATTACATACTAAAACGTATTGTTTATATCATAATCTGCCTTGGGAAGACCAATTTTGTAAGGAATATATTAAATAAATGAAACCCTTCCAAACAAAGGCAAGTGCAATCACACTTAATATTACAGTGGGTTGTATCCATTTGTGTCCATTCACCAAAGGATTGACATCTTTCAATTGAATGGATTCCCTCCTCCCCTTCAGCCACCTGCCCTTCCTGAAAGCAGCTCTGGTGTGTTAGAGGACAGTCCAGAGCAGATTGGAATTTCCATTGTGCAAACAGAGGTCCACTTACACAGTGGGGGTATTTGGACAATAGCAAGGGTAAAAGAAGCCATCGTTGCCCTTTCCCCAGGTGTTCCACATGTGCGACCATCATTTGCATAATTTCCTGCGATGCAGTGCGGGTTGCTGCATCGTCTGAACCCAGCGCACTACAAGTCGTGGATTGCAGGGTGGGCACGAAGCCACCCCCATCATGCTACTGTGTGGGTAATCATGCAAATGATGGTGGCACACAGCATGTGTGGGGGTAGGAGAGAAGCCACAATGGCTCCTCCACCCCCTGTGATCATCTGAACCCAGACAATGTTGAACCTCACCCTTAGAAATTACCTAGATTAGATCCAGCTAAGTTAGATCCACCTTTTGGAGATGTTCCTGCATCAATGCTCTGTTTCTCATTACACTCTTACCCTGTTATTTACTGGAAAAGCTTTTGTAAACTTTCAAGGATTATACTTTAATTATTTTTAAAAAGTCAAAGCGTTCTTGAAAACACTATTTCGTTTAAGGCCCAAATATCCCATTAATGCTTTTGCATTACCCATACTATGAAATGAATGCCTTGAAGCTTCCACTAATGGAAACATTTTTCATCTCAAGTAAGAACTTTCTTAGTCATGCATAGCAGAACCAAAATCTTTAGTTTTCCAGAGAGCTGAACTATTTATTAGACTAACCTGAGCCTCCTTTTGCCAGGTACTTGTCCCTTGCATAAATTACAGAATCCAGCATTGACTCAAAGAGAAGGAAATAACCCTGTAAATTGAGAAGGAAAAAAACAACGGGTAAATAACCAATAATAATAATAATAATAATAATAATAACAACAACAACAACAACAACAACAACAACAACAACAACAACAACCACATTAAGTAAGCCTCAGCACCCACATTCTGAAAGGTAAGAGGCCTCTTAAGAGATTCCCTGCCTTTGGAGAAAATTAATGGGGTTCAGAAATGTTCCCACTGGTCCATAAATTGGCAGGGCAGGGGACTGTCCATGCACACAGTCATGGTCAGACTGCATCACTTGTAGGAGAGTGCTCTGGTGGATGAAGGAAGCCAGTGGCAGCTACCAAATGGCTTCAGGCCCAAGGTTTCAGCCACAAAGCATCTTGAGCTCACAGGTTCTATGAGCCTAATTCTCTTCAGCCCTTTGGGCCTTTTTGTGTGAGAAAAAGGCTCTTCACTGGAAGAATTGGGGGACTTCCACAGCAAGGCTAAGCTGTTTTTATTACTAAGACAAAATTTTCTATCTTTTACTGATTTCCTGACCAAAGTGATATTTTCCCTGGATTGTTATATGAATATTTCATTTAAAAAATAATCCTCAGGCTTCTTTCCCTCCCCTAAATATCACAGAGTAGAGTCCCTTTTTACATACTTTTATTAAACTCAGTACAATTAAACTTCTAGTGGGATATTTACTAGGAAATTTTGAGAAGTAGCAAATGCCTTTAACTGAGACCCTATTTCACATTTGTTCATATTTATGGAGGTGTGGGGGTAAAACATGCAGAGCAATCCCTCCCCTGGGGGGAAAAACAGTTAGGTAGTGGATGATTTTCATCAGGAAATGTGCAGGTCCCTGATCCAAGGCCCTGTGGCTGATTTTTCTCCAAAATAAAGGTGGCCAGGTTAAGCATACTAATCATATGTAGTTTGGCTTTAAGGCTGTTCCCTTTAACCCCACCCCAAAAAACCCCCCACCTCCCCCCATGCACCAGGTTGGGGAAGCCTGTGATAGCAGGAAACACTTCTACTTGTGCAAGACAAGGAACTGTTTTTTGCTGATCCCCCCAACCCACTGCAGCCCCCAAACCCAGGTCTACTGAAAAGCTACTCCATAGGGTTGTGAGATGCTCTGGAACAGTCTAGGATAACGTGTAGAAAGTTAAAGCAAATGTTGGGTCTCCCACCTTGCATGAGCAGAAGTATTTTCTGCTAGCACAAAGCCAGCAATGGGTACAACCAATTTTTTTAATGATTTTACACTGTCAGCTGTCTTGAGGGTCCTTGTGTACATAAAGGTAGGCTACAAATAAAATAATCCTGGTAGTCAATAGACATCTCTGTTCTTCCACTGACATTCTCCACTTTGGTTCTGCAGGTTTTCCTTCAGACTTCCATCCTCTCACATGCAATATCACATCCCGGTAAGTTACTAACGAATTGTCCCTCACACTGAAACAAGTCATTCATTACGAATCTCTGAATGCTTTGCTCTATGAGTGGTGCTCATCTCTGATGTAATTTAGAATGTAATTTCACAGCCTACTGCCTCACCTGTAGGGGTGCCATCTGGAAAGGGAATTATACCTGACATTTTCTCCTATGATGTGTTGGGACTTTCCTGTTTCATTCTGACAAGGTCTGGATTTTTTCTTTCTTTCAAAAAATCACCTTACATTAGCACTTCAGAATTAATTACAGCAAAGGATTCTGCACTGCACAGATTTGTGAGCAGATTATTAATGATTTGGGCTAGCAGCTAAACTAAGACATACAAATGACATGTTCACTATTAGATGAATTAAGGAAGTTAGTTTTATAACAGGGTATTTATTGCAAGAAGAAATGTTCTGGTCCTTAGTTATTTTTGCTATAGTTAAAATTATTTTTAAAAGCACAAGAGCTGTTTGGGGCTTACTCTTGTAGCATAGTTGACAGGAATTGTCCTGTGTATCAAGATTCAGAGAGATTGAGATAAAAGATAACCTTAGGTGCTTAACAAAAATGTTGCTGCAGCCAAATTTATTTTTATGCTGTTTCATTCAAGGAAAGTCTCTTTGCTTCAATGAAAGTTTGATTGCCAAAGAGAAACCAATGGCATAACTGAAGCATTTACGAAGTAGTACCATTTATAAGAAATTGAATCTCTCAGTTAAGTCCATTACTTCCTTCATCACCATAAGCAGAAATAAATTTAAGCTAATAATTTCACACAACTGAGGGCGCAATGCAATGCATGTTTAGACAGGAAAAAGTCCTACAACTTCCAGCATTTCCCTCCCATCCTGGGAATTGTAGGACTCCCCCCCCCCCCGGGTCTAAACATGCCTAGGATTGCACCCTAAACTAGAAATCTACACCCAGTTTGAACTATTTTTTAAAAAAACTACCTCTAAAATATTGTACTAGCTATTTTATTATTGTGTTTTACATTATGGTATAAATTTTGATTGTATACTGCCCTGAAACCCAACAAGGTAAAGAGCCGTCTAGGAACATTTTAGCAAGTAAATAAAATCAGTATGAATTCAGTTCCCGCACCCCTCTTGCTTGTTGGCATTCACTGCTGTCACTGTGACAGCAGAAGCCACACAAGGCAAACTTCCCTTCTATGCAAGTCTTCAAGGACAGGAGCTTTGTCAGTCAAGTTCTAGTAACCTATGGTCACCTTGGTTCCTGACCTGTAGTCCCAGCTATCCAAATCTTCCTTTTTGTCTATTTCTTTCCTACCAACATTATTCTATTAGCCATTCTTCCAAGCACTCCCATATCATTCCCGCCATATAGCACATGGATCCTCCTGAAGCACAATGAGTTTTCTTCAGCACCTCAGTCATCTCTTATGTCCTGACTTATCTGAAGGGCTTTCCCTCAAGATTCCTGCAGTTCTGTCCATTAGAGGCCCAGCATCAGCATATGGCATAGTTGTGCAAATGCTGGGACTGACCATAGCTGATATGAACATCCCTTCATTTAAAAATCAATTTTAGAGCCAGGTTATGCAGCAAAGGGAAGCGCTGGATAAAGTAGCTGCTGGTGGTGGCATATTTACTACCACCAATGCCTCTGGGCCCTACACCCAACATATACTCTGTAGGGCCCAAAGACATTCTGGGTAATGAAGATAGCAGCTGCTGCTGTAGTTGCCTTACTCAGAACTTTTCCAGCACCAAGCAGAGGGAGTTCAGGGAGGTTGGCACTGTGCTGCCATGCATTCCTGCTACCCACTGACAAGCTTGCTTTGCGAGACCACCCTATTCCATTGCAAATTCTTAAGAAATGTTAAAAGTTCTGAGATGAGCAGTATCAGTTGGCTCGCCTGGCGCCAACATTGTTATCTTTTCGGCGCCAGGTCAAGACTTTTCTCTTCTCCCAGGCATTTTTAACAGCATTTTAACAGCATTTAACAACGTTAAGTTTGTTTTTAATGGACCCCACAATTGTTGTTTTTAAATGGATACTGTTGTTTTTATACTGTTTTTATGTGTGTGTGTGTGTGTGTGTGTGTGTGTTTTTAAATTGTATACTTTTAATGTTTACTATTTTTAAATGTTGTAAACCGCCCAGAGAGCTTCGGCTGTGGGGCGGTATATAAATGTAATTAAATAAATAAAATAAATAAATAAATAAATATAAACACACATGATTTTCCCCTTTAACAAGTGTGCACTCATATACATGGTGCACAACTGTAAAATAAAGATAATGGTAGTTTAGAAGAAGCAAAAAATTCTGTCTATGACTCCACAGCATTGGTTCCGCTATCTGCACTCATTCCTTCTTGTAAGAACATTGAAAGAATCTAGACACAGAGAAAAATATGCAAACATGTTTCATCCCAAGGGTAAGTGCTCACCAAATTATCTCCTCTATAAGATAAAATGAATATTCTGAAGAATTAGCACAAGCACGTTGCACAGCCGTTCACATTTCACAGTTAACTACTGTATGTAGAATTACTCTAATTACTGTAAAACATCATTACCTCTTAAAATTCTGTACCTCAAGGGAACAGAAGCACAATTCTGCCTGCATACAAAGCAGTCTTGTTCACAGAGCCTGCTCACCTAGATATATAGTACCTCTCTCCAGCAATGTGATATCCAAGGCACTTTTCACAGCTTTCATCTAGCACACAAGTATATACATGCATGTATACACACACAAACACACACGTAAGATCTTCTAAATCCTATTCTAGGGATAGTGTGAATTATACTTAAACATACTACAACCTTTGAAAATATTGCTAACATACAATAATTAACACATTATTTCATATCTGCCTTCCCATTTCAGAATATTCATGTAACTGCTGTGATAGCAAAATAAACCACTACTACATATCTTCTAAGAACCTAGATTTCCATATTTCAAAGGGTAATATGTATTCTACAGATTTTAAATTTGCATACGTTACTGTTAGTTCTCTAAAATTGGTGCTTACCAGTGCAATCCTATACTTATCAACTCAGAAGCAGTTCCTACCAAATTCAAGTAGGACTTAATCCAATGTATATGTGTACCGCTTTTCAGCCTGAGAGGTTCACGCTGTACAGAGTCTCAGAAGAGGAACCAAGAATAACTTAAACAAAGAAACTGTCAAAAATGGTCTGAGGTGTTTTACCATCCTAAGACACATTCAAACGTAACTTGGGCTAATAAAATATTCCCATGTGTATATTCCCCTAAGTGTACCTGATTTTGCTTTCTTGCATCATGTTTTTTTAAAAAACAAACAAACTCTAATATCTTCATTTGACTGGGGCAAAAAAACCACCCAATGGTAAAATTTAATAGATTTCTTGCGATATTTTTTGGCTCAGGCTCTTTTTTAGGATGCTTTTATGGTTTTTTTTTAACAGTGTGTACTATGTTTTTAATCAGTATTTTATGTATTTTATGGTTGCTGTTGTTCCCCACCTCGATCCAATCAGAGAGGTGGGTAAGAAATATATTATTATTATTATTATTATTATTATTATTATTTCATTTTTAGAAGGAAAATTCCCTTATGAGCACTTAAATCTGCTTCCTCAGATCAGTTTTTCTTGGGAAATTTTAACCCAACACATTACACTGGGACAAAAAATACACAAAATCAAGGATGGTTTGGTGGAGGCATTTTTGTCCCAGCTACTATTTGTATATAGAAAGAAAACTGTAAATGGTATGTGCCTGAAATTTGGAGGAACTGTTTGCTACCACGTAGATTTCCATTTCCTAGAAGGTCTACTTCTATTGTAAATTCTGCAATGAAAAGTTCAACACATGTTGTTCAGGGAATAAGTTCATTCATGTCCCTCTGTGTTGAAGTTATGCCTAAGACCGAGAGACTTTACCAGGAGACAAAGAAGGCCCAACATTCACATTCAGATACAGATGTACAATGGGAGTACTTGCATGAGAAAGAAACCTTGGATAGTATAGAAGTGGAAAAGTTAATAAGTAAATACAGGAGAAGGTGCTGAGTCTGGTTCAATTACAGCAACCTAGAACTGTATGTGCAAGTGTAGTTTTACTCCCTAAATTACTACAGGGAAGCTCTATTGGAGTCTATAAACACAATTATGTCTTAGATATTTGATGTTAAAGAAGGTCACACATATTTTATTAGATCTCCATAAATTATGTATAGTTTAAAGAATGGAACCAGCCTATACTAGTTTTCATCACATGGCTGCTAAACACCCAAGAAATTTACTGACAAGAAACTATTCATTCATCCCTTAAGTTTGAGGAACAATGTAAGCAGTATTTCAGCTTCTACCAACCTGCATAAAAATTACTTATAATGAAATGTTTCCTATGATGCAAAGCTTCATCGGAATGGGATATCTTTCTCAAATAAATGTACCAGAACACGTACTGCTATCCTCGAGTCTTACTAGTTTGCAAAGTCAGGGGAAAAAAGTGTATTTCTCCTAAACCCAATAGATTTTCATGTGTCAAATTTCCACCTTGTAATATCATTAGAGAAGCCAAACTGTTGCCTAATGACTAGAGGTTTTTTTGTTTTAGTTTTAATGGTGGACAGTTAATAAAGATATCTATGGGGGGGACAGGACATTTTTTTCCACACTCAACTACTATTCTAGACAAATGTCTGAGAAATCTGTCCAAATTTACATCCCATCCCATCAGATTGCCCAAATAAGTAAGTTACACAGAATATTAACAGGGCAATCTGGCGTCACAGTCACAGCACGTCATTCCAAGCAAAACCACCATTTACACATACACATTTCAGTCTATTAACATGAAACAACAGTTTGACACAGCTGACGTTTTCAAAGCGTTTACAGAGAAAAGGTTAACCCCCTCAAACAGCCATCTGGGAGAGCTAGGATAGGTAACAGGTCCTATGGTGAAGAGGAGCTCCATGAGTGAGGGGGGCTGTCTACACCAGAGGTCCCATTCATGCCTCCAGAAAGCTCTGCGGGTGCAATTCTACCACCAATGGTTGGCCGAGAAAGCCTCTCTGTTCCTCTGAGAGGAGCCTCAACCAGACCAACCAGCTATGCAAGCATGAAACTGGCATAGCTAATTTCCTCCCATTGCTT
The DNA here is from genome assembly GCF_023053635.1 of Elgaria multicarinata webbii. Lineage (NCBI taxonomy): Eukaryota > Metazoa > Chordata > Lepidosauria > Squamata > Anguidae > Elgaria > Elgaria multicarinata. Next base: position 108,839,683 of record NC_086172.1, read on the forward strand.
TCAATGGGTGGAGAATTTCAGGAAAAAATAAACTGGACTGAAAACCCCAGCAAAGCCAATCCACAAAGCTGTCTCAACCTGGCCCATGTGAGCTGGCAGGGCTTTGGAAACAGGCTTCATTCCCACCCAGCTCCGTTTAGGACTGCTTCGCCTGACAAATCTGTTTGATACACTACTATAACCTAAACCAGATTACTATGCTACCCCCAACAGTGCTTTCTGAATTTCAATGTTTTAAGCAAATAGTAACACATGGACAACCATCTAGTGGTAGCCAAGTGTTGACAGTGCCATCTTTCTTTGAAGTTGCAATATAAAACCTTCCTCTCACCACCAAGAATTTACCAGATTGTTCAATTATTAATAAGGAACGTTGGAATCTGAATTTGTACATGGGTCAATGTGGTCTTATATTTTGGATTTGCTGCCTTTTTTATACATCTGTGTGACGTCAGTTCCTTAGGATAATTTCTATAGGTCAAGGCTAAACACACATAGTACTTCTTCTGATAGTGTAGTGCATTTTCATTAATACACAGGACATTTGTGCCTTTACCATCCATTCAGATATGACAACATCCACTTTTTCAACAGGTAAATCAACTTCTTCAATTCTTCCTTTGATCAAAGAAATAGTATCTTCAAATCCATTGAGTCTGCAAAATACAATGGCAAGGATGTGTTATGCATTTTCTAGTTCACATTTATATTCCATAAGAGCAGAAGCCTATTATTAAGAGCAGATTTATTGAAACATCATCACTGCCTCTTCTTGAGAAAAGGATGTACTGTGATAACATCTTGAGCATATAGTCCAAGGCAATATCAACAATGCAATGAAGGACATGGAGTTAGTATGCCCTCCTCCTAGAAATTTACAGCCATATGCTTCACTCCTGTGTTCTAGATCCCCAGTGTTTGAGTGCATAACAGTCTGATCCTAACCATATGTGTTCAGAAGTTAAGGGCCACTAATTTCAGAAGGGACTTATGTACTGATCTTAATCCTTTTAATGGCTATCCAGGAAGTCTTAGAATGGGACAGACGTCCACCTCTGGCTGTGAGAATAGGGAGGGGAGAAGCTCCATTAGGCCCATGGAAAGACCCACAGGTATAAATCCAACACTGGGAATGCCCCCAAAATAAGTCGGTCTGGGAATGGGTCAGAGCTAGCTTTGGACCCACTGGATCTAAAGTGCTTCCATGCCCAAGAGAGTTCCAGATTGGTCTCTCCTCACCTTCACCAGGTTGGAGCTAATTCCCCTCTACTATTGCTTTCAATGGGAGGGAGTTTTATTAAAGGATCCACTCACTGAGAAGCCTTGCATGGCAACCTGAGTTGGCAGGGCTTTGGGCATGGCGGATAATCTGCTACTTCATTCCAACACCCCTGTTACTTTCAAGCAAGCATGTTTAGGATTATAGCCTCTTGTGTCTTAGGTAAGGCCCTGGCGATAGTATTGACTTATTTGATCTGATTTGATTTGTACCCCACCTTTCTATCAAGAAAATGGCACTCAAGGCTGGAGGGACTGGTTTGCAGGGACCAGCCCTCTTATGCAACCGTTAGCACTTCCTCCCAACACCTAAATGTCTCCTGCCTCCAGCATCGAAAGAGCAGTTTCAGCAGTCTTAAAAAAGAACTGCTGTTGTAACAGTGTTTGAGTATCATCAGAGAATTGCTGACCTAGATGTGTAGTCATTTTGTCGCTTGGAAAAGGTTGGCATACCCTTCCCAAGCAACAGTTTGCATAATTCCCTGTTGAACTTGCAGAGCTGTTTTCAAAAAGAAAATACATGCTAGAAAAACTAAGCTACAGATGTAACTGCAAACAAAAGGAAAGCAAGCAGATTGACATCCATAAATATTTATATCTAATTACAGTTTGATTTCTTACTGTATTTCAGTTTTGAACAGGATACCAATGTCAGGTTTCCAAAAACTAACAGATTGTTTTGAAATTTACTCATATGTTGCAGATCAAGATTAAGTTGCCCAAACAAAATGCTTATGCTGTGAGTACTTAGGCAAGTTAAAAAAAACTCCTTCATGTAAAACTTCAAACTCTAAGTAAAGAGGCTCTTTGGGCGGCTGGGGAAGGGCAGGAAAGAAGAGAAGAGGGGAAAAGTTTTAACCTGTCCCATTTGCATTGAACCAAAGACTTAGACCGTCAGAACCAAGGACAAAGTCTTGCTATTTCATATTTATTATTTATTTTATTTATTACATTTATATACCGCCCCATAGCCAAAGCTCTCTGGGCGGTTTACAAAATGTATAATTTCTTATAAGGCTTTTCTGGTACAATGATTACATTCAAGTGATACATGAACACTTAACTATCAGCAAAACTATCTTCACACTTTGATAAATAAAATTGGAAAGTTAACAAATGTTCCACAAGTAATACAATTATGATACAATAATGTCATTCCTGGTGATAGTTAACTCTAGTATTTTGTCTTAAGTAAAACAGTACAGCACCGGTTTCCTCTAAGAGATATCCTAGAGTTTCATTTTAACAAAAGCTGCACTCCTATTTAATAGGCAAACTTGAGATCAGGCTTTAATGGCATTTGCTTTCTCTGAAGCACACCATATCAATCTCTCTTTCATATGCCATTATCATGACAGCTAATGTTAGAGAGGACAGAGTAATTATTCACACCACTGGAATTTATGTCTCCACCACAATTGTTATCTGTGCCCTTTCATCAGAGTCTGTTATACCTACAATCTCTCTACATCTGACTTCCAACAAAAAAAGCAGTGATCTCATTAAAATTTTAATATCTTAGAGGACGAACAGTATTGCAAAAGCAAGAGATGGGTGAAAAGCTTCACAAACTCAACAATTCTGTATTTAACAGACTTGGCTGTTCAGCCAATACTTGTGTCAAAAAGAGTTACCAGCACCCAAGCAGCAATAATATTAAACAAGTATTTGGAATTAAAGGTTAATCTATTCGCTCGGTTGTGTTTTTCCCTGGGCTTGAGATGTATGTTGGACACACTCCAAAAATGCCAAAGAGTAAAATGCAGTGAATGTGTGACTGGTTGCAATAAAGACAGTAAGCGTTACCAAAGCTGGACAGAAACATGGAAATAGCAGCTCCCCATTGTGGAAGCACAGGTATCAGTGCCAGGTCTTACTATGTTTGTAAGCTGCTCTGGGAGCCTTTTTTGTGACTTAAGGTGCAATCTTATGCATTTTATACATGCATAGGGTTGTGCCGTAAAGCATGTAAGGTATGTTGTTTCATTATGCCATCATGTGACAAAGTTCAGTTTTTAGTGCAATCTGTATTTTCTTTCTTTTCATCGTTAAAATTCCAAGCGACCCAATTTCCAGTAATAAACCATTTTAAAAAAAAATTGTAAAAGTTACTTTGACTTTGAATCTTATGTACCTACCTACACATTATATGCTTCTGGTAAATAGAGATTTTGTGTTTTTAAGGAAAACCTGAGAAAAAATGCATAGAGGGTAGAAATTGTGGTAGCAGCTGTTTTTCTAATTTTGTTTTAAATTAACCAGTGTTAACCCCAGATATCTGAAGGTACACATCTAGAGGGCTTGTTAAACCCTGTTTCGCCCTAAAATTCCCACACAAGAATGATGGAAAAAAATCTGTAATAAAATGCTCTACTGATGTGGTTAGTTAAGTAACAGACTTTTAACAATTCGACCAAGTCAAAAAGCTGTTTCACTCAGACACAGCGATGATATTAGCCTCACAGAAATGAACGATGGTACAGCAGACCTTGGTGGATTATGCTCTCAGAACTAAAAACCCAGTAAGTATGAACCATGTATGCAAATAAGCACATTCTTGGTATTAAAAATATCAACACTGAAGGCACTGAACATTTTAGTTCTGGCAATTGGTCAAATGCAATGGGTTCAAAGGTTTAACCAACCCTCACTACCAGCCTGTGTATGTGAAATAGGTAAATGTGACAGCTATTCTGTTGTCAGGAGCAACAGGCTATAACAAGGCTGTTACAAATTGTTTTAATATGAATGAGACACAAATGAAATAGTTTTACAGTCAGCAGATTTAACCTTACAGCTATTCTTCACTGTGTAGTCCTAGAGATCATTCATCACCGTCATAGGATTAGTTCTTTTTAATCCCCTTTTGCCCCTAGTTGTGGCATGTAAATCAAACAAATCCAAAACTGTTGTGCAGACAGGTGTTTCCATAATTCTCTGAGCTATCATTACAGCAAGGACTTCCTGTACTCTTAATGAAGGAATAAAAAATTAATCCACACGACAGCTTCCTAATGCAACAGCTGGACTGCAGTGCTTCAGAAAAAGAAGCCAAGCTTGAACGAAGTCAAGACCCTACATTTACAATAACTGCTCTTGTTAGCAAGTTCAGTTTCGTGATTCAGTATTTGAGCTCTCAAAAATGTGATGTGGATGAAATGAAATGTATTTTTCCAGAAGTGAGACGTTTAAAATTTTGATGGTACTTTTTCCGTCTTGCACCTTATAGCTAGCAATACATCTAATTATGCCTTTCAAAAGTCAGTACAGAATGCAAATAATATGGAAAAGGGTATTGAAATCCAATTGCTATTTCATCATACAACAGATCCTTGTGAGGGCAACTGTCTCATCACTGTAGGTGCACAATTTGTTTGCTTTCTCCATTGACAATGAGCACTAGAGTTCTTGAGCTCTGTACGAAGTCTCTGGATCCATTCATTCGTTACCCGTGAGTTTGCAGCGCACTTAAACTGAAGATTTTGCTGATAATACAGAAAGTGCACTAAGCTTGCATACAGAGGACAATTAGTAGTGTATATATAAGCATACAAAGGTCAAATTCACTAAACACAGATGGGCACACAAAGGAGACTCACTCGGTGAAGAACAGTGACAGAACCTTTAACAGATACATTTTTATAGTATATATCTCAACAGTACTGACTTTCCCAACCTGGTGCCCTCCAGATTTTTGGATTTCAACTCCCATCAGCCTCAGTCAGCATGGCCAATAGTCAGGAATGAGGAGACTTGTAGCTCAAAACATCTGGAGGGCACCAGGTTGGGGAAGGATGCAACAGAACATTAAATGAGCAGCCCAAGTTCTTTGTTCTACAATTGCTGAAGTAGCAGCATCTGTTTGTGCAGGTCAGAGACCCATCCTGGTCACCTCCCACTTCCCAACTCCTAGGCCTTTACCCATCAACGATGCCTTGTAAAGAAGCATCACCTACACCCCCAATTTACCCAAGCAGTGATGTATCACACAAGAACCAAGAATCCAGAAAAGAGCACTGAATCAACAACACCAAGACCTAATTAGTGGCTGACACTAACGATAGGTCCCAGTACTGATGCTAATCCGAGGAGCTCTTTAACAAAAACTGTGTCTTCTATTCATACTTATCACATACCAAATCAATGCAGCACATCAATGATAAGAGCAGTCATACTCAGTTAGATCAAGGGTACATCTAGTCCAGCATTCCATTCACACAGTGGCCAAACAGCTGTCTGTAGGTAACCCAAAAACAGGACATGCGCTTGTGTTCCACAGCAACAGGTATGCTGGCTCTGATACTGAAAGTAGCCGATTGTCATCATGGCTAGTGGCAGTGATAGCCTTACCCTCCATGAATTTGTATAAATCCCCTTTAAAGCTACCCAAATTGATGATCAACAGTACGTCTTGTGGTAGCGAATTCTATAGTCCGACTATGCGTTTTGTAAAGTATTCCCTTAATCTCTATGAATCTCCCACCAATCAGCTTCATGGGATAACCCCGGGACCTACTATTATGTGAGAGGGACAAAAATGTTGCCTTACCCATTTTGTCAATACCAAGCATAATTTTGTACACTTCTGTAATAGGGCTGTGCAACTCTTAGGTTGCAGATCTGAATTGCGAGGCAAAATAGGCCAATTCAGACTAAACTGGTCTAAAACCAAAACGAGTTGTCTCCAGGCTTGGATTGAATTGGGGCAGATCAGGTCCAAAGCCCTTTGGACCAAACTGGACCCCCCTGATGTGCAAGCTGCCTGCCCCTTACCTGGATCCACCATGAGCACTCACAGCTGCATAGGCCTCTTCAAGAGCGTGACCATTTTTAAAATGGTGAATCCCATGAAGAAGCCCAGCGGCTCAAGATAAGAGGCAGGAGCTTGCACTGCTTGACACCCACCGAGCCACTACTCCCACTTGCATGTCCCTTGCTGCATGGGCCCCCTGCCCCTTACCCAATTCTGACTTCTGAATCTTGGTCAGGATCCAAAGTGGGTTGGAACTGGGCTGAGGAAGATCGGAGCTGATTAGGAAGCTCCGAATTGGCCTCCAAAGCGAGTGGGGGGGGGGGGTGTATGGCTGTGCACAGCCCTACTCTGCAGTGTCTCCCCACACTTGCCTTTTTCACAAAGCTAAACAGTCCCAGACATAACCTATTCTCGTAATGCTCCACCTCCTTAATCATTTTGGTTGCCCTTTTTTCATCTCTAACATATCCATTTTTAGATGCAATGGCCAGAACCGTACGTAGATTTCCAAGTGTGGTCACTTCATAGATTTGTATAAGGGCAGTATGATGTCAGCAATTTTAATTTTCCATTCCTTTCATATTATACCCAACATGGAGTTTAACTTTTTCACACTAGGCTGACTTTTTCATTGAGCAATCCACCACAAACCCACTATCTCTTTCTTAGTCTGTCACCAATAGCTCATTTCCCATCGGCATACATGTGAAGTTGGGACTTTTTGCTCCAACATTCATCACTTGTTTACATTGAACTACACTTGCCATTTAAACACCCATTCTCTCAGTTCGGAGAGATACTTTTAGAACTCTTCACACTTTTTGGAACGTACTGACTTTTGGAGGGCAGCAGCAGCAGATTTCTCCACCTCACTCTTCTAATTCTAGAGAGTTTATGAGCAAGTTTAAAACCAAGGTTCCAATATAGATCCCTGTGGGACAGTACTCTTTGTATCCCTCCACTAAGAGAACTGTCCATTTATTCCCACACTCTGCTTTCTGTTCTTTAATCACTTACTGATCCATAAGAGAGCCTCTCCTGTTACTCCATTACTAGGCTAAAGGTGGGCAAGCCCTCAGGCCCCAGTTAAAAAGGATTCAGGTACAGATTAATTAGTGGCAGAAGTGGCTTTAGCACTGAAGCCCATGCCCAGTGCAGACATATAATGCCACCAGAGCTTAAAGATTAAGTGAGTGCAGGGAAGGGATTTATAAATAAATTCTTCCTGTCTGTGTACTTCAGTTCAAGATTAAGCTCAAACATAGCTAACTTTGGTTAAATCAACCTTGATTCCCTGGGTTTACTTCTACATTTTATTTTTATTTATTTTTTGCAAATTTAAGATGGTTTCTGAAATTTCCCTACCTAATTATGTCCATAGCCTGATAGATAATTTCAGACTGGTCCACTCCTATCACCTTTTTTGCACCTGCTTTGGCAGCAAACATGGAGAGGATTCCAGTTCCACAACCAACATCTAGGACAATCTAGCAGAAAGAAAGAAACAAAGAAAGAGGAATTACTAGTGCAAAGTTAGCTGATGCTGCAAAGCAATAACAACTGAGTCCCAAAACCTACTCATAAAAGTTCAATATAGTAATAAGAAACATGCTGGTTAAATTCTAAGGTGGGCACATTATACACTTTACTGCAGGGATGGGGAATGTTCAATCAATGGGACCAATTCACCCTCCCAGGCCTCCCAATGACCCCATCCTCAATCACATCCCCTTGCTTGTTTTTTTTTATTAAAAAAAAAAACCCTTTGTCCCCACTTGACTTTGGTTTTATACATTGATCTGTACATTTCCTGAACTCAGTGTACACGCTTCTAAAGCACTTTGGCTTCTTCCATCCTCTTTTTTACCTTCCAGTCCTTTCTGGAACACCTCTGTTATCTACACAAAGGCTTTGTTTTTCTCTGCAGCACTTTGTTGCAGATAGAGGAAGAAGTGAGGAAATAACGACTCAGATGCCAGAGCTTGGGTAAACTAGGGCCTCTTTATTTAAGATTGGGAAATTCACCCCTCCCTGGATCTGCACATGAAAGTGCAGGAATCTAACTGCTCTTTCTCCAAGCAACTAGCTGCGTTATGGGCGAGCCACTCGGCCAAGCCAGGAGTCGGGTAAAACCCAGCTCCTTTCTTATGCTACTCGTGTGTGCTTGAGGGAAACCACCCCGTTTCACCCCTGCTCGGGCCGCTTAACACCGAGTAAGTGAGACAGTAAGGTCCCCAGAGGCAAGCCGTATCCTGGGTCGAGAGCCGCTGAGCCCACAGAGGACCAGGCCTCAGAACTTGCCAATCACCATAAAGGTGTCCAACGAGTGCTCACCATCCTCTTCTGGCCCAAAGATTCCTGCACAATCCTGCACCAATGTAATTGACCTATTTACCTATCTACTGACCTACAATATCTACTGAGTTTAAGTTCCAGTATAGAGTAGGCAAAAACTTGTATACAAAGCCAATGCGTGTCAGGCAAAATTACTACTCAGCCCCCCTTGCAAAAGGGGCAACTGGCTAGTCCCATACTAGACTTTTAGAGAGGGAGGGATGGTGGGAGCCAGAAATGAAAGAGGCCTGGGATGTGTGTGGGGCCTACTTTTAAAGGCAAGCCCTGCCCATGCCTCACCTTGAAAAGGTGCACAACGGGTGGGTTGTCCTTCCCCCTCTTCCCTCCTGCAAAAGCCTGACACCGCCCTAGACATGCTGGCAGGGCAGGAAAGGGACTTACTCTCTAAGCTCTCCAGAGAGCCACTCTGGAACTATTTTAGGTTGATAATGTCTCACTTGGTCATAGCTGATGTTTTGGAGCCTTCTTTTCCTCCTGAGAGCCAACAAGCTCCTGCTACATTATTCCAAATGCAGTTTTTGTTTTTCAAGAACAGTAGGAAGTTTGCTTTGTACATTGACAGACAAAATTGGGTGGAAGCAGGCAGAGGGCAGTTTCAATTTCCCCTTTTCCCTCCAGTTGATTAGTGTCTGCTTTCTTCCCTCTGCAGTCTCGCTTCATTCCCCGGTTTTATGTGCAACTTCTCTCTCACGCTCCTACTTTTCACACTAGAAAATAAAAGTTTGGCACCAACTCTGGAGGCTAAGAAACAAAAAGACTGGGTTGTGAAGGGAAGAGGTAATGTTAATTTTCAGAAAACAAGCAGCAGAGGCTAGGGTTTATAGCGAACAATGTCATCTTTACTATTACCCTTTCTCTTTAATTCTGTGGGAGGGGCAGGCCGCCACTTGCTGGATGGAAAAGGAAAAACACTCTGCATGTGTTCAGAGGCATTTTATTATGTTTTTTGCTGGCTAGTACAAATAACTTTTGGCTACTAAGCCCAGGCATAATTTGTAGACCTCTTGACAACACGTAAGACTGACTTGCTTATTCAGAATATTGGGATAATACAATGAAGTGTATCCTTTAATCGCTATGATAAATTCAAGACCTCAATGCTGAATCTGCTTCCACTACTGAATTAACATGTTGTTTATTTGTAGCACCTACATTTAGTTATTTGAATCTAAACTGAACTGGCAAGTAAGAAAGAAAAAAAGCTACAAGATGGCCAGATAATTGGACACGCAAGAGCTCAAGCATGATTATTCAGAGTGCCAACATCTGATGGAGAACTCCAAACGTATTCCAGAGGTGTCACTTATGTTTCTGTAATTAAGGGCCTGTCAGCATTTTTCAATATAGTCCTTTCAGTGATTTCCCCCCCACCCCATTTCATTGCAGATATTTGTTCCAAATACAAACCTGACACAGAAAAGCCAATGATGGGATTTTTTAAAAATCCGCAAAAATTCAGAGGAAAAGATCAGTTTGTTTACATCAGTGTACTTCTAAGTGTATATTTAAGATCAAAAGTAGCACTGAAAAATGTGCTGGTGCCGAAGTATTTAGATTAGACATCATGACTAAAGCACACTTAAATGACTTGAATAGCTTATCTTTCTGCCAATATATTGTTTTATTATTTATTCATGCCGCTATAAATATATACAAACGGTAGCCCACTTGATCTCTTACGAGTTGCTGTTTTAGATCTGACGACTATGGTTTTTACAGACTGTGGGTTTCTAGCGAGTACTTCTGCATCAGGTATCATAATTTAAGAATGATACTCCTAACTTGATACATGATCATGCAAATGGCGTAACAACCCATTTCACCTGGCCATCTGTTTGTTAAGGTCGATAGAAAAGCAAGATAAAGACTGACTTTAGGGAGAATAAAAGGGAGACACTGGTTGACAGGTTTGAAATTACATTCAATTTTCTCCTATTAACCTCATAAAATCCCTAAACAATTCACCTCACATTTCCGAATGGTAATACTGCAATGTTAATGATCATTTATGCCGGATCAGTGACAACATGTGAACAGGGTCTTGACAGAAAAATTGGTGTTCCAACTTTTTGCTTGGAAAGGTATAAAAAAAATAATCTCTGAACAAAAACAAAAACAGGGCAGCCTGCCCTTCTGTAAGCACTGAGCAGGGCAAGTTGGCCTTAACTATGCTCAGAGATATGTGGATGCAAAAGAAAACAGAAGCAATTGTCTCTCTTATGCTCAAGCACAGATGGAAAATAAGAGTGTGTATTTGAGACAGAAGGGCAACATTAATGCCACCAATCCAATTTGTAACTGAAAAGCAAAGCAATTTCACTTTGGCTACTGCTACACAGAAAGAATGAAAATAATGAACTGCTGTCACCACTAAATGAAATAGTAGTTCAGGTTTACACATCTGGGAATCAAATCTGTTCATTATTTGATAACCGTCAACTACAAGGAAAGATTTGCCACAATTATTTAGCTTTCCTTCTTTCCTTCATCAATAGATTTAGTCACAAGGATGCGCCAGTTCATCATAGGAGAAAAACAGCCCACCAAGAACATTTAAACTTTCACGGGACAGCATAAATTAGAAGAGAAGCACAATTGTTACCATTTCTATAAGCAGGTAAGGAGTTCTTCATCCTAGACTGAACACACTCTTAATACTAATACATCATTTTGTTGGAAAGATTCTGCGCTGACAAATTTTATAAATAAATTATCCCATTTCTGTGTTAGTAAGGTAACGGACAGCTTTTAAAACATTTTAAATCAACAAATCTGTTATCTTGCTTTCAAAGTTAAAGGTTTTGCCTCTTCTAGCATTAATTGAAATTGGGACACTTGTATGTTTAATAAGGTAAGTGAAAATTGCAAAACATAGGTACTTTTGACTACAAAGTGTGGAACTAGACAGTAGTCCCCCAAAATATAACATTTAAATTATTGAACTACCCTATTTCTTCGATTCTAAGACACACTTTTTTCCCCATATAAACATCTCTAAAAATGGGGTGCGTCTTAGAATCACAGGTGTGTCTTAGGGTTGTTTTTTTCTGATGGTGGTACTGAAATTAGTGTGCATCTTACAATCGATGGCATCTTGCAATCAAAGAAATACGGTATTGTGGGTTATTTATTTTAGAACTTAACCCATAATTTCTACAACACAACACAATATAACTGATATGAACAGAAAACAGTTTTGTCCTGATTAAACAAGACCCATGACTGATTCCTAGGACTGTACTCCTACAGCCAAAAAATTCAGACTGTGCATACAGTTCAACACTTAATTGGGAACTACACACATAAGAGAGCCCAGATGGTTAGCTTTGAATCCAGTTTTCCTACTCCTTCTCTATACAAATGGTACAGTCTAGGTAATCATGCACAGCCAATTGCTGTGCATATAGTTTTCTAGGTGGGGCAACTTTAGTTCCCAAGAAATGCCTCAAATACGCATTCCCTTGTTTTGCTTTGTAACATCCATAGTTGTCCATGAGAGCCAGTGTTGTGTTGTGGCTAAAGTCATGGACTGGGAGTCGGGAGATTTGGGTTCTAGTCCCCACTCAGCCATGGAAACCCACTGGGTGACTTTGGGCCAGTAACAGACTCTTAGCCCAACCTACCTCAGAGTTGTTGTGAGGATAAAATGGAGAGGAGGATTATGTACGCCGCCTTGGGTTCCTTGGAGGAAAAAAGGCGGGATATAAATCCAGTAATAAATAAATAAAATATTTCACAATTCACATTCCTCCATGGGTTGGATCCAGAGATAAATGAGTGAAACTCTGCTAGCACAACGTGCCTTTCCTGGCTTCTCCCCCACATTACAGCTCCCTATGTGCACCCCTCCCCTTGCTAAAGCAGACTGTTTGGAATAGCATGCGATGGGGGTGGAGGATTGTGCCAGGACAGGAAAATCGGGAGAATTCAGCAGGGCTGCCACACGCAAGTTCTGCACAGGGTCCTTTCCACATATATGTGCCACTGGGAGCGGGGAGAAGAATGAGACGCATTGTGCCATACAGTTATAGCTTTCTTCCTTTCCAACCACTTTTCCTTGTCCCACAGTTGCTTCATATACGAGCAAAATAAAGTCCCCAGCAAATTCAGCCCTCACAACGAGGTTTTACAAACTGCCCTGGAAGGCCTAATTTATATGGGTATCAGTCATAACAACAATGGGATTTGAACTCTTTCCAGAACCTAATACCTCAGGGATCTTCATGATGCTTTTATCATGCAAGACACAGGTTAGAAATTCCGTTGAATTACTGTATATAGGTGTGCACACGCCTATTTCAGATGCCACTTAAGACCAGCAGACAAAGAAAGCCTCAACAAAACCATGTCATCATAATTAATGAACACTCAAGATAGCACACCGAACAATGACAATGCTGATCAGCATTTCTCTTATCAGTACTCTGCACCCTCCAGCAGCTGAATAATGCTCTCCATGTAATAGGAACCAAGTACATTGAATCAAAGCCCTGCCAAATCATCATTCTCCCAATTCTAGAAATAATCCAATCCAAGAAGCTTTTATTACCTTAGAGAGTCATATACTGCAAGAACATTAACAGTTTTAAAGCTGGCCCACTTACCTTATCTCTAAAGATGTGGGGGTTTTGATATATGAAGTCACGATAGCCTTCTGTGCGCACTTTATCCTATTTTAAAAAAAATAAGTGTTCAGAGCACCCTCTGCAATTTATTGTACTATGACAGCAACATAAAATGTTTTAGTCACCTTTCAAATGCTCCATCCCTAACTCCACACACGCACAAGTATTTTCCAGCCATGTAGTTTTTTCTGAGTTCATATTTTATTAAAGAAGTAACCAATGGACTTCCTATATAGCCTCTTAGGCAACACTGGTAAAGTTACTGGGTAAAATGAAACATGGAAGTACTAATATACCAAGATAAAATAGTTGTCCTTTTTGTTCATAAGGAAATAGTTAACACGACTGTTTTTGAAGTATGTTACCTAATTTTCAAGCACTATACTAGTAATCAAAAACATTGCAATATCAGTGGAGTCCAATACCAATATTTTTAGATCTTGTTATCTCTCTAGGGTGTGGATATGGCTGTCATATAAGATTCTTTCTCAGCTCTAGGTAAAGCAAGCTGTGGCTACCAGGAGGAGGGCCCTCTCTGCTGTGGCACCCCAGCTGTGGAATGAGCTCCCTAAGGAGGTTCGCTTGGCACCTACATTATATGCTTTTAGATGCAGGGCCGGTGCCAGACTATTTTGTGCCCTAGGCAAGGCGAGCTACTTGCACGCACCCCCCAAATTGTGCTGAAGTCCGAACGTGTGCACCGAGTGGAGAGCTCACTTCGATTTGGGACTGAGCTGTCTGGAATTCACCGGGACTTACTTCCATCCGAATGCAACCTACTATGCAGCCTGGCGTCCCAATCCCCCCTGCACATTTACTCGGGGGAATAAGGCTTCCGAGTAAGGAGGCATAGGCAGATCGGGCTGCACTGGTGCCTCCCAGTGCAATGCTTTCTCGGATGCAAGTCCCGTTGATCCACGCGTGCAGGATCGGGAAGCAGGAGAGTTTGCCTTGCAAGGAGTCCACAAGTCCCTAGCTTTCCTGGGGGAAGGGAGAGGGAGTCCCACTTGCCCACCTGCCTGGACATCACGGCCTGTTTGAGGAGAGACGCAAGGTGACCCAGTGCCCTTTCCTCGGGAGTAAGGCAGAGGCTGGCTTGGGCCAGGGTCGAGCTTGCCATGTGCTTTTTCTTCTTCTGGTGGCGGTGGCCTCCCGACTCTGGGAGGCCAGCTTCCGGGCGGCCAGAGCGGCTCTGGGAGGGTGGCTTCCAGGCGGAGGTACGAACATGGAGCCCCCACCCCACCCCAGTGTCCCTGGCCTCGCCCGCCCAGGCCCAGCTAAATCCTCGGGCTGGGCCGGCCCGGCTCACAGCCAACAATGCGCGTGAGTGCTGCGTGGTGCCCAGCTCCCCTCTTAGCTTGGCGCTCTAGGCGGCTGCCTGAGTGGCCTCTATGGTAGCACCGGCCCTGTTTAGACGCCAGGTGAAGACCTTTTTATTCTCTCAGCATTTTAACAGTCTATAAATAAATTTTAACTTGGTGTTTTAAATTTGTAATTTTGCACTGCTGCTGTTTTTATGTGGTTGAAACTTTTATGTTGTATTTTATATTATGGTTTATACTGTTGTTTTATACTTTGAATGGTTTTAATTTCTGTGAACTGCCCAGAGAGCTCCGGCTATTGGGCAGTATTGAAATGTAATAAATAAATAAATAAATAAACAACTAGAAGCAGCCAGCACATTTAAACATAGCTTACAAAGCCAAGTGACTCTTGGAAACTATGCAAAACATTCTATAATACGTCAAGTTCAGAGAAAGCCTTTTGTGCTTACTCAGCATGACTAGAAAGGTATTGGTGGCTTTCACGTTTGCGCACCTGAATAGATGTAGAACATCCGAACGTGAGCTGGCTGTGTAACTTGTCTTAGCGGCCAACTAACATCATTCCTTTTAATATGCGTAGGCAGTGAGACAAACTGCCAGCAAGCCATATGCTTTACTATCCCTGTAAATGGCTAGGGAGCCAACCGCGACTCAAAGTAATAGAGCATTTGTGATTTTATTTTTAGCTCCTTATGACAGTGCTAAAAAAAAAGTATATAGTGCAGAGAGAACACCTAAAAAAAAAAAGAAAAAGACAGGAACCTCTGCTTGCATACAAATTGGGACACTGCACCACTAGATGCAATACCAAAAGGATAGAAGGGCAATTCTCTGCAGCAACTGACGTTCTAGAAGTTACGGTTATAAAAGCAAAACCACACGTAAACCTAGGTGAGTGTATCAGTGCCCTTTCAAGATGAAATTTATGAGTCAGCATTTCAAAAAGCAACTTGAAATGGGTATTTTAGAGAGTCCCATGGATTTTTTTTAAAAAAACCAAATTACCTTTAAAGCCCTTAATAACCTTGATACAGAAGGGCCGTTTGCTTCCACATGAGCCTGTCTGCATGTTGCAGGAGAGGCCCTCTTATGCATCCATCTGTCTTGTGAGGTGCAGAGAACAGAGACATGGGACCAGCCGTTCTAGTCAATAACACTAGGATTTATTCACTGCCCTGGAAGACTCAGCAGTCCACCTCACTGGCTACATCCAGAGGGAGCTTAAGAAAACCCGACTTGCATGTGCACTTTCTAGGATGGCTTCTTCATGCTATCTAGTTTATGTTGTTGCTGGTTTTAAGTGTATAGGAAGCTGCCTTATACCCAAGTCAGATGGCCAAATCTAGCTTAGTATAGAAGACAGGAATCTTTCCCAGTCCTATGTAGAAATGCCAGGGATTGAACCTAGAGCTTCTGCATAGAAAGCTCTACAACTTCACAACCACTCTTTAACGGCCCTTGTCAATTTTGGATGGTTGTTGTTTCCTTAGTTTCATTGTATCAGTTGTAGCATCCCTTAGACCCCAATTTGGATGAAGATGTGCGGGATAAATATTTCCAGACAGGGTTTTTTGTTTTGATGTTCCAGTATTGCTTGTTGCAAGCCCCTGGAAAAGATAGCCGTTCTGGTTCTCCTTTAAGTCGCTGTGTGGAATCAAGAAGCAGCTAGTATTTTGTGTTCACTTCATTTGACACTATATTAGCTGAGGGCTACCTAAGATCGAAAGTCTCTTTGTCAGTCACAGAAGCAGTCAAGCGTAAAGCTTTCAGACTTCTATCCTCACGACTACTGCTGCCGCCTAAACTTAATCAATAGATTTCCAACTGCTGTCTTCACTACATGCACGGTTGCTCAGTCGTTTATTTGGGGGCAATGTTAGTGCCTTTCATACCTCTATCACCGCTTCTCCCTCTATTTCAGTGTAACGATAATGTTCAAACAGTTAAAATAAACAGGACATCAGATATATATTATTAAAAATACAAATTCCTCTTGGCATAAAAACCTAGAACTAACCAACCTGGGCCCTATGGTGAATAAAAACAGGACAGTACTTAAGGATAAGCTGATATTTTCCCATACTTCCCATCTGGTGCTGCACAAATTTATTCCAGAATAATCCTAAAGCCAAAAAAGAGGTTCTCATGAGAACTGTAGATTGCTGCCAAGCTATAACAATGTATTGCTCTACAGGGACTATTCACTTATTTACAATCATCAGTAGAGCTAATCCAACATTAGGTGTTAGATGGGGGGGGCAGGAGAGGGGCAAGAGGGGAGCACCAAACACAAGGAAACCGCCCCCAAAAATGAATTGTGCATTTTATTATGACGGCATTTTATTATTTTCTATAAATCTTTTTTCAGTACCAATTGGGGACTTTGCATTTTGTATTCTAATCTAGCATTGTCCAGCAAGTCAACCCACATTTTATCTCCCTTTTCCCTCCAATTTAGCGTCCATTTAAATGTAACACTATTTTAATTTGACCCCATTCCAAACTTAATTCCAACTCTAGCTCTGTGCTAGAGCACAAGCTTTGCGTGCAGAGGATCCCAGGTTCAATGACTGTATCTCCAGATATGTCTGGAAAGGATTGAGTTAAACCCCAAACAGACGAGGTCAGTCACCATGGACCACAGGTGAGGAACCTTTCAGCTCGAGGGCCAATTTCAGTTTTGGGAAAGCTCTTGGGGACTGCATCTGAGCAGTGGGCAGGGCAAAGGGGATGGAGCCAAAATGTAAGAAATTCCAGCATATTGTAGCTTAAAGCTTTTATTGTCGATAACTACAGTGTCCGCCTGGCGCCTACACTGTACTGCTTTCGTCGCCAGCTGAAGACCTTTTTATTCTCTCAGTATTTTAACACTTAATTTTAACTTAAATTTAAATTTTACTGTTTTAACTCTGTATTTTAATCTTATATCAACTTTGCTGCGTGGTTTTATCCTGGTTGTGCTTTTTATACTGTATTTTGTAATTGTGCTTTTAACCTGTTTGTTGTTTTATTGTGGTTTTAATTTTTGTGAACCGCCCAGAGAGCTTCGGCTATTGGGCGGTATAAAAATGTAATAAATAAATAAATAAATAAATAAACCTGCCAGTAACTAGAAGAGGTGTTGCAACCTTTTACAATGGGCAAGGAGGGGGAGACACAAAATCTAGAAAACCAATAATTCATCAGTAGCTCGATGAAAGGGGGTGGAGACTGTGGGGTTTTGGGGTGCCCCAGAGGGCCAGGCTGAGAATCCAGAAGGGCCAGATCGGGCTCCCAGCAGGGCTGGGCAGAGGGGGGAGAGCAGTGGGGCCAGTTGGCATGGGCCTACAATTTTGAGGGGGCCTACTCCGAGTCCCCCTGGTAGAGGCAAAGGGGGACCCTTTGGTAAAGATTTGTTACAAAGTAGCTCAAATACTGAATTTGAAACTGGGCAATATTTCCCCAAATGTCCTCATCGTGTTGCACATTTTTCTGTCATTGCCAGCAACAGCGGCCTCTAATGAGAGGAGCTTCAGTGTCCTAAAATGAATCAAGTCCTACTTTTGGTCCGCAATGGTGCAAGAACATTTGAATGGATTAGCAGTTTTGAACATTAACATTGACAAGACAAAGTTGCTTGATTTTTCAGTTGTTGTTGTTGATGAATTTGCCCAAAGAAAAGAACGTGAAGCATTTCTGAAGGTGAAGAAGTGATGTCTTATATACATCTTGAATAAAAATGCTTGCCATTACCTTTTCATAAATTGTTCTAGCTCATATGTATTTAGAACTGATTAAAAATACTTAATGAGCAGTTTGAAATGGGGCCTACATTTCCCATCTGGCCCGGGCCTATTACCAGCTTTGCCCAGCCCTGGCTCCCAGCACTGATGTTCTCCACTTGATGCAGATAATACTGAGCTAGACGGGGGACTTATACTTAATGACTTAGTATAAGACAGCTTCTATAAGACATCATTTCAGAAGTTTCATGTTTACTTAACGGGTAATAAAGATGTCAGATGCTGGTGCGTCAAGATTTTCTGAAGGCAACTGCATATTCTGATAAAACACAAATCTTTGCAGCTTTAGATTTATACTTCAGTTCCAAATAAACATGGATCCTATATAGCCCGATAGATGACCTGTGTCCCCTCAGATGTTGTTGGACTACAGCTCCCATCATACCTGGCTACTGGCCATGCTGGCTGGGGCTGATGGGAGTTCAAATCCAATAACATCTCGAGTGGCACAGATTTCCCATCCCTGCTCTATGGCATAAGCAGGAAGAGACCGCAAAAGCCTCCCACTGCCTAGCCCAAAGCATTGTTTTTTGTGGCCTCCACCAGCTTATTGTCTCTGTTGGTCATTAACTGAGAGCACAGATGTCACAAAATGCAAATGCTGTCACCAACCTAGACAGAAACCCAAATTATTATTATTATTATTATTATTATTATTTATTTATATAGCACCATCAATGTACATGGTGCTGTCCAGAGTAAAACAGTAAATAGCGAGACCCTGCCGCATAGGCTTACATTCTAATAAAACCATAATAAAACAATAAGGAGGGGAAGAGAAAGCAAACAGGCACAGGGTAGCGTAAACAGGCACTGGGTAGGGTAAAACTAACAGTATAAAGTCAGAACAAAATAAATATAAAGTCAGTATAAAGTCAGAACAAAGAAGCCTGACAGGTACACAATCTTCAATATTCAATTCCAGGCTCACTTGCCTTAGACAAGCTCTAAGCAATACACAATAGCAACACTGCTAAAACGTAATGCTTTCCAGAATGTCTTCCCTTCCTCCGACATTTTTGTATTTATTGAACAGCCAAATCTATACCAGCCACTGTACATAAATAAAATGCAGATCCCTGCCTGCAGGCCCACAAGCAAGATCAAAATGAGACAAAGGACAGGACTTAGAGGAACCATAATCTAATTTTTCAGATCACTTGAAAAGACCTCTTCCCTTTTTAAAAAATAAAATAAAATACGTGGCATTTCTTTATTTTTGACATAAAAGCATTTCTGATGAACTTCTGAATGGTGGATTTCATTAACTAACTATATTTTTGTAAGGCATCAGTAGTTTAAATCTACCGGATTCAATTGTTTGGGCTGTATCCAATGTTAGTCCTACTTAAAGTAGACCCATTGATATGCATGGACTTAAGTGAGTCTAACATTGGACACAGCCCTGTGTTTCTATAACCACTAAGACCATGTTCCACCCCAGCTAGGAATTATATTCAACACATCTTAAAATTCTAGGAATAAAATGAGTCAGCAATTTTCAACCCTGGCTGAATTCCCCTGGCACTGCACTGAACCCCACTTGAGAGTGACTGCCAGCCTTTAGCAATTACTATCCTAACAACGTATGGAGAGGCCAGACTCTGTACAGCTCCTTGATCCCTGGGCCAGGTGTTCTTTTGGCTTGGTTTTTCCCTTGCTTTTATTGCATTTTTCACCTTATCCTTTACCAGAAAAACCACAAGCAAGTATGCACAGGGTTAAAAATGCAGCTACACTGCAGCATACTTATGGACAAACAGCCTTGCTCTCATCTTTGTGGTGAGAAAGACATGCTTCTGCTCATTTCCTAACCTTTATCATCTCTTCATGGATCCCATAGTGGCCATATGAGCTGAAGTAAACATCCTCCTCATCCTCCCGTAGATCCGCAATGCTGCTGGCTGAGCCACTTCTGACTTCGGTGTTCATCACAAAATCCTGAGCAAATTGTCTGTAATCAATTTGAAACATACTCTTGAGACACATTAATGGGACCATTAACAAAAAATGCAGGCGAATGTGTGGAGAGAAAACATACAGGTTTCATGAAGTGATCTTGCGCCTCAAGAATGCTGAAGCTCCCTCTGCTGGCTTCTGCACCGAAACAGTTGTGTAAGAGTCAGGTATTCTCTGCGCATTTCAGCAACGGTATTTTTCCACATGTCAAACTATGGAAAACTGAAATTTGGAATCCTGATCCACTGTTTTCACGAGTTACATTCAAGATAAAGGCCCTCCCTCATCAATCAAATTTGGATGTCTGCTTTAACCTTAAGAATTACAACTGTGCTCAAGTGAGGATGTACATAACAAGGAAAGTTTTGAAAGGTGCTCTTCGAAGGCGTGCAAATAGCAGGGAAACAGATCGTAAATGGTGTAATAAACTTAGCTTTTTAGAAAATGATGGTAAAAAAAATATTTTATGATAAAAAATGGAATGCATTTAAAAATAACAGGCTTCCAAGGGCAAGCAACTGGCTAAAGAAGAAGGTAGTCATCAAAACAATTGCATGCTTTTAAAAAGTGACCATGGCACATAATGGAAAGTCAAAAGGCTTTACTCAGACATTCACTCTAATATGCCTTAGTGCATAGCATTATTTTTTAGCATCCATCTACTGCTACAAAGAAAATAAGCGTTTCCAGTTCACATCTTCAGGGCTCCATGTATTTTGTGTTGAGGAAACTCAGTTTACTACCAAAAATTATCAACACTGAGAAAATCTGAATGTAATCACTTTGCAGAATTTATTTTCGCTCCAAGTTTAGAAGTCTGTAGAGTTTTCCGGGGATGGGGGGAAACTAGAGCTGGGAATAGGCCATGTAAAGCAATCATGGACTGTGTGTAGTGTATAGAAGCTACACTCAACTAGAAGGCACCTTACTAAAATAGCAAAAAGTAGTGGGGTAAGCAAAAGACATGTTTTATTCCACAGACATGAACTGTTCCAACATTTCGGTACACACGTATTCCTTCTTCGGGAAATTCAGTGTGACCAAATCCGATAATGCTTGCTTTTCAAACCCCAGTCTCCTTTTTCTTACCCACTACATTTTCTTTTAGGCATTCTTTGTGAGGTTTCCCATTTTATTGGATTTACCTTATCAAACACTCGAACTGCTATGAGTCTGATGTACTTGCATCATGTTATTTAAAGTGTATGGTGGAGGGCAGAGATGGTAGGCTCACCGTTCCACTGCAGAACAGGAACTGTAGCCGCTTGTTTATGTAAACTGGTGTCAAGACACTCTTAGTACCGGACTGAGCCAGATAAAAGAACAGCAAGTATTAATGTAATAAGCCTGTTGATGTTTGTTTTTACAGTCCAAACCATAAATCTCTTTTTGCCTATTTTGATTTGGCTGATTAAATTCCACAGCTGTTTTTCCAGAAGGAACGTGGACTAGGTTTAAAGCTACATTGTACAGTTGATAAACATTGTTGCCGCCATTCTCTTCATTGTATTGTTTCAGAAACCTCATTTTCCAAGTAATAAGAATACAGGTTTACCTGCTTCCTAACAAAAGTGATTTAAGAAAAGACCATGGCCATAGCTAGACCTAAGGTTTATCCCTGGATCGTCCAGGGGTCAAACCTGTTCATCTAGGTGACACACAGGGGATCCAGTGCTCAGGCAGGGGCAAACCCTGGATGATCCCAGGATAAACCTTTGGTCTAGCTGTGGCCCATGTATCATGTTATCACACATCTCTGAATTTTATAAGGAGCTTACCACCTTCTCCCAAATAACTGACATAACGTTCAGTTTCTCTTGGCCTTTATCATTACAGTAAAGATATTTTAATCTAACATATCCAAGTTGGTTGCAAAGTTTCTGAAGTACAAAGATCTTTGATCAAAACAGTACCTCATTTTCTGAACATCATCTTGGGCTCTGGCCAATGCAGCTTCTGCCAGCTCTGCTCTCTGCTCTGCATGTTTTAAGAGCTCAAGGCAGGATGAAGCCTCAGTTAGCCCATTAGGACAAGAGATACTGGTGGAGTCCAGAAGATCTTCTACATCTGGAAATGAGACAAGAGAGCTGACCACCTACTGAATAAATACTAAGGCTTATGAAGTATTTAGGATCCAATGAACTGCACAGCTTGTTCTGTGAGCACAGAGCCTGCCTAAGATTAAAATGGAATGGAATCTGATTATGAAATTATCCATAATTTTATTGCTGCCACCAAAGCAAGTTTTTCATGTCACTTCCTCCTTGCTGAATTGTTTGAAAGACCAGAATCAAAGGACATCACTGGATGCCACCTTGGATATATTCACTAGGATTTTTTAAAAAACTTTTCTTTGTGCAGCAACACCCATAGCCAAATTAAACGGCTTTTGAGATCCCCTCAATTTCAAAATGGTCTTGCCAATTGGGCAGAGAGAATAAGCCATAAAGTTGTCTGGATCCTAACCAAAATGATTTTGAAGCTATAATGCACATTGCAGCTTTGAAACTGACCGGTACCAAGCTCTTTCTGAATATTTGAGCCCATTCTTGTTTTTGTCAGAAAAGTGATCTGTCTGTGAATTCAAAACTCTTGACTTTTTAGGAATGCTTTGTGGACAGAGCACTTTCAGGATTCTTGAGAATTTTTGAATAAGTAGGATGAATTCCAAAAGGCAAAATGCTCAGAGGCGCTTAGCATTCAGTAACCTTCCCTAACTTGGTGACTACAACTCCCATCACCCCTGATCACTGGCCATGCAGCTGAGACTGAGTTGTAGCCCAAAACAACTGGAGGGCACCAGGTTGGGCAAGGCTGGAACATAGAATAAAAAGGGTCATCCCGCTTTATCTTCACAACGTTGAAGTAGTTTAGGCAATGATACAGTAATGCCCAAAGGCAGTGAGTTCCACTGCTGAGTAAGTATTTGAACAGAAGTTATCTCTGGAAGAAGTTTAACTTTCTGTCACCTGTCAAAAGCATTTAATTTTGTCAGTGCTATGTCCTTAGGTTTTAGCATTTCTTAAATTCTAACATGTGAAACATCCATCAAATGGAGGGAGTGTGGCCATAATGGGTGGGCTGCATCTAAGCAAGTGGGCAAATGCTGGCTGTGGGTCACATTTAATTCTTCCCCTTTCCCAGTAGTCCTGCTTTTAGAGTAAGAGAATGGGAAAGCAAATGGAGATTTAAGGGAAGGAGGCTTTGCCTGTATGGAAGAAGGCTTCGGCTCAGGGAAATGTCTTGCACTTTTAGACTCTCCAGTTAGAGATCTGAAAGCCTGGATCAAAGGAAGCTTGGAACTGATTTTTCTAGGTAGGTTTCCCAATTTTTGAAAAATCCTTTGGAGGCCTTGGAAGGGGGCAGATTTGCATGGATTTTCCCCATTATTACCATAATAAATTTGTTTGCATTCTAAACCACTCCTGGCTGCATTACTCTTACAGGAATATTGCAGTTGAGAGCTAAACTTTCTGCACAAGGGAAGCCTCACCTGCATAGTAGGTGAGGCCTCAGTTAAAAACTTTCAAAGAATGAAATAAGAAATTTTGACTGATTCAGTAGGCCCTAACAATCCTGCCTCTAGATTTATGCACTTAATTCCTTGACCAAATATTTGTGTGTTAAGTTTTCCTGAAGGCCGTGGCTTTTTGGTTTCCTTTTCCTGACTGATCTGCTGCTCTATAAATATTTTGACTCACATCTCTGTCAAGATTTATTCATCTTCCTTGTAATTCATACTAGCCTCACTATCATACTCTACCTATAAACTGGGTATTTTTTCTCTAGCCTGACATCTATGACACACTAGAAAAGTTTACCTATTTTAAAAAGTTTACCCTAACCCAATAATATGCTTCATATGTATACAGATATATTGCACTATATGTACCCTAAGGACATCTTCAGCTGACCTTCTCCTGGAGCCTCTGCCAAAGAGAGAAGGGCCTTTTCTACTCTGGCATCCCAGATGTGGAATGAGCTTCCTAGAGAGGATCGCCTAGCACCTACGCTGTGCTCTTTCCAGTGCCAAGTGAAAATATTTTTTTATTTTCCCAAGCATTTTTAGCATTCCAGTTTTTAGCTCTGCTGTTTTAAATCCACTATTAAATTTTAAATCTCTGCACTGCTGCTAGGTTTTATTCTGGTTGCACATTTATACTGTAGTTTTAAGCTATTATATTTTATATTGTATTTTATGCTGTATTTTGTAGTTTTAATTTCCATGAACTGCCCAGAGAACTTCACCTGTTAGGTGATATAGATATGCAATCAATCAATCAATCAATAATATAATGCACAAATTGAAATGTATTCAATGTAACCATACCAGTTAGTGACTTGTCCATGACAACAGAACTGTAATAAGTTCCACCAATCCTAAATCCTCTTCCTTCCATCCAGCACAAAAGGCTAGCTGAATCTGTGGGTCAGGCCCATGGTTGCTATGAATTCCTGAGCCATTCCTGCCAGAGGACTTTTGGTATGGATGCTGACATCATCCAGAACAACCATTCTGGGGAACTCCAACATCACCAGAGAACATCCAGGCTAGCTTAGGTAAGAAGGCTATTGGGCAGCACACCAACAGAATTTCTATCCTTCAGCTAACTTCAGAAATACACATTAAAAATTTGGTGAAGACTGCAGGGGGCAGCTGGTCAGGGAAACAGAATCCCAAAAGGCCTTTGCCTACACCACTCCATGTCTCTAAAGCTGAGCCTGCTGCTTTATGCAAAATCCTGTTGAACATAGCGAAGACAGTTATGCCTCATCCATCTGGGTCTCCATAACACATGCCAGGTTTGCACTTTCATCCAGAATCAATGCCTAGAAGGCAGATGTTTTACCAACCTAGCATCCAGCAGAACTTTCAACCTGTAGGGGGGTTATCACACAAGTTGCTAGAACACTGGTGGCTGGAAGTGAACCATAAGGCTGAGTGACCAATAACTCAGTATGTCAAATTTAAGCACAGACTCTAAAAGACTAAGCAATCTGCAAACAAGGCTGCCCATCCTTCTAAGGACTGCTCAAATTTAAGATGAAAAGAAACCCTACCAAACTGAAGCAAGAGGTCATCTTCCAGTGCAGGCTTCAAATATTTCTCTTCTTCCCAAGGAAATGGGGAATTGATAGAACAAAGACATTCTACGGTTGGTTTCTGTAATAAAAGATGAACACAGAGGTTCTTAATATTTTATACCTATTCAGTGTATTAAGGCATAGCCACTATTGAAGGAGCACAGATTTTAAAAAATTCTGGCATTAAGCGTTAACTTTAACCAGTACTACACTGAAACTTCACTCTTCCTGCTTAATTGTGTGGTCTGTTCAGACAACACACTAAGCACATTTAAACCATGGTTATGTAGCCACCATGGTTAGGAATGGTTCATGCAACATGCTAAGTCCTGGTTCACATGACACACTAAGCCATAATGTTTAGCTCAAAATGCTTAACCACCATGGCTTTGCATGTCATCTGAACAGGGTCATTAACTATTGCTCACAGTGTTGGCTATGCTGCAGTGTTGGTAGGAGTAATTTATATTATCAGATGTGAACAAAAAATTAAAATGCAAGGTGACAGGCAAACATTTGATGCTTGCATGTGGAAATATAAACTAGGGTTATTATAGTTGTAAGGCCTATTAATAGTGTAACCTCAATAAAATACTAAATTTGATACTCAATTTCCCCCTGTTCTACACCTGATTATAACTTTTATCCTTCCCCTGTTACATCTCTTGGTCCATCCAACCACTTCTCCCCAGCACCTCTAAGTTTCATAATTCTTGTAACATATTTTTTTGTCGAAGACAAGTCATTGGCAACCACAATTTGAATGTGATGTTACAGTGAGCAAACCTTTATGAACTTCTGGGTTGCCTAAACCAGTATGAACATTTTACCAGCTGTAGCTATACCCAGAAACCCAAAACAAGGAAATCTCCTTTTATAGGCTAGGCTGCCCATATGACACTAGTGCAGTGCTTGCAGACAAACTGGACTTAGAAAGATTCATATTTTCATAGTTATTGCAGCTTCAAAGATTTCTCCCTGAGGTATTAATTTATAGCATCAAGCTCAGCCTCTTTCATCTCATCCCTTTTCTGTAGGCCCTACTTCATTTTTGTCTTTCAAACCAGAGAAGGACATTAGCCACCATCAACACTGCACAATGTTTCTGCACATTATCGGTGATGGTGGAGACTTCTGCACATTGTTCCTTGACTTCTGACCTTAATCTTAACAAAGTCCAGTCTTGTGGTAAACAGCCAACAGAATAATTATGAAGTCTAGTTTCATAGCTCACATTTTATGAAAGACAAATATGAAAGCCACAAAAAGTAATTGCATGTTTAAAGCAAAATGTGCAGTTCCTCAGAAATGTATTACTAAATTTTAAACAAATTCTCCATACTAGGCTTCCAAAGAAACAAAGCATTGTGTTATATAACTCTAATCTTTTTCAACTTATAGAATACTTGGTAACTTACTTCCAGTCTAATAAAGTTTACTAGCTTAATGTAGCCATAGAAATCAAGTCCTGAAAGAAGGGAGAAAAGTTGTTTTTAGCCAAGATTATCAGTATTTTAATATAATTACCATCTATATTTGGACACTTTCCCCCTTACTGAACTACTGTATTGTATATTTGTACTTCCAAACTGGGTTTCAAATCAGTTGCTGCCAATTTCTATGCCAAGGTAGAATTAGGAGGGTTTAGCTAAGTCTATTGAACCCAACTGACTTAAGGCGGACTTAAACTGTGCAAAGTATCACACCGTTAAAAAGCTAGATTGGATATCATCCCTAAAACTGAAGAGTGAGCTAAAATTTATGACTGTTACTATGGTGTCCTGATCCATTCTCTCTACATTTCAGGGCATACTTCAATATAATCCAACTTCATTATCATGTCACATCATTCAGAGTAAAATAAACTAACTGTTTTTTTAAAAAAAATTCTATACCTACAGAAGAATGCCAAAAGTAGTCTACAGCTTAATTGGCTAACATTTCTTCAACGTTTTCTGTTCTAAAAGCATGCAAATTTCCAACACAGACAAAAACCCTACGTAGGTCACAGACACAATTTACAATAGTGTTAGGCATTGTTTTTATTGCCTCAATCGAGCGATCTCTCCTGGGATCAAGTTACAATATGTGCACAGAACTCATCCACTTGCAAGGAATGATGTATCCATTTTCAATTGAAGCTTCTTTGTGCACAAGGAATTTTAGATTGCACAAGAGTGCATCTCCTTAGTCCTTTGCGTCTTTTGAACATTTGACACTAACAATACTAGACTTGCTTTTTACAATTAACTTACAGATCCAAGTGACTGCATGCAACTTGTCTACAACAGTCTCTGATGTGTGTGTGTGTGTGTGTGTGCATGCGAGTGAACAAACACACACAGAGGCTATGTTTGGACAACACAACCGTCAATGGTGGGTTAATAGTCAACTCCATGATGGATTTTCGAGGGGATACTCCCCACATGACATGATTATAATCAACCATGGTGTGGATTAAGGCCAGCGTTGAGCTGACTATTAGTCTGACTATCCCCCACCCTCTCTCCCCCTCAGTCCTCCCACTGGTATCCCATCAGCCATTGAGAGCTGCTGGCTAGACTAGAGCGGCAACCGCTGCTTTGGTTGCTGAAAATAATCAACTGTGTGTGACAAAATAATCAACACGACACGATAACCAATGATTGTTCAAATAATCAACTCTGCACAGTGTTGGTTATTTCGGACGAATAACCAACCAAGGTGTGAAGAAATCCTGACAGATGACACAATAACCAGCCATTGAGTACTTAACCCGCTGTTGACTATTTAACCCACCATTGGTTATTGTGTCATCCAAACCCAGTCACAATCTCTTCTTGCTCTTACAGAGATTTAGAATTAGGTTAAGACCCTCTCCTTCTGCAATGAATACAATCTCATATACAAATAGGAGAAAGTAAACTATCATAAAAACGCTACAGAATAATTTTACCCACTTCAGTTGGGTGCACAGAAAAAGAAGTAGCAGAATATGCTGTCCTTCCAAAATCTTCAAGGGTTAGAAGCCTCTCAAGTTTGCTCAATTTTGTGTTTCAATTTGTAAAAAGGAAACTTGTGGGAGGCTAACTAGGAAATAGCATAAATAGTAAGAAATAAACTTACTATGTTTAAGAGCCACCATGCCAATATCGAATCCATGGTCTGACGTACAATGGCAAAAAGCATCTTCGGCTGAACTGAAAAATCTTAGAAAACACAGTACAATGGTTTTTACATATACATCACTGCTATGTTAATGCCTAAGCTTTTTAAATACAGTGTTTAATGGTAACTGGAAAGAGACACAGATCACACGCCTTTAATATATATAACTTCCAGATGAGAAAATAGTAATTTGTACTATTATTACAGAATGAGTAGTATTGTACTTAGGAGTGTGTAAATGATGACTTACATGTTAAGTGAAAATGGAAAGCATCTTATTGTACAGCAAGAAAAACTTTGCCACTTAGCAGAAAAAAGCAAGAAGGGTTAGAAGAGAAACATTGGCTAGACGTGGGGACTAATAGCAGTTAAGTGCAAAAGGAGTTCAGCAGCTGACAGACTGAATGCTCTTTGCTGACTGTGCTCTTCACTCACTATGTGGAGCCTTGTTGGAATGTTTGTCATCCCTGTTTATTCTGTCATATGGCTATTCCCATTCCTATGCTCAGGCTTTTGACAAGTCTGCTCACCACAGCGAGTGTAATGAGCACCTATTTTCTCATCTTTGAAACAGCAAAGGTAGGCAGAGATAATGCAGCACTTGTGTGGCAACTGTCGCACCTCAACATCTCTACAGTTGCGACAAAGGCTGCGGTGGTGGTGGTGGGTGGCAACTGCATGGCCAAGGTGCCTGCAAAGCTCTTCCTCTGCCAGCTTTTCCAGTTCCGAAGTTGTACCCCCACACACACCTGAAGGTATCTGGGACATGTCCCTGCAGCAGCATCTAACCATCCACTCTCCTACCAGCCCTTTCTTTGGGGAAGACCAGCCAGCAGTGGAGGAAGTTTTGGGTAACACTACTCAGACTTTCTGAACAGCAGTGCCCAACTGACCACTCTGACAGCCTCTCCATCAGAAGAGACTGGTGGAGGGTGTATCAGGCAACACACTTTACAGTTGCTCAGGACATCTCTATACAGCATCTCTCAAACCAGCATACTTCCCCAACAGCCCTTCCGTTGGGGAACAGGGTGTTGCCCAGACGAAAGAGTAGCTTGTAGACCCTGTCAATACAGCAAGATACCAGACAGCTTATAATTGCTACAGTTGTTGTTTTTTTTATTGCATTTATATCCCACCTTTTTCCCCTCCAATAAAACTAAGGTACATCCTCATCCTCCTCTCCATTTTATCCACACTACAACAACCCTGTGAGGTAGGTTGGGCTGAGAGTCTGTGATTGGCCCAAAGTCACCCAGTGAATTTTCATGGCCAAGTGGGGACTAGAACCCGAATCTCCCGACTCCCAGTCCAACACCTTAGCCACTACACCACACACTTACTTTTCAAATGAACCCAGGGTAGCAAGCCTGTGTTTGCCTCTATGTAATGGCCAACACAGCCTGCAACACTAAACCACTATATTAGACCAGGCTGGTACAAGCAAGTCAGAAAGTGTGTAGAAATGTGCATCCTTTGATGTGACATGTTGTTTTTGCACTCTGATAGCAGATTTGAAGAGCATCAATTTATCTCTATTCAAAATGAGTGAGGTTTTCTTTTTTTTAAAAAAAAATGCTTTAATATCTATTAGACTGTCAGAAGCTGAAATTCTTTGAGAAATGTTGCATTCTATTTTCAGAAAGGATGCTGCCTTGCAAGTTTAAGAACAGTTGTTGGAGGGTGGGTGGGTGGGTCCTTTATTTTGTGCTGTATTATATTCTTTCCACCCCGTCTATTGTGTTTTACTATTTCCAACATTTGTAATCCCACTTTTCATCATCATCATCATCATTATTATTGGTCAGATAATAAAATTTATTTATTTAATAAAATATTATTGCATGCTATTTTAGGGGGCTCTGTTGGGATAGGGAGAGGGAGGAAGAGACCACAGACATTGGTGCTGCCACTCTCGGGCTCAAAACAGAAGCTCAAATGCTTGCTTGGAAACGGAGACTTCGCTTTCCCATAAGCCCCCAAATACAAGCCGACCCGAACCTGTCGCAGAAGAGGCAGGGGGCCCTCAGCGCAGGTCCCTTCAAATCGCCGTCGTCTTCTTCCCAGGCACCCTCACTCCCGCTGTCAGACAAGCAAGGCTCATCGTCCGAACCGTCTCCTGCCGCCGCCGCCGCCGCCTGAGTTTCACCTACGATAACGAGAGACAGGAATTAGCGTCGCCGCGGCCCAACCTCGCCAGAAAATTCTCGGAGACAGAGGAAGAACCTACCAGCTGCCCGAGAGCTCATATCTGCGACGCTCCACGACAACAAAACTCTCGGCGGCCACAGGACGCTACAAAACTCCTCTTCACGTGCGGCATGAAACGCGAGCCCATTTCCGGGTTGCGCTTCTAACCACTGACCAATGAGAGACGATAACGTGCGAGGAGGCAGGAGGAAGGTTTACGGTGAGTCTAGTGGGCCAAACTTAATAGGCGCGCGAACGTGTGGGAACCGGGAAGGGAAAGAAAACGGCTTTAGGCGTGGTGGGATTTTCTGTTTCTTGCTGCTGCAGCGCCGCAAGGCGAAGTCCACTAATCACGAGGACTAGGAAGTCTTTCTTCTTGGCCCTCATGATTAGGAAGTCAGATAGTGCTATAACGTCTTGTGGGGGAGTTGATTGGTTTCCATAGTTTGGGTTAATGAATTAAGGATCCGAGACAGGAATTGAGAGAAAAGTCTAGGTGGGGCTGCATATCCCGCATACCCGCACCTGTAGGAACTGAAATCCCATATGCACACTTAGCCAGGGCTCAAGCATCGTTATTTGAATCCAGGGAGCTTGGAAAGAGAAGGGGGAAGGAAGAAAGAAAGGGCGGCGTTCCGCTGCTCTGCAGTTTCTGGTGTAGACACACAAAGACCCCAAACACCCTCACAAGACGGTACCTGAAGAAATACCTCTTGCCCAAATTGTTTAAGCTTTTGGGAGGGCAAATAGCACGTTTCTCTCTCACTCTCCTTTTATATGTATTGATAGCAAACATCCTGAAATGTTTTTGCATTTCATCAAAAACATTTCCAGTATTTTATCAATCTTAATTTAGATCTAGTGAAGTCCTGGCTTCCCAAAATTCAGTAAGAATGAAAACACCACTCCAATCTTTTCTTCCAGAGATCTTACATCTTTCATTTTGGGGCGTACACATTCGCTGCTCCCTTCCTCATTGTTAGTTCTGATGTCTATGAGAACCTGCTTGTGAAAAATCAAGTATATTTTAGAAAAAAATATCAGAATCTTTGATGGTTTGCATTAGCAATACACTTTCTGGCCCTGTATTTTGCAATTTAGTGCTTGCTACTCAGGTAGTTAATACCACCTTGTGGAGTAAGAGAGGTACAACAATTATCTCTACAATCCTATGTATATCTACGAGAATTGAATTCTGTGTAATTGTACTCCTGTGTAAATTTGTATAGGATTGCAGCATTGAGCTTTGGCCTAAACATACTTACTAGTGAGTAAGCCGATTGGACTCTATTGGACTTACTTCTAAGTAAACATACATACAAAAGTCAGAACTCAAATTATGTTTATGAGGACAATGTGGTTTTAATAAATTTTAAATACAGCCAACTTAAGGCTATTTGATAGGAATTCATAACAGTTTCTTATCTGTAAAAAGGTTGTTGGCATTTTAATAGATATTTTTCCAAGCCTTGAATTCATTTTCTAATTTAACAACATTTAAGCCCAAACATTTAAAAATGTTATTGTGGAAACAAATGTATTGTTTGTTAATAAGTTAACCTTAGTTTACAATGCTGGCCATGCAGTTATTTACTGTTTGCTCTGAGGTATGTCCCACTGAGTTTAATGCAATTTACTTTTTGTTATTTTCTAATGCATAGCAAAGCTGGAAATATATTGCTGTGCAATCCTATGCATATCTATTCAGAAGTAAGTCCTGTTGAGTTCTATGGGGCTTACTCCCAGGAAAGTGTGGATAGGATTGCAACCTTCGATATCTCAAATATAACCACTTACAGTAAGTGCTAGCTAGTCATCTCCCTATATACCTGTAAGAAGAAACCAGCCTCCTGTTTAAAACTATTACTGGAGAATGTCATACCTTGGGTTTTGCTAGTTGGTAAGGCAGAAGCGGTACTCATAGTTTTAGTTCATAGAGATTGATGTATTCTGCCTCTCTTGACACTGCATTCTTTAGTTCTTCCTCCAAGTGGGAATCTATGGGGTTCTGATGTCCTGGAAAGTTTGCTGCTCTAGCCCTGACATTTTTCAGCCACTATCCATCAGGTGCAGATTCGGGCATCTGGCATTTGCCAGGACAGCCACAAGGTGGCATTGTGTTTAGGTTGGCACCTACAGAATCTACAGAAAAGAGGGGTAACTAACTTTCTCTCTCCAGCACCCTGTCCCTTTGGCAGAGTGCAAAGCTGCCAGCAAAGAGCTTCAGGCTGCACGAAGCAGCAAATGAGGCAAATGAGTTCCCCTCTCTTATTATAATACCTCCTCCCTTCCAGCCCTTGCCTTGAGCAAAGTTTAGTTCTTACTGGAGCCAAGCAGAGCCAGTGTGTATAGAAAAGAGAGAGGGGCTTTATGTCCACTGGTTGTTGAGTGAACTGTGAATAGTGTGCTTCCAATTCTTGAGAGCTGATAGATTTATTTATTTACTTATTTATTTGGCAAAAGTATAGTCCTATAATATTATAACAAATATGCTACCCATTGTATTATTAATGAATTGTGTCTTTTGCTACTTACACACTTGGTTTACCGCCTGTCCTACTCCTTGGGGCTACATCTAAGTGTTCAATTCTATGCTCGAGACAATTTCTGTATAATCCCGATTACCCACATGTTTAGTTTTTAATCGGTTTTTAATGCTTTATGTGTGTATGTTCTGTGTTTTAGAGTTTTAAATTTTGTATACTTGTTTTTACCTCAATTTTAGAATTTCTGTAAACCGCCCAGAGAGCCCTGGCTATGGGAGCAGTATATAAATGCAATAAATAAATAAATAAATAAAATAATTTAGCATCACTTTCAAAATTCTGTGGAGCTCACACATGCAATGCTCAAGCAACTGATCAGGGAGAACCTACAGTGGCTCTGTTCAGAAGACATCTTAAACCATGGCTTTAACCATGATGAATAAGGCTTTTTGCATTATTCACCATGGTTAAAGCCGTGGTTTAAAGTGTCTTCTGAACAGAGCCAGTGTCTTCTATACCAGTGGCTATCCGTCTTCCAGTTGTTAGGACAGTAGCAACTGATGCCTGGAGTCACATGCTCTAGGGATCCCTCTGGACAGGAATTTGAATCTCCTGGCATCCCAAGCATAGTCTCAAAATACCCCCTCCCCCATCTTTCAGAGGAAAACAACAACAACAGGACAATATAGGGAAAAGCAAACACTATTCCAGTTGCAAGCCTATCTACTCCATTTCCCAGAGATTGAGAAGAACACACCACTAAAAACTCCTCAGTTCCAAGTATGAGGCTAGGGATTCCAAGCAAAATGCTGCAAATATTATGGCTATATTAGGAAAACAAGCATTTTCTAAGGAAGATGGAAAGTGTCTAGCCCATGTAATATTGCAATCATATCCAGTAACTTCCAGCTCAGAGCAAGAAGCATGTGATTTGGCAGGAACTTAGTAGGAAAAGCACTGTAATTAAAAGAGAGAGAGAGAGAGAGAGAGAGAGAAAGTAAGTTAGTTAGTTAGTTGGTTGAATATGAATTCAAGACCCACCCCTGGGGGGGGGGGGGAATGTAACACGACCTTCACAAAATGAAAGCTACTTTTTGGTCAACAATGATTTCTTAATACAAAAAGGGAGGGATACCCAAGGAATAGAATCCAGACTTCCTTTGCTACAGAGCAATACAAAAAGGTAGCCTCATTATGAGGCTCTTGGGGTTTTCCCTGCCTCTTGTTCAACATTATGGGATGATCCCAATCTGGTATAACTCCATAGAGAGATGTTTCTTTGCAGGAAAGCTTAGCCCACAAGTAGTCCCATGGGAAAGACTGGAAAGAGCCTTACACGCCTAAGACAATATAGTGTAAATCAGAATAATAGCGTGATTCAAAGATCCCAGGATGCCTTTCATTTTGCCCTGCATCCCATCTACCTACGGTACATCCTCCTCCCAACTCCCATGGTCATTTGGTTGACTGCCAGCATCTGCTAGTTATTTCCCAGATCTCGTGATTAGTCTCTTTCCCTCCACTTCATACAGTTTTACTGCTTGGCTTATCCCACCAGCAGTAATCATGGCAGGAGTCAAGAGGACATAGAGCTGCTGGGAACTGCACTGTCACCTTCACTTGCTACTGATGCAGTGGCACAGCTATGAGCAAGACACAGATTCTAAGACCAAGTATAATGGTGGAAAAGCCATTGTAGTGTCCATTGAAGATATCCAAGGTGAGAATGGGGAGTTCCATAACTATTAATCATCAGAACAAAAAGACAACTAAAAAAGTCACAATTTTTAGTGAGGAGCATCTGCCATTTGTGTGAGTTTGGGAAAACAAAAAAGAATGGAGTTGCCAACTTTCTTCCTTTTTGTGCCTGATAGAGCTGCATGATAGACAGTGAATAAGAGACATAGATTTCTCTGAGAAAAGCATGGGAAGGTGTGGATCTCCAGATGTTAGTAGACTCCAGCTTCCATAAGGCCCAGGCAGCATGGCCAGTGGACCGAGATGATGGGAGCTGAACTCCAACAACATCTGAAGGACCCCATATTCTACATCTCTGCTGTAACACTACTACTACTATAGATCTTGCTAATAATCTGAATGTGGGGAATATCCTTGTTCCTGTCTACATTGTATGGCTGTTGGGTTGCCTATGGAAAGACAAATGAAACGTAGGGATAATAGTCACAGATAGTTCCTTTGGCTAGGTTCTTGTTGACTGTACCTTGGAGATTGGTGGTGAATAGCTTGAGAAGGGGTCCTGCCACCCAGGTGCTCTCCCATTCTCCATGCCCCAATTCTTCCTTCTCCCCTTTCCTCATGATGTCCGCATTGGGAGCTACATGTTCCTGTGATAGTGCTCCAATGGAAAGTGCTGTACTGGGAATCACTGTTTAATCTGCTCTGTGAGCTCTGGTTCAACAAGGGAAAGTGCCATTGTCTTTACAAGTGCATGATGGGAATTTAACTTACTGCAAATGGAATACTTATTCTGGTGTGCTGTTGAGTAAGGGAGGATTTTCTAGCTTGTGTAGGGTTTTAACCTCATTGCAGGGAGGGAGTGGGACATGATCTGTGGCCATGGGTATTTGAGTACTCTGCACACCCATCTCTTTTGGGTGTGGGGTTGAGATGGATGGAGAAGGTGCCAAGATCCTGCTTTAAGACATTTCCTTCCCCTCCCTGATGAGCCTTCTTCCACTGTTTACCTGAACAGATGCAGTTGCAATAGTGAAGCTTGGGGTTCCTGACAGGTGTTGATGTCCGGAGTCCTGAGAAGACATGTTTTATTCATCTGCCTGTTGACTGGTCAATTGATCCCTTCCTCTTGAGTGTTTGTTGTTTGTGCTATAATATTCAGAGTTCATATAATATCAAAACTATCTTATATTTGAAGATCCGCTTTCATTAATTTGTTTTAGTATCTTGCATTAATTTTAATATTTCTTTTATATATGTTACTCATTTACAGTGTCTGAGGAAGATTAAGGCTTTGCTTTTCCTCCCACTTAGCTTTGCTTTTCCTCCCGACCCTCCCAATATATTAGAACATAAAACATTGGCATGCTGCAGTCTTATGCACACTTACCTGGCAGTAAGTCCCATTAAACTCAGTGGGGCTTGTTTTTGAGTAGACATGCCTAGCATTGCACTGTCATTATCATCCCATAAGCATAATATGAATTAATCATCTTCAGGCAAAACCTCATAGTACGATGAAAAAGTAGACAACTTGTAGTTTTGATACCGTATGGCTAATTTTTGTTTTGTTTTGAAAAACTGAAAGAGCCATCTGTAAAGAGAAAAGAAAGTTTCACAAAACTTCTAACACAATCCTGGGATTGTCGTAGTCTGGATGCATTTTATATTGCTTTAATGAATAGCTATTGCCTCATGCCAAATGTAATGAAAAGCAACAGCTCCTTACAAAAGTGGGAGAAGCTGCATTTTAAGCTTCTTTAATTCAACGACATTGAATTAATTCAAGTAAATTATACTAAAAAAAAGTTGAAGCTTCTCTCTTGACAAAAAATACTAATTCTCCTTACACATGCATTATTTCCAGTTTTTAAAAGGAAAAGAAGGGGGGTTGTTTGAAGTATTATATGTAGTAGTTGTGTGTAAAATCTCTCATTCTTCATATTGGCTTCTTAAAAATTAGCCAGCCAATCATAAGTCCCTAGACCGACGCTGTCTCCCTGAGTTAATCCAAGGCCAGTAAAAGGATAATTTGATTAAACTGAGACCCTAATTTATTTAGCTTTAGTTCTGGATCAAGCTTTCCTTAATAGAGTGCTGTCGTCTTCAATTGTTTGAGGCAAATTAAAGTGACATAAATACCATGGGACTTTTTCAATCTGATTAGTCAGCTAACTTGCATCAATACTACCCCAGCCATCAGATGCTGGCGTCCTCTCTTTCATTAGCTTTACTAACAACTGACAAGTTCTCCTCAAAGAATGAGCACCAACGCTGCCACGCCGACCCCCACACTTAACCCATCAGCCTTCTTCAATGGGTCCTGTTTGACAAGGTGCCCACACATTTTTCCACTGCTGTTCCCCAAACAAAGCTAAATATTGTTTTATGAGCTATCAATAGCCTGTTAATCCCAAACAATTTCACAAATCCACTGAGCACTCAAACTGATTATAAACATTTGTTCTTTTAAGATGCTAAATTTCTGCTGGTTTATTTCCTCTGTTCTCTTCCTTCGCCATACGGTACCCAAGAGCATTGTAGTTGGGAAGTAAAGCCTCAAATACCAAAGGTAGCCGTGCCCTTTAATGTTACATTTCACTAGTCAACAACAGGAAAAACGTAATTTCTTTGACGACTGCTGGCAAATCGTTATGTTTTAAGACTTAACTGTAAGCAAGGAGATTTTTAATATATATATATATATATATATATATATATATGTATATATAAACTCGCCACCTTTTCAAATTTCAGCACAACAAGATTTTGATTATCAAGCTTTCTGGCAGAACGCAAATAACTGGCAAAAGTGTTGTCCCGTAATTATCTTAATGGAGTGTGAAGTACCAAAAATGATGTTTACTACTGGAAGTCAATGGCAAGTCTGCTACACTATACAACCATTTTTGAAAATAAGTTTGATGTGTCTGGATGTAACATGCGTAGTGGGTAAGCTGTGACCTTAAACATCAAGTAAATATCATTACAAAAATCCAATATGCACAGCAACAAATAAGACAATGTTAATGTAAGTGAGCACTCTAGAACTCTTCGATATAGGGCAGCCTTCCCCAGCCTGGTGACCTCAACATGTGTTGGACTACAACTCTTAGCATCCCCAGCCAGCATTAGCTGTTTTCTTTCCATTGGTCCATCTAGACCATTGGTCCATTGTTCTCCCAACCTGGTGCCCTCCATATATGTGTTGTACTGCCACTCCCATCATTCCCAGCCAGCATAATAGGAGATGTAATGCACATCTGGAAGGTACCAGATTGGGAAAAGCTGTGATACAGTATTATTATGTAATCAGGTTTAGGATGAAGGCATCATCAATGATAGGCACAGCTCAGTGGAAAAGCATATACTTTGCATGGAAACATTTCCCAGATAGAGCTGGGAAAGAGCTCTGTCTGAATCCT
The DNA here is from genome assembly GCF_023053635.1 of Elgaria multicarinata webbii. NCBI lineage: Eukaryota > Metazoa > Chordata > Lepidosauria > Squamata > Anguidae > Elgaria > Elgaria multicarinata. The sequence continues at coordinate 108,877,788 of NC_086172.1, forward strand.
TTGAGAGCCACTACCAGTGTAGGCAATATTGATCAAGATGGACCAAAGGTCTAGCTTAGACACCCCAAACTGGTGTCCTCCAGATGTGTTGGTCTGTAAGTCCCATCATGCTAGCTGGGAATAATAGGAGTTGCAGTCCAGCACATCTGGAAGGCAGCAGATTGGAGAAGGCTAATGTAGATGGACCAATGGAAGAGAATGGACCAATGTTCTAGACTCTAGACCACAAGAAGGAGAATAGCTAAGGCAGCAGTGACCAAAATATAAAACCTGAGCCTATGTACACTGAAATACAAAGCTTTATCAAAAGAGCTTAGGTTGCGATGCAAACTTAGATTAGGCAGGATAACAGTACTAAGTTATTTCAGCAGCGATAAGTTTGTGGTCATATGGGATCTCGAGCACTCAGCCACTTGCAGCTTCCTTAGGCAATTTGCAGCCAATCTCAGCACAGCTACTGCTATTGTGTCCTTCTGCTGTCTAGAGCTGTATGGCACATTTTAAATCATGCTTTCTAGGCAGAGCATCATATCAGCTAGAGCTGGGCTGAAGTCTCAACTTGCACCACTATATTTCAATTCAATCTGTAAAATTCGTTTCTAAATGGGGTTTAGTGTAAATAGGGTAATTGAAGCATGGGCTCTCAGAAAGTATTTTACCATCACAGAAAAATAGGGCTTATACTGGGAATGGGGGGGGGGGGATACAGATGCTTGAACTTGTCCCTTTATGACATAGTGTTAGTCTTCCCAAGGCAGAAACAAAAGACCTCAAAGAAATGTTGTAAACATTGAACTGCTCCATTGTAAAGAAAAGCATCCCAAATATGGTGAATAATTCTGTGCTGAAATTTGTTGAGGCATGGAGAAGATAGAGAGAGAGGAGGGCTATTAACTTAAAACTTTTTTCCAGATTCTTTAAGGCTGCAATCTTATATACACTTACTTGGGAGTAAGTCCCATTGAATACAGTGGGATGTACCTTTGAGTAGACATGCATTCAGATATGAATCAGAGAGAGAGAGAGAGAGAGAGGGAGGGATGTGAAGCCTGGTATAGAGTGGGATAGATACTGCATTAGCACCCAACTGCTCAGAGAGTGGTTAATTCTGCAAGGGTTCTGGACTGGGGTAATTTTCCTTTAAGAAAGTAGGGGCAGTATCCAATGCTCCCTGCCTGCTAGGGTGATCCATCACTGGTGCAGGAAGCTAGCATATCTTGCAGTGATCAAACACTAGCAAAATCATCATTTCCAAAACAACGCAGATCAGCAGAGCTTTCAGAAGAGAACTCTGCTGACCTGTCCCATCCCTGAAATTGGCATTTCTGAGATTACTGTTGGAAGTTGCTCAAGTGGTGGGTCTTGCTAGCACAACAGAAAGGGCAGGAGCACAGCAGCAGTACTGGATACTGCCCTAGGATTAGAGTGAAGGGTTGTGCCTAGTACCAGGTCTTGGGGAAGGGATTCTTGCTGAAACAGGAAAAAGTGCCAACATGATAACTGTCAAGGTATCATGTACAAGACAAAATAAGCTCAGTGTTTAGCTGTATAGTGATAATTTAGGGCAGGGCCAAGAAACTTCTGGGCTTGCAGATGTTATTAGACTCCAACTCTCATCAGCTCCAGCCAGCATGGTCAGTGATAATGGGAATTGCAGTCCAACAACATCTGGAGGGCCACAGGTTCCTCACCCATGTATTATGGGAACAGGCCATAAAGTGACATGGGAATATTGGAGCAGTGAAGCCCTATATGAAGTGTAGGCTGACTCTGCAGAAGATTAAAACTGTGCTGCTTTTCATGTGAATCACAATGTTCATGCACTTGTATCTAGCTAGGACAGAAAGAGCTGCAAACCAGAGAGATCAATACCAGAGGAAACTTCAGCTCTGATGCATGGCAGAATACAAAGTTGAATGCTTTTGAGCATGAAACACCACTGCAGTGTGGAAGCAAATCAGGGTTATGTGGATCATTGGAACAGAAGGTGGGAAAATTTTTAGAAGTTGAACATGTGAAAGGCACAAGAAACTGTGAGAAATCAAACGGTACTTGGAGTCTTCCAGAGAAAGTGGCAGAGATTATGACATTTTAGGGCGCAATCCTAAGCATGCTTAGAGAAAAGGCCTACAACTACCACCATGCCAGGAGTTGTAGGCCTTTTGTTCTGTCTAAATATGCATAGGACTGTGCCTTTAACCTAATGTGCTGAAGAAACCTGTCTGGTGGGCAGATCTGCACAGGTGTACAGGTTTGATACTGGCTGAGGGCAGAGGAGAGAGAAGGGGATGTCCCTGAGAAGTCCATTGGGAGGGTGAGACAGTTTCCAACCAACAAGGTGGCTGACTAAGTCTTGGTAGCTGAAGGATATGTTGAGAGATGAGAGATTTTTTAAAAAAGCAAGGAAAGCAGGGTTTACCTCATCTGAGCGAAAAGAAGCAAGAAAATAATCACAAGGGGGCAGCTCTACTGCAACCATTAGTATGCGCTCCCACCCACCCCAACAACAGAAAAAAATGCTTTGCAAGAATCATGCTTTCTGTTACAGGGACCTTGTTTGTTCCAGCATTCAGAAGGGCTCAGTCCCAGAATCTGTTTTCATCACCAGAGCAGAGTGGTTAGAATGGAATATATGAATCAAAGGGTCACAGAAGACTTTACTTTAAATTTGTGTCTAGTAGCTACATCTTTTGTTCATTTTTAAATAGGAGTGGGTTCAGGCCCCTTAATCCAGATCTTAAAACCCCTCTTACCCACCACACTAGGGTCCTGATCCAAATTGGGATCCCTGTGCCTACTCTAGAGTAAAAAATGATAAAAATGCAGTAGTTAGAAGGCACTCCTTAAAGAAAATTCTGCAGTAAGAAAAAAGATGGAAGAAGTGGTGGGAAAACATAAGAGTGTCATTGTCTGGACCCTCCGAAAACATCCATGAATGAGGCAGGATGCTGCTGCGATACAAGCCTTTGACCACAGTCTGTCTCATCGCATTTGGGATTAGTCTACATTGGTTGTAAATTGCACATAGAAACACAAGAGGGCAGTACAATTCTAACCTGAGAAAATGTCTTTTCAGCCAGGATTGAAAGGACTGTGCTCTTAACCTAGAAGAATAAAGTCTCAGGCTACAGTCCTCAGTGTGCTTACTCAGAAGGAAGTCCCATTGAACAAATGGAACTTACTTCTGAGTAAGTACATTGAGGACTTGGGATGGCAACAGGCTTAGTTTCATTGACTGGCATGCACAAATCTTTGGGGCTGAAAAACGCATTGTAAGTCATCCTAAAATTGCTGAATTGAAAACATTTGTTATATTTCCAGCTCAGTTATTGTACAGATCTTTTGTTTGATCTTTCCACAACATCCCAGCTTCCGTCTTTCTTTTTAAAAAGGAAAAAATTAAAAGCTCACAGGGTTCCCACACAATTCTCTACCAATTTTATATTAGTGGAACCACTTTATCCCAGCGGAAGGACAAAATACAGAGAAAAATTAATAGTTTCATTGACTTAACTGGACTTTCTGTGTGACTGTGCAGAATGACTGTTTTTTTAGTTCAGTCCTACCCATATAAACAATTAAAGGAGAGTATTCATAGTTAAGCTGCAATTTTACGCAAACTTACTGACCCATTGAAGTCTGTGGAACTTACTTACAAATAAACACGCTTAGGATAAGGATCAGGTTACATGACTAATATTCACTGAACTCAATGAAAGTAAGAAGTTTGAAGCAGCCTATCTCCTTCTCTGCAAAGCTAGTTATGAATGCAAATGGCAAAAACTAAAAGTAAAGCTATTTAAACTGCTGTTATATTTCATGATATCAAGATTATTTGTTTGCTTATTTATTTTTTTAAAAAATATACCCCTGCTTTCATTTAAAAATTCAAAGGTGGTTTATCATAATATTGAAATCACAATAAATATATTACCATATATATTAACAAATGTTAATGGTAAGTATATATTTGTGCATGTGTGTGTCTGTGCGTGCACATCTACACATACACAGCTTGTGTTTTTTCCCCTGATTTGTGAAAGTTCCTTGCATGTGAAAAGAGAACTGGAATCCAGCAGTGTGCGTCTGTTTATGTAATCTTTTGCACAACATCTCAAGATACGTGCTTCTGCTAAGTCCCTGTTGTGCTTAGTCGTCCCAATAGCATTAAACTGGGAATTGCAGATTGCCAAACTGGGAATTGCCAGATAGCACCTCCAGCAGAATTTCTGTTACTGGTGTCTTTCTGGGGCCCTAATTTACAGTGCAATCTTATACATCTCTCCTTAGAGGTAAGCCACATTGAGTTCAGTAGAGCATACCCCAAGCATCTAACCCTTTATATTGATAGATAGATAGATAGGTAGATAGATAGATAGATAGATAGATGATAGATCAATCAGTCTAATTCTGCTTCTGAGTCACTGGAAAAATAAAACTCCAGTGAATTCCCAATGTGTTACTCATAGAGTGCAGTCCTACTGATGTTTACTCAGGAGTAAGTCCAGCTGTTTTTAATGGGTCTTACTCGTAAATGTGTGTAGGATTGAAGCCTTAATATAGATTAGTATATTTGTTCCCGGGCTGCTGAACGCCTTTGGCGTAGGACCAGGGACTGGGTGGACTTTGTCCATTACAAATTTGTTCTCTCCTCTTTCTCTTCTGCTATTTCATTGGCCAAACAGCAGTATTACTCGATGTTGATCCAGTCAAATGCTATGCATCCTCAGCGGCTCTTTGCGTCCTTCAATTCTCTTCTGAAGCCTAATCCACCATCTCTCCCCGCCTCCCTGTCTGCTAATAACTTTGCCTCTTTTTTCAATGCTAAAATCCAAACTATTCGCTCTGATCTGGCCAGCTCTGCTCCTCTTCCAGTTCCTGTTCCTCATCTGTCAGTTCCTCCTGCAAACTTCTCTGCATTTCCTTCGGTCTCAGCTGATGAACTGTCTACAATACTGCGCTCTTCGAAGCCTTCCACTTGTTCTCGTGATCTGATTCCTTCTCGCGTCTTTATTAATCTTATCCCTGCTATCCTCCCTTCCTTGCTTCATATTATTAATTTTTCTCTGTCCTCTGGTTCATTTCCTTCTGCTTTTAAACATGCTACAGTCTCTCCTATTCTCAAGAAACCTACTCTTGATAGGCTATCTCTGTCTAACTACCGACCTGTCTCTTTGTTGCCTTTTGTTTCAAAGATCCTGGAGCGTGTGGTCTACTGTCGTTGTCTTGATTTTCTTTCTAGTAACTCTGCTCTGGATCCTTTTCAATCTGGATTCCGTCCTTTGCATTCCACTGAAACAGCCCTTACTAAGATTACCAATGATCTTCTTATTGCCAAGTCTAAAGGCCTTTATTCCGTTCTTATTCTCCTTGATCTAACTGCAGCCTTTGACACGGTTGATCATGATCTTCTTTTAGATTCCCTTCATGACCTTGGATTTTGTGGCTCTGTCTATAACTGGTTTGCCTCCTATCTAGCGGGTCGCTCTTTCAGCGTGTTGGCTAATGGCAGCTTGTCTTCTTCTTTTCCCCTTTCAGTAGGGGTTCCGCAAGGCTCGGTGCTTGGCCCGCTGTTGTTTTCTTTATACATGTTGCCCTTGGGTAATCTTATTCAATTTCATGGCCTCCAATATCATCTGTATGCCAATGATACACAATTATATCTTTCATCTCCGGATCTTTCTCCTGATGTTCACGATCGTATCTCTTTCAGATATCTCAGCTTGGTTGCTTCATCGTCGTTTGAAACTTAATATGGCAAAGACTGAATTGCTTGCTTTTCCTCCTAAACCTTCTCCTCATCTCTCATTCTCTCTTACTGTCAATGATGTTACACTTACTCCAGTCAAGGAAGCTCGTAGTCTTGGCTTTATATTTGATTCCTCGCTCTCCTTTATTCCTCATATTGAGGCAGTAGCTAAATCCTGTCGTTTTTTCCTGTATAATATTGCCAGGATTTGATCATTTTTGTCTGTCTCTTCTGCCAAGACTCTTGTTCATGCATTGGTTATTTCTCGGTTGGACTACTGCAACCTTCTTCTCACTGGCCTTCCTTCTTCTCACATCAGTCCATTGGTTTCTGTTCACCACTCTGCTGCTAAGGTCATCTTCTTGGCTCGCCGCTCTGACAATGTTACTCCACTTCTGAAATCTCTTCATTGGCTTCCAATTCACTTCAGAATGCAATATAAACTTCTCCTGTTGACCTACAAAGCTTTTCACTGTCTAGCTCCTTCCTATCTTTCCTCTCTCATCTCACACTATTGCCCCGCTCGTGCTCTTCGCTCCTCTGATGTCATGTTTCTCACCTGCCCAAGGGTCTCTCCTTCCCTTGCTCGGCTTCATCCATTTTCTTCGGCTGCCCCTTACGCCTGGAATGTTCTTCCAGAACATTTGAGAACTACAAGTTCAATCGCAGCTTTTAAAGCTTAGCTAAAAACTTTTCCTTTTCCTAAAACTTTTAAAACTTGATTTTGCTCTGACTTTTATACTGCCTGTTTGGTGCATTCTCTTCCCCTCCTTATTGTTTTATTATGATTTTATTAGAATGTAAGCCTATGCGGCAGGGTCTTGCTATTTATTGTTTTACTCTGTACAGCACCATGTACATTGATGGTGCTATATAAATAAATAAATAATAATAATAATAATAATAATAATTTGGGATACCCAAAAGTAGCTGTGAAAACCAGTTTTGTTTTCATGCTGACAGAACTGCTTCCATCAGCAGAACTGGGACGATTCTCCCTCCTTCCTACAGCCCCCTGCAAAACCTCAAAATCTGTTCCAGAGGTTGCGGGACCACCTGGAGCAGATTTTGAAGGTGTGCAAGGGGCTGCACCTCTTGAGAATTTTGAGAAGCCAGAAGGCAGGCTATGCAAGGTATAGGTTATAAATGGCCACATCTTTATTGGTTACAACCAACTTTATTGGTTATTGGGCAAGGATGTGGTAATTGGGCAGCCCGACAGCTGGCTGACCCTCCTCCCCAGCCCATTTGGGGGTAACGTAGGGGGTGGCAGGAAATTTGGATGGCTTCACCATGACATGGATCAATCATGTAGGTCACTTACTCCTGTAACTTGGGTGTGTAGCAAGCGGTATCCAGCCACCGAGCTGGGCTGAAGACTTGTGCCTCCACCCCGAATGGCCCTTATGTGGACTGCTCTTTGGGGGGGGGGCAGGTTGTGCCATCTCTGTCCCCTGAAATGAACCTGGCTCAATGCCCACCATGATGAAGTTGTGACAGAAGCATTTCTCTCTCTCTCTCTCTCTCTCTCTCTCTCTCTCTCTCTCTCACACACACACACACACACACACACACCCCTCTACACCTACCGCAATGATACATGCAACCATGTTGCTATGTGGAAGGCAAAAACCCTTCCCAACCCTGTCCACAGCGAGGATAAGTTTTGGGAGGGAGGGAAATTTGGTGCCAATACTGTCTGGAGCCATGTGGGTGCTTTCAGTACATATTCCAGGAGTGGACCAGAGAGGGAACTTCCCTTCTAGGTTTGCCGCCTACACCACCGGGAACCAGCCAGTACTGCTGATGATCCCTGAGGGCTTTCCCAGTCTGCAGCATGGGCATGCAGCAGAGGGCTGATTGCTCTAGCAGTTAAAGCAGTCATCTCTGCTTCAGATATTTATCTTTCATTCGTTACATTATTTTTGTCCTTGAGCAAAGTTAACTTACAAATGTTTGTCCCAATTTAGAAAAGGGAATGCGCACATGGAAGCAGGCTTCTGTGCCCACATGCGCGCGCACACACCCCTTCCAAGATTGGTTAGTGCACACATGTATGCAGATCCAATGTAGATGCTCATCGCTACATAAGGCCTCCAATGCAATCCATATCCTTTTAGATGAGGATGCGCCATCCTGGGTTTTTTCCCCTGGCACTGCAGCTGGGAGTACCCATCTTTATCTGCTGTCTCAGGCCACATCTTGTGCTATCTTACTTGCAACGTACTCAAAACGCCCGTGGCAGCAAGAGCAAAATGGAGTACAGAAAGCCCAGCTCCACTGGAGGCTGACGGCTCCGATGTCAGTGGAGTGATGAATCTGCTCTGGGTTACATTCAGAACCAGTCAGAACTCTAATGGTTCCTTTAGAATTCTGACTGGCTCTCAATGAAACCCAGAGAAGATTCACTTTCCCACTGGCATCGGAGCCACCAGCTTCCACTGGCCAGGTCTCCAACCCTGAGAAAACGATGCGATGAAAAACAAGAAAGCACCATGTCAATTTCTGCCCCATGCATAACGATGAAGCAGGTTGCTTAAGAAGGTTTCATTGCCTATCAAATCTTGAAGAGTCTAAAGCAGCTGGACATGATATTGTTTTTTTTTTAAAAAAAATACTTGCATAATATTTATATCCCCAGAGCTTCATCAGTAAGCTTTCAACTGACAGGCATCAAGTAGATCCTTCCTTCACTCTAAATCTGGAGATGGTATTTCCTCCACCCCCCTCCAACCTTTTACGTTCAGCAGCTGAACCAAACTTCACAAAAGCAACCTAAAAGAATGGGTAAAAGGTTAGGATAGATTGACTGTTTCCAAATTGGAATACTAATGATGATCTTTAATGAAGCCTGACAGTACAATCTGTTTCTTATTGTTCCCTAAGTGCTGGCTCCTGATCATATTCACTTGTTTTAGGTGATAGGGAGAGGTAGGGACAAATGGTGCCCGCTGGCAAGCAGGACTGAGAACAGCTGATCTTTCAGCAAGGATTAAATTAATTAAAATGATTCCTGCATCTGAAGAATCAATCTTTTTATTTGTTATCATCATACTGTTTATTAATATTGAATGGTGGCTAATTGGTGCCACTGCTGTTTGGGTCATCTGGCTTACTAATCTTCTTAGGAGCCAGTCACAAATGCCCAATTTGAGTGGCTTAAGACTCCGAGCAGGGAATTGGGAGAAGAGATTTCCCAACTTCTTGTTTATGGGAGGAAATGGGGAGAAATGCATGAGAGTTTACTACTTCCAGGCACGACATACAATTGTTTAACTGCACGTTCTGTGGAGTAGCACCAAGTCTACTGTCTCCGCTTGGGAATCTTTTCTGTATTTTTATTTCATTTTGTTTCATTTGAAGCCTGCCTTTCTCCAGATTAGAGCCCAGTTGTGTTAGGGACTTCAGATTTTTACTGATAAAGTATAAAGTACTACTACAGTGCAGTTACTTTCAATGTTAATTTGCCTTATTCAAGGTGATGTATAAAGGCTGAAGCATTGTTAGTCACTGAGGATAATCTTAGTAGAAGATTAAAAAAAATCCTTCTCCTTTTTGATTATCCTTGGCAGATATTGGATTATGCAAACAAAAATACCTGAATTATTTATTTTGGCAATTTAAAGGGACAGCAATGGGGTATTTTATGGCTTCTGAAGTAGTGAATTGTTAGAAGGGCAATTTTGAGAAGACAGCTATAGTCATAAGTACACATACTAAAGAGTAAGTTTCATTTAACTCAGTGGGATTTATTTCTGAATAGAGGTGCTGAGGATTGGATTGAATTGTATAACTATATCTTCTTTTTAATTACAATGTATCCCATTGAAAGGGATTTTGAATATCTTTCCTAGAGGAAGAGCATAGTTCCTATTATCTTACTCCCTCTTCCTGAAGAACAGGTGTTTAATCTATTTGTTTAAGCTATCATAATGCTTCCAAAACAGTAAAAAGTAAATTTATTTTATTTTATTAAATTTTAAATTAAATTGTATTTTAAAAGATTTTTAAAAAACTGTATGATTTGAAGGTTATAAACTTGATAAAGCTTACAGCACAGTTCTAGTTATGTATGGTCAGAAATAAGTCAATCGTTTCTGGATGGGTTTGTGCTCCCTCTGAAAGACCAAGTTCATAGCTTAATGCTCCTCTTGTACCCAGCACTGTCTGTGTCCAGGATCTACACTAGTCTTATAACATTGCTAGTGTCCCTTTCTAACGTGGTTCTCTGTATTGGTTCTCTGAATCACGGGGCATACTAGCGTGACTTACGTTTAGCTGTAACGTTACTGCAGGACACATTGTTAAATCCTTTCCATTGTTCTGGGTTGCTCTGAGCTGCTGGGTTTGCTCTGCCCACTGCCTGCCTCATTCCTAGCCAGCAGTACAGGGCAATAGGCATAAGCACACACACAAACCTCCTCCCAAAACATCTTAATGCAGGTCCCAGGGAGGAGCCAGCTACTTTGCTGAAGCTAAGCAGGGTTGGGTTTGGTTAGGGTTTGGATGGGAGACCAAATTGAAAAGTTTTAGCAGCAGCCCTATTTAAGCCCCGCTGGTCATGAGTTTTGGACTGGGAGCAAGAGACCCTTGTTAATTTTCCTGCACGGAGCTACAGCGATCCTTTGAGCGCTCCTCAGCTCCTTTGCAAAGAGGGGGGAAATGTTAAAAAAAATCAACCGATGACCCAATTTGATTCAAATTTTAAGGCAGGATGCATGGGAGTACTTCACAATAAAAGCAGATTCTAAGGTGGAAAACTTCTGAGTCCTTTGCATGCAATTGTCAGTGATTGCACAGTATAAGGCTGGTGTGATTTATCTGCTGTAGCAGATAAGATAGCAAACGGGGCGAGGGAAGGAGAACAGGAAGTGGGTGGAGCAAACCCAGCAGCTCTGAGAAAGGAAGAGGAAAATTACCAGTAGAACGAGGCACATGAATCTGTAGCCACACTGGAACTAAGAAATAGAACTGGTAAGTAGAACTCATTTACAACGTTGGAGACCCAGGATCACGTGACGCTATGCGTCACAGTAACCCATTCAAAACGTTAGAATAACACCAGTGTAGATTCCCACCAGGAGTGCCCTTTATGAGCTTAGGTTTGCACACCAGCTGCAACCTTATCTGAACACCGCAGATCTTGCCTCAGTTACTCCTGCCCTGGTTATATCCATTTAGATCACAGTAAGCTTCCCTACATGAGCGATTTATTGCTCTTTCATGATGGGCCACTCATTAATGTTTATAGGATGCCATTAACCTCCAGGATGTCTCCTGTGCCTTCCCCCAGTAGCACTGTGAAAAGATAAGAAATAATGCACTATTTAAAATTAGGGCTGTGCACAGTACCACCACCACCCCGGCCTCCCAATTTGACTCAGAGGCTGATTTGGAGATTCCAAATCGGCCTCGATTCAACTCAGGGTGCCTTGGTACCACCCTGGCATACTTTGGATTTGGTCCATAGGACTCCCCTCCCTTCCTACTTGCCCCCTGAACCTGGCAAGCTGCTGCTCCCTGCCCATGGGACTTACCTGAATCATAGAATAGCAGAGTTGGAAGGGGCCTACAAGGCCATCGAGTCCAACCCCCTGCTCAATGCAGGAATCCACCTTACAGCATACTTGACAGATGGTTGTCCAGCTGCCTCTTGAATGCCTCTAGTGTGGGAGAGCCCACAACCTCACCAGGCAACTGATTCCATTGTCGTACTGCTCTAACAGTCAGGAAGTTTTTTCCTGATGTCCAGCTGGAATCTGGCTTCCTTTAACTTGAGCCCATTAAAGGAAGCCTCCATGTGGGCTGGCAAGCTGCCACCCATTCTCCAGAAGACCTGCTATGGCCTACTGTGGATCTACTGTTGTAAGCTAAGGTGGCTAGAAATAGCCTTTTTCGGTTGCTGTAGTTTACAATATTAGTTCTACAGCAGGCTGTCCTAGAGGACAGGTGGTTCACCATTGAAAGCAATAATGTTAGGAAAAGTCCCACTTGCCCTTCCTCCCCTAATTTTCTCCTATTGCAGAATTTAGCTGGTGGGGGTGAATATGTGGACCATACTACACCAACCCTGCATCAGCTGTTCTGGCTTCCTGTTCACTCCCAAGCCCAATTCAAAGTGCTGGTATTGACCTTTAAGGCCCTAAATGGTTTGGGACCAAGTTATTTAAGACTACCTAAACCCATAAAAACCTGCCTGAGCATTAAGATAGGTGACAACAGCTCTACTCATATGCTTGTTCTTGTTATTTACTTGCTTTGTACTCTACCTTTCTACCAAAAAATGGCAGTCAAAGCAGCTTACACAATTAAAATTTATTAAAACAGTAAAACAACACATTAAAACATAACAAAAACATAATTATGGGGGGCAGCAGAAATAGATAATTAAAAACAGCACACAACCCAACTGACTGGCTTATAAGCCAAAGTCCTTCTTGGAAAAAGCAGTCTTTGCCTGCCAAGGGAAGGAAAGTTGAGAAGGAGTGAACCTAGCTTCCTTGGGAGGGAGTTCCACAGCCTGGGAACAGCCACCAAAAAGACTTTTTCTCTGCTTGATGGCACTAGTTTTAACAGAAGGGTGTCTCCAGAAGATCTTAGGACTGGGCAGCTTTGTTTGAGAGAAGGACTCCTTAAATTAGTGGGCAAGAGAGACAGGGTCTTTTTATTGGTGGCCCATGTTTCTGGAACCTCCTCCTTTCCTATTTTCTTTTTGGTTGTCCCAAAAGACATTTTTATTTCAGTCTGCTTTTAGTTAAATAGTGTAGGTCTTTGAATGGGTCAAAGGGTCTTTGAAGTTACTTGTTGTTTTTAAATGGTTGTGCATATTGGTTTTTAGAAATTATGATGGTACACGTTACTTTCTTTGTTTTATTATTTTAAATGTTGATACTGATGTTTGTTTTGAAATGATAGTATTGTATTTGTACACTGCCTTGGAGAAAAATACATATTTTGAAAAGTAGCCTAGAAGACTTTAAAATAAAAGGTTGAAATAAAATGACTCTCTAAGTTGAATGGGAATTACTCTCTGGTAAGTGCGCATAGGATTGCACAATTCAAGTGCCATCCTATACAGATCAAAAGGTTGACATGCCTTTCCTAATCCTGCTGTGTGTGTTATTCATATGAAGAAGTGATACAGCATCGATCACAAATATGTGTCATTTATGGATGCACAGATATACCCAAAAGTGCACCAACACCAAATATTTACTGATCTCTTAGTATATCCCAGCCTCAAGTGTAAAATGTAGACTCCGTTTTCTTCTTATTACCTTTATTGTGATTCTTTAGAAATTAAATATTTTATAAGAGATCCAGTGCAGTAGAGGTTTCCTTCTAGAAAACAAAATAGAAAGAAAGAAAGAAAGAAAGAAAGAAAGAAAGAAAGAAAGAAAGAAAGAAAGAAAGGCTTAAATTATTTGTTAAGATCAGAGCAACTTACCTCTGTTTGGTCAGTTCTTGAATCCTGTTTGTCTTTTAAAAGCTTTCTATTATCTTCTGTTTAGAGATTTCACTGACTGCTTAGGTTAGAATTCCAAAACTTTTCATATGCTTACAATGCTGTGCTAAAAGAATTCCTGAGTAGCAGTCTAAGGTTTGGGGAAAGGGGGAGGGGGTGCTATATCTGTATTCGGTGGTTACATGTGCATGCAGTATAAACTGGGGTGTTGTTGTTTTTTCTGCAGAAATGTGTTGTGTGGATGCTTTAAGGAAAAAATGCTTGGTTTGCTTTGTGTGTGTGTGGGGGGACATTTTGGAGGTTTGTTGAGATGCATGACTTTCCTCCCAAGCTCTTACTGGTCTAATTCAGAATTAATATGAGCAATTCCATCCAAAAGCAGGAGATTGTGGATTTTTCTTTGTTTCTAACCACTAGCGGTGCCTTTTAGTTTGTACAGTGTCAAGAGACTGTAGAATATCCTTCAGTTCTTCTATTTTCAAATTCTTTTCCCACTTTCTAAATACTTTCGCTGTTGGGAAATACCGACTCCAAACAAAGCTAATGGATAAGTCCTCCAACAAATGTTCTAAGTAACTAATTTTGAATAATACCTTGTCCTCAGAGTTGATGAGTAGTTAACCTTTGACCCTTTCTACCACCACATGGAAGAGATTCCTCTTTAAAAAACCTCCTTGTTGAAGGCATACAATGGGCCTGTTTGCATGAGATGACAGCACACTGTGGCTTAATTTACCCACAGGCGCTGCCATGTTGTGCGAACACAGGCAGCAGAGGCTGTTTGAAGGTTAGGCAATCCCTGTCTTCTAAGGTATTCCACCCAGTTTTGTGTTACCTGCAAATTTAATAAACACCACCCCCTCTTCTTCTAAGTCATTAATAAAAAAAAGTTGAGTATAGGATCTAGGACCAAACCCATACACTACCATAAAAGACCTGTAATGCACACCAATAGCATTTGCTGGTGCAATGGGTTTACCAGGGAAATCTAATGCATCAGCAAATGCTATTGGCATTGTGCAAGAGGTCACTTACTAGCTCAGTGTAATTTCTGTTAGAGGTATCGAATTGGATACTGCTCAATGAATGGAAGCACTACTAAGGGATCTTATACAGTTTTTCTCAAGATAGTCAAAGGCATGATGTAGTGCATAAGGAAAGAATGTACAATCCATAGTAAAGTCACTCATCAAGGGTTCCATTTTAAGTTTCCGTGGGAGAATAAAGATTTTTCTTTCTTTTTCAATAGAAAGGGGCAAAATTCATTGGAGAGTTCAAAGACCAGCTTCGGGATATATTGCAAACAACAACAACAAATACTCTGGTGCCTTAAAGGTAAAGAAATATATCATTGCATAAGCTTTCATGTACTAGAATCCATTTCATCAGATGTATGAAGTAATCTTAAGTTGCAGGAATGATTGGGAGTCAGGGGAGTGCAAACAGTGAGGTCAGAGGGAGATGAAATGCAAAAACTACAGGCAGTGGCAATCATATAACTGTAACGTTCAGTCATGTCCATTCAGAAAGCAAGATAACACAAGATAACACAAACATCCTGGCATAGAATATAAGAAGAGTCCTGCTGGATCAGACCAAAGGCCTATCTAGTCCAGCATTCTGTTTCCACAGTGACCAGCCAGGTCTCTCTCTATGAGAAATCCACAAGGAGAACATGAGTGCAATGGCATCCTTCAGTTCATGTTCCCCAGCAATTAGTATTCAGAGGCATCATGCTGCCTCTGACACTGAAGATAATATATAACCATCATAAGTGGTATCCATTGATAGCTTTCTAGTCCCCTTTGACAGCCATCACTACATCTTGTGATCACAAATTCCGTAGTTTAACTATGGAGACCAAAACTAGTTAAAGAACTGCTTCCTTTTATCTGTTATGAATCTCTCACCAATCAGCTTCATGGGATGACCCCGGGTGAGATAGAGGAGCTGTTCTATCCTTTTCATAATATTGGTTGCTCTTTTCTGCATCTTTTCCAGCTGTACAATATCGTTTTTGAGGTGCAGTGACCAAAACGATACACAGTATCCCAAATTCAATCTTATCAAACATTTCTATAAAGACATTATGATACTGGCAGTTTTATTTTGAATTCTTTTCTAGATGATCCCCAACATGGAATTTGCCTTTTTCACAACTGCTGCATTGTGGGTCAACATTTTCATTGAGCTGTTCACCACAACCCCAAGATCCCTTTCCTGATCAGTCACCCCCAGCTCAGACCCCATCAGCTAATACGTGAAGTTTAAAAAAAATGCTAAAGTGTGCATCACTTCAAACTTACGTGTTTATTTACAGAATTTATGTACCACTCTACGTATATATGACACATTTGCTAAATGACACATCTAAGTTATTTTTTAAAAAAACAATTATCCTGATTCAAGCCACAATTGTTGGAATTCAGCTTCTTGATAAACTGTAATTCAGTGGTTTTATTTTGCAGTCTTCCTCTGAAGTTACTTTGTTTAAGAATAGCCCCCTTAACATCACATGATGCTAATTGAGTAGTGTGTAGCTGAAGCTTGTATTGTTTTACCCTTGTGTAAGTGGGTGTAACATGTGTTCAGACTGGGACTACTGCTCTCCAGGAGGGAAGAGTTAAGCCTTTTCCCCATTTCCCCCTGAAATCAGGAGAGCAAAAAGGGGGGAAGACCCCTCCCTCATGAGGGGAATTTCAGGAGGAAAAATGTGGGGGGGAGAGAGAGATTTAGCCCTTACTTCCTGGAGTGCAGTGATCCTAATCCAAATTGGGGATGTACATACTTACACGAGTAAAAAGAAAAAAGACAAGGCTACACATGATACAATGAGTATAATGTGTAGTTTGGCTCTATGGCCTTGAGCACAGAAAATTATATGGACAATGAACCAAGAAACAAACAAGCAAACAAAAAACCCTATAAAAACTGGATTGGATTGTTTGATTTGGTGCTAGTTGCAATAATAAGAAGAAAAAGTCGAGCCTGTTGGGTTTTTCACATCAGCATTTTTTCCTTTTCAGTTCTATAGCTTAGATGAATCGACAAGATACTGGGCTCTGTACCTGGACCAGATCAAAACCCAAACCCATTCAAAAGTTGATGGGTTTCAGCCTTTCTAGTGTGCTTTTCCAGGCACTCCCTCCGGTAGTAGAATTGTTTTTGACATGTTTTCTCCTTGTATTTTAATGGGGCATTTATGCAGCTAGTGTTTGGAGGATTGGGCTCCCTATTTTTAAAAAGCTTTGTGTCATTACACACTCAAACGGAATATTTTATCCCATTCTTCACTGATATGCAAAAAAAGGGGGTGGTATTTTAATGTTAACCAATGAGTTGTTTTGTTACTGATGTTTGTGAGCTCTTCTGAACAGATTTTCCCACTTATTTTCCTTTTATTTAGGTTGTTACCATTACAATTCTATGCCGGTCTACCCAAGGTTTTTAAGCAACACTAAATTAATTAAGGCTTATTTCTGTGAAGTGTGTATAAGTCTATAACCTAAAAAGCATCAGGTTTTCAAATCCTCAGGGTACCACAGTAGTCCACATTATTAAAAACCTTGTCCTTTAATCACTTAGAGCCCCTTCATGTGATTAACATGTGAAGGAGGTTATTATTAACTAGGGTGATATTTTTAGGATTGTCAAAATATAAGATACATTTACCCTCTTCAGCAGCAAGCTCAACCTGTAGAACTTCTCAGAGTCCTCAAGATGTAACTTCTGCTATATGTATTGAATATATATACCTGCAAATTCTGTGAGAATCTTAGTATCGTATAGGGAGTTATTAACTTTTTCCAATACCAGACTTGGAAAATCCATTTCAAGTACTCTTAACATTTGATTTCTGCTGTTTCTTTGCTTATTCTGTTTATCTGTAGCTTTTCCCAAAAAAAAATTATGGAGTTGTTTTTTTGTTTATTGGTTACTGTTTTTATTGTGCTTATATTGCAAGCTGCTCTATTATTATTATTATTATTATTATTATTTATTTATTTATTTATATGGCACCATCATGTACATGGTGCTGTACAGAGGTTGCAATGTGGAATATAGATAACACTACCAAACGAAGAAATATTTCATTGGATCAAATAATATGCTAAGAATTGCAACCTTAAACAGTTTGTAGATTAGCTGGATTGATTGTGCATGCTTTCCTTTTTGTCAAAATTTTATTAAAGGATATGACTGGGTTCAGATCTCATAATAACCCATGATGGGTTAATTAAACCTTGATGGTGTAATTAACCTATTATGGGTGATTGTATTGTCTGGTAGGAGGTTTTTTTTAACCCACTCTGAACATCCATGGTCTGCAGAGTGGGTTATTTAACCCCCTATGGCTTATCGTGGATTACTTTGGCTGGCTACAGAGCTGTGAGGCAAGAATAGTCAAACAGCTGCTGCTCTGCTTTTCACTGGCTTTCTAAGAATGTTAAAGTGACCAAGCCAACAGTGTAGTAGAGGCAGGCTATGAGGTTTCTCTCTGATCCTGCAAACCCTCAAGGTGTTATAAACATCTGCTTTTTGGTGCACCTGGGATTTTTTTCTGTTTTCACAGATAGGGTGCTGGATTTTTATAGTGCATCAAGTACATCCTTAGTAGAGGAGGCTGGCTATGATGTTTGGTCCTGATATTGCAACCCCTCCCCTAAGGTTTTTATTTAGGCATCTCCCTTTTTTTGGTGCACTCAGGATTTCTGCTTCTCTGGAATAAATGCACAAGGCTTTGCTTGTGGATCGGGTGCCTCCCAACTAGGAGAGGGTATCTGTGTAGTTTAGTCCCAATTCTGCTAACCCCCAAGGTTTTCTAGCCACTTTCCCCTTTTTGAGGCACTTGGGATTTTTGCTTCTCTAGAGCAAAAGTGCAGGAGTTTGATGGTGGATCAGGTGCCTCCTGACTAGCAGAGGCTGTGTGTGGAGTTTGGTCATGATCCTGTAAATCCTAAAGGTGTTCTTGTCACTTTTCTCCCACCCCCCTTTTGGGGTGCTCAGGGTTTTCCCTCCTTGGTGAAATATTGTGTGGGTCTTTGATGGTGGTTTGGGTGCCTCCTGACTGGGGGAAACTGCATATGAAGTTTTGTCCTGGTCCTACAAACGTCCAGTCCTTCAGATGTGAAACTGTGCCACTGCTCAGGCAGGAAGACTGCAGCAGCACAGGGAGTAGGATGTGTGTGAGTCAAATTAAACACATTGGCCTGGTTCAGACAACACACTAAACCATACTGCTTAACCACAAAATGGATTCCCTTAATGCATTCCCTTAATCATTTTGTGATTAAGCAGCATGGTTTAGAATGTTGTCTGAATCAGGCCAGTAACTTAATAAGCTACTCATAGTAGCTTATTAGGCTGCTTGTGTGGCGGGGATTGTGGACGATTTAAAAAATAAGCTACTGTGAGTAGCTTATTAATGTGGGCTATCATGACATCCAAATGCAGCCTACCTGAAGGCTTGAGCACCTCAAGGATGCCACGAGCTAAACCGTGAAGGGACACCCAAGATGGGAAGGTCATGGTAGAGTGGTCAGACTAAATATGATCCCTGGGGAAGGTAATGGCAACCCACCCCAGTATTCTTGCCATGAAAACTAAATGGATCAGTACAACCAGAGATATGTCAGTATACCATTGGAAGATGGGACCCCCAGGTCGGAAGATGGTCAAAATGCTACTGGGGAGGAACAGAGGATAAGTTCAACTAGCCGCAGATGTGATGACGCAGCTAGCTCAAAGCCGAAAGGACGGCTAGCAGCCGACGGTGCTGTTGGTGAACGACGAATCCGATGTTCTAAAGATCAACACACCATAGGAACCTGGAATGTAAGATCTATGAGCCAGGGCAAATTGGATGTGGTTATTGGTGAGATGTCAAGATTAAATATAGATATATTGGGCGTCAGTGAACTGAAATGGACTGGAATGGGCCACTTCACATCAGATCACCACCAGATCTACTACTGTGGACAAGAGGATCACAGAAGAAGTGGAGTAGCCTTCATAATTAATAATAAAGTGGCTAAAGCAGTGCTTGGATACAATCCAAAAAATGATAGAATGATCTCAATTCAAATTCAGGGTAAGCCATTTAACATCACAGTGATCCAAATATATGCCCCAACCACAGATGCTGAAGAAGCAGAAGTAGATCAGTTCTATGAGGATCTGCAGCACCTACTGGATAATACACCAAAAAGAGATGTTATTTTCATTACAGGAGACTGGAACGCTAAGGTGGGCAGTCAAATGACATCTGGAATTACAGGTAAGCATGGTCTAGGAGAACAAAATGAAGCGGGACATAGGCTGATAGAATTCTGCCAGGACAACTCACTGTGCATAACAAACACTCTCTTCCAACAACCAAAAAGACGGCTTTATACATGGACTTCACCAGATGGCCAACACCAAAATCAGATTGACTACATCCTTTGCAGCCAAAGGTGGCGGACATCTATAAAGACAGTAAAAGACCTGGAGCTGACTGTAGTTCAGATCACGAACTTCTTATTGCACAATTTAGAATCAAACTAAAGAGAATAGGGAAGACCCACAGATCAGTTAGATATGAGCTCACTAATATTCCTAATGAATATGCAGTGGAAGTGAAGAATAGATTTAAAGGACTAGATTTAGTAGATAGGGTCCGAGAAGAACTATGGACAGAAGTTTGCAACATTGTCCAAGAGGTGGCAACAAAAAACGTCCCAAAGAAAAAGAAAACCAAGAAGGCAAGATGGCTGTTTGCTGAGACACTGGAAGTAGCCCAAAAAAGAAGGAAAGCAAAAGGCAACAGTGATAGGGGGAGATATGCCCAATTAAATGCAAAATTCCAGAGATTAGCCAGAAGAGATAAGGAATTATTTTTAAACAAGAAATGTGCGGAAGTGGAAGAAGACAATAGAATAGGAAGGACAAGAGACCTCTTCCAGAAAATTAGAAACATCAGAGGTAAATTCCAGGCAAAAATGGGTATGATCAAAAACAAAGATAGCAAGGACCTAACAGAAACAGAAGAGTTCAAGAAAAGGTGGCAAGAATATACGGAAGATCTGTATAGGAAGGATAATAATATCGGGGATAGCTCAGACGGTGTGGTAAGTGAGTTAGAGCCAGACATCCTGAAGAGTGAGGTTGAATGGGCCTTAAGAAGCATTGCTAATAACAAGGCAGCAGGAGACGACGGTATTCCAGCTGAACTGTTTAAAATATTTCAAGATGATGCTGTCAAGGTGATGCATGCCATATGCCAGCAAATTTGGAAAACACAAGAATGGCCATCAGACTGGAAAAAATCAACTTATATCCCCATACCAAAAAAGGGAAACACTAAAGAATGTTCCAACTATCGGACAGTGGCACTTATTTCACATGCCAGCAAGGTAATGCTCAAGATCCTGCAAGGTAGACTCCAGCAATTCATGGAGCGAGAATTGCCAGATGTACAAGCTGGGTTTAGAAAAGGCAGAGGAACTAGAGACCAAGTTGCCAATATCCGCTGGATAATGGAGAAAGCCAGGGAGTTCCAGAAAAACATCTATTTCTGTTTTATTGACTATTCTAAAGCCTTTGACTGTGTGGATCATAACAAACTGTGGCAAGTTCTTGGTGGTATGGGGATACCAAATCATCTTGTCTGCCTCCTGAGGAATCTGTATAACGAACAAGTAGCAACGGTAAGAACAGACCACGGAACAACGGACTGGTTTAAGATTGGGAAAGGAGTACGGCAGGGTTGTATACTCTCACCTTACCTATTCAACTTCTATGCAGAACACATCATGCGACGTGCTGGGCTTGATGAATTCAAGGCTGGAGCTAAAATTGCAGGAAGAAACATTAACAATCTCAGATATGCAGATGACACCACTTTGATGGCTGAAAGCGAGGAGGAGCTGAGGAGCCTTATGACAAAGGTGAAAGAAGAAAGTGCAAAAGCTGGGTTGCAGTTAAACCTCAAAAAAACCAAGATTATGGCAACCAGCTTGATTGATAACTGGCAAATAGAGGGAGAAAATGTGGAGGCAGTGACAGACTTTGTATTTCTGAGCGCAAAGATTACTGCAGACGCTGACTGCAGCCAGGAAATCAGAAGACGTTTACTTCTTGGGAGGAGAGCAATGACAAATCTTGATAAAATAGTTAAGAGCAGAGACACCACACTGACAACAAAGGTCCGCATAGTTAAAGCAATGGTATTCCCCGTAGTAACCTATGGCTGCGAGAGCTGGACCAGAAGGAAAGCTGAGCGAAGGAAGATAGATGCTTTTGAACTGTGGTGTTGGAGGAAAATTCTGAGAGTGCCTTGGACTGCAAGAAGATCAAACCAGTCCATACTCCAGGAAATAAAGCCAGACTGCTCACTTGAGGGAATGGTATTAAAGGCAATACTGAAGTACTTTGGCCACATAATGAGAAAACAGGATACCCTGGAGAAGAGGCTGATGCTAGGGAAAGTGGAAGGCAAAAGGAAGAGGGGCCGACCAAGGGCAAGATGGATGGATGATATTCTAGAGGTGACAGACTTGACCTTGGGGGAGCTGGGGGTGGCGACAGCCGACAGAAAGCTCTGGCGTGGGCTGGTCCATGAAGTCACGAAGAGTCGGAAACAACTGAACGAATAAACAAACAAACAAACATTCTTGATGTCTTCCTGTGATTCAAATATGTGGTGGTATGCCAACTGTGCCCCAGCACTAGCGCTAATGACATGTGTAAACCAGTGCTTGCACAACATAACTAGCACTTGCTAGGGAAATGAGAAAAGGCAGGCAATTTGGCAAATCACCTCTGTTTTCCATTGTACCAACAAGAATTACTTATATCATGCAAGTGCAGATTTACGCTAGCACAATGTCATTAGTTGGATACTTCCCATTGAGTTAAACTTTGGGTGCTTTCCACAATAATTTGCCCAATGCCATAATTTTTCAAACAGCTACAACATGAAAGAAAAGATAGTTACCTTCTACAAGTGAAATAACTAGCCTGATTAATTATGTGCTGCTGTATATTAGTTATTCTTCTTTAATATTATACATTCATTTTCCTCTGTGTTCTAATACAACTATGTTCCCTTTGTCAGAGAACCAAAAATTGGCTGTTTCTGATCAAGAGAAAATGGAGGTTAAATGAATTATTATTAGGGTTCACCCTTTGCCCCATAAAGTATGTTTGAAAAATACATATAAATGCAACATTTTGACTGATCCATGGCAATTTCCCAGGCAAAGCAAGGGTGGGGGTAGGGGAAGAAAGAAACATCATAAATACCAAACCAATGGGATTTTCCTCTGTGTTCTAATACAACTATGTTCCCTTTGTCAGAGAACCAAAAATTGGCTCTTTCTGATCAAGAGAAAATGGAGGTTAAATGAATTATTATTAGGGTTCACCCTTTGCCCCATATCCATGGCAATTTCCCAGGCAAAGCAAGGGTGGGGGTAGGGGAAGAAAGAAACATCATAAATACCAAACCAATGGGATTTATTAACATCATATCTGACAGCCCAGAGTTCATGACAGACCCACCACAGTACTAATAGAGCTCCTACTGGGCTACAAACATTGTCACAAATGATGGGGCCGAAAGCATAATCGCAGCATGAATGAACCTAAATTAGTTGGGGCCGAATTACCAGTTTACTAACACCTGTATTAGTACTGTATCACTGTGGGGAGGACGGCTGTTAGACAACCCATAATCCCATAAGCTTTCCATTTGCATATCCCTCATTAGCTGATTAAAACCTGAAGAAGGCAGCTTTTTGCAGCTGGTGGGTCCATCCCAACACTCAGTCTGCCTGGGTGGCTTGGTAATGAAGTAATGTTGGTGAATGTGAGGTTTATATGTATGGAAGGGATTAAGAGTATTAGAATTTGTGTGAACTGATGTTGCCATATTCTCCCTACTGGATCACAGTAATTGGATGGGAGGAGCAAGAGGGGATCAATTAGTTTTGTCTGTTTGCTCAGGAGCTGGGTGCTAGAGATTCAATTTTGTTTCCTTTTGCTCCTTTGCTTTTGTGAAGCATGCCTGCTTTGTCTAGGGTAGTCCTTAGTACCTCTGTACACTAGCTACACTAAGGCGATTCAGCTACAAAGAAGACGTCTTGGAGAATGTGAAACCAGCCAACATAAAAATGTAGCCTGGACTCAAGTAGTACTTGAGAGCGCAGCACATTCCAACCTAGTCCAATCCTGGGATAGAAAAGCATGAGATAATTGAAATCTATAAACACCTCTGGAGTCTTTTTATTATTTTATTAGTTCTCCACATTTAAGCTTATCCAACTTCCACATCAAAAGAAGCCGGGCACTGCTTACAAGGAAACTGAATGGTTTTAAATTTCAGTGACTTAAAAAGCAATTGTTAGGAGCGTTTCCTGGGCATGCATAATTTTAACGCCAAGAAGGCGGGGGGAGACCATTCCTGCGCTATTTGTACAGCTGGAGTAATCGCCATGTATAACTCGATGATTAAAAAAAATTACAACATTATTTCTAGGATGCATTCACCAATACAACTCCAATAATATTGCTAGGAAAATCTCCTTAACCATTCAGCAAACTTGAAAGCCAAATCTGGCTATTCATGGCATAGCGAACAACATACAAAATATATTCATTTAGAACATAATGTTTTCAATGTCTGACTAGAGAAGACATTTTAAGAAGGTTTAGATTACAAGCCTATGGACTATTCTATTTCTAGTATTCTGTATAACATCTCATTTTCAGGTTAACTGCTATGTGAAAAATATTATATTATTGTTATTAATACAGCTATGTTGCATCAGAGGTCCTATTTCATTATTTGCCTTTTAAAGGCAAGAGAAGTTTAAATAAAGCCAAGCAAAGGCAAAGAAGAAAGGTTTAAACTTTGTGCAATGTATCCTTTCTTTTTTTGTTCTGTTGTATACCAGTTCCTTTATTTTAAAAGAATCTAAAGCTTAAGGGTTTTGATTCTGGTCTTACTTCCTCATGAATGAGTTCTATTGTGTATTTAAGGAAGGGCCTAACCTATTTAGATCCAAGAGTGAAACAAGGACACCTTAATTCTGAACTTACTTACTTGCGCTATGAATTTCAGCAGAACTAAGGCCTGATGTGAATGAAACTGCTGTCACATGCAGGCCACTTTAAGGTACCTCTCAAGGCAGCGCCTTCTGATCGCAACCTATCAGTAGACCATCAGACTAACCTGGAGCCTCTAATCAAATGGAGTGCTGGAGCATGAAGAAAATCACTTGAGCTGGATGGGAAAAGGCTGCACAGAAAATCGCTTGCTGCACAAACGCAGTTACCACAGGGAGAAGCCTCTGTCCAGTGGATATTTTGTTTACACCAGACCTAAGTTGCCACTTACACAGATGAGTTGCCACTTATACTTACGGCCAAGCAAGCTAAGGGCATGATTAGACATGAGGGGCCACTGCAAGTTGAACAAGAAGTGTGGGAAACACCAGTTTAAAAAGGGATACCTTTTATTTAAACCATCTTCTGGCTGCCACAGTGTTCAAGGCAGCTTACAAGCAATATAAAACATTTTTTAAAAAAAGACAAATTAATATGAAACCCATTAAAATCCACTTCAATAATAAATCAGAAGTAAAATCAGTAATAAAACAAGACACAGGAGAAATAAAATAACCAATTTAAAGTCCAGGAGAATAAAATGGTCTTTCCCCACTGCAAAAGAGACAACAGAGTTGATGCCAGTTGGGTGTTTGGAGGGAGCATTCCACAACTGGAACATTAGTACTGAAACAGCCTATCTCTACTCAACACCAACCTCACTTCTAAATACAGCACCACTAGGGCAGAGCTTCTGACACAAATCTTCACGAATGGGCAGGTTCATATGGGAATAGGCAGTCTTTCAGATATTCCGATCCCAAGCCATAAATGGCGTTGTAAGTTATCTCCACCGCCTTGAATTATTGTATCCAGAGATGAACTGGAAACGAGTGAATATATTTTAGTACTGGTGCGATGTGTTCCAAGTGACCACTGCCAGTTGGTCAATAATCTGGCCATTATATTCTGAACCAACACATGTTTCTCAATAGTTTTCATGGGCAACCCCTCATACAAGAAGTCTGGATATTACTAGTCTCAGCAAGACTTTGGCCTTAGCTAGACCTAAGGTTTATCCCAGGATCATCCCGGGGTCATCCCTGTTCATGTAAATGACACACAGGATATCCTGCGAGCAGGCAGGGACAACCTCGGGACGATCCCGGGATAAACCTTAGGTCTAGCTAAGGCCTATGTGCAGCTGCACTACTGGACAATTCTAATAAAAAATCATTGCGCCTCATCATTTCGGGAGGTGGGAGGGAAGAGGTTTCCAAACACAAGGCAGATGCCATTCATGCTGTCCCTGAAATTTCTTCAATATGCTCTGCAGAGAGAAGTTGGGTCAATACTACTACTATGACATTGTAGAGACTGGACAAATCAGCATGTGTCATGCCAGGCTGAACATAGGCAGGATCTACACTACTGCTTTAAAACATTTTATAACAGTAGTGACAACTGTTGGGGCCCAGGACACACTCCATATACAGTTTTCAAAACGTTTTCAATGTGTCATATCCTGCTTGGTGTAGATCTGGCCATATTGTGCATAATCTTCTAAGAATTCCTAAACTAAGCACAGCTGACAACTCCATTTCCTCATAACGGTCCTGGCGTGCGTCTCCTCTTTTCTTATTCTTTTGCCAAATCCACAGGACAAATCTTTCTATTGACCGTTCATTAGTGGCAGCAGGGAAATAACTCCTCAATTGCCCGTCATCTCCTGCCTAACTGAGGTTTTCACCAGTTACACTCTTCACCAACTTATTATGGAATGTATTAACTGCTCCACATCAAAGATATCAGAGCGGTGTACAGTAAACTGAAGTACAAAATCATGTCAATAAAAGCAGCAATATCAGTCAGACGGTAGCTGAGTCCAGGAGTCCGACAGATTCCCCTGTGAGGCCCAATGAGCCCTCAGCAGCCAACTGCCCTTGTCTGGAGCTTCCATTGTGTGCCACAATGGAGGCTCTGGAAATTATACTTTTCCCCCATTGTGTAAATGGGGCCTTTATGGTTGGCATTTACACAATGGGGGGAATGTGCAATTTCCAGAGCCTCCATTGTGGCACAATGGAGGCTCCAGAAATTGCACATTTCCCCCACTGCATAAATGGTGGGCGTAGAGGCACCATTTATGTAAGAGTGAAGGGGTGAATGGAGCATTCACCCTTTTACTCTTGCACAAATGGGGCCTTTATGGCTGCCATTTATGCAATGGGGAAAATATGTAATTCTAGAGCGAGGGTGGATGACTGCCAAGTGCTCATGAGTCCTCAATGAGCAGGGGTGGATGGTGGAGGCGGCGGTAGGGTGAGCGTATGACGAATCGAACATGGGTTAGTTTGCCCATCCCTAATTATTCTATTTCCCCATTGGCCTTGATTTGATTATGTGGTTTGAATCAGGGCTAGCATCAAAGGTAGGTGTGGTTGAGGGCCCACACTCCAGCAGGGACCCACTGACACCAATGCTCTGGACTTGCGCCTCCTATTTATCATGGCAACCTACTTCTTCACCTGCCTCTCACTCTGGCAGAGACAATGGCGAGGGGGACGAGACGTAGATACCACTGACTACTTACATACTCTCTCCCTGTCAAACAAGCAAAAGGTAGTGATAATGAGAGAGAGGGTAAAGAGCAACTGGTGGCAATGGTGGAGATTAAGTAGACTCACTGAGGGAGGGTCCCCATTGATGGTGTTTTGCCCAAGTGCCCTCAAAAACATGGAGCCAGCAATGGTTTGAATCAGTGTTAGCTCCAGATTTTGAGTGCCCTTGGGCAAGAACGGGCTTTCTCCCTCAGTGAGCCTACCTTCTCAACACCATTGTCATGAACTGCTATTGCACCTCCTCCTCTTTCTACCACTTGTTTGCTTGCCTAATAGGCAAAGAGTCAATGATCAAGTAGGCAATGGGGGACTCTTGTCAATGAGGCCCCAGCTGAGATGTGGGCCTTCAGCAGCAGCCCGGCTATGCTTACCCTTGATGGCAGCCCTGGTTTGAATGTTTCTGCTTTTGCGTAGAAAACAGAAGGCTGTTTGTGTAAAGGTGTGCTGGGAGGAAAGCCAGATAGTAACACTGCCAGTTGTGTAAATAACAATCAGGGGTCTCCTCCCCCCCCCCCTTGCTGCCGCCACATAGGGAAAGAGTTTTCAGGCCTGCTGCTGATTGGTTCCTTTTTCCTTGCATGCTGTCCTTGCAACAATACACTGTAAGTCCCCTCACAAAGGATCTCATAAACCCCAACGTGAGATTAAGCTGTGTGGCTTACAGTATCTCTCCCTTTGTCTGCTTGTATTGTAATATCAGCACGGTGATAATTATGATGTTACATTACCAGGCTGCTTCTCACCCCCATGGCAGTTAAATAAATGCTTATATAAATCCTTGCTCTACTGAGACATTAATAAGCTTTAAAAGAAATCTACTCAATGAAACATGTTATGGCTGTACTGTGGCAAATTCCATAACACATCCTAATGCCCCAGTTGTTTGTTTGATTCATTTTATGACTCTACATGCCCATTAAGCTGATGTGCCAACACTAATGTACCATGCCTTACTCTGAGCTAGAATTGAACAATATCTCATCAAAGCAAACAGTTTTATTGCTGAGCGAAGAATGGCCATCTCTCAGATTTATATAATTAATCAGAGGATTTATTAAAGCAGTTACTAAACCGGGTTGTGTAAACTGTTGAGCTATACAATGCACTCGGGAATTGATCCAAGTTTTGCTGATGATGTCAATATGAAGTTCGGAGCTGTCAATATCCTGCAGGAATTGGCTTTGAGAATCAACAGAGCAGTTCACAGATCACACTAGAAGAGTGCACTTTGCTTGGGGGATACTTTGAGATCAGGTTCACTGGGGCTCAGCTATTTTCAGTGGTAAGGTCCAGCCCTAGAACAGGTAAAGTGATAAGAGAGGGAGGAAAAGAACCAGCTGATTGACAGTACAATCCTATGTGTATTTACTCGGAACTAAGTCCCACTGTTTTCAATGGGTCTTACTCCCCAGGAAAGTGTGCAGAAGATAACAGCTGTAGGAGTAATTGCAAACTGGCATTCCAGTGAGGCAGTACATGGTATCAAATTCTAGGCTAGGAATTCCAGTTCTATCCCACTTCCAGCCATCCAACCCACTTCAGCCAAGATATTACTCTTGCATTTCTGTTATTTGAGATAAATTCACAAATTACATTTCTGCTGCTCTTTAATTTTTTGTGAGTCTGATATTCTTAAAGGGATTGCATGAGATTAAAAGAAGTTTTGGTTGAAGTATTCATTTTGTTAGTGTTAATTCTACATAGAAATGAAAAATGTTTATCTGGATCACAGTGTTACAGTTTTCTTTATTATCCTCGAAAACAGAGTACAGTTACTTCTGTATAGATGCGTGATAGTCTAAGAATCTGTTGCAAGCTGATAAAGTCTCCATTTGCCGGTAGAGGGGATAAGGCCTGGGGGGAAACCTGGCAGAACTGGTTAAGAATCCCTGTGGGCGATATGCGACACATGGGCCATGGGCCAGCTTAATTGGATGACCCAGAGACAGAGAGAGATGTCTCCCTATCCACTTTCTCCACACCATTTATAATTTTGTACATCGCTATCATGTCTCCCCTTACTCGCCTCTTTTCTAAGCTAAACAATACCAGCTGATGTAACCTTTTCCTCAAAGGGGAGTTGTTCCAGCCCCTTGATCATTTTAGTTGCCCTATTTCCAACTCTACAATATCCTTTTGTAGGTGTAGCAACCAGTACTGTACACAGTATTCTAAATGTGGTCACACCATAGATTTGTATAAGGGCAGTATGATATTGGCAGTTTTATTTTCAATTCTTTAATTATTCCTAACATGGTATCCACCTTTTTCATAGCAGCCATACACTGGGTCAACATTTTCATCAAGCTGTCGACCACAAACCCCACATCTCTTTTTTGGTAGTCACCGCTAGCTCAGATCCCAGG
This sequence comes from Elgaria multicarinata webbii, assembly GCF_023053635.1. NCBI lineage: Eukaryota > Metazoa > Chordata > Lepidosauria > Squamata > Anguidae > Elgaria > Elgaria multicarinata. Next base: position 108,907,077 of record NC_086172.1, read on the forward strand.
ATTCTATGATTCTATGAAGATGGGATTTTTTAACCCAATGTGCATCACCTTACACTTCCTTACATTGAACCATTTCAATATAATTCAATGGCATTTGTCATTTTGATGCCCATTCTCTCAGTTTAGGGAGATCATTTTGGAGCTCTTCAAAGTCTGTTTTTGTTTTAACCACCCTACATAATTTGGTGTCATCAGCAAACTTGGCGACCTCACTGCTCACTCCTAATTCCTTTTTGGATTTTGCACTATATCCTGAAAGCTGACTAAAATAGGTATTACAGTACAAATTATTTCAGGTTAGTCAGCATATAAACAAATTTTGTATATCTATTGCCAAACTTTTGGATTTCTATTTCTATTTTGGATTTCTATTTCCCTTATATAAATTCTCTTATATAAATTCTCTTATAAAAATACTGTTGACAAACAGCATACATCCTGCTGAATCATTTTAAAAAACACATGTACAGATGGATATAGGGATGGATCCAGAAAATTAAATGATCGAGGGCCGGGGGCCGGGGGGGGGGGTTGCCGTGGTCTATAGGAATACAATCTCCCTCTCTAGGCTTCCTGTTCATTCGAGTGCTGATCTTGAGTGACTGTACTGTGTGTTGGGTACTCGAGACAGATTAGGGATTCTGTTGGTGTACCGTCCACCCTGCTGCCCCACAGTCTCCCTGCCTGAGCTGACGGAGGTTGTCTTGGACCTGGTGTTGAGGAACCCCAGGATGGTGGTTCTGGGGGATCTCAACTTCCATGCCGGGGCTGCTGTATCCGGAGCGGCTCAGGACTTCATGGCTGCCATGACAACTATGGGGCTGTCTCAATATGTCACTGGCCCTATGCATGTAAAAGGACACACGTTTGATCTGGTTTTCTCTACTGGACAGGAGGATGGTGATCTGGAAGTGGGGGAACTAACATCTACCCCCTTGTCATGGTCGGATCACTTCCTATTGAGGTTTAGACTCTCGGCGGCCTTTCCCCTCTGCAAGGGTGGGGGGCCTATTAAAATGGTCCACCCCCAGAGGCTAATGGACTCCGATGGATTCCAGAGGGCTCTGGGGGATTTTCCTGCTGATATGACCGGTGCTCCTGTCGAAACCCCAGGTCGCTCTGTGGAATGCAGAGATGACTCGGGTGGTTGACATGATCGCGCCCAAGCATCCTCTCCCTCTGAGCAGAGCCCGGCCATCTCCTTGCTGAGGGTAATGAAGCAAGAGGGGAGACAGCTAGAACGCAGGTGGAGGAAAACTTGTGCTGAGTCTGATCGAACATGGGTTAGAGCTCACTATCGAGCCTACTCTGTGGCGGTGAAGGTGGCAAAGAGACAGTTCTTTTCCACCAGCATTGCATCTTCTCAGTGTCGTCCGGCAGAGCTTTTCTGAGTGGTTCGCGGCCTGTTACACTCTGGGCCAGGGCGTGAGATAGTTGAACCCTCGGTAGCATGCTGTGACTGGATGAGGGCTAACAAACTGAGACTCAATCCAGACAAGACGGAGGTACTGTTAGCAGGTGGTTCATCTGTCTGGCGAAGTGATGTTTGCCCTGTCCTGGATGGGGTTGCACTCCCCCTGAAGGATCAGGTCCATAGTTTGGGGGTGCTCTTGGATCCAGAACTGTCACTTGAGGCACAGGTAAACTCAGTGGCAAAGAGCACCTTTTATCAGCTTAGGCTGATATACCTGCTGCGCCCTTATCTGGATAGAGATAGCCTAGCTACAGTTATCCATGCTCTGATAACCTCTCGTTTGGATTACTGCAATGCGTTATACGTGGGGCTGCCTTTGAAAATGGTCCGGAAGCTTCAGCTGGTACAAAACAGGGCAGCCCGTTTACTAACAGGGACTGGCCGGCGAGATCATATTACGCCAGTCCTTTTACAACTTCATTGGCTGCCAGTCCAGGTCCGGGCCCGATTCAAAGTGCTGGTATTGACATTTAAAGCCCTAAACGGTTTGGGGCCAGGTTATTTGAAGGAACGCCTCCTCCCATATGTACCTGCCTGGACCTTAAGATCATCTACAGGGGCCCTTCTCTGTGAACCCGTGCCAAAGGAAGTGAGGCAGGTGGCTACTAGGAGGAGGGCTTTCTCCGCTGTGGCACCCCGGTTGTGGAATGAGCTCCCCAGAGAGGTCCGCCTGGCACCTACACTGTACTCCTTTTGTCGCCAGCTGAAGACCTTTTTATTCTCTCAGTATTTTAACACTTAATTTTAACTTAAATTTAAATTTTACTGTTTTAACTCTGTATTTTAATTTTATATCAATTTTGCTGCGTGGTTTTTATTCTGGTTGTGCTTTTTATATTGTATTTTGTATTTGTGCTTTTAACCTGTTGGTTGTCTTACTATGGTTTTAATTTTTGTGAACTGCCCAGAGAGCTTCGGCTATTGGGCGGTATAGAAATGTAATAAATAAATAAATGATGCAGTAGCACAAGAGTGTTTCCTGCCTCCTCCTTCCTGCTGCAGCCTCTTGCCAACTCTATCCCCCCCCCCCAAAAAAAAGCTGCTCCGGAATGTCAGAATGTAAACCGCCCAGAGAGCTTCAGCTATTGGGCGGTATAGAAATGCAACAAATAAATAAATAAATGTCAGGAGACCCTATAGAATAGCATGATCTGTGGCACAGGGTCTGCATTTGGAAGCGGACGATTGGAAGAAGTTGGATACATTCCCACTGTCCCAAGTGCAAGTGGACCTGTTTTCTGAACAAGGCAAAAAAAGTTTTAATACATTTAACAAAGGCGTCTCCAGAATTGAACACTTCAAGGCAGTTGGCTATGTAATCCCACTGTAGTATGTCAAAAGCTTTCGCTGCATGACGAAATTTCAGTGGAATGAAGAAGGTATACAATTACAACTGGTTTAGGATTAAGATTTATATGAGTCTGAGGTACCACTGGGAAATGTAGCTGCTCACCTTGGTGCAATGATCACTGACATGCTGGAACATCTGGGAGCAGCAGCACCTGGGAAAGATATTGGTAGCTGGCACTGCTGGGTTGTTGTCTTGTCCAGAGAAGAAGCTGCAGCTGCATTTGGTTGGAGCATGGTTGGAGAGAGAAGAAGAGACACACAGGCTGTTGAAACGGTCACAGAGGAAACAGTGGAAGAAAGGAGAAAGAGGCAGAGGGAAGAAGGCCGATCCAGGATGAAGATGGGAAGGAAGGAACAGAACCAGACTTCTTCCCATGTTTGTTAACAGCACTCTCCTTGCTTCAGTCCAAGAGAATGACAAGTAGGGCACAACCCTATGCGAGTTAAGATAGGAAAAGTCCTACAACCCCCATGCTAGCTGGGAAATGAGGCGAGGGGAGCAGGGTTTCCCACCCACCCTGTCTATACGTGCATAGGATTGCATCCTTAATATTATTAAAGAAATTTATTAAAGAATTAATAAATTCCTAGGATTGCATCCTTAATATTATTAAAGAAATTTTAACAGTTAGAATCAGAATCATAGAATACCCAGAACTGTTGTTTTTAAATGGATACTGTTGTTTTTATGTTTTTAAATTTTGTATACTTCTTTAATGTTTACTGTTTTTAACTTTTGTAAACCGCCCTGGGAGCTTCGGCTATGGGGCGGTATATAAATGTAACAAATAAAATAAATAAATAAGAATAATAGAGTTGGAAGGGGCCTATAAGGCCACTAAGTCCGACCCCCTGCTCAGTGCAGGAATCCACCCTAAAGCATCCCTGACAGATGCTTGTCCAGCTGCCTCTTGAATGCCTCTATTGTGGGAGAGCCCACAACCTCCCTCGGTAACTGGTTCCATTGTCATACTGCTCTAAAATATCACGCAGACGAGATAATATTCTGGAGTAAAAACATCTGAGTCGTAAGTCCTGTTACTTTTCAATGATTTATAGCAGTCATAAATTAATTGGTTTATCTATACTATCGGAGGATTTGCACATCATGCTAAGCTACACTGCAAATAAGCCATAGTGGGTTAGTTGGTCATTGAACAACCCACAGTATGCCTGACAGATGATTGGGATTACCATGCCTTGTTCTTGCCCACCCTCCCCTTAGTCCTCCAGCAGGCTCCAGCATGTATGCCAAGCATCTTTGTGCCAGCTTTTCTCCTCACCCTGGCCTCTTCCCTGCTCCAATCACTACCACTTTTTGTTTGGCACATTTCCCCCCAGTGCTTCGAGAATACACAAATTTCTTCCTCTTCCTCTTCTCCTCCTCCTCCTCTCTTTCTCGCTCATGGTGATTTTTCTAGATGGACATGACGGGCTTTGCCAAGTTACGCTGTCATACAGATTCAGGAATTTCCTGACAATTGAGCATGTTTTAATTATGACTGGTTTCTGGATGTTGGTGTGGATGTATTTTGGTAGGCCCAGTTTCTGAAGGTTTTCTGTATAGTTTTTTATTATTTATTTATAGCAGTCATAAATTAATTGGCTCATCTATACTATCGGTGGATTTGCACATCATGCTAAGCTACATTGAGAATTATTTCCCATTTTTTCACAGGTGCACAAGACACTTGTCTGATATGTGTAGTCTTGGCTTCTCAATGTTCCTCTATGTTGCCGCTGCCAACAGGAGCATCCAAGTGGAGTAGGTAACAATTTCATTGTATGTCAATTTCCTTGTATGTTACCTATTCCACTTCAGTGTTCCCATTGACACTTGGAACATACCAGGCCACTGACAAAACAAGACTACATATATTGGACAGGCAAAAGTGTGCTCTTGCGAAAAATGGGGGGGGGGTATTTTTTAAAGATTACAAACACATTTGCATACTCCCAAAGCACTGTGTTGTTATTGTTATAGTTTTGTTTTTTGTTGTTGTTTTTAAAGGTGGCGGACCAAGTGACGGTCTCTCCAAACTGCTGTTTGGGTTTTGGTGGAGAGGCAGCCACTGGTGAAGGAGGCTGGAAGCGAGACTGCTCAGATCATGCAGAGTGGCACAGGCTTTTATTGCACTCTTGCCAAGTGGCTCTGTAGCTGATCCTGGCAACCCACAATAAAATTGCTCTCCTGGGTTCAGAAAACATCACAACCCACCATGCATATGAACAACCGTTCAGCACGGGGCAAGAGTTCTCAGGGTGGCTTGTTCACAAAAATTAAGCCACCTTCTGGGAAATGTGGTGAGCGCCCCAGCATGACTGGTTGCCCATGTTGAGTTGTCGTGTCATGCAAACCCAATTCATATCTATCTCCAATAATTTAGATATTGAAGACATTCCCCCAATTTTTCTAGCTTTTCCTAAATCTGGGTTCTGTGCTTTATAAAGAAATGGTTTCAAACACTCGAAATTTGGGAATCATGTCCGAAATTGCTCCAAAATCTCCTCTGAATTGCTAATGTAGTCACATTTTTAATAGAAGTAATTATTATTTTTCTACTTATCACATAAGCTAATCATTTTCCTAATTTAGTGTCAACCTCCAATTTTTTTTGCATAGAGTACTGCAGATTTCTCTAGAGGTGACCAGTGTGAGAGAATGAAAGACCAGAGATGAGAAGATCACAAAAGTCTAAGCAAGAGATGACTAGAGCATGGACCAGAGTTTTTGCAAAAAGAACAGAAAGGAAAAGCTGTATTTTTGCACTAGAGAGGCCACAATAGAGGGAGGGAAAGCAAAGGAAGACCTTCCCCCTATGGAAACACTGAAGGACTGATTAGGTAGGAAGAGAATAAACTTGAGGACAGAATTGCAGAGGTGCAGGCCATAAAAGGAATGAACCAAAGTGAGTGAAAACCGTAGGCAGGTAGAAGTCAAGAATGTACTGGAAGCCACACGGGGAGTGCATCCCTGTTGGTTCTGCTGGACTTCTCCATGACTTTCAAAACCATCAGCCATGGTATCTTTCTGGGATATCCAGCCAGGATGGGGTTTGGAGGAACTATTGTACCGTGACTCTGACCATATATGTTTGGACATTCCTAGAATGTGATCCTGGGGAACTGTTGTTCAACACCTTGGCCATTGGCTCATGGTTCCGTTCTGTCCCCCATGAGAGATCATCCAGGTTTTGAGGTTGGATGCCATCAACATGCTGATGACAACCAATGTTGTCTGACCTTTTCAGCTGGCGCCAAGAAGGCTGTGGAGTTCCTGGATGCAACGATGGATTGAATGTGGGCTAACAAACTGAGGCTTAATCCAGACAAGATAGAAATAATATACTGAATTGAGAGCAGAAGTACACAACCTGTTCTGGATGGGATTGCACTCGCTCTGAAGGACAGGTTTGTAAGTTGGTGATGTTCCTTGGTCCAGGTTGCTCCTGGATGCCCAGAAGTTTGATGTGGCTAGGAGTGCCTTTGTCAGGTTTGCTTGCTGCACTAGATGTGGCTGTTCCTGGGGAAAGCAGATCTGGCCACAGTTATACATGCCTTAGACACATCCACTGTATATGCGGCTATCCTGGAAAAGTGCAGTGGTTGGTCACTGAAGGAAATAGGCTACTGGCCGGCCCAAGATAAATTGCTGCCTGAGGCAAGGCACCAAATGGTCCCCTCCTGCACAAGTCAAGTTACTTATTTCCCAAGGCCAGTCAAGTTATTTTAGTACCTACAGTAGAAAACCCCACAAGCACCTTTACCCGGCAGTCAAAATGCAACAATAATAAATTAAATATGATCAATGCCCATTCATGACATTCACAATCAGCTGCCAGAGGCACCTGCCTCACTCTGTCTAATGAGAGGTCTGGCTTTGAAGATTATTAATCCATCTAGCACAGTATTGTCTACATAAGCCTTCAACTTCAAAAGAAAAGAAAAAGAGGATACTGGGTTGCTATATAACTATAATTTAAATAGAAATAAAATACAGGAAAAACTCTGACCAGATGATCTGTGTGCCTGATTAGTCTGATGGCTGGATACTCACTGTAGATGGGCAACATCAAGGCCCCTGATCAATCTTCTTATTTATTTATTTATTTATTACATTTCTATGCCGCCCAATAGCCGGAGCTCTCTGGGCGGTTCATTTATTCTTATGGTTCCTCTCCTTTAAACTTGACTTGGACTGGACAGCCCTTCAAATAAAGGAGAACTCCAAACAGAGGATTGTCCTCTGTAAAGAAGGACACCTGGCCATCCTACTTTAACTGACGACACCAAGGATTAAACCTGGGATTTTCTACATGTAAAGCATATTCTCTACCACTGAACTGTGGTCCCTCCCATTCCTCACCTGCAAGTACTTCTAAGTACCTAAGTATATGCGATGCTAATGTGTTGCTTGCAATCATGTTATCCCTTTTTCTTTTCTTAAATTACAGGTGTGTGGGGACCCCAATTTCCTTCCCTCCCTCAACATGATTACAGCAAAAATACCCTCCCCTTGCATTGCAGTTAGGCTTGCGGGGGGAGTCATTGGTGCTTTTTTTCTCAGCCTAAGAGCTTTCCTTCATAAGACAGTTGTTGTGCACTCATCATTTCCTGCTCACAATTGTTTAGGGGTTCTTTAGCTGATGTCATGAGCCTCCAGTTTTGTTTCTGTATCTAGCCAGCACTTCCTGCAAGTTTTTTAGAGCAGGTTAAATAAAGCTTTTAATTGTGAAAGTAAAAGAAAGCGTGGTTTCCTCTTGTGTATTTGCACTTTCCTGCTATACTACAATACCACCTAGAGGCCATGTAGCAGAAAAGCAGGAAAGGAAGCACTCTGTCTAGTATTTGGATCTCAGTTCTGCAATAAAACTGAAAGCAAATACAGCTGATTAACAGCCTCATGCAGAAAAGCTCTAATTGCCAGATGGGGGCGATTTTAGTCGTGATTGTGGAGAGGAAAAGAAGGGCTAAGTTTTATTTCCTTACACACTGCAGTCCTGATAAAAATGGAGGGGGGAATGCACGTAACAAAAAGGGGGACTAGCCTCCTATGTAGCTAGATTCAAGGTTACAAACATTATGTATTAATGAATTACACATACATATATTACAGTTTTAGGTGTGGACTTAGAAATCTTATCTGTATCCGTATAAAATGGAGTGTGTGACATTAAATGTCTAGGGAAGAGGACGTAATGAGATGGGTTTCAGGTGCTGGCTAATTCTACAAGGGGTTCACTGGTGACTTGTCAATTCCAGAACTGAGTTGCTCACTCTAAAGGCAAACACACTCTCCTCAATCCCACTCATACACACTCCGACATTTGTATTCGTATAGGAAGTTAAGCTGGTTGTCTTCATCCATATGACTCTGTCCCCTTCACGCCTGCCGACCGAGCAGCCCAGCAAGGATCACACATTTGTCTGTGCGCACGCTTGCCTTGCATCACCATTATAGAAGAACACAAGTAACCACTGGGAGAAAGAAATAGTTCCTTTAAATATAATATGGATTTGGAAAGTTGAACTCCGCGAATGTTTGCATTATTTAACTCACGTTTACCCCCTGGTTTTGTCTGATCTGTCCCTGCCATTTTACCGCTCCCCTTATCTTTATTGATTACTTAATTTATCTTTTCTTAACTTCCCTTCCAACCGTCTGGTGTCCTGCGTCTACGGTATTGAAGCTAAACACCCGTCTGTCCATATTGCCATGACTGGTTTGCCTTTGAAATAATAGCGGGGAGCAGGTGGTGTGACTAAGTAGCCCCTCAACAGAATAGGGACACCACTGCTGTAGCCTGCCCCAACCTGCCACGGATTTCCCCACCCTCCCAACTGTTCTGCATTAACGCAGTCAACTGTGGCTTTTACAGTTCAAGTTTTACACAACTGTTTTACAGACCAGGAAGAATTTCTTTTGTGGAGAAGCTTTTGTTAGGCAGCAGAGAAGGGTTGGGAGGTTGGGGTGGGGGGTGGAGAGGGGGAAGGCAAAAGCTGGCCCCAAGACTGAGCGAACTCTGTGTGTGTGTGTGTGTGTGTGTGTGTGTGTGTGTGTGTGTGTGTATACACCAGGCAAGGAGGAAAAAATAGTTATTTCTTTCATAAGCTTGCTTTATTCATGCTGTATTAAAATACACACACACACTAAAGACCCTCCGTGCAGCATTATCTGGCACATTTATACAGGGGCTTTCCAGAAAATGAAAAAAGAACCACAGATTTTACTCCTAGCATCAAATTAGACGTATAGATGATGACAGGTCTTGGTTGTTTTTGCTGTCATTTTAATTAGCAAGAAATGTTCTCCAGGACTGGTAGTAGGGAACAGAGAAAGACAGACAGAAGGGTTCATGAAATAGTTGGGGCTTGATCCAGGGGAGTGGGTTGCCTTGCAGATATTCACCGGATTTATTATCCAACTTGTTAAAAGGCTTTGCGAACACATCATTGCTCAGCACACAGAACACTGCACAGTGCAGAGCAATCAGCTTCTTCAGAGAAAGTCTATCCGTTTAAAAGGACTTGAAAATGGCATGAGTGTGGGAGAAGCAGATTCCCGTACACATTAGCAATGTCATGAGCAAGTGCCAAATTTGGCAAATGGGAACATTATTATTTTGTTTAAGGTTTTTTTTTCCCTCTTACCCTCCCACCCTCCACCCCACAAATGAGGCAGGAATAAAACCTTCTATGGCATGGTTTGTAATTACTAAGGTCACCAAATTGAGGTTCTACTGAAATTCTAGCCATGCCACCTGGTACCCATTTGCACTATTAGCTGGTTTGAATTCCCACCTTCCATTTAAAAAGAAGGAGGATGGCAACGACAATCTCTACCTATTGTAGAGCCAGAGATATGAGGCAAAATATTCAAGCGCTACTATCTACAATTGTTTTGTGAGAAACAAGCCCACTTCAGCCATAACTGTTTTTAGCCCACAACTGAAGGCACAGCTATGATTAACAGTAAGGGGAGTAGTGCTAGCCAGGGAGATAAGTCCTTCTTCATTGCCTGGAGAAGGACTTCCTGGTTCCTTTTGAGTCTATTTTGTGATCTTCCTGGCTGTAGAAGTGATTGCTTCCCATAGAAAACAATTGAGAAATCCAGAATTTTACAGCTCAGACTTATACATGTCTTCTTCAGAAGTAAGTCCCATTGAGACGTAATACCAAGTAAGTACACATAGGATTGTAGCCTTAGTGTAGTGGTTATTAGGTAACATTCACCCAAGAACAAAAGGCAGGGCAAAAATGTTGATCCTCTCCCACCCCCACACAAGTCCCCGAATTTCTAAACTTAAAAAAATTACTCTATTAATGCAAATAAGGTCTTCCATTATTGTACCCATATTGTCAGTGTGGTGGTTGTGCGGTGACTGAGAGAATATGGGTGGGTTCACACAACAAGGCTGAGTGTGGGTTGTTGAACTGTGGGTTATGTATTGTGAACTCAGCCTTGCTTACAAGCCATGGTTTGTTAACCACAAACAACCCATGGATTGTTGTTGAGTTGTGAAGTGTAAATTCACAGGAATTGGCCCACCAATGAGGCAGAGTAAATCTCAGGCAGAGGGTTATGAGGGGATGGATCATATGCATTTCTTACCATCACCTTGTTCCAAGAGTGAGACACCACAGCAGGTGAGCCCTGCTGGCCACTCTCCTGCTGCCAGCAAATGCTGCATCAGTACAGCAGTTGGTGTGACTCTCTGCAGCAGACACCCATCTGATGCCTCACTCTGAGAACCCTTGGAATGAGATACTGAGCTGGCCTTTTCTGCAGTAGCAGAAGGACAGATGGGACTCTTCTGTTGCAGTACAGGGTGTCTCCAGGGGCACCATCAGTTGACCCACAATGCCTCGCTCTGAGGAAGGTCCCTTCAGAGTGAGGCTTTGGAGGCAGCAATGACAGCAGCACATGTCCTACCACCTCAGGCAGATCACGTTGCACCAATGGTGAAAACATCACATGGCCATACTATATCAGCCCTGAAACTGAGCAGTATCTGATGCTTCATTTTTCCTCTCTCTGTGGTGATAATCTGCTTTATTTCTACCACTGAAAGTTAGAGCTGCAAAAGGTCAAACGTAGAAGCCACATATAGTCTGTGTGTCTGACCTTAAATTCAAATAGATCTCCAACCTGCCTCCCTAGGGGCAAAAGTATATCATGCTTATCAGTGGTTGACCTTTGTTTCACCTTTGCTGGATACCCTAAAGCAGAACATGCTGCTGCATCAGTTTTGCCAGAATGAATGAATGAATGAATGAATGAAAGAAAGAAAGAAAGAAAGAAAGAAAGAAAGAAAGGGGAAAGTCATATAAATATGCAAAATCATTTTTTGGTAAGAGTCTTCAGTTGAAATTAGAAGATGTTAGACTTCCTTTCTGGATTCCATGCTGCGTGTTCTGCCAGGGAGAGACTCCTTTGTGAGTCTACACATTGGTCCATTTTTTTCAGATGCCTGAAATAAGTCTATGATGGCCTACCCCACACTTTCCACCTCCCTCCTCCCAAACTCAGATCTCATCCTCGCCCCTTCCTCCTAATCCTAGATCTCACTTTTCCCCATGCTGTTCCTAACTCCCAACCCTAAAGTAGAGGGGTCAGATACAAAAGAGGCCAGGGCTCCTGCAGCTTTAACTGTGGTGATGAAGAGGGAATTTCACCAGGTGCTGCATGCATACAAATAACACCTAATGAAATTCCCTTTTCTATACAATTGTTAAAGATACAGGAGCCCTGTCCTCATTTCCATATGAGCATACAGTGCTAAAGCTCATTAATCTCATTAGGGCCTGTCATCATGTCATGATGGTCCTGGTTCAAGTCCTAGAATTTCAGATAGCCCAAACGCTCATGAAGACTCCAGCATTCTGCAAACTTTTAACATTAACCACATTTAATTTATTGAGAGGGAGAGTGAAGGAGAGTAACCTGCTTCGTATATTGCAGCAACCCACAGTTAACAAACCATGGTTTACTGAGAAGGTGACCGGGAGCAACCATACACACTTATTCCTTGGCACCTGCCCACTCTCACTGAGATAAACAACCCAGGAATGCTTTGATTACTCCAGGGTTAAAACATGGTTTCAAATACTGGGTTGCCTGTTCCCAAACAACGGAAATTTCTGGGTTCAGACATCAAAATAAACACTGGGACAAAGCATCCCTGGGTTGTTTATCACTAGGAGCAGACAGGCGCACTGAAAGCAGCATGTATTTCATTTTCAATACCATTGCATTTTCAATAACCAATGGTTAACAAATCAGGAATTGTTGACAACATATGAACTGGGTAAATGTATAGTATTAAGACAAGGTAGGAAAAGGAACTTCTATACTATAAAAATTAAAAGTAGTATCATGTTCGGGTTTAGTCTTAAAGCTAGGTCTGAAAAGGTTGAAAATGACTAGATTACACATTGACATATTTTCCTTTGATTTCATCAGACTGATAAAATGTATTTAGATGTTGGTTTAACTCATTGGTTTAATTTTCAGAGCTACTGGCTCAAAGGCAGAATAAAAATATAATAAATAATAAATCATGAATACATTTTAATATAGTTTTGGGATTCATCCCACTGCAAATCTAAAATGTGCATAAATTGTTTTCAGAATAATTCAATACACCTCTTTAACAACCCACAAATTATCACTTGACAACACAAAATAATAGGGCTTTTTGTTAAAATCAGAAAGCATGTGGAGATCAAAAGGTTAAACAGGTCTTTCATCATGATAAATCACTGGTTAATGAAGCCACTATTTGTGGGTATTATCCTTGCTCACTTTAACGTCATTACCTTCTGCTTGTAAAGCTGACACTACTAATGATCTTCATTCTTTGAACTTTTCCACAATATTGACTGGTTGCTCTGAGCAGATGTTACTTGGATTTGACTGCAGAAGTAGCAATTCTTATGGTGGTTCAAACCAGTTTTGAAAGGAATTGTTTATATCTCAGTAAGATAAGTAGCTAGAGTCATAAAATGATGTAAGCAAGAGATGTGTTGACATTCTGTCTTTCCCCCACTTATTTTAGTTTTAAAGATTAAATAGAAAGTAATTTCTATTTCAATATTATGGCACAGACCTGTGTAATATATCATGCATAACTGTTCATCACTAGACCATTTCAGTTCGCAACGCACATATGTTAAAGACCTACCACATATCAAATACAGATTTCATATAAAGTTAAACACAATACTTTTCAATGGAGGCAGTTCACACCTTCAGCTCAGAGCCATCAAATAATCAGGAAACAGGACAGTGCTGTGCACATGCATAGGGGAATAACATGGTCATATGTCCTCCTTTACAGAAGACATGAATCTAATTAAAGGGCTGTCAGATCATAGTTCTCTTTTTGAAGGTATCCTCGGTTGAAGGGTTGTCCAGTCCAAGCCTGGTTGAAAGTTAAAGGACCATAAATAGGGAAAGCAGGGGCCCTGAAGCTGCCCATCATCAGTTTGCTCAGTCTTCCCCACTATGGTGAGATTTATGTATTTATTACATTTTTATACCGCCCAATAGCCGAAGCTCTCTGGGAGGTTCACAAAAATGAACTGTGTGGCACATATTTGTATGGGACTGCTTCCACACCACGATAAGTTCCAGGTTTGAGGGTAGCTGTGGCCAAGTGCTCTCTAACAGACCCCATCAGTGCCTGTTCTGTGTTTTCAAGGGCCCTTGGGCCCCATCCCTCAATGAGTCTATTTTCTCACTGCCATTGTCGCCTCTTCCTCTTCCTCTTCCTCATTATTGTTACCACTTGCTTGCTTGACAGTCAGAGAGCCAGTGAGCGAGTAGGCATCTACTGCTCCTCTTTCTCACCTGGGCCAGAACGAGAGGCAGGTGAACAAGCAGGTTGCAGTGGTGAAGAGGAGAAGCAACTCTTGTCAACCATGTCTACCCTTAAAGCCTACCCTTAACACCAGCCCTGGATCCCATCTACATCAGTGGGACCTGGGCTAGATCCATACTACTGCATTATAGCAGTATAGAAGTGCACTGGTAACTGTTGGGGCACATTTCACATACCACTTTCATAGTGTTATTTACTGCTCCCCACACACACACATTACCCAAAATACTTCAACAAATGTCTATGTTGTCCTACAAGGTATAAAAGTGCAAGAGGGATATAGCATTACCCTGACGAATCATAATGATTTGACACAAGATGTAGATCAGGCCCTGGTGAGTTTACCTAGCAGCAGGCAACAGCAGTGTATGATCAGCATTGAGTAGCTTGGAGTTGCCATTTCAATTTCCTCCAGTGCCCCCAAAGTAGTGTTGCTATGGACTATAGTGCAAAATTTAAATTGCAGCTCCAAGCTGCCCAAGACAGGGTATGGGGCCACTGCAGAAAAGCCCTCCTCTTGTGTACTTGCCCAGCTAACTGGCCTCAATGTTGGGCAAGGTAGACATGTATGGGATTGCACTGCTATTGTCTTACCTTCAAAGGAACCCAACAATATTAAAATTCTTGCAATGAATCCTTTCTTCTGAAAAAAAAATAATTGACTGAGACAGGGGAATGTTTACATGTTCTTTGATTAATTTAAATAGCAAGAAATATTTTCCTGTTATATATTCTGTTGGGCCATTATTTTATGCAATACTCCCTAGCATGGAGAAACCATAGACTCACTTTGAAAAGTGCCAAGTTTTTGTATATTTGATTGTGAGCACACAGTCTATAATTCTTCAAAGCCCTGTGGTGGCTGCGAATTGGCGGTGTGTTGGTTAAATGACGCAG